>NC_072428.2:14095000-23537500 GCF_028878055.3 Symphalangus syndactylus
CTCTGCTAGTGTACCACTGCTGACATTCCATTGGCCAAAGCAACTCACAGGCAAATCCCAAAGACAGGGAATGAGGAGGTTTGATGCAGCATTAAGTGGGAGGGACTGCAAAGTCACATGGCAGAAGTCACTGATATCTTTTTTGTTTATCCCTGATTTTTTATTTTCCTTTCCACACTTGTACTACCCAAAATGTCAAGCTGGCGTTTTGTGGAGAATGGACATACCAATTTCTCCTACTCTTGTAGCACCTCTTGCCTGAATTTTGTACATCAAATTTTCCTCAACTATAGTCCTGATCTTTGGATGTGGCCTGATGGAGACTTTTGTTGTCAACCTTCACAGAGACAAAAATTCAATAAAACCAACACACATGCACAATCTGTAAAGAGTTATTTCTACTCCTTGCAATACAATTTCAGTTTTCCAGCAGCTAGGTATCCCCTGGAGCTAAAGGGTATCAAAACTCAGAATATATTCTCTTTCTCTCCAACTTCAACTCATTCAAAGCAGGAAATATTTTATCCTGTATCTTTTTTTTTTTTTTTTTTTTTTGAGACGGAGTCTCGCTGTCGCCCAGGCTGGAGTGCAATGGCACGATCTCGGCTCACTGCAAGCTCCGCCTCCCGGGTTCACACCATTCTCCTGCCTCAGCCTCCCGAGTAGCTGGGAATACAGGCACCCACCACCACGCCGGCTAATTTTTTGTATTTTTAGTAGAGACAGGGTTTCACCGTGGTCTCGATCTCCTGACCTCATGATCCACCCACCTCGGCCTCCCAAAGTGCTGGGATTACAGGCGTGAGCCACTGCGCCTGGCCTATCCTGTATCTTTTGAATCAAAACACAGTGAGATGATCTACATACAAAATCAGCTAGCAAATATACGTCCCTTTCTCCCTCTGCCAACAGGATTAAAACTCATCTGTGGAATTAAGAGTTCCCTGTAATCACATCCAACCAGACTTCAATCAAAACTCAGGCATATGAAAGCCTCTTAGCTTCAGATGTATTTAAAAAACATTTCCTTTCATTCTCTGAATCTTTCTTGAAGAATAAACTTTGTGTCTTTTTGAAATTATCTCCTCTTGCAGTTTTTAAACTTTTCCTCTCACCAGGGCAAAGATTGAAGCAATCTGTAATTAATGTCTTGAAAAATATTTAGTTGAATTTAATAAAGGGACCCAGAGACCCAAAGAGTAAAAAGCTCCACATACCTACATGTTTTCTTTAATTGAAGAAATGCTAGAGAATTCTGGAAAAATTGCTAACATCCCACGGCATTTCCATACTGACCCATTAAAGGATATGAAGGTCTGTGTATCAGTATTTTAGTGGCTCTCCTGATGGTATAAAGACGGATCAATAATTAATCTTGGATGTTTAAGGTATGTTTTTATTTGGTAGCCAGGGGACTTACCTAGATGACCTCTTTGCATCCCTTCCAATTTAGACCTAACCAAGTTGACTTAATTAAATAGGATTTTCTTTCTCCTTCAAAGTTACCTGTGTTAAGGGAGAAAGGATGTAAGTGTATCTCTGTGTATCGATTTCTTTCCTTGTAGTATGTGTGAAGGAGAAACATCTTGCAAAATCTTTCCTTAGCATAGGAATCAGTAGACAATCTAATTTTAAAGACACCAAAACATAGGAGAATTAATGTGCGACTCTGGTATCCATTTGAATCCTGACTTCATGACTTACTCTGTGACCTTAGGTTAGTGGGTGAGCTGGTTTAACCTCAATTTCCTTCAGACATTTTTATGGGGATTATGGAAAATCATGTATGTATCGTCTTCAACCCAATTCCTGCCACAAAGTAAGCACTGAAAAACATTATTTAACTAGAAATTGCTGTATCTACTAGCTTCGTTTGTATATTCACAAAGAAGAGGTTATATGGGCTGTAAAATGAGTGAAATACTGATTTAGCTTTGTTGATCAAAAACACATTTCAATGAACTATGCACAAAGCCTTATTCTACCTTCTGGTGACATGGAGCACTCCTATTAAATGGCATTTTAATGAAATACATCCTCAAAGCAACTGATCAGTATATGCTTGTTACTGGGGTCCAACTAAAGTATGGGAACACATAATCAACGGGTAATCAGAATCAAGGGTGTTTGTTTTCAAAGATCTAGAAGGGGAAAACTTAAAATCAGATTTTAAATAGGTGGAAAGAAACAAGGAGGCATACATCTCTTTATTACTTATCTTTTATTTGACTTTTATTTAGTAGGCCCTGTCCTGGGTGCACTGAGGAAATCAAAGGTGAAAAGACAAAGTCTCTGAGCAAGCAGGACTCTGTCCTAATGCCCGTTCGCACCCACAACTTTGTGCTTTGCAGAGAATACCTGAAAATCTACCCTCTCCTGGTAGTGGGAGGTTTTGTGGGGGGCAGGTGGGGGGGAATAAAAAATGATGCTGATGATCTGGGTGGAAACATTTGGGGAAACATTTCAGAGACCATTCTGAGGAATTTGTGAAAAAAATAAGTACTAAAAATAAGAGGGAACCATAACAGATTCTTAATTTTTTTTTTGTAAGAAGGGATGGAATGAAAAAATAATATTGGAGGATGCTTACTTCAGCAAATATAAATGCAATTGACTAGGCAGGGGAGAGAATGGGGTTATGTGGATATTTATATCTATATCAGAAACAACTTCTTGTTAATTATACACCTGTTGTAGGTAGCACAGTTATTCTCTCCATTTGTGGAGTATGAGACAGTTAATTGTAGCAGTGAATGAGACATAGAAGAATCGCCGGGTCACAAGATCACTTTAAAAGTTGTTTTTAAAAATCCTATGAACATTTTTCCAATATCTGAATTTATCATTGATTATCTTTCTTCCCCTCAATTCTTACTTTAGTGGAAAGACATTTAAAAAGGGAATAATTAGGACCCCAGCTCCAAGGAAAAGGTATCTAGTCAACTTACCTATTTCTAGAGCAGGTCCCAGTCACAGCCAATCAGAGAAGCTAATATCTATGTATCTTAGGACCTTGAAATGATGTTTACTTTGTAGACACAGAGATTGGGTGGGAGAGAAAAATGATTTATTGTTATTCAAAGACAATACTAGATTTGATATTTTCCAGTGACTTTCTCAGAAAGAAATAAAAAGTGTTTTAGTTTTTACATTTTGAAGTGGTATTTGTAATATTATATGAAATGCTATTTATAATACTGCTTTTATGGACTGTGTATGTCCTCCCAACCTTCATATGTTGAAGCTTTAACCCTCAGTGTGACCATATTTGGACTTAAGGGCTTTAAGGATATAATTAAGGTTAAAGGAGGTCATACGGGCAGGACCATAATCCAATTTCAGTATGATTGGTGTCCTTATAAAAGGAGAGAGAGAGACACCAGGGATGTTTGTGCATAGAGAAAAGGCCATTTGAGGACACAGCAAGAAGACAGCCATCTGTAAGCAAGGGAAAGAGGCCTCAGGAGAAACCGAACCCTGCTGACCCCTTGATCCTAGACTTCCAGACTCTGAAACTTGAGAAATAAATTTCTGAAGCTTAGCTACCCAGTCTGTGGTATTTTGCTACGGCAACCTTGGGAAACTAACACAACCTCTATATACAGAACATAAATATGATATTTAAATATAACAATATGATGTCCATTTTACATTTTTCTTCAGTAAACAACCTCTATTGAACGGGTACTGGGCAGTATCCCTATACTTTTAAGTGTTTTAAGGGTCACAGTTTTGCTTTGTGATTGTTACTGTTCTTGCCTAAGGACACATAGCTGGGAAGTAGCAAAGTTGGGATCCGATTCCAAGTTTCACTTTACAAATATGATTTTTTTTTGATAACTGTATGCTAGATTCCACTGAATGGAATCTAAAGCACACTGCACTTTAACTCATCATCCTTATTGTGGGACATCTGGAAATAGTATTATGACACTGCTCCTTTAATTCTCTTCCTTGAATTCAGACACTGTATTACTACCTCCTAGCAACACTGATCAACTGAAAACAGAGCATCTGGTTTTGCTGTAGGCAACAAGCACATCACTTTCCATGAACACACATATTATGGACTCATGGTTAGGAAAACCTTGCATCGTGTTTCAGTTTAACGGCTATTACTTCTTGTTCAAAGGTCTTGCTGTGTGTTCCATTTTCCCTCCAAATGTCAGAGGGGAATGGGAAATTGAAACGTCATAAAACACTTGGAGGCTTCATTTATTGCAGATTAATTACACAATCAAAGGGAAATAAGGAGCAGGTCTTCTGTTTTCAAACCCTGGGAAACTAGTATGTAGCAGAATGAACCAAATAGACACTTAGTGGTTGAGATTTTTCATGTGCGAGAGAATCAAGTTCACAGGAACAGGACTGAAATGTGTGGAACTTACAGTTTCATGAATAATGTACATGAGGATAATGTAAAAGATTTGTTCACTAAATCCTGAACCTCTAGATTGAGGGCTTTTATGAAACTCTCCAGATGATGTGCAGCCAGTTTAGGAGGTGAAAAATTAGGAAAACAGCCTCGTTTTAATGCCTGGATGTTTTTGTCTAAAAGGTACCTTGATTTTCAGATGATCAACATTCCAATTGACTTAGTAGCTGCACACAAGCATGTGGCCTTCCCCGTAATACTGTTTCAACTCTTCCCCTCTCTCTCTCACCCCCACAACATAGCCACAACATAACATAAATACTGTTTATGTAACAAGGAATATACATGAACAGTAAGAGGGAAGCTCTTTCTTCACATCATTTTCTTTTCTGCTACTGGATCATAACTAAAAAGATCCTGGGGGCTCATTTCTAATAGAAGAGATCACTTGTACTACATGTGGAATTGCTTCTGCACCATTGAACTCTTCATGTGATTATCAATGCAATGGTGACTTCCTAATGGACTTGGAACTCCTTAACTTCTTGTTTATTTGGAAGGCCCAGCATATGGTGGGTGCATGAGGAACTGGATGGAGGCTCCTAGACAGGCTCCTGTTTCTTTGGCGGCATTAAGGAAGCATTTGGAGGGATGGCAGGGGGGTGTCTCTGATGTTGAGGAATGCGCCAGAAAGGATGGGTTACAAAATCCTCTAGGTCTGTCATCATTTGTCTTTGTGCTGTGCCTGCTGTGAGATTCAGTGGACATCCCAGTGACTTATTTTCAGTCCGCACTGTGTTTTTTTGTTTTTACCTCTCATGCTCTTGACTCCATGGGTGTGATAGCTGGGTGCTTGGCAAACAGTTGTCTTTGGATTCATAAAAGGAAATTCTACCCAAAGAAGAGCCAAAAATCAGTCTATAAAGGATGCTACATTAGCATCTTGAGACGATTTCTTGGAAAAGTAAATAGCATTTTTATTTCTGATAAAATGGATTTGTCACAGCTCCGGGAATTTTTATGTATGAATCCATACTTGTAAAAGGCATCTGACCAATATATTAGTTTTATAGGAATAAAAGTCTGCAGTTCATTCCATTTTTAAGTAATGATAATAACAATAAATTGGGTGATTATAGCATATGGATAAGTGAAATAAATGACAGCAATATCATAAGAAATGAGAGAGAGGAATTGGGAAAACTCTATTGTAGACACCTGAACTACACATGAAGAGATAGAGTGGTATTTTAAGTTGGATTTAGACTACTTAAAAATGCATGTTGGAAACTCTACGGCCATCACTAAAAAATTCAAGAAATAGGCTAAGAGAGGAGTTAAAATGGAATAGAAAGGATGTTATTAAAACCAGAGAAAGCAGAAGAAAAGGACACGAGGAAAGAAAGAACAAACACAATAAATAGAAAACAGTTACAAATATGGTAGATGTTAAACCAACAATATTAATAATCACTGAAGTATGAACGGTTTAAATACTACAATTAAAAGAGACTGCCAGAGTGGTTATAATGGCCGATTCTAGGACTAGGGCAGAGCATATGCAAGATGAATCTGGAGCAAATTTTAGTGTAAGAAAGTAAAGAATTGCTCCAAAAAACAAAATGCCAAATGCCCACAATAACGTCATATGTCAAAGAGACACAGGAAACAACTGAACAGCTCCTGAGGCACAAAGCTGAAAAAATTCCAGCAACGAAATATGGTAATGTTGGATTATATTTTAAAGTATTAAATAAATATTTATAAGTGCACACTGATATAACTGATTAATTAACTGGATAAATGCGGGAAACAGTGCTGAATGCAGAAATCCAAGCAATTCAAACTCTGCCCTCCAGAAAGTAGAACACAATTCTTCCTACTCCATCAGCACAGACTGTTTATAGTGACTTCCTTTCAAAGAGTACAGCATGGAAAGGGAAAACATAGTACCTTATAGTGGAGAAATCTGACAAACACTACCTCACAACAGATATAAGTCATGTTGACAGTATATTCATTGATATGGTGTGATAAAAATGGCACTTTTCCTCAGCAGTCTTCCTCCCAGTCTAATCATGAGAGAACATCAGACAAATTCCTATGGAGGAACATTCTACAAAATACTTGAACAGTATTTTTCAAGACTGTTAAGCTCTCAAAAGCAAGGAAAGTCCGAGAAATGGGCACAGTCAAGAGGACCCTAAGACATGACTACTAAATGTAATGTGATATCCTGGGTGGGATCCTGGAACAGAAAAAAGACATTTATGGAAAACCTAAAGAAATCTAACTAATCCATGAATTTAAGTGAATTAAAAAGGTAATATGTAACTAACAAACATGAAAAATATGTAATTATTTTAAACCTATAGAAAACACTAGACATATGAAGAGAAATAAGATTGCCCTACAAAATGCGTATTTTGATATATTTCAGTCTCGTAAAAATGAATGCATATATATCTAAACACATAATTGTGAGACATACATATCCTTTAGTATTCTTTCCCTGAAACAAAGTCAAATGAATGTGAAACAAATTTAGTGAACATGTATATACAAGTGGAATATATATATATGTATATATATACACATATGTGCATATGTGTATGCTTTTACAAAGTCATATATGCTGATTTTTCATTAATTTATCATAATACTTTTTTCCATTCCATTAGGTATTCATAGAAGAGATGGTTTTAAGTTCTCTACACTACTTGACTCAGCATGATTTATTTAATTAGACTGCTCTCTCTTTTTTCCTTTCTTTTTATTTAAGTTCCCAAATACATGTGGAAGATGTGCAGGTTTGTTACATAGGTAAACATATACCATGCTGGTTTGCTGCGCCTTTTAACTCATCAGCTAGCTATTAAGCCCAGCATGCGTGAGCTACTTTTCCTAATGCTCTCCCTCCCCCCACCCCACCCCCTGACAGGCCCCAGTGTGTATCGTTCCTTTTCCTGTGTCCATGTGTTCTCATTGTTCCAGCTCCCACTTATAAATGAGAACATGTGGTCTTTGGTTTTCTGTCCCTGAGTTAGTTTGAGGATAATGGCTTCTAGCTCCATCCATGTCCCTGCAGAGGACATGATTGCATTCCTTTTTATGGCTGCATAGTATTCCATGGTGTATATGCGCCACATTTTCTTTATCCAGTCTATCATTGATGGGCATTTGGGTTGATGCTATGCAATTAGACTGCTCTCTTTTGCTTGATAGTCCTGTGTGTGCTTCAGGTGCACAGGTTCATTGTGCCAGGCTGAGTGTTTTCTGCAGTTAGCCCTACCTTGTAGGGGCCATGTAGATCATGCTAGATAACTTTATAGCCTGTGAGATCTTAGCGCCTGTCTCCACTGCTTCATTGTGTGTGCTTAGGCAAGCTTCTTAACTTTTGTGAGTTATAGTCATCTCCTTCACAGAGATGCTGTAAGAATGGGACAAGGAACATAGGGGTTCTTGTTATAATATCTAGTACATAGAAGGCACTCAATGAATAAGAGTTATTTTTGTCTACTTCTTAAAGTAGAATGAAAAGTTATCTGTGCCCCAGGGTGCCCCAGCTTCAATAGGTTCCTGATGCCCAGTGACTTCAGTTTAGGCAGAAGATCAAGACATATGCATATTCAACGTGGGTCACTTGCTTGAAAGGTCACTGGGAAGATGGTGAAAGCTACCAGTTCCTGACAATGTGCCAACCACCATGCTAAGCCCTCAGTATTTAATAAATATTGTGTATACTCCCAAACTGCCCAAGGTATCATTATACCTTGCCTAAGCTTTGGTTCCTCTTATGTCTGCTCAGACTGCCATATCAAGATACCATAGACTTGTTGACTTAAACAACAGATATTTGTTTTCTCACAGTTCTGAAGCCTGGAAGTCCAAGATCAAAATGCCAGCAGGGTTGGTTTCTGGTAAGGCCCCTCCTTCTCACTTGTAGATTGCTGCCTTCTTGCTGCATGCTCACCTGGCTTTTCCACTCTGCGCATGCAGAGAAATATATCTCTCTGGTGCCTCTTATGTTCCTTATAAGGACACTCATCCATCGAATTAGTGTTCCATCCTTATGACCTCATTTCCTTAATTATCTCTTCAAAGTCCCCTTCTCCAGGTAGTCGCATTGGAGGTTAGGGCTTCAACATACGAATTTTTTTTCTTTTTTTTTATTATTATTATACTTTAGGTTTTATGGTACATGTGCATAATGTGCAGGTTTGTTACATATGTATCCATGTGCCATGTTGTTTTGCTGCACCCATTAACTCTTCATTTAGCATTAGGTATATCTCCTAATGCTGTCCCTCCCCCCTCCCCCCACCCCACAACAGTCCCCGGAGTGTGATGTTCCCCTTCCTGTGTCCAGATTTCAGTACATAAGAGCTCCTAGGTGGTAGAGTCAGGATCAAAATGCAAAGTTACACTTCAAGAATGGCATTGCTTATGGCGGGAAGGAAAACATGTCATTAGTCAACATCATGAGCTTTCATTATCATCCTCATCATCTTTATGCAAAACTAATGAACTGCACTATATCTGCAGCCATCATATTTTCTAATGGCTCTGTCTTTTCTTTGAGCTGTGGTTAGATCCCTTTTCTGAAATGATGTCACACAAATGTCAGAAGAAGCTAATCAATTGTGACAACAGACTGAATGGGGCTGCCTGTTAGTGGGAGGGCATTATGGGCTCCAGCTGTGCACATCTTTCCTAATGACAGCAAACCTTTGATCCCGGAACTTATACACAGTCTGTTAGGATCCATAAATTCAATCTTGTGAATGGCTCGGGTTATTTTAGGGGTGTTCTGAAGGCTAAGGTTTATTTCCTCTTATCCTTGTATGGCTTCTGGTCAATTGCATTCTCTGTCTGCTCTTCCCTTACTTTTACATCGCAATCCCCTCCCTGTCTCTTTTGGTGTCAAGTGCAATTTGTAGTCTTGTCTGAAGCCACCAGCTCACTTCACAGATGGTGAATTGCAGTCGAGAGTAATGGGCCTATTCGGTTCAGCCCAGAGAGTATATTAGTGTCTGATAGCCTATAACTGCTGAACATTAGACATCATTCACATTGCTCTAAGGCCATCTGTAGGGCCACCTCTCCCTCCCCTTCCTTACACTTCTACATTCCTCTCTCTACTGCTATCAGATCTGAATTACAGAAAAGTCATGAAGCCATTAGGAATTAGCCCTGGGACTGTGGAACAATGAGTTTTTGTTACTGGTCTGGGTCAGTTTTGGTCCAACTAACTGAGCAGACTGTTGGAGCACTTGAAAGAGAAGTCAAGGAAACGCTAAATCCAAATTTAACTGCTAAGAGTACCCGATTCTTCTCTTAGAAGGATGATCAGTCCCAAGCTCTCTAGGAGGCATCATTTCAGATAGAAAATCAGAAATCATGCAGCTGGTGGGGTGTGTTACAAAAGCATCTGAAGTATTAGTTACTGTATGTACAACATGGTGCTGGCAATACTGATGCTACTTTCTGGGCTTTATCCTAATTAAATGAAGCAAGGTACGTGAATATGTCTAGCTTAATGTTTGGCTCATAATAGTATAAATGATTGTCTTCCTTCTTCCCTTCCTCACTCTCTTCCTCCTTTTTCCTGTCTCTTCCTCTTCCTTTACCTTTTTCTTCCTTGTTTCCTTCCTTGTTTCATTTCCTTTTCTTCTTTTCCTTCTCTCCCTCGCTCTTTTTCTCCCTCTCTCCTTCCTTCCACTTTTTCTCATCCCTCTCTCTCACTTTCCTCATTTCTTGAGTGGCCATATACACTAGAGGACAACTAGTGGCTGGGAAAGGACTTCTTTATAGTCTGTGCTGTATTTGAGGTGTCCTTGGGCATTTTCAAATGCATCTTCCTCTTCAGTTTGACAGCTTTGACATGCCCTCTGAGGAAACATTGGGAATCTTTTGGAACAAATTTTGAAATTTTACTTATTAAGACTGCCATAATATGACAGCTTTTCAATCGTAGGAATGCTCTGGACCAACCCCAGCATGGAGGGTTGCATTCCCACTCACATCTTAGACTGCGAGGTTTCATCAGCATTGGGAGGGAATGAGGAAAGGCTAAGGGAAAGGGTGGAACTCACCACCCATGGCTAGAGGTTTCTCAGCTATGGGCAAGGGTGGCACAACTTGTCTACATAGATTTTGAGAAGTATTACTCACAAGAGGAAACGAGAATACAGTAATTGTCAAAATCAGACAGCTAGTCTTGGGAGCATGGAATATTAATGTTATACAAACACATGGCATCATCTAGTTCAGAGACTGGAATAAATTTTACCTCATTTGTTCTGTCATTTTATTCAGAAGCAAAACTGACAAGGACAACCCTGAGATTAGAACCCAGGTTTTCTGGCTCCCAATCTAGAGATTGCTTTTAAAATATCCCACATGGACTCTGTTTAGTTGCCACTCTTTGGCTACAGTTCCAAGCTGGTTAGCATTTTCCCTCACCTCCCCACTTACCTGGGCCAATATCCTACATTTAATGGTAGAGTTTGACGGGGCTGAATAAATACGAAGAAATAGTAATTTTATTTCCCATCTGTATTTTGAGGTAACTGAAATATAAGACAAAATAATAGGCAAATAGAGATGACCTATCAACTTTATCATTGACAAAGCTGATACTGAAGAGTGAGAGTCAGGTGGGAGGTGACACTGACCTGCCTAATATTGAATCTCTCCTCTAGAAATCTCACTGTGAATATTTCACTGTAAGGAAGGGAACAGAAAAGAAGTCAAGAGCATTTATTAAAAAAAATTATTATCACGGAAACTAGAGGAATGAGGAATAAGGATCCTCCTACATGCCTCCCTCCTACCCCTTCTGAGGAAAGATAACAATCAAACCCTAAGTCCAAATATATTGTCTGAAAAAGAATGTGATATTTACAACATGTATAGACCTTAGAAATTCAAAGTAGCTGGTCTGCTTTACTTCTAAAAGTTCTCATTCCTTATACAAAACCCACAGCAGAATCTGGGCCTTATAAAAAGACAATAAATTAATATGATAAAATTTGCACTAATGAGCAATTTGGAGAGGGCCAAGAGAGAAATTCATGGTTATTGAAGGCTTGCATGCTCTTTGAGTAACCTAGAAAGACAACAGCTTTCTGGAAATAATGTCTGTGCCTTTAATTGTCTATCTCAAAGAGTGATCATATATAATTGATGACTTCAATTGGAATTGCAAGCCATTTAGACTCAGCAGTGGCCTGGATTCAAAGTTTAGTATTTCTGCCTTATGTTCTTCAGGTATCTATATTTATTTGTTAAAAAGAGTCACTGATGGAATACTCAAGTACCTTTTATCATAGAATACATTGTCCTTATCTTTTCCCTGGTAAATTTTAGTTGTCTGCTTTTCTTTGTTCTCATTTTTTTGATGCTACCCATTGGGGAGGTTTTTTTTTTGTGTGTTTTTTTTTTGAGACAGAGTCTTGCTCTGTCACTCAGGCTGGAGTGCAATGGCGAAATCTTGGCTCACTGCAACCTCTGCTCAATGCAACCTCTGCCTCCTGCGTTCAAGCAATTCTTGTGCCTCAGCCTCTGAGTAGCTGGGATTACAGGCACACACCACCATGCCTGGCTTTATTTATTTATTTATTTATTTATTTATTTATTGTATTTTTAGTAGAGACTGGGTCTCACCATGTTGGCCAGGCTGGTCTTGAACTCCTTACCTCAAATGATCCACCTACCTTGGCCTCCCAAAGTGCTGGGATGACAGGTGTGAGCCACCATGCCTGGCCTCCCACTGGGGAAGTTTCTAAGCACCAAGATGCCAATATGAATGGCACGGGATGGAGAGAACTGCTCACAAAGAGAATCTTGGAGGAGACCTCCCAATACACACATCTCCAAATTAAGATGGAGGTCACAGGGGCAAGGTGTGGGAAAAATTCTGTTTATTTTTCAATCATGATTTGTTTAGAATGTCCATTTAGGAGGTGAGTTGAGCAGTATGCCATCACTCCCATTTCCTAAGATTCTGTTAACCACATTGATATTTATATTTATTTTGTATTATTAGGTTTATAAAATATTAAGTATTTATGAAGTTGTGTCAGGACATCAAAGAACCATAGAAAAGGAATTACAGAAAAGGAATACTTCACACCAACAGCAAAACAATAACTTTAGATCTAAACAGAGGAAAGAACAGTGTTATGAAAAACTATTTGGTGAGATCTCATTTGAGTGGGGGGTTATGCACATAGAGTAACCACATAAATTTACATCTTAGAGACAAACTGCCTTCACAAATGTCAGGTCCTGTTGAGGTTTAAACCCAGTTGCTGTCATTTATTCTTCAACCCTCAGGTTTTGTGATGAGCTCAGCTCCTTGTTCCTAAATATCCACAGTTCTTGTCATTACGCTCTCCCTTGTAGGCCCTGCCCAAAACCCATGGAATCCCTTTAGGAGAATGAATTTAAGCATCTCTAGATCCAGACAGAGATTGAGGGCTCAGCTTCTTTGACCCTTTGCTTACGCTATTCTGCCTTGCTTTTTTTATTTCTAACAATTAGCTTCCTGCATTCCTTGTTCTCCTATGCTTGAATCGCTGGGCTTACTTAGGAATCTAGATCATTTATGCCTAAGGCTATTGCTTGCCCCTTTCTCTCAGGACTAAAATCTTATCCTTCAAAGGCAGTCCTTGCATCTAGTCCTTCATTATCTGCTGGACCTGAGTCCTCTAATGGGCTTGGATTTACTTGCCGTCTCCTCCAATGTGATCCCCCACACATTTGCTTAGGAATTCACCTGCTGGCCCCGGACTCAGGTATCTTGTTCCCTGTGTAGTTCAGGAGTTGCATACAGACATAGACCAGTATTTCCAGAGCAAACTCGGATTTGGAGGCTTATATGCAGGAAGTTTATTAGAGAAGTCCTTGGAGAACACGAAGGAAGCAGGATTTGACAGAGTTGAATTGTGGTCCATTCTCAAAAAGGCCTCAGCCAATTCCACAGAAGCTTTAGTTCTGGGAGAGCTCTTTGGAGTGGTGCTGAAAGTGGGCAGCAGGGCCAGGCCTTGATATGTCTGCATCTGCTGGTTGTTGCACTGAGGTTGCCTCTGGAGAGGATGCACAGTCTTGGCAAGGAGGCTCTCTTCAGATGAGGGACACCCCTCATTGCTGCCAGCTATCACTACTCAGAGTGGTTGAGGAACAAGTCCTGTAGGGATGTCAAGCAGTGGACACATCACTCACCACACAGTATAACTCCAACGTCTAAGATGAGGAAAGACTGTTTCATTACATGGTTCATTCAGCAGCTCACCTGTGTCATAAAGCTTCTACTTGCTCTCCGAATCTCACCTCAAAAATGTCAGTATGTTCTCTGCAGTCTTGGCGCTTAGATGGCTACTGCAGATGCTGAAACCATATGAAACAATATTCAGTGGCAGAAGAGGAACTGATTTATCCCAAATGTGGCTCGGTAAAATGAGGAAAACTTGATATCAAATCTTTTTAATGTGCTTCTTTACAGTTCCCATTTTTCAGAATTGAGTCACAGTCTTTTGCCAACTGGTCACTGCAAAGGAGATGAGGCTGTTATGTGAGGTTTTGTACAAACGTGACTCACTCCTGGAACACAAGGTTGGGCTACCTTTCTTAAAGCACACGAAAGGTGGATTCCTAGATAAAATTGGAGTTTTTCCAAGAGGACAGGATGGTAGTTATGTCCGCAGAGTAAAAAATGTCTGCAATATGTATTTAGGAGGTTAAAAAATTTTTCTATAATAATAATAATACCAAGAATAATATTATATTCTTCCAGGAAAACAATTTTTATTACTACTAGAACAGCTATTCTCAAACTTGCGCACGCATATGAATTGCCTGGAGAACTTGTGAGCATGCAGACTCTGAGGCAGGAGTCCCGGGGTGTGGCCTGTGATTCTGCAACTTGAGCAAGCTCCAACGGGTGCCAAGGCTGCTGGTTGAGGACCACACTTAGAGTTGCAAGGTACTAGCCTATCTAATATTTACTTAGTACTTAACTATGTGCCAGGTGCATTTTAAGCACTTGTATTAGGTTATCTCTTTCAACTGGCGTAATGATCCTGTAAAATAAGTACCATTATTATCTTTATTTTACTAATGAGAAAACTTAGGGAGGTTATACTATAGGGGGGATTCTAAGTCTGTAATTCTTGTTCTGTGAGATGTCTGGGGGACTCAGGGAATTCTGTAGACTCCATAAAGCTTTTGGGGACTACAAAGTAACATGTTTATGGTTCAGGACCCCCAAAAGATTGAAACCGTATACTAAAGGATTTCAAAGATCCCATCTAGTTTGGAAATAAAAAATCTGATGTCCTTTTTCTTTTTGCAGGATTGTAGTCTCCAATATATTTTAGAACACACTTTTAATAAAAAATGCTCAGATCTAAGTCGAAATTGAGAGCATAGGGTCTTGGTGTTTGTCATAGTTTCTTGCCTTTATCTGAGAGAAAAAGCTGTGAATTATCGTTAAGTGATGCTACACGATCACCTTGGTAGTAGCCAAGGTGAAAGGATCCAGGAGTCTCTAAGGTTTTGACACCTAGATGATGAAGTCAAAGAATTCTTCTCATGACTTTTTTAGGGAACTGACTTTTGGTGGGGACATGACTTTTTTAGGGGACTGGCTTTTGATGAGGCTTATAGCTGCCTACTTCTTCTTCTTTTCTCCCATCCCTCCGTCAAGTTTCTCCAGGACTAAGAGACCTGAACTTGCTCCAGGACTAAGCTGCCTGGAATTTCATAGAGACATTTAAACAGTAGAAAGGTCTGCAAAGAATCTGCCTTCTGACACTTTCCGTCAGCTGAATAGGGGCTGTCAGGTAACCATATAACTCTTCTTCTGCCAAAGAAGGGAGGGGTGGGTCATTGTCTTGCTAGTTAGTGTTTTTGCCCAATCAGCTTCAATTAAGCTATAGCTGGAATGAGTTTATTTCGTTTGTCTGTTTAACTTTGCTAGTACAGCAGAGAATATAAATAGGAAGCCAGCATCCAATCATAGAGTTTAGACATCTGTGTAGGGCCAGCTTCACAAGGGCCTTGTGCTTAGTTTAATACTCTGTTGCTGACGTCTTGTAATTCTTAACAATATTTGAACAAAGGACCTCACATTTTCAGTTAACACTAGGCTCTTCAAATTATGTAGCTGTTTCTGCTCCAGTGATCTTCAATCCTTCATTCACACAAGATTCAGAGTGTTTTGCATATAGTTCCAAATCCTAGGGACACTACTCTCTTCTTGGAATAAGGATATTGATTTTTCAATTGCTGTGTAAGAGGTGGCAAGGAAAAGGATGCTGCCATTTGATTGGAGCCTGTGTGGTGATACTTTCAGCTAACAATCTGCAGGAAAGTTTTGGGTAGAGATAAGAGACTCTAATTATGGAGCCTCTACTTTGTTACCCGGCCCTATAAACTGTTATGTTATTTAATCATCTCAATAATTCTCCAAGGCAAGTATTTTATGGATGAAGCTAAGAGAGGCTAAGTAACATACTCAAGATCATACAACCAATAAATGACAAAGGTGGGAATTGATCTTAGATCAATCTGGCTTTAAATGCAGGTAAATATATTATGTTCTGAAAATAGCTGGCTATTTAATAAATTTATTTTGGGTTGGGCTTAACAGAGGTGAAAGGATTGAATGGAAAAGTGCTGTAGAGAATTGTGGAAAAATACTTTTAGAATCTCAAGTTTGAGAGAGACAGCTGAAGAGGTCATATCAAAAACTGAAAACTGGATGTAATAAGATGTTAAAGTGAAAGCCTTATGGGCATCTCATTCACAGGGAAGTGCCAAATGCAGATGCACTTTTTAAAGAGGTAGCCGAAAAACTGATTATAAAACACTCAGACTCCTTATCCACATTAGAGGTTAGAAAACAAGGCAGAAAGAGTAAAGATGGAGAGAAGCTTTGTAATGTGGAATTCTGGAATAAGCTTTTAGTGTGCTACAAATCCTACCGTGCACTTCAAAGGAGATGGGGTGGGGGGTCCCTTCTATGTAACTCAAACTTAATGACTGGTTTCAATGGTCTGGGTTTAACAACTGTCCTCTTTGACTTGGAGGACATGGTGGCCTCTTTCTAAAAACTGCTTGACAAATCTAAAGAGCCAGAGCCTGATCAACCAGTTGCTTTGGAGTGGAGCAAAGGCATGATCCTGCAGTATGGGAAAATCCTCATCTTTCCAAGGTATAGGGGAAAGAATGAGTAAGTGTTTCCCATGGGCCAGAGGCAGGAGAGAGAACTAGAATTCAATACACACTAAGATGACACAGACATGTGAACATTCTTCAGCTAACAAATTGATGATATCACCAGATTCATAGGGACTAACAAGGGAGTAAGTGAACAGCTGAACTGAGATTTATTTGTCAAGATCAAGAAAACTGCAGACAAGGACGTCAGAAAGATGGGAGAATAGAAGGTCGCCAGCTCATGACACCTGTTTTCCCCAAAGAAATAATGATTTGGCAGCCACTCACTGACAGACCTGCCTTGGTGGGAGTGTTGGGACCCAGGTAAAAGATTGCAAAATCCTGTGGCAGGAGCCCACGACTTAGGAGGGCCACATTTAGAAGACAGATCCATAAGACATGTTCACTGATCGTGGTCCTGGATATGGACTGGAAGCAGCCCCATACCCCGGGAGACTCAGCTTTAACCCCACTTGCCATGGTCCTGACCCCAGCCCCATTTGTAAAGGGATCCAGGAGGAGCCACTGCCATCTGTACCCCCAGTAACAGGCATGCTCATCTCAGACCTGACTACAGCTCCAGAAGTAGCCCTGTGACCGTGCTCACGCCTTGCTCTACCATGGTCTGGGGCAGGCTTGCTCCCTCAGGGATTTGGCTGCAGACACACTGTCTATACCTCAGTGGTAGGCCCACCAACCTTGGACCCCACTGTAGACTCTGACGCACCCCTGTGACCTGCTCCAAACCTGGTCTTTCATGGTCCAGGGAGAATCCTGTCCACTCAAGGACCTGGCCAGAGTCGTACCCATCAGCATCCCAAGTAACAGGCTCACTGACCACAGGCCTGTGGACTCAACCATAGATCCTAAAACGGCCCTGTGACTTGGTTCCAGCTTCTCTCCACTGTAGTGCTGGAGGCAGTCCTGTCTGCTCAGAAACCTGGTGGGAGACACACCAGTCTGCAACCCTGGTAACAAGCCTGCCATCTGCAGTCATGATTGTGGACCTGGCCATGGCCTCATGACCTTTTTTCTTTGAGTGTGACACCAAAAGCATAGGCAACAACAACAACAACAACAACAAAATAGACAAGTAGAATTACATTACATCAAACTAAAATTCTTCTATGGAGCAAAAAAAAACATCAACAGAGTGAAAAAGCAACTAACATATTGGAAGAAAATATTTGCAAACCATATATCTCATAAGACATTAATATCCCAAATATGTAAGTAACTCAACTCAATAGAAAGAAAATCAAATAACAGAATTAAAAATCGACTAAGGCCATGAATAAATATTTCTCAAAATAAGACATATATTTGGCCAACAGAGATATGCAATAATGTTCAATAGCAATAATCATCAAGGAAATGCAAATCAAAGCCACAATGATGATAGATTTGAAATTAAGTGAGGGGATGAATATATTAATTAGCTTGATTTAATCACATTGTATACATCTACCAAAACATTACAACGTACCTATAAGTATATACAATCATCATCTGTCCATTAAAAATATTATTGATTTTATTATTTTGGTATTTCTATTTATTTTTAATGTTTATTTTTGGTTCAGGGGTACATCTACAGGCTTGTTATATGGCTAAACTCTTGTTACAGGGGTTTGTTGTACAGATTGTTTCATCACCCAGATAGTAAGCTTAGTACTCAATAGTTATTTTTTCTAATCCTCTCCCACCACTACCCTCCACCCTCAAGCAGACCACCAGTGTCTGTTGTGCTTTTCTTTGTGTCCGTGAGTTCTCATCATTTAGCTCTAACTTATAAAGTGAGAACACGCAGTATTTGGTTTTCTGTTCCTGCATTAGTTTGCTAGGGATAATGGCATCTAGCTGCATCCATGTTCCTGGCAAAAGACATGATCCCATTCATTTTTATGGCTACATAGTATTTTCTGGTGTATGTATACCACATTTTCTTTATCCAGTCTGTCACTGCTGGGTATTTAGTTTGACTCCATGTCTTTGCTATTGTGAATGGTGTTGCAATGGACATTCACGTGCATGTGTCTTTATGGTAGAACGATTTGTATTCCTTAGGGTATACACCAAGTCATGGGATTGCTGGGTCAAATGGTAGTTCTGTTTTTAGCTTCTTGAGGAACTGCCACACTGCTTTCCACAATGATTGAACTAATTTACACTCCCACCAACAGTATATAAGCATTCCCTTTTCTCCACAACCTTCTCAGTATCTGTTATCTTTTGACTTTTTTTTTTTTTTTTTTTTTTTTTTTTTTTTTTTGAGACGGAGTCTTGCTCTGTCTCCCAGGCGGGAGTGCAATGGCACGATCTCGGCTCACTGCAAGCTCCGCCTCCCGGGTTCATGCTATTCTCCTGCCTCAGCCTCCCGAGTAGCTGGGACTACAGGCGCCCGCCAACACGTCCGGCTAATTTTTTGTATTTTTAGTAGAGATGGGGTTTCACTGTGTTAGCCAGGATGGTCTTGATCTCCTGACCTCGTGATCCGCCCGCCTCGGCCTCCCAAAGTGCTGGGATTACAGGCTTGAGCCACCGCGCCCGGCCCTGACTTTTTAATAATAGACATTCTGACTGGTGTGAGATGGTATCTCATTGTGGTTTTATTTGCATTTCTTTAATGACCAGCGATGTTGATCTTTTTTATCATATGTTGGCAGCATGTGTATTTCTTTTGAAAATTGTTCATGTCCTTTGCTCACTTAATATTAATTTTTAAAAGCCCCAGTAAGATATCACCTTACACCTGCCATAATGGTTATTATAACAAAGATTAAAGATAAATGTTGGGGAAGATGTGGAGTAAAGGGAACCCTTGTACAGTGTTGGTGGGAATGTAAATTGGTACAGCCATTATGGGAATTGCTATCAAGGGTCCTTTAAAAATTATAATAGAAGTAACATGGGATCCAGCAATCTCACTTCTGGGTATATATCCAAAGGAAATGAAGTCAGTATTTCAAAGATACAACTGCACTCCCATGTTCATTGCAGAATTATTCACAACAGCCAAAATATGTGAACAACCTGAATATCTGTCATCAGACCAACTGATTAAAGGGTGGTAGAGTAGAATGGTGGCTGCCAGGGGTGCGGAGGTGGGGAAAATGGGGGAGATTTTGGTCAAAGGATACAAAGTTTTAGTTATGCAAGATGAGCAAATTCTGGAGATGTAATGTACAGTATGATGACTATAGTTAAAAATACCATTTTGTATACTTGAGATTTGCTAAGAGGATAGACCTTAAGTGTTCTCACCATAAAAGAAAGCAAAGGTAACTATGTGAGGTGATGGCTATGTTAAATAGCTTGATTGTGATGATCATTTCACAATGTACACATATGTCAAAGCATTAAGTTGTGGACCTTAAATCTATACAATTTGTATTTGCCAGTTATATACCAATAAACCTGAAAAAAAGAAAGCTGCAGATAGGAAAGTGTCAGTGGTGAGTGGCATGGTTTTGCAAAACCCATGAAAGTACCTCCCAGATAAAGAGTCAGCTCTTCTGGAGGCTCAGCCCTGAGAATACAGAAGAAACCACAAAAGTGCCTGCCAAATAAGAACTTTCCTGCCTTATCACCTCTCCTCACTCCTCAGCACCAACCTTGGAAGGGACACTCTCCCCCAGAAGGGGAGAGTCTTGAACTTCAAAGTAAGTTTGTAATTTTGACTATTGGCTTGGACATTTTAATTTCCAGTCTGTCTATGAAAGGTGAGAAATATCACAGTGTTTACCTGAGTTTGCTCTTAGAAGCAATATAAAAGCTCTTCTCACTGAGCACATTTAAAGGGAAGTGAGCTACAAAATAAAATTGCTTTTTGGTTACCACCCATGACTTACACTTATGGATCATGCTGGCTGATGAGCCCTACTCTCTGATTATGGAGGGTGCTGAACATGCTTGATACCAGTGGAGCATCTAACAGTGCAGGTAGGGGAGGCGTTTGGGAATTATGGTGAGGGTGATATGTGGCAGCCTCATCAGGTAACTAGCAAGGCAGTTAATTTCTTCACTTATGCATTGGGTAGAGTAGAATGATGGTTCCCAGAGAACTTGTATTTCTGGCAGTAAACCCTTTTGGTAGCCCATTCAGTTACCCTTTACTAGACGGGTGCACCCATCCCTCCAGTTGTTGAAAATATTGGCCAATAAAGGCTCATACCTGTATCCACTTTTTAAGGACTTGTCTTAGTTGGTATGAGTCTCTTTACTTATTATGAGTGTCTGGGAGATTAAGCCCACCTCCTAAGGTATGGTCCACAGCCAATGCTAACAAATGTGGGGGTTCAAAAGCCCAGTCACCTGGCCTCAAAATGAGACAACTTTGTAAGGCTCTGTATGTTCTAGAATGCCCCCAAGAGATCAGTCTAATTCGAGATTTCAGCAGTCATGGCTTTGCTTAGCTTCTTCCCCTGCTCTATTCTGCTTTCATTTCTTTCTTACAATGTCCTTTTGAGAACATTCTCTCAATAAGTTATTTGCACAAAAATCCCATTTCAGCTGCTGCATCTAGGGAAACTGACCTAAAATCAGAAATGACCCTAAAAGATGACTTTAAAAATTGGGATTCTGGAGTTATATCATTTGCTGCCTGAGTGGCAGTGGGGATCCCAGCACTGATGGTAGGTGGAGTATTGATGGTTTCTGCCATGAAGCTGTGGCAGTGAAGTGGTTTATTCTTTCACCTGTGATTAACTGGAACTGAATACAGGCAGAAGGGGATACATATGTTTATGTAATCTCACTGAAATATTATTAGAATAATAATTATAGGGACTGTGAACTTGGGCGGTGGTGCAAAGCACTGCTGATATGTTAAAGAGAGAAAATTACAAGTTCAGATCTAGTAATCACCAGCTGGAAGCAATATGTGAGTTTCAGAGGGCCTCCTTTGAAGCTTTTAAAGAGATCTCATCTTCTGAAGCTGAAAGGTAGTATGAGCTGATAACTGGTATACTTTGGGTTTTGGAAGCAGCATATTCCACAATTTGTGAATACTGCTTTTTACCAATTTATTAGGTGATAGAGAAAACTACTTATTTTGAAAGAGGCTCAGAGCAAGAAAAGCCTCTGCAGCAGGTCCAGACTGCTGCTTTTCCACTTGAGCCATATGGTTCAGCTGATCCCATGTTACTAGAGGTATTTGTAGTGATCAAAAACACCATGTGGTGTCTCTGGCAAGCCCCAGTAGGAGAGTTACAGCACAGATCCCTAAGGTTCTGGAGCTAGGCCATGCCATCTGCAAAAAAGAACCAAACATGATTCAAAAAATAGCTACTGGCATGATGCTGGGCCCTGGTAGAAACTGGCTATGCGATCACCAGGCATCAAGTAAGTGTGTAGTCAGCATTGCTTATTGGGAACTACATGCTGTTAGACCCACCAAGCAGTGAGGTTTAGTGGACTCCACAGCAATCTATTACAAGATGGTATTACTACTTCTGGAATTAAGTCTGAACAAGTTCAGAGATCACAAGTATGCTGCATGAACAGGTGACCATGGCTCTTATGTCACTCACCATTGCTGCACTGATAACCTTCCCTCAGTTCACACCTGTGGCCTCATAGGGAATATTTTGTGATCAGCTGATGTAGGAGGAAACAAACAAACAAAAACACCATGCTTGGTTTATGCAGGAGTCAGCTCAGATATATTGGTGGAAATCAAAAATACAGTGTGGCTATGCTACAGCCCAACTCACGAGTGGCCCTCTAAAATTGTGGTAAGTAGACATTCTCGCAGTGAGAAGAGTGAGAGTTTTAGCTGGTTTTCTTGGTTATCTACTTTGTATAAACAAAGAAGTGTCCTGAGTTACACAGACTCGGGTGCACTGGTGAATTTCTTTATGGGTTGGTTAGGAGCCTGAAAGGAGCAAGATTGGAATATCTGTGACAAAGAAGCCTCGAGGAGAGTCACGTGGATGGACCTGTGGGAACAGATTCAAAATATGGGAATCTTTGTATTGCATATTAATGCTCACCACAGAATACCTATTGCAAAAGAGTTTTTTTTAATTTTAAATCAAGTGTATAGGATAACTTGGCCAGTGGATATTAGCCAGTCTGTCCCCAGCTAACCCTTGAAAGCACAATGGACTAATAAAATAAAAAGGCACAGTGGCAGAGATGGAGGCTACGCAGGGTGATAGCCTGGATAATCTAGCTAGTGCCATTGCTGAATGCCAAATTTTAAGTAATAGAGAATAACACTAAACCTTCCATACTGTACCTTCCCCGGAGGACACTAGTCATTCACTTGGTGTGCAGTTGATTACGTTAGACCAATACCATTCTGGAAAAGGTAACAATTCACCCAGATTTGAAATGAAACATTTTTTTTGTTTGTTTTACCCAGGAGCATTTTATTTTGCTTAATCTTTAAAAAAATTTTTTATAATTATTTTATTTTTTTAAGTTCTGGGGTACATGTGCAGGATGTGCAAGTTTGTTACATAGGTAAATATGTGCCATGGTGGTTTGCTGTGCTTATCAACCCATCACCCAGGTATTAAGCCAACATGCATTAGCTCTTTTCCCTGATGCTCTTCCCTTCCACCCTCCCCCAACAGGCCCTAGTAAGTGTTGTTCCCCTCCCTGTGTCCATGTGTTCTCATTGTTCAGCTCCCACTTATAAGTGAGAACATGTGGTGTTTGGGTTTCTGTTCTTGCATTAGTTTGCTGAGAATAATGGCTTCCAGCTCCATCCATGTCCCTGCAAAGGACATGATCTTGTCCCTTTTTATGGCTTCATATTATTCCATGGTGTATATGTACCACATTTTCTTTATCCAGTCTATCATTGATAGGCACTTGGGCTGATTCCATGTCTTTGCTATTGTGAATAGTGCTGCAATGAACATACACATACATGTATCTTTATAATACAGTGACTTATATTCCTTTGGGTATATACTCAATAATGGGATTGCTGGGTCAAATGGTATTTCTGGTTCTAAATCTTTAAGAAATTGCCACACTGTCTTCTATAATGGTTGAACTAATTTATGTTCCACCGATAGTGTAAAAGCGTTCCCATTTCTCCGCAACCTCACCAGAAATTGTTTCTTAACTTTTAAATAATTGCCATTCTGACTGGCATGAGATGGTATCTCATTGTGGTTTTGATTTGCATTTCTCTAATGATCAGTAAAGTTGAGCTATTTTCCATATGTTTGTTGGCTGCATGTATGTCTTTTTGAGAAGTGTCTGTTCATATCCTTTGCCCATTTTTAATGGGGTTGTTAGTATTTTTCTTCTAAATTTGCTCAAGTTCCTCATAGATTCTGTGTGCAGAAATAAAAAGCATTCCTATACACCAGCAGCAGACAAGCAGAAACCCAAATCATGTATGAACTCCCATTCACAATTGCCACAAAGAGAATAAAATACCTAGGAATACAGCTAACAAGGAATGTGAAGACCTCTTCTAGGAGAACCACAAAACACTGCTCAAAGAAATCAAAGACGACACAAGCAGATGGAAAAACATTTCATGCTCATGGATAACAAGAATCAATATTGTGAAAATGGCCATACTGCCCAAAGCAATTTAGAGATTCAATGCTATTCCCGTTAAACTACCATTGATATTCTTCACAGAATAAGAAAAAAGCTATTTAAAAATTTATATGGAACCAAAAAAGAGCTCGCATACCAACACAATCCTAAGCAAAAAGAACAAAGCTGAAGGCATCATGCTACCCAACTTCAAACTATACTACAAGGCCACAATAACTGAAACAGCATGGTACTGGTATAAAAATGGACACATAGACCAATGGAACAGAATAGAGAACTCAGAAATAAAACTACACATCTACAACGATCTGATCTTCAACAAATCTGACAAAACAAGCAATGGGGAAAGGATTCCCTATTTAAAAAAATGGTGCTGGGAGAACTGGCTAGCCATATGCAGAAAATTGAAACTGGCCATATGCAGAAAATTGAAACTAGCCATATGCAGAAAACTGATCCCTTCCTTATACCTTATCCAAAAATTAACTCAAGATGGATTAAAGACTTAAATGTAAAACCCAAAACTATAAAAACCCTAGGTGAAACTCTAGGCAATACCATTCAGGACACAGGAATGGGCAAAGACTTTATGATGGAATCGCAAAAAGCAATTGCAAAAAAAGCAAAAATTGACAAATAGGATCTAATTAAACTAAAGATCTTCTGCACAGCAAACGAAACTATCATCAGAGTGAACAGACAACCTACAGAATGGGAGAAAATTTTTGCAATCTATCCATCTGACAAAGGGCTGATGAAATGAAACATTTTTCAGGGATGTTTTGCCTTTTTTGGTAACAGTGCTCTGTCAACACCACTTCCAACATGGGATTCTGTGTAACTCCTCCTTGAACCAAGGGGCTTACTTTATAGCAATGAAGGTACATCAGTGAGCACATGACCGTGAATCCAGATCCAGTGGACCTCCTACATGCCAGACCTTCTAGAAACTATTGCTCTGATAGGGCAGTGGAATAGCTCCTTGAAGGTATAGCTGGGGTGGCAGCTGGGAAAGGGCACCCTGCAAGGATGAGGCACTGTCCTTCAGCATGCAATGTATACCTCAAACCAACAGCCATTGCATGGGCATGTCCACTATAGGTAGAATATCTGGGTTGAGAAATGGAAGTAGGCAAGTAAGTGTCTTATTCTCTATCACTATCCAGACCTATTTGGGGAATTTGTGTTTCCCATGCTTACAACTTCAAACTTTGCAGGTCTAGAATTACTGATTCTTAGAAGGGAGATGCTTCCAGCAGGAGACCCATTATGAGTCTCACTAAACTTAAAGTTATGGCTGTTGGCTGGTCACTTTCAGCTTCTCATGCCAATATATCAGCAGACACAGAACAGAATCACCAAACTGGAGAGGGTAATAGACCCTGAAGGCTTCTGGGGAAGAATATATTTGACATATTCATGGCACTATTATGCCAACTTTTAACTTTAAATTGCCAAATAAAGCAATCATGGTCTGATATGGGCATAATAAACAAGTGTGAGATCTTTCAGGGATGAGGATCTGGGTCTTCTATTCAGTCAAGCTAATGGGGGATTTCTGTGTGGTCAAGGATGATGAGTATTATTTAGTTCCAACCTTAGGACCAACTGCAGTATCTGGGGCTGAAGTTCATTCCACTAACCTTCTGCTTATACATTTCTCCAGAAATGTGACCATCCAGAGTATTGTAGAATATATGCCTGGATGGAGTAGACTTAGTGTAAAATAAAAGTGGTTCTGAGTCTGGGCATGATGGCTCATGCTTGTAATCCCAGCACTTTGAGGGGCCTAGGCAGATAGATTGCTTGAGCCCAGGAGTTAGATACCAGTCTGGGCAACATGTTGAAAACTTGTCTCCACAAAAAATACAAAAATTGTCCTGGCATAGTGGTATGCACCTGTAGTCCTAGCTAGCTGGTGGAGGGGGGGGCGGGGGGTCTGAGGTAGGAGGATCACCTGAGCCCTGGGAAGTGGAGGGTGCAGTGAGTCATGATTGTGCCACTGCACTCCAGCCTGAGCAATAGAGTGAGACCCTGAGTCAAAAAAAATAGTGGCTGAGGCCATGTTTCACCTGCAACCATATCTTTCTTAGCTTCTTCTCCTGTTCTATTCTTGTTTGCCTCATTTACTTACAGATTTCTGTTGAGATGACTCCCTCAATCAGTCACATCACATAAAATATATATCTCAGGCTTTGTAGCTTATTAAGATAACATACAACCCACCAGATCTGGGAGCATCAACAGGCTTCTGGGGCAAGATTAGAATTCTCTTGGAGCGTAGCATTCCATAGTCAGCTGTTGGCCTTGAGTGAGATTCCTACATTTCTGAATGGCGTTTTTCTGTCTGAAACACGGGATTAGCAATATCTTCCTTTGAAGGACTTAATCACCATATACACACAACTCAGCACTGGGTCTGACACATAAGTGTTCAATAAATGATAGATGTTTTTATTAGATAGTATAATTAGTTCATCTATAGCATTTTTCCTACACTTCACATTTATTTACTCCTTTGAATAATTTTACTTAATTTTGGGGAATAAAATACCAGTTTATTACTGATTAGAATTAATTTGGAGAATACAGCTTAGATATGTATCTACAATCAAGCTTTCTATGACTTTGCCATGATTTAAACTTAATTGCAATTAATAGGCAATGTTGAGCAACTGTAGGCAACTATCTTTCTAAGGAATAGAATGTATACATACTTAGAAGATGACTCTTCTCTCATTTGTATTATTTTCTCTCTGTCTCCAACTATGTCATAAAATGATATGATTTTCTGCTTTTATCCTTGGGCTAGCCATGTATTCTAATCCAGATGCTTGCAAACTAGAGACAACTCTTACATCAACTGTGTGTTTAGCCCAGTGCCTGACACAGACAGTATGCCCAATAAAAGCTTATAGAATAAGTAATATTAAATGTAGCATTATTAAATCAATTCTTGCTGCTAATCACCATGGAGTAAGCTAGTACATGATTATCTATATAAGAAACAATTCAATCACAAATAATTGCTTACAATCTGGAGCATTTTTTCTTTTAACTTTAAGCTAAATTTTTATTTTCTCTGAACCTGGCTTGCTTGCTCTATCTGTCTATCTGTCTATCTATCTATCTATCTATCTATCTATCTATCTATCTATCTGTCTATCTTCATCCATCCATCCATCCATCCATCCATCCATCTAATCTATTTATCTTCAGTGTGCAGTTATACTGACATTTTTGTTTGCTTTTATGTCAGTTGCCATGGAAAATAAGTGACTATCCCATTCAAACTGTTCCCATGTGATTTTATGTATGCCTATTTTATATCAGACTTCTACACAGACTCTCTAAATTTTGTTAAAATCTGTTTAGCCATTTTTCAAAGATGGCTTTACAGACTCACTCAAGGCCTCACTACTGGTAAGAGGAAAAGTCAAGATTTCAGTTGTGGCCTGGAGAGCTACAAAAAGCATAATAAATTATTCAGCAGTGTATTCTACGACAGGCAAATATATGGCTTGTTTTGGTTATGACCAACTTTCTCATCTCATTCCTAGTTTTCAGCGGTGAAATGACTGATAAGGAAAACATTTATTCCTCGATTCTCACATTTCTGAAGGGGGACATTTGCTTCACCTCTTAGTAAGGGACAATATTAAAAGCAATTCTCCAATACTTTCTATCCCTAGCTCAGTTGTTTCTGTAGGAGTATGTTTTTGTTTGTGTTTGCTTTTTTTTTGTTTTTAGCTGATTGGTGATATGTGTAAAGCTTGTCATCCATTGGGTAATCTTAAGAGCTAAATGGGTCATCCCTGTATTCAAAAGGCAAAGGGCTCTGTTTCTCTCTCTCTCACTTATTCACTTGCTATTGTCTTTGCTCTTGCTCTTACTCTAACTCAAGTGTTTTCTCTTAGAGCTGGCTTCCATATGAATCAGTAAGAAGTGTTGGGAAATCTTTACTGATATCTTCCTTCATTTAGGAAACAGACTAGTAAGACTCCATCAGGGCCTGGTTTTCCAATTTCTCTGACTAGAACTAGCTGGTTAATTTACTGCACAAAGTTTTGGAGAGAGCAGGAGTCCCTGTCATGACCGCCATTTTGAACTTATTGGTAACAAGCAACATTTGATTCTCTGTATTCTCAATTAGTTAAACACTAGAGTCCCTCAAAAACTTTCAATAGAATTATTTTGTTGAAGAATTTACCAGTGAAGCTATTTAAACATGAAATTTTATTATAGAAAGGTTTTTCTTAATATTACAAATTAATTTCTTTAATAGATGGGATACCAATCTGATATCTGATACTTCTGGTATCATTTTTGATAGATTATGTTTTTAAAAACAATTATTAATATCCAGTGAATTTAAATATTTATTAGCACAGTTATCCATA
The DNA here is from genome assembly GCF_028878055.3 of Symphalangus syndactylus. Classification (NCBI taxonomy): domain Eukaryota; kingdom Metazoa; phylum Chordata; class Mammalia; order Primates; family Hylobatidae; genus Symphalangus; species Symphalangus syndactylus. The sequence continues at coordinate 14,123,531 of NC_072428.2, forward strand.
TTATCCTTTTATATCTTTTAAATGTCTGTAAGATGTATTGTGATATCCTCTTTTTCACATGTAAAATTTATAAATCATTAATTTTCAGCTTTTATTCTTTTCTAATAGACATATAAAGCTATGAAATTCCCTCAAAGCGCTGCAGCCCGCAATTTGAACATGTCTTGTTTGTATCATTGAGTTAAAATATTTTCTAATTGCCCTGTGATCCCTTTTATAATTCCATATACTATAAGAGAAGTATGTAGCTTAGTTTTCAGATATTTAGGTATTTTTTAGTTTTTGGTTCTGATTGGATTTCAGAGTGGCTTTAAAATATATGAGTTGATGGCTTTCATGGATTTTATAAGATTCTTGACCATTGCCTCTCCAAATACTATTTTTTCCTTTTTATAGTTGATTCCTTATCAAACTCCAATTGCATGTGTGTTAAAATTTTTTTTCCTATATCCCATATGTCTCTTTCTTATCCTTCTGTGCTTTAATCTGGACATTTCCTGTGTGCCTTTTAAAAAATTTAATTAATCCACACTTCAGCTGTACCAAGCTATTCTGAACTCCTAATTTTAACTATAGTATTTTTTGTTTCTATAAACTCCATTTGATTTTTTTTGTAACTTTCACTTCTTTGCCAAAATTTTTATTCTTTTCTTTTCTTTTTTTTTTGAGATGGAGTCTTGTTCTGTCACCCAGGCTGGAGTGCAGTGGCATGATCTTGGCTCACTACAACCTCTGCTTCCCAGGTTCAAGCGATTCTCCTGCCTCAGCCTCCTAAGTAGCTGGGATTCCAGGTGTCTGCCACCACACCCGGCTGATTTTTGTATTTTTAGTAGAAACGGGTTTTCACCATGTTGGCCAGGCTGGTCTCGAACACCTGACCTCAAATGATCCACCCGCCTTGCCCTCCAAAAGTGCTGGGATTACAGGTGTAAGCCACCGTACCCGGCCCTATTATTTTCTTAAATATACTAATTGCAATAATTTCAAAGTTAATTTTTGATTAGCTCAACTATCTAAGTTACCTGAAAGTTTATTTCCATTGTGTGTTTTTTCTTAATACTGTTTCTTGCTATGAATGCATGGATACCAGAAAACCACATGAGAAAAACCCAAAATAATTATGATGAGTGAAAGAAGCTAAAGTGAATGCCTACTATTTGATTCGATCTACATAAGATTTTAGAAAATAGAACTAATCTCTAGTGACAGAAAGCAAACCATTAGTTGCCTAGAAATGGGATAGAAATCAATCTGTACACATTTGTAACATCGTAACAACAGAAGCTAATAATATGATAGGACAAAGCAAGTTAAGATAGGATTGGGAAAGGATTATTTTGGGAAGTTACATTTAATCTGAAACCTAACATAAAAGAATATGTAAACTATGAAAAGAGGGGGAGGGAGGCTGGGTGCAGTGGTTCACGCCTGTAACCCTAGCACTTTGGGAGGCCAAGGCAGGCAAATCACTTGAGGTCAGGAGTTCGAGACCAATCTAGCGAACATGGTGAAACCCCATCTCTACTAAAAATGCAAAAATTAGCCTGGTGTGGTGGTGCACACCTGTAATCTCAGCTACTCAGGAGGCTGAGGCGGGAGAATTGCTTGAACCCGGGAGGCGGAGGTTGTAGTGAGCCAAGATTGCACCACTGCACTCCAGTCTGAAAAGAGGGAGAAGGAAGAAAATATGTTTCAGACAGTGGGAGACATATATGTTGCAACCTGGCATGAAGAAGTAGAATAGGTAGATTAGAATAAATCTCGATCAAAGGATGTGAGGAGATAATTGTAAGAAATGAGGTGGGAGACACAATCAGTGGCCAGATCACAGAAACTGTAACTCATTAGTTGGAGTAAGGTAATTAGAAGTCCACCAAAGAGTTTTAAGTATTTGGGAGTGGATGACATGATTCGTTTTGCTTCTCAGAAATTAAGATGGTGTGTAGACATAGTTTCAGATGGGAGTAAAATGAGAGACATGGAGGCAGTTAAATCTTCTACCACAGTACACATATTACTGGCTTGGGTCAGGCCAGTAGCATGAGTGTCAGGGAAAATTTTGACTGATTTAGATGTGAGGAGTGAGGGAAAGGAAACAGGAGGGATTCAGAAATTTTTTTTCTTGGGTAATTACATTGGTGATTGCACCATTTACTAATATGACCCTGGAACAGGAACATGGATTTTGAAGAGAAAATGTTAAAAATCCTTCAGACATGTAGTGTTTGAGGTGCTTATGTTATAGCTAAGTGAATATTTTCATTGCAGAGTTGTATTTATCAATTTGGAGCTATGGAGAGAGAAAGCTGGGGGATACGTGGAAGGCATTGGAAATCAAGGGGTAGTATACAGGAAACAGAAGGCTGAGGACTGAACCCTTAGGAACACCAGGAGCTATGCAGAGAAACAGGATATTAACAAGTGCCATGGAAACTAAAAATAAGGAGATGTCAATAAGGAAGTGTGTCATCAGAGCCAATTATTAACAAGAGGTCAAGAAATTGGGCAAACACTATGTCGCTGCTTAAGTATTGTGTCCCATTTATATGTTATACCCTCTGCCTCCTATGTTCTTCCCCATTTCATTATTTGTAAACTCCTGTTCCTCCTTCATGTCAGTTCAAGGGCCACCTGTTTTGGGAAATTCTCCCTAGGTTTCACAGGCAGACTTTGTGGCATACTTTTTAATGCTTCCACTATGATTTGATTTTGCTCATCAGCTTGCAGTTTAATTATCTGTCCACAAGCTTGTCTCCTAGCCAGGCTGTGACTTTTGCTTTTATATTCCCAGCTTCACTGCATTTCAACCTTGGCTGAATCCCTAGTGCCTGGAGTAGTAATTTTATGGAAGACATTACAAAATTATTTGTTGAATGAAAAAAAGTGCATTTGAAAAATATGAGGGAATCTGAATTGCTAATGATGAGAAAATGCAAATGATGTTTCAGGGCATAGCTATCACAGGGATTGTGACACAAACTGGTTTAGGCAAATCAATGCATTTTCCTGGCATCAGCGTCCTCATTAGTGAAATCAAGATGTTGTTTACTGGTGATATGCTATGTTCTATGAAGAGTCCTACTTCAGCAATTATTTTATTTCTGGATTTAAATAAATATTTTGATTTGGAAAAAGAATCTTTCCCTTTCGGTTTGTCTTGGGGTTTCCTCTGATTTTTAAAAATGGGTATTATCTGAGTCTAGAAAGTATTGGATCTCAGTCTCTTTTGTGTCTTCGTTACTTTTATTATCCATGAGAATTCGTGAGCATGGTGTGGTTAAGACTCACAGCTCTAGCAATGTCCTAAATACATGTCAGCAGGTGTTGAAAGGCTGTGGATGAGAAAGTGCCATCACTTCCTGGGTAATTGGAACAAGGCAGAGGACACTGTGCTCAGTGATTTGACAAAGGATTAACCTGTCTCCTCTACTGTAAAGCAATAATGGGCTCATTTGTTACTCATGGCACTGCTTGTCACCACATGACTGGAGTAACACATTCTCTTGCATACCTTCTCAGGATCCCTGACCAAATAGCTGAAAATGGAGATGTAAAGATGGGAAATTGATCTATTCACAGGACATACTTCAAAGTTCCTGGGTGTGTTTTGCTATAGCCATGAAATTAGTGCCAGCCCAGGTGTTTAGTGGCTCATTAAACTCTAGGGGTAGACATAGAAGATTAAATGGGAGGCCCAAAAGTCATGTTCCTCATTTCATATCCTCTTGTTATATGACTTTCGTGGTAATTCATGTTTAGAAAATCCCTAAACATATTTACTTGTAGGGTATTTGTAAAATAAGGTTACTAATAGAATCAAATGTAGTATACATTATTTTTCTTAGTATCTGACTATGAAAACAGAATCAGGACCTGTTGGTAATAGGTAATTTGTATATTCATGTTAATCGATGAAATACAAGAGTATTTTTTTTTTTTTTTTTGAGTTGGAGTCTCACTTTGTTGCCCAGGCTGGAGTGCAGTGGCACAATCTTGGCTCACTGCAACCTCTGCCTCGCAGGTTCAAGCGATTCTCCTGCCTCAGCCTCCCGAGTAGCTAGGACTTCAGGCACCGGCTGCCATACTCGGTCAATTTTTTAATTTTTTTTAGACCATGTTGGCCAGGCTGGTCTTGAACTCCTGACATGGTAAGTTAAATTTAAGCACTTACCTTTTTTATTTTAAATAATGCTATTTATTTTAAAATTTTAGATATTATATATTGTGTTTTAACTATGGAGGATGACGTCACCATCACAATCCACCCTCAATGTTTTTCTCTTAGTATATCACATTGGCAAAAATAACTATTCATTGTTGTTATTCCTATTACATAAGTATTGTTCACTGATGACACTTCCTTTTTGTGCATAGCTATTTATGTTAGTAAGAGTTAGTAAGTCCCTCATTTATTCATTCTCTTAATTTCCTGTCTATGTCACAAACTCTTTATTCTCAAGTCCAATTTCCACCCAAATTGTATAGTTTCATTAAATATTCATTAAACAAATGAAAAATCTGTGAGTTCCTTTTAATTTTTTTTCCAAGCCCTCCTCTTGGAGTCCTTTGACTTTCTGCTCGATCCTGAACTTGCTCTTTAAATCAGCTACACAGCACTTTTCCTGGGACTTCCCACCTCTTCCAACCAGAATTGCAAACACCATTTTCAGAATTCTTTTTCATGATTTGCTCCCTTGCTTTGACGGAGCAAATGTCTGAGGATCTTCTTGGAAAAAAATGTATGAATCATAAATTTTGTGAGCTATGGCTATTATTTAGGTATTTGTACATTTCTTCTCAACTTTGCATTCAGCGACATTACATTAGCAACTTGAAATTGACCAGAGTATATTTGCACCATGGAAGTCAGCAAACACTACAATTCAGTGCTTTTGTTTGTTTGTTTTTCCAGGACAGCCAGTTGCTAAACGTTTACCAGCATGCCACTGCTGCTCCCTGTTACTCATAAGCTTTTCAGGGAAGTTTACAGTTTACAAATTGTTGAATTGATTTGTTTCTTGTCAGCATCCTTCTCTGCCTGCACTTGCTAACTGCCTTTCTCTGATCTGTTTATTACTCTTCCAATATCTCCCCATCTCCTAAAAATTGGTTATTTCTTGTTCATACATTTTTATCTCCCAATTATCAGTTGAGACTGGTTTGAAGAGAGGAAAGCAATGTACACACTTTTATATTTCACCATGTATAGCCGGATATCCTATAGCCCACATTTAAATTGAAGAAAACTTCAATTTCATTCTTCAAGGCAGATAGCCCAGGTGAAAGATGATGTTGGCTTGAATCGGAAAGGTGGCAGTAGGGATGGAGAGAAGTAGATCGAGCAACTCTTGAGAGTTTCTAAGAATAGGAATGAAGGACGTTTCAAAAATGTCTCCCAAGTGTTTGAATGGATAGGTTAATGGGGTGCCATTTGTCATTTAATGAGAAAATGAAATTTGAAGATGGAACAAAGCAGGCCAGGAAAATCAAGAGTTTGAATGTGGATGTGTTAAATCTGAGATGTGTTTGGATTGTGCAAGTAAGGATAGATAGTTGGCAGTTATCTATACGGACATGGAGACAATAGAGAGATGTTTTACGTTTCCAGCCTTCCAACCATGACTTATTTTTCTTCTAGGAAATCTGCTGGGTTTGTGTATGTGGGTGCATATGTATTCTCATGACCATATGGGGGAAAGGATCTGCTGATCCATGTGTAACTGATTATGGTGTCTTGGGGATGCTTAGTAAGTTCCACAAAGATGTCCTTTAATCCCTCTGGTTTTTGGGCATCCTGATGGAGTCTGATGTTGAAGTTTACTGTTGGTGAAAACAGAGCCTTTTATCATGACATCATTAGGGCCCATAACGCTCCCTCAACCGCTAGCTCTGGCTGGCATAGCAGATAGTCTAGATATGGGCAGAATCTTGTATTCTGTCGATGGATAGAGATGTCACACTTCAACTTCTACTATGGGGATACTTCATGAATTTGTGAGGCAGCCACATGAGAGGCCTCTAGACTGTTCACTCAGCTACCTTCTGTTTCCTCCACTGAAAGTACCTAGGAATTTCTAGATACCATCTATGCCTGTGGTTGCTGAGGGAGGCTAGTGGTACTATCTTTAATTATTTCTCTTAGAATTACCCCTTAGCTATTTTTTAGCCTAACACTTGGAATAGTATCTTAATGCACATGGTATTTCTTCAAAGGAAACTGAAATTTTCCCAGTCCATGGCCAGAAAATAAAGCAATGAGTTCTTAGTGCAAACCTTATGGTGGTGGTTCTGCTCTTAGTGCAAACCTTATGGTTATTTTAAATAGCATTATGTACCCATGGCTTTGACCCAGAATGGAAAGCTAGGGCACATGTGTCTCACCACTTCCCTTGCTTCCTTACTGCTGTTGTGTTCCTGTCCAGAACCTGCTAGACTGCATTTGTCTTCTGTTTTTTGTCAGGTAGTGAGATAAAAAACTTGTTCACATCATGTCCTCCATATCTCTAATCCATGACTTCTGGTAAGGCTCTACTTTCAGACCAAAAGCTTTATTTTATGGAAAGGTAGTTTCTGGAATTTGAAAATTCAAGTTTTTTTTTTTTTTTTTTTGCTTTACAAATTCTACCCTAATGAACTCATAGACATATGAGTGTTTTCTCACAACTAAGAGGTGAAAGAAGAATCTTCACAATTCCTTCTACCCTATAATGACCTCTCATGTGCTCTTGCAAATTCTGAAGTCTTGTCATTAAGAACTCTGAGGCACTGTATCTCTGGTCTTCCTGACCCAGTGAATACAGAAAACGGGTTGTTTTGTAAGGTTGCACCAGTGCACCATTCACTCTTCAAGTCCTTTCTTCTCACCCCATGTCCTCTTCAAATTTGCCTATTCCTTTTGAATTTGTGACAATAAAAGGTCAGGAAAAATTAACTTAGTGATTTTTAATTTGTTTACTATCATGATCTTTGTCTGTTACAAAAAAAAAAAAAAAAAAAAAAAAGTACATGGAATCCCAAACTTAGAACAGATGAGCAAAAACGTGCTGGGTTTCATGATAGAATAGAGTTCTGAAGCCAAGACAAATGGACCTTCACCTCATCTATTCAGTTATCTCCATGATACCTAAAGCTTTGCAGTGCCTACTCTGTGGAACCCTATGTCAACCTTTTCTGGATTTGTCATAGATATGACTTCTTTAACCTTTATTTAAATCATTTTAAAAATAAATAGCTTCCCAGGTTTCTGTATTTTTAATTGTGATTGTGAAAGGGATATTTTTTCCATTATACTCTCCAGCTGGTTTTTGTTTTTGTTTTTGTTTTGTTTTGTTTTGTTTTATTATTATACTTCAGGTTTTAGGGTACATGGGCACAATGTGCAGGTTTGTTACATATGTATCCATGTGCCATGTTGTTTTGCTGCACCCATTAACTCGTCATTTAGCATTAGGTATATCTCCTAATGCTGTCCCTCCCCTCTACCCCCACCCCAAAACAGTCCCCGGAATGTGATGTTCGCCTTCCTGTGTCCATGAGTTCTCATTGTTCAATTCCCACCTATGAGTGAGAACATGCGGTGTTTGGTTTTTTTGTCCTTGCGATAGTTTACTGAGAATGATGTTTTCCAGTTTCATCCACGTCCCTACAAAGGACATGAACTCATCATTTTTTATGGCTGCATAGTATTCCATGGTGTATATGAGCCACATTTTCTTAATCCAGTCTATCGTTGTTGGACATTTGGGTTGGTTCCAACTCTTTGCTATTGTGAATAGTGCCGCAATAAACATATGTGTGCATGTGTCTTTATAGCAGCATGATTTATAGTCCTTTGGGCAGAAAATGTGCTGAACTATATGAAAAAAGCAACAAAACTTTCTAAGGGGTAAGAGAAGACTTGAATAAGTGGAGAGACAGACCATATTTCTGGATGAAAAGACTCAAAATTATGAAAATGTAAATTTTCTCTAAATTCCTCTACAAATTAAATTGTAACCAAATTAATTGTAACCAATGACAGATGTTGAAAATTTGGCAACATGATTCTAAAGTTTAGATGGAGTTGCAAACATTCAAAAAAATGAAATATATCTAACAAAAATATTTTAAAAAGTGATGGAGACTTGTCCTATAAGTTATTAAAATGTTACAAAGCTGTAATAATTTGTTCTACTTACAACTGGTTTAGAAGTAGACAGGTAGATCACAGCAATAGAATTAAAAGTCTAGAAAGAGTCACAAGTGTATATAACATTAACATACAACAAGTTATGTTATAAATTCATTTTAAATCAGCAGGAAAAATGCTGCATTATAAAAACTTGAATTGAGTGAGCACTAGTTAACAGTTATCTTAGAAAAAGCATTGTATGGCCAACAGATATACATGAAAAAATGCTGAGATCAGAGAAATGCAAATTAAAACCACAATGAGCTATTACATTACACTTGCTAAAATGGCTGTTATAAAAAAGATGAAAGATAAGTGTTGGCAAAGATGTGGAGAAAAGGGAACCCCTGGGTGCTGTTGGAAGAAATGTAAATTAATATCACCAGTATGGAAAATGTTATGGAGGTTCCTCAAAAAACTAAAAATAGAATTACTATGTGATCCAGCAGTCCTTTTCTGGGTATATATTCAAAGGAACTGAAATCAGTATGCTGAAGAGATGTCTGCACTCCCCTGTTATTGCAGCATTATTCACAATAGCCAAGATATGAAAGCAACCTATGTGTCCATCATCAGATGAGTGGATGAAGAAAATATGGTATTGTACATATGCAATGGAATACTGTTCAGCCTTAAAAAAGAAAATTCTGTCATTTGTGGTAACATGGGTGAACCTGGAGGACATTATGCTAAGTGAAATAAGCCAGGTACAGAAAGGCAAACACTGTATTACCTCACATATGGAATCTAAAAAAAGTTGAACTCATAGGAGTAGAATGCTGGTTACCAAGGGCCTGGGAGACAGAGGTGGATGGGGAAAGGGGAGATGGTGATCAAAGGGTACAAAGTTTTAGTTAGGAGGAATGAGCTTTAGTGATCTATAGCGCAGAATAGTGATTATAATAATTAATAATGCCATGTGTATTTCAAAATTGCTAAAAGAGTAGATTTTAAATGTTTTCACCACAAAAATGGTAAATATATGAGGTGATGGATTTATTAATTACCTTTATTTAATCCTGCCACAATGTATACATATATAGAAACATCACATTGTACCCCATATATACAATTATCATTTGTCAATTAAGAATAAAATTTAAAAAATTTAAATCATGGAAATGCAATCAGATTCAAGCAATGATACAAAATATACTTCTTCATAAATTAATAAAGAAAAATTGATTTTGGATAGAAAAAAAAATAACTCAGTCTCAAAAATGCCTTTCTATCTCATTCATACTCTGGGTCCCCAGAATATGCTTGCCAGTCACCTTTGGAGCTTTATTTAAATAGAAATAAAGTAAACTGTGAAAATGACAACAAACCAGATACTGAACATGTTTTTAACCCAGACAAGGAAAATTTTTATAATGATACAGAAAGTAAGAAAGCAAGAAACTCAGAAGTAGTTATGGTTGAAATAAAAGAAGACAAATAGTTTGTTAGGCAAATGACCAAAAACCAAAACACCACTAATTGGAAATTAAACATTGGACATATGCCTCAATTTAGTGATTCAAAAAGCCTTTTAGATATGTGGCTTACCTGCGCCAAAGAAATGAAGCATGTGATTAAAAAAAAAAAAATTATGGTGTTTCTGTTGTTACAAACACCACAGTACAAAACCAATACAGAATGTGTTCCAGAAGCTGTTATATGACAACTGTAGTGCAAATAAGTATGAAAGCATAAAACTTGAATTAGAAAATGTGCATTATTCTCCACCACATGATGACAGAACATCAGCAGTATGTCTAGAAGTGGAATTAAGTGATATATGCAAAGATTTAAGAATGAGGTTAGCATATTACAAGTAAAGTAGAGTTCCTGGCTTTGGAGAAAGTTCAACTTCAAAAAGACTTAGAGGGTCACTTGCTGCTACTCTGGTTTTTCTCTTCACCAATTATTTGATCCATTTGAATTTTTTACTTATGAAAATCTCTTGTGTAAAATGGGGTTATCTAAATACATAATTGTATGTATAAACAGATTGTTTTTGCAATTAAAATAATTCAAGCTCAAAAAAAAAATAGCTTCTTAGGTCTTTAAGACTATCTGTAAACTAACTCCCTGTCTCATGCATGAGAAAATTGAGGCCCAAAGAAATGATGTGATTTGCTTTAGGTCATTTAGATAGTATCAGAGCTAGAACTGAATCTAATATTCTATTCTTTAAATTGATGCATTTTCCACTCTAGTGACCTACTATGAAACTCAGGGGGTTCTTGAAGATCCATTCTTTGTGATCACATAGAGAAAGCTGTGTTTAGACTCTGGAAGAGGCATATTTGTGCCAGCTTGTCTCTTCACTAGCCCTGACACATTGTTCATTTAATTTGCTCAGTCTACAACCCCATTACCTTCATCTTATGGTGGGGCTGGCCCATTTATCCCTGTTTAAAATTTAATCAGACGTTTCACTGCTCATCAACACTTTAACGGGACCATTTAGGGCCCTGAATCTACACGCATCTCTGCTTAATTACTGCTAGCCAACAGATGTCACTTTCACTGTCCTCTCTTCCTTTTCTCCTTCAGTTGCACAGACTTAAAAGCGAAGATTATTCTTTAAATAAACCTTAAAGCAGAAACACAATCAGAGATAAATAGAGAGGCACCAGCCCTGTGTTTCTGCTTGATTGGAATCTAGTTGTTTGGAGAAGTGAAAGGCTGTATTTGGTACCTCACCAGGACTTGAAGCCTGCTTTTGATTTTTTTCTTGTACAAAGTGAAAGGAGCATGGGAAGAAAGAGGGATGCAGAATAGGTGACGGGGCTCTCCTATCTGCCATACTTGTCATGCCTTTCTTAGCCTACTCTCTGCTCATGCTTGTTCTTTATTCAACCATGAAATTGGAATCACAAGAGGAATGTTGCATTTCCATTGCCAACACTCTTTTCATGGTGGAGCACAGAGAAGAGAGACAGCTTTTGAAGCTGGAAAAAGAGATGTGACAGGTGACAAGCACTCTTGGCATATAAAAATAGGTTCAGTTTATTTGGTATTGTCAAATCCTGGTTGTCCTCAACCACTCAATCTCCAACACATATAAATATGTTTCCAAGGATAATCTAAATATTATTGCAGGTAGCTTCTGAGCATGATAAATTCCTTTAAAATGACATGTTAATAGCTCATGGCCTTCCCTTTGAAAACAGTCAAAAAAGAACAGGGTTGTGTTTAATGCCTTGGAAGTATGGAAGAATTTCAGATAACTAATTAGTATTTTTGGATTGAACATGACAGGGTTTATACAGGCTACTTCTAATCTACTGAATTAGTTATCTAGTGCCGCAATAATGCTGCAGAACAAACAATCATAAAATTTCAGTGGCATAGAGCAATAAATGTGCTTGCGAGCTTCAGCTGCTCTGACCTGGCTCAGGTAATCTCAGCTGGGCTTGCTATGTGCCTGAAGTCAGATGCGGCTTCACTGGGTGGTTTTGCTGTTTTTGGCTGGGTTTGCTCATGTCTGAAGGTCACTGGATGATAGACTTGGCTAGGATGACTGGGACAACTTGACTCTGTTCCACATTTTCTTGCAGGCTAGCCCAGAGATATTTTTATGAAAATGGCAGAGGACAAGGGAGCAAGTGGAAATGCACAAGCACTTTTTCCAACCTTTTCTTAAATTGTATCTAATAAAATATGTAATTCATGTTTGGCCAAGGTACATTATATGCAAGTTCAGAGTCAGAGTGATAGGACACCACTAGTAACATTTTTCATCATCAATGTTATTATTTTTAGAGCTGGGGTCTGTCTCTGTCACCTAAGCTGGAGCGCGGCAATGTGAGTATAGCTCCCTGCAGTCTCTAGCTCCTGGCTCCAGTGATGCTCCTGCCTCAGCCTTCCAAGTAGCTAAGAATATAGGCATGCATAATCATGCCTCGCTAATTAAAAAAAAAAAATTTAGAGACTGGGCCTCATTATGTTGCCCAGGCGGCTCTCAAACTTCTGGCTTCAAGTGTTCCTCTACCCTCAGCCTCCTGAGTCTCTGCAATTATAGCCATGAGCTACTGTACCTGTCTCATAAGACAATATAGGAATGTTTGTAGCTAGAGGGAAGGGTAAATAATTAGGGTAAAGAACACAATAAATCTAAGGATGTAAGACTGAATGCTTCCTATGTAGTATTAAGAACAAGATAAAATATTCACTTGTGCTGCTTGTATTGAACACTGTCCTGGGAAATCTTGCCAGTGCCATAAGGTAAGTAAAAGATTTTTAAAAAGGCATACATATTAGAAAGGAAGAGGTAAATCTGTCTTTGTTTATAGATGACAGGGTCAAATATACAGAAAACCCTAGGGGATACACTAATGATACTGGAACTGATAAATGGACTTATCAAGATCACAGAGTAAAAGATCAATATGCAAAAATTGGTTGTATGTATATATGCTACAGCTAAAAACTTGAAATGAAATTAAATACAGAAGACTTAGATATAATTTTTTTCTTTTTTTGAAATGGAATCTCACTCTTGTTGCCCAGGCTGGAGTGTAATGGCTTGATCCTGGCTCACTGCAGCCTCCACCTCCTGGGTTCCAGTGATTCCTGACTCAGCCTCTTGAGTAGCTGGGGTTACAGGTGTCCACTACCATGCCTGCCTAATTTTTGTATTTTTAGTAGAGATGGAGTTTCATCATGTTGGCCAAGCCAGTCTCGAACTGCCTGCCTTGGCCTCCCAAAGTGCTGGGATTACAGGAGTGAGCCACTGTGCCCAGCCTAGATATAAATTTTGATGTGTAATGTCTTCACACTTTAAATTATAAGATACTGCTTTGACAAATTAAATATCTAAATAGATGGAGAGTTATATAATACTCTCAGGTTGAGAAACTCAATATGATTAAGATAACAACTTCTTCAAAATTGTTCTCTAAATTTAATACAATCTACATCAAAATTCCAGCAGAATTTTCTTTACAATCTGACAAATTGATCCTAAAATGTCTATGGAATTGGAAATGATCCAGAATATGCAAAACAGCTTTGAAATAAACCAAGAAAGTTGGAGGCCTTATACTATGTGATTTTAAAAGTAATTATAAAGATACAGTAATCAAGACCACATGATTTTGACAGAATAGATTCACAAATCAGTGAAGCAGAATTGAGAATCTCAAAATAGAGCTGTATTTATATGGTCAACTGGTTTCTGACAAAGATGTTCCATAGTCTTTTTCTGGAAGTGGATGGGCCCCTTCCCAATTAACAGGTAGGATGTCAAAGATGATGACACTTCACACACCAAGATAATTTGGGAGAAAATGTATTAGGCACAAAGCACTCCTGAGGAGAGCAGGTCAGGCACAAGCAGGTCTACACTGGCTTGAGCAAAGTTGAGAGAGTAGGGTGAGACTTTACACTGGCTAGGGGATGGCACTGGGGAAAAGTTTCCACATGCAGGGTAGGGCTTTTTGAGGTTTGAGTTTCCCACTGGCACCTGCTAAGATGTGGGACAGCAGGGGAACAGGAAGGTGAGTCTTGAAAGCTGTCATCATTTAAACATCAAAACTGGGGTCAAACTCTTAATTACAGATATAGAAGTAATTCAGTGTGAAAATGATAATAATTTAATATACAGTGAGATAACTGGATGTCCACATGGAAAAAGAAGAACCTTGACCCTTTTATCACAATTTACAGAAAAATTGGTTAAAATGAATCATATACAATTTCAGTTAAATAAAAGTATTCCTTTTAGAAAGAAACCTGTTGTGCAACATGGCGATTATGGTTAAGAACAATGTTATTGTATTCTTGAAAATAGCTAACAGAGTAGATATTAAGTGTTCTCACTACAAAAATATAAATACATGATATAATGCATGTTAATTGGCTCCAATTAGCCATTTCACAATGTATGCCTATTTCGAAAACATGTACATGGTAAATATATACAACTTTTATTTGTCGATTTAAAAAGTTTAGATAAAATATAAAAGATAAAATGATAACAATTCAAGAAGAAAACAGGATAAAATCTTTGTTATCTTGAATTAGACAAAGGTTTCTTAGTTTGGACACTAAAAGCACATATTATGAAAGAAAAAACGAAGAAATGGACTTCACCAAAATTAAAAGTTTTGCTAATTGGAAGCTACTGTTAAGAAAAATAAAAAAGTAAGCCACAGATTTGGAGAAAACACTTGCAAAAATATCCGACCAAGAAATTTGATGAAGAGTATAAATAGAAATCCTACAGTTCAATAATAATTCATATAACTTAGTTTTTTAAATGGGCAAAAGACTTGGACAGATAATTTACACACACACACACACACACACACACAATACAAATAGCAAGCAGTACACGAAAAGATGCTCAACATCACTGGTCAAAGAAAATAAAAATTAAAACCACAGTGAGTTACCATTACATATCCACTGGAAAAACTAAAATTAAAGAGACTGAAAATTACAAGTATTGGCAAGGATGTGGAACAATTGGAACATTCATATACTACTGGTGGGAATATAAAACATCATTTTGGAAAGCTGTTTGACAATTTCCTACAAAGTTAAATGTGCCCTTACCAAATGACCCAGCTACTCCTCTTGTAATGCTTACCCATGAGAAATGAAAACATAGGTTTACATGAAGAGTTTGACAAGAGTGTTGATAGCAGCATTATTCATAAGAGTCCCAAATTGGAAAAAGCCAAAATACCCCTGAACTGGTAAATTCATAAAAACTTTTGGCATATACATACTGTGGAATTTTTCTAAGTAATAAGAGATCAAAATATTAATTTTTATGTAAAATAGATTAATCTCAAAAACATGCTAAGTGAAAGAAGACTGACATAAATACTGAGTATCATATGATGATTCCACTTATCAGAAATTCTAAAAAAAAAGGTAAAACCATAGTGACAGCAGATCATTGTTTTTTGGGGCATGGAAGGTGGAGATTGTCTGTAAAGAGGCATGAGGGAACCTTTTAGGGTAATGGAAGTGTTCTAAAACTTGATTGTGATTACACGATGGTATACATTTGTCAATACTCATTAAGCTAGATATTTAAAAATTGTAGTTTTAAGGCTTCAAACTATACATTAATAAAGCTAATACTTTTAAATTGGTAAAATTATTTTCTACCGTAGGGCCAGAGGACCAATGTCCTTCATATGCCTTCTTACAGATCTCAATATATCAGGAAATACTACAGCTATGATATCCTAGTACTTAAACTTATGGAAGTATGTCTGATGAGGCTAATGGACATCCCAGTGGTCCTATGTACACACAACCTGCCTCTTCCCTAAACAGCAAGTTATTTGTCAGACACTCTGCCTCTTCTTCAGGGCTTACGTTTGGTCCACATATGTCTTACTGTAGGAATATCTAGTCACAATGAATCACAATCCTCTAGTGCCCAAAAAAATCATCTAGTGCCTATGTATGGATCCCTCAGAAAACCAAAAGGATCAGAGATTATGAAAGTCAGAACAATAGGGAAAATGACACATTCC
Source organism: Symphalangus syndactylus (assembly GCF_028878055.3). Taxonomy (NCBI): domain Eukaryota; kingdom Metazoa; phylum Chordata; class Mammalia; order Primates; family Hylobatidae; genus Symphalangus; species Symphalangus syndactylus. The sequence continues at coordinate 14,139,188 of NC_072428.2, forward strand.
TTTTCTTTGTTGCTATTTCTTGCTTTTTTTTTTTTTTGAGTCAAGGGTAAACATATTTATTGACAGGATTGTCTCTCTCAGTTGATTTTTTTTTGGGGGGTCACAAAATCTACCTGATACTGAAGTCTGCTTACTTGTGGCTTGACAATGCTGACAACCTTAGAAACTGTACATTGAGATGCAGGATGGTGGCTACATATTAACATTTATACTGTAGATGAGAAGAGGGGAGAAATGTATTGATTTATGCCAAAAGCCTGATCATTTTTCCAGCAATTGGAGAATAATTCATTAGTAATTACTCATTTGAATTTAAATGGCTATTTGTGAAGCCACATGTATTAGTCTGTTTTGTGAAGCCACATGTATTAGTCTGTTTTCATACTACTGATAAAGGCATACCTGAGACTGGGGAGAAAAGGAGGTTTAATTGGACTTACAATACCATATGGCTGGGGAGGCCTCAGAATCATGGTGGAGAGCTAAAGGCATTTTTTGTTTGTTTTTGTTTTTGAGACAGAGTCTTGCTCTGTTGTCTAGGCTGGAGTGCAATGGTGCAGTCTTGGCTCACTGCAACCTCCACCTCCTGAATTCAAGCAATTCTCCTGCCTCAGCCTCCCAAGTAGCTGGGATTACAGGCACTCACCACCATGCCTAGCTAATTTTTGTATTTTTAGTAGAGACGGGGTTTCGCCATGCTGGCTAGGCTGGTCTCAAACTCCTGACCTCAGGTATCCGCCCGCTTGGCCTCCCAAAGTGCTGGGATTACAGGCATGAATCACGGCGCCCTGCCTAAAGGCATTTTTTACATGGTGGCAGCAGCAACAGAAAATGAGGAAGAAGCAAAAGTGGAAACCCCTGGTAAGCCCATCAGATCTCCTGAGACTTACTCACTATCACGAGAATGGTACAGAAAAGACCAGCCCCCATGATTCAATTTTCTCCCTCTGAGTCCCTCCCACAACATGTGAGAATCCTGGGAGATACAATTCAAGTTGAGATTTGGGTGGGGGCACTGTCAAACCATATCATTCCTCCCCCGACCCCTCCAATCTCATGTCCTCACATTTCAAAACCAATCCTGCCTTCCCAAGAGTCCCCCAAAGTTTTAACTCATTTCAGAATTAACCCAAAAGTCCACAGTCCAAAATCTCATCTGAGACAAGGCAAGTCCCTTCCGCTTATGAGCCTGCAAAATCAAAAGCAAGCTAGTTACTTACTAGATACAATGGGGATACAGGTATTGGGTAAATACAGCTGTTCCTAATGGGAAAAATTGGCCAAGACAAAGGGGTTACAGAGCCCACACAATCCAAAATCCAGAAGGGCAGTCAAATTTTAAAGCTCCAGAATGATTGCCTTTGACTCCAGGTCTCACACCCAGGTCACGCGATGCAAGAGGTGGGTGCCCATGGTCTTGGGCAGCTCCGCCCCTGTGGCTTTGCAGGGTACAGCCTCCCTCCAGGCTGCTTTCAGAGGCTGGCATTGAGTGTCTGAGGCTTTTCCAGGCATATAATGCAAGCCATCGGTGGATCTAAAATTCTAGGGTCTGGAGGATGGTGGCCCTCTTCTCACAGCTCTACTAGGCAGTGCCCCAGTAGGGACACTGTGTGGGGGCTCCAACCCTACATTCTCCTTCACACTCCCCTAACAGAGGTTCTTCATGATCACCCCTCCCTGCAACCTCCCCCGACCCTGCAGCAAACTTTTGCCTCGGCATCCAGGCATTTCAGTACATCTTCTAAAATCTAGGCAGAGGTTCCCAAACCTCAATTCTTGACTTCTGTGCACCCGCAGGCCCAATACCACATGGAAGCTGCCAAGGCTTGGGGCTTCCACCCTCTGAAACCACAGCCAAGCTGTTACGTTGGCCCCTTTCAGCCATGGCTGAAGAGGCTGGGACATAGCACCGATTCCCTAGGCTGCACACAGCGCGAGAACCCCGGCCTGGCCCATGAAACAACTTTTTTCCTTCTGGTCCTCTGAGTTTGTGATGGGAGGTGCTGCCAGGAAGGTCTCTGACATGGCCTGGAGGCATTTGCCCCAGGGTCTTGGGGATTAAAATTAGGCTGCTTGCTACTTATGCAAATTTCTGCAGCTGGCTTGAATTTCTCCCCAGAAAATGGGTTTGTCTTTTCTACTGAATGATCAGGCTGCAAATTTTCTGAACTTTTATGCCCTGTTTCCCTTTTAAAATTGAATGCTTTTAACAGCACCCAAGTCACCGTTTGAATGCTTTGCTGCTTAGAAATTTTTTCTGCCAGATACCCTAAATCATCTCTCTCAAGTTCAAAGTTCCACAAATCTCTAGTTCAGGGGTAAAATGCCGCTAGGATCTTTGCTAAAACACGAGTCATCTTTGCTCCAGTTCCTACAAGTTCCTCATCTCCATCTGAGACCACCTCCGCCTCGATTTTACTGTCCATATCACTATCAGCATTTTGGGCAAAGCCTCTCTAGGAAGTTCCAAACTTTCTCACATTTTCCTATCTTCTTCTGAGCCCTTCAAACTGTTCCAGTCTCTGCCTGTTACCCAGTACCAAAGTTGCTTCCACATTTTCGGGTATCTTTTCAGCAATGCCCCACTCTACTAGTACCAATTTACTTTATTAGTCTGTTTTCATGCCACTTATAAAGGCCTACCCGAGACTGAGAAGCAAAGGAGGTTTAATTGGACTTACAATTCCACATGGCTGGGGAGGCCTCAGAATCATGGTGGAGGGCTAAAGGCACTTGCATAGCGGCAGCAGCAAGAGAAAATGAGGAAGAAGCAAAAGCGGAAACCCCTGGTAAATCCATCAGATCTGGTGAGACTAATTCATTATCATGAGAATAGTATGAGAAAGACTGGCCTCAGTGATTCAATTACCTCCCCCTGGGTCCCTCCCACAGCATGTGGGAATCCTGGAAGATACAGTTCAAGTTGAGATTTGGGCAGGGACACAGCCAAACCATATCACCACATTTTGTTACAGTTAAAACTTTAATGTTTCCAAATAGGTGTGTCTCAATCTATATATCTTGCTTTCAAGACTGCTTGTCAAAGTGCATGTGCAGGCAGTGCTTAAAATGTGGTGCTTGATAGTGGATGTGGTGTTGCAAAGGCAGGCTGGTACCTACAGGTATGTATTGGTTTATAAATACAGCCTCAAATAATATAGAACCTAACAAAGAGATCTTAGAGGTCATTTAATCTAAACTCTCATTATACACGTTGAGAAAATGAGGCACAGAGATGTTAAATGACTTGTCCGAGTTAATAATGTATGTGACTTTGTATGTTTGGGACTAAAATTGAGGTTTTCTGACTCTTCTTCTCTTATTCTCACCACTACACTACTATATTGTACTTCAAGTCAAATAAAAATTCAGACATCACTGAATGTAATACTGATTGGAGAGGAACTTCCAGTGAATGAGAATGGTGCTAGGGGCCTGTATTCTAATGGCATGTGTTGATTCCAGCCACTATTTGTGGTGTTCAAAGGAACCCACATCTGCAGGCTCACAGCATCACAGCATTACTCTAGTTAAAAGTCAGAAAGTAACTGAGTGGGGATTAAAATAGTTCCTGGTAGTAAAACAGAATAACAGCCTCATAGAATTTGATTCTGTTTTCAATATTTTATAACAAGTTCCTTTTACTCCAAATGAATGGTGGTTCATGTGGTTCCAGGATGAATTTCTCTTATAAACATTCTTACTCTTTAAGAAATATAGACACAGCCATAAAAACAATTCAGTCTTTTACCTCATTGCCTTCTTTCTCAACTGGTAATAAATTGTTGGCTGAGGCTAGATAGGCACATAATAGGTAGTGAGAAAACCCTCCATCAATGAGAAGATTTATCTGTGAGTAGTCAGAGAAACATTCCTTTATGCAATAAATACTAGAGGTGGGAGACATGGGCCAACAAGGAATGAATTGACTATAAAGAGGCATTTATCAGGATGATGGTAAATATCAACCTTCAAAAAAGGAGAATTCCATAAACCACAGTCAGTACTTAAATTTTTAGCATGATATTTTTGACAGAATCTGCCTCATGCTTTAAGCATTTTTCCTTAAACAAATTTATTCTAGACTTCCCTAAAGATTTTGCCTCCAACACTTCTCTGTGTCTTATGTTGAAGCCTTATTGCTATGTAGCATTAGCTGTATTTTGGTATTTTTGTTTGGTTTATTCGTTTAGCAGAGTTTGGTTTATTCTGTTCTTTCTACCTCGTACCTGTCTGGTTATTACTAATACGGACGGAGAATTTCCAAGGTTACATTTAGTCTTTTGGAAAATGCTAAATGCACAGATGGGGCTCAGTAATTAGCTACTGATTACTTTTTGGAACTGGGTATTCTCCTCCTGCAAGACTATTAACTTACTTTTCAAATGATAATTTTTAAGGTGTTAACTATTTTCTTGTGAACTCTTCATTATAGATTTATAGGAGTCTTCATTCTCTTGGAACTATATTACTTGTACATTTCTTTACATCATGGAGAGATTTTTCTACAAAGTTGTGTAGAAGACCCTTTGTAGATAAGCATCTTTTGTAGATTTTGTATTATAACTCTAAAGATTTGTTCATTATTCTGGAAGGGCAAGGACTGAAACTGGGCCTAAGTAGTGGAAGATGCATTTCTTTTCATTGACAGCTATATTCTGATTCATCATCCATGTTACACTTTTTTTTCAACCAGAAATTTGAATTATGGAATATCAGCTCATTTGTAAACTGCTTGCTAATCACCATCTTAACTTTATACGAATAGAAATAATTTGAGGTTGGTGTAAATGTGAGAGATTTAGACTGCAAAGTGCAAGCTATGAATTCACGACCCCACCCACCTACTGCCAAGCACTGTTTTGAACTCCCTGATTAAACCTGGGAAAGCCCAATTTGATGTCTGATAATGCATTGACATGGTGGGTGGAATACTTGGACTGAATTAATTCAACAAGCATTTACTGGGTACCTTTTATGTTTTTGGATTAGTAGGTTAATGTAATTGGGGCAGAATCACTGCATTTCCAGACCTAAAATTTACTGAGCACTTACTATGTCCCTGTAACTCTAGTTAGCACTTTGCATACAGTATTTCATCAAATCTTCAGAAAAGTCTTGAAGCAAGTATTGGTATTACCGAAAACTTATAGATAGGAGAAGTGAGACTCAAATAGGGCAGGTAATTTGCCCTGGGTCACTCACCTTATAGCAAAACTGGGAGTAGAGGCCATTCTTGTGTGATTCCAGAGCCCCCGATAGGAACCTAATTGCTGTGCAGCATCACAACTGAAGGGTTTGATGAGCCTCATTCCCCTCTGCAATTTTGCTCAGCGTTAGCACTAGGAACCCTAGATTTTGTTCTTTATTTCCAGTAATTGTCAACCTACTTGCCAGTTTGTTTGTGTTCAATAAATGTTTGCTGAATTGATGCATGCCTAGAGAGGGATGCTCCTCCTCATGGTTTCTGCACTGACCTTGAATGGCTTCTCATTTCATTTCTTAAAACAGAGATGATAATACAGAGGTACTAAAAAGGACAAAGGCGATCAAATAACCGAGTTAAAATGTGTTTTTCCCAAACACTAATAACACAACATTTGAATGAAAGTGTTGAACATAACAAATTATTTTTTTCCTGTTCCGAAGGGTACAGTTATTCATGAAGTGAGGGACAAAGGCATTTTGTTGCATTTTTATGAAAGAGAAACATGTATGAGAGGGCATAATAAAATTTTTGTTAATAGAGTTTTGCCTTTCTATGCCAAGCCTATCTTGCAACTTACATTCTTAATGAAGGAAAAGATCAACAAGCCACAAACATATTTTTTTGCAAGATAGAAAGCAATTAGAAAATATAAAAGCGAGGTGAGAAAAAAGCTCCAACAAACTGGAACAATTACAAGCATTGTAAGAAAATCAATAAAATAAAATCAAACTTACTCTTAAGGCAACAAGTCTATTCAAGCCTTGTTGCAGACTGATTATTACAAAGAAATCTCCGTTTGGAACATTACAGTGAAATTAAATAAAACCACAGATGTTAGGACTCACACAAAGCATGTGAGTCAGCTTTTATGCTTTGTGAGGATGTGACCTCATGAAATATATCCTTATGCAGAGAGAGATCTGCAGAGGGCGCCAAATTAACTGAATCAGGGTAGAATAAACGAGAATTGGGATTCACTTTCAGTCAAGTTGCTGGTTAGTCATTTCAGTCTTATTCATCAGCCAACAATATTGAGTTACAATGGAAGGCACAGGATTGTGCTACATAATGCAGAAAGTGCGTTTCAAACTCTCTGTCCTCTCCACCGATTTCAAAAACTTACTCATCTCTCAAGAGTCATATCAATTGCTACCTCCTCTGGGACATTATTCCTGATTTTTTCAGGTAGAATGAATCACTCCCTTTTCTGGGCTGGACAGCAATTTATTTAGTTATAAGCTCTCCCCTGCATATCTTACAGTTCTTAGTCATTCCACTGTCATGGTTTCCCTATAGCTGTCTCTGCACGTTAAGAACCGTGTCTTATTGACAAAGGCAGCATAGAAGCAAATGGTCGAAGAGCATTTTCTGAGGGATAAATAAAGGAACAAATCTAGAAAAAAAAGAACAATTGTCTTAAGCTAGCACCCTTTAATCAACTTCCACCTATGAAATGGGTTTATATCATTTATTCATTCAACAAATATTTACTAAAAACCCATCATATTCCAGGCACTTTGTTACGTTTAAGGGATACAGAAATAAGACATGATACCTCAAATCAAGGAGATCTTGGTTTAGGAAATTTGTAAACTTATTTAAAATACTTTACCCTATGCCAAATTGAAGGTTATGTATTTTCTTTACCACAATTAAATAAAAAAAAAACTGGCCTATTATCTTCAAAAGTGTCAAGACAAGGAAAGCTTGAGGAACTGTTTCAGGCTGAAAAAGATGAAAAAGCTTTGGGAACAAAATGCAATGCCTGATTCTGCAACTGTATCCTTTTGCTGTAAAGGAATTAACTGGAGCAACTGTTTTGAAGGATTAGATGCTAGTAGCATATTAGGATTAATTTTATGATTTTGATGATTTTACTGAGTATGTAGGGGAATGTTCTTCTTGGGCAGAACACAAACAAACTGGCAAGTAGGTTGACAATTACTGGAAATAAATACAGAACAAAACCTGTAGTCCCACACCTGTAGTCCCAGCTACTTGGGAGGCTGAGGTAGAAGAATTGCTTGAACCTGGGAGGTGGAAGTTGCAGTGAGCCAAGATTGTGCCATTGCACTTCAGCCTGGTGACAGAGCAAGACTCTAGCTCAGAAAAAAAAAAAAAAAAAAAAAGGCCAAGGATCACAAAAGCAAAAAGCTAAAGTCTGTGCATAGGGTAAGGGATACAACCCTGAGATTGTAGAAAGTTTTTTGGGCAGAAGGAAAATATTACCAGATGGAAATCTGGATTTACATAAAGAATATTGGAAATGGCAAATATTAAATAAAAACAACAGCAAAATCTTTCATGTGGAAATTCACAAAGGTGTTTCTAATTTCAGTCACTTCAGTGATGTTGCCAGAGGAGAGAGTTGGTTTTGTTTGTTTGTTTGTTTCTTGGAGAATGTTACATTCTTTTAATATTCAACAAAATCATTATGTGTGCTGGAACAGACCACTCGTGAGAGGTTTTCAAGGATGAGTGTGCCTTTGAACATCATAGCTTCTCCAATTTCTCAGAAGTCAAAACCAGTCACAAAGTTTGTGACTTTGTTCAAAAGAAGAGTGGGGCCACTTGTTCCCTGGAAAAATCATTGCACCATCTGGTAAGTCATGGGTAGGAAGGTGAACATTTTGTACTTTTATTTTTAAAGATAGCTTTAAAAAACACATATGTATATATAATTATAAGGAAAAATAGGTTATTACTTATAGTAAGAACACACGGAGAGAACTGCTTTAATATTTTAGCGTAGTCCTTCTGTCTCTTATCATGCATATGTAGCATGTATGAATTCTGCCCTACAACTATATTGGCAAGAAGCATATTTTTGTTTCTCCAAGTAAAATTAAATGAGTCTTCGCATACTTTATCTTTGCATTCCTTTCACTATCATATCTTCCTAGGATTCCACGAGAAATCTAGAGATTTCAATGGTACCCCAAAATGAAGGGCCATCTTTAATCCATCATAGCTCCAACTGAGACATCCACTGATTAGGTGATGTGGGTCTATCTTCTCAATTCTGCTGTACCAAGGAGCTTTATCTATGGCCCCAAAACCACAGCTCTCAACATCATTGCTCTTCATGTGGAGGGTTTCCAATATCTACAATCCACCTGGATGATGTCCTGTCCCTTGGCCATTCTGCTCCCATAAATCTCCAAATCCCCAACCCTCTTCACTTGGCTCAGGATACTCCCTTGTTGCTGGACATCTCAGGATTGTATCCCTCACCCTATGCACAGACTTTAGTTTTTTGCTTTTGTGATCCTTGGCCTTTTTTTTTTTTTTTTTTTTTTTCTGAGCTAGACTCTTGCTCTGTCACCAGGCTGAAGTGCAATGGCACAATCTTGGCTCACTGCAACTTCCACCTCCCAGGTTCAAGCAATTCTTCTACCTCAGCCTCTCAAGTAGCTGGGACTACAGGTGTGGGACTACAGGTTTCGTTCTGTATTTATTTCCAGTAATTGTCAACCTACTTGCCAGTTTGTTTTTGTTCAATAAATGTTTGCTGAATTGATGCATGCCTAGAGAGGGATGCTCCTCCTCATGGTTTCTGCACTGACCTTGAATGGCTTCTCATTACACTCCCAGCTAATTTTTGTATTTTTAGTAGAGAAGAAGTTTCACCATGTTGGCCAGGATGGTCTTGATCTCTTGACCTTGTGATCAAGGTCAAGACGGGCGCGTCTCGGCCTCCCAAAGTGCTGGGATTACAGGCATGAGCCACTGCGCCTGGCCGAGGCTCGGCTTTTAACAACAAAACAGCTTGCTTATCTTGAGGAGATCTCTGGATTTCATGATCCTTCTCCCTGAGGATGTGTGTTATATATCTATTTCTTTCTGATTCTTCTGCAGTGGTAAAAGTACCACATATTTTAATGAATTATCCTGCCACAAATCTCATAACTTTGTATTTTATAGCATTTAATTATTTCAGGTTAATTGAGTTCATATTTATTGTGGGACAAACAACAAATATACTACATGGGACCCAACAATGAATAAATTTTCTGCAGTTGAGACACTCATAGTTTGGTGAAGAGTATAGTTCCCCACATGACTATATTGATGGTCTGTGGTCTATATGAGTTGATGGTCTATAAGTGACCGTGTTTCTGAGAAGGAGCTTCTCTTTTTTCTTTGCTGTTCCTGTTTCTGTCTGCCGCTCCACACCCCCAGCAGACACACATAAGCACAGGTGCAAGTTACTAGCATCTGTGATGCTGCATAGGGAAGTAATTTAGCGATTCTTTAGACTTAGCGATGCCAAGAACCACAGGTGTTTCTGAAACCTTCCTTTCAGTTGATGTCAACTCTTTTCTGTCTTATAGCAGGAGTGGGAGTCATTGGTGTCCATAGATACCCGCTGGGTACCGAGACTAGTTCCAGATGCTGCTATAATATGTGGCTCACCCAGGCAGAAATACCCCTCATTTAGACTAAATTCTGCCAGTAGCGCTGCTTACTTGGCTTTTCCTACTGTGTGGTAACTGAATATTGACTATGATTCTTCTATTGGAGCCACCCAATTCCAACATTAGAGCATCTCAGAAACAACTGTTTAATTGGGTCTTTACAAAAACAACAAAATAGTGTGTTCAAAGTGTCAACATTTGGAATGAGAATTCTATTAAGAACGTATGTATAATATAAATAGATGACATTTATTGATATACTTGGCATACTGTTAAGTGTTCCTATATAAAATTAACCCACTTAATTCTCATCACTTCATGAGGTTGATACTATAATCTTTCATTTTATTTATAAGTAAGTCCAAGCTTCGAGTGGTTATGCCCAAGGTCAACAGAACAAATGGTGACAGAACTAAATATTCTGGTCTCAGCTCCTATGCTCTTTGCATGAGATTTTACTGTCTTGGAATATGTGCAAAACTTTAAATGATATTCAATGTGGTTCTGAATTTAAACTATTAGTTGCTTCCCTAGACAAAGTGCCTGTATCATTCTTGTCTTTACATAGCCTGCATTGGAATTACTGGTGCATTTTTTTAGAGTACTTTTTATAGTTTACAGAAAACTTTTAGTTATTGCACTTGTATTTGCTCCAAGTTACCTATCAGTACTATCCTTATTCACTGATGTCTATGAAAACTTGCTCCCTTCTCTGCTAAATGCCTGCTGCTAATTATTCATGATGGAGTCCATTAATTTTCTATAGCTGCTACAATAAATTACTGCAAACTTAGTGGCTTAAAACAACACAAGTTTATTATCTTACAGTTTTGGAGTTTAGAAGTCTGACGTTAGCCCGGGTTTTGCTGAGTTACAATCAAGGTGTCAACAGGACTGTGTTCCTTCTGGAGGTGTTAGAGGAGAGTCTACTTTTCTTGTTCAGCTTCTAGAGGCTATCCATATTCCTTGGATCATGACCCCGTTCCATCTAAAGTCAGCACTGGCTGGCTAAGTCTTCCTCATGCTATGTCACTCTGACACTGATTTTTATGCCTCTCTCTTCCATTTTAAAGGACCCATTTTATTAAATTGGGCTCATCTGGATAATCCAAGACACTATGTTAGAGTGAGCATCCACCTCAGTTTTATCAACAACCTTAATTCTCCTCCATTTAACAACAGTTTCACTGGTTCTGGGAATTTGCACGTGAACCGTGAACATCTTTGGGGACCTATTATTCTGCCCACCACATTGAGAAATAGTTTTACCTCCCCTTGTTGGTGTTTACCTTGCTCATCTCTGAACTCTGATTTAAAGTCTCTCTTCCTCTCTTCATTTTTCTGTTGCCTTCCGATAACCTGAGAGGTTGTATTGCTTTTAGTAGAGAGGAGAGATACTTTTTTGATTGGGAGTGAGCTAAAATTGGAGCCTGTGTTGAGGAGCACTAAGGGCACTCATAATATGTCCTGTGTAACCCTAATACATTCTCCCTCTTGCTGAAGCACCTAGAAGTCATTTCTGTTCCTGTTTCACCGCTGCCCATCCAGTATGACATGGATTAAGTTATTCAGGGTTCTAGGATGGCTTAACTACATAGAGGCTAGGGCCTGGGGCTATAGGGTTGGATAGGTAATTGAAAACTCCAATTTTCAATGAAGAGAGGGCCGTTCTTGAACACGCATTATTTGTAATAATTGATGTTTTTAGCTTATGGGGTTTTAGGTAATCTGACCTAAACCACTTGGATGAGAAAACCAAATTGCAGAAGATTAAATGACTTTCCCAAGGTTCTATTGAAAACCGCAATTACATTGGCACCAACCTAATACTTCCAATCAATTGCGGAGTTGAAACTGGATTCACATGACTACTTTTCTACTTCACCACGTTTCTTTCCCTTAAGTAGTGAGCCCTTTTACACTGGCCCAGGTGCTTTCCGTGACTTGCCAAGTGTCACAAGGCTCTAAGCTGTAAAAGGCTGGAATCTGTGACTCTTGTTTCTTGTCCTCTAGTCTAGTGTTTCTTCTTCTACAGTATGACAGATCCTGGAATTCGGTATTCTTGGGGACGTGTTCCAACTCCGGATGAGATATTTCATGTATGTTAGGTGAATAATAAGATCTAAGTAACTCAATAGGCAAGGGCCAATGTTGGTGACAGAGGTATTGGGTAATAACAGCTGCTATTTTTGAACATATTTTTCCTGCCAGGCCAGGCACTGCACTGACTGCATTACAGGCATTTTGTCACTTACTCCTCAAAACAGCCTTATGCATCCATGTGGTAAATGATACCCTTTGTCAACGTCTCACTATCTACTTTTTCCAGGCATAAAGACACCTATACTTGTGAACCCCATGGTGGAAGGAGGTTGCAAGCTCACAAGCCAGTTTTGGCCAATGACACATTTATGGAAGGGATACCCTTCACTTCAAGCCCTGAATGGTTCTCCAGGCTCTCCCCTCGTCTGTAGCATTACAGAGGCCCTGGTCCTTCTGGCTGAAAGAATGGAAAGTGATTGTGAACAGTCGTACCACCTGTCAACTGGGGCATGCAGCTTGAGCAAGAAATACACTTATGGGGTGAAGCCCCTGAGCTTTCGGGATTGCAGCCACACAACCTGGCATGAATCTTGTCCGTGCTAATATAAGTAGGCGCTAATTATCATTAGCCAGTAAAACTTAGGAGCAGACAAGTTAAGTAAATAGCATCCCTGTAGATAAGAACAGGGATGCAACAAATCTATGCCTGACTAATTGCAGGGCCTGTGCTATGAATCCACATCACCACACTCTCCTAGTAGAAGACAGGCTAGCAGAGACGCTGCCCCAGCAGAAGGATAAGCTGCTGCTGAGGAAGCGTTTGCACATTTGTTCAGCCACGTCTGGTATCTTTGGGGTCTTTTTCACTCTGAGTCTTCAGAGCTTCTTGCTTGTCTAAATTCCCTTGTTCCCTTCTTTATTTTGAGCCTGTGCTCTCAAATACCTTCAAACTCTTTAGAAAAATTAATCGCAGTTCTAGTTTTCCCTCCACACTTCAGGGCATTTTGCACGTGCCCTTGAATGATTTTCAACTTTAAATAAGTCCCTCATCTCTGTAATCCCTGAGACGTGTGTCTGCTTCTATCCGTTTTATGGAAGAAAACACTTTGTTCTAAACAAACAACAAACAGAGAGGAGGGAGCTAGTTGGGAAAGGCAGCCAACAAAGAGAAGCTGCTTAGCAGAGACAGGGAGCAACACAGAGGCATCAGTTAAGCTGGAGTAGAGAAAAGAGGCATGAGCAACAAGACACCTAGAGACTTGATCATCTTAGACTCACTTTTCCAGGGGTGCCCACTTGAGCTGTGTTGTCACCCTTTACGCTCGGGAGGCCATGGGGGGGCGGGGCCTGGGGTAAGGGGTAAGGAAGCCACTCTGCATTTGACTTAGTCCAAGGGAATGACTGTGGTTGAAAAAAAAGTAATTGTTGAAAAACAGGTTTGGCTCTGTTTCTGTGCAGCAGGACTCTTCTGGTTTTAGAACCAGACCCAGCTGCTTGCATAAGGCTTATGGCTCTAAGCCATAAGAAGGTAGGATGCTGCTTCAGTCAGTGATTTTAAATGCTGAGCACAGTACTTCATACATACTGATGTTTTAGCTGATAAAACTTAGGAGCAGACAAGTTAAGTAAATAACATCTCTGTAGATAAGAACAGGGATACAACAAATCCATGCCTGACTAATTGCAGAGCCTGTACTATGAATCCACATCACCACACTGTCTCCTCTTGGAAGACAGGCTAGCAGAGAGGCTGCTCAGTACAAGGATAAGCTGCTGTTGAGGAAGCATTTGCACGTTTGTTCAGCCAACTCTGATGTCTTTGGGGTCTTTTTTCTTTACTGATAGAGGGGTTTAGGCCATAAGTGACAGAAGTCACAAAGTGAGAGGAGAGAGAGCTGCACTAGAGGAATTTTTAATCTTCATCCTCCCCCAACCCCTTCTGGGGAAAGCAGTCTTGGAAGGGTTATAAACGCTCAACAAGCTATCATGCTGCATTGGTAGCAAGCTTTTAGTATAGCCCAGGAAGGTGAAATTAAATCCTATCGGGGAGAGTTTCATGGGCAGATTTCTGGGAAAAAAATATCAGACTGTTCCTAGCAGACCTACAAAAAAAAGGAAAGATAATTGAATGGTTTTAAGCTTCACATAATTGGAATGAGTTTAAACAAAAGTGAAGGAGCGTCGTAAGAGGAAATCGAACAACCTAAATAGTGCCCTGTATTCCATTTCCTTCAGAATCAACTAGAATCTCATTGAAAATGCATATTGCTGGGCTCCACCTTGGACTTAGCATTTGAGAACGCCTTTGGGTAAAGGCTGAAATCTGAGTTCTCTAGGAAAACCGTTCATACTCTAAGAACCACTCTCAGAGAGTTATGGTAGGATGACTTGCTGAAATATTTTTCAATTCTGAGACTTTGCCACTTAGGTTCTAGAACTGCTTTTTCTGTTGACAAGATATGCAACTTTCCATAAATCATTTGCTTTTTAAATTTCCTTATCTATCTGGATGGTCTGTAATGCATTTGAGGACTTAAAAATTAGTATGTTTTCCTGGGCCCTACCCCTGAACATTCTGATTCAGTCAGTCTAGGGTAATTTATACTATCAGCCAAGTTTGGAAACCATTGAACTAAATTATCTCTAAGAGTTTTCTAGCTTTAAAATTTTATGAGCTTACATTATTTAAAGTTATCAACAATACGCTATGACCCATCTTATCCATATCTTCTTCAGCCAGGTTGTTTTAGGAGCTGGCTCCCTTTTCGGGACCAAATTCTGATTATTTTATTTTTCCAAATCACAATGAAGTGGACATTTTCTAGGAATACTTTTTTTTTTCTCTAGCAAATGTAGTACCAAATTACTGTTGCGCCAAAAGACGTTCAAGTGAACATCATTACAGTGACCTACATTGTAATGCCCTCTTACAGGAGAGGGTATTTTCTAATTGTCAGGAACTGAGCTCTGAAACTAGCACGGCTCCTCAGTGATGAGAATGATGATAGAGGATTGACAGTTCTTTGTACCATATCTGTGGACAACACTGTGGGATTTTATGGAGTGGGGAAGTCTTCTGACCATTTTTTAATTTCTTCTCCCAGAACAGAAATTACGGGCCACAGTACATTTTTATCACCATACTTCATACCTTACTACCATGGGGCAAAAAATTCCCTAGTCTGAGTCATTAATGGAAACACACAAGTCAGGCATCCATGACTTCTATGTATAGGGAAAACTTTAGAAGAGGAAATTGGTAAATAACACATGTTTTTCTACATGTGGCAGATATATACCCTGTATTTTGGAAGAGACTCAGAGAATGTAGTATATATTGTTAGAGAAGGAAAAATTATTATGTGGTATTATTGAGGGTCTTGGGCTCCATAAAAAAATTTCCAAAGGTTTCCATTACACAAAGTTAGAGGGTTTCTAACAAGGTAATCTCACCACCATCAAAGTGAGTTATTAAATATAAACCCGTATGCTGGTGGCTTTTTTTCTAAACAAAGTGTGGATAGATGTCCACAAATGACCCCTGTCATTGTACATTATTTGATTTTTCATTTGATTTTTTCCCTCTATTTATTCACTAAGTATTTATTGAGAATCTACTACATATGAAATACTGTGCCCGGCATTGTCAAGAATTTTAAAGAGCATTACACATTGTCAGTACTTTCTTTCAGAGCTTAAAATGTAGTAGAGGATTCAAGGCGAGTTCACATACAAAGCTGTGTGATAACACAAGATATAATAGAAACAACGTCCCCAGGCAGTATAGGATTAAGAGTCAAGTAAGTAGAACAGGTGTGTCTGGATGTACCTGTGTATCTTCCACCTGTTGTCTCTTACCAAGGTAGAATTTGCTCTTCTGTTCTGTCTGTCCTTTGGTATTGGGTCCAACCCCAACAAAACCATCTTCAGAAAACATTGTGTTAGTAGAAGGTGGCCTGAGCATCAGGGTTTCTTTTTCTGGCCCCTCAAGCCTATTTACTTGCCCACTTTGCTTGAAATTTCTGATGCTTGTAAATCAATTCATGCTGGCAAACTACTTGGTGTTTTGTCCCACAAATTTGCCTTGAATATTAGGAATATTTTTGCGCAAGACACAGAAACCTAATTTGACGTAGGCGTGGATAAATCTAAAGTTTAAATTATATCAGCACACATCTCACTCTCTATCTCTCAGCTTTGCTTTTTCTTCATTGATTTTGAACATTAGTAAGCTCTTGTCACGTGTTGGCAAAGAGGGCTCATTGCAGCCCCAAGCTTTCATTTCTCCAATGCCTTCATTTTAAAAGGTAAATGCTTGTTTTCCTCACACTTCCTGCGAATATCCTAGGGAGAGAGGCCACTACCCCTCGTTAACCAACAACTGTGACCTAGGTGATAGGTTTCGTGTTCACTTCTGGACCTGGAGGATGATAGGAACCCAAAGACATACTGGGCTGGTAAAAATCAGCGCACTGTCTTTACAATTTGCCCTTTGGAGTATGACAAAATAGATCTAATTTTATAAATATGCTAATTGCTTTTCCTGCTGCATGTTTTAGCCTACTTGAAAAGACAAAATGCATTTTAGTAAATACAGGTCTGGCTGCAAATAACACGGTGCCCAGTGCCATAAAATGTAGCAAGAGAAAAGAAAAGAATAACTCATTTTGTTAGACTGACAGAAGAGAACTTTACTTGAAACACTGAACTCCCATGATGGTTTGGGCTTATCTTCCTTGTTTCTTTTACATTAGTACAAACCACCTTAACTCTATTATACAATGTAAAACGCATGTGCTGTCTTCGTATTATTACTTACAGCTGACAGAGATTATTCACTCCATGGGAAGGAAAAATTCTGTCAAGGGAATCCTGCAATAATTAGTTTGAAAGGTAGATGTGCACACAAATGGGGAAGGAAGTAATTAAAAGAAAATGTGCAGGTTGTCATCCAATACATTTGCTGTAGGATAAATATATTTATTTTTAAATTCCATTGGAAATATATTAAAGCTATATTTTCTCTTGTAATTGAGTTTACTGACATCTGTCTCTAGGAATATTCATAGCATCAGTTTATAAGAGAGTGAGTTTTGGTGGTTCACGCCTGTAATCCCAGCACTTTGGGAGGCCGAGGTGGGCGGATCATGAGGTCAGGAGATCGAGACCGTCTTGGCTAACACGGTAAAACCCCGTCTCTACTAAAAAAAAATACCAAAAAACCCCCAAAAAACAAAACAAAAAAACTTAGCCGGGTATGGTGGCGGGCGCCTGTAGTCCCAGCTACTCGAGAAGCTGAAGCAGGAGAATGGCCTGAACCCGGGAGGCGGAGCTTGCAGTGAGCCAAGATAGCGCCACTGCACTCCAGCCTGGGTGACTGAGTGAGACTCTGTCTCAAAAAAAAAAAAAGAGTGAGTTTTGGTGTGTTTTATTATTTGAAATTTAGCTCAAGGACCAGAAATGAGCCAGTTTACTTAGAAGAAAAAATGAAGAAAACTATAACAACTTAATTGACTGAAAGAGAACCAATGATTTTGTAGGTTAGTAATAGTGGAGAATCTTCTCTATTTATTGCCTTGGTTCCTAATGGGATGTCATTCTGGTATCTTTCACAAATGGCTACCAGAAATATGAGAAAGTACTGTGGTTTTGGATTTAGGCCAGACATGGATTCAAATCTTGCTTCTATCATCAACTGGCCAAGTGACCATGGCAAAAGCTTAGTTTTCTTGCTCCTATAATAGAATTCAAATAGCTACTTTATAATGTTGATAATAGCACTAATCGAGATAATGTTCTATGAGTGCTTACTGAAGTGCCTGGCAAAACATAAACACTCAGTAAATGTTAGTTCTCTTTGCTTCACTTTTATGCATTTCCATTTACATAAAATTCTGTAACAGACAGAGATAAATTAAGATGACAGATGCTACCGGCAGAGATTTCCTAGGGAAGCATTGGAAGGACTGAAAAGGGGCACAAGGGAACTCTCTGGGGTTGATGGAAATGCTCTGTATCTTGATTGGCATGATGCTTGAAGAAGTCGAAACATTTATCCAAACTCATCAAGGTGTTAACTTACACAAGTTCATTTTATTATTTGCAAATTGTACTTAGAAATTAGAAGGTAGAAGAGGGAATGCAGAAGGATATGTGTAATTATACAGTATGAGGACCGTCCAAAGGCACAAATTTCTATCAACCAACTTTCTGTATAGTTGACAAGTAGGTATAGAAAGAAGCATTTCTAGCTGGGACCAACAGGGACCTGTTCCTGCCCTGGGGCTGTGGTGCCTTCCATGACATCCTCCTCCCAACCTGTGCTGCCATCCCACTCCTTCTCTCCCCTTTCTCCTTTCTCTTCTACCTTCTTCTGCTCTTCTTCCTCTCCTCCCCCATATGTATTTATTTTAACAGTTTTGGAAAGCACACATACGCAAATGAAAAGCAGCAGAAAAAATACTCACTTATACTTTACCATTTCTACTTCTAGATATTCCATGATTTATATATTTCTCTCTTACCATAAATTCGAGATGATGCTGATTATACAGTTTTGAAGCCTGCTGTTAACTTATCATAAGCATGTGTCTACTAAAATCCTTTCTAAAGATTATTTAATTAGCAATACATTTCATTATGTAGCATATAGTAATTTAGTGATTCGTTCTGTGAACATGGATCTTTAGATGGTGTTAATGTTTTGATTTTATAAACAACTGTGATGAGCATCTTTGTATATACATGCTCTCAATTTATTTTCCATTTTAAAATCAAAGTTACATATGAACATATTTTAAAGAGTCAGCTACTTGTACAAGTCATATTTTATCAAAAAACAACAGTAAACAAAACACTGTACCACATCACTCTCCCTTATTGCCACAAGTTTTCTCTTTCTGAAGGCAATGTATTGCTTTTTATTTTTTAACTTTTATTTTAGATACAGAGGGTCCATGTGTAGGCTTGTTACACGGGAATATTGCATGATGCTGAGGTTTAGGGTATGGATCCCATCACCCAGGTATGAGCATAATATCCAAGAGGTAGTTTGTCAATCCATGCCCCCATCCCCTCTAGCAGTCTGCAGGGTGTATTGCTTCCATGTTTATGTCCACCTGTGCTACTTTCTATTATTGTAGCTCCTTTTTGATATTTGCTTTCCTATTTCTAATTAATGTGCT
Source organism: Symphalangus syndactylus (assembly GCF_028878055.3). Lineage (NCBI taxonomy): Eukaryota > Metazoa > Chordata > Mammalia > Primates > Hylobatidae > Symphalangus > Symphalangus syndactylus. The sequence continues at coordinate 14,158,042 of NC_072428.2, forward strand.
TATTTTGCCACTCATTAATTTTTAAATGTTGAATACAGTCTTTTGAATCCTCGTGATGAAAAATGAGATTGAATTATCTTTTATAGCACTCCTCACCACGTACCACACATACACCCATCTATGCATCATCCCAAAAGAGTTACGAAGGTCTATAACTCATTAAATATTACTTTGTCTTGCTTTGAAAAGGCAGTTGTGGCTAAGAGTAGGATTTGAACATTCTTCATTTCTATGATGAAATATTATCATAATATAATCTTAATGACACCTTAGTCTCATTATGACTTTTGACATGTATGAATATATTTAAAGCTATTACATATTGACAGATCAATCAGCTTTTTATGCTCTTGAATGACCTCACACTTTCCAGTTAGCTTTCTGGAAAAAAGACAGAGTAGGCTCTTAAAGGGGTTTCCTGTTGGCTAGGCTTCAGTGTTGATAATAATGCCTATCAGCCAGGCTTCACTCAGAGAAGCAGAAGAAAGAGTATATACATACGTGTGTGTTTGTGTGTGTGTTGCAGGGATCTGACCTTATGCAATTGTGGAAACTATATTAGCAGTGTCTGAAAGGTTGTTATCATTGTATCTGAATCTGGATTTTGAAATCCACAATGTAGGCAGTTGGGAAGGGAAGACAGGTAGAAAGAAGGGAGAGCAAGAACAAGCTGGAATCTTCAAGGATAAGCTGGAGCCCACACACACACACAAAAATTGAAACCTGTACAGTTCTTGTGCCTCATCTTGTAGGTGTAGGTATCCTGGAGAAGCGGGGGAGTTCATCATGGTGCTAAACACACACACATGCCCAGGAAAGAGAGATGTTGAAGGAAGACCCAGGGGAATTTAGAGCATTTGCAGGCCTAGCTACTGCCTTGTGCCAATGAGGCGAGTCAGCAGATCCACCACAATGTACATGAACTATAAAATGACTGCTATTTCTTTTTTTTTTTTTTTTTTTTTTGAGAAGGAGTCTCACTCTGTCACCCAGGCTGGAGTGCAGTGGTGCGATCTCGGCTCACTGCAACCTCCAACTCCCGGGTTCACACCATTCTCCTGCCTCAGCCTCCTGAGTAGCTGGGACTACAGGCGCCCGCCACCACGCCTGGCTAATTTTTTGTATGTTTTTTTTTAGTGGAGATGGAGTTTCACCATGTTAGCCAGGATGGTCTCAATCTCCTGACCTTGTGATCTGCCTGCCTCAGCCTCCCAAAGTGCTAGGATTACAGGTGTGAGCCACTGCACACGGTCAAATGACTGCTCTTTCTGCCTGTTCTGGGACAAGGGGTTATCTCAGCATACAAGCCTGGTCCATGTGCATTCTTGCCTTCTGGGTTGCATTATTGATGGATGCTTTTAATCATGTTGTGGTTATTGGGCTAGATGAGTTTTAAAACCTGGTATTTTGAAGATTGGCCTAGTTACTAGATGTGTGACTTGTAAAGTGACCCCTGCAACAAGAAGGGCTAAGAGATTCCCTGAGAAGAGAAAACCAAAAGTCAGTGACAATATTAAGAATGCTGCTGGGCTCAGTGGCTCACGCCTGTAATCCCAGCATTTTGGGAGGCCAAGGTGAGTGGATCACTCGAGGTCTGCAGTTCAATACCAGCCTGGCCAACCTGGTGAAACCCCGACTCTATTAAAAATACAAGAATTAGCTGGGCATGGTGGGGCACACCTGTAATTCCAGGTGCTTGGGAGGCTGAGGCAGGAGAATCACTTGAACCCGGGAGACGGAGGTTGCAGTGAGCCAAGATTGCACCACTGCACTCCAGCCTGGGCGACAGAACGAGAGTCTGTTTCAAGAACAAAACAAAACAAAAAGAATGCTGTACTTTATAAGGGGGAAAGGCAAATGCAACAGTAACATAGTACTTAGTGATGTGTGCGTGCTAAAAAACCCAGTGCTCTGTATACAGTGCAAAATATGAAAAAATGTCTGCTGTTTCCAGTCTACCCTCCAAATATCCCACTAGAACGTCCCTCAAAGACCTAAAGACAGAAATATAATTTGACCCAGCAATCCCATTACTGGGTACATACACAAAGGAATGTAAATCATTCTATTATAAAGACACAAGCATGTATATGTTCATTGCAGCACTGTTCACAATAGCAAAGACATGGAATCAACCTAAATGCCCATCAGTGATAGACTGGATAAAGAAAATGTAGTACATATACACCACAGAATGCTATGCAGCCATAAAAAAGAATGAGGTTATGTCTTTTGCAGGGACGTGGATGGAGCTGGAGGTCATTATCCTTAGCAAACTAACACAGGAACAGAAAACCAAATACTGCTTGTTCTCACTTATAAGTGAGCGCTAAATGATGACAACACCTGGGCACATAGAGGGGAAGGACACACACTGGAGCCTTTCAGAGGGCAAAGGTTGAGAGGAGGGAGAGGATCAGAACAAAGAACTAATGGGTACTAGGCTTAATACCTGGGTCCTGTTGAAATAATCTGTACCACAAACCCGCATGATACAAGTTTACCTATGTAACAAACCTGCACATGTACTCTGAACTTAAAATTAAAGTTAAAAAAAAAAGCGTGTCCTTGCACTTCCCCCACCCAACCAGAAACATATAGTAATGAGATTTGTGGAAATGTGGCTCAGCATAGCCAAGGTGACATTTTATAGAGCCATTGCATCATGCAATCAGGTGTTCTTTCTCGCTGAGAACACTGTTTTATAAGACTTTTTGACTCAGTCATTTGCTTCATGACCACAAGCTGACATTGGTAGCCATGCACACATAGAATTGCTTTCAGGTTCTGATAGTGATGTGGAGAGGACTTCACTGTCCAGGACTTCCTATCTTACTGCCAAGCTTTAAATTTGCAAAACCCATATAATCTAAGATAATCCATAATAGCAAGGTTTGTTGCCTCCGAAATGGCAAGGTTAATAAAATACTTTCAAAAATCATCTTGAAACTCCTTTAACAAATGATAACATGCCATTAGACTTTGCCACATAATATGCTTATTTAGAGGCCCTACTTGTAAACTGACCTTTGTTGAGGACTTATTATATGTCTGCTACTATGTGAAGCTTTTTTATAAATGACATCACTTAGTCTACAAAACATATGAGAGACAGGTGACATCAATCCTACCTAAAAATGGGTTAACTGAGGTCTTTCATGGCTAAGTATCATTCCTAATGCCTACATCTAATAAGTGTTGGAAGGAGGATTGAAACCAAGCGTACCAGATTTTGTTTCGTAGGATGTGAGCACATATTTTGCCCACGTGAATAAACTGATAAACCTTCGAATGATAAAGAAATTTAACTCACTGTGTATTTTTTTTTTCAAAACTGCCTTTTAAGATAATTAATTTAGTCAATTCCAGCTGGCAGGAGCTTTTAAAAGATTACATGTAATAATATTTTATTTATGAGCCAGAAGAGAATATACATTGCATCAATAGTTTCAATGAATCCCAATATTTCTTCTGATATCTTGGCCAGTATTGGGAACTATCAAACTGTGGTAAGATTCAAACTATGATAGGATATGTAACTCAGGATATCATAGTTAGATATTAAATTATATAGTTTGATAGTTACATAGTTTTTGTAAGTTTATCAACTGTGATAGGCTGCTATCACAATTTTGTAACATTTCATTTTACTATGCTTAGGTCTAGATGCATGACTTTAAATAAACAATTGCAGTTGTTTATGTTCTAGTCATTTATGGAGAGGAGCCTTGCCCTTACAACCCAGAAGACCTTGAAATATCAGTCATCTGGGCCCTTCACTGATGCTTTTTCTTCATGGTAGCCATCATCAGGGCCACCAATGGAGACTCCATCTCCGGATGGAGCCAAATACAATACATGCAGAGGCCTCAGGCAGGCAATGTAGGGTAAAGGCCAGAATCTAAAGTTCTGGAGATAATTAAATTAATTATCTCTGCTAATTAAACTCTGCTACTGATTAGCTGTGTGAATTCTTTCTGACTGCTTAATCTTGCTACATTTTGTGTTCATCTATTAAAAGGGCTTAATAATAGTAGCTACCTCATAAATTTGTTGTTGGAATTAAATGAGATAATGTATAAGAAATTCTTAGTTTAATGACTGATGAATAGTAAACACTCAATAAATGTCAGCCATGTTATTAAATCATCATCATTATCATGATCGTCATCATCATTGTTGGAGCAAAATGGCAGAAAAACTGTCTTGAAGGAAGTCAGAGGTTCCCATTGCTCTGATGGAGCTGCAGATTATGAAACAGCCCTATGGAGAGTCCATAGAGACCCATTCGTAGGAAACACCCAGAGTGAGAGAAAGGAGACGTGAGTCTGCTTTAGATCTTAGCCTTCTTATGTATACAGGGAAAGGCATTAGACTGGTTGATTTAGAAGATATGGAGTACTATGGTTATTTGCTCATCAGTCATTAAGTAAATATATTATGCTATCCAATATGAAGGGGGTAAGTGTGGAATTCATTTATTTGTTCATTGAAAATGTATTCGTGCAGTGGCTATTCTGGGTCTGATACTACTATTTTGAAACTGTGGCACACCTTTCAATTAAAGAGATAAAAACTCCTGACCACATGGAGTTTGCATGCATGGGAAGAGATAGAAAACATATCAAAAAGAATGAAATATATGGTATGCCAAATAGTGATAAGTATTAAGAAGAAAAATGAACAACAAAGCATAGAAAGGTTATAGGTAATTGTGGGAGGGCAAGGTTGCAATTCAAATGGAATGGTCAGAGAATATCTCACAGAGGAGGTAATATTTTAATCCAATTACTGAAGGAGGTGAAGATACAGGAAGAGAACATTTTGGGCAGCAGGGACAGCAAGTGCAAAGCTTTGAAAGGGGTCCTGATTGTCTCTTTCAATGAAGAGCAAAAAGGAGCCACTGTGCTAGTGTGGAGTGAGTCAGTGAGAGATTCACAGAAGATGAGGTCAGAGTTCATTCGGGTGTGTGTTGGGGAAAACGGAGGGGGCATACCATTTAACGATTTCTGAGCCACTCCAAAGGCTTTGACTTTTACTGTGAGTGAGATAGAAAACCATTAGCAGGTTTTGAACAGATGAGTTATATAAGTGGACTTACTTTTAAAAGGCATTACTGGCCAGGCACAGTGGCTCACGCCTGTAATCTCAGCACTTTGGGAGGCTGAGATGGGCAGATCACGAGATCAAGAGATCGAGACCAGCCTCACCAAAATGGTATAACCCCATCTCTTCTAAAAATACAAAAATTAGCTTGGTGTGGTGGCACATGTCTGTGTTCCCAGCTACTTGGGAGGCTGAGGCAGGAGAATCACTTGAACATGGGAGGCAGAGGTTGCAGTGAGCCGAGATCACACACCACTGTACTCCAGCCTTGCCACAGAGCAAGACTCTGTCTCAAAGGAAAAGAAAAAAAAGACATTACTTCAGGTGTAATACTGGGAATAGAATATAGGGGAGTAAAGTCAAAGACAGGGAGTTGTGTTAGGCTAATCTGGGTCAGCAGGTTAGTGGCTTGGACAAGGGTGGTATTGGTGGAGGGGCAAAATGTAATAGGTTTCTAGATAGACTTTCAAGGGCAATTGATCAAGATTTGTTGTTAGGTTGGATTTGGAGTGTGAGGGAAATGAAATGAAGGTTACTTTGGCTTTTGCCCTAAGCCACTGGAAGGATAGGGTTGGCATTTACTGTGATAGAAATATGAAAAGGAACAGATTAAGGGTGGAAGATCACACATGTGTATAAATAGATGGACAGACAGATAAATGGATATATAGATATGAATACATATATGTCAAATTTCAGATCCCTATTAGCCATCTAAATGAAGATGTTGAATAGGTGGTAGGATACATAAGTAGGGAATTCATGAACTAGTAGACCAGGGCTGGAGAAATCCATTTTTGAGTCATCGACATACAAATAGCATTTAAAATTGTGAGATTGAATGAGATGGCTAAAGGAATAAATGTAGATAGAAAAGATTCGAAACTCTGTGGGTGAGACCTGGAATACTTCAAAATTTAGAGGGCAGGTTGATAATGAGAAATTAGTAAAGAATTTTGAGATCCAGAGAGACAGGAGGAAAGCCAAGGGAGCATGGGATTCTGAAAGTCAAGTGAAAAATACGTTTCCAGGACCAGAAGCTGTCCATTGGATTTAAAAACCTGAAGGTCTTTGGTGATCTTCCCACTAAATAAATTGGAAGCAGATTTGATTTGAAAATGAAGCTGACCTTGCTGCTATTTTGTAGTAGAACTCCAGGTGGATACACTGAACTAAATGCTTGGACACAGACAGAAATAGGGCATGGCATCTGAAGAAGTATCCAGCCATACTGGGTAAAGTTATCAGAAATCAGCCCAGGGGAGGTTGTTGGTGAACTGAAGTTAAGAGGGCAGCAGTGCTCATATTGCATTCCATGTCATGTCCTGGAGAGGCAATGACAGCTAAAAACAAGCTTGTTTCCCATGTGACTGATATTGAGGCATTTAAAAAAAATTAACTATTCATATTCTTTTATTTAAAGGTATGGCCTATATGTGTAATTCTAGATAAGATGCCTTTGAGTCTCATTTAAGGAGCTAAGATGTCTCCCGTATGTCCTCTCAAAGCAGTTCCTTTTAGTACTCATAGCTTCAAACTGCTGTCTTGGTAATTGTGTTTATTAAATGAATTAGTGAGTGGAGAAAAATGTAGTCATTTATTTTTCCTCTGGGGCAATCTGCGCCTTCAGTTTATTCTGCATATTCAACTTCATTCAACCTTACAACTTGAGGCTTTTTGACAAAGCTGATTTGATCTTCCAAGGCTTCCTGTAATAGTGTCTATATTGCGGGAGATGCCTATAAAAAAGAAGGGTTATCCTGCTTCCTGTCTGAATATAACTAAGATACAGCTTCTTTCATTTCCCATCATGGTAAATGTCTGTGCTTTGTAATTACCTAAGGCCATTACAATATCTCCTCCCATCCCACCCCAGGGCCCCTGGCAATTTATGGCTATGATGTATGGCTTTCATTATTATGAAACTAGTGATACAATTTCACCTTGGGTATTCCCTGGAATTGAGTTATCTGTGGGGGTATTGCTGAGATTAGACACCAAGGCAGAAGGGTGTAATCATATTATTAGCAAGTGCATGGGGATTCTAAGGTATTAGTGGAGCTGCAAAAGGCTTCTGATTACAGTATTCAGGCTGATCAGAAGTTTCCTAACAGTGTTGTGTCCAATTCTCTTCCTTCAGTCAATATGTATTTTACAACTACTATGAGTGTCATATGTGGTGTAAAATGCATATTGACTGAAGGAAGAGAATTTTACAACTATTATGTGTAAGTGTAAAATAGGTACCTTATTATCTATAAAGGAATCACCTTGTGCTTTTTCCTGTGGTGCCTCTACAACTCATTTACCCTTCGGAAGCAACGAATCAATCAATTGAGAAAGAATGGATCACAATGTGTTCACAAGCTGGGTCTTAGAAGTTTGAAGACTAAAGTGTGAGATTTTTCTTTGCCATTCCAAACAATATGATTCTGAGCCAGACATTTGTTCTTTCAGAGGGTGAGCCTCCTTATAAAATGGAAATGACATTTACCTCCCAGGGCATCAAACAAAAGTGCCTTGCACTTAATAGACATTTCAATAAATGGCAGGATTTCCTCATAAAATATTTTATTTGTTCTTAATCCTACCTCAAGTACCAGAACTCAACTGTAAATCACAATCAATATTTTCTACAAAATAAAATCTTCTTTCAAAGGGTTTGCCTTACAAGTCATCATATAAAAAGTATGTGCCATGGGCACTTGATCTGTGTAACACTCACTTGCTTAAGTAACAGAGGATCTACTTAGGGGATAGAGCATTAATGGCAGTCCCTTTTGTGTATTGAAGCTTTCCACTTAGCCCCCACTTTGCCCCACAGCTCCTCTCTGAGAATATCTTTGGTCTTGGAATTGTCCTTGGGGCATTGCAGAAAGGCATCTTCCAGGGACGTCAAGCTAGTGGTGAAGTTATCTCCTGATGGGGACTGGGTATTGCTCCCGTTCGTGGGTGACTAATAGGTGAGAGCTTGGTGTGGACAGAAGGACATTCTTATCCACAGGATGTCTGGACACAGGTTCAGGCCTATCTGGCTGACTGTCAAGGACACCAGGTAGTACTGGGGCACCCCAACATACTTATCAGCTTCGCTCTTGGAGCACTTTTCCAACTCTATGGAGCATTTTTCCTTCTACCTACCTCCTTCACACTCCCTTAGCTTCTCATGTATACTGCCTTTAGCTCTTGAGATCAAAAGCTTCATCCTCACCCAAACTTCTCTCAATCTCTTACACAATCACCTTCTCTCTTTCCCTCTCACAGTAGCCCTTAATGGCCAACCAAGAAGTTCCTGTGTGTAAATCATTTCTGAGCTCAAATTATGAGCCACAGAATAAATAGTTGCCCTTTACTCCAGTATCAGTTTTAAAATAAATATGCTTGATACTGTATTAGAATTATATAGACAGAACCAATAGGATATATATATATATATATATATGTATGTATGTAGATGGACAGATACAGATGATACAGAAATATACGTAGATATATAGAAGAGGACTTATTAGAGGAGTTGGCTTATGTGGTTGCGGAAGCTGAGAAGTCCCAGGACAATCCATCTGCAAGCTGGAGGGAGACCTTGGGATGCTAATAGGAGGGGTGGGCTCAGTCCAAGTCCAAAAGCCTCAAAAGCAGGAAAGCTGATGGTATAATTAGTAATCCCCTGAGAACTTGAGGAGCTGCTGTCATGAATCCTGAAGTCCCAAGGCTGGAGGGCCTGGATTTCTGATGACCAAAGGCAGGAGCAGCAGAATGTCTGAGCTCCAGGAGAAAGAGCAAGGGAATCCTTTTCTCTCCATTTTTTGTTCTCCTGGCCCCTGATGATTGGTGCCCACCCACACCAGGGCAGATGTTCCCCACTCAGCCTATTGACTCTCATAACAATCTCTTATGGAAACACCTTAATAGACATTCCCAGAAATAATGCTTTAGCAGTTCTCCAGGTATTCTTTAATCTAGTGAAGTTGACACCTAAAATGAACCATCGTAACTACCTCCCTACTTTGAGAAGAGGGAGTATTTTCATCCTATTTTGGGGAAGATGGCCTTCTTCAACAGAATGTATCTAATGATTTCCTGTAATGCATCACAGATAAGCATAACCTTGGAGTTTTCATGTCAGAAAATAAGGTGAACTTTCATATCCTGCTGCATTTTCTGTGATTTAGTGGCCACAACAGGAAGACATTGCTGCAGAATAAACGCTTGTGTATCTTGGCTGCCTCCCCTGTCTTTTATAGCAAGGTGGTTGACTCAATGTATTCTTTAGCTTCAGTACTACCTGAAGAATAAGACAATCTGGGGTGTTTTATTTATTTTTGAAAAATTTCTGGAAGGAATAGATTTTCCTGTAGGGAGATACCATTTGTGTCTTCAGATGCTGGAAACATTGTAAAATAATATAAGAGAGAGAATGACCTGTTGTTTTATCCTGAAGGTTCACCTGATTTTTTTCCCCCACAGATTTATTTAGACATAATCCACATACCATAAAATACGATGATTTTTAGTATATTCACAGAATTGTGCTACCATCACTAAAGTCAGTTTTAGAACATTTTCATCATCCCCAGAAGAAACCCCTTACTCATTATCATCCCTTCTCATTTCCTCTCTTTCCCTAACTCTAGGCAAGTATTAATCTACTTTCTGTTTCTGTGGATTTGCCTATTTTGGACGTTTCGTATACATGGGATTTTACAATATGAGATCTTTTGTGATTGTCTTCTGTAACTTTGAATACTGATTATTAAGTGTTATTAAGGTTTTTTTTTTTTTTTTTTTTTTTGAGACAGAGTCTGGCTCTGTCACCCAGGCTGGAGTGCAGTGGTGCAATCTCGGCTCACTGCAAGCTCTGCCTCCGGGGTGTACACCATTCTCCTGCCTCAGCCTCCTGAGTAGCTGGGACTACAGGTGCCCCCCAACACACCCAATTTTTTTTTTTTTTTTTTTTTTGTAGTTTCAGTGGAGACGGGGTTTCACCGTGTTAGCCAGGATGGTCTTGATCTCCTGACCTCGTGATGCACCCGGTTCGGCCTCCCAAAGTGTTGGGATTACAGGTGTGAGCCACCGCGCCCAGCCTGTTATTAACGTTTATTCATATTGTAGCATATACCAATACTTCATCCTTTTTTAGTGCTGACTAATATATTTCTGTATAAATATACCACATTCAATTTATCCATTCATCAGTTTATGAATATTGAATTGTTTCTAATTTTTAGCTATTGTGAATATTGCTGCTATGAGCATTTGTACACAAGTTTTTGTATGAATTTATATTTTTATTTATGGTGGGATTATACCTAGCAGTAGAATTGGTGAGTCTATGTTCAGTCTTTTGAGACTGTCTCCCAATGTGGCCGCAGCATTTCATAGTCTTACGACAAGTGTATGAAGGCTCAGGTTTTTCCACATCCTAACCAGCATTTGTTATTATTTGTCTTTTTTGTTGTAGTCATCCTAGTGGGTGTGAACTGATATCTAACTGTGGTTTTTCTGTGTACTTCCATGCCAGAAAATGATGTTGAGATCTTGTCATGTGTTTGCTTATTGGCAATTTGTATATCTACTCTGAAGAAATATCCATTTAGCTCCTTTTCTAATTTACAAATTGTCTTTTGTTATCAAAATGTGAGAGTTCTTCATTCTGTGTACAAGTCCTTTATCAGGTATGTAACTCAAAAATATTTTCTATCATTCTACGGGTTATCTTTTCACTAATTTTTGGTATGTGTTTATTGGATATGTCCTCTGAAGGGCAAAAGTTTTTTATTTTGATAGAGTCCAATTAACCTCTTTTTTTTTCTTTTGTCGTTTGTGCTTTGGGTATCATATCTGTAATGGCTTTGACTAGCTCAGTCATAAATAATTATTTGTATTTTCTTTTAAGGGTTTTGTAGTTTTAGCTTTTTCCTGTAAAATAAAAATTAAGCTAAATGCCATTTATTATATGTATAGCTTAAAAAATTTAAAGTATATATATGTGTGTATGTATGTGTGTATATATATATGTATATATACACACACACACACATACATATATTTAACGTCGCTTATGATAAGGTTTATTTATGACAGTGGGAAATTGGAAACAACCTAACAGTATAATAATAGGGGTATCTGATTTTAAAAAATGGTGCATCCATATGATAGAATATAATGCAGCCATTAAAAATAATATTTTAGTAAGTATAAGGATTTATAAATACACCAATGAAAGTATAGTAGAAAATAAGCACTCATTAATATTGCCAAATTATTCTCCAGGAAAGAATTTAGCTTTTTAGGCATATATACAACAACCAAAATAAAACAACTGTGATTAATCTCTGAGAAGTGATTTAGGGATCATTTTTATTTTTCTTGTCATAAAATGTTTTCCTAATTTTCTAAAAACAAGCATGTAGTATTTGAAAAATAATTCCAAAAAGTATTAAAATGCATCTTGTCGTACAGTAAAAGCAAAGCTCTCAAAGATCTCTAGGGTTGCAGCAAAAGAACTCAGGAACAACTTAAAGAGACTCCCACTGGCTAGATTTTTAGGATAATTTGACATTAATAACCCTCACAGAAATAGAGTGCACAAATCAAATACATTTACATTTATGATTGTATAATGATACTATTAATGACAATCTAATTGATCATCTTTGTAAGTTACTAGGAACCAAAACATTATTTTTTAAAATGACAAAGTAAAAAAGAACCTGGCTTTTATCATCATTTTCCGTGAGAAACTAGAGAGTAACTGCATAGTTACTGAATAAGTATTTTTATCAAAGCATTGCAGCTAATAAATGAAGAAGAGATTGCAGAATTAGAATACAAACATTTTGGAATCCCAGATGAAACAATGGATATAGGCAATGATCATCAATGACTGTTCAGATTACACAAAGAAAGACAATCTACATTATACACCTTCTGATGGAAATGCATGTGGCCTATGAAATATTCTTGACAAATGTCAACCCTAATTCTGGTTGAGTCTCTACAGCCAACTGTCAATATGTAGAAAATAGAGAGGACAGAAGAACACGGTAATTTATACTACCTTGACTTATTCGGATTCAGACAATGGAAAACTCTGTAACACCTATCACCTAGCTTCTTTGCAAAAGTTAAAAAAATGAGGGTTGGGGAGAGGAAGAAAACTGTAATTTAAAAGTTACTTAAACAACATATCAATAATTCAGACCTTATATAAATCCTGATTTGAATGAGTCACTGTAACGAGTCCCACTGTCCATGGGACAGACAGGTATATTTGAATATAGACTGTATATTTGATACTCTTATAGAATAATTCTTAAATTTTAATTAGGCATTATAGCAGTATTGTAGTTAATTTTTCTAAAAAATATTCCTTACCATTTATATATGCAACCTGAAATTTTTTTTGAAATAATATGATGTCCGGAATTTCTTTCATGAAAATCTAGTGAGGGAGGAAGAAAAGAAGGGGAGTATTGAGAACATAAGATTTCTCAGAAGTTGATAATTGTTAAACCCAGATTCTATGTACATTATGTTTTTAGGCACATGAAGACTTATTAAATGAGTCTTCTGCTTTTGTATACATTTGAATTTTTAAATAATACATATATATCTATATATATATACACATATGTTTTTTTCTGAGACAGGGTCTTGCTCTGTCATCCAGGCTGGAGTGCAGTGACATGATCATGGCTCACTGCAGCTTTGAATTTCTGGGCTCAAGTAATCTTCCCACTTCAGCCTCCTGAGTAGCTGGGACTACAGCACCTGCCACCATACCTAGCTAATTTTTAATTTTTTTTTTTTTGTAGAGATGGAGGTCTCACTATATTGTCCAAGTTGGTTTCAAATTCCTGGCCTTATGTGATCCTCCTGTTTTGGCCTCCTAAAGTGCTGGGATTACAAGCATGACCCACTGTTCCCACCAAAAATAATTTTTTAATAATCAGGCTTGATTAGCGGTTGGGAAGGGGGTAAGCTCTGATTGTGGGGCTCAGAATCAAGTTACCAGGCCACACAAATACTCAGAATTAGGTAGATGTTGGTATTATGTGGTAGGAGAACAATTTCACCTCTTCATTTCCATTAGCTTTGAGAATTAGCCCCTTAGTGCCCCGGAAGGCAGAGAAAACTGACTTTGAACACATCTCTTGGAAAGGATATTGACCTTGATAGAAAATGTGTCTTGGCACATAATGTCATATCCTTGGCTAGGCTAGCCTGGGCTGAAGAGTCTATTGTTATTCCTAAAATTTATGGTCTGCCATGGGATCTTAGGGCTGAGTCATTTAATTTCTCGACTTCCAGTTCTCCCACTTATCCTGTCTTGGAGGTAGAAATCCTTGGAATCCCCTTCAGCAAAGTGCTGTTAGTCCTCTCTAGAGCAGAGCTCACACTTGGGAAATCAAGCCATGTTAGGAACTAAACTAATTGCAAGCAAACCCCTGAGGTGCTGGTGAATTCACAACACCTCCTCAGCTGGCACAGGTGGCCTCTGTCTGTACAACAGGTGGTCCCTCTGAAATTGTATGCTAACTGAGATCATAGAAAGCTAATGATGTCTTAACGGCTCCTTGGAAGACATCTAAAATTAACAGTTTTCTAAGACATTTTAATGCAGTCAATCAGTCTACCCTCATTTTTCTCCTTTGTGAATCTGGACATGGGGTATGGTCCATCAGAAGGGTGTGGAAGGAATTGATGTTTTGCCACTGTCTCAATAGTATCAAGTCACAACAACCTTGACTTTACAAGGTAGTATAAAGAGTGAACTACAGACGTTAACCTGGCTTTCAGCTGAAGTGTGGGGAGACAGGGGATATGTGAAACGAAATGATTTTGAGCCAGATAGACTTGAGTCTTGCTTCCTTTTCTACCTTTTATCAGCTAGGTGAGTTTATAGGAAGGCTAACTCCCTTCTAATCTACAAACAAATGGATTTCACTGTCCTCACCTTTAAAAGAGTCTAATAATACATACCTTGGATAATTGTTATGAAGATTAATAAGAATATTCTAAACAGTTGGTGCTTAATAAGTGGTAGACTTCAGGGCCTGATGGTATTTTGTAAATTTATAACAAAGTAAATTGATCAGGTAATTGTTAATGTAATCATAATTATTAAAGTAACTGTTAATGTAATGATATATTATCATCACTAACTGTTAGATCTGAGAGGGATCTGAGAGCTCATGTGGTTCAAGCCTCTGAATTTCCATTGAAGCTGACACCTAGAGTGATAAAGTTACTCAAGCAATCACATAACTAGTTCAGATTTAGATTGAACCAGCATCTTTTGACCAGCCACTTTTCTTATACATTCATATAACAATGCCAAGAGTAATAAAAAACATTTATGACTAGGAGTAAAGCCCAAGGTTTTATGCTTTACTAGTATTACTGCTCGCACCAGAACCCTTGGAAATAGGTTCTGTTATTGTTTCCATTTTACATAGTGGGAAAGTAAGTGTGTGAAAATTTGGCATCTTAGCCAATTTCATGATGCACTAAGAGGCCAAAACCCAGGGCTATCTCCTGTCTAATCTTCTTTTCTTTGTGGGCTGTTCTGTTTCTGAATGCCTGTAAAGCTTTCTTCTGAGATGCTCATCAAGTTATCTACGTGGTGGGAATCCTAAAAGCATAATATGCACAGTGTAATGAGAACAACTCCCAGATCCAGGACTCATACCACTTGATTCAAATAACATTCAATTTGCCACTCAGCAGCTGTGTGACTTTTAGTAAGTTAACTAACCTCCCTGTATCTATGTTTGGAAATAAACATAAACCATAAGCATAAATTCTCTTTGGAGACTTGAATGAGTTAACACATGAAAGACACCTTAAAATAGTACCTGGCAAGTGGGAAGTGCCCCATAATGGACCACTGCTATAAATATTAACAGTTAAAGAAGCTGAAGCTTAGAGAGGGGAGAAGTAGAGCTATTTGAATTCAGGTCATCTAATTCCAAGTCTGGCTTTCTCACCACTGTAGCAAATTGCTTTTCCAACTGCTTATCCCAATTTTAAATACAGATCTGTTTTCTCATCTATCAGGAAGTCTCAGGTCATTTTGTCTAGGGGTGTCTTAATCCAGTTTGAAAACTCTTCCTATAGGTTCAGCTTTGCATGTCTTTTCCAGATGGTCAGAGCTCTGAAATGAGACCCTTTCTCACTAGTTTATCCTGGGGAGGATGTATCCTGTTTTACTTGTATTTTTCTCAAACCTGAGTCTGTGACACTTCCTGTAGGAGGCATCAGTTTTTTAAAAAAATAGCTTCATTGAGATAAAATTTAGATTCCGTAAAATTCACCCTTCTTCACTTGGTTTAAGTATACAAGTGCAGGAATTGTAGTATATTGACAGAATTGTACAACTGTCACTGCAATCTAATTTTAGAACATGTCCATCACCCTTAATGGCAGAAACCTCTTGCCCATTTACATTCACCTCCCATTTCCATCCCCAGCCCTATGCAATCACAATTTCTGTTTCTATAAATTTACCTTTCCTGGATTTTTTATATCTATTTGGATCATATAATATGTATTCTTTTATATCTTGCTTTCTTCAGTTAGTATAATGCGTTTGAGGTCTATCCTGTTTTAGAGTATATCAGGACTTCTATTATTTTTACTTGCTGAATAGTATTCCAAGCCCCTGAGGTCTTGGCAAATTAACAATTTGAATGTGTTCCCCAAGGTTCATATGTTGAAAACTTAATCCCCAATGCAACCGTGTTGACAGGCAGATCTTCTAAGAGGTGATTGGTTCACGTGGTCATGTGGACTCCGTCCTCATGAATAGATTACTGTCATTATTAGGGGAATGGGTTAATTATCGTGGGAGTTGGTTCCTGATAAAAGGATGGGTTTGGCTCTCTCCATCCTCCTCTCACTCTTCTTCTTTCCTGCAATTCATGATCTCTTGCCCTTCCACCTTCTGACAAGGATGACATAACAAGAAGACCCTTGCCAAATGTAGGCCCCTTGATCTTGAACTTCCCAGCCTCCAAAACAGTAAGAAATAAATTTCTGTATGAATTTCCCAGCCTCAGGTGTTCTATTATAGCCATATAAAACAAACTAAGTCATGTGACTATACTGCATTTTCTTTATTCATTCACCAATTGATGGACATGTAGGTTATATCCACTTTTTGACTATTATGAACAATGTTGCTATGAACCTTTCTGTACAGATCTTTGTGTGGACATCTAGTTTCCATTCCTGGTAGATGCCCATGAGTCAAATTGCTGTGGCATATGGTAACTCTGCTCTTCACTTTTTAAAGAAACTGCTGAACAGTTTTCCAAAGTAGCGGCACCACGTTACATTCCCACTAGCAATGTGTGATGGTTTTAATTTTTCTGTGTTATTGATAATACTAGTATTGGTTGGTTCACAGAAATTTTTAATGGGTGAGAAATGGTGGCAGGGTGGGCATTTTTACAAGGATTTTGATCTAAACTAGAATATAAATGTTATATTTATATATATGAATATAAATATATGAATATAAATATGTTAACATCCTTTTTTCTCATTGTATTTTTTTAAACTGCTTCAGACACTCAGGAGGGCTCAAGACCCACCTAGACCAGTCAGTCTCACTCTTAAGCAGGAATTCAATCATGTGCTTGTACGTATGCCCCTGCTTATGTGTGTCCATGGTAGGTGGTAGGTGCTCTGTCAGTTGGGGAACAGACAGTGTGTTTCTATTTTTGTTTTTTGGTAAAATATTTGAAGTGTTCAGTAGATTTAAGTAAGGCATTAATCTTAACTTTTAAAACTTATTTTTAGGGTTCTTAATAACTGACCGATGCTTACTAGTAAATAGCCTTGAAATTAACGGAAGAATGAAAGTCTATGAGACTATGCAACACTCACTTGTCAGAACTGAGAGGAAGAATGGTTTGATAGGTTGATATCCCTTCTAGCAGGAAATAAGTCACATTTTGAGAATCATTTTATCTTTCTCTAACATAGATTTATCAAATGACATTAAAGAGGATCCACATGAATTTTTTTCCAGGAAGTTAGGAATTGCAAATTGAATGACCCAGATTTCCTCTTTATATTGTGTGCACGTGTACCATGCAAACCTGGCCTCCTTAGCCCTGGAGAATCTCATAACCTTAGTGTCAATTCATCAAAGCTGCTTGATGCTATGTACCATGAGGCACAGAAGAAAAGTAAAAGATATAGCCCTACTCTTAAGGTACTAACACTTTATGTGGAAAGACACAATCTAGGGCAATAAATTGCAATCATTTAAAATAAAGTGTCAAATCGAATATATTCCAGGAACACAAGGGTAGGCTCTGGGAGATTGTGGTTAGAATTCTGAGGGACAGATTTATGGCCTAAGTAGGAAATAATGTAGACTTTAAAGACTTTCTAGAATTCCTACTAATGTGGAATTGGAAGGAGCCCAAGATGTCCTAATGTGTATGGAATTGGTGGGTTCTTGGTCTCACTGACTTCAAGAATGAAGCCGCAGACCCTTGCGGTGAGTGTTACAGTTCTTAAAGGTGGCATGTCCAGAGTTCGTTCCTTCTGATATTCGGATGTGTTCAGAGTTTCTTCTTTCTGGTGGGTTCGTGGTCTCGCTGGCTCAGGAGTGAAGCTGCATACCTTCGCAGTGAGTGTTACAGCTCTTAAAGGCAGTGTGGACCCAAAGAGTGAGCAGCAGCAAGATTTATTGCAAAGAGCGAAAGAACAAAGCTTCCACAGTGTGGAAGTGGACCCAGGTGGGTTGCCACTGCTGGCTCGGGCAGCCTGCTTTTATTCTCTTATCTGGCCCCACCCACATCCTGCTGATTGGTCCATTTTACAGAGAGCCCAGTGGTCTGTTTCGACAGGGTGCTGATTGGTGCATTTACAATCCCTGAGCTAGACACAAAGGTTCTCCACGTCCCCACTAGATTAGCTAGATACAGAGTGTCGACACAAAGGTTCTCCAAGTCCCCACCAGAGTAGCTAGATACAGAGTATCGACTGGTGCATTCACAAACCCTGAGCTAGACACAGGGTGCTGATTGGTGTGTTTACAAACCTTGAGCTAGATACAGAGTGCCGATTGGTGTATTTATAATCCCTTAGCTAGACATAAAGGTTCTCCAAGTCCCCACCAGAGTAGCTAGATACAGAGTGTCCATTGGTGCATTCACAAACCCTGAGCTAGACACAGGGTGCTGATTGGTGTGTTTACAAACCTTGAGCTAGATACAGAGTGCTGATTGGTGTAATTACAATCCCTTAGCTAGACATAAAGGTTCTCCAAATCCCTACCAGTCAGGAGCCCAGCTGGCTTCATGCAGTGGATCCCACACAGGGGCACAGGTGGAGCTGCCTACCAGTCCCGCAGTCGGTGCTGGCACTCCTCAGCCTTTGGGTGGTCGATGGGACTGGGAGCCATGGAGCAGGGGGTGGTGCTCGCCAGGGAGGCTCGGCCGCACAGGAGCCCATGGAGGGTGGGGGAGGCTCAGGCATGGTGGACTGCTGGTCTGGAGCCCTGCCCCCCGGGGAGGCAGCTAAGGCCTGGCGAGAAATTGAGCGCAGGGTTGGTGGGCCGGCACTGCTGGGGGACCCAGCACACCCTCTGTAGCCGCTTCGCCCATATGCTAAGCCCCTCATTGCCCAGAGCCGAGAGGGCCAGCCGGCCGCTCTGAGTGCGGGGCCTGCCGAGCCCACACCCACCTGGAACTCGTGCTGGCCTGCAAGCACCGCGTGCAGCCCTGGTTCCCACCTGCGCCTCTCCCTCCACACCTCCCCGCAAGCTGAGGGAGCCGGCTCTGGCCTCGGCCGACACAGGAAGGGGCTCCCATACTGCAGCCGTGGGCTGAAGGGCTCCTCAAGTGCTGCCAAAGTGGGAGCCGAGGCGGAGGAGGCACCGAGAGTGAGCGAGGGCTGTGAGGGCTGCCAGCATGCTGTTACCTCTCACTAGTATCTTGCTGAGCAGAGATCTCATATTCTGTCATAGGTTTCAAAATTGCAAACTTTTTGGCAATGGAAGGAAACTATTTTGGTTAGAGGCAGTAGGTATGATTATCTATCTCTGTCATCTCTATTTTATTATCTCTATGCCTGACTCTGGTAGAAGAAAAGGAAAGGGGAAGGAGTCTCATTCCAGGACACTTTTAGTTATAGGTCACTTCTCTCTATGGCTGAACATCATTCCTTAAATTGGAAGTTCAGCATACTTTCCTAATTATCTATAACCCAGTTTCTACATTATTTAAACCAAAACAATGTTTTGTTTTGGCACTATGACAGAAAAATTTGGACAATTATATCGATTGATTATAAAACTAACCAAACCACAAACAAACACAAAAATTGACCTCTCGCTTCTACATCTTGAGTCTCTTTTATGGTCAAAAACTTACAGAACTATTTGTATTTGTTTTTTCAAAAAGTCTTCATTACTGGTTGGTTCCAATTTAATTGTGCTTAAAAGTAGGTTTTAGGAGAAGAACATAAGTTCTGCAGTAGTTAAATGTACCCTGTTCTGTGCTGTCATTCTGTTGTCAATATAAAGTTATCTAAAATGTACTTATTTTTCTCATTGGCTGCCTAGGTCAAAGATGAACTTTAAAATTTCATCTATGCAATTGTTATAAACTCATAAAGTCTGAAGCAGCCGTTTATTAATTTTATAAAATAGTAAAGAATTTGTGTTCTTTTAGACATTGTATAGTTACACTAAATTTGAAAATGAGAAAAGTGAATCTTAGAGGTAAGTTCTTCCAATAATTACACAGCTAGTTAGGGAGAGAGCCTAGATTTAAACTGAGATATTTCTGCTTGTAAATCCATTTTATTATAACATTTTGACTTATTTATTACAATATTAAAATAATCTTGTAATAAAAAAATTTGTATGTACACCCCTATATGTATGTATAAAAGAACAACAGAAAATTAACAAAAATCATTTGCTAAATATTTGTAATATATTCCTACAGAAAGCCCACTAATAAGTTATTGATAGTTGATTTGTACTATCCATAAGCTTTGGCTTTATCTAAATTGTTATTGTCTGAAAGGAATTGTAGAAAGGAAATTTATCAAAATATTATACTTGGGGGAAATGATTCCCTATTTAATAAATGGTGCTAGGAAAACTGGCTAGCCATATGTAGAAAGCTGAAACTGGATCCCTTCCTTACACCTTATACAAAAATTAATTCAAGATGGATTAAAGACTTAAATGTTAGACCTAAAACCATAAAAACCCTAGAAGAAAACCTAGGCAATACCATTCAGGACATAGGCATGGGCAAGGACTTCATGTCTAAAACACCAAAAGCAATGGCAACAAAAGCCAAAATTGACAAATGGGATCTAATTAAACCAAAGAGCTTCAGCACAGCAAAAGAAACTACCATCAGAGTGAACAGGCAACCTACAGAATGGGAGAAAATTTTTGCAATATACTCATTTGACAAAGGGCTAATATCCAGAATCTACAAAGAACTCAAACAAATTTACAAGAAAAAAACAACCCCATCAAAAAGTGTGCGAAGGATATGAACAGACACTTCTCAAAAGAAGACATTTATGCAGCCAACAGACACATGAAAAAATGCTCATCATCACTGGCCATCAGAGAAATGCAAATCGAAACCACAATGAGATACCATCTCACACCAGTTAGAATGGCCATCATTAAAAAGTCAGGAAACAACAGGTGCTGGAGAGGATGTGGAGAAATAGGAACACTTTTACACTGTTGGTGGGAGTGTAAACTAGTTCAACCATTGTGGAAGGCACTGTGGTGATTCCTCAGGGATCTAGAACTAGAAATACCATTTGACCCAGCCATCCTATTACTGGGTATATACCCAAAGGACTATAAATCATGCTGCTATAAAGACACATGCACACAAATGTTTATTGTGGCACTATTCACAATAGCAAAGACTTAGAACCAACCCAAATGTTTATCAATGATAGAATGGATTAAGAAAATGTGGCACATATATACCATGGAATACTATGCAGCCATAAAAAATGATGAGTTCATGTCCTTTGTAGGGACATGGATGAAGTTGGAAACCATCATTCTCAGCAAACTATTGCAAGGACAAAAAACCAAACACCGCGTGTTCTCACTCATAGGTGGGAACTGAATAATGAGATCACATGGACACAGGAAGGGGAACATGATACACGGGGGCCTGTTGTGGGGTGGGGGGAGGGGGGAGGGATAGCATTAGGTGATATACCTAATGCTAAATGACGAGTTAATGGGTGCAGCACACCAACATGGCACATGTATACAACTGTAACAAACCTGCACATTGTGAACATGTACCCTAGAACTTAAAGTATAATTAAAAAAAATTATACTTGATTATATATGGCCAGTAGGGTTATGGAGTTTTTAAAAATGATTTTTTTCTATTTTCTAAATTAATACAATTTTATTGTTTTTATGGTTCTATATTTTAGTTGCCAATTATAAGCTATTATACTATGTGTCTTTTACAGCCGTGTCAGGAGTGCCTGGGAAAGAGCTGGTGCTCAGGAGACACGTGGACAAAATACATGGATAACAACAAAGAGTGAACTGTGCTTTCTTATGCACATTTTTTCTTTCTTTAATCTACTTTTAACATAAAGACGCTTTGTTATTATCATTATTTCACAGGGAGAGATGGCATTTCAGAGTGGTGAAGTAGCCTGCCTGAAATCAAACGGCAGTAAGAGCTGACATTTAAAATTATTTTGTTTGACACTAAAACCTGCCCCATTATCCTGATAATGGAGGTATTTATTTTTACATCAAACACTCAGCAGTTCTGAAGGTTTCACGTGGACTTTTCAGGAAGGTAGGCGATACTGGTTGATACCAAATTGCGACAGTATTTAGTAAACTCTGTTGGCAGTAGTTTGGTCTTTACTTCAGTGGGTGCCTGGAACCAGGTTTCTCTCCTAGCCTACCATGGGGACAAGATACCAGATGTTGCTGTAGGAAGGGGGTGTTCAGAAAACTTCTGTGGAACTGGGACATGTCTATCTGGATGAGCCTTACCTTCTCTGCCACTTTCTCAGTTGCCAAACTGTGTCCAGTTGTTTGTGAAACTAAAAAAGGAAGAATAAAAAATTGCTGATACGTTTTCCCTTTCTTCAAACCAGCATTTTTCGGTAGCAGTGGAAGGCTGACAGAGCCAGCAGGCTCTCAGCTACTGCCTTCCTAATTGGTTGTGTTGTGTTCTGGACTCTCACTGGCTTTTTTACCAAGGCATAAGAACAAGCCCCAGATGGTCCCTCCAAAACTAACCTTTGTGCTCCAGGCTTCGGCCAGTCCATCTGGCCTTTTATGCATATTAATAGATTCTTCACCTGAGCCCTAGAAATCAGAAATGGAAATGTACTTGTTTCCTTTGTCCCTCTGTTGCCAAGAGATAAATCATTGAAGACCAAGGTGTCTTTTTCCAAAGATAGCAATTCCTGGCTACTTAGGATTGTGCCAACTTTCTTGTTTTGCTGTGCTTAGCAGGACTCTGAAAGAGCTTCATTAGACCGTATTTTAAATTCCTTCATTCCCATTCTTTATTCAAACTGCTCTTATTTTCTTCCTTGCTTAAGTATCTTTTCACCATGATAATATTAAATCTTTTGAATTATTTGCTTGTTAGTGGGCACATGCTACAGGAAATAATATTCATGATAATAGTTTCCATTTATTGAGTACCACCAATCCTGTAAAGATGCTTGTAAAGTAACCCCATTTTATAATTATGTGAGAGTAAATGACTTGCCCACGTACTACACAGCATTCTCTCACTCTCTCTCCATATATGTAATATATATATGTCCAAATACATATATATGACAAATCCAGTATATAAACTCCGTTCCATTATCAAACCATGCTTATTTTTTCTAACTATGCAAAATTCACTCTTGATTTTTTAAAAAAATCTTTTAAACTTGACTGTGGCTTGCAGCAAAGAGAACCACCTGGTGTGCTGGAGAGAGCAGGATAAGGTGGCATTGTGGCCATATGCATCTGAACTCTTCTAACTATGCAATAAAATGCCGGTGAAATAAAAACTGTAAGAAAAAAACTTGTATCAAAATGTGATCTACAGAAGAATTACATTTTGGTCACACATTTATGTAAAAAATTTGAAGCATTTATCCCAATATATGAACACTTAATAGACAAATTTTGGACTGAGCCCTCACCTACGTTAACCTGCTAGTGATGGCAGAACTCCCATTGAGCATATATTAAGTATTAGTAAAACATACTGTCTTTCCTGTGATTTTACATACAAATAAATATAATAGTAGTTCTAATATATTCTTTCTACATCCTGTTGATTTATCTTGTATATGCTTATATTGCTTGTATATTATTATTACCTCTAGGCTTAGGTAATCTGAATTTCCTCCATTAATAATCATATCCCTGCCTGATTGTCACTTAATTGCTGCAAAATCCTTGCCAGATCCAAGCAGCTGAATAGCCATCCTCTGATAACCCTGATGGATGCAGAGGGTGTGATGTAGGGAAATGGTTTAGAGTAACATTAACTTCTTTCTAATACCTAGGACTGCCCCTCTTCTTTCCAAGGACCATTTATTAAAAGGCATTTTCTTTCTCTCTGAGCTTTCTACCACTGATTTGAAAACTAATCACATGCTCTCCTAGTTTGTCTCAAGAATTTGTTGTAAATGATGCAATGAATAAACACACAAAAGAAAAGCATGATTTTTTTGTAGGTTCATACAGCAGACCACAAAAAAACGTATACTTGGCTAGCAGTAAAATCTATCAAAGTTTTTCAACAGCCCCATATTTTTTACATTCCTTCACTGCCACCAGCAGCTGCCTCTACATATGTTCCTTGATTTTATGGGTGCATTACAACAGCATCAAAGCTGTTGTAACATTGCAGGCACGTTTTTATGGGGAGTGATTTCAGCATCATGCCATCCGGCTGGCCCACCCCAGCCTTCTGTTGCTGGAATGGAATGGCAAAGACATTTAATGAAGGAGATAAAGAGTAAGATAGAGAGTGGGTGGCCAAGGATGAATACTGCCTTTCTTCCATGCTAGGGAAAGGGTCTCAGAGATTACCTCCTTTAGCAGCTTATCAAGACAACCAGCATCCCCAGAGACGTCCAGGAGGGCAAAGTGTCACAGCATTCTTATTTCTGTAAGGAGACAGCACATGGAGAAGCAATTTATAAGCTTCTTAATGACAGCATGATATGTGTATGTGGTTATTAATAGATGCGAGTGCTTATGTTCCAGTAGGGTGATCCTAATGATTATATCATTATTATCATTGCATGTAATAATTATGTAATTATGTCATTAATATTGAACATTTAGGCTGTATCTACAGGAAGGATGTATTTCCAAGGGGTTTGCATTTAGGGACCCAAGTTTTATTTTTCCTTAGATCTAGATAGTGAATGATCAGATGGTATGGAGGTGGCTTGTATTCATGTCTAGAAGGCCCCCAGACAGCACCTCTTTCCCAAGACTTGTCTTTGCTGTCTGCACAGGGTGCAGACTTGAACATGTCTAGTCTCTGCTTCGTGATAAAAAGGTGCAAGGCTGGGCAGTAGAAGGAAGGGATGATGCAAGTATGTGTGTGAGAGACAATATGATGATTTCCCTTTTGGCATAGAATTTGGGAGCTCATGTTACCACCTTGAAGACTCTGAATAAGGCCTCTTTGAAGAGAAGTGAGGGAGACTCCATTATCATTTCTGAGGAAGTTGTACTTTATGCAAGAATTTCCAGAGCTGGGCTTCAGTCTGCACTTCCCATGAAGTGAAAGCCAGTGCCTTCAAAATGATACTGTGTTTCAGTTGGCCACATGTTAACTAACCACCTTGAGCATGTTGAAGCAGTGCATTTCCAGAAATTTCTTGTTCTTTTTTCTTTTTTTAATGCAACTTCTAGTGTTCCACGTTCTATGCTAGAAGTCACCTAGCAATTTGCTGACTTCTTGGTACAAATAAATCCTGAATACCTTTGACAGAAAAGAAACACAGCATTTGTTGGTGCTAAAATATAAAACAAAACAAAAAACAACCCAGAAGTTAGCCAATGCACCTTTATTCCATCTCATAGGTGGTAAAGCTGAGGTGTAGAGATGGAGAAGGGAATTATTCAGGGTACAAAGCAGAGTAGAGAATAGGCCAGTAGTGAAATCTTCTGATGTCTTTTCCAGTGCATGTTTTCAGAGTTGCTTTTAACTTTAGGCTTAGAAGTCAGTGCCCTTAGCCTGCAAGTTGTCACTTCTTTATTTGGCTTTCATGCATTCAGGGAGTCTTTTTTGGAAGGATGTTTGTGGGGGACATATTTTTCCAGGGTCAGTGATGGACTGGCACTGAGCCCACTGTACTCCTCCTGCCATTACAGCTCACGAGCAGGCCCACACCTCTTGAAAGCTATGCCCCCAGATAGATGCTCCGTGGTGTTCTGTCTTTCCTTTGCACCATCCAGAACATTTTACATTCTTCCCAATGGTCCAAACACTTTTTATCTGGCTTAATCCCTGTGAATTTCTCTGATGATGTTTTAACTAGAGAAATGACAGAATCACTGGTGTCCTGTTTCGTCACGGTTACAACACTCTTGATCTCTTTATGAACATCAGCATACAAAAATATTAGCCCGCATGGCAGCACACACTTGTAAGCCTAATATTTTGGGAGGCTGAGGCAGGAGGCTAGCCTGAGCTCAGGAATTTGAGACTAGCCTGGGCAACACAGGAAGACCTCATCTCTACCAAAAAAAAAAAAAAAAAAAAAAAGCCAGATACTCAGGAGGCTGAGGTGGGAAGATGGCTTGAGCCCGGGGGATAGAGGCTACAGTGAGCAATGGTTGTGCCACTGCACTCTAGCCTCAGCAACAGAGTGAGACCTGGTCTCAGTAATATTATTATTAATAATAATAGAAGAAATCAGAATGTATATTGTCATAACATTATTTTAAAAAATATTTTTTATAAATTCTTTAGTTTCTAGAGGAATCTTTTGGACTTTTCTTTACATTTCATAAATTCGTGTTCAACAACTTTTTGTCATAATGATTATTCCTGTCACTCCCACCTCAGTAAAAACTTAGAATTAGGAGATTACCCTGGTTTACATGTTCTAATAAGATTCTGTGGAAGTGAAAGAAAAAAGAAACTTTTATAAGTTTGTAAAAATAAAGATAACTGAAAAAACAGTCTGTTAGATATTTTGCAAATAATATTTTAAATCTATATAGTGCAAGTTTTAAATTCAGTGTTATTTCCCATGTGACAAATGAGGAAAAGGAGACTTAGAATACCTGGATTTCTCCTACAAATTTTCATAGATAAACAATAGCACAGCCAGGATTGCAACTCTTTCACGTGCTTCAAACTCATTTTCTTTTTACTGTACTGCGTGGCCAGGCTACATACTGAGCATACTTCCATTATTTCTCTCATTTAATCTGCACAATAACTCTTTGAGACAGGTGTTGTCAGTCAACTTGACAGATAAGGAAACTGAGGCCCAGAGAGGTGAAGTCATCTGTTTTAGGTCACTCAGCTAATAAGTGGCAGAGCTGAGGTTCAAATATATATTGTCCTGACTCCAAAATCCATGTACTTCCTATCTGAACATCTGACTTGTAAGTAAAATGTAGTTATGGACCTATTTGATCAGATGGTCAACTCTCAATGATTTGTTTACAGACAAAGCCATGTTATTATTATTTGTTTTATTTCAAAGAACGTTAGGTATTCAGATTTTTTCAAGTTACTTCTCTGATTTCCCTGAGCGGTGGAAAATAAATGAAGAACTAAGGAAAGATATGGGGTTTCAGAAGAAGTGGCAACCATGAGCAGATGTGGCTGAGATTTCCAATTTTTTTCCAGGGTTGCCATATGGCAAAATGATTAGCTTTTGTTTTAAATGATGTACTAGATTAGAATTATGACAGATGATGAATGTGAGCCACAGGGAAAATATTTTGGATGTGTATAAACAAATGATTTCTGAAAGTCAGAGCTGTCGAAATATGGAATAGTCTGTCTTGGAATGTGACAATATTCAGGAGAGGCAGGGTTACCAATTGGCAGGGTTACTGTGGTAAAGATCTGATGACATTTAAAGCC
This sequence comes from Symphalangus syndactylus, assembly GCF_028878055.3. NCBI lineage: Eukaryota > Metazoa > Chordata > Mammalia > Primates > Hylobatidae > Symphalangus > Symphalangus syndactylus. The sequence goes on from NC_072428.2 coordinate 14,185,284, forward strand.
CTGAGATTGGATGATTTCCTGACCTGGCTTTGTATTCCTGTGTATTCATCACTGGATGCTTGCCTGCTAATTCTGCAGAATCTGGAATATGTTCCCTACCAGTTGGCACAGGTGGCTTAGAAAAATGGAGAGCCAGGAAGGATGGATCTCTGTCTCAGTCTTCATCATCTATGAGAGTGTCAATCTGTAACACAAAAGGGTGGAGAAAATTAGTGCCAAATGTCATCAAAGAGCCTCTGTCGAAGTCCTAGACAAGAAAGAATATACAGTTTTCAGTGTTCCTCTTTCATTTGTGTTTTGCTGTGTCTTTGTGCCTCAATAATCAGAAAGGGAAAAAAAAACCACTTGCATCAGGCTGTTGTTTGGAAAGGGCACAGATTAACTAAAATCTAAATTTTTGAGTACAGTTATCATTCGCAGTATTGATTGTTTTTTGTTTGGCAAGAATAATGTTTATGATAATATTATTGGGAGGTTATTATATTTTAGGTATTATTATTTGTGACATCTTATAGGTAAGCAAAATAAAGTTCAGAAAGCTTATACAATAAAATCACACAGCTACTAAATGACAGCTAGGGTTCAAATCTGGGTCCATTTGATACCAAAAAGTGTGTTCTTATTCTCTTTTTGTTATTGAAAATCTCCTTCATCTGTGATGACTCTTAACTTTTATATCATGTGGTTTGTTAATATTTCTCTATTGGCTGGTTGTATCTTTTTTGATGAGATGTTAAGAAGGAAGCCCAGTAAGTCTCTTCTGCATATATTTTTCAACCATGTGGACTGTCCTTCTATAAATAGGGCAGTGGAAAGAACACTAGATTAAACACTGACCTTGGTCTAGTTACATCATTCTCTTTCCGCCTTAATTCCTTTGTCATTAAACTAAAAGAGTGTGTTAGTTTGTGTTCCCTGAAAGCAGAGTCTGAAACAAGTACCTTGGCAGGAAGATTTTATTAGGAGTTAAACCTTGGAAGCAGGTGTGAAGAAGCAAGGAAGGAAGAAAAGCCAATCAAAGGGAACAATATTGAGGTCACTCTTTATAGGCAACAGAGTTCGATTCCTCTGGAATTGAACATCCCAAAGATTTTCCAGGATGAAAGATAGGAGAATGGTACACTTGTCCATCTGGTCCTGCCTCCTTTTCATTGAGTGTTGCCCTCAGGAGCTCCACTCGTGTGGTGCTCAGAGAGCTGATCCTGGAGCAGAATATGGAAAAGCAAGGTATGCACTTGATAGGCAATTGACAATGCAAAGGAAGCATAAACTTTCATAGAACTGTCTACCATAGTAGCAACCGAAATCAAAGGTGGCCTCAGGGAGTATCGTGTGGCACCAGTGAAATCTGCCACACAGAATTAAAATAGATGTGTTTTAAAATGTCTTTCAAGATAAAATGTATAAATCCATGCAATTTTTGATCTGGAGTTATATGCAACCACTTAATGTAACTCCCCATTTTTCAATGGTGAAAGTTAAGGTTCCAAAGAGAAACGATTTACCCAAACCACCCTGTGAGTTAATGGATGAGCTGAGCCTCAAGCCCGAGTCCTCTGGCTCTGGCCCTTGTATCTCATGGTTCATCCTAGCTGATGCTACTAATGCCTAATTAATGATCACTTTCTTTCTATAGCCTGGAAGTCCTAAAGATGGTTGTCTCCACTGGCTTAGTTAAGCCTTTTCAAATGTCCCAACAGAGTTACCTTATCTGTGTTCATTAATTCTTCCTGAGACTCCAGAGTAAGGGAGATCAGGATTATAATGAAGGGGTGGGGGATGGGGGCAGGCAATTCCTTCTCCAGAACTGTGCGTGACTCACATTGTTCAAATCTATTCCTTGTAATCCTTTCACGTTGCCATTACCAGTTGCATTTGCATACATCTATTGTGCACAGCAAAGGCTCCGAGGGATTGCCAGAACATGAAATCCAATAAGGATACCGAGTTCCGTCTTCTGAACTAAGGAGTGCAGTAATTAAAGCAATATTTACAAGGCAATAAAGGCAGAGCTAATTACTGGCAAATGAGATAGAGATGATGCTCTTTCCCAGTGAAACTTGACTGGAACCAGCCTTTGCTATAAATCCTCCAACTGTTTCTTTTGTTAATTATAATCTTCATAATCCCCTTCTTAGCAATATTTGCCTAATTTGTTTTCTACTTAATAGCAAAGAATTAATGGAAACTGAGGTAGGAAGGATAGAGCTCCAGATGACTATTTGGGCACCTGAATCAGTAACACATTAATAAAGACCTGGGGGCTATTGCTAATGACCTTAAACCAAAATGAGAGTATTCTTTTGACTACGCAGCAAGACCTGATGCTTCGCTAAGGTGCACAGGGATCTATGTTTGATATCTGCTTCCAGACCACATAGAGGATTGGCAAGTTAGGAGCTGCCTTTTCTATATCTTTGTTATTAAAAATATATCCTCAGTTAGGAGCCTCTTTGCGTGGTGCTGGGACTGATCAATATTTTCTCAGGAGAGGCCTTATCCCTCTCCCTGGTCTCAAAATGCTTGAGTTAAAAATTATTAATGCAGACAGGGGTCAGAACATTTTTCCTGTAAAAAGCCAAATAGTAAATATTCTAGGTGCTGTAAGGCCACATGTGATCTCCATTAAATACTTTTCTCCTCCTCCTCCTTCTCCTCCTCTTTCTTTTTCTCTTCTTCCTTCTTCTTAACAACGCTTTAAAAATGTAGAAGCCACTGTTAGCTTCCAGGTCATACAAAAACAGGCTATGGTTGAATTTGCCTGAACGCCATTGTGTGGTGACACCTGCAATACATTGTACATTCGTACACTCAGCCAAAAAAATACCCCACTTGGTGCAGAACCAGATAATTAAGTGGTCATATCCTAACCATCTATTTCTGTCAATGATTAAATTTGGGGTTAAAGATGTAGAGTGAGGGGAGAATGAGAGAAATATAACCATGGGAGAATGATAAGCAATTTTTTTTTATATTAGTCTGGCTTGATTCCTAGTTTTTCTAAAGTTGTATTTAAAAATCAAGAAATGTGATTATCTGTAACTTTAAGAATTATTGTATTATTTTCCCCATTTACTTTCTTTCCCTCCATTATTTATCTTTTATGGCTAAATTCTTAGAGAATATCTAACTAGATATTCTCAGATTTCAATATCTGAGACAACGCTGGTTTTGGTAACACATTCTGTGTGAGAGGAGTGCAATGGTTTGAGGGATTGAGGGACAGGAAAGGTGATTTGGCATCAGAGTTTAACCATAGGCTTGGCACCAAATGACAGTTCTATGGCCGTACCTCCCAACAGAAGAATTGGTCTTGATATTTTGTGGAGCAGGCTCACATATTTCTGGTTTCCCTTGACTAAAAGACAGACCAGCTCTCCATTTCATGTTGCCAAAACTGCACTTCTCATACCCCACACGCATTTCTAAACTCCTCCACCAACACTACTTCCCGGGGGTGGGGTAGAGCCTATTTTCCCTGGTTGAAAATCACTGAATTATCCAGTTCTTAGGTGCTGGGGTTGCAATGTGAAGGGGCACCTCATAGGTCATGGAGAATATGGGTGTAGGAAGAAGGCCTGGAAAGATGCAGAGCTCTGTGCTGATGGCATAGCCCTCTTTTTAAATTCCGTTCTGTATTACAGCTAGAAGATTATATTCTTACTGCAATATTTTCCAAGGAGAAGAGTAGGGGTAATTTTTCTATGTCTGTGTGTCCTATCATCCATGCTGTCTTATAATAGGTGAGCAAGGTTTGAAAAATCACATCACTTGAACAAAACCACTGGTGGCCTGTTCACGGCTCAGTGCAGTATGGGTGGGAGAGCTGGCTGTACTCAAGCAGCTCACAGATGGATTTCTCAATGTGCGGGAAGAGTGAGTGGATTACAGTATAATTATTTAAATAATGTTGTCCTCTTAATTCTGAAGTGAGATTGCATTCTCAGAGCATGGCGAGTCACAGGTGGTCATTCTAGGGCACTCCAAAGTCCATATGTGCTTCTGTGATTCGTAGGAGAGGGAAAATGTAGTGGTACTATGAGCCTTCCATCTTCCTGCAATAATGGCTCAAGGGTGAGTGCTGTGAAAAAGATATGGCTCTTAGGATTCAATGCCAACAATAGATTCTTATTTGAAAGTGTTGCAGCATGATGTGTGGAAAGAGCATGTGTTTTAGCTCATGCTTCAGCATATGTTTAGATAATTGTGTATTTAAATCTCTTGTCTTCCACTTGCTAGAAGGGGAATCACAGGCAAGTTACTCAAGTTCTCTGAATCTCAGAGATTATAATGCCTTACTGGCAGGGTGAACGAGAAGATGATTCGTGATCAGTGCTCAGCACGAGGCCCAGGTTCTAGTAGCTGCTCAACATGCCACTGCCATTGCTATCAATAAGAATAAATCAGATGAACCTATGGATAAGACCATCACCTACTTACAATTCATTATTGATTACTGCTAGTCAGTGATGGGATGGGTATTCTATACATTCCTAGAAGTAAAGAGTAAGGGTCCTTTTCTTTGTCAAGGCCAGCATCCTTTTGCATGTGGCTTTAAGCACAGTTGTGTGAGGCAGAGCTGCATAGTACGGAGAACAAACCTACTCCCAGGTCTGCCTTGTCCAAGGTCTATGTCTTTAGGGGAAGTTTTTCAATCCTAGTATGCCTTTCTCCTTCTCTGTAAAATAAAGGTATCTAAACTTATCTCACTGGTTATTGTGAGGATTCTATGAGACAACAAATCATTGGCTGCAGCATCTAATACATATTAGGTGCTCAGAACAAGCAGAATGTCTTTATTGTTGAGTTCAAAGTTTGTCTTTGGCCAGGTTTGCAATAGACAATGGCTTTGACTTGGTTTCCTTGCTTCTTTGTACTTTTCCGTTTAGTGTATTGAGCTTTATAGTTTCGGAGGTGCCCAAAATAGTCCATTCACATCAGGTGAAGGTAATTTCTTACTCTGCTTTCTCTTTCCATTTGGTGAACCTTGCCTCTGTTGCCGTTAAAGATTATCTGTAACTTGTGGCTAAATTCTTACAGAATATCTAACTAGTATTAATTTCAGTATCTGAGACAATGCTGGTTTTGGTAACATGTTTTGTGTGAGAGGAGTGCAATGGTTTGAGGGATTGAGGGACAGGAAGGTGATTTGGCATCAGAGTTTAACCATAGGCTTGGGACCAAATGACAGTTCTATAGCCGTACTTATATGATCCCTGAAATGGTGACAATACATCAGGGTCAGGTGTGCAAAATGTCTTTGGACATTTGAAACTCATACAGGGCCCCTGGCAGGGTCAGCCACAAACAGGAGCTGGACTAGAGTGGAGCACATACATGGGGCGGCGAGTATCTGGGGCCACAGTAAGGCCACACAGCAACCCACACTGAGATTGGCATAAGACAAACCCTAAACAATAAGCCAGAAGGAGGTAAAGAAGCAAAAGCTGATAGGATCTGTGAATTGCATCAGGCTCATTTGTAATGTTTTACAGGTCTACAATCCTTTATCTAAAACTCTTGGGGCAAATGTGTTTTGTAATTCAACATTTTTCAGATCTTGAAAAGGTGCTAAAGTAGTACATGTAATGCATATTATATAACACCCCCAGCGAGGTCGGGGGCAGCACCACGTTGCCAAACACCATTACTTTCTCAGTAAATATTCCCACTAATTAGAGTAAATTTAGATTAAAAATAGCCTTATGTCACTCCAGGTCAGGTTTTTCCACTAAATGAGATCAAGTCAGGTTATATTTTGACACCAAATGAGTTAGGAAAATACTTTTGGTTTTCAGAAGTTTTTGTATTTTGGCATTGCTAATAATGAACTGTGAATCTGAATCAGAAAGCAGACAAATGCAAAATCATGGTCAAACATGAGTCAAGATAAAAACAATTCTCACATTCTGTTATCCTTGTACCTAAGGTTCATTTCTCTGCCCAATAAATATTTATTGAATGACATCAGCAGGTCAGGCAGGGGCTACAACAGTCCAGCAACACAGACAAAACCCCTGCCTTATATGTGCATCTTCTGACGCAGGGCCAGGCACACGGACACTTACCCTTCTTCTTTTGCTTTGCTTTCTTTTTTAGATAAAGGAACTACTCATTTTTACTTACTTACACCTTTTCTGTGAGCTTTCCTGGGCTTATCCAGGAAGAGAAAGCAACTCTCCAGTCTATATGGTAGCATATAGTACAACGTGATTTATTCTTTTTTTTCTTTTTTTTCTGAGATGAAGTCTTACTCTGTTACCCAAGCTGGAGTGCAGTGGCATGATCTCGGCTCACTGCAACCTCCACTTCCTGGGTTCAAGTGATTCTCCTGCCTCAGCCTCCAAGTAACTGGGACTACAGGCACGTGCCACCATGCCCAGCTAATTTTTGTATTCTTAGTAGAGGCGGAGTTTCACCATGTTGGCCAGGCTGGTCTTGAACTCCTGATCTCATGATCCACCCGTCTCAGCCTCCCAAAGTGCTGGGATTATAGGACTGAGCCACCATGCCTGGCCACGTGATTTATTATTTTCCCATCTTACTCCTCAGTTAAACTGAGAGCACCCGAGGAAAGGGAGTTTTAGAGATTGGATTACTAGTCCAGGGCCTTGCACATAGTAGCTGTTCAGCAAATGTTTGCTGAACAAACATCTTGTCCTCTGGATAATTGAAACACCTTCAGATTTCAATTTTATTGAATTCTATAGAAAAGAAAGAGAGAATTTAGTCACTCCCCATTTTCTGACTCTCTGAATTGTTACCTTTCCTTCTGAATTATTAAGTTAAAATCAAGTAATAAAGCATGTTTTTAGCGTCACATACCAGCAGTGAATCACCGGTAGTGATGGTAATTTTTACCTTTTCCTCCTGTCTTAGCTCTACAACATTATTACCCTCTTGAACTATCAGATATTAAAATCATATTAATAATCAAGAACTCTATTAATCTGTCTAAAAGTTAAATAACGTAATAGCACATTTGAAGGTTAGTGGCACCCATTGGTTGTAATTCACCAAGCACAAACTTAGCTCCTTGCCTCTCTGGATATAACAACAAACTGTATTGTTTCCTAGAAGATTAATTACCATTATGATATCTTGAAATATGCAATAAAATCAATGTAATTTGGCTGACTAGGAATTTTCAGTTATCAATTGAAGTTAAGAAGGCAGTCTTCCTTACTAGAGGCAGGGTATATGGGCTGTTTACTTTGGAATAAATATCTTCTTGCTTTCCACCCTTCCCTAATGTTTTATTTGGTTTGATTAGAGATAAGGGTCTGAGAAAGAGCTCAGATATGACATTTTGGGGTCCTATTTGCATCTGACTGGCTAGGTATCTGATATGATTTTGATTTATGTCCCTGCCCAAATCTTACTGAATTGTAATCTCCATTGTTGGAGAAGGGGCCTGGTGGGAGGTGGTTGGGTCATGGGGGAAGATTTCCTCCTTGCTGTTCTTGTGATAGTGAATGAGTTCTCACGAGATCTGGTTGTTTAAAAGCGTGTAGCACCTCCCCCTTCTTTCTCTCTTCCTCCTGCTCAGGGCGTGTAAGACATCCCTCCTTCCTCTTTGCCTTCCACCATGACAGTAAGTTTCCTGAGGCTTCCCCAGCCATGCTTCCTGTACATTTTGCGAAACCATGAGCCAATTAGACTTCTTTTCTTTACAAATTACCCAGTCTCAGGTAGTTCTTTATAGCAATATGAGAGCAGTCTAATACAGCATCTTTGGGCACTTAGCCTCCAAGGACTTGGTTTTTCTATTTATAGTGAAAGATAAATATCTTCCCCTTTTTTCCCCAGATAGTACTGGGACGTTGAATGTGATATTTCCTGTAAATTTATTTTCAACTCTTGAAAGGATAGTTATGTCCATTCTAGTGTAGACTGTAAAGAATTTAAGTTCTGCTCTGATACTCATTGTCTATACTAACTTAAGGAAGAGCCTTCACTTTTCTGTTTTCCAGTTTTCTTATCGCTAACATAGGAATAACATTTTTACCTTGTCTACCATGAAGCAGTGTCGAAATCGCCTCTGCAGAAATTATAACTTAGAAAAGTATGACATTGAAAGAGATCTGACCTAACCCACTCCATCTTGCTTCTAACCTCCTAGCTTTCCTTGTTCAATCCTGGGCGTAACCCAAACTAACTTTGGGAGGAACTTAGTTTAGAGTTTAACTTTGAAACAAAGATGTTAACAACCTTTCTTGAAACAAGCTCCCTCCTTGCCTAGGGACCAAACTTCTTTTGTAAGGCTAACAAATTAGCCACAAGATTAGAAATTATGGTGTAAGAGATTTGCAGCTGGAGGCTACAAGATTCTAAACCTGCCCAGTTGCTCCTGGGGATAGCATTAGTATTGTAAAACCTAAAATTGATGCTCAAGATATTTTTCAGACCCTACACTCGATGGATCAGCTGGCACCACCCACCACCCAGATGTGTAAACTGGCTTATCTGGTCTTGTGGGCCCCACCTAGGAATGGACTCAGCACTCAACTCCCTATGAGTTCATCTCTAACCTAACCAATCAGGACTCTCCACTCCCTGGCCCCCTACTGACCAAATTATCCTTAAAAACTCCCAATCTCCAAATTTTGGGGGAGACTGATTTGAGAAATAGTAAAACTCCAGTCTCCCATTTAGCCAGCTCTGCGTGAATTAAACATTTTCTGTACTGCAATTCCTCTGTCGTGATAAATCGGCTCTATCTGGGCAGCTGGCACAAAGAACCCCTTGGGTGATTACACTGTTATGAAACATAAATGTTTGCAAAAGCAGTTTGTAAAATATCGGTTGCTGTGTTATATATACATAACACACACACATACACACACACACGTATATATTTATACTTACTACTAATGATAAGATGAGATTATTCATATCAAAATGATCCATGAGTTCATACTCATGGAACTGAGACTTTTGTCTATGTTAACTGGTACCAGTTACCTCTTACGTATGAGGTGCCTCTCTGAGAGACCATGAGATCTGAAGACCATGAAACTCCTACAGGAATTCAAATAGATTTTAATAGTCCTGGGTGTACATACACATTAGGTTCTCAAGGACACAAGTCAAGCACCTAATTGAACAAAGACCAGGTTAACACACTCTCTGGAACTGCTTCCTGCAGCATGAACTATAATAGGAGACACTAGGAGTTGATAATCTAATCTTGCTCTTTGTGAGTTCAGAGAAGAATTTCTCATCCCACTAAGAGGCAAAGGCAGGATTTGTCCTCTGAGTCTCTAAAAGCAACTAATCCAAAATTCTGAGAGTTTGAAGTCAGACTAACAGATTGACCCAATGAAAAAAGAAATAACCAAATCGTTTGGAGTATCAAGTAAAGCAAAAATAAATAAATCCAATAGAGGAAAAAAGATTTGGGGGAGTATTTCCAGAGACTTAATGCTGTGAATGCTGAGAATCATCTTGAATTTCTCTCCTAAGTTCCTGACTTATAGAATTTGATAAATTATAATGCAGCACGTTAGAGGGAAGCCTTTTTGTCTGTCAAGATTAAGGTAAATTGGCTTAGTCTCCTGTGGCTGTAGAAGCTCTTCAAGATATTAATGAATCTGGGGGGAGAAGTTTTATTCTCAGCATTTTATTTGCCTCCTGCCTCTTCCATGAAAACTACTCTGTACTTTCCTATCTTGACCCAGATGTGAAATCACCCTTTCTCTTGAGTTGCATAAAAATTTCACTCCAAGAAATTATTTGGGATTCCTTTTGCACATCTTATAGGCTCTACTGGAATGTGTTGTGTCAGTTTAGTTATGATGAGGGATCTCTAATTTTAGCCATGATCAACTAAACAAGAGGAAAAAAACCCTTTCTGTTATCAAGTAAAGCAAACCATAAAATAATAGTTTGCCAAAAGAAGAAATTGCATGGGATTTAAAGGTGAATTGAATTTAAAGGGAGTTGAAGCTGAAATCCATGTCCTTAGAAGATTGTTGTAGTCAGAGGGTGCTATGGTTTAAATATTTTCTCTAAAACTCATGTTGGAACTTTATTGCCATTGTAGCAGTAGTAAGAAATGAGAACTTTAAGAGGTGATTACATCATGAGAGCTCTGCCTTCATGGAAAGGTTAATTATGGTGGGAATGAGTGAGTTATTGTGAGAATGGGTTCCTGATAAAAAGGATGAGTTCAACATGATTTCCTCTCTTTGTCTCATATGCTCTTTCATCACGTGACACCTTTCCACCATGGAATAAATCTTTCCAGATGCTGGAGCCGTGCTCTTGGACTTTCCAGCCTCTGTGAGCCAAATAGATCTGTTTTTTAAAAAACTAAATTACCAAGCCTTTGGTGTTTTTTGAAATAGTAGTGGAAAATGGACTAAGATAGATGGTGACAGGTATACAAAGAGGTTCCCCGAGCATCCCAGCTTGTCTTCATTTTCCTGTGCATCCACTTGTTTACTCAATTGTTGGTTCTGTTCAAAACTGTGGCTCCAGGCCCACCATCAGACCAATATCTGTGGGCACACTGAGGACATTGCTAGTTGAAGTCAAGGGCTTCCCCCAGAAGCAGCAGAGTCCACAGACCTCTATTTAGCTTGATCTTTGTGTTTCATTTCAAGAGCCACATGTGCTTGGACCCCACTCCATCCAAATCAGTACCTCAGACAGACTGATTTATTAAGTTTTCCCTAATCATTTCAGTCACCTTTCCAGACATTCACTTCCTCAGCTATGCCACAATTGTCCAAATTCTAATTCCTATGTTAAATTCTGTTCCCATATTACTTATAGCATCTTGGCTGATACACAGACTTTACTGTAATCCTGGTTTCTCTCCCCTGAGCCCATTGTCCTGTTATTTCTCCTCTCTCATTTTCCTTTTTTATCTAAAGGCACCATGTAAATTGTTCCCTTTTTTCTAATGATGAAATAAATTTGTTTCTGGATGACAGCTTTAGTTTTTTACTTCAGTATGATGTCAAGGTATTGCCAATAGTTCAATTAATTTCCTTCTTTAGAGGAATGTGAGCATTTACCTGTGCTTTCGTGTATTTGGAAGCAATCCAGGTACTACAATATTTGAGAGGAGGCCAGGCGCAGTGGCTCATGCCTGTAATCCCAGCACTTTGGGAGGCTGAGGCGGGCAGATCGCAAGGTCAGGAGATTAAGACCATCTTGGCCAACATGGGGAAACCCCGTCCCTAGTAAAAATACAAAAAATTAGCCGGGCATGGTGGCGAACGCCTGTAGTCCCAGCTACTCGGGAGGCAGAGGCAGGAGAATGGCATGAATCCGGGAGGCGGAGCTTGCAGTGAGCTGAGATCGTGCCACTGCACTCCAGCCTGGGTGACAGAGCGAGACTCCATCTCAAAAAAAAAAAAAAAAAAAAAGAAATATTTGAGAGGAAAGGTGGGTTCTCTGTAGATGTGATTAAGTGAAGGATCTTGAGATGGGAAGATCATCCTGGATGATTTAGGTGGGTCCTAAATGGCATCACATGCGTCTTTATAAGACAGAAGTAGACCAAGATTAGACCACCACACAGAGGAGAAGGAGGCAGCATGATGATGGAAATAGAGTTTGGAAGCATGCAGGCACAAGTCAGGGAATGTGGACAGCCACTGAAATCTGAGGGAGGCAAGGAGACGGGTTTCCTCTGGGGCCTCCAGAAGGAGTGTGGCTCTGCTGACATCACACCCTGATTTCAGCTCATTGAAACAGATTTCCAAATTCTGGCCTCCAGAACTGTGAGAGAATAAATTTATGCTGTTTTAAGCCACCAGGTTTATGCTAATTTGTTACAATGGCCATCAAAAACTTAACACACCACTCTAGTATTGTCTTCTGTGAGTCCATTCCTTCGAGTCATAGAGCCCATACTGCTTGCCCTTGCCTCTGTGCCCTCACATATTAGGTTCTCCTTGGAAGACTACCTCCTCCAAAGGTGTCCATTTATGCAACTTCAATTTTCCCTTAAAAATTTAACTCAGACTTTACTGTCTTGGTGAATTCTTTACTGAATCTTGATTTGGCCTAGTGACTCCTCTTTTGCCTTCCAAGGCCACATTTATTTCTCTGCTAGAACACTTGTCATACTATACTTTAATTATGCTACAGTTAACATCTCTAGTAGAGATGTTAGTTAGTTAGTAGATGCCTCTAGTAGAAAGCCTCTTGAAGGTAGCAATTATGTTCTCTACTGTTCTAATTTCTAGCATTAGGACAGCATATATTAAAAACACAGTAAATGTTTGGTGAATGAAAGAATATAAGAATAAATTAGACTGGATGAAGGAAGTGAAGGAAATAACTCATATTAATATGTTTGATACTTATAGTTTACTTCAGAAAAATGATTTGTTAGGTATATACTGTGAAGTTGAGAGATTTTCTTGAAATTGTAATTATCCCTGCTAACCAAGTCTTTTATTCACATGGATTAGGAAAGATGACTCAAGAATGAATTTGCTCCAAGGATTGACTCATTCTTCAACGTATTATTTCATTTACAAAATACAATGTGTATCTAATTTATCAAAGCCACTATTAGCAAAAGAGAAATGAGTAAAGCGAATTCTTACCATCAAGGAGTTTATAGAGTGAGGTAATACAGTCTATTCCTAAGTAATTATAATCAAATGCTATATACTACAAGTGATGTAGTGATTCATCAAAAAGAAAAGGAATTCCCAGGAGTAACAGATGAGGAAAGATTTTTGTAATGGAGGTAGTTTTATAGCTCAGGTTTGAAAAAGGGACAAACAGAAAGATGGAAACCAACTAGTGGGCAGAATACATGTGGAATGGCCTGAAAATTAAAAAAATATATATATCAGACGTTTTCTGGAAATGGCAATTTCCTGAATTATGAAGTTCACAGTAGAATTATGGTTGAGGGCAATATTAAAAAGATAGGCTGTATGTAAATTATAGAAGAGAATGAATGCTAAGTCAAGGAATTTGGATCCTACTCTGTAGGATTATGGGACTCATAAAAAGACATTGATGAAATGAATATTACCAGAATCATGTTTTCATGATTCTAATCTACTGAAAGGGGAAATATATACATTAGAGTTGCAAAGATGGAAGCAAGGAAGTCTCTAAAGAGATCTTAAATAAAGATACAAATCTAGTGAAAGAATAAGTGAACAGAGAGAACAAGGGACAAAGGAAAGGGATGGAGAGAAGGGATAAGACTTCATGCTTTGACACTGTGCATGAGCAAGATTTGGGGGCAAAGATTACCCTGGCATTTTGATTGAATAAAATTGGTGATTATTGAAATCATAAGGAGAAATAAGAAAACAAAATATAAACATTAGGATAAAAAATATGATTGTATACATGATTGATAAAATATCTATTAAACGTAATAAAATTCAATGCAGTACATTGAGAGAGATGACCATTAGATCTGCAGTTTGGAATCATGATCAGTCTTCTTATACTGCCTTCCAGAGAACTCCTAATTGAACTCTATATTGGAAGCAGAAGAACTGTGTCACAGTACTCACCCACCTTGACCAGGAAGCCCAAAAGCCTGTGTCAGGTTCTAGGCTATACTGTGAAGACTAGGACACATGTGGTTTTTTTTTTTTTTTTTTTTTTTTTTGGAGATGGAGTCTCATTCTGTTGCCCAGGCTGGAGTGCAGTGGCACAATCTCAGCTCACTGCAACCTCCGCCTCCTGAGTTCAAACAATTCTCCTGCCTCAGCCTCCCAAGTAGCTGGGACTACAGGTGCACGCCGCCCTACCTGGCTAATTTCTTTTGTATTATAGTAGAGACAAGGCTTCACCATGTTGCACAGGCTGGTCTCGAACTCCTGAGCTCAGGCAATCTGCCTGCCTCGGCCTCCCAATTGCTAGGATTATAGACGTGAGCCACTGCGCCCGGCTGAGTAAGGTTTAGGAAACATTGGTTGCCCCATTCTACCAAAGACTATAGTGGCTCTTCAACTGGACATAATATAACTTTAAAATTCAGGTTGGATCCTTTATATACTCAGAACATCCTCACCATCCAAACACTCACTTTGGGTTTGCCCTCGAAACCCTCTATTGACACACTCTGGTCCCCTTTGGTTCATGAAATTTTGGCTCTTCTCTTGTCATTAGGAGGAACAATTCCCCAGCTCTTCTTCCTGTCTCTCACCTGCTTTAACTTCCCTACGTATTATTTGACTTATGACACATTATTATTTGGCTCCTCTTGTCCTGCTGTACCAGCATTGAGTCTTGATCCCATTGTGTTGTTTTCTTGCTTTCATCTCTAACTAAAGCCTTTTAAGAAAACTATTCAAATATATTTAATATCCAGCTCCCAACTACACCATAACAATCAGCAGAGAAGCAAAGGCTAAGAACACAAGGTGACTAAATTGCTTAGGAAGGGAGAGTCGATATGTTTTATTTTTCATGCTAGCTCTGGAAAATGGAAGTGGCATTTGGAACACTGGGTTAAGAAGTATTTCTGTACTCATTGGAAAGAAGTACCATAATTGACAGAGTGTGTTCCTCGTGTATAGGAAGACAGAGAGATGACACTTATGCAGGTACATGCCATTCTTGTCCAAGAGGGCTGAAGGTAGATGTCTGAAAACAAACCGTGGAGGGTTCTTTTTTAAAGAGGTGTGATGATTAAATTTTGCATCAACTTAATGAGGCTATGGTTCCAGTTGTTTCACTAGTCTGGATGTTGCTGTGAAGGTATTTTGTAGAGGTCATTAACATCTACAATCAGTTGACTTTAAGTAGAGGAGTTTAACCTTGATAATGTGAATAGGCCTTCTCCTATCAGTTGAAGTTCCTAAGAGCAAACAGGGAGGTTTTCTGGAGAAGAAATTCTATACCAGGACAACATACAAATCCTGCCTGAGTTTCCAGCCTGCCAGGCTGCTACCGGTTTAGGCTTGCCAGTTCCCACAATTACATGAAAAAAATTCCTTAAAGATATATACAACATGTGTTTGTGTGTGTGTCACACTCTTCCATCTTGATTTTTTAAAATATTATTATTATTATTATTTTGAGACTGGGTCTCACTCTGTCACCCAGGCTGGAGTGCAGTGGTGCAATTTTGGCTCACTGCAACCTCTGCCTCCCAGGCTCAAGTGATCCTCCCGCCTCAGCCTCCCAAGTAGCTGGGACTATAGGCACTCACTGCCATGCCTAGCTATGTTTTTGTATTTTTCGTACAGGCAGGGTTTTGCCATGTTGCCCAGGCTGGTCTCGAACTCCTGAGCTCAGGTGATCCACCCACCTTGGCCTTCCAAATTGCTGGGATTACAGGCATGAGCCACCGTACCTGACCAGTTTTCCATCTTTAAAGAGGAAATCAGTTTAACATCAGTTTAAAGCAGGCAAGAGTTTTACTCCAGTTATCCCTTTAATGAAAAAAATAGTCATACCTGTTACAAGTTTGTTTAATACCTGAAGATTTTTAGTTTCTGTCCAAAAAGGGGCTACATTAGGGATCAAAGATACCCTTCATATTCCTAGAAGCTAAGGTGGTGCCATGTTATAGGAAATAGAATTTATTGATCCAGAGCAGACCTTGTTTCTGCAAGTACTTCCTCTTGCCCTTGCCTACACATGCCACACAGGTAACATTAGTGATAAAGTTCAGAGACATTGATCAGATGAAATATGACAGATGGCTGACTTCCTTCCCTTCACATAAGCCATTCCCAAACACTTAAATGCCACTTGGCTTTTCTAGCGAAGTTTATTTTTTGTTACTCTATCATATTCTTTCCATGTGACCTACAACAGCTGTTCTTTCATCTATTACACCATTTCTTTCCTGAAAAATTAAAAACAATTCTAATTAAATGCTATAATGAAACTATCAATCTATGTTACTTAGGCAGAACTTTAATGTAATTAGTTATTGATGCCACAAAGCAGGGTTTGGTTAGGATGAGAGTAGGATGGGTAGCTGGCTCTGGGATTCTTCTAAGACACATGACCATGGTTGGAGATACGTAAGTGATTTATTTGGTTGTTTCCCCAAAGGACATTTATGTTAATATGGCCCGTGGGAGATGAATAGTAATATTGTTTTGAAATATAACACGAAGGCCGGGGGCGGTGGCTCACGCTTGTAATCCCAGCACTTTGGGAGGCCGAGGCGGGCGGATCACGAGGTCAGGAGATCGAGACCACAGTGAAACCCCGTCTCTACTAAAAAATACAAAAAATTAGCCGGGCGTGGTGGCGGGCGCCTGTAGTCCCAGCTACTCGGAGAGGCTGAGGCAGGAGAATGGCGTGAACCCGGGAGGCGGAGCTTGCAGTGAGCCGAGATCGCGCCACTGCACTCAAGCCTGGGTGACAGAGCGAGACGCCGTCTCAAAAAAAAAAAAAAAAAAAAAGAAATATAACACGAAGTTTTATGATACTACCAGTGTGGCCCACAGGAACAAAATAGGTTATTTTCCTTGGATAGCCTTAGTAATAAATAAGTACTATGGAAAGAGCAATTAATTTGAGAAATAAGTAGAAATTATAGCAGTATAATGAAGACTTTTCTAGTTTGGATACCATTTTTAATCCAAGGAAACTGTGATAGTGAGAGCTTAAAAACTGAGACTATCTCCTATTATTAATTTCATGCATTTCCTCTTTGCTACTGTTTGTACATAGAAAGCATTCAATAATTGCTCACAGAATGAATGCCTTAGTGTTTAGGGTGATTGTATTAGGCAGGCCAGTTGCATTTTCCACTGTACTGTATTAAATTGAAATACCACTAATAAAAAATACGCCTATAAACACAACCTCCTTTCAACAACTCAAAAATATATGCACCAAATGCATACACAAAGAAAGAAGTGAAAATCTATTCGCTTACTAAGATTAGGTTACCCTGTCCCCTAGAATGTGAAACATGTCTAGTGTTTAAAATTTAGCATGTTGAAATGAACAAGATTAGTTTATTTTGCATAGAAATGTGATATTTGATGATTATTTGTTTAATAACTATACAAGTGTTTTGCATTGCAAATAACATTTAGTTTAACCATTAAATAATTTATAAAAGGTCACTTGTAACTTATGGCTCTCCAGGAGGGTATGAAAACCAGGCTCTTGAGCCACTAATTTAGGGACAATTCTTAGTTAACCCAAAGGGCCTTTGTAGGGGAAATGGTACCCTGTTACTGTTTGGCTTCCATGATACTCAGTTCTGGATGTCAGAAGCTCTGTCACTGCTACCTGCATGAAACATGGTGCCACCCCCATCACAGCTGCCAGAATATCAATTGTCACATGCTCAGAAGTGTGTGTCTATAAACTTCAGAACCCAAATCTGCTCAGGTACATGTGAGTGGCAGAGTCTAGATCACATATGTGTACCCTAATAGCAGGGGTGTCTGGTGATACAAGTTCTCTGGCCCTAGCTTGGAATGGAAGACTCCCTGAAAGTAAACAATGACCAATATGTAAGAGATGTTCAGAGCATGTTGGTGCGTGTTTACTACACAGAGGCAGTCCAGGTGGATGGTTTGTACACAATATTAGAAGCTTATGGGCACTTCATATGCTTGAACCATTTTCAAATAAAAGGAAAACTCACCAATCTATAAGTTACAACTTTGTCAAGTTATTCATAACCCTCCCAGACTAGTACAAGTTTGCATTTATATGGTAATGAATGTGGAACAAAATGATCTAATCGATAAGAAAGTTTTGGTATTGCATGATGCAGAAGACATACAAAGACATTGTCTCACTTTAGTGACACTTTCTTCGTGAAGGAATTTATAAACTGTAATAGAAATTAGCACTGGATATATTATATTGGTTTGTAAAGAATTAATTTATAAAGGAGTTTGAAAAAAAAAACCAGCGAAATGCATGACTTAGCAAGATACCCAAGGCAAGGCCAAAATGACCAGTTATCAGTATTGAATCTATTTCATAGAGGAAAAACTTTAACTTTTAATAGTGAGGTCTGTTGAAGAAAATAAAGATTTATCCCTAAGGATGTTTTAGGGTATACCAGAAAGTCAAGGAAAACTATGCAGTAGAAAAGAATACCTTTGTCAGCAGTTTCTCTATTTTAAAGAGATTTAAAGTTTAGTTTTATAGGATTGCTTAGAGGCAAAGAGATCAGCCAAATCAGACTGTTTTATTCTAATTTATGCGAATTTCTTCTACCTAGCCACAACTTTATGCTAATTTTCTTCTACATAACCTCATAGACATTTTTTCTTATTTCCTGGGAAAGTTTTGAAATACTAAATCATGTGTTTCTTCACCCCTCCTGATAATTCCATCCTCCTGAACTTTCTTATTCAAACAGCTAGGACATCCTGGGCTTCTGCCTCAGGAAAGGGAAGTGGCCAGCTGGAAAGAAAAAAAAATAGCCTGCCAATCTCTTCCTGGCTTTCATTTAAAGCCTAAATAGCTTAAGGTAATTGAGAGAGCTCCAAGCACAGACAAAAATGTTTGGAGTAATATGAAATAGAGAAAAACTGCTTCACCTCCCCTGCTGACCCAGCACATTTTGCAACCCCATCCCTTCTATGACCATGACCATCTTTTCTAGAATAGATTCACCTAAGCTGAACTCTAGGAAGCAACAATATTTCCAGAAAATGCTGCCTGCTTAGTCCAACCCAGTGAGGTTCTTCTGGAGCCTCAGAGAATGCCCCAGAGTGACCCAGAAGCTGAAATGTTTCTCTAACACCAAACGTTACCCCAAAGCAGCAAAGACTGTTTACCTGTAGGGTTCATGTAAATGCGAATGAGGCATTTCTCTGGAGCTACCTATGTGGACCTAATGACCAAAGTCAAAACAGAATGAAGGACGTAGCATTTGATACCTATATGGAGAAATGACACGATGGAACAGAATCCCCACTTTGACTGATGTAGCCTACACAAAACTTATCAGAACATGGAAACTTCCTCAGGGAGGAGAGTGGAAAAACATCAAATTGGCTGAGATTTCAAGACATTATCCAGGTCTTGAAAGATAATTATGCTTCTATGGAAAAAAAATAAAATGGTTCTTTGTATGTCTGAACTGCAGACTATGATGCTACCTGCACGGTGAAATTAGAGAAAATGCTTTTACGTTGTTTTTGATTAGAATAAATTTAAATATGGTTATTTTGCTGAACACAAATGTATTTATTTTCCATTTATAAAGTTAAGGATTCTATTTAAATAATAACAGTAAATATATTTTCTTTATTCTCTATACTGGTGCAGTATGTGATTTAGTAATATTTATTCACATGAGTGGGAACAAATTCAAAGGAAAGTTTTTTATTTGTTTTTTGTTTTTTTTCTTTTTTTTTTGAGACAGAGTTTCACTCTTGTCACCCAGGCTGGAGTGCAGTGGTGCCATCTCAGCTCACTGCAAGCTCCGCCTCCCAGGTTCAAACAATTCTCCTGCCTCAGCCTCACGAGTAGCTGGGATTACAGGCACCTGCCACCACGCCCGGCTAATTTTTTGTGTGTTTAGTAGAGATGGGGTTTCACCATGTTGGGCAGGCTGGTCTCGAACTCCCGACCTCCGGTGATCTGCCTGCCTCAGCCCCTGAAAGTGCTAGGATTACAGGCGTGAGCCATCGCACCCGGCCAGGAAAGTGTTCTTTCTGACAGTAGTAACTCCTTATCAGCTAATGTTTTAGGATCTCTTTTTGTCTCTTGCCATTATTGGCCTCTTGTTTTCTACTGTATTTTAATAATTTCATTGGACCTGGGTTTAATAATGTCTTTTTGAATGTGAACAAGGGGAAATAAATAAATACAACCACATTTTCGAGTAGAAAAGTGTGGACATTGAAGGTATCAATGCATTAAAACTATTTATGTATTTGAGAGCTAGGTTTAAATGAAACCCATGAGAAAGATATAACTTGGTATTCTTATCTCACTTATTTTTTACTGTTCTTAATCCAGGTATTTTTATACAGGCTTAAAGGAAATATTTCTTTTGCCAGCTGGTGTCTTTCATCTCGGCTCAGAAGTCTTTCCAGGACTCACACATAATTCTGTCTCTTGTTCTTTGGTAATTTAGAGTTTTACATAATCTCTCTCTCTCTCTCTTTCTCTCAGTTTATTTCTTCTCTACATTTATTCTACCACAAAAAACAAACACACAAACACGAGGAAAACCCTCCGATTTTCTTCTTATAACTTGCTAGGGTAAAAGCTACATTTAATTTGAAAATCCTTTACTCTTATCATACTACCTTTCTCTCACATCTTTTTTTCATTATACTTTAAGTTTTAGGATACATGTGCATAACGTGCAGATTTGTTACATATGTATACATGTGCCATGTTGGTGTGTTGTACCCATTAACTCGTCATTTAACATTAAGTATATCTCCTAACGCTATCCCTCCCCCCTCCCCCCACCCCACAACAGGCCCCAGTGTGTGATGTTCCCCTTCCTGTGTCCATGATTGAGCAAGAAGAAGAACAGGGAAATAAGAAAATTCCATATCACTGACTGCATAAAATACTGAGATCAAAAAAAGGAGCAAGTTTTCCTCTCCATAGAACTCTTGCTATAATTTCTTTTCTATTCTTGATCTTATAATAGCTTTTATAGATATTCAATCAATGAATGAGTTTATATGTACAAATGAATAATTGGGTTTACATGAAGAATAAATTTCTTCACTGAAGTTTGAGCTATAATACAATAATTTTCAACTCTCAGAACTTTCTTTTAACCCAATCTCCTTTAAGTAAAAAAGCTTTCTGTCTCCATCCAGGTTTGCCCTGCTTTTAAAAAACATGCTTCAACGTTTATTTGCAGAAGTTCCATATCTACAAGCCACTGTGCTATGCTATGCCTGAGAGATGAGGATAAACCAAATTCTTGTAGAAAAGATAAGACTTATAGATATATAACGATAATAAAAGTAGAAAGTAATAAATACCACAAGAAAGGTGCAGATAAATTGCTATGAGTGTGAAAGGCTGGGGAGATTACAGAACACAACAAACTTTTAAAATAGATATAAAGTGTTCCCTTCAAAATGTAAATACTGTAAAGCAGTGTGTGTATTTGTTTTGTGTGTCTCTTGAATATATCTGAATACATTATTCTTCTCTTTGCTCTAGTTTCCGAAAATGGTTTACTGATGACCTTATGTGATACAGAGTTTGTCTTTTCATTTGGGAAAGCCTTGATGACAATGATGCCCAGCGATTATTGTTGTGCTCTGTGTGGAAGGTACCATTTTAATGGACCTGTGAAGTCTGAAGCTTGCCAAGACATAGAATGCAGTAACAAAAGGGATTGTTTTATGTGTAAGGTATTCATTAAGCTTGATGAGAACAGGTGGAGAAATAAGTTTTTTGTATATTGAACCACACAAATCTCTCTTCTAAATGCAACTATCTTATGAGAGAACTCTTATAATCTGGTTTTAAGATTTTCTTTTCTGATTGATCTTCATCAAAATTTTATAGTTTCTATTTGCTTGTTGAGCTTGAGGAACTAGAACAACGGGTGGCATTTAAAGACCCTGAATGCAGAGAGTATTTGAAACATACAAAAAGAAAAGCCTTTCCCACAGGAAACAGATGGGATCATTTGTTCTAATGGGCCATGTGTTCTTGGCTGGCCTAAGTCCGAGTACTCTGACTCCCTGTGCCCATTTGATTTATACCAAAAAGGAATTTCTTTTCAAGCAGAAGCGCTTTGGCACCAATACTTAAGTTTGGCTTCTGTAATTTGTACTTGTTATTTTAAAATTATTTCTATTGTACATAAGCAAAACTTTGCTTAAACCAGATAAATTAATAACAGGAATTTATTGCCTATGTAATTAAAGAGGTCAGAGTGAAACTTACTCAGATGCAGATGCAGGGACTCAAAAATTACCATCAGTTATTGGAATTTTGATCGTCTCTCAGTAAACTTTGCCTCTGTACTGCTTTCACCTGCAGGCGTCATGTGGTGGTCTCACGCCTGACACAGAAGAGGGAGCTCCTGCCGTGTCCTGAGACGCACTTATTGGACCAAAGTGGGTCATATGTGCAGAATTCATGAACAAATCAGTGTGGCAAGGAAATGCCTTTTGCTGATTGGCTCAGACTGGTACATTCCTCATCTAGGAACAGGAGTAGTGCCTCACCCATAAGTTCACTGAGAATGAGAAAAGGGTAGGGCGTGATCAGAGAAAAGCAAGTGGCCATTTGCAGTATTTTGGAGGCCTTGCTACCTTTTAGTCTAGAACAGGTGCTTGCCAGATGGCAGGCGGCCCAAGGACCTATCTACATACACAGAGTTATTAAGAGCCACAAAAAGCTCAAGCCAAACTTGAGTTACAGGGGTAACTAAAAATAGAAAATGTGGGTGTGTGTGTGTGTGTGTGTGTTATGTCTACACAGAGTGGGAGGAGATACATATGCATACATATTTGATAGGAAAATCCTGAAAGGAGATACATATGTATTTAAAGGGATATCTATCTATCTATCTGTCTGTCTATCTATAAATTATAGCAAGTTAGTTCTATTGAGAGGAAAACTTTCTCCTATTTTTTAGACGTTAGTATTTTATGTGGTCAGTGATATCACTGAATTTTGTTATTTTTCTGTTACTTGCTCAATTAAGATACAAGAGAAAGGTAGTACGATAAAAGTAAAGGATTTTCAAATTAAATATAGCTTTTACCCTAGCAAGTTATAAGAAAGAAATCAGAGGGTTTTCCATCTGTTTGTGCGTTTGTTTTTGTGGTAGAATAAATAAATAAATTTAAAGGGATATATAGATATCCCTTTAAATACATATATGTATCTCCTTTCAGAATTTTTCTCTCAAACATGTATGCATATGTCTCTCCTCTCACTCTGTATACACATACATACACAAACAAACATATCCACATTCAGAAATAAATATATCTATATAAAGAGAGAAGTATATCTATATGTAGATAAAGATATATCTATATAGAGATAGAAATATGTATTTCTTCTACAAAAGATTTGAATAATAGTTCAGTAACACTAAAAATGTTTTTACATACATGTATAAAAAATATTATTTATGTATATTTCCAAAAATATTTAATATTAAGACATTTTAATTTTTTTGCTTATCTCAACTTTCTTACATATATACAATCATCTATAGTAAATAAAATAGTGATTTTATAACTATGTAATTGAAATAAACAAAATCACAATGTCACTAAACTATTATTTGAAGTAAATCTTTGTTTTTCCCAAATTTATTTGCATATAGAAAAACCAGCATAAACCTGATAATTAATGTAATTCATACTTAGGAGACGCTGAGAAGATGTGCCATACTGAGCTGTAGTCTTCTCTGAGGTCCCTACTTGCCACCCTACTAGGCAGAAGAAAAACAACCTCCCTTTTTTTCCTCTATGAATTATTTGTAGTAACTAAGAGTATATTTGGGGCTGTGCTATGTATCTACTTTTTCCCTCCTTTAACAAATGTCAGTAACAACAACAAAAGTAATATGAATGACAATAAGAATAATAACATAGCAGCTGCTATTTATCAAGTAGTCACTATGTTTCAGGTACAGAACTAAGTACTTTGTAGACATTATCTAATTTGATCTATACAACAACTCTGACATTCATTTATTAAGAGATATTTATTGAGCACATACTATCTTCTAAGAAGTGGCATGAAAGGTGGATATTTTATTACAGGGGCGAATTGTCCAAAAAGAAAAGTCACTAAGGGTAAAGGGATGGAGAGTGGCCAATTCCAAGAATGAGATGGATTCCTTGAAAGCAAACACCTGACTCCAGGTAGCTCCTTTGTGGTAGGAAGCAGGAATTGGGATGGAGGAGTGGGGTGTGCATACCTGTGGACTGAAAACTCAGTACCATGCTGGAGCTTTGTTTACAGAGGAAATGAAGGGAAATTGGGATTTGCTTTTAAGATTAATGCCATGCTTTCTGCTAGTAAATGTGTTCCCCAAAATTCATGTGTTGGAAACTTAATCCCCCATGCAACGATGTTGGGAGGTGGGGGTTGTGGGGAGGTGTTTGTGGTCGTGAGGGCTCTGTCCTCGTGAATGGATTAATGCTTCTATAAAAAGGGCCTGTTGAAGTGGGTTCACTATCTCCCGCCCTTCTGCCTTCTGCCATGTGGGAATGTAACAAGAAGATCCTCATCAGATATTCTTGTTATCTGATGGTAACAAGTAGCAAGAGCCGTGATCTCAGGTTTCCCAGCCACCAATACTGTGAAAATAAGTTTCTGTTATTTATAAATTACCCAGTCTCAGATATTTTGTGACAGCAACACAAAATGGACTAAGAGATGCTCTTTTAGCTAGAGCCCTCATCTGAGTTCTGTGTTCACTTCTGACATTAACTTAAAGAAGGATGACCAAGAAATTTTTTTTCTCTTGTAACTTTGGTTTCTCTCCCTATGTCTTGCATAGTATGGTACTTGTTATTAATATTCAAGAGTGAGGGCACTGGTGTTTGAGAGATCTAAGTTCAAAACTCAGATCTGCCACTCACTAGCCAAGTGATCTTGGTGAAATAACCCAATCTTTTCAAGGCTTAGTTTCTTCATCTGTAAATTGGCTTAGTGTAGTTCTTTATAGCATTTATAAAATGCCTACAGCAGAGTACTGTAGAGAAGCAATGACTTTTAGTGGTGAATAGCACAGAACGGAGTCAGAATGTTGAGTTCAAAACCTGGGTCTACCTCTTACTAGCTGAACTTGGAAACTCTACTTAATTTTTCACTGCCTCAGTTTCCTTATCTGTAAAATGAGGATTGTAACAGGAACAGTTCCTATATTATAGTATTATTGTGAGGATTACATGTGTTAATTTTCGTAAAGTGCTTAGAACAGGGCTGGACTTATAGTAAGCCCTATATCCATGTTTGTTTTTAATATATTAATACTTTCTTTTAGACTAGTTGGGAGAATAAAAATAGTGTCTGTTTATTAAGAAGCACTTAGCATAATGCTTCTACATACTAAATGATCTGTTAACTTATACTGAGGTTAAGAAACCATAATATTAAACAGATTGATGCAAACATTGCAGGCTAGCAAGCACACTCCAGGATTCACCCTCATTTTTGTTCTTAAATTAGGGATTCAACAGTTATCCTAGGCGAAATCATTTCAGTGATGAGGTATCTACATAAAGACTTCCTTTTGTAACTTCTCTAAGTGTGTTAGTTTATTTCAAGGAGTCTCTTATACTCCTGTGAATAATTTGTTTCAGCCATCTTGCCACCCTTTTTTAGTATCTATTGCTGGTTCTTCCTCTTCATCTTCTGCATTTTTTCTCTCTGCCCTAGGCGTCAACTCTAAATGTTGGGGAGCCTTGATATTCTATCCTGTGTCCCTTTACCTTCTCTTTCAGTTGAGTCTTCATAGATGAATTAATCCAGACTACTACTAACTAAGCTAATATTCCCAAACTCTGTCTCTAATTCTGACCTCCCAGAATTTCAAATGCCTACATGATATCTTTATATGAATATCTACTGGATATCTCAAATTTAACATGTCGTGCTCAAAACTGAACTCTTAGTTCTGAGCCCTCTCTCTTTGACTTCATTTTTTTAAGCATTATTTTATTTTAAGTTCAGGGTACATGTGCAGGATATGCAGGTTTGCTGCATAGGTAAATGTATGCCATGGTGGTTTGCTATACCTAATGACCCATCACCTAAGAATTAAGCCAAGAATACATTAGCTATTTTTCCTGATGCTCTCCCTCCCCATAACCCCCAACAGACCCCACTGTGTATTGTTTCCCTCCCTATGTCCATGTGATCTCATTGTTCAGTTCCCACCTGTGAGTGAGAACATGCAGCGTTTGATTTTCTGATCCTGCATTAGTTTGCTGAGGATAATGGATTCTAGCCCCATCCATTTTCCTGCAAAGGATATGATCTCATTCCCTTATATGGCTGCATAGTATGCCATAATATATATGTACTACATTTTCTTTATCCAGTCTATCATTGATGGGCATTTGAGTTGATTCCGTGTCTTTGCTATTGTGAACCGTGCTGCAGCGAAAATATGCGTACATGTATCTTTATAATAGAATGATTTATATTCTTTTGAGTATATACCCAGTAATGGGATTGCAGGGTCAAATGGTATTTCTGGTTCTAGGTCTTTGAGGAATCACCACACTGTCTTCCACAATGGTTGATGTAATTTACATTCCAGCCAATAGTGTAAAAGCATTCCTATCTCTCTGCAGCCTCTCCATCATCTGTTTTTTTCTTGACTTTTTAATAATCACCATTCTGACTGTCACGAGATGGTATCTCATGGTGGTTTTGATTTGCATTTCTCTAATAATCAGTGATGTTGAGCTTTCTTCATATGTTTCTTGGCTACATAAATGTCTTCTTTTGAGAAGTGTCTATTCATGTGCTTTACCCACTTTTTAATAGGGTTGTTTGTTTTTTCTTTGTACATTTGTTTAAGTTCCTTGTAGACTCTGGATAGTAGACCTTTGTCAGATTGATAGGTTGCAAAATTTTTCTCCCATTCTGTCAGTTGCCTGTTTGTTCTGATAATAGTTTCTCTTGCTGTATAGAATCTCTTTTGTTTAATTAGATCCCATTTGTCAATTTTTGCTTTGGTTGCAATTGCTTTTGGCATTTTCATCATGAAATCTTTTCCAGTGCCTATGTCCTGAATGGGATTGCCTAGATTTTTTCCTTAGGTTTTTGTACTTTTTGGGTTTTATATTTCAGTTTTTAATCCATCTTGAGTTAATTTTTGTATAAGGTGTAAGGAAGGGTTCCAGTTTCAATTTTCTACATATGGCTAGCCAGTTCTCCCAGCACCACTTATTGTAGGAAATCCTTTCCCCATTGTTTTTTTTTTTTTTTTAGGTTTGTTGAAGATCAGATGGTTGTACATGTATCGTCTTATTTCTGAGTTCTCTAGAAAACCCCATCGTCTCAGCCCCCAAAGTTTCTTAAGTTGATAAGCAGCTTCATCAAAGTCTCAGGATATCAAATCAGTGTGCAAAAGTCACAAACATTCCTATACACCAACACCAGACAAACAGAGAGCCAAAGCATTAATGAACTCCCATTCACAGTTGCTACAAAGAGAATAAAATACATAGGAATACAGCTAATAAGGGAAGCAAAAGACTGCTTCAAGGAGAACTGCAAACCACTGTTCAAGGAAATCAGAGAGGACAAAAACAAATGGAAAAATATTTCATGCTCATGGATAGGAAGAATCAATATCATGAAAATGACCATACTGCCCTAAGTAATTTAGAAATTCAGTGTCATTCCCATAAAACTGCCATTGACATTCTTCACAGAATTAGAAAAAACTATTTTAAAATTCTTATGGAACCAAAAAAAGAGCCTGTGTATCCAAACAATTCTAAACAAAAGGAACAAAGCTGGAGGGAGGCATCATGCTACCTGACTGCAGACTATACTACAAGGCTACAGTAACCAAAACAGCATGGCACTTGTACAAAAACAGGCACATAGATCAACTTCATTTTAATTTTCTGAACTAATCATCCATTCAGGTATTCTAGATCAAATAAAAAACAGAAGTAAACCAAAAAAAGGAGTATAATCTTTGTGATATCTCTCTCTTTTATTATACACAATCCATCAGCAAGTTCTGTCAAAAATTTTTTCACTAATTCACTCAAATAATTCATTTCTCTCCATCCCTCTTAGTACCATCTTTGTCCAAACCACCGTTATTTCCTTTTGAAATACTGCAGCAGTGTCCAACTATCTAGTTTTTTTTTGCTTTTACTCCTATCTTCCTACAATTCACCCTGCACATAATAGACCATATTGTGTTGTGTGTGTGACACCTTCTTGTAGCTGCACATTGCATAATATTAGATCAGAATTCCTTATCCCGGTTTGCCTAATCTGTCTTCTCTTTTCTTCTATAACTTCACTTTAAACTGCTCTCCCTGTCTCATTCTGTTTCATTCACATTAGCCTTCTTTCTGACCCTGGAATAAATTAAGCTTATAGCTTGCTCATAGCTTTCTCACAGCCTTTGTCTTGGATTCAACATATACTTGGAATGCTATTTTCCATAATCTTTGTTATTGACATTCAGATCTCAGTTTAGATACGAGCTCTTCAAAAAGGCCATCCTTATCACCCAACCTAAAGTAGCCACACAGTTGCTTCCTAATATATTATTATTTTGTAATACTTTGCAGAATGCTTTTTTCATTTGCTAATTTGTTTCTTTATTTTTAATCTGATTCACAGAGCTTCTTGGGGCAGGGGTGATGGTGGTGGTGGTTTTGCCCCCATAGGTAACATTTAGCAATGTCTGGAAACATTTTGTTTATCAGAATGGGAGGAGTGCTATACACACTACAATGGTACAGCAACTCCCTACAATGAGGGATTATATACCCCCACATGTCCATAGTGGTAGAGGTTGGGAAACTGGATCAGAATGAAACAGTAGAAGAGCAGATACATTTCCTATCTTATTCATGTTTTATCCCCATGCCTAGAACAGTAGCAGGCACATACAGAACAGTCAATAAACATACTGAAAAAAAAGTGCATAAAATGAGATTTTTAAGACTTCAATAGGATCAAGAATTTTCTTCTAATATATATTTCAGCAATTTTTTATCTCAAAAGCTTGATAAATATAATGACCTTGAAAAAATAAAAATTGATTGTATTTGGCATTGATGGGGTAAAAAAAAAATACAGGACTTGGGAAATAATAGTCATCAGAAACCCTACTCCTACTGCAATTTAGAAATGAGGAATCTCTGTGAACAATATAAACCTAGGTCAAAATGTTCTCCTTTGAAAGAACTTTCCTTTCCTATGAAAGCAGCTTGCATGGAGGTTATGAGTAAGGACTTAAAAACACACCTCCTTGGTTCAATTTCCCCTCTACCATTTCATAGACATATGACCCTATACAACTCCTTAAGCTTCTGCATGCCTCAGTTTCTATTTTGTAAAATGTATATAATAAATGAAAATACCTTCTCCATGGAATTGTTTTTGACATTATATATGAGATAATATCTGTAAAGCACTTATAGAGCTTAGCACTAAATAAACACTATATGTATCAAGTCTCTTCACATGTTAAAAGGAAGTGGCTCTATCTGTTCTTGATATATAGGGAGTCTCCTGGGAATCTTGGCTACTCAGGGGAGAGTTCCCCCATGATGAAAATAAATGTTAGCTATGATAATCATTCATTGTAAAAAATGGTGAGCTAGGATTATAATGACGTTAGTATATATGCTATAAAATCATGATGATAAAGATGGGACACTCAATCTAATAATCTCCCTTCAAATTCCCTTGGACACAGGATTCAGATAAGCAAATGAAATTCCAGCTCTCACATACTCAGCTGCAAGTTGAAAGCCCTGCATACCAGCTGGGTGCAGTGGCTCACACCTGTAATCCTAGCATTTTGGGAGGCCAAGGCAGGTGCATCACTTGATGTCAGGAGTTCGTGACCAGCCTGGCTAACATGGTGAAACCCTGTCTCTACTAAATATACAAAAATTAGCTGAGTGTGGTGATGTGTGCCTGTAGTCCCAGCTACTCCAGAGGCCGAGGCATGAGAATCGCTTGAACCCAGAGGCAGAAGTTGCAGTGAGCAGAGATTGCACCACTGTATTCCAGTCTGGGTGACAGAGGGAGACTCCGTCTCAAAAAAAAAAAAAAAAAAAAAAAAGAAAAAGGGGAAAGGCTTTCATGCCCATCTGCCATCATGGCTACAAAGCTGCTCAGGGTTTCCCACTCCTGCTGTCTCTGGTGTCACCTTCTTTAGTTATAACTCGTTTTCCTGCTCTGCCTCTTGACAGATGGTGAAAATCAATAGAAAATAATAGGTGGGAAATGGTTGTGTTCCTTGGAGGAATTTCTGAGATAAGCGGGAGGCCTTGTAGTTATTACATGACTAATGAATGCTGTTTTCCCTCACTGCACTCAAATGTGGGCAGTATTATTGAATCTGGCCTTGGTCAACTGTGGTATTGATTTCCTTTTGTGATTTCAAATTCTCTTCTCAAGTAACCTTAACTAAAGATTTGAAATAAGAAACCCAACTCAAATTAGACAAAGTGTGCACTGAATTTCAGGCCTAGATTTTAAATGATGGTTTTTGATAAAATCTTAGGTTGGCTTTATTTATTTATTTATTTATTTATTTATATTCCTTATGCATTTTGATTATTCTTTTTACTATAAAGTGTCCTTTATCGATGCTTCATTGATATGTGGCAAATGATCTTTCTTTTTTAACAATTTCATTTAAGATGTAATTCCCATACTACAAAATTCATCCATTTAATGTACACTTAGATGCTTTTGGTATATTTAAAGAGTCATGCAACCATCAGAGCAATATAATTTTAGAAAATTTTAATCACCTTAAAAAGAAATATGCCCATTATCAGTTATTCCTTCTTTTCCCTCCAAGCCTTAGGCAACCACCATACTACATTCTGTCTCCATAGATTTTCTTATTCCGGACACATAATATAAATGGGATTATGGAAGACGTGGTCTTTGTGTCTGGCTTCTTTCACATGGCATATTATGAATCAGTTTTATTAAGATCTCAACTTCTACATTGAGCATGGAGAAACTCTGAAATCATGACTAATTTTTTATTCTGTTTGGCTGAAAGGACATTGAATGATGTTTTGAAGTCAATGTTCTGAGGCTTCATTCTGGTGAATATTAGGAAGGCCCTTACATATGAACTACTACTGTATTTCCCCTGATTTCACCTCAGGTGCTAGTGAAGGTTTGTAGGTTTGTAGGCTATTTTGAAGGGGTTAAATTTGAGTCTCAAGGACACTAGTGAATTGGTAATAGGTTCAGTAGGTATTACAAACATTGGTTTGATCTTTCCTTCTCCCATATAACTGTCCTCTTGTACAGAACTTTGTGGGTGCTGATGAGTCTCCCTGTGACTCTGTGCAGTGAAGACCATCTACCTTGAGAACACTGGAGTCTGTCCAGGGATCCAGGGAGCTTTGCTCCTACAAGGCATGCAAGCCAACTTCAATCTGGCAGGGAGGCACAGGTCCCTAAAATCTGGTTTACTTCTAAGCCATTGGCTTCTGACATTAACCTTCTTACATAGCACTTAGTGTAGACAGTATATCTGATGACCTGTCAACAATCATTCCAGAAAGTCAGAGATTGTTATAAGAATCACTCAGTAAATGCTTGAGAACAAAATACAGCTCATGAAATGCAAGCATCTATGGAGTAAACACTGTGTGTTTGGCCCAAATATGGGGTAGGTAAGCATGATAAAGATAACCATTACAACATTGTATAAAATAAGACCTAAAAATAATAAATATTTACTTCCTGCTAGGCACTATGCCAAGAACTTTAGATACCTTCCCTGTTTGTTTATGTATAGAACTTCAGTGATGGTAGCAATATGTTGCATTAACTGATGCCTTACTCTACCTGGCAGTGTTCTAAACATATTTCATATATTACCTCGTATAATATGTATATAATAAATCCAGGAAGTAGGCATTATTATTAATATCCCCACTTTACTGGTGAGTAAAGTATAATGATTAAGCATACCTGGTGTAGTTATCTCAGTGCTGTCTTCTAAAAATGTCCAGTTTTAGGCCAGGCATGGTGGCTCATTTCTGTAATCCCAGCACTTTGGGAGGCCGAGTTGGGTGGATCACCTGGGGTCGGGAGTTCAAGACCAGCCTGACCAACATGGTAAAATCCCGTCTCTACTACAAATACAAAAATTAGCCAGGTGTGGTGGCGGGCACCTGTAATCCCAGCTACTTGGGAAGCTGAGGCAAGAGAATCACTTGAACCTGGGAGGCACAGGTTGCAGTGAGCCAAGATCATGCCACTGCACTCCAGCCTGGGCAAGAGAGTGAGACGCCATCTCAAAACAAAAACAAAACAAAACAAAACAAAAAGCCTACCAGTTTTCTTTTCTTTCTCACATAGTAGGGTTGTATGCCTTGGCTCACTGGTGTTTGGATGAGCAACACATGGTTAGTGACTGGCCAGAGCATTTAATTGCTGCTGCAAGAGTCAGTAGTGCTCCCATTTTTTTCACAGTGACGTGAAATGTTCTAGAGAGTAGCAGCTACACAAGGCTGGCTTCCGGACTGAGGACAATGTGGAAGCAGAGCTCTTGGTCAATTTGGGTTGAACAGGTAGCATGAGTGGGAAAGAAATCTTTGTTGTTTTAAGTCACTGAGATACCTGTTTGTTACTGCAGCATAAGCATCTCCATCCTGACTTCTATGCACAGCTAGTAAGTGGGAGAGCAGTAATAAAACATGTGCTATCTGATTCTAGAGCCTGGGTCCTTAACTATTATTCCTAATTTCTTCCTATGATGTAGGTACTTTATTTCTTCAAATTTAAAGATAAGTTGATGAAAGTTCTGAGAGCTTTTAATGCTGGCTCAATTTCTCAGTTAGTAAGTGAAAAATCTGGGTCTCATACACAGGTTTATACTACTTGACACTGTTCCATAATGTTTACCTAAATATAAGA
Source organism: Symphalangus syndactylus (assembly GCF_028878055.3). Taxonomy (NCBI): domain Eukaryota; kingdom Metazoa; phylum Chordata; class Mammalia; order Primates; family Hylobatidae; genus Symphalangus; species Symphalangus syndactylus. Next base: position 14,217,792 of record NC_072428.2, read on the forward strand.
CATAGTATCTGTTGTGGACTTTGCTGGGAAGTTTATGCTATAACACAGTCAAATGCATAGCAATGTAGAAAAACATAAAAAGGAATGTCTTCTTGGCTGTAGGTGTAAAATCTTTTACAGGAGGGGTTACAGATGCAACATATATTGATAGATCCGGTAGGCAGAGTTTTAACATACACCTAAAGATTCCTACTTCTTAATGTGTATAACCTAAACAGTCTCCTTCCCTTGAGTGTGGGCAAGACCTGAGAATATGATGGATGTCACTCCCCTGATTAAGATTTATTATATGACAGATAATGTGGATGGCAGATTTTGTAGATATAATAATACTATAACTTTGAGTTAATGAAAAGAGAGACTATCTTAGACAGACTTGACTGAACTAGTGGAGAAATAGAGCTGACCAGGAAGAAAGTCTGGACTTCATGTCTAGATTCTGATGTTTAAGCACAAGCAGAAAGCAGAGTAACCAAGTATACCACTCTGTAGTATCCTTTCAGAGGTTCTATGATATATAGTCTTGATTCTATTGCAAAATAACTGCTGATTTTGCTTTCTCCCCAAAAGAAGATTACAGATTGTAGAGATGTATGACCATGCCCATGTGACTTCTCTCCTCACCAAAGAGACAGACCATGAGACAGAGTAGAAAGGAACTGTCAGACATAGGACTGAATCATGGCACCTCCACTTACCAGCTGACTGATCCTTGGCCAAGTTCCTTTACTGAGCCTCATTTTCCATGTGGGTAAACGAGGCAATTATAAATGTCCTGGGGCTGTTGTAAACATTGTTAGGTAATATATGTAAAAAAAATTTGCACTTAGTAGGGACTCAATAATCAATTACTGTTTGTATTAATCTGTTCTCACACTGCTATGAAGACATAACTGAGGCTGGGTAATTTAGAAAGAAAAGGAGTTTAATTGACTCACTGTTCCTCATGGCTGGGGAGGCCTCAGGAAACTTACAATCATGGCAGAAGGCACCTCTTCACAGGGCAGCAAGAGAGAGAATGAGTGCCAGCAGGGGAAATGCCAGATGCTTATAAAACAATCAGGTCTCGTGAGAACTCACTACCACAAAAACAGTACGGGGGTAAACCACCCCCATGATTCAATTACGTCCACCTAGTCCCACACTTGACATGTGGGGTTTATGGGGATTACAATTCAAGGTGAGATTTGTGTGGGTCACAAAGCCAAGCCATATCACTGTTGTCAAAGGTAGTGTGAAGTAGAGAAAGAGCTAAGGCTGAGGAGTGAGAAGACCACCAGACTTTGAACCTTAGCTTTCAACCTATTAGCTATGTGACAATGAGCAAGTTTTACCTCTTTATTACTCTCTATTCACTCATCTATAAAAGGGGAATAATATTTTTCTTGAAGAGTTGACGTAAGAATTAAAAATAATATTTACAAATTTCCCATTCTACTGTCTACTGTTACAGAAATTGGTCAATAATTGATAACTATGACAATTTATTTATTGTTATCCAGGTGGCCATGGCCAGTAAGGATCTCGCTAAGCTGGTGGTATAAAATGCCTGCAAAAACATGCCTCACAGCTCAGAGTGATATTAATAATCCCACTCAAATACATTAAGTCCTTAAAGTTGGGGTGCCATTCACTTCTCCACTCTGACACTCTAACTGATAGACCATACACAGAGAAATGAGCAAAATAATAAAAACCAAATCTCTCTCCAATGTGGGACTTTCTGGTAAAAGCTGGCTGAAACAAGGTAAGACTAATACCAAAATTGGATGTTCCTCTCACATGTTAGATTTACACTATGAATCTGCAAATTCAGGCATGCCCACAAAGAGTGTGAACAAGAACAAGAGAAAGACAGAGATGAAACTGAGACAGAGAGGTATGGCTGAACATGAGCAAAAAGAGCAGCCCAAGTCCACGTACCCAGCCTATTGCACTGGAAAAGTGAGTGTTTCCACATCTGTGTAGCCAGAGCCATAAGTAGAAACAGTGTGTCAGGGAGGTCCAGCCCTGTATGTATACTGGATAGGAACAAGATATAAAGAAAAATTTGCCATACCGGAGTCCGGAAGGCAAAGAGGAAGGGGCTGGTAGGAGCCAGGATCATTGCCCATTAGTGAACACATAGATTGACTGACCAATGTGAGTTTTAAGGGTATGGCCCACTTGTTCCAATATGGATCAACTCTGAAGGACAGACGTTCCAGTCCCAAAGTTCCTGTGGGGTCTGCTGACGTCTTTTGTTGTTACTGCATTTTGGTTCAACATCTCCGTCTGCCCAGTCCTGCTTCTGTCACTCGCCTACAGGTCTTGATCCTAAGAACATTTTGTTGTTGTTGTTGTTGTTTGTTTTTTTTTTTGAGACCGAGTCTTGCTCTGTCGCCCAGGCTGAAGTGCAGTGGTGTGATCTGGGCTCACTGCAAGCTCTGCCTCTGGGGTTCACGCCATTCTCCTGCCTCAGCCTCCCGAGTAGCTGGGACTACAGGTGCCTGCCACGACGCCCAGCTAATTTTTTTTTCGTATTTTTAGTAGAGACGGGGTTTCTCCGTGTTAGCCAGGATGGTCTCCATCTCCTGACCTCGTGATCCGCCTGCCTTGGCCTCCCAAAGTGCTGGGATTACAGGTATGAGCCACCGCACCCGGCCAGAACATTCTTAATAAGACCCCTGTGTAAACTTCCATCTGAGTCTGCTTCTCAGGAAGGTAACCGAGGAAACCTTCACTAAGTCCTCCCTCACCCATTTTCAGTGAAAATTGAGCTTCCTTTTCCTGAAATCCTCTAGCTCTTTTAAATGCTTCTTTTACAGATTTGGTACATGACTGCCTTGAAATTTCTATTTGTGTTTTTTTCCTTATCGCACTAGCGACTTTCCAAAAACATGGTCTTGTCTCATCCATTGCCATCTATTCTACACTTCCCAGCTTTTTGCCTTGCATAGATAACAAATATCTGCTGAAATAATTAATTACACCCAGGCAATATGAATTATCAGCCCAATGCCATCTCAAGAACTACACTTTGAAGCATAATTATGGAGCAAATGGAGAAAAGCAGCTTATTTAAGGAAGGTAGTATGACTACACGGATTAAAACTAGGGCTTTAGGCCGGGCGCGGTGGCTCACGCTTGTAATCCCAGCACTTTGGGAGGCCGAGGCGGGCGGATCACGAGGTCAGGAGATCGAGACCACGGTGAAACCCCGTCTCTACTAAAAAAGACAAAAAATTAGCCGGGCGTGGTGGCGGGCGCCTGTAGTCCCAGCTACTCGGAGAGGCTGAGGCAGGAGAATGGCGTGAACCCGGGAGGCGGAGCTTGCAGTGAGCCGAGATTGCGCCACTGCACTCCAGCCTGGGCGACAGAGCGAGACTCCGTCTCAAAAAAAAAAAAAAAAAAAACAAAAAAAACAAAACAACTAGGGCTTTAGCTTTATTTCCAGGGGTAAGGAGAAGGAGCTACAGTAGATGTGAATAGTGAAGCAAATGTTGGATAATAGGTGACTGCTGAGTGTGCAGCCTTGGACTACTAAAGAGGGGAAGACTGCTACTCAGATGTAGCCAATTACTGCCATATGGCATATATTGCCACATCCTCCAATTTGTTCAAGATAAGCTGGAAATTCAGACTTTACATAAAAATTTTAAATCTTTCAATTATGTGCAGGCCAAGCAAATGTTTATAAATCGCATTCAACCTGGGGAGCCACAAGTCTGAAACTCCTGGGAAGGAACTCTTAGGTTTTAAACACCTTTGGTGTTCTGAATTGTGTGTACCTGTCCAAAAGGGTTGTATTTGATGAGAAAATGATGAACTGTATTCATTTGGAGGGTCATTTCTATCTACTGTTATGTGCTTATATTTCCCACTGAGAGGACCAGATAAAGATGGTTAGGTGCTGAGCACAATATTTGGACCGTAATTTCCAGAATGTTTTAAGAGTTTCTGAAGAAAGGTGCAACACAGCTGTGAGATAATTGTTGCTATTGTTTTTAATGTCTCTTTTATCACCTTCAAGATAAGCTTGTGAAATGGCTGGCTAACAATCTCACTGTTTATTGAAAAAGGCAGCCAGATCATTTTGTGCCAGGATTATTGCATTTATATTTCAAGGATACAAAAATAGAAAATCCAGACCCAAATCTAAATCTTTTCTTCTAGCGTACCGAGAAATATATCTCTTTTCTTCCATCTGATCACTCCTGACATCTGTGCAGTAAATATGGATTAGATAAGAGCACAAGCACTAAATTTCTTTTGTTGCTTCTAACTCATAAAATAAGATTATTAGGTATGGGTAAGAAAACAGCCTTGGCTGTGCACACAGAGCTGCTGAAGGTTGGTATTGTAAATGAAGGAGGCACAAGTGTGTGTGTGTGTGGGTGTTGTGTGTCGTGTGTGTGTTAATCATCTAAGCTCAAACTATCAAGTGGTAGGGGTGGGTCGGATGTGCAGAACCCCCTTGTGAAAATGCTGGGAAATTCAATGGCCTATTGAGGAAAATGCTATGATTTCCTAGTATTTCAATGGTGGAGAATTCAGCTCAAAGAGTTATATATTATTTGCTAAGGAGAGAATCATTAGGTTAGAATCTGATTTACTTAACTCGGGATATTAGTGGGGCTAAGCAACTAAGAAACAAATAACTGTCCAGATTCATAATTCACCGTGCTGAAATTGTCTGTGAAAAATGCTGAGAAAGTCCGAACTTAAAGTATGCTTTTATTTTGTATAAAGTGAGAGAAACCACATGAACTGAACAGCTTATGGGTTGTCACCATTTATACAGAGTTAGATTATGGCATGAACATCAGTCATAGATAAAGAATAGAGATAAGAGGTAAAGGATAGTATATCTTTTTAAATCAATTAGAATTATTTGTCTATTTGGACTAAAATGTCTTACTTTCGATAGTAAGTACATCAGATTCAATTAAAAAATTAAAATATTATCTGAAGGTTTTCTTAAACTTTATATCTTACTTTAAACATGAGAATTTAGTCTCAGTTGATATTCTTTAAAAACAATTCTTTATAAATAGTTTACAGGCATTAATTCAACTAACGAGGTTTTAATTTGTATAATAAAGCTAGCAACTTGATTCTAGTGACCATGCTAAATGTTCTTACTTGTTTTATATATAATTCCACTGATTTTGAAGAAAAGATTTATAAATGTCTGTAAAATGGACCTACAAATGTTATTTTAAAATAGTTTTTTTGCACCAAGCATTTTCTTTCCATGGGGTTCCCTTGGGTCATGCCTTCCAATTTAGTAAGTGGAGAAACAGGCCCAAAGAAAGAATAAAAACAAGTATTTCAGAACTGAGGAGAAATAGAACCCCTCCAATTTCAGTGGCTTTTCATTCACACTGGACAATATCCCTTTTTTCTCCATAGTACTTCTCAGCAGCATTGCTGGCTAAATGGTATTCTCATGACAGCACAAGCCTGTCTCTCTTGTGAATACTTCACCAGGAAGTGAAGAGTGGGCTGATTTCATGTCGTATCATCAGACTGGACTCCTTGTCCAGTTTTCAGAGTTTTGGAGCAGCTACACAAGGGAAATTGAGCCATTTGGTTTCAATTTTTCATGTTCCTGGCATTTTATGGACCTAAAGATGAGTCTGCCAGATACCAACAATAAAGTACATGGATTAGAGACCAACATAAGCTTTTCAGCTTCTGAAGGGCTTATCCACTTATGTCTGGCTTTCTGTATTAAATGCCAATGAAAACACTCTGGTAGCAATTACTGCCCTGGACTTCTGCTAGAGGTTCCTGAATTCAAGGATCTTTGACTCTTGACTAGTGAATCTCATCTTTATGGCACCCTTAAGCAACCTGGACTCTTGTTCAGACTTTCACAGCTCTCTCTTAGCTCTCATCTACTGAGAACTCACCTGATTCATCCCTAGTAATCAGCCAGGCTCTATCGTGTTCACAGTGCTGAAACACCTCCCCCTAGAATCAATGTTTCCAGAATAATATTATTCAAATTTTCTCACCAAAGTACCCTTAAATAAAGAGGAGAGTGAACATATATTTCTATACAGTATAGGAGAAGAAAATGGAAGAAATTTGTAGGCCAAATTAAAAGGTGATGCTAATAACATGTGAAGCTATATCCCAAAGCCTAATTTTTAAAATTGTAATTTACCTTATAAATTCACATCACAGTTTAACATTTAAGCCTATAATATATAAAGCCAAATTATATGATACAGTACATAATTTTACTTTGACACTATTTAATAATATATTAATATAGAACACATCAATATGTACAATAATGCAATTCTTACCAGTTCCATATAAAATATTTCCCCTAAATATTTGAGGAAAAATAGTTGTCCAGGATGTTGTGTTAATTTTATCCAGTGTTTTTTTTTTTATTTTTATTACATACTCCTCCCAACTCATATCCACCACTACCCAGAGGTATAAGGAATGTATGATGAAAAACATTGTCTTTTCAGGACACTAGCTAGTTGATTCAACTGCCTGAAACACTTGCTCAGAGGCCTAAGATTTTACATTTTTACGCAGTTTTTACTTTTAATGTAGTACTTCTATTTCATCCCTTCCCTCTTTAAAAATATCTATAAGGAACAGCAGAGTAAATTCACAATTAGAAGTGTTGTCAAATGTAAGTTCTTTGGAAGTGAGCCACTTTATCTTTTAATAAACTGTATGGAGGTGAGAATTGCATGCAAAAAAAGAGAATAAATCTAAAAAATAATGGAATATACTTAAATCAATATTGATTATTTAGAGTGAAAATGTTTTATGGGAGGCAGTAAAGTCTTTTAAGATTCTAGTGGGAAAATGTGGGTGTAAAAGTGGAATAAATTACTACAGTTTAATCACTTGGTAAATAACTAAAATACTGTTGCTGGATTTATGGTGTCACAGAGCAGCCTCCTATGAAATATAGAACATGTTAGTGATTCAGGTGTGATGGATTTTAAAGAAACTGTGTAAGAACCATTGCTGTCTGTATTACTTGCCCTTAGCATTTCTCTTCATGAGTCTTCCCTGCATGTGGTTCCATTTCTAAATGTCTTGTGTTTGTAAAACAATAAATTTTTATTTAAAGGAAGTCCTTTAAATAAAAAAGTATTTAAATAAATAAATTTTACTTTAAATAAAAGTATTTAAATTTTATTTAAATAAATTTTTATTTAAAGAATCCAGATACTTCTGGATTCTGAAGTATCTGTTTAAGACCCTTATTTACCTGTGCTACTCACACTCCTGATTGTTTTTATTGAAACCTTTTATGATTCTACTTTACTTTACTCCTTTGCATTCGGGCCCGGTGCTTTGGCTGCAATCCCATGGCTGTATTTGATTCCAGTGTGTTTTGTGGTAATGGCTATAGTTACAATTTTGTGCAAGTTGACAAAAGTAATCGATCTCCAGATATTTAACATTTTCTAGCTCCCACTTGCTTTATCATGATAAAGCATTGATCTAGAGAAGTAGAAAAACTGGGCTAGTAATAAAGCCTCTCTTCAAAACCCTACACACTGTGGGAAAGTTAGGCATTGACTCCAACAAAAAGTAAGGCAACACAAGCCTGGGCAACACAGTGAGACCTGTCTCTTAAAAAAAAAAAAAAGTAGCAGGCCATGATGACACACACCTGTGGTCCCAGCTCCTCCAGAGGCTGAGGCTGAAGGAACACTTGAGCCCAGGAGACTGAGGCTGCAGTGAGCCATGATCTCACCACTCACTCCAGCGTGGGTGGCAGAGAGAGACCCTGTCTGAAAAAAAAAAAAAAAAAAAAGCCAACACACAATACATTTGCATTATCCCTCTCATCAAAAATACTCTTCTACTCTTCGAAGTTCTTTCATTACTCAACAATTCTGATATTTTAAAAACTTTTTCTTAACATTTTTATGATAATTTTTGCCTCCTTTGTCCCATTTTTCATAATTTACTAGAAAATAGGGAAATATTTTAAGCCTCACTAAGTCGTAAGTAATCAATAAAATAATGTTTTAATTATGGATCATATTAATTATATATATTCAGATATTTATATTAAAATAACAAATACAAAAAGTACAAAATGATAAGTGCATGAAATACAGAAAGTTAATATTGAATTACAACACAGACTCTTTCTTATACTAAATTTAAAATCATTTTCTTGTTTTCAGTAAACTTTGTTTTTTCTCACGTGTGATATTTCCTTAGCCAAATGACCTTCCATCGGATCAAACCACATGAGATTGCCAATATCTAAGTGCATCAGTCAGGGTTCAACCCAGAGAAAGAGAACCAACAGGATATATAAATTTAAAGATTTATTGCAAGGAATTGGCTTATATGATTGTGGGGGCTGGCTAGGCAAGTCTGAAATCATAGGGCAGGCAGCCAGAAAGGGCAAGCTGGAACTTTCAGCACAGGCTGAAGCTGCTGTCCATAGTTGGGATTGCTTCATCAGGGAATCTTCAGCTCTGTTCATAAGGACTTTCAGCTGATTAAATGAGGACTATCCAGAATAATATCCCTCACTTAAAGCCAATTGATTATGGACTTTAGTCATACTTACCAAGTATCTTTGCAGGACACCTACGTTAGTGTTAGATGGAATAAATGGGGGTTGTAACCTCTCAAGTTCACTCATCAAAGGACCATCATATGAACTTTTCTGGACTACTAGACAAAGCAGCTAGATGTGGTTTGACTGAATTGTTAAACACAGCTTCCAAGATTCTTCCCATATCTATATAACTTACCTATTTTAGGACTTTAAAAATGCTTTGAAATTACCTTGGACCCATCAATGGGAAGACATTTGATAGCTTCTTAGATTTTTCCATGGCCCTGAATCATATTAGAATGTTTATTATTATTCCACATGAAAACTCTTCAATTTTTTGAAAGGCTGCCTTTAATTAGTCTTCTCTTCTAGACATGACCAGCTTCATTAATTGGGCCTCAAGGGAAACCTGTATGGTGGTGACTAAGAACATGGCTTTTGAAGACAAATGAGAATTCAAAACCACTATCAGTTCTCTGTTAACATAAGTTACCTTGGACAAGCCACTTAACCTTGTCTAATTTTATATTTCTCACCTATACAGTAGAAATGTTAGTACATACCTTATAAAGTTGTCATGAAGATGAGGTGGTGTCTTAGTCCAGATTTACCCTAGAAACAGAACCTGAGACAAGGGTGTATGTGCAGGTGGATTATTTTCAGAAGTGACCACAAGAATTTGGACTGTGAAGAGTAAAACAAGGAAAGAGGAAATGCTAGTCCAAGGTAAATTATTGTTCCCATACTTACTAAAGGCAGCTGGGAGTTAATCCAATTAGAGATCCTGCTAAGTGCCCCCTAGGATTTTCTGCTTCAAGGAAGAGGGTAGTGTTTATCCTCTAACTCCCACCTCTCACTGGACATAGGCTATTAACTCCTTCCCATTTCTTAGTTGCCTCAGGCATCTCACATCAAAGTATTGGAGGAGATTTGTGTTGCATGATGAGCCTGAGATGAGGTGCTATCAAGAGGTTGTACCTGCATGCAGCTGTTTGTTATGGTAAGAGCCTGAGTAAAAATATGAGAATAGGATACAAGGGAGGGTAAACTGGTGCTTGAATCAGATGAAGTAACATGTGCAAAGTGTTCAGACTGGTAGCCAGTAAATAATAAGCACTAAATAAATGCTAGAATTTGAAAATACAGTAATAAGGTTGATGGCAACAATAATGATAGTAGTGATAAGTGTAATAATAAATGCCATGGTTTTTAGATCACCCTGTTTTTTTTGTTTTTAAAGACATGCTCAAGGTTATAAATCCCCTTAAAATGCATTGCTTAAAACAGAATTAAATACTGCAGATTAGTATGACCAGCTCAAGGTAAAATGGGATTAACACTTTACTTCTTGTGACCATATGAATTCATATTATTTCATCTATGATTACTATTTTGGCAATAGTGATACACTATATTTGTTACTTATTTTGAAGTTCAAATAATCCTTAATCTTTTTTTCCAAAACAAATATATTTTAAATATATTCCATAACTGTCTTAGTTTTTGAACCTCTATTCAGGATTTTATGCTTATTTTAATATATATGGAAAATATTATATAGTAAAACAATGATTGGCTTTGAATTTTGCCTTTGCCATTCACTAGCTATCCAATACTGATAAAATAACTGAGTTTTTCTTTGTTTCTTGATCTGTAAAAGGAGAATAATGTTGCCTGATTTCATAGATTATTAATATATGAAATCATTTATCATTTGCATAAGGTACAGAAATAAATATACACTAATTTTTATTTTGCTTTCTTTGCCCTTTATAGTTCTGGCATACTATTTCAGTTTCACCGAGTTTTCATTCCAGGTTATTATTCGCAATTTTGTAAGTGAACTCTTTATGTTTTATTTGATTTTCAAGACAGTTCTAAATCCAGTGTCCCTTTGTATCAAGGATAGTCTTCACCTAATTTGATATACATGAACTTTTCTGGGATGCCTCTATTCAGGCCAGCTTTGGTTTCATGTTACTCTAAATTCTCTCATTTTTTCTATTTAATTCACAATAAAATCATAGAATGGTTATCTGTTAAATACCTTACAGAAAGTCTAGTGCATTTTTACTATAGAGTTTGTATGCCCCTGAGCCTTGGAACATGACAGTAAAGAAAGCAATAATTTCGATTATTTCCTCATCTTGAACCAACCAAACCTCAACCTATATTTACATACACAAAACAGCCCAGTTTTTTTTTCTTTTTAAATAAACAACAAGCTGACTTGGCAGCACTCACAAGAATAAATTACAAAGCAAATTTTGACCCAAATTCTGAGAGTTAGACTTCTCACAACAGGTAATTTTTTGAGGGAGGATGGGGGATATGGTTTTATACATTACTCTTTACACAGTCCTCAGAAACTTTGAAGATCTAGCTGCGCTTCTTGGATTAACAAGCCAAGGTGCCAGCTTTGCTAAGGAAAGCTTGGTGAAAATGTCATTATGGGCAATGAAAAATAGCAGTTTAAAACTTCACAATCTTAAAACAGATGTTAGAAAATGTCAACCCCATAAACAGTTGATTGCCAGCATCAAGTGTTGCCTGACGTACTTGAGTCAGTACGTTTCCATCATCGTTAAGGTTATGAAATTTGCAGAGAGTAAATCTATATTATTTACGGCAAAGGACACACCTGTATTATTCTTGTTGTTTTTGTTTTGCTGCCAAGTGTTGAGATAAATCAAGCACCTTATACTCTGAGTCAATAGAAGCTTTATTGGCTTTCAATCATCAATTCTCGCTGCAGCAGCTGGAAAAATAAAGGTGGTATCTGTGGTTAGAAAAAGAAGAGTCTCTTTTTCTTTGCTTTTTATCCTCCTGAGTAGTTTGAGGGCATTTAAAATCACCATATCCTAATGGAACCAGTGTGGATCTAGCTAGAGATTGCTGAGCCATGGCATTGAGGTGGAAGTTAAGGCAATGAAGTGAACTGAGGAGGTTTATTGGATCCTCAGCATTTGCAGATGCCAATAGCTACGTCAGTACCAGGATCCCAACCCCTGGAGCACCTTCAGGGGTCACCTGAAAGGGCAATAGACAAGTATAATGATTGGCCATCCTCAGATCCAGGGTGATGTAGCACTATTTGCCATTCTACTGTCTCTGTGATAGTCTGTAGTGAGCCTTACTTTCCCTAAGATATGGACAGTTTCTTTCCAGGAATAAATAGAGAGAGGGCCAAATAGAAATTATCTTTCTTTAAGGGACAGACAAAAAAAAAATCATAGATCAATAAGTCCCAATAATAGTATTAATGCTTAATGATATTCAAGGTTGAACTTATTGATTTTTGAATGTGCTATGTTTCTGTGCTGTACGAGAAGGGTGCAACTCTTATCTTCTTTCTCCGCATAGGGAAGCTAAGGCTGATGGAGGTTTAGTAATATTGCCCCAAGTGATAAGCTATTGGGTGGTGCATTGAGGATTTGGATTCAGATCTAACTGTAGTCCTACTATCTATACTCTGTGGCATAAAGCTAAGTGAAAGCGACTTTTCCAAACCACACCATCAACCATGAGAATTATTTTAGTCTCCTCAGTACGTTTTATTCTGTCTCATACATTCTGCCTTCTTTGCTTGCCTCCTGCCTTGTTGAAACGCCTAACTCCCATTGGCTCTCAATGGCTCTCTGTTAAACATTACCTCTTCTTAGAGGCCTTCCCTATGTCCACAGTTTAGGTCATGCTACTTTTCTGTGGGCATCTACAGAATCCCAGACTTATCTCCAGTATAATCCTGATTACTTGCTGTTCTTCATGAGATTCTGAGGCTCTCAAAGGCAAAGGAATTTATGTTTCATGCTAAATCTCCAGGGCTTAGCAGAATTCCTGGAACACAGTGTATACTTTGAAAATGGTAGTCAAATGACGTGAATTAGCAATATCATGACCAAATCCTTCGTTTAATATGGGCTTCCTTCTCTATTTTGAGAACTTTATATATATGTATGTATGCATATATGTATATGTATATTTGTTTTCATATGTTATATGTGTTTATGTGTGTATTTGACCTCAGCATTTTATTTTCTATCTATTTTGTTCTTTTAGTGACTTTTGCTAATTTCATAAAAGGGAGTCAGATGAACGTACAACTGAAACCGGGACAAAATTAGTTGTTTAATGATACTAGACCGCAACAACAAAGTAAAACCAAAGAAACCTCCTTTTGTTTCCATTTTAACTCTTAGCAAAGGCCTTGATGCTATCATCTTGGCTGCTATACTTTCTTCTTACCCCTTATTTTTCTCCTTTCTTGTGGCTGCCATTGCTAATTCAGCATGAAGACACATCCCTGATTAATTGATATGTCAAATCAGTCATCATTAGACTGTATAATCTTGGTTACCATTTATTAATCAATTAATTACTTCAATAAAGATGCCAATGTTGGCACCCTTGCTACTATGCCTGGTGAGCCAGGGCTCCATGAAATCTTGAGACATTTGCTAAGATCATTAGCTAGAAACCCTGAGTGGATTGATGGTATGCCAGGAAACATCAGTTGGAAATAACTATTATATCTTGTCACCCCTTAATATACTGTTTCGATTATATTTTTATTGACATTAAACTTATTGGGAACTTTTCTTGCAGTAGAAGTTGATCTTTATGAAATTTCATGATTGATGTGAGAAAAAATTATATACATAGTTTATAAATACACATATGTATGATTAAACAAATATATAACATAGGTGAAAAAAGCTAACGTAAAACTTGCATTGATTTAATGATATTTAAGAACTGCATAACATTTTCTTCCCTATTGACAAAAACACTTTCATGTAATCTGGTGTTTATTTTTACAGCATTCAAAGAGTGTTCAGCTTTTAGATGTGTAATTATCACACCCTAAAAGCAAGGTACAACATCTGGAATGAGGAAAGGGGCAACAACGAACAGTAGAAGCTCATTTATTTCCAAGCTGGAAGGTGGTAAAAGGAAAATACAATATTCACACATGGGTGTGCAAATCAATATCTATTACATTCCATTCAGAATGCTGGCAGCCCCTATTATAAGAATTGTGTGAATGTGTAAGATAACTCTGCCACCCTTTTGGTGTTATCGTGACAGCTGTATGATGGAGTACCTTGCATCTAGAGCAAGGAAAACTTGGGTGCAATAAGGCACGCTTAACAAGATTTTACTATATATGTTTTGTGTCAAGTAATGAAATACAATTTCATATCATCCAATCGCCATTTCTGCTGCTGACAGAATAACTTCTGCTTTGGGAAACACGTTACAAGAAACCACTGCTTTCCTTGTGTTTAGGGACCAATAATTGAATTAGGCTTGTAATGCAGGTAGCTATAACTTAGAGGTAACCAGATGAGAGTATAAGTAATGATATTAATTTGAGGTATACATTGCTAAAGGTTGGGGACCCCTACCAGGAAAAGCAACTGCCAAGCTGCTTGTCTCGTTTTATTAAAAAATAGTTGTCAAACCCTGAAGGACATCTTTCCTTCCTTTTGTCAAGGGTGGATTATTTCATAATCAATGTTCTACTTGTGTCTCCAGAGATAGCTGTTGTTTAATTATGTATTGTCTAAATATTATCTTGACAGCATAAATAATATATAGGCAATTGGTCTGGGATATTTGTACAGTCTGGAAAGGTAATATTGATCAGAGCTTCCTAGACATAACTGCTTCTGCATGGCCCAGAGCTGGGGAACACAGCAGAAGTTTTATTACTTGATGAATTCTAAGGAAAGGACTGGGTTCTTTCTCCTGCTTGCATGCCATACTCCAGACTAAATGTATGTCTATATATACATACACACATGCACACACACACAAGCATGCACACACACACACACACAAGCATGCACACACACACATATTTCTTGATTGTAAACAAAGTATATGTTTATTAAAGAAACTTGGAAAATATGAAAAGTCACATACAAAATTAAAATTACCCATATTCTCATTACCCAAATACAAACATTTTATAACTATCATTCAGCATTTATTCATTTATCAAATATTTACTGAGCATCTACTATACACAGGCAGTTTTCCATGTGCTGGAAATATATTAGTATCCCACATAGGCAAAAATGTCTATCCTCTTGAAGATTACATTTCAGCGAGAGTGAGTCAATAAACTAATAATTAAGTAAACTTTGCAGTTGTTGGATACTATTCACTTGGATATTTCCATACTGCTCTGTGTCCTAGTAGTAGGAATTCTAAGGACGAGCTCTTTTGTCCTCTGACTTCTGATTGGGTTCAGAAAGTGGCAGGCACTGGCAGGAGATGAGAAGGTGGAGGGAGAGAGGCCAGAGTATTTATTCCTGTTGGGCTGTAGATTCACATGGCTTTGTTCCTTTGTACAGGCCACAGCTCCTATCTCTACAGTTACAACTTTCTTTTTCTAATAACTGCTCTTTTCTCTTACCCCTTCATTCCCAGAAAACATATTGGCTCTTCCATCCTTGCTCATCCTGGAATGCTTTACAATTTCTTGCTGGTTTCCTTTCCTTCTGCTCACACCCATGTACAGGTTCCCTCCATTAAATTCATCTCAATTTCTATGGCTCTGTGTGCCATCTGTTTCTGTCTAGGACCTTACTGGATGCATTTAGTATGGTACAAAGTTGCAAATGCTAACTTAACATCTTGAATTGAAGCTCCCATATCTCCCATGTGTCGAGGGAGGGACCCGGTGAGAAGTAATTGAATCATGGGGGTGGGTCTTTCCTGTGCTGTTCTCATGATAGTAAATAATTCTCATGAGATCAGACAGTTTTATAAGGAGGAGTTCCCCTACACAAGCTCTCTTGCCTGTCTCCATGTAAGACATGTCTTTGCCCCTCCCTCACCTTCTGCCATGATTGTGAGGCCTCCCCAGCATTGTAGAACTGTGAGTCCATTAAGTCTTTTTCCTTTATATATTGCCCAGTCTCAGGTATGTCTTTATTAGCAGTGTGAGAACGGACTAATACAGCTAAAGAGAAAAATAAACAAGGGAAAGGAGATTGAAGGTTTTGAAGACCTTGGGATTTTAGGTGGTGTTCAGAGAAGGCTTCATAGAGAAAGTGAGTTTTGAGTGGGATCTGAAGGAAGCAAGTGAGCACAGTCTACACACACTCACACAGGCTGACACAGAAACTGACAGAGAGAGAGAGAGAGAAAGGGAGAGAGAGACAGAGATCGTTCACTCTAGGCATGGCACCTTAATATATTACAAGAATAGAATCTGATTTTGGCACATTGTGTTCTGTAACTTAACAGTGCAGGAGCATTTCCCCATGCCATCAAATATGTTTTTATTTTTCAGTTGTAATGGCTGTAGGGAGCTTTGTTTTAAGATGATAACATACTTTATTTAATCGATCCCCTGCTTTTAGACAATTAGATTGACTTTACAACTCCATTATTATAAATGAACCCTGTTGACAGTTCTTACTTTCTGAAAGCGTTGTACCAATTTTCAGAGCCTACTGGGTCATCTTTCAGGAATCACTGTTTTGCTCTTAGAGAAAATGGCAGAATGGGCTTGGTTCTGGGGGCTGTTAGTGTCAGTCTTTGGGATAGATTCATCATTGGCGTGCAAAAGGGTAATTTCGGAAATGAGAGTGGGCTATGTAATTACCATATTGAATAGCAAGAAGCAACATCTGGAATAAGGGAAAATGTAACAAAGGGAGTAATACCTTTACTTTTTTTCCCAAGCTGTATGCTTGTGTGGTGAAATGGAAGTACAGTATTTATTACTGCAGCTTCCTTTCACCTGATGAGTCTTTGCCTCACCCACAAGGTTCCCGTTTCTCAAGCTGATCAGTAAATGAAGAATCCCTGGAAGTGCTAACTATGCTGTTTTTCTGCCTAAGCTCCTCCCTTTGGAGGAAGGTACATGAAGCTTGTGTTGGCATGCATGCAGACTCATGTGATTGAGTTTGAGGACAGAAAGGTCTTCCTGCTGGCTGTGTTTGGAGTCTGAGTGAGAGATGACAGTGGCATATCGATTCGCTTTACCTTGTTAGCCCTCCGTGGGCTATCCTGTTCTCAGCCAATCTCAGATGACATGTGTCACCCACAGAATGAGATTCTCATAGAAACATACTTTTGTCAGGACCCTGAATCTCCTGCCTCTAATTTTTTCCTGAGACAGATTTTATTCTGCACTGATTTATTTCTGTAAAATAAGAAACTAAATGATATTTATAAAAAATAATGCTTTGTACATATTTAATATTTATTATAATTACATCTGAAGATACTTTACATCATTTATAGCTATTATTGACATCATTCTTCCTTTCTCTTTCTTGCTCATTCTCTATTTTAGTCAAGATCCCTCTCCTTAGTGATATTATGCAGAAAGAGGCCTCAAAAGGTTATTTAAAAGTCAACCCAAAGTGAAGACATAAACTCCTGTGCTTGCTCTGGCTTTTAAAAAGTTCTGTTTCCTCTTGTCGTTTTTTTATATCTCAATCACACCTCCTGAGACTCCAAATGCCAGCATAAATATAAACAGAAGTCACTAAGTTTCTCAGGCACTGACACAAAATGAATCAACAATGGCAACTGCACTGCTCAGACTTGAAGGGGCCTTCATTGTTAAGCAAGTTTGGCTCAGAGGTTTTTATCTCTGATGATATTTGCTATCTTTTTCCAGCTGTGGAGTGAGTTATAATAACAGCTCTGGGGTATGAAACACAGGAAGAGTTCTTGTAATCAAAGAAATCCCCTATTCTCATAAGTGATGACTTTGCAAATATTATTATTGCCTATTCACACATGAAGAAACTGGGGCTCACAGAAACCCAAAACTATACAGCTCTTGTGTCAGAACTAAACAGTAAATCTGAACATACAGAGCATTCACCATGACTGCCATGTGTGTGCATGGTCCATGTTGGGATGGGCTTGGGATGACTCTACAGAAAGTTGCAGGGCTAAACCCATCTTAAAAGTTGCACAGCAAATCCAATAAGGTGTATGCTGGGATGCCCTAGTAGAATGATTTCAGAAAGTTTCCAATGCAGGATTTCTAGGTCTGCTTTTTATACACTAGAAAACTGAAAAAATAAAAGAGGACCTATCGGAACATAAAGTTTAGTGACTCTAGTTATAACACTGGATGTTCTATTCTTCTCGTGTTAATTTACAGTGGTTCTTCAGAGACTAAAATAATGGACGCATTCTGTTGTGACACTAAATTATTGAAATATTCATTTCCTTGAATATTTCAAGTATGTCTTCACATGATTTCTATCATTCCCGGCCATTCTTCCTGTCCCGCTGTCCTTCCATGGAACCTCTTCCATATTTATGCTCACACATTTTGTTTGTTTCATTCCTGGTTATCCTTCAGTCCTCAGTTCAGGTCACCACACTTGAGTGGAATGAATATTTCTCCTCAGTGTTCCCATCACTTTGCAAGTTTTACCCATTTTAGCTCTTAACCCTTAGTGTCTGTTTACTTGTCTATGTTTCCCACTAAATTGGAAATTATATAAAGGTAGGGGTATTGTCTGTCACATGGACTACTGTATCCCTAGCATCTAACACAGGGCTGCTACATGACAGGTGCTTCATAAATCCTTCCAAAATGAATGGATGGATGGAAGCACGAATGAGGCTGGGCGCGGTGGCTCATGCCTGTAATTCCATTACTTTAGGAGACTGAGGTGGGTGGATCACCTAAGGCTGGGAGTTCGAGACCAGCCTGACCAACATGGAGAAACCCCGTCTCTACTAAAAATACAAAAAATTAGCTGGGTGTGGTGGTGCATGCCAGTAATTCCAGCTACTCAGGAGGCTGAGGTAGGAGAAACCCTTGAACCTGGGACGCAGAGGTTGCGGTGAGCTGAGATCGCACCATTGCACTCCAGCCTGGGCAACAAGAGTGAAACTCTGTCTCAAAAAAAATAAAAAAGAAAGCAAGCATGAATGAATCAAGAGAATAAATTAATAAATTCCTCTAGCAATTAAAGAGTTCTTGTTAAACCCTTTGCACTCAGATCTACCACTCAGCTCACGTCACTCACTGCTTGAGATATTTGACTAATACATTTGAAGAGTGATCATTTAAAAAGCTTCATATCCCTGCTCATACTACCAATATCCATGCTTTAGCAGACTGATTTTGGGGTGTCCCTTATGTCCCCTCCTCATGATATCCACAGTTACTGTCACCACACAGAATGGAATGGTCCAACATAAAAATTTGGTTCAAGTGTTGAGAATGATGACAACACACACACCAAGAAAGCATGCAAAGCTTTCGGACTCACACAATGAGGCTCTCTGAGGAGAGTGGAGTGGCTCCCCGAGAAGGTCTAAAGTGGCTTGAAAATAGGGAAAAGAGGTTATCCTGAAGTTTTTGTGCTGTTTAGGGAGTGCAGCTGGGGTGAGGATTCCTGTGCATGACCAGGGGCATGTATGGTTTGAACCCCCTGCTCGTGTCAAATGAGTGGGCTCCCAGGCTTTCTTATCATCTTGACCCTATGTGGGGCACAAAGGGAAGGGGGAGGGGGTAGCTTAAAAACTGTCACAAGTCAGGCATTTTAATACACATATCCTTGTATAATTACACCTTCTTGAGTACAGGTAGGATTTGTGACTTAATTCTAACTAATATATTAACCAGGATAATGGATGATCTCCATTAAAACCACTCCTGTGATTATGTTACATTTAGTAAGACTCAGTCTTTGCACATTGCAGCTAGAAGCTTGATGAAATAAGCAGCCAGATTGGTGAAGCCCACATGGCAAAGAACTGTTTTTGGTCTCTAGGAACTTCAAGTGGTCTCCAAAACCTGATGGCAATCTCCAGCCAACAGACAAGAAGAATCCATGTCCCCGAATCCCTCAGCTACAAGGAAATTAATTTTTCCAACAACCTGAATGATCTTAAATGTGGATTCTTCCCCAGTCAAATCTGCAGATTAGAACACAGCCCAACGAGATCTTGACTGGCCTTGGGATACTGGGCACAAGACTCAGTGAAGCCATGCCCAGACTTACGAATCACAAAAATGGTGAGATAATATATATGTGTTTTTTTTTTGAGACGAAGTCTCACTCTTTCGCCCTGGCTGGAGTGCAGTGGCGCAATCTCGGCTCACTGCAAGCTCCGCCTCCCAGGTTCACGCCATTCTCCTGCCTCAGCCTCTCCGAGCAGCTGGGACTACAGGCGCCCGCCACCACGCCTGGCTAATTTTTTTTTGTATTTTTAGTAGAGACGGGGTTTCACCGTGGTCTTGATCTCCTGACCTCGTGATCCGCCCACCTTGGCCTCCCAAAGTGCTGGGATTACAAGCGTGAGCCACCGGGCCCGGCCTATATATATGTGTTTTTTTAAGCTTCTACGTTTGTGGTAACTTGTTATGCAGCAATAGAAAACTAATACACTTTCTGACTGGAAAATCTGTCTGTCACACAGTTCCTCCATAATTGCCTTTCCAATTGATGTCATACTGTCACTATAAGTCCTTTCTAGATGGTTACTTTTCAGATTCACTCAGCATCTTCACTGCTGTGCCAGTCTGATATGTGTGGTGAGTTTTCAGAATTTTCCAAGTTTTTGATAACCCTGAATCACCCAACAAGGAAAATGGCACCTTAACAATGGCTTCTAATTTTAGAGAAATTTTATTTTCCAGTACTAGAAAATATTCCCAGAATAACTTTCATAAGTTATACCATTCAGTCCTCACATTAAACTATAAAATAAGTAACGTCATTTTCCCTAAGGAAATGGAGACTCAGAGACTTTGAGGAGCTTGTGAGAAATAACCCAGCTATTCAGACCTGGAGTTCATGACTAGATCTATGTTTACTACTAACATTACTTCTCTTCTGTGGGAGGGTTTTGGCAATTTATATCTCCTGCTGATGACAGTGCAACTTTATAACACTTTTATAATATAGCTTTTATTTTTACCTTTTTTTCTCTGGGACCAGTTATTCTATAATAAATCTAGGCTTTTCATATTCAAGAGAGTTTAATGCCATGACTAAAACACCAAAATTCAAGCGCGTGGACTTTGGTTTCCTTAAGCCAGAGTCAGATTTGTTTTCATCATGATACACTGGGACTTCTGAATTATCAACTTGGGAAAAAAAAAAGATGCTTTATTTCTGCTTTACAGTTTTCTTTGAGAATAGATCCTATTCTCATGGCTTTAGGTTATAATATGTCCTGCTCAAAAAAAAATGTAAAGCAGAAGCAAACATAATTTTTATAAGAATTATTAAAAGAGACCAGCTGGCTGGGCGTGGTGGCTCATGCCTGTAATCCCAGCACTTTAGGAGGCTGAGGTGGGTGGATCATGAGGTCAGGAGTTCAAGACCAGCCTTGCCAACATAGTGAAACCGCATCTCTGCTAAAAATACAAAAATTGGCTGGGTGTGGTGGCATATGCCTATAGTCCCAGCTATTCAGGAAGCTGAGGCAGGAGAATTGCTTGAACCCGGGAGGCAGAGGTTGCAGTGAGCCAAGACCAGGCCATTGTACTCCAGCCTGGGTGACAGAGTGACACTCCATCTCAAAAAAAAAAAAAAAACAAAAACAGAAACAAAAACCAGCTGAAACCAGAAAATTTGAGAGCAGATTAATTTTTTTTTTTTTTTTTTTTATTATACTTTAGGGTTTTAGGGTACATGTGCACAATGTGCAGGTTTGTTACATATGTATCCATGTGCCATGTTGATTTCCTGCACCCATTAACTCGTCATTTAGCATTAGGTGTATCTCCTAATGCTGTCCCTCCCCCCTCCCCCCACCCCACAACAGTCCCCGGAGCGTGATGTTCCCCTTCCTGTGTCCATGAGTTCTCATTGTTCAATTCCTACCTATGAGTGAGAACATGCGGTGTTTGGTTTTTTGTCCTTGCGATAGTTTACTGAGAATGATGTTTTCCAATTTCATCCACGTCCCTACAACGAACTCATCATTTTTTATGGCTGCATAGTATTCCATGGTGTATATGTGCCACATTTTCTTAATCCAGTCTATCGTTGTTGGACATTTGGGTTGGTTCCAAGTCTTTGCTATTGTGAATAGTGCCGCAATAAACATACGTGTGCATGTGTCTTTATAGCAGCATGATTTATAGTCCTTTGGGTATATACCCAGTAATGGGATGGCTGGGTCAAATGGTATTTCTAGTTCTAGATCCCTGAGGAATCGCCACACTGACTTCCACAATGGTTGAACTAGTTTACAGTCCCACCAACAGTGTAAAAGTGTTCCTATTTCTCCACATCCTCTCCAGCACCTGTTGTTTCCTGATTTTTTAATGATGGCCATTCTAACTGGTGTGAGATGGTATCTCACTGTGGTTTTGATTTGCATTTCTCTGATGGCCAGTGATGAGGAGCACAAGACAGGGATGCCCTCTCTCACCGCTCCTATTCAACATAGTGCTGGAAGTTCTGGCCAGAGCAATCAGGCAGGAGAAGGAAATAAAGGGTATTCAATTAGGAAAAGAGGAAGTCAAATTGTCCCTGTTTGCAGATGACATGATTGTATATCTAGAAAACCCCATTGTCTCAGCCCAAAATCTCCTTAAGCTGATTAGCAACTTCAGCAAAGTCTCAGGATACAAAATTAATGTACAAAAATCACAAGCATTCTTGTACAACAATAACAGACAGAGAGCCAAATCATGAGTGAACTCCCATTCACAATTGCTTCAAAGAGAATAAAATACCTAGGAATCCAACTTACAAGGGATGTGAAGGACCTCTTCAAGGAGAACTACAAACCACTGCTCAATGAAATCAAAGAGGATACAAACAAATGGAAGAACATTCCATGCTCATGGGTTGGAAGAATCAATATCGTGAAAATGGCCATACTGCCCAAGGTAATTTATAGATTCAATGCCATCCCCATCAAGCTACCAATGACTTTCTTCACAGAATTGGAAAAAACTACTTTAAAGTTCATATGGAACCAAAAAAGAGCCCGCATCGCCAAGTCAATCCTAAGCCAAAAGAACAAAGCTGGAGGCATCACGCTACCTGACTTTAAACTATACTACAAGGCTACAGTAACCAAAACAGCATGGTACTGGTACCACAACAGAGACATAGATCAATGGAACAGAACAGAGCCCTCAGAAATGATGCCTCATAGCTACAACTATCTGATCTTTGACAAACCTGACAAAAACAAGAAATGGGGAAAGGATTCCCTATTTAATAAATGGTGCTGGGAAAACTGGCTAGCCATATGTAGAAAGCTGCAACTGGATCCCTTCCTTACACCTTATACAAAAATTAATTCAAGATGGATTAAAGACTTATATGTTAGACCTAAAACCATTAAAATTCTACAAGAAAACCTAGGCAATACCATTGAGGACATAGGCGTGGGCAAGGACTTCATGTCTAAAACACCAAAAGCAATGGCAACAAAAGCCAAAATCGACAAATGGGATCTCATTAAACTAAAGAGCTTCTGCACAGCAAAAGAAACTATCATCAGAGTGAACAGGCAACCTACACAATGGGAGAAAATTTTTGCAACCTACTCATCTGACAAAGGGCTAATATCCAGAATCTACAATGAACTCAAACAAATTTACAAGAAAAAAACAAACAACCCCATCAAAAAGTGGGCAGAGGACATGAACAGACACTTCTCAAAAGAAGACATTTATGCAGCCAAAAAACACATGAAGAGAGCAGATTAATTTTTTCCAAGTGATACCTAATGTTAACTTATGCCTGGGCTAAAGGTCTACAAGCCAGGCACAGAAAGACAAACCTCACATGTTCTCACTTATTTGTGGGATCTAAAAATCAAAACAATTGAACTCATGGATATTTGTTAAGGAGTATTAATGCAGAAAGGGAATCTAGATCTCCTTTTTAGTCTCAGTGAAGCAGTGCATCTCTTTGTTTACCCTCTTAGGTAATTAATTAAGGCTTTAATTGTATTAGGTAAGGGGTGGATAATTTTTGAAAATAGGTTTAAATGATTTGGGGAACATGAATTTATTCTTGGGATAAAAGGGCTGTCTTTTCCAGTTGCTATTTGCTGCATTGTTTCTGTTCTTTTCATCTCTAATAAATCACAGAGCCTGGGATCTGGTCCTTTGGATGAGAACTGTGTCTGAAATGGATGCTGTAGGTGGCCTAATAAAGCTTTCAGCTTAGGAGTTCCATTTTTGACCATTGATCTGGGTTGTATATCTTCCTCTGAATTGCTATCCTTTTTCTGGCCTTGGCCTGAAGTTTACCTTGGACTTGAGGAGAATATATGGGTTTTCCTCAATATTCCTGGAATTGAGGCTCATGAAACAAAGATGCCATTCCCATCCTAATAAAAGGTAATAATAAGAAAATAATTCCACTGCAACAGACACTGCCTATCCCATCCAAATCCCCTAGAATCTTCTCTATTTGTTCATATACATCCCCTTCCCACTCCTCTCCTACCTCCTACCTGGTTCCTGTTACTCTGCCCTTAGATTACTCCTGCTGCTTTGCCTGTAGGTGTATAGGACTAGAATAGAAAGTCCTATGATTTTTGCAGCTCCTTTTTTCCTACCACATCTGCTATGTTTTTTTATTGAATGACTGAATAATGCATAAGTATGAAAGCTCATTTACCTTCCTTGACTTAAGGAGGTGTTGGGAGGTTTGAAGGGATGGCAAACTGAGGTGCAATTTATACTTTAGTTTTCTCCGGAAGGATCAGGATGAACCTGGAACTTTTCCTGTAAGTGCATCTTTGCTTGGCTCCTTCTCCTTCCCTGTCCCACTTCCCCACTTCCCCACTCCCCCACTCCCTTCTGGCTCTCTCCTGGGAGCACACACCTTTGTTTTCATGATTTGCTTCTGAAGACCTCCGCCTAAGACAGCCACCAACCTTTTACTGAGCCTATACTGCTGGTCAGTCACATTAAATTACTTAATTCTCATGAAAATTCTTTGAAGTAAATGTGACAAAGTAATGTAGGGAAGAAATAATTAATCAATTTTCCCAAATAGCTAGTAAATGTTGCAGCCCAGATTTGAACACCGATTCATGCAACCCTAGAACTCATTCTCTGACCCATGTGACATATGCCTCTCAACAGTAAAAGGCTGACATTAAGAGTCAAGAGTTTCATCATAAAATGGTAACCAAGGAACTGATTTATGAGTCAGAATTTTGGAATTCACACCACCCTTTTACTTGGCATGTGGCTTTAGACAGGTTGCTTAATTTTTCTTATTTATTTATTTATTTGAGACAGAGTCTCGTCCTGTTGCCCAGGCTGGAGTGCAGTGGCGCGATCTTGGCTCACTGCAAGCTCCACCTCCCGGGCTCACGCCATTCTCCTGCCTCAGCCTCCCAAGTAGCTGGGACTACAGGCGCCCGCCACCACGCCCGGCTAATTTTTTGTATTTTTAGAAGAGACAGGGTTTCACAGTTTGCTTAATTTTTCTAAGCGTGAGCTTCTTCCTTTATAAAAAATGAGAAACTAATATCTGCCCTCCTTGTTCTTGCTATTTAAAAATTATGATAGAATAATATGATGAAGGTTGGGATTGCTTTGTAATTGAAAATATTAGAGGAAAGAACTAAATCTGGATGTGGATTTAATGCTGGGTTTAACAACTAACGAATAGTGTGGTCTTGGACAAAATAGTTCACCTCTGTGTGCAATGTCTGCTTCTATAAAGCAGAAATAATCATGCTGTTTTCATGTAGGTGCCAAGATGAGATGCAGTAGGCTGCTATAGCAAATTCTGTCATGGAAGTAGGCTATGTCCCCTGTCTGGCACAAGGTAGTTGCTTGGTAAATGTTAGATATGCCCATCTTCTTTACTTCCCTACTTTAAGTAGATGCTTGGGTTCAGAAATAACCTGGAATTGTTATTTTTTTCTCCAGCCACTTGCTCATAGAGGATGTGTATGTGTGTGTATGTGTACTCACAAGCACATATTTTGATTAAGCTTTTCTTTGCTTTTATCAGTTGGTGTACTTTCATTTTTACTATCTTTTAATGTATATTTTATGCCCAATCAATGTCAGAAGGCTTATACAAATATCTTGTTTGTTTCTATTTTCTCCCTTGATCTCTACCCAGCTCTGCACTTTAATGAAGTTTATTTTTCTCTGACTAAGTTCTTTTAATTTAAATTTTTAAATCAAACACTCAGAAAAGGTGTGTGTATGTGTGTGTGTGTGTTCCCTTCCCAGTGGCAGGTACTCTGGGCCATGCTCACAGTTAGGTACTGAATATTTGGACATTGGTCCCCAGTGACTAAAACTTGCTCTCTGGGAAGCATCGTAAACATTCAGATCAAATGACTGGAAAGACCATTCGAGTTTTGCATTTACAAGTAGAAAAGTTGAGAGAAGGCAAATGGCTTGTTCAAGACCAGAGCCTAGGACTTTTCACTTCAGATCCAATGCTTTTCCACCAGGCTTTCACTGAGACATGGGAGAGATATAAAAGTCGTATAGAAAATATTTTAAAATATTTTTAGTTGCTATTCAGAGTATATTTGTACAGTTTGTGTCTTCTTTCCTCTTGGCAACTGTTCAATAGTAATACTCCTTTGATTCAGTTAAAATTCAGTCCTTTCATAGTTCCCGACATCACCACCTTTGTAAAGATTAGACAAACTGAGAGAAGAAAGTTAAATGGTCCTAAGATTTTAACTATATCTATAACTGGTTGCATAAACTGGAATGGTTGTTATGTCTCTCGGTTTCTTCATCAGTAAATTCAGAATGATAACATCCATCTTGAAGAGTTGTTGAGAGAATGAGATTTTATAATATCAACAAACTACTTAATCTAGAGGTACACATATTTTTTTAACTGATATGTGGGTCATAGAACACTAAGAATACTACATTTTCCTCCAAATTGCAGAAGAGATTTGGTTCTCTGTGGAAGTAAGGATGCCTTTAATACCTTCCAGAGTAAGACGAGTTGTTTGGGGGAAGTTTTAAAGAGCACCCTAGACAAGTGTAAGATTGCTATTTACTTCTTTCTTAGGTAAATAAAGAAAAAAAGCAGAATGGGCTGATTTACCTTGTAATGGTGGTATCAGAATGATGGAGGTCCCCCTTTCTGATCTCCCCACTTTCTGCAGGAGTACAGCTGATAGTAGCGATGTTGTTTTCCTTTGTTCTTTTAGTCTGGGAGCTGAGTGGCTATCCTGTATTTTAAATGCCCATGGGGAAGGCTGTCTCTTGAAGAGTGTTGCTCCTGTGTATGTTTTCTTGGCTTTGTCACTGAGCTTCTGCACTCCAGCCACACAAATGTACCCCAATGCAAAATAACTGGAGGAACCTATTAATTATTGAGAATCTGTATTATATTGGGAATTGCCCTATATGCTTTATATACATTATTTAATTATTACCACAATTTTGAGTTAGACATAATAATCTGCATTTAGCAGATGAGAAAATGGAAGACTCACAGTATTTTCTGTAAAATGCTGGGCAATAAATATTGATGGCTTTGCGGATCACATGAGGCCTCTGTCTCAACTGCTCTGCACTGTGGTTGCAGTGCACAAGCAGCGGTAGAAAATACAGAGACAAGTGAATGTGTCTGGGTTCCAATAAACTTTTATTTTCAAAAATAGTTGGTGGGCCGGAATTGAATTTCATAGGTTTAAGCCAACCCCTGTTTAAATAGTGACTACAAGGTAAAACCAGTATATGAAACCAGTTTTGTCTGCCTTTAGAGCTTAATCTCTACTGTCTCCTTAACAAGTTTCAAGATTAGAAAGAAACCCAAATATATTATGCAAGATGGTGGTTTCTCAGTTTCCAAGATTTAAAGAGAAAGTGGCTTATGGACTGGCATGACAGATTCCTCAGAGGCAGTTCCTGGAATCAGAGACTTTGTGTCTGGGAAGAAGTGGCTGTATGTTTCAGGCAGGCTTTGCAGGTTTGGCCCTATTAAGTGACAGCAAGCACGATACCAATAGGTCAGATGCACTTTGATTGTGCCTTGACATGTTCTGGCCTGGACCATAGACATGCCAACGCTTTGAGTTTACAGTGAGGATCCCAGAAAGACTTCTCTCAGAATTCCTGTAAATCCATCTCCCAGGAGGCAAGGAACCTGACATTATTCAAGGGTGAAGGAAACACCTAAGCCAGGATGCAGATCAGGTAAAGAAGAATCTGGATGTGACCAATGCCTCCTGGTAAAACCACACTCCATTGGCTTTGAAAAATAGCCCAATTATCTTCAATTTCACCATGCAGAAAAATGATGCAGCATTGTGACCTCACACCATAAATCCCACACACATAAACACGCCCTATTCAATTAGTTGTTGCTCTAAATTTCTCTCATCTAAGAGAAACGAATAACCAGTTGTATCTGTCACCCAGGGGAAGCATGAAGCAGTCACAGAATAAGGCCATTCCGCTGTCTCAGCCATCAGAAAAGAGAAAGGTTGGGTTTCTAGTTTAGTGAATGTTATCTATCAGAGCACTTGTAATATAGCACAGCAAATTGATGGAAAGAACCCTGCCATTCATAGTTCATCAACATGATCTTGCCAGCCACAAAGGGTGAGAGAAAAGATCCTGAAATTCAAAATCAGGACCACTGGCTTCTGTTCTAAAGTATGACCTTAGGCAATTGTAGAGGGGAGAACTGGGGACCCAGTGTCAGATTATTTGCTTTTAAGCTCTCAAAGTAATCAGCTGGGTGGCCTGGGGAAAGTTACTTAATGTGACATAGACTGCTCTATGTTCACGTAAACCCATTCTCTACTCTTTCTAAGGAAATAGACTACATTCTCCAGTCTCCTTTGCAGTTAGTTTGACCGTGTGGTTGAGTGCTAATTAATGGAATGTAGGTGGAAGAAATGAAGCCACTCTGAGGCCTGGACTATAAAAATTTTTCTTCATTCTCTCTCCCACCTTCCTCAGCTGTAAGTCAAGTAGAGAGGATCCTTCCAGGAACCTCAAAAGCCTAAAGATTGACAGAAGAGCCTTGATCCCTCAATAGAACAAAGTCCATTTTTCTCTCTCTATGCCTCTCACCATGTTCAGCTTGCCAACTGGACTTTATATAAATGGGTTAAGCCACTGAGATTCCTAGATTGATCTATGGTAGTAGTTAGTGTTAACTTAGCATCACAATAACAACAATGAGGCAAAACAACTCATTTTTCTGAGGTCTTACATTTATTAAAATAGGAATTAGACCATCATGAATTATCTCTTGTGAATTTCAAAATAGTTACTTTGTTAAATAAGTTCTATCATTTGTCCTAATTCAAGGTTGAAGCTGAGGCCTACAGAGGTAATGTAGCCTGCAGTGGAGCTGTGACTTGCTTAAAACACCAGTTTTCTCATCTCCATAATAAGGATGATAGTATCTGCCTCATCTATGCAAAATGTTATATGCGTCACATAAGTTAAGATATATAAAGGCACTTGGAGGACTAAAAGCATTGTATAAGTGCTAGGTATTATTAATCTCTCTCAGCCTCAGTTTTTATAGCTATAACATTTGTTGTACTTAATCTCTATTTTTAACATAATAACATGAAATATTTATGTGTTCCATGGAGGCCGATGGTGGTGACAAAGATTCCTTGCTATATAAATAGCATTCAGTGGGTAAAAAGTGCATGATAGAGCAGGGAGCATGAGTGGTGAGCGTAAGTAGAAAGATGAAGCAGGAAGAAGGCACTAACAAGGATTCTTCTCTTGTCTCATTCTCTTCTCTACTTTCTTCAGCTACATATTTCCTCTGATCTGCAATTAGACATAATGGCACTAACTGCTGGGTGACGACACTAAATGACTCCATCATTTCTCGAGTAGCTGATGTAATACTCAGCTCAGGTCTCAAGACCTAAGGGAATGGGAAAAATCAACTTTTATGGCTTTTCTTTTTAAGAAAATTTAGAAAATTGTTATACCACATGCTACTTGATACTCACGTTCAATTCTGATATAATTCTCAGTCCAGGCCAGATCTAAGGACACAAATAAATGGGAAAAGATACATTTTATGGCTTTTCCTTTAGAAAAAAAAGAATGAAAATTATTATACCATATACTAATTGATTATGAAGTTTAAATCAAAATACATGGCAGATTAGTGAAGTACATGTTTAACATGTCTGCCATCCAAGTTCTAATTCAAAAATCACAAGCTACAGGATTCTGGCATATCTTGGACTTGCAGAAATGTTTGGTTTAATTCACAGTGTCATCCCATTGAGTGTTAAGTTGGTAAACTGGTATTAGGAAATTTTTTACACACCCACATACACACACTCATGTACGTGTGCACGCATACCATAATCTGAATCTGCTAGGCCATAATAAATGTCTAGAAACTTTGAGATCATGTCTGTATATGATAGTTGTTTGGAATTAAAGAATGCTTCATATCAGGACAGGCCTGCAATCTCCACATTATCATGGTCTTCACCACTCCCTATTCTCCCCATTGCTTCTTAACATGATGGGCAATTGTCATTTCCTATTTGCTCCCTTTCATGTTGCCTGTTTGCCTTATTTACTCTGGTATTCTGGCTACTGTAATTAATCAGCTATCTTGTCTTTAGACTATAGCTTTCCTAGGAAGACAATATTACTGCCACAAATAAAATTAGACTCTTATCCTCCCTGTTGCTTTTGGAGCAGAGAGAAAGTACTGTTCACTCTGGTTAGTAAATGAATCAGGCTTGCTAATATCTGTTCAGATACTGTTCATTCTTCAGAAAAATCCTTCTTTACTATCTTTACTTTAATATCTCCTATTTGTCTTTTGAAGACTCGCTTGTATGTCACCTCCCCTGACCCCCAGGAAGTCCTCCATAACGTCAACCACGTCAGCAGGCTAAGGAGGTTTTCCTTTCTCTGTCTTCAACAGCGACATATGCTTGTTTCTGTCAAAGCACTTAACATTGCAATAATTGATTTACTTGTCTATCTATCCTACTAAAACATAAGCTTGGGAGAATTTTCACCTCTTCTGCATATGTTGCACTCTATCCAGTCTCCATGACTTTGTAGACACTGTTACTTCTTCTTATAATGCCCTCCCCTACCTGCAGCACTCTCCTCAGCACAAGTAAATACTGCTCATCTTTGTTTTTCTTTGAACTTTATTTTGCTACATATAATGAGCCCACTTCCCTACTAATGTTTCCAGGACACACTGTGATGAACAGGAGTGCTTGAAAAGAATGTATGTAATATGTCTATATATAAAGATTAGTGGCTTGTGGGGTTGGGTATACACCCTTTATCAGGTTGAGGAAGTTCCCTTCTGTCACTACTTTTCTTGAAATTCTTACCATGTATAGATAGGTATTGGACCTTAATAATGCCATTTCTGTGTCTATTGATACAAAACTGTGACTTTTCCATGAGGTTATTAATTAGTGGATTTCATTGATAAATTTTCTAATATTAAATCATCCTTTAATTTATTGCATAAATCCTATAACAATGCTACTCATCTTTGAGGGCTTCTCGAGCATTACATTGTCAGTGAAAACATTCTACAGAACCTTCTCACCGGCTTGGTTCCACTAACCTACATTCTCATAATGCAATTTTGAGCCATAGTACCTAGTACCTATCACAATGTACTCCACGTCTCACAACAGACTGTCATCTCCCTAACGTTAGGAAGATTCCTGTGCAAAGGAGAGTCTTTATTCTCCATAACTTTAGCATTAGTATGCCTGGGATATGATAGATTTTTTTTTTTTTTTGAGACGGAGTCTTGCTCTGTCGCCCAGGCTGGAGTGCAGTGGCGCGATCTCGGCTCACTGCAAGCTCCGCCTCCCAGGTTCACGCCATTCTCCTGCCTCAGCCTCTCCGAGTAGCTGGGACTACAGGCGCCCGCCACCACGCCCGGCTAATTTTTTGTATTTTTAGTAGAGATGGGGTTTCACCATGGTCTCGATCTCCTGACCTCGTGATCCACCTGCCTTGGCCTCCCAAAGTGCTGGGATTACAAGCGTGAGCCACCGCGCCCAGCATGATAGATTTTATATACATTTATCATGATAGATTATACACACACATATATATGCATATATATATATATATATATATATATATATATATATATATACACACACACACACATACACTGAAGGATAGGAGAAAGGAAGAAGAGGGAGGGAGGGAGGGAAGGAAGGAAGGAAGTAAGGAAGGAACGATGGAAGGAAATTATTTCTTTGGGGTCTTATCTAAGTTCCTAGTGTTGATCTCTACCCTATTCTGTTCCACTTTAAATCCAGTTGACCTAGTTCTTATTGCTCATTTGAATACCACTGGTATGACTGGCCTGCCCTCCTTTCCTTATTTTCTAGTGATTTCTTATTAAACTGGCATGTAGTTTCTTATTTGGTCAGACAGCCTGTCAATGGATTTCCTTATTGTCTGAGTCGTTATAGCTTGCCTTTGGTGTGAACCCGGGATGTGTAGCTTGCAGCGAACTGAGACCGTGCCACTGCACTCCAGCCTGGGCAACAGAGCGAGATTCCATCTCAAAAAAAAAAAAAAAAAAAAAAGGAAAATTCCTAAATGTCTATAGCTCTCTTGTGGAATTTAGTGCTACTTATTCTTGTTTTATCCAGGTTCTATCATCACCTGAGTCTTTTATCAGAATGGTCTCTGCAATTATTAAGGTTGTTTTGGAAGCAAGTCACAAAAATCTATCTTGAATAAGTTTAAACAAAAGAGATACATTGGATGCTTGCCCAAATGTCATACAGCACAACTACATCATAGAAAGAACAGGCTCTGAGGAAAGAACTGAACCTAAGGAACAACTGTATTCAAAGACTTTGGGATCATCATGACTCTGTCTGTATTTAATTTCTTTATCTAACAGCTCTAGCTTAATTTATTCTAGTGTCCCAAGTCCAAAAGTTTTAAGGAAGAGCTACTATGATTAGCAGTTTGATTATGGTGTCTCCTCTGGTTTAAGGACCCATCAACTCCACCTGGGAAAAAGTCACACATTTTAGAAATTGGCTACTTCTGTAGTTACCACATGGGAAGTGGAGAAACTGTCAGAAAAGCAGGACAGAAGGGGCAAAACAGTATGTCCATTATATTTCCTGGCCAAGTATTTGGGAATAGCTATCCATTTAATTAACAGACACTTATTGAGCATCTATTATTTCTAGGTACAAGAAGTGCCCCAATGAATACAATCCACAAAATCACTCCTACCATGAGAATTATTTTTTCACTCATTAACAAATATTTACTTGGTACTTACTATATACAAGGACTGTTCTGGAAACTATGGTGAGATGAACATAAAAGACACAAATATATAGAGTCTCAGCCCTCACAAATCTTACAAATGACATGGGAGATAGGATGTTTGAACAAGTGAATGTTACACCAGACTGGTCAGTCTGTTCATTTTAGCAGTCATTTACTGGGTATGCAGCATAAGCCATTATGTTAGACACCGAGGATATACAGATAAACAAGAAGCTGTGGCTACTAACATGTTCATAGATGAGAGCAGAAGTCTGACATATAAATGGTTAATTCCAACCAAGGATAATTCAATATTTTCTGACAAAGTTGTATAAGAAAGGAGATACCTATACGAAGCAAAATGTTTTAGAAGTGTCCAGGAAAAGAAAGACCATAGTTAGCAGGAAAGCCTAAATAGAAAGAATAAATCTAACCCCAGTGAAAGTAGCTGGAACAAAGATGCAGAGGACATATCTAGAAAATAGTGTGGACAACCAGTGAGGACTTTAAGAAGCAATATAGAGGATAACTCTGGAAATGTACATGGGAACAAGCGACAGCATGTTAATAAGAAGTTTAGAGTTTTTTGCTTGACAATGAGTGGTCACTGATTGTTTTTGAGCAGGTAGTACCATGATCAAAATACATTTTTAAGTGATAAAATAATAGATGGGGTACTTCTTGCTGCTGCTGGAGTGAGTGGAGTGCTATTTGATGGATGAAAAGAGACTAAATGGTTGTTTTAGGCTATATTGGTGATAATTTTCTCTTTAAATTTCTATTACATCACATAGCTCTTGAGGGGCTTAACTTATATTGCAGCTCTCTGGGTTATCATCTTTCCAGTTAAACTGCAAGCAGTTTGAAAATAAGGAGTGTTATTCATTTTTTGTATCCCCTAAAGCCTAGTACAGAGTCTGGTTGAAAGTAGATTATAAATAAATACTCACAGAATGGATGCAAAAATAGGTGAGTATTCGCTATTAATATAATGAATGGTATAATGAATGGCTCCAATAGAGAAATCTAAACACCCAGTACCTGAGAATTCCCAACATTTGTTCAAATCTTGAGCATCACAGGGAGACAGCACATCATGTTGCAAATCTCAATTCTGTTACTTTCTAAATGTGTAGACTTATAAGTATAATTTTCTCAATTTCCTGAGCCTCCAATTATTATTTTTTCTGCTTAAATGGGGATAATCATTCTTATTTTCTCACAATGGTAGTGTGAAGATGAAAAGGCATACTGTATAAAGCACTTAGCTTGTTACTAGCACAAAGTGTA
Source organism: Symphalangus syndactylus (assembly GCF_028878055.3). Taxonomy (NCBI): domain Eukaryota; kingdom Metazoa; phylum Chordata; class Mammalia; order Primates; family Hylobatidae; genus Symphalangus; species Symphalangus syndactylus. Next base: position 14,251,853 of record NC_072428.2, read on the forward strand.
AACTCATTAAATGGTATAGCTTACATTTATATGTTTACAATAGCTTACTAATGATAGACAAGGCTGGAAATGGTCTTTTGCCTTTTTTCATTCCTTTATTTATGCACTTATTATCCATCAGAAACATTAATATATGCCTATTATTAGATACTGAAGGCACAAGAGTGGAAAAGTTATAGTATATCACATTCAAATAACTCTCTAAATAATGGAGAATACTAGTAAGTGAACAGGTATTTATGATACAATGGGATAAGCAAATGCTGCCATAAGGAAATGTGTTTTGAGCATGCCATCTTTAAGCAAGCCTGGAGGATGAGGGAGATCATGGCTTGTTCAAGACCTGTGAGTAACTGATTTGGCTAGAGCTCCAAGTATGAGTGCTGTCATGAGGCTGGGGAAGTGAGCCAAGTCAAGTCATGGTGGACTTGCCAGTTCTTCACAACATTGAGAAGAAAATCCTAATTTCCCCATGGTTCATCTTCTTCAAATTCAAATATCTCTCTACTCAGGCCTGGTTCTTTAGGTCTTTTTCTGACTCTGCAGAGCAACCTGAGTCTTAGAAAATGCATTGGCTTCCCAGAGAGCCATAGCTGCGCTGGATGGCAGATCACTTTTCGCTGGAAGCCAGGATGCCTCTTTGGGCCTGCCTTTTCAGCAGGAGAAAGGACCCAGCTGGGAGTGACTTGAGTCAACTTGCAAAACTCATTTCACACATGTGTTCTCTGGGAGCAGAATAAGCAGCCCCTCACTGGTGGAGTTAAAAATCAGTATTTGTCAGTCTGTTTGAGTATGGGAGGTCTGATGTTGGCTGTGCAAGGAGAATCTGAATAGAGTAAAGGAATCAAAAGCATCAATTGGTTTCACTGAGCACCAAGTCTTTAAAAATTAAAGTTGTGTTTCATCCCCCGTGCAGATCTTCTTCTTTTCTTGTCTTTCTTTTTCTTTTTTAGTTTCCTGAACAAAACCATTGTTCTCTGTTATTAAAGAAAGGGTTACATTCCTTTGTTTCACTGTCTATCCTTTTATCACTCATTTACAAATATTAGTTTTTCACCCATTCATTTTTTGCATTAGATTACACCCATAGATGTAATCTATGGAGGTCATTACACCTCCACGATGACACGGTATGACCAATTTGGCACTATAAGTACTGTTCCCTTCTTCATACTTTCTTTATTTGAAGTGTGAGCTGGCTAAGAAAACTGATGTTTTTATTTGTTTGTTTGTTTTCCCTGGAGTGAGTGAGGTCAGAAAAACATGATTGGGCAAAAAGGAATGACTTCATCAGACTCTCCTTACCCGCCTGAAAAGAGATGAAAGATGAAGTCCAAATTAGGATACATCCAGTCTGAAACTTTCTGAGAAATGGAGGTCACCCTTTAGTTGGCCACACCAGTTCTGCTCTGACCACATTAGTGGTCTTTGCAAAGTCACATTTATTTTCAGAATGAATGCTGTCATTTATGTATGGTCACCAAGCTTCAGCATTTCAGAATATCCCTGAAATAAGGTCAGGGAAGCAAATGCTCAGGCTTTTCATTTTGAATTATTTAGAAAGAAGAGGATGACTTCTGTCTGAAGCCCATGATTTGGCTGAGACAAGCCAAAAGCAAATTATGTTTTCCAAGGTGGTAATCACTCGATCTGATAGGGGCTACTGACGGATTTTTCTGGTACTTGACCCATGCTAGGGGCCTTACTCACTTAAGTTTATGTAATCCTCACCACCATCCAGTGAAAAATGCAGTATTATATTTCTTTTATCAGATAATAAAAATGATTCAGAGGTGTCAGTGAATGGTCAATGATCACAAGTCAGTACATGGGGAGTTGGATTTAAATCTGAATTTACTGGATACCTAAAATTGTGTTTGTTCTGCTGCACTCTTAGGGCAAAAGGGAGAGGATCTGGCTTTCATTCATCCATTCTGAGATTAATGCCTCTCCTCTGTGTGTCTCAGGGAGTGCAAGTTTCAGAGTCTTTAAGAGAAATGGCCAAAGGCTGGTAGGCTTTTGAGGGGAATATTGGGGCTGTTCATTTACATTTTCTCTAGCCTTCACAGGCATTTTTGGAAAGAGTCTAGATCAAATAAATAAACCAGTAATTTCTTCTCAGTGGTCAAATACACAATATGAGGATCCTGGAAGCTAACAGCAACTTGAGAGAATTAAAACTTGGATTTGGATTACAAGGATAGGCTTTGGGGCCCAGACTTAAGATCCATTGCTGAATAAGCATTTTACTTGCTGAGTATTTTTCTGGGCAGGTTACTGCATGTTTCTGGGGCTCAGATTCTTGGTCTGTAAAATAATAATACAAAATTACTTTCTTTTTAGTTTTTTTTTTGATGATTTAATGTGATAAGTAATGCAGGTGCTTGGCACATAATAGGTTGTTTGTAAATGGCAACTATTATTTGCTTCGAGTTAGAACATTTGGGATCTGTTTCTGGTTCCTCTGTTATCTCACTTTTAAACCTTTGCTTAGTTACTTAAAATTTATGGGTACAAGCTAATGCAAAATCAGTGCAACAACAACAACAACAAGAAACAAACCCAAAGACAAAACAATAAAATTTTAAAAACTCATAAAATAGGGGGTTTGAATTATTTCTCAACATTTTTCCTACCAACTATTCCTTCTTTTAGTCTCCCTTGATTACCTTAACTGCAATTTGTTAATACCTAATTTGTTTTCTTCTTTTTAATTAATCAAAGATGTATATAATAATAATAAATATTAGGCCGACAATAGAAAGACAAAGCAGTAGTAAATCTGGTTAATGAGTCCATGTTTTTATTAACAAAAGAGGCCTTGTTTATGTAAATATTCAATTTCAAATAGCTATTTTTTTGAATATATAAAATAGTTCAAGGATCCTCACTGATGACTTCTTGGATCCTTGGAGATTTGAGAACTCCAGGTTTGACACCACAGTGCCAGACCTTGTCTAAGGGCCTTCAGCTGTATTAGGTCTTCAAAACCTTTGGCCTGTCCTTAAATTTTAAGATTGTTTTCCCCTAATTTTCTACATTTTCTGTCCTAATTTCTGAAAAACCTATTCACCATTGCTAGAATTCATGTACTCTGATTTTTACCCCCTTTTTGATAATAGCCACTTTTAGGGCCAGGGCATCACTCTGGACCCTTGCTAGTCAAAGTGAGGTCTGTGCACCAACAGCATTTGTATCACTCGTCTGCTTGTTAGAAATGCTGAATTCCAGCCCCCACTTAGGGCTTTCTGGACCTGAATCTATAATTTAGCAAAATCCCTAAGAGGTTTGTATAGTCATTAAATTTGAGAAGCACTGGAGTAGAATGCAGATTAGAACTCAGTATGGAGCAATTCCCTAGTAAATTCGAATTCCTGATCTGTTACCTGGAGCAAGCTATTCAACTGTTGTGAGCTTGAGTAAAAGAAAGGCAAAGAGCTTGCTTGTCTTACCTAGGGGTTTTGTTGTTAGCTGCAGGAAAATAATCAATAATAAAATATCTCATAATGTTGTCAGCTGATCTGTGGCCCCAAAGTGCATATCATTGCATCACTCTTAGATTTTTTTTAAGAATCAGAATGAACTGTAAAATTAAATAAGTCCTCTTGCAATTCAGGAAACTCCTGTAAGTCGTCACCACTCCTCTGCAGTTCCCCTAGGAACTGTGAATCCCTGCTTCTCTGCCCTGTCCATACTGAGTTGGAGTTATCTGTTAGTCCCTCTCCATCCCTCTGAGATTTAGGAGTTCCTTGAAACCATTGTCATGTAGACTGTATTAGACCCACCTCTGCTGTCTCCCTTACTTCTCTGTGCTTCTCCACCTCCTCCCAGTGCCTAGAACAGAGTGGGCCCTCCATATATGCTTGTTGAGTGAATAAATAGATGTAAGATAGAATACTTGAGAGCATCTCTCTGAAAAAAAAAATGCAGCCAGGACAGTGGGTACCTGTACCACCTGTTTAATAGGGTTGTTAAGAGAATCAAATGAGCTTGGACACACAGTATCCCTATGTGAGCTGTAAAACACTGGACAAAATGAGAGAGCATTATTAGGCATATGCAGTCTGGCAGGGTCTTACAGATGGCAGTCACCTGTCATTATGAAAACTGTCTTTAAGCCAAAGCCAAAACAGTAGTGATTTCAGAGGCTCTTGGTGCAGTGAATTGGAAGCTTTTATCTCTGTTCCCTCCTGAGATCAAGTTTTCATTTATCATGTGTATTTGCTCCAGGGTGGTGTATCTGCTGTTGTTCTTTTGTTGTCTGGAGTAGTGCGGCCACCTTGTTGAGCTGGCATGCATACCCTGCTTCCGGGAGCTGTGGGCAGCCTTCCGGGGTATTGCATTTGGTTGGCAAAGGCTCTCGTCCTGTCCTGTGCCATGTGCTTGCAGCGTTTTCATGCTGTGTTGCCTCATTAGGGAGACTCACTCAGACTGTTTTGCTAAAAAACAATAAGGTCTGCACTGGGATAGAACACAGTTGAATAGACATTTATCTTTTCACAGGGCAAATCAATTAGTAATTTTCTGGTTTGAATGCTATATTTAACACCCTGTCTGGGGAAATGCTGTCACCCATGTCCTATTCCAAGGTGGCTTTATTAAAATACTGTAAAAAAATTTTATTTAATATTCCTGGAATATACCTTTTTTCTTTGCTTAAACGTTTCCAGGGAGTAGTTGCTCCTCATATCCTGGTCCTGATGCATAACCCTCTTAGAAATGGGCTATGTGTTGACAATGTGCACTCATGTGGGGTAGTATTCTTTGAATGCCAGTGAGGTAGAAAGGCAGACAGGCTCTTTACCATATCAAATTCAAAACCCAAGCTCTCTCCTCTACTGCATTTCAAAGGCAAGGGTGTAAAAACACTTCCGTCTGTCAATTATTGGAATCCTGCCCATAGCAAAGCAGAGAAATGAATCAGGTGAGGGGCTAAGTCCATTAATGACCAGCCTCGTACTGTCATCAAGAGTAGAATAGTCCAGTTGACTTGAATTTCATTCAGCAACTGAGCCACTTACAATTTGTGACCTAAGAGACCTCCAGCTTCAATGTATTTCTTTGTTTTCAACTTATATTCAAGCATCCCAAAACTGTTTTCTTTCATCCAATCTTGTCAATGTACAGATGAAAAAAAAGAAGTCTCAGAGAGATAAAGCGACCTGCTCAAGGTCACACAGCTCACATTAGCAGAGCTGAGGTGACATCCTCTACTGGTGAACTGAACCCATTGTCCTCACAGAGGAATGGTAGGGTTCATGGAGACTGGGAGGGCAGTTAGTTACGTTCACTGGGAGAACAAAAGGTTGAGGCTAATTTGTAGCTGTGGGACCTTGAGAGGACTGCTTAGATATTCTTTAAGGCCTCTCCTCTGAATTAGTCTCATCTATGCAATGGGGATACCAGCACATACACAGGTTTTTGTGTGTATTAAATGAGATCATATTTGTAAACTAGGGCACTGCAGAAACATTGAAGTATAGACACTCCCAGCAGACCCTTCCATTTCTGACACATTAGAGTTTTGAGCTATACAAATTCTGGGTTCTCATTCATCATGTATCAGAAAGCATCTTGGAAAATGTGCTTCAAAAATATAACCATATGACATTAAAACAGTTTTCCTTATATTGAGTTTAGAAATATTTTATCACTGATTTTAGAAAAAACTGCTCTTAGAAACCCTTAAAGACTGTTTTCAAAGAAAGGTCTAATGCAGTGCAGCAGACCTCTCTGACTGGGTAGACTTCTAAGCTTGGGTAAGCTGTTGTTTTTGTTTTGTTTTCTCTAGGGACAAATGGGTCATTCATGAACTCTCATGGGAATCCATTATTCATGATGTTCTTACGTTGGCACTAGCTTACATCATGCAGGATAACAAGCTGTAGGTCCAAACACCGAGGAAGGTAGCCCTGTGCCATGAAAACCAATGTTGTCCTACTTCCCTGGCTAGTGCAAAACCTCTGGGATTACCTTGATCTCATTTCAGGGCAGTTTCCCGAGCTCAGCAACTCCCTCAAAGCAGTTCTCACAGTTAGCTGTAGATGGCGATGTTGCACCAAGAACTTTCACAGTGGCTGTGGCAGGCAGAAGAGCATCCAGCTGTGGCCTGCTGAGGCTCAACTCTGCAAATCCTATTTTAAGTTCCTCTGGTTGGTCATAACCCAGCAGTTCCACTCCTGGGTCCCCTGCTTACCAATCATTCTCCCCAGCTACAAGCCAAGAAGGAGAGTTCTGTCTCCCCTGCCTCCTCCCTACTTTCCTTTACAGTGGGCTGTGATTAATGACAGCACTAGTGAACAATTGAGAGGGAGAAGGTACTTGCCTAATGCAACAGCAGAGAGATTAAATGCAAACGGGTGCCGAACTTCTTTAGCGAGAGCATCCTTGCAAATTTGTTTTCCCTTCCTTCTATAGGGGCCCCCTCCTTAGCGCAGAAACAGGCAGTGACTTTATTAATCAAGGCGCTTTGCAGGGGCCGATGAATTTTAACAGCAAGTTGTCACTTACGATCCTTTGCTGTCTCATGTATCCCTGAGCACTGCTTATTTCATCGTCACCAATTAATCAAGACAGCCACAAAGCCACCCTGGAGTTTATTAGCAGAAAACATATTGTCTCTTCCTCAGGAACAACCTTTTTCTGTTACATCAAATGTGAAAATTACCTTTGCTTTAGTTTTTTGATTGAGAGACACAACAAGTCATAGTTACCCTTCTATATTTTTCAAGATGATCATTAATAAGATTTTCCCAAACCTTATTATACTTCCTTGCTGTAAGGACACTGGAGGATTGACAGAAACAGGCTTGAGACAAGATACTTTTTAACCTATAGTGGTTCTCAAACCTGACTGCATATTAGAATTATTTACAGAGCTTTTTAAAAACACTTATGCTCCTGGGCTGCATTAAATGCAAATGATTACAGAATTTCTGGGGCTCTTGCCTGGGTATGGATGAAGTTTTCTCATGCAATTTGCAGCCTGGATTGGCAGCTGGGGCGAAACAACCTTGCTCACCTGCAGATGGTATGCTCATGTATAAAACGAGGGACTTTTATCTGTATGGGGTTTTGGGGGTACTTCAGTGATGTCTATCTCTCTCTTTACTGACTTTCTGCAAGACAGAACAACTTTGGTAGCCAGATATTTGCATAATGCATTTCTTCTATTCTTGCATTCATTCATTCACTCATTTATTCATTTCAATAAACATTTATTTGCCATTTTCCTCTGAGCCAGATTAAATCTCTGCCATCACAATTGTTAATATTCAGCAAATGCTTGACACAAATTGCATTTCATTACAGTTACGATAAAGGCTATGAAGGAGAAACACAGGGTACCATGAGAGCATTTGATGAAGATTGAATCTTGCCTTTGAGTCAGAAAAGGCTCCCGTAGGAAATGATATTTACAGGGACATCTGAGAGTTGATAGGAATCAGCCTGGTGAGAGGAATGGTGGGAAGAGGGAGTAAGAGAAATAATAAACTGTGCAAAAGGCCGGTAGGAAGATGGCTTATTATAGGTATCAGAAGGAGGCCTAGGGGGAGAATGATAAAGTTTGAGGGTGTAGGGGTGGAGAGGGTGTAGTACCTGTTTTCTTCATCCTATGGGTCATGGCTGGTATTCCTATAACAAAAGACAAGTTAACAAGAGAAAAGTAGAACACATTTAATCAATCCAGATTGTACAGCCATGTAGAAATGTGATTGGACAAAAAGGGAATGATCTAATAGTAATAGACTGAGTGGGGAAACCTAGCAAGGTCTAGCTGTTTGAATCCTTCTTGGTCTTGTTGTGACATTTCTTCCGCCCAGTTATGGGGCAGGACCCCTTCTGGAATGAGGGTTTTATAATCTACTTTCAGACAAGGTAACTCAAAACATTTCTTTACAACCGGGTCTTATACAGAAAAGCAGGGGAAGATTAGAGCAATATTTCTAGGTTTTATGGCTGGCTTTGGGGGAGAAGGATTCTGGTTTCTAAGACCCACTTTGGGGAAGAGGGATTCTAGTTTCTAGGGCTTGCCTTAGAAATGGAAGGAAAGCAGCAGAAAAGAAGGGCAGGAGGTGAGAAAGACACTTTGCTTCTGACGACCTTCTAACGTTTTTCAGTTCAAATTACTCAGTGTACCAAGGTGCCATATTTTGGGGTATTATTTCCTGAGCCTCAGCAAGTCTAAGGGGTAGGTAAGAATGGATTTCATAAGACTTTGTAGGTCATTTTTGGGACCTTATCTAGAAATTAAAGAAGCTTTTGCATATCTTTTTTAAAAAGTTGGATGGTTAGACTACTGCGTTAAAAAATATTTAGGAGAAAAAAATTCCTGAATGGCAAAGTAAAGACCTTCAAAAATCTACTCCTTTATAAAAGCAACAGTGGCAAGAATTATTGAAGTCAAACTTTTTCAGAACTCTGGAAATTAGCCAAAAGCTTGCAAAAATTTGAGGACTCTTTAAGAAAAATGGCTGGAGATTAGTAAGAACAGTGAGAATGTGGTGTTTTGACTTATTCTATTCCAATCTCCTAATCCCCAGGTCCCCAGCAGTGTGGAAAACTAGCAGGCTTATAACGATGGCAGTGAAAAAGTCCAGATGCCTAACAGTTACTTCAGGGGTCAGAAAATGTTGGATCTTTCTGAAAAAGACCTATCCCAGGGAATTGTGACTCTTTGACCCGCCTGACAGCTCCCTAGAAAAGCTTCTTTTTACAAGGTTTGTCTTTGTTTGATCTGACTCAGAGATCATTCAGTGGAAAAGTCCTTTTCCCAGGGCATTTGATGAGGATCATTGGCCAATTGTTTAACATTAAAGCTGTCTAGGGTGGGGATACCAGTTGAGGCAAATAAGAGACTGACCAAAAACTTTAAAGGAAAATCTGGGAAATGAGATGCTTCTACGAGGCATTGGAAAGCTCTGACATATTCCTGGAATTTAGAAGGCATGTGCCTGTACAGGACTGTATACATAACTCCTGGTAGCTGTGAGACCTCTGGATTAAAACAACAGCAACAACAACAGCAGCAAAAACCTGGGAAGACATTTACCTTTCACCTCTTGCTGAACTTGAGGGTCTCTGCAAGCAGGAAGTAAACATTCAGTGTTGACTTTGTACTCCACCACACACACACAGTCCCATAGCAAATGATGGGGGACTTACTGATTCAAGGTATTTAAGAACATCTCTATTCAATCATTAGCTAACCACTGAGCTAACCAAGCAGAGACTCCAGTCAGGGGTAAAAGATAACAAAGTATATAGAGTTTGCAGAGTTGGATAAAGAAATTCCTTAAACAAACAATAGTAGTAGCAGCAGCAACAATAACAGCAACAACAATGGAAACAATAAACGGCAATAATAAAAAACTGTGGTTTGGGGGAGTAGGTCTGATTTTCCAGAGTTGCCACAAATATTATTTAAAATATCCAGTTTTAAAAAACAAATTTAATAGGTATATGAAGAAACAGGAAAGTGTGGCCTATTCACACAGAAATAAAAAGCAGACAATAGAAATTGTCCCTGAAGAAATTCAGATGTTTTACTTACTGTAGTGAATTTAAATTATCTATTATAAATATGTTCAAAGAATAAAACAATCTGAACACGTAAAGGAAAGTGTAAGAAATGCTTCTCTAACTAAAGAATATCCATAAATAGATAGAAACAATAAAAAGAGCCAAATAGAATTTCTGGAATGAAAAGTAATCATTGAAGAGAAAAAAAAATTCACTAGAGGAGTTAAACAGCACATTTGAGCTGATCAAAGAAAGAATCAGTGAACTGGAAGATATGACAATTGAGATTATGCATTCTGAAGATCAGAGAGAAAACAGAATGGAGAAAAAGTGCCCCAGAGCTGTGTCAGATGAGACACCATCACTCATACTAACATATATATATGTATACACACATACATATATATGTATATATATGTATACACACACACTCACACACACAGTAGTTCATCCTTATCCACAGAGATACATTCTAAGACTCCAAGTGGAGGCTTGAAATCACAGATAGTATCAAAATCCTATTTAAACTATGCTGTGTTTTTTCCTATAGTAGAAAATGTCCACTTTTTCACTGAAATAAAGCACTTTATGGCTGGAACTACAGGCACCCACCACCTTGCAGGCTAATTTTTTTGTATTTTTGGTACAGACGGGGTTTCACTGCGTTAGCCAGGATGGTCTCCATCTCCTGACCTCGTGATCTGCCCACCTCTGCCTCCCAAAGTGCTGGCATTACAGGCATAAGCCACCACACCCAGCCACCCAGAGTGTTTTTTTCACTCCAAACAGCTGCACTAGCTCCTCAGCAGTGGTTCTTAACCAGGCTAAAAATGGCTGAAATGAAAGACATAAAATTCAGAATTGGGATAGCAAAGAAGATCATCAAGATTTAGGAGAAAGTCAAAGCCCAATCCAAGGAATCTAAGGAATTCAATAAAACGGTATAAGAGCTGAAAGATGAAATAGCCATTTTAAGAAAGAAGCAAACTGATTTTATAGAACTAAAAAACTCACTGCAATAATTTTATAATACAATTGAAAATGTCAACAGCAGAATAGGTCAAGCAAAGAAAAGAATTTCAGAACCCCAAGACTGGTTTTTCAAATCAACTCAGTCAGAGAAAAAGAATAAAAAAGAATGAATAAATTCTCTGAAAAATATAGGACTATGTAAAGTAGTCAAATCTGTGACTCATTGGCATCCTTGAAAGACAGAGAGAGTGCAAGCAACTTGGAAAACATATTTGAGGATATTTTTCATCAAAATATTTCCAAACTTGCTAGAGAGGTCAACAAGCTAATTCAGGAAAGTCAGAAAACCCCTGTGAGATACTACATACAAGACATTCATCCTCAAGACATAGAGTCATCAAATTCTCCAGGGGCAACCTGAAAGAAAAAATATTTAAGGCAGGTAGAGAGAAGAGAGAATTTCCTACAAAGGGAATTCCATCAGGCTAGCAGCAAAACTTTCATCAGAAACCCTACAAGCCAGATGAGGTTGAAGGATTTGTATTCAGCATTTTTAAAGAAAAGGAATTCCAACCAAGAACTTTATATCCATTCAAACTAAGCTTCATGGGTGAAGGAAACATACAATTCTTTTCAGACAAACAAAAGCTAAGGAAATGTATTACCGTGAGACCTGCCTTATGAGAGGTCCTTAAGGGAGTGCTCTACATGGAAATAAAGAGTGTTACTGACCACGACAAAAACACACTGAAATACATAGACCATTGACACTGTAAATAAACTACACAATCAAGTCTGCATAACAACCAGCTAACAACATGATGACAGGATCAAATCCATACATATCAATGTTAACATTGAATGTAAATGGGCTAAACACCCCACATAAAAGGCACATAGTGGAAAGCTGGACAAAGAAATAAGACCCAATGGTATGCTGTCTTAAAGAGATGCATCTCATGTGCAATGATACCCATAGGTTCAAAGTAAAGGGATGGAGAAAAATCAACTAAGCAAAGGGAAAACAAACAAGAGCAGGGAGTTGGTATCCTAATTTAAGAAAAAACAGACTTTAAACCAGTAACAGTTAAAAAAGACAATGGAGGACATTCCATAATGATAAAAGGTTCTGTTCAATAAGAAGACTTAACTATCTATTCATATCTATGCACCTAACACTGGCACACCCATATTCATAAAACAAGTTCTCAGAGACCTACAAAGTGACTTAGATAAGCACACAATAATAATGGGAGAATTTACCACCACTATATAGGACAGATTTTTGAGGCAGAAAACAAAGATATTCAGGATGAAAACTTGACACTTGACCAAATGGACCTAACAAGCATCTAAAGAACACTCCATCAAACAACAAAATATATATCCTTCTCATCTGCACATAGCATATACTCCAAAGTTGACCACATGGTCAGCCATACAACAATTCTCAACAAATTAAAAAAAAGAACAAAGTAATACCAGCCACATTCTAAAACCACAGTGCAATAAAAATAGAAATCAATACTAAGAATATCTGTGAAAACCATACAATCACGTGCAAATTAAACAACCTGTTCCTGAATGACTTGTGGGTAAATAATGAAATTAAGGCAGAAATCCAGAAATTCTTTCTTCTTCTTCTTTTTTTTTTTTTTTTGAGATGGAGTCTCACCAGGCTGGATTGCAGTGGTGCGATCTCAGCTCACTGCAACTTCTGACTCCAGGGTTCAAGTGATTCTCCTGCCTCAGCCTCCTGAGTAGCTGGACTACAGACACACACTACCATGCCCAGCTAATTTTTGTATTTTTAGTAGAGACGGAGTTTCACCATGTTGGTCAGGATGGTCTCAACCTCCTGACCTCTTGATCTGCCTGCCTCGGCTTCCCGAAGTGCTGAGATTACAGGCATGAGCCACAGTGCCTGGCCAAGAAGTTCTTTAACCCTAATAAAAATGAAGATAAGACATACTGGAATCTCTGGGACACAGCTAAAGCATTGTTAAGGAGGAAGTTTATAATGTTGAATGCCAACATCAAAAAGTTAGAAAGCTTAAGGAGATTTTGGGCTGAGACAATGGGGTTTTCTAGATATACAATCATGTCATCTGCAAACAGGGACAATTTGACTTCCTCTTTTCCTAATTGAATACCCTTTATTTCCTTCTCCTGCCTGATTGCTCTGGCCAGAACTTCCAGCACTATGTTGAATAGTAGCGGTGAGAGAGGGCATCCCTGTCTTGTGCCAGTTTTCAGAGGGAATGCTTCCAGTTTTTGCCCATTCAGTATGATATTGGCTGTGGGTTTGTTGTAGATAGCTCTTATTATTTTGAGATACGTCCCATCAATACCTAATTTATTGAGAGTTTTTAGCATGAAGGGTTGTTGAATTTTGTCAAAGGCCTTTTCTGCATCTATTGAGATAATCATGTGGTTTTTGTCTTTGGTTCTGTTTATATGCTGGATTACATTTATTGATTTGCGTATGTTGAACCAGCCTTGCATCCCAGGGATGAAGCCCACTTGATCATGGTGGATAAGCTTTTTGATGTGCTGCTGGATTCGGTTTGCCAGTATTTTATTGAGGATTTTTGCATCAATGTTCATCAAGGATATTGGTCTGAAATTCTCTTTTTTGGTTATGTCTCTGCCAGGTTTTGGTATCAAGACGATGCTGGCTTCATAAAATGTGTTAGGGAGGATTCCCTCTTTTTCTATCGATTGGAATAGTTTCAGAAGGAATGGTACCAGTTCCTCCTTGTACCTCTGGTAGAATTCAGCTGTGAATCCATCAGGTCCTGGACTCTTTTTGGTTGGTAAGCTATTGATTATTGCCACAATTTCAGAACCTGTTATTGGTCTATTCAGAGATTCAACTTCTTCCTGGTTTAGTCTTGGGAGGGTGTATTTGTCGAGGAATTTATCCATTTCTTCCAGATTTTCTAGTTTATTTGCATAGAGGTGTTTGTAGTATTCTCTGATGGTAGATTGTATTTCTGTGGGATCGGTGGTGATATCCGCTTTTTCGTTTTTTATTGCATCTATTTGATTCTTCTCTCTTTTCTTCTTTATTAGTCTTGCTAGCAGTCCATCAATTTTGTTTATCTTTTCAAAAAACCAGCTCCTGGATTCATTAATTTTTTGAAGGGTTTTTGTGTCTCTATTTCCTTCAGTTCTGCTCTGATTTTAGTTATTTCTAGCCTTCTGCTAGCTTTTGAATGTGTTTGCTCTTGCTTTTCTAGTTCTTTTAATTGTGATGTTAGGGTGTCAATTTTGGATCTTTCCTGCTTTCTCTTGTGGGCATTTAGTGCTATAAATTTTCCTCTACACACTGCTTTGAACGTGTCCCAGAGATTCTGGTATGTTGTGTCTTTGTTCTCGTTGGTTTCAAAGAACATCTTTATTTCTGCCTTCATTTCATTATGTACCCAATAGTCATTCAGGAGCAGGTTGTTCAGTTTCCATGTAGTTGAGCGGTTTTGACTGAGTTTCTTAATCCTGAGTTCTAGTTTGATTGCACTGTGGTCTGAGAGACAGTTTGTTATAATCTCTGTTCTTTTACATTTGCTGAGAAGAGCTTTACTTCCAACTATGTGGTCAATTTTGGAATAGGTGTGGTGTGGTGCTGAAAAAAATGTATATTCTGTTGATTTGGGGTGGAGAGTTCTGTAGATGTCTATTAGGTCCACTTTATGTAGATCACAAGTTAACAACCTAACATCACACCTCAAGGAACTAGACAAACAAAAACAAACCAACCCCGAAGGTAGCAGAAGATAAGAAATAACCAAAATCAGAGCTGAACTAAAGTAAAGCGAGACCCCAAAAACCATACAAAAGATAAAAAAAAAATCTGTAGCTTGTTTTTTTGAAAGAATAAATAAGATTGTTGGACAATTAACCAGACCAATAAAGAAAACAACAGAAAAGACCCAAATAAACACAATCAGAAATGACAAAAGGGACATTACCACCAACCACACAGACATACAACACCCCCACCCTCACCAGCAACTACTACAAACACCTTTGTGCATACAACTAGAAAATGTAGAAGAAATGGATAAATTCCTGGAAAGACACAACCTCCCCACATTAAACGAGAAATATATTGAATCCCTGAACAGACCAATAATGAGTTCCAAAATTGAATCAGACATAGAAAGCCTATGAACTAGAAAAATCCGAGGACCAGATGAATTCACAGCCAAATTATACCAGATATATAAGGAATACTGGTACCATTCCTACTAAAATTATTTCAAAAAATTGAGGAGGAGGGATTCCTTCCTAACTCATTCTAACAGGCCAGCATCATACTAATTTCAAATCCTGGCAGAGACACAACAAAAAAAGAAAACTTAAGGCCAATATCTGTGATGAACATAGATCCAAAAATCTTCAAAAAATAAATACTCACATACCAAATCAAGCAGCACTTAAAAAAGCTAATCCAATACAATTAATTAGGCTTATCACTGGGATGCAGTATTGCTTCAAAATATACAAATTAATAAATATGATTCATCAAATGGAACTAAAGGCAAAAACCACGTGATTATCTCAATAGATGCAGAAAAGGCTTTTGATAAATTCAGCTTCATGTTAAAAATTTTCAACAAACTAGGTATTGAAGGAACATGCCTCAATGTAATAAGAGATATCTGTGATGAACCTACAGCCAACATCACACTGAATGGGCAACACCTGAAAGCATTCCTTTTGAAAACTAGAACAAGACAAGGATGCTGATCCTCACCAGTCCTATTCAACATATTACTGGAAGTCCTAGCTAAAACAATTAGGCGAGAGAAAAAAAAATACATCCATACAGGAAGAGAGGAAATCAAATTATCTAGAAAATTCTGTAATTTCTTCCCAAAAGTTCTTATATCTGAGAAATAACTTCAGCAAAGTTTCAGGATACAAAATCAATGTACAAAACTTAGTAGCATTTTTATACACCAACGATGTCCAAACTGAGAGCCAAATCAATAATACAATCCCATTAACAATAGCCAAAAAAATTATAAAATACCTAAGAATACAGGTAACCCTGGAGGCGAAAGACCTCTACAACAAGAATTACCAAACACTGCTCAAAGAAATCAGAGATGACATGAAGAAGTAAAAAATCATTTCATGCTCATGGATAGGAAATATCAATATTGTTAAAATGGCCATACTTCCCAAAGCAATCTAAATTTTCAGTGCTATTCCTATGAAACTACCAATGACATTCTTCACAGAATCAGAAAAAAAAAGTATTCTAAAATTCATATGGAAATAAAGAAGAGCCCAAATAGCTAAGGCAATTCCAAGCAAAAAGAACAAAGCTGGAGGCATTACATTTCCTGACTTCAAACTAGACTACAAGACTACAGTAACCAAAACAGCATGGTGCGGATACAAATTCAGACAGACAGACCAATGGAACAGGTTAGATAACCTAGAAATAAAGCCATACACCTACAACCATCTGATCTTTGACATAGTACAAAAACAGCAATAGGGGAAGAACTCACTATTTAATAAATGGTGCTGTTGTAACTGCCTAGCCACATGCAGAAGAATGAAACTGGACACCTTCCTTTCACTATATAAAAAAATCAACTCAAGATGGATTAAAAACTTAAATTTAAAACCCAAAATTATAAAAAACCCTGGAAGATAATGTAGGAAACACCATTCTGGACATACGACCTGGCAAAAATTTCATTCTGAAGACTCCAAAAGCAATTGCAACAAAAACAAAATTGATAAATAGGACTTAATTAAATTGAAGTGCTCCTACATAGCAAAAGAAACGTCAGCAGAGTCAATAGAAAACCTATAGAAAGAGATGAAATATTTGCAAACTAAGCATCCAGTAATGGTCAAATCCAGAAACTATAAGGAACTAAAACCGATTAACAAACAAAAAACAATCTTACTAAAAAATAGACAAATGTCATGAGCTGACATGTCTCAGAAGACATACAGACAGCTAGAAAGCATATGAAACAATGCACAACACCACTAATCATTAGAGAAACGCAAATCAAAACCACAATAAGATACCATCTCACACCAATCAGAATGGGTATTATTAAAAAATCAAAAAATAACAGATGTTTGTCTGGTTGTACATAAAAGGGAATGCTTATACACAGCAAGTGGGCATGTAAAATAGTTCAGCCACTGTGGAAAGCAGTTTGGTCATTTCTCAAGGAACTTAAAATAGAACTACTGTTTGACACAGGAATCCCATTACTGGGCATATACTCAAAGAAATGGAAATCATTCTTACCATAAAGGCACATACATGTATATGTTTATTGCATGACAATTCACAATACAAAGACACGGAATCAACCTAGATGCCTATCAACAATGAACTAAATGAAGGAAATTTGGTAAATATACATGATGGAATACAATGCAGCTATAAAAAAGAATGAGATCATGTTCTTTGCAGCAACATGGATAGAGATGAAGGCCATTATTCCATGTAAGTTACCACAGAAACAGCAAATGAATTACAACATATTTTCACTTACAAGTGGGAGCTAGACCTTGAGTACACGTGGATACAAAAAAAGGGAACAATAGACACTGGGTCCTACTTGAGGATGAAGGGTGGAGGAGGATGAGGATTGAAAAACTACCTATTGAGTACTATGCTTCTTATTTGGGTGACAAAATAATCTGTATACCAAACCCCCATGACATGGTATTTACCCATGTAATAAACCTGCACATGCACCCTCGAACCAAAATAAAAGTTGGAAATTTTAAAATACAACAAAACTACAACTTAGCTGTACGTATTATCTATAGAATACTCTACCTAACATCAGCAGAATAACTTTCTTTTCAAGCACACAGGGAAAATTTTCCTGAATAGAGCATATGTTAGACCCCAAATGTGAAAGGACTGAAATCATACTTAGTATATTCTAATCCAATAAGGAAATGAAATCAAATACAGTTGGCTCTTGAACAATGTGGGTGTTATGTGTACTGACCCCCCAGTCAGTGAAAAATTTGTGTATAAGTTTTGATTCCCCAGACCATACCTACCAATAGCCTTCTGTTGACTGGAAACCTTATCCATAACATAAACAGTTGATTGACACATATTTTTTGTGTTATATGTATTATATACTTCTTATGATAAAGTAAGCTAGAAAAAAAGTTACTAAAAAAATCACAAGAAAGAGAAAATATATTTACTATTCATTAAGTGGAAGTGGATTATCATAAAGTCCTTTGTTCTCATTGTCCTCACCTTGAGTAGGCTGATGAAGAAGAGGAGGAAGAGGAGGGATCACTTTGTTGTCACATGGGTGGCAGAGGTAGAAGAAACTCTGCATATAAATGAATCCATGAAGTTCAAACCATGTTGTTCAAGGGTCTGTACAAAAGGAAATTTGGAAAATTCACAAGTATGTGGAAATTTAAAAACACACTTCTAAATAATCAGCTGGCCACAGTGGCTCACACCTGTAGTCCTAGCACTTTGGGAGGCAGAGGTGGGCGGATCACCTGAGGTCAGCAATTCGAGACCAGCCTGACCCACATGGCAAAACCCCATCTCTACAAAAAATACAAAATTAGCTGGGTGTGGTGGTGGGTGCCTGTAATCCCAGCTACTTGGGAGGCTGAGGCAGGAGAATCACTTGAACTCGGGAAACATTTGTCTTTACCATGGCATCAAAAAGAATAAAATACTTAACAGGTTTCACAAAAGGATTCTAAAACGTGTTGTCTGAAACTTACATAAAAGTGTTAAATATGAATCAAATAAATGAAAAGGTATCCCATGGTCATGGATTAGAAGAATTAGTACTATTAAGATGACAGTAGTCTCCAAATTGATCTATATTTTGAATGCAATCTCTAACACAATTCTAACCAGCACTAATGAAAAAATAAATTAACTGATACTAAAATTTACAAGAAAATGTCACTCTTCTCTTCAAAGTTCAAAGTATAAGCCAAACTGTTTATCTTAGTTTTCTACACATCTATTACCTTTCTGACTTCATTACTTGTCACTCTTCCTTTTGGTCATTACCTTCTCTATAAAAACTTCAGTTATAACTCTATCCCAGGACACATACTTCCCAGAACTGTTTTGCCTTCGAGGTCTGCTTAGCCCTTTCATTCACTTTCTTTTGTCAAATGCCACCTTCTCAATGAGGCCTCTTCAAACCACCTTACTTAACAATGGACCTTCCTTGCCCTCCACACACTAGACCCTCTTCATTTTCCTTATTTTGCTTAACTTATTTTTTTCAAAAATGCTTACAGTCATTAAACATGCTATCAGTTTTACTCATTTATTATGTTTATTGCTTGCTTTTAATCTCCGTCTGCCAGATAATAAACTCCCTTAGGGAAAAAAACTTTTGCTTGATTTGGTTTGTTTCCCATTACATCCCAAGTAATAACTAGAACAATATCTGCCACAAGATAGGTGTTTAATCAGTGTTTGCTGAATGGATATATAAATAGGTCTATGTCCAGCATCAGTATTATTGAAGAACATAATAAAATATTCTTGATCTTTTTGGGAATATACAACTAAACGTTGATCCAAACACACTACAGATAAAAAGAAAATAGTTGGACTGTTTTTAACATACAAAAAAAATAGCATCTGTAATCTTAGCCAAATATTTCCTAGGATAAAGACAGTAACAAGCCAACATAATTAACTGTCCAAAATCTTTGCCTCTTTAGGAGTTTTTTTCAGCATTAAACTAGTCCACATTACTGAGTTTAGTCTTGCACAAGTGTTTTCTTTAATATTTTCCTTTTTCTTTTTTTTGTATAGAATATCAGGTTTCTTTGCTATAATTTTACCCGGTGCAGCTTAGATTCCCTTCATCTTAAAAATGTTTTTCATCTTCCTGTTCTTTTATTTTCACATAGAACTTTCTCTGCACAGTGCCCGAGCTTCCTTCGCTGATGATAGTTCTGAACTCTGCCCTTTCCTCTGTCCATACTACGTTATTCCAGGCTAGTAGTATGGTTGAGATAATGTCTGTAACCAAACTCCATCTTAGATTCTTGGGGATATTCCAAAGGAAATGAAACATAAAATTTATAGCTGTTAATATTTTCTTTTTTTTTTTTTCTTAACTGCAAGTGATAGTAACTTAACTTGTGCTGGCCATCATACCCAGAAGAGTAAATAATCAGTTGATTTTACTGAGTAGTGCTGGGCCTCAGAAGCATCTTTACCAGGGACTCAAATGTCATCCGGATCCTCTTTCTCTTTATTTTTACCTTTCTTGGGAGGTTTGCTACTTTCACTTTCCCTGCAGTTGTGCTTTAATCACATGGTAGGAAACCTAGTTATTGACAACTCACAAATTTCATATTTTATGATTTTATCACTGAAAGTAGACTATTCTTATAGTCTCTTTGGCCCAAATACTATATATCTAGAAGAAGGGTTTCATTATCTTAGCTGGGGTCTTCTGCTTACCTCTGTGACAAACATGGTGGAGTCATATTTTACAAAAATCACTGCTTCCATGAAAGCCAGCTAGATGGAAACTTGCATTTCTCATCAAAGCAGGTGCTATTTAGACAAATCAATATATTGTCTACTGGAAACCTATAATCACAGAGTTTGTGTTCACAAAGATCAAATGATTATTGAGAAAAGTGTGCCTTTATAGGACTGTTTATAATCAATACAACCGCATAGAAAGATTGCTAAAAAAGAATGGAGTAGCTGCAGGCTTATGGCATCAATCTGAATAATTTTGAGAAGTTAATATTAAACCAGTAATCATATAAAGTTGAGTTTTATAAGGAGAAAGGGACACAGAATCATCTATTCCATTGATTCTCATCATGGTGTCTGGGCTTTTTGGAATCCTAGAAATGGGGAGAGGATTTTCTCTAGACTATTTTCTTTTTTCCTTTTTGATCATATTTTTATTATATTACATTTCTCTTCCACAGTAAAAAAAAAAATAGCAACAACATTAACAACAAACCTCTATTTGCTGCAACTACTGATATAGCATAAAGCTACAAGTAAACAAAATGCATAGCCTTCCCCTGCCTATTTTCATTTCCTCCCCTTATCATAAAAAGATAGGTATATGTATAGAGACACAGGAGGGTTGTTTCTTTCCACAAAACAGCATCATATCTTACAGGCTACTTTGAAACTTGATTTTCTTTCTTAGTACTATGTCATGGCTATCCTTCCAAGTCAGTAACTATAACTCTAAAACATTATTTCAAGTATCAATATACTATTTCACAGCAAAAAACTACCAACGTTTATTTAATTATTCATTTATTGATGTTATTCAGATTCTTTTCAGTTTTTCAACTTTGCAAATAAGGATCCTATAACTTTTCTTTATACTATGGCTTGGAAACTTATACTTTTATTTCAATAAGATAGAGTCCTAAAACTCTTATTTCTGTATCAAAGGTTGTATCTGTTTTACATTGTAATGAATATCACCAGATACTTTACAAAGAGTTTGTGGAAATTCACTTTAGCAATATATGAGAGTACTCATTTCTCCATGTTCTCAAAGATGTGCTATTGTGTTCTTTTTAAGTGTGGAAATGCAATTTCATTATTACCTTCCTTTGCTCTGATGATTATTGCAGTGATTATATTCTTATATGTCTATTGCCATTAGACTTCTTTTGTGAATTTCAAACATATTATTTTAGATCTGTCTATTAATTTGTCATTTATTTTGATCAATTTGGATATTATGATAATTATTTCTCTATTTGTTGCAAATTTTCTCTAGCCTACTGGTATGGTTTGGCTGTGTTCCCACCCAAATCTCACCTTGAATTTTAATTCCCATAATCCCTATGTGTCTAGGGAGAGATCTGGTGGGAGGTGATTGGATCTTGGGGATGGTTTCCCCAGTGCTGTTCTTGTAATAGTGAGTTCTCATGAGACCTTATGGTTTTCTAAGGGGATCTTCTCCCTTCACAACTCACTCTTCTCTCCCTTGCCACCATGTGAGAAGATCCAAGATTGCTTCCCTCTTTGCCTTCTGCTGTGAAAGATTGCTTCCTCTTTGCCTTCTGCCATGATTGTAAGTTTCCTGAGGCCTACCCAGCCATTTAGAACTGTGAGTCATTAAATCTCCTTTCTTTATAAATTACCCAGTCTTGGGCAGTTCTTTATAGCAGTGTGAAAACCGACTAACATAGTAAATCGGTACCATAGAGAGTGGGGTACTGCTATAAAGATATCAAAAAATGCGGAAGTGACTTTGGAACTTGGTAACAGGCAGATTTTGGGACAGTTTGGAGGGCGTAGCAGAAGATAGATGTGGAAACGTTTGCACCTTCCTGGAGACTTGTTGAATGGTTTTGACCAAAATGCTGATAGAAATGTGAATAATGAAGTCCAGGCCAAGGTGGTCTCAGATGGAGATGAGAAACTTATTAGGAACTGGAGCAAAGGTCATTCTTGTTATGCTTTAGCAAAGAGACAGGTGACATTTCACCCGTGCCCTAGTGATCTGGGAAACTTGAATTTGAGAGAGATGATCTAAAATTGGAACTTATGCTTAAAAGGGAATCAGAACATAAAGGTTTGGAAAATTTGCAGCCTGACAATGTGATGAAAAAGAAAAACACATTTTCTGGGGAGAAATTCAAGCTCGCTTTAGAAATGTGCCTAAGTAGTGAGGAGCTTAATGTTAATTGCCAAGACAATGGGAAGAGTGTCTCCAGGGAATGTCAGAGACCTTCATGGCAGCCCCTCTGATCACAGACCCAGAGTCCTAGGAGGAAAAAATGGTTCTGTGGGCTGGCACAGGGTCCTCCTGCTTACTCTGTGCACCTTGGGAGTTGGCACCCTGTGTCCCGGCCTTGGCTAAAAGGGACCATTGTACAGCTCAGGCCATTGCTTCAGAGGGTGCAAGCCCCAAGCCTTCATGGCCTCCATGTGTTGTGTGCCTGTGGGTACACAGAAGTCAATAATTGATGTTTGGGAACCTCCACCTAGATTTCAGAGGATGTATGGAAATGCCTGATATCCAGAGAAGTTTGCTGCAGGGGTAGAACCCTCATGGAGAACCTCTGCTAATGCAGTACAGAAGGGAAATGTGGGGTTGGAGCCCTCACACAGAGTCCCCACTGAGGCACTAATTAGTGGAGCTGTGAGAAGAGGGCCACTGTCCTCCAGACCCCAGAATGTCAGATCCATTGACAGCTTGCACTGTGCGCCTGGAAAAGCCACAGACACTCAGTGCCAGCCCATGAAAGCAGCTGGGAGGAAGACTGTACCCCGAAAAGCCACAGGGGCAGAGCTGCTCAACACTGTGGGAAACTACCTCTTGCATCACTATGACCTGGATTTGAGACATAGAGTCAAGAGAGATTATTTAGGAGCCTTAAGTTTTAGTGACTGCCCTGCTGGATTTCAGACTTGCAGGGGGCATGTAGCCCCTTTGTTTTGGCCAATTTCTCCTATTTGTAACGGGAGCATACCCCCATTGTATCTTGTAAGGAACTAACTTGCTTTTGATTTTACAGGCTCATAGGCGATCAGAATAAATGACAAATTAATAGACAGACTTTACTTGTCTCAGATGAGATTTTGGAATTGGACTTTTGAGTTAATGCTGGAAAGAGTTAAGACTTTGGTGGATTGTTGGGAAGGCATGACTGGTTTTGGAAACTTGACGTGTCAGATGAGACTTTGGACTTGGCCTTTTGGGTTAATGCTGGAATGAATTAAGATTTTGGAGGACTGTTGGGAAGGCATGATTAATTTTGAAATGTGAGGAGATGAGATTTGGGAGGGGCCAGGGCAGAATGATATGGTTTGGATATGTTCCCATCCAAATCTCCTCTTGAATTGTAATCCCTGTAATCCCTACATGTCTAGAGAGAGACCTGTGGGAGGTGATGGGATCATGGGGGTGGTTTCTCCCATGCTGTTCTCATGATAGTAAGTGAGTTCTCATGAGATCCGATGGTTTTATAAGGGGCTCTTCCCTCTTCATTACTCACTCTTCTCTCTCCTGACACCATGTGAGAATGTCTAAGCTTGTTTCGCCTTCACCATCTGCCATGAATGTGAGTTTCCTGAGGCCTCCCCAGCCATTTGGAACTATGGGTCAATTAAACCTCTTTTCTTTATAAATTACCCAGTCTAGGGCAGTTTTTATAGCAGTATGAAAATGGACTAATACATCTACTATGTGTGCATATGATTTTTTGTTACTTTGCTATACACACACACACTCATAGTTATTTTGTATATTTGTGATTTTCCTTTGTAGCCTTTAAGTTTTTGTAGTTTAAAAAAATGTAAGAAAAAAACCCAATTTAGCTTATCAGAAGCTCTCATTTTGAGAGTATGTGTACAATTTAGATTAATAAAAAATATAAAATGAAATTATGTAATAAATGAAGTTTTCTTAGTAGTTTTCATTTTTCAAAATACAGACATTCAACAGCAGCTGTCCATGGCCTAAAAATGTTTGGAAATTGCTGCTTTAATACAAATGACTCATTTTATGGTAGAAGCCAAAAAGGCAGAATAGTGAAATTACTTGTATCTATCTCTCCTGTTGAAAATGAGAAGATTTAATGGATCTGTGAAGTAACTTAAAATATTTCCTGGAAAATACATTTAATAAGAAGAGAATGAAATTTACTACCTGTATCTTCCCACTGACTTCTGCCTGGTTATGTGCTTCTTTCCTCTGACTCCTGCTTTATTTTCCAGAAAAGAGCGAGCCAGTCCAACAAAGTAGCAGTGGGGAGAGTTTCTCCTTTATAGGTCCTTTGGTATATGCTTAGGGGTAAATTTGCCATAACCAGATATGGACCACCTTAAAAGCAAATACGATTTCTAGTAATCTACACTAATTCTTTACTGATGTCATCATGGCAACAGAACCATAATACAACAATGACAGTACAGTAAAGAGAAAGACTGCATAAGGAGGACCAATCAGCTCACTTGAAAGCACATGCAGGATTTTTGGCAACAGGGACATGAGTGTTTTAAGGATGGTCCAGAAGAAGGGAGGACCTCTCATGAACAGTAGATGTGAAGTAGGAGGGACAAGCTGCAAATCCCAGTCCTCAAGGCACATGATACTTAGCTACAGTTATTCATTAACAGCACAACCATACTAATAAACAGAATATTTTGGAAACTTCTTTGCTTCTGTCCCTTTTGGCAAGGATATCTCTATGAAAAAATTAACAGAGCCCAGTTCCCTTGCCAGAATCCTGAATATTTGAGTCAAGATTCCAAGAACTCCTCATTTACCATTGCGAGTGTAGGGACAATGTTGCATATCTCAGTGGAACAGCCTAAGATTTGAAGTCAGTAGGAAGCTGAGCTTGACGTAGGATCTAAATACTCAAATATCAACACAACCTCCAATCTCGTAAGTATCTGGAGTCTGCTCAAGATATCATTTGAATTACGGGCTACTTGCCTTTAACATATCTTTTCCTTGGCGTGACCTACTTGGTGTTCTCATGCAATCTTCAGAGGATTTATTTCCGAAAGTGGTCCATGGAGCCCAGCATTTTCATGTTGAGGGGCCATTTCACTTTAAACTACTTTAACTAGCTGGTGAATAATGTTGAACTTGTTGCAGTTGTTTGTCAGAATCCAAGTTAGTTAAGATGTCAAGACAATGTAATATGATAATTCAATTGTTTACCATCAAGAATTATGTCTCTCAAGTTTGTCCCTATCTCTTCATAGCCTTCAAGAATCTCTATTTTGGGGCTTCCACTGTCTCTTACCTGGGTCATTACAATGGCTTCCTCATGTCCTCTTGATTTTCTACCTCATCTCCTATTATTTTCTCCAAAGTGCAGGCAGATCAATCCTTCTAAAAGGTAAACTTTATCATGCTTCAAGAATCTCCAGGGCTGGGTGTGGTGGCTCATGCCTGTAATCCCAGCACTTTGGGAGCTGAGGTGGGCGGATCACAAGGTCAAGAGATCAAGATCATCCTGGCCAACATGGTGAAACCCTGTCTCTACTAAAAATACAAAAGTTAGCTGGGTGTGGTGGTGGGCACCTGTAGTCCCAGCTACTCGGGAGGCTGAGGCAGGAGAGTCACTTGAACCAGGGAGGCGGAGGTTGCAGTGAGCTGAGATTGCGCCACCACACTCCAGCCTGGTGACAAAGTGAGACTCCATCTCAAAACCAAAAGAAAAAAAAGAGTCTCCAACTTACAAATTTTATACAATCTGGACACTTTGGAAAGGCATTCTGTACTAAAGATCCTGACTTCACTTTTGGATGTTTAACTGCTTAACAGGGTTTAAGGTTCATCTCTGTCTTCCCCTCCTCCTTATATCTGGACAAGTTTATAAAAAATTCTTGATGTTTGCTCCTTTGGCAATGACAGATTTAAACCATGTAAACCCCTGTCCATGTGCCAAAATACTCACTGTGGTGGTTCCACATGTATCCATAATAAAAATCTCAAGCCAGTCTCCTTTACATCATCTTTCAAGCCATTTTAAGACTATCTTGGGAAGCCCTTCCTGTTACCCCCAAAAGTCTCATTATGTCATTAATAAACATTTTAATATCCTTTTGGTTAAGATGTGGTATCATCAGTCCTAACATCCAAACCAAATATTGGTTGTGGATCCATCCTATTTATTAGTATATTATTTAGTATATTTATTAGTATATCCATCCTATTTATTTATTAGTATAACCATGAAATATACCAGGCTTTTCTATCTAGTGCTTACTTACATATCCATTCTCATTAATCCAGCATATGTTTATTGATGACCTACTACATGCTATATACTTTCTAGGCATTTGATAAATGATGGTGACAACATGAAGGTCCCTGTTCTTAGAGCTTATATTCTAGCACAGTGAAACAAACAATTAGTAAGCAAAGTAATATATAAATTTATATGGTGCTAATTGTTTTAAAGAAAGAAAACAGTGTGATGTGGCATAATCTGAGCAGATAGAATTAGACTGGATTGTTTTAGAGGGATCCATTGAGAAGGTGGCATGTAACTTGAGCACTGTCAGCAAGAAGCTCTCACTTATGCAAATGTTTAGGATAAAGTCATTCCAGGCAAGGAGCATAATAAGTGTAAAGTCCCTATGTGGGACAGAAGGGACTCATATCTTAGAAACAGAATAAAGACCAATAATGCTAAGCATGGAAAATAATTAAGGGAAAAACACTAGGTAAGGACTGGAGGGGTTAGGTAGGTACTAGACCAAAGGACCTGGTAAGTCAGGCCAAGGAATTATAAATTTTAATCTAAGTAGTTCAGTAGATAGCCAATAGAAGGTTTCAACCTTATCTGATTTGCTATTTAATACCCTAGATGCTGGGGAAAAAAATAAATTGCAGTGAGTAAGAATGAATGCATAGAGAACAATAAGTAGGTTTAGGAAAATAATTTCAGATGAGAGATGATGGCAGCATGGATGACAGTAATAGCATTGGGGAAGAGAAGTGGATAAACTTTGAGTATATATTTTGGAAACAAAGTAAAGAAGATTTACTCTTTTATTGACTGAGGGTGACATGCACCCTTTCTTTGGGCACATGGAACATTTTATAGATCCTGAACTCTCCTCTGTGATCTACACTTGCTGTTTCATATAAATGTTACCCTCCTCTGCTGCCAATCCTTCCTGCCTGACCCTACTGTGTTGGGCTCACACAGAATCCTGTAAATGCTTTTTATCACAGCACTTATCGGGACGCATTGTAATTGTTGTTTCTCTGACTAAGTAGGAAGTTAACAGGAAGTTAACGCAGTGATGAACACAGTGCTTGACACAGTGTTGGCATTTAATAAATCTCTGTCGAATAAATAACCAAAAGCACGCCTTATGCAACTCTGCAATGGAAGGGTGTAAATAAGGGCTTTGCGCCTTGCAGCAGTCCTAGCATTTGAAGAGTACTGCCAAAGGTCAGGGACCCATCAGGAGGACTCCTTTTAATTACCCCAGGAACTCTCAAGAAGAATGATCAGAACATTTTAAATGGTAATGATCTGGAAAATGGAAAGGGACTTACAAATTGGAAAATGAAAAGAGTAACCTCGGCTGCAACAAAATTAGCTTAAAAGGCAAGCTAACTGGAGAGAGGAAAACAAGTCATCCCTAGAGAAAGTATTAAATTCACCTGAGTACAGGTCAAGTTCTATTACTTAATACATTAATCTTGCAGATTTTTTTCATTTTCAAAAAATAACTTTTAAGCCCTGACTGGTGCTCTACTTTTCAAGGTGTATTTCATACTATAGAGCCTTATAGGAAAAAAAAATTACATAGTATGGCAGTGGAAACTTACATAAAACTGGAATTTCTGATTCAGGTCTTGTCTTTCCCTTGCTCTGTTGAGTAAGTGGGTTTCTAATTCTCAATTTCCTATACATTAAAAATAATGATCTAAAAGTAGTACTTTACATTCTTTCCAACTCTAATACTCTAACAGTTCTATGACATTCATTGGTATAGGATTTCTTTTATTGGTTTAGTGATAATGTGATAAAGAGGAGGGAGCCATAATTTCTACTGAAAAATAAACAAATTGTTGGTATAAATATAGTAAGTGTAGAGATGTAATTATTGGAATGCTGGTCCGAACATCGGCGTTGAGATGCATGTCAGCTGTGCTTTGCATAAACAAGTGTATTTGAATTTGTGGTTAACACTTTTACAGTTTACAAAGTACTTCCACATTATTTAGTATCAAACCCGTTGGCAACTCTACAATATTGTTGGCAATCAGTTCCATTTTAGAAAGGGGTACACTGAAGCTAACAAATGTCATCTCATGAGGTTACAAAACTTGTATGGAACGTAACCCAGGTCTGAACCCGGAGCCAGAAGATCTGGGTTATGAACTCTGAAGTTCATTCCTTAACTGCAGGAAAACCTCTATAAATAAGATTTTATATGCAATACATTATAAAGTCTCTGAACCATCCTATAATGCAGGTCATAATAGTTCCCATTGTTGAATGTGAAAACCAAAACAACTGAGAAGTGAAATAACTTGACCAGGGTCTCAGATGTATGACGTGACTAAGTTGAGATTCCATGCACGATTTAATTTCAAAGACCACACTAAAGGACTATTCCCAAGTGCTGTGGGATGTGTGCGCCAAACTCTTGTACAAAATTATATAAAACACTGAATAGAATTGGCCTGGTAGAAACAATAGTGTAAAAATAATAAGGTAAATTGTAAACTAAAAATTTTTCTTGGAATAATTTGGATGAAGCCATTCTGGGCAGGTATTTGACATGGAATCACATTTATTTATCTCTGCATGTCTACAGAGCAGATATATCTAAATCTAACTTAGTGATACATAAAAGTAATGGCTATGACATAAGAATCTATAGTGTTTTATATTTAGAGAATGCATCATTCCTCCGAGGAAAACTCTGTAGATATATATGATTATGAAATATTATGATGATCCTCAGTCTAATGTGTTTTATATCCTACTGTTTCATTGCTAATGGTCTATCATATTCTTATAAACAGTCCATGAACTATATCCCTTAACTATGTAGGTGTTCGTGTTATACCTCATTTTGCTTTTCTGCTACGTATCAAAAAGTACCTTATTAAAATTGATTGCTAGTGATTTGTTAATTCTGTTAATTAAGCTCTGTATGATTCAGGATCATCTTCTCTAGACCAAGTGGCTTCTATACAATTTAGTCATGTTATATTTAAGCCTATTTTTTTTATTATACTTTAAGTTCTAGGGTACATGTGCACAACGTGCAGGTTTATTACATATGTATACATGTGCCATGTTGGTGTGCTGCACCCATTAACTCGTCATTTACATTAGGTATATCTCCTAATGCTATCCCTCCCTCCTCCCCCCAACCCACAACAGGCCCCGGTGTGTGATGTTCCCCACCCTGTGTCTAAGTGTTCTCACTGTTCAATTCCCACCTGTGAGTGAGAACATGCGGTGTTTGGTTTTCTGTCCTTGCGATAGTTTGCTGAGAATGATGGTTTCCAGCTTCATCCATGTCCCTACAAAGGACATGAACTTATCCTTTTTTATGGCTGCATAATATTCCATGGTGTATATGTGCCACATTTTCTTAATCCAGTCTATCATTGTTGGACATTTGGGTTGGTTCCAAGTCTTTGCTATTGTGAATAGTGCCACAATAAACATATGTGTGCATATGTCTTTATAGCAGCATGATTTATAATCCTTTGGGTATATACCCAGTAATGAGATGGCTGGGTCAAACGGTTATTTCTAGTTCTAGATCCTTGAGGAATTGCCACACTGTCTTCCACAATGATTGAACTAGTTTACAGTCCCACCAACAGTGTAAAAGTGTTCCTATTTCTCCACATCCTCTCCAGCACCTGTTGTTTCCTGACTTTTTAATGATCGCCATTCTAATTGGTATGAGATGGTATCTCATTGTGGTTTTGATTTGCATTTCTCTGATGGCCAGTGATGATGAGCATTTTTTCATGTGTTTTTTGGCTGCATAAATGTCTTCTTTTGAGAAGTGTCTGTTCATATCCTTTGCCCACTTTTTGATGGGGTTGTTTGATTTTTGTTTGAAGGTTTATTAGTCCAAAATAGTTGTACCATTATTCTTTCTTTTTTTTTTTTTTTTTTTTTTTTGAGATGGAGTTTTGCTCTTGTTGCCCAGGCTGGAGTGCAGTGGCGTGATCTCGGCTCACTGCCACCTCTGCCTCCTGGGTTCAAGTGATTCTCCTGCCTCAGCCTCCCGAGTAGCTGGGATTAAGGCACGTGCCAACATGCCCTGCTAATTTTTTTGTATTTTTAGTGGAGACGGGGTTTCATCATGTTGGCCAGGCTGGTCTCAAACTCCTAACCTCAGGTGATCCACCCACATCGGCCTCCCAAAGCACAGGGATTACAGGTGTGAGACACCGCGACTGGCCCATTATTCCTTTTTTTGATGGAAATGTGCTTTTAAAGAAAACAGGCAGTTTAGAAACAGATTTCATCTGTTAGTAATCCTTCCTGTTTTGATTGTGGCAGGAAACTCCTTTATCTTTTCATGTTTTAGTTCCTTCTTCAGCTTTTCCAATCACATTGTTTCTTTTTGCTCCTGTATGAGGCCTTTTGTCTTGCCTTTAGGCCCTACTGGATTCAGGTTATGAAGCCACTTTTTCTGTATACTTCCTTCATCTCTCTCATCACATCTCGAGATATCCTTTAACAAAAAATAGAGATTGCATAGAAGAAAGAAAGAATTCCCTATTTTTGCTTTTGGTTTAGATTTATACATATATAACTGAGGATATTATTTGAAGAATGTTATTTAAAATAGTGATAATTGAATAATAATAATGTCATCTATCTTTAATTTTTAAAATAAATGACATTATCTTTTAAATTATAATTTTAAAAATAAATGACATTGTTATTTGCATTATAATTTAAAGAATGAATAAAATTGTTATTATTATTTTCACTGCATGTGTCTTTGTGTGTGTGTTTGCCCATATACACACAAATTAGGTATGAAAATATTTGCTTTACTTTGGTGAAAAGATTCATAGCTCCTATTATATTCTCAAAGGTCTGTTACCCATATAAAGTAAAAAGTTGTTGCACTTCCTTTTCTCCCACTAATAAAATACATGAGGTTTCAAGTAAATGATAGTTGACATAATGAAGGAGGAAAATAGGAAATAATATTTCCTATGTTTGCTTTTGGATTAGATTTATACATACATTTTATAACTGAAGATATTATTTAAAGAAGAAATTATGTTTAAAATAAGAAATTTTACTTAAAATAATAATTAAATAATATAATGACATTTATTATTAAATGTCATTTAATATTAGATAATATTATTAACAAAATATCATTTAATATTAAATAATAGTATTAAAAATGTCATTTATTCTTTAAATTATTTATTCTTTAATCTAACCCAAAAGCAAAAATAGGGAATATTATTACTATATTATTACATAATAAATGATATTATATAATATAGAATACGTATATATTAATATAGAATATATATAATATCAATATATTATAGATGATATTATAAATAATATTAATGAATATTAACAAATAAATAATACAATTATTTAAAAACATTCATTCTTCAGTAATCATTGTCATTTATTTTCAAAAATATTATTTAAGTGTAATAAATATTTAAAGAATAAATGTCATTGATTATTTAAGAATAAATAATAATAATTAAATTATAAATATTTAATAGAAAATATAGGTCACAGCCAGACGCGGTGGCTCATGCCTGTAATCCCAGCACTTTGGGAGGCTGAGGTGGGCAGATCATCTCAGGTCAGGAGTTCGAGACCAGCCTGATCAACATGGAGAAACCCCGTCTCTACTAAAAATACAAAATTAGCCGGGTGTGGTGGTGCATGCCTGTAATCCCAGCTATTTGGGAGGCTGAGGCAGGAGAATCACTTGAACCTGGGAGGCAGAGGTTGCGGTGAGCCGAGATTGCGCCATTGCACTCCAGCCTGGGCAACAAGAGCGAAACTCCAGCTCAAAAAAAAAAAGAAAAAAAGGAAATATAGGTCATATATATCACATATATAGAACTTAAGAAACATTCTGTGGAATTTTAGGAAAATTATAGGCTTTGCTATAATTTTCCTATAATATCCAGTCAAATTATATTTAATCAGAGATATCTGGATTCAAATAATGGATTAAACAAATGACATACCCCTAATCTTGAAAAATTTCCTGTTTTAAACTCAGTCTCCTTCCAATCATGTTAATCACAAAGGGTTGCTGTGAGGATAAAATGAATTACACATATGAAACTGTTAACTAGCATAGACCTCATGAAGGACTTCTGACGTTTTCTTCTTGAATGTTTGTCATCAAATTCTTGACCTAGTAGCTAAGTGGTTTTCCTTCCAGAGGACTTTCTCCTCATGACTCTCTCTATGGAAACTGAGGGAAGCTTGGCCTTTCCTCTACATATTCTATCCAGGGAATCAATGAGGGACTAAACTTGACCAAACAGCTTAGTGAACTCAATGGAGGAGACGTTTAGAGTTTAGATTGATTACAGAGATAGTACTGCTATAGGAAACTCTTTTTATGGCATAATGACAGAATGTCTTGTCCTGAAGAAAATCAATACTATGGAAATTCCCAAAAGATAGAAATTAAGTGTCTTCCAATAGCTCGGATTAATAAGCATAATTTATGATTTGTACAAACAAAGGACCGCTATAGTACAGACGGGCTCAGAGGCCTTGGTAAATCACTTACCTTCTATTTTTTTCTTAAGAAAGAGGGAATAATAATGCATGTTATACTGATGTTGTTACAAAGTTCAAATGAGAAAACAAGGATGAATGCATTCTGTATAGGCCTACACAGAATGTGACTCAATGCTTATTTCGGTGGTATGGAAATGAGGGTCTAAGTATTGAAAGGATTAATGGTGTACATCCTATACACTTGTAGTAGGCTTATTGAACATGACAAACCTAAAAATAAGGCTATTATCTGAAAATATGAAAAAGAATGGTTGATTTTTGTCTTGGAGTATAAAAATATATGTAAAAAGAGTAAAAGTAGAATGATATATTCCCCAAGACAAGCATGAATAACAGATAAAACTAAAAGAAAAGGCAGCTTTGTGACTTTTATGATACTAAATAATATCATATGGTTAGAATGTTTAATTTAAATATTTATTCCTTCTCCCCTGATGAAAAAAACACATATACCCTTTCCAGTGCCTTGGCCCATTTCCTCAAGCCTACCACAGTGCTTTGTTCATATCAGGAATTCTTTACTAGATGTATTTTTACTAGGCTGAGTTTTCCCTTATAGGTAAATTTGTCTATCAGTGAAACACCACATTCACACCAAACTAGAAACAACAAGAAAATGCTTACCACATGATTTTCTTCCCAATAATTAGGAAAGATGCTAATAAAGTCTTTTACTTTTCAAGGAACTGACTGCAAATATGCCCTGTGTCTCTAACTACCTGTCCTGAGAAGAATGACACCTAGTTGTTTGTTTTTTTTTTTTTTTTTTTTTTTTGAGACGGAGTCTCACTCTGTCGCCCAGGCTGGAGTGCAGTGGCGCAATCTCAGCTCACTGCAAGCTCCGCCTCCCAGGTTCCCGCCATTCTCCTGCCTCAGCCTCCCGAATAGCTGGGACTACAGGCGCCCGCCACCACACCTGGCTAATTTTTTGTATTTTTAGTAGAGACGGGGTTTCCCTGTGGTCTCGATCTCCTGACCTCGTGATCTGCCCGCCTCGGCCTCCCAAAGTGCTGGGATTACAAGCATGAGCCACCGCACCCGGCCGATACCTAGTTTTATATAGTTGGTGGGGTCTGAAATCT
Organism: Symphalangus syndactylus; assembly: GCF_028878055.3. Classification (NCBI taxonomy): domain Eukaryota; kingdom Metazoa; phylum Chordata; class Mammalia; order Primates; family Hylobatidae; genus Symphalangus; species Symphalangus syndactylus. The sequence goes on from NC_072428.2 coordinate 14,285,713, forward strand.
CAACTGTTCAAAATTTGGGGGAAAATTAGAAGGTACTGAGCAGAACTACTTTATGCTTCAGTTTCGTTGTGTGAGAATTGGGGTTAAAATTAAAGTAATTATGGTGATGGTAATAATACCAATGATGGGGATAATAGTAATGGTAATGATGGCAATACATACCCATATGGTTGCGGTGATATTTAAATGAACTAATTCTCCTGAAAGGTCATTTTCTTAATTACCTTAATTCATTTCTGATAACCCTGCCCCTAACTAAAAACATATAAAATAAAAATATAATTCTATTAATTTTAATGGGAGGTTATGATGATTTTGATCCTAATCAAATGAGAACAATTTTTAAAGATGCGAAAAATATGTTACATAATGAAAACAGTTCATATAAGTAATAAATATCTATTTGAAATTATTATATTAATTCAGCTTATATGTAAATTTTAATGAAACAAAGGTTTCTTTATTCACTGAAGGAGTACAGGGAAGATGGATAGGGTGAATGTGGGTGCAAAGAGTTTTCCTTAGAAATGCATGCTATTGACTGGGCATGGTGGCTCACACCTGTAATTCCAGCATTTTGGGAGGCTGAGGCAGGTGGATCGCCTGAGGTCGGGAGTTCGAGACCAGCTTGACTAACATGGAGAAACCCCGTCTCTACTAAAGATACAAAATTAGCCAGGCATGGTGGCGCATGCCTGTAATCCCAGCTACTCAGGAGGCTGAGGCAGGAGAATCACTTGAACCCGGGAGGTGGAGTTTGCGGTGAGCCGAGATCGTGCCATTGCACTCTAGGCAACAAGAGCGAAACTCCATCTCACAAAACAAAGCAAAACAAAACAAAAACAAAACAAAACAAATGCATTCTATTTAAAAACCATTTTATTCAACAAGTTTTCAATAGTTGGGGGCTTATGATTATCTTGCCCTCAAGCTAAACTGAATAAATTGATATCATAGAAAAACTCTTTTATGCTAAAATAAATGCTATAACAGTAATACTCTGAAACACAGTTGCAAGGCACACTGAAGAGCCTTAGACAAAGTTATTTTGTTATCTCCCTTGGTATCTATATGTAAAGCAAAATGATCTAAGTCCATTCAAAATGTAACTCAGTTCAATTTATTCTTCATGACATTCTGTAACTGAAAACTTTAAATTGATGAATATGTCTTTGCCCAAAACTATCGTGTTGAAATATGACCTTTTTTTTTTTTTTTTTTTTTTTTTTTTGGTGGTTGAGAGAGGCAGAGCCTCACTCTGTCACCCGGGCTGGAGTGCAGTGGCATAATCTCGGCTCACTGCAACCTCCACCTCCCGGGTTCAAGCAATTCTCCTGCCTCAGCCTCCTGAGTAGCTGGAATTACAGGCACCCACCACCACACCTGGCTAATTTTTGTATTTTAGTAGAGACAGAGTTTTGCCATGTCGGCCAGGCTGGACTCAAACTCCTGACTTCAGGTGATACACCCGCCTCGACCTCTCAGAGTGCTGGGATTACAGGCATGAGCCATCACACCCGGCCTCATCTTCTATACTATATTTACTTTATGTGTTTTGGGAATAAAAAAAAATCATCATATTGAAAACAAGAGAGTCAGTGTCCAAACAGCAGCATGCCTTTTCAAAATGGAGCTTATTCTGTAACTATTTGTTAAATATGATGCAATCTGTACTTAACATAGTTCAAGACACCAAAGTAGAAACTTAATTCTAATTGATATTTCTTCTTCAGCACTGCTTCCCTTCTTTTCTTCCATATTCCTTCCGTCTCTGGAGACTATATTTAAAACTTCAGCTTCATAGAACACCTCAGAAAAGAGCCTATGATTTTTACCACCTGCAAAATAATGTCTCAAAGCCATCCAAAACGATGTCTCTCCTTCAACTTTGCAAAAATTCAAACTGACTTCAGATCTCCATCTAAGCTATGCAAATTTTCTGAGAAAATGAAAATACAGCATAGGCATGTCATGCTGTTGTCCAACGTCCCTGTGAGGTATCATGATAAATACATACTATTTTTTAAATGAAGATGCCCAGTGAGACAAAATGAGCTGTCCAGCTTTACAAAAAAGCTGGATCCCAACCATGTCACCGCCTGCCCTGTGTTACCTTGCTTCCTCAGGTATGCTTTTCTCAGAGGGAGTGCATTGGAAGTTCAAACAAACATCTCTTTTTCTATTCCCAGCCTCAAAAAATAAGTTAAGCCTTCTAGAAGCATCTGTCTGATATGCTTCCTTTAGAAACTCTCAATTTGTTGCTTGGTTGAAATTCTAGTCATAGTGTATTCACAGACTCATGTAAGCAAGTATCCCCAGCTAAGAGACTCCCACTTTTTGCTAGCCCAGTACATTTGAGGGCACACCAATTTCTAATAGTGGCATATTGTTGATATTATAATGGAAATGGTGGACAAGGAATTCCCGAAGGGCCAGGGAATTGTAGTTTGAAACATGTTGCAGCAGCCATGAGCATGTGTTTTGCAAATTCCAACTTTAGGGAACATAGTTGATCAAAGGACCCAAGCTGTGCAATCTGAAATCTATCAATGTGTTTGAGTCAAGAATATGCTTCCCATGAAGTGAGAAATTGGAGTAATGCTTTAAAATTAGTAATGGTTAACATTCTACCTCTGACTGCATTAACAGATAAGACTAGAAAATAGCAACACCACTCTTTTTTCTTTGTTATAGGAATGTTACTGAAAATATAGGCCATGATTCATATCCACATGAGACTCCGAGGGAAAAATCTGATTCAGAAAAAAACAAGAAAGCTAATAAGAAAGAACAAGTAAGTAAAGCAAGTGCTTTATCTGAAAATACATATTTCTTTTCAATTTATGAATTTTGTAATTAGCCATGTTTCATTCTTTTTTATTTTTCTTCTTTGAAGTTTGAAACCAAATACACAGCCCTCTTACAAAGATGTTTGTTTCCTCCAGTTTATTTTCAGGATCTACTTCAGGAGACTTTTACTCACCTTTAACAAGTGCTGTGGTGGGCTTCAAACATGGAAATTCCTTTGAACACAGACCTATAAGTACCATGAACATACTATAAAATTATCTTACTGGTTTTGAATTTGCTGTGTTCTAAGTTAGGGGAGACTTCATCAGTGAAAAATTTCTCAAACCTACACTAATCATAATATGAATTGCACAGATTATTCCCTGTACCTCTGAGAATATTTCAGTTCAGTAAATGAAGAATCACCCATTCTACAGTCTAGAAATTTATATTATGATTAGTTTAGCTCATGATGGTGAGACATTTAATGGTTATAAGCCAAACTCAATACATAAATCAAATGAAATGTTTCTCTTTTTGTATTAGGTAAGAAACCTCAAGTATTTGGATTAAGATTTAAGTCCTAGCAGAAGGATAAAATGGGGCACATTCTTATTATAGAATTGATAAACATTACATTAAAAGACAAAGATATTAAATCTAGAAGAGGTAGCTACCCCACAAAAAATCAATAATCACAACTTATTAGTAAATGTAGCCATACTACTTAGCAGTTAATATCAATCCTAGAATGACATAAATAGTAATTGTTTTGAGGTTCTCAACACTTTTGCTCTTCCCAGGATGTGGCCTAGGACACTTAAGAAATAAGTGAAATGACGAAACCAAACAAAATTATATAAATAAATAATCATAAACATACATATACTACATATGTAAAACTCTTAACCAGGATTCTCTTTAAAATTATGGAAAAATCAATTAATGATTTTACTCACTTATTTCTCATTGTTCCTACTATTAAAATCCACCTTTGATATAATTGTAAATATTAAATAATACCCAACAGCGTGTTGACATGCTGAAATTCACCCACTTGAAACTCACAAAAGATAAAGTGAATTAGAACTTAAGATAGAACCATTCTCCCTTCTCTTCTTGATTTCCTCTGACAATCTGAAGCTTCCCAGAAGTACCAAGTAGCAACAGTCATTAACAAAGCTCACTATTAGAAGTTTGAGTAACGGATTAGGTCAAAGTAATCTTCTCAATAGGTCTTATGTTTTAGATGGTTACCTTCAAGATCCTTACCCATTGTTGGGGATTCCATTTAAATGAAAGTGGTTAGAAGTAGGACTTTGTGACTTAGATCATCACTTCTCAAATAGTTGACTCATTTTAGGAATGATAACCAGCCACTTGACACTTTCATGCATCTTGATATGGCACCAAAGAGACTAGAGAAGATGATAGCCATTCCTAAATGGGATTGGAGAATTGGCTTCCTGAATTAGTTGCCTTGGATATGCTGACCCATTATAGAAGTACCAAAAAACCTATTATGAGTTCAGGAATTAAACATGTATCTTTGCATCTCAACTGAAACCCTTAGAGAATGAAGTGGGCGATATCTTATTCTCATGAAAAGTCTTCTTATTTTTAGATGGTATCTTGTGAAATTTGTGAACATCTTAGTTCTTCCACTTTTAAGCATTTTTTTACAGTAGTACCCCTTTGATTTTACTTTCTGTGGTTTCAGTATTTGTGGTCAGCCACAGTTCAAAAATAGGTGAGTAGAGTATAATAAGATATTTTGATACAGAGAGAAAGAGACCACATTCACAAAACTTTTATTACAGTATATTACAATTGTTCTATTTTATTAGCCGTTATTGTTAATATCTTTCTGTGAATAATTTATAAATTAAACTTTATCATAAGTATGTATGTACAGGAAGAGACATAGTATATGTAGGGTTCAATACTACCCATGGTTTTAGGCATCTGCTGGGGATATTGGAGCACATTCACTGTGGATAAGTGGGGACTATTATAGTTATCTTCTTAGGGTCATATCTTCATCCTTTACCTGTATTTAAAACGTATTAAAAAATGTAGCTAATGGTTGATTGCCAGGTGAGAAGTGAGCTTTATAATTATCTTTGAAATCTTGTCATTTAAAGGACCATTGACTGTCTAAATGACATTCAAACTTGAGTTGCATTTCAAGGAGAACATTACCTGGTGTATTAGTCTGTTTTCACACTGCTGATAAAGACATACCTGAAACTGGGAAGAAAAAGAGGTTTAATTGGACTTACAGTTCCACATGGCTGAGGAGGCCTCAGAATCATGGCTGGAGGGGAAAGGCACTTCTTACACAGTGGCAGCAAGAGAAAAATGAGGAAGAAGCAAAAGTGGAAACCCCTGATAAACCCATCAGATCCCGTGAGACTTATTCACTATCACGAGAAGAGCACGGGAAAGACCAGCGCCCCATAATTCAATTACATCCCCCAGGTCCCTCCCACAACACGTGGGGATTATGGGAGATACAATTCAAGTTGAGATATGGGTGGGGACACAGTCAAACCATATCATCTAGCATAGGACTACTACCGTTATCCTCTCTCTTTTTAAAACTCCTGGATGGAAATCTTACTTTGATTCATTCTCCTTTGAAATTTTGAACTGTCCAAAGAATGAGTGCATATCTATGGGCCTCCATACAATGGCAGACAGTTGTCATCTGAATGTCTTATATTCACTATAGTCTTAATCTCAAAAAAAGAGTAACAGGTAATTTTTACTCCCAGGAATTCTTCCGTTATTACTGTCATCTTCCCTGAAATATAAATTAATCTCAGGAATTACCATACAACCTAGAGTGATTTTATTGTTTTAGCTTTATCTGCTGATATTGTTACCCATCTTGGGAGTGCCTCTATGACTACTCTATGTTAATCATTTAAATTCCACTGGAATAGGTAAGTTTTTACTATGAGGGTGACCTGATTTAGATTTGTCTCCTGTGAAATCCTTGCTCATTTTGGGAGTGACCATCAGTGCCATAACTCCCAAAGGTCATTGTATTTTAATTTCATTAAAGACTAGTTATGAGAAGTTGTAGTCAGAGTTTTTCTAGTTGACTTCCTAATTTTTTAAAGTAGCAAAGAGGTTTGGAAAATAGAATGATCACAGCTGAACACTGAGTTAGTTCAGGGAAAGGAAGAGAGATTGAAATATCTGAAAGGCCAAATCAAAGTGTGGCAGTGGGTGGGGGGTAATAAAAACACAAACTCAGTGCAGAAACTAAGCCACAGCTTTTCTTTTATGTAATATTAATGGGATTTTAATCTTAGAAACATTATTTCTTCTCCTACATTAGAATTTTGGCCAGGTGCATTCCTATACCCTCCCTCCTGCACCTCCTATAAGTTTTTTTTTTTTTTTACTTTTTATATAAGCTTTTATATTAGTAATTTCTATTTCTTTTGATCTTTTTTTAAATTATTTTATTATTATACTTTAGGTTTTAGGGTACACGTGCACAATGCGCAGGTTTGTTACATATGTATACGTGTGCCGTGTTGGTTTGCTGCACCCATTAACTCGTCATTTAGCATTAGGTGTATCTCCTAATGCTGTCCCTCCCCCTCCCCCCACCCCACAACAGTCCCCGGAGTGTGATGTTCCCCTTTCCTGTGTCCATGAGTTCTCATTGTTCAATTCCCACCTATGAGTGAGAACATGCGGTGTTTGGTTTTCTGTCCTTGCGATAGTTTACTGAGAATGATGTTTTCCAGTTTCATCCATGTCCTTACAAAGGACATGAACTCATCATTTTTTATGGCTGCATAGTATTCCATGGTGTATATGTGCCACATTTTCTTAATCCAGTCTATTGTTGTTGGACATTTGGGCTGGTTCCAAGTCTTTGCTATTGTGAATAGTGCTGCAATAAACATACGTGTGCATGTGTCTTTATAGCAGCATGATTTATAGTCCTTTGGGTATATACCCAGTAATGGGATGGCTGGGTCAAATGATATTTCTAGTTCTAGATCCCTGAGGAATCGCCACACTGACTGCCACAATGGTTGAACTAGTTTACAGTCCCACCAACAGTGTAAAAGTGTTCCTATTTCTCCACATCCTCTCCAGCACCTGTTGTTTCCTGACTTTTTAATGATCACCATTCTAATAATGCCGCATATCTACAACTATCTGATCTTTGACAAACCTGACAAAAACAAGAAATGGAGAAAGGATTCCCTATTTAATAAATGGTGCTGGGAAAACTGGCTAGCCATATGTAGAAAGCTGAAACTGGATCCCTTCCTTACACCTTATACAAAAATTAATTCAAGATGGATTAAAGACTTACACGTTAGACCTAAAACCATAAAAACCCTAGAAGAAAGCCTAGGCAATACCATTCAGGACATAGGCGTGGGCAAGGACTTCATGTCTAAAACACCAAAAGCAATGGCAACAAAAGCCAAACTTGACAAATGGGATCTAATTAAACTAAAGAGCTTCTGCACAGCAAAAGAAACTACCATCAGAGTGAACAGGCAACCTACAGAATGGGAGAAAATTTTTGTAACCTACTCATCTGACAAAGGGCTAATATCCAGAATCTACAATGAACTCAAACAAATTTACAAGAAAAAACAAACAACCCCATCAAAAAGTGGGCGAAGGACATGAACAGACACTTCTCAAAAGAAGACATTTATGCAGCCAAAAAACACATGAAAAAATGCTCATCATCACTGGCCATCAGAGAAGTGCAAATCAAAACCACAATGAGATACCTCCTATAAGTTTCAAGAACTTGAATTCAAAGAGAGGTGGCGTTGATGTCTGTATTCCTTCATTTGCACACATTACCTGGATATCATATGCAAATTTGATTGTGCTATTCTCTGCAGGCTCCTAGTGCGGCATCTTCAACATTTGTTCCCTCATGTCTGCCAAAATAAAGTTTCTGTAGGATACTGCCTTACTTCGGATTTGTATTATCATCTTTTACAAAAGAATATCAGAACTACGTGGGGCACTATAAGCATATTCTTTGTCATACCTGAGGAAAAAACTTGAAGAGAAACCCAACAGTATTTAAGACTTTTCAACTTTTTCACTTTTATCAGTTCATGGTACGTGAAAAAGAATAAATGGCACTTCAATTATGCTCTCAGATGATACTAAATTGGGAATGTTGCAACCTACAGGAATGAGAGAGAAACGACACTACAGGGACTAAAGAGGTTTAGCTATGTGGGTGGGCAAAACCAAGAGCATAAAAATCACCCTAGAAAATGTTCCAAGTAATTTTAAACTGCCCTGTGCTTATAGGCATATGTATATATGTGGGATTATGTGTGCAGCCGTTCTGTTACATTATTTCAGTTTGAACACATAATTTCATGGAAGAAAAGCAAGCCGAGATCGACCATCATAATCTAGGGTATCTACTGCTTCCTCTATGCAGTGTTTCGGTCTTGGGAAATGCTTGTGTACATAAGTTCTTTTTTAAATTTATTTAAAATGAGAGGATTGCGGCCAGGGGTGGTGACTTATGTCTGTAATCCCAGCACTTTGGGAGGCTGAGGCGGGTGAATAACCTGAGGTCAGGAGTTTGAGACCATCCTGGCCAACATAGTAAAACCCCATCTCTACTAAAAATACAAAAATTAGCCAGGCATGGTGGTGGGCACCTGTAGTCCCAGCTACTGGGGAGGCAGAGGCAGGAGAATCGCTTCAACTCGGGAGGCAGAGGTTGCAGTGAACAGAGATCATGCCATTACCCTCCAGCCTGGGTGACAGAGCAAGACTTCATCTAAAAAAAAAAAAAAAAAAAAAAAAAAAAAGGAGGATTTATAAGAACTCTCCAGCCATTAAAATTATATTAATAAATATTTGAGTCATTGTTTTTATGGCAAGTGGAGTATAGAAAATATAGCTATTTGAAAATAAATAGAAAATTAACTGAATTATCGCTGGTGATATTCTTATTATTCAAGGGATTATTCTTTTTTGGGGGGAACAAAACTCTTTTTTTCTTTTTTTTTCATTATAGTTAAGTTCTGGGATACACGTGCAGAATGTGCAGTTTTGTTACATAGGTATACACATGCCATGGTGGTTTGCTGCACCCATCAACCCATCACCTACATTAGGTATTTCTCCTAGTGCTATCCCTCCTCTAGCTCCCCACCCCTGACAGGCCCCGGTGTGTGATGTTCCTCTCCCTGTGTCCATGTGTTCTCATTTTTCTTTATGAATGAGAACATGCGGTGTTTGGTTTTCTGTTCCTGTGTTAGTTTACTGAGAATGATGGTTCCCAGCTTCTTCCAAGTCCCTGCAAAGGACATGACGCATCCTTTTTTATGGCTGCATAGTATTCCGTTGTGTATATGCGCCACATTTTCTTTATCCAGTCTATCACTGATGGACATCTGGGTTGGTTCCACGTCTTTGCTATTGTGAACAGTGCTGCAGTAAACATACATGTGCATGTGTCTTTATAGTAGAATGATTTATAATCCTTTGGGTATATACCCAGTAATGGGATTGCTGGGTCAAATGTTATTTTTGGTTCTAGATCCTTGTGGAATTGCCACACTGTCTTCCACAATGGTTGAACTAATTTACACTCCCAGCAACAGTGTTAAAGTGTTCCTGCTTCTCCACATCTTCTCCAGCACCTGTTGTTTCCTGACTTTTTAATGATCGCCATTCTAACTGGTGTGAGATGTTATCCCATTGTGGTTTTGATTTGCATTTTTCTGAAGACCAGTGATGATGAGTTTTTTTTTTCATGTGTTTGTTGGCCCCATAAATGTCTTCTTTTGAGAAGTGTCTGTTCATATCCTTCACCCACTTTTTGATGGGGTTTTTTTTTTTCTTGTAAATTTGTTTATGATCTTTGTAGATTCTGGATATTAGCCCTTTGTCACATGGATAGATTGCAAAAATTTTTTCCCATTCTGTAGGTTGCCTGTTCACTCTGATGATAGTTTCTTTTGCTGTGTAGAAGCTCTTTAGTTTAATTAGATCCCATTTGTCAATTATGGCCTTTGTTGCCATTGCTTTTTGTGTTTTAGTCGTAAAGTCTTTGCCCATGCATATGTCCTGAATGGTATTGCCTAGGTTTTCTTCTAGCGTTTTTATGGTTTTAGGTCTTATATTTATGTCTTTAATCCATCTTGAGTTAATTTTTGCATAATGTGTAAGGAAAGGGTCCAGTTTCAGTTTTCTGCATATGGCTAGCCAGTTTTCCCAACACCATTTGTGAAATAGGGAATCCTTTCCCCATTGCTTGTTTTTGTCAGGTTTGTTAAAGATCAGATGGTTGTAGATGTCTGGCATTATTTCTTTTTTTTTTTTTTTTTTTTTTGAGACGGAGTCTTGCTCTATCACCCAGGCTGGAGTGCAGTGGCCCGATCTCAGCTCACTGCAAGCTCTGCCTCCCGGGTTCACGCCATTCTCCTGCCTCAGCCTCTCCGAGTAGCTGGGACTACAGGCGCCTGCCACCACGCCCGGCTAATTTTTTTTGTATTTTTAGTAGAGACGGGGTTTCACTGTGGTCTCGATCTCCTGACCTCGTGATCTACCCGCCTCGGCCTCCCAAAGTGCTGGGATTACAAGCGTGAGCCACCGCGCCCGGCCCGATGTCTGGCATTATTTCTGAGGCCTCTATTTTGTTCCATTGGTGTATATATCTGTTTTCGTGCCAACATTGTGCTGTTTTGGTTACTGTAGCCTTGTAGTATAGTTTGAAGTCAGGTAGCATGATGTCTCCAGCTTTGTTCTTTTTGCTTAGGATTGTCATGGCTATATGGGCTTTTTGTTGGTTCCCTATGAAATTTAAAGTAGTTTTTTTCTAATTCTGTGAAGAAAGTCAATGTTAGCTTGATGGGATTAGCATTGAATCTATAAATTACTTTGGGCAATATGGCCATTTTCACAATATTGATTCCTTCTATCCGTGAGCATGGAATATTTTTCCATTTGTTTGCCTCCTCTCTTATTTCCTTGAGCAGTGGTTTATAAAACAAAGGGTATTCAAATAGAAAGAGAGGAAGATAAATTGTCTCTGTTTTCAGATGACATGATTGTATATTTAGAAAACCCCATCGTCTCAGCCTGAAGTCTCCTTAAGCTGATAAGCAACTTCAGCAAAGTCTGAGGATACAAAATCAATGTGCAAAAATCACAAGCATTCCTATCCACCAATTATAGACAGAGAGCCAAATCATGAATGAACTCCCATTCACAATGGCTACAAAGGGAATAAAATACCTAGGAATACAACTTACAAGGGATGCGAAGGACCTCTTCAAGAGATTACTCTTTATGACTTCTGTACATCATTTCAGTTTTTAAAAAATCAGAAATTGGCTTTGCACACTGAAGCCACACTGATGACTTCAATTACCAGGCTCACATGTATTTTGGAATCACGACACTAATGGAATGGTGGACACTCTTAGGGACTATTTGGAAGAAATGAGTACTAACACCAATATCCACAAGTTGACTTAAGGTTTATGTATTCAATTGTAGGAAATGTAGCTGTGCCCTGGGAAAATTGGATCATTATTAAGGTAAAAAAAAGTAGGAAGTACCAAGAGGCCCTCTGCTTGAAACTGATGCAGTCAAGTGATTAGAAACAGAGTTTCTAGGGCAGTACATTCACTAAAGGCTGATTCACCTGCCCCAAGAGGGTTCCACCCATAATATCCTCAATATTTTCACCTCCCTCTGAGCCACAGTCTGATGAGGTTAGGACAGATTAGGCTAGGAATCAAGAAGACTAAAGTTCTAGTCCCAAACCTGTAGTTACAAATAATAACATCATGGACTATCATTCCTTCCCATCACTTCCTTTCCCCCAAGTTTCAGCCTTCACATTTGGAAAAAGAAAGCAATTAGTCTAGAGTAGCAGTGAACTCCAGCCTCTTGGGGTCCATGGTAACAGGAAGAAACCTTTGTAGCCATATGTGATTTAAGATGCTTAAGGTTTTGCCATTGGGTGAGTAGAAAAATAGCAGTATCTTTAACAGATATAGGGCAGTCAGGAAGAAGAATGAGTTTCAGGATTAGAGTGGCCCATTTGATAGAGAAAATGATGACTAATAGGGACAAAGTCCTTTGGTTTTTGTGTTTATTCAGTCATTTACTACCATTTATTAGCATTGCAATTTGCTTAAACCATTATTTTCCCAACTGTTACATGAATATTTAACTATTTTTGTTATAATGATTAGATTGAAAAAGAACCATCAGAAATACAGCTGATCTATTCCAGGCAGTTGGAAAATAGGTTAGCCAAGTCCAATAGCATAGAGGTAAAGGAAGAAGATAAATAAGTACCCATTAGAGTGAGCACTTAGTAGATCAATGGCAGCTGCCAAATACAGTTTTTTTAATGACTCAGAATTTTAGTTGACTTTTAAATTATCTTTATCAATAACATAACATATAGCATAATATTCCAGGAATATTATGTATGATGCACTCATTTACTAGATTATCTTTTTTAAAACAAGTATTTTTTTTTCTTTAGCTCTTTTAGATTTATAGAAAAATTGATCAGAAACCACAGGTAGTTCTAATATAACCCCTCCCCAATATTGCCTACTATTAACATGTTGCATTATATAGTTTTAATCAGGTAATGTAATTTGGATCTTAAGAAAGTAAGTAGTGAGGCCGGGCATGGTGGCTCACGCCTGTAATCCCAGCACTTTGGGAGGCCGAGGCGGGTGGATCACAAGTTCTGGAGATCAAGACCACCCTGGCTAACACAGTGAAACCCCGTCTCTACTAAAAATACAAAAAAAATTAGCCGGGTGTGGTGGCGGGTGCCTGTAGTCCCAGCTACTCCGGAGGCTGAGGTGGGAGAATGGCGTGAACCCGGCAGGCGGAGCTTGCAGTGAGCCTGGGCGACAGAGCAAGACTCCGTCACAAAAAAAAAAAAAAAAAAGTAAGTAGTGAATGGATATGAAGGCACTTCAGGGACAAGAATAGACTGCAATCAGATCAAAGAAGAAATGAGAACCAAATAGAAAAACAGGCGAAACAAGTTTTCTCTTGGTGGTGGTGTTTGTATTGGCTTTTTTCTTCCTTTTTAATTCTGGTTTTGGGTAATGGGATTTGTAAATCTGTTTAAAACTAAAGAGAAATAGCCAGGGCATAGGACTGAGGCAAAGATGAAAGAGAAAACAAAAAAAATGAGAATAAACATTAAAGAGATGAAAGTAGTGATGCAGATGTTATGGGAGAAGGATTTTTTTGGAAATAAACAGAAGTACTTGGAAACTGTCCTCTGAAATCCTAGAGGGGTAGGAGAAATGAGTGAAAATGAAGTCATTTAGTTGGAGAGAGAAGGTGGGTTGAAGGTTGTATTAGTCCATTTTCATACTGCTATGAAGAAATACCTGACACTGGGTAATTTATTAAGAAAAAGAGGTTTAATGGACTCACAGTTCCACATGGCTGGAGAGCCCTCACAATCATGGCAGAAGGTGAAGGAGAAGCAAAGCCATGTCTTACATGGTGGCAGGCAAGAGAGCATGTGCAGGGGAACTGCCTTTTAGCAAACCATCCAATCTTGTGAGACTTATTCACTATCATGAGAACAGCGCAGGAAAAACGTACCCCTATGATTCGATTACCTCCCACTGGGTCCCTCCCATGACACATGGGGATTGTGGGAGCTACAATTCAAGGTGAGATTTGGGTGAGGACACAGCCAAACCATGTCATGCCAACCCTGGCCCCTCCCAAATCTTATGTCCTCACATTTTAAAGCCAATCATATCTTCCCAACAGTCCCCCAAAGTCTTAACTCATTTCAGCATTAACTCAAAGGTCCACAGTCCAAAGTCTCATCTGAGGCAAGTAAAATCCCTTCTGCCTGTGAGCCTGTAAAATTAAAAGCAAGTTAGTTACTTCCAAGATACAATGGGGATACAGTCATTGGGTAAATACACCCATTCTAAATGGGATAAGTTGGCCAAAACAAAGGGGCTACAGGCCCCATGCAAGTCCAAAATTCAGCAGAGGAGTCAAACCTTAAAGCTCCAAAATGATCTCCTTTGACTATGTGTCTCAAATCCAGGTTAGGCTGAAGTGCACAGTGGGTTCTCAGTCTTGGGCAGCTCCACCTTTGTGGCTTTGTAGGGTACAGCCTCCCCGCTGGCTGCTTTCACAGGCTGGCATTGAGCGTCTGTGGCTTTTCCAGGTGCAATGTGCAAGCTATCAGTGGATCTACCATTCTGGGGTCTGGAGGACAGTGGCCCTCTTCTCACAGCTCCACTAGGCAGTGCCCCAGTGGGGACACAGTGTGGGGGCTCCAACTCCACATATCCCTTCCACACTGCCCTAGCAGAGGTTCTCCATGAGGGCTCTGTTCCTGCAGCACACCGCTACCTGACATCCAGGCATTTCCATACATCCTCTGAAATCCAGGCAGAGGTGCCCACACCTCAATTCTTGACTTCTGTGCACCCGCATATCTTTATTTCCATTCCAATATTGGTTCTTGGAGTCAAGTGGACAGTTTCAGAGACGATTGATTTGGAGCTATCCTTTATCAAAAAGTACATCTGATTGTATAATTCCACTTGTAAATATATATATTTTTATATATATACACACATATATTTAAATATATGTCAAATAGTATATTAAATATTCTCTTAATATAATTAAGATATTAATATTAGTATATTAATTAATATTAAGATAATATTTAGTATATAGAAATAAATAATGTATATGTTATCTATAACACATAATATTATATGTTTTATATATATACACTAAACATATATATATATAGATGTATACTTAGATGCTTCCCTATAGGCTTCAGAAGAAAAGAGAATTCAAACTATCTTAGTATAGAAGGACTGTTGTAATCTGACTCTACTCACTTCATCAGCCTGTTCTACCTCCAGGCTTTCCTCCTTATCCTAATTCTACACCCACACCCAACTGCTGGCTATTTTCCGGAATGTCATGCTCCCTCATATCTTCATCTATGTCGTCTATCCTTCTGTCTCACTTCCTTCATGTGTTTTAGGAATGAATTAGGGTGTGCCTCTGCCAGAGTTTATTTCTTCATCTCACATTCTGTTTCTGTGGCGCTTAACAAGTTGCAGTGTACCTGTCTCTTTGATTGCCTTTGTGCTCTACTAGACTGAGTTCCCTGAGAATTTGGACTATGTTATTAATCTCTGTATTTCTGGTATTTTACTCTATGCCCTGTACGTGTTCAGTACATATTTTGAGAAATACTGAATATAGTACTTAATATATGGATTATTTAATTTTTAAGAGCCTGACTGTATCTTTAAAGCAGTTGATTATGTTGTCCTATTTGTTTCTCACCCCTGTTTTCTACTTTCCGTATCAAACTTCATGTTTACACAAAATCCAGGTGACAATTAAAAACACATATCTCATGCTAAAAGAAGAAAACACGCATACCATGTGAAAGACTAGTCTTTTCCAAGGACATACTGAAAAAATAATTTTTTTAAAATTTAAACTCTATACATGAATATCCCTTTAGTGGTCATCATAATTGCATTAGCAATTCTCAACCCATTTGCCTCCAATACTAATGAAATGTTTGCTTTTGCATTTTTTATTTGTGGTAGACTCTTATAAAATGTGTCAGGATTATTTTTCTTACTAAAATAAGCAGCCTTAGATTAAGTTAGAATAAGAAAAATCTGGCTGGGTCCATGGTTTATCCCTGTAATCCCAGTGCTTTGGGAAGCTCAGGCGGATGATCGCTGGAGCCCAGGAGTTCCAGGTTGCAGTGAACTGTGATCACATCACTGCGCTCCAGCCTGGGTGACAGACTAAGACCCCGTTTCAATGAATAGATGGATAGATAGATAGCTAGATAGATAGATAATAGGTAGAGAGATAGATAAATCTGGTCATTTACTGTATTTTCTGTTAGCCTTTTTAGATTTATTTCCCACTTCTTTGATCACTGAATATTGTCTTTTTTTTTTTTTCCTTTTCCAAAACATGAAAAAGAAGGGAAGTAAATGACAGTTTATAAGTCTTTTCTATTGCTCTTCACAACTGGTCAGGTCAGCATGATCTCCATTTTATATCTGAGAAAAATGAAGTTCAAAGAACTTAAGTGATTTGTATGAGCAGATATTGAAGAAAGATAGGACTGAACCCAAGTCTGATAGACAGTAAAATAATATTCTTTTTTCCTCTACCATATCCCCTTATTAAGGCACGATCTAAGTAAAAGATCTACAGGTACTGATGAACAGTACCACGTAAAAGTGAACAGACACACACACACACACACACAAAATTAACTTTGTTTTCTCAATAGCAGAGGTAGCTTATTTAGAAAGTCTGTAAAATGATTAAGCAGGCTTTGTGGTATTAGACTATAGGCAAAGGTACTGAGAACGCCTCCTTGAGCACCCCTAATTCCACTGACTTTGTATGAACTAATAGTCACAACAAAAGGCACATCTAGAAGCATGGTGTAAGCAATACAGGAAGAGTAAAATTAATAACTGATTTTGAAATGACCTTTCCCAATTCATTATTCATAATAAGGACAAAATATGGCCATCCTTGTTCCTGGCTCATTCACAGTGGTCAGTGTCTATTATCATTGCCAATAACTCAGTTCTTGGGTATAAGGTTGTTGAATATCCTGATAGCTAACATTCATTGAGCTCTTACAAAGTTGCCGGCAGTGTTTTACGTTCTTGATTTATATACATTATCATACTTTAAATTCAGTGTATTCCTTTAAGATAGGTGCTTTTATTATAGCCATTTTCTAAAAAAAAAATTACTAAGGGCAAAAAATTTAACTAACTTCTCCCAGGTTGTACCTGCTGGAATATCACAAAGCAAGAATTGAATCCAGGCTCTCTGACTATGAAGGCTGTTCTCTCACTTGTCCATTTTTTGTTGGGGTTCTTGCAAATGCATTTAGCCTGGAGTCAGAAAACCTAACTTTAGTCCTGGATTTGGACCACCAAGATGTGTGAGTTCAGGGAAGTCACTTTCCCTTTCTGAACCTGTTTATCATTTGTTAAGGGAAATGAATGATGAGAAGAATGACTTCTAAAATATCTTGCAACTGACAAATTACATGATTAAAATGTCAGAAACAGAAGCTCAGTAACTCACAGTGGGACATAATAATTTTCCAAGGTCATCCTGGCAAGATGATCCTGGCATAGATGTCAGTATTCACTACACCACAATAGTTTTCAAATTAATTTTTACTTTTATCTGATATTTAACCTGTGTTACTTACTATCATTTTCCATAGAATTTCATCAGTTTCTGATCATATTTTATTAACTCCAAATTAAGATGCACAGCGTAGAGTGTGAAGATGCATACATGGGAACCACAGGACAGGAATTTTGAAATGAGATCTATTCTTGTAAAGTAGGCATTCTATTCCACATTTTGCCAATGAAGAAACCACATCTTTAAAAGCACAGAAGATAGATAATTTGACCACTTACATTGATTGCCCAGGGCGTGGACTTGCCATGTTCTAGGAATAAGTGTGCTTATTTTTTTGGAGCTCTAGATTCAGCAGCATCTTCCTTTGTGCCTTGTGGCTAAAGGTGATTATTATCTTATAATCTATTGTAAACCCAAGATGATCACAATGGCTTGGAAGGTAGTGGGGTAAAGTATTTTTCTGAAATATCAGAATCCTTGGATGCAGCTCCAGTTTCTTCAACATCGTTTTTTCTCAACTCTGCTGAGGTACTGTATTTGCCAGCTATGTAAGTTTTCTGCTTCTAATGTGGACCAAAATTAATGAAAATGAAAAAGGCATGTCTGAATCTGTGGATGCAGATACTAATTTCTCCAGTAACAAGAGTTCACCTGATCCTGTTTTTAGATGAACTAAAATATCAGAATCTTTATCTTATTTCTCTTCCTGTTCTTTCCCACCATCTTAACAATAAGGTCAATAAGCATTGCTTGTATTAACCCTAATCTTTTACTAGTCTTTGTGGTGTTCCTCTATAGATATTCATTAATTTTTCACCGTAAAACTGAAAACTAAATATTATGTTTCCCATTTTGCAAATGCGGAAACTGATTCTGAGCTAGATTAAGAAATTTATATAAGAACACATAGCTAGCTAGCTGGTGAAAAAGAGACCAAATTCCTTATGATTGATAAGCATATGATGTTGTTATGATGCTACATTATCTAGAAACTGAAAATTCCTCTTATCAGCATAATAATATTACTCTTTTAGATTCATCTTTCTTCATAGGCAATCCCTTTAATTGTGTGTCTGTAATACATTTTATATATTTTTATTGAGTGATTGTCAACTATCATAATGTACATATATACTATATCGAATACAGCTCAAGAAACATTTCATAAAGTGAACACATATATGTAGCTAACATTTACATCAATATATTGAAAATGGCTGGCATCCTTTACAGCCATTACCCTTCCCAGATGTAATCTCAATTCTCACTTCTATCATCAAAGTTTAGCATTACTGATTTTCAAACTTCAAATACATGGAAACATACAGTGTGCACTCTTTTGTGCCTGACATCTTCATTTCTTTGCTTAGATTGAAGTTCCCTTCTGGTTTCATATCCCACTTGCTTGACGAACTCTCTTCAATATTTTTTTGGAAGCGCAGGTGTGTCAGGGGTCCCTAAGGTCATCCTTGGTTCAAGGATTTGCTAGATCGATTCACAGAACTCAGAAAAGCTATCATACTCATGGTTAGTTATTACAGTAGAAGGATGTAGATTACATCAGCAAAGATAAAAGATATGTAACACACAGTCTAGGAGAGAGGAGGTGAAAACTTCCAGTTGTCCTCTTCCAGTGCAGTCTCTCCCAGTGGACAGTGCTTAATTTTCCCAGCAATGAGGTCACCCCTTCATAGGGTACTTTCCTGACTGCCATTTTAAAAATGGACAGCTTTTTATTTCTCCACCTAATCACACATTCCTTATTTCACTTTTCTTCATAGCAAATGTTACCGTCTGATATGATAAATTTATTTATCTAAAGCACCCTGACTGCAATATGCAATCCTGGGTTTTGTCTTTTTCACAAGCATCCAAAGTGACTGACAATGCCTGGCGCATTCAAAAAATATTTGTTAAATGAGTTAATAAATTATTCCTTATTGCTTATGCATCAGATAGTTGTGAAAATACCTGCCTTAGAAACATTTTTTCTGAATGCTAAATGAAATATTATCTGTGTTGTACATATTTGTCATTTTAAAAAATGCTCTTACTATATTTGGGAAAATCTTTGATTTATGAGTCTCAGTGGTATAAAAAGAGCTGCTTACTGGTCTTGAAAGCAAAAGAATCAAATATTCATTTTCCCAGCTCCCTTAGTAAGCACCATTCTGATTTGGTTGGGACCAAGGGGTTCTTTGAATTGTGGGACCTTTAATGCTAAAATAGGCACATCCCCACTAAAACTGAGACAGTTAATCATTATGATAGAAGTTAGGCATAAGCATGTGACCTATGTTTAGCCAATCGTATGTTACCTCCTTAGAATCTGACTGTGTGGTTAGTTATGTGAAGAAGTCAGTGACTTTATTTCAGCCACAACAGGAATATTTGAGGTCCAGGGGCTGTGCTGGTCCTAGCACTGGTATCTGGTGTCCAGCAAAAGTGGTGTTCTGACCAAATGTAACTGATTTCTCATTCTACTTACAGTAAGCCATGCAGCTCCCTAATACTCTTCCAAAACCTTCATTTTGTTTTTGTTAAATTCGTAATGGAGTGTTTCTGTTGCTTATAGGCAGGGACACTCTGATACACTCTTGATGGACTCCAAACAATTTTGAGAAAGTTGTAAAAAATGTAAAAGCATTGATGATCGTTTTTATTGGTGCAGAGCAGAGCTTAGCTGACCATCTAGATAGCCAGTGGAAAACACCTGCAAATAAAAAAGGGTTTTGCTGAAGTGGATATTGTATGTGATTTAAGGAGTCCCATTACAGCAAGTTTCAGACTGTGCTAGAAAATTACTTTACATTCTAGTTGTTAAACCTGTTGTGTTCAATTCAAATATGTTTCCATGGCATAAAAGGTAGAGATTAGTTTAGTTTCCTTAAAACATGAAGGAAGTAGTAGCTCATCATGTGTGAGCCAGTTTAGAAGAAAATCAAATGTATTTTAAATGGCAAGGGAGCCAGAAGCATAACCATTAGGACTGGCCAATATTAGGCATCTCCATCTGTAGGGGGAACAAGTTTCCTTTAGAATTTTCTTCAGATCGGGAGTTCTTCCTGCTATGGAATTTTACTTTTTCTGCTTTGTCATAAGGAAAGACTTGAGGAACATTTTAGGGGGGAATTTTAAACGGTATGTTTATCAGTTAGTGTTTGATATATAATGAAAAACCACATAAATTCATGATATACAGCAAAAAAAGTGTTTATTGCACTTGTATATGTGTTCATTGTGGATTAAAAGGTGGTCATGTTCTGCTGATCTTGGCTGATCCCTGCTTGGATTACTCAAGTAACCCAATTTTGCTCCACATGTCTCTCATCCTCCAACAGATATTCCAGTGATTTTTTTTTTTTTTTTTTTTTTTTTTTTTGAGACGGAATCTCGCTCCGTTGCTCAGGCTGGAGTGCAGTGGCACGGTCTCGGCTCACCACAACCTCCGCCTCCCAGGTTCAAGAAATTATTCTGCCTCAGTCTCCCAAGTAGCTGGGATTACAGGCACATGCTGCCACGCCTGGCTAATTTTTTGTATTTTAGTAGAGATGGGGTTTCACCGTGTTCCCCAGGCTGGTTGTGAACTCCTGAGCTCAGGTAACCCTCCCACTTCGGCCTCCCAAAGTACTAGGATTACAGGCATAAGCTCCCGTGCCCAGTCATCAATGATATTCTTATAGTGATGATAGAAATGTAGGAGAACAGACAGACATAGCCATGTCTTCTTGAAGCCCCAGTTTGAAACTGACACCTAGTCAATTTCACATCATCTAGGTTTCAGCAAATCACATCCCTAAGCTCCAAATCAAGAGGCAACTCGGGTCATCCTGTGCACAGTGGGGAGGCACTGAACAGCTACATGGCAAAGGGCATTGGTCCAGGAAGGAATGAAGAGTTTGGGTCATCATTGTCATCCACCGTAATGTGTGTTATATCATCTTGGGTGTATGAAACTAGATTATGCTGGAAAGTGAGTTAAACAGGTGAAGGTAAATGTTATCACATTGTCTAATATTTCCAAGGCTATATCAACTTGCCTCTTTTACATATGTTCTCTTGAATTCTTTGTCTTTAAGTTACTGAAGCCATAACCAGCCAGACTGTCAGGTCCTGAACCACACTCTGTCATCCTTACATGTTTATTTCTCCTTGTTTCCTTCCTTCCTTCCATCTGGCCATCACATAAAATACTGATCCAATGCTCTGTGTAAACCATCTTGTTAGCGACTGGGGACAAAGTGGTGCAAAAAGATCCACATGATCCCTCCCTCACAAGCCTTAAATTCCAGTGATAAAGACAGGCACTAATACGTAATACATATAATTAAATTTTAATTGGAATTCCTTCCATGTTTTTTCTTACTCACTTCTCTCTAGTTTCTGATCACTGTACTATATCTTCAACACAATAAGTATAGTCTCTGCCAGGCTTGTACACTTGCTGTTTCGTTTTGGAGTGCTTTTCCTCCAGGTTTCTGTATGCATCATCCCTAAATGCCTCAAGCCTCTGCTCTAAAGTCATGGAGGCCTTCCCTGAACACCTGTCTAAGATAACACACTTTCAGTCTCTTACTTCCCCTAATCCCTGCTTTAGTGGTCTCTTTATAGAGATTGTATGTGTATGCATGCATGTTTGTGTTTGTTTGCTTATCATATTTCTCTACTATTCTGCCCAGAAGATAAACTCTATGAGAGCAGGGACTTAAGCTGCTCCGTGTACTATGTTTTGTGTACTTATGATGGTGAGTAGCATGTAGTAGTTGTCAGTACTTTTTAATGTTGTATGCTCATATGACATTATTAGTAAACAATGAAACAATTCATTCCTATTTTTATCCATATTCAGTGTCCATGGATACCGAATCTGTGTGGTGCCTACCATAATGATTCATTTTCCTTAAGGTTTCATGGATGTATAAGAACTAGATGAGAAGTGATTTCCCAGATTAGTTGCAGGGTCTTGGCTCCCACATCCAACTTTAATAGCTATAGATGTCAGAACATGGTGAGAGATCTGTATTAAGTCATTGATTTAGCTATGCTAAACTTTATCCTTTGGTCTCATTTTGAACCAAACCTCCTGCTAACACAGAATAGGGAAAGAGCTTTGTGTAGATTCTTCAGGCTTCCAAACACTTAACAGTGAGCCGGGCACTCTGCTAACTACTTAACTGAAGTAATTTAATCTTCACAACAGCTGTGTAAATTATGTACTACCTTGAGTCTACTTAGAGATGAAGAAATGAAAGTGCAGAGGGTTAGCCAGTTTGTTTAGAGTCAAAGAGCTCTTAGATGGTGCAGTTGGTGTTCAGGTACAGACATGATACCCTGCCAGAGCCAGCATTCTAACCAAGATGTTAGCTGCCCTCTTTATGTCCATAAAAAAGAAATCCAAGCTACTTTAACTGGTTAAAGCTGATTGCATGTGTGGAATAAAGGCAAAACAATCAAAAAACAGTCCATTGACAAATGGTTAGTTCTGCTTAACGAGTCATGATCTCTATATATGTTATCTTAGTTAGTACTCACAACAATCCTATAAGGTTGGTGCAATTATGACTTGAAAGAATATGAAACTAAGATGCAAAATAATCAAGCCACCTGACCAAACGCAGGCAGAAAAAGCAAGGGTACTGGGATTCACATTCAGGGAGCTGGGCTCCCTGTCTTATTCTTACGCACTCCTGCTTCTGTTGTCTTGCCCATCACGGAGGGAGGAAGTAGATAGTATCAGAGTCATTCAAACTGGGTCCCAAGGGAAATAACATCGAAGCAGAAGGACAGGGGATGCTCTGAACAAGCATATTATTTAGAATCAGGCAGACCTTGGCTCTCACTGTGATTCTGTTACTAATTTTGTTGACTTAATAATTTAATTTTTCTGGGCTTCAACTGCACAAGCTATAAAATAGAGATAATAATTTCTACCTAGCAGTATTTTTGAGAAGATTATACAAGACATTTGAAAAGATCACATGAGTTAAAATAGTTTGTGAAATATATTAAAAAATGCATGTTTTCGTTCTGCTTTTACCACTATTGTCAGGTTTAATATATTGTCAAGTCCACAAATTATATGTAGGTATCTACACTTCTTTACCCTGAATAGTTTTTTGGGCAAACCTTGCTTTACTTTGCTTTTCAATATTAATCTGTCCATGATACTCACTAAATATGCTGCTAATAATCTGTTTAGTTTCGATAATGCCTCAACCTCTAGGTTTTACACTATTTTATACTCTTCGTAGAACTTCCATCTTCTGGTTCATGTTAATGTTTGCTGTTCTTTAATTATCATCTAGAGGCAAGAGATGGGAAAATTCAGGTGTCTAGAGATAAAAAGTTAAGAGCATTTTAAAATTAGGGCAGTCTGAGTCAGTCACATGGGAGAGAGAGCTTGGGTTGAAGTCCAAAGACAGCCTTGAAAATGGTGCTAGGCTGATAGAATAGAAAGTCATGAAGTATGGGAGCTACAGAAGCAGGAGGATGAGCAGCAGGATGCAAGATGGTCCTAAAGAGGTACCAGAGTTCTAGGCAATGAAGGATGAAAGCAACATCCAGGGCAGACACAGTCCTCTGTTTGGTTGTGTCTAGTTTCAGGATAGAAGGATTATGTTTAGGACGGCTTTAAATGAACTTTGTGGGGCTTGACTGGTTCCTGCTAGCAGCTCTAAAAGGAACATTTGAATTTTAAGAGAAAGCAAGCCTCAAGGTAAAGCAATGACTTGTGAGGTTTTCATTTCAGCAACAGGAAGCACATGTCACTGGAGGTCACTGGAGGTCAGCCTTCCCAAGAGTCCTGAGATTCCACCCATGAGTGGTCGGCTGTTCTGCCTGTAGGTGCCAACTCTTAGAATTGCAGAAGCTCTCTAAATTTCCAAGTAAACATTGAGTGTGCCTGGATGCTCAAGCAGAAAATGGAAATACCTCTGGGTCCAGTTAGAGCCCTTCCTAGCTTTCAGCTGCCTTACTTTTGCTGAAACAAACTCAGGATCTTAGAGAATTTGCCCATCTGCTCAGCTATATTCAGGCTAAAGACCTTTGCGTCTGATTCCTAATGAGCTGAACTCATCCTCCCAAATCAACTGGAATGCAAGAGGTGAGTGCCTCCTGAAATGTGAATGGCTTCCTCACTTTTATGATGTTCATTAGAAGGTTCTATAAGTCACTGGGGCATCCAAATTTGTTTTTAATGATGAACTCCAATAACAAACCTAAAAGAGTGGGTGGTAAGGGAATGGAATGGAACCATGGGATTCCTGCCTGACAGCTCCACATAGTCCATCATTTACAGGGTGCTTAAAGAGGAAGGATCTGTGTAAAAACAAAATGGAAAGTGTGAGGCTGGTGGGTATAGTGTGCATTTGAGACTATATATGCAGAAGTGAAAAAGATTGGATTTGCATCCATGTGCATAATTTATGCGACCCTGGGCAAGCACTTAACTTTCTTTGATTCTGTTTCTTTAGGTGTAAAATGGGAATTATAACATCATAACATTTTTGAAATGATTGATTGCTCTAAATGTATGTGGAGTGGTTGGCACATTTTATGCTACTTAATATGTGCTTAATGTATGTCACTGATTATTGCTATTCCTGACTTTTGAGTTTTTCTAACTTTTTTATTTTCCAAGTTTACCTTAATTCATTGACTTGATTCTCTCTCTTCTCTCCTTCCACCTCCCCCTCCCTCCCATACATTATATCAAAAAGAGACTGAATCTTTCTCCATCTCGAGATGCATTTCAGTACTGTGGCACAAATCAGCATATTTTAGCATATGTATAAATGTTAACTAATTCCTCAATCTGATTAAAACTCGAGTTTTGGGTCTATAGCTTAGGACAGGAAGTCTGACCTACATCTGAGAAACGTGAATCGCGGCTTTCAGCAGTGGAAGGAATTTTTGTATGAATCATGCCAGAGAACAGATTCTTCATCACCCGAACTGCACGACTGCATGATGGTACACCTTCTTTTGTCTAGGCACGTTTTTCTCTGGGAAATTTAGGCAAAGAGAAAGAGATTTCACATATTTTTTTCTTCCTTTTCTTTTTTTTTTTTTCTGGTTGGAAACATCAATTCTTTGCAAATTATTTTATTAGCCAACAGAATTCTTTTTATTCTCAATGAATTTTGGAGACAGCTTAACATTGGTTTTAAAGCTTATTTAGGGAATTAATAAGTGAAAATAGATAAGAAGCTTTTAGGAGAAAGAACTGATGTAAAAGTTGCCCCACCAGAGAAAATATTATAAAGTTGAAATCACTAAAATAACTGTACCAATACAAATATTTAAAATGTTAACCATTAAGTCTAGTAGTGGAAATATAGATGATTTCTTTTTTTTTTTTTAGTTTTTTAAAAATATTTTTATTATACTTTAAGTTATAGGGTATATGTACACAACGTGCAGGTTTGTTACATATGTATACATATGCCATGTTGGTGTGCTGCACCCATTAACTCATCATTTACATTAGGTATATATATATATATCTCTCCTAATGCTATCTGTCCCCCCTCCCCCACCCCACAACAGGCCCCGGTGTGTGATGTTCCCCTTCCTGTGTCCAAGTGTTCTCACTGTTCAATTCCCACCTGTGAGCGAGAACATGTGGTGTTTGGTCTTTTGTCCTTGCGATGGTTTGCTCAGAATGATGGTTTCCAGCTTCATCCATGTCCCTACAAAGGACGTGAACTCATCATTTTTTATGGCTGCATAGTATTCCATGGTGTATATGTGCCACATTTTCTTTTTTTTTTTTTTTTATTATACTTTAGGTTTTAGGGTACATGTGCACAATGTGCAGGTTTGTTACATATGTATCCATGTGCCACGTTGATTTCCTGCACCCATTAACTCGTCATTTAGCATTAGGTATATCTCCTAATGCTGTCCCTCCCCCCTCCCCCAACCCCACAACAGTCCCCGGAGTGTGATGTTCCCCTTCCTGTGTCCGTGAGTTCTCATTGTTCAATTCCCACCTATGAGTGAGAACATGCGGTGTTTGGTTTTTTGTCCTTGTGATAGTTTACTGAGAATGATGTTTTCCAGTTTCATCCATGTCCCTACAAAGGATATGAACTCATCATTTTTTATGGCTGCATAGTATTCCATGGTGTATATGTGCCACATTTTCTTAATCCAGTCTATCGTTGTTGGACATTTGGGTTGGTTCCAAGTCTTTGCTATAGTGAATAGTGCTGCAATAAACATACGTGTGCATGTGTCTTTATAGCAGCATGATTTATAGTCCTTTGGGTATATACCCAGTAATGGGATGGCTGGGTCAAATGGTATTTCTAGTTCTAGATCCCTGAGGAATCGCCACACTGACTTCCACAATGGTTGAACTAGTTTACAGTCCCACCAACAGTGTAAAAGTGTTCCTATTTCTCCACATCCTCTCCAGCACCTGTTGTTTCCTGATTTTTTAATGATGGCCATTCTAACTGGTGTGAGATGGTATCTCACTGTGATTTTGATTTGCATTTCTCTGATGGCCAGTGATGATGAGCATTTCTTCATGTGTTTTTTGGCTGCATAAATGTCTTCTTTTGAGAAGTGTCTGTTCATGTCCTTTGCCCACTTTTTGATGGGGTTGTTTGTTTTTTTCTTGTAAATATGTTTGAGTTCATTGTAGATTCTGGATATTAGCCCTTTGTCAGATAAGAAGGTTGCAAAAATTTTCTCCCATTCTGTAGGTTGCCTGTTCACTCTGATGGTAGTTTCTTTTGCTGTGCAGAAGCTCTTTAGTTTAATTAGATCCCATTTGTCAATTTTGGCTTTTGTTGCCATTGCTTTTGGTGTTTTAGACATGAAGTCCTTGCCCATGCCTATGTCCTGAATGGTATTGCCTAGGTTTTCTTGTAGGATTTTAATGGTTTTAGGTCTAACATTTAAGTCTTTAATCCATCTTGAATTAATTTTTGTATAAGGTGTAAGGAAGGGATCCAGTTTCAGCTTTCTACATATGGCTAGCCAGTTTTCCCAGCACCATTTATTAAATAGGGAATCCTTTCCCCATTTCTTGTTTTTTGTCAGGTTTGTCAAAGATCAGATAGTTGTAGATATGCGGCATCATTTCTGAGGGCTCTGTTCTGTTCCATTGATCTATGTCTCTGTTGTGGTACCAGTACCATGCTGTTTTGGTTACTGTAGCCTTGTAGTATAGTTTGAAGTCAGGTAGGGTGATGCCTCCAGCTTTGTTCTTTTGGCTTAGGATTGACTTGGCGATGCGGGCTCTTTTTTGGTTCCATATGAACTTTAAAGTAGTTTTTTCCAATTCTTTGAAGAAAGTCATTGGTAGCTTGATGGGGATGGCATCGAATCTATAAATTACCTTGGGCAGTATGGCCATTTTCACGATATTGATTCTTCCTACCCATGAGCATGGAATGTTCTTCCATTTGTTTGTATCCTCTTTTATTTCATTGAGCAGTGTTTTGTAGTCCTCCTTGAAGAGGTCCTTTACATCCCTTGTAAGTTGGATTCCTAGGTATTTTATTCTATTTGGAGCAATTGTGAATGGGAGTTCACTCATGATTTGGCTCTCTGTTTGTCTGTTATTGGTGTACAGGAATGCTTGTGATTTTTGTACATTGATTTTGTATCCTGAGACTTTGCTGAAGTTGTTAATCAGCTTAAGGAGATTTTGGGCTGAGATGATGGGGTTTTCTAGATATACAATCATGTCATCTGCAAACAGGGACAATTTGACTTCCTCTTTTCCTAATTGAATACCCTTTATTTCCTTCTCCTGCCTGATTGCTCTGGCTAGAACTTCCAGCACTATGTTGAATAGGAGCGGTGAGAGAGGGCATCCCTGTCTTGTGCCAGTTTTCAGAGGGAATGCTTCCAGTTTTTGCCCATTCAGTATGATATTGGCTGTGGGTTTGTCGTAGATAGCTCTTATTATTTTGAGATACGTCCCATCAATACCTAATTTATTGAGAGTTTTTAGCATGAAGGGTTGTTGAATTTTTTCAAAGGCCTTTTCTGCATCTATTGAGATAATCATGTGGTTTTTGTCTTTGGTTCTGTTTATATGCTGGATTACATTTATTGATTTGCATATGTTGAAGCAGCCTTGCATCCCAGGGATGAAGCCCACTTGATCATGGTGGATAAGCTTTTTGATGTGCTGCTGGATTCGGTTTGCCAGTATTTTATTGAGGATTTTTGCATCAATGTTCATCAAGGATATTGGTCTGAAATTCTCTTTTTTGGTTATGTCTCTGCCAGGCTTTGGTATCAGGATGATGCTGGCTTCATAAAATGTGTTAGGGAGGATTCCCTCTTTTTCTATCTATTGGAATAGTTTCAGAAGGAATGGTACCAGTTCCTCCTTGTACCTCTGGTAGAATTCAGCTGTGAATCCATCAGGTCCTGGACTCTTTTTGGTTGGTAAGCTGTTGATTATTGCCACAATTTCAGAGCCTGTTATTGGTCTATTCAGAGATTCAACTTCTTCCTGATTTAGTCTTGGGAGGGTGTATTTGTCCAGGAATTTATCCATTTCTTCTAGATTTTCTAGTTTGTTTGCATAGAGGTGTTTGTAGTATTCTCTGATGGTAGATTGTATTTCTGTGGGATCGGTGGTGATATCCCCTTTATCATTTTTTATTGCATCTATTTGATTCTTCTCTCTTTTCTTCTTTATTAGTCTTGCTAGCGGTCTATCAATTTTGTTGATCTTTTCAAAAAACCAGCTCCTGGATTCATTAATTTTTTGAAGGGTTTTTTGTGTCTCTATTTCCTTCAGTTCTGCTCTGATTTTAGTTATTTCTAGCCTTCTGCTAGCTTTTGAATGTGTTTGCTCTTGCTTTTCTAGTTCTTTTAATTGTGTTTTAGGGTGTCAATTTTGGATCTTTCCTGCTTTCTCTTGTGGGCATTTAGTGCTATAAATTTCCCTCTACACACTGCTTTGAACGTGTCCCACAGATTCTGGTATGTTGTGTCTTTGTTCTCGTTGGTTTCAAAGAACATCTTTATTTCTGCCTTCATTTCATTATGTACCCAATAGTCATTCAGGAGCAGGTTGTTCAGTTTCCATGTAGTTGAGCGGTTTTGAGTGAGTTTCTGAATCATGAGTTCTAGTTTGATTGCACTGTGGTCTGAGAGACAGTTTGTTATAATTTCTGTTCTTTTACATTTGCTGAGGAGAGCTTTACTTCCAACTATGTGGTCAATTTTGGAATAGGTGTGGTGTGGTGCTGAAAAAAATGTATATTCTGTTGATTTGGGGTGGAGAGTTCTGTAGATGTCTATTAGGTCCGCTTTGTGTAGAGCTGAGTTCAATTCCTGGATATCCTTGTTAACTTTCTGTCTCGTTGATCTGTCTAGTGTTGACAGTGGGGTGTTAAAATCTCCCATTATTATTGTGTGGGAGTTTAAGTCTCTTTGTAGGTCACTCAGGACTTGCTTTATGAATCTGGGTGCTCCTGTGTTGGGTGCATATATATTTAGGATAGTTAGATCTTCTTGTTGAATTGATCCTTTACCATTATGTAATGGCCTTCTTTGTCTCTTTTGATCTTTGTTGGTTTAAAGTCTATTTTATCAGAGACTAGGATTGCAACCCCTGCCTTTTTTTGTTTTCCATTTGCTTGGTAGATCTTCCTCCATCCCTTTATTTTGAGTCTATGTGTGTCTCTGCACGTGAGATGGGTTTCCTGAATACAGCACACTGATGGGTCCTGACTCCTTATCCAGTTTGCCAGTCTGTGTCTTTTAATTGGAGCATTTAGCCCATTTACATTTAATGTTAATATTGTTATGTGTGAATCTGATCCTGTCATTATGATGTTAGTTGGTTATTTTGCTCGTTAGTTGATGCAGTTTCTTCCTAGCCTCGATGGTCTTTACAATTTGGCATGTTTTTGCAGTGGCTGGTACCGGTTGTTCCTTTCCATGTTTAGTGCTTCCTTCAGGAGCTCTTTTAGGGCAGGCCTGGTGGTGACAAAATCACTCAGCGTTTGCTTGTCTGTAATGTATTTTATTTCTCCTTCACTTATGAAGCTTAGTTTGGCTGGATATGAAATTCTGGGTTGAAAATTCTTTTCTTTAAGAATGTTGAATATCGGCCCCCACTCTCTTCTGGCTTGTAGAGTTTCTGCCGAGAGATCAGCTGTTAGTCTGATGGGCTTCCCTTTGTGGGTAACCTGACCTTTCTCTCTGGCTGCCCTTAACATTTTTTCCTTCATTTCAACTTTGGTGAATCTGACAATTATGTGTCTTGGAGTTGCCCTTCTCGAGGAGTATCTTTGTGGCGTTCTCTGTATTTCCTGAATCTGAATGTTGGCCTGCCTTGCTAGATTGGGGAAGTTCTCCTGGATAATATCTTGCAGAGTGTTTTCCAACTTGTTTCCATTCTCCCTGTCATTTTCAGGTACACCAATCAGACGTAGGTTTGGTCTTTTCACATAGTCCCAAATTTCTTGGAGGCTTTGTTCATTTCTTTTTATTCTTTTTTCTCTAAACTTCTCTTCTCGCTTCATTTCATTCGTTTCATCTTCCATCAGCGATACCCTTTCTTCCAGTTGATCGCATCTGCTACTGAGGCTTCTGCAATCTTCGCGTAGTTCTCGAAACTTGGCTTTCAGCTCCATCAGCTCCTTTAAGCCCTTCTCTGCATTGGTTATTCTAGTTATCCATTCTTCTAATTTTTTTTCAAAGTTTTTAACTTCTTTGCTATTGTTTTGAATTTCCTCCTGTAGCTCAGAGTAGTTTGATCGTCTGAAGCCTTCTTCTCTCAACTCGTCAAAGTCATCCTCCATCCAGCTTTGTTCCGTTGCTGGTGAGGAACTGCGTTCCTTTGGAGGAGGAGAGGTCCTCTGCTTTTTAGAGTTTCCAGGTTTTCTGCTCTGTTTTTTCCCCATCTTTGTGGTTTTATCTACTTTTGGTCTTTGATGATGGTGATGCACAGATGTGTTTTTGGTGTGGATGTCCTTTCTGTTTGTTAGTTTTCCTTCTACCAGACAGGACCCTCAGCTGCAGGTCTGTTGGAGTTTACTAGAGGTCCACTCCAGACCCTGTTTGGCTGGGTGTCAGCAGCGGTGGCTGCAGAACAGCGGATTTTCGTGAGACCACAAATTCAGCTGTCTGATAGTTCCTCTGGAAGTTTTGTCTCAGAGGAGTACCCAGCCGAGTGAGGTGTCAGTCTGTCCCTACTGGGGGGGGTGCCTCCCAGTTAGGCTGCTCAGGGGTGAGGGACCCACTTTAGCAGGCAGTCTGTCCGTTCTCAGATCTCCAGCTGCGTGCTGGGAGAACCACTACTCTCTTCAAAGCTGTCAGTCAGACAGGGACATTTAATTCTGAGGAGGTTCCTGCTGAGCTGAATTTTTGTTTGTCTGTGCCCTGCCCCCAAAGGTGGAGCCTACAGAGGCAGGCAGGCCTCCTTGAGCTGTGGTGGGCTCCACACAGTTGGAGCTTCCTGGCTCCTTTGTTTACCTAAGCAAGCCTGGGCAATGGCGGACGCCCCTCCCCCAGCCTCGCTGCCGCCTTGCGGCTTGATCTCAGACTGCTGTGCTAGCAATCAGGGAGACTCCGTGGGCATAGGACCCTCCGAGCCAGGTGCGGGACAGAGTCTCCCAGTGTGCCATTTTCCAGGCCCGTTGGAAAAGCGCAGTATTGGGGTGGGACTGACCCGATATTCCAGGTGCCGTCTGTTACCCCTTTCTTTGACTAGGAAAGGGAACTCCCTGACCCCTTGCGCTTCCCGAGTGAGGCAATGCCTCGCCCTGCTTCGGCTCGCGCACAGTGCGCTTAACCGACTGTCCTGCACCCACTGTTTGGCACTCCCTAGTGAGATCAAACCGGTACCTCAAGCAGAAATGCAGAAATCACCCGTCTTCTGTGTCACTCAGGCTGGGAGCTGAAGACCGGAGCTGTTCCTATTCGGCCATCTTGGCTCCACGGCTTTTTCTTCCTTTTCAATAATGACTATATTTTCTGGTTACCATTATTTTAGCTCTGCCCTTTAGTTAACATGAGATTAAACTGTCAAGAAGATGAAGGTCACTTTAACATTTTCCTAGATGGCACAAAAGACCTGAAAAATATCTGCTCTTCCTTTCTTCTCTTTGGTGAGTCACGGTAAGACTCTTAAGGGAGAGTGTTGGTCTTTGAAGTCAGGGAGAACTAGGTTCTAGTCTTACCACTTAGAAGTCATGTGGCCTTGAGCAAATTGTATAACCTTTTATGTCTAGGGCTGTCACCTGTAAACACAAAATAGTAATACTTATGTCTGAGTGTTGAGCTGAGGAGGGCCTGACACAGAGTAATTAAATAATTCTCAGCTTCCCTTGAGCCCAAATATTTGCATATTCTAAAAGCTCCACAGATGGTTCTGTTATTCACCCAAGATAAAGAACCTGTATATTGGATGTAGTATTAATAACATTAATTCCTTTCTGCTTTACTTCCATTTAGGCTAAAAAGAATCTAATTTATATTTCTCACTAAAGGATCATTTATTCATATAAAATCTTTATATAAAATCTTTCTTTCAAAATTAGAACATGTCTTAATGGTCACATGTTCAACATCTACATGTGTGATTTACTTTTAAAACTTTCTTGACAAGTGATTATTCAACTTTTTCTTTAAATAATTTTAGTGATTGAAAATCTACTGTGCTATTATAATTATTCTTATTTTTCTCTATTTTATAATTTGGTCAGAACTCCCTTCTTAGCAACTCAGAAAAAGTTGAATCTCACTTTTGCGGGTTAACTTTTATATATTTGAAGATGGCTGTAAGGCCCCTTTGAGTCATTTCTTGTTCATGGTTAGGAACCTAAAAATAATTTCCAAACTGGCTGACCATCAGACCTCTGAGAAACTTATAAAACATAGAGCTTTCTGTTTCTTTTGACTCAGAATCATCATAGTGGATCCCTGGAGTCAGCACCGTCGAACAAGTTCTTCAGATGATTCTGTGAATATTGGAATCTTTGCTTACCATGGTTTCTCAACAGGAGGAAGTTTGCACTGCAAGGTGCATTTGGCAATGTTTGAATACATTTTTGGTTAGGACAACTGGGAAAGGGGAGCCACTGGTATCTAGTGAGTAGAAGCCAAGGATGCTGCTAAATATTCAAGAATGAATGGCTATCATAACAAAAAATTATCTGGTCCTGAGTGTCAGTGGTGCTGAGGTTGACAAACTCTTACTCTATTCTCTCCTACATAGCTTTGAGTCTCCTTACCATCATGATTGACTTCTTACCCACTGTGTAGGTGTCCCTTAAATGTAGCTCAGAGAAAGGACCGAACACAATAAAGACCTGAAATCTTTAAAAGTGGAAGTGAAGAAGCACTGTATCTTATTACAGGATAATTCATTAATAGTAGAATTTCAGGTATTTTTTGGGACAACATTGGGAACTTAGATTCCTCTAGGTGCCATTAAATATCATACGATTTCAGTTCAGCATACATATTCATAATCCCAGGATGTCCACGGGCACTAGAAGAGCTTATTGAAACATCTTGGTACAAAGCTTTCTCTCTTCTTTTTTGTTTGTTTCTTTGTATTTGGCTGTCCCTGGAAAAGTATGCAAAAGGATTTTTCACACTTGAGTATGAGGATTTTCTTGATCTAAGTAACTTGCAATCATACACTGATGTAAATAAATCTTTTGTAACTTAGAGACCTTTTTTCTCCCTTTGCCAAAGTTGAGACTATTGTTTCTTAATGGACTTATAAAAAATTAATTTAAAAACAAAAGTTGAGCAATTTTTTATTGTTTCAGCCTATATCTATCTTCCTCTTGAAACGTTGAAACTCATTGTGAGATTTGGTGGGGGAGGTTCAGGTAATCATTTACTTAAGAGAAAGGTAAACTATAGGATTGAGAGATTAAATGTGTATGTGTGTGTGTATATACATAAAGCAATGATCAAACTATGTATGAAATAGAGCCATGACCTACAGTCTGTCACAGTTAGCCCAGAAAATTAATCTGTCATCTAGAGTAACCAGCCCAGAAATCTGGTCAGTCTTGCAGAAAGTCAGAGAACTATATCTAGCAACACATGCAGGAAACCAAAGTACCCTTATAACAATTGGTCTACAATGATCAGGACTTGATTAATAACTAACAGGTTCTCTAACTTTGTTATCAATTCTGACTTAGGACCGACCAGAAAAAAAAAATATATATATATATAGATAGATATACTTCAAACTAATCATGTAGAGTGCCCTGGTTCTAGTTAGTCTGCCTACAGCTTCCCCATGCTAACGGCCTCCAACAAGAGCATATATGAAGTCTTCCCTTTTTCTGCAACACTTTCCCACTCCTCTGCCTGACTTTGAGTATCTTCAAAACACAAGTAATGATGGTTAACTCCCTTGATGTAGCAAGCTCTAGATGAAAAGCTGTTGGCTGTTCTCAGTTGGTTGGTCTTCATTTTTTTATTTATATTTAATATTATATATAATATATTCTGCTGAATGAGCACCCATCATTTTATTTAATCCTCATAGAAGGTTAGAGGAAACTAACATTCAACACTGCTGAAGGATGAAGAAATGGAGCCTTACCATAGTTAAAAGAAAATTACCTAAAGTCCTGTCTAATAGAGTCAGTAGCTCTGCTGAGATTTTAACACAGAACATATGACCTCCTCCTTTTCCTTAATGCCTGTCTCACATACTTGATTCCCTGGCTTTTAACTTCCGGTTTTGCATCATTTTTGTGGCTTCATAATTACTCCTCCAATTTCCTCAATTACTCCTCCTTCATAATTACTACTCCAATTTCCTCAATTGGTAATGAGCTTAGCTTCTTTGCCTCAACCCAGTTTCCACTATGTTATGGCCATGACACAGCCCAAGCTTGCTCTGAAACCTGAGTAACAACCATTTCACTTCAGCTAGTTCCTGAGGGCACTGGGAGAGGTGTGTGTTCTTTATAGGTCTGTCTTCTTCTCAGGGGAAAGATGGAACCTCTTACATCTATAAATCCACACTCTGGGGCATCATATTCACTCTTTGCTTTCTTGAAGTCATCTGGAAAAAGGCGGCTTGTTCAGTGAAACTATTACCTTGCTGCCTGAAGTTATGTTATAAGCTATGTAGAGCACAAGCTTCACAGCTTCACTTCCATCACTCTCCACCCACAACCGTTTTGCTGAGCTTTTTTTTTTCCTTTCACATTAAAATTCCTAAATGAAGTGTGCAGTTGAGAAGCTTGATATGGGACGGAGAGAAAATGAGTGGAAGTGAGTGTCAGAGAGGAAGGGTAAAGATCTTGGCAGCCAGGAAGCAGTGAGAGTGAATCAAAGTGGGAGTCAAAATTAACAAGTGTCCTGGAATGCCAGTAAAACAGGTAATGGGGCCAACAAAAATATTGGAAAAAGATTTTGAAAGAGTGACTCCAAGCTGTGGCTCTTGAGAGGAAATTTCCTTTTTATGCTTTATAATGATATGGAAATTGATATGTTTAGCGAGACTCATGCTGGGGAAGAGAAGCAACTTTCTGAAAGATCACAAATCCTTCAGTTAGAGTCAGCAACAAGGTGCTCTTCAAAGTCTTTACAATGCAGCCATCTTGCCTTTTAAGATTTTTTTTTTTTTTTTTCAGTGCTGATAGCTAAACTTGACCTTTCATGTAAGCATCTGTGAAACGGCCAGGACTCTGCTGTTGTTGACTAAAGGAATGACAAAGATGAGATTCAAAAAATAGATGTACCTTTAATCATTTTGCATTTTACAAGCTCACACAATAAAAGCTGTGATCAGTCTTCAGAGAAAGCACACCTTGGAAAGAGGGACTGCATTAAGGAGTAAATATCACTGGTTTTATGGGACTCCAACTCTTGCTACAACCTGCTTCTAGAATCAGCCTCAAAGACAACACTTTGCAAAATACCTACTAGTAGTGTCTGCAAAAGAAAGTCACATACTCTAATAAAATTCAGATGCTGTGGGGGAATTTTTTTTTTAATTCCAGTTCAGCAGAATTGAGACAGAAAGGCAGTTTTATAGCATTTAAAAGAGAAGTTCAAAGACATAGTGACTGCCCTGCTGTTGAAGGTTTGCCCTCTCTGTTTTGACCCTAACTCCAACTCTCTTACCATTTAATGATTGGGAATGTCAAGTCTTCCTTCCATATAGAAAGGTCATAAAGTTGAGATCTCATCCTGAAGAACATGTTGAGACCAGCAAATGATTTGAATAATACAAATAACTATCTTGGGAAATGACATAAAGAAAAAAATCAACTTAGAAAGAATTTCAGCCTAGAAATAATGGCAAGTATCACATTCTATTTAGTATTAATAATAACTCCTATGTATTTAATACTCACTGTAGCCCAGATACAAGGCCAAACACTTATATTCATTATTCAAATTGATATCTCTGTGTGTTTATCTAGTTAATCATTTAGAATCATTTGTCTACTGTTTTGAAATCTCATGTCATGAGCAAGGACTAGAAAGCTTGCTGGTATGAGCAAGAAAATTATATAACCGGGAGTACAGTGAAAAGTGTCTTAGTCTGTTTTGTGCTGCTGTAATAGAATATCGCAGTCTAGGTAATTTATAAAGAACATAAATTTATTCTCTCACAATTCTTGAGGCTTGGAAGTCAAATATCAAGACACTAGAAAATGATGAGGACCTTCTCACTGCATTCTCATGTGGCAGAAGGCAGACACACAAGAGAGAGTGAACTCACTCCTGCGAGCTCTTTTTATAGCTTATTAATCCCTTCATGAAGACGGAGCTCTCATGACCTAAACACCTTTCATGAAGTCACAACTCTCAGCATTGTTGCATTGGAGCTAGTTTCCAATACGTTACCTGGCACAGTGGCTCTGCCTGTAATCCCAGCACTTGCGAGGCCGAGGCAGGCAGATAACCTGAGGTCAGGAGTTCGAGACCAGCCTGGCCAACATGGAGAAACCCTATCTCTACTAAAAGTACAAAAATTGGCTAGGCATGGTGGCGCATGTCTGTAATCCCAGCAACTCGGGAGGCCGAGGCAGCAGAATCACTTGCACCCCAGAGGCGGAGTTTGCAGTGAGCTGAGATTGCTCCACTGCACTCCAGCCTAGGTGACAGAGCGAGACTGTGTCTCAAAAAAAGAAAAAAAAAAGTTTCAGAACGTGAATTTGGGGGGATACATTCTGATGAAAGCAAAAAGAACATATTGGAACCTGAAGATTTGAGTTCTAAGCAGTTGGAATTCTTCTTCTAGTTACATTCTACTAGTTTACTTCAGAGAAGTAAGGAGAAAAATCCTATGAACATGCACATGTAAAAATGCTTTGGTAACTTGAAAGGCTAAAGATAGATAAGAGTAAATATTAAGAAATTAGCTGTTAATTTAATTGGCTTATTACTGACTTGCTCTTTTCCCTTTGCATATTGAGAATTGAGAGTTGTCTGACAACAACTATGACTGTCAATTTGTTATTTTCTTCTTGAATTTCTATCAGTTTTTGCTTGATATATTTTGGAGCCATATCATTAATGCTTAATAATTCCTGGTTGTTGTATTCTTTTTTTTTTAGACAAAGTCTCGCTCTGTTGCCCAGGCTGGAATGCACTGGTGCCATCTCAGCTCACTGCAAGCTCTGCCTCCCGGATTCATGCCATTCTCCTACCTCAGCCTCCCGAGTAGCTGGGACTACAGGTGCCCACCACCACGCCTGGCTAATTTTTTGTATTTTTAGTAGAGATGGGGTTTCACCGTTTTAGCCAGGATGGTCTTGATCTCCTGACCTCATGATCCACCTGCCTCAGCTTCCCAAAGTGCTGGGATTACAGGCATGAGCCACCACGCCTGGCTCTGTATTCTTGTATTTACTGATTAATTCTGTTTCTGGGCAGCTCCACTCATTACACAAATTTTTACCTCTGTATGGCTCTGTGTTTTTGTTTTTATTTTGAAGAAAAAGGAAACTAGTGCTATTTTAAGTAACAATAGATAATTGGAAGACTAAAAGGCAACTCACAGAATCAAAAGAGAAGCTCTAAATGACCGCGTTTAGGAAAGCTTAGAATAAAAGTGTCTAAGATTTAAGTGTCAGAAGTTGCAGGGTACCAACATCAGGAAATATGAATACCAAATAATTCTCATCTTTGTGTCACTCTTCTCATGATTTAAATTCTACAGGGAAAAGATTTTATTGTCCTAGATAAGTAAAATGTCCACTTGTTGGCCAAAGAAAGCAGAGGAGTCCTTGGTTGACAGTTCCAGGATACTGCATGCAGATAAAAAATGGTACATTCTTACAAGGAAATTGGTTTGCTGTTACTGGAGAAACAGAAATGGATATTGAAGAGGCCCAAATCAACAGAAATCTAGAGTTAATAAACATAACTTACTTACCCAAAATGATAATTTCATTATGTAAATCATGTCAAATTTCAAACATCCTAGCTTTTGTCATCAAAGATAACAGGCAATTGTATGAAGGAAGGATTTTTAAAGATTCTTCATGAACACCTATTTTCATTTTAAAATATTTTATTTTATTTTTAGCTTGCATATAAGTTGTAGACATTGTGGTAGATTAAAGATCAATACTAATTATTAGCTATTTCTCCCATTGAGAGGGAGTATTATTCCCCTCTCCTTGAATCAGGGCTGGCCTTAGAAACTTCTTTGACTGGCTGGGTGGTGCAGTGGCTCACGCCTGTAATCCCAGCACTTTGGGAGGCCGAGGCAGGCAGATCACGAGGTCAGGAGATGGAGGCCATCCTGGCTAGCACGGTGAAACCCTGTCTCCATTAAAAATACAAAAAATTAGCCGGGCGTGGTGGTGGGCCCCTGTAGTCCCAGCTACTGGGACTACAGGAGAATGATGTGAACCCAGGAGGTGGAGCTTGCAGTGAGTCTAGATGGCACCACTGCACTCCAGCCTGGGCGACGGAGAGAGACTCCATTTCAAAAACAAACAAACAAAAAAAACAAAACAAAAGCAAAAAAAGCCAAACCCTTGTTTGACCAAAGGGCATTCTGGAACTTCTGAGCCTAGATCGTGAGAAATCTTGCAGCCTCCACCAATCTTGCGGAATATCTTCTACTGGGGCTTCTATGAAATTTCATCTGTACTGAGGCCTCCATATTTCAAGAAGCTCAAACTACACTAATGAGCTCTGAAGGATAAGTTGTCATGTGGATTTGGAAGTACAAGTTGAATAGCACTGAGTTGCCAGACGTGTTCATGAAGAGGCCTTCATGGAAGTAAATCCTCCATTTCTAGTTGTCTTCGCTGGTGCCACATGGCTTAAAGACAAACTACTCAGCTAAGCTCGTTCCAAAACTCCTACCCAAAAAATCATGAGTGAAAATATGTTTTGTTTTTTTTTAAGCCTCTAAATTTTGGGGTAGTTTATCATGCAACAAAAAATAAACAAAATAGGCACCAAAGATTTAAGAAAAATATCTGTTTGAGAAAAATTTAAAATTGTTAACATTCAACTCCTAAACTTTTTTTAAATAAAAGTAAGGTTAAATCTAGAAAAGCTCTTAGAACAATAGTGTAATTTAAAAAAATCTTATTTGATAACTTTGGGTCTTCATGATTTTTAAAGTTCCTTATGTTTATTACTGAACAAAAAATTGAAGGAAATTCCCTAAGATTATCCAATGACACAGAGAAACGATCAGTTGATGGCCTATGGTCGATTAGATAATTGCCTTAATGG
This sequence comes from Symphalangus syndactylus, assembly GCF_028878055.3. Classification (NCBI taxonomy): domain Eukaryota; kingdom Metazoa; phylum Chordata; class Mammalia; order Primates; family Hylobatidae; genus Symphalangus; species Symphalangus syndactylus. The sequence goes on from NC_072428.2 coordinate 14,325,418, forward strand.
AGAGATTTTACATCCACATGAGTAGAACAATGGAAAGAAGCTGGAGAAAAAGTAAAAACAAACAAAAAAACCCCAAACCCAAACCAAACCAAACCTAGAACAATCCAATACTCTCAATACTGAAAGGCAGTTTCTTCTCTTTTCTAATGATGAATTTCCTCAGAGAGGTGAAACATATATGTTGCCTCTTAGATCTTATTAATGAAAAGGCTACTTGGCATTTGAATAAAGATTCTCCTATGGAACTATAGCTATCCATGTGTTTACATTTGGCATGACAATACAGTTAAAAGTTAAAATTTCATTTTATTAGAAAGTAAGGAATTACCACAACCCTCCAAATAGAATAACAACAAATGCATTTGTCTAAACTGCAGAAAACACAGGGTCTATAAATGTTCTCTTTATTAGGCCTTTCAAATGGAATATCTTGAAGAAAACAAACAGCAATTGTAAGATTGTAAAGAGAAATTACCATTTTGCTTGAAAGAAATGGCAATTAACAATGATGACAATGTGATTTATACTAATTGAGATTAAGTCAGACAAAATGGCAACATTAGTAATCATTTGAAGTGCTGTATTACTCATTATACTGTGCTTTGTAAACATCTCTCTTGAAATTAAAAAGTAATTAGTAGCATTTTAGTCATTTAATTCAGTCTAATTAGGATTTTCAAAAAATCTACAGACCTGCTGTTGGAAGCCTTTCTTATTTTGAATTGAGAAAACACATTTCTTTTTTAAAAAATCAACTTCTAGTGCTCTTTCTTGATCTCAAGTCTCCAAACAAAGAGGAAAATGGTATAATTAGAAGCAATAGATAGGAATTTACTTGAATTAGGCTAAATTTAAAAATTCACCCATCATAATTCAAGGAAGATGCATTTTAATCTTATTTTCTTTTGGTGCGAAAATGGAAAGCCTCTTTTGATAGTTGCTAAAAAGAATGAAACACTGATATTTTTACTGATCTAACCAACCCACATCTTCAGAATATGTCTCTAACGAAAACAAAAAAGCTTTAGCTAGCGTTGTTATTTGGATGACATTTTGGAATACAGAAAATTAAGTTTATCACCAGAACTTTATGACTGGTGATAACATTTGCTCTTATGTACTTGATGAAAGAAGAGACTCAAAACAAGATGAGACTGCCCTTTACCAAATGCTGTAGCAGGATTGCACCCTTTCAGGCTGAATTTTCTTTTGCATTTGCATGGTAATGTAATGATGAAGGTGTTAGGAATATACAAATTACTACCAACATGGTGGCTTAAAACAACACAAATTTGTTATCTGAAAATTCTAGTGGTCAGAAATTCTATGTGAGTTTTACTGGGTTAAAATCAAAGCGTAGACATGACTGTGTTTTTTTATGAAGACTGTAGTGAAGATTCTGTTTACTTGTCTTTTGTGGCCTGCAGAGGTTACTTGCAGTCCTTGGCTCCTGGCTTCTTTCTTTCTTCAAAGCCACCAATTTCATCACCCTGAGCTCTACTTTCCTTGTCATATGCACTTTTCTGACTGTCACTCTCCCCATTTCCTCTTCTTGAGCTTGCCTAGATACTCCAGGATAACCTCTCCCATTTCAAGTTGATCAGTAATCTGCATTCCATCAGCAACCTTAATTTCCCCTTGCCATATATCATAACATATTTATAGGTTTCAGGTATTCAGATATGGATATCTTTGGGGGCGATTATACTGCCTACCACAGTAGGACATAAGAATTATTACAAGTAATGACATAGAAAAAGCAGGAACTAGAAGTTCCTGCTTATACTAAATCTATGCCTGTATATCTCAGAGTTTTCCAAGAATGCTGCATATATCCCTTAAAACAATGGCAAATGAGAAACAATGAACAATTTTAACAGATGTACTTGGGCCTTCAAACCAGTACTGCAATAAAGTGGGCTGAGTCATGGGGAAGCATCCCCTTTTCCTTGGTTAACTAGTCCTAAGTAGCTTCAGATGAAAGCGTTCTTCTGTGTAATCAATTACCTATCACATAACCTATATCTAAACATACAGTTAGTATTTCCACACTCATCTATTCATTCATTTATTCCACAAATACTCATTGAGCACCTGTTGTGTGTCAGGCATTGCTCTACATTCTGGAGATTTGTCAGTAAATAAAACAGACAAAATAAATCTTGTTCTCAGAAGCTTATAATCTAGTGTCTGCATGGGGATGGCAGAAGACACACAATAAAATAAATAGATCATTTAAATATAAAATTGGTTGGACGGGGGCAAATGCTATGGAGATAAAAGAAGCAGGACGCAGGGGTGAAAACTGCAGAAAGAGGGTATAAGTTTTAATGATGTACTCAGGAAAGTCCTCACTGAGAAGCTGACTTGTGAGCAAAGATCATAAGGAAGTGCTGATTTTGTGGGTATGTAGGGAAAGAGTCTGGCAGAGAGAAGAGCAAATACACGGGCTCTGATGATAGCTCTTGCATCGTATGTTTAATAAAGAAATCAGTATTGATTTAGTAGCATGAGCTAGGGGAAGCCTTACAGAAGATGAAGAAAAAAGGTGTTTAGATCATGCCAGGCACTGTAAAGACTAGCTTTTAGTCCAAGTGAAATAGGAATCAGAAGGTAGAGGAGTGAAGACATCATCCGTCTGTCCTAGGCTTCAAAAAGATCATTTTGGTTGGTATGTTGGGAAAAGGCTGTGGGATATGAGAACAAAAGTGGGGAGATGAGCTAGAGAGATCATGGAGGCTTCACAAGTGTGAAGGCAGCCATGTGAGCTGTAGGTCTAAGTTGGAGCTTTACATAGTTCTTCATCCACCTATAGAAGGAGCCAGCCAAATCAATGCCCTGGAATCTGATCAATTTTGATCAGTATTTTTCCTCCTTGAGGCTTGATTAAAAGAGGAGAGGGACATGTGGGGAAGGAAGACTAACACAAAGCAAATTCCCATGGCAAGTTTCCAGAATTTATTTGGATGCATTCCCAGTGCAACCTGCCTGCCCTCAGTTGCATCCCTGCAGGGCCAAACCTGCAGATGTACCTGCCCATGAATGTGCAAGATTAATTGATATCTTTACACATGAGAAAAAGGTCTGGGAGATCAAGGAAGGACAGAACTTTAAAAATCCAAAGCTTTGCATTCTTATTCTGGTGTATTCACTTATCTTTTTGTAAAATTTTTGGCAAACCCTATCTGTCACCATATGGAATCTTATATTTTTCAATTATAGTTTCAACAACACCTGTAATCTCTAGTGCTTTTCTAAAACCTTGACTCCTTCATGAAGAAGTGATGTCTATTTTACCTCTTCTTATAGGTGGGTGGTCTTGTGACTTGCTGCAATCCACAGAATGTGGCTGAAGTTGAAACCAGCCCGGTTATCCCACAGAACTGATGTTTATGGTTTTTTTGAATAAACATAGAAATTGACTCTGTCAGTCTTGAAACTTGAGAAAGTTACACAGTTTATCTTGCTCTTTCTCAGGAAACCAACCATCAGGCTTCCCAGATAGTATCTAGGAAGTGAAACTTACCAGATCATGACATCTGGACAATGGGATGCCAGAGTCCTTGCCCATCATGACTGCTTAAATAAGCACCAGCTTTCTGTTGGCGAACTCCTCTTCCCTACCTCTCCCTAATTCCTGTTTCCCTACGCATGGTTACATTTCTTCCCTGCTTTAGAAATCCCTAATTGTAGTCAGTTAGGGAAGTGAATTTGAGACTGATCTCCCATATCCTCAACAGCAGCACCCGATTAAAGCCTTCTTCCCTGGCAATACTCATTGTCTTAGTGATTGGCTTTCTGTGCAGTGAACAGCAAGACTTAGACCAAACCCCTGGCATTTTGGTAATAAAATGATGCTGTGCAACTTTCAAGGATAGATCACAAAAAATGATGCAACTTCTACCTGGATCCCTGACACTCTGGACCGCATGAGAGGAGCCCCACTCTCCTGAGACTGCCCTGCTGTGGAGGAAGCCAGGTCACACAGAGGGGGCACATGGAGGCAATCTGGCCTACAGACCAGCTCAGGTCCCAGCTGACAGCCAGCATCACCCTCTAGCCATGCCGATGAACATGACTCCAGATGATTCTTCCCTCTGAGTCATTCCTTGCCTTTGAGTCTTCCCAAATGAGGCTCTAGACAATGTGGAGCACAGACAAGATTTTCTTTCTATACCCTATCCAAAATTCCAATACTAACAATCTGTGAGCTTAATAAAATGTTTGCTTTACATCACCACATTTCAGGGTGTTTAATGCAAAAATAGTAGCTGGCATATTCAGTTTTCTCATATGTAAAATAAGGATAATTTTACTTACCTGTTGTCCAATAAAGTCTCTATAAGTATGCTAAATTGCTTTACACAGTAAAGTTTTTTTAAAAAGTCAAATTGGCGGGCGCGATGGCTCACGCCTGTAATCCCAGCACTTTGGGAGGCCAAGGTGGGTGGATCATGAGGTCAGGAGATCGAGACCATCCTGGCTAACACAGTAAAACCCCGTCTCTACTAAAAATACAAAAAATTAGCCGGGTGTGGTGGTGGGCGCCTGTAGTCCCAGCTACTTGAGAAGCTGAGGCAGGAGAATGGAGTGAACCCTGGGGGGTGGAGCCTGCAGTGAGCCGAGATTGCGCCACTGCACTCTAGCCTGGGCGACGGCAAGACTCTGTCTCAAAAAAAAAAAAAAAAAGAAAAAAAAGGCAAATTTAAGGCTTGTTGCATGCTCATGAAGAATATTTTTGAAACACTTCAAAGGATTTTGCATGTACAGTTGTCCCTCAGTATGTATGAAGAATTGGTTCCAGGTCTCCACTGAGGTTACTGAAGTTTGCAGATGCTCAAGTCTCATATAAAATAATACTACAGCTGGTCCTCTGTATCTCTGGGTTCTACATTTGTGCATAGAAATGGGTGACTCTATTAACGATTTTAATCCTCACCACAATCCTGTGAGGTGAGTACTATTATTAAGCCTTCTTTACAAATGAATAAACTAAGACACACATTAATAAATAAGTGATTTTCTTGAGATCTTATACCTGGAAAGTGGGTGTGCTTAGATTTGAGCCCAGGCAATGTCGCCCCAGAGTCTGCACTTTCAACATCTGGGAAGTCTAAGAGGATGAAAATGATGTGTTAGAATAGTAGATTGGGTTAAAGTTCTACCCATGGCCTTAGCATGTTGCCTGCTGTCACTATGCCTCTCAGGGCCTAGTTTCTACGTTCTCTGAATTGCGAATATGGTCATTTGAACCTCTGATCTTACTGGATTTTGGTAGGAATCAAATGAAGCAGGCCAATGAAACTTCTCTGAAGTTTGTATAATTAATGTGGGTGTTCCTTTCATCACCATTTGGGTAACCGGGCATTTGCTATACCTGGAAACAAAATTTGGATCTTTGAAATTCAGCTTTCAATCTGGAACATATCCCTCCTGCTCTTCTGATGAATAAATCATGTCTTTTTGAAAATCCAGGATATCATCATTTCTGTTAGTTTTTTTTTCACTAGCAATGGCTTTAGCAACATGCCCTCCTGGGGGTGGAGTGAAGAGATGGACCTCTTCTGATTCTCTCTTGTGGGTAGAGAGGGTCTGTTTCTCAGCTCTGGCTTTACGCTTTTAACACAAGTCAAGATATCCATTCAGTACTTGGACTGTGAGACAGAGGCTTGGGCTACTCTGTCCTGCGCACAACAGAAGTTCTGATTATTCTTACCTACTTTTTTTTTCTTTTTTTTTTTGAGACGGAGTCTCGCTCTGTCACCCAGGCTGGAGTACAGTGGTGCAATCTCGGCTCCCTGCAAGCTCTACCTACCAGGTTCACGCCATTCTCCTGTCTCAGCCTCCTGAATAGCTAGGATTACAGGTGCCCACCACCACACCCGGCTAATTTTTTGTATTTTTAGTAGAGACAGGGTTTCACCGTTTAGCCAGGATGGTCTCTATCTCCTGACCTCATGATCCACCCACCTCAGCCTCCCAAAGTGTTGGGATTACAGGCGTGAGCCACCACGCCTGGCCCATTCTTACCTACTTCTTAAAGTTAGTCCTACACATGCTGCTTGGTTCCTGTATTTCTTTCCCTCTTGTTCTACAATGCTACATCTTTTATAGAGGTTTTTACATTGTTTATCATTACTGAAAATATATCCAGTGTTCTTGTTTTAATCCTAAATACTCATAGCACATTATAGGAGTGCCACCAGTTTTAACCATTTAGTGGAGGGCTAGGTATCTTTCCTGTTCCTTAAAACCTACCAGAGGGTTGGGCGTGGTGGCGCACACCTGTAATCCCAGCACTTTGGGAGGCCGAGGCGTGTGGATCACTAGGTCAAGAGATTGAGACCATCCTAGCCAACATGGTGAAACCCTGTCTCTACTAAAAATACAAAAATTAGCTGGGTGTGGTGGCATGCACCTGTAGTCCCAGCTTCTTGGGAGGCTGAGGCAGGAGAATCACTTGAACCCGGGAGGCAGAGGTTGCAGTGAGCTGAGATTGCACCACTGCATTCCAGCCTGGCAACAGAGCAAGACTCCATCTCAAAGAAAAAAAAAAAAAACCTACCAGAGAACTAGCCAGGGTGTCAAGACATAGTCAGGATCCTCATGTGAGAGCATTGAACAATAGCCTTAGTAACTAGTAGTTCCTACAGGAGGGTGCACAGGATAGGTAATGCAATTTTCACTGCATTCTTTATTGTTTTGGTTTTAATAAGACTATGCTTGTTAGTTTTAATTATATATCAATTTTATTAACTTCCCTGTTGTAACAGGATAGCTAAAATGAATATATTCTATAAATGTTAACTTCTATGAGTGTGCTATTCCCAAAATAAATTAAGGCTAATCTATTGACTTCAGTTAGTGAGTACTAGAAATGAGAGAAATGACAGAGCTAGAGAGAGAGAATTAGAGGGAACTGTAGGTACAGAAAAGCGGAGGAGTATAAAGGCAATTTAACCCAGTTAAATTGGATTTTAAATACTACAAGGAGAGAGATTGGAGCCTTGGGGAGGCAAGGGGTATAATCATTGCAACAGTGAAGAACACAGACACTTTAGATGTAGCTCATATTGCCAGGGAGGAAAAGGGCTTGGAGGTGCTTCAGCAAAGGAGTAATGTGATTTGAATGGTACACATGGGGCATGCAAATGGAGTTTTGAAGTAGTTGAAGAAAAATAGGAGACTTCAGGGTGGTTGAGAAGGAAGGGAAGGAAGCAAACTGGTCTCCACAGAGGCATTAAGGGACACTGTGGTCAATTGTCCCTTTATGTTTTTCCTATGACCATCATCTAATAATCAACTGCAGTAAAAGTTATGAACCCACTCCCTCTGCCAATTACATTGGCAGCATGGAATAGAGGAAAAACAATGGGATTTACTGTCAAAAGGATATGCATTGAAATTCTGCCCCATCCTTTAGTACATGCATGACATGAGTAAGGTATAAACTTCTTTGAATGTAGTTTTTTTCAATTGTGAAAAGAAGACAGTACTCTATACTATTTGACATTATTGGGTGTGTTAAATAATGCATCATGTCGAAAGCTCACAAGACCCACAATATGGACCATGTGTACTCCTACGGCCATCAAATATTTGATTATGTCAACTTTTTATCTTATATTGTGCCTGTACATCTGCATGTGCTACCAGAATATGCTCTTTAAGTTCCTCTGGACTGTCTTACACCATGAGTTATTAGATTTCAGAAACTAGAGAATAAAGCAGGTGTTTCAACCTTGGCATTTTTGACATTTGGGGCTAGATAATTCTTTATTGTTGGGGGCCTGCCTCTTCGTTGTAGGATGTTTAGCAGCATTCCTGGCCTCTATCCTCCAGATGTCACTGGTAAGTACTCTTCCAATTGTGACAACCAAATATGTCTCCAAGTGTTGCTTAGCGTCCCTGGGGGGACAAAATTGCTGCTGGTTGGAAACCAGAGGGATAAAGGAATACAGATTTTTATTATTGTTAATTTTGGGGGAGTTCCTACTTTGTGTCAGTCACTGCACCAGGCACTTCCCATATGTTAAATTATCTAATTCCTAAGTGGAAAATAGATACTATCATCCCTATGTTAGAAATGAGAAAATACAACTTGCGAAATTAAACAACTCTCTGAAAGCTGCACAAACAGTGATTGGAGCTGTCATGATTTGTGCTTAGGTCTCCAGGACTCCAGATCTCCTCACAATGCTCTCTGCCTCTCTGTGTGTTATTCTACCCCAGCTTGAAAGAGCTGGACCTGGATGGACTGGTACTCTATTCCATTTACTTCAAGAGGATAGAGCTCTGGCTTTCAGTGTTCCTGAATCCATTTGAGTATTAAGCAGAATAATTTTGCTCACAGTAGACGCTTTATAAACATTGAGGAAGAGGAAGAGGAATCAGGATGTAGGTGTCTACTATTTTTTCTTCTCACCTTGTGTATGTATCACTGCACTATTCCATGTGGAATCTTAGATATGAATCTCCTGAGGCTTTTCGATGATCTGTTGGCTACTATTACTCTAATCACCTCTATCTTCTGTAAGAGTCAGAATTATCCATTTCCTGAAAAAATCCCCACATATCTGAACCAAAGAATATGGATCTGTTGATAGAGATAAGTAAAAAGTGTTTTGTAGAAGGACTCACGGGTCTATTTCTTAGGACTCACTCCGTTGTTTTTTTTTTTTTTTTTTTTTTTTTTTGAGACAGAGTCTTGCTCTGTCACCCAGGCTGGAGTGCAGTGGCGCAATCTCGGCTCACTGCAAGCTCCGCCTCCCGGGTTCACCCCATTCTCCTGCCTCAGCCTCTCCGAGTAGCTGGGACTACAGGCGCCCGCCACCAAGCCCGGCTAATTTTTTGTATTTTTAGTAGAGACGGGGTTTCACCGTGGTCTCGATCTCCTGACCTCGTGATCCGCCCGCCTCGGACTCCCAAAGTGCTGGGATTACAAGTGTGAGCCACTGCGCCTGGCCAGGACTCACTCTGTTTTCAACCCCTCCCACCTGAGGGGAGATGGTCTGTCCATATTTATCATTTAGCACTTATGGAGAAATTTTATGATTGAGCTGAGACATTTCTCAATATTATGAATTGTGTGGTTATCATTTTCATGCAGTTTGCAATTAATAAAAGCATACTTCCTGTTTTAATTGACAACATTTATTTGAGAAACCATAGAAGTTGTGATGGTTTGTATCCTAGCCTCTCCCCAAATTCAACTAGACTTTTGACTTTCTACTACCAATATATCTTTTCTTTCTCCTATTGTTTCTCCTCTTCTTTCCCCACACTGTCTACTTAGAATATAGTAGCCATTGACAACTTAATATTGAAATAATAACCTAATGGGAACAAGAAAGAGGGGCTTGATTTGAAGCATCAGTGATCCTTACTATAAATGGATAACTGGGTTCCATGGCTGAAAGAGTGATTACCTTGTGCATCAATCACTTTTTGGATTATTAGGCCAACATAAAACATATAGAAAAAATTATGATCAGTTCAGTTCAGTTAAACAGACAAAAACTGACTGTTTACTGTGGATCAAGGATGCCACAATGCTAAAAACAAAAACAAAACCAAAAAGCCCAAAGACACATTTTCTGTCTTCTAGAAGCTTACAATTTAATGGGAGAGAGATTTACAATATGTTAAAAACTAGCTAGTTCTTTGTGCTGCAAGCAAGGAACACCATGTTCTAAAAAAAAAAAAAAAAAACTCCTTGCACTATGTAGTTTTGCTGCATAATAACAGTCACTGTTTAGAAACGTACCATTTTGTTTTTATTTTCGTTTTTTGTTTCTGGGACAGAGTTTTACTATGTCACCCAGGCTGGAGTTCAGTGACGTGACCATAGCTCAGGGCAGGCTTGATCTCTTGGGCTTACGCAGTCCTCCTGCCTCAGCCCGGTGAGGAGCTGGAACTACAGGTGCATGCCACCATGCTCAGCTAATTTTTTATTTTTAGTAGAGACCAGGGTCTTGCTATGTTGCCCAGGTTAGTCTCCAGCTCCTTGCCTCCAGAAATCCTCCCACCCTGGCCTCCAAATGCACTGGGGTTACAGGTGTGAGCCACTGTGCCCAGCCAAAATGTACAATTTTAAAAATTAATGCTAGTCTCCCCACTGGGTTGGAATCTTCCAAAGGACAGGAGCCTCTCATTTTACCCTCTGCTGTTTCTCAAAAGCCTAAATCGCAGTGCTCAGTGAAAACGTGTTGAAGGAAAGAAAGGCTACCTAACAAGCTGAATCCGTGAATAGGAAAGGTCTATACAGAGTTTGAAATGTATATATGAGGAGCATCTAACCTGGCTTGGGGTGAGGTGGATGGTGAAAACTGGAGAAGCTTCCCAAAGATAGAGATAACTCATCTCAGCCTTGGCAACTGAATAAAACTCAATGATGCATTAAAATAAGTCACAATTATTTGTATGAGTCAACATTAAATCCTGAAGAATTGGGAACTTCAAATGGACTGGGAAGATTGGATAGCTCTGCTACACCTTCTGTTCAGTTGCAAGTTATTTAATATTTTTATATTACATGCTTTAGGAATAAGCCAAAGCACTGTTTCTATTTCACCCTTAAGTCTCATCAATTTAGTAACAGGCTGACATCACTGTGATCTTAACAAGGAGATTTGGGTATAGCAAGGTTAGGAGCTGCTCCTGGTTCACCCACAACTTTTCAGTCATCATGGCCAACACAGTGCTGAGATTGGGTCTTGGGACAATATTAATGGTAACACTGTATTGTGTTTCCTAATGTTGAGATCCTATAAAAAAATCAAACAATATACTTTAAAAAATCTAAACTAATATGATAAAACCTCACCATAATCTCACCTTCATAGTTAACTACTGATAATGGACTTCAATAGAGATTTTCAAAGTATTTATTTTTAGATATCTAACACATTATTTCAAATGTTGTCATGTCCAAGTATCATGTCGTTGTCTTCTATCACCCTCATTTATTTTTCTTTGATTTTATTTATGTGTTTTTTTATTGATTTTCAGAAGACTGTGCATGCTTCTAATAAAAATTTGGAACCAAAGGAAGTTTAAAAAGCCAGAAGTGGCTAAGTGCTGCTATCCCATGCCCCAAAGGTAACAACCGGCAACATTTTGGTTTATATCTTTTAAAATTATTTTATAAACACACATATCCCATTTTACTCTATTTCAAATATTGCTTCAATAAGAATATTTTCCTCAATTCTTATATATGTATATAAGCATATGTTTGAAATAGATTACTGAAATTGAAGTTGCTACTGCAAATAATATACCTCTGTAAATTTTGATATTGGGAAATTATCTTGAAAAATATTGTATCAAGTTGTGTCCTTACCAACTCTTTATATGAATGCGTTTTCCCCTTTCCAAATGGTCCCTCATTGTTGTTTTAACTTACATAGAATTTATTTTTCAAGGAGGTTAAGGATATTATATTTCTGTTGTATTCCGTCTTCTACAAATCTATGGTTTTATAGATTTGATTTTTACAATTTTTCTTATCTTGTAGAAATGGTTTAATGCAATGCCTCTAATGATGCCTAACGTTTGTCTTTCATATAAATTGCAAAAAGCTTCCCACATTTTTTTTTATTTTGCTTTCACATTTTAATGGCCTATGGTTTTATTATTTTATGCAAAAACATTTAAATATTTTTATATAGTCTAAGTAGTTATCTATATAGTCTCTAGGCTTACTGTCACACTAAGATTGTCCATATCTATCTTGAGATCGTAAAGTAATCCTCTAGTATTTTATTCCAGTATTTTTAATGCTTTTTTTTTTGAAATCTCACATCTCAATGGACTTATTTGTGGTGTGGTAAATAATACAAATATCTGAATAATTTTTACTCAAATATTATGTTGTGTCTAAATGTAATCTACACTAACCCCATCTGTTGCTTTTTCACTTCATTATATTTTATTTCCAAACTTTAAAATTACTCTACTTTAACGGATTATTTTAAAAACTGTTGTAGAAGTCCTAGTTCATTGTGCGTCTCCCACAACATTTTTAGGGTGTTTCCAAAAATTCTTTGTAGTACAGGTGTGAGAAGGCAGGTTTAATGAGGCAGGTAGAATCAGGACATAAACATTTACTGATTTTCTTGAAATGATTCTTTAGATTAATAGGATAGGATACATTTGGCTGAAAACATTTGACTTACTCTCACTTGATATTAATGGACTGCTTTAAGTCATATGATGTAAGATATTCCTGTATGGTGTTTTATAGTAGAAGCCTTACCTGTAGGTCACAGGGGAAAGGTGATAGCACAAGCCAGCAGTTTGGCACTTGGTCTGAAGTTTGGCTTACATTGATTGAATATCAATGGGCTGTGCAAGAGTTGCATGACAGAGAATCACATTTCAGAATTATGTCACCAGCTGGAGTGATCCGCCAAGGTTTGGTTAGTAGGATGGCTTAGGTAGGATTCTTTGTATTGGACAAGGCAGAATTAGTGGACCCAGTAAGAGGTCAAGCCAGAGCAAAGTGGGCAGTCCAGATAGGTAAGCTCGGATTCAAAGTTGGATTCAAAGTACTTTAGATTGATTTCTGAAATAATTCTGTGCTTTGGCAGGATTTATTTTGAAGTACCAGGGAAATGTTTGCAAGCATTTTTTCTAAAAAAAAAAAAAAAAAAAAAAAAAACGTGTGGACTGCCTAAAAGGCACAGCTTGTTTTACAGAGAGTAGACTTTCAATATATGATTGTGAGACTATGGACCAGGGAACCACAGGGAAATTCCACCTGGAGCCATGCCCCATCCTTGTCCAGTTTGGAAACGATGTGCTGGTTTTCCTTAACTTATGTTTAACACATATTTTGAGTGTTTGAACCAATGTCAGCTTCTTGCTCTACTCAATGGACTGACCCCTGAGTATTTTATATTTCTAAGCTCCCATTGAACCAATTTCAAGTGCATTTCATGCCCCTGATGGAACCAGTGGATTTAGATTGCTAGAGGCTCTTAAGAATCAATGGCTATATGAGCAGTGACTGCTCCATCTCAGCTATTGTCGAATGATTCTTGTTTGTGCTTCAAGTTTTGCAAACCACTTGAGGATCCCTCTGGGCTGAGAAGGGCTAGAGTAATATAAGATATCACTGACAATAGTAATAACATTTTATTTATCAAACACCTTGCTGCCAGAGAGCTCAAAGTGCTTTATGGATGTTATCTCATGAATCCTTCTGATATCCCTCAGAGGCCAGGAGCAAATACACTGCCATCCTAGAGTGTCTGGCAGAGAAAGTGAAAAAGAGAAAAGGTGGAACACACAGCAGTCTTCATTGAGGGATGAGTGTGGCTCCTAGGAGTCATGTGTTATATTTTGATAGGCAATGCAAAAGCTTTCTTCAACAATGTAATTTTATCAATAATAATTATTATAGCTAATACTGACTGAATGTTTATCAAGGGCCAAGTACTTTTCATACACCTTGCTTGTATTCACAAATTGAATTCACTGAATACTTTGATGGGATTACCACCATTATCATTTCCATTTTACAGATGTGAAAAATTATGTGAAGAGGAGTTAAGTGACTTGTTCATTGTTACAAAATTAGGAAGCTGCAAACAAATAATAAAACCAAAGTGGTTTATCTCTAAATCCCAGACTCTTAACTGCTTCATTATAGTGTGGAAATTGTGCTATATTAAGATCTGTGATAAATCTAATTGTTGATATGTTCCTTTGTGTTACATTATACATTTACCTATAAGTCTTTCAGACTTAAGGTAGGCTTAAGATAGTGGAATTTTCAGTAAACACTGATGATACTTACTGCAAAAAGCATTCCTCCTGAAATACTTAAGTAAAAGAGGCAGTAGCAGCATGATTTACAGTCCTCTGGGTATATACCCAGTAATGGGATGGCTGGATCAAATGGTATTTCTAGTTCTAGATCCCTGAGGAATCGCCACACTGACTTCCACAATGGTTGAACTAGTTTACAGTCCCACCAACAGTGTAAAAGTGTTCCTATTTCTCCACATCCTCTCCAACACCTGTTGTTTCCTGACTTTTTAATGATCGCCATTCTTACGGGTGTGAGATGGTATCTCACTGTGGTTTTGATTTGCATTTCTCTGATGGCCAGTGATGATGAGCATTTTTTCATGTGTTTTTAGGCTGCATAAATGTCTTCTTTTGAGAAGTGTCTGTTCATATCCTTCGCCCACTTTTTGATGGGGTTGTTTGTTTTTTTCTTGTAAATTTGTTTGCACACGTATGTTTATTGCAGCACTATTCACAATAGCAAAGACTTGGAACCAACCCAAATGTCCAACAATGATAGACTGGATTAAGAAAATGTGGCACATATACACCATGGAATACTATGCAGCCGTAAAAAATGATGAGTTCATGTCCTTTGTAGGGATGTGGATGAAACTGGAAATCATCATTCTCAGTAAGCTATCGCAAGGACAAAAAACCAAACACCACATGTTCTCACTCATAGGTGGGAATTGAACAATGAGAACACATGGACACAGGAAGGGGAACATTACACTCTGCGGACTGTTGTGGGGTGGGGGGAGCGGGGAGGGATAGCATTAGGAGATATACCTAATGCTAAATGATGAGTTAATGGGTGCAGCACACCAACATGGCACATGTATACATATGTAACAAACCTGCACATTGTGCACATGTACCCTAAAACTTTATAATAATAATAAAATTAAAAAAAAGAAAAAAAAAGAGGCAGTAGCTATGATTTTGAGCACCTTCTCCATCAAGTGATGGTATCTGCAGATTTTCAAAAGCAGGTATGGATAGAAGAGGTAACTGAAATTAATTGCATGCTTGTTATGTTCTAAGCACAAAGCTAGACACTACATATAGATTTTCCCATTTAATATTGCCAGCAAGTCTTTGAGGTGTAGGTAGTAGTATCCTGATTTTCCTAATGAAGAAATGGTGACTTAGGCCACACGGGAAAAGTAGCAGAGGTCGCACTAAGACCTGGAACTCCCTGACACTGAAACCTTTTCTCTTATGAATGGTATATGTCTCAGAAGTGAAAAGTGTAGAAAGAAGAGAGCTCAGGTTGGAACCCTAGGTGAAGTCAGCACTAAATTCTTGAGAAGGTAAAAGAAGAAGAGTGGGAAGGAGAGTGGTTGGGGAGGTAGAAAGAGAAGTAACAAACAGCAGAGCTTTGGAGAGAGAGGAAAGAATTTCAGCATAGGTGTGGTTAATGATGCTAGATGGTAAGTTTAGGAGGCTAAGAACTAAGGAGTGTCCTTTTGCCAGGTAAGTGGTAACTGTTTCTTTTAACAAATCAGTAGAATGGTTGGAATAAGTCAGGTTGCAATGGATTTTATGCAGAACCAGAATGGAGGAAACAGATTCAGCAATTCTAGAAAAAAATATTAAAATAGATTGAACAATTGTATGCATTAGACGTTGTTCTTTATACACATTGTTTCTGATTTTTGCAATGGTCCTTTGAGGCTCTATTATAATCGCCATGTTTCATTTTTTCAACATCTGGATTCAGTGGGTACATGTATATATGGGGGTATATTGCATGATGCTGAAGTTTGGAGTATGAAAGAGCCTATCACTCAGGTACTGAGCATAATACTCAACAGTTTTTTTAATCCTTGCCCTTCTCCCTCCCTCCCACCTCTAGTAGCCCCCAGTGTCTATTGCTGGCATCTTTATGTCGATGTGTAACCAATGATAAGCTCCCACTTATAAGTGATAACATGCAATATTTGTTTTTCCATTTTTGTGTTAATTCACTTAGGATAATTGCCTCCAGCTGCATCCATGTTGCTGCAAAGGACATGATTTTGTTTTTTAAAGTGGCTGCATAGTATTCCGTGGTGTATATGTACCACATTTTCTTTAACATATCCACTGTATATGGCACCTAGGTTGATTCCATGTCTTAGCTATTCTGAATAATACTGTGATGAACATTTGAGTGTGTGTATCTTTTTGGTAGAATAATTTATTTTCTTTTGGATGTATACTCCATAATGGGACTGCTGGGTAGAATAGTAGTTCTGTTTTGAGTTATTTGAGAAATCTCCAAATTGCTTTCCATATTGGCGAAACTAATTTACATTCTCATCCACAGTATGTAAATGTTCCCTTTTCTCTACAGCCTCACCAACATTTGTTGCTCTATGGCTTTTTGATATTAGACATTCTGACTGCTGTATCACCATATTTCTAATGAGGAAACAGGCCAAAAAGTGGAAGTCGTTAGTCTGAGATAAAGTAGTTACTATGGAGTAAAGCCAGAATCCAGATTTAGATCTTAAAGATTCCAAAGCCCACATCTTTTTTCATTTTCTCCCTCCAGAAAGCGTAGACTATTCTTTGGCACAGCCAGCCTATGCTATGCTACTTTATTGCTCGCTGATACTACCCCTTTTTATAAGAAGATTATACTTCCCTCCCCATTGATTTCAGGTGTGTCCGTATGATTTGCTTTGGTCAATTAATGTGAGTGAGATTGACATGTTACTGCTGAGTAATACCTTCAGGAGTCAATTCATGGATCCCTGTGCTCTTTTTAGCCTCTGCCACAAGAGCAGCAATGTTCCAGATGAAGGCTGCTTAGTCAACTTGGCTTCCAGGGTAAAAACAATGGGAAGTAGAATGCGGCCAGTCTGTGATAGACTCATAGATGAGAAGTAAACTATTGAGTTAATATTGGAAATATTTATATTTTGGGGTTATTTGTTACTACATGAAAATACACATTTTGGTGTTATTTCTTACTACAACTTTGTCTATCTTGACGTTTATTCTCCGTGACTGGAAAGAAGGGAAAGAGTGGAAGCCAGAGGTGAAGGCAGTTATAATGCAATTGATATACATCTGTCACCCAATCATTGTCAAATCAATGGGGCAAAATATCAAGGGTTCAAACCTAATATCTCAAGAAAAAGATGTCCCTAGTTTGATAAAATACCCAACAACAGAAGAGTATAGCTGAGAATACCTGCAGGATAATTCCAGACTTTTTAAAAAATTACGACTTTGATGAGTAAGAGAGATAGTCTCATCTCATATTAAATATGCTGTTGAAAGTGATTTATTCAGAAAAGAAATAGTCCCTGAGCAATCTCAGAAACTCAATAGCAAATGCATATTTAATGTGCCCATTTTTAAAACAGTACACTTGGCAAAAGAAGGCACCTGCAGCCTAGACTTTTGGAGGTTGAAGATAGGAAGAAGCATTTCATCTTAATTATAAAACAAAACAAATGAAACAACAGCAAAAATAAAACACAAATCTGTGTGTGTGTGTGTGTGTGTGTAGAGGCTAAGTTTGTGAGGTGTTAACTTAAGCATTATAGTAGCTCTCCGAGGATTTTTTTTTTTTTTAATTAATGGCTATCTTTAACTGGGAAGATCACTGGTTACTTTGGTAAAATTCAATGCTCTAGAGACCTCAACAAGCGAAGACTTTCTCTATGTAGAGACCAAGCCACCTCTTCAGAAGACTGTGTCAATTCTACCTTGTTACGTATTTGCTGTTTTCTTGGGATTATTGGAGAAGAGATCATTGTGACCATAGTAACTTCCATTTGTTGAGCACTCCTCACGCGCCGGCTACCTCTTCGAAGTACTTTCACATGCATTTTCTTAGCTAACTCTCATGCTGTCCTTAGCAGGCAGCCCACAGGCTCTGCATAATTGCTTCCCTGACTATCTCTCCAAACTCATTTTGTGCCACACTCTCATACTCAGTACACCGCAGTCTTCTTTAACTCCTTGAAAACTTTTTCCACACTTAAGGAATCTGCTGATACTATTTCCCCTGCCTAAAATTCCTTCTCCCATACAATCCTTCTCAACTTTTGCGTCCCAGCTTAAAGATCCATTCTCCAGAGATGTTACCCTTCACCATTCTGTCTAATGTAGGTACTCTCCGTTCTTGCTAGACGGTCTTGGGCCCTTATGTGTATACTTCATAACTAGCACACTTATCACAATTTGTAGATATTATATTTGTCTATTTACTTGAATCTTGTCTGTTTCCCTAGTGAGAACATAAACTCAAGGTGGTAGTGAATTGTTCCAACTTTTAATTACCAAATCCCGACCTCCTAACACAGTATTGGGAAAATAGACACGTTAAATTGTTATTTGCTGTATAAATGGAGTAATTATTGTTGTCTTCTCTTTATGCGTGAAAAAAACTGAGGCTCAGAGAAGAAAATCAAGTTGTTCAAGGTGACTCAGCTCATTAGTGATAAAGGATCTGAACTCACGCTTGTCCAACTTGGAATCCATGCCCTTGGTGATGGGCATACTTGCATTCGTTTATTCATTCATCATTTATCAAGTATATATTCATTGCTGCTGGGTGCTAAGAATATAATGATAAGCAAAAGCAAACAAGTAAACAAAAATTATAATAGAGTCCTGCCTTCAGAAGGCTTATATCCTAGCTATATAGACTGACATTATTAAATGAATCAAGGAAGTGAATCTTAAAAATGGAACTGTGATAAATACTTTGAAGCAGAAAAATATGGTAGGACAGTTAAGGAATTTGACCTGGTTTGCAGAAGGGGACTCAGGAAAATGTCCCCTAAGTATCACAAGAAAGTAAAGATTTGAAGTAGGTGTTGAGCATAAAAGGGCAAGGAAGAGCACTGAGGGCAAAATGAAAAGAATTTGCCAAAGCCCTATAATAAGAAGCAGCCCACCTGCAAGGAATCATCGGCATGACTGCCCATAAATAGAAGCGTTAGATAGCAAGAGTATCTTGGGGAATATGATCCTTTATGCTTCAAACAGAAACAGTCCTCGTCTTTCTAGGTTTAGCATCTATTAAGAAAATATTTTTGATCTTCTGGATCCACGATAAAAACAAATGTATAGACTCCAGGGAATCCCTGAACCACATGTTGAGAATGTTGAGAACCAGTGTTTTAGATGCTAAACCTAGAAAGACGAGGACTGGTTCTCAACATTCTCAACATGTGGTTCAGGGATTCCCTGGAGTCTATACATTTGTTTTTATGGTGGATCCAGAAGATCAAAAATATTTTCTTAATAATACTGAGGCATTATTTGCCTTTTCACTATCTTTCTCTCACAAGGATACAGAGGTGTTTTTCCAGAGGTAATATAATGTGTGTTATTGCAACAGCTTGTGTAAGAAGGCAGATATGAGAATTAGATTAGTGTCTAATAAATTTAGTCACGAAAGGAGTATGCAAAACTAAGAAAAGTCACTTTTCTTACTAATTACTTCTTTGTTTGGAAAATATATCAATTTCATAAGTATAATTATATAAACATGTAATGGGTTTATTGTTATCTTAAATGAATTTATACATAAATACTTACATTTTTTCAGCCTTAATTTATAATATAGTAAATGTAGATAGATAAAATGCACACTAGCAAAAGATTTTGGGGGATCCCTCAATAATTTTTAGGACTGCAAAGGAGTCCTGAAGGTACAGAGTTTGAAAACTGTAGATATAAAAATCACTATATTGACAGGAGACCATGTATAATATTTATCTTGATGAAGGAATTTTTTAACCATTAAGGGTAGTGAATATTTAAATGTCTATCACTGAGAGTTAGTCAGGGGTGTTTGATTAATACAGGGCATGTCCTTACCCAAAGTGGATTCTTGGTGAAACAAATAATATATGATAGGTACTAAATGAATACGTTTATTTGTACTTGATCTGATTACCCAAAGGGTGAGTTGAAGATGTTGAAATTATTTTTGGTGCGTGAAATTGTGCCATGACAGTGCCTAAATTCATGCCTTGTGCATAACATATTCTGAAGACAAAATTCCTGAATGAATAATAAAACTTCATGAATACTATAAATTATATGGTTTGAAAAGTTATGGGATTGGGTTAATCTGAGCGAGTACACAAAGCACAATAATGGGAAGTTTTCATGCCTTTACCAAAGAGGTATCAGATCCTTCTATTTACATGGTACAAATAGGAGTGGATTCAGTCCTCAGTCTTTAGCGATAAAACGTGAATCATAATCTGTCTAATATTTACAATCACATGAGGGGTTATATTCACTTTAATTTCTTGGTAGCTTATTACCAAAGGAAAATAATATATTTATGCAAATATATACACAGACATACTCTCTTCAGGGATATTTACTTTTCTTTTCCAGATTTCTGGAATTATTGGGATACTGCTATATTGGATTTTAATGAGTAGTTCTGAAGTTAGATAAGTTTTCTTGGTTGTAGTTTTAATACTTTTTAAGTTAGGGATAAAGAAATAGAAATCAAAATTAATGAAAGAGGTATGGAAGAAAATGAGGTTTAAGAACCACAGGAAAAATCCCTGAAGTTTAGGGACAACATCACAGTATTAAGCAAGGGAGGTAAATGGTGTCCTTGAAAATACTCGCCTGTGAGTTTCTGGATCTCCATACCTCTCATCACACTCTTCCCTCTCACCATGAGAACCCATTACTCACTGATACTGATATTTCAAAGCCTGGCTCAAATATGCCATCTATGCTGGAATGCCATTTTTATTTTTAATTCTTTAGCTTCTACCAGGTAGAATTGGCCATTTGTCCTTTAGGATTTCTCCTGTAAATTACCTGTTTATGTGTCGATTACTGTCAGTATTCTTTTATTCTGTTACACACGTGATGTATTCCAACAAACTGTGTTAAGCAATTACCATTCCAACAAACTGTATTAAGCAATTATCAACATGTTGACCTTACCCTTTCTTATTGTACTCCCGAAATGATATCAGAATGTAAACTGGTACAAGTAATATAATTTTGGATAAAACTTGTATTTCCAGCACCTAAGCAGTGGCAAAAACTTAACAGGTCAGTCAAAGTGTATGAAGTGAATGAATGCATGAGTATCTTGTGGAGATACACAATGGAAGCCTGGCTCTGTTACTTTGTTGTTATATAGCTTGAGTAAGTAAAGTATATTCCTCTATATTTTGGTTTCCATATCCATAAAATTTATACAACAATATCTTTCTTCCTGTGTACTTCTCTGAGCTGTTTTGAGGTTTAATATTCCTAAAGGTCCTTTTTCAATTCTAAAGTATTATGTGATCATAAACCTTTTTAAAAGAAGTCCTTTCTTCTTATTGTCATATAAACAGTGCATAACCAGGTACTTCCCTGTTAGGAACTGATTACTGCTTTGACGCATTTTCACTGTAGGGACTTGGTTGAGAAGACTGATTACTTGGGCCATTTGCTGGGACATGGAAGTAGCTGAGTTATCCAGAAACTTTCATAGTAACGGGTTTTTGCCTGTGACATGGCGTTACTCTCCTTTCCCCAAAGAAGCAAGCACCACCGATTAAATGTCCTCTGCTGCTGAATCAGTGAACAAGAAAAACTTTGTTGACTCACCGCTGGGCTTGTACCAAAGGAACGGGACATAATTGAAGAGAAGTGATTTCCATAAATTGCCTCACAGAAGGTTTTAGGACACAGACTGGTAAGGGACGATGTGCTGGGATTCTTGCTTCTTTCCTTATGTAATAATGATTAAAACAGCAGGAACAGACCCTGGGCACAGCCCTTGCAGACAGTGAACGCCCAAGTCTGATAATAACTTGAAATGTACAAAATGCCATCCAATGAGAGAAACGCTGAGGGCAGCTGAGAAAAAATTGCATCCAGTGTTGTTTCACGAAGAGCAAGTTCCTCTCTCCTTCCTCCTTTTGTTCCCCTCCTCTTGGAATTGTCAGGCTTTGTAGGATCCTGATTAGCTAGCACACTACAAAATTTCATTGTTTCCCACAAAAACATACGCAATGCAAATGGAGCTCATTTGTTCCTTCTTGATTGAGTTAATCACTCTATGTTGCAGTGCTGTTTGATATTGTTTCTCCTGTATCTTTCTTGTGCATCTTGTGTTTGCTTCTGCTCTTTTTCTGAGGCACGTCTCATATATATGGGCTTTCATGCTTTTCCTGTGTAAGTATGGAGGGTTTCAGAGGGTTGGTTGAGAGTGCTGTGCTTTCTCTTGAGATATACCTTGAGCCTCATAACTTCAGAGAATGATATAGTCACTTCTTGATCAAAGAGATTAATGTATGCAGGATAAATGGTGTGGTTACCAATATCTGAAAGCCATGATATATTTTGTTATAAGGGATGGAAACACAGTTGAAACTGCATTAGACATTACAGGGTATTCATTGGCTCGCCTATCTAAAAAGTGAATTGGCACATAAGCTTCATCCAAGCAGGACTGGATCCAGGAGGGACCTGCATAATATTATCCACACTCTCTCTCTCCATATCTCATCAAAGCTCTCTCATAAATATTGGGTAGGATGGCTCCAGACGCCTCAGACTCACATCTTACTAGGTTAGTATTCCAATGAGAATTGTCTTTCTCAGTAAATACTGCAGACAGCTCCTGTGGCGGACTTGTTTTATATGGGTTGAATCACATGTCTACTCCTGAACCAGTTATGTTATACAATGTTCTGATTGGTCAAGCCAGGGTTTGTGCTCACTCCTGTGGGGTTCATCTCCAGTCCAACATTAAAGAAAGAACTTCCCAGTGGAAGTAGAGAACCTATTACCAGAAAATAGGATGGATTCTGAATAGATTAAACATAACAGCTGTCCTTACATATGGTCAAAACACAGTGTGGTGTAAACATATGCAGCAAAATTATACCCAGCATTTAAAAACACATTTATAAGTCTGTAGTCAGACATCTTCTGAAAGTGTCATAATGTCAAAATAATAAGTTAGAAGTACAAAACACATAGTAAATTTATGACAAGAGAGTACATCTTTAAAATGGTCTTTTCCTGAGTTAGATGATATTTTTGTTCCACATTTTAAAATGAGATCTGAACAGGGAAGGAATTCAGTCATTGCTGCACTAGCATCCTCCCTCCTGTTTCTCATTTCCTGGTCTTTTCATCCTTGTAGCCCTTACTCCCTGGGATTATTATTAATATTTCTAGCTACATCATTTTTCTTTCTTTTTTAAAATTTTTTATATCTTTATTTTATTATACTTTAAGTTCTAGGGTACATGTGCACAACATTCAGGTTTTTTACATAGGTATACATGTGCCATGTTGGTTTGCTGCACCCATCAACTCATCATTTACATTAGGTATTTCTCCCAATGCTATATCTCCCCTAGCCCCCCACCCCCCAACAGGCCCTGGTGTGTGGTGTTCCCTGTCCTGTAACCATGTGTTCTCATTGTTCAACTCCCACCTATGAGTGAGAACATGTCATGTTTGATTTTCTGTCCTTGTGATACTTTGCTGAGAATGATGGTTTCCAGCTTCATCCGTGTCCCTGCAAAGGACATGAACTCATCCTTTTTATGGCTGATTAGTATTCCATGGTGTATATGTGCCACATTTTGTTAATCCAATCTATACTTGATGGACATTTGGGTTGGTTCCAAGTCTTTGCTATTGTGAATAGTGCTGCAATAAACATACATGTGCATGTGTCTTTATAGTTACTTTCATTTCTCTGAAAAGACCATTAGCAGAGGAAACGACTGGTGTAGGATAGCTACCACTGGGTTAACTCCATTTGTTTGTTATCTTCTAGTAAGCTAGCTTAGGCAGAGGTGCAAGAAAATGGAACTGTGCAAGGCCTCTTGAGGCATAGTCTCAGAACTGGCACTCTTTCAATTTTGTCGCATGGTACTGGCCAAAGCAAAGCCTCAAGCCTAATCCAGACTTAAAAAGCAAAGAAAAAAAATCACAGTTTGCATGGAAGTAACTTCAAAGTCATATTTAAAGGATGAGAAAACACAAAGGGGTAAAAAATTATCATGAGTTCCCCGAAAATGCATGCTTTGCCCATGTGGTCTCTTCATGTCACTACACTAAGTTTTATTTTTTATTAAAAGTACATTATGACATTTATGATTTTACTAAAGTTATAATAAAAATGAGGCATTGGGGAAAAACTTGATATTCAAGAGTGGACTCCATTTTAACTTTTCCCTAACATAACCGATTTAATGGGAAGAATCAATTACTCAATATCCAATCAGTTCATTTCATTTATAATCAACTGTGATTTTCAATGGCTTGTTTTTATTGAATCCCTTCAGTTATTTATAAAATTATAGCTGTTAAAGTTCAATCTTTCTTCAATCTGATTTCTTTGTGAAAACACATTTGTAATCTATCTCACGTCAATGTCTTTGCCTAATATTCTTCCACTGCCCTGTCATCTTGGAAATAATAACTGGTACGATTCTTCTGTCTTTCTTTGCAGTGTGTATCCACCTCTGACTGAGCAAACACTGCTGGAAAATAAAATAACAAAATCATGCAGATAGGTACCACTGGGATATTATGACCTTCGATCTCTTCTGCACTTCAATGTTGCTGGGTGATTCCCATAAGTTTCCCTAGTTACTCACTCAGTGGTTGTCTCCTGAGGGCTTACTGTCTGACTAGCACTTGCTGCAATGCTATTGGGAATATAGAAGTTGGCAAAAAGCAGTTTTTCCTTTTGAAGATGTTGTCATCTAGTTTAGCAGAAGAGAAAGATGTAAAACAAATACATGGACATATGTAAAGCAATGACAGCAACAGATTATGAAGGAATGGTAGAAGGTAATTTAAGAACTTCTTAAAGAGGATTTGTCACAAACATAAAAATCAGGGACGATTACCCTGGTGAAGCACCACCACCACTGTGTCCACTTTTCATTATGGCTGTCTCAGTCATCTTCCTGTATTTTTCATGTACTCCCTTAGTAGAGAGTCTCA
The DNA here is from genome assembly GCF_028878055.3 of Symphalangus syndactylus. NCBI lineage: Eukaryota > Metazoa > Chordata > Mammalia > Primates > Hylobatidae > Symphalangus > Symphalangus syndactylus. The sequence goes on from NC_072428.2 coordinate 14,350,174, forward strand.
CATTATACGTTTTAGGGAAAACAAAACACAAGAAGAAAACTAGTTACTATAAAACCAACAAACTTACCTGAATTTGCATTCAGTACATTCTCTTTTCATGCTATGATACTGAAAAAAAAGTCCTTTTTCTTATCTATATCCAATATTGTTCAGTTCTCCCATTCATGTCACATTTGTCTTATGAGCTTTATTTTCTTCTTTATTTTTAAGTTTAATTGATATACAATATACTGTACCTTTAAATAGTGTAATGTGATGTTCTGACCTGTGAAATCTTCACCACAATCAAAATAGAGAACATAGCTATCACCCTTAATAGTTTCCTTGAACCTCTTTGTAATCTCTCTTCTCTTCCTCTCTCTACATTTCACTTCTTCCATGCTGATGTTTCAAGGCAATCATAGATGTAGTTTCTATGACTTTAGATTAGTTTACATTTTCTTGAATTTTATGTAAATGAGAAATATGGTATGAATTCTTTTTTTGTTGTTTTTTGAGACAGGGCCTTGCTCTGTCATCCAGGCTGAAATTTAGTGGCACAATAATAGCTTACTATAGTCTCTAACTCCTGGGCTCAAGAGATCCTCCCACCTCAGCCTCCCAAGTAGCTTGGACTACAGGCACACATCACCATGTTCTGCTAATTTTTATTTTTGTAAAGATGGGCTCGCACTATGTTTCTTAGGCTGGTCTCGAACTCCTGGACTCAAGTGATCCTCCCATCTCGGCCTCGAAAAGTGCTGGTTTACAGGTGTGAGCCACTCTGTCCAGCCTGAAATCTTCTTTAGTTGACTCCTTTCACTTAGTAGGTAATTTATCAGTGTTGCTTGGAATGTTTACACCGAAGTTTTTGCGTAGATATAAGCTTTCTTTTCATTTGGAAAATAGCTAGGAAAGTAATGGCCAGATTAGATAGTAGGTGTTTGTGTAACTTTTAAAGAAACTGCCAAATTGTTTTCCAATATACCATTTTGTATTACCATCAGTAATACATAAAAGTTCAAATTTTTCTCCATCCTTGCCAGCAGTTGGTATGGTCATGTTTTCAATTTTATCTTTCTGATAGGTTTATAATTGTATTTCATGGTGGTTTTAATTTTTAGTTTCATAATGATTAATAATATTGAACATCTTTTCTTGAGCTTATCTGCCATCCATCCATCTTTTATAATGAATAAGTGTCTGTTCAAATATTTTACCTAGTTTTCAAAAATTGGGTTGTTTGATTTCTTATTAAGTTTTGAATGTTCTTTGTATATTATAGGTATGTTTTTAAAATCATATTTATGCCTTACAAAGATTTTCTCCCAGTCTATGGCTTAGATTTCTATTCTCTTATCAGTGTATTTTATATAGTAAATATTTTTAATTTTGATGAAGACCAATTTACCTTATTTGTTTTTGAACTATGCTTCTGATATTTTATCCCAGAAATCTTTGCTTAACCCAAGGTCACAAAGATATTTGCTTACATTCTCTTTTATAAACTTTATAACTTTATATATTACATTTAGGTTCATAATCCATTTGAATTAACTTTTGCATAAGGTAATCAGTATAAATCAAATTTCTTTTTATTCTCTTTTCCTTTCTTCCTTGCCTCACTTCTTTTCTTTTATATATGGTTACCCAATTGTTTAGACACAATTTATTGAAAAGACAAGCCTGTCTTTACTAAACAGCTTTTGCGTTAATTTTTGGGCATGCTCAGTTTTTAATGACTATATGATAACCAAAGGTTTATTACCAGCCAGTAGTTAGGTTTAGAGTTTTGAGAGAAGAGAGAATACATGTTTTGAAAAGTTTATTATACACATGGTAATTGAATATATGAGAACAAATGATATAATTAAAGAGAAATACGTGCAATGAGAAAAGAAGAGGAATGCAAGAGTGAGAAGAACAACCAGAAAGGGAAAAAGGAATTAAGAAACATTTTTTTCCATCTTGCAAATTTTTTATTTTTCCGCAATAGATAAACTAACAGATGTTTTTCTGTTTTTGAGTTAACCTTTTTATTTTGATAAAGTTGTAAATTCTCATGCTGTTGTAAGAAATAATATTGAAAGATTCCATGTACATTTTATCCAGTTTTGTCAGTGAAGACATACTGCAAACCTATAGTACAACATCGCACCCAGAGCGCTGATATTGAAATAGTCAAAACACAGAACATGTCTATCACCACGAGGATCCCTCATGTTGTCCTTCTACAGCCACACCCACACCACCCACTTTGTCCCACCCACTCCTTAACCCCTGGCAACCATTAATCTGTTTGTATTTCTATAATTTTCTTATTTCTAGAATGCTGTATAAATAGAATTATACTGCATGTAACTTTTGGGGTTGGCATTTTTCACTGAGCATAACTCTCTAGAGATTCACCTAGGTTGTTGCATATCAATAGTTTCTTCATTTTTATTGTAGAATAATATTCGATGATATGGATGTATCACAGTTGTTTTAACCATTCAGCCATAGAGGGATGCTTGGATTGTTTCCAAATTTGGGCTGCTATGAATAAAAATGTTATAACATATTCATGTACAAGATTTTGTGTAAGGTCAATTTCCATCTTTCCAGGATAAATGCTCAGGAGCACATTGCTAGACTGTATTATCGTTGCAGGTTTAGTTATTTAAGAATCCAGAAGCCTTGCTTTTTTTAAAGGGAAAGGAAAAAGAGAGGTTTTAAGAGTTAGATGGTAATTACTGCAATAATATTGATGGAACAGTACTTTCTCAAATGTTTGCACTATTTCATAGACAGGACGCAATTTAAGTTTAATTTTTGATAACATTTCCACCACTTTCGGAAGTCTAGACAATCAGCAAAACAATAATCAAGCCCTGACTTGCAGTATTTGTCAATCTCCATGGTGTGAATACTTCTGCCATGTCCTATTTCAGGCCACCGATATTAATGAGCATGAAGTTAGGAAGAAATACTCATAGCACACTCTTGTCTAGTATTTTCACCATATTAATGCAATAGACTTAAGAATATAGATAATAGTAAAATGTAGCAAAATAATTAGAAAGTGATGATATTATTTGTTGCCTTCCTTTATTTGATTGTAAATTTACGTATAACTTAATTTTTAATAAGAGCTCTTTTTGACAACAATTTTGACTTTAAAAATTCCACAAACTTGAGCAATTGGCCCTCAGGAACCCGGTATAAATTGGCTTCAGAAAACCACTTAATGATTCTAAACTCTTGTGCCTCACTAATTGTTTTCTATCTTTTCTCTGTGTTCTGGAACAATTACTTCAGTATGCTCTGCTTCATTTATGTACCAGCTTAGCTCTTAAAAATGGCCTACTCCATTCCCTAGGCAAACATTCCACTGGGAACTAGTATTTTTTAATATTCTATTTTTCATGGTTATATAACTAAAACATATCTACAATAAAAATTTGGAAATATGAGAAGGAATATAAAAATTACCAATAATTGTATCACCTCTATAATAATAAAATTTCAAAAGTACATTGGAATTTTATTTTATACCTAGTCTTAGCTTCAGAGAGCTAAATTATGAGTTTCTCTTTGATCATTTATTTCTTATCCTAAAACTATATATGTATAAATATGTATATGCACATATGTAATATATATGCATATTTATGCATGTATATATGTACATATGTGAATATGTATGTAAAGATGTATGTGTGTGTATATATATTTGTATGTATTTGGCTGAGGCAGACACTGATATCTATTTCCACATATTTCTTTCAAACAGTACTAAGATTAAATTTGCAGCAGCAATGTGGCTGTCTCTAGGTGTTGGGATATTTGATCTACACTAGTTATGACAATTCTGTTCTCCATTTTCCCAGTTTCCCTTGTGATTGGGGGTGACTGAGTGAGCCATATTGGTTCAATGAGTCAAATGGGTAGGGAGGGAGATGTTTTTCCGGGAAAGCTTTTACTTTCCTGATAAAAGCAGATAGATGTATAAAATATATGCAATTTCTCCATTTTCCTGCCTTAAACATGGATGTCTGGAGCAGCCCCAGGCACTTAGTGAAGACGAAGTGACAAGAATAGAGGAGAAGGCAAAGGGAATTTCAGAGATGCCAGTGCTGACATCTTTTAGCTACTGAATTGAAGCCAAAGTTTTCTATCTCCAGAATTTTTAAGAGAGAATAAAAAATCTTATATGTTTAATCCACTGTTAATAAAATATTTCTGCCGGGTATACCTGCCTTCCTTGTTGTCCGCCTTCCCTTTCATAGACCAGATTCCAGACTCACTGAGCTAGGCTCTTTAATACTTACTTCTCTGCTTCTGCGCTTCTGCTCCCATCAGCCTGACTGGCAGGGATGTGCTTTCTCCTTGATCACTAGGCTTTCAGCGTAAGATAAAGTATAATTTTTCTGTGTAACTATTTTGACTCTACATTCAATCCTGTCTCTGTAGGACTGAAAATGCTTTCTCCTTTGGTCTTTATTGTACCTTGTAGATTTCTCTATTGCAGAGCCTATGGGACCCACATTTGTTTATATGTACATCTCTCTGAACTTCCACTAGCACAGTATTGCCTCACCCCATCCCCCGTTTTTGCATTATTGCTTTCCTAAAAAGCCTTTTTGGACATTTCTCCTAGTTGCCCCCTTCTTTCCCACTAAATTTTAATACCATCAATATATTTCATACCAATTTATACATTGTATGCCTATCTGTACTTAAACATAACAAAGTAAGATGTTTCCATCTCTAGAAGAACTCATTTTTGTCCACTTTGAGCCATATCACCCCTGTTGAGCATGAGCGTTACAGCACAATGCCTTACTCATAGTAAGCATTTTGTAGACACTTGTTGAATTAATTAAGTAATTTTGACTTTCAGAAACTTAGCACAAAAGGTATGTCTGTGTAGGGTAAACAGAAGAAGGCACAAGAAAACTTTCTTAATTTATTTTTGCAGCCTATTCCTATGCTGTCATCGTCTTTTTCTTTTATTAATATGAGACTGTTTTCCTAGTTAGTGTTCTTTCTGTTGAGAATTGTAAGTAGCCGATCTTCAAATGGATAAAGCAAAAGGAATATTGTTAACTTATGTGATGGAAAAGATTGGGTATAATTTTGATCTGAGACCCACCTTGATCCAGAGCCTCAAAAAAGTATCACCAACATTCTATACTGTCAGTATTTTGAGTCTGCTCTGTTCTCCTACTTTATTCTCAGACTTGCTCTTCCTGGCTATAAAATGGCCTCCACTGGCTCTCGGGTTCCACCCTTGTAGATTTCTCTTCAAGAGACAGAAGTTTTAGTCTTTGCCCTACAAGGACAAATTGTATTCCATTTCATTTCATTGTTGGGGGCATGTGCTAATTCTCAGGACTCACCCCCATAAACTGGAAGTGCAAAAACTGCACTAAGTTTCATCACTAGATGGTGAAGCAGGGATGGGGTTTGAGGACTGCGGGGAAGGACAGTTGAATGAAAAAAAAAAATAGGCTGTAAAGTATGAATTGGAACCTGTAGAGGCAATGAAACAGAAAAATAAAAAAACTGGGGTTATTTCAATGGGCAGTGTTATGGGCTTAACCATATTTCTCAACATTCATGCTGAAGCTCTACCCCCAGTACCTCAGAATGTGACTATATAATGGACATAGGGTTAAAGAGGGGATTAAGGTAAAATGAGGTTATTTTACTTCATTATGAGAGTGTCCTTAAGAGGAGATTAAGACATGTGCACACACAGACTGAAGGAAGATCCTGTGAAGACACAGCTAGAAGACAACTACCTACAAGTCAAGGAGAGAGTCCTCGTAAGGATTCAACCCAGGCAACATTTTAACCTTGGACTTCTAGCCTCCAGAATTGAGAAAAACTACATTTCTGTTAAAGCTACCCAGTCGGTGGTACTTTGTTATGGCAGCCCTAGCAAACTAGTACAGGCTGAGTACCTTCAGAGAGGGGAGACAGCATGCCCACTGACTGCAAAATTAGTTTGGATCTTTAGTGTCTGTGAAATGAAGGAGACATTAACAGTGCTTCAGAGGAGCTCTTGGCTAAGGGAGGTTATTGCACTGGGATGTCTTCACTCAATTTTTGCTCCAAGGTACTCTCACTGCAAAGATAAATTGACGTTTAAGGCCTTTTCTGATGTGAATTGTTATGTGAATTTTGACCCTCAATCCACTTAAATTGGGTCCCTTAATGCAGCTAGAGAAGTAGAGATTATTTTTGGTCAGCTTTTCTTTTATAATCCCCCAAAGGTTGAACTGCATGCTTTTAAGATTAGGTACAACTTCCAGGTTTAAGGGCGAGGCCAATATTCCAATGGCTGAGAAGGGATTCAGGGATTCTCTCTTCCTTAACACTCAAAGCAGAAGTGGAACATAGAGACTCTTTCTAAGTGCTGGAAATTATCTTTTATGGTGGTTTTCTTTATTGTGCATGTTTAATTGAAATCTGCATTTGTAGGCCTCCCCTTTGAATGCTTTCTTTAGAAAATGTGACTGGTGGTTAAAGGCACTGCATGTAAGAGGCCTTAGTTTGTGACCTCATTTGACGTTCGTCAGTTGTGCAACTGATAAAGTAAGTTGCTTTAACTCTACACTCCTCTTTAATCATCTATAAAATTGAGACCCTAACATGACTCACCTCACAGAACTTCTGTGAGAATTAAGTTCAATAATGCTCACCAAGCATCCAGCATAATGCTGGGTTTATATGAAGAGATCTATGTTGCTTTTGTACTGGGCTAGTATTAAATGGTAATTAATAAAAGTAGCATAGAATGCTAAAGACCACTGTGATCATAGTGGGGAAAAGAACACGACCTTTTTTTTTTTTAATTTGTCACACACCATTCAGGAAGAAACTAGGAGAAGGATACTCATTGAACATAGATTTACAGCTAGGAATATATCTAATTATCATAAGTGTAAAACAGTCCCCTGTTATTATTTCAAGTACTGAGGAAAGTGACGCTAAAACAGGCCCCAGCTTGATATATCTTTGACTTGTTTTAAATTGTTTGTTGGTTATGTTTTTCTGGAAAGCCAATTTCTTAATTAGTTTCTCTGAAATTCAAAAAGGATTTCCTCTGGTCTCTCTTATCTGCCCTACCCTCCCTTCAATCTATTGTGCGTTGGAGTGTGACGTTAAAAGTTTCAGTCTTCTTTCCTGCCAGTTTTCAGATCTGGAACAACTTCCTACTGTACTTTCTGGCTTTTTTATTTGGCTTTTCAATGCTCACAGGGAAAGCTTTGTTTAATGTCATTGTGTTTTGGTCTTAAATAATAAATAAAAGCAGGATAAAAAAATTGAATTTAGTAACTGTAGTCTAAGTAAAACTTTAGGGGATATATGAAATATTATTTACTTGGACAAATTTGCCTAAGATTTTGCATTATTATAAATATTTTATGTCAGCTATTTCAATTAAGTTTTTTTAACATTAAATTTGTGTAGCAATTTTAAATAAAGGGATCACATCATATGATATGAACATAGACACATATACTTTATTTCTTAATTAAATAAGTGTACATCTTTCTATTTGTGTATATGTATACATTTACAATTATATATGTATAGAAAATATGCATGTATTTATGTATACACATATATACAGTGCCAAGTACATAGTAGGAACTGGGGGCATCTTTAGTAAATGTGGTACACATCTTGAGGTATGTATCACTGCTGTGTGTGACAGGTAGCTAGTTGATACTGAATGGAGATTATACTGAAATTGAACAGAATCTTTCTGGAGTGAGTAAATATAATCAAGAATACTCCTGGTACTGAAGAATAAAAAGACAGCCAAGGCATAGTGGTAACAACAATGAGTTAGCAGTTATTAATTCTGGATTTTAATGATCATGAATTATGAAAAATAATAATAAAAGTTTTTCATGTGTGGTTCTAAGACTTTTAAACTTTGAAAATGTAAGGTGGAGGATTATCCAGATATCATCTAATACATGCTATTGATGATAAACAATTTACTGCATGTAAAAGTGAATATCTGGGAGAGAAACTGAAGTAGAAAGTGGGAGACATTAGTTTCCTACCAGTTACCATATAGAAATGTTTGTGGCGAGTCTTGCTTTTCTAGACCTTGGTCTCATCAACTATCTAAAACAACGCTGGGGAGAAGAGAGTTCTCTGGGTGATACTGTAAGAACCTTTCTCCTCTGATGTTCAAACATTCTGTCTTTGGATTGCAGTGGACATGTTAGTGTGTAATGCAGATCGTGTGGGTGGGAGATAGTGAAGGAGAGAGGAGATGAAGGTGGCTTTAGGATGAGATGGATACGTTAGTGTGGTTATATGGAGAGCACACAGATCTCACAGTCTGGCACAGCTGTGTGTGAATCCTAGCTTTGCATATTAGGGGTAGTCACTAGATTTATTCAGTTACACTTTCCTTATCTATAACTGGACTGTTAGCAGGATTTTCACCTCATTCCAACTGCAGCAGCCATGGCATCCCTCAGTTGAGGTTACCAGCTAATGTGGTGAAGACTTGTATTCTCTAAGACTATCTGGAGGAAAAGAAAGAACAATAGGAACCGCAACTGACCTCACAGATAATTTCATATTATTTTGGCAATTTCATTATATTTCTGGCCACCAACTAATTTTTCCTGAGGAAAATAAGGAGGTATGGACTTACTCCTTCCACCACCCCTTCTTTTGATGCTGGAATTCATTGATTTATTTCATCAAATTTTGCACTATGAACATGTAAAATCATGTTACACAATTTTGTCTACTCCACTCTTAGCTTGCAGAAGATCAAATGCATGTGTTAGCCATCTCATATTAAATATCTCTAGCATGCTGCTATGTATATAAAGACACTCAATAAATTGTGTATTGAGTAATCTGTTGGATAAAAGTGAAAAAAGGCACACTAAACCTTACAAAAGTGTATATTTTAAAACCAGATTAAATACAGATTATCCTCCATTTTTGTTATTTCCTCAGTGTCAAATATTCAGTAGTCTGTTTTAAGTGCTTTTTAAAGGCATTCATGCAACAAACATAATGGATTCACTGCTTCTGTTTTCTACGTAGAAATTTTCAAAGCATTCTAATAATAAATCCTGTGAAAAGGCTTTGACCATAATGGCTTTTCAAAGCTTCCACACAAAGAAACTCAGTTAAGACCAGAGCATAAATAAGACCTCAGTGCCGAAGCAGAGGAAGGCCTTGTATATCTAAACCCATTAAATGAATCATTTATTTTGCTACTCTTCTGTCATGTTTTGAAGGTCACATAACAATGCTTATTTCTTGCGGCCCATCTGCAAGCTGTAGAATCAGAGGCTAAACCAAGTCCTTGAGTCAAATACTTGAGATGGGTAATTGTATTTCCAGGACTAATACCTGCAGTTATGTTCACTGGGTAAAATCGAATCTCACACCCCGGGAGAGCACAGCATGCCTGCAAGGGCCAGAAAAAGATTTATCCACATCCCATCCAGCTTCGAAATAGTTATGTTATATTGAAATTCCTGGAACATAGTCAGCTTTATTTTGTCTCCCCTAATACATGGTCAGGAGATTTTCTAGAAGTGGAGGTGACATATATAATAGTCTGGACAGTGTGTGTCTGAAGCAGGTGGATCTGGGTTTGAAATTCTATTTGACAGATTATATGCTGTCTGTCATTAGACAAGATGCTTAACCTCTCTGGACCTCGTTTTTCTTAACTATAAATGGAGACTGATATCTATCTTATAAGGGTGCTGTGAAGATTTAATGATTTAGCACATATAAAGTGATTTCCACAGTGTCTGACATGTAGCAGATACTCACTGTATGTTAATATTCATCATTTGCCTGTTCTTTGTTACAGCTGAAGTCACTTATGGTTAGAATCCTCCCCTGGGCTTTGCAGGAGAGTCTCTGGCAATTCTGGTAAAACTAGCTCTTCATATTGCTATCTGTTCTATTTATTTTTTCACATTTCTGTTAAACTTTATTAAGCTGTAACTTACGTATATAGTAAAGCACACAAATCTTACGTATATAGCCCAGGGAATTTTAACATATACATACATGTGTGGAACCACCACCCTGATTAATATATAGAATATTTCCAACTCCCAAGAAGTTCCTTTCTGCCTATTTTCTAGTCAGTGATAGCCAGGACTAGCTGCATAATTTTCACCTCCCAGTCCAGAATGAAAATGTGGGGCTGTTTGTTCAAAAAGTGTTAAGAATTTAAACGCGTTGAGAGCAGAGCTTTAAACTAAGCACACCACCTTTCTTTCTGATTGTGGGAAAACCATGAATCCTGCCCTGATTACATTTCCCTACCACCGCGGTTCACTTTTATTTCAATTTCTTTTGTGATCAGTTATGTTTGTGAACGTCATGTAAATGGAACCATACAGTACTTACTCATTCATGTTTGTGTTTTCTTTCAACATGGTATCTGTGAGATTCATCCAGGCTGTTGCATGGTTTAGTAGCTTTTATGTTTCTTGTTGTGTAGATCCTATTGTGAAAATACTCCATATTATTTATCTATTCTCCTGCTGATGGATATTTGGAATGTTTCCAGTTACACATAAACCTGCTTATATATATCTTTGGGTGGACATTTGCACTTATTTATTTTGGACATATACTTTGGAATGAAATTGATGAGTTATGGGCAAAACACTCTAATAGGCACATTATGTGAAATGATTACTCATCAGGGAATTGCAATTAAAACCACAATGAGATCCCATTAAACACCCACCAGAATGACTAAAATTAAAGAGACTGGAAATTCCATATGTTGGTGAAAATGTGGGAGAACAAAAACTCTCATACTTGGAGGGAATGAAAATTGGCTCAGTTGCTTAGTTTAGCATATACCTGCATTATGGCCCAGCATCTCCCTCCTAGATATATTTATTTTTTTTTTATCTTCTGAAGCCATTTTGAGGAAACAAATGAAAAAAAATCTAACATAGATTTCAACCTGATTCTTAATTTATTAATATGCTGCAGTGGCCATTTGAAATAAGACTTAAGCAACGATACCTAAGTTCCTGGTCATGATAGCTAAGTCCCAACATTGTATTTTAATATATCTGCTTAAAAGCTCCTGCAACTCTGTATCTGTTTTCCTGCTCGTAGGTAAGAGATGGGTCAAGACAAAGGAGGCCTGATGAGATAGCAAAAGGTTACCATTAAGAATCATCTTTCATTTCCCATTTTTTTGTAGCTTATTGGTGAAGAAAAGCAGAAGTAAGACATGCAGGCACTTGGTGTTCTGTGCAGTGAAGATTTATGGGCCTCGTGTACATCCTTATGAGACGGGAGGACTAGCTGATTTACAGGCTGTGTTCAGAAAGATCCTCATCACAAATGTGACATTCTTAGAGCAGCAGGCTCAGTCGTACCCACTTCCTTAGCTCATTGGTTCCAAACATAGGCTCCCATCATGTAACTTAAAGTCTTGGGGAAATTTTAGAAAATTTATATTCTTTGGCATTATCCCTTGAAGATTCTGATTCAACAGATCTGGGTTAGGACCTGAAATCTGAGTTTTCAAGAAGCTCTTCAGATGACTCAGTAGTAGGGCATGTCATAGCAACAACTATTAGAACTATAGACCTTCATTGAGCCTCAGCCTATTCAGCTGGAGTTTAGATACCTGACCAAGCTTTTGCCGACTCCCTCCCTAGATGGCTAGACCACTTCTTAAATCTCTGCAAAAAACAAAAAAATTAAAGAATAGACTGATGTCGCCATTTACCTAACAAAAGTATAACCTGTGACTTTGGCCATCTTTTTTGGCAGGACCTGCTGATTGGATGGATCCATCTTGAATAATAAATGTCTAAACTCTTAAGCTAATCACCATGCCCTTTGGTCCTCTCAGGTGCCTTTGACAGAGTCAGTCTCTGTAGCTGAGCCAGGTAGCAATGAAAACAACCTGTTGAACATTTACTATGGGCTAGTCACTCTGCACATACATTATTTAATCCTTCGAACAACTTTTGAGAGCTTAATAATATGATTATGCTTAACTTGCCTATTTAAAATTCTAGTAAATAGTGAGGGGCTGTAGTTCTATAAAACTTTTACAGCTTAAAGTGAGTGTATTTGGGGTTATTAGGGAGAAACCAGGATTTCTGATTTTGTAGATGATAGTTCATGTTTAGACCCAGACTCCTTTGCTTCTTTGCCCAAACACATTGTTGAGGTAACGACATGTCTTAGAACATTGCTTTGATTTGTCATATTATAAATGTTGGACTTGGGAGTTTTAGGATTCAAGAAAGGAGTCTTCACTCCCTGCTACAGAGCTAACTTGTTTTTTTGTGATGGATGTAGAAGTGCTGGGATCAGGGCACAATGAAGCCCCTTTTTGGGATATACATAAATCAGATTGCTCTTCTTAGTTATGTTTTCCTGATACCCACAGCAGGTTGACCTAAATAGACAGATAATTACTCTGGCTGTTACAAACACTCCTACCCATTTGTGATCCTTTTATTAAATGAAACAGGCCTTTTTATTCCTTCTGATACTGCTTGTTAATAGAATAATCTTCAAGCTATTAGCATTTAAAGAGGAATTAGACAAAGATGTCCTGAATTGTCCCTTCTCCTGGCTCTTCGTGCTCACGGGACCCTTGCTTTAGCTAATTAGCCTGAAATGAGTATTAAATGCATTGATCTCTATCAAGCACATCATGGAAGGGAAGCTTTTGTGAAAGTCATTTCAGTTGCAGACTTAGGTTACCTGCACCTTAGTATTCAACCCAAAACAATAGTGGCTGGGAACATTCCAGAAATTAAACACACATGTGTGTGTGTGTGTATGCACACACACACACGGACACGGTAACATGAGAAGGACTCCTACATTTCTTGAAATGCCCTTCCTTGCTTCAGCCACAAACCCACACAGTTTAGCTTTATTTCCATGGAAACCAAGCAGAGAATAAAAGTATAACATCTCTTTGCTGTTGTTTTCACCGCACCCTCCAGCCCCTCGTCTCTGGAAAGTTTACAATAACTGTGCCTCATTACATAGCATAAGGAGTGAGTGCTTTGGTCTAAAAACAGACACACTTGGGTTCCAATCCTGACTCAGACCTATTTGAGCAGTGGGATCTTAGGAAAATTATCTCGGAACCTTAAATTTGCATACATTTAATATGAATAAACATCATTAACATATCCTCTGTGTCATAGGGTTGTGAAATGCTTTGTGTACTACCTAGGACAGAGTAAAATCAAGCAACATTGACTGTTAATAATAATGAAGACTGGAATAAGACTTCTGGGATGTGACATCAAAAAACAGCAAAATTCTTACCAGTTAATTGTAAAATTTACCAGAGATGAGAAAAGAGTGTTTTTCTATTTTGTTTTGTTTACAGGGACAGTGCGATATAGCATTTTAGTTGGAAAAAGTTGAGCTATGGAGACAATAAAGACCTAAGTTTGAATCCATGCTCTGTCTCTGATTAAGCCCCATTTCTTAAGCTCTTTGAAGTTCAATAATCTATAAGATGGGGATGGTTGCACTCCAAGTGCTATATTGTGTAGATTCTATGAGAAAATGTTTATCAATGGCCAAGCACACTAGCCATGTTCAGTATCATATAATTTTAATTCCCTTTTCCTTTTCTGGGACCAGATATCAATGCTTCTTCCACTGATAGAGTTGAAGAGAGAATGGATAATGAGTGGTGAGGAGCGAACAGTCAATGGAGCTGGGTGGGAAAGGGGGTGGCAGGAAAGCTATCAATGTAGGAAGTGAAGGTGAGGCTACATTTCACTTTATAATTTTAGTTTCTCTTACTCCTGCAAACAACCCTGAAATCCTACTGAGATCATGACTTCCTGGTACTTAAGAAACACTAAACGGATTTTCAAGAAAAAAACAGCCAACACACACACTGAAAAACATAAACACTTTTTTGGAATGATTTCACTATTTCTTGACAGTTCGTGTTGATTCATAGAGCAAGACGGTATGAATTCTGTCTTCTAACTTACTCCTGTGCTTTTCCTGCCAATGGGAGAGTTGAAAGAGAGAGATTAGAGTGACATATATATATGTGGTTTTTCTGAAATTAGGAAAGCGTCTTTTCTGATCAAATCAGTGACAAATCTGGGCCCTCCACCTACAGACTATGGATCTTTAATCCTCCAGCCAGGCAAAGCCACTGGGGGATTCTCTCTAGACATTGTGACTCGGATTCCTGCACTTCCCCAGCCTTCTCAGTTCTCTAACCACTGCTTAGGGCGCCACAGGATTCAGAGCCCTCCTGCTGCAGCTTCAGGGCTGGCTGCAGATCTTCCTGAATTCCCCTCATCATTTGAGTCGCATGTGTGTCTCCCTCACAATACAGCACCTGCACTAGCAGTGCCCTTGTCACCATGACAACCAGCACAGGAAGAGGGTTAGGCAGGCTGCGCAGACGGAGGTCATGTTCCCACTCTCCTGCTGGTGGCGCTGCTGATGTAGGATCCTTCCCACAGCCACCTCGATGCTGGCTGCCTGGGAACCTTTCACTTCCACTTCTGGAATGGGAGTGGTGGGGCGTGCATAGTGCTGGATCTGAAAGCTAAGTTAAATTCCAGAAGGAACTCAGGTGTTGGAGAGAGAGGTTCCAAGGCTCCAGGGAACCAGAGGGTGGCCTTTCTTTTCCTGTTAGCACTGTCTGAGCTTCAGTCTTTTAACAGATGAAGTGCTTTCTTTATGAGCAGGAAGAAAAGAGGAAAAAAAGAAATTCAATCAATAATTTATTGAGGCTTCCTGATGCTTAACAAGCCACTTGTCTCACAGGCCTCTACCTCCCAACCATCAGCATAAAATGAACGGGCTTCAGAAAGAAAGCCGAGTAAAAAAGGCAGAAACTGTGGAAAACCAGAAATGGGTTGGAATTCCAGCTCTACTAGTTGAGAGCTTTGTCAGCTCCTGACTTCCCTGAGGTTCTCAATGCAGGCACTAATCACTGATCAGCAAATCAATCCCTCATTCATTATGAGGGTCAAAAGAAGTCAATAAGTGTAGTATTCCAGGGATATCTATGACCTGAATGGACAAGAAATTGTAACTTTCCTTTTATTACTATGAACACAGAAATACCAATAGGGTAAGATTAGGATTTTGAATCTCCTTCATCTGGAAGTAGTGGTAATTGACAGATAACGTTTAACCAGGATGTGGAAGGAGCTGGTATTTTGAATACTCTCACACCGTAGTTCTTTAAGTATGCTTCCTGGACCTGTAGCATCAACATCACTTGGGAGCTTATTAGTGAGGAAATTCTTTGGTACCACTGCAGATCTACTGAATCAGACCTCTAGGGGTAGGGCCCAGCAATGTGTGTTTTTAACAAGGCCATGCTTACATTTGAAAACTGAGTGCTCTAATGGAAGTAGACCTTTAAACAAGACTTAGAGCTTGTGGAAGACAGAGACCATGTTATGCCTATTTTTATGTCTCTAGTGCTAAGAGAAGAATGGAAAACTGAGAAACACTCTACAAATGGCACCGTGAGAAAATAGAGTAGTAATGTTTGAGGGAGGTTCTTTGTGGATGGATTTAAGGTTTCTTGTCCGTTTTGGGGATAGAGAAGTACTTGAAGCACAAAGAGGTCAGGACAAGGCTACAGAGAGTGTAGGGACCTGAGGTCTGAAGCAGTAGCAGAGATTAGTATCACTATTGTCATCATTATTTTTATTAACATTATTATCACCATCATCATCATCATCATTTAAGTGTCAGCATCATTCCCACAAGACAAGGCAGAACTTGTCACACTGCAGTAGATAACAGCACAAGAGGTCTATTAACCAAGCATACTCCAGGCTGACCAGATGAACAAAGACACACATCCAAAACCACAAACTCCATAAGTCACCCTTAATGAAGACCATTTAGAAACAGATACCACCTTTCCTAAATCAACACAATGTGAAAACTTCTTGGTAACATCATTGTTTTTCTCTGGGTCTATCCTATATCTATTTTAATGAGAGATGAAAAGAGAGGAAGAAGAGGAGAAAGGAACACTGCACGTCAGAATATTTCTCCAAAGTGACCAGTTATAAAATAACAATACTTGAAGTTGATAAAAGTGAAAATAAAAAAGCAATTGGTAAAAAGTAGTCATGGTGAAACAAGGTAGAATAATTTGTTTTCTCTAAGCAAATGGTTGAGTTTGGCCAGAGTTCTGGTTAGAGACAATATGTCCTTTTTTTTATATATGAGTTGTAGAATATAAGTGTCACATTTTTCCTTCCCCTATTGTCTGAGCATAGCATGTTTAACTCAGCTTCTCTTTGGAGGTGTGGAAGTGAGAGCCTGTGTCACATAAAGGGGTATTTCTCAAATAGGAAGACATTCTGAATTCTGGAGAGTCCAAATATGACAACAGCTTGTCTGTTTCTCTATTTCCTGCTCCTATGAGAGTGCTGGTGTCAGTAAATGTGGTTGAATGAATATATGAATGTGTTAGAAGTATGCTGACGGAGCAGCTCCTTTGAGATGGCGGTATTGGGTAAGACTTCCTGGCACTTGCAGTATGTGATGCTATTCCTTTCACCATACCCAGAGTGATCTTATAACATATAAGTCAGATGACATTCCTCCTCTGCCCCAAACTCTTCATTGGCTCTGCACTTTCTCAGGGTAAAATAATCAAGATCCTAATAGTGGCATTGTGGCTCCACTGACCTGGTATCTGGCCATTTTCTTCATTCACTTGGCTTCAGACACACTAGCTTTCTTGCTGTTCTAGGAATAAATCAGGCATGCTTTTGTCTAAAGGCTTCTGCTGCACCAGTTGTCATCTCTACTTGCGTATTCACCTGCTGAATACATGCATAGCTAGGTCTCCTATCTATTTTAAACTTTTGTAGAAAGGTCGGAGTTTCAGAGAGGCATACTCTTCCCACTTTATTTAACACTAGACAACCCTCCTACTTCACCCCAGTGAAGATCCCACACTTGATCTCTCTTATCTGCTATATATTTTCCCTATAGCACTTACCAACTTTAACACACTATATTATTTATATGTTTTAATGTTTACCGTTTATGTTTTCTCTACCCTTTGAAATGGGTGCATCACAAAGGCAGAGATTATTTTTGTCTGTTTTGTTTAAAAATGTTTCCATTTACTAGAATAATATCTGGCACGTAGTAGATACTCAAGCAGATGCTGAAAGAGTTGAGTGAATGAATGAAAGGTGGATAGGGTGACTATGTAATGAATTTTTAAAGGCGTCTTTTGAAATGGAGTTACTAATTAGTTCACACAAGACTGAGAATGTTTTTTAAACATGAATTCTTCATTGAAGATATGTAACTCAAACAGTAGGTATTTTGACCCTTGTTCCTAAAGAAAAATAAAATTTTCTTTGTAGAAAAAATAGAAATCAACTTTGTTACATTCACCAGTAATTGGCTAGAAGAAATTCTGATTGTGAGTTCACATTCACTTCTCAAATGTGTTGCAAGGTTTCACTGGGATTCCAGAAAAGATTTACCCATAAAAGCCAGTTAATAAAGAAATTTCCCAAAGAAATCCTCACTGGAGACCACAGAGTCTCTAAGAGCTCATTAAATTTTTATGCATGCAATATGCTTCTTAACTGCCTGGGTCACTTTGCTGCCAAGACACATCATGAAGGGAAGGTGATAAACCTCATCAATTTTTTTTTTTCTGTCTCACCCCAGGTCTTAAGTTAGAAAGATTGTCCCCAGCCAGTGCTGATCTACATGGGCTGAGAAGCAACAATGGAATGTTCAAAAGAAACTACAGTGGCTCTTCTCACATGGAGTCTTTCTGAGATGTGAACACTGAGAACCTTGGGTCCTTGGGATACTTTTATTGCTAAAGAAACTGAATGCCTTTTAAGTGGGGTTATATTGAAAAGAGGAACAGGGTTGGGGAGCCATTGTTATGCCCTCCTAGACCAAATGTGCGCAGCTTTCAAGTTAAGACTTTGCATTGGAAAATCTAAAAGATGTCTCTATAGACCTTTGTATTAGAAACTCTCTATGATACGAGAATCAGTGGGATCTTTTGGAACCTATGTTCCTTGTGCCCACATGAATAGACTAGGCTCCCCTGGGAAGAAAAGAAGAGTAAATTGCTTATGCATTTGGCTTCGCTGGGAAGGGAGTGGGGAGAGGGAGCATTAACTCATAAGACTAAGTCAAATGCAGGCATAGAGATGTAAGATATGATTTCAGAGAGAGAAGAGCTGTTTGTAATTAATATGTTTGCTATTCAGATATTTGATTTCTTACAGAAAAATCTACTTCATGTAATTTTCCAGTACCACTTTTTAACCATAGATATAGTCTGAGGTTTAGTTTTATTAAAGCATTTCTGTTGCAATAAACTTGTATATTATAAAATTCAAACTACCTGAAAGAAAAAGGGAAAACATTGCAATCACAAAAATATATTGTCTTGGAAAGGCCCCAAATGAAATAGTTTTATCAGATAAATGCATAACAGGCTTTTTTTTTTACATTTTATTTAGACATTGTGACATTAAGAAGACTTACTGGATAATATTTTTGTGACCTACAATTGGTTGCTGCCAAAATGTGAAAAAAGGGTATCCCTTTTTGAACACTGATTATGTGTCAAAATGTTTGCTACATGATAAAGGCTTTATGTCACCAAATCTCCATGGCTATGAGAAAAAAAATCTCAATTTTATATAAGGGAAAACTGACACTTGCAGAATATGAATTAGTTGTTCAAGGTCTCACAGTTTTCAGTAGAGGCAACAGCCACAAACTCAACTGTTTTTTGACTATTAAACGTACGCTCATTAACTTCTACATGCATACCCTCTCCAATGAGAAAATAATTTTATTTCCTGCCAATAGAATCTGATTCAGTCTACTTTTTCCTATTTTAACTGGTAAAATAATATAAATGATTTAAAAGGAAAAGCATTCCTAATGCTAACAATATAAAATAATAAAGTCACATTTACGTGTACATTTAGACAAATATATTTTTGCACGGCTGTAATAATCAGTATGAATACAGTTTTATACTCTGCTTTTCAAATTCCATGTTATACATATTTTACATGCTATTGCAAAATTTTAAGATAGTATTGTCACATTTTTAACTTTTTATTTTAGGTTCAGGGATACATGTGCAGGTTTGTTATATACATAAATAGCATGTCAGGAGGATTTGGTGTGCAGATGATTTCATCACCCATGTAACGGGATTAGTAGTACCTGATAGGTAGTTTTATGATCCTTACCCTCCTCCCACCTTCCACCCTCAAGTTGGCCCCTGTGTCTATTGTTCCCTTCTTTGTGTCCATATGTACTCAACATTTAGCTCCCATTTATAAGTGAGAACATGCAGTATTAATTTTCTGTTCCTGTGTTAGTTCATTTAGGATAATGGTCTCTAGCTCCATTTATGTTGCTGCAAAAAACATGATCTTGTTCTCTTTTATGGCTGTGTAGACTTCCATGGTGTATAGATCCCACATCTTCTTTATCCATTCTACCACTGATTGGGTGTTTAGATGGATTCTATGTCTTTACTACTGTGAATAGTGGTGCAATGAACGAATGCATGCATATGTTTTTATAGTAGAATGATTTATATATATATATATACCTTTGGGTATATACTCAATAATGGGATTGCTGAGTTGAGTAGCAATTCTCTTTTAAGTTCTTCTAGAAATTACTAAGTTGCTTGCCACAATGACTGAAATAATTTATATCGCCACCAGCAGTGTATAATCATTCCCTTTTTTCCACAGCCTCACCAGCATGTTATTTTTTGACTTTTTAATAATAGCCATTCTGACTGTTGTGAAATGCTGTCTCATCGTGGTTTTGATTTGTGTTTCTCTAATTATTAGTGATGTTGAATATTTTTCTATATGCTTGTTGGCCACGTGTACATCTTCTTTTGAAAAGTGTCTGTTCACATCCTTTGCCCAATATTTAGTGGGTCGTTTGGTTTTTGCTTGTAAGTTTGTTTAAATTCCTTATAGAGTCTGGATATTCGACCTTTGTTAGATCCACAGTTTGCAAACAGTTTCTCCCATTCTGTAGACTTTTTTTTTTTTTTCCCCTGTTGATTATGGTTTCTTTTGCTGTGCAGAAGCTTTTCAGTTTTATTTGGTCCATTTGTCAATTTCTGTTTCTGTTGAAATTGCTTTTGGAGTCTCTGTTATGAAATCTTTGCCAGTTTCTATGTACAGAATGGTATTTCCTATGTTATCTTCTAGAGTTTTTATAGTTTTAAGTTTTACATTTAAGTTTTTAATCCATCTTGAGTTAACTTTTTGTATATGGTGTAAGGACAAGGTCCAGTTTCAGTCCTCTGCATATGGCTAGCCAGTTATCACAGCACCGTTTATTGAACAGGGAGTCCTTTATCCATTTCTTGTTTTCGTCAACACTGTAGAAAATCAGATAGTTGTAGGTGTGTGGCATGATTTTTGGGCTCTCTATTGGTTCCATTGGTCTATGTGTTTGGTTTTTGACCTATACTATTATGTTTTGGTTACTGTGACCTTGTAGTATAGTTTGAAGTAGAATAATGTGATGCTTCCAGCTTTGTTCTTTTCGCTTAGGATTGTCTTGGCTCTTCAGGCTCTGTATTAGTCAGGGTTCTCTAAAGAGAAAGAATTAATAGGATAGAGGTATATATGAAGGGGAGTTTATTAAGGAGTAGTGACTCACATGATCACAAGGTGAAGTCCCAGAATAGGCCATCTGCAAGCTGAGGAGCAAGGAAGCCAATATGAGTCCCAAAACCTCAAAAGTAGGGAAGCCAACTGTGCAACCTTCAGTCTATGAGCAAAGGCCTGAGAGCCCCTGGCAAATCACTGGTATAAGTCCAAGAGTTCAAAAGCTGAAGAACTTGGAGTCTGATGTTCAAGGGCAGGAAGCATCCAGCAAGGGAGAAAGAGGAAGCCTGGAAGACTCGGCAAGTCCCTCCAACTTCTTCTGCCTGTTTTATTCTAGCTGCACTGGCAGCTGATTAGATGGTGCCCACACAGATTGAAGGTGGGTCTGCCTCTCCCAGTCCACTGACTCAAATGTTAATCTTCTTTGGCAACACCCTCACAGACACACCCAGTAACAATACTTTACATCCTTCAATCCAATGAAGTTGACACCAATATTAATCATCACAGGCTCTTTTATGGTTCCACATGAATTTTAAAATAGTTTTTTTCTAATTCTATAAAGAATGTCCTTGGTAGTTTAATAGGAATAGCATTGAACCTATAAATTGCTTTGGGCAGTATGGCCAATTAAATAATATTGATTCTTCCTATCCGTGAACATGGGATATTTTTCCATTGGTGTCATCTCTGATTTCTTTGAGCAATGTTGTTCAATTCCCATTGTCAAAATCTTTCACCCCCATGGTTAGAGGTATTCCTGGGTGTTTTATCCTTTTTGTGGCTATTGTGAATGGTATGTTTTCTTGATTTGGCTCTCGGCTTGCCTGTGTTTAGGGTATAGGAATGCTGCTGATTTTTGTACATTGATTTTGTATTCTGAAACTTTGCTGAAGTTGTTTATCACATGTATTAGTCTATTCTCACACTGCTATGAAGAAATACCCAAGACTGGGTAATTTATAAAGGAAAGAAGTTTAATTGACTCACAGTTCTGCATTGCTTGGGAGACCTCAGGAAGCTTACAATTATGGTGGAAGGCAAAGGAGAAGCAGGCACCTTCCTCACAGGGCAGCAGGATGGAGTGAGTGCAAGCAGGGGAAATGCCAGATGCTTATAAAAGCATCAGAAATTGTGAGATTCACTCACTATCATGAGAACAGCATGGGGGACTGGGCGTGGTGGCTCACGCCTGTAATCCCAGAACTTTGAGAGGCCGAGGCAGGCAGATTACTTGACGTCTAGAGTTCGAGACCAGCCTGGCCAACATGGTGAAATCCTGTCTCTAGTAAAAATACAAAAAATTAGCCAGACATGGTAGTTCGTGCCTATAGTCCCAGCTACTGGGGAGGCCGAAGCAGGAGAATCACTTGAATCCAGGAGGTGGAGGTTGCAGTGAGCTGCGACTGTGCCACTGAACTTTAGCCTGGGCAAAAAGAGTGAGGCTCCATCTCAAAAAAAAGAAAGAAAAAGAACAGCATCAGGGAAACAGCCCCCATGATCTGATTACCTCCCCCTTGTCCTGCCCTTGACCCATGGGGATTATGGGGAGTACAATTCAAGATGAGATTTTGTATAGGAACACAGCCAAACCGTATCATCAGCTAATGGAAGTTTGGGGCCAAGACTATGGAGTTTTCTAGATATAGAATCATGTTATCTGCAAACAAGGATAATTTGACTTCCTCTCTTCCTATTTGTATGCCTTTTATTTCTTTCTCCTGCCTGATTGCTCTGGCAAGGACTTCTAGCATTATATTGAATAGGAAGGGTGACAGAGACCATGGGTGTCTTGTTCCAGTTTTCAAATGCTTCCAACATTTTCCCATTTGGTATGATGTTGGCTGTGGTTTTGTCATAGATGGCTGTTATTATTTTGAAGTATGTTGCTTCATTGCCTAGTTTATTGAATGTTTTGAACATGTTGAAGACTAAACTCTGATTATTTTATCTCGTCTAAATTCCTATCTAAATGGTCTAGGGATTCATACCCTACATACCCAACAAATAATAAATTCTCATCAGATGAGTCTTACTTAACCCTATATATCGTGACTTACTTTTCAACCTGATTCTGGCATAACATTACGAGAGGAGGAAGAAAATCAAAATATTTTACCCCATAACACCTTTCTTTGCCATATCTTGAAATGGCCCTGCAAAGCAGTCCTTTGTGGGGGAAAATCTGCATCTGTAAGAATCTCCATTAACATAGCTAGATCTTTTTCTTCCCAGTTCTAAAGAGATTAACTAAAAGTCTAGCACCTTTTAAAGATCTGACTAGGAAGCTTGTCATCTGTTGTCTCTAAGAGCAGCCACTATAAGACTTCAAAGGAATCTCGGTCTCCACAATCTTTTATCTTAATCTGAACACTTCCTTTCTATCAATCCCAGGTCTTTAGACAAACTCAACCAATTGTCAACCAGAAAAATGTTTAAATGTACCTATAGTTTGAGTTGTCCTGCCTTTCTGGACCAAACCAACCTCTCTTAAATGTATTTGATTGATGTCTCATGCCTCCCTAAAATGTATAAAACCAAGCTGCACCTTACTATCTTGGGCACATATTCTCAGGACCTCCTGAGGGCTGTGTCATGGGCCATGGTCATTCATATTTGGCTCAGAATAAACCTTTTCAAATATTTTAGAGTTTGACTCTTTTCATTGACAAAGCGATGTTCTATTTTATCAAAAGCCTTTTCTGCATCTTTTTGTTTTTGAGAAAGCTTCTCTCTGTTATCCATGTTGGAGCATAGGGGTGTGTTTGTGGCTCACTGCAGCCTTGACCTTCTAGGCCCAAGTGATCTTCCCACCTAGTTCTCCCGAGTAGCAAGTAGCTGGGACTATATGTGCATGCCACCATGCCTGGCTAATTTTTTAACTTTTTGTAGAGATGAAGTTGCCCAGGCTGGTCTTGAATTCTTGGCTCAAGCAATCTGCCCACCTTAGCCTCTCAAGCTGCTGAGATTACAGGCATGAGCCACCGCACTCAGACCCTTTTCTGCATCTATTGAGATAGTCATGTGGTTTTTGTTTTTAGCGCTGTTTTTTTGATGAATTACATTTATTGATTTGCATATGTTAAACCAGCCTTGCATCCCAGGGATAAAGCCTAATTGACCGTGGTGGATAAGCCTTTTGATGTCCTGCTGGATTTGATTTGCCAGTATTTTGTTGAGGAATTTTGCATTGATATTCAAGGATATTGACCTAAAGGTTTTGTTGTTGATGTTGTGTCTCTGCCAGATTTTGGTATCAGGATGAAGCTGGCCTCACTGAATGAGCTGGGGAGGAGTCCCTCCCCTTCAATGTTTTGAAATAGTTTCAATAGGAATGGTACCAACTCTTCTTTATATATCTGCTAGAATTTGGCTATGAATCTGTCTGGTCCTGGGCCTTTTCTGGTTTGTAGACTTTTTCTGATTGATTCAATTTCGGAACTCATTATTGATCTATTCAGGGATTTAATTTCTTCTTGGATCAGTCTTGAGAGGTTGTGTGTGTCCAGGCATTCATCCATTTCTTCTGGGTTGTCTAGCTTATGAGCAGAGAGGTGTTCACGTAGTCTCTGAGTGATTTTTGTACTTTTGTGGGGTCAGGGGTAAAGTCCCCTTTGTCATTTTCTGACTGTGTGTATTTGCATTTTCTCCCCCTTTTTTTAAAATAGTCTAGCTAGTGATCTATCTTACAAATTTTTTCGAAGAACCAACTGCTGGATCTGTTATCTTTTGAATTTTTTTGCGTGTCTCAATTTTTTTTTCAGTTCAGTTCTGATTTTGGCTATTTCTTGTCTTCTGCTAGCTTCAGGGTTGGTGTGCTATTATTTCTCTAGTTATTCTAGGAAAGTTATTAGGTTGTTAATTTGAAATCTTTCTAACTTTTTGATGTGAACGTTTAGTGCTATAAACTTCCCTCTTAACACCACTTTTGCTGTGTCCCAGAGATTCTGACATGTTGTATCCTTGTTCTCATTAGTTTCAAATAATTTCTTTATTTCTGTCTTAGTTTCATTATTTATCCAAAAGTTAATCTGGACCAGATTGTTTAATATCCATGTAACTGTATGGATTTGAGCAATTTTCTTAATACTGATCTTTATTTTTATTGCACTACAGAATAAGAATGTGGTTAGTATGATTTCATTTTTTTTATTTTGAATTTTCTAAGGATTGTTAATGTCTGATTGTTTAGTCTATTTTAGAGTATGTGCCATGTGAAGATGAGAAGAATGTATATTCTGTTGCCTTTGGGTGGAGTGTTGTATAGAAGTCCATTAAGTTCATTTGATCAAGTGTCAATTTCAGGTCTTGAATATCTGTTAGTTTTCTGCTTTGATGATCTGTCTAATATTGTCAGTGGGGTGTTGAAGTCTCTCAGAATTATTGCGTGCAAATCTAAGTTTCTTTCTAGGTCTCTAAGAACTTGCTTTATGAATTTGTATGCTCCTGTATTGAGTACATATAAGTTTAGGATAGTTTGTCTTGTTGAATTGAGCCTTTTACCATTATGTAATGCCCTTCTTTGCCTTTTGTTGATCTTTGTTGGTTTAAAGTCTCTTTTGTCTGAAGTTAGAATAGCAATCCCTGCGTTTTCACTGTTTTCTGTTTGCTTGGAAGAATTTTTCTCCATCCCTATACTTTGGGTCTATCCATATTATTGCATGTGAGATGTGTCTCTTGAAGACTGCATATATTTGGGTCTTGCTTCTTTATTCAACTTGTCACTCTGGGCATTTAGTCTATTTACATTGAACGTTAGTATTGATATGAGTGGATTTGTTCTGTTATCATTTGATTAACTGGTTATTATGCAGACCTCTTTGTGTGGTCCTTTATAATGTCACTGGTCTATGTACTTGTGTTTTGGTAGTGGCTGGTCATGTTCTTTCCTTTCCATGTTTAGCACTCTCTTCAAGACCTCTCATAAGGCAAGTATGATGATAAGGAATTCCCTTAGCATTTACTTGTCTAAAAAAGATCCTATTTCTCTTTCTCTTATGAAACTTAGCTTGGCTGGGTATGAAATCCTTGTTTGAAAATTCTTTTAAGAAGGCTTAATATAGACCCGATTCTCCTCTGGCTTATGAGGTTTCTGCTGAAAGATCTGCTGTTTTCCTGATGGAGTTCCCTTCGTAGGTGACTTACTACTTTTCTCTAGCTGCCTTTAATATATTTTCTTTCATTTTGACCTTGAAGATTCTTCGATATGTCTGGAGGATTGTCTTGTGTAGTATTTTGCATGGGTTATCTGCATTTCCTGAATTTGAATATTGGCCTCTCTAGAGAGGTTAGAGAAATTTTGATGGACAATATCTTGAAATATGTTTTCAAGTTTCTTGCTTTCTCTCCCTGTCTTTCAGGGATAGCAATGCATCTAGATTTTGTCTCTTTACATACTCCCATATTTTTTGGAGATTTTGTTCATTCTTATTTATTGTTTTGTCTTTATTTTTGTCTGACTGAGTTGCTTCAGTAATCCAGTCTTCTGTAATAGCTCTGAGATTCTATCCTCAGCTTGGTCAATTATGCTGTTAATACCTGTGATTGTATTCTGAAATTCTTGAAGTGAGCTTTTCAGTTCTACTAGTTTGGTTTGGCTCTTTCTTAAAATGGCCATTTCATCTTTTATCTCCTGTATTGTTTTATCGCATTCCTTAGAATCTTGAATTGGGTTACAACTTCCTCCTGAATATCAATGATCTTTGTTCCTATCAATATAATCAAATGAAGACACTCGGGCTTTCTGAGTTGCCAAAGTTCTTGTGCTGGTTCTTTCTCATCTGTGTGGGCTGATGATCTTCCTTCAGTTTTTGAAGTTGCTGTCCTTTGGATTTTTATTTTATGTTTTTGATTTTATCTTATTTGATGTCCTTAGGGGTTTAATTGTGGTATAAGGTGGGTTCATTTGACTGACTTCATTTCTGATAAATTTTTGGGGAGTCACGGCTCAGCTCAGTACTCCAAGTATTTATGCTTTAACTCTGGAAGTTGGTATTGGGCTCCTGGCTTTGTTCACTGGCCCCTCAAGTTTGGGAACCTGCTGCATCGGAGGGGCTGAAGTGTTCCCAGACCACTGGCCACAACACTCCAAAGGGTGATGGCAACCAAGGTGATTTGTCCAGCAGTGTCATCAAGGTCTTCATTCACATGTGTCAGCAGCAGCCACAGCACATAGGGGTGTACACTCATTGGCTTGGGTGGGGCACTGGTGGGCCGGGCCTGCTGGTATCTGTGGGCATTGGCAGTGCTGGTGGTGGCAGCACCCCTAGGAGGCACCCTGGTTGGGCATCCAAGGCTGTACTGCAAGCAGGCACAGCAAGGTTGGGACCCTGGGAGAGGCCAGCAGACAGAAGGATGCTCGGCCCCATCTCACAGACAAGTTTACCCTACTCTGTTCATGCTCATAAATTCCTCTATGGTTTAAGACTCCTAGGGGAGCATGGCAAGCCTTGGGGGATGGCATACCTGGCCACTCCCCAGAGATGCCTGGCACCAAAACTTCTGGGCTGTGCACAGGCTGAAGTTCTGCCCCTACTACCTCTCTAAGCAGTTCTCCCTGCCAGCTCACGTGTCCATGGGGTTTGTGGGGTCTCCTGCTGCCAGAATTCCAGAGGCCCATGGTGAGAGCTGGTTGCTCCTTGTCTCCTCAAGTCATCTCTTTCCCAGGACTTGTTGGGGGCCAGAAACTAGTTCTGGTGCACAGTAGCCCCATTCAATGTTCCTAGCTTCCTCCCCTTCAGCCCGGCATCTGTGCCCTCCCTGCATCCACTCTCAATGCCCTCCCTCTTAAGATCTGCTCAGAGTGTGCCAGTCTTCACAGTATCCTGGTCCTTCAGTGGCAGATGTTCCTCCTAGCTATGTCTAGTTGGCCATCTCGCCTCCATCCAGCATTTTAAAGGTAGTTTTAATACCTATATAACATTCCAATTAGGGATATACCATAGTGTTGGATATTTTAATTATTTCCCATATTAGTATAACTGACAACACAGTCAATATTTTAATTGAAAGGGGGAAAAGCCTAAATAAATAACTTCTCTAGGACAATTGGTGAGAATGGCATTACTGAGACATCTTTATTTCTCTTGACATACATTGATATATTGCTTTTCAAAATGATAGACCCATATGGTAATTACATTAAAAATTTCTTGAGTTTATAAATTTTACCACAACCTTGCTGTCACTGGCACTTGTGATCTATTTTGAAAGTTTATCTGTGCAGTAGCAGTGAAATGTAACCTCATTGTTCTAATTTAAGTTTATCTGCAAGACTGAATATTCTTCCATGTTCATTTCTAATTTTCTTTCTCTTTTTATCATGCAAATCAGTGGCATCACTTAAATACCTAATTTTGTTATTTCTAGTATTCAGAAAACATATATATGTATCTCAATATACCTAACTTACTATATATATTTATATATTTTTATAAATATCTCTGTGTGTATTTCGTCTTCAGGTTGAAGGACACAAAATTCAAATGATTATTTTTTTTCTGAGGGATACCAAAACTCCTAATAACTTTAGCATTTCCTACTAAGAAATTAAGATTTATTTATTTTATTTTTTAAATACTTCATTTTAATTTTTATGGATACATTTACCTTCCTTCAACTCCTGCTTCCAATAGCTCAATGAAACAGTCTCTCCAGTCAAATTAAGAAATTGTGAAAGAAATTATTGTTAGAATATTAATGATCTCAGACTGGTGACACCTCTGGATATGAAGGATAGGGCCCTGGAATGAAGACGATAGATGCAGTGCCTTGTACACTAATGGTGCCTATACTTGTGCCACGCTTTGGCCCCCGAGAGGTAGTGCTAGGATTAAGTCCAAGATCTTAGTGCTGGTTTATGGACTGACTAACATACAACATAAATAATAAATTCTGAGTGATGCCCACAACAGCTTCCATCCAGAGACCTACTTTTCAATTTTAGGCATTTTTTGATCTCATAAATTTACATGAAATGGTGCCCAGAGAAAGAATTTATAAAATTTATAAACTATAAAACTTATTCTTGAAGGAAAAACAATAGAATATGTCTACTTGGTTGAAGTGTTTCTGCATTAGAAGCAAGTATGAATGATTCCAGAGGGGATAAAGGGCTTGTACCAAGACAGACTAAATTCAGTTTTTCATATTGCTTGGTAAGCACAACCATATGCTGGGCAGTACATCAGAAGTTCTGACCAGCAAATGGGCAACAAAAGGCCATGACATTTGGTGGCAGTAATGAGAACAAGAATGCGTGGCACTTGTTTTTCCTTTTTCCTTCATGGTTAAAATGCTTTTTGATAGGAATTAGAAACTGAATACCTGCACTACAATAGGCATTCCAAAGTCGTTAGATGGTCTGGAAACTGACCTAATTCCCTTTAAAAAAAATTCTTTTGACTTACCGTTCATTCACTAACAAGAGATGTGGGACAAAACATGACACAAAAGAAAATTTAAACTTTAGCATTGTAAGTCTTAAGTTCTTTTCCTCTCATTTAGTCAGTGTCCTTGGGCTAGATATATAATATATCTGAGACTAGGTTTTTTATTTCTGAAACAAAGGGTGAGATCAAATCACCAGGTTTTCTTCCACTTGTCACATTCTGTGATTCTTTGGTAACATATACATCAAACACCTACTTCTGGCTCATGAGGAAAACATTTTTAAAGTGTATGACATATTCTTCACTCTGCTGAAACTTTCTACCTTGTGACCCGCCCACCCACCCCAAATAACACAGGCAAGTAAGGGTGCAGGCCCCCAAAGGAATGATTCATACAGTGGCAGTGCTCTGAGGGTGTTCTTTATGATAGGTGGGCACTATACAGTGTGTAGAGGCTGGAAAGAGAACACGATGGCCTTGAAGCCACACATCCCTGTGTTCCAGACCCTGTCTCAGAGCCTGCTCTCTGTGCTGCTTTAATTATGTGACTGGACTTCTAGGCTTTAGTTTGCTTTTCTGTCAGATGGGAAAAGCAGTCATTAACTTGAGTGGTTCATTGTCCCAAGAGTGAGAGACGGTGTGTGCAGGGGGTTACTAGTTCCCTGATAGGTAGTAGACAAAAAAAAAAAAAGGTAAACAAGATACAGAAAAGGAAGAAGATGGAGAAAGAGGAGACACATGGGCAGTGTAAGAAAGGGGTTAGTGTTGGAAATTAGAGAATTTTTTTGCATGTATAGTAAAGGAATTAGTAAAATGTAACATATTTTTATATCATCTCCATGATAAAGATTAACATTCTAGTGTCACAAAAAAAGGGGGAGTAAAAATATGTAATTACTGTGATGAATACTTCTTAAGTCCATTGTACGTTGAGAATTTATAGGAAGGTGACCTGAATTCATCTGATGTGTCAGAAGATGATTCCATAAGGAAGTGATCTCTGTGCTGAAATCCTGAAAGAGACTATATTGGAACTGATTAGTTGAAAGGAACAACACACACCAAGTCCTTGAGGTGGGAAGGAGACTGGCATATTAAGCAACTGAAGGGTTGATATAACTGGAGCAAGGAAAGGGGTAAGAATGGCATCAGAGCATCCAGAGAAGTGAGTGGGGCCTTGGAGACCACAGTAAGCATTTGGCCTTTATCCTAAGATTGATTGGAAGCCATTTTTTTACTTTAGGCATGGCAGGGGCGTGATTTTATAGTTACGTATGTAATTATAATGTGTTTACAATTAATAGGTCCGATCCAATAAAGGATAACCAAATAATTTCTTTCTGGACATATAGGTTACTTTTGTGTGTCAAGCCATAATATCTTTTTTAAAAATTTTATTTTAAGTTCTGGGATACATGGGCTGAAGGTGAAGGTTTGTTACATAGATAAACCTGCTCCACAGTAGTTTGCTGCACCTGTCAACCCATCATCTAGGTTTTAAGCCCAAATACCGAATGCATGTGGGCATAATACCTTTAACAGTGATTTTTTTTTCTACTGTTCACATACTGTGCTGAGTTCAAAATCACCCACAACAATAAAGGAGTTTCCTTAAGGTATAAGTTTTTTTGGTGTGTGCTAAAACTTAAAAGCTAATGAGGTCATCACCTTTAAAAAGCTTAGTCTTGAAAGGACTGTTCTCTCAAATGTGTTTTTTTCTTCGATAGGTGCTTCGTTATGTGCCATCCTTTCAACAAACACATATAATAAGCCAGCATTACGCACTATGGAACTAGAGATAGAGCCGTGAACAAAAGAGATATCTCTTCCACTCTGATGAAGCTCTTTCTTTTCTTTTTCAAATCACTATCAAAAGCCTTTCATTCTGATATAAAATCCTGTATATATCCTGGCAGGCTTTCAAATTTATATTTATACTGACCTTCATACTTTTATTCTTGTATTCATCTGTCATCTTCTTGACAATTCTCCATGAAAGTAGAGACAATAGAAGGTAAAGGCTAAGAACACAGGTTTGTAGCGAGACAGACTGGTTCTCAAATTCTGGCTCAGCTATGTTTATCACTTTCGTGCTAAGTAGTTTACCTATGTCATTTTAAACTCAAAAAGTACCTCCATGTGATAAATGTTATTTTCATTTGTAGAGGAGAAAAGTAAAGCTCAGAGAGGTAAAGATATTTTCCAAATGTCACACACCTAACTCTAAACTGTAAGACAATGCTACTTAAGATTAGCAACTTTTTTCCTATAGTGATAAAACATTTTATATTTTCCTAACTCAGATATTCTGCAAACCTCTTGAGGCAGGCCAATCACTAACTAGACCTCTAAATACTTTGGCTTATTAAAACCATCAGTCTGCTGTTGAAAGAGTTGCCTGGCCAGAGAAAACATTTTCTCTTGTTTCTTAATGAAAAATCAAGTCTGCTGATTAATACAAAGTAATAGTTTTGACAGCTTCCTCTTGACAGAGCATTTGCTTTCTCATTTCCTAATGAATTTCTCCCCAAGGAAACTCATTACATTTCAAGGCACAAGGCTCCCTAGAGACCTCCCCACTCCCACCATTCACTGGCTAAAATGTTCATCATTTAGAGACCCATAAACCTTGCCAAATTCCCTGAGTTGGTCTCATTGAATCTATTGCTTACCAAGAACTCTGTTTCATGTTATGATCAAAATAGGCCTTGCCCCAGATCAATAGGAAGGGAAACGGTCTCTCTTACATATAGATGTGAAACAGTTTGCTTATGAGGTGGAGTGATTTAATAATTATTATATTATTATTATTACTATTGTAATACTACTATAATTACAGTTGAGTTAGAGGTCATGACTGATTGGGGTATAAACACAGAAGTTTTGTTTGCTCTGATAAGAACTCCAAAACACATTCAATTTATTTATCTTTCCTTGTGTTATCTCTAGTTTCATAGCATTTTATTTTACTTTATTTTTTTGAGACGGAGGCTCACTCTGTCACCCAGGCTGGAGAGCAGTGGTGCAATCTTGGCTCGCTGCAACCCCCGCCTCCCAGGTTCAAGCAATTCTCCTGCCTCAGCCTCCCAAGTAGCTGGGACTACAGGCACATGCTGCCATGCCTGGCTGATTTTTTGTATTTTAGTAGAGATGGGGTTTCACTGTGTTGCTCAGGCTGGTTGCGAAATCTTGAGCTCAGGCAATCTGCCTGCCTTGGCCTCCCAAAGTCCATTTGATTTTAATTCTTAGGTTCAACTTCTCAATATTAAAATTTTGAACTTCTCTCTGATAGAAAGCTCTTTCTCACCTTCCCTACCTGCAGCAGCTCCCCCTCCTCTTTCCATTGCACCTATGGAACCTGGCTAGCCAGTGGGGATGAGGCATGAAGGTTTGCTCTCCTTTGCACATCCCTCCTTCACTATGGGAACATATTGGCTGTTGGCATGAGAGGAAAGAGCAAGGAAAATAGGGAAGTTGGGCTTTTTCCTGGGCTGCTTCGGATTGCTTTCCCACCTTGCTGATTATTGTCTTGGTGTGGACTGGTGGTGGTTTTAAAAAGCCTCATGCTGATGGGGGCTCATATCATGTAGCCCCACCAGACATTGGATCCTTTCTCAGCCTCTAAGTCCCACTGGTGGTGTCATGCCGTCTTCCTCTACTGTGTATGTCTCCGTGCCCCCCCACTCCATGGTCCTTGAAAAGCCTGGACTCCCCATCTCACCTATCCCTGTGGCCTCGCTACTGGTAGCTAAGGGCACTAATAGGGTCTGTCCTCTATACTTGTTTTTTCATCATGTCATTCCTCCTGGAGGCTCTTTTCCTTGCCCTTGGAGCACTGGGCAGAGGGCAGTCAGACTGGCAGAGTCCTGGATATCTTCCTGGGTTATAACTGCCACTCCCCTCTTGTGTTGTTAGTGTCCTAGGGTAGCCAAAGCAAAGTACCACAACTGGGTGGCTTAAAATAGCTGAAATTTATCTCACAGTTCTCGAGGCTAGAAGTCCAAAACCAAGGTGTTGGCAGAGTCACACTCTGCTTGAGACTCTGAGTAGAATCCTTCCATGCCTCTTCTTGACTTCTGGTCATGGCTGTCTGTCAATCGTTGTCATTCCTTGGGCTGCAGCTGCATCACTCCAATCTCTGCTTCCATGGTCACATGGTATATTAGTCAGGGTTCTCTTAGAGGGAAAGGACTAATAGGAGATATATATATATAAAGGGGAGTTTATTAAGTATTAACTCACATGATCACAAGGTCCCACATAGGCTATCTGCAAGCTGAGGAGCAAGGTGAGCCACTCTGAGTCTCAAAACTGAAGAACTTCAAGTCTGATGTTCAAGGGCAGGAAACATCCAGCACAGCAGAAAGATGTAGGCTGGGAGGCAAGGCCCATCTCTCCCTTTCATGTTTTCCTGCCTGCTTTATATTCACTGGAAGCTGATTAGGTTGCCCACCAGATTAAGGGTGGATCTGCCTTCTCCAGCCAGCTGACTCAAATGTTAATCTCTTTTGGAAACACCCTCACAGACACACCAAGGATTAATACTTTGTATCCTTCAATCCAATCAAGTTGACACTCAGTATTAATCATCACAAGCCCACCCCTTGTCACCTTGAGCCCATATACCTCACCTGAGATCATATATAATCTTCAAATAAAGACAATAATGAGGTCATAATTATGCCTAACTTAATACAACTATCCTTTGTGCAACCGGAAACGCACCAATCACCAACCCAAATACTATTACATAAAGTTAACAATACTTAAATGCTGATATGAAGTCAATAAATCTATGTCACATGATGAAGGAAAAGGAAATAAAATGAAGATATTTTCTTGGTACAAGTGTATACATGCACAAACATGTTTTTAACAAAAGGAGGAAATACACATGACAGTTACAGTCCTCATTTCTGCAGCTGGTCATGTGGTCGTAAATGGTATTGATGACTACCTTCTTCAACTACCCATTCCGTATTTCCTTTGCCTTCAGCAAGCACCTCAGCAGGTTGTGTTTTTTTTCCTGGTGGAGTGACCCAAACCTTCATTCCTGAAGGGCCCGGGTCATTTGTAGTCCTGTCTGCATTGGGCTGTTGTAGTTTCCCATTGACCTTAATCACCGGGCATGGTAATACCCTAATGGATCTCCTGTATTCCATGCATACTCTTCCTTACCTCTGTTATGGAGTAGTAGACTGATTTCATCTTGATAGTCCAGGTCAGTCACCCTAGCCAACACTGTAACTCCCTTCTTAGCTGTTGACTTAAAGGTAGGAGGATCCCAAAGTGTCTAGGTGGCAATCTTAACTTCCTATTTAATGAAATCATTGTCTCTCCTGGAGGCAGCGTTCCTCCCTCTGGAACTAAGGCTTCTAGGCCAGCAGAATGTAATGTCTCGGGAACAGGAAGCAAAACTTTTGCTAGTGGATCACTAGGGGTGATGGTGAGTGGTGCCACTTCCACCCCCTGATTCCTGGACCCATGATTCCTGGCTAGGGGTGAAACAGTATCATATATTGGATGCTGATTCAGACCATACACAGCCTTCTGGAGAGCTTTGCCCCAGGCCTGCAAAGTACTGTCACCTAGTTGGCACTGTAGTTGTGACTTCCAAAGCCATTCCACCATTCTATCAATCCAACTGCTTCAGGATGATGGAGAACATGGTAAGACCAGTGAATTCCATGAGCCTGAGCCCACTGCCACACTTCTTTAGCCATAAAGTGGGTGCCTTGGTCAGAGTCAATGCTGTGTGGAATATCATGATGGTGGATAAGGCATTCCGTGAGTCCATGAATGGTTTTCTTGGCAGAAACATTGCATGCAGGCAAACCCATATCTGGAGTAAATGTCTATTCCAGTGAGGACAAACCTCTGCCCTTTCCATGATGGAAGAGGGCCAATGTAACCAACCTGCCACCAGGTATCTGGCTGATCATCCCAAGGAATGGTGCCATATCAAGGGCTCAGTGTTGGTCTCTGCTGCTGTCAAATTGGGCACTCAGCAGTAGCCGTAGCCAGGTCAGCCTTGGTGAGTGGAAGTCCATATTGCTGAGCCCATGTGTAACCTCCATCCCTGCCACCATGGCCACTTTGTTCATTGGCCCATTGGGCAATGACAGGGGTGGCTGGGGAAAGAGGCTGAGTGGTATCCACAGAATGGGTCATCCTATCCACTTGATTATTAAACTCCTCCGCTGAGGTCACCCGTTGGTGAGCACTCACGTGGAATATAAATATCTTCACAGTTTTTGACCACTCAGAGTTCGATCTGCATACCTCTTCCCCAAATTTCTTTGTCACCAATTTTCCAGTCATGCTTCTTCCAAGTCCCTGACCATCCAGCCAAACCATTGGCTACAGCCCGTGAATCAGTCTATACTCACACATCTGGCCATTCCTTCTCCCATGCAAAGTGCACAACCAGGTGCACTGCTTAAAGTTCTGCTCACTGGGAAGATTTCTCTTCACTGCTGTCCTTCAGGGATGTCCTAGAAAGGGGCTATAGTGCTGCAGCTGTCCACTTTCGGCTGGTGCCTGCATATCATGCAGAACCATCTGTGAACCAGGCCCTAGTCTTCTCAACTGACCATAGGGAACTCCCCATGAGGCCATCAGTGCGGGCAAGGGGAGAGAAGGCAGGATGGCAGGAGTGGAGACCATGGGCATTTGAGCCACTTCCTCATGTAACTTACTGGTGCCTTCAGGACCTGCTCCATCCCAATCATGTATATACCACTTCCAATTGATGATGGAATGCAGCTGTGCACGACCCACTTTATGGCCTGATGGTCAGAAAGCACCCAGTTCATGATAGGCAGTTCAGGTTGCATGATGACTTGATGACCTAGAGTCAAACAACCTTCAGTTTCCAACAAAGCCCAGCATGGGAGAAGCATCCAGCATGGGAGAAAAATGTAGGCTGGGAGGCTAGGCCTGTCTCTCTCTTTCACATTTTTCTGCCTGCTTTATATTCACTGGAAACTGATTAAATTTTGCCCACCAGATTAAGGGTGAATCTGCTTTCCCCAGCCCACTGACTCAAATGTTAATCTCTTTTGGCAACACCCACACAGACACACCCAGGATTAATATTACGTATCCTTCAATCCAGTCAAGTTGACACTCAGTATTAACCATCACACATGGCATTTTTCCTGTGACTCACCATTGTTTCCTTTTAAGGACATATTGAATTTAGGGCCCACCCTACTTCAATATGATCTCATCTAACTTAACTAATTACATCTGCAATGACTTACTTGCAAATAAGATCAAGTTCTGAGATACTGGAAGTTAGGATGTCAACATATCTTTTGTCGGGAACACAACTTAACCCATAACATCCTTCCTTCTGAGCACTCTCAAATCTGACAAGTGGTTTCTTTGGCTTTGAGAGGGAGAACTAGTCACATGATCCCAACCTTCTTCAGCTGGAAGGTGAGGAGAAGAGGTAAACTTTCTTCATGAGTATTGCATTATTCAAAATCAGTAACTTCCTCCTCCCACACAAGAGCTCTCTCTCTATAGTTTATTTATCTTAAAATTTCATTTCATTTTTTTAACAATACTGGGGGGAGGGAAGTTAGATGACAGCTAGGTTTAATTGGAATGCTGCTTCTAGGAAAGACATGAGGTGAAGTAGTCAGCCCAAGAGCTAGCAGATTTGAACTTACAATAGTCTATCCTGATCACTTTTGTTCTCAGCTATGGCTTTAATTGCCAATTCGGGTAAACAGAAAAATTCTATCTAGTACCTCACAGTATCTTGTTGTGCTAGTAATACTGATGCTAATAATAATGATAATAAATAATCATAATGTTGCTCACTAACTTCTTTGTGTGCAATTATGTCTGGCATTGCCATTAATCCTTTATATATACTGTCATATTTAATGTTTTAAGTCAAAGTATTTGTTTTTTTATTTTTAAGCATTTTAATTTTGAACCTCTTTTAGCTTTGTAGAAAAGTTACAAAAATATGGAATTTCCATCTGTCTCTCATCCCACTTCCCTTAATGTTAATATCTTACGTAACTTTAGCACACTTATCAGGACCAGGAAATTAACCTTGTATATAATTTTTAAATAAATTATAAAGTTTATTCATATTTCATTAGTTTTTGCACTTATGTTCTTTTTCCCTCCCAAATTCCCATCCAGAATCCCACATTACATTTAGTAGTTATTTCTTTTTAGTCTCCTGCAGTCTGTAACAGTTCCTTAGTCTTTGTTTTTTCTTTAATATCCTTGACACTTTTGAGGAATATCAATCAAATTTTTTTTTGTCAAAAGTCCCTAAGTTTAGGATTGTCTGATGTATGCTCAAGAGTTGGCAGATGGAGAGAGTACGCATTTTGCCAAAAATACTTCAGAAATGGTGCTGTATTTCTTCTCAGTGCATCCTATCATTGGGTTCATAATGTTACAAGTAATATTGACCTCAGTCATTTGGTAAAGGTGGTTTTGCTAGGTTTCACCATTGTAAAGTTATCTTTTCCTTTGTAATTAATGAATGCTGTGAGTGAGATACTTTGAGACAATTCACACCCTGTTTTTCCTCAAACTTTGCTTACTAATTTTAGCATCCATCATGGATCTTGTCTGCCAGTTGTTACTGTCGTGTTTACCTAATGGTTATTTTTTATTTTCCTCTTTTCTTCTACATTTATTAATTGGAATTGAACTGCAAAGAAGTGTTGTCCTTTCTACCCCATTTATTTATTTATTTATTTATTAAATCAGCCTGGACTTGAATAGTTTTTTATAATTTATGTTATGATTCAATGCAGTCAGTATATTGTTGCTTAGATTGTTCCAGTTTTGACATATAAATGAACGTATTTGTATGATTTAATATATATACATATATTTTCTAGCTATTTCCAGTGAGAGGGCCTAGAATCAATGGCACCCCAGTACCAAAGAGTGCATCTAGTCCCTGGTTCTTGCTTTATAAATGCCATGTTTTTTAAATAAAAGAAACCAGGGCTCATTGGAAAAATAGTAGATAACAAGGCTGGGACAGAACAAATACAAGATAAATCTGATTAAGATGTGTTCAAAAG
This sequence comes from Symphalangus syndactylus, assembly GCF_028878055.3. Taxonomy (NCBI): domain Eukaryota; kingdom Metazoa; phylum Chordata; class Mammalia; order Primates; family Hylobatidae; genus Symphalangus; species Symphalangus syndactylus. Next base: position 14,388,283 of record NC_072428.2, read on the forward strand.
AGGTGGAGGCTTGTTGAAAGAACATATGAGCTAACCTGGCAAAGCTCTAATTGATCATATTTAATTTTGTATCCAAACTGTCATCCCCATTATATAGGTGAGGAAAATGTAGTACAGAACTGTTAAGTAACTTTTTTGAGGTCACACATTTAGTAAACATCAGAACAAGCACAAAAACTGAAGCGTATTTTTCTGTTGTTGTTGCTGTTGATTTTACTCCAAAGCTCATCTGCTTAACCAAGCTGCAATACTTTCTTCCAAGCAGAAATACTTAAGTAAATTCAGGTCAGCTCCAATTTTGCCTAAGAAAGAATGTCTATAATTCTCTCCTCATATAAAAGGGCATGTTTTCTGCCTCCATATACAAGCATAGATTAGGTATTTTATTCTCTTTGAAGCAACTGTGAATGGGAGTTCACTCATGATTTGGCACTGTTTGTCTGTTATTGGTGTACAGGAATGCTTGTGATTTTTGCACATTGATTTTGTATCCTGAGACTTTGCTGAAGTTGCTTATCAGCTTAAGGAGATTTTGGGCTGAGACGATGGGGTTTTCTTTTTTTTTTCTTTTTTTTTTTTTTTTTGAGACATGGTCTTGCTCTGTCACCCAGGCTGGAGTGCAGTGGCGCGACCTCGGCTGACTGCAAGCTCTGCCTCCCGGGTTCACGCCATTCTCCTGCCTCAGCCTCTCCGAGTAGCTGGGACTACAGGCGCCCGCCACCACGCCCGGCTAATTTTTTTGTATTTTTAGTAGAGACGGGGTTTCACCGTGGTCTCGATCTCCTGACCTCGTGATCCGCCCGCCTCGGCCTCCCAAAGTGCTGGGATTACAAGCGTGAGCCACCGCGCCCGGGGTTTTCTAAATATACAATCATGTCATCTGCAAACAGGGACAGTTTGACTTCCTCTTTTCCTAATTGAATACACTTGATTTCCTTCTCCTGCCTGATTACCCTGGCCAGAACTTCCAATACTATGTTGAATAGGAGTGGTGAGAGAGGGCATCCCTATCTTGTGCCAGTTTTCAAAGGGAATGCTTCCAGTTTTTGCCCATTCAGTATGATATTGGCTGTGGGTTTGTCATAAAAAGCTCTTATTATTTTGAGGTACGTCCTATCAATACCTAATTTATTGAGCGTTTTTAGCACGAAGCGCTGTTGAATTTTGTCAAAGGCCTTTTCTGCATCTATCGAGATAACCATGTGGTTTTTGTCTTTGGTTCTGTTTATATGCTGGATTACATTTATTGATTTTCATATGTTGAACCAGGCTTGCATCCCAGGGATGAAGCCCACTTGATCATGGTGGATAAGCTTTTTGATGTGCTGCTGGATTTGGTTTGCCAGTATTTTATTGAGGATTTTTGCATTGATATTCATCAGGGATATCGGTCTAAAATTCTCTTTTTTTGTTGTGTCTCTGCCAGCCTTTGGTATCAGGGTGATGCTGGCCTCATAAAATGAGTTAGGGAGGATTCCCTCTTTTTCTATTGATTGGAATAGTTTCAAAAGGAATGGTACCAGCTCTTCCTTGTACCTCTGGTCGAATTTGGCTGTGAATCCATCTGGTCCTGGACATTTTTTGGTTTGTAGGCTATTAATTACTGCCTCAATTTCAGAGCCTGTTATTGGTCTATTCAGGGATTCAACTTCTTCGTGGTTTAGTCTTGGGAAGGTGTATGTGTCAAGGAATTTATCCATTTCTTCTAGATTTTCTAGTTTATTTGTGTAGAGGTGTTTATAGTATTCTCTGATGGTAGTTTGCATTCCTGTGGGATCAGTGGTGATATCCCCTTTATCGTTTTTTAATGCATCTATTTGATTCTTCTCTCATTTCTTCTTTATTAGTCTTGCTAGTGGTCTATCAATTTTGTTGATCTTTTCAAAAAACCAGCTCCTGGATTCATTGATTTTTTGAAGGGTTTTTCTGTGTCTCTATCTCCTTCAATTCTGCTACGATCTTAGTTATTTCTTGCCTTCTGCTAGCTTTTGAATGTGTTCACTCTTGCTTCTCTAGTTCTTTCAATTGTGATGTTAGGGTGTCAATTTTAGATCTTCTCTGCTTTCTCTTGTGGGCATTTAGTGCTATACATTGCCCTCTACACACTGCTTTAAATGTGTCCAAAAGATTCTTGTGTGTTGTGTCTTTGTTCTCATTTGTTTCAAAGAACATCTTTATTTCTGCCTTCATTTCGTTATGTACCCAGTATTCATTCAGGAGCAGGTTGTTCAGTTTCCATGTAGTTCAGCGGTTTTGAGTGAGTTTCTTAATCCTGAGTTCTAGTTTGATTGCACTGTGGTCTGAGACACAGTTTGTCATAATTTCTGTTCTTTTACATTTGCTGAGGAGTGCTTTACTTCCAACTATGTGGTCAGTTTTGGAATAGGTGTGGTGTGGTGCTGAGAAGAATGTATATTCTGTTGATTTGGGGTGGAGAGTTCTGTAGATGTCTATTAGGTCCGCTTGGTGCAGAGCTGAGTTTAATTCCTGGATATCCTTGTTAACTTTCTGTCTCATTGATCTGTCTAATGTTGACAGTGGGGTGTTAAATTCTCCCATTATTATTGTGTGGGAGCCTAAGTCTCTTTGTAGGTCTCTAAGGACTTGCTTTATGAATCTGGGTGCTCCTGTATTGGGTGCATATATATTTAGGATAGTTAGCTCTTCTTGTTGAATTGATCCCTTTACCATTATGTGATGGCCTTCTTTGTCTCTCATGATCTTTGTTGGTTTAAAGTCTGTTTTATTAGAGACTAGGATTGCAACCCCTGCTTTTTTCTGTTTTCCATTTGCTTGGTAAATCTTCCTCCATCCCTTTATTTTGAGCCTATGTGTGTCTCTGCATGTGAGATGGATCTCCTGGTTACAGCACACTGATGGGTCTTGACTCTTTATCCAATTTGCCAGTCTGTGCCTTTTAATTGGAACATTTAGCCCATTTACATTTAAGATTAATATTGTTATATGTGAATTTGATCATGTCATTATGATGTTAGCTGGTTGTTTTGCTCGTTAGATGATGTAGTTTCTTCCTAGCATCAGTGGTCTTTACAATTTGGCACGTTTTTGCAGTGGCTGGTACCAATTGTTCCTTTCCATGTTTAGTGCTTCCTTCAGGAGCTCTTGTAAGGCAAGCCTGGTGGTGACAAAGTCTCTCAGCATTTGCTTGTCTGTAAAGGATTTTATTTCTCCTTCACTTATGAAGCGTAATTTGGCTGGATATGAAATTCTGGGTTGAAAAATTCTTTAAGAATTGAATATTGGCCCCCACTCTCTTCTGGCTTGTAGAGTTTCTGCCAAGAGAGCCACTGTTAGTCTGATGGGCTTCCCTTTGTTGGCAACCCGACTTTTCTCTCTGGCTGCCCTTAACATTTTTTGTTTCATTTCAACTTTGGTGAATCTGACAATTATGTGTCTTGGAGTTGTTCTTCTCAAGGAGTATCTTTGTGGCGTTCTCCGTATTTCCTGAATGTGAATGTTGGCCTGCCTTCCTAGATTGGGGAAGTTCTCCTGGATAATATCCTCAAGAGTGTTTTCCAAGTTGGTTCCATTCTCCCCATCACTTTCAGGTACACCAATCAGACGTAGATTTGGTCTTTTCACATAGTCCCATATTTTGTGGAGGCTTTGTTCGTTTCTTTTTACTCTTTTTTCTCTAAACTTCTCGCTTCATTTCAGTCATTTGATCTTCCATCACTGATACCCTTTCTTCCACTTGATTGAATCAGCTATTGAAGCTTGTGCATTCGTCATGTAGTTCTCATGCCATGGTTTTCAGCTCCATTGGCTCATTTAAGGTCTTCTCTACACTGGTTATTCTAGTTAGCCATTCGTCTAATCTTTTTTCAAGGTTTTTAGCTTCTTTGCCATGGGTTCGAACATCCTCCTTTAGCTCAGAGAAGTTTGATCGTCTGAAGCCTTCTTCTGTAAACCCATCAAAGTCATTCTCCGTCCAGCTTTGTTCCGTTGCTGACAAGGAGCTGCATTCCTTTGAAGGAGAAGAGGTGCTCTGAATTTTAGAATTTTCAGCTTTTCTGCTCTGGTTTCTCCCCATCTTTGTGTTTTTATATACTTTTGGTCTTTGATGATGGTGACGGATAGACGGGATTTTGGTGTGGATGTCCTTTCTGTTTGTTAGTTTTCCTTCTAACAATCAGGACTGTCAGCTGCAGGTCTGGTGGAGTTTGCTGGAGGTCCATTCCAGACCCTGTTTGCCTGGGTATCCCCAGGGGAGGCAGCAGAACAGTGAATATTGCAGAACAGCAAATCTTGCTGCCTGATCATTCCTCTGGAAGCTTCATCTCAGAGGAGCACCCAGCCGTGTGAGGTGTCAGTCGGCCCCTACTGGGAGGTGCCTCCCAGTTAGGCTACTCGGGGATCATGGACCCACTTGAGGAGCCAGTCTGTCCATTCTCAGATCTCAAACTCTCTACTGGGAGAACCACCACTCTCTTCAAAGCTGTCACACAGGGACATTTAAGTCTGCAGAAGTTTCTGCAGCCTTTTGTTCAGCTATGCCCTGCCCCCAGAGGTGGAGTCTACAGAGGCAGGCAGGCCTCCTTGAGCTGTGGTGGGCTCCACCCTGTTGGAGCTTCCAGGCTGCTTTTCTTACCTACTGAAGCCTCGGCAATGGCGGGCGCCCCTCCCCCAGCCTTGCTGCCACCTTGCAGTTTGATCTCAGACTGCTGTGCTAGCAATGAGTGAGGCTCTGTGGGCATAGGAGCCTCAGAGCCAGGCGCAGGATATAATCTCCTGGTGTGCCATTTGCTGAGACCATTGGAAAAGCACAGTATTAGGGTGGGAGTGACCCAATTTTCCAGGTGCCACCTGTCACAGCTTCCCTTGGCTAGGAAAGGGAATTCCCTGACCCCTTGCACTTCCTGGGTGAGGCAATGCCTCACTTTGCTTTGGCTCACGCTCGGTGGGCTGCACCCACTATCCTGCACCCACTGTCTGACAAGCCCCAGTGAGATGAACCCATTACCTCAGTTGGAAATGCAGAAATCACCTGTCTTCCGCATCACTCACGCTGGGAGCTGTAGACTGGAGCTGTTCCTATTCAGCCATCTTGGAATCTCTATCTTCCATTCTGGGTTAGTTTTACCCAGTATATTCCAAACCTTTTTTAATGGGTAAATTCAGGTCTTCTTTTATTTTCAGAAAGGTTTCCTTGGATTACAGTTTTAAATATTATTTGTTTCATTGTTGTGATTTTTGTCTTCATATCGGCAATTGCATGTAAGTTGGATTTTCTTTGCTTGCTTTTTATTCTAACCACTTTCTACTTGACATTTTTTATATCTTCACTTAATTTTCATTCCCTTGGTTATTGGTATGTTTTGCTTCAATTATCTTCAGTAAATATTTTCCATTATTTAAATTTGACTTTCTTTTAAAAAATAGTTTTAAATTACAGGAAAATGAAAAAGATTTTACAGAGATCTGATATATCACACATCCAATTTTAAACATTATTTCCATCTTACATTAGTATGGTAAATTTGCTAGAATTAATAAACCAATATTGACACACATTATTAACTACACTTATACTTTATTTAGATTTTCTTAGTTTTTCCTAAAATCATTTTTCTGTTATAGCACACTATCCAGGATACCGCATTACATTTAGTTGTTGTGTGTCCTAGGTGGTCAGAGTTTCTCGGATTTTTCTTATTTTTGATGATGACAGTTTTAAGAAGTGCTTTTTAGGTATTTTGTAGAATTACCTTCTTTTGGAATTTGCCTGGTATTTTCTTCATGGTCAGATGAAAATTCTGCGTTTTTGGGAGGAAAACCTGGGAGGTAAAGTACCGTTTTTATGATGGCATAACATGAAAAAATGCTCATCATCACTGGCCATCAGAGAAATGCAAATCAAAACCACAATGAGATACCATCTCACACCAGTTAGAATGGCCATCATTAAAAAGTCAGGAAACAACAGGTGCTGGAGAGGATGTAGAGAAATAGGAACACTTTTACACAGTTGGTGGGACTGTAAACTAGTTCAACCATTGTGGAAGAGAGTGTAGCGATTCCTCAAGGATCTAGAACCATCCCATTACTGGGTATATATCCAAAGGATTATAAATCATGCTACTATAAAGACACATGCACACATATGTTTATTGTGGCACTATTCACAATAGCAAACACTTGGAACCAACCCAAATGTCCATCAATGATAGACTGGATTAAGAAAATGTGGCACATATACACCATGGAATACTGTGCAGCCATAAAGAAGGATGAGTTCATGTCCTTTGTAGGGACATGGATGAAGCTGGAAACCATCATTCTGAGCAAACTATTGCAAGGACAGAAAACCAAATATTGCATGTTCTCACTCATAGGTGGGAATTGAACAATGAGAACACTTGGACACAGGAAAGGGAACATCACATTCCAGGTCCTGTTGTGGGGTGGGTAAGGGGGGAGGAATAGCATTAGGAGACATACCTAATGTAAATGACGAGTTAATGGGTGCAGGACACCAACATGGCAGATGTATACATATGTAACAAACCTGCACGTTGTGCACATGTACCCTAGAACTTAAAGTATAATAATAAAAAAAATCAATAAAATAAAATAAAATAAAAATTTTAAATGAAAAATAAGAAAGTATATATTATCAACATGTTTCGTCACAGCTGATGATTACCTTGAAAACAGACAGCGTTTGTCAGATTCCTCCACTGTGAGGTTACTCTTTTTCCCCTTCTATACCATAGTCTTTGGATGGAATTGATTATGTGTTTCTTATTCTTAAAGAGTTCAGGGTTTTAGGGCCAGGTGCAGTAGTTTACGCCTATAATCGCAGCACTTTGGGAGGCCGAGATGGGTGGATCGCTTGAGTCTAGGAGTTCAATACCAGCCTGGGCAATATGGCAAAAACCCGTCTTTACAAAATATACAAAAATTAGCCAGCTCTGGTGGCACATGCTTGTAGTCCCACCTACTTGAGAGTCTTGAGGCAGGAGGATCATTTGAACTTGGGATACTAGGTTGCAGTAAGCCAAAATCGTGCCATTGCATTTCAGCTTGGGTGACAGACCGAGACCCTGTCTCAGAAAAAAAGAAAAAAAAAAAGGAGTTCAAGATTTGATCTTAATTCTTGAGGGTAGAGTAAGTATACAAATTATTTGGTATTTTTCTGCAGAGGAAATTTGTCTCATTTATTAATTATGCAATTATTTGCTTATGTTAGTATGGGCTCATGGATATTTATTTTATACTATGGGTTATAATCCATTGCTTTTTAATTTTTTTGGTCAAATTTTTCTAGCTGTGACCATTGGGAGCTCTTTAAGTTGGCTCTTGTGTCTCTTGAAAATACCTCCAGCAAAACAGGCTTGGGATCAGTTCGGATAGTAGCATCATGGAGAGCGCAGAATAGGAGATACTAGCCTTCATCCTCTCACAAACAAAATGCAAATACAGACAGCTATCCATAAACAAAAATAGCCCAGAGAGGGCTCAAAAGCTCATTAAAGAATCTTTAGCAATATAGAGTGTAGGAAAAATAAAATATGGAGAATATCAACATAGAAAGGATCACTGATAACAGATGCCAAAAGATGACTAGGAATGAAGAAGAAAATAGAGGCTATTAGCATCAGCCACATAGAAGGAACCACTGTGGTCCCCAGTGGCCTCTCCACAGAAGATACTGGCATCTTTTATCACTGACGTGTCCAACAGCCACTCACACTGAGGAACTGACGAGAGGATGATGTGGTTGCACATCTTTCCTACCCCCAAGAAGTGGCTGAGATTGAGCCACTATGAGAAAGCAGCCACTATCTCTTCCAACCTATACATGCCCTAACACTGGAACCACAGTCAGCCTGTTAACACTACAATCCAAACCTAGGCTCCATGGCTGCACTCAGACCATTCACATCCCAGACACCAGAGCCATCATCATTGCAAGCTAGTTTGCATTCCAAATCCTGAGGCCAAGCTTTCACTGGATGTGTCTGTGATCTAGGCAGTGGCTCGGCTAAACAATGAGTTTGATCCTGTAAACACTATAGCTCTGCATACACCCGTGCTCCCATTCTTGGCTCCCTGGCTGCTTCACTAACATTCATGCCTCACATACTATTTCCAATGCAGCAACAGGGTCCTGCTTCTAAGGCACCAGTGTTATTACCACCCCAGACCACAGAACTGTAGACTCTCCAGGCATGCCTGTGCTTCAGATATCAGCTGTGTTGCATCTCTAGGGGCATTATTCTTCCTCAGGCAATCAGATACTGCCACTACAAGTAAGCCTACAAGCTCAATCCAGTGCCAAGAGCAATCCCCTTGGCCATAGGTTTCCCAGTGGAAGAAAAATAAATTGGGAGAAGTTTAGCAGGATTGTCACTGAAGACCTCAACACTCACCCTCGCTGTGAACATCCACAGCATTGGTGGCTGAGGATCCCTGAAATATTTGTGAACTCTGACCTTACCTGACAGAACTGAAAAAGACTACACAGCTGTGTCCTCATTGGTGCTAGAACTGCTGCATCCAACCCAACAAATGCCCTTTTACTGTCCCACCACTCACAGGGTAAAGTTATTCCACAATGAAAATAGTCCGTAGTCTGGAAGAGATAACTGCTCCACAAAATGCTCACACACCAATGAAGACAGTGAGAAACATGAATACCAAAGAGATGTAACACTATCAAAAGAACAAAATATTTTCCCAGTAGCTGAGCCCAAAGAACTAGAGATACACAAGCTGTCTGGAAAAATTCAAAATAATTGCTTAAGAAAGCTCAGGAAACTTTAAGAAAATATAGAGGAACAATTCAACAAAATTAGGAAAACAATAAATAAACTAGAAATTTAATGGCAAGATTAAAATGATATTTAAAAAAATCAAATTCTGGAGCTAAGAGATACAATGAATTAAATGAAATATGTAATAGAGAATGTCAACAGCAAAATTCATTGAGCAGAAGAAATAATCTGGGAACACAAAGACATATTATTTGAAAATATACAGTCAGAGGAGAAAAAAATTAAAAAGAGTGAATAAAGCTTACAGGATTTATGGGACAGACAACATCAAAAATGCTAACTTTTAAATTATAGACGTTCAAGAGGAGAGGAGAGACACAAAGGGGTAGAAAGCATATTTTAAAAAATAATAGCAGAAAGCTTTCCAAATCTGGGGAATGATATAAATATCCATATTAGTCTGTTTTCACACTGTATAAAAAATGCCCAAGACTGGATAATTTATTAATGAAAGTGGTTTAATTGACTCACAGTTCAGCATGGCTGGGGAGGCCTCAGGAAACTTACAATCATGGTGGAAGGTGAAGGGGGAGCAAGGTACCTTCTTTACAAGGCAGCCAGAAGAAGAATGGAAGCAGGAGGGACTACCAAACTTAGAAAACCATCAGATTTTGTGAGAACTCACTCACTATCATGAGAATAGCAGTGGGGAAACCGCCCCCATGATCCAATTGCCTCCACCTGGTCTCTCCCTTGACATGTGGGGATTATGGGGATTTTAATTTAAGATAAGATTTAGGTGGGGACACAAAGCCTAACCATTCAATATCCAAGCACAAGAAAATCAAATATCACCGATAAGATTCAATTTAACCAAGACTACAATAAAACATATTAAAATCAAACTAACAAAACACAAATAGAGCATCCTGAAAACAACAAGAGAGAAAAGCAAATGACATATAAGGGAATTTCAATAAGGCTAGCAATGAATTTCTCAGCAAAATCCTTGTAGACCAGGAGAGAGTGGGATGATATATTCAAAGCGCTGAAGACAAAAGCTGTACTCAAAATAGTGTACCCAGTGTAGCAGTCCTTCAGAAATGGAGACATAAAGATTTTACCAGAAAAAAAACTGAGAGAGTTTATCATTACCAGACCTGTCTTTGAAGAAATACTAAAAGTATTTTAATAAGCTGAAAGAAAAAGATGCTAATTAGCAACATGATAACAAAAACTATAACATTCAATGGTAAAAGTAAGTAAACAGTCACATTTTGAAAAGTAAGTAATACTGTCATGGTGGCATATAAATCACTTATATCTTTAGTATAAAGAATAAAAGACAAAATTATTAAAAATAATAATAGCTACAATAGTTTGTTAAAAATTATACAGTGTAAAATATGTAAATTGCATCATCTAAAACATAAAATGTGCATTGTAGAGAAAAGGAGTTTTTAAAAATGTGATCAAGATATTATCAGCTTAAGATAGTCCATTATAACTAAATGTTTTATGTAAGATGTCTTATGTTTTATGTGACCATAAGGCAAAACCCTATAGTAGGCACATAAAAGATAAAAAGTAAGGAACTAAAGCATCTCAGAAGAGAAAATCATCTAGTAACAAAGGAAGACAGCAAGAAAGAAAAAAACATAAAATAGATCTGTAAAACAATTTAAAACTTAATAAAATGGTAGTAGTAAATCCTCATGTACCAATAATTATTTTGAATGTAAATTAATTAAATTCTTCAATCAGAAGACATAGAGTGGCTGAATGAATTTTTTAAAATTCCCTACTATATGCTGCCTAAAAGAGATTAACTTCACATTTAAGGACATACAGCGATTGATAATGTAAGGATGAAAAGAGATATACCAGGCTGAAAATGAAAACCAAAGAGATCAGGGGTAGTGGATATTTATATCAAATAAAATGCACTTTAACTCAAACTGTATAATAAAACAATGAAGGTCTTTATATGATGATAAATGAATTGATTCATTAAGGAGATACAGCAATTGTAACTATATACACAACCAACTCTGATCACCTAAATATATAAAAAAATACAAATAGATTTGTAGAGAGAGATAGACTGTGATACAATAAAAGTAGCAACTTAAATACCCTATAACAAAGGACACACCACCTAGAAATAAAACCAATAAGAAAGCATAGCATTGGAACTATACTTTAAACCAAAAGAATGTAACTGACATATCGCACCCAACAGAACAGAACACACGTTGTTCTCAAGCACATATGAAACATATTCTAATCTAGATCACATCTTAGGCCCCAAAACACATCTCAACAAATTTAAGACTGAAATTATATAAAGTATCCTTTCTGACCACAAGGTATAAAACTATAAATCAATGATAGCAGCAATTTATAAAAATTCTCAAGTATGTGGAAATTAAACAAGATCTCTTAAACAACAAATGAATGAAAGATGAAATTAAAAGGGAAATTAGAACATATTTTGGGACAAATGAAAATATAAATGCAGTATTCTAAAACTTATGTGTTGTAGGAAAAGCAGTTCTAAGAGGGAAGTTTATACCAACAAATGCCTACATTAAAAAAGGAGAAAAATCCCAAACAAAAAGTCCAAAGTTAGTAGAAGAAAGGAAATAATGAAAATCAGAGCATAAATAAATGAAGTGGAACCTATAAAAAATAGAAAAGATCAACAAAAAGAAGAGTGGCTTTTTAAAAATATAAGAAATCAAACTTTAGATAGACTAAAAGAAAAAGGAGAAAAGACATAAATAAAATCAGAAATGAAAGAGATTGCAGTTGATACCGTGGAAATACAAAGGACTGTAAGAAACTAATATGAGCAATTATGTGCCAACAAATCAAATAACCTATAAGAAATAGATAAATTCCCAGACACATGCACCCCACCAAGACTAAATCATGAAAAAATAGAAAATCTGAGCAGACAAACAATAAGTAAGGAGATTGAATTAGTAATAAAAAAAGTCTCTCATTAAAGAAAAGCCTAAAACCTGATTGCCTCACTGCGGAGTTCTACCAAATATTTTAATAAGAAATAATGCCAATTCTTTTAAAATTCTTCCAACATGTTGAAGAGGAGGGAATACTTTCAAACTCATTTTAGACAACTAGCATCACCCTGATACCAAAGCCAGGCAAGACACTATGAGAAAAGAACATTATATGTCAATATCCCTGCTGAATATAAGTGCAAAAATCCTCAACAAAATACTAGCAAACTGAAGTCAACAGCATATTAAAAGTTCAATCACCATGATCAGGTGGAATTCAGGGGTGATTTAACATAAATCAATAAATGTGATATACCATATCAACAGAATGATTCTCTCAATAGATGCAGAAAAGGCATTCAATATCCTTTTATTTAAAAATTATTGGTAAATTGTGTATATATTAATTGTATTGCAACATAATAAAGTTCATATATGACAAGGCCAGAGCTGACATCACACTCCAGTGAGAAGTTAAATGCGTTTCCTCTAAGATCAAGAAGAAGAAAAGGATGCCAATTTTTGCTGCTTCTATTCAACATAGTACTGGAAGTCCTAGGCAGGACAAATAGGTAAGATAAAGACGTAAAAGGCATTAACACTGGAAAGGAAGAAGTTAAATTGTCTGTTTGCAGACAACGTAATCTATACAGAAAACCTAAAGACTCAACCTAAAAAAAAAATTAGAATAAATAAACAAATTCAGGAAAACTGCAGAGTACAAAAATCAACATTTAAAAATCAGGAACATTTCCACACAGTAACAATGAACTATCTGAAAAAAATCAAGAAAGCCATTCCATTTATAATAGCTACAAAATATAAAATAGGAAAAAATTTAACCAAGGAGTTTAATTTCTAAAATATCATACTGCACGAAGAGATTTACAGATTCAATAAAATTGAAAATAAAATTAAAAATTAAATTGAAAACAGTAGAGAAAACAATTGTTAATAGAAAAAACAATGCTATTATTTGTATGGAGCTGTAAAATACATTGTGTATTAGTCCATTTTCCCTTTGCTGATAAAGGCATACCCCAGACTGGGCAATTTACAAAAGAAAGAGTTTTATTGGACTTACAGTTTCATGTGGCTGGGGAAGCCTCCCAATCATGGCAGAAGGTGAAAGCCAAGGAGGAGCAAGTCAAGTCTTACATGGATGGCAGCAGGCAAAGAGAGAGTTTGTGCAGAAAAACTCCCATTCTTAAAATCATCACATCTCATGAAACTCATTCACTATTAGGAGAACAGCCGAAGAAAGACCCACCCCCATAATTCAATCAGCCCCCACCAGGTTCCTCCCACAACATATGAGAATTGTGGGAGTGACAATGCAAGATGAGATTTGGGTAGGGGCACAGCCAAACCATATCATTGCACTCCTGGCCCTTCCCAAATCTCATGTCCTCACATTTCAAAACAAATCATGCCTTCCCAACAGTCCCCCAAAGTCTTAACTCATTTCAGCATTAACTCAAAAGTCCACAGTCCAATGTTTCATTTGAGACAAGGCAAGTCCTTTCTGCCTATGAGCCTGTAAATTCAAAAACAAGTTAGTTTCTTCCTAGATACAATGAGGATATAGTCATTGGGTAAAAACAGCTGTTCCAAATGGGAGAAGTTGGTCAAAACAAAGGGGCTACAGGCCCCATGAAAGTCCAAAATCCAGTGGGGCAGTCAAATCTTAAAGTTCTGAAATGATCGCCTTCAACTCCATGTCTCTTCAGGCTTCCACCCTCTGGAGCCACAGCCCAAGCTGTACCTTGGTCTCTTTTAGTCATGGCTGGAGTGGCTGGGACACAAGGCACCAAGTTCCTAGGCTGCACCCAGCACAAGGACCCTGGGCCCAACCCAAGAAACCATATTTTCCTCCTAGGCCCCCTGGTCTTTGATGGGAAGGGCTGCTGTGAGGACTTGTGACATGCCCTGGAGATATTTTCTCCATTGTCTTGGGGATTAACATTCAGCTCCTCGTTACTTATGTAAATTTCTGCAGCCAGCTTGAATTTCTCCTCAGAAAATAATATTTTCTTTTCTATCACATTGTCATGCTGCAAATTTTCTGAACTTTTATGCTCTGCTTCCCTTATAAAACTGTATGCCTTTAATAGCACCCAAGACACCTACTGAACACTTTGCTGCTTAGAAATTTCTCCCATCAGATACACTAAATCATCTCTCTCAAGTTCAAATTTCCATAAAACTCTAGGGCAGGGCGAAATGCTGCCAGTCTCTTTGCTAAAGCATAACAAGAGTCACCTTTGCATCAGTTCCCGACAAGTTCCTCATCTCCATTTGAGACTACCTCAGCCTGGACCTTATTGTTCATATCGCTATCAGCATTTTTTGTTGTTGTTGAGATGGAGTTTCAGTCTTGTTGCCCAGGCTGGAGTCCAATGGCACTATCTCTGCTTATTACACCTCCACCTCCTGAGTTCAAGCAATTCTCCTGCCTCAGCCTCCCAAGTAGCTGGGATTACAGCACCTGCTACCATGCCAGGCCAATTTTTTTTTTTTTTTTTTTTAGTAGAGATGGAGTTTTACCATGTTGGCCACACTGTTCTTGAACTCCTGACCTCAGGTGATCCACCGTCCTTGGCCTCCCAAAGTGCTGGAATTACAGGTGTGAGCCAGTGCACCTGGCCACTATCAGCATTTTTGTTAAAGCCATTTAACAAGTCTCAAAAAAGTTCCAAAGTTTTCCACATTTTCCTGTCGTCTTCTGAGCCCTCCAAACTGTTTCAACCTCTGCCTGTTACCCAGTTCCAAAGTCGCTTTCACATTTTTGGGTATCTTTTTAGAAATGTCCCAGTCTACTGGTACCAATTTACTATATTAGTCTGTTCTCATGCTGCTGATAAAGACATACTCAAGACTGAGCAATTTACAAAAGAAAGAGGTTTATTGGACTTACAGTTTCATGTGGCTGGGGATGCCTCACAATCACAGCAGAAGGTGAAAGGCAAGGAGGGGCAAGTCACATCTTACATGGATGGCAGCAGGCAAAGAGAGAGCTTGTGCAGAAATACTCCCTTTTTTAAAATCATCAGATCTCGTGAGACTCATTCACTACCAGGAGAACAGCCTAGGAAAGACCTGCCTCCATAGTTCAATCACTCCTCACTGGGTTCCTTCCATGACACATGGAAATTGTGAGAGTTACAATTCAAGATGAGATTTGGGTAGAGACACAGCCAAACCATATCACCTTGTACAGCAAAAGCAATCTTGAGCAAAATGAACAAAGCTGGAGACATCACACTGCCTGATATGCAAACCTACTACAAAGTGAAATTAATGAAAATAGTATCATTCTAGCATAAAAGGCACATCACTCAATTGAAGAGAATAGAAAGCCCAAAAATAAATCTACACATGTACGATCAATTGATTTTTGACAAAGATTCCAATGACACAGTTTCAGGAAAGGGAAATTTTCAATAAATGGTCCTGGGAAAACTTGATATTCACATATAGAAAAATGAAATTAGAACTTCATCTCACACCACATACAAAAAAAACTCAAAATAGAGGAAAAACTTAAATATAAGTCCTAGAATTGCAAAAATACTAGAAAAAACATAGAGAAATATGTTCATTGTTCTGGGCAATGATTTCTTAGGTATGACCCCATAAGCACAGGCAACACAATTAAAATTAGGCAAACGGGATTACATCAAACAAAAACACTTCTGCTCAATAAAGGAAACAATCAACAGAGTAAAGACGCACCTTACAGAGTGGAAGAAAATGTTTGCAAACCGTATGTTTGATGAGTGTTAATACCTATTATATACATGGAACTCAAACAACTCAGTAATAAGAAAACACAGCTTGATTTAAAAAATTGGCAAAGGACCTGGATAGACATTTCGCAAAAGAAGACATACAAATGGCCAATAGATATACCAAAAAATGCTCAACATCATTAATCACCAGGGAAATGCAAATTAAAACCACATTGAGATACTGCCTCACATTTCTTAGAATGAATGTTATCAAAAAGACAAAGGATAAGAAGTGTTGGTGAAGACTTAGAGAAAAGGGAACACTGGTATACTGTTGGTGGGAATGTAACTTAGTACAGCAGTGTGGGGAACATTATGCAGGTTTAAAAAAATTAAAAACAGAACTATTACATGATCCAACAATCCTACTATATACATACCCAGGTATATATCAAAATGATATAAAATCAATATGTCAAAGAGATACCTGCCTTCCTATGTTCATTGCAACATTATTCACAATAGTCAAGATATGGAATCAATTTAAGTGTCCATTGTCAGATGAATGGGTAAAGAAAGTGTGTTATATATACACAATGAAATACTATTCAGCCTCAAAAAATCAAGGAAGTCTCATCATTTGCAATAACATAGATGGACCTGGAGGACATTACATTAAGTGAAATAAGCTAAGCACAGAAAGACGAAAGTTTCATCGATCTCATATATATGTGGAGTCTAAAAAAGTCAAATCAAAGAAACAGAGCAAAATGGTGGTTATCAGAGTGGTGGGGAGGGGGGTGAAATTATGTGGGAGATTTGGTCAAAGAACACAAAATTTCAGTTAGGCAGGAATAATTTCAAGAGATCTATTGTACATCACGACGACTACAGTTTATAACAATATATTGTGTACTTGAAAATTGCTCAGAGGATAGATTTTACGTGTTCTCACCACACACAAACATATGTTAGTAACATGTATGTTAATTAGCTTGATTTAGCCATTCTGCAATGTAAACATATATCAAAACATTTTGTTGTATACCATAAATATTTATGTAATTTTTGTCAATTAAAAATTAAATACATAGATGAGATTTTTTGTTTTTACTTTTAGCATTTATTAATACTTATTAAAACTACAAGATACCCCAGGTTCATCCTATGTATTTTGTGTCCTATTCCTTGAATAAATAAATGAGTTTCCCAGGGAGCTCTGGTTCCTTGAATTGGAGAATGGTATTAGAAAACATGATCTAATTGCTAGGTATGTTGTTGTGATTCAGTGTCACTGAATCAAGGCCACCTCAGCTGACAGTGAAAGGAAACATATTTGAATATACACATATCTAAAAAATATTTTCATATTCAATCTTCATTATTCACCATATTTAAGCCAAACATGAGTTCCTACTGAAGTTTACTGCTCTAATCCATGGCCACATGAATCATTCTACCTTGGTCTCCTTGTGTATAAGCTTTCATTCAACAATAAGAAACCTGAATCTTATAATTCACCATCTATTTACTTAATTGTTCAATTTTAGTGTACATGCACAGTAGCGTCAATACTGCTAACATATTCTCATGGGAGACAACTTTTCCACTTGGAAACAGTGCTCATGTGCATTTTAAAAAATCTTTAGTATTACAGGCTCCACTTGTTTCCAAAGTTAGTTTGGTTGGCACTTTCTCCATCTACCCCCTCAATGAGTTTGTTTCATATATTTGTAATATCAGTAGATTCTTTTGCCACATGCTGCATTTCATCCTGTGATCTCTGGTTCTCCTAAATGATTTTCACTTAATTTACATACATTAAAGTTTAATCTTTGTGCCATAAAACTCTATGGGTTTTGACAAATGCATAATGCCATGTATCTAGCATTACAGTATCATATAGAATAGTTTATTTGTCAGTAAGTGTCCCCTCTGTTTGATTTACTAAATATTCCTTTCTTCCTTTCCTCAGATCCCTGAAAGTTACTAATCTTACTTTCTTCATAGTTTTGTCTTATTCAGAATGTCATAAATTATATTGGAATTATAAGATATATAGCATTTTCACACTAGCTTCTTTCTTTAAGAAATGTGAATGTTTATTAATGTCTTTGTAGCTTGATAGTTCATTTTTAAAATCAATGAATCATATTATATTGTATGGATGTACCACAGTTTGTTAATTCTCCTTCAGAAGGACATCTTGATTGCTTTCAGTTTTGGCAATTTTGAATAAAGTTGCTATAAACATCCACATGCAGGTTTCTGTGAGGACATAAGTTTTTAAATCAGTTGGGTAAATACCTACAAGTGAGATTGAAGGACATATTGAGTACTTCCCATTTTTGACAATTATAAATAAAACTTCCATAAACATTCTTGTTCAGGTTTTTGTGTGGACATAAGTTTTCAATTTATTTAGGTAAATACCTAGGCATGCAGCTGCTGACTCGTATGGTAAGACTATGTTTAGCTTTGGAGGAAACTGCCAAACTGTCTATCAAAGTGGCCGTACTATTTTGCATTCCAAATAGCAATGAGCGAGATTTTTTGTTGCTCCACATTCTTGTCAGCATTTGGTGTTGTCAGTGTATTTCTGACTGAAAATTTGTCCTTACATTCCCAAATACTGGTTTGAGGATTTTTAATTTATTTTTGAGCATAGTGCTGTAGATTTTTGAGATTCAAGATTGTTTTGGGGGAGTGGAGGGAGGAAGATATTTCATCAGCTAATACACTCTTATTCATATGTTCTGTTTTTATTTCTGTATATGGTCAGATTTTCTGCTATTCCTATTCATTTTTTGAAGAAGTTTTTAGTTCAAGAATCCCCTCTACTCACTTGTTCTGTTCTTTGTGCAGTTTCTTTAATGAATGGGGTTGGTGGTACACATGCAGGGCAGGGCGGAGGGCAGGTGCTATGTCTTATTTCTTCCTTGTTTCTGTAAGTCCTTAATTCCTTCTACTGTTAAAAAAATTCCTATTACAACCTCATATTAGACTTTCACTTTATTACTTGATTTTTTGTCATTTTTTCTATGTCTTCTGCACACCTCCTTTCTTCATACGTTCCCTTAACCTTTCTCTACCCCATTCTCCAGGTTTGCAGCAATAGGCAGAAGCTCTGTTAAGATTTTTTAATCTACTTACAGTTAACTTAAAGGTGGTGCTATAGGCAGAATCTCTATTAAGATTTTTTAATCTACTTACAGTTAACTTAAAGGTGGTGCTGTTTTTTAAAAAATATTTTGGTAATGGTAAAAGTATATTCTTTTCATTCATATTATGAATTTCATGGGGAAGATATGGGGAAAATCTGAAATCAGGCAGTTACCATTGTCTTTAAAGCCTTAACTATGACTTACAAGCAGGGTTTTCAACACCTCTGAAGTTATTGGGCCTGGATGCAGTTGGATAAGAAGGTAATACTGTAAGCTTTCAAAGCCTGAGGCTGCAAGTCCTATATTCCAATATTATACCTAGAAAAGTGAAACATTTGAAAAGAAGTTAGATGATTAGATGAATGGATGGATAGACTAAGGTATATGGGTAGACAGATATATTGTGATGATATTTATCAGAGGCAGAGAGGGATGATGGAAAACTTTTCCAGCAATGTGGAGGATTAGCTGGTCCTATCCATTGTCTAAACAGAAGGGAATTAGAAAAGAAGAAATTTTCTGTGGAAAAGAGCCTGATTCAAGGTGTTTCTCTGTCCATGTATTCTAATGCAGTCAAATTAGATTGGTAATTACTGCCAACAGTCTTACTCAGTTTGGGCTGCTATAACAAATACCATAGACTAGGGGTAGGGAGTTTAAACAATAAAAATTTCTCACCATTCTGGAAGCAGTTCTCTCTTTTTTTTTTTTTTCAGAGAAGATAGCATTTTTGAAGCATCCATCTCTTAGTATGGGTGTGTGTAGTGAGTCCAAGGTGCCAGCAGGTCTGGTAGCTAGTCAGGACATTCTTCCTGGTTTGTATGGCCATCCTCTCCCTGGGTCCTCACATGCTAGAGAGCAGAGATTGAGAGAGAGAGAACAAGGTCTCATGTTTCTTCTTCTAAGGGCACTAATCATTTAGGAGGGCTCCACCCTCATGAACTAATCACGTCTCAAAGGTGCCACCTCCCAATACCATCACATTAGGGGTTAGGATTTTAACATGAAGTTAGGGGACACACAAACATTCAGTTCATAATATCAACAGCAACACCACCACCACC
Organism: Symphalangus syndactylus; assembly: GCF_028878055.3. Taxonomy (NCBI): domain Eukaryota; kingdom Metazoa; phylum Chordata; class Mammalia; order Primates; family Hylobatidae; genus Symphalangus; species Symphalangus syndactylus. Next base: position 14,408,009 of record NC_072428.2, read on the forward strand.
AACAACAAAATAGCAGCAAGCCAAAGAAAGAAGTTTATTTTATTTTTAGGGAAAGCAGTATTTTTGAAGCATCCATCTCTTTGTCAGTAAAAGAGTAAAGGTGTTGGATCTGACCTCTGCCCCAGCTCTGGAGGAGATTCATACCTTGTCCAAAAGTTTCTGGACCAGTACATTGGCAGACAGTCTTTGTATCACCAGTGAGTAGAGAAGATGAGGGCCTGAGAGAGAAAAAGTGTGTGTGTGTGTGTGTGTGTGTGTGTGTGTGTGTGTGTATGTGACACAGAGAGAGAGAGAGAGAGAGAGAGAGAGAGAGAAACGAGACTAAAGGAATGTGGGCAGCCTGCACTTTCACTTCTTGGCAAGGACATAGATGTTTTCCCTGGTAGAAACGACACTGTAGAAGACAGCGTGCTAAAAGTACATTGAGAGTTCCCTAAATGAGCAGCTATTCCAAAGCAAGGCAAGTTAGACAGAAAATGGGGTGGCTTATTCCCTGAGGAGTGAAGGGACAGATGAATCATTTCTTCACAGTATCACCCATGCTGGAGAATTATTCAAAAAGAAGCTTCCATGAACCTCTCAGTAATCCAAACATGTATGATGAAACCCCATCTCTACTAGAAATACAAAAAATTAGCCAGGTGTAGTGGCGCATACTTGTAGTCCCAGCTATTTGGAAAGCTGAGGCGTGAGAATTGCTTGAACCCATGAGGTGGAGGTTGCAGTGAGCAGAGATTGCACCACTGCACTCCAGCCTGGGCGACAAAGACGCTGTCTCAGAAAATAAATAAATAAATAAAGTTCACTTAAAAATAATCCAAACACGTGTCCCACAAGATTCTAGTATTTCTATGCCAGCAGCTTAGAGGAGGTCAGAAGCCAGCTAATGCTAGATGAGGAATTAGAGAGACAGAGGAAAAAAAAAAGAGCCACAGATAACAAGCTTGTCAACTAGTCTGGATAGTTACTCTCAAAAGCAGACATTGTCTCACACACACAGAGAGTGAAAAGGTTCAAGATCATTCGTTCCATTTGCCACCTCCGTTATACACACACACAACCATATAATTGCATAGTCACAAATCACACTAGGTCAGACACAGTCACACACACACAATGACACACTTCCTCACTCTTTGCCCAGATAATTTGCAGAAAGTGTAAGTAAAAAAGTAGAAGCCTATTATGAATAAGTAAATGAAATCTTTCATGGACACTGCATCCCAGAGTTGACTGTTCTATTCCGTGTCACTAAACCTAAATTTCTGCCAACAGATATTGATTTCCTTTACGTTGTAAACCTGTCCTGTTTACTTTCACAAGTTTGTGAGAAAGACGAAAAAAATGTACGTTCTTGCCATTTTAAGTAGTAAAATAATCATATTGCTATCAAATAATAATGCCAATAATAATAAAAATTATCAATTCTCTGTCACTGTCAAGTAATCTCAAGTTGAGAGATGTCTTATAGATTTCTATAGGAGACTTTTTTTCTGCTTTAGCTAATCTGCTTCTAGCCACTTTGACTGTGAGCTGGTGAGGAAGACTTAAAGAGCCAAAGGAAGAGGAGAAAAAAAAAAGTTCATTAATAGTAGATAGAAGGTAGAAGCACATTTTAAAGACTATTTGGTGGATAAGAAAATAATATGTAAATTAGTTCAACCTTTATGGAAGACAATGTGGCAATTCCTCAAAGACCTAAAGACAGAAATACCATTCAACCCAGCAATCTCATTGCTGGGTATATACCCAAAGAAATATAAATTGTTCTATTATAAAGATGCATGCACACGTATGTTTATTGTGGCATTATTTACAATAGTGGAAACATGGAATCAACCTAAATGCCCATCAATGATGACTGGATAAAAAAAATATGGTACATATACAGCATGGAATATTACGCAGCAATAAGAAAGAATGGGATCATGTCCTTTGCAGGAACGTGGATGGAGCCAGAAGCCATTGTCCTTAGTAAACTAACATGGGAAGATAAAACCAAATATTACATGTTCTCACTTACAAGTGGAGCTAAATGATGAGAATACATGGACACACAGAGAGGAACAACACACACTGGAGCCTATTGGGTGGGGGAGGGTGGGAGGAGGAAGAGGATCAGGAAAAATAATCGGTACTGTGCTTAATACCTGGGTAACTGACATGGTTTGGCTGTGCCCCCACCCAAATCTCATCTTGAACTATAGTTCTCATAATCCCCACATGTCGTGGGAAGGACCAGGTGGAGATAACTGAATCATGGGAGCGGTTTCCCCCATCCTGTTCTTGTGATAATAAGTTGGTTCTCACAAGATCTGATGGTTTTATAAGGGGCTTCCTCCTTCACTGGGCTATCATTCTTCTCCTTGTTGCCACCGTGTGAAGTAGGACATGTTTGCTTCCCCTTCTGCCATGACTGTAAGTTTCCTGAGGCCTCCCCAGCCATGCTGTACTGTGAGTCAATTAAACCTCTCTCCTTTATAAATTACCCATTCTCGGATATGTCTTTATTAGCGGCATGAGAAAGGACTAATACAGTGACTAAATCATCTGTACAACAAACCCCCATTACACAAGTTTACCTATGTAACAAACCTGCACATCCTGCACCCCTGAACTTATAATAAAAGTTAAAGAGAAAAGAATAGTTCTCTATGGCAGTTTAAAAAACAAAACAAACAAAAACAATAAGCTATTTGATCTCTTTCCATTTCAATCCATTCAACAAGAAACAACTTCTGTATTAACCTGATTGCCTACAGCTTTGACCTTGCTGAAGCCAGCTTTCCTACCTATATTGGGTGCCTTTTGAGGAGTCCTGAAGTCTTTCTTTAACATGTACACATGCCTTTTTTTTGGGTTCTTAATACATGCTAGGCACTATTTAAGAAACTACACATGGCTTTTTATTTTTAAAATACCCCAAATGACCCTGTGAGTTAAACACAATAGTTTTTCTGACATTAGGGAAGATGAACTGAGGCACGAAGAGACTAAATAACTTGCTTGTCACATAGCTGTAAGTGGTAAGAGGTAAGATTCAAGTTTAGAAAGTTTGGGTCCCGGACGTATTCTTTATTTCTAACTTAAACTGGTAACTTTTGTGGCCTATTCTCCTGTTTCCAAGCAGAGTCATTAGTAAACATCCAATTGTGGTGATAATCTGATTGCTTCTAAAATAAAAATCATTTCTGCTTGTGCTTATTTGTTTAAATTCTCTCTCTCTCTCTCCTTCTATCATACATACACACACACCCCACCACCACCACCACCACCACTGCCACCACCAAATTCTTTTAACTTTAAGAAAGATGACTAAGTCTTTTAGTGCTTAATCCTTCTGTGCTCAATGAACTGTCTTTTACCCTGGATTTATTTTGCCATTAAAAATGGCATAGCTTAAAGATCCTGATTGCCAACCATTTAAGAGCACTCACTGGAGTAAGAATTATTCCATCCAAGGCCACCATGTATTAGCATTGTGTGTCCTTGGGTGAATTTTTTAAACTTTCCAAGTTTTAATTTCCTTTTCCTTAAGAAGAAGTAATTCTACCCACCTGAAATGTGGTTATGAAGATTATATAAGGTGCTGCACATAAACTCTAAAGCCTTTTGTAAATGGATGGTGCTACCGATAGCTGATTTGTCTTCTGTTCTCTGTGTCATGTCTTCATCTGTCCTTGAAAAATGAGATTTCCCTTGATGTGTCATCCCCTGCCAATACTCTGGATTTTAAGCAGCTAACCTAAGTTTCTCACATAGTAACTGCATCAAAGAAGTGAGAAATATGTATTTGAAACTGGATAAAAATTAGGCCAAAGAGTCACTTGGTGGAATTGGCACAAGGAAAAGTTCTAACTCATAGTCTGAGTTTGTTTTCTTTAGATTATAATGGTCACTTTTTTCTCTAGGTGCTTTTTCTTTTATTTCAGTATTATAATATTTTCACCTCAAGTCAGGACTGAAGAAGGGAAAAATGAAAACAAAATTAATTTACCTCTCAATTCAGCAAAATCTTTTTTGTCAGTTTTCAGGTTTCTAGTTCTATGTTTATATAGAGAGTATGAAATGGTAAAAATTGAAATTTCTACAGGTCTTTATTGTTTTAGAATACTTATGTTCACTATTCCATATAAGTCTTCTCAATAATTTGTTTTGAGATAAATCAAGTAGATGGAATCATTCCTATTTTACAGATAAGGAAACAGAGACTCAAACTGTAGAAGATAAATCACTGGCTAAGAGCTCACAGCTGGTTAAAGAAACCAATGGACTGAAAGGAAAAAGATCCTCAAGGATAAATAAACATGCAACTCCCTTTTCACCTATGTTACTATTTGCAGCTTGATGAGAACTGTTCACTTAAGAGTTTCCAGCCAGGAGCAGTGGCTTACACTTGTAATCCTAGCACTTTGGGAGGCTGAAGCGAGTGGATCACTTAAGGTCAGGAGTTCGAGACCAACCTGGCCAACCTAGGGAAACCCTGTCTCTACTAAAAATATGAAAATTAGCCCAGCCTGGTGGTGTGGGTCTCTAATCCCAGCTCCTTGGGAGGCTGAGGCACAATAATTCCTTGAACCCAGGAGGCGGAGGCTGCAGTGAGCCAAGATTGCACCACTGTATTCCAGCCTGGGCAACAGAGCGAGACTTCATCTGAAAACAAAAACAAACAAACAAAAACAGAGGTTACAAACTTTGATGAGAGAAAGGATAACACATGAAACCCACCTGTTTGTTCGTTGCACTGGAAAACAGCATTCAAAAGACGTGTTATTTTTTACCCTGGCCGGCTAAAACTTTAAAGGCCCATATGAGATAGTATTTTAGTTGGTAAATGGTAGGTGTGGGCCCCAAAGAGCTGATCAAAATACCCTGGGGAGAAGAGAATTCTGTAGAAAGGAAGCAACGTTCAGTATGTGATGGATAATGATTACACTTACATACATTTTGGTATTTGCATACATTATTTGGTAATTAGCATATGTAATTGCTTTCTGACATCACACCTTAGCTTGCCTGTTTCATCTGCTTTTCTACTGAGTGCCACTACCAAATATTTAGCTAGAGTTCTGTAGTCTTTATAGAGCTATGCCTATGGTCTGCATCTGCCTTAACTATTAAAGACTTCATTATATAACAGAGATGATTTCAGGATTTCAGAATAATCTTTGATTTGTGAAATCCTGATAGGGCACATTCCATTTTGCTACTATCTGGAGAGATTATAAATCATAGTGATTATAATGCATAGTAATAGAAGATAATTAGATTTAACAGTTAATTAGTATACTGTGTTGGTGCTACACAGCCCTAAAAATCATTTTACATGGCAGCACATCACCATCATGAATGTTTTTGCTGGTATGTATCAGCAGTGCTCTAGCCTAAAAGACTGATGCTCCACAGAAAAGGTGGTGTGCCTACAGGTTAGGGTCATTCACAAAAAACTCCATGAGAGTGATGCCTTTATTTATTTATTTTTTTGAGACGGAGTTTCACTCTGTCGCCCAGGCTGGAGTGCCCTGGCGTGATCTCAGCTCACTGCAACCTCTGCCGCCTGGGTTCAAGTGATTCTCCTGCCTCAGCCTCCCAAGCAGCTGGGACTACAGGCACATGCCACCACAACCAGCTAATTTTTAATTTTTAGTAGAGATGTGGTTTCACCACGTTGGCCAGGCTGGTCTCGAAATCCTGACCTCAGGTGATCTGCCCACCTCGGCCTCCCAAAGTGCTGAGATTACAGGTGTGAGCCACCACACATATCTGGTGATGCATTGTACGCAACTCTAATAGACGGAAAATGTAAAGATTGAGATGTTGGGGTATTTGCAGGGAAACTTGCCTGATTGACCTTCAAGAAATTTGATAGTCTAATATTACTTTAGAAGTAGAAGTCTTATCAAGGTCCCTCAGCTTTGTAGATTCAGGAATTTGAACTTGTCAATGTGGCTGATGTCAGTGGATTTAGGGAGATTGATTCATGCTGAAAAAGCTCACAAGAGACTAAAGACCAAAATGAAAACAATGTATTAATTTTTTTTGATAAATAAAACTTGCTTTCAACTCTTTGTTGGAAAATAATCATAGGTTAGCTTAATGAGTATAAATTTATAATAAAAATTAGTTATAAGACTATAACATTTAGTGTTATAATTGTTTTCTGTGATATACATTTTTGAGAAACAAAATATCAGTTAATTAATTTAAAACCTTTCCTTTTGATCAGAGTTTGAGTGGGTAATTTAAAAATATGGCTATTTTCCCTCCAAACCTGATAGTATATGCTCAGCCTCTTTAGTTTGATTTGGCATAAAGTCTTGACTTGGTCTGAGAAGTTTTTTTTTACTTATGGTCATTGTATATCATTGTTATGATGTATCTTGGACTGATTTAATAGTTTATCTCTGACAGGTTATACTTCTTTTCTCTTAAAAAATATTTTAGAAACATTTCATTACATTTTCACACAGAGCCCAGAAAACTTTAGGGACAGTTGAAATCAACAAAAGCAGTTGGAAAAGCTGAAAGCATCCCCATTGGTTCCTAATAAATCTAATATTAAGCACAATGGCATGAATGAGGACTTGCAGGTAATAATGAATGATGTAAGTGAAGAGTTTAGAAGACTGACTTGACCTGAACGAGTAAAAATATAGTGAAGAGTTATGCAAATCAATTAGTTGGATCCCAGGGAAAGATGGATTGGAGGTAAGCAGTTGAAGACATTCTAGAATGAAATACCAGGGTACAATTCATCCTGGAAAGCAGAACCACTGTAAATCCTTACATAGGGAGGAATGAGATACTCTTAGTTCAGTCCTGGAACATGCACTGATTGAGTGCCACTCTGTCTTTAGCCGCCTTCTGGGTCCTGGGGACACAAAGATGGATGTTAAAAGGTAGCTTCCTGCCCTAGTATCTAGAGGGGAAGAAAAACATCAAACAATTCTAATGAATTCATTAAATAATCCTAAGTGGCAAAGTGCTATAAAATAGTTTTGGGTTTCATGGGAGGGTATCACAACAGAATTAAACAGAATCTGTGAGGGGTTGGGTTCAGAAGCAACTTTCTAATATTAAAAAAAAAAGATGCATTTGCTAATAATAATGAATCTGCGATTATCAGCAGGGGATTAGGATGCCTAAAAAGTGAATCAGATATTAGTTGCTCATTGTGGGCACAGCAGATCTGAGATTCTTCCTTTTTAAAATAAGACTTTTAACTGCAGTAGCATAAGCCAATGTCCTTGGGAAAGCTTTTCTCAGGCTCAGTGAATGTTCAGAGGTGTCTGAATGATAACTGGTCTCCCTGGGATTCCAAACTCTTTCTAACTTGAGTGCATTTACTCAATGACCCTGTGCATGTCACAAATTCCAAATGCCTATTTTGAGACTTTTCTGTTTTTGTAAGTGTAGGTATGTGCAGGAATGTGGGAGACTGAGCACTAATGAACTGTACCCGGAAACTGAGTAAAACTGAGTGGGGAACACATAGCTGGTGAGACCTGTGTCCTTTTTGCGGAGTCATTCATTCTGCATATTGCCATCCATGTCAAAATGTGCAGACCAGATTGGGGTAGCATTCTAAGGAGAATGATGCTAACAAGCCATTTCCTCTCTTTTCTCTTGAGATTTGAAATGTCACCAGAGCCCTGAGATGCAATAGAGGATTTTAATGTACATTCAGATGTATGATTCTTTCTATTATTATTCTGGTTATTATTTTCATTATTCACATCCTATTAGCTTTTCACCTTGAGCTAATGTGACATTTCAGTGCCGTGGAAAATCAATGAAGCAAAAATTTCTCAGCTACCACAAACAATTACTGTTGATTTAAGTACAAAGAGTAAATACCACATGGACACTATGGATAGAGAGATTAAAATGCACACACATACATACCATCCATTATTGAGAATCTTTTAAGTGGTTTTCAAAATTAGTGTTTTCTGCTGGGAAGAAAAGATTCCCTTACTGAATGACCATAACCTGAACTGAAACTTGCTTTCAGCGTAATTAGCTGTGTCCTAACTTCTGATAATGATACCAAACTTTGAATTTAATTAGACTCTAATTGCTGTTTTAAATTGTCTCCTATCTCAGACTTTGCTTCCTTGCCATCTCATTCTAATTTTTTTTCTGTTTTTTTTTTTTATTCATGCTGTTATAGAGATCACAATACCTAAGTTACTCACAAAACTTTTAACAAACAGGGTGGCCTGAAAAAGGAAACACAGTGTTTTTCAGGAAGCTTTTTTTAACATGGATTTCAAGCACATTTTCAGCTTCTCCCGGGAAACAGCTATCCCATAATTCCTTTCGGTTGTGTGTTGCCACGTGGCTGAGTCATGGCTAATGAAATCTGGATTGAAGTGATCCTGCCCCCATAAAATCTTTCATGAGATCCTCTGTTCTCTTTCTTCCCCTGTCTGCTGGCTGGATGTTGATGTCCAGGTGACTTTGAAGGTACAGGTGCAGTTGCCAAGCCTCAGTTGAGTTTCTTTCCCCCAGTCCCACCTACTGGATTTTCATTATGTGAGTGAGAAACAGTCTTCTACTGGGTTAAGCTGTAGTTTCATGGTACTTCTGTTACAGCAGCTAGCATTACTCTAAAACATTTGGCAGTGTCTCCCATGGCCATTGGCTAATGTTGTGGAATACTGATATATCAGTCAGGGTTCTCAAGAAAAATAGGCCAGTGTGTGTGTATAGGTGTGTGTGTGTGTGTGTGTGTATTTTTCATGAATTGGCTTATGTAATTGTGGAGACTGTCAAGACCAAAATCCATAGGGGCAGTCCCACAGATGACAGACTCTCATGTAGGAGTTGATGCTTGCAGTTTTGAGGCAGAATTTCTTCTTCCTCAGTGAATCCTAGATTTTGCTCTTAAGGCCTTTCAATTAATTGGATGAGGCCCTCCCATATAGTTGATGAAATCTCCTTTACTTAAAGTCAACTGATCGCAGATGTTAACTGTATCTACAAATACTTTCACAGAACACTTAGATTAGTGTTTGATTGAATAACTTGGAGTATAGTCTGACCACAATGACATGTTAAACTAATCATCATGCCCTGGTTAAGAAAGCCTTCACTTAAATCTAGATATTTATGCTCTTGATAATCATATTAGAGGTTTTTGTTAATGTAATAGAAATGCCTAAGCAGAAAGCTTTTCAGGAAACACACCATTTTTCTATTAGAGAAATCCTGTACATATATATTCCAAGAGTCACTAGAGTTCAACCAGACACAATAAATGTGAGAGTAAAGCAAAGCTGAAGAATAGGAATGGTGGGACCTATGTAAAACTGGAATAGGTAGTCAAATTCAAAAGTTTCACAAAATTTTGCAGGGAAAAAACAAAACTATCTGTGGGTTGGGTATGGCTACTTTGTAACCTCTAAGTTTTTATGGCTCTTTCCCCACCCATAAATATTGACACTGTTGGAATGTGATGAGTCCATTGGGGTTGGTGATTCAGGTGACCTGTAGCAGCCTTTGACCCTCAGACATAGAAAATATGGAGAAAGAGAGGGTGAGGAGAGTCTACCCTCCAGAGAGAAGCTGTAATTTGGGTGGGGGTAAAATGCAGTGTGAGACAGTGGGAGCATGTATATGATTTCTATGGCATCAGTCTTATGAATCACGAAAGGCAGCGATTTCAAATCAAGCATACAATCCAACAAACATTGTTTGACTAGACTGTTATGGAATTAGAGTGACACAGGACTGCTTTCATGTGCCTGCCAAGTCCCTTATTTGCTTTGTAACCTTGAACAAATCTCAAAACATTTTGGACTTCAGTTTTCTGGTCTGTCAATTAGGGGGATTGAATTCCATAATCCCTAAAGTACCCTGTAGCTCTGACATTTGTTGATTCTGTGATGTGTCTCCTCTGAGTGAGGGTGCATGTTTCTACTCATTTTCTTGTTATAGCAAAGTATTTAAAAGTCCTTTAGAACTCAGCCACCCTTTAAAAATACATATCAGGATTAGTAACAGCGTCTGCTAATATTAAATATTTACTGAGTGCACTTAAGTGCCTAGCTTTTCATGTACAATATCATGGGATCATCAAACTATTTCAATAGGTGCAACAGACTGAAACTAAGATGCATGGGTTACATTAATCGTTGAGCACACAGCTAAAATATGGCAGTAGGAGCATTCAAAATCAGGTGTTGTGACTCTGGGACACTTGTGCTGTCCCAGATAGCTTTGTCATCCGTGACCAGGGAAGTGTATGCAGTTTTGCTACCTGAGATTTTTTATCTATACATCAAAGCTCCCTCCTCAACAATCAGTGTCCTCACTGCCTCCCCTTGTCTCCTTATTTGCCTCTCCGTATCCCTGCACAGATCCCATGTGCCTTGGCCCTTGGTTAGTAATGACAGCCAGGGTGCTTCCCGCTTGCAAATAGCTTTTCACTTTGATCATTTCCCAGTGGGCCAATATGAAATGTGCAGTTTGTCAGAGCAGCAAAGGAGCTGCACACTAGTAGAAGTCTGGGTACGGGCCAGCATTCACTCTCCCCTTTTCCCGAGACGTGTTTGCAGTTGGTTAGGCAATTTAGAGAAAAAGAGAAGATTTGCAATGAAACACAGTAAAATAGAAAAGCAGAAAGATTGCTTCTGAAAGGTGGTTAAATTGCCTGGGTCAGTGTCCCCTATAGAAAAGCTAATGGCATCTTCCCTGAGAAAGGTTGTTCTCTTTCTTGCAATAAAATAAGATCTTTTAGGACCATAAACAGCCCTCTTCTGCCTTACCAAGGTTACCCGCTCCCCTGTTCTCTCTTCATTTATTGTCAGACGACTGCTCTGCCAGGGCTCCTCTTGCTGTAGTGCTACACTGATGGAGTGATGACTTCATCTATTTCCTTTTATCCAATGTTTTTCACAAATAGACTCTTCAGGCTGGTTCGTGATTATGTTGCTAAGATCTCTATCCCAGAACTCTAGTGCTTTCCCTATAGCAAACCGTTATCTGAGAGGCTCTCTGTCATTCTAGGTACAAAAGGTTGAAAATAAAACCCAAATATCCAGATTTCACAAATTTTCCTTTTTTAAATGTATATATGTGTATTTCTAAATTTTGTTATTATTATACTTTAAGTTTTAGGGTACATGTGCACAATGTGCAGTTTTGTTACATATGTATACATGTGCCATGTTGGTGTGCTGCACCCATTAACTCGTCATTTAGCATTAGGTATATCTCCTAATGCTATCCCTTCCCCATCCCGGCACCCCACAACAGTCCCCGGAGTGTGATATTCCCCTTCCTGTGTCCATGTTTTTCCGATTGTTCAATTCCCACCTATGAGTGAGAACACGCGGTGTTTTGTTTTTTGTCCTTGCGATAGTTTGCTGAGAATGATGGTTTCCAGTTTCATCCATGTCCCTACAAAGGACATGAACTCATCATTTTTTATGGCTGCATGGTATTCCATGGTGTATATGTGCCACATTTTCTTAATCCAGTCTATCGTTGTTGGACATTTGGGTTGGTTCCAAGTCTTTGCTATTGTGAATAGTGCCGCAATAAACATACGTGTGCATGTGTCTTTATAGCAGCATGATTTATAATCCTTTGGGTATATACCCAGTAATGGGATGGCTGGGTCAAATGGTATTTCTAGTTCTAGATCCCTGAGGAATCGCCACACTGACTTCCACAATGGTTGAACTAGTTTACAGTCCCACCAACAGTGTAAAAGTGTTCCCATTTCTCCACATCCTCTCCAGCACCTGTTGCTTCCTGACTTTTTAATGATGGCCATTCTAACTGGTGTGAGATGGTATCTCACTGTGGTTTTGATTTGCATTTCTCTGATGACCAGTGATGATGAGCATTTTTTCATGTGTTTTTTGGCTGCATAAATGTCTTCTTTTGAGAAGTGTCTGTTCATATCCCTCGCCCACTTGTTGATGGGGTTCTTTGTTTTTTTCTTGTAAATCTGTTTGAGTTCATTGTAGATCCTGGATATTAGCCCTTTGTCAGATGAGTAGGTTGCAAAAATTTTCTCCCATTTTGTAGGTTGCCTGTTCACTCTGGTGGTAGTTTCTTTTGCTGTGGAGAAGCTCTTTAGTTTAATTAGATCCCATTTGTCAATTTTGGCTTTTGTTGCCATTGCTTTCGGTGTTTTAGACATGAAGTCCTTGCCCATGCCTATGTCCTGAATGGTATTGCCTAGGTTTTCTTCTAGGGTTTTTATGGTTTTAGGTCTAACATTTAAGTCTTTAATCCATGTTGAATTAATTTTTGTATAAGGTGTAAGGAAGGGATCCAGTTTCAGCTTTCTACATATGGCTGGCCAGTTTTCCCAGCACCATTTATTAAATAGGGAATCCTTTCCGCATTTCTTGTTTTTGTCAGGTTTGTCAAAGATCAGCTGGTTGTAGATGTGTGGTATTATTTCTGAGGGCTCTGTTCTGTTCCATTGGTCTATATGTCTGTTTTGGTACCAGTACCATGCTGTTTTGGTTACTGTAGCCTTGTATTGTAGTTTGAAGTCAGGTAGTGTGATGCCTCCAGCTTTGTTCTTTTGGCTTAGGATTGACTTGGCGATGCGGGCTCTTTTTTGGTTCCATATGAACTTTAAATTAGTTTTTTCCAATTCTGTGAAGAAAGTCATTGGTAGCTTGATGGGGATGGCATTGAATCTATACATTACCTTGGGCAGTATGGCCATTTTCACGATGTTGATTCTTCCTTTCCATGAGCATGGAATGTTCTTCCATTTGTTTGTATCCTCTTTTATTTCATTGAGCAGTGGTTTGTAGTTCTCCTTGAAGAAGTCCTTCACATCCCTTGTAAGCTGGATTCCTAGGTATTTTTTTCTCTTTGAAGCAATTGTGAATGGGAATTCACTTATGATTTGGCTCTCTGTCTTTTATTGGTGTATAAGAATGCTTGTGATTTTTGCACATTGATTTTGTATCCTGAGACTTTGCTGAAGTTGCTGAGACAGTGGGGTTTTGGAGATATACAATCATGTCATATGCAAACAGGGACAATTTGACATCCTCTTTTCCTAATTGAATACCCTTTATTTCCATCTCCTGCCTGATTGCCCTGGCCAGAACTTCCAACACTATGTTGAATAGGAGTGGTGAGAGAGGGCATCCCTGTCTTGTGCCAGTTTTCAAAGGGAATGCTTCCAGTTTTTGCCCATTCAGTATGATATTGGCTGTGGGTTTGTCATAGATAGCTCTTATTATTTTGAGATACATCCCATCAATACCTAATTTATTGAGAGTTTTTAGCATGAAGCGTTGTTGAATTTTGTCAAGGGCCTTTTCTGCATCTATTGAGATAATCACGTGGTTTTTGTCTTTGATTCTGTTTATATGCTGGATTACATTTATTGATTTGCGTATGTTGAACCAGCCTTGTATGCCAGGGATGAAGCCCACTTCATCATGGTGGATAAGCTTTTTGATGTGCTGCTGGATTCGGTTTGCCAGTATTTTATTGAGGACTTTTGCATCAATGTTCATCAAGGATATTGGTCTGAAATTCTCTTTTTTTGTTGTGTCTCTGCCAGGCTTTGGTATCAGGATGATGCTGGCCTCATAAAATGAGTTAGGGAGGATTCCCTCTTTTTCTATTGATTGGAATAGTTTCAGAAGGAATGGTACCAGCTCCTCCTTTTACTTCTGGTAGAATTTGGCTGTGAATCCGTCTGGTCCTGGACTTTTTTTGGTTGGTAAGCTATTGATTATTGCCACAATTTCAGAGCCTGTTATTGGTCTATTCAGAGATTCAACTTCTTCCTGGTTTAGTCTTGGGAGGGTGTATGTGTCGAGGATTTTATCCATTTCTTCTAGATGTTCTAGTTTATTTGCGTAGAGGTGTTTATAGTATTCTCTGATGGTAGATTGTATTTCTGTGGGATCGGTGGTGATATCCCCTTTATCATTTTTTATTGCATCTATTTGATTCTTCTCTCTTTTCTTCTTTATTAGTCTTGCTAGCGGTCTATCAATTTTGTTGATCTTTTCAAAAAACCAGCTCCTGGATTCATTAATTTTTTGAAGGGTTTTTTGTGTCTCTATTTCCATCAGTTCTGCTCTGATTTTAGTTATTTCTTGCCTTCTGCTAGCTTTTGAAAGTATTTGCTCTTGCTTTTCTAGTTCTTTTAATTGTGATGTTAGGGTGTCAATTTTGGATCTTTCCTGCTTTCTCTTGTGGGCATTTAGTGCTATAAATTTCCCTCTACACACTGCTTTGAATGTGTCCCAGAGATTCTGGTATGTTGTGTCTTTATTCTCATTGGTTTCAAAGAACATCTTTATTTCTACCTTCATTTTGTTATGTACCCAGTAGTCATTCAGGAGCAGGTTGTTCAGTTTCCATGTAGTTCAACAGTTTTGAGTGAGTTTCTTAATCCTGAGTTCTAGTTTGATTGCACTGTGGTCTGAGAGACAGTTTGTTATAATTTCTGTTCTTTTACATTTGCTGAGGAGTGCTTTACTTCCAACTATGTGGTCAATTTTGGAATAGGTGAGGTGTGGTGCTGAGCAAAATGTATATTCTGTTGATTTGGGGTGGAGAGTTCTGTAGATGTCTATTAGGTCTGCTTGGTGCAGAGCTGAGTTCAATTCCTGGGTATCCTTGTTAACTTTCTGTCTCGTTGATCTGTCTAATGTTGACAGTGGGGTGTTAAAATCTCCCATTATTATTGTGTGGTAGTCTAAGTCTCTTTGTAGGTCACTCAGGACTCGCTTTATGAATCTAGGTGCTCCTGTATTGGGTGCATATATATTTAGGATAGTTAGCTCTTCTTGTTGAATTGATCCCTTTACCATTATGTAATGGCCTTCTTTGTCTCTTTTGATCTTTGTTGGTTTAAAGTCTATTTTATCAGAGACTAGGATTGCAACCCCCTGCCTTTTTTTGTTTTCCATTTGCTTGGTAGATCTTCCTCCATCCCTTTATTTTGAGCCTATGTGTGTCTCTGCATGTGAGATGGGTTTCCTGAATACAGCACACTGATGGGTCTTGACTCTTTATCCAATTTACCAGTCCATGTCTTTTAATTGGAGCATTTAGTCCATTTACATTTAAAGTTAATATTGTTATGTGTGAATTTGGTCCTATCATTATGATGTTAGCTGGTTATTTTGCTCATTAGTTGATGCGATTTCTTCCTAACTATTGGTCATTACAATTTGGCATGTTTTTGCAGTGGCTGTTATCAGTTGTTCCTTTCCATGTTTAGTGCTTCCTTCAGGAGTTCTTTTAGGGCAGGCCTGGTGGTGACAAAATCTCTCAGCATTTGCTTGTCTGTAAAGTATTTTATTTCTCCTTCACTTATGAAGCTTAGTTTGGCTGGATATGAAATTCTGGTGGAAAATTATTTTCTTTAAGAATGTTGAATATTGGCCCCCACTCTCTTCTGGCTTATAGAGTTTCTGCCGAGAGAGCCACTGTTAGTCTGATGGGCTTCCCTTTGTTGGTAACCCGACTTTTCTCTCTGGCTGCCCTTAACATTTTTTGTTTCATTTCAACTTCGGTGAATCTGACAATTATGTGTCTTGGAGTTGCCCTTCTCGAGGAGTATCTTTGTGGCGTTCTCTGTATTTCCTGAATTTGAATGTTGGCCTGCCTTGCTAGATTGGGGAAGTTCTCCTGGATAATATCCTGCAGAGTGTTTTCCAAGTTGGTTCCATTCTCCCCATCACTTTCAGGTACACCAATCAGACGTAGATTTGGTCTTTTCACATAGTCCCATATTTCTTGGAGGCTTTGTTCATTTCTTTTTTTCGTTTTTCTCTAAACTTCCCTTCTCGCTTCATTTCATTCATTTTGTCTTCCATCACTGATACGCTTTCTTCCAGTTGATCGCATCGGCTCCTGAGGCTTCTGCATTCTTCCCATAGTTCTGGAGCCTTGGCTTTCAGCTCCATCCACTCCTTTAAGGACTTCTCTGCATTGGTTATTCTAGTTATCCATTCATCTAATTTTTTTTCAAGGTTTTTAACTTCTTTGCCATTGGTTTGAATTTCCTCCTATAGCTCGGAGTAGTTTGATCGTCTGAAGCCTTCTTCTCTCAACTCATCAAAGTCATTCTCTGTCCAGCTTTGTTCCATTGCTAGTGAGGAGCTGCGTTCCTTTGGAGGAGGAGAGGCACTGTGCTTTTTAGAGTTTCCAGTTTTTCTGCTCTGTTTTTTCCCCATCTTTGTGGTTTTATGTACTTTTGGTTTTTGATGCTGGTGACATACAGTTGGGTTTTTGGTGTGGATGTCCTTTCTGTTTGTTAGTTTTCCTTCTAACAGACAGGACCCTCAGCTGCAGGTCCGTTGGAGTTTGCTAGAAGTCCTCTCCAGTCCCTGTTTGCCTGGATACCAGCAGCTGTGGTTGCAGAACAGCGGTGGCTGTAGAACAGCAGATATTCGTGAACCGCAAATGCTGCTACCTGATCGTTCCTCTGGAAGTTTTGTCTCAGAGGAGTACCCGGCCATATGAGGTGTCAGTCTGCCCCTACTGGGGGGTGCCTCTCAGTTAGGCTGCTTGGTGGTCAGGGACCCACTTAAGGAGGCAGTCTGCCCATTCTCAGATCTCCAGCTGCGTGCTGGGAGAACCACTACTCTCTTCAAAGCTGTCAGACAGGGACATTTAAGTCTGCAGAGGTTACTGCTGTCTTTTTGTTTGTCTGTGCCCTGCCCCCAGAAGTGGAGCCTACAGAGGCAGGCAGGCCTCCTTGAGCTGTGGTGGGCTCCACCCAGTTTGAGCTTCCCAGCTGCTTTGTTTACCTAATCAAGCCTGGGCAATGGCAGGCACCCCTCCCCTAGCCTCTCTGCCGCCTTGCAGTTTGATCACAGACTGCTGTGCTAGCAATCAGCGAGACTCCGTGGGTGTAGGACCCTCTGATCCAGGTGCGGGATATAAGCTCCTGGTGTGCCGTTTGTGAAGCCTGTTGGAAAAGCGCAGTATTAGGGTGGGAGTGACCCGATTTTCCAGGTGCCGTCTGTCACCCCTTTCTTTGACTAGGAAAGGGAACTCCCTGACCCCTTGTGCTTCCCAAGCGAGGCAATGCCTCACCCTGCTTCGGCTTGCACACGGTGCGCTGCACCCACTGTCCTGCACCCACTGTCTGGCACTCCCTAGTGAGATGAACTGGGTACCTCAGATGGAAATGCAGAAATCACCCATTTTCTGCGTCGCTCACACTGGGAGCTGTGGACTGGAGCTGTTCCTATTTGGCCATCTTGGCTCCACCCCCAGATTTCACAAGTTTTCATGGTAATTCTTTTGTTTTTCCAATTCACAATAGTCTAAATCTGCACTCCACTTGGCTGCAAGGCATTAGATATCTTTACCAAGTTTCTTTCCTCAAATACTTCTGAGAATTCTAAGGAATGCCTACATATGGCAAAAAATCTGTCCTGATTAGCACTGTCCACCTCAGTCACACTAGGATTTGTGAATTACTATTTCTACAGTTTGAAATGTAGGTCCTTCTCATCTTTGCATGTGCATTGGTTTTCTGCTCCTGCTGTAGCAAATTACCATGGACTTCATGGCTTCAAACGGCATACAGTTACAATGTATTTTTTTTAGGAAAAAAACTATTTCCTTTTTAAAAATGCATTAAACTATTTTGTCTTACAATTCTATAGGTTAGAAGTCAAGTACAGATCTTACTAAACTAAAATCAGGTAGCCAGCAGGGCTGCATTCCTTTATGGGGGCTCTAAGGGACAGTCCATTTCCTGCCCATTAGGTTTGTTGCCAGAATTCAGTTCTTTGCTCCTGTAGGGTAGATGTCCCCATGTTCTTGCTGACTATCAGCTAAGAGTCATTCCAAGCTTCTGGAGGCCACTGTACTTTTTGATTCCTGGCTTCTTTCTTCCATTTTGAAAGCAAATAATGGTGGGTCTAGAACTCGCCACGTCACATCTGTCTGATCTACTTTTCCTCTACCGCTTCTGAAGACTCAGTGATTAGATTGGGTCCATGTGGATCACTGAAGATAATCCCTCCATCTCAAGGTCCTTAACTTTAATAACATTCACAAATTCCCTTTTACCATGTAAGGTCACATATTAAAAGGTTCTGGAGATGAGTGTGTGGATATCTTTGTTGAAGCCGTTATTCCATTTTCCACAGCGTGAGGAACCTCTTCGTGTTATTCGGACATCAGCCCAAATGCCACCCTCTCAGAGGGGCTTTCCTTGATCATAGAACCTGTTTTTTTCACAGTAATGATTATTACTTACATTTATTCCAACTAAAGTTGAAACTCTGTGAGAAGGGAACTTACTCACTGCTATATTCCAAACATCTGATTAGTGAATGTTGCAAAATAGCTGCTCAATAAATGTTTATTGAATGAATAAAAGCCAGAATGAATGGAAATGCTCTTGAACCTGTCCTGCTTTAGTGGATTACAGTTTGAGCCTTCACATCCTCCTTAAATGTTTGCCCTTTGCATGATGGTTGATAGAAAATTTCCTTTTCTTTTTCTCTTTTTTTCTTTTTTTAAGACGGAGTCTCTCTCTGTTGCCCAGGCTGGAGTGCAGTGGCGCAATCTCAGCTCACTGCAAGCTCCGTCTCCCAGGTTCACACCATTCTCCTGCCTCAGCCTCCCGAGTAGCCGGGACTACAGGTGCCTGCACCATGCCCAGCTAATTTTTTGTATTTTTAGTAGAGATGGAGTTTCACCATGTTAGCCAGGATGGTCTCGATCTCCTGAACTCGTGATCCACTCGCCTCAGCCTCCCAAAGTGCTGGGATTACAGGAGCGAGCCACCATGCCCGGCCAGCAGTTGACAGAAAATTTCAACTATCTTCATCAAAACAACTCACTCTACCTGCAGAACGGTGTCCCTAAGTTATCGAATCTGGGAAAATAACACAGAGAAGACATCAGTGGAATAGATAGACTGAGCTTCATTCTTCCCTACCAGGCTCTGTGCAGACAGGATGAGGATGTGCCTCTGTGCATCTCCTGCCATCTCAAGTCTCCGTGCCAAGCCTTCTGTGAGTAACAACAGCTAGCTCATGCATCTCTCCCAAGAATTAGCATGTTTGTTGGGGGACAAAGTAGTTTAACATATTTTTAAAAAAGAAACATTTTTTTCCTAAAAAATACATTATTCTGTATATCTAACCATCCATTATCTCAGATTTCTTCTTCGCTTTTTGCTTTGGTTTACTATTGCATAAGCAAACAAACAGAATCTCTCCTATTCCTATAAGAAAATGAAAGTGTTGCCCCAAAAGTAAAATAAAGACATTGTTATTTAAAAAGCAGAAAAAAAATACATCTAGCTGTACATCAATATCTACTTCCAAATACACACACAGACACACACACACA
This sequence comes from Symphalangus syndactylus, assembly GCF_028878055.3. Classification (NCBI taxonomy): domain Eukaryota; kingdom Metazoa; phylum Chordata; class Mammalia; order Primates; family Hylobatidae; genus Symphalangus; species Symphalangus syndactylus. The sequence continues at coordinate 14,427,341 of NC_072428.2, forward strand.
CACACGCGCATGTGTGCGCATAAACACACAAAGACTTCTAGCCAGAATTTTAAAATCTCAGGCCAAAACTCAGCCAGGGTATGTGTTTACAGGAACACTGATGGAGTACCAAACAAATAGAAAGCATGTCCTGTGCGGGGTACTTTCTATAAGATGTCATTTAATCTTTTCTTGAGCTTACTAGTTAGATATTGTTAATTCTGTCTTATATATGAGTGTGTTTTCTGGGAGACATAAGTCAACATGTCAGAAGAGAACTTGAGATGCCAAAATTTGGAAATCTAATGCCAAAATCAGTGCTCTTTTTAGGATTTTCCTGTTCTCTAAAACTGTCATCTATTCTGGTTTCTTTTAGGTCACTTTGTGATCTATTTCTACTCGTAACATTTCTGATACAAAACATGCAGGGTTATTTCCTCCCCGACACCAATGAATTATCTCACTTTGCAGACACCAAGTGAGTGTACCACAATTTAATTCAATTCTGACATTAACTCAAGTTAGTAACCACCCCGCAGTTTAAACACTGTCCCACTTCTGATGCCAATTGAAGTATTGAGTGCCCAGGGTATCTACACTTCTGTCCAACTAGGCTACAAAATTGGAGGATCCCATGATGCCCTTCTTTGGTTTAATAATTTTGTACAATGGCTGACAGACCTCAGGGAAACACTCCATTTACTGTTGCTGTTTTATTATAAAGGATGTTTGTATCATTCTGTTCTCACACTGCTAATAAAGACATACCAGAGACTGGGTAATTTATAAAGGAAAGAGATTTACTTGATTGACAGTTCCACATGGCTGAGAAGGCCTCAAAATCATGTGGAAGGTGAAGGATAAGTAAAGTCACACCTCACATGATGGCAGGCAAGAGAATGTGTGCAGGTGAACTGCCCTTTATAAAACCATCAGATCTCATGAAACTCATTCACTATCGCGAGAAATGGGAAAACCCGCCTCCATGATTCAACTAATTCCCACCGGGTCCGTCCCATGACACATGGGAATCATGGGAGCCACAGTTCAAGATGAGATTTGTGTGGGGACACAGCCAAACCTCATCAATACTATAAAGGACACTAATGAATACCCAGAAGAAGAGTTACATATGGTGTGGTCCAGGAAAGTCCTGAGCAGAGAAGCTTCTTGCTGAAGCACAGGAATTGAATGTGCCACCTCCCAGTGTGGGTTTATCAACCCAGAAACTTTCTGAACTCCATCCTTTAGGGTTTTTTTTGGAGGCTCCATAGTGGGGGCATGATTGATTAAATCATTGGCCGTTGATGATTGAAGACTATCCTCAACCCCTTTCCTCTCTCAGAGATCGCGGTGGGCTGAATGTTTCAACCTTCTAACCACAGTGTTGGTTCCTCTTGTAATTAACCCCATCTAGAAACTATATAGGGGCCCATCAAGAGTCAAGTTGTCAGCATAAAATCAGGCATGTAGAAAGGACCTTATTATTAATAATATAAGATGCTCCTATTACCTCTATCACTCAGAAAATTACAAGGCTTTAGGAGCTCTGTGCAAAGAACTGAGGATGAAGACCAAATATGTATATTTCTTATTATATTACAATACACAAGAACCCTACTATCTTATTTATCCCTACACACATATTACCCTTATGTTGTCCATAAAAGCATCTTTTCATAGGCCTACCCTTCCAGAAGAACACAGATAGTCTCTGATTTAAGCTGGTTTGACTTATAATTTTGACTCTATGATGATAAAGAAGCAATACCTATTCAGTAGAAACTGTCATTCAGGTACCCATCCAACCATTCTGTTTTTCACTTTCAGTACAATATTCAGTAAGTTACATGAGATACTCAATAGTTCGTTATAAAATGGACTTTCTACTATGTGATTTTGCTCAACTGTAGGCTAATGTAAGTGTTCTGAGTATGTTTAAAGTAGGCTAGGCTAAGCTATACTGTTCAGTAGTTTAGATATATTAAATGCATTTTTACCTTACATTTTCATTTTACCATGGATTTATTGGAATGTAACCTCATTGTAAATTGAGAAACATCTATACTCGAATGCTCAAAAATATTTTTCCTGTCTCAAAGCATTGGTTCCTTTAAAAGTTTGATCTCACCAAATAATCTCTGAGACAAAGACCAACTATAAAGCACTGTAGCACAGTGGGGACACTGTAGAACTTGAATTCAAATCCTGACTCTGCAAAGTTTTGGCAGTAAGATTGTGGGCTAGGTATGGTGCAGTAAAACCCTTGGGAAAAGGGAGTTTCTTCCTGAAACTAACTTTACCAAGTCTCTACTAGGAGCTCTGGACTGCATCTAACATACTGTTTCAGTCGTTATATCATTCCATTTCATTCAAATACTCTAAGCATTGGTTTCTTTATCCTTAGAATAGGATTGGAAATTATAGTGCCTTCCTCACTGGAGATTGGCAGCAGAGGTTGCATCAGTGTGATGCTATTAATACTAAAATAATTTTTTAAACTCAAATTCCTGTGCAAGCATTAGCAAAATCCAAGGTTAAATGATAAAAATATTAACCTGGTTGAAGTACAAAGACATCTAAATCTTGCATAACTAGAAATCCAACAAGGCAGATTCCAGGTGTGGAAAAGAAGACAGACTTCAGCATGTCATCAAGGAGCCAGATTCTTACTGTCTTTGCAATTTTCTATGCTTAGTATTGGTTTGATCTAAGGCTGGTTTTCTTAATGATGTTAAAATAACTTACAGAAGAATCTGTGATCAAGTAATTATTTTTTCGTGTCTAGCCGGGCAGAAACCGACATAATTCTCTACCGGTAATTGTATGTACATACTTTCCCTAAGTTTGATTAGGCCAATTTATGTCTCGAAAGCATTGCTGGATGAGAAAGCATTACTATAAAAATACCTTTCACTAATTAACTTGGAGTAACTAGAGTTTGGGTCACTTCACCCAAATCTCATGGGGGAAAAGGATCCTCTGCAGAAAACTGCAATTCTATTTTGAAGAACACAAACAAATTTTGGGTAGGCAGCAAACAAGTCCATTTGCATGGTGAATCTCTGCCTCCTTTTCCACACTCCTTGCCTCCAAAAGGCAGACTAGTCCTTAATATGGTTGACTGGAGTCCAGGATATTCATTGCCTCCTTATAGTAATGAGTTGCTTTAGTTTTTCACAGATGGGAAGACTGACCTTGAGAACAGATCAGATAGTCTTAACTTTTGTCTTAATTTCTACCTCAACTCTGTTAGATCATCTATAAAGGTGGCCACCAAGTTGCTTCCTGTCTTTGTATTCATGTTCCTTGCAATGTGTTTTGCTGCTCCTTTGACTAAGAGGTAAAATTTATTTCTTCATGCTGTGAATCTGGGCTTGCCTTGAGGTTGCTTCAACCAATAAACTTCACAAGGGCCAGTGTTGTGAAGCTTCTGAGTCTAACTCTCAAAAGGCATGGTAGCTTTTGTTCTTGCTTACTAGCCCAAGTCTACCCCATAAAAAAGCCTTAGTTAATCTCCGTGAGGATGAAACAACACGTGGAATGAGAGGTCAAGCCAACAACTGGCATGAACAAATATATGATTGCTATTTCAAGCCACTATGTTTGGAATGGTTTATTATACAAAAATCGATCGCTGTTATATAATCTATGGGTTTGTTATGCAAGAAAGAGGGGCTATTAATATGCACACTTATATTAAAGCATAAAGTATATTATATTTAAAATGTTTGCTTATATTTTAAGAAAGAGATAATTGCATATTTTATATGTTTATTTTCAGGATTAAAAAAGAAATAGAGCAGAGGGAATGGAGATATACTGTAAACATTTCTTATTTGTTGATTTGAATGTAGAGTCATGCAGATATTGTATATAATTACACGACAAAATAAAAACTTAAAAGAAATTCTAAAAATCAAAACTAAATGCACATTAACTTTGATTTCTATTCAAAGTAACTTAAAATACAATGAGATGACTGAACACCACTGCAGGAAAAATTAACTGCAAAAAAAACCAGAAACAATAAACAAACACTTTAGACTCTGTATGTTAGGAAAAATAATTATTCCTGTCTACCATTTTGATACACTATATCCTTTTCAGTCTTAGTATTTTTAAATCATTTTATAATTTACAGAAGAATTACAGAGCAGTAGAAAATAGCATTATTAGAAATTTGACCAAGGATTTAAATGTAGCAAACCACTTTGTATTAATCATATTTTGGCACACAAACATCATGAACAATATGAGAATGATGTCCCACGGCCTTTTAACAAGAAGGGATGGTCCAGACCCTTTTGACAAAATACGTAGTACTATTGAATGTCTATTTTCCCTTTTTGTCTTTAGAAATATGGTGTTTACTCATAAATTTTTGAGTTTGAGAAATTTATCTACCACATCATCATCTGAAGACTAGTCTGAAATTTCACTTATGCAATCAATTTCACTATCAGTTTCTTTGCATTCATCTGATTTATCTAATAATTGTAAAGCATATTTCTTCATCAATTTTCTTTTTCTGTTATGGAAAAAAGAATTCAGTATTCAGTATTCAACTGCATTTATTGAAAGCTAAAAGCAGGCTATAAAAATGAGTTCTCTAGCCTTCTTGTAAAATGTCTTGAAAGATGATGCAATACCTTGGGCACTAAGAAAACTGAAGGATGATGTAGTATCAATGATTTAGTCATTATTGTATCATCTTTCTAGTCAAGGCCATCATTTTTTAAAGTTTTTTAATTGTATAATTGAGGATAAATATCAATATGAGTAATGATAAAATAATTACTAGACTGATGATATAGCAAACTGTTGTAAGATATAAGAAAAATAAGATTACTGGTATAGATCAATAGGATCTAAAATTAAAAATAACATCTACCCTATCTCTACTAAAAATTAAAAAAAAAAATTTAGCCAGGCGTGGTGGTGGGCACCTGTAGTCCCAGCTACTTGAGAGGCTGAGGCAGGAGAATGGTGTGAACCTGGGAGGCAGAGCTTGTAGTGAGCAGAGATCACACCACTGCACTCCAGCCTGGGTGACAGAGCGAGACTCCATCTCAAAATAAAATAAAATAAAAATAACATCTATACTATCTGACAATGCATCTTAGATTTCTAAAATAGTCTAATGGATATATATGGTAATTGCAAAATAAATGAGTTTTATTCTATTTTTTAAAGTAGATTTTCTCTTTACTTTCTAGTAGATTATTTCAAGGAATTTGTTGATTGAATGAATTCTTGGATAAACAATATACATCTCAGTCTTCATTCCTCTATTTAATGTCTATTTTCCCCTTTGTTTACAGTTAAATATATTTTACAAAGAAGTTTGACAAAGGGAAATTGGATGAGGATTTTTATTCTTAGACTACATCTGCCTTCATATCAGAATGGCTTTGTGAGAAGCATCTTAGAACCCTAATATTAAATGTTCTATTCAAAATACTCCCATTGTTTGGGCCTTTTAAAAAATGAAACCCTCGGCCAGGTGTGGTGGCTCACGCCTGTAATCCCAGCACTTTGGGAGGCCAAGCCGGGCGGATCACGAGGTCAGGAGATCGAGACCATCTTGGCTAACACGGTGAAACCCCATCTCTACTAAAAACACAAAAAATTAGCCAGGCGTAGTGGCGGGTGCCTGTAGTCCCAGCTACTCTGGAGGCTGAGGCAGGAAAATGGCTGAACCTGGGAGGCGGAGCTTGCAGTGAGCCGAGATAGCACCACTGCAGTCAGCCTGGGTGAAAGAGTGAGACTCCATCTCAAAAAAAAAAAAAAAAAGAAGAAACCCTCACCCTTATTAGGAAGGTAGATTAGAAACTCAGAGGATTTTTAACTTTTATTGAAGTGAGAGGTGACAGTGTGCTGGCAGCCCTCGCTGGCTCTCAGTGCGTCCTCGGCCTCGGTGCCCACTCTGGCCATGTTTGAGGAGCCCTTCAGCCCACCGCCGCACTGTGGGAACCCCTCTCTGTGCTGGCCCAATGGCGGAGCTGGCTCCCTCTGCTTGTGGGGAGGTGTGGAGGGAGAGGCACCAGCAGGAACCGGGGCTGCGCTCGGTGCTCGCGGGCCAGTGTGAGTTCTGTGTTCTGGGTGGGTGCGGGCTGGGCGGGCCCAGCACTCGGAGCGGCCGGCCAGTGCCACCGGCCTGGGCAGTGAGGGGCTTAGCACCCGGGCTGGCGGCTGCGGAGGGTGTGCTGGATCCCCCAGTACTGCTGGGTTGCGCTTGGTGCTCGCGGGCCAGCATGAATTTTGTGTTCCAGGGGGTCACGGGCTTGGTGGGCCCAGCACTGGGATTGGCTGGCCAGTTCCACTGGCCCGGGCAGTGAGGAGCTTAGCACCCAGGCCAGCAGCTGCAGAGGGTGCGCCGGGTCCCCCAGCACTGCTGGCCCACCCGTGCCACGCTTGAATTCTCACCTGGCCTCAGTGGCCTCCATGAGAGGCAGGACTCAGGACCTGCAGCCTGCCAGGCCCGAGTCCCCCCGCCCCCCACAGCAGGCTCCCACACATCCTGAGCCTCCCCGCCAGGTACCAACCCCCTCCTCTGCGGCGTCCTGTCCCATCCACCGCCCAAGGGCTGAGGAGCACAGGCATGCAGCACAGGACTGGCGGGCAGCTCCGTCCGCGGCCCTGGCACAGGACCCACTAGGCCAAGCCAGCTAGACTCCTGAGTCAAGTGGGGACTTGGAGAACTTTTATGTCTAGCTGGAGGATTGTATATGGGCCAGTCAGCACTCTGTGTCTAGCTCAGGGTTTGTGTTTGTGGATGCACCAATCAGCACTCTGTGTCTAGCTAATCTGGTGGGAACTTGGAGAACTTTTATGTCTAGCTAGAGGATTGTAAATGCACCAATTAGCACCCTGTGTCTAGCTCAGGGTTCATGGATGCACCCATCAGTACTCTGTATCTAGGTAATCTGGTGGGGACTTGGATAAGTTTTATGTCTAGCTGAAGGATTGTAAATGCACCTATCAGCACTTTGTGTCTAGCTCGAGGTTTTTAAATGCACCAATCAGCACTCTGCGTCTAGCTCAAGGTTTGAAAACGCACCAATCAGCACCCTGTGTCTAGCTCAATGTTTGTAAACGCACCAATCAGCACTCTGTATCTAGCTAATCTGGTGAGGACTTGGAGAACTTTTATGTCTAGCTAGAGAATTGTAAATGCACCAATCAGCACTCTGTGTCTAACTCAGGGATTGTTAATGCACCAATCAGCACCCTGTCAAAACGGACCAATCAGCTCTCTGTAAAACAGACCAATCAGCTCACTGTAAAATGGACCAATCAGCAGGATGTGGGTGGGGCCAGATAAGGGAATAAAAGCAGGCTGCCTGAGCCAGCAGTGGCAAACAGTTGGGGTGCACTTCCAGACTGTGGAAGTTTTGTTCTTTAGCTCTTTACAATAAGTGCCGCTGCTCACTGTTTGGGTTCACACTGCTTTTGTGAGCTGTAACACTCACTGCGAAGGTCTGCAGCTTCTCTCCTGAAGCCAGTGAGACCACGAGCCCACCAGAAGGAAGAAACTTTGAACACGTCCAAATAGGAACAAACTCCGGACACACCATCTTTAAGAACTGTAACACTCACTGCGAGGGTCCACGGCTTCGTTCTTGAAGTCGGTGAGACCAAGAACCCACCAATTCCAGACACACAAGCACTAAAGTAATATAGCCATGTATTTAGCAGTGGCAGACTCAGCTATGTGGGACTAATTAAGAAAAGCAATAATTTTTTTCATTTAAAAACACACATATATATGTGAATAGCCCCCTTGAAGACTGCAGAGTTTCTAAGATTTTTTTTATTTGAATGAGAAGTGGTAGAGTTTAATTTCTTACAGCAGCTATTCTAGAGTGGTTTCATGTTTAATGGAATGAGCTGATTGCGTGCAGGTGGAGAACCAAGTATCTCTAGCCCAAAAGTCATCATGGACATATTGGATAGAGACCTTGGTAAATTAGATATGAAGCAAAAATCAAACTTAAAATGAATTGTAATCTCGTTCAACATAGAGAGGACATTCATGTTGAGCCAGGCACTGATACAGAGAAAACATTGAAACAAAATCTCTTTTCTTAAGAGATGATTTCTCAGTGAAGAAAAAAAGACATTTATAAAAGTAAAGTGACAGGATATGACAATGGTTGATGTGCACACCAAATTCTATGTTATTCAATATGTTGAATGAATCACCTTAGACTAAGTAAATCGAGTATAGCTTCAGAGAAGAGTTTTTATTTGTTCTAGGACTTCGAGGATATGAAGGAGTTTTCCAGGTACCTTAAAACATTTCTACACAGAAGGATTGGAAAAATGAGAAACACAAAGGCCTGGGGTGTACCAGGCATTTGGATAAAGGTAGGATCTCTAAAATGATGTGACCGTGAGATGTGTTAAACAAATGTGATCATTTAGTAGGAACAAGGAGTATCTAAAGTAGTGTCCTTGGACCTGTGCCTTGTGTCTCTATTCTCCACAACTGTTCTGAACCAATTCACTTTGGGAGGCAGCTAGTGGACAATATTGATAGATATCAGTGTGAGCTGAGAGTTGGAACAGAATAGAGAGCATACATGGTAGAGGTCATTAATAGCATCCAATACAACCACACAGTAACTCATTTCATTATTTGGAGGAACCCAGTTACTTCCTGTTTGGCTTGCTCTTTCACATGCAAAATGGTAATTAGGGATCATTCTTAAAAGTCTCTAATTATTAATAAGATATTTAGTGGAGTAATGGCACAAGGACTCCTCGGTTGAGCTTGCCACTGTAAAGTTCTCATAAGAAGAATGGATATAGGGAACATGGTGGTCTCGTGTTGGTGATCCCCAGTTGTCCATGTAAACCTATGGAACTGTAATGGGAGTGAGAGGGTACAAAATCCCAACACGAATTTGCTGGATATGAAGAAACATGGGGTTGAGACCTTATATTTGGAATCAGGAAGTAGAAGTAGTGTTAACAGCAAGAAAGAAGAGAGATATAATTATTGCCATAATCAAATCAATATCTTGCTAGTGTGAAGTGTAGGCCTTAGGATTTTGGCTGCAAGGATTTTTCTGACTGAAAATTTCTGACCACAATTGGAGATAAACCAGCCCGTTGGTGGTGAACATTTTTATTCATTTTCATTGTGATCAAGTACTACGGTTCAATATATACCAAGCACCCAATGCCTTGTTCTCAATACATCTTGGTTGAGTAAATGAAAACATTTATGTGTCATACACAGGTATTTTTCATAACAGGTTATATGTTCTATGAAGTCAAGAAACTTGTTCAGTAATTGCAAAACATGGCTGCAAATTTCTCCCAGCCCAGGATGCACACTTCTTTGCAATATGATTTTGCTGCTCCCTTTAAGAGCAGAGGGAGTCTGCTTCTTCAGCTGCTTGAATCTAGGCTGGCCTTCTGACTTCCTTTGATTAATGGAATGCCATTGATGTAACATTTTAAGAGTTCTGAATTTAGGTCTTAAGAGGCTTTGTAGCATCTGCTCCCACTCTCTTGAAACTTAAACCAGAAGCCCACGCTAACTTCCCGAAGGACGACTGACCACATGGAGATAGAGCCAGTACATAAGTGAGGTCATTTTAGACTATCCAGCCCCCATCTAGCTGCCAGCTTTTTTCTGCCACACGAGTAGTTCTATGAGAGCTCAGCTGAAAAACGACCCACCTGTATCAAGCCCAAATTGCTGGCTCACATATTCATGAGTAAATCATTGTCTGAAGCTGTGAAATTTGAGGGGTGGTTTGTTACATAGCAATATACAACTAATGTAACTTGTTTTGTTATTTGCTGCTGTATTTCTAAAGCCTAGTTAACTGCTTGGCAGACAATTAGTCCTCGTCAATTTTTTGTTTATAGACTGTAAAGTTTGCTTCTTACGAGAGTCATACGAGGTAAATATTTTTATTCCCATTTTGTAAACAAAGAAGTTTAAAGTAGAATAACTGGTCTATATTAGAATGCCAACAGGAAACGGAGGGCACAGACAAGTTAGATTAACTTGAGAAGACTTCAGTATAAGGACTATTTACAAAGGTATGAATTGGGAGTTAAATTATCTGGGGATTGTAACACGAAATATCATTTTTACTACCCCTAGGTCTGAAGAATAGAGAGAAAACAGCAGTTACCAGGGAGAGGGAGGGAGAGAGGGAGGGAGGGAGAGACATAGAGAGGGAGGGAAGGGGTGGAGAGAGAGAGAGAGAAAGAAAGAGATGCTAGAGAGGCTCCCTGATAGGAATTAATAACATTGGTGGAGGGATTCCCACAGGAAGATGCAGAAATAAATGCCACCTCTCAGTCTCCTCCTGTCCTCTGATTTCTTGCTGATGCCTCTCCTTGGACAAACATAAACAGAAGCAGAGGTCTGAAAGGCCTGTTGAGAAATTCATGTAGTCAGTCCCCTACTCACAGAGTGGGGCTGAGAAGTACAGAGAATGGATCCAGAGAGGAATATGGCAGATACGCATCACTGTGCCTCCAAATCGTTGTCTAACAAGAATCTGGGTTGGTGATCACGAAGATTCTATGCAGCATGCATTTTACTAGTTGAGTTTAGATATCAGGTTCTTAGAATGTGAGAACTGATCTCTAACACTTCTTTTCTAAAAGTTTCACAAGAATAATTGTCTAAAACCTGTCTGCATGGTACAGAAGTAATTCGGAGACAGGAGAGTTCCCCGGACCCCTTTGTGGGACTTGCAGCAAGGGTGTGGTGTGCTTACTGGGCCACTGTACTCAAACCCCTTGAGGGAGGGGGAGCACACAGGCGAGTGGATGCCAGGGCCTGGGTGAGTGCTCTTGGGCTCCAGCCCTGCTGTAGCGTCAAGGGGTGTGTTACAATTAATGCTCTTTTAGCGGTTGCCGTCCACGGATGGCGAAGTGTTAATGGAGACTCAGGGTGACAGCCTTTTGCACTCTGCCCTCTTGGTTGCTGGGTCCTTGTCCAGCATCCAGGAAGAATCAGGTCACATGGACTTAAAGGTTGTTGAATGCAGAGGTTTCATTGAGTGATGGGTCTCAGCAGGATAGGGAGCTGGAAAGGGGACGGAGTGGGAAGATAATCTTCTCCTAGAGTTTGGCCATCCCCAGCTGAACACTTTTCCAACCATCCAGCTGCCTCTTCAACATTCAGATGATTCCTCTCTTTTCTCCTTCTCTGCCATGCCACCCTGCTCCTCTCCCAGTGGAGTTTGGGGTTTTTAAGGGCAGGATGGGGAGCGTGGCAAGCCAGGGTGGTTTTGGAAAAAGCAACAATGGGGCAAGAATACAGGGATGTGAAGTTCTCATTTATGGCTGTTAGCCCAGGCTTGTGGGTGGGGCCTTTGCTGGTAGAACTTCACTCTTCTACCCAGTATTTCCCTGCCTCCTGTCTGTATCAATTCCTTGCTCATTAGCAATTTAATTAATCCCAGAGTGGGGCAGAAGGGTGGAAGATGCTCATCAGGGTGAGAAAGCCATCCTACGGATACACACTTTTCTTATAGTTATTGTGTGCCTGGTGTCCTTAGGAAGACTCTTCCTTGTGATTGAAGAATATTTTCCTTGATAATTGGATTCTATTTTGAGTAAGGCAAATGCTGTTGGCTTCTTTCTTGTGAATGAAGATGGAAGGGTAGTTCCTACAAAGTTGCAGAGAGAAGCAAGGGGAGAGAGACAATTGTGACACTGTTTACTTCTTTCATGGTTGTCAATTTTATTTCATAAAATGAAAATAGATACAGAATGGGTTTCAATCAAGAAAATAACTTGGCCAGGCGAGGCACAGTGGCTCACATCTGTAATCCTAGCACTTTGGGAGGCTGAGGCAGGCAGATCACTTGAGGTCAGTAGTTCGAGACCAGCCTGGCTAACATGGTGAAACCCATCTCTACTAAAAATACAAAAAAAATTAGCCAGCCATGGTGGCTGGTGCCTCTAATCCCAGCTACCCAGAAGGCTGAGCCAGGAGTGAATCTCTTGAGCCTGGGAGGCAGAGGTTGCAGTGAGATGAGATTGTGCCACTGCACGCCAGCCTGGGCGACAGAATGAGACTCCATCTCAAAAAAAAAAAAAAAAAAAAAAAAAAAAAGAAAAAGAAAAGAAAAGAAGGACAGGGAGGCGGGAGAGGGAAGGGGAGGGGAAGCACTTGGCCACAGAAGCATACAGAAAATTTCCAAATTTCTAATCGGCAAATGTGGGCAATGTGGTACAGTGAAGAGAGTGCTTCATTTGGGAATCTAGTCATAGGCTCCCTGCTTAGAGTTATGTCGTGATGATACAATTCTTTAATCTTTCAATGGTTCCAGTTGCTCATCTATTGAAATATTAAAATTATGACAGACCCATTTAGCCACTTACCTCGGGGGGTAGGGTGCTCTAATAAACACATAATAACATTTTTATGTATAGTATGCTAAAAAGTACAAAACTTGTTTTTGTTGTATTTTTCTCCTCAAGAAATGCAAATATTTTCCATTCCCTGGAATGATCAGAGCAAACAAAGGCATGGCTTTGTTTCTTGGAACAAATCTAGTTACCCAGATAGCCTGCCTCCTGAACTCTGTGTCTGAAAACTGTGCTGTATGAGGAAAGGTGACAAGTTGGCTACAAAGAGCCTTCCTCTTGGCCGGCATTGCTTTGTGCTGGCTGTCCTGGAAAGCAAAGCGTTGTACCAGGTGTAGCCCTCAGGGACCCAACCCAGAAGAAGGAATGTTTGATTCATAGAGTTCCTCTGCTTGAATAATCAGATGGGACAGAGGAGCCTGGCCTGGGTTACAAGATTTATGAAATGCAAAATTCACCAGCGGCCTCTGTCTCTTCGTTCCTTTCTAGTGATAGGTTAAGAGCTCAGGTTAGAAGAAATAGAAAAAAAGAAGACAGTGGTAGGCAAGTTAGGCAGTAATTTCTCATGCTTCTGGCCTAAATCCAGATGGATATTTGTACATATCTCAGTGTCTGCAGTGAGAAGAGAAGCCATATGGGAGTAGACAGAAGTGTTAAAGTAGGACCAATCAGTGTGGCAGAGACACCACATGGGGTTGGCTTCAAGAGGCATTATGTAAGGAAGAAAGTGACTTTTTATTTCTGTCCACTCTGTCTTAGTGTTTCTTAAATAATTAAGAAAAATGGATAGAGGCAGAACTGGTCCCAATTCTATTATAGAGGGTCAAAATAGAAAAAAAATTTCTATGAGTTAAGTGTCAAATATATTGAGGGAATCTTTTATTTTGCTTTTATTCTGGTTAAATACAATGTCTAAACTTACGACACATGCCCCAGAGAACCCAGTGAAATAAGCTGTTGCACGTACTGATGTTTCAGCCACACTCTCAGGTCAGTACCTTCTACTATTTGCTGTTTACCTATTTCTTCATCCTATAACTTGTCCCATCCCAGTTCTAAATACGTGTGTGTGTGTGTGTGTGTGTGTGTGTGTGTGTGTTATGGTGGCATGTGGTTTCCTGATATTTGGAGGCTGGCTTCCCCATAGAAACATGGAATTATCTCACCTCCCCTCTTTCACATCCTCTGTAGCCTCAGTGTACATTTCCCACATTTTACTCTAATTCTGTGGATTCCAATCCCTGATCATGGCTAATTTAATGACCTGGCACAAGTCTGATTCCATTTATGCAAGATGTAAGACACATTTAACTTCTGAAACTATTATGACTTGTTTTTTGTGGATGGTTTCAGATTTATTTATCTTATTTGGAAAAAAAGTTCAGAGCATGTCTTAATCAGACAAGGCTTCTATATCAGAATGCCACATACTGAGTGGCTTAAACAATAGAAATTTATTTCTCACAGTTTCTGCAGTCTGGAACTTTAAGATCAAGGTGCCAACAGATCTGGTGTCTGGTGAGGGCCTGCTTCTTGGCTTGCAGATGGCCATCTTCTCACTGTATCCCCACATGGAGGAGAGCAGAGGGATAAGAAGTAAATTCCCTTGTACATTTTGATAGGGGTATTAATCCCATTCATGAGGTCTCCACCCTCATGACCTAATTACCTCCCAAAACTTCCACCTGCTAATAGCATTGTATTGAGGGTTAGGATTTCAGCATGTGAATTTTTAAGGGACTCAAACTTTCAGTTCGTAGTAGCACATAACTTTCCTTTGCATGAGGAAAAATGTAGCTGTGATATACTTGTTTGGGACAATGTGGTTCTAAGAAATTGGCCTTCTGTATATTTTGCTTAAGGCTTCATAGACTTCAGCTTGGGGAAGATTCTTGCTGTTTTTTCAGTAAAATGATTATAGAAGGATAATAAAAGAGCAACAACAACAACAACAACAGCTGCTTGTTTAATAAGTACCCACTAGTTAGGTCAGGCACTTAGTGTGTATGTGTACATATAGGTGTTAATGTATGTATATTTGCATTTGTATGTATATGTGTAATTTGTGTAATTCTCCAAAAGAATAACTCAGAAATTTATTCAGAAAATAGAAAAATTGATACAAACAAAAGGGAGCTCGATCATGTATAGACCGTCTCAATAATGAAAAGCAAAGGTAGGGCTTACAAATATTCTAGCTGTGAAATGTACATGATGTGCCCCAGGCTGTGCAATGGTGATCAGCAGATAAGTTAGTCTTTACACCATTTTCTTTTTTGGTTCTCTTTTTGATCAAACTTTGTTACCATAAGAGCTAAGTTATCAAGAGGACTTCAATGTCTTTTTGATGCAGTAACATCAGCTGAGTATTGGCTCAGGTGCTGAATTGCTAAGACGGCTTTAGGCACCATTTCTCATCCAGGATGGAGGATTTCCTTGTATTTAGTGAATTAAGAAATATTTGTTGATTGCATATTAAATTTCATGGTTATGCAAAATCGTTCATGAAGAAGCATAAGGAAGAAAGTCTTTCATTGAAGAATGTGTAGGAAAACATAGTTGGATTAAGTGCCAATAATGTCTAACTTCCTAAATGTTGATTTTTTTTTTTGCCCCAGCCAATCACATGGCATGTCAGCATCATTTACTTTAATCAAATAAGTTACATTTCTATTATCTGGTGACAAACTTTTACCAAAACTTCATTATGAGAAATAATAATAATTAGAGATAAATTGAAAGAGAGAATGAGAGAGTAAAGAAAGAAGAAAGAGAAAAAGGAAGGAAGGAAAGTAGGGGGAAGGAGGAAAAAGAAAAGGAAAATAGATTATACATCATCTACTACATTTGCATTCTATAATGTTTCAAGTGAGTATGCATTATCTTAATCACTCACTAAATTTTTATTATGAAATTTGCTTCAATAGCATCCATTTGGCTGTTTTTGTGTGTCTTCACAATTAAATGCTGTAACTATATCATGTGCCTATATTTTTGTAAATCAACCTGTATATAAAAGTCTATATGAAACATATCATTTAAAATTTACTATTGGGATTTTTTTTGCCCCTGAAATTGGCAGAAATTACACTGTATAATACTTTTATTTTTTTCTTATTGGGAAACTCTGAGATATAGTTGATGATACTATACTGGCCTTCATGTTAAGCATATTTATTTCCTTATTATTTCTTGGACTTTTGTTTTCATATTCATAATTTTTTAAACCTTCTCTCATGTGTTCTGTGTTATGGGCTACCTCTGATTATTTCTGTAAAGATGAGATGAATAGATGATAAGTAGGTAGATAGACAAAAGGATGGATGGATAGATAGATTAGATTAAATAGATAGATAATGATATGGTTAGGCTTTGTGTTTCCCCCAAATCTCATCTTGAATTGTATTCTCCGTAATCATCACATGTCAAGGGCAGGACCAGGTAGAGGTTATTAAGTCATAGGGGTGGTTTCCCCTCATGCTGTTCTCCTGATAGTAAGTAAGTTCTCACAAGATCTTACAGTTTTGTAAGTGTCTGGCATTTCCCCTGCTTTCACTCACTCCATGCTGCCACCCTGTAAAGAAGGTACCTGCTTCTCTTTTGCCTTATGCGATGATCGTAAGTTTCTCAAAGACTTCCCAGCAGGGTAGAACAAAACTGAGTCAATTAAATATCTTTCCTTTATAAATTACCCAGTCCTGGATATCTCTTCATAGCAGTGAGAAAATGAATTAATACAGTAAATTGGTACAGCAGGAAGTGGGGTGCTGCTATGAAGATACCTGAAAATGTGAAAGCAACTTTGGAACTGGGTAAGAGGCAGAGATTGAAACAGTTTTGAGGGCTCAGAAAAAGATATGAAGATGTAGAAAAGTTTGGAACTTCCTGGAGACTTGTTGAATGGCTTTGACCAAAATACTGATAGTGATATGGACAATGAAATACAAGCTAAGGTGATCTCAGATGGAGATTAAGAACTTTTTGGGAGCTACAGCAAAGATGACTCTTGCTATGCTTCAGCAAAGAGACTGGTGGCACTTTGCCCCTGCCCTAGAGACCTATGGAACTTTGAACTTGAGAGAGATAATTTAAGGTATTTGGCGAAAGAAATTTGTAAGCATCAAAGCATTCAAGAGGTGAATTGGGTGCTCTTAAAAGCATTCAGTTTTATGCATTCACAAATAGATGGTTTGGAATTGGAACTTTTGTTTAAAAGGGAAGCAGAGCATAAAAGTTTGGAAAATCTGCAGGCCGATGATGAGCTAGAAAGGAAAAACCCATTTTCTGAGGAGAATTTCAAGCCAACTGCAGAAATTTGCATCTGTAATGAGGAGCCAAATGTTAATCACCAAGGCAATGGACAAAATGTCTCCAGGGCATGTCAGAGACTTTTATGGCAGCGCCTCCCATCACAGGCCCAGAGGACTAGGGGAAAAAATGGTTTTGTGGGCAGGCCCAGGGCCTTGCTGCTTTATGCTGTCTTGGGACTTGGTGCCCTGCATCCCTGCCATGGCTAAAAGAAGCCAATGTACAGCTCAGGTCATTTCTTCAGAGGGTGCAAGCCCCAACACATGCCTGTGGGCACACAGATGTCAAGAATTGTGGTTTGAGAACCTCTTTCTAGATTTCAGAGGATGTATGGAAATGCCTGCTTATCCAGACAGAAGTTTGATGCAGGGGCAGAGACCTCCTGAAGAACCTCTGCTAGGGCAGTGTGGAAGGGATATGTAGAGTCAGAGCCCCCACAAAGAGTCCCCACTGGGGCACTGCCTAGTGGAGCTGTGAGAAGAGAGCCACTGTCCTCCAGACCCCAGAATGGTAAAACCACAGACAGAGTGCACCTTGTGCCTGGAAAAGCCAAAGACACTCAATGCCAGTCCATGAAAACAGCCAGGAGTGGGGCTGTACCCTGCAAAGTCATAGAGGCAGAGCTGACCAAGGCCATGGGAGCCCACCTCTTGCATCAGAGTGATCTGGATTTGAGACATGGAGTCAAAGGAGATCCTTTTGGAGCTTTGAAATTTGCCCTGCTGGATTTCAGATTTGCATGGGGCTTGTAGCCCTTTCATTTTGGCCACTTTCTCCCATTTTGTATTTACCCAGTGTACACGCATTGTATATAGAAAGTAATTCACTTGCTTTCAATTTTACAGGCTCATAGGCAGAAGGGACTTGCCTTGTCCCAGATGAGACTTTTGACTTGAACTTTTGAGTAAATGCTGAAATGAATTAGGACTTTGAGGTACTGATGGAAAGCAGTGATTGGTTTTGAAATGTGAAACGGACATGAGATTTTGGGGGGGCCAGGGGCAGAAAGATATGGTTAGGCTTTGTGTCCCCACCCAAATCTCATCTTGAATTGTAACCCCCATAATTCCCACATGTCAAGGCAGGACCAGGTAGAGGTAGTTGAGTCATGGGGGTGGTTTCCTCCATGCCATTCTCGTGATAGTAAGTGAGTTCTCTCATGATCTGATGGTTTTATAACCCTGCTTTTACTCACTCCATGCTGTCGCTCTATGAAGAAGGTGCCTGCTTCTCCTTTGCCTTCCACTATGATTGTAAGCTTCCTGAGGCCTCCTCAGCTACGGGGAACTGTGAGTCAATTAAACCTCTTTCCTTTATAAATTACCCAGTCTTGGGTATTTCTTCATAGCAGTGTGTGAGCAGACTAATACAGATAGATAGATAGATAGATAGATAGATAGATAGATAGATAGATAGATTTGTAGATACCTGATTATGGTCATCAATAATTCATTCCTGAAAACCAGAATTTCTGCATGAAAACAGCAACTGGGAATTAATTTCTCCTTATTTTAAACGGAAAAAATATGTTACATATCAACTCAAAATCTATAACCATTTTCTTAAAATGTAACTAAAACAAACTACTATATGTAAACCTCAAACTATACTGTTAGGATATAAGTTGCTGAAAACATCCCTTTTGGGTCACCAATGAATTGGTAATACTAAAATTTGCTTTTTTGTGCAGCAATATCTTTTCTTCTACTGTAATTTTCTCCTTCACTTGATTCTTTCTCTACAATTTTCTTTAAAAAATAGTAATTGTTGGAGGGCAGTTATTGAACAACGTTAGGCAAAAAACAAGTGTTAAGCATGAAAGGCACTGTGGAAATTCATTCAGGGCAAGATCACCATGGAAGAAAATGGCTCATACTGAGTATGACATTGCAATGTCTTTCTTAGCATCAGCAACATTGAGATGCACATCCCATTTGTTGATGATCAGAGTGCTTTTCAAAAAGTCTGCCCATGTTTCTGACATTCAATCAATTGAATCTGGAATGTGACTTATAACCTTTACTGCACATTCCCTTTGTATTGCATACTCTTTTTTTACATGTATTTAGAACTGGGAAAGTAGATACAAATTTTTCCTAGGTATATTACGGAAAAAAATGGTGTGTCTAGAGATAAGTGAATTCTCTAAAATTAGGCATTAAAAAACAAAAAGCATTCTAGAAGAAAAAAATAAATGGAGAAAGTTTTGCCCACTATGCCTTTATAATGTGATGCAGTTTTCAGAACTGTAGTAAAGATTGTTTTAATGGAACATGTCATGGTGGACATGGAGAATGTAGATGAATGTTGTGCTTAGTTTTGAGCAACTCAGCTCGAGCAAAACAGAAGAGGGGAAAGGGTGTATCTAATGCCAGACTAAAAAAGAAAAATCTGTTTAGAGTCACCTTGTATCATTAGAGTATCTACATGTCATTGGTTTTAGATGTGTTAGATATTCTTCTGCTTGTTGTACGTATTTTTATGGTTTCCTTCTATTATAGAAAGTGCTGGTGGTTTCCCATTAACTTTACTAGCAACTTTTTATTTTAAATACATATTCATTCAAATTGAGTAAAATTCCAAGTGACATGAGAATGAGACAGAGACTAAGAAGATACTATATGAAGAACTAAAGTTTGGTAGCCATTGGAGTCATCTCCCACTAACTATTATGTGAACTTGATTGGGCTATTTAATGTTTTTGAGTCTTATTTTTCCACCTATAAAATGAGCATAATTACACTCACTCTAAGGTGATTTTTAAACGTGTGTATTAATTGAGTTTTCCCTAAACACAGACAATGAGACAAAGTCTTGAGTGTGATCAATGGAAATGCAAGTGAGAGAGTCAAAGTGAGCTGGGGAACTAAAAGAAAGCATGTATGTGGGTTCAGGGCAACTGGGGCATAATTGCTCTGGAAACCCCTGAAGAAACCACATGAGCATATTACAGAGACGTCCTAACAAAGGATAGGAGGTTGGGACACTTTTGCATATTATTCTATTCCCCATGCTTTTAATTCTTCCTCCCCTTTGAGTTTGCACCCTCATATATCTGAGCAATCTCCACACGGTCCCATTAAAAAATCTCTAGTAAGAGATGCCTAGAGATGCATGCACTTGAGGAAGGGCACTGTCATTATTCCAGAAACTGCTTATTACAGATGCAAGCAAACTCATTGGGATGAGTGGATTGGGCAGCAGCATCAACAGTATCTAATATAGGCACTTACATCATTCCTATTTTCTTGTACCCCCCATTGATTCCACATGTTCACTGAAGCTTAAATGTGGTGGCCAAACACAAAATATAAAAAAGTCTTTAAATATGGATAGTTGTGATAAAGACTAAAATTCCCCCTACTGTACCTGGTCCTGAGGCCATAATTTATATTAATCAAGTTTCTCCATTATCATCTATTTGACATTCCCCTCACCTATGGCCAATATTTTCACCAGCCTGATGTTCTTTCCTGGTGGCATGCCCTAAACCTTCAGTTTTGAACATTTGCTCCCCTGCTTACAATGTTTTTATCAGGCTATGGTTGCCACATTTTCATTTATAGCTACCACTGGTCATAGAAACATCAAGAAGTTCCACAGAGAATACCATGAATTATAGTCATATTCCTCCGTACTCACATTATGTAGCTGTTGATTACGTTATCCGTGCAAGTAAAGTTTTGTTATCTTTTGGAAGTGTAGTACCTTTTCTGTTCTGTTGACATGAGGAGTCTAAAATAACTAGACATCAGTATTAGTTTTTGGTTCAGTAAACTCTTAATCTATCTCCTGATTAAGTTATCCCTAACCTGAGTAAGTGACCTTTAATCCAGCAAAAACTAACTTTGTGGGTCTGTTGGTTTCCTAGGGATGCTGTAACAAAGAACCACAAAATGGTTGGTTAACAACCACAGGAATTTATTTTATCATAGTGCTGGAGGCTGGAAAAATCAAAATCAAGGTTTTGGATGGGCCATGCTTTCTTGAAGTCTTTAGGAGACAATCTGTTCCATGCTTTCCTCTTAGTTTATGGTGTTGCTGGCAGTCCTGGGCATGCTCTTGCTTGCAGCTGCATAATGCCAATCACTATGTCCCTTGTCACATCGTGCTCTAATGACTTCATCTTAATTACATCTATAAGAAAAGACATGCTTTCAAAATAAAGCCACATTCCCAGATACTGGGGCTTATGACTTTAATATATCTTTTTGGTGACACAATTTCAGGATGGTACACTTTTTCTAAGTTAGTCACTGCGAGTGACAATGAAATAGGCCAATACTACTTAATGGCTGTGGATCAAAGCATATGCTACATTCTAGTTGTATTAGAGCATTCTTGCATTGTTATAAATACCTGAGACAAGATAATTTATAAAGAAAATAGGTCTAATTGGCTCACAGTTCTGCAGGCTAAAAGGAAGCATGGTATTAACAATTGCTTGGCTTCTGGGGAGGCCTTAGGAAACTTACAATCTTGATGGAAGACAAAGGGGGAACAGGCATGTCAGATGGCTAGAACAGAAACAAGAGAGAGAGGACAAGTAGGGAAGTGCTACACACTTTTAAACAACCAGATCTGGTGAGATTTCACCCACTGCCACAAGAACAGCATCAAGAGGATGATGCTAAATCATTAATGAGAAATCCACTACCATAATCCAGTCACCTCCCACCAGGCCCCACCTCCAATACTGGGATTACAATTTGACATAAGATTTGGGCAGGGACACCGATCCAAACACATCACTAGTGTTCCAGCCCTTCAGCTTATTATTTTCAAGACGATTCCTTAGCTAAGTCTTTAAAAAGGCATTCAGAAGTCCAACCAATATAACCGTGTTCAAATAATGCTGTGTATCCCACAATCTATTAACTCCATGGGCATGTGCCTTTTATTGCACCTTCTTAATCATAAAATTGTTCCATTAGTCTGAAGCAATGTTAGATGACACCCGTAATTTAAGTACTCTGAGTCTTTGGATGATACTGCTGGCCCAGGAAATGTGGACAAGGAAGGAAACCTTATATATGAAATAAATAATAATTCCTGTAGAGCTGCAGCTCCAGGATTCATGGGACCCAAGTAAACAACTTTACCAAGTGGCTGGTTGGTCTCAAGGGATCCTATCTTATAAAGGATCATTGCATATTTTTGCTACTGACATGCCAACAGTGACAGTTCTAGATCAACTTCACTGGGTGGAAGTTCATGCTAATGGATCAAAAAATAGTCTCCATTCTTGTCACCATGGTCACTTCGTTTATTTGCCCTTGTGCAAGCATTAGCATGTTCATGGATGGAGGCTGCCTAACTAACTCTGGATAAGCCATCTCTTCTTCAATACCTCATCTGAGCTCAATGCTTTCTGATGGGCTTTGAAACAAGATATGATCTGCACCATCTATGCTTACTCTCAAAAGCCTATCCACATTAGTTTTTCCCAAATTTTATTGTATCTCACCTTCTTGTTTTGCTCATTCCAGAGCCCTCCATGTCATGTGAGCCATTGTTTCTTACACAATTGTTATGTATGCCTAACTTGGACCACATCTTCTTCTGTATCAGGGGTCAGGCTAGATAATATTTTAGGCTTTGCAAACCATATAGCTTTTTGTTGCAACTATTCAACTCTGTCACTGTAGTGTGAAAGCAGCTATAGACAATATAGAAACAAATGGTGTGACTATGTTCCAATAAAACAATTTACAAGATTGGCAGTTGACTAATTTGACCCTTAGGCCATTGTTTGCTGATCTATATGAAGAAGTTGACCAAATTTACCACTTAATGCTCTACAAATTGGGAGGATTTTCTCTCTGTAGAGCCCCTGGATGAGGCTATAAAATGAATGCAGTTAATTTTTGCTCACAGTGGTATTTCAAGCTGGTCCACCCGTGAGCCAAGCCTGGTTTACTTCCTGTGTCAGCTGGGCTTAGGAGACTTCCACGGGTTCATAGTGTAATATGAGGGAAAGGTGCTGATACAGTGTAGGCAGGGGATAATGGCATGTAGATTCATTTTGTCTCTGGACCCATTCAGTTCTAATGTCAAATTTACTATTTCTATCATGTGATAGATTGTTTTTGTGTTTCTGCATTCATCTGACTTTATAAATTGGTGATTCTGAAAATACTCAACACATGGCAGGTAGCTGCATTTTCCTAGCTATTTTATTTTCCA
This sequence comes from Symphalangus syndactylus, assembly GCF_028878055.3. Lineage (NCBI taxonomy): Eukaryota > Metazoa > Chordata > Mammalia > Primates > Hylobatidae > Symphalangus > Symphalangus syndactylus. The sequence goes on from NC_072428.2 coordinate 14,450,168, forward strand.
TGTTATAGCACTTAGTCTCTACTAAGGCCAAGTAGCATTCCAGGAACAAGTTTTCAAATTATGAGTTCTGCTGAAGAAGGCATTGCCTTGCTCTGGAACACTGGGGAACTTCACTTACATTTACAAGACAGACTGTACGTGCCATCCTTATCTAGCACAGGCACTCTAGAACCAAGGTATTTCCTATGAATTGAGCTGTAGGACACATTTACTGCAGCATAGTTCTGATGCAAAATCCGTTTTTTTTCCTTTTTATTTTTTTGCTTTGGAAACCACTCTGCCTCTGAAATCTGAAATGGTTCAACAAGCAGTATGCCTCTTCCTTAGTGGTAGAAGATACAAGGCACAGTAATGTGTGCATTACTTTGGAAGCAATGTTCTAGCATATTTTCAACAATATTACCTCTGTTTTAGTATGGTTTCTGCTGCTATATCAGAATATCACAGATTGAATAATTTATAAAGAGTGGAAATTTATTTGGTTCATGATTCTGGAGCCTGGGAAGTCCAAGAGCATGGTGCCAGCATGTGGGAAGACAGAAACAGGTGCACAAAACTGAGAGAAATGGAGCCCAAACTTGTCCTTTTGTCAGGAGTCCACACTGAACAATAACCAACCCACTCCCATGATAATGACATTAATTCATTTATGAGTGCAGAACACTTATGATCTAATTACTTCGTAAACGCCCCACCTCTCAACACTGTTGCACTGAGGATTAAGTTTCCAACACATGAAATTTTGAGGGACACATTAAAACCATAACAATCCTAAAAATTTCACAGTCCCTTGGGTCTCTGTAAGGTTTGTATTATATACTCCTACGTGCATGTGTCATTAACAGGGCACTTTAAGTATTTGCCATTTTTTTCTTTACTGGGTTCAAATACTATGATATTTCAGATTAAGTTCTCGAGGAAGGAGATTCTGAGACTGAAATTTACTGTGCAAGAGGTTTATTAGGAAATGCTCTTTGGAACAATAGCATGGACAGGAAATGAAGAAGATCGATTGGTCAGAAGATGATGAGCTATGATGTAGTTTGAGATGTCATGGGACTCTGGAGCTGAAAATAACCTTACGTTTTAGAACTCTCCCCAAATTAGATGAGCTGGTTAGGCCTTCATACTCCAACACTGGTCTGTCATTGGAAACAGGCCACCTCAGGAAGAGGCATAAATCAGGCTTTGGTGGCTTTATTTAGCAGGGGCAATCCACAAGGGGACTGAGAGCTGAGGGTTATTTGTTGGCAGCACTTCAGACACTGAAAAAAATAAATCCTTCATTCCTGCAATGAGATTTAGTCCATTTTTACAGTCACTTTATTAATATAGAGTACCCAGTGAGATGTTCTACTGACTATCAAAGAAATCCGAGTGCCTTTGGACATTAAGAGAAAGCTGAACAGTTAACATAGCCATTGTGCAAGTGAGTAAATGTGAAATGCTGATATTTCCAAATGAATGAAAGCTGCGTTTGATCCTTCTGCCTGTTGAGGATTGAAAATAACACATTTGTCAGATCCATGACCCCATACCTAGTACTGGAGCTTATGTTGTTCTACTAAAGATATCATATCCAACAGAGTAGATGTGATTGGGGCTGCCATTCAGTATTTTTACAATGATGGTGGCCTTAATATGCTATGATTCATATATTTCTTGCAGAAGCCATTCCAATGAATCAAATTAGGATATATTGGGAACCCCCAATGCCTAATCAAATACTTTAGGGTAGAAGTAATCTCTGCAAGTTCACCTATGCTGCATATTGTTTCTGATTTACTCACTTAGCCAGTAAAGCAGTTTCAGAGATTTTCACGGGCCTTTTCCCACCAATTTAAGTACACAAGTACTAGATTAAAAAAACATGAAGTTCTATGGGCTCATTGGACTTACTGTGAGATAGACCTGAGGCAGCATTTTATGTATCATCTGGGATCTATAGATCTTCACTCTAACAGCGAGTTATGCTAGCATTGCAGATCTCCTGGTTGTCACTTATCAAATTAGCCCATTTCTGACAACCCTAAAATGATTTTAAAAATTCCCTTTACCCTAGTGTACACTTACACCGCAGAATGGCCACAAGACCTCTTGGGGAATCTTTGGGAGAATACTGTATATGTATGTTTGTGGTGTCATTGCAAAGTCCTCCTTCAAGAAAACCCAGATTTTCTTCAGTAGGTGAATTCTGGGTTTCAAAATGGCACAGATCTAGAAACTTGGTGAGAGATCATCATTTTCACTGCTGGGACTACATAGACTTCTGTTTACTAGCCCTTGATATAAATCCAGAAGTTCTTTGTTGGCTGTTCACCTATTCATCTCTGGGAATCCCATAGCTCATTAGTTATTGCAGTGATTCCCTGAGTCCCAAGGTTTGCTTGTTTCCAGTTTTACTGCTTAATATAGTAATTATATTCTCCTTGTCTTAGAAGGCTAAGTGCCATCACCTTGCCTCTGTTCTCCCAGAGTCCTACCATCCCCAATGATACCAGTAAACTTAGATACATAACAGCACCTTCTATAATTAATCCTAGTATACAAAGGACAGTCACCACTGCACTTCTCAATGAATCTATTACCCTTCTCTCTACTAGTGTATTCTTATTGTTTTAATAAATGAAGTTATCTCTGAACCCTCTGAAGAAACATCATCAGTTGATAGATGTTTTGTTTCACATAATCAACCAATTTTAATATGTACCTCTCTGATCTCTTCCTAAGTTCTACACCAATTTATTTGGCATGTAAACCCCATTTTCTGCAGGTCACTCTCCTGTTTAAATAATGAGAGCCATCCCTTTTAATGTTTGAACCAGCTCCAATTGTCCTTGCCAGAATATTGAACCACAGTCATGGGAGAGTACTCCCATACTAATAAGCTCCTCCATCCAGCCTCATATTCCACATCTTTAAGACCCACTCCCCTAAGTGTCTCACTAGTCTTATTGGTACATGCTTTCCAAATCCTGTAGTTCTTTGGGTAAATAAAACAGTTGCTACCAAAGCAAAACTTTAATTATCTGTGTTATTCTGAGGGCTGATTCTAGTTATTAGTCTAGAGGCAATGAAAGAAAGCATGAATAGATATTGAGAAAGTCATACATCATTTGTGAGACATACACCTTATATGAAGCTATTGCATGTTCCTAATTGGACTTTCACATTAGCACAGGAGAGATTCCAGTGTACTGTCTTCTATTTAGCTCTGCTATACTTAAGATTAAATTCTTGTCCAGACACTCCAGCTATAGGGAATGGAGATCTCTTTGAATTCTGACACAGATACCTCCTGGTTTTCACTGAGTACCTGGAGTGAATAGTTAATTGACCTATTCTTGTCATTGTCTTTCTTCAGTGTTCTAGGAAAGTTAACAAAAGTCAGTTTACCTGTAAATAAATAGACGTGTATGTGTGTATTTACCATTTCCCCAATATCATTCAAAAATTAGAGCTATTGCACAAAGCAATACATCTCTTTCTACCTTTACCTAATCCTTAATTAACCAAAAGTGGGAGTTTTAGCGATAAGCTTTCCAGATACCACCACCCCACTTAATACCAGAAATGAGGCCCATTGACTAATAATTGATTCAATCCCAGGATATCATCATAAGAATTTGCTTTTAAGAACCTTCTTAGTACCAAGAGTCAAAGTTTGAGTTCCTCTAAAAGCACTCTCTGAAGTAAGGACATGGGCATATATAGTTTACTTCTGAGATGATGCTATGAAGCGTACGTGTGAGAATGGGTTAAGTGAGAGAAGAAAATGAGTAAATCCAATAAAATATGTGTTCATGTATAGATGTATTTGTTATCTATTCTCATGTAACAGATTACCCCAACACTTAGTAATTTAAAACAGCAATAAATGTTTGTCCTGTTCACATGGGGTTCTCATTTGAGCTTGGATTGGTGGTTCTCCGTGGTTTTGGTTCTGAGGTTCTCATGAGTTTGAATCAAGATGCAGGCCAAGGACACAGTCATCTGAAGGATTGACTAGGGATGGTGGATCTTCTTCCAGGGTAGCTTAGCCACATGGTTGGTATGCTGATGCTGGCTTTTGGGAGGAAGTCTCAGTTCTTCATCATATGTACCCCTCCATAGGACTGATTAGATAATTTGATTAAATGGCAGCTGGCTTTCCCCAGAACAAGTGATACAAGAGAGACCAATGCTGAAGCCTTGATATCTTTAATGACATATGATCAGAAGTCACACAATATCACTTCATTAGTATCCTGTTGACTACACCGATCAGCCCTAATTAATATGGGAGGGGAATATAGAGAACATATTTACCAAGAGGCAAGGGTCATTAGGAGCCATCTTCAAGGCTAGCTGGCACAGTGAGTTATCCCTACAAGAAATGATGATGCCTAAATTCGACTGGGGAATTCTGAGAAACTATGTCCCTATATCAGTCCCAAGATTGCTGGAATGCTGGGATGCTGGGGTGTTTACTTACAATCTCCCATTTTTGTTTGTTAGCTGTCCCTGGGGCTTTAACTTGCTCACATTTCTTGGCTGCTCTCGGGTGCAAGAGAGAGACTTCACAGGCAAGGAGGCACATGTTTCTGAGGTGGGGAGATATCAGCATATTAAAAATTATCTACCAAGACTTCAGGAAAATGTAGCCATAGGCTTAAGGGATTTGAGATGGGGCATCAACAACATCTGGGAAAATAAATGTGACATACCTGGAACTAGAAAAAAAAAGTATATTATTATTGCTGTTATTATTATTGGTACAGTTGATTCTTATTATTTGTGGTAGCTGCATTCTATAAAGTTACCATGAACATTCGTGAACATTGACTTAGCCAATACTGGACCATTGCTCCTAGGGTATATACAGAGTTAGGGTCCTGCAAACTTTAGCTCACATTTTTGTCAACTGGTCAATACATAACCATGTTTTTTATGTTTCTCTATTGAAAGACACCCTATTTAAAATTACCGTTGACTCACTAGCATTGGACTAATGGCCAACAGCTCTATACTCATGCCTGAATGCAGCTTTTTAACACACACATATATTCTCTATAAAGTGTCACACAGCCTTCTTGCACTTAGGTACACTAGACAGCAATTAAGCACTATGCTTAATTAACCACAAGCGGGGATTTCAGTAGTGATGATATCATAGCAGGGGGCCATTTTAAACACCACCAGCAAGGACAAAGATGTAAAAAACAAAGAACTAAACAGGAGATGGAAAGGACATATTTACAGTATGAAAGCTGAAACAATAGGGTAGAGTACTGCCTTGTTGGACCTCAGCTGGGAATGCATGTCTTGGGCTATTCTGTGCTTTTTTGCTACTCTGTGCATGTTCCTGAATGCCCACTGAAGCACTGTGAGTATTGATTTGGGAGTTACAAATAAAATTCAGAGAGCAGGAGAATTTGTAAATATGGAATCAATGAATCATGAGGACCAGCTATAATAGTAGATACTTTACCCTGTTAGCCATATTTAGAAGGCCCTAGCTGTAAAGATATTTTATAAAAAGGCCGTGGCTAGGAAGATATTTTATAAAAGTACTTACTAATTGCTTACTATAAGCTAGTCACTATTTCAGAGGCTTTATCTGTATTTTATTCTTGAAACTGTGAAGTAAGTCGTATTTTATGTTCATTTCCAGACGTGGTAACTGAGGCAGAGTGAAGTTAAGTAATTGCAACTAAGTCACACATCATGAATGGAAAACTACATTTTAAATATGGACAATAAAGCTTCACACTGGTGTAGCAGGTGCTGCAGTGGCCACCTTGTGTTGCCAAATGATTGTCCACAACTGAGTAGTCCCTTTCCAGGAAGTACTATACAGCAAAAAGTGACACCTTGCCTACGGTTATGCACCCTTCCCAAAAGCTGTTTGCATCCAATGACTGGTCAGAGTAAAGATAGAAAGGCTCAGTCCTCTTACCTCAATACAGAATATCATTGAAGTTTCTAGAGCCCCTGCTCCTTCTGTGATCAGCTGAGGCCTCAGTTGCAAGCACATCTGAGTTCAACTTCTCTCTGGCCCATCCATCTTCTTCCCTCACTTCCTTGTAGGTGTTGTTCTTGAGAATATTCCCTAAGCAATGACCCGTGTACACAGATCTCCGTTTCAGTTTCAGTTTCCTGGGGAACCAGTCAATGACAGTACAAGTGGAGAACACATAGTATTCCACTTATTATCTTCCTGGGTAGATTGTTTGCTAATTTTATAAAAATAAAGTTTAAAACCATCCTCAAAATTAGGATGTCCGTTTCTGTCTAGACACATTCAAATGTTTTTCAACATTTTAAAATAGATTTTGCTATCTGCAGATCTCACATAATGTGCTGGGATGCTTCACAGATTCCAGTCACTTTTATGATTCTATGTCCCAGGTCTCTCAAACCTACCATAGTATCAGTACTTGGACCAGGCATTTGAGGTTGACTAATGGAAGACAACTGTGTTTAGCTGTCCATCCAGCTTCTGAGTGATCTGTGCAAAGTTGCTTTTTTTTTTTTTTTTTTTGAGAGAGAGAGTCTTGCTCTGTTGCCCAGGCTTGAGTGCTATGGCACAATCCCAGCTCACTGCAACCTCTGCCTCTTGGGTTCAAGTGATTTTCCTGCCTCAGCTCTGGAATAGCTTGACTGCAGGTGTGCACCACCACACCCGGCTAAATTTTGTATTTTCCATAGAGACAGGGTTTCACCATGTTGGCCAGGCTGGTCTCGAACTCCTGTCCTCAAGTGATCTGACCACCTCTGCCTCCCAAAGTACTGGGATTACAGGAGTGAACCACTGTGCCTGGCCAAAGCTGCCTCTTCATTCACAAGAGGTAGTCAGTTTCTGCAGTTTAACCTATTTCCATTTATTCATTAAATTTATGTCCTTTGTCAGGCAATCTCTATTTTTTCTCTTAGGAGGGATTTTTTTCAGTGTAGTTATCCAAAATGACTTCAGCAGTGAAAAGCCAAACTCAATACCCTAAGCAAAAGCCTTTTGCATAAAAAAGCTTCCCCTGGCCGGGTGCAGTGGCTCACGGCTGTAATCCCAGCACTTTGGGAGGCCAAGGCGGGCAGATCACTTGAGCCCAGGAGTTCAAGACTAGCCTGACAAATATGGTAAAATTCCATCTTTACTAAAATTACAAAAAATTAGCCAGGTGTGGTGGCAGGCACCTGTAATCCCAGCTACTTGGGAGACTGAGGCAGGAGAATTGTTTGAACCCATGAGGCGGAGGTTACAGTGACTCGAGATCATGCCACTGCATTCTGCCTGGGCAACAGAGCAAGACTCCATCTCAAAGAAAAAAAAAAAAAAAAAGCTTCCCCTGCCCTGCCACGGATAACTGTCCCATCACTGAAAGAATTTGGTCAGGATCTGCGTAATGACCTGTATGATGTACACTTAAAATAATTGTAAGTGTTAGCTAAGAGAAGTCCATGTGTACTATAGTCATCACTTGTGTGGCTCCCACCAGGATGGTATCTCAGAAACTATTTTACTCTCCTTTCAGATGCCTGATTTGTGGATATTTTCTCATCATCTCCTCAGTAGCTGTTCCCAGGGGGTTAGAGTTAACTACCAGAATATGATAGATGAAAGACTTCATTATCTACTACCACTAGAATATGAGGATTATTCTTGCCTTGAGATAATTTGAAACTTAAAAATGGGTTTCTAATACAGAAAGATTTCTACTTTCTGCTTTCTTCATTTTTGGTCATTAAAGAGCAGTCTCTCTCTTTAGCAATGCTTCCTATTTTCACACACTCTAATGTATCTTTATTAGTTTAAGCAAGTGCTGCTTTATTATCCCAAGTTTTATGACACCAATAAGTACTTCTTTTTAATATTCTAGCCCTATTAGCAGCTACTGCTTTTAGGAAGCTCTCTGTTCAATATAAGCAACTATTTTTAGAGATAAAACTTTTCCTAAGCTATATGAACAATTTCTATGATTCATCTATATTTTATTTTACTGCCACTGTTAACATTTAGTGTTTTATTGTTCTGAGATAATATCCAGAGAAGGGTCAAAGGACAAGTTGTTTTTTCATGCTACCCACATGCGTGCCAAACATTGTAGGAATAATTGCAAACCCAATGGGAAAATTGTTAGCATATTTATATTAATTTTTTACAAGAGATAAAACTTGGATAAAGTATGTTTCTTTAAGGTATCAAGCAATAGAAGAGCTAAGTGGGATAAGAACAAGGAGCCACTGAAGGGGTTGATGTTTTATTTATTTGTTTTCTTTTTGCATGTTTGTATTTATATGTCTGTGTGTGTGTGTGTGTGTGTGTGTGTGTTCATTTTCTTACTCTTTATATTTAATATTTGACCCTGGGGTACTTGATTAACAGTGTTCCCAGATGAATTCTGAATATCCCATCATGATTGTTATGGACACATACAAACGATGCCAAATAAAGATTTTTAGAAGCTTAGATCTGAAACAGATTTATAAATTCACCTTTGTATTTTAAAAAGGTACAAAACTAAGTTTCAGGGAGTCTTTGAGCAATCTACAGAATGTCACACTGTGGCAAAGCCAGGACCAAAACATGTTTCTAATTCAATGGCTTCTGAGTCAATGGTTTGTCCTGCTGTGTCACCATTTTGTGTAAAGAGAAAGATAGAAATTCTCGGCTCTTCTAGTATATGACCTCTCTGAAACGTGCTAGGGAAAAAGAATGCTAGGACAAAAATGCCCTAGCATAATCATGAAGTTTTGACTTGGAGTCAAGTTGACTTAGAGTTTCTGAAATGTAGTATTAGTTTTATCTTTGGTTTCCTCAGGAGGCTTATCTGATAGTATAAATTGTTTTTGCATGATTATATCTATACTTATATTCCTGGTGTGCATTATATATTAACTAATCCTAAACCTGAGGATCTGTATTAAAATGGTAACACAAGATATTTTCTCACTACTTATTTTTCAGAGACAATAACCTTGAACTACCTGTCATCTATTACTTATCAAAAATTAAGTTGAGAAAAATATTATAGAGGGGTGAATAATTCTCTCTCTATAAATATGTGTGTGTATATATATATACAAAGAGAACATGTATGTGTATATGTGTATATATATATATATATATATACACTCTCTGTTTATTATTCTGTAGTACATCCCTGAATAAGGTATTACTTTATAATAAGGTAACTACCTCCCTGGGACACACTGTCTTTCTCTTTATTTTGCCATTCTGAAATTAATATATTTTTTTCAACATTTATTTACAAACACCCTGTACATCTCTGTGCTGTGTTAAGTGGTGGAAATATCTATCAGAAAATTAAGCAAAATCCTTTTAGGAAGAGGGTAAGACGGATTCCAAAAAAATAACAGCACAAATAAATATTACACAAAAATATTAAATTGTACATTTTTGAAGGAAATGAACAGGGGCAATGTTTTATGTAAAAGGGGCTCCAGTCTGAGATATCAAGGAAGACTTTACTGAGACAATAGCACTTGATTTGAGAACTAACATGATGAGAAATAATTATATAGTTGAAACATGGTCATAAGAGATGGTATCTGAAAACAGAGCAGTTTTCAAATATGTAAAACCTTGTGGTGAGAAGGAGTATGTTTTGTCTGAAGATTGAAACGACAGTGAATGTAGCTAAAGCTTGGAGAGTTGTGGGTTGCCGTAGTATGAGATGAAACTGAAGCAGTATTTAGGGTCTAGACCAGCTTAGCCCTGTTAACTATTTTGATTGTACCTCAAAAGCAAGGAACAAAGAGAATCCTTTGAAGGATTTTAAGCAAACATGTAATATATCATCAGATTTGCATCTAGAAACTACTATTCAGCTTGCAGAGAAGAGAATCAATTAAAGGGGAAAAACATGAAAGAAGAAGGGTGGGTGTTATAATAGTCCAAAATGACATGAGCTTATTTGGACCAGGGTGGTAGTGGTGATAGAAATAGAAGTGGATGTATTCAAAGTTTATTTAGGAGATGTGGCATTCAGGATCTGTTAGTGGAGGAGAAAAAGGAGAGAAAGTTGTCAAAAATAACTCCCAGGCATTTGACATGCAGGAAAGATTAACTCTAGTGCCATTCATTGAGAGAGGATACAAAGAGAAAACACTTAGAGTATGGGAGAGCCAGCTATTCCAGTGTGGCTGTGTTCAGTGAAGCTGTTTGCAATGTGTCAAGAGGGTAGCTTGAAATATGCTTATTGAAGCTCAGAGGAAAATTAGCAGTCATTGACATAAAGATGGAGATTGAAACTATAGGTATAAGAGTGTTTTAACTTATTTGCTGTATTTTCAGATGAGATAGGCTTAGGAGGATTTACATACTATTGGAAAAAAAGTGCGGTATTGAGGGCAAGACTGAATATATTGGAGTGGAGAATAGATTAATCTCCTATAAAGTCAGAAGAGGATGAGGACTGAAGCATAGAAGACCCTTTTATAGTAGTAAGGGTGCCTTTTCATTTATAACAGGAGAGAGTGAAGGGGCTCAGGGGAAAAAAAAAGAAAGTAGGCTTGTAGATTATTGTAAAATGATAAAAGATTCCTTACCCTAAGGCTTACACTTTCTCTTTGTGTTATTAGGCAATGAGGGTGAGGTGAGGAGCTGGATGATCAGAGTTTTAAGGGAAGCACAAAGGTTTAAAATAATTTCTGCAGCAAGTAGACAAGATTTGTTGACCAGAGAAATGTCTGATTGCAAGCGAGTGTTAGGCCCTTCTTTAATTTGAACATTAGGAATAAATTGTAGCATTGGTTTGTAACAAAGTGTGTGGCAAGAGAGTGTTTGAAAGGGCGAACCAAATAACTTAAACTGGTTAATGAGAGAATTAATAAAAGGGGATGGTTATTGTATTGGGAAAGAGTAAAGAGAATTATTAGTCTAGCGGCAAAAAGATCAGGGAACCATAATAGGAAGGGGTTGACTAAGCAAGCTGGAGTAATAGGGGGCTATGAGCATAGAGGTTGGATTAAAGGGGCTAAGAACAGATTTTCTTTATTTCTTTATTTTTAGTTTTGGTTTGTGTAGATATGGGGTTTGGCCATGTTGCCCAGGCCAGTCTTGAACTTCTGGGCTGAAGTGATCCTTCTGCCTCAGCACCCTAAATTACTGGGATTACAGGTGTGAGCCACCTCACCCAACCAAGAGTGGATTTTAACTGATGAATTAGGAAGGGAGTTTCATAGTAAACAGAGAAAAAGATGATGCTATTTGGAACACAGAGAGAAATGGGATTAGTGATTTTGGAAAAAGAGCTGTTTTGGGTGATGACAGATTCTAGGAGTTGACTCTGAGAAGGGTGGCTGAGGTATCATGCTGGAGAAGATCACTGGAGTTGAGGAGATTGATCAAGTTGAGGCCAGTGGTCTGGTTGGGTCTATTCATAAGTGACAATAAAGGCAGAAAGAAAGTTTTGAAAGTGCTAATGTCTGATTCAGGAGAGAGAAGAGCAGGACTACTCAGAATGACGGTACCAGGAAAGGGAAAAATGTTAGCATCAAATGGCAATAGCCTTCAAGGAGAAGAATTTTTATGAAGGACTAGGGAAAAGTTTCAGACTCACTTATCAATCCTTTTCTTCTTGGCTGCATAAAAAAATCACACTTCTCATTCTCCCTTGCAGTTAGATTGGGTTCATGGGACAGATCTGGCCATTGCCATGCAAAAGAAATTGATGTCATCAATCTTTTCATAAAGTGCTTAAATAACCAGTGTATTTTACCTTTGGCTTTATTCCCTCCATCTCCCTCAGCTGGTGGATTTTCAAGTAGGCTTAAAACTGTGAGATGTAAGGACCATAAGATGGAAACAGGCTGATCTTTGAGTCACTTCTCAGAGAAGAAATGTTACAACTGGGCTTACTGGACTCGGCAGTGGCATCAGAGTAAGGAGCCTCCCAAAGGAACAGCCCAGGGCCCATGAACACTAATGGACAAGAGAATCTTCCCAGGGAGCCAGAATCATAAACCCAAGTGCAGAGACTTTCACTGTGTCTTCCTAGCAGCATTTCAGAGTTTTTCCAGCCAGTAGCTGGGGTGAGTTTTTCATTCTTCGTCCTTTCAAATGAGAGTATTTACTGCTAATATCCTGTTCCTGATTCACTACTATATGTGGTATGTGCATTTTTGTGGGTAGGAGGAAGATAACTATCATTTTAGTCCAGAAGTTACAAGACAAAGAGAAGCCATATCTACAGATGGCAGAGATGGCTGGGTATCAGTCCTTGATCCCAGGAATTTATACAGAGACAGTGGCCAAGTGGAAACTTTGGATTGTTCTCTATATGAAAGGGGTGAAAGTTTCACGTATTTGGAAGAAAGATTGAGGCAGATATTTGTGGACCAGAAGGCTGAATGGTGGCAGAAAATGGCTAGATCCCATCAATCCTGTTTCCTTTTCAAAAGAATGCTAGAAGACTAGATTTCCCTAACTCCTTTGAAATTAGATAGGGCTCATTTGATTAGTAATGGCCAAATAAATCTGGGCAGACATGATATAGGCTATTTCCAGACCTGAATTCTCAAACAGCTGAATACATCTTGGTCCATTCTCTATCTTTGCAGTTTTGTGGATGGAAAAAAGGAATCCAAAATGATGGAGACATATGATTAAAAAGCAAGCAAACAAACAGGATCTATGAGTCACCACTTATAGGAAAGCTACCAGGAAATCTTTTGACCTTTCATAGCTGAGTATGGCATGAGTGAGAACTAAACCTTATATTGTGTTAAGTCACAGAGAATTTCAATAGTTATTCAGGAGCTGTCAGGTTTGACCTTGAGCAGAAGCAAATTGGTATCATAAAAAATTTCTGCAAATATACGGCACTAGCTTAATAGTAGAAAAACAAGAAGGGAAGACATAATAGTGGAAATTTAGAAAAAGGCAATTCATGTTATGTTAAAGCAAAATATTTTAAAACTGTCACCTCTGCTGACATTTTTGGGGTAGACTATTTGTCTAAACTAGCAAGCCTAGTGGAAAAGATTTGAAAATAATCACATAATTAATATGTGGTTAAAAATTTTTGAGTGTCAAAGTCTAATTCAGCTTTCTATTTTACCAAAGTGTTTCGTGGTGAAGATGAGATAGAGTTTTTAGGGTTAGCATCCCTATTTATGTCAGGAGGACATCAAGTTAACGGCCACTAAACATGAAAATTACAGCTCAAAAATTATTGGGTTATTAGATCATGAACTGATTAGAAAAATGCAAAGCTCAAGTTACTAAGTTTTAAGGAAAAACATGTACAGTTGACCATTAAAATACATTTAAATTGCATTTGCCCACTTGTATGCAGATTTTGTTCTGCCTCCACCACTCCTAAGACAGAGAAACCAACCCCTTCTTTCCCCTCCTCCTCATCCTAGTCAATCTGAAGTCACTGAGGATAAAGCCTTTTATGATGATCCATTCCTATGTAATAAATAGTGAATATACTTTCTCTTTCTTATGATTTTCTTAACATTTTCTTTTCTCTAGTTTACTTTATCATAACAGTACAGTATATAACATATAAATCGTACAAAATATGTATCAATTCTATTTATGTTACTGATGAGGCTTCTGGTTAATAATAGGCTATTAGTTAAGTTTTGGGAGAGACAAAAGTTCTATGTGAATGCACATGGGTTGATGCCCCTAACCCCTGCATTGTTCAAGGATGAATTATGTTGCCAGAGGAACCCCAAGACTACACTAAAAATCGCTTATGCCATTCTAGCTATTAAACAACTCCAGTGCTAATCTTTCTACAGTGAAGAGGCAGCCTTCGAGGAAGCCACACTGACAAATGCTCATTTTCAATGTGGCCATGTAGGATAATGGGAAAGAGAACTCTTCCAAAAAGAAGAGCTTGAAGTCATGGGAAGCTATGTACCAATATCTTCCAAAGAACAGAGCTAGTTCACGGAATCTCTTTTACCTCTGAGACAAGAAAGAGTTCTCAGTGCCTGGCCCACTGGATTTTAAATGGCCCATGATTTTGTGTGTTTTCCATTCTCCTCCTACTGTTTTCTTTCTTAATGGGAGTGTCTAATGTGGATATCCTTTTCTCTGACACTGTATACTGAAATGAAACATACATTTTATTGATATGACAAAGAGCCACAGGTGGACTTGATGTAGAGGACCGAGAATCACCTGGAGAGCTTGATTTTGAGTTAGAAACAGTGACCAGATGGTAATTTGGGCTTTCCGCCTTAAAAAGAGAGCATGTGTTCTATGTGCCTGAGAAAGAATAAAATGGATAATTTGTTAACCAGAAGGTTGAGTTGTGGCAAATACCTACCAGTTTCATTTCCTCTTCCTGGAACCCCCAAAAGTCTGTATTTCCAAGCCACTATTTTAGTGAAGTTGGTGACGTATGATTGAGCTATGGCTGATGAGATGGATGTAAGGAGAAATGACATTTTTTTTTGGCTGAAGTGAGTAAGTAAATGGTGTGTCTTCCTCTCATTGTTTTTTCACTGTTTGCTGACTGAATGGTGCCAAGGTGATCTTAATGCCAAAAGATGGTAGAAAAATCACAAAGAAGTAACTAGTTGGAGGAAAACCATTTCACCTTCTCATTAGACTACTTTATGAGTAAGAAATAAACTTTTGTGTCACACTAAAACTTCAGAATTTCTTTGTTACCGTGGCTTACTCCAGCCTTTCCTGACCAAGATGGGGGATTAATGCTCCATGAGTGTCAAGGCCTTAGGAGAAAGAAAATTAGCTCCTACTTCAAACCTAAAATCTATGGACTTTGAGAGAAGACACAACTGTCATGGAAACTATATCTTCAGTTATAATGTTTTCACTAAAGCAAGAACATGAAGTAAAAACGAAGAGGTTAAAGATAAAACTGAGCCTGTTCGTGGGCCGGGCACGGTGGCTCATGCCTGTAATCCCAGCACTTTGGGAGGCCGAGGCGGGCAGATCATGAGTTCAGGAGATCGAGACCATCCTAGCTAACATGGTGAAACCCCGTCTCTACTAAAAATACAGAAAAATTAGCCGGGCGTAGTGGCAGGCACCTGTGGTCCCAGCTACTCAGGAGGCTGAGGCAGGAGAATGGCATGAACCTGGGAGGCAGAGCTTGCAGTGAGCCGAGATTGTGCCACTGCACTCCAGCCTGGGCAATAGAGTGAGACTCCGTCTCAAAAAAAAAAAAAAATAATAATAATAAAGAGAGCCTGTTCATGATTTTACAGGGTAGTGTTTCAAGATAGAAGAGTGAAAAGTTTAGAAAGGTAGGCATTTGCTAATTAGAATCAGGGAAATACAGAGCATCTTCATGACAGCAACCCCACCGCCCATAAGGCCATGGGGGTTTGGGAGGGCTTGCAAAGCAGGAATCAAAGGATGTGTAGGCTCAGCCTACAGTAGTTGATCTAATTAAATAGTGTGAGTACTGGGCCTAATTGCTGGTGAATTGCATTACTCCCTCTGAAATGGATGGTTGCCAGCTGTTTATTTTTCAGTATCCCCGAAACTCAAAATGGTGGCAGTCTCTGCAGCCATCTTGTTTGGGCAGCAGTTGATGACAGTGACAATTATTTTGATCCTTGTATTTTCTTTTCCTCAATTCTTGAACTGGCTGCTCCTAACCCTCTTCCAGAGGCTGTCCAAAGGTGTCACTGGAATGGTCACCAGTTTCTTGAAGTATCTTCAGGTCAATTATATACAGTATTCGAATGTCATTAGAGATTCTTGATTCTGACAACTATTTCCTGGAGATATTGTTTGTAGTATTCTGAAACTGGGGAATATTTTCAAAGGAGACTAGATTCTTATCAAGTTTGTTTTGCTCTGAAGACCTTAATCTTGATTTCCCTTTGGCTTTATAAACTTCTATTTATCTGTAAAGTTTGAGAATGGCATTGTTTATAGCACTGCACACTGCTTTCATTATGAAGGGCTAATGTAGACAGTGTCTCTAATCTTTGTATCAGTAAAAAGTACTTTTCCTAGAAAAGTGAATTGTCATCATGCTGTCATGGATAACATAAATGGGTGAATCATGTTTGCCTCATGGGGTTGGTGGTAAACATGATACAATGATACATGTGTCATGATATTATACAAAACAAGAGCTTTTGTGTAAAACTGTGGTTCATCTCCTACATGAGAAATATTTTGGGTACTAGCTCAATCTCAGATTCATATATATTTTTTAATTTTTATTTTTTCATTGTCATGATTTCCTCAGCTTTATTTTTTTAAATGCTCTTTGAATATCTCAATATAAATTTAAAAGCTCTTATTGTGATGGAAGAGATGAAGAGCAAGCAAGCAAGCAAGAAGGAAATAGAAGAGAAAAAGGAAGGATACTTAACATCAGTCTTCTGTCCATATTTCCTCAGACTCTGCAGTTGTAGTGGGACCTGGCTAACTACCAACTGCTAGTGTCTGCATCTGGGCTGAGTTTGTTTCCTGAATGTGCAGATAGCCATGATACACATGCTTATGGAAGGAGGAAGTGCCCGGAAATTAACTCCCCTTGTGAACAATTAGAAGTCTCTATCAGGGACTCTCAGGTTAGCATTTAAATGCCCCAGCTCCCTCACTGCTCAGTTGGGATAATTATGAGTTGTTTTGCATCATCTCCCAGTTTATCCACTGGGCTGAGCTCTGGTCACTCACTGGTTATTGAGCTACCATTCTTCCAGGTATCACTTCTCCGTTCTTGTATCTCTGTTCCCTGCGCTGCCCAAAGACACCCTTGTGTCATGTCTAGCCCTAGGCAGATCTAACAAGGAGAAAGAGACAAGGAGAAGGGGGTGAAGAGAAAGAAAGTGAGAGGGAGAAAGATTAGAGGGAGAGGGAGGAGAGAAAGAGAGAGATAAAGGGAACATGCCTACTATATGAATAATATATATTTATATTTGGTACTTGAAGGATCCTCACTTGTAGTACATTTTGAACTAACTAAAAGGATGTAATTGGAATGCCTGTTATCCAAAGAAAGAAATGTTTGAGATGATGCATACCTCATTTATCCCGATACGAGTATTGCACATTGTATGCCTATATCAGAATATCTCATGTACTCCATAAATATATACACCTACGATGTACCCACAAAAATTAAAAATTAAAAATATCATATAGATTTATTCATTTATTTTTCAAGTAACAAAACACTGAATTAGATGCTGTAAGAAACACAAAAGTATACCAGACACTGTAAAACCACTAGAAATGGATGACATATGTGCATCTAAAAATCTACCCAAGAAAACAGCACTATTTGTAATATCTCAGAAGTGGAGACAAGCCATACAGAAGAATGAGTAAACATGAAGTACATTCATACAATGAAATATAATACAGTAATGAGATTATGGAAACTAAAAGTATGTGAAGGAATCTGGATGGATTCCCATAAATGTTAATTAGAGCCAAATAAATCAAACACAAAATGATACATTCATTTGATCCCATTTATATAAAACTTAAAAACAGGCAATGATGTTACAAATGACTGTAGATTTCCTTGACAGGGTAGGGACTAAAAAGAAACATGAGGTAGCTTTTCATGTTCTGCTAATTTATTTATTTCATGATGGAGGTGCTAGCTACATGGGCATGTTAGCATTGTGAATAGTTATTTACCAAGCCGTACACTTGGGATTTATGTACTTTCTATATATATGATGTAAAGACATGTCTATGTATATAGATATAAATCAGACCTATGTGCGTGCTGAGAGTTAATGCATATGAACACATACCTTTCATTTCATGGTGAAAATATTGGCCGGGCGTGGTGGCACATGCCTGTAATCCCAGCACTTTGGGAGGCCAAGGTGGTTGGATCATGAGGTCAAGAGATTGAGACCATCCTGGCCAACATGGTGAAACCTTGTCTCTACTAAAAATACAGAAACTAGCTGGGCAAGGTGGCGTGTGCCTGTAGTCCCAGCTACTCAGGAGACTGAGGCAGGAGAATAGCTTAAACCCAGGAGGCAGAGGTTGCAGTGAGCCGAGATCGTGCCACTGCCCTCCAGCTTGGTGACAGAGCAAGACTCTGTCTCAAAAAAAAAAAAAAGAAAGAAAGAAAATATTAAGACCTATAATGCAGGTAAAGAATTCTGAATTAAAGATGAGTGAGAATGGCTATTCTACATGGAAAGAATCAGAGATGCTTAATAGAAGTAATGAATACATTTTAAAATCTGCCTGAAAGGGTAAGTGAGGGCTTACATGAGTGTGAAGAATGGAACAACCTAGGTGGAAGAGCAGTGAGGAGAAACGTACTGGCATGTTCTACAAAGTTCCCGTGTCCTAGGTGCTAGGAATTCTGGAAGATAAGCTGGAGAGAAGTTGTTTATGGATGTTGGGGGACTTCCAACATTAGGCTAAAGAGTTTGGATACTTTTGATTGAGTGCCAGTGATTTTCTGCAGTTGACATGATCAGAACCACATGTAGAATGTGAAAGCAATAAGATACAGAACAGGTTGCTGTGAGGGAATACTGGATGAAGGATGTCAGAAAGGACATATGGAAAGTGTGCCATTCACTATACTTGACAGCTGGTTTACGTGACAACAGGGAACCAAAATTGAACCTGTATTTTTATGGTTGAATGATGGGGCCTAGAGACAAGAAAATGAGGACTCCATTTTGGGAAGGTTGAGTTTGAGTGCTCAGCATGTTCTTAATAGATTCAGCAAGTACTTTGTAAACACGGGACTGGAGCTCACGTGAAAGGGTGAACGGGGTGGTCAAAGATCAAAGTAAAGAAAAAGAAAACTAGCATGATGCTGCCTCATAAGCTTACATTTTATAAAACATCAAAGACAAATTACTGGAAATATAACTAAGAGTACAACAATAGCAACAGCAACAATACTGTGTAAATTTATTTTGCCATGGGGGGTGGGTGGTAGATATTGTCTTGTCAATCAGTACATCTCCAATCCCTTCACAGTTCCTGAAACATCTGCCATTGATAAATAGGTTTTTTAAACGAATTAATTATATTCACACAGTGCTTTACCATTTTTAAGTTTCATTATCAATATTCTTAGCATCTCCACAACTTTTTCATTTATGTGATAAAAATACTATTTAATATCTTACATTTGTATACTTACAAAGATTTTTCTTTTGTATGTAGCAAGAGGGAATCATATTTTCATCATATACTTTCCCGCAGTTAATGAACAATCTCCTCTCATTTATCCTGTGTCTAGTATAGAGCTGATCCCTTTAGAGTAGTCATCACAGGGGAAACCTTGAGAGAGAAGGAGAAGGAGGCATACATAGCTGGCGTCACTTCAAAGAGTGTGTGTTTGGTCACAATGCAGAAAGACATCTGTTAAAAATCAGTGCCAGAATGCAGTTTGCACTTTCATGGTTATGTTAAAGAGGTTCCTGCATGGTGTTACAGCACAGATTCCTCAGAAAAAATAGCTGCAATTATATGAACTTCAGAGGGAAATTGTGAGAGGTCAATAGGGCGACGCTCGTAAATACAAAGTGCAAATTGCAAGCACCCAGGAGCGGTGATACAAATGCTAGTTTTCTCATCACCATTAGCAAGTTCATCAGTCACCTGGGTGGCAGCAGTAAAACCTTTCTAAAACTATTCCAGGTAAATCCCTTAATGGAGAAACATAAAGTTACCTCCAACCTACAGACGTGAGGCCCTAACTGGATCATAGCTTTAGTGTTAAAAGTTCTCAACCTTCCTTGCATTGGTAATAGGCAGGATGCAGCTCTTTACACCTGTGGCTTGTTAGGATCTCAATGACAGACATGTTTCCTGAGCAGAAGTCTGTTCTCTTAAATGCCAAATCCACAAGAAGAGTGTCAATAGTATGCATCTGATAATCTGATGACAAACATATTCACAATAAACACTGGTCATATTCCAAAGCCTTATTAGAAATATTATAGCAATCTTGTTCTATTCTATTTGTAAGCCATTGAATGAGTTTTACATACTTAGCCTTACAATCTTCTTGCATTACAACACATAAATTGAGTAAATATCGTGAGACTTCTAATTTTCACATTCATCCAGTCAAACTAAAATGATTGTTATGAAGAAGACACAGCTTTGATGTTAAGAATTATGCTCATATCTCCTGTTTACCCTTTTGCATTCTCTTAACCATCACTGAAGATGGTTTGCTCTTCACTGAAGATTGCTCTCCCTCTGGACTGCCACTTATTCTACGTGGCTGTCCTGTATCCTAACTGACAAAGATACAGATAGATGAATAGATAGATAGATGCATGTGATATGTAATATATGCAAAAATATTACTTTTGTAGTTTTTAATTTGCTAAACAAAAACATAAAATCTATTATTAGATACATTAATTTTACCTAGCATATTATTTGCAAAACAATCTCTGAAGTTTATAGGACACATATTATTAACACTTGACAGGTAAAAAGCTGAGGTTTATCGACTTTAAGTGTTTTGGTGAAGATCACATAGTTAGTCCTGGTATCAATTAGAATGTTTTTGTTGCCAGCAAAACAAATCTACCTAAATGAAAAAATTGAATTTGTTAGTCTTAGAGATGCGTTATAAAAGAAATGACAGAAAATTTGAAGATTCAAGCTCATAAAATAACTTAGAATGTCTCAGTCTCACACTCATCTCAAGAGCACTCCTGAAGCAAATGATTTCTTACTGTTTTAAGTCTGCTTTGTTTATCTCTCAAGATTCAAATTCTATGGAGAAGGATCTTGTTGGTCTTGTTTGGGTGATGCATCTGCTTTTTCCACAGATGTGTTCTTGACACATTGATTATAGTCCTACCAGACTGTGTCAAGTGAGAGAAAGAGAATCCTTCCAAGAGGTAGAGTAGATACTGGGTAGTCACAAAGCCACAAGTGGCCCTATAGGTCTATAGCCTAGATTTGCTGTTCTCAATTCAGATACCTTTGCTGTGATAGGAATAGATTTTTGCCCCCTGCAGTCAGCATTTATAATAGCTACAGACATACTAACAGCCAGTTGAAACATTCTGGGATGTGAGCTACAGAGTTAGAACTGTTTTAGAATTATGTTAGGATGCATGCACCCTGCTTTCTCAGTCAGCTTCACTGCCAATTCCTGACTACTTTTTCATGTTTGTGAAGATCAATCAAATTGCTTTGGGTGGTTCCACTCTAGATGGAATAAAATATAAGATAATAGGTAAAAATAATAATACCACCGTCACTGGTAAGGATAATTTATACATAAATAATAAGCTGTATTCTAACGAGGTAGTATTTTCTCCAGGTTTAATTAGCTTGGAATGTGAGTTATAACCTCTTTGTGAAGGAGGAAATCAATTAAATTCTTTGCAGAAGGAGAAAAAGCAGTCTGAATATTTTCAACACAAAAAGGCAATAATTTTTCCATATTAATTAAAGCCAATTCTCATTATCTAAACATAAATCATGGTTACTACTCTTGATTTCTGCAACAAGAGGACAAGGCAAATGCAAACAGGAAAAGCATAAAAGGAAACTGAAAAGGATAAGGAAATATGGAAGATTCAATAAATTTTAAGTTTCTGGCAGGGATATCTGTAGCACATTATCTATTTCATCATAACTGCTAATAAACAAGTTTCGTAAGCCAAGACAGATAAATTGTCAATGCACAGATTAGTCTGAAGCTACCTAATTTATTTTACTCAGTAATTTATTAAATAGAAAGTTTGTTTCTTCCAAGGATTGGTGGTCATAGTAGATATACTGAATTTATTTATTGAGTACTTATCTACTTGCCTAGACACATAGATTATAATAGAATGGTAAAAAAATCATGCTTTGAAGTAACATATTTGGGTTCATATTTGGTTCCTGACACGTATAAGCTTGGGGAATTTTTTTTAGCCTCTGAACCCTAATGAAATCCTCTGTAAAGTAGTGACAATAATTCCTTTCTCATAGGCTTATTGAAATAAAACAACTACGTGAAATTTCTCATGCATATTTGACAATGGCAAACATTTGTGCAAATGTGCTTATGGTATCCTAGCGGAAAATCAAGTAATCTGAGACCAGGTGCATCCTTTTGAAAGCATCCAGTGCCATTGGTGTGTTTGTCAAAAGGACTCTCACTAGGGGCTAGACAAGTCAGTGGTGACTAACTTCTTTCTTTTGGAGAGGGGCGATGGCAGACCTGCTTCTTAACCCTTTATTTTCTCAAAAGCATTAGACAATAAAATATGACAATTAAAAGGAGTGCAAATATACGCATGTTAGGTATAATCTAACTCTGCACCTTTTAACTCATTTCTTGCAACTTTATTCTCAAACCCATATTGGTAATGGTAAAAACAGACTGCTCTCAAAACACATAATGTACTCATCATTGTATCCTGGTTCCCAGAACAGGGCCTGACACACACTGGATGCTGAATTAATGATTTTTTTGTTTTGTTTTGAGACAGGGTCTTGCTCTGTCACCCAGGATGGAGTGCAGTGGCATGATCTTGGCTCACTGCAGCCTCAACCTCCTGGACTAAAGTGATCTTCCCACTTCAGCCTCTCAAGTAGCTGGGACTACAGGCACACACCACCATGCCTGGCTAATTTTTCCATTTTTTGTACAGAGAGGGTCTCACTGTGTTGCTCAGACTGCTCTCAAATTCCTGGGATCAAGTGATCCTCCTGCCTCAGGCTCCCAAAGTACTGGGATTATAGATGTGAGCCACCACACCCAGCCTTATTTATTTATTTATATTAATTTCAATTTTTATTATAAAGGGTACATATGCAGGTTTGTTAACAGGGGTAAATTGTGTGACGCTGAGGCTTGCAGTCCCAATGATCCTATCACTCAGGGAGTAAGCATAGTACCCAACAGGTGTTTCTTCACCCACGTACCCTTCTCTCCCTCCTCTGTCTAGTGGTCCACAGTATCTATTGTTCCCATCTTTACATTCATGTGTATTCAATGTTTAGCTCCCACTTGTAAGTAAGAACATGTGGTATTTGGTTTTCTCTTTTGGCATTAGGCTGCTTAAGATACTGGCCTCCAGCTTTATCCATGTTACTGTAACAGACAAGACTTCATTCTGTTCTATGAATGCATAGTATTCCATAGTGTATATGTACCACAGTTTCTTAATCCAATCCATTGTTGATGAGCACCTAGGTTGATTACATGTCTTTGCTGTTGTGAATAATGTTGCAATGAACATATAGGTGCAAATGTCTTTGATAGAATGAATTATTTTTCTTTGTGTATATATCTAGTAGTGGAACTGATGGATCAAATGGTAGTTCTATTTGAAATTATTTGAGACATCTCCAAACTGCTATTCACAGTGGCTGAACTAGTTTGCATTCCTACCAACAGTTTCTTATAAGCATTCCCCTTTCTCCATAGCCTCGCCGACATCTGTTGTTTCTTGACTTTTTAATAATCACCATTCTGACTGATGTGAGATGATATCTCATTGTGGTTTAGATTTGCATTTCTCTGCTGTTTAGTAATGCAGAGTACTTTTTCATATATGTTACCTGCTTATATGCGTTCTTTAGAGAAGTGTGTATTCATGTTCTTTACTTATTTTTAATTGGATTTTTTTGTTTGTTTTTTGCTTGTTGATTAATTTTAAGATCCTTGTAGGTTCTGGATATTAGACCTTTGTCAAATGAATAGTTTGAGAATATTTTTTCCCATTGTGTAAGTTGTCTGTTTACTCTGTTGGTGGTTTCTTTTTCTATGCAGAGGCTTTTTAGATATAATTAAGTCCCACTCGTAAATTTTTGTTTTGGTTGCAACTGCTATCAGGGATTTAGCCATAAATTCTTTGCCAAGACCTGTGTCAAGAAGGGTATTTCTAGCTTTTCTTCTAGGATTTCTATAGTTTGACATTTTACATTTAAATATTTAATCCATCTTGAGTTAATTTTCATATATCGTGAGAGATAGGGGTCCAGTTTCATCTTCTGCATATGGCTAGCCAGTTATTACAGCACCATTTATTGAGTAGGGAGTCCTTTCCCCTTTGCTTATTTTTGTTGGTTTTCTAAGAAATCAGATGGTTGTAGGTGTGGGCTTATTTCTGGGCTCTCTATTTTGTTCCGCTAGTCTATGTGTCTGTTTTTGTGCCAGGACCATGCTATTTTGATTACTGTAGCCTTATAGTATAGTTTGAAGGTTGGGTAATATGACACCTGCAGCTCTGTTCTTTTTGCTTAGGATTGTTTCAGCTATTTGAGCCCTTTTTTGGTTCCAAATGAATTCAATATAGTTTTTTTAAATTCCGTGAAAAATGATTCTATAGATAGAAAACCCTAAAAACTCTTCCAAGAGGGTCCTAGAACTGATAAATGAATTCAGGAGAGTTTTGGATATAAAATCAATGTGCAAAAATTAGTAACATTTTTATACACAAATAGTGTTCTAGCTGAAAACCAAATCAAGAACATAATCCCATTTACAATAGCTACAAAGAAAATGAAATACTTAGGAATTCATCTAACCAAGGAAGGGAAAGATCTCTACAAGGAAAAGTACAAAACACTGCAAAAGAAATCAGAGACAACACAAATAGATGGAAAAATATTCCATGTTCATGGATTGGAAGAATCAATATAGTTAAAATGGCTATACTGCCCAAAGCAATTTATAGCTGTAAAGCTATTCTTCTCAAAATATCAATGAATCAATTTATTAATATTACTTTCAGGAGACTTTAAGTGCTTAAACATAATAGACTGTGCTTTCTATCTAAAGCAGTTAACAGTAGCCAACACATAGTAGGTGTTCAATATAAGTTTGTTGATACAAATTAAAGAACTGCATATGTCACAGTCACTAGTGACTTCTTGTGGATATTAGGAAGTGCAAAAAGGGTGGATTTTGCATGCTTACACTGAAATCCCAATGCATTTTATTGAATACCAGAGTATACTAAAGAAAGTTAACTTTTAGAAACATGTGAGACTTCTGTGCATACTAATATTTGGAAATTTGGGCTATCAGCAAGGTTACCATTTCTTATTTATTTACTTAACTCATCAGAAACAACAACAAAAACATCTTCAGTAAAAGCCATTTGCCTAACCTGCACAAACCCAAAAGGTTTGTATTAGTTTCCTAGGATTGCTGTAGCCAAGTACCTCATACTGGGTCTCTTGAAACAACAGAAATTTACTCTTATAATTCTGGATGCTGGCTATCCAAAATCAGTGTGTTGGCAGGGCTATGCACCCTCTGAAGTTTCTAGAGGAGCATCATTCCTTGTGTCTTCTGGCTTCTGCTAGTGCCATGTGTTCCTTAGCTTGAAGCAGATTGACTCCAATCTCTCCGGATTAGATCATCATATGACTGCCTTCTTCATGTGTATCTCTATATCATCTCCCTGCTCTGTGAGTTTTTCTGTGGGTCCAAATTCCTTCTTTTTATAAGGACACGAGTCAAGTGGCATATGGGCCCACCTTAATGACCTCATCTTAACTTGATTATATATGAAAACATCCTATTTCCAAATAAAGTCATATTCACAGGTACCGGGGGCTAGGGATTTGGCATATCTTTATCTGGGACACAATTCGACCCATAACAAGGATCATATTTGTGTGTGTGTGAATATAATATGTATATATTATTTTATATGTAAAATTATATAATACTATATATTCTCAATATATAATGTAAATATAAATTATATATTAAATATAATGTATATTATATTTATGAAAGAAAGAAAAAATGACACTCGAAGAAACGAAAGCTTCTGGAACTGATAGCTTCAGTTCCAGATAATAAAATATATATTTTATATATATTTATATATTATATATATATTTACATATATATTTTATATATATTTATATATTTTATATATATATAAAAATTCCAACTTTCCAGTTTGACTTTGGACACTCTATCCTGACAACTTGAATTATTCCAAGACAATTCTGATAAAAATCTGTTCTTTTTTGTTCTATACAAAGTAATGGGTTCTAAATCAACATGTACCTTTATTTGGCTAGACAACATATTAAGCCTCGAATCGACAGGCCTCAGAACTTTGTATTAACCTCAGATTTTTTCTAATCTAACAATATTCCCTAATTCTTTTTTTCTTTCTTTCTTTATCATTCCTTCAGTGCCTCCTATTTTTCATAAACTATAAGTCATTTAATAGATCAAAGAACCAATAGACTAAGTAGCTTAATGAGGGTAGTTTTTAACCAATGAAAGAACATGCATCTGAAAAGATAGATTTTGATTTTCAATTAAGGCCTTTTCTGAATAATAGGAATAATAAAAATATATGGCCTTATTTCTGGTTTTAATTCTTACATTTAAAGATCTTGGAAGTCATCACTCCCCCTTCTTCCAACAAAAAAACCTGAACAAATTGAAAATCAATGACTTTTATTAAAGGCATCAGTGATTTCAAGTAACAGGGCAAACTATCCCCTTAAGTGTGGAAAGACAGTCAAATTTATCAAATCACAGCTGTGATCCACCTACCTGGAGCAGAAGCTACTGGAGCCATTAACTGATAGGGATACCAGTTTATTTCATTATCCAGTAGAAAGACTGAAATAGTAATTTGACTAGTTTTTGGAGGATCAATGTGGAATATTTTGACAGTGAGAAATTCCTTGAAACCCAGTGTTAGGGAAGTCTCACATTTTCATGGATTTTACCTCCAGGAATAGTACCAGGCTCTTGCAGTAAAGATCGTGGGTTCAAGGTGGGTAAAAGTAATAACCATTTTGAGATATCCCCAAAACTTTTCCTGTTAAAAATGCGTAGTCAACAACAACAACAAAAATGACTTTACGAGAGACTGATCTGCTATGGGAGAAGGGCAAATAGCCAACTTGAGTATCCCCAGTTTTTTTTGTCTCATCTAAGGAAAGAAAAAACTGCTGAAAAACACTTTTGAAGGTCACTGGCCAGGAACTCAGTCTACTAAAAGCCTGAGACTTAATTATAAGATTATAGAACACTTCTCCAACTTCATACTTTATAACCACAGCAACGGAGTGCCATTATAACAACAGCGTATTAAAAAAGAAAGAGCTGTAATGTACATACTATTTCAAAGGTATTCTTAGGGAACTCCAAAGATAACAATAAAGAAAGAAAGAAAAAAAAAATGACACTCGAAGAAACCAAAGCTTCTGGAACTGACAGCTTCAGCAAACATTCAACACAGCCCAGCACTTAGTTAAATTAACATAAAACCTCACACTATAGGAA
The DNA here is from genome assembly GCF_028878055.3 of Symphalangus syndactylus. Classification (NCBI taxonomy): domain Eukaryota; kingdom Metazoa; phylum Chordata; class Mammalia; order Primates; family Hylobatidae; genus Symphalangus; species Symphalangus syndactylus. The sequence continues at coordinate 14,477,350 of NC_072428.2, forward strand.
GATTTACATCAGTTCCTATTACACAATATATTATGTCTTTCAACAAAAAATTACAAGGTATGATAAAAGGCAGAAAAAGACAGCCTAAAGAAACACAGTCAGCATCAGAACCAGACTAATATATAACACATATTTTTCTATTATCCTATAGGGATTTAAAAATAACCATGATTAATATGTTAAAGAGTCTAATGGAAGAGTGGACAATATTGAAGGACAGATGGGTAATACATGCAGAGAGAAGGAAACTGAGAATCAAAAGAAAATGCTAGAAAAAAAAATGTGCTTCAACAGAATTGGAGAGTACCTTTGAATAAATTTCCTGTAGACTAGACACAGCCAAGAAAAGAATCAGTGAGTTTGAACATGTCAATAGAAACTTTCCAAACTAAAATGCAGAGAGAAGGAAAAGAATGTAAAAAAAAAAAAAAAAAACAGAACATAATATCCAAAAACTGTGGGACAATCATGAAATGTGCAACATATGCATAATTTAAATACCTGAAAGGGAAAAATAAGAGAAAGGAACCAAAGAAATATTTGAGATCGTAATAGTCAAGCTTTTTCAAAGTCCATGATGGACAACTAATTACAGATTCAGGAAGCTCAGGGAGCACCGATCAGGATAAATACCAAAAATCCGGGCATGACATATTCAAACTGCAGAAGACCAAAGATAAAGACAAAATCATGAAAGAAGCCAGAAAGAAAAGAACAAGTGAACAAAGAACCAAAACTTTATACCTACAGATTAAGGCTAACAGTTATACCAGACACTGTGCAAGCAAGAATCGTTGAGTGAAATATTTAAAGTGATGAAAGAAAATTACCACCAAACTAGAATTCAATATCAAGTAAAAATTAGATGGATGGCGGTGATGGTTGTACAATGTGAATGTACTTAATACCACTGAACTATATACTTGGAAATAGTTAAGATAATAAATTTTATGTTATGTGCATTTTTACCACAATAAAAACAATTGGAAAAAAGCTAGGAAGAAATAAAAAGACTTTCTTAGACAAATAAAATCTGAGGAGATCCAGCACCTGGAGAACTACCCTGCAAGAAATATTGAAAGTAGGTCTTCAAAGAGAATAAAGGTCAGATCACATGATAAAAGGGTGCCAGAGAAAAAAATAAAGTTAAAATTTAAAAATCTTTTATGTTTCTTATTCTTAAGACATCTAATAGAAAACTCTTCATTTAAAGTAGTAATGGCCACAACATAATGGATAATTAGGGTATATGGATAATGATATAAAGGACAGTAATGTTATAATGGACAAGAGGGAGAAATTGGTAATACTTGGTTGTAAGATACCTGTACTACCTGTGAAGCCATATAGTGTTATTTGAAGGTGGACTTAGATTAGTTGCAAAGGTACATTAAAACTCTAAGTAACCACTAACTTTTTTGAAGGAAGTAAAATATATGCTAACAGTGGAGATAAGATGGAATCATATGAAATCTCAATTAAAACCAAAGAAGGCAGAAATTCCAAGAAAATATATTTAACATGTACATACCTGACAGCAGACCATCAAAACATGTAAGGCAAACACTAACAGAACTACAAGGAAAAGGAGACAAATTCACTATTAGAGTTGATCTTAACATCCCTCTTCAGTAATTTATAGATCAAGCAGGCAGAAAATCAGTAAGGATTTAGTTAACCTGAACAGGTTATAGTGGTGCATGTCTGTAGCCCAAAAATATGTGGCCTTATGTCTGGTTTCAACTCTTAACATGTAAAGATCTTGGAAGTCATCACCCCACTTCTTCCAACAAGAAAAACCTGAATAAATTGAAAATCAATGACTTTTATTAAAGGCAACAGTGATTTCAAGTTAACAGGGCAAACAATCACCTTAAGTGTGGAAAGACAGTCAAATTTAGCAAATCACACCTGAGATCCACCTACCTGGAGCAGAAGCTGCTGGAGCCATTAACTCATAGGTACACGAAGTTTATTTCATTATCCAGTAGAATCAATGAAATGGTAATTTGACCAGTTTTTGGAGGATCAATGTGGAATATTTTGACAGTGAGGCTGAAGTGGGAGGATCTATTGAGCTCAGGAATTTGAGCCAGACTGAGTAACTCGGTGAGTTCCCATCTCTGAAGACTAAATAAATAACAATAGAAAATTTTGAAAAAGATTACTGGAACAGCACCATCAATCCACTTGATCTAAATGACATTTAGCGAATACTCTCTCCACCAGTAGAATGCACAGTCTCTTCAAGCTCACAGGGAAGTAAGATAGATCACATTCGGGGCCATAAAACTCACCTGGGAAAAGTTTAAAAAATAGAAATAATGTCAGATATATTGTCAGACCACAGGAGAATTGAAGTTGATGTCAATAACAGATGAGCTGGAAAATCCCCAAGTATTTGAAAATTAAACAATACACTTCTTCATGATACATGAAACAAAAAAAGATCTTACAAGAAGTTTAAAATTTACAGAAATAAAAAGTAAAATACAACTTAAAAAAATTTGGGTTTCTGTGAAATCAGTGCTTAATGGAAAACTTATAGCATCCAATTTGTGTGTGTGTGTGTGTGTGTGTATGGGTGTAGTATTAAAATGATATATATGTATTAAATATATATTAGGTTATATACATTACATATATATTACATGTATTAATATTATATTATATATAAGATATATATTACATATATTAAATAGATATTAGATATGTATTACATATATAATATATTACATATATTAAATATTAAAAATATATATGTATTATGTATTAGATATATATCATATAGATCTTATATATATCATATATGTATTAAATATATATTAAATTATTGGTTTTATATCCTTATTTTAACATTTATAGATATATTAAAATAGCCATAACTATTAAAATACATATATATGTACTTAATACATATGTAAGTATTAAAATGAAGATATAAAACCTATCATCTAGGCTTCTACTTTTAGAAAACTAAAGGGAAAAAAGTGGAATTTAATCATAAAGCAAACGATAAAAGAAAAATACAAATTAGACTGGAAATTAATTACATTGAAAATAAATTATTAATTAAAAAAATCAACAATACCAGAAATCATTCTTTGAAAAGATCAATAAATTCATAAACTTCGAATAAGGCTAGTCAAGAAAAAGAAAATGATGCACATTTCCAGTATCATAAATTAAAGAGATATCACTAAAATTGATATCAGAAACATCAAAAGGAAAATTTAAAAATATATTTTCAATAACTATATACTGCTAAATTTGAGAACTTAGATGAATGAATCGATTCCTTGAAAGACACAAACTCCCACCTCATAGAACGAGAAATAATATGAATAGAATTGTATCTATTAGGGTGATTAAATTTATTAAATATTAAATTAATATTTAATAAACATAATAAATTATATTTAATAAACTTCCAAAAAAGAAAGAAGCAGGTTTAGATGGTTTCACTTTTGAATTCTACCAGAAATTAAGAAAGAAGACATAACAAATTTTTGCAGTCTTTTCCAGAAAATAAAATTAGAAGGACTATTGCTTAATTCATTCTGTAAGAACAGAATAACCCTAATACTAAAACTGAATTGAGATGTTATGAGAAAGGAAAACTACAAAATGATAACTCTTATGATTGTAGATGCAAAAATCCTCAGGAAAGTAATAGCAAATAAATCTAGCAATGTATAAAAAGAAATATGTACCATGAAAACGTGGGATTTATTTCAGATGTTATGGACTGCATATTTGTGTTCCCCAAAAATTCATATGTTGAATCCCTAAACTCCAATGTCATGATATCTGGAGATGGGGTATCTGGAAAACAATTAGGATTAGATTAGGTTATGAGGGTGGGGCTCTTATAATGCAACTAGTGGCCTTATAGGAAGAGGAAGGAGGAAATATTTCTCTTTCTTGGTATCTTTGTCTCTCTCTCCATGCATGCAACCAATGAAAGACGATGTCAGGACACCTGCCAGTCAGGAAAAGAGCCCTCACCAGCAACTGAATTGGCAGCATCTTGATCGTGGACTCTCCAGCCTTCAAAACTGTGAGAAATAAATTTCTGCTGCTTAAGATATTCAGTCTATGATATTTTGTTATGGCATCCTAAGCTGAGTAATACACCACATGCGCAATGCTGGCTTAATGTTGGAAAAACTGATTAGTGTAATACACTGTATTGACAAGGCTGAAGAAAAAAAATATTGCAAATATATCAATTGATGTAGAAAAAACACTTGACAAAATCTGATACTCATTCATAACAATTCTTCGAAAACTAGAAATACATGGGAACTTATCCAACTTGATAAAGAACATCTGGGAAAACTCTATAACTGATATTATACTTAATTGTAAGTAACAGGAATACTTGCTATGATCAGCGACCAGAAAAGATGTGCCCTGTAACAACTTTTATTCAACATTATAATGGAAGTGTTAACTAGTGCAACAAGATAAGAAGAGGAAATTAAAAGGATTTAGATTAAGAAAAAACTAAAACCAACTTTGTTTGTAGATGACATGATTGTTTATATAGAAATTCTGACAGAATTTTAAAAATCTTAGAAATATTAAGCAGTAATTATAATGTCACAGAATGCAAAATTAACATACCACATTCAATTGATTTTTATATGCCAGCAATCCAAAAATGGAAATTATAATGAAAAAAGAAATACCATTTATAATAATGCCAAAATAATAAAATACTTAGTTATAAAGCTATGAAAATAGGTACAGGATCCCTATGACAAAAACTCTCTGATGAAAGATATAAAAAATGGTATCAGTAAATGTAGCAGATTTTATGCACATGGATTGAAATATAATCAATGTTAAGATTTCAAAGTTTGGCCGGGTGCAGTGGCTCATTCCTATAATCCCAGAACCTTGGGAAGCCAAGGTAGGTGAATCACTTGAGGCCAGAAGTTTGAGACCAACCTGAGCAACATTGGGAAACCCCATCTCTACTAAAAATACAAAAATTATCTGGGAGTGGTGTTGCATGCCTGTAATCCCAGCTACTTGGGAAGCTGAGACATGAGAATCACTTGAACCTGGGAGGCAGAGATTGCAGTGAAGCGAAATTGCGCCACTGCACTCCAGCCTGGGCGACAGAGTGAGACTCTGTCTCAAAAATAAAAAGATTTCAAATCTTGTGCCTTGATCTGTACGTTCAGTGCAATCCCTGTTAATATTTTAGCAAGCTATTTTGTGGATATCAATCAAATGATTCTAAAATTTATTTTGAAAGCCAAGCCTCAGAATGGCCAACTAAATACTAAAGAAGAAGAAATTGGAGGACTGATAATAGACAAATTCTAGACTTACTATTAAAGATACAGTCATTAAACCAACATGGTATTAGCAATATATATATATATATATATATATATATATATATATATATATATATATATATTTAAAAAAACAGAATAGAGATGCTAGAAATTAACCCATACAAAAATAGCCAATTGATCTTTGACAAAGAAACAAAAGCAATTCTTGAAGAAAAGATCCTCTTTTCAACAAATGGTGCTGTAACAATTGGATGTCCATATGTAAAAGGATGAATGTAGAAATAGAACTTATATTTTTCACAAATATTAACCCAAATTGGATCATAGACTTAAATATATAATACAAAACTGTAAAATGTCTAGAAGAAAACTAAAGAGAAAATCTAGATGACTTTGGATTTGGTACAACATCAAAAGTACGATCTATGAAAAAAATTATAACTTGAAGTTTATTAATATTAAAACTTTTGTTCTGTAAAAAAGACTGTTAAGATAATGAAAAGCAAGCCACAGACTTCGAGAAATTATTTGGAAAACACATATCTGATATAGGATTTGTGTTAAAGATATACAAAGAAATCTTAAAACTCAAGAATAATAAAATAATGCAATTAAAAAGTGAGCAAAGGATCTGAACAGACACCTCTCAAAAGAAGATATACAGTGGCAAATGTATATGAAACTATGTTCAACATCATAATTCATTTGAGAATTTCCAATTAAAATAAAAAGGAGATACCACTATACATTTATTAGAATGGCTAAAATCCTAAACAGGGGAAGCACCAAATATGCCCCAGAATGTAGAGCAACAGAAACTCATTTATTGCTGGTGGGAATGCAAGATGATACAACCACAGTAAGACAACTATGCACAACGGTTAGGCAGTTCCTTGCAAGGCTAAACATAGTCTTATCATATGTCCTAGTAGTTTTGCTCCTAGGTATTCTAAGTGAAAAGTGTATCTACACAAGCACACACAAAACCCTGCACGTGATTGTTGCAACTTTTGTGTAATTGCCTAAAACTAGAAGCAGCCAAGACGTTTTTCAATGGGTAAATAGATTAACAAACTGTAGCATGTCCATACGATGAAATATTATTCAACAATAAAAATAAATGAGCTACCAAGGCTAAAAGACATGGAGGAAGCTTAAAGCACATCTCTACTTGAATGAAACAAATTTGAAAAGGCTACATATTGTGTGATTTCAATTATATGACATCCTGAAGAAGGCAAAACTTTGGGTACTGTAAGAAGATCAGAGTTTCAGAGTCCAGGACGAGGGATGATTAGGTAAAGAACAGGGAGCTTTTGGGTGGTGAAACTATACTTTGTTATACCGTCACGTATGTATCATACGTGACAGTGAGTACTTTTGTTTTCTTCTACTTTTGTTTTAGGTTCAGGGGTATATGTGCAGGATGTGACGGTTTGTTACATAGGTAAATGTGTGCCATGGTGGTTTGCTACTCAGATCATCCTGTCACCTATGTATTAAGCCCAGCGTCCATTAGCTATTCTTCCTGATGCTCTCCCTCCCCTCACCATCCCCACTTTGTCAGTCTCCAGTGTGTGTTGTTCCCTCCCTCCATGTATTCGTGTGTTCTCATCATTCAACTCCCACTTATAAGTGAGAACAGGCAGTATTTGGTTTTCTGTTCCTGCATTAGTTTGCTGAGGATAATAGCTTCCAATTCCATCCATGTCCCTGCAAATGGCATCATCTCGTTCTTTTTTAAGGCTGCATAGTATTCCCATGCTATATATGTACCACATTTTCTTTATCTAGTCTATCATTGATAGACATTTAGGTTGATTTCATTTCTTAACTATTGTGAATAGTATTTCAATTAACATATATGTGCATGTATTTTTATAACAGAATGAATTATAATTCTTTGGCTATATACCCAATAGTTGGGTCAAATGGTATTTCTGTCTCTAGGTCTTTAAGGAATCTCCACACCGTGTTCCATAATGGTTAAACTAATTTACACTCCCACCAACTGTGTAAACGTGTTCTTTTTTTCTCTGCAAGCTTGACAGCATCTGTTGTTTTTTGACTTTTTGGTAATAGCCATTCTGACAGGTATAAGATTATATCTCATTATGGTTTTGACTTGCATTTCTCTAATGAACAGTGATGATGAACTTTTTTCCATATGTTTATTAGCCACATGTATGTCGTCTTTTGAGAAGTGTCCGTTCATGTCCTTTACCCACTTTTTAATGGGGTTGTTTGTTTTTTTCTTGAAAATTTGCCTAAGTTCCTTGCAGACCCTGGGTATTAGACATTTGGCAGAAGTATAGATGGCAAAAATATTCCCCCATTCTTTAGGTTGTCTGTTCACTCCGATCATAGTTTCTTTTGCTGTGCAGAAGCTCTTTCATTTAATTAGATCCCATTTATCAATTTTTGTTTTTGTTGCAACTGCTTTTGGCATTTTTGTCGTGAAATCTTTGCCTGTGCCTATGTCCTGAATGGTATTGCCTAGATTTTCTTCTAGAGATTTTATAGTTTTGGGCTTTACATTTAAGTCTTTAATCCATCTTGTGTTAATTTTTGTATAAGGTATAAGGAAGGGGTCCAGTTTCAATTTTCTGCATATGGCTAGCCAGTTCTCCCAGCACTATTTATTAAGGAATCCTTTCCCAATTGCTTGTTTTCATCAGTTTGTTGAAGATCAGGTGTGCGGTTTTACTTCTGAGTTCTCTATTCTGTTCCATTGGTCTATGTGTCTGTTTTTGTACCAGTACCATGCTGTTTTGGTTAGGCTTGTAGTGTAGTTTGAGGTTGGGTAGTGTGATGCCTCCAGCTGTGTTCTTTTTGCTTAGAATTGTCTTGGCTATTTGGGCTCTTTTTTGGTTCCACATGAATTTTAAAATAGTTTATTTTTTTTTATTTTTATTTTTTTCATTCTGTAAAGAATGCCAATGGTAGTCTAATGAGAATAGCATTGAATTTATAAATTACTTTGGGCAGTATGGCCATTTTAACAATATTGATTCTTCCTATCCATGAGCATAAGGTGTTTTCCATTTGTTTGTGTCCTCTCTGATTTCTTGGAGCAGTAGTTTATAGCTCTCCTTGAAGGGGTCCTTCACTTCACTTGTTAGCTATATTCCTAGGTATTTTATTCTTTTTGTAGCAATTTTAAATAGGAATTCATTCATGATTTGGCTCTCTGCTTGCCTGTTGTTGGCAAGCAGAGAAATGCTATAGAAATGCTAGCAATTTTCGCCCATTGATTTTATATCCTGAGACTTTGCTGACGTTGCTTCTCAGCTTAATAATTTGGACGAGACGATGGGGTTTTCTAGATATATCATGTCATATGCAAACAAAGATGATTTGACTTCCTCTCTTCCTATTTGAATACTCTTTCTTTTTCTTTCTCTCTCTTGCCTGATTGCCCTGGCGAGAACTTGCAATACTATGTTGAATAGGAGTGTACAAAAATTAATTCAAGATGGATTAAAGACATAAATGTCAGACCTAAAACCATAAAAACCCTAGAAGAAAACCTAGGCAATACCATTCAGGACATAGGCATGGGCAAGGACTTCATGTCTAAAACACCAAAAGCAACGGCAACAAAAGCCAACATTGACAAATGGGATATAATTAAACTAAAGAGCTTCTGCACAGCAAAAGAAACTACCATCAGAATGAACAGGCAACCTACAGAATGGGAGAAAATTTTTGCAATCTAGCCGTCTGACAAAGGGCTAATATCCAGAATCTACAAAGAACTCAAACAAATTTACAAGAAAAAAAATCAAACAACCCCATCAAAAAGTAGGCAAAGGACATGAACAGACACTTCTCAAAAGAAGACATTTATGCAGCCAAGAGACACATGAATAAATGCTCATCATCAATGGCCATCAGAGAAATGCAAATCAAAACCACAATGAGATACCATCTCACACCAGTTAGAATGGTGATCATTAAAAAGTCAGGAAACAACAGGTGCTGGAGAGGATGTGGAGAAATAGGAACACTTTTACACTGTTGATGGGACTGTAAACTAGTTCAACCATTGTGGAAGAGACTGTGGTGATTCCTCACGGATCTAGATCTAGAAATACCATTTGACCCAGCCATCCCATTACTGACTATATACCCAAAGGATTATAAATCATGATGCTATAAAGACATATGCACACGTATATTTATTGCAGCACTATTCACAATAGCAAAGACTTGGAACCAACCCAAATATCTATCAATGATAGACTGGATTAAGAGAATGTGGCACTTATACACCATGGAATACTATGCAGCCATAAAAAAGGATGAGTTCATGTCCTTTGTAGGGACATGGATGAAGCTGGAAACCATCATTCTCAGCAAAGTATCACAAGGACAGAAAACCAAACACTGCATGTTCTCACCCATAGGTGGGAATTGAACAATGAGAACACTTGGACACGGTGGGGAACACCACACACTGGGGCCCGTCTTGGGGTGGGGGGAGGGGGAAGGGATAACATTAGGAGATATACCTAATGTAAATGACGAGTTTCTGGGTTCAGCACACCAACATGGCAGATGTATACATATGTAACAAACCTGCACATTGTGCACACGTACCCTAGAACTTAAAGTATAATAATAATAATTAAAAATCTCAAAACTTAAAAAAAAAAAGAATAGGAGTGGTGAGAGAGGGCAACCTTGTCTTCTGACGGTTTTCAAGGAGAATGCTTCCAGCTTTTGCCCATTCAGTATGATACTGGCTGTGGGTTTGTCATATATGGCTCTCATTATCTTAAGATATAGTCTTTTAATACTTAGTTTATTGAGAGTTTTTAACACGAAGTGATGTTGAAATTTATCGAAAGCCTTTTCTGAATCTGTTGAGGTAATCGTGGTTTTTGTCACTGGTTCTGTTTATGTGATAAATCACATTTATTGATATGCATATTTTGAACCAATCTTGCTTCCTGGGGATGAATACAATTTGATTGTGGTGGGTAAACTTTTTGATGTGCTGCTGGATTTAGTTTGCCAGTGTTTTGTTGAGGATTTTTGCACTGAGATTTATTATAAGGTATTTGCTCACATGAGGCTGAGAAATCCCACAATCTGCTTTATAAAAGCTCAAGACCCAGGAAAGTCAGTGGTGTAAATTCTGGTTGGAGTCTGAAGGCCTTAGAATCAGGAGTGTCAGTGGTGTAAGTCCCAGTCCAAGGACAGGGGAAAACCAATATGTTAGCTCAATGAGTCTGGCAAAAAAGGAAAGTTGAATTGGTTTTATCTTTTTTTTTTTTTTTTTGAGCTCTCAAGAGGTTGGATGATGCCCACCCACATTGGAGATGGCAATCTGCTTGACACTGTCCCCCAATTCAAATGCTAATGCCTTCCAGAAGCACCCTTTCAGACACACACAGAAATAACATTTAATCACATAGCTGGGTACTGTGGCCCTGTCCAATTGACATAGAAAATTAAACATTATGGCCTGTAATAACAAAGGCCAAAGGAATTACACATTGTTACTGTACTGTGGCTGATAAAGTTACTTTCCTTGGACATAGGGGTTAAGAATTCTGATACTTCGCTATGTGTATACTAGAATTGAACAATTAAGTAAATAGATGGTGAATGCTGGGAGCCAGACTTCTCACTGTAAGAGTGGGAATTTGCACACAGTGGGAGGAGGAAGCTAGAATAACACATGTGGTAATAGGTTAGACCTAGAGATGTTTCTAAGAACTCATGTTCACCTTCATATAAATATGTATATTTAGATATAGAAATATTTTAAAATATGTATATATACATGGGTTAGTATAACATGCATTTATTTGCACTGTCTGCTGAGGGGGTCCTAAAAGAAATTACACCTCAGTAGCAATGATCATTTCTAGAACACAGATATTGTTTCTAACACTATGCACCAGTGAAAGGACCCAGGGCTTGTTAGAGAAATATCTGATTCTTTGACTAGGATAGGCAATGTACAATCTGAGCCTGGAGCATCTTGTAGTACAAGAAAATATAGAAGTGCTTAAATAAATAAACAAACAAAAAACACATTGAAATGTATCAACAAATCTGTGCAGAATAATTCTAAATAAATTTATGTAGGTTCTCCGCACTCAGGAAGAGGGAGCTAAATCCCAACTCTTTAAATATGGACTGTGCATAGTGACTTTTTTCCAAAGAGTACAGTATGGGAAAGGGGGAAACTAAAGTAACTTTATGGTGCAGACAAATGATAACACTACTTCAGCCAGATGATCAAAGTCAACATCAACAGTCATAAAACATGCTGATAGTATGTACGCTTGCAATGGTAAAAATGAATGAATGAAAATACAGACAGTATGTAAGTCCCTGATAGCTTTAGAGAGCCAGTAAATGTGTCTTTATCTTTGTATCTCAGAATTTTTTGTTTCTCAACTGTGTGTGTGTGTGTGTATACAAAGTTCATTTATATAATATATAAAACTCAATTTATTTTTAGTTGACACATTATAATTATACATGTTTAAGAGATACAATTGGATGTTTTGACACATGTATATTGTAGAATGATCAAATCAGGGCATATTTATCACCTCATGTATTTATCATTTTTTTGTGATGAGAACATTCAAAAACCTCTCTTCTGGCTATTTTGTAATGTAGGATACCTTACTGTTAACCATCATTGTCCTACTGTACAATAAAACACCAGAACTTCTTCTTCTTATGTAATTGTAGCTTCATTCAAGTTGACCAAACTCTCCCTGCCCCCCTTCCTCTCCCCAGTCTCTAGTAGCCACTGTTTTACTCTCTGCTCTCATGAGATTAACTATTTAAGGAGTTTTTTTAGGTTCAGCATATGAATGAGATCATGTAGTGTTTGTCTTTCTGTGTCTGGCTTCTTACACTTAACATGATGTCATCCAGGTCCATCCATGTTGTCTCAATTGACAGGATTCCATTTTATATGACTGAATAGAATTTCATTGTGTATACCGTATTTTCTTTACCCATTCATCTGTTGCTGAACACTTGGGTTGATTCCATATCTTGGCTATTATAAATAGTGCAAATAATGCAAATAGTGCTGTAACTCGACATACTGTTTTCATTTTCTTTGCATATATACCCAGTAATGTGATTGTTGGATTATATGGTAGTTCTCTTTTTAATTTTTTGAGCAACTTGCATACTGGTTTCCATATTCTGGCTATACTAATGTATAATTCCACCAATACACTATATTAAAAAAAGAGAGAAATGAAAGCTCTATGATCATTTCAATAGACACAGAAAAAGTATTTGACAACATTTCACATCCCTTTTTAACAAATTAGGCATAGAAGGTATATGCCTCAAAACAACAAAGGCCGTATATGACAAATTCACAGCTAACATCATACTGAATGGAGAAAAGTTGAAGTCTTTTCCTGCAAGATCAGTAGTATTTCTGTGTTTTTTTATGTGAGAAAAAAAAGTCCTACTAGACTGGACTAAGTCACTGTTTCATTGAGTTTTCTTTTACTTGTGTCTTAACATAATACTTTAAAAGTCCATTTTTTTTTGCTTTTTATGAGTATGGCATTGAAAACTGTAAGCGGAAATGATCATTTTTGAAATTTTTAAATGCACAATTTTAATACCTGTTTTCCTCTGCCATAAAATTTTTATTACCCTTCTTTTTTGTTTTTCTTTTTACTAGAAAAATTATCTTTGCAGAGAAGAAGCTCATTTTCCCTTTCATCACTAAGAAATTAGGTTCTATGAGTGCATGCATTTCTGCTCATTTTTGTTGTTCTGTTACCATCATATAAAACAGGAGCTATCAAATAGTCAATGTGCAATAAATATTCCATAAGAGTATATCGCTATATTGTGTTCATTTGCCTTTAAAACTCTTCACTTTACCTGAGGAGTTACTAATTGAAATCATGGAAGTGGCTGGATTATGTGAAAACAGATTCTTGGTGTATGTCTGCACACTGGGTGAAGTGATAAAGAAAGGGGGCTTGTTGTTGCTGTTCCTTTTACATCATAACATTTATATTTCAGAATGTTTTATTTATAGTTTAAGTTTAAAAGGGAGAAAGTGCATATTATATATTATTTAAGTAGCTTTTGTGATCCTTTACAGCCTTAAGCGTATTGCTGAATACACATCAAACTATTAATAAACACCATTCATTTCACTTATATTAATGGTTCTATGTTCCTATTCCCTTTTTTTTGAGACGGAGTTTTGCTGTTGTTGCCCAGGCTGGAGTGCAATGGTGCGATCTCGGCTCACTGCAACCTCAGTCTCCCAGGTTCAAGCAATTTTTCCTGCTTCCGCCTCCCAAGTAGCTGGGATTATAGGCATGTGCCACCACGCCTGGTTAATTTTGTATTTTTTTTTTTTTTTTTTTTTTTTTTTTTTTTTAGTATAGTTGGGGTTTTACCAGGTTTGTCAGGCTGGTCTTGAACTCCTGACCTCAAGTGATCCACCCGCCTCGGCCTCCCAGAGTGCTGGGATTACAGGCGTGAGCCACTGCGCCCAGTCTTTATTCCCTTTTTCTTAACATTGATGATAGCTTGCAAAACAATGGAAATTTATACTTAATGATTATCTTATACTTAAAATGTATTGTAAGTTTGATGCTTGTAGTCAATAAATGGTTAGAAAAATACCTACAATATTTTGGAAATAATAAATAGTAATACAAAACTCATTTGTGAATGTCTATATAATTTTCAGAGTACCTTAACTTCCATTGTTTTAACCAACTTTACAGCAACCTCACAAGAAATCATGATATGGTATCATTATTTTCAGAAAAGGTAATGAAACTTATGATTAGGCTTGGGTTTAAATAATTGTCTTTGCCATTGACTATTTGTGTAACCATAGTAAATTCACTTAATCATTTCTAACTTCAGTTTCTTAAACAGTGAAATAAAGTTATGTCTACTTCATACGCTTATTGAGACTACTTAGATAAACAAGTTCTCAAAAATATTGTCTTTCCATCTTCCTTTCTGTTACCTTGCTATGCACAAGCAGACATAGCCATAAACCAGTTCTACAGTAGTTAAAAAAAGAAACAAATAGAATATGTGTCTGACGACAAGTATCATGGCTGAGATTAAACTCAGTCCTTTGGATACACAAAGGCTTTTTTTGTAGCTTTAGACATACTAATATTCGGAAGTGCTAACCTTTAGTGTATTCTTTATTGGTTACATACTGCACTTGATTTTTGTTTCTAAATTTATTCAAGAATATTTTAATTATAATTTTGCTGAAAATTAAATGCAAAGTTTAAGTATTTCTAAAGGTAAATTTCCATTCCCTTAATAATAGCATAGAGAAATTACTCAGAAGTTCCTTTTATTCCAAAATCTCAGAAATTGAGTGTGGTAATGACAATGTATTCTCAGCCTTAATGTGGTAATCCCTAGTGGAGATCTTCACATTTTTAATTATTTAACAATGTCATTTAAATATTATCTGTCCTCTATGAATATTTCATATTCATCAAAAATTCCCTGAGAAAGTAAAAATAACCTGTACATTTGTTAAAGAAGACAGTATCAATAATAGCATCCAAATGGTATTTCATTGCCTTTGACGTAGGGAATAGTTTTTAATCCACTGGTTTCAATCAATCACCTAAATTTTTTTAAGAGTATACAGACTAAGGGCATATTAACCAAAAGAGCCTTGGAAACAGGGCATTAATAATAAACTAGAACTAGAAATAAGCTCTGTCTCAAGATCAGATGTTATTCAGGAACATGTGGAAGAATCTCTAAAAGTGAAAGTTAAGCCATCTTTTTTTTTGGGACGGTCTCACCCTGTCGCCCAGGCTGGACTATGGTGGCGTGATCTTGGCTCACTGCAACCTCCCCACCACCGAGTTCAAGCGATTCTCCTGTCTCAGCCTCCCAAGTAGCTGAGATTACAGGTACCTGCCACTGCACCCTGCTAATTTTTGTATTTTTAGTAGAGACAGGGTTTCACCATCTTGGCCAGGCTGGTCTTGAACTCCTGACCTTGTGATCCACTCGCCTCAAACTCCCAAAGTGCTGGGATTACAGGCATGAGCCACCGGCCCAGCCGAGCCATCTTTATTGATATGAGCAGTTTGACCAACATGGGTTATGGACTGAATTCCCCCAAAATCATATGTTGAAGCCCTAACCCCCAGTTTGACCATATTTGGAATAGGTACTTTAAAGAACTA
Organism: Symphalangus syndactylus; assembly: GCF_028878055.3. Taxonomy (NCBI): domain Eukaryota; kingdom Metazoa; phylum Chordata; class Mammalia; order Primates; family Hylobatidae; genus Symphalangus; species Symphalangus syndactylus. The sequence continues at coordinate 14,492,870 of NC_072428.2, forward strand.
CTTAAGGTGACATGAAGTCATGAATGGGACCTTAATTCATTATGACGGGTGTCCTTACAAGAAGAGGAAGGGACACCAAGGATGTGTGTACACAGAGAAATGGCCATGTGAGGACTCTACAAGAGACAGGCATCTGCAGGACAAGGAGAGAGACCTCAGAAAAAACAAACTCTGCCAACACCTTGATTCTGGATTCTAGGCTGTAGAACTGTAAGAAAATAACTTTCTATTGTTTAAGCCGCATGGCACATGGTCTGAGGTCTTGCTACGGCAGCCCTAGCAAACCAATACATTAGGAGGCATCATGATCTATGGAATACCAAGAGCAAAGGTTCATAGTTAGACGATTATGGGAAATATCGTTAAATAATATGAATTGCCACATATAGAACAACTAGTAGGTGTCAAGTGATTGAGACAGATATCTTTCCAAAGCACACCCCTAATGCTGGCATTATTAGCTTCAGTATCAGATAAAAAAATTAAAATGTGGAGAAATTAAGTAACTTCCCCAAATTAAAGTAATAAAAATAATTAATTAAAAATTAGAACCTAGGGTTTTTTTTTTTTTTAACTTAAAGTGATGACCTTGCCATTATGCCATAATGTGCTTTTTAAAAGTGACATAGTGGCCGGGCATGGTAGCTCACGCCTGTAATCCCAGCACTTTGGGAGGCTGAGGCGGGCGGATCATGAGGTCAGAAGATCGAGGCCAACCGGGCTAACACAGAGAAACCCTGTCTCTACTGAAAATACAAAAAACATTAGCCGGGCGTGGTGGTGTGTGCCTGTAGTCCCAGCTTCTCTACTCGGGAGCTGAGGCAGGAGAATCGCTTGAACCCGGTAGGCGGAGCTTGCAGTGAGCCAAGATCCCACCACTGCATTCCAGCCTGGGCAACAAAGTGAGACTCCCTCTCAAAAAAAAAAAAAAAGTGACATAATTTCTGCTTTCAATGGTCAATTTAATATTAAGTCTAAACATCCAACCTGATAAGGATAAATGGAAAGGGGAATAAATTCTGTTTGATGATTCTAAGTTAGATTTTTCACATGGCCCCATGTAGCCCCATTGGTGCCATTTCCTAGTGCTCTAGTGGCCAATGTAAGAGTGGGGATGAGGATCAAGGCCCCACTCCCTATCTGAGAAGTTTCTGAACTGATTTTCTGAAGTGAAGTGACACACACTACTCATTTAACTAGTCGGCCAGGAGTATGTATTCTCCTCTACACTCCATCATCATTCAGCTTCCAAGTGATAACCTTGCAAAAGGGGAAGGCTGCAATTTTCAATCAGTTCTGCTTACAGCAGGGCAGGGTGGCTACACCAGTCAAGCCAGAGAAAAGCATTAGAAAGCCTGTATTTTTTTCCGAGATCCATTCCACATAAATCAATCTTGCTTTGCTAGGTTGGCAAAATTGTGTGTGAATCAACTAAATCACAGCCCTTTTGAGAGGAAAAACATCAGCAAAGAACAAGTTACTGGGAAAACAGGAGAACAATGAGGCTTTCCCTCAAAGGCATATAAGGACCTTTAATTGTTACCCATACAGAGGCATGCATGTAAAGGTAAAGTAAATTGAGTAAAGGCACTCAGTTATTTTTTAGCTTTATTGAGGTATAATTGGCAAATACAAATTGCACATATTTAAGGTGTACAATATAATGTTTTGATACACATATACATTGTGGAATAATTACTTCAGTCAAGCTAATTAACGTATCCTTCCCCTCACATGTTTACCACTTTTTTGGTGTGTGTTGAGAACATTTAAAATCTACTCTCAGAAAATTTCAAGAATACAATGCAGTGTTAACTACAGCTACCAGGGTGTGCATTATATTACAGAACTTGTTCATTGTGCATAACTGAAACTTTGTACCTTTGAGCAACATCTTCCCATTTTCCCCAGCACCCACTCCCTGACAACCATCATTCTATTCTGTGTTTCTATGAGTTCAACACACACACATAATTGAGATCAGGCAGTATTTGTCTATCTGTGCCTGACTCGTTCACTTAGTGTAATGTTCTTCAAAGTGCACCCATGTTTTTAAAAATGACAAAATATTCTTATTTTTTGAGGCCAAAATAAATTCCATCATATATATTAACATAATGAATGGATAAAGAAAATGTGATATGTATGTGATATATATTTTCCATTATATATATTTTCCATTATTATGTATATATGTGATATACATAATATGTGATATATATATTCCATTATGTATGTGATATATATTCCATTATATATAACATTTTCTATATATATTACATATATATAACATTTTATATATATTTATGTATATATATCATGCAGTATTTGTCTATCTGTACCTGACTAGTTCACTTAGCATAATGTTCTTCAAAGTGCACCCATGTTTTTAAAAACGACAAAATGTTCTTATTTTTTAAGGCTGAAATAAATTCCATTATATATATTAATATAATGAATGGAAAAAGAAAATGTGATTTTATATATTTGTGATATATATATTCCATTATATATAATAATATTTACTATATATATTGCATATATAACATTTTATATATATTCCTTTATGTATGTATATCTCATATATATATATGTATCACATTTTCTTTATCCATTAATCTGTCAGTGGACATTTAGCTTGATTCTGTATTATATCTTGAATAATGCTTCAGTGTCATTGGAATACAGATATCTCTCTGAGATTCTGATTTTATTTCCCTTGGATGTATACCCAGAAGTGGGATTGTTGGATCATGTGGTAGATCTATTTTTATTTTTTCATTTTGTATTGATTTTTTGAGACAAGGTCTTGCTCTGTCACCCAGGCTGGAGTGCAGTGACATGACCACAGCTTACTGAGCCTCCACCTCCCAGGCTGAAGCAATCTTCCCACCTCAGCCTCCCTAGTAGCTGGGACTATGGGCACGCACCATCATGCCCAGCTAATTTTGTTCGTATTTTTTTTTTAGAGATAAGATTTCGCCATGTTGCCCAGGCTGGTTTTGAACTCCTGAGCTCAAGCATCCACCTGCCCCGGCCCCCAAGTTGCTAGGATTACAGGAAACATTCTATTTTTATTTTTTTGAAAAAAATATATATACTATTTTCTATAATAGCTATATCAATTTACCTTTTTCCCAACAGTGTATCAGTGTTTCCCTTTCTCTGCATACTCCCCAAACTTATTTCTCTCTTTTTAAATTAAAGCTATTAACAGGTGTGACACGATGTCTCATTGTGGTTTTGATGTGCACTTCCCTGATAATTAGTGATGTTCAGCATTTTTTTGTATACATGTTGGACATTTGTATGACTTCCTTGGAGAAATGCATATCTAGGTCCTTTGCCTTATGTGATGGTTAATACTGTCAACTTGATTGGACTGAAGGATGCAAAGTATTGATCCTGGGTGTGTCTGTGAGGGTGTTGCAAAGGAGATTAACATTTGAGTCAGTGGGCTGGGGAAGACAGACCCACCCTTAATCTGGTGAGCACAATCTAATGAGCTGCCAGCAAATATGAAGCAGGCAGAAAAACGTGAAAAGGCGAGACTGGCCTAGCCTCCCAGCCTACACTTTTCTCCCATGCTGGATGCTTCCTGCCCTCAAACATCGGACTCCAAGTTCTTCAGTTTTTAGACTAGGACTGGCTCTCCTTGCTCCTCAAGCTTGCAGACAGCCTATTGTGGGACCTTGTGATCGTGTAAATTAATACTTAATAAACATCTATCTACCTATCTGTCTGTCTGTCTGTCTGTCTATCTATCTATCTATCTATCTATCTATCATCTATCTATCTATATCTTATTAGTTCTGTCCCTCTAGAGAATCTTGACTAATACACCTGATTTGTAATAGGGTTATTTATTTTCTTACTATTTAGTTTCTGAGGTCCTTACATATCTTGGATATCAATCCCTTATCATATATGTGGTTTGCAAATTTTTCTCCCATTTTGTATGTTGTCTCTTTACTCTGTTGATTGTTTCTTTTACTGTGCAGAAACTTTTTAATTTGATGCAATCTCATTTGTCATTTTTACTCTGTTGATGGCGCTTTTGAGATTATATTAAAAAAATCATTGTCCAGACTGATGTCAAAAACTTTCCCCTGCTTTCTTCTAGTAGCTTTACAGTTTCAGGTCTTATGTTTAAGTCTTTAAATTATTTTGAGTTGATTTTTCTATGTGGCATGAGCTAAGGATCCAAGTTCATTCTTCTGTGTGTGGATATTCAAATTTTTCAACACAATTTGTTAAAAAAATTATCCTTTGCCTATTGTTTGTTCTTGGCACCTTTGTTGAAAATCGATCAACTGCAAATGTGTGTGGATTTATTTCTGGCCTCTGTATTCTGTCCCATTGGTTGACATGGCTGTTGTTATGCCAGTGCCATATTATTTTGTTTATAATGTCTTTGTGGTATAATTTGAAATCAAATAGTGTGATGCCTCTAGCTTTGTTCTTTTTTATTCAATATTTCTTTGGCTATTTGGGCATTTTTGTAGTTCCATTCAAATTTTAGGATTTTTTTGTGAAAAATGTCATTGTAATTTTAGTAAGGATTGTATTGAACCTGTAGATTGCTTTTGATAGTAAGGATATTTTAGCAATATTGATTCTCCTAATCCATGAACACAGATAGCGTTCCATTTATTTGTATTTTATTTAATTTATTTCATTAGTGCTTTGTAGTTTTCAGAGTATACTTCTTTCACCACCTTAGTAAATTTATTCCTAAGAATATTTCAATGCTTTTTCAAAATGGAATTGTTTTCTTAATTTTTTTCTAGAGAGCTCATTGCTGACATATAGAAACATAACCTATTTTTGTATGCTGATTTTGTATCCTGCAACTTTACTGAATTTGTTTATTAGCTCTAACAGTTTTTGGTTCTTTAGAGTTTTCTATATGTAAGATCACGTCATTTACAAACAGAGACAATTTTACTTCTTGATTTCTGATTTGCATACTTTTATTATTTTTGCTTGCCTATTTCTCTGTCTAGGACTTCCAATGCTATGCTGAATAGAAGTGGTAAGAATGAGCATCCTTGTCTTGTTTCCGATCCATTGTTGAGTGTAGATGTCCTTTTTTATGTTGAGATATATTCTCTCTATACCTAATTGGTTAAGACTTGAAAAAAAAAAGAGTGTGGAATACCCACGTGTGGGTATTGAGCACTTGAAAGGTGGCTGGTAGTTCTGAGTACTTGAATTATAAATTACATTTAATAAAAATTTAAATTTAATTAGCCAGATGTTGCTACTGTCAAAACTGAAAAGTCTGAAATTTTTGCCAATACTGGCAAGCTAACAATTTAACCTGCCACAGTTTCAGGGATGCTGGTTAGAGACACACAATTCCTGAGTTAGAGAAAAAGATTTTTATTGTTCAAGGCACAACAAGTATCATAAACATCTTATTTGTGTTATTTGGTTCCCTTTGTTCCCAAATGTGCAGAAATGCAAGAGGCTATAGACAAAAGGCTCCAACAGCCACTGTATTGTGTATGAATATCAAAGATAGTATGTAGTCCTTAGTGTAAGATTTTTTCCATTCAGTATATTAGGAGATAGATTATTGATATTTTGTGTGTATTAGTATTTTCTAATGTCCTCTCTTTCTTTTGTAAGGCTTCATATTATTCCATTGTATAAGTATAACAAGTTTTTTTAAGAATGCATTTGCGGGAGGCCGAGGCGGGCAGATCACGAGGTCAGGAGATCGAGACCATCCTGGCTAACACGGTGAAACCCCGTCTCTACTAAAAAAATACAAAAAATTAGCCGGGCGTGATGGCGGGCTCCTGTAGTCCCAGCCACTCAGAAGGCTGAGGCAGGAGAATGGCGTGAATCCGGGAGGCGGAGCTTGCAGTGAGCCGAGATCGCCCCACTGCACTCCAGCCTGGGGGACAGTGCGAGACTCCATCTCAAAAAAAAAAAAAAAAAAATGCATTTGCCCATATATGGACACTTGAGCTATTTCTAATTACTGGCTTATTATGAATAAATCTGCCTTAAACATTCTTGTCCAGTTTTTGTTAAGCATATATTTGTATATATTTTGCATAGAGGCATATGTGTAGAATTGCTGGGTCACAGGATGAATATGTGCATAGTTTTATAAGAGCTTGCAGGACAACTTCTTCCAAAGTAGTTTCACCATTTTACATCTGCACCAACTGTCTGTAAGACTTCGAGTTGCTCCATATCCTTTCCAGCTTTTGGTTTTGTCACTCTTTTAAATTTAGAAATTTAGAAGATAATTAAACAAAATGTCAGAAATGTGTGTTGTGTATGCATGTATTTTTATAGTCTGAGTAACAAAATCCAAATGTGAAATACTTCCTGCATACCCGTGTTTGAATCTCAATTCAAATGTGATAGTAGTATCACATTATGGTTTTAATTGCATTTCCCAAGAGTCTAATGAGGTTGAGATCTTTTTCATTTGTTCGTATTTTTCTTGTGAAATGCTTACTCAAATATGTTGTCTATTTCTGAGTTGTTTGTCTTTTAATTTTGAGTCATAGGAGGTATTTTCAGATATCAGATTTAGTGACACACATATTTTGCAAATATATTCTCTCAATATGTGGCTTATTTATTCATTTTCTTAATTATGCCCTAGATGGAAAATGTTTATTTTTGATGAAGTCTAATTTATCAATTTGTTATTATATGGTTATTGCTTTAAATGACCTGTTTTTGCCTAGTCCCAAGTTGTGAAGACATTTTCTTGTGTTTTATTTTAAAAGCTTTATGTTATTTATTTTACATGTGGATCTTTTATCCATCTCTAGTTCACTTTTGTATACATTAGTTCATCCCTATGTATGGTTTTGCTTTGTACGGTTTTAGTTACACAGGGTCAACTGTGGTCTGAAAATATTACATACAATAAGATATTTTGAGGAGAGGGGCACGTTAACATTACTTTTATTACAGCATATTATATAATTATTTTATTTTTATTTTGTTAATCTCTTACTATGCCTGATTTTAAAAATTAAACTTTTTCATAGCTATGAATATATAGGAAAAAAATATATGTATGTTGTTTGGTACTAACCATGATTTCAGGCATCCACCGAGGGTCTTGGAATGTTCCCCGTGAATAAAGGAAGATTATTGTATGAGGTAGGAGTCAAGATTTATTTTTTTAAAAACAAATACTCAGTTATTCCCATATTATATTTTGTTTTAGTGCCTTCATTTAAAACAATGGATGTATATATGTAGGTCTATGTTTGAAATTTATATTCAAATCTATTGATTTATACGCCCAGTGCCATATTGTTTGTGGTAACTTTACAGTAAGTTTTGAAGTCATATAGTATAATTTCTTCAATTTTGTTAATCTTTTTCAATATTGCTTATGATATTCTTTGCCCTTTGCATGTCTATAAAACTTTTATATTCAATTTGTAATCTTTTCCAAAAAAAAAGCCAGTTGGAAATAGTAGAATCTACATTAATCTACATTAATAATGTTGAGTCTTCTAATTCATGAATAATATGTATATCTCCATAAATTGTGCTTTTTTTTGCTCTCAGCAAAATTTTATAGTTTCCCGTGTAAAGATCCACACATTTTTGTGAAAATTGTTTTTTAAATATTCCTTTTGAGATTATTGTATGTAGAATTATATTTTGTTTTCCAATTCTTTACTGCTAGCATATAAAATAATGATTGATTCTGTACATTAACTTTGTGTCTGCAAACTTGTTAAATTAATCTTAAATTTTATTTTCTCAGTATCTTTTCAATGTCTATACAATCTATAGTAATACCCCCTCTTTCATGCCTGATATTAATATATGGTGTCATTTTCTTGACATGCCTAGTGAGGGGTTAATCAATTTTGTTGATCTTTGTAAATAATCAACTTCAACTCTGTTAATTTTTCCTGTTGTTTATTTAACTTTCGTAAATTTTTAAGGATATTCTATATAAAAATTTATATTTTCTGCAAGTAAAGACAGTTTTAATTGTCACTTTTCTGTATTTTATCAGCTACTTCTGTTTTTTTGTCATATTACAAAGACCAGATCATCCAGTGTAATACTGAATAGAAATGCCTTATTCTAGATTTTAGAGAAAATGTTTTAGGATTTCAACACTAAGTTGATATTATCTAAGTTTGTTGTAGATGTCCTTTATCAGACAGATGAATTCCCATTCTATTCTAGCTTTTAAAAATATTTTTTACTAGGAACATTGCTATTTACTAGGAATATCGCTATGACCTTAAGTAATGGAAGATAAATCTATAGTGTTCTTTTTTGTCGTGTAGTTTGGTACCAATTTTATGTGACTTTACATAATGAGTTTGGAAGTATTTCCTTCTTTTATGTTTCATGACAGAGTTTTTTAAGATTGATGTTATTTCTTCTTTAATGTTTGATAGATCCTATAGGTAAAATGATCTGGGTTTATTGTTTTACCTGTTAAAGAGTTGTTGAAATGAAACTCACATTCACAGGACTATTCAAATTTTCTGTTTTGCCTCCTGTCAGTTCTGGCCAGTGATGTTTCTCAAAAAATTTATTTGAGCTATGCACGTGTAATGTTTTTTTTCGCATAGAGTTACAAGGAATATTATCTTAGAATCTTTTTAGTGTCTGTACAATCTAGTAATAATCTCTCTTTCATGGCTGATATTTATATATTGTGTATATTTATTATATATATTTATTTGTTTTGCTAGAGGTTTATCAATTTTGTTTATTTTTGTAACAACTAACTTTTGACACTGTTAATATTCTCTGTTGTTTTCTCCGTTTATTATGCTGATCTCTGCTCTCATCTTTATTTCTTTGGTATTGCTTTTTTATTTTCCCACATATTAAAGTGAAAACTTAGGTCACTGACATTTTGTCTTTTCTTGTGTTAGCATTCGAGGCTATATATTTCATTTAAGTTTTTTAGCTCATCTCCAAAATTTTGATACACTTTTATCATTCATAACATCCCCTTAATTTTCCTTGCAAATTTTTCTTTGATCCTTTAATTACTAGAATGTGTTTGTTTAATTTCTAAATATTTGGTATTTTCTCGGATACATTTTACCTATTGTGCCACGTCCACGTGATGAATACCTGTGAGTATACAAGGATATTAATGAGTTTAAAAAGAAGATAATTAAACAAAAAAGTCAGAAATGTGTGTTGTGTATGCATCTATTTTTATAGTCTGAGTAGCAAAATCCAAGAAAAAGTTACAATTCATATTCCTGCATACCTGTGTTTGAATCTCAATTCAAATTCTTATTAGCTGAATAGTCCTAGGCAAATCACTTAACTACTCTGAGTCTGTGTTTCTGTATATCATTGTACTTACATAATAGGCTTGTTAAAAGGATTAAATTGGTTAATATTTGGAAAGCATGTAGAACAATAACCGGCTAATAAGTCTACATCACTGTTAAACAGAGTAGAAGCAAAATTGTGTTGTATTCATTCTGTTTTTCCCCAGAGCCTAGCATACAATAGGTGCTCATTAGTTAATTTTAAAACATTCTCATGTGAAAAGCTTTGTGTAGGAAGTAAACAAATTATCTGTCCATGCATTCACCCTTTCATTCACTCAGGACATTCTATGGCATTTATTGAGCACATGCCTGGAATAAGGGAGGAGACCACACCTCATACTGTCTTATGCCCAATTTCTGCCTCCAAAGAAAGAAGAAGTCAAAACTAAAAGGCAGAAATGAAATCCACAGGCAGGCAGCCCGTCTTCACGCCCTGGGCCTGGTTGTTAACGATTGACCCCTGACCTAACCGGTTATGTTATCTATAGATTCCAGACATTGCATGGAAAAGCACTGTGAAAATCCCTGTCCAGTTTTTTTCTGTTCTGATTACCAGTGCATGCAGCCCCCAGTCATGCACCCACTGCTTGCTTAATTGATCACGACCCTCTCACGCAGACCCCCTTAGAGTTGTAAGCCCTTAAAAGGGACAGGAATTGCTCACTCGGGGAGCTCGGTTTTTGGAGACGTGAGTCTTGCCGATGTTCCCAGCTAAATAAAGCCCTTTCCTTCCACAACTCGGTGTCTGAGGGGTTCTTGTCTGCAGCTTGTCCTGCTACAGTATCAGATAACGTATGTGAAGGTGGGATGCACATAGCCTGGCACATATGGAAGCAAAATAAGCGTAAAGGACACAAAACAAATAGACACATCGTGTACTCAAATTAATGAGAAAATTATTATTTAGGTAAATCAAAAATTTAAAGGTCACAACAAATGATAAACATTGTGAATGAGACAGAAGTTCTGATAGGACCAGGATAGGATTGGTTTGTGGATAGAACTGTTGATGTTAATATAGATGAAAATAAAAAACTCACATACTAGCTTTTCTATTAAAAATTTTGATAAACTTGCGTGATAGAATAAGTAAGTAGAATCCTCAGCTGAGCCAGTATGTGTCCCTGTCTCTGTGTCCCTCTGCATCTGACTTTGGCTCTGTCTTCTTACCCTCTCTTTCTCTCTGCCTCACTCTCTCACTCTTTCTTTCTGTCATTCTCATATTTTCTTTCATTCTTTCTCTCTTGTCGCATCCACTGTGCTATGGTTCATGTTCATACATTACCTATGCTGAGGAAATATAGTGTCCTACACTAAATATCTTTTTCTAGTTTACAATGTAGGAGAAAACAAGAAGTAGAGAACAGGATCAGGAAAGACTTTGTTACTCCTTTTTGATTATTTACTGAGGACAGCATGGTGTCATTTCAACCTGTAACCTGATTTGCCTGCTTCTAACCATTTTGTTTTCAATTAGTATTCTACCTAAGCAACAAAGTCAGAAACTTTAAATGCATTAGTTATCACTAATCTAATTAAAATACAGCTTATAATTACATCAGGAAATCAACTGCTTCTCCCCTCTCTGAGGTACTTAGAAACAAGTGGAAAACTACTGAAAAGTGAATTATTGGGAGAGTTTTTAAAGATTATCAGGAAAGACAAAGGGTTGCCGGGTTCTGCTTTATAAATAGAAAATAAAACAATTAATAGTGTGTATGTTGGCCTTCTTTCTTTCTTTCTTTCTACTCTATTCTCTTCTCCACTGTCTTTATTCCTTCTTCATCTACCCTCTTCTCCTCTTTCTCCTCATCTCTCTTGATGGTATCGTAAGTTTGAAAACCTATTTAGTTGGTTTCTGAAGAGTCTCTGAAAGAGCATAAACTCTATCAATGAAAGATATGGCATCTTGGCATTTTTTTTTCAGACTTATGTGGTTTGAAATAGAGAAATTTGTATGTGAATGGATCAAGGTACTTCCACTCATTGATACAGTTATAAGTTATGACATATATTATCTCTTTTAATATTTGTGATAACCCAAAAGGATGGCTGCATGGATTATTCCCATCTTTCAGTTGTACAAATCGTGTCACGGAGAAGTTAAATTACTTGTCAGAGACCACACAGCCTGTAAAGGTGGAACTTAGTAGTCTAAATCTGTTGCCTGTAGTTCTTATCACTTCTTTATGTTAAACATTGAGTGCCTCAATATTATACAATTCACAAGGTGCATATTAGAAAATGAGGAAGTAACAAGCCCCCTCTCAAATTTTCAATAAGCAAAACACTTTTCATATGTTAAACTCTGTTTGAAATATAATTTATCTGTTTGCTTAAGACTGGTAATCCTAACCTCTTAGATATGGGTGAATGAATTCCTTACTAAACCCAGATATGTGAGAGGCAATATGAATATTAGACTACGAAATATAAAATAACATGATCAATTTATTCCTCTTGTTAGCCCTTGACCCGTCTCTGTGCATGTGTGTGTTTTCTTTTCAGGGTCGGACTGGGAAAAATTATGACTAATGATTCGGAGTGTGACATTTGGAATAAACCTGTGTAAATTAAGACCGTATTAAACATTACATCTTGAACAAATTACTTACCCATTTAGGTCTCAGGTTCTTAATTTGAAAATGGGAGAAATAATAGTCCTATTTTATTGCATTCTTATGAAATTAAATACACATAAACATATTCAGGTCCTTGTCCCATTACAATCAGTCTTAAGAGCTGTTTTTCTTTCTATATCACTTTATTGCTGGGTTTATTTATTTCATGGGAAGGGAGGATAAAAAGATATGTTCTCACGGCAATAAAAGATCATCATGCTGAAGGTATATGTAGCCTTTATATACACTGAAATCAGAAATGTTAGTAATGTCTTTAGATTGTCAGCAATTGGTTGCCAGAAATTAGCAGTTCTTTACAAAGGACGTTTCAAAACTTGAATGTCAAGAGTTGGAAGATAATCAGAGCTCTAGTCATGCTTATTCTTGAGTAAGAAAGAAAAGTACTGCAGGGGAGAAAAGATTTCTTACCCATTGTGAGGTTCAGGTCTGAGACCTCTATAACCAAGACAGATTAACAAGAGAAAAGAACAGCCATTTATTTAATGTAAGTTTTATGTGACATGGGAATATTTTAAAAAATGAAGACTCAATGAACAGAAAAACCTCTGTATGTTTATGGTCAGTCATACAGAAGTATGAGCAAAGCCTGTTTATTCCAATTCTTAGTGTACTTGTGCCACATTCCCTTTCTCTGTTGTTGCAAAGGGCTCTCTGGAATGACAGTCACATGACTTACCTTTGAGGAAGGTCAGAGAATTCTTTCACGGCTTGCTTCAAGGCAGAAGTCTAGAGATCAGAGAGAATTTTCTGCTTCTGCTGTTTCATAAAATGCATCATATTTTGGGGTAGCATGTTCTGAGCTCCACCATTTCAGAGTAACACAAGAAGCATTTCATGGTGATTCCCAATAACGTAGGATAATATTCTACCTGGGGAGCCATAACACAGTCTTCCCAAGTCTTTTCCCCAGATGTCTCCTGAACTTCCACCCCTGTCTATACTCACCTACACCCGGAGTATGTAAACATGTTAATATAGAGGATATATTTTCTCTATTTGGCTAAATAACACTTACAGTTTCTGATTATAAAACTGTATTAAGTTGTATTATTCTGTATATTACAAATGTTCTAGGAGTTTACTCATTCACTATTCTGTATATTAAAAATGATGTGAATGGTTTACAGTACTTCCACTCATTGATACAGTTATAAGTTATAACATGTATTTTCTCTTTTAATATTTTTGATAACCCAAAAGGATGGTTGCTTGGATTATTCCCATCTTTCAGTCATACAAATTGTGTCATGGAGAAGTTAGATTACTTGTCAGAGACAAGTAATCTTACAGCCTGTAAAGGTGGAACTTTAATAGTCTAAATCTATTGCCTATAGTTCATATCACTTCTTTATGTTAAACATTGAGTAGGTAAACTCACTAGAACATTTGTAATATACAGAATAAAATTTTCAAAAAATTATTCATAAACTCACCATCCAGAATTTTTTTCATTGTGGAAGTAAACAACAACCACTCAAATGAGAACAAAAAATGCTACTTATTCAAAACTTGCCATAGTGAAGGAGGTGGCCACTGTCACTTGATTTTAGAGCCTCAAAAGCAGGTTTAGGAGTGGGAAAGCTTAATCATCAAAAGAAAAGAAGCCTTCAGGTATGCTCTGATTGGAAGCTGTTAGTCTGGAGAAGCTTTGTTAGTCTTATGCTGGAAGTGGAAACAAAAATTAGGGAAGCTGTCAGTTATTAATCAAGTATTGATCACTGGGGCCCAAACCTTACAGGGGCTATCATTTGGCTTTCTGGATTTCTTGTTAGAGATAGTGGTCTGACTTCTTATAAGTATCTCCTGTAGATGGTAGGCTAGCTTCCTGGGCTGGTTACTGAAGGTAATGGGTTAATTTTCTAGGCAGATTAATGCCAATTGTGGGTCAGAGTTTTAATTTTTATACAGGTTGGTGCAAAAGTCATTACTTTTAATGGCAAAAATCATAATGATTTTTGCACCGTCCTATACAATCTGATCATTGTCTATTTATATATTCGGTTTCTCACCATATTTAGCAATGTCTTTTCTTTCCAAGTCCCTCAGTCCCACCACTAAGACACATGTTTATTGGTTGAAAAACGGCTTAATGTTTTACAGGTAGGAAAGTGTGTATGAACCAGTACGTGCCAAATTCTCCCAAGAATAATATCCATGGTTCCATTTACTGCATATAGAGAGCACATATTATGTGGTGCATACTGATGGGTGCAATAAGTTGATGATGGCATAGTTTCCTATTCCAGAGAAACTAAAATTTTCTGCAAGTAGTCACAATGTGGGTCTAGATGTCCTGTTTACTTATTTCCCATGAATGGTGTCAAGTAGTTATAGCTGAAGTAATTATATGTTAATTCATAATCTTTGACCCATGAACCATAGAGGGTCATTATGCAAAAGGAAAAATAGCATCTAAAATGTGTAATGCTCTAAGTTAAACACGTGTCTAATAAATGAAAGTAATTCTGTATTTCCAACTGAAGTAATTAGCTGTCTGAAAAGTCTGTAATTAGTATATCATTTGAATTTAGAATTAATATTGCAGACATTAAATTACTGTTTATTTCAGATGAATTTTAGTGGCTAAATCAAATGCAATTGAATGCAGTTGGATATTCTCAATGCACTATATTGTTTTTATTAATGAAAATTAATTTAAACTTGGATTGTATAATTTGCCTGTATATACAAAATTAAATTTATAATTGCTATTAAACACTAACTCAAGAAGCATCACAAATGCAAAATTTTAAGTGCATTTCATTTATACAGTCACCAAAAGAAGTATTCATGTATTTTAAATATGTATAAATATTTCCAGCATTTATGATCTGTTATATGTGGAGACCATTCATATTTACTGTTAATTACTGATGACATTCATTTCCTGGGAGTTGATTTTTCTAACATAAAAGTGTTTGGAATTCTGCCCTAGCCTAAGAAGTCAGTGAATCCTGAATTGACTTATTTGCTTTGTGGATTTTATAATATTAAAGTAATTTTTCCCCCACAGGTTACTATATTGGAACTAAATTGTGAGTATGTGTGTGTGCACGCTCAGAAAAATCATTGCATATATTTGGTTTATATTTTATGACGACAAATTCTTTTACCACCCACAAAAGGTCAAGTATAATTTAGGGCTGTATTAATAAAAGCCACTGATTAACTTTGGAATCAGGCCATTCTGGAAACCAAGACTACAGCTTTTGTTAAAATTTCTATCTTTAACAAACTAAAGTGGTTTTTCAAGGATCTTGACACTGTAGACAGATTAAAAATATGTCTTAGTCTGGAATGGCTCATGATTGTAAGTTTGTCTTAGTCCTGATCTCTCATATATCTCTGAACTGTGTCCTGGTTCGAAATCATCCTTTGATACCTCTTTCAGCACTCTTTCCTAGTCCCAAATGATACAACCCCTTACCAATACCAATGTTAATATGTCAATTTCATGTTTTTCTTTTTCTCCCTCTGTAATGTTTCAAAGCTGAGATATTCTGGTATAGAAATAATGAACTACATTTTTATTAGTTATTTTGCTGTTTATGTTATTTGCTACCACACTGATTTATATAAATGTTAAAATCTTGCCAATTGTTAACATTTTCTTTTTATAGCTTTGGCAAGGGGAGTCCTTGTCTCTCTGAGCTCTGCAATGGACTGCCATCGTATTATAGCCACTCACTTTCTGGAAACAAACAATTTATTATCTAAATGCTAGTAATTTTTTTATTACTTAGAAGTGCTATATGGATTACTTTTTTGTGTTATCAGATTGTAGCCATCCCCAGGGTTGATATCTAGAGTTTATCTATCTTCTAATTAATTTGAGCTTTGTGGTTTAACAATCTTATATATATTCATGCATATTCACAAACTAACCCATGACAAATGGCCATTCTCTACTGAAACATAATAACTTATGGGAATATCTTTTTATCAAGGATTAAGTTAGAAGAAATTAAAGAGCACTAAAATCTGTTGAGTGTTTGTGGTTTTACAGACACTGTGTTAACTTACACAATTTTACAATTTTTTTTAGAACAAACCTATGAGGTAGCTGTCATTGAATTCATTCTGCAAGTAAAAAGAAAAACAGCAGCATAGAGAGGTAAAAATTGATCACGTTTTCCCAGATTTTACATTATAGACTAAAAATGAATATCCCAAACTGACTGATCCCAAAGCTTATGCTCTTTCCAAAACATTACATTATGGATAAGGGCAGGATTATTGAGTCTCATTGTTGTAAATACCTTGAAGGAAAGGGACATGGGAGTTTAGAAAGACAGTTCCCAGTGTTACCAAATCACACGCTTAGAAGAGAATTTTGGAGGCCATTCCTTTCACTTCTAGTAGGAACTCAGTAAATGACCTGAAGTGGCTGAAAATGAATCTTATTTATAAATATCTCTTGAAAGGGGATTTGATGGCATCTTCTTGGCAATATGTCCCATTGTGGGAAAATCCCTGTTTTATCAAATCGCAATTAATCTGTCAACAGGATTCTATTAAGTGGTGACTGTATGCCAGGCTCTATATATGCAGTACCTCTAATATCTTTCTTCAAAAATAATTTAGCACAGTTAGGCTTACAAGGCAAACAAATACAGTGAGAACTAGTGATTCAGTATAAACACTAAGTCTCAAATAAGCAATAAAGGATTTCAGAGGATGAAGAGGTACCTGTGGAGCAGACGAATCTCAGGGGAATTTTAGAAATGATAGTTTGAAATGAGATTTAAGAGAGACACATGAATTTCTTTCTGCAAATTCAAAGGTAATTCCTTTGAATATAAGACACAGTCTGCCGCGCATAACAGTACTTGCTAGTATAGTAATCACTGGCCACTGGGATGTATTTTCCTAGACTGTGGGGCTCTGATACCTGCCTGAGTTTAACTTTTGGAACTACCCTTAGCTATGCTGGAAACTAGAGCAAATTATTTAAGAACTCTGTGCTTTAGCTTCCTTTTCTGTAAAATTGGGTCTGTACACCAGACCTGGTATCAATGTTGTAAAGATTAAATGAGTTATTATATGCGAAGTGTTTACAACAGTACTTGGCACATGGCAAGAGCTCAATAAATGTTGATGATCATCATCATTAGGAAGGAGGAGGGGGATGAAAAGAAGGAGAAGAAAAGGAGGAGGAGGAAGAAGATTCTAGAACCTATTAGAATCCTGTACAGTTGGGCACTGCCACCTCTTCCTCATGACCAGTGGGATCTGTACATATTTCAAAAGTCTCTCCCCTAGCATCACTTGCCTGCGTGAAAGCAGAGAGGGGTTCGCTATATCAATACTTAACATAGTGGAGAATTGCACTGCAGTCTCTTTACTAATTTCACTATGTGCCATATTAGTCAACATCCATGGGTATCTGCTGCCTGATTTTTATTCAATAATCTGCAAGCTGTTTCTGAATCTGAATCCATCCTCTTATCTATGCCAGCTTCTTTTCCAGGGACTCATATTCTGGGTTTGATTACTTTCACATGAATTACTATCAAATGATAATTTTGATTCTTATTCAATACCAAGATTTGCTGCTTAAAACCCCAGTGCAGCACTCTATAGATCACCCAGCTTCCACCCAAACCAGACTTTCTTGTACAGTTCTCCAGACTGAATGTTATTTTATACCATGCCCTAGAGATTGCAATTTTTGACTTAGATTTTATTATATCTAATAAATGAACCTGATGGATGGGGTCAACCCTGTGGTCAAAGTTGGTCTTTCTCTGCCCTTCCCAATGACCCTTACTTAATCCTTTTAGCATAGGATCAGCATTATTGGTAAAGTGTCTGGCTTGTAGTAAAATTGATACTTATTCCTTACCCTGATAAGATTTGACTACATTTTGAGTGGTGATTATTAGGCCACAACAGTCCTTGTGGCAAACAAAATTATGTGGAGGTGCACATCTATCATTGTATGACAGGTAGAATAAGTATGTTGTTGAGTTATGATAAGCTATTACTTCAGAGTTGAAGTATCTTGTTAGGTAGGCTTACAAAGGAGAATATTCCAACAGAGTTGAGATTAACAGTTGTGAGTCTTGCTCAAGCAGTAAGTATACATCTTTTGCTTTTACCTAGTTTCACATTCATATTTTCTTGGCATAGAAAAGGAAACCTGCCCATACTTTGTATTACTTTCAGATAGGTTATAGACCTCTTATGTGATTTGGGCAAAAAATATAGTTTTCTCTTTACCTATGTACAGCACAATACTTATATAACTCAGATCCAAAATTATTGGAAATACTCTTATGTGTTTGGAATTCAGCAGTGCCAATTGGCATTGCTGTCAAGAAAATGCTGGAAGGTTCACAAGGAGAAAATGAGGAGGTAAATCATATGACCAAGAACAAATATCTTCATCCTAGGAGGACATGTTTTACTTGTAAGCTGCCTCCTCCCAACTATCTCTTTATATCCTGATTGGGTATTATGGAATGTGAGTTGTTGTGGTAATGGAAGTTGTTGGACGTAAAAAGAATGTTAAACTAGGAGAAAATTGTGATATGCTGTGTGTGTGTGTGTATAATTTGACACATTTGAATATGTGAGCTCTCATATAGCTTGCACCTAACATGACAGCTAACGTCATAAAGTCATCATTACTTCTCACTGATACTGAAGTCACTATTCTCTATTTTCTTTGTGCCTGGTGGACCCGTTTTTTGCACGTTATTGTAATACTCTAGGGAAATTTGAATATAATTGGGAAGTTAAATAATAGCTAAGGGACTTAAAATAGTGCCCTCCTTTATGATCATTTGTTAACAGGATCTTACTTCTTTTTCTCAAAAAAGTTGCTGATACACTTTTGCTTGAAGTCAGTTCTCCAGAAGCAGACTCCATGATTAGAATTTGTGACAATTGATTTATTTTAAAAAAATCATACACCCAGGACAAACCTTTAAGATACTAAGGTAAGCTGGGCAAGGAAGAAAATCATAAGTTTTGGCCTCAAATGGATCCTGAAGGGGAGTTCTAGAATGTAAAATGTGAATCACTCTGAAGAATTTTTCCTAAGTCAAGAAGAGCTGAGCTTCGTAAGCTTACATCCATCAGTCATTGTCTATGGGATACCTCAGGGGGACTTCAACTCCTAGCCTTTTTTGCCACATGGTACTAGTAGTGCAAGGGCAGATTCTGTTACAGAGCATTAGGGTAACACCCCAGTGGATGCAAAGCACACACAGAATCCTGCCAAGGGAAGCACAGACACAGAAAAGGAACTGAAAGAATTGCTAGGGGCTTATAGTTGTTTCTCTGCTATTTGTACATAACACCAGGGAGCAGGCCACAGCATCTGAGGGAGACAATGTATAATAAATTAAAGTTTAAAGGTAGGAAGGATTCTGATCTCTGGGCTCTTTCATTACTAGCTGGCATTGCCATCTATTGGTTTAGAAGACTGCCATTGCTAAAAATAATGTTAGGAAAAAAGAAGATTCCTTTGTCTCAGTAGTTGGTGAAAAGGTACTTTAGGTTCAACAGTCTTCCTGCAGAAATACCTCTTAAGTCAGCTCCAGATTGTGATTCACCTCCGTTATTGAATTTTCACAGGCTTCATTTTCTGTAATAAATGAATAGTTCAGTTTGCTTGCTTATGTGAATAATGACTGTCCTCTGGGGGAATTGGGTAAAGAAAGGAAAAGTTCACTTAGGAGAATGGCTCTTTCTACTCTCTAACTACAGTTCTCATTCTCCTTTTATTGAACAAATGTTCATTGTTTGCTATTAGTGCCAGGACCAGTGCTTAGGGCAAACAATACAAAGATGAATAAGACTTGGTCTTTGGCCTAATGCAGCTTATTGGAGAAAACAGACACTGTAAGAAATAGTTACAGCAGTGTTTCCTCATCTGCAACGTGGAAATATTAGTTACCCACTTTATTACTCTATTAGTTATCTGTTTTTGCATTATAAATTACCATACCATTCTCACAGTTTCTGTGGGTCAGGAATTTATACAGGGCACAGGAGGGATGCTCCATGGTTTCTAGGGTCTCAGCTGCAGAACTCCAAGGCTGAGATGCTAGTATCTGAAGGCTCATTGGTACACATGCCTGGAAGTTGACATTGTTTGCTGTCTGGGGGCTCAGCTGGAGCTGTTGGCTGAAATGCTCACATGTGGCCTTTGCATGTGGCCTGAGCTTTCTCACAACGTGGTGGTTGGGTTCCAAGAGTGAGCATCCCAAATGAGCGATAACTATCTTATAATGCTGACTGTAGAGATTAAATGACTTAGTCAACAAAAGCGCCAAGATCATCATCAGGCACATAGCTATTATTATTTAATAGTATTATTAATAGTAAACATGCATGCAGAATATGTTAGTAATAATATTTTATATAGACCCAGGGTAATGTAATTCCAATGCACCCTTTCAAGGGGACATTTATCACCCTTTTTGGACACCATCCGAGCAAATCCGTTGTTTATTTGGAAGCTGCATTCCTATTCTTTGCTAATGGTTCACAGGCTTCGGTGAGATATTTAAGCTGACATTTTAAAATCTGAACAGTGTATTCCAAAGGGTCATCATAATTTTTGACTTGCAGTGAAAGAAGTCTGCCAGGAGGGACGATCAAGAACTCTGTCATAATCAGAGAAAAAAGATAATTTGGGAAGGCTTGGAACTATGTCTCCAAGTGTTAATATGGTGATTGGATCATAGACATGCACTAATGCCTTCACTTGATAGCACTTTTTAGTTTTATATGTGTTTTTATTTAGTTTTATTTATTATTTTATTCTTCTTTGCAAGGAAGTTGTTATGGAAGGATATATGAATAATTCTTATTTAATTAGAGGTTTTGTGTGTATAGTAGTAGTAAAGAGAAGTATAGTCAGAAAAGGGAAGAGGGAAGTTAGAAGAGATACCATTTGATATCATCCGTTAAACTTTAGGTGCATATTATGACTTAATTTACATGACCAATCCCTTTCCAAAGAGCTCTTACAGTGACTAGACTGTATCTTCTTTACTGTTTGCTAAGAAAGACAGTATAGCTTATAGTGATTCTGATGAGAAAACTCCTTTTCTCCTGAAAAAAATCTGAAGTCATCAGGATGCCTTTTTATCTTTGTATAATATATTATGCTAATATTCATCTTAGTGATTGTCTTCCTTCAGAGTACAGATTAGAGCCCGAATTACTTTAAAATGTCACTCACTTCATCTTGCACTATTTCTTATCACCCCTCCCTGCCCTCAATACTCAAGCCATGTTTGACTTCTCTTTTTTTTTTTCTTTTCTTTTTTGAGACAGAGTCTCGCACTGTCGCCCAGGGGCTGAAGTGCAGTGGCGCGATCTCCGCTCACTGCAACCTCTGCCTCCCAGGTTCACGCCATTCTCCTGCCTCAGCCTCCCGAGTAGCTGGGATTACAGGCGCCCACCACCAAACCTGGGAAATTTTTTGTATTTTTAGTAGAGATGGGGTTTCACCATGTTAGCCAGGAGCCATGATTGACTTCTTACAGGCCCTGGATGAATGACATAATTTGACACTTATGTACTTGTATATATACGTGTCATTCCTTTTTACTGGAAATTCTCCTCCCTATTTTCCACAATTCGAAATGAATTCCTCCTTTTATTTTGAAAATCTCTTCCTTTTCTTGTCTCTACATAGAATCTCACTTCCTCCTTTGTGCTCCCATGACATTGAGCATGCACCACCATCCTTGTAGAACACATGCTCTTTTACTATTGCTTGCCTTCGGTAAGGTCTGTTCTCCTCCTTGGGTACTGACTGTCTCTGAAGCAGGGACTATTTTGTACTCATGTTTGTTTTTTTAACGTCTGTGACTTGGCCTTGTGCATGTTAGATAAAATGCCTAGTGAATGAATAACTTGAATTTATAAACAACTGTACTCAAGCCTCATATGAAATCTGCTTCTCTCTCCATAATCCAGCCTTACTTCTACAGTATGATTATGGAGTTTTTGTTTTGTTTCTGTTTTTCATTTATCTACTACTGTGTGATAGAATGCCCCCAAACTCGCAGCTTAAAGCAAAAACAATCATTTCTTTATTTATCTCTGATGGGTTTGGGGATTTACTGATCTCAGCCAGGTGGTTCTTAATCAGCATCATACAGTTAAGAGATTATGGCTTGGTCACAAATCATCGTGAAAACTTCTTTACTCACCTGCTTAACAATTGATACTGGCTGTTATCTGAGATCTCAGCTGGGGCTGTTGGAACACCTACATAGAATTGTTTTCAAACATAATGTAGGGAGTTACTGAAAAGCAGCCAAAGTCACCTACTATTCTTATATCATGCTTATATAGGCCTATGAGGATTTGATCATGTTGTTCCTTCTACATCTAAAGTAATTCTCATTTCTCTTCTATCTAATTATAAATCAACTCATCCTTTAATTTTAGTTTTCCTGGTCAATCATTCATTACTCTTTTCATCTTTTATTTATTTTTTTACCCAGAATGTTATTTATGAGAAAGGAAATATAACAAAATACATCAGACTTTTATGATAAAATGCTCAACAAACTAGGCGTAGAGATAACTTCCTTAACCTGATAAAAGTCATTTATGAAGAGTCAACAACCACCATCATATTCAATGGTTAAAGACTGAAAGCTCTCCCACTAACATCAGGAGAAAGAAAAGTTAGAATGCTAACTTTGATCCTTCTGTTTAACACTGTACTGGAAGTTCTCAGTGGAGCAATTAGCAAAAATAAATAAATAATGTCCAAATTAAAAAGGAAGAGATAAAACTATCTCTATTTACAGATTACGTAATCCCAGATATAGAAAATTCACAATGGATAGCACTTCACACCTAGTAGAATTTTAAAAAATGAAAAAAAAAAAGTGTTGGCAAGAATAGGGTGAAATTAGAACAGTTGTACATTGCTGGTGGGAATGTAACGTGATATCCACTGTAGAACATGGTTCAGCAATCATCTCAAAAATTTAAACATAGAGTTACCATATGACACAGCAATTTCAGTCCTAGGCAGGTATGTATACCCTCCCAAAACTGAAAACAAATAATTTCATATCAATGTTCATAACACTGCTATTCGTAATAACCAAAGGTAGAAAAACCCAAATGTCAATCAATGGATAAATAAACACAAAGAATGTGTTTTTTTTTGTATTTTTATATATATGGAAAGAAATATAAATTATATATGCATTTTATATATGTGTGCTTTATTTATATTATAAATGTGTATATGTGTATATATGTGTATATGTGTACACACATATACACATATATATAAATGGAATATTATTATTCATTTTTTAAAAGGAAAAAAGTACTATAAGGAAAGAAAAAGCCAGACTCAAAATATCATATATTGTATGTTTTTATTTAAATAAAATATTGATAATAGGTAACTTCATATAGACAGAAAAGAGAGGTTGAGTGTTATATTAGCTCATTTTCATGTTGCTGATAAAGACATACCCGAGACTGGGTAATTTACAAAAGAACTAGGTTTAATTATACTTACAGTTCCATGTGGCTGCAGAAGCCTCATAATCATGGTGGAAGGAAAGAAAGAGCAAGTCACATCTTACATGGATGGCAGCAGGCAAAGAGATGGGGCTTTGTCATGTTGACCAGGCTGGTCTCAAACTCTGGCCTCAAGTGATCTGCCTGCCTTAGCCTCCCAAAGTGCTGTGATTACAGGCTTTAGCCACCTCACCTGACCAGAAAATGGTTCTTTAAGATAGCAATACCATATAACAAGTGATGGCTGCTTTTTCCTGGAGTCTTTGCCCTCTGGCTCTCTGCTAATAACCCTGTAAACCTTACCCTGTGAGCTCGTTCCGCTCTGTGCTACTACATATGCCATGTCTCACATTGTCTCTTTCTGAATAGCAAGACCATATAATGTATTATCCCTGCTGAGATAATTTTGAGAGTAAAGAGACTTTCCTATTAAGCAAACTTGGACAATAGACATAAACCTGGACTATTCTGGGTAAACTGGAATATGAGGTCTTCTGGTTTTGAAGATGTGGACAAGGATTGTATCAAGGTTTTCATTGATCCAATTTTACAAAAGCCAGTAGTTCTGAACTTGTGACTCCCGTGGGGAGGCAGTCAAGTTCAGGTTTTAATACCTGAATCACAGGATTTGATTCAAAAGGCTTGTGATTCCTGCTGCATTGTCAGGAGTTCCGAAAATTTGCCATCGATCAAAACCAGGCTCCGTATCCAGGTTACTGGCAACAAGAATGCCCTACTGATTGTGATGTTGAACATTGAATGCAGATTTTTTTTTCTTCAGATGATCACACCCACTTTGCTTCACTTTCATGTCCAGAGCTGTTTAGACTGATTTCTGCAAAGTGCACAGGCATTTTCATGCTGATAAAGGTATTTTTGTATTTAGACAGGTATTTAGACAAAAATTAGCTGGGTGTGGTGGCACACATGTGTATTCCCAGCTACTCGGGAGGCTGAGGCTGGAGAATCAATTGAACCCAGGAGGTGGAGGTTGCAGTGAGCCAAGATCATGCCACTGCACTCCAGCCTGGCAACAGAGCAAGACTCTGTCTAAAAAAATAAAAAATAAAAAGAATAAGGAAATATGCCTCAAAATGACATGCACAGTCTTAAGCAAATTAGCTCCCCTTTTACTCATCTCACTTCCTTATCTCTAAAAATAGAAAACTATAGCTACAAGTCTTTGGTAAGCATCAAAGGAAACCAGGTAGGTAGAATTGGGTGTAATGCTAATTATTTTATAATCAGAACGATCAGATTGGGTTGGATAAAATATTCCCTCTGCCATTCACAAAGTATGTTACTTTATATACATTATCTCACTAATATTAGGTTAAAGTCTTCCTTCTTTCATCTTTAAACAGTGACTGCTGCTCAAAAGGGTTGGAAGAAAATTTCTTAAAGCTTACATACCAGAATAAATGTCTGAGAATAGGTAAGAGAAGGAGTTGGGGGGAAAATAAAAGATTAGTGAGAGGTATTTGTCATATAGATATTAATACATTATCATGCCTTGTGATAGTCAATGTGCTGTTGGTAGAGGGATAGATCAACATATCACTGGAACCTAAAAGATAATTCAGATCATATACCTGTGTATATAAGAAGGTAGTATATATAAAATTACGAGTTCAATCAAATAAGTGGGAAAGGATGCAATATTTAGTAAGTGGTGATGACGTACTGGATAAAAATAAAATTCAACATCGATTTTAATGTATACAAAATAAATTGCAAAGGGAATAAAAAATTAAAAGAACAAAAGAGCAATAAAAGTTGCAAGAAAATTTAGTAGAAATTAACAAAATCTGCATACTCTGGAGTAATAAGATTAAAGATAAAGATGAAAAATTAAGAATAATTTAATGAGGAAAAATTTTCATATATAAAGACAGTAGTCAGAGATTTGGAACAAATATATTTCTGATAACAAAAATATTTTACCTATCATATACAAATAGTTCCTATCAACTGACAAAAAGCCAAATAGAAAAATAGATAAAATATATCAATAGGAAAGTCCTTAAAAAAACCTAATGATGTATAAATATAGACAAGGTATTGAAAAATCAGTTAAGATATAGCCGACTTCAAAAAGAATCATAATATCTATTTCTGTTATGATTGTAAGAAAAAATAATATTTTCATACACTGCTAAAATAAGTTAGAGATTTTTCATCCTTCAGGAAAGCAAACTGGCAAGGTCTATCAAATTTTATATTGGGTACATGTCTTAGTCAATTTGTGCTGTTATAACAGAACACCTTAGACTGAGTCACTTATAAAGAATATAAATTTATTTTCCCACAGTTCTGGTTTGGTTGTCTGGTGAGGGCTCATTCTCTGCTTCCAAGATGCTGCCTTGACACTTTATCCTCTGGAGGGTAGGAACACTGTGTCTTCACATGGCAACATACAGAAGGACAAACTATAGCCTAATGCTATGTGAGGCTTATAAGGGTTTTAATCCCATTAATGAAGGAGGAACAATCATGACCTCTTACAGGCACCAGCTTTTAATATTAAACATTGGCAACACCTGATTTTGGAGGGCACATATTCAAACTATAGCCATACTCATCTTGACCCAACAATCCCATTTCTGTAAATCTATTGCAAATAAACAAATCTACAGTGTGTAAAGACACATTTATAAGCATATTTATTATACCATTGTTTATAGTGGAAACAAAGCAATAATAAAGTGAATGCCTATCAATAGAGGAATGCAATAATGAATTCATTGGGAAATATTTAGCCAATAAAATAGATTAATTTGAGATATACCACTTAGATTTGGAGAAATTTCTATAAGATAGCACTGAGAAAAACAATATAATATTAAACTATATAAACTATGATTCTATTTTCATAAAAAGGATAAAAAATTTATATGTATACATATGTGTTTATGTACTATATTTTATTGAACCTAAGGTACCATTGATTGCAAAACCCACTATCATTTCATATAAGAAAACACGCTGAGATTAAACCATAACAGAAGGCTTTCATTGGGGGAGCGGAGGGGGACAGGGTCCTGCTTTGTCACCCAGGTTGGAGTGCAGTGGTGCAATCACGGGTCACTGCAGCCTTGATTTCCTGGGCTCAAGCAAGCCTCCCATTTCAGCCTCTTGAGTAGCTTGGACCACAGGCATGCACCAGCATGCCCATCTAATTTTTGTAGTTTTTGTAGAGATGGCGTTTCACCATATTGCCCAGGCTAGTCTTGAACTGGAAGGCTTTTTTATAACTTAAAAAATTAACTGTCATTTAAAGTGCTCATTTAGATTCTACTAAGTATCGAAGCTTATCTTATATAACTGTATTCATACCTAAAAATGAACATGTAAAAAAAAAATTGATCAAATTTCATTAAAACTTATTCATATCCATGGCAGGACTCTTCTGAGTCCCTTTTCAGCTTAATGTCCTAGACATTTTAAGTTTCTATAGAATGTCTTCTGAAATCAAGATCACTGAGGTTTTTTTTTTTTTGAGATGGGGTCTCACTATATCACCTAGGCTGGAGTGCAGTGGCGCGATCTAGGCTCACTGCAACCTCTGCCTCCTGGGTTCAAGTGATTCTCCTGCCTCAGCCTCCCAAGTAGCTGGGACTACAGGCATGTGCCACCACACCCGGCGAATTTTTTATATTTTTAGTAGAGACGAGGTTTCACTCCATTAGCCAGGATGGTCTCAATCTCCTGACCTTGTGATCATCCCGTCTCGGCCTCCCAAAATGCTGGGATTACAAGTGTGAGCTACAGTGCCCGGCCCACTGATGTTTCTTAAATGAGAATTCCAGCTGTGTCTACGGGCTTTAAAGATGTACAGGCATACATTCGCCGGGTGTGGTGGCACATGCCTGTAGTCCCAGCTACTTGGGAGGCTGAGGCAGTATGTATGTAATCATGGAAAAAACTATAGTATGTAAGGCTGACATGCACTATCTATTATGGGGATGGTATATCTAAAAGAAAAAACATATTGCACTTAAAACACAGAGTCATAATATGTATGATATGATTACCTTTTTGCATGACTATGATACTGTATTTGTGTATTCATAGATACAGATTTTTAAAACGTATTCTTATGCAAGAAAGGAAAGAGAGTCGGTGAATGACTTCATATTTCTATTGTGACTTCTATGTGCTCTGCACGGTTGCTGGAGTTCAGGAAACATTGGAAAGAGTTAAATGAGAATGCATATGAGGTAGTTACGATAATTATTAGTGTTATTATATCATAGTGTATGACAAGTAAGATAATGTTTATCATATTGTGTATTGTTTTCCTTTCCTTCCTAGACACTTTTCCATTCCTACACCATTTCTCATAGGATTGCTGATAACATTGCTGGTATTCAAAATTGGTTGACTGAATAATGAATAACAGAAGTTGACTGGAATTAACATTTCCTACGGTGAACTTCGTAAAATGTCAGTCATTCAAGATATTCAGTGGAAAAATAGTTCCATGAATTTAGCTTGAGAAAAACTGTAAAATTACAGTTTTTTTCTGAAGATTCAGATTGATTTATGGAATCTGCAGTAAAAGATTTTGTTGTACTGGTTGTTTTCTATAACACTTGATGGAGGAAAGTGTGTTGTGTTTGTAAAACATATTATCATCCTCTAGAATTTGTGTTCTATGGAGCAAAGAGAAAGTGGTTCAGAAACACCGGTTTTGATTACTAACAGGAACTGAAATGGTGTGGACACATCACCTCATACATCTCTAGTGCAGACAGCTATAATTTCTTTTGATATTTTAGCACAATGATTTAGGAGGGATTTAGTGTACATTCTTAAAAAGCAGCTTTTTCTCCTTTGTCTCATCTCGACATAGGGAACATAGTAATTGAAAGAACTGGAGACAATGATGTCAGTAGTAAGGAATGAATGCATTTATATCCATGCTACAAAGCCCTAACATGAATTTCTGCTGTCACTTTTACTATTTTTAAGAAGACTCAGAGATTCATTTGGTGATCCTGGGAAGAGTGAATTGTATTGCAGACCCGGCATGAATGACCCTCTCAGGAAAACATCTTTAGTAGTTTTAAAGTCTTGACCTTTTAAAAGCCAATTAAGCTCTATTGGAAAGAAGGAATAGTATAATCATCCTTTGTAATAAAGAATGAAAAGTTTCCAGAGATAAGGTAGAGGAAGCACTGGGAACTTTTCACAAATGGGCATGTCTTAATTCAGAGGTCTACGTCCACTATAAGCCATCAAGCTCTCTTGACTGAGAAAGGGAGTAGAAGGCACTGCTTTGCTTTTGAATTGAGGGCAGGATATGGAGGCCACATTGGACATAACTCCTAGGGGGGCTTAGGTGGATAGCTGTGTTGAGGATGAAAATGGGAGTTGAAGTAATGAGCAGATTTCCATGCTCAGTCTCAAATAATTGAAATCACTTTTCTTCAATGTTCAGGAGGTCTAATCTAAAAAGACTGACATTTTGTTTGTTTGTTTGTGAGATGGAGTCTCACTCTTGTCACCCAGGCTGGAGTGCAATACCGGGATCTCGGCTCACTGCAACCTCCACCTCCTGGGTTCAAACAATTCTCCTGCCTCAGCCTTTTGAGTAGCTGGGATTACAGGTGCCTGCCACCACGCCCGGCTAATTTTTGTACTTTTAGTAGAGACGGGGTTTTGCCATGTTGGCCAGGCTGGTCTTGAACTCCTGACCTCAGGTGATCCTCCCGCCTCGGCCTCCCAAAGTGCTGGGATTACAGGCGTGAGCCACCGCACCTGGCCAAAGACTGACTTTTAATGGCAATGATGTGGCAGGGAGAGAAACAGAAGCAATAACAAATCAGTAAAACAATTATAGTCCAGCACTTTCCCTGTTTTGTCCTAGGAATAGAATCCATTTTGCATAAATCTTTGTTTTTTGTTTTTTTGGTTTGTTTTCTCAACAACAGTGGTGAGAAGTCCAGTCCCCTCTAAAAGAACAGTACTGAACTTGCTACTATTCCAGTTGAGGTCTTGACCTTTTAATAATC
This sequence comes from Symphalangus syndactylus, assembly GCF_028878055.3. Taxonomy (NCBI): domain Eukaryota; kingdom Metazoa; phylum Chordata; class Mammalia; order Primates; family Hylobatidae; genus Symphalangus; species Symphalangus syndactylus. Next base: position 14,522,363 of record NC_072428.2, read on the forward strand.
AGTTTTAGTAATAAAGGGCATGAGATACACTTCTACTCCATATATAGAGTAGTATTTCATGCAGAAGTAGTTCTCATAGTGGTTTTAGACTGAAATTACCTAGGCAAATGGATTAAAATCAGACTCTTCAGGCTTTTTTTTTATCTCCTAGAAATGCTAATTCAATAGAGGGTAGAAAATCTCATTTTACTTTATTTTATTTTATTTTATTTGTATTTTATTTTATTTTATTTGTATTTTATTTTATTTTAGACAGGGTCTCACTCTGTCACCCAGGCTGGAGTGTAGTGGCATGATCTCAGCTCACAGCAATCTCTGCCTCCTGGGCTTAAATGATTCTTGTGCCTCAGCCTTCTGAGTATCTGGAATTACAGGCACGCACCACCACATCCGGCTAGTTTTTGTGTTTTTAATAGAGACGAAGTTTCACCATGTTTCACAGGCTGGTCTGGAACTACTTAACTCAGGCAATCCACCCACCTCAGCCTCCCAAAGTGCTGGGATTACAGGCGTGAGCCACCGTGCCTGGCCAGAATCTTCATTTTTTAATAAGCTTCCGTGATGAGGATGAAGTAGTCGATCAGGGGACAGAATTTAGAAAAGACAGCTGATATGGTTTGTATTTTTGTCCCTGCCCAAATCTCATGTTGGATTGTAATTCCCAATGTTGGAGGAGGGGCCTAATGCAAGATGATCAGATCATGATGGCAGATTTCTGCCTTGCTGTTCTCATGATAAGGAGTGAGTTCTTATGAGATCTAGTTGTTTAAAAGTGTAGCACCTTCCCCTTCTCTCTCTCTTCCTTCATTTCCCGCCATGTGAGAATGAGACTTGCCTGCTTTCCCTTGGCCTTCTGCAATGATTGTAAGTTTCCTGAGGCCTCCCCAGCCATGCTTTCTATACAGCCTGTGGAACTATGAGTCAGTTAAACCTCTTCTTCTTTATAAATTACCCAGTCTCAGGCAGTTCTTTATAGCAATGTGAGAACGTACTAATACAACAGCTCTAGGCCATTAATTGTTTGAAATGGGGGTATAAATGGAACATGGTGATTCATCGTAATTACTTTTGCAAGCCTAATGGTGATAAACCTGAGTTGTAAAAAGTTGGAGGGAATCCTATGGTTTCTGAAATGAGTGATTACCATTATCATATGTAATATTAGACTATATTCAAAGTTAAAATTATCATGTTTTCTAGAGAGTGTAAAATTATCTATGAAACCAGTCTAAGTTGAAAAAAGATTGAGAAGCAATTAATAAGTAATTAGTTGTTTATCTTTAATATGTCTGGACTGAGAGGAATCCAAGTATAGTGAAAATAATTAGACTTTGAAATAAAAAAGGCTTGAGTTCATGTTGTGACTCCAACACTTCCTACATATGTGATCATAGACAAATTACTTCACCTCCTTGAATTTGGTTTGCACATTTGTAAAATGAAGAAGACAAGATCTACCTACAGAGGCTGCTGTGAGGATTGTATAAAACTAAGTGATGCCACAAATGCCAAGAAATTGAATCTTTCTTATTACCGAACCCCCACCCCAAGCACCACGCTGAGCATGTAATAGGGGCTGAAAACCTCCACCTTCTAATTAATATAACTTAGAGGTAGAAGATTGTACTCTCAGCTATCAAAACAGCATCAATTTCACTCTGTAATTAAATGTTTTCTCCTTCTCTGGTTTGAAGATACCATACCTTTTTTTTTTTAAATTTCTGTTTGTGCTCTGTTAACCACTCACCCATTTATCCATGGAGCATAAACACAGTCAATAAATGTTAAAATGTAAACCTCTGTAGTACTAAAGAGAATCACGTCACTCATGTTTTCAGCTTAATGTGCACGTTTTTCTGCTTAAGAATGAAATGGGAATTGAAATGAAAATTACCACAACAAAATCAATGCTTCTTCCCCTTCGTCCCCACTCGCTGTAAACTATGGTTCAATATATACATATCAATTGAACAGTGGTATATGTAAATATAGATACTTATATTATATATATATAAATACATACACACACACGAATAAATAAATACTTCAGGGTAACACCATTCTTTAGTAATTGGGATCAGAAAGCTAACAGAAAATAATTAAAAGAATTGCTTCCTTGCTTTTTCCTGCCTTGGAAGTTGACATATCAATATGACTAAAATATTAGGGAAATCCCAGGATGCAAAGAGAAAACACTGACAGTTTTTAACTCGATATGTATATCTGTGTGCATATCTATGTCATTATCTATACAAATACCATCTATATATTTTGAGTTAGAGATTTAAATACTCTTTAATAATAACAGTAGCTAATACAAGTATTTAATATTAAATAACATTAAGGACAATTGTAGGCCGTAAAAATCTATGTAAATCAGTACTTTTGTGTGTTTTTAGTGGCACTATACACAAGGTTTCCTTAGATTCTTTAACCTTTAGTTAGGTTAGGGCATTATGGTTAGGTAAGAGTTTTTATGGATTCTATGTTTCCTTCAACCACTTACACATAATTAACGCTCTGAAAACAAATTTTTAAAAATAGGGGAAAAAGAACAGTTAATGACTATAAATGGTTCTCAAAAAATTGTTCAGCTTTTTAGTTATGTCACTTGAGTAAATCATGTTATCATCTTATCTCTTTGAGACTTAGTTCCTTTATCTACTGATGTTTACATAAAATAATGCTATCTGTGTTATTCTAATGTTAACCCAGTTAACTTAAAATCATCAGATTTTAATCGAGCCTTAAAAATGTCTCAAGCTCTAAACTATGGGTGACAAATATATGGATTAGAAATTCTCTACACACCAGATGCTAAAAACTGTTTGTGTGAGTAGTAAATTAGTAGAAGCACAGAAGATATGAGGAGTGGTATCTGTTTTAGCGTAAGTTACAAAATAGGACAAAAAAAAAAATCCCCTTTTATTGATCCTGGCACAATGAAACTGCATCTCCTTTTGTGTCTCCAATTCTCTCTCTCTCTCTCTCTCTCTCACACACACACACACACACACACACAGTTTTTAGCATCTGGTGTGTAGAGAATTTCTAATCCATATGTTTGTCACCCATAGTTTAGTGCTTGAGACATTTTTAAGGCTTGATTAAAATCTGATGATTTTAAGTGAACTGGGTTGACAGAATAACACAGAAAACATTATTTTATGTAAACATAAGTAGATAAAAGAACTAAATCCCAATAAGATAAGGTGATAACATGATTTACTCAAATAACATAACAAAAAAAAATCTGGGTGTCAGAGGGGAGTTATCTATACCTGGAATTTATTGGAATCTCAAACTGAACCTTCCAGATCTAAATAGTGGCCACCTGAGAGGTAGCTCTCTCTCAGAATTGGAGCCCTCGCTTATAAAGGAAAGAGTTTGGGCTTTTGAGCCAGACATGGGTTCTGGGACTCACTGCAGTATTTACTATCTGTAAGGTACTGGGTAAGTATCTTAGCCAATTTGATTTCTAGCTTCCTCAACTAGAAAATAGGGCTAACAATATTTCATAGATGTGTTGGGCAGATTAAATAAGCTAATGTGTGTATTTTACTATTTTCCTGAGTCATCGTAGTAGGTATGCAGAAAAGAAATAGCATTTCTAAATTAAAAGTTCTTTAGGTTTAACAAAACCATACCATTTAGTAACAAATTCTTCCAATTAGGCTTACTGAGAAGCCTAAAGTTAGAATAATAGAGACCATTTACCCTGAAATTAAAAAGCATCTTCTATTTCCGAAAGGATGGGCAATCCCCCATTCTCAAACTTCCATTCAACTGCCCATTATCTGCCAATTAACATAGGCCCTGGGGGTCAGAGCCCATGTAATCTGCCTGGTTTTGCTGCTGCTTACACCCATGATTCCCAGGGTGTGGGTTCAGGCACACTGAGATGCTACACCAAATTCCAGGGACACACTGGGACATTTTAACTTGTTAGGAAAACCAGGGAATACTCCATTTCCGTCGGGCACAGTGTGAATTGCTAGTTTGCTTTACATTCGCTGCAATGCTGTCATATCTTTGGGAAGCTTGAGTTTTCAGCAGTTGCTGGGATAAAAATGAGACCCCGTGTTTCAATGTGAAACAGGAAATGAGGAGGGCAGCGTCTGACCTCACTGCAAGCTTTGAAAAGGTGAGCAGTGCCCCACACGTGCATACCTCCCATTAGCAATCACTACTTGTGGTCATTTAAGAAAGAAGAACATCAATTTTTCTTGGAAATTATGTGCATTACTTTTTCAGAGAGCTATAAGTTGTTTTATATATATATATATTTTTTATTATACTTTAGGTTTTAGGGTACATGTGCACAATGTGCAGGTTTGTTACATATGTATCCATGTGCCATGTTGTTTTGCTTCACCCACTAACTCGTCATTTAGTATTAGGTATATCTCCTAATGCTGTCCCTCCCCGCTCCCCCCACCCCACAACAATCCCCGGAGTGTGATGTTCCCCTTCCTGTGTCCATGAGTTCTCATTGTTCAATTCTCACCTATGAGTGAGAACATGCGGTGTTTGGTTTTTTTGTCCTTGCGATAGTTTACTGAGAATGATGTTTTCCAGTTTCATCCATGTCCCTACAGAGGACATGAACTCATCATTTTTTATGGCTGCATAGTATTCCATGGTGTATATGTGCCACATTTTCTTAATCCAGTCTATCGTTGGACGTTTGGGTTGGTTCCAAGTCTTTGCTATTGTGAATAGTGCTGCAATAAACATACGTGTGCATGTGTCTTTATAGCAGCATGATTTATAGTCCTTTGGGTATATAGCCAGTAATGGGATGGCTGGGTCAAATGGTATTTCTAGTTCTAGATCCCTGAGGAATCACCACACTGACTTCCACAATGGTTGAACTAGTTTCCAGTCCCACCAACAGTGTAAAAGTGTTCCTATTTCTCCACATCCTCTCCAGCACCTGTTGTTTCCTGATTTTTTAATGATGGCCATTCTAACTGGTGTGAGCTGGTATCTCACTGTGGTTTTGATTTGCATTTCTCTGATGGCCAGTGATGATGAGCATTTTTTCATGTGTGTTTTGGCTGCATAAATGTCTTCTTTTGAGAAGTGTCTGTTCATGTCCTTTGCCCACTTTTTGATGGGGTTGTTTGTTTTTTTCTTGTAAATTTGTTTGAGTTCATTGTAGATTCTGGATATTAGCCCTTTGTCAGATGAGTAGGTTGCAAAAATTTTCTCCCATTCTGTGGGTTGCCTGTTCACTCTGATGGTAGTTTCTTTTGCTGTGCAGAAGCTCTTTAGTTTAATTAGATCCCATTTGTCAATTTTGGCTTTTGTTGCCATTGCTTTTGGTGTTTGAGACATGAAGTCCTTGCCCATGCCTATGTCCTGAATGGTATTGCCTAGGTTTTCTTGTAGGATTTTAATGGTTTTGGGTCTAACATTTAAGTCCTTAATCCATCTTGAATTAATTTTTGTATAAGATGTAAGGAAGGGATCTAGTTTCAGCTTTCTACATATGGCTAGCCAGTTTTCCCAGCACCATTTATTAAATAGGGAATCCTTTCCCCATTTCTTGTTTTTGTCAGGTTTTTCAAAGATCAGATAGTTGTAGATATGCAGCATCATTTCTGAGGGCTCTGTTCCATTCCATTGATCTATGTCTCTGTTGTGGTACCAGTACCATGCTGTTTTGGTTACTGTAGCCTTGTAGTATGGTTTGAAGTCAGGTAGCGTGATGACTCCAGCTTTGTTCTTTTGGCTTAGGATTGACTTGGCGATGTGGGCTCTTTTTTGGTTCCATATGAACTTTAAAGTAGTTTTTTCCAATTCTGTGAAGAAAGTCATTGGTAGCTTGATGGGGATGGCATTGAATCTATAAATTACCTTGGGCAGTATGGCCGTTTTCACGATATTGATTCTTCCAACCCATGAGCATGGAATATCGGAGAGCTATAAGTTGTTAAGAAACAAATACTTGTTAAGTTTTTTGGATAAAACTACCTAATAAACAGTTATGTATTTAACATGATTCTTCGAGTGTAATTTGTGATCTACTCGTGCCAAAATCTCCTGGAAAACTTATGAATACTCCTGAAACTTAATTTCTGAAATCTACTTTTAAATAAATCATCTAGTTATTCTTATATATGTTAACATTGAAAAACCACTCACCTAAATTCACATTTTTGTTCAACAGTCCAGGTTATATCGTATTTACTTTTCAGCCAAAACTCTTTTCTTTGAAATACCTGTTTGCATTTTTAGACCTCAATACCACCTACAGCTGAAGAAATACCATCCGGCCCTGTTTCACCTTTTGTCTTTAAAGCAATAGGAGCCACAGAAAAATAACCAGGAGGCTAAGGGCTGGAAGTCTAGTCCTCCCTGTTATCGTTGTTTATGGGAACAGCCAGGTAGTATTGATTTGTCACCTGGTGATGTTAATTACCAGGGAAGCATTCAGATTGTTACTTTTTTCTCAGCTCTCAGCTTGATCCCTGAAGGTTCAGCATGGAGTCGGGAAGCGTTTAATGGAAAGTTAATCAGCCAAATCCTCCCAGTTTAGAAGTTACTCTCCAGCCCTGGCCCGTGCTTAGAACACTGGGGTGTCCACGTAAGGTGGGGAAGCAATTATTTACTGAATCTTCCCAGAGGGCCCCAAAGAGGTAATGACCCTCAACAGGGGCCTTCTGGAGTCCCTTAGAGCCACTTATTTACCACAGAGAGAATGTCCTGACTCATTATGTTTTTAAAGATTTGTTTATTTTTGTCAAGGAGAGAAGCAAATAAGCAAAGAGGTGCTTGCTTCTGAGGTGCCAACAAGGAGCATTTTTGTTTGTTTTTTAAGTAGCAGCATCCTATCTGTATTAGAATATGTGTGTGAGTGAGACTCCGGTAATCTAGATTTGATTTGCATGTTAACTTTTCTGCTTTCAATCAATAACTGCTTAATCAAGTCTCTGGCTAAGCATTCTGAAATTGATTTTCTAAGATAATTTGCATTTAATAATTTGAAGTACTTTGCACAACAGCCAGTATTTAAGGGGAAGAAACAGAAGGTGGTATGATTGCCATACAGAGAAGACTCAAGCTGTGTTGTGGATGATGGTGGTCTCTGCTGGAGATGACGGAGTTCACAGGTCTGGATCATTATGCTACTGGGAGACGGTTTCACATGGTGAGAAAACTTAAGCTCTGGGGACTACCTTGAGTTCCCCCTCTGTTCTTGGACACATCAATTTTCCTCCATTAACCTTAGAATCTTGTATCTATAAATTAGACATAATACCCACTACACAAGGTGTTGATTCTTTTCTGAATATTCCAAAACATGTCCCTATCCCCCATCCCATATGATTTACCTTCTTTATTGTGGACCACCCTTATTTTTTACTGAGGAATCCTTTGTTTCGGGCCCTCACTTACTTTTTGCAGTTGTACCCTTCCTCAGTCCATTTTCAATGCTATAACTGAATATAATTTCGTGAAAATTAGAAATATATATATATATATATATATATATATATATATATATTTGTACTTCCCTGGCTCAAAGGCTTGTAATAGTTCTTCTGTACCTTAGGATTATGGGACTGCTGTGAGTCCAGTCCCTGCCAGCCTAATCTCTCTCAGCTCCTCATGTAAGCTCTACCTTCCATCCCCACCAACGTTCTGTGTCTTTCTCAGGTTTGCCAATCAAACTTCTAAGACAAGCATTCACATTAGCTGTTTTCTGTTTCTGGAAATCTCGTATACTGCTTGTCATCTGAGTATCTGCTTCTCATTATTTTGGGTTCGGAATAAAATTACTTCTTTCAAAAATTTTATCTTGTCCATGGAGATTTTAAGTGTTCTTTCATGGACTCCTATATTCTTTTACAGAGAGTTTCTCATTATAATTTCTACGTTAGACCTCCCCAGGCAGCACTGTAATTATCTTTCTTACACTCCGTGAAGTCTGGGACCAACTCCGTGTTGTGCTTAATAAAAGACAGATTTGGTCAGAATTTTTATCTGTAAATAGGGGCTACATTTCAATAAGATTGTTGTATGAAATAAGTAAGTTACTAAATGAAACGTATCTGGAACAGACACTCAATAAATTTGTTTCCCAAATATACTTGCAATGTGGGTTATCAGCTTATGTTTGAGCAATTCATTCATTCATTCAACAAATGTATGAAGTGCCAGCATATATTAGGTACTGTTTCAGGCCCTGGAGACCCAGAAACAAGAAAACACACCTTTCTTCTAAGAGAATCATATAATAGTAGAATGTGTATACACCAGGAGTTTGAGTCTTTGTGGCTGATTTTTGTCAAGTTGTATGAACTACGTTTTGGCATTGAGGAAGCTAAATATGGTCCTGAAATTAAAATATCTACTTGGGAACATAGCCACGTTATCAGATATGTTGAATCTTCCTGAAAATCCTTTGGACCGTGTCTTACCAAATCAATGAGTACAATCAAAACTGGGCTGAGAAAACGTGCGAGTTCTGTCAGGAGAACTGGCCTATCTGCAAAGGGCCCGTGCATTCTGATGGACTCTCTCGTGTTGGGTATATGTTATGCACGGAATATTTGTGTCCCCCCCGAAATTCATATATTGAAATCCTAACCCCCAATGTGCTGGTATTAGGAGGTGGGGACTTTGGGAGTTAATTCATTAATGAAGGTGGAGCACTAATGAATTAGATTAGGTCCTTATAAGAAGAGACAGGAGAAGATGCTCTTTGTCTTTGCTCGCTGCCATGTGAGGCCACAATGAGAAGATGGGCATTGGCAAACCAGGAAGCCAGCCTGCAACAGATGCCGGATCTGCTGGCACCTTTATCTTGGACTTCCAGCCTCCACAACTGTGAGGAATTATATTTCTGTTGTTTAAACTACCCGTCTGTGACTATTTGTTAAAGCAGCTCAAACTAAGACACTATACATCGAGAAATACAAGAAGAAAAGGAAAACAGAGATGCAATTCTGTTCTTTGGAGGACCATGATCGCTTGTCTGGACCCAGAAAATATTTCCCATTTGCTACACAGATGCCGTCCCATCCTTCCAGGTGGGTGATGATCACTGATTTTCTTCCTGTGATTCACATTCAGAGAATGGAATTATCACTTAATCCACAAGGTTTAATAACTCTGGGTACTAGTTACTATAACAGGGGCTGGAGGTAACTGGTGAATAAAACCACACAGGTTTTTTTCCTTCATAAAGCTTTCAGTTCAACACAAGACGCTAACATTTTAAAAGATAATTTATATAATATACATTTAACTAAAACTATAATAAATGCAGTGGCAGAAAACTGCAAGGTGCTAAGAAAAAACAAAACACACACATAATCACAATCTCACGTATTCTGTGTAAAGAAAGACTAATGTGTTTATTTGAGGAACCTCATTTAAGAGGTGAAAGTAAATGCTGAAAATCATTACACTGGCAACAGAAGTGTTAGAGACTGGGAGACCATGCAGTAGAGACATTACAGTCAATGGTTCATAAACTAGAAAAAGCCGGAAGCATTTGATAAACAAAAAAATAAGGCCAGGGTGTCATAAGGGTAGAGACAAATCAGGAAATTGGTTCAGATGAGGCCGGCAGGAAAGGCAGGAGTCAGCTCATGCTGAGCTAGGTCACGTTCATTTTATTAGGCACTATGCTAAGTGCTTTACAGACACTACCCGATTTAATTATCATAGCACCTTGTACATATTAATATCATTCTCTGACAGTTGAAGGAACCAAAATTGGGACAACTAATGTGACTTGTCTGAAGTCTTTCCGCTAGGAAATGAGAGACTGGAATTCAAATCAAAGCCTACCTGACTGTGAAATCTATAATAATAATAATTAATATTAAACTGTATTTACTGCCTCCATGCATATCAGACATTAATGGTTTTCACTTGTTCTCAATTTAGCTCCAAGAAGCCAAGGAAAGAACATTCTTTATCCATTCCTCTATCTCATAGACCTCTGCTTTCTCTTCCTTTACCTTATGTGGCTTATTAGAAGGGGCTGCTCAGGAAATGTACAGCAGGGGCGTGTCTTCTCTGCCATGGACTTGAGTGACTAGTGCTCCTGAGCCCAAGTGTTCGGGGACAGGATGGGCCTTTCACAAGGACAGCAGTCCCACCCACCCCCAGAGACATTGCCATCATTTGGGATTGCAAATTCATGTGTTATGTTTCCCTGAAATGGAATGACTTTGTGTTTTGACACCTCACTGAGGACATTCCATCTGCATTCCTCTTATATGTTCAAACACAATTTTCTTTTTCAGAGTTCAAGACTTCAGCAGAAACAAAATCACCTCATTAAAGGAAAATTATGCCTTATCCCCACTACTCGAAGACGCAACCATCTCCCTGGTCACAGCCACTTTTTTCCTTTTCTTCTGTAAGTGCAGGATCCAACATTTACACAAATTAAAAAAGCTGCATCTAGAATAATAATTTCTGTAGGCTCAGCAAGACTATTCTTCACTGCATTTGTGTTTGAAATTGCAGTCAAACAGTGAATGAACGTCCCCCTTCCCTCTGACACAGCCACTGCAGATTGTGAATTATGGCTGAATACCAAAGTGTTATTTAATGCAGCTGGGAAGGAAAGGTGCGAATGATCACCCATTACCACTTTATACCCAGAGATCAGTCTCCAAGTTCAAGGCTTTTCTCTTAGCCATGCCAGAAAAAATTACACAGGCCGCTACTAGCTTTTATAACTCCTTTAGGCAATGCCGGAGCCATAAACATGATGAGAATGAAGTCTTGCCATGTGTATCTAACAGCGCCAAGGAGAGTGGCTAGCTCAGTGCTGACTCAGCCCTTGGCTCATGTTAAAGGTTTAACACATTACCTAGTTGTCTCTTTGGGTATCTCATTCCAGGCAGGGTCAGACTGTGTGTGCATGGTTACTAGTCTCCAGATACACCCTGTTATACAGCCGAGCTCTCCTGCTGTCATTCTGAGAGGGAAAGAAAGCTTTGCACTAAGCTCAAATGCCAATAATGTGGGGCTCATTTCCATGGTCTCTGAGCAAGTAGGTGTCCTCCATAGGCTAAGACTTACATATCTTCCATGCTCAAATTCACCTTCTATGAGGTTCCTATCTCCAATTTGTTATGGTCTTCAATGTAACCATGTACAGTCATCTATGATGCCGGCCAATACCACATGGCCTCACCATCCATAGTTCATTGGTCCACAAATGGACCCTTGTCCCAAAGAAAGTCAATCTGCAGGTCCATGGAGGTGAGCTGTAAAGGAAGCTCTGCCCAACCAGTCCAATGGACACTTGGTGGATCAATCCTCTTCCTGGAGGAATTAGATCTTGAAATATATAAAGAGAGTTTGGAGATTGGTAGAAGGGCCACAGGTACATGTGCCAAGATACATAATGAATAGCTTACTCAGGATAGTGACAGAGCACCAGGGTGGGCATTGGCAAACTCTTTCTGTGCAGGTAAAGAAGAGCCAGTGAGGTCAAAAGATATATATTGAATACAGACTAAGCTTTCAGTTGCTAAGCTAGGTTTTTATCTCTTTAACTTTTTACTATACATCCTTTCCTGTTTATTATTTTTATAATTCTGATTATGCATCTTTTCTTGTGATTTTCTTATGATTTTATAGGCTTATAGCTGTGTAACCATCTTCATTTTTATGTGGCCTGGAAGCACAGCTAAGGTCTTATCTTAATTATTTCTACAAGATGCCTGCAGTAATTTTGCTGTAAAGTATTTGTTACCATTCAATAAATATTCATTGCTTGGGTAACTCGAGTAACTCTTAATTTTTTGCAACCAAAACAATCTAATTAACCCCAGAAAAAATAAGTGAGAAGATATAGCCAAACATAACATACCTAGCATAGTGCTTTCACCAAATGGTCTTTAGTGTGGAATTTTCATGTGATGCTTTTTCACTTATGACCCACTTTATTTTTCTTGTAACAGCACTCCATTGTATGTGTGTGTGGTGGGGCAGGGGATAAGGGGAATAATCTCTCTCCAGTATAAGAGGGTAAGTGACTCTACTGGCAAATAGGATTTCTCTACTCTTACATATTTCTAGTGAATCAAGGGACTGAACAAAGCCTGGCATTGGGAAAGATAAACACACAGCTATAAGAAAATCATTATGTGAAACAATACATTATAGCAGAACGATCCCTGACTTAGGAATGGAACGTGGATGATAGGGGGATTAGTAATTCTAGATCCAGCTTGGATTCCTTCTTGTCTCTGTGACTCATCTCACATGGGCAGGTCTCTGGTATAAAAGAAAAAGCTCTCTAATTAGGAGGCCTAGAAGCTCTTCTGTGAGAACTCCCTGTAAAAAAAGAGAAAGTGTGAAACAAAATTATTTTCATACTGATGGGGAGGGAGGAGAGCCCTGGAGGCTTAGAAGAGATATGTAGTAGCCTAAAAAAAGTCAGGGCCCTGGAGAATTTTGCAATGTATGACCATGAACTGACACCTCTAGGCAGTAGAGCAATAGAGTAATGTGGGAGGGAGGGTGTCATAGACAGAAAAATATCACCCAAAGATATCAGAACCTAATGGCTAGAAACTGGAAATGCTAATTTATATGTAAAAAGGGTATTTTTTTGAGGTTCTTTAAAAAGTTAAATGTAGAACTACAATGATGATTCAGCAACCTCACTTCTAGGTATATAGCCAAAGAGATGGAATTAGTATGTCTGAGAGATATCTGCACTCTCGTGTTTATTGCAGTGCTATTTACAAAAGCCAACATATATAATCAACCTAAGTGTCTAACAGATCAATGGATAAAGAAAATGTTGTATATATACACAATGGAATACCATTAAGCCCTAAAAAAATCCTGTATTTGCGGCAACATGGATGAACTGGAGGATATTATTTTAAGTGAAATGTGCCAGGAACATAAAGACAAATATCACATGATCTTGCTCATATGTGAAATCAGAAGCTGCTCTCATTGAAGTTGAGAGTAGAATAGTGGTTATCAGAGACTGGGGAGGACGGGGGGAAAGAAGGAATAAGGCAAGATTGGCCAGGGAGAACAAGGTTCCAGTGAGATAGGAGGAATAAATTCTGGTGTTTCACTGCAGAGTAATATGACTGTAGTTTGTGATTATACTGTATTGTGTATTTCAAAATAGCTAGAAGAGAAGATTTTGAATGTTTTCCCGATAAAGAAATGATTAATGTATGAGGTAATAGATATCTTAAACACTCTGGTTTTTACACAATGTATTCATATATTAAAACATCACACTATACCTTATACATATATACAGTTATTAAATGTCAATTAAAACCAAATTTTTAAAAAGGTACATGAAAAGGTCTTTGATTAATTGGTATGCATATATGGGTTGATAGGAGAAATGAAACCTAGTGTTAGATAGATCAGTTGGATGACAATAGTTTACGGTAATGTATTGTACATTTTGAAATAGCTAGAAGAGAATAATTTAAATGTTTCTAGCATAAAGACAAACATTTAAGGTAATGGATATCTCAAGTACACTGATTTGATCTTTACAGATGATATGAATGTATTAAATTATCACATGTACCCCAAAACTATATGCATCTGTTATGCATTAACTATTTTTTAAATTTTCACTTTTATTTTTTATATTTTCTAACTTTTAACCTGAGGGGTACACGTGCAGATTTGTTACATAGGTAAACTTGTGTCATATGAGTTTGTTGTACAGATAATTTCATCACCCAGGTATTATGCCTAGTACCCATTACTTATTCTTTCTGATCCTCTTCCTCCTTCCATCCTCCACCCTCTGATAGGCCTCAGTGTGTTTTGTTGCCCTCTGTGTGTCCATGTATTCTCATCATTTAGCTTCCACTTTTAACTGAAAACATGCAGTCTTTGTTTTTTTTTGTTCCCGTGTTAGTTTGCTAAGGATAATGGCCTCCAGCTCTATCCATATCCCTGCAAAGGACATTATCTCATTCTTTGTTATGGCTGCATAGTATTCCATGAGTATATGTATCATATTTTCTTCATCCAGTCTATCATTGATGAGTATTCAGGTTGATTCCATGTCTTTGCTATTGTAAATAGTCTTGCAATGAACATATGCATGCATGTGTCTTCATAATAGAATGATTTTTTAAAGAATGGGTCTTTGCAGATGCCATTAGGTTAAGCATCTTGAGATACGGTGATTATACTGGATTATCCAGGATGACTTTAAATGCAATCTTAAGTGTGAGAGGAAAATGCAGTGTGACCACACAGGCAGAGATTGCAGTGAAGCAGCCACTGACAAATCCACTGGCAGCCACTAGAATCTGAAAGAGGCTAGGAAACAGCTTCTCCCCTAGCACCTCTGAAGAAGTACAGTCTTACTAATACCTTGATATGACACAGTGAAACTGACTTTGGATTTCTGATGTCCAGAACTATGAAAAAATAAATTTCTGTTGTTATAAGCCACTAATGTTATTAGAATGTGTTACATAATTATGTAACAAGTAATTATGTAAACATAATACACAGATTACATATATCTATTATGTATAAACATAACACAACAACTCTAGGAAACTACTAATACAGAGGGGAACAACCAGAAAGGCAGATAGAATAGGTGGTAGACACTAATGCTAAAAGTTCAACTCTCTGTCCATCCAGGGGACTTTATGCAGCAAAGGGACCTTGGCTTAGACAGAATGGTACAAACTTCCTAATTCTTGGTCTTATTTGAGATTTTCTACTAGTCAAGCAAATATAGCTTTGAGCATAAATATGGGAGAGTTTCTATAAATAAGGTAGCAGTTAAAGTACTTTGAGCAATAACGGAACAGCGGGCTACTATTCTTATGTCGCCTTCCTAAATTTGGGAGCCTTTTGTTGTTGTTGTTCTTGTTTTTGTTTTAATGATGAGTTCATTGATATACAAAAGATTTGTTGATTAGGAAGCAGCTGAAAAAAAAAAAGTAACTTTATGGAGGCTTTCCTAGTGGTCTCTGGCATTTCCCAGGTTAGATGAATAGGATTTCTGAAGGTGAAGCCTGCTCAAATGTGCCCGGTTCTTTTATGCCCTGGCTTTTTTCCTCCATGCTGCTCTCCAAGGCTGCTACTCTTGGCTCTCAAGTCTGCGGTTGGCTACTCCTACTCACTCTTTCTGACACAGTTTAAAACTTGCCTCTTCAGATTGGCCACCCAGTCTAAATTAGGACTTTCTTATTCAACTCTGTCACTGAACTATTTTCTACATCTTCAGCATTAGAACAAAGGACTGTGTGCATTTATAGATGAGACTATTTGCTTGCTGTCTGTCCTCCCTTTACTCTGTGCATTTTATGACTCATCCCTCTCCCGTGCATCAGTAGAAGTCATTGGTGATGAGATTTGTCTGGTGCTTTGGAATCCCAGTGATTTGTAAAGGAGAGCCAAATTTTTCATACACTCAGAAGTAAGCCTTCACATTTTTATTTATTACCTTTCAACATAACTCATTTATAGTCTAGCTTATTATGGAAATAGAATAAGATATTTTGGAAGGCAGTGACTATAATTTCATCCACCTATTAGAACCACTCTCTTCAGCCCTCAGGCTGCTGGGTTACAGCAGCCAGCTCATGGTCTTTATGACAGGAGTTCCCTATGACTTATCCTTTCAATCCTTACCCCAAGGCAATCACCCAAAAATCTCCGTTTTGTACCCAACCTTGAATTGGAAATGCTCTGTGAAGTCATATTATCTGCAAAAATGTTCTCTGCCCACAATAAAGACTGCTTTCTTCATTGCTAAGCAAGAGTCTTTAGCATTTTTGGTGCCTAAAAAAGTGGCTGGCCCAGATAAGGAGATCTGTAAATGACTACAAAAAAAGAAAATCAGCTCTCACGTTTATATAGAACTTCCCAGTTTGTAAAGGACTTCTAAAATCCTTTTCTCACTTAAACCTTAGGAGAGGCAGGGCACGAGCTTTATTCCTTCCTCTGGTTTGTGAGACATTTATTCTCTTGCCCTCCTGGCACTTAAATGTGCTGTCTGGTAGCTGTCTTCCTCTTTTCCTGTAGATAACCTTGCACTCTAGCTTGTGGGATACGTGTCAGATTCATAGTCTCTTAAAGTTAGAAGGAACCTTAAAATTAGTGCAACTGCTTCGTTTTACACAAAAGGAGGGTAGGTGGCTTGGAGAAGAGGAGTTAGTTAATGGCAAAAACAAAACTGGAGACATTCTTTTATCTTATGCTGCCCTGCTAAAATCTTTTTATCCGCATAACAATATCCTATAGATATTTATCAGTAAGTACTGTTGAAAACAACATGCCTTTCATCCAGCTGGGTCCCAGACTTCAAAAATCAAGTGATTCCCAAATTCAGGCCCTTTTAACCTGATCATTCCATCTCTCCCACCTATTATCTTGGATGTTTATATCTGCCTTCTTATAAACTCCTCTTCTCTTCCCAGGTAACTTCTAAAATTTTTGAGGTTGTACTCATAATTAATGATTGGTTTTCATTATTATTTCCAGAGAAGGAGTCCAAAGGGATATATGAGGGGTGGCGAGGGGAAAAGAGGACACAGCCCAGCTAGTATAATCAATATAAATTGTGACAGCTACTGATATGGCCAATGTCTCAATCATATCATGCACATTCTGCTGCTGCTGGGGATGAAGACACCTAACTAAAATATATGATCTGTGCTGAAAAATACCTTCTAATTTACAAAATGAATGACTTTCCCTTGCTATTGGAATATGACCTATTATGATATATCTGACTGAGCCACAGCTTCCCAACCTGGAAACCCTGGAGAAAATTTAGCAAAGGTTTTCCTAAACCTAGAGAGTAATAAAAGGATGGTTATTGGGTTTGAGGAAGTCTACCTAAGTGTGGTTAAAGCAAACCATATTACTACTTCCTAAGGCAAAAGACTGGTCTAAAAATTAAAATTAAAATTAAATGCGAACTTTTTATCTCCCTTTGAACCTATCAATTTATTTGACCTGTATCTCTCATTTTCTTTACCCACAAAATGGGCTGAATAATAATTATCTTGAAAAGCTGCTGAGAGGATTAAATGAGATGAATAAAAACATTGTAGTGTGATGTACAGAGTGTAATGAATGATTAAGAAAAGCAGCTCACCCTCCCTTGCCCTAGTACATTTCCTATGCTTCCTCTTTCTCCCTTCTGTGATTGTATTAAAATGGTCTGGAAAACAGTAATGTATCTGCCTGGGGAGGACTCCCAGCATGACTGCTGGGATGCAGAAAATCAGAATCACTAAAGCAACACACATATAGCCGAGGGAGGCAGAAGGCAAGGGCTTCTTTGCAGGCTTTAGGCTTCTGTTTAAAGTTGCAAAGAGCAAAGACAGCTATTCCCCAGTGAACCCTCAAGCCAGGAAACTAGGTGATGCTCTGCGAAGTGATTTTCTCTCATGCCTGCTCTAATGTTTTGATGACTTCTCAATACCTAGAACATGTATTCTCAGCAGATGAACAGGAATTTTCATGTATTTCAACCACAGGAATAAATGGATATCCAAAACTCACTTAATGTAAGGAAGAGCAACAGCAAAGAAAAAACACACAACAACCAGACGTAATGTTCAAGGTAGCCGTAAATAAATGATGGAAAACTTTACCTTTAGTTAAATTATTTATCCTTAGAAGGACTCAAGGCATATGAAACAATAACAGATTTCTATGAATAAGAAATAGTCGAAATATTGTAAATTAAAAATAAGGACGTCAAAGTTTAAAAGACTTTAGTGTTCTTCTTTAGTGAAGAGCACTAAAAAATGATAAATTGTTGCTGAGACCATTTGAAGAATGCCTGGAACATAGAAAGCAGAAGGGATCTGGCTAATGGAGCAACAGAGATGTGCAGACAACTCACATCTTGTATCATGTCTGGGACAAGATGACTTGGAGATAAAAGCAGCTTCCCCTGGGTTCGCCTTTGAGAACCATGGAGACACTTAAGCGCAAATTTACTGTGAGAAACAGGCTTTCTATGCAGAATGTAAAGCTCTCTGGTGGATCACACCTGGAGTTGATATTGAAACTAGAGAGACCAACCACCCAGCCTAAGGCAACACCTGGACACTCAAAACCAGCAAAGGAAGGAAAATGGGAATTGGTCAGCTGACCCTGGACTAACTCGGTTAAGTGTCTCTAAAGTGAGAGAGTCCTGAACAACTTTGGAGTAGATTTAGGTGACTGCTTCAATAACACGAGAAAATTGGCATTTAATGCATTTTAAACACCGCTTTACTTTTCTTAAAATAATTGGGCATCGACAGGGCCACATGTAGAAACAAATACAAACAAATTACAAAATATAGTAGTTACATAAGCCAAATAATCTCACTGGAAGATTATGAAAGAGAATAGCCAAAAAGTTCTGCCAGTTGGGCAACAAGTTCCCAGTCATTGCTGGTGGTGGTAAACATTAGTGGTGGCCTTATTTTGAGGATCAACCAAAAAGGCACAGTATGCATGAAATCAAAGACACATACAAAGAATGTGCCTTACGGTAATATTGCAAATAGCTTATTGACTATCATTAGGGAATTGTTAAAGTGACAATAAACAAGTAAACCTATGCAGCAGGGGTGGCGTTTCTAATTAGTTAAATCCAGGTGTTTCTTGGCTATGGAGCAATATTCTATATTTGCCCCCTCTTTTCCGACTCCAAGGAGTACAAGTTTGCCATCCTTCCATTTAGAGGGGCTTACAGTTGTCCAGAGTGTTGGAGACTTTTTCACAGGGGAGGATATATGAGCAATTCACAATTCATTTTCTTTCTAATCATCTGAATCTTTCTTGCTGGCTCTTGAATCTGTGGCCTCTCCAGTGTTTTTATCAGCAGATGTAAGGGGAGAAGAAAAGGGACCTTCAAGGTACCATTGAAAGAGCAGAAGGAAGAAAATTACACAAAAATGCATGGATCAATAGTTCAAAGTATCACTTAGCCATGATATTAAATACAGATATAATATGAGAAGGTGGTAATTGTCCATTTTATTTTTTAAGAAATTATTGCCGATATCTATAAACACTGCTAAGCCTTATGTGTGTATTCTCTAACCAGCCACTTTAATGAATTGCCATTAATAGGAAATTCCTTGGATCTCAGTGTACAAACACTTCAATCTGCAAATAGAGCTTTATCAATTTCCTTCTTTCCAATGTCTCTTAAATTGTAGCTATTCTTCTTTAGCATATAATGTAAAAATCCTACAGTTTCACGACTCAGTATAATTTTGGATTTTTGCTCATAACCTCTTTTCTTTCCTGAAATCTCTCACAGACTCCTTACCCACTTGTTCTTAGCTGATGACCTTCCTTCTTATTATTTTGAGAAAAATAGGGACCATCTGACTGGTGTTCCCTTGTTTTACCTTCATCACATCTACAAATGCACCTACATCTTTATCCATATTTTCTCATTAAAATGACAGAAGCCTGCTCCTCTCTAAGGTCAATAAATCCATTAGTAGACTGGATCCCAGTGTATTTTCTTTGAGCAAGTAATTTGCCTCTGCAGAAAACTCATTTATTCATTTTCTCTTTTACTGTTTTATTCTCCCTGCCCTCCTCTCTCTCCATAAATTACTACCACCAACAAAACAACACGGTCTAATATCATTCCTGTTGAAAACAAAGCAAAACCTCATTTAAGAACATATCTTGCCTTAATTTTTGCCTTTTTTCTGCCCTTTTCTACTTCTTTAACCCATTTCATTCTGGCCCCCTCTCCCGCTGTTCTACCAAACTCATGTCACAGTCACCAATGACCTGGATGTTACCAAGACTGAGGAACCATCCTGAGTCTTAGACTTACTTAACACGTCAGCATATTCAGCATGCTTCACCTTTTTGAAACAATTTTCATTTTGGTTTTATTAACCTTGTTGTTGCAACTCTTACTTTGGTTTACTCCATCTTCCCTACTCAATCTCTTAAGTGTTTAGAACACGGGGGTCAAGTTTGGGATCCTCCTCCTTCCCTTTCTCTGTCATATCTACTTGGATGTTCAAATTGTTTCCCATGGTTTTAAATACTGCGTATTTTTGGCTGGGCACACTGATTCATGCCTGTAATCCCAACACTTTGGGAGGCTGAGGTGGGTGGATCACTTGAGGTCTGGAGTTTGAGAACAACCCGGTTAACATGGCAAAACCCCGTCTCTACTAAAAATACAAATAAAATTAGCTGGCCATGGTGGCACGCATCTGTAATCCTGGCTACCAGGGATGAGCTGAGATCATGCCATTGCACTTCAGCCTGGGAAATGGAGAAAGACTCCATCTCAAAAAAACAAAACAAACAAACAAAAAAACTAATTTTTTAGTGACCCCCAAATGCCTTGCCTCGTGTTATGACTTCTCCCCTGAGCTTGCATATTCATGTTCATGTATGCAACTATCTCGCTGCTGCTACTGAAACTTTGATCTGTGGTCCCTGCTTCTCCTAAAAGTCACACTCTGTCTTGCATATCACCAAACAATATCATTATTTCTCCAGTTGCTTAAACCAAAAATGTAATAGAGTCTTGATGCTTTCCTTCCACACAATTTGCAAGCTCTGTCAGTTCTGTCTTCAAAATATCTCAAATCTATCCACTTTCCCCCAACTCCATTGTTACTCTCCACACCAAGGCACAATCATGTTAAGCATAAACTGCTATAGCACTGATTTCTAAATACTGATTTCTCTTCTACTCGTGCCTCTGCTCAATTCCATTTGTCACACAGCAGGGGACTCTTTTAAAAATGGAAATCGTATTCTGCCATCTTCCCACTTAAACCTTAACACTGCTTTCCACTGCACTTAGAATGAAATCCAATCTCTCATCAATACTTGGTGTCTGTTTGCCCCTCTGGTCTCATTGTGCTTTGCCTTTGCTTTGCTCACACACTCAACTACTCTGTTTCCTTTGTTGTGGTTCTAAGCTCTTTTCAACTTTAATATCTCAGCTTTCATCAATTCCCTTAGTGCTTATCTCCAAGCTCTCCTTGTGGCTAGATGTTCTTTATTCCTCAGGTTTTAGCTAAAATGCCAGTTTGTTAAGGCTCATTCTAAGGCTCTATCTAAGAGCTTTCTTTCCCCCCGTGTTTTTAATCATCTTGTGTATTTATTTTCCCTACTCTACATGGACATCTAGAATGTAAGCTCCCTAAAAGTAGGGACTTCTATGTTTTCTAAAACTCACTATATTTTGACCGCACATATAGTAAATACAATAGTATAGATATTAACATATTTATTGAATTAATAAACATATTTTAAAAGATTATTTTAACATGTTTAAAAAATACCCCACTATTTATTATTCTTATAATATATGTATCTTTTATTTAAAATAATTTTTGAGCTTTAAAAAATACCTTTCTGGAAGAAATTGAGATATGATTAAGTTCTTTAATTCTTGGCACCTACAAACCACATTATGTCTTAAGTAAACAGACTTCTTGATATCAAACCATCCTTCATTCTCAGCTTCTACATTATCTGTTTAGGTTGTGTTAATGTTTTAATTCTTTGTGGTGTTCTTTTTGGTGATACTCTATTTAAGGTTTTCATATAGAGACAATGAGATTATTTATAGCCAATAATTTGTAGTTTCGTGTAGTTATCCTATCTCTAGAGCAGCAGTTCTCTACTGGGTGAAATTTTGTCTCCCAGGTGACATTTGATAATGTTTAGAAAAAATTGTATGCTGTCCTAAACTAGCAGAGAGAGGTGTTACTAGCGTCCCGTACGTAGAGGCCAGAGATGCTGCTAAACATCTCACAATGCACAGGACAAATGCCCATAATGTAAGATTATCTGGCCCTAAATGTCATTAGAGCTATGGTTGAGAAACCCTTCTCTAGAGGTTATTATGTCTCCAAACTTTGCCCTCTACATCTATGTAGGGTGTAAAAGCCTCCAGCCCTGGCAGACACCCAGGTTTGGCCCAAAAAGAGCTGTTCTGGACAGAAACATCAACTGGGAAATATAGCAATAAATTAAAGCCCTCCAGGCAGGGATTAATGTGACTTCAGATCTCCAGGTCTGCATTTGAGCCAACTGAATACAGTTTGTATATCTACATCCAGGATATACAATTTCTTTTTAGTATGTCCCATGCCTGTGAAAATAACCTAGGAGAGATACTGCTGAGGGCTTTAGTTTCTGATTAGTTTCTCATCTTTTCTTCCCCGATCTTTTCTGCTTGGAAATCTTAATTTCAAGGAAAATCTTAATTTCTAGGCGATGCAGCACATAAAATCCTAATATAGTTCTAGCATATTAAATCCATCCTATCCATTTGCTTTGGTTAGCTATTTATTTTATAATTAAGCTCTGTTGTAATATCTTTAAAAATATTGAGTAATTTATGTCAAAATCACTGAAGAGATACTACCATAATTTCAATTTAACCTGTGAAGAACCTGCGACAAAAGAGCTAAGGTGACTTGCCTAAAGTCTTATAGCTTAGTAGACCACCAGTGCAATGTGGCTCAAGATTTTATACTTCTCATCACTCCGCTATCTTACCATTCTAAGAAAAAAAACTAACTAAGCTAATAGAATAAAAACTAAACTTATTAACATGGGCGCTTAGGAGGACAAATTGTTTGGTTATGATTGCTTTGTTTTTCTATGTATTTTCCTCATATTCAAATACTCATTTGAAAAAAATGTACCAAGTACTTAATGTTTTAGAAAGATAAAACAATCAGGGGTAAAAAATTAAAAAGTTTAAAAATCTACTCCTTCACTCAATGTTTAAATGTAAAACATGAATAAATATTGCTTTTTTCTCAAAGCAGCTCAGCTGCAGAGCCACTGTTATAAGTACTCAGAAAAACAATAAGAGCTACTATTTACCATTTGAAGATTCTGGTATCTGTCAGCTCTTATGCCTGCCAACTACACTATATGCGTTCATTTAAATTGCACATGCAGTGCTAAATATTTGAGAAATCATTTTTATGTCCAGTTTAGAGACAAGGAATCTGAGATTATAAGAGGTAAATTGACTTGCTCACAGTTCTGCAGCTAACAAGTGGTAAAGCAGGATTTAGTCCCGGTGTTCCCATCCCTTGCAAAGTCCCTTATGTTTTTCGTAACAGCAGCCTTTATAAAAATTTTGTATTCGAAACATGGTTTGTGACAACTAAACTTAACGCTGCTAAGGTATGAGATTTTTGCCCCCCAGGAACACTGAACACTGAACAAACAGGAAAGATACTTTGAGTAACGGCGATTCTAATGAGGGATATTCACAAACAACAATGTAAATGAGCCTCAGTTAGGGATGAGTTTTGTTAGAGGAAGACCATATTCTAAACGCATCCTCTCCTGGAGTAATTGCAAGACATTTCTGTATTTCATTATCCACTCCTGGGATTGAATGGAGCCAGTATAAAGTCTTCATTTTATATCATTGCTGGCAGTATTCATTTAGCATCCTACTAAAGGGGAGCAAAATTCATTACTGAGTGACCCCACATTTTTTTTAAAGGCAAACAAGTGGTAGTATTTATTTCTAATGGTGCTTGGTATCAGTTTTGCAAGCCTAGTTTTGATTTCAGATGCCTTGATATCTGTTAATGATCATTGTTGTTTTTAAAAGGTAGTGATTCAAAGATTTAAATGCTAAACTTCTGCGACTTTGGGACTTACTATAAAATTAGTTAAGATCAACAGCAACAACAAAAATGACGCTTTCTATTGAAATTTGTACAGTTTTGCAAGTTTGTTTCTGCTCTTCGTCTGTTGAAGCATCCATAAAGTCCTAGAAAAGATTCTGAGAATCAGATTCATGCCCAAAGTGAGCCCCTGGCAGTTGAGGATTGATTGGGCTAGAAGGACAAAGTTTAAAGCGCAAATTAATCTGAGACAGAGAAATGAAAGAGAAGATGAGACAGAAAGGTGGCCTCAAAATAAGAGGAACTAGGGGCTGGGCTCGGTGGCTTACGCCTGTAATTCCAGCACTTTGGGAGGCCGAGGTGGGTGGATAACCTGAGGTCAGGAGTTCGAGACCAGCCTGGCCAACATGGTTAAAACCCCATCTCTACTAAAAATACAAAAATTAGCCAGGCATGGTGGCAGGTACCTTAAACCCAGCTCCTTGGGAGTCAGAGGTGGGATAATCATTTGAACCTGGAGGCAGAGGTTGCAGTGAGCCAAGATTGAGCCATTGCACTCAAGCCTGGGGGACAAGAGCAAGACATCTCCTTCTCTCTCTCTCAAAAAAAAAAAAAAAAAAGAAGAAGAAGAACTAGGATACAGGCAAGAACAGAAGTAGGATATGCAAATGCTTTCTTCGAAAGCTGGGGGCAGGTGAATGGCTTTACTGCACTGCTATAAAGGTACAAAAAGTGCCGCCATATCCGGCAGGCACTCTTTAGAGAGGTTTAGTTTGAGAATAAGATTTTCACCCTCTACCCCCAATGAAGTACAACCAGCTTTAAATTGCACCCCACCCACCACCACCCCCCAAAAAAGGGAAAAAAGAAAAATAAAATATCTATAAAAAAGCATTAGCCGTGGAAGGGACTTAATCTTGAGAATGAAAGCAACAAAGTTGTTAAATGTAGACAGACACTAAGCTGCTTACAGCATTTGCTCACATTATATGCATCTAATATAAGATGTTATTTGCTCATTGTTTATTATGTACTTCATGCTCTCACAAGAAGCTTAGCTTGGATTTTTTTCTTAATTTTGGTGGCTTAAATTTGAAAATTTAACTTTGCACTAAAGGAGGGTTTTTATTTAATTAAAGAATGTATTCTGGAGCTTGATTACAAATTAAAATCCAACATTTGCTTAACGTGGATGGGTTTACAATTATAGGAAAAACTTTTTGCACTTCATGATTTAGCGGCTGTTTAACTTTGTACTCAATATAGTAATTAATATATGTTACTGCATTTAATTTTCTGTTTAATTTTTTAAAATAAAAAGGTAAAGGATGTTTTGCTGCTTTTAAGGAAATTTACCTGCATAACTTCATTGCTCCGCGTGACCATATAATGGCCCCATCTGAGTTATCTACCAAACTGATGTTTACACCTACAATGTCACCTGTTCTCTTTCAAAACTAACTGTGTCACACCATTGGTGTTGGTTTGTGTTATACTTATTTGATAGACCTAAATTTATTAAATATCTTTTATGACACTTGGGCTAAGTTATGCTTATATAGAAATGTAATATACAAAACTATTGTCCTCAAGGAGCTTATCTGAAGTGGGAGAAACAGATAAGTAAAGTAAGTCTCGAAAAAACCATGTAATGTGTTACAAGAAAGCCATGGGTTGTATCACAAGTAGGTTTTCTCAGTTTGCATTCCATCATGAGATTTATCAGCCTCTTTTTTTAGATTTATAACATAATTTTTCCACTATTTTTTACCTGGGTTTCCATACCAGTCAATTGTATTACAAAAGCAAAATTGGTTAGCAATTCATGTATCTGTAATTTTATCTAATAACGGAATGAAATACAAAAGCACGTGGCGTATAACTAATCCAACATATTTAAACTCAGCCTGTGGGTTCAAATGTTAAGCCAATGTTTGGATAGAGAGCAAATAGTCATAGCAACAGATGCTGCCTGGGAAACCTCTGTGTGGCATAACAGTTCATCAAGTGAGGAAGTCTCTACAGTGGAGAGTGTTTTATTATACACAGCATAAAAATCTATGAGTAAGATAAGTTTCTAAAAAATTTTGTTGGTGAGAAGAATGTCCAAAATTTATTCCTTCCTTGGCAAATTAGCACACGGATACACGTATAAACTGTATCAACTGGAATAATACCTGCCTTGTACCTTGCTTCTCACCTAGTCAAGTAATTTTCTCCCTGGAAGTCAGCCAGGAATACGGGAAAAGCTTTGTCTAAATTTCAACCTTAGAGCAGCATACAGAGCATGTAAATGGGCTCTGAACATTTTAATCCAATACAATGTGCAGTATGTGAATAATGCATAAGTGGTTGAACATTTTTCTTAAAACAAAACAACAACAAAAAGAAATAAAATTAAATGCTCTTTGTAGCAAAATCTAAGCCTACAAACATTTTTCACACACAAAAATTTTTTTTGGAAAAACTTAGCAAATGTGTTTTTGCAGGTGCGGTGTAAAGATATATATTTGAGGATAGGAATAAGTTCATAATGTTATTATGCCATGTATGAAATATGCTTGTGGTTCTGAATAAAGATATTTCTGGTTATGCTAGTTATAATAAAAATAATGGAAAGTAGCCTCAAGATCTAAAGAGATAATACTGGCAAGATAAATTAACCAATCACTCAGTGGAATACTCTACAGCAATTTTAGTTGATATTTTATAGTTTACAGACACATGATAATTTTGAAATGATAAATAAAAAGGAATTAATCAATAGTATATACATGGTATACTTGAAATCATATAAAAAAGAAAAAATACACACCTGGCTCAGTGGTTCATGCCTGTAATCCCAGCACTTTAGGAGGCCGAGGAGGGTGGATCACAAGGTCAGGAGTTCAAGACCAGCCTGCCCAAGATGATGAAACCCCGTATCTACTAAAAATACAAAAATTAGTCAGGTGCAGTGGCAGGCACCTGTAATCCCAGCTACTCAGGAGGCTGAGGCAGGAGAATCGCTTGAAGTCGGGGGGCAGAGGTTGCAGTGAGCTGAGTCCGTACCACTGCACTCCAGCCTGGGTGACAGAGTCAGACTCACTCTCAAAAAATAAATAAATAAATGAAAAAGAAAAAATATAAAAGGAAAATAAATAATATGTGAAATGTAGTATAAAACAAAATATACAAAATATTAACTTGTACACTTATAATTTATTCATCATTTTATTCATTTATCCACTCATTTAGATATTTGTAAAAGGCCTTTATGCTGTGGAAAATAGATATTAAAATTACAACAAAAAGAATAAGACAAATCTTGCAGTTATGAAGCACACTATTAGCTAATTCTAATTATGAATTATACGTGGATTTTTTTTCATTTTTAATTTTCATTTGTACATAGTATGGTATATATTTATGGGGTATATGGGATATTTTGATACAGGCATACAATGTGTAATAATCACGTCATGATAAATGGGCGATCCATCACCTCGAGCATTTATCCTTTGTGTTACAAATACTCCGATTATACTCTTTTAGTTAAATTGTACATTTAAATTATTATTTACTATATTCACCCTGGTGTGCTATTAAATACTAGATCTTATTCATTTTTTCTAACTATTATTTGTACCTATTAACAATCTCCACTTCCCCCCATCTCCTCACTACCCCTTCCAGCCTCTGATAACCATCATTCTCCTTTCTATCTCAATGATTTCAATTGTTTTAATTTTTAGCTTCCACAAATAAGTAAGAACATGCAAAGTTGGTCTTTCTGTCCCTGGTTTATTTCACTTAAATAAACCATTCAGTTCCATTTATGTTTTTCTCTAATGAAAGGATCTTATTCCATCTTTGTGGCTGAATAGTACTCCATTGTGTATATATACCACATTTTCTTTTATTATTTTTATTATTATACGTTAAGTTCTGGGATACACGTGCAGAATGTGCATGTTTGTTACATAGGTATACCCCTGCCATGGTGGTTTGCTGCACCCATCAAGCCATCATCCACATTAGGTATTTCTCCTAACACTATCCCTCCGCTTGCCCCCCACCTCCCAACAGGCCCAGGTATGTGATGTTCCCCTCCCTGTGTCCATGTGTTCTCATTGTTCAACTCCCACTTAAAAGTGAGAGCATGCGGTATTTGGTTTTCTGTTCCTGTGTTAGTTTGCTGAGAATGATGGTTTCCAGCTTCATCTGTGTCCCTGCAAGGACATGAACTCGTTCTTTTTTATGGCTGCATAGTATTCCATGGTGTATATGTGCCGCATGTTCTTTATCCAGTCTATCCTTGATGGGCATTTGGGTTGGTTCCAAGTCTTTGTTATTGTGAATAGTGCCACAATAACCATACATGTGCATGTGTCTTTATAGTAGAATAATTTATAATCCTTTGGGTAAATACCCAGTAATGAGATTTCTGGGTCAAATGGTGTTTCTAGTTCTAGATCCTTGAGGAATCACCACACTGTCTTCCACAATGGTTGAACTAATTTACACTCCCACCAACAGTGTAAAAGTGTTCCTATTTTTTCTCATCTTCTCCAGCATCTGTTACTTCCTGACTTCTTCATAATTGCCATTCTAACTGGCGTGAGATGGTATATATCACATTTTATTTATTCATTCGACTGTTGACAAAACACTTAGGTTACTTCCACATCTTGGCTGTTATGAATGGTGCTGCAATAAACACGAGAAGGCAGATATTCCTTTGATATACTGGTTTTCTTTCTTTTGGGTATATACCTAGCAGTGGAATTAAGGGATCATTTATTAGCTCAATTTTTAGTTTTTTGAGGAACCTCCAAACGGTTCTCCAAGTGGTTGCGCTGATTTACATTTGAACCGCAGTGTATGACGGTTCTTTTTTCTCCACATCTTCACCAGCATTTGCTATTTCCTGTCTTTTAGATAAATAAAAACCATTTTAACTAGGGTGAGATACTACGCCATTTTAGTTCTGATCTGCATTTCTCTGATTATCAAGGATGTGGAGGAGCACCTTTTCATATACCTGTTTGCCATTTGTATGTGTTCATTTGAAAAATATCTATTCGGATATTTTGCCCATTTTAAAAATCAGAGCATTAGAGTTTTTCCTATAGAGTTATTTGATCTACTTCCATATTCTGATTATTAATATTTTGTCAGAAGGATAGTTTATAAATATTTTCTCCTATTCTGTGGGTTGTCTCTTCACTCTGTTGATTGTTTCCTCTGCTGTGCAGACTTTTAACTGGATGTGATCTCATTTGTCCATTTTTATTTCAGTTGCCTGTGCCTATGGGGTATTACTCAAGAAATTTTTGTCCACTCCAATGTCCTGGATATTTTATCCAATGTTTTCTTGCAGTAGTTTTATATTAGTTGGTGTAAAAGCAATCACAGCTTTTGCAATTACTTTCAGTGGCAAAAAAAAAAAAACCATGCAATTACTTTTGCACCAACCTAATAGTTTGAGGTCTTAGATGTAAGTCTTTAATCCATTTTTATTTTATTTTTGTATATGGCAAGAGACAGCATTCTAGTTTTGTTTTTTCTGCTTATGCATATCCAGTTTTCCCTGCATCATTAATTGAAGGAGACTGTCCTTTCCCCATTGTATGTTCTTGGCACCTTTGTCGAAATTGAATTCACTGTAGATCTATGGATTTGTTTCTGGGTTCTCTATTCTGTTCCATGGCTGTGTGTGTCTGTTTTTATGCCAGTTTTTATGCTGTTTTGGTTTCTATAGCTCTGTAGTATAATTTGAAGTCAGGTAATATGATTCCTCCAGTTTTGTTGTTTTTGCTTAGGATAGTTTTGGCTATTCTGCATCTTTTGTGGTTCCATATAACTTTTAGAATTTTTTTTTTTTGTGAAGAATGTCATTTGTATTTTGATAGGGATTGAACTTTGGGTAGTACGGACATTTTAACAATATTGATTATTCCAATCCATAAACATGCAGTATCTTTTCAATTTTTGTGCCCTCTTCAAATGCTTGCATCAGTGTTTTACAGTTTTCATTGTAGAGATATTTCATTACTTTGGTTAATTTAATTCTTAGGTATTTAATTTTATTTGATTCTAAAAGTTTATAAAATTCTAAAAGTTATATGGAACCACAAAAGATCCAGAATAGATCCAAATAGAACTCCTGATCTATTTATTTTATTTTATTTTGAGACAGAGTCTCACTGTGTCACCCAGGCTGGAATGCAGTGGCGTGATCATGGCTCACTGAAGCCTCAACCTCATGGGCTCAAGGGATCCTTCAGCTTCAGCCTCCTGAGTAGCTGGGACTAGTATTGTAAATTACATTACATTCTTGATTTATTTTTCAGATTATTCACTGTTGGCATGTAGAAATACTACTGCTTTTTGTGTGTCAATTTTATATTCTGCAACTTTACAGAATTTGTTCTAACAATTCCTCCCTATGTTCATGTGTTCTCATTGTTCAACTCCTACTTATGAGCGAGAACATGTGGTGTTTGGTTTTCTGTTCCTGTGCTAGTTTGCTGAGAATGATGGTTTCCAGCTTCATCTGTGTCCCTGCAAAGGACATGAACTTATTCTTCTTTGTGGCTGCACGGTATTCCATGGTGTATATGGGCCACATTTTCTTAATCCAGTCTATCATTGATGGCCATTTGGGTTGGTTCCAAGTCTTTGCTACTGTGAACAATGCTGCAATAAACATACATGTGCATGTGTCTTTGTAGTAGAATGATTTATAATCCTTTATAAATCTATGGAGAGTTCCAGAGATGTCTATTAGGTCTGCTTGGTCCAGAGCTGAGTTCCAATCCTGAATATCCGTGTTAATTTTCTGTCTCATTGACAGAAAAGACACAATAATACATTGTGTCTTTGTTCTCATTGATTTCAAAGAACTTATTTATTTCTACCCTAATTGTGTTATTTAACCAGTAGTCATTCAGCAGCAGGTTGTTCAGTTTCCATGTAATTGTACGATTGTGAGTGAGTTTCTTAATCCTGAGTTCTAATTTGATTGCACTGTGGTCTGAGAGGCTGTTTGTTATTATTTCCATGTTTTGCATTTGTTGAAGAGTGTTTTACTTCCAATTATGTGGTCAATTTTAGAATAACTGCTCTGTGGTGCTGAGAAGAATGTATATTCTGGTGCTGAGAAGAATGTATATTCTGTTGATTTGGGGTGGAGAGTTCCATAGATGTCTATTAGGTCTGCTTGGTCCAGAGCTGAGTTCCAATCCTGAATATCCGTGTTAATTTTCTGTCTCATTGATTTGTCTAATACTGACAGTGGGGTGTTAAAGTCTCCCACTACTATTGTGTGGGAGTCTAAATCTCTTTGTAGGTCTCTAAGAACTTGTTTTATGAATCTGGGTGCTCTTGTATTGGGTGCATATATATTAGAATAGTTAACTCTTCTTGTTGCATTCATCCGTTTACCATTGTATAATGCCTTTCTTTGTCTTTTTTGATCTTGTTGGTTTAAAGTCTGTTCATCAGTGACTGGGATTGCAACTCCTGCTTTTTTTTTTTCTTTTTTTTTCTTTCCATTTGCTTGGTAAATATTGCTCCATTCCTTTATTTTGAACCTATATGTGTCTTTGCACGTGAGATGGATCTCCTGAATACAGCACACTGATGGGTCTTGACTCTTTATCCAATTTGCCAGTCTGTGTCTTTAATTGGGGCATTTAGCCCATTTCCATTTAAGGTCAATATGGTTATGTTTCAATTTGATCCTGTCATTATGATGCTAGCTGGTTATCTTGCCCATTAGTTGATGCAGTTTCTTCATATTGTCAATGGTCTTTATATTTTGGTATGTTTTTGCAGTGGTTGGTACTGGTTTTTCCTTTCCATGTTTAGTGCTTCCTACAGGAGCTCTTGTAAGGCAGGCCTGATGGTGACAAAATCCCTCTGCATTTGCTTGTCTGTAATGGATTTTATTTCTCCTTCACTTGTGAAGCTTAGTTTGGCTGGATATGAAATTCTGGGTTGAAAATTCTTTTAAGAATGTTGAATGTTAACCCTCACTGTCTTCTGGCTTATAGGGTTTCTGCCAAGAGATCCGCCATTAGTCTGACGGGCTTCCCTTTGTGGGTAAACCAACCTTTCTCTCTAGCTGCCCTTAACATTTTTTCCTTCATTTCAACCTTGGTGAGTCTGACAATTATGTGTCTTGGGGTTGCTCTTCTCAAGGAGTATCTTTGTGACATTCTCTGTATTTCCTGAATTTGAATGTTGTTCTGTCTTACTAGGTTGGGGAAGTTCTCCTGGATAATATCCTGAAGAGTGTTTTCCAACTTGGTTCCATTCTCCCTGTCACTTTCAGGTACACCAATCAAATGTAGGTTTGGTCTTTTCACATAGTCCCACATTTCATGAAGGCTTTGTTCATTCCTTTTCATTCCTTTTTCTTTAATCTTGTCTTCCTGCTTTATTTCACTAAGTTGATATTCAATCTCTCATATCCTTTATTCCACTTGATTGATTCAGCTATTGATACTTGTGTATGCTTCACGAAGTTCTCGTGCTGTGTTTTTCAGTTCCATCAGGTCATTTATGTTCTTCTCTGAACTGGTTATTCTAGTTAGCAGTTCCTGTAACCTTTTATCAAGGTTCTCAGCTTGCTTGCATTGGGTTAGAACATGCTCTTTTAGCTTGGAGGAGTTTGTTATTGCCCACCTTCTGAAGCCTACTTCTGTCAATTTGTCAAACTCATTCTCCATCCAGTTTTGTTCCCTTGCTGACAAGGAGTTCTGATCCTTTGGAGGAGAAGAGGCATTCTGGTTTTGGGAATTTTCAGACTTTTTGCACTGGTTTTTCCTCATCTTTGTGAATTTATCTACATTTGGGCTTTGATGTTGGTGACCTTCGGATGGGGTTTTTGCATGGTCATCCTTTTTGTTGATGTTGATGCTATTGCTTTCTGTTTGTTAGTTTACCTTCTGACAGTCAGGCCCCTCTGCTGCAGGTCTGCTGGTGTTTGCTGGAGGTCCACTCCAGACCCTGTTTGCCTGGGTATCACCAGCAGAGGCTGCAGAACAGCAAAGATTGCTGCCTGTTCCTTCCTCTGGCACCTGCCAGATGCCAGCCAGAGCTCTCCTATAGAGGTATCTGTTGACCCCTGCTTGGAAGCATCTCCCCTGATAGAAGGCACAGGGGTCAGGAACCCACTTGAGGCAATCTATCCCTTAGCGGAGCTTGAGCACTGTGCTGGGAGATCCATTGCCCTCTTCAGAACTGGCAGGCAGGAACGTTTAAGTCTGCTGAAGCTGCACCCACAGCCACCCCTTCCCCCAGGTGCTCTGTCCCAGGGACATGGGAGTTTTATTTATAAGCCTCTGACTGGGGCTGCTGCCTTTCTTTCAGAGATGCCCTGCCTGGAGAGGAGGAATCTAGAAAGACAGTTTGGCTACAGCGGCTTTGTGGCCCTGCAGTGGACTCTGCCCAGTCCAAACTTCCTGGCAGCTTTGTTTACACTGTGAGAGGAAAACTGCCTACTCAGGCCTCAGTAATGGTGAACATCCTCTCCCCTCACCAAGCTCAAGCATCTCAGGTTGACTTCAGACTGCTGTGACGGCAGCAAGAATTTCAAGCCAGTGGATCTTAGCTTGTTGGGCTCTGTGAGGTGGGATCTGCTGAGCAAGACTGCCTCCCTGGCTTCAGCCCCTTTTTCAGGGGAGTGAATGGTTCTGTCTTGCTGGCATTCCAGGTGCCACTGGGGTATGAAAAAAAACTCTGCAGGTAGCTGGGTGTCTGCCGAAATGGCTGCCCAGTTTTGTGCTTGAAACCCAGGGCCCTGGTGGTATAGTCACCCGAGGGAATCTCCTGGTCTGCAGGTTGTGAAGGCAGTGGGAAAAGCATAGTATCTGGGCCGGATAGCACCGCCCCTCACTGATGGCTTCCCTTGGCTAGGGGAGGGAGTTCCCTGACCTCTTGCACTTTCTGGGTGAGGTGACACCCCACCCTGCTTCTGCTCACTTTCCTTGGGCCGCACCCACTGCCTAACCAGTCCCAGTGAGATGAGCCAGCTACCTCAGTTGGAAATGCAGAAATCACACACCTTCTGCACTGGTCTTGTTGGGAGCTGCAGACCAGAACTCTTCCTATTTGACCGTCTTGCCCGGGAATGGTATAAGACATTTTTAAAAGGAGTTAGAAAGTACACCATTGTGGGAGAAATAGGAAGACTCATATCTAGAAAAGAGGTAGGAAGATAACTTAAAAATGCCCCTGAGTGTTTCTCTTAAAACACATGGTTGAATACATTAGAACTTGCAGGGAAGTCTGAGACATCAAGCACATCCAACTGCCAGGTGGGATCACCAAGGGGAAGCCCATGGAGATGTCTCTGGAAAGCTTCTTCCTAACTGTGCAATCGTCTGGGGGTGTTGTTGTCACCCAAGGTCAACAATCAGGAAAGACAGTGGGACTTGGTGAGGGAAGAGGCGGAGAAGACATTTTATCTATTCTTTACATTCTATCTAAGACCTTCAGAATGTAATAGTATTTGCTTTAATCATAACTCAGAGTCATACAAGAAAAGACTTTTAGGAAATATAAGTCCTAAATGAACCAAGTTGACAGTACAAAATATAAGCACAGGTCTCTATTACAGAGGTACACGCTTTGAGCTGGGGTGGGGCTATAGACTCGAGAAGAGCCATACCTAGTTTCTGGGTTAAAGTTTGTTTTTGCTAAGTCTTCACTAAATATTTTAGTAAAATATAAATCTCAACTCTCACATTCTTGTAGTATTTTTTCAGGGTCACCCAATCAATGAGAATATTCATACCCACCCCAGACACTGTGTATCCAATTAATTTACCTGTATTTTTTCATAGAACTATAAAAATAGATTTAATTATTGATTTGTTTGCTTTTTATTTCTTTAGTTTGCCTCCCCAAATGGAATGTAAGTTCCTCAGGGCAAATAACCTGTTTCATTTATGGTTGTATCCATGGCATTTTAAATACTACATAGCACTTAGTGTGTACACTGAAAATGTCTGTTATATGAATTAGATAAAATCAGAATTAATTATGGTAATAAAAATATTTTAATATGATTATAAAATAATTATTCATTAATAAAAGAACTACAATGGTCGATTCTTAACAAATATGTGTTGAAATAATGAATAAATGGATGTTTTTACTGATTTGTGACCTAAAATAAAGTGAGTTCTGAGTTTATGTTTGGTGCCACGTAGTTAAGTATGCTCTTACTACAAAATAGAAGCAGCATTAATTTAGGGGTAGATAATAGCCTGCAAATATTGGGAGCAAAGCAAGCATTGTCAAGGGAAGTGTGAACCCTTGCAGTCTGGGAATTGGAGATGCCGTCGTGGAAATTCAGGCTGTGGTCTGAATTCCAAAGGGAGGTGACATTGAAGTGGCATCATTCATCTGGGGTAACACCTGAGGATTGTTGCCTCATGCCAAGGAAATCAAGGATGTGGACACACAAGGAGTGAGGTTAAGAGCAGAGGTTTAATAGGAAAAAGGAAGAGAAAAGGTCTTTCTCCTGCAGAGAGAGAGGGGCTCGCGAGTGGGTCTTCTGATTCTGTGGTGAAATGCACAGGGCTTTATAGACGAGCTTGTTGAGATGGTGTCTGATTTACACAGGGCGCAAAGTATTGGTTGGACAGGTTGTGTCATTTACTCTGCATGCAAAGAAGCTGGCCAATCCATCCTAATCTTTTATTATGCAGATGCGTTCTCCACCTGTCCGGTGCCATGTTGCCTGCTTCTTTACTGCATATGTGCTTGACAAAGAAAAGGAAAGATGGAGCCTCCATATTGAATATGCCTGGCCCCCAGGTAGCCTTTTTCTACTGGCACAGCTGCCAGCATTTACCTATGCAAGTGTCCAGCTTGCTTATCTATGTCTGCAGCTTGATTTTTCAGGCTGATCATTTTTAGAAAAGAAATGATTTGGGGGCTGCTTTTTATTACAAGGAAAGCCTTACTGAGGACTCTTTTACCCTCAATAACTGCCTAAATAATTTCTTTCTAGCTCCTATATCAACATGGAACAAAAACACAGTTGACTCTTGAACTATGCAGTGGGTATGGGTGCTGACCCACACATAGTTGAAAATCTATGGTTGAATTTTAACTCCCCTGTTGACCATAAGCCTATAATATAAACAGTCAATTAACACATATATTGTATGCTATGTATACTATATACTGTATTCTTACAATAAAGTAAGCTAGAGAAAAGAAAATGATATTTAACAAGTCATAAGGAAGAGAAAATATATTTACTATTTATTAGGTGGAAGCAAATCATTATAAAGATCATTCATCCTCGTTGTCTTTATGTTGAGTAGGCTGAAAAGGAGGAGGAAGAGGATGTCTCAGGGGTGGCAGAGGCAGAAGGAAATCCACATGTAGAAGTGGATCCATGAAGTTCAAACCTATGTTGTTCAAGGGTCAGTTGTATTCAAATTTACCCTATCTTAAAAAGTTTACAAGATTTGACAGAATCTAGATTGTTGAAAGGTATATACTGCAATTATGTCTATGCAGATATCATACACCAGAAGACATTGGGTTACAAAGTGCAATATTTGTTTCCTCCCAAAATTCAAATGTTGACATCTAATCCCAATATGATAGTATTAGGAGGTGGGGTCTTTTACAGGTAATTAGGTAATAAGGGCGACCCCATTATAAATGAGATTAGTGTGTGGCCCTTTACAGGGGGTCCCAGAGAGCCTTCTTTCTGCTATGCGAGGATACAAGAGGAATTCAACAATCGGCACTCTGTAAGATAACCCTCACCAGAACTCAATCTTGCTGGCACCCGGATTTTGAACTTTCAGCCTCCAGAACTGTGAGACGTCAATGTATTTTGTCTAAGTCCTCTAGGTTATAGCATTTTGTTACAGCAGCCTGAACCAACTAAGATACGTAGTTATTGGACATTTGCCTCTATTCAAATATGGTCTCCTGGAGGCTAATTAGGATTGATACTATACTCAGCTTCATTACAGCCTGAAAATTTAGCATACAGTAGCATTTCCATAGATATTTACTAAATAACTGCCTATGTGTGGTACACAGCTTATGTCTTATAATGTCAGAGACAATCTAATCACCTACAAGGCAGTGATCCTTCACAGAATCTTAGGTCTTCTGGCTCCAAATATTTTGAGACCTTCTCTTCCTGAGCCACACATTGCAAGGCTAGTAGTGAAGGCCGTTTCCCTGTTGGGTCATGTCAATTCCACTTTACACAACACTCCAGAGCTAACCCATCTTGCTTGGACTTTAATTAAGTAACCTTCAAAGATGAAGTATCACAGGGGGCAAGGTCACAGGGATAGTTACAATTATTTCCTGCAGCTATTGATTTTACACTAATGATCTTAAATGATGCATAGCTCTGGATCTAGCAGTCTCACTCAGAATTGCAGGTAGGGGTGTGAATTTCAGTTCCCACAAGGGACCAGAGCAATTTGGACTGATTTAAACTTGTTGATGCTATTTTCTAAGTGTGAAAGAGGATGAAAGTCTGAAACCTGGAGGGTATATGAACGTATAATAAAGAGACAAGAGGTTTTGGAGCCGGAAATAATTGAGTTCAAATCATAATTTTTCCATAATTGGTTGTGGATCTTAAGCAAGTAGTTCAACCGCTCTGAGCCTTGATTTCTTTGTCTGTAAAAGGAATATGTATACTGGGGTTTTTGAAAAAGTAAAGGAGATGGCAACTTTAAATCACTAGGCAATAGTTGCTGCTTCTTTTCTGCTTTTACATCGTTAGACACATATTCCCTTCTTAGGGATATTCGTCTTTTATTTCTTAGAGCACCAAGACCTGTAAGTACCAAATAAATATGTCTCTAATGTTGGTATTGGAGACAATATGGTAAGATTCTCACTTCAGCTATGGTAATATAAAGGGGACGCAGGGTAGAATTCAAACAACTGGGTTTGGGAGCAGATTCTACCTAACTGTGTGACTTTAAGCAACTCTGCAGCCTTTCTGAGTCTCCTGTAATTTATGTGAAAAATATTGACTCTGATATATCCCACCCTGGACTATTTTAATGATAAAAAGGATTAAAAAATGTAAAAGCATTTGATTTAAAGATAAGCAATATGAAATGCCATTTAAAATATCCAGTAAAGGCCGGGTGCGGTGGCTCACGCCTGTAATCTCAGCACTTTGGGAGGCCGCGGCAGGTGGATTACGAGGTCAGGAGATGGAGACCATCCTGGCTAACACGGTGAAACCCCGCCTCTACTGAAAATACAAAAAATTAGCTGGGCGTGGTGGTGGGCGCCTGTAGTCCCAGCTACTGGGGAGGCTGAGGCAGGAGAATGACGTCAACCCGGGAGGCGGAGCTTGCAGTGACCTGAGACTTTGCCACTGCACTCCAGCCTGGACGATAGAGAGAGACCCCGTCTAAAAAAAAAAAAAAAAAAAAAAACTAGGAAATAAATGGTTAGAATACCTGAAGAACCAGGAATGACGGCATTTTAACAGCTTTGCCAAGAATATTGATTTAAAATTGCTGCTTATAGGTTGTGCAACAGTGTACACATAGTTCTTGTTTTTTCTTCTTTTCTTTGAAGTCTGAAGACAAAGGAGACCAATAACCAAGGGGTAGTAGAAATAAAACCTCAAAATTAGAAGATAACACTAAGAAACGCAGTTAGGATAACAACCGTGAGTCACAGACGGCTCCGCCCCTCTCCTGCAGGCTTCTGCTAGTGCAGGTGCACTCCCGGGCACTTGATGCAGAACATTTCATGACGAAAAAAGCTCCTATGTCAAATTGGTATTTTCTCTTTTCACAATTTGTTTTAATTTTGTTTTTTATAATTTTACAAAGTTTGTATTTTGTTTTATAATTATGTAACTATTTAGTTTAAGTTGAATCTATCAAAAAAGATATATTCAGAGAAATTTAGCTTCTGTTTCTGTCTCAACCCTGTTTTTTTCTGTTATTGGTAACGTTACAATTTTTAATTTTTTAATATAAGCCACCATAAATTATGTATGTTTTTCTTCTTTTAACTTTTGTTTTAAGTTAGGGGTACAAGTGCAGGTTTGTTATATAGATAAACTTGTGTCATGGGGGTTTGCTATACAGATTATTTCATCACCCAAGTCTTAAGCCTAGTGTACGTTAGTTATTTTTCCTGATCCTCCCCCTCCTCCCAACCTCCAACCTCTGACAGGCCCCAGAGTATGTTCTTCCCCTCTATGTGTCCACGTGTTCTCATCATTAAGTCCCTTCTTGTAAGTAAGAACATGAGGTATTGGATTTAGCTTTTAATTTTTCTGATGGTTTCTCAGATTTTTAGATTGACATACTCGCATTGTCATCTTAATTTACTATCTCTGAAATTCATGCATTCATTTACTTGTCTGTTTGTTTTCAAAAAAGATGCATCTGCTATTTACCATATGTACCTCATATGTGCTAGATATAAGAAGACCCATTAAATACTTTCAAGTTGGTTCCATTTATAAGGGTAGTCAGATGCATGAAGAAAGAATGACTAATGGCCAATAGTGAGCACAGAGTAAGAAACTTGGCCCATACCAGGATGTCCTGGAAAGCATTCAGAAGAAAGTGATCCCTAAGTTGAGACCACAGAAGTAGTAGGTCAGGATGGTAATGCTGGAGGTTGTTAAAAAAAATGCTTTCAGGTCATGTTTGAGGATCTGTAAATAATTTTACATAGGTAAAACAGTGGTGCGGTAGGGAGAAGAAGGGGAAGATAAATAGCAGGACAGAATGTGATTAATCATAAGCTTCCTTGGGGTGGACACTGTGATGTATGACCCAGGACTCCCTCCAGTGACTTCTTTTCCCAGTGTTGAGAGTGCTATTGGCCAATAGCCTTCACTGTCAGTTCCGTCAGGGATTGAGTCACTTATAGAGCCACCTTGCCCAAAGTCATGGAGTAGCCCAAGTGGCCACCCAACTTGGGAATACTCTGAAGGGCCGTTCTAGCTCCAGAGCTTCCAATGGAGTTGGCTGAGACTTCTCTGCATTCTACGTTAGGCTAAACTACTCCCTCTGCCCACTGTTACTCCTTTTCCCTCACTTTCAAAAGTTTGACCCCAAGGGCACTCAGCATGTTATAAACATTGTTCAGTTTATGAGATTTAGCTTGTGTGGTCCAGCAACCCTCATTTTACAGATACAAAATTGAGGCTGAGAAAGAAAATCTAAGTTTTGAAATAACTTTGAAAAAATTTTGAAATTCAGCCATTGGCTGAACAGGTTTTAGAATCTAGGTATTGGCTGGGCACGGTAGCTCATGCCTGTAATCCCAGCACTTTGGGACGCCAAGGTGGGTGGAACACCTGAGGTCAGGAGTTCGAGACCAGCCTGACCAACATGGTGAAACATCGTCTCTACTAAAAGAAAAAATACACAAATTAGCTGGGCATGTTGGCGGGTGCCTATAATCCCAGCTACTCTGGAGGCTGAGGCAGGAGAATTGCTTGAACCTGGGAGGCAGAGGTTGTGGTGAGCTGAGATCCTGCCATTGCACTCCAGCCTGGGAGACGAGTGAAAAGCTCCATCTCAAAAATAAATAAATAAATAAAATAAAAATAGAATCTAGGTACCTTGGCCCCCAGTTCAGTCTCTTGCTTGTAATGCGAATATGTCCATTTGTTTGCAACTTCTATGATTTCAAACTAGAAAACTTTGCAAGTTCATGATACCTTACCTCGCCACTCTCATCTCTTATCACTTTTCCCCATACCTTCTGTGTTTTAGCCACAGTAAACTCTTTTCAGTTATATAAGTGTGGGTTATGAGTTTTTTGAGCTACAATTGTATATGTATAGTTCTTTAGCTCAAAGTCTCATTCTTCTGCCCATTGGCTGCCTGGGTATACATCTGAAGTGAGATTTTATCCATAGAGGCTTTTTGTCTCCTTTGGGCAGAATTATATAAAGTTGCTAGCTTTATTGTGTCCTCATAATGTACATAACTCTTGCAGAACATATTTCACCCTTCTATTTTCTTGCATATTTCCTTTTTAGGTTAAAAGCTTCAGAAAACCTTCGAAGTTTTTCCTCATCTCTATTTGAACCACTTAGAACAAAAAATAAGGGGAAAAAGCTAATGAAAGAAATAATACATTTGCAAAGACTTCTAGGCATATAAGCTCCCTCAAAATAATTAATGATTGTGTTGATAGTAGTAGTAGCAATTACAGTAATAATGAATATCTGGGAAAGCATAACAACATTAAAGAACTTTGACAAATATTTTGTACTGTTAAGAAGTATTATCTCAAATGTGGAAAAATACACTAAAGGATGACTCTATGTCTTTTCAAAATTTTACTGGAGTATTGTCTAACAGGTCTGCTTAAGGATTATTTAGTTCTCTAGCTTAATGCACTTTTGATTGACATACTATTTTCTGTTGATTAGAACCATGGCTCTGTAAAATTATATGTTTTGAGATGCATTTTTCTGGTAGGCATGCAAATTACTTCTGTTCAGTAGAAATGATAACTGTAAAAGTTTTGGATTTATTCTCCCTGTAGTATTTTTTTTCCAACTTTTATTTTAGGTTCAGTAGGTACATGTGCAGGTTTGTTACATGGGTAAATCCATGTTGTTGGAGTTTGGTGTACAAATGACTTTGTCACCCAGGTAGTGAGCATAGTACCCAGTAGGTAGTTTTTCAACCCTTACCCTCCTTCCATCCTCCCCCTCAAGTAAGCTCTGGTGTTTATTGTTCACATCTTTGTGTCCTTGTGTACTGCTCCCACTTATAAGTGAGAATGTATGGTATTTGGTTTTCTGTTTCTGCGTTAACTCACTTAGGATAATGGCCTCCAGCTGTATCCATGTTGCTGTAAAGGACATAATTCTATTTTTAACGGCTGCAAAGTATAACATGGTATATATGTACCACATTTTATTTATCCACTTCACTGTCAGTGGGCATCTAGGATGATTCCATGTCTTTGCTATTGTGAATAGTGCTGTGATGAAAATTGAATGTGTATGTCTTTTTGGCAGAATGATTTATATTCCTTTGGGTACATACCCAGTAATGGGAGTCTGCTTTGAGTGGTAGTTCTGTTTTAAGTTCCTTGAGAAATCTCCAAACTACCTTCCACAGGGGCTGAACTACTTTACATTCCTACCAGCTCTATATAAGCA
The DNA here is from genome assembly GCF_028878055.3 of Symphalangus syndactylus. Lineage (NCBI taxonomy): Eukaryota > Metazoa > Chordata > Mammalia > Primates > Hylobatidae > Symphalangus > Symphalangus syndactylus. The sequence continues at coordinate 14,564,132 of NC_072428.2, forward strand.
TTCCTTTTTGTTTCTTCCACAATCTAACCAACATCTGTTATTTTTGACTTTTTTTTTTCAACTTTTAAGGTCTTGCGTGCATGTGTATGTTCATTGCAGCAATACTTACAATAACAAAGACATGGAATCAACCCAAATGCCTATCAATGATAAACTGGATGAAGAAAATGTGGTACATATACACAGTAGAATACTATGCAGCCATAAAAAGGAATGAGATCATGTCCTTTGCATGGACATGGATGGAGCTGGAAGCCATTATCCTTAGCAAACTAACACAGGAACAGAAAACCAAACACCACATTTTCTCACTTATAAGTGCAAGCTGAACGGTGAGAACATGTGGATGCATGGTGGGGTGGGGAAGCAAAACACACTGGGGCCTGTTTGGGGGAAGGCAGGGAGAGTATCAGGAAGAATAGCTAATGCATCCTGGGTTTAATACCTAGGGGATGGGTTGATCTGTGCAGCAAATGACCCATGGCACTCATTTCCTTATGTAACAAACTTGTGCATCATGCACATGTAATCCCTGTAGTAATCTTTCTTCAGCAATGTTTTTCAGTGCCTGTATTTCCTCATTTTCTCTAAGTCTCCTTTGAGCAAGCTTTACAATATTCTGCTACTTACCCTATTTATGAGTTAAATAAACCTTTGACATGTGCTCACTATATGTTTGTATAAAAGGCATGTTTTTCATTTCTTGAAATATTATGTTTTGATGTGAATTGGGTAAAATAAAAGTAGCTAACCAATTTTACCTAATGGGAAACTAAGATTTAAGAGCTGACTTACCCAGTACGAGTTCTTACTACTATGTGGTGGTGGCAAGTTTCAAGTCCAAGTTTCTTGACTTCAGAACTTGTGCTGTGAAAAAGAGAATCTTAGCTCTGGCTGGGAATGTGTCAAATGGTGAGAAGGAAGTTCTCAGAAGGGAGGTGTAGGAGTGTTGAAAAATATATGTTGTGGAGTGTGTAGTTTTGCCAGTCATTGGTCCTGATAAATAACCTAAGAAATGTTTCAGAGTTACTTTCTCTCCATCATCTGTAAACTTTAAGTCTTCTGCCACCACCTTGGTGCTGAAACTTACCAATTTTTCTATACCCATTCTAACAAGGAATCTTGGCATGTATGAGTGTTAACAGGAATGTAAGAAAAGAGAGGGAGGAAAAGAAAGAGAAAGGAAGGCCTATGGTCTGACTCCCCTGATCATGTATTTCTATTGCTCTTACTGTTTTTCCCCATGGGATATTTCTGTGAATGACATAGAAAACAAGTTAGTGTTTTGTAAGAGAGATTCGTTGATGATGTGCTGGGGTAACACTGACAGAGAGATCCTAAATCAATTCAGCATCTCTCTCTTTTTTTTTTTTTTTTTTGAGAAATGATACCTTTACGATATTAGCTCTGTTACTTGAGAAAAACAGATCTGTGTGATTTATTTTATTAGACCTTTGATCTGACTGCAGAGATTTATGTTTGTTAAACTTATTCCCTGGGGATGAAGGTTAGACTACAAAAGAAGTCTAAGATGTTTATGTAATTAATATTAGATAAATGTTATGTGCCTTTAGAAATATGGAAATAACTTTTTTTCCAAGTAGCCCTACATAATTTCCCATCATTTCACATGTATTTCATTAGTATCCACTATGTAGAAGGTGCTACAGAGAGCATCGACTTCATGCCTTATGCCTCATGAGCCTTATGAGATATTTTAAAGATGGCATTTCATTTAATCTGGAGAGCAATATCATGAAATAGCGGGAAGCAATTCCACTTGAGCAATGATGGAACTAAGACTCAGGGTGTTTGAATACCTTATGCAGGATTATAAAACTGGGAAGTGATTGCTCTGACATGCATGTATCTGCTACCAAGCCTGGGAAGGCTCACATCTCCCTGTGTTGTGGACTAAGAATTGGGAGGAAAGCCCGTGGAGAGGAGAAGGAAGGGGAATGTGTCATCCTAACATATCATATTAGCTGAAATTAACTAATGAAAAAACATGGGGAAAGGTTGTATTCTCACATCCTGATCTGTCTCCAAACAAAACTAGGTTCCTTTCTGTGTATTAATAGATACTTACATAATGATCATCTATTTTCTCTCTCATTATGCATAGCTGAAATGCCCAATATGTGCCAGCCAATGTGAAATAATGGAAGTTACATAGAAGAAGTTCAGAGAAAGAATAAGGAAGTAATTTGGTAGAACACATGAAAACGATATAACCCAAAAGCATTGGAAATAAAGGGTAGAGAGAAATATGCCAGCAAAATTATAACCCAAACAAATATGCTATAGCAATATTAATAATAGATAAAATAAAACTGAAAGGAAATGTATTTGCACAAGGAACAATATTTTATACTGACAAAAGGAATGCCTAGTTTATCATCAAAATGATCTGAAACTTAATATAAGATCAAATAAACCTAAAGAAACAAATACGGGACACATGAAGATAAATTAACAGATACAGTGAGGGATGAAACACACACTACCTGGGAACCTGATCAAGCAGAAAACAATATCACTAAACAGATAGATAATTTCAATTTCATCATTAGTAGTATGATATAAAAGATGTAGAAACTACTCCCTAATACCCCCCACCCCCAAATGCTGACATATGTGAATTAAATCGGTGTAGTGCTGATACAATAATAGACTCCATTTGGAACAAAGTAGAGAACTGAGAACCCACATGTATCAGGAAACTTGCTATATAAGGGCAGCGATCCAACAGTTTAAAGGGGAACAGGTATATTTAAATACTGTTGCTAGGAAATTTGGCTTTCAATTTTGGAAAAATAATTAAATTGGTACTTACTTTACATATGAGAAAAATATGTATATTTTAGATGGGTTAAAAATCAGAGCATGGAAAATGAAACAAGCAAAAAAGCCAGAACCTTATAAACTTTTAGAAAGATTTGGAACAGAACTTATGTTTGACTTCAGATATAAAAGCATTCATTGAATAACAAGCAGAAAGCATAGAGCATGAAAGAAAGGATTTACAAATTCAATTACTCAATTTTGGATACCACATTTGCAAACCTTTAACAGGCAAAACATTAGTATTTAGAACATGCAGTGCAAATAAATTAGAGCAAACAGCTCAATAGAAAAGCACAAATTATTTAAACAAGAAATACACAGAAGGGCTAAAAAAATAGTTCAATAAATGTATGAAAAATGTTCAAACTTACCAGAAATAAGATAAAAATATGAGAGGCTATTTTTCATCTAGTTTATCAAAAATATACATTTCTGATTATTTGGGTATTGAGGAGGATATTGAGAAACAGCAACTCACACTACAAGTAAAGTGCAAACCACGGAGACAGCAAATGAAGTACAGTATATGTGGTGTAGTAGGCTGAAGAATTGTCCACCAAACAACATCCACATTCTATTTTCAAGAACCTTGGAATGTTACCTTACATGGCATAAGGGACTTGGATGTGATTACTCTAAACATTTTGATGTGGAAACATTCTTCTGGATCATCTGAGTAAGGCTGATACAATCACAGGAGACTTTTAATCCTAAACATTTCCCTAGATATCTGTGGGAATTATATAGAAAATCCTGTAAGATTGTTTATTTTAACAAATTCATTTTCTTAAAGTTCTAGAGCCCAAAAGTTTAAAATCAGTTTCTCTGAACTAAGGACAAAGTGTCGGTAGGGCTGGTTCCTTGTGGAGGCTCTCAGGAAAAATCTGTTTCCTTGCCCTTTTCAGCTTCTGTAGGGCCACCTGCCTTGCTGGCTCATGACCTTTGCTTCACACCATTCCAACCTCCTGCCTCCATTGTTACCTCTCCTGCTTTCTTCTTTGACTTCTTGCCTCCTTCTTTTTGCTACGCAGATCAAAGAGATTGTCACTGTTTGTTCAGTCTGCTACAATAAAACACCTTAGACTAGGCAATTTGTAAACAATTGCAATTTAATGCTCAACTAACAGCAGTTCTGGAGGCTGAGAACTCCGAGATCAAGGATCTAGAGGTTGAGGGGCTGGTGAGGGTCCATTCCTTGAAGATAGATGGTTCCTTCTTGTGTCTTCACATGGTTGGAGGTGGTGGCCACACTCCCTCAGGCCTCTTTTATAAGGGCATTAATCCTACCTACCAGGGCTTCACCCTCATGACCTAGTCACCTTTTGAAGGCCCCAGCTCTGAATACCAACACATTGCGGATTAGATTTTAACACATGAATTTTGGAAGGATACAACATTGAGACCATAGCAGGGATAATGTATGTACGTCTGACTATCCATGACTGGCTTATAGTAGAAAATTAACAAATGTTGCCATTAGTGTTTCTGTATTATCTCTACATTTCCACTATGATAAAGAAGGGAAGAAAAACAGTTTATTCACACAGCAAAAAAGGATAGAAATGAAGGGTATGGAATGGAAAGGTACTATATCTAGAGTGAGTAAACTTTATATATATAGGACTGGTATATATGTGTGTGTGTGTGTGTGTGTGTATACATGTGTATATATATACACACACACATCTAGCATGTATACGTAACATGCTATCTCTCTCACTCTCTCTATACAGTTGTACATATGGACTAAGCAAACTTGTAAAGGAATTAAAATTTTAGAGGAATTTAAAATTTTAGGTGTACATTGGAATAGGCCAAGGGGCTAGAGATTCTTGAGCATTCTTCTATCTCCTTTGCAGCTATTCCTAATAAAAAGAAAATAAAATCTAGGCAAATCTTGGACACATTTATTGACCAGAAGTGTGGTTGTCTATGTTAAAATTAAAATCTTCTGGCTAATTTTCCTTTTCCATGCATGTGTCCTGGGTAATAAGATGATCTATAAATTTGGTCTTTATCATCTAAACTAAGACACCTTTAAAAGGAAAAGAAGCACTATTAAAAATTATAGTGAGCAACAGTTGAAACTGGGATTATCTCAGGCATATCGGAATGTATAGTCACCATATCTAGGTGAAGATATTTGTATTTTTTTGCATGTGCCCAACTTATACCTGTCTTTCACCAAGGCTGCCTGTCCAGCTTTCTTTTTTTCTTCTGATGTCCATTTATTCCCCTGGATTGTTGTAATGTGTTGATATTTGTGTATATACCCAGAAGAAAGGATAGAACCTCTAGACCTGGACTCTAGCCTGGCTTACCAAAATGTTCTTCATAAGACACCCTAGATAATGATAAAGTGCTTCTATTGCCTTCGAACCTATATATTCCTATTTTGAGAACACCATAGGGACACAGATAATTTATTCTGTACTGCATAGAATAAATGCAAATATCTCTGGCTCTCCTGACCTCAAATGGTATCTGAATACCATGGAAACCATTCATTTCAACCTATAAGAATAGGTGCTAAGCTTTCCCACTAAATATTAGAATATCTAACTTAAGTCTAAATATTGCTCCATGTCTCTCCTTTATTTTATGTGTGTGTATACTATACATAATTATATTTGTAAATACTTATATATAATATGTATATGCATGCATGTATACATGCATGTGTGTATATATGGGGATGGATCATCTTCCTGTTCCTTGTAATATTTTTTTTTAATTTTTCCTGCTTGAATTATTCTCAATGGTTCATTTATCCATCTATCCACCTGTCCATCCATTTATGGTATGAACAAATTTTATCTTCTTTTCTTTCACTCTGGCAAAGATCATATTTTTAACATCATTTCTACTTCTCCACAGACATTTTCGTTTAGAAAGATATTTCTAGCAATTACTTTAGAAAGATGGTGTGACAGAAACAACAAAGTTGAGACACTTACTACTTAAGATATGTGACCGACCGAATTCCTGAGGTGCTAGAATCTGATTCGTGGTATCTGATTCCCTTTCTAAAACGGTAGGAGGAATTTTGTTGTTTTCTTGTGTTTGGCTGTCTGTTTTTGAAAGGGAAGGAATATCTCACATCATCCTCTTCTGATCAATAACATAATAAAATCACATTTCTGAAAACAAAGTTTTTATTAAATACTTCTTTCCAGCAGATTCCTATGTGTTTTTAATTCTTCCAGAATACTTACTGAATGCTTTATGTAGACCAGCAGGGTCTTCAGCACTGTAGTAACAACAGGAACTGAATAGATTCCACCTGTGCCCTCAAGGAACCAGGAGTTCAGTGGAGACGAGAGAAAAATCAATAGAAAATAGTAACTTAGATGTGGGCTAGAGAAGAAGTACCTAACCAAAGATGGGTTAGGGAACGCAGAGGTTAGAGAAAGATTTCTTGAGAATTTACTGCCTTTGTTTTTGAAGGAAAGGTCTCCGTCTCAGTGGACAGTAAACAAGCAAGCAAGCAAAAAAACCTTCCATGGTCATAGTATGTGATAGTCTGTACTCACAAAGGGTTAGAAAACCAGCTCAGATAGTATGTGTTTCCTCCCACTAAATATTTTTTTGCTTAGATACAAATTACTCTTTCAAATTTGAGGTTGGATTATAGGTCCCTGCATCACGCTCTTTGTCAAAGAAGCCCCAGAGACACAGCTGTAGCCCTGCAGCTCTCCCTAGTCGATTGATTGCCCTTTCAGCACCAGCACACTCTGGAAGGGATGAGAAGTTACTTTATTCTATGGTAATTAGTCAGTTTTCCTTAGGGCAGGTGGGGGTGGGAGGGTCTTTGATTTCTATTTTCAGATGTATTCAGGTCTATAAACTCTAAGGGACAATATGCTATTGGATTTTCCTACTCAGGTTTGGCCTCTTGAGCTTGGCTTCATCCAAGGCTACTTTAGGATAACGTTTCCTACTTATGTGAAGTGCCATATGTCCCTGACAGGATTAAAACTTATTAGTATGGGCTGGGTGCAGTGGCTTGCACCTGTAATCTCAGCACTTTGGGAGGCCGAGGTGGGTGGGTCACCTGAGGTCAGGAGTTTGAGACCAGCCTGGTCAACATGGTGAAACCCGGTCTCTATTAAAAATACAAAAAATAACCGGGTGTGGTGATGGGCACCTGTAATTACAGCTACTTGGGAGGCTAAGGCAGGAGAATCACTTGAACCCTGGAGGCGGAGGTTGCAGTGAGCTGAGATCATGTCATTGCACTCCAGTCTGGGCGACAGAGAGAGACTCCATCTCAAAAAAACACAAACAAACAAACAAAAAACCACTTTACTAGTATAAGCTCTAGAAAACAAACACAATGTGAAATTATTTTTTCAAGGAGCAGAGGGGCTCCAAATCCCCATTGGTCTTCTGCACAGATTTGTTTTTTAATTAAATACATATTACTGTATAATATACAATAATAACCAATATTTTGTACTCTAATTTGCAATATTCACAGAGCTTCCATCTCAGTGATTTCATGTGACATTTCCTAGCAGCCTGGGAATAAGTATTTCCTACCGCATTTTCCAACTGAGGAGACTGGAGCTCATAGAAAACAACTAAACAGCTCAATTCCCATAGCAATTTTGTGGTTAACATCTTGAATCTTGGACCCAGGTCCTTTTGAGTCTGCATCCCTCTTCAATTAGGTATGTCTTTGGTGTAATCTATAATAAGCTAAATAGTAATGATAATTTTATTAGATTATTTTAGTTTATCCTTGAAAGATATTCCAATAAATTTCAGAAAATTTATAATTCTTTTCTTCTCATGATCTTCATTGTGTAAACGTGGCCACTGATAATATATCTTTTTCAGTATTTTCAAAGCTCTTTGGAAGACATAATCTGCTTTTCTTTATTATTTTAGCATATCTTGTCCCAGCACCAAAGCTCCTGTGCAGTTTGTATATACACATATAGACAGTGATGTTATTGTTTCTGTGGCAATAGGATTCTCAATGAGAGAGGAAATTAAAAAGCAACAGGTGATGAAAACAGAATGATTACATCTTCTCTGGGCATAAACACTGGCAACACCTGATAATCTTGAAAGACATTTAGTTCTGTCCAATGAACATTTGTATCTGTCCAATCGAACCATTTTTCATTATTGCTGAAGTAGACGTGACCAGATTTTACATGTAAGTAAATTTAATGCTTGTTAAGAAAATGAATTAGAAAGCTCTGGAAAGGTTACAGAAAGCTATTCTAATTGGCTTTGTTTGGGTTCCTCTTACAGCTGTAGGACACCCTTTTGCAGCTTCCTTCTGAAAATGTGGCCTCTGGAACTCTCAAAAGCTGCTTCATTATAGCCCAAAGGAGACACCAGCCACTCAGCTTGGCATTTTTATTTGAAAACAGGAAAAATCATTACTATGGAAAGCTAAGAGACTAGAACCTGGGCTCTGTAATTCTCAAAAGCAAACAAACATTCAGGTTCCTTATGAAGTATACTCCTATTAAGCAACCTCTCTGAACTGGCAGGGAGTCTAGTCTCAGCACCAAATGTTGGCATAACATTTGTAGTTTATTGCTTTGCCTTGTGATATCATGATTCTCCAATGGTTGTAATGAATTAGTATCTCACTGTTTCTATGGTTTGTCAGCAGGAGATAGAAGTTCATGAAGTAGAAGCACAACAGGTGGTGGCTTGTCCTTTAAGCAAGTACTCAATAGTTAAGGCTGATCTCTTTGACTCTTCACTGGGAGCAGAAAAAGAAGTACTCTGTTGCATGTTCTTTCTGTATCCTATTTTATTTTACTAGTCATAGCAAAGTTTAATAGTGGTTTTTAGTATTCTTGTTTTAGAGATGGACACTGAGGTTCAGAGAGTGTCAGTGAGGTTTAGGTTATATGACTAATGTCACCCAGCCAAAGACAAGAATGAACGTTGAACTCTAGTTTTTGTCATTCTTAGGCCCATGTGTCTTCTTACTGCAGAGAATAATGGTAATAAACCTAATTCTTACATCAGGCTCTGTTCAGTGACTCCTTCTGGCACTTATATACTTTATTGCAGTTAAAATAGGCAACATATGTGTCCTTGTATCAGTTATTTGTGTTTAGGAGGATGTTAAATAAAATATTCAACTGTTTGAATGGAATGAAATTGATTAGTTCACTCAAGTAGCCAGGAAAACCAAGACTTTTCCAGTAGAGAAAAGAAAGAGGGGCTGGGCGCGGTGGCTCATTTCTCTAATCCCAGCACTTTGGGAGGCCGAGGCAGGTGGAACACCTGAGGTCAGGAGTTCAAGACCAGCCTGAACAACATGGTGAAACCCCGTCTCTACTAAAAATACAAAAAGCAGCCAGGCATGGTGGTGTGCCCCTGTAATCCCAGCTACTCAGGAGGCTGAGGCAGGAGAAACACTTGAACCTGGGAGGCAGAGGTTGCAGTGAACCGAGATGGTGCCACTGCACTCCAGCCTGGGCAACAGAGCGAGACTCCATCTCAAAAAAAAAAGAGGAAGAAGGTAATCATTTGTAGGTGTAGATACAGCTTTAGTGTGATTCATTTGTGTCTATTTTGAAAAGCTGTTCTGGACTTCCCATTATACTTAGAAAATAAAATCTGAACTTCATACCGATGCACATAGGGCCCCCTGAGGCCTGACTTCTTTATTCAGTTCCACTGTCATCCCCTGATACTATTAGTTTTTTCTCAAAACTCCAGGCTTTGTGGTCTTTTGAGGGTTTCTAGACTATACTAGGAGTCTTTTCAATGTTCTTCCTTTTTTTCTTCCGTTTCCTTCTTTTCTTCCTTTCTTTCCTTTCTTCCACTTCCCTTCCTCATATTTTTTCAACAAATATTTATTGAGAACTTTTATATTCTGGACAGAGATGCTGAAGATGGAAGAATGGACATAATAGCATTTGCTATCCCTTCTTGTATCTTGAGATCTAGTACAAAGATTCTGGGACAAGAATATTCGTGCTATGTTTAGGGAACAGCAAGAGAAGTCACAGTTACTGGAGCAGAGTGAAAGATAAAGGGAGAGGTAAGAAAACATGTATAAAAGGAGTGAGAGACCAGCCATGGTAAGGATTTTTTTTTTCACTTTCAGTATTTACCATTTTATTCTTCCTGTTTAGCTGCAACTCCATACCCTTAACCAATATCTTCCCATTCACTCCAACCCCAAGTCTTTGGTAAAATTCTAAATTTAATTCTAAGTGATGGAGGGAAGCAATGGATGTTTTGTGCAGAAAATGGATGGAAACTCTCTGGCTGCTGAATAGAAAATAAAATGTCAGAATGAAAGAGTAGAATCAGAAAAACAATATATGAAATTTGCTGTTGTCCAGGTAGAAAATGATGGTAGCGTGATTGGGTAGAGATGAAGGCATTGAGAAGTAGCTGGATCAGGGAAATCTTTTGAGGTTAGATCCTGCAGGATTTTTGATTCTACTCCAGAAATAATGATTAAGCTTTTTGGCAATAACAAGTAGCTGAATTGTGGTCTTATTTGCCAATACTAGGGAACAAAAATTTGGGGAAAATCATTTTTTTAAGTTGACATTTGTATTAGATATCCAGGTAGTAATGTCAATGTACCATCTGGAATTCAGGGGGAAATTGAGGGTTGCAGTTATATATGGGAGTTGTCAGAATATATGTGATCTTCCACCTTGAGGACTATCTTCCACCTTGAGTGCAAAAGTCTGTAAAAACATATATTCCTTGTATGTTTTTACCCTGTATCTTATCTACTTAGCTCTTTTTATTATTCAGGTATTTGCTTAAGTGTCACCTTTTTAGAAAAGTCTTCCTTGCCTGCACTATACAAAGTGGCCTTCTTTTTTTTTGTTTTTTTTTTTTTTTGAGACGGAGTCTCGCTCTGTCGCCCAGGCTGGAGTGCAGTGGCGCAATCTCGGCTCACTGCAAGCTCCGCCTCCCGGGTTCACCCCATTCTCCTGCCTCAGCCTCTCCGAGTAGCTGGGACTACAGGCGCCCGCCACCACGCCCGGCTAATTTTTTGTATTTTTAGTAGAGACGGGGTTTCACCGTGGTCTCAATCTCCTGACCTCGTGATCCGCCCGCCTCGGCCTCCCAAAGTGCTGGGATTACAAGCGTGAGCCACCGCGCCCGGCCGCAAAGTGGCCTTCTTTATCCACTTTGTCATATAACCCTGTTTGAGTTTATCTATCCAGCTATCTAGCTAGCTATCTCCCTGTTTTCTATTAACTATCATTTTATATTTATCATTGTTACTTTTTTTTTTTTTTTTGAGACGGTGTCTTGCTCTGTACCGCAGGCTACAGTGCAGTGGTGCGATCCCGGCTCACTGCAAGCTCTGCCTCCCGGGTTCATGCGATTCTCCTGCCTCAGCCTCCCGAGTAGCTGGGACTACAGGCGCCCGCCAACACGCCCGGCTGATTTTTTGTATTTTTAGTAGAGACGGGGTTTCACCATGTTAGCCAGGATGGTCTCCATCTCCTGACCTCGTGGTCCGCCCGTCTCCGTCTGCCAAAGTGCTGGGATTACAGGCGTGAGCCACTGTTGTGAATTTCTCTTCAAAGCACTATGTACCACAAATTTAGTTTTGATAATTTGCTTTCTGGTTGATTATCTAAACTCCCACAAAAATGAGTTCTATGAAGCCGTAGATCATGCCTATCTTATTCAGTGTTGCATTCCCAGTGCCTAGCATAGGTCCTACAATAGTAAATGCACACTCAATATCTGTTTACTAATTGAGCATTGTTGAGCTCTGCTGATGGTTCACGCTTCAAGTCCTTGACTCCAGACAGTCACTATGCCAGTTCAGAAAAGCGGGTACTGCGTAAGCGGCTTGAAGTTTACCTGCTACCAAAGTGTAGAATGATCCATTTAATTTGAGGCTGGTATCTTTTGAGGCTTTCCTGGGACAAGGGGTCCTCTGCGAAAATCCTCCCACGTCTCTTTAAGGCTAACAACAACCACCTCATTTGCCTAGGGTTACTGCACAGCGTCTTTGGTCTGTCTGTAAGATAGTGATGTAAATAGTAACAATGGAATGTGATAATGGCTAACATAGTGACTTTCACTCAGTATTTTTGGAAGGTGGAGAAGAGAACATTCCTACCTCTAACTGGGGGTTTCTACCATCACTCACAGGGCAAGTAATGCTTTAGCTAAGCCTCGAATGTGGAGAAGTTTAGCAGGTGAAATTGATCTAACATAGCTCAAAACGTGAATTCTGCACCAAAAGTATATAAATTCAAATCTCAGATCTTCTATTTAAATGTGTAGTCTAGTTCGAGTCACCCGAATTCTCTGGGTCTCTTTTCTCACCCATAACAAGGAAATAAAAATACCTAATTTTTGGTGTTTGAGTAAACATTTCAGATGTTAGACATATAGGCTCTAACACTTTGGCTGGTGCATAAACCCTATATATAGTAGCAATGTGGTTGTCATCAATGAAAAAAAATGCCAAAGAATAGTTACTTCTGTATAAGCCTTAATTATCTAATACAATGGTACATTCCTCAATGCAGAGAGATGCTTCCTTCTTCTGTTTAGCACGTGGAAGATTTATCTAATATACTTTGTTTTGAATTCCCAGCCTGCTCTCTTAAATTTATTTCACAGTGGAAATAGCAAATATTTTGAAGTCATAATGAACTATATGTAAACAAAGTATTTCCATCACTTCTTATCTGTGGGATCTTGAGCAAGATGCTAAACTTTCTAAACTTCAGATTTCTTTTTTGAACTGGAAATAATAATAGTTCATGGCCTTGTTTTGTAAAATTAGATATTCTATAAAATTTGCTAACATAGTACTTAGCACATAATACTTGCTTTCTATATGGTATATGAGTAGTATAGCAGCCTTAGTAATAACAGTAGTAGTAGTTTCATTGCGATGGAACATTTAACATCAGTCATTCTATATCCTTATCTGTGCAGCAAGAAGTATGTACAGATTCGTTGTGGTATAGACTTATAGTGCTTACCCAAATCTTACGCCCTTTCCTTCTGCACTTCTGAAGTAGTATTACAGTTTCCCACACCCTTGCAATTAGGCAGGGAAAAGTGCTAGCTTTTGTGAGTAAACTGTGCGCAGAATCTATGTGTTTCATGTATAGGCAAGAGGACGAAAGAGCCAGTAGGTGGCCCTCCAATTCTCTCTTCCCCTGCTGTTGTGACCACTAATGTCTTTTTGCAGATATAGTAACTACAAAAATATGGAAGCATTATCAGCTTAGATTCTGAGTAGAACAGAACTCTAGCCAATCTGTGAGGTTTATTTAAGAAACACATTTTCAGTATATGAAATTTAGGGATGTTTGTCACTGTTGCTTTTCCATTTATCTATTATAAGCTGACTAATACACCTAAGTAATAGTAAATATGGATTCTCAGAAGAAGAAGAATTTTAATTATTTTTTCTCCTAGGAAATCTTTATGGACAATAATTTCCTGATGACTAACAGAAAAGTATGCTACTTACTTTAATAGCGATAAAAATAAAATATTTCTTGCTCTATGAACCTGATAAGCATGAGTGTGACAATACAATTTTAAGAACTGAAAAAGAGTTTAGGTATTTTGAACCGATTATTATGGAGTAAATTCAGTTCAGATAATTTCTGATCTTGTTTAAAAAGACTAGGCATTTTGAATTTAGAGTAATTTTTTTATTTGGTGCTTGATTATTAATGCAGATATTTAGTTGGACTTTCTGAATGGGTGATCTGATATTAAAAAAACCCACAAAACCTAATAACTCTTAAAGGAGTTTGAAATTCAAATTGCTTTCTCTGTAAGAAGTACTTAAATACAAATTAGGGGGTGTGTGCTGTGGTGATGCCTTATTGCCCTCGATCTGGTATCCTTTCATCTAGCTCTTCATTTGTCATGAGTCTTGATGAATACCCTTAGGCAAATCCTCTACATTAAAAGGCAGCGTGGCGTACTGGCTAAATACTTGGCTTTTGAAGCCGGACTGTCCAAATCAGATTGCCATCTCTGCTGCTTATTAGCCATGCGACCTGGGGTAATTGACTTGAAAACTCTGTTGCTCAGTTTCTTTACTGGTAAAATGAAAATGCTAACAGTAAATATGCTGTAGACTTATCGGGATTAAAATATTTAAAGTACTTCAAAAAGTATGAGGTATGTGCACAGTAACTTTCAAAACGACTAACTATTTATATCTCTCTTGGCTTTTGTTTTATTATCTACACAATAAAATGGTTGGCTAGATGATCTCTTAAAATCCTGTTATCTGCTTTTCTCTTCTTCCAAGAATCAAAGTTCTATAAATTTGGGATTCATAACTGTATTATTTGTCCTATTAGATTACCATAATGTAATGAATTCCAAGACAAAAGACATTAAATAATTTTTTAAATGTATGTGTTAGTGACTTTCTAATAATAGCTACCACATGTCAAGGATTTAAACATGTCACAAACTGTTCTAGTGCTACTATCTTAAATTATCTTAATGAACCAATAAATGCAATTATTACCTCATATCACAGATGAAGAAATGACGTAAAAGATGTTAGATAACTATTTCAAGTTCATGCCATTTAATGAGTGGAGAGCAAGGAAAGAAAAGGACTCGGATTTAGATGTTTGACTTCTAAGTTCTTCAATCATTTTTAAAGTATTCTTATAAAGACAATTTATGATATAACTGTGAACTTCATATAGAAAGCTGAAATCAACTCTTAAAATACTGCTTTCATTATCTATAGCTCCACAAAATGGCAGTCATCCTTGTACTTGTCCATGCCGGTCATTAAGGAATGCCTTTTTCTCAGAATTAGGACTATGTTTCTCTTAACACAATGCCTGTCACATAACAAGTGCTCAGTATATGTTAATGGATGAATGAATAAATCAATAGCAATTAGAAATCTGGTGGTTGATGAGGAGGCTTCTATGGGTTATGTTTCAGAGACTGTTTTCTATCAAACTATCAATATCATATTGACTTTGAGTCTGTATCTGGTGTCTTTCATGTTTTTATCCTCAATCATGAAAAAATATATAATGTGGAAACAATTGACTTAATTTTACCAATGAAAGTATATTGAGAAAATAACTTACCCAAGATTTGAGTAATAATGGTAAATTATTCAAATTCTAACTCCCACTATTATTTTTACCATATCAAGTTTGCTTGCAAAGTTGAGTGAAAGAGAGACAGAGAGAAGAGAAAGTGAGAGAAGTTACAGTGTGGTTGTGGTTTTCCCCAATATTACCACTGTCTAGGAATTTGTACACCTCTCAGAGAGGTGAAGCATGTAGGGAGTTGCAATACAATGACAATGATCAACATATAAGCTTTATATTATTATTATTATACAAGCTTCAGATCAACTATTTTTGAAAAAAAATTGTTCTTCTCTGATTTGAAATGGACATTCAGATCAGTCTCAATTTACCAACCTCTTGGAGCCTAACATCTTCTGGGAGGCAAAGCATTTTCATGCTTTTCATAGAGTTGTTAGCCCTGAATATCTGTGGTGCTATACTGTATAACTGTGTGAAGCCTGTGCACTGAGTGAAGAGATTCGAGGTGTCTTGCAAAAGACATTCAGGGTTATCCATCTGGCAGGTGAAGTGGCATTTATGTGCCTAGTATCTGTGGTGCCTTCCATATCTATGCCTCAGCATTTCAGCTCAGTATGGGGACAGTAAGTAAGAGTTCAATATCTCACTGCTGCTCTTATAGATATGCTTCTCTAAAATGAATGAATAGCTGCTTTGATGAAAGGCTTGAGATGCAAGCCATTCGGGATGGTCAAAATGTTTGGTCCTATTGACATTCTCCTGTAAACCACTCAACCATTTGGTCAACAGGCGAGACTTCTGGGTTAGAGAATAATTGCGGTTGGCCAACTGGTAAAGGGCGTTCTCGACCATCTCCCAGGGAGCTTGTTGAACTATTTTAAAGAAGCACAATTGGAAAGCTTCACACAAGTGCTTCACAAAATCATTCTTGGAGCATGTAGCAATTTGGCTTAACATCTAACAGAAATGGCATGTTAATGTGGAACCACTTGCCTGGAACTGAATGCATTTTGCTGGCAAAAAATGGCAAACTTATTTTGAGAAAAGATTCACAGACCTATGGATGAATGATGAGAACTGTTGTCCTTTTTTTTTCAAATAATACACTGAGTAATTAAAAAGGAATATACATTTTGAATTGCATTTTCAAGTAGGTTCTCTGTACTGCTCCTTTTCTTACAACCTTTTGAAGGAAATGTCGTATCTACTCCTAAAGATGATATGTATTTAAACAAATCACAAAGCCAGTAGTACTTGGTTTATGTATAAAATTGACAAATGCCAGACCCAGATCCCATTGACTGGAAATCAGTGTAATGTGTGTTTCTTCAGAATTTTTAATTTCTTTAATCTTGCCCTCCTCTTTGTTTGTGTATAAGCAGAAAATCTCTTCTGAAAGCATGTTGCTAGTTCTTTAATATAGTTTAAGAATATCTCTGACACAGTCATAAAAGGCCCTTCTTTTCTCCCTTTCTGGCCATTCAAGAACAGAAAGACATTATTCAGATTCCAGAAATAAGTATTTTCTTATATAAATTTCTTTCAAAAAGGTTTTGAGGCAGAATGGAAATGCATGGAATAAATCAGAACAAAATAAGAATAGCAGAAATAGTAAAGAAAGATGCAAGAAGGGTTGGGAACTTTAGTACTGTAAGCTTTTGAAAGATGATTAGAACTTTCAGTTCTAATTTTGCTGAATTTTTTCTGTGAGCTGCCTACAACAAAGTAAATTTAGAAGATCTTCAATATGTGTAAGCCAAAGTCAACAAGTTTGGTTGAATAAAGGAATGATTAAATTACAAAGTCACCATTTTCTGACAGCCAGTGCAATAACTGATTTAGACAAGCATTATCGAAGTATACTAGAAAGTATTTCCTGTCTCTGAAACACTTTTAGGGAGCAGGATATTAACATGGTCTCAAAGTATCTCTCCACAGTTTACCTAATAATTCCAAAGAAGAATTTTCCTTCATATAAAATGATTCACTTGGCGTATTTATCAAGTTCTCAGTCTTCGCATCATTGATAGTGGGAAAACCCTAGCACATATGCCTCCTAGTGGGACGCAGAAAGAAGTAAGCATCTTCACCTAGTATTCCTACCACAGTTGTCTTAACTTGAATCTAATGATGAGGAAATCAACAAATTCAGAATGTGACAAGGTCTGATTTTCTAATTGTTAAGTAGTAAGTACCTCCGTGTCAAGGAGAACTTTTTCTGTAATATTTTTATCCCACCACAACAAATGTTTGTAATTCACTGATCGTAAATCAAACTTCAAGAATACCTGTTACTTTGACACTAACTTTATTCTTAGAAGATTGATTTTTTCCTTCCTTAGGCTGTGCAAGCTACCTGTTTGTCTAGTCAACTGATGGAGCACACAGGCTCCCATACAGGTGGCAAATTAAGTTGATTTAGTTTTTTCTTAAATAATTATTTTAACTGGTTCCAACGTGACTTTTAGAACTGACATGGTAACCACCAGCATATAGGTAGTGTTATGCAAGAAAGGTTTTTATCTCCTAGTGCTTGAAAAGAGTGTGTTCTTGGGATATATTCCAATAACATGTCTTCTATATTAGAAAATAATAAGTCTTGTGAGAATAAGTGATGTCAATTCTGAATATTCCTAGAACTAAATGGTGTCCCCTGGTATTTATTCTTATGACTTGAGCTTATTGTCTTCAAATGGGCAATTACTTGATGGTAAAATTTTAATTGCCTCAAATGGGCAATTAAAATTTTAGTCAGAAATTTTCCAACTTTTTTTGTGTTTCCATTACCATAAAAAGGGCAGCTAAATAGTCCTGTTGAATTAATGGGTCAAAGGGTAATGGGGGAGTGAATTTGACTAGGAATATGCCCAATGATTTTCCTCTCACTATCTGTTAAAAAGTTTCAATGACCTTAATCAGAATTCTTCATTTGATAGCAGTCATTTACAAAAGACATCAAAAAAAAAAAAAAAAAAAAAAAAAAAACATACCCATTAGATTTCCCCTGGGGAGACAATTTTGGAAGTTGTAATTTTCCACTCTAAGTATGAACACCTTCACCATGAAAAGAAGTCTTCACATGGATAATGACAATAATACAGTTTAATCTTTAAAGCACCCAGCCTGAAGGCCTCTTAAATGGGAAACAGATGTGCTGTCTATCATCACTTTTTATTCAGCAGCAGCACAGAAAATTTATAAAGAACCAGGGCCTTAGATGGGGCTGGAGGAAGACTCTTGTCTAATGACCTAAGCCACAATATTCAGCAGAGAAAAAATCATGGCAATGATATTGACTAAACACGTAGGATGCACCAAGCACCTTGATAGGCAGTTTACATGCATTGTTTTACTCAAATCTGACAGCAACACTACTGTCAATCTGGTGCTATTGTTATTTTTGTTCTAAAGTTGAGAAAACTGAGATTTAGGGAGTTTGAGAGTATTGCCTGATGTCACAAATGATTAACAAATATCAGATAATCTTATCTAGAAACCATGTTCTTAAGTAAAGAAAACCACCAAATTGCATTTTGGTTTATTGAGTTCTGCAGGTTGATTTTCACACATTAGCCTAAGCCTTTAGAAGAACCCTCGAGGTAAGTATTATTCTAAGTGTAGCAATATAAAAACTGAGATTTGGAAGCATTAAGTACTTTGCCTATGGTTGTTCTTTTGTTCATTGGCTGATGCTTACACAGGTGTGGGCCCTTCCAAAACTGTGTCATTTAGATGCCTCTATCTTTTACTTATCGAGTTTTATTTATCGTGCCTTTCCGTTATGTTTCTACTTTGTATAAAACAGCATGAAATTATGCAAAATATTTTGACTTAAGTTTTTATCATAGGTAATACTAGGATGATCAAAAAATATGACCATGGTGAATGGAATTTCTGTCAAACTTGGTATAAAAATAATCTCAGGTTCCAATGATAATTATAACAGATTGAGCTAATCTTACACTTTTAAATAAGAATGTTACATAAGTGGAAAAGACCATGTCTTATGCTACTCTCTGTCCAAAATACTGCTACAAGTATTTTGGATATAGTTAAAAATCTAATTAATTTGGCAGAGATTAATTGTCCCTCAATATCCATTCTTGTAGCAGAAATTGTTCCCGAATATCTGTTCTTTACTTCTTTCTTTTAGTACTAGAACTTCTCAAACACCACATATGGTATAATCATGTGCCAGATCTCATACCCAACCAGATTGAGACTGCATTTCCAAGCTTTCTTTGCAAATGGTATGATGATATGAGTAAATTAATTCCAATGGAATGTGAGAGGAAGTGAAGGGCTTAACTTCAAGTCCATGTCCTGAAAAGTAAACTGCTTCTTCACCATTTCTTCTCTAGCTCTTTCTCTTGGTCTAAAGGAGAAAGTTGTACTAGTGGGGGTAGATTCAGCCATGCAGACATGAGAAAACCACCTTAGTGAATAGTGTATAACAAGTTAGAAGGGAACTGTGTTCCTGGACAACCTCCCAAAGGAAAACTGCCCACTTGTCATAGAATAGCCACTTATGTCTGAACTAAGAGAAAAATAAACATGTATCTTTCTTGAGTTACTGTATTTTGTGTCTCCATTACATGAGCTTAAGAATATCAGTATCACATTATATCAGCATTTGCTGAAATAAAGAACAAATCAAGACCCATGGTCTAAATCAGGAAAGTTTTATGGATTATAAATTATTTTCTATAATAAACTCTGTATTTTCTAGCAGATTCATAATGGCATATTATATGGCCTTGTGGGCTTAATTGTGGACCCCCAAAATTCATATATTGATGTCTTCATCTCAGTATATGACTGCATTTGGAGATAAGAGGTAACTAAGATTGATGGAAGCTTTAGAATGAGCCCTAATCTTATATGACTTGTATCCTTATAGAAAGATGGGATTAGGGAAAAAATACAGTCATTTCTTGGTATCCATGGGGCTGTGGTTTCAGGACCTTCTGAGAAATCCACAGATGCTCAAGTTCCTTTTATAAAATGGCATAGCATTTACATATAACCTATCCACATCTTCTTGTACATTTTTAGATTACTTATAATACCTAATACAATGTAAATGTGATAGTTGTTATACTGTAGTTTTTATTTGTATTATATTGTCGTATAGTTTTGTTGTTGCATTGCTATTTGTTTGTAAAACTTATTGTTGTATTATTTTATTGTTATTTGTTATCTTTTTTGAACATTTTGATCTGCAGTTTATTGAATGTGTGGATATAGATCTCACAGAAGTGGAGGGCTGGCTGTGTACACACACACAGGGAGAAGACTGTGAAGATACCAGCAAAAGGCAGCCATCTACAAGCCAAAGAGAGACCTTGGGATGAACTAATCCTGCTGAAATCAGGATCTTGCATCTTTTGCCTCCAGAATTGTGAGAAAATGAAGTTCTGTGCTTTAAGGCACCCTGTCTGTGGTCCCTTGTTATGGTAGCTTAAGCAAATATATAGGAAAAGTTTGGAGTCTCCTAAAGACTCCCAAGTATGTTCAGTAAGATATCCTCGTAATAATTATAATATATACGTCCTCATAAAACAGATGACAGATGAGAAATCGATCACGTAATAACATTAAGAGTGCTTACTGTGTACCAGGAAATAGTCTGTGAATTGGGAATAAGACAATGTCCAAGACAGATTGAATGCATGAATCTTATTTCCTGGTGCTTGAATTCTCACTTAAAAAAACAACAAAAAAAAACAGGATAAAAAGTGATACGTTGGAAGTGAATAGTCCACTTCATTCATATTGGGTATTTAGAAAAAGCCTCTCTGAACAGCGATTTTTTTGCTGAGAAATAAATGACAAAAATATGTCAACTATGCAAATCGGGGGTGGAGTGGGCTAGAAGTTTCAGACAGAAGAGACAGCCTGTGTAAAGGTACAGAAATAAAATTGAGCTTGGCTTGTCCAAGGGACAGACAGAACATATTATTTCTGGAGTGTCTTTAGTGAGGAGTGAGTTTTATGTGATGTGATATCAGAGGTAGGCAAGTGTCAAGAGAGTGTGGGCCATTGTGAGGAGCTTGGATTTTATTCTAAGTGGGTTGAAAAGCAGGTGGGCGGTATGATCCATTTTTCATTATAAAAGATCATTTGGGCAGCTGTGTGGTAACTGATGGAAGTGTGTGGGAATGGAGGCAGGGAAAAAGTGAAGAGGTTATTGTGGAGATGTTTCCAATTACTCTTCACTCATTTTTCAAATCGCAGCTCAGTGTCACCTCTTCTGGATGTTTCCCTGTATTCATGGACAATACTCAATTGCTGACTCCTCTTGAATTTCCCAGCATGTGTTTAAACCTTTAAGATGGCACCTATTTATTGATACTATGTTTTTCTGCCCTGGATTCTGCCTCCCCAAAAGAACAGC
Organism: Symphalangus syndactylus; assembly: GCF_028878055.3. NCBI lineage: Eukaryota > Metazoa > Chordata > Mammalia > Primates > Hylobatidae > Symphalangus > Symphalangus syndactylus. Next base: position 14,585,417 of record NC_072428.2, read on the forward strand.
AAATATTAGTGAATTTGTAACTATGTCTTATTTTTCCTTATAATCTCTGTGTCTATCATAGGCTTTGGCATGTAGTAGGTTCTTGGTAAACCTATTTATCTAGTTGATTAAATAAATAAGTTGTATTATTTGTACTTGTTGTATAAGTTATATATGTGTTCAAAGATACAGTCACAGTAAAAGCCAGAGAGGACAGGATCAGAATGGATTCAGATTTCACCACAAGTGAAGATACTCTAGTCAAATTATGAAGACAATCAGAAAATTAAAAGATTTCTTTGCCCATTTTCAATTGCCTTTTGCAAAGGGAAAGCTTGTGCCAAGGCACTTTCTGAAACAGGAGCTTTATCCCTGCTTCTTTTATAATATTAACTAGGCTGTCCTTATCTGTAATGTTCCCTGTGTGTCCTCCCAGCCTTCCCTAGCTGCAAGGGCCATGAGCATGCAACTAAATATTGTCTGCAATGATCCCAGCGCCTCTGGCACCTTGTTAAGCAAAACTTGGTACAATACTTGGGGAATAACTTCTCAGAGTCAACAAATTGTGCTGAAGGGCAGATTCAGTTGCCTCTAATGTAAGAAACCAGTCCTTTGGGAATCTGCAGAGAAGAAGCTGAAGTCAAATCTTAGACTGAATTGTCTGACTCTGAATCACAAATATTTATGATAATACAGAATTCAGCTTGTTAACCACTATGATTCAGCAAATACTTAATCAGCAACTGATGCGTGCCAGGCCTTGTGCTATCCACTATGGGTTTGATGATGAGTGAGATACACTCTGCTTTCATGGTAGCCATGATACATCCAGGAGAGATCGGTAGTTAAAAATAATCACTATTTTGGCAGAACCATGAGGGCAGTGAATGTATTTGATATGTTCACTCTGTGGGTCTTTGGGATAGTTCCTGAGACAGTAAGCTTCTGCAAATATTTCATGGGCAGATTAAAAACAATATTGGATGGTATAAGTAAAAAATAGAATCATATTCAAGGAGCCATACTCTGATGAACTCTGTGGTGGAAGAGACAACAGGCCCTGGGGCAAGACTTCATAGAGGCAAGAAGAGACAATATTCTAAACGGTGGCGCGATGCCATATGGGAGGGTGTGGAATGGAAAACGAGAACTGAGATTGGGAGAATGGAACTTTCCCAGCACTGGGAACAATGTGTACAAATATATGGAACTTTGAAACAGAATGATAGGTACTGAAAAGGAAAGTGGTTTACAGAAGATGCAGAATATGATGTAAAGCAACTTACATTTAAAAGGACAGGGGGCACCATAAACCGGGTAAAGGAGGATGACTTGTGTTGCAAAGAACTAGTAAAAATGGCAGTTCCTTCAGCTTAAAAATATTAGTTCTGGCTCATATAAAATATGACTTTATGTCAGGGGCTTCCCTAAAATGTATGCCACCACTGTTTGAATTAGGAATTCAGAGATCTGGCATATCCACCCGACCGTGGGGGTTGTGTTTTACCACTTTTGAGTCCCGGAACATTTGTGTTCAGAGACGGGAAATGGACCAAAGTCTACTACTTAGAAGTCGTTTTGCTGCTGGATTTTGCAGAATTTCTTTCTCTGCTGAATAAATTTAGACTTATTAAGTTTTGAACTCAGGAAATGTATCTGAGTTATATTAGCAATACTTGTAAGTATACTCCTTTGCTTTTATCTTCTAATGAAGCCATAGAAAGATGAGAGATCCATTTTTCTTTATTATGCTAGAGACTTTAAATACAAACCAAACATCAGAAGTGACAAGGTGTGGTGGAAAGAAGAAAGCTATTGACCTGAAAAGATCTAAGGTCAAGATGCTATTTTTCTAGCTTCTAAGTGAGTCTTTAGCTTCCGAGTCTCAGTCTCCTCATACTGATAAAAGGAGTTACAAAATTTGTCACAAATACTAAAAAGCCCCACATAAAAATTAATCTTAATGTGTAATAATCGTAATATTAATGGCCATTTACTGGTGTTTGCAATATATCCACCCTGCTAAGTCTATTTTATAATTATTATTTCACTTAATCATCTTAATTACCTTGAGCGATTTATATTTTTCTTACTTTTATAATTTGCAAATAATGAAACTGAATTTCAAAGAGATAAACTCTTTATAAGATGTACAAATATAAACACTAGTAATATTTGTACTTATTACAAAATCTTCATTTTTTGGTATTTCTTTTAGGTAGATAATAATATACTTAGGAATAAATCCTAAAATGGGAGAAATTTTGGCTTCGAAAATAGATATCGATAACTCCCTTGCATTCTCAGAGTAATTAATGAATGCAACAGTGATCACTGTATTAATAACAGCCAGCATTTATTGAGAGCTTACTGTCTGTATGAGGCAGTATGCTAAATTTTTTTACATGGCCTGTAACATTGGTCCCTCACAATAATACCTGTATAATATTTTAGGCATTTTATTTCTTACTACTATTTTTATGATGAGAAAAGTGAGGCTCAGAAGAGCAAAGAGATTTTTCCAATGTCAAGCAGAAAGCGGAGGAGACAGAATTTCACCCGAGCTAATCTTAACCTAATCAAGCGAGTGCTGCTATACTTATCCAAGACTTTCAATTATGCATTACTACATATTGTTCGTATTGCAACACAGCATTTACAAAAACACCATATTTCTTTCAGCCTTCTGTTCTCATGTATACCTCCATTTCATAATAATTATCAATCTCTGTTAAATCTTCACTATTTCTCAGTGTTGCATGTGGGGAAGGAGTGGTTGGCACTAAAAATATGAAAATCTGAAGACAGGTGGTCTGCAATAGACATCTTGCAGCCCATTTCTGAATCAATTTCCAATTCACTAGACAGTGTGTGTCTATTAAGAACAACAGTAGTTGCCAATGTTGGCAGCTGACAATTATGTTTCTACCCTATCAATATGGTCTCTACTCCCACTACCCAATTTCTTTACCTAATTGGGAAAGAAATAAAAATACTTGCCAAACCTATTTTAGGCACCATTAAATATATTTTTATCAATCGTATTTCTAAGCTCTTATTTTCTTATATATTTCAATAATATATCTAATAAAACGTAGACGTCTTGGGTGTCAAGGGACCTTCCCCCAACCTCCTTTCCTCTAGTATCTGAAATTGTGCCATTCCTTTTGGGTAAAAAGATACAGTTTCTTTGCATTGCTGCTTTGTTACCATGGTTATTCATTCAATTAATGTTTACTAAGTGCCTCCTATGTGTCAGACAGGAGGAGTAGACAATCTGGCGAGAGAGAAAAGTAACAAATTAATACGGTAATTTTGAAGAAAGATAAATTTTATGGCAGTGCCATGAAATAGAAAAATGGATTAAGAAAAAGTGAGAGGGCATAAGACAGTCTCAATTAAGAGATAACCTTTGAGCTGGGACCCAAATGATCAGAAGGAATCAGGCTGTGAACATGTGGGAAGAAGTCTTCCAAGGGGAGGTAGCAGCAAATGCAAAATCCCTGAGGAAGAAGGAAGCTCAGTGTGTTACAGAAATTAAAATACTTCAATGAAGCTTTAACAGAGAGAGCAATGAGGACATCTCGGTGCTAAATGAGATCATAGAGTAGGAAGGGAGTTGGATTCAGTATAGTCTTCTGCATCATGGCAAGATCCTTGGACTTTATCCTGAGAGTATGTTAATTTTAATAAACATTAAATACAGAAAAATTTTAAGTGAAAGTTGACTGAGTTTTCCTAACATCATATGAAAAAGGATTATGAAAACGTTTCATCAGTGGAAGCAGTGACCCAATTATGGCATCCTAATTATATGGGGACCCAAGAGATAGAAAGTAAACTAAAGGTAGGTCTGGGACTTAAAGAAGAAGTAGAGTGAGCTCAAATAAAGGACAACACATTTTTTTTTTTCAAGCCCAGCCTTCATGGTCCCAACTAAATGAATTTATAATTTGTGGCCGCTGAGTATCTACTTTCCTTTTTTTTTTTTTTTTTTTTCCAAATGACGCACAGAGAGTACTCTTGGGATCCGTCTCTCCTGTTCTCAGTCCAAGGACTTTGGCTGCTGTTGACTCCACCCTATGTTTCTGGGGGTATGGAAAGGATTTTTGTTTGACCAGTTGCTTCTCATTGCCTTGGCCACAATGTTGGTTGAGATATGGCCATATGCCCCCAGTTGGCCTAATGAGTGCTCCTTCAATATTCCTGTTCAAATTTCTGGAAAAAAAAATGTTCATTTTCTAACACCAACGTGGAAGGGTGTATATCTTGAGTTACTGTAACCATCTTGCTTCCACCTGAGCCAGGATGAAGGAGCATAAACCTGAGCCATAGAGAGTAGGTCTTCGTAACATAGTTTGAACTCTAGACCTTAGCTTATGTCAGCCAAGGCCTGCAGAATTCACTCCAGACAGTTTATACAAAAAAAAACAAAACCATATTTTAATGGTACAATTATTTATGAAGGGACTAGCAAAATTCCATGCCTGTAATCTCAGCTACTCAGGAGACTGAAGCAGGGGAATTGCTTGAACCCAGGAGGTGGAGGTTGCAGTGAGCCGAGATCACGCCATTGCACTCCAGCCCAGGCAACAAGAGTGAATTTCCGTCTCAGGAAAAAAAAAAAAAAAAAAAAAAAAGGAATAAATAAGAAAGGATGAGACACTCAAAGTCTAGAGAAAATGAAAAGTTGGTACCATCTCTGGAACTGAAGGAACCAGGGAAAGAAATAGTGCTATTCCAGCTCAATAAAAGCTACAGTAGTCATGATGTGTCTTGTGGGGGTGTCAGATAGTGCTAGAGAGGTGGACACAGCCCTGAAGAATGGAGAGAGTTGAAAGGAAATGCTCTGGTATTTTTCTCAGTTAGCTCTTCAGTCTCTAGCTGGTACCTCCCTTTGTCATCACTCAACTTCAAGGAAGTCAGTGAGGCAATTAACAGAAATCATCCTCCAGTGTCATGGAGAAGGCTGAAGAAAGGTGGAAATGTATGGGGAGTGGGATGAGAATAGGATAACTTTCACAAAGTTAAATGAAACTTATGTAATTTTTCATATATAAGAGCTAAAACGTTCTTGCATCCTTACTCTCATTTCTGAGGCAACCAGAAATTGGTATTCTGTCTCTTGCAATTTAAAAGACTAACTTATAAATCTTTGGATCTTGAAAAATTAGAGTAACCTCTCCACATAGAAATCTTTTATTACAGTATATCTTGCTCTGCAGAGGGTCAGAGTAATCTTGAAATATCCAGTTATGCAATTAATAAGCAAAATGAATGTACACATTGTTCCAGTTCTTTCTGCAGAGACCAGCTGGGAAAGAGATCACGAGTCAGTGATTCTTCCGTATCCATCAGGCTGAAATATTAATAGGATGAGTGGAGTGGTTGGAATATTTTCATGTCTAGTTTAATGTGGACGGGTAAATATTCATGTGATGGCAATTTCTTTTCACACAGAGCTCAGTGGGAACACTCTTTCAAATTAAATGAGTATAATGGGGCATTTAAAGTTGGAAAAAGAGAGATACACATGTTTCTGTGAGATATAAATGAATGATTAGATATGCCTTAGATCTTTAGACCCAGGATAGTATCTCCTCTGATTATTCAAAATGGAATTCTATATTATAAATGAAGAGATGATGAAAAAGTAGCAAATTAACATTAAACCTTGTCATCTGGAAGGGAGGTCACAAAATTTACCTATTTCTTTTTACAAGTGTGGAAAGTGTAAGCCAAAGAGATGAAGTGACTTGCTGAATGTCACCCAGCTAGTTATTGGCCAAACTAGAAATGGAGCCTGAATTTCCTAAACCTTAGTTTTATGCATTTCATCCTACTGTATAATCTATATTTTGGAATGCAAAAGCAGAAATTATAAGCAAGGTGTTTACCTTCTTTTTTTTTTGAGATGGACTCTCGCTCTGTCACCCAGGCTGGAGTGCAGTGGCACGATCTCTGCTCACTACGAGCTCCGCCTCCCGGGTTCACGCCATTCTCCTGCCTCAGCCTCTCCGGAGTAGCTTGGACTACAGGCGCCCGCCACCACGCCCGGCTAATTTTTTTTTGTATTTTTAGTAGAGACGGGGTTTCACCGTGGTCTCGATCTCCTGACCTCGTGATCCGCCCGCCTCGGCCTCCCAAAGTGCTGGGATTACAAGCGTGAGCCACCGCGCCCGGCCTGTGTTTACCTTCTTAACAATAAAATATGTCTGTCGTAGGGTGTGATGCCTTCTGGTTTTTTATCATTGGCGCTTCCCTGGAGTTCAAGTAGTGATTCTAATGACAAATATACATTTCCCTTTTCATATGTTATGTATGATCTTGCCCAACCAGGTCAGCCCTCTATAATCATAGAATGATGTTCATAAGGGCACTATGGATACGTCAACTTGTTGGGACTCAGAAGTCCCTCTGTTATTCATATTACCATCATCGTTAATATAGTGCCTCTCTCTGCTCTCTGAAAATGTTAGCATGTAAACAGCTAAGCATGAGTGACACCTTTTGCATATCATTGGACTGTTGATTAAGGTAATTAGACTCTGAGTTTTATGACAAACATTTAAAACTTCTTTGTTCAGAGTTAATAAGCAGACATTGATTTTTGCATTTGATAATTAACTACAAACTATCTTGGGTAATCTGATTGAAAAACTGGCAGTATCTAGGGCCTCCCAGTTTTAAGAATGTGCAGAATGGCTTCGTTTGGGCTTTTTATTTATCTCTCTTTCTATTTTACCCTTAAGAAGCAATAAGGGATTTGCTGCATTTGCCATTTTTAGTGGTTTGGTCTCTCTTCTGATGTGACAGCAACATTGGGCCAGGAGGTCAGGTTTGATTTACTCTGTAATGAGGCTTTGGGGACAGTTTTCTCTACTAATCCCTTACTTCTAAATGTTGCCATTCTGTAACTCTCTGAAAGACTTGCTGATCGTGTGAAATGTCAATGTCACTGTTATTTCTTTGAACTTGAGTTATTTTAGTCTTGTACCTCAAGCCCTAAATGAAGTTCCCAAACCATAAATAAATTCAATAATTGGCCCAAACCACAATCACACTGGCAAGTCTTTGATATATTGCTAAACAGTCATATGCTTCTCTTAGAATCAAAGCATTTCGAAGTTGGTTGAGGCCTTAGAGGTCATTTGCTTCTCCTCTTTATTCTACCTTCTAGTTATATTGCAACTAAAGTATCAAAGGTCACCCAGTCCTTTGATATTTAAAGAAAATTGGTTTGAACTTCCTTACCCCTCATCCTGTGATCTTCCATAGATTTTTGCAAATTTCCCACGGTTATATTAGCTCCTCACTTCTCTTCTCAATGACCTGCCTATGTGAATTCCATTTTTTCCCTTCTCCCAGCCATGCACCAGTGAGGCATGGTATTCCTCTTTTTTCCCTTGATTTTCTCCAAATACTAGTCGAATAGGACATCTGTGAGTATACAAAACTTTACTGAAGACCTCATGCAAGTTGTGTGTCAACACAACCAGCAACTGGCCATGACGAAGAGAAGCTGGTTAGGGCTACAAAAATACAATTAGAAGGAAGAAGGTCTGTTATTTGATAGTACAGTAGGGAAATTATAGTTAATAGGCCGGGCATGGTGGCTCACACCTGTAATCCCAGCACTTTGGGAGGCCAAGGTGGACAGATCACGAGGTCAGGAGATCCAGACCATTCTGGCTAACACGGTGAAACCCCGTCTCTACTAAAAAATACAAAAAAAAATTAGCCGGGCGTGGTGGCAGGCACCTGTAGTCCCAGCTACTGGGGAGGCTGAGGCAGGAGAATGGCATGAATTCAGGAGGCAGAGCTTGCAGTGAGCCGAGATCGTGCCACTGCACTCCAGCCTGGGCGACAGAGCGAGACTCCGTCTCAAAAAAAAAAAAAATTATAGTTAATAATACTTCATGGTATGTTTCAAAATAGCTAGAAGAAAAGCCTTGTCAAAGGAAAGATACATCTTTGAGGTGATGGATACTCCAATTACCCTGATTTGATAATTACACATTATATACAGGTATCAAAATATTATATGTACACCCCAAAATATGTACAACTGTTATATGTCAATTTAAAAAAGAAAATATACAAATAAGTAAGTAAATTAGAAAGTAAAATTGCCCCAGCTTTAAAATTCCTTCTTAGTTTCTCAAAGTTCTTTATAATGCCTCAATTTTGCTATGTATTTCCTTCTAGTCCATCATAAAATTATTCAGTTTCTTTTAACTTAATTAAATGATATCTGGTCACATCCTACAATAACTATTCACAAAGGGCCTTATCTCAATTAATACGTATAACCAGTAAGGCGGCTTCCTAAATACAAACTATTCTTTTTACCTAAGAGGAACTCTACTACTTAACAATTTTTTCTCACCCTCTCTCTCTGTCTTTATTTCCCTTTTTCTTCTCTCTTTCCTGCCTTCATTCACTCATCTACTCCCTTGTTTTCTTTCTCTCCTCCTATGTTGACTATAAAAGTTTTACAACTAAGAGACAAAACACAAAAACTGGATATACTCCCCCTTAAAGTGTAATCAGATTAAATTAAACTTCTTAGGTTTAAAGATATTACCCAAGGAAATATACATTAAAAATTTATTGTTAAAAAATCATACACATTTCAGTATGTTGAAAATAATGATCCTTTCATTCCCACTTTTTTGAGTTTCATTCTTGGGCCGTTGTGTCAAGGAATGATTTTCTATGTTAGCATGTTAATAAAGGTATATGTAGTAAATACAGATTCTGAGAAACCTATGTTAAATGTAATGTCTATTTACATGTTATTAGGGATTATGAATTTTGAAAAAAAACAAGAATTAACACTATTCCTTGAAATTTTACCGTGAACATGATTTTTACCTGTTTTTTTAAAGTTTGCAGTTTAACTTCCTGTCACAATTCACCTCCCAATTTATGTTCTAGTCTATATGTAATTGATTTTTCTGTATGCTGTAAAGTAGAAGCCAAAAAGTTCATTTTTTAATAGAGTATCCAGTCGAGCAAGAAGTGCTAATTAAAGGACTATGCTTTCCATGCCAAATTTCAGTGGTGTCTGCTTCAAAATCAAGTGTTGTTGTATGTGTATCTGTGTATGGGCTGCTTATTCTGTTCCATTAGATTTTCGCAGGGATACCACATTGTCATAGACATTTTAGTGTTAAAATAATTCTCGATATTTAATACTGTAAGTCGTTTAGCTTTGCACTCCCTTCCTAAGATCATCTTGGTTATCCTAGGTCATTTTCACTGCTAATCATTAAAATTAGTGGTACATTTTTGCTTAAGGTCCTGGTGGGATTTAATTAAGATTGCTCTCGATTTATTTATAAATAAAATTGGGGAGAATTGACTCTTCATAATATTATGTCTTCCAATTAATGAACAGGCTATATGATATATTCCTTCTCTAAATTTATCCTGAGATTTTCATATCTTTTGTACTATTGAAAATAATGCCTGTAAAATGTATAAACAATTGTGTGGTACTGATCTCTAGAAATGCGATTGATTTCTCTATATTAGCATCTTATTCAGTAATCTTTATTATTTCTAACAGTTTATTTTCAGAATCATTTTGTTTTTTGTGTGCATAAATATATCGTCTGTATATAATGGTAATTTTTATTTCTTTCTCATATATATTTTTTTGAGACGGAGTCTTGCTGTGTTGCCCAGGCTGGAGGGCAGTGGTGTGATCTTGGCTGACTGCAACCTCTGCTTCCTGGGTTCAAGTGATTCTCATGTCTCAGCCTCCCTAGTAGCTGAGATTACAGGTGCACGCCACCAAACCCGACTAATTTTTTTATTGTTAGTTTTAGTGGAGATGGGGTTTCACCATGTTGGCCAGGCTGGTCTTGAATTACTGACCTCAAGGGATCCACCCACCTGGGCCTCCCAAAGTGCTGGGATTACAAGTGTTAGCAACCTTGCCTGGACTTTCTCATATATTTTATTTTATTTTGTTGCCTTATTACATTTTCTCTATTGTACTGACATTTACTACATTACCTCTAATAATATGTTTAATAGAATTGGAGGTAATGGGCATTTTTATCTTGTTTTCATCCTGCAAAAGAAAACATTCAATGTTTTATGTATTCTTTTTCTGAGAGTTTTTACTGTTTTTCTATTGCTTTTTTTGCAAATACTTTTTCCTAGACTGAAAACATTCTATTCCTGGTTTTCTGAGAATATTCTTTGTTGTTATTTAATGAATAGATACTGGAATTTATTAAATGGTTGTTCTACACTTATTGAGATACTGATATAATTTTTTTCTCTTTATTCTGTTCACATGGCACATAGTATTCGTGAGTTTTCAGTTTTAATTGCAATTTTATGCTCCTGGAATGAACATTTGTTTATTGACATAATTTTTACTTAATGCTAATAAGATACAATATTTATTTAACCATAGATTATAGTAATTTATATTACATTGAAGGTTTTTGTGTCCTTATTTCTGGGAGATACTGATCTGTAAATTTCCTTTCTTGCAATATTCCTTAGGGTTTTTGATACCTAGTTATGCCAGGTCATAAAATGTGTATTGAGGTACTTGATCATTTTTTATCCTCTGGAAAAGTTTGTGTAAGATTGTATTATTTCTTAAATGTTTCAAAAATTTTACCAATGAGACCATCTGCTCTTGGGGCTGTCTCACTGGGAAGGTTTGAATTATTTAATATATTAGTAAGTAGAGAGCTACTCAGATTTTGGCTTTTTTAATATCAATTTTGATAAGTTGTGTTTTTCAAATTGTCAGGTTTATTGGCATGGAATTATTAATGATAAACCTCTTTTAACTTTTTAACATGTGTGCAATATGAAATAATGGCATGTGAAGTTTTACAGATCTTCTATTCTTTATTGATTTTTGGTCAACTTTTTCTAGCAGTTTCTCACAAAACTATGTTCAAATCTCAAAATTAATTGTGGGTTATTTTATTTTCACTTTTAGCTCTGTTAGCTTGACATCATATAATTTAAAATGATATTATAAAACCTATAAATTTAGTATTGTTATATTTCTCTGTTGAATTGATGCTTTAGCTATTATGGAATGTTTTATCTCCATTAATATTTGTCACCTCAGAATAGTGTTTGCTTTATATAATATGCTAATTTTTATTGGTGTTTGCCTTGTAAATATTGTCATTATTTTAATTTCGAGATGTTTTGTTTCTTATTTTTGAATTGTGTATCTTATATAGAAAGCATAGTTTATGTTCTAATTTTTAAAAGAGCACTTACAATTTACTGACAGATGCATATATGTGTGTAAGTGTGTGTGTGTGTGTGTGTATATATAATTTGTTGAGTTTTGACATATGTATGTATGTGTAAGTGTGTGTGTATATATATATATATTTTTGTTGAATTTTGACATATGTATATATCCATGAAACTAAAACCAACATCAAGAAAATTTACATGACATCCCCTCAAATTTTCTTGTGCCCTGTTGAATTTCCTTCTTTCTCTCTGTCATATACAATGTTATTAATGCACATTCTGTCACTGTAGTTTCTAGAATTTCCATACAGATTTATTCCCTATAATTTTATACACAAATTTAATCAGGAAGGCAGTACTTTGTTTTTATCTGGCTTTTTTCACTCAGCATATTATTTTGAGATTCACCCATATTGTTTTGTGTATCAATACATTGTTTTTTATTTTTGTTGCTGAGTAGTATTCCAATATATGGATATACCATGACTTGTTTATTCATCCACCTGTTGATTGATATTTGACTTGTTTCCAGTTTGGAAATATTATTTTAAAAAATGCTGCTATGAACATTTGTGTACAAATCTTTATGTGAATGTATACTTTCATTCATCTTGCGTAGAAACTTAGTAATTGAGTAACTAACTGGGTCAATTGGTACTTTGTTTTTGTCTTTTTAATAAATTCCTAAAGTGTTTCCAAATTTATTTTCTTTGTACATTTCTCTCAACAGGGTATGAGAGTCATTTGTGGCATAACCTCAACAGACATGATAGGGTAAGTATTCTTTTCTTTGTACATTTCTCTCAACAGGGTATGAGAGTCATTTGTGGCATAACCTCAACAAACATGATAGGGTAAGTATTCTTAATTGTAGCCATTCTAATTGGTATGTAGTGATATCTCATTGCAATTTTAATTAGCATTTGCCTACGAAAAATGATGTTAATTACTGTTTTATGGCTTTACTCATCATCTGCACATTATTTTGGTAAAATATCTTTTTAAATAATTACTCTTTAAAAAATAGTTGATTGCTTGTCGTTGGGATATGAGTTATTGATATATTCTAGCTACAGATCATTTGTTGGATATATATGTATATTTTTATTATTATACTTTAGGTTTTAGGGTACATGTGCACAATGTGCAGGTTTGTTACATATGTATCCATGTGCCATATTGTTTTGCTGCACCCATTAACTCGTCATTTAGCATTAGGTATATCTCCTAATGCTGTCCCTCCCCCCTCTCCCCACCCCACAACAGTCCCGGAGTGTGATGTTCCCCTTCCTGTGTCCATGAGTTCTCATTGTTCAATTCCCACCTATGAGTGAGAACATGCGGCGTTTGGTTTTTTGTCCTTGTGATAGTTTACTGAGAATGATGTTTTCCAGTTTCATCCATGTCCCTACAAAGGACATGAACTCATCATTTTTATGGCTGCATAGTATTCCATGGTGTATATGTGCCACATTTTCTTAATCCAGTCTATCGTTGTTGGACATTTGGGTTGGTTCCAAGTCTTTGCTATTGTGAATAGTGCTGCAATAAACATACGTGTGCATGTGTCTTTATAGCAGCATGATTTATAGTCCTTTGGGTATATACCCAGTAATGGGATGGCTGGGTCAAATGATATTTCTAGTTCTAGATCCCTGAGGAATCGCCACACTGACTTCCACAATGGTTGAACTAGTTTCCAGTCCCACCAACAGTGTAAAAGTGTTCCTATTTCTCCACATCCTCTCCAGCACCTGTTGTTTCCTGACTTTTGAATGATGGCCATTCTAACTGGTGTGAGATGGTATCTCACTGTGGTTTTGATTTGCATTTCTCTGATGGCCAGTGATGATAAGCATTTTTTCATGTGTTTTTTGGCTGCAAAAATATTTTCTTTTGAGAAGTGTCTGTTCATGTCCTTTGCCCACTTTTTGATGGGGTTGTTTGTTTTTCTCTTGTAAATTTGTTTGAGTTCATTGTAGATCCTGGATATTAGCCCTTTGTCAGATGAGTAGGTTGCAAAAATTTTCTCCCATTCTGTAGGTTGCCTGTTCACTCTGATGGTAGTTTCTTTTGCTGTGCAGAAGCTCTTTAGTTTAATTAGAACCCATTTGTCAATTTTGGCTTTTGTTGCCATTGCTTTTGGTGTTTTAGACATGAAGTCCTTGCCCATGCCTATGTCCTGAATGGTATTGCCTAGGTTTTCTTGTAGGATTTTAATGGTTTTGGGTCTAACATTTAAGTCTCTAATCCATCTTGAATTAATTTTTGTATAAGGTGTAAGGAAGGGATCCAGTTTCAGCTTTCTACATATGGCTAGCCAGTTTTCCCAGCGCCATTTATTAAATAGGGAATCCTTTCCCCATTTCTTGTTTTTGTCAGGTTTGTCAAAGATCAGATAGTTGTAGATATGCAGCGTTATTTCTGAGGGCTCTGTTCTGTTCCATTGATCTATGTCTCTGTTGTGGTACCAGTACCATGCTGTTTTGATTACTGTAGCCTTGTAGTATAGTTTGAAGTCAGGTAGCGTGATGCCTCCAGCTTTGTTCTTTTGGCTTAGGATTGACTTGGTGATGCAGGCTCTTTTTTGGTTCCATATGAACTTTAAATTAGTTTTTTCCAGTTCTGTGAAGAAAGTCATTGGTAGCTTGATGGGGATGGCATTGAATCTATAAATTACCTTGGGCAGTATGACCATTTTCATGATATTGATTCTTCCAACCCATGAGCATGGAATGTTCTTCCATTTGTTTGTATCCTCTTTTATTTCATTGAACAGTGGTTTGTAGTTCTCCTTGAAGAGGTCCTTCACATGCCTTGTAAGTTGGATTCCTAGGTATTTTATTCTCTTTGAAGCAATTGTGAATGGGAGTTCACTCATGATTTTCCTCTCTGTTTGTCTGTGATTGGTGTACAAGAATGCTTGTGATTTATGTACATTGATTTTGTATCCTGAGACTTTGCTGAAGTTGCTAATCAGGTTAAGGAGATTTTGGGCTGAGACAATGGGGTTTTCTAGATATACAATCATGTCATCTGCAAACAGGGACAATTTGACTTCCTCTTTTCCTAATTGAATACCCTTTATTTCCTTCTCCTGCCTGATTGCCCTGGCCAGAACTTCCAGCACTATGTTGAATAGGAGTGGTGAGAGAGGGCATCCCTGTCTTGTGCCAGTTTTCAAAGGGAATTCTTCCAGTTTTTGCCCATTCAGTATGATATTGGCTGTGGGTTTGTCATAGATAGCTCTTATTATTTTGAGATACATCCCATCAATACCTAATTTACTGAGAGTTTTTAGCATGAAGGGTTGTTGAATTATTTTACAAATAATTACTTTGAGTTTATTTACAAGAGTGACTTTTGGAGATCAAGAGATTAAATTGTGAAAAAGTCTAACTTATTGTTTTTTATTTGATAGTTTGTGTTTTTGTTTTGTATTAAAAAATATTTTCCAAAAACAGATTCTCTGAATTTTTATATAAATGTTTTATTTTTATATTGATATTTAATTAATTATTTTCTATTGACTATTGATAAATTATACTTGTAAAAATTTATGGGGTACAAAGTGATGCCCTGATATGTGTATACAATTTGAAATAATTGAAGTTGATTAACATATATGGCACCTTAAATAGTTGTCATTTATTTCTCCTATCTAAAACGTTGTATCCTTTAAGTATTGTCTTCCCATTACCCCACTCCCCAGCCTCTGATAATTACCATTCTGTTCTTTGCTTCTATGAATTTGATTATTTTAGATTCCATATATAAGTGAGAACATATGGTATTTGTCTCTGTGCCTGGCTTATTTGGGTTATTCTACGTTGTGGCAAATTACATAACTTCCTCCTTAAGTCTGCATCATATTTTGTTGTGTATACGTACCACATTTTTTTTTGAGACAGGGTCTCACTCTGTCACCAAGGGTGGAGTTCAGTGTCACAATATTGGCTCACTGCAACCTCCACCTCCTAAACTAAAGCAATCCTCCAACCTTAGCCTCCCATTTAGCGGGGACTATAGGGACACACCACCACAACTGACTAAGTTTTTATTTTTTAAAATTTTTTGTAAAGATGGAGTTTCACTGTGTTGCCAGGCTGGTCTTGAACTCCTGAGCTCAAGCTATCTGCCCACCTTGGCCTCTCAAAGTACTGGAATTACAGGCATGAGCCAACATGCCCAGCCACCACATTTTCTTTATGCATTTATCTGTTGATGGACACTTAGGTTGATTCCATAACTTAGCTTTTTTGGATAATATGGCAAGAAACATTAGTGTGTAGATTTCTCTTCACCATACTGATTTCAAATCCTTTGGATATATACCCAGAAGTGGAATTACTGGATCATATGGTAATTTTATTTATTTTTTTGGTGAACCTCCATACTGTTTTCCTGAATAGCTATACTAATTTACATTCCCACCTACAGTATATCAGGGTTATCACCCTCACCAACACTTGTTATCTTTCACGATTTTGATAACAGCCATTCTGAAAAATCTCCCTAGCAAGTGGTTTCTCCGCAGCACCTTTGGATTCCTCCTGAAAACCCTCTATTCTTTTCTACCACATGGCCAGGCTGGAATTTTGCAAATTTTTATGCTCTGCTTCCCTTTTAATTATAAATTTTAACTTCAGATCATTCCTTTGCTCCCATATCTGACCATAAGCAGTTAAAAGCAGCTATGCCACTTCTGGAACACTTTGTTCCTTAGAAATATTTTTCTGACAGATGCCTTATGTCATCACTGCTAAATTTAGCTCTCCACAAATTCCCAGGGCATGAAAACAATGTAGTGAATTTCTTTGCTACGGTGTAATAAGAAAAACGGCTGGACGCAGTGGCTCAGGTCTGTAATCCCAGCACTTTGAGAGGCCGAGGAAAGTGGATCACGAGGTCAGGAGATCAAGACCATCCTGACTAACACAGTGAAACTCCAGCTCTACTAAAAACACAAAAAATTAGCTGGGCATGGTGTCGTGCACCTGTAGTACCAGCTACTCGGGAGGCTGAGGCAGGAGAATAGCGTGAACCCAGGAGGCGGAGGTTGCAGTAAGCCTAGATCATGCCACTGCATTCCAGTCTGGGTGACAGAGTGAGACTCTGTCAAAAAAATAATCAGAATAATAACAAAAAGAAAGAAAAGAAAACAGAAATAGAGCCGTAAAATATTCCTAATTAATTTCTCAAAAAGGTACAAAGCCAACTCAATGGAGACAGGATAGTCTTTTCAACACCTGATGCTGTAGCAGTTTGGCATCTATAGGCAACAACAACAACACAAAAAATTATTAAAACCAAAAAAATAAAAAAGAGAAAAAACAAACAATTATCCTTTACCCAAACCTCACTCTTTTACAAAAATTAACTCATGTTGAACTATGGATTTAAATATAAAGCATAAATCTACATTTTTATGAAAGCACAGGAAAAAAATCTTTAGGACCTAGAATTAGATGAAGAATTATTCAGATGACACCAAAATACAATCCATGAAAGGGAAAATATGTACCTTGGACTTGATTAAAATTAACAACTTCTGCTGTGTGAACGTCTCTAAGAGGATTATAAACCACATATTGACTGGGAGAAAGTATTGGCAAATATATATCTGACAAAGGCCTTGTATCTAGAACATAAAAAAAACTTCGATTAAAAGTTAAATAAACTGAATAGACAGTGGGAAAAAGACATAGGGATTTTACTGAAAATAATATACAGATTGATTGATGAACATTTGGGTTGTTTGCACTTTTTGGCCATAATAAATAATGCTCACGCCTGTAATCCCAGCACTTTGGGAGGCTGAGGCGGGTGGATCACGAGGTCAGGAGATCGAGACCACGGTGAAACCCCGTCTCTACTAAAAATACAAAAAAATTAGCCGGGCGTGGTGGCCGGCGCCTGTAGTCCCAGCTACTCGGAGAGGCTGAGGCAGGAGAATGGCGTGAACCCGGGAGGCGGAGCTTGCAGTGAGCCGAGATTGCGCCACTGCACTCCAGCCTGGGTGACAGAGCAAGACTCCGTCTCAAAAAAAAAAAAAATTAAAAAAAAAAAAATAAATAAATAAATAATGCTGTTATAAGCATTCATGTACAAACTTCTGCATGTACCTTCATTTCTCTAGTGATTATACCTAGGAATAGAATTTCTGGATTATATGAAAACATTATATTTTACCATTTTAACAATTGTCAAATTGTCTTCTAAAGCAGCTGTACAATTATATATTCACAACCAGCAGTGTATGAGGGTTCTAATTTTGGCACTTCCTCACCAACACATTATTATCTGATTATTTGTTTCTGATTATACTAGTGAATGTGAAGTAGTATCCCATTGTATGGTTTTGTTTTTACTGAACCTATTCATATTTTCTTTTCTTCTTGAGTCTGATTAGTTGTAATTGCTTCCTAGAAAATTGTTTATAATGTCTAAGTTTTCCTGTTAAGTAACACAACTTTTAGATTTTATTATTCTCTTTCTTTTTTAGGTCTTTTGTATGTATTTATTTATAGCTGTGTCAACATTTTATTTTATTTCTTTAAGGTTTTGCCTTCTACAATTTTGCTTGATTAGTTTCACCCAAAGTTTGCTTATTTTGTTATAATTTTTAATAAAACTTTTCAGTTTAGTTAATTACTCTAAAAAATAATCTACAGATTAAAAATAATTACATGAAGAGGTGTTCAGCTTCATTAGCTATTGAGGAAATGAAAATTAAAACCAAAGTGATATATCACTACACACCTATCAGCATAGTTAAAATGTGAAATAGTGATAACATGAAGTGCTTGCAATAGTCTGGAGAAACCAAATCACTCACATTTTTGGTGTGAATGCAAAATAGCATATCCGATCTAGAAAAAAATTAACAATTATATTAAAACTACAAATGGATTTAGAATATAACTCAGAAATTGTACTGTTTGACATTTATCCCAGAAAAATAAAAACATATATTCCCACAGAAACTTAAATGTAAATGTTCATAGTAGGTCTATTGATAATAACCCAACACTGAAAACTTACTCAAATGTCCACCATTATATGAGTTGTTAAACAAATGGTAGTGCATCTTGTATTATTTAGGGTTCTTCAAATAAACAGAATTAGTAGGATATATTTTATACATACACACACCCACACACACGCGAAGAGAGAAACAGAGAGATTTAGAGAGAAATTTATTATGAAGAATTGGATTACATGATTATGATGATTATGGGAGATCAGAAGTCCTATAATCTTCCCTCTACAAGCTGGAGATCTGGAAAAGTTGGTGGTATAATTGAGTCAAAATCTGAAATCAGAGAACCCAGAACAAAAAGGAGTGCATTATTTCTTTCTTCGTCTTTTGTTCTATTTAGGTTCTCAACGAATTGGATGATGCCTGCTCACATTGGGAGGATAATCTATTTTATTAAGTTCAACAATTCAAATTCTAATCTCATCTGGAAACACCATTGTAGAAACACTAAAAAAAACATTTAATGTGGGAACCCTGTGGCCAGTCAATTTGACACATAAACTTAGTAATCACAATTCTGTAATATGGAATACTACACAGCAATAAAAAGGAACAAACTGTTCATGCATATGACAATTTACATAAACTTCAATTAAGTTTTATTGTTTGAAAACAAACTTAAAAGTTAGAAAAATATCTCAAAAGGCCATATAATATGTAATTCCATTTATGTTACATTTTTAAGCAACAAAACTAGGAGATTATAATTATGGAGATGAGGGATGATCAATGGGAAACGTAATACCTTCTTGTACATCTTTCACAACTTCCTGTAAATTTATAGTTATTTCAAAATAAAAAAATAAACAAACATATATCTTTTATATCTATAAATAAGATTAAAATAGTCTAGTGTTCTTTATCTTTTATATAGATGACTCTTCCCATGTAGTTTCATATTTTTTATGTTGAAAACCTTGGTTTATAATTTTTTTATTAAATGTTTATCGATGACAAATTATTTCAAATTTTCAATGCCTTAAAAATCCTTTTATCATTTCAGTTTGAAAGTTATTTTAATTGTTTATAGATTTCTAGGCCAAATTTTCTTTTCTTCCTGATTCTAAAGATGTTGTTCAAATCTCTGCTGGATTCTGTCATTTCCAAAAGGAAGTTTTCTGTCATTGTCATCTTTGCTCTTCTGTAAATAACATGTCTCTTTATTCTGGCAGCCTTTAATAGAATCTTCTTATCACTGATTTTTAAGCAGTTTGATAATTATATGATTTGATATAGTTTTCTTTTTTTTTTTTTGAGACGGAGTCTTGCTCTGTCACCCAGGCTGGAGTGCAGTGGTGCGATCTTGGCTCACTGCAACCTCTGCCTCCTGGGTTCACGCCATTCTCCTGCCTCAGCCTCCTGAGTAGCTGGGACTACTGGCGCACACCATCACACACGGCTAATTTTTTATATTTTTAGTGGAGATGGGATTTCACCGTGTTAGCCAGGATGGTCTCGATCTCCTGACCTCATGATCCGCCCGCCTCGGCCTCCCAAAGTGCTGGGATTACAGGCGTGAGCCACCGCACCTGGCCATAGTTTTCTTTATTATTATTTGCTTCCTGTTCATTGAGTTTCTTGGCTCAATGTGTAAACTATATTTATGGTTTTTATCAAGTTGGTAATATTTTGACATGTATCCCAATGCCTTTTCTGCCCAGTCTCTCCTGTTTTTTCAGAGGCTGCAGTTATATGTTGATTAAGCTTCTTGAATTTTTCCTACAGCTAACTGATACTCTGTACATTATTCTTCAGTCTTGATTCTCTCCATGGCAAATAACAGAACACACTTGAGGTTTTTTGTTGTTGTTGTTGTTGTTGTTGTTCTTTTTTTTATTTTTAAGGAGAAAGGGACTTACTATAGGGAAATATGTGCTTATAAGATGCCTTGGAAGAATGTGCTCTCAACTGGACTTCCAGGAATGACTGCTACAACCAGAGGACAAGACTGATTCCAGAAATATATAACTTTAATTATTGTCCAGAGATCTAGAAATGGTCACTATAACTATTGACTCCAGGTTCACACCATTCTTGCTGAATCATTTTAGCAAAGTATGAATTCCCCCAAATGTTGCAGATTTCCTTCCATTATGCTAGGAATCAACGGAAAGTTCTACTACTTTTTCTACAGAAACAGTCAAACCACTAGGGACAATGCAAAAATTGAAAATGTAAAAACAAAATACAATGCCTCCACAACTAAATTTACCAAAAATCAACAGAAGAGGAAAAGGTCAAGCCGGAACCTCATTTGTACCTTTTATAGCATGTGTATGTGCTCTTGATTGGCTCATCTCGAGTCACATCTGAAACACTTGCTACTAGAGAATCTGGGAAGTTTATTCTTTATTTAATTTTTTTCCAGTTTGTACCACAAGGAAACACACTAGAAGTAAGGTTGAATAAATGTCAAGAGCTTTTCATATCTATCACATTTTCATTCTCGACAGATAGTTCTAATAAGTACGAAATTTGAGGTTGACAGTTTTGTGTTTCAGTTATTTGAAGAAATTATTCTGCTAAGATTTTGCTTCTAAAATTGCCATATGAAGTCAGTCTTCAGCCTGAATCATATAAATAATGTACATTTCCTCTGTGATTGCTTTAATAATTTTTCAAGATTTTATGTATTTTCATCTTCATGTGTCTAGGAGTGGATTTCTTTTCCTTTCTTTTGTTTAGGATTTGTTATAGCTCTTCATATGATAATTAGTATCTTTTATCAGTTCTAGAAATTCTTAGGTAATATTTCTTCAAATATTGCCACTCCATATTTTCTCATAGAACTCCAATTGGATGTATGCTAGACTGATATATTCTATTCTTCATACCTCTAAACCACTACTTTAGATTTCTACTCTTCACGTCTCAGTAATAAATAAGTGTAACATTGTTACATACTTTCTACAGTTTGCTAATATTTTATGTGATTGATATCCTTTCAATTACTCTAATTTTATTGTTTCTCACAACATTCATGTAAAGTTTGGTGAAATCATAATAATTGTAATCATCATTATTACTATTTTCCACATCACAAATACACACACTTACGCAGGGTGCAAGACATGTACAAGGTTTAGAGTGAACACTGGTACCTGACCCTGTATATTTTAATTCTTTACAATGGATTGTGTTATTAGTTTAAAACCTATCGAAAATAAGTTGAATCACCACGAGTTTATTAAACTATTCTTTTCTCTTTCAAAGCATGACATGATTTCACAAGACAAGGTTCACCAGTTATCTCTGATTAGTAGTTTCAAGGTTTGGTAGGAAAAGGTTGGGTAGATGCCAATCAGTGTAGTATATCACGATTCAAAAAGAATTGCAAATACATACATGAAAATATGGAGAGAAGACATTCACAGTTGTTATGTTGATGTCAGTGTTTCCATCTAGCAAATAGGTGCAGATTCATGGCTTTTGTTTTGCAATTTTGTGCACTGTGCATTCCTATTTAAAGACACACACATCTACACTATGGAATTTTGCAACCTATCCATGTAGGAGGAACCAGCTCTTCAACACGGGACAGATTCCAGAGCATGCTTATAGGACATCTATCTTTAGGAAAGATTATGGACAGTTTTTAATCAATTGTTCTAATTCCAATAATACAGATGCTATTCCAGAGTAGAAGAGGATCCAAGACTCTGGCTTGACCAGAGATTAAAAATCACCACTCAGTGTCTGAGTAAACCAACATGTTTTTCAAACACAAGAGGAATATTTTAGAAAGAATGATAGATCAGTCTACTCATTATGTCTACTGGATAATATGTCAGTTGCTCCTGTATTTGGGAATACATTGAATATCTTTTGGGGATGAGATATTGTAAAAAGATATGCTAAATTCATAGCCAATAGCTGAGGGAACAGAGAAATCTACTTTTAAGTTGGTAGCACAATTGGAATTTGAAGACAGGCCTGAGAATTGGGAAAACAGAAGTTAGTCTGCTGTGAAGGTTGTCATGCTCAAGTGTGTGTCTGTTCTGTAGGATTTGTGGTTTATAATCACTGATGATGTGCCTCTTTCTCTTGAAAATGTCTCATGAAAGCTAAACTGATAAGAATATGAGTGTCTTCAAAACTTTTGACAAAATATTCACTTACAATTTTCCATCACAAAAAGAAGAGAAACAGTCAAATGGTCTAATTTTTTTTCCCACTGGGTAATTAGGTATTATTTCTGAATATATGTTTATTGAGAATAGCATACATACAAAAAAGTACACAGGTCACATTGTGATGTATTTTTGACATTAACTTGAAGACACCTAGATAGCCAGCAACAGATCGAGAAGCAGAATATCACTGGCATTCCAGGAGCCTCATAGTGGTCTCTTCTATTAATCATTCTCCCCAAGAGATGGTAATATCCTAACATCTGACACGATGAATTTCCCTGTTTGTAAACTTTATATAAATGGAGTCATAAAGTACTTTTTTAGTATGAATCTTATCTTTTAATGTCATTGTTATGTTTTAATTCATTCGTACTTACTATTTTATGATATTCCTTGTAGGAATTTATAATGAAGTATTTGTTAAAGAATGGACTTTCAGTCATTTATTTACTACTCATTCAATACATAGTTATTGCAAGAGAAGTGTCTTAGTAAGAGGACAAAATACAGCAAAGAAAGAAATCATGGTTGTTCCTTCAGGAAGATTTCAGGCTACAAACAGGATAAGTAGTAATCAAGTTATCCGGCATCTGCAAGAAACTTAAACAAATTTATAACAAAAAAACTTCGTTAAAAACCGGGTAAAGGATATGAACAGACACATTTCAAAAGAAGACACACATGTGGATAATAATATGAAATAAAAGCTCAATATCCCTGATCATTAGAGAAATGGAAATAAAACCCAAAATTAGATACAGTCTCACACCAGTCAGAATGGCTATTATTGAAAAGACAAAAAAAAAAAAAAAAAAGATGCTGGTGAGGTTGCAGAGAAAAGGGACCCTTATACACTGTTGATGGGAGTGTAAATTAGTTCCATCTGTGGAAGACAGTGTGGTGATTCCTCGAAGACCTAAAGACAGAATAATATTTGATCCAGAAATCCCATTACTGGGTATATGCCTAAACGAATATAAATCATTGTATTATAAAGATGCATGCACACATACGTTCATTGAAGCACTATTCACAACAGCAATGACACGGAATCAACCTAAATGTCCAATAACAATAAACTGGATAGAGAAAATGTGGTAAATATATATCATGGAATACTATACAGCCATATAAAATAACAGGATCATGTCCTTTGCAGTAACATACATGAAGATGGAGGCCATTATCTTTAGCAAACTAATGCAAGAACAAAAAACCAAATTCTGGATGTTCTCACTTAGAAGTGGGAGCTAAATGATGAGAACACATATACACATAGAGGGGAAAACACACACTGGGACATATGAGAAGGTGAAGGGTGGGAGGAGGGAAAGGATCAGGAAATATAACTAATGGGTACTAGGCTTAATACCTGGGTGAAAAAATAATCAGTATAACAAACCCCCATGACACAAGTTTACCTAAATAACAAACCTGCACATATACCCCAGAACTTGAAAGTTAAATTAAAGAAATCCCCCCAAAATTTTCAAAAAATGGAAATGGTATAAAAAAGCAAACAGAGTAAAACATTTGTAAAAAGTAAATTTTTACTTAAATTCTGTGTTAATATATCAAAAGCATTTATCTCAAGTAATACTTGGCTAAATTCCTTTAGACTTTAATGGGATGGGAGCCACATATTTTTTTCCATGTTACTCAATTATGCCCCATGTTTCCTTGCACTAAGATGTGTTTAATGTTGATTATTGGGTCAAGTCAGGGACTTGACAACCTCTGATTCACAAAAAAATTGTCATGGAATACTATAAGATAAGCTCTTCATGTGAATGAATTTATGTTATGTAACCAATAAATTTAGAATTTTAAGAAATGAGATTTAAATAACCTTTTGTTGTCTCTATATATATTTTACTTTTTAAAATTTCCTCTATAGTTTTCCTCTTTTATTTGCTATCTAAACAATCCTTTGAATATAGCATTTAAGGGGAGTAATGATTCAATCAATTATGCATGCTGGTAAGCTCACACAGCATGCCTATTTGTGTATTAACTCTTTGGGATTTTATTTTGCTACCTGGCCCTTACTTTGCTTCAAATCTGATTGTTATTTTTAGTTTTTAAATTTGAAAATAGTTTAATTTTTAAGGCTATCTGCCATTTTTTCCCCAAAACACAACATGAATACATACACATAAACACTTATCTTAAATTTTCATAGCATTTTAACATCCCAAAAGTCACTACCACCAAATTAGCACTTATTAACCAAACTTTGTTTTTCTCATCACAGTAACTCTGTAAAGTAGATGGTGACTAATATGATTTGGCTCTGTGTCCCCACCCAAATCTCATGTGGAATTGTAATTCCCAATATTGGGGGACGGTCCTGGTGGGAGGTGATTAGATCATGGGAGTGAATTTCACCCTTGTGGTTCTCAAGGTAGAAAGTTCTCATGAGATATGGTTGTTTGAAAATGTGTAGCAATTCCCCCTTCGCTCTTTCCCCTGCTCTACCATGTGAGGATACTGTTTGCTTCCCCTTCACTTTCCACTATTATTGTAAGTATACTGAGGCCACCCCAGCCATGCCTCCTGTACAGCTTTTGGAACTGTGAATCAACTAAACTTCTTTTCTTATAGATTATCCAGTCTTAGGTAGCTCTTTATAGTAGTATGACAACAGACTAATACAGACAATTGGTACTGGGAGTGAGGCATTGCTATAAAGATACCTGAAAATGTGGAAGCCACTTTGGAACGGGGTAATGGGCAGAAGTTGAAACAGTTTGGAGGGCTGAAAAGAATACAAGAAGATGAGAGAAAGTTTGGAACTTCCTACAAACTTTTTTGAAAGGTTGTAACCACAATGCTGACAGTGATATGGACAGTGAAGTCCAGGCTGAGGTGGTCTCAGATGGAGATGAGGAACTCATTGGGAACTGGAATAAGGGTGATTCTTGCTGTGCTTTAGCAAAGAGACTAGAGGCATTGTGCCTCTGCTATAGAGTTTTATGGAGCTTTGAACTTGAGAGAGATGACTTATAGTATCTGGCAGAAGAAATATCTAAGCAGCAAAGCATTCAGGATGTGGCTTGGCTGTTTTTAAAAGCCTATGCTCATTTGCATAAACAAAGAAATTACCTTAAGATAGAACTTATATTTAAAAGGGAAGCAGAGCATACAAGTTCAGAAAATTTGCAGCCTGACAATGTATAGTAAAGAAAATCCCATATTCTGAGGAGAAATTCAAGCTGGCCCTAGAAGTTTGCATAAGTAAAGAAAAGCCAGGCCAGGCACGGTGGCTCACACCTGTAATCCTAGCACTTTGGGGGGCCAAGGTGGGTGGATCACCTGAGGTCAGGTGTTCAAGACCAGCTGGGCCAGCATGGCGAAACCCCGTATCTACTAAAAATACCAAAATTAGCAGGATGTGGTGGTACATGCCTGTAATCCCAGCTACTTGGGAGGCTGAGACAGGAGAATAGTTTGCAATCAGGAGGCGGGGGTTGCATTGAGCTGAGATTGCACCACTGCACTCCAGCCTAGGTGACAGAGTGAGACTCCATCTCAAAAAAAAAAAAAAAAAATTCAAACGTTAATAGCCAAGAAAATGGGAAAAATGCATCCAGGGCATTTCAAAGACCTTCATGGCAGCCACTCCCATAACAGGCCCAGAGGCCTAGGGGGGAAAAATGGTTTCATGGGCCACGCCCACACTCCTGCTACTCTGTGCAGCCTTGGGACATGGTACCCTGTGTCCCAGCTGCCCCAGATTTAGCTGTGGCTAAAAGGGTCCAAGGCACAGCCCAGGCCATTGCTTCAGAGGTTGCAAGCCCCAAGCCTTGGTGGCTTCTATATGGTGTTGGGCCTGCAGTGAGCAGAAGGCAAGATTTGAGGTTTGGGAGTCACCGCTTAGATTTCAGAGGATGTATGGAAATGCCCGAATGTCCAGGCGGAAGTCTGCTGCAGGTGCAGAGGCCTCATGGAGAATCTCTACTAATGCAGTGTGGAAAGGAAATGTGAGGTTGGATCTCCCACACAGAGTCCCCACTGGGTACTGCCTAGTGGAGCTATGGGAAGATGGCTACCATCCTCCAGACCCCAAAATGGTAGATCTATTGACAACTTGCATTGTGCACTTGGAAAAGCCACCGGCACTCAATGTGGCTCCTATGAAAGCAGCCACAGGGACTCTGCCCTGCAGAGCCATAGGGGTGGAGCTGCCCAAGACCTTGAGATCCCACCCCTTGCATCAGCATGCCGAAGATGTGAAATGTGGAGTCAAGGCAATTATTTTGGTGCCTTGAGACTTAATGACTGTCCTGCTGTGTTTTGGACTTGCAGGTGGAATTTACCCCTATTGTTTTGGCCAATTTCTCCCCTTTGGAATGGGAGCACTTATGCAATGCCTTTACCCTCATTATATCTTGAAAGTAACTAACTTGTTTTTGATTTTGCAGGCTCATAGGTGGAAGGGACTTGCTGTGTCTCAGATGACACTTTGGACTTTTGAGTTAATGCTGGAATGAGTTATCCTTTGGGGGACTGTTGGGAAGGCATGACTGTGTTTTGAAATGTGAGAAGGACATGAGATTTTGGAAGGACCAAGGGGAGAATGATATGGTTTGGTTCTGTGTTCTCACCCAAATCTCATGTTGAATTATAATTCCCAGTGTTGGGGGAGGGTCTTGGTGGGAGGTGATTGGATCATGGAGGTGGATTTCCACCTTGCTATTCTTATAATAGTGAGTTCTCATGAGATCTGGCAGTTTAAAAGTGTGTAGCACTTCACTTGCTCACTCTCCTGCTCCACCATTTGACAATAGTGCTTGCTTCCCCTTCACCTTCCACTACTATGGTAAGTTTTGTAAGGCCTCCCCAGTCATGTCTCCTGTATAGCCTGTGGAACCTTGAGTCAATTACACTTCTTAAAAATTGTCCAGTCTCCAGTAATTCTTTATAGTAGTATGAGAACAGATTATTACAGTGACATTATTGTTTCTTTTTTAATAGTGTAGAAATTTGAAGGTTAAACTGCTAAATATTATGTGGCTAGTTAAGAGCAGATATGCTATTTGAATCTAGATTGTTTAAGTCAAATTGGTGCCCATTCCAATATTCAGGAAACAAATATGTGTAGATCTATTATCCTCATCTTTTCTGTGTTGAGTTTAGGGCATAATGACAGCATAGCACATCCAGAGAAATAGTAGGAATAAAAATAATGTTGAGGGAAAAGGAAAGAAGGATGATGTGAGTGATTCCTAATTTAACTTCTGTTGAAAATCTGACTCCAAAGGAACATTTTCCAACCTATATTCCAGGGTTTTTTGAACATTACTGGAAAATAAAAATAGCACTAATAAAAATTCAGAGACATAAATGGCTAAACAATAATTTGGCCAGCACTAAAATAAGCAAAATTAAACAGGTTTCTTTGCTTAAAATATGTCTTTGCCTTTTCTACAGCAGTAGAAAAGGAAAGTAATTTAATTGACCATAGAATCCTTTTGACTTTTTTCCCATGAGCTATATCACACTTTGTTCCACAAAACATGCCTTAAAAACAATGCATCAAGAAATTATTCATCTGTATGAGGGAAATCAGTCCACTCTAGAATTTACACAGGAAAAATGAAGAAAAAAATATATCTACAATTTTCTCCTAAATAGAATTATACAATACGACAAGAGTAGTTTGTTACTTAGTGTTCTAAAGACTATATGCCTATATTTCCAAACAGAAAATTCATTATATACCCTTAGTCTTCATCAAAACTGGGCCACAGACTTTAAGGGAACTATGTGATAAATTGTCTCTGGAACTCTCAGTCTTTGTGTGATTGATGTTCACAAGAAATTGCTCAACAAGAAATTGTTATTAAACTACACGTGTACTTACTTAGGAAGTTAAAATAAAATCTATTAAGAAAAAAGCACAAAGTTTTATTTTTGAATAACCATCCAAGGTGGTTTCCTCATTTAGGAGCATTTAGGAGCAAGAGTTCTAAAAATTGGTTAAAGGGGTCGTGATCCCTGAAAAAACTTGACACTTTGGTTTAACCCAAGTCAGCACAAATAGGCAAGTAGTCAGATCCTTTTTGACAGCACATGATTAAATAGACAGTGTTGCTCAATAAAGCAAGGAAACTGTGCCCTGACCTCTCTTCTGGTTCAGATATTGTTGTTTCAAGACACTACACTATTTGGATTTCTGCATGAGGTAGAATAATAATGCTTCCGTGTGTTGGGTTTTTGTTTTTTTGTTTGTTTTTTCTTGTTTTTAAAGTTTCTTCAGTAAGCTTCCCCTACAGGAAGGTAGAAAAAAACTTGTGTTGGGTAATTAATTTTTAGTATTCTAGATCTTTTAATAGCCTTTCCATACTGAGAGTTTTTTCTATGGAGTATTTCCAGGAGAGTTCAATAGCAATGTATAATTTAAGGAGAATTAGAAACATTACCAGGATTTTATTTGTGTCCCACCTAGTTCCCTGTGTCCCTGTATTTCCATCACCAACTCTGCTGTGGCACCAGTCCCTAAGCTGCTGTGAGTTCATTGATTGATATCTCCTCATACCTGCATTCTCCCCCTGAAGATTGCTCCTGAGAGATTACAGCTGCCTTCTTCAAGAAGCTTAGGGGTTAGGTATCATCCTCCTCCTCTTGCTTCCAAGAAGGACAGATGCAGTTTAGACTCCAAAAATCATTTGAGGATCATGTTGAATTTAAATTCATCTGAAACCACACTACTACTTGCCCCTTCAGCATACCTATCATGTTCCTTTCATCCTACTAGTTTCTCTTGAGAACTCTCCCACAATAAATCAAATACATACAATGTTAACATCGGATCCTGCTTTGAGAGAAACTATTATAAAATGGATGTCAAACAGAAGATACTAAAGACATGCAACCCCAAAACTTTATCTAAGAGTCCAGGAACCAAGAAAGATGCAATACTCTATAGTTTCCTGGCATATTGACTATGACAAACAAATAAAACACAAGTAGGATTAGTCAGATGTTTTTTTTTTTTTTTATTATACTTTAGGGTTTTAGGGTACATGTGCACAATGTGCAGGTTTGTTACATATGTATCCATGTGCCATGTTGATTTCCTGCACCCATTAATTCGTCATTTAGCATTAGGTGTATCTCCTAATGCTGTCCCTCCCCCCTCCCCCCACCCCACAACAGTCCCCAGAGCGTGATGTTCCCCTTCCTGTGTCCATGTGTTCTCATTGTTCAATTCCCACCTATGAGTGAGAACATGCGGTGTTTGGTTTTCTGTCCTTGCGATAGTTTACTGAGAATGATGTTTTCCAGTTTCATCCATGTCCCTACAAAGGACACGAACTCATCATTTTTTATGGCTGCATAGTATTCCATGGTGTATATGTGCCACATTTTCTTAATCCAGTCTATCGTTGTTGGACATTTGGGTTGGTTCCAACTCTTTGCTATTGTGAATAGTGCCACAATAAACATACGTGTGCATGTGTCTTTATAGCAGCATGATTTATAGTCCTTTGGGTATATACCCAGTAATGGGATGGCTGGGTCAAATGGTATTTCTAGTTCTAGATCCCAGATGTTTGTAAGTCATGAAAAATGAAACAGACTGGAGAAACTAAACTATTAACTAACAGCAAATGGGGCACGGCACTCAAGAAAACAACATAGGAGTGGGTAAAATTAATTTTATGTCCAGTTATGATGTAAAAGGATTTTAACACTTGTATTAGGCTGTTCTTGCACTGCCATAAAGGAATACTTGAGGTTGGGTAATTTACAAAGACAAGAAGTTTAACTGGCTCACATTTCTCCAGGCTGTATAAGAAGCATGGTGCTGGCATCTGTTTGGCTCTGGGAGGGCCTCAGGGAGATTATACTCATGGCAGAAGGTGAAGTGGGAGAAGGCCTCTCACATGGTGTAAGTGGGAGCAAGGTTAGTTGACCAGGCACAAGAGGTGGTGTGGTGGGGCGGGGGGGGGGTCATACACTTTCACAAAGCCAGATCTCGTGAGAACTCACTATTGTGAAGACAGAACCATGTGGATGATACTAAACCATTCATGAGAAATCCGCCCTCATTATCCAGTCACTTCCCACCAGGCCCCATCTCCAACATTAAGGATGACAATTCAACATGCTATTTGGCAGGGACATATATTCAGACTACTTCAACACTGAAGAAATACAATTTAATAGATGTACCTACATGCAAGGCTCTCAAAAAATGGTGGATTTAAGAAATCCCAGGAGAACTCATTTCAGGAAAAAAAAAAAAGGAGCCCTTCATAAGTGAGAAGAAAGTTCTGGCTTTTTCCTGGGGGAAATGGCAGATCTAGGTGTGGGCAAAAGAATGCCTTCCAGAGAATATGCCAGGTTAAGAGAGATCAACAAGTTTGAGTTATAAGTATTGGTGAAGAAGGTAGAGAGGTATGGAGTTGAGAGTCTAGTAAAAGTAAAAGTAAAAACAATCATCTTAATCTGACTATTTACAACTCTATTTTGCCTCAGTAAATGACCAGGAATGCAAGGCTGAAAAGAATAAAAAGTCTCTGCAGGCATGAACATTCTCACTATGCTTATTAGAGCAAGGGACCACTATTGCTGATTCTGAAGGTGAAAACATGAACCAACTGCACCTTAGACCAAATTTAAAAAGATAAAAGAGATCAGCCACTCCCAAGAAGGGTCCACAGTAGCACACTAGTTGGTGGTTGGGCTAACCAAAAATTCAATCTTATTAAAAGTAAAGCTCAGTTGCAGATTAATTTGACACTTCATCTTAGTTGCCAGACATATCAAAAGAACTCACCATTTCTGAGAAAAACAGAAAAATCAAAGAGTAGTACACTTCAAATTCCACTATTCCTTTATATACAATATCTAGTTTACAATTAAAAATATGAAATAGGTCACAAATATTAGAATTAGCAGGAAAGATTTTTAAAATAATTACACATGTTCATGGACTTAACAGAAAAGATAAAGTGAATAGATGAACAGATACATATTCTCAGCAAAGAAAGGGAATCTGTACAAAATAATCAAATCAAAATTCTAGAAGTAAAAAAATACCATATCTATGATAGAAAAAGAAACAAAAACGAAGCAAGGAAGAAAACAATGAACATTAGATACATTCGATACTAGAGTAGACACTGCAGAAGAAAGGATCATTGAACTCGAAAACCTGAAAAAGGTCAATAAGCATTAACTATACAGAAGCATATAGAAAAAAAGTAAAAAACCAAATAGAATGTAAATAACTAGGGAATAACTAGTGGAAGAGCTTCTAACAATCTAAAATATGTGTAAGTAGAATCCAAGAAAGACTAAAAAATATATGAAATAGTTTTGCTGACACCTTCATATAAATGAATCACTGAGCCTTTAAGTGGAATCTGTTTTAAGAGATCACACATGAGGCAGGCAACGCTAAGCAATGGAAATCTCAGTGTCCAGTTGAATTAAGAGGTTTTGAGTTTTTCATTCCTATATTCAGGCATCAAAATGTATTTTCCAGTCTCATCTGAGTAAACTGGAAATTATTTACTTTTGTAGTAAAGAGAAGACTTTAAACATTCAAGATGGATATAAAGGAGATATGGAAAAATAAGATGAACACAACTGCTTTTTTTTTAATCAAGAAAAATGTAAAAGAAAAATGTAAATTCAGTACAATGCAGTGGCTACTCACTGAAGAGTGAGTTGGGATATCTAGTTTATAGGCCAGAGTTACTTCCTAATTAGTATTGTGAGTTTGGGCAGAGTAATTTTCTTTCCTTCAGACTCAGTTTCCATTTCCATAAGATGAAGTATTAGAGATTAATCTTGTGGTCTTACAGAAATCTAAGAGTCTATGAAATTAATGGCTTAATTCAGGGATCATTAAACTATGGTGGAGAGCCAAATCTAGTTCACTGTCTCCTTTTGTAGATAAAGTTTTATTAGAACACAGCCATGGTCATTTGTTAACATATTGTCTATGACTGCTTTCAAGCTACAATGGCAGAGCTGAGTAGGTACAACAAAGACCATATGACCTGCAAAGCATAAAATATTTACTATCTGCACCTTTACAGAAAAAAAGGAATCAACTTTGGCTTACCTGAATGGAAAGTACACTTGTTAAAAATATCCTCATTGTCCTAATTTAGTATTCAGAGGTATAGCCCTCCCAATTTTTCTGCTGCCAAGAAGCACTGACTGCCCTTTTCAAGCAATTGAGCACCAAATTCCCCCGAGAGGAGCTAATGACACTAAATTGTTGTTAGAAGCAGCAGAAAGGGTTTTCAAGGAGAAAGGAATACATAATCCAATAAATGAATAACAAAATTGAGAAAATATATGCATGTTGTCATCTGGAGAAGATGTTTTATATAAAGATATTTTATAGACATTAATATTGTTGACAAGTAATCTGGTCCTCCTATTTCTAGACATATAGTAGGATTTTATGTCACATGGCAACATACGTTTTTGTCATGTGACATAATCACAAATGCAATGTATCATTGTATTTACATTCCCAGAGATTAAGTTTAGAAATCTTGGGGAAAATCATGGGGATGGGGTTAAAATTCTACCTACCACGTTTGCTCAGCAAGATATGAACAAACGTTCTGTGTTTTTCTCCCATGAAGTTAGTCTTATGAGCCATGAAAGTTTGGCTATATCTTTTTTTTTTTTTTTTTTTTTACTTATCTCCAGCAATTAGCAACATTCCAATGACACCTATTATCAGCTGGGGTTAAAGAGTAACATAACATAGATCTGAGACTCCAGCCAACCTGTATTGTATGTAATGAGAAATACATATTTAAAATATTTTTTAATTAAAATAAAATCTACATGCAATAAAATGCACTCACGTTAGGAGTAAAATCAAATGAGTTTTGACAAAAATATTTGTTAAATATTTATAAAATATAAAATATTTGGCCAGGTGTGGTGGCTCATATTAGTAATCTTAGCACTTTGGGAGGCTAAGGTGGGTGGATCTCTTGAGCTCAGAAGTTTAAGTCCAGCCTGGGAAACATGGCGAGACTCCATCTCTACAAAAAATACAACAATTAGCTAGGTGTGGTGGTGCATACCTGTAGTCCCAGTTACTCAAGAGGCTGAGGTGGGAGGATTGCTTGAATCCAGGAGTCGGAGGTTGCAATGAGCCGAGATTGCATGACTGCACTCCAGCCTGTGTGACAGAGAAAGACTGTCTCAAAGAGAAAAAGAAAAGTATATATATAACCTGTATAATACACCAACAAAGACAGAACAATTCCACAATGCCAAAATATTTTCTTTGTGTTTCTTCTTTTGATGGGCATTTGGGTTGATTCCGTGTCTTTGCTATTGTGAATAATGCTGCAATGAACATGTGTGTTCATGTATCTTTGTAACAGAATGATTTATATTCCTAGATGGGATTGCTGGGTCAAATGGTATTTCTGGTTCTAGATCTTTGAGGAATCACCACACCGTCTTTCACAATGGTTGAACTAATTTACACTCCCACCCACAGTGTAAAAGTGTTCCTATTCCTCTGCAACCTCGCCAGCATCTGTTGTTTCTTGGCTTTTTAATAATCGCCAATCTGACTGGCAGGAGATGGTATCTCATTTTGGTTTTGATTTGCATTTCTCTAATGATCAGTGATGTTGAGCTTTTTTTTATAGGTTTGTTGACCACATTAATGTCTTTTGAGAAGTGCCTGGTCATATGCCTTGCCCACTTTTTAATGGGGTCATTTTTTGTTTCTTGTAAATTTGTTTAAGTTCCTTGTAGATACTTGATATTAGACCTTTGTCAGATGGATAGATTGCAAAAATTTTCTCCCACTCTGTAGGTTTCCTGTCAACTCTGATGATAGTTTCTTTTGCTGTGCAAAAGCTCTTTAGTTTAATTAGATCCCAGACATAGATGGAGTTGGAAACCATTATCCTCAGCAAACTGACGCAGAAGCAGAAAATCAAACACCAAATGTTCTCACTTAGAAGTGGGAGCTGAACAGTGAGAATACATGGACACAGGGAGGGGAACAACACACACTGGGGCCTGTTGGGTGCGGGGTCAGGGGAGGGAGAGCATTAGGACAAATAGCTAATGCATTCTGGGCTCAATACCTAGGTGATGGGTTGACAGGTGCAGCAAAACACAATAGCACACGTTTACCTATGTAACAAAGCTGCACGTCCTGCACATGTACCTAAGAACTTAAAAATAAAAATTCAAAAAAAAAACCACATCTTTTGCAACTATAGAAATGATCCTATGTACCCATAGGATCTTTTTTATATTATAAATATATATTATATATTATTTATTATTTTTTTATAATTTATAATCTATAATAATTTATAATATATATTTATATAATTATAATAATATAAAAATTCTTTTATATTATTAATTACACTGATTTTTAATTTTTAAATTTTACTTAGTGATATTATATTATTCTATTTATGTATTACTGAATTTGATTTATTTATCTTTCCCTTTATTATATATGTGTCTACATTCATAAGGGTATTGCTCTATTTTTTGTAATATTTTAATCATATTTTGGCTTTAGGGTTATGTTGCCTTCATAAAATAAATCAATGAGGGATTTATCCTCCGGTATTTGATAAAATATTAAAGTTTAGGATTACATTTTAAAAAATGTGTAACAGAACTAGCCCGAAAAACCATCTGGGCTTGAAATTTTCTTTGTGAAAGGATGTTGGATTAAGAATTTCATTTCTTTATGATGTATAAATCTATTCAGATTTATTTATTTTTCCTGAGTTTTGAAAAGTTTTGTTTTTCAGTGATTTAATCCATTTCTTCTAAATTGTTAAATTTATTGGCATACATTTGTTTGTGTATTACATGTTGTACTTTTATATGTATAAAATGCCTAGCAGTACCTTCTCTTTATTTTTCAATTTTACATATCTGATAAAGTAAGCAACTTTTAGCACTATTTTTTTTCTTGTTTGTTTTCTAATTTATTGTTCTCTACTCTGACCATGGTTATTTGCTTCCTTAAATTTAATATGAATTTAGCTTACATTTATTTTGTCAGATGTAGATATTTACTTTTGAGACTTTCTTCTTTACTAATATGAGAATATAAAGCTACACAGTTTTCTGTAAGCACTGTTTTAGCTGTACTCCATAAATTTTGACGTGGTATAACTTTATTGTCTTTTAGTTGAAACTATGGTTTCTATTTGGATTTTTTTTGACATATAAGTTATACTCAATTGTGTTACCTTTTAAATATTTGTAGATTTTCTGGATATTTCTAATGGTTTCTACTTTAATTCTATTGTGATCAGAAATACTACGATTTTAGTCATATGAGGTTGAGTGACACATTTTATTTCCAGTAATAAGGTGTATCCTTGTTATCATTCAATGTAAATTTAAATTATGCATTCTTCAATAATTGGATATCATGCTCCACAAATTGTAATTACAAGTCTATTTATAGTATTTTTCAAATATTCTATTACTTACTAATTTTTTTTGTCTAGCTGTTTTACTAACTACTTAGTGAGGGATGGTAAAATTCCCAATTACAACTGAATATGCATCTTTCTACCTTTATTTTTCTGTCAGTTTTTCTTTATGTGTTTTAGAGTGGTATTATCATTTGCATATATCTTCAGTGTTGTTATATATTTCTGTGAAATTTACTCATTATGAAATATATTCCTTCTCTATGATTTTTTTAATTTAAAGTCTACTTGGATTGAAGTTAATTACACTAGTTTCTTTATGCTTACTATAGGCATATTGTATCTCTTGTAGACAACACAGAGTTGTATCTTTTGTTAAAATACAGTTTGGGGCCGGGCGTGGTGGCTCACGCCTGTAATCCTAGCACCTTGGGAGGCTGAGGCAGGCAGATCACAAGGTCAGGAGATCGCGACCATCCTGGCTAACACGGTGAAACCCCGTCTCTACTAAAAACACAAAAAAATTAGCCAGGCATGGTGGTGGGCGCCTGTAGTCCCAGCTACTCGGGAGGAAACAAACATTACAAAGAATGTATTTACATTCTCTTGGAGTATTGTTTTTTTAAAAAATAATTTCCTTTTAAAAAAATTTTAATTTTCTGAGTACATAGTAGGTATATATACTTAGTGGATACATGAGATGTTTTGATACAGGCATGCAAGGTGAATTAAGCGCATCATGGAGAATAGGGTGTCTATTCTCTCAAACATTTGTCCTTTCAGTTACAAACAATCCAATCACACTCTTTATTTTAAGTTATTTTTAAATGTACGATTAAGTTATTATTGACTATAGTCAACTGTTTTACTATTAAATAGTAGGTTTCATTCATTCTATTTTTTTATACCCACTAACCATCCCCACCTTCCCCTTGGCCCCCACAACCCTTCCCAGCTTCTGATAAACACCCTTCTATTCTATATGTCCATGAGTTCAATTGTTTTGATTTTTAGATCCCATACATAGAACATACTATATTTACCTGTCTATGTATTGCTTATTTCACTTAATAGTCTCCAGTTCCAACCTTGTTGTTGCAAATGACTGGATTTCATTTTTTTTTATGGCTGAACAGTACTTTTGTAGCACATTTTCTTTAACCATTTACTGGGTGAAGGACACTTAGGTTGCTTCCAAATCTTAGCTATTATAAACAGTGATGCAACAAACATAGGAGTGCAGATATCCTTGATATACTGATTTCCTTTCTTTTGGGTATATACCCAGCAGTGGGATTGCTGTATCATATCGTAGCTCAATTTTTAGTATTTTGAGGAACCTCCAAACTGTTCTCCATAATTGTCATACTAATTTACATTCCCACCAAGAGTGTACAAATGTTTCCTTTTCTCCACATCCTCGCCAGCATTTGTATTGCCTGTCTTTTGGATGCAAATAATTTTAACTGGGATCTGATGATCCCTCATTGTAGTTTTGACTTGCATTTCTCTAATGATCAATGATGTTGAATATCTTTCATAGATATGCCTGTTTGCCATTTGTATGTATTCCTTTGAGAAATGTCATCCAAATCTTTTGTCCATTTTTGATCAGATTATTAGATTTTTTTCTATGAAGTTATTTGTGCTCTTTATATATTATTCATGTATTTAACCACTTAATATTCAATGTGATTTTTGAAATGACTGGTTTTGAGTTTCAAATTTTGCTATTTTCTTTCTAATTATGCCATTCTCTGTTCTTTTTTCTTGGATTCTTTTGAAGTAATCAAGCACTGTTATATAATCCATTTATTTCCTCTATTGGTTTTTAGTAATGATGCTTAGATGGCTTTAAGGTTTACAATATCATCTTTAGATCATTAGAGTCATTTTACATTTTGTATTATTCTTCTTAATTTAACCCTCTGTTTTGTAATATGTCATCATATGTTGCCAATATTTTATATATTGTCATACTTGTCCATATTTATATTAAATACATAAATAAAATGTTATTTTTGTCTTAAACATTCAGTTATCTTTGGAGAAATTTAAGAAGTCATAAAAATGTGATCTTTTTATTTGCCTATGTACTTACATTTTCAGTGCTCTTTAATCTATATAGCTCTGAGGATTTTTTTCAATGTACCATACTTTTCTATCTGAAATTTTCACTTCATATTTTTTTGTAGTGCTAAGTTATTGGCAACACATTTTCCAGCTTAAATTTATCTGAAAATGTCTCTAGTTCTACCTAATTTTTGAAGAATATTTTTCACTGGTCATAGTATTCTGAGTTTGCGTATGTCTTTCCCACAACACCTTAAAGATGGTGTTTCATGTTTTTCCAACTGCAACTGTTTGTGACAAGAAGATAGTAACAATTATTTTATTATTCTCCTGTATGTGATATGTCCTTTTTCTCTGAATCTTTTTAGGATGTTTAAAAATTTTGATATTTTGCGTCTTGATTAAAATGTAGTTAGATGTAGTTATTCTAAAAAATATTTTTCTGCTATGATTTGTTGATGTTCTTGGACTTGTAATTAGATATTTTTTACCCATTTGGTAAATCCAGCCATATGTTTTAAAAAATATTCAACCCAATTATTTTTCCTCTCTCCCTCTGGAACATCACTTATAAATATGTTATATCCTTTGATACTGTCTTACTGAGGTTCTATTTAATATTTAAAATCTTCTCTTTTTTGATCTGCTAATTTTATTGCTCTCTCTTCAATTTCACAATCCTTTGAGACCACTAGTTTATATATCTAATGTTGTTTCAATATTCTAGGATCCAAAAATAAGAAAGGAATTAGTAAAATTCTCATATTTCTTTTTTTATGATAGACAAAACCTTCTAAGATTGAAAGAAATGATGGAACCTTACATTTCTCCTTCCCGTTTTTTTAATATTTAAAAGAAAATAAAATGGAGACCTAGAGAACATTTGTCCAACTTGTTAGAGCCAGTATTAAAAGTGAAATATGTTGACTTTTATTCTTTCGTGTTTTATTGCAGCTATACCACCTTCTATTCCTCTCATTTTCTTTGCGTTATCCCAGGTCTGGGAAAAATATACATAGAATTATATGCCACGGGATTCTCCTGTTATAGCCTGTCTAGGACTGATTTTCCTTTCTGCCTCTAACTAAAATAAAAGGACCAATTAACACTGCTCTTTGTTACCTTCAACCTTCTCCTCTATGGTCTGAAACATGTAGAAAATTAAAAGATAAAGCTTTGCATCATGAAGTCCTTGAATAGTCTGAACTTTAAATATGGAAAGTGCAGTTATTGAATGAAAATAAAAACAATAAGTGTTAATCATGAATGTAGTGCTTTTTTGGATCCTGCAAAAGATAGTTAACAACCATGACCACATAAAGCTTACAATCAAAGACAGATGCCACAGATCTTGTTCTTTTTCTAATTTTGTTGCTATCTAGTTATATATTATGACAAGTAACTTAACTTTTATAGGCCTCAGATATTTTATAAATAAATAAAGTTAGGACTTGCATTGAATCAGCATTTCCCAATCTTTAGTGCCTCTTTTTCGTTTTCTTATTTTTTTCCATAATCGCATGCCCTACATTATTTCCTTGTAATATTTATCTTTAAGGAAATCAAAAGCTTTCTACTGCCATCTAATAAGCTAGTACAAACTTACAGCTTAAAAATCATATACGACCGGGCATGGTGGCTCACGCCTCTATTCTCAGCACTTTGGGAGGCAGAGGCGGACAGATCACCTGAGGTCCGGAGTTTGAGACCAGCCTGACCAACATGGAGAAACTCCGTCTTTACTAAAAAATACAAAATTAGCCGGGCGTGGTGGTGCACGCATTTAATCCCAGCTACTCGGGAGACTGAGGCAGGAGAATTGCTTGAACCCGGGAGGCGGAGCTTGCAGTGAGCCAAGATTGCGCCATTGCACTCCAGCCTGGGGACAAAAGTGAGACTCCATCTCAAAAAAAAAAAAAAAAAAAAAAAAAAAAAAATCATGTACATTTATTATCTCACAGTTTCTGCCTGATCCTTAATTGAGTCCTCTGCAAAGCTGTAATTCAGGTGCTGTCCAGGACTTGGTTCTAACATGTAGACTCATCTGACAATGAAATACTTCTAAACTTATTCAGGTTGTAAGCGGAATTTATTTCCTTGTGACTGTTAAACTAAGAGCCCTGGCTTGTTTTTTGATTGGTGACGGAAAGATTGCTCTCAGTTCCGGGAGGCCACCTGCATCCTCCAGAGGACACCATGGTTCCTCACCTCATGGCCCCCTCTCCATAGATGTTCTCACAACATGGAAGCTTTCTTCCTCACAGACAAGGGTGAAAGAAAGTGTGTCTGCTGCTGCATCTGCACTCTGATCTAGGAGTAGGAGAAAGAACCACTCAGACCATGACTCTCAGTATCCACAAGTCTTAAACTTCACCAATAATGCCCTAGATGTAGAGCAATTTCAAAGCTTCTTTACCACAGTCAGAACGGCTATCATTAAAACGTCAAAAAAAAAAACACATATTGGCAAGAATGTAGAGAAAAAGGAACACTGATACACTGTTGGTGGGTATGTAAATTAGTCCAATCTCTGTAGAAAATAGAGATTTGTCAAAGAACTAAAAATATAACTGTCATTAAATCCAGCAGTCTTACAATCTTACTGCTGGGTATCTAGCCAAAGGAAAATAAATCATTATACTTAAAATCACACCTATACTCATGTCCTTGCAGCATTATTCACAATAACAAAGTCATGAAATCTATCTAAGTGTCCATTAATGGATGACTGGATAAATAAAATGCTGCATATACACACACAT
The DNA here is from genome assembly GCF_028878055.3 of Symphalangus syndactylus. Lineage (NCBI taxonomy): Eukaryota > Metazoa > Chordata > Mammalia > Primates > Hylobatidae > Symphalangus > Symphalangus syndactylus. The sequence goes on from NC_072428.2 coordinate 14,626,083, forward strand.
ATATATATAGCATTGCATATATATATCACATTATGTATATTGCCATATATATATATATATATATATATACCATGAAATGTTACATAGCCAGAAAAAAAAAAATGAAATCATATTCTTTGCAGCAACACGGATGGAACTGGAAGCCATTATCTTCAGTGAAATAAACCAGAACTGTATGTTCTCACTTATCAGTGGGAGCTAAACAATGGGTACATATGGACATATGGAGTGGTATAATGAACATGGAAGACTCCAAAAGCTGGGAGGGTAAGAAGGGGGTGAAGGTTGAAAAATTACCTATTGGAACAATGTTCACTATTTAGGTTATGCATACATTAAAAGCCCAGACTTCATTACTATGCAATATATCCCTATGACAAAACTGCACTTGTAACTCCTAAATCTGTAAAAATAAAATAAAAATAAAAAGGCAAAAAATGCTTCATCTGCCAGAGCCAACTGCATTTCCTGTGACTCTTAAAATAATTTTGGTAAATCTGAATAACAATGTAGTTTTCAATTTTCTTTATTTAACAAGCTATTATTCAAAAATTCAATGTCTTCTGATTGTTAGAATCATGACTAAACATCACAGTGACATTATTTTCACAGTATAGCTTCAAAATGTCCTGAATAATTTGAATGCAAACATTGCAAATAAGGTTAACAAAGTCTTGAGTTAGCAGCTGCTGGGTTAAGAGTGTAAACATTTATGACCCAAGACAATCAGCACATATTTTAACAATTTCAAAATAGATTTTTTTCATTTTTAACGATGGGAAATGGAAAATACTGAACTTTGGGTTCTGCAAATGTCTTTCATTTTTACTTAAAATCTACCTACAAAAGAAGGTCTATCAGGTGCCAGGTAGATTCAATGATGCTTTCTTCTCAAGACAATCAGATAACAAAAAAGATGATTTTTTCCAGTACTTATTTGATTTAAAAAAATAAAAGCAACCTCAAAAAATTGGAAAGCTGCTTAGCTTCCAGCCCTTTTACTAAAACTTTAATTTTTGTTTTGTTGCATAGAGAATAAAAAGCAAGTGTTAGCTATGTCACTATGAAGTGGAGAGAAAAAGTTGGGATAATAAAACTCAAGTTCTCATTAGACATGTGTTTCTCAAGTGCCTTGAGATCTAGGTCTTGTAGTTTGAGAGATATGAACTTTATAAATTCCTTCAGTTCAATTTTGCTCATATAATAAACACATTCGTCCAGCTGCTGTTTTTAAATAGGAAATAGCATGTTTTGCCATTTTCTCAGATATTTATTTTGGACCATTTCATTGGTAGCAAACAAATATTAAAGCTTATATTACAGATAATCTTTATTGCTAGTTATTTACCAGGTTTTGCTGCCTGCATAGAGATATTTTTAGTCTTTCTTCTATATGAGCTGATGATGATGAACTTTGACTACTTCCTCTGACATTTGAAGTAATTTGCATTTATACATGTGAAACTATTGGTTTGTGACTACAATGTGCTTTAGAACTGCATAATATTAATATTATTCTTTCAATAGTCATAAGATCCAGGCTCCTCAAGGCTAATGATCAACCTAAGCATATATATATATATATATATATATATATATATATATATATATATACATATTTAAATCCATTCTATCTGTGTTTCTAGTTTCTGACAAAAATGTAAAAATTTAGAAAAAAAACTGCTCTGTTTATCGTGCCCAGGAATGTGACAGAAGTGGTATTAATTCAAAGTTTGTAAAGATGTTACAGATAAAATACTGAAATCAACCAAAATATCCATCAGTATAGGATTGTCCAAGCCAATCATAGTGTGGTCACATAATAAAATATAACATAGAATCATTTGAAATAGCCATTTTGTAGGTGAAAAGCAATTGAATATTGGCAATTTTCTGTGGGTCAGTCTAATATTGTCCAGCATTTTAAAAGAAAGAAGATCTTTATGTCTTTATAAAGATGTTCTCAAAATATGTTTAATTAAATACAAAAGCAAATTATAGAAGAATATGCATTCTACAATCTCATCTTTTTATATAGAAGTAAATATGCTTGAAAATATATGGAAAATTCTGAAGTAACACAAATAATACACAAACTCTTGAAAGACACTTAAGAATAGGGAAAACTGGAATCCTGATTTTTCTATTTATATGTTCATCTACTATTTGATTTCTCAATTTAAGCATTAATTCATGGCAACACACACACACACACACACACACACACACACACTTTATTTCCTTAGAACAGGTTTAGGATCACAGCAAAATAGACGGAAGTTACAGAGATTTCCCATATACTCTCTTCCCCTACATATGAATTGCCTCCCCAGTTATCAATATCTTCTAGCAGAATATCATACTTGTTACAATGGGTATGCTTACATTGACATATCATAATCACTCAACGTCCATAGTTTACATTAGAGTTCATTCTTGGTATTGTACATTCTATGGGTTTAGACAAATGAGTAATGACATGAATGTACCATAGTAGTATCATACACAGTGGCAACCACTGATTTTATTATAGTAGTTTTATCTTATCCAGAATGTCATATAGTTGAAATCATAACATAGGTACCCTTTTTAGATTAGCTTCTTTTACTTATTAATATACCTTTAAGGTTTTTTTCATGTTTCTTTTTCATGGCTTCATAGTTCATTTCTTTTTGGTGCTGAATAATATTTCATTGTCTGTATTCCTGATGTACCAGAGTTTATTTATCCATTCACCTACAGAAGGATATCTTGGTTGCTTCCGAGATTTGGCAATTATGAATAAAGCTGCTATAAACATCTATGTACAAGTTTGTGTGTGGACATGAGGTTTCATCCCCTTTGGGTAAATACCAAGGAGCACAGTTGCTGGATCACATGGTAAGAATATGTTTAGCTTATTAAAAAACTGGCAAGCGGTCTTTCAAAGTGGCTGTACCATTTTTCTTTCCCACCAGAAATGAATGAGAGTTCCTGTGACTCATTCATTTGTTGTTGTGAGTGTTTCGTATTTTGGCCATTTTAATAGGTGTACAATGGTATTTTATTGTTGTTTAACCTATAGTTTTAAAAAATGAAAAGAAATCAGGCTCTTTCTTCTCAGTACCATTCAAAGTGTAGTCCATGTATGACACCAATTTACAAACTTTATCAGTCTGCAACATAATACATACAGATTGAGAGAAACATTTTAAACCTTTTATAACAATTCGATGAGGAATTTTACATTTACTGAGTCTAATAATGAAAGATTTAAACTTGTATTTTGTATGTCCCCTTTCATTTTATTAGTTTAGTAATTGATTTTCATTGTAGTTTTCAAAAGAATCTACCCATGACTGATTAAAAATTTTGAAAAAGAAACAAGATCCTTTACCACAGATAATTTGAGAGGTTATTGATTTATTTTTTAATCTGTGGCTCCATTGAGGTATGATTGACAAAGAAAACATTGTGTGCGTATATATTATGTGTGTGTGTATATGTGTGTGTGTATATATATATGTGTGTGTGTATATATATGTGTGTGTGTGCTTGTGTATGTGTGTGTGTAAAATACATGGTGTACAGCTTGATGTTTGATATATGTATACCTTGCATAATGATTTCCACAATCAACCCAATTAACATAGCTACCACCTCACATATTAGAATGTAGGACAGGTTCTGGTCCAAAAAGGGATTGAACAAATGCAGTATGAATAAATAAGTGAATGCAGTTGACAAATTTTAGATGCTCTAAGGTAATAGAATAGACTAAACTTTTTGCTGCATTGAACTGATTCCCAGGAAGACAAATCAAAGAAAATTCCCAGGTGTTTACCCTGAGTTCCTGGGAGGTTGCTGATGCCATAAATTCCCTAAGATAGGGAATCAGAAGAAAAGCAGATTCAGATTGACGATGGTTTTACAAATGATTGTTTTTCAACAGGTTGACTTTGAGTTTAATTATGAAATTTCCAAATGAGGATGTCCAGGAACCAGACAGATATGTGAGTTAGAAGCTCAGAAAGCAGGTAAGGCTGGACATACAGATTTCAGAATTGTAGGCTTTAAAATGAATGGTATCTCCTGGGATGTAGCATGGAAAAAGAAGAGGCTAACGACAAACCTCTGGGTGGCTAGAACAGTGTCTGGTACCTGGTAGATCATGAATAATTTTTGTCAAATGATGATGTAGATAAATATGAATCTAAATCTATTTTATCTTGAATGCTAGTTTTCTTTTTTTAGTAACCTCATCCTGCTCTCTTTTTAAATTTAAATTTATTTTATATGTTAGAGACAAAGTCTTGTCCTGTCACCCAGACTGGAGTGCAGTGGCAAGATCGTAACTAACTGCAGCCTCAAACTCCTTGGTTCAAGCAATCCTCCCACCTCAGCCTCTTGAGTAGTTGAGACTACAAGCATAAGCCACCATGCCTGGCTATTTTTTACTTTTTTGTAGAGATAGAGTTTCTCTATGTTGCCCAGGTTGGTGTCAAACTCCTGGCCTCACACTATCCTCATGCCTCAGGCTCTCAAAGTGCTGAGATTACAAGCATGCCACATGCTAGGATTACAAACCAGTATGCCAGACCTCCATTCTGCTCTTGAACTGCGCTTCATTGCAACAGATACTGCTTTCAGCTGGGGTTGGAGTAAGAGAAAACAAATCAAAAACACAGAGAAAGACAAGAAGGGTCCAGCTGTGTTGAATGCTGCTAAAAATTAAGATGGCAAGAAAACTATTTCTACTGGGTTTGCCAACATGGAGGTCATTGAAGACCTTAGCAAACATGCTTTTGGGGGAACGATAGAGGTAAGAGCTCAGTGGAGCTGGTTGAAAGTAATGGGAAGTACAGAAATGTAGATTATATATCCATTCTTTATCAAGAAGCTTAGCTGTGAAATAAAGAAATCTTAGAATTATTAAGGAGTTATTATGGGTGTGGGTAATAGAGGCTGATTTATTCTCTAGGCCTTCTGATAAAATATTTTATTATAGTATGATTTGCACTATTTTATTATTTCATAAATAACACCAGTAATAAAAATAGTACTATTGAGAAATATATAATTTAACAAATAATTATTATGTGTAGTTATTTCTACAGTTATTATACATTATTTCATGTGGTCTTAATAAGAAACTCACAAAATTGGTTTTATTTTTATTTTACAGATAAGAACATTTGTGTTTAAGGAGATTAAATGACTTGTCCATTGTTATTAGGTATTAGTTGGTGGAATCTAAATGTGACCAGCATTATTTCCTTCTGAAACCAAACCCATTTTCTTAACTGATGTTTTTACTTTCATTTCCTAAATATTAGAAAAGACACACACATCATTTCAAAAGTGGTATCACCCTTCAGCAGTTTACATATATCTTATATATGAGTTCCTTGAAGGTAGGAAGCATAAATTCAAAAGAGCCTTTAAATAGAAGGCAGAAACACTTCTCTGAATTCAGAAGTCCTGTATGTCCGGTCTAACATTTTCAAAAGTTGGCTGCATTTCCCAATACAAGTCAATTTTCCATAGTAGATCTGAGTCACATTATTGTAAACTTGGGGTTTTAGGCTAAAACCATTTACATCTCCCTGTCAGTCCATTTTCATACTGCTATGAAGAAATACCCAAGACTAGGTAATTTATAAAGAAAAGTAAATATAATGGACTCACAGTTCCAAATGGCTGGAGAGCCCTCACAATCATGGTAGAAGGTGAAAGAGGACAAAAGGCACCTTTTACATGGTGCAGGCAAGAGAGTGTGTGCAGGGGAGCTGCCCTTTGTAAAACCATTAGATCTCCTGAAACTTATTCACTATCATGAGAACAGCATGGGAAAAACCCACCCCCATGATTCAGTAACCTCCCACCAGGTCCCTCCGGTGACACGTGGAAATTATGGGAGCTACAATTCAAGATGAGATTTGGGTGGGGACACAGCCAAACCATATCATTTCACCCTTGGCCCCTCCTAAATCTCATGTCCTCACATTTTAAAACCAATCATACCTTCCCAACAGTTCTCCAAAGCTTAATTCATTCCAGCATTAACCCAAAAGTCCAAGTCCAAAGTCTCGTCTGAGACAAGTCCTTTCTGCCTATGAGCCTGTAAAATCAAAAGCAAGCTAGTTACTTCCTAGATACAATGGGGATATCTAGACTCCATCTTGGTGCACACTTCTTCCTGGACATTCAGGTATTTCCATATATCCTATGAAATCTTGGAGGAGTTTACCAAACGTCAATTCTTCTGTGTACTTGCTGACTCCCAACATCATGTGTAAGCTGCCAAGGATTGGGGCTTGCACCCTCTGAAGCAATGGTCTGAGCTCTATGCTGGCTCCTTTTAACCATGGCTGGGATGCAGGACACCAATTCCCAAGACTGCCCAAAGCAGCCAGGCCCTGGGCTTAACCCAGGAAACTATATTTTCCTCCTAGGCCTCTGGGCCTCATAGGAGGGGTTGCTGTGAAACCTCTGACAGCCCTGGAAACATTTTCCCCATTGTTCTGGTGACTAACATTTGGGTCCTCATTACATATTCAAATTTCCGCAGCTGAAATGAAATTCTCCTCAGAAAATGCATTTTTATTTTTTATCACATCATCAGCCTACAAATTTTTTGAATTTTTATGCTCTGCTTCCCTTTTCAACAAAAGTTCTAATTTCAAACCACATCTTTGTGAATGAATACAACTGAATGAATGCTTCTAAGAGCTCCCAAGTTACCTCTTGAATGCTTTGCTGCTTAGAAATATCTTCCACCAGATACCCTAAATCATCTCTCTCTAGCAAAGTTCCACAGATCTCTAGGGCAGGGGCAACATGCCACCAGTCTCTTTGTTAAAGCATAGCAAGAATCACCTTTGCTCCATTTCACAATAAGCTCCTCATCTCCATCTGAGACCACCTTGGCTGGACTTTATCGTCCATATCACTATCAGCATTTCAGTCAAAGCCATTCAACAAGTCTCTAGGAAATTCCAAACTTTCCCACATCTTCCTGTCTTCTGAGCCCTCCTAATCTCTAGGAAGTTCCAAACTTTCTCAATTTTCCTGTCTTCCAAACTGTTCCAACATCTGCCTGTTATCTAGTTCCAAAGTCACTTCCACATTTTCAAGTATCTTAAAAGCAGTACCCCACTCTTGGTACCAATTTACAATATTAGTCCATTTTCATACTGCTATGAAGAAATACCCAAGACTGGGTAATTTTTAAAGGAAAAGAGGTTTAATGGACTCACAGTTCCACGTGGCTGTGGAGGCCTCACAATCATGGTGGAAGGTGAAGGAGGAACAAAGGCACGTCTTACATGACAGCAGGGAAGACAGCATGTGTAGGGGAACTGCCTTTTATAAAACCATCAGATCTTGTGAGACATATTCAGAATCATGAGAACAGCACAGGAAAAAACCTGCCCCCCATGATTAATTACCTCGCACCGAGTCCCTCCCATAACACAGTGGGGATAATGTGAGCTACAATGCAGGATGAGATTTGGGTGGGGACACAGCCAAGCCCTATCAACCTCTTTTAGTTATTCTTCTATAATTTCTTGTTACATTCTTTTATTTTCCAACTTAATGATAACATGTTAAAAGAATCTGACAAATTTATTTGAGAATGAGACACTTTTTTGATGCTATGTTTGTATTCATCCCATGGCCTGATGAATACAAATCTAATTGTTATCATTTTAAAATTATTATCATATTTAATTAATAATACCTACTAAGGCCAGGTTTTTGAGAGACTGAAACTTTGAATGGGTGCATTTTGATGGAGAACTGAGCTGAGGAAGAAACTACTCACTAACTACAGGTTTCCATGAGTGCATGGCATTGCACTGTGTGAGGAGTATTGGAACACAGGCACAGTGTAATAGATGTCCCTCTACACCCACCCCCCAACACATACATAGTTGAAAAATTATAGAAGACTCACTTAGACATTCATCTTTTCTTCCCCACCTAAGAAGAAAACTAGAGAGTTATTCCTTGTAGATGATGAGCCAGAGAGACTCTGATCTTGGTGGCATCAGGAACAGTTGAGGACTGGGCTGTCATAACTAAATGAGAAATGAGAATACTGAGTTATTTTTCCCTTGAGGCTTCCAGAATGCTGGCAACCAGGCTTAAAGTTTTAAGGCAGGAGGATGGATGTTTCTTCTTTGGGTAAACTGACTAACTTGAAAGAAAACACCTGTAGAAATAAACAGATGCTCCTCCTAAGAAACAACTCAACAAGATTATCCTGAAGAGAACTGTTTGACAAGCCCAAGCTACAAATAAAACATTACTAATCAACTCTTTGTGGTTTAATCTCAAATAGAAGGAGAGTGCTACATATCAGAAAACATTTGAGAGGATCCTGTAACACTAAAGGCCCAAAACAAATAAAAACAATAAAAAGGACACAGAAGAAATTATCTGCACACTGTACCCCCGTGACATGCAGTTTACCTATATAACAAACCTGCACAGGTACCCCTGAACCTAAAATAGAAATTAAAAAAAAGAAGAAATAGACAATGCAGAGAGTAAAGCAAAGGAACACTTAAAACAACCATTACAATCTTGTTGTTTCTTTACAGCTCCTGAAAATGTTATTGGTGTAGACTCAGAACCTTGTATCATCTCCAAAGAGTGCTGTAACTCATAGAATGACAATTATTATGGCAGGGTAGGCCAAGGAATGATTCCTGGTGACAACCTTTTCTGCCAAAATAGACCTCTTAAGCAAATACCTCATCCCTGAAAAAAGTCAGTTTGTGTCACCACCAAAAAACTTAAAGAGAAAATAATTTCTATTAAATAAATAAGAAAACATACACACACACAACATTTAAGTCTCCAGCTCAGGAAACAGAGCAGAGGAGAGACAGTTTATGGAAAAAGACAGGAAATTATTGCAGGCTTAGTGTTACAGGTTAGATTATTTTGGAAGCAGAAGAGTTAGAAGTACAAAGATTTATTGGGCTATAATATCTGAAAGGAAGAGAAAGCAGGGTTGGGCAAGATAATTCCTACAACCATGATGCAGATCTGACAAATCTCTTGACAGGGAGCTCCAGGGCAAAGATTGCCCATTAGGGAAGTCTTACATTGGGCAAAAATGTCTGAGCTATGTTGCAACTCACCACCTTAGTAAATCATTTACTGGGACCAGCCTGAGAAGAGGAGTATAACCTCAGCTTCAGAGAGAAAATGGAAGCTCAAGGTGCTACTAGCCAGAGGCAGGCAGCTTACAGCTGGGCAGCAAGTCTATTTGAAGGAGCACCTAAGTAGAACATCTTAATAGTTCTCATACTTACCAGAGCATGACTGTTCCAATATGCTCCCCTCATTTGAGAAATTCAAAATAGCCATTTACATTTTGACATTGCTATTGATCTGATGAATATTATTTTTTATTTTATTCTAATAAACTGAAAATACAAAAAATCATTCCAAAGTCATTTGGCTAATAAAAGTACACCTTTTCTGTTGTGTATTAGGATTATGTCATCTTTTTAGCTCTGTATCACAACTTAGTCTGCTAATAACCTTGAGTATCTAGTCAATCCACAGGACATTATACGAATTGACTGTAATGATGATATCCTGTTGATAGGACCTAGAAAGCAGAAAGTAGTGGTATCACAGATGGCTCAGTATGACATGTGCACATAATAAGTTTAGAGATAAACCTCCCCTAGATATATGCCACCTCTATGAAGTTTTAGTGGACCTAATAATGTGATACATGTCGGGATATCACCTGCAAAGTCTAGAGCATTGCTTAACCCCCAAACGAACAAACAAACAAAAATACAGTCAGTGCTTGGTGTGTGTCCTTGAGTATTGAGAGCAAAATAAACCACATTTTGGTAGGCCACTCTGGCCCATTTCCCAGATGATCTGAAAAGTCTTCCAGTTTGAAGGGGGAAAGAGTAGGGGATAAAAAGGGAATCTATTCCAGTAGGTAAAAGCATAAGCAGCAGTGCCGCCTTGGTCCTTACGGATGAATAGCCCCAGGAGTACTTTGACTGTCTTGGAAAGATGAAGATGTTGTATGATACTTGTGACATGATCAGGCATCCATCATATAACATGCTCCATCATATCTTAAAACCTCTGTGGAGTTCCAATGGGGGTTTTAAAGCAAAACGATACCATCTTCTATAACTTCCCATCATTTAAGGAAGACCTTTTCTATCCTTACCTATGGCTAAGAGAGAATAAATGCATAATTATAAAGCACCAATGACTCTGCATCCCAAACTGCCCATAGTAAAATATTTATTTACTCCATTGATGCATGAAGATAGGCGTGCCTAGCAACTTTTCATAATCACGTGAAATCAGATGAAAATGATAGACCTAAATCAAGAGGGTACTAAAGGCACAGGATTGTACATATATTTGATGGACTACTTCTCATTCAGTGTCCCCTCTCCTTTAATCTGTAATTGTAGCCTCATAAGGAGTTACCTATGACCAGTAGTTGTCTAAGCAGAAATAAAAAGCAAAAGCAAAACCATAACAAGAGCATTTTAGACATAGATCAGCATGATAAATTGACATCCAATGGAAGTTGATTGCTAACACATTCCAAGCTGAATCAGAAGTGGACAATGAGAAAATGTGGGCAAGGAAAACTGCCAGTGATTTACAAATGGCGAAATAATAATTTGACCACATGGTCAAGCTAGAATTCACTCAGGCAAAGACACTTGTGGAAGACTTATATAAATTTATCTCTTAAGATGGTCCCAGAATTTGATATTGGTTTCCCAGATGAATGTTTACTCACTACCTTTCCTGTGAAAAAAGGTTAAGAAAAGGTAGACAAGGTAACAGTCAGATTCCTTCACCAGTTCTCCAGGGATTTCTCAATAGGTAGGCTTGTGAATTAAATAGTCATGAAAACTATGCATAGGTTTAATAATTAGAGCTTCCTTTCACAAGGTTGATTTATCTCTTGCCACTGGCAATCTTAGAAGCAGCAGCAACCAACTTTTGGCCTCCAAATGATAATATGACAGTTGAAGAAAGAATCCACATTGCAACAGGTTTATTAGAGTGAACCACCATTCATCAGGTGGAAAACAGTAATTTATCCTGACTTGAAAAATATCTGGGGTGGCATTTGCTTCTTCTAGCCCATCACTCATTTGCCTAAAATGTGACCTGAAAACTTTTTGAATGACTTACATACCATTTTGTTACCTTATTCAACACGTACTCACTTTTCGAGGAAAGGATGATGAAGCAATGATATTTATTGGGATCATTGGTCTTATTGTGTATTTCATCACTGAAGAAAATAGACTTGCAGAATGGTAAAATGGCAAGAATAGCTCATGTAAGCTTCAGCTTAGAGGGAATGTTTTATCATGTTGAGGTGCTATGGTATAGGATGTATAGCATGCATTCCAGGATAGACACATAGATTTAGAAACCAAGGAACAGAAATAGAGGTCGCTTCATTTATAATTACTCCTAATTACCTGCTGGTGACAATTTAGCTTTCAAACTATGACTCTGGACTCTATAGACTCAGAAACTTTAATGTTCAAAGTAAAAATGCTTCCATCAGAGGACACAATACTATTCCGGACACAGGTTCAATTACATTGGCAACTAGGTTTTGGCCATGTTTTGCTTCTCTTGTCAGTGAGTAAACAGATAACACAAAAAGTTATTACATTGTTGGGTTATCTATCCTATCAAGGGAAAAGAAGGATGCTCTTAAGCAAACAGACCTGGAGCAGTCTAGAAACAACCCAGATAATCCCTGTGGTGGTCGATTACCTTATCCTACTCTATTTGGTATTAAAAGTTAATATGAGAATACAGGAAGCATATCCGGAAAGCACCAATGTAGACACATTTCTCACAAATGAAGCTGTGGTTCCTCAATTAGTTAACAAATGATAATGACAAATTATAAATGACTAAATTGTTGAAACATTAGCAACCACACAAAGTTAGCTATTCTTATTTGTTCTCTACTGGGTGATGTGACTGTAACTTTGCACGTGGACAGGCTGAGTAGACACTATCCATATGTGATAGTGACCTGTTCAGGGAAAGTAGCCCTGTTGGAAAGACTTGGCCATTCTTAGTTCTTGGAAGCAATAATGGTCATTTCTCACTGCCTACATGACACGGTGTGCTCCAGACAGAGAGAGGCAGGCTTTGACACCAGAGCTATTCTCTCACCCTTTCTTTTATAAGACTTGTCAAAAGACTAAGGCAAAGTGAAAAATGAACCAGACAGCAATGGGGTGAAAAGTGAACTTAGGGGTTATGAGTTTTAATCGACTCTGATGTGTCTGGGAGACATTTTCATTATGTGCAAGCTGACTGGGGAATAGTGGGTGACTTTTCTTTTTTTAAAACACAATGAATTGGAATGGGGTTTCTTTTCTATCTTCTGAGTAAGAATCCAATACTCTTTCATTATTGGTCAGTATTTTTGAAATGCCTGAGGATTATTGGCACTCCAAAAAAACAGGCCAGAGAAATTCATTTCTGAGATAAACAGTTTATGTCCTATGATGTCTTCAGCAGGGAAGAGTCTCCAGGGATTCCACTCATAGCATTCTGTGCTGGGTAAAGCGAACATCCAATTGAAAGTCAATCTGTACATTTTACTAGATGCCAGAAAAAATGAAATTCTTTCAAATAGCTCTTTCTAATATCCTTTTATCTATTCATCCATCCATCCAACCATCTAGCCATTATAATTAAATTCAATTATTTCTTGAAGGATTATAATGCATTCAAAATTATGTAACATTTATTAAAACCATGAGAAATAGCATCATAAATCAAATAAAAATCTGAACTGTAAAGGAAAATAGACTTATGTAAATATAAATTAATATATATTATATATGTGAAATATATGTGATATATTTATATTGTAACTAAATATATAACATTATATATAATTACATATTAAACTGTTATTTATTATATAGTATTATACACATGTCTATGGAATATTGATATATAACATATATTATATATAACATTATATAATATATGCCTATATTGATATTATCTATGGCATAATACATGCATATATAATGCAGAACATAAATATGCATAGATTATATATCCATTGTAATAGATACATATAACAGATATGTAACGTATATGCATATCTTATATATGTATACATAATAAATATACACATATTATATGTAATATATAGCATATATATAAGATATTCATATATTATATGTATATATTTGTAATATATAATATATAGATATGAGATATATACATGGCTTATATATACATATATCACAATACATACATATAATGTATATATAGCATTATGTACATAGATTTTATATGTATATCTACACTGTAATATATACATATACATATATAAGATATACACATATATCTTTATCATTATAATAAATGATAAATGTGCACAGCATGAGGTGGTATGGTTTTGGAATAGTCAGAAAAACTCCTAAGGAGAGGTAATTATGTAAGTACTTAGTTTGAATTATGGTGGTGAGTAGAAATTAGATCTGTCAGAGGTAGAGGGAGAGATATTAGGTAGAGGGTTATGGATAAAATTAGTACGATGTGTTGGTGGAGATATTGGGGTGGATGACTTGACTTTTCTTGCATCGGAAAGTAAGGGCTGGCAACAATGATTAAGGTGTATTCATTCTTTAATGACAAACTTCACAACTCTTATCCTGGGGCAAATAGGTGGTTTTTCCTCCAGTTTGCTGTTGTTATTGTTCAGGTTTTATTTCAATATCTTATTTTTTGTCTAGTTGCTTTTTCGTTTGCTTGAATTTATTTTCCTGAGTTGCAGAAAATTAATGTGTCTTTGCATTTATTCCCCACTTGACAATCATCCATGAAGAGAGTATGGTGGTTTCTCTGGGCAGTGCAGGAAGAGTTCAAATTCTCAAAATGTGAAGCTAACTCAGTTCTTCAGACCTCAGTGCAGTCTCTTCCAGTGCATTTGCTTGCTCTTCTCACTCAGGTTTCTTCAATATGTATTGGCAAATCTTCACAGCTTTTACCCTTGTTGATCTGCATAGCAGACCCCTACTAATTCCTAAACTGCAAATTAAATGCTTGAGGCTGAACAGAGATCATATTAAAAACTTCACACTTCATAGACACCAGCCCAGCAGGAGCAGTCAGACTCCTTAAGCCATCTTGAAGGAGTGAAAACGGGCTGCTCTTGTGTGGAAACCCATTAAAGCAGGATGTATAGGAGTTGTAATGTGATAGTAAAGCTAATTTCCACGCTACTTAAGAGGACACTCACAGATTCCACATGGGATGGTACATTATGTACAGAATACAGTAGTAGAGAACCTTCGAGGGAGGCTCTGGAACTTTTGTCTCTCAGCCTCCAGCCCCCTCCCCCATCATGCCCCTGCCTCCCGGAACTGAAATCCTGTCTGAGACAATACATTCTGATTATTTGATAGCCAGGTGTTTGGATTAAGGTTGCCCCCCCTCAAGCCCCCGACAAGAGGGATGGATTTTATTTATATGTTTTTGTGTTTTAGTTTACTTACTTTTTTTTTGGTGGAAAAAAAAAAGAAAGAAAAAGAAAACAAACATATTACAGTATTAAAGTATTGCTTAACTTCCAGCGTCTCCTTGTGTAGTGTCTGTGCCCAGGACGGGGCTGAGCTGACGTCTGCTAGTTTTCTGCTTTGGGGTGAGGGTGGGGAAACCCGCCAGTGTCTTTCTTCAATGTGCTTGCCTGCAGTCAGTCTCTCTGCTCTACCCACTGTCTGCCTTCCTCGGAAGATAGCCTGGCTTGCGAAGCACATTCAAGAAAAAAAAAAATCTCCCCTCCCCCACCAGCCCCCCACTCTCCCTCTGTCTGCCGTTCATGGTGTATTGTAAACTCCGAATTCCATATGTAATAGGATGCAAGTCTAAGCGTTTCATGTGGACATAAATGTATCTAAATAAAACTTTCCCTAGCACTGTGGCTGACCTCACCCTTACTTTTATACTTTAGTATGAAACTGATGAGAACTTTGGTAGTGAGTATTTTTTTTATATATATACATATATATGTATCTATCTATATATATATCTCAAGCATTTTTCAGGTCTTTGTGTGTGGCTTTCTTAAAGCCCTGTTGTAAAAAATTACTATGTGGATGGCAGTCTCTCACATCACAGATGTGGAAAGTATAATTTTATATTTGTATTTTCAAATAAATAAGTTTGTGAAAGGTTTCCATCCTCTACTGTGGTCCAGAAATCAATGTGTTTGTCTGACAAAAAAAATAAAATAAAATAAAATAAACTGTTTTGAAAAAAAAAAAAAAAAAAAAAAAAAAAAAAAAAAAAAAAAAAAGCTAATTTCCTACAGGCTGAGAGCTTCCTTGGACACGATAAATGATAATAATAATATTGTATGGTCTTGTTAAAACATGCTTTATCCACAACTTAATATGACTTATTATTTAACAAGAAGAGTGTTGGCTATAATCTCTTTGACATCTATCAGTGCTTAATAAAATAAAATTAATATTACATTGAAATCCTTTGCTAAGGGGCTTTAATTCAGCGAGAGACTGTGTATGCCAGAGCACAAGTTGTCTCGAGATATAATTACTCATAATACACTTCTGAGCTGTTTTTGTGATGCATCTTATTAGTAAAATCATCTCTCTGAGAAAATATAAAATAGAATATAACTAGCAATTGGAAAGCCCCCAAATTATTTTTTTGAAATTTATTTACTCATTAATTAATGTATTATTAAAATGGAGCAAAAATAATGTAACCATTTTAATGAACTATATATGAAGTTAGGAGCTTCTGTTCTCAATGCCTTACAGACCTAATGTAGAAATTTATTTTCTCATACTCTCATTATATCAGTTAGTTTTAGTGACCTGTTCCCAACTAATGGATTAGAATTTAATAGTGTTTCAAGAGGAGTCACAGCAAAACTCAGTGGCTGAAGTATAAATATTTGATACTCTAATGCATTATACATAACACCAAAGCGTCTGACGTGAACTGAGCTTCTCTGTTATTCAACATGGCAGAAGCTGTTGGTGGCTTGTCCTACAGTTAATTTTCTCATCTTCATTGGTAACCAACTCCTGATATTTTAAAAAGTAACCTATGCCCACCTTCATAGGATAAATTATATTGATTGGACAATTTTGGGAATTCTATTCCTTTCTTTCTGTGATGAGAGGGAGTGAAACCTAATTCTAGCCAGTATAGAAGAGCTAACCATCTAAAGGCTTCTGGAGAAAAAAAAAAAAAATCTCCCAATGAAAAAAGAGAGCCATAGAGAGGAGATACCTTTCCCCCATCACTTTCCTTCATTATTTGTAGATATGATACTCAGTGCCACAGCAGCCCTGTCACCAGCTGATAGAACAGCATCACAAATACACTGCAGATAGCAGATAATCTAGCTGATGTTAAAATGATAAGACAAGTTGTGGTGGTGGCTAGAATGAGATAATGTCAAGAAAAATGAATGGAACTGAGTAGTATTTTATTAGGGAAAATCAATAGAACTTGGGACATGACCAAAGATTAGCAATGAAAGAGAAGCAAATATGCAAATTGATAAGATGACTCAAAGAAATAATACCGAATTACAGAAAAATGAATTTTGTAAAACACCCTGAGTAACATCAACTTAAGTTCCAGGCAAAGGAAGAGGAAACCATAAAGGAATTGATGAGTATCTAGGGACATAGTAATAAATTGTGGAATATGTGGTGGCACAAAATTAAGGAAAGGGGTTATTCAAGTTGGTGAGAATGGTTAACACTCATAAATATTGAATGAGAATAGGTCAATACATTCATTGATTAAGAATGCCTAACATATTTGATAATGAAGGATGTCTTGCCCTTGGCATGAGCAGTTTTGCTGGGACTGTAGCCTAAGAGTTACCAGATAATTTGAGGGCCAAGTCAAGTCTCTGAAAGTGTTCACTAATCTTCCATTGCTGGTCACTGTAATAGTTCATTAAAAATACTAGATGACAGCACCAATATCATTTGCCTTGGTAGCCTAAGAACTACAAGTGAAGCAGGAAATGTAGAAGCTTGCTGATAATGAATGGACACAAGAATAGGACCAGATATAAGAAGGAAGCCAGAGGCCAAAGGCCAAGGAGAAACCATAGGCTTGAAATTTAAAGGCAATTCATAAGAGAACTATTTTAGAATCAGGAACTTCAGTGGGGCTAGTGAAATCAGGCCGATGTCTACCAAAAAAATCAATTTTTATTTCATTCTATGTCCTTACCTTGGATCATCTCATCATTATACATGATTTTAATTACTGTTTATGATTATGACTCTGAAACATATACTTCCCATCTATACCTTGCTTTTGAGCTTCAAACCCATATATCTAATGGCCTAGAGACCATCTTATCTTAAATGTTCTACAAACACCAAAAATTCATCCTGCAAAATTGAAATCATAGTCCGTCTCCTTCAAACCTGCTTTTCATTTCCTCTCTCTGAATTGATATTCTTTTAATTCATTCAGATAGCTAAACATTAAATGATGTGTTTGTCATGTATCTTTCTTTTTTATTGTTAACTTCTAATCACGCACTAAGTCTTGTTGATTTCATTTGCTAAATACCCTGCAATTGCATTCACTTATTTTTATCTTGCTTGACATTACTCCATTCTAGGTCACCATCACCTCTTATCTGATCATTGCAACACCTGCTTACTTGTCCACCTATCACCAGATCTGGCTCCTGACAATTCACCTTGCATAATGTTATTAGAATGGTAATTTCAACATGTATAATTAATTTTGTCATTCTCCTTATTAAAACTCTTCAAAGGCTCTCTAGTGCTCTTAGAATAAAGTCCAATTTTACTAACCTGTTTTTAAGACTGTTATAACCTGGACCTTACTTATTTCTGGAGTATTATTTCTCACTACTCTCCTTGCTTCTAACTCCAGCCTCACTGGCTTTCTTTCATTTCCTCAAACTGAAACGTTAGAAGTTACTTGTCACGTAAATACTTTGTCTCTCACAATTTAGATTTAGGTGCTCTATTATATGTGTCCCCAGTGCACCCTAAAGATCCCTTAAAAATCCACTCATATTGTATTATAATTATATTTATTAGCTTCTCTTCCACAAACTATAAGATGACATGAAGCATTCTGACCCATTTATCAATGTCTTCTCAAAATATAGTGTGATAAGCAGAAAAGTTTTCAATGAATAGTATTGAATAACTAAGTAATTGAAAGATAAAACATTGTCTTGGATTTCACAAAAACTAAACAAGACTTTAAGCCATATTTGGCATTTCACAGCAGGCATGCCACCATCCATCAATGCTACATACGGGGTAGGTATCCCTAACTGATGATGCCACTTTTCTATGTTGAAGCCAATGGGTCTTTACAATCCTTCTAAACGTGTAGTCACTATCAACCATCTGGAGTTGGTATGTGAGATAAAAGTTATTTTTCCTCTATGTCTTGAACTATACAGACAAAATCCAGATGAATAACTTAATATCCTTCAGTTTCACTTACACGCATGGCTTTTTTAATGTGTTGACACCGTAAATCCTTCTTTTTCTTTGGAAGCATGAGAAAAGCTGCTGCTTATAAAATGTATAATTCTAGATTTTAAAAAATCATTCTACAAAATATCAAAATTTTCCTAATGAAGCTGGATAATAAAACTTAGTATCCATGGTTTGTGTTGGATTTGGAGAGCCTTGACACATGAAATAAAAATAAGTAATTCAAAACATTCATTCATCAAACACAGTCATTCCACATTTATTATTACTGTGGGCTCAAAACTGCCATGGTTACTCTGGTGAATAGAGTATTGCGTGCACCTCTGAGGAGCTTACATTATATCTAAAGAAAAAATCATGTAAGTGACTAAGGACAATAACGTGTGTGAAGTGCTGTGAGTGAGTGATGCACAAAGAACTGTGGGGTGACATAGGAAGAACCAATGAATAGTGAAAAGGGCAGAGACAAAAGCTCCACTGAAGAAGTGATCTGTGACATGGAGGTGAACCTCCAAGATGAGATCTTAGTGCTTTTCTGCAGCCCTAAACACAGCCCTAGTCATCCATTCAAGATCCTTCTGTCTTCAAAGCCTAGTTTCTTCCTGCATCTTTTCCCAAGTCTCCAAAACCTTTTCTTCTGCTCTCCACTTTCAAATGATGACTTTAATTTCCGTTTCACCAAGAAAATAAAAAACACCTAGCAAAGAACTTCTAGAAGTTTCTGACACCATTCTATCTACCTTCTGCTCTAAGACCGTGTGATCCTTTGATACCTGTCTCATCTCCTCCCCTATTGCTCTCCCTACCATGTTCACTCCCCTGTAGGCACATGGGCCTCCTCAGTGTTTCTCCAATGAGCAAGGCGTATAATCCTGCCTCATGGCTATGGTACTTACTGTTCCCTGTACCTGAAATTCCTTCCCCATTTATTTGAAGCACTTGACCTTTCACATCATTCAGGTCACAGCTGAGCAGCTACCTTATGTCTAAAGTCAGCCCTGGTTGCCTTGCTTAATATCACCATTTCTCTCCACAATCTTATGTTCTCCCAACTCCGCTTCGTTTTTTCCCATACCACTTACACCTAAACACAGTACCTACATTCTCTATCCTCTTTAATGTCTCTGTCCACCACTAGGAAATAAACTTTATGAGGACAAAAACATTAACAGTCTTATTCATTGTTATCTTCCAAAAGATTAATTACTTAATTAATTAATTAATTACTGATATCTTCCCATTGCCTAAAATAGAGACTGCCGTATATTGGATACTCAATAAATATTTTTGAATGAAAAAATACACTGAAAGAGTAGAAATTAGCACATAAGTTATATTCTATAAGTAATGTTAACAAAATAAATTAATATTAAGAAAAGCAATACATTCATAATGGATAATGCTATGCACTGGAGAGAAAATATGCAAAGATCATAATATAACCTTTAAGAGCAAGTATTTGATCAACACCTGTGGAAGAAAAGAAAAATAAAATAGCAAGTATTTGAGGTGATGGACATGTTAACTAGTTGATTTAATTATTCCACTTTATAGAAATGATTCTTCATCTCATAAACTTATACAATTATAAATTCTCCCACTGTCTGTTGTTTCCCTCTATGTTGTCCATGTGTTCTCATCATTTACTCCTACCTATGAGTGAGAACATGCAGTATTTGGTTGTCTGTTTCTGTATTAGTTTGTTAACGATAATGGCCTCCAGCTCCAACAGTGTTCCTGCAAAGGACATGACTTCATTCTTTTATATGGCTGCATAGTATTCCATGGCGTACCTGTACCACATTTTCTTTACCCAGTCTACCACTGATAGGCATTTAGGTTGATTGCATGTCTTTGTTATTGTGAATAGTGCCACAGTGAACATATGTGTGCATATGGGTGGAGGGTTGCAGAAGAGAGACAATCAAGAAAAATAACTAATGGGCACTAGGCTGAATACCTGGGTGACAAAATAATCCGTACAACAAACCTTCGTGACACAAGTTTACCTATATAACAAACTTTCACATGTACCCCTGAACTTCAGTTAAAACAATTATAACTTGTTAATTTACAATTTTAAGTAAACAGTAAGTCTGTGCCTTATTATCTTTGTAGCTCTAAAGTCTGCCACCGTATCTGGAAAGCAGTAAATATACAGTGAATGAATTTCCACAGTATATGGAAAGCAGTAAATATATAGTGAATGAATAAGTGTAAAATAAATACTACTCATATACCCATTAAGGCCGTTAAGTCACACTTGAATATTTATTTGTTTATTTTGTTTGTTTTTTTGAGGTAGAACCCCACTCTGTTGCTTGGGCTGGAGTACGGTGGCACGATCTCGCTTTACTGCAACATCTGCCTCCTGGGTTCAAGTGATTCTCATGCCACAGCCTCCTGAGCAGCTGGGATTACAAACATGCACCACCGTGCCTGGCTAATTTTTGTAATTTTAGTAGAGTTGGGGGTTTCACCATGTTGGCCAGGCTGGTCTTGAACTGCTGGCCTCAAGTGATCCAACAAGCACAGCCTCCTAAAATGCTGGGATTACAGGCATGAGTCACACTGCACAGCCATACTTGAATATGTAACAATATGTGTCAATATTTTCAATAAATATCTTATGAAAGAGACATGTTATAGAACTTTCTGCAGAGTATAATTCCAGTACATAAAAGAATATATTAAAGATAACTATAGTCATAGAAGAGTAGAAGAATAAATAAAAATTTGTAACAGTGGTTATTTCTAGGTTATGAGACAAAAATGAGTCATCTTATATTTTGCACATTTTCATGTTTTCTATAATTTGTATTTTAAAATCAATGGTAAACATGTCATAAAAATCACATTATGGCATAAAAATAGGAATGGGAGAAGTAAGAAAATGAAGACAACAGTTGGTGATCTGGGGCCTAAGATTACCTTTTCCCATTAGTGCAGCTTTATGAACAATCCAAACAGTTGGTGTTGTGCACAAAGGCTGAGCTGCCATCAGCAGTATTCAGAATGTCGCTTGAACTCCTGTCAAGTAACAGGATATTCATTCATCTTCATCAGCTATAAATTTGGAATTGCAATACAATTTAAAAGTATTTATTGAGAACTTAATATGTGCCAGGGACTTTGCCAGGCATTGGAGACACGAAGACAAGCAAGACATAGTCGGTGACCCTCATGGCTTTCCATTTAAACAGAGGAGAGGCATTTTTTTTTTTTTTTTTTTGAGATGGATTTTTCACTCTTGGTGCCCAGGCTGGAGTGCGATGGTGCGATCTCGGCTCACTGCAACCTCCACCTCCTGGATTCAAGCAATTCTCCTGCCTCATCCTCCTGAGTAGCTGGGATTACAGGTGTGTGCCACCCCACCCGGCTAATTTTGTATTTTTAATAGAGACAGGGTTTCTCCACGTTGGTCAGGCTGGTCTCGAACTCCTGACCTCAGGTGATCCGCCCACCTCAGCCTCCCAAAGTGCTGGGATTATAGGCGTTAGCCACTGTGCCCAGCTGGCATGCTTTAAAAAATAAAAAAAAAATAGCAAAACATAAGCAAGCATTAAAAAACCACCAAAATTCAGTGTGCTTATAATAATAAAATATCTATGAAGGCAGAAATCATGTCTGCTTTATCCACTTCTGCATCCCTTGTGCTAAATATAGTGCCCCAAATGCAGAAGGCAACCAACAGCTATTTCTTCCATTTTAAGTTAATGAAAGATAAGTGAAGCTCTAGAAGTACTATCAAAGTACATAGTATTGTGAAACAAAATGCCTTATTCAAATGAAATATGGATTACTAGTTTTAAGTTCTTAGAGGTAATTCTGTGAATGTTAATTTTTTTTTTTTTTTTTGGGAGACGGAGTCTTGCTCTGTCACCCAGGCTGGAGTGCAATGGCACAATCTTGGCACCCTGCAACCTACACCTCCCGGGTTCAAGTGATTCTCCTGCCTCAGCCTTCTGAGTAGCTTGGATTATAGGCGCGCACCGCCACACTCCATTAATTTTTGTATTTTTTAGTAGAAGAGGAGTTTCACCATGTTGGCCAGGCTGGTCTTGAATGCCTGGCCTCAGGTGATATGCCTGCCTCGGCCTCCCACCATGCTGAGATTACAGGCGTGAGCCACTGCGCCCAGCCTGGCCGGTTTTTTAAATGGGCTGTTCTTATATTTGAAAAGTAAAATCTCACTAAACACATGCTGCATTCAGCATAGATGGGAGAGTAATGGCAGGTGGAAAACTTCTTTGAAGACCTGCTTATAGCAGGTGATGTTTTCATTATAGCACCAATGGGGTGGAGGAATGAACATATCAAACAGATAACATGTAGAGAAGGAGGAGCATAGATTTTTGAGTCAGAACGACAAAGAATTTAGCCATAGCTCTCTGTCTTCTGGAATTGATGGTAGTAGACACATCTCAGGCTTATTTTGAAAATTAAATAATATATGAGAATATCCACAAAAGTTAGACATAATAAATATGATGTATTTGGTTGCTAGGGCACCCATAACAAAGTCCCATGTATTGATTGGCTTAGAGAAAAATAATATCTTTTCACAATTCTGGATGCTAGAAGTCAGAGACCAAAGTGTCAGTACCATTAGTTTCTTCGGAGGCCTTCCTCCTTGGCCTGTAGGTGCCCATCTTTTCCCTGTTTTTTCACATGGTCTTCCTTTTGTGTGGGTTTGTATTCTAATCTCTTCTTTTATAAAGTCATATTGTATTAGGGCCACTTTAATGGCCTCAGTTTAACTTAATTACTTCATTAAAGACAATATGTTTAAATAGAGTCACATTTTGAAAAACTGGGCTTTAAGACATCAAAATACGAGTTTAAAGGGGTCACAATTCTGCCCATAAAAACATAGTTTCCTTTCTTATTTTCCCATCACAATTTTTTGTGAAATTTTGATGGTCTAAGTCATTGAAAGCCACTGAGAAGTAAAAGAGTCCCTCGTGCCAAAGCTAAGCAAGAATAATGGCATGACTTGGCAGCATGATTATTCTTCTCTGGGATCAGCATTTATTCTCAGATGTAACCTAGGTTTAATGTAGAGACATTATGATGTTTTAGACTTGATAGGAAATGGGCAAATCTATCAGCTACTGTAAAATGTTTTGTAGGCTTATACACAGTCAAACTTTGAGGTGGAAAGAAATTGGGGTTCATAGGCTACTTTCAGCTCATCTGACTACTCTTGAAACTCAATTTCCACTAACATGTTGTATAAGTCAGAAACAGACATAACAAAACTAAGTATATAGATGCTCCATGTTGCAGAACTTACTGATCATCCCAGGCGAACTCAGACAGGTGCAATATTACCAGCGTCATTTTCTGTGCATAGTAAAATTGATATAAAGAGCATTTCAATAGAAGAGATACAGTCTGCAGTGAAGAGTTTATAACACTTGTCATAATGGATCTGCCAGAAGAAAAAATGTTTACAGTTCATTGCAGAATATAAAATGTTTGCTAAATCAGCAGTAAAAGTCGAAGCTCAGATAAATTTGCAGCAAGGGTAGCAACGCAACACAGCATAACATAAATACACCTAGCAGGAGAGTGGCAGGAAAAAAAAAGCAGCAACAACTTAGTTCTGATCAGGATTTGATTTATGTCATAAATAAATATAGGGGGTATTAGGAAGATTAGTGCATTAGAGTGTTAACACAAATCAAGATGTCCTGTGCCAAGTGGGATTGCTTGCACAACAATAAACTGTGCCAATGCCAGGTAAGTTGTTACGGCTTCTTATTGAGCTCATTCCAAGCTGAGAAGTTTCTGTTTGTACCATAGCAATGTTATTATGGTTGGTGGTTTTAGGATGTCCTTTTGGAATTCATACATGTGGACCATTGCCTGACCATTGACTTAGCTCATTCTAAATAAGTGGAAAATTGACAGATTTTAAGTTTCGAAAAGACAAAGAGGAAAAAAGGGAAGAAAAAGGGAAAGAGGGAAAGAAAGAAACAAGGCAGGAAGAAAGGAAGTAAGGAAGGGAGAGAGGGAGGGAGGGAAGAAAGAAAAGAAGGAAAAAAAAAAAGGAAAGAAAGAAAGCAATGGTGGATGGGCAGATGGGAAGGCAGGTAGACTATAAAAGAAAAGCTAATGATATTTTAGGAAATGACTCTTCTTGACGGTAAGGAGTTAGTTAGGAAGTACATGTAAAGATCTACAACATAACAGAAGGCCCTGGCAGCCATGTTGGTCTTCTGTGGCTCTCCCTTCCTGGTTACAACTGTGTGGATCAGCAGTGATTAACAAACCCAAGTTGAACAAATCAAATGCTTTCTGTAAGAACTTGGAATTGCTCGTGAATGAAGTAGTCTCGGTGTCATTAAATCTGTAATATGCACGCTCCCCTGGGACATTGCATTCCCTGCAGCCAAAATATTGGTCGTGGAGGGAGGATATGTACTCTCCCTGCTCCCAGTTGCTGCTTTCAAACCAGTCTTCCTCCTACCTTCATAAAAATTTCCACTACCCAGCTTTGCTCTCCTCACCTTCATACTCAAAAATCGTCTCCTTATTCCTTGAAGATCTTAGTCCTTGGCTGACTGTTTTACTCTTCAACATTACCCCCATCATAACTATTGGTGATATTAACACCCATCTAGATATTATTTCCACTAGCTCAGAATTTCAATTCTTGGCTTTCTCTGACCCAATAATCATGTGCTCCACCCTACATTTACCACTCACTGCCATTGTCATATCGTGGGGCTAGTTGTTACCTATAAATGCAATTCCTCAAAATTTCATGCACCCCACACTTACACTATCACCTCTCATCTTTCCAAGTTGCTCCTCAGGGCAACTGACTCTAACACATTTTCTATGCCGCCAGTGCCTTCAGTCTTTTGACCCCACCTCCTTTCCAGTGTCCTTCATTTTCTATCTGTGCTCTCACGTTGATTCCTCCTTGACGGTTTGGATTTTGTGACCCATGATTGTAAAAATTCCCTGTATTCATCTACAATTATCTGGCTATTTTATCATCGGATATACTCATCTGACAAAATTCTAACCTGGATTTTATCTCTCTTACCACACCTTAGTTAAACCTCACACCTGAACATAGCTGGAGAAGCAACATACAGTTATCTTGCTCTGTCTTACTTTAAGACAAGAGACCATTATTCTCAGGTGGACCACTATGACCACTATTCTCAGGTAGACTCTTAGTTTTGTCCAGCAGTCTCAACTACATTGCAGTGTCTATTCACTCTCCTACATGATTAGTTAACTTCTTTCCTCCTTTCCTTAAAAATCCAACACTTCCTCTTCCCTCCTCATTCCCAGCTGTTTGCTTTACATTCTATTTGACTGAGAAGATATAAGCTAAGTAAACAACTTCCACAAATTTCCATCCAGCTACCTGCATCTTTGCCATTCCTTTCCTCCTGTTCAAAAGGAAGAACTGTTTGCGCTCTTCTCTGAGTCCACTTGTGCACTAGGCCAGTCCTGTCTTATTTAAGAACCTCATTTCAGTAACTCTCCAGTCTCTCCTCCATTATTAATTTTCCTCATTTTCCCATGCTTACCACTTGGAATAAGATTTCCTATCTTAAGGAACAAAAATGAAAACCTCCCTGTTGGCTTTAATCTCTCCAGTCCTTGTTACGATATTTTCATACCACTTCACAGAATTGTTTCTGAAATGTCAGCATTTAACTTGTGACTAAACCCAAAAATCCTCATTCTAGTTATCATATTACCAGAATTTGATGCAGTTGATTAATACAATTTTAATGCTGTCTTCCATTGGCTTATAGGGCATTAGTGGTCCTTGGTTCTCTCTTATTTTACCGGCCTCTTGATTTCAGTGTGTTTTTCTAGTCATCTTTTATCACCCAAACAACTAAAATTCTCAATTTTTAGACGTCTGTGTCTACATTTACTCTTCCTGGATCTCGTTGTTCTCATGTTGACTCATGAATCTAAATACCACTTATCTGTTGCTGCTCCTCAAATATATGTCTCTATACCCAACTTCCCTCCTGAAATTCTGATTTGTCCACCAGATTTTCTACTCTACTTCTCTATTTGGATATGTAAAATGTGTCTCAAACTTCATATGTCCAAAAACTGAGTCCTGATATCCATTATTATATGCCCTACAAAGCCACTAATCCTATTAGATGACAGTTGCATTATTCCAGTTGCTGGAGCCAAATGTTTATAAAAAAATAAGTGCCAGTGGCCAACCTGTGGCCTTTCTCCATCACTTGATTATCCAGATCTTGATGAAATCTTCCCCTACTATAATAACTCATGAAATTTATAGGAGTATGATACATTCAGAGATTATAGCCAAGGTTATTATGCACAGGAGCAAACACCTGTTATTAATTGTTGAGACTGTGTATTGAGATTGACTAACCAGAGTTTATAAGGCACAGCTGCACCAGAAAATGGGCACTGAGTACAAGAGGTGAAGGGACCTCAAAGCTACTGGCTTTCCTGGGCTGACATCAACCTTTCCCACTCAGCTTCTTTCCTTATGAACTTGTGCATGTGGAATATATAGTGATTTGGGGATTTCAGAAATTGCTCATGTAAGTCAAGATTTCTGCTATACCATTGCCATAACACAGGAACAGTAAACCAAATACCACATGTTCTCACTTAGAAGTGGGAGCTAAATGATGAGAACACATGGACATGTAGAGCAGAACAGCACATACTGAGGCCTTTTGGAGGGTGGAGGGTAGGAGGAAGAAGATGATCAAGAAAAACAATTACAGGGTACTAGGCTTAATACCTGGGAGATGAAATAATCTATACAGAAAACTGACGTAACTCAAGTTTACCTATGCAGCAAACCTACACTTGTACCCCCGAACTTAAAATAGAAGTTAAAAGAATCTTGTCCTGCATACTTTCTTAAAGCTGAGTAAACATGATACTTATAAAAATTATTATATCCAATGAATTTGGCCATCAATCAGAAACTAAGACCAACCCTGCTGGTCAAGTGTTATTATAGTTTAGAATCATGTTCCACTCTTCCTTCTCTCATCCCACGTATCTAATCAGTCAAAAAGTCTTGTTGGCTGTATCTTCAAAATATATTCAGAATCAGATAAATTCTCACCCATCTGCACTATCTCATTCTGATTCTAGCCACAGACAACTCTCTCCTAGATACTATAATAGCTTTCCCGCTAGTGTTCCTATTCTCCTTGTCCATCCACCTATTCTCAAACCTGCAGACAGACATTTTTTCATGATATGAGTCAGATGATGCCATTCTTTTACTGAGAATCCTCCCAGTGACTTTCTATCTCACGCAGAGTAAAAGTCAAGTACTTTTAGTAACTTATAAGATTCTACCTGGCCGGCCCTTACCCCTTTCATATCTTTTCTCTATTACTCTTTCCATAGATCTCTCTATTTCAGCTATGTTGGCATCCTTGTTGCTTCTTGCAAATGAAAAGAACTCCCACCTTGAGGACTTTGCACCTGCAGTTCTTTCTGCTGGAAGATTCCTTCTCACAATGTTCATATGACTTGCCTACTTATCTCCTCTGAGGATTTTGCTCCAGTGTCGTCTTCTCAGTAAAGCATTCCCTAGCTATTTTATTAAAATATCAACCATTTCCCTTCCGTATTTTTCTTCACACTCCTTAATGGTCATTGTCATATTAAATAGTTTATTTATTTATTTGTTACCTGTCTCCTTCTATTGGAAAGCAAGTTCTACTAGGACATGAGTTTTTGTTTTATTCATTTCTGTTTTTCTAGTATGTAGAATTAGCCCAGGACTTAGTTGGATATATAGCCATTGAATACATGCAGACCATAAAAGTGATGTAGTGAACATGCTGTTACTTCTCACAGGTCCCCATCTCTGGACCAGTGCACTCGTATGCCTGCTGCTGTGAGTCCACTGTTAATGGCACACGAATAGTTCCTTCTTTGAATTAGTGACCTTCACCTCCCTGGTGGTACCTGGTTGATTATACCTGCCTGGGGAAGCCAATGTATAGCCATATAGCTATACCCACAACCAATGAATAACTTACATAATGGCACAAAAGTTTGCCTCCTTGTCTCCAGAAAAGACTAACTTTGTGATACATTTATTGTCCAGACACTGGAATCAGTCTGAAGGTAGTCTTCAGCTGAAAACATAAGCTAACTTAGCATTGTTCCTTTCTCCATCCTGGTTTCTCCACTCCCCTTCTCCTTGCTCTCCTTTTCTAATAAATCACTTGAATCAGAGACCTCAGCAGTTTAAGCTCTATTTCTAAAGATCCCAATCTAAGATCCCTGAAAAGACAATGAGGATTTATACAAACAAATTAGGCCCCTGCCTTTCAATCTATATTTTGAAGAAAAATAGAGAAGGCAGTGAAAAGGAGAAACAACCATCTATAGAACATTTCAATGAACAGCTATTAAAAGTGATGTATCATGCCAGCCTGAGGTCTTTTAGTAAGTGTAGAAGGTAAAATAAAATCTCCCAGACTTCCAATTTGGTTTTTGCTTTTATTATATTATCAGGTTTTGAAGAAAATTTAACTTCCAGCTTCAGATGACCTGTAAGAATTTGATATATTTCTTAAACAATTTGAGCCATATATAAAGCTTGGAATTAAAACAGAATGCCTAATGTGCAGGGCTGAAGTAAGAATTATATTACATCATGTAGGTGAAACCACATAACACTTCCTGGTGTGTGATCTGTAAATCAGCATAGATTTCCACTGGAGAAGTAAGAGTGGAACTGAGACACTAAAGCAGATTCTTACTATATTTGTTCATAATTATACTTCTTAAAACACTGTAGGCTGAGTTCCTTTGGAAAGTAGATTCTAAGACAGAGACTAATTTGCAGAATGTTCACTAGGGTGTGTCTTTGTGATCAACATTCATGGAAGGGAAGGTAGGGAAACAGGATTGGGAAGAAGAAAATGCTATATTGATATGTAGGATCAATCACAACTTTACAATCCTAAGAGAACTCCGGAGTTTGATTGGCTCTTCAAGTTTGTTCCCTCTTGGATGAGTTAGCCAGTGCTTTATTGTATTATGTGGAACAGTCATTGGATATGGCCTACCAAAACGAGTTTGACCTTCAGCAAGGCAGCTCTTTGCAGATGAGACAATCTCTGCAGGTGTTGAGAACTGAAGGCTGGCTGCTGACAACATTCCCAGAAGCTAGAACAAGAAGTTGAAGGAGAATCCAGGTGGCACACAATCTTGGTCCCCACAAAACTTAATATATGAGAAGAATATAGAGACCTTAGTTCTTTCCTTCATTTCACTCGCTTCAGGACTATTATTGAGCTCTTATTATGTATATGCCACTGTGGTAGGTACTCGAGGTATAATGAGGACTAAGACTTGGTCCTTGACCTTGAAGAGTTAATAGTCAAATGTGGCAGGAGAATTGTATGTAAACAAATAAGTAGAAGCTGGTGAGTGCTATTTCAGAAGTAAGAAGGAAGTGGTGTGGGAGCACAAAGGACAGAACAAACAACTCAGCACGGGAATTTGGGGAACACTTCACCTTGGCTTCACCACTCATTTGTGTCTAAGTAGCTGAGCTGTTTCTACAGACAACTACAAAGAAATTGCTTGCATAATATATCACTTTCAATAGATGCTCACTGAAACATTTTAAACTGTTGCTGAGAGCAAGACTTTGTCTCCAGACAAATGTGTGCCTCAAATTGTTCATTTAGCTTATGGCATATAGCAAATCAAGCTCTTGCTTAAAAATTACAAAGATTTAGACATGTGTGTTAAGGGATGCATATTCTTTGACTTGAAGAAATTTTAGATGGCTGAAGATAAGATCCCTAAGGGGGGAGAAAAGATTTATTTAGGAGAAAATAAAAGAATCAGCATAACTTATTAACTTGATTCAACATGGTGATGAGGCACAAGTACTCAACAAACGCTGGTTGTTATTCAGCCATAAAAATTACTGATTCCCTGATTGAGGAAATGCAAACTGAGGGCCTGTGATGATCAATAATTTCTTAACTTATATACCTTCATGTTCATTAAAAGCATAAGTCACTCACCAATAATGTGAGTACTGAGACTTTGATTTGATCACTGTCTGAACAACATAGACTTTCTGTGTATGTTTATATTATCGATGTCAATATATATTTCTGAACTTTTAGAGATCCACTAAAATAAAAACTTAAAGAAAATACCAGCCAAAAGTTTAAAGGAACATAGGAAAAATAAAGCCTGATTTGAAAATTAGCTCTGGGAGGCATTATTGTAAAAGAGGAGCTTTTGAATCACAAGGCCCTGTAGCTTCTGATTTAAACTCTCTAAGCATTAGCTTCTTCATCTGTTAGACAAGGAAGATAATATTTTCCCCAAACATTGCAATGTTTAAATAAGACATGTTAAGTAATTGGATCAGAGCAATTTATTACAAAATGTCAGTCCCTTCGCTCTTCCATTCCTGAAAATACTTTCTAAGAAAATTACAGTGAAAGGCTTTGGTGTTTAATAGAACCAGCTCCATCAGTGAATGAAAATCGCATTTTATTTGAATGTTCAGAATAGTTAAAAAGTCGGTACTTATTGTAAATAACTACCATAAATACAGCAATGACCTATACTTTTATTTATGTAAATAAATAACACTAATGACCTGTACTGTTATTTATATTAATACATGAGAAGAAAAGTGTTTGTTATGCACAGAAAACTTTGGGAGGCTTTCTAAAACAGTAGAAAGACAGTGGACATTGCCATATGGAGACTTGAATTTTAATTCCAGCATTCCTCCAGTAAAGCAGTATGACCTTGTGGGGGCAATTACTTAACCTCTTTGAGGTTCCATCATTCACATAAAATTGGGGATTTAATAACCCAATTTTACAGGGATTTTGTAAGGATTAAATAAGATAATATGCATTAAGTATGCTTTGGTGTTTTAGTGAGTCATTAAATGAGTATAGAATCTCATGGAGCCTCCAAGCACATCACACCTGTACATCCTTTTGGTTTTCCTAGTCAACCCCTAATCTCTATAATTATTTGGTTTCTTCTTACCTTATGTTTTAAAAGTTTTAAAAACAATTTCTTCAATAGCACCAACCTGCTTCACAGCAGGTTACAAATCTATCTGCTAAATTTTATTTCTATTTATCAAACAGTACCCAAAATTGTCATTAATAATATAAACATAAAGTTCCAGAACATAAACATTTATAGGCTTGCAGATTGTTAGAATGGGAATGGGCCTTAGAGATAGTTCCTCTGCCCACCTCATTTTATAGAAGAGGAGACTGTGATGATCAAATTCTTCTTCTTCTGGGAGCTGTCATTCAGGCAAGACACTGGCCAGGTACAAGGTGAGACTGACATCAGTTCATGGTGAGTTTGGAATCACCTTCAGACCATAATGTATCCTTTTTTTGTGTGTATTAGTCTGTTTTCACACTGCTGATAAAGACATACCCAATACTGGGCAATTTACAAAAGAGACAGGTTTAATTGGATTTACAATTCCACATGGCTGGGGAGGCCTCACAATCATGGTGGAAGGAGAAAGGCATGTCTTACATCACAGCAGGCAAGAGAGTAGAAAGATAAGACCCAAGCAAAATGAGTGTGCTCTGATCAAATCATCAAATCTTGTGAGACTCATTCACTATCATGAGAACAGTGCAGGAAAGACCTGCCCACGTAATTCAATCACCTCTTTCTGGGTTCCTCCCATGATACGTGGGAATTGCGGGAGTTACAATTCAAGATGAGATTTGGGTGGTGACACAACCAAATCGTATCATTCCACCCCGGCCCCTTCCAAATCTCATGTCCTCACATTTCAGAACCAATCACACCATCCCAACAATCCCCCAAAGTCTTAACTCATTTCAGCATTAACTCAAAAGTCCACAGTCCAATGTCTCATCTGAGACAAGGCAAGTCCCTTCTGTCTATGAGCCTGTAAATTCAAAAGCAAGTTATGTACTTCCTAGATACAATGAGCATACAGTCACTGGGTAAATACAGCCATTCCAAATAGGAGAAATTGGACAAAACAAAGAGGCTACAGGCCCCAAGCCAATCCAAAATCCAGTGGGGCTGTCAAATCTTAAAGCTCCAAAATGATCCCCTTTAACTCTGTGTCTCACATCCAGGTTATGCTGGTGCAAGAGGTGGGTTCCCATGGTCTTGGGAAGCTCCACCCCTATCTGTTTGCAGGGTTCAGCCTCCCTCCCAGCTACTTTCATGGGCTGGTGTTGAGTGTCTGTGGCTTTTCCAGGTGCACGGTGCAAGCTGTCCAAGGATCTACCATTCTAGGGTCTGGAGGACGGTGGTCCTCTTCTCACAGCTCTACTAGGCAGTGCCCCAGTAGGGACTCTGTGTAGGTGCTCCAATCCCACATTTCCCTTCTGCACTGCCCTGGCAGAGGTTCTCGCTGAGGGGCCCACCTCTGCAGCAAACTTCTGCCTGGGAATCCAGGTGTTTCCATACATCTTCTGAAATCTAGGTGGATGTTCCAAAATCCCAGTTCTTGACTTCTGTGCACTTGCAGGCTCAACACCATGTGGAAGCTGCCAAGGCTTGGCTACCCTCTGAAGCAGCAGCCCAAGCTGTACCTTGGCCTTTTTTAGTCACAGCTGGAATGCCTGGGATGCAGGACACCAAGTCCCTAGACTGCACAGAGCAGAGGGACCCTGGGCCTGACCCATGAAACCATTTTTTCCTCCTGAACTTCTGGGCATGTGATGAGAGGGGCTGCAGCAAAAATCTCATATGTGCCCTGGAGACAATTTCCCCATTGTCTTGGTGATTAACATTCAGCTCCTTGTGACTTATGCAAATTTCTGCAACTGGCTTAAATTTCTCCTCAGAAAATAGGATTTTCCTTTCTATCACATTGCTAGGTTGCAAATTTTCTGAACTTTTATGTTCTCCTTCTCTTATAAAACTGAATGCCTTTAACAGCACCCAAGTCACTTCTTGAATGCTTTGCTGCTTAGAAATTTCTTCTGCCAGATACCCTAAATCATCTCTCTCAAGTTCCAAGTTCCCCAAATCTCTAGGGCAAGGGCAAAATGCCACCAGTCTCTTTGCCAAAACATAACAAGAGTCACCTTTGCTCCAGTTCCCAACAAGTTCCTCATTTCCATCTGAGACCACCTCAGCCTGGACCTTAATGTTCATAACACTATCAGCATTTTCGTCAAAGCCACTCAACAAATCTCTAGGAAGTTTCAAACTTTTCCACATTTTCCTGCCTTCTCCTGAGACCTCCAAATTGTTCCAACATCTGCTTGTTACCCAGATCCAAAGCCACTGCCACATTTTTGCGTATTTTTTCAACAATGTCCCACTCTACTAGTACCAATTTACTGTATTAGCCCATTTTCACTCTGCTGGTAAAGACATACCCAAGACTGGGCAATTTACAAAAGAAAGAGGCTGGATTGGACTTACAGTTCCACATGGCTGGGGAGGCCTCACAATCATGGTACAAGATGAAAGGCATGTCTTGCATCACAGCAGGCAAGAGAGAGAATGATGAGAGCCAAGTGAAACAGGTTTCCCCTTATCAAACCATCAGATCTCATGAGACTCATTCACTATCATGAGAACAGCCCAGGAAAGACTCGCCCCTGTAATTTGATCACCTCCCACTGGGTTCCTCCTATGACACTTTGGAATTGTGGGAGTTACAATTCACAATGAGATTTGGGTGGAGACACAGCCAAACCATATCATTTTGTTATTAATTAATGTTGAAAGAAAGAGTTTTGTATAATCTGTGACTTCAGATACACCTGCACTTGAATATATGAATTTAACTGTGTAACTTTGAGTTTGTTCTTCTACTTTATTACATTGCAAAATGGGGATGGTATTGACCATTGTCAACTGGCACATAGTATTCACTCCACAATATTAGTCTACTTCATCATTTCTGTTTATTTTATTTTATTTCTCATAGATAGTAACTTCTTTGGTGTCAGAGGCTATGATTTATTTGTCTTTGACATCTTTGATAACTCTGTAAGTAGGGGTAGATTTCCAAAAAAGTTGCAGAGTTGACAAAATTATACCAAATCATTGCCCTGATGATTACTGAAAACAACCAGCATTTTTGGAACATAAATGTCTTGCTAAGCACCATTCTTTTCACTTCACATTTATTAATTATTTGTCTTCATATCAATCTATGAAGTAGGCGCTGTTATTATGACCACCTTACACATAAGAAAACAGTCTGCCACATTAAATGATTTGACAAAATTTACATACGTAGTAAGTGGGACAGTGAGGATTTGAACCCAAATACACTGGGCACTCATTGATACTGTATGTTACCTGTAACCTATAGAGAACTAAATAAATGTTTAACTCACAAGAGTGTCTTTAGAAAATCAAGACTAAAACAATCTGGATGCATTTTCTTCAGTGTTCTTGTGGCTGCGGTTGTTTTTATTTCTTTCTCTTTCTTGGATTTCTGTTTTGTATACTACATTGCTAGAAACTATAATGCTATAGATAAATCATCATCATTTGACCCCTGTGTGATTTTTTTTTTTTTAAAAGCTTATGCCTTGAATTAGCTATAGGTCCCATAACATTCTCCTCAAAGTCCTTCTTCCCCTCGTCAGCAGCAGAATCAGCAGCTGTAGCCAGGAGTGTCAGTAAAGAGGCTTGATTAAATATAAATACGTCCTATGGAGTCATATTTAAGGCAAACTTTTTAGGTCACTGCAGTTGGGAATAGAAAGTGATTTTGGATTTTGAGTGTGAGATTAATTTCTAAACAAATGAGGCTGAAAAATAGAGCACATGGCACCTGTGTGTACCCTGAATCCAGAGACCGAGAAAAAATATTAAGAACAGTTTACTCATGGACACAGGAAGGGGAACATCACGCTCCGGGGACTGTTGTGGGGTGGGGGGAGGGGGGAGGGACAGCATTAGGAGATACACCTAATGCTAAATGACGAATTAATGGGTGCAGGAAATCAACATGGCACATGGATACATATGTAACAAACCTGCACATTGTGCACATGTACCCTAAAACCCTAAAGTATAATAAAAAAAAAAAAAAAAAAAAAAAACCACACCATAAATGAGAACAAAAATAAAAACAAAGAATACAATACCGAAAGCATGATCCATTAAAGAAAAAAAAAAAAAAAAAAAAAACAAAGAACAGTTTAAAAAACTTACCATGTGAAGTATGCTGTAATATCTTTTCTTTATTTTCCCTCATAAGAAAAAAAATCCCAGCTAGGAAGATTGCAAGAGAAACATGTATAAGAACTTCTACCAGTGGCATCACTTAAAATGAAAGCATTTTTTTTTTCCACTCACCTAACTCTCTAACCATACAGGAAAATAAATAATGTAAACAGAAGACAAGTGCTAAACTCATTGGAATATATGCTTGAAGTTTTCCATAAACATTTGGGCTTCGAAGATAATTTGAGGGGATTGTTGGTTCTGGCCCAAACGAAGTAGTCCATTTGTCCCAGGTCCTCCTTCTTACAACTAAAAAACTTGTGACATAACACAAAAAAATAAACATAGGAAGTTGGAAGAGTGGAAAATGGCAAAGAAGGAGGGGGTCTAGTGATTTTGAGAAATGACACGGGCACAGTGGGTGAATTCCCTGGGTTTACCTATTAGCTCTCATATATTCATATTGGGTGCCTCCAGTCCAGAACAGCCAACAGAGCAAAAGCAGCTCTGAGAAAGCCTGTTAAGCCTAGCTTAATGACCGGAGAAGGGATGGCCTAAGAGAGCAAAAAACGTTTTCACAAAATATTGGCCTAATTAGGCCAAATACCTATGGAAAACTACCCTGTACCCCTCATGGTTTCTAGAGGGCTGATTTAATTGTTAATATCCCACCCCACCAACTGGCAGCTGGGGAAAACAGACAAAGGTGATATAATTTTTCTACCTTGTGACAATGGTGCCTAGCAATGAGCTAATCTTCCATCCCTGGCTCAATGCAAGTGGGTAGCACTCTGTTTCCCCAGCAAATGAAGGTAGTGTACCTGCGTCTGAGCTGGGAGTTGGTCTCTCTTCTCCTACTCAGCAGAAGCAGTCAGTGGGTATGGTGTCAGCAGAGTCCAGTGGCTAGCTGAGTATCCACCCTCACCTAGCGGCAAAGAGTGCAAGTCAGGGGAAGACAGCATCCTACTTTCTTTCATCCTTGTAGTCAGTGAGAGCTGGTGGTGAGTGGAACCCCCAAAAACCACCTGGCACCAAGGATAATGACCAAAGCAATTCGAGGCAGGGCTTCTTAGCCCTCTACTTCAACACAGAACCCTCATCGCTGTGTCAAAGGGTTCCAGTGGGGAGCTGAGCTTCCACCCTTGTCTTTCCTTAATGGAGCAAAAGGAACTGGTGTGTGCTGGGGCTAGTGTACACTCTTAATAGCATATCCTCTATTTACTGTGTTTTTTTTTCCTTTTTTGATTCTCTAAATTTTCTACAGATGTCTCCTTCAGCTCCCAAATGAAATATTTGTGCTTGAATCCTTGCCTCAGTGTCAACTTCTCAAAGAAACCAAGATAAGATATCATTAGACTAATATTTACTCAGCATTTTCTAGATTCAGAACATTGTTGTAGGAGTACTGTATTTCTGGAATAAAGCAATGTAAAGTAAGCTGTCTCTATTCTCGTGGAGCTAATACTTTAGTGGAGGAAAAGGAGATTCATCGTGTCAGTAATTATTTAACTTAAATTGTGTTATGTGCTATGAGGAGAAAGGAGGTGACACCATGGCAATGCAATGCTAATCAAAAAAATATTAAATCCCTTGGATTCATCACAATCCCGTTTCATAATCCAGGTGTGAATCCACCCTTATAAATAGTTCATCTCCACCACTCCCAACTCTTTCTAAAAACTTGCCGAATGGTAGGTTAAGCAACACACATTGATGTGTTAATTCATTCATACGCCAAATAAAACATTATTAAGAATCTAGCATGTATCAGGTACTGTGTTACAAAATAAAAATGCTTAAAATATTATACTGGCACCATAAAGTATGTAATCAAATAGAACATAACAGACAATGAAATGTTGATCTAAATAGAAGAGGATGACAAAAGACAGGAAGTCCCCCGGAATATGGAAGAATAGGAAATTTCAGCTTTGAAGGAATTCCCCCTCCCTCCAAAAATAGAAAAACATCAGGATGCAAAAAAAGACTCTTCTTTTCACTACTTTTAATAGTACATTTGAAGAACTGAAGGGTTCATGGAAAAAAATGAATCTATAAAAATATATTTGGCAAGTACATTTCAGTTTATTTCAGTTCATTATTCTTTATCTCGTCTGAAGAGTTCCTTTAGCTTAACAGGATGGAATTGCGGAGTGCTCACTGGGGGCTGCAGGAGCAGGGATTGTACCTCGCTCAATGATGTAATCTAATCTCTATCCCATTGTGCCTTTGCACATGTCCTGTGCTAACCGCCAAGCCCCGGCATCCTTATATTTCTGTTGTAATGAGTGAGTGCCAAGTCAATTTAAGAATCATTGCATTGAGCACCAGGCAGGAGTAATTTATCCCTTGATGTTAGAATAGATTCTGGTATCTGCTACACTGAATCACTTAATATTATTTAAAGAGAGAGGAGCTTAAGTGTGAGAAATGTCTTGGAGCCACTATTACAATTCCACATACGTCTTCTCATCTTCAGTTTGCTGTCTATGAAAGGTCATCCCCTGGGTTACATTGGCATCACATAAAGTCATTTTATTATATCTTCATGGTTTTTGTCTGAAATTGTGTGTTTATTTTATATACACCATCACAATGCCAAGATGTACCAACGATATTTTTTTCCCATCATATGCTCTCAAATACCTCAAAAATCATTATTTTTTACCACATTAACCAGAATTGCAATGAAATCATTAATGGAAAAAGTCATTGCTTAATAGTTTTCTCCACGGCTAAAACTTGCTCAGCTTCATAAAGGCAGAGCCATGTCTACCTTGTTTACCACTGACTGTCTAGTTTTCAGAAAATTGCTTTATACAAAATAAATCCTTGTTGAATGAAGAGTGAAATGCTAAGAAAGCTATTTTTGTATCAATGCATCTCAATCTTTAGCATATATAAAAATATCCTTGCCTCCATCTCCTCCAGCTAGAGGTTTTGATTCATTCAACTGGGATGGGCTCACGATTTACGTTTCTAACAAGCTTAGAAGTGAAGGTTAGGCTGCTGGTTTGGGCAACATATTTTGGAAACCATTGGTCTACATGACATTGGATCACTGTATGGTCTAGCTAAAAAATACATGATAATGTTCTAGGTCTGCAGTAAAATCGTGTGGCCTCCATAGCCCATTTAAAATGTTGGGCATAGCGGTTATGAAGCAGTATAAGTAAAGTTAGGAGGCCATACTGATGGGTCTCTTTGAGTGAAGCCCAGTGGGCCCCTTTCACAGTCAGCTCTTTTAGCTTGCACCTTCATGCATCAACATCTAACTCTCTTATAAGATAAGTGGTTGTATAGAACACCAGCAGAATATCAGATGGCTACAGGTTCCCGATACCTAGTACAGCCTGGGAAAGAGAACAAAAGCCCCTTATTCCTGATGTAGATTGGCTCAATCTCCAGCCAATTAATCAGCACTAAAACCCCAAGAAGCTGTTAGCTACAAATTCCTTCCTGGAGGAGAGGGCAAGGGACTTCTCCAGGATCCCACATGCACAGCTAGGCTCAAAGTTTAGTATATAGCAAACTTTTCATCATTTTAATTGTAAAAACACACTCCTAGGTGGAGATTTTATATGCCAACGATACTTGCAATGTGCATTAGCGCACCTAGATTCTGAGTGCATGTGCCAACTGCAGGTTCACTTCTGCATACTTGACCTCACCAGTATTTTGTATGTATGTAAAACACCCATAAAAGAAATTCCTCTTAAGGCACTAGCTGTTGTCTCTCTCTTTGAGCAGCCTTCTTTTCCTCTTAGAGTGTACTTTTGCCTTGCAATAAACTTCTTTGCTCATTCTAACTTTGGACTCACTCTCAAATTCTTTTGTGCAGCTAAATCAAGGACCAGAACTGGCCTACTGGTGACAGTTTGTAATGTCTTGTAAATGTCCCCATGTAAAGAATAAATCTATATAAAGTCACAATCTGTTATGGTTTATTTGTGCCAAAAATAGACTCAGGTAGCCCAAGGGATTATGACATTCCCTGACTATTGTGGCTCAGCCCCTCATGTATCTATAACAAATATCACTTAAAATGTCTGTCCCGGTGGGGTTACCTTCATCATAATTTTGCCTTTCTTCCTTTGTACCAGTTTCTGTGTATATATGAGTAGGTCATAAACTGTTGACCCATATTGTCACTCTCCTAGGATTTCCTAAAATCTGATTTGTTTCTGAGATTTACAGGACAGTTTTCAAAGGACATGAAGTTTATATTCATATTCCTGTTGCCCACTAACCACAGACTCATTGCCAAACACCACATGTCAATTGAAATCTAAGAGCACATATAGTGCTATGTCCCTTACTGACACCACAACTGGTTCATCAGCCTACTGCTCCCTCTTTTATCATGACTCTCTACTCACATTGTCCAGCTTCAGAGATATTTGAATTCAACTCTACTGTTTATTAAACTCTACTTTTTGTTGCAATACTTCTGGGTTAATTGACATCCTAGTAGTTTCTTGGAACTGAATTAATCACAAGTTATCTCTACTCACTGCTGGTTTAGGAGGGGTGGCTTCTTGTGTTTTGAGGAAGAATAAAACAGTGAGTTAGTTAAGGAAGTTGGAAAATAGAAAGCAATAGTACATGTACGGAGCATCATTACAATTGCTGTGGTTCCTGTTCCCATTTTCAGGGGGCCAAAGGTGGGCTGCAATTCTAACCATTTGAATCTCATACACTCTGCTTGTCTTTACCATAAATTTCCTTTTACTGGTGCTTGGCTGTAAGTAAGTCCCTTTTCCAGAAATTAGGCAAGACAATGGAATAACCACCTGTACTCAAGGTGATCTGCAGCTCTTTTACTTTAAATGGATGTGGAGTTCTCCAGTCTCCCACTCCTCCACATGAGAACTGAGACCTTATCATCTTTCCCATCCTTATCTAGTCATCAGTTGATTTCCTCGTCTATACAGGGCTTATTTCTTCCAAACAACTCCAGGTTTCCAACTTTCTTTAAAAACAAAAAACAAAAGACCAACACACTCTTTAGACAGCATTATATTTGGCATATAGAGGATCAAGGAAAAGTGCATTTGGATATTTTCCTCCAAGATTCTAGTTTGCCTCTTGCTGTCACGATGCATTCTCAGAAATGACATATTTCCCAGCCCTCTAATGAAGCTGAAGGAGCTGCTGCTACATATTAGAGGCTATCATCAATGACAAAACCATCTCATTGAGACTTTACCATCACCCTAAGCTCTGAACTAAGAATGTCTTCCCTCCCTCTCATTTACACACTGTGCTAGAAGTGATTGTCTCTTCTTATTATCTCCTCTAGCTTATTTTGTGTTATTTTCTGAATTCCCATCTGTGAATAAATCATGTTGGCTTTATAAAGTCCTTAGTAAGTGGGATTCTCCTGCTTCAATTTTCTCTTTACCTCCTACATTAGTCTTCAGCCCCCTTTCTTTTTGGTGATTTCAAAATTGATGATTTCTTTTCCTCCTTTTTGATTTCTTTTAATACAGTCATATGTTGCATAATGATGTTGTTTCTATCAACAACAGACCACGTAAATGATGGGGGTCCTATAAAATTACAATATCATATTTTACTATACCCTTTCTATGTCTAGATATATTTAGATACATGAATACTTACCACTGGGTAAGTAATTTTCTACAATATTTAGTACAGGACCATGCCTCACAGTTTTGTAGCCTAGTAGCAATAGGCTACACCATATAACTTAGGTATATTGTAGGCTATACCACCTAGGTGTGAATAAGCACATTCTGCGATGTTTACACAAAATTGAAATTGCCTAATGACACATTTCTCAGAATGCATTCCCGTAATTACATGAAGCATGACTGTATACATCTTCATATTCTTCAGCTAGATAAAGCCAAGTTATCACTGTGTCCCGTTCACAGAAACTGAAATCTGTGACCCTGACTTTCTGGCAGCTTTGTATGTAAGCATAAACAGATCAGACTTCTGTTGCCCCATGCAATTGACTGTCTCTGAGAAAGGTTGTAGAAAGTAGGCATAAGAAGAGCAACAACTACCATACTTGATATCTGTAGAGCTCTCATTCACCAGAATCATGACCAATGTAGAGCTTTT
Source organism: Symphalangus syndactylus (assembly GCF_028878055.3). Classification (NCBI taxonomy): domain Eukaryota; kingdom Metazoa; phylum Chordata; class Mammalia; order Primates; family Hylobatidae; genus Symphalangus; species Symphalangus syndactylus. The sequence continues at coordinate 14,667,920 of NC_072428.2, forward strand.
GAATATTTGTGGGAAATATTTCTTAGCTGCAGTACTTAAGTGTTCTCATTTAGCAAAAGATAGCCTGAGATGCAGCAGAATAAAATGCCTTACTTGAAAATGCGCATGAATAGAGATGGTTACATCTCATATAGGTGCTTAAAACTATTTATTGGATTGCATAAGACAGCAAATGAGTTAAAGCCCTTGGAAAACTATATGGAGATCCAGCTCAGGGGCTCTCTCCAAAAGCTATCATTCCTCTATTCAAGTAGCACAGAGTACAGTCATAGAGAGTGGGAAGGCTGAGATATCCATATTTCTTCACTCTCTCACTGTATAAACAATGACACCTGCCCTCCTTTGCCTAATACAGTTGTATCATAATTTTAAGAATAATACAAAGAAGCAAGGAAATGTGTCACATTGAGCTCCATGGCCACAGTGCCTAGCATCATCCCTAGGTTGTAGTAGGTATATGATTGATACTCACTAGATAAGAAGAATGCTGGAGGAAAAATAAAAAGCAAAGCCATGAGAAGCTCTGCAAATCACACCCTCTCCATTCAAATATTCATGAACTGATGAGGCGGAGAAATTGTTCTGCTCTGTTATAAAATCTGTCCCCATTTCCTCTTCCACACATGTAAGCAGCAAGCACTTACTGTCAGATTGTGACCCTGGGGAAGTCATTCATTTCCACTTGAACCAGCTGTTTCAAATAACTTGTGCATGTTGCGTTTACCAACGGAAAATTATACCTTTTTTTCTTTGATTCACTGAGGGGTTTTTGTTTGGAAAACATTTACTAGTATCTTTCAGCTGCTATGATAGATTTCGCAGCAAGCTTCTCATTTTAAGAGAGGAACCCCCACAAAGTCTCAACCTTCAAGGTCTCTTGTGGTGCCCCACGAAGGGGAACATGAAGGGAGGTGGAAGGGGAACAGAGTGTTTTCCTGGAATTAGAACTCACCAGGGGCTGCTTCAGAGTACAACTATTAAAAGGAAGCTTGTAGAGTGGGGAAACGCCAGAAGAATGGAGCAATAAGAATAAGGCTCAAATCTTAGATTCAAAATGTTGAGTGATTGAACCTTTACATTGCACCTTCATAAAATGAGAATAAAGATACAACTCTATAAGGTATGTGGTATAATGTTTCTAATACACAAGAGGTGCCCCAAAATTGTAGCTACTAATTTAACTCTTTTTTGAAAAAAAGTTCTGCCCTTTTTAATGAGGCAACAATAAAACTTAACACATCACCAGAGATATCATTAGGACAACATGGGATATTGTTTCCATGGACGCTATAGAATTGCACCAATAAAGACAGCATTATTCCACATACCACATTCTCTTACGAAATCTAACTTGTAACAGATAATTTACATTTCTAGAGAACAAGCTCTTTATGGTACGTAGAAATAGTCCTGTCATACAGTGGCCATTCAGTAAGTATGCATTTAATAATAAAATGCATGGATTAGTGATACAGGCCATTATGATTATAAACAATAGTGCAACATTTATTTAGTAAGAATTGAGTAGATGCAGAACTTTAGGTGCTATGAAGGATAAAAATTCTGAAGGAGACACTGCCTTTACCCTCCAGCAAGATTTGGTAGTTACAGCATATAGGACATGTTTTAAGAAGAGTGAGTCTCTTGTGACTGAAGCATCAGATTTGGGGAGATTTGAGGTTTAATGTTAAATATATTTACATAGGCATGGGCAAGGACTTCATGTCTAAAACACCAAAAGCAATGGCAACAAAAGCCAAAATTGACAAATGGGATCTAATTAAACTAAAGAGCTTCTGCACAGCAAAAGAAACTACTATCAGAGTGAACAGGCAACCTACAAAATGGGAGAAAATTTTTGCAACCTACTCATCTGACAAAGGGCTAATATCCAGAATCTACAATGAACTCAAACAAATTTACAAGAAAAAAACAAACAACCCCATCGAAAAGTGGGCGAAGGACATGAACAGACACTTCTCAAAAGAAGAGATTTATGCAGCCAAAAAACACATGAAAAAATGCTCATCATCACTGGCCATCAGAGAAATGCAAATCAAAACCACAATGAGATACCATCTCACACCAGTTAGAATGGCCATCATTAAAAAGTCAGGAAACAACAGGTGCTGGAGAGGATGTGGAGAAATAGGAACACTTTTACACTGTTGGTGGGACTGTAAACTAGTTCAACCATAGTGGAAGTCAGTGTGGTGATTCCTCAGGGATCTAGAACTAGAAATACCATTTGACCCAGCCATCCCATTACTGGGTATATACCCAAAGGACTATAAATCAGGCTGCTATAAAGACACATGCACATGTATGTTTATTGTGGCAGTATTCACAATAGCAAAGACTTGGAACCAACCCAAATGTCCAACAACGATAGACTGGATTAAGAAAATGTGGCACTTATACGCCATGGAATACTATGCAGCCATAAAAAATGATGAGTTCATGTCCTTTGTAGGGACATGGATGAAACTGGAAATCATCATTCTCAGTAAACTATCACAAGGTCAAAAAACCAAACACCGCATGTTCTCACTCATAGGTGGGAATTGAACAATGAGAACACATGGACACAGGAAGGGGAACATCACACCCCGGGGACTGTTGTGGGGTGGGGGAGGGGGGAGGGATAGCATTAGGAGATACACCTAATGCTGAATGATGAGTTAATGGGTGCAGCACACCAACATGGCACATGGATACATATGTAACAAAGCTGCACATTGTGGACATGTACCCTAAAACTTAAAGTACAATAATAAAAAATAAAAATAAAAAAATAAAAAAAAAAAGTGTGGAATGATATGATAAAATACCTTACTCTGAATTCTGAGAAACCATCCAGAATGCTTGATCCAGAGCAGAGGCCAATCAGATGGAAGCAGGAGGATATTAAAACAGTCTGGTTTGCTAGTTTTCCAACTATAACCTACAGGATACAAAGGAACGAGTTGCAGGGCTTTCAGATCAATATCTTCACTTTCACCAGTCAGTCTCATTATAAATGGGTTATATGTATTAAAAATAAGTAGTCTTGGTGAGGAGGGTAGAAGATGACAAACCTCAGATGTAACATGTTGTGAAAATTAAGTCAAATTTGGCAGTAATTAAACAATTACATTTCAGAGTTTGGTAAAAATTTCAAGGTTAAAAGAAGGAAAATCAAAAGTTGTTCATGAAATGATAGTAATGGAATAAAGATTAAGTTATCCAAGATAAAAAACATAAGAAGAAAGGCAGTGTGTGATCCTTGAGTGTGTCAAGGAACAAAATTTTAACGAGTTGAATTTTAAAGATCTAAATGGCTTTTATTAGCAATTCATGAGTCCAGTAACATTCATTCTACAAAATATTACAGAAAGGCACTCAACTAAGCTGAGCAGAAGAAGTGAGCTTTACAGGCAGAAAAGGCTGAAGTAAGCAGAAATAAAAGGAAACAGATTGATTGTTGAAAGTCACTTTTCTTACAGGGTGAAAGCAAAGACGACTTCTTTATCATGCTGGCTCAGGTTAACTGTGCCCCTTTCAATTGATTGCAGTGAATCTTCTGTTCGTTTTTTTGTTTTGTTTTGTTTTGTTTTTGTTTTTTGTTTTCTGTTTTTTGTTTTTAAACTCACCCCTTTCTAAGTTTCCTTTGATTATCTGGCACTTGGCGTCAGTGACTCCATTCTGGAGTTACTCTATTCTTCTTTGATCTGGTCTGTTATAGCCTAGTGCAGGAGCTCAGTCCAAAATGAAGGCCTCTCATACATTTTATTTAATAGGTGAAAGGATGAACCATCCTAGATGTGGAATAAAGTGATACTAATTATTCTGCAAAGAAAAAAAAACAAGTGACCTCATCAGCAAGACACTTTTTAAGTGTCTTAGATTAACTAAGATTAAGTATATATCAAGGATTAACTCTCCAAAACTTGTCCACCGACTTCTGCCAAATGGCTGGCCCACACCGGGGCAGGGTCCTGGGTTGTCCACCTCGATCTAGCTATGATTTGAGACTGTGAATAAACGGTAGACAAATAACTGAAGGAAAAAACAGATGAAAATTATATCTATTATTCTTTTCCCACTAAAATATTTACTCATTGATTTCTACTGATGGAAAAGATACATTCTGCCCCAAAGAACTGAAGTTTTGCTTTGGTTAATCTGATCCTTTCACGAAAAAAGGCAGTGCCCCTTTTTCTTCATGAAAATATCCCCTCTTTGAGGGTCAAGTCTGCTGAATCCAGTCTTCAAGATAACAGATTTCTTCTCTTAAATAAGATTTAAATATAAAAATTAAGTAGAATCTCACCATTTTAGCTTTTTGAGTAACTTTATCACATGATCTAAACATCTCATTTAATGAAACTGGAAATGTCAAAGGAATTCTCTGATTTGACCCCTAGGTTAAAAGCTGCTTCAGGGCCAGGAAAATTTCTTACTCTTATTTTCTATGCCTAGTGCATTTCAGGTACTCAGTACCTGAAAAATCAATTTATGCGCTATATTAACTTATCCAAGATGTGTATTTCTTACTTCCTTTTTTTCTCTCTCACACACACATACATACACGTGTGTGAGCATGCACATACACACAGATATGAACATACATACACATAATAATAATCTATGGTTCAGCTCTAGTCAGCATAATGTCAACATTCATCACCTGCCAAAATGTAGCTTAACTGGACAGAGTAATTACCTATTTTTTCCACAGACAAAAAAATCTGTAACAGTGATACAATGAGGAATTTCACACTGATTTGTAATTTTCAGATAAAATTTTTATATAATCATGTCTCCATCAAGATAAGATGGGAATAAAATTTCGAGGTTACAGAATTTTACACAAGGTTGTCTATGAAGTTTTGCTGATGGCTATGCGAAGATTACTGCTTGAATAGCTATCAGGACCGGAATTGAGTAAGTTCATATCAAAAGTGAAATTAAAGGGGAAAAAATGATCTAACAGGATTTTAAAAGAATGGGAACTCTTTCAAATCTTTCTTTAAGGTGTGAAGATATTTGGAAGATTTGTTTTAAAAAATGACAGTGAACAGTATAATAATCCATACATTTATGGAGGGTAAACAGTATAATAATCCATACATTTATAGAGGGATTTCCAATTTGCAAAGCACTCTCACAGAGATTATCCCATTTAATTCTCACAGCAACCACAATGTAGTGGTTCCAATAGAAATTAGGTTCTCCAATTTACAGGTGAGAAAACTGGGACATCGAGGATTAATCAGAGGCATTCAGGCTGAGTTTTTTCTCCCATTTAGAAGCCTTTTACAGTCTCCTTGGTTACGTTTAACAATCAACATGTGTGGAAGACAGGAGGGATGCTTCACTACTCTTTCTTAATGGCCAGAAAGGACCACCTTTGAGAAGACAAGCAACACACTGAGATACACTATTGAAAATGAATCTGACTGAGCTAATAACTGACTTCAAGCAACTTCATTTTTGCCTTTGAAGCACATTTTATCTGGGTTAAGACAAAGAACACACTATTTTCAGTCTGCATTGCTAGCTCTAGGATCCATAATAGCTCAATAAAATTAAAAGGCCTATTCAGGTTTACCATTTCAGTTACACTAGGTGGCTCTGCAAAGACAAAACAAGTTGAACAATTCTGCATATTGACTGACATCATCTCTATCTTTTGTAAACTAGGTTGGCATTCATTTCTAGGGGCTTCCAGCAGTCACTATTTGCTAAAAAAAAATAATAAAAATGAACAAATTGAAGAAAAATGGAAAACACTGATGTTTACCTGGCCTAAGACTTTTATGGCAAAAGCTCAGACCAAAGAGCAAATTAATGGATACATTGGTCCCAAACCATAAAGAGAAATGTTTGGAATGTCTTAAATGCTTCATACATATTTTATACTACTTTGGGAACATATAACAGCTTTGACTTTAGCCCTTAAAGATTTAGGAAATAAAAGAAAGGGAAATGATGTCTGGGCTGAACATGATCTGACAAACTGAATTTATGTCTGCTAATGTGAAATATTTATTTAAGCCAGTATAGCAGAGGGTGATATTCCATGGAATAGAGATAGAGCACATGAGTTCTAGATGTTCCCAGTAGCTATCAGTGCTTTAGTCATAAATCATTAAAGGTTGATGGGTTTGATATAGAAAACCAAGGCAAAAGGATTGCTGTACAGTGAGAAATATTGATGTAATTTGTATATTTGCCCAAATCCTATGTTGAGTTGTCATTGCCAGTATTGGAGGTGGAAACTGGTGGGAGGTGATTGGATCATGTGGGGGCGGATTTCTCATGAATGCTTAGCACCATCCCCTTGGTGCTGTCCTTGTGATAGTGCTTGCAAGATCTGGCTGTTTATAAGTGTGTGGTACACCTCTCTCTCTCTCTCCTGTTACTCCTTCTCCGGCCATGTGATATGCCTGTTCGACCTTCACCTTCTTCCATAATTGTAAGCTTCTTGAGGCTTCCGCAGAAGCTGAGCAAATGCAGACACTAGTCTTTCTGTAAAGCCCACAGAATCATGAGCCAATTAAATGTCTTTTCTTTTGAAATTACCCAGTCTCAGGTATTTCTTTATAGCAATATGAGAACAGCCTAATACAAAACCTAGCATGGTTTCTACAATCTATAAGGAACTCTTCATTCTGTAAATGTAGCTAAATCATGTGCAGCCCAAAACATTTATACGATGCATCTGACCTAAGGCTTAAATAAAAAAAAAATTATGACTAGCCCTTTCTCCTTGGACCTTCCAGACGAAGACAACTTTAAATTGAGAGATAAGCTTAAATCTCATTTAACATAGAGATTCTGGCAACCTGTAAAGCCTGAGCTCCCAGGGTGGCCAGGAAAAGTACAAATTCTAAGAGACAAAATCTCTCATCGTGTAGGCCGGGCTCAGTGGCTCATGCACTTTGGGAGGCTGAGGCGGGGGTATCATGAGGTCAGGAGTTTGAGACCAGCCTGACCAGTATGGTGAAGCCCTGTCTCTACTAAAAATACAAAAAAATTAGCCGGGCATGGTGGCACGCGCCTGTAGTGCCAGGTACTCAGGAGGCTGAGGCAGGAGAATTGTGTGAACCTGGCAGGTGGAGGTTGCAGTGAGCCAAGATCATGCCACTGCATTCCAGCCTGGGGGACAGAGTGAGACTCCAACTCAAAAAAAAAAAAAAAAAAATCTCTCATCATGTCAAAACTAGTCTCAATACATCTCTTTGTTTTTAATTTTAATCTATTCTCTGGAAGTAAATATGGAATGGGGCAAAGTGTATACAGTAAGAATTCTTGAAACTACAAAAATATCTCACAAAGTGTCAGTATAGAAAAATGTTAAATAAATTTTAGTCATTATTTGTCATCATTATCAGCAGTATTAGTAGCAGCAAAATACCCTACAGGCTGTTAGGTAGTCTTATCAAATAGTCTATGGTTTACCAACTTTGAGTGTAGTATCTATTCTCAAATGATTCAATATGAACTTTTAACTTATAAGACTACAAATTAAGGGAGGAATGTCTTTAATAATCACATAAAACAAGACAGAAATTGACACTATTTATAAAAAATTGTAAGACATAGTAGAATAATGCATAGAATTGTTTAGGATGACCATGATTTGAACATGTTTCCTTTAACCTTATGAAAAAGTTCATTGAAAATAAGAGATAGTCCCAATTCTTGACCTCCCTTATGCAAAATATCTATCAAAAGATCCGGATGTGTTCTCCATCCTCATTCATGTACTTGACACTCCGTCTTTCTGTGAGGCAGGTGCATGTCACTCAAACTGTTTGTTCTGTTGGTATAAACAAACAGAACAGGTTAAACTGACTTTCCTCAAGCAATCCCTTCAGAAAGAAAGATTAGATTCAATTATTCAAACTGAACTAGGTACCCGACGGCCACCAGTCATCTGAGTCTACGATGAAGGTACTGTCAATCGGTATCCTCCGATTCATGCAGGTTCCGCATGTAGGGTAAAAAAGAAATCACTTTTTTTTTCCAGGAGTATCATATGTACCCTTGAGGCTGCAATTTGTGAGTGGAATTTGGATATTAGCTTGCATTCCTCCTAAAAACTTGGTGACGCACTTTAGAAGTAGCCATAGAGACCTTCCAGTATTTAAGAAAATAGCACCAATAGGCCATGTAGCCCTCAGGTGACTACAGAGATTGCTCTAAAGTAAGGTTACCGTTGGTTACTTGGATTACTTCTCGGAGGGAAAACTAATGTATTATTTTTGTGTGCTCTTCAAATAGTTATTCCAATGGATATCATTTAGTGTCCTAACAGAGGTCATTCAATTAGAAAAACTGGTCAAAATTTGTTTCTGACTCTTGATGAAGCAACCAATGACAACACCTTGGCCCTGAAATACATGCAGGTCAGGTTCACTTTCCAGGGTTGTTAGGGATGATCAAATTACCCTAGACTTTTTTCTTGCAAACCAGGTTCGTGCAATAACTAAGAGGTCCTTCTGTACCTGGATTAATGCCATAGGCCAAATGAAAATGTCAACGTAGACTCTTAAGAAGAAATCTACATGGATTTCTAAGTTATACCCTAATAATTTCAACTCATTCAACTTGTTGATTTCAGGACCCTAGGAAGCATTGTTGAGGTCAGCACTGTAGCTTGATTCATTCTGCTGTGTCAATCCCTGTCAATATAAGCCTTTCAACACTACAGGAGACAAAACGAAATGACTTATTTTCACCCTATATTGCTCAGATTCATTAGAGTGGTCAAGGAAGCATCATATTCACAGAAAAATTTGTTAGAAGCAAAGACAATGGAAGAATGAGGAGTATATATTGTGACAATTTTTCACAAGTTCCTCACTTTTCTGTATGTCTTACAAGCAAAGACACTGCCTCATTTTGTTCTGTCTTATCTTTTCAAGGATGTTTGTACAGCAAATAGCCTTGGAAGATAGCAATAATGTCTCCCTCCAGAGAAAAGTGTAGGTTTGTTTAATGTACAATATAGTAAAGATGACATTCCATGCTAGGCAATGATGTGGCAGTTTCACTGTCTGTCATCAAGGATTTGAGTTCTCTAAGCTTGGGTTCTTTTCCTATAAACATATCACATTTGTACGTACCAGGTAGTCTTTTTGTTGGTAACATTCCATGGAATTTGCGGGTCTGAGAACCAACACAAATGCTGATACTCTAGATACTACTATTGTGATAAGTAACAAAACTCTTTCTCTCTGACCCAGGAGTCTTATGTATTCTGCCATCTGCCATAAAACTGTGGCAATTAAGTTTTTAGTTTGCAATTAAGATAAAATCTCAGACCCTTCAGAGTTTTTGATAGAGGGTGGGCATAATCATAGTGGTAAATATTTTTATTTTTCTACTATATTTATACCTTGTAGTTTTTTGTGATAGTGACTGTATTTGTAGTGAGCATGATATTATAAATTACACTTATAACACTCAATATCAAATGTGGAAACTGACTCTTCATGCGATCATCATGTTTAGTTTTTTCATTCTCAATGGGAAAATAGTTGTGTTTATCAATTGTGACTATTTTCTACTAGTCTTAAAACAAGTAGGTCAGCAGTATGGGCCACTTACTAGGAGCAGATTTATAAGAAAACATAATATCTGTAAATACTAAAATGACTTTTTTAACAAAACATGTGTATTTGTAAGATGGACTAAGTTTAAGCTGAGGCAACAAATAATCCTAAAATTCTTGTGACATAACACAAAGTTTATTTCTCACTCACACAAATTCTGCTGACAACTCGCTAGCACAGATGCACAGATGCAATACATCCAGGCTGCTAGATCACGGCTCTCCATTTTTGCCTTCACACTCAACTTCAGAAGAGGAAGAGACTGTTCGAATGTTGCACAAACGTTTTCACTGCCTCAACATGAAAGTGACATGTGACAGTAACTCTCAGACTCCACTGACTAGTTATAGTCACATGACCCGACCAAATCACAAGGGGAATGAGAAGTGTCATCTTATATGTAGAAGGAAGATAGTACTTGTTAATTTCCTGTAAAAATTTAAGACAATTACCCTTGTATCTGATCAAATGAAAGTCATGTTTAGGTCACTATTGGTTCCCAATGTCTATATGAGAAAGTCAATAAATATGACCAAAAACACCTTCACTTCAGCTAGAATAATCACCTGGTTGTTTCTCAGGTGAATGAGCTGCAGGCATTGTGAAAAATCACTCTTACATTTATCTTTCTATGAGATAATCTAACAAACAACGCTAATTCTCAGTTTCAGTAACTTTGGATAGTTATTTAAGAAGTAGTTTTAAGTATACTTTATTATCTAATTTAGCCCTACTAAAATCCTACAAATTAGATTGTTATAATTATTTCTATTTTTTAAATGAGGAAAAGTAGTTAAGGAGAGGTTAAATGATCTGTTCAGAGATTCAAACCAGGGCATTGGGGAATCCAGGCAGTTTAGCTCTTGAGACCAAACTCTTCACTACCTCAGTATACTACCCTCTTACAATATTCACATATTACTGGAGCAGGCATTGGGTAGGTATTACCAAATCATCAATATCTCTTAGAAGGGTACAAGGACAGTCTCACTGTAAAACAAAATGATGATCTGGTCTCAAGTATGTAGAAAGACCTAAGTTTAGTAAAACCAAGAATAAGAGGATACTTTGACAGTGAAGAGAGTTGAAGACATTTTGTCAATCTAACCTACTTTTTTGCTTTATTCTACTTCATAATTTGCATTGTGAAGACTGATGAGAGACACTTTGGGGTCTTGATTATACAACTTTGTTTTATATCCAGAGTACACACAATCCTTATTGATGTTTTACAACCATTCTTTTAGAACATAATTAGGAAAGGCATGATTATATTTGGGATAATAATCATAAATTGGTGGATTTCAATGGCAGCAGTGTTTAAATTTTACTAACATTACAAATGTAGCATAATATATTTGATATCTCTATGTTAAACAATAATTTTAGAACATATAATATTTTATCAGTGCAATTTTATGTCGATTATCTGACTTAGGATTTCAAATATCTAGGTAGAAAGGTAGAATATTCTTTGTTACTACCATATAGAGATGAAAAAAACTGTGGCAGGGGTTAAATGGCTTTATTTATTTTCAACACAGATTAATCACATGAGCTATTTGTTCAGGCTGGGTGACAAGGAGTGAAATAAGATATATTTTAGATATTAAAGAGTGTACAAGAAGTGAAATAAGATGTATCTTAGATATTAAAGAATGTTCCATCTACAAGATGGAACAGTGAGTTGGTAATGAAACTAAACTGATCAAATATAATTTGATTAAGGTTCTGTTAGGATAGTATTTTGATGCTTTGGTTCTGACCTAGTTCAATTAATTATGAACACAAAGACAAGTTACAATTTAAATTGATTTTGCTCATGGTTCAATTCATAGTTAATATTTTGAAACAACTAAGTACATTCAAGGCCTTATTCCAGTTTTAGGTTCGAGATTTTGTTGTGAGCAAGTTGTTAATGAAATTGGAGCATACTTAGGAAGGAAATGGAAGAACATAGTACAGTTATATTTTGAGAGGCTACGTTTCTATCTTATTTAATCTTTATAAGTCTGTGAAATACTTGTTATTATCTCCACATTACAGGTAAGTAAACTTAAAGCATTATCTTCATTAGGTAACCTTTCCAGTCGTCACCAAATAGAAAAAGTAAAACTTAGAATTTCTCTGATTTTATGACTTGGATCCCCATTTACATTTGATAACCAGTGTATGCCTTTCATGTGTGAGATAGTGTGCCCATTCTACAAGGGCAACTATTTCTGATTAACTTTCTATTTGTTTTCTCTTAGTGACTGTGTAAAACTTTTGTGTTTCATCTACCCAAATAGGGCAGAGTAAAGTGTTGTCAAGAAATTTCTTCGTAAAAATATAGTTTAGTTTACAATTTTAATAGCACATTAAACTATTTTCTGTGACAATACTCACATATGTATACCCTGGTAAACTCTTTCCAATCACATCTGTTAGCTTTCATATAAATATGGTCCCTATGTTATAGAAGATTCCTGAAGTCCCGAGGGAAAATTAGTTCAAAGTTATGTAAAAGTGATTTGGAACAAGAAAGGAGTATAGACTCCACAATTCGACGCCTGGATTCAGGAGAATTACCATTTGGATTCAGTACTGACCCTGACTCAGGAGATTCGTTTTGATATTAAGAGTGCTTTTATTGTATCACCAATATCTTCTCAAGCTAGGGTGTTATTGCATTTTTCAAAAAATTACAAACTAATAAAATCTAAGTGAATTCGCCAGATTTCTAGAGAGTTTAAATTCCACACATGCAAACTGTCAGCTTTAAGTAAGTCATGCAAAACTCTATTTAAATAAGTCAGCCTTTCCCTGAATATGGAAAATGGGAAATGTTATTTGGTAGTTAAAATAAAATGGTTTGAATGGAGAGGAATAGATTAAACCTGCTCACAGTCACTGAGCGGAGATAATAAGAGATGATTTGAAAGTGGAAATAGTCATTTGTGATGGGCTTTGCTGTTAACACACTAGCAAGTGTGAATGCTTTAGAGAGCATAGGTGAAACCAAAAAGCATGCCTCCATCCTCGTAAATGAAGCATTCACTGGAGGTTCCTTCCTGCTAGAATTTCATTCAGTTTGCTCTTGACTTTCATTTGCCAACCAGCCCACAAGGGACACAAAATAGAAATAACATCAGTGAATTCAAAGCAGGAAACCCTGTGGAAAATGTCCCCTGAAGAGATCTTAGCAGGGTGATTCCTAATTGACAACCAAGATTCATACAAAAGAATGCTAAGGGCATATTATTTTAATTACGTGTGGAAGAGAGCTTAAGGGCACAGCTTAGGACTTATACAAAACAGGATTCCAGACCTGATTTGTGCCTATTTTTTGTGCTAGCTTTTATGGGCAAGTTAATTTCTTTGAGTCTCAGTTTCCTTGTTTGTAAAAGAGAAATAATTGTGGTACACATTCACCATGGATTGAATTAGGTCATAGATACAAAATGCTTGGCACAATACCTGGTCCACAGTAAGCTGTCAATAAATGTTACTTAAAAATCAAGACAAAAACAACTCTATCACAATTATATACTTTTTTGACTGTTTGCATATAGAAGTAAAATATTGACAAGTATTCTAAATACTTCATTGAGTAATATTTTTTAAAGTCTTACTATGCACCTGTGCTGAAGCCCTGAAGTCCCCAGACACCAAGATAAGACATATTCTAGGAAACATGTAATTTGTGGGTAATTTATGGGATAGGTCCCATAAATTTCATCAAGTTTCCAGACCTCTGGACTTTTAGTATCTTACCACTTGCAAAATATGGAACTTAATTGATAACTTCCCATACCACAATTCCCTCCCTAAACTCTCTTCTGGGGGAAGAAATCAGCTTACAATTGCCATATTTTTTCTCATTCTCTTTACCTCTTTTAAACTGCCTTTTTATGTAAAATGCTTTCTGTGACTGATAAATGTCCTCTTCTATGTACGCTAGTTAATTACTTCCTAAAGCATCTGTTGCTTTTCAAAAGAACATGTTCTACATGTTCTTAAAAACAACTTTTCTTTCTACAAAATTTAGTTGAGGCATTCTGTGCAGGGAGTAAGATAAAGTACCTTCCAATTGTTAGGCACCTATTATCTGTCAGGTATTTCTCTAATAATTTTCTTTAATCCTTTTAGCAACCCAATGAGAGGGGGAATCTTAAACCCATTTTCTGCATCAGGAAAAAAAAGAATCATAGAAATCACATTATTGCTACATAAATTATACCTACATTTACCTTTGTATTTGTTTTAATTTTTTGGTAGGGAGAATGTTTTCTGATTTGACACCTGGACTGTGGAAACCATATGATACAGTCCTATTATCTCCCTTTTAGAAAAAAAATTATGACACCATCACTATCAAAATCACTTCCTAAAATACTCATTAATTTTAGATTATGGAGCATCACCCCCCTAGCAAAGGGCTCTATATACAGCAAGTAAGCATAGAAGACAAATTTAGTAAGCAAAATTCTAAGATGGTCTCCAAAATTCTGCCCCTCTGCTTAAATATCCCCGATATAGTCCTCTTCCCTGGAGTGTGAATGAAATTTATAAATATAATGGGTCATTATGTCTGTGATCACGTAACGTTATTTAGCAGAATGGAAATATCAGATTTAATTAATGTCCCTAATCAGTTGACTTTGAGTTAATAAAATAGAGATTATCTTGTGTTGGCCTTATCTAATTAGATGAATCCTTAAAAGAAATCAGATGGATTCAAAGTGGGAGACTACTGCTGCTTGCACTGAAGAAGAAAACAGCTCTATTGTGAACTAAATATGGACGGGGTCCCATGGCAAAGAACCAAGGATTGCTTCTAGTTGCTGAGGGCAGTCTCTCGCCAATAGTCAACAAGAGAGTGTGTGCCTTATTCTGATAACAGCAAGAAACTAAATTCTAACAACAACCACACAGCTTGGAAGTGGACCCTGAGCTTCCAGTGAAATTACAGTCTTGACTGACACTTTCACTTCAGCCCAGTGAGACCATGAGTAGAGGATCCAGGACAGCTATGCCTAGACTCTTAACCCATACAAATTGGGAAATAATAAGTGTATATTATTTTAAGCCTCTAAATTTGTCGTAGTTTTTTACACAGTACTAGAAAACTAGTAGGTCAAGTTAAATGCCAAATACGGCATAGACAGTAAGTACTACAGAAGTCTGGTAAGGTAAAAATAAATCAATTTGGGGGATGGGAGGGATGGTTATACTGCTACAGAAAAAAGAGTCTTCAACTCAATAAAGATTGATGTTTCATGCCAAAGTTTTCAATTCTGCTTTCCTTTGTAATATGTCATTTTCTTAGATTGGTTTCCCCAGAAGCCAACCCTAAGACAAGGATTCAAGTGCAAAAGATTCATTATGGAAATGCTCTGAGGAAAATCTGGGCAGAGGAAAGGAAAAAGCCAATTGCAATTTTAAAGGGGCAATTTCAGGCAAAATCTCAGAGATAGCTGAATCTCATATGAACATCCATGTTATAATTGTACTCTAAACTTTATCCTTACTTGAGACAAGGGTACAGGCACTGCCAACTCACTGCATGCAAGAGCAAATCAGAAAGCTGCCTCAGTAATTTAAGAGCAGTCTTTGTAAGTCCTTGTAAGAGAGACACAGGTGTAGACAGTTAGAGAAAAAAACAAAA
The DNA here is from genome assembly GCF_028878055.3 of Symphalangus syndactylus. Lineage (NCBI taxonomy): Eukaryota > Metazoa > Chordata > Mammalia > Primates > Hylobatidae > Symphalangus > Symphalangus syndactylus. The sequence continues at coordinate 14,683,175 of NC_072428.2, forward strand.
GAGGTGCATGATAATTTCCCAGAAATGTATAAAAGGAGGTGAGTGCATCTAGCTAATGTATGAGCAGTATATACTAAAATTACAAAACATTAAAAAGATTACAATTAACAGCTTAATAACTCTAGAGTACTGCTTGTGAAACAAATTACAAACAATAAATTAAGAATTAAGAAATTGAGTCTCTGACTACTACTGTGGCTGCCATTCATTAAATACCACTAAGTTCCAGACACTATTTCATTTAATGCTTAGCACAACCTTATGACATTAGTTCTATTGTAATCCTTATTTTATACTTAAGAAAAATTTTGGATCAGGGAGATTTAACACCCTTAACCAGTGGACACTTTGTACATGAGTGAGCTAAAGTTTGAATGCTTTGAATCAAATTGTGTCCCCATTCCATTACACTAAGCCACTATATCTTCTGTAAGCTTGAGTTGAGAGGTTGGCAAATTATGTAAAAATAACAATCATAAAAAGTGCTTACTGTGTGCCAGTCTTCCAAGTGCTTTACATAGTTAACATAAAACTCAAGAGTGTATGTCTTTATTATCATTTGGGGTGATGTGTGTCATATACTTTGGGCCTCACAATATACAACAGTGAGAGACACTCTAATATCCTGGAAAGATTGTGCTTACAATTTATTTTTCTCATATTCTCCTTTCTCTCATTTCTTTTGCTTCCTTCCTATATTGATTTATTGTTTAACAAACTGGCATTGGATAACAAATTTATGATGAACACCATGATGGTATTTAATAAGGTACAAAAGAGTATGTAAAACGTGCCTCCTAGGAACCTACAATGTTTTACAGAAAATCAGAGGAATGCATAAATGCCTATATCATAAGAGGTACTATTCTATAGATATTCAAGGGAGAAAGAAATTGTATTTATTAGAAAGCTTTGACAGTTGAAGTAGACTTTGAAATGGATTTCGGAGTTGTTGCAAGGGAAGGAAAAACCACCTCAGGTGGAAGGAACAGTGTGAACAAATCTGTGAAGACAGGAAGGAGTAGGTTTTCTGGTATTCAGGTAGTTTGATTTGTTTGTAGCAAATAAAAAGTTAGGGGGAGGACAATGCAGATGGGAGCCAGGTGATCAACTCTAAATGCCAAATTAAGAAGTTTAGGCTTTAATTTTTGCTCACAGCTCAAAGTTCCAATTTCTTTCTTTTCTTTCCTTTTTCTTTTTTTTTTTTTTAATTTGAGACAAAGTATTGCTCTTGTCACCCAGGTTGGAGTGCAGTGGCACGATCTTGGCTCAGTGAAACCTCCACTCCTCTGGGTTCAAGTGATTCACCTGCCTCAGCTTCCCAAGTAGCTGGGATTACAGGCACCCGCCGTCTCACCCAGCTAATTTTTGTATTTTTAGTAGAGATGGGGTTTCACCATGTTGGCCAGGCTGGTCTTGAACTCCTGATCTCAGGTGATCCGCCCACCTCGGCCTCCCAAAGTGCTGGGGTTACAGGCATGACAAAATTCCAATTTCCGAAACTGTTTTGGGTAAGAAAACAACCAGATTTTGGAAAGTACTTAATGTATATTTTTACTCAAGATAATGGTCCATCCCTTGATGCAAAGCCAGAGGGATATTTTAAGAGATTTTGTGTTGATTTTTTTTTTTTTTTTTGGAGGTGGTCGGGGGCGGTTTGCTTTTTCACTGTATGCCAGAGAAGAGGATAATGTGAGTTGAACCTCCTTTAAAACATTTTCTTATGGCCAAGGAACACCTGCCACGAGATTGTGTTTATTTTTTATGTCTTTTTAATCTGCTTACCAATTTTCAGTTAGAAAACAAAGCAACTAAAGGCACATTAAGTCTGAAAGCACTGTAATCCTCACCTCTCTCTTAGATCAGTATTGCTTCTATTGAACAAGCTTAATTGTTTTTTGTTTCTATTTAAGGAGAGGGATAAAAACCTTATATATGAAACTTTCACTAATAACCTGAAACATCACCACAGAGACAGTCTGGTTATCCTGTGTTTGTTTAGGCATCCACTTATTCACTTGCAATGCAGGTATGTAAAGCTGAACACAGAAAAAAATGAGCAAGTACTATTAGCAGTTTCATTATTAGCCAACAGATGTAAATCTGAAATTGAATCGCATCATGTCAAAGGAAAAAGTACCCTATAAGAATGAATTTTTGAACGTCTTCCAGGCTGCGATTAAGCAACCCAACGTTTCCTTCATTCAGAAGTTCTACCACTAGCAACTGTTAGCCACCCTATGCCTCTAAACACACATAGATAGGGCGGACATGTAATTTATTTTACAAAGAGGAATGGTTTTTATGAGAAAAGGAGAGGATATTAATAATATGGTAATGCAATCAGCATACATGTGAACCATCAGGCAAACTGGGACATGCTATCACAGAATTTATATAGAAATCCAAGGAAGTTAGGGGATCAAGCATATATCCACACCCATCGCCAACTTTAGCAGTGGGTGTGGCTTCTAACTTTAACCAATTCCTTAGAACTTGGGGGGAAAAAAAAAAGCTCTGTAGGTCTTGTTGGTAACAGAAGAGTGTATGAGCACCCCAAATTCTCATTCTGGCCATAATTTCCACTGGCCTAGGAAGGTGTTTGAATTTTACGGATAGATAACTTTTTCTTAAAACCTTAGCTCCAAGATCATATGACATTATTGTTCCAGGTAAGGAAAGAAAGAAATGGGACTTTACAGATTCCCTATCTTGAACACTTTCTTTGGGAACTATGTCCATGATGACCCTGAATATGGAAGTGACTCACTCATCTCAACTCCTTTTTCCTGATAGTTATAGAATTTATGGGAAACGTGCCTTTGGTAGTGATAGACCAAAACTACTTTCCAGGAAATGCATCTGTGTTGGTCTCTCTGTCTCTCTCTCTGTCTGTCTCTCTCTCTCTCTCTCTCTTTGTATCTGTCAGCATGGAGACTCTTTGGATGAAAAACTATATATGGGCAGGCAAATTATATTTCAATTCTAGCTCTGCCACTTCCTAGCTGAGTGACTCTTGGTTGGATACTTAACCTAGGTGGACATTAGTTTCTTCATCCCTTTATAACACTGCCTAAAAGCCAAGCACTCTGCTAAGTACTTTATATGGATTATATCATTCCAGTTGTCACAACAGAACTTTGGAGTAGTTATTATTATTTCCATTTTAGATGATAAAACAAATTATTAACTAACCTCTTCCCAGGCTTTATTTTTGTTTTTGGCTTTTTAATGTTTATATTTCCAAGTAATGTATAATTTCCAAAAGACAGATTGTGTCTGTTTAGGTCAATACAGACACACATCATGTAATGCTCAGTAAATATTTGTTGAATGAAAGAGTGTATGAATGAAAGCAAGAGGGTTGCTAAAAGTGATGTAGCTATTCAGGATTAGAATTAGGAGTTAAACCCAAGTAATCTGAACCCATAATCTAGATGCTTCTTTACATCGTCTTCCTGGCTTATTGTGCCATTGTGAATATTATGTGAAAAACTTCTTATACCAGGAACTCAATAGATATGACCTCACTTCTTTTCCTTCTTCTTATATTTGTAGTCCTTAGATATGCTGGGAAAACAAGCACTAAAAAGCAGTCACCTTGTCTTGTCCAGTTCTCAGGGCGCTCATTCATACTGGATAATTCGTTTAATGATTTACAATGGGTGAATATCTCTTTCTTTGGCAGGAAATCTATTTGAAAAACAAAACAAAACAAAACATGATCAGTTACTTGATGCATTCATGAGATGTGATCCAGAAAAACTTATTAAGGAATTATTTTGTCAGAGTCAGTCTCTCTCAACAATGTAAGCTACTTTTTCACTGTTTCTGATTAGAGTAGATCCTTGATGTTTATTATGAGTATCATCATCATTAATGAAAATAGTATGAGAACATACTAAGATGCATAAGTGAGTAATGGTGTACCATTCTAACATTGCTAAGATGTGAATTTGGATCTTGCATGACAAGATCCAAATTCATAGTATTTGTAATGAATGGTATTTGATCCAGTATTCATGGTAAGACTTATAGCTATTGAAAAATAAGTAGCCTAAGAATGTGAAAAAATTAGAACCCTTGTACATAGCTGGAGGGAGTGGCAAATAATGGAACCACTATGGGAAACAGTTTGACAGTTCCTCATAAAGCTAAACACAGAATTACCATATGACCCAGCCATCTGCTTCTAGATACATGTAAAAAAAATCAAAAACAGGGGCTCAAACATATATTTGTATGCTAATATTTATTGGGGTATTATTTACAATAGCGAAAGGCTGAAAAAAACTTAAAAGTCCATCAAAAAATTAATGGATAAACAAAATGTGATATATACATACAATGGAATACTATTCAGCTATAAAGAGGAATGAAGCTCTGATACATGCTATAACGTGGATGAATCTTTAAAAATTATGCTAAGTGAAATAGGCCAGACACAAAAGAACAAATATTGTATAATTCCATTTATATAAAATATGTAGAATAAGCAAATTCATAGAGGCAGAAAGGAGATTAAACCAGGGGCTAAGAGAAGACAAAAACTGGAAGTTATTGCTTAGTGAGTGATTAAATTTTTGTTTGGGGCGATAAAACCTTTTGGAAATTGATAGTGGTGATGATTGCACGACATTGCAAATGTAATTAGTGCATCTAAATTGTATACTTGAAAAGTGTCAAAATAGCAAATTTTATGTTTTGGATATTTTATTACAATTTTTAAAAGATAGAAAAATAAACAATGTGACTTTTTATTCTCTTCTAGTGCCAAATGTAGTAACTCTCACAAAATAGTATAAAATGGGGTTTTTTTTTAAATAGAAAAAGAAGAGAATGTTTTCTGAAAAATGAAATTTTGGATAAATGTGAAGGAGCATTAGACTGTGGCAAAGGAAATGCATGACTAACCTTGATTTGGAATAGAATAAGGGAAGAAGCTTGGTGAGAGTTATTTTACCTCCAAATTTAAAGATTTGCAGACTTTTTAAAAGAGATTTCTGGTAAATGTTATGAGTCAACTTTGGCACAAAACTTCCTGGAACTAGTATCACTATCACGGTATTTCTCAGCATGAAAATAGGTCTCAAAGTCAACAATTTGGGGTATTTGGGGTTAAATTGATTATATAAGCCCAGTAATAATAAGATTATGTAAGCCCAATAATAATAAAATTATTATTGCAGCTCTGCTCACACTGTTTAATATGCTAATGTACATTGTAAATTACCAAGAAAAAGATCCAGTCTTCAGCAGTTTCCAAATTCAATTTACCACAGAATTCATTTAAACATATTATCACTAAGACAAATATTTATCCAAACTGCAGTCTTGTTGGGGCTGCCACACATCGTGTCTACTCCCTTCTCAAATGAGACGCCAAATGTGATAAACTATAGTTTTGATAAAAAATATTCATATCCCTCCCAGAATGAAGGTTAATTTTCCCTGTTCACCTGTTATTAAACATGCCCATGTAACCTGCTCTGGCCAATAAAATGCGAGGGAAATTTCCTGGAAGAGCTTTGGAGAATCAGTATGTGGTACTCATTCTTCTACGAGATGAGAAATGTTCTATATCGAAGCTACTCTGTCAGCCAAAATAGTGATAGACATGTTCTGAATGGGGGAGAAAAATAAGGGTGAATATCAATGATTGAAGAGGTACACTAATAGACTGTATTACTGTTTAAAAATATTTTCTACTTTTCCCTGTAGAAGGATTACATTTCTCTTTCTCGATAATATCAAACACGGTCATGGTGAAACGGGATGTGGCGACGAGGTGTGGCTCATTACTTCAGCGCCCCGCTGCTCATCCCTCTAGGGGATCATACAGACGGGGAGGCTGTGAGGCTCCGACCCCGTGGCAGTGTCTAGGGGTGGATGTTTACAGCTGAAGCCCCAGTGGGTGTGTTTTACAAGGTGCTCTTTTAATTTAGCCATCCGTAGGTGGCTTGTGTTAGCTCAACCCCTGCCTTATCGCAAGGACAAAGGGGCTGAAGCCCCAGTGGGTGTGTGTTACGAGGTGCTCTTTTAATTTAGCCATCCGTAGGTGGCTTGTGTTAGCTCAACCCCTGCCTTATTGCAAGGACAGAGGGCTTTCTCTACGCCGGGGTTCTTGCCTTGGTGTGCCGGAAGAATCAGATCACGCATGCGCTTGGAGAATGACTGCTAGGCTTTATTGAGTGGAAGAAGCTCTCAGCAGATGAGGGAGCCAGAAGGGAGACGGTTTTCCCTTGGAGTCTGGCTGCTTGGCTGCTGACTCATCTCTCTCTGACTGCCTCAGCCAAACTCCATGTCGTTCCACCAGTCAATGGCTTGGCAGCGTGCTGGCGTCTGTCACGTGCTCTTCTGCTGGCGTGCTCGCCGCAACGTCCAGCTGCTTGCGTCTTCTTCCACCAGTGTGTTTCTGTTGATGTCCAGCCATTTGTGTGTGTGCCCGTTACGGTCTCGGGTTTTCACAGGCACAGGATAGGGGCGTGGCAGGCCAGGATTGTCTTGGGAAATGCAACATTTGGGCAGGAAAAGAAAAATGCCTGTCCTCACCTAGGTCCGTGGGCGCAGGCACAGGAGGGAGCCCTAGCCAGGGAGCACGCCCTTCCCCACTTCTGTGTCGTTTAAAGGGACCATGCCCTTCTTTTCGCAGCCCTTCCCTTCCCCTCCTCTGTATCAGTGGGGCTTATTTGGCCAATTCCATGTGAGCAGAAGTAATGTGTATCCCACGTAGTGAGCCAACGTATGGTGTGCTATACTTATTTTCTCTATCTATCATACTGGTATTAGTCCAAATTGAGTCTGTTCAGTAAACTTGGATCTTAGATTAAAGATGACACAGAGAAGAGCTGCAGCCTCAATGTCTTACTCTGGTATGAGTAAGAAATGAATCATTATTATTTTAGACCACTACAAGTTTGGAGTTATTTGTTACCTCAACATAGCCTAGCTTAGCCTGATTAATAGATTAGGAAACTCATCATGGACTAATTAAGTATCCCATCTCCATAGACACTGCGAGTGTTCCAGGAATAGGCTTATAGGTCAAGCCAGACTAACATCCTTTCCCAGCATTTTTTGAATTTGAAAAGTTGTTTTCAGTCTTTATTTTTTCTCTTTGTGTTTCAGTTTTACAGTTTCTATTTTTATGTTTTCAAGTTCACTAATGTTTTCTTGTACAATCTCTAATTAGAGGTCAATTTCATCCAGTGAGATTTTTATTTATTAAATTAAAATTATTTTTATTAATAATAAATTTAAGAAATTTATTAATAAAATGTATTGAATCTATTAAATTTATGTATTAAATTTCTATTAATTCATGTATTAAATTTCACTCATTACAATTAATAAGATGCCATATTTTTATTCTAGAATTTCCCTTTATTTCTCTCACCTTTATGTTGTTTTCTAAATAACTGAACATAATGTTTAGCTGTTTTAATATGCAAATCTGCCTATTCCATCACCTCTAAGTTTTCTAGATCTGTATTTGTTTCCTACTTTTTCTTCTGGATATGAGTCACATTTTCTTGCTTCTTGAAATGGTTATTTTCACTGACTGCTGAACGTGGCAATATATATTATACTGTTGGATATATTATACTGTTCCGTTTAATTGTATTGTTTTAAAGAACGCTGGGCATTTTTCCATCAGGTAGTTAAAACATTTGCATATTGGCTCAATATTTTCAAGCATGTTTTTAAGTGAAAAGAAATTCTAGTGAAGTCTTTTCTTTGGATATAGTTTAGCTACAGCACTAAGGCATGACACTTCTGTTACAGGAAAGGGGTCCCGATCCAGACCCCAAGAGAGGGTTCTTGGATCTTGCACAAGAAAGAATTCAGGGCGAGTCCGCAGTGCAAAGCAAAAGCAAGTTTATTAAGAAAGTAAGGTGGTGAAAGAACAGCTACTCCATAGACAGAGTAGGACGTTCCTGAAAGTGAGAGGAGGAATGCGTCCACCCTAGGTACAATGCTCGTAAATATATACAGGATAAAAAAAAAAAAGAGCATGCAGAGATGTACTCCTCTACAAGGGTTTGTGATAAAGGATTAATTTTCTTAACTGCTATATTTTGTAAGACTCGATATTATCTTTAAGGCAAAATTAGGAATGTCTTTGTTCTCAAGTTATCAGTATATCAGGACACTCCCAAGTCTGGGTCTGTTTAGTAAACATTATCAATCTGTTACCTTAAACATAAGCATTGAGAGGCTGGGAATATCTAACTCTGGGAATGCAGCCCAGTGCTGGTCCCAGCTTCATTTTCCTAGCCCTCACTCAAGATGGAGTCGCTCTGGTTTGAATGCCTCTTTAGGGTCTCTCCTGAATGCCGTTAGTATTCAATAATGACTGGCCATTTTACAAGGGTGAAATTCAAATGCTTTCAAGCTCTATGTGAGTTTCTGGAATTGTTAAGGTTTTATTGTACTTGGTTGTTTTTTGCCCAGCCTCATAGAGTTTCACAGCCAAGGCTTAAGGGGCCTCTTAGGGGGGCTGTTTTTCCCTATGGCTCTCTCTTTCCTAGAAATCTATTCTGCAAATTCCAGCTACCTCATTTTCTCTGAACTCTTATTCTGTCTCCTCAACTCAGTGAGACTGCCATTTTCCGGTTAGGATGGCACTCACTGCATCACTGTCCAGAGATTGCTTCCAGGCAAAAATCTGTGTCAAATTTAAGGCTCATCTTGTTTTCTTTCCTACTCTCAGGAAACACAATTTTGTACTACATGCCATCTACTGTCTGAAAACAACTTTTTAAAAATATATAGTAATTTCTGTGTTTTAAATTTTTTACAGTATAAGTCCAGTCCAACTTATTCCATGGTGGCTGAGGATAGAATTCCCATCATTACTGTCGCTTCTTTTATGAGTTACAAAAGTGGGATGCATTTTGTTCTGGTAGCTTTAACAGTTGTTTCTGACATTGCCCTGCTGCTGGTGCTGCTCTTAGAAGACTAAGTATTTTAGGAAATTCCATTACAATTTCTAGACAAAATTTGTGTTGCTTAGTAAATTCTCTTCGTTATAAATTATTTTAGAGATGTGGGTGCTTTAAACAAACTTTCCTCTGTAGGTTTTACATATTAATATTAGTTACTATTTATTGGGTACCTGGGTACCTGTTATGTGTCCCATTTATATCAGTGATCTCTAATTTACCTGATAGCTTTTATATTAAAGGATGTATTATTTATTTCACTGCAGAGATGGAAAATGTTTTATTTAAACCATTAATTAATTTACACAGCTTACATAGCTAATAAGACAAGGAGCTATAATCTGAACTCAAGGCTTTCTGTCTCTTTTTCTAGTATGGCATAAAAAAGAAAATCTAGGCCAGGAACTAAAGATACCAGTCCTGTCTTCCGTTGATACTCCAAGTGAGATCTGTAAAGGGCTTCTGATTTGAGACTTAATTTTCCACAATGGAATGAGAATCTTGCTTTAAATGTAAATGAACAATGCCTCTAAGAGGATCATTATAGTCCTAGAGACAATTTGCGTGGCAAAACTTTCTCAATGAAGGAATCAGTGAACTATTAATAGTATTATTTTTTAAATATACTGTGGCAAGCTACTTATATCATCATGAACCAGCAACATTTCATGGACTGGTGAAACTTGGGGTGTACTGCCGTATACTCTCTGGCTTCGTAAAACTCAATGAGTCCTACGACTTTCCTAAATAACAGGTTCTTCAACTGAAGATAAGAGATTGGAACAAGAATTCCTTGAACATCTTTTTCAGCTCTTAGCATCATTGAGTGGTAATAAGTTATATAGGAATTAACATATATGACATACAGTGGCAAACTAAGAAAGTTAATACATGTCTTTCATTTTTCACATTATAGTACTGAAAAGTGTCTGGAAAAATTACATATATATAAAAAATTATATATATATATAATTAAATAGCCATAGGATATATCTATATATAGATCCTATATATAGAGAGAGATCATATATATATATATATATATATATATATATAAATCCTCTTAGAGGCATTGTTCATTTACATTTAAAGCAAGATTCTCATTCCGTTGTGGAAAACTAAGTCTCAAACCAGAAGCCCTTTACAGATCTCACTTGGAGTATCAATGGAAGACAGGACTGGTATCTTTAGTGCCTGGCCTAGATTTTCTTTTTTATACCATACTAGAAAAAGAGACAGAAAGCCTTGAGTTCAGATTATAGCTCCTTGTCTTATTAGCTATGTAAGCTGTGTAAATTAATTAATGGTTTAAATAAAACATTTATATCCTATGGCTATTTAAAACATAGGAGACCAGATCTTTACATAGCATGTCATTTAAACACACAGGCTTTGTTGATAGATTAACCTAAATTCACCTGTTTGCCACTTACTAGTTATATGGACTTGTGCAATTTCCTTAATTTCTGAGTTTCAGTTTACATTATTGGAGAATAGGGGACATTAATGCCTAGCACCCAGAATTTTTGTGATTATTGAGTATGAATATAAAGAGTTTAGCTCATCATGTGTCGTGGTATAACCAATTAAACATAGTATTGATTATTAAATCAATGAGGTGTGTGTGTATTACCTTGGTGTCACATAGCCCTTTTACCTTACCCACATTATAATGCTCATATACCGTCAGCTTAAATAAATATAATAATTAAATAGTTATGTTTTATTCACAGAATTACCCTGTAAGCTCCTTCAGAGCAGGTAACATGGCTTAGAAAAAAATGTGCAGAGTTTATGTACAATTACTGTGATTGAATAAGCAGATAAGCTAATTAGCACCCTAAATTTATAACAATATACTAAGTTTTACTGAACAACACAATAGTGTCACATTCACAGGTAATTACGTATCACCTAGGCACAGCATAGTACCTTAGAGAACAATTTGAATGTTGGATACAAAAGCTCAGTTTTTTATTAATTTTTATTTCTGCCTATATTAGTTTGCTCAGGCCGCCATAACAAAATGCCACGGACTGGGTGGCTTAAACAACAGAGATTAATCTTCTCACATCTCTGGAGGCTACAAGCTCAAGGTGTTGGCAGATCTGGTTTCTCCGGAAGCCTCTCTCCCTGGTTTGCAGGTAACTGACTTCTCAGTATGTCTTCACCTGGTTTTTCCTGTGTGTGTGCCTATCCCTGGTGTCTCTCTGAGTGTTCAGATTTCCTTTTCTTATAAGGACACCAGTCAGATTGGATTAGAGCTCATCCTAACAGCCTTATTTTTAACTTAATCACTTCTTTAAAAATCTTACCTCTAAATATGGTTAGATTCTGCAGCACGAGGGGTTACAACTTCAACATATGAATATTGGGGAACACAGTTCAACTCATAACACTGCACTTTTCCTCTTTGTCTTGAATAAACCTGTTGATTAGCTGTCTAAATTTGGATGAGTAACTTGCTGTTGTATCTTTCTGTGTTAGGTGCATCTGTGTGGGTGAGTATGTTTAAAACAAACATCTCAGGATATGTGATATGCTAAATGGAAAAGTAAGGAAAACATACAAGATTGCCATGTTTTTCATCGAGTCACTAGTGCAATTCTTCAGATTTCTGACAAGCTGCCTACATCCCTTGGGAAGGGGATTTGTAGTGAAGCTACTATAAAATTAGTATTTGATTGGAGATATTTAAAAACTTCAGGAGAGTATCCATTTTACACTTGAAATTTTATGTCAAGAAATTTGCTCCTCCCTGAGGAGCAAATATCAAGTGATATTTGAAGTTGAGGTACATTTAATCCTTTGCTTTTTTTTTTTTTTTAATCTTTTTCTTTCTTCCTTTTTTTTCTTTTGCCTTGAGTATGCACTGTGTTTCCAGCTGACAGATCTTTATGTCTCTTCTTTGGAATTGCATTTCACACAACCCCTGAATCACCACAGAGAGTCACCATGATTAATCAATGAAGGCCAGAAAAATGAAAGAGTAACCACTTATCCGTGCTCAGTTTCCTTTGATGCAATACACATAAGGGGAGCTTGAGTTTTATGAGTTTGAAAGCTAAATTTGATTATAGGCTGAACTTTTTAATATATGGAGCTGCTTCATCTTTGCATTTAGACCTCCGCTCACGCAGAAATTTGTTCAAAGCATATGCAAAGAACTAATCAGAATAATGGATCTAGAAAAATTTATGTTTAGAGAGAAACACTGTATTTGTATAGACACTCTCCTTATTTTGTGGAGTCTTCGGTGCATGGAAATATTGGCTAACAAGTTATAGCTATCTCATTGACAGAGATTCAACTATTGGAGATTTTGGATTTTAACAAATAAAAATAAAAATATTTGCTCACTTCTGAAATGTTTAAACAGGTTTTCTAATTCCTGTAAATGGAGTAAATATAATTCCTGTAAATGAGCAGACCTATACTTAAAATGTTCTTTCCGAATTCTCCAGAATAATTAAGTTAGCGATCAGCAATTACAGAATAGAAAGACAGGATTTATTTCTACCATATGCATAGATTTCTTCTTCTTTGGTTGTGATTACTGATGTATTTTTATTTATCTATTTGTGATAACCTTTTATGACAGCTGTTGCCCATCGTTAGATGCCAGCTGGATTCCTCTATGTATATAACCGTGCTAGCTTTTATAGAGATTTTAGAGGAGTTTTTTAATGGATTATAGTGAAGTCGAAGGAAGATTCTTTGTTTAAGCTTTCACTTCATCAGAGGTGGTCTAACAACACCAAGTTTGAGTGCGGCTTGAATTATAAACTTAATATTTGGGCCTCGTTTTAATCAAATGTTCTTTCACACTTAGTTTCAAGACTGTGTTCTTTATTAGCTTCTCAAACTGTGATACTAAACAATTCCGTGAAAAACTTGAAATAGTTCTTCACTTTTAATCAAGTGAGAAACCATTTGGAAGAGTCTTACAGAGCCATGAAACTCCTCTTCAGCAAAGAGTACATACATGTACTTGCATGTATGCTTTTGCATGCAAGCTCAGCGTAATGGATCCTTTGATGTTCTTTTGCCAATCTCAAGTTAAAAAAAAATGTAATCCTTCCTAATAATTTGGCCCTAAGAATTTTCTGGGATCATTTCTTCAGCTTGGTTTATGTAATCTCAAGAAGATTGGTGTTTCTGCTAAGATTTTCTTTAAAAGTAATAACACTTACCCATAATAATGAACACACTATCTAATCTCCATTTTTAGTCAAGAACAAAAAATTTTGCTTCGAAATCATTGCAATAAAAGCCCTAGACCCAGATCATTAAGTCTAGTTAAGTCAAGAATATTTATTATAAAAATTATCACATAGAAAACTGAATATTTCCTTTATGCACCTCAGAATGAAAGTATGTAACTTCCAATTAAATTATTATATGCTGGGAAGTTGCGATTTATATATTGATATGCCTATGGTATGGATTAATGGTAGTCAATTATATATTATTGTACATCAGATACCTATTTTATATCAAGAATTGACCCTGTTACTGAGAAAAGTAAATACATATTTGACATGAATCTAAAGATTTATGAATATTGCAATCAAGATAATACATAAACCAATTAGACAATTATTATACATACCAAGTTGTGGAGTATTTAGAAAAAATCTTTTTGAAAAAGGGTATTACAAATAAAATATTTTGTTACAGATGACATTTGGATGGATAGAGTCAGGGAGGAAGCATTTTGGTTTATAGCCATTTTTGCTGAAACAAATAAGGATACACAATCATTGTGTTAATCATTTATATCTACCATGTACACCTGGCTCTTGCTGCCAAGTTTGCACCCTAAACTAATGTACCTTAGATTATAAAATAGTCTTCATTTTATACGATTTTTTCACATAAATATTTCCAGTCAAAATAAGATCTTGATTATAAACGATTATTTACTTGTATTAATCTGTTTGTGCTGACATAACAAAATATCACAGACTAGGTGGCTTAATTAAACAAGATAAATGTATTTTTTTCACAGTTCGGGAAGATAGAAGTCCAAGATCAAGGTGCCAGCAGAGTCCATGTCTGATGTGGCCTCTTGACATGGGTTGTAGACAATGTTGTCTTACCTTATGCTCCCTGTGCTTACATGGCATCTTTATACCTGCACAAAGAAAGAAAGAGTTCAAGTCCTCTGATCTTTTCTCTTAAGGACACTAATCCTGTGAATCAGGGTCCCACCCTTATCACCTTATTTAATCTTAATTTCTTCCTTAGATGCCCTATCTTCAAATACACACACGCTGAAAGCTAAGCCTTCAACATTATGAATTTTGAGGGAAGAACATTCAGCCCATAACACTACTTTTAAGCAAATAATAGTAAAAGGGATAAGACAGAGATAAAGACATAGAAAACGTACAAAAACATTAAGAGATATGGAGAAGTGTTGAAGTATTAAACTTCTATTTCTCCCTAAGTAGAGAAACAAAATGTAAACTGGAGGGAGGGAAATAATTAAAAACAATTGTATATCTGGAAGTGATAAAAACCTATGACTAAATAACTTTTAGATTAAGCAAGAAATCATAAAGGGAATTTAAAATAGTAATCAACACTGTCTGACCTAAACAGTATAGGTAGATTGAAGAGTATACATTCACACAAAAATTCCGTAGATTAATAGAGCAGAACTTGGTACACCTAATGACAGAAATTTTCATTGCTGAATATATATCCGCCCCTTTCACACAGATTTCAAAATGAATGAAATAGCTAGTGCTTCTTGCTGTTATTTTTGATAATAGGACACTGTAGGCAACTTATGTATATTCATAAAGAAAATAGATTAGTAAAATGAGATGGATACATGCCGTGGAATACTACATAATAGTTATGAACAGTAAATTAGATGTATCAGCCAACATGAATATATCTTTAAAACATAAAATACCTAATACATTATATGTAAATCAAAAACATATGTAAATAAAAAATAATGATTTTAAATTTTATTTTATTTATTTTTTTAATTATACTTTAAGTTCTAGGGTACATGTGCACAACGTGAAGGTTTGTTACATATGTATACATGTGCCATGTTGGTGTGCTACACCCATTAACTCGTCAGTTACATTAGGTATATCTCCTAATGCTATCCCTCCCCCGTGCTCCCACCCCACAACAGGCCCCGGTATGTGATGTTCCCCATCCTTTGTCCATGTGTTCTCATTGTTCAATTGCCACCTATGAGTGAGAACACGCAGTGTTTGGTTTTTTGTCCTTGTGATAGTTTGCTGAGAACGATGGTTTCCAGCTTCATCCATGTCCCTACAAAGGACATGAACTCATCCGTTTTTATGGCTGCATAGGATTCCATGGTGTATATGTACCACATTTTCTTAATCCAGTCTATCATTGGTGGACATTTGGGTTGGTTCCAAGTCTTTGCTATTGAGAATAGCACAGCAATAAACATACGTGTGCATGTGTCTTTATAGCAGCATGATTTATAATCCTTTGTGTATATACCCAGTAATGGGATGGCGGGGTCAAATGGTATTTCTAGTTCTAGATCCTTGAGGAATCACCACACTATCTTCCACAATGTTTGAACTAGTTTACAGTCCCACCAACAGTGTATAAATGTTCCTATTTCTCCACATCCTCTCCAGCACCTGCTGCTTCCTGACTTTTTAATGATCACCATTCTAACTGGTGTGAGATGGTGGTATCTCATTGTGGTTTTGATTTATTTGCATTTCTCTGATGGCCAGTGATCATGAGCATTTTTTCATGTGTCTGTCGGCTGCATAAATGTCTTCTTTTGAGAAGTGTCTGTTCATATCCTTTGCCCACTTGTTGATGGGGTTGTTTTTTTCTTGTAAATTTGTTTGAGTTCTTTGTAGATTCTGGATATTAGCCCTTGGTCAGATGAGTAGATTGCAAAAATTTTCTCCCATTCTGTAGGTTGCCTGTTCACTCTGATGGTAGTTTCTTTTGCTGTGCAGAAGCTCTTTAGTTTAATTAGATCCCACTTGTCAATTTTGGCTTTTGTTGCCATTGCTTTTGGTGTTTTAGACATGAAGTGCTTGCCCATGCCTATGTCCTGAATGGTATTGCCTAGGTTTTCTTCTAGGGTTTTTATGGTTTTAGGTCTAACATGTAAGTCTTTAATCCATCTTGAATTAATTTTTGTATAAGGTATAAGGAAGGGATCCAGTTTCAGCTTTCTACATATGGCTAGCCAGTTTTCCCAGCACCATTTATTAAATAGGGAATTGTTTCCTCATTTCTTGTTTTTGTCAGGTTTGTCAAAGATCAGATGGTTGTAGATGTGTGGTATTATTTCTGAGGGCGCTGTTCTGTTCCATTGTTCTATATCTTTGTTTTTGTACCAGTACCATGCTGTTTTGGTTACTGTAGCCTTGTAGCATAGTTTGAAGTCAGGTAGCATGATGCCTCCAGCTTTGTTCTTTTGGCATAGGGTTGACTTGGCAATGTGGGCTCTTTTTTGGTTCCATATGAACTTTAAAGTAGTTTTTTCCAGTTCTGTGAAGAAAGTCATTGGTAGCTTGATGGGAATGGCATTGAATGTATAAATTACCTTGGGCAGTATGGCCATTTTCACGATATTGATTCTTCCTATCCATAAGCATGGAATGTTCTTCCATTTGTTTGTATCCTCTTTTATTTCATTGAGTAGTGATTTTAACTTTTAAATGACACATATTAAACACATTATAATAAATGCTGTGGGGAGGGTAAGGAATAGCATATAAAGAAAAAAGATGAAATAGAACACAACAGGGAAGGGAACCCCCCAAAGAACAATAACAATAGTTTTTTAAACTGATGTATTAATGAACCTCTTGAAACCTCAAGTCTAAGGTTTATTTTATTTTGTGTAAGACAAAGTAAAGGATTTAGTAAGATAAAATAAAATACTAGGATGAAATTTAATTGTAGAATAATTAATTTTTTCTGAGATGAATAGGAAATTTGAAGCTTAGCTAAAAAAGTAATGAACTGAATTATCTACATGGAAAAGCAGATGTGTGGGAAAACATCCATTAAGTAATTTGAAGTTTGTCCCAGAGTTACTTGTTGAGAGTAAATTTTGGAAAGAACTATGTTTTTTAGAATAAAAATATAGTAAGATAATTTAATATACATCCAGCACTATTGTTATCTAAACACAAAGAATTTATAATTTTTGGCCAGGCTGGTCTTGAACTCCTGACCCCAAGTGATCTGCCCACCTCGGTTTCCCTAAGTGCTAGGATTACAGGTATGAGCCATCATGCCTGGCCAACACGGTGAAACTCCATCTCTACTAAAAAATACAAAAATTAGCCAGGCATGGTGGTATGCACCTGTAATCCCAGCTACTCAGGAGGCTGAGGCAGGAGAATCGCTTGAACTCAGGAGGCGCAGGTTGCAGTGAGCCAAGATCACACCACTGCACTTCAGTTTGGGCAACAGAGCCAGACTCCATCTAAAAAGAAAAAAAAAAAGTATGTATATATGTGTATATATATGCATATATATGTATATATATATGTGTATATATATGCATATATATGTATATATATATGTGTATATATGTATGTATGTATATATGTGTATATATGTGTATATATATATATGTATATATATACGTGTATATATGTGTATATATATGTATATGTGTATATATATGTATATATATACGTGTATATATGTGTATATATATATATGGGTGTGTGTATATATGTATATACACATATATATATAATTGTTAAAGTTTTTTTGTTTATATAAAGGTAAAGGTTACAAGTACAGGTTTGTGACATGGACGTATTGCACAGTGGTGAAGTCTGGGCTTTTCTTGTAACCATCACCTGAATAATGTGCAGTGTACTTATTATGTACTTTCTCATCCTTCACCCCTCTCCCATCCTCCCACCCTAAAGTTTTGTGTCTTGCTCCAATAGAACCCTACAGCCCTGTAATAGGAGAAATATAAGACAAGTGATATGATTAATAGATATAGATAAGATTGATAAAATGCTCAGAGGCTAAATTTTTCTTGGTTCTAAAGATAAAGCCATGGGGGAGGCAGAGGCCAACACTGCAAGAAGTAGAGTAAAACTCATACAGCAACAGAGGAAAAAGTAGTGATTCAAGAATCTGGTAATACTTCAGATGAAACGGGTACAAAATGAATTTTAGAAAAATTATCTAAAAACTATTAAGCATTTTAAATGTGATTTATTCTAAGTTTGGCTAACTTATGCAGCAGTATCAATTTAAAAATCTTATAGGCATACCAAAACACAATTTATTTCTCACTCTTGTCACATGTTGGTGGCTGCGGACCAGCTACAGCTCTTCTCTGCTTCGTGGGTTGTCTTTATTCCAAGAGTCAGGCTGAAGCAGCAGCCTGTATTTGGGAAATGACTTTTTTGGGTGTGTGTGTGGCAGAGCAAGATGACTGGCTCTTAAATCTTCACTGGCTCCTAAAGCTTACACTTAGTCATGCTTAAGTCACATCCAATCACATCGCATTTGTCTAAGTTAGTCACACAGATCTAGTACAGTATCAATGGGATGGGGTGTGTGTATATTCCTCCCAGTGGAAGTCTAATAAATCTCATGACAATAGGGATTTATGTTTCTCCTAAGAAATATGAATAGTCAAGAACAATGATATTATCTGCCATAATAATATCATATATAAGTTTGTCCATTTCCTGATACACCACCTTCCTAGGAATAGAAAATGTTAACTGCTAGTCCTTGCTTTAGGGCAAGTAGGTGAAAGGACTGCTATCATGATGCAGGATTTCCAAATATCAGAATGAGGTCTTTGTTCTGATGTAGCAAAATCCACATTAGAAATTTTGTTTATTTCTAGGGAGTTTGTTCCCTTTGGTCAAGAAGTTTGGTAATTATGTTCCACCAGGGGTAGGTGTGTATGTATGTGTGTGTGCATGTGTGTTGGTCTGAAAAGAATCTGCTGGTATAGCAATGCTATAAAATATTTCAATGAAGATTCTGTTTGCAGATTTATATTTACTCCCTCTTTTTGTTGTCGTTGTTATTGTTGTTGGCAAGTGCCTACTCTGAGCTGGAAACATTTTCCAGCTCCTACCTCCATCATAGCCCTAGGATGTGTAATCTGGACCGTGGCTTTCTTAACAGTGATGGAAAGATCACTATTGCTACCCATCCTCTATATACCAACAAATATGAGAATTAACTTGTTAGTGTAGTTTTCATGGAGTAATTTAATTAAAAATAATAATAGTGAGAATTCAGAATTTAGAGGAAAAAAGCCTGAATGATGAGAGTTGTTCAACTTGGCCAGAGAGATTAGGGAATGCTACACTGGGGAAATACATAAGTTAGGAAGAGATGTGGGAATGAGCAAATATGTTTGAACACCAGGAGGAGATAGTAAAGGCAGTGTTGTGCTGGACTTAATTGTGCCTGAGAGTTGATTATTAAATTTTCAAGATTGTGTGAGCTGGTTCTTAAACAGAGCCACTATTAAAATTTAAATTATATAAACTTTTATTAAAAACAAAGGTAATAAATTCTCAAAGCTTCTCATGTTCCAATTATTTTACTGCTTTTAAAGTTATTTATATCTACTGAATCCATATTATAGACCACATATATAATGGTGTGCTACTATGCATCCTTTCCAACTCCACGTGTAATGGCATCATGTTGGTAACTTAAAATAGACCATTATGGGAATAGTACACCACATAAATTGGCAAATGCTACAAGTCAAGGTGAACTCTGGGTTTTTTTCGTGTGTGTGTGTGTGTGAGATCTAGATGTTAAACATTAAGCATCACACCATTGATTAAAGCAAAGTGTAATCTGATCTCATAATCTTAGAAATTTCTCCTTGAGTGAATAGAAGTGTGTGTGTGTGCATGTGTGTGTTTATGCGTGTATTACACACAAAGAAGGAGGAAGGAAGGGGAGGAGAGAGAGAGAGAGAAAAGGAGACGGAAAGCAAAATAGAAACGACGGGAACAGGGAGAACTTCCGCAACTTTTTCCACACTTATTTGTCTCAAGGTTTTACTATAATGAATAAATTTAAAACATTAAATCAATCAACAGTTTTGTGTATAAAACACAAAGACTCTTTTTCCCCAGAGACCTGGGAAGCCATATGCCACCTGTTGTATATTTCCAAGCATCCTTTTTGTGAAGGGTTACCATGTGACTGAATTCTTTCCAATAGGATTTGAGCTGAAGGATGTATATCACTTTCAGCCTTTTTCATGAAAATCTTTCTACGTGGCCTTCCCCCTTTCTCATGAGCTACAGAGGTAATGATTGCAGTCATAGAGACTTTAGGCACCCAAGGCTGATGAGGGCAGAACCACCAAAATCTGTTCCTAACAGCATGAAGCAATCTCTTCCAGATCCCTGGCCCCCTGCCTTGAACCACACTGACTTGGAAATTTGCTAGATTTTTATGCGAAGGACAAATAATCTCATTGCTCTTGACTTCTTACATTTTGTATCATTTGTTCCAGTAGTTTAGCTTATCCTAATAGTCTATTTTAGGCATGCAAAACATTTAAAGGATAACTAAGGAGTTTTTTCTTTTAATGATATATAGACACGTGGACCCAGCCAGAGACATAAACTCAATCTATAATCCCAGTGGATAATACAGATATGCTTTGCTAGATTGTTTGCTTCATCAGGACTGATTCTCTGCATTTTTCTACAGATATAACTTTTCTTTTTGGGATGAGAGAGCAAGAGAAAACCAAAAAGGGGCTTGATTTTAAAGCAAACCCCAATCTGCTATGAAATTTCAAGATGTGATAAATTGTAAGAGGAAAGGAAGGAGGGAACAGAGACAAAAGATCACAGAAAGAAAAGCTAGAATGGGAGAAATGGAAGAGGGAGATCTGGTTTTAAGAAAGACCGATGCATTGGTGGCTCCTAAAGAATGTCAAATTTAAGATTCTTGATCCAACTTTTATTAAAAAGTAGGCTGTCTGCTCAGTATCTGATGGAATCCACCTGCCAATTATACAGCTTTGCTCCTTTACTATCTGGGAACCCGTTTGGAAACTAGGAATGGTGCCAGGCCAACTAAATAGCAGCATATTTGTGAATGAATGAAGCCAAATGAAGGAAGTGGAGAAGTGGGAAGTGGTATGGGTCAAATAGTTATTGTGAAGGTATAGAAACATAACGAATCTGGGAGATGGCTACTGTGGTACACAATTGTAGTCCCAGCTACTTGGCAGGTGGGAGAATCACTTGAGCCCAGGAGTTTGAGGCCACAGTGAGGTATAATGGTGCCACTGAACTCTAGCCTGGTCAACTAGGTGAGACTCTGCCTCTAAATAAATAAACAATATGTAATGAATCCCGGATGTCCTTTCCAGGTGTCTATATCAGCCCTGTCAAGCAAGACACTAAACTTATTAAATCATAAAGAACTCTTACTCACTCTGATAGCCGATATGATCTGACATTTTTAAAAAATTTAAAGTTGACATACAAAATATGATTTGTTATCAAGAATTTTTCCTTTTTGTCTGACGATGATGATGACAAAAATACTTTTAAGAACAATAAGATAACTAATGTTGGTGTCTCCCTATTTACACAATTTCTCCTAGGTGGTACAGTCACTGGATGTTCTCACCTCCGACACCATCCATTCTTCGCCTTTCCTTTTTTCTTTTCTTTTTTTTTTTTTTTTCTTTTTTTTGAGACGGAGTCTCACTCTGTTGCCTAGGCTGAAGTGCAGTGGTACGATCTTGGCTCACTGCAACCTCCGCCTCCCAGGTTCACACCATTCTCCTGCCTCAGCCTCCTGAGTAGCTGGGACTACAGGCACCCGCCACCACACCTGGCTAATTTTTTTGTATTTTTAGTAGAAACGGGGTTTCACCATGTTAGCCAGGATGGTCTCAATCTCCTGACCTCGTGATCCACCCGCCGCGGCCTCCCAAAGTGCTGGGATTACAGGCATGAGACACCGCACCTGGCCCATTCTTCACCTTTCTCTATCCTGTTTTGTGCCGTAGTGGTCTCAAGGGGACTGGTCCCTGAAGACTGTTTTACTTGAAGTCTTTGGCCTTTGGATTAGGCCAAGGAAAGACAGTAGCTAGGAGGACAGAAGGAGAGAGAGATCAATACGGTCAGAAAGTGATGTTTGAACTTTAATAAAGGCACCTTTTTTTCTTCTAAAGTCTAAGGGCCTCATAAGAGGTGAGCAGAGCACCTCTTTGTACATCAAAGGGACTACCTGTAAAAGAGGAATTATAATCCACTCCAACCTTCAGCAAAACAGGGAAAAAAATGTTGGGATAAAGAGATAACAAGGATTTTTCTGCCTTTGCTCTTTAAGAATTATGTATTCTCTACTAGGAAAGGAAGATGCCTCTGCAAGTATTTTATGATGACTCAAATGATAAAATTTGTATTCCCAGCTGTTGGGGGTAAATTTTTTCTCCAACATCCTTGCTGTGCTATTACCATCATCATCACCATTAATGTTATTGATAAATGTGCTATTAAAGGGAAGTTATGAATTGTTCTGGTTTATTGCAACATAAATTTTTTAAAATCAAAAGCTTTAATGTGTAGATAATACAGTGCTTTCCCATGACCCTTGGAATATATAAAATATTGACATGACCACTCAAACTTTCTCAACACATTCAGCTACCATCTTTAGCTGTCTTTGATGTGTGCATCATACTCACAATTCAGACCTGTTCAGGTCAGCCAAGGTCTACCCAGATCATTTTTTTTTGGCTTTATCTGAAGTTAATAACCTAATGGAATTCTTGCTGTGGAATATGCAACAACATATTTGGAGGGAGCAGGTAGGGATAGTTATGACAGCCTTATTTTTTGTGCCAACCAAAGCATTGCAATATGAATTAGTCTCTCCAAACTGCTTACTTTCATAATTAAATCTGCTCTAGGAATAGCTATTTTATAACTGTTACAAATCAAAGAACTATGCCACTGAAGTATCCACTTGCCAGGAGACTGTGACATCTCATCTGTTAAAAAGATGATGTTTAAAAACAGCCACTTCTCCTTTTCTTTTTGAAAGATTGTTTCACTGAATGGACATTTCCTTGAGTTGTATTGAGGGAAATGGGAGTTGAATCAGCAGCACTTACACAATGTATGACTCCTATTACTCTTCTCCCAGGATCATAGGGATTTGCATGGCTTAGCAGACTGGAGGCTGTAATGATAGAACTCAGAGTGGGTTGGGATCACTGAAATATCTAAGGATGTATGAGGCCCGTGGTGTCCATTTTTCAGAATTCACTTCTTTAGAAGCAGACAGTGCTTTTGAGGACAAAACTAATAGTACCTAATTCCTTGGGTGTTCATTGTGAAATGCTATTATCCATGCTAAGGTAATTTGCTATTAATATGGATGTAATACAAAATGCTATCAAAATTTCCACTGTAATGTAGCCTTCATAAATGTCTATTAGTTAGCAACAGCTCCTGTTTCATAGTTTGAATTAACCTCTTTGAAGATGAGTGAACATTTCCTGCACAGCATAGCAGTGTGTAGCTAGCTGCAAATGGAGTGGGATTGAGGGAGAATTAGTTACTTACATAGAGTATGCCTTCATCACGTGGATGAACATATGGTACCAGTCCAGACAGTGTGAGCCACACAAAATATGTCTCTTCATTAACTATTGGAAGCTCAACAACAAAATAGAACATATGCAACTAAAAACTTGTTTATTATTTACTTCAGTTTAATGATTATCAACTTAATCTGTTGAGCATATATGATTAGATGTTCCTGGGTTTTATGCATCTCATGAAAGTAGGATTATTTAATTCCACCAATTTTTGCAGTTAGCAGTTAAGAAATTGTGAATGAAATACAAGATCAAGTTAATAACAAATTAATGCTGACAAATTAGAAGGATTTGAACACAGGGACTTGGAAACGAGAGTAAATCTTTGAATAAAGATAATTTTGAAATGCAGATGAGTAAAACTGTATCTTTGATTCTGCAAGTAGAGTTAAAGAAACAGAAGGCCTATAAAAGTGGTAAATCTTGATAAATGTCTTTTTTTCCATATTTTACTTTTTAAAATTCTATTCTTTCTATTCATCTGCATGAGTGACTCTTGTTCTTATTCAGGAGTCCATATCTCATCTCCTTTATTGGACCATGGACTCAAGATAAGAAAACAAGCTTCATTTCTCTCTGTATCTCCTTCAGTGCCTAGCATGTTGTTTTGCACTTAGTGAGTATTTAAATCTGTTTGTTGAGTCAAAGTATGAGTGAAGTAGTGGTGATTTATACTGGCTGTATATAATTCACAATTTTAAAACAAATAAGTGAACATAAGCTGAATTTCTTAAGCAGATCCCCTGCTCTATTTACATTAGATTTTTCCTAATTTCCTTAACGTATATCTTTATGCATGTCATAATTGAAGATCAGATTGGGGGTTCTGGTTCATCTGGGTCATAGGCTTATCATTAAAAAAAAGCTGTGTAAAATTTCTTCTACGAAGCCTGCAAAAGTGGGTTAATAAACCACATAACTCTTTGCACACATAAATTTAATGTACTGATGTTATCCAATTTACAATATGGAGAATATATTTGAATTCTATTTTTTGGCAAAAAAATAATTCTTGGCCTGGAAAGCAATGCAAATAGATGTCCTAAATTTGCAAATATTTGCTTGGCACTGACACTAGATTTATTTAATGCTATGACTTAAACATATTTTAATAGATTTCCACCATAAAAAGACAGTAAAAGTGTTTGGCCTGCTCAAATAAAATGATGAATAAATAAATATAGCAGCTAATAGTAGAAAGAAATATGACATAAATAATGGTAAGCTGAAAAGTAATTGTAGAAGTTTATGGTTATTGGGCTGAATCTAATATGATACTAAATTTCTATTGGCATTTCAAGAGCTGTCCTAATTAATCAATTGGTAATTGCAGCTATGATTACCAGCTGTGATTATGATTAATTGCCAATATTGATTGATCCTTCAATAATTCTGGAATGTTCTTCCAAACAAAATCTCTGCTGCATTAAGGAGGATTTGAGAGGCATAGTTATTAAAAGCAAATAACCAAACCCTTCATTCTTATTATAAATATGTCCTCAGGGCACAAGATTTGTAATGGTGAATTCATGGATAGATTCACAGTAGGAGAAAGCCAAGAGAGGACGACATTATTCCAGAGATTATTTTAATGAAATAGACTCATTGTGGAGATGGAGTGTATATTTTATAATGATTCATTTACTTCGGGCTTACATTCATTTTACCCCCTACTAGTTGAGCCTTCTTTCATTATAACAGTATGATCTCTTCAGCCCAGCCCGATCACTGCCTTTCTCAGTCCTATGGGGGGTGAAAATAAATATCTCTGTGCTTTTCCAACTGCCACGTTATTTTTTGTAAGAAAGGTTAATTATTAAGTTTTTTAGGGAAGTGCCAGGAACTTCAGCAAAGGAAATATTTTTTTCTGGCTTACATCATAAATTAGAAAGTCTTGAAATCATTTTCTCTAATATGTCATTAACCTAGTGCCAACTGGAGGTGGTAGTTATATTATCAGGGAGCAGTGACACCATGCAGCCTGAAAGGGTGGCTTGTTACCGTGACAGCTCCCCAACACCACAAATAGAATTTATTTTAGAAGAGCTTCTCACTTCAGACTGAAGTAGTGACTTCAGTAAGGTGAGATCATTGGAAAATGCTGAAAATCTCACTCATTTTCAAAAAAGAAAGAAAGGAAACCATTGCATATGTTCCACAAGGGCAGGGGACCTGTCTATTATGTTTCATTGCAGCCTGAGACCTTTTAAAGTGCCTAATACAGGGTGGAAATTTAATAAATAACTCCTGAATAAATGAATGAACACTTGTGCACACTCCTAGATGTTGGGACTTGGCATGTATTGACCACCGATTCAATATACACATTTATATATTGCATTGCATACATGATATTGCACTATCTACATACAATCTTCCTAACAACCATATGAAGGAGGCTCAATTAGTAACATTATTTTAGAAATGTGGAAATAACTTTGAGAGGTAAATAACACAGTCAAATCCACATAATTAGTAATTGACAGTTGAACCAAAGGACTTGAGCTAAGCTTGCTAAAGCTACAAGATCCATGCGTTTAACTATTGTAATATTCTAATTTTCAAAAATGTCCAGAAGGTTAATTGCATTTTTCCTCTTTTGCAAAACAACCTATTAAGTTACTTGAGTTTATAGCAGAGTTTGGACTTGAGACCATCAGTCTGCTGCCAAATATTCACCCACTGCTTCCACCTCACCTTTACCTCCTGTGTACCCACTTCTTCAATGTGAATACCCTGCTCAGAGAGGCTGTTCTTCAATACCCAAATGATGCCGTTTTCATTCCTAACTCTACGGCCTGGTATATGGCCTTTTATTAGTTTCCAGTTGCCACTATGATATGTTACCACAAACTTAGTGGCTTAAAGCAACACAAATTTATTGTTTCATAGTTCTGGGTGTGAGAAGTCTAAAATCAGTCTCACTGGACCAAAAAGATGCTAACAGGCTTGTTCCTTCTGAAGGCTCTAGAGGAGAATTCATTTCCCTGCCCTTGCCAGTTTCTAGGAGTCATGTGCATTTCTTGGTTAGTGCCCCCTTTGTCCATCTTCAAAGGCAGCTGCACAGTGTTGTCACATTCTGTTTACAGACCCTGCCCCTGAAATCACATCATTTCCTTGGACTGACTCCCCTGCCTCCAGTTTCTAAGGAGCCTTGTGACTACATTGGGCCCACCCAGATAATTTATGATAATCTCCCTATCTCAAGATCCTTAATTTAATTACGTCTGCAAAGTCTTTTTGGCCATATACGGTCACATTCACAGAGTTTGGGAATTAGGACGTTGACATCTTTGGGGAGCCATCATTCAGCCACTACAGACCTGCATATGGTCTCATTTTGTTCCTTCGACTTCCCCAGGCAACCAAACTTCAATTTACCTAAAGGACATCCATCTACTCACTTCTGAAACTGGATTAATAATATAGCCAGCATTAAAAAATAAAGAGCCATGGTTCAGATGTTTTTCAGTATCATTTATGCTTGGTGAATTTTGGAAGCCACATCAATATGGTTCAACCAGAGACTATGTAATGGTTGTTGAAATAATTATGAAAATCATGACAGAACATGAAGATGCTTATATTTTCAGTAAAGAAAGCAGGACACAAAATACTATCAGCCTTGTAATATTTATGTATTTGAATATGGCTAGAAGAAAATGGAATGTGATTTAATTTGTGGGAAATTATCAGCATTTTTATTTAAATTTTGCTGTACTATTATGTTATTTTCAGTTTCCCAACTCTTGTGTGTGACTTTCTAGCAAACATCAGCCTTCATTGATACTCTGTCTTCTCTAAACTATGCTTTATAAAGTATATCACAAAATTTCTCTCACTTACAGTTTTGCATTCAGGAATCATTTCTGCCCAACAGAGTGTATCTCCTGGATTCTCAAGCCACCTAGCATGTAACTGATTATTTGATGAAAGATCCATAAACTATATTAAGTTTAACATATATTTGTGGAATGTTATATGCAGTGTCATCAGGTGTCCTACTTTTCCTGGACTGGAACAAGTTATGCCCACCTTCTTGTAGGAATTACTAAGAGTATCTCTTTCACTCCAAAAAGTATTCTGGCCAGGCCAGGGGGCTCATGCCTGTAATCCCAGCACTTTGGGAGGCCGAGGCAGGTGGATCACCTGAGGTCAGGAATTTGAGACCAGCCTGGCCAGCATGGTGACACCTCTCTCTACTAAGACACAAGAACTAGCCAGGCATGATTGTAGTCCCAGCTACTCAGGAAGCTGAGGCAGGAGAATCACGCCATTGCACTCCAGCCTGGGTGACAGAGTGAGACTTCATCTCAAAAAAAAAAAAAAAAAGTATTCTGGTTTGAAAGATAAATTATTTAATTTTCCTAAATATATACCAAGTATTGTGGGTTGATCTCAGTGATAACTCTAAACCTTGCTTCCTAATCTTAACAAGTGAGCATTAAATAATTTGAGACATAGTGTGGTAAGCAGATTAATGGCGCCCTCAAACATATCCACATTCTAATTCCATGGAGCCTATGAATATGTTATACTGTATAGCATAGAGGCATTAAGGTTGTAGATGAAATTAAGGTTCCTAATCAGTTGACCTTAAAATAGGAAGTTTACCTTGGATTATCCAGGTAGGTCCAATGTAATAGTTACAAGCATTCTTAAAGGGGAAAGAGGGAAGTAGAAGGGAAAGGTGACCATGGAAGAAAGACACAGAGAGATGCAACAGTGCTGGCTTTGAAGATGGAGCAGGACACCACAAGTCAGAAATACAGGTAATATCAAGAAGCTGGTGAATGTAAGAGGGCAGAGCCTTTCCTAGAGCCTCCAGAAGGAATGCAGCCCTGCCAACACCTTGATTTTAACCCTGTGATGTCCGTGATAAACCTCTGATCTCCAGAATGGTAAGATAATACATTTGCACTGTTTTAAGCAACTACATTTGGTGTAATTTGTGGCAGCAGCAATGGAAAATTAATCCAGAGTTACAGTTTTGCCTTGACCATAATACAGGCAAGTAGAAATGGATGAGTCCTAGGCAGAAGAATCCTAGGACTTGTGATGGTACCCAGTGCCCTGAGGGTGAGCCTAGAGCAGAGTGTAAGATGGAGGTGCAGCCCAGCAGCAAGACAGAATGAGTGGGTTTGGCTCATGCGCCAGGTTCAGCCAGAAAAAGGTACGTATCCCTTTTTTGTTTCTTTGGGTCATCACCTTCATTATTTTTCAATTACAATGTGGTCGATCAATTTTCAAAAATTGCTTTCTAGTCAAACAAGATGATTGACAATAATGGTGACCTACTCTTCCAGTTATCCCAGAACTAAAAAATTTCCTGCGATGAGGGACTTCCAGTACTAAAACCAGGGCAGTCCCAGGGAAATTGGAATCGTTGGTTACCCTAAACATGGCATCATATGTTATTCATTCCAAAAGCGATTCTTAAGTGAGAATGTTTAGTATAAACAGCAATAAAAAGAAAATACAAATAAGCAAAACTAATCTTTGATTAATATAGCTTTAAAACTTTGGGATAGGACATTAAAATATATAATGAGACACTCTTAGGCATCCCCATTTAAAAATAATCTATTTAAGCTCAATTTTGAGAAAGTACTACATTTAAATTTTTTGTGGGCTGCCTTATTCTAATAAAGAACACAAGAATAAAATGAACCAAATCAGTTTTTTACTCATGATGTTATGGAATTGTATAATGGAAGTGACTATTTGTGAAAACATATTTCTGAGAGATCCTCCTCTCTGTGGGATGACTCAGAGACCTTAGCCAGGAACAGGGAGAGTCTGAGTGGGTGAGGCTTTCACCCTCCATTCCTGTTAGAACCAGCATGATCTACAGTCATTTCATTTGCAAAGGGTTCTTTGGTAGAAGTATAATAAAGACCACTGTTTTCAATCAAAACAAATAAAGGCCCAGAGAGGGAAGTGATTTGTTCAAAGTCACTTAGCAAGTCACAACCTAAGCTCCTGACTAGACTTAGTTGCCTTTCTTCATTCACCTGTAATCACCATAGGAATACATGGAAATGTAGTTCTTTTGTAAGTATATCTTGTCAGATGTCTGAAGAGTGAAACATATACCAACCTTTTAATGACACAGCAAGTTGGAAGGTCCACATGGTTTGCTGCTACACAAAATCATAACATTAAGTGTTGGAGCCAGAAGGGATCATTTATCAATTCTCTCCTTCTACAACTGGAGCACAGGGAGGTTAAACGAGGTTTGTTGAGATCATCCCACTAAGGGCAGCATCAGCACTGGAATTCCAGGGGAATTTTGTTATATCATTTGACTTCCCTTTGCTGTCACTTGTAGTTATTGTTCCTTTGGTTTCTTAAATGAATATTTCTACTCAAGTCCAGCCTTTTCTTTAAACTGTAAGTATACTTAATATTGCCAGGATATAATATGAAAGTAGGAAAGCTTTAATTGCTGAATAATTAAGAACTGAGGAAGGGAAAATAAAGACTAGATTTTCTTACCAAGTCAAGTCAACATTTAATTGTCCTCTAAGCCATCTGAGAGTTTTAGAAAGAACTTAAAGGAAGGGGGCTGAACTATTTGTTCTTTGTCCTACACCCACATTCTCAATGAACATTGTCAGCAGTTAAAAATAAATAAGTATTTTAATAAGAAAAGAAAGGGGCTTTTATATGGAAGGTCCTATGCTGGCTACTTTAAATACTATATCTCAATCAACACATACAGCACCCCATGGGATAGATTTTTTTGCTAAGACCCTTTATGTTGCAAGTGACAAAGGCATAACACAAGCCATGTGCTATGGTTTCAATGTTCCCTCCAAACTCATGTTGAAATTGAATCCCCAATGTGGCAGTACTCAGAAGTAAGAAATTTAAGAGATGATTAGATCATAAGGACTCTGCCTTCATGAGTGGATTAATCCACTTATGGATTAATGATTTAAAGCATTAGTGGATTAATGGAGTATCATGGTGGATTTATAAGAAGAAAAAGAGAGAACTGAGCATAGCATGTTAGCACACTCAATCCCCTCACCATGTGATGCCCTGTGTCACCTGAGGACTGTGTATGGAGATACTACCAGCAAGAAGGCCCTCATCAAATATGGCCCCTTGACCACATTTTTTGCCTCCATAAGAAATAAATCCCTTTAACCTATAAATTACGTAGTTTCAGGTATTCTGAAATAAGCAACAGAAAATAGATGAAGACAGTGTTTTAAACATAAATGAGCACTGAGGGCCTCATATAGTTGAGAATTCTAGGAATGTTAATACCGCTTAAAGAATGTGAGTCTCAGAAACTTTTGTTTCTGTCTTCCTCAGCCTCTCTTTCTCTTCATGATGTAGCATTATTCCTTATTTCTTACACTGCAGAATAGAATGGACAACTTGGAGTTACAGGCTTAAATCATCCGAACAACTAGGAGGATGCTGGTTAGCCTGGCTTGAGCCATGTACCATCACTGTGAGAAACTTTGTGGCTAGGGAGATAGACACTAAGATTAATGAAATCTAAGTGACATGAAAAATTCTATACCCCTGGACTAGAAGAGTATGGCAATAGACAGACCCCTGGAGACCACGTTAAGTGGGAAAGAGCACTTTC
The DNA here is from genome assembly GCF_028878055.3 of Symphalangus syndactylus. Lineage (NCBI taxonomy): Eukaryota > Metazoa > Chordata > Mammalia > Primates > Hylobatidae > Symphalangus > Symphalangus syndactylus. Next base: position 14,714,364 of record NC_072428.2, read on the forward strand.
CCAAAGAAAGAGGAGTTCTGTTAAAAAACGGAGGAGAGCTATTGAATCAGCAAATGTAAAGAAATGTTCATTAGGGTGTAATTATCTTTATGTAGGGATGAGTATATGAGATATCAGAAATATTCGATAGTGCTTTTAATGTTTGCACAACTAATAAATACATAGTAGCCTAGAATATGAGCCTAATTTCATCTGGTTCCAATTTGTTCTCTTTCTGCTGTAAGCCTTGCACCACTGTAATATTGATAGACCCTTGTAAGGGATATAGCTTTTCTTTACAAACATTAGAATTATTATATTCAATTCAGTAATAGAACTCAAAATAGCACTACTGAATTGTAAAAATGATTATTTTGTTGGGGGGTGATATAAAATGTCTGTTTCTCTGGAAATTGTTTAGCAAGGAGCATGACTTTTGTTGTGTTTTTAAATGTTTTCAAATGGATTTCAAAATCTTTTAAGGCCATTAAAGGAGTATTTTAGTGGCTTGAAATGTCCTTTTACATGGTCTGAAGATTTTTCTCACCTACACAGCTCATCATCAAAAAATTACCATTTTAACTGTTCAAATGGAGTAAAACAAATCCTTCTCTCCTATAATGCTAATAGGATTTTTAATTGTTTCACCTTTATAGGATGCAGAAAATTTGGCCAAAGAATAAAAATTCTAAAAAAAAAAAAAAATCCTGACACCTTGGAATTCACTTTCAATAATTGATTCTAGAGAAATAATGACTTTATAAATTTGATTTCACAGGGATTCTTCAAAGTATTAGAACAGAGAAAATAGAAAACAATCCAAACATTAAGCAATAGAGGATTAGCTAAATGAATTATGACAATGATAATACCTAACATTTGTTGAGCCCATGCAATGAGTCAAATATTGTGCACACTATTCATGGCACTTATTTATCTCATTCCAACCTCACAATAAAAAACATACAAATTAGTGTTATTGCTATTATCTCCCTTGTCTTCTTCTGCAGTTAAAAACAATAAAACAAAACAAATAAATAAATGACAGACTGTGACTTAAAGCGATAAAGCTAAATGCAAGAATATCTAGTTTTTAATTAGCAGAGCCCAGACTCAAATTTGGGTTTATCTGACTCCAAAACGCACGCATTTAAACACTATGGTATATTGTTATGTATTCAATCAATGACAAAATATCCCATGATTTGCAACAATTGTATAAATCTATAAGCCTGAAGAGGCATTTAGGAAAATTATTTGGTTAAAAAAAGAAGGTAACAACTAAGAATGTATATTGGGACTCTCAGTTGTTTAATTAATATTTACTTGTCTGTATTTTTAGAAACCAACTTGTTAAGCATGTCTAACTTTACGTAAAACAGCCCATTTTTATACACCTTATTCTATTTTTCTGTAATGAATTAATTGTTTACAATGAGGATAAAATACTTTTCTAATTATTAGAGTAAATTAACAATTTCCGTTTTGGAAAAAAACAAAAGAATGAAATATTTTGTCTGTCATTCATGATCTCCTTCCGTCCAACTTGATAATATTTCTTGCCAGATACTGTAGTTATCGGAATTTAGATTGTTTGCTTGCTGTATCCAAACCTTCCCGACAAGAAATACTTGATACCTGCGATAGTAGGCACCTGGCTAACAGGATAACAAAATAGAATTTCTAACATAGAGACTCTAGCTTACAATGGAATCATAATGCTTCCTCTTGGGAAACATCTGCAAGGGCTGAAAATAATTTTTTAATGAGTTAATCAAATATTTTTCAACCTTCAGAGAGATTCAAGATTCATTCAACTCTGGCAAGTGATTAGGCTTTCTGCTTAATCCCCTGCTGAATTCATATCTTGCTAATCCTGTGTTGTTCCCTGAATGATTGCAAAACTCTGAGTCACTAATGCTCCAATATAAAAAATAATGATTATTCTTCCCTTGACCAAGAGTACTTTTCAGAACCTGCAGAATATCTCTCTGCATTTTAAAGATGCAGGAAAGCTATAACATGAAAATTATTTTAAAAGAAAACAAATTCCTTTAATTAAATCATTTACTAAATTATAAGACAATGTTAAAGGGTTTTTATGTTCCTCATGTCTCTAAAATTATAAATAGAAAGTTCTGAGTTGTTTTCACCTCCTTCTTCCAATTGTGCTGTAGACATTAGAAAGCCTAAATTCCCTAAAGGGTCAGAATCGCATCTACATTCAACACTCTTCATCGATAGACACAACGTATAGGAAACATGTTTTTGTCATGATGTAAAGAAGCTTTCAAACACAATGTCTAAATGAAGTACGGATCTTAGATTTCACAGTGACATTTTACAACACCCATCCTCTATGACTTCAGACCACTTTTCTCCTTCCTGATCTTGCAAGTCTACAGGGATTCTTGCCCGAAATCCTGGAATAACAAAATAGCTTTTAAAATGCTCCTGAGGTGTTTGGCCTACTTGTTAAATCTGCTGCCATCAATTGGTGACAAGTGAAGAGGAGAATAAAAGCATTCATAACTCTTGAAGCTTGGGTCCCCCACAGAAAACTTCCCTTTCTCTTTGTGCTAACACCCACGCAATTCCCCAATATTGACAGGCATATCTTTTATTCTACAGAAATAGAAACCAACAGAATGAATCTTATTCTACTTTGAGCTTAATGGTCAAATTTGAGATATATTGATGTAGGAAAAGGAATACACAGAAGACTGAGTTGATAACTTCCGATAAGATGGAGGTAAGAACAGAGTTTAGGTCAATGTATCAAAACTTCAATAACTGAAAAGTTTCTAAGCACTCTTACTAATAAGTGATTTCCTGTCCACCAAAGTTCCTCCCAACTCTTGACTTTCCTACCATAGACATTATTTTTCTTTATTATTTAGAAGTATTCTTACCTCACATATGCAACACTGAGAAAATCATTTCTTTGTGTTACAGTGTTTGTAATAAAACTATAGTATAATCAAATATACTATAATCACCTGAACTATTACTCGATTTTAGAGCTGTCAAAACCTATAAATACAGCTAGCTTCTTCTAATAATTGAGAAATTGGAGGAGTTAAACCAGTATCTACTAACCTTCAGTTCTCTCACCCTCTTTTTTCTTCCTCTTTGCCCAGCTGTTGCTAACAGCCAAAAGAGAGATAGATGTTATGTATCAACTCATTAATTTGAAAATCAAGGTCTACAAGGCAGTATACTCAATATAACTGGCACCCAGTAAAGTCCAGTCTCTGTGTGAAGTCAATCTAAAGGAATAAGAATCCTGTAAAATACTATAGCAGAAATAATCCTAGTGTTTACTTGGTCTCTGGAGAAAATGCTAAAAAGTATAGGCTGGAGGAGGGTCACGGGCAGAATTAAGAGCAGTGGTTCTCAACCAGAAAGGTTTTGAATCCTGTGGGAACACTTGGCAATGACTGTAGGTTTTTTTTTTTTTGGTTATTACTACTGGAGGGCTACTCCAGAAGTGGGAAGAGACCAGGGACAGGGATGCTGCTAAACACGTAGAGTGTACAGGGCAGAACTACAACAAAGAATTTTCCAGTCCAAAATTTCAAAAGCGCTAAATTTGAGAAATCCTATTCTTCAGTGTTTTTCAAAAATCTTCCTGGTGTGGTGGCTCACACCTGTAATCTCAGTGCTTTGAGGGGCCAAGATAGGAAGACTGCCCGAGGCCAGGAGTTCGAGACCATTGGGCAACATAGTGAGACCTCATCTCTGCAAAAAATTTGAAAATTAGCTGGTTGTGGTGGCACATACCTGTATTTGCAGCTACTTGGGAGGCTGACGTAGGGGGACTGCTTGAGACTAGGGAGTCTGAGGCTGCAGTAACACATGGCTTCACCACTGGGCTCTAGCCTGGCTGACAGAAACCCTGTCTAAAACTAAATAAATAAATACATAAAAAGAAGAAGAAAAGACTAAAATACGGAAGCTCCCCAGTTTCATATTCCAACTCCTGAGCATGGCATTAAAATTGCAAACTAATTCCAGAATTTTTCAGTATATAGGAGAAACGAGTTTTTCTTGTGTATTTCGCAGAAACTAAAATGTAAAAAGAAAGCAAGTGAGAGGAGGCAGGATTTTACACTAAATATGAAGATGAGGTGCTGACAGCTGTGACCTGTAAGAACAACTCCTAAAGCAAACCCTCACTGATTCAGCTCCACTCCCAGCCTCACTGAGGTTAGCGTCAAAAATTATCATCTTTAGAAGTAAGAAACTCCTTGGTCCTGTATTCTCAAGTCCTATGAAGGTAGATAAATAAGGCAGCTTTATGAGTTGACGCCAATGGACAGTTGAGGGAAGAAAGAAAACTTTAGTTTTAGAAAATAGATATGTATTCTTTGCTGTCATCAGCTGCATTGCAATACAAAAACCTACGAAGCAAGTATCTTCAAATGTTTATGAAGCCTGTGGTCCTCCCAGCAGGTAAGCATTTCACATGGCCATTTTAATATTTTATAGGAAATGTGCTATGGTGTGTTTGGCTTATCCAGCAAAGTGATAGTACAGGGAGAAGAATATGAGTCCACTATCTTTAAATCTGCTCATCTTTTTGACATATAAGATTCCAGTTTGTACATGTATATTATACTGAAATAATTCTAGCAGTCAGGACTTCTCTTTCTTTTCTTATTATTCTTAGTAGAAAATGTATCATTGGAAGACTCTACAATAAATTATGAATTATTGAAATGTGAGTGTATAAGCACTATTCTAAGCCAGGTACAGAAACTTACTTTTGGAAGCTCTTCAGAAACAAATTTAATGTTAGTTAGATAACAGAATGTATCTCATAAGCTATTAAACATATATTTAACTAAATATTTTTCAGAGATTAAAAATCATGTTTTTGAAAAAATTGAAAGAACATGGGAAAAAAGAAAGATGAAAAAATTATTTCATTATAATTTGATTAAAAATAAACATAACCGTATATATGTTGAAAGATAACTTTTATAAAAACTAAAAACAGTAGTGGTTATCATGGTTGAATAATGATAAATAGTTCTTACTTTTTAAAAATTTTTATGTTTCCAAAATTTTCATCAATGAAAATATTTTACTGCTGAGAGAAAAAGAAAAGTTTTATTTTTAAAAGAACCTACAGAGAACTTTTTTTAAATCTAACACATTGCTAAAATCATTTCCATATCAGTTCTATCCACTCTTATCTTGGAAAACAGAGAAAAGAATGAATTTGTAGTAATCGAAGGCAGCAAACAACAAAATGTGGCCAAATCCATAAATCCCTTTACTTAGCAAAGCAATTCTTTGCAGCTGCAACAGTTGGAATCAATTACTGAAGATTTTCATGTTGTAATGTCAGCAGAGTCTCAACTGCTGGGGTTGGAGCTGGGGAAAAGTGACTTATATTGGGCAGAGAGGCTAAAGAAAAGAGCAATTTGATCAGAAATGGCTTCATTTCACCAATTACTATGCTATTATCCTGTGCTTGAAGATAAACAGTTTAGGTGGGGTCATGATTTAGCAGTCTCTTAAGACCATACTGTTTAATTAGCATGGCTCTTAAAAAAACTGAGCTCAGCTCATTTCTCATTGGGTCTATAGGAAACGAAGGTGTGTTTTTCTTTACTATCGGCATTTTTCTAGCTTTATTAGCCTTGTGGTATACATAGTACAAAAGAGAGTTCATTTTTAACTAAGAAAACTCAATGGGCAGGGATTGGACCAAGATAACAAAATCCCTGTAAGAGTTGAGAATAGTACACCTCTAATGCTCAAGATCCACAGGCAGCTCATACCCCATGTTTTACTTTTGCAAAACTTTATTTGCATTGTTTTTTGTTTATTTGGTTGGTTGCTTGGATTTTTAGAGCAGCCTACACAGTTTATCAAAATGCTTTCATTGCAGCAGTCTCCTGGGCATTTGAATTTTGAGGAATGTAGCTTTTAGTAGTAATTTTCTCATCATTCCTTGGACCTAGGGAAATAATTAGGCATGTAAAGCTTTACAAAGAAATGTTTATAACGTACAAACCTGTATATGTACTAGGACAATCCTGAGGTCTCTTCTAACCTGCAAACTCTTATATCTGATGGTCTGCTAGGAATCTCCACTTGAATGTCTCATATACAATTCAAATTATCAGGAGGCTAAACATTGAATTCTTGATCTACACTTCTAGCATTGTAGTCACTCTATAAAAGCAGATATTCTCATTATCACTTAAGCAGGAAACTGTGAAATTTTTGACAAGTCTTTTGTAAGCACCTAACATCCCAGTTATCAAGTCTTTGATTCTACCTCAAGGATAGATCTAGGAGCTATCCATTCTCTTCATTTTCACTTTCAGCCTCTTAGTTCATGTCACCATTGCAGCCTCTCTAGCTATCACACTTTTCCCCCCACTCCCATCATCCCCTTACAGCAGCTAGATTGCTTCTTATAAATCATAGCACAGATTCACTCTCTTTCTTCGCAACAGCCTATGAATGTCTTTTCATTTCATGTAGACTAAAACCCAGATTCTTTAACATATAACTGATGGTGATTTGACTTTGCTGCTGCTTTAAATGACCTTCTGGCCAGTTTCCCCTCTATATGCCACACTCCAGTCACCCTGTGCTTCCATTTCCTCAAACACAGCAATGTTTTCTCGGGCATTAAGGCTGTTTTTTAGGCAAGTTTATGCCATTAGTTTTTCCTGGTTAAACATTTGCCTGTTCTTTAAATCAAGATCAAATTTTTTTTTTTTCTTCCCATAGCCCTGAGTGAAATCGTGAATATTTCTCCAAGTTGAGATTGGAGGTCTAACTTGGTGTGTAACTGGAGAGGAGGTCCCGCATACCAAAATCAGGCACTAAAATTTAGACTTGAAACCTCTCTTGCTTTCCTGCATTAACTGACCTAGTTTCTACCACTTCAATACCAGAGACATGGCTCTGCTAAGTTCTTGGATTCATTACCCTAACAGAGTAGTTTAAATTTGACTCCTTACATGTTAGTAATGTTTAAGACTTGTATTATACCTTGTATCAAATCTGGTAGCTCAATAAAAGTATAGACTTTGGATACAAAGTATGGGTTATTTTTATAGGGTTCTTATTTTTTCAAAAGTAGGGCAGAGTGCAGTTTTTATGGCTTAGCTACTACTTTTAAGCATAGAAACAAATATAAATTGTGCTTTAACTCCTGTTAAAATCCAGGCGTTGATGCTATCTCACGTATAATAGTATCTCCATCATAAGTCACCCTCACCAAAGAAGTTACTTTGAGTTACACAACCTGAAGACTTAGGCAGGCAATGCCTATAGACACAAACATATTTTTATAGTGTGTTTCCCTTCTGTATTATTTCGACTCCTACACTACTTACATATTTATAGAAGCCTCTGGTGATTCTTAATGATGTTGTTCAGTTTGGTTTCTTAATAATTTCCTTGGTTCTATGCTTACATGCCTGCTGTTGATTGTTCCCTTATTTTAATTATGCCACACTCTAAGCAGTGCTTCTGGGAGTGGGTTGAAGTTTTCACTGCAGTACATTACAGGTGAAAATAATTTTTAAAATCCCACTAGAGCAATAGTTTTTCCTTTGCACTTTGGCAGGGGTGGGTTGGTGTGTAGAGCCCTATCAGTACTAGAAAAATCACATTCCTTGACTGTAGGAGCTGACAGCCACTTGTAGTGAGTTAGGAAATATAAATTATGGTGGCTAAAACCTGTTGAACTCATATTACATACAGACCAGATTAAGTAATCTACATTCATTCTGTCATTTAATTATCACTGTAATAAGTTATTTGCCTATATTATGTGCATATGCATATGTTATTTGCATGCCCATTTGACACACATGAAAACAGAAGCCTAGAGAATTTCAGTACCATGTCCAAAGACATCCATAAGCAAGCAATGGCAAGAAACTTGGCCTCATCTGATGCTATAGACCATGCTTTTAACCACTCTGCTATGCTTGCTTTCAACTGAAAGCAACTTTTAATCCCATCCTAAAAGTAGAAAGAACACACACACACATACACACACCTTTTCCGTGCTTATAAGCGTCAAGTTTTTTTTTTTAAGTAGTTAGCTGTTTATTAAAGAAGAGATGGTTGCAATGCTCAAGGTTGAAGATAAGTCATATCACTGTTGCTAAAACTTGGCTGACATATTGTGAAAAGAATGTAACTTTGGAATTAAGAGTACTGATTTTAAATGCTGAGATAACTGTGTATTCTCAACGAAATTAGGCAATTTCTTAAACGCTCTGAATCTCAGTTCCTACATCTATAAATGTAAATAATAATACATACATAAGAAATTTTAAGTACTAAATTAGGAAATGCATAGAGGATGCCTGGACACAATCTCTGTCATACATTTTTCAAATCAATATTAGTCTCCTCTAGTTTCCAGTTCTATTATTATCTACAGAATAATAAACAAATGATTCTTTTTATTTTTTTCTCTTGTAACCATCACCAAGGACCACTAGATGCCCTTAGAGATAGCTGCCAATTACTTTACTGACCCCATTTCCTACTCAGTCAACTTCTAGCTTCACTGACCACCTGGTTGTTCTTTTACTGCACTAGAAACATTCCAGTTATAGGGGCCTTTGCACTGCCCCTGGTTTTGTGTTCCTTAGACATCTGCTTGACTTTTTCCCTCATCATCTTAAGGTCTTTGTTCAAATGTCACCTTCTCAATGAGGGCAATTAGGGCATTTCTGACCATCTAATTAAGAGTTGTACGTATGCACCCCTCACTCTCTCTGAATGCCTCCTGGGCTTGATTCTTCTTAATGAATTATGTGATTTAATTGTTTTATTTATTGTATGTCTTCCTCACCCACTGGAATATAAACTCTATGAGAATAGGAACGTTTGTTTTGTTCACTGGTTTATTCCCTGTATCTCGGACAATAACTGGTATGTAATAGATGCTCAATAAATATTTATTAAATTAGTGAATAATTTTGAACGAATATTTTCAATAAAATTATGAAAGATCATTATGGAATGTGTTGAAATAAACACTTCATGGGATCAGATGTAAGACTGAGGTATCAGTATAATTAGAGAAATGTTATTCAGATACAGTATGTTTGATTGTTCATTATCTCCATGTTTTTATAAAGCCATTCTTTTTGAAGACTTCATTTTCTGGAGCTGCTTTAGGTCCATGGCAAAATTAAGAGAAATGTGCAAAGATTTATCATATACGTCCTTCCCCCACATATGCATAGCCTTCTTTATTAGCAACATCCTCCTAAGAGTAGTTCATTTCTTACAATGAATGAACCTACATTAACATATCATCATCACCCAAGGTCTATAGTTTATATTAGGGTTCACTCAGTGTAGTCATTCTACGGGTTTGGACAAATGTTTAATGCCGTGTATACACCACTACAGCATCCTGCAGAGTGTTTCAAATGCTGTGAAAATCCTCTGGGCTATGCTTTGTCCATCCTCTATCCCCAGTCCCTGGAAACCACTGATCTATTACCTTTATAGTTTTGCCTTTCTAAAAACACATATAAATGGAATTATACATTATTATATGTATTCTTTTTGGATTCACTTCTTTCGTTTTGTAATATGCATTTAACATTCCTTTATGTTTTTAATGGCTTGGTAGCTTATTTATTTTTAGCAATGAATATTTCATTGTCTATATATACCACAGTTTATCCATTCACATAATGCTTCAAACCATCTTGTTTGTTTCCAAGTTGCGACAGTTATGAACAAAGCTTCTGTAAAGAATTCCATGCAAGTTTTTGTGTGGTCATAGGTTTTCTACTTTTTTGGATACACATGAAAAAGCATGATTGCTAGATATTATGCTGAGAGTACGTTTAGTTTTGTAAGAAACTTCCAAAGTGGCTGCATATTTTTGCATTGCCACTGGCAATGAATGAGTTTTCCTGTTCCTCCACATCCTCAACCAGCTTTTGCTGTTGTCAGTGTTGTATATTTTGGCCATTTTAACAAGTATGTAGAAGAAATTTATTGTCTTCATTTGCAGTTTATTAATGACATGTGTTGTTGGACGTCTTTTCATATGTTCATTTGCCATCTGTATATCTTCTTTGATGAAATGTCTGATCAAGTCTTTTGCTCATTTTTTAATCAGGTTGTTCATTTTCTTATTGTTGAATTTTAAGAGATTTTTGTATATTTTGGATGAGACTCCTTTATCAGATATATCTTTTGCAAATATTTTCTTTCAGTCTGTGGCTTGTCCTTTCATTCTCTTGACAATGTCTTTTGCAAATCAGAAGTTTGTTTGTATTTAATTTTAAGAAAATCATTTTTTCCTTTATGAATTTTGGCATTGTTACTACAGCTAAAAAGTTGTTGCCACACTCAAGGTTATCTAAGATTTCTTCTGTGTTATATTCTAGAAATTTATGATTTTGTGTTTTAATATCTAGGACTATGATTCATTTTGAGTTAATTTTTATGAAACATGTAAAGTCTGTGTCTAGATTCACTTTTTGGAAACGTAGGTTCAGTTTTGACAGCCTGTTTGTTGAAAAGCCTATCTTTGCACCATTGTACTGCTGTTGTTTCTTCGTGAAAGATTACTTGACTACATTTATGTGGGCCTATCTTTGGGCTCTCTATTCTGTTCCACTGCTCTATTTGTTAGTTCTTAAGTCAACATCACACTGTCATGATTACTGTAGTTTTGTAACTAATCTGGAAGTTGGATAGTGTGAGTCTTCAAACTTTGTTCTTCTCCTTTACTATTGCATTATCTTACAGGTCTTTTGCCTCTTCATACAAACTTTAGAATTAGATTTTCAATGTCCACAAAATAACTTGCTGAGCTTTAAGATCCGGCCAAATCTATAGATTAATTTGTGAAGGACTAATATCTTGATAAGATTAAGTCTTCTTATCCATCAGCATAGGATGTATTTCTATTTATTTAGTTATTTGTAAATTTTGTTCATCAAAACTTTATAGTTTTCTTCAGATAGATCTTTGCCATATTTTATTAAATGCATGCCTAAGTATTTCATTTTGGGAGTACTAACGTAAATGTTATAGTGTTTTTTCTTTTTTTAGATGGAGTCTCGCACTGTCGCCCAGGCTGGAGTGTAGTGGTGCGATCTCGGCTCACTGCAAGCTCCGCCTCCCAGGTTCCCATCATTCTCCTGCCTCAGCCTCCCCAGCAGCTGGGACTACAGGTGCACATTGCCAGGCCCAGCTAAATTTTTTTTTTTTTGTATTTTTACTAGAGACAGGGTTTCACTGTGTTAGCCAGGATGGTCTCTATCTCCTGACCTTGTGACCCACCCGCCTTGACCTCCCACAGTGCTGGGATTACAGGCATGTGCCACCATGCCTGGCCTATTGTGTTTTTAATTTCAAGTTCTTCTTGTTTATTGCTGGCATATAGGAAAGAGTTTTTTTTTATATTAACCTTGTTTCCTGCAACCTTCCTATAGTCACTTATTTCTGGGAACGTTTCCATTAATTTTTTAGGATTTTGTAAATAAACAATCATGTCATCTGCAATTAAAGCTCATTTTGCTTCCTCCTTCCATATATGTATACATGTTCTTTTCTTGTCTTGTCTTATTGCATTACCTAGAACCTCTAGTGATATGTTCTAAAGGATCAGTGAGAGAGAATATCCTTATCTTGTTCCTGATCTTAGTGGGAAAGCTTCTAGTTTCTCACCATTATTATATTAGCTGTAGATTTTTGGTAGATAAATATCAAGTTAAGAAAATTCTCTTCTATTTCTAGTTTACCTAGGATTTTTTAACATTATTATTAAATAATAAAATTATTATTAAAAAATTATTTGTATGTTGAACCAGCCTTGCATACCTAGGATAAATCTCACTTGTACATGGTGTATAATTATTTTTATACATAATTGGGTTTGATTTGATAATGTATTTTTGTTGTTGTTTTTGGATTTTTACATATATGTTCATAAGAGACATTGGTCTATAGTTTTCTTTTCTTGTAATATATTTGTTTAGTTTGGTATTAGAATAATTCTGGTCTCACGGAAGAAGTCAGACAGTATGCCTGCTTCTTCTGTCTTATGAAACAGATTGTAGATTGTAAAGAACTCATACCATTTATTCTTTAAATGTTTGGTAAAACTCAACAGTGAACTGATTTGAGCATGATGATTTATATTTGGGGAGGTTATTAATTATTGATTCAGCTTATTTCAGAGATATAGGCCCATTCAAATTGTCTAATTCGTCTTGCGCGAGTTTTACCAGATTGTGTCTTTCAAGAAAACAGTCCATTTCATTTAGACGATCAAATACATGGGCATAAGAGTTGTTCTTAATAATCCTTAACTTACACTCTTAAGGTCCCTTGGATCTTCAGTGATGTCATGTCCTCTCTTTCATTTCTGATATTGGTAATTATGTCCTCTATATTTTCTTTTTCTTAGCCTGTCTAGAGCCTTATAGATTTTATTGATCTTTTTAAGAACCAGCTTTTGGTTTTATTAATTTTCTCTATTGCTTCCCTGTTTTCAATTTCATTGATGTATGCTTAAATTTTTAACTTTTCTTGTGCTTACTTTAAATTTAATTTGTCTTTTTCTACTTCCTTAAGATTAAAACTTACATTACTGACTTTAGAACATGCTTCTTTTCTAATATATATATTTAATGCCATATATTTTCCTTTAAGGGCTCCATTTACTGCATTCCACATATTTTGGTAAGTTGTATTTTAATTCCCATTTAGTTCCAAATATTTTCATTATTCTTAATATTTGTTCTTTGACCCACATTTTATTTAGAGATCTATTGTTTAATATTCAAATATTTTGAAATTTTCCAGCTATTTTTCATTTAATGATTTCTAACTTCATTCCACTGTGATGTGAGAGCAGACTTGGTGTGATATTTATTTCTTTAGATTTGTTAAGTTGTGTTTTATATCACAGAATATGGTGTATCTTGATGAATGTTCCACGTAAGCTTAAGAAGAATGTACATTCTATGTATTTCATCTGACGAAATACTCTGTAGATATTAATTATATTCAGTATGGTGCTGTTGAGCTCTGCTATGTTCTTACTGATTCTCTGCCTGCTGGATACATCTACTTCTTTTAGAGAGCTATTGAAGTCTCAAACAATAATAGCAAATTCATCTATTTCTCCTTGCAGTTCTACCAGTTTTTGCCTCATATAATTTGAAAATTTTTAGTGCATACATATTATTAGAACAAGAAAATTAAAAATGTTTCTTTTACTTTCACTTTTTCTATCTTTAATGCTCTTCCTTTCTCTAGGAAGACTCATGTTTCTGACCTAGATTATTTTCCTACTTTATAAATAAAATGGCAACAAATTCTCTCAATTGTTATTTGTTCTAGAAAGTATTTCTTCTTCATGTTGAAGGATAATTTCTCAGGGTACAGAATTCTACTTGGTGTTATTTTTTCCTCACAAGATTTTAAATATTTCACTCCACTCTGTGTTTGCATAGTTTCTCAGGTGACATCAAATGTAATTTTTATCTTTGTCCTCTCTATATATGTTTTCCTCTACCTGCTTTCAGATTTTTAAAAAATATTATTTTCTATTTTTAAACCTTCTTATGTCTCTCTTTTTCTCAATCACCTCAGCTTTATTAACATATAATAAACAAATAAAAAGTGTATGTATGTATAATGTACAACATGATGTTTTGATACATGAATACAGGATGAAATTGTTAAATCAATCTAGTTAACATAACCATAACATCACTTACTGATATGGTTTCGCTCTGTGTCCCCACGCAAATCTCACCTTGAACTGGGTTCCTATAATCCCCAAGTGTCATGGGAGGGACCCAGTGGGAGGTAATTTAATAATGGGGCTGGTTATCCTTATGCTGTTCCTGTGATAGTGGGTGAGTTCTCACAAGATCTGATGGTTTTATAAGGGACTTTCCCCCCTTTTGCTCAGCACTTCTCCTTCCTGCTGCTATGTGAAGAAGAATATATCTGCTTCCCCTTCTGCCATGATTGTAAGTTTCCTAAGGCCTCCTCAGCCATGTGGAACTGTGAGTCAATTAAACCTCTTTCCTTTATAAATTACCCAGTCTTGGGCAGTTATTTACAGCAGTGTGAGAACAGCCTAACACAATAAATTGGTACCAGGTAGTGTGGTGCTGCTGTAAAGATACTTGAAAATGTGGAAGTGACTTTGGGACTGGGTAACAGGCAGAGGTTGAAACAGTTTGGAGGGCTCAGAAGAAGACAAGAAAATGTGGGAAAGTTTGGAACTTTCTAGAGACTTGAAAGGCTTTGACCAAAAAGCTAATAGTGATATGGGCAATGAAGTCCAGGCTGAGGTGGTCTCCAATAGAGATGAGGAACTTGTTGGGAACCATAATAAAGGCGACTCTTGCTATGTTACATCAAAGAGACTGGCAGCATTTTGCCCCTGGCCTGGAGATTTGTGGAATTTGAAATTGAGAGATGATTTAGAGTATCTAGTGGAAAAAAATTCTAAGCAGTAAAGCATTCAAGAGATGACTCAGGTGCTGTTAAAAACATTCGGTTTTATGTATTCACAAAGATATGATTTGGAATTGGAACTTATGTTTAAAAGAGAATCAGCATAAAAATTCGCAAAGTTTGCAGCCAGGAGAAGTTCAAGCCAGCTGCAGAAATTTGCATCAGTAATGAGGAGCCAAATGTTAATTGCCAAGACAATGGGAAAAATATCTCCAGGGCATGTCAGAGGTCTTTACGGCAGCCCCTCCTATCACAGGCCCAGAGGCCTAAGAAGATAGTTTTGCGGGCCGTGCCCAGGGCCTTGCTGCTTTGCACAGTCTTGGGGCTTGGTACCCTGTGTCCCAGTTGTGGCTAAGAGGCCAACGTACAGCTCAGATCATTGCTTTAGAGGGTGCAAGCTCCAAGCTTTGGCAGCTTATACATGGTGTTGGGCCTGTGGGTGCACAGAAGTCAAGAATTAATGTTTGGGAACCTCTGCCTAGATTTCCTAGGATGTTACAGAAATACCTAGATTCCCAGGCAGAGGTGTGCTGCAGTAGTGAAGCCCTCATGGAGAACCTCTGCCAGGGCAATGCAGAAGGGAAATGTGGGGTTGGAGGTCCCACACAGAGTCCTCATTGGGGCACTGCCTAGTGGAGCTGTGAGAAGAGGGCCACTGTCCTCCAGACCCCTGAATGGTAGATCCACCATGTTTCTGGAAAAGCTGCAGATACTCAACATTAGCCCATAAAAGTAACTGGGAGGGGGGCTATACCTGCAAATCCACAGGGGCAGAGCTGCTCAAGGCCACTGGAGCCCACCTCTTGCATCAGCATGCCCCAGATGTGAGACATGGAGTCAAAAAGAGATCATTTTGGAACTTGAAGGTTTAATAACTATCCTATTGTATTTCAGACTTGACTGGGGCCTGTAGCCCCTTTATTTTGGCCAATTTCTCCCATTTGGAATGGGTATATTTACCCAATGCCTGTACCCCCATTGTATCTAGAAGGTAACTAGCTTGCTTTTGATTTTACAGGCTCATAGGCAGAAGGGACTTGTCTTGTCTCAGATGAGACTTTGGACTTGGACTTTTGGGTTAATGGTAGAATGAGTTAAGACTTTGGGGGACTGTTGGAAGGGCATGATTGTGTTGTGACATGTGAGAAGGACATGAGATCTGGGAGGGGCCAGGGGCAGAATGATATAGTTGGCTCTGTGTCCCCACCCAAATCTCACCTTGAATTGTCATTCCCATAATCCCCATGTGTCATGGGAGGGACCTGATGGGAAGTGATTTATTCATAAGGGCAGTTACCCTCATGCTGTTTTCATAATAGTGAGTGAGTTCTCATGAGATCTGATGGTTTTATAAGGGTATTTTCTCCCTTTGGCTCAGCACTTCTGTTTATTGCTGCCATGTGAAGAAAGACATGATTGTAAGTTTCCTGAGGTCTCCACATCCATGCAGAACTGTGAGTCAATTACACCTCTTTCCTTTATAAATTACACAGTCTCAGGCAGTTCTTTATAGCAGCATGAGAATGGACTAATACACATACTTACCTTTTTTGTGTGGTGAGGACATTTAAATTTTGATATTTTAGCAAGTTGATTCTTAGTAATATAAAACACATGCTCAATTCTAGTCACCCTGCTGTACACTAGATCTCCAGAGATTATTCATCCTGTTTTCCTCAAACTTTGTACCCTTTAACTGGCATCTCCCCAAACCCCAGCCTTTGGCAACGATCCCTCTACTCTCTGTTTCTGTAAATTCAACATTTTTAGATTTCATATATAAGTAAATGCAGTATTTGTATTTCTTGCCTGGCTTATTTCAATAAGCCTCATGTTCTCTAGGTTCATGCATGTTGTCACGAAGACAGAATTTCCTTCTTTTGCAAGTCTGAATAGCAACCCATTGTGTACCATTGTGTATGTGTGTGTGTTTGTGTGTGTGGGTGTGTGTATGTGTACTAATTATTTTTTATTTATTTGTCAGTGGACATTTAACACTTAGGTTGATTCAATATCTTGCCTATTGTGAATAATGCTGCAATGAACATGAAAGTGTAGAAATCTCTTCAACATACTGATTTTATTTCCTTTGGATATATGCCCAGAAGTGGGATTGCTGTATCATACAGTAGTTCCATTTGTAATATTTTGAGAAGCCTCCATACAGTTTTCCACATTGGCTTTACTAATTTACATCCTCACCAATGAAGAGTGCAGAGAATTCCCTTTTCTCCACGGCCTTGCTGACACTTGTCTTTCATTGTTTTGCTAATAGCCGTTCTAACACGTATATGGTGATATCTCATTGTAGTTTTAATTTCTATTTCCTCGATGACTTGTGACATTGAGCATTGTTTCATATACCTATTGGCCATTTGGGTGTCTGCCTTTGAGAACTGTCTATTCAAATCCTTTGCCCATTTATTAATTGAATTACTTGTTTTATCTCCAATTTTCTGTGTTTGAAAATACTGCACCTAGATACAGTTTTTTTGGTGTTTGTCCTGCTTGATGCGGTCTGAGCTTCCTCCACCTATGATTTGTGTATGACATTAATTTGAGGCAATTCTCAGTCATATTGTTTGAAATACTTTTTCTCTTTCTTTTTCTTATCCTTCTTGTATCTCATTGTGAATGTGTTACACCTTCTGTAGTTGTCCTGCAGTTCCTGGATATTCTAATTCATTTGTTTTCAGTCTTGTCTCATTATTATAAAGATTCATGCACGTGTATGTTCATTGCTGCATTATTCACAATAGCAAAGATATGGAATCAACCTAAATGCCCACCAGTGATAGACTGTATAAAGAAAATGTGGTACATATACACCATGGAATACTATGCAGCCATAAAAACAAATGAGATCATGTCCTTTGCAGGAACACAGGTGGAGTTAGAAGCCATTATCCTCAGCAAACTGACACAAGAACAGAAAACCAAACACTTCATGATCTCACTTATAAGTGGGAGCTGAATGATGAGAACACATGGACACACTGGGGAGAACAACACCCACTAAGACTTGTCAGAGATGGGATGGGGGAAGGGAAAGCATCAGGAATATTAGCTAACAGATGCTGGGCTTAATACCTAGGTGATGGGATGATCTGTGCAGCAAACCATCATGACACACATTTACCTATGTAACAAACCTGCACATCCTGCACATGTGCCCCTGAACTTAAAATAAAAGATGAAGAAAAAAAATCCCCCCAAATCTAAAAACCAATACTACTACAACTTATAAGGTATTTTAGCTAGGTCACAAAATTTAAGATCAATTTGTTTTTTTAGTTATCAGCAATAAAACAATTGGAAATTTAAATTTTTAAAAGTAGTGCCATTTACAATACCAAAAAATATAAAACTTATTTATAAATCTAATAAAATATTTGTAAGTTCTGTACACTGCTAACTACAAAACACCATTGAATGAAATCAGTTTTGGAAATTTCTGTTGATGTAATCTCAAGTTCAAATATTATTTTCTCAGCCATGTCCAGTTTACTAACAAGCTCATCAAAGACGTTTTTCATTTTTGTTAGTGTTTTTGTCTGGCATTCATTTTTGGTCCTTTCTTAGTATTTCCGTCTCTCTGCTTACAATACCTCTCAGTTCTTGCATGTTGTCTCCTTTGCCTATTAGGCCCTTAGCATATTCATCATTGTTGCTTTAATTCCTAGTCTGATATTCCAACATTCCTGTCATGTCTGCTTCTAATGCTTTCTCTGTTTGTTCCAAGGTATACCTTTTAATATGCCTCGTAATTTTCATTAATACCTTGACAGGATGTACTGGGTGAAAAGAACTGCTGTAAATAGGCATTTAGTCATGAGGTTGCAAGGTGTTGAGGGAAGGGAAGAGTTCTAAAGTCCTATGATCAGGTCTTAGTGAACCTATGCCTCTGGACTGTGAAATTCACAAGTGTTTCTCAGTCCTCCCCACCTCTTAGGTGAGACAACTTGATGAGAGTGGGCTAGAGTTGGGTATTCTTTTTCCTCTGGTCAGTTAGTCTCTGGTAAAATCCTGGCATGTTAGGCTTTGGTTAAATAGTTTGTCCTGAGAGCCAGCCTTGTCAAGAAGAAAAGAGTGCTCTGGCATATTTCAAAGTGTTTCCTTTCCTCTCCAGCTGCCAGGAGCACGTGGAGATTTTCTTTTGATATTTGCTATGAGAACCTGGTCAAGCTCCAGAGGGTAAAATTTACAAAAGTCTGGAGGGCTGCTAAGACTTGAGTCCCTATGGAGTTTTTAACTGTCTGACTTGTCCACACTGAGCCTCCAGCAATTTGTTCAGGTTTTTCTACCTCATTTCTAGTTCTCGTGGTGGTTTCTTTAGTCACTTTGTACAATGGTATTTTCTTACGACTGAGACCTCTTAGCACACTAAGAAGGCCCTAATATGCTACATAAGGAAATAAAGAGTAGATGTCGATGTGTTCATATCAGCCTAACATGAAGTTTCTCTGAAACAGAACATCCAGGGAGGTGAAATTTAATAGGCCTTCCAGAGCTATAACCAGTGTCCAGAACATGCCAAGATGAGACAAGCAGAAGGCAGATGACTAGACATGGGGAGAAATTTGAGGAAAATAAAAAAAAGAAAGCCTTGCCCACAGGTTTGTATTCATGCAAAGTTTTAATACTCTGGTCATCAACATCACAGAGGGATGCAAGTAAATACACAGGATACCATAGGGATATTTGCATCTTTATATGAACAATTTTTTTAATGATGTCACATAGAAATGTTAACTAATTTTATTTTTAATTAGTTGTAGGGTGTAGAAGAATTAAAAGTGGTTATATTTAGAACTTATTTAATTAAAATGGATAAACTATATTTCAAGTGCATAATACAGATAATCTCACTAAGTTCCACTCCTGGCTATACCGCTGATTTAATTAATAGGAAGCATTGTGGCATATTAATAAAAAGCAAAAGCAAAAACAAACAAAAAAAACCCTAACCTTTCCTTTTTTCCTTTATTGTAATTGCAAGCCATTCTGTGTTCTGGATAAGTGGGTAGTTGATATTAAAGGCAGGAAATGTTTATTATTCAATGCAGTAGGCTGCAGTGACATTTCTTATCATTTCAGCATAACTGTGCCAGAGGGTCTGTAAATAGTATTTGCCAAAGGCAATTTTACACATTCATAATATTCTTTGATGTCTGGGCTGGGCCCGGCTGACAGACCCCTGGAGGCTATCTTTCTGCTTCTCTGGCAGGCTGATAAACCAGTGTAAGGGATTACTGAGAAACAAAACAAACCCACAGAATTCAATTTAGTAATTTCTGAACTAAATTCACCTTAAGAAAGCCAATGTCTAGCAGGCTGTGGCCATTTAATAAGTGGTTATTGAGTGAGGGGAGGACAAATCGTATCAAGGTTATGGGGCATCAGTAATCTGAAACAGGAAATTTTACCTTCAGGATGCATTCTGTGCAGTTGGGACTTCCTACCTCTGCACAGGAAAGAAGAAATGGGAAAAGTGAAGTCCTCATTCTCAGGAAGATGAGTAACATTTAATAACGCATTGACATTTATTGAACTCTTACTCTATTCACTGATGAAAGCACGTTTTGTGTATTTAATCTTTTAATCACAGCACCAGATCTCTAACATAGGTGAGAAAACTGAGTCACAGACCGATTAACCAAGAGTATGCAGCTAGCTAAGTGGTGGAACATTAAAAACAAAAACAAAACAACTGAATACATTTCCTATCATTTATCAATAACTATCCATAAAATTATCCTGTGCTTTTCTTCCTAAAATATGTACTTTTCTGAAATTATCATACTAATATATTTAGATTTTTATTTCTTCTTATATTTATATTTCTTATTTGTCTCTGTCTAGTAAAATATAAGTTTCATGACAAAAGGACTTCGTCTTATTTTCTGCTTTGCCCACCACATCAGGACTACTCCCTGGCACAGAATAGGCAGTCGTTAAATGTTTATTGAATCCATTATTTAAAGATGTAGCAATTTGTCTCAGAAAGTGTTCTTAGATGCAAAATGGGGCTCTGTCTTATGCTAATCATAAAATGGTGACAGATCCAATTTAATTTCCCAGATAGTATCAAGATATGAAACCTGTATTGTACTCCAAATCAATGCCAGTGTTTTGATTTTCTTAGTTTCAGAACAATCCTGGGTGGGAAAAGCACCTTGCAGGCAGGTTTCCTAACATTCTGGCAGTGTGGAATGGTGGCAGAAAAGGCACTTTGAAGACAGCTATGGGTTCGACTGCCAGCTCAATCATTTCTTTGCATGGTGACTTTGGACAGGTTATGTTACGGTGTATCTCTCAGTTCTCATTTTGTGTGTGTATGTCATGGGAACTTCAGAAATTTCACCTTTCCCATTCTGGCAACCTAACCAAGACGATGGTGATTTACAGTCTTATCTTCTACAAAATATCTTCTATTCCCCCACAGTGTTAATATTTGAAAGCTCCCCTTTTATTGCATGACTTCCATACTGAGATACTCAGTTTTGTATTTCATTTTCAGTGGCATTCAGTCTCTTCAATCTGGCATCCAAGTCATTCTGACATTTTATGCCTCTTAATCTATTCAAACTTGCCTCCCTCTGCTTTAGCGGAAACACCCTTCTGCCTCTATCCCCCACCTGTTTTATCCATAGCATGCACAACCTTCTGTCTTCGGCAACAACCATCTTCTTCCCACTTGCCTGTTTTACCTAACACTGCTCTCAAAGTTACAACCCATATCCAGGCTCCTTATCCCTGTTGATTCCCTCAATATTCATTAGCATCTCCTCTACGAGTTTGTGGTACCAATTTTCTTTTCCTCAGTTACCAGTTTATAATGTTCCGCCTGCCTTGAAGTTAGTAGTATTGCATGGATTCAATTTCTCTCTTGAACAAAATGTCCTGTACAAGTTGGGCATTTTTTCCCACTAGATCTGTTCCAGTATTAGGCAGTCAAAAGGTTATGGGTAAATAACACACTAATAGCTACCTATACTGCCTCATGCAATTCATTGTTTTTAAATAAAAAATAATTATTCATTGTTGTGTGAAAGATGTTGTGATGTGGTATCTGGGTCCTTATTCAGGAATGATGAACTTCTTCCCTCAACTGCTGAGAATGCAGTGGACAAAGTGCTATGCCCTACTGTCCCATTTCAGAAAATGCCTCTATTGAAGTGAGCCACCTTGCTCAAGATTGGGTGCCCCTTCCTGAGTTGCCAGCATCCGTGACCAGTTTATAGGACAGCATTAAAGTCCGGCACCCTTGCTCCACTCAGAACTCAGATGCGTCGTGCATTCTTCCAAGTTTTTTGTAGAGTTACTTATGACCTCCATTCAGACTTCCTTGCAGCCCAAGTTCTCCCTCTGTCCAACCCTGCTTCTTTCCTTTCTCTTCTGCAGATATGAATCCCAAGACCACGCTCTACAAAACCTCCTACACTCTAAACTCCTCAGTCTGAATCTCAGAGAGTCCAACTGGTGACATTCACTAATCACACTTTTTTTTTTCTCCACTCATGAGGGGAGCAGAGGATATGGATGAAATGAGAGGAGAGACAATCAAAAGTGACAACCAGAAGGAATTAGTGAACCTTATATTTGCACACCACAAAAAGTTTTTGCTGGTTTTGTTTTGCTTGTTTGTTGGATTGTCTTTGTCTAAAAGGGTATTGCTCTCCTTTTTTATTCTCATTATCCCTATAAATATACATCATAGTTGTCTTTAAAAATTATAGATAGAAATACATGAAAGAAAATCAAAACGAGAATTGTAGTTGAATTGCATAGTTGGAATGAATGAAATGAGGAGACATTGCTAGGCCTTTCCTTATTACAAAAACCAATCTCCAGCCTCAAGGAGAGCTGATCGTGTGATTTATTTTATTTAAGAATGAGTATGGAATGTGTCAGAATGGCCTAAAAATGCTCTCTTAATGTGTTTTTATAACCACAAATTTGAACACTCAAAATCTCCTGAAGTAGAAAGAGTGTTATTGCCTTTATCTGAGACTTAAATCTGTAGTTTTAAAAAAAAGTACTCCAGTAGCATGCATCATTATATATTTGCCCTCTCTGTGAAATCAGCTGTATGCAGTCACTTTAGCAGCACTGACTAATTGGTTCAGTTCTGCCAATAAATGTATTGCCAATGATGCCGCGCTTTAGTTTTATAAACATTCAAAAATATTCCCTCAAATTGGCTAGCTCCCTAGCAACCATTTTTTGTAAAGAGGAATACCTTCGGTGGTGAGAACAAGCATTTCAACCTCTCGAAAATAACAGCACAGATTTTTTTTTCTACTCGCCCTCTGCAATGAATATTAAGCCTCTTTTTTCTTGAAAAGAAAGAACAAATCAAGCAGAGATTTTTGCTTCTCAACTTCATGTTAGTGGCAACAGTGGGTCAAAAAGTGTCTTTAGGGGCAGCCTTGATGCTTGTTTTGTGTTTTTTTTTTTTTTTCTGAGAAAAACTGCATTAGACCAAAAAATACCCCTGAGATTTAATTATCTTTTTATATTATTTTTTACTACAAAGCCACTTACTCTTTTATTGTGTTGCTCTGTTGGAAAAAAAAAATCTTTAGTAGCTGTATTTTTTGTTAATGGTAAAGGCAGTATAACTTCAAAGACAGAGTGCCCTGCCTTTCTTGTCTCTGACAAAAGGGGCTGAGTGCTTTGAATAGTTTCAAGGTGACATGAAGGTTTGGGACCAAAATTGGCATAGAAAAGGTCCAGGATAAGGAATGTGGGGTATCACCCCTTCCGATGTCATGTACTCTTGCCTATAGGCCTATTTTGGTTGCTGGTAACATAAAATGTATGCATTTAGGTTATTCAAAAGAGTGCTCTTCCATAAAAGTACAAGTTGTTTTCACAAACCTCAGATAGGAGAGGGATAAAAATGAACATCCAGAATAGGCTGATGCCAAGGACTCTGAAATGATAGGAAGCCAAGGAAGACCTCTTCTTAATCTCTCATCTGTCTTTGTCTTTGCACATCTGTTGTTGCTTTAATTTTTCTTTGTCTTACCAGGTTACTTTTTCCCTTTCCTCATGATGGGGCGTGACTACCACCCAAAATAGAGTTACGGTGTGAATGTTTATGGCCCTCCAAAATTCTTATTTTGAAATTCTAGGTCAGGTGCGGTGGCTCACGCCTATAATCCCACCACTTTGGGAGGCTGAGGTGGGCGGATCAGCTGAGGTCAGGAGTTCGAGACCAGCCTGGCCAACATGACTAAACCCCATCTCTACCAAAAATACAAAAATTAGCCGGGTGTGGTTGCAGGTGCCTGTAATCCCAGCTACTCAGGAGGCTGAGGCAGGAGAATCACTTGAACCCGGGAGGCAGAGGCTGCAGTGAGCCAAGATCATGCCATTGTACTCCAGCCTAGGTGACAAGAACAAAAATCGATCTCAAAAAGAAAAAGAAAAAGAAAAATTCTAACTCCCAAGGTGATACTATTAGGAGGCGAGGGCCTTTGACAAGTGATTAGGTCTTGAGGGCAGAGCTCTGAAGACTTGGATTAGTGTTCCCATAGAAAAATGCCCAGAGAGCTGCCTTGACCCTACCACCATGTGAGGACACAGAAAGTGCCATCCGGGAAGGAGAAAGGGCCCCTCATTAGACACAAATTAATCTTAGACTTCCTACACTCCAAAATTGTGAGAAATAAACTTTGGCTGTTTAAAGTCACCCAGTTTATAATATTTTGTGATAGTGGCCCAGACAAAGATAAGTAGGCTTATAACTTTATCGCTCAGCCAGACTGACACTCCTATGTTTTCTCAATTTTAAATTTCCAGGAAAGACTTGTGATTAATCTATTCTGGAGTATCTATTGTCTGTCGATTGTCTATAAATTGTGTCCAGGAGTGAAAGTTAAGCTGAAAAATGATGGCAACTCCCATTTCAATTATGTGGCTGAGGCGAAGAAGAAATATAAAGAAAAATAATCAGGACAATTATCTGAAAAGTAGGTGTTGGAAAGCAGGAAGGCAGAGACAAAGCAGTAAGTATCCGTATGACAAATTGTGTCATGATTGTGAACTATTATCTGAAAAACAAGAAGCACAGAGGAAGGAATATTTTAGGCATAAGACTCAATAGTTAATTTCTTTTTTTTTTTTTTTTTTTGAGACGGAGTCTCGCTCTGTCACCCAGGCTGGAGTGCAGTGGCGCGATCTCGGCTCACTGCAAGCTCCGCCTCCCGGGTTCACGCCATTCTCCTGCCTCAGCCTCTCCGAGTAGCTGGGACTACAGGCGCCCGCCACCACGCCCGGCTAATTTTTTGTATTTTTTTACTAGAGACGGGGTTTCACCGTGGTCTCGATCTCCTGGCCTCGTGATCCGCCCGCCTCGGCCTCCCAAAGTGCTGGGATTACAAGCGTGAGCCACCGCACCCGGCCCATAGTTAATTTCTTATGTCAAGCAATATATGTTTGAATGTGGCATTAGTCTATCTGGAAGAATATCTGGAGACTTATTTAATGTTAATTAATTAATTCCACCTTTCCTCTGTTTATTCATTCATTCACGCATTCATCTGTTCATTCATTCTGGAAGTCTTATGTATTTATTTATTTATGGGATACAGAATTAGAAGCAAATAGGAGCATGGAAGCAAGAGATGTATCCAGGGTAAATCTCAAGGTTAGTGAATGTGTTGGGCAGAGTATGCTAATTGCTAACACATAAATATACACACACACGCACACACACACACACACACTCTCTACAATAGTTTAAAATAAAAATCTCTTTATTCTTATCTATTAGAATCCTATTTAGATTGGGCATAGGAAAGAGTTTGGTTTCACATAGATACTGAATAACTTGGGCTTTTTCTATCAAATGATTCCTGCCATTCCTTAGACCCCAGGGCCATTCCTTACACCCCAGAGTATTTTGCGGGATCCTCTGCATCTGGTCATCTGATGACTGATGAAAGAGAATGAAAGGACCTCATGACAACTTTTAAAGCCAGGGTCTAAGATGGCATGCTTCACCTCTTCCCACATTCCATGGCTCAGTACTCTGTAACACAGAAGCACCTAAGCTTGCCTGGAGGTTACGGTATAAAACTTATGCAGACACTCATTGAGAAAGTACAAAAGCGGAGTGCTGCCCTCAGGCCCTGAGTAAGAGAAGCCCCTCCTGTGGGCCTATTCTTTTAGACAGACACTTTCAGGATTTCTTTCAGATATACCATCTCCAACAGGAAATGAGAATATAAGGTCAAAGTCTAGGGATGCCTTGGATACTGAAATTTACTGGAAAAACAAAACAAAACAAAAAACAATGCTATTGTGATTATTTCCAGGTGCAGCTTGGTGCGCGTCCATAGGTTCATCTTCCAAAAAGGTTGAAGGTACCTCCTGTATATGAATCGCTAAGTCCCAGTGGTGTCCAAGGGCTGGATGTTTGTGAATAATTGGCACAAAACTTGCTTGAGCAGGCTGGATGTGCATGATGTAACTCATAGTGCAAGATGGAGCTGGAAGTGGAGTGAGAAGAGAAAGGCCACGCTAGAGGAGTAGGGGCCTGGACTCAGGTCTTCCCCTGCTGCCATTTTCTAGTATGAACTCCAAGGAGCCTAAGCAATCTGAATTTAAATGTGCTTTTCCATGTTGTTATGAATGTATTGGACAATGTGGAAAGCTGGAATATATTTTATTTAGCAGGTTGCCAGCTTGATTCACAATTCTTGAACATTGAGATGTGTTATTGGTGGCCATCCACGGGTACCCTTGGCCTGGGCCCCCAAAATATTGGGGAAGCTCCTTGTGTTGAGCTCTAGCAGTGTCTGCACAGTGGACAACCAGTGTGATTTTATGCTTCACCTTGCATGCTTCTCAAAGGAAGGGGAAACTTAAAATAGCTACCTTCTAGCAGACAAAATACAAATTTAATTGCTATGTTTCATCAAGCCTGATTCAATGGACCATTTTGGCTTATATTGCCCTAAGCACTAATAAACTCTAAAAAGCAACTAATTAAAACCTCTGGTTTAATTTAATAATAAATACCTTTTTTGAACTCTTAGTACATGCTGGACACTATGCTAACAAATTACATTGTTCTATTTTAACAACTGTGTTAAGTGTTACTCCCATTTGACACATCAGAAAACGTAAGCTGAGGAAAGAAATGGCAAATCTGGAACTGGTATGTAGGGTCATCGTAATCAAAAGTTTGCATTCTTTTAAACAATGGTGCTCCGCTGTCTTGGGCTGTAATGGATCTCAGATGGCAGGAAGTCCAATGCTCTTTGTGCCCATTTTGAGTCCTGGATTATCTCTTTTATCGTCCTGCCTGACAAGTGGTTGACTTGCCTATGTATGGACACTTCCAGTGACAAGCTCTTTATATATTCATACATTAGGAAAATTAGCATATTATAGCACCAATTTTTAAGTTATGAAATGTGATGCATTTATGTGTATGTATCTTATCTGGATTATTTGCTAAATATCTGGATAGCCAGTGTTACTGGGTCATGCACTTAAAAATCAAGTTGGGAAAAATAACTGTATTCAAAAGTTAAAGATTCCAATTTGCTGAGTTGTCTGTGTTTATTCTTCTTTTTTGTGTGAAGAAGAAGGGATTAGGGAAATAGTTGAGAAAAGGGTGGAGATTTATTTTTTTTCCTGACATGTGGCCTCAAACCCATCCTCTATGGAGATGTGTGTTTGTGTGTGTGTGTGTATGTGTGTGCCTGCATACTATAATAAATAGCACAATCCTCTAATTTATTATCCAGATTAAAAAACTCCTGAGAATAAAAGTGGTTTTTGTTGATAATTATGCATAAACTGAAATAGTCCCAGACAAATGGGGACCATATTCAACTTTGTCACTAATAAAAACAAATATATATATATTTGACCAGGATGCATATTTATATGAGGTTCAAAGAAAGGCAAAATATACCAACAGAACACAGATTAGTAACTGCCAGGGGCTGAAGCTGAATAAGGGGAGCACCAGGGAATTTTTGAAGATGACGAAATTGTTCTATACCTTGATCATGATGTCTGCTACGTGACTGTGTGTACTTGTCAGAGCTCCCAGAACCTTGCACCAAAAAGTGGATTTTACTCTATATAAATTATACCTCATTTTTTTTTAATTAGTATGGCTAGGAGACCCTGGTGGAAACCTGAATTTAGAAGGAGTCATTTCTTTTGATTTTTGATTATGAAGGAAAAATAAAAGAAGCATCTACCCTCATAAGAAAAGAAAAGAAAAGAAAAGAAAAGAAAAGAAACAGAAACCAGCCATTAGATTCACTTCATGACAAAGTTAAAGAAATGGTACCAATCTAGAATCATCCCAAATGAATAAAATCTAAAAAAATAGGGACATTTTCTTCCCCTATTGGCACACCTCGCATAGCAGCTAGGGAACACTTTGGACTAGAGATGTTCTGCTTGGAGAAGCAGGAGAAATGAGGAAGTGAACAGCAAGGAGTGACTTAGGTTCTGACAGAGGGTTAGTCCCTTGTAGGTGAATGCAGGAAACCCGGGACTAAATGGCAGGGGAGGTAGTGCTCAATAAACTACTCTGACAAAGAAGATTTGTTCATGAGAACACTTGATACATCCCCTGAGTAATATCATGAGTATTTGGGGAAATTGTTTTTACAGATGTCTAAGTAAATGGGAACCAGAGATAATTAAACATGGGTTATTCATATTAATGTGACTGCATTGATACCATGGATGGTTGAGGTCAGCAAAGCTTGAGTTATATAAAACTTAAAGTGTACCATCTAGGTGCATCTTAATTGCCTTATAGGACATCTTCTTGACAGTTCATGTCATTTTCATGTTGGCAATCTCACTACTCCCCAGGTCCTTAAAAAATACATACGTTTAATTAACATTAGCTCAATTTTGGTCTACGATAGCTTTATTCTACGTCTTGTCCTAGTTTTCCATTTCAAAAGATGTATGTATTTAATTTTCCCAGGGTAAACTGAGATCTCTATGACCCACTATACTTCTAAAATTCAAGGATCCTAAACTTAAATCTGTATTTAAAAGCCCTAATGAACTTGGCACAATTATTGGTATTAACAGAAGGCGATGCACATAGTATTAAGAAAGGCCTCAAATCTTGGCTCTACCCCTAACTGTGGGAGCTTAAATACCATCGCCACGTGTGTAAAAAAGGAGAGAATTCATGGTACTTTCTCATAGGTGTAGTGTTGTTGGGGGAAAAAAATGTAGAGACAAAATGAGAAATCTCTTTGTAGCTCTTATACCAGCATGTAACACATAGTAAACATTCATTAAATGTCAACTGTATGGCGCTAGGCCTGAGATAAACTTTCGATGTTACATACTGCCTTGACATCTGAAACTGAGTCTCTCAAATGCCCTAACTGCAAGCTCTTCTCCTTAACTTTATTCCTGCAGATAAGATTCCCTTACCAAACAACTTTCTGTATCACAGAGACCATGTGTATTCTCTTTATCAATATAGATGATGTATAGACCATGTACAGTGGCTGCTTATCACTGAGTAGTGGGTTTCTCACTGCAGAATGATTCAAATAGGTCACTCACATCCTCTCATGGGCAGCAGGGGTCATCTCATCCCCTTGTTACTATAAAGTTTGCCTCCCACAGCCCCTGATTGTTCTCTCTGTTCCTGAGTGTTAACTCCCTGTGTGTGGCCTTGTAGGGCATGTGGTGTCCAGCTCTCCTGGGCTGTGAGTTTAAAAGACTAATAAACTGTTCTCGATCTCATCAGTGTTGGGGGTCAGGTGGACAGCCCTCTCCCTAACAGGGCGAAAAGGAGGTAATCAAACAAGCTGTTTCTAAAGACAACTACAAGTCGTAGTCATGTTAAGTAATAATACTATTCCTAGCTGTGTGACTACTCTAAAACCTTAATTGAGAAAAATAAGTACCCATACAGACTGCAGCACTGAGACTGATTAATAAAACTTCTTTTGTTTTTATGCCTTAAAACTTCACACTGCTATAATTTTTATTCCCACCCAGGAGATTAACAAAACACTGTGGTTTACAGAAAACTATTTATAGCATAGAAACAAATGAGCAGGTTCACTGAAGGATTTGTTACAGTCCTGAAGACTGTTTGGGGAAGCCTGACGTAGAACTGTAGACCTCTCCCTAAATCTTGAAGACTTAGGGATATATGTGGGGAAGTGAGTATGTATATATAAGATACACAGGGATTTTTGCACATCTACTACTTAAACTAAGCTCATGAGCTACTGAGTGGAGATTGAAATGGCAATAGTTGAAGAAGTCAAGGAAAGCGAGAGAGATATTTGTTCTCCAATGACTATATACGCAACCCACGTATTACCAGGCCACACCTGCTATGAATGCTAATGATGCCATACAATAAAACACATAAATCATGACGTGACCCCTATTTGATTAACTCAAGTTAATGACATGACCCCTATTTGATTAACTGAAGTCCACCAAAAAATCCCCAATGAATTTGCTTAAGGGTCTCCTGGGGGAATCCTATATTATGTTACTCTTGTCTGATATCATTGCCTAGCTTTGCTGGGCCATTTCATACCTCATTGCTGCCACTGTTATTGTTGTTACCTATGATCTCATTTATGTTCATTCCCAAGTTACTAACCTCTGATGTTTCCAACTTTTAATTGTATGATGCTGAAGTAGCCTACGTTTGCTGCAGTTTTCCTCTTATGGAGTCATGCTAACTACTGCAGAAAACTAAGGATTTCTTTCCTCTTTCTCACCTTTTGCTTATGCCCATTATACAAACAGCACTTTCGCCTTCTCTCTCAGACCCCGCTGACCATAGGCCTGGTCATCACTGCCCCTTGCCCTTTACTGTTTCTTCCTTTTAGGCAAGAATTGACCATTGCTCTCTTCTCACATTGGCAAAAGCATCCTAAGCCAACCAAATTCTAAATGTCTATCCATTCATTTTACTAGAGATACACAGATGGGTCTGAAACTTCAATTAGTTTCAGGCCAGGATCCCTAATATGTAAGATCTGAGAAGCGGCAGAGAGCTCTGCAGCTGGTGTGTTCATTCCCTCACTAATTCAGGGTCTCAGTAAACATATACTGAGTCTCTTCTTTGTAAGAAGCACTGTGTTAGACATTGGATCATGGTGGCAAAAAAAAAATAAAAATTAAAATTAAAAAAAAACAGGCCTGATACTTACCTATATGTTATTTGCAGTCTAGGGCAGTTGTTCTGTGAATAGCTGCATCACGATAAGGTAAAGCATTTGTCAAAAATGTAGAAATCTGGACCCACATTTGCTTACTGAATCAGAATCTCTCTAGCAGCACTTAGTGGGAAAGTTGGGTTCTTTTACTGAAGAAAAAAGGCTAAGTTAGAAAGCACCAGAGTTAGAATCATTACTGAAATGCTTGGACAGAAAAGCCAATTCAATGAGAGTCGATAGCAGACATGGGGGTGGTACCTGAAGAGGAGATTTGAATCAGCCAAGCGTGTAAGTCATAGACAGCTAATGGATGGGGCAGTTCCAAAATTTCCCAACAGCCCTTTCAGAGGTACGGTCTGACCTCAAAGTGGAGCAGGTCTTGTAGGCTGGGCTGTT
Source organism: Symphalangus syndactylus (assembly GCF_028878055.3). NCBI lineage: Eukaryota > Metazoa > Chordata > Mammalia > Primates > Hylobatidae > Symphalangus > Symphalangus syndactylus. Next base: position 14,745,446 of record NC_072428.2, read on the forward strand.
CTATTCTGATTACATAGTACTTGCATCTTAAGGAAAGGACAGTGGGAAGGTGACTTGAGATCAGATCTGTCAAAGCACAGAGCACCAGTCCATTGATGGCTGCAGTGACTCTAATAGTCCCTCTAAGGTAGGAAGTCTACGGCTTTCTGATTAGGCCATCGGAAGGAGTAGGGGCCCTAAGGAATGTACTCTAAGAGCCATGATTGATGCTTCTTCCTTCACCAGCTTGAAGCCCTGGTGCCTCTCAGGGAAGACACCTGACTGATTTTTCTGTCACTCTTTAATAGTTAATTCCCACCTTGTCAGTTAAAAGATCTCAGCAACTCCCTTAGGCCAGATAAATCCAAGTAAGTTTAAATTAGATGCCTCTGCAACATCAGTCATTCAAAAAGCTTCCAGAGAGAGCAAGCCACACCGTCTCCCTCATTATAGACAGAGGGTCTTGAATGAAACCCCTTATTGGGCTTTCTCCATGGCTCTGGGGCAGAATTGGATACATTTGTATTACACCTCAGTTGGACTTTTTTTACAGGCCTTAGGAAGGATACATGTTACATTTACATGAAACCTCAACATTTCTCAACACTGCTGTAAAATTCTGTTTTTAGCAGAATGCTGTTAGCAGTGCAAAAATCTGATCACTTTCCTCCTGTGCTAAAACACATTCAAGGACTCTCACCACCTACTGAATTGTGCCTTGCCTTCTTTTGCTACAGCACAATCTACTACAATCTAGCCAGACACATGTTTTTCAGTATCGCCTCCACTTCATACCCCAAGCACTTTAATACTTTCAGCCAAACAGTTCCTTGTATTCTTTTCCAGGACAGACTTTCCTGAATATTGATCCATACCTGCGCTCACATCTGCCTTTCTATGGAGAATGCCTTCTGTGCTTCCAACTGTGCTTACTGAAATTTTGTCCATCCTTCAGAACTCTTTTCAAATACTACCTTCCCAATTATGCCTTTTCATACCAAATATGGATAAAAAATCTCTAGTCTATAAAGTCTCATAAGACCCTGCACTTCCATTATCTAACCATAGGTATAGAAAATTCCAATTTGGCAAAGCCTTCCAGCTTGGTCCTAATAATAGTCATCTTGTATTGGTCATCTATGTCTGGATCAACGTCTGATGCATAAAAGCTTCTCAGTAATACGCATCACATTTTGTTGAATATGATTTATTTTCACTTCTCTCTTTTTGTGATCCTCATCCCCTTTTTGGTCTCTTTTGTCTGTTTTATATGCTGATGATCAAGCCCCCATTGGGGGTCAGTAAACAATGTCATCTTCGAACAAATTCCAAACCTTACTGTAAACTTCAGGTGAATAAAGTGTGCTTTTAGCTTGTGGGGTTAAAGGATGTTTGTAAAGCACTTTGGAAGGGAAAAATCTCCCTGCACATATTAATTGCTATTATTAATGATTTACTTTCATGTAAAATGTCTTAGAGAACTAACGGCAACCAGAGATCCTGTGTGGCACACTCAGAAACTTGGCAAGTAGAAACTGGTATTGAAATTTTTAAATGGCAAAGTGTCCTTCGGTTCTGAGGTTATCCTTAAGGATAATGATTTTTCATTATAGAACTCTGGCCAAAGTGGCAGTGACATCTGCTTTGGGGAAGAGAAACAAATTATATTAAAAATTTCATATCTCGGTTGAATTTTGGCTTGCTTTCAAAAATATTAGAGCAATTAATTTAGATTTATGTTAGTGTTTTTTCTTTTTCCATGCTTACCACCTTTTCATGCTTAATGAACACTTTTTTCTTTCTAAAACCAATTAAAAAATTCATGATCGTAAATGTATGATGATAAAAATCTTACCTCTATCTTGAGAACTTTTTGTAGCTTGCCTCAGGAGGACATTTTTTGAAATTGTGCAGCTAATGTCAGTTTGCGTACTGCATAACCTCCTGTGTCTTCCAGTGGAATCAGTGCTGAAACAGGGGTGGAAGGGTCTTATTTATCTCTGCGAAGGCAGTTAATCAGTAGACATCCAGATAAAAGAAATGTGTCTGAAGGAAATCATGAAAACGTGCTTTCAGGTCCTTCGATATTTCTAACTCAAGCAATTTAAGCAGTTGAAAACACAACAGCAATCTTTCTCAAAATATGATAATTCCTGCCAGCATCTATTTCCCAGAAACTTAAAAGCATAAACAAATGAAAACGTATTACTTTGAAGGCAACCAGAATTCAAAACATAGAATTATAACAAAATTCCATTTTATTATTTTTCTAAATACACACGGTTGTATGTATTGCTAGTATACAAAATATTTCTGATTCGAGATTCCAAGGGACCTGACAAATAAATAGATAACAGTCACCTATAATTAGGGCATTTTTAGGTAGCAAATGTCTCCTAAATGCTAGATAATTGTTTATCGTTTCAAGCAGAAATTTTTAAGATAATATCAATTATTACAGTGTATATTGTACTTAAAGTGCAAAAGTAAATTTCAGACCAGGGTCAATCCAGTCAAATCCATTTTACATTTAGAAAGCTCAATCTGAACTAATTCATATGTTAACACTTATTTACATAATTCATTAATTTATTTAGCAAACACACTCCAAGTAATGTGCTGAGTACTCAGTTTGAGAAAACAAAGACCATATTATATTCTGCTCTCTAGAAGTTCAGCCTGTAACCTTAAACCTAGTCTTAACCCTACTTATATCTTATCCCTATCACACATAAGCTATAAATCACAACTCTTCATGATAAGGTCTATGGTAGAAGAAAGAACAGGATTCAAAGTGGCCCAAAGGAAGAAACAACCGAAGAAAACAAGTGGATTTTCTTCACTGAAACAATAAACTTCAAACCAAAGTGAGCCAGCATCGGAGATGTTCAGAACAATTCACTGGCATACTAGAGGAAAACAGAGAACAGCTATGCACATTTATTGTTATCTTGTATTATTTATTTTTGTTTGTGTATGATTTATAGCACACACATTATACATATTACAGAGATATAAAATTTATAATTAATTGACTCCTGGGAGCGATTACTGTTTATTTTTAACTTATGGTGTACACAACAAAAAAAATCACAGACTATTGCCGGGTGTGGTGGCTCACACCTGTAATCCCAGCACTTTGGGAGGCCGAGGCGAGCAGATCACCTGAGGTCAGGAGTTCAAGACCAGCCTGGCCAACATGGTGAAACCCTGTCTCTACGAAAAACACAAAAATTAGCCAGGCATGGTGGCAGGTGCCTGTAATTCCAGCTACTTGGGAGGTTGAGTCAGGAGAATTGCTTGAACCCAAGAGACGGAGGTTGCAATGAGCCGAGACAGGGCTATTGTACTCCAGCCTGGGCAACAAGAGCAAAACTCCAAAAAAAGAAAAAAAAATCATAGACCACTTATCTTGGAATCATCAAGCAACTGATTGATTTTAAGATGGTAATAATGTAGACTTTTCTATTTTAGGAAGATGAGTTGGTGACAATATGAGTGGTAAATGGAGTGGAGTGAACACTGGCAAACATAAAAGTGAAGGATGGTGCATTTCTGAATGAAAGTAAGTAAAGTGAAAATGAAGAGTAGAGGACTGGGTTGAGATATGTCGAGGGAGAATGAATCAACAGGACTCAGCATAGTGTGGTCTACGAGGGGAAAGGGCACCTAGAAGAGGCCACCTCTCAGATTCTAGGTTTGGTGACAGAATTAATGGCACATCATTAATTGGGATAGCTAACACAAGAAAGGACTGCGCTAATTTGCAGTAAGAGGAAGCATGAGTTCAGTTTGGCATTTGAGTTGTAGATGGGGGAGGCATCTTTCTAAAGTAGGGATGTTCAGGTAGCAGTTGAATAATTAGCTCTTTTACTGAAGAAGGACCAGATGGTGATTCAGATTTATGGGTGCTTTTAAACATAGATGGTAGTGGAGTTGTTTATCTTTTAAATGAGGAGGCCAAATTTAGATTTCTTGGAAGCACTTAAAACCTTGTGCATAGATGGAATAAATAGTTGCTTCCATAGTCTCATTCCTTAGTGCTAGAAAATTCTTCCTGAAACAAATTATTTGTTACATAGGACTTTATTTGCAGCCCCAAAGATGGGAATCTTGGAGTACATACAAGACTGTTCTAACATTACAATGGCTGCAGAGATCAAAACAGGGACATTAAGCTAAATAAAAGAATCCAGGCATGGAAAGACCAATACTGCATGATTCCACTTACATGTGGAATCTAAAAATGTTGAATTCATAGAAGTAGGAGTAGAATAGTGGTTACTGGAGACTGAGGGTGGAGGTGGGAGGGTGATGGAATGGGGAGTGACTGGTCAAAGTGTACAACATTTCAGCTAGACTGGAAGAGTAAGTTTTGAGACCCATTGCACAGTAGAGTGACTTCAGTCCAAAATAACATATCGTATATTTTAAAATAACAGAGAGTACATTTCAAATGTATCATTACAAAAAATGTCCATGTAAGAGAAGTGATTGATGTGTTTAGCTTGATTGATTAGCTTGATATAATCACTCCACATTGTATATGTATAACAAAATCTCACATTGTGCTACATAAATTACAATTATTATTTATCAATTTAAAATAATATTTTAAAATAGGGCCAAATACAATCACAAAAAGACAGAATAGAGCCAAGGGCAGGATGGCATTATAAAAAGCCTGAATTAAACTGGGGTCATAATAAAAATTTAGGGTCAAGACATGTAAGAGTTTTGCCTAAACAATGAGAAAAGGAACACATTTTGAACATAACCAAATGTCTTGTTTCACTGCCTCTACTGCCCACATTTTGCAGATGGCCTGCTATAGGTGGACTTTAATTACTGCCGATATAATAAAAGTTGAAAGTGTCACATGCAGAAGATAATGACACAACAACACAAAATAGGCAGCCAATTTGCACTGATGATTTTAATTGATGGTCAGTGGAGTTTGACTGGTAGGGTCAGGTCTCTTGGATTTTCTCCTTCTTGTTATTAAAGGGTAAATTAAGTGAGTACTACAGCAAATTCCAACTCTTGGACCTGTGTGTGTGTGTGTGTGTGTGTGGGCGTGTGTGTGGGTGTGAATTTATGTGATGTTAATTCATATGTGAATATTATGACTATAAATATATATATATCTTCTATTTTTCAGAAATATGAGATTTTAAAAACCTACACTAACATGTAGGTTTTATTCATGAAATATTTTAAATTTTTGTAACTCTTTCTCATTTTTAATTACTTTATAATATTCTATATTATAGAGTTACTGTAATTTAATGCTATTGCAGTGGGAATTTATAGATCTCCATTCTTTAACTGTTATAAACAATATTTCAGTGACCCAGGGGGTATTTTTAAAATTATAATTCCCCAGGAAATTATGTCTATTATATAAAAAGTGCTTATTTAAACTTATAAATGTCAACATAAAATACAGTATGAGAAGAATACACATACTAAAATCATCTGAGGGAATAGCAGAAGTACAGACAGAAGCATCTGAACAATTTAAATTGTATACATACCTGCATGCATATACACTGATGCATGTATGTATATAAGTATAAAATTTACATGTGTTTTTATGTCTGTAGGGGTGAGTGTGTCTATGTACCAATAATTTGATTTGTATTACTTAAATGCAAGGATGAGTGTGTAATATGACTACTAATTTTTATCTCACAAGAACTATATGAGTTGGGTGTAAGGTATACTAACATTGTCTGAATGATATCTGAACCCAAGAAACCTCAATTTGGGAAACGTTTTATGCTATTCAGGTGTCTTCTTTGTTGTCAGTGGCAATCTAAAATACTGCCTTAAATTAAATAAACTATAAACTTTAGTAATATCTTTCAGTTAGAACTACATTCTGATATTCAGATGATGTTATCATGCTCTCATTTTCTCAGTTTTCTTCTGGGGAGATTTTTCACTTGTGGTATGTAGAATCTGATACATGATGGGTGTCTGCAGATATTATTTGAAAGGATGAGGGATGATGAGCTGCATTCTTAAAAATATGGAGGAATATTTCTTCTTCCATGTTTGCCAATAATTTGAGCAAAAGTCCCATTATTAGGTACCATTGACCTGGTATGACTCACTTGTCTATCATTGCACCAACATTGTGAATAGGGGATGAAACACGCAGAAGGCCAGGTATGTCTCTGAGACATGATACAGAGAAGGATACAATTTGATAAATATGTTTTAAAGCACAGATTTTGTGTCCGATGGTCTATAAGATATTCTGGGGGATCTGCAGTTGTGTATGATATCTTCTCTGTCTTCAAAGAATCTACCACCAGGTAAAAAAACATTATCTGTAACACTCACATATGCATGGATTAAATTTGATAGTATCCACTTCTTTACTCTGGGGATTTAAAAAATCTTTTACTTGGTATGCCTCATGAAATCTTCAAGCGAAACTTCATCTGTGAAAATCTTGTGTGAATTATTGTTATTAAAATAAGATGTGTTTGGTATTCAGTAATATAAGCAGTTCTTTTTATACATAGTTTATATATTTTGCTTTCTATTCTGATCATTACTACATTTCTGTAAACAGACTTTTCCAAAGAAAAGTTCTCCTGAAAGTCTAATATTGTTTATTTTGTCCAGTAGAAAATACATATTTTAAAAAGTTTGTTCTTTGGAGGATGTAAAAATAACATTGCAATGAGATATTTGAGTCAAAACTGTCATCATGCACAGAGAGCCACGTTGCAGTTTCTTCTTCATAGTGATGCCATATGTTCTGACTTTACTGAGAGTTACAAGTTATAACTCTCAAGATTGAGGCCAAATGCATGCAATTATTTGGAAAGCCAAGTGGAACTTTGTTGCTTATCCTATCAACTTTTCCATCATCTAAGGTCTTGGCTTAGAATATTCTAGTGATAATGTAAGGAAAATGTAGCAAGAACATAGCATGGTCTGTCATCATCTACAAGGAACTGACAGAAATATTGCTTCGTCTATCATCAGACCTTCTGTACTGAGAGGATTAAAGTTTATAAATTGACCCATATAAAATTGCCCATATTTAGGCTAAAATTATCAAATGTCAACCTATGATTCAACCTAACGTGGAGGCAAATAATCTATGTATCTAAATTTATATAGGCAAATAAAAAGCTATCCAATTACATGAATATAGAGGAGACAGTAAAAATAGATGTAACTTTTAAAATCCTGTGTTGTTTATTTTCATGTTTAGCTTAACCAACCCTCTGTTCATCGATAGTACTAGGTAAACTTTAGCTCAAGCACAGCTGAAGTAACACAAATATTTAATTAGTGTGACCCAAATTAACGAGATTGAGGTTCTGCTATATTGCCTGCTTAAACTTACGCACATTGACTTTTTGTGGAAGGGGATCCACAAGCAAGGATTTCGTCATCTCCACCTAGTTACTCCAAATTCAAATAATACTGACTTTAGCATCTCATCACGGGAAATTGACATAATTAAGCACTCTTCAAAGAAAAATAGACTCTGATGTCTCCAAAGCTATTAAATATTTATTGCGCACATTATTGCAGTAAATTTCCTGACAGAGAGTGATTCTACCAAAGTAGATCAAATAAGAACATCGCATTGCCTTGTTGCAAGTGTATCCACCTCTATACATTATTAAACAACATATATGTATACGCATAAAATATAAATGTAGTAGCTGCACACTGTGGCGGCTGAGGAATCTATGAAAGAAAGTATGTTTAGAGTATGTTTCCCATACTCCCAATTCTCAGCTCAGATGAGAAGGTTACTATGCTTATTTCTGCCGGCAGATTCCTTTCTGCTGAATGTAATTAGATATAAGAAGAAAAAAATAATAATTACATTGTGGATAGTCCTCTTGTGGAAAAATTTTACATCAAAGTAACAAAAAAAGGATACTGCATTAGAAAAACAACCCAGTTATAGAGTCCCTGAATAGGCTTCTTCTAAAAGTAAAATCAACTTTTTCTCAAAGGAGAGGAAAAAGTCTGGTCAATAGTATCTCACGGCTATTTTTATCTTATGATCTAGCTGTCCAGAAAAAAACATCTTCATCAGGAAGACTGAGCTAACCAGAATAACAAGCCCATCTTTTGCTCAAGTAGGATTAATTTTTAACCTTTGAGTGTCTCTCGGTTCTAGATGGGAGAAGAGATGTGCCAGACATTTTGCAAAATTATTTGGTTTAAAAATAAAATAACAATGATAGTATGAAATACCCAAGACTTTTAGTGAAAAACAAGAAGAGAAGTTGTGGTCAGCTGGCTTGATCTACTCAAAACTGCATATTCCAATTATTGAGCTATTCAGCTCAAGATAAATATCAGCACAACCATTCTCAAAATAATCTCATACCCAGTTATAAAGTTAGCCAGTCATTGCCCTGGTAATTGGAAAATAATTTCTTCAGAGCAGCACCAGAAAATACAAATATTTATGTATTTTTTATATATATATATATATATATATACACACACACACACACACACCCACATATATATAGTGTATATATGTGTATATATGTAAGAATTGAATATATGTATTCAATTGAATGTATACATATCTTATATATGTAAGAATTAAAAATATATAAATATTTATATCGTTGTTGTCATGGGAATGGCCATACCGCCCAAAGTAATTTATAGATTCAATGCTATTTCCATCAAACTACCATTGACTTTCTTCACGGAATTAGAAAAAACAAAGACCCTGTATAGCCAAGACAATCCTAAGCAAAAAGAGCAAAGCTGGAGGCATAACACTACCTGACTTCAAACTATACTACAAGGCTACAGTAACCAAAACAGCATGGTACTGGTACCAAAACAGAGCTACAGACCAATGGAACAAAACAGAGACCTCAGAAATAACACCACACATCTACAACCATCTGATCTTTGACAAGCCTGACAAAAGCAAGCAATGGGGAAAGGATTCCCTATTTAACAAATAGTACTGGGAAAATTGGCTAGCCATATGCAGAAAACTGAAGCTGGACCCCTTCCTTACATGTTATACAAAAATTAACTCAAGGTGGATTACAGACTTAAATGTAATTGTTAATAAATTAATAAATATATATTAATATGTCTTTATCAACATGCCATCAGCACTGAATATTGTTTTAGAAAAAAATGTTTGCTTAAGATTGATAGATGATAGGGAGAGTGCGAAAGACACAGACTTTTAATAATAGTTTCAGGCATTTTTCCTTTCTCTGTTTTCTATTATCATATTATATTACAGTTTAATTGTTTTAAAGCTTGCGGGATGATTTTATTATTTATATTATATATCAAACACTTCTGATTTAGAACTGGTTTTGCATTCAGTCTTCTACCCAAAGTTACCTAGGTTATTAATGATAAACTGCATATTGAGTACTGTGTTTCACTGCTCTTAAAAATTTTTCATGTTATGATTTGTGGCTTTCGAATTCTGATGTGCATTATTTTTTCTGGCTTTCTTAAAAATATAACAAATATATTGATCATTTGTTCTTTGATATGCACTGTTCTAAGTATCTTTTATGAATTACCTACTTTAATACACATTGTTTCTTTATTATTAAACCTATTTCGGACATGAAGACATCGAGGAATTATAGAGCTGATGGAGTAATCTGTACTGCAAAGTCAGGCTATCTCTAAATCCTATGTATATAACCAAAATGCTACATTATTTCTTTCCTGTGATACATCAAGTTTTTTTTTTTTCCTCAGGAGTTTTTGCAATTATCGGACACATAAAATATCAGATGACAACTTTTTCCTACCTTCGCAAAGAAGTAGAAACTTACTTGGGTTTACATTTCTTAAACCAAAACTTTTTCCCACTCAAAAGATAGAGATTTTTAAATAATGCCCTTCTTGTAAAAACAAGCATATTTAACATAAAATAACATATTTCACGGACAAATAAGGTAGGATATTCATCAGATTGTTGGTTTTGTTTTGTTTTATTTGGGAATCAGCAAACTTTTCCATAAAGGTCCAGATAGTAAATATTTTTGGCTTTCCGAGGTATGCAGACTGTTGCAACTTCTTCACCTCTGTTGTTGTAGTGTGAAAGCAATCATAGGCAAGTACATAAATAAATAAGTATGATTGTGTTCTAATAAAGCTTTGTTTACAAAAACAGGCAGTGGGCCAGACTGGGTTCCTGTGCCGTTGTTTACAGATACCTGGTTTTGTTTTGAACACTTGGATTCCTAGAGTCTTTAATCTTTAAGATAGCACACAGAGAGGCCATCTTTCACAAATTTCTTGGCTTCAGGATCTTTTTTGTAGAGAATCACATAAAATTAATGTACACTTTGTTCCCTTTTACTCTAGTTAACATTGAAGGAAAAATCTAAGTTTAATACTTCTTGCTCCTTTAAGAACCTCTCACGCTTTAATTTTGTTATAATGTTTCCGATATGAACATCAGATAAGGCATTGCTATGTGCTACGACTCTTAGTCTCCGTGATTTCATTTAATAGAAGTCTATCTATCTTGATATGAAATTTGATCAGGAGGCATTGACAAGGGATGCTGCTCTCTGTAGTCATTCAGGATCAGTCGTTCATGGATGACACAGGTCATCCATGGGGAGGCTTTAGAGGCCAAGCATTAAAGTGGTGTAAATCATTTCCTTCAAAATCCCATTGGCTTAAAGTCAGTCACATGGCCACATCTAAATGTAAGGGAGGCTGGAAAATACAGCGTTCTGTGTGTAAAGGAGTTTCAAAGAAATGATACTTGGTGTCTTTGACATTATGTTCAGGGCATGAACCTGTTCTCATACATTATTCCTTGAGTACTCTGAGTCTGTCTTTTGCTTACACAAATTTTTTTCCCAAGCTCAGTACATTTTCAAAATTACATATATATTTTATAATGCCTTCTGTTACTGTTAGTCTTCTAGTGCTGAATAACAAGTGCACCTAATAAAAATTAAGGCAAACTGGAAAAATTCAGTTTTGCTATTCCTTTGCCTAAAGCCATGAGATGCTATTTGCCTTCCCAATTATCTTAGGAAGTCATGTAAAATATTTTTCCATTGCATAACACTCTAAGTTGGGGACAGAAAGGAATAGGGTCCAACACAAATAATTTTGCTAATCTTCATTAACAATTTCCTCCCTGTTCAACATCCGGCTCTGAAGCCAATGTTATATATTTTGGGAATTATTTTTTAACAGGTTCCATTATCTAAGAACAAACTTTTATTTAGTCAATTTTTAAAATATTGACAAGTGATTTCAAAATCTCAGGGGCTTAGAAGAGAAAAAAAATATGCCATCTTCATATTGCAATATGTCAATTGAAGGTCAGTGCTAAATCTACTCCTACTCAACTCTCACCCTTTTCCTGTGCCAAAAGAATATTATCCTCCATACCGAAGCTGCTTCTTCAGCAAGATCCTATTATAAAGAAAATCTCTGGAATACAGCTGAGTTGAAAAGAGCTGCAGCTGAGCCATCATCAACTTGCAGCTGACATGTAACATGTGGGAGAAATAAATCTTTGTTGTTCTAGGCCAGTGGGATTTTGTGGCCATTGGTTACTAAAGCAAAGTTTATAAATACATAGTCTCTTAATAGATGTACATAGTAAGACAAGAACCTACAGGATAGAGGAAAGGTAGTCTGGAACAAATGACAGAATGAAATACACCTGGCTGGTCAGAAATTACTTTCCACATAAGAGAAAAATAAATATCTATGGGTATATATGCATATATGTGTATCTGTGTATAGACGTGTGTGTATGCGGTGTGTGTGTAGATAGGTAGGTAGGTAGATATATTATAGATATAGATATAGATATATAAATTTGTTATAGGGAAGTGCAGAATTGTGGGGGAGGACAGTGAATCAAACTACTTTTAGAGCTTCTTATGGCCATCTGGGCTATTCTGGCTCAAAACTCATATATATATATATACACACACATATATATATATACATGCATAGTTTTTGCATGTATAATTTTAAAATATTCTTCTAAATTCATCTTTATTGATTATGTTGTTATTCGAGATTTCCCCCTACACCTTGCTTCATGGTCTTATTTTTTCATTTATAGTCTAGTTGTTAGCTTTTGCCCTTTTTTATATCTTTGTGAGTATATTAAAGGCAATTTATAGGAGGGTGTATTGAGAAATACGTGTGCTTCTGTATTAAACTAGATTTATTTTCCAATACTTTTGGATGCTGTTTTTGTCTTCTTTAAAAATAACGTAAACATGGCGTTGCATACTTTTCCCAGTGTGGCTGGCTTACTTGGAAACAAAATTGACATCTTAGGAAGAAGGAGTTATTGGTTCAGTGACATTGGTGGCCATCATTTTGTCTCTAGATTGCTGGCATGTTTTGGAACTGTAAAGGGAGAGTCTCATTTTGCGGAGGACAGATAGAAGTCTAGGTATCGTAACGCTTGCTTTCTCTCCCAGATACGTGTTCCATTCACAGTAGGGAGGCACTTTGTGCCCCCTTTGCCTTCTCTTCCACCAGAAGACAGTATCATACTGTATGCTAGGGAAAATTTATAGCTTATTGAATTCACCTGTATTTTTTTCTCCTTCAAGAGCAATGTGAGCAATAAAAAATACAAGCTCATGAAAAGACATAACTCTTTTTGTCAGCTGTGTCACTACAATTCAACACATTCACATACAAGAAGACAGGAGTATCCGCTACAGTGGTGCAGCATTACAAACTCTCATCCTTTCCCCTCCACCCTGACATCTTCCCTTAGAAATAGCAGGAATAACAGTCACTTTGTCATATTCAAATTTCATCACAACAGGACATATTAGCTGAGAAGTTAAGTCTTCCAAAAAAGCGAACACTGTCCCTCCTTGATTTGTAGTTTCATTTCAGTATCAAGCTCTTTTTCTGCAGTTCGGGGAGCAGGCTTAGACCAGCCTTCTTATAATTCATCCTTGTTTCCAACTTGTTTATATTTACCAGTCAGAAAAAAGGATGATTTCAATAGATGAAAAGGAAAAACACAATTTTTTTTTTTTTTATCTCCTCACAGATGCCTGGAAGAATCATTTATTGGAGGAAAATGGTATTTAACGCCTTATTCTTCTTCTAATAAGCAGGACTCTTTCAAATACATAGACTCTTTTAAACTATTTTTATAATGGTTGTTTCAGCAACTATTTTCCCTCTCACTGATAGTACAGAAAACATGTCAATAAGGATATGTCATATATAAAGGAAGAACTCTAAAATTGATTGAAAGTTGAAATAATTGCCTCTCAGCAGAAATTAATATATTTCAATGAATAATATTTTATGGCAACACGTTTAGAATTGATTTTGTTAAAGTTTTGATAAAAAATAAATATGTTTTGGATTTTTTCCCTAAACATCCCCTAGAGTAAGGGTAGGGTTGCAAACTACTGTTTATAGTAAAAACTGAATATTGGAAATTTACATAAATATTATGTAAAAAAATATGAAGAAGAGAAAGGAGAAAGAGAAGGTGAAGAAACCGTACAGAAAAGAAAGGGATGAAGAATTTCTGAATTTAAATACTTTAAATTTTTCTAAATTCCATACTGTAGGGTAGGGCACATAGTAAATGCTCTGTGTGTGCTTAGTAAATATGTAAAACCTCACCTTCTCTGAACCTTTGAGTTGAGTGGTTAACCAAATTGCATCAAATTTCAAAATCGAATTAATATTAGGAGCATTAGTCTCCCCTTGAATCTTGGACCGCAGTATCATTAGCACATTGGAGGAAATTTCTAAAGATTTTCCCTTTCACTCCATTTTGACAGGTCCTATTGATGATGATAAATGATTTGTGTGTCAGTTTTCTTTGTACAACTGCATTGCCTGCTAACACTAGCACATTTTTTTTGTTTGCTATCTTTTTTCTTTGGTGGCAAAGAGCAATGTCCTTGGTATGAGCACAATTGCTTCAGATCTGAAGTACTAAATAAGATAATGAGACCCCATGAGTCACTGATGATGGAGGAGGTTAGATGGAGTGATGGCTCTGCCTCCAGAGACTTCCAGTAGTTAAAAAGCTGCTTAAACCTTCATTCCATAATGAGTCTGACTTCCCAGGGTCTCAACTGTGAGCCGAAAGCAAGTTTGGCACTTTGCAAAATCTATTAAGAGGCAGGGTATAAGTTTCCATTGAGAGAAACTAACACTTTCTCTTTGAATGAAAGTTGGTCAACAATTGGTGTCTGGTAGAGTGACAAAAGCCATAGAAGAAAAAAAAATACAGTTTTGCCATAGTAGAATGAACAGTCAAGAAACTGACAAGTAATTAAGTCTCTTACCTGCCACTAAATTCAAAAGGCTTTTCACAATCCTAGGTTATTGCATACTTATATAAATACCCTGGGTAGTTGGCAGTCTGTTCTATCAGAGTCTTCATTTAGTGCCTACTATGCTCAGTTAATGCTGAACGATCCTTGTTTTAACATACTAAAGGTGAAAAATATGCGTTGCTAACATCTGAAAATTGACAGAGGCTTTTATTCCATGCAGTTGTTTCTAAACCCAGAGGATGTTTCTTATATGCATTGACTTTCAGCCATTTCATGTGCATGAGATGGTGGTAGATAGATTCTAGCTGGAATTAATCCTGAGATACAGACTGACAGAGTTCAGGGTTAGCTCAGGAACTAATCATAGGAAAGACATTTGTGGGAAATGTAGTTTCGAATCATGGCGAGAGATAATGTGATTTAGTGCTCATGTCCCACTTTTGTTGCTTTTAATTACATACTTTGGACTGCTGCCTATCCTCTCTGAGCCTCAGCCATCTTATCTTTAAAGTGGGATAATAAGATGCCATAGCCCTCCTATGAGGATTATCTTCATCATCAAGTAAGATGATAATAAATATGAAAGCAATTGAATTGTCAACTGGGAATTAGTGTATGTGCCAATATTAGTCTTTATCGTGCTTTAATTTAGTTACCATTTTTTGAATGCGTGTCAAGTGTCAGGTTCTGTAAAAAGAGCTAGGAATACAAAAACAACTTAAGATTTAGTGCCTATCCTTAAGCACAAACATATAATTATCAATAAAATACTCAAATATTCACAGCTAGTCCTAGAAACTTCAGTCCAAGGTGTCATAAATACTTAGATGTCACAGTATTTTTAATTACTCCTTAAACATATTTATATTTTTTATAGACTAAAACAGCTACTACTGCTTCCTATGGTATCATTCCCCTTCTGCCTATTTTCCCTTCTAGGTACAGAGGCTTCCAGTAAAGGCATAATTCCCACTATTACTGTAGAGTGGGCAGAGGCCATGAAGGCAGTCTCAGTTCTGCTACTGATATAGTTTGGATTTGTGTCCTCGTCTGAATCTCATGTTGAATTGTAATCCCCAATGTTGGAGGAGAGACCTGGTGGGAGGTGATTGGTTCATGAGGATGGAGTTCCTCCTTGCTGTTCTTGTGAGTTCTCATGAGATCTGGTTGTTTAAAAGTATGTAGGGCCGCGCACAGTGGCTCACACTTGTAATCCCAGCACTTTGGGAGGCCGAGGCGGACAGATCACTTGAGGTCGGGAGTTCGAGAGCAGCCTCGCCAACATGACGAAACCCCATGTCTACTAAAAATACAAAAATTAAGTGGGCATGATGTCACACACCAGTAATCCCAGCCACTTGGGAGGCTGAGGCAGGAGAATTGCTTGAACCCAGAAGGTAGAGGTTGCAGTGAGCAGAGATCATGCCACTGCACTGCAGCCTGGTTGGCAGAGCAAGACTCTGTCTAAAAAAATAATAATAATGGTAAATAAATAAAATAAATAGAAGTGTGTAGCATCCCCCCTTTGCTCTCTCCCTCCTGCTCCAGCCCTATAGGACTTTGCTTCTCCTTCACCTTTCATCATGATTGTAAGTTTCCTGAGACCTCCCCAGCCATGCTTCCTGTACAGCCTGTGGAACCATGAGCCAACTAAACCTCTTTTTAAAAATAAATTACCCAGTCTTAGTTCTTTAGAGTAATAAATTACCCAGTCTTAGGTAATTCTTTAGAGCAATGCAAGAATGGACTAATACAGAAAACACTGTTCACTCTTCTGTTCCAAAACACCAACCACAACTAACTGCTAGTGTTGTCAGATTACATCTCTCCACTGGTCAAAACCTCCATTGACTGTCACTGAAGTTAGAATAACATTTATCTTGTTTACTGCCACCATGTCTCAGCTGTCATCTCTAACCCTTCTACCCTGTCTACCATGCCCCAGTCACACCGTTCCTCCCTAGTTTTTACACAAGTCTGCTCTAGCTGTATTCACTCTTCTCTTTGGAGGGAATGTAATCTCTGAGATACCCACACAGCTATCTTCTTCACTTTCCTCTAGTCTCTTCAAAGGGCTGATTCCAGAAAGGTCTTCTCTGTCTTCTATCTGAAATAGCCAGATACTTCCCTTATCAATTCCTGATATTTTATATTTTGGAATTTTCAATGTCTACTCTTACCTACTCCATGCAGAGTCTTCTACCTATAACTTGCTATTGCTACATGTGCTGCATTTGGGGACAAATGCTCATAGATGTCAATGACCCACAGTCACTGGTGCTGAAAAATTATTTCTAAAACAATAACCTGACCTCATTACACTGGTATGACTTTTTAGTTGATGAAAAAAAAGAGTGTATTTGAATGGAGTTTACAGTTTTCCAGATTGCATAAGTACTAGTATATTCTTCCATTTCATGTTTCATTGAACCTAAACAGTCCTTATATGTTCCCTCTGCACTTGTGATCTATAGAAAGTATTTCCTCCCATAGCTAATAGCTTCTAGCTCATTTTTAGAACAGAGAAAGAAGAGAAACAACATGTATTGCACTCCAACAAACAATCATGTGTTTAATTTACATGCACAGGATCTCAATTTTACAGGTGAGGAAACAGTTTCAGAATTGTCAAGTAACTTGCTTAAGGTAAGTGGTAGGTCAAGGTTTGGAATCCACTCTAAAACCACTACTATTTAAATTATTCCATCCTTCTTCTTTTTTCCTCATACTTTAGAATCATAACATGCCTCAAATCAAGTCTTAAGATTTACAGGCCAGTTGTTGATATTGATATTGTAGTATCCTCTCTTTAAACACTGGAATTGAGCAACTTCAAACAGTCATTGGACCAAGGTCTTCATGCTTCAAATAAACCTGCATCAAAGAAACCTGGCTAGAAGACAGAGATCATGCTTTATTCCCCCACAAAAGGATTATGTTTAGATTTAATGTTGATGCCTCAGTTAAGTGCTCACTTTGAAAATCAATACAACATTGTGTGCTTGGTTGGCTAAATATCTCTCAGTCAACATTAATAAAAATACAGCAACAAAACAATGCACTTTGACTCTTTATTGCTTGTCTCTGGATCTTTCGGCCTCATAACTGTTAATCAAGCATACTTATTCCTTGTACATAATAGCAAGTATGTAGTTCATTCAATAAGTGGGTAAACTGAGGCAAGTTGGCCTATGGCAAGATATATGCATGCACCTTTGCTCTCCCAAAGAAAAAAAATAAACGTCCTACAGTGAGTCCTAACATAGCTTATGTAACACTGAGCAGAAGTCAGCCCCGGCAGAAGAGTGCTTTTTTTAGTTATTCCCTCTAAGATCATGATTGTAGAGGCAGTAAATGTGAAGAAAAACCATAGGTCAGTAAGAAGGTACTTTAATTAGCAACAATCTGTTATCCCAACTTAAAAGAAACTTCAACTACAATAGTCCACAAAAACAGAAGCTTGAACACAGAGAATCCCTGATGAACGCAAAAAGAATTGTGTTTCTATTTAAGATAAGTGAAAGGTCAACTCAAATGTGGAGGTAAGATTATTAGAATTGCTTTCTCCGTTATGGTTGGATGAGAGTAGTTAGGCTGAAAGAGTGTGGGTGGGGTCCTACACACCATGTTTTTTGTGTAGTTAATTTACCTCATGCTCCTGTCAGTTACCATACTTTTTAGTTTAGGGCCCTATTGCTTGTAAGGTGCATCACAAACTCAATGACTTTAAGGGGAGAAATAAAAAGGGACAAAGGAACACTAACTCACTAAATGAAAACATTGACTGTCACGTGAGTCCCAGTTTAGAAAATGTTTTTTAAAATCTGTACATCTCAAAATTAAAGAAATGCTGTATCAATGCCTGATTAACACCTCTTGGAAAGGCTCTTAGAAGAAACACTTGGAGAAATGTCATTGTTAACTGTAATTCTTCCTGGATTACAATACCTATATAGAAAGTCATTTTACTCTTGATATTCATATTAGCCTTCTACCATCAATCGAGTACGGTGAGTATTTACTTAAAGTCATCAATGGGTTCTTGTAAACTGTAACTCTAAGCAAAATGACATATAATAAAAATAATTTTACCATAGGCTAATTGATATAAAGAAGAATTAAGTTCCTGTGGCATATTTCTCATCATAAATACATCACTGTAATTCTAAATACAGATGTAATGTAATACAGATGTGTTTTACTTACAATATTAAACATGGAAATACATGTAAACTATACATACATTTAAAACAATTAATTAAAACAAGTGAGATATTATTTACCTACTTATTCCAATTAAAAATCATGGATGGCCAGAACCTATCCCAGCAGCTCAGGATGCAAGGTAGAAACCAGCCTTGGACAAGACCCCATTTCTTTGCAGAGTGCCAGCACACACATGCACACTCACTTGGACTGGAACCATTTAGACACAATTAACGTGCACGTTTTGGGGATGTGGGAGGAAACCAGAGCACCCAGAGAAAATCCATGCAGACACGGAGGGAACCACCAGGCTTTACACAGACAGTGGCCCCTGTTGGTAGCCATTTTTTTTTTCTGTCATCTATGTTACAACAAAATGACATTGAATGAAAGGATGTTATTCAAAGATCTCCTGTATTTACTACATGCCTAATACTGCCTAGGCACCATTTAATTTAAGTTAATTTTATAAGTTATCTTATGTTCACGGGAAGACTGGAGCTTAGGTAGGTCAAGGAATGTCCTGAATATCATATGGTCAGAGACAGAATAAATATACAAATCCAGATGTGGGGATTCAGAAGTCCTTACCTTCACTTTACACAAATACTAAGGTCTATGTTAATTAAAATTGCTTAATTGTATGCAATAGAAACTGACTAAATGGAACATAAGAAGGAATGGAGTTACCAGAAGGATATGGGAATAGACATAAAGGAGGCTAGAGAACCAGAGAATCTCTGGTCATCCAAGTTGAAAAAATTACTGGACATCATCTTTGACTGCTACCATTGCTATGAATTCACTCCAAACATTTTCAGTCTTTTGGTTGCTGTTGTTAAGTTTCAGAGAAAGAGAACACAATTGTCCAAACTTAGGCTATCTTCCCATATTTTAGTTGTGGATGAGCAGTGTCCTATGCTTGACTCTTCTTCCAAACTATATCCAGTGGTGAGATGAAAGTGACACCTAACACAGTGCATCATTGCAACAAGGAGAGAGAATAGATGCTAGATCGTAAAACATAAGATGATTATTGGAAAGTCTTTGTCAGAGGGTTGCTTTGAAAAGTCAATGAAATTATATTAAACCAGGATAGGAGACAGACTGAAACTGGAACAAAAAAGTTGTGGTATGTTTTGGTCCTGAGTCTTGATGTCATTTTAACTTACCAGGACATCACAAGGCCAGCCCTCCTGCTCCAGTCCTGACCTTCTTCCCGATCATGTAACAAAGAGGTTTGGCCTTCTGATTTATGCTTGGGTATCACAGAAGGCATGACCATCTTAATAAAATATCCAAATTGTCAATGTGTCTTCTTTAATTCATTTTTAAAATCAATTAGTTATTGATTATCTACTAGGTGCTAAGCAATGAACTTGGTAATAAATACATTTGATCCATGTTTATAGAGTTTGGATTCTAGAGACATTGGATAAGAAAATCCCAAGTAAATGTATAATTTTAAAATTTTAAATTAAATTCAATATGTCAGACAATCAGAAACCATCTGTGTATGCATATATATATTTGTATTTTTCATTCAGGTAAATGCATTTTAATATTAAAGACAATTAGAAAGTTATCAGTATCTCAAGAGTTACATTTTAGAACAAAATGCATATTTTTAAACAAGTAAAATGTAACATAAAGCTATTTTCTGAATGAAACCATTGATATTAAATTTGAGTCCATGGCATAAAATGAATTACCATGTCTCATGAAGTGTTTTGTCAAACTTTTGACTAGATGACTAGAGGACTTGCTGAGGCCCCTGAAATGTTATTCTCATTCTACACATTGGAAAATTAGGGTATTAGATTAGTTGACATTTAAGTTTCCTTGAAGTTTCAGAATTTTGTATCTCATTATATTTATGTAACAAAATGACTCCATAAACTAAATTCCAATGTGATGATATATACAAGAAAATTATTTAATCTCACAAGCCAGAACAATAGAATAGAAAGCACTGTAAATAAATAAATGAATTAATCTGTTCAGCAAATATTTATTTAGTCCTAACTCTTTGCATAGTTTCTCAGGACATAGCACGCATGGACTCACACGTAATACCAAGAGAGGACAATTCTGAAGGAATTAAAGCTGTTCCTTAGCCAATATCCAAATACGAGGTGTCAAGAGAGATTTATATTTCTCTGAGATGTGAATACTAGGTCTGGAGATGCCTGCTGCCTGTTTGTTCAAGTGATTTTGATGAATGTTGCTTAATTTTTTTATGGCTCTTATCTTTTGAAGGTTGCCCAATAAGTCTTCATAAATGTCTTGAGAGTGACATTCTTCTTCTTTCCTTTAAAAGGACACTATAAAATGGAAAGATTAGACTATATATATTTTTATGCTGCAGGCTTCAGTCTGATAATTAGTGAGGAGGTAACAGTATAAATGAAGTACCGTGATTTATTATAAAAAAGAATTCCAATCTCTAGTAAAGACAGTAACGTCTTCAAAAAAATAACAAAAGAGAACTTTTTATTCTTTAAGAATGAGATTCTTAGCCATAGTATTCAATATTTTTGCAGTTTCTCTAATACAATCTAAAGTAGGATAGATTTTCTTTCCCCTAAAGCTTTGAATAAAAACTTTCCATGAACAGTATTATTTTCTCCTTGAAAGAATATTACCTATCCCATTTATCTAACTTTTCAGTTAGTATTAATAATAGCATTTTAGCAAGGATAAAAACAAATAAACTGCCCCTAAAATAAGCTTTAGTTATCGTTAGGTACCTGCTGCTGCTTATGTGAGTGTCAGAACCAGAGATGGAACCCTGGGGTGCTGGATTCTAGCCATTCTCATCTTGTTAAATCATAGTTGGCTCTGAAATGAATGTAAGATGTTGGGCAGATGTTATCAAATATGCTTCAATGAGAGGGTATCATAAAGCTCTTAAGTCATTTATGCTTCTAAATGTCAAGTAACTAAATTGATATTCCCATCTGCTTGGAACCTTACTGGGGAGAAAGGAAAATGAGGAATGGAAATTCTAATTTTCTTTCAAAATGACTTCAGCGTGTTATCATGCCAGGGACATCTATTTTTGATGTTTCAAGTTTAGAAAAGAGGGATGGATAACTTTAGCGGCTCTTTTAAATTTTATTTCTTTGAAATGCCAAATGATTATGTGCATTCTCCACACCCATGATTGAAAGCAACAGGGTTGTTCTTTAAAGGCAAGAGTGATAAAATGTTAGGTTTAAAATGGCAGTGGGTCTGCCATTGTTGTCAATTCTTTCCGTACTTGCCTTTCTTTCTTTCTTTTTCTTTTTTTTTTTTTTCATTATCATAGCTGAGGGCCCTCTTTTTCTTTGCCTCTGTTCTCCCTACTAGCATGACCTCAATTTTCCTCCCTGGGTGCAAGTTCTGCACTCTATTAACAATTCTCCAAGTTTATGCAATAAATGGCTTGGAAACATAGATGTGTAAGACTTTATAGCATTTAAAGGATGAGAAACCAAGCCACTGAGACCATTACTGTTGTCCTCTAAGAAAGCCCTTCTAGCTAATACTTACTAAATAATTGCCATAGCCAAACACTACTCAAAATTATTAAAACATACGGTAATTCTTTTAGTCCCCTATACTATGAGATAGCTAGCATTATCATTTCCATTTCACAGATGAGGCAAATGAGACATGGAGTGCTTAAAAATTTCTCCAAAATAACAGAACTAGTCAGGGGAAGAGCAAGAGGTGGAACCCAGATTTTCTGGCTCTTAGCTTTTGTATTAGTTTCCTATTGCTGCTATTATAAATTTAGTTACTGCAAACTTAGTAGCCGAAGCAATACAAATGTATTGTCTTACAATTCTGGGGGTCAGAATCTGGCATAGGTCTCATCGGGGTTATGGCCAAGGCATTTTCAGGGTTGTGCTCCTTCTCAAGGCTCTACTAGAGAATCCACTCTCTCTTTACAGCTTCCAGAGGCCGCTCACTTTTCTAGGCTCATGCCGTCTTCCTCCATCTTCAAAGCCAGTAACATCAGGCTGAGTTCCTCTTCTGTTTCCATCTCTCTGGTTTTTACATTTTATTCCCTCTTCCTCTTCTAAAGATCCTTGTGATTACACTGGTCCATATATAGAACCCAGGCTAATCTGCCTGTTTTAGTCAGCTTATGAGAACCTTAACTCCATCTGCAACTTTAACTCCCCTTTACCTTGTAATGTCACACATTTACAGATTCCGGAGATTAGGATGTGGACATCTTTGGGGAGCATTACATTGCCTGCTACAGCTTTTACATTGTACAACCTTTTCTCACTACGATTGCCTTAATAGTATTAGCTGTCTCTCAGAGACCAGGTTAGGTGTCTTTCTACATGTTTTTACTTGGTTCTCACAGAAGGCAGGCAGCCTTCTCTCTTATTAACAGATGAGATAAGTTCTGAGGGGTGAGTACCTTATGAAAAGTAAAGGGGTGGAGTTAGAATCTACATTTATCCACTCCAAAACCGGGTTCTTTTGTTGTACTGTGAAATTTTGACTAATTTGCCTATTCTTTTATTAGCATTTTTACATAATAAATTACTGAAGAATTGAACAACTCCACCTTTCCCTTTTATAAAGAGCAAAAAAAAAAAAAGCCTGTTCCCAGTCTTTCGACAATTCAAGAGCTTATTCCTTGCTTTGGTAAGCATAGTTGGCTGAATGTGCTATGACCTGCACACTAAAGGCCCTAGATGAGATTATTGTTTCCTTGATGATGCAGGAAGCAACCCAATATCAGGAAAACTGTCAAGGTTCATAGTGATCATGGTATGGTAATGAGAAAATAGCTCCAGAGGCCCAAATATGTCATGTTGTAGTAGTCCTCATCTGTCTTCTGCAGATTTTGGATTTCTTCATCTGTAAAATGGATATGATAACATATATCTTGAATGGTAGTAAGAATCAGAGCTAACGCATTTAAGACAAACTATCTCACAAAGAGTTAATCTTAATAAATGGTAGAAATCATTGTGATTTAAAATATATGTCTGGTATCTTAGCTTCTTGTAGGTCTGCTTTCAAAAAAAAAGTGTAACAATAAAAATCCAAGTGTTTGGAAAAATTAATTAGGCTTTAGTTCTTTTTTTATGAATAATGACCACTCGGAAGACTCTGAGGCATCCAGGGAAGCCATGGCAGGGACCATCTTACTCACGGTTTCCTGAAAATGGCAGAGAACAGCATTGAAGAAAACTGCGGCTCAGGCTCATGCGGACTTCTGTTTGAAGTTCGACCCCACAGACTTATGAAACCCTGTAAGTCTAACATCTCCTTTGATTTCTTTTCTGTTTTAACCCTCAAAGTACTCTATAAAACATCAAATCTAGGACATCAATGATTATGAGATGCAACATTTGTGTGTGTGACATTAGAAGAAAAGGAAAAAAAACGCTGAAAACACCTATCAAGCCACAAAATGTGATTGTGCAATAAGAATTTTGGAATTAAATTCAAGACAATGCTACATATTTTGATTATTTATTTTGTTTTGGTGTGTGTCCCTACAGTATGTTGTAATCTTTATCGGGGTAAGTGTCTCTTTAATGGTGTAATACCATTATTTTCTCAGCATCAAAATCAGTGCCTGGAACACAGTTGATGTTTAATAAACATTTGTTGAATAAATGGCAGGGGTGCTTCCCAGGGGTATGAGTCATAACCTTACCCTCCAAGAGTTCCTTGTATATTCATATAAATAATAAAATAGAGTCCAGGAAATAATAAAATGTCTTAGCTTATAACTTGCGTTTTCATAAAGCAACTTGACACACATTGTCTGCTTTGTTTATTACCCGCATCGTGTAACTCAGATGTAGGAAAGGAAAGCACCTTGGCCATGGCCTGGCTGTGGTCAAGCAAAGACCCAATGCTAACTGAGCGACAATATTATTTTTCTGTACCATGTTTCAAATTCTTGTAAAAGAGAAGTAAACTGAAGAACTGTTTTGATGAATTTACTAACTGCTGCATTGAATTAGCGAGGTCAATCTGTGGAAGCGGGCCGATACTGGTGGATTCAGGAGCATGGTTGACTGTATGGTCAGTTGTTTATAAAAGTGTTGACCCTTGTGCTTAGATGTCACATAAAAACCAACAGGTGGCTGAGTGCGGTGGCTCACGCTTGTAATCTCCACACTTTGGGAGGCCAAGGCGGGCGGATCACCTGAGTCCGGGAGTTGAAGACCAGCCTGGCCAACATGGCGAAACCCTATCTCTACTAAAAACACAAAAAAATTAACTGGATATAGTGGCTCGCACCTGCAGTCCCAGCTACTCAGGAGGCTGAGGCAGGAGCATCACTTGAACTTCAGAAGTGGAGATTGAAGTGAGCAGAGATCATACCACTGCATTCCAGCCTGGATGACAGAGTGAGACACCGTCTCAAAACAAACAAAGAAACAAACAAACAGCTGGGAAATCAGTGAGATATGATGGTCATGAAAATCAGCACAT
Organism: Symphalangus syndactylus; assembly: GCF_028878055.3. Classification (NCBI taxonomy): domain Eukaryota; kingdom Metazoa; phylum Chordata; class Mammalia; order Primates; family Hylobatidae; genus Symphalangus; species Symphalangus syndactylus. The sequence goes on from NC_072428.2 coordinate 14,770,402, forward strand.
GGCCTGGGGGAAAAGTAAGCCAAGCTCAGGCCCAGGCAAAAAATAACAAACAAAACAAAAAAACTGTGAAAGTGGATTGGAAATTAAAAGATTTTTAAACATTGAACACATAAATAGATGAAAGATCATAGAGAAAACACTTGTCTACAGACAGGTATGTTTTACAAATAAACACACAAGTATATGTTATACTATATAAACTTATATAGTATATATATGCATATATATATGCTTATATATATGCATATATAAAATATGCATGACAATATTTTTTATACTTAAATGTTTTAAAAAGAGTTTTGTAAAAATAAGTGAAGTGTATAAATTTTTCTAAAGATAAGATCCCTAGAACCTCTTCCTTCCTATCTCTCCAACAGTAGCAAAAATCACTAACAATTGGTTGTCATGTTTTTACTCATGTCTAAATCAACTTATACCCATACACACACAGCTATACAATTGTTTTTCATTTTTAACAAAAATGATATCCTACTATACATACTTTTTTCTATAAATAATTTTATTCACTCATTTATCATATATCCTCTTCCATGAAAATATACACAAACTACACTCCTTTTTAAAAGCTGTATGCTATTAAATAGTATGGATGTGTTGTGATTCATTTAACTAGTATACATTATTTCGTGTTTGTACTTCTATAACTGTATGTAATAATCAACTGTTGCCTAAATATTTGTTAAATATATTCTCTTTGTTTCCCTTTATTTATTGTTTTCTCATGAAAAATCTCACACAAATTTCTTTCTTTTTTAAATTGTATATATTTTAGGTGTACAGCATGATGTTTTGACATACATATATAGTGAAATGATTACTACAGTTGAATAAATTAACATATTCATCATCTCACACAGCGACTTTTTCTTTTTCTTTTTTGGGGGGTGGGGTGGCGGGGGAGAACAGCTAAAATCTACTCTCTTAGAATATTTCCAGTATTCAATACAATATCATTAACTATAAACCCAGTGCTGCCCATTAGACCTTAGACTTATCCTAAACAATGTCAATATTGTACCCTTTGACCTATGTCTAAGGACACTTGTCCTGAGATGGGAAGGAATGATTAGTAAAGGCACAAAAAAGGAAAGCAGTCAGCAGTGGGAGTTGTATGCCTGATTTAAGAGCAAATTCCTTTGTTTTTGTTTCTATGCTTGTTTTCCTGTAACTACTTTTTATATATCTATTTGTTTGTTTTAACATTAAGCACATTTTGAAAAGAAAAAAAAAAAAAAGAAAAACCAAAACACTGAATAATGAGATCTTAAAGTTGAGAGCTCTGAATTGTTATACGGCCTGACCTCCTACTTCCCACAGAACCCTTCTCTGTAGACCTTCAGGCCTTCCCATAAGCTTCTTTCTCTTCCTCAGATGACCTTCAGCCCCCTCACTTAAACCTCTTTACCTTCCAAAGTCCCGCTTGTGGCCCTGTATCCAAGGACCTTTCCCTGTTGGCTCTGAAGGATGAGGATGTCCTTCCCGTGCTCTGAGAACACACTGTGTTCGCATTTATCAGGATACTTTCCACATGCTACTGTGTTTGCAGATGTGTCTTTCTATTTCCTGTGAGATTATGAGCATTCTCAGGGGAAGGAAATTTATCTTTTTCATTCACTTTTGTGCTTCCAGTGCATAATATGGTGTCTAGAGAAGTATCATCCCTTCTTTTTTTAATAGAATGATTAAATGTATTAATATATCCATTGCTTTATTTTTTCCCTTTTTTGGCTAATGTATGTGTCTCTGAATTTAATTGACATATGTGCTGTGTCAGCTTTGAGGTGCAGAATGCTGGAAGCATAATGCCTAACTTTGGGTAATCTTAAGCAGTAAGAAATTATCTGTGTTCTGGAAGAAAAGAGAGGTGGCTATTTGTGCAGGAATGGCTTGTTTGCATCAATTTATTGATGGAGAGAGGTAACCTAGGTTATACTGTGTTTGTTGTCTTTATGTGAAATGATGCACCTCGTATCTGCAGTATCTTTTTCTCATCAAAGAGCTGTCTTAAGGAAACAACTCAGCAACTGTCAGGGGAATGGCAAAATGAGTCATTGATTTGTAGTCAGAATAGCCAACTCTATGCTAATAGATTTGCCAGTTTTTCAGGGCCTGTTTTAGAGTTCACCTTCCTGTCACACAGCATAGCACTTGGTTTGCTACTTTGAAGTGAAGAGTGTCCCTTCTTGTGACCCAAACAGTCTGCCCCTCTGTCACCAGATACTAGCTTCTAGAATAAGATTGTACCTTTCACTCAAATAAATGCCACTAGAGCTTAAGGTGAAAAGATTCACCTGAATGTTTTCTCCAGATAAATTGTGATGTTAAAGACATTCTCAGGTGGAAAGCTGAGTTTCCATTTACGTGGGGAAATGTGAGCCCCCTCTCCCAAATTCCACGTAGTCCAACAGCAGTCAAAATGATAGTCATTTCTTGACTATGAAAATGGCCAAGCAGCCTGAGAAACCATTTAGTCTTACTTCATTGGAAACTGAAGCCCATATTTCTGAGTGCCTGTGGTTTCCCAGTCAGAAATTGACTGAGACAAGACTCAAATGCAAGTCTGACGACCATGCCACATGGCTAGAAATGCATCCTCCCTTTTTCTTCTCTGCTGTAGGCTGGCACTGGAGGTGTGTGTGATTGGTTGGTGGATAGTCAGGATGTTGTGTTGAATGGTTACGGCAGTTCTTATAAAAGCCATCCTGGGTCTTCATTTTCCTCTTCTCCTATTTCCAAAACCAATGTAGCATATTGTTTAAGTGTAGAGGCCCTTAAGCCAAGCCACACTGGTTAGGACTCAAAATTTACCTCTAAGTAGCTACAATAAATAAATGAATTGGTTAAGTGACTTAATTTCTCTGTGCTTCAGTGTCTTCACTAACAAAGTTGGATAGCCATGATACCTCCCATGATATGAACAAGTTAAAAGAGTTAACCAAAGTCCAGTACTTGGAATACTGACTGGCACATGCTGAGCACTCAAGCAACCTTACGTGTGCTTAGTCATAGGAGTGTGTAGGAATGACTTGAGCGCTGATGTCTTCCTACTTCCCCCTTTTTATTTAGAATTGGAGTGAGATCCTTATTTTGCTGTGTATTACTCACGGTCTCAACTCTATCTCATTTGTTTCAGTATATTCTTAGATCTTCTGCTTATATTTGAACTGTGAAAAAATAAAGACAGAATGGTATAGAGGCTAAGAGCACGGGTTTGGGAATCAGTCATACCACATTTTGGCAAGACTGGAATCAGCCCACATGTTTTCCTTTCCTGCCTTCAAAGTCTCAGCCAGAGCCACTATCTAAGGCATATGGAATGTTTTATGTATCAACACAAGCTCCAGTGTAATGTCACATAGAACCAAGGGACGCACTTTATAGCAAGGGCAGTGTTAAATTATAGATATGCTTATGGAATCCACTTGTTCTTTTACATATATCACACCACCCAGAAACTGCTGGCCTAATAGAGCAATAGAACCAACCTGTTGAAGGCACAGCTGAGTCACCAACTTGCAGACAATACCGTGTGAAAATGGGGCATCATCTTCTAGGACACCACACACACCTTATATCAACATCCACTAGATGACATTGTGTCTCCAACGGGTAAAATATATAGGTCTGGGAAGCAGTACGTAGAGCCAAGAAGGTCTGCGCTTTCCATTATTTTCAGTGATCTACTTGATAAATGTGCAGTCCACACCCCTCAACTTTGTGTTCTTTGCAGTTAGAAGATATGATTTTCAAAAGGGAAATGCGTCCGCCAGGGAACCACCAAGATATCCACTGAACTTTAGTCTAAGACTTACTCAAGTGCCATGGGCTTCTTCTGCCAAGGGATCATCTGGGTGAAATACAATTCACTATCCTGGTAGGAGTAATTCACCCAGATCTTTAAGAGGGGGAAGAGCCATTGTCATATTATGGAGAGCGGGGCCAAAATGTTTGAAATTCAAGTTATCAACTTGGATATGTCTTAGTTCTCCCTTGCCTAATGTTGATGATACGAGGATAAGTTTAATGGCTGATGCTTCAAAATAACATGGGAACCAGGGGTACAGGCTACTCAGGAATGAGGATCTTGTCCACACCATAAGGTGAGCCACCAGGATCGGTAGAGGGGCTAAGTAAAGGGAAGGGGTTTTTAGAGCGGATAGTAATAGATGAAGGTCATAATTAGCTGTGGCTGCAACACAAGTTATGGCAGGGGGGCTGCAGTTCATCCTACTAATCTACCACTTTCTTGCATTTTTTCTAGCAAAAGAAGCCCACCAGAACTTTTGATATGATGCAAATATACTAAACTGACATAAAGGGTAAACCAGCATATATTCTGTGCTGTGCTGTATCAATCTCTCTTTTAGGATTGATATAGTCACCCAACTGCTGATTAGATTGCTGCTAAAAATTTGTGGTTTTCAGATGAAGAAGGTTGACTAGCCCCAAAGTCCTCCTTTGCAGTACATCTTATATGCAATTACTGATTGCTACAGTGGTGTGAAGGCCTGGAATCCTCATCTTAACTTGTGACAACTCTGAAGGGCCATCCTAGCTCCAGAGCTCCTTATAGCATTGGCTGCAGCCTTCCTGTAATACTGCATCAGAACCTGACTTGTCCCTTTGCTCAATCCTGCTTTCTTTCTTTTACCTCATGAATGAGGGAATCATTTACTAATTTTTACTAAAATTACTAATTTTACTAAATTTTTACTAAATTTTACTAATTTTTACTAAAGTTTACTAATGAGAACAATCATTAGTAAACTTTTTGCACTTGAAGCTTTATCTCATATTTCCTGAGGACTTCAACCTATGTTGTCACCTGAATATACACCTACCCAAGTAGGAAATGACATACACAGAAGTTATCTAGTTCAGCACCACTCCAAAGGACAAGGTTTCATGAGCAAGACTAAACTGTCCTTTAAATAAACTATGGTATCCTCACAATGCAACACCGTGCAACTTTCAGACACTAAGGAAAATCTCTATGAAGTACATGGAGATAATCTCACAATATATTATAAAGTAAAAAAAGAAATACATGTATATGTATGTATATATATATATATATATATATAGAGAGAGAGAGAGAGAGAGAGAGAGGATAGAAAGGCAAAATATATGCAAATATATGCAATCCTAAGAAAAGAGTCAGAGCAGCCCTGAATGTTAGACATTCTTTATTTCAGCTGGCGTGGACTTTTGAAAAAGGGAGGGGTGACGGAAAGCTAGTCTAAGGAAATGAAAGGGACAAAATGGTCAAAACATAACGTGTGACCTTTTTTGTTATTTTCCTGGGTTAAAACAATGAAAATAAGAAAGTAGACCATGGAAAACACTTGCTGGACAATTGGCAAAAATCTAGGTATCAACTAGAGATTAGATGTTATCAACTAGAGATCAAGAAGTGCTTGGGAGCTTTCTTAACGATGGTACCATTTTTGTGATTATGTAATAAAATTTCCTTACTGTTAGAAATCAGAAGTTATTAAGCATGAAGTGTCATGATAATTATATTTGTTTTAAGAAATGCTCCTCATCACTGGCCATCAGAGAAATGCAAATCAAAACCACAGTGAGATACCATCTCACACCAGTTAGAATGGCCATCATTAAAAAATCAGGAAACAACAGGTGCTGGAGAGGATGTGGAGAAATAGGAACACTTTTACACTGTTGGTGGGACTGTAAACTAGTTCAACCATTGTGGAAGTCAGTGTGGCGATTCCTCAGGGATCTCAAACTAGAAATACCATTTGACCCAGCCATCCCATTACTGGGTATATACCCAAAGGACTATAAATCATGCTGCTATAAAGACACATGCACACGTATGTTTATTGCGGCACTATTCACAATAGCAAAGAGTTGGAACCAACCCAAATGTCCAACAACGATAGACTGGATTAAGAAAATGTGGCACATATACACCATGGAATACTATGCAGCCATAAAAAATGATGAGTTCGTGTCCTTTGTAGGGACATGGATGAAACTGGAAAACATCATTCTCAGTAAACTATCACAAGGACAAAAAACCAAACACCGCATGTTCTCACTCATAGGTGGGAATTGAACAATGAGAACTCATGGACACAGGAAGGGGAACAACACGCTCCGGGGACTGTTGTGGGGTGGGGGGAGGGGGGAGGGACAGCATTAGGAGATACACCTAATGCTAAATGACGAATTAATGGGTGCAGGAAATCAACATGGCACATGGATACATATGTAACAAACCTGCACATTGTGCACATGTACCCTAAAACCCTAAAGTATAATAAAAAAAAAAAAAAAAAAAAAAATATGTGTGTATAAAAAGAGAGAAAAAGAGAAAGACATACATACACAGAGGGACAGAGAGAGAGGATCTTAGCAATTGTTAAATAGAGAGTGTGAGTATGTAGTTTGCTACACTTTCAATTTATCTCTGTGTTAGAAATGTATAAAACAAAGTGGTTTGGGGGAAAATACATGAACTGTTGATGTTTAAGCCTGCTATCAGAAGTTCAGTTTGGCTAGGTAAGAATGATGAAGGTTTGAATTATTTCTGCTTGTATGTAGTTTATTCTCTTGGATCAGTTCACACACTTTGGAAAGTTATTTTCTCTAACATTTCCAGATCAGTGACTTTTTTAATGCTTAGCAATCATTTTGATGTATTGATTATAGTAATTATCACTGTCCATCTTATCTGGAAAAGTGAAATGCTTAGGTTTGCTTTTAAAGTTCCAAAATTGCAGCCAAATCTAACATTTTTATTTTACGTTAGGCATCAGTATACAAAAAACAAAGTTAGTAGGGAAGCTAAAACCACTTGTTAGGGTATTTGTTCTGCCTGGGTAGGATGATCTTAATATACCTATAGAGGTTACTTGCCAATTTCTTCTGAGGAACGGATTTATAGGAATTCACAGACGACAAAGGACTGTAATATATTAAAAAAATGCAAGAATTTCAGGTGGATCCAAAAGTAGGGGCTGATGATTCACTAATCAATACAGAGTGTATGCACTGTAAAAAATTTAATAGAGTGCCACTAAAAGATGGAGTTTATCATTCCCACTCATGAAATAAAAGTACCTTCTCTGTTTCTGCCTCTTCGTTTTTCTCTATCTCTTTCTCCCTCCCTCCCCTCTACCATCCTCCAATCTTCCCCTGAATAAATCAGTCTGAAGTTGACATTTTTACTTCAATCCTTACCTTAATTTGTTTTTCAGGGTAAAGCAGAATGAATGCATAATTTTGTTCTCTTTTATTTGGAGAAGAAAACCTGATCTTCTCCATTGATTACTTATAGTTTATAGATTGAGAGCTGATTGTAAAAAGGCATCACTCAAAACTGAACCAGTATAAGTCGTGTAATGAAAAGAACATTTGTTAATGGTAATAAATAAAAATCATTTTTAAATGAAATAATTGTTCCAAAGTTTGACATTTTGTAGTGGACTTTTAAAATTTCACTGAGCCAGGAGGAAATTTAAATAATTCTGTACTTTTCGTCCTAAAATGAAAATCATTTGAGATATGGTTAGACCATAAATGTAGAATGGTTGTAAGTCTATTTGTGAAATGAGAAACAGAAACACAAATGAAATTCTTTTAATCACTTAAAAAAAGTAAGTAATATAGTATTAACTTGGCTGAGTTCTAGCCCCAACGTAGTAACTATTTAGTTTTGCCTAGGTCTATTCTGCAGTCCCCCAGCTGTGACAACCTCTGACTCCTACAAAGGTAGGTGTCTCCATTATATATACATATATATAATGTGTATATATATATATGTGTGTATATATATAGTATGTTATATATAATATAATATATAATACTATATATAAAATATATAATATATGTTATATATAAATATTATATATAATATATATAATATATAATGTTATATACAAATATTATATATATTATATATAATATACAATGTTATATATAATATTATATATATAATATATATATAATATTATATATAATATATATATAATATTATATATATAATATATATATATATTTTTGAGATGGAGTTTTTTGCTCTTGTTGACCAGGCTGGAGTGCAATGGCACAATCTTGCCTCACTGCAACCTCCACCTCCTGGATTCAAGCGATCCTCCTGCCTCAGCCTCCTGAGTAGCTGACATTACAGGCACATGCCACCATGCCCAATTAATTTTTGTATTATTAGTAGAGATGGGGTTTCACCATGTTGGTCAGGTTGGTCTTGAACTCCTGACCTTAGGTGATCCAACCGTCTTGGCCTCCCAAAGTGCTGGGTTTACAGGCGTGAGCCACTGCACCTGGCAGATGTCTCCATTTTAAATAGTCATGCACCTGGGCAGGCAGGGCAGCCTGAAGAACACTGATTAAAGTGCCTGGCACCTAATGATTGGATAGCAGATGGGAAAGGCTTCCATAAAAACAAAAACAAAAACAAAAACAAAAACAAAAATATACCTTTTTTTCTCTACTGCTAGATTCTTTCATAATCACAGTTTATTGAATGCCTTTGTGTCAGGTAATTAACATTTTTCTAATAATAATAAACAATATTTTAGCAACATAAGTAACAATGTAGGTAATATACTGCTAATAGTATAGGTAATATTTTCCTATTTTGTAAATAGGGAAAACGAAAGATATAATTAGTGCATTAACATCTTCAATATTTCGGGACAGCAAATATTTGTTGGGTACATAAATAGCAAGATCCAAACCAAGACTGCTTTATTACATCAAGAAAATAACCTGAGGAAAAGGGAATTTTTAACTTTAATTCAATTGTGTTTGTTCCCTTTGATACAAAGTCACTAGCACAAACACTTCACAGGTTCCAGATGACATTATTGCTCTGAAATATAAGAATGATGACAAGAAGAAACAAATAAATATTGCATATGATACTTGCATTAGTGGAGATATATTAAGGAGTCATAGCAACTCTTTTGAAATTTGGTTTCTTGCCTTATAGATCTCTCTCCAAAATCAAGTAAGAGTAATTCAATGTATGCAATCATAGCATTTTAGAACTAAAAGGACTTTGGGGAGACTGTCCAGTTCAGTGATTCAAAGCCTAGTAGAGTGTGATGTTTCTTTTTTAATGTCAACCCACTGTCTTGGTAGGATTTGCACTTTTATTGTATGGTCCTATGAAAGTGTGAAATACAGGTAGTCAACCCAATCCAAGGGGACATGAAAGACTTCCTAGAAGGGTAATTGATCTGAAATAGTAAGCTGAAGAGTAAGAGGTAACCAACCAAAGGCAGGGTGAGGGAGGTGATCAAGAGAATTCCAGGCAAACAGAAGGCCCTTCTGAGGAGAGTGAGTAAGGCATACCTAAACAATGGGAAGTAGCAAATGACTAAGACAAAGAGATGCCAATGTGAAGCTCAAGATGTAGGTCTGGGTCTGAACACACAGGGCCCATTGACCAGGTAAGGGATTTAATGGTTAATCCTAAATGCGTTGGGAAGCCTTTGAAGTGCTTTCAGTATAGAGGGGGACAACGTTCAATTTGCATTTCAAAAATAGCACTTTAGTTAAGGTGCTCAGAATGGATGAAAGATGTCAACAATGAAACAGCAGCAGGCACACCTATGGTAATTGTAAAGAGGTAAAATATACCAAGCATCCTGAGGAAATAACTGAACATTTTAACAATTTTGAGATATAATTTATGGAAACAAAAACTCATTGATTCTAAGTGCTGGGACACTGTAGCCACTACCAAAAACAATATACAGAACATTTCTATCACCCTCTCACACTTTTCTTATAATCTTTGTAGTCTATCTGCTATATCCTGGCCTAAGATGACCAGCTGTCTTCTTTCCACCGCTACAGAGTAGTTTTGCCTATTCTAGAATTTCATATGTGGAATTATGCTGTATGTAATCTTTTATATTGTCCTTCTCAGAATAACTTTTTTGAGTAACATTCTTGTTGCCACATGTACTCATTTTTTTAAAAAATTAGAAATATTATTACACGTTATATTATAATTTATTTATTCACCTCTTGGTAGACATTAGGCTTTCTTTCTAGTTTAGATCTATTATGGATAAAACTTCTTTAAGCATTTGGATACGATTTGTTTTGTGAGCATATGTTTTCATTTCTCATATATTTGAGAGTGGAATTACTGGATTGTGGGTTAGTATATGAATTATTTTCTTTCCTACTAGCTATGACTGATAATTCCTCCAGTTGTTCAACATCCTTCCCAAAAATTGGTATCATCATTCTTTTTCAATTTTAGCCATTTCAGTGGAAGTATATGGTGTATCTAATTGTGGGTTTAATATGGATTTACCTAATGACTAATGATGGTTAGCATTTTTACATGTGTTAACTGCTATTTTGTATTTCTTATTTTGTGCTTTTTTTCATTTTAATTCAGTTTTGTCATCTTACTATAGTGGTAGGAGTTCTTTAAATATTTTGAATAAAACTCACTGTTAGATAAATGGATTAAAAATATTTTCTCTCCAGTCTATAAAATGCCTTTTAGTTTCATAAAGTTGTATTTTGAAGAACAACAGATTTTCATAAAGCCCAATTTACCAATATTTTCTCATTAGCTGGTACTACTTTTGTCTTCTCTAAAACATTATTGCTTACCACAAGGACACTCACTTTTTTCCTGCATTTTCTTTAAGCAATTTTGTAGTTATCTAATTTACACTAAGATTTGTTTCCATCTTCATTTAATTTTTGTTAATATTATGAATCAAAGGTTGTGAATACTTTTTTCTAGATAAATAATGTTTTAAACACTATTTGTTAACAAGACAATACTTTACCATTGAGTTTACATTGGCATATTTGTCAAAAGTTTGACCAAATGAATGTGTATTTTGGAACTCTATTTAACATCATTTATCTTTACAGCTACCTTTATGCTAAAGCTGTACTATTGTAACTACTATAAATTCAAGTAGTATAAGTTTCCCAATTTTGAAATTTTCATCTATTCCAGGTCCTTTTGCATTTCTGTATAAACTTTTGAATGAACTTAGAATATACGTTTTTAAAAATTACAATAGTATTGATTGTTATTGAATTAAATCTACAGAGCAATTTGAGAAGCATCAATATTTTAATAATATTGAATCTTAAAATCCATGAATATGAAAGCGTGTCTCTTTTTACTATAGGTCATCTTTAATTCGTCTCAGCAACATGTTCTAAGTCTGTATATTTTTACATTTTATTTTAAACTTATCAGAATTCCATATATTTAGATGTTGTTATAAATTATATATGTTTTAATAAGAAATAATTTATTATTAAAATATATAATTCTATGTTTTGAAAAAATATATATTCTTGAAATAACCATCACTATATGAAAATATGTAACAGTTTCCTCTCCCCAAATAATTCCTTCATGCCTTTTATATCAAGTGCTTTTTCTACGCACAGAACCTAGAAGCAAGTCATCTGTTTTCTGAACCTATAATTTGCCTTTTCAGAATGTCATATGAATGAAATGGTATGATGTGAAACCTTTTGATTCTGGCTTCTTTCATTTGGCATAATACACTTTAGATTCATCCATGGTGCTGAGTATGTATCAGTAATTCATTCCTTTTTGTTGTTGCATAATATTCCATTGTATGTATAATAAGCCTCAAGATCCCCCAGCTAAACTGGGAACCCAGTCCCAGGGCAGCCATCAACCCTGCCCTAACACAAAATGAAGGGCAGCTGGGCATGAGTGTTTACAGTGTGCTCTTCATGGCATCCTTTTTTTGTCTGTCCAATTCATGACTGTCTGGCCACCACACTGGTGCTGGGAGCCTTCACTGTGTCCTCCAGGCATCGTGGAGAAAATCCAGCCTCAGCCATCCTTTGGTTCTTCACATGGAAAGATCAAATCAATACATCATCACAATAGAAAATAAGGCTAATTTGTGAGAAAAATCTTCTGTCTTCAGGTCACAAAAGACAGGAATGAATAGTCAAGCAGAGAGAGGAAGAGAGAGAGGCAACTCACTGTGTATAGTTTTTGGGGAAAAAGTTTGTGGGTAATATCTGAATTGTCCATTTAAAGGAAGTAGTGGAAAAGTGGGCAGCCACATCTGCTACATAGAAGAGTTGCCTCTAAGTTCTTTTCTGGCCACAGGCTTGTACCATTTGGGTGTGATGTTCTACTTCTAATGCCTAGACTGCAACCTTTGCTTTTACAACAAACCACGTTTATCCACTTACCGGTGGAAGAATATTTGAGATAGTTCATTTTAAAAATCATATGTAACGTCATTATAACATTCATATGCAGGTGATTCTGTGAATATACATTTTGACTTGTCTTGGGGTAAATATTTAGAAGTGAGATTTCTGTTGTTGTTGGGTATGTTTAACTTTATTAAACACTCCAAAATTGTTTTTCAAAGTAGCTATACCAGTTAACATGTTCATCGCAGTGTGCAAGAGTTACAGATGCTCCTTCTGGTATGTCATTTTGCAAGTATTCATCAATTATAGTATATGTATATTTGTATTTGATGTATTTGATGTGGTTTTTAATTTGCATTTTTCAAATGACCAGTGATGTTAAGCATCTTTTCATGTTCATATTTGCCTTCTAAACATCTTGTTTTGATAAAGTATTCACATTTTTTCACATCTTATAATAGGTCGTTTGCTTTTTGCTGAGTTTTAAGGTTATATTTGGGTTTACATAGTTTTTTATATTTCCAGCATATAAGGTTTTGATCATGTATGTGCTTTGCAAATATTTCCTCCTAGGCTGTGGCATTCATTTTCATTTGCTAAAGTATTTTCCCAGCAGATTTCAATTTCAATAAAGTTCACTTTAGTTTTTTTTCATTAATCATGCTTTTGATGTCCTATCTGATAGTTTCCCAATTCAATTGTACAAACTTTGTTATGCATTGTTCCAGATATTTTACAGTTTTAACTTTCGTATTTGAGTCTATGACCCATTTTGAGTTCTTTTTTAAATGGTATGAGATAGGATATACGTATTTGGAGCTCATTGTTATACCACCACCAGTTGGAAAGGTTACCTTTCTTTCATTAAATGGCCTCTGCACCTTTATCAAAATCAAATGAATATCTGGCCATTTAGTAATGAATACATGTATGGATGTATATACATGTATTTTCTGGGTTATTTATTCTGTTTTATTGGTCAATGAGTCTAAACTTTCACCAATGACACGTTATCTTGATAACTATTGGGTTTTCTTTTTGTGGTAAGTCTTAAGTCAGGTAGTCCTCCAACTTTGTTCTTTTTAAAAATTATTTAGGCAATTCTTGATTCTATGTCTTCCCCTATAAAAGTCAGAGTAATATTGTCAGTTTCTACAAGCAAATTCTGTTGTAATATTTTATTTGGAGGGTAATTAATATGTAGATCAGTTCAGAAAGTGTTAACATCTAAACTAGATTGAATCCTTCAAGTCAGTACAGCTTTCCATTTATTTTTATTTATTTCATTGGTGTTTTGCAGATTTCAGTAATAAAATTTTGCACAGATTTTGTACATTTTTTCCCTAATATTTTTAGGTTTTCTTTACTGTTATTTTAATTGGTATTTTTAATTCAATTTACTCTATAAGAATACAATCGTAGGTGTTTATTAGCCTTGTACTCTTGCAACTTTGTTAGACAAGTAACTTTTTTTGTAGAGTCCTTGGGATTTACTATGTAGATAATTTTGTGATCTGCAAATACAGACTATTTTATTTTCCTCTTTTCAATCTATAGGCTTTATATTTTTTCTTTCCTCTTTGACTAGCTGGGACCTCCTGCATAATATTGAATAAAGGTGGTGAGAACAAACATCTTGCTTTGTTCTCAATAATAAGTGGAAAACATTCAGTTTTCACCAATAGGTATGAAGTTAACTGAAGTTTCTTAAGAAGATGCTCACTTCAGTTTAAGGAGTTCTCTTTTATTCTTAGGGTGCTAATATGGATTGATATTTTCTCTTGCAAAAGGATTTTTTGAATCTATTAAGAACATAGTGTTTTATTTACTCCTTAGTCCTTTGGTGACAAACCATACTAATTCAGTTCCAAATGCTGAGCCAACCTTGAATTCTCAGCATAAATAGTGCTTGATAACTATAGTGAGCCAATTAGTAAACTTGATAAGGTTGAGAAAATAACTGGTTAACTCGAAATGTCAATAGCACTTACCAAAATTGAAACACAAAGAGAAAAGGGTAGAGAAGAAATGGAGAGTTCATTCAAAATTGTGAGACAATAGCAAATAATATAACATTTGTAATTAGAATTTCAGAAGCAGAGAGGGTATATGGAAGAAAAAAGAATTAAAGAGATAATGACTGACACATTTCCAACAATTGTAAAAGACATTATACCATCATCCAAAAAGCTCAGAAAAACAGAAGCAGAAAAAAATAGCAAGAACTAAAAGTAAATACATCTAACACATTACATTTAAAATACTGGAAATCAAGATAAGTAAGATAATCTTGAGGAAAAAAAATCCAAAGAAAAACGCCACTTACATAACTGAAGAATAAGGGTATTACAAAACACTTCTCCTCAGAAGATACATAAATTAAAAGATAATGTAGTATCATCTTAAAAGTTCTTCGAGAAAAATAAAACTATCAATCCAGAATTGTGTACTCAGTAAAATGTCTTTCAAAATCTAGAGAGAAAGTGTGTTTTGACCAATATAAACCAATTTATTTTCAGTAGATTTGAACAACAAAAATGTTCAAAAACTTTTTCAGGTAGAAGAAGTATGATACTATACAAAAAAAAGAATCCATACAAAAATTTGTATTGGTGTGTTTGTCTTATTGTTGTGCTGTAGTAACTTTTAACACATTCTGGTTACAATTCTTTGTTTTATATATATTATACATATAATATATATTTAATATACGTATATATACATATACTAATATATGTATATACATATATTATATATTATATATACATATATTATATAATATATGTATATATAATATATAACATATACATATATATACACACCAAAAAATTAAATTATGAAATGTAGTATGTACACATACATGTATATGCATATATGTTTATATACATGTATATATATCTTGAAAAAACTATGTATGTACCCATATATACATTCTTTGTTATATATATATATATATATATACACATATATATAATTGAAACATAAAACAAAAAAAAGTATGTCAATTTAAAAGAAAGAAAAGAGAATGATTATGATCTGATATGTGGTATAATAGGCTGAATAATGGTGCCCAAAGATATCGTGGTCCTAATCCCCTGGAACCTGTAAATGTTATCTTATATGGAAAAACATTTTTTGCAGAAACAATCAAATTAAGGATTTTTTTTTTTTTTTTTTTTTTGAGACAGAGTCTTGCTCTGTTGCCCAGGCTGGAGTGCAGTGGCTCAATCTCGGCTCACTGCAGGCTCCGCCTCCCGGGTTCACGCCATTCTCCTGCCTCAGCCTCCTGAGTAGCTGGGACTACAGGCGCCCGCCACCGCGCTGGGCTAATTTTTTGTGTTTTTAGTGGAGACAGGATTTCACCGTGTTAGCCAGGATGGTCTCGATCTCCTGACCTCGTGATCCGCCCGCCTCGGCCTCCCAAAGTGCTGGGATTACAGGCATGAGCCACCGCGCCCGGCCAAATTAAGGATTTTGAAGTGGGGAAATTAGCTTGGATTATTTAGCTGAGTCTAAATCTAATCACAATTATCCTTACAAATGGGAGCTGGGGGAGATTTTACAGTGAAGACAAGAAGACAATGTGATCTTAGAGGTAGACTGAAATGATGTGGCCACTCTGTTTGAATGCAGGAAATGCAACTTCAGATGTTGGAAAAAGCAAGTAACTGTTTCTTTCCTAGAACCTCTGGAGGAAATATGAGCCTTCAGAAAGGTAGATTTTGGCCCAACACGAATGATTTTGGACTTCTGGCTCCAGAGCTATAAGAAAACATATGTGGGTATTGCTTTAAACCACCAAGTTTATGGTAATTTTTATAGCACACAGTAAACTAATATATATGGAACTTCAAAACATCCATAATAGCTAAGACATTTCTAAAGAAGTTGATCATATTGGGATTATTTGCTTTACCAAATATTAAGATTCACTGTTAAGTTACAGTTTATAAAAATCATGATATTAGTGTAAAGCTAGATAAATAAGCAAATGGCACAGAATGGAAAATCCTCCAAAAAACCAACTGCATAAGGAAATTTAATATATAACAAATTTATGAAATTTGCAGTGCAAAACAATAGGGATAATATGGCCTTTTCAATAAATGGTGCTATGGAAAATAATGAAGGACAACCATACACCCTTTACAAACACAATTCTAAGTAAATTACAGAACTAAAGTGAAAGACAAAACTGTAAAGAAATTATAATAGAGACATTATAATGATGTTACAGTAGGGAAATTTTTTTGTTAGGAAACAGAAAGCATTAATCATAAAGAAAAAGTTTGACAAATTAATTTAGTTTACATTTAAGTATGTTCATCAGCAAAAGTCACCATTAAGACAGTAAAAACTCGAACTACAGAGAAGTATTTGCAGCACTTTAAGCATCCAAAGCCTTGTAACTTTGTGTGACACACAAACCTACTAAGCACTAATAAAAAGCAAGAAAATTTAGTAGAATCATGGTCAATTTCCTTAAACAGGCATTTATCAAAAAAGCATTTTCAAATGTGTTCCAAATACATAAATCTCCTCAATCACATTAGTCATAAAGAAAATGCAAATTAAAATCACAACAAAATACCAGTTTATACCCATGAGGTTAGCTAATTTTTTGAAAGTCTTATAACACCAGGTATTGAAAAAGATTTAAATAAAATGGAAATTCTCGTGTATTACTGAGGGAACTATAAATTAGTACAAATATTTTGTAAAGAGTTTGGTATTATCTAGTACATTCCATATTATGTATAACCTGCAACTCCTTATCAATGTATATAACCAAAAAAAAAAAGTTACTTAGCATGTGGGCTCCAAAGGATAAGTTCAAACATTATTTTAGCATCTTTTATAGTAGCCCTAAACTAGAACTAATCCAAATGTTCATCAAAAATTTAACGGATAAATACACTGTGGTATGTTCATACAATCGAGTTTTAGACGGTAACTGAAGTGAATAAACTATGCCTTACATGACAGTATAGACGGATTTCACAAACATAATGTTGATAAAAAATCCAAACAGGAAATAATTCCTATTGAATAATGTATTTAATGTAGAGTTCAAAGATGAAGAACTAACCTATGGTCTTAAAGGATATACGTACATGTGCTAAAATAATGAAATAAAGCAAGAGGTTGATTACATTACATGTCAGTAAAGTAGAGATGGCTAGCAGGATAGCAAGGAGCTGTGATTGGGGAGAGGCTTAGGAGGATGTAGCTATGAAATGTTGGCAATGCTTTGCCCACTTTTTGATGGGGTTGTTTGATTTTTTTCTTGTAAATTTATGTAAGTTCTTTGTAGATTCTGGATATTAGCCCTTTGTCAGATGAGTAGATTGCAAAAATTTTCTCCCATTCTGTAGGTTGCCTGTTCACTCTGATGGTAGTTTCTTTTGCTGTGCAGAAGCTCTTTAGTTTAATTAGATCCCATTGTCTATTTTGGCTTTTGTTGTCATTGCTTTTGGTGTTTCAGTCATGAAGTCCTCGCCCATGCCTATGTTCTGAATGATATTGCCTAGGTTTTCTTCTAGGGTTTTTATGGTTTTAGGTCTAACATTTAAGTCTTTAATCCATCATGAATTAATTTTTGTATAAGGTGTGAAGAAGGGATCGAGTTTCAGCTTTTCCAGTTTTCCCAGCACTATTCATTAAATAGGGAATCCTTTCCCCATTTCTTGTTTTTGTCAAGTTTGTCAAAGATCAGATGGCTGTAGATGCATGGTATTATTTCTGAGGACTCTGTTCTGTTCTATTGGTCTATATCTCTGTTTTGGTACCAGTACTATGCTGTTTTGGTTACTGTAGCCTTGTAGTATAGTTTGAAGTCAGGTAGTGTGATGCCTCCAGCTTTGTTCTTTTGGCTTAGGATTACCTTGGCAATGCGGGATCTTTTTTTGGTTCCATATGAACTTTAAAGTAGTTTTTTCCAATTCTGTGAAGAAAGTCATTGGTAGCTTGATGGGGATGGCATTGAATCTATAAATTACCTTGGGCAGTATGGCCATTTTCATGATATTGATTCTTCCTATCCATGAGCATGTAATGTTCTTCCATTTATTTCTGTCCTCTTTTATTTCGTTGAGCAGTGGTTTGTAGTTCTCCTTGAAGAGGGCCTTCACATCCCTTGTGAATTGGATTCGTAGGTATTTTATTCTCTTTGAAGCAATTGTGAATGGGAGTTCACTCATTATTTGGCTGTTTCTGTTTGTCTGTTATTGGGGCCTGTCGTGGGGTGGGGCGAGGGGGGAGAGATAGCATTAGGAGGAATACCTAATGTAAATGACGAGTTAATGGGTGCAGCACACCAACATGGCTCATGTACACATATGCAACAAACCTGCACGTTGTGCACGTGTACCCCAGGACTTAAAGTATAATAATAACAATAATAGTAATAATAATAATAATAAAAAGAAATGTTGGCAATGCTTGATTTCTTAAACTGACTGTTGGCTGTGTAAGTATTGTATTTATGATGATATGGTATGGTGTACATTTGCATATTTTCTGTGTGTATATGCCATTTCATAATTTAATTTTTTATTTCATATTAAAACATAAATATAGGAAGACTAGTTAAAGGCTACTGTAATTCTCTAAGGAAAAGAGGATGGTGGATTGAAGAAGATTAGAAGTAAAAGGCTTTAAGGGATATCAAGAGATAGTTATAGGGAATAAGTATTTGGAACAAATGATATTGTTCTTCATAATGAAAGTAGCAAATACTTACAGAGCGGATACTATCTGTATATGGTTTACTGTGTAGGTCAAGTATCATTTTCTCCATATGGATAACCTATTTAGCCTATCTTTTATTAATAAGTGTTTAAACTTCATATAAACCCTGTTTATTATTATGCTGGTAAAGAAATTTAGGCAAAGGATGACTAAACAACTTTCAAAAGTGCAAGACAGCATAAGAGCCAAGCTTTGACTTTCAATTTCACCTGAAGACTAACAGTAATGATGATTAGCATAAACATTATTACAACATGACCACTGTTTGTCAGTATAACTCATAACAGTGTGTCAAAGCGTGATGTAAGTGCCTTAAATGCACAGTCTCATTCAGCCATCCAGCAAACCTGAGTAGGAGTACCTACAATTATGTCTTTTTACGTATGAGGAAACTAAGTCTTACAGACATGGAGAGCAAATTACTGGTAAGGGATGAATCAAGGTCTCAAAGCACAGATCTCTGCAAAACTCAGGCTCTGAATTATTCATCTCAATTGCTTTAGAAATATGTTAAAAATGAACATAGATTTGAAATTTTAATTTTTACTTTTCAGTGACAAAGCAATGGAAATTGTAAAGGTTTTTATTTGGGTGTTTCAACATAGACAACCCTTGATTCAATTTTCATCACAAAGAGAAGAGATAGGTTGAAAACAATCCAACAACCCCAAATTTGTATTATTTCCATTCATACATCAGCTTTTCATATTCCATCTGTAACATTGACAGTTATCACCATGTTGGTATTTTAGTATTAAACTTATCTGAACTTTTTAATTCCAATTTCTTGCTTTGCTGCGGAATTCTCTATCATGATTTGAGATGCAAATTTAAATGCAGCAGTTAACTAAGAAGTCACTATATGCTGTAGCTACAAAAAAATGTTATTATGCACAGCAAGACTCTACTGCTTTCTATTTCCTATTTCACTGTTTTGTTTTATAACTCTGCATCTTTGGCTCTTTCTCTTGTAATAAATCACTGGCATTCTGATAACTTGCCAATATTAACTCTTTGTCATTAAATAAGTTTTATTTCCCTAGTGACGTTTCTCCTCCTGGAACTCTGACCTTTGAGACTCTGCTGAAATAATTATTATTTCCAGTAGCAGACACTCAACCCTCATCAGAATGCTCTGACAGACACTTCCTTTTTTTGTTTGACATCAGACATTTCACTTTCTGACATCTACAATTTTGTTAGAATTTCAGCAGCTGCCTCAAGACTGCATTTCATCCCTACTGATGGCATCAATGTGAAGCATGCAAAAATGAGTCTGTATCATTAATGCATTAACCTGCCTGTTAAATAATGTTTTTGGTGGTGATATTTGATGAACCAAGTAATTTTATATAATTGTGCCACCAAATCCAAAGTCCTAGATTATTTTTCCAAAGTGTCTGTTTATATACAATCTTTGTGTTGTACATGTCTCTTCAACCTACATTTATTTATTTATGTATTTATTTCTTCAGCAAACATTTGTTGAGCACCTGTTTCATATATCATAAAAAGTACAAGAATGGAATAGTAAAAAAGAATAAAATGGTGCTTGATAAAAAACTAGTTGCTCTGAAAACATTTGTCAAATAAATTTAAAAAATGAATGAATGAACACAATAACATAGGCACTGGATATCGCGTATCTTCCCAAGAGTTTGCCTAACTTTCTCATGGGAGAAACCCAGAATTCCATCATCTCAGGGAGATTACTGGCACAGGTAGGGAAATGGGCATGTCTCACCTCTGGTTCTAGAGTAAGAAGCAAAGGGAATAATACCGGAACCACTATTGAGAGTAAACTTTAATGTCTAAACTGAAGAAGTGGAAAGAAAACAAGAAAACAGTTTACTTAAAGAATGGAAAGAAATAGAAAGAGAACACGTAAACAAACATTCTGAAACTAATTCATGATGCTAAGGTATGCAGAGACGGTATTAGTGATAGAACAGGTGGAAAAAGAGTGTCTGTCATTTGCAACAATGTGGTTGAACCTAAAAGACATTATGGTATGTGAAATAAACCAGGTACAGAAAGACAAATAAATAATAATCTCACCTAAATGTGGAATCTACAAAAGTCAAAATTATTCAGAATCAGAGAGTAGAATGGTGGATGCCAGAGACTGAGGAATAGGGGAATTGGGGAAATGTTGATCAAAGGATACAAAATTTCAGTCAGGAGAAAAAAGGTCAAGAGATCCATTGTACACCGTGGTGACTATAGTCAATAATATATTGTATACTTGACAATTGCCAAGAGAGTGGATTTTAAGTGTCCTTTCCATGCACACACACAAAAAAAACAATAAGTATATGAAGTAACACATACGTTTATTAGCTTGATTTAGCCGTTACACAAAGTGTACATAAACATCATGTTTTGATCAACACCATAAACACATACAATTTTTACTTGTCAATTGAAAGACAAAATGACAGAGCTTTGGGAGGCTGAACTGGGTGGATCACTTGAGGCCAAGAGCTGAAGACCCTCCTGGACAACACAGAGATCCCATCTCTACAAAAATTTTAAAAACAGCCAGACTTGGTGGTGCAGCCTGTAGTCCTAGCTACTTGGGAGACTGAGATGGGAGGATTGTTTGAGCCCAGGAATCAAAGATTACAGTGAGCTATGATTACACCACTGCACTCCAACCTGGGTGGCAGAGTAAGACCTTATCTCATAAAATTAAGGAAATAAAAAATTTTGAAGTGTATGATACTGGTTTAGAAAAGGGTAGCCAGTTCCATGTTCCTTGCAGTTCCCAGTTATACTTACGTGACATGCAATCCTCTTTCTTGTTTATATTAAAACAATACGAATGAGCTATTATTGAGAGGTCTGAAAGCTACAAATCTGAAGATACAACTAGAATCAAATAAGAACTCACAAAGTATAGTTGAGCAGTGTACAATACAGTGGCATGAATTACTAATATTTAAGGCATTTGAGGTCCATCACCATGAATGATTCTTCCCACAAGAGAGTCTGAGCATAGTAATCACCTCTGGGAAATAGCACCAAAGGTCTATGAGTTGATGAAAATGAAACTTTGTATCTGATCATTCTAGAATTTCATTAATAGGGAGAATATGTATTTACTACTTATGATATTTCCTCTGGTTGCATCCACTTCTTACTCATAACATCTAGCTTCTGATCCCAACACTCTGCAGAAACAACCTTCATAAAAGATTTTAATAAGGTGGCTCACACCTGTAATCCCAGCATTTTTGGTGGCCCAGGTGGGCGGATCACGAGGTCAGGAAATCGAGACCATCCTGGCTAACAGGGTGAAACTTCGTCCCTACTAAAAACATAAAAAATTAGCTAGGCGTGGTGGGGGAGTGCCTGTAGTCCCAGTTACTCGGGAGGCTGAGGCAGGAGAATAGCATGAATCCCGGAGGCAGAGGTTGCAGTGAGCCAAGATCACACCACTGTACTCCAGCCTGGGGGACAGAGTGAGACTCCGTCTCAAAAAAAAAAAAAAAAAAAGGTTTTAATAACTTTCTATTAGCACAATTCAAAAGCATCAACTCAGTTCTTGCACATTTGGCCTCTGCAGCACTTGACACCACTGACCGTTTCATTTTTCTTAAAACTTTCACTTTCTTTGGCTGCAACGCATATTCATCATTTTTTGGTTATTTAACATCCGATTCCTCTTTCAATTTTCAACTTTTATTTTAAGTTCAGGAGTACCTAACGCAGGTTTGTTATGTAGGTAAACTGCGGGTCAATGAGGGTTTGGTGTACAGGTTGTTTCATTGCCCAGGTAATAGACATAGTATCTGATGTGTAGTTTTTTGTTTCTCTGCCTCTTCCCACTCTTCACCCTGAAGTATGCCCAGGGTGTCTGTTGTTCCCCTCTTTGTGTTCATGTGTTTTCATTATTCAGTTTTGACTTATAAGTGAGAACATGTGGTATTTGGTTCTCTGTTCTTGAAGTTCTTGAAACTTTGCTGAAGTTGTTTATCAAATCAAGGAACTTTTGGGCAGAGACTATGGAGTTTTCTAGGTATGTATTTGTATCATCTGCAAACAGGGATAGTTTGACTTTCTTCCTATTTGGATGCCTTGTATTTCTTTTTGTTTTTGTTTTTGAGATGGAGTCTTGCTCTTTCACCCAGGCTAGAGTGCAGTGGCGTGCAACCTGCGCCTCCCAGGTACAAGCAATTCTCCTGCCCCAGCCTCCCGAGTAGCTCGAGACTACAGACACGTGCCACCACACCCAGCTAAGTTTTATATTTTTAGTAGAGACAGGGTTTCGCCATGTTGGCCAGGCTGGTCTCAAAATCCTGACCTCAAGTGATCTGCCCACCGTGGCCTCCCAAAGCACTGGTATTACAGGCGTTAGTCACCGTGCCCAGCCTGATGCCTTGTATTTCTTTCTTTTGCCTGATTGTTCTGGCCAGGACTTTCTAATACTATATTGAACAGGAGTGGTGAGAGAGGGCATCCTTATCTTGTTTTGGTTTTCAAGGGGAATGCTTACAGCTTTTGCCCATTCAGTATGATGTTGGCTGTGGGTTTGTTATAGATGGCTCTTATTATTTTGAAGAATGTTCCTTCAATGTCTAGTTTGTTGAGAGTCTTTAACACAAAAAGATGTTGAAGTTTATTGAAAGCCTTTTCTGCATCTCTTGAAATGATCAGGTTGTTTTCCCTTTTTATTCTGTTTATGTGGTGGATCACATTTTTTGATTTATGTATATTGAACCAACCTTGCATCCTAAGGATAAAGCCTACTTGATTTTGGTGGATTAGCTCTTTCATGTGCTGCTGGATTTATTTTGCTAGCATTTTGTTGAGGAGTTTTGCATCTATTCTCATCAAGGATATTGACCTGAAGTTTCCTTTTTTTGTTGTATATATGCCAGGTTTTGGTATTAGGATGAGGCTAGCCTTATAGAATAATTCAAGGAGATGTTCCCCCTCCATGATTTTTTGGAATCATTTCAGTAGGGATGGTACCAGCTCTTCTTGATACATGTGGCAGAATGTGGTTGTGTGTGTGTATATATATATATATATATATATATGTATATATATATATATATATATATCTGGTCCGCGGATTTTTTGGAATCATTTCAGTAGGGATGGTACCAGCTCTTCTTGATACATGTGGCAGAATGTGGTTGTATATATATATATATATATGTTGGCCTCTCTAGCAAGCTTAGGAAAGTTTTTATGAACAATATCCTGAAATATGTTTCCCAAGTTGCTTGCTTTCTCCCCATCTCGGGGATGTCAGTGAGTCATAAATTTGGTGCCTTTACATAATTCCATATTTCTTGGAGGTTTTGTTCATTCTTTTTTATTCGTCTTTCTTTAGTTTTGTCTGATTGAGTTAGTTTGGAGGACCAGTCCCAGGCTCTGATATGTTTTTCCCCAGTTTGTTCTAGTCTGCTGTTAATATTGCAATTGCATTATGCAATTCTTGTAGATTATTTTTCAACTCTCAGATCAGTTTGGTTCTTTCTTATGATGGCCATTTTGTCTATCAGCTCTAGTATTGTCTTATTGTAACTCTTAGATTCCTTGACTCAGATTTCAGCTTTGTTCTGAATCTTGATGATCTTTTCTACCTATCCATATCCTGAATTCTATTTCTGTCATTTCATTCATTTCAGCTTGGTTAAGAACCCATGCTGGGAGACTAGCGTATTCATTTGGAGTAAAGAAGACACTCTGGCCTTTTGAGTTGCCAAAGTTCTTGCACTGATTCTTTCTCATCTGTATGGGCTGATGTTCCTTTAACTGCAGTGTAATTTGAATAAAGTCTGTAGACTTCTGGATGTTTTCAGAGGGCCAAGGCTTTCTCCAGGGTCTTTATTTGTAGCTGAATTATTGTCTTTGGTTTCACAGGGGGCTATATTAGCAAAGCATTTTTGATGTTGAAGTTTAGGCTGTAATCCAGTAGATGGCACTTCAGAATAATGGCCCCTATGTAGGCTCTTTCTCAGGCGCGTGGCTCCTCTATATGTCCCCACAATTGCATCTGTGCTTTTTCTCAGTTGTCTCAAAGTGTGGGCTCTTCTCCCACTTGAGTGTTGGCTGCAGATCTCAGCTTGGCACTCTCAGGCTGCACACCACAGCTCTGGGGTGAGCTCAGGCTTTATATTCCTTCCCCAGCTTGGAAGCAGCAGAGTAAGGTACCTTGGGAATGGTTGTGGCAGAGGGCCTTTCACTTGTCACTTGGGACTCCACCCTAGAGAGATGCAGAGCTGCTATCAATCAGTGCAATCTGCCTGGGGTGGGGCAGCCATGCTGTGGCCTCAAGCTGGGGGAGCCCTGCCTTGTAGAGAGCAGGAAGGGTTAGGGGGTCATGGAGGAGATAGACTAGCCTCCTCTCCTCAGGGCAACTGCAGCTTGCTGGAGGTCAGGCTAAAGCACTCAGGGTCTGTGTTCCTTATTCATTCAGAGGGTGGCAAGAGCAGTACCACTGCAGTGGCAGTGGCAGTGGCAGAGGAGCTCTTGATTGCCTCTGGGAACAGTAGCTCAGAGAAATGTGGAGCTTCTGCTACTAGGAATGTTCAGCCGGTGGGGAGGATGGTTGTACCGCTGGCCTGAGCTGGGGGTTCTGCTTCATTAGGGCTCACAGGGAGGAAAGACTGGGCTCTTCTCTGTATGGTGACTGTGGTGTGCTGAAAGCAAGGGTGAAACCCTCGGCCTCTTTGTTTCTTCCCCAGAACAAGGACAGCAGTGGCAGAAGGGCTCTCAGTTGCTCTGAGAACCCCTCCCCAGGGAAACACAGAGCCACTACCAGTGGGTATGCTCGGCTGAGGGTGGGGCAGCTGTTCCGTGGTCCTGAGCCAGGGGGCCCTGCCTGGTAAAGAGTGGGGAGAGGAGAGCTCAAAGGAAAGAGAGACTGGGCTCCTTACAGTATGATGGCTGTGGTGTGCTGGAGGTGTAGTGATCAGGCTCTTTGTTCCTTCCACAGTCTGAGGGTGCTTAGGGTGATACCGCTGCAGCTGCAATGGTGGAGGGGCTGTGGGCTGCCTCTGGTTTTTCCTCCTTGGAGAAATGCAGATCTGCCTCTAAGTATTCAGATGGAGGCACAGAAGTTGTGGTGAAGTCCCAGGTTGGGAGGCCCCACCCAGTGAGGAGAATCAGGAACAGTGACCCACGTGGAAAATAGTCTGGCTGTTTTTCCTTGAGGCCACAGCTTTGTACTGGAGATCCTCCCAACTCCCTAATCACCACACACTCTCCAGAGCCTGAGGGCAACAGGAGCTAGAGCTGCAAAGCAGCAAAATTGTGACCTGCCACTCCTTCTGGGAGCTGCAAACCTGCTACCTGCTAGGGAAATGCAGAGCGGCTACGAGCCCCAGAGCCCAGACAGCGTGGCCACGCTAGCACCCCAGGCCAGTGGGCCTTATCCTGTGAGATGCAGTGGAGGTGAGACCTGCATTTTATTGCAGCTCTGTCTCCTGGATTCAGCCCCTTTCCTGGGATCTTGTGAAAGAGCTTGACCTCCCCTGTTGCCAGAGCCGCAGTTGCTGATGCAGGGATGCCCAAGGGTCCAAGGCTCCCAGGACTCCATGTATGCCTGAGCGGCAGCTGTACCCAGACTCCATGTAGCTGTCTGTGTCAGTCTAGAGGCCCTGATGGGGAAGTTCACAGGGGGTCTGCTGGGCCAGGGTTGCAAAGGCCCATGGCAGAAGTATGGATCCCCAGGGACTCTCACTCACTGTTTCCCAGGGTGAGGGTGCCTCCCCTGGCTCTGTGCCACTCCAGGTGGGCAGCCATCCCGTCTTGCCCCTGTCCATTCTCCATGGGTCCAGTTTTTTCCTTGATGAACTTCAATGTGTCCATCTGGATGTTTCCGTTGAAGACCAGTGTTTATTCGCCAATCTTTCTTCTCTCCAGGAGAGCGGTGCATAATAGCTTCTTCTACTCAGCCACATTGCAAAACTTCCCTCTTCCTCTTTTTAGTTAAGGCCCACTGTTGTGAAGTACAACTTTTCCTTCATTTTAGAAACTGAAAATGCCAGAGACTTATTTTATCAGCCTCCCTGGGAAATAGAAACAAGAGTATATCTAATTCCCCCAGTCAGACGTATCTTCCCTTGACTTTAAATCAGAATTGGCAACGCAAAAGAGAACAGAATACACAGAATCACTGTAAGAGACAAAGAGCAGCAGAACTGGTCTCGATATGAAAGTTCCAGATGCAGAAATAGCAGAATTTTTGGTGGTAGAATCCAGTGTCCCATGCTGGGATTTTATTGATACAAACTGTGGTGACTATGCCTGGCAGGATTTTCATTATATCATCACTAGAACAGTTTGATAGAATTGTAATTGTTCTTTATGTCTTTACTTACCAAGTCACATATTGTGTGTCACACATTATCTTAATTGACTCTGCCTCAAGAATAATAGAGCGTATTAACACATGATTATAATTGCATCTAATAATCTACGCAAAGAAAGCAAAATTTCTTGTTCTTTCTGCTCTCTTCCTCTTCCTTCCCCTCTCTCATTAAACATTTTAACTGTTAAGATTTAGATGATAAATATGAAATGGTCAATTATGCTTTAGTTAATATCTCATTAAAGCAGGGGTTAAGGTTCTAGTTTCGGTTTGGGTTATATCAACTTAATTCCAGAGTTATAAAAAAACTTAATTTTAATTCCATTGTGCATTCGATGGTTAAATCCCCTATAATACTTCTGACATGTCATAATCTGCCCTCTGTGCAAACACCTTAATTATTATATTTATGATTAAAATTTTAGACCAGGAAGTGACCCTAAAGAGCTTTTCCAACACCACACTGTTGCAAAAGAAGAAAACCAAGGACCGAGAGAGGATAAATGACCAGCTTATGGGGGCATAATCATTGGTGGCTGATCCCTCTCTGTGGGTTCAGTGGTTTATTTCCTGTACCTCTCTGCTTACTCTTGAGGTATGTATAGATGATCCTGACATTAGAACATTTTTCCTTATAATGAGTTCAAATTTATCTTTCTGAAACGTTCTTGCTTCATGGATTCCTAAAAATTAGAGACATGAAGGATGATGTTAATCCCTCTTTGAAAAGACCACTATTAATTCCTTTCTCAGTCTCTGAAAAGTCTACTCCAGAATGAGGTTTTTCCTAATTCATTCAACTTGGTCCTCATGTTGTCACTCTCTGAGTCACCCTCACCATTCTTGGCAGTCTCCTAGGCACACTCCAATTTATTTTATCAAGTAGTAGCTAGAAATGTTCATAATATTTATGTTGTACTCTCACCAGCTTAGAATTAGTTTTGTTAGTTCCCGCGAATAGTGAAATGTCTGAATCTGACATGACTCATGGTCTTAGAAGGAATCTTGGTACATTGGAGGTGGTTTGGTACAAATAATGAAAGGAGAACTGTCTCCAAAGGAGACTGGTGGATGCCACCCTGTAAAATACCAATTGTCTGAGGTCTATGAGAAACCCTTTTCTAACAACCTGTGGAACTTAGGGAAGTCATTTAAATCC
This sequence comes from Symphalangus syndactylus, assembly GCF_028878055.3. Lineage (NCBI taxonomy): Eukaryota > Metazoa > Chordata > Mammalia > Primates > Hylobatidae > Symphalangus > Symphalangus syndactylus. Next base: position 14,798,850 of record NC_072428.2, read on the forward strand.
TTTGAGCCAGTGTCTGAACATGTGTAAAATAAGCTATATGACTGATCACTAAGGATTTAGCAAATTTGCTCTAGTGGAAAGAACATCAGGGCTTTGATTATGGGGATCCTACTCATTCATGTCTTCACTCTGTTATTCACAAAGTATGTGAATTTAGGCCAGTAACTCCTGTATCTGTCTGGTTTATTCCTCTTTAAAATGGATATGTGGATATGGGAACTGAAACGGAAGGATGCTATTGGAGTTTTATTGCATTTACTATTACATTTCAACCAGCCAACAGATGACATCTCCTTTAATTATGCTATGCTGCATCACAAGTCCTACTCAAATATGGTATTTGGAAAGTCAGAGATGCCACTTCAGGTAGAAGAACTGAGGTCCTGGTTTTATGAAAAGACATCTTTTTGTTCACAGGTATTTTGTTCTTCCTTGGTTTAATTAGTCCTTGATGGGGACTGATGGAGTCATATATTATGTAGCATTTCAGCAAGCTTAGAGATTCCCTTGAGCTGCTGTCATAAAAAGCCAGTGGCCAAGACTTCTCAACATGATCTCTCCCAGTAATGAGTTGTTTCTAACTTTATCCACATCACAGGCACTCAGCTCATTAGCTGGTTTTGAAGAGCAGGTTGGGCTACCAAAGACTATTATATGTGATTATTGATTTTTCTAAAAGCTGCATCTGGGGATTATCAACCCAGCAAGTAGCAAGTATACTAACGGTGGATGTCTTTCTTCAACTGAATATCAGGATGACCTAGATTTTGGCAGGCTCAGTCAGCTGAAAGAGAGTGTTTTTTTTATTTTTTAAACAATCCAAAGTAATCTTCTCCCAGCTACCTCAAATTAGCTGCTGTGCAGTGGGATGGTCCATGAATTATTTACAAAAAAGCACCTGCTCCCTACTCATCTTTTTCTTCAGCTGTGACTTGTCATGCTCCTTCCTAGAAGTCAGAAGATGAGCAGGTTTAACAATATTGCATAATAATGTCCTCCAGGGACTGCCTCATTCCTTCTTTCCTCTGAGAAAATTGACCAGATAGCTAAAGCTTTGCCAAATATTGCCTTACTGATGTCCAGTTGCAAGAAGATCTTTAACAAGGCAGGAGTTTCACTGATGGCTAGCGCACTTATATACTTCTTTGGGAAAAGAAAGAAGAAACAACAATTAAGAAAGAAATCTCTGATGGAGATTAAGCTATGCATGCTAGGCATCAATTCTTCAGTAATCACAATTATTGTAAAATGAGAACTGACATAAATTCAGCAGAGAATAGGTACTTGGCACTGTGCTAGTTCTGCTACATGTTACTCATCCGGTCTCCACAACCCCAGTCTCACAACCAAGTACTTTTTATTTCCATCTTAAAGACAGTAGACTAATATCATGGAGGCTATCCAGTATATCATCAGGGCCTGGTATTTTTACAAATTGCTTAAAAACAAATGATCAAGTATAATTATTTTACAGAGTCTATAATGAAAGCTTTAATGTCTCCATTTTAGAAATGAGCAGGCTGGGCGTGGTGGCTCACGCCTGTAATATGAGCATTTTGGGAGACCGAGGCGGGTGGATCAGCTGAGGTCAGGAGTTTGAGACAAGCCTGGCCAACATGGTGAAACCTCGTCTCTATTAAAAATATTAAAATTAGCCAGGAGTGGTGGTGTGCGCCTGTAATCCTGGCTATTGGGGAAGCTGAGGCAGGATAATTGCTTGAATCTGGGAGGAGGAGGTTGCAGAGAGCAGAGTTTGTGCCATTGCACTCCAGCCTGGGCAACAAGAGCAAAACTCTGTCTCAGGAAAAAAAGAAAAAAAGAAGAAATAAGCAAACCAAAACTGAGAGAAGTTTGGCCTTAGATAACAAGACTCTGCCTAGGCGCCTCTGATTAAATGCTTTAATGATCATTTGTGGAGAACCTTCCATCTATCACAAATTGTTCTAAGTGCTTTACTTATGGTATTTCATTGCCCTTCCCAACAATTATGCGAAGAAAGTATTCTTATCTCAATGATTACGAATAAGAATATGGAGTCTTAAAAAGATTAGACTTTTTTTCTCAAGGTTATCCAACTAATATATATAATAAGAAAGGTTAACCTTTCTTTTAGCTGTGTGCCACATTCTCATTCTGCTGAAATACAGAATAAGAGTACAACCAACTGCGTGGGGCTGTTATGAGAATTAAATGAATTCATATGAGTAAAGCCCTTAGAACAGAGCCTGGCACATGGAATTATAAAATGAATGCTAGCTATTGTTTTGCCATTGCTATTGTTACCGTTTTTACTTTTCTTGGAGTCTCCCTCTGTCACCCAGGCTGGAGCGCAGTGGCGCGATCTCTGGTCACTGCAACCTCCGCCTCCCAGGTTCAAGCGATTCTTCTGCCTCAACCTCCTGAGTAGCTGGGCCTATAGATGTGCACCACCACGCCCGGCTAAGTTTTGTATTTTTAGTAGAGATGGGGTTTCACCATATTGGCTGGGCTGGTCTCGAACTCAACCTCGTGATCTGCCACTTCAGCCACTCAAAGAGCTGGGATTACCGGCGTGAGCCACCGTGCCCGGCATGTTTTTACTTTTCTAAAAGGAACATAGTCTATAATAAAAATCCGATTTTCTAAAACCTTCCCATAACTATGGCAGTACTTTTTGGGAGGTGTACATGTTTCATCTGTGGTATGGAAACATATTCTTAGGGGACATGCTGGGAATGCGAAGCACATCATCCCGCTTCCTTTGTGGTATTTCCTAGGTGCTCAAAGCATAGGACTTCTCAAGGTGGCCTTGTTATCTGCTACTCTTCTTTTCTGCAGCTCCTTCCTGAGCATTTAGTTGTCACAGCGACACTGACAAGCACTGACAGGCTTGTAGGCTTCCCCGGGGAGTCTCTGTAGCCAGCTTGGCTCTACCATTAACAATCACTGTGTGAGCGCTGTGCTGTGGCTGTTGCCTGCTGGTTACAAGTCAGTCAGGTCTTCGCCTGGCAGCCAGTCATTCCCTGGGGTCTGAAAACTGACACAACAGAGCAGAATCTTCTCTTTTGCCATAGCCCAATCAAGCCAAAGGCCGTAAGTATTAAATTAGGATTCTTCAGGCCTTGAGCAGAACTAATTTTTCTCTGTTCACTCTAGGGCATTGACCTGCCTGCCACATTCATCTGCATATGATAGTTTCACTGACCTGTCAGGGAGCTTTTTAGGGGAGATTCTTTGACTCTCTTAGCTGAGTTGAACTGAGGGGAAAGCAGGTGAATCTTTGGGGTAGTAATAGTCAAATTTAAATCTCATTTATCCAGGAGGAGCAGGTTTTGCTCTTAAAATCTTGAGGTCTCCTGTCTAAACTGGTGGCCGTTGATGACCTCAAACACTTCATGCATTATGACCTGGGCAACATGATATGCCAAATAATGTCGGTCTAAATAGAAAACGCAATATCTTCACTAGAAATAGTTGGAAAAACCTTCCGTGGCAGCTTAATTCATGCTGTGCAATGGTTCTTTCTATCTGCACCTCACCTGGAAAGAGTTTAAGTTTTAGCATAGACCAACCTGAACTTGAACCCCAGTTTTACCACTCACAACACTGTAACCTTTGGTCAGATATTTTGGCCCTCTAAGACTTGTTTCTTATTCCAATGTGGATAACTCTCGTCTTCAAAGGTTATTTTGAGACTAAAAAGTGGTGATGATTTCAAAAAAGTTAGTAAATAATATATCCTCACATAACTGGCTCAGATAACCCCCTCTTAGGAAAGCCTTCACTGACCCAACCTCATGTCCCTTCCCCCCTCTAGTGTTATTTCTGATTTCTCTGTTCATATATTTCATAGAACCTATTGCTATCTGAAATAATCTTATTGTTGTTTTGCTCATCTTTCTCCTCACTTAGCCCCCCTTCTCTCTCTTTTCCTGGTGTTCAGAGCAGCCCCTGGAAAAAATAGGCAATAAATTAAAATTGTGAATGGCTAAATGACTATGTTAGCTTGTCATGGTGGCTGTAACAAATTACCGCATACTTAATGGTGTACAACACCACAAATTCATTCTCTTAGAGTTCCCCAGGCCAGAAGGCCAAAATCAATATCGCTAAGACAAAATCAAAGCTTAGATAGGGCTGTGCTTCTTCAGAGCCTCTAGAATGCTGGCCTTCCTTGGCTTGTGGATACATTATTCTCATCTCTGCCTCCATAATTACAACACCCCTCCCTCCTCTGTCTGTGCCAAATCTCCATCTGCCTCTCACTCATAAAGATACATGGGATTGCATTTCGGTTCCACCCAGTTGCTCAAGGATATTCTCCCCATCTCAAGATCCTTAATATAATCATTTCTGCAAAGTCCTTTTCAGCCATAAGACAACATTCATAGGCTCCAGGGATTAGGATGTGAACATTCAGCCTACTAGACTATTTTGTCTTTTTAACTGTTTTTTAATAACACTTTCTTCTATCCTTTGAATTCCATATTACCAACTTTCCTGCTGTCAGTACTTATCATCGCTCTTCTTCTCTTCCCCCCCTTTTTTCTACCCTGCCCTCCATCTGTCCTGTTTTTCTTTCTTTCCTCTTTATTCTTTCTCAGAGGAACCACTGAATGTAAATAATCAACTCAAGGTCCCATTGGCTTTCAGTATTTTCCCACATGCTATGTAAAATATAACAAAATGCAATATGTCCAATCAAAGACCTCACTAAATTTGAGGAGAGCTATGCGGACCTTATTTTATTTCTTTTGCTTTTAGACTATAATTACCATTTGTTTTCAACTTTAACAGTCCCCCTCTTAATAATGCTCAGTGAATCTGTAAGTAATTATCAAGGATAATCTGTGTTTTGGTGAAGAGGGCCAAAATAATTATAACTAATCTAAGATGGCAATTGCTAGGTAATTATTCAGCTACTATCTGATAATTAACCTGTTTTACCTGTATGATCAACTGGCTAACATTTCAATTAGAACCTGATGTAAGTTACTTAATGTCCTTGAAAACTAGAGAAAAAAAATTAAAAACCCATCTACCCGCAAAGAGTCTTTACTAATAATTAATTGATCAATCATATTGGATTTGACTTACAGGACTCCAAGTCATTTGGATGGTAGGTATCTCAGATGATTTTAATTCATTTAGCACATTTTTAACCTTAGGTAAACACAACACAGAAGTGGAATGTAATCACCATTATAAGAGGAAATATGGCAAACTCTGAGCTATCTTTTGCATTCAGAGTATTGAGGCGTTTTCCTCTAAGGAAGAATGGCAAGGGACTCCTACAAAGGAATCTGAATGGTCCCCATGTGAGTGTTGACCACACTTTTGTGTGTCCTCTGGCCAGTGTCTCTGAAAAGGTGTCATTATTCGATTGCAGATAATTAAGACTGCAAAAGTTTCCAAAAGGCAGCTTAGTGTCACTCAACAAAAGTAAGCTGAATCGGATTTGTCTGTCTAAACAAAGGGCTGGAAATGAAAGTGCTCATCAAGCATCTTTCAGGAAAGCACCTCTTTCTTCTGTTTATTTTTGTCTATGGGAAAATAGCACTCCAAAAGCAAAACCGAAAAATTGTCGTTCCTTGATGAAATGTCAGGGTCCCTGAAGCAGCTCTCCTGCTAATCCAGTGGGCTTATTTCTATCATAAGGAACTTATTTGGGAACGGCAGGCAATGAGAATGGGCAGCATGTAAAATAAACTTTAGTTTAACGTGGGTTCCTCGAACGCGGAAGAAATGGAGGCTTTGGGTGTGCTGAGACAGAACTCTAGGAAGGATGGGACAACTATATTTTAGCTTGTTCCTGATTATTGCCTTTGATCAAAGGGCGAGAGGAAACGCATCGTTAAGGTTATAGAGGGTTCTAAGGAAAATGTGAACTTCAGATTGTTATCCTGGCAGTTCAGGCCAATTTTACTCTTAAATAATGTAAATTAAAACTGTTTAATTTCATTTCACTTTCTGGCCCCATGTTTTCTTTGAATAATAGCTGGTGATACGGCAGTGCTGGGAAGGGAAGAGTGTGGTCCCTTTAAATGATACAGAAGCGGGGACAGGGGAGTGCAGGGTAGAGAGGGCACGGTCTCTGGCTAGGGCTGCACCCCCATGGACCTAGGTGAGGGCAGATGCTCCTGCCTTACTGCCCAAATGTTACATTTTCCAAGACCACCCTGGCCTGCCATGCCCCCATTTGTGCCTTTAGAAACCCGAGACCCTAGCAGGCATACACAGAAGCGGCTGGACGTCACGAGGAACACATTAACGGAAGAGCATGCCGACAGGCACTCACAGGCCAGCAGGCCATCAACTGGCTGAACGACACAGAGTTTGGCAGGAGCAGTTGAAGAGGAATGGCCGCTGGGTAGGCGGACTCCAGGGGAAAACCATCTCCCTTCTGGCTGCCCCATCTGCTGAGAGCTACTTCTACTCAATAAAACCTTGCACTCATTCTCCAAGCCCACGTGTGATCTGATTCTTCTGGTACACCAAGGCAAGAAACCCTGGAATACAGAAATCCCTCTGTCTTCCTAATAAGGAAGGGGGTCTAATTGAGCTGGTTAACACAAGCTGCCTATAGACGGCAAACTAAAAGAGCACCCTGTAACACCTGCCCACTGGGACGTCAGTTGTAAACATTCACCCCTAGACACTGCCATGGCATCGATGCCCCACAGCCTCGCCTGTCTGTATGCTCCCCTAGAGATTTGAGCAGCAGGGTGCTGAAGAAGCCAGCGACACCCCATCACATGCCCTGTGAGGGGGACAAGGGAACCTTTTCTGTTTCACTAGGATGACGAGTGTATCCTCAACAAAACGAACACCAATAACAAAATGAATAAGACTGTAGTTAAACATATCTAGACTCTGGATCCAGAAATCAAGACCAGAAAGATAATTTTGTGCATATTGTACAACATCTCTGAGGCTCAGTTTCCCAAACATGGATTCTACAGGTGGAGTATTGAGTTCAAATTCCAGTTCTTCTTACCAACTGTGTGACCTTGTAGTTTAACCTTGTGGTTTCCTCATTTATAAAATTCAGGCAACAATAGCACCTATCTCACTAGTTACTGTGATGAGTAAATTAGTCAATGTATGGAAAGTTAATACATAGGACCCAGTTAGAACAGAGTCTCAAAAAGTGCTCAGTACATGTTCACTGTTTTGTTGTTATCATTGTTGTTATTATTTTCTCATCTGTCAAAGAGGAAACAACAATTCCTACTTTCCTGAATTGTGACGTGTAAGTATTATTGATCCACATATCTGTCATAGAATAAAGGCTTAATCCATGACATACTATGTTTCCCAAGAGTTCAATTGTCCCTTCCCACTGCATGCACCTTTCTCCTGGCTTTGCACCTTCAGTCAGGAAGTCCATTCCTGAAGAGTGTGTGAGTCATTCTATGACCAAACTATATGTATAATTATAGTGCTTTTCTAGTTCTCTTCCCCTTTCCTGAAAGAGTTTTTCCATATAAGCTTACCAGAAAAGATAGCTGAATGCAGCGATTTGGAGCCACCTTACTATTTCTGAGGCTGTAAGACCTTATGTTGTAGCAGCAATGTCTACCTTTTTAGTTGAGATTGAAGACGGAGAGAAGTTAAACATAGGTTCTCAGTTCCTCTTCTCAAAAGCCGTAACTCCAGTTCTACACAGCATTCCACATTGCAACTCCCATTTGCCCTCCAAAAAGAGTTACTGACGGACTGGAAAAGCAGGTTGGAAAAAATAAAAATAAAAAAGAAAGACAAAGGTGATCTATCCCTCTCTGTTTGCTATGGTTCAAAAAGCATGATGACTTCCCCAGCCCTCAGGACTAGTTTTGAAAGAGGCATTAATGAGTTGTGGAGACCAGGAAGAGATTCTAAGTCTGTCTGGGAGAGTAAGAAAAGAGATGATGTTTGAACTAGTCTTGGATAAATCCAAGTTTAGAAGAGTGGGATATACAATAATTTGGTGGCGAAAATAACATCTTCAAACCATGGAAGGTACAATGATGTCTTTCTTTATTCCATCTTGATCTTGGAGAACTTATTGTTACTATATTTTTAAATGAAGTGGGAAAGAAGGAGGAAATGGACAGATGTTCCCAAAAGGAAGTCCTTTTGGCTTTTACAAATGCCATTGGATTACATAGATTCCTTGGAATACAATTTATAAACAGCCCCACTCTTAAGGCACTTGCATCTAACACTGAGTACAAATAGATAAAAAAAGAAGAGTCATGGGTGATAAGAGTTAAAATAAATAAAATACAGCATAACGGGAGGACAAACCTAGCTTAAAAGTCAGACAAAGCCTTTTTGTAACAATTTGTTTAAGTTGAGACTTAAAGAAGAAGAAGTAAAGAAAACCTTGGTCTCCTATTGATCAGCTTGAAAGATACTTATATGTACTTAGTTAAAAGTTAGACATGAATTACTATATGAATGTATATAAATATATATATACACAAATAATTTTTAAAAATTAGGTAAGTGAGTTCCACTGAATACATTCAATTATGGTAGACAATACTCTAAAAATTTAGCATTCTTTAAAAGCTAAAAGTGAACCTTACTGACATGCCAATTTTAAATCACCGAAGTACAAGGTTCCCAAATATTTTTCCAATACTAAAATTCTATAATTCCTTAATTAGTACGTAAAATGCAATAATCATTTATGTGCATTTATGTATGATTTTATAAGAAATACCTCCAATTTTTTTGCTCAATTATTTCTTGAAATCCTCTTACCATTAGTACAAACTCCCGCTAAGTTTTAGCGACTAACCAACAACTGTTCACTTAAACAAACAGAGATAGTATAGTAAATTCACTCAGCATATCACTCTAGGGTAAGTTTGCATGGGTTTGGATCCAGGCTCAGACACATTTTTATAAAGTCTTTAAGCCTCCATTACCTCATCTATATAAAGAAAACAGACATATAGACAACAGTAAGATAATTCACACAGAATTCTTAATCTAGTGCCTGGCATATAGTTAGCAATTATGACTTAATATCCGTACCAAGTCTGAACTAAGCATATCTCTCCTCTCCAGATGAGAAAACTGAGTGTCATAAGTTCAAGGTAAACAACTTGTCCAAAGAGAAGGAGTTAATTAAGTCAGATACAAAATCAGGTATTTGGGTCCAAATGAGTAGGTACTTCCATAGAAGAATAGTTCTGCCTATCACAGAGTTATGGTGGTGTCTGATAAGCTTGGGGGCATAGGCATCCCCAGCATGGTTCCCACCGCATGATCCTCACCTGGCAGCAGTATACCGAATTGGAGATAAAGAAGAAGAACCTGTTTACTTGCCTTGAAGTTCTCAGCTACCACATCATGACACAATAGTATGCCTTGATCTACTGTGAGGTAGATCCAAATAATTCGTTACAGCTAATAACCAGAATGGGAAAGTTTGTGAATATCCTGCATTGTTTTAAAGAAAGCAGATTCAAGGTTATCTCTATAATAACCTCTCTTTCCCTCATTTACATTCAGATACACTTTCTTGAGTGGTTGGAGAAGAAGTGGTGTTTGAGCTAATTCGGGAAATTGCAAATGAGTGCCATACATGCAAATGTCATCTGTCAGGTGTGTCTGATGAGAAAAAAAGTAAGTGCAGCTGCTTTAAATAGTGGTATGAGTGCAGGAAATCTCTTAGCAGCTAGGCTATTGCCCATGAAACACTTCTCAGGACTTTTATTTGCTCTTTAGAATTAGTGACCCCTACTTTTTTTCATAGTTGCTGGGTTAATACAAATGCTCAGGAAATCCATGGCCCGGGGCTGCTTACTCTGATCAGGCTGCTGCCGCATCCTACCAGAACATCGTCCCTGTCAACGTTCACCTAGATGGGCACTCCCCCAGGACTGGTAATTTGGGCACCCCTTAGCTCTCCTGCATGCCTGGCCTGCAATGGCAGAAGCCTCTGGAAAAACAGTGGTGGGAAGAAAGGGAGGAAAACAGAGGTTTATGCAATATGCACCAAGTCAACTCCTTGAAATCCTGCTCACAGGTTTCCAGAACAAGATTGAAGTGACAGAAGGAGGCTGCTCTGACATGTCTCTGGGAGGCGCCTTGATGGTGACTGACAGCTTGTTACGCAGAGGTCTAGTGGAACCCAACGGCCTCATAAGTGAATGCCAAGTGCTCTAAGCCAAAGGGAAAGGAAGTGACTGTTGGGCTTACTGTCCGCATTTCCCCAACAGTGGCGTACAAATTACCATTTTGCTGGGGCACCTCTTGCCAATGGGTTTCCTGGGTTTTGCTATTTTTATAATTAATTGCTGACCCTGGAGTGTGTGTCATATACTATCCAAGGTTTGCAGCAAGAGGCAGATTATGCTACATAAGGCAATAGGGCATTGACTGCAGCTGCTTTAAAGAACTATGAACAACAAATAACCAGATGAAGAAGACATTCCAGCTTTGGGAACCAGAGCCTTCCTGCAGAGGGAACTCTTAGAAATTAGAAGATTGCAGGAAAATGGGATCAATTTTTTCCTTTCTAACAAAAAGCTATTCAACCTTTTTTAAATAATCATTATAATTGTGTTAAGTGCTTTACGTGCATGATTTTCTTTCTATCACAAAACTGACAAACCCCGTTTTACAGTTGAAGAAACTCAGACATAGCTTAGATACCCAAGGATACGTATTCAAGAATAGTGAATATTGGGGTAGGGACTTGATCTCACATCTGAGTTCCAAAATTGTGCAATTTGTGCTGTAACGAATTGACAGTATTTCTAAAGTACCTGCTCTGGACTGAGGATTCTGGAATTGTGTTAACAGGGACTTCAATGATCAAGTCAGTATTAACAATTGTAATGAGGAGGATGAGTATAATGATAATGGCAATGACAATAGCGTAATGTTTTGAGATAGTTTGTTTGTTTTTCTCTTCCTGGATTTCTCTTTCCTTAACCTCTATTCCAGCAGAGACTACCTCCTGTAGTCTTTTCCTCAGTCAAGGAGGCTGCAGCGCTTGAAAGCAGAAAAATTTGATTTTTTTTTTTTTTTTTTTTTTTTTTGAGACGGAGTCTCGCTCTGTCGCCCAGGCTGGAGTGCAGTGGCGCGATCTCGGCTCACTGCAAGCTCCGCCTCCTGGGTTCACGCCATTCTCCTGCCTCAGCCTCCCGAGTAGCTGGGACTATAGGCGCCTGCCACCACGCCCGGCTAATTTTTTGTATTTTTAGTAGAGACGGGGTTTCACTGTGTTAGCCAGGATGGTCTCAATCTCCTGACCTCGTGATCCCCCAGCCTCGGACTCCCAAAGTGCTGGTATTACAGGCGTGAGCCACCGCGCCCAGCCGCATTTGATTTTTAAAAGCCAAGTACTAGAGAGAGGAGAGGATTCAGGATATAGACAAAATGTTTTAGACAGAAATGGGGAAAAAGAAATTACTCCCTGATATGAGAAAGGAAAAAAGAGTGTCACTGTTTTAGGATGGGGTCATGGTAGTGGGAGTGGAACTGAGTGGCATTGGAACCCAGAATGGAAATGGCCACTTGGAGCATTTATTTGGTGGGAAAATATCACCCTTTAAAAAAATTCCGTGTACTCAAGAGTGACATGGACATTGTAGAGAGTAAAGAGGCATAGAAATGGCCTAGTGGATATCTCGCTTTTAAATTTTTCATTTTAAGCTCTGGGGTACATGTGCAGGATTGTTACATAGGTAAACGTGTGTCACAGAGTTTTGTTGTCCAGATTACTTTGTCACCCAGGTGTTAATCCTAGTAGCATAGTTATTTTTCCTGATCATCTCCCTCCCCACACCCTTCACTCTCAGATGGACCCCCAGTGTCTGTTGTTCCCCTCCATGTGTCCATGTATTCTCATCATTTAGCTCCCACTTATAAGTGAGAACGTGTGGTACTTGGTTTTGTATTCACGCATTATTATAGTTTGCCAAAGATAATGGTTTCTAGCTTCATGCATGTTCCTGCAAAGGACATGATCTCATTCTTTTTTATGACCGCATAGTAATACATGATGTATATGTACCCCATTTTCTTTATCCTGTCTACCATTGATGGTCATTTGGGTTGATTCCATGGTTTTGCAATTATAAATAGTGCTGCAATTAACTTTAAGTGTTCATGTCTTTATAACAGAATGATATATATTCCTCTGGGTATATACCCAGTAGTGGGATTGCTGGTTCAAATGGTAGTTCTGTTTTTTGGTCTTTAAGGAATCTCCACACTGCTTTCCATGATGGTTGAATTAATTTATCCTCCCACCAACAGTGTATAAGTGTTCTCTTGTCTCTACAACTTCAACCAGCATCTGTCTTTTTTTTTTTTAACTTTTTAATAATAGCCATTTTGATTGGTGTGAGATGGTATCCCACTGTGGTTTTCATTTGCATTACTCTCATAATCAATGCTGTTGAGCTTTTTTCATATGCTTGCTGGCTGCACGTTATGTTTCTTTTAAAAAGTTTCTGTTAAAAAGTTTATTTTAAAAAGTTTTCTTTGCCCACTTTTTAATGGGGTTGTTTTTTTGCTTGAAAATTTAAGTTCCTTACAGAGTCTGAATATTAGACCTTTGTCAGATGCATAGTTTGTAAATGTTTTCTACCATTCTGTAGGTTGTATATTTACTGTTGATTGTTTCTCTTGCTATGCAGAAATTCTTTATAGTTTAATGGTATTGCCTAGGTTATTTTCTACGATTTTTAGTGTTAGGTTTTATATTTAAGGCTTTAATTTTTCTTGAGTTGATTTTTGTATATGGTATAAAGAAGGGGTCTAGTTTTAATCATCTGCATATGACTAGCCAGTTATCCCAGTACCATTTATTGGATAGGGAGTCCTTTTCCCATTGCTTGTTTTTGTCAGCTTTGTCAAATATCAGATGGTTGTAGGTGTGTGGCCTTATTTCTGGGCTCTCTATTCTGTTCCATTGGTCTACATGTCTGTTTTTGCACCAGTACCATGCTGTTTTGGTTACTGCAGCCCTGTAGTGTAGTTTTAAGTCAGGTATTGTTCTTTTTTCTTATGACTGCCTTGGAGATTTGGGCTCCTTTTTTGTTCCATATGATTTTTAAAATAGTTGTTTTCTAGTTCTATGAAGAATGTCATTGGTAGTTTGATAGGAATAGCATTGAATCTGTAAATTGCTTTGGCCAGTATGGTCATTTTAGCAATACTGATTTTTTCTCTTAATGAACATGCAATGCTTTTCCATTTCTTTTTGTAGTCTCTGATTTCTTTGAACAACATTCCGTAGTTCTCATTGTAGAGATGTTTCACCTCCTTAGTTAGCTGCATTCCTAGGTATTTTATTCTTTTTTGTGGTAATTGTGCACAGGATTGTATTCCTGATTTGGCTCTTGGCTTGACTGTTGTTGGTATCTAAGAATGCTACTGATTTTTGTACATTGATTTTGTATCCTAAGACTTTGCTGAAGTTGTTGATAAGCTTAAGAGGCTTTGGAGCTGAGACTATACGATTTTCTAGATAAAGGATCATGTTGTCTGCAGACAGCAACTATTTGACTTCCTTTCTACCTATTTGAATGTCCTTTATTTCTTTCTCTTGCCTGATTGCTTTGGCCAGAACTTCCAGTACTATATCGAATAATAGCAGTGAGAGAAGGAATCCTTGTCTTGTGCCAGTTTTTAAAGGGAATGCTTCCAGCTTTTGCCCATTCAGTGTGATGTTGGCTGTGGGTTTGTTATACATGGCTATTATTCTGAGGTATGTTCCTTCAGTACCTTGCTTATTGAGAGTTTTTAACATGAAGGATGTTCAATTTCATTGAAAACCTTTTCAGCATCTATTGAGATAATTGTAGTTTTTGTCTTTAGCTACGTGTATGTGATGAATAACATTTATTGATCTATGCATGCTGAACCAAACTTGCATCCCAGGGATACAGCCTACTTGATTGTGATGGATAAGCTTTTTGATGTGCTGCTAGGCTTGGTTTACCAGTATTTTGTTGAAGATTTTTGCGCTGGTGTTCACCAAGGGTATTGGCCTGATGTTTTCTTTTTTTGTTGTGTCTCTGCCAGGTTTTGGTATTAGGATGCTGCTGGTCTCATAGAATGAGTTAGAGAGGAGTTCCTCTGCTTCAATTTTTTGGAATAGTTTTAGTAGGAGTGGTACCAGCCCTTCTTTGTACATCTGGTGGAATTCAGCTATGAATCAGTCTGCTTCAGGGCTTTTTTAAGTTGGTAGGCTTTTTATTATGCATTCCAATTTTGGAGCTTGTTATTGGTCTGTTCAGGGATTCAGCTTCTTCCCCTATCAGTTTGGCAGGGTGTATGTATGCAGGAATTTATACATTTCTTTTAGATTTTCTAGTTTGTGTGCATAAAGGTGTTCATAATATTCTCTGATGTTTGTGTTTCCATGGGATTAGTGGTAATATCCCTTTTGTTGTTTCTAATTGTGTTTATATGTAGCTTCTCTCTTTTCTTCTTTTTTATTAGTCTAGCTAGTAGAATATTCATTTTACCACTTTTTTTCAAAAAAAAAAAAAAAAACAACTCCTAGATTTGTGGACCTTTTGAATGCTTTTTAGCATCTCAATCTCCTTCAGTTCAGCTCTGATTTTTGTTGTTTCTTCTCTTCTGCTGGCTTCGCAGTTGGTTTGCCTGTGGTTCTCTAGTTCTTATAGTTGTGACATTAAGTTGTTAAACTGAGCTTTTTCTAATTTTTTGATGTGGGCATTTAGTGCTATAAATTTCTCTCTTAACACTGCCTTAGCTGTGTCTCAGAGATTCTGGTATATTTTATCTTTGCTCTTATTAGTTTCAAATAATTTCTTGATTTCTGCCTTAATTTTATTATTTACCCAAAAGTCATTCAGGAACATGTTATTAATTTTCCATGAAATTATATGGTTTTGAGTAAATCTTAATAGTGCATATCTCAATGTCAAATGAATCATCAGTGACCTGGGACCAGGCAGGATAACTCCCTGACCCATCCCAACTACTTGTTAGCAATTATTGTTTGGAGCTATGTCACAACAGTGGGAGAAGATCATGAATAATAAGTTATCCTCAGTTCTGCAGGTGAGGTCTAGAAAATAAATTCTATTAAAATACTTTCAGGTTAAAAAAGAAAGAACATTTTGAATAGAAAATAAAATGAATTTGTATTTCTTGCACATGAGTGCGTAGACTGATTCACACTTGCTTAAAAATATAATAATCACAAAATAATAACATTATTGGACACTTGTAAATGCGTGCTACTCTTAGAATCTTATGCTAAATACATTAAAAACATTTTGTATTTACTTATCACAAATCTGTAGAATAAATGTTTTTATTAAGCCCATCCTGTGAAGCAGGAAGATAAGCCTAGTAATTTATCTAAGGTTATAATTATGCCACATGCCTTTACAGAACCAATATTTGCCACTTGCCCTGACCTAGTAATTTTCTTTCTTGGCTAATTATTTCAATATAAGACAATATCATCTTTACTCTACCCTCATAGTTTTCCATATTGTCTTCACTAAAAATATGTGAAGCTGTTTATTATGTGAGCCTGAGTAGTACTCAGTGAGACAGAGATAAATGTCCTGAAAAAAATCAAAGTGGAATGCCAAATGGGGCAAAATCATCATTGAACTCTAGAGAAGGCCAGGTATAGATTTAATGAAGGTAAAATAAGTTTAAATTTACTTCATATTTAATTTTTAGCCTAATTCATTAAAAAAAGATTCTATAGATATGCATATAATAAGTAGGGTAGACCAGGTTCTTTTTAGCAAGTAATTTTTCTATCTCTCTCTTCCCCGTCTCTTACTCTATCTCCACCATCTGTTTGAGAGGAATACATTTTCCTATCCCATTAGACTATTGATGTTGGGCTTGGCTGTGTGATCTTTGTTCAATGTGATGTGAGCAGGTATGCCGCAAGCTTGATTGAGTCTGTGATCTTGAGCATCAGTGACTCTCCACGAGAAGAAATCCAACCCCCACGCCCCTCCATGGGTAACCACTACTCCTTCAATCTCAGCCTAGAATTACCAAAAGCAGAATAAACCAATCTCCAGCTCTAAACCAAGCCTGGATAAATTCCCAGCCTAAAAGCAATGCTACCCAAGATGACAGACATATGAACAAGAAATAAATGCTTATTCTTGTATATTATTGAGATTTCAAGCTTCTTCTCTACACATAAGAAGCTAGTGATATAATAATCAATATAAAAGATCACCCAGTTAATCATCTCTTTACTTTTAGTTTAACTCTCAGGAATCAAAGTTTGGTGAAATGAATTATGAGGATGAAGTCCTCCAATATGCTTCTATAGTTACTTATATTTTAGTGATTTGTATGTAGCTCAGGAACTAGAAGATAGGAGATAAATTTTGGAACATGAAAAGCTCTCTCTTTCTAAGTAAAATTCCATAGAAAGAAAGCAATGATGTCTCCACCAAGCAATAATTGTGAGCATTAATTTTGTTTACTGGGTAGACATTCAGAACAGGAAGAACTCAGAGAAAAGTGTTATCATAAAGACTTGTAGTATAAAAGATTAAGACACTCTTTAAGATTCCATTTCTTCATCCCCAAAATAGAAATAATCACGATATCTACTTTACAGGAGAGATTATTAAATTTATTTCATAAATATTTATTAAACACCAATATTTATTGTTTGGCCAGTTTCTGTGAAATATGTTGAGGATACCATGGTGGAAATAAAAGAGAAACATTTTTCATCTCATGGACCATATTGTCTGGCCACCTTAACAATATTTATAAAACCAAATACTCACCATAATTAAATACATGCATAACTAAAAATTTCAAAAGTGTTTTATAAATTAAAAGAAATAGTATATATAATGTGTTTATCTCAGTACTGAATTATTAATATTATTACTTATCAATTATCAACAAAAGAGGTTAAAATGATATGGCAGTTATGATCATCAGGGTGAAAATTCTCAGATTTTTCAGTACAAGTTCTCCTGGGGCTTGGGCGTTTCTCTTTGTCTTTTCATTCTCTGTCTCTTTTTCTCTCCCTACTCTGTCTCTCTCTCCAACACACACATGCACGCTCTCTCTCTCTCTCTCTCTCTCTTTTGTTTGCATAAATGTAAGCATTGGCCACACTCAACAGGTTTCTAAAGTGATGGTAAGCTAATAATAAGTACATGGTCCTACGTGATCTTAAAAATCAGGTATGTCTTTCCTAATGTCTCACTAAGAGCTCCTATACCAGGCAAAATGATGGCCTTCAGAAAGAAGGCATCTGTATAAGAACATCCAGCCTGCCTTTACATTCTGGGCTTAGGAAGCAGTAAGAAAGGAGGCAGCATGGGAGTAGCATATTGTCCACAACGTCTCTAAAATTTCCTTGCCATTCGTGTTTAATGAAACCTGGTGGATTTCTAGTAGATGCTTCCAACAGTCTCTTGGAATATGGATTATACTGAACTATCTTGGTCTGATAATTTAATATATTATAATGGGGGGGGGCATTTCAAAAGAGCAATGGGATGCTTAGATTTTAAGGTCCTGTTTCTAACCTCACTTTTTATTCATAGGTTACTCTCTCTGGTTAAATCACTTAATATTGCTAGATTTTGTTTTTCTCACCTGTAGTTTAACAATGTTGAAGGCTAGATAAACAGGTATTGTCCATGTCCAACCATCTATGATTATATGATTATTTTAATAACTTCTGAAATCTGTCTTTCTCTCTCTGTATATATGTGTGTGTGTGTGTGTGTGTGTGTGTGTATCTGTATCTATCTGTCTATCTATCTAAAGATAGGCAGGGACCCCAAAACTCACACATTATGCTTTTCCAATGGATTTTGCCATGAAAGCTTTGTTTTACATGATGACATGATATTAAAATTTCTCAAAGGGTAAAGCTTTGAGTTCAACCTTCTATTTTAAATCTAAGACACATACACATACACTATAGAAAATTCATTTCTGCAGTAGCTGAACTTCCAAGTCTAAAATCAATGAGGCAAAGCTGCTTTATTGAGTTATTCCAATAATACCTATCTGCTTTTAAAGGGGCCTTTGTCTAATGATAGTCAGAATTGTAGAGCCAAGAAGAATAATAGACTTCATCAGATCTAAACCATTATTTCATAAATGAGAACATTTTTATCCCATTTTATCCTTATGCCCGCTTGGATTTGGTTTAACCTGAGATCATCTCACTGTATTGCTGTCACTATTATTACAGGATGTAGGGAACAAGCATATACTGACCACGTACTATGTTAAACACTGTGATAGACAATTGCACACCATTACCTTTCTACTTCCCAGTTTCAAAGCAAGATAGATATTAATATCACCTTTTACAGAGAAAGGAATCAAAGCCTACAGTTTACGTAAGTTAGACAAGCACTGTTAGTGGCAGAATCAGGGTTTGAAACCATCCTTGTTTATTCGAAATCCAAACCCAAGGCTCTTTCCACAATGCTAGTTCTTACCCTAGGACCTATACATTGGCATAAAAAAGTCTAAAATCTCCTGGAATTGTTTGTATAGTTTTGTATGTAGGCACACACACACACACACACACACACACACACATATACATATATGTATATATTATTTCCTCTTTGGAGAAAGTTTTAGCTTTGATGAAATTTTCAAAGGGAGACATGATCCTCAAAATATTGAAGACCCCTAAAAGTCTATTCGTATCATTATTTAAAATCTGCCTTACTGCAAAATTAATTTGGGAAAATTTACTACATGCATCAGTTAGCCCAGGCTGGATGGCATCCACCACATCTCAGTGGGTAAAAATGCCAAAAGTTCATTTCACACCCAGACTCCATGACCATGTGAGGTAGTTAGGGTGGTAGCTTCTGGGTGGCCCACACTCAATGAGCTGGGATGATAAAGTCTCCTCTATCTGGAAAGTCCTGTGACATGTCAAAGACAGAGAAAATGGAGAATCAGCCGGGCGCGGTGTCTCACGCCTGAAATCCCAGCACTTTGGGAGGCCAAGGCGGGTGGATCACGAGGTCAGGAGATCGTGTCCATCCTAGCTAACAATCTGAAACCCTGTCTCTACTAAAAATGCAAAGAAATTAGCCAGGTGTGGTGGCAGGCACCTGTAGTCCCAGTTACTCGGGAGGCTGAGGCAGGAGAACGGTGTGAACCCAGGAGGCGGAGCTTGCAGTGAGCCGAGATCGCGCCATTGCACTCCAGCCTGGGCAACAGAGCGAGACTCCATCAAAAAAAAAAAAAAAAAGAGAGAAAAGAAAAGAAAATGGAGAATCAGAACCAGTGACTGGCTCCTACGTGTACCCGTAATATCTGTTAATGTTTAGTTAGCCAAAGTTAGCAACATGACCATCTAAAGACAAGGGGTGAGAAGCATCATCTTTTGGGATGCCCAAAGCAGAAGAGCAAACATTTTTCATAAAAGGCTAAGAGGTAGAAATTTTCAGCTTTGTGGGCCATTCTGTCACAATTGCTCAGTCCTATTTTTGTAGAGTGAAAACAGCTATAGAAAATAAGCAAATGGGCATGGCTGTGTATCATTTGGTCCTGAGGGCTGAAGTTTATGAATTCCTCACTTGTATGAGCAACACGCATTGGTTGCTTAGCAACAGCAAAGCTTTTTTGTGAGTTCAGGTCAAAGACAAATTTGTCCATTGGCTACTCAAACTAGAACTTCAGTGATGAAGTGAACATTTTCAATAAAATTCCTATAACCTATGTATAATTGTATTCTAAAAAGTTGTATGACTATTTCTAAATGAAAGCTAAAGCATATTATAATTCTACAAGGTGAAAAAAATGCTTAAATTTAAACCTCTCTCGTAGCATGATTTTATCTATGAAAAATATTTGAAATAAATAAAAGATTTATAGACTATCCTTAAAGTAATCAATCATAGATTAATATTATTTTTCATCACTTTATTTTTGATTTTTTTTATAAGTAGCTGATACCTGGCAAGAATGTCAGATTCTGAATACAGATATTCCATGTATCACGGTAACATAGACTTAAAAAATTGAGATTTCCTGAAAAAAGTGAGCCAACCTGCCTTGAAGAAAATTAAAGAAACTAACCAAGATTCTTTTCTTATCTTTATCGCCTATTGCAGATGGGAGAGCAGGAGCTGAAAGTGACCGAAGTGACTCAAATATTAGTTGGAAAGCGTTGAGACTAGAACCTAGGTCTTCTTCCTCCCAGATTGGGCTCGTTTCTACTCAGGCCATGAACTTTTTACGCCTGAGACTGCATGTAATAGAATAAAATAGCAATGTTTAAGAGCTGGACCTCTGGGAAAAAGCCATACTGTCATGCTTTGTTTTTATTTTAAATCCCCCACTTACTTGTCCCAGGACCTTGGGCAAGTTATTACACCTTTATAAGTCTGAATTTCCTCATTTAGAAAATTAGAACACTAGGACATTCTGCATAAGATTGTTCATAGAATTCAATATTACAGGCTTGTAAAATGCTTAGCACAATTTCTTGCATATAGAAACTGCTCAACAAAGTATAGCTATCATTTTTACTCTAATTATTAATTTCATCATATTCAGCCTTATACAATAGCATGCATTTACCTGTTAGGATGGTTATTAGTTTAGTAAAAACATATGTCCTGGAATATACAGAGAAATTGGAAACCTTCTACACGGTTGGTGGGAATGTAAAATAGTGCAGTCATTATGGAGGTTCTTCAAAAGATTAAAAATAGAACCACCATATGATCCAGCAAGCCCAATTTTGGATATTCACCCAAAAGGACTGATTCAGGACCTTGAAGAGATAAATGTACTCTTACATCCATTGCAGCATTATTCAGAGTAGCCAAGATATGGAAACAACCAAAATGTGCATCAATAGATAAATAGTAAAGAAAATGTGTTGTATACATACAATGGAATACTACTCAGCCCTCAAAAAGGAAGAAATCTCACCATTTGCAACAACATGTATACAGCTGGAGGACATAATTTTAAGTGAAATAAGCAGGTTACAGGTGGACAAATACTAGATGATTCCAGTTACATAAAGTATCTAAAATAGTCAGATCCATAGAAGCAGAGAATAGAATGGTGGTTGCCAGAGGTTCAAAGTAGAGATGTTGCTCAGTGGGTATAATGTTTCAATTTTGCAAGATAAAAAAGTCCTGGATATTTGCTGTACATCATAGTGCTTACATTATGGTACTGTGCACTTAAAAAATTTTAAGAGGACAGATCTCATGTTAAATGTTCTCATCACAAAACCAAAACAAAACCAAGGATAAAACAAAACAAATAAAGCAAACATAAAGGAGTTACCTGGTATAATGCCAACATGACATAGCTGAATTTCTATCCTGTCCTAACTCTGCTTATTTTTAAAAACTAGGGTACTGGTGATAAAAAGTTCCCTTAGTAACCACACCAGCTGAGACTGGTTAGAACCAAGAAAGCCAACCAAATGACTTCAAAAATATCTCAGGCTTCATATAACCTCATTTTCATGCTAAATAACTCTACCACCATTGCCATAATGTTGATAATCACCATGACAATGACCAGAAGAAGTCATTAAAGAACAAAAAGGAAAGCAGTACTCTGGTTCCAGAAAGCTCATCTCCCATTGCCAGAAAAGGCATGAGTATTCCTCCCCTCACTTTAATGTCCAACCCCTTTATTAAAGAAAGCCTATATTTTAATTCCCTCACTCCTCACCCATTGAGAAGTTGATTTGTAGGCCATGCTTCCACCTCTCAATTCTATGGCCATCAAACAAAGCCTGTACTGCTTGACACTCACTTTTGGTTTCATGTATTGGCTCCGTGACGCTGAACAGGGAAAGACCCTATCTTTCGGGGACCAGCTTTATCAAAGGGACACAAGGAAACTTTCGAAACTAATGGATATATTTATTACCTTGATTGTGGTGATATTATTATGAGTATATGCATATGTCAAACTTATCAAAATGTATTAAATGCGAAGTTTTCATTGTATATAGACTATATTTTAGTAAAGCTGTTTAAAAATAGTGTTTGTTCGATTATGATCTGTTTGATTATAATCTGTTTGCAAACTCTCTGCACTTCACTTGTGGAAAATTGACTACCCCTCACGTAAACAAGATCCATTTGTGTGTTAAGTATATGCACTCTTTGCTGCCTGGATTTTGAGGTAAAATATTTTTTAATGAAATAGTGAATATTCTTCTTTAAAGGCACTTTATCTCTGGCCAGAGACAGCAGAGCAGCCCAAAACATTTTGTCGCAGCACTTTTATGAATAAATGGTAACATTAACATGATTGTGAATTTTTGTTTCTCAGCTCAGCATGTATCACCAGCTTAAAATCTCTCTGAGAAAACATAGCTTTGCACTCACGTGCACACGAGCTCATGTGCATACCCAGAGCACTGAGGTAAGAGAAATGATTCTGAATCCTGAAGTCTACTCAAATGCACAGTGGCACAGCCTTGACTTAGCTTAAACATCTGAAGAGCAGTTAATGGACACTGTCCACTTTGTGGCTACCCAGGAGATTATTCATTCCATTTATTATCCCTTATTCTTGAGTTTTTGTGAGTGTATATATAAATGTTAAAGAAAGACTATTGTGGAAAAGAGACAAAGTGCTCCAATGTTGCACACAGAAATGTATGATCACATTTTTCTCTGTCCCAACAATGGTTTAATTACTTTCCGAGTACAAAATGTAATCAGACACACAAAGCAAACTTTAAAAGGTGTCTTTGCCAAACACCATTGTGTAGGAACAAGGTGAAAGCCATCTTCCTCCTTCTCTTCCTTGTTTCCTTCTTTCCTCCCTTCATTTTAGAAAAACAGGATGTGGAGATTTAAATTATTTCCAAGCCCTCCGTAGTATCACCTCCACCTACTTTTTACAGTTATTGCCCATTGCTCCTCCTTGTGAAGCTTTCTATCTTACAACTCTGAACCATTTCTTATTCCTTTGTTTTGTTGCTTACGTCTCCTTATCATATATTCCTCCCTTCTTTGACCCCTATCACCATCTGAATAGATCCTATACACATTTAACTGTGGATTAGAATGAAACAAATAGTCACTGAGCAATTACAAAACTAGATATACAGGGGTTGAATAAATCAGATGTTTTACTCTTTTTTTCACAATATATATAAAGTACTTAATAGTTGTTGGAGGATGTAAAATAACAGTCTCAAAAAGTTCAACACTTACATTCAGAAAGTAGAACCTTTGATTTAAACCTAAATTTTAGGGAGCCACTTTTTTTAAGGGGTAAGGGAGGAGTCAATTGGGCCAAAGAGAAATATTCTCTTAAGTCATACTTCAAACTGCCCTAAACCCACTGCTTCAAGGGCCTCTTTCCTAAGTCTGTTATCCTCAGAGGACTCCATTGCTGATGTGTTCATCTGGACTCAAGGAGTGACCAGGAGCCTTCTGCTTACAGAAAGTGTGGATGGAGCTTGATAGGAAGGCGGGGTGTCCACATGCGGCAGGGTATAATCAGGCGTAGGAAGGAAGGCAACATGAGGCTCTAGGAGTCAATCATTCTAAATTAAATTCCGGCTTTCCATGTTGTGGTGAAAATGTTGCCTTGTATTCTTGCCCCAGGCCTGCAAATGTTAGGCATGGACAGAACTACATGGCCTGTTCTCTATGGGGCCTTCCTTAATCCTCTCAGCCACTTCTGAACTTCTGTTTTAATGGCTCTAGGCCTTGTCTGCTCCATAGATCACTTTTAGTTGTGAATTAGTTATATTTATGAACAGACATTTTCATTATCAGCTTATAAACTTCTTGAAAGCAGACTCTGTATGAAAGATGCATATTGGTGGTTTCAATATACCAATAACAGTGTATCTTCCAAGTTATGGATAATTGATAATTTTTGTTGAGTTAGTAGAAAGATAAAGAAGTTTTTTAAAAATGTAGATTTTTTTCCTTCTTCTAGAATGTGCCAGATACATGATAGGTGGCTCTTGTCAAGGTCATTTGGTTATAACAAACACATTCGGGTTAATGGAGAATTCAAGGAGACCCTTAGGATATGGTGGGGATAAAGTAGGACTGAGACTCATGGGCACTAAAACTGAGGGTTTAAGAATGTGACTGTCTTGTTTTTTCTAGGACAACAAGACTGTGAATTGCCACTTCTCTGAGACTGGTTTCCTCTGCCTACCAGGTTTCTGCTCCATTTACTGTGATTCAGTCTTGCCTGGTCTTTTGTTTTACTGGAACACTGTCTGTGTCAGTCAGCATTCAACCAGAGGAACAGAGCCAGTAGGAGGTACATATTAAGAGATTTATTGAAATAAATTGTCCTATGTGATTGTGGGGGCTGACTAGGCAAGTCCAAAATCTGTAAAGCAGATCCTTAGGAAGGGCAGGCTGAAGTTCTCAGGTCGGGGCTGAAGCTTCTGTCCACAGGTAGAATTTCGTCTTTCTCAGGTAAGCCTTGGTTCTGTTCTTATAGCCTTTCAACTGATTAAATCGTACCTTCCCCAGATTATATACAATATTCTCTCTTACCTAAAGTCAACTGATTATGCACCTTAATCACAGCTACAAAATATCATTACAGCAACACCTAGATTCATGTTTGGATGAGTACAAATTCTAACTAAGTTGACACAGAAAGGAAGCTGTCACACTATCTCTGGTCTCTCTTTAGCCCAGACCCTTTGTTTGGTTTCCCACACTTAGATAGCCTCATTTTATTTTAGTTAAAATATTCAAAATAAAAGCTCATGTTAGTTGTTGGCAATCAATGCTGTCTATCCCTGGTGAGGTAAATGGGGCCAAGAGAGAATATGTAGATCTGCTCCTTCCCAAGGCTGTGGTGGAAAGTTTTTCTAGAACCTGTAGGCATGGTTAGCCAAGAAGCCCATCTTGCAGAATGTCTACGCTTCCTTGGCTCTGTTTCTTAATATTGTGGAAGTAAGGGATCAGGCCATGAGAGGTAAGGCACATTCTCAGTCCCTTGATTTTACAATAAACAGTCTCACCTGAAAGGAAGTTTTATGTGGATGAAATAAGTTTGAAGCATACACCAAGAAAACATTCATCAGAATTTTGCTCATTTACAACTGTATTAAATATAGAGGCAAACCAATAAAATGCAGCATGGCCATAAAACTCATAATTTGTTTCAAATGTAATAATAGTAATAAAATATCTGAGTGAATCTTTTGCAATTTTTTCCCTGTGTGTTACTAACATAGCTTAATTCTGTCCGTTTTTATCATTCAGACTTGTATTCATTTGCAGGGTAAATATCTACTCTGTTTCATAATTTTGCAAGTATGTAACTTTGATGGAGATTATACAATTTTACTCACCAATGGCAGCTCTTTCCTTCAGTATATCCAATTAAGTTTTCATCCTAAAGCAAAGTCTTACAGATCACAGCAGAAACAAACAATTGTCAGGGGCTGTGGCTGGGCTAAATGCTAATCATGGCTGGCTTCCTTCTGCCCACAAAATTTGTGTTTTACAGTGAAATTCAGAATAGTATAAATGAGCTATAAATTGCATTTTCATTCTCCAGGCTCCATCATACAAATTCTGTAAGTGAGTTATGCATCTTATATGGTTTGCTTTTGATACCACAGATTGCTGTGTCCTGTGGTTTTATGTACCCAAACTCTCTTGCTGATAAGCGTCCTTGCCCTAAGTGAAAGAGAGAAAAAAATGAAGGTACAAAGGACTGAACTATTGAAGGCACTTAAAGGAGATCTGTAAGACAGAATATTTAAGATGTAGGTTCAGTATATTCATTTTTGGGCTAATTTGTGAAAAGCCTCTATGTTATAAATGACACACTGTGTTCAGTACTCTGGATATTGTCCCACATACACACATGTATGTGGGTGTGTATCTGTCTATCTATCTTTCTCTCTATCTGTATGAGAGACAGCTCAAGTTCCAAAATCTCTCTCTCTCTGGTCTCTAAATAAGAAAGGTACAGGGAGTATTGCGATGTGATTAAAACAAGTCTAATCAGAGACAAAGTGTGCACTGCTTTATGAATCTTCCATGGAGGAGCAGATTGCATCCAGCAGAAATAAGACATAACTTCATGAAGGAGTTTTGAAAGACATTAAAGATGGATTTGTTGACAGTACAGAACTAGGAAATCAAATGAGCAATGGCAAAGTGCAGGGAAGCAGAAGGTGTATTTGGGTACAGGAAGTCATCCTATGTGAGTGCAGAGGAGGGCACTGCCAAAACGATATGGCTGGACCCAGATTATGGAAGATCTTCAATATTAGAATAAATTGTATACTTATTTCCGAGGAATGTAACAGATAATTCTGTGAACAAGTGTAATAAAGATGTTAAGGCAGAAACATCCAGGCAGAAACTTGCCTTCTTAGGAATCCCTAACCAGCACTCCTTAGAATGTGGTCCTTATCTGTTTGCTGCTGGTTCACACTGAAATAAATGCAAACAATAAAATTAAATATACAGAAATTTTATAAAAACCTGCTATAGCCATCCAAATGCATGACTTTGTATTTTTCAATCCATGATGGATTGAGAAAAGAATTGATCTTCACTGCAAATAATCTGAGAGGTACCCCAGTGCCTACTCAACATGATGCTTAGCATATAGATATATTCACTTTGCAACTGGAGTTGGAATTTCTGTGTCTGTCTTTCTCTTGTTCTTAATTACCTTTATCTCACTGGCCATGTTACTTTTTGATCTTGACATTTTGATATTGCATATTAATCTTGACCTGTTGAAAGGCAATAATATCAGGCCATAGAAATTAATCCCATGCAATTCAGAGCAATGATCAGCAAATTACGTCCTATGGGCCAAATTCAGTTATCTGTCTTTTTTGTAAATTGAATTTTATTTGAACAAAACCATGCTCATTTGTTTACATTTGATCTATAGTTGTTTTCATGCCATAACAGCAGAGCTGAATAGGTGTCACAAAGATTGTACTGACAGCAAATCCTAAAATATTTACAAATGGTTCCTTTATAGCAAAAGTTTATGTGAAAAGTGATTGAGTCTTATATGGAAGCTATTCATCACATACGTAAGGTTCTTATTTTTAGGCATGAAAGGAAGCTCAGAGAACATGCTACATTAACTAATTTCTCACACCAAATTTTTAGTTCAGCCCAGAAAAGAATGCAAGCTAATGACATTTGATGAGAAAGATCTGATCCTTGTCACTGGTTCTAAAAGACCATATCAGGTGCGTATATCCTAGAGACAGTAACACCCACATAAAGGTTATGTGGTATTTGGCCCCTTATCAAAGCTTTGGTGGCTAGCAAAACTCCTGGTATATAGTAGGTCAATACATACTTTGAAAGAATAAGTTAATGAAAACTGAGTCAAAGAGTCTGTGGACCCCTTCAGTTCTGAAGCAATCGTCTTAATGAAAGACCATCACTTTACTTGTAGAAAAGAAGAAAGCTATATGAATGAGTCTGTTTAACTTCCTCCAACAATGCTGTGCCCCTAATTGTTGAGGTATTAAAGTGTTCAGCTATTGAGGAAGCAGAACAAATAACTCAATGATAAGATAAGTGTGACTTATTCATTGCACCTTCTATAATTAGATAAAAAGGATTAGTTTTATTTTGCTTTGCTAAGAATATTGTACTATTATCATTATTATGCATTATTTTGTGGAGTTAAAAGAGTACAAAATCTGACTTTTTAGTGTTAGATCTGACCATGAGAGATGTTGTCTTATTTTATTTTTATTATTTTATGTTTTATGTATATATGTATGTATGCATGTATTTGAATTGACAAATAAAAATTATGTATATTTATGGTATACAACATGATGTTTTGATATATATACACATTGTGGAAAGGCTAAGTCAAGCTAAGTAATTTATTCCTTACCTCAGATACTTAAAGTTTTTTGTGGCAAGAACATTTAAAATCAACTCTCTTATTAATTTTCAATTATACAATACATTGTTGATGACTATAGTCACAATGTTTTACAATAGATCTCCTGACCTTATTTTTTCATCTGCCTAGAATGTTGCATTCTTTAACAACATGTCTCAAAATCCTCCTTCGCACCCTGCAACTCTGGCAACAACCATTCTACCCTGATTCTATGAGTTCAAAGTTTAAAGATTTCATATACAAGTGAGATAATGCAGTATTTAAATACCTTTCTCCGTCTGGCTTATTTCACATAGCATAATATCTTCCAGGTTTTTCATCCATGTTGTGATAAATGATAGAATTTTTTTAAAGCTGAATAGTATTCCACTGTGTGTATGTATGCGTGTGTGTGTGTGTGTGTGTGTGTATCACATTTTCTTTATCCACTCATTTGTTGAAAGACACTTAGTTTGATTCTATATCCTGACATTTCTTTCTAATACCTGTTAATAAAAATTTGAGACTTTTATACAATGTCATTAAATCAAATAAAACAGTGACCTATATTTCATGTGCAGCTCTTTTCTTCCACTATCATATGTCACATGGATTCACAGTGTCAGCATTATTAGCATTTTTTTTTTTTTTTTGAGACTAAGTCTCGCTCTGTCACCCTGGCTGGAGTGCAGTGGTGCGATCTCGGCTCACAGGAACCTCTGCTTCCTGGGTTCAAGCGATTCTCCTGCCTCAGCCTCTTGAGTAGCTGGGACTACAGGTGTGTGCCACCAAGTCAAGCTAATTTTTTGTATTTTTAGTAGAGATGAGGTTTTGCTGTGTTAGCCAGGATGGTCTCGATCTCCTGACCTCATAATTGGTCCCCGTCATATTCCCAAATGTTATTTGGGAATATAACATGTTATTCCAACTATATGGCATTCTGGAAAAGGAAAAACTACAGAGACTTGTAAAAAAAAAAAAAAAAAAAAAAAAAATCAGTGGTTACCAGGACTTAGTGGGGAGGGAGAGATGAAAAGGTAGAACACAGAAGATTTTTATGACAGTAAAGTCTCCTCAGTATGACAATAGAATGGTGGATGCATGCCGTTATGCATTTGTCCAAACCCATAGAGTGTACTGCACCAAAATGAACCCTAATGTAAGCTACAGACTTTGGGTGATAGTGATATATTGATGTAGTTTCATTAATGTAATAAATGCATCAGTCTACTGTGGGATTTTCTTATTGGAGGAGGCTATGTCTATGTTGGGGGAAAAAGTATATGGGAAATCTCTCTACCTTCTCTCTCAATTTTTATGTGACACTAAAATTGTTCTAAAAAGTAAAGCCTATTAAAAATAAACAGCTAAATAAATAAATATAATAGTTAAAATGAAAAATACAAAAATGGAATGAAGAACAGAATGGTTACAGTGGTGAATGAATTAGTGAATTTGAAGGTACAAATGAGAACTGTCCCAAAAGATAACAGGATATAAAAATGAAATGGCAGGGCATGGGAAAAATTAAGAAACCTAGAAAATATAAATAGAAGTTCCCATTTCTGAATGATAAGATTTTCAGAAAAGGAGAAAAAAATACATATATAAATTTGTATGTATCTATGTGTATATGTACATTTGTACATTTACATACAATTACATGTATATGTAATATGCACATATATGTATGTATGAATTTATAAATACATGCACAATTCACACATGTGTATGACAAAAGGAAAGATAAAATATTGAAGAAGTAATGATTAAATATTTTATAGAAATAAGGAAAAACAAAAGTCCCCAAACTAAAAAGGTTCATCGGAAGTTAAACAGTATAGATAAGAAAAATTCCTCACCCAGACATATTTTAGTAAAATTTAAAGACATCAAGATGAAAATACATTTATTAACAGTCCCCAGAGAGAGAAGATCACATCTAAAAGAATAAAAATCAGAATGACAGTGGACATCTAACAGTGATATTTCTGATGATGAATTAATATTTTAAAACATTGAAAGTAAAAGATTTTGAACCCAGATTCTACATCTGTACTAATTATTAATTAAACATAAAGATTCAATGCATATATATTCAAATGCATCATATCTCAAAAAAATTGCTACACAAAGCTTTTTGTCAGAAACAATTTTAAAGACAGAAGTGTAGCCAGTGGATTCCACAGAAGGGCATAATTCCACAGGATTCAGTCTTTCTGAATAATACAAAAGTGAAACAAAGAAAATTTTATTTCAATTTTCCACTGAATTTTTATCGAATGTTAAGATACACACCGCCTCCCAGTTTCACTATGGGATTATCTGAACAAAAACAAAATCTTTAAGTGTTAACCTCAACCTGCCTGAAGTTGTTAACATATGTGCAGGAGGTTGTATTAATAACTGCACAGACTCCATCCTGTTTAGCTAGTAAATAATTCAACACTAGTCTGTTATTAAGAACTACATTTCCCAAAGAGTCTAGGGATTATTTAATTCCCTTTAGTGCCCACCTGTGTTAGTGGCTAAGGACTTCATGGTTTGAGTCAAGTTCTTTAGTGTTGACTCATGGTGGAAAAAGCCACCTCAGGGTGCCACTAGTGTTGTTGCTGCCCCAATTCCCACCAGAGTTAATCCTATTGCTCACTTGCTCACTTAATTCTGGTGTTGCTGGATCCTTCTGGGTTTTACACTGTGACCCCTTAGGGGGCAAAGGTGGCCAGTATGCATTCACCCATGTTCCTCATTTTTGATATACAAGGGAAAACTACTCCTAAAATAACAGGTAGCTCCCTGGGGAGTTGGGAGTGGTTATGGAGTGTGTTTTTCCCATTCACAGCCACAAATAAAAATGAGCCCAGTTGAAGCACAAATAGAGGACCTACAGGGTATAATATCTATCCTTTTGTGTCAAGTTGGAACTATAGAAATATTCTTCTCAAATGACGGTGGCCAAACAATCTTTGTTTTCTAAAAAGGAGCAGTACTCCCACGTTCCCAGATTAGGCAGTGGTTTTTCCCGTGTATGTTTTGTTCTGGGAGAAGCCGTTATATATGGTGTCCTTGCTTACAAGTAGAAACCTAATTCCTGGTGCCTGGAAGTAACATGATCCAGTAAAAGGCCATAAAAGTCTGAACATAGATCTTTTCCCATTTTCCTTCTTTTTTACAGAAAATAACGCCTCATTGTAAAATACCATTATAACATAAAGAAGCATGCCTAAGTCAGACATGCTCATTTTAAAATTTGTATTGAACTCAAGAGGTGTTGCAATAGAAAATGAGTTTCTTTTTCTTTAAATTGAATTTGAATTTGCTCCAATAGCCTAAAAGACACCCTAGTGGAGAGTTTACTGGAATGCTTGTCACTGTCTCCATTTCTGACAAGAATTTCTACTGGACACAGAAGTTTTTGTAAATCTAATGAGAGGGAAAGCAAGTGGGCCTTTGCTACTTTTCCCTTTTAAATTCTCACTTCTTGAACAGAAGGTGTAAGTGTAGTTAACAACGCATCATGAGAATGGATTGTAAGTGTTTACCAGTAAATGAAATACTACCTAAGAAGTATTTTTTATTAAGTAAAGTGTAGAAGGAAAATTATATATAAAGTTACAATAAGAAATAAAAATATTATTACAGAAAATGATAATTTCAGGGCAGAAAACAAGAAAAGGCAAGACCAAGATAACCCTAGGCTGGGCCTCTACCCCACAATCCTAGAGGGAATGTCAGTGTGAAAACCCCAGAGCAGCTGGTGACAGAGGGAGGCCAAAAATACCAACTGCCAAAAACCCAGACTACCCGAGTATCAGCCAATAAGGGTTCCCACATCAAATGCTGCAAACCCTAGAGTATCTGGGAGCCAACCAATGCAGAATCAACACAATGGGGGACCTCTCACAATCAAGTGTACTGCCTTATACAATTGCCCAAATATACTTAACAGAAAGTCAAAGCAACAAAAACTGCCAACAAAAAATACATTTTAGAACTAAAAATAAGATGGCTGGCAGAGCAATAAAAGTGATTAAAAGGATCATGGAAAGGGATGACAAGGACATGCTTTGGGGCACTCAAACAATGGGGAATTTTAACTGACCACTTAGCCAAAGGCTTTCATTCCCTAGCTCATCCAATATTATCATGGCAGGGGGAAGAAGAGGGAACCTGCACACATCCACAAAAGACAAAATGGCACTGACTGGTCTTCCACATGGGACTCAGGTGAAGGTCTCTTCAGGTTCCCCCAACATGGCTGGGCTCAGCTGCTGTGGTGGGAGAGGCCAGCATGACGTCTGGCAACCCATCAGCCTGCTGGTCAGAGCAGCAGGTCCCACACAAGGTAGCATCACTATGGCTGCTTGCCCATTCACCCAACTCCACTGCCTGCTAGGAAAGATGATGGCTCTGAGAGCCTTGTCTACTGTTAGCACTTTCAGTGTTAACAGTTCTTTGGTGTTACAGCCTCAGTGATACAGCTCTTGCAGCCCCAATCGCTGGCTGCTTCGTTTTCTCTCCACTTGTTGCTGCTCTGCACATCCATGGTTGTCTCTTGCTGTTGCCTTGCCATCTGCCAACCACCACCTCTCTCACTGTCTCTCACACTGTTGTCTTATCTCTTCTGCCCCCACATTAGGTGCCACCTGATGCAGAGCAGGTAAGCCCCACAATGAGGTTTATCAGGAAAGAATTCAAGAGTGAGTCGAAGGTAGAAGAAAACAGCTTTATTGAGGTGGCACAGCTCCTGCAGAGCAGAGCAACCTCATAGGCAGTGTGTTGAGAGTAGCAGCTCAGGGGCAGTTCTGCAGTCATATTTGTATCTATTTCTAATTATATGCAAATTAAAGAGCAGTTATTCAGAAATTTCTAGAAAAAGGGTGGTAACTTCTGGGCCATTGCCATGGAGAGAGATGATAACTTCTGGGCATTGCCATGGCAATGGTAAACTGACATGGCACTGGTGGGCGTGTCTTAGGGAGAGGTGCTTTCACCTCTTCCTTGTTTCAAACTTCAGTCTGGTCCAACGTAAAGTCCTACCTCCTACCTCAATCTGACTTATTTGATGTTAAAGCATTTAACAGAAGATATGTATTACAGTCATAAATTTGGAAGTTGAATATGTTCCAATAAAAAATATAAAAAGAAAAGCTGTATATTTATAAAAAAGGAAATTGAGGTGCAAAGGAGTCTTCAGAATTTCAAGCCAGTAAATTACAGAAGATAAGTCTCAAACCCTAGTATGTTTGCCTCCTAGTGCCGTGACTTTTCTGTAGTAATTCTTCCTCGTTATTTTTTAGTTTTAGTTTATTTTTAATGTACATTTTATGCAAGGCATTCAGGTAAGGATAAAAAGGTGAGCATACGAAAATTCTAAAATAATGAAGACAGTTTTAAATGCCATGGGAGAGAGGTACAAGCAAAGAGGTGCACATAGAATTGTTTGTTAAAGGCTTAGTGGAAGAATAAGTATATCAAATGGCTTCAGAATAGGAGCAGCTTAGGATGCTCACAGAAAATGAAATAAAGAGCATATTATGGGTAGAAAAAATACTGTGAGCAAGGGCACGGAGTCTGAAAAGAATGAAATATGATTAGAGAGTAATAAATAGTCCAGTTGAGCTTAAGAAGTATTTTCTAGACACTAATACATGTTTATGAAAGAAAGAAAGAAAGAAAGAGAGAGAGAGAGAGGGAGGGAATGAGCTAGGAAGGAAGGAGCAATGGAAGGGAGGAGGGAGGGAAGCAATCAATGAACAAATGAAAGGTCTTGAATAGCAGGCTGAGAATTTTCAAATTAATTCAAGAGAAAAATGGGTTTAACAAATGCTATTTTTTTTTTTCAAGATTGTCTGCTGGCTTCCTTCTAGCAAATGCAGTTCAGAATTGGTGATCATAGTGTATAGAGTTTTGGTTTTAGTCACATAAATGTATGATTCTTACTGTCCCTTTCTTGGGATGATAACCCGGAAGAGGGAAAGCAAATAGCATTTCATGCAGGGGGCCAGATAAATTATAAGTCCAGTCAGAACCCAAGCAAAATAAACAATGTTTCTGGAACACAAGTTATGACCAAAAAGAATGGATGAATTACTACTCTGGCATTTTCTTTGTTATTTATGTCCAGAAATCGATCAAGCTGAAGGAACAGAATAATTTATAAATCAGGTGCCGTCAAATACTTGTGACTCTCAACTGGTATAACCTGTCCCAGAATTCCTATAAGATTTGATGACAATAGAAAATAATCTTATTACAAGCCTGACATTAATCATCGAATACATATTATTCTAACCTGATATAAAAATATGAATTAAAAATACAATAGCTGCTGGAAACAGAAGTGCCCACTGACTGTATAAAACCATTTCTCCTTCCTCACCACACCTTGTTTAATAAAAATAGATGTAGGTGATGGAACATTTATTATGGAGACAAGTTAACCAAAAAGACCTGTCAATTTGATGGAGGAGGTTATTTGTTCAACAAAATATCCAAGGACATGAAGCAATCTGGAAATCCAATAGGAAAGCAGAGACAGCCTGCTTCCTGCTTTTGCTTTCCCCCACCTGTCTTTTTGGCCAGAAATAAATATCTGAAGAGAATTGATTAAAAGTATATACATAGCTTCATGAACATATTTTGCTTCATCAAATTCAGAAGGACTAGAAGGTGTTTGGTCATCTCATGAGAGCAGAATTTAGAACAAGGATCTTGTTAGAAACTACTAGTCAATCAATCTCTCTCTCTTTCTAGCGGTTGTGTGGTCTCCATACCCATTTTATTCAATGGACCCACACTCATGTGGTCAGTCTCTGAACTAAACTACATTAACTAAATTAACTAAATTAATAGATATCTGATAAATAATTTAGAATTCCAAGAAATCAGTTTAACAATAAAGGTTTATAATTGGCAGGCAGAACAAATGTTTCCTATCAGCCTATTAGTGTACCATTTTTCTATAGGCTGCATGCTAAGAAAGGTTCTAATTGGAAGGTATTTTTGTGATCAGAAAAAGAGAAGTTAATTAGGCAGTATCAATGGCTCATGGCACCAACACAATTACTGATGATTTTTTTCCATTCCTAAGTTGGATCTGAAATGGTCTCATTCAGGGGACTCTCTGTTCTACATAGTGTCAGACTGAGCTGTTTTTATTTGTTTGTTTGTTTTTCAGGATGAGCTGTTTACACTGTGGTCCAAAATATCTTCAATTTTTAGTAGCTTAAAGCCACACAGGTTTATTTCTCACACATACCACATGTCCGTGTTGAGCTAGTACATGTGCTGGCTCAGGGTTTCAGCCTGATGAGAGCCTTCACCATCAGGAATCTCACCAATTATTGCTCCAGGGAAAAGGAGGGAAGGCAAATTGTGCACTAACTCTTAACTGCTTGGCCTTGGAAATGAAAGATAAAGCTTCCTCTCATATTCCATTGGCTAAAGAAAGATGATCATGCCTGACTTCAGAGCCCAGGACATTTCAAACATATTCCACACCTTTAAAAATGAGAATAAGAATACTACAGACAGCCCTATTATCGTTCAAAACATTTTTGCTGTTGTGTTCAGCTTTTCTAGATACATTTTTTCTTTTTCATAGTAAGTTGTACTAAATGTCCGTAGTATGGTTTCAGATTTGCTAATGGTATACATTCAAATTCTCCTAAGTGCTGTCATCTAACTGGCATGTGTTTGGTGTCTGAGCCCAGCAATACATTTATTGCTTAGTGGAGTGGAGTGGAGGTTACTTCCACAGAGAACTGATCTCAACCATTATTTGTTGACTCTTTTAAGTTATCATGCTTCGAAGGTCTGCATGCTGCTATTACTTCCATGTACACACACCCAGAATCATTCTTCTAAATCTTCTGGATTAGTAATAAGATGGGTTCGTGTGCTCTTGTTCTGGGAAATTGAAATCCACTGAGATTATGTGATAACTGTTTATTTGCCAGTTGCACCAAGCTAAGTCTCATTTTTTAGAAGGAAAATATTCTTTCCTCCCTATAGACCATATCCGCAATTTAATCAAAGACAATATGATGTGGTAGAAAAGGTCACAGACTTTGGAGCCAGATAGATATGGATCTCAGTATAGACATTTTTACCTATCAATGTGGCTACTTTGGGTGCCAACCTCTTTCAGATTCTTTTTCCTCATGTGTAAAATGAGACAATGGTACCCAAATAGGAGTGTTGTCATTAGTTAATGTTACAAATAAAATGTGCCCACCATAGAGCCTGACATAAGAAAGGCTACTTCCATTTCAGAAAATGATGTTTGCTATAGCAACTTTCTGAATATTGTGCCAGAAGACACAATGTGAAATAGGGAATATTCTCCAAACAATGTGGTTATTCACCTCTGTTTAGTGAAGTACTAAAGGTGTGTACCTAGCACAGTGCCTGGCACAGATTAAATACTATACTTCCCAAATGTCTGTAGAAAGAAACTTTTTAGAATGTAAACCAATAGTAGCTGCAGGTCTAGTTAATGGGAATCCTGCAATTGCTTATTTTCCAAAACAAAACTTCACACTCTCGAGGGAGGAAGAAATTAAATCTTGTTGTAATTTATATTCCATCTGAGGCTGTATTCTGCTATGATCCCACCCAGGCTGCCTGTAAATAAATAGTTATAAAACATAGACCCTGATAGAAATTCAAAGTCCTATTGCTTACATCCACTCTCTGTGTTCTCCCTTCCATTTTGTTTTTCTCATGAGCATTATAAAAATAAACAATCCCTGTTGAGTTATTTCTGTCCCCGTCCATTTCTTTTTAGAAGCTTAACAATTCAGGGGAAATAAGCTCTAATTTATTTTTTCCTCTGTATTTAGCAGGACAACTAATCTTGATTTTAAAAAGCTGTCTAGAGTGTTTGTTTTGGCCTTTCCTATTAGCCTGGACAGATTTCATTAGTAACCAAAACATAAAAATGCCAGCGTGTATTGGCCTCCAGATTGGTGTGCCTCTCCAAAGCATTTTCTAGGCCTTGGGATGTCACTGAAGCAAGCCTTGAAGTTGAATGGTCACTAGACTTATGTTTGAGGGTATTACATTTTATGTATTTCTCTAGGGATGTTTGCTAGGCCTTCCTTTATTCCTCTTCGAGATTGCCATATACTGATCTCCCTCTCACTCCTGTTCCTTCTTATGGATGTAAGACACTGGTAGCTGCCTCAGCCTTCCTTACAGTTCTGACTCCTGTCATCTGTATGCTGAACAGGTGCAGTACCCTAATCTCTTTTTTTTTTTTTTTTTTTTTGAGACGGAGTCTCGCTCTGTCGCCCAGGCTGGAGTGCAGTGGCGCAATCTCGGCCCTAATCTCTTAAGTATCTAAACTTGCAATGCCTCACATTGAAAAAAAAAAAACAATATTCCATGTGAAATATCATTGAATGTGGGAAGAATTCATATGCTAGAATACAAATTGATTCCATTGTCTACACTTTGTGAGAGAAAAAGTAAAGATTCTGATGTGTTGGCTAGATCATGAAATCTAATCTGTATTTCAAAGTCAATAAGAATGATAATTTGGAATCAGTTCAATTGTGCTTTGACTTTAGTTTACTGCAAAGTAAAAAACAGTGCAAAGGAAATACATAAGGATAAGAGTGAATGTGTTGCCCCAATGTCACCCTAGTTTGTCTGAAAGATGCACCTTAAGTTCAGTGGTCAAGGCACCCCTACAGGAGAGGAAAAAATGCTCCTTAAGAAAGTCAAAACCTTTTCTACGGCTTACAGGCTGTATCAGGACTCAAGGGTTTACACGAGTATTATAAGAGGCATTCCTCATGATACCACAGTTACAGATACCCGATGTTCATAGATGTGGCCATGGCTTTCTATATCAATTTGTAAACTCCAAAATTGTTGAGGATATTAAAAAAAATCTATGCTAATTTATTAAAAATACCCATAAA
Source organism: Symphalangus syndactylus (assembly GCF_028878055.3). Lineage (NCBI taxonomy): Eukaryota > Metazoa > Chordata > Mammalia > Primates > Hylobatidae > Symphalangus > Symphalangus syndactylus. Next base: position 14,836,598 of record NC_072428.2, read on the forward strand.
CCATCAGTGTTATGACACATTGTGAAAATTTGCTCCGTTAGAGTCCACTTTCATTTGCTCATCATGGAAGTGATAATGCTTAGTGTCTTGTCTATAAATAGTACTCACTAATATTTAATGAGATGAGAGGAAATTATGCAGTTAAAATGGAGGGACATCTACAACAAGAACACCAAAAAACAAACCTTGTCAACGTATGTAACAAGTAAGATCCAGTAACAAGATTGAAAGAAATATGCTTATGAAGAAAAATGTATGTGAAAAGTTGAATTTATCATCTTTTTAAAAGCATTATAAAATGAAAGAATATATATAAGGAAAACAAGTTATATAAATAATTTATACTTTTGATCTAATTGTGTCATATTGGACAAATTACTTCATCTTTTTCATAGGAAAAAATAGGCATTTGGCTATATAATTTACTAAGATTTCTTAGATTTTTCCATAGTATTTATTATGAGTAGTACTTTTATAAACTTGTGAGGAAAACTCAAGTAATAAACTAAGGTCGATGTGTTTTTAATTTACTCTGTTTTTTCCAGATTTTTTTTCCTAATAAACAATAACTTTTTAATATTTTAGCTGGTCAATGTGTATGTGGGAAGTTTGACAATTTAATTCAGTTTTTGAATGCTTTATTTCATATCAGATTGGCAAACAGGAATAAAAACATTATCACCAGCCATCTCTGGCACCTCCTTTTCTAACAACTCCTGTTGATATAGGTGAAAATGATCTGGACCTCAAAAATGGGAAAGAGAATAAAGGGACAGAATTTCAATCCCTACAGTCAGTAGTGTCTATGGAAATCCCATAAAATACTTTAGCTTTACAGGAGAAAAAATTCAAGGCAGATTGAAAAGTTACAAGCATCTTCACATAAAATAATAATAACCACTGTAACTGAATATGGACAAGACAAATGAGAAAAGCAACCAACTTTCTGATGAAATATTTAATGGAAATATTACTTAATAGGATGAATTGCTGATCTGAAGATGCAGGCTGCACTGAGGAAGAGCAAGGAGTGCTCTGGGCTGAAGCTAAACAGATATAGAAGCTGTTCTCTTTGACAGATTAAGAGGAAAAGGGCGATACCTAATTTAGTAGAACAAAATTTTCACCGTTTTCCTCCCTTTTTCTCGCTAGGATTCATTTTCTCCCCTCCTTTTCTTTTTTATGTTCAAGAAAAATGTTTAATGCATGACAAACAGAAAGTGAAGACCCTCATGTATTCATTTATTCAGCATATTTAAAATATACTTTAAACTTTTAAAAATGCTAAATCATAGCGAACATTGATTCTGGAAGAAACTAACAAGTTGGTTTCACTTTTATCCCTTTTAAGATCACTCTTTCCCTGTTAAATTTTTTTTTATACAGAAAGCTCTTGGGGGTTTTTCTACAAGTGTATTGAATATGCTGTTGTTTCATGTTCTAAGTCATATCCATTATGGGACACATAATCCCTCACACCCAGAAGTTCCTCTACTCAAAGGCTTGCCGGCTCCTCATCCATGAAGTCATTATTGAGCCTGGAGTTTTCCATCATCATCACCTGCAGATCTCTAGCATGGGCTGATTTAAGATTGATGATCTTCAGAATGAGTGGAATGCTGTGCATAATGGCTCAGCAGGCTGCCTTCAAGTCGAGTTGCATTCCTTGCTATTTTCACCCTGCATTTATTGTACTGCCCGACCTGTCTTCCATTGATTTGGGTCTTTTCACTGTGGTGTGATAGGATATAAAAAGTAAACTTTTTGAATTGCAAATGCTGCCTTCATCTCAAGACTTGGCTGTAGCTGGAGGACCCACTTCCAAGATGTTGAAATTGAGTGAGTAGTAAATTGGTATTGACTGTTGGCAGGAGGCCTTCATTCTCACACACGGACTTCACCACTGGGGTTCTTGAGTATCTTTATGCCATGACAGATGGCTTCCTCTAGAGCAAGTTCGACAAAAGGAAAAATCTGTAGTGATTTTTATGACCCAGGCTCGGAAGTCACACACCATCATTACTGCAACTTATTAATTGGTTATACAGATCAGCCTATTTATTTTTGCTGGGCAGTACTACATGAGTGAATGAATAGCATAAAGTGAGAATTATTGAGAGTCATCTTGGAAGCTGGATAAGAGGGGTTTTAGATATTTTGTGTTGACAATGGTATATTTGTAGTTAAAAAGAGAGACTTTTAGATTGCATTATTATTACTCAAAAGTCACTCCCTTCCTGGACCTGTATACATCATGTTTGCTATAAACATTCCCAAAATCTCAGTGGAGCAGCATTTATTTCCTTCTTACATTAGTTTTCAGTGGCTGTGGGTCACACTGTTTCTCTATTTTGTTCTCTTCTTCTTTGCCCCTTATATTTTCTCACATTTCATTTGCCAAGCAAGTCACATGCCCAGGCTGATAACGGAACGTGGAAATATATTCGCATAAAAAGTATGGCAAGGGAGTGGGTACTATCATCTATATCACTTATAGTAGCAAAATAATGGTCCTCAAAGATGTCCATCTTTTAACTCCCAGAACCTGTGAATATATATGACATTATATGGCAAAAGGAACATGAAAGTTGTAGATGGAATTAATGTTGCTAATGATCTGACTTTAAAATAGGGAGATTGTCCTGGATTATCTAAGTAGACCCATTTTAGTCAAAAGAGTCCTTAAAATTTCTAATTTATTAGTGGGAACAGTTCACCTAATTATTAAGAGGTAAAGAATGGAAATTCGGAGGGTGTATGTCTGGCCTTGTCGTAGATAAACAATGATGGCATTCCTAAGTCTTAGTCTAAGAAAAGGGTGGCTCTTTGCAGTAAACCAAAGAGGCAAAGGCACCGAAGAGGAAGGAGGGATTAGCCTTGATTAGCCTTCACTGTGTTCCAGGAGTACAGGGTTCAGGTAAAATTCAACATTGTTAATAGTAAATTTGCATTGCTTAAGCAATTAAGTTTGTGGTAATTTGTTATGGCAACAATAGAAACATGATACACTATCCTTCCCATGTGACTTACAGTGTTTTCCCATATTATAGACATAGCTAACCTACACCTATCAACATTTAACATGAGCAGGAAATAAATGTTAATTGTTATAAGACATGTTCATACATTGATACTTATAGTAAGTGCTGATAGAATATTAACTCATAGAGTTGTTGAAAGATACAATTAATATATATATACAAAGTGAATATATAGAGTGAATATATATACATATATTTACACAGATACATATAAAATACATACACACATGCACACATATAAATTGCCTAAGACACAGTAAGCACTAAATGCAAGCAATTATTGATTTTGTAGAAAATATTGTTAGTTTCATTGTTATTAGACACTCCAGTAGAAATGCTAACTTATTGGTTGTATTTCTATGTCTGGAGTTCAGGGGAGAAGACTAGGGTAGAATAAAATGAGAGTCTACAGCCTGTATACACTCTATGGTATCATCACCTTGGGACAAGGAAGAGTGTGGTGTTATTGGCCAAATATAAATAAGAGGAAAAACAGGAGCAAAGAATGTCCCAGAAGCAAACAGCAACAAGAAAACACACACACACACACACACACACACACACACACACACAAGTTCAAGGAGAGAATAATCAACTATATCAAATTGTATTACTGATGGGCAAGTAATACAATTATAAATGAGCCATTGCATTTAGCCAAGTAGAGACCATTGGTGATCTTGACAAGCAATGTTTCATTAGAGTGCTAGAGACACAGTCTGATTGAAGTGGTTGTAAAAGAGATGAGAGAAATAGAAAAAGAAAATGTAACAAGCTGTTTTAATGAAGTTTGCTTTAAAAAGGAGGAAAGAAGAAAGGCAGTAGTTGGAGAGATATGTGAAGTTCAATAAGGCTTTTATTGTATTTGTTTTATTATTTTCCATATTGAAAATATAAAGCATATTTATATTAATAGAGAAATGATATACTTTATGAAATTAGCAGGAGATGTTGATAATGTAGGATAGAGTGGAGAATTGCTGAAAACATATTCTTTAAGAGGCCAGAAAGGATAGTTCCTCTATGGTAAAAAGAAGGACAGCACAGAATTAGAATGCAGGTGCAAATATAGTAAACAACTAGACTGTGGGAATACACAGCCATTTTCACCTAATTGTGTTTATTTTCTAGTGAGAGAGTGAACATGATCATCAGCAGAAAATGAAGATAGAGGTGGGATTGAGCAGAGAGTCAAAGGTGGGAAGTGGTCATTGGGAAAGTGGGTGAAATAGGGCATGTAGTAGGATTGTTAGGCAGCACTAAAACTGCACTTAGTGTTGGTGGCCACTAATTTAAAGTGAGATCAGTCAGCCTTGTTGGTTTTCTTCACTCACATACATCTGAGCAAATGTGTAAACAGAGCAAGCAGAGAACTTGATATAACCAGAGTTGGGGTTTTGTCAGCTAAGTGGTCAAAGGAAGAAGAGAGAAAGGAAGTGAGAGTATGATAGTCAATGGTTTAGAGGAAGGATAGAATCTATAGCTATGCATGAAGGGATGTGAACTTAGAGGAGAAACAGTTCAAACATCAGATGAGCAATAGAGTGCAGACTCCAACAAGTAAAAACACATAATGAAGTTATGATATTAGAATAATGTATTAGAAAGATTCAGATGGGGCTCAGTGGAATACTTGACATTGGGATATTGTAGATGAGCAGTCATTGGAAGTAACAATGGAATGAGTGTTTGAGCTGAGGAAAATGCAAGAATGCTGGACGAGAACAGGTCAAGAAAATGAGAGGCTGAGACTTTGAAAGAATTGTTCATTTGAATATTGAAATCTCTAAGAACTAAGAAATCAGTATTATTGGAGTGATGTTGAAATGTATTTATTTAGATCTTACTGTATTCTATGCCTTGGGGAGAAAGAGAGAAAGTTAAAATAAAACAGAGAAGAACAAAGCAGAAAGAGATAATTTATCTTTCCTCATGCACTTCTCAGTCTTGTTGGAGCTGACCCTTCCTGAGGATATACAGAGAGGTGGGCCTCAGTTATGACGGGAAATGTTTTCTTCAAAATAATTTCTATCAATGATTTTTCATATGATTTAGTCAATTATTGGGAACCTTTTTCTATTAACTCTTTATCTTTGCAATTGTTTAGTTTGACTTCTAATTCAAAACTATAAGTGTATTTAATTTTCACTCATGGGAAGATTTTTTTCCCGGACATCAAATTCCAAACTATATTCTCTTTAGAGTACCGTAAGATATCCTGCTAAAAACCAGGGGTAGGGGGTAACAGGGGCAGTACTAGTGTCAAAAATCCCACATGAATTAGGCCAGTAGTCTTTAACTTTGTGTAAGTTGCAGAATATAATAAGGAATCAGTGCAGATACTCCATTTACATGTGGAACTTAATTTCCAAAATATAGGCTTCCTCTAAGTCCTTCATTTACCTAAAATGTGTTTTTTTATGAAAGAACTAGATATAGGGAAGACTCACTGTGTAGCATGTGCCTAAAGCATAGCTCTGCATGATATAAGTAAAACTGAAGCATGAATTGTGAAAATTAAAATAACATTCAGATAAAATACTTAAAGAAATAATAAAATTCTATCAAAAAAGAGATGCTTAGAGCATATAGGCTTTATCCAATTGAGGACAAAAAAAACAAGCAAATCAACCAACAAGCCAACAAACAGCTAACCTCTAATAGACATTTCTCTGAACAACTTCACTCTGAGTCTGCACGGTACCTCTCCCTTTCACCCCATCCCGCATGCGCATACACACAACTAATGTAGACCACTTCCTAGCAGACAGAGCCCATGAGTGAAACCCGGGTAAAATCTTTCAGATTACCACTTCTTAAGCCACTTTCAGCAATCAGGTTTTATGCTTTTATGTTTGTTCAGCCTTTACGAGTTGCTAAACGTAGATAACACAGATATATGCATGTCCTTGTATTAGGTGCTCTTGAAAAATGGAGGCTTTCAGGTGCTCAAACTAAATAGAGTCACTCTATCCTCCACTAGCAGAGATCTCACCCTGATATTAATTTCTAAGTAGGTTGGGCATCTCTTACCAACAGTGAAATTGAACTCCATCACACGTCAACTTGTTTGATTAGAAAACCAAAAGTTACTTTCTTCTGGGAAAATTCATGGTCTTTTTGCCATACTGCACAAAACTAGGTGGGGTGAAGAAAATAATGGAAAGAAATTAAAAGAAACAACCTACTCAGTAATAAAAATGAAAAGTCACAAAAAGCAATTATATAAAAGTTCCAGCCAGGCACAGTGGTCCACGCCTGTAATCCCAACACTTTGGGAGACCAAGGTGGGCAGATCACCTGAGCTCAGGAGTTCGCGACTAGCCTGGCCAACATGGGGAAACCCCGTCTCTACTAAAATGCAAAAAATTACTCAGGGGAGGCAGCGTGCGCCTGTAGTCCCAGCTACTCTGGAGGCTGAGGCAGAAGAATCATTTGAACCCAGGAGGCAGAGGCTGCAGTGAGCCGAGATCGCTCCACTACACCCCAGCCTGGGTGACACTGCGAGATTCCGTCTCAAAAAAAAAAAAAAAAAAAAATTCCACGAAACTAACATGCTACCCAGAATAACTATTTCACTATCCCAAGTTAATGTTTTTTAAATAATATTGAAGCCTATATCAAGGTCATGGCTGGGGTGAGGGGTGGGGAACATAGAAGAGAAGGGAGGAAAGACAATGAGAAAGGACATTCGCAAGGAAGGACTGAGGAGCCTCAATACTTAGTGAAGAAATGGAGAGCCATCATTTATTTTTCTCTACCATGCTATACCTGAAACATGTAGACATGCTATTGTGTATATATGTGTGGGTATGTGTACGTTTGCATGCATGCACGTGTATATTTCTATGTGCACACACGTATGTATTTCTTCTGGTTATGTGAATGTTTCTGTGATGCTTAGGGTTTTTTGTAGCCAAGAGCAAATAAAATTCCATTTTACATTTCACGAAGACCAACATTTGTCAAAGTTAGACTTTTGACTCTGGGCCTCTACTTATTAGTTTATATTGATATATAGGTCTCTCATATAGAAAGGCAATACTATTGACACACAGTAACAGAGCATAGACTTAGAATTGCTACTCTAAGAAGGTTCTGCGTGCTTTTACATGCTGATATATATAGCATAACAGTTGAAGTTAAAGCCAATTCCAAAATAAGATGAACTAAACCCACATAATAAAAATGGATAACATTATTTAGATCTTACAATATGCCATGTACTATGTTAAGTACTTTTATTTGATTATCGTATTTGATTGTCCCAAAAACCTATTAAGGGAGCTACTATTATTATGTCTGTTTTGTAGATGAGGAAGCTCGGATTTAAAGAATTATAGATGAGAAAACTCAACTTCCCATGATGATGTACCTGGATAAAGAGTGGCAGAGGTGTATGAAAATACGTCATCTTATTCCAGTGCCAACTATTAACCAGTGCATTATATTCAAGAAAACCTTGGACCAAGTAGGCAGAGATTAACACTTACTGCAAACCACAGATCATTCTCTAAATGATTCCAGTCAGAATAAAGAATCTATAAACCCACTATTCGAACAAGAGAGAAAAGAAGATACAGAAGATTATATGTATACATGTATATATAAAGAATATTATATGTATATATATGTAGATGTGACATTCGTGGCAATGCAGTGACATTGCCCAGGAGATAAAACACAGAAGAGCCTCATCAGCATTCACAAATTTCCTAAATATAATATAAAAATGCATTTCTTGTCATACGTAATGACAATCTGCTGCCATTTGGAGTGACTGGAGCTTCCTTTGCAGGGTTTTCTTGTTGTTGTTGTTGAAAACCTATCTTTCTCTCTCTGTTTGTCAAACCCAACAGAATCCATAAAACGCATTAATTTAAAATTCCCATTGTGGAGCCAAAGCATTACTGAACTACAGTGACAAAGAGAATAAGAGGCACAGATGCCACCACAACTGAAGCAGCAGGTTCACACGTAGTGGAAATCAGGTATGTTCCCCACAGGACATATTTGGAAAAGCTGGCCACTCCTTCAAAGATTAAAGCACTTTTAGAAATCATATGTATGAATATCAATGCTCTATAAGGTACTATTTGAGAATACACAATAAAATATGGGCAAGTCTCGACTGCAATGACATGTTCTAATATAGGCTCAGAAAACCTGGTTTTGTTACCTCTGCACCATAATGCTGTTTCTCAACCCATTTTCTATCTCCAGTGAGTATTAGTCAGGCCCTGTCTCAATGAGCATTAATTACCTCATACCTAGGTTCTTTTCCAAAGACTATAGAGTGGTAGCCTAATGGCTAAAACACACAACTCACATAATTTTTTTCTACACAGTGTAAGTATATAAATGCACATTATGTGTATTTATGTGTATAACATATGTACTTGTGTATAAATATACACATGTATACACACTCATATTTATACACATGTATTCATTATATATGGGTGTGTGTGTATATATATGTGTCAGTGCTTTAGAATAATGGAGATGCACTGGCTTCTTTGCCATTTTTTCTTTATACATTTACATTGCCTGACTGCAACTTTACATACTTCTCAAGTCATTTCAATTGTACATGTTTTGTATTCTTAACTAGATTGGGCTAAAGGGAGGCATTCCCTCTTTCACTTTTTTTCAAGGCACAGGCACATCAGCTCTTATATTTAAAAGCAAAATTTTGTTCACTCATGTAGTTTTAGAAAATTTATCATATTCTCAAAGGAGTTCATTACCCAGAGAAATTTTAAAGGTCTCATAAAGACCCCTAGTTCCCAGTCATTATTTTATAAACTTTATTATTTTGTGTCTGGGAGGGAAGGGAAGTGTCTTAGCTAAAGTTGATACTAGAATATATACCATACTAATTAATGCCAGTCTAGGACTAGAATGAGGTCACCTGACTAGCAGACACAAGTGCCATTTTTACTACATCAATCTACGTTTAGGTTCTTCACCAATATTTGCTTCAATCTTTTTGGCAACAGCTAGGTAAAAGGAAAGTTGAATGTCACAGTCTCTATTTTAAAAAGAGGCAAATTTGAATCATTTATCTTTAACTACATAAGTATATCTATATTGTCTGATTCTGTTCTGGATGTGTTGCTCCGGGGTCATAAAACAAATTTTCAATGACCATGGTGACAAACATCCGAAGGAAGTGACTTCAGTTTCTGGGAAGAATGATGCTCGAGTGTACTTACTAGTGTTGTCTTGCTTAGGAATGCTTGTCTCCTTTGAGTTACTGTGTTATGCTTCCTCCTAACTTTTCCATAAATGAAAGTATATTTTGGGAAAATGAGAATGGCAGGGAAAAGAATGAGAACTGCTGTCCGTTTTAGAGACCGTCTGGTGCAAACCCAAATGCCATTTCAGCTGACCCAGACTTATTGCTTCAAGTGTAATTTTTCTTTCTTGTAAATCTTTTCCTAAGTTTCACTTCATTCACCTTAGATCACATGTGCATTTGGTTGGGCCATGCTCATGCTGTGGCAGTGTATTTAGGAAGTGGCTCTTTTTCAGCACTTTTAAGTCCCAAGATTAAATACACTCCATTCAAAAAGATACAATCTTTTAGGCACTAGATAGTTTCAGGAATGCAGAACCTTCTTTACTAGGCTCATACTCCCACTCAAGAAAGCCCTTCAGGTTTAGCAAGTTCCACCCACCTATTGCATTTCTTTGAAAAGCACAAAGGATGAAAAGAAGTAGATGATCTCTCGAGAATGCTGAGTTTGTAATCAATTTCCTGCTGAAAATACATCAAAAGTAAATTTGAGTCAATTTTGAAAGGCAAAGAAAAATCTCTCCGTTCCTTCTCAGTCAATATTACTTGAGACTTATAACCTCTTATCTCAAGCTTTTCTTAATTTTTTCTTCTCCCCTGCTCTGTTCCATTGAAGATCAGAGTTCAATCAAATGAAAACTATTAGGAAGAAATATGTGACAATTCCACAAAAAAAATATGTAAAGACTAAGAGCATTTAACAGACCAAAACAAGATCAGATGAAGCACAATTTGAAGGAAGATGGAAATGATGATACTTTCCATATTAGCAAAAAATTAATAAAAGCCCCAAATAGATGTGGTTCCTAAAAGTAAGTAGGACAGCTCTAAAGAACTAAAGATTTTTATTATCTACCATGTGTACTGCACTGTGACTACATCCAGACGGAAATACAGGGGAATATAAACTTGACAAAGCCCAACCCTTAAGTTAATTACCATATAGGTGAGGGCATAAAATATAGGTTTGTGAAAAATAAATATACAACAAAATGGTAAGCAATTTGTATAGATAGACAAGAATCATTAAAGAAGATTCCAGAAATATCCCTGCATAGAGTATGAGGCACTTTCAGTATTTGTGATAAAATTTTTCATTTCTATAATCTTTATTGTTATGAGGGAATTTCATATGCATTATCTTCTATTATTCTTAGATTAACATCATTACATAGGTAGGTTTCATTTCATAAATAGGTGAACTGGGGATTAGACATTTTACAGAGTTTTCTCAATGCTATATGGATGGATAGTGTCAGAATTTTGATTTGAACCCCCAGCTATAGTCCTAAACCGATATAGGATGGTCAAGGTAAATAAAGTACTAGAACTTAAAAGAGCCATTACTTGATTTACCAGTTACATACAGAATGATAAAATAGGTATTGCTTACTTGGCCATACCTACACTTCTATGAGAAAGCAGAAACCCTTTCTAGAAGGTAGGTACAGACAAGTATGCAATACTATTAAATATGATGCATGAGCTAATTGGAGGAATAATGATGATCAAATAATTTTTGCTGCAACTTCTGGAAGGCTTGGATTGTTACCTTGGTGCTCTCCTAAAGTAGGAGCATGTATTATACAGACATAAAAAGTGGTTCAGGACATCAAGAATTTGAGAATATTGGGAAAAACCAGTACCTTACCATAAAAGATTCACTATATAAGAGGGGAAAAAAAGTCTTACCGTTTGAGAGAAAAGGAGGCAATGCCAGTCTAGGTAGGGGTCTAATCTTTAAGGAGAGAAAATATGTCTTTAAATTTCATTGCTACCATGTTCTAGGTACAAAACATTTGAAAAGTGAGATTTCCCAAGGCTTCTTAAGCATCATCTATTAATGGTATAAATAACCATATAGTAGGTACATAGATGAATATTGCCTGCTGACAGCTCATAGATTTGAAAACACCCAGAAAGATGTTTGCAGTCAAAAGAAGCTGCCCTATCAAAGCTGATGCCTACCAACGAGGCAGCCCATTAACCATGTCACTGTGGGGAGCCAAAGGCACACTACCTCGATGTGGGACAAATCTAAAGAGCCTTCTCAACTTCTGAATTCTACATGGGAACAGCTAATATCTTCATTATAGCTCAATACTATTTCATTATATTGTCATTTCATCATCATTATTAGTTAATCATTACTTCATTATATTTCAATTTCCCCTTCTGACCAATCTTGCACTGTTCCTTTCTTCATAGGTGTTATAGGGGCCACTTTCTAATACACTTTCTACACACAGTTTTCCATTTGAATGTTTTCTAGTGAATCTCAATGGAGTTGGTGCCTGGAGTGATCATAGAATAAGCAAACCCCAAGGGAGAATATACAGGCCACTTTCTAATACAATTTCTACACACAGTTTTCCATTTGAATGTTTCCTAGTGAATCTCACTTAATGGTGTTAGTGCCCGGAATAATCATAGAATAAGCAAACCCCAGAGTAGAATTCTGGAGCTCTACCATCTGCTGTGGTAAGTGGAAAGCTGATTGACCCTGGGATGCTCTATTGGTGCAATTATAAAAACTTTTACTGGTGATGAACTAGAATGAATTACCTTGGATGGGAATGCCCTTAGCCATGCAATGACGCAGGGAAGTTATAATATCAAGGACAATGGAATAAGATGACATTATTATAATTTTTTATAGGTACATAGTAGGTGTCTATATTTATTGGGTACATGAGATGGCTTGGTGAAGGCACATAATGCATAACAATCACAGCATGGAAAATGGGGTATCCATTCCCTCAAGCATTTATTATTTTTGTTAAAAATAATCTAAGTATACTCTTTTAGTTATTTTTGAGTGTACAATTAAATTATTTTAACGATAGTCACCCTGTTGTGCTATCAAATACTAGGTCTTATTCATTCTTTCTATCATTTTTTGTACCCATTAACCATATCTATCTTTCCCCACTTCCCCACTACCCTTCCCAGACTCTGGTTAACCATCATTCTACTCTCTATCTCCATGAGTTCAATTGTTTTGATTTTTAGATCCCAGAAATAAATGAGAACATGTGATGTTTGTCTTTCTGTGCCTGCTTATTTCACACATCATAGTAAACTTCACTTCCATCCATGTTGTTGCAAATGACAGGATCTCATTCTTTTTATGGTTAAATCGTACTCCATTGTGTATAAATACCGTATTTTATTTATCCATTCATCTGTTGATGGATGCAGGTTGCTTTCAAATCTTGTCTATTGTGAACAGTGCTGCAATAAACATGGGAGCATGGATAACTCTTTGATATACTGATTTCCTTTCTTTTGAGTATATTCCCAGCGGTAGGATTTCTAGTTTTTTGAGGAACCCCTGAGCTATTCTCCATAATGGTTGTACTAATTTACATTCCCACCAACAGTATACAAGGCTTCCCTTTTCTACACATCCTCTCCAGCATTTGTTATTGCCTGTCTGGGTTAAAAGCTGTTTTGAACTGGGATGAGATGATATCACTTCGTGGTTTTGATTTGCATTTCTCTGATGATCAATGATGTTGAGTGCCTTTTCATATTTCTCTTTGCCATTTGTATGTCTTCTTTTGACAAATGTCTATTCAAATCTTTTGCCCACTTTTAAATCAGATTATTTTTTTTTTCCTATAGAGTTGTTTGAGGTCTTCATATATCTGAAATCAGATGACTACTGTTCAGTAGCATTGATGCATTAGAAAACCACAAGGAAAGGTTCGGGTTAATATGCTAGCAATTTAAGGTTAAGTGTGAAAATGAGAGTACCTACTACGCAACTTATAAAAAAGGTTTTTATCTCTTCCATCCTGAGGTCAGAAAAGCAAAGATTAAGATGAGGACTGAATCATAAGAATAGCAAAGAAAGATGAATTCTCAGCCCCAGCAAGTCCACTGTGCCAAGCTCAATACCCTAGTTAGGAAGGAGTAGGACACAGAGACGCAGAGTGGGGGATTCTAGGTCAATACACTAAAAATTCTAGAAACCTAAGATTTCCCTGAAGCATCTGGGCATGCAAAAATGTCCCACTTTTTTTTCTCTCACCACCGCTCCTACTGTTTGGAGAACAGGTAGAGGCTTTTGCCTTGTAAGATGATACATGCCTGCTCAGGATCTATGCCTGCCTTATTTCTTAGATGCCAGATATATACCTGGGATCAAGATATAAAACAAGATAAACTGGGTATGGAAGTCCTGGGCTTCCTGAAGGATAAAATGGATTATGCCCAGAAGAAGCTGCAGGACCCAGAGTACACGTGCTAGCAGGAACCAGCAGAGCAAACATAATACCATATCTTTGTGACACAGGATCAAAGGGAAAAAAGGCAGGTACTGGGTAGAAAGCTGGATAGGAATAAGTTTATTGATAGGAGAACACTTTACTGTGACACCAGATTTTAAATCTCTGACGCGGACTCTGTGAAACTGTGCTGTTATTGTATTAAGATGGCTCTTGTAGGCCGGGCATGGTGGCTCACACCTGTAATCCCAGCACTTTGGGAGGCCAAGGTGGACGGATCAAGAGGTCAGGAGATCGAGACCATCCTGGCTAACACGGTGAAACCCCGTTTCAACTAAAAATATAAAAAATTAGCCAGGCGTGGTGGTGGGTGCCTGTAGTCCCAGCTACTCGGGAGGCTGAGGCAGGAGAATGGCGTGAACCCGGGAGGCGAAGCTGGCAGTGAGCTGAGATCACGCCACTGCACTCCAGCCTGGGTGACAGAGTGAGACTCCATCTCAAACAACAACAACAAAGAAAGATGGCTCTTGTAAGCTTAGACAGAGATCCCCCATGCCAAGGGAAGGAGAAACGACAGGACCGTGGAAGGTGTGAAAGATGTAGAATATGTAGAAAGGGGAATTAAAAGACTCATAGAACTGGGAAAAATGCTAAGTTAGTCATTTAGCCACTGCTATTAGAGTGGAATCATATAAAGGTCAGGTAATCAGTGGAATATTTGTCCATATGTAGCTCATAGTGGCCCACTAGGTTCACAAACTCAACCAGTGGTTATTTCCTAGTTTCCAAAGGTATAATGGAAATAGACATTCTCGATAATTCACACAACTTTCACATTACATCCTGATCTATGGGGCAAGAACTATTGGAAAGAGTAGGAAAATCAAGTAAAAACCTCTAAATTTGCCATTTTTTAATCCCCAACCAAGACAGTAAATTAGAAACAATATCACACCCCAAAAGAAATATCAGAGATTTGCAAACTCCGGCAGACCTAGAAGATAAATATGGTAGTTTGCATTTAATTCACCGCTTATTCTCTATAAAAAATCAGTTGCATCCCAGAGGATTAAAGTAGAATACCCAAAACTCAACCAAGTAGCACCTCTTATTACAGCTGCTTTGATGAATATGGTAGGTGTATAAGAGCAGGCTAACATGGACTCAAATGTATGCACCCATTTATCTAGTAAACACTTTCTTTTTTATCCCTAGTAAGAAGGGAAATAATAAATTGTTTATAAACACATAAGATGGACAAGAGTTTACATATATATTCTTGCCCAGGTTATGCTTAACACTCTTACTCTCTCTCATATCACAGTTAAGAAAAAGGATTTTGACTCTCTTATTCTGCAGAACCTTATACTGACTCAGTATATCAACAATATAACGTCAATGACATACGAGTAAAATGTGCAAGTACGCTAGGGTTCTTGGTAACACATATTAAATTCAGAAAGTGGGCGATAGAGCCTGTGACAATTTGGGAATCTTTGAAGTTATGCTTGCCTAGAACATACTAGGAAATTTTATGCAAAATAAAGGGAAATTTCTTTTCTTACCCCTATCAATAAGAATAAAATATATCTGTCTGGTAGCATCGTTGGCATCTGGAAACAGAGTATTCCACATCTGGAAAGACTGCTATGATTCATAAGCATGGAAGAATAAATAGCATCTGGTTATCTTCTATCCGTACTGATCTCCTTACCAAACATTTGCTTGACCACAATCTTGATACTCTCTTCTAAACAAGCCTTTTTAGTCTTCACAACCTGGTCAGGCTGATAATTTTGTAAATCTTTAAGTTCTGCTCCCCTTTTCATGATAAATTCTGTCTTTAATTTATTTCTTTCTTCTCATGTTTTACCATAAGCAGTCAAGAGAAGACATGGAGCAGCCTGAACACTTTGCTTGGAGATTTCTTTCACCAAATATACTAGCTCATTGCTCTTAAATTCTGCCCTCTACATAGTAATAGGACACAAATACAATTTGGCCAAGTTCTTTGCCACTTTGTAGCAAGGATGGCTTTTCTTTCAGTTTCCAATAAGATAATCCTCATTTCTGTCTGAGACCTTGTCAGAATTGCCTCTTCTGTCCATATTCCTGCCAGAATTCTGGTTATGAACACTTAGATAATCTCTAAGAAGAAAGAAGTTCTCTCTACAGCTCTCTTCTTCTTCTGAGCCCTCAACATAATTACCTTTAATGCTTCATTCCTGGCAACCTAGGCATTTTCTACTATACACTTCAAAATTGTCCCAGCCTCTACCCATTATCGAATTTAAAAGACATTTACACATTTTCATATATTTACTATAGTAACACCCACTCCCTCTACCAATTTTTGTCTTTCTAATCTATTTGTGCTGCTATAATAAAATATATGAGAGTGAGTAATTTACAAAGAACCAAAATTTATTTATCACAGTTCTGAAGGCTGGAAAGTCCAAAATGGAAAGACTGGAATTCAGTATCCATTATCTGCTGAGGGCCTTCTGGTGTCCTCACGTGGCAAAAGGGGTGAACACTATGTCTTCACATGGTGGAAGGTGGAAGGGCAAAAAGGGCCAAATACTGTGTGAAGCATCTTTATAAGGGCTTTAATCCTTTTCACAGTAGAGAACTCCTTATTACCTAATCACCTCCTAAATGTCCCACTTCTTAATATCATACTATTTTAGTGGAGATTAAGTTTTAACATATAAATCTGGGGGCAGGAGGTGGATACATTTAGACCATAACACAGCCCTACTTACGCAGCAGAGATGAAGAGCAACAGAGATTTTTTAATTCCCCCAATGGCCAGAGCTTCCTGCAGTGTACTTCTTTATCTACTTTAAATGGAAGAATAAGTGGCCAAAAGTCAGAATAAATATAGTCTCATGGACAGTGGCAAATGCCTTGGCTGATTGGTCAGTCATCTGAAAGGAGAAAGTTTGGAAGATCAGGGACAAGGAAGTCTGGGAAAAATTATGTGAATAAACTATGGAACTGAGGGTCCAGTGTGACTATCTCTGTATTGCATATTTATGGCCACCAGAGATCATCTACCATAAGAGAAGATTTAAATAACTAAGAGGTCAGAACGACTCAGCAAGTTGACTACAGCCAATCATTGTCATTGTTCATCCCAGTCCTGGTACAATAGACACATAAATGGAGTAAATATAAGGCCAGGGATGGAAACCATCCATGGTCTCAACAGCATGGACTCCCACTGATCAAAGCGAATGTAACCACCTCTGCTTCTAAATATCATACCTACCATACCAGAAAGAGAATTCACCACTTAGCCCTTTACATGGCATCATTCCTTAAGCCACTCTTTCTACCATTTATGGGTCAGTGATTCATCTTTCCTGGAATAGACACATACCCTGGCTTTGGGCCTGTATTTCAAATTCGCAAAGTCTAGTCCAATACCGCTATCCAACAGCTCACAGCTACGAGCTAAAGATCAGCCGGTCCAGCCTTGATGTCCATGCATTATTGACAAAGAAAGAATACAGTATCGGACAAACCCAATTTTCTAGCAATATAAGGGGTATAAGCTGGAATCCCTTCTTTATCATGTGTGTAAGATTCCATCACAACCAATTCATATTTGGATAAATGACTAGATATTTTGTATAAATTACTTTTGCTTTTGGAAGCCCACAGAAGGAAGAGAATTAAAACATTTTCATAAATGGTGGAAAGAGAATATCAAATATCACGTCTTTGTTTTACTTTCTTAACAATTAAGTAGAATTTAGGAGAAGTGACATATTCATTTAATAAGAAACCTCTTAGGGGCACTAAGGGGTAGTCACAATTATCATTTTCTGAGACACACTCTGGGGGCAGGGCATTTATATTATATGTAGTTTAGGCATTAAAGGCAATCATGGATCTCATGGATGTGTTAATTCATTAATAGTGTTATCATAATAGCTAAAAACACATGGCACCTACTATGTACTATACATATATATTCCTAAACCAGACTGAAAGCTCCACACATTCAGCAATTGCCTTAAATTTCTTTAGTTATTCTGTAATTATACTTCCACATTTGACATTTTGTTTGTAGTAAGTATCTGTTATTTTGATATGATTGTTATAGTTTGATATTTGGTAGTTTAAAAATGCATAGGTTTCATTATTCCTTTTACTTTTCTCCATTACAAAAGCAACAGCATATCCGGTGACTCAATTTAAAATGGAATACATGAATAATGTTTATTTGCAGATTGACTACTCAATTTGATGTGCGGCTCTTCCCAAGGTGAGTCACTAACTCTCATGTCATCAACCCAAGACTTTCTTAATATTTTCTGAGAGAAACTACGTCAGTTCCTTGGGCTTCTTTCAAGAAAGTAAAATTATTTCCACAGAGAAGAAACAATCATTTTCTAAGCAATAAGGTTATTGAACTACTTTGCCTGAGTAAATAACTCTGTTTGCTTCAGGGCACATTCAGAGAAATTTCCAATTCTTGTCATGGATTATGACATGTTTTCCCCTTGATAAGACAACAGAAGTATGTATTGGACATTTAAGCAGATTTCAATGTGGAAGTTCTCAACATGCTGATTTTCCCAGGACTGCTGCTGGGTAAGCTCACCTACCTTCTTCATTGTTTAAGGGTGAAAAATCTCATTGTTTATGAGATTATTTTTATTTTATTTATTTCCTCTTTTCTCTTCCTACTCTACACTTTCATACTTTTTTAAACTTCAGAATTATTCTAGTGCAAATTAAACTCAGATTTTGAAGTCTCTCCCAAACCACAGTCTCCCATTTATGATGTGTTCAGGAGACATGTAACTAGATGGTTTGGCAACATTTTAAAACAGAACTCTTTACTCTCCTTCCAAATCAATCTTCCCTCTTGCCTTCCCATCACCTTTGTATCTCTCTCTTCATTCATTCAGTCTTCTTTTCACTCTCTATTAAGTTCCTGAACTCTGCTCTCAGATGATCATTTATGATAGAACATCTCTCCTCATTTATCCTCACGAGAATGTAAACTTTATAACTTTTGTCTACTAAACCCATTTGTTGCCAGTTTCTGGAACAGCACCTGACACATGAGTGCCTGACACCTAAGCACATAATAGGTATGTATGCAAGAAATTAATGAATCTCAAGCTCAAATGCCTTCAGTGGTTTCCTATTACACAACAAATTTACCTTGGTATTCAAATCTTTTATAATGTTTACAATTACATTCTGGTAGTATACAGAAGCTATGATTATAATGATAATGAAGACTCAATAATAATTTAAATAAATCATTATTAGAAAAAAATAATATTTAACCGATTAGTTCTACAAAGTGTTTTGAACTTTGTTAATTAAAAAAAAACTAGATAAACTATGTACTAAGCAATGTGCTAAGAGATTTTTTACAAGTGTACAACTTGATGATGTGAGTTTTATTGTTCATATTTTTCAGATTAAAAAACAGACTTAGAAGATATGATTTGTCCATGGTCACCCAACTAGCAAAAAAATAGAGCTGAGGTTTAAAATGTTTTTAATCTATCATTGTTTTACTGTGCAGCTTCTCATTTTCTGTATACAGAAGAGAATCAATATTACAAGTTTTAAAAAATTAACATTTCACAGAATTCTCTTGATAGGAACAGTCCACTTGCAAATAGAGAGTTTTCTGTCTTTGGGGATGGAGGTTTTCATGTCTCTTGGAAGATCTGAGGGATTCCGGGAGCCCCAGAACAGTGTCTTATCTGCAGCTGTGAATTGAAACCTGGTGTGAGAGCCCTGACTGTAAACTCTAGAACAAACAAAAGACAGTCCTCCATCCCTCAGGGTCATAAAAGTAAGGAAGTATTTGATGGAGTTCATAAATACACAGAACATTTCCATTTTCATATAATTGCTGTACCTGTCCAGGGACCCTTTCTTAATCCAAATGGGAGCTACCCACTGAGCAAGGAACTCCCTCTCACCCTGGCATTCCATCTCCTCAACACCTTTCACCCCTCCCTGCTTCTTTGGTAGATGGATCAAGAAGCCTGCTAGAGCTTGAGAGTCCTGGAGAAGCTGCCTCTTCCCTGACTCCACCTCTACTCTGTACACGGCTGGATCTCTTGGAAATTGCCAACCCTGGAGAGAAGTGTCATTGACTTCTCTCCTGGCCTGGACAAACCACAGAGGAAACTTAAGGTAAAAAAAACATTTTAACATATTTTCCTCTTTCTTTCAGCCTTTGTGATAGCCATCTAGCCAACACAGGCTAAATGCATGTGGAAGGGGAAATACATCATCTCTGCATGTGCTCCTCTGACATTTTGATAAGAGCACAGGGATGGGAAGGTGACATATCCCTTAAGCTACCCTTTTAAAGACATACATTTTCAGGGCTCTCAGAAAGCTCAGTGGGAACCTTTCAGTCTGCTGGGGAAGTTAAAGAATTGTAAGAATAATTAGACCCACAGAAACACACTTGTCAGGTGTGGCTATAATGTCTCTAAAACTTAATATATACTTGCATTTAGCTTTTTAATAATTCCGCCATTTCCATTTAAAGAAAATGCTATTTTTAACTTAAATTCTTATTAAGGGATATTTGTCTTGATTTGTTTGCTTGTTTATAGAGTTTGAATTTTAGGCATGAAAAGGTTTGTAAAGATAATTGATATGATTATTTTATATTATTACATAATATGGAGGCTTACTCAGACCTCAACATAAAAAGTAAGTCATCAGGGCTGTTTTAGAGAAAGCATGGCCAAGGGGAGGGTCTGGCTCCTCCTTCTCCTTCTACTTAGTCCAGAAGATGCTCTGCAAAGCCCACTTGGAATATTGTTGAGTTGATACGAACTGTTCTGGAGAAAGGCACAGAGGAATGAGGTGGTTTCTAAGGCCACGTCACTTGGTGGCAGAACAAACTATAACGTAAGCTCTTGATTTTCATTTCTGGCTTTGAGGTTAACTCAATTCCTTATATCTAGGGGAAAGAAAAAAATACTTAAAATGGAGATGGCTGAAAGGAACACAAACTTTAAAATTTTCCCAAAGGCTGGGCTGTAAATAACTATGTTGTGACAGAAAAAAAAAGGCCTCACACTCATAAACAGGAAAGTATTAAACCACAGCGAAACGTCCTACTGACGATGGGCATTTGTCCTCCTTTGGTAACTTTGGTTCTGACTTACATATTCTCCCTGGCACAGTAAACCCACCTTACACCTGTCCTCCGACTCCTAAAACGCACTGAGATGCTCAAGGTTGAGAATATTTAACCTGCTGCTGCTTTGCAGCTGCCCCAACCAATATTTGTTAAGGTCATTGTTTTGGGGGAATATACGTGCCAAGGGAAAACTTGGCATGAACGTGGGGGGCAGGTAAATCAGTCCTTTGAGACAGAAACAAGACTGTCTTGCTGTCATCCAGGATGTGCTCTTTGGCACTGAGCTGGGCATCTTAACCAGACAGGGGGAAATGCTCATTTGCATTATAGAGAAAAAGCACAATTTTAGTATGTGTAGGAAAATGTTCTTCCAACATCCTCTTTGTCTCCCTGCCATCAGCTTCTCTAAGTCCACGTTTTTTTTCTGCTCAAAATAATTCTCCTTTTTTCTATTTTGTTTTAACCTAAAGCTCTGCCTTGGTTTTTTTCTGCTTCTCCCTGGTCTCTTCCTACTTACTTGTTTGTTCTCCTTTCATTCTTTCTTTTGTCTTGTATATTCCCCCCTGCTTTTTCCCTCTTTCTTCTTTTTCTTGTTATTTATATTTATCTTTTCTTTCATTCTTCCTTTCCTCCTTCCCTCTCTTCTTTCTTTTCCCCATTCTTCCACTTCACTGTTTCTTTTATTTTTTTCATTTTTAGTCTTTCTTTCATTGTTTTTTCCTTGTTTTCACTGTCCTTCTTTTCTTCTTTCTCATTCTTCCTTTGTTTCCTCCTTTTTTTCTGTTTTTCCAACTGTATGCCTAAATTTCCTTTTCTTTTCTTCCTCCCGCCTTCTTCCTTCTCATTTCTTTCCTTTTTTACTTCCTACTTCTTTTTCTTTCCTCCTTCTACCTTAACATATTATCTCCTTTCTTCCTGTCTTACTTTGGGTTCCCCAAAAGTAAACCAGGAGAAAGAAATTTGAGTGCAAATCGTGTATTTAATGGTGATCTAGCAGTAGAGAAGTGAAAGTGGGTGTCCAGGAAAGCCAAGAGAAAGTCCACTGATCAGAATGTTTCTACTGCGGATGATGAGCTCTTTCCACTTGGAGTCATCCACTAAGCGGTAAAGAAATGGGGATAGTCATTTACAGACTTGAAATTCTATAAATGGAGGGTCCCTCCTTTGGCTATAATTCTTATTCCTTGTAAACTGCACAATGTGAAGGGCAAACGTGTCCGTGTTCAAAGAATGGCCTCAAACAGACAAACATAGGGAGCCCCAGCATGGGTGAGAATTATCTGGGCTGAACTCCTGCATATGCCAGGTTGTCAAGAATGGGTAATTTCAGCATTTAATATGCCTCTTTCCTTCTATCATTCTTTATCCTTTCTTTCTTTCCTTCTTTTATTAAACAACTATTGAGTATCCATAATAGGCCAGGTACTGTGAATGAATGTAGGAACAGGTAAATAGGCATGGTCCCAGCCTTTTTACAGATTACACTCCTAGTCTATTGAAACTGATGAAAATAATTATTAATCACATAGTCATAAAACAAATATAAGATGGGAACTGTAATACGCACTGAGGAGAGACTCACAGGGTTATCAGAGTTGATGATATAGGATGTGGTCTATTAGGTAAGGATGCCCGAGGTAGTAATTTGAACTGAACTCTAAAAGGTGACTATGAATTACCTAGAAAAAAAGGGGTTGTGAAGAGCCGTCAAGGGCCAGAGAACAGTCAGTAAAGGGAATACGGTTGGTAAAATAGTGAAGAGCATCTGAAAGGGCAGTCTGGCTGGGACAGAGAGTAAGAGACGAGGCAGCACAGTTTAAGCTGGAGCCGAACTATCCAGGGTACTTGTGAGTATAGCCATGTCATTTCTGTGTCTGCAAAACACTCTAGTGGAGGACTGTTACTCACATAAGTGCTTCTTAAAACTTTCTACTTATATTCCCCTTAAAAGTAGAAGACAAGAAGAAGGTATTCTTGGTTATCTAACAGATCATACTTGGAAATTATTTTTAACATTCTTTTCATATTTTATTTTAGAAATTTGTATGAACTTAATGTACAGTATATTTCAATGTACAAAAATTAATTTATATCAACCTTGCTAATGATTTAAATACTAAACTACATTTAATTTTGACATGTTGATACAGGTAAAACCCCAGGCAACATAACCGGTAGCTATCTTTTTTTTTTATTAAGTATAATGGTTAAAAGCTCAACTTTTAAAGGAAATAGGGAAGAAAAGATCAAGCACAGGCTTTTTCCTTACTGGTTGGATGGCCTTGGGCAGCTTCATTAAACTCTCTGTGACCTGGTACATCCTCCCTCATCAAAATTACCTAACTCAGACAGATGCTGTAAGAATTTAACTGGAGCATGTAGCATCTGGCATAGATCCAGGCCATTAGCACTCTGTCTATGAAGTTGACTATTGTTATTACGATATCACAGCATTACTATTGCATAGTAACTATTGTTACTGCTATTTTTATTATTGTAATTAATTTGAGTCATAGTTATGGGAGCGGACATCAAGTGAATAGGAGCATACTAGCAGGCCAAACGAGGAAATGGAGGCTCAATTTTCAGAGAGTTCATGTTCCTACACAAGGAGATGTCCTCACATTGCTTCTAACCCAGTGTCTAATGGGCCTGGACATACATTGCCTTAGGGCCCAAAGGTGCTGAATCCCAACAAAGCTGGTGCTGAGCAGACAGTGGGATGAATTGCCCCCAGCACAGCTTGCACTAATAGAGAGCACTGGTAGGCTGAGAGGAAGCAGGGAGCAGAGGGAGAATGCATTAATGATGAACCTCCTGCAAAAAGGGGAGAGATCAGTGAAAGATTAGCTGAACTGATGATCTTGCATAGGAAGGCCAGCTGTGAGAGGTTAATGGAACATTAAAAGAAGAGAGAACTCCAAAGACAGCTGGCTGCTGCCTGGGATGGTGGCTTTGAGTCATCAGATTCCAAACTACCATGCACAACAGACAGCCACAGCTGGGGGTAGAGTTATGACCCCAGCCCTGCAGTTTGCTGAGAGGGCAGTTAATATTGGCATGCAGGGTCTAGGCTCAGAGAGACAATGTGTTAATTCATCAGATCCTGTGCCACTTTTCCTCATTCCCTTTTTTGAGTGACAAGCATCCACTAGGATGGAAATCCGCCGGGATATACATTAAAGAAAATGTTCTCAGGTCTTTTGCTCAGTCTATTCCTACATCCTCTATGCCTAAGGCCTAAAGTCCTCAACACTGATCCTAAAGGAAAGTGAGGAAGGTTGTGTGTTCCCTGAAATTGATTTATTTATCATAGACTTTTTGATCATGAAAAGAAATAATTCTCAAACTTTGCCTTGACCCCTTGCAACTGACGTGTCAGATAGCTCTACCGTGGGCATGATGAACTCCAATATGGAGTAAATGTGCCTTTGCTGCCTGCCAGCTGCCAGCTTCCACTTCCTCCCCACAAGACAAATGCATATGAAGACCATATGCACTCGTCTGGCCTCATTTAGGTAAGGATTAAACTGATATCAAAGGTAGACTAATTTAGATGACCGTTCTGTGAAAATTAAAACCGAACTAGAAGTGCAAAAATATTCAGAATGTTTGAGATTTCATTATATTAATATCTCAGTGGAGATCAGACTATACCTACTAATAGACCACTTTTGTGCTTTTTGCTTCAAATCTTCATGTTTCTTCAAATTTTAAAGCCAGTTTCTCCAGTCTCCTAGGGAATTGTGAGTTGTCTATATAATTCCAAGGATATTTTGGCCTACAGCCAAGGAAAGCAAGATAATGAATAAATCTCAAGACACTAAATATAATTCCACATTCCTTTCTCACCTCTAAGAAAGTATATCTAAATTCAAGTGGGTGACGTACAATTTCAGGAACAATTTTGATTCTGCTATTGCTCATTTTTAAAAGATTTTCTTAAGCTTCATTATTTGATTACTAAGACAAAAATAGATTATTAAAAACAACTTACAATTGATTATAATAAATCCATGGGAAGTTGCTTTTACAGAGAAATGCAATAATTCTTTCCATCCTTGCATGTACACACCTTTGCAATTCGATGGTGGCATCCTACCCATCAAAAAAATGAATTCACTTCTCCAACCTGTGAATCTACACATAGTCACGTGACATTTTGGCCAATGTGATATTAGCAAATTATACATAGGCAGAGACTTAAAAGGTGTTTGCACACTGGGGCTTAACCTCTTTCGTTTATAGTGGAAACACCAAAACCGAGATGAGAATGAGCCTGACTTAGCCAGATAGAAATGGAGAAAACAGAGCAGAGAAGCCCTAGCTGGACCCTAACAAAGGCTACGCACATGGATGTGATCATTATGGATCACGCAGACACAACTGAGTCCATGAACAATTACAAGGTCAAAATTGTCTCATTAATTTTCTTCAGTTTTCTGAAAACACTAAAAAATAGCTGACTGAATCTAGCCCAAACAGGTGACCCAGGTTATTGTTTTACTTTTTCTTTTGGGGGTGGCTTTTCATATTAGCAATAGATAATTAATAGAGAAGTTAATGCCAAAACTTGAATTGTATGGTAACGAAAGATTAAAGTATATTGCATTGCCTTTAAAGTACATTGCATTGCATTGAAGTACATGGTATTTGTCACGTCACTGGGTGGCAAAACGAAGCTGGTAAGGAAACGGTCAGCAAAGGCTTGACAAATTCCAAACTGCTATTTGAGTTTGCAAAAACGGCAACCCATGTTGTGTGATGATGAGCCATTGGTAAAGCTGTTGTCTATGTTGGTCTTAGGCCTAGCCATGGAAGATTGCTTAAAAAGATGCCCCTCCACCCCCATCAATTCTACCCATCTCTTGCACTGATGGTCCTTTTTACCTCAAAAGCTGGAGTCTAACTCCCTTCCTCTTGAATTTTTCCAGCTCTGTATGTTAGATTATAGGAAGGAAGAGAAGTAAGCTAAAGAAGATACTGCTCAATTTGCAAGCAGAGTTTAAAGAAAATGTTAGAGCCCAGGACTTGATAAACTATTCACAAACCTGTCCTCCTCCACCAAAAAAAAAAAAAAAAAAGGTTCTAAGAGTAAGAAATCACCTGAAAATTAAAGACCAAATTAGTGTTGTGGTTGTAAAATCTTTTCAGGATAAACACACTTGATTCAGGTAAGTGTCATCTGATTCTGAAAGACATCAGGGTTTCCCAACTTCATTTCACAGAGCTCTGCCTTCCTGAGCCCAGTGGGGTTTGGAGTGTTGAGCTGGGCATGGTAGAGGGGGATAACCAAGTGAACTGGGAGCTGGCCCTTCACTCTGCTCCAAGGAGAAAAGTTCTGTCTTTTTCTGTTATTATACTTGGTTTCCATGTAGGTGTTTGATGGAACAGTGTTTTCCAAAGCCAGTAAGAATCATGTAAAAAAAAATCCTGAAAAAACCTCCAGTAAAGAGCAGAATGTGCATTTAAACCTAGGTCACTTGGATTCCAAAGGCCATACTCTTCCTCTCAGGTCATGTTGCTTAAAGGATGGCTGAGGGGTTTTGAGGTTGCAGAGTTTTCCTTGCCCGTTATATGAAGTATATCCACTATGTTTGTATTTCTCGAACCAGAAACTGACAGTCCATGTGGCAACAATATAGTATATTTAAAATCTGGATTGTTCTGGAAAATTTTAGTTGGAAACTTGTGTTATCCAACCCTTAAGAAATACTACTAACAGATCCTAATATCTAAGCAGGATTGTACAGAAGAGAGATTTCAGAACTTTATAAATCATTTTGTCAATTGATTTATTAATTATTTTACAAATTAATTGTTGAAATTAAAGTCCTATGCTAAAAACTGGGGAACAGGAAAAACAAACAAACAACCAAACCTTGTTTTGGCTTCCAGGAACTTCTAGTTTAGAAGGTGAGGCAGAGAAAGTTTTATCTATGCAAAACAATGTCATGTCTAAAAGGAAGACACTTGAATAGAAAACTTTGTCCGCTAAATTGTTGGAGCCCATGCTTTCCTGAACCATGGGCATGTGGATTAAGAACACAGTGGCTCACGCCTGTAATCCCAGCACTCTGGCAAGCCAAGAAGGGCGGATCACGAGGTCAGGAGATTGAGACCATCCCGGCTAACACAGTAAAACCCCGTCTCTACTAAAAATACAAAAAATTAGCCAGGCGTGGTGGCGGCACCTATAGTCCCAGCTACTCAGGAGGCTGAGGCAGAAGAATGGTGTGAACCCGGGAGACAGAGGTTGCAGTGAGCCTAGATCGCACCACTGCACTCCAGCCTGGGCAACAGAGTGAGACTCTGTCAAAAAAAAAAAAAAAAAAAAAGAAAGAACACCATTTAGTATCCCTTACTGTGGATATATCCTATTTAGAATATATCATAACTAAATGGTGTTTCTAGTTTCAGAAAATATAAAATAAATCATGTTATATAAACTCAGTTTTCTTATCACAAAAGATGTTTCTTTCCTCAGATGCAGAGGAATAAAATATAAAAATATAAACTTAGGGGCCTATGAGGTACCAAATGATTTTTATTGTTATTAAAGTTTCAAGTGTGAGAGAGACCCTGGACACTTCTGCCCCAGGCATCCTGACTCATGATTCAGTCATCATCTTAACTTGGTGAAGTGCTGATAAGCTAAACTAATTTACAGGTGCTAAAGCCATGTCATATGGGGCTGAACAGGTGAAGCACCTCAGGGCATCCCAGAAAAAACGGTTTTCAGTGCAAGTCAGTTTCCATATCTTCTGTCCTACCAGCATTCCAGTTACTTCAAGCCTTACAAGTAAGGGTTTACACAGATTGAGGCAAATATGGAGTTTTTCCAAGTGAGCATCTTTATTGTTAACATAGTTTGGTAGTTTTCCAGCAAGACAGCTACATAAATCATTCTGTCTATTTCTGTGCTTGTGAAGGCATTCAGGACACCTGGGTTTGCCCAGTAGCAGAGACTTGACTTTAATTAAGGTCAAGATGGTGAGACACCAGACAAGTTTATGGAATGTTACTCATAAAAGTGCCCAACCATATTCACAATTAGAGGCATGAACACCACTGTTTCAAAGAGGGGTAGCTGATACTTTTTCTTATTTTTAAAACAGGGTGGCTATCCTGACCATCGTGTAGATTCCCTGGAGTGTTCAATGGAACGGATAGCCATCTTTACAAATGTGTGTGTCTGGTCTTTCCTTAGTTACATTCGGAATATTAATTACATTTATAAGGTCCTTTATAAGAAACAATTCGATAAGACCGATTCTAGCAGAAATCAATTACCGATAATAATAGAATGGCCAGAAATGATGGGTAGTTATATTTAAAATTGTTTTATAAAATTTTTTCTCTATATGAAATCACTTAAAATTTCCAAACATTCTGTAAGCCAGGACTATTATAATCCCCAATATCCAGGTAGAAAACTAGTCGAGAAAGATTAAATAGTTTGATCAACATCACACAGCTAGAAAGGGCTTTAAATCCAGGCTGCCTGGCAATATTGTTTATTGATGTGGTCCTTAGGCAAGCCATTTTAAATTTATTTTTCCCCGTACTCAACAGAAAATAGAGAAAAATATGTTTTCTTCTTTCTCATTTATGATGTTAACATCTGTGGCAAAAGTTCCCATTTATCTTGAAACCTTCATTTGAAAGGGAAAAAGCACTTTTAGTAGATGATATTATAATATGGTTTAGAAAGCTTATTATATGAAAGAAAGCACAAAAGGTGAATTTGCGCTACAATCTGCTAGCCTGTTAAATAAATGTATAAAATACAGCTTAAAATATGAGCCTAAAGTTAAATACCTTATGTTGCAAACAAACTTGTCGCGTCAGTGAAAATGCCCTCCTTTTCTCCCTTTTTCACTCCTGATACCACCCGTCTGTTCTTGCCCACCAGGGGTTTTTCATCTTGCTGTCTTAGAAGGTGTTTTCTCAAGATCCTAAGATATCAATAAACCAAAGTCTGCCCAATGATTAAAGAAAGATATTTTGAGCTTCAGAAAATATATTTATGCTTTTTATCTCCAAACTTTTACCTCTCACCTTCTACTCCCTAATTCATTTTCAGGTCTTTTCTTTCACCTAGTTGAGTGGAAAAAATATAGTTAACAATAGATAAAACTGTATTTAAGGCTTACTTCTGTTTCAAACACTTCCCATATATTCTCATAGAATGCATTTCCATGTATCCATATATTATTTAATTTTCCCACATCTTAGGGGGTATGAAATGTTTTTATCATAATCCTTTTATAGATGAGAGAGATTAAGTTTACACAAAGGAAAAGATATTGAACAGAGATTTGAATGCACATAGTTTAATCTTGCTACCACATTCTGACCCACTCTGTAATATTGTTTCAAGGACCAGTAATGCAGTACTCTCATCCAACTTGAATATTGAGTCCATTTCAAAGTTTGTGTAAGATGAACATCATCCTGATAATGTGGAAATGACATTGGGAATCATTTACTCTCAGGAATTTCATTTGTTTGCATACAAAAAAGTGGTTTGGGAAGATATTTGTGCTGATAATTGATACAGGGAGTTTTATCTGAATCTAAATTATAATGTGTTGATAACATTTCCTCTCTTGTGAAATGTGATTCTTAATGAAGTCTGGTTATAATCAGTCAGTTAGCAGAGTTGTGCTAAAAATAGCATCCCCAATGCTCAGATTCACTTGTGGAACTTCAAGAATTCTGCCTAATTATACCAAAAGTGCACATATGCAGGGCAGACCCATACTTACATAAATTGTGTTTACAACACAAATACTCCTCGTATTTTTGATACTTTATTACAGTGGTCTTCCAGTTTTCTTTAGAAGTATAAATCATTATTCAAGCAAAAATGTACATATGTGACATGCTTTTTCATTTGCAATGTTACTTTATTCAGGCAAAATTTAAATTTCGGTAGTACATCATCAGGAAATATGTTATACCCAGTGTGCCTTGGGTAGCAAGGCTGTGACTTCAGAATACGGCAGAGCCGTATACTCAGTAATATTTGTTTATGAATTGACTAATTGTTTATAACGAGATAGCATCTGATTTTGCAAAACAATAAATATACATCCACTGTCTTATGAAATGGAGGCTGAAGCAGGAGCATGGCGTGAACCTGGGAAGCGGAGCTTGCAGTGAGCCGAGATCTCGCCACTGCAAACCAGCCTGGGAGACAGAGCGAGACTCCATCTCAAAAAAAAAAAAAAAAAGAAAAGCAAGACAAAGCTTATTCCCACCTTATCACTCAAAGATAGAGCTTGAGTGATTGAAGATGTTCAGGAACTGATTATATATGTGAGGGTAATTATAATGTGGACTCTAATTATAAAACTAGCATGTGGCATTGGATTCCTGGGAGTCATTGAGTTGCCTCTCCAACAGAGACCAGGTGCCTGGGGAGAAAAAACAAAAGCCGAGAATGGAGAACGTAAGTGAGAAGTAGAAATATTTTAGGAAAAATATTCCCTGCCCATTTTCTCTCATAACCATACAACACTTTCCCTTTTTTGCTCTTCTCTCTTTCCTTCTACTTTGAAAAATTGAAAAATGTGCAAAGGCAGAAAGAAAAGAATAATCTAAAAATTTATTCTTTTGCTTTTTAATTTTTTAGCTGTTTTTATTTTGTTTGTTTGTTTGTATAAGTAGACTTTTATTACCCTAGGGCTATTCTCATTGTCATTCCCTTTTTGTAGACGTGGCAAACATTAAGTGAATAGCTGATGTGTAAAAAGAGTCAGAAAATACACTCTTTTTCATTACGGGGAATTAATTAGTTTAGCTTATTTGTGCCTTTGTAAGAGAATGAGAATTTGACATACTGGATAAAAGAACGAATAATTTAGTACAAAGTTGGTGAAAAAAGAGAGAATATATTTGAAACATAAAGGAAAGAAGAGGAATAACCCAATTCCATTCCCTCCAGGAAGGCAGTTAGCTTTTTTGCAAATATGAAAAGATATATATCAATACTTCACATTTTACTTTTAAAACAACTAGTAGAATAAATTGCACAGGATTTAAAAATTCAACAATTGGCAAAACTGAAAATTATTTTGTGTTTTGGAAATGGTTTTGTGTTTACTCTTTGATTCAGCTAAAACATGAACATGACGCATTTAATTCTTTGTATTTTAATATTTATTTTTCAGTTCCTATATTTTTATTGTCTCGAACTTTCTGTACTCTGGTGTTTGGTTCATTTCATAATTCCCATTAATCTTTTTAAAACTTTATTAAAATCACAATGCTTATTTTTATCAATTTTATAATTTTCCTGTTTAATAGTCCTATTATAATGTAGACTCACATATCCCTACTGCCCCTAATATTGATCGTTTTGCTGCAAAAAATATTGAGAGGGAGACACAATCTGCATTATGTAATTTTATATTTCACTTATAACATGTTGTGTGAATCTACTTAGTATTGCAAAAAGGGCACATGGGTAAAATGGTGCAGCAACAATTACATTTTGCTGTGTTGTGTAGTCAATAAATGTCTAGGCTCAGGAAATAGACTGTCTGGGTTCCAGTTCCAGCTCCAATATTTACTAGAGAAGAAAATATGAACAACTGACATTACTTCTCTTTGCCCGCGTACGTGTGTCACCTTTAAAGTGAGGTCGATTATAATAATAAAACCTATCTGATTAGACTTGTGAAGTTTGAACTGGTTAATATATGTAAATTGATAAGAAGAGTTTCTGGCACAAGAGAAAAGTGATCAAGAAAGTTAGCTATTATTACTATTTTGTGTCAGGATTATAATTAATAGTGATTACATTTTGGAAGTAACAGTGTGAATTATGGCAAAGACTAGAAACAATCCTTCATTGATCACATATTCAGATACTAGTTTGCTCTTTTTGAATAATGAAGCTAAAATGATACTTCAAAAAGTCCTTCTTGTTAAATAGAAGTGAATGAAGCTAGCATTTTACGGGGTGACCTGGGGTAACATAGGACCTTATACCTGTCTGGGACTGAAAAATCATTTTATTGCCTAGATGAGGAAACTGAAGTATTTAGAACTGATAAAGGCAGCTTTGGAACAAATATTTTCTGACTTTCTGCTCTCAGATTTCTTCCACAATGTTTTGTACTACACTAAATAAGCCCTATGCCTCTTTGAAACATTCTTCTAGCTAGGACAGAAAAAAAAAAAATGTTTAAGCTGGGAAAAAATATCAAAGTGATTAGATATGAATTGGAAAGCAGTTCTAATTAAAGAATGAGAGGAAATTCATGCTGTTTTGAAGTATAGTTTCATATTTTTAGGTCTAGCTGGACAATACTCTAGTCAGCCCATCTACCACATTTTGTAAAAATTGTTTTTATTAGTTTCTTCTTTTCACTTGAATTAATAGCCTCCTTGTGCTAGTAATCTTCAGAGGACCCAGTAGCCTTAAGCATTGTACAACTAAACCATGGACTCACCCACTAAGTGATCCTCATGCCATTCAATAAGCACACTAAGTGGTTTCATTCATGTTATATGTAATCCTCCTACCAAATTTTATTATATGCATTTAACAAATGTGAAAATGTAGGCATCTGAAAGTTAAATAACTCGCCCAAAGCTAAGCAGCTAAGATACCTGTGCAGGATTTAATTCCAGTATCTCTGGTTCCAAAGCCAGATCTCTTTCAAATATATAGCAAACAGCAGAATTTCCATTTGTCAGTGTCAACTGGAATCAATGATCTTCTTTCTTCGGAGTTGCAAATAGCTATTTTCCTAGTCCCAAGGGCAGCCATGGCAGCAATACTGTCCTTGGGTGCCAAAAGGAAAAGGGAAGCATGTGATTTGAGAAAGCGCATTGATTGCCTGGCCCGTTGAGAACCATGGACTGCCTATACTCAGCCATAAACGTTCATTTCTCAGCCTTTGACTGCTTTTATTTCTAACAAACCATTAAATTTAGCCATTTTTCAGCAATATTCAAGTGTATAAGAGCATATTTATTTTACTGATATCTTGAGATTCAGAGTTTTCTTCACATCCTAGACTAAAGTTTCCTGGATCCCTGACTACACCATTACCACTGCTATGAGGGGTGGATTGAGGAGTTCTGAACGGCCTCACACCACTCAGGATCTCAGTTTCAGTGTTTGGTGTTTTTTGTTTTGATTTGTTTTGTTTTGTTCATATTTTAGAAAGAAAAAGGTATATCAATAAGGAAAAGTTACAAGGCCTACATATATACATATATGATGTGTATGTGTGTATATACATAAATATATATGTATTCATACACACCATACACATACACACACACACACAATCACACACACATGCACACACACATACAGCAAGAGACAGAGAGAGAGATATATTCAACTATATAAATATACAATTATATATAGAATCCTCCTAGGTTAATGCCTGCATATATAGCAGATACTACTCAAATATGAGCTTTCACGCTTTTCTAAAAGTTGAAAATCAAATTCAAAAGCATAATAATTTTCACTCCATCCAATAATATTCAGAATATTTGTCTCTTTCTTTAGCAACTCACACGGGCCTAAATCCAATAGTTTTTCCAAGTTTAGTGTAGTGCCATATTGGCTACCACACACTCCATGCTTGGAGCTTCCCCTTTCTAAGTGGCACTATTTTACACTGTTATTACACCACTAGATCAGAATAGCAACATGATGCCATAGATTCACAATGGAATTATCATAAGGCCAGTATTTGGAGTAGACTCTCTAATACAAGAAAAGAAGCCACACAGTATTCCCCTGTAACATGATGTTGGTAACATGATACCTGACGTGTGAGGCAGTCTACTCTGGAGCTACATGTGGCTATGGTACAACAAAAAGTAGATTAAAAAAGTCCATTAATCATTTGCTGCAGAAACTAAGAGGACTTTTGAAAATCACTAAATGTGCTTCTTACACTGTGAGAGAAGACATTGCATTTCTAATCTGTGTGATATTTGATTTACTTTTCCATAAGAACCATTAGGATTTTAGGGGTTACTGGATCTGGTAGGGTTTTCCCTGATGAAATATGCTATTGCTTAGGACTCTCTGAAACACTAAGTAACAGGAATACAATCTAAACCACAGCAGCAGTAAGTGGAATTTATTGCATCACAAAACTGAAACAGTTTAGAGATAGAACTGGTCCCTACTGAAGCTGGAGGCAGCAGCTCAGTGACAATTCTACCATGTGTTGGCAGAGTCAGTTTTCATATTCCAGGAGCCAGAATGTATCCTACACTCACCAGTATGACTCCAAGGGAAGAGAGAGGAGGACCCAAGCAGGCTTCTGCTTATGTTTTTGGATTCAGTCTCTTTCATTAGCCCCAACTGGATCATGTACCAATTCCTAAGCCAATTATTGTGGCTAGAAGGAATAAATGCCAGAGGGGTGGGGCATAGATTAGGTTAAGCCAATCAGGCACATCCCTGATGCTAAGAGTGAGGTCATTTCCACCAAATAGCAAGGCTGTAACACAATGGTAGAAAAGTAATCTACCAAAAGGAAATTAAAAGCGCTGATGGCAGAAAGAAAGGGGGGAGGGGAATGGAAGCTGGAGAAACAGCCAACAAATGCAATCCCAAATGTTTTGCTTGAAATGGAAGCGTTTACTCAGAAAAAACATATAGATAACATTCCTTTGGAACTATTATCCTGAAAGTCTTGAGACTGCAGACTCTCAGTAACAGAATGTCAAGGAATCCTAGGATTTAGATTCTAGAAAAAAAAAGGAGGGGGGTATCAATGTTTTCTGCCAAGTAGAACACCTTAGCAATATCAAACATCTTTGAAGATGAGAATTATTGTATTATTTTTATCACGAGCCCATGATAGATTTCCTAGTGTCAATCTGAATAACAAACAGAGAGAGACTCTCTAGAAGAAAAGATGTTTATTTGGGGATAGAGTATTGCAGTGGGAATATGTATGCCATTATCAACTATGTGCATAGTCAGGGAGGTAAAGGAAGGCCAAGGTTTTTAAAGGAAAAAAAATGAGGAGAATTACATAATTTAGTAATTATCTGTAGCTACGTAAATCAATTATAGCTTGAGGCTGGAGAGGCAATTGTTGGGAAGATATCCTTGCCTTAGTATCGTTTTAAGTAAGTTTGTGCTGACCTTTGTGCAAGGTTGTGATTTTTATAGAATTTGTTTTATTACCAGGCATACAAGCGTGAGAACCTTTTCTTCATGGCATTCCCTGGCTCTATTTGTCAAAGTTTTCTTAACATTAGTGACTCCATCTTGATTCTTTCATTTTCACATTAGAACATGTTCTTTTGTGCAGATAAGGTTAATGAAGTTCTGTTCACTTCGTTTTATATTATCTCTTGATCATCTATTTTGGCTTTCTCACAGATTAAGACTTGTAGGAAAACCAAGGCAATGGGAATGTTCATTTTCTAGGGCAAACCTAGATTCTGAGTACGGTGACTGTCCCAGGGACACACTGAACATTATTAGAGCAAATATGAAGCTATTGGAAGCAGTATTGTATAATCGCAAGACTCAGGCTTTGAGGTTAGGCAGATTTGAATTCTAATGTTATTCCATGCATAATTAAGGCATGTCTTCCCTCAGGCTCAATTTCCTCATGGGAAATCATACTACATGCATGATAGAGATGAAGAATTAAATATGGTAATATAGATATAAATCGGAGCAATGTTTATTATATAAGAAATGAGCATGCGTTTACCCTCTCCTTACTAGTTCCTGGAACATGTTTTGAGATCAGCCTAATGTGTCACCTTTAACTTAACTAATAACAATAAAAACCCACTATGTATTGAAGAACTCCATACAGTGGTTAGGAATGCAAACTGCAAAGCCTGAACACCTGGGTTCGAACGTAAGCTCTTTTAACTTGTTAGTGACTAGTTAGGCAAACTACTTAACTCCTCTGTGCCTCAGTTTTCTCATCTATAAAATAGTGACAAAAAGATTTCTGACATTTATTGAGAGCTCATCAAATGTCAGGCATTCTTCTAAGCCTTACTATGTATAAACTCATTTCACTTCAAAATAACTCTCCATAGTTGTACTACATTGTGCTATATTACAGACGGGGAAGCTGAAGCACAGAAAGATTCAGTTGCTTAACAAAGTGATGGAATTGATATAAAAATCCACAAAATGTGGCTCTGAAGTCACTTTGCTAACCACTAACTCTATTCATTATGTATCTTTACCTCTAAACCTTTCTGTGTATTATCTCATTTAATCCACTCAGAATTATGACAACCTAAATCACTGCTTCCAGAGTACAGACTTTTAATTTTCAAAGAAGGACTAAGCAACAACCAGGCAAATTAAATAGCTCGAGTTTACATAGCTAGTATGTGTTGCTGCCTGGTTTTGAAACCTGCATTATTAAAACCTAAACCTTACAGCCTCCATTTCAATATCACCTGAAGACTGAGAATTCCACCAAAATATATGAAATCCCCTTGTCTAATTGGAGCATTTGGAGTTCAGCAGAATTATGTCACCTACACAGTTCTTACAACACTCCTTCTTGCATACTACGCATTTAGGGTTTTTGTTAGTCCTCCCAGCTGTCGCTGGCCTGTGGCCTTGGAAGGACTATTTGAGCAGCTTGAATGGAGTGATCAGCAGAAGGTTAGTTACACTGGCAGCCTCTAAAGTTATCCTGTACCAACACTTGCCTGGAAGCAAGAAGTTTAAAGTGGTTTCAGTAAGAAAACTATATATAGTTTTTATTTTCTTTTTAGCTTGTCTATGAATTATACCTATTGTAATCACCCAGTCACATTTTAATAACTTTTTCCACTGCCTTTAAAATTAATACATACACATTACAGAATGCTAGAACATACAGAAAACATATTTATTTTTCAAGATCGACTTCATAGGTTGATTATTTTCCTTGTTTTTTTTAGTTTTATGTGCTGTTTGAACACTTTACTGGTAATTATATTTACTTTCAAAATCTCATCTAATCATAGTTTAGCCTTTTTGTAAAACTAGGGAATAATCCAATGACTGTGGTGCTTCCTTATTATATATAGGAACATTTTGATTATTAACATATTATTATCACCTCTTACCACCATATCCTGAAATCTCATATATTTTGGAGTTAAACCCCTAGAAAATGTCAAAGTTATGTTTTGCTTTATTTTATTTTCATTTGGTATGCATGCTGTCCTGCAAAAAAGTTTTGGGTTTTGTATGTCCCTAAATCATATATATTTACCTGCTATAGTAGCCATGACACTCTTCTGGTGTTTTACTACTCAGCTCTGTGTTTTACTCTATCTTCTTTTGGTTGACTTAAGTAGCTCTTTGAATCAATGTTTTCTGAGGTCCATATGGGCAGCAAAGTTACTAGGCTCTTGAATAAATGAGAATGTCTTAACAAATGAACTTCTGCTCAATGTAGACTCTGAATTGAACCCTACGTCTTTTGAAAGTGTGTGCACATCCTCCATTCACTTTGTGCACTGGAGAAATATGTGATCAGCTTGATTTTGTTTTGTTAACAAACTCATCTCCCTCCTTTAATACTTATAGAATGTTTTGTCTGACACTAAGTCTAGGTTATTTGCTATCAGACAGGAGACTACTCATCAGACAGGATGATTCAATTCAATATGGGGAATTATAGGTGTTTTTGACAGACTGAGAACTTATTAGTTTCATAACACTTATTGTGAAATCATACTAGAGCTTACTGAAAAATAAATCTAAAGAAAAACAAAATTGGTGACAGAGAGCAAAGGAAAAGTAATAATAAAAAAAGACACTCACATCTAGCAAACAGCTCTAGCCAGGTATAAAATAAAGATAAAAAGAAACCAAATAAACCGGATCAACTCTTCGAAAGTCAAGTGGGTAAACTTTCTGAAAGTGCAGAGTGATAGAAGAAGAAAGCAGAATCCTAGAGGTATTTGCCACTACTTAAGAAAAAGTTGTAGAAAAAGCAAATGCTGCTCACTGTTTGAAACATTCAAAAGCTGGAGAGATACAACTGAGAAGCATAAGCAGAAATGTCGGTCCTCTGGGGGACTCTAGCTTCCAAGGCAACAACAGCAGTTTGGAAACTCCCTAGGAAACAGCTTTCTTAGGCTTAAGCGATTATAGCAAGAGGCACAAACTGCTGGCACAGGTATAAAATGTCCGCTCACAAAAGAATGTGCAGACGCTTCTGCCATGTAGAGGCTCCCTCAATTTACCATGGAGGTGCCAGAAATATGGGGACCAAAGAGAAAATGGAAATCAAGAGATTTATAATATTCTGAATGAGAATAAGCAGTAGCTCAAGAAGTAGCTGCCACTTTTGCAAATGTTAAGGGCTAATAAAGCATAATTCTCTTGAAGGTCACTCTGCGTGAAGAGATACTATATATAATTGCAATTTTCCCCTAGACAAATGGCAAACAAATGGTAATAAACTACTTATAGGAGGTTTCTCCCTGTTGAAAATAACCTCAAGGCCATGGTCTCCAGGGAGACTTAAGTTGACTGGCATTCGAGAAAATCTAATACAAGGAAGGGTTTTTCTGCCTGCGTCTTTCTCTCAGCCACCACTGAGTCCCTTCAACAGACCTCAGCAATAGTAAATCCTTAATTTCAAGAATAAAAAAAAACACATCCTGAATCAACTGCTATAGGTGTTTCCTTGTTTTTTTTTTTTTTAATTTTCTGGGAGTTGGGGCATCCATTTTGTCTGTCTTCAGATCACTTTGGATCCATCAGAGTTGACATGGAATGATTTAAATTTCCAGAATCTTGACAGATGACACTGCTGCAGGCATAAAATGTGTTCCCCTAAAATTGATATGTTGAAGTTATAACACCCAGTACCTGAGCATGTACGAACTTGTAGATAAGGTTTTAAGAGGTTATTAAGTTAAAATGAGGTCTTTAGAGTGGACCCTAATCCAATATGGCTGATCCTTTACAAAAAGAAGAAATTTGAACACACAAAGGACAAGTGCAGAGACAGAGGGATGACCATGTGAGGACACAGTGAGAAAGAGAAAAGCCTTAGAAGAAACCAAACCTGCCAACAATTTGAACATGGAATTCTAGCCTCTAAAATTATGAGAAAAAAGTATAATTTTTTATTTAAGCCACCAGTGTGTTGTATTTTTTTATGACATCCCTGGCCAACTAACACATATGTCTATTCCAGTGGAAGACAGTGATGGGACAGACCACAGCCAAACTTCAACTTGTTTTAGGCATGAGGAAGCCATCTAGCTAGGATACAACCAAACAAGAATTTTTAAAATGGCAAGGACTTTCATTCATTTCAATGACTTAAGAATGTTGAATTACTTTTGTACTTTAACTCACAAAAATCTGATAGATAATTTTCCTTTGGACATGAATTTACAACAGCAAAGGGATTTAAAGCCTTGAATATGCTTATCCCCAGTAATTTTATTTGATGAAAGGATTTAATTAGTATTTTGGGGCATCTCTATGTTGTGTGAAATTTTATAATAAGTATCTTACTTTATCAATTAATCTTATACAGAACCTCTAGGAGCATTTAAGATGAATGTGGCTAGAACTAATTTGGGATAAGAAGTAAACAGTGTGTAACGGTTCATCTTTGAGTTTAGCGTAGAATTGTGGGTAATTTAGTTAATACATACTGAATAACCCATTCTATAGTTTCCTGGAGGCAAAATGCATTCTGCCTACCAGTAGTCCCAGGAAGACACCCAAAAGTGTCCACGGTCAGGTCTGGGGTAGCCATCTCATGAAAATGGTGGAAGAACATTCTGATAGTCCATTGACCTCTGTTTTAGCCCATTTGAGTTGCTATAAAGAAATAGCTATGGCTAGGTCATTTTAAAAGAAAGGAGGTTTACTTGTTCTCAGGACTCTGAAGACTGTAAAAGAAGCATGGTGCCAACATCTGCTTCTTGTGAGAGCCTCAGGAAACTTCCACTCACGGTGGAAGGTGAAGGAGAGTCAGGATGTGAAGATCACAAGGCAAGAGAGGAAGCAAGAGAGGGAAGAGGTCCTAGGCTCTTTCTAACAACCAGCTCTTGAGGGAACTCTCACAGGACCTAACAGACCAAGAGTTCACTCATTCCTGCAAGAATGACACAAAGATGTTCATGAGGGATTTACCTGCTGACCCAAACACCTCTCATTAGGCTCCACCTCCCACACTGTGGGTCAAGTTTGAACATGAGGTTTAGAGGGTCAAATATCCAAACTATAGCAACCTTCTTCCCCAAATTGGTTAAAAAAGACAATTATAATGGAATGCTCATTCCTCTGCTCTCCTTGATGCCATTTCACTCCTTTCCCCACCTTGTCTCCGTTCTTTTTTTCTTCCCATGGAGGAGGAATGAGTTACCTGGATTGGTGGGGGACATCTGTTGGTTTTCATTTATCTGTTGTATTGGCCAAACCTGTTAAAATTGTGTGAGCACTGGAGATTTCTTGATTTTGTTTATTTCTACTCTGCAACAGGAAATGCATGATTCTTGATAAGTAGTATTTTCTCTTTGGAAACCCTTAGATGGGCTTCCCAAGATCTGAGCTTAAATAAATGGTTGGCAGGAAAGATTAGGAAATACTGTGTGCTAAGCCCTTTCTTCCAATTTAGCTTATTGATAAAGTTTGACTTCTGTGTCTGCTTCTCAATTGTTTCTAGAGGAAGAAAGAAGAGTGCAATCTAATTAGGCTCACTTAAAACCAAACCGAGACTGTTTGTTGTTGTATTAATAACACATGTAGATGCATATTTAAAATAATTTTCTATTTTATATAGTACATTGTTTTAATACATCTCTGCTCTGCAAATGTTCTTTTATGTTTTAGAATATTTTCATGGCATCATGCCTTTTTCTAGTTTTCTCATCTTTGAGTGGACTACCCTAGAACCAGTGCTCAAAAGCCAATACAGTGTTTATACTGCTTTTGACCTAGCTCATAGCTTCTGAACACTTCCTAAGATTTCCTCAAGGCTTACAAAAGGAAGACAGATTTAATAGAGCCAGCTGCCAATTTCCTGTCCCTTTTTCTTCATGGGGTTAGGCGATCATCTAGTATTTCTATTGACAGATCCTGTGTTGAACTTACGAATCATTTTGAAGTAGTCTTTTGTTCTTCTTGCAAGCATTGTGCATGAAAACCCCAAGCCTCTTAATTGGCCATGTTTCAAATGTGATTCTTGATTTTGACTTTCAATCCTTCAGACTTTAACACCCATAGTAAAATGGGACACTGCATGTCTCCCCTTAGCTGTGTTGTATCTTAAAGTTTTGTAATATTGGAAGGTGCAAAATGGGAGATTCTGATAGGAGTAAAAGAATGGAGAACTGTTCTCAAAATGTTCTGAATTGGCCAACAGGGTGACTATATCAGGCCTTCTGATTGAATGTAAAGGCCTTGAATTACAGGAGTAACTAAAACACTTCTTCTAATTCATTTCTGATTGCTGTGAGGCTCCACGGGCTTAGGTACTGAGCAAGGAAATGTTGGCAGCTCTTAATTTTGTATTATTGTAAAAAGCAACTAATGGCTTAATAATATTACAAACACAGCTAATAAGAGTGGTCAACTAGTCAAACATATTTGATGGCAATATATTTTACTTTAAAGCATGGCAGGTGTCTTATAGAGACACACACAAATAAATACTGGAAATGTAACAAAATTGACCTCTCAAGAATACTCTTAAGTGATTAGAAGGACTATTTTGATAAGCTTCTTATTTCGGGAGGATGTTGGTGACAACCCAAATTACATACGGAGAACAAGGACTGTTAAAACTTTCTGAGGTGACTAGGTATGGCCAGCTCCATGTTTATGATTTGTAGTGAGTTTGCACTTTTGGAACCTGAGCTGAGTTTCTCAGCATAATAAAAGAAAGCCTGAAAGCCATAAATAATGGTCTTTCTTTGTTAACCTCTCCTCATACTCCACATACCGTGTATCTTTTCCTATAAATAAATGTTAAAGTATTAATGGAATATAAGTTTAAAGGGTACCAGACTACTAGCCTACTTGGGGTACTAACATGGACTGAATCTTCAGTGACACTAGGACTCCATCCAAAGAAGGGTCCTATTAAAAGACAGTTTTTCCCTAAATACATTGTATGTCATAAAGCCCAAACACAACGTATACAGACTATTCAATTCTACAGAGTACAGATGGGTGGTAGGTAGCTAATGTTTGTTGAGTAAAGGAAGACAGATCAAGGAGTTTGAAGGCTGAGTTTAATGATTTCTTCTTTTTTTTTTATTAATTTCCAGGCAAAGAAGCCAACATAACACAGAGACTGAGACTCTGAGGAATGTGATATGGAGATGGAAAAATGGGGTAGGTCACTTTAAAGTCTCTCTTTCTCTGACATATTAGAAAAACTTGAAGTGCTAATGTTTGCCTAATAGTTTCTTGTTTTATAAAATAGGTAAGCCCTGGGCTGCATGGTAGCAATTTCTCTAGCAGACCCTAGCAGAAGAATCCATCTCACCCTTCTGAGATTTGTGATATCCAGCTTCCAACAGGCTATCTCTGAGGACCTCCATTTGAGATTATTGCACTAGAATCAAATGTGTGCAACAAGTTAGCTGGTTAGAAAGCCTGGTTATGGTTTTAATGACTGCTATGCTGAGGTCCTTCTTTGTTAGTCTTTATATCAACACCATGAGGTGAGCTGATTTAACACTACATATTATAGATGAGAACAAAATGTACCTAACGAAGTTAAATAACATATCTAAATTCAAATGATTAATAAAAGGCAAGGCTTGCAACTGAAACTTTTCTCTCCCTAAAGTGTGTCACTTGCAAAGACATTCCTGAATCTTCAATAAAAGAGTTTAGAAAAAGCATGTTTGCACTGAGAATTAGCTAATCTAAAATCAGACTCAGAAATGATTTTTAAAAGTTTATCAGGTTAATGAATTAAAAACTGTATTGTTTTATAAAAGAGAACGAACTCATAAAGGTAAAGAAAATATCTGTAACATTAAAATATAGACATAGGCTTATTCTCCACTTGAGAAAGAACTGCATTGATTTGTGATTTATCTGAAGAAAGTCTTATGCAGTTGGAGTTTGGGGGCACAACCTTAAGCTGCTCACTCCAGCAGTGCTTATTTAGCATATCCATTGAGTTCTCTCTTATTTTTCCTATGAAAAGCTCAAGGTGAAGTTCAAAGATACTTTTCTCTTTTTTTAAACAAAAAAGATGCCTCAAACATTATAATGAAGTGGAAAAAACAAGAGAATAGCAAACTATGAAATGTAGAAAAGGTCAAAGGGGTAAGAAGAGGTACTTCTGATTGAGGGTGTTAAATTTCAGTGAGAGTATATATAATCCAATTTATCTCTTTCACATATACTCTAACATCATGGCTATGCATTAATTGGGAATTTTAATTTCAATTTGTGCTGTGCCCCTATGCTGTCTTTGTTAATATTCCTTCCTTTTGCTTTTCCATTTTCTCTTTCCCGCCTTCTCTCTTTCTCCAGGGCCAACTAAAGTTACCTGTTGGAAGAGTATGAGATTGCCTTAATGATATATTTGATTTTAATATCTCCAAGGTGGCTGACCTCTTAACATGGTGCCTGGGTCTATAAATTAAGGGTCATAACTTCCAAGCCTTATAGTTTCTTTCCTAGTGCTATAGGCAAAGAAACACTCATATGCTGAGCATCATCTCAAAATCTTGGACTGCTTATCTACCCTAGGAAGAAGTAGTGAATTATGACTAGGGATGGTGCTCATTTGCAAAATCAGAACCCAATTATTTTCCTGAGAAGCTGGACATTGAAGTATTTGAGATGAACTGATTCCATCTTTTTACCTCTGAGGATCTTGCTGTTATCTATCAACTGCATTTCACAGATCTATATAATGCTCAGCTTCTGTATGAAGTACAGAATGACACAATTAAAGCTTAAAATCCCCTACTATAAGGAGAATAAGAGTGAGAGCAAGAAATTGAGAGAGGAGGAATGAAAGGAAGGAAGGAAGGAAGGAAGGAGGGAAGGAAGGAAGGAAGGAAAGAAGGAAGGAAAGAAGGAAGGAAGGAAAGAGAGAGTGGGGGTGGTAGTGTGTATTAGCAGAGGAGAGGATAGCTAAATCAAAATAATCTGGTTTTATTTTTTCAGGAGGCTTTTGAATTCATGTCTCACAATTTGTTTTCTCTGTTTTATAAAAATATTCTGAAATACCTCACTTATGTATCATTAATAAAAGTCTGACCCCAACTGCATATAAATTTGTATGAAGTTTCTGTCTTGCTTTATTTCTTGTCTATTTCTGCTTTAAAGGGAGATCCAAAGAACTCAGTGAATGCCCCCTTTATTTCTTTTCTGCATTTTAAAATTCAGCTTATATTATTGACACAGTAATGGGTTGCAAGCTGTTAACGTTTGAAAAAAATGTCAAAATGCAATCTTAAATAATA
Organism: Symphalangus syndactylus; assembly: GCF_028878055.3. NCBI lineage: Eukaryota > Metazoa > Chordata > Mammalia > Primates > Hylobatidae > Symphalangus > Symphalangus syndactylus. The sequence goes on from NC_072428.2 coordinate 14,880,761, forward strand.
GCCATAAATGATAGAAAATCTCTTTCAGTAACATTTGTTATTACCCTAGGTGACACGAACTGTAGTGTTTTGCATTTATATATTTTGTTGTCTTGATAACATTTTCATACTGTTCTACTAAAATATAAGCCAAAAAGTTATTTTTGAAGCAAGGTATAAGCTATGATAGAAAGAAAGGAGAGGAGACGGATACAAGAAAAGAGAGAGATGGAGATAGAGGAAAGGAAAAGAAAAAAAGAAAGAAGGAAAGCACGAAAAGCAAGAACTCAATTTTTATCTGTGGTCTGTGTTTGCTCATCCAACCACCTTCTTAGGAAAATGCACACCTTCTATTTTTTGCAAAGGTTAAAGTCTACGAATAACTTTTCTGGGTCTCAACTGTGTAATTAAAAAAAAAAGTATGGGTCAGACCAGATGATTTCAGGATCTGAAATCTTATTCAAATGAGCAAATTGGTTCTAGTAGCCAGGTTTCTGCCATAATGGATATTGCGTAGCAACTATTCTTATAGTGAATTGTTAGTACATCAAATAGCAGGGTCAGGCTTGTCCACAAGATAAATTAGCCCTCTGGACTAATGTTTCTTTGGCTGTTAGGATATTTTCAACTTGTGTTAAATGTGCTAGAAGGCTTGAATGAGACCAGTTTAAACAAATAGGTTGCTTTTGAAATGTCAACACGTAAAAGCTAGAGTTACTATTTATCATTTAGAGTTCATAGTTGTTTCTACATAACTTCATTTTAAGAAATATATGCAATACTTTTCATCATGCTTCTGTCAATATTTCCACTAAGTTGATAAGCGATCTCTAGATATGATCATCTATAAGTCCTCTGAGACATTACCCAGAAACCATGATGCATCACTGATGTCCTTGTCACATGCCAGTCATCTTGCAGATGTTCAGCTGGCTTCAGCAACAATACTTAATGATAGCTAATAATTGTGTGCCATTTTCCTCTTAAGAAATGTCAATCTAATAGGAAATATTTCCCGGAACTCAGGGGAGCACACACTAGAATTTAGCTATAGTGCTCTGTGGCCCACATGTGAACAATGTCAGCCCAGCAATGTGCCTACCATGTAATGGGCAGTAAATATTTGTTGACAAGTGAATCAGTGATCTTTTCACATACTCCCAGATATTGTTTGAGATGTAGACAACTTTTAAAAGTACTAATCATACCTAACTAATCTCTATTCTAAAAACAGAATTTAACGAAGACCAATTCAATGAGGAATTTGTCCCAGGTCCGATTCAGCGTCACTTTGATCTATCTAGAAGTCACTCCTGGAAGAAACAGTTGTCTTACTTTACCATTTGATAAAATTTCACTTTCTCGGAAGAAACTGCAGATTCATGAGAAAAGTCAAGCACTTTTGTGGGTTTTTCTCTATCTATGCCATCCATCACTGTGGCTGCAGTGGAGCTCTCTCTATCTTCTGCTGCCACAGTGCTCAGCTGTTGTTCCCACCTGGCACCAGAAATGCAACTCAAAGAAAGAAACAGCAGAAGGGAAATAAAACAAGAACAAGAAGCTGGGATTGAAGCCAGATGAGGTGGAATGAGCAGAGGGGCTGAGAGAAATAGAATCTAAATTCTACATTACGCTTTGCCACAACCCACCTCTGAGAGTGTTGGCCCCATCTCTTTCATTATTCTTCTGCTTCTTGAAAAGGTTTTTATGATGAGGAAAATAGGAATGAGGAGAGAGGATCTAAAGTCTCGTTGCTTCAAAGCTTTAGCTGTCCAATATCTTCTAAGATTTCTGTGATTCTGAAATGTACACATTTAAAAATTTAGAGCCTGACGGACCAGCCCTGAAACAAGCAAAGCGGAAGGTAGAGCCAGTGAGCATAGGATATGCTGTCCACGTGTAGGGGGAAAGGAGAAAAAGCAGTTTCAGATATCCTTGCAGTAAACCAGTGCAGGTCAAAAAAGAAACAAAGACAGCCGTTTAAGACAGACTAATGATGTTACTACCATGATGAAGTAGAAATGATTATTATTTAGATTAGTGGCCATAGTTTTAAATGTACATATATATATATGTGCGTGCATGCATATGTACACATACACAAACATCAAATTGTACACACTAAAATAAGTGCATATTGTTATTAATTTCATTCTACTGCACTGATATATTTTTTCTAGTTCTTTTCCACATATATATGTATATGTAGAAAAAGTTATATAACTATATGTCATTAATTTTTAAAAATCAGATCAGATAGGTGTAGGGGTGTGTCCATAATCTCAGCACTTTGGGAAGCTGAACAGGCAATATCACTTGAGCTCAGGAATTTGAGACAGGCCAGGGCAACATAGTGAGACCCTATCTCTATAAAGAATTTAAAAAACTAGCTCGGTGTGGTTGCACATGCCTGTAGTTCTAGCTACTCAGGAGGCTGAGGTGTGAGGCTGGCTTGGGCCTGGGAGGTTGAGGCTCCAGAGAGACATGATTGTGCCCTGCACTCCAGCCTGAGCAACACAAAGGGATCGCATCTCAATAAAAAACAAGAAAAAAAAAAAAACTTAAAATATCAAGATCTATAAATTTGTAAAGGAGAGAGAAACTTTATTTCTTCTGAAGGATTACAGTCTACAAGGTGGCCATCCTGCAGGCTGGGGAGCAGCCTCTAGCCAAGATCAGAAACAGTTACTTTGAAGAAGAAAGGGTTGTAATAGGAATTTTATGCTGAACAGGTTGGCTAAACATACATACTCAACAGGTTACAGGAGAAGCTATGAATATTCATGAAGGTGGTCCTGACACATGCATATTGAACAAACATGCATGTAACATACAACCCATGTTACTTTCAGGTGTAGACTTAACATTTAAATGTATTACAATTAGGCCCTGTGTATTAGTCTGTTTTCACACTGCTACAAAGATACTACCTGAGACTGGGTAATTTCTAAACAAAAGGGGTTTAATTGACTCACAGTTTCACATGGCTGAGGAGGCTTCAAGAAACTTGCAATCACGGCAGAAGGCAAAGGAGAAGCGAGGCACATTATACATGGAGGCAGGAGAGAGAGATCACAGGGAAAATTGCCACTTTTAAAACTGTCATATCTCATGAGAACTCCCTCACTATCACCGGAACAGCATGGGGGAAACTGACCCCATGATCCAGTCACCTCCAACCAGGTCCCTCCCTCAACGTGTGGGATTACAATTTGAGAGGAGATTTGGGTGGGGACACAGAGCCAAAACATATCACCCTATATGCCACAACGTCATTTTAGGCCACAAAGGCATGCAAGTGCACAATCTCTATAAAATGGCCAGAACCAGTCCTTGGTTGGCGTCCTGTTTATCTGTAGGAAGTTACTGTAATCAGTCTTTTGTCCAATAAAAGCTGTAGTAGTGGCTGGTGGAGCAGGGACTGGGGGTCAGTTAGTGAACATCTGATGGAGCTGCAAATTGTTTTAATGTTGCTTATCTCAAGGCCAGTGTTTGTTTAGCTGCTAGAGAATAAGAAAGACCTTGTGGCAATTAGAACATGGTTTATTCTCTAAGTGTAGAGGATGTGTGACTTAATTTTTGCCTGTTATAATTTGGTATCCTATTGCCAAAATGTCTGGTTTATAATTTTGTATCTTATTGCAAAAAATAGCCGGTTCTGTTGGTTTTATGATCTTTATTCTAACATTAATTTTGGTCAGTTGTCCCTAAACCATAAAAGGAAGGGGTTATAATGAACCCCAACTGACCTCTCATCCCATATGGCTGGGAACTAGGTTTTTAAGGTTTTTTGGGGGTCCCCTTGGCCATAAGGAGTCCATTGAGTCAGCAATGACTTAGGATTTTATTTTTAGTTTACTATATATGTATATATGTGAGTGTGTGTAGATGTGTGTGTGTGTATGTACGTAGGTATGTAGGACAGAACCAGAAAAGTGTATATCTGTATACCAGAATGAAACATTTAGAAACAATTTTTAATCAACTATATTGAGATATAATCTGCATATAATGAAATTAAACAGGTTGAATATGTAGGTCAATGCCTTTTAAAAATGCAGACAGTTGTATAACCAGCACCGTAGTCAAGATGTAGAGAATTTTTATCCCCTGGAAAGTTCTCTTTCATCCCTCTGCAGCTGATCATTTCCATGCCACCTCTGACACAGAGAATCACTGATAAAATTTCTGATCAGGATAAATTAGGTTTTCCTGGTTTTGAACTTAATAGAGATAGAATGTTTTGTTATCACATTTTTTTCACAACAATATCTAAGATTCATTCATGTTATTCAGTTTCAATCATTTTTGTTTCTGCATAGTTGTTGTCATATGAATATACCATATAATATGTCATGTGGATATACCACAATTTGCTTGATGGACAATTAGAGATATTTAAACTTTCAAGAAAGAAACCCATATAACAAATATATGGGTATGGGTGTGTGTGTGTGTGTGTGTGTGTGTATATATATATAACACTCTATATATATATATAACACTCCTCCTAAAAATATACATACTTCACCAAAAGTAGGGAGGAATTATTAATAGTAAATGCAAAGATGTAGGCTCCAATAATAGAGGAGATGGTTAAAAATACTTCTCAAAATCATGCTGAAGGTTAGCAAAAACCTGGAGAGAATACAGAGCTTCAAAAGGGACTCTAAAACAAACAGGAAAATACGTATTTCCCCATTCAATTGCCTTGACATCTTTGTTGAAAGTTAGTTGAATTAATATGTGTGGGTTTATTTCTTCTTTCCCTTTTCTGTAGTATTGATCTATATGTGTATTTGTATGAATACCAAATGTCTTGATTACTACAGCTTTTAAGAGTAATACTTGACTCCAGGTACAGTAAGTCCTCCAACTTTGTTCCTCTTAAAGTTGGTTTATTTATTCTGAACTATACATTTTTACATAAAATTTAGAATCAGTTTGCCAATTTCTATTTATTATTTTATTTTATTTTATTTTATTTTTTGAGGCGGAGTCTTGCTCTGTCGCCCAGGCTGGAGTGCAGTAGCACGATCTCGGCTCACTGCAAGCCCCGCCTCCCAGGTTCACGCCATTCTCCTGCCTCAGCCTCCGGAGTAGCTGGGACTACTGGGGCCCGCCACCACGCCCGGCTAATTTTTTTTTTGTATTTTTAGTAGAGACGGGGTTTCACCATGTTAGCCAGGATGGTCTCGATCTCCTGACCTCGTGATCCGCCCGCCTCGGCCTCTCAAAGTGCTGGGGTTACAGGCGTGAGCAACCGCGCCCAGCCAGTTTGGCAGTTTCTATAAAAACTCCTGATGGAATTGGAATTGGAATTTTGTTGGGTCTTTCAAGCCATACCCATGTTACATCATTTTATTTAGTTAGATCTTCTTTATCTCAGTGAACTTTTATAATTTTAAGTGTAGAAATCTTAGACATTTTTGGTAGATTTATTCCCAGGTATTTTACATGTTTTTTAAAAAGTTTTTCAATGTTCTGTAGTCCATATATGTGTGTGTGTGTGTGTGTGTGTGTGTGTGTGAATACAATTACTTTTTTTATATTAACTTTTCTTCTTATGAACTTGCTAAATTTGCTTATTAGTTCTAATAATTGTTTTATAGATTCCTTGGGATTTTCTATGTAAACAATTAGATTATCTTATTTTATAGAAATAGTTTTGCTTATTTCTTTTCAATCTGATTATTTATTTAAATGATAAAATCAGGAATTCTCACCTTACTTCCAATCTCAAAGGCAAACATTTCAGTCATTTATCATTAAGTATAGTGTTGACTGTAGTTTTTTTTCCAGGTGCTTTTTGTCAGTTTGAGGAATTCCTGGTTTGATGCATTTTTAAAATCATGATAATTGTTGAACTTTCGCAAACAATTTTTATGCACTTATTGAAATGATAATTGTTTCTTCTTTATTCCATTGATAGGCTACATTACAGAACTAATTTTTAATGTTGAACTAACCTTTCATAAACCTTAATTGCTTATGATGTATTGTCCTATATATTATTGGATTAAATGTTAACATTTTAAATTATTTTTCCATCTAAATTTGTGAAGAATATGGATTTGTAATTTTTATATGTCTTTGTCATGCTTTGAAAATATGTAATTTCTTCTCTGAGTGCTTGATAGAGCTCACTAGTTAAAATTATATGAGGCTAGTGTTTTGGGAGAAAAGGGCTTGATAATAACTTCACTTTAAAAATAAATAAAGGACTATTTAGATAGTTTTTCATTCATTTAAAAATGAGGTTTTCTTTTATGTCATGAAACATAGTTACAATAGTTGTTTAAATTCGTCATCTGATAGTTTATCTAATTTTTGGGGGGGTTGGTATTCGTTAATGGTCTTAGCTTTAGAAAATCAGATCCCTATTTCTCTGAATGATTAATAATTTTGGATCATGCCCTGGATATTGTGAAGATTATGCTGTGCAGATCTGGGGTCTTGTCATATGCCTCTGTACAACGTAGAAGTTTTTGTTTCTCAGCCTGATTAGGTTTAGACAGCAAATCATTTCTCGCACTCTGGGTGACAGTTCAAATCTCAGTTCAGTTATCTAAGCCACTGTTAACACTGGTTGGGTTCTGTCCCATGTGCAGGTCAGCAGTTAAACAAAGTGTTCTGCCCGCAGAGGTCGCATTTCTTCTCATTCTTCTAATCAGAAACTTGAGTCGTTTATCAGACAGTTGGAATGCCAGGACACTGTGTTACTCTGGACTGGGGTTCACATTCAGGGCAAAGCCAGGAGAGAAAAAATGAGTAGGAAATTTTAATTTATGTGGATTACGTCTTTGAGTTCTTAATTTCCCTCACAGTCCATCTGCTTGTACTTATTTTCCTAGTCCTAGGCAGTTGTTATTGTTTTAATTTTTTTTATTTTGTCCATAATTTTTAGCTGTAGTTAGTGAGAGGGTTGGGCAGTAGTGGGCTCACAGTGCCGTAACCGAACTGCATCTCCACACCTTAGCCATCATTGTTTTTGAATATTGTTTTCATATTAAGCAATTGTAGAGCAAAGCTTAATCACATATATGATTATATTTATGAATATTTTCTTGTAAGTAGGTTATCACATGTCTCAGTGGAATGACAGTTTATTCCTTCAATTTTCAGTTCTTAGAACTTTTATGTTTACAACCCTGGATAGAACTCTTAGCACAATGTTGACTAGAGATAGTGATAACAATATCCTTATCTGATTCCAAGATCTAAAGGTAATGCTTTAAAATGTTTATGATTGGGCCATTTCCATTTATGAAGTTAAAAATATTCTCTTTCATTATTTGTTTATTAAGAATTATTTTAATTTAAATTTTAAATGGGTATTAATCATTTTTCTGAATCTATTGACATGACCAAATATATTTGTCTCTTTTAAATTGATACTTTGGTGAATGACATTATACAATTTCTAATTAAAAGCCAAAATTTGTACACACACACACAAACACACACACACACACACACACACACACGTAGATATTGATATAATTTTATTCCATAGCTGAATTTTGCTGGGCAATATTTTATTTAAGATTTCATGTTGGCCGGGTGCAGTGGCTCACCCCTGTAATCTCAGAGCTTTGGGAGGCCAGGCGGGCGGATCACGAGGAGGTCAAGAGATCAAGACCATCCTGGCAAACATGGTGAAATCTCGTCTCTAAAAATACAAAAACTAGCTGGGCGTGGTGGCGTGTGCTTGTAGCTCTGGCTACTTAGGAGGCTGAGGCAGGAGAATCACTTGAACCTGGGAAGCGGAGGTTGCAGTGAGCCCAGATCATGCCACTGCATTCCCGCCTGGTGACAGAGCGAGATTCCATCTCAAAAAAAAAAAAAAGAAGAAGATTTCATGTCAATTTTTAGTGGGTGTTGTTGGTCTATAATTTTTTTACCATGTTATTATTGTCTTACATTACAATTAAGATTATTGTAATATTAGGAAGGAATTTTGAGAATATTCCTACTTTTTTATTCTCTGGAAATCTTTATATAAAATTGAAGATATATTTTTATCAAATGTTTGCTAAAACCCAACAGTGAAATAATATGAAATTGTTGTTACAATAGTTTATTTTTTCTCCCACTGATTAAACATATGTTAAATTTCTAAGCTTTACATCCTTTTTAATTAAAATTTTCTTTTAGATTTAAGGAGTACATGTACAGATTTGTTAACTGAGTATATTGCATGATGCTGAAGTTTGGTGTACCAATGATTCCATCACCCAGGTATTGAGCATAGTACCTAATACCTTTGAAAACCTTGTTCTCCTCCTTCTCCACCCCCTCTAATAGTCCCCAGTTCCTATCACTGCCATCTTTATGTCCATGAGTACCCAATGTTTAGCTCCCACTTATGAGTGAGAATATGCAATATTTGGTTTTCTGTTCCTGCATTCATTTGCCTAGGATAATGGCCTCCAGTTTTATGTGTGTTGCTGCAAAATAAATGATTTTGTTCTTTTTTATGGCTGCATAGAATTCCACATGTACCTTATGTACCACATGTTCTTCATTTAGTCCACTCTCGAGGGTCAACTAGGTTGATTCCGTGTCTTTGCTGTGGTGAATAGGGCTGCAGTGAACATGGGAGTGCATGTATCTTATTGTTAAAATGATTTATTTGTTTTTGAATATATGCCTAGTAATTGGATTGCTGGATCGAACAGTAGTGAAGCATGATATTTTTCTTGACTGCTTCGCAGAACGCGCGACAGGGGTGCCTCATTTACTCAGCCTGCCCCTCTCTAACCCTCGCGGGAGGGAGCATGTGAGTGAAAGACTGCAGGAACTGGAGCGAGCACTTTTGGGCTCTGGGAGGGACAAACTGCATTTACTCGGTTTGCCACACTCATCCCCTTGTGGGAGGGAGCAAGTAAGTGAGCCAGCACAGGATCCAGCTGGCTACTTTGAGGCAGCGGCAGGAGCAAACTCCATGCCGGCCCTATGGTAGCATCCAGCTTGGGATGCCTGAGACCCCCCAAACATCAGAGGGCATGTTACAGTGCTCTTTTAGCTCGGCCATCCGTGGATGGCTTAAGTGTTAAGCTCGGTGGTCCCTTTGCCTTGTCATGTGGCGCAGCTGCCCTCTGCCATCGAGGGCAAAGGGCCAGTGTGATAGCCTTTTTTGGGGTATCCACACTCATGGCTCCCAAGCTCTTGTCTAGTGTCCAGGAAAAATTATGTTGCATGAACGAATTGAAGGATGGTGAATGTGGAGGATTTTATTGAACAATGAAAGTGGCTCTTAGTGAGAAGGGGAAAGGGAAAGGGCATGGAAGGGCAGGTGTTATCTTTCCCTCAAGTCTGGTGGTCTCCAGCGGGACTCTTCTCCGAAGTCAAGCCATCAAGCCATCCCTCTGAAGTCAAGTCGCTTCTCTCCAATGTCCAGCCACTTCTCCGCTCCTCTCCAATTGAGTCTAAGGGTCTTTATAGGAACAGGATGGGTGTTCAGGTGGTCCATGGGTAGTTTAGAAAAAGGCAACAGTCGACTGGGAAAACAGGGATACAAGTTCTCACTTTGGGTCGCAGGTTTCAGGCTTTTTGACTTGAAGGTGGGACTGTCAGGGACCTGCCACCACCTAACTAGAATTTCTCTGCCTCCTGCCTCTGTTGTATCAGTAGTTCTAAATTCTTTGAAAAATCTCCAAACTGCTTTTCACAAGGGCTGAATGAATTTATATTCCCACCAGCAGTGTATAAGCATTCCCTTTTCTCCACAGCCTCACCAGCATCTGCTGTTTGTTGACATTTTAATAATAGCCATTCTGACTATTGTAAGAGGGTAACTCATGGTGGTTTTGATTTGTATTTTCCTCATGATTAGTAATGTAAAACATTTTTTCTTATATTTGTTGGTTGCTTGTAAGTCTTCTTTTGATAAATGTCTGTTCATGTTTTTTGCCCATTTTTAAATGGAGTTATTTGGTTTTTGCTTGTTAAGTTGTTTAAGTTTTTTATAGATTCTGGATATTAGACCTTTGTCAGATGTGTAGTTAGTGAATATTTTCTCTCACTTCTTAATTTAAATACTCCTTTATCTTTATAAAGGCTGTCTGTTTACTCTGCTGAGAGTTTATTTTACTTCGCCAAAGCTCTTTAGTTTAATTAGGTCCCCGTTGTCAATTTTTGTTTTTGTTGCAATTGCTTTTGAGAGCTTAGTCATAAATTCTTTCCCAAGGTTGATGTCTACAATAGTATTTCTTAGGTTTTCTTCTAGAATTCTTATAGTTTGAGGTCTCACATTTAAGAGCTTCATAGGCTCACATAAGCCTTTTTAAAAATAAATTTGACGTTTCTTTTTTCTTAGCTATCGTAGATGTCATCCAAGTTTCCAAATTTACTGGCAAAAATGTTAGCATAGTCTTTTGTGAGTTTAAAAAAAATCACAGCAGTTTCTGCAATTTTGTCCCTTTTTCATGTATTATTATTTATATGCATTATCTGTTTTTCTCTTGATCATGGTTAACAAAGATTTGTCTATTTTTATCAGCTTCAAATAATCATCAATAAATTTATTATTACCTTCTTTTGTATCTTTATTTTGGTATCTACCATGCTTTTTTTCTATTTTATTTTGGTTGCTTGTTTTTCTTTTCTAGCTTCTGCTGTTGCATTCATACCTCAATAATTTTGGCTTTTTCAAATATAAGTATTACTGTGAAAGGACTGTAAATTCAGTTTTAGCAGCTCTTCACAAATTTGCAATGAAGAAATTATTTTATTGTTTACTTAATTTCCATTATAAGCTCATTGTTAACTATATATTATTAACAATTATGACTTAATTTCTAGCTTATGTCTTATGTTTAGTTATGTTTCTGACAATGATATCCAATCATAATTATGTTATGTTCAGAGGACATTGAGTGTAGAATAAAAATTGCTTGGAAGCAATCTGAATTTTTGCTTAAGAAGAAAAAATATTCTTAAACTGTTGTATACAGGGCTCAGTATATGTCTTTGAGATAAGCTACTACATTCCTACAAGGTTTATCAATTATTCAAAGAAAAGTGTTAAACTTTCTGAAGTTTATGAAAGATTTATATATTGTCTTGCAATTCTGGCAGGTTTTTTGCCTTATATACTTGGTTCCTAAATCAGTAGCTGCTTATGATAGTCAAATTTTAAATTTCGATTTGAACCTCTTTCGTTCAAACAATATTATTTTTTACCTTAAAGTTTACTTTTTCTCATATCAGTATAGACACTCCATATTAATTGCCTGTGGCCTTTTTTCCATTTTTGTTTAATTTAAATACTCCTTTCTCTTTATGCTAAAGTGTGGCTGTAATAGCCATATAGGTAGACTTTAAAAATCTAATCTGATGAACTCTTTTAAATAATCTTATTAATACATAAAATATATATAATACCATATCTGATTGATACTTATTGTAATTACTGATAATTTTGATTTATTTATAGTCATTTTATTTTATTTATCCTGCTTTTCATTTTTCTTTATTCCTGCCTCTTGCCTTGTATTGAGTTGAGATTTATAATTAATTTTTCTTCTCATTCCATAAATTTAAAAGTTACACACACTTATTTGTGTTTATTATTTTAAAAATTTCTTTGACTATATGAATGTGAGCATGGTAATTTAATTTAACAAAGTCTATTACATTTTGTTACTCTACTTCAAAATAATATAGTGAACATCTAAGCTTCAATCTTCTTATTATCTTTATTTTTACTATATTTGGTCAAGATTTCAGGTATTTTATAATAATTTTTACTCCTAAATTAGACTGTATTGCTATAGTTTTATACAGTCATATACCTAATATCTGGGGTCATTTTTTTGCTTAATTCTCCAGTCACATTTTAGTTAGGAAATACAATCTAGATTAAGAATTATTTTCTCTCAGCAACTGGAAAATGTAATTTTACATTAAATTTCAAGTTCTTCACTTGATGAATCTGCACTGGTATAATTGTTTTGATTTATTTATAATAAGATTTTTCTCATTGCATCTGAAAGCTTCTCTTTGTTTTTGGGTTTTGAAATTGTACTGCAATAAATCTTTTATGGATTGTTTTCATTTTAAGTACTTTAAGTTTTTTATGCTTTGTCAATTAGAAGAAATGTGACTTTTATAAATTCTGGAAATTTTTCTTCTGTATTTTTCCTTCCTTTTTAAAGGCATTTATTTATTTATCTTTATTGACACATAAAGTTGTACATCTTTTTTGTGCACAACGTGATATTTTGACATATGTATATATATTGAAATGACTAAATTGAGCTAATTATCGTATTCATTACTTCACGTAGTTGCTTTTATTTTGGTAAGAACACTTAAAATCTGTCAGCAATTTTCAAGAGTACATACAATATATTGTTATTTAGTATAGTAACCATGTTGTACAATAGAGCTCTTGAATTTATTCCTTTTATGTACCTGGAATTTTGTATACTTTGACCAATATCATTCTAATAGCTTTCCCCAGCCCCTAGATCCTGGTAACTTCTGTTCTACCATCTACTTCTATGAGTTCAATAGTTATAAGTTGAGTCATGCGGAATTTGTCTCTCTGTGCCTAGTCTTTATTCACTTAACATAATATCCTCCAGGTTTATCCATGTCATAACTAATGACAGGATTTCTTTCTTTTTGAGGCTGAATAGTATTCCATATTATCTTTTCTCATTCATCCACTGAAGGACACTTAGGTTGATTCCATATTTTGGCTGTTATAAATATCAACGGGTGTGTCGATATCTCTTGGATGTACTGATTTCATTTCTAGAAAAATAAGTAAATGAATAAAAGAATCCTATTTATAATAGCTACAAAAACTATAATACTTAGGATAAATTTAGCCAAAGACTTACCAGACCTGTACATTAACAACCATAAAAAATAGAAAAAATAAATTGAAGATATAAATATTCATTCCATGTTTAGTGATTATAAGAATTAATGTGTTAAAATGTTTATGCTAATCAAAGCAATCTATAGGTTCAATGTAACCTCTATCAGACTAACAATGACATTTTTCATAGAAAGAGAAAAAATAATTTTAAAATTTATGTGGAACCACAGATGAACCCAAATAACCATACAATCTTGAACAGAAAGAACAAAACTGGAAGTATCACACTACCTGACTTCCAAATTTAATACAAAGCTATAGTAATCAAAACAGCATGGTACTGGCATCAAAACAGACACATAGACCAATGGCATGGAAAGCCCAGAAATAAACCCACGTATTTACAGTCCATTGATTTTTGACAAAGGTACTGAGAATACACAGTGGAGTAAGGACAGTCTCTTTCATGAATGATGCTGGACAACTGGATATCCATATTAAAAAGTAATAAAATTAAAATCTTATATTATACCACATATGAAAATATACTTAAAATGAATTAAAGACTTATATGTAAGATTTGAAACTGGAAACCAACTAGAAGAAAACATAGAGGGAAGCTCCATGACATTGTTCTGAGCAATGATTTTTTTTGGATATAAATCCAAAAGCACAGACAACAAAAGTAAAAATAGACAAAGGGGATTGCATCAAATTAAAAAAACAATGTAACCACTGAATGCATGCATTGTATTTTCAGCAAGTACACAGAGGAAGAAGTATTTACAAGTTGTGTCGTTTTGGGTGTATTATTTAAGCGTTTTACACAATAGTTTTTTTTTTTAGTTTTGTGGAACCTTTTTTTTTTTTTTTTTTTTTTTTTGAGATGGAGTCTCTCTGTCACCCAGGCTGGAGTGCAGTGGTGCGTTCTCGGCTCACTGCAAGCTCCGCCCCCCGGGGTTCATGCGATTCTCCTGCCTCAGCCTCCTGAGTAGCTGGGACTACAGGCGCCCACCACCATGCCCAGCTAATTTTTTGTATTTTTAGTACAGACGGGGTTCCACCATGTTAGCCAGGATGGTCTCGATCTCCTGACCTTGTGATTGGCCAGCATCAGCCTCCCAAAGTGCTGGGATTACAGGCTTGAGCAACTGCGCCCAGCTTACACAATAGTTTTCTTATCAGTGAGAATGGACGATCATAACAAGCACATGGGGATTTCAAAAAGTGCTTGAAGATGTTTTTAAAGCAATGAGTTTTGTACCTGGTACTTTGAAAACAGCGAAAAATGGGATTTAGTTTTGGGTTATAACAAAAATTGTCATGGAAAATCTGCCTGGAGATGCAGATAAATGGATCTACGTGAGAAAGATAAGTAGGAGTTTCCCAGAGAGTGAGAAAACATGGAAGGGAGAATCTCATTCCAAAAGGAGGAAAGCGGTAGCTGATAAAGAGTTCATATTCATTGAACACTTACAATGTGTCAGGCACTATAGCAGGGGTCAGTAAACTACCATCTGGTGCCAAATCCAGCCTGTTTGCTGCCTGCTTTTGTAAACAGTCTTTATTGCAGCACAGCTATAACCAATTGTATGTGTATTGTCTATGACTGTTTTCACACTACAATAGCAGTTAGAGTTGTAACAGAGACCATATGTCCTTTATTACAGACAAAAATATTTATTATCTAGCCCGTTACAGTAAAAGTTTGCTGATCCTTGCACTGTATTAAGGAATACATGTAAATTTTCTCATTTAATTATCTTTCGGTATCAAGGGAAATGAAAGGGTGCGGTCAGTTGAAGAAAGGCAATTATTTGAAATTGGTATAGTACCAGGGCACAGAGATGAAGAGTATGTGGTAAAGAATAAAAATTGAGACAAGAAAGGTAAATTACAGATAGTGCTTAAATATTTCATTCACTAATATTTGAAAATAATGACAAGGAATGTGTAAGACCAGGTGGGTCAGATAAAGTATAATTTTCTAAAAATATGTGCACAGCTACCTGCTTCAGTGGCAAAGAAAAGACCTTATTCAATTATTTCCCCCCGTTACAAATTACTTTCTCTTCACACATTTGCTGTTTGTGTATCACCCCTTTTTACTGCTTGCTTAGTCAGTATGTGTCTCTCATTCCTAAGAATCTGTTTACAAAAAAAAAAACCTTCTTCGTTCTTGCCAATACTTTCTTCAACACCCATCCTACTCCCTCATCCATCTTCAGGATTTATATGTGTGGGTTATTTTTTTTTTTCCTTTATGCCCTATGTTTAGGTCTTACATGAGCTTCTCGATTTTCCAACAGCCACATCCTACACAAACTCTGACTCTCCTTCCAACCTATCTTGCCAAAATTTTTCTGAGCTTGTGAGTCAGTGTTTAAAATAACCTACAGGAACTGGGCTGTAATGATCTTAGGATATTTTACTCTCAGGAGAGTGTTACTGTTTCCTAAGATGGCAGACATACCTAAGTCAAAAATATCAATTCCAAGTCCCCAACACAAATGTTTGCATTGCAGTTCATTTCCAGGAAGGTGCAATGCACCTACCCCTAGGAGCTCCCATAACACAATCTTTAGCATAACTGTTGAATTCTCATGAGTGAGATGAAGTCAGTGTTTCAGATATATGAACTATACAGATCTAGAGGAGGAGAAAAAAGCAACATTGACTTAGTTAAGAAAGGCTTCCCAAAGAGGAGAAGCTGACATTGAAACTGGAACTGTGAAAAATGCATTATGGTCAAGTACAACTATAAGGATAATAACACATGGCAGAATATATAGCCTTTGGGACTAATCAAGAATGGTGACAGCATTGTATTCTATCAATTTAGTTCAATTAATGTTTATCTATTTTTTCATTCATTCATTCATTCATTATTTCATTTATACTATTTCCATTCAGCAATCATTTTAAGCACTATGCAAGTCAATGGAAATTTAGAGATAAAGAATTCATGGAGTTCAAAGCTTATCGTGGTCAACAAAGCATACACACATACACACACAAACACATATACACATATATAATTTATACACACACAATTACACAGCAAATTTATATACATATACAGTAATTGCATAATGGTGACAACTACCATTTACCAAACATTTTATGTTGTTTGTTGCCATTCTCGTAACCCAGTAAATTTGATATTCACGTAGCCACAGAGGTTCATAAAGGTTAGCCAAATTGCTCAAGGAAACACAGCTTGTAAGTGGCAAAGCTGAAATTTTAACCTAAGTTTGTCTGTATCTAGAGCTGGCCACGTATTTTTCCTCTATGTTGTTTTGCCTCTTTGAGAGATGTGGAAATTGCAACAACTTGAAACATATCCAAAGAATAGAGTTAGCAAAGAAGAGATGACCAGCAATAGATGTTGCCAGACAAGACAGTGAAGTGGTTGATAGGAAAATATTTAGCAAGATTTCTTAAGAACTCATAGTCATTTTGGAGAGAAAACACCTCCTGCATGAATCAATTAAAGAACAGGCCCTTCTTTCATTTAGAATATTTTGCAATTTAACATTTGAAGCTATGGGCTCCTCAAGCAAATGCTTTTTCCACTGGTTTTTAATCCCTGTCCTGGTTCTCTTCACTATATAATAGGAAGGTTGACCAGAGACATCTTCTGGCCAGGTTCTCCATGTACCTTAGATTGGGGTTAATATGGGATAACTGAATTTGACTATATTAAATTAAGAGCCCAGAGTGACTTACATTTCAATCTTTTCCAGTCTGAATTCCAGGCAGGCACTATGGTCTGTTAATCTGTTCACGGAGTTCCACCATATAAGTAGCAAAAGAATGCTGAGAATAAGTTTAAAATCAAAATGAATTGAACTCAGGGATTTAGGTGTACATTGGCATTTTTTTTAATGAGCTGAAGCCCTGAATAATGAAATCTGCTTCATGTTGCACCAAAGTTTTTAATGTTAGTGACATTCTTAGAAGCTATGAAGTTTTTGACATTTTAGGAGCTTCCACATTAGTCTGAGCCAATGTACCTCAAACTTCAATGTGCATACAAATCACCTGGGGATCTTGTTAAAATGCTGCTTCTGATTCTGTAGGCCTGAGATTCTGCATTTCTAACCAGATGGTGCCCACATTGCTGATTAGCAGAGCTCATTTAACTAGCAGAGGTGAAGATATTGAAATAACAAGACATAAATATGGGTGGAACATGGTATTCTAGTCATCTTGCTTGCTTTTTGTCTTGGAATATATAGTATTTATATATATATATATATAATATAATATATATATAGTGAAATTTATATAATATACAGAATATATCAACCATGAAAGGAACGTAATACGTTGCCCAAAGCAGATTCTATTGTACTTCAGGATGCAATGAGGAAATACAGAGCTGGCCAAGAAATATTCCATACTCATGGTAGTGCCTCTGCACTATCTGCAGTGAGAACCAGTTTTCTTCCCATTCTGTCTTAGACCAATAGTTAATAAAATATATAAATCACTAGAAAAAGATACAAAAATAAGTATAAAATATAGTTTTAAACTTATTTTTGAAATGCTACATTCAGGGTTTGAAAAGAAAAATTAATTAATGTTTTTTAGGTCTGAAAAGAAAAAAATTAACATTTTTAAATTTCAAGAGTCATAAAATTTTCCTAATTTCATATAAAAGTTTTACAATGCTAACTCTCAATTTCTATAACTATTTCCTCAGAGACTGGCCCAATATGCTGACCACACTATGAGCAGCATGGTTCTTGTAATGAGTAGTTCAGTAGGATACACAAATAAGTACATTTACCACAGGATTGCATATGACACGGTACAATGCTCTGCACACCACAAATACTTAGTAACAACCTGTTAACTGCTCACTGATGATTTTGGTTCCTTTTCATCTGAGTGATATTAAAATATTTTTATATTCTACATTTCCTTTCTGTTTAGATTCCTTTAGTTTGCTCCCTTTGGCTTTTTGTCTTAAAAATGCATCTAAACACCTTCACCGTTACTGAATACAGAAAGAAATATAAGGTGAAGGATTATCCGTCTTGTGTGAGGTGATTACAGCAGAAAAGAACTATTATTTTAATAGGGTTTGACAGCTTCAGCAGAGAGTTGTCTGATGGTGACAAAGTGAGGAAGATATTTTTTTCCAGTCATGGAATAGAGATAAATATATTTAAGTGATATGGGAGCAGGAATGTGATGATTTCAATGACTCTATCAGGGTCATTATGACTAATAAAAAATTAGTCATAAAAGAACGTGTGTCATGTTTTCCAATATTGGAGAAATAAACAGTGAAAATATAGGTAGCGTGATATGAGTGAAAAATAAGAACCCATTTTAATATAGACTGGCCAGAAGAGATTAAAATGCCATATTTGATGGTATTACCTTTTTCATCGTAAGAAACCTGGAGGGTGGGTAAAGAGATTGAATGTGTCTCATAATACAATATAGTTGTTGTCTTTCAAACTCATGATCAGAATCAAAAGGAAGCAGTAAATAAGAGCATTGATTGGAGATAATTCTGGAGAAGATATCTTTATAAACTGTGAATTAGAAAAGGTGAAACATACCTGCTGATTTGAACATTTGCCTCCAAAACACCTTTCCTGCTCTGTGTACCAGTGTACATTCTCTTCAGTGGAAATAAAGTCTGACATATTTGGATTGAGTATTTAATTATTGTGATACTGGGTGTTCTTAACTGTGCCTCCCCACTGCAGTATTAATACAAGATGGGAATAAAGAAACTACTCTTTCCCTTCCTTTACAGAGACCTCTTATCCAAAGGGGTCATTGGAACCTGCTGGAGATAGTTTTTTCACAATCCTCTTCATTTCATTTTCTGTTAGTCTTTGAGAAAAGTGAATATATCACAATTTAGAAAATCGAGTGACACATTCAGAAATGACAACTCTGTACTTGGTTATGCCAAGACGATTCTCCAGATAATCTTCAAGAAGTAAAGACTTAAGATGTCATCAAAAAACAAGGACTGGACCAGGAGCAGTGGCTCATGCCTGTGGCTCCCAGCACTTTGGGAGGCCAAGGCAGGCAGATCATGAGGACAAAAAATCAAGACCATCCTGGCCAATATGGTGAAACCCTGTCTCTACTAAAAATAAAAAAATTAGCTGGGCATGGTGGCACATGCCTGTAGTCCCAGCTACTCAGGAGGCTGAGGCAAAAGAATTGCTTGATCCTGGGAGTTGGAGGTTGCAGTGAGCGGAGATCACACCACTGCACTGGGAAACAGAGTGAGACTCTGTCACAAACAAACATACAAACAAACAAAAAACCACAAGGACTGGCTTTGAATATCCTCTTGTTTTATTTCAAAATGTGACATCTTCATTCATATTTCTTGGCTTTCTGGGATCTCACATGATTTTCACAGGAATTCTCACTGTAAGAATTCCTTTTCAGATAACTAAATCTCTGTTATTGTTTATTGTTTACATGTTAAATAATATCAGTTTATTGTAGCTTATTTCCTGGATACACTTTCATTAGACAAATAATGAATGGGTTTTTAATTTCTCTTTGACATTCTTTCCTGTGGCCAGGTAAAGGATGCTGGACCACCAAGACATGGACAGCCAGTTTGGGAGAATCTAATTTCTTCATTATTTTTTCTTAATACTACTTGTTTGATGGAATCTGATAATGGAATATACTTTTTGGCATGACCTATATACCATTTATAGGTTTGTACAAAAGAGCAGTTTTTGCCATTGAAAGTAATGGCATATTACTTTTGCCATTGAAAGTAATAGCAAAAACCGCAATTACTTTATCCTGATGTATCTTTATGCCAAATAAGTTTCATGGTTAAAAGTACTGAAGTCAATCAAATTCCGGTTCTACCCTTTACCAGCCATGAGAACTTAGGAATGCCTTTTTAGCTTTTCTGAACTTCAGTTTTCTCATCTTTGAGATGATTGTAATTACCAAATTTATATCACAGAGTTTTCCTGAGTGTTAAATGAAACATAACCTTTTAAATCCTTACCACAGAATCTGGAATATATAAACAACAAATAGTAGCAACTATTTGTGAGCCTTTATTTACATATTTACAAAATTCATATGAGGTAGATGACATTAACTCTCTTTTATCTATAAGGAAATAGGCTAAGAAAGGTTAAATAATTTTGACATCACACAGCATGTTAATCCAAACTATTAAAACAATCAGAGGTATTGTCTTTCCTCTGCACTACTCAGAAAATACCTTTTCCTATGCAATACTGTAGGTGGGTACTTCTAGCATCCAGCAGTATCTTTGGGCCTGAATACCACCTATTCCTCTCACACCTATTCTATTGTTTATTTCCTGGATGTAGGAGCTAATGTTTATTAATCCACTAGTCACAGACCTGTGGATTTATATACATAATTCTGATTTTAGCTATTTCATATCTAAAGTGTATGGAATAAAAATGTGAATTTCACTTCTACTGAGTGTATGCAATAATATTATCTTTTAAATTTTCAGCAAATTTTTAAGCCTGTGAACCACAGGGATATCCGACATGATGGAACTCTGAAAATAAATATACACGTTTTTCTTTTGCCCTCCACAGCTTCCACCACAGTTGGGGATTGCCACGATCCCCAAACGGTGGCCAGATAGTGGTACAATGTGACTTTCTTGGAGTAATCATATCCCTAAATCCGGATCAAATAAGAGACTAAGGGAACCCAATAGTTCAGATCCACAATCTTCCCATAATGATCTCCTAGAATTAGGTTGTTGTAATAAATAGAAATGATTGACCATATAGCATCTGTAAAGCCAAATAGGACAAGCTGACTAAAGCTAAAATGTCAAGAGAAGCTTCCAGTTTGGAAATCAAGGATTAGAACAAAGCCCAAAGGGGTTGGAATTTTCAATAAACAGAAATAAGTCCTTAATCTACATGCAAGGGCATTTGTTCTATCAGGACCGGTGTAAGGCAATCCAGAGAGTTCAAGACCAAAACACTGGAAAACAAATAATGTCTACTTCCTTCTGGGGAGGGTTTGTTTGGCAGCTGCTCACCCGTCTATGATTCCTCTTGGGTTTATATAGCTGTAGGTTGCCTCTTAAAAGTACAAATGAGGTCTTTTGGTAGCTGTCAATCCAGAGTAATATAAAGTTCTATTTATGGTAGCACTAAAAGAGGAGACAGTGACTATATATTTAACAAAATGTTAGATGTTGGAACCTAATAAATTATCTCCCCCCAAATCTATCTCAACGCCAATTCACCAAGAGAACTTGGATTGCTATTATGAGTTCAGAGGCCCCTGTTGCTCTTCTTCACAGCAAGAGTATATGACTTTCTCAAACCTGACTTAATGATACCAATTTCAGGTAACTACTGGAAGTCAACATTGTTCCAAGCAGTAAATCTTAAAAATCAACTGTACAGACTCTAGTCTATATTTTCTGAGTTCACTCCAGGCTCTGCAATTTACTAACTCTGGCCATCGGCAAATTATTTAATTATGTTAATCTCTATATATTTAAAATAGGAATTGTAAGACTGTATGCCTCAGATGACTGTTGTCAGAAGATGAAATGAGATAAAGCACATTAAATGTTCCAAATGATGATTGTCATCATTAATAGTGTGAGAGAAAAATAAAGTATTCAAAACTGATGGATGCATCAGGAGCTGGCAAGAAACTAAGAGGCCAGGCAGTCCTCTGAAAATTATATGACAGCAAAATTTTCTGATGTAAGAGTACAAGGCAATCTCACATGAAATGGGTAAATAATGCAATGATAATTTCTTTAAACAATTTATCCTGAGAAAGACATTAAATTATAAAAAAAGCATTCCTTTAAAAAATGTATCCAAAGTGAGAAATTGACAAGAATCAGAAGCAGAATGTCAAAAGAAAGGGAGCTACTGTCTGTTGCCCAACAATGAGCAAAGAACCAGTTTAAAACTTATTTGATCCTCCCATAAATACAAATAAGGCAATTGTTTAAAATGAGAGATTAAGAAAATATTTTTTAAATATAGGAGTCATTCAAATTTAAAACATCCCTCTTTTGGCCACCAACAACTGGAATTTCCAATGGCGTACATATTCTAATAGTAACTCAATTCAATAAGCCTCTTCATTGAGCCTGGGAAATAATTTTCCAGGTTTACAATAAGTTTTTACCATATGAGCAAGAGTGTGTAAAGGGTGACAGTGGTATGGGATGGGTATAGCTAGGAGGGGCAGGTGACACAGGATAAGGAAAAATAGATGAAGGCATACTTGATTCAGGATTTCTTTCATTTTTAGAAGCTTCTGATTTTTTCCCCCAATTTTTAATTTGGCATTGATATCTCTTATAGTTTCTAGTTCAGATTCTTAGTCTTTTAGATACCTCAAGATAACAAATTAAAGTAGAAGTTCCTTTCAGACTGTTTAATCTTTCCATTTAGCTGCTCAAATTGTCCAGGAAGGAAAACAAGTTTTGGGAAATCAAAAGATCCCAGTTCGTCACTGTAATTACAGATCACTTCCAGTGATGTTTGTCCATTGAGAAAGAAATTTACAAGATGAAGTACTATAACTTTTGTGCATGAAACCAGCAGAGGTTCCAGAAGAGGCTGACTCACCACTTATACCCTTAGAAGTAAAAGTCCCCGTGAGTACTCCCCCAAAGGGGAGAAATCATTTTGTTGATAACTGGCAACAAAGGACCCTCAATAAAGTCCTGACCTCAACAAAGGTGGGAGGGAAATAGGAGGACTCACTAACAAGGTCTAGGGCATCTGGGAGGTGATGGAACACAAGAGGTTCTTGCAGGTTCTGTGCTCAAATTTGCAGCCGCACTGGAACACAGAGAAGGAGAATCACTTTTTATCCTGCTCTATTTGAACACCATGTAGTGTCGACCAAGAAAAGGCAAAAGACCAAACTGTAAAGCAGTAAGTCAAGGTGTTTATTGGGGACTTAAGAATTGCAATTTGTAAGACACAGATTTGACTGATTGCTAAATTGTGTTCCAAAGAGACGGAGAGCAGTAGGGGGTTTTGAAAAGGAAGCTAAAAGTGATTACACAAGTTGCTTTGAAAGCATGATCATTGTTGAAGGCAGCTGGCTTTGTATATGTGTCCATATTTCATGGGTTATTTCTGTTCAGGAGTTGCAGTGCTGGTGAAATTCAGCTGTTTTCTGGGATGTTGGGGTTGTAGTGGCTTGGCCCAGTTCAAAAGTTCAAGGCAATTTCCTGTTTTTTTTGTTTGTTTTGTTTGTTTGTTTGTTTGGCAACGTTGCAGGCCTTGCAGGTAGTCCATTTTAGAATGGCTTTCCAATTCCATTTTAGAGCTCTCGACCAGAGTGATGCCATCTTGTATGTCACATTTTTACACTTGCCTCCACTGCTCTGATCCATAAATTCTAGCAATTTTGTCCTCTGTATACTCTCTGATTTCTCACTGTAACAAAACATGTGGGCTTTATTTGAATTCTTCCCCTCTGCCTTGTGGCCTGGAAACTGCTTCTATACAGTAAGTTTGTGCAATCACAGGGCTAACCTTGTTTGTTAATGTTCTTTCAGATGTCAAGTTTTGTGATGCCTGCTTTCCAGTGTCCGAAAACCCTTGTTTTATATATTCGATCTGATTTTCTAATTGTTTTTAGCAGGAAGATAAATCCAGTCCTTGTTAACTCCATTATGTCCTGAAGTGAATGTCTTTAATTTACTCATATACTTTATGTACTTTGTAAAAATCTTACCTACACTAAAATGTAAGCTTAATAAGGGCTCAGATATCTATGACGGATTTATTCACTGAGGTACCCCAATCACCTAGAATAGTTTCTGGTACATAGTAAATATTAAAAGTAGTTGTTGGATCAATAAGCAAATGAATAAATTAGTATCATTTGATAGTATGTGTTCTCATTCTTTATAGTATGTTATTTTCATTTTTCAAAGAAAACACTGGTCCAAATGAAAGTTTTTATCTACTTGACTAGTTTCCGTATAGCCCACATTTTGCCACTGTTTAGCAAACTTATATAAATTAATACTTGAAACGTTTTAAAAATTATTTAACCTTGATGACGATATTTATGATGATAAAGAGGTATAATGAAAAACCAACCCTTTTCTCTCTACCATTCTTACATCTGATACTTCCAGAATACTTTCTTTCTGACACCAGATGTAACGGATTTTTTCCCACAGCAAGCAATTCTCCAGTTCTCTGGGGACACAAGCTGGATGTCCTATAATTCAATTCAATTCCAACACTATCTACCTGGAGTTAGTGCAGATCTCACAGGTTAAGGACTTTACAATACTGTTCTCCACTCCCACTTCAGATGTGAGACATAAGTCCAGGTCACCACCTGTGCTTCTGACAAGCCAAGTATAAATCAGAGTTTTACATCCTCCTCAGTATGAGTCGTTTGTTAGAATAGCTCACAGAACTCAGAATTAGAGTTTACTTACTAGATTCCTGGTTTATTACACAGGATACAACTCAGAAACAGCCATATAGTAGAGATGCATAGGGCAAAGTATAGGGGAAATGTGCAGAGATTCCATGCCCTCCCCAGACACGTCACCCTCTCAGTACTATGTGTTTGCCAAGCTGGATGCTCTCTGAAACCCATCTTTTGTGTTTGTCTGGAGGCTTCATTACTAGGTATGATTAAATATCATTGGCCATTGGTGATCAACTCAACCTTCAGGTCCTCTCAGTCTCAGGAGGTCAGTGGTGGGACAAGAGTTGTAATCCTCTAATCACCTGATTGGTTCCCCTGGCAGCCAGCCCCCATTCTGAGGTTCTCCAGGAGCTCCCAGCCACCAGTCATCTCATTAGCACACCAAAAGACTCATCACTGGAGATTCCAAATATTTCAGAAGTAGTGTGCCAGGAAACAAAATAAAGATATCTATTATGTATTATATCACAGTATCTCAAGATGAAAAGGTAATAGAGTATTCTAAAACTTCAAGGGTTTCATAAAGATCTACAATTAGGTAATAGAACATTTAAAGCCAGCTTTCTTGTAGGAAGAGATAGACTTGAATATTTATGCTTACATAATTTTGAAATCTCTCCTCCCTTTATTTCCCACTCCCCATCCACTTACAGCAGGCATTCTGCAGCCAGGAATCTCTATTAATATGAAAACTCAGCTGGAGAAAACTTAATCAAATAGTCAGTCAATTTTTAAATTAAAAAAATAATAAAACACCTCTAGCCTTAAAAATTACTGTCATTAATCAGTACTGGGAACAGCAGCAAATAATAAATGAACCTAGAACACCAATGGCAAAGAAAAAAGTTTATGACCCTGTTCAGAAATACTTGTCCTGGAAAGTCCTCAACCAACAGGAAAAAAAAAAAAAAAAAGTACTATTTGCCTCAAGACTTGAAAAGGATTTTTTATAAAAAAAAAAAAAAAAGTAGCAAAAGAGACCATTAGGGGGAAAAATTACCATCTTAAATACATTCCTACACATGTCAGAAATGAACTGACTTTTGAAAGTTATTACCTATTAATTGGAAAATCACAGAGCAGATGGAACCAATTAATCTAGAATTACAGAATCACCACAATCCAAACAAAAACAGTTAACTCATTTACAAGATATAATTTTTTAGGAAACTCTTCCTAACATCTCTAAAATTGGGCAACAAACACAATATTTCATAGGCATAGGAGAGTTTAAGCCATACCTGGGGGCTAAATTTCAGGATGAAAAGGGAGTTGAAGTGTGCAGTGTTTACTACTAAAGAAAAAATACAGAGATAAGGTATGTTAAGACCATTTATTTTAGAATGTCTGCTTTATATTGACTGTACATGAGGGATTGTGTTAGGTGCTCATTATACAACAGTGATCATCAACAAATATGGATCCTGCTATCATGAAGCCTACAGTCTAGTGAGAGGCAAACAGCAAATCATTACTAATAATGTCAAATTGCAATTGACACTGTGAAGAACTATATAGTATATTATGAAACTGAAGGATGAAGATTTGCAAAAATTAGGGAGGCTGATGAAAGCTTTCCCAAAAGTATCGTTTTAGGTTAAATACTTGGAATTATCAAGAAGAAAGAAGGGCTAGGACAGGAAGGGTATTTTGACATATGGAACAGCCTACACAAAGGCCTTGTAGTAAAGGTGAATATTGCTACATGGGGGCCTTTAAAAGCCAGCGTGACTGAAATGCTGAAAGAGAGAGGAAGTTTGCTTATAACTATAGGGTAAAGCTTTCTAAGACTTGCATAAAAAGTTTGATTTTGTTTTTCTATAAGCATTAGAAAATTATTGAAAGATTTCGGGGCCATGGAATGCAGAGATTGAAGTGGTTGGATTTATTCCTTACAAGAGAGCCCTAGCTGGGGTAAGGAAAATGGATTAAAGGGACTTCAGTAGTTGTGAATCGTATATTTTCTAGACTCGGATTTTCCACTTGACCATACTCCATTTTGAATTATGCCTTACCCTGTTTTCATAAGTCTTGCCTTCTAAATAGATTTTCATCTATCTCAGGGCAGGTCATTTAACTTTTATTTCTTTCTTCTCCATAGAGCTACCCATGAAGCTTTCAAAAAGCTGAGATTTAATCTTAGCACACTCATGCCTAAAATAAAGTTCACAACATTTAGAATGATGCCCCAGGCTTTTTGTGATCCAACCAGATGTTCTCTTTCTAGCTTTATCTTTACCTCTCTCTCTGTATACATTGTGTTTCAATCTCATTAAACTACTTATAATTCCTGAGGTACATCATGCCCCTCTTTAATACTTTTGTAAAATTTATTGTTTAATCTCTCTTTCCAGACTATCCTTGCTTTCTTCCCCACTACATAACATTTTACTTATTCTTCTATTTTTCTTTTTCTTTTTTTTTTTTTAAGACAGAGTCTCACTCTGTCACCCAGGCTTGAGTTCAGTGGCATGATCTCAGCTCACTGCAACCTCTGCTGCCCAGGTTCAAGCAATTCTCCTGCCTCAGCCTCCCCAGGAGCTGAGATTACAGGCACCTGCCACCGTGCCCGGCTAACTTTTGTATTTTTAGTAGAGACGGGGTTTCACCATGTTGGTCCGGCTGGTCTTGAACTCCTGATCTAATGATCCACTCGCCTCAGCCTCCCAAAGTGCTGGGATTACAGGCTTGTGCCACCGCGCCTGGCCTTATTCTTTTATTTTTCTTTGTGAACATATCTTTGGTACTTCTGCATTCCTGCCTACAATAATTCGTCTTATATTTTTGCACAGTGCTTTGTATATACCGCTATATGCAGTTCCAACCCTATGATTTGATGTGAGTACCCTGGATCCTGAGATTGTGTGCTATTTATTTTTGTTATCTCAGAGCTCACCATTATGCCTAGCACATAGTAGTGTTTCAACAAATATTGTTTGTATTATTTTCAGTTTGTTTCCTTAACAAATTCAATACTGGGCAGAGTGTTTAATGATGTCAACAAGCAGAAAGTTAGGGATCACAAAAGAATAAAGAAAATTTTGAAAGCCTCTAAAAAATTGTGACAAGCTCAGGTAATAACAAAGGCCCACAGGGTAAAAAGTATCATATTTTCTAAATGACTGGCAAAATAGATAAAATACTGTAGCAGATGCTGCAAGAGTTATGAACTTTGTGCTCTAGGACAAATACTCAGAAAGATATATTAGGAAAATAAATATTTGGTAGACTGATAAAGAGTCTAACAAACTCATCTATATAAAATGATGAACTCATCTATATAGAAAAATAATAAGAGGGAGTGTCAATATTAGCATTCAGATATATACCCTGATTCAGAAATTTCCCAGTTCCCCTGGAGCCATTCTTAGGCTGCTTATTCTGATAACTGCAACCTGAACGTGGATTTCACTCTCTTTGGGGAGCTGACTATAGATGTCTCAATAACTATGTTTTTATAGGTATTTACTGCTTTATATTATGTGGAAAACCTGCCAGCTGGTACCCAGAGCCATCATTTTCTTCTTTATTTCTTGGCTATTAAAAAGAAAGAAAGCAAGATAATTTGTCAAACATTTAAATAAATTTATGGATAGAAAGTTAATAGAAAAATTTATCCTTTGGGTGTTTCCATCAGATTAAGTATTAATGAATATTAGCTGTATAAACCATATATTCTCAGATATGATATTTTTATAGTATGATTAAGAAATAGAGCATCGATGATCCATTCCCTAAACATACCACGTGCATTTACTTAATGTAAGGTCTTGGGACAAATGGAGATAAAGAAAATGTTTCCTGGTATAATGGCATGAGATCTAAGTGTCCAATTTTTATATTTTCAAGACACAGTAACCCCCAAATACAAAATCTCAAAAAAATAAGTTTCAAATTTGAGTCATATTAATACCATATATGCCTTTGATAGATGTCATGAAAATGGCACTTTAGATTTGTGGATTTCCTCCCCAAAACACATCACTTTAGTGTAATCATGACAAAAGCATCAGACAAATACCAGTTAAGAAATAACCTACAAAATATCTGACTGGTATTTCTTAAAACTCTGAGGGTAACCTAAAACCAGTAAAGTCTGAAAAACTGTCACAGCCAAAAGAGGCCTAAGGAGACCTGAGAAGCAAATACAATGTAGTATCCTAGATGGTAGGCTGGAAGAGAAAGAAGATATTAGTCAAAAACTGAATGAGTGGCTGGGTGCGGTGGCTCATGCCTGTAATCCCAGCACTTTGGAATGCTGAGGAGGGCAAATCATAAGGTCAGGAGTTGGAGACCAGCCTGATCCATATGGTGAAACCCCGTCTCTACTAAAAATACAAAAATTACCCAGGCATGGTGGTGCGCACCTGTAATCCAAGCTACTCAGGAAGCTGAGGCAGGAGAATTTCTTGAACCCAGGAGGCGGAGGTTGCAGTGAGCCAAGATGGCACCACTGCACTCCAGCCTGGGCAACAGAGCGAGACTCCATCTCAAAAAATAATAATCATAATAAATACATAAATAAAAATTGAATAAGTGAATAAAATCTCAATGAAGTATGGACTTCAGTTAACAATGTATCCATATTGGTTTATTAATTTTAACCAATGTATCATACTAATATTTGATGATGATAACGAGCGAAACTGTGTATAAAGTAAATGGACAATCTCCATACTATCTTTGCAATTTTTCTGTAAATATAAATTCTGTAAATATAAAACTGTTCTAAAACAAAAAGGTTATTGAGATTTTTTCTTAAATGTTCAAATAAATTGAAATTCAGACAATAAAGATACACTTTTTTAATATGAGTATCCCCCATGCATTTGGGGCATATTTATACTAAAATAAAAAATGGCAGTGTTGTTTATCTACATTTTAAATTTAACTGGGTACACTGTATTTTATGTGGCAATTCAACATCTGGAGTTGATGTCTCCCAAAATAATGGTTTTCCACAAGTTTCATTCCAATATTATTGTCTCCAGGAAAAAATAAAAACAGAATTAGTTTCAATGCAACCTAAGCAGAGAAATGTGAACTTTGCTCCAGGAAGTAATAGCCTCCTACTAAAGGAGCTGTTGGACCTATCACCACCATAAACCAAGGTAAGGTGTGGAGGATGTTACACTGTCGAGGCTGGGGCATGAATACGGGAGTGCTTTGTGATATGATTTAGGATTCAGTGTTGCACTGAGGACAGGTGAGCTGCTTCCAATGTTTGTTGGTATTTGTTTATTGAGGCGGGTCTCAATAAATTTAGAAGTTTATTTTGCCAAGGTTAAGGACATGCCCAGAAGAAAAGAACACAGATTCACAGAAACAGTCTAAAGTCTGTGGCTTGTCTCCAAAAATGATTTTGAGAACTTCAATATTTAAAGAAAGAAAATGGGCTGATGGGAAAAGAGGGAGAGTATGGTAATCTGCGAGTTGCAAGAGAAAAGGAGTGAATAGACGGATTGTCACTTACGCTCAGTAAATCAGCATTTTACATAAGATAAGGGTGAACTTAAAGTAGCTACCTGTGGAGATATTTAATCTTTATTTGTACCCTCTGCTTAGGAACAAAAGAAAAGGCAGTTTCTTGCATGACAGATTTCATCTTATTTTTTTTTCCTTTTGGCATAGTGAATTGGGGTCCTGAGTTTTTATTTTCCTTTAACATTGAGAAAGCCTTTTAAAACTGGAATAAGAAAATGGTTTTCAGTTAAAGAAGTGGAGGCACGAAACTTCTTTTGAAGAGGAGAGATGAAGGGACCAGAAGGTCAAGGAGGTAGGCTGTTAGAAAAGATTTATTAAATAAGACTTAAGAACCTACCACTTGCAGCACTTCCATGGTGGGCGGATCATGAGGTTAGAAGATCGAGACCATTCTGGCTAACATGGTGAAACCCCGTCTCTACTATAAATACAAAAAAATTAGCTGGGCGTGGTGGCAGACGCCTGTAATCCCAGCTATGGGAGGCTGAGGCAGGAGAATGGCGTGAACCAGGGAGGTGGAAGTTGCAGTGAGCAGAGATCACGCCACTTCACTCCAGCGTGGGCGACAGAGTGAGACTCCGTCTCAAAAAAAAAAAAGAACTACCACTTGAACATGTTTCTCAGGGAATGCTTATAATAATGGCTCTGCAACTTTAATGTTGTCAGTGAAAAGAGTTAAACTCTGTAAAATATTTAAAGAGATTTATTCTGAGCCAAATGTGAATGACCCTGGCCCATGACACAGACCTCAGGAGGTCCTGAGAACACCTGCCCAAGGTGGTCAGGGTGCAGCATGAGACATCAATCAAATATGTTTAAGAAATACATTGGTTTGGTCCAGAAAGGTGGGACAACTTAAAGGTTGGGGGAGTGGGGGTGTGGGGCTTCCAGGATATAGGTAAATTTAAATATTTTCTGGTTGACAATTGTTTGAGTTTGTCTAAAGACCGAGGATCAATAGAAAGGAAACATTCTGGTTAAGATAAAAGATTGTGGAGACCAAGGTTCTTTTTTTTAAATTTTATTTTATTTTTTGTATTGTACTTTAAATTCTAGGGTAGATGTGCGCAACGTGCAGGTTTGTTATATATGTATACATGTGCCGTGTTGGTGTGCTGCACCCATTAACTCATCATTTACATTAGGTATATCTCCTAATGCTATCCCTACCCCCTCCCCCCACCCCACGACAGGTCCTGGTATGTGATGTTCCCCGCCCTGTGTCCAAGTGTTCTCATTGTTCAATTCCCACTTATGAGTGAGAACATGCGGTGTTTGGTTTTCTGTCCTTGCGATAGTTTGCTCAGAATAGTTCTTGTGAAGTCTTATAGAGGCTTCCCTTAGAGATAATAGATGACAAATGTTTCCTATTCAGACCTTTAAAAAGTGCTAGACTCTTAGTTACTCTCCTCAGGATTGGGAGAGCCTGTAAGAAAAAGATCTAGCGAGCTTAATAGAGATTCTTTACAGCTGCAAATTTTTCCCCCGCGAAGGATGACTTTGCAGGGCCATTTCAAAATAAGGAAAAGAAACATGCTTTGGGGTAAAATACTTTGACTTTCTTCTTTGTGACACAATGTTATGCCAGAGTCAGATTGGAAGGTAAGTCATGATATATAGGCTTAAATAAAACCCATCTGATGAGAATTTATGGTTTGTAGGGCATGACTCCCCAGACCACTTAGATAGGAATTTGGGCAAGATAAGGAAAAAAAAAAAAGAAAATCAGAGTTTAGTCCTAAATGTGCACCCAAAGTACCCAGAGATTTTGGTAAAATGCAAATTCTTATTCAATGTATCTGGAGTAGGACTTGAGATTGTGCTACTGATATGAGAACCACACTTTTAGTGTAGACCTAACAGATAGTACCTTTAGTAAGATTTTAAGAAATACAGTTGTGCATCAGCATGTTGGAAAAGCTTGGAGTTGCCTGTTTTCTGAAGGTTCTGGTGTTCATAGTGAGAGATGCCACAATGAAATTGGTGTTTCTGATATTATAGAGATGAAAAAATCTCAGAATGGCAGACTACAATTGACAACACTGAATTGACATGGAGGCTAGAGGGAAAATAGGGTTGGCTTTACCTGTAGGAATCTAGGATGATGGCTAATAGATAATAATGTTCCTATGAACAAAATGTATTGTTAACCCAACCATGGCATTGATTTGTATAATAAAAAGAAAGAGAGGAGAGAGAGGGCAGGATGGAGAGAGAGAGAAGAAAGAAAGAAAGAAAGAGAGAGAGAGAGAAGAAAGAGAGAAGGAAAGAAAGAAAAAAGAGAAAAGAAAGAAAGAAAGAGAAGGGAGGGAGGGAGAGAGAGGGGAAGGAAGGAGAAAGAGGGAAGGAAGGAAGGAAAAAAGAAAAAAAAAGAAAGAGAGAAAGAAAAAATTGAGAACTCGTGTCAGCCACTGAATGAAAAATAACTCACGGTAGCCCAGTTTCTAGATCTAAATCAGTTGAGCTCTAGAGCCTATTGATTCAAAGAGAAGCTGAGTCTAATTATGAAAAAGGATCCTGAAAAGCTACTGCAAATGTATAAAAAAACAGTTCTCTAATTCTTCTCTGAAGAGATCTAGGCCATTTGTTGTGACTGGTGTATGTCCTAGAGAATGTAAGCACCTAAATAATTATTGGGTTTTTTCTTTCTTTGAACTTGCAGGTCAATAATATCAGCCATTGCTTTCAGCCAGGGCTTGTTTCCAAATAGCCTTAAAATGTTCAAATTACTAACGAGGGCATCAAAGTTGGAGTTGAACTATGTTGTTTAGAAAATTTTAACCACTGCAGAAATGACTCAATACTCACACACCAACATTTCAGGACTCTACATTCATTTTAGGAAGGATTAGGGGCATAAGTTTGTGTGTGTGGCATGTTTAACATCACACATTTATATATATTCATGAACACAAAAATAAAAATTGACACTTATTTGTTAATCCCAATTTATTTTTTTCCAAGATAGAAACTTATGTTATTATCACTGTCTATTGTGATAATTTATTTCTAAACAATTTTTTAAGACCTTGGAGGCTGAAATGTTTCCTCATTATATGTAGTATCTACTTCTATGCATTCTTCCTTTGATTTTCTTCACTTTTCCCAGTGTCTTGACTTGATAATGCTAAATATTCAAATATAAAATTGTTTGAGGTTTTTTCCTCTGAGTTCTCCTAAATTGCACAGATAATTTCTAGCAATGAATACATTTCTAGCAATGAATAAAACATTTGTGAAACCGAATGTAATTTTTTAAATAAATGGGATTCTTCGGGTATGTGTGTTATTTTCATCTTTTTCCCTTTTTATTGAAGTATAGCATGCATAAATAAAAAGGTACATATCTTGGATGTGCAGTACAATGGATTTCCAAAAAGGGATCACACTCATGTAACAAGAAATATTAATATTGCCTGAATTAAGAAATATTAATATTTTGATACCATTGTAATATCTTTTAAATTTTTTATTTTTAGATGCTTATTATTGGCATATAAATTTAAAATTGATTATGAATTTTGAAAAAAAAAAATAGAGCATCATCTGCATCCCAGAAGTCACCCTCGCTCCCTATCCCTGTCACCAGACACACAAGGGCAACTATTACTCTCACTTCAGCACATTTAAATAACGTTTCCTGGTCTTCAATTTTATGTGAATGGAATTATGTATTATGTGCTATGTTTGTATCCTAACTTCTTTTGCTCAACATATTGTTTTTGAAATTCACCCATGTTGCTGCATGTAAGTGCAGTTTATTTACTTTCATTACTGAATTCCATTTCATTATAATCCTTTCCATTATTTATTGTTGTTTCCATTTTCAGTCTATTACAAACAATGCTCCTATGAACATACTTGTATAATATTTTAGTGAATGTAAGTATGGAGTTCTTTTGGATATACACCAGGGAATGGAATTACTGTGCCCTAAATTATGAGCTAATTCAGTTTTAGTATATACTGCCGAAGAGTTTTCTAAAGTGGCTGTCTCAATTTATATTCTCACCAGAAAAGTATGAAGTTGCTTACTAACATTTGGAATTGTCAAACTTATTTATTCATTTTAGTCTTTCTGGGAGTTTTAATTTGCATTTCCATGATGGCATATAATGTTAAACATATTTTCCTAGGGCATTTGGATATTTTAAATTTAAATTAAATATCTGTGCAAGAATGTTGTCCATTTTTCCCTATTGATTTGTCATTTTCACATTTAGGTATAAAATTCTTTATACATCCTTAATATTGTTCTTTTAACAGATATATACATTAGAAATATTTTCTCCCATATTAGCTTGCTTGTGACATGTTGCAGGAAGTCAGGGACCCCGAAAGGAGGGACCAGCTGGAGCCATGGCAGAGGAACATAAATTGTGAAGATTTCATGGATGTTTATCAGTTCTCAAATAATACTTTTATAATTTCTTATGCCTTTCTTTACTTTAATCTCTTAATCCAGTTACCTTTGTAAGCTGAGGATGTACATCGCCTCAGGATCACTGTGATAATTGTGTTAACTGTACAAATTCATTGTAAAATGTGTGTTTGAACAATATGAAATCAGTGCACTTTGAAAAAGAACAGAATAACAGCGATTTTTAGGGAACAAGGGAAGACAACCATAAGGTCTGACTGGCTGCAGGGTTGGGCAAAAAGAGCCATATTTTTCTTCTTACAGAGAGCTTATAAATGGACGTGCAAGTAGGGAAGACATCACTAAGTTCTTTTCATAGCAATGAATATTAATATTAATACCCTGGGGAAGGAATGCATTCCTGGGGGGAAGTCTATAAACGGCCGCACTGGGAATGTCTGTCTTATGCAGTTGAGATAAGGACTGAGATAGGCCCTGGACTCCTGCAGTACCCTCAGGCTTACTAGGGTGGGGAAAAACTCCGCCCTGGTAAATGTGTGGTCAGACCTGTTCTCTGCTCTCAAACCCTGTTTTCTGTTGTTTAAGATGTTTATCAAGACAATATGTGCACTGCTGAACATAGACCCTTATCAGTGGTTCTGCTTTTGCCTTTTGTCCTGTTCTCTCAGAAGCATGTGATCTTTGCTAGACCCTTATTAGTAGTTCTGCTTTTTGCCCTTTGAAGCATGTGATCTTTGTACATATTCCCTGTTCTTACACCTCCTCCCCTTTTGAAACACTTAATAAAAATTTGCTGGTCTGAGACTCAGGAGGGCATCATGGTCCTACCAATGTGTGATGTCACCCGTGGTGGCCCAGCTGCAAAATTCCTCTCTTTGTACTGTCTCTCTTTATTTCTCAGCTGGCCGACACTTATGGAAAATAGAACTTATGTTGAAATATTGGGGGTGGGTTCCCCGAATAGTGATACTCTTAATTACATCTTTGAATTCATTTTAAATTTAGTATACACCTCTTTATCCAGTTTTCTTTTTAAGTGAATATTTTCTGTTCTTATTTAAAAAATCTTTGGCTACCTTAAAATAGTAAGAGTATTTTTATATTTTTTCTAAAAGTTTTATTGTTTTTTCCACATTTAGATCTACAAATCACCTATAGTTGATTCTTTTTTTTTTCTTTTTTTTGAGACAGAATTTTGCTCTTGTCACCCAGGCTAGAGTGCAATGGCATAATCTCGGCTCACAGCAACCTCTGCCTCCCAGGTTCAAGTGATTCTCCTGCCTCAGCCTCCCAAGTAGCTGGGATTACAGGCGTTCACCACTACACCCAGCTAATTTTTGTATTTTTAGTAGAGACAGGGTTTCACCATGGGTGGCCAGGCTGGTCTCGAACTCCTGACCTCAGGTGACCTGCCTGCCTCAGCCTCCCAAAGTGCTGGGATTACAGGCATGAGCCACTGCGCCCAGCCAGTTGATTCTAATATATAGTATAAGGAACAAGATAAGATTTATTATTTTTCTATGTGAGTATTTATTAAAACTTACACCATTTATTGGAAATACCATTTTTCCCCACTGAATTGCAGGGTTTCCTTCAAAAAATAAAGAGATCACTGACATCTAAGTGAGTCCAGTTCTAGATTTTCTCCACAGTTACATTGGTCAATGTGCTTATCTGTGTGTCAACACCACACTATTTTAATTCTTACTATAGCATTATGTAAAGTGGACATTGATATGATAGTCCTCCAACTTCATTATTCAGTATTGCCTTAGTTATTCCATGTCCTTTGCATAAATTTCTGTATAACTTTTAGATTCAGAGTCTTACTTTTCACACACATACAAGTGTATTGCACACATGCACACATATACATACACACAAATCTGGTTATTTTATTTGAAAGGCATTTTAATCTACAGATAAATTTGGAGAGAATTTATGTCTTTAAAATACTGAGTCCTTCAATCCATGCACATTAAATGTTTCTTCATCTTTAAAATTAACTTTATTGTGATATAATTTACACAATAAACTGCTTCCATTTTAAGTGTACAGTTTGCTAAAGTTGACAGATGTATATACCCATAAAACCGTAACCACACTCAAGACACATAAAATTTCCTTCACCTTCTAAGGATCCCCATATTTCTTTATGGTTCATTCCTCCCTCAGCTTTTAGTTGCAGGCAAAACTGATCTGCTTCTTGTCACTAGAAATTATTGTGTATTTGCTACATATGTGGCTTCTTTCACTCAGTATAATGATTTTGAGATTCATTTATGTTATTGTGTTTATCAATAGTTAATTGCTTTACATTTCCTCTATTGTATAGATATAACATTGTTTATCAATTCAATTGTTAATAGAAATTTAGGTTGTTTCCAATTTGGGGCTCCTGTAAATAAAGCATTTCTTTTAGGTAAACACATAGTAGACTCTGTGGGCCATGTGATAGGTATATATTTGTGTTTTTATAATATCAGCAAACAGTTTTCCAAAGTGGTTATACCATTTTACATTCCAGAGGAATGTGAGAATTTCTTTCCTGTTTCAGAAGCTTGCTAATAACTTAAACAAGTAAGTTTTACATTTTACCTGTAAAATTATATTTGTGTAAAATTCATGTTGTTTCCTCACTACTGTATAATCTTCCCACTATCTAAGCAATTGGCTATTTCACTTAATCCTTACAAAATATTCTGATGTAGATATTATTCCATTTTTATGTTTTATGAAACTCATGTATACAGAAGTTTAGCTGAGTACCTAAATTTTTGCAGCTAGAGAGTGGTGGAATTGGAGTTTGAATTCATGTGTCACTGTTAGTCTTTGGGATCTTTTACAATACCATGCTATTTTAAAAAGTACAGTCTTCAGTAAGAATAAAGTCATATGTATACAATTTTGAATAAGCATTGTAATGTTATCAAATTTTTCCCTACTGTACTAACAGAAAGAGCGCGTAGTGCCTGAGAGAAGCTCAGTTTCCAGGTTCACATCTTAGCCAATGTGGAGGTTCAAGCAATTCTCCCACCTCAGCCTCCTGAGTAGCTGGGATTACAGGCTCATGCCACCATGTCTAGGTAATTTTTTCTTTTTAGTAGAGACAGCGTTTCGCCATGTTGGCCAGGCTGGTCTCGAACTCCTGACCTCAAGTGATTTGCCTGCCTCGGCCTCCCAAAGTGCTGGAATTATAGGTGTGAGCCACCACACCCGGCCTAGACTATCTTAACCTCTCAAAATCACCAAGTAAAGTAAATTATTTTCTTGTCTTCATTCTTTTAGAAGAGTGTTTTCATAGTATGTTTACAGATTTGTTGAGGAAATGAATAGGCCCATTACAGAAAATGAAACAAAATATATAAATTTGGAAAGGACTTACCTAATAAACAGATTTTCCTATTGCAGAAATCCTGAGAATTTGTAATATACTAATGTGCCTTGTGATCCTCCCAGGGATAGAATGTAAGTTGGATAAGGCAAAGGGAGAACTATAAAGTAGAACATTTCTCAATATATTTGACTTGGACTCCTTGTATAAAGCAATTTCTGGGATAAATATTTCATAACACAGGTTTTAGTAAACCTGCCTTACCATTTTTACATTATAATTATTTGATTAATTATCTTAATTCCATTTGCAATCTTAAATCCATTTGCCAGGCAAACTAATTGTAACAGGTTCTAGGATGTGGAGATCTTTTAGAGGAGGACATTATTCTTCCTAACACAATAAAAATATTCAGGAACAACATAGCTTTCATATATATATACCCAAAGACAATCAAATTACATATGTGTGTGTAATATATATATATAAATATATATATAGTAACATATATATACAAAAAATACTATATATATATATATATATATATATATATATATAAACACTGTAACACTGTGGCTCCCCAGTCACGGGAATTTTGTTGTCTTTGTCATTTTATTTTTAACACCTATTCCAGGGCCTAACACATAGTACACATTTAGTAAACATTTTAGAAAGAAGAAATAAAGAAAAACAGGGAGGTTGGAAGAGAGGAAAGAGAGCTTTAAAACCCTTCATTATGTAAACACAGTCTTGATATATGCAATCTGACCATTTATGCAATGCCTAATTCATTTGTTAGAACTCAGTCCTTCTGTGAAGATTATTTAGGGAAACTTGTCATGATTTCAGGCTGGCTAAAACTAGGCTGTTCCTGCATATTTCCATTACAGTATGAAGAATAACATCACCCTAAAAGGTTTCTACATCCTAGAATCAATTAAAGTTAATCTGGCAAAGAGAATGAAGGTTGCAGATGGAATTAAGGTTGCTAATCAGTTGTCCTTAGCGAGGGAGGCAGATGACAAACCAGAGCATCATGGTGTGAGAAGGACTTGGCCAGATGTTGCTGGCTTTGAAAATAAATGAAAAGGATAATAAGCCAGGAAATGTGGGTGACCTTTACAGCCTGGAAAAGGCAAATAAGTGGATTCTCTCCTATAGCCTCCAGAAAGAAAACATTCCTACCAATACATTAATGTAAGTCTGGTGGAACCCATTTTGGATTTCTTACCTCTAGAATGGTAATATAATAAATTTGTATCGTTTTTAAGCCACTATGTTTATAGTAATTTGTTACAGCAGCCACAGAGATATAGACCAATTGAACAGAATAGAGCCCTCAGAAATAATGCCACATATCTACAACTATCTGATATTTGACAAAACTGACAAAAACGAGAAATGGGGAAAGGATTCCCTATTTAATAAATGGTGCTGGGAAAACTGGTTAGCCATATGAAGAAAGCTGAAACTGGATCCTTTCCTTACATCTTCTACAAAAATTAATTCAACATGGATTAAAGACTTACATGTTAGACCTAAAACCATAAAAACCCTAGAAGACAACCTAGGCAATACCATTCAGGACATAGGCATGGGCAAGGACTTCATGTCTAAAACACCAAAAACAATGGCAACAAAAGCCAAAACTGACAAATGGGATCTCATTAAACTAAAGAGCTTCTGCACAGCAAAAGAAACTACCATCAAAGTGAACAGGCAACCTAAGAATGGGAGAAAACTTTTGCAATCTGTCCATCTGACAAAGGGCTAATATCCAGAATCTACAATGAACTCAAACTAATTTACAAGAAAAAAACAAACAACCCCATCAAAAAGTGGGCGAAGGATATGAACAGACACTTCTCAAAAGAAGACATTTATGCAGCCAACAGACACATGAAAAAATGCTCATCATCACTGGCCATCAGAGAAATGCAAATCGAAACCACAATGAGATACCATCTCACACCAGTTAGAATGGCCATCATTAAAAAGTCAGGAAACAACAGGTGCTGGAGAGGATGTGGAGAAATAGGAACACTTTTACACTGTTGGTCAGACTGTAAACTAGTTCAACCATTGTGGAAGTCAGTATGGGGATTCCTCAGGGATCTAGAACTGGAAATACCATTTGACCCAGCCATCCCATTACTGGGTATATACCCAAAGGATTATAAATCATGCTGCTATAAAGACACATGCACACGTATGTTTATTGTGGCACTATTCACAATAGCAAAGACTTGGAACCAACCCAAATGTCCAACAATGATAGACTGGATTAAGAAAATGTAGCACATATACACCATGGAATACTATGCTGACATAAAAAATGATGAGTTCATGTCCTTTGTAGGGACATGGATGAAGCTGGAAACCATCATTCTCAGCAAACTATCGCAAGGACAAAAAACCAAACACCTCATGTTCTCACTCATAGGTGGGAATTGAACAATGAGAACACAGGAAGGGGAACATCACACACCGGGGCCTGTTGTGGGGTGGGGGGAGGGGGGAGGGATAGCATTAGGAGATATATCTAATGTTAAATGACAAGTTAATGGGTGTAGCACATCAACATGGCACATGTATACATATGTAATGAACATGCACGTTGTGCACATGTCCCCTAAAACTTAAAGTATAATTAAGAAAAAAGAAAAAAAAAAGAAAACAAATACATTCATGGATAATTGCCGTATTTTTAATTGACCAGTAAATGAAAATAAATTATATAGAAGCAACAATGGTACAACCCTGACTACATCATTTATTTTAATGGATTAATTTTTAATTATTATAAATTCTACAATGTAGCATGTTAGTAAATACACAATACACAACAGGACACTTTTTAAAAAATTACTAACCTACATTAATAATCTCAGCATGGTTTTGGTCCTTTGGTTACTCATAAGAAAGGTACTACAGCAAAGCATGAATGAGTATTTGAGGACTATGGAAATTATTTAGGCTATATAATTCCAAGAAGCATTGTTTTTGAGGATGCTATTCAGCATACAGAAGCACAGTAGAAAATGTTTTATAAGAAAAAAATACACATTTCAAAATATGAAAATTTTAATAAGATATAAATAATTCACTCAAAGTATATTCAGTTATCTAAACTTCCTTTCTTCAAGTAGCCATTGAGTATCTACTCTGTCATGGTGTAAGATGGGGTCATATACTGATAATTAATACATGGTCTCTTAAGGTTCAGATCCCTTATTGGAGGAAATGGACAAATATTTAATAGGAGTAAATGAGGCGCCAATAATAAGTAAAAAGTAATATAAAATTTCAGATGAGATTTTAACTATTCAGAATTTTTAAAAAGACTTTGACAATTGAGTAATATTGCACTGAGCCTTCAAAGTTTTCAGATGAACATAGAAAAATAGATTCAAGGAAGGGGAGAAGACACTCACAAAAGCATTTATACCTCAGAAATGGTTGAGATATGGAAAGTAACTTGCGGCACTTGGATAGAGACTGTGTACGGCTGATGGAGGCAAGATGGAAAGGATGGAGCATATTGAAAAATTATCCTGGAAAATCATGTAGGGACTAAGAACATGAAAGTCTTCAGAAATATATTAAGAATGTTGTACTTCTTCTGGAAGGAAATGGAAAACAGTTAAAGAACTTTTAAGCTGACATATAACATGACAAATTTGCTTCAGAGTAATTTAAAGATGAAGACAATTGATTGAGAGATGTTACTATTTAATAAAATGAATGAGGGAGGATAGAAGGCAGGACTAGCTTGCAGCTCCCACTGGGACAGACAGAGAGCAGCATGTGGAAACTCACATGATAAACTCTTGCTCCAAGAACTACCACAACAACATAACAGGAAAGCTGAGAGAATCCACAGACCCTTTGAAGAAACTGGTCATTGCCACAGGCTTTCTGAGATGCCAAAAAAACTGTGAGTTGGCTTGCTTTCTTGGAGGGGAGGCTGGTGGTTTGGGGCAAGTTCTCAGCCCTGGTCAACAGCTGCCTGGAAATAGACTCATGCTGTTTGTGGGGTACAGCAGGAATGAGATTGGCCTTTAGGACTGTGGGCTGCATGGGGGCGGGGTGGGGCCTGTGACTGAGGGCTTTCCCGCATTTCCCTGGTGACCTGTATGACACAGCAGAGGTAGCCATAATCCCCCTTGGAACATAACTCCGTTGGCTTGAGAACCACACCCCCATCCCCCACAGCAGCTTCCGCAAGCCCCACCCAAGGAGAGTCTGAGCTCAGACAAGCCTAACCCTGCCCACACCTGGTGGCCTTTATCTACTGGCCTTGGTAGTGAAAGACAAAGGACACAATCTCTTGAGAGCTCCATGCTCCTGCCCACCTCCTGAGAAACATGAATACTTAACCAGCCCACCCTAGGGCAAGTTTGCTTTCTCCCTATAGTACCACAGCTGATGCACTCTGGAAATCACACATCCTGGCTGCACACCAATCAACACAAAACTAGCACACTAAACAAAAATACAATAAAGGACTCTAACAGAGTCCACCTCACGTCCCTGGTGTGTTCACCAGAGCAGGTGCTAATATCCATGGCTGAAAGACCTGAAGACAGATCACATCACAGGACTCTTTGCAGATACTCCCCAGTACAAGCCCAGAGCCTGGTAGCTCTGCTGGGTGGCTAGACCCAGAAGGGTAAAAACAATCACTGCAATTTGGCTCTCAGGAAGCCCCATTCCTATGGGAAGTGGGAGAGCACCACAACAAGGGAGCATCCCATGGGACAAAACAATCTGAACAGCAGCCCTTGAGTCCTAGATCTTCCCTCTGACGTCGTCTGCCCAAATGAGAAGGAACTAAAAAACAATTCTGGTAATATGACAAAACAAGGTTCTTTTAACATCCCCAAAAGATCACACCAGATTACCAGCAATGAATCCAAACCAAGATGAAATCTCTGAATTGCCATGAAAAGAATTCAG
Organism: Symphalangus syndactylus; assembly: GCF_028878055.3. Taxonomy (NCBI): domain Eukaryota; kingdom Metazoa; phylum Chordata; class Mammalia; order Primates; family Hylobatidae; genus Symphalangus; species Symphalangus syndactylus. Next base: position 14,923,187 of record NC_072428.2, read on the forward strand.
AAGCGTAATGATTAAGCTAATCAAGGAGTCACCAGAGAAAAATGAAGTTCAACTTAAAGAAATCAAAACTAGGCTGGGCATGGTGGCTCACGCCTGTAATCCTAGCACTTTGGGAGGCCAAGGCAGGCAGATCACGAGGTCAAGAGATTGAGACCATCCTGGCCAACATGGTGAAACCCCATCTCTATCAAAAATAGAAAAATTAGCTGGGTGTAGGGGTGCACGCCTGTAGTCCCAGTTATTCGGGAGGCTGAGGCAGAAGAATCTCTTGAACCCGGGAGGTGGAGGCTGCAGTGAGCCAAGATCATGCCATTGCACTCCAGCCTGGGTGATAGAGAGAGACTCCATCTTAAAAAAAAAAAAAAAAAAGAAAAGAAATCAAAAACATGACACAGGATATGAGGATATGAGAGAAAAAATCTTCAGTGAAATAGCATAAATAAAAAACAATCACAACTTCTAGAAATTGTAATTTCCAGAAAGGACACACTTATAGAAATGCAAAATGCACTGAAAATCTCAGCAATAAAATCAAACAAACAGAAGAAAAACTTCAGAGCTCAAGGACAAGGCTTTCAAATTAACCCAATCCATCTAAGACAAAGAAAAGTCTGGAAAATTCATTTGAAAGGATAATTGAGAAAAACTTGCCTGGCCTTGCTAGAGAACTGCAAATTCAAATATAAGAAGCTCAAAGAACATCTGGGAACCTCATCACAAAAAGATAATCACCTAGGCACATAGTCATCAGGTTATCTAAATGCAAGATGAAGGAAAGATTCTTTTTTAACAATTTTTTTATTTTTTTGAGATGGAGTTTCACTCATGTTACCCAGGCTGGAATGCAGTGGTGTGATCTTGGCTCACTGCAACCTCCACCTCCCAGGTTCAAGTGATTCTCCTGCCTCAGCTTCCTGAGTAGCTGGGATTGCAGGCATGCACCACCACATCTGGCTAACTTTGTATTTTTGGCAGAGACAGGGTTTCTCCATATTGGTCAGGCTGGTCTCAAACTCCTGACCTCATGATCTGCTTGCCTCAGCCTCCCAAAGTGCTGGGATTGCAGGCATGAGCCACCACACCTGGCCAGAAAGATTCTTAAGAGCTGTGAAGCAAAAGCATCAGGTAACTTATAAATGAAAACCTATTAGAGTAACAGCAGATTTCTCAGCAGAAACCCTACAATCTGGAAGGAATTGGGGTCCTATTTTTAGCCTCCTTAAACAAAACAATTATCAGTCAAGAATTTTGTATCCAGTGAAAGTAAGTTTTATAAATGAAGGAAAGATTCATTTTTTACAGACAAACAAATGCTGAGATAATTTACCACTACCAAGTCAGCACTACAGGAACTGCTAAAAGAAGCTCTAAGTCTTGAAACAAATCCTCAGAATACACCAAAATAAAACCTCCTTAAACCATAAATCTCGCAGGACCAATATAACAATAACACAATGAAAAAAAGATATTCAGGCAACAAATAGCACAATAAATAGAATAGTACCTCACATCTCAATACTAAGGTTGAATGTAAATGGCCTTAATGCTCCACTTAAAAGATACAGAATGGCAGAATGTATAAGAATTCACCAACCAAATTTCTGCTGTCTTCAGGAGACTAACCTAACACATGAGGACTCACATAAACTTAAGGTAAAGGAGTAGAAAAAGATATTCCATGCAAATGGGCACCAGAGGCAAGCAGGAGTCACTATTCTTATAACAGACAAAATGAACTTTAAAGCAATGAAAGTTAAAAAAAAAAAAAGAGGTCATTACTCAATCAAAACTTGTGTTCTCATAAGCCTAAGGACCATTCTAGACTTTTTACATGGGTTTTTTTTTTTTGTGTGTGTGTGTGTGTGTATCCATAAAATGCATATGCAATTTTTTTTTGTTTTTAAGCATTCACCCAAACAAAAAATCACAGGTAAACCCATGTTTCTGAGATGCCATTATTCTGAGCAAAATAAGAGATAATCACTTCAAGTTAAATTGAAAATTTTCCTGAAGCCATACATTTGAAGTGAAATAAGTAATTCTAAATAGGACAATTTAAATTGGATAATTTTAAAGCGTCTATAATTGCAGTGGTTTATTTGCAAAATTCCTAAAAGGAAAAATTTTATCGCTGCCATCACAGCAGGTTTCCTCATCCAGATGAGGAAACTAGACAAATGCTAGTGTGTTTTAACTAGCTAAACAAAACTAAGTTAAATGAACACTTAAAAATTTCCCTAGTGGGCCATTCGTTAGCAAAATGTTGAAATCCCTGTTGCTACATTGACTAAAAGGTCATGATGAATGGAATATGTAAGACTTGGCTCATAGAAACCTAATCAGATGGTTAGAGATGTTGGCAGTTTAGGACCTGCTGTCATAAATGTGTGAACAACCTTTTGTAATCTAACATTGACCTGCATGTTTTTTCTTTACCCTAATTCATTCCTTACATGTAGGCTCAATCTTCAGTTTGCTTTACTGGTTCAGCAAAAGCCAGGAAGACACAGAATGTTATCCAACTGTATATTGTTTACTTTATTGTAAATACTGGTGAACAGTGGTTAGTAAATAGTTTTATATTCCTTTATGCAAAAAAAAAAACAAAGAAGGATATTATATAATAATAAAAGGTCTAGTCTAATAGGAAAATATCAGAATCCTAAAAATCCTAAAAAATCCTAAATAAATATGGATCTAACACTGAGCTCCCATATTTTTGAAACAGTTACTACTAAATCTAAGAAATGAGATGGACGGCAACATAATAATAGTGGGGGATTTCAGTACTCCACTGGCAGCACTAGACAGGTCATCAAGACAAAGTCAACAAAGAAACAATGAATTTAAACTATATCCTAGAACAAATGGACTTAACAGATATTTACAGAACATTCTACCCCACAACTGCAGAATATACATTATATTTATCAGCACATGGTACATTCTCCAAGATTGGGCACAAAACAAGTTTCAGTAAATTTAAGAAAATCAGGGTTATATCAAGTAATCTCTTAGACCACAGTAAAATAAAATTGAAAATCAACTCCAAAAGGAACCCTCAAAACTATGCAAATATATGGAAATTAAATAACCTGCTTCTGAGTAATGGTTGGATCAACAATGAAATCAAGATTTCATTGGAATTCCATTGGAATTTAAATTTCAAGGAAATTTAAAAATTATTTGAACTTAATGATAAAGTGACACAACTTATCAAAACCTCTGAGATACAGCAAAAGCAGTGCTAGGAGGAAAAGTTCATAGTCTGAAATGTCCAAATAAAGAAGTCTGCAAGAGCACATATAGGCAATCTAGGGTCACACCTCATGGAACTGGAGAAACAAGAACAATCCAAACCCAAACCCAGAAGAAGAAAAGAAATAACAAAGATCAGAGCAGAACTAAATGAAATTGAAACAAAAAAAATACCAAAGATAAATGAAACAAAAAGATGGATCTTTGAAAAGACAAATAAAATTGATCGACCATTAGCGAGATTAACCAAGAAAAGAGAGAAGATCAAAAAAAGCTCAATTAAAAATGAAACAGGAGATATTACTACTGGTACTACAGAAATACAAAAGATTATTCAAGGCTGCCATGAACACCTTTACATGCATAAACTAGAAAACTTAGAGGAGATGGATAAATTCCTGGAAATATACAACCCTCCTAGATGAAACCAGGAAGATATGGAAGCTCTGGACAGACCAATAATAAGCAGTGAGATTTAAACAGTAAATAAAAAATTGCCAACAAAAAGTCCAGGACCAGAAGGATATACAGCTGAATTTTATCAGATATTCAAAGAATTGATACCAATCCTATTGACACTATTGCACGGGATAAAGAAAGAAGGAATCCTTCCTAAATCATTCTATGAAGCCAGTATCACCCTAATACCAAAACCAGGGAAGGACATAACAAAAAAGAAAACTACAGACCTTGATGAACATAGATGCAAGAATCCTCAACAAAATACTAGCTAACCAAAATCCAGTAGCATATCAAAAACATAATCCACCATGATCAAGTGGGTTTTATTCCAGGGATGCAGGGATGGTTTAACATTTGCAAGTCAATAAATGTGATACACATCACATAAAGAGAATAAACACCACATAAATAGAACAAACATCACATGGTCATCTCGATAGATGCAGAAAGAAGCATTTGACACAATCCAGCATACCTTTATGATTAAAACCCTCAATAAAACTGGCATGGAGGAGACATATAAGATAATAAAAGCCATCTATGACAAGCTCACAGCCAACACTATACTGGACAGGGAAAAGTTGAAAGCATTCCCCCTGAGTACTAGAACGAGACAAGAATGCCCGCTTTCATCACTTCTATTCAACATAGTATTGGAAGTCCTAGCAAGAGCAATCAGACAAGGGAAAGAAATAAAGGGCATCCAAATCAGTAAAGAGGAAGTAAAACCGTCGCTATTTGCAAATGATACGATCATATACCTAGAAAACCCTAAAGACTCATTCAAAAGTCTCCTAGAATTGGTAAATAATTCAGCAAAGTTTTAGGATAAAAAAATTAATATACACAAATCAGTAGCTCAGCCATGAACCAACGGTGGTCAAGCTGAGAATAAAATTAAAAATTCAGCCCCATTTACAATAGCTGCAAAAAAAAAAAAAAAAAACAAAAAAAACAAAAAAACTTAGGAATATAGCTAACGAAAGAAGTGAAAGACCTCTACAAGGAAAACTAAAAAACACTGCTGAAAGAAATCACAGATGACACAAATAGAAACACATCCTATGCTCATGGATGGGTAGAAATCAATATTGTGAAAATAATCATACTGCCAAAAGCAATCTACAAATTCTATGCAATTCCCATCAAAATTTCACCATCATTCTTCACAGAACTAGAAGAAAATAATTCTAAAATTCATATGGAACCAAAAAAGAGCCCACATAGCCAAAAAATGACTAAGCAAAAAGAACAAATCTGGAGGCATCACGTTACGTGACTTCAAACTATAGTATAAGGCCATAATCACAATCACCAAACCAGAATGGTACTTGCATAAAAATAGGCACAAAGACCAATGGAACAAAATAGAGAACCCAGAAATAAAGCCAAATACTTACAGCCAACTGATCTTGAACAAAGCAAACAAAAACATAAAGTGGGGAAAGGACACCTTATTTCAACAAACAGTGCTAGGATAATTGGCAAGCCACATGTGGAAGAATGAAATGATTTTCATCTCTCACCTTATGCAAAAATCAACTCAAGATGGATGAAAGACATAAATCTAAGACCTGAAACTGTAAAAATTCTAGAGGATAACATCGGAAAAACCCTTCTAGACGTTGCTTTAGGCAAATATGTCATAACCAAGAAGCCAAAAGCAAATGCAACAAAAACAAAGATAAATAGATGGGACTTAATTAAACTAAAAAGCTTCTGCACAGCAAAAGAAGTAATCAGCAGAGTTAACAGACAACCGACAGAGTGGGAGAAAATCTTCACAATCTATATTGACAAAGGACTAATATTACTTAGCAATATAAAGAAATGAAACAATGGCATTTGCAGCAACCTGGATGGAATTGGAGACTATTATTCTAAGTGAAGTAACTCAGAAATGGAAAACCAAACACTGTATGTTCTCAGTCATAATTGGGAGCCATGCTATGAGGATGCAAAGGCATAAGAATGATACAATGGACTTTGGGGACTCTAAGGGAGGTGAGGGATAAAAGACTACACATTGGGTGCAGTGTACACTGCTTGGGTGATGGATTCACCAAAATCTCAGAAATCACCACTAAAGAACTTATTCATGTAACCAAGCACCACCTGTTCCTCAAAAACCCATTGAAATAAAAAATTAAAAAATATATATGTGATAAATAATTAAAAATATTTTAAAAATAAAAGGAATCACGATCACATGATGAAAACCGAAATAAGGAAGGTGGTGGTTGGTTGAGACTCTCTGGAGATTAAGAAAATAGACATTGAAGAAGCAGATTCTGTAGGATTTGGTGACTAGAAAAAGCTGGAATGAAAAACAATTCTAATGGTTATAGTTTAGGCAACTGGTGAAACTATTCTCTTTTTTATTCTTTTCTTTCTTTCTTTTTTTTTTTTTTTTTTTTTTTGAGACAGTTTCACTCTTGTTGCCCAGGCTGGAGTGCAACGGTGCAATCTCGGCTCACTGCGACCTCCGCCTCTCGGGTTGGAGCAATTCTCTCGTCTCAGCCTCCCAAGTAGCTGGGATTACAGGCATGCGCCACCACACGTGGCTAATTTTGTATTTTTAGTAGAGACGGGGTTTCTCCATCTTGGTCAGGCTGGCCTTGAACTCCTGACCTCAGGTGATCCACCTGCCTCAGCCTCTCAAAGTGCTGGGATTACAGGCAGGAGCCACCGAGCCCGCATATTCAGATATCAGAATAAGGCAAAACATACATATTGTTTATCATAGTTAGGATTCTCTTTCTCATTCAGATATTAGAATAAGGCAAAACATACATATTGTTTATCATAGTTAGGATTCTTTTTCATGTCAATAATAGAAAATGCAAATCAAATTTGTTATATAAAATAAGGAAATATAGAGTTTTATCAATCTGATTGCAGTAAGAACTGTAAAGAGGCTTGAGGAAGTGAGTCAAATAATGTGATTAAAAATAGTTTATATTGACCAGGAGCCGTGGCTCACGCCTGTAATCCCAGCACTTTGGGAGGCTGAGGCGGGAGGATCACCTGAGGTCAGGAGTTCAAAACCCGCCTCTACATGGAGAAACCCTGTCTCTACCAAAAGCACAAAATTAGCTGGGCATGATGGTGCATGCCTGTAATCCCAGCTACTCGGGAGGCTGAGGCAGGAGAATTGCTTGAACCTGGGAGGCAGAGTTTGTGGTGAGCCAAGATCATGCCGTTATACTCCAGCCTGGGCAACAAGAGCAACACTCCATCTCAAAACAAAGAAACAAAAACAAAAATAGTTTATATCTTCTTTCAACTCTGCTTCCATTGCTATTCTCTTTACATTCAGAGAACTGCCTCCAGCAAATATTTTTACGTGTCAAATCTTGCTAAATAATGTCTTAATGATTGTTTTCTATATTTCATAATATTTATGTAGAAAAAATAGGCCTCAATTCCGTTCATTTCTAGAACCAAAAATAAATGATTACAATTTAAAGTAAGAGCCCCTGAATGTATGCTTTCCAGAATTTAGAATTATACTAAAAAATAAATTTTAAAAAATGTGTTACTTTTATACTGATAAAATACACACAACATAAAATTTACCATCTTCACCATTTTCAAGTACACAGTTCAGTGGTTTTAAATATACATTACGTTGTTCAGCAAGCACTAACATCAATCTCCATAACCCTGTCTTCTTGCAAAACTAAAACTCTGTGCCCCTTAAACCGTAACTTCCAATTTCCCTGTCCCATCAGCTTCTGGCAACCAATATTCTACTGTATCTCTGTCATGTTGACTATTCTACTTCATATAAACGCAATCATGCAGTATTGGTCTTTTTGTTCCTGATTTATTTCACTTACCAATAATGTCTCCAAGATTCATCACAGTTATAGAATGTGTCGGAATTTCCTTCCTTCTTAAGGCTGAATAATTTCTTGTTGTATGTATATATCACATTTGCCTTATCCATTCTATGAATGGATACTTGGGTTGCTTTACATTTTAGCTGTAATGAATACTGCTGCTATGAATGTGGGTGTGCAAATATCTCTTTGAGAGCCTGTTGGTAATACTCTTGGGTATATACACAAAAGTGGAATTGCTGGATTGTGTGGCAATTTTATTTTTATTTTTTTAGGCAGCATACTGTTTTCCACAGCAGCTGTATTATTTTTATTTCCAGTGCACAGGTTTTCAAAGGTTTTTACAACATCCTTGCCAACACTCATTTTCTGTTTTTTTAATTTTTGACAATAACTATTGCAATGGGTGTGAGCTGATATTTTATTGTAGTTTTGATTTGTATTTCTATAATGATCATGAGGTTGAACATCTTTCAATTTTCTTATGGATCATCTGCATATCTTTAGAGAAATGTCCATTCAAATATTTTGCTCATATTTGAATTGGATTTTGTTATTGGGTTTTAGAAGGTCTCTATATATTCTTGATTTCAATAACTTACCAGATACACGTTTGCAATATTTTGTCCAATTTATCGGTTACCTTTTCACTCTGTTGATGGTGTTTTTTTGGTGCACAACGTTTTTCAATTTTTATGAAGTCCACATTTGTCTACATTTTTTTCTTGTTACCTGTGCCTTTGATGTCATATACAAGACATTACTGCCAAATCCAGTGTTGGAAAGACTTTGACCTAGATTTTCTTCTAAGAGTTTTATAGCCTTATGTCTTATGTTTTGAACTTTGATTCATTTTAAGTTTTGCATATGGTGTTAGGTAAGGATTCGACTTCATTTTTTTGTTTGTTTTGTTTTGCATGTGAAAATCCAGTTTTCCCAGCATCATTTGTTGAAAAACTGTTACTTTCTCATTAAATGGTCTTGGCATTCTGTTAAAAATCATTTGTTCATATGAGCGGTGGTTTATTTCTGGGTTTTTATTCTATTCCATTGCTCTATATGACTGTCTTTATGCCAGTAGCACAGTATTTTAATTACTGTATCTTTGTAGTGAGTTTTGAAATAAGGAATTTTGAGTCCTCCAGGTTTGTTTTCATTCAATATTGTTGCTATTCAGGGTTCCTTGAGATTTCATATATATTTTAGATGGCCTTTTCTAGTATTGTAAAAAAAAAAAAAAAAAAAGGCATTGGAATTGATAGAGCTTGCAGTAAATCTGTACATTACTGAGTCTTATTGACATCTTTATAATATTGTCTTCCAATTCATAAATGCAGGATACATTTTCATTTACTTATGGCTTTTTAAATATTTTTTAGCATTTTTTATAGTTTGAACTTATAAGTTTTTTATCACCTTAATTCCTAAGTATCTTATTCTTTTTTAAAAAACAGCTATACTGAGATATAATAAACAGGCAATGCAATTCACTTACTTGATATATATAATACAAGTTTTTACTATATTTGCAGGGTTTTACATTGGCCACCATGATGCACTTTTATAACATTTTTGTCTCTCAAAAAAAAAAAAAAAAAAAAAACTCTGTATCCTTTAGCAGTCATTCGCATTTCAATTCAACCCATCTCCCAGCCTTAGGCACACCTTAATCTACTTTCTATCTCTATTGATTTGCCTTTGTTGGACATTTAATATAAAAGGATCTAAGTATTTTATACTTATTATGATATGGTAAATGAGATTTTTTCACAATTTCCTTTCAGATTTTTCATACTATATAGTGTAGTATAATACTTTGCCAAATTATTTTCTTTAATACTTCTAAAATTTTTGTAGAATTTTTAGGTATCTCTACATATAAAATTATATAATCTCCAAACAGACATCATTTTCTTTCTTCCTTCTCAATTTGGATGCTGCTTAAATAGTTACTTACATTTCAATTTTTTTTCCTAATTGCATTGGTTAGAACTTCCAGAACAATGTGGATTATAAATGGTAAAAGTGGGAATCCTGGCCTTGTTTCTGATCTTAGAAAAAAGGTCTTTATCCATCAAGTACGATGTTTGCTGGGGGTTTTTTTATATATGGTTTTTAATAAGATAAAGTAGTTTTCTTGTATTTCCAGTTTGTTAAGTGCTTTTTATTATTTATTTATTTATTATTTTTATTTTTTTTATTGGATGTGTCTTGGTTTCTTTCTTTTTTTTGTTATTGTTATACTTTAAGTTTTAGGGTACATGTGCACAATGTGCAGGTTAGTTACATATGCAAACATGTGCCATATTGGTGTGCTGCACCCATTAACTCATCATTTAACATTAGGTATATCTCCTAATGCTATCCCTCCCCCCTCTCCCCTCCCCTCACCTGACAACAGGCCCCGGTGTGTGATGTTCCCCTTCCTGTGTCCATGTGTTCTCATTGTTCAATTCCCACCCATGAGTGAGAACATGAGGTGTTTGGTTTTTTGTCCTTGCAATAGTTTGCTGAGAACGATGGTTTCCAGATTCATCCAAGTCCCTACAAAGGACATGAACTCATCCTTTTTTATGGCTGCTTAGTATTCCATGGCGCATATGTGCCACATTTTCTTAATCCAGTCTATCATTGTTGGACATTTGGATTGGTTCCAAGTCTTTGCTATTGTGAATAGTGCCACAATAAACATACGTGTGCATGTGTCTTTATAGCAGCATGATTTATAATCCTTTGGGTATATACCCAGTAATGGGATGGCTGGGTCAAATGACTTCCACAATGGTTGAACTAGCTTACAGTCGGACCAACAGTGTAAAAGTGTTCCTATTTCTCCACATCCTCTCCAGCACCTGTTTTTTCCTGACTTTTTAATGATGGCCATTCTAACTGGTGTGAGATGGTATCTCATTGTGGTTTTGATTTGTATTTCTCTGATGGCCAGTGATGATGAGCATTTTTTCATGTGCCTTTTCGCTGCATAAATGTCTTCTTTTGAGAAGTGTCTGTTCATATCCTTCACCCACTTGTTGATGGGGTTATTTTTTCTTGTAAATTAGTTTGAGTTCATTGTAGAATTCTGTATATCAGCCCTTTGTCGATGAGTAGATTGCAAAAATTTTCTCCCATTCTGTAGGTTGCCTGTTCACTCTGATGGTAGTTTCTTTTGCCATGCAGAAGCTCTTTAGTTTAATGAGATCCCATTTGTCAATTTTGGCTTTTGTTGCCATTGCTTTTGGTGTTTTAGACATGAAGTCCTTACCCATGCCTATGTCTTGAATGGTATTGCCTAGGTTGTCTTCTAGGGTTTTTATGGTTTCAGGTCTAACATTTAAGTCTTTAACCCATCTTGAATTAATTTTTGTATAAGGTGTAAGGAAGGGATCCAGTTTCAGCTTTCTACATATGGCTAGCCAGTTTTCCCAGCACCATTTATTAAATAGGGAATCCTTTCCCCATTGGTAGTTTTTGTCAGGTTTGTCAAAGATGAGATGGTTGTAGATATGTGGCATTATTTCTGAGGGCTCTCTTCTGTTCCATTGGTCTATATCTCTGTTTTGGTACCAGTACCATGCTGTTTCTGTTACTGTAACCTTTTAGTATAGTTTGAAGTCAGGTAGCATAATGCCTCCAGCTTTGTTCTTTTGGCTTAGGATTGACTTGGCAATGCGGGCTCTTTTGGGTTCCATATGAACTTTAAAGTAGTTTTTCCAATTCTGTGAAGAAAGTCATTGGTAGCTTGATGGGGATGGCATTGAATCTATAAATTACCTTGGGCAGTATGGCCATTTTCACAATATTGATTCTTTCTACCCATGAGCATGGAATGTTTTTCCATTTGTTTGTATCCTCTTTTATTTCATTGAGCAGTGGTTTATAGTTCTCCTTGAAGAGGTCCTTCACATCCCTTGTAAGTTGGATTCCTAGGTATTTCATTCTCTTTGAAGCAATTGTGAATGGGAGTTCACTCATGATTTGGCTCTCTGTTTGTCTGTGATTGGTGTATAAGAATGCTTGTGATTTTTGCACATTGATTTTGTATCCTGAGACTTTGCTGAAGCTGCTTATCAGCTTGAGGAGATTTTGGGCTGAGACAATGGGGTTTTCTAGATATACAATCATGTCATCTGCAAACAGGGACAATTTGACTTCCTCTTGTCCTAATTGAATACCCTTTATTTCCTTCTCCTCCCTGATTGCCCTGTCCAGAACTTCCAACACTGTTGAATAGGAGTGGTGGGAGAGGGTATCCCTGTTTTGTGCCAGTTTTCAAAGGGAATGCTTCCAGTTTTTGCTTATTCAGTATGATATTGGCTGTGGGTTTCTCATAGATAGCTCTTATCATTTTGAGATATGTCCCATCAATACCTAATTTATTGAGAGTTTTTAGCATGAAAGGTTGTTGAATTTTGTCAAAGGCCTTTTCTGCATCTATCGAGATAACCATGTGGTTTTTATTGTTGGTTCTGTTTGTATGCTGGATTACGTTTATTGATTTGTGCATGTTGAACCAGCCTTGCATCTCAGGGATGAAGCCCACTTGATCATGGTGGATAAGCTTTTTGATGTGCTGCTGGATTCAGTTTGCCAGTATTTTATTGAGGATTTTGGCATCAATGTTCATCAGGGATATCGGTCTAAAATTCTCTCTTTTTGTTGTGTCTCTGCCAGGCTTTGGTATCAGGATGATGCTGGCCTCATAAAATGACTTAAGAGGATTCCCTCTTTTTCTATTGACTGGAATAGTTTCAGAAGGAATGGTACCAGCTCCTCCTTGTAGCTCTGGTAGAATTCAGCTGTGAATTCACCTGGTCCTGGACTTTTTTTGGTTGGTAAGCTATTAATTATTGCCTCAATTTCAGAGCCTGTTATTGGTCTATTCAGGGATTCAACTTCTTCCTGGTTTAGTCTTGGGAGAGTGTATGTGTCGAGGAATTTATCCATTTCTTCTAGATTTTCTAGTTTTTTTGCATAGAGGTGTTCGTAGTATTCTCTGATGGTAGTTAGTATTTCTGTGGGATCGGTGGTGATATCCCCTTTATCAATTTTATTGCGTCTATTTGATTCTTGTCTCTCTTCTTCTTTATTAGTCTTGCTAGCAGTCTATATCAGTTTTGTTGATCTTTTCAAAAACCCAGCTGCGGGATTCACTGATTTTTTGAAGGGTTTTTTGTGTCTCTATTTCCTTCAGTTCTGCTCTGATCTTAGTTATTTCTTGCCTTCTGCTAGCTTTTGAATGTGTTTGCTCTTGCTTCTCTAGTTCTTTTAACTGTGATGTTAGGGTGTCAGTTTTACATCTTTCCTGCTTTCTCTTGTGGGCATTTAGTGCTATAAATTTCCCTCTACACACTGCTTCGAATGTGTCCCAGAGATTCTGGTATGTTGTGTCTTTGTTCTCATTGGTTTCAGAGAACATCTTTATTTCTGCCTTCATTTCGTTATGTACCCAGTAGTCATTCAGGAGCTGGCTGTTCAGTTTCCATGTAGTGGAGCAGTTTTGAGTGAGTTTCTTAATCCTGAGTTCTAGTTTGATTGCACTGTGGTCTGAGAGACAGTTTGTTATAATTTCTGTTCTTTTGCGTTTGCTGAGGAGTGCTTTACTTCCAATTATGTGGTCAATTTTGTAATAAATGTGGTGTGGTGCTGAGAAGAATGTATATTCTGTTGATTTGGGGTGGAGAGTTCTGCAGATGTCTATTAGGTCCACTTGGTGTAGAGCTGAGTTCAATTCCTGGATGTCCTTGTTAACTTTCTGTCTCATTGATCTGTCTAATGTTGACAGTGGGGTCTTAAAGTCTCCCATTATTATTGTGTGGGAGTCTAAGTCTCTTTGTAGGTCTCTGAGGGCTTGCTTTATGAATCTGGGTGCTCCTGTTTTGCGTGCATATATATTTAGGATAGTTAGCTCTTCTTGTTGAATTGATCCCTTTACCATTATGTAATGGCCTTCTTTGTCTCCTTTGACCTTTGTTGGTTTAAAGTCTGTTTTATCAGAGACTATAAAACAGTGTTGCATTTCAACCAATGCTTTATCTGCACCAACTGAAGTCATGATGTGATTTTCTCCCCTTTGTTCTGTTAATGTGGTGATTACATAGATTAATTTTTATATATTGTACCATCCTTGCATTCCAGAATGTATATTTGTGATAATATGACGTATAATCCTAACATGTTGTTGAATTTAGTTTGATAGTATTTGTTGAAGATTTTTGCATTAATGTTCATAAAATGTATAGTCTGTAGTTTTATTTTCTTATACTGCCTTTGACTGACTTTGGTTATCAGAGTAGTTCTGGTCTCATAAAATGACTTTGAAAGTTTTACCTTCTAATATTTTGAAAAAGATTGAGGATTAACATTAGTCCTTATTTAAATGTTTGTTAGAATTCACTAGTGAAGCCATTAGGTTCAGGGTATTTTTGTGTGTGTGGAGATTTTTGATTACTGATTTAATTTCCTTACTCGTTATAGATTTATTTAGATTTTCTATCTCTTCATAATTTACTGATGGTAGGTTTTATAAATCTAGAATTTTTAAAATTTCATCTAAGTTATCCATTTTGGGGACATAGAATTTTTTATAGTACTCTAATAATCAATTTTATTTTGTCTTAGAATTAGTAGAGTAGTAATGCTCGCACTTTCATTTCTGATTTTAGTAATTTGAATCTTCTCTCTTCTTAGTCCATCTAGCTAAATATTTGTAAATTTTGACTTTTTAAAAAAACTATTGATTTTATTGATTTTCTTTATTGTTTTCTAGCATCTATTTCATTTATGTCTGCTCTAATACATATTATATCCTTTCTACTGCAAGCATGGATTTAGTATGTTCTTCTTTTTCTAGTTTCTTAAACTGTAAAAATTTGGTTAAGTAAAATCAATATCTTTCTTTTTTATAATATAAACATTTATAGCTATAAATTCCCCACTAGCACTGCTTTTGTATGTGTCATATGCTTTCGTATGTTATGTTTTCATTTTCTTTCACCTCAAGTATATTCCACTTTCTCTTTTGATTTCTTATTGATCCATTGGATGTCTAAGATTGTGTTGTTTAATCTCTATAAATTTGTACATTTTCTACTTTACTTTTGTTATTGATTTTTTAACTTCATCCTGCTATGGTTGAAAACAATATTTTATATAATTTCTGTCTCATTAAATCTATTGTGATTTGACTTTTGGATTAACATATGGTCTATCCTGGGAAATTTCCCAAATGCATTTGAGAAAAATATGTACAGAAGCCCACTCCTTTGTGAGAAAATACTTCCCAAGTCCTCCAGTGGATGTCTGAAACTGTGCACAGATTGTACCAAACTCTTCATATTTGATATGGTTTCGCTCTGTATCTCCACTCAAATCTGATGTTGAATTGTAATCCCAGTGTTGGAGGAGGGGCCTGGTGGGAGGTGATTGGGTCATGTGGTCAGTTTCTAATAGTTTAGCATGATCCCCCTAGTGCAGTCTTGTGATAGAGTTCTGACAAGATCTGATTGCTATAAAATGTGTGGCACATTCCCCCTCCCTCTCTCTCTCATCAGCTATGTAGAAAGCATGGCTGCTTCTCCTTCCCCTTCCACCATCATTGTAAGTTTCCTAAGACCTCCTCAAAAGTGAATGCCTGTACAGCCCTCAAAACTGTGAGCCAATTAATCCCCTTTCCTCTATAAATTACCCAGTCTCAGGTATATATTTATAACATTGTGAGAATGTAACTTCTCTAGTACAAAAGTTTTGTACTAGAGAAGTGGGGCATTGCTATAAAGATACCTGAAAATTTGGAAGCAACTTTGGAACTGGGTAACAAGCAGAGGTTGGAACAGTTTGGAGGAATCATAAGAAGATAGGAAAATGAGGGAAAGTTTGGAACTTCCTAGAAACTTGTTGAATGGTTGTGACCAAAATGTTAATAGTGATATCAACAGTAATGTCCAGGCTGAGGAGGTCTCAAATACAGATGAAAAACTTATTGGGAACTAGAGTAAAGGTCATTATTTCTATGCCTTAGCAAAGAGACTGGCAGCATTGTGCTCCTGCTCTGGAAATCTGTGAAACTTTGAACTTGAGAGAGATAATTTAGGGCATATGGCAGAAGAAATGTATAAGGAGCAAAGTGTTAAAGATGTGGCCGGACTGCTTCTGAGAGTGAATGCTCATATTTATAAGTAAAAAGATAATCTGAAACTAGAAGTTATATTTAAAAGTGACACAGAGGATAAGAGTTTAGAAAATTTGCAGCCTGGCCATGTGGGAGGAAAGAGAAACCCATCTTCTTTTGGAGAATTCAAGCTGGCTGCAGAAATTTGCAAAAGTAAAAAGGAGCCAAATGTCAATAGCCAAGACAATAGAAAAAAATACCTCCAGAACATTTCAGAGACCTGCATGGCAGCCTCTCCAATCACAGGCCTGGAGGCATAGGAGGGAAAAACGATTTCATGGACCATGCCCAGGGCCCCGCTGCTATGTGCAGCCTGGGGACATAATGCCCTGCATCCCAGCTGTTCCAGCTTCAGTTGTGACTAAAAGGATCCCAGAAATGTCTCAGGCTTCTGCTCCAGAGGGTGCAAGCCATAAGAAGCCTTGATGGCTTCCACATATTGTTAAGCCTGCAGGTGCACAGAGGGCAAGAGTTGAGGCTTGGGAGCCTCCACCAAGAT
This sequence comes from Symphalangus syndactylus, assembly GCF_028878055.3. Taxonomy (NCBI): domain Eukaryota; kingdom Metazoa; phylum Chordata; class Mammalia; order Primates; family Hylobatidae; genus Symphalangus; species Symphalangus syndactylus. The sequence continues at coordinate 14,939,418 of NC_072428.2, forward strand.
TTCAGAAGATGTATGGAAATGCCTGGATGATCCCAGAGAAGTCTGCTGCAGAGGCAGAGCCCTCATAGAGAATCTCTACTAGGACAGCATAGAGGGAAAATGTGGGGTTGGAGATCCCACACAGAGTCCCTCTTGGGGCACTGCCTAGTAAAGCTGTGAGAAGAGGGCCAACATCCTCCAGACCACAGAATGGTAGGTCCACTGACAGCTTGCATCATGTACCTTGAAAAGCTGCAAGTACTCAATGCTAACCAGTGAAAGCAGCTACGGGGACTGTACCCTGCAGAGCCAAAGGAGTGGAGCTCCTCAATGCTTGGAAGCCCATCTTTTGTATCAGTGCAGCCTGGATTTGAGACATGGAGTCAAAGGAGAGTATTTTGGAGCTTCCCTGCTGGATTTTGGACTTCTATGGGGCCTGTATCCCCAATTTCTCCCATTTGGAATCAGGACATTTACTCAATGCCTGTACTCTCATGATATCTTGGAACCAACTAACTTATTTTTTATTTTACAGGCTCATAGGCAGAAGGGATTTATCTTGTCTCAGATGAAACTTTGGACTTGGACTTTTATGTTAATGCTGGAATGAGTTAAGGCTTTAGGAGACTGTTGGGAAGGCATGATTGATTTTGAAATGTGAGAAGTACATGAGACTTGGGAGAGGCCAGGGCTGGAATAATATAGTTTGGGTCTCTGTCCTCACCCAAGTCTCATGTTGAGTTGTAATCCCTAGTGTTGGAGGTGGAGCCTGGTGGGAGGTAAGTGGATCATGGAGTTTGCTTCTAATGGTTTAACACCATCCCTGTAGTCCTGTCTTGTTATGGAGTTCTCATGAGATCTGGTTATTTAAAAGTGTTAAAAGTGTGTGGTACCTTTCACTTCACTCTCTCTCTCTCCTGCCATCATGAGAAGATTCTTGCTTCTCCTTCACCTTCTGTCATGATTGTAAGTTTCCTGAGGCTTCCTGTTAAGCCTGCAGAACTGTGAGTCATTAAGCCCTGTTTTTTTCATAAATTACCCAGTCTCAGGTAGTTTATAGCAATGTGAAAATGGACGAATAGAGAACAAAACAGTAGCTCTTTTCTTTTTTTTTTTTTTTTTTGAGATGGAGTCTCGCTCTGTCGCCCAGGCTGGAGTGCAGTGGCGCCATGTCGGCTCACTGCAAGCTCCACCTCCCGGATTCACGCCATTCTCCTGCCTCAGCCTCTCCAAGTAGCTGGGACTACAGGCGCCCGCCACCACACCCGGCTAATTTTTTTTTTGTATTTTTAGTAGAGATGGAGTTTCACCGTGGTCTCCATCTCCTGACCTCGTGATCCGCCCGCCTCGGCCTCCCAAAGTGCTGGGATTACAAGCGTGAGCCACCACACCCAGCCAACAGTAGCTCTTTCTAAAATAATTCAACAGGGATTAACTTTTTGAATTTGAATACCTCGTAACAAATAAGTAAATAGTCATATATATACACAATTATTAAATAAAATCACTTGAATAAAAAAAGCAAGGGTTATGAAAAGACTATTCACAGAGGAGAATGCTGAAATGTTATTTTAGTTTCATTGTACTGCTACAACAAAATACCTGAGGCTGGGTAATGTACAAAGAACAGAAATTAATTTTCTCAAATTCCTGGAGTCTTGAAAGGCCAATATCACAGCACCAGCAGACTTAGTGTCTGTTAAGGAAAACTTCTCACAGTTTCCACACATGGTGAGAGGAATGGAGGGACAAAAAAGGGCAAGCTAGTTCCCTGGAACCCTATTAGAAGGAGCACTGATCTATTTATGAAGGTGGAAGCTCTCATGATCTAATCACCTTCTAGAGTACCCAATTCTTAATACTATTGAATTGGGGATTAAATTTTAACATGAAATTTCAGGGACACTGATATAGTTTGAATGTGTGTCTCTACCCAAATCTCATATTGAAATGTAATCCCCAATGTTGGAAGTGGAGCCTGGAGAGAAATGATTGGATTATGGGGGCAAATTTCTCATGAATGGTTTAGCAGCATCCCTCTTGGTACTATCCTAATGATAATGTGTTATTGTAAGAGCTGCTCATTTAAAAATGTGTAGCAACCCCTACCTTTCTCTCTCTTGCTCCTGCTCTGGCCATGTGACGTGCCTGGTGCCCCTTCATCCTCCATCATGACTGTAAGTTTCCTGAGGCCTCCCCAGAAGCCAGGCGGATGCCAGTATCATGCTTCCTGTATAGACTGCAGAACTATGAGCCAATTAAATCTCTTTTCTTTATAAATTACCCAGTCTCAGGTATTTATTTATAGCAATGTGAGAACAAACTAATAAACACAAACATTCAAAATATAGCATTCATTAAACATATGAAAAATTGTTCAACTTCACTAGTCTAGGAATTATAAACATGAGACAAACATAAATGAAATATACAAAATGACCCATTATTTTATATCCATTAGCTAAGCAAAAACAAAATTTGACAGTAGAATGTATTTTTTGTTTTCATTCTTGTTTTGAGATAGAGTCTCGCTCTTTTGCACAGGCTGGATTGGCATCTCAGCTCACTGCAACCTCTTCTTCTTGGGTTCAAGCCATTATCCTGCCTAAGCCTCCCACATAATCACAACACTTAATTAAACTGGTAATTTGTAAACTCTATGAATGGCAATTGTACTTGATTACATAGTGTAGAAATTTTCTAACACATACAATATTTCTGCCTCAGGATATTTGGGGCAGCTTTGTGTTAATAGTGATATACTAAAAATGGCCAAGTTGCTAAATACTGGGAGAATGGAAAAATAAAATGTGATATATTTTTATAATTCAATACTTCGTATCAATTAAAAGGAATGAACTAGACTTCTTTTGAGTCATAGGTGGACTCAAAAACATAAATGTTGAGAAAAATAGGCAATTTAAAGAATGAGACATAATATAATGTATATGTGAATTTAAAGATAATACTAGACGCAAATCTATATAAATAGGTTTGTCTATTTACCTATCATGTATATGTGAATTTAAAGATAATACTATATACAAATCTATATAAATGGGTTTGTCTATTTATTTACCTATCAGGAATCTTTACGTATTCATCAATCTATTCATCTTTCAATCAACCCATTGCTATATTCATCCATCTAAAATATTTTTAAATGGGCTAGAATAATACACATTGAATTTATGAATATAGTTGCTTGGGGATGGGAATGCAGTTTGCTGAGATGGAACTGGAAAGTAAATTCAACTTCATTTGTAATGTATATGCTTTTATGATTAAAAATAAACAAAGCAAATTTCACAAAATACTATTCTCTACTTTAGGTGGTACATACAGTTACACGTTATGCCTTCCATGCTATTTTTTATTTTAATCTTCTAACTTATATGAAAATACTTCAAATGAAATAATTTAACATATGTAATGATGAACTTTCAGCCCTTTAAACCTGAATATATCTTCATTGACTAGAGCAGTCAATATGGTCATCTGTGTGCAACATCTGTAATGTGCTGAGAAAAAATTCATAAGGGAATGAAATTGGCATTTTTCCAGAGTACCTAGATCTATGCAAACCTTGCCCTGTTATTTACTTCTGCTGTGAGAGAATTGGTTCTCAGAGATAAAGTAACTACAGAAAATCAGAAATAAAGGAGGGCCCAAGAGACTGTCCTAAAAGAACCTGTCATTGGAGTGATGAAGAAACTGAGGTTCATGCGGAAGAAGCAACTTGGCAAAAATTATACATTCTTATTATTGGCAGTAAGTTTTCTTGACTTCTAATTGTGCACACTATGTAGAATTACAAGTGCTCCTTATGGGAACCCAAATTACTTTTTCCTGTTTCAGTGACATTTGCTTCTGGGTAAAAGCAATGAAGTCAGAAGCAATACCACTAGTCATTCCTGTAATCTGCCCTGAGCCAAGTAGCAGGGGTAGAGTACATTTGACAGTGATTTACCCCAAGGTCTAGGTTGCCATCTCTCAGCTGTCAGGTCAATTCATGGGAGCCCCCTCTTTCCTATGTCCCCATTCCAGCTGTGCTTCCTGTGGCTTTGGCTTCACTCTGATTTCAGGAAGACAAAAAGAGGGTAAACTTCCTTCTTGAAAGTCGCTATTTTGCAGGTTGCAGGCTAGAAAGGTTCTTCTTAATAAAGGCTAGAATTAATTAAAAGAGAAGGTCAAAAGGTTTAACTACCTAGTGCTCTGGAAGAACTACAGGTCACACATGAGTGACTGTTATTGATTAAGTATTTTGATTGCCTGCTCAGATAATCAATACCAAAGAGTTAGACTCTTCAAAATATTAAACAAAATGAAGATAAGGATTTTAGCTTGGAGCCTGAATTTTTAATGTTTCAATAAATTTGGGAGGAAATTTCTGTGCATCCAGGTGAATTGCAGTGGAATAAGCAAAGGTGGAATGATGGATTATTGAGCTGCTTGGAAAGCAGTAGTTGCTGCCTGTGGTTCTTGTAATTCACTCGGAAAGATGCGTCTTGAGGCTTGTGGTAAGAGTAGATCAGATGTAATGAGTATATTTTTCTGTATCAGAAAGTAAGGGATATTTTTCTTTCAATTAAGGACAGAAAAAGCAACTCCTTATTGGAGAATCTATTTCAAATGTTAAAGGAAAGTGGTGACAATTTGTTGTTTTCATTGTATAACTGAAAATAGCCAAACAGTACAAAAGCAAGACTTTCAAGATGTCTAAAAGAGAGGCCGTGGCAGAACTAAAGGATCATGCCATTTCTTCCCCTAGAGGCAAGAACTAGTGTTTATATGATACTTAGTAGGGACCAGGAAATGCTGATTCACTTGATTCTCATAATAAGCCTCTAAGGAAGATATTAATGTTATCCTCGTATATAGATTATATCATTATATAGATGCCTAATGTCACTCAGGTGTTAATAGCATAGCTATTATCTGAATTGAGGAAGTCTGTATTCCCTACCACTAGAATAAAATTTTTCAAACATAAACACACATTGAAATTATGTGGAAAACTTGTTAAAACAGACTGCTTGGTCCCACTTCTAGAGTTTCTGATTTAGTAGGGCTTGAGTCAGAGCCAAGAATTTGAAATCTAACAAGATCCAAAGTAATGCAGATACAGTTGGCCTACGATCCTACTGCGCTTGGTTATTGCACTTAATAGCCCTTGGTATGTCACTACTTTCCTACCTAGGATTCTGCAGCACTCATGCTGCAAATGGCACAACACAAGTGTGATTATTAGACTGTCAGTTCCTCAGGGTCATAATTAATCACCCAACCATAACACCACAGATATGTCAAACTTCTTGATCAATAGACTAGGCAAAAAAAAAAAAAAAAAATACAAGTGCACTAATGAAAGGTTAAGTAAGTGTACCATGTATTTTACTATGTTTTAGGTTTAGATATGACACACATTATAACTAAGGCAAATCATTCATGAATTGAGTTATGAATATAGCTGTGTGCATTTTATATCATTTGATGCTAGTGGCCGTATTCCCAATTATTTGGTGATGGTTCATCATGTATATTTTTATACCCCTAAGCTGTTTCTTTTGACTAGAAAACTCCCTAGTTTCTTACTAACAAATAGACATAATACTCACCCTTCAAGGTCCCACTCACTCTCCACTGTAAAGTGTGAAGTTTCCTAGTTTAAAAAGAATGTGAAATGATAGATCACTGTTCCCTGAACTAGATTATAGCAAAAACAGGCTGAACTCCAAGTCAGTAGCTTGAAATCATCAAAACATGAGCTTTGTGAATTCCTCTTGTCATATCGAGATGCCTTCATCTCTGTCATTGTCTTTTTCCTATATTTACTAACTTTTTCATTGACCTTAGGCAATGAGTAGCTTGAGTTTAAGAACCAGAATAAAGGAAATAAATGCATAACTGAGGTCTTGACTTTTGTGAGATTCTAGGAAACAGGCTATATCAGCTTATCAAAGTACTTTAAATTTTCATGAAGTAATTTTCCAGAATTTCAACTAATAGAAGGGCCTCACAGCCTTTGAAGTAAAAAACTTGAAAATGATATTCAGTCTAGCAAAATTAAAGCCCTTGAAATGCATAAAACCCAACCATTCTTTAGTAGAGTTTGCTTTATCCTGGAATTCTCCATGACCCCATTCTTATAGCCTTACAGAAACACCACCTAGCTTTGGAAGTTAAAATCAAATAAGCATGAGGGCAACTTCTCAGTCTTATGCAAAAAACAATCAATGCTGACAATCTTGCTGTTTGACTCTTATTCAGACAATGAAGGGAAAAGTGAATTCCTCAAGATCTTTCTTCCTTATTTCTAAGGCACCTATGATGCTTTGGTGTTGATACAACATAGGGTCAAAATCAGAAAGAAATTAGCCACCTCTATACTGTCTGGAATGCAATTTAGTCTTCCTTGTGTTTTACAGTTAAAAAGGGACTTAGTAATGAAATACTTGAAATTCAGAGAGCATGAGGCATCATAGAATAGGTACCTATTATGATAAGTACTAACCATGTGAACACAAAATGTGGGTTTTACAGGGGACACTTGAAGCTTCAAGTTCTTGAGAAATCAGAGAAGTGGCAGATCCAAGAAGCCGTTAGGTCTCAGATTCCAGATTCTATGCATATAGATCTCCTTATGGGATGCTTCACATTGCCTGACTTCAAAATATTCTACAAAGCTATAGACAAAAAACAGCATGGCATTGCTATAAATGCAGACACATAGATAAATGGAACAGAACAGAATATCCATAAATAAATCTACATATTTTAGCCAACTGATTTTCAGCAAAAGAGCATACATTAAAGAAACGACACCATCTTCAATAAATGGTACTCTGAAAACTGGATATTCATATGCACAAGAATACAACTAGACTCCTATCATTTGCCATTTAGAAAAAATCAAATCAAACGGGATTAATGACTTAAATGTGAGACCCCAAACTATAAAACTACTAGAATAAAATATAGGGGAAACACTTCAGGACATTGGTCTAGGCAAAAATTTTATAGGTAAGACTTCAAAAGCTTAGACGACAAAAACAAAAATAGACAAGTGGGATTAATAGTAAATGAAAAAGCTTCTGCACAGCAAAAGAAACAATCAACAAAGTGGAAAGACAACATGTAAAATGGGAGAAAATATTTGCCTACTATTTATTCAATAAGTGATTGATGTCCAGAATACATGAAGAACTCAAATAACTCATCAGCAAAAAAAAAACAAACAAATAATTTGACTGAAAATGGACATAGGATTTCTCAAAGGGAGACATAAATGGCCAACATGTCTATCAAAAATTGTTCAACATCTGTAATCATCAGGAAAATGCAAATCAAAACCATAGTGACATGTCATCTTACTCCAGTTAGAAGGGCTGTCATCAAAAATACAAAAAAAAAAAAAAAAGCAAGCACTGGTAAGGATGTGAAGGAAAGGAAACTTTTATACACTGTAGTTGGGAATGTAAATTAGTGCAGCTACTTTGGAAAACAGTGTGGAGGTCTCACAGAACACTAAAAATAAAACTACCATAGTATCCAGCAATCCTGCCACTGGGTATTTATTCAAAGGAAAGGAAATCACTATATCAAGGGGATACCTGCACTTCCACGTTTATCACAGCACTATACACAATAGCCAAGGTTAAGAATCAACCTAAATATTCATCAACAGATGAACAGATGAAGAAAATGTGGTATGTATTGTGAAAGGAAAATAAATCTTGGGGCCCCCAAATCACTAAGCTAAAGAGAGTAGTCAAGCTGGGAACTGCTTAAGGCAAACATGTCTCCTATTCAAAGTTACCCCTCTCCTTACTGAGATAAATGCATATCTGATTGCCTCATTTGGAGAGGCTAATCAGAAACTCAAAAGAATGAAACCATATGTCTCCCTAAGACCTGGAAACCCCCTCCCGACTTCGAGGCATCCCGCCTTCGCCTTGAGTTTTCTCACCTTTCCAACTGAACCAATGTACATCTTACACATATTGATTGATGTCTTATGTCTTCCTAAAATGTTTAAAACCAAGCTGTGACCCTACCAGGTTGGGCACATGTCATCAGGAATTCCTGAGGCTGTGTCACAGGTGCAGGTCCTCAACCTTGACAAAATAAACTTTCTAAATTAACTGAGACCTGACTCAGATTTTCAGGGTTCACAATATGCACAATGGAATAGTATTCAGCCATTTAAAAAAAAAAACAATGAAATTCTGTCATTTACAGCAACATAATGAGCCTGAAGGACATTATGTTAAGTGAAGTACATCTGGCTCAGTAAGATAAATACCACATGTTCTCACTCTTATGTGGGAGCTGAGAAAAAAAAAAAAAGGTGAACTTACAGAAGTAGAATGAAGAATTGTGGTTATTCAAGGCTGGGAAATTCAGCGGGAAAGAAAACATAGAAAGATGCTTTTTAATAGACACAAAGTTACAGCTCAGTGGGAGGAATAAATCTTAGTGTCTTGTAGTGCTGCACAATGATTATATTCAATAATAATTTCATGTATATTTTCTTTTTTTGAGACAATTTCACTCTTGTTGCCCAGGCTGGATTGTGGTGGCAAAATCTCAGCTCACTGCAACCTCCACCTTCCAGTTTCAAGTGGTTCTCCTGCCTCAACCTCCCAAGTAGCTGGGATTGCAGGTGCTCACCATCACACCCAGCTAATTTTTGTATTTTTAGTAGTGATGGGGTTTCTGCACGTTGGCCAGGCTGGTCTCAAACTCCTGACCTCGTGATCTACCCACCTCGGCCTCCCAAAGTGCTGGGATTACAGGCGTTAGCCACCGCAGCCAGCCTAGTGTACATTTTCAAAAAGTTAAGAGGATTTTGAGTGTCCACAACACAAAGAAGTGATACATATTTAAATGATAGATATGCTAATTACCCTAATTTGATCATTAGTGTACACATGTATAGAAATATCACTCTATTCCATATATATGTGCAATTATTACAAGTCATTTGAAAATAATATAAAAAATTATGTAAAAAAGTAATGAAAAAGCAACACGAGCAAAAACGAAATGAAACTCTACAGCAACAATCATGCACATTGTGTTGTGCACACTATATTAATCTCAGAGTATTACTAATGTTTTTAAAGATGGTCTTTATTAGTCCATTTTTATGCTGCTGATAGACATACCCAAACTGGGAAAAAAATAGATTTAATGGACTTATAGTTTCATGTGGCTAGGGAGGCCTCACGAACATGGTGGAAGAGAAAGGATCTTCTTACATGGCAGCATCAAGAGGGAATGAAGCAGCAGTGAAAGCAGAAACCCTCTTAATAAAACCATCAGGAGGTATGTTCCAAGATGGCCAAATAGGAACAGCTCTGGTCTGCAGCTCCCAATGTGCTCCTCACAGAAGACAGGTGATTTCTGCATTTCCAACTGAGGTATGTGGTTCATCTCACTGGGACTGGTTGGACAGTGGATACAGCCCATGGAGGGTAAGCAGAAGCATGGCAGGGTGTTGCCTAACCCGGTAAGTGCAAGGGGTTGGGGGATTTTTCTTTCTTAGCCAAGGGAAGACATGACAAACTGTATCTGGAAAAACGGGACACTTCTGCCCAAATACTGTGCTTTTCCCAAGGTCTTAGAAACTGGCAGACAAGGAGATTCTCTCCTGTGCCTGGCTTGGCAGGTCCCATGCCCATGGAGCCTTGCTCACTGCTAGCACAGCAGTCTGAGATGGAACTGCGAGGTGGCAGCCTGGCTGGGTGAGGGGTGCCCGCCATTGCTGAGACTTGAGTACATAAATAAAGCTGCCAGGAAGCTCAAACTCGCAGAGCGCACTGCAGCTCAGCAAGGATTACTGCCTTGATATACTCCACCTCTGTGGGCAGGGCATAGCTGAACGAAAGGCAGCAGAAAACTTCTGCAGACTTAAACAGCCCTGCCCTGTCTGACAGCTCTAGAGAGAGCATTCGCTCTCCTAGCATGGCATTTGAACTCTGAGAATGGACAGACTGCCTCCTCAAGTGGGTCCCTGAACTCCTTGTAGCCTACCTGGGAGGCATCTCCCAGTAGTCGCCAACAGACACTTCATATAGGTGGTGCCCCTCAGGGATGAAACATCTGGAGGAAGTGAGAGGTGACAGTTTGCTGGCAGCCCTCTCAGCCCTCACTCGCTCTCGGTGCCTCCTCGGCCTCAGCACCATTCTGGCCATGCTTGAGGAGCACTTCACCCTGCTGCTACACTGTGGGAGCCCTACTCTGAGCTGGCCAAGGCCGGAGCCGGCTCTCTCGGCTTTCGGGGAGGTGTGGAGGGAGAGGCACTGGTGGGAACCAGGGCTGTGTGCTGTGTTTGCGGGCCAGCTAGAGTTCCGGGTGGGCATAGGCTTGGCGGGCCCTGCACTTGGAATGGCCGGCCAGCCCTGCTGGCCCCAGGCAGTGAGGGGCTTAGCACCCAGGCCAGCAGCTGCAGAGGGTGCACCAGGTCCCCCAGCAGTGCTAGCCCACCGGCGCTGCAATCGATTTCTCGCCAGGCCTTAGCTGCCTCCCCATGGGGCAGGGCTCGGGATCTGCAGCCCTGAGTCATGCCCCCCACCACGCCATGGGCTCCTGCATGACCTGAGCCTCCCCAACGAGCACCACCCCCTGCTCCATGGCGCCCAGTCCCATCGACCGCCCAAGGGTTGAGGAGTGCAGGCGCACGGTGCAGGACTGGCGGGCAGGTCCACATCTGGCCCCAGTGCGAGATCCACTTGGTGAGGCCAGCTGGGCTCCTGAGTCTAGTGGGGACTTGGAGAACCTTTGTGTCTAGCTAAGGGATTGTGAGTGCACCAATCAGCACTCTGTGTCTAGCTCAAGGTTTGTGAACACACCAATCAGCATCCTGTGTCTAGCTCAGGGTTTGTGGATGCACCAATCGGCACTCTGTATCTAGCTAATCTGGTGGGGACTTGGAGAATTTTTATGTCTAGCTAAGGGACTATGAATGCACCAATCGGCACTCTGTATATAGCTCATGGTTTGTAAATGCACCAATCAGCACTCTGTGTCTAGCTCAGGGTTTCTAAATATACCAGTTGATGCTCTGTATCTAGCTAATCTAGTGGGGACATGGAGAACTTTTGTGTCTAGATCAGGATTGTAAATGCACCAATCAGCACCCTGTCAAAATGGACCAATCAGCTCTCTGTAAAACAGACCAATAGGCTCTCTGTAAAATGGACCAATCAGCAGGATGTGTGTGGGGCCAGATAAGAGGATAAAAGCAGGCTGCCTGAGCCAGCAGTGGCAACCCACTTGGGTCCCCTTCCACACTGTGGAAGCTTTGTTCTTTTGCTCTTTGCAATAAATCTTGCTACTGCTCACTCTTTGGGCCCACACTGCCTTTATGAGCTGTAACACTCACCTTGAAGTTCTGCAGCTTCGCTCCTGAAGCCAGCGAGACCACAAACCCACCAGGAGGAATGAATGACCCCAGACGCACCGCCTTAAGAGCTGTAACACTCACCACGAAGGTCTGCAGCTTCACTCTTGAGCCAGCAAGACCACAAACCCACCAGAAAGAAGAAACTCCAAACACATTCGAACATCAGACGGAAAAAACTCCGGACACGCCACCTTCAAGAACTGTAACACTCACTGCGAGGGTCCGCGGCTTCATTCTTGAAGTCAGTGAGACCAAGAACCCACCAATTCTGGACACAGAAGGATCACGCAGCAATATTTGCTGTTCTGCAGGCTCCGCTGGTGATACCCAGGAAAACAGGGTCTGCAGTGGACCTCCAGCAAACTCCAACAGACCTGCAGCTGAGGGACCTACCTGTTAGAAGGAAAACTAACAATCAGAAAGGAATAGCACCAACATCAACAAAAAGGACATCTACAACAAAACTCCATCTGTAGGTCACCAACATCAAAGACCAAGGGTAGATAAAACCACAAAGATGGGGAGAAACCAGAGCAGAAAAGCTGAAAATTCTAAACACCAGAGTGCCTCTTCTCCTTCAAAGGATTGCAGCCCCTCGCCCACAATGCAACAAAGCTGGATGGAGAATGACTTTGACGAGTTGACAGAAGTAGGCTTCAGAAGGTCGGTAATAACAAACTTTTCCGAGCTAAAGGAGCATGTTTTAAGCCATCACAAGGAAGCTAAAAACCTTGAAAAAAGGTTAGACTTATGGCTGACTAGAATAAACAGTGCAGAGATGACCTTAAATGACCTGATGGATGTGAAAACCATGGCATGAGAACTTCGTAATGCATGCACAAGCTTCAATAGCTGATTGGATCAGGTATAAGAAAGTGTATCAGTGATTGAAGATCAAATTAATGAAATGAAGTGAGAAGACAAGGTTAGAGAAAAAAGAGTAAAAAGAAACAAACAAAGCCTCCAAGAAATATGGGACTATGTGAAAAGACCAAATCTATATTTGATAGGTGTACCTGAAAGTGATGAGGAGAATGGAACCAAGTTGGAAAACACACTTCAAGATATTATCCAGGAGAACTTCCCCAACCTAGCAAGGTAGGCCAACACTCAGATTAGGAAATACAGAGAACAACACAAAGATACTCCTTGAGAAGAGCAACTCCAAGACACATAATTGTCAGCTTCAACAGGTTGAAATGAAGGAAAAAATATTAAGGGCAGCCAGAGAGAAAGGCTGGGTTACCCACAAAGGGAATCCCATCAGACTAACAGTGGATCTCTCGACAGAAACCCTACAAGCCAGAAGAGAGTGGGGGCCAATATTCACCATTCTTAAAAAAAGAATTTTCAACCCAGAACTTCACATCCAGCCAAACTAAGCTTCATAAGTGAAGGAGAAATAAAATTCTTTACAGACAAGCAAATGCTGAGAGATTTTGTCACCACCAGGCCTGCCTTAAAAGAGCTCCTGAAGGAAGCACTAAACATGGAAAGAAACAACTTGTACCAGCCACTGCAAAAACATGCCAAATTGTAAAGACCATTGATACTATGAAGAAACTGCATCAATTAACAGGCAAAATAACCAGCTAACATCATAATGACAGGATCAAATTAACACATAACAGTATTAAACTTAAATGTCAATGAGCTAAATGACCCGAATTAAAAGACATAGACTAGCAAATTGGATAAAGAGCCAAGATCCATCAGTGTGCTGTATACAGGAGACCCATCTCATGTGCAGAGACACACATAGGCTCAAAATAAAGGGATGGAGGATGATCTACCAAGCAAATGGAAAACAAACTAAAAGCAGGGGTTGCAATCCTAGTCTCTGATAAAACAGACTTTAAATCAACAAAGATCAAAAGAGACAAAGAAGGTCATTACATAATGGTAAAGGGATCAATTCAATGAGAAGAGCTAACTATCCTAAATATATATGCACCCAATACAGAAGCATCCAGATTGATAAAGCAAGTCCTCAGAGATCTACAAAGAGACTTAGACTCCCACACAATAATAACGGGAGACTTTAACACTCCACTGTCAATATTAGATAGATCAATGAGACAGAGGGTTAACAAGGATATCCAGGAATTTAACTCAGTTCTGCATCAAGCAGATCTAATAGACATCTACAGAACTCTCCACCCCAAATCAATAGAATATACATTCTTCTCAGCATCACATTGCACTTATTCTAAAATTGACCACATAAGAAGTAAAGCACTCCTCAGCAAATGTAAAACAACAGAAATCACAACAAACTGTCTCTCAGACCACAGTGCAATCAAATTAGAACTGAGGATTAAGAAATTCACTCAAAACTGCACAACAACACGGAAACTAAACAACCTGTTCCTGAATGACTACTGGGTACATAATGAAATGAAGGCAGAAATAAAGATGTTCTTTGAAACCAATGAGAACAAAGACACAACATACCAGAATCTCTGGGACACATTTAAAGCAGTGTGTAGAGGGAAATTTATAGCACTAAATGCCCACAAGAGAAAGCAGAAAAGATCTAAAATTGACACCCTAACATCACAATTAAAAGAACTAGAAAAGCAAGAGCAAACACATTCAAAAGCTAGCAGAAAGTAAGAAATAATGAAGATCAGAGCAGAACTGAAGGAGAGAGAGACATAAAAAAACCTTCAAAAAATCAATGAATCCAGGAGCTGGTTTTTTGAAAAGATCAACAAAATTGATAGACTGCTAGCAAGACTAATAAAGAAGAAAAGAGAGAAGAATCAAATAGACGCAATAAAAAATGATAAAGGGGATATCGCCACCGATCCCACAGAAATACTAACTACCTTCAGAGAATGCTATAAACACCTCTACGCAAATAAACTAGAAAATCTAGAAGAAATGGATAAATTCCTGGACACATACAGCCTCCCAAGACTAAACCAGGAAGAAGTTGAATCTCTGAATAGAACAATAACAGGCTCTGAAATTGAGGCAATAAGTAATAATCTACCAACCAAAAAAAGTCCAGGACCAGATGATTCACAGCTGTATTCTACCACAGGTACAAAGAGGAACTGGTACCATTCCTTCTGAAACTATTCCAACCAATAGAAAAAGAAGGAATCCTCCCTAATTCATTTTATGAAGCCAGGATCATCCTGATACCAAAGCCTGGCAGAGACACAACAAAAAAAGGAATTTTGAACCAATATTCCTGATGAACATTGACGTGAAAATCCTCAATAAAATACTGGAAAACAAAATCCAGCAGCACATCTAAAAGCTTATCCACCAAGATCAGGTCGGCTTCATCCCTAGGATGCAAGGCTGGTTCAACATATGCAAATCAATAAATGTAATCCATCACATAAACAGAAACAAGACAAAAACCATATGATTATCTCAATAGACGCAGAAAAGGCCTTCGACAAAATTTAACAGCTCTTCATACTAAAAACTCTCAATAAACTAGGTATTCATGAAATGTATCTCAAAATAGTAAGAGCTATTTTTGACAAACCCACAGCCAATATCATACTGAATGGGCAAAAATTGGAAGCATTCCCTTTGAAAACTGGCACACGACAAGGATGCCCTCTCACTGTGACTACTATTCAACATAGTCTTGGAAGTTCTGGCCAGGGCAATCAGGCAAGAGAAAGAAACAAAGGGTATTCAGTTAGGAAAAGAGGAGGTCAAATTGTCCCTGTTTGCAGATGACATGACTGTATATTTAGAAAACCCCATTGTCTCGGCCCCAAATCTCCTTAAGCTGATAAGCAACTTCAGCAAAGTCTCAGGATACAAAATCAATGTGCAAAAATCACAAGCATTCCTATACACCAATAACAGACATACAGAGAGGCAAATCATAAGTGACTTCCCATTCACGATTGCTACAAAGTGAATACAATACCTAGGAATCCAACTTACAAGGGATGTGAAGGACCTCTTCAAGAACTACAAACTGCTGCTCAATGAATTAAATGAGGATGCAAACAAATGTAAGAACATTCCATGCTCATGGGTAGGAAGAGTCAATATGGTGAAAATGGCCATAGTGCCCAAGGTAATTTATAGATTCAATGCCATCCCTATCAAGCTACCAATGACTTTCTTCACAGAATTGGAAAAAAACTAGTTTAAAGTTCATATGGAACCAAAAAAGAACCCACATTGCCAAGACAATCCTAAGTAAAAAGAACAAAGCTGGAGGCAGCATGCTACCTGACTTCACACTATGCTACAAGGCTACGGTACCCCAAACAGCAGGGTACTGGTACCAAAACAGATATATATATATATAAATATATATATATATATCAATGGAACAGAACAGAGGCCTCAGAATTAACACCACACATCTACAACCATCTGATCTTTGACAAACCTGTCAAAAACAAGAAATGGGGAAAGGATGCCCTATTTAATAAATGGTGCTGGGAAAACTGGCTAACCATATGTAGAAAGCTGAAACTGGATCCCTTCCTTATATCTTATACAAAAATTAATTCAAGATGGAATAAAGACTTAAATGTTATATCTAAAACCATAAAAACTCTAGAAGAAAACCTAAGCAATACCATTCATGATATAGGCATGGGCAAGAACTTCATGAATAAAACACCAAAAGCCATGGCAACAAAAGCCAAAATAGACAAATGGGATCTAATTAAACTGAAGATCTTCTGCACAGCAAAAGAAACCACCATCAGAGTGAACAGGCAACCTACATAACGGGAGAAAATTTTTGCAACCTACCCATCTGACAAAGGGCTAACATCCAGAATCTACAAAGAACTCAAACAAATTTACAAGAAAAAAACAAACATCCCATCAAAAACTGGGCAAAGGATATGAACAGACACTTCTCAAAAGAAGACATTTATACAACCAAGAGACATGAAAAAATGCTCATCATTACTGGTCATCAGAGGCAAATCAAAACCACAATGAGATACCATCTCATGCCAGTTAGAATGGCAATCATTAAAAAGTCAGGAAACAACTGATACTAGAGAACATGAGGAGAAATAGGAACACTTTTACACTGTTAATGGGAGTGCAAATTAGTTCAACCATTGCAGAAGACAGTCTGGTGATTTTCCAAGGATCTAGAACTAGAAATACCATTTGACCCAGCAATCCCATTACTGGGTATATACCCAAAGGATTATAAATCATGCTACTATAAAGACACATGCACATGTATGTTTATTGTGGCACTATTCACAATAGCAAAGACTTGGAGCCAACCCAAATGTCCATCAATGATAGACTGGATTAAGAAAATGTGGCATATATACACCACGGAATACTACGCAGCCATAAAACATGATGAGTTCATGTCCTTCGCAGGGCCGTGGATAAAACTGGAAACCATCATTCTTAGCAAACAATCACAAAGACAGAAAACCAAACCCTGCATGTTCTCACTCATTGGTGGGAACTGAACAATGAGAACATTTGGACACTGGGTGGGGAACATCACACACCGGGGTCTGTCAGGGAGTGGGGGGCTGGGAGAGGGATAGCATTAGGAGAAATACCTAATGTAAATGATGAATTGATGGGTGCAGCAAACCAACATGGCTCACATATACCTATGTATCAAACCTGCACATTGTACACATGTACCCTAGAACTTAAAGTATAATAAAAAAATAAATAAAATTAAAATAAAACCATCAGATCTCATCAGACTTATTCACTACCATGAGAATGGAATGAGGGATACCGGCCCCATGATTCAATTATCTCCCACAGGGTCCTTCCCACAACACATGGGAATTATGGGAGTGCCATTCAAGATGAGATTTGCCTGGGGACACAGAGCCAAACCGTATCATGGTCCCTGTACTTAGATAACTTTATGAAAAAGTTATATACAGTAATCTCCAGGGACTTCTCTCTCCAACCTTTACTCATCTATTCAAGAAATGCCCTATCTCTGAATTCCTCTTTTACTCTGTGCGTCTAGAGACACTACTGCATCACTTCCACATGCTCTGCACTGTGGCACGTTTAGAAAGAGATGCAGTAATGAAAATGACTGGAACTATAGGGCCACACACTCTTGTGTTTCAGTTCTTGATCTGCCACTTTGATTAGCCTTGTGCTAATTACTTCTTCTAGTCAAGCATTCTTTTTCTCAAGTGATGTGGTGA
The DNA here is from genome assembly GCF_028878055.3 of Symphalangus syndactylus. Classification (NCBI taxonomy): domain Eukaryota; kingdom Metazoa; phylum Chordata; class Mammalia; order Primates; family Hylobatidae; genus Symphalangus; species Symphalangus syndactylus. Next base: position 14,956,962 of record NC_072428.2, read on the forward strand.
GGTGGAAAGGTGACAATGTATATCAAAGTGTTTCACAAATATACTAAAAAAAATTGTAGATTCTATTTTAGAGGGGCAACAATAGTTATCACTATCAACCAGAAGAGTGAAATATCTTTTACACTAACCATTGTATAAGGATGTAAATAGAGCATTAACAGGGGAGGAAATGAACAACTTCTTTAGGCCAGCTCCCTAGAGGTGGCAATTACCAAGAACAATTAAGCAGAGCTTTCACCTCACTTCCCAGTGAGTTCAGACCCACAGCTGCTCAGTGTCTCTGACATGGATTCTGCTGAGAGGCTTTGGAAAGAAGAGGATTACCTGGCAGATTCCCCACTGGGGATTGGAATATCAAAAACTGCAGCTTTTGCAGATAGTGCTATTAAAACCTTGAGCCACAACTCTGGTGCTTGCTGAGTGCAGGCAGTTGGCTTTCTTTGCTTCTTATGAATCATGAGACAATGCATGCTTTGGATCTTTTTAGCATCCTTGGTGAACTCAGGTACTTTAACACCCCAGTTTTGGGGTAACCAGCCCATGGAGCTCAATTCCTAAATATAGAAGCCAAAAACTGTGTACTCATTATGTGCCTGGCATGACATATCACAGATGACTTCTGGAATTGTGTATTCTTTTAACATTATAGTGCAAAGTTGACATATTTTGCGTGTTCCCCATATGAGAGACTTTATAACAACATAGCTTACCACTAAAAAATACACAAGTTCAAATAGTTTCTTTCCTCATGCTCTGTAGTAACACTGTAGGCGCATGAGCTAGGCTTGGCAAATTGGCTATTTCTTACTGCCACTTTGAAGTGGAGGCAGTAGTATAAGGAAACATGAGTAGCATTCAGTAATAGCAGCAAAGATGCATCAGCATCCATGGTGGCTGTGGTGTCTGAGCTGGTGGTAGCTCCCAGTACTGACAATCTTCTTCCCATGGTGGTGTGACCATCACTGCAGTACCCTGACAATTGGGGAGCTTTCCTTTATTACTGACAATTCTTCACTTGATAAACTGTCTATGATGCTTCCAATAAATTACCTTTCTATGTTAAGCAGGTTTCTATTATTATTGGCAACCAAGATTTATGTAAATATTATGATTGATATTAGAAACCCTAAATTAAAAGACATAAAAATTATATTCAGAGAAATTTAAAAAATGTTTCTATAGACACAGCCTGACAAGTAAAATATGTAGGTGCTTTCTCGTCTTCCAATTATATTGCATATTTTCACTAAAAATATCTCATAGGCTCACAGAATTATAGAGCAGAAAGAACCATAAGAACCACCTTGTCGAAAAAGTCCATTTTAAGGTAAGTGTGTGCTGAACTAGACAGGGTGAGTATAGCAAATGCATGGCAAAGCAAACTCTAAAAAATACCAACCTCTTTTTCCCTAACTATGTGCTCTTTCAAATGCAAAATTTGTTTCTTGAATATGAGGGTGAGGAAACACATCTTGATAGAGTGGAAGGGTGACATTGAGCTTGATAGATTGAAAGGTTGACACGGTACTTTTTTTCTGACTGTATAAAAGTCAGTTCTGCTTCAGGCATAATGAGAGATGAACAGGTAAAGAGGTAAAGTAAAGGCAATCTGGAAAGTTTAGACTTTAACACTGTAAGCCAAAAAGAAAATTCTAATCACTCCAACTGACTGAAAAGACAATCTCTTGGCCAAGGGGACCACAGAGTAACCTTGAAAGATGAGTTTTCAGCCATGACTAAATAGGAGTTCCCTATACCCTTCTCACTCACTACCACTAGGCTTTCTTCCCTAAGGGTTTACCAGAAACCGGCCCTTTCAAAAGACTTCATCTGATATCAATCAACAGCCTGATGCTTCCCCTATTTTATGGTTGATAAGAGACCAGGGACTACTCACTGCTTCTGGCCAGTCTTTGGAGAATCCACAGTAAAGGTTTTCCTGTCCTCTGCTTCACTTTTTGATGCCAGAGGGCCCAAACCTTTATCCTCAGATCATACTGGTGCCACCGCCAATTTTGTACACGAGTCCAGCGAGGGGGGGCTGTATTTGTCAGGGTTCTATAGAGGAACAGGACTAATAGGATAGATGTGTATATGAAAGGGAGTTTATTACAGGGAATTGACTCACACCATCACAAGGTGAAGTCCCACAATAGACCTTCTGCAAGCTGAGGAGCAAGGAGGCTGGAGTCCCAAAACCTCAAAAGTAGGGACGCTGACAGTGTAGCCTTCAATCTGTGGCTGAAGGTCTAAGAGCCCCTGGCAAACCACTGGTGTAAGTCCAAAAGTCCAAAGACTGAAGAATTTGGAGTCCTTTGTTTGAAGGCAGGAAGCATCCAGCACAAGAGAAAGATGGAGATCAGAAGACTTAGCCAGTCTTCTACCTTACTTCTACCTTCTTATGCCTGCTTTTATTCTGGCCGTGCTGACAGCTGATTCGATGGTGCTCATCCAGATTGAGGGTGGGTCTGCCTCTCTTACTACACCTGACTCAAATGTTAATCTTTTTTGGTAACACCCTTACAGAAACACACAAGAATAATATTTTGCATACTTCAATCTAATCAAGTTGACACTCAGTATTAACTATCACAGGAGGAATAAGGCTTGTCAGAATGGCCAATATGCAGGCTGAAATCCTTTATGAAAAATAAAGCCCTCTGCCAGGTGCGGTGGGTGGTTCACACCTGTAATCCCAGCACTTTGGGAGGCTGAGGCAGGCGGATCACGAGGTCAGGAGTTCGAGACCAGCCTGACCAACATGGTGAAACCCTGTTACTACTAAAAATACAAAAATTAGCCAGGGGTGGTGGTGTGCACCTGTAATCCCAGCTACTCAGGAGGCTGAGGCAGGAGAATCGCTTGAACCTGGGAGGTGGAGGTTCCAGTGAACTGAGATCGTGCCACTGCACTCCAGCCTGGGTGACAGAGTGAGACTTCATCTCAAAAAAATAAATAAAGAAAGAAAAATAAACTCTTTTTCCCAAATTTATGGACCTCATCATTCTTCAGTTGACAGTACGTAGGTAGTGGTGATTCATGAAGGAATAGGAGAATGATCCCTTAATAATGCTATTTCACTTTACATTTATGTAGTGCTTTCTAGTTTATTAATGGTAGTATTGGGAAGAAAAAAATAAACTGCTTTAACGCTTATGTTTCCATTTTCTTGCTCTCCAATACTGGCTTCAGGGCCTCCCTCTGGTTCCACCTCTATGCTACTGTAAATCAAAAATAACATTTCTAAGCTCTCCCCCCAACAGTTTTCTGAATAGACCCCTCCTTTCAACCAACAGCATTCCAAAGTTAACCGTGTGAACCTAAAAGTGTCTGAAACTCAATCAATTTATAAGATTTATCTTGCCAAGTTTAAGGATGCACCAGAGACACAGTCTCAGGACGTCCTGATGCCCAAGGTGGTTGGGGTGCAGCTTGATTTTATACATTCTAGGGAGACATGAGACATCAATCATATGTGAATGATGTACTTTGGTTTGGTTTGAGACGGCAGGACAAGTTCAAGTTGGGGAGGGGGCTTTCAAGCCATAGGTAGATAAGAGACAAACTTGCATTTTTTATTTTTGAGTCTTTGGTTAGCCTTTAACTAAATACACAATTTACATTTGAGTGAAAGGTAAAGGAATAGTCATTTATGCCTTAGTCTGGTTTAGTATAACAATAGGGCAAAAGAAGCAATCAGATATCTGTCTCAGGTGGGAAGAGGAATGACTTCGAGGTCTGTCTGTCCTTTGCCCATAAGGAATTTCCTTGTGGGCAAATTTTGAGGGAAGTATGTGGCTTTAAAGAAATCTTTGTAGCTCTTTTGTTTAGGAATAAAATGAAAGGCAGGTTTGCCTGTTGCAGTTCCCAGCTTGACTTTACCCTTTGGCTTAGTGATTTAGGGGTCCCAAGATGAATTTTCCTTTCACAACCTGAAAACTAGTTCAGGCTGTTACAGGTAGTTAGATAGGGATGAGCGGGGCAGGAGAGGGCTCTTTCTCCACCTGCTAGAAAAGTCAGGTGATTGTTTGACAATTATCAGACTGCCTCTCTAAAAATGAAAATTGGCAGCCCACCCAGGGCCAGGCAGAGGCCATTTCCTGATGATCCACAGCTATTAACATTAAAGTGTTAATTGAAAGCAGATGCCAGGGAGAAAAAGCTTCCTGGGCATGCGCACTAAGAGACAAAATGGTGAAATATGACCTTCCGGCTACGGTCCGCTGGAAAAAGGGAAGAAAGCCTCGGATGGGCGTGACTGCAACTTCCTAAATACAGCGTGCAGTGATCAGTTCCCAAGGGTAAGAAGGGCACTGGGCATGCGGGAAACCCACCCTAGGGGTAAAATCGTGGGAAAGAGGCAAACCTGTAAAGCTCTGGGATCAAGATTGAACGTTCTCTTTTTCCTTCAGGCGCCCTCTTAGATGTCTTCCAAGTAAGCTTTGCTTTCTTTCCTGTTCTAAAGCCTTTTTTTTTTTTTTTTTTTTTTTTGAGATGGAGTTTGGCTTTTGTTGCCCAGGCTAAAGTGCAATGGCGCAATCTCGGCTCACCACAACCTCTGCCTCCCGGGTTCAAGCAATTTTCCTGCCTCAGCCTCCTGAGTTGCTGGGATTACAAGCCTGCGCCACCATGCCAGGCTAATTTTGTATTTTCAATAGAGATGGGGTTTCTCCATGTTGGTCAGGCTGGTCTCAAACTCCAGACCTCAGGTGATCCATCCGCCTTGGCCTCCCAAAGTGCTGGGATTACAGGCGTTAGCCACCGTGCCCGGCCTTAAATTTTTTTAAAATAAACTTCCACTCCTCCTCTGAAAGTTGCCTGGTCTCATTTTCTGCTTTATGCCCCTCCGTCAAAGTCTTTCTTCTGAGGAGGCAAGAAGTTGCTGTGGACCCATGCAGATTCACCGCGGGTAACTCGGGGTAACTCAGATACCTATCACCAGTAACAAGGCCATGATGGGAAAAGGGAGTCAGACATGCCGCATTATACTCTCCTGTCTTTTGGAATTCAGGCACAGATGACCAGCATTAACATTAAAATAGATGTGAAGACTGATAAATTAGAGTCTTTGAAGCAATAAGACACCAAATTCTAGCCTGACTCTAGCATAGCATCAAATGGCAGATAGCAGGCCCTGAAAGAAATTGAAGTATTTTACCCCAAATTATATTTTTCTGACATATATAGAAATGGCCTGGCAAAGCTGTCTCTTGTGATAAAAATCTACATTCTATAGAGAATCCCTATTAGTTCATTACTTTCTTTTCCCTGATCCTGGAGAGTCAACTCTGATACGAAACATTGACAATCTATTTTCTCTGAAGCCTGCTACCCGGAGGCTTCCTCTGCATAATGGGAATCTTGGTCTCTGCAACCCCTTATCTTAACCCAAACATTCCTCTCTATTGATTCGATGTCTTTGGACAATAACTTACCTCTTTCAACCAACTGCCAATCAAAATCTTTGAATCTTTCCGTGACCTGGAAATACCCCTCACTTAGAGTTGTCCTTCCTTTCCAGACTTAACTGGTGTACATTTTACATTTTACATGTATTGATTGGTGTCTTATGTCTCCCTAAAATTTATAGAACCAAGCTGTAGTCTGACCACTGGGCATGTGTTCTAGGAATCTCTTAAAGGCTGGTCACTCATATTTGGCTCATGATAAATCTCTTCTTTTTTCTTTTTTTTTGAGACCAAGTCTCGTTCTGTCGCCCAGGCTGGAGTGCAGTGGCGCAATCTCAGCTCACTGCAAGCTCTGCCTCCTGGGTTCAAGTGATTCTCCTGCCTCAGCCTCCCAAGTAGCTGGGACTACAGGTCTGCACCACCACGCCCAGCTAATTTTTGTATTTTTAGTAGAGGCATGGTTTCACTATGTTAGCCAGGATGGTCTCGATCTCTTGACCTCATGATCCTTCCACCTCAGCCTCCCAAAATGCTGAGATTACAAGTGTCAGCCACCGTGCCCAGCCTAAATGTCTTCAAATATTTTGCAGAGTTTGACTCTTTCCATTGATACCATATACCTAAGAGAACTTATGACAAGACATTGTACTCATTTCTTTTTGGCAGTGTCAACTGTGAACTCCTTAAGGGTTCCCTACCTCTGGTCCCTTTGTCCCAGACCCCACTGACAATCTCCAGGCTACTATATTGCAGCCACAAGATAAGCATGTGTTAACTCTTTCTTAAATAAATGAATAAGTTAAAGGATGAGGTGAATATTAGGAGATAAATGAGACTGAGGGAGTATGTGCAGCAAGTGTATTTTCATCAGCATAAATCAGATGTTCAATAAAAGTAAATCTACTTATGTTCTGTTGCTGCTCTCTTCTAATTAGAGTTCTCTCCTCAGATAATGTCAAGAATTTAAAGTTGTCAGTTAAAAGATAATGCCATCTCTTCTGACTTAAAAGAGTCTCCTTTGTTTATATGCTTAGTTTTAAGAGTTTTTTTCTCCCATTCCCTCCCCTTTTTCTTCCATTTGAGTAGATGGTTCTTACAAGGAGAAAATCCAGAAACTATCAATTGGCTACCTTGATGTGATCCTCTTCATGAGGAAGCTTGGACTTCTCCCTGCTTCACAGATGGGTTATGAGATAGTCCAGAGAAGCTGCATTCTAAGAAGCATTATGACCTGTCTTCTTAGAAACAACACGGCATCACTTTTACCACATTCTTTTGGTCACAAGGAGAAGGAATTACAGATCACCTGATTTCAGATGCATGTGTGAGGTAAGGCTTAAAATTAAGGCACAAACTGATGTGGAACTGTAGCATGATAAATATATTTGGTCTTTGTTGCTGGTTCATGGTACAGAGTTCTTAAAACTCCAGGAATTTCCTGAATGATAGGAATGTCTTTTGTTATTCATATGGTGGCCTACTTAATGACACTTTATTTTATGCTAGTGAATTGCCTTAAGGTGGAGTCCCCAGATAGCATCAGGATGGAGGTGGTCACCAGAAACACCAAGAAATCAAAGCGTTGGAACATTAAGTTCCACCCACATAAGTTTAGAGAATGTAGGGGGAGGAGTTGAAGATTAAGCTGTATAAAGAAATGTGTAAACAATGAGCCTTGATGAGCTTCCAGGTTGGTGAATACATTCCTGTGAAGGGGAGAGAGGAGAGTCACTTACACCCTAACTCAACAGAGAGGCTCCTGGGCTCAGGACACCTCCAGACCTTGCCCTGTGTATCCCTTCATCTGGCTATTTATGTGTATTTTTTATTGTATTCTTTCTAATAAACTGGTAGACATGAGTAAAGTGTTTCCCTGAGTTCTATGAGCAATTGTAGTAAATTATCAAACCTGAGGGAGGGTTGTTGGAACCCCCAATTTAATTTAACGGTCAGAAACAGGGAAGATGTGAACTAGTAATTGGAATCTGAAATTACAGGAATCTTGTGAGACTGAGCCCTTAATTTGTGGGATCTGATGATAAATCTAGGTAGAGAGTATCAAAATTAAATTGAATTATAGGACACTCTGCTGGTGTTGGAGAATTGGTCAGTGTTGGAAAAAAAGCAATATACATCTGATGTCAGAAGTAGAGAGTGTAGAAAAAAATAACCTTTGTTTTCTGAAATGTCTTGGTATCTGGTGAAATTCAGAAATCCTTGAATTAGGGTAATTACAAGTTTCTCTCAATACTCTGCTTCCACACATAACATCTTCAAACCAAACAACCCTCCTTATCAAGAAGACTAGGCAGTTTCTACTGAGCAATGTGTTTCAGTTGCCCACTAGCCTGCAGAATTATTATATATATATAATATATTATATATGTGTGTATATATGTATGTGTGTATATGTGTGTGTGTGTATATGTATGTACGTGTGTATGTACGTATGTATGTGTGTGTGTGTGTGTGTATATATTTATGCAGTCCCCTTAAACCCCAAGATCTACTCTCATGTCCTAGGTATCCAAGATCATGCCCATTGGTATTTCAGTCTCCTATCTCTTTCCAGACTAATTGATTCTCATTTCAGTCACTTAGGATACAATTGTTTCTTTATTTTCTTTTTTCACCTATTGTGAAGGCATATACTCTGTATCTTATTTCTTATGATCTTTCTTTTCTGCTTTTCAACCTCTTTTTTCAGAACTACCTGCCTCATGAAAATCAATTCCATTGACTTTCAAAGCTATTATTTCTTACAAGGGCTTTGAGAGTCCACATTAGAAATCAAAAACTTAATATATTTCTCATTGCGTTAGTGAATTAGTGATTTAATTCTTCTTGAGTTTTATCACTGTTATCTAGTACATAAATGCTCAATACATATTGCTTATTATAAGTTGTTATTTTTTTAACTGATAAAGGATCAAACAAGTATTTAAGAATAGAGGCAAAGTATAAACTCAGGCCTATTGGTTCTAAATCCAGCAATCATCTAAACAAACAAACAAAAAACTCTTTAAAGAGGATCAATTTGTCAAAAGTATGCTTCATGAGCTAGAAGGAACAGAGAATGGAAGAAAACTCTTCATATGTTTCCTAATAAGAGATGTTAAGTGTGGAATGAATAAATAAATGTTTCTTAATGTAGAAAAAATACTAAGGATAATGTTCAATGAGTACACATAGACATGGTAATAGTATAAACATTTTAGACTCACATGACAGAAAGCAGATCTCAATTACAGATTATCACAGCTAAATAATAGATGCTGGATTTTAAAGTTTTGGTTTAAAAAATGTGGCATAAAGATAAATATCAGACTAGGAAATACTGCAAGAAAAACTATATAATGGGCTTATTAATTAAATGTCTGTACATAATTTAAATATAATTGTATACGTCATTATTCGTCTAGCCCAGGATGTTTGATATTGATCTTGTTGGAAACTGAAAATAAGCCTCTTTCTGGACCATTTTTTCAGAAGTCTTTGGCTACACCCAATACCGCAGCTACTTCACTTCCAAAAACAGTAGGAGAGAACACAGTAGTTGTTAGAGAAAAATCACTGTTCTGTAGTCTCCCCCAAAATATTTCCAACTGAGGAACACACATATTTATACACACACATAAAAATCTGTGGCTCACGCCTATAATCCCAGCACTTTCGGAGGCCCAGGCAGGTGGATCATGAGGTCAGGAAGTCGAGACCATCCTGGCTAACATGGTGAAATCCTGTCTCTACTAAAAATACAAAAAAGAATTAGCTGGGTGTGGTGGCATACGCCTGTAGTCCCAGCGGCTAGGGAGGCTGAGGCAAGAGAATTGCTTGAACCGGGAAGTGGAGGTTGCAGTGAGCCAAGATTGTGCCACTGCACTCCAGCCTGGGCAACACAGCGAGACACCATCTAAAAAAAAAAAAAAAAGGCTTTATTACAGGCACATCAGCTCTTACTCTCATAAACATGTAATAAATGAAGAACTGGAGAGAGGAACTATAAAAAGAGAAGCAAAGGGGAAAAAGAGAGAGAGGGCAGAGGAAAAGGAGAGGAAAAAAGTAAAGAGAGATAGGAAAGGATTGAGATTAAATGACGACCAAGCAGTAGCTTTGCTAGGTTGACTTTTATAACTTCCTTAATGTGTTATATAGAATGTGTACTTAATAAATTGAATGAGAGATTGAATAAATAATTGATTATTAATGAATACATCAAGCAAGCAACAGATTAGACACCCAAAATAATGAACTTTCTTAACAGAAATGATTACATAGCAGGGATGGTCATACAAGTAAGACCGAGGTTTCTTAGGTGTGTTCTGAATACCTTCTGCAAAGTTCTCCAGCTCAAAAAATAACGACTCTACTGCCTATCAAAAACCCTGAAGTTTTCGATTAGAATTCATTACTTTGGCCTCAAGGCCTTTTTTGCCTTTAAGCGTTGTCTGTTAAATTACAGATATCTCTGGGATATATAAAATGTGGAGCTATTATCAGATGAACCTCAGGAGGGATTAGTTGATGGCTGGTTTGGGTGAAGGTTTGCGCCCAGGAAGAAAAAGGAGAAAAGGAAAGCACGTAGATTAACGGGAAGTTTAATATGTCAGGTGTTTTATGTATGCTATCTCCTTTAATCCTAAAACAAACACACAAATCCACACTGTGCCATAGCTATTATGATGTCAATTTTTACTGAGAGGAGTCAAGGTTATAGAGGTTAAATTGCTAGCCTGAGATAATTCAGCCAAAAAGGAGTAGAGCTGGAATTTGTATAGCGATTAGTCAGATTCCTTCTTTTCATCAGGTAACGCCCACTGACAAAGGCCAGGAGAAAATTTTAGGTGCTGAAAAGCAATAATTTATATTCAGAGTGGGAAATACTGTGGTATTTTCTGGCTTCTTTTTCTGAAAGGCAACTGACCATTTGTATTAGTTCACTAGGACTGCCATCACAAAGTACCCTAAACTGGGGGGCTTAAAATCACATAAATTATCATCTCATGGTTCGAAAGTTTAGATTTCCAAAATCTAGGTGTGTCAAGGCCATGCTCCCACTGAAGCCTCCAGGGAAGGGTTTTTTCCTGCCTCTTCCAGCTTCCAACAGCCCCAGGAGTTCCTTGATTTGTGGAAGCACAACTTCAGTCTCTGCCTCTATCTTCACATCGTCTCTCTGTCTGTGTCTGTTTGGGTCTTCACATGGTGTTTCTTTCCCTGTGTATCTGTTTTCTCTTCTTACAGGGATACCAGTCACGTTAGATTGGGATCAGCCCTAATTAAATATGACCTAATTTTAGCCAGATTACATCAGCAAAGAACCTGTGTCCAAATAAGGTCACATTCACAGATACGGAGCTTAGGATTTCAACACAGCTTCTTAGGGGACACAATTCAACCCATACATGATTTATATCTCTTGATTTATTCTGGAAATATAATATATAAAAACATACTTTCACCAAATGGATCATTTCAAAGAAAAGAAGAGAAAGGATGAAATCAAATAGAAAGAAAGGTTAGCGTTTGTTTCTCTTAAAAATGTTATTTGATTGTCTTGTTGGAAGCAAGGGTCTCCTGCATTTGCATTCACTCTAAACAAAAAGTTCCAGAGGGATTAGTGAAAAGCTTGGCTGTGTGTACTATATGAATAAAATGTTGAGCAAGTGCTTCTTGGCTGTATTTCCAAGCAAAGCAACTCAGTATATTACCATTTTGAAGATGAGACTGCTTCAAATGAGATTACCTCTGCATTGAATCTCAGTTGCTGTTGGAGGTGATTTATCCTTTCAAATGACCAACATATTTGCAAGACCCTCTAGAGTGATTGACTTTCTATTGAGCGCTTGCTGTTTTCTTATTTATAGTAAGCAAAGACTTTAATAATCACAGCTGGAGCAGAAGCACTTTCAGTCTTAGGAGGACCTAAGACTCCTTGAACTTTATTTTTTGGAGTTTAGTTCATTTTTTGTTTGTTCCTGCATTTGTGGCTAGAGGTTTCAAAGGCTCTGCCAATCGTGGCTTTATTATTTTAGGGGCAAATAATTTACACTTGATATCTTCGGGGTATAAATTTGAGGAAATAAGCAATACAGGAGCTATTTGCCCAGTATTCCTTTAGATAAGTAATTGATCACAGCAATGGAGCAGTTTCAAAGAGATCTGTCTGTAGACTCAGCACGCTGTCTCCATTCTGCCACACCTTTCTCTGCATCAGTCTTTATTTCTACAGCTGACACTGGAGAAGACTCTGGAAGGTCTGTCTCCTAACTGAAATACACTCTTGGTATTTCCTTGCGGAATGCCTTGCTTTACTGCCTCTTTTAACAGAGCCTTTCTGTGAGCAAATGGCATCTACTTCCATAGAAGTGTCTGCAAAGTGGGGAATTAATGTGACTTGTCAGCACATCTTGGGGTCAGAAGATTAGAGTGAGATCTTCCAAGAATTACTAGAATTCCATCTCTAATACTGCCTGCTGTGGAGGGCAAATGAGCACCTTGAAAGGGATAGTAATTGAATGAATTCACACATAAACCTAAACACACACACACACTCACACACACACACACACACAGAGTTAGCACTGTCTAGTACTTAACTTTGATTTAATTCATATTCTATTACTCACTTTTAATTGCATCACTCCATTCAAGAGGTACAAACAGAGACAAGGCACATTCCAGTCACTCATGAAGCTCACAATGCAATATAAGAAATATGAGAGACAGGTACATGTCTTTAAAGGAGACAGGGCACAGACCAAGAAGTCTTCATCATTTCCCTCAGCTTGACTAAACTTTAGCCAGACTTCTTTTTCCCTCTAGGCCTCTGAACTTGCCCTCATCCTGGTCCTTACAGAATCCAGATGGCCTAAACACCGAGATCTCTTCTCTCCCTTTTATTAGAGCATTTACTTTAGAAAACTTGTAACTCTAAATTCATTTTCTGCCCCTTTATGATGTAAATCTTCAAACCACCATGGCACTTGTATACCTATGTAACAAACCTGCACGTTCTGCCCATGTATCCCATAATTTAAAGTATTAAAAAAAAAAAAAAAAAAAAGAGTGAGTGTGTTGCTACTACTCTCTCTTAAAAAAAAAAAAAGTGTATTTGCGGCCAGGTGCAGTGGCTCACACTTGTAATCCCAGCACTTTGGGAGGCCAAGGCGGGTGGATCATGAGGTCAAGAGGTGGAGATCATCCTGGTCAACATGGTGAAAACCCGTCTCTAAAAATACAAAAATTAGCTGGGCTTGGTGGCGCATGCTTGTAGTCCCAGCTACTCGGGAGGCTGAGGCAGGAGAATTGCTTGAGCCCAAGAGACAGAGGTTACAGTGAGCTGAGACCACGCCACTATACTCCAGCCTGGTGACAGAGTGAGACTCTGTCTCAAAAAAAAAAGTGTTTTTGCTAGTTTTACAAACCAAAATTATCTTTCTCAAGGACCTGGGAGCCACCTTTTGAAATGTAATCATTAAGGAAGATGCAACCCCAATCTCCCAGTGTCTGTGGAAGGGTAGGAGCTTAACTTAGGTGGGTACTTTGCTCCAAGTTGTAAAATTACCTCCTGTCATGAAGATAGAAGAAAGTTTACTTTTTCCTTGGATGAAGCCAATTAACAAACACAGGTTACCTGTGATTTAAGGACCCCCTCTCCGAACAACGTCTCAGATCTTAAAAACTCACCTGCCATTTGTTTGAACAGAGTAGAATTCAAACTACATTCAGGTTTCCCCCCTCTATTGTATTGGTTTGCAATTATATTCTTTCTTCCTGTTAATTTTTTTCCAGTGCAATTTTTGCTTTCACAGCACTAAGATACATACTATGGAAAGTTCCACATCAGAATAATATACCTCTTCTTGGGAAAGTCATGGAAGGTTTCAAAACTCTGGGAAAACATAAGCCAAATCTTTGGATTTTAATGAGTAGTATTTTCAAAAGGAAAAGTAAGAAAAAAAATAAGCAGATATGAGAAGTAAAACTTACCAGCTGGCCAAAAATCAACTTGACACGTGATTTTCACCCAATTATTAAAGCTAAGTTTTGAGTTTCTAGTCATTGACAATGGATGGATGCATGATGACTGTGACTATTAGAATTCCACGGGTGCAAGGCTCTCAGGCTCTCCTGCTTTTCTCATGATTCCTCTGTACCTCTCAGTCTGACCATCTCTTTATTTATTTGCCCTTTAGTCTTTCTTCTGTCCCTCCCCTATCTTTATCTCTCTACATCTAGTCTCTTCCTTTGTACCCCTCAGCCTTTCTTTCCACTCCATTTTCTCCTCTTCCAAAAAAAGGAAACTGGAACAGAGAGAGGAAGCTAAGCTCACAGATAGCTTTCAGTCACTGCTGTTTAAAAGTGGTGAAAAATACAGAGCAGAGAAGCCAGAGGCCTTGGGACACTGAGGGGCAGAGTGAAGTAGAGAGAAAAAAAGGTAGCAGTTTCAAATTAAGATAATTCAGAAGATGTATAAAAGGATATTATTTTAATGTTGTCAATAGAATATAGGAAAACCACGCAGAATAGTGCAATACCACAGAACTACTATTCCAAGAGCAGAAGGCTAACCCTATTTTTTTCAAGAGTAAGGAGAGGAAGAAGTTATTGGAGCGTGTAGATGAAAAGCTGTGTGGAAAGTCACCCAACAGGAGCCATGGCTTTTGGTTTGTGGATGCGGCCAGTCATAGCTACTACATTGGAAAACATATTTCAACATTTTGATCCTCCTTTCTTTCATTTTCTTGCTGGTATTTTCCATTGGCCTAACTCTTCTTAAAGACAGAAATCAAGAGAGGCCATCAATGCCATCCCTTCGGGTCAGTCTTGAGGCAGAGAGGTGAATGGAGAAGGGAAACTTCTTGGTTTAGAGGAATATCAAGGAGTTGAAAACGCAGAGAGGGTGGGGGACACTAAGGAGCTGAGAAAAAGAAGATAAAGGACAGAAAGAAAACTGAAGTATAGAGGTAAGAGAAGCAGAAGGGCAGAGGTTTCTGAATATGGAGTTCTGACTCTCTGCAGTCCTCCTAGAACCTGCCAAACCATTATATAAAACTTCCCATAAACATTATAAATAGAAGCAATGAAGAAATAAGCCTTTAGAGAAATCAGTATCTTTGGTGAATTTGGCAAATTGTCATTGACAAATGATCTTTTGGCAAATGGAATAGGCTTTCAATAAATTGATTTTCCTCAAATCGGACTGCTTCCAAGAAAAGTTGTTTAATTAGAGAAGTTTGCAGAACATTAGGTTTGGTTTGGCTGAATATGTAGTATCTGATAGGAAATATTGGTGTATTATAGAGATTGGAGCTCATATCAGTCAAGAGGCTATCAACCTCTAAGTGTCTAACCCACTCACAGCCTCACCACCATGATAAGAGCTGATTGACCCAAAGATAACTGTAGACTTAATGTAATTTAGTTAACAATAATAGCTAACATATATTAAGTATGTACTATATGCCAGGTGCTATACTAAATGCTGTACACAGATTTCCTTTTCACTTAGCTGTCATAATAACCTGTGTTGGTTATTTTCAATCAGCCTCCTTCTACCCCAGATTCATCCTCTACCTTGTTCTGTTGCCCACATGATTGACCTCTCCAGATTTCATCCCTTGCCCTGACATTTGGTTGGGTTTTATTGATGAGAAACACTCATAGGAGATAGGAGAATGAAAGAAAGGTTCAGATATGTAAGCTTGCCTATGTGTATCCTGCTCCCTCCTGACCTCACTACCAAAATTTCTGGCAGTGGCTGAGTCAATTCTTGTGATGTGACCCCTTTTCCAAACATTCAAACTTTCAACCCAACACTGGTAACAACATCCCTTTAAAGCCAAAATGGACAATGCAGTGGTAAATGAAGACTTGTCACTATCTTCAGTCTCTGGGTACTTGACTATTGTTTATTGCTGCCATTAACCTTGAATACATCTTCTGTAAATAGGCACTTTATTAACTTTTTTTGAGTGTGAAATTTACTTCCTGCCAAGAGCATGAGAGATACCATAACTCAATAAGAAAGATATCATACAGGTCTTATTTTATTACTTTTATTATTATTATTATTATTATTATTTTGAGATGGAGTCTTGCACTTGTCACCTAGGCTGGAGTGCAATGGTGTGATCTCAGCTCACTGCAATCTCCATCCCCCAGGTTCAAGCGATTCTCTTTCCTCAGCCTCCTGAGTAGCTGGGATTACAGGTGCCCACCACCACACCCAGCTAATTTTGTATTTTTTAGTAGAGATGGGGTTTCACCATGTTGGCCAGGCTAGTCTTGAACTCCTGGC
Source organism: Symphalangus syndactylus (assembly GCF_028878055.3). Lineage (NCBI taxonomy): Eukaryota > Metazoa > Chordata > Mammalia > Primates > Hylobatidae > Symphalangus > Symphalangus syndactylus. Next base: position 14,972,670 of record NC_072428.2, read on the forward strand.
CTCAGATGATCCACCCACCTCGGCTTCCCAAAGTGCTGAGATTACAGGCGTGAGCCACTGCATTTGGCACCAGGTCTTATTTTATATATGAGAAAATTAACAGAAGTGTAAGGTATTTTTTACAAGGCCACACTGCTAATAAGTAATATGGCTAAAATTTAATGATAAATAAGTGTAAGTAGTCTCCAGAATCTTCTATAATAATTATTATCCTATATTTCTTCTCAATAACTGGGTTTTGAAGTATGAGGTTCACCACTATTCTACACCGATCTCAACTGTCAAAATCTGAACTCTCTGATATGGTAGCCACCAGCCACATGTATCTACTCAGTAATGGAAAAGTAGTTAGTGCCACATGTTGAAATGATAATTTTTTAGATGTAATTTAGATATAATATTATATTTGTTTTTTCTCCCTTTTAAAGAAATGTGGCTACTAAGTTTTAAAAATTACATATGTGGCTTGCATTATATTTCCATTAGGTAATTGAAAAGGTCACCCACTGGCCTTTGAGATGGCTTGGCATAAGGAGCTCTCTCAGTGTGAATAGTCCAAAGTGGCAGAAATTTGCTCAACTAGATCATATCTCAGAGGGTTTTGTGTGCCTGACATACAGAGCATAGCAGAATTCAGGGGCATAGGTAAAAGTCAAAAGACACACAGAGGGAAGATAGCAGGTATGAGAGGAGCAGTTGTGATTTACCAGATCCAGGAACAAGCATAAAATCGTGCAGTAGAGAGAATACAGGCAACTTAGTTGACGGAGTAGAAATAGATGTGGAGAGGAGTTAGTTCCAAAATGATTAAATGGTATTGTAATGAAGCATTGAAGAACTTCTTGTTATCAATAAGAGAAAAGAAATGTCTTGTTAAAATAATCAATTGCATTGTTCATGGAAGCATATTCTGGTTGTCTATGAAGGCTGCCCTTTCATGAAGTCAACACTTTCTGTCATATATTACTTCCAATATATCCTCATTGTCAAGCCTCAGTGATTAAATGGCCCTCATTACTTGTTCTTCTGTCTCAAAGAGCCTAAATAATCTAGAACCATACAATGGAAGGACTTCAGTAGAATGGCCTATGATTGGATGTGGTGGTACAAGTTTAAGAGTCCCCACAACCATCACTTCTGACACTAATGAAAAGTTCCGTGGTTCCCAAGAACTGCTTTACTTCTGACACCAATTACAAGTTTAGGGTTCCTAAAAATCACCTTCAAGTTTGATAATTTGTTAAAAAATGAACTCTTAAAACTCATTGAAAGCTGTTATACTCAGTTATAGCTTAGTACAGCAAAAAGATACAGATTAAAATCAGATAAAGATGGAAGAACATAGGGCAGGGTCCTGGAGAGTTCTGAAAATGGAGCTTCCAATTGTCCTCTCCCAGTGGAATTGTGCAGATAGTGCTTACTTTGCCCAGCAATAATGTGTGACAATACATATGGAGTACTGAGTACAAACAACTCAAGCATTGATATCTAGAATTTTTAACGGGGGCTTGGTCACATTGACAAAATTGACTTCTGACATGACTACCCTTAGCCTCCCAGCCTCTGCAGATGTTGAGCTACAAGCATGGCCCAAGGCCCACGTAAATCACATTGTAGCATTAGACTATCTAGTGTGACTCAAGGCCTTTAGGTAAACAAAGACACTGTTATCAGACAGGACATACTTAGGGTTTAGAGTTGATCTTTTAGGAGCCGTAAGGAAGGGCCAAACAATTCTCTGGGCAAAATCAATCTTTACTACACAGAGGATCTTGATTTCAATGATCTATGATGAAGAGCCTTGGATGCAATGGCATCTCTCTGCCCAAACATTGGTAAGCACTGGGGGATCTGTTGAATAAATACCTTTTATACAGTGCCATATAGATATGAGAAGAAAGAAATGCATTTAACTGGCTGTATTTTCTTCTTTGTATTTTCTTTTTCCTTCTATTTTTATCCTATTTTTATTGCCCCTCCTCTTTTTTTTCTGTTTTCTGATCATTGATGCCACATTTCCTTAGTAACCTAAACTGTTTGTGATGACCCAGTAGTTTATGCAGAACAAACACTATTCTTCCTCTTTCTTGCAGAATATCAGAAAATGCTTTAATCTTGCACTTTTGACTGATATTATAGAGAGAGGCAATATTATAGAGAGAGGCAATATTATAGAGAGAGGCAATATTATAGAGAGAGGCAATGTGGCCTTTCTAATACATACATTTTCCAATTTATGTTGCTGGATTTCTTTTCTAATAAAAGCAGTTTCTCTCCTACAAAGATTTATGTCATCTCAAGAGATGGTAAAATATATCTCTCCATTATTATAGTGTGTTATCAAGAATATTATCCAATTATGAAACCACTTTTGCAAAAAAATATAACAGTGAAAGAAATCTAGCATGGCTGACTCCATCTTGCTTCTATCCCCACAGGCTGGCTATCCTTGCTCATTTCTGGGTGTGGGCCAAGCTAACCATAGGAATAATTTAGTTTATTGTTTAACTTTGAAGCAAGGATAATAATCTCTCCCTAAAATTGACTTCCTTTTAGTTTGGGGACTGAAATCACCTTTGTAATGCTAATAAAAAACACAACATTAGGATTATGACAAGGACCTTGATATGGTTTGACTGTGTCCCCACCCAGATCTCATCTCAAATTGTAGCTCCCATAATTTCCACATGTCATGGGAGGGACCTGGTGGTAGGTAATTGAATCATGGAGGTGGGTCTTTCCTATGCCCTTCTCATGATAGAGAATAAGTCTCATGAGATCTGATGGTCTTATGAAGAGGAGTTCCCCTACATAAGCTCTCTCAGCTGCCAACATGTAAGATGTCCCTTTGCTCCTTCTTAATTTTCCACCATGATTGTGAGGCCTCCCCAGTCATGTGGAACTGTGAATCCATCAAACCTCTTTTTCTTTATAAATTACCCAGCCTCGGGTATATATTTATTAGCAGTGTGAAAACAGACTAATACAGGCCTGAATTCTTCTAAGATTTAAGCATAAACAACAGCTAGCCATTGATTTTCTGTAATCCCTTACAACTCAAGAGTCATGTGGCCACAGGTCAAAATGTTTGTGACTTCCTCAATTGCTCCTATAGATAACATCACTGTTGTAGAATCTACAATTGGTCTTTTGAAATGTTTTTCAACCTTTTGCATTCTGGTGACTGTCTCCACCCAGGCCTGTGACTCATTACTCAACTAGTGCTGTGGCCCCCCACCCATAGGCTACTTAGTGCACAAGGACCATTCTCGACACCTCTGTGATTTTATCTCCAATCAGAAGCACCCATTCCCTAGCCCCTTCCTGGCAAATTATTCCTAGAAACTGTAGTTCATGGTGAATTCTTGGTGAGGCTGATTTGAGTAGTAAACTCCTGTACTTCTGCTCCACTAGCTTTCTGTTAATTTAACCCTTTCTTTACTACAATATCACCATCTCCATGAGTTAGTTTTGTCTGTGCAGCAGGCAAGAAGGACCTGTCAGGAAATCACAATCACATGGAGGACCATTCAGCAGGAGATAATCTTTTAAATTCATGTTATTCAGCATGAGATAATCTTTTAAATTCATGTTGTTTTAATTTTTAGGCACAAGATATTTTGCTCTGAGTCAAAGGTGTCTCCCAAACTCCAAATTTTAGAGGCAATAGAAAAGATGACAACCAAAGAAGTTTCCTACATCCTACATAGCAAACAAAAGGAAGAAAAAAAAAACATCAGCTCTACCCTATCACAAATAGAGCCTATAACACATTCTAAGATAAAATGTAGTAGACTATCACCAGGAATTATAGATAATAAGAAGGAGAAACAAGCAAAAACAAAGGAGTGTATAATAATAAAAACCTAACAATAAGGCTGACTGAAATAAGCTCTGCATTGCCAAACTGTATTCCACTGGAGGAGCCCCCATTTGAGGTTTTCTCATCTCTTTATACTTCCTTCCTGTTGAAGCTATAAAGCCTCATGCAATATGGTAGTAATTACTGCTGTGCATTAATCTTTTATACCCCATTACTTCCCAGTCACTAGACAGGATTATATTTCTTAGACTCCCTTGTTTGGCTGGGGCAAGTGACAGTCCTGGCCAAAGAGTAACGAGCACAAGAAATGTGCGTCACTTCCATTAGAATAATTTAATTGTTCATGCAAAGACTCTGCAGAGCTTTCTCTTTTCTTTATGACAACTTTTGATTTCCAGATAGTGGTTTTTCCATGCGAATGAAATGTAATGACAATGAGCAACATGAATGCCCAGCCAGTCAGAGATTGACAGGCAATATAAGTGAGGTATAAACCACTGTTGTTTTAAGTCAATGATATTTGGTGATATTAACACAGCATAACCTGGTCCATTCTCGCCTATTCCTGCAGCTATGAGAAATGATAAGCAAAGTCAACCTAGCAGTGATTATAAATAAAATTATCTTCTTTCCCTAAGCTTTGACCCTGAAGAATGGTAATCTAAAACTGGACCCTATCTTCATTACAGATTTAAACCTCTGAAAATGGTTAATTAAATTGTGTTGTCTGGGCATGGTTGCTCACACCTGTAATCCTAGCATTTTGGGAGGCCAAGTCAGTTGGATCACTTGAGGCCAGGAGTTTGAGACCAGCCTGGCCAACATTTTTATCTTCTCTACTGAAAATACAAAAATTAGCTGAGCGTGTTGGCACATGCCTGTAATCCCAGCTCTTGGGAGGCTAAGGCAGGAGAATCACTTGAACTTGAGAGGCAGAGGTTGCAGTGAGCTGAGATCATACCACTGCACTCCAGCCTGGGCAACAGAGTGAAACTCTGTCCTAAATAATAATAATACTAAATAAATAGTGTTCACTGTAGTTTATAGTGAAAAATGTAAATCGCATCTCATTCAAATAGACTCAAAATAAAGATAGCTCTAAAATTACATCATTCTGTACATTGCTAATGACTATTGAAAGATGTGGAAATATGATCAATACATCCATTTGAAACATTTCAAGCATTCGGGAAAGAGTGCTATTTAAGGTGAATATCAGTGTTACTGGCTTTTTACGTTTACTGTAGAATGGGTGTGGATGGGATTGCAGCATTGCCCATCTTTCTTCCTTCAGCTCTGCTCTACCACTACCTATATTCCATACCAAATGCGGACTTTATTTTACATACACTAATTTCCTTGAAATATAATTTCAAAGTATATTTTACACTAATCTAGTGTTTGACTTATTTATACCTTTGACCTGTTACAAGTTAAGAGTTAAGGTGGCAGAAAATAAACTTGGCAAATAACCACTCTTCTACTCATTTTGTCATTGGTCTTTGATGGCAGGATCCTTATTCTTAAAAGCTGGTGTATAAACCTGGAAAGACAACTAGGAGAAGGATGATAATGTGACCACAAATGATACACAAAACTTAATTCCAGAAATATTTGGAGTGCCATCCAAACTTTATGCAGGAAGAATCATGTGTGTGTGCAAACTGAGATGTGGTTAGATCCAAGGGCCTTTAATATGAATTGATCAACAAGAAAGAATTTATGAAGCTCCTGTGCTGTTTGACCTCAGTAAATGGGAGTGCCCTTTTAACTACTGTAGTCATCTGATGAAATCTTTAAATAGCTATATATATATTTTACGCCGTCAAATTTAGAAGGCATCTGTTACCACAGTTACTCCGTTTGTAGATGCCAGGGGAAAAATATGCATATGCATTATTGCTAAAGCAGGTCTCTTTTAAGGTTTCCAAGGTTTCAATATTGTGACCCCACATCAGGCAAATGAATAATAATGAAAAACTGTAGATAAAGCAGGTGAGCTTTGGAACATGCTACATGATTAATGGTAAAATTAATGGGACTGGTAGAAAATGTAATCATTAAGTGACTGTCCAGTGGCCCAGAGGTTGGACTATACACGTATTATCATGTCCTTTGACAGCACTATCCCAAATTCCTGGCCTCAAGTGATCCTCTCACCTCTGCCTCCCAAAGCACTGGGATTATAGACTGAGCCACAGTTCCCAGCCTTTGACAACACTAGAAACCCACCTTGCATAAATAAAGCGATTATTAGAAGCATATGAGCAACAAAACCATAGAATAATTATTATTGCAAGCTTTCTCATCAGAGACGGAGGTCCCAGCCTCAGCACTGTCATCTTCTAATACTAAGGCATTATGCCAGTTTGTTCATTCAACATATATTTATTAAACACCTATAATGTATTCGAGTTTTTGTACTGGGCACTGGGCACACTTGGTGGAACTAAGCGGACAGACAAGCAAGAGGCATATGCAACTCCTGCCCTCACTAAGCTTATAGACTGAGATAGGGGAGGCAGCAATCAAAGAATCATCAAATAAGTGAACAGTCTCATTTGTGAAAAACATTACCAAGGACAGCATATTAGAGGAGGAATTGACCTAGTCAGACTCTCTTCTGCACGGTGAGTGATATTTATACACGTATTTCAGGATTATTGTGAAGATTAAGAGAAATAATATATATTAACAACTCACATAAAATAAGAACTGTACATATTTTCCCTGTTTTCTCAATTCTTCTAAATGCAGGTAAATGCAGTGTATTAATTTCCAGATAATTTTTCTTGCTTATTGCAGGATTCTGAAGTGTTGTGAATGGTCTTTATTAGGAGGAAATGCTAATGGGCATATTTGATTTACACTACACTCTTCATTGTTACCAGTATGGGCACTTTCATTCTCTCCTCTCAACCTATTTCTAAAGCTGTGTAGTGTTTTTTTGCTTCTTTTTTGTTTTGTTTTCCTTTTTTTTTTTTTTTGAGACAGAGTTTCGCTTTTGTTGCCCAGGCTGGAGTGCAAGGGCGTGACCTTGGTGCAACCTGTCTTCTGGGTTCAAGCAATTCTCCTGCTTCAGCCTCCCAAGTAGCTGGGATTAAAGGCATGTGCCACTACACCGGCTAATTTTGTGTTTTTAGAAGAGTTGGGGTTTCTCCATGTTGGTCAGGCTGGTCTCAAACTCCCAACCTCAGGTGATCCACCCGCCTTGGCCTCCCAAAGTGCTGGGATTACAAACATGAGCCACTGCGTCCAGCCCCAAAACTGTGTTTTAAAAAGTTTTAATCAGAAGGTCACCATTTGGCAAACTCGTTTTTCTATTCTCTTATAAAGCACAATGAGATCTTGTCTTGAAACATACTTAAGATCAAAGAATCTTGAAAGTTGTCACGAATACATTTTGCAAATGCAATATCCAAGACAACGGAAAAACTTTATAATAAATTTCAGTATAGAGAGAGGGAAATTGCAACTGTGTCAAAAATATAAGAAATAAAACTGTGAAAGATGAACTGAACCTCAGTGGTAGAAACAGAATTTTCATTTAGGCCTTATCTAGTTCTCTTTGAGGTGAATGAATAATGAAACATGGGGAAATTAGAAAATTTAATAACTCACTTTTTAAGAATTCATAGATGTTTCTTGAGAAATCTATCAGAATTTTTTTAAAACCTGCCTTCTTAAAGAGATCTTTTAATTTTGGAGTAGGGTAGGGCACACATCATGTTGGTCTAACAGTCACATTATGAAAACGCAGCTAGAATACTGATGGGTGGGGGTGATACTTGGGAGACACAATGAAATTTAATGTTCTTGTTTTGGGGAGGAGACAGCAATGAGTACCTATATATCATAACACCTTGCCTCTTACACGGTAATAAAAATAGATATGAAAAGCTAACTGAAACCTAGACATTATCCATAGTTTGCTCAGGCTAACTGAGCTAAGAAGATTCTGAAACTTAACAACAACAACAACAAATCCTTAAGCCTTTTGTCAAATGATGCACTTGGGAAATAAGTGAGCCAGAAGGGAATGTCTCTGCTTTTGCTAGGAGAGAAATATAGTAACTAACCCAAAAGAGCCTTAGATAAAGATTTCTAGTTTCTATAGCAGTATTTCCAGAATGTGGTATGCATTAGGGAAGAGATGTGTAATATAAAGCAGGAAAAAAAAAAAAAAAGAGTCTTTTCTTAGACCATATGGCTTGAAACATTTTAGGCTCCTAAGGGAATCCAACTGTTGGCATGTAGGAAAAAGTTGGAGAGAAAACAGTATGAGGTTGTGTGTCATGTACTCCTATCCACTCATTACTCTCTGTCCTTCATATTAGAAAGAACTCTCTAGAATGGTGGAAAAAAATTAGATTCAGAGAAAACATGAAAGCAGAGATGCGGGTAAGCCTTAGAGGAAGGGGCCCTGTGCCCACTCCCTAGGCCAAGTCCCAGAAAATGGTGAACCATCAAATACATTCATAGAATGGAAACATAGAGTCCTGTGCCAACAGTGAGGTAGGAAAGGCAATTGAAGGAAAAGAGGGGCTGGATCTACCCTGGGCACAGGCAACAAAGGAGTATAACGTCTGACATGAACAACAGCAATAAAACCAACTAGAAGTCTGCTTCTTTTTTAAATCATCATTTGCAGGTTATTCTAAATAATGTTGATAATAAAATGATTCTCCCAGATAAGAATATTTTCTTAGTCTTAAGTTTTAAATAACTGCTGTAGTTAATTTTGAATTTTAATAATATATACATAAACTAACAATTAGCACATAAGTTTGAAAATGTATCTTTTAACATATATTGTATTCAACATAGAAGTTTTTCAGTAAACTCCTAGTTATTCCATTGGTCTCTGTAATGAGTTAATGGTAGCTTCCAAAAAAATATGTCCATGTTCTCATCCCCCAAACCTGTAAATGTTACCATTATTTCTAAAAGGATCTCTGTAGACATCATTAAGGATCTTAAGATGAGACCATCCTGGATTACTGGTGGCAGAGGACCTTAAGTTCCATGAAAAGTATTCTTAGAAGAGACTCACTGGAGAGGGACACATAGATAAATGGAGATTATATAAAGACAGAGGCGAGATTGCAGTGAGGCAGCTGTACAAGCCCAGGAATGCTGACAACCACCAGAAGCAGGAAGAGTCAAGAAAAGGATTTTCCCTAGAGTGGGTGGAGGAAATGTGGGGCTCCCAACACCTCGATTCAAACTTCTGGCCTTCAGAACTGTAAAAGAATTAGTCTCTACTGTCTTAAGCCATCAATTAATTTCATCCAGCCACCCTAGAAAACTAATACAATCCCTAACCCACAAACTCAGCTACAAGAAAAGTCATTCCTAGGATAACTTTAAATGTTGAGAGCTGTCGTTGTTCTTTTCTGCATCAGTTGATGATTTCACACACTACCTTTAAAATAATCTTCAAAATAAACAATGAGAGCACAATGATTGTAAAATCCTGAAAACAGGACTTGAATTACTTTACTTCTGCCGTAATGTATGATTAATGACATTTTTTTATTTGTGCTTTAACATTTAAAATAGTAAAATGGAGCCTGAAGTATAACTAACAATATTTTTGTTTGGTAAGTATATGTTTTCATTTGTAACATAAATATTTTATTGAATTTAGGTAATATTCTTTATATTTAAAATTTCCATCTTTTTGTTTTAATTATTATTCAATTATAATAGTGTTATCACAGCAGTAGGGTACTAATTGTTTAAATATTTTCCCCTTCCCCCCATAAATTAATGTAATCAAAAAGCATAAATTTACTTTTTTTGTATTACCATTTTTATTAGTTATTTTTTACTGGTGTAATTATATACACAAAGTTTAATAAAAGACAATTTTCATTGCTTTTTTAACCACTATTATTATTTATGCCATTTTATGATAATTACTGAATATAATTTTGAAATATAGAGGAGAGTTTTTAAAAATGAGCTCTTTGGGACATAAATATGCTGAGAATGTCCATAGCTGGGCTGTATACTGGTTAGAGCCCAGTGGTAGGGCAAATTCCTACAGGAGAAATGGCAATTGCTTTACCAGGTAGATGAGACCATAGTGTCACCAGGGTTCTCTTGGCCTGGAACTCGTCGGAATCAGGAGAAGTCTCATGTGCCCCATGTTGGCAATAATGAACTAAAAGAGTCATCAGACCCACAGATTGTGCTATGGTAACTTTTGTGTACCAAAGTCTAAAGATAACACTAAAGAAAACTGGGCTTACCTGATCTAGACAGATATTTAGAATTACTCCTTTTTATTTTTCACCACTGACATCTTTGTAAGCTTTCTCAAATACCGTAACAAAAGGAGTGGGCGGTGGGGCATCCAACTGAATAAAAATATATCTCTACCTCCTTTCCAGGATGAGAGCTGAAAATAGAAATTTAGCTAAATTGAAAAAAAAAAAAAGTTGCCTTTCTTCCTCACCTACGTTGTGGAGTGGAATGCAAATCTGTAACATACATTTCCCAAAAAAGTAAACTGAGATTTAGGTAATGTTACTGACATGATCTAAGGTCTCATAAGTAATTTTAAAAAGTACTAAAATTCTGACCTAGGTCCATCTCATTTAAAGAACACCAGCGTTTCCACCATGTCAGGCAATCACCCCAGAAACTACTAAAACTTCTGGTCCATAGAAAAATGATAAGCTGGGACTATTACAGGGGTGGGGCAAATTGTGGGCCTCTAGGTTTTAAGAGGATTAGTTCCTATTAAATTCCTGGTAATATTTATCCTTAGCTTACCTTGGAGGAGCAGGATTTCCCAGTACCAAGCTGGATTCATGTTTCCAAATCTCAGCTCTAACTCTCATCAGTTGTGTGATTTTGGGGAATTGTCTCTAGCTATCAGTCTCTCCTATTTTTATCTCTTAGGTGAGGAGATAATGAATTCACAAAGATTAGGAATTATAAGTATAAAACACTTGGAATGTAGTGGCGTATTATAAACTGGAGCTATTTTATAATACCTTTCTGAAGACATAGCATTCTAGAGTGGTTGTAAATACTACCATAATTCCACACACAACCTCTGGTAACTAGTATTTGAGAAGATGTCTTAACCGAGAATGAATGTTTTTATTTATTCATTGATTATTTTTTTGTTTTTGCTGACAACATTGAGTATCCAGGCCTGCCTGATGGATACAGAGAAAGGCTCAAACTAGTTGGGTATTAATTTCCTTAACATTTTCTTTCTATTGAAACTTGCTGATCTTCTCAGCATGCAATTGATTAAGAAATACACATCACTTAATTCTCTTCATAATCACCTAGTGTGAAACTTGCAAGGAAGAACTTTTTTAAAGAAAGGGCAATGAGCCAAGGGAGGCGTGCAGAGTGGTTAGAGTTGGGTATTCACATGCAGGATTCTCCCTTCTTATGAAATGCCCAGATAAACAGTATCCCTGCTGGGCTTCACAGATGGATCAGAAATCTGGAAGGCTAGTACTTGGTAAAGACAGTGGGTTTAGAGGATAACAAGTAGAGAACAGGCACCAAGAAATTGTGACAAACATGAAAATGAACAAAATTAAATAAGTCATCCTGGCTATTTGTGAAAGGAAGTAGTATAATAGGGAGTGAAGAGTGCATCTGGGACCAGACTGTGTTAAAAAGAGGCCCTGTAAAATAGCTTTACAGGAAAATAAAGGAGAAAAGGATGCAAGCAAATATCTGTGATAGAAATTTCATTTCTCAGAAGATGGTCACCAGGAAGTAGAAAGAACATGGGGTTTTGAAGATGGAAAACTGTGGGACTGAATCTCTTCCAGGTTAATAATTGTGTGAGGTTTGTCAAGTTACTTAACTACTCTGCATCACTGTCTCTTTTTCTGTTAGGTATTGTTATTTCTTCACTTTTTGATAATTTAGGAGTTAACTTCCCTCCACACACTATTCTATGCCTTTGATAAAGCTATTAAATTTGATTGGAATTCCATGTCCCTACATATATCAATTCTGGCTGACTGAGATCATTTCAGGCCATGGTGACATCTTCTGTCTCTGTGTTACATGATGACATGTCAAGGTGAGAAGCTAATAATTTTCTCTTGTGTGTTTGCTTGGAGGGTGCATGGAAGGGGAATGGTACCTCTCTTAGACCTTTGCAAAAGGAGGTAGGCTTGTATCCTTTTTTTTTTTTTTTTTTTTTTTGAGATGGAGTCTGTCTCTGTCACCCAGGCCGGAGTGCAGTGGTGCAATCTCAGCTTACTTCAACCTCTGCCTCCTGAGTTCACGCCATTCTCCTGCCTCAGCCTCCTGAGTAGCTGGGACTACAGGTGCTCATCACCACACCTGGCTAATTTTATTTTTTTTGTGTATTTTTAGTAGAGATGGGGTTTCGCAGTGTTAGCCAGGATGGTCTTGATCTCCTGACCTCGTGATCTGCCCGCCTCAGCCTCCAAAGTGCTGGGATTGCAGGCGTGAGCCACCGCGCCCGGCTTGTATCTTGTTCTTTAGAGGATCTGCTATGACCCTTCTTTAGCCATATTCTTTCCCATTAGGCAAGAATTCTCTGAGGCTCCAGAAATATGCCCACAACTTAACACAGGTCCTCTTCTGGATCATGCTGTGGAGACTCGGAATGCAAGAATTCCCTGCCTTCACTGACTCTGATAGGGCTTTCAAGAAGGGATCTGTCTGGTGGGCTTCTCTGGTGATACACTGACCTCTAGACCTCAAGTAAGGACGTTTAGGTGAGAAAACATAAATGGGGTTGGGGACTCTGGGCTGAGGTCCCCAAAGCAAGTGAGGCCCCTAAATGCCATAGAGTTAAATATAGCAAAAAAAAAAAAAAAAAAAAAAAAAGTTGCTGGATCCAGGTCAACCCTCCTCATGCAGCCAAGTCTGGCATGGGACTCTGAGGTGTCTTAGAATTCTAAAGTCAAACCTGACCTTCCATGTCTTCCATGTCATTATAAAGGTCAGAAATAGATTTTTTTTTTTAACAGCTTGATTTCTATCTTTTAAATATTTAGATAAATGGCAAACTATTCTCCATTTGTACTCTTGCTGATGTTAGGGGTGTACCTGGGGAAATTCATCCTTGCCATCCTCCTTTTAATGGCGAAAGAAAGAAGCTGCATTATACAGCATGGATGCTAATTTCTGAATCACTTGCGTATCCTGTTTATAGGGCATTGTCTCATTCCAGAGTTCCAAGAGCTCCAAAGCACAGAACTTCCTCTGTGTTTTGATCCCATGTATCTACCCTGGGCCTCTTTCATTAGATAGGCTTTTATGTTTGCCAATAAATAGATTGGAAAATGGTTGGTGAAACACCATGGTCTATTCCTGTTAAAGTTTTTTTTTTCTTTTTTTCTTTGTCTTTTATTATAATTTTCTTCTTATTATTATACTTTAAGTTTTAGGATACATGTGCAGGTTTGTTACATATGTATACTTGTGCCATGTTGGTGTGCTGCACCCATTAACTTGTCATTTAGCATTAGGTATATCTCCTAATGCTGTCCCTCCCCCCTCCCCCCACCCCACAACAGTCCCCAGGGTGTGATGTTCCCCTTCCTGTGTCCATGTGTTCTCATTGTTCAATTCCCACCTATGAGTGAGAACATGCGGTGTTTGGTTTTTTGTCCTTGAGATAGTTTGCTGAGAATGATGGTTTCCAGCTTCATTCATGTCCCTACAAAGGACATGAACTCATCCTTTTTTATGGCTGCATAGTATTCCATGGTGTATATGTGCCACATTTTCTTAATCCAGTCTATCATTGTTGGACAGTTGGGTTGGTTCCAAGTCTTTGCTATTGTGAATAGTCCCACAATAAACATACGTGTGCATGTGTCTTTATAGCAGCATGATTTATAATCCTTTGGGTATATACCCAGTAATGGGATGGCTGGGTCAAATGGTATTTCTAGTTCTAGATCCCAGAGGAATCGCCACACTGACTTCCACAATGGTTGAACTAGTTTACAGTCCCACCAACAGTGTAAAAGTGTTCCTATTTCTCCACATCCTCTCCAGCACCTGTTGTTTCCTGACTTTTAATGAGTGGCACTAAAATAAGTATCAAGGAGTGAGAGAAGTCATACAAAATTCAAAGTTCTCCCCATCTCCACATATTCCTCAAACAATGCCCAAGAAAAGGAGAAATTAAGCCTCAGCATTCCAAGGCACCTCATGCAAGTCAGCAGGTTAGAAAAACAATTACTACAGAGAAAAGAATGATTCATTACGGGTGCTAGAAACTTAGAATATAATTGAATGTGCAGTGGCTCACATGTGTAATCTCTACACTTTGGGAAGCCAAGACAGGAGGATCACTTAAGCCTAGGAGTTTGAGACCATCCTGGGCAACATAGCAAGCCCATCTCTACAAAATTTTTTTTGAGACAGAATTTTGCTGTGTCACCCATGCTGGAGTGTAGTGGTGCTATCTCAGCTCACTGCAAACTCTGCCTCCTGAGTAGCTGGGACTACAGAGGTATGCCACCATGCCTGGCTTATGTTTTTATTCTTAGTAGAGATGGAGTTTCACTGTGTTGGCCAGGCTGGTCGTGAACTCCTGACCTCAGCTGATTTACCCGCCTCAGCCTCCAAAGTGCTGGGATTACAGGTGTGAGCCACTGCACCCAGCCACACAACTTTTTTTAAAAAAGAAAAAACCTAATTGGGCATGGTGGCACATGCCTGTAGTCCCAGCTACTTGGGAGGATGAAGTGGGGGAGCACTTGAGCCCGGGAAGCAGAGGTTGCAGTAAGCTGTGAATGTGCCACTGCATTTCAGCCTGGGTGGCAGAGCAAGACCCTGTAGCAAAAAAAAAAAAAAAAAAAAAAAAAAGAAGAATAAATAAAAATGAATGTAATTGGTACACTTGGGAAGCCGATGTTAAGGTGGGGGCTTGAGTAGGGAAGAATAATTTGTCTTCATTTCCTTAAATTATACTTGATATGGCTCATTAGAAAATACTCTCCTGGGCTTTTAAGCTTGTGACAGGTCAGGGCCCAATGTCAAGCACTTACATTGGGAATAGAACTTTGTCTAAACCTTCGTCAATGAGGAGGACTTCCTTTGGAAAGCCAGAACTAGGAATGGTGCATTCTGGGTTTCAGCCCTTTCAAATGCCCTTGTCATTTGCAGTCAGAAGACCTGGACTCCAGTGCCTTAGACGAATCTTTGTACCTCTCTTAGCTTTCTACCTCATGGAATTGCTCTCAAATGGTACATGAATATGGCCTTAATAACCTGCAAAATTTTATTACTTGTTGGCCATGTGCATAACAGAATTGATTATTGCTTCAAAGTTATCATTAAGAACAGTCAGTTTAGGAATTTCTGCTTCAAGACAACTGGTCTACTCTCTTTTCCCTTGGTTCAGTTTGATTTTCCTTGGAACTTTAGAGCACAGCAATGATCATTTTACATATTTCTCAAAGTTATCTGGAAATTAATCTAGTGGGATTATTATCTTTATTTTTAAAGTAAGAAAACTCACAGTCAGAAGCATCAGTGCTTTCTCATAAGACACACATCTGCCAAACATGACTGGATTGTCTATAGTCTACAAACATGCCTTCTGTGTATTATCTACTCATAATTAGTATTAACAAAAGGTTTAAATTGTCTTATGTTTAGGTTTATTGCTCATGCACTTTTCTTGTCAAATTCATTCTAGGATAATTCTATACTCTTAAATATTTTAAAAAACAAAATCCATTTCCTAAGCCATTTCTAATTCTATAATTAGATTTCTAAAACATTTTTAAACAAATCTGAAGGTCAGTATAACCATGTTGTATCCTAACCCCTCCCAAACTGCTTAGATTCTACATACTTCCAGGTAGAGGAAGGGTTGTCAATTTCATGACTAAACGTTAACAGCAGATCATGGCCAACAGCTGAGGAGGTAGCTGTGGTATATGATGGAAAAAGGTCTGACCCTAAAGACATGAGACCAGTCATCCAGTCATGTTTCTGACATTTGGTAGATGTGTGCCTTATAAGAAAGGACTGATGTTTCTTTTATTTATTTTGAGATGGAGTTTTGCTCTTGTCACCCAGGCTGGAGTGCAATGGCATGTTCTAGGCTCACTGCAACCTCTGCCTCCAAGGTTCAACTGATTCTCCTGTCCCAGCCTCCCGAGTCGCTGGGATTACAGGCGCCCACCACCACGCCTGGCTAATTTTTGTATTTTTAGTAGAAACAGGGTTTCACCACATTGGCCAGGCTGGTGCACTGATGTTTCTTATTGTGAGTGTTCTTACTTAAAAATAAAGATAATAGCTCCCCATATTAATTTTCAGATAGCTTTGAGAAATATATAAATGATCATTACTGTGCTCTAAAGTGAAGTCTAAGGAAAATCAAATTGAACCAAGGGAAAAGAGAGTAGCTCAGTTGTAAGCAAATGGTACTTAGTAAATATTTACTGGTTTGCTTAAAATATTACAAAGGAAGAAATTTCTGTGGAATGTAATCCATAGAGCAGTGTAAAGATGTTTTGGTTAGATACAATTACAGCATATTTAGAGAACATGGAAAAGACAGTAAAAATAGATTCCTCTTATTCAAATGCTTTTTTTCCATACTACACACTGCTACTAGAATAATTTTCCATAAACACACAGGTGATCATGTTACCCTAGTACTAAAACACACTGACATTTTTGCACTGATAACCTAGTGAATAAAGATCTAAGGTCCTTCACAGCATAGATCAAACTCCCTTTTCTGCACTGTCAGTAAATGGGTAGTAATTGCTAATCAGTCCAAGATTTCTTTTCAGATTCATGAAAGTGTTCTAAAATTGACTGTGGTAATGATTGCACAACTTTGTGAATATAGTTAAAAACATTGAATTGTACATTTCAGATGTGAATATTGTGTGGTATTGAATTCTATATCAATAAAGTTCTTTTTCTTTTTCTTTTTCTTTTTTGTTTTTTTTGAGATGGAGTCTCACTCTGTTTCCCAGGCTGGAGTGCAATGGTGGTGAAATCTTGGCTCACTACAACCTCCGCCTCCTGGGTGCAAGCAATTCTCCTGCCTCAGCCTCCTAAGTAGCTGGGATTACAGGTGCCCACCATGATGCCTGACTACTTTTTGTACTTTTAGTAGAGACAGGGTTTTACCATGTTGGCCAGGCTGGTCTCCAACTCCTAACCTCAGGTGATCCACCCACCTCGGCCTCCCAAAGTGCTGGGATTATAGGCATGAGCCCCCACCCCCGGCCTAAAGTTCTTATTCTTAAAACCCTCCCTTTTCAGGTATTGTTTTCATAAAAATCATTTCTTATTTCTTATTCTAGTACTTGTTCTCTACTATAAGCACAGAGGGCCACTTATTTTTACCTGAAGATCCACTTTCTTTATGCCTTTATCTGTGGTGTTCCTTCTCTGCTAGTTGTACAAACTCTGCCTCTTGAATTCCTATACATTTCTCAAGGCTGGGATTAAGTACTCTTTTTGCCAAAGAACCCTGCTTCAGTACCACTTACCATGAAATTAAAAATCTCCTTTAATGTAATCAAACATATTTTCTCTCAAAATCCTTATTTTAAAACAAATGTCATTGTGTAAAAATATTGTCTGATTTCAATTTTTGTTTTGTTTTAAAATAAAAGTGACATCAACGTTATAAGAATGTCTCAACATATGTCAGTGGTCCACCTCCCTTGATCTGTAAGGCGTGGTAATTTATTTGCTTATGTATCCCTTCAGTTTCCTCTAGCCTTGCGCTGCTTTTTTTTGAGACAGAGTCTCACTCTGTCACCCAGGTTGGAGTGCCACGATCTTGGCTCACTGCAACCTCCTTCCAGGTTCAAGCAATTTTCCTGCCTCAGCCTCCCAAGTAGCTGGGATTATAGGCACTCGTCACCACACCCAGCGAATTTTTGTATTTTTAGTGGAGGTGGGGTTTCACCGGGTTGGCCAGGCTAGCCTTGAACTCATGACCTCAGGTGAAACACCTGCCTTGGCCTCCCAAAGTGCGGGGATTACAGGCGTGAGCCACCACGCACGGCCTTAGTCTTATGCTTTTCATATAACACTCACGTAATAAATGTTGATGAAACTTGATGTAATTGCTGTAACACAGAGAAATTACCTAAGCAAAATATTTATTATGTTCACTACTACATTGGCCTAGAAAAATATGGGGCAGATGTTTAAAAAGGTGAATATTCACCTCATAAAGCTTCATGTACTATAATTTAACACCAAAGTGTGATAAACTTACTAAATACTGAAGAATGTATTTTTTTACAACACAAACTAACATTTGGATTCATCACACTTTACTGCTAAATTTCACATTTCTTTTCTTTCCTGCTGTCTCCAATTAGAACATTCTGTTTATCCTCTAGGATTATTGACACGTTATCTAGGACAGATTTTGAATACTATCCTGTATTTGTTTAAAAGTGAATTATTTCTTCTCCTACCTTCATATCTAAAAAGGTGAATTCATTCTAAAAGGAGAAATAAAAGGCATCCTTATTCTTTTAGCAGATGTATTATTTATTATTCTAAAGAATTTATATGAATGTGCTTCAAGATGTTACTGACTTTGTATCATACTGTATTTTTTTGGCACATCTTATTTTAGATGATCACTTTCTCATGAATAATATTCACTAGATTTTGTATTTCTGTGCAATATTCTCTTCCTATACTGACATATTCTCTCAATGCAAAGATGAAATCCTCAGCCTTTGGCTCCTGATATATTGTGATGTGCTTTGCAGAGTTTCTCTTGGGTTGCAGGGGCTTGGCAGTCAACAAAATATCAGGAGGAAAAGTTGCTCTGATGGAGAGAGACTTTCACAAGGAAGCACATGTTGCGACTTGATACTTGATTACTCATTTTATGTGTATATAAATTGACATTATAGTTATAATATTTCTATTTAATGTAAGGTAGATACTATAAATTTAAAGGAAAAAATGGGTTCATAGAAGTTAGATGAGGCTGAGGCAGGAGAATGGCGTGAACCCAGCGGGCGGAGCCTGCAGTTAGCTGAGATCGCGCCACCGCACTCCAGCCTGGGTGACAGAGCGAGGCTCCGTCTCAAAAAACAAAAAAAGAAGTTACATGACCTTCTCAGAGTGACACAGCTAGTAACTGGCAGAGTGGGAGTTCAGAAACTCAGGTGTATTTGCTCCTAGAACTTGTGCCTCTGTAACTTGCACAAAGCTTCAGTGCTCTGCTTAGATGCCTTTTTTCTTTTTTCTTTGTTCTTTTTTTTTTTTTTTTTTTGAGACAGGGTGTCACTCTGTTGCCAAGACTGGAGTGCACTGGTGCAATCTCAGCTCACCGCAACCTCCGGCCTCCTGATTTCAAGCGATCCTCCTGCCTTAGCCTCCCAAGTAGCTGGGATTACAGGCACGTGCCGCTACCACCTGGCTAATTTTTGCATTTTTAGTAGAGATGGAGTTTCACCATGTTGGCCAGGCTGATGTCAAACTCCTCACCTCAAATGATCCACCTGCCTTGACCTCCCAAAGTGCTGGGATTATAGGCGTGAGTCACCGCGCCTGGCTGTTAGATGCCTTTCTTAAATTCCAAATCTCAATTAAGTCTGTTCTCTTTCCAAATACTTATCCCTTATACAACTTTAAGCTAATCTTGGTTCTTTTTTTCAGCTACTTATTATAAAATTATTATTACATTTCAATAGTTGTCATTGAGTCCTTTTGACAGCTTCATACTTAAGTTTGCAGATGCTCACAAGTGTTAGTGACAGGTAAAAAATTCATTTTGTGTAAAATTTCAGGATAACTGAAGTATATTAACTTATTTATATGTAATAACTGAAACCAAATT
The DNA here is from genome assembly GCF_028878055.3 of Symphalangus syndactylus. Classification (NCBI taxonomy): domain Eukaryota; kingdom Metazoa; phylum Chordata; class Mammalia; order Primates; family Hylobatidae; genus Symphalangus; species Symphalangus syndactylus. The sequence goes on from NC_072428.2 coordinate 14,992,319, forward strand.
GGGGTATTATTTGCTGAAATAAAGTCATCTTTCTGGGAAGTCACTTCTTAGAGAATGGTTGTATATTTTGTATATAATATCAGTTACTATATTTCCAAATGTTAGAATTAGAGTCCAGAATTTTTTAAAAATACTACTGGATTTTACAATATGGTCACCATTTCTGACATATCAATATTAGTTAATGTTTCTTGCTATGCACATAAAAAGTATGAAAAAATATGCACAATAAATAAACACTTCCTTTATTCACTTGTTTTGCAAGCACATCCTGCCCAGATGTGCTCTCCTGTGCTATGTTAAGAAATATGGATGAATCAAGTTTCCAGCTATTGTAACAAAACCATAATTCATCTCCATCTATATCTATTCCACTCTTCTTATTGGGTATATGGCTGCCCAGCCAGATTGTATTTCCCACTATCTTTGCAATTAGGTAAAGTCACATGGCCTAGTTCTTTCCCAGGGGAAGGTGTGCAGAAGCAATGTGTGTTGCTTCTAGACCTGGGTCTAAATATATTGAGTATGTTTTTTCACCTTTTGCTCACATCCTGCACTATTTGGATCCCAAGTATGTGACCAGCTTTGGCAATAACATCAGACAACACCTATGCATTAGGAAGATGAGCAGTAGATTTGAAGGGAGGTCAGGGCCATAATTGTCAATGAAATGTTGCTGACCTAGGCATTCATCTTCAGTTAAAAGTGAGAAATAAGCATGGTTTTTAAAGTTACTGTTTTGTCGAGCCTCTGTGTTATATCATCTCAGCTTTTGCTTAATGAGAAACAAACTCCTTTTTCTTTGTGTTTCACTTGGGTAATTCATACCTATCCTTTGCATCTAAACTTTGGTATATTGCCTGATGGATCCCTTAACACAAGCCTAGGGATCTTACTTATGTTTTTCTAATGGTATCTGGTTCTTTAAAATATTACTGAACATTTATTAAATATTTACATATCAGACACAATTTCAAGCATATATGTTATCCTATTTAATATTCTTATTGAATATTATATTCAATAATAGGCTAAAGGAATCTCCATATTGTAGATGAACCTCTGTATTAGAGATGAGAAAACAGTTACAGAGGATCTCCATATTATAGAGTCTCCATATGATAGATGAGAAAAACAGTTATAGAGAGGTTAAGTATGGTTGTATTTTCCAAAAGAAAGCTGCAGCAATGTTTCTTATCTTACCTGTGCACTCTTATAATGTGACTATTACACTTCCTCTACTGAAAGATAGGTTCTATGTTTCTTATCCCTGAGTCTGGATGGATTTGTCACTATAGAAGAGATACTCTATGACTTCCAAAGCTAGATTGGGAACTATATCAGTGGCTCCCCACTGGTTCTCTTTGGGCACTCATTTTTGGACTCTTGAGGAGCCAGCTACAAGGTCTGAGGCTGCCATCCTCTTAGGAAGCCCCGATAACACAGACTGGGTATAGATAATGTCTGGCCAACAGCCCCAGCCCGTGCCCCAGGCAGGGTCTATTGCTAGACATGTGAATAAGAATACCTCCTGATCATTTGATCCTTCCAGCCCTCAGCCGTAGTCACCTTGAGAGTTTTGAATCCTCTTAGTTGCAGTTACAAGCAGTAGAAATACGTTATCATTATGTTTTTCCCCAAATCCATGACCATGGCATATGTGAATGTAATAAAATGACTGCTTTAAGCTGCTGATCTCTGGTGTAACTGGATAATTGCCCAAAGTAAAAAAAAAAAAAAAAAAAAAAATCTAGTAAGCAGAAAATCTGAGATTTAAATCCAAAAAGTCTGATTCCAAAATCTTTAGATACTATATCACTTGTGCTTAGTTTCTGTGTAGAAAATGCCTATTTATTTGTTTTTTACTCCAAGTCAATTTAAAAACTACATTAGAGCAGGGCCTTTTCTTATTTGCTCTGAGGAAACAAGGATTTTTATTTTTATTTTTATTTTAAATTTCTGTATCCTATAGCCCAGTACAGTGGCTGAAACATACTAGGCACTAAACAGTGTTATCCTAATGAATAAATAATTGTTAGCACTTATGATTGGAAGTTCTGTGAACACTGACTTCACCTTGTGAAATTCTATAACCACCTAATATAAGCTAATGTTTATAAACCATCTACTAGTTGACTAATACCGTGCTAAATTCTTTACAAGTGTTATTTCCTTTTTACATCCCCATAGTGTAAGCATTATAAGAGACCCATTTTACAAATGAGGACATGGAGACTTTGAATTAATAGTTTCCTCAAGCCCCACAGTTATTAAAAGAAAGAATCTGAATCTTGACATTGTTTGATGCCATTCCATGCTGGATAATCTCCATTTACCTCTCCTCCTCTCTACCCTTCACCATTCTGCACTCTAAGCTAAGAGGCTGAACTCTGTAGACTGTATCAATCAGTTCCTCTTTTCTTCTGGCTTCTGATTAGGTTGAACACATAGAAGATACCACCAGAAGACAGAGTGCCAAATAAGTTAGAGGTTTATGGTATTCATTTAGCTGCCTCTCCACCAGGCTGTGGGTTCACAGTGATTGTATTGCTCTTATTAAGGGTCCCAACTTCTGTAGGGAAGCCTTCTTCTTAGCTAATTTATTTCTGGGTTCTAATTACAAGTTCCCCCTACCATTGTCCTCAGGCCTGGTAATGGTAGTCGATTCCTGCTATTGCCAGCCATGGATTTTTCTTAACCTTTTTATTTTTATTATTTATTTATTTATTTATTTTTGAGACGGAGTCTTGCTCTATCACCAAGGCTGGAGTGCAGTGGCGTGATCTCGGCTCACTGCAAGCTCTACCTCCCGGGTTCACGCCATTCTCCTGCCTCAGCCTCCCGAGTAGCTGGGACTACAGGCGCCTGCCACCATGCCAGGCTAATTTCTTTTTGTATTTTTGGTAGAGACGGGGTTTCACTGGGTTAGCCAGGATGGTCTCGATCTCCTGACCTCGTGATCCTCCTGCCTCGGCCTCCTAAAGTGCTGGGATTACAGACGTGAGCCACCACACCCGGCTGGATTTTTCTTAACCTTTTTAACACCGTCGTTAATATTCTTGCATTAAACTCTGTTTACTTATTCCTTTTGAGTGTGCCTTCTGCAGATCTTCCCTAACATAGGTGCAACAGGACAGGGGAAAATGGAGACACATATAGCATATACCTAGATATCTTGAAACTGAAATCATTCTATTAAATAAACTATTTTAAATTTTTTCCATTCTCCTACATTGGCAAATGCATCATTACAAATGACCTGGCAGACCGGATATGAATATATGATCATTGTGTCTCTCGGAGTTGCCTGCTAGAACATGGAGCCACCTTGGCTTGCCTCTCCCTTCTCCTTTATATGCACCTATCCTGCACCTCGAGAGGCCTCATGTACATGTGTGTAGATACCCTAGCCTGTATATTTAGGCTCTGCAGACACACAGTTATCTCTTGGCCACCCATTGAGCTTATGGGTTGACATACTTGTGATGTGTTCTGCCTTTTTATGAGTTAAATCTCTTGAAAAGGCCAATGAAGAACCTCCAAGTCAGTATAGGCTGTAAGGGCAGAAAATTTCATGTGTACCAAGTACCTGAAGCATGCTCAAGAAGAAGGGACATGGGTTCCTGGAAGACATAACCCATTGGACTCCAGACCCTTTGTCTCATGGGTGGGATGTGAGTAGAAGAGGACCAGAGAAGAGTCCTCCAGAGCATGGAGATCCTCTTTGGTAGGCTATGACAATTGGTCATCTCTGTCCTTTCTATCCCTGGCCAATCTGTCGCCTCTCATCCAGTAGATTTCGTAGCCCAAGAATCATTGGAATATTTATTGGTGAAGTCAATGATTGGTTGATACCTACATCTGCTGAGCAGATGTCTTGATTTATTTCAAGATTTAAAAATAGCTGTAGACATAGAATTTTTCCTTTTATTTTCTTTGAATTTGGAAGTTTAACTAATAGCTATCACCATAAATGTCTTAGAGTATGCACCACTTGCCACTTGCTGCAAAAGTAATTTTGTGCCAGTTTATTCTTTATATTTCCAAATAAGCAGCCTCCCTAAGGAGGAAAAAAATTCTACCAGAAACTTCACCAGGACTCTAGGTGACAAACAAAGTAGCTATCCAACTGCTGATGGTCTGCGGTTTCAGAAAAACCCTAATAAAAGCAAAGCCAGATTTAAATATATATATAATATTAACATATACAAATATATATTATATATAATTTATATATTATATATATTTAAATATAATACATATTTAAATATATATTATATATTATATTAATTATATATTATATATGGTCTTATATTTAATATATGTTAAATATTAATATATTTCTAATAAAAGCCAGGTTTAAATATATATTATATATAAAATTAACATATGTAAATATATATTTGTTATATATTATATGTAATATTAACATATAAATTTATATATTTGTTATATATTATGTTAACATATAAAAATATATATTTGTTATATATTATATATTTATATAATATATATTTAAGTATGATATATATTTAAATAAATACATATGTAAACATAATATATATTTAAATATATATGTAAACATAATATATATTTAAATAAATATTATATATATTTAAGCCTGGTTTTGCTTTCATTAGAATAGCTATATATATATGTCTGCTCCTAAATCTTAGGAATAGATATATGACTATTTTTAAGATCTAGAATTCTAAGACTCAAACTATTGTGTTTTATAGTTATTATTAGTAATTTGGAGTATTGACTGATAATGTTTTCCCCATCTAAAGAAGTTAATCTATGTGTTCAGTTAGATTTTTTAAACTTTCCTGGAAGAAATAAGACTCTTGCAGTTACTTGCAGGTTAGCAATCTGTAGTGTGACAAGCTGGTAGACAAATAATTCATCACTAGCACTTTCAGGTGGGAAGTGCCCACCTGCGTAACCACTGTAACTCATGGTACCTGATCCCGAAAAATATTCACAGGCTGAGTTGATCAAAGTGGCAGATAGCTACTCTGGGCTTACTTTATGGTTCAGGTACTCCCCCTTAAGAAGGCCATGGAGGGAGTGGAAAATGAAAAGAGGATAAAAATCTAGCAGTGAACTCTGGTTGAATAATGCCCAGTGTTCAGGTTGCAGTGTTCTGAGCAAATGAGTAAGTTAAATGGCAATGCTTTACTATGCATGTATTTTTATTTATTTTTAAATAGAATATAAAAATTCTTTATCCTGCAAAGAGATCAATTTAGTTTCATATTTCTTAGGATGACAGAATCACTAAATTAGGGAAGACATAAAGATCGGTGCTATTTAAAGCATGGTCTATGGGCTGGCATCAGTCAGCAAACTGTTGACTATTGGTTCATGATGACATAAACATAGAAAGTAAAGGCATTTAAGACTTTTATAGCAATTTGGGTTTAATTTTTTTTTAATTTCACAAATGATTAAGAAAACAACTAGCCTTTTAACATTGAGAGTTTAAAAAAACTGCTCTAAATTACATACATCTGATTCATTTATCCAATCATTTATTCTTCAAGTCAAAAAACTATTTTGAACACCCATGATGTGGCAGTCATTGTACTAGAGACTGGAGATAGAATGGTGAAAAAGGCCAACAGTGTTTTCTTGCGCTTGGCAAAGCTCAGAGTCCACTTGAAGGGACAGATATTAATTACATTTTTACATAGATACAGAATTACAGTTCTGGAATGAAGACATACAGAGTAATATAGGACTGGGGAAGGATTTTCTTAAAAAAATCTGAAGAATACACACACACACACACACACACACATACACACACACACATACTAGTTAAAAGGAGGATGAAGAAACATTCTAAATGGGAGAAATGGGGAAAGAGCCCTGGGCAAGAGGAAGCATGACAAGCAAAAAAAAAATGTATATATATATACATATATATACACATATATATATACACATATATATACACACATATATATATACACATATATAAAATGTTTGTTTATATATATATAATGTTTTGGTCTAAACACAAGCTGTGAAGCAGTAGGGCATGGTATGGCAGGTATGCTAAACCAGACTAAGACCCTTGTGGGTCATATTAAAGGAATGTTGCTTTTATTCTAAGACAGTAGAACAGCATGAAAGAATTTTAAGGAGAGGAAATAACTGATAAGGTTATATTTTGAAAAGTCTACTCTTATTTATGAATAGAAATAGATTATTGGGCATGTAGAGGAAATTAAGAGGGGTTTAGATTATTTATTTATTGAGAGAGGGTCTCATTCTGTTGCCCAGGCTGAACTGCATTGATGCAATCATAGCTCACTGCAGCCTCAACCCCCTGGGTTCAAGTGATCCTCCCATCTCAGCCTCTAATGTAGCTGGGACCACAGGTGAGCACCACCATGCCTGGCTAATTTTTTGTATTTTTAGTAAAGACAGGGTTTTGCCGTGCTGTCCAGGCTGGTCTCAGACTCCTGGGATCGAGCAATCTGCCTATCTTAGCCTCACAAATTGCCAGAATTATAGGTGTGGGCTATTACACCCAGCCTAGACTCTATTAAAGGTTGAATTGTATCCCCCAAAAAAGATATGTTGAAATCTTAACCTCCAGAATTTGCAATTTAGAATGTGACCTTACATGGAGAGTAAGTCTTTACAGAGATAATCAAGGTAAAATGAGGTCAGTCATTAGAGTGGGCTCTAAATCAATTTCATGAGTGTCCTCATAAAAGAGGGAAATTTGGACACAGAGATACACATGTAAAGAGGAAAGATAACTTGAAGACAAACAGGGAGAAGACAGCCTTGTGACTGAAGTGATGCATATACCAGCTAAGGAATTCCAAAGATTGCCACCAAACATGAAGAACTAGGAGAGAGGCAAGGAAGAGCTCTCCCCTACAGCCATCAGAGAGAGCATTGCACTGCCAACACACGGATTTCCCACTTCTAGCATCAAGACCTGAGACCAATTTCTGTGGTTTTAAGCTACCCAGTTTTTGACAGTTTATTATCATAGCCTTAGGAAACTAAAACATGCTATTGCAGAATACTAGGTAAAAGATGACAGACTTGGATGGAAATGGCAATGAAACAGAAAAGTGGGTCCTTCCTCTCAGAATACTGTTGGATATTTAGAAGGTAAAATGGACAGGGCTAGATAAATGGATGTGGATGTGATATGGCAGAGAAGAAAAGGAGAGGAGAAGGTGTCAGTGATGACACCTAGGGATCTAGCTTTCTCAGCTAGGTGAATCATGGTGCCATTCGTCAACTTTGGAAACATTGAAAGGGTACCAGGTTTGTAGAGGAAGATCACTAACCCATATTGAGTTGTGGTGCCTTCATACAACTCAAGAGATAGTAGGATATAAGGTCTGAAGCTCTGCTGAAAGATCTGGGCAAAAAATATAAATTCAAGAGTCATCTTCATAGAAGTAGAGTGATAAAGGAAAAACAATATAGAGAAAGAAATAGAAGAGACCTTTGGACTGAGCCCTTGAGGAATACAAACCATTAACTTTATGCAAAAATATGTATTTATCATCCAAACACGATGAGATCTTAAAGAAAAAGCCTGAATATATAATGTGCACACAAGCATGCATGCACACACAAACGCACATACCATTATATATGTGTGTGTATCTGTATATATATATATGAATTATATATATGAATTATATATATATGAATTTTATATATATATGAATTTTATATATATATTTATATATGAATTATCTTAAGGGTACTTTATTACCATGGAAGTCGAAAGTTGAAGGTATGTTTACTCCTGCAGAAAAATATGTGGAAATTAAACAAGATCAGTCAAATGAGAAAAACAAAGGCTATTTATTTGGACCTTGTGAGAGCAAGAGAGGAAGCCACTGACACTTGTATTTAATCAGCAACTCCAAGGCAGGCAGAAGAGTGAGAAAGCTTTACAGTGGAACACAAAGAGAAGACTTTCAGTGTTCTCTGATTGGTGGCTGCTGGCATGAGGAAGCTGGAAGTAGGCTAACCGGAAGTGGGACATCCTGTGTGATTGGTTGAGGGCGCATATTTGGCTTTCTTAGGTTGGCCTTAAGTTAGAAGTAGAAACAAAAAATTAGGAAATCTGTTAGTTATCACTCCAGTCCTAGACATTTGGGGCTGTTGGTTACAGAAGTTATTATTTAGCTTTCTGAATTGCTACTAGAGATACTAATTCTCTGGTTCTGATCCCTGGTACTGTGATTGTACAAAGTGCCATAATTAGAGGAAGCTGTCTGAGGGCCATATAAAAACTCTTTGAACTAGCAACTTTTCTGTAGTCGAAAATTTGTTTAAAATAAGAAAAATTTAAAACAGAGTACATAGTGAATATTTCTAGGTAGAAGATCTCAGATGATTTTATGTATGTATGTTTATTTACTTCTATGTATCGCCCAAATCAGTAAACATTTTATTTCTTTGAAATAAAAATAATTTAAAAATTAAGATTTAAGACACCTAAATGCTGCCCAGACATATGTTTCTTGTGAACTGAACCTCTGGTTTTCCAAATAATAGCATGGTCACCTAACTAGTCATGTTAATTTGAGGCTTATGGGTGAAGAAATACAAATGTAAAACCTTATTTTTAACATATGATAAGTCTTGAAAAAAAATTGCAGGATATATTTCTTGAATAATACTCATAACATCGCCAAATGAGAAAAGAAGGAAACTTTATGGAATGACTGTGTTGTGATAAACTAAAACCCAGATATCCAAATGGACCATAAACTGAATACTCATGAATATTAAAAAGTAATGAGAGCTTAACAATTTTTTAAATGTAAAAAGAAAACATTTGATGACTCTGGAATTTAGAAACAAGCATATAATAAACATTACTCCGAAGTAGCATTGATTAGGACGTTATTAAAGAACTGTATACTGTTATAGAAACTGTAGTTTTAAAGAACAGAGTTGAAATGCGACTGGGAACAGTAGCCAAGTAAGTAGTATAGGACAAGTGTAAAAGAATTCAGATTTAATGTAGCTTAGAATGTTTCCAGAATATGCTAGTTATGGGACATGAAAGACCTATGGAAAACATAAGGCATTATCCCTGACTTCCAGAAATTTACCAGATGTGATAATAAGGCAATATGTTCATGAGACTGGAGGAGAAACTATGGTGAAGAGATAAATACATTGTGCTAACATATTCTGTGCAATTAGCACTATGGGCAGTCAACAAAGTGAGAAATCAGAGTTGAATGGAGTTATGAGGGAAAGTTTCACAAAGAACTAGACAACAATGCATCCATACGTGTCCATGTGTTTTAGCTGGAAAAAATAGATGATGGATGTCAAAAATTGGTCTTATACTTTTGGCTTACTCATTTCACATCATCATTTTTAGGAAACATATTATGCTAAAAATATTCTGCCCCAAATTTCAAAGCATTAGAATCACTGTGATTATGTACCACAGATACTTTCTTTTTAGAATAATAACAATAATAGTAATTAGCATTGTGGAATATCAGTTTGTATTAAATACTATGCAAAAAATATTATGTATGTTTTCTTCATCCTGACAAGAGCCATTCGAAATAGATATTATTATTTTCCTCATTTTAGAGTTAATTTCATTGGCGTTTCAAACATATAAAATAACTTGTTCAAGTCAATCAACTGATAAGCAGTCAGCATCCATATTTGTTTGTCACTAGCATTTAAACTCTTCTCTAATATTCCATATTGCCTTTCCACTCTTTTGGAACTGCTACAAGAGTGAAGGCATGAACTCAATCCTACATTTGATCAACTAGCAATTAGATGAAGAGCTACCTAATACGAGTATTTTATTTGTCTCTGCCCTGAACTAAATTCTTTAAGCCAAGTTGGTTTAATCACAGTCAATTCCACCTGTAAAGGTCAGTGTTGTGATTTTCTCTAACTTGATCATAAGGTCTGTCTCCTGAGAGTGGCTATAAATTTTAGCCCTCTCCTGATGGAGCTCCAGGGGATGGGCCATGGATGTTTACAATGTGCCTTTCATACTATATTTCTTTATACTGGCAGGGGGCCTAACGCCTAAGTATCCAACTTGTAACCAGGTGTTGCTCTCACAGGAAATTTGTTTATACTAGAAGACACTCTTGTGACTCTTGTCTGACCTGTGTTCAGTTTATTATTACCAAAATATTTACTCTCTAGGAGAGACCTGACTGGGAGGAGAGTCAGGTTTGGGTGTGTCTGTGTCGTTCAGGAGAGACACAGAGAAGGCAGAACAATGAAACACATAAAATAACAAAAGCATTTTATTACTCATTGATCCTGATCCGTGAGAGAAGAAGGGTGCCCACAAGGGCTCACAGAAAGTCCTGAGGTAGAAAGAAGCTCAACCAGTGGGTAGGTGAAGAGGGAGGGAGGGAGACAGAGAGAAAGAGAGAGAAACCTAGAGGTCTATGGAAGTGATCTCTTTGCCTTCCCCAGGGGATTGTGGATTGGATAGTTTACAGAAAACATAAGTCTGGTATTAACCATTGTTTTATTCTTATTCAGCAGCTCTAAATGTGTTGAGTTTTGGATCAGTAAAATGAAGAATAAACAGGCTATATTGCAAACAACCACACAAGAAGGGGAAATTTTAACTAGGCCAAAGGTGATGGGGTATCACTGAGTTTCAGATAACTCATGCTGTACATAAAAATGGATGCCGAGATAGCAACTATATTAAATCAATTTATGACAGTCAGATTTCTGTGCCAGATCTTGTTTAATGTTATAATCTAAGGCCAATCCCTTGTTTTCACCTTGTCTCTGAGCTCCTGAGAGATTGTACTCATGTGAGCTCTCAATGGTCAGGAGAACTTATCTTCATCGTATGGATTTTTATTTTGACTCACCATAATGGTTGGCTTCTGAAATTCTATATAGGAAGAACTGAGTGATTTATTTTCAGAGAGTATGTTGGAGAGAACAAGGACCAGAGAATTTATCTTGAATCTGCATTTGCATAGCATGTGCACTATTTCAGAATTAATTTTAGACTAAATGCGCAATTTATAGATTTCATAAATATTAATGGACTACATTAAAGATTATTATTATTATCCTTTTATATTAGCTCACAGTGGAGAAGACTGATAAATTTGCAGTGATAAATTGTCACTGACATTGATTCTATTTTTTGACTCCTTAAGTCTCCCATTTCCATCACATCCTGCCTGTAATTCTTCAGAACTTAATACAATCCTGGGCCAGGTCTCTTACCAACAAGCCAATTAATTAATTAACATAAAGTACTTTAAGCCTCTCCAACTGAAAAAGCACTATGTAAGCAGCCCTTGTGCACTGACAACAATTATTAAGACTGTATTTTGTTTGTTAGGGAAAATTATTAATGCATTTATGAATTCCACACTCCTATTTAAGTATCTATATCTGAGAATATTAGTTATGAAAAGTGCTTTTTCATGTCTGTAATAAAGAAGAATATAAATAAGTAAATAAAGAAGAATTTATATTTCTTTGAGAATTTATTCCGTTTTTGAGATGGACTATAACATCTACAGAAATGCAAATACACTTTTATTAACCAGTGACTTAACCAATGACCCTTGGGTGATATAAGTGCCAATGCAGTACTAATTCCTGGACTCATTGTATGCTCAGCTGTAGATAGAATACCTTCTTTGGCCATATTCAAACCATATTTTCTAACAATTTTTTTTTCTGTTATCTAAGTGTCAAATGTATTTTGAAATTATGTCAAATATATACTGGTAAAATGTGTCTTATTTTCTATATATAGATGTGAATTTAGTTGTTTAAGCTCTGTCATTGTATCTTCCCGTTAAGGACAGGACAAAGTAAATGGGTGTATATATAGAGAGAGAGAGGTTCAAAAGGTTTATGGAACAAGCTCTTGAGATCCTTCCTTTGTCCTTGACTTTTGAGAGTTTGATAATCGTATGCCTTGAAATAGTCTTGTTTGAATTGAATCTGCTTTGTGTTTGTTGACTTTCTTGTACCTCTATATTCATATCCTTTCTCAAGGTTTGAACATTCAAACCTCTCATTCAAACCTTTCTCAAGGTTTGAACGTTCTCTACTATTACTTCTTCGAAAAAACTTTCTATCCCCATCTCTTTCTCTACATCCTTTTAAAGGTCAATAATGTTTTGATTTTTCCTTTTGAGGCTATTTTCTAAATCTTTTGGGCATTTTTTTTTCCTCTTTTCTCCTTAGATTGTTTATTTTCATGTAGATTGATTTTGAGCTTGTTGATTTTTTCTTTTGCTTGATTAATTCTGCTGTTGAGAGACTCTGATGCATATTTTAGTTTATCAACTTCCCAGTTCCAGAATTTGTGGTTGATTTTTAAAATTATTTTAATCTTGTTTGTTAAATTTCTCTGCTGTAATTCCAAATTTGTTTTCTGTGTTATCTTGAAGTTCATTGAGCTTCCTCGAGACAGCTATTTTTAATTCCCTGAGAGGTCACATGTATCCACCACTCCAGGATTCATCACAGCATCTTATTTAGTCTGTTTGTGAAGTCATGTTTTCCTGGAAGTTCTCGATGCTTGCGGACATTGCTGTTCATTGATGTCTGGGCATTGAAGAGTGAGGCGTTTATGCTGATCTCACTAAGTCTGTACTTGTTTGTAACCATCTTTCCAGAGAAGGCTTTTGAAAAATTCAAAGGGGATTGAGGGTTGTGACCTAAGCCTGTGGTCACTGTAGCATTTCAGTACTGATGGCTTCCCTAAGCTCAGTAATGCCGAGATTCTTGCAGACTCCTAGATACAGAGCCTTGGTGGATTTCGGGAAGATAAGGGAGATTTCCCTGCGTTCCCAAATGAAATCTCTCATTCTCTTCCCTCACTTTCTCTGAAGTGGCAGTCTCTCTTCTGGAGGAGAGGTAATATGGGGACTCCTGTGGCCATCGCAACTGGCACTGCAGTAGGTCATACCTGGAGCTCACAAGCTCTCAGACCAGCACAGTACTGGGACTTGCCAAATGCCTGCAGCCACTATTGCCAGGTTGTTGCTGATATTTATTCAAGGCCCTAGGCTACTTTAGTCAGCAGATGGTGAATTCTGCTGGGACTGGGTCTGTCCCAACAGGGAAATGAATTCTCTCCTGGCCCTGGGGGTGGGTCTAGAAATGCTATCCAGGAGCAAAGGCCTTCAACCGGGGCTTTAGGAATCTGCCCAGTGCTTTATTTTACCGTGGCTGAGCTGATACTCAAGGTGCAAGACAACATTTTCTGCACTCTTCTCTCTCCTTCTCCTGAGCAGAAGGGGTCTCTCCTGGAGCTTCACTGCCTGGAATTTAAGGAGGGATGATGCAGGCACCGATGGGGCTGCTGCAGCTTGTATCCCTCTGGGTTGTGCCCTGAGTCCACTACCTCTAAGACCAGTGAAGCACTGGGGCTTATCCAAGGACTGTAGTCACTGTAGCTTGACTGATAGTCAAATTTATTTGTGGCCTCAGGCCACTTCAGTCAGCCAGTGGTGAAGCTGGCAGGGACTTAGACTTCTCCCACTGGGATGAGAAATTTTCCTCTGACCTGGGGGTGGTCTAAATGCCTCCTCCATGGGCACCAGCGTAGTTCTGCCTGGTGTTTTGCTTCACTGTGACAAGGCAGCACTGAATTCCAATGCAAAGTTCCGCACTCACCTTGCTCTCAGTCCCCAAAGCACACAGATTCTCTCCCCATGCTGTGTTGTCGGGGATTGAAAGAGACGTAGTGCAGGCAGTGCCAGACTTTTCTCCCTTCTTCAATGCTTCCTTTCTTGTTATTATGCTAAAGCCAGGAACTGTGATTGCTCATTCAATTTTTTGGTTCTTACATGGATAGTTGTTGAGTTTAGTGTTCCTGTGAGGGAACCATCACTGGAGGTTTCTATTTGGCCATCTTGCTCTACCTTCTTCCTCTATCTCATTTTAATACTAGATATTATATCAGGATAAGAGGAGACAAACTGGACGATAAGGCAAGTAAGACTAAGTGTCAGTGCACAAGTTTCCATAAGAAAAGGTGAAAGACGTGGGGTCAAGATTTCACAATTTTGGGAGGATACAGGTTGAAAAGTGTTACTTAAAAACGTATGTCTAAATAGTATCAACATTATCTAGCAAAGTCTAGTGTGAAAGCTAATCTGTAATAACAAAAATATGAAGTGTATATTACATAATATCAAAATAGAAGACATTCCATTATGTGGTATTATATTACATTATGTCCCATTATTATACTGTAGTATTGTGTAGTATTAGAATCTAATTTTGCAGAACTATTGCCTATAAAATGTTTATGCACTTCCTCCCGCTGTTCACTTCACTCCCACCCTCAAAACTGCTTTGTCTGAGAACTAGTTTCCCTTTAGTGAGGATTTATGATCATTGCTCTAACGCCGTCCAGAGGGGAGCCCTGGAAGCTCATTTTCCTCAACACATCAAATATGTACATGCCACGAAATCAGCTACCTAGTGAGTTAAAACCCCATAATTGCAATAGCAAAAGGAAAATTACTCAAACAGATTTGGTTAGTCACAGTAACAAGACTTATAACCTTCATGAAGGCCTTTCGGCCCTAATTATTCAGCAGCTGCTGCCGGGGCTAAAACGTACCCATGTCTGTAACAGTTAATTTGCATTTCTCTTCCCCATAAGCAGGCTGTCTTTTTCTGTTGTGGTGCCTGATCTATTTTTGAGGCTTTCTACCCCTACTAATAAAAAAGTCTCTCTCTTGTTCTCCAACTTAAAAAAAAAAAAAGATTAATAACATTTAAGAAATCCAAGGGCCTTAAAAAATAAGATTTAAAAGTGATGTAGAAGGACAAGCTCTAACCAGTTTCTACCTGAGTAGCAGATACATTATGTCACCAGCCAGTTCCCTAAAGGGCCGAGTTTTTAGAGGCTCTCAAGAAGTCACTGCCATAAGAGAAGCTGTCATGATAAATGATTCATCAAAGATGATTATCCATACATTTTGGTTACAATCATTGCCATCTGTTTGTTACTGCTTGTTGTGGGACTGTCAGAGCTGGGGATACTTTTCTGTCTGTTGTCATCTTGATTAGGCCTCAAATAATGAGGTTTTGAGTTGAGCAATTCTGAAACCATTTTTTTTTTTTTTTTTTTTTTTACCTTGGGGGTGTGGGGGGACTAGTGGTGATAGAAGGCTAGATCATTATGGAAATTATTGCACAGATATTTCCTTGAGTGATATAAACTATTGCCCAAGGTTAACAGCATTGTCAATTCCCATTGGTACTAAAACAATGGTTGGTGTATTATGGACCATAGAGAAGTATCCACAGTCGGGAGATGACTGGATTACAAGTATAACGTATCTCTTTCTTCTCAGACCCAAAAATTTCCTCAAAACACAGATATTCCATTTCCACTCAATAACACCATTTTTTTTTTTTTTGACCAGAGAAAATAAGAAGAAAAGAAAGAGGTTGTTTGCTGTGTTTCTTGTTTGTTTTTGTTTCCTCTTGCGGAGAAGCAGCAATGAGTATGTGGATGTATTCACTGACATGTATCTCACTTAACACTCGCATCTATATATCTTCATAGATATAGAAACATACAGAGAGAAATATAGAGATATACAGGTATAAATATAGATATCTATGGAGAGAGACAGAGTGTGAGACAGATTGAGAAAGAGATTATATGACTACTTTTTACATTTATTGGTAAGACTGGGTACATAATTTATGACGCCCAAAGTGAAATGAAAATGTGAGGCCCCTTGCTTTAAAAAAGAAAAGCTAGTAAGAATTTCAAGATAGTGACAACAGTGCATTAAAACCAAGCACCGAGCCCCGTGTGACTGCACTGGTCACAAGACCATGGAGCCAGCTCTACTGGGTTCTCAGTAGATACTAAAGAGACTAGATCAGATCCAACCTAGTTCTCTTCTTTAGCTTGCTGAGATAAATAGGATGAGTTAAAGAACAGATCTATAGCAATATAGCTTATACTAACATTAAACTAGGGCATTTGAAGATGGGGGAAAAGGGCCCTTTTCTAATTTGCAATAAGAATCTTTTTTTTTTTTTTTTGATAATTGCAAATTGAACGCAAGAAGAGGGAAAATAAGGCTGGTGCTGCCTTGTCAGTGATTTAATTATTTTCCCATCTACACTTGTTTTTGAAGCTTATCAGAGCAAAGTACAGTGTGGGCAGCCCAGCTGTCACTGTTATCATTGTGGCTCGGAGTGTTGTAGTCCCGATTCCCATTGTAATGCAATTAATCTTTTGCTTTGCACTAATGGATGAACAAGCATATTTACTGCAGCATAAAATCCTAATTATGTTTTGAACAGACGCATAAAGGGAATGCAAATTCATGGCAAGTGACAATTGTGATAAATGCATACCATATCTTTAAATGTCAGGGTTCTTGTGGTGTAGGTTAAGCCCACGCTTGGATATAAAAACTGCACCAGGCCGGGAGCAGTGGCTCATGGTGGGTGCCTGTAATTCCAGCTACTTGGGAGGCTGAGGCAGGAGAATCGCTTGAACCCAGGAGACGGAGAGCTGAGATAATGCCACTGCACTCCAGCCTGGGCGACAGAGCAAGATTCCATCTCAAAAAAAAAAAAAAAAAAAAAAAAAAAGAAAGCTGCAACACTTCCATTTATCTGTGTGAGGACACATAGTCATCATGTTCAAAATCATTTTGTAAAGGGTGACTTGTACTTTTAGAACACATTGATAAGAAATTATAGTATGCTGACAGGACTGTCCTCAATACAATGATATTTTTCGTGGGTTACTCTTGAGCTATTGGTACTACTTCTTAAACAAAAATTAATTGTTATCACTTGTTATTATTTAATACCTAAAGCAACAGCAATAAATATTAAATTACTTACTTATTCTATTTTAGCACTGTCCGGGCCACTGTCACAAACATTTGTTTACTAAATCCTTCACAATTGCAATATGAAAAAATTTGACAAACTTTGAATAACAGAAGCCAAATAAAAAGTAGTGCATATTGCATAATTCCATTTATATAATGTTTGGTTACAGTAAAAACTGATTTTTTTCTTTTGAGAAAGCTGTTTCCTTTAGAGTAGGGAGTGATTGAAAGGCATGCTTCTGGAGTGATGGTAATGATCTGTTTTTTGATCTGGGTGCCAGTTATATAGATGTTTTCAGTTTGTAAATATTTGCTGAATTATGCAATTGAATATGTTCACTTTTACTTATGAATATTGTACTTCAATAACAACTTTAAAGACAAACCTTCACTCTTTCTATGTTTTATGAATAATACTGATTTTAAAACTGAGATGTAGGATAGTTAAGCAACAGAACATGCATTAAAGTTGCAAAGTGGCAGATCAATGGTCTGGATCAATGTCTGCTTTAAGTATCATCTTCTGCCACCATAAAATTGACCTCTAGGCTTTTCTGTCCCTTCATATACAATGATGACCAGTACTAGAAGAGCTTAAAAAGACATAATGTGGCTGGATGCAGCGGCTCACGCCTGTAATCACAGCACTTTGGGAGGCCGAGGTGGGAGGATTACGAGGTCAGGAGATCGAGACCATCCTGGCTAACACAGTGAAACCCTGTCTCTACTAAAAATACAAAAAATTAGCCAGGCATGGTGGCAGGTGCCTGTAGTCCCAGCTACTCGGAAGGCTGAGGCAGGGGAATGACGTGAACCCAGCAGGCGGAGCTTGCAGTGAGCCGGGATTGCGCCACTGCACTCCAGCCTGGGCACAGAGCGAGACTCCGTCTCAAAAAAATAAAATAAAATAAAAATAAAAAATAAATAAGAAGGCATCATGTGTTTTGCTATGGAAAAAAGTGATGACACAGTTGTGGGGGAGTTGAGACTGTAATACCCCCACTTTGCCTTTTAAATTCTATTTACAGTATTATTTCCAACATGAGGAAGACAAATGGATCTATGCAAGGTAAAACTACTCCGATCTGCAAGATCACTTCACTGATTCATCGTTACTGGAGTGAAATGCTTCCCATCCATTATTGCTCTGTCTTCTATAGATGGTAGTTTGTGTGCTAAATAGTCGTGATGCACTTGTTTGATGCACCAGTAGAGTTGTAAAATATCTTGTTGGAAGAGACCCAATTAAAGTGTTATTCTCTTATGTGTACTACGTCAAATTTCTTTAACATGCCCCAAATTCTATTTTATACAGATATGTTCAGATTTCTGCCACACTTAGGGATCACGTCTCTTCTTTATTCTTTTGCTGTTGTTTCATCTAACACCGTTATATGTCTTCCTTTCTAGATGCCTCCACTGACTTTTGATGACCTTAGTCAAGATTTAGTCTCGGAGTAAAGATAGGCATAATGTGAGGATTTTTTGTGGTCTGTTCTTGTTAACCCTTTAATAGCTCTTTGTGTTTCACACCAAAAATTTGAGAAACTCAACAAACGTACCATGATTAATTTACCCTGAATTTCCGGAAATTCCTTTGGACTGTCTTTCTATCTACCTGGATCCTCTTCAGATACTCTCTACTCTGAGTCCCTGACACCTAAGCCTGCTGTTTTCCCCTTCTTTCTGTTTATTTTGTTTCATTTGAATGTAGTCACTCAGTTTGCACATGATATGTAAACACATGTCACCTACATGTCAACATTGCTGTCTCTAACCATGCTTCATTGCAAACTCAAAAAACAATTCCTATCTTCTCTGCAACAGACACATGAACTAATGAAATACCACAAATGAGGGTTTCTGTAATGGTAATAACAGATTCTTAATAGTATATATTTTTTCATTTCTGGTGATCCTTGTTTCAATTTCGAGATTCCTAGCACAGTTACAGTAGAATAGCAAGTCCTATTCATGAAAAACCACAGAACTCCTAGAGAAGCTGGATCCTACTCATGCCTTACTACTAAGTAGAAATCATTGAGAAATAACTGTTTCTTCGTTATGGATAGACCATTCTATTTGGAGAAATGAACCAGGCAGAGTCAAGTAAATTGCAGAATGTCTAATAATTCCCTGATAAAATGAGCAAAATAAAGTACTACACTGGAATGAAAGTCATTTCACAAATAAAATGGCTTTATTACTTTTCAAAGAGTCCTTGACTTTTCAGCCTTTCTACTGAGAACTCAGAAGAGTAAAAATAAATTATTTTTTCTGGTACATTTTAACAGTGTTTCAAATGAGTTTAGGACTTCTGAAGAGAAATAAAAATCCTCTCACTTTGAAAATCTCTGAATTGTAACCCTTTTTACCTTTGCTCTCTCATATCAATTAAAAAACCTCACAACTAATTCATATTCCATACATTTTATGTTATTTGGTATATTTGTATTTTGGTTACGTAATTTAAATATAAAACTTACTGGTATTTTAGTTAAAATAATTCATGCGAAACTGTTTATTCAGAATATTAGAACACTAATACACGTTGGTGTTAGAAAAATTAGGTGCATAAAATGATGTTTATAAAGAGTTTTAATAACATGGGAAATCCTAAAATGTAATATTAAGTTTAAAAATAGCAGTACAAAAAATTTGCATGCAATTTGAACTCAATTTGTAGAACATAGGCACAGTGAAATAGACTAAAAGGAAATACACCAAATTGTGGATTACCTTGTGTGGTGTGATAATGGAGTGAGATTTTTCCCTCCAATATTCCTTTTGTTTTTCTATACTTTCTAAATTTCTACAATAAAAATATATTACATTGTTAATAAGCAACCAAAACAACAACAGCAAGGAAAAAATAAGCAAAAATCATTGCTTCTAATGTGCAGAAATAAAAATGATAATTGCCGACTGTTATCCTGTCACCCACAAAAAGAACGGACTGTGTTTTGATAGTAAATTATGTAAAATATTTCAGATTTTGCAAATAATTTATAGGTACACATATCAGAGCTAATCCCCCCTATTTTTCCTGTCTTCTTTTAAAATACAAGTCAAAGTAATGAATTGCCATCCCCACTTAAACAGGGGACTCTCTCAGTACCCAATAACAGGGCCAGGACTCAGTGGAGAATCCAGTGCTTCTCTCGTATAAATTCACATAACGAAATATTCTCTATATTTTTAGAAACGTAAATCAAGCACTGTTTCTAAGACTTAAGCTCTTGTCTGCCACATTTAGCTGGAGCCTAATGTAGATCAGTTTAGAGAAGAGGAGCTGAGAAGTTAATGCTACACAACTATGGACAAAAATCTCAGCTGGATTTCCTGTAATTTCTTAAGAACTTAGGCAAAATACATGGTTATGCTTTGGTGGAATAATTATACTTGGTGGTTATATTTTGATGGAGTCTTCCCAAGAGTTTAATGTGAAGGACACCTGTGCTCCTTTATTAGGTATTTTCCAGAAATAGATGTCTTGCCTAAATTAGACATAAGTGCAGCTTGGAGGATGAAACTTAGTTCTAGATTTGAATGCGAAGCCACCTGCATTTCCAAATAGGAGTCTTCTACCGGAGGTTAAACTCAGATTGTCAAAATGAACTCGTCCTTCTATGTGAAAGAGAAGCTCATGTTCTTTTTATTCGTGTCAAATTGAAGTGCTCAGTTTCCGAACAAAGAGGATGAATATTAGAAGGTTTGGTAAGAAAGAATTTCATTGAACAGACATTGTTAGATCAGTCTGTTCTCAGTTTTCTTTTGCAGAGTAGAGTCCTTTGCAATGCTAAGAACTAGTTACTACATAGATTTTTATGGTGGAGTCTGACAGATTCTATTATGGCCAGACTTAATATAAAGCCCACAGTGATTCCTTTTGGTTCCCAGATAAACTATGCCTTAGGAAATTAAGGGTATCTTTTATTTACAACACTAAATCTAAAATAATGACTGTGAAGAAACAGTGTGGATGGTAGTCCTTCTGTGACATTTTCTTGCAAGTCAAAGTATGTTGAAGTAATTTGACTACAAGAATGCCAGAAAGGTTCCCAGACATCAGCTTGGCAGGCGCTATCAGGGGTAAAGGTTTGACGTAGTGGCTTCCATGCTGAGGGAAAACCCCAGCAGTAGTCAAATAGGCAGGGTCTGCAGGAGAGATGAGGTCTGGCATATTACACCTGCATTGACAGCATGCCTGTGTGGCAGCGAGTAGAGCAAGCTGGCTTTCCCTCTAACCTGGCACAGGTCCCAGATTTACACTGTTTGATCTATGGAGGCTGTGGCCAGGAACCAATCACAGCACGGATTCGCAGCCACTTGCATCACTTTCCTTTTGTGCATTCTGAGATTCCAAAGCTGCAGAGAAGAGCTTGGTTCCTGTGGGGACGCAGAACCGAGATAGGGGTGAGGGAGGGAAAGGCAGGACCTGGGAGAATGCACCCGTTTGTGGTACATGTTCGGCAGGATCACGTTCCGCAGGTTGTCTCCTGTGACTAGCATTCGGCTACTGGCAGACACATCCAGTCTACGAAACCAGATGCTAGAGGCAGAGACTGTGTTGTAAGATTCTTGGGGACAGAGATAGGCCTATTTACTCACCGTTGCAGCTCCGGTAATTAACCCTCAGTGGGCATTCAATAAATATTTGTTGAATGAAAAACAAACAAACAAAAAAACATGCCAGGCACTGTGGCTCATGCTTGTAATCCTAGCACTTTAAGAGGCTGAGGTGGGTGAATCACCTGAGGTCGGGAGTTCGAGACCAGCCTGGCCACCATGGTGAAACCCCATGTCTACTAAAAAAAAAAATAAATAAATGCGTAAGCATGATTTTCTAGTTAAATGCATGTAAGCATATTTTTCTAGTTAAATGCCCATTGTTTGACTTGAAATTCGTACAGTGTGCTTAGTATGATGATTAAATAGAGTGGTACCTGAATGAATCGTTATGCAGTAGCTACACATTTTATCATATAGGCTGAGTTATTGTACTAGTTTTCAAACACATCAACCTTTATTACACAAATACCGAGCTTTTCAAGTCTCAAAGAAAATTCTCAAAAGTATGAAAGAGTAATAGCTTTGTTGACCACTGTGATGATTTATCAAATAAGGTAGATCATTTTCTTCAGAATCAAGAAAGAAAAAGTAGAAACTGGGCATTCTCTATGGATTGAATGAAAACGTATTTCATTGCATCACATACATTATTTAATTCCACAGATGGCCATGTGGGCCCATGCCAAGTTAAAACAGCCATATTTGTCAATTTGGTTAAATTAAACAAATCATTTTCATTGAGCACCAACTTTTTGTCTGGAACTGAGTGAAATGCCAGGGATTCCATTAATGATTAAAATAGGTCTCTTGACTTAGATAAGAGCTTATACCCTGTGTAGTGCCAAAACCTGTAGCAAAGGCTTAAGAATAATGTGTTTACATAATTGTTTCTGACTTTATATAGACTACATTCTCAAGTAGTAAATTACAATTAATGTGTTTTAAAGCAACCCTCAGTATTCATTATAATATTTGCAGAAACATATAGCTATCTTTAAAGGGATGCCTATCGATAGATAAGGCAATGTTATAAATCATATAAAGAATGTTTGTTGCAATCTTTAGGGTCTGCTAGTAACTAATCAATACTTATAAGTAGATGTGTTTGTGATATGCTGAAAACAAAGATACCTTGGGCTGAGAAAAGATTGCTACTATTTAATTGCATTTTCCTGATTATTTAATACAAGCTATGCCCATAGTTTCCAGTAGTTAAATGCTGAATAATAATCTTCATTAATTCTTTCACAAATCAGCTCTAATAAGATACAAATTTCAGATAAATTCTTTCTTCTTTTCTAAACTGTATTTTTTTTAAAAATGTGTAGAATGTTACATCTGTATAAATGGTTCTTTGGAAAATGCCATCTTTATTTTTTCACATACAATTCATATGTTCCAACTTCATGGAACCTAGTAGGATATGTATGTTATAAAGACTATGGCAATATCAAAACATCTATATTTCACCCATCCCATACGTTTAAGATAGAGCTTCTAAAATATAGCCTCCAGAGCAGATGTCAAATACCAAGGCCTAACCTCAATTTCATATAATAGAATGACTGTCAATGGATTATGTTAGGGGAACAGAATCTGTTTCTTTTTTTTTTGTGACATTGTGATTTCAGAAGAATCTTTTTGCTCTCCTTCTATAACATTTTGTCATTTACTATCTCTCCTTGGGGCTTTGTGTAAAGAAGAAATATTTTTGCCTTACAGATATTTTTACCTGCCTCACTCTCAGCCACACTTAGAAAACTAACATGCAAAAAAGACCTTACATAATTTAACTATAAATTTAGTAGATGTGTGTTCATATGGGAATCTTATAACACTTAAAATCACTCTTCTAGAATATTTTATTGTGGGGTTTGGAGCTTTCGATATGCATTTCAGACATGGACATAAAATATTAAGAAATCATTTATGAAGCATTATTGAGTTATTAAGGGAATAACAATAGGTTGGCCATTTAGAAGACTAGTAAGTAAAATGAAATATACAGATTAGTCTTCCATAGATACCTTCAGATTTGGTTTACTGACACCTGTCTCATGAAAAACCTCTCTCTTTTCATTTCTTTCTATCTCATAAACAATTACAGATATACAATAAAATTACTTAAGGCATTTGGAAAAATTCTATATAGGTAATTCACAAACAAGTTCACTATTCAGCTGCTGAAATGGTTCATGAAAAAAGTTATGCAGCAAAACTTACGTTAATGTAATTAGAAAAAATGTGTAATTCAAAAATGGCGAAATCAGAGAGACAAATTTGACATTTGTGGGAAGGAAAATTGGATAAATTTTTTTCATGTAGCATATGCAACATACATGCTATCATTCACAATATGTTGACTGTCTTTTTTTTTTAAATTCATTCATTTAGTCAACAAATTTTATTGATATCTGCTCTGTACTTGAGGACTATGCTAAGTTCTAGAAATACCTGTGAACCATAAGTCAAAACCAACATGGTTATTTCACACAACTTTTAAGCTATGACCAACGGTGTCCATAAGAAACGGAAGAGTCAAAAATATTGCTCTTACTGTTTGATAGCGGGGAGAGAACTCAATGATGATAAAGTGAAACAATGATAGAGAGACATAAAAGATAGCGTAAGAGTCTTTTGTAGGGGATTATCTCAGTTTACAGATTTCATAGAAACCTCTCTGGAGAAGGTGAGACCTGAGTCTTAAAATAATCTTGAGAGCCTATACCATACATTCATTAATTTAAACATTAATTAAACAAAACAACCATTGGCTACCAAGTTCAAACTATTTAGCCAGGCACAAAAGGACATAGAAAGGAATAAGGCAAAGCATGTGCCCTGAGGAGTTTCATAATTTAATATGTCTAGTTTGTGGAGACGGTGATAAAAAGAAAGAAAAAAGTTACAGTAAAACTGCCTGGGAAACTAAAAAGAAAGGAGCATCATCGTCAAGGGAAGTAAAGTAATTGGGAAAATTCACTGGTAAAGTATTTATATTTTGATCTTAAAAGAAAAGAGACACTTTTGATCTGGGAAGATGAAGAGATGGAGTAAATGCCTTCCTCCATATTTCTCCCACTATTGTGATCACACGTAAAACAACAATAATAATAATAATCTAAACTAATCTAAAAAGTTTAAATAAGAAGGCAAGCTAGAGCCCTCAGGCCTCAAGAAATGGCACAATGGTGAGCTTACTGAATGTTCTTTTTTTTTCTCATATAACCCAAGCTTGAAGGTGAAGAAGCTGGCACCCAGAAACACTAACAGGTCCTTATGAAAACAAAGCCCCCAAAAAACATGCTAATAAGACCAAAATCTGTAAGACAATAAGTGCTATATTCCAGTGAAATGCCACATAGAACAATATGTCTCCCTTCCAGTCACATAAGCAAAGCTTGAGAGTGGAGCCAAGAGTTCCACACTTACCATGTTGTAACATGCGTCCCAACCCATCCACCAAGATAGTATCAGAGAAGGTTGAGTAGAAAGCCATAACATTCTATCCCTCCTCACCCTGATAGGAGTAGTGGTGTCAAAGGAAGTCCAGCAGACGGCCAGGGCCTTTACCACTGCCCAGCAGTAATAAAGCCACTTCTATGAGGCCGGTGAATGCTACAGGGTTAACAATAATACTGCATTCATGCTTTTTCCAAGCCCCTTCTTCTAAGCAAAGATCTACTGGTGAGCCAGAACTCTGAACTCCACCCCACAATAAGAAGGAAATACTTCTCAGGTGTCAACCAAATCTGAGTGGGGAAAGTTAGTTTGTATCTCCACCTGAATGTGAGCCACTCTTCCTCTGTCAGAGCAATGTCAGAAAAAAATCAGTGCAATTTCAAGGAAATATGCAAAGCCAGAAGGCTGTAAATAACTAAAAATATTTTTGGGGGGCCATTTAAAACAATTGAATGTGTAAAAATTGAAGTTAGGACCTGGTAGGCTTTTGAGCAAACAGGTCCAAGCCTGTTGTAAAAAAAATAAACAACATAGGGCCAATTTACAAGGGGGTATTTTTTAACCTGTTAATATGACAAAATGCACAATGACCAGCAAAAAGAAAAAAGCTTGCAGCCATAGGAAAATAGAAAGGATCTATAAAGAAAACAAGATATACAGAAGAATCAAATAGAAATTTTAAAGTGGAAAATTATTATAACCACAGTAAGTAACTGTTTGGATGAGGATAAAGGCAGAATAGAAGGATAAAGGAAATAAACAATGAACTTGGAGATAGAAAAATATAAATTAATCACCTTTTAAAAAAGACAAAAAATAAATAGAAAAAAAGAGAGAAATAGAGCCTCAGGGACCTGTAGCACAATAACAAATAATCTAAGCTTCACGTCACTGAAGTTTTGGAAGGAGATGAGAAAGAGGGTTGACTGAAAAAATACTTGAAGATATAATGACTGGAAACTTTCCAATATTAGGCCAAAAATAGAAACCTGGAGTTAAGAACCCAAGTATAATTTATAGTGGATAACCCTAAATAAATCCATGCCAAAACAACATGGACAAAATGTGGAACACTAAAACAAAGAAAAAAATTTGAACCAGGAAAAAAGGAATACCTTACACAGAAAGAAAAAAAAGAAAGAAGAGAAAGAAAGAGAGAGAGAGACAAAAGAAAAAAGAAGAAGAAAGAAAGAAAGAAAAGAAAGAAAGAAAGAAAGAAAGAAAGAAAGAAAGAAAGAAAGAAAGAAAGAAAAAAAGAATTTGGATAGCAGTGGGTTTCTCACCATAAGTCATGGAGGCCAAAAAGAAGTGACACAGTATATTTTAAGTGCCTAAGGAAAATAACCACTAACCCAAATTCCACATTCAGCAAAAATATTATTCAGGAATAAAAAGGAAATCAAAACATTCTCAGATGAAGAAAAAACTAAGGGAATTTTCATCAAAAGCCTATGTTTAAGAAAGACTAAAAATTTTTTTGAAACAAAGGAAAAGATAGAGAAAGGAAGCTTAGAACATCAAATAGGAAGAGAACAACAGAAGGAATAAAAGTATGAGTAAGCACATTTTTCTTCTCTTGAGTTTTTAAAATTATTTTTGGCACTTGAAACAAAAACACCTTTTATTGTGGTTCTCAATGTCTGTACAAAAAATATTTAAGATAATTATATTATAAATGATAAAAGTAAAGCTATATAAAATGAGGTAAGATTTTCATACATTACTTGAATTGTAAAACAGCAATACCAGAAGTTCATGATAATTTACGTATGTATGGTGTAATATAGAAAACAACCACTAATAAAACTAAACAAAGAGATATACTAAAATATACCATACAAAACCAGTATGGAACTCTAAGAAATATTTAAGTGGTTCACAAGAAGACAAGATAAACGAAACAGAGAAACAATCCAAAAAATTAAATGGCTGACTTAAGCTCTAATACTTCAATAATTACATTAAATACCAACAGTCTAAATACAGTAATTAAGAAAAAAAGGGTACATTGTATTTAAAAAAATTAAGCCCAATCATATGTTGTCTACAAAAAATTCATATCAAATATAATATAGAAAATTTGAAATGTAATAATTGGAAAAATATATGTCATGCAACCATTAATTTAAAGAAAAAAGTGGTCATATTAATGTTGAATAAAGAAGATGTTCAAGCACAGAAAATTACCAGAGACAGATAAGAATATTACATAATTATAAAGGAATCAACCTATCAAAAAAGACATATTTTAAATATATATGTGCCAAACAACATAGCTGCAAAATATATGAAGCAAAATTGATAGAACTTGGAAGACAAATAGGCAAATCCATAACTATGTTTGGAGGCTTCATTATTACTCACTTAATAGTTGATAGAAAAACTAGACAGTAAAATCATTAAAGATACAAGAAAATCATCAACTCACTGGATCTAATCAACACTTATAGAAAACTCAGCCAGCATTAGTGGAATACAGAATCTCTTCAAGTACCTTAAAAAGTGTACCAATATAGACAATTTCCTTGGCCATAAAATATCCCCTGACAAATTAAAATAAAAATGAAATCACACAGAGTATTCTCTGATTGCAATAGAATTAAACTTGAAATAAATGACAGAAAAACAGCAGAATAATTTCCCAACACTCAGAAACTAAGTAACACACTTATTTCTATAAATCAAGCAGAAAGTCTCCAAGGAAATTTTTAAAATAATTAAAATGAGTAACAGCAAAAACTCACCATATCAAAACTTGGGGGCACAGCTTCTGAGTGCTAAGAGCTCTAAATGCTTACATTATACAGCACTAAATGCTTATATTAGAAAATGAGGAAACATGGCTGAAATCAATAAGCTCCCACCTGCAGAATCTAGATGAAGAAGAAGGAGGATAAAAACACAGGGCAAGCAGAAAGAAAGAAGAAAGTAATAAAGAGCATAAACTAAGTTGAAAATTCGAACATATGTTACAATGTGGATGAATCTTGATGACATTATGTTAAGTGAAAAAAGCCAGTCAGAGAAGGACAAACATTGTGTGCTTCCCTTTATATGAATTGCCTTGAGTTACCAAATTTATAGATACAGAAAGTAATATGGTAGCTTCCATATTACTAGGGGAGAAAGAATGAGATGATATTCTTTATTAGGTATGAAGATTCACTTTGGGAAAATGAAAAAGTTCTGAAGATGGATGTGGTAACGGTTGCACAATAATGTTGATGCACTTAGTGCCATGAACTGTATACTTAAAAATGGTTAAAATGCTAAATTTTAGGTTATTTATGTTTTACCACAATAAAAACAAAACAGCCACAAAAACGAGGAAGTTGAAAAAAACAGAAAATAAATAACACAAAGAGCTAGTTTTTTTTTAATGTAGTACAATTGAAAAACCTGTAAGTTAGATGTATAGATTCTGATTTTCTCCCATTCTGTAGGTTGTCTATTAACTCTACTTATTATTTCTTTTGCTGTGCAGAAGCTGTTTAGTTTAATTAAGTCCCATCTATTTATCTTTGTTTTTGTTACATTTGCTTTAGGATTCTTGGTCATGAAGTCTTTCCTAAGACAATGTCTAGAAGTGTTTTTCCAATGTTATCTTCTAAAATCTTTGTGGTTTCAGGTCTTGGATTTAAGTCTTCGATCCATCTTGAGTTGATTTTTGTATAAGGTGAGAGATAGGAATCCAGTTTAATTCTTCTCCATGTGGCTTGTCAATTATCCCAGCACCATTTGTTGAATAGGGTGTCCTTTCCCCACTTTGTGTTTTTGTTTGCTTTGTCACAGATTATTTGGCTGTAAGGATTTGGCTTTATTTATGGGTTTGCTGTTCTGTTCCATTGGTCTATGTGACTATTTTTATACTAGTACCATGCTGTTTTGGTGACTATGGCCTTATAGTATAGTTTGAAGTTGAGTAATGTGATGCCTCCAGATTTGTTCTTTTTTTATTTGTCTTGCTTTGGCTATTCAGGCACTTTTTAGGCTCCATTTGAATTTTAGGATTGTTTTTTCCTAGTTCTGTGAAAAATGATGGTGGTATTTTGATGAGAATTGCATTGAATTTGTAGACTGCTTTTGGCAGTATGGTTATTTTCACAATATTGATTCTACTCATCCCTCTGCAAGGGATATGGTACCATTTGTTTGTATCGTCTATGATGTCTTTTCAGCAGTGTTTTGTAGTTTTCCTCGTAGAGGTCTTTCACATTCTTGGTTAGGTATATTTCTAATTATTTTATTTTATTTTTTCTTGCAGCTATTGTGAAAGGAGTTGAGTTCTTGATTTGATACTCAGCTTGGTTGCTGTTGGTGTTTAGCAGAGCTATTAATTTGCATACATTAATTTTGTATCGTGAAACTGTGCTGCATTAATTTACCAGTTCTAGGAGCTTTTTAGATGAGTCTTTAGGGTTTTCTAGGTATATGATCATATCATCAACAAATAGTGATAGTTTGACTTTGTCTTTACTGATTTGGATGCCATCTACAAAGAACTCAAACAAATAAGCAAGAAAAAAAAACAATCCCATCAAAAAGTGTGCTCAGGACATGAATAGACAGTTATCAAAAGGAGATGTACAAATGGCCAGCAAGCATATGGAAAAATGCTCAACATCACTAATTATCAGGGAAATGCAAATCAAAAGTGAAATGTGATACCACCTCATTTCTGCAAGAATGGCCATAACCAAAAAATGAAAAGCCTGGGCAAAATGGCCAAATAGGAACAACTCTGGCCTGCAGCTCCCAGCAAAACCAATGCAGAAGGCAGGTGATTTCTGCATTTCCAACTGAGGTATCCAGGTTATCTCACATTGGGACTAGTTAGACAATGGGTGCAGCCCATGGAGGGTGAGCAGAAGCAGGGTGGGGCGTCGCCTCACCCAGCAAGTGCAAGGGGTGGGGAGACTCTCTAATGTAGCCAATGGAAGCTGTGAGGGGCCAACCATGAGGTACGGTGCTATCTAGCCAAGATACTACACCTTTCCCATGGTTTTTGCAACCCACAGACCAGGAGATTCCCTTGGATACCTACACCACAAGGACCCTGGGTTTCAAGCACAAAACTGGGCAGCCATTTAGAGTTTTTTTCATATCCCAGAAGTGCCTGGAACACCAGTGAGACAGAACCATTAACTACCCTGGAAAGGGGGCTGAAGCCAGGGAGCCAACTGGTCTTTCTCAGCAGATTCCACCCACATGGAGTCCAGCAAGTTAAGATCCACTCGCTTGAAATTCTCATTGCCAGCACAGCAGGTCTGAAGTCGACCTGGGATGCTCCAGCTTGGTGAGGGGAAGGGTGTCCACCGTTACTGAGGCTTGAGTAGGTGGTTTTCCCCTCACAGTGTAAACAAGGCCACTGGGAAGTTTGGACTGGGCAGAGCCCACCGCAGTGCAGCAAAGCCACTGTAGCCAGACTTCCTCTCTAGATTTCTCCTCTCTGGACAGGGCATCTCTGAAAAAAAGGCAGCATCCTCAGGGGATTATAAATAAAACTCCCACCTCCCTGAGACAGAGCACTTGGGGGCAGGGGTGGCTGTGGGCGCAGCTTCAGCAGACTTAAACATTCGTGCCTGCCTGCTCTGAAGAGAGCAGCAGATCTCCCAGCACAGTGCTTGAGCTCTGCTAAGGGACAGACTGCCTCCTCAAGTGGCTCCCTGACCCCTGTGCCTCCTGACAGGGAGACACCTCCCAGCAGGGGTCGACAGATACCTCATACAGAAGAGCTCTGGCTGGCATCTGGCAGGTGCCCCTCTAGGACAAAGCCTCCAGAGAAAGGAGCAGGCAACAATCTTTGCTGTACTGAAGCCTCTGCTGGTGATACCCAGACAAACGGGGTCTAGAGTGCACCCCCAGCAAACTCCAGCAGACCTGCAGAAGAGGAGCCTGTTAGAAGGAAAACTAACGAACAGAAAACAATAGCATTAACATCATCAACAAAAAGGATGACCACGCAAAAACTCCATCCGAAGGTCACCGACAGCAAAAATCAAAGGTAGATAAATTCACGAAGATGAGGAAAAAGCAATACAGAAAGGGTAAACATTCAAAAAACCAGAATTCCTCTTCTCCTCAGAAGGATCACAACTCCTCACCAGCAAGAGAACAAAACTGGACAGAGAATGAGTTTGACAAGTTGACAGAAGTAGGCTTCAGAAGGTGGGTAATAACAGACTCCTCCAAACTGAAGGAGCATGTTCTAACCCAAAGCAAGAAAACTAAGAACGCTGAAAAAAGGTTAGAGGAATTGCTAGCTAGAATAACCAGTTTAGAGAAGAACATAAATGACCTGATGGAGCTTAAAAACAGCACGAGAACTTCATGAAGCATACACAAGTATCAATAGCTGAGTCAATCAAGCAGAAGAAGGGATATCAGAGATTGAAGATCATTTTAATGAAATAAAGCATGAAGACAAGATTAGAGAAAAAAGAATGAAAAGGATCAAACAAAGCCTCCAAGAGATACGGGACTATGTGAAAAGACCAAACCTATGTTTGGTTGGTGTACATGAAAGTGACAAGGAGAATGGAACCAAGTTGGAAAACACACTTTGGTGTAGGATATTATCCAGGAGAACTTCCCCAAGCTAGCAAGACAGGCCAACATTCAAATTCAGGAAATACAGAGAACACCACAAAGATATTCCTCAAGAAGGGCAAGACCAAGACACATAATCATCAGATTCACCAAGGTAGAAATGAAGGAAAAAATGTTAAGGGCAGCCAGAGAGAAAGATTGGGTTACCCACAAAGGGAAGCCCATCAGACTAACGTGGACCTCTCTGCAGAAACCCTACATTGTAGAAGAGAGTGGGGGCCAATATTCAACATTCTTAAAGATAAGAATTTTCAACCCAAAATTTCATATCCATCCAAACTAAGTTTCATAAGTGAAGGAGAAATAAAATCCTTTATAAACAGACAAATTTTGATGGATTTTGTCAGCAATGGGCATGCCCTAAAGAACTCCTGAAGGAAGCACTAAATATGGAAAGGAAAAACTGGTACTAGCCGCTGCAAAAACAAACCAAAATGTAAAGGCCATCGACACAGTGAAGAAACTGCATCAACTAATGGGCAAAATAACCAGCTGGCATCATAATGACAGGAACAAATTCACACATAACAATGTTAACCTTAAATGTAAACAGGCTAAATGCCCGAATTACAAGGCATAGACTGGCAAATCTGATATGGAGGAATATTTACCAAGCAAATGGAAAGCAAAAAAAAGCAGGGGTTGCAATCCTAGTCTCTAATAAAACAGACTTTAAACAAAGATCAAAAAAGACAAAGAAGGGCATTACATAATGGTAAAGGGATTGATTCAACAAGAAGAGCTAACTATCCTAAATATATATGCAGCCAATACAGGAGCACCCAGATTCATAAAACAAGTCCTTAGAGAGCTACAAAGAGACTTAGATTCCCACACAATAATAGTGGGAGATTTTAGCACCCCACTGTCAATATTAGACAGATCAACGAGATAGAAAATTAACAAGGATATTCAGTACCTACAGAACTCTCCACCCCAAATCAACAGAACATACATTCTTCTCAGCACCACATAGCACTTATTTTAAAATTGACCACATAATTGGAAGTAAAACACACCTCAGCAAATGCAAAATAACAGAAATCATAACAAACAGACCACAGTGCAATCAAAGTAGAACTCAGAAGAAACTCACTAATAAAACCTGCACAACTACATGGAAACTGAACAACAAGCTCATGAATGACTACTCAGTAAACAACAAAATTAAGGCAGAAATAAATAAGTTCTTTGAAACCAGTGAGAACAAAGACACAACATACAAGAATCTCTGGGACACAGCTAAAGCAGTGTTTAGAGAAAAATTTATAGCACTAAATGCCCACAGAAGAAAGTGGGAAAGATCTAAAATCGACACCCTAACATCACAGTTAGAAGAACTAGAGAAGCAAGAGCAAACACATTCAAAAGCTAGCAGAAGACAAGAAATAACTAAGATCAGAGCAGAACTGAAGAAGATAGAGTCACGAAAAACCCTTCAAAAAATCAATGAATCCAGGAGATGGTTTTTAAAAAAGACTAATAAAATAAGTAGACTGCTAGCCAAACTAATAAAGAAGATAAGAGAGAAGAATCAAATACACACAATAAAAAATGATAAAGGGGAGATCACCACTAATCCCACAGAAATACAAACTACCATCAGAGAATACCATAAACACCTGTACTCAAATAAACTGGAAAATCTGAGAGAAATGGATAAATTCCTGGAGACATACACCCTCTCAAGACTAAGGAAGAAGTCAAATTGCTGAATAGACCAATAACAAGTTCTGAAATTGAGATAGTAATTAATAGCCTATTAACCAAAAAAAAAAAAACCCAGGACCAGACGGATTCACAGCCAAATTTTACCAGAGGTACAAAGAGGAGCTGGTACCATTCCTTCTGAAACTATTCCAAACAATAGGAAACAAGGGACCCCTCCCTAACTCCTTTTACAGGGGCAGCATCATTCTGATACCAAAACCTGGCAGAGACACAACAAGAAAAGAAAATTTCGGGCCAATATTCCTGATGAACATCGATGCAAAAATCCTCAATAAAATACTGGCAAACCGAATCCAGCAGCACATTAAAAAGCGTAGCGGTCGTGGTGATCGTGGTGGCACAATCAAGTTGGCTTCATCCCTGGGATGCAAGGCTGGTTTAACATATGCAAATCAATAAATGTAATCCGTCACAGAAACAGAACCAATGACAAAAACCACATAATTATCTTGATAGATGGAGAAAAGGCCTTCAATAAAATTCAATACCCCTTCAAGCTAAATGATGAGAACACATGGACACAGCACACGCTGGGGCCTATTGAAAAGTGGAGGGTGAGAGGCAGAAAATATTCAAGAAAAATATTTATTAGTTAGTATTCTTATTACCTGGGTGATGAAATAATCTGTATATAAAACCCTTTTGACATGCAATTTACCTATGTAACAAACCTACAGATATACCCTGAACTTAAAACAAAAGTTAAAAAAATACACAGTTTATCCCAATTATATAAGCAGTTAACATAGTTCAGTAGGCTACTTGAAATTAAAACTACTTAATTTAAAAAATAAAAGAAAAAAGAAAATTCAGTCATACACAGAATGAAATACTATTCAGCCTTAAGAAAGGAAGGACATTCTTCCATTTCTGACAATGTGGATGGAATTAGAGAAAGTTACAGTAAGTGAAATAAATCAGGCACAGAAGGAAAGCTATCTCATGTTCTTATTTACATGTGGAATCTAAAACAATCAGTCTCATAGTAGCAGAGGGCAGAATGGTTGTTATGGAGGCCAGAGGTGAAGGGAGGGCCGACACGATGGTCAAAGGGTACAAAATGTCCATTAGGTTGTAGGAATATATTTTTATTTTTTGAGTCACATTGCACAGCATCTTGAATGTAATTAATAACAGCATATGACACATTTCAAAATTGCTAGGAAGGTAAATTTCAAAAATGTTCACAACAAAACCTGTTAAGTATGTGAGGTGATAGCTATGTTAATGAGTTTGATTTAATTATTGCACATTGTATTCATAAATCAAAAATATAAATTATAAATAATTTGGTACCCCATACATTTCTACATTTATAAATTGTCAATTTACAATAAAAATGTACATGTGAAAGATGACTCATATATACATTTCTAACAGCTTTATTTTCTAAATAATTTATTGAGGAATTATTTACTTATAAGAAAGTGCACACATTTTAAGGCTGCAGTTCAGTGTTTTCATAATGTGTATATCTGTGCTAACAATTCCGTAATCAAAATATAAACATTTACAAAACCCCAAGAAATTCCCTTGTATCCCTTCATAGATCATCTTTTCTCCCAGGAAAGTGTTGTTATGATTTCTGTCACCACAGCAGTTTTCTTTTTGTTGTTGTTGTTTTTTTTGTTTGTTTGTTTTTTGAGACAGAGTCTCACACTGTCGCCCAGGCTGGAGTGCAGTGGCACGATCTCAGCTCACTGCAAGCTCTGCCTCCCAAGTTCATGCCATTCTCCTGCCTCGGCCTCCTGTGTAGCTGGGACTACAGGCGCCCGCCCAACGCCCGGCTAATTTTTTTGTATTTTTAGTAGAGACGGGGTTTCACCATGTTAGCCAGGATGGTCTCGATCTCCTGACCTCGTGATCCACCCATCTCGGCCTCCCAAAGTGCTGGGATTACAGGCGTGAGCCACCGTGCCTGGCCTCACCATAGTAGTTTTATCTGTTCTATAATTTATATAAATAAAATCAACTATTAAGAGAAAGATTATTAAAAAAAATTCCATGAACAACTCTACAATTCTACACACAAAAAAGTGCATTATACAAAATGGACCAATTTCTTGAAATGCATAAACTATTAAAACTGCATGATATAAAATAGATCATCAGAATAGCCCTACAACTATTGAGGAAATTGTGTTTGTAGTTGAAAAACTGTCACAAAAGAAATATCTAGACCCTGAATGTTTCACCAAATAATTGTGCAAAATATTTAAAGATTTGAAATGAAGTATACACATTTATTTTATTTTAAATGTATAATTTATTTTATAAATGTATTATTACCCTGATGCCAGATGCAGACAAAGACATTACAAAAAAAGATAAAACTGTAGCTCAAGATTTTTATAAATAAAAATGTGAAAATATTTAACTAAACAGTAGTAAATGAATTTATCAATGTATAAAAAGAATTATACACCATGATCAAGCAAAGTTTACTATAGCAATTCAAGACTGGTTTAATATCCAAAAATTGATTATTGTAATCCATCATAATAGCAAGCTAAAAATGAGAAAATCTCACAAGCACGTCATTTAGTACAGAAGTGTATTTGAGAAAATTCAATAATTTTTAATAATGAAAAGTTTAGGAATACAGTAATAGAGGAAAACTTATGTTATAAAGAGTGCTTATAAAAAGTGCATAGTTCACTTTATATTTAATGGTATAATAATGAATTATTTCCCCCTAAGGTCAGTCACCAGGCAAGGATGTCTGCTCTCATCACTGTTATTCAGTATTGGGCTGGAAGTTCTTTAAGTGCAAGAAAGTAAGAAAAGGAAATGAAAAGCATACAAATAACAAAGGAAAAAATAATAATGTCTCCATTTACAGATGAAATCACTCTCTATTGGTGTAGAAAACACCAAGAAATCTACAATAAAACTTTTAGATATGAGGTAAAATATGAGTTCATCATTATAGGATGCAAGATAAATTTACAAAAAAAATGTATTTCCATATACTAGCAATAAACATGGGGAAACTCAAAAAAAGTACTATTTATAATTGGTGAAAAAATGGAATGCTTAGCTGTAAAGAATTAAAAAGAATTTTTATGCTAAAATGTTGATGAAAGAAATCAAGATCTAAATGAAAAGAGAGACATACCATGTTCATTGATTGGTAGACATAGTAAATATGTGAATTCTCCCCAAATTGATATTCAGTTTTAACACAATCCTATCAAAATTCTTGCACTTATAGACAATATTGCTATAACAAGATATCTTGTAGTTATAGACAATATTGTTTTAAAATTTACATGGTAAAACAAAAGAACTAGAATAATGAGGACAATTTTGAAAAATGAAGAAATAAGCAGGGGGAATCAGTCTACCTTACTTCAGTATTTATTATACAGTTAGAGAAATCAAGACCGTGGAGAGATAGACACATAGTTCAACAGAACTGAATAGAAAACCCAGAAATCAATCCACACAAATATGCCCGGCTGATTTTTGACAAAGGTGCAAATCCATTTCAATGGAGAAATGATAGCCTTTTCAACTAATTATGTGAAAAGAATTGGATATCCACAGCCAAGAAACAAAACACACACACACACGTGCACACACACACACACACACACACAACTTTGACTGAAATATCATGCCTGAGAAATACAGTAAAAATAAAATACGAGCTTAAATGTAAAATTCTAAAACTTTTGGAAAAAAGTAATTTTGGGAAAATGTTTTGTGTTTAGGTCTAGGCAAAAATGCTTCTACCAAAAGCATGACCCATAAAGAAAAACATTTATGGCAGAGCACGGTAGCTCATGCCTGTAATCCCAGCACTTTGGGAGGCCTAGGTGGGTGGATCACGAGGTCAGGAGTTCGAGACCAGCCTGGCCAACATGGCAAAACCCCCGTCTCTATTAAAAATACAAAAATTAGCTGGGCGTGGTGGTGGGAACCTGTAATCCCAGCTACTCGGGAGGCTGAGGCAGGAGAATCGTTTGATCCCAGGAGGAGGAGGTTGCAGTGAGCTGAGATTGTGCCATTGCACTCCAGCCTGGGCAATAAGAGGGAAACTCTGTCTCATAAATAAATAAATAACCTCTGCTTTCTGAAAAATGCCAGTAAGAGGATGAAAATAAAAACTATAATCTCAGAGAAAATATTGGCAAATGGTATATCTAACAAAAGGCTAGTGTATAGGCTGGGCACAGTGGCTCACTCCTGTAAACCCAGCAGTTTGGGAGGCTGAGGTGGGCAGATTGCTTGAGCCTAGGAGTTTGAGATCAGCCTGGGCAACATGGTGAAAACCTGTCTCTACAAACAACAACAACAAAAACCCAAAGGCTAGTATATGCAATACATAAAGAACTCTCAAAACTCAAAAATAGAAAAGAAAAATTTAAACAACTTAATCAGAAAATGGGCAAAGACACAGACATATCTTTCAGTAATTCACCAAGGGACATAGAGATAGCATAAAATAAATAAAAAGATGTTCAACATAATTAGCCATTAGGGAAATTTAAACTAAAGCTATAATAGATATTATTGCGTATTTATCAGAATGGTTAAAATGAAAAAATAGTGACAGTAGTCATGCATAATGACTCATGCCTGTATTCCCAGCTACTAGGGAGTATTGTTTGAGCTCATTTCAAGTCCAGCTTGTACAACGTAGTGAGCACCTGTCCTTAAAAAACAAAAATAAAACTAAAAAGCCATAGCAACAACAGCAAATGCTAGTGTGGATGCAGAGAAGCTGTTGGGTTGTTGATAGGAATACAGAATGGTACAGGTTCTATGTAAAGCAACTTTTCATTTGCTTTGAAAAAACTAACCATGCAACTGTTATATCATCCAACAATTAGACTCCTGGGCATATATTTCAGAGACACGAAAACTTACATCCACATAAAAACGTACATGCAAATGTTCATAGCAGTGTTTTCTTTTCTTTTTTTTTTTTTTTTTTCGGAATCTTGCTCTGTTGCCCAGGCTAGAGTTCAATGGCATGATCTCAGCTCACTGCCACCTCCCAGGTTCAAGCGATTCTCCTGCCTCAGCCTCCCTCCTGAGTAGCTAGAATTGCAGGCACCCGCCATCATGCTCGGCTAATTTTTGGATTTTTGCAGAGACGGGGTTTCACCTGTTGGCCAGACTGGTCTTGAACCCCTGAACTCAGGTGATCTGCCCACCTTGGCCTCCCAAAGTGCTGGGATTACAGGCATGAGCCACCACGCCCGGCCTCATAGCAGTTTTATTCACAATAATTCCAAGCTGAAAACAACCCATACACCTTTAAACTAGTAAAAGATAAACAATCTGTAGTAATAAACATCAAGCCTACTACTCAACAATATACAGAACAAAGCATTGATACATGTAACAACTTATATGTCTCCACAGAGCTATTTTGAATGAAAATAAAGCAGATTCTCAAAGATTACACACTGCATGATTCAATTTATACATAAGATTCTTGAAATTACAAAATTGTCAAAATGAAGAACATATGAATAATTCCTAGGCTTTAAGGTGGAGGAGAGGAGGAAAGTGGTCATGGCTGTAAAAAGAAGCATAAAAGACCCTGTTGGTGATGGATATTTTCCATATCTTGGCTCTATCAATGTCACTATAGCTTTGAAAGATGTTTTGCAAGATTGGGAGAACTTGGTAAAAGGTACCTGAGATCTCTCTGTACTATTTCATACAACTACATGTGAATCTACAATTATGTCAACATAAAAAAATAGTAAAAATTAATAAGGAAAATATAGCTGGCAGAAAAGGGCATTCCAGATAGAGGTGAAACAAAAGTTCATGACATTTTTGAAATGATTTGAAAGGCATGGTGATATACCATGTGGGATATCTATGTGATATACAATGTGGGAGTGTGATGTTAAGTTAAAATTAGGAAAATGTAGTATCACTTCATTGTAATAATGTACTCTGCAGCAATGGGCAGCAAGTTGCAAATATAGAATAAATAATTTTGAGGTCTAAATAATTTTTTAAATTTATAACTGAAAATTAAAATAAAGATCAGCAAATCACTGTGGCATTGTTTTGATAGCCTTCAAATTGATCAAATTTTAGAATAATTGAATATTGGTAAAACCTGCTGTGTTAAAATCAATATTTAGTTATTTCTATTATGTCATTCTCGAGAGAGTGTACAACACTTTGCTATAATTTTGTATCATTTTTGAACCAAGATATGGAGTATGAGCCCATTATCTAATTTTTGTATCTGGCAACAGTTAAATTAATGATACATAAAAAGGATATATGAAATTATGTACACTAAATTGTGATAATCAAAGATTGTGACTGATGACTTTTTAAAATCTGTTTTTTGATGCATTTTCTGGTTTCAAATAGTACAAATAAAAGTGACGATACTGACTTTATGTACACTGAATCAGAAGCATCCATCTACCCTTAATGAGCTGAATTTGCAATCCAAAAATCAGTCTTCCTAAGCTACACAGTTCTCTACTTCACAGTGAAGCAATGAGTACCTTTCGTCAAGTTGCAGAGATTCAGCCATCAGAACTGTGCTGACAATTCTAATTCACAATGGAATTTGGTGTTACCAGTCCATTGCTCATTAGAATTTGCAGTGCTAGCAGAACAATGTATTTTTGTAGGTAAAGTCAGCAATTGTAGCACTAACCTACAGCTTGGAACAAATAGGAGAGTGGCACTTTTGAGACTATAACTGCATTTTAATGACACAACTTTCTGCACTCTAAGTATAGGTCAAATCTGAGACTCAAAACCAGATGGAAATATTAGGAGAAGAGATAGTGGCATCCCTAAATCTCATGCTTACCTGACAATGACCTTTAAATCAAATATCATTTTGTCTATAAAAAAGGAACCTAAGAATTATATCTCACTCTCTGTATATATTACATTCATGCATTATAATCACACATGCCACTATTATGTAAGATAAATGTTCTATTTGTGTTTTATACCTAATAATACTTACAATAAGTACAAAATAGCATCTCAGAAGATAGTGGTACAAAATTATTACTTCAATAAAATGTTATGGTAGGTATAAGCACATGAACTGAATAGTGATTTGCTGTGAGGAAAAATGGAATATACTATCAGAATACCTGAGAGTAATCTGTAGACCCTCTTTTTAATGTTAATACTAAATCCAAAGTGTAGTCTCTAGGCCAGCAGCCTCAGTGTATCTGGGAGGATGTTAGAAATGCAAATTCTCTTGTAAATTTGTTTGAGTTCATGGTAGATTCTGGATATTAGCCCTTTGTCAGATGAGTAGGTTGCAAAAATTTTCTCCCATTCTGTAGGTTGCCTGTTCACTCTAATGGTAGTTTCTTTTGCTGTGCAGAAGCTCATCAGTTTAATTAGATCCCATTTGTCAATTTTGGCTTTTGTTGCCATTTCTTTTGGTGTTTTAAAAAGTGGGCGAAGGACATGAACAGACACTTCTCAAAAGAAGACATTTATGCAGCCAAAAAACACATGAAGAAATGCTCATCATCGCTGGCCATCAGAGAAATGCAAATCAAAACCACAATGAGATACCATCTCATACCAGTTAGAATGGCCATCATTAAAAAGTCAGGAAACAACAGGTGCTGGAGAGGATGTGGAGAAATAGGAACACTTTTACACAGTTGGTGGGACTGTAAACTAGTTCAACCATTGTGGAAGTCAATGTGGCAATTCCTCAGGGATCTAGAACTAGAAATACCATTTGACCCAGCCATCCCATTACTGGGTATATACCCAAAGGATTATAAATCATGCTGCTATAAAGACACATGCACATGTATGTTTATTGTGGCACTATTCACAATAGCAAAGACTTGGAACCAACCCAAATGTCCAACAATGATAGACTGGATTAAGAAAATGTGGCACATATACACCATGGAATGCTATGCAGCCATAAAAAATGATGAGTTCATGTCCTTTGTAGGGACATGGATGAAACTGGAAAACATCATTCTCAGTAAAGTATCACAAGGACAAAAAACCAAACACCACATGTTCTCACTCATAGGTGAGAATTGAACAATGAGAAGTCATGGACACAGGAAGGGGAACATCACACTCCAGGGACTGTTGTGGGGTGGGGGGAGGGGGGAAGGACAGCATTAGGAGATATACCTAATGCTAAATGACGAGTTAATGGGTGCAGCAAACCAACATGGCACATAGATACATATGTAACAAACCTGCACATTGTGCACATGTACCCTAAAACCTAAAGTATAATAATAAAATTTAAAAAAAAAAGAAATGCAAATTCTCAGATCCGGCCTCAGACTTACTGAATGTGAATTGGAATATTTATAAGATATGGTGATTTGTAATGTTTGTACATTGGTGAGGTATTTATCTAACTTGTGTATTCCTGATCCATATATTGGAAACAATACCCTTATGGTGGGGTAATTATAAATGACAATGTGGCAACATTTGTGAAAGTGCCTTTTTAACTGAAGGGGAATTATATGGTTTGGCTATGTCCCCACTCAAATCTCATCTTGAGTTGTAATCTCCATAATCCCCATGTTACGGGAGAGAGATGGTAGGAGGTGATAGGATCATGTGGGCAGTT
Source organism: Symphalangus syndactylus (assembly GCF_028878055.3). Classification (NCBI taxonomy): domain Eukaryota; kingdom Metazoa; phylum Chordata; class Mammalia; order Primates; family Hylobatidae; genus Symphalangus; species Symphalangus syndactylus. Next base: position 15,034,145 of record NC_072428.2, read on the forward strand.
TCTTCCATGCTGTTCTCATGATAGTGAGTGAGAGTTCTCATGAGATCTGATGGTTTATAAGCATCTAGCATGTCCCCTGCTTGCAATTCTCTTCCTTGCAGCCATGTGAAGAAGGTCCTTGCTTCCCCTTCACCTTCCGTTATAATTATAAGTCTCCTGAGGCCTCCCTAGCCATGTGGAACTGTTAAGCCAATTAAACCTCTTTCCTTTATAAATTACTTGGTCTTGGGTATTTCTTTATAGCAGTTGTGAAAATGAACTAACACAGTAAATTGGTACCAGAGAGAGTGGGATATCTCCACAAAGATACCCAAAAATGTGGACACAATTTTGGAACTAGGTAACAGAAGTTGAAACAGTGTGGAGGGTTCAGAAGAAGATAGAAAGATGTGCATCTACGCCTACGAACTTCCTGGAGACTTGTTGAATGGTTTTGACCAAAATGCTGGTAGTGATGGGGATGATAAAGTCTTAGCTGAGGTGGTCTTAGACAGAGATGAGGAATTTATTGGGAACAGGAGCAAAGGCCATTCTTGGTAGGCTTTAGAAAAGAGACTGGTGGCATTTTGCCCCTGCCCTAGAGATCTGTGGAACTTTGAACTTGAGAGAGATAATCTGAAATTGCAACTTATGTTTAAAAGGGAAGCAGAGCATAAGAGTTTGGAAATTTTGCAGCCCAATGATGCAATAGAAAAGAAAAACCCATTTTCTGGGGAGAAATTCAAGCCTGATGTAGAAATTTGCATAAATAGTGAGGAGCCAAATGTTAAACAGCAAGACAATGGGGAAAATATCTCTAAGGCATGTCAGAGATCTTGGTGGCAGCCACTCTCATCAGAGGCCTGGAGGTTTAGGAGGAAAAAATGGTTTTACAGGCCAGGTCCAGGGACCCCCTGCTGTGTGCAGCCTCGAGATTGGTGCCCTGCATCTTACTTGCTCCAGGTGTAGCTAAAAGGGGCAAAGATACAGCTTAGGCCATTGTTCCAGAAGGTGCAAAACCCAACCCATGGAAGCTGCCATATGGTGTTGGTCCTGCAGGTGCACAGAAGAATTGAGGTTTGGGAACCTCTGCCTAGATTTCAGAGAATGTATGGAAGTGCCTGGATGTCCAGGCAGAGGTGTGCTGCAGGGGCAGAGTCCTCATGGAGAACCTCTGCTAGGGCAGTGCAGAAGGGAAATGTGGGGTTGGAGCCCCTACACAGAGTCCCCACTGGGGCAGTGCCTCAAGGAGACGTGAGAAGAGGGCCACCATATTTCAGACCCTGGAATGATAGATCCACTGACACCTTACAGAGTGTGCCTGGAAAAGCCACAGACACTCAATGCCAGCCATGAAGGCAGCCAGGATGGTGGGCAGTACCGTGCAAAGCCACAGGGGCAGAGCTGCCCAAGGCTGTGGGAGCCCACCCTTTGCATCAGCATGCCCTGCATGTGAGACATGGAGTCAAAGGGGATTATTTTGGAACTTTAAGATGTAATGAGAGCTCTGCTGGATTTCAGACCTGTATGGGGCCTGTAGCCCTTTGTTTTGTCCAATTTCTCCCCCTTTGGAATGGGAGCATTTATCCAATACCTGTACCCTCATTTTATCTTGGAAATAACTAACTTACTTTTGATTTTACAGGCTCCTAGGTGGAAAGGACTTGCCTTGCCTAAGATGAGACTTTGGACTGTGGGCTTTTGGGTTAATGCTGGAATGAGTTAAGACTTAGGAGGACTATTGGCAAGGTGTGACTGCATTTTGAAATGTGAGGTCATTAGATTTGGGAGGAGCCAGGGGTGGAATGATATGGTTTGGCTGTGTTCCTACCCAAACCTCATCTTGAATTGTAATCCTCATAATCCCAACATATTGAGGGAGGGACACAGTTGGAGGTGATTGGATCATGGGGGCAGTTTCCTGCATGCTGTTTTCATAATAGTTAGTGAGTTCTCATGAGATCTGATGGTTTTATAAGCACCTGGCATTTCCCTGCTTGTACTTCTCTCTCCTGCCACTATGTGAGGAAGGTCCTTGCTTCCCCCTTGCCTTCCACCATAATTGTAAGTTTCCTGAAGCCTCCCCAGCCACGTGGAACTGTGAGTCCATTAAACCTCTTCCCTTTATAAATTACCCAGTCTCAGGTGTTTGTAAGTGTGAAAACAAGGAAGTCAGGACTGAAATGAAAAATAGAGAACAAAACAAAATCAAGTTAAATTTGTTTCTGTTTTTCAAAGGAGCAGGACAGATATAATCCTGTTTTATCTATTTTGTGGTTGAAGAAACTGAGGCATGTGTAGGTTAAGAAACACATGTATTAGTCATACAGGTTGTAAAAGCTAGTACAGACACTGCTCTCAAATACTACTTCTTTTCCAGAACAATATTATCCCTAAGTATAGGACAGGGTCACAGTAAGTACTGAACAATCTAAGAGAGGGAAGATCTTACATTTCCTGGACAGTATAATTCATAGCTACATGTATTTTGGGGAAACTTTTGTGTCCAGAATTGGTGGGTTCTTGGTCTCACTGACTTCAAGAATGAAGCCATGGACCCTTGTGGTGAGTGTTACAGTTCTTAAAGGCGGCGTATCCGGAGTTTGTTCCTTCTGATGTTCAGATGTGTTTGGAGTTTCTTCCTTCTGGTGGGTTCGTGGTCTCGCTGGCTCAGGAGTGAAGCTGCAGACCTTCGTGGTGAGTGTTACAGCTCATAAAGGCAGTGTGGACCCAAAGAGTGAGCAGCAGCAAGATTTATTGCAAAGAGCAAAAGAACAAAGCTTCCACAGTGTGGAAGGGGACCCGAGCAGGTTGCCACTGCTGGCTCAGGCAGCCTGCTTTTATTCTGTTATCTGGCCCCACCCACATCTTGCTGATTGTTCCATTTTACAGAGAGCCGAGTGGTCTGTTTTACAGAGAGGTGATTGGTCCATTTTGACAGGGTGCTGATTGGTGCATTTATAATCCCTGAGCTAGACACAAAAGTTCTACATGTCCCCACTAGATTAGCTACATACAGAGTATCGATTGGTGTATTTATAAACCCTGAGCTAGACACAGGGTGCTGATTGGTGCATTTACAAACCTTGAGCTAGATACAGAGTGCCAATTGGTGTATTCACAATCCCTTAGCTAGACACAAAGATTCTCCAAGTCCCCACCAGATTAGCTAGATATAGAGTGTCAATTGGTGCATCTACAAACCCTGAGCTAGACACAGGGTGCTGATTGGTGTGTTTACAAACCTTGAGCTAGATACAGAGTGCTGACTGGTGTATTTACAATCCCTTAGCTAGACATAAAGGTTCTCCAAGTCCCCACTAGACTCAGGAGCCCAGCTGGTTTCACCCAGTGGATCCTGTACTGGGGCCACAGGTAGAGATGCCTGCCAGTCCCACGCCATGCGCCTGCACTCCTCAGCCCTTGGGTGGTCGATGGGACTGGGCACCATGGGGCAGGGAGCGGCGCTCGTTGGGGAGGCTTGGGCTGTGCAGGAGCCCATGGTGGGTGGCGGGGTGAGGCTCAGGCATGGCGGGCTGCAGGTCCTGAGCCCTGCCCTGTGGGGAGGCAGCTAAGGCCTGGCAAGAAATCAAGCACAGCAGCTGCTGGCCCAGGTGCTAAGCCCCTCACTGCCCGGGGCTTGCAGGCCAGCCGGCAGCTCCGAGTGCAGGGCCCACAGACCCCATGCCCATCGGGAACTGGCTTTGGCCCACAAGTGCCACACGCAGCCCTAGTTCCTGCCCATGCCTCTCCCTCCACACCTCCTCACAAGCCGAGGGAGCTGGCTCTGGCCTTGGCCAGCCCAGAGAAGGGCTCCCATGGTGCAGCGGCAGGCTGAAGGGCTCCTCAAGCGCGGCCAGAATGGGTGCCCAGGCCTAGGAGTCACCGAGAGCGAGCCAGGGCTGCGAGGGCTGCCAGCACGCTGTCACCTCTCACTTCAGGGAATAAGGAAATCTTTTCTGAGATACTTGCTTCATCTGCTTTTACCCTGCCTCTATAGTCTCTGTATTACTCCATTTTTGCACTACTATAGAGGCATACCTGAGACTGGGTAATATATGACGAAAAGAGGTTTAATTGACTCAGTTTCACAGGCTATACAGAAAGCATGGTTGGGGAGCCCTCAGGAAACTTACAATCATGGCAGAAGGGTGAAGGGGAAGCAAGCATTTACTTCATATGGTAGAGTAAGAGAGAAGAGAGAGCTACATACTTTTAAACAACCAGATCTCACTCACTATCATGAGAACAGCAAGGGAAAAATCTGTCCCCATGATACAATCACCTCCCATCAGTTCCCTCCCCCTACATTGGTAATTACAATTTGACGAGATTTGAGTGGGCACACAGAGCCAAACCATGTCAGTCTCTTTGCTTCCAAAGATTATGTATACTTGCCTAATTAAATTAAATTAGGAACAAAACCTAACAAAATATTATGAATATGTGTGTGTGAGTGTGACCCATGTATACCAGAAATACTGTACTCCAATAAACTGGTCAGGCTGAGCTGTGCTCTTTTCCCAATAAACATGACACTTCCTCTTCTCTCTTAGCCTTACTACACTCTTCTGCTACAGTATGATTCAGGTAGGCTCTTTCTCTTATGAGAAGTAACAGCCAACTTTGGCTATCCTATGAAAAAAAGAAGTTAATTGTACAGATTTAGTTCAACTTTTGGTAAAATGGGAAAGCCTCTACTTCTCTTCTGTTCTCTGTACCCACCACTGTGCTCTCTCATTGTCACTTGATGCGTTCTTTGTGTATTTGAATGCACCTCCTTTCTATGGAAGACAAACACAATGATTGACAAGAGCAGTACAACTTGAATTGTCCTCCCAGATACACACAAAAAAATTTCATTTCTTCCTTATGACTCCACTCAAATGCCATTTCTTCTGTGAAGATGCTTGGGGAAGAGGACATTGTGGAATCTTTTTGTTTCATAGAAAAGGCCTGAACACAATGTTTGTATTGTGAGATCTTGGGAGTGACCATGATATTTTTGGTAATCAGAAACTATTTGTTAATTTTAAAAAATCAGTGCAATTTCTTGAGTTGGCTTGGTTAGTTTATGTTACTGTGCTATGTGAAGGTTTAGAGAGCACTGTCTCATCTTAACTTCTATGACATTATTAGAGAATCGATTTTGAGTATCCACCCATTTCAATGTTTCAACAAAAGGAAAACAATATTTGTTTGGGAGTAGGTGTCCTGGTGAATGCATGCTGACCCCAAATAATCATTTCTCTATTTCCCAGTTGTATGCAAACTATGGAATTAATAATGCATTTAGAAGTTTTCCATGGTCCAATATCAAACTGTCATTTATAGCAGGATTATCCAACTCTTTTCCAATTGCAGAGTATTGTAAGTGGTAATATGCATAAGGCACATGGGGGTAAACAGAAGCGACTTCAGGCAGTAACTAACCCTTGACCCTGCTTGGCTGTCCCAAGCAGGCTGTCCCATACTGTCCCTTGCACCAGTATGCTGGATGTCCAGCTGGGAAGCTTTGATTACGCTATGACAATTCAGAAACCTGCTGTATTCGTCCATTTTCATGCTGCTGATAAAGTCACACCTGAGACTGGGTAATTTATAAAGGAAAGAGGTTTAATGAACTCACAGTTCCACACAGCTGGGGAGGACTCACAATCATAGCAGAAGACTAAGGAAGAGGAAAGGAACTTCTTATATAGTGGCGGGCAAAAAGAGAGAATGAGAGCCAGTTGAAAGGGGACTGCCTTATTTAACCTGCTCCCTTATTAAACCATCACATCTCGTGAGACCTATTCACTATCACAAGAACAGTATAGGGAAAACTACACCCATGATTCAATTACCTCCCAGGGCGTCCCTCCCACAACATGTGGGGATTATGGGAGCTTCAATTCAAGATGAGAGTTGGGCAGGGACACAGCTGAACCATATCATCTGCCTTCTCACTTTAAAAAAAAAAATTTATTCAGGGACTATTTAGCCACTTTTAAATAATGTTGTCTCAAAACTCAGATACATTCTTTCCTATATATATTGAATGAGTTTTTGCAAATCAAGAGCAGCAGAGGGGCCAAAATACAAGAGAAAGACAGATTTCTGAATGGTCCTCATTGACTAGCAAAAAGCTTTACAAGTAATAAGTGCTCAATAAATGCCAGTTGATTTAAAGTGTACCTTCTACCCTAGTGATAAATTGTTCTATTCTTTTTTTCTTTCTTTCTTTTTGTATTAATAGGGTTGAAAATGCCCTTCAGACACTGACCCTGTCACATTGCAGATGCCTTCAGGTAGGGACCACCTATCTATTTTAATGTATGCCTTCCTTGTCATTTATACCTGCCATTTTCAAGTTGATTTTTATCAGTTATGTACCATCTCATTTGTTTCTATGCCTAGTTCCTTTTCTTTTTGCTAAGGATCTGTGGCCAGCACTATTTGTTTCACATCCTTAAAAAATTTCTTTTCTGTCTTCTTACCTAAAACAGTAGCCTGGTATTTTTTTTTTTTTTTGCAGAAGAGGTGGTCTGGGCTACTGGTTTAAAGGCAGTCATGTAGCCAAATTCTGAGCCATGAGACATAATAGCAGTCTGATGGGATACGGGGTCTGCGGAGGAGGAGTACTGGGAGAGGCTTTTGGTCAAAGAAAGTGAGAAGAAGGAAGTGAATTTTTGTATTTTGAACCAGCTCTGGTTTCCTGCCTTGAGTGTAGTGTGAAGATGAGATGTAGAGCTGCTTCAATCATTTTCAATCATAAGGGAAAGGCCAAGAAAATTACAGACATGCCACTGGAGGCTCCAACCTTGTTGAGTCAAAGAACCTTCACCTGAAACTATTGACCTCCATTTTTTTTTAAGATGAAGAAAAAAGAAAGAAATCCGTATTTCTAAAGCTCTGTCAGGTTTTATGTTACTTGGAGTCAAACCCCATGATGATTAATGGATGACGTGTGCATATCTAGTCATTATACCATTTCTCTACAGTCTCCCATGACTTTTGGTATTTTTTCATTTCAGAATTTTTCAGGTTGAGATTTCCTAAAGTGCAATGATCATAAATTTGTCAATTCAACTCAACAAATGTTTACTATCTCATTCTTCTATTAAACTGGGCTGATGAAGGACAACGTTTTATTTATCTTTACATGTCTAGTATTTTGATGAAACATATAATAGATATTCAATAAATTTGTCTTGAATAAATTAATTTACATTTTTCCAACTGTGCCAGGAATTGTGTTAGATGCCAGAGAAATATAAATATAACATGCTAATTTCACACAATGATATATTTCATAATTTAGATGATATTTAGATACCTTTTTTTTCTTTCCAAAGCACTGTAAAACTTTGAGGGCAGGGCCTATGTCTGCTTTGTTCTTATAGATCATAAAGATTTAGCAAGCAGTTTCAAACGTCTAAGATCTTAAAAGTCTAATGAAATTTAATAAATGTGTGTCAGATAAATGTGTTTATAACTTCCCACCTCACAGTTGTATCTGAACTCTGTGAAAATTACCTTAGGAAATTAATGTCCTCATGCTCTTTGGTTTGTGTCTTAGTCCATTTGTGCTGGTACAACAAGTACTATAGACTGGGTAATTTATACATAATAGAAATTTGTTTCTTACAGCTCTGAAGGCTGGGAAATTTAAAGTCAAGGACCAACAGGTATGGTGTCTGGTGAAGGCTGCTCTCTTTGCTTTTGAGATGATGTCCTGTTTCTGTGTCCTCCTGAGGGAATGAACAGTGTCCTCACATGGTTGGCAGAATCAGAAGGGGAAAAGGGGCTTAAGCTAGCTCCCTCCAGCCCATTCATAAGACATTTAATCATTTCTCTAAAAGGCTCACCTCTTAATACTACCATAATCAGCATGAAGTTTCAATGTGCATCTGGGAGGGGACACACATTCAAACTATAGTCCGTGGGTTACTTTAATCAAATGCCAATTTTTTAAATATTTACTCCCTTCTTAGTTCAATTAGAATCTTGTCACCATGTTCTGTACACAGTTTTAATTTGTGTCTTTCTCTTTTTCTTTTGATAAGGGTAAACGCTTTTGTACATATGATGAGTCTATAAAGTCTTGACAATTTTATGTATGTAATATTTCATAAAATTTCACAAGTACTTTATTATATCTATCCTTTGAAATCAGTATGAGAAAATCTAAAAAAAATATTTTTTATAATTCTCTTTCTTGGATTTTCTTGGATTTTTACATCTCTTTCATATTTATTTTTTTTGTTTGTTTTTTTGCCAAATCTATTGCCCTTCATAGCTGTTAAGAAGTGAAACTAGAAGTTATCAGTCCTGTGCTGGAGATTGACCAGAAGTGTTTTGAAATGGCATTTGATTGCACTTGTCTATGATAATAAAAATGAAAATAAAGTAGTTCCAACAAAAAGATGATTGTACCTGACAAGCAAAGCTGATGGCTTATTAATAATTAAAAAATATTTCTGTGTTCTGCCACTGATGGAATATTTAATCGCTTGTTCAGTCAATACCAATGTACCATTTATTATTCATTAAAGATAAATGTAGTGTAATGGCTATGAATTGCGGTGTGTTACATTGCGATTATAAAGGGCATGAAAAGTTGATTTATTATTTAGAAATTGATTAAACTCTTCTACTGATCTCAATGACTGGGATAACCCATTAGATTTCCACAGTTAAACAGAGTTTTAACAATAAAAAAAAAAGGTTGGTGGCAATATTTAACTAGCTAAGGGTAGGATGATCAAGACAGTAGCTAAAGTGAAGGCTCTGCTTCAAGGATTAATGTGAGTTTCTTAGAGAAGAAAGAGTGTGACACCCAGGAATGATTTCCATATTTTCCAAAAGCATTTTCTACCATTTCTAGTATGAAGATGTCACAGGCTCTTGCTTTTAGCATAGCCAAATTGCATTCAAGAGCTTTAGATCTGAATCACTTTTTTCCCTTCTCAGGTAGAGTTGGTTGAGTTCTTAAAGAGCTTTAAGAATGATTCATTTTCCTTTCTTTCTAGGCCTTTTGAGTCTTTTACCCACATTAGGGCCAAATATCAAAAAAAAAAAGGCTTTTCTTTAATTCTTGTTTTAAGTTTTTCCTACCCTCCGTGCCACTAGAAGTGAAACTCTCAGCTGAGAAATCATTTCTCTTTTTGAGACCTCAATAGTCTTTCCATTATAGGCTATGGATGCTACCTACATAAGTTAAAAGGACTTTCATTTCTTTCTAGTAAAATGATGTCAGAAAAAGTTGGGAGAAAAGGGAGACAAAAATGTTTGTTCTAAGAAAAGGAAGTTTCCAGGATTTCTCCAATGAATTCACATCTTGTACATAGCTCAACTAAGAAGACTGAGTTTTAATTTGGGACAAGTTGGTATTTTCTTTGAGAAAAATGGACTTGAAGCCATAGCATGCAGTAAAGAGAGCATCTCAGTATCCAAGGGCATTTAAAAGTCACAGTTCCATCTGAAGTCAAGGAGCCTATGTTTTGGTGCACAAATGATTATATGCTTATTTCTTGCTATAGGAAATTGTGTGTTTTTGAAAAGAAGTTCGAATAGCATCTTGATACAGAAAGATGATATTATGGGAGGGGATTAAAATGGCAATCCACAACCTGTCCCTTGGTAGCTACTATGGTTTTAATGTTTGTGTTCCTTCAAAATTGATACGCTGAAACCTAACACCTAAGGTGATAGTGTTAAGAGATGGAGTCTTTGGGAGGCGATTACAGCATCAGGGTTCCATTTTAATGAGCTTGTTTGTTGTTTTGACATGTGAGGACAAAGCAAGAAGATGTCATTTGTAAGAAATAGAGCTTGCCGGGCACGGTGGTGCATGCCTGTATTCCCAGCACTTTGGGAGGCCAAGGTGGGCAGATCACGAGTTCAGGTGTTCGAGACCAGTCTGACCAACATGGTGAGACCCCATCTCTACTAAAAATACAAAAATTAGCCAGGCTTGGTGGTGTCCACCTGTAATCCCAGCTACTCAGGAGGCTCAGGCAGGAGAATCCCTTGAACTAAGGAGGCAGAGGTTGCAATGAGCCGAGATCACGCCACTGCACTCCAGCCTGGGTGACAGAGCAAGACTCCATCTCAAAAAAAAACAAAAAAATGAAGTAGAGCCCTCGTCAGACATTAAATCTGCCAGTGCCTTAATCTTAGACTTTCCACCTCTAGAACTGTGAGAAATAAATTTCTGTTCTTTCGAAGCTACTCAGTCTATAGAACTTTGTTGTAGCAATAAGCGCAGCCTAAGACAGTAGCAATGGTGCACCAAATCGAAAGCTGCTAAGGACTTCTTGATTTTAGAAGCATGGACTGAGTGACTGCTGTGTATCAGGCACAATGTTAAACTTAAAGCCAATTATGTGATGAAACAGTATAATTTGATGAACATAAGGAATCAAAGGTTAAAGACATGATCTCATTGATAATGGGGAAGACTCTCTGACAATTCTCCAGTGTTAGAATGTAAACTATTCTAAAATGAGGCAACATGAAAAGCTTTTGATTTTTGTTGGATTTTTATTTTGTTAAATTAAAAAAGTTATAGGCAATCTGCACTCTATATCATCCTCTGACATTTAAACCTAAGATAAAGCATGGGTCCCAGGAGCAGATTTGGAAGAAAAGTCCTTTATGCCACTTTAGGTTGCAATTAATTATCCTCATTTTCCTAGAATTTCATTTCTCAAAGCCATGGTGTATACTTGATCATAGCTCAGCCCTCATCAAAGTGAGAGGGATATGAACTTACAAAGTATAAGTTCTTAAAAGTGTTTCTCTGAAAGTGATCAGAGGCTTGGATTTATTTCACAACCAGTTATCTAGTATGTCCAGATGTGAACCAGGATGCATTTAATTGATTCAGAAAGATTGAATACTTTACATATGTAGCTACTTCTTCTCCTTGTATTCACACATTCACTCCAGTACAAATGGGTTAACACAATTGGCTAGCCTTCTTATTATGCAGATTACCAATCAGGTACTCCAATTGATGACCCAATTTCCTTAAAAGCTTTTTTAAAAAACTCTCTCTCTTTTAGGATTCCAAATATTATCTGGCCATTTGGGGAACTCAGTGTAGATCTAGCTGTACCTGTGCCCATCTCAGAAACAATCATTCTGTTTTCCAAAGATAAACTTCATTTTCTGCCTGTTTTACATTCTTTCTTTGATTATGATTCCCTGAAGCTGATTGAGCCAACATGGGGATGTATTATACAGCTGACTAATAAGAGTGGCTTCTAGTTAACTAGGTTTTCAAATCACAGCCTCTTCCCTAGTTTGAATTCCCATTTATTCATTAACATTAAACAATGTGTACCCTGTGCCTCTTAGGTCTAGATACTCTTCTAGATGTAGGGGTGCATCAGGAAGCATAGTGGACAACAGTTCCTTTCATATGGAGCTTACAATCTCCTGGGGGTTCACCAAAAGCAGTGGCAAGAGAGAGAATAACAAAGCAACTAAATGCAGCAATCAGAATTTTTATAGTACTAAGAGCTATGAAAATAATTAAACCTGGTAATATATGTAGAATAGCAGAGTGTTTGTTTAGATTTCATTTGTCTGGATTTAGCCAGGGGATGCTTCTCTGAGGTGGTGATATTTGAGCTGAGGTCTGAATGACATAAAATAGCCATCCATACAAAGACCTGGGTGCAGACAGAACAGTAAGTGCAAAGGCCCTAGGATAAAAACAAGCTTCCAAGTTCCAGTGAAAACAAAAGGGTGGTGTGGCTAGAAAAGCAAGAGTGAGATGTAATACCTCAGTCTGTGCTCCCAAATGCCAGGCCCTAGACACAGGTTGGTAAGAGTTAAGAAAAAGAAAAGAAACACGAAACGTGGCTTGACAGTCAAAGACAAGTTTATTTTAGATTGAAAACCTGAGAGGGGCTTCTGGCTGATTTTTGATCAGGAGTGCTTTCTCTTACAGACTAAGAGTATATATTGGTTTCAGGGTAAGGAGGCTCATTACAAGCTTGGAAAGTTTCTGTGTGGAGGAGAAGTTTTATGATGGGATTGGAATGTCTCTGGGCAGAGGGGAAGATATTTTGGGGCTGACATCTTTCCAGCAAAGGACATTGTCTTGAGGCTAGCATGTCTCTGGTCAGGGAGGAGTTTGGAATGTTTCTGGTTGGAGATGTTATTTGTGGTTTATCGTTATGCTGACCTTAGCCATTAGGCTCATGCCCTTTGGATTTAGGCAGTTTTTGATTAAGGTGAACTTTAGAATGAGGTGCTTGTCCACGATGGCGATGCTCCTGCCCTGTGAAGGTTATGTGCCACTATTGAAAAGTAAAAACCCAGAGAGCAGAAGTAGGCACAAGGAGGGTGAAACGTAATAGGCATTAGAGCCAATATGAGGATATGTTATCAAGCTAACTCTTCTCAGGTAAGAGTGACTGTTGGCTTGCTCTTTAGGAATTATCTGAGAAATCATATAAACTATCTCAAGAAGAAGTGAGAAAATTTACCCACCAGCTACCATTGCCCATTGATCAAGTGTTTAAACCACAACATATTACTCCCCTGCACACCTGGAATGTGCACGTTTTGGCAACAAGTGAGTCTTGTTTTCCCACATGGAAGCATCAATAAAGAAGCCCAGGGCAGGAGGTGTGGGGCACACACTAGGAAGCATGAAGGAAATTGACAAGTTGCAACTGTGTGAGTACAGTCAGGGCCTACCAAGAATGGCATCCACAATGATGACTAGAACAAGAAACCATAAGTCATTTATTGCAGAGAGAGCGACATTCAAAATGGCTTAGGAAACTTAAACAGGTCTCAGAACTTATTCAGTCTTAGGGGTCATGATACAATGTCTTGATTTTGTTCTAAGTATGTTGGAAAGACCCAGGAGGTTATTAAGCAGAATAAAATTTGATTTGTTTTATATTTTAAATAGATTACTCTGGATTTTAGTGGGCAACTACACATCAAGGGGTAAGAGTGGAATAGTTTTGTCAGAGAAATAGCTGGCAAACTATGACCTGTGGTTAGCCCATCTCCTGTTTTTGAAAAAAAAAATAATTATTGGAACACAGCCACCCTTATTCATTCCATATTGTCTGTGGTTCTTTTAGAACTGCTAAGACAAACTTTAGTCATTGCAACAGACACCATATGTCCTACAAAGCCTAAAATATTTACTATCTGACTATTCACAGAAAAAGTTTGCTGAACTTGAGTAATTTTTCTACAATAGTCTGATTGTGTTATTATCTAGCCTGCTATCCTTCCATAGTTATCTGCTCTCTCTCTTTTTTTCTGGGTTATCTGCTCTCTTTATGATGTATTATTACATTAACAATATATAATAAAGCTTTATTTAGAATGCAAATCTTCTTTCAAAATGCATGTTACTTTTTATATGCCATGTTGTTTATCTAATTCAAAGTTAAGTGATATGCTAAGAACTATAACCAGTACTTTATATATGTTAAGTGTATTAGTTTGTTGCAGTTTTTAAAACAGGAAAAATCTCAGTTGCTTACCAGAGCAAACGTTTCTTTTCTTTTGCATAACTTGCTAGCAGTTGTGAGTGAGCTGCGAAATCTCTTCCCCAAGTTTTCTCATTTTGGAATCTAAGCAGAAGAAATAGCTATTATTTGGGATATACTATTTTCCTGACAGAAGGGAACAGTAATAACTTGTGGAAATTCACAAGTCTTCTCAAAGCTTTTGCTTTAATGATGCACACATTACATCTGCTCATTATTCTGTGGTGGAGTGGATACAGCAAATCACCTGTTAAGGAGAAAGTAAGTTATACTTTTCTAACAGGAAAGGCTGGAGGAGGGGAATCATTGATGTATTGACCCAGCCCCAAATGTTCATTTTATTGCCTTGCCGTGTGATACTAGAGCTGGACCCTGTAAACATTTCTTTTTAGTCAGCTCAATGTTGGTCAATAGAGGGTGCTAGAGGGACACTGCAAAGCCAGAGCAGGAGCAAAGGTTTTCCTTCCTGACTAAAGTTGCAGGATTTAGCGAACAAAATAAAGGATTCCCAGTTAAATTTGAATTTTGGACAAATAATGAATAATTTTGTTATACTATATACCCCAAATATTGTATGAGACATACTAAAAATTATTCATTGGTTAATTCATGTATAGCTGAATGTCTTGTGCTTTATCTGGCAAACATATCATGGTTCCAGTGAGGGGTTTTTATTTTTATTTTTTTATCATTTTTATTTTTCTTTTTTTAACTTTATTTAATTATGTATTTATTTATTATACTTTAAATTACAGGGTACATGTGCACAATGTGCAGGTTTGTTACATATGCATACATGTGCCATGTTGGTGTGCTGCACCCATTAACTCATCATTTACATTACGTATATCTCCTAATGCTATCCCTCCCTGCTCCCCGCACCCCACAATGTAGCAGTCAGAAGCTCATTGTGTAGGAGGCATGGTAGCAGTCACATCAGAGGTCTACTGGCTGGCTGCAGTCTTACCCGCCAGCAAGTTTCTCTGCATACAAGCTTCAAATCAGACCAACAGGATGCATACTCCTGTGGTAAGATAGATATACCTTCTCCAAAGCATTTGAATCTCACCCTTGAGGGGACAGTCTTCTAAGCAGTTTGTCACTTCCTTATTCTCTCTCATTTTGGTGGCAACTGCTCCCTGCATTTGCTATGTGTGTGCCCTTTATAGTCCTCTTTTATCGTTTTTTTTTTTTTTCAATTTAACCGCCTTATGTCAGTTTATGGTTAGATATACTAAAATTTTCATGTTCAAATTACTGATGTGTTTTTTGTCCTGACTAGACCCTGACTAATACAATTGAGCACAATAATACAATCTGTCACACAAGATAATAAGTACCCATGAGAAACTATTTGATCCCTTTTCACAGATAAGAACATGTCTTAAGGAATTCATACAATGAGTGAAAAGTCACAGACCTAGTGAGTAATAGAAGGTTGATGCAAAAGTAGGTCTAGATGTTTGTACTTTCATGTACTTAATTTGTCCCTATCTTTCTAGCCACTAAATGGAAGATAATTTCAACATTTACTCTATATAATTAATATATACCCTTGTAATTATCAGCTGGAAGAGTGAATGATGCCTTCTTCTGCTGTTTATGCCTGCTGAATGTAATTATTTCATTGTTTCCATAGTATACTTTTCCCATTTTACAGGTAAGAGATTTGGGCAGAATGAAACAGAATTGGGGGAAATTCTGTTACAGGCAAAACTGTGTTCACCTCAAATTTCAAAAGTTAGGCTGAGCACATTGGCTCACTCCTGTAATCCCAGAACTTTGGGAGGCCAAGACAGGTAGATCACCTGAGGTCAGGAGTTCAAGACCAGCCTGCCCAAAATGGTGAAACCCTGTCTCTACTAAAAATACAAGAATTAGCTGGGCATGGTGGTGGTTGCCTGTAGTCCCAGCTACTCGAGAGGCTGAGGCAGGAGAATGGCATGAACCCGAGAGGCAGAGCTTGCAGTGAGCTGAGACTGTGCCACTGCACTCCAGCCTGGGTGACAGAGGAAGACTCCATCTCAAAAAAAAAAAAAAAAAAAAAAAAAAAAAAAAAAAAAAATTAATAAGTTAAAGTCCTAAACCCCAATACTTGAAAATGTGACCATATTTGGAGATAGGGCCTTTACAGAAGTAATCAACATGACCGATGTCCTTATAAAAAGGTGAAATTTGGACACAGACATATACACAGAAAAAAGATGATGTGAAGAGACAACAAAAGAAAACAGCATCTATAAACCATAAAGAGAGGCCTAGAAAATTCTTTTTTAAAGCCCTCAGAAAAAATTAAAGCTGCCGAGACCTTGATTTTGATCTTCTAGCCTAGAACTATAGGAAAACTTCTGTTATTTAACAACCCAGTCCATTAAAAGTAATAGCAAAAAACACAATTCCCTTTGCACCAACATAATACTTTCTTATGGCAGCCTCACCAAACTAATATAATCACTAACAAGTATTATTCTTTTCATAGGAAGATGCTGTGAATTTTCTCTCTGATGCTTTTCTAATAATAGGGAGAGGTGTTAAAGTTGTTTTATTTTTCTGTTCTTCTTATGAAAATAGCATAGATTATAGTTGAACTTATTATCCATGAACTTCATGCATGCAGCAAGAGGTTATAACATCATAATACACTCAAAGTCTGATATAGGAATTTAAGTGTTACATACTTGGTTCATATTTCTCTTCTCTATACCTTTGTGTGTCATGAGCCAGTGGCATTGACATCACCCTGCAGTTTGCTTAAAAGGCAGAATTTCAGACCTCACCGCAGAATTACTGAATCAGAATTTCCATTTTAACCAAGCCCTTAGGTGATAATTATGCATATTACTGGTCAGAATTACCCTCTTCATCTACAACAACAACAAAAACACCAAACAACAACAACAAAACAACCTCTCATAATTTACCTTTCTTCTTATTTTTGTACATTCCTAAAGTGATATTTTAGACTACTAGAGTTAGCTTCTTGGAAGCACTGGAAATGTTTAGTTGGTTACGAGCACATCTATTTGATTCACAGCTGGTTTGGAATCAATTACCTGAAACTGAAATACCTCTTGAAACTCAATAATGTGATAATTGTTCTTAATTATTTCACTGTGAATTTTTTCCTGCCTAATTGTTACTTGGATCATAATAAGTGGATTCTCAAAATCAGAAAGAGTCTTTTGTTTTACCATTGCTAGATGCAAGAAGTCTTGCCACATACATTCATTTTGTAGCTCTTTAATATGTGGATATTTCAACATTTTGGATAAATAGATGAAACCAAATGTGACTCAGAGAAAACCACAAAGCATGCAAAAAACATAACATAAGGAATTTCTGGCTATATTAATCGATTTTCGTCATCCTCACATTCACCTTTGGTAACATTAGTCATCAGCAGAATTTGCACAAAACAAAACACTTAACAAATATTATCTGCTGGATTTATAACTGAAATAAAATTCTGCTGGAATCCACTTTATGTCTTTCTTTTATATCTTTTTTCTTAACAAAAGGAAGAATCATTCTTCCTTTTGTTATTGAAGTTGTATGTTTTTGTTTTTACTGGGGACGTGGAAGAGTTTTCATTTATCTTCAAGTTGAGAAACACATTCAGGAAGAGAATGAAAACCTCACCAATTTTACCTGTGGGATTTGGAGACCCAAAGTATTGAAGACACTCTCATTTGCGCTAGTGAGCGTGTAAATTTTTGAAATAAATAAAAAGGGGGTACTCTGGCAATATTTACTGGATTTATAATTGTTCATGTATTTTAATTCTACAATTAGACTTCCTAATTTTATTCTAGAGCTACACTTGCATAAGCTCAAAATTACATGTAACAAAGTTATTTATTGCAACATTATTTGTAAAGGCAAACATTTTGAGACATTCTAAATCACTTAAAACTGGTTAAACATAAAAGTTTTACATAGTGTGTTTTATATACCACTATTTGTATAAAAAGAGGAAAAGATTGTATAGTTTTAGTTGTTCATATTTCCATAAAATGTATCTGGAACTATACACAAGAAGTAAAAGCATATGAGGAGGAGATATGGATGGACATGATAATGTTTACTGTATAATCCAATTTGCTTTCTGACTTTGGGAACATTCAAGTGAAAATTCAATTGAAAAATAATAAAAGCAAAAAAAAAAAAAAAGATTATGTCCCAGTGCAACAGCAACAAAATCAACTGTAAAATTCTGTGGCACTGGATCAGTATTGGAAGGTTCTAGAATAACAATCTAGTTACTAATATAAAGTCTGCTAAAGTCAATCCAAAAAGTCGTCTGACTTAAGTTTAATATCGAGACTAAGCAAGTATTTGTTTTAATCTTGTGCCTGGAGAAGGTACATATTGTAAAATGTTCTGGGATGACTTTACACTTGTTCTGAATTGTAATGAACATAGCTGTCTTAATCTATTTTGCTTGTTTGGTTCTCCCAGTGTTCAATGTTTGCACGACCAAGCTGTGCTAGACAAATTCTGATGAAATAAACTGCATGAATGATGAGCGATTCCCACTGTACCAAAGAATCTAAACCTGGCTCTGTCTATTTCATGCATCAAGGTGTCTTGGCCACTCCCTACTCTCCAGTAATTAATTTCCTAACATGCTTCCTTTTCAGTATGGCAAACTGCAGGTGCTGGTCACCCACAGGACACCCTCCTGCTGGTTATTAGCCATCACTAGTTTCCTGTAAGAATATTCTCCATAGACAATGCAGGTTACTAATCAAGACAGTAATATTAGATTTTCACTTGAAAAATGATTTTGGAATATTAGAAGAAGTAAATCAAAGTACAGAACAGAGATAATATAATAGCCTTTTCAGAAGGTGCCAGAGAGCTTTATGCTTATTCTCTTGCATGACTATATAAATCACTTCTCTCTCCACATTTGTAGAGACATAATGTACAGATATTAACTATTTGCTCTCATGCAAACCTAGCCCACTCTTTTACCTTTTTAAGTCTTTGAGCACTTGGTTTCCTCTAACAGGAATGCCTTTCTCTCGCCATCTATCTTCTGAATTACAATTTATCCTTCCAAATAGATAGTGCCTTTTGAGTGAACTTTCTGGGATTTGCTTCTTTGTGTCTCCCGTAGAATTAATCCCTCCTTCATCTGGGCTGTTGCTTTTTGTATATACTCCTGTTCCTACAATGTCAGCATAGTGTTGAAATTATTATCTATATACCTGGGGAACACATTTTATTAAATTTGTTTATGTGTTCTAATAAGAGACGTAATATTCCAATTTATACATTTGATTTTTTTAAAAAGGCTATAAATATAAAATCACATTAAATTACACACTTTATGGTTCATTCTTGTTAAAAAATATGCTTACATAATATTAGGACTGTCTCACAAAATGTGCGGCCATTGATATATAATTATAAAATATATATATTCATATGTATGCATATATATTTATATGTATGCATATGTAAATATATATGTAGTACATTTGCTTTATATTTTAGAGAGTCCGTGAAGTGGCATTCATATCTAAAGAAAGATGTGCCTTCAAGCCCTCCTTTATATGCTGCCATCTTCTCTTGTCCTCTAGAGGAAGAACCATGATTTTGATTGGAGAGATTCCAGAACATTTGCTGAGCTGTGTTTATAAGAGAGTGAGATCACTGGGCTGCAAAGGTTCAGCACATGGCAGTGGATTTCTGTTTCTGTCTCTTTTCCTGCTGGATCTGGCATGTGAAGTGTGCCTAGATTCTAAATTGCACTTAGCTCCTGTACTCATTAATTTGGTATAATCGGGCTCACTGGAGATTTTCACTGATTTGTCAAGCTTAAAGACAACTTATGAATTGACATTTATTTGCTGTAATTTCTTGTGTTTTATGTTCTTTGAGGACCTTGTGAGGCAGAGAAGCAAGACAGCCTTAGGCAACAATCTGAGGTTTCCTAGCTTCCTTACCATAATATCTTCTACTAGAATCCCAATCCCCGTATTGCTTCTGAAATCTGGATAATTATTTCATTCCTTAAACATGTTACAATAAACTCCTATTATACTCGTTTCTTCTTTAAAATGCTTTTATAGCATCTACTTGAATATATACATTTAGACACCATGGAAAGTTTTGAAGACACCTTTAGGCCAGTATGGTTAATGGAGACTATTGCTATTCATTGGTGTATGGGTAGAAATTCCCGGATTTATAATTATGGATATCTTGAGTTATAGTATCAGTATTAGTGTGTTCATCATGATGTTTGTGATAGGAGTTAGAAAGAGACCCTTTTGGTATATATTATCCACTTAAGGAAAATTTTCAACATTTTCTTTCTCAAGGGTTCAAGGCTTCGGAGTTCATATGGAACCAAAAAAGAGCCCGCATCGCCAAGTCAATCCTAAGCCAAAAGAACAAAGCTGGAGGCATCATGCTACCTGACTTCAAACTATACTGCAAGGCTACAGTAACCAAAACAGCATGGTACTGGTACCAAAACAGAGATATAGACCAATGGAACAGAGCAGAGCCCTCAGAAATAATACCACTCATGTAGAACCATCTGATCTTTGACAAACCTGACAAAAACAAGAAATGGGGAAATGATTCCCTATTTAATAAATGGTGCTGGGAAAACTGGCTAACCATATGTAGAAAGCTGAAACTGGATCCCTTCCTTACACCTTATACAAAAATTAATTCAAGATGGATTAAAGACTTATATGTTAGACCTAAAACCATTAAAATCCTACAAGAAAACCTAGGCAATACCATTCAGGACATAGGCGTGGGCAAGGACTTCATGTCTAAAACACCAAAAGCAATGGCAACAAAAGCCAAAATCGACAAATGGGATCTCATTAAACTAAAGAGCTTCTGCACAGCAAAAGAAACTATCATCAGAGTGAACAGGCAACCTACAAAATGGGAGAAAATTTTTGCAACCTACTCATCTGACAAAGGGCTAATATCCAGAATCTACAATGAACTCAAACAAATTTACAAGAAAAAAACAAACAACCCCATCAAAAAGTGGGCAGAGGACATGAACAGACACTTCTCAAAAGAAGACATTTATGCAGCCAAAAAACACATGAAGAAATGCTCCTCATCACTGGCCATCAGAGAAATGCAAATCAAAACCACAGTGAGATACCATCTCACACCAGTTAGAATGGCCATCATTAAAAAATCAGGAAACAACAGGTGCTGGAGAGGATGTGGAGAAATAGGAACACTTTTACACTGTTGGTGGGACTGTAAACTAGTTCAACCATTGTGGAAGTCAGTGTGGCGATTCCTCAGGGATCTCGAACTAGAAATACCATTTGACCCAGCCATCCCATTACTGGGTATATACCCAAAGGACTATAAATCATGCTGCTATAAAGACACATGCACACGTATGTTTATTGTGGCACTATTCACAATAGCAAAGAGTTGGAACCAACCCAAATGTCCAACAACGATAGACTGGATTAAGAAAATGTGGCACATATACACCATGGAATACTATGCAGCCATAAAAAATGATGAGTTAATGTCCTTTGTAGGGACATGGATGAAACTGGAAAACATCATTCTCAGTAAACTATCGCAAGGACAAAAAACCAAACACTGCATGTTCTCACTCATAGGGGGGAATTGAACAGTGAGAACTCATGGACACAGGAAGGGGAACATCACAGTCCGGGGACTGTTGTGGGGTGGAGGGAGGGGGGAGGGACAGCATTAGGAGATACACCTAATGCTAAATGACGAGTTAATGGGTGCAGGAAATCAACATGGCACATGGATACACATGTAACAAAACTGCACATTGTGCACATGTACCCTAAAACCCTAAAGTATAATAAAAAAAAATAAATAAATAACGTTTCATGTGTTTTTCCCTCAAGGAAATGAAAACGGGACCAAATATTTTGCCAAGAAATCTAGAGAATTTTATTCCAAGACCTTAATGACAATTTGTACCAAAAAAATTCATGTTTACTAATTTTCAAAGAAACATATTTCATTAATGAGACCCTGCGTGGAATATAGAGCTTGGTTGAATATGAACGAAACAGTTGTTTAAGACATTGGTCTTATACTCAATCCCAGAGGCTTTAGCAATAGCAATGTTTTATCAACGAAATATATAAAGTCTGGAAAAAGACCCTCAAAGTGACTTTAACAACACCCAGGCTGATACATGTAACACATTTTAATGTCAAGCTACAGTCATAAAAGAAAGTCTTAAGCAAACATCTAACAACAAGGCACTTATAAGCAAGTCAACATGCAAGATAGATAATAAAAATATTCCTTCAGCAAGAAATGGCCTTGTTATGCAGTACTCAGGAAAATATAAATGCTGCAGGATTCCTTAAAGACAGAATGTCATTGTCTCCTTGGCATGCATGTGCCTGGGTTTATAATTTAGAGTTGTGATGTTTTTTCCAGAAATATATGTTTGTGTGTACATGTAAATGTATATTTAAAAATTATAAATTGAATCGAGCCCATATGATCTTTACCTGGGCTATACAGGATTAATCTGCCCAATAGTTATTAAAAGAGGAGGAATTTCTAATTAACTGCCACAGTTCTAGAATTCAAAATTATACATATATATTTTAAAAACAACAATATTTCAGGATACTTTTAGAAAAATATTGAGATCGGGCCACCCAGAACCTGCATTTCCCTTAAGATACCTTGATTTCATATTTCTAGCCTCCAGAAATGTGAGAGAATAAATTTCTATTGATTTAATCCACACAGTTTTATGTAGTACTTTGTTACAACACCCCTAGGAACCTGATGCAGTCATAAAATCTTTTCTAAACTCAAAGGCTAGACAGATGCAGAATACACTGCCTCCTATTCTAATGGCTTTCAATCTTATGTTAATCTGTTTACATATCTGTCTTCACACTTGGTACACTATGCTGCTTACCTTTGAAACCATGTCAAAAAGTTGTGTACTTGAAAAATCTGGACTTGTCCTTTTATTATTATTATACTTTAAGTTATAGGGTGCATGTGCAGAACGTGCAGGTTTGTTACATAGGCATACATGTGGCATGTTGGTTTGCTGGACCTATCAACTTGTCATTTGCACTAGGCATTTCTCCCAATGCTATCCCTCCCCCAACCCCCCATCCCCCACCCTCTGACAGGACCCAGTGTATGATGTTCCCTGCCCTGTGTCCATGTGTTCTCATTGTTCAATTCCCACCTATGAGTGAGAACATGCGGTGTCTGGTTTTCTGTTCTTGTGATAGTTTGCTCAGAATGATGGTTTCCAGCTTCATCCACGTCCATGCAAAGGACATGAACTCATCCTTTTTTCTGAGACAGAGTCTCTCTCTATTGCCCAGGCTAGAGTGCAGTGGCACAATCTCAGCTCACTGCAAGCTCCACCTCCCGGGTTCATGCCATTCTCCTGCCTCAGCCACCAGAGTAGCTGGGACTACAGGCGCCCGCCACCACGCCTGACTACTTTCTGTATTTTTAGTAGAGACGGGGTTTCATCATGTTAGCCAGGATGGTCTTGGTCTCCTGACCTCGTGATCCACCTACCTCAGCCTCCCATAGTGCTGGGATTACAGGTGTGAGCCACCATGCCCAGCCGAACTCATCCTTTTTATGGCTGCATAGTATTCCTTAGTGTATATGTGCCACATTTTCTTAATCTGGTCTATCATTGATGGACATTTGGGTTGGTTCCAAGTCTTTGCTATTGTGAATAGTGCCACAATAAACATATGTGTGCATGTGTCTTTATGGTAGCATGATTTATAATCCTTTGGATATGTACCCAGTAATGGGATCTCTGGGTCAAATGGTATTTCTAGTTCTAGATCCTTGAGGAATTGCCACACTGTCTTCCACAATGGTTGAACTAATTTACATTCCCTCCAACAGTATCAAAGCATTCCTATTTCTCCACATCCTCTCCAGCATCTGTTGTTTCCTGACTTTTTAATGATTGCCATTTTAACTGGTATGAGATGGTATCTCATTGTGGTTTTGATTTGCATTTCTCTGATGACCAGTGATGATGAGCACTTTTTCATGTGTCTGTTGGCTGCATAAATGTCTTTTTTTGAGAATTATCTGTTCATATCCTTTGCCCACTTTTTGATGGGGTTGTTTATTTTTTCTTGTAAATTTGTATAAATTCTTTGTATATTCTGGATGAGATGTTATCTCATTGTGGTTTTGATTTGCATTTCTCTGATGGCCAGTGATGATGAGCATTTTTTTCATGTGTTTTTTGGCTGCATAAATGTCTTCTTTTGAGAAGTGTCTGTTCATGTCCTTCACCCACTTTTTGATGGGATTGTTTTTTTCTTGTAAATTTGTTTGAGTTCATTGTAGATTCTGGATATTAGCCCTTTGTCAGATGAATAGGTTGCAAAAATTTTCTCCCATTCTGTAGGTTGCCTGTTCACTCTGATGGTAGTTTCTTCTGCTGTGCAGAAGCTCTTTAGTTTAATTAGATCCCATTTGTCAATTTTGGCTTTTGTTGCCATTGCTTTTGGTGTTTTAGTCATGAAGTCTTTGCCATGCCTATGTCCAGAATGGTATTACCTAGGTTTTCTTTCAGGGTTTTTCTGGTTTTAGGTCTAACATTTAAGTCTTTAATCCATCCTAAGTTAATTTTTGTATAAGGTGTAAGGAAGGGATCCAGTTTCAGCTTTCTACATATGGCTAGCCAGTTTTCCCAGCACCATTTATTAAATAAGGAATCCTTTCCCCATTTCATGTTTTTGTCAGGTTTGTCAAAGATCAGATGGTTGTAGATGTGTGGTGTTATTTCTGGGGCCTCTTTTCTGTTCCATTGGTATATATATATATATATATATATATATATATATATATATATATATCTATATCTGTTTTGGTAAAAAGTGCCATGTTGTTTTGGTTACTATAGGCTTGTAGTATAGTTTGAAGTCATGTAGTGTGATGCCTCCAGCTTTGTTCTTTTTGCTTAGGATTGTCTTGGCAATGCAGGCTCTTTTTTGGTTCCATATGAACTTTAAAGTAGTTTTTTCCAATTCTGTGAAGAAAGTCATTGGTAGCTTGATGGGAATATCATTGAATGTATAAATTACCTTGGGCAGTATGGCCATTTTCAAAACATTGATTATTCCTATCCATGAGCATGGAATGTTCTTCCATTTGTTTCTGTCCTCTTTTATTTCGTTGAGCAGTGGTTTGTAGTTCTCCTTGAAGAGGTCCTTCACATCCCTTTTAAGTTGGATTCCTAGGTATTTTATTCTCTTTGTAGCATTTGTGAATGGGAGTTCACTTGTGATTTAGCTCTCTGTTTGTCTGTTATTGGTGTATAGTAATGCTTGTGATTTTTGTACACTGATTTTGTATCCTGAGACTTTGGTGAAGTTGCTTATCAGCTTAAGAAGATTTTGGGCTGAGACTATGGGGTTTTGTAAATATACAATCATATTATCTGCAAACGGGGATAATTTGGCTTCCTCTTTTCCTAATTGAATACCCTTTATTTCTTTCTCTTGCCTGATTGCCCTGGCCAGAACTTCAAACACTATGTTGAATAGGAATGGTAAGAGAGGGCATCCTTGTCATGTGCCGGTTTTCAAAGGGAATGCTTCCAGCTTTTGGCCATTCAGTATGATCTTGACTGTGGGTTTGTCATAAATAGCTCTTATTATTTTGAGATACATTCCATCAATTCCTAGTTTCTTGAGAGTTTTTACAATTAGGGGCTGCTGAGTTTTGGCAAAGGCCTTTTCTGCATCTATTGAGATAATCATGTGGTTTTTGTCGTTGGTTCTGTTTGTGTTATAGATTACAGTTATTGATTTGCATATGTTGAACCAGCCTTGCATTCCAGGGATGAAACTGACTTGATCATGGTGGATAAGCTTTTTGAGGTGCTGCTGGATTCAGTTTGTCAGTTTTATATTGAGGATTTTTGCATTGATGTTCATCAGGGATGCTGATCTAAAATTCTTTTTTTGTTGTTGTTGTGTCTCTGCCAGGCTTTAGTATCAGGATGATGCTGGCCTCATAAAATGAGTTAGGGAGCATTCCGTCTTTTTCTATTGATTGGAATAGTTTCAGAAGGAATGGTACCAACTCCTCTTTGTACCTCTGGTAGAATTTGGCTGTGAATCCATCTGGTCCTGGACTTTTTTTGGTTAGTAGTCTATAAATTATTACCTCAATTTCAGAACCTGTTATTTGTCTATTCAAAGATTCAACTTCTTCCTGGTTTAGTCTTGGGAGGGTGTATGTGTCCAAGAATTTATCCATTTCTTCTAGATTTTCTAGTTTATATGTGTAGAGGTGTTTATAGTATTCTCTGATGGTGGTTTGTATTTCTGTGGAATCAGTGCTGATATCCCATTTATTATTTTTTATTGTGTCTATTTGATTCTTCTCTCTTTTCTTCTTTATTAGTCTTGCTAGTGGTCCATCTATTTTGTTGATCTATTCAAAAAACCAGCTTCTGGATTCCTTGATTTTTTGAAGGGTTTTTGTGTCTCTGTCTCCTTCAGTTCTGCCCCGATCTTAGTTATTTCTTGGCTTCTGCTAGCTTTTGAATGTGTTTGCTCTTCCTTCTCTAATTCTTTTAATTGTGATGTTAGAGTGTCAATTTTAGATCTTTCCTGCTTTCTCTTGTGGGCATTTAGTGCTATAAATTTCCCTCTACACACTGCTTTAAATGTGTCCCAGAGATTCTGATATGTTGTGTCTTTGTTCTTATTGGTTTCAAAGAACATCTTTATTTTTGCCTTCATTTCGTTATATACCAAGTAGTCATTTGGGAGCAAGTTGTTCAGTTTCCATGTAGTTATGCAGTTCTGAGTCAGTTTCTTAATCCTGAGTTCTAATTTGATTGCACTGTGGTCTGAGAGACAGTTTGTTGTGGTTTCTGTTTTTTTTTTAAGTTTGCTGAGGAGTCCTTTACTTTCAATTATGTGGTCAATTTTAGAGTGTGATGTGGTACTGAGAAGAATGTATATTCTGTTGATTTGGGGTGGAGAGTTCTGTAGATGTCTATTAGGTCTGCTTGGTGCAGAGCTGAGGTCAAGTCCTGGATGTCCTTGGTAACCTTCTGTCTCATTGATCTGTCTAATGTTGACAGTGGGGTGTTAAAGTCTCCCATTTTTATTGTATAGAAGTCTAACTCTCTTTGTAGGTCTCTAAGGTCTGGCTTTATGAATCTGGGTGCTCCTGTATTGGGTGCATATATATTTAGGATAATTAGCTCTTCTTGTTGAGTTGATCCCTTTACCATTATGTAATGGCCTTCTTTGTCTCTTTTGATCTTTGTTGGTTTAAAGTCTGTTTTATCAGAGACTAGGATTGCAACTCCTGCTTTTTTTTTTCTTTCCATTTGCTTGGTAGATATTCCTCCATCCCTTTATTTTAATCCTATATGTGTCTCTGCACATGAGATGGGTCTCCTGAATACAGCACACTGTTGGGTCTTGACTCTTTCAAATTTTCCAGCCTGTGTCTTTTACTTGGGGCATGTAGCCCATTATATTTAAGGTTAATATTGTTATGTGTGAATTTGATCCTGTCATTATGATGTTAGCTGGTTATTTTTCCTGTTAATTGATGCAGTTTCTTCATAGCATCACTGGTCTTTCCCATTTGGCATGTTTTTGCAGTAGCTGGTACTGGTTGTTCCTTTCCATGTTTAGTGCTTCCTTTAGGAGCTCTTGTAAGACAGGCCTGGTGGTGACAAAATTTCTCAGCATTTGCTTGTTTGTAAAGGATTGTATTTCTCCTTCAGTTATGAAGCTTAGTTTGGCTGGATATAAAATTCTGGGTTGAAAGTTCTTCTCTTTAGGAATGTTGAATATTGGCGTCCACTCTCTTTTGGCTTGTAGGGTTTCTGCCGAGAGATCTGCTGTTAGTCTGATAGGCTTCCCTTTGTGTGTAACCCAACCTTTCTCTCTGACTGCCCTTAACGTTTTTTTCTTCATTCCAGCCTTGGTGAATCTGACAATTATTTGTCTTGGGGTTGCTCTTCTCAAGGAGTATCTTTGTGGCATTCTCTGTATTTCCTGAATTTGAATGTTGGCCTGCCTTGCTACGTTGGGGAAGTTCTCCTGGATAATATCCTGATGAGTGTTTTCTAACTTGGTTCCATTCTCCCCATCACTTTCAGGTACACCAATCAAATGTAGATTTGTTCTTTTCACATAGTCCCATATTTCTTGGAGGCTTTGTTCATTTCTTTTTATTCTTTTTTCTCTAATCTTGTCTTTCTTTATTTCACTAATTTTATCTTCAATCACTGATACCCTTTCTTCCACTCGATCAAATTGGCTATTGAAGCTTATGCATGCGTCATGAAGTTCTCTTGCTATGGTTTTCAGCTCCATCAGGTCATTTAAGGTCTTCTCTACATTGTTTATTCTAGTTAACCATTCATCTAACCCTTTTTCAAGGTTTTTAGCTTCCTCCTGATGGGTTAGAGCATGCTTCTTTAGCTCGGAGAAGTTTGTTATTACCGACCCTCTGAAGCCTACTTCTGTCAACTTGTCAAAGTCATTCTCCATCCAGTTTTTTTCTGTTGCTGGCGAGGAGCTGCAATCCTTTGGAGGAGAAAAGGCACTCTGGTTTTTGGAATTTTCAGCTTTTCTGCTCTGGTTTCTCCCCATCTTTGTGGTTTTATCTACCTTTGGTCTTTGATGTTGGTGACCTACAGATGGGGTTTTAGTGTGAATGTCCTTTTTGTTGATGTTGATGCTGTTCCTTTCTGTTTGTTAGTTTTCCCTCTAACACGTCCCTCAGCTGCAGGTCTGTTGGATTTGCTGGAGGTTCACTCCAGACCCTGTTTGCCTGGGTATCACCAGTGGAGGCTCAGTTGGAAATGCAGAAATCATCTGTCTTCTGCATCAGTCTTGCTGGAAGCTGCAGACTGGAGCTATACCTATTTGGCCATCTTGGAAGTGACCAGTACTTTTCATTTAATATATGATCATTGAAAACATGTCTAGTAATTTTATTATAATTGGTGCACTTTAAATGATTTTGTTTTCATTTTATAAAGATGCATAACTAAGTCCTTGATAAATTTTGCTTTTGATTTTTAAGGAAACTTGTAAATTCGGAGTAAGATTCACACCACTGACATTAAAGAAAAGTATTGACTAGCAATTTCCTTTGAAACTGGTTTCTTTAAACTTCAGTGGCAAGAACTGCTCGTTGCTTCTCCAATAAGCATTCTACATCTCTTTATTCATAGTACCATACATGTTGGCCATGCAGCAAAATTTTGACTAATGAAGTGTAGTCAGTGGTCTGGACTTCTGGAAAATCTTAAAAGTGGGTCGTCTAAACTGCCATATCCTAGATTTTTGCCCTTTCCCTTCCTCCAACCTGGAATGTGAACCAGATTACTGGAAGCCAACAGGCATCTTGTGACCATAAGATGACAGGGACCCCTTTGAAAGGATAACAAAATCCTGGGTTGCTCCCTTTATGTAAATTCTGAACTGGTTGTCTCTAGTTTCCTTATTATGAGAGAAAAAAAAAACTTTCTAAAAGCCATTGTTATTATAGATATGTGTTTGTTGCAGCTGAACTCAAAACCTTGATAGATCCTCTCATCTAGCATCAGGTTAATTTTATAAGCGTAAGAATTAATACTGATTAAATTTTTACCATATGCCACACAATTTAGGTGCCACTAAGTAGTCCTTAAAATGTAGGACTGTTATTATACACAGTTTGCAAAAAAAAAGAAAAAAAAAAAAGGTGAGACTCTAAAGAAGATATAATGACTGGTCTTATGTAAGATATTGGGCAAAGTATTTTATCTTTTCATGACTTGATCTCGTTAACCTGAAAAAGGAAAATAATAATGCTAAGCTACATTCTAGGATTTTGGTGTGGATTAAATAATCTGAGAACACTGTGAGGTAATGAGGGCTACATAAGTGTCAGCCATTATTGAAATTTTAATGGATACCTGCTCTGACTACATAACATTTTAAAGGCCATGTGATACAGTGATATCTTTTCAATATTTTTCATAAAAGTAAATATCCTAATTTATAATGAATATCTGACCTCTTCTGTCTTTTAGGGCAGAATTACATAATCTCATTTTCTGAGGCAAAGATATAGAAACTGCCATTGCAATTAACCAGGTGCCTCTCAAATACTTCTAAGGAGAACAAAGTAGACATTATTGTCTCTATTTGTTGTAAAACAAGGAGCATATGTTCTATGATTTGTCTAAGTGCTAATAATAAGGGATAAATATAATTCTCAAAATAAGGTCTTTTAATTCTGAGTTCAGTGATTTATCCCACAACACCACAGCTGTCTCAGCTTCTGTACATTAAACATGAGTGTATGTGGATGTATGTGTGTAATTTAAAGAGACCATATTTTGGAATTATATCCCTATTGTTCCAATTTTTAAGGTAGCTAGTATTTAAATTGCCTCAATTAAAATATCTACAACCATAAAATTGTTTTATGTTTTGAATTTATGTTGGTAATATCTTCATACCTCTTTTTGCAATCATAATTCTAAGTAATGTTACAATGTTTGAATGTCTTGAATCATCTTGCCATTTTAGATTTCTACTTTTCTCTTATTTGTCCTGTAGTGTATACATAAGAAATCTCTTATGTTACCTGTGGAACATGTCACACAATAATATGTTTACACTTTTCCTTCTACATTTTTTTTTTCTAGTCAAGCTATGTAGCTTGTATGAGAAATACCAGCTTTTTGTTTAGAAAAGTATGATTTTACAATTTATCAAGAAAGAACACAGGCATTGGCTATGGTCTTACCAGTATGTATTGGTGCTGGTATCACAGATAAGACAGCACACAGAAAAGAATACCCTCTCACCCATAACCTCTGCATTCCCCAAAGGACCATGTGTCTGGGGGAAGACCAAGGAGCAACCTAAATTTCAATGTCAATATAACCTTGTGAGCTCTCTGAAATTTCACTGACAGCTAGCGTTCCATTTGTAATTGGAGTGAGGTGTAGCTGTCATGCTCTGCAGGCAGGATCCATGGAGAATTGCTGTTCAAATTGGAAAGGAGTTTCCTCTCATTAAAACCAAAACAAATCAAGTGTAAATAGCATGGCTGTTAAGAACAACCACATGGTATTGGCTCTTCTAATCCCAAGAGCTATTCTCTAATTCCAAGAGGGACAGTGGATGGAACTGGAAGAATAGCTTTTTTCTTAGGCTATTAATATCCAACTCATGGGAGTCCCCAAAGATACAGTGCTCAAAACAGAGATCTTAATGATGAGATGACAGTGTACTAGAATGAAAAAACAATTTGGATTAAGATAACATGGGAAATAAATCAGAAGTCACCTTTCCTTTACAATAATTCTTCATCCTTTCCGTATTTTTCTATAAATACAGCTATTAACGGAGAACCTTTCATGTTCTTGTCACTTTATAACTATTATTACATTTTAATCACAACCAGAGTAGGGCAGAAACGTGTTAAAATATTTAACATCTTAGGCTTTAGAAACAAACTTCTGAGGTTCAAATATCTGTGAGATCTTGGCAACTACTTACTTATCCACCTTACTCTTCATTTTCCTCCTTAGCAAAGTTTTCTTACTAACAAAAATGGCAGTATTTGCCTTAAAAGGTTATATAAAACAATTCCTGTAAATAAAAGATAGTGTCTGGCATTGATTAATCACTCAAGTACTATTATTGTTGGGATCTATTTTACAGATGAGGAAACTGTACCAACACTCTCCTAAGGTAAGACAGTGGTTGTGATACACAAGGATTTGAACATAGCCAATCCTACTCAGGTATTTTAAATTCTGTTTTAAATTTTCATAGGATTATTGTGAAAATTAATAGATGCAATGTACACACTAAGTGCTCTCTAGAGTGTACTTTCATTATTTTTCTAGCTGATTTGAGATAGATTCCCTCTTCTAAGTTAAAATACATTTTCACCTCAAAACTTTGTATGTCTTTATATTTGCCTCAGTTGCACTAGTAATAGGATGCCAAATCCAACCTTTTCTGTGGTTTTAGCAGACACAAGGTCAATAAAGTGATAAGTACCAAGTCTTTCCACATTCCACAGTGATGTGATATAACATCTATTAAGAACTTGTAAAGGAGATGGGTCAAAAGTAGATCTACCGGTATTAGGCATTTATACATTTCCAGTGTATATGACAACGAAAAGGTGCAATTTATTTATTAGCTCAACACCAGAAAAATTTGAGACTGCTCACTTATTTCAATGATGAGGACAAAAGTAACTAGCCTACAGTACCAATGTGTAGGAAAAATGAGAGAAAGAATGAAGTTGTTTTCTGCTAAAATTATTTTGGAGTTAACCTGCATGAGAAATCAGTAACATATTAGTGGATATGTGTCTTATATTCATTGTCTGCATTATATTATAAGTTTTCTGGGTGCAAGAACATGCCTTCTTTTCTTATGGGTCCTTACAGTTTATGCCAGAGTTTGTGATCCACCAATATTATTGGTAGATTGAAGATGCAATTACTTAGAGTTGTTCAGACAACATCATTAAACTCAATGACTTTGATGACCACTGATGAAAAAGCAGGACTTTGATATGGATTATATACTACCATGTACGTATCATGATTTCTGTTTCAGCAACTCTTTGGACCAACTGTGTATACTCACAAACAACTCCCACTGATTTGCAAGTATGTGCACAAGATTGAGGGCAGGGTGTTGCCTTCAAGGTCATTAACTCGATATTATGTATTCCATGCATTCCATCCTTAGATATTCATTCTATCATCTAATTATGTAAGCTGGGAGAAAAATTAAATTGATGGGTGATTATATCATAATTGCCTTTCAGATAGTTAGAAGTAAATTGACATTGGTAACTTCAATATTACATAATGGGACAAACTGAACTCTGCAGACAAAGGCATATCTGAAAGCTTGTGGCTTCACAGTAGTACAACCAGCATATTAAAAAAAATAAAATCTATATAGGCCGGGTGCGGTGGCTCATGTCTATAATCCCAGCACTTTGGGAGGCTGAGGCAGGCAGACTGCTTGAGCCCAGGAGTTTGTGACCAGCTTGGCCATCATGGTGAAACCCCGTCTATACTAAAAATACAAAAAAAAAAAAAAAAAAAAAAAAAAAAAAAAAAAAAAATTAGGCCTGGTGGCACACGTCTGTAGTCTCAGCTACTTGGGAGGCTGAGGCATGAGAATCGCTTGAACTGGGGAGGCAGAGATTGTAGTGAGCCGAGATGGCACCAGTGCACTCCAGCCTGGGCAACAGAGCAAGACTCCATGTCAAAAAAAAAAAAAAATACAGTAGTTGTACCTTTACAAATGAGCCAATGTTTAAAATGTGGAAAATTTCACATAAAATTGAAATATTCAGCTTCTATTGAAAAGTTATTATACCTGGTAACACTGGGTGTGTATCTTACATAGACACTACTTTCTTTAGCCTGGGAACATGTGAGTACTTTAGACTAAGATATGTATCCTTCAGACTGGAACAGTTTCCTCCAGTCACAACCCCTCATACAATATATGGATAAACACTTAAACATAGCCTGTGTCACCCAGGTACCTTTCCTCCTCAGTCACTTTACAACTTTTTTCCTACAGCATTGATCTTGAGTACACGAACTGACGTGTGGAAACAAATTTCACTTGTTCTTTCTGGTCTCAAAGTGTATATTAGGGTGGGATGAATTATTAATGTCAAGTGTACTGCTTCTCATAACCAGACACTGCAAACATCACTACTTATGGCACTTATTCTTAAAGTTCAAATGTTGCCGCAGAATCTTTCTTAATCTTAGTAATCCAGGACATCTAAGTAAATGCTCAGAGTTGGCATATGAGGTATATTAGTTATTTATTGGTGTGTAACCATATCGTTAATACCACAAACTTAGTGACTTATAGCAACACATATATTATCACACAGCTTCTGTGGCTCAGGATCCTGAACACAACTCAGCTGTATCTTCTTCAGGCTCTCACAAGGCTTCAATCCAGATGTTGGCTGGGGCTGGATTCTCAGCAGAGGTTCTACTGGTGAAAAATGTGCTTCCAAGCTCATGTAGTTGTTGGCAGCAATCTGTTTCTTATGGATTGTTGGACTGAGGTCCTCAACTTCTTGATGACAGTTGAAGGCCAGTTCTCAGTTCTCTGCCATGTGGGACCTCCAATGTGGTGATATGAACAGGATACAGGAAAATACTGGGTGGAAGAGGGAGGTTCCCTGGCAAAGGCCTCACCTTCAAGCCTGGAAACCTGCTGCACTAAATGGAAACAGGCATTCCTGTTTTCATGCCTGAAAGTTGCCTTTTGGTGCACTGTGCCCCTCTATTCTGTACCCATATAAACACCAGACCCCAGGTTCCAGAAGCAGACAAGGAGACAAAGAGAAGAGCGGAAGAAAGGCAGAACAGTGTGGCAGAGGAGAGAAGAGAAGGAGCATTTGAACGCCAAGAGGAATTTGGCTGGGGATAGTTAGAGAGGAGAATAGCCACTGGATGGCTGAACTCCAGGGGAAGATCATCTTCCCGCTCCACCCTCTTCCCAGCTCCCCATCCATCCTGCTGAGAGCCACATTTACCATGAAATAAGACCCATGCATTCATCATCTGCAAGTCCATGTGGAACCTAATTCTTCCTGGATGTCGGACAAGGACCTGGGTACCAAGAGGGCACTGGGCTGGTTAACACTTAAGCCATCTGTGAACGGCAAGGCTAAAATTGCAAACTGTGAAACATGCCTACTTGGGCTTTGGGAGTTGCAGCTTCCCAGCCCTGGAAGCTGCCATGGGATCAGAGCCCAGGGGCACTTGCCCCAGCTCCTGCACCTGCCTGTCTGCATGTGTCCCCTCTCATAAGAAGTTTGAGCAGGCATGGTGGCCAAACAGATGAGCCACATCCCTGTCACACATCCAGAGAGGAGCATCAGGGAAATTTCCTGTTTCATTGGCAGCCTCTTTACTCAAAGGCAGCAAAGGAAAGAGACTCTCCATGCAAGATGTGGTACCAATCTTATGTAATGTAATAACATACACATAATAACATATATTTGTCACTTTTACCATATTCTATTGGTTAGAAGCAAGTTATAGGTCACAACATGCCTAAAGGAAGGGGATTACAAGGGAGTAAATACTAGAAAGGGGGGATTATAGGAACCACCTTAAAGTCTATTGACCACATGAGGTGAAACTACTTACCGTCCCTGACAAAGGCTCATCAGTATTAGTTATATGGAGGAGAACTTTGATTTTGCTTAAGAAAAATACCTTTAACTATTAGAGCAACTTGTGATGTAACTATGATGGCAGGGACAGTTCAAATAGAAGTTTGTAGCAGGAGATGGAAACATTTAATACAATGGAGTGGGGTTAAAATTTGGCTACTGGAAATTTCGTTAAAGGCCTAAATTTCTGTGCTACTTCGTTACATTATAAAAAGTCATAATATTGTGTGTTTTACATGGAAAGAGAAGAGAATGTTTGATAAATGCCTTAGTCCATTTGTGCTTCTATAACAAAGTACCTGAGAATGGGTAACTTATAAAGAAGAGAAATTTCTTTCTCCCAGTTCTTCAGGCTGGGCAATTCAGGATCAAGTTGCCAGTAGATTTGGTGTCTGCTGATGGCCGTTTTCTGCTTCCAAAATGGAATCTTGTCACTGTCTCATGCAGGGGGGATGAACATTGTGTCTTCACATGGCAGAAAGTAAAACAGCAAAAAGGGCCTAGCTAGTTTCCTCCAGCCATTTTATAACATTGCTAATCCTATCCAGGAGGGCTCTACCTTTGTGACTTAATCACCACATAAAGGTCCCACCTTTTAATACTATTACCTTGGGGTTTAAGTTTCAACATGATTTTTGAAGAGGACACAAACATTCAAACTATAGCAGTAGATATTTCAAATTCATAGTTTTGGGTTCATTACAAAAACTGCATAATTGCATTTGATAAAATATGCATAATTATAATTATAGAATTGTAAGAATATCAAAATAGAAAATATTTCCCAAAAGTATTGATATGGACAGGAGACAGGGAAATACTGGGTAGAAGTTGGAGGTTCTTCGGCAAAGGCCCCATCTTCAAGCCTGGATATCTGTGGCCCTAAATGAAGACAGACATTCCTGTTTTCATGCTCCAAAAGTTGTTTTTTGGCTCCCCATTTGGGATTCGTACCCATATAAACCTCAAAACCCAGGATCCAGAGGCAGATGAGCAGACAAGGAGATGAGGAGACAACCAGACAAACAGCAGAATAGCATGGCAGAGAAAGAAGAGAAGGAAATCTGAACATCAAGAGTAGTTCAGCTGGGGGGTGGTTGGAGGGGAGTTTGGCCACTGGACAGATGAACTCCAGGGAAAGATCTCCTTCCCACTCCATCCCCCTTCCAGCTCCTCATCCATCCCACTGAGAGCCACCTCCAGCACTCAATAAAACCCCTGCATCCATCCTTCAAGTCTATATATGACCTGATTCTTCTAGGACACTGGACAAGAGCTCAGGATACAGAAAGCTGTCACATTGGCCCACTGCCCTTGCAGAAAAGCAGAGGAGTCATTGAGCTGGTTAACACTTCCGCCATCTGAGGATGGCAGAGCTAAAAGGGCTTTGTAACCCTGGGGTCACAGGCACTCACCTCTAGGCATTACCATGGGGCCAGAGCCCAAAGCACTCACCCAACTTCTGCACCTGCTCGTCTGCATGCTCCCCCTCCCATAAGGGGTTTGAGCTCACTGCAGCTGAACAGAGAGCCACATCTCTGTCACACACCCTGAGGGGCAAGCCAGGGAACTCTCCTGTTTCAGTATTTATTGAGTATCTACTGAATGTTTGAGGCTGTTCTTTCAGTGGAGGATACAGAAATAGCTGATGACATATTTTCTTGACTTTATAGAGTTTACAATTGATGCTAGAGAAATGGGTTTCAGAATAATGGTAAAATAGGGTAAAATAGAACATTAAATCAAATGTCACACTGTAATAGATACACAGGAGTCTGTCTCAGTCTTTTTGTTTCTTTCTGACTGGAAAAGTAAAAAATGTGTAGAAATGAAACTCCAGCGTTATAAATATTTTCCACTACTATTGATACTTTAAATAGGGAGTTGCTGAAATAGTTGGGAGAGATGTTTTTAAAGCTACACTTAAGAAAGAGAGCATTTCGTTGTGTCTTGGAGAATCGTAGAAAAGACAAAGGTGTTCTTTATTTCCATTAGCCATTTTAATTTTGTTAGAAGCCATGTAACTTTTGAGATTCACACACAGAAACAAAAAGATATTAAATGGTTTTCACACTATAAAACATTGTAACCATTATGCATTTTGATTGCAGGTAAAAAGTCAATTAACCACTGGTGGGCAATATCCAAAATTAATAGCAGAAACAGAAAAATAAAAGACTACTCAGCAAAGACAAATAGAGTGTAAGCATCACATAGGCTGGAAACTTTGTTTGCTGTTTTCTGTTTGTTTTCATCTGTTCTCTTCTCTATCCCAAGCATCTGGAATGAGGAGTGGCACATAGCTATTGTTCAATAAATGCTTGTTGATAAATAAAAATGCTGGAATTATTTGACTTCTCTTTATCAACTGTAGGCAACACCAAACCTGTATGCAGGAAAGAAAGATATAGGATTAATGAAATGAAGAATTTGGGGGTGGTTTACTCTAACAGTATTATCTTGACTCTCATTTAGGATCTATATTTGCATTGAAAGGTGCAGGAAATATGATTTGCTCCTGCACAGAATGTACTGAAACCTGTGTTTCTGAGTCTGTAATTAAATGTGGCACTTATCTTAATGAGCACATGCCACCTTTCTCTCTAGGCAGAGCCTCTTAACGCAACTGAAATAGCCCAGCAATTGCACAGAGCAAACTGCAGAGTCCTGTCATATCCCATGATACAATTAATCTCTGTGATTAGGCGAATTTAAACAAAAAGGTATTTGTTTATCTTCATGATGCACAGAGTGGCAGTGGCAGGTGGCTCCATTTCCCAGAATATGGTTCCAATCCACGATGTCATTTGGAGAGACATCAGTTGCCACAAAGAAGTTAAGTCTTGTGTGAAACTAAAGAAGGTGAAGTTCATCATAGGGGTTCCCTCGCACTTCTCTTTGGAACACCTTAAATCCTAGGCACCCACCTTTGCTTCAGAATTCAGTTGGTGTCTGATGTGGAATAATTTGTGCCTCCTGCCCAGAAAGATACGTTGAAGTCCTAACCCTGGTACCTGTGACTATGACCTTATTTGGAAGTAGGATATTTGGAGATGTCATCAAGTTAAAATGAGTCATCCTACTTCTAATTAATGGTGTCCTTATAAACAGACTGAGATTTGAAAACCCAGAGGGCAGAGGGAAATAGGTCACTTGGTGACCGAGGCAGAGATTGCAACGATTCAACTGCAAGCTAAAAAATGCCAAGGATTACTGGCAACAAGCAAATCTAGGAAGGTACAAGGAAAGATATTTTCCTACCATCTTCAGAGGGAGATGTGTCTGTAGATGCCTTGATTTTGGACATCTGGCCTCCAGAGTTGTGAGGCAATTAATTTTTCTTAAGGCCACCTAGTTTGTGGTAATTTGATATGGCAGCACTAGGACATTTATATGATGCCTCAGGTGGAAAAAATAGGCCCTATAGTTAGAAGTTTCCTTGACTAATCTCGCTCACTTCAGTGCCTCATTTCTACTTTCTTTCAGGGAACATGAGCTCTGACTTAGGGAAGGAATATTCTAAGCTTCCTTTCAGAGCCAGTAATTTTCTTCCAGTTAAAACTCATTTAAGCTAAACTAACCCTTTTTGTTCATTCAGGCTGTGTGACAAAAATACCATAGACTGCGTGACTGAAAAAACAAATATTTATTTCTCACAGTTCTGGAGGCTGGGTCATCCAAGGTCGAGGTGCTGGCAGATGGCTTGTCCCTGGAAGGCCTGCTTCATAGATGACCATCTTCTCCCTGTGTTCTCCCTGTGTTCTCAGGAGCGAGGGTACCTTTCTGGTGCCTCTTTTTCATAAGGACACTATTCCCGTTCCTGAGGGCTCCACTCTCATAACATAACATCCAGAAGGTCCTACATTCTAATATCATCACACTGCAGGTTAGAATTTCAGCATATTAATTTTGGTATGACACATTCAGTCTATAGTAGCAACCCTCCCTTGAAACTCAATGCTCTGTGATGAGGTTCAGCTAAACCTAAAAGTATATCATATAAAGCTGAAAAGAAAATAAATTGGGACACCTGTTTTTGGAGGGGAAGCAATTTAGCATAATGTGCTAACATGTAAGTATTTAAAAACATTTTCATTTTTAGAAAATATTGCTAAAGGAATTACAAAATATGTACCCAAAAACTTAGCTACATGGGTGTTAAGTACCATATTGTTTGCAATAGGGAAAAGGTTTAAAAATGGAAATATCTATGAATATCAGATTATTGAATAAATTATGTTTTTCCCATATGAGGATATACTACATAGGTATTTAAAAATGAAGCTGTGGAATAGTCATTTTATTTTATTAAGTTTTAGTTGTATTTTATTTATAATTCACACACCATAATTATACATATTTATGGAATACAGTGTGATGTCTCCATGCATGTATACATTATATAACAATTAAATCAGGGTAATTAACATACTTTAAACATTTATCATGTTGTGGTGATAACATTCAAAATTCTACCAGCTATTTTGAAAAATACAATATATTGTTATTAGCTATAGTTACCCTACAATGGAATAGAGTATGAACAGTCATTTTAAAACTATGCCCTGAAGAGGATGCAGGTATCTCAGGAACATTTCAGTGTGTTTTTTAGGAGGTGAGTCGAAGCCAGGATCCTCTGAGCTTTGCCCCATTACCTTCTCTTAACCAGATCTGCTCTATTTTATCTCTTTGATATGCTGAGTTTCTGAGTAAAATGCCGTTTGAAAAAAAAATTGTTATGTGTTGATTTCTGTCCCCCAAAAGTTGTTGAGGTCCTGACACCCAGGACCCGTGAATGTGACATGATTTGGAAATAGAGGCTTGCCGGTGATCAAGTTAATCATTACAGTGGGCACTAACCCAATACAAATATGTTTTTGAAAAAAATGAGAATTTTGGAAACAGAAGCAAACACATAAGGAGACGGCCATATGAAGATAGAGGCAGAGTTCAGCGTAATGCATCATAAGTCACAGAAAACCAAAGATTGCCAGTAAACCAGCAGAATCTGGGAGAAAATGGTATAAAACAGACTTTTCTCATAGCCTCAAGAAAGAACCAACTTTACCAACACCTTGCTTTTAGACTTCCAGCCTCCAGAGCTGTGAAAGAACATATTTCTGTTGTGTAAGCCACCTTAGTTAAGGTTGTGGTTCTTTGTTGCAGTAGCAGTTAGAAACTAGTGCATTTCTAGGCTAAAAGAAAGTTTGATGCTCCTTTGTCACAAAGAGATATACATAGTAAATATATACACAAATTATTTGTGAACTCTTAAGTCAATGATTTTTTCTGCTTAATATTTTCTTTCTCTTGGTTTTCTCACTGTTAGTCCACCTGTTGAATAAATTGTGTTCATTGTTTCAGGAGGAGCTATGATAATGGTAAAATAATAGGGTTGTTCTTGAGCTCTGGGTTTGAAATCTGTATTTTCCAGTCCATAGCTGAGGTCAGAATGTAAACCTTCCACAAATCATTTATCATCCCATTCCATCAAAACTCAGGGTGAATACGAACAGACTCATATGGATTAGGGGAAATTCCAGAACAATAAGCATGATCCCCTTTACCCTAAGTGCAGATTAGAAGGACTCAATTGTCTCTAGAAGCTTGTTGGGCAGGGATCATGAGGTTTAACCTGGGGTTACAGGTGAGTAGTCAAGCCACGTCATCAGATCATAAGACATGAGGATCCTGACTACTCTGGGTTAATTGCTTTCTTTTTTTTTCAGACAGAGTTTTGCTCTTGTTGCCTAGGCTGGAGTGCAATGGCACCATCTTGGCTCATGGCAACCTCTGCCTCCAAGGTTCAAGCAATTCTCCTGCCTCAGCCTCCCGAGTAGCTGGGATTACAGGCATGCATCACCACACCTGGCTAATTTTGTATTTTTAGTAGAGATGGGGTTTTGCCATGTTGGTCAGGCCGGTCTTGAACCATGGACCTCAGGTTATCCGCCTGCCTCAGCCTCCCAAAGTGCTGGGATTACAGGCGTCATCCACCACGCCCAGCCAGCTTTATCTCTTGAAGCCTGTAAAGCTCTGTCTTCTGTGGCATTTAAGTTGTTTGTGAGCATTGTTGGGTATGGTAGCATGTATTACTGACCAACAAATATTCCCTCCTCCTTACCCTCAGCTGTGAGAAA
This sequence comes from Symphalangus syndactylus, assembly GCF_028878055.3. Taxonomy (NCBI): domain Eukaryota; kingdom Metazoa; phylum Chordata; class Mammalia; order Primates; family Hylobatidae; genus Symphalangus; species Symphalangus syndactylus. Next base: position 15,075,024 of record NC_072428.2, read on the forward strand.
CATAGATTTCCTGCCTCATCTATTGTGATTTTTGCCATTAAAAGTAATGGCAAAATTATTTTAATTGCCGTTACTTTTGATGGCAAAAACCATGATTACTTTTGAACCAACCTAATACATTTGGCTCGACCGTGTGATTTGCCACAGGCAATTAAATATGCTGAGACATGAGGGCACATTTGAGCAAAAACTTTAAATATATGTGAACTCTTGTTCTTCTGCCCTCTGCCATGAGAAGAATATGTCCCAAGTAATCATTCCTCTTTCAGCTTGGGTCCTGATATGAGAGATGTGTGGAGAAAATACCTAAATCTACCTTATAACCTGGAGCAGAGCCACCACAGCCTCAGACATGTAACAATTATGGTGTTTACTCTCTTGCATAATTTTATTTTACTTATTCAGAAACCTCAGCAAATAAAAATCTTTTTGGAAAACTTCTCTTGACAATTGTGTGAAATTTTCCAGCTATGCACATGGCAACCCTCTGATCATCCTGTGTTTCAAAGATAATTTTTTGATTTCACTATGCAAGCCACAATTTCTCTGCCTATAAGGAATTTAGCAAACTATGATCATAAATCCAGGTGCCCTTTTTTGCCTGGTATCAATTGCAGCAGCTATTAACAATGATGTGCATGCTTACTTCTTCATCAGGGGCAGAAGATTTCCTTCTATTTATTTTGAGATACCCTATTAGTTTTTTAAAGGTAATATTTTATGCAGTATTTCCTCTCTGTGGTGGTTTATACCAACTTGGTCAGCTATTTTACCATTTGGCACCTCATGATAAGATTTTTGAAATTGTCTATCTATTTATTTGTTTTTAATTGGAGTTTCTCACCCACAGTTGCTACTCAGCAACCCCCTCCAAAAGCATTTGGAAAATGGAGGAGGCATTTTACATTTTACAATGAGTGGTGAGTGCTATTGACATGTAATGCCCAAAGTCCTGTGAGGCTAACTGTCCTGTACTGTACAGTAGAGTCCCATGCACCCTATTTTTTCCAGCCTAATTCTCTTAGTGCCATTTGAGAAATGTTGCTTTAACATAGCATCAACTATTGGCTTATGAAATTGGCGACTGTATTAGTCTGTTCTCACGACGCTAATAAAGACATACCCAAGACTGGGTAATTTACAAAGGAAAGATGTTTAATTGACTCACAGTTCAGCATGGCTGGGGAGGCTTCAGGAAACTTACAGTCATGGTGGAAGGGGAAGCAAACATGTCTGTCTTCACATGGCAGCAGGAGAGAGAAGAATGAGTGCCCAGTGAAGGGGGAACCCCTTGTAAAACCATCAGATCTCATGAAAACTAATTCACTATCACTAGAACAGGATGGGGAAAAGTGCCCACATGATTCAATTATCTCCACCTAGTTCCTCCACAACATATGGGAATTTGGGGAACTACAATTCAAGATGAGATTTGGGTGGGGACTCAGCGAAATCATAGAAGCTGCAGTATCCATGAAAATCCCCTATTATGATCCACTGGGGTCCTTCCTCGCTTATGAGAGGCAAAAATCAGAGAAACCTAGGACAAAAATAATAAAGAGAAATTTTGAGAAAATTATTGTCATAGACATCAGCAGACAACCACTGAGAAAGCTAACTTTGATACTACCTTAGGGTAACTTTATGAGGGCTTCCCTGGCCCTCAAGACTCATGTTACATGGATGAGCCAAGTCTTTCCTATACATGAGATTCCAAAAGAGTGGGAACTTGGAAGCCTCCTCCTTGGGAGCCTTCTTCTATGCCACTCAAAAAGGGAGTTTTAACAGTCTATTCCCACAACACCAGCCATCCATCACTGGGAAACCACTACCTCATAAGATATGACAATAACTTGACCTACTACTGATGAGCCATGATGATATTTCTGCCAAAGCAGATGAGTTAAATAAATACAAAGTTAAATAGAACCCTGAACAAGAAAGAGAGATAAACAGATCAACAAAAGGTATAGTGATGTTTATATGCAGTGCAAAAACTATGATTTCTAATAATACATTCATGGCCTGGAAGATAAAATAAAAGAAATATCTTAACATAGAAAGCAAAATTATTGTATAAAGACCTATAAATAATGAATGAAAATGTAAGAGGCTGGCAGGAGAGCTCTAGGAGACCCAGAAGATGAAGCTTGCAAATTCAAGGCCACCCAAAAGGGTAGGGGTCCCAGAAAGGGAGATGAAAAGGGGCAGTTTTGAAATACATAAAAATTACTCTAAGCTTGAATTATTATCAAATTGTTAAAATTATCCTAAGTTAAAAGAACATTAAATCTGATTCATTAGAATAAAAGAGTTCACAATGCAATTTGAGTTGTTGATTAAAAAAAAAAAGACACATCTAATCAAAGCTTCATACATTTCTGAACTATAGGCATAAAGAAAAACTCTTGCAAGCTTTTAGGGACAAAGAATAACTTACCCCTAAAGGTGTAATCAATCAAGTGAATGTCATTCTTCTCATCTGGAAGCTAAAAGTTGTAACAGAATATCTATGTCATTTTGAGAGAAAGCGACATCTACCCAGTAATACTTTGCCTGCTGATGAATAATTCAACTGTCAAGAAGAAGAAAAAACAAACATATTATGGTTGCACAAAAATCCCTAGTTACCATCAATGTTCCCTGTGAGGTAAAAATATCGAGAAAGAACTCTGACGTGTTGATGTCCATATATTGCAGTTGTCCATCGGTTTGTGAACATTATTTCTGTTTGGAAAATGTTATTTGATTTGTCAGGATCTTTTGCAGCCCAGGCAAAGCAAATAAACTATGTTTCACCAACCATGTGTTACGGAGCACTTGGCTTCTGTAGAGAATGACGTGTAAAAAGGAGGTGTTGCATGGAGTTCACATGGCAGGGAGCATGAAGAGGTAGCCAGTTTTCAGATGTGGCTGTGATACCTACCTGATCTGTGGTTCCTGTGCTCCACTGTGGCAACATGAGAGGCTTTTCTGGAGTAGTCTCACCGGTTCATGTAGGCACGGAATCTGATATGTGTCCTTCAAGTCTGATTTTCTGGACATCCCTCTGATATGTAACATTTTTTCTCTTATGTCCACAAAACTTGCATACATTATAGGCCACAGGGTAAAGATTAAAACATTGAAGCAGTAGAGTCTTTATAGGCCCATTCTCTAATTATGATCCAACAGAAATGAAAATAGCGGGGCACAGGGGCTACCGAGTTATGCCTAGTGTTCCATTATTGGAACGCTAAGCATGCGGGAGTTATTTATATCCTACTGCTCAAGGTAATCGCCAAGGTCTCTTTGCAAAAATTCAAAAAAAAAATGCAACCTCAGCCATAAATGGGTTAATATCCTTATTTTTTGTTTGTTTTAATTAAGAGTATGCTTTAGTATTTGCATTCAAGGATCCTGACTTTTTTTTTATTTTCTACCTAAAAACTTTTTCTTTTTTTATTATTATTATTATAATACTTTAAGTTTTAGGGTACATGTGAACAATGTGCAGGTTTGTTACATATGTATCCATGTGCCATGTTGGTGTGCTGCACCCATTAACTCGTCATTTAGCATTAGGTATATCTCCTAATGCTGTCCCTCCCCCCTCCCCCCACCCCACAACAGTCCCCGGAGTGTGATGTTCCCCTTCCTGTGTCCATGTGTTCTCATTGTTCAACTCCCACCTATGAGTGAGAACATGCGGTGTTTGGTTTTTTGTCCTTGTGATAGTTTACTGAGAATGATGGTTTCCAGTTTCATCCATGTCCCTACAAAGGACATGAACTCATCATTTTTTATGGCTGCATAGATTCCGTGATGTATATGTGCCACATTTTCTTAATTCAGTCTATCATTGATGGACATTTGGGTTGGTTCCAACTCTTTGCTATTGTGAATAATGCCTCAGTAAACATACGTGTGCATGTGTCTTTATAGCAGCATGATTTATAATCCTTTGGGTATATACCCAGTAATGGGATGGCTGGGTCAAATGGTATTTCTAGTTCTAGATCCCTGAGGAATCGCCACACTGACTTCCACAATGGTTGAACTAGTTTACAGTCCCACCAACAGTGTAAAAGTGTTCCTATTTCTCAACAGCCTCCCCAGCACCTGCTGTTTCCTGACTTTTTAATGATGGCCATTCTAACTGGTATGAGATGGTATCTCATTGTGATTTTGATTTGCATTTCTCTGATGGCCAGTGATCATGAGCATTTTTTTCATGTGTTTTTTGGCTGCATAAATGTCTTCTTTTGAGAAGTGTCTGTTCATGTCCCTTGCCCACCTTTTGGTGGGGTTGTTTTTTTCTTGTAAATTTGTTTGAGTTCATTGTAGATTCTGGATATTAGCCCTTTGTCAGATGAGTTGGTTGCAAAAATTTTCTCCCATTCTGTAGGTTGCCTGTTCACTCTGATGGTAGTTTCTTTTGCTGTGCAGAAGCTCTTTAGTTTAGTTAGATCCCATTTGTCAATTTTGGCTTTTGTTGCCATTGCTTTTGGTGTTTTAAACATGAAGTCCTTGCCCATGCTTATGTCCTGAATGGTATTGCCTAGGTTTTCTTCTAGGGTTTTTATGGTTTTAGGTCTAACATGTAAGTCTTTAATCCATCTTGAATTAATTTTTGTATAAAGTGTAAGGAAGGGATCCAGTTTCAGCTTTCTACATATGGCTAGCCAGTTTTCCTAGCACCATTTATTAAATAGAGAATCCTTTTCCCATTGCTTGTTTTTGTCAGGTTTGTCAAAGATCAGATAGTTGTAGATATGCAGCATTATTTCTGAGGGCTCTATTCTGATCCATTGATGTATGTCTCTGTTTTGGTACCAGTACCATGCGTCTTTGGTTACTATAGCCTTGTAGTATATTTTGAAGTCAGGTAGCATGATGCCTCCAGCTTTGTTCTTTTGGCTTAGGATTGACTTGGCAATGCGGGCTCTTTTTTGGTTCCACATGAACTTTAAAGTAGTTTTTTCCAATTCTGTGAAGAAAGTCATTGGTAGCTTGATGGGGATGGCATTGAATCTATAAATTACCTTGGGCAGTATGGCCATTTTTACGATATTGATTCTTCCAACCCATGAGCATGGAATGTTCTTCCATTTGTTTGTATCCTCTTTTATTTCATTGAGCAGTGGTTTGTAGTTCTCCTTGAAGAGGTCCTTCACATCCCTTGTAAGTTGGATTCCTAGGTATTTTATTCTCTTTGAAGCAATTGTGAATGGGAGCTCACTCATGATTTGGCTCTCTGTTTGTCTGTGATTGGTATACAAGAATGCTAGTGATTTTTGTACATTGATTTTGTATCCTGAGACTTTGCTGAAGTTGCTTATCAGCTTAAGGAGATTTTGGGCTGAGGCAGTGGGGTTTTCTAGATATACAATCATATCATCTGCAAACAGGGACAATTTGACTTCCTCTTTTCCTAATTGAATGTCCTTTATTTCCTTCTCCTGCCTGATTGCCCTGGCCAGAACTTCCAACACTATGTTGAATAGGAGTGGTGAGAGAGGGCATCCCTGTCTTGTGCCAGTTTTCAAAGGGAATGCTTCCAATTTTTGCCCATTCAGTATGATATTGGCTGTGGGTTTGTCATAGATAGCTCTTATTATTTTGAGATACATCCCATCAATACCTAATTTGTTGAGAGTTTTTAGCATGAAGGGTTGTTGAATTTTGTCAAAGGCCTTTTCTGCATCTATTGAGATAATCGTGTGGTTTTTGGTCTTTGGTTCTGTTTATATGCTGGATTACATTTATTGATTTGTGTATGTTGAACCAGCCTTGCATCCCAGGGATGAAGCCCACTTGATCATGGTGTATAAGCTTTTTGATGTGCTGCTGGATTCGGTTTGCCAGTATTTTATTGAGGATTTTTGCATCAATGATCATCAAGGATATTGGCCTAAAATTCTCTTTTTGGTTGTGTCTCTGCCAGGCTTTGGTATCAGGATGATCCTGGCCTCATAAAATGTGTTAGGGAGGATTCTCTCTTTTTCTATTGATTGGAATAGTTTCAGAAGGAATGGTACCATTTCTTCCTTGTACCTCTGGTAGAATTCGGCTGTGAATCCATCAGGTCCTGGACTCTTTTTGGTTGGTAAGCTATTGATTATTGCCTCAATTTCAGAGCCTGTTATTGGTCTATTCAGAGATTCAATTTCTTCCTGGTTTAGTCTTGGGAGGGTGTATTTGTAGAGGAATTTATCCATTTCTTCTAGATTTTCTAGTTTATTTGCATAGAGGTGTTTGTAGTATTCTCTGATGGTAGATTGTATTTCTGTGGGATCGGCGGTGATATCCCCTTTATCATTTTTTACTGCGTCTATTTGATTCTTCTCTCTTTTCTTCTTAATTAGTCTTGCTGGTGGTCTACCAATTTTGTTGATCTTTTCAAAAATTCAGCTCCTGGATTCATTAATTTTTTGAAGGGTTTTTTATGTCTCTATTTCTTTCAGTTCTGCTCTGATTTTATTTATTTCTTGCCTTCTGCTAGCTTTTGAATGTGTTTGCTCTTGCTTTTCTAGTTCTTTTAATTGTGATGTTAGGGTGTCAATTTTGGATCTTTCCTGCTTTCTCTTGTGGGCATTTAGTGCTTTAAATTTCCCTCTACACACTGCTTTGAATGTGTCCCAGAGATTCTGGTATGTTGTGTCTTTGTTCTGGTTGGTTTCAAAGAACATCTTTATTTCTGCCTTCATCTCGTTATGTACCCAGTAGTCATTCAGGAGCAGGTTGTTCAGTTTCCATGCAGTTGAGTGGTTTTGAGTGAGTTTCTTGATCCTGAGTTCTAGTTTGATTGCACTGTGGTCTGAGAGACAGTTTGTTATAATTTCTGTTCTTTTACATTTGCTAAGGAGAGCTTTAATTCCAACTATGTGGTCAATTTTGGAATAGGTGTGGTGTGGTGCTGAAAGAAATGTATATTCTGTTGATTTGGAGTGGAGAGTTCTGTAGATGTCTATTAGGTCTGCTTGGTGCAGAGCTGAGTTCAATTCCTTAGTATCCTTGTTAACTTTCTGTCTCGTTGATCTGTCTAATGTTGACAGTGGGGTCTTAAAATATCCCATTATTGTTGTGTGGGAGATTAAGTCTCTTTGTAGGTCACTCAGGACTTGCTTTATGAATCAGGGTGCTCCTGTGTTGGGTGCATATATATTTAGGATAGTTAGCTCTTCTTGTTGAATTGATCCCTTTACCATTATGTAATGGCCTTCTTTGTCTCTTTTGATCTTTGTTGGTTTAAAGTCTATTTTGTCAGAGACTAGGATTGCAACCCCTGCCTTTTTTTGTTTTCCAGTTGCTTGGTAGATCTTCCTCTATCCCTTTATTTTGAGTCTGTGTGTGTCTCTGCATGTGAGATGGGTTTCCTGAATACAGCACACTGATGGGTCTTGACTCCTTATCCAATTTGCCAGTCTATGTCTTTTAATTGGTGCATTTAGCCCATTTCCATTTAAAGTTAATATTGTTATGTGTGAATTTGATCCTGTCATTATGATGTTAGTTGGTTATTTTGCTCATTAGTTGATGCAGTTTCTTCCTAGCCTCAATGGTCTTTGCAATTTGGCATGTTTTTGCAGTGGCTGATACCAGTTGTTGCTTTCCATGTTTAGTGCTTCCTTCAGGAGCTCTTTTAGGGCAGGCCTGGTGGTGACAAAATCACTCAGCATTTGCTTGTCTGTAAAGTATTTTATTTCTCCTTCACTTATGAAGCTTAGTTTGGCTGGATGTGAGATTCTGGGTTGAAAATTCTTTTCCTTAAGAGTGTTGAATATCGGCCCCCACTCTCTCTGGCTTGTAGAGTTTCTGCCAAGAGATCAGCTGTTAGTCTGATGGGCTTCCCTTTGTGGGTAACCCGACCTTTCTCTTTGGCCGACCTTAACATTTTTTCCTTCATTTCAACTTTGGTGAATCTGACAATTATGTGTCTTGGAGTTGCTCTTCTCGAGGAGTATCTTTATGGCGTTCTCTGTATTTCCTGAATCTGAATGTTGGCCTGCCTTGCTAGATTGGGGAAGTTCTCCTGGATAATATCTTGCAGAGTGTTTTCCAACTTGGTTCCATTCTCCCTGTCACTTTCAAGTACACCAATCAGACGTAGGTTTGGTCTTTTCACATAGTGCCATATTTCTTGGAGGCTTTGTTCATTTCTTTTTATTCTTTTTTCTCTAAACCTTTCTTCTCACTTCATTTCATTCATTTCATCTTCCATCGCTGATACCCTTTCTTCCAGTTGATCCCATCGGCTACCGAGGCTTCTGCAATCTTCACGTAGCTCTCAAAACTTGGCTTTCAGCTCCATCAGCTTCTTTAAGCCCTTCTCTGCATTGGTTATCTTTGTTATACATTCATCTATTTTTTTTTTCAAAGTTTTTAACTTCTTTGCCATTGGTTTGAATTTCCTCCCGTAGCTCAGAGTAGCTTGATCGTCTGAAGCCTTCTTCTCTCAGCTCGTCAAAATCATTCTCCGTCCAGCTTTGTTCCATTACTGGTGAGGAACTGCATTCCTTTGGAGGAGGAGAAGTGCTCTGCTTTTTAGAATTTCCAGTTTTTCTGCTCTGTTTTTTCCCCACCTTTTTGGTTTTATCTACTTTTGGTCTTTGATGATGGTGATATACAGATGAATTTTTGGTGTGGGTGTCCTTTCTGTTTGTTAGTTTTCCTTCTAACAGACAGGACCTTCAGCTGCAGGTCTGTTGGAGTTTGCTAGAGGTCCACTCCAGACCCTGTTTTGCTGGGTGTCAGCAGCGTTGACTGCAGAACCGCAGATTTTCGTGGGCTGCAAATTCAGCTGTCTGATTGTTCTGCTGGAAGTTTTGTCTCAAAGGAGTACCTGGCCGAGTGAGGTGTCAGTCTGTCCCTACTGGGGGGTGCCTCCCAGTTAGGCTGCTCGGGGGTCAGGGACCCACTTTAGGAGGCATTCTGCCCGTTCTCAGATCTCCAGCTGCATGCTGGAAGAACCACTACTCTCTTCAAAGCTGTCAGAGGGGACATTTAAGAATGCAGAGGTTCCTGCTGTCTTTTTGTTTGTCTGTGCCCTGCCCCCAGAGGTGGAGCCTACAGAGGCAGGCAGGCCTCCTTGAGCTGTGGTGGGCTCCACCCAGTTTGAGCTTCCTGGCGGCTTTGTTTACCTAAGCAACCTGGGCAATGGCGGGCACCCCTCCCCCAGCCTCGCTGCCGTCTTGCAGTTTGATCTCAGACTGCTGTGCTAGCAATCAGGGAGACTCCGTGGGCATAGGACCCTCCGAGCCAGGTGCGGGACACAATCTCATGGTGTGCCATTTTCCAAGCCCATTGGAAAAGCACAGTATTAGGGTGGGAGTGACCCAATTTTCCAGGTGCCGTCTGTTACCCCTTTCTTTGACTAGGAAAGGGAACTACCTGACCCCTTGCACTTCCCAAGTGAGGCAATGCCTCGCCTGCTTCGGCTCATGCACGGTGCACTGCACCGACTGTCCTGCACCCACTGTTTGGCACTCCCTAGTGAGATGAACCTGGTACCTCAGATGGAAGTGCAGAAATCACCCGTCTTCTGCGTCACTGACGCTGGGAGCTGTAGACCAGAGCTGTTCCTATTCGGCCATCTTGGCTCCACCCTCCAATCCTGACTTTTAGAGACTCTTACCAGGCCTGAAACAAATCAGAACAGAGACTTCAAGATAGGTGATGTGCAGACATCTGTAGTCCCAGCTACTTGGGAGGCTGAAGCAGGAGAATAGCTTGAACTTGGGAGGCAGAGGTTGCAGCAGTGAGCTGAGATCATGCCACGGCACTCCAGCCTGGGCTAGAGTGAGACTCAAAAAAAAAAAAAAAAGAAAAAAGATAGGTGAAGGAAGATAAAAATTAGAGTAAGTTTGGGGCACAGCTAATAGTTAAATGTCAAGGAATACTTATACATTGTCTGGGAATGTATAATATAAATCCATATCAGAACTCATGACTATCCGGCAAGGGAGAATCTATAACAGTCTACTACTACAAGTATTAGACTGTTTCAATAAAACTCAGAGGCAATTAGGGAGAGTTGAAATAATTTAAAAATTTTCAGTTTATTGTACTGTTGTAGTGTGTTAGTGAGGGTCCTCCAAGAAAGAGATGCCAAGATAAGATTGAACATGCAAGGATTTTATTAAAAAAAAAAAAAAACTTGTGAAGGAAAATGAAGAGAAGTCAGGAAAGATGGGGAGAGACATCAGACCTTCATGCACAAGTGATTCCTAAGTGAGGGAGAAACGGAAACGAGTTGGGGTGGGGGCAATCTAACCGGCCATGCAATCTAAGGAAGGTGTGGCAAGTCCTCTGGGGAGTCTTTGAGCCAAAGTCAGATATCAGAGGAGTCTCCTGTTTTCCAGAAACAGGTTGTAGTACCTCTGCTAAGCTAAGCCATTGACTGGGAGCAATCTACAATGAGCATTGTCTTGGCAAAACACATTGATACATTTCAGAACACAAGTAGAGCCTTACATCAGTTCTACTATCTGTAGTTAGACATCTGTAAGGTGCATTTTCATGGCCAACATGTGTGCATATATGAGGATATAAAAAATATTTCTTCATGGAAGAAATACTTGGAATCTTATTTAAAATAAATAATAGAGAAATATAAATTTGAAAAGGGAAGGTAACAATGAATCGAAAAATAAAATAGAACATCTGTTCTTTAAAAGCAGACAATATGAAATGAATAGAAACTTTATTAAGCAAAGAATTCTAAAAAATGAATAGTGAACAGCAAGGTAAAATAATATTATATGGAAAATTAGAATGAATAAATGAATGTTTCATTAATAACATTGAACGTGAACATACTGAGTTCTTCTTTGAAAAAGACAAAGACCATCAGATTTTTTAGGTTGTATTATATTTATGGTAAACCAAATTTAAAAATAAGTGTGACTGTAAATAAAAAAATGAGCTAACAAATACTAGTCAAATGAAAACTAAAGGAAATTGGGATTGGTAACATTCAGGAAAAGAATGATTTTTTATTTTGAAACCCTGTAGTGGATGGTGCTTTGTCCCTTAAAAAGATGAATTTACGTCCTAATCCCAGTGCCTATGAAAGTGGCATTATTTGGAAGTAGGTTTTTTGCAAATGTAATCAAATTAAGGTGGGGTCATACTGGATTAAGGTGGACTCTAAATCTAAGGATTGGTGTTCTTATAAGAGAAGGGAGCAGGAGATTTGGACAGAGAGACACAGGGAAGAGGACCATGTGAACACACAGGCAGAAACAGGAGTGATGCAGCTAAAATCCTAGGCATTCAAAGGTGGTGGGCAACCACCGGAAGCTGGAAGGCTCAGGGAAAAATGTTTCCCTAGAGCCTTCAGGGGAAGCATGGCCCTGCCAGTGCCTTGATTTTAGACTTCTAACCTCCAGAACAGTGAGAAAGAAACCTTTGCTGTGTTTAGCCACCCATTTCATGGTAATGTGCCATAGCAGTCAAAGGAAACTAACACAAACCTTGAACAAGACAAACAAATAATTTTTAATAATAAAATTTAAACAGAAGATATTACAACTATGCTGTCTCAGAAGGTATTCAGTAGTCATGTGTGGCTGTATAAATTTAAATGGAGATAAATTTAAATAAAGTAAAATTTAAAGTTTTGTTGCACCAACCACATTTCAAGTATTCAATAGCCACATGTGATTGTGGTAACCATATGGGACAGCACAGATGCAGAATACTTCCATCACAGGAAGTCCTACCAGACAGCTCTGCATTACAGTTATAGGTAAATAGAGGTATAAAATTGTAGCTAAATATGTGAAGCAAAACCTATTACAATGCAAGAAGAACTTGATAGAAAAAAAGGGAGCTTTTAATATATTCCTTTAAGAATTGGAAGATGCATATAGAAAAAAATCATCAGATTACCGAATAATTCAATCAGCCTACCTAAATATGCATCCCTCAGATATGTAACATTTTTTCTCTTATGTTCACAAAACTTATATACATTATAGGCCACAGGGTAAAGCTTAAAACACTAAAGCAGTGGAGTTTTTATAGCCCCGTTCTCTAATTATGATCCAACAGAAATGAAAATAGCCGAGCATGGTGGCTCATGCTGGTAGTCTCAGCATTTTGGGAGGCCAAGGCCGGTGGATCACCTGAGGTCGGGAGTTCAAGACCAGCTTGATCAACATGGTCTCTACTACAGAAACAAAATTAGCTGGGCATGGTGGCACATGCCTGTAATCCCACCAGTTCACTCAATTGTTTGTAATTGAAAATTATGTCCCTAGAAATTCCTTTAATTAAAGAATATTTACAAAGAGAAGTTTCAAAATATTTCAATAGAAGGGAAGCAAAACATAAATACTACACAGCAAAACTTATAGAACTCACCAAAAAATTGTACTGAGCGGATAGTATATAAGCCTACTGATGATGGAAGATTTTTTAGAAATAGAAACTTACTACCAATCTTGATAAATAATAAAGTTCAACAATATGAGCCAACAGATATGAAAAGTAGGAATTATACAGCTAAAATTAAAGTATATTTGTAGAAACTGATTTTTACCCCCAAATGCCAATACAAGGCATTATTGAGAGCAAAAATATATAAGGTCAGGAATGATAAAGACAATGAATCTTTCTCTCTCTCACACATACACAGGGGAGATAGTAACAGGATTATACGATAATAGTGTAAGAAACTTTATGGCAATATTCGTGAAAACCATCTACAGGAATTTGTATTTAAAAAAAAAAAAAAAATTACCGAAATTTACCTTTAAAAGATTCTACTATTAAAAAGTCCCTGGAAACAGATGGATTCAGCTAAATTGTATACAATTTTCAAAGACAGAATAATTTAAGGTAGCTTAAACTCTTCTAGAACATATAAAAAGATTAAGGAATAATGCCTTATAAGTTTAATATAAATAAAAATTAATTTAAAAATTCAATATAAAATTAATGTCAAAACTGACAAAGATGAAAGAAACAAAAAGAAATTATTGATTTTTCTACCTTGTGGATTCAAATGCCAAAATTATTCTTTAAAATTTAGCAAATAGAATCAACAAAACAATAATATATGCTATGACAAAGCTGGATTTACCCTAGGAATTCAAGAGTGGTTCAATATTTAGATCTATTAAGATAACTCATTATATCGACACTTAAAGGTTTTCCTCTAATCTCATTACCTTTCCACCTCAGTTTGCTTTATTGGCTGTTTCTCTTCTGCCCTACCTATGACTATTTGAATGCCGAAGATAATTGAACATGAAGTATGGTTTGTGGACCAGTATCACCAGGAAACTTGATAGAAATGCCAGAATCTCAGGCTCACAGAATCAGACTCTTCATTTTAACAAGCTCTCCAATGGATTTGTGTACACATCAACAGCTGAAGAATGCTGACCTAGGGATAGGTAGTAGACCTTGTCTGTAGCTACATTCCCTGCCTAACCTATATGAACTCATTTATTTACATGTCTTAACGTGTCACAGTAATCTCACTGATAATGCTAATGACTAACAGATATACATCATCACAATTCACTTTGAGGTTCCCACTTACTAGACATTTAAATTTAATATATCCAAAATTGAACTCTCCATTACCCCTAGTCTGATCAAACCTGATCTTCCCTCAATAAGCAGCATTCACCTAATTGCTCAAGCCCAAAACTTGGAGATATACTCATAACTCTTCTTTATATCATATCTTATCTTCTATCTATTATCAAACCTTGTTGACTGTGTTCAAATTTTATCTCAAATCCAACCTTTTCACATAACTTTCAGACTTCCACAAAGGTTGGCTTAACTCTTGCTAGACACCCCCATGGACTTTACTGCATGAAGAGGGTTGTAACTTTTGAGATTGGTAAAGGTACTCAAAGGCAAGCTTTTTATCTGGGGCATGACAGAGAGGTTTTAAGGATTAAGTCCACTGTGTGTTTGAACATTATAAATTTAACATTCAGTGGCTTATTCCAAAAGTAAATACAGTAGTCCCCCTTACTCATGGAGGATATATTCCAAGACGCCCAGTAGATCCCTGAAATGACAGGTAGTGCTGAACCCTATGTACACTACAATTTTCCCTATACTTGCACACCTATGATAAAGTTTATGAATTAGGCATAGTGAGGGATTAGTAACAATAACTATGGTAAAATAGAACAATTATAACAATATGCCAGCATTGCTACTCTTGTACTTTGGGGCCATTATTAAGTAAAATAAGAGTTACTTGAACTCAAGTACCTCAATACCATGACAGTCGATCTAATAACCCACATGGCTGCTAAATCACTAATGGGCGGATAGCTTAGGCAGTGTAAATACACTGCACAAAACGATGATTCATGTCTCAGGTGGGACAAAGTGCGACAGGGTGAGATTTCATCATGCTACTCAGAAGACTGCCCAATTTAAAACTTATGAATTGTTTATTTCTAGATTTTTTTCATTTAATATTTTTGAACTGTGGTTTGACTCAGGTCACTAAAACCTCGGAAAGTGAAACCACAGATATAGGGGAGACTGCTTTAGCTGTTTTTACAGAGAAAGAAACTTAAACAAAGGGGGTTAGGCCTTGTATGAAGTCATTCAGGCTATGGCAAAAGTCCCGTTGGTCGTCTCAGCAAAAGGGAGGAGGTGCTTTGGTCTTGGCAGTAGTAGGGGGAGATTTAATAAACACAAACCAGCTCTACAGATTCAGCAAATGAACAGGACGGAAGGGCCTTTCACAGTCACGGCAACAACTGGAAAGCTACTACTGTATCTTAGTAAACACGCACAGCCTTTTCTGAGCAGGAATTGCTAGGGCATGAATTTACAGGAGATTCTTCTCATTTACATACCTTTGGCTCTCCTTACGGTGTTTGTCAGCCATAAGAAGTTCTGCAGAAAATTGTTTCTTTCAGACACAGTCTGTCCAAAATTCTGTTCTGAGTTATTGTTATTTTGAGTTGTCACCAGTGACTTGGAAGTAAGCTTTGGAATAATTAACCTTGAATTCATGTGGCTTGCCATGGACTCAAGCCATTCACAAGCTCGATTTGAACATAAATGCTCTGATAACAACTTTAGAATTCTCATACTTAAATTTTGGTTTCATCCATAGAAGGTAGGTAAATTTGGTTGATAAAGAAAAGATTTGGAGTACTTTTTGCAAATTGTTATTAAGATGAGATGGCATTTTCTTGGGTTGAGTCGGAAGAAACAAAAACTATAAAATACTATAAGCCTAAAGGCTAAGAAGGCTCCTAAAATGTCCTATAGTTATCACTGTCTCTAGAAACTGAGTTCACTCACCATATCAGGCAGACATTATAACGTTTAAAAAAATGTTTTCATCATTTGTTTTATTATCAGAGCTGGAATAGTGAAAAAGACTGCAAAAAAAAAAAAAAAAAAAAGACAGCTGAGGAGATAATTTTCTTTAGGCTATGGGTGAGAAATTAAGTGGCAAAATTAGACATATAAAAAGAGAAGAGAATTCCAAAGATTCTAGATGGACAGATTTAAATAGATAAAGAAACCTCTAGTTTTAACTCTTTTTCAAAAAGAGATGAGAAAAATGCATTGCTAGATCTCATCTGGTAGTAGATCTGAAACAGGTGAAAACAAAATGACAGAGAAAAGAAGCACCACTCCACAGGACTCTGTGATGATTCTCCCAGAGACAGACAAGAGCCCAAAAATTATTGCAACTTCTCTTTTTAAAGTGGTATTTAGAGATCCCGTAGTAAGGATCACTGGGAAAACACCTCTCATAAATTCAGATAGCAATGTGAAAACATCGTTCGGAAAACTATGTTAAAAATAGGATACAAGATGGCTACTAAGATGGGCATAAATCAAATAATTTCTGAGAAACTCAGCTACCGTATTTTTTTTTTTAGGTGAAGATAGTGGAATTGCCTGATTGTGCCCTGAGGAAAGTGCTCCAGAAATTTAAAGAATTGGGATGTTAATGAAAGGCACAGCCAAGATGAGGCATACTTTAGAGAACATAGAAAGGACCGTGATAGATTGGGTCCAGGTTTGGGTTAGATATTAGTCAAAGAACAGAGTGTCTCCAGGGTAGGATTGTTCATCTCAGGGAAGTGAAAGTAGACAAAATTGAACAATGACTGATTCTGGCAGGTGCAGAATGCACCTATTTTTTATAATGGAGGAATGTGCTAAAAAATTCTGGAGGAAGACATCAGCAAAACAAACATCTGGGCTGGGAAGCAAAGGGAGAGGGAAAGGAAAGCAGGTGCTCGATGACTGCAAAACCTCAACTAACCGTGCACGTGGTAGCGAAGAAAAAGAACAGACTTAGAAGTAAGTTGCACTGTTAGGAATTTAATGGAGCTTCCTACAGGGAGGCAGGGAACACAGAGAACTGAAATTTCAGAAGCACACATGAGGGTCCTCCTGGTGAGATAACACAGCAGATTCCTTAACCCTACTCAAAGCTTCCAATTTTCCGGGGACTTAGTATTATTAGTTTCCCTTCACTGTCTTCTAATAGGTGTGTAGTGGTGTCTCCCTGAAGTTTTAACTTTTATTTCAGTAATGGCTAGTGACACTGAGCTTATTTCATATCCATATATTATTGTTGGTGAAGTTTCTCTTCAATTCTGTGGCCTGCTTTTTTATTTTCTCAGTGTACCTTTAGAAGAGAAGTTTCAAATTTTTATGAAATCTATCTTTTTTATTATAGATCATGACCTTAGCGTTATATATAAGAACTCCTTACTTATTCCAAAATCACACAGATTTCTTTTGTATTTAAGTTTTTTGTTGTTGTTGTTGTTTTAGGTTTATAGCTTTTAGTTTCAGATTATAGGTCTTTATTATTAGTATGCAGTTTTTAGGTATTATCTTTAGGTTCATGAGATGGGTTGAGATCTGGTTAAGATTTATTTTTGTATGGATGGATGTCCAATTCTTCCGGCACTATTTTTTGAAAAAACTCTCTTTCCACCAATGATTTGCTTTTATAATTTTGTTTTAAATCAGTGGACTACATATGTTTGGATCTGTTTCTGAACATTCTATTCTGTTCCACTGACCTATGGTAGTGATCTTTCACCAATACCATACTGTCTTGATTACTGCAGCTTTATAGCAAATTTTGAAATAAGATAATGTTAGTTGTTAAGCTTTGTTTTTCTTTTCCACTTTGGCTATTTAACTTCCTTTCCTTTCCATATGAATTTTAGAACCAGCTTGATTTCAATGAAAAAAGTATCTGCGGATATTTTGTTTGGAATTCCTCAAAGTCTGTAGACAGATTAGTGGGGAATAGAAATCTATGCTACAGTGAGTCTTCCAATTAATCTTAGTATAGCTTTCAATTTATTTAGATCTTTGAATTCTTTTTGAGTGTTTTGTCATTTTCGTCATCAGATTCAGTACATGTTCTGTTCGATGTATATTTAAGTATTTCATTTTTGAAGTTACTATAAATTATATTGGTGTTAAAAATAGCTGCCTTCAAATAATTTTATACTGCGTCATGTGTTATACAAGAGCTTTATAACAATATATTCCCAAGTTCTTCCTCTCATCCAATATGATACTCTTCTCATGTATATTACTTTGCATAGTCTATAAATTCAAATGCATTGTTAATTTTTTTTTTACTTTAGAAAACCAATTATTTTTAGGGCAGCTAAAGTGAGAACAAAACACACATATTTATCTAAATTTTAACCATTTCCATAAATAGTTTTTGTGTATGCATGTGTGTGTAGAATCGTGTCTCTGCCTGATATCAGACTGAAGAAACTTTTTTTATTTTTTAATATAGATCTGTTGATATTAAATTATTTTAGAATTTGTTAGTCTGAATAAGTCTCTTCTTTCATTTTACAAGTACATTTTCAGTAGGTATAAAATTTGGGTTGACAAATTTTATCTTTCAGCACCTTTAAAATGCTGATTTTTATCTTCTTTCTTACAAAGTTTGTGGCAAAATCTGCTGTAACACTTATTTTTGTTCTCTCCATAGAATGTGTTTTGTTTCTAGCTTCTTTCATGATTTTTCTATTCATCTTTCACTGTACCCAGTTTGCCTATGAAGTGTTTAGGACTGTGCTTGTGTATGTGTGTGCATGTGTGTGTGCGTGTGTGTATGTATGTAATAGTTACATTGCTTCAGGTTCTCTGAGATTTTCAGATTTGGAGTTTGACTTAGTTCATTATTTTTAGAAAATTCTTGACCACTTTTTGGATATTTTATCTTTCCAATTTTCTGTCTCTTCTCCTTCTGTTATTCCAATTAAAAAAAAAAACAGCTTGTATCATTCACAGAGCTCTGGCACAGAAAGCCAGCACTCACATTTTGTCTCACCTTTGAGGTCACTATCTGTTCTTAAAGTTTGAGCTGGCTGGGTGCGGTGGCTCACACTTGTAATCCCAGCACTTTGGGAGTCTGAGGCAGATGGATCACGAGGTCAGGAGTTCAAGAACAGCCTGGCCAAGATGGTGAAACCCCATCTCTACTAAAAAATACAAAAATTAGCTGGTTGTGGTGGTGGGCACCTGTAATCCCAGCTACTCGGGAGGCTGAGGCAGAGAATTGCTTGAACCTGGGAGCTGGAGGTTGCAGTGAGCCAAGATCTCACCACTGCACTCCAGCCTGAGCAACAGAACGAGACTCCGTCTCAAAGGAAAAAAAAAGTTTGAACTAATTGTCCTGCATCCTCAGCTCATTAATAGGTTCAAGAAAAGTAATAATTTTGTAGCTTATGTGATTTTCCATGTTGTTACGATAATAACCCTGTTTCTTTCTGTATACATATTAATCATAAAGTGAGAGTGATAACTACAGTATTATACGTTCTTATATAGACCCTTCAGAGCTACATTTGCATAGATAACATTCATTCTGTCTCCACTGCATATAAATCATCATTTTATTTAAATCAGTGTTTCAGTTTTAACTTCCTATAATCATGCAAATATTATTCATAGCAGGATGAATATTATTTTAGGAATATATATCTTATGCAATATTTTGGGTTTTTTAGGAGTTCAGAGCTTCCTTATTTTTACTTTGCTTGCTTTTATTTTATATATAACTAATTCATCTACAAACGATCAGACAGAAAAGTAAATATAATCACAAAATAGTGATATGCTTATAATCTGGCTCTTTGAGGGCAAGGGAGTAGCACCGATTGTAGTGCTTGTTAATTCACGTAGTGTAGATACTCTTGCTATGGCAAATTTCAAGTTATTAGTATTTTAAAAGGGGATGGCAAAAGCTTTAAATATTTAATCATTGACTCTCAATAATCAGTATGAGCTAGTATCTTATACTGCTCAGGTTTCCATAACAAAATACTGTAGATTGAGTGGCTTAAACAAAAGAAATTTATTTCTGACAATTCTGAAGGTTTAAAAAGTCTCAGGTCAAAGTCTGGCAGGGTTTAATTTCTAGTGAGGGCTCTCTTCTTAGCTCTCAGATGGGCTGGCTTCTCATTGCATCCTCACACGGCTTTTCCTCTGAATGTGGGGAAAGAAAAGCAATGGGTCTGATTTCTCCTTTGATAAGGACACTAATCCTATCAGATCAGGCCCCACCCTTATGACCTAATCTAACATGAATTGTCTGTTTATATCCCATATATCCAAATACAGTTCCATTGGGGATTAGAGTTTCAAAATGTGAGTTTTGTTGGGACAAAAATTCAGTCCGTAGCAACTGGCTTCAGCACACCACTGACAGCAGTAATAGAAAAGTTTTATATTTTTCCTTGGAATCCTATCATTTTGAACCTACCACTGTCCTGCTTGAAAGTGGAATAGGTGCTCCCTAGCACTGTTGAACTGTCTTCTTGGGGCCCATTCCTCATGATCCTAGGATTCACCCGTTATGTTAGGTGGCCTCTTCTTGAATCAATGTCTTCTTCTTTCTTGATTTACTCTCAAAATTCAAGTTGCTTCCTGAGAAAGAAAGCAAAGGAGGCAATTTTTAAAGCACCCGTATTTTTATTCTACTTTGATACTTTAATGGGTTGTTGTTGAATAGAGTTCCAGGCTGGAAATATTTTTCTTCAGAATTTCAATAACACCATTGTTTTATGATTTTCAATGTTGCTCTCCAAAAATATGGTGCTATTCTGATTTTAATTATTTTGCTTGTCACATTTTTTTCCTAGAAGCTTTTAGAATATACTTTTTATCAGCTACATTCTCATATTTCATGATGATGTACATAACAGGCCTTGAGCTGTGTGAAAAAAGCCAACAACGACAAACAAAACATGTAAAAAAATAAAAGTAACATACTTTCTTTTAACATGGAAAGTATGACTTTCCTAGAAAACAAGAGACAGCTAAAACTTGCTTTTTCCTTCTGAAAAGTTTATTATTAAGATAATAGACTAATCATCTAAATTTTGTATTCTTAAATATTTTATTTTCATCTGCTTATTCTTTGTTTACTTATTGGGGTATGTCTTTTTAATACCTTCTACAAAATTTTTTTTAAAGTCAAACTTTAAAATGTTAGATTTTCAGTGGCTTATTTTTATTCTCTGAATGTTGTACAGAGGTATATTGTGTCCTATTCTGGTTTATATGGGAGCAATGACATCTCCTATTTCTGGGATGTACAAATAATTTTTCTGAATTTGTTTCCCTCTCCAGCTTCATAATTTTTGTTTCCTCTAATTGTTTTTATTCTGTTTGTTTAGGTATTTGTTTTGATGGTAGATGCTTCTCCTCAAATGTCAAATGATCTGTCACTGACTGTTTTTAAAATACTATTTATACTTTAAATGTATAAAATAAATTATAGATGACACAAACAAGTGTAAAATCACTTCACACTCATGGGTCAAAATAATCAATATTATTACAATATTCACACTGCTCAAAGCAATCTTCAGATTCAATGCAATCCTTATCAAAATATTAAAATTATTTTTATACAATTACAATAAACAATTCTAAATTTCAAATGGAACAAAAAAAGAGCCTAAATAGCCAATGAAATCCTAAGCGAAAAGAACAAAGTGGGTGACATCACGTTACCTAACCCCAGATTATACTACAATGCTATACTAACCCAAAGAGCTTGGTACTGGTATAAATATCGACACATAGATCAACAGAACAGTACAGAAGGCCGAGACAAAGTTGACAAAACATACACAAGGGTTAGGACACTTTTTTCAATAGATGGTGATGGGAAAATTGGATTGCCGTATACAAAAGAATGAAACTGAACCCCTATCTCTCACCACATACAAAAATCAACTCAAGATGGATCAAAGACTTAAATATAAGACCTGAAACTGTAAATGTACTGGAAGAAAACCTAGGGAAAACTTTTCAGGACATTGGTTTAGGCAAATAATTCATGACTAAGGCCTCAAAACCACAAGCAAGAAAAACAAAAATAGACAAGTGGGACTTAATTAAACTAAAAATTTCTGCACAGCAAAATAAATAATCAGAATGAACAGACAACTGACAGAATGGGAAAAATGTTTGCAAACTATGCATCTGACAGGGAACTGATATCCAGAATTTACAAGAAACTCAAACAACAGCAACAGCAAAAACAACCCCATTAAAAAGTGGGCAAAGGACAGGAAAAGACATGTTTTAAAAGAAGACATACAAATGGCAAACAAACATATGAAAAAATGCTCATCATCACTAATCATTCAGATAAATGTAAATTAAAACCACGATGGGATACCATCTTACACAAGTAAGAATGGCTATTATTAAAAAGTAAAAAAAAAAATCAAAAGATGGTGGCCAGGATGCAGAGGAAAGGGAATACGAATATCCTATTGGTTGGCATGTAAATTAGTATAACCTCTATGGAAAAGCAGTATGGCATAATATATGCATGTGTGTGTACACACACACATAGTAGTATATGATTCAGCCATAAAAAATGAAATGATGTCTTTTGCAGCAACATGAAGTGAGCTGAAGGCCATTATTTTAAGTGAAACAACTCAAAAACACAAAGGCAAATACCACGTTATAACTTACAAGTGGATGCTAAATAATGTTTACACATGGACATAGAGTGTGTAATAATGAACACTGGAGACTCAGAAAAGTAGGAGGGTGGGAAAGGGGAGAGGGATGATAAATTACGTCATAGGTACATATACATTATTCTAGTAAAGTTTACCCAAAAAGCCCAAACTTCACTACGCGATATAGCTAAGTAACAAAACTGCACTTACACACTTTACATTTATACAAATAATATAAATAAATAGATGTTGAGGGGTTTGGCTTCAGGGTATGATTACTTGTTGCATATCTAATTTTGAAACTTTTATCGTGGATGATTATTTCTTCTAAATAAAATCCTGACACTCGGCCGGGCGCGGTGGCTCACGCTTGTAATCCCAGCACTTTGGGAGGCCGAGGCAGGCGGATCACGAGGTCAGGAGATCGAGACCACGGTGAAACCCTGTCTCTACTAAAAATACAAAAAATTAGCCGGGCGTGGTGGTGGGCGCCTGTAGTCCCAGCTACTCGGAGAGGCTGAGGCAGGAGAATGGCGTGAACCCGGGAGGCGGAGCTTGCAGTGAGCCGAGATCGTGCCACTGCACTCCAGCCTGGGTGACAGAGCGAGACTCCGTCTCAAAAAAAAAAAAAAAAAAAATCCTGACACTCAGACCTCAGAAATGATTACTTTAGATGCCATTCTTCTGAAATATGAGTTGAATAGAAGAAGGAGCTTGGTGATCTTCCAGTTACATAAATAGAATTTTAATATCTGCTTTTAATATAGATTCTTCCTACTGCACCCCCATACCTGTGTCCTAATCACTAGAGTTCCTGGGATTCAATTTCTCCAAAGAGAAAACTATCAGGCTTCTTGATTTTGCAACCATTTCACAGGGTAAACTTAAGTTTTAAAGAAGTTTTAAAAGGAGACTAACCTATTCAGATTGGATAGTTTACTTTTGGATTTTCCTCAGAAGCAGAAATGTGCAGTCAAAGTAGTGTTCCACCCCTTTGTCATTCCTCGTCTAGGGAGCAGATCTGTGACTCGAACTCCAGTTTTGCCTTACAAAAACTTTGACTTTCCCAGAGTTGCTGTCTATGTAATTTTGCTGTTCATCTAGTCTATCGATGTAGGATATGAGCAAGGATCCAAACCTTAACAGCTGTACCAAATCCCACAAGGCATATAGGCAGATGTTGAAATTAAAATATAGTGCAGCTTGAAGGAGAATAGAAAAAAAAATCTGAGAACAAATATCTTAGAATTACAAGCAAATTCTAGTTTTGTACTCATAATTTACAGGTTCCCCTTCCTTACCCCTCCACTCCACCAGCACACACACACACACACACACACACACACACACACACTCCGTCGGTGACTTAACTGGGGCTGAAATTTGGAGATGATTTTTAAATATTGCATGTAAAAGGGATTTCTATGACTCTTATATGTCCTGGATAAAACTTTTCTGCGTTGTGACAAGCCGGGGCTATCACATTGCTGTGCTATCAGGAGGCACATTAATTTCATGAGGCCAATAAGTTCACCCAAGTTCTACCTATTGATTTTCATAATCCTCATCACAAGATATGTTGAATGCAGGATCATCACTACAAAAAGGAAGTCTTAATATAGATAACTATTACCTCAGCCAATAGTCTCTTCCTTATTTTGAAGTTTTCAAATAGTTATAAAGTGAAAATGCAGGATGTTTATAAGGATTTATACTGCATTTGCTATCTTGGATAGGTTGTTCAAAAATTTTAAGTCTTGATTTGGTCTTCTTCATCAAAGGGTAGTATCATTTGAAATATTGTTTATGTAGTTTTTAATTTATTACAGAATGTTTTAAACAGAATGTGTCAAGGATGGAAGTCCCATAGGACCTTTCTCATTTTTTATTTTTGTAGAGATGAGGTCTCACTAGCATACTCTTTCCTTGGCCTCCCAAAGCGCTAGGATTGCAGATGTGATCCAGAACACCCTGCCAAGACCTTTGATTGACTTTGACAACTCTCTATGATAGAAGTTATTAAAGTTTATTGTTCAAAAACATGAGATGGCAGAGACAGGTCAACGGCATAGTGGAATGGGAAGTACTGGACCTTCATTTCCTCCACAAACACAATGATTTTACAATTCATGGACAGATTAGCTTTGGAGTAATCAACAACTAATTGAAAGTCTCCTGCTTCCTGGGGGGATGCAAAAGCAGACTCACTGAAGCCAATAGGAAGATTGAGGACAACCTTTCACCAGAGACCTTGCCCCTGGTGCAATGCCATATCAGAAAGAGACTCCCTAGCTCCTAGCTTTACCCAGAAAAGGGAATGGGTTGATTTGCAAGTCCAGCTCTCTGAGGAGTTTCCTTAGAGGACTGGCTTTTGTCCCTTCAGCCTCAGAGTTCTGATGATCTAGCACAGTCTAGCTATTCATGGTAGAATGGAGGCAGCAGTTTGGACTGGCAAATGTCATTGCTTTCTCTACCTTGCTCAGCACAGAGCAAAAGGATAAAAAATCCCGGATCTTAACTTCCTCCTGGGGATGGAAAGAGTTGATCCATGAGTCTAGCACCCCACTTTCCCTAGGGCTTCTCCCAAAACTAAATGTGTCTCACCAGTCTTAAAAACCACATAGATCTAGCACCATCTGCCCAGGAGAGAATGAAAACAATGACTTGAACGTAGATGCTATATGACTCCCACCCTGGCTCAGCACAGAGAGAATTAACAAAAACCGCAGCTGTCTTCAGCTCCCTGAGGAAGAAAAGAGATAGTGAAGAATGTCAGAACATCTGTTCAGGCTGAGGGTGGTGATCTTCTGCTGTATAAGTCCAGTCTGTCATGATTAGGGGAGGTTTTGCTTTGTCTAATGTACAGACACCAACACAGGGACTCAAAAAAGAGAAAGAAAAAAGAAAGAAGAATGAGCCAAATATTTTCCAAATAAAGAAATCAAAAAATTTTCAGAAATTGACTCTATTAAAATGGAATTGTAAAGTTTACCTAATAGAAAATCAGAAATAATTATCATAAGAATGTTCACAGAAATAATTGCCATAGGAATGTCAAGAGAACAATGCATGGACAAAGTGATAGTTTCAAGAAATAAACAGAAAATATTAAAAAGTACCAAAAGGAAATTATGAAGATGAAGAACAAAATAATTCAACTAAGAAAAATTAGTAGAAGAGTTCAGCAGACTACATCATACGTAAGAAAGAATTAATGAACTCAAAAACAGATCACTGGAAACAACTTAGACAGAGGAGAATAAAGGAAAAAAGAATGAATAAGAGTAAAGAAGTCTCAATAAAATTATGAGATATCATCAAGCAGACCATTATATGTATTATGAAAGGCCCAGAAGGAGAAGAGAGAAAAAACTCAAAAGCGTATTCAAAGAAATCATGGTTGAGGCTGGGAGTGGTGGCTCATGCCTGTAATCCCAGCACTTTGGGAGACTGTGGTGGGTGGATCACCTGAGGGCACAAGTTCAAGACCAGCCTCCCAACGTGGTAAAACCCTGTCTCTACTAAAAATATGAAAACTAGCTGGGTGTTGTAGCAGTTGCCTGTATTCCCAGCTACTTGGGAGGTTGAGGCAGGAGAATCATCTGAGCCTAGGAGGCAGAGTTTGCAGTGAGCTGAGATACCACTGCACCGAAGCTTGGGTGACAGAGTGAGACTCTGTCTCAAGATAAATAAATAAATAAATAAATAAATAAATAAATAAATAAAGGCTGAAGACTTCCCAAATTTGAGGTAGAAAATAGATGTTCAGATCCAAAAACCCAAAGGACATCAAATAAAATAAATCTACATTGAGACACATTATAATCAAAATGTCAAAAGTCAGTGACGAACAGAAAATTTTGAAAGCAGCAAGAAAAAAAGTGACTGTTCAGATATAAGGGACACTTCCATGCTCCCTTCTTCCTGCCATAAAACTATCATCAGATTTTTCACCAGAAATTTTTATTTCAGGCAAGAAACGTATGAGGTGATATATTTAAAGTGCTGAAAGAAAAAAAAAAAACTGCTAACTAAAAATACTATACCTGGATTATATATATATTTTTAACAGAGAGAGAAGATTTTTCTCAGACAAACAAATGCTAAGGGAGTTAATTACCAAGGAACCTGCTTTACAAGAAGTGCTGAAGGGATTAGGTTGAAATGAAAGAATGCTGACCAGCAATCTCACAGCTTAAGAAAGTATGAAACTCATTGGTAAAGGAAAATATATAAACAAATACAGAATACTTTATTACTATAATGGTGGTGGGTAAATAACTTTCCATTCCAGCATTAAAAGTAATTATAACTAAAGAAATATTAAAAGATATGCAATATTAATATATGTAAGTTGTGACATTAACATAAAATGTGTGTGAGAGGGAAAGTTAAAGTGTAAAAAGTTTTTGCATGTGATGTAACTTGTTATATGCTTAGAACATACTGTTATAAAATATTTTTATGTAAGCCCTAAAGGTAAGAAAGAGGAAAAGCTAAAGAAGTTAGAGAAAAATAAGGTGAAAGAAATTTCAAAGAAAAAAATAACACTAATAGAAAACAACTAACAATATGTCAATAATAAATCTCCGTCCCTGTCAATAATTATTGTAAACGTAAACCAGTTGAATTTCCCAATCCAATTACATAGAGGGGTGAATGGATTAAAAAACTATGACCTAACAATATGCTGTCTACAAGAAATTCACTTTAGATTTAAGGACACACATAGACTGAATGTGAAGGGATGGGAAAAGACATATTGAATGTCTATTCAATATGTTACCTTTTGGTAACATATTGTTACCTATTGGTAACATTTTGGTTACCTTTTGGTAACCAAAAAGGACCATGAGTGGTTATACCTATATCCAACAAAATAGATTTTAAGTCAAAATTTTTCACAGATGACAAAGAACATTAAACATCGATAAAAGGGTTAATCTATCAGGAAGATATAATAAGTATATGTGCACTCCCTTACAGATCTCCTAGATACATAAAGCAAACATTTATTGATCTGAAGGGAGAAATGGACAGCAATACAGTAATAGTAAAAGACTCAATCCCCCACTTTCAATGATGGACAGAACATTCATACAGAAGACAAATAAGGAAACAGAGGACTTGAATAATACTATAGATCAAATTGATCTAACAGACATACACAAAACATTCTAACCAACGGCAGCAAAAGACACATTCTTCTCAGGTGCATGTGCACCCTTCTCAAGGATAAATTACATGTTAGGTCACAAAACAAGGGTTTAAAACTTTAAGAAGACTGTAATCATACCAAATATATTTTCTTACCACAATGGAATAAAGTTAGAAGGAATAAATACCATAAGAAAAACTGGAAAATTCGAACATAAATGGAAATTAAACAACAATCTTGAACAACCATTCAAGCGTCAAAAAAACCCATTTAAAAAAAATAAAAATTATTTTGAAACAAATGAAAATAAAAAACATGCATAAAATATTATAGGCTGCATTTAAAGGAGTAATAAAAGGGGAGACTGTAAAAATACTCCTATTAAAAATATCTCAAAGAGGCAACCTAAATTTCCATCTCATGGAAATAGAAAAAGAAGAACAAACTAGCCCATAGTTAACAGAAAGAAGTAAATAACAAAAATTAGACCAGAAATAAATAAAATAGAAAATAGAAAAATAATAGAAAAAGATCAATGAAACCAAAAGTTGAGTTTTGAAAAGATAAACAAAATGGACAAACCCTTAGCTAGACTAAGAAAAAACGGTAGAAGACACAAATAAATAATATCTAAAATGAAAGAAGAGACATTATGACTGATGTCACATAAATAAAAAGGATTACAAGACAGTACCATGAACAATTATATGTCAAAAAACTGAATAACCTGGAATAAATGTATACATTTCTAGAAACTTCTAAGCCTAAATAATGCAGAAATGTAATGTGAACAGACCTATAAGAAGTACTGATATAAGAGTTAAGAAGAAATTACTTAGGTAGATAGTAAAGGTATAGAGGTTTCTCAAAAAGTAAAAAATACAACTATCATATGATCTAGCAATACAACTGCTAGGTATTTTATCCAAAATAATATCAAGATCTCAAAGAGATTTTAGCACTCGTATGTTAATTGTAGCACTATTTACAATAGCCAAGATGTGGAAATACTCTAAATGGCCTTTCAAAGATGAATATAGTATATACATCCAATAAAATCAAATTTAGCCTTAAAAAAGAAGGAAATTCTACAAGGCATAACACCGTAGATGAACCTTGAGGACATTATGCTCAATGAAGCAAACCAGTCACAGAAAGAGAAACACTACATTATTCCACTTATATGAAATCTCTAAAGAGTCAAATTCATAGAATCGAAGAGTGAAATGGTGGTTACCATGGGCTAGGGGGAGCAGGAAAGGAGGAGTTGCTCATCAGCAGGAATAAAGTTTCAGTAAAACAAGATGAATAAGCTCCAGAGATCTGCTGTACAACATTGCATCTATAGTTAATAATAATGTATCATACAATTAAAAATTTAAGGGAGTAGGTCTCATGTCTTAATGTGAGATTGGTAGTTCTTACCAAGCTAACATAAGATATATAAAATAAATCACATAGAACGTTGTTAATAACATCGGCTCTCAGTGGAACTCCAGAGTATCTAATTTTGAGCAAACTCTGGAAACATGCATTTTAAGCAACTGAGTAATGATTGCGGGTGGCTCCTATACCTAACTTTGTTGTTTACTTCTAGAAGGAAAATGCTGTAGACCTAACATACAAATCTAATGAGGTAGATATCCGTTTCTTCTTCCACAGTCTTCATATTCACTTGTCACACTCTTCACTACTCAAATAACTGACAAAAATTTGTTTTATCTCTTCTGACCCTTTGGAATCTTCGTGTTATGTGTCTTGTTTCCGGATTTCTTTCTTTCTTTCACAGTCTTTAAAAGCTCATGTATCTACCTGAATAAACTGGTGGTTGATAAGTCTTTGTATATGCCTTTCATCTTTTCTAGGATGCATTAGCATGAGGTACCCTGGTAACCACAGTATCAACTACAAAGTCAGAAAGTAAGCATGTCATATTCCATTCCGGCCCTCAGTATTTCCCTATAAAACACTCTTTCCTGGTCTCACTACGCTTTTGGGCATTCAATACGTATTCATTATGCATTGAATATCTTAAAAATTTCTGACATATGTCACCATCCTATTACTTTGATCTGTTTTTGGACAATGGAAAAGTACTTCAATTTCAGAAAGCGTGTTTGAACTCTAATGCTTATGTAGCTCATCAGTGGCCTGAAAACCCCTTGGCTGATCCCCAGCAATTATGTCTATTCCACCAGCTGTAGGTTTTGATGACAGAATTTCTAATTAGCTAAATATTAAATTAACTAAATATATAGCTCACCTGCCCCCTATAACTGAGTGATATTTGTTTACATATATTTATGAGTATTTTTAAACACAAGTCTTTTATTTTCTATGAACATTGTCATGTCAAATTCCAAGAAAGTAGAGGTTAAAAAAATAATGTTTATGCTGGTAGACAAAAAGGAAAAGCTAACACTTCTATACATTCAAATGAATTTATCAACCTGCCTTACACCATAAGAGAGGTAAAGAGGTTATACTAGTTTTTTCATAAATGTTCATGTACTATAGAAAGGATATAAGTGAAATACAGGGAAGACTTTAAGCTTTATTCTCTGAGGGAATATGTTATAGTCTTCTTTTCTTTTTTAAAAAATCAAGTGTTTCAGCCGGCCGCTCTTGGAAGGCTGAGGTGGGCGAATCGCCTGAGCTCAGGAGTTGGAGACCAGCCTGGGCCAAATGGTGAAACCCCATCTCTACAAGAAATAAAAAAAATTAGTCAGGCATGGTGCCATGCACCTGTAGTCTCAGCTACTTAGGGGGCTGAGGCGGGTGCATCGTTTGAGCCCAGGCTGCAGTGAACCATGATTGTACCACTGCACTCATCTGGGCAACAGAGTGAGACCCTGTCTCCAAAAACAAAACAAAGCAAAAAGTATTAAAGAAAGTATATAAGAATGAAGTGTTTCAAAGGGATACTCTATAAGCAGAATAGGACTAGGATTTGTTGGTGTGGATCGTATTCACAGGCCCTTCTGGACTGCATTCACAGTGGTAGGACATGCATTCCATGATAGAGTGAATTCTACTGACAGGGAATGGCGGAAATTGAAGAGGATTGTTTATGTCTCCATAGGAATGCTTTGAGTCTACCTGGTCACTGCAAAACACCATATTGACTTTGTATAAGTAATGAGGAACTTTATTTTTTGTTTTTATTTTTTAATGAATTATTAGCAAAGTTTACTCCTGTGAAAAAGAGGTGGAGGTAGCCAGATGCTTACATACCATAGTTTTAGGAGTATTACTAAAAGAATTATTATAAAAAGTTACCTCCTGTAATCCAAATTTGGTCTTTAGTCATTTCTTGCCTGGGAAATTTGCAATAATATTTCTAACTGGTTTTTGTGACTCTGATCTCTCTGTTCTACAGTTCTTTCCACAGGCAGGAATAGGTAGATTTCTGAAGCACAGTTGTAATCAAGTTTAAAAGCTGCAGGGAAACCCCATCGTCTGATTGAGAAAATAAAATGTCCAAATTGAGTTAAGTGATTTTTTAATATGTATCTCCTGCCTATTATTAATTAACTTATTCATAAATTTTTCTAAGTGCCTGGTATGTCCTAGCCTGTGCATCACGAGAGCTACTAGCCATAACAAACCACTTCAAATTTAATGCAACACGTATTTTGCAATCCTCTGTCTTTTCCTGACATAGCCCCTCTTTCTGAAAAGTTACCTTTTACTTTCATTGTTCATCACTTCCACATTAGACATATATCTTATTATTTGCAAAGCTCAAAATAATGTAATCTATGTGTGTTTGCATCCGTTTCTTTGCTTTACCTAAAAGACTAAAAATGTATTAGTCTTACTAATTTTTTTAATTATAAGGT
The DNA here is from genome assembly GCF_028878055.3 of Symphalangus syndactylus. Taxonomy (NCBI): domain Eukaryota; kingdom Metazoa; phylum Chordata; class Mammalia; order Primates; family Hylobatidae; genus Symphalangus; species Symphalangus syndactylus. Next base: position 15,105,995 of record NC_072428.2, read on the forward strand.
AACATATTTTGTTGCAAAAAAGGGGAGATAGCATATAAAAGAGTAATAGAATGTCCTCCACTATTAATTTTCCCACAATACTTTTAATGTGCATTTTGCTTATGAATAGTATACATACATAAAATATGTAAATCATGAACCTACAGCTTTGTAAAGTTTCACAAATTGAGCACACACAGAAATCAGGAACCATATCAAGGAAGAGTCCAGTAGCACCAAACCAACAGTTCCTTATTTCTTCTGATGGTTACTCCTCCTCAAGAGTATAACCACTACCCTGAGTATTATTAGCTTGGCTTAATTTTGTCTCTTTTGAGCTTTTTGGAATAAAATACTACTAATTGCCTTGTGTCTGCTGCCTTTTTTTTTTTTTTTAGGCAGAGTCTCGCTCTGTTGCCCAGGCTGGAGTGCGGTAGCATGATCTCAGCTCACTGCAAGCTCCACCCCCTGGGTTCATGCCATTCTCCTGCCTCAGCCTCCCAAGTAGCTGGGAATACAGGCACCCCCGACTATGCCTGGCTAATTTTTTGTATTTTTAGTAGAGACAAGGTTTCACCGTGTTAGCCAGGATGGTCTCGATCTCCTGACCTCATGATCCACCCTCCTCGGCCTCCCAAAGTGCTGTGATTACAGGCGTGAGCCACCGCGCCCGGCCGTGTCTGCCTTCTTTTGCTCAGCATTATTATTATGAAATTCATCAATGACCCTGCATGCATTTGTGTATATATAAATACATACACACATACATATTTCTTTGGAGTCTAGACCAGGAAATAGAAATGCTAGGTATACATAAGGTGAGTTTTAGTGGATATTGCCGCTTAAAAGTGATTCAATCAATTTACATTCACAATAGCTGTTTTGAGTTTCCTGTGCTGAAGGTTGATTGAATACAGATCTGTTGTACATATTTCTCGTCCTTATGGGATCAGTGGCCTATCTAGGGCCTTTACTTCTTACGGCATTGGAATAAATGCAAAAGGGATAAGTGGAACCACACATTGTCTCTTCAGGCTGTGGTTGAGAGTGGTCATAGTATCACTTTTGTTCATATTTCATTGTCCAAATCAAATCACATAGTTAAGCCCCAACATCAGTAAGTGCCACACCTTTAGTGGAAAGAGCTGCAAAATCATGTAACAAACGTGAATACAGAGAAACATTGGGAATAACGATGCACTATAGCATAGTTTGCTCTCTTGATAACACTTATTTATATTCCTTCCATACACAGAATGCCTTTACACCCCAAGACATTCTAAATTCCTGTCTAATCCTTTTATTAAGCACAAAGGCTAGAATTCTATGCTTTATAACACATCAGTATTTTTCTCCCCCTGAATCTTTGGGGGAAAGAAAAGTCTACTCTCATATACCTAACACAGGGACAAAATGATCACAATAAACAATTACATTTAAAAGAGAGATGAGGCTGGGCGCGGTGGCTCATGCCTGTAATCCCCACCCTTTGGGTGGCCGAGGTGGGTGGATCATGAAGTCAGGAGTTCAAGACAAGCCTGGCCAACACAGTGAAACCCCGTCTGTACAAAAAATACAAAAATTAGCCAGGCATGGTGGTGCATGCCTGTAGTCCCAGCTACTCGGGAGGCTGAGGCAGGAGAATCACTTGAACCCAAGAGTTGGAGGTTGCGATGAGCCGAGATCACACCACTGCACTCCCACTTGGGCAACAGAGTGACACTTCATCTCAAAAAAAAAAAAAAAAAAAGATGAATAGGAGATTTATAACAATCACTGTTTTTTATAAATTCTGGAATCTCAGTGAACAAATGTTGAGTCTGGCTGTTCTTTGGTTATGAAACATTCCTTGACTCTGAATCTGCTCACTGAGGTGGCTCCCAAGTCCATTTGTCTCTATAACTCTTGGATCAACCTCTGGGAGATCCTTTCTCCACCCCCACCCCCACTATTTTTGTTGTTCATTTGCAAAGAAGCATTATAAAATATTTTATTGTGGGAGACTGAGTTGGTTTCTCAGGCTGTTTCATGGCTACAGAAATGTAGGAGTCAAAAGGTGTTAAACCTGAATAGTTTTAGTCTTCACAATCCAAACTAGGGATGCTTTTGCTGATACAATTCTTTTCAATTTTGGGGGGTTTTGTTTGCAACTTTACAGAACAAAAACACATTCACAATTATTATACCTTTCAATTGAGACTTGTTTATGGGTGTGTTAGGCATATCAGGCTTCTCCTTATCTTTTTAGCAAAAGTGATCTACTGGCAGCTCCCTTGATTCTCTGAGAGGTCTTAATAAAGAATGTGAGGCTATGGCCTTGTCCTGGTTTATGTTTCCATGCTGTATCCTAAGAAGCATGCCTTATATTCCCATCTAGGATAAATCTTAATTTCACAGAGTTTTGTTTCTGTGGAGATGGAAGATGACAAAAAAAAGAGTTATTTTTCACCTGAGCAACTTCCAGAAAGTTTTCACTGTCTATGGATCCTCTCAATTCTATTTATAAGCAACAAATTGTTCTCTGAGCTCATCTCTTTCTCGGAGCACTTTGTCATAGCTGGCAAAATTTAGCTCAATTTTTTTTTTTTTTTTTTTTTTTTTACTTTCTGTGGAGAATCCTCTTTACACAAGGCCAAACGTCCTTTAGGTGAACTAAATTCTAAGTTATCACAGACAAGAGCTACAAATGGTTTTTCCTTTATATAACATGGATTTCCATTTTGTCTTACTTTCTGTCACAGTTTCCTTACCATTTTCCCAGACTCATGCAATAGTTTCCTTAAAACCTTTCTCCTGAACCCAAATTTAACTGTCATTTTTTTACAGCTATACTATACTTCTGGGTACATCATTCTGTATCAGCTAAATATTGATGTAACTATATTGCATAATGAACCATCCCAAATATCAGTAGCTTATAACAATAATGACTTACTCTTACTTATATGTCTGTGAGTCAACTGGAAGTTCAAGAGTCTAAGCAGTGTTTTACTGGGCTTGCTCCCAATATGCACCTTGGCTTCAGGTGCACTGTACATGTCTATTAGTTTTCTGTACCAGTGGGACAGCTGAGTCATGTTCTTATGACGCAAATAGAAATGTAATAGAGTAAGAGAAACATGTTATATGCCTTAATCCTAGAATCCAAATCCACATGCTATCAGTTCTGACAACATTCAACAAGCAAAAAAAGTCAGAGTCCAATCTCAGCATTAGTGGGACCAAAAAATATATTTTGGCATTAATGAGAAGAAGTGCAAAGTCATATGATGAATAAAGAATTTGAAGCAATAATACAATTTCATCCATTTTATCTTTTTATTAACAGAAGTTCTTAATTTTGATGCAGTCTATTTTATTCTTCCTTATTCTTCAGTTGCTACTGCTTTTTATGCCCTGTTTTGGAAGTCTGCCCATCCCAAGTTCATGAAACAATTGTCCTATAATTTATTCTAAAAGCTTTGTAGTTTTATGTTTTGCATTTAGATCTTAAATCCAAGTGGAACTGATTTTATTGTTTGGCATAAAATAAGGGTCTAAATGTATTTATTTTTTTCATATGGATAGTCAGTTGACCCAACATCATGAATATGCAAGACTCTCCTTCATCCAGCACACTACAGTGTTATGTATATTAAAAATAAAATAAAAACAGGTGACTGTATGTGATTCTGTTTCTGAGTTTTCTTCTCTGTTCCAAAATTATAATTTTTAATGCTTATGCCAATATCACATTGTCTTCATAACTATAGATCTGAATGTCTTGTTACATAGTATGTAAGTCCCCTAGTTTTACTCTTTGTCAATATTGCCTTTGCTATTCTTGATCCTCAATATAAATTTTAGAATCCTTGTATCAGTAATCATGCCCCCCCCAACATATACATACAACCTCTGGAGTTTTAAATGGGTTAACATTAAATTTATAAAATGGTTTTAAGAAAGTTGATATATTTACCATATATGAGTCTTCCAATGCATAAATATGGTATGCTTAATTAATTTATTCTTTAATGTCTGTTGGGAGTTATCATAGTTTTCAGTATAAAATTATTATATAGTCTTCTTTAGTTTTATCCCTATTTGATAATTTTGTTATGTTATAGAAATGACATTTTTATAAAATATCATTTTCAATTTTTGTATTACTAATTTATAAAAATATAGTTTCATACTTTTTCTACCTATTATGAATACATTCATAATATTTTATCAAATCCCTATTATATTCTAGGCTGTATATAATTTAGCCTTCAGCTATGTTTTCTCCACTTTTTTCTTAATAATGTAAAACTGTTATACATAACATATTTTAATAAAATCTTATTTTCAACTGTTATATTACTTATTTAAAATATGTATTAGTCCATTCACATGCTGCTATAAGGACATATCAAAGACTTGTCATTTATAAAGGAAAGAAGTTTAATTGACTCACAGTTCCACAGGGCTAGGGAGGCCTTAGGAAACTTACAATCATGACAGAAAAAGAAGCAAACATGTCCTTCTTCCCAAGGTGGCAAGAGAGAAAATAATGAGAGAAGGTGGGGAAAGCCCTTTAGAAAACCGTCAGATCTCATGAGAATTTACTATCACAAGAACAGCATGAGGGTAGTCACCCTCATGATTCAATTACCTTCCACCAGGTCCCTCCCACTACACGTGGGCATTATGGGAACTACAATTCAAGAGGAGAATTGGGTGGAGACACAGCTAAATCATGTCAAAAGATAAATTTGATGTTTTAAATAGACCTATTCTCAAATAACCTTATAATCAAAAATTAATGCTAATTGTGTGGCTGTTGATTATTTCAGGATTTCTACTTATTTGGTCATGTTGTCTTGAAATGATGGCAATTTTATTTATGCTATTCAAGTGCTTAGGAATTCAAAATGTTTCTTGCTTTATTTCTATTTTGTTTAATAGTGCTATACCAGCTTTATACTATGAGTAGTATCTAATTTTCCTTATTGTTGCATTCAATCTTTATATGTACTTATATTTAAAGACTCCTTATCATTTGCATTTCACAGTCCTCACCAGTTTTTATTAAGTCTGACAATCTTAGCCTTTAAATTAGAGCACTTAATAAATTTACATTTAATTTAATGCCGTTTTAGTTGAATTTATATGGTAGCCATGAGAATGTGCCTCTAGGTACTCTTATTACAAGGAGTGTAATTGACTGGGGCAAAGCTTTGCACTCTGAAATCAACATATATGCATACAGGAAAACCTCCCATGAGCTTTTCCCAGGGAGCAACAGAGTGTGGTTAAGTCGGGCTCACTCCTGGGAGATGTGGGACTCCTCTGGCATGTGACTTGGCTTGAGCATTCCTCAATGACCTTGAGAACTTTTCAGTCTAAGATGCTTTCTCACAGATTCTCTTACTTACTTCCTGTCTTCTCTTCTTCACTTGAGATCAGACTTGCCCCATGATCTGATGGTGCTCTCAAATTCTCCAACCCCTCTCTCCCACCCCAGTTTTCTTTCTCAGGTGTGTTTCTTGTGGCAAATTTCTTGCCATTTAATTCTCTCTTGGCAGCTGCTTCTTAGAGAACCTGAACTGACTGTTTTATCTACTATCATTCTATTTTTCTTTTATTTGGCCACCTGTTTTTATGTTCTTTATCATACTTGCATACTTTGGATTACAAAAATTATTATTCCATTCATACAACTTAATACATATAAATTATTTGCTATAATTTAGGTAGTTAACTATATGGCTTATAACATGAATCCCTGATTTATCTTGACTTAGTGTAATCCAATGCAAATGATTACATTCAACACTTGATAATATTAAAATTTTAGTAACTTTTAACTTCATCTACAACCCATCTCCACTTCTGTGTGTTTGTTGCACTGAATATTTTACCTAGTTAATACGTCATAAGCTTTATTGAGATATAATTTATATACAATAAAAATTTACCAATGGTAGGTTTGCAATGAGACATATTTTGACAAGTGTCAGCCATCATATAACCACTATCACATTCATGTTATAAAAGATTCCTATCAGTCCCCTATTTTTTTTTTTGTTATAAATCCTCTCTTCCTGCCTCTAATTCTTTGTGATGACTGATCTGCTTTTTGTCAATCTAATTGCCGTTTTTTTTGCATTTCACATAAATGGAATCATAAAATACATAGCCTTTGTCCTCTGGCTTTTCTCCTTTTAGGAAAATACCTTTGATATTTATTCATGTTATTAAGTGTAATGGTGGTTTTTTGTGTGTATTTTCTTAGGCTTTAATCATCTCTACTGAAAAGTCAAATCATAATCTCGCACTTGTTCCTTTGATGGTAATACATTTTTTTCTTTTCTGGAAGATTTTAAGATTTACTCTTTGCCTTTGATTTTTAGTGGTCTTCTTATGATGAGCGTATGGTTTTGTTTTGCTCCATTTTTGTTTTTTGTTTGTTGTCTTTGTATTTATTCATGTTGGAATTTTCAAAGATTCTTAAACCTGTACCTTGATACATGTCATAGTTTTGCTAAATTATTGGCCATTATCTCTTCAAATAGTGCTTCTGACCCATTTTACTGTACCATTCTCCTGGGAGTCCAATTACGTAGATAGTAGGGGTATTCTTTGAGTTCCATGAGTTTGTATTCTTATTCTATGTTATAGTTTCAGTTTGGATTATATAATAAGACATGTCTTCCAATTTACTTATCCTGGAACTAATTAATCTAATCTAGTATTAAAGCATCCAATGAATTAAAAATTTTAGATATTATTCATCAGTTCTAGATTTTTGATTTGATTATCTTTTAAGGATTCCAGTTGTCTTGTGGAATTATTTATTGCTGTCTATTTTCTTCCTCTTTTTCTTGATTGATTTAAACATATTATTTCAAAGTCATTGGCCATTAACTCCAATATCTTGATCACCTATGAGTCTACTTTTATAGTCTTTTTTTTTTCTATTGGTTTGTGTCATATTTTTTTAAATGGAATCTCAAATGCTAGTTTAAAAATGTAAAGGTTACTGATGATCTTACCTTTCTTAAGAGCGGATTCACTCATTTCTGCACTAGGCAGACAGGGTGAAGAATAATCATAGTAATCAAATTGTGGGTGGTGCTGAGTCAAAGCCAGACTGAAGCTCTGGTAAGAATGAATCCTCTTTAGTTTTGCTCTTTTCTTTCTAAATTTTTTACTAAGAGTCTTTTGTGTATTGGGGGGTGCAGTCTTTGGCCACATGACAAGCCAATCTTTCTTTTTTGTTTGTTTTTTTTGAGATGGAGTCTCACTCTGTCACCCAGGCTGGAGTGTAGTGGTGCAATCTTGGCTCATTGCAAGCCCCGCCTCCCCGGTTCACACCATTCTCCTGCCTCAGCCTCCCGAGCAGCTAGGACTACAGGCACCCGCCACCACTCCCAGCTAATTTTTTTTGTATTTTTAGTAAAGACGGGGTTTCACCATTCACAGGATGGTCTCAATCACCTGACCTTGTGATCTGCCCGCCTCAGCCTCCCAAAGTGCTGGGATTACAGGCGTGAGCCACCACACCCGGCCAACAAGCCAATCTTTCTGTTCTGCTTTTCAGCTGAGTTTTATTTAAGTTGTGGCCCCTGTGTTAGTCTGTTTTCATGCTGCTGATAAAGACATACCTGAGATTGGGAAGAAAAAGAGGTTTAAGTGGACTTACAGTTTCACGTGGTTGGGGAGGACTCAGAATCATGGCTGGAGGTGAAAGCTACTTCTTACATGGTGGCAGCAAGAGAAAAATGGAAAGATGCAAAAGTGGAAATCCCCAATAAAAACATCAGATCTTGTAAGACTTACTCAATACTACAAGAACAGTATGAGGGAAACCTCCCCCATGATTAAATTATCTCCCACTGGGTTCCTCTCACAACATGTAGGAATTATGGGAGTACAATTCAAGATAAGATTTGGGTAGGAACACAGCCAAACCATATCATTTCACCCCTGGCCCCTCCAAATCTCATGTCCTCACATTTCAAAACCAATCATGCCTTCCCAACATTCCCCCAGAGTCTTAACTCATTTTAGCATTAAACCAAAAGTCCACAGTCAAAAGTCCCATCTGAGACAAGTCAATGAGCCTGTAAAATCAAAACTAAGCTAGTTACTTCCTAGATACAGTGGGGGTACAGGTATTATGTAAATACAGCCATTCCAAATGGGAGAAATTGGCCAAAACAAAGGGGTTATAGGGCCCATGCAAGTCTGAAATCCAGTGGGGCAGTTAAATCTTAAAGCTCCAAAATGTTTTCCTTTGACTCCAGGTCTCATATCCATGTCATGCTGATGAAAGAGGTGGGTTCCCATGGTCTTCATCAGCTCAGCCCCTGTGGCTTGGCAGGGTATAGATAGCCCCCCAATCCTGGCTGCTTTCATGGGCTGGAGTTGAGTGTCTGCAGCTTTTCCAGATGCACAGTGCAGGCTGTCATTGGATCTATCATTCTGGGGTCTGGAGAATGGTGGGCCTCTTCTCACAGCTCCACTAGGTGATGCCCCAGTAGGGACTGTGTGGCTGTTCCCACCCCACATTTCTCTTCTGCACTGCCTTAACAGAGAGTCTTCATGAGGAACCCCCCCTGCAGCAAACTTTTGCCTGGGCATCCAGGCATTTCCATACATCTTCTGAAATCTAAGTGGAGGTTCCCAAACTCCAATTCTTGACTTCTGTGCAACTTCAGGCTCAACACCACATGGAAGCTGCCAAGGCTTGGGGCCTTCTGAAGTAACAGGTTGATCTGTACCTTGGCCCCTTTTAGTCATGGCTGGAGCAACTGGGACACAGGGCACCAAGTCCCTAGGCTGCACACAGCACAGGGACCCTTGGCCCAGCCCATGAAATTATTTTCTCCTGGGCCTCCAGGCCTGTGATGGGAGGGGCTGCCCCGAAAAACTCTGACATGCCCTAGAGACATTCTCCCTATTGTCTTGGGGATTAACATTTGACTCCTCATTACTTATGCAAATTTCTACAGCTAGCTTGAATTTCTCCTCAAAAAATGGAGTTTTATTTTCTACTGAATGGTCAGGCAGCAAATTTTCTGAACTTTTATGCTCTGTTTCTCTTTTAAAATGGAATGCTTTTAACAGCACCCAAGTCCCCTCTTGAATGCTTTTCTGCTTAGGAATTTCTTCCTCCAGATATCCTAAATCATCTCTCTCAAGTTCAAAGTTCCACAAATCTCTAGGGCAGGGGCAAAATGCCACAAGTCTCTTTGCTAAAACATAATAAGAGTTGCCTTTGCTCCAGTTTCCAACAAGTTCCTCATCTCTATCTGAGACCACCTCAGCCTGGACCTTATTGTTTGTGCCACTATCAGCATTGTTGCCAAATCCATTCAACAAATCTCTAGGAGGTTCCAAACTTTCCCACATTTTCTTATCTTCTTCTGAGCCCTCCAAACTATTCCAACCTCTGCCTGTTACCCAGTTCCATAGTTGCTTCACATTTTCAGGTATCTTTTCAGCAACATCCCACTCCCAGTACCAATTTACTGTATTAGTCCATTTTCATGCTGCTGATAAAGAGATACCTGACACTGGGAAGAAAAGGAGGTTTAATTGGACTCACAGTTCCACATGGCCAGGGAGGCCTTAGAATCACAGTGGGAGATGAAAGGCACTTCTTACATGGCAGTGGCAAGAGAAAAATGCGGAAGATGCAAAAGCGGAAACCTCTGATAAACCCATCAGATCTCATGAGACTTATTCCCTACCATGAGAAAAGTATGGGGGAAACCTATTCCATGATTCAAATTACCTCCCACTGGGTCTCTCCCACAACACACGGGAATCATGGGAGTACAATTCAAAATGAGATTTGGGTGGGAACACAGCCAAATCATATCAGTCCCCTGCTCTTCAAACAAAACTAGACTTCAGCAAATATACTGAGAAGATAATTAACCATGGAAATCAGGTCTCTAATGTCTGCCAAAGCTCTACCATTTCTGTACCTATCAGCAAAGGCCTTTTGAGTTCTAACTCCTATATTTTTTGGCCCTCTTCCTATAGCCCAAATTATTAAATGTCTCCTGGGTAAAAGCAATTTCAGAGGGATAAGTTTATCTCTGATGGCCCTTCTCCAGTGAGTCCTTCTTGTTCGTGTTGTTGCCTGTTCACTGTATTCAGACAGATGATTTTCATATTTTATTCAATTATTTTATTGCTATAGATGAGGATACTGGTTTGATATGTTACATTTTTCCATTCACAATTAGAAAGCTTTTCTTCTATATAATTGAGTTTTAAAATCTATTTTCTCATACTTTATGGGAGTTTTCCTATATGTGGCTATTTCCTTGAAGAGACTGTGAAACCATGAACATCTTGAGGGAAGAAATCATCATTAATTGAATATTTTTTGCAATACATACAATGTTATACTTTCAGAGGCGGATTATATCGGATTCCTTTGGTCATCTAATAAATCACATGAACTATGATGAGAAAAAAATTTTCACATGTGAACACACACTGAAATATTTGGATATAATTGTGGGTTCAATAACATATCCATCTAGTGCATTTTTTTATCTAGGCTTTGGAGACCCTGGTCAAAAACCCCTACAAGGAAGTTATTAGGAAATGAGTGACTTATCTAGTTTCTACTGTCACACTTTTAGAGTCCTATATTATGACAAAGCATTATGTTTCTACAACTATTATTTTAATTTAAAGACCAAATGACTAGTAACAATACATTTAATGAGCATTTGTGAATTTTGGTTGGCCTACATTTAATTTTATATGCTGAAATCAGTTTAACGTTAAGAAAATTCTGTCTTTACTTTTTGATGAGTCAAGATACTTCATGTTACCATTACAAAAGTCAACAGATATCACAGAGCCTTCTTCTACCCCATAGGTGTTTTCTTCAATCAGTGCTTTCAAGAGGTTGGGCAATAACCTTAGTTTTATCAATTGACTCTTCTCTTCCAAGACTCTAATGTTAAGTTGAACAAGGCAAGAATAGAATTTATAGTTAGAATGTGTCAACTTTGGTATCAATGCCTGAGATTGAAGAACAATTCCTGTTACTGAGGTATTTTGAGGTTCCCAGTAGAATTTACTCCATGACATTTTTAGAAGGTCCTCACCCTATCTTTACAATCAGCTCTCCTATTTGCTTATTAAAGAGTCAACTAACATGCCCAAGTAAACACGTTAACACATCATCAGGCATTAAGCCCTATCTTAACATAATTTATTATTGTTCACTTCCAGAGCAAGCAGGTCTTTGCTTTTTCTTTTTTTTTTTTTATTATACTTTAAGTTCTTGGATACATGTGCACAACATGCAGGTTTATTACATAGGTATACACGTGCCGTGTTGGTTTGCTGCACCCATCAACTCGACATTTACATTAGGTAGTTCTCCTAATGCTATCCCTCCCCCTAACAGGCCCCAGTGTGTGATGATCCCTGCCCTATGTCCAAGTGTTCTCATTGTTCAATTCCCACCTATGAGTGAGAACATGCAGTGTTTGGTTTTCTGTCCTTGTGATAGTTTGCTGAGAATGATGGTTACCAGCTTCATCCATGTCCCTGCAAAGGACAAGAACTCATCCTTTTTTATAGCTGTATAGTATTCCATGGTGTATATGAGCCAAATTTTTTTTATCCAGTCTATCATTGATGGACATTTGGGTTGGTTCCAAGTCTTTGTTATTGTGAATAGTGCCACAGTAAACATATATATACATGTGTCTTTATAGTAGCATGATTTATAATCCTTTGCATATATACCCAGTAATGGGATCTCTGGGTCAAATGGTATTTCTAGTTCTAGATCCTTGAGGAATTGCCACACTGCCTTCAACAATTGTTGAACTAATTTACACTCTCATCAACAGTGTAAAAGCATTCCTATTTCTCCACCTCCTCTCCAGCATCTATTGTTTCCTGACTTTTTAATGATCGCCATTCTAACTGGCGTGAGATGGTATCTCATTGTGGTTTTGATTTGCATTTCTCTGATGACCAGTGATAATGAGCATTTTTTTCATTTGTCTGTTGATGGCATAAATGTCTTTTTTCGAGAAGTGTCTGTTCATATCCTTCACCCACTTTTTGATGGGGTTGTTTTTTATTGTAAATTTGTTTAAGTTCTTTGTAGATTGTGGATATTAGCCCTTTGTCAGATGGGTAGATTGCAAAGATATTCTCCCATTCTGTAGGTTGTCTGTTCACTCTGATGGTAATCTCTTTTGCCATGCAGAAGATCTGTAGTTTAATTAGATCCCACTTGTGTATTTTGGCTTTTGTTGCCATTGCTTTTGGTGTTTTAGTCATGAAGTCCTTGCCCATGCCTATATCCTGAATGGTACTACCTAGGTTTTCTTCTAGGGTTTTTATGGTTTTAGGTCTAACATGTAAGTCTTTAATCCATCTTGAATTAATTTTTGTATAAGGTGTAAGGAAGGGATCCAGTTTCAGCTTTCTACATATGGCTAGCCAGTTTCCCCAGCACCATTTATTAAATAAGGAATCCTTTCCCCATTTCTTGTTTTTGTCAGTTTGTTAAAGATTAGATGGTTGTAGATGTGTGATGTTACTTCTGAGGCCTCTGTTCTGTTTCATTGGTCTATATATCTGTTTTGGTACCAGTACCATGCTGTTTTGGTTACTGTAACCTTGTAGTATATTTTGAAGTCAGGTAGCATGATGCCTCCAGCTTTGTTCTTTTTGCATAGGATTGTCTTGGCAATGCAGGCTCTTTTTTGGTTCCATATGAATTTTAAAGTAGTTTTTTTCCAATTCTGTGAAGAAAGTCATTGGTAGCTTGATGGGGATGGCACTGAATCTGTAAGTTACGTTGGGCAGTACGGCCGTTTCCACAATATTGATTCTTCCTGTCTATGAGCGTGGAATGCTCTTCCATTTGTTTGTGTCCTCTTTTATTTCATTGAGCAGTGGTTTGTAGTTCTCCTTGAAGAGGACCTTCCTATCATTAGTAAGTTGGATTCCTAGGTATTTTATTCTCTTTGTAGCAATTGTGAATGGTAGTTCACTCATGATTTGGCCCTCTGTTTGTCTGATATTGGTGTATAGGGGTGCTTGTGATTTTTGCACATTGATTTTGTATCCTGAGACTTTGCTGAAGTTGCTTATCAGCTTAGGGAGATTTTGGGCTGACACTATGAGGTTTCCTAAATATACAATCATGTCATCTGCAAACAGGGAAAATTTGACTTCCTCTTTTCCTAATTGAATATTTTTTATTTCTTCCTCTTGCCTGATTGCCCAAGCCAGAACTTCCAACACTTTCTTGAATAGGAGTGGTGAGAGAGGGCATCCTTGTCTTGTGCCAGTTTTCAAAGGGAACGCTTCCAGTTTTTGACCATTCAGTATGATCTTGGCTGTGAGCTTGTCATAAATAACTCTTATTATTTTGAGATATGTTCCAACAATACTTAGTTTATTGAGACTTTTTAGCATGAAGGGCTGTTGAATTTTGTTGAAGGCCTTTTGTGCATCTATTGAAAGAATCATATGTTTTTTGTCAATGGTTCTGTTTATGTGATGGGTTACATTTTGTAATTTGTGTATGTTGAACCAACCTTGCATCCCAGGGATGAGGCCGACTTGATTGTGGTAGATAAGCTTTTTGATGTGGTGCTGGATTTGTTTTGCCAGTATTTTATTGAAGATTTTCACATCAATGTTAATCAGGGATATTGGTCTAAAATTCTCTTGTTGTGTCTCTGCCAGGCTTTGGTATCAGGATGATGCTGGCCTCATAAAATGAGTTAGGGGGGATTCCCTCTTTTTCTATTGATTGGAATAGTTTCAGAAGGAATGGTACCAACTCTTCTTTGTACCTCTGGTAGAATTTGGCTGTGAATCCATCTGGTCCTGGACTTTTTTTGGTTGGTAGGCTATAAATTACTTTCTCAATTTCAGAACCTGTTATTTGTCTTTTCAAAGATTCAACTTCTTCCTGGTTTAGTCTTGGGAGGGTGTATGTGTCCAGGAATTTATCCATTTCTTCTAGATTTACTAGTTTATTTGCATAGAGGTGTTTATAGCATTCTCTGATGGTAGTTTGTCTTTTTGTGGAATTGGTGGTGATATCCCCTTTATCATTATTATGGCATCTATTTGATTCTTCTCTCTTGTGTTCTTTATTAGTCTTGATAGCGGTCTATCGATTTTGTTAATCTTTTCATAAAACCAGCTCCTGGATTCATTGATTTTTTGAAGGGATCTTTCTGTTTGTATCTCCTTCAGTTCTGCTCTAATCAAGTTATTTCTTGCCTTCTGCTAGCTTTTGAATGTGTTTTCACTTGCTTCTCTAGTTCTTTTAATTGTGATGTTAGGATGTCAATTTTAGATCTTTTCTGCTTTCTCTTGTGGGTATTTAGTGCTATGAATTTCCCTCTACACGCTGCTTTAAATGTGTCCCAGAGATTCTGGTATGTCATGTCTTTGTTCTCATTGGTTTCAAAGAACATCTTTATTTCTGCCTACATTTTGTTATTTACCCAGTAGTCATTCAGGAGCAGGTTGTTCTGTTTCCGTGTAGTTGTGTGGTTTTGAGTGAGTTTCTTAATCCTGAGTTCTAATTTGATTGCACTGTGGTCTGAGAGACAGTTTGTTGTGATTTCTGTCCTTTTACATTTGCTGAGGAGTGCTTTACTTCCCATTATGTGGTCAATTTTAGAATAAGTATGATATGGTGCTGAGAAAAATGTATATTCTGTTGATTTGGGGTGGAGAGTTCTGTAGATGTCTATTAGGTCTGCTTGGTGCAGAGCTGAGTTCAAGTCCTGGATATCTTTGTTAACCTTCTTCTCATTAATCTGTGTAATATTGACAGTGGGGTGTTAAAGTCTCCTATTGTTTTGTATGGGAGTCTAAATCTCTTTGTAGGTCTCTCAGGACTTGCTTTATGAATCTGGGTGCTCCCGTATTGGTTTCATATCTATTTAGAAAAGTTAGTTCTTCTTGTTGAATTGATCCCTTTACCATTATGTAATGACCTTCTTTGTCTCTTTTGATCTTTAGTGGTTTAAAGTCTGTTTTATCAGAGACTAGGATTGCAGCCCCTGCTTTTTTTGTTGTTGTTGTTTGTTTGTTTGTTTGCTTTCCATTTGCTTGGTATATCTTCCTCCATCCCTTTATTTTGAGCCTATATATGTCTCTGCACGTGAGATGGGGCTCCTGAATACAGGACACTGATGGGTCTTTCCCTCTCCACACTGCTTTAAATGTGTCTCTATCCAATTTGCCAGTCTATATCTTTTAATTTGGGCATTTATCCCATTTACCTTTAAGGTTAATATTGTTATGTGTGAATTTGATCCTGTCATTAAGATGTTAGCTGGTTATTTTGCTCCTTAATTGATGCAGTTTCTTTATAGACTCAATGGTCTTTACAATTTGGCATGTTTTTGCAGTGGTTGGTACCAGTTGTTCCTTTCCATGTTTAGTGCTTCCTTCAGGAGCTCTTGTAAGGCAGGCCTGGTGGTGACAAAATCTCTCAGCATTTGCTTGTCTATAAAGGATTTTATTTCTCCTTCACTTATGAAGCTTAGTTTGGCTGGATATGAAATTCTGGGTTGAAAATTCTTTTCTTTAAGAATGTTGAATATTGGCCCCCATTCTGTTTTGGCTTGTAGGGTTTCTGCTGAGACATCTACTGTTAGTCTGATGGGCTTCCCTTTGTGGGTAACCCAACCTTTCTTTCTGGCTGCCCTTAACATTTTTTTCCTTCATTTCAACCTTGGTGAATCTGACAATTATGTGTCTTGGGGTTGCTTTTCTCAAGCATTATCTTTATGGTGTTCTCTGTATTTCCTGAATTTGAATATTGGCCTGCCTTGCTAGGTTGGGGTAGTTCTCCTGGATAATATCCTGAAGAGTGTTTTCCAACTTGGTTCCATTTTCCCTGTTACTTTCAGGTACACCAATCAGACGTAGATTTGGTCTTTTCAAATAGTCCCATATTTCTTGGAGGCTTTGTTCATTTCTTTTCGCTCTTTTTTCTCTAACCTTGTTTTCTCACTTTATTTCATTAATTTTATATTCAATCACTGATATCCTTTCTTCCACTTGAACGAATTGGCTATTGAAGCTTGTGCATGCATCACAAAATTCTTGTGCCATGGTTTTCAGCTCCATCAGGTCATTTAACATCTTCTCTACACTGTTTATTCCAGTTAGCCATTGATCTAACCTTTTTTCAAGGTTTTTAGCTTCCTTGTGATGGGTTAGAAGATGCTCCTTTACCTTGGAGAAGTTTGTTATTACCAACCTTCTGAAGCCTACTTCTGTTAATTCGTCAACGTTACTCTCCATCCAGCTTTGTTCCATTGCTGGTGCGGAGCTGCAATCCTTTGCAGGAGAAGAGGCGCTCTGGTGTTTAGAATTGTCAGCTTTTCTGCTCTGGTCTCGCCCCATCTTTGTGGTTTTATCTACCTTTGGTCTTTGATGTTGGTGACCTACAGACGGGGTTTTGGTGTAGGTGTCCTTTTTGTTCATGTTGGTGCCGTTCCTTTCTGTTTGTTAGTTTTGCTTCTAACAGTCAGACCCCTCAGCTGCAGGTCTGTTGGAGTTTGCTGGAGGTCCACTCCAGACCTTGTTTGCCTAGGTATCACCAGTGGAGACTGCAAAATAACAAATATTGCAGAACGACAAATATTGCTGTCTGATCCTTCCTAGGGAAGCTTCGTCCCAGAGGGGCACCCACCTGTATGAGGTGTCTGTTGGCCCCTACTGGGAGGTGTCTCCCAGTTAGGCTACATGGGGTCAGGGACCCACTTGAGGAAGCAGTCTGTCAGTTCTCAGGGCTCAAATGGAGCCACTGCTCTCTTCAGAGCTGTCAGACAGGGACTTTTAACTTTGTAGGAGTTTCTGCTGCCTTTTGTTCAGCTATGCCCTACACACAGAGGTGGAGTCTATAGAGGCAGTAGGCCTTGCTGTGCTGCGGTTGGCTTTGCCCAGTTCAAGCTTCCTGGCTGCTTTGTTTACCTACTCAAGCCTCAGCAATGGTGGACACCCCTACCCCCACCAGGCTGCAACCTCTCAGGTTGATGTCAGACTGCTGCACTAGCAGTGAGGAAGGTTCCGTGCATGCGGGACCCACCGAGCCAGGCACAGGAGAGAATCTCCTGGTCTGCTGGTTGCTAAGACCATGGGAAAAGTGCAGTATTTGGGTGGGAGTGTCCCATTTTTCCAGGTACAGCCTGGCACAGCTTCCCTTGGCTAGGAAAGGGAAATCCCCCAACCCCGTGTGCTTCCTGGATGAGGCAACACCCTGCCCTGCTTCAGCTTGCCCTCCATGGGCTGCACCCACTGTCCAACCAGTCACAATGAGATGAACCAGGTACTTCAGTTGCAGAAATCACCCAGCTTCTGCATCAATCATGCTGAGAGCTGCAGACCAGAGCTGTTCCTATTTGTCCATCTTGGAACGGACTAGCAAGCAGGTATTAAGACAGGAATATTTTAATTAAGGTAAGGGGAGAGGAGCAAAGAGATAGGGCAGCCATATAGCACACCAGATGGGGGCAGCAGGTATTACTATACATTGATGAGCTTCCTAAATTCTGTAAATTTACTATTTTTTCCCCTAAAGTTAATTCTGAGGTTGACATTCTCAACAGTATCACCATTTTTATTATCTTTATCATTTCCATCCTTCATATCTGAATATAGCATAGTAGTTTTTAAAGCAATTTTTCTTTCTTTTTTTTTTTGAGATGGGATCTTGCTCTGTTGCCCAGGCTGGAGTGCAATGGCACAATCATGCCTCACTGCAGCCTTGACCTTCTAGGCTCAAGTGATCCTCCCAGCTCAGCCTTGCACGTAGCTGGGGCCACAGACATGCACCACTGCTCTTGGCATTTTTTTTTTTTTTCCTATTTATAGAGACAGGGTTTCACTATGCTGCTCAGGTTGATCTGAAAGTCTTGAGCTCAAGTGATCCTCCCGTTCAGCCTCCCAAAGTCCTGGGATTACAGGAGTAAGCCAACACACCCACCATAAAGCAATTTCTTATACATTAGCATGGTGTTTCTACTCCAGGAGGATAGAAATCAGTATTTTTATAGTATAGAGACATTAAAATATGGGTTTCTCAGTCTAACAGCCATGTAAAGTTTCAGAACCTCTGCTCTGTCCCTTACTAGCTATATGACCTTGAGCTTATCTTCTCTAAATTTCAGATGCTTCAACTTTTAAAACATGATATGTGTATAGCAGTATTATGAAGAATAAATGAAATGGTATATGTAATGTGCTTGGCCCAATGCCTATATTGTGATAAGAACTAAAAAAAAAAAAAAAAAAAAGCCTGGTATTACTATTTTTCCCATTCTTTCCAGTTGACAGGTAAATAAACCAAGTCTTCAAAATGTGAAAGACTTGCCCAAATACACGAATGAGGTAGGTAATAAAATAAGATTATGTGTTCTTACTTTGACTTCAGAATTCTACCATTATTCTTTAATATGCATACCAATTAATTCACTATCTTTAGTGCAAGGGGAAAAAAAGCAAAATTATATTAAAGGATGGAATATTTTTCTATGAGAATTATACTATTATTCGCAAGTGGAAAGTGATCTGAAATAAATCTTTATGAGAGACATCAGTCTTTATATCTTTACTGTAAATATTCTCCAGAAATCAAAGCCTTCTAGAATAACTGTATATTCTTGGAAATATGAGACAAGCCAGACAGTCCCATTTTGAGTCAGTGGTTTTCAAAATGCTTGAGAAGCCACAAAACAGAAAAGGATTTCTAAGTATGAAGAGGGAAATGTGACTAGTACATAGAAACCATACATTCGATTTACTATAGAGAAGAAAATGTTAAAGAAGCTAACTTTGTGATTTGAATTGACTCTATTTGTTCATTTCAGTGAAGCCATTCAAAAAGTAATAGTCCCTGATAATGAAAATAGAAAAACAGCATGATTAGGTGAGATACAGAATGTGCATTAAAAAGGGAAAGGAGAAGCTCTGAGTTTGTTAAAAATGAATAATATTTTCATAAAATTTTAGAGGTAGAGATAACTTTAGAGGTGTTAGCCCATTATTTTCCTTTTAGAGAAGAGGAAATGGACAATCAGAAAGCTTTAATGCCATTTTAAAGTCCATACAGTTAGGTAGGGGCAAACCCAAGTTCAGACATTCTGATTCTTGTGCCATTATTTTGCATTTTTCAATGGAGATTTCTCTTTCCAACTGCTTATCTGTTAACTTTGAATACAAATTGTAAAAACTCAGTAGCTTCTGATAACTTTTTCATGGATTTTGAAAAGCTTAGTGAATATTTGTTGGGATCTGGCTCCAAAGATGACACCACATGCATCGCATATCCAAATATTTTCTTGTTTCTAACAGATAAAAACAATTGTAATAACAATTTCAAGTCTATTTGAAAGTACATACACAATATTTAGAAGACCACCAGTGCAGTCTAGCAGAGTATAAAACACAGAATTTAAAATTCCAAGACAGTCAGCACAATGGTACTTAATGGCAGGAGTTAATTCCATTGCCACTTGAATCCATTTACCCAGAGTCTCTTCTTCTGCATAAAGTAATAGTGGAATTGGTGATGGGTCTGTATCTAAATGTTGTCTATACCCTCCCAGGGATGGGTGAGGAATAACTGAGAAAATAGATGTGGGGAGAATTGAGCAATGAAGTTCTCTTCTCCCATAACCTCCAGAGTCCAAGTCCCCATGATGCTTCATTTGGATCTCCAGTCATTCATCCTCCTTCCCCTTATTGTGTCCCTGTAGCTAGAGTCATTATTTAAATATTCACATGTGACCATGCCTCATCTTGGTAAAAACCATTTAGAGGTTCCTGTTGTTTTTCCAATTACACATCTACTACTCTTACTACCTATAACTTTTTATCATTGATCAATATGTGGCTAAATTTTTCTAATTGTTTAGGTCTCAACTCAAATATTTCTCCCACCACCCAACTGCCCACTGTACCCTATAGCAGACATTCTCTGTCCCATAGCCTGTTGTATTTTCTATATCACTTTGTACTGTCTTATCTTATTTACTTCTAAATTTACACATATTTTACCTTTCCCCCACAGCAAAGTATAATGCTTCATGAAGCAAGAAACTTTCTATGTTTTTATAGTTATATTCTTTATACAGAAATATGTCTGTCAGATAATAGGGAGCTCAATAATATTTATTGCAAGAGTGAACACATTAATACATGTTTGAGGTAACTGAACCTGCCCTGTCCTTCCAGTTTCTTTTTGGGATATTTAATTTATAATTCTGCAATGTTTTAGAGCCTTGATTGACTTACTTAAATAATTGTAGGAGTCTGATGAATAGTTGCCTAAGGAGAACTTTCTTTCCACAGGCACTGTATATTTGGAGAGGAAATTGAGAGAGCA
This sequence comes from Symphalangus syndactylus, assembly GCF_028878055.3. Taxonomy (NCBI): domain Eukaryota; kingdom Metazoa; phylum Chordata; class Mammalia; order Primates; family Hylobatidae; genus Symphalangus; species Symphalangus syndactylus. The sequence continues at coordinate 15,126,366 of NC_072428.2, forward strand.
ATGTGGTTTAACTACCTCCTGAAATCTCCCTGATTACATAATTACCAACTCCTTGGGTTTTCCATTCTGTTAAATTTATTTCCTTTTGTAACATCTACTGGCAATTAGACTAAAGGACAAGTTTAATTAAGATAATATATATAAGGAAATGCAGAAAATAGGAAAGAGTGAGTGGGATTTGATTGCTGTAACTCCATCTTCAGTTAGATAATCCATACCTATAGTGTCCTTTGGAATTCTGGACTCTGAGTTTATTAGTTTCCTGTGGTTGCTGTGACAAATAACGACAAACTAGGTGGCTTAAAACAACAGAAATGTATTTCCTCACTGTTCTTGAGGCCAGAAATCCAAAATCATGGGATAGTCAGGGACGCACTCCCTTTGTAGGCTCTAGAAGAGAATATAGTTTTTGCTTCTTCCAGGTTCTGATGACTGTTGGCATTTTCTGACTTGTGGCTGCATCTCTGTACTTCATCTTTGCATTACACTTCTCTCTCTCTTTCTCTCTTCTTCTGTCTGTAAGATTCCTCTGCCTTTTATTTATTTATTTAGAGACAGAGTCTCACTTTTTCACCCAGGCTGGAATGCAGTGGCATGATCTCGGTTCACTGAAACCTCTGCCTCCCGGTTTCAAGAGCTTCTCCTGCCTCAGCCTCCTGAGTAGCTGGGATTACAGGTTCCCACCACCGCACCTTGCTAATTTTTGTATTTTTAGTAGAGATGGGGTTTCCCCATGTTGGCCAGGCTGGTCTCGAACTCCTGACCTCAGGTGATCTGCCCACCTCAGCCTCCCAAAGTCCTGGGATTACAAGTGTGAGCCACTGCTCCCAGCTCTTTACCTTCTTTTTAAAGGAATACACATGATAACATTTAAGACCAACTCAGAAAATCCAAGATAACCTCCTCATCTCATGATCTTTTAGCTTAATTATTTATAGCTATAAAAAAATTGACTAGATAAGGTAACACAACAGCCACATGTTCCAGGGAAGAAGAACTGACATTTTTTGTGTCTGTCATTCAAACCACTGTATGCAGTTAGGAGGAATGTTGTTACAAGTCTACTAGATCCCTTCACGATAGATGAATGTTCACAATTGCTTTGCCAGTAGGTGGCCTTTCAATATCTGTTTCAAATTTCCAGGTGCAGGGTGCCCAGTACCTCCCCAACAATTTTCTCTGTTCATTCTTATTGTTAAAAAATAAATAAATTCCCAACAATGAGGCAGATCTCCCCAATGTCTCTCTCCCAGTTCAGTCCTAATCACGTGTAGCCTTTGCTGTGTATCTACTATTACCCAGATCCAGTCGTCAATTTAGTCAGGGCTGCAAGAACCCAAGGAGACTAAGTATCATATGAAGATAAAATCTGAAAAGTTTCTGGAAGCCAATATGGCAAGTGAGTTTGCCCTGACTACTCTCTGTTGGACTAAAGTGGCTAGGTTTCTGGTTTGATTTCTGTAGCTGGGACTAGAGCCCAATCTCAACTCTAGTTTACTGAGATAAGATCCTGACACCTCTCTGAGTTTGTTCTTTAATCTTCTCCAGATTGAATGTTGTTTCCCGTATCTACCCTCCCATATACTTGTTAGCTGTTGACTTGGATCCTGTTCTGAATGGACGAATCAGTTGGACGTATCCACTTTTGCTATGCTACATGTTTTAACTAGCAGCAGATTGACCATCTTCAGTACCAGAGTGACCCTGGAACAAGTAGGACAGCCTTCTGTGTTTTTCCATGCTAGGATCCAGCCCCAAACTAGGGCTAATTTCCCCCACCTTGTCCATTCACTTATTTCATCAAATTTGTTTTAGCTAATCCTCATGCTGTTTTGAAGGAGATGCTTTTATTATTTCCATTTTACAGACGACATACCTAAGGCACAAGGAGGTATAACTTGCTTTAGTTCACATGGCCAGTAAGGGGAAAAGACCAGTTGCCTCGAGTCCGGACTTAGCCAAATTGTGATTTCTGCCCTCTGAAGCTATAAAGAAGTCTCAACTTTCTTCTGTATGGAAGTCTATCTCTTAAATATATTCCCATGCTTTTCCTTCTCCAGGTTAAACAACAATTCCTAGAAACTCTTCATCTTGTGTAATATGTTTCTATCTCCCTCTTTTCTTCCTTCTTCCCTATTTTTTAAAAATTACCTATAACACAAATTATCATTCTCAATCTCTCTCTCTCCCTTTTTTCCACTCCTCTTTCTTCCCTCCTCCCTTGCTCAAATAAGGCCTTGCCTGTCCCTAACTCTGATGCCTCAGATCTGTCTGAGCACATAACCAAATCATACCCCCAGATTTCCTTGTATATCTATCATTTCTTCAGGGCTTGGAAAAGCCACTTTTCTTCCCTTTAGAGAGGTATCAAATTTGGTTACCATTATTTTTTGTGCTACTTAAAGCCATTGATAGAATATTCGACTCTTTTAGCAGAAATGTAATATCATAATAGCACTGCAAAGCATGTCAAACTGGACGTCTTTCAGGTTGAGTGAATTTTGAGGCAGTGTTCAATGTGAACTGTGATCCATCTTCTGTAGCAATATTTCTCTTTTCTTACAGAAACCCCATTCTTTTTTCTTCATAGCTCTTTTTATATCTCCTCTAATTAACATAATGTCATTCTAATCGCTTTGATGAAATTAGTGGGTTTGGTATTTCTATATCTTTTTGTATGATTGAAAAATAATCTCCAGTTTCCTTGAGTTTTTTTTTAAGAAAACATCTTAAATCAATAGAGGTTTTTTTTTTTAATTTCATCATTAAAATATTGCAAACAGGTCTTAGAAATCACCTGACATCTTGTTTCTGAAGCTGGACACTCCTAGGTCTTATTTATCAGACTGCTGAACTATTCCTTTTTCAGAGACACAGATAGTATCCAAAAAGTTTCTGATATTCTTGTTTTTAATTGTTACAGCTTTCTCAATCAAAGTAGCTGAATTTGAAACAAGGCCACTGTCATTTACTTCAAGGATTAACTCATCTTTCTGGGATTGAGATACTGAACAAGCAGCACCTGACCTCTGCAGATGTATTTTTCACCCAAGAAATTTCTAATTCAACCAGATCCCCTTTGTCATGGGTAATGACGTGGATGGAGAAGTGAGCACACATGGACCTCACCTTGCAATGGAAGCCCAGTGCAACCCCTTGCTCATGTTCTATTAATGACTACAAACAGTGCAAACAATAGTCAGCTCCTTTGTATTTCCCCACTATTTGCCAACCCAGAGCCTCTTCTTTGTCTTTCCAAGGAGACTGAGATCTACATCGATGTGGTTGAAGTCCCTCTGCAGGGTCTCTCTGGGGCCCTTCACAATATTTGTTTGTCCCTTCAGAGTGATGTTGACATTTTCTGGAATGTCGACAGTCTGCTGAGAACGTCTTTATTCTCCCAGTGGATGTGGCAAGGAGCTGCTTCGCTTGATTTTTAAGAAAGGTTATTTCTTAAACAAACAAAAAAAAAAGTGTCACATTTCTTTCACAGCCCTCAAAGGAACCTAATAGAATTAGAGACCTATAAAAGTCAGTAGTCCTTATATAAGAGGGATTGAGAAGAAAAAGAAGGCTAGAGACAGATGAAAAGGGCATGTAACTGAATTTGTCTGTGTTCAGATCTGTTGTATCCCCAGTCCAAACTCTAGTCTATTATGTCCAACATGATTCAGAAGTATAACAGTCATCTCAAACATAACTGAGCTCTTGATTAGTCCCCATGCCCCCACGATAGGACCATTACTCTTTCAGTGTTCTCCTTCTAGTGATGGGGATATTTTTCTTCTAGTTGCCCAAACAGAAAAATTGAAGTCATCTTAACTCTTCTCTTCTTACACCACATATACAATCTGTTCATAAATTCTTCATACTCTATCTTTAACTATATCCTGGATTTAAGCACTTCTTATTGCCTTCACTGCAACAACCCTGGTCCCTTCTACCACAATCTTTCCTAGATTATTGCAGGTGTCTCTTAATTGGTGTCTCTGTTTCCATCGTTGATCTTCCACAATTTATTGTCTTCATAGCAGCAGTACACAAAAGTCATACTATGTCATGTCTGTGCTTAAAACCAGTAGCCTCCCATTATACGCAAAGTAATTTCCAAATCCCTTAACATGGTGTATAAGGCCTTAGTTTATTTGATCTTCAGATAGTTCATTGTTCTCATTTTTACTATTTCTCCATCTTTCACTATACTCCAGATTCCACAGCCACTTTGCTTTTTTGAGAAACTCAAACATTTGAGATACACTGTCTCTTAGGGTCTTTGCGTGTGCTGCTGCTTTAAAATGTTGTTTTATTATTTATTTATTTATTTATTTTGAGATGGAGTCTTGCTCTGTCATGCAGGCTGAAGTGTCGTGGTGCGATCTCAGCTCACTACAGCCTCTGCCTCCTGCGTTCCAGCGATTCTCCTGCCTCAGCCTCCTGGGTAGCTGGGATTACAGGTGCCCACCACCACACCTGGATAATTTCTGTGTTTTTAGTAGAGATGGGGTTTTACCATGTTGGCCAGTCTGGTCTGGAACTCCCGAGCTCAGGTGATCTGCACGACTTGGCCTCCCAAAATGCTGGGATTACAGGCGTGAGCCACTGGGCCCAGCCCATAAAATGTTCTTATGCCCATATGAGTATGGCTCATATATAGCCATGAATCCTCTCACACTCTGCTGAGGCTACTCCATCAATCAGGCACCTTCCGTGACTACCTTACTGAAAATAATAAGCCTTATCACTCTCTATGCACTAGACATTGCTTTTTTTTTTTTTTTTCATGGCACTTACCACCACCAGATCTATTGCCCATTGATATTCGCTTGTTTTGTTTTCCATCTCCCCCATGAAGGTAAGAACGAGGTATGTTTTATGTTCCGTTGGCTTCCCAGTTCCTGGAATAGTGCCTGGCACATGTTAGGTACACAATCTATTTTCTTCCAATGAATGAATGAAAATATAGCAAGGCTTTATGGAGACCATGGTTTGAAATTGGAGTAAAGTAGCATGAGAACAAGTTATAGAATCAGGGAGAACTTGAGTCTGAATCTTTTTCTGGTTCTGCCCACCTTAATTTTGGCAAGTTGGTTAACTCCTGTATGGATAACATACAGAATAACATATATGGATAACATATATATGTGGCAAACATAGGGAGAGAATGACACATATAAATTACTTGGCACAGTATATGGTCCCCGGAACTCAATAAAGGTCACTTTCTGACCCTTCCTGTTAGGCCCTTCCTTCTCTAAGCCTCCCACTCACCTTGCCGGGATGATGTCTTGGCTGGTGTCTTGAAGGACTTCCTTGCTATCAGAAAAGACTCAGTTGAGACCCATAAGGCTCCCACCATTAAGATAATTGGGGGTGTCTGTACCTGTACTTGTTTGTAAGCTTGGCTTGTTACAACCTGTAGATTTGTTTTTCGACAGATGCTTGACATCATTTGTCTTCCAGCACAGACAGTACCTTGATCTGTGGTGCAATGTACATTCAGGTTGAAAACTGCCATCTACATTAGTGCTGCATGAGGCAGTTTACCCAGAGCCTCATACGGCTACTGCTTAAAGGACGACTCAGATCCTCTAGCTGTGTGTGGGAGGGAACATGGCAGTTCAATTTAAATACCTCTGCAGATGCACTAAGTTCTGAAAGACACATTCTCTGCAGAGCACTCTGTTTCTGTGCTGTCATTCTGTCTATTCAGTCTCAGCTGCAGTCTAACAGAGAGGGGAAGAGGTGGCCTGTGTTCTGAATCAACACATGGTATCATCAGCATAATGGTTAAGAGATGGACTTCTGGACGCAGACTGCCTACATTCAAATGCTGACTTCACAACTCCTTAGCTATATGGCCTGGGCAATCCATCAGCCTCAATTTCCTCATCTGTAATATTGGGATAATCCATAATAGTACTCATCTTTTTGAGTCATTGTGAGAATTAAATAATATCTTTCAAGTAAATCACTTAGAACATTTTCTGGAAAGTTATAAGTTTTAATAGTAAGTACAGATGATTATCATTATGCATAGAATAAGGTGGACGAGGAGCAATAGTACAAAGATTAATCAGAAACGGCCGCTTAATAAACCTGGTTGAATCCCCTAATAAAGACAGGCATGTAACTAACTCTAATACAGAGCAACATGAAAACAGAAACAAAATGTACTTAAGCAAGTGGGTTACAGGGGAAGGAAGAATTCACTGGAGGCTGAGGATGGAAGTGAGGCATGTATAGGAAGGAAGGAGCTGATTTACTTGTGATCTAGAAACTGATTCCTATTTAAATAGAAGTAAGCAATATTTGACACTAAGGAAAGACACAGGCATTATTCAAACTGTTTATCTTAATTTGAGAAATTTTGAGTTCAGAGTCCTTTTATCACATGTCTTTCAGCTTTTAACTGAGGAAATAGTATTCACATTGGCCAAGGTTGATGAGGAAGGCATCAGGGAGCCTTTATTATGCACCAGGAGCAAAGCAATTAACTTTTCACCCTATTCTAAGCTTCCCAGAAAGGGAGTTCCTGTCTCCATTTTACAGATGAGAAAACAGAACTCGGGTGGGATAGGTAAATTAAACTTCCCTTAGCTAGTAAATCTGGCTGTAAACCCAGATTTACATTGTTAGAGATTCTACATTCTTTCTACACTGTCATGCTACCTGCTAATCGATGCTGAAATTTATTCTTTCTGAATGAATGCAGAATGAATGAATGATTCATTCTTCTGAATGAATGATTCATTCTTCTGAATGAATCACTAAGAGGCATTCCTGAATCCCTCTTGGTGATTAGCTCTATGTGACACACCTTTCTTCATGCCATAGCACACATAAAAGATGGCAATATTTGTCAGGCATGCTGAGAAAACTAGATGGGGTTGTCCCCGGCATCTGGCTGCCCTAAGCCTTGTCTGGACTGAGGAAATAAAGCATCTAAAAATATCTTTGATCTTGGTACACTCACATGTTATACACCTGGGCTAGAGGAGAATAACCCATTAACTCAACCCTATTAGCTGTTCCTGCCCCTGTCAGTTTCTCTGGGTTTCACTCAACCACAGGAGAAGAGATGGCACAAGGAGATCAGTGGCACAAAGAGTCCCACCACGAGTCCTGCTTAGGAAGCCACCAGCAATTCTCCTTTGCCACATGATCGAAAGCTCTGTGCAGAATGCATTTCAGAAAACGAGCATCCTCTCCAACACCATTCCTCATTTTCACTGTGCCATGAAACACCATATGTATTTATATCACACGAGTGGCAATGTTTAAAAGAAAAACCTTTTAAGTCAGTTTTCACATTATTCCAAATGATGGGAAAAGATCATTTTGTTTCTCTCTTAGGGATAGGAAGACAGTTTTGTTTTGTTTTTTTAATTTCTTCCCAGCCATCCAAAGGATCTGGTGTTCCACACCTGTAGCAAGTATCCTTTAAGATGTGCAGTGTCTGGGACACATCTGGTTAGATCGGCAGTTCTTGTATAACTGGACTTAAAATGGTGTGGGTTTCTCCTTCCTGACTGAACAAACTTAGCATCCCTCCTGCCTTCAATTGGAGTGTATTTATAATCCTGTATCCAATTGCATCTGGAAATCATTTCATTGTCTGCCTCCTGAACCTGTTTGTGTCATCGGGGCTATTCTGTAGGGTCAGCCCTGTACTTTGAATCCAATTGTTTGTCTTGGACACATTTATACTTCAAACTGAGCCTTATGTGCTGGGCCTTCTTTCATTCCAAACTGGGAGTTCTATTTTGTTCCATGACCTTCAGACATCTACAGACATGCCAACATACACACTTGTATGCCAAGCAAGGTTCCTTAACAACCAGCCTGGGCAGAGCTCCAGGTCTCCTGCTTACCTGGGTGAGTAACACAGGAAGTAGCAGGGGATACAATGCAGAGAGGACAAGAATAGCTTCAGTAGTGGCAGCTGGGAAGAAATTGTGGGAGGCAAGTGGGTTGATTCCCTATATATTACAGTTTCTGACTCGGAAAGCAAAGATAAATTAACTTTTATGTGACATGTTATAGTTTTTGCAATGCTTCTTACATCCTGCTATCTGTTTTTAACTCGAAGAAGTGGGTTTTGTATCCATATGTTGGGCCTTCAAGAAGAATGCTTTCTTTATTGCACTGATTCTGTTAATTTAAGTACCAACCATTGGCTACAGTCCTTTAAAAGGCCAACTTTTTAGAAGCATTAGTATCGCCTTATGCATTATCATATGCTTCCAGAAGGGGATTTGTTTTCTAAGCCAAGAGAATTCAGAGACTTCAGCTCCACTCATTGAGGTTGCAATATGGCAAATTCAAGTTACAGGAGAGGATGAAAAGATATTGTAGTGATAGCTGAGGGATGGAAAGGAACGAAGAGCCCAAAAGGAGTATGAAAGAGTGAAAGTGCAATTTAATTGGAAAGTGAATGGGAAAAGTGGAGAAAATCCTTTGGTGTTCTTGTCAAAAAGCTCCACAGGAAGGGGAACATCACACTCCGGGGACTGTTGTGGGGTGAGGGGAGGGGGGAGGGACAGCATTAGGAGATATACCTAATGCTAAATGACGAGTTAATGGGTGCAGCAAACCAACATGCACATGGATACATATGTAACAAACCTGCACATTGTGCACATGTACCCTAAAACTTAAAGTACAATAAAAAAAAAACTTCCAAAAAAAAAAAGCTGGACAGTGGGTTTAATTAAATCTATTTATTAATAAGGGGCATACAAAGGGAGCAAATGTCTGGGATTATAGTTTATAACATATAAAAATATGGAATTAGAAATTTCAGTATTTCAATATCCAGAATGACTAATGATTTGGTAAGTGGCAGAGTTGTTGCAGAGAGAAAAGAAGTACTAGCCATGCTGGAAGGCCATTCTCACACACACTTTCAGAGTGAAGAGAAAGAATAAGACAGGGATTTAAAGGAACGTAAACCACTGCTCTCTGCAGTCTATGTCTCACAGGAGAATCTGTGAAGTAGAGAAGGCAGGAGTAGGGGTGGAGAGGAGATTCATCGTTATCAGCTATATTTGGCTACAGGCTAAAAACCGTAAGCTTGTATTCTCATTCAGAGAGTCTCTCCATTCACTCAATTCTTCGTCACTTCGGAAATAAAATATAGTTTTGCGAGAATACATTTTCTAGCTTTCTATTCTCCATGAATTCACACACACACACACACACACACACACACCACACACACACACCACACAACATATACAGATTACAAATACACACACCACACACACAAAATGCATACATACCACACACATCACACATATATTTACACATACACAACACAGACTGCACACACATGCCACACACACTACACACATGCACACACTACACATATCACACGCACGACATACACCACGCATGCACCACATATGCACCGCACACAGACCACATGCCACATACCACACACATACACGCACACACCCCACACGTATACCACATACAACACACACACACACATCAAACACCACACACCACACACACAAACGTTCTTTTTGCGCACACAGACATCTGTAGATACCCTCCTATTTCTGGAGGGAGAGCTTTCAATCTCTAGACTCTCTTACCTGTCACCTTGATTCAAGATGAGAAAAAACAGGGACTTCAATACCCCCCAAATCTTAGACTTGTTAGAACTGGGAAAATGTGTAAAAGGTAGATGCACGTTAAAATTAGAATACCTAACCCACTTAACTCGTCATAAACACATGGCCCCACTGTGTGACGAGGCAAAGGGAGTTCTGGGCTCTCAGAATAACTAGTAAGAAGTACCAATTTCTTACATAGCCCTTTTTCTCCCACATTTAAATCTCCATAAACTTCACACATTCCCTATCATCCTTGGATGTCCAGTTTTTGAAACTTTTTCAGTGTGTCCTCCGGAATTAACATTCTATCAGCAGCAGAATTGCCTATATTCTCAGATTGTTTTCTGAGCATTTTCTTCATCTTTCCCCTGTCATCCTCTTCAGTGCGGCTATTTTTTTTTTCCCCACAACTCCTCAACCACCAGTCCTGGAGGAAGAGCAGCTATCTTCCGTCTCTCCACGTAAGCTTCCAGAGTTTTCCTCTAACAGCCCTAGCTTGAAATCTCATATGACCACTTTATGTCATCTACTTACCACTCCTCACTAGTATTCTTGCTTATCAATCTTTGAGTTACTTCTCTTGATATATAAATGATATTGGTTATTGATTCAATGTTTCTCTATCACAACTCTATTCTTAATTCTTGGCAATTTCGATGTATATGAAAATAATCTTTCCAGTCATTCTTGGCCTCAATTCCTCGAGCTTCTCTCCTCTAATGATCTGGGTGTCTATGCCGTTTTAATTCACAACCTAACTTAAATTCAATCCTTCTTTAATTTCAACTGTACATGAACCATGCTCACATTTCAGTGATTACCTTTCTTTTTCCAGATCAATCACTTTATTACTGCGATTTCAATAATCAATAGACCCTACTGGACATCCATTTTTTACCCTGACAATTTTTCCTGGCCCTTAAATCTCTGGTTTGCTCTCACTGTCTTATCCAGCTTAAATTCAGCGGTCAATCATTATAATTACCTTCTTCTTGCATTCCTCTTCAATTCCCTTGCCTCTCTCTCATTTATTAATATTCTTTCACAAAACATACCTTGGTTTAAATTCAACTCCCCACGTACCCAGTGTCTCTGGCCATGCAGTTTACTACCTGTGACAAAAACTCTTGATCTTACTGGCAGGTTCCATATAAATTGATGATGACAAACAAAAATGCAGGCCCAAATCATGCTATAAATTGTTAGTCAATTCACTCTTTTCATTCTTCTACCTCAACACTCTGCTCATGACCTTGTTTCTCACTTCACTGAGAAAAATGATGCAATCAGAGAATGATTTCCACTCACATCAACCACACCTATGGAGTCAACCAAAATAAAAATTTTGTTACTCTAGTTGAGCTATCTACACTGCTAAGTAAAAACCAATCTCTCGGCTGGGCGCGGTGGCTCACACCTGTAATCCCAGCACTTTGGAAAGCCGAGGCGGGTAGATCACGAGGTCAGGAGATTGAGACCAGCCTGGTCAACATGATGAAACCCTGTCTCTACTAAAAATACAAAAACTAGCTGGGCATGGTGGCGCGTGCCCGCAATCCCAGCTACTCAGGAGGCTGAGGCAGGAGAATTGCTTGAATATGGGAGGTAGAGGTTGCAGTGAGCCGAGATTGTGCCACCACACTCCAGCTTGGGTGACAGAGCGAGACTCTGTCTCAAAACAACAACAACAAAAAACCAATCTCTCTATTTGTGCACTGAATTCTATCTCCTGTTGCCTACTAAAAAAAATAATAATAATAAAAAAAGAAAAGAAAAAATCAAACAATTATCTTCCCTCTCTCATGTGTAAGGCATTGTTTTCCTTTCTACTGGCACCATTCCCATCCATAATCAAACACACTATTTTTTCCCTTTTGAAGAAAGAAAAATCTTATGCCATTTACCCCCACCTCCCAGCTTATGTACCATTTCCTGTCTTCCCTTTGCAGCTCATATCCTTAAAGAAAAGTCCATTTTGTCTGCTGCTGATTCCTCTCTTCTCATTTTCTTTTAAACCTACTAACTCAGGTTTCCATCACTTTCAATGAAAGTGTTGGAAAGTTACTATATGGTAAAGGCAATAGGCCCTTCTCAATCTTCATCCTATTTAACTACAGTAGCATTTGACAAATCGTTGTCCCTACTTCCTTCTTGAAACACTCCACTCATGTCTTTCAGAACCTTATATTCTTGGCTTTTCTTGTCTCACTTGTCACTCCTTCCTAACCTTCCTTTGTTGGTTCTTCCTGCTTTTCCTGGACTCTTACAGTTATCTACCCCAGAGATCAGTCTTTAACCCTGTTGTGTTCTCCATCTATACTCACTCCCTTGATAGTCTCATCTGATCTCCATGCTATTTGCCAGTCTACCAGAGTTACACCTCCAAAACACACTGAGATTCTCAACTACAGGCTGGTAGATATGATGGCCTGTTCAACATCACCAAGTGGATGCATAGAGAACATCTCAGAGTTAACATGTCCAACTTCTGATCTTCCTCCCAAATTAAACTCTATCTGCAGACCCCACCAACTCAGTTATAAATGTTCTTTCCTTCTAGTTTCTGATACCAAAAATCTTGCATGCTCTTGGATTTTACTTATTTGCTCTCAAACTCTACATCTGATCTCAATGGAGATTATCTACCTTTACAATATATCCAGAATTTTTAACACTTCTTGTCACTCCATGTGAGCCTTCTAACAGGTCACTGAAAATAATATTTCCATTTTGGTCCTTTACACTGTATTCTCAGTATAGCAGCCAGAGGGGGTCTGTCTAAAAATAAGTTAGTAAATAGTATAGTCTTTCTTTGCTCCAATCCTTCCAGTGCCTTCTATCTCATGCAAAGGACAACTCAAATGCCTTCCATTAGCCTACAAAGTTGTTAGTTTTCCAAGCTCAACTATTTATTCCCTCCATGCATTTTCCTCCAAATATATCTGGCTCTTCATTGTTCCAGACATACAAAATATCCCCCTGGCTTATTGTCTTCGAATGAGCTGCTTTTGTTCTTTTAAGCACTCTTCCTCCAATTTTCCACTTATCAAATTCCCTTGCCTTCTTCCAATATTTGCTTAAATGTTTTCACTACTGTGGAGCTTCTTCTGTTTACACAATGTAGAATTATGTTCAGCCCCCACCCACCGCACACATGTACCCTCATACACCATTTCTCTTACTCTGCTTTTTCCTCCCATATCGCTTATAATTTTCTAACATGGTATATATCTTACTTTTAAAACTTAAATATGCATATGGATTACTTAATTTTTATCTCCCTTCTCTATAATGCAGACACCAAAATGGCAGAAATTATTATTATTTCTTTTTTTCAGTAATCTATCCCAATAGTCTGAAATGATGCATCGAACGTAATAGGTGCTCAACAAATATCTATAGGAAAAAATAGATGATTGAAAGAATAGATGAGCTGGCTATTCTCAGTTTTGTTCTAAGCCACATATACTTAGAGAGGTGATATAGTCTTTGACATCCAACACAGTTATTTATTTATAGTATGTTATTTATTTATAGTATGAGCTTGTATATGTTATTGAATGCCATCAAAGAAATTGGCATAACAGATACACATCTTTGTTTTGAAGGGGGAAAAGGAAATAAAATAAGTCAAACACTTATCACAGTTCTTGGCACATAATAAATGTTCAATAAATGCTGGCAATTACAGTGTGCTTTGTAAATAGTTGCTGCTTTCATTTTACATCTTCCTCTTGCTTCAGAGGGAAGTAGATAGTAACTATTTTCCTTTGTGACACAAGTCAGCATTTCTGAGCATCTGTGGCTTAGAGCTTCTGATCAGATTGTGTCAATAGTGTGCCTGTATTTAATGAATTTAATTGGCAAGCATATTTTTTGTGCAGGAAAAAAAGCAATTGTCTCTGTGTGATATTTGTTTCTGATTAGCAACAACAATTGCTTCTCCATTTTCAAGCTCTGGTTCATATCAGAGTAATGTTTCTGCAGTGCATACTAGATGAAAATGAGATCGGATTTTCTTTCACTGACAGCCTGACTACAAGCCTTTTAAAGGTAAAAACAAAATGCTCCTACACAGGGCACGAGTTCTATTTCCTTTAAATAGGTTGTCATGTTGCAAATAGCATAATGCAGCTGCAATAAATATAGAGCATTTGTTGGGTTTTTTTTAGATTGGCATGGTATGGATGGAAGTGAAGAAAAATGTTCCAGGTTGGTTGTACAAGACTTTCAAAATGAAAAGTGAGCCGAATTGAGGGAACCCTAATATAATTTCTAACAACGGAAACAGCATCTCCTCTAAAGTCTCTCTCTCTCTCTTTTTAAAAAAAAAGATGGTAGAAATTTGGTTTAAAGAAAATAAAATGAACAAAATCTTATGCAAGCTTTTGATCCTGCTAATATATGAAGACAAATTGTAAATGAAATGAGAATTTGACAGAGACTCATATACATTTATACCTTTGAGTTTGGCAAAGACGTCTTGTTGAAAAATGATTGACTGCAGAGAATATAAGAAAAAGATTATTAAGAAATCTGTTTTTTCATGGAGTCATAAAATATTGGGATGAGAAGGGATCTTTTGAATCATATTATTTTTCAGCATTTTTAGTAATAATACTGATAGTCAGCAATTTTAAATGTCTTGCCCAATGTCACATGGGAAGTGAACTAAGCAGCAATATCCCTGGACATTGAGTCCCATACATTTGTACTCCACTCATGCTACCTCTTCTGTCTTACCAGAGAAGAGATGGTGACACTAACTTATTGACTTTTAAAATAAACAAAAAATGATTAAAAGTGAGAAGTTCTTTTGAATTAGATGAACTTCTTAAGCATTAGTCATGAAACGCTAATGTTAGAACTAATCTGTTCTCAATTTTTGTAATTTTATCACTTAAAGAACAATATTTAAATGGAATTTTGTAGCAGATAAACTTTTGGGATTGACTTTTTTCATTCAATAATTATCTGGAGATTCATCTAAATTGTTGGGTATGTCAATAGTTTGTTCCTTTTTGTTTCAGAGTAGTATTCCATGGTATGCATATACTATGATTTGTTTAACCATGACCATTCACAGTTTGTTCAGCCATTCGATGTTTTAACCACTGAAAAACATCTGAGCTTTTTCTAGTTTTTGCCTATTTATGTATAAAACTGCTGTGAAAAAAAGAAACTATCAACAGAGTGATCAGACAACCTGCAGAATGGAAGAAAATATTTGCCAACAAGCATATGAAAAAAACGCTCAATATCAGTAACCATTAGAGAAATGCAAGTTAAAACCACAATGGAGTACCAACTCACACCAGTCAGAATGGTTATTATTAAAAAGTTAAAAAATAACAGATGCTGGCTGGGTGCGGTGGCTCACGCCTGTAATCCCAGCACTTTGGGAGGCCGAGACGGGTGGATCATGAGGTCAGAAGATCGAGACCATCCTGGCTAACACGGTGAAACCCTGTCTCTACTAAAAATACAAAAAATTAGCCAGGCGAGGTGGCAGGCACCTGTAGTCCCAGCTACTCGGGAGGCTGAGGCAGGAGAATGGCATGAACCCGGGGGGCGGAGCCTGCAGTGAGTGGAGATCTCACCACTGCACTCCAGCCTGGGCAACAGTGAGACTCCGTCTCAAAAAAAAAAAAAAAAAAAAAAAAAAAAGGCAGATGCTGACAAGATTACAGAGAAAAGAGAATACTTATACACTGCTGGTGGGAGTGTAAATTAGTTTGGCCATTGTGGAAAGCAGTTTGGCAATTTCTGAAATAACTCTAAACAGAATTACCAATCGATCCAGCAATCTCATTATTGGCTATATACCCAAAGGAATATAAATCATTCTCCCATAAAGACACGTGCACACATATGTTCATCACAGCACTATCTGCAATAGCAAAGATATGGAATCAACCTACATTTCTACCAATAGTAGACTGGATTTTTAAAAAATGTGCTACATAGACACCATGGAATACTATGCAGCCATGGTATTAGAAAAATGTGTGGTACGCAGACACCATGGAACACTATGCAGTTCATTAAAATGAACACGATCACGCCCTTTGCAGGAACATGGATGGAGCTGAAGGCCATTGCCCTAAGCAAACTAACACCAGAACAGAAAACCAAATACTGCATCTTCTTATTTGTAAGTGGGAGCTAAACATCAACTGCATAGGGACACAAAGAAGGGAGCAACAGACAGGGGCCTACTAGAGGGTGGAGGTTGGGAAGATGATGAGGATTGAAAATCTGCCTATTAAGTACTATGCTTTTTACATGAGTGATGAAATAATCTGCATGCTAAACCTTCACGACATAATATAAGAAACCTGCACTTGTACCCTTCAACTTAAAATAAAGAAGAAAAAACTGCTGTGAGCACCCAGCATAACTATTGTGTGAACATAATTGTTTGCATCTCTGGGATAATGCCCAGGAGTGCAATTGTTGAGTTTTAAGGTAGTTGTTTGATTTGTTTTTAAAGAAACTGTTCATCAGTCTTCCAGAGAGGCGATACCATTTTACATTTCTGCCAACAATGTATGACTGATATAGTTTATCCACATCCTTGCCAGAATTTTGTATTGTCAGGTTTATTTTGTTTTGTTTTTCAGCCATTCTTAAAGGTATGAATTGATATTGTGGTTTTTATTTACATTCTTCTCATGGTTAATGCTGTTGAATGTCTTCCTGTGTGCTTACTTGGCATCTGTACATTCTCCTCATGAAATGTCTCTTCATGGTCTTTTGCCCATTTTTAAATTAGACTGTTTGTTTTAAATAGAAAATGCATATATTTGCACATCAAATCCTCACATGAACTGGAATCTAGATCCTTTGATTTCATAGCTATGTCAGACACCAACTCAAAATGTGAGTCTATCTACTTGGGAGTTCTTAAACTCTTATTTTCTGGAACATTCAACTTGGCATTTCTGAAAGTGATAACATGAATCAATCTCTATTCACTTCCAACAGAACATGAGTACAATTCTCATAAATGGAGGTATTCCCACAAATGAAGCACCTGGGAAGTTAGAGCTTCTTTTCAATTTAGTACTTTAGTGAGAGTCTTACAAATTTAATACGAATTTCAAAATGTTCCTACTGAAAAAAAGAATGTTCCTTGCTTTTGCTTAAGTCTATTTTGAATGTTGGTTACTCTTTCTTGATTGGGAAATATAGAAAGACCCTGTAAAATCTTCCAGTTAGTTTCCCGTTTTATTTTTCATGGCATTAAGGAAAGACATGAAGTAACACCTCTGGTGACACATGTGTTTAATAATGCAGGACCATTGCCTCATTTCTGTGATTTTTTCCTCATTTGAGGACTTAATTATATGAAACTTTGTTTTTGTAAATGCAATGGAGAATACTGGATATTTAAAAGAAGGTCATGGCACTTTATTAAAATCGTAATAATAATAATAAAGATCCCCAAGAGAAGGGGAGAGTGATTTTCCTTATCTTACAGAAAGGAATCTGACACTGAAAAAAAATGTTTGGTGGTAGCTGCTCAATGTATTCTTAATAAGGGTGAATCAGTTATTATATAATTCAAAGATTTTTTTAAAATAAAAAATTTCTCTGCTCAAAGACCTAAGTGATTTTAACTTGTCCTCAGGGTGCAATTCCATGCTTTTATCAGGGCATTTGAAGACTACAAATTGAGCCTATTCTGCCTTTTAAGTGTCTGCTCAAACTGCACCTCTCTATGCTCCTGTGTCTGAATACATGGAAACACTTGTCATCTACACCTCTGTGCATTTGATCTTTGCCATGTGTATTCTCAATAGCATCCTCAAGATCTTTCCCTTCTACCCCACTCCTCAAAACACACACAGTGCACTGTGGTCATATAGCTTCCAAATCTGCAATGAACATCTCCTTATAGGACAATTTGTCTTTTCATGATAAATGTGTTTCCTTGATAAATCATCAGCTTTGTGAGAGTGCGGACCATGTGTGTAGGGTTTAGAGTTAACACCAAGTTAATATAGCAGCCTCATAAGTGACCAGCTGTATAAATTAGGCTTAACTTGTATTAGTTGAGCTAGACTAAGTTAACACTAGACTTAACTAAGCTTGCCAGGTAAAAGAAGTGACTCCCAGTTGAATTTGAACTTCAGATAAACATTTTTTTTTAAAACTTAGTATAAATGTCCCAAATGTTGAATGGGATATAATCTATAAATTCAAATTTACCTAGGAATCCTATACTATTATTTGGTAAGTTTGGCAACCTTAGACTTTACTAGACTCAGTTTCCCTAACTGTAAAATAGGAAAAATAATACTGACTTCACAGGTTGTTTGGTATTTTAAGTTCATGATACAAAACAGCAATCTATTTACCTTAGCTTACGTCTTTGCTAAAATGCTACCTGCTTCTTGAGGTCACCTGTGGCTAACTTGTCTAAAATATTAACAATCTTTACATCACCTCATATATCCCTTTTCTATTTTTTTCTACATTTCTCTTTAATCATTTTACTATCTACCATGCTATATATTTTATTCATTTTATATACTATTTGTCTGCCCCAATCAGGACATAGCTCCACGAGGGCAGGGAATTTTGTCTGCTTTGTTCACTGTTGAATCTCCAGTGCCCAGAAAGTGGCTAGAACGTGAAGAAATAATTATTGCTTGAATAAATGAATGAATCAATCAATGTGCATGTTGCTTTTATAATCTTTTTATGCCACACAGTAGAGAACATAAAAGTCCTGGTTCAGTGAATGTAAAAATTGATTTTGTGAGCCACTGAAGGTTTGCAGGCAGGACAGCAATGAGTTAATAGACTGATAGCCAGGCATGAACAAGAGTAGTTGGTAAGGGAGATGAAAGGTATGACTATGAAGTTGAGAATGTGGAATAATTTAAATTATCAGGAGCAAAACTAGCTGCAATTTTAGACATGGTCTATCGATCTTATGGCTCCTCTGTTCTCAATGGTGAAGCGTTCCCTTGGAGACAGGATTAAAATACACAAACTATCAGTTGAAGAAAGTGGGGCTAAGACTGAATTAAGAGATTTAACCAAGTTTATAACATAAACAGGCTCCAAGTCCACCTTTCTTTCTACTTCAGCATAACCACTTAAGCCTTATGAAAAACTCTGAAACTAATTTTTCTCTAGCCTTGGGCAGATTCACAGGCCTGCATTTTATAGAGTCCTGACCCATAAAATGGGATAATGCCACAATCTCCCTCCAAGGGCTATTAGAGAGATTTATAGGTCAGGATTGTCAAGCACTTTGGGGAGGGAAAACACAATTGTGCTTAGTCACAAGTCCTCATTTTGCATAACCTAACACCTGAAATCCTCAGGTTTCAGTAATTTATTTTATACTTGTTTGACCAATGAGCAGTGAGCTCAATTTTTTCTGTCTCATGGCAAAAGCAGGTCCCAGAAATTCAGTATTATTTATAACAAACTTAGTTTTCTGAGTTTCTCAATGATATAGATCATTGTTATATATTAATGATTATATTTATATATTCAACACACAGTAATTTCTTTGAGTTCTCAATTTATAATCTTTGGGCAGGTTTACAAATGTCTCTGTCACTTTTTGGAATGGAGAGCCTTCTGGGGGCAATTCTTTGTTGCTGAGATTTTCTGCTGACTCAGTCCTCTGTCACTGGTATGTAGGTATGACCACCTTATTGTTTAGTATCTAATCAGGATGAACTTCCTTTTATATGGGTGCAGCTGCAACAAAATATGCTATTCGTGACTGTGTGAAGAGTCAGAAACAGACAGAGGCTGAGACTGTGTGGTCAGGCAATAGGAAAGCAAGGTCACTTCTGCGTACCTATGAATAATGTAATTAAGTAAGAGATAAGGATTTACATTGCAAGTTCATTTGCTGGAATTTCAATCTCTTTCTCTAAGAAAACACAGAAATTTGGCCTCTTCTTTGGAGAAGAAAAAGTGTTATGTCTGCCTCGAATACAGATATTCCTATTTATATGAAAACAAATAACAGGGAACTTAACCTTCTACTCGTCATAATCTACTGAGTACATGCACTGCCAGGGAGTTGAACAATACATTTTAGCGTAAGGAAGGGAATGTATTTACCCTGAATGAATTTTATATGCTCAGATAAACCAACGAGGTAGACATAATATTAGAAGCTAACATGGTGTTAACTTCATGTCAGACAAGCCGTGAGGACTTTCATTCATTAAATTATTTATTCCTCAGAACATCCCTAAAAGGCAGAAATTTGTAATTTCTTCCATTTTGCATTAAGAAATTTATTTCACAGGGCAGTTAAGTAACTCGTTCAAAGTTGTATATCTAGTAAGTGGGAGAGCTGAGATTTGAACTCAGGCTCTCTAGCTTCCTAATCTCTGCTCTCATTCACTGTGATGTACTGCTAATAGCATTAACAGATACTGGCAAATAAATTCCTTATTGCCTTACCCAAGGTCAGTCTGAAAGTCATCACAGTGTCTTTTTTTTTTTGGAGAGATGATCTTAACTGCCAGTGACAGTCACCAGCTGAAATTTTGAGTTATGGGCAGCTGCTCACTGATTTGGTAACTGTATAAAAAAAAATTAGGCCAGGCGCGGTGGCTCACGCCTGTAATCCCAGCACTTTGGGAGGCCGAGGCAGGCGGATCATGAGGTCAGGAGATCGAGACCATCCTGGCTAACACAGTGAAACCCCGTCTCTACTAAAAATACAAAAAATTAGCTGGGCGAGGTGGTGGGCGCCTGTAGTCCCTGCTACTCGGGAGGCTGAGGCAGGAGAATGGCGTGAACCCCGGGGGTAGGAGCCTGCAGTGAGCCGAGATCACGTCACTGTACTCCAGCCTGGGCGACAGCGAGACTCTGTCTCAAAAAAAAAGAAAAAAAAAAAAATTAAATAAAAACTAGCAATGAAATTGAGTCAATCTACTTGACTTGGATTTTTAATTTTTTTGTTTTACTATACAGCAGTGGAAATAATTTTCTTAAATCACTACTATAGTTAATCCACTAAGCATCTTCATAAGAGTGTGGAATATAATTGTCATAAAAAACTTCTGAGTAAGATACATAAAACTTGGTTAATTTTCCGAAAATCACACACCGAAAACATGACAAAATTGGCCTCCAAATCATGTTTTCGTGGCTCAAAACTCATGGGACTTACAATATGTGATGCTATTAGGAAACGACGGAGAGCTACATGCATGTGTAAGCATGAATATAGGTTTTTGTAATAGAAACTAAAACACAGGACAAAATGTGTAGGAATGTAATACAATGGTTTATATACCCTAAATGTGGGCAGTCTTTAGGTCTGTTTCACTAATCTATGCAAAAATTGCACATCAATATTTTTCCTCATTCACCATCTTTTTCACAGGTGTTTCAGCTTTGAAGGTACAGAACAATAACAATACAAAGGCTGACCACTTTGTTTCATGCCTCCTTGACCTGTGTGTTCCATGTATGAAAATCTTTAGATTTATGTTTTCTAATTACTTTAACTAGGACTTCTGTATTCCTGTGGCTTATAATCATAGAACTTGTCAGGGCTGAAAGAAGTGAGCTGACTTGCAAGCAACTATTGTTTGGCTATATGATGCCATGAATCCTGTTTAGTTTGTGATTACTTTTGAAGAGAATAAAACTAGAAAGTCAATGTACCCATTCTAGTATTCTCTCTAGAGTAGTGCCAATTTAAACTAGGATATCTCCTAAAATTATGTCAGTGAATTTTGCATTCTCTCTGTTAAGTTTTATTAAGTTTATACTTATTCTTAGTCATGATAATCAATGATTAGTATATGTCTAATTGAAACTACCTCTCATCTATTGCTTTGCATTTTTCTCTAAAATCCCTTTCAAAAGGGGTTGCACCTCCTTTCTACTAAGTATTTAAAAGGGCAGCAGGTGAGAATATTTTATGCATTATATAGCAATTCTTTTTCCATCTGCTGAAGGTTTTTATTTTTATTTTTATTTTTTGCTCCTTTTTCTTTTCTTCTTCTTCCCTTTCCCCAACAAGGGTATAATGTGTAACTAAATTAATCCAGAGATCCTAGGGTTTAACATCTTTAAAAACTTTATTATTGATAGTTCAGCTTTCTTAGAATGCATTATACTAAAAGGATAATGGAGTTTTGTAACTGTGCTTTATTATATCAAAGGAAAGCATATTTGTTAATAAAATACTAAATGCCAGTGTTTATATCTGAGCCTTCAGAGACCTCTCTGCAGGCACAAAGTTTTCATCTCGTGTGCCTACTCTGATGTATTGGTAATGTCTGATCGAAGTACACGTTGAGAGTAATTCTGTCACCATGCCTCAGCAAAGCAGAAGTTCCAAGATCAATTAGTGAAGTCTATCATGATTAGGGAACTGGGGAATGGAGACATGTAAGCCAGATAACACTCTCTATACTAACACTCTCTATACAGTTATTTTCTGCTGTATTTTCTTCAATTCATTTCTAAAATTTTCTTCAATTCACTTCTAAAAGTAACCTAGATAGTCCTATACTGTTATAACATTTATCCATGTTCCATAAGCATTTTATTTGCATAGATTTGATGTAATTTAGAGCTATTTCCTCTTGTTCAGCCGTATTCAGAAGCAGAGTTTCCATACAGTGACTCATCTTATACATGAAGGGTGTTATTAAAAAATGGTCTGGGATTGTCCAGGGAAGGATGGAGTCTGCATATTGGGAAAACAGCAATTGATATGTACATTGTTTTATATCTCTGGGCTGAAAGGCCATCTGTTTTCAGGAGAAAAACCAGACATTCCTGTTTCATCACAGCAGGAACAAGAAGAGCTTTCTAAACAGAACACAGAAGTAACAACAGCCGCAACTTACACAATGCAGACTCATAATAGAAAAAAAATTTGTCCCATTTTATAACAAAAATCCCGCTCGTTTGGTGTGTCTGTGGTTCCATTAACTGTCTTTGGGCTCACAGAAATTAACTGCACCCATACTGTCCAGTTATTCTTCATTCTCTTTCATCAAGGCCTGTTTGGAGAAGTGAGAGTTGACACAAAACTTATCATCAGTTGGGCCCAGATTATGTAGATATACAGAGAGCTATGAAAAAGAATACTCAAGGAGTTTGTCAGAAGATAATTTATGTGTTATTTTAGCCTGAAGAAATAAAATATAATAAGAGTAGAAAATTGCTTGATTTTCATAGAGTTGAATAATCTTTAAATCATGTTAGGGGGCTTTAGAAGAAAAAGTGGCCTGTGAATCTGTATAGTAGATGTTTCACCTTAAAATGTGAGATAACTCAGATGTATTAATTGCCTGCCTCATGCCAAGCAATGCTACATATTTTCTTTCTATTATTGTTGAGGCTCAAGGGTTCCGATAAACTATAACCCCTCTTTTCCTCACCTTCAGCAGCAATTGAGAGACAGATGCATGGAAATCACAGATGAAGAAGAAAATACCACCTTCATGGCTGGTCAAGTGTTGAAAAATGTGATTTAGATGCAGCCAACAGTACTTACAATTACACTCCAACAAAATGGAACTCACTTCAAACTAAGAGCCCATTCCATGGAGGGGAGGAGAATGAGAATGTAGAATAGTCCGAGAAAGGTAGAGAAAGGAAGAATCCCAGCCAATTCTTGAAGCTTAGCTTTAAATCCCACTTATTCCTAAACACTCAGCAACCAGGAGTGTGACTAATCTCCAGGAGGGGAAGAATAAGTGCAGAAACTGGTGGTTTTACTTTACTTACCTTGAAAACAGGCCCAAATTGGGAAGGGGAGTTACAAGGGAAAAAATTATTCCTGCTAATATTTTTCATTTTACTGTCACAATATTAAGAGATGTCTGTTGGAGGAAAAAAATTGTATTTCCCAAAGACTGGTTTCCATACATGGGAGAGATACATGCCACAGGAGAGAAAATTGTGAGAATATTCCTGGCCCCTCTTTACTTCCTCCTACTCTCCAGTTCTTCCCTAAAGAAGATGCAACTTATCTGATTGGTGAATTTGGAGCAAGAACTAAGCAAGCTTCATTTAGCCTCCTCTGGCTCTTCCCTTTGTATCTGCTTCTCTTCTGAGAAGGTGTTCATATTGGAAGTCAATGCACTTCAGTGGGATCTGCCTTTTAGAAAAGCAGGAGGCAATCCTCTGGTGCTAAGTACCAGTAGGTTAGGCTCAAAAATTCAGGGTGAAGCATGAGAAAGTTCACTGTGTCTACGTTTCTAAGCATACCTCCGTTCAGCTTTAACAGTCATACAGCTGGCATTTTTCACATTTTAGCATCGTTCTAGCTGTCCTAACTCTCAGTCAATCCCAACTCAGGAGGAAAGAAATGAAAACTCACCAACTTCGACCTTAGTCTTCAGCCTCGAGAAACTGGCGTTTCGGTGGCAACACAACACAGATTTTTCAAGATGACAGATATGACCTACATTGGTGGTTTTAGTTTTAGGCCTTAGGCATAGATGATACGAGACCACCCACTCTGAGAAGTAACAGCTGCTAATTGTGTCCAGGTTTTATAGATGCAGAGATCGTTTTATTGGGAAACCAGGCTTCCTGGTCCTTAGTGAGAAGCAGCAAAGCATTGAAGAATAAGCTGCTGTAGGTTACACTAATGGACTTGAACAGGAACAGGTTTTATCTTAGCAAATGAAGCTCAAGATTGGAATGAGGAGATGAGCAAGACTTTCACTATTTGTCAAAACAATTTCAGACTGGCAGAATTTTAATGTATAGATTTCCTGGTTTGGCCTCTTAGTATGAAGAAAGACTGAACAATATTTGTTGTGGTGGCTGTGTCTGCAGGCTGGAATAAGATACTAAAAAAGGGAGCTGGCTTCCACAAAGCACCAGTGTGTTGTTCCTGCCAGGCATGGTAGGCAAATCTAGATCCCTTGTCACAAGTGCTGTTTCTTTCTATTTTGGACAGCACTTAGAGCCAATGAAAAGGACTGGAGTGGAGCTAAGCTCTTTGATTCCTGAGGTTTGTCATAAGTCAAGGATTAAGTCCTCACCAAATAATTTCAAATTGGCTCCAAAGAGTTTAATTGAATGGTCTTTGAATATGAGCTAAAATATCAGAGTCCTAGACAGGCTACTGGAGTTTTCAGTTTGAACCTAAAAAAGCAACTATATTTTTATTCCAAATCCAATGTCTAATCAACTAATAAAGGTCGGAAAGGCATGTCATTGGAAAGGTCTCTTGAAAACTTGGTTTTGCTCAGGAAATCAAGAAGAAACTAGATCACCAAGGCAAGACATCTAAATGTCACTCTAAGTACCAAAATCAAAACAATTGGATAATAAGACAAAAACAAAAACACGTGATGTAATTAAGCTGAAAAAAAAGACTTATTTCATTAGGTAGACTAAATAGAGATATACACAGCATGTTAGATCTTGGAGGCCAGACTAGACACATTTGAAAGGGAAAAGAGATGCATCTAGATTGAATTGCTTTTAAAAGGAAGCCTAGAAAAAGTGTGGCCATAGTTGTCATTAGATAAGAAAGGATGGATATGATCAAACTAAATCTAACAGCCCAAGAGGGACAATATCTCAATGAGAGACGGAAATGACTCCCCAAGAAGTCCTAGATAAAACATTCAGAGGGATCCTCTCAAAGTTGTAGATAGAAGCTACAATAACAGCCATTGTAACCATTCTTTGAAGAATAGTTAAAAGGAATTGAAAAAAAGGGGCCAGGCACGGTGGCTCATGCCTATAATCCCACCATTTTGGGAGGCTGAGGCAGGCTGATTACCTGAGGTCAGGAGTTCGAAACCAGCATGGCCAAAATGGCAAAACCCCATCTCTATTAAAAACACAAAAATTAGCCAGGCGTGATGGCACGCACCTATAATTCCAGCTACTCAGGAGGCTGAGGCAGGAGAATCACTTGAACCTGGGAGGCAGAGGTTGCAGTGAGCCAAGACTGTGCCACCACTCCAGCCTGGGTGACAGAGCGAGACTCTGTCTCAGGAAACAAAAAAAAAGGAAGAAAACGGTGGGATTTGAGAGTGAAATAACAGGATGATCATTAGAGGTGATTTCAAGTTCTACAGGTGACAACCAAGTTGATATAGTTATCAGAAGAAAAAAACTGAAGATTTTTTTTGCATTACTGAAGAAATAAGTTTAAGAAATTTATGGAGTTGGAACTCTATAGAAATGCCAAAGAATGAGATATACTAAATGAGAGCCAGACTGGACAGGAATTGGCCCTGTTAAATCTAGGTTATTTGAGGTTGTTTTCATCCAAGGAGAATGATTTCCTATCTGAGTTTTTCCTACTCAGAAAGTTGAATTTGGATGGTATTTTTTTTTTTAAAACAGTAAATTCTTTTGGTAGACCTCAAATTATCAATATCTAATCTCTTCAAAATAGAGGATAAAATAGCGGGGCATGGTGGCTCACGCCTGTAATCCCAGCACTTTGTGAGGCTGAGGTGGGTGGATTGAGGCCAGGAGTTCAAAACCAGCCTGGCCAACATGGTGAAACCCCATCTCTACTAAAATACAAAAATTAGCTGGGAGTAGTTGTGCACGCCTGTAATCCCAGCTACTCAGGAGGCTGAGGCATGAGAGTTGCTTGAACCTGGGAGGCAGAGGTTGCAGTGAGCTGAGATTCTGCCACTGCACTCTAGCCCGGGCAACAGAGTGAAACTCTGGCCCCCACTCTCAAAAAAAAAAAAAAAAAAAAAAAAAAAAAAAAAAAAAAAAAAAAAGAGGATAAAACAGGACACAAGCTAAAGCTAAAGAAATCAGTTACTAAAAATACAAATAATTTTAAAATGAGGGCCAGAAATCAAAACAAAATCAAGAAGGAAGAAAGGCCCTCAAATCCAGCAATCACTACCAGCTCTACATGTGGGAGAGAAGGAAGAAGGAAGGATAGAATGTGAGAATCTTCACTGAAGTTATAGAAAATGACAGAAGACTTCCAGAGGGAAAGAAAACACTAGAACATACCCATATCCCACTACTGTGGGCAAATCTTGGACATATCCCAGCAACCACTGATGCAGCATAAGTTATTCAGGGCCAGGACATTTAAAAGTTGAAGAAGGTCAAGGTACTAAAAAATAAAACATGACAAAGGTATTCACTTTCATGATGTCACCAGGGGTATAAATATTAGAAGCATCAACAGAATCTGTTGAGGGTGATCCTTTAGGAAGCTCTAATGTGAGAATAAAGTGGAAACTTTCCTGGGAGGGAGGCTTTATAAGCTGAGGCAATGCCTTAGCAGGAGATAGTGGCAGTAGCAACTTTAGTACCAGACTAAAAACGCCTGCTTACAAGCAATAGTGGAGACTATGTCAGTAGGTATAGCCCATACTCTGTTCTAATTTGGTGTCAAAAACTCAGGCTTCCAGAAAAAAGGGAATACAGAGTCTGGAATGTCCTGGATAAGAAATAAAGGCAACTCAAAGATGAGGCAATTGTGAATGTCCTTAAATGAGTAAGGAAATAGTGAACACTGTGTATAGGTAGACAGCTATTTTGTGTGTGTGTGTTTTGTTATAGAGCTCATGTAAAACTGTAATTAATCTTTTCTACTTGCTCCTGCTGTATTCAATTTTTTAAAAATGTTGTTTATTTATTTTTTGAGATAAGATCTATTCTCTGTCACCCAGGCTGGAGTGCAGTGGCCCAATCATGGCTCTTTGCCGCCTCAATCTCTTGGGCTCAAGTGATCCTCCTACCTCTGTCTTCCAAAATGCTGCAATTACAGGTGTGAGCCACCATGCCTGGCCCAATTAATCTCTTGAATAGAAGTTTCTGCAAACTAAGTTTAAATTCACATGTCAGGAATAAATGCCATAGGCTGATTGGCACCGTAGAGAAACCAAGGTTCGCTTCATCTACCCAACTTGCCTCAGGTGGAATGGAATCTCTACTTGATCTTTGGCAAAAGGTGAGTTTAGATTATATAAATGTCTGGGTCATGAAAATATCATTGTCCTTGGAGAGCTTTACTAGGGGATGAGTATTTATGTTTCTAAATATGATAGAGATAATTCTGGTGCTGTGATAAACTTGTGCTTTCTATTATCATTCCCATTATTATTAAAACATGAGGTACCCCGATATGATGCACTGAGAAAGACAGAACATCATTTTTGTAGGATTCTTGCCAAAAATGTGTAATTTTAATATAACCATGTGGAAACATCAGGCAAACCTAAATCGAGGAGGAGTTTACTAAATCACTGGCCCATAATCTTTTTTTTTTTTTTTAAGTTCAGGGATACAAGTGCAGGTTTGTTACATAGGTAAACTTGTGTCATGAAGGCTTTTCTACAGATTATTTCATCACCCAGGTATTGAGCCTAGTACCCATTAATTATATTTCCTGATTCTCTCCCTCCTCCCAACCTCTGCCCTCTTAAAGGCCCCAGGGTGTATTATTCCCCTCTATATGTCCACGTGTTCCCATCCTTCGGCTCCTACTTATAAGTGAAAACATGCACTATTGGTTATCTGTTCCTGTATTAGTTTGTTAAGGATGGTGGCCTCCAGCTCCATCTATGTCCCTGCAAAGGACATGGTCTCATTCTTTTTTATGATTGCATAGTATTCCATTGTGTAGATGGCTCTAATATGAAGCATCTGTATGGAAATTATACAAGTTTACAAGAAAAAACAAACAACCCCATAAAAAAGTGGGCAAACAGACACTTTTCAAAACCACACATATATGTAGCCAACAATCATGAAAAAAAGCTCAACATCACTGATCACTAGAGAAATGCAAATCAAAACCACAATGAGATACCATCCTACACCAATCAGAATGGCTACTATTAAAAAGTCAAAAAATATCAGATGCTGGTGAGATTGTGGAGAAAAAGGAACACTTACATGCTGCTGGCAAGAATGTAAATTACTTCTGTGACTGTGGAAACTAGTGTGACCGTAGCTCAACGTAAACAGAATTACCATTTGACCCAGCAATCTCAATTGGGTATATACCCAAAGAAATAGAAATCATTCTACCATAAAGATACATGCCACTTATTGTTCATTGCAGCACTAATCACAATAGCAAAGACATGGAATCCACCTAAATGCTTAGCAGTGATAGACTAGATAAAGGAAATGTGGTACATATATACCATGGAGTACCATTCAGCTCATAATTTTTAAAACTGCCAAGGTCATGAAAGCCAAAGGAAACCTGAGACACTGCCAGGCTGAAGGAGACAAAAAGAGACATGGCATCTCAATAAAATGTGTGACCCTGAATCTAATCTGGGAAAAGGTATTTTGGTGAGGAAGTCTAAAAAGGGGCCATAGATTAAATAATACCATTGTATCAATATGAATTTCTTGATTGTGAAAATTATACTGTGGTTATGTAAGAGAATGTCTTTTATACAAGGTAAAGAGACACTATGTTTACTGAATGTTTACATTACGTTTACTTTTACTCATTTTTATTTTCTGAGAGAGTGTCTTAGTATCCTTTTTGTTGCTATAACAGAATACCACAAAATGGGTAACTTTTTTTTTTTTTTTTTTTGAGGCGGAGTTTTGCTCTTGTTGCCCAGGCTGGAGTGCAATGGCACAATCTCGGCTCACTGCAACCTCTGCCTCCTGGGTTCAAGCGATTTTCCTGCCTCAGCTTTCCCAGTAGCTGGGATTATAGGCACCCTCTACCACGCCCAGCTAATTTTTTGTGCTTTCAGCAGAGATGGGGTTTCACCATGTTGGCCAGTCTGGTCTCCTCTTGACCTCATGTCATCTACCTGCCTTGGCCTTCCAAAGTGCTGAGATTACAGGCGTGAGCCACCACACCTGGCTGGGAATGGGTAACTTACAAAGAACAGTTTATGTGGCTCACTGTTTAGGAGACTGTGGAGTCCAAGTGCATAGTTCTTGAATCTGGCTGGTGCCATCCCGTGGTGGAAGACAAAAAGAAGAAGCATGTGTTTGAGACAGACAGAAGCACTAGGAGCTAGCCTCCCTTTATAATAACCCACTCTCTAGATAACTAACCCTCTCCCTTGATAATGACATTAATCCATTCATAAGGGCAGAGCCTTTATAACTCAATCACCTCTTTCAGGTCCCACCTCCCAATACTGTTGCACTGGGGATATAAGTCTCCAACATATGAACTTTTAGGGGACTTATTCAAACCATAGCAAAGGGAAAATAATGATAAATCAAGTGTGGTAAAATACTGACATTTGGGGAATATGAGTGAAGGGACACAGGTAGACTTGCTAGATTTTGCAAACAAAAATATGCAACACTCAGTTAAATTCGAATTTCAGATAAAGAATGAATATTTTTATTATATATCTGTATCAAATATTACATAAGATATATTTATATTAAACATTGATATTTATCTCAGTGTCCTGTACTTCAAATTCAAATTTAACTGGATGTCTAGTGTTTCTCTGGCAACCTTATATAAAATCTTCTTGTAATACTATGTACTACATTTGCCACCTTCTAATATCTTTAATTTTTTTATTGGAAAGTTAAAATATTTAAATTGCATAAGAGACTTGGAGTCTAATTCACTTCATTTTAGAGGTTTTAAGGGACTTGAACCCATGCAGTAAAAAAGCCTAGGTTACCACCCTGGAAGAACCATCCTTCTTTCCAGAAATTTGAGTGAGTGTGAAAGATAGAAATAGAAAGTAGAAACTGGGAAGGATAATACGACATGTGGGGTTGAATTTACATGGATCTTACCGTATAGCTTTTTGCATTTTTAAGAACTCTTCCTTAGAAGTTTGATAAGGGGAAGAAGGTTATATTCAATTTAAAGGAAATTTTTAGTTTGCTGAAATTGTATTACTTGAATTTATTTATGCCATCACTTAATGTCATCACCTAACCTCTGATCAGAGATGTATTGGACAACCTAACTGCACGTTTTGAGATGGGAAATAGAACCAAGTGTTAATTTTCAGCCTAGGGTGCAAGCAGAGACTTAGAGTTAAGTAATGTGCTGTTCTGAAATATTTCTGAGCTTTCTAATGGCAGGTAGGGTGAAAATTGCTGTCTATTAATGGTCTCAGGAGAATCGCCAGAGGAGCAGTGACTTATATTAGGGGAGTCCTAAAGTTGTTGTACATGACTGGGCAGGCACATTTGTCTCATCCCGGGGTGAAATGTTAACAAGTCAATTATAGCATCTTATTTAAGCTGCCTCCCCCAATCCACTTTGTCACTACAAAATGTTCATCTTTACCTTCCAAATTACATTTTTCATCTTTCAGTCTTAAGCTTGGGATAGGGAATAAAACAAGGTTTTCTTTTCCCTTTGCCTCCCAAATATTTTAACAATGATTATATATGATGGGAGATTCAGTTCAGTTAAATATCTTTCCCCAAGTTATAGAAATAAAAAGGCTTAAACCCCAATTCAATGCCTGGTCTACCCTACTTCACTGTTCATATTTTTTTGCATCTCTGTGACCATAATTAGGAATGCAATCATATAATATATAATTATTATTACATTCATATACAGTATCATATAATAATTTTACATTCAGCATCAATATCAATTTTTTCCCTATATTACATGGCCTCTCTATAGTCAATATGTGTTGGGCTACATACATGTACAATATTTCATGACAGAATCAATAATTGAATGAGAAACTAAGTGCTTGATATTTCATGGATGGCTGTTTTCTTATTCTGCTGACAAACGAAATCTATTTATGATTTTAAATGAATATAGTTTATCTCAACTCTACAAATAAGCACTGTACAAGCCTCGTTTTACCCATGCAGCTTCCAATTCATTTAGTTCTTCTATGCCAAGTTATCCTAAGTTTTCCCCTCAATCACGTACCACAGGGCAGACTCCCTATTACTTATCAAACCACCGTACTTTATGATAGATAGAGTCTCACTGAGCACAAACTCACCTGCAGAAGCAAAAACATCTCAATCAACTTGCAGTTTTTTGAAAGAGCGAATAAAATGCTTGTTATCATGAGTCACTGAGATGTGGGGTGATTTGTTATATAGTATTGTTGCATATCTGACCTTTACAAATTAGTCGCAATCTTGTTTGAGAAGCCATTAACTAGAACTATCTAAGTAACTGGAGGAGAATGCCTTCTGTAGGGACCCTACACTAATCCATTCCCACGCTGTGGTCTAACGTTCCTAAATGTTATGTATTGCGGACTGACCAAACCCTGGTGTGGGGTGGGGTAGAGTGAGGG
Source organism: Symphalangus syndactylus (assembly GCF_028878055.3). NCBI lineage: Eukaryota > Metazoa > Chordata > Mammalia > Primates > Hylobatidae > Symphalangus > Symphalangus syndactylus. The sequence goes on from NC_072428.2 coordinate 15,158,191, forward strand.
GCTGGTTACCTATAGCAGCAGTTCTCAACTCTCTCCTGTGGAGAAATCCATGATGCATGATGTTTACCTGAGTAGCCCACTCCCGCGAGGGTCCCTAGGACTTCTTGGCAAGCAAGATGTAACACTACCAGTCCTTTCACTTTAACTCTAGAGATAACATATTGTAATAGATGTAAAAGTGAGAGTGACACTTTTTCAGAGATACGACTGAATCCACTTTAAGTGTATATAAAACAACTGTTTGTGAACATTTTAATATTTGTGAATATTTTAATATTGATCTACCTAATAGCCAATCATGTCTTGAACTATCTCAGATTATAGTAGAGAATTGTCTACTCCAAACCTCATCCCTCTCTTAATCCTCTCTTATTCCTCTTATTCTCTACAAGCTTGTTACCTTCTACTTCAAGAATGGAAATCATTGTATTCCATGATAAATTGCATACTATTTTAGCGGGCATACTACACACTCAATAATTTCCAATTCCTTCCTCCTCTTTCTCCTCTTATTCTTCTCTTCGGTGCTCTTCTAAGGAAAAATACCTTATAATTTTCAGTCATCTATATTTGATATGCAAAACACTGATTTTGACCTCTGAAACTGCTTTTGTTTTATTTGATCTCATAACTTGTTAGATTTTGTAAAGGAAAAAAAAATGCAGAGCTGCCACTAACAGCTCTGTCAAATTCTTTTTCTTGTTGCATGGTGTGCCTCTTAATGACATATCTTTTCCCAGTATCATAACATTACAGGCATATATAGTTATTAAAACTGACGCATTTCAACTACCATGACTGTAGATTGAATGAATCCAAAAGGTCATCCACCTGCCTCGGCCTTCCAAAGTGCTGAGATTACAGGTGTGAGCCATCGCACCTGGCTGTGGATGAGTAACTTACAAAGAACAGTTTATTTGGATCACTGTTTAGGAGACTGTGAAGTCCATTGTAACATTTTTTTCTCCAATGTTACCTGAAGCTCCTCTATTTACCCAGCTATACATTGGACCTGTGGTTCTAGCCAAGGGCTTGGGATGGAGAAGGGCTATGTAAATCTCATTTATTTTCCTACCTTCTATAAATTCATCCTCCTTTTTGTGTTACCCATGTAGTGTAAAAAATAAGAGGGAAGGTGAGGAGAAAAATGCAATTACCTAATGGAAGGTAAACTGTCTCCTTCTTTCTCAGTAGTAATTGATGTTCACTTCTGTGGCTGTTGTTTGTACTTTGAGGTCTGTTGATACCACACTCACTAACCTGCTAGCTTTGTCTTTGCACAGGAAGTGCGCAACTACTCACTCCTACATGGGGATTTATTTGTTGGCTCTTTTGCATAACTCTCTGGCGATCTCTCCTACTCAGTCCCTTGGCATAAAATATCTGACTGGGAATCAGCTTCTTCCTCTCTAATTCTCCTTATCCTTGAATCCAGTTGGTGATTTTTCAAACCTCTTGTTTCAGTCTCCTAATCCAAAAGATGCCCCTTCGTTTTGGGTAGAAGGAGTAGTGCAGTGCAAACTCTAGCTAGCTGGAGATCTAGGTAACTTGTCATGCCAAATGGTGAAAAAGTAGGCTCCTTCTTTAAAACTCTCATCTTTACTATGCCTTTCTCATGCTCTTCTCCCTGATGCAGACATGTCTGGGTATGTTCACAAACTCTGTGGTTTTAATGGACATTATATTGGTCAATAAAATATTAGTCTTTCTTTCTTGTAAGATTTATCTCACTTTACTTATTTGTCTCCTAAAGGTCTCCTCCATTTCTTAGCTTTGGAGAGGGGAAACATTATCTTTCTTGGGTTGCACTTCTCCTTTAAAGGCTATTTTTTTCTCTCTCCTGGTCCCTGTCTCTTTATTATCCTTAGAATAGGCCAAAAATCCAGTTTGATGTTTTTAGCATGTGGCAAACCTGGAATTTCAAGCAAAGAATCAAACTTTTTCGAAACACTGATTTGATTGTTTAATAATTAGGTTTTCAATAGAGGCACATCTCACTTGTGGTAGACTATATCATGATTCAGCAAATATTTCCCTTTTCCTCTTCCATGGAATTGGGATTCTCATCCTCATCCCAACAAGCTTGAGCTTGGACATGTTATTTTGTTTGGCCATTGTATTAGTCTGTTCTCACACTGCTAATGAGACATACCCAAGACAGGGTAATTTATAAAGGAAAGAGGTTTAATTGACTCACAGTTCCACATGTCTGGGGAGGCCTCATAATCATGGCAGAAGGTGAAGGAGGAGCAAAGTCACACCTTATATGGCAGCAGGTAAGAAAACATGTGCAGGGAAATTCCCCTTTATAAAACCATCAGATCTGGTGAGACTTATTCACGATCACGAGAACAGCATGGGAAAGACCCGCCCCCATGGTTCAATTAACTCTCGCCAAGTCCCTCCCATGACTTGTGGGAATTATAGGAGCCGCAATTCAAGATGAGATTTGAGTGGGGACACAGACAAACCATATCAGCCATTAAATGTGTACAGATGTGATTTAATAGTGTTTTAAATGCACTCACGTTGTTTGAGTTCCACTTTGCCATGGCCATGAGAAGACTATGCACCAGGTACTTGCTGCTCTTTCAGGCTTGGTTTCAAAATGGAAGACCAAAGAACAGGCTTGAATGCAAGCTTAGGCAAACCACTGCTGACATTGACCAAGGAGTGAGGACTGACTGTTGTTTTATGCTCCTGAGATTTGGGTATAGTTTTCTAGCATAATAGAGCAAATTAATTCATCAAGTCGAATCTCTATACTCTTCTATTATTTCAGTGCCTTGCAGACTGGTTATGCAGGGAGGTTTGTCTTTGGATTTTTGACCTGTTCAGTCACACATGGCTTGGAACTTCGTTTAATTCTCTGATCTCACTGTCTTAATAATTTTTTTAAAATAAATGGCCCTGTATTTTTTTTTACAGGATCCTATTAAATTTCAAAGGCAGTCCTCTACCTAATTTAGATATTTCAAAGAAAATTTGGTAGAAAGCAAAGAGCAGTCTTCAGCTAGCAGCACAATAACTCAGATGTATGCTCTATTATGTAGCATGTACATGCATGAGTGCATACATACATGCACATTTAACACTGGCTTTGTTTGCTGGCATGATTCTCAAACTATGTGAGTTAGTAGCTGTTGAATCTTGAACATGTTGCTTATATTCTCTTAGCTAAAGTTATTAAATGGTTTGCATAACAATATGTGGTGGAGATGTTATGAGAGTTAAATGATTTATTTATCAGCAATAAAGCATCTACTACTTTGCATTATATTAGGTGATCAGTTAATTTTCTTGTCCTATCCTTTTTATTCAATGTTTTAATTGAAAGAAAGCCTTTGAAAACCATTATCAGATAAACATGAATGAATCAACAAATTAAAAGCAAAGTTGGCAAAGTGGGGTAAAATAATATTTGGAGAACAGAAATGCATTAGCTTCTGCTGTTTAAATGTGAACAAGTTGGGGAGACGTGATGTGACATGACTCTCCAACTGTTTGTTTTGTTTTTTCTTAATCTTCCCAACTTTTTAATGCAAAATAACTTTCTAATTTTCTTTGAGGGAGTAACCGTCTTAGTCCTCAGGAAGTTGACTATTTTTGCTGTTGTTTCTATATTTTTGTGTGTCTATTTGTGCCAGGAGTGAGGTTTGAATTATCACACTCCATGGATAAAGAGCACTTTGTGTTAGAGTAACTCAGAGAAAAATGCCCAAGATTCAGCCTAAAACCAGGTCTTTGACCAATATAGTCAAAGAGATCCATTGCTTGAAAAGCAGCTAAAATCAAAAGCATGATGTTTTGTCTTCGTGTTTACTCACTATTGCATTGCAGTCAAAATAATGGACTAGAAATCACTTAAAACTTTTCAGCAGAATTACTCCTGCAACATTTTAATAGGTTTAGAAGATAATCTATAAAAAGACATATAATCGAAATTCCTCCTAATCCACTAAGCAGCATGTTTACACAACAAAACAAAAAACACAAAAACATCTTTTAGGGAAGTAAGCAATAACTTCAGGTTGTTACATCCAGTTTTACCAGTGATTGGGAAAAGTGTGTGCACAAAAATGCCTTTTGCTTTTCTCAGTATTCAGCTGGGCCACTTAGTTTATTTAAGAGCTGCTGAGATCATCGTGAATGAGAGAGGCTTTTTATGCCCTTTTTGCTGCAAGTGCCATTAAAGATTGCTGGAAAGTTGGGGGCTGGTGAAAATCTTGTTTAGAGCTCTATCCATCTTACAATTATCTCCTCTGAGATATGAGCACCAATTGAGCAAAATAATTGAAGTTCTACACTAAAGGATTAAGTACTGAGCTAAGAGACTAAGAAAAGGGTCTTCAGAGATACACATAGTTCATTTACATATAACACATTTAGAGGAATCTGTTTCTGACTTTTGGATTCATTCAATCTACAGATAGGTACTTAATGGCAGGCGCTATGTTAAGCACCACTGCTATGTGGTAAACAAAACTGGGTCCCTGCTTTATGCAGCTTAATCTAGTAGTTGATTTTGAAAGGAAAAGGAGGGGAATACTTAGCCTGGAATGAGAGAAGGAAAGGTGGTTATCAGCCCTCAGCCAGTGGAAAAAACATTTACTCAGCTCCTACTATAAATAAACTGTTCGCAACATTATAGTTTACATTTTACAATGTATATGCATATATATTTGAACGTGATCTTCTGTGAATCTCTTTCAATTGCCTTGAGAGATGAGAAAATCAAGGCTGGCTATTGCAATAAATAAAAAGCTGTTACTGGAAGGAAAATTAAATTAAATTTACCCTCTTAAGTAACAGGAATCAAGAGAAAGGGTGGAACTTACACAGAAACAGGAAGGGCTGCCTTAGAATAAATGCGTTGTCGTATTCAAGATAACTAAGATATGGAAACAACCCGAGTGCCTGTGAGCAGGTGACCGTGTAAAGAATGTGTGAGATACATACACACAACACACACGCACAGAGAAAGAGATGAATATTATTCAGCTATTTAAAAAAAGAAAGAAGGCCAGGCACGGTGGCTCATGCCTATAATCCCAGCACTTTAGGAGGCCAAGGTGGGTAGATCACCTGAGGTCAGGAGTTTGAGAGCAGCCTGGCCAACATGGTGAAACTCCATCTCTACTAAAAACACAAAATTAGCCGGGTGTGGTGGTGGGCGCCTGTAATCCCAGCTACTCGGGAGGACGAGGCAAGTGAATTGCTTGAACCTGGGAGGCAGAAGTTGCGGTGAGCCGAGATCATGCCATTGCACTCCAGCCTGGGCAACAAGAGTGAAACTCCATCTGAAAAAAAACAAAAGGCAGAAGAAGAAAGAAGGAAGAAGGAAGAAAGGAGAAGGCAATCCTGGCACTTGCAGTAACATTGATGAATGTGGAGGCCCTCATGCTAAGCAAAATAAGCCAGAAATAGAAAGAAAAATACTGTATGGTGTCTCTTATATGTGAAAACTTAACTTTAAAAAAACCTTTTAAAAAGTCATACTTATTAAAACAGAGAGTAGAATGGGGTCAGAAAGGGTTGGGGGTGGAGAAGTTGAGAGATATTGGTCAAAACATACAAGCTTTCAATTACAAGATGAATAAATTCTGAGGGTCTAATGTATACATGGTGACTATAATATTAATACTGTATTGTATACTTGCAATTTGTTAAGAGAGTTGATCTTAAGTTTTCTCGTTTAAAAAAAGTAGTTACATGGAATGATGGATATGCTAATTAGTTTGATTGTGGTAATCATTTTACAATGTATATGTATATCAAATCATTGCATTGTACACTTAAATATACACAATTTTATTAGTCAATTATATGTTAATAAAGCGGAAAAAAAATGTGAGAGGAGAAGAGGACCTAGCATAAGACTTGTGGTAAAAAATTCAAGGGTCTTCCAAAAGGTTACACAGCACAGCAATTTAAAACATGAAAAGAAGTGTTTGATGTCACCATTACACAGTAGATCCATGTTAACAAACCTGCACATGTACACCCTCAAATCCAAAATAAAATAAAATGACTAACAACAACAAAAAAAGCAAACAAGGATTTGATATCCCAGAATAGGAGGGAACTAGTCAGTGGGTAATAACCATTCCATTTAGAATGATACCTTAAAAAATGTAAATATTTTGAGCTTCTGCACAGCAAAGGAAACAACAACAAAAAGAATGCATTTTTTGCCTTGTCTTACGAGGATTTCCAAATAGAGGGTTTATATTCAAACATCGGGGAGGGTGACAATTTCAAACTCCCTCCGGCTCTAGTACTCCAGTTCTGTATGTGCCCTTTCCTCTATCCCAGTGGTTTTTAAATGTGCATGTGCTTCACGATGACCTAGGAAGCTCAGTGAAAATAGACATGCCTGGGCCTAACCTCAGCCTAATGAATGAGAATCTGCTGCAATAGGATCTGGGACTCTGTATTTTCATCAATCAGCTCTTCCTGATATGAACCAATGTTTGGAACAAGTGTACTACACCAGGCATTTTAACCTGGACTTTAAGGAGCACTTTAAATTAGTGGATTTCAAACATTTTTATGACTGGGAAGCACAATAAGTAAATGCTCATGTATTGTTGGATAACAATTGAAGAACGATTTGCCTCGGCAATACTGTCTTTACTACATATATAAAACTCAATACTCTTGAATTTTCTAAGTGCAGGTTGTGACTCAATAAATTAATACTACTCTTCTCTAATGGGACTCTGACCCACAGTTTGAAGAGCACAACTTTAGAATTGTATTCTTCGCAAGCTCTTTTGAGCTTCCCCAAGCACAACTGTGTACGTGTGTAGGTACGGGGGTGGGGGGTGGCAGGGGAGATGGATGGAAATTCGCATATCTCATTTAAACCAGAGCAGGAGCAGGGTGTCCACTTTCTCTCTCTCTCGTATTCATTCTTCCTAAGAATCTATGTAGGAAGAGAGTTTTTCTTGGGTAAAAGATAAGTACATCAAGAAAGAAATTCCTTTAGCAATTGCAAGCTGTCTATTATAGACTTGGCCCTGAAGGAGATAAAATAAAAGATGGGTAAAACACTATCTCTTCCCTCAAGTTGCTTATCGTGCAATTGATGAGCTATGACTAATTCATATGAAGCAAATAATAGGTAATGAAGTACTAGGGTGATATGACGAAATACCAGAATATCTCAGGCCTAGGAGTTAGAAGATTGGCATCTGATTAAAAATGTTAATGAACTTTCACTCTGTGCCAGGCTTTGTTCTAGGAATTGGGATTATATTGCTGAACAAGATACAGTTTTACCTTCAGTGAGCTGAAAATCCAGAGGAAAAAAGAAAAATCAGAGGCTTTTACACTCAGATGTAATCAATACTATATATTAACAAAAGTACATGGGAACACAATGGAAGAACCCTAAGCCAGTCAAAAGAGTGAATAGGAGCTGACTTCTTAACTTTGGAAATATAAACTCATGCTAAGAGCATAGGAGAGGCCGGGTGTGGTGGCTCACGCTTGTAAATCCCAGCACTTCGGGAGGCCAAGGCGGGCGGATCACGAGGTCAGGAGATCGAGACCACGGTGAAACCCCGTCTCTACTAAAAATACAAAAAATTAGCCGGGCGTGGTGGCGGGTGCCTGTAGTCCCAGCTACTCAGAGAGGCTGAGGCAGGAGAATGGCGTGAACCCGGGAGGCGGAGCTTGCAGTGAGCCGAGATTGCGCCACCGCACTCCAGCCTGGGCGACAGAGCCAGACTCCGTCTCAAAAAAAAAAAAAAAAAAAGCATAGGAGATACCTAGGCAGAAAGAGCAAGATGCCAGGTAATGACAGGTAATGCCAGGCTCAGGAGCAAGAGGTCTGGCTTGTTGGGGAACTGCCTGTAGTTCAGGGAGGCTGAAGGACAGGGTATAGAAGAGTGGTTGTGGGGAAGAAGTTAACAGAATATACAATGCATATGGCCTTAAGTGTCATGTTAAATAATATTGACTATATGTTGAGTATTTTGGGGGAGTCATTCAAGTGTTTCTACTAATCAGAGGTTCAAGATTAGATATGTACTTAAGGAAAAGCATTTGAACTCATGAGTGGACACCAGAAAGAAAAGTGGGTTACAAGGAGTTAAAAAGAAAAAGTGGGTTACAGGGTGTTAAGATAGAACTGTGCTACAGTATTCAAGCAAGAGGAGACTAAGACATACACCAGGCCATGGGCACTGTGAACAGAGCTGGCAAGCAGTGCAATAAAACTGGAATTAATGGGAAAAATTAACTAATGGTAGGAATAAGTTTGGCAAGTCATTTAACCAGGTTTCTTTGTGCTCAAAATGAAAATATTAGAAAATATAATTTCAAAGTGTTTTCTCCCTGATTCAGATCTCTAAAATCATAAATTTTTTCTAATAAATCCTTTACACTGCTTAAGGAGATGAGTCAGTAGTGATGATCAGGACAGTATTGTTGGTTGTTTGTTTCTGAAAAATATTGGCTTATATTTTAAATTTTTATTAAGATGGGTGTGAAACCTGAAAAACTACCATATTCGAAATGTATTAAACTTATTATTTTATTAAGTAAATTTCGATATGTCACTTTATATACAAATATAAATAGGACTGTTATAGTAAGTAGTCAGGCATGAGCAGGGCAGGAGAGAGCTCCCCCCAACCCCCCACCAGGAAAGTCAGGTGCTATCAAGTGATGGTCAGGCGGTTGTCAAACTGTCTCGCTAAAATAATAATTGGTTGCAGCTGGTGCCAGGGAAAGGCAGCCTCCCAACAGATGGAAACACCTGAAACTGGCAATCAGCAGCTTCCCGATAAGACCTCAGGAATTGGGTAAGTGAGCTCACGCATGCACACTAAGAGGCAAAATGGTGGAGTTTAACAGGTACGTCACCTCCTAGGGACGTTTGACCGGAAAGCGAAGAACGCCTAAAGCGAGCATGCGGACAACTCCAGTAACACATTGCACATGGTCACCTCCCGTGAGCCAGCAGGCCACTATGCATGCAGACAGCCCACCCCAACGCAAGAATCGAGGCAGAAGGAATGTCAAGACCCCAGAAGTAAGCCAACATGTAAGACCCAAAGTCAAAAGGTCCAAATGCACACTTCTCTTTCAAGTCACCCACTTGGCCTTTTTCCAAGTGTACTTTCCTCTTGTTTTTGTTCCTGTTCTAAAGCTTTTTATGAAACTTTCACTCCTGTTCTAAAACTTTCCTTAGTCTCTCCTTCTGCCCCTCAGTCAAATTCTTTCTTCTGCGGAGGCAAGAATTGAGGTTGCCTCAGCACTGTACGATTCCTCGCTGGTAACATACTTTTGGTCCCTGTCTTAGATACGTTCTGCCGCAAACAGGAAAGAGAAAATACTTTTCCCCGCTTCCCAGCTCCTTTCCCAGAGCTATCTGAGTTCAGCCTTCTCCTGAGTAGTCAGTGAAAGCTAACTGGAGCTTCAGCCTTGCACCATTAAAGTCTGATTTTCTTTACTCTGATATTTTCCTCTAAAACATGTGTTGTGGTTGTTAGATAATTTGTAGCTTGCTGTAGATATTAACGTTGCTTGTCTCTGGTAGCTGACTAATGTGCTTATTTTAGGTAGCTCATTCCTTTGATGGTAAAGATTATGTGCTGAGAGATATTGAGTGCCAATTTTGTAGCGAGATATTGCTTATGCTAATTCCTATGCCTGGGCATTTAATTTGGTACATTTACAGTTCTGCAAAATGACTTGGTTTTTCTTTCGTGGTGCAAGGGGAAATAGATTTATATAGAGTTTTGACTATTATTAAGGGTTATAGGAGCTATAATCTAATAATAATAATAATCACTACCACTCATCAAGTGCTTACTGTGTGCCAGGAGTTATTCTAAGTTTGTGTGTGTGTGTGTGTGTGTGCATGTGTGTGTGATATTCTTGTATAGGTTTTCTCATATAATACTTTCAGTCACTCTGGAGGGTAAGTAGATTACAAGTCCCAGTTTAGAGATGAGAAAACCCAGGCTGGGTGTGGTGACTCACACTTGTAATCCTAGCACTTTGGAAGGTTGAGGCAGGAGGATCAGTTGAGGTCAGGAGTTTGAAACCAGCCTGGCCAACATGGTGAAACCGTGTCTCTACTAAAAATACAAAAAAAGTAGCTGGCCATGGTGGAGGTTGCTTGTAATCCCAGCTACTTGGGAGGCTGAGGCAAGAGAATTTCTCGAACCCGGGAGGCAGAGGTTACAGTGAGCCGAGATCACACCACTGCACTCTAGCCTGGGCAACAGAAAGAGACTCTGTCTCAAAAAAAAAAAAAAAAAAAAAAAAAAATGAGAAAACCCAAACATTTGAGCTCACATTTCAATCTAAGTTGTTCTATTCTATGATTCCAAAGGACTGTTTTCTCTTTCGTGCTTCCCCTTCTCCTCCTCCTCTTCTCCTCCTTGTCTTATTCATTTCTCCTCGCCCCACTCACCCATCCCCATTCTCTCATCTCCTCATCTTCCCTTTCAGCCTTTCATTTTTTCCTCCACCCCACCTTCACTTCATAATTAAGATAAACAAAAACAATATGCAATGGCATAGAACAGTTATGGTAAGATAACTAAAAGACATAATTAAAAATGAAAGGAATTCAATAACCCATTTCATTGCTTTTGACTTTCTGTGTATATATTGTTGATGAGACCACACAAATACCTGTCTCTCTCTGTCTCTTCTTTTCTCTCTTGTTCTCTCTCTACCACTGGCTTTGTCTTTTGGAGTATCCTCATTGCCTTATATTGCCATCACCCCACATGTCATTGTATAATGCCTGTCACCCTCTTCCATCCTCACCACTCCAATTAAAATCCTGCCATCTGATAAGATTGTTTGCCCATAAATGTCAAGGGACTGGTTTTTCTTCAAATGCAAATATACCAGACAAGAATGACATTAAAAGCTGAAAATTAATTTCTCAGGTCCAGGTAAGCTGGCAGTTAACTGAACCTCATTCTAATACAAGGAAATGGGGAGCCAGCAGGGGACACACCACGCTGTTGCTAAGAATAGGAGCTGCAAGGGTGGAGCACAGCACTGCAGACGAGATAGAAAAAGGAGTGAAACCACAGACTTCACAGTTACCCATAGCAGGCTCTGTGTTCAGGATTAACTTTAAATTGGGTTTGTCCTTGCTTTTAAATACAGTTCTTAAAATATTCATGCCAGACTTAGTAAAGACAAAAAAGGATCAATTTGTTTCTAGGATTTAAGACTGAAGCCCTAAAAAGTAGGTCATTTTTCCTGATAGCATTGCAAAGATCATATGATCATTATTCTGCAAGAAGTATTGCAATAGATAAGAATGTAGTCTTTGGAGTCCAAATGCTTAAATTTAAAATTAAGTGCTGTGATTTACAGCTGTGTTAACACTGCCCGTGACTCAATGTCTCCTGACTTAAGTTTCTCCATCTGCAAAATGGGAGCAATAGTAGAACCTCAACTGTGTAGATTTAAACAAAGAATAGTAATATAAAGTAGCAGATATAATGACTGAATACATGTTGATTCTTATTGTTTTTATTAAACAGTTGGGTTCAGAAAAAAAGAGTTGAGGTGAGTTGGCTGAAGTGGGTATAAAACACACTTGCCACTTTGTGTAATGTGCCCCATTCTGATTCAGCCGTGATCTCTTAAAACTAGCTGTACCTAACATGTTTTCATTTTTTTCTGAAATGGAATTTTGGATCTTAATTCAAAGAAACTTTTTTTTAATGCAAATATGGTCCTATATGCAGCATCTTCTGCCCTCTTCTGGCTTCTGTAAGAAATTCAAGTGGATGTATAAACTAAATCATGTATTGTTTTTATTTTATTTTTCAGTGGACATCACAGTTTACCATTTTTCTAGTTCCCAATGAGAAAGATACAATTGTAATATTTTGTATGAGATGGCAATTGTCAGAAGTTTTTAAGATTTTTTTTAAACAATTTGCTTTTGAAATAGAGGTTTCATTCTACTAGTTTATTCAATAGTCTTCTTCCAGTAACAACTCTTAATATTTTAAACACTAAGTAAATAATTAAACAGGGTCACATATTATTGCAGAGGCTAAAATCTGAGGTTATTATAATTCCTGAGCTAATTAATTAGAAGTTTAAAATAGAACCGGCATGTGAGAACAGTTGATTACAGAAAAAGCCTAGATATAAAGGTCCTATTTCTTTCAGAGATTGTATTGGATTTTTGCTCTTTTTCTCTAACCTTCAAAAAATAAATAAAAGCATAATTTTTCAAGACAGACAATTCAAAATAATGGCGCTCATTTTGGTTTTCAGATACAGTTGAATTGAGCATCAGTTTGCTAAGCTTTCAAAGAGACAGTATTTGAAGTTATCTGCCAGAGATTCCATGGCATAGCAAAAGCATTCCTGTTAGAATGCAACAACAACAACAACAACAAAAACAGAAGTTTGTGTTGGCAAATACGAAGGAGCCAGAAGACAGCTTGCTGGGACCTGGCAGGCTGCAGTCAGCAGAGATCAACTTGCGGGGGGAGGTCTTACACATCTCTGCGCTTCCTGCCGTTGGAAAGGATTAGCCAAATTGGAATGAAAGGGACTTTGGAGGGGAAGCCCAGTTGGCAGGAAGAAAAAAGAGGAACAAATAACTTCAGATGAAAGGAACAAAGCATTTGTGATGTCAGTTGCAGGTTTTCCATTTATATCTTAGATTGTGTAATGCAGATGTCTTCAGTGTTGAAAGGTCATAATTCGAATGATCATTTTCCGACTAATCCTGAGTTATTAATGTCTAGAATTTATATGGTTCCTGGATTACCCCACTCACAAAAGATTAAATGCTTTTACAGAAAGAAACCTGCTTAGTCATTAAAACACATTACTAGGCATAAGAATAACGCTGTGCAAATAGCCTATGAGGTTTGGACAAGGGAGAATTATGGAGCGTTTCCTTCACCAAATATTAAAATGTATTAAAAGGGCACAATGCTTAAAAGTGTTGTACTGATTCCAAAAGCTATAGACAGAATAATAAAATAAGATATTAGGCTGATAAACAAATGCTAGCCTCTAATGAATATGATATAAATTCAGGAGGAAGAAGCACTATTTAATGACTGTGATTGGCATAATTGTTTAAATATTTGGGAGAAAACATAGCAGTCTCCTTTTATCCTTGGGGATAGGTTCCAAGGCCCCCAGTGAAACCGCAGATAGCACTGAAATTTGTAGACACTGTTTTTTTCTGATAACCTAGGTGGCTACTAAGTGACTAATGTAGCAGGTACAATGTGGATGCAGCTGAACAAAAGGATGATTCCCACCCTAGGAGGGATGGAGCAGGATGGTGCCAGGTTTCGTCACACTACTCAGCAAGGTATGCGATTTAAAACTTATGAATTGTTTATTTCTGCATGTTTTTTTCATTTAATGTTTTCACACCGTGATTGGCCATGGGTAACTAAAACCATGAAAAGTTAAACTGCGGATAACCAGAGGCTGCTGCATATGTTTAATTGACATCACTAACCAAAATAAATTACAGGAAGATCACAGAGTTAAATGTATTTTAAAAATAAAATAATGAAAGGACAGTTAAATGCATATTGCAATATGTGTATGATGACTTTTTTTTTTGCCTCTCAAGTGACATTTTTAATGAAAATTTATTGGCAAAGGAATATAGTTATGTCATTCTAAGTTTTAGTTACAAAACACAGAAATCTTTCCAGCTATTTTATGTAGAAAGGAAATTCACTAAAGGTTATCTGCTCAAATAATCCCTAAAACAGTCAGATAATTATGATTTAACATCATGCAGAAAAATGCCCAATCCATACTTTATCATTAGTGCGGGCACGATCGCAACATTCCCAAGCACGAGACCAGAAGGTTCTTCCTTAGATTTTGAGAGTGGACCCTACAGCGTGAAGCTAATACCACTGATATTCCTGAAAGCTCTATGCTTCTTGGCTAGGCTATACCAAGAAAAAGATTCCGCATGAGGTTTCTTTCTTTATGTCATGCATTTCCAAATTGAACACTGAAGCAGCTGGCATATATTATTGATGAAGTCTGCATCACCTAGGCCATGTCCTAACTGTTAAAGAGGCTGGAAAATTGAGACTGCTTTTACCTTGAGACGGCAGGACTCATGGTACAAGAATTTCCTCAACTATAGTTAAGGCGTATAAAAGACTATGTGTGACAATAAATATGACATACATACTCTACATGCTCAGGGTATAAATAATGGATATAAAAGTTTCATACATCATATGAGCCCTAATTGTTCAAAGGAAATTATAAATGCATACAGATTTTCTCTTTTTTAAACAAAAATCTCTAAAGACTAAAACACAAAACTATAATATTAGATTTGGGAGAAGCTAGCACGTAGAATTTGGTTTATTTTTTTACATTACATGTATAGCTGTGTTTTCTAAATTCTCTGCAATATATATTTATACATAACATTTTTTAAAAAAGTAATAAACAGAGCTTGATACCCTCAAACTTATTCTATAGTACAGCATAGTACAATATCTGACTTAGAATTGAAAGGTGTCATTGAAAATTTAAAATTCAAATTTTTCTCTTTTCATAAGAAAACTGAGTATAAGCTACCACCTACAAGCCTACAAAGAGGCTCACACAGGTCATATATGTAGAAGATACTAAAACCAGGCCAGGAAACCATATTTGCTGTGTTTTAAAACCAGTAATGTTTCCTTCATCTCAAGTATTTGTATTTTATCGATGACAGTTGGACAACATGACGCAGGCAGTTTTTGTTGTGTTTTGTTTTTGAGACAGGGTCTCATTCTATTGCCCAGACTGGAGTGCACTAGCGTGGTCATGGCTCACCCCAGCCTCAACCTCCCAGGCTCAGGTGATCCTCTTGCCTCCCCCTCCCAAGTACTGAAACTATAGGCACGCAGCACCATGCCTGGCTAATATTTTTTTTTTTTTTTTTTTTTTTTTTTAGAGATGGGGTTTTTGTCATGCTGCCCAGGCTGGTCTCAAACTCCTGGGTTCAACCAATCCACCTGCCTCAGCCTTTCAAAGTGCCAGAATTACAGACATGAGCCACCGCACCCAGCCTGGCTGTTTGTTTTATGCTTTATGGTTAATGGATGTATCACCCTTATTATGTGATAATTTTCAAGTACTTTGTGATTTATCATAGGGAATTCCTATTATGTAGAGAAAGGAATGTGATACCAGCCAGCCCAGTCATTTGTCTTGTCAGTAAGAACTACATTTGATTCTCTTTTTGATTCATCGTCCCACTTGTGTGATGTGGACCCTCAACACTAATGCTCACATTGAAAGCCATTTGAGATACTTTTTACCAAAAGATTCATGAACACGAGAACTGCTACCAATTGGTATGCTTACCTGCCTGGAATGATGGAGTTAATTTACCGTGAAAATTGCATAGGAAGACTATCTCTTTTGAGTTCCAAAACATAGAAAAATTATCATATCTTGAAGAGAGAAATCCTTTCATAAAGGACAATGTTTGGGGGAGTTCAGGAGAGATGAAAAAGGTATAGTCACTCTCTTCCATGTAACAGAAAACTTCCTAGTGGCTGAGACCAGAGTATAACTTCACTATTTCCAGGAAAAGCCCAATGTCTAAATTGTAAATTGGCCTCGATGAAAGCTGGTTCAATGATGACATAGAAGAAAGTTATCTTTAGATTTTACTTGTATAATAGTTGTGGCCTCTTATCTAATGCTTGCCATTTGCTAGGCATTATGTCATATCTTTACATATCTTACTTCTGTCTTGAATGCTCTGTGGAGAAAAACTTAGAGACTGACTAACAGTTTACAGGGTGTCTTCCCAGTTCACAGTGATTTCCCATCTGGAAAGTTCATTCCTGCCTGATTTATAATTCCCCCAATATTTACTTTTGTAATAGTGAGCCTGTCCTCTGGTCACTGCAAGTTAGACCAGGATGGATATCTTACTAAACCTGGGACTTTGAGGATTTCCTCTCCCATAAATTTGGAAATGAACATAAGACTCAGAGACTGCTAGTAATTCTTTGGAAGTGACTGGAAGAGTCATATGCAAACTCCAGAACTCTGAATCTCTAGAAAAAGAAAGTGGATTATGAAGCAGGTACAGAGAAAGAGGAAGAGATCACAGGTAGTCTTGACATTTATTCCTAGTATCTGTCTTTACATAAAACCTAGCTTCAAACCCCTGAATTCCAGCTCTATCCTCTCTTTGTTTAAACTACCTAGAATTGTTTTTTGAAAGTTAGAATCAAGAATCTCAGTTAACACAGGGTATGAGTAAAACATGTACATTCATATCTGCATCCATAGAAACATATTATCCCTTATCCACAAAACAAATTCAAAAGCGTATGTTAACATCCCCATGTTATAGGTGAGGAAACAGCTCAGAGAGTGGAAGCAATTTTCTCAAAACAACCTACTTAGAGTTATTTAGAACTGTTATTTAATCTGAGGTTAGAATAGCTTCAAATCCTGTGAGCTTCCTAGTCTGTATATCATGCCACATTAAGATTCACTCATTTTTTTTTAGCATGAATTTATAGATATCCTCCTAAGGACAGGCACTGCATTTCTGTGGTTTTACCAGGGTTCCTGAGTAGTTGTATACATTTACATGGTGCTGCATCCATAGGTGTCTACAAGTACTGCCAAAGATGGGAGACTCAGTTAAAGGTTAAGAAAAAAATCTCGAGACTCATTATGTATAAACTATGCTGTCAGTAAATATAACATTAAGAAGAAACCAGCTTTCAAAAGACACAGGAGGTGTCAGAGACTTTTCATATTGCAAATCTGGGATTAATATTAGTAAAATCTGCCAATAATAAGCACTTACCAAGCTACATGTATAGTTTAATGGAAGCAGATGCCACCTGGTATGATTTCTCTCTGATCTTCAGATGTAATGTGGCTGGAGTTATCTGTGGACAGCTATAAGCACCTCGTTTTAAAGGTTTTCTTTTTCTTTTTTTTTTTCCGTTTCATATGCTATACAATGAGACATGTTTGAGACCATACCCAGGCACGCTTCTATACAGCATCTTGAAGAATATATGATGGGTTGATGGCCCAATAATGTCTCAAATTCCTTTTTAAACCCAGAAAAGTCATGTAATTTGTTCAGTCACTGAGCTACTTAGTTGCAGAGATGAGGTTTGCTAGCTAGAATACACAGCCAACAAAAATCATGTAAGATAATTTAGTTCATGTATTTTTTATTTCTTCAAATAACAACACACATTAATTAGATTGATATCAGAACTCACTTTGCATTCTGTCCCTACAATCTGTCTTTCCTTGAATTAATGAAATGTAAAATGGGAAAATTATAGGTTTTATAGTTAGCATCTATAGTGCATAGGGTACAGCATAAAAGCCCCTATATTAATTGCATACATTTTTGGCTTATTATATAATTCTGCCCTTTTGCTTTAGAACTTGAAATTGCCTTAAATGTGGAGAATTAAAAAAATACATAATCACTGTCATTTTTAGATGTAATTATATTCTCAAAAACTAAGTGAGTGGTATGTCATAGCACCTTCGTTTATATAAGATTTATGCTTGCTATCTTTTGTAACATACAAAATGGGCAAATAAAATGTAAATAATACGGCTGATTACTCTGAAGACGAAAATTATTCAGGCTCATGAATGCTCAGGAGAGTTCATGGGCATTATCTCAAATTATCTCAAAGATAGTAACAGCTAACACATATAGAATATTTATCCAGGCACTGTTGTGAGTGCTTCATATTCATCACCTCAGTCTTCACAATCACCTGTGAGGTAGGGGTTATAAGTATCCACTTTTACAGATGAGGAAAATTAGGCACAGAGATTATCACTCCATCTGGTCTCAGAATTTCTCAACCACTTTTTAAATTTTTTATTTTATGAGACAGGGTCTCACTGGGTTGCTCAGGCTGGAGTGCAGTGGTGCAATCTCAGCTCACTGCAACCTCCACCTCCTGGGCTCAAGTGATTCACCCACCTCAGCCTCCTGAGTAGGTGGGACTACAGGTGCATACCACCACACCCAGCTAATTTTTGTCTTTTTAGTAGACAGGTGTTTGACCATGTTGGCTAGGCTGACCTCAAACTCCTGACCTCAAGTAATCCACCTGCCTCGGCCTCCCGAAGTGCTGGAATTATAAGCATGAGCCACCACACCAGAGATAATTCTGTCTCATTCTTTTTTTTTTTTTTTTTAATGCAGCCCATGTGTATGTTACTTGTACATGTTTGTGGACAACTTTCTAACACTTAAATGGTTACGTAGTTTTACCTGACCCGGCTACACCTGTAGGCTTGGCTTGGATCCTTTTCTTCTTTTTGCTTTTTAAGGCTCATAAGAAATATGCTTTCTTTTTAGTCTTTTCTCCTAATAAGCTTTCATTGTACCATCATCCATGTTCTGCTGACAGATTTCACTTTTTTCTTTTTTATTTATTTTTTATTATTATACTTTAAGTTTTAGAGTACATGTGCACAATGTGCAGGTTTGTTACATATGTATCCATCTGCCATGTTGGTGTGCTGCACCCATTAACTCGACATTTAGCATTACGTATATCTCCTAATGCTGTCCCTCCTCCCTGCCCCCACCCCACAACAGTCCCCAGAGTGTGATGTTCCCCTTCCTGTGTCCATGTGTTCTCATTGTTCAATTCCCACCTATGAGTGAGAACATGCGGTGTTTGGTTTTTTGTCCTTGCAATAGTTTACTGAGAATGATGGTTTCCGGTTTCATCCATGTACCTACAAAGGACATGAAGTCATCATTTTTTATGGCTGCATAGTATTCCATGGTGTATATGTGCCACATTTTCTTAATCCAGTCTATCTTTGTTGGACATTTGGGTTGGTTCCAAGTCTTTGCTATTGTGAATAATGCCTCAGTAAACATACGTGTGCATATGTCTTTATAGCAGCATGATTTATAATCCTTTGGGTATATACCCAGTAATGGGATGGCTGGGTCAAATGGTATTTCTAGTTCTAGATCCCTGAGGAATCGCCACACTGACTTCCACAATGGTTGAACTAGTTTACAGTCCCAACAACAGTGTAAAAGTGTTCCTATTTCTCCACATCCTCTCCAGCACCTGTTGTTTCCTGACTTTTTAATGATGGCCATTCTAACTGGTGTGAGATGGTATCTCACTGTGGTTTTGATTTGCATTTCTCTGATGGCCAGTGATGAGCATTTTTTCATGTGTTTTTTGGCTGCATAAATGTCTTCTTTTGAGAAGTGTCTGTTCATGTCCTTCGCCCACTTTTTGATGGGGTTGTTTGTTTTTTTCTTGTAAATTTGTTTGAGTTCATTGTAGATTTTGGATATTAGCCTTTTGTCAGATGAGTAGGTTGTGAAAATTTTCTCCCATTTTGTAGGTTGCCTGTTCACTCTGATGGTAGTTTCTTTTGCTGTGCAGAAGCTCTTTAGTTTAATTAGATCCCATTTGTCAATTTTGGCTTTTGTTGCCATTGCTTTTGGTGTTTTAGACATGAAGTCCTTGCCCATGCCATGCCCTAAATGGTATTGCCTAGATTTTCTTCTAGGGTTTTTATGGTTTTAGGTCTGACATGTAAGTCTTTAATCCATCTTGAATTAATTTTTCTATAAGGTGTAAGGAAGGGATCCAGTTGCAGCTTTCTACATATGGCTAGCCAGTTTTCCCAGCACCATTTATTAAATAGGGAATCCTTTTCCCATTTCTTGTTTTTGTCAGATTTGTCAAAGATCAGATAGTTGTAGATATGCAGCATTATTTCTGAGGGCTCTGTTCTGTTCCATTGATCTATGTCTCTGTTTTGGTACCAGTACCATGCTGCTTTGGTTACTGTAGCCTTGTAGTTTAGTTTGAAGTCAGGTAGCGTGATGCCTCCAGCTTTGTTCTTTTGGCTTAGGATTGACTTGGCGATGTGGGCTCTGTTTTGCTTCCATATGAACTTTAAAGTAGTTTTTTCCAATTCTGTGAAGAAAGTCATTGGTAGCTTGATGGGGATGGCATTGAATCTGTAAATTACCTTGGGCAGTATGGCCATTTTCACAATATTGATTCTTCCAACCCATGAGCATGGAATGTTCTTCCATTTGTTTGTATCCTCTTTTATTTCATTGAGCAGTGGTTTGTAGTTCTCCTTGAAGAGGTCCTTCACATCCCTTGTAAGTTGGATTCCTAGGTATTTTATTCTCTTTGAAGCAATTGTGAATGGGAGTTCACTCATGATTTGGCTCTCTGTTTGTCTGTGATTGGTGTACAAGAATGCTGGTGATTTTTGTACATTGATTTTGTATCCTGAGACTTTGCTGAAGTTGCTTATCAGCTTAAGGAGATTTTGGGCTGAGACGATGGGGTTTTCTAGATATACAATCATGTCATCTGCAAACAGGGACAATTTGACTTCCTCTTTTCCTAATTGAATACCCTTTATTTCCTTCTCCTGCCTGATTGCCCTGGCCAGAACTTCCAACACTATGTTGAATAGGAGTGGTGACAGAGGGCATCCCTGTCTTGTACCAGTTTTCAAAGGGAATGCTTCCAGTTTTTGCCCATTCAGTATGATATCAGCTGTGGGTTTGTCATAGATAGCTCTTATTATTTTGAGATACGTCCCATCAATACCTAATTTATTGAGAGTTTTTAGCATGAAGTGTTGTTGAATTTTATCAAAGGCCTTTTCTGCATCTATTGAGATAATCATGTGGTTTTTGTTTTTGGTTCTGTTTATATGCTGGATTACATTTATTGATTTTCATATGTTGAACCAGGCTTGCATCCCAGGGATGAAGCCCACTTGATCATGGTGGATAAGCTTTTTGATGTGCTGCTGAATGCGGTTTGCCAGTATTTTATTGAGGATATTTGCATCAATGTTCATCAAGGATATTGGTCTGAAATTCTCTTTTTTGGTTGTGTCTCTGCCTGGCTTTGGTATCAGGATGATGCTGGCCTCATAAAATGTGTTAGGGAGGATTCCTTCTTTTTCTATTGATTGGAATAGTTTCAGAAGAAATGGTACCAGATCCTCTTTGTACCTCTGGTAGAATTTGGCTCTGAATCCGTCAGGTCCTGGACTCTTTTTGGTTGGTAAGCTATTGATTATTGCCACAATTTCAGAGCCTGTTATTGGTCTATTCAGAGATTCAGCTTCTTCCTGGTTTAGTCTTGGGAGGGTGTATTTGTCGAGGAATTTATCCATTTCTTCTAGATTTTCTAGTTTATTTGCGCAGAGGTGTTTGTAGTATTCTCTGATGGTAGTTTGTATTTCTGTGGGATCGGTGGTGATATCCCCTATATCATTTTTTATTGCATCTATTTGATTCTTCTCTCTTTTCTTCTTTATTAGTCTTGCTAGCGGTCTATCAATTTTGATGATCTTTTCAAAAAACCAGCTCCTGGATTCATTAATTTTTTGAAGGGTTTTTTGTGTCTCTATTTCCTTCAGCTCTGCTCTGATTTTAGTTATTTCTTGCCTTCTGCTAGCTTTTGAATGTGTTTGCTCTTGCTTTTCTAGTTCTTTTAATTGTGATGTTAGGGTGTCAGTTTTGGATCTTTCCTGCTTTCTCTTGTGGGCATTTAGTGCTATAAATTTCCCTCTGCACACTGCTTTGAATGTGTCCCAGAGATTCTGGTATGTTGTGTCTTTGTTCTTGTTGGTTTCAAAGAACATCTTTATTTCTGCCTTCATTTCATTATGTACCCAGTAGTCATTCAGGAGCAGGTGGTTCAGTTTCCATGTAGTTGAGTGGTTTTGAGTGAGTTTCTTGATCTTGAGTTCTAGTTTGATTGCACTGTGGTCTGAGAGACAGTTTGTTACAATTTCTGTTCTTTTACATTTGCTGAGGAGAGCTTTACGTCTGACTATGTGGTCAATTTTGGAATAGGTGTGGTGTGGCACTGAAAAAATTGTATATTCTGTTGATTTGGGGTGGAGAGTTCTGTAGATGTCTATTAGGTATGCTTGGTGCAGAGCTGAGTTCAATTCCTGGGTATCTTTGTTAACTTTCTGTCTCCTTGATCTGTCTAATGTTGACAGTGGGGTGTTAAAATCTCCCATTATTATTGTGTGGGAGTCTAAGTCCCTTTGTAGGTCACTCAGGACTTGCTTTATGAGTCTGGGTGCTCCTGTATTGGGTGCATATATATTTAGGATAGTTAGCTCTTCTTGTTGAATTGATCCCTTTATCATTATGTAATGGCCTTCTTTATCTCTTTTGATCTTTGTTGGTTTAAAGTCTATTTTATCAAAGACTAGGATTGCAACCCCTGCCTTTTTTTGTTTTCCATTTGCTTGGTAGATCTTCCTCCATCCCTTTATTTTGAGTCTATGTGTGTCTCTTCATGTCAGATGGGTTTCCTGAATACAGCACACTGATGCGTCTTGACTCCTTATCCAGTTTGCCAGTCTGTGTCTTTTAATTGGAGCAGTTAGCCCATTTCCATTTAATGTTAATATTGTTATGTGTGAATTTGATCCTGTCATTATGATGTCAGCTGGTTATTTTGCTCGTTAGTTGATGCAGTTTCTTCCTAGCCTCAATGGTCTTTGCAATTTGGCATGTTTTTGCAGTGGCTGGTACCGGTTGTTCCTTTCTATGTTTAGTGCTTCCTTCAGGACCTCTTTTAGGGCAGGCCTGGTGGTGACAAAATCACTCAGCATTTGCTTGTCTGTGAAGTATTTTATTTCTCCTTCACTTGTGAAGCTTAGTTTGGCTGGATATGAAATTCTGGATTGAAAATTCTTTTCTTTAAGAACGTTGAATATTGGCTCCCACTCTCTTCTGGCTTGTAGAGTTTCTGCTGAGAGATCAGCTGTTAGTCTGATGGACTTCCCTTTGTGGGTAACCCGATGTTTCTCTCTGGCCACCCTTAACATTTTTTCCTTCATTTCAACTTTGGTGAATCTGACAATTATGTGTCATGGAGTTGCTCTTCTCGAGGAGTATCTTTGTGGCGTACTCTGCATTACCTGAATCTGAATGTTGGCCTGCTTTGCTAGATTGAGGAAGTTCTCCTGGATAATATCCTGCAGTGTTTTCCAACTTGGTTCCGTTCTCCCCGTCACTTTCAGGTACACCAATCAGAGGTAGGTTTGGTCTTTTCAGATAGTCCCATGTTTCTTGTAGGCTTTGTTCATTTCTTTTTATGCTTTTTTCTCTAAACTTCCCTTCTCACTTCATTTCATTCATTTCATCTTCCATCACTGATACCCTTTCTTCCAGTTGATCGCATCAGCTTCTGCATTCTTCATGTAGT
This sequence comes from Symphalangus syndactylus, assembly GCF_028878055.3. Taxonomy (NCBI): domain Eukaryota; kingdom Metazoa; phylum Chordata; class Mammalia; order Primates; family Hylobatidae; genus Symphalangus; species Symphalangus syndactylus. Next base: position 15,181,449 of record NC_072428.2, read on the forward strand.
TCTCGAAACTTGGCTTTCAGCTCCATCAGCTCCTTTAAGCACTTCTCTGCATTGGTGATTTTACTTATACATTTGTCTAATTTTTTTTCAAAGTTTTTAACTTCTTTGCCGTTGGTTTGAATTTCCTCCTGTAGCTCTGAGTAGTTTGATTGTCTGAAGCCTTCTTCTCTCAACTCGTCAAAGTCATTCTCCATCCAGCTTTGTTCTGTTGCTGGTTAGGAACTGCGTTCCTTTGGAGGAGGAGAGGCACTCTGCTTTTTAGAGTTTCCAGTTTTTCTGCTCTGTTTTCTCCCCATCTTTGTAGTTTTTTCTACTTTTGGTCTTTGATGATGGTGATGTACAGATGGGCTTTTGGTGTGGGTGTCCTTTCTGTTTGTTAGTTTTCCTTCTAACAGACAGGGCCCTCAGCTGCAGGTCTGTTGGAGTTTGCTAGAGGTCCACTCCAGACCCTGTTTGCCTGGGTGTCAGCAGCAGTGGCTGCAGAACAGCGGTGGCTGTAGAACAGTGGATTTTCGTGAACCGCAAATTCAGCTCTCTGATCATTCCTCTGGAAGTTTTGTCTCAGAGGAGTACCCGGCCATGTGAGGTATCAGTCTGTCCCTACTGGGGGGTGCCTCCCAGTTAGGCTGCTTGGGGGTCAGGGACCCACTTAAGGAGGCAGTCTGCCCGTTCTCAGATCTCCAGCTGCGTGCTGGGAGAACCACTACTCTCTTCAAAGCTGTCAGACAGGGACATTTAAGTCTGCAGAGGTTACTGCTGACTTTTTGTTTGTCTGTGCCCTGCCCCCAGAGGTGGAGCCTACAGAGGCAGGCAGGCCTCGTTGAGCTGTGGTAGGCTCCACCCAGTTCAGGCTTCCTGGCTGCTTTGTTTACCTAAGCAAGCCTGGGCAATGGCAGGCGCCCCTCCCCCAGCCTGGCTGCCATCTTGCAGTTTGATCTCAGACTGCTGTGCTAGCAATCAGGGAGACTCCGTGGGCATTGGATACTCCAAGCCAGGTGTGGGACACAATCTCCTGGTGTGCCGTTTTCCAAGCCCGTTGGAAAAGCGCAGTATTAGGGTGGGAGTGACCCGATTTTCCAGGTGCTGTCTGTCACCCCTTTCTTTGACTAGGAAAGGGAACTCCCTGACCCCCTGCGCTTCCCGAGTGAGGCAATGCCTCGCTCTGCATTGGCTCGGCTCGCGCACAGTGCACTAAACCGACTATCCTGCACCTGCTGTTTGGCAGTGCCTAGTGAGATGAACCTGGTACCTCAGATGGAAATGCAGAAATCACCCGTCTTCTGCGTCGCTCAGGCTGGGAGCTGTAGACCGGAGCTGTTCCTATTCGGCCATCTTGGCTCCACCTCCTTTTTTTTTCTTTTTTGTGAGATGGAGTCTTTCTCTGTCACCCAGGCTGAAGTGCAGTGGCGAGATCTTGGCTCACTGCAAGCTCCACCTTCCAGGTTCACGCCATTCTCCTGCCTCAGCCTCTGGAGTAGCTGGGACTACAAGCACCCACCACCACACCCAGCTAATTTTTTTCTGTATTTTTAGTAGAGACAGGGTTTCACTGTGTTAGCCAGGATGGTCTCGATCTCCTGACCTCACGATCCACCTGCCTCGGCCTCCCAAAGTGCTGGCATTACAAGTGTATTGTGAGCTGGCATTACAGGTGTAATGTGAGCCACTGCGCTCGGCCCCAGATTTCACTTTTATTTTTATTTTAGATTTGGGGGGTACACGTGCATGTTTCTTACATGAGTATATTGCATAATGGTGGCAATTGGGCTTCTAACATATCCATCACTCAAATATTGAATGATGTATCCAAAAGGTAATTTTTCAAACCTTGGCCCTTTCCAAACCTCTCCCCTTTTGGAGTCACCAGAGCCTATTATCTCCATCTTTACCTATGTATGTACCCATTACTTAGCTCTCATTTATAAGTGAGAACATGCCATCTTTGATTTTCTGCTTCTGAGTTAGTTCATTTAGGATAATGGCCTTCAGCCTCATTCATATTATTGCAACTGACATGTTTTCATTCCTTTTATGGCTAAATAGTATTCCATGGTGTATATATACCAATGAACCATTGGTGGACTTTTAGATTGGTTCCATAACTTTGCTGAATAGTACTGCAATAAAAATATGAGCACATATGTCTTTTTTAATATAATGATTTATTTTTCTTTGCTGTAGATACTGAGCAGTGGGATTGGTGGGTCGAACGGTAGTTTTATTTTTAGCTCTTTGAGAAATCTTCATACTGTTTTATGTAGAGGTTGTACTTATCTACATTCCCATCAATAGTGTGTAAGTGTTCTTTTTGAATACACACTGACATCTTTTTTCTTTTTGACTTTTTAATAATAGCCATTCTGACTGGTGAAAGATGACATCTCCATGTGGTGTTAATTTGCAGTTATCTGATGATTAGTGATGCTGAGCATTTTTTCATGTTTGTTGGCTGCTTTTTTTCCCTTCTTTTGAGAAATATTTGTTCATGCCTTTTCCCCAGTTTGTCATGGGCTTGTTCATTTTTATTTTCTTGTTGAGTTCCTTGTAGATTATGGATATTATTCTTTGTTGGTGGCATAATTTGCAAATACTTTTTTCCATTCCATGGGTTGTCTGATTATTCTGTTGATTATTTCTTTTGCTGTGCATAGGATTTTTAGTTTAATTAAATTGCATTTTTCTATTTTTGTTATTGTTGCATTTGCTGCTAGGGTCTTTGCCATAAATTCTTTACCTAAGCTATGTCAGAGGAGTTTTTCCTAGCTTTTCTTCTAGGGTTTTTATAGTGTCATGTCTTAAGTATAGCTCTTTAATTCATCTTGAGTTAATTTTTTTATATGGTGAGAAATAGGGGTCCAGCTTTATTCTTCTGCATATGATTAACCAGTTTTCCTAGCACCACTTATTGAATAGGGTGACATTTCCCCCATTGTTTATTTTTGTCAGCTTTATCAAAGATCAGTTGGTTGTGGGTATGTGGCTTTATTTCTGGGTTCTCTATACTGTTCCCCATTGATCTATGTGTCTACTTTTGTACTACTACTATGCTGTTTTAATTTCCACAGCCTTACAATATAATTTGAAGTCAGGAAACATGATGTTTCAGGATTTGTTTTTTTTACTTAGGAGTGCTTTGGCTGAATGGACATTTTTGGTTTTGGTTTGGGTCCCCAAAATGAGCTTTAGGATTTTTTTTTTTAATTCTTTGACAAATGACATTGGTAATTTGACAGAAATTTCATTGAATCTGTAGATTTCTTTGGGCAATATGGTCATTTTAGAATGGCATGAACCCAGGAGGTGGAGTTTGCAGTAAGCCAAGATCGCGCCACTGCACTCCAGCCTGGGCGATAGAGCGAGACCTCACATCAAAAAAAAAAAAAAAAAATGGTAATTTTAATGATATTGATTCTTCCAATCCATGAGCATGAGATGTTTTTCTATTTGTTTGTGCCCTGACCTTTCAAAAAATTATTCTGCTGTTCTAACTTAGAGCCTCATTGACTTCTTGACCTATCCAAAGAGCAATTTTTACTTATTAAATTATTCATCTTTTTGTAATATTTGATACTCTTAACCACCTCTCCTTCTTGAAACTTTTTATCCCTAAACTTTTATGATGCCATTTTCCGTAGCCCCTTTCTGATCATTCCAGCATCATCATGACTATGTTCCCTCTTTTCTTTGTTCATTAAATGATTTAAATCAGTGGCCTAGATCCTAAACCTAGATCTAGCACTCAGAAATGAATCTGGCATATTGAATGATCTCAAAAAATATTAGCTGAATAGTTTGTCCTTATGAAATCTAGCCAATGCCTATTACTTAGACTATACCTCATGAACTAGCAAATATGAAATCCAGAACTCAGGCCTAAGAGATTTAGGTCCAGCTCTAATGCCATGCTTTCCCTTACTACGCTATTTTTTTCCTCTCATTTTTTTTTTAAATCTGATGATTCATTCTTTACTGATAATACATACACACATACTCACATTGAGGCTAACTGGGTTTTGGGCATGAGCTAAGTGCTGTGTCTGTGGTGATAAACTTCTTGTCTTCATGACAGTTTTGTAGGTAAGGACACCAGCTCACTATACTCTATTCTCTGTCCTCTCTTCTTCACCCTTCATTTCATTTTTCAAACTCATGCCAGATTATTCTTTGGAAAATGTCTAACACTCATTTAAAATTCTTCAATGGCTTAAAACATTACACATACAATGGAGTTCCATCCTTCTTAATATTTCATAGAAGGCCCTTTATAATCTGATCTCTGACTGTATACCCTCAACTCCTCCACTTGCCCACTTGTGTATCGTATTCCAAATGAAGTAGGTTCTTTGGTATTCCTGAATAATGCAATGGCTTTGCTCATCTAAGTGTTTTCTATACACATCATCTTGTTGGAATTTGGTATGAAGTTGTTGGGGGGAGCAATAGATAACACTTCCTTGCCTGCTTGGATTTTGAGTTCACTTAGAGATATACATAAAGCCAGATGGCTATAACGCAAAATGCGACCTTCACCCTGACAGTGTGTGTATTAGAGTATGAAGTTTATATGGTTAGGCAAGTGGGTGTCCCTAAATCTCAGAATAGACAGCCTTGTGCTGTCTTTCAGTCAAAAACAACACTGAAAAATTGCAGCTTCACCATGAGAGAAGGACTTTCGTGATAAGCTTTCTGTATGGCCCAGAGAAAGATTATTGGCTCTCTGAGAGAAGGAGAGCTATTCACAGTAGCCAAGATATGGAAACAACCCAAGTGTCTGTCAACAGGTGAGTGAATAAAGGAAATGAGGTCTGTGTGTGTGTGGGTGTGTTTTATATATATATATATATATATATATATGATGTATATGTATATGAATATTATTAAATCTTTAAAAAAGAATGAAATCCTGCCGGTTGTGACAACGTGGAAAAAACTGAAGGGCATCATGTTAAGTAAAATAAACCAGACACAGAAAGAAAAATATAGCATGATCTCATTTATATAAAATAGTTGAACTCATAGTAATAGTTAGTGGAATAGTGTTTACCAGGGGCTGTGGGTGGGGAACTAGGGAAGATGTTAGTCAAAGGATTCAAAGTTGCAGTTACAAGATAAATAAGTTCTGGAGACCTAATGTTCAGAATGGCAACTACAGTTAGTAATAATATATTGTGCATTTTCCATTTGCTAAAACAGTAGATCTCAAGTATTCTCACACATACAAAACAATAGCAACTAAGTGAGATGATGGATGTGTTAGTTGACTTGATTGTGTAATCATTTCACCGAATATGCATATATCAAAACATCCCATTGTTGTATGACTTTAATAAATTCTATTTTTATTTTCCAGCTACACCTTAATAAAGCTGGAAAGTAGGCTTAAAAGTATTTTCACCCTTTGACCCACCAATTCTTCTAGAATACCTAGAAGAATTCTCCTAGCTATGCTAGGGAAATTGGGGTTGATGCACAAAGATAAATGCACAAGGTTGTCATCCTAATATCATCTCTAGTTGTAAGAAAATTGGTTACCATAAATGTCTCACAATTCAAAGTTAATTAAATAAATTATGAAACAGTCATTAAAGAAAAAAAAGAGAGAATACACAGCCCTGTTCTCCTTTCAAAATCACCAGTCAGATTAAGCTGCTCATCTTCGCCTATGGGGGAGTTAGTGAGAGAACAGAGAACACCCAGAAGTACTATGAAAGTAAAGTTCCCTCAAACTCTAAGTATTTTTGGATGAGTAATGAATATATGGATCAAATATGCAAATATAACCTGATTTGATCAGGAACTTTTCTATTTTGCATCAAAACAAAACAAGACAAAAAAACCTTCACTTTGCCTTAAATGAAGTCGATTAGCTCAAAAAACTGAACAGTATGGGGACAGAATTTTATTTAGGTGTGGTTGAATGAGTTCAGGTACCCAGGCAATGTCATAAGATTTGGTCTGTCTTCATCTCTGCTTTCCTCTATCCCAATTCCAATCTCAGGCAGGCTCTTTTGTTACTAAGATAGTAAGATTACCATCAGCATCTGGCAACTATCCCATAAATGCTGCTCACCAGGTAGAAGGAGGGCTTCATGTTCCCCAAAATTCTAGCAAAAGGCCTGAGGTTATCATTGGATGACTTAGGCTTTGAAGTAAAAGAATATACTTTTTTTGCTAAGCCTGATTCTGTGTCCCCACTAGAACTATGGTTAAAGTTAGTAGCTGAAGGACTGAGATGAGGGAGGGGTGGCTCACCAAAGGGATAGCAGAGTGTTGTTTCAGAAGAAAGAGGATCTATTTGGAACATGCAGAAACAATATATGTCCACATATTCACTGTTCCTTAGGTGAAAGGAGTGATAAAGCAAGGTAGAACACATTTTGAGTATCAGTGAAGCCAAGTCTAGGTAAAAGTGTCTTTTCTAGATTATGCTTATTGTTAAATTTTACTTCTCCATGATTCTATTGCAGCCAGCCAAGAGATTGTACTCGTTTTTTGTTAGCCTAGACATCACTTTCTTGAAATAGGTGAACTGGGAAATCTTTTTGCTATACAGAAAATATTGTTGCTGTGACAATTGTAGTAGTAGAGGCCTGTTGGAAATGAGTTGGGAAATAGATAGAAGAAACCCCAGTCTCCTCTGTCAGATGAAACAGTACAAGCAGCTGTAAATTTTTCTGTTCTAGTTGCCCCTAGAATCACACAGAAATATACACACACACATATACAGAAACACACAATAACAGGCCAAATCATCATCTAACCCAAAAATGATGAAACAAAAAAATACATATGCCAACTTTCATCTAATAGAAATAAAAATACCTCCAAAATTTCAACTTAATGGTATGTGTCAGATTGTATTGACTCACTTGTGAAAGAAAAATTGCAGTATTACTCATTCTTATTTCAAAGAACATATTTAGAGGTCTCAGTGATTCGTGATGATCAGCAAAAACAGACCCTTTGTGCTCTGTTGTACACTGGCAGGGATGTCTGTGTTAGCTTTGCCAAGGCCCCAGTTGTGCTCATTCCAATATGGACTAATTTTATTTTCCTTTCTCTCTCTCTCTTTTTCTGTCTCTCTCTCTCTCTCTTTTCCTCTCTCTCTGTTTTTAATGTTTGAAAAATACAATAGAATTGTCTCTTCAGCATGTGGATATCTGCATATGTTAAAATTACTTCTATTTTAAGCTCACTCTCTTTTTAATTTAACAGGACATGTCAGAACACGCAGTCTCTTTTCTTTTCACCCTCCTAGAAAATAGGAAATATACAAACCGATCTTGATAGAGGCAAAAAGCCAACTTGTAGGGGAAGCAAACGAATAATAATTAAGCACACAAACAAATATAAAGAAAGAAACAACATTTGAAGGTCTGGGTGATTTGATTTGAATTGAAAGCCCACAGCATTTGATATGAAGAACTGCAGTACAAAAGAATAACAGCAAGGACATAGGGAGAAATACGGACAGTCTTCTTGCCTGGATATTAATAGGCAAGGCATTAACTTTGCCTTACCTCAGTTTCCCAGAAGACATTGAAATGAAACTTCTCAATTTAAATATCCATACATAGGCTTACTGTATGAAAAAAATAAGAAAAATATCTCACACTTACTAAGAGTTCATTTTTATGTGAGATAATATGTTTAGAATATATATAACATATATAATGTGTGTGTATATATATAACATATATAATATGTATATCTAAATATATACATATCCTGAAATAAAAATATTACCCTTTATGAGGCTGACTTGGATAATTATCTCCTTTTTACAGGTGAGAAGACACATTGATTTAAGGCACTGTCATAAATGCTGTGGTACACCCTTCAGATTCTTATTCAGGATTAGGTATTGCTGTGGTTTGAATATTTGTCCCCTTTAAAACTCACGTGGAATTTTGTTGTTGTTGTTGTTTTTATTTGTTTGCTTTTGAGACGGGTCTCACTCTGTTGCCCAGGTTGGAGTACAGTGGTGAGATCTTGGCTCATTGCAACCTCCACCTCCCGGGCTCAAGTGATCCTTCCACCTCAGCCTCTCGAATAGCTGGGACCACAGGCACACAAAACTACGCCCAGCTAATTTTTGTATTTTTTTGTAGAGACAGGGTTTTTCCATGTTGCCCAGGTTGGCCTCAAACTCCTGGACTTAAGTGATCCACCCACCTTGGCCTCCCAAAGTGCTGAGATTACAGACATGAGCCCCTGCACCTGGCTTATGTTGAAATTTAAACCCCAGTGTGGCAGTACTGACTGAGCATGGGGCCACTAAGATGTGATTAGATCATGAAGGCTCTACTTTCATGGATGGATTATTCCAGTCATTGATTAATACATTAATGAATTAATGGGTTAATGGGTTATCATTGGAGCAGGGTTGGTGGCTTTATTAAAATAGGAGGAGAGACCTGAGCTAGCATGCACAGCCTCCTCTCTATGTGATTACCTGTGCCATCTTGAGACTCTTCAAAGTTTCCATCAGCAAGAAGGCTCTTAACCGATGCAGCCTTTTGACCTTTGGCTTTTCAGCATCCATAACTATAAGAAACAAATTACTTTGTTTTAAATAAATTACTCAATTTCAGGTATCCTGCTATAAGAAACAGAAAACTGACTAATACACAGATGCCTATTTCCCTTTTCTCTTTTTTTTTTTTTTTTTTTTTTTTTTTTTTTGAGACGGAGTCTCGCTCTGTCGCCCAGGCTGGAGTGCAGTGGCGCGATCTCAGCTCACTGCAAGCTCCGCCTCCCGGGTTCACGCCATTCTCCTGCCTCAGCCTCTCCGAGTAGCTGGGACTACAGGCGCCCGCCACCACGCCCGGCTAATTTTTTTGTATTTTTAGTAGAGACGGAGTTTCACCGTGGTCTCGATCTCCTGACCTCGTGATCCGCCCGCCTCGGCCTCCCAAAGTGCTGGGATTACAAGCGTGAGCCACCGTGCCCGGCCACAGATGCCTATTTCCCTAGATGCCTGAAATGTTGGCTTCAAAAGTGCACAGCTGAATTCCTCTTGGGGGATTCCTCTGCCAAAGAAAACTCCCTTGTTCCAGGTTACACTTAGTCCCTTTGAACAATCTCCTTTCGCTCACTAGTTTGGAAGAGAGTACAAAAGCCCACTCCTTGCCTCAAACCGGGACATCTCTGAAAGGCCATCTTGGCTCCAGAATTCCCTGAGGGATTGCTGGGGCTTTCGTAGCAATCACATTGCTGTTCAGCTTCTCCCTCTGGCCAATCCTATTACTATCACTCCTCACGGGTGTTGATTAAGAGCACTCCTCAGTAAGCCTTCTTCATACAAATTTTGTCTCATAGTCTATTTCTGGCTACCACAGCCTAAGGCAGGCATCTAGAACAGGTGCCAATTAAATGTCTGATATTATAGTTATTTATCAGAAGCACCTATATTAACAATAGATTGTTCTAAAAAGTCAGTTAAGTAATAGAGAAAGTGTAAAGGCTTTGCATTTTATCCAAATGCTTGCTACATTTATTGTTACACATAGATATCACTACGTAATGCTTCATCAATTAATCTCTGGCCATACTACCTGAGAGATATATCCATGTAGCATAAAGTCAGCCCTGCCCCAAATGCTGTTGGCTCACAATAAGTAGGACCAGTAATTTTATTGGTCTTTTTTCTTGTGTTATGCAATGCATAATAAGGAAATGTGTGGTCGTCAGTGCCTGAATGCCACTTTCAGTAATAGAAATGCCTTCTGGGGAAATAAGATTGGTGCCAGGACAAGAATATAGGAAGCAAGCTTGAAATTATTTCACTTCTATTTCAGAATGGTTTTTAAAAAAAGAAAAAAAAAAAAAGGCAGCAGCAAGACCATTTTGAGGGCTGCTACCACACTGAGGCATTTCAATGAAAATACTTCTATAGCTTTCTGTAACCTACTAAATAGAAATCCAGGGATCTTAGGTGGGCCTGTCAGCAGTGCCAACTTACCTTTGCACATTATCATTCATAAGGTCCCTTCATGAGCACTTAGTGTTTTTTTTTTTCCAAAGTGGACTTAGTTATTCCCTAAACAGAAATAAAAACAAATATGTTAAAAAAATGAAATATAAACTTTCTGGCTAAGATAGTGCAAGCCCCTACAGATATTCTCTCCTGGTGATTACAGCCATAATCCTAGACAAAATTGTTTCAAAGAGCAACTTATTAAACATTAAACAAAAACAGGCAGACTAGGGAGGGGACTCAAAAACCGAAGACGTGCCCTGAAAAGGCATGAGGCCCCATTGCTTTATTTATTTATTCATTTTCTCTTGAGAGGCCACAGTTGAATTTTGGCAGTAGTGGAAAGAGCATTAAAACGGAAAGAATCCCTTATTTTTGGCTACAGACACCCCCCAAAAATCCCTAAAACCTGAAGGATGAGGATAAATATCAGAGAGAAGACATCTGTATAATGGGAACCCATAAGGCTGTGTATGGACCTGCAAAAGCCCTGGCCTTAACACTAAGCTTTTTGTGTAAGACAGATACAGACTAGCATAGAAACGATTTTGAAAACTAATCTGACATTAGAAATATCATGTAGAGAAGGAAGATAGAAGTTAAAATTTGAACCAAACTGTGTTGATTGCCAGCCAAAACAGCAACAGAAATCCACATTCTCCAGAGGATTTTAACAGGACCTAGTATCCATGCAGTCTAACATATTTTCAATTAAAAATGATTCAATATACAAATAACCAGAAAAAAATGTTATAGATTATCTAGAGAAAAGACTAACAGATGACACCTATGAGATGACCCAGATGTTGAAATTATTACACAAAAACTTAAGGCAGCTACTTTAGCTATACTCTATAATACAAAGATAAACACAATTGAAATAAATGGAAAGATAACCATTTTCAACAGAGAAATAGAAATTATTAGACCAAAACTTTAACCAGCTACTATAGCTATAGTCTGTAATATAAAGATAAACACAATTGAAATAAATGGAAAGATAACAGTTTTCAGCAAAGAAATAGTAACTATAAAAAATAACCAGGTAGAGCTGGGAGCAGTGGCTCATGCCTGTAATCCCAGCACTTTGGGAGGTCCAGGCAGGTGGATCACCTGAGGTCAGGAGTTAACAACCAGCCAGACCAACATGGTGAAACCTCGTCTCTACTAAAAATACAAAAAATTAGCTGGATGTGGTGGCATGTACCTTTAATTCCAGCTACTTAAGAGGCTGAGGCAGGAGAATCCCTTGAACCTGGGAGGTAGTGGTTGCAGTGAGCCGAGATCGTGTCACTGCACTCCAGCCTGGCAACAGAGTGAGACTCCATCTCAAAAACAAAACAAAACAAACAAACAAACAAAAAATTTAGAACGAAAAAATTAAATATCTGAAATAAATTTTTCACTAAAACAGCTCAATAGCAGAATGAAGATGACAGAGGAAAAAGTCAGTGGACTTAAAGGTAGACTAAAATAAATGTTTAAATCTGAACAATTATACACTTACAGATTCAGCAACCATGAACTCCTCATCCCCAAATAAATTAAAAACTAAAAGACCATCCAGACACATAACAATGTAACTGATGAAAACCAAAGATAAAGAAAACATCTTGAAAGCAAATGGAGAAAACTAACATATTACATAGGGGGGACAAAATGTAAATTACTTTCTATTTCTTGTCAGAAACCATGTAGGCCATAAGACAGTGAAACAACACATTTAAAATGCTTAGAGAAAAGAGCTGTCAACAAAAACTTCTATATACATTGAAAATATCCTTCATGAAAGAAGATGAAATAGAAATATTCACAGATGAAAGGAAACAGAGAATTTGTCACCAGCAAATCTGCTCTAAAAGAAATGCTAAAGGAAGTTTTCCAGGCTGATGGGAAATTACGTTAAACAGAAACTTCAAAGTTTGGAAATGAAGAAAGAGCATGAAAAATAGTGACTATCTGGGTTAATATAAAATACAAATTTCTCCCCTGAATTCTATAAAATACATGTGACTATTGAAAGCAAAAATTATTGCAGTGTCCAGTGAAGTCAAGTTTGTATATGTATGTATGGCAACTACAGGATAAAGAAGGAACCTGAATACTTGTAAGATTTCTAAATTTTATTGGTGTAGGAAAATGTTACCTCCACTTACATAGAGTAAAAAGGGGAGCTGTATACATTGTAGTTGCTGGTGCAACCACTAAGAAAAAAAAGTAATACAATAAAATATAAGCAAAAAGACAATAGATGAGTAAATACTAAGTGCAGAAAAATTATATTAAAAAACATATAACAAATGATAATTCTCAGAAAATTTGCAAAAGAAAATAACATCTTTAATGTGGTAAAGGTTATCTACAAAACTATATAGATAGTGAGGACTGAATTCATTCTACAAAGATCAGGAGGAGTGCAAGGATGGCAGCTCCTGTCACTCCTATTCAGCATTATACTGGAATACTAGTGATTGCAATAAAACAAGGAAAATAAATCAAAGGCATATGGGTTAAAAACGAAAGAATAAAAATACTTCTCTTTGTAGATGATATGATTATCTGTGTAGAGAATCCCAAAGACCCTATAAAAATTATCTTAGAACTAGTAAGTAAGCTTTTGTGATTGTGGAACAAAATTATACCAAAATCAATTGTCTTTCTATATACTAGCATGAAATAAATAGAAATCAATATTTAAAAGTAGTGTTTTTTTATCATAGCACCAAACAACATTAAAAATGTATAAACAATAAACAACATGAAATAGGTATAAATCTTTAAAATTAAATGCAAAACTTGTTTACAGTAAGCCCTCACTTAACGTTGTCAATAGGTTCTTGGTGACAGTGACTTTAAATAAAACAACGTACAGCAGGTTCTCAAATAACATTGTTTTCTTCAATGTTTCATTATGACGTTGATGAGAAAAAAATGAGTTTTGTTATACATCATTTTGCTTAAAATCGCAGTAAGCTATACTGAGAATGACAAAGCACTAACGAAAGGGGTAAGACTGAAATAATTAGAAAGATATACTATGTTCATTATTAAGATGTCAGTTCTCCCTTTGTTGATTTATAGATTTAATGCAATTTTGAACAAAATTCTAGCAGTATTTTTAAATAGAAATCAACAAGCTACTTATAAAATAGATGTCAAAGGAAATAGAATAGTCAAACCATTCTGAAAATGAGGAATAATGCTATAAGACTCGCTTTAAGTGGCTTCAAACTTACTATATATAAAGCTACAGTAATCATAATTGTGTTTTTTGTGGAAGGATTGATATGTAGAAAAATAGATTATATCCATATATATATATATATACACACACACACACACAATTGATTTTTGACAAAGGTGCTAAAATAATTCAAAGAAAAAAGATAATCTTTTCAACAAATGATGCTAGAAAAACTGGATGACTCTAAGCAAGAAAAAAAATTAACCTCAACTCATACTTCAGACCTTTCAAAATACTAACTCAACAGGTATAACACCTTTCACTGTAAAACCTAAAACCACAAAACTTCTGTAAGAAAACAAAAGAGAAAGTCTCTATGATTTTTAGATTGCGCAGCATGTTCTTAGATAAGTCACCAAAATCGCTGTTCAAAAAAGAAAAAAATAAGATAATTAAATTGTATTCGAATTTAAACATAATCAGTGAAAAATACCATTGAGAAAGTAAAAAGACAAGTCACAGACTGGAAGACAAGGTTTTAAAATTATATAGCTGATGAGGAATTTGTGTCTGAAACTATACGGAATTTTAAAACCCAATAATAAGACAACAAGCAATCCAAGTTATTTGAAAACACAAAAAAGCAGAAGAACTATAGAGACATTTCACCAAAGAAGATATTCAGATTGCAAGCATATGTAAAAGTGCTTAATATCATTATTAGGTGGATTAGTTTCCTAAGACTGCCGTCACAAATTGCCGCAAACTGGGTATGTGTGAGTTCGTTTTCACACTGCTGATAAAGACATACTTGAGACTGTGAAATTTATAAAGAAAAAGAGGTTTAATGGACTCACAGTTCCACGTGACTGGGGAGGCCTCACAATCGTGGCAGAAGGCGAAAGGCACGTCTTACCTCGTGGCAGGCAAGAGAGAATGAGAGCCAAGCAAAAGAGAAAACCCCTTATAAAACCGTCAGATCTCATGAGACTTATTCACTACCACAAGAACAGTATGGGGGAACCACCTCCATGATTCAATTATCTCCCACTGGGCTCCTCCCACAACACATGGCAATTATGGGAGCTACAAATCAAGATGAGATTTGGATGGAGACACAGCCAAACCATATAAGGGTGGCTGAGAAATAAAACCAAAAACCAGAAATTTATTCTCTGAAGATGGGAAACAGTTTGGCAGCATTTCACATAGTTAAACATACACTTATGTTAACATGTTAATATTTACTCAAGAGAAATCCAAATTTATGTTCACACAACAACTCACACTCAGATACTGATGGTGGCTTTATTACTAATTGTTAAAAAGCAGAAGCAACCCAAATCTAGTGGTTAGTGGATAAGGAAACTATGGTACATCCACACAATGGAATACTACTCAGCAGTAGAAAGGAATTAACGGTTGATACATAAAACGATATGAATGCCACTCAAATGCATCACGCATTATCCTAAGCAGCATATCAACACAACTCCCTAAGTCAAGTTCTTCCCCAGAGGGAATTCAGTTGTAAGGTGTTATGATAGCAATATTTATGCATTGTTATAATCTATTATAGCACTTATCGCTAAAACGTTAACATCCATTTTCTTGTCTGTTTCTCCCACTAGTCACTGAAATCAAGGGTAGACTTCATTATTTCTAAGCTTAGCACAGTGGTGATTATGCAGTGAATATTCAATAAATAAATGAAAAAAATAGCCAGACTTTCTATTGCACTATGATTACATCATTTCTTAAATCTGCTACATTATTTCCTACAATTCCCCTCTTATTTTGTCATATCCTCAAAGTCCTTCCATCCATGCATGGGTACATCTAGGACCCATTTCCTTACCTCTCCAGATTTCGGCCCTCTAAATTCTGAACTTTAATGGTTTCGTTGTTCCACTTCTTTTCTGAAGACAAGAGGTGTGTTTCATATATTTTCACATAGTCCTAAGTGTAGTATCCTCTAATGGGCAGTTAATCTTTAATTGATTCAACCAGTATTTACTAAGTGCCTATAATTTGCCAGTTTCTGTTCTACAAGCTGGGTACATAGCAGGGACTACAATATACAAATGTCCCTCCTCTCAAAGAGCTTATGTTCCAGTGAGAACATAAAACAAATTCCAGAATAATATGTTCCAGAATAAACATAAAACAAATAAATACATAACATGTAAGCTGGCAGTAAGTACCAGGGAAATAAGAAAGAATTAGGAGATAGGCATTGGGTACATATGTGGTGGTGGGAGGAAAGTCACATAGAAGGAGGGATTGCCATTTTGCGTAGAGTGATTGGGCAAGATCTAATAAAATAAAGATTAAATAGAGACTGAAGAAAGATAGGGACTGGGTCGGGCAGAGTTATGGAGAGAAAAATCACTCTTAGCATCCCACTTATTCCTGGATGAGCACCTTAAAAGTTCACAAAGGGAAAAAAAAGAGGGGGCATGTTCATGCAGATGGAGAGAAATATTTGAAATCTTTCAAATACAACAGGGCATCTTTTTCATGAGTAAAACCTAAAATTTAACGGGATCTGATAATTTAGGGTGGAGAACTCCTTGAGAGCACAAGGCAATGTTTCTTTTACCTGTTGTTAAAACCAAGCAGGCTGCCATGCATTACAGTGTAGGGTGCAGGTAGCAAGGCTGAATGACTCTTCTAAATTCTGTCCTTAAAAATATGTCCTCCACAGGCCGGGTTTGGTAGCTCACACCTGTAATCCCAGCACTTTGGGAGGCAGAGGTAGGCGGATCACGAGGTCAGGAGACTGAGACCATCCTGGCTAACACCGTGAAACCCCGTCTCTACTAAAAATACAAAAAAATTAGCCAGGTGTGGCGGTGGGTGCCTGTAGTCCCAGCTACTTGGGAGGCTGAGGCAGGAGAATGGCGTGAACCCGGGAGGCGGAGCTTGCAGTGAGCTGAGATTGTGCCACTGCACTCCAGCCTGGGCGACAGAGCGAGACTCCGTCTCAAACAAACAAAAAAAAAATCCTCCACATACTATCATATCACCCTCTATCTTCTTTGTCTCAATGGCAGTTTGAGGGGCAAAATCTATCATTTAAGATTTAGTTCTGAAAAGGGAATAGGCAAAAACAGGAGGTAAAGAAATAGCCATTCATCTATTGCCTGAGAGCACAGCGGGAGGGACAGTGATCCGGATATAAACCCAAGCATTCGAGCCGGCAATGGCAACCCGCTTTGGGTCATCTCCCTTTGTATGGGAGCTGTTTTCACTCTATTAAATCTTGCAACTGCAAAAAAAAAAAAAAAAAAAAAAAAAAAAGAAAGAAAAGGGGAAATATCAAAATTGTCAAGAGATTTGATTAATGTAGGATCACAGTTCAGTGAGAAAGTGAGAAATAATACGTGACTTCTATTTAAAGTGACAATGTAATATTTTAGAAGTAAATGTAGATGGTAATATAATTGTTAAATATCTTAGTTATTTCAAAAGTGAGAGTATTGGTTATCTTAAGTCAAGGACATGATAAAATCAAGATTAAAACATAAGAACTTATTCTGAGAAGACACAATTTTCATTTTTCAGGCAGATTACTCAGAAAAAAAAAAAAAGACCTTTTAGAACCTCTTGAAAAGACCAGTATATTAAAAAGAAAACACAAACTTTTTTTGAAAATCTTATATATTGACCAATACAAATTCCCTTTTCTTGACCTTTTTACAAATTTATACATTAAAATTTTTTTTCTTAAACTTCCCTCCTCCTGATTCTGTAACAGTCATTTTACTTTAAGACAAAGCTATACTCTCTTTTTTCTTTAACAAAAATACTTTCTTGCAGTATAATTTCTCAAAATGGCAAAAATCAACACATTTATTAACACAAATATGTATAGCCTCTCAGTACCATATTAATATGAGGCAAAAAAAGAACTTAAAATTATGCTTTATAACTAATGTTTTAGTATTTCTATCTTAGAAATTCTACCTAGATACCTAATGAATCTTCTATCTGGATACCTAATGAATGCCCATTAATTATCTCAATTTAGTAACGGTTGAAAGTTTTAAATTATCTAAAGATCTTGGAAATTCTCTTCAAACTTACATACCAGAAAATATAATTACTGTTGAAATACAGTTTGTTAGAATAATTACTCAATTTTGTTAAACCCAAAGTAATTTTTTTGTAATATTATACCTTAAGTAGAAATAATACTAGCTTATTTGATCAGTAAGCCTATAAGCTTAAAAATAACATACCGAAGTACAATAAATATGTACATGGGCCGGGTGCAGTGGCTCATGCCTGTAATCCCAGCACTTTGGGAGGCTGAAGCAGGCGGATCACGAGGTCAGGAGATCGAGACCATCTTAGCTAACACGGTGAAACCCCATCTCTACTAAAAATACAAAAAAAAAAAAAAATTAGCTGGGCGTGGTGGCAGGTACCTGTAGTCCCAGCTACTTGGGAGGCTGAGGCAGGAGAATGGCACGAACCCGGGAGGCGGAGCTTGCAGTAAGCCGAGATCGCTCCACTGCACTCCAGCCTGGGCGACAAAGCGAGACTCCGTCTCAAAAAAAAAAAAAAAAATGTATATGATATGGTTAGGCTTTGTGTTCCTGGCCAATATCTCATCTTAAATTATAATCCCGATAATCCCGATGTGTTGAGAGAGAGACTAGGTGGAGGTAACTGAATCATGGGGGCAGTTTCCCTCATGCTGTTCTCTTGATAGTGAGTGAGTTCTCACAAGATCTAATGGTTTTTATAAGGAGCTTTTCTCTCTTTGCTCAGCACTTCTCCTTCCTGCTGCCTTATGAAGAAGATGCCTTGCTTCCCCTTTGCCTTCGGCCATGACTGTAAGTTTCCTGAGGCCTCTCCATACATGCTGAACTGTGAGTCAATTAAGCCTCTTTCCTTTATAAATTACCCAGTCTTGGGCAGTTCTGTATAGTAGTATGAAAATGGACTAATACCATATACTTGCATTATACCGATAATAATGACAATTTAGAGAAAACATAATTATTTGTATTAAACCAAAATCATTAAACTAGTCTTATTTGCCAACATTTTACCTAAATTATGTGAATATTCTTGAAATATCTTTGAATTAGTTTCTCTAAGAATATCTCTTTTTTTACCTTGAAATTATTTGAGATTGTTTTCTTAATTTCTGGTAATATTAGGATTGGCCAATTGTATAGAGACTTCTTAATCCCTAAACCAATCATGATAGAACTTCTTCAATGTAAGGAATTTCAAATAGTAGTAATAGTACTAATAATTAGTAACAGTACTAATTAATTAGTAACTAATTTATTAATTACTTATTTATAATTTATTATTTATTATTAACTAATTAATTAATTAGTACTAATTAATTAGTACTATCCAGAGGTAAGAAATTTATTGTATATTCACATAGTTGAAGTGAAAGACTTTTTTGAATTATAGACATATAAACATATGGACAGATACAGATAGCTTATAGTCTCAATTATATAATTGTAGCCATGAGTCAAGCATAAACACACAAATACACAATTCACAGGTCCATATCAAAGACCTGGTCTCTACTCAGTGGGTGTACATTCTTAATAATTTGAGCTCAAAATAGATACATCAATAAACAGCACAGACTAACAAGCCAACTTCTGTGTCTTCTTTGCACCCAGCAAAGACATGTTCTCTCTAAATCATTAATCCCATTACAAGGATCAACAAATGATCAGACTAAGTTAAAAAAAGAAAGTCATCCAGGAGTCCTATTGGAGTTATGAGGAAGGATGGAGGTTGGTCTTATCTCAGAATATGGAGGGCAGGGTCCTTTGAGATTAGCATGAAAGGATGGAAAGATTTCTTAACCACTGCAGCTTTCTAATGGCATAGGACTCAGGTGAAGTTTAACATCATCACAGTTCTTTTAAGTAGATGCTATTATAATTCTCATATTCTTGATGAGAAAACTAGGGAATAAATAGGATAAGTCACTTGCCCAAATTCACGTAGTTGCTAAGTGGTAGAGATGGGAATCAAACCCTTGAAGTTTCACACTAGAGTTTATGCTATCCGTCAACATATTCACCTGTAATATACTCTAAGTAGAATTTTCTAGGAGGTTCAAGATCTTTTCTACCTAGTACATCCTGTTTACCCATAGACTATCACTCAGTAAATATTTGATGGAAGAATAAATAAATAAATAAATAAATAAATAAATAAATAAATAAGAGAGAGTGAGTTATAAATAGTGAAATAAAGAGAGGCAGAAAAAGAAACATAGAGATGAAGAGAATGAATAAATGTCTCCTCTTTTTTACTCCCAGCTATAAATAAATATACATATATAAAATATATATATACACACACTCACATATATTGTTCTGACTCTTGTAGACACAAGGGAAGAAGACCTCACTTAAGCCATTTTAATTTTCAATTGTCAATATACTCCTAGGAAAACTTTTACTCATTTAGAGACATGCATTAATTGCCCCCAAGGAGGGAGAATGTAAATAATCTGACATTGTTGCTAATAAAAACTGGAAAGCATTGACAAATTTCAAAGTGTAATCACCTATTTTCCTGTCAATAGTTATTTGATACAAAATTTTCCTTCTTGATTTGAAGCTTCTTAAAAGCAGAAATTCTATCATGCCCATATCTGAATTTTCATCATTTTACGTAGCATCTGATGGATATGGTAGATATCCAATAAAATTGGATAGGAAAAATTAAACTTTGTGAAACTGCCTCTCCCTTTTAGAGTAACGGGAAATGAGAAATGATTCCAGTTGATGTAATCTAACAACAGTCTGCATTCTATCTCTGGGTTCCACATGCATGGATTCAACCAACCTCGAGTAAAACCAGCCTGGATCAAAAATGTAGTTAGGTCTCCGATGGTTGAGTTTGCACGTGGTTTTTCTTGTCATTATTCCCTAAACAATACAGTATAACAATGATTTACATAACATTTACATTGTATTAGGTCTTATAAGTAATCTAGAAATTATTTAAAGCACAGCAGGCCTTTGAGTAATGCAATTTCCTTCAGCATCATTTCATTATAATGTTGATGAGAAAAATAATAATTGCTTCCTGGCTAGCGCCACTTTCTGTGTACAGTGTACATTTTCCCCAAGTCTGCCTGGGTTTTCTCTGGGTACTCAAGTTTCTGCTCCAAAATGTGCACATTAGGATGCTTGCCATGTCTGAATGGTTGTACTGCGTTGGGGGAAGGTGTGTGAGTGTGGACGTGAGTGCTCCCCGCAGTGGAATAGTGTCTGGTCTGGGGTGGGTTTTCTCTTCGCTCCCTGAGCTGCCAGGACAGGCTCTGGCCAGCCAAGACTCTGAACTGAAATAAGTAGGTAGAAAAATGAATCAATGGATACAAATTATTGTCAAATAAAAATTTGTAAAGTGGATAATAACCATACAAATGTACAAAAATTAAAAAAGTGGTATAAAAACAGCAAGCTTGCCCTATTTGTGGTGGTTTTTGAACTGTTTTGTGGGAGAAGGCGATCTTTTCAATTTTCACTCTGCGAGCATTGATTACTTGGTTTAACCCATCACCACTACAACTGCTGTCCCTCACTGATTCACTCAAAATTGCGTAAACAAGTATCTTACTTTTTATTCCTCTTTCTTTCTTTTTTTTCTTTAAGACAGGGTCTTACTCTGTTGCCCAGGCTGGAGTACAGCGGCGTGATCACAGCTCATTGCAGCCTTGACCTCCTGGGTTCAAGCAATTCTCCCACCTCAGCCTCTTGAGTAGCTAGGACTACAGGCGTGTACCACCACGCTCAGCTATTTTTTTTTTTTTTTTTGTAGAGATGGAGTTTCACGATGTTGCCCAGGCTGGTAACAAATTCCTGGCCTCAAGCGATCCTCCTGCCTCAGCCCCCAGAGTGCTAGGATTACATGTATGAGTCACTGAGCTGGACTGATCTTTCTTAAATGTGTGTTTCGTGGTCATTTGTTTCAGTGTTTAATATTGCTAGTGTTTCGGGTCTTTGTTTAGAAGTTTGGTGATGATCTCGTGACTAGAAATATGCTATAAGACCTTTACTCTTGTTTACATCAATTGGCCTATGGTGAAATTTGTTTTATATGCCATTTAACTTAAAGTCAGTTTCCAAGAACCTGTCAAAGTGAGGACTTACTGTGTATTAGAGGATTTGTGTAGGCTATATGCAAATACTGAATCATTTTATATCAAGGAATTAAGCATTTTCAGATTTTGATATTTACAGGAGGTCCCGAAATGATTCCCCGACGGATACCAAGGGATGATTGTACAACTGAAATACACTCTGACAAAATGGTATATTTGTTAAAACTTCCCAAAGAAGGTTTGCAGTGACTTCCAGTTTGGGATCAGTATTTATGCTTGAGACTGTATTATAACCCACACTATACGCAAACACACATACACAGGGAGGTCAACCTGGATCAAGCTGATGTAATATTTTGTTACTGTTGATCTCAACTATTCTCATGTGGACAGATTCTTGTACATTGGATCAGAACAGAATCTAGAGAAAAGATTCAGTTAAGTCTTGGTAAAAAAAAAAAAAAAAAAAGAACTATTACAATGTTGGGCTTTTTATTATTATCACATTCAAAAAAGTAGTTTCATGATAACAATTTTTAGATATTCTTAATACACTGGGATGGCCTAGTTTTTTCTAACCCTGGTTCTTATCCTGGCTATCCACTATGGTAGTTATGGAATATTTTTGCTCAGATTCCCAAATGAGTTTGCTGTACCTTAGGTTTATTCATACACTTTACTTCAGTGTGAAAATGGTTCTGTTGGTAATAATAATTTGCATATAATTTTGTCATAATATTAATAGCAATATCTATAATGGTATTTTGTAGCATTTATAATGGTGTAATCTTTTATATGCATCATCATATTTGATTCCTACCATAAGCCTGTGATATAAATAGTTCATTACCGGCAGTTAGCTTTTGATAAGGAAATGAGATACCCAAAGAGAGAGATTTGCCTAGTGTCTCACAGCTATTCACCCTTAGAGACTCCTAGTTTAATGATCATATAAATATAATGACTCAGTTGGCTTCTACTCATACTTATAAAAAGCCTCAAAATAACCAAACCAGTGAGAAACTGTTCTGGCATAAAAAATATAATGTTGATAGAGGATATTATTTGTAACTGATGGAGGCTTAGCTACTTATACCTGTTGAGGGTGTGTATGTGTGGGGGATCTTTTCTCAGATTTTTCAAACATTAACACCAAAACTATGTGAAAATCACATATTCTAACCTGTGAAATTTTTTTCCAATTCCTCTTTAGTTTGAAATGTCCCCCAAAAGCAGTGGTATGCTTAGAATTTCTTGTTCTACCATATCACAGAGAATTCTAAATGCTTTATACTTCCAGTAGAAATTATTGGCTAAATTTTGATAAGAAAAATCTACCTTTCTATCACTTAAATATAATGGGAAGATGGCAATCATAGCACCAAAAATTGACCTTGGAAGAAAAGGTTTTGTCAGTAATAAGCTTTTGGAGCATAGGATCGGATGGAGTCTTTAGAATTAGCTGAGGGGAAACAGTTGCCTAGCTAATTGTCTGGACAAAACAAAGGCAGATAAAAGGTGCCCCAAATTATTTTCCACAGCCACACCACAGGATGATCAAGGAAGCCATACAGAAGAGGCTTTTTCTCCTCACCAGGATGAAAAGTATACTTTTGTGGTGTACAGACCTTGAGTCATTCAAGCCATCACAGTTTTTCACAAGCACTAGTTTGGATGCTGAAAGTGAAGGACAATACAATATAATATACATATTCTTCTGGAAACTGCATTTGATGGAAGGTGACTGAATGAGCATTACCAAAGTAACGAGCACCATTCCCTATGGGTGTTCATGGTTATATAGAAGAATGAACCTCTTCTTATATGGGTGGATGCAAAAGTTTGTGTTTGTGTGTACACAGACATAACTCAATGTTCTCGAGGTAAAGGCAAATATTTCCTACTAGTTTTTCGTAACTCCTGAAGTTATATATTAGCATATGTATTTTTATTGGTTCGACATGACAGGGCTATTTGAATTATCAAAGAAAGAGCCAGAAGTATAATTAAATTAGAATTCATATCTAATATTCATGATACTGATGAAGACCAAAAGCTCTCCCACTTCCCTCATCTGACACAACTTCAACTTATGTTGTAATTTTGAATTAGAAGTAAGTGCAGGAAAATCTCCAAGAAAATTGAACTGCCTGTTTGCAATTACTAGCATTTGATGTCAAAACCCTTGAGTAATCTCCCCAAGCTTTGGTGCATGTAATTGTAAAGGTTAGACTTTGTACGATGCTTGTTATCTACTTGTACTCATTTGGCCAAACTTCTCAACCGAGTCAAATGAAATGATTTATTTGGCCCCTTTCTTATGGTAAGGAGAAGCCACAAAATGAGATCCAATGAAAAGAATGCCAAGAAAAAGCGTACATTACTCTCTACAGCCTTGAAAAACCTGATGTAAGACAACTACCCAAGTCCTGGAGTGGTGTGAAGAGGGTAGATGGTGGAGGGTTCTCCCAGATAAGAAATAACCATCATTCTAGGAAGAATATATATATATATATATATTTATTTGTTTATATATTCTTTTATATATATTCATGTATATATTCATATATATTTATACATATAAATGAATATTTATATATATAATGAATATATATAAATGAGTTTTATATATATATATATATATATAAATATAAAATCAAAACACAGGAAAGCTAAAAAATGCTATTATCTACGTACATAAAGGCTCCTAACATCATAGCTAGTTTCCTGGATTTAAGTGCATATATTTTTTCTTTTTCTTTCTTTCTTTCTTTCTTGAGGAGAAGTAAATGTGAAGTTACCCCAGACTGTAGCAGTTGGAGACAGTACTAGGGAAAATGACATTTTTTTGTCTACTTCAGTGTTTAATTATTCCCCAGATCCATTTTGTCTTTTCTCTCAGATGGGTATTCTCATGGAAGCAGTTCAATTTACAATAGAATCCTGAAACTTTTTAATACTGCCTTCTTGTAAAGGTTGCTTCTCAAAGTTAGAGATAGCTTTTAAATGTAGAACTTTGTTCTCAAAGCTGCTGAAACTTTTCTTGGAGTAAGTTATCACTTTTAAATTCTCTTTCTTATAGAAAAAAAAACTTTACTGATTGGAATTCGAAGACAGTAAAGAAAATTCAGAATATAAGTGAGTGTGTGCCTAATACTTGATCTTCTATTCCATGAATAGTGCTTTCATACTGAATTTGATTAAATAAGGGAAAATTTCTAGTTTTATTCGAGGCATGAATATACAGATTCCTTGATAGAGGGTGTGGCCTTCATTAGCAATATAATAAAATATTTCTTTCTCTCTGCTTTCCACACACGGTAGAATTGCGCTTCCCTACTCTTCTTTTCTACTTTTTTTTTTTTTTTTTTTTGAGACAGTGTCACACTCTGTTGCCCAGGCTGGAGTGCAGTGGAATGGTCATTGCTCACTATAGCCTAGACCTACCTGAGCTCAGGTGATCTTCTCACCTTATTCTCCCAACTAGCTGGGACCACAGGTTCACACCACCATACCTAGCTAATTTTGTATTCTTTGTAGAGATGGGATTTCACCGTGTTAGCCAAGCTGGTCTCAAACTGCTGGGCTCAAGAAACCTATGCACTTATGCCCCCCAAATTGTTGGGATTACAGGCATGAACCACCATGCCCAGCCTTCTCTACCCTTTCAGAGTTAGGTGTGCTATATTAATTTGTTTTTATAAACATAATATGAGTGGAAACAATATGAATCATTTCTTGAAACTTTTGAATACAGTGTTTTACTTGCCGTATATTCTTGTCAGTTAGAAAATGATTATGAAAGCATCAGTCAAGGTGAACTTTTGTCACCCTGAGATCCTAAGTAACTGCAATGAATTGAGCCCTTTTATCAACTGTTAACTCCAATGGAGGTTAAGGTCTGATGAATTTGTGTTAACAAGAAATTGTTTTGATTGTTTGGTTGGATTTTGTTATTGTTATTGTTTTTGTTACTAAAACAAAAACTGGTTTACCCTGACTGATTATAACAGAAAAGGATTTTAAAACCTTTATTCAGTTTTCTAGCCTTGTGTTAAGTTGGTAGAGTTATTAAAAGTAATCTCTATAGTGTAAAATGTTTGCTTTGGACTCTTATCCATGATTAACAATAAACCATGTTACTGAGCTTTTATATTTTGCCTCTCCATACCACATAATGGAGACAGAAATGTATAAAAGACAACCGTCTAGCATCAAGTCCTCCTTCTTGGTGGGAAAAGCTTTGTTTCTGACTTCAGTCCTTCGCGTTTGCACTTCCATCTGCCTGAAATGTACTTATTCCAGGTCTTTGCATGGCTAGTTTTTCATCATTTAGATATTCATATGCCAACCCCTGAGAGATTTGTTAATCAACCTAACTAAAATAGACTATTCTGTTATTCTCTATCACTGTATTAGTCTGTTCGCACATTGCTAATAAAGACATACTCCAGACTGGGTATTATTAAGGGAAAGGGTTTTGATTGACTCACAGTTCTGCATGGCTGGGGAGGCCTCACAATCATGGCAGAAGGTGAGTGAGGAGCAAAGTTGCATCTTACATGGTAGCAGGCAAGAGAGAGAGCATGTGCAGGGGAACGTCCCTTTATAAAACCATCAGATCTCATGAGACTTATCCACTACCACAAGAAGAGACTGGGAAACACACACCCCCATGAATTTATTACCTCCCACCAGGTACCTCTCACGACAGAGGGGAATTATGGGACTACAATTCGAGATTTGCGTGGGGACACAGCCAAACCATATCAGTCATGTAACATCTTCTATTTTACTCACTTTTCTATTTTATTTTACTCTTAAACCCTCTAAGATATTTTTATGCATATTTGCTTACCTGATTTACTAATTAAAAGACTCCACTGGAATGGAGACCACATGACTGTAAAAAATGTGGTCAGTTTAATTCAACATTGTGCTCCCAGCTAAATGAATAGTAACTTGTATAAAATAGATTGTGGCCTGGGCACGGTGGTTCACGCCTGTAATCCTAACACTTTGGGAGGCCAAGGCTGGCAGATTGCTTGAGCCCAAGAGTTAGAGATCAACCTGGGCAACATAGTGAAGCCCCATCTCTACGAAAACAAACAAACAAACAAACAAAAACAAATACTAGCCAGATGTGGTGGTGCACACCTGTAGTCCAAGCTACTCAGGAGGTTGAGATGGGAGTATCACCTGAGCCCAGGAAGTGGAGTCTGCAGTGAACCAGGATCATGCCCCTGCACTCCAGCCTGGGCGACAGAGTGAGATGCAGTCTCAAAAATAAATAAACAAACAATAAATTCAGTCGTGATGTCAATTTTTGTTTGAATGGATAACTAGAGAATTCTGTTTCCAGCCAAACCAGAGTAACAAGGAACAGACCCATTCTCACCCTTTAAAAAACTAAAACAAATTGGACAAAGTGTTTGAAAGTGCAATTCCACTGGACAAAAGTCAGCATTGAATACTAAACCCTGAGGTTAGGGAAACAAATGAGGTAAGCCCTGTGATTGCCCCAGTTTACTGCTGGAGACAGTTTCCAGGCTGTATAGTAGGGAGGGAGACCTTAGGTGGGGCCCAGAGTCTCCCTGAGTGGAAGCAATAGAGGCTGGAGTCTGTTGTGGCCCATCCAGCTAGAGTTCACAGGACAGAGTACCAAAAGGCGTACACTGTGGAGTGAGAAAGCTCTTACGATCTGCAGAATTAGTCTTCATGTTAGTCTTCATCAGAGGACTAATCAGAGGATGAGGGAGAGGAAACTACCAGTACTAGGGAAATAACTACCTAAGAAAGCAAGAGGAACAATTCCAAAAGCTCACAAGAAGCCAGAAATATTTTATGTTCCCACCAGTCAGAGAGGAGAAACTTCATAAGACGTGAGCATCAGGTAGAATATGCAGTGGGGCATTGCCTCAGTAGTGGGGGAACATTAGCCTTAGACTAAGGCTTCTCTGCTCTTGCCTAACAAAGCTTGCATTCAAACAATTAGAAAGCTCAAATTTCTTCCTAATAACTGTGTTCTAGAACAAACTCTAATAATCATATTTTGATCTGGTCAGCATGGTGAAACCCTGTCTCTACTAAAAATACAAAAAAAAAAAAAATTATCCGAACATGGTGGCATGCACCTGTAATCCCAGCTACTTGGGAGGCTGAGGCGGCAGATTGCTTGAACCAGGGAGGTGGAGGTTGCAGTAAGCCGAGATTGCACCACTGCATTCCAGCCTGGGTGATAGAGCGAGACTCCATCTCAAAAAAAAAAAAAAAATCAGCATCCAATAACAAAATTAAAAATTGTTGACATACAACGAGAATTATCAGACATGCTTAGAAATAATAATTTATAACCCACAGTGACGGGGAAAGATAATTAACTACAACCAATTGAGAAATAATGGAGATGAAAGATTTAGTAGAGAAGAACATCAAACTATATAAATATGTTTTGTGTTTTCAAGAAAGTAGATGAAAACTTAAATAAGTTAAAGAGAGGAACGGAAGACTTAAAAATCCAAAATAATCTCCTGTAGATGAAAACTGTAATATTTGAGATTTAGCCGGGTGTTGTGGCTCACGCCTGTAATCCCAGCACTTTGGGAGGCCAAGGCAGGCAGATCACCTGAGGTCGGGATTCAAGACCAGTCTGACCAACATGGAGAAACTCTGTCTCTACTAAAAATACAAAATTAGCTAGGCAAGGTGGAACATGCCTGTAATCCCAGCTACTTGGGAGTCTGAGGCAGGAGAATCCCTTGAACCTGGGAGGTGGAGTTTGCAGTGAGCAGAGATCTTGCCATTGCACTCCAGCCTGGGCAACAGACTCTGTCTCAAAAAACAAACATACAAAAAAAAATGAGATTTAAAATATGCACAATGAAATCAATAGCATATTTGTCAATACAGCAGAAAAGATAAATGTATTTAAAGATTTAGCAATAGAAAATATCTAAAATGAAGCACAGAAAAAGACATGAAAAAGACGAGATTATCAGTGAGATGTAAGACAACATTAAGTAATAAGCTGCCTACTATGCATGTAAATTGCAGTCATCAAAAAGACGGAATAGGGACAGGTAAATGATATGGAGAAATAATGTCTAATTTTTTTTAAATGTTGATAAAAATTATAAACTCAAAGATTCAGGAAGCTCATTGAAATCTAAGTAATATAAACCTGCAGAAAACATCATTATTACTTAAAAAATGCAGAAAAAAAGAAAAAAAATCAAAACATCCTCAGTGTAAAAAGAACTATTATGTACAGAGGAACAATAGCAGCAGAACCTTTCTTTTTTTCTTTTTTTAATTATTAATTAATTAATTTATTTATTTAGAGATGGGGTCTCGCCATATTGCCCAGGCTGGAGTGCAATGGCACAATCTTGGCTCACTGCAACCTCCGCCTCCCAGGTTTACACCATTCTCCTGCCTCAGCCCCCCGAGTAGCTGGTATTGCAGGCACCTGCCACCACGCCCAGCTATTTTTTTTTTTTTTTTGTATTTTTAATAGAGTCGGAGTTTCACCATGTTTGCCAAGATGGTCTCGAACTCCTGACTTCGTGATCTACCTGCCTCAGGATCCCAAAGTGCTGGGATTACACTGCACCCAGCCTTTTTTTTTTTTTTTTTTTTTTTAATAATGAAAGCAAGAAGATGATGGACCAAAACTTTTTCAGACACACAAAAGCTGAAAAAATTCATCACCAGCAGTCCCAAAGTATGTTAAAGGAGGTCCTTCAGGCAGAAGAAACATGATAACAGATGGAATCTATACGTATAGCTATGAATTAAGAGCATAGGGAATTTTAATAATGATATGTCAGTAAATATCAATTCTTTTTCTTATTTTTAAGTCATCTTAAAAGGTCAATTGACTAAAGAAAAACAATATCAATATACTATTGGGTTCATAACAAATGTGAAAGTAAGACATATGACAATAATACACAAAGTCCAGATGAGGGGAACTTGATAAATACTGTTGCATACTTACATTCTACATGAAATGGTATTATATTACTGGAAGGTAGGCTATAACTTAAAGGTATATACTGTAAATCCTACCACAACCTTCCCCCCTAAAGAAAGAAAAGAATAGGCCTGATGTGGTGACTCACTCCTGTAATCCCAGCACTTTGGGAGGCCGAGGCGGGTGGATCACTTGAGGTCAAGCGTTCGAGACCAGCTTGGCCAACATGGTGAAACCCTGTCTCTACTAAAAATACAAAAATTAGCCAGGTTTGGTGGCCTGTAATTTCAGCTACTTGGGTGGCTGAGGCACAAGAATCGCTTGAACTCAGGAGGTAAAGGTTGCCGTGAGCTGAGATCATGCCACTGCACTCCAGCCTGGGAGTGTGTCAAAAAAAAAAAAAAAAAAAAAAAGAAAAAAGGAAGGAAGGAAGGAAACCACCAAATAAACCAATGAATGAGATGAAATGACATTTTAAAAATATTCAATCCTAACAAAAGTAGAAGAAGAAGTAAACAAAGGGTAAATCAAACACATAAGCAGAAGTGGCTGGACAGCAGATTTTAATCCAGCTTTATCAGTAATTACAACAAACTCAAATGATTTAATCATTCCTAATTATCAAGTATTGTAATATTGTGTAAAAAAGTAAGACATAACTATATGTTGATCAAAAGAAACTTTAAATAAAGGTGCACATAGGTTGAAAGTAAAAAGATGCAAAAAGAGATAGGCTGCTACTAGTAATCCAAAAAAAATTGATGTGGCTGAATCAATGCCAGATAAAGTAAATTTTGTTAAAAAAATTACCAGTGACAAAGAGGGTCATTTCATAATTACTTCATAATGAGTATTTAATCCTCAACATATATGTGTCTAGTAATAGAGCTTCAAAACCAGGTAAAACTGATAAATCTACAATTACAGTGAAGGATTTTGATAATATAATGATAGAAAATCATTTAAGAGTGTAGAGACACTAAATGACATTACCCACCAACTTGTTGTAATTGACATTTATAGAATGCTTCACTTAACCACAGCGGAACACACATTATATTTAAGACCACAAGGAACATTTACCAAGTTATGCCATATTTTGGGTCACAAGGGAAATCTTAATAAATTTAACAGAAATCAGTTCATACAAAGAATGCTCTCTGATCACAATGGAATTAATATGAGAAATCCATAACAGAAAGATAAATGGAAAATTCTCAAATATTTGGAAATTAAATAACACACTTATAAATAAACCATGGTATAAACAAGAGACCAAATGAAAAATTAAAAACTACTTTGAACCAAATGAAAATGAAAACACAACATAATAGAATTTATAGAATGCAGCCTACACAGTTTTTAGAGGAAAATTTATTGCAGTAAAAGCTCATATTAGAAAATAATGGTCTCAAATCAATGTCCAAAGCCTATATTTAACAAAGTAGAAAAACAAGAGAAAATAGCACCCAAAATAAACAGAAGAAAAAAACATTAATAAAGGCAGAAGAAGTCAGTTAAATGAAAAACAGAAAAATAAATTAAAAAGCTGGCTCTCTGATATATTTAAAATTTATAAACCTCTAGCCAGGCTGATAAAAAGAATGTACATATTTCCAACATCAGAAACGAGAGAGAGGGAATCACTATAGATTTTACAGATATTAAAAGATAATACAAAATTATTATGAATTGGCAAATAACTAATGAAGTAGTAGGTTTCAACTGCAGGCAATCTACACCCTGACTATTATTCTATTTAGAGCCTGAAGTTGAAAGAAGAGCCACAGTACATGATATACTATATAAAGCTTCTAAATTGAATTATGTCTAGCATGCTTTTTATTAGTAAAAACTATAAAAAATTATGCATTACCTGAGGGTTGGAGGGAGCTGTGTTAGGCTCTTTCTAGGAAATAAAAAGACATAAGACAGAAAAAAAAGGTTTTTAAGATATATATTATGCATATAAAATAATAATAAATGTTAAGTGAAGATGGATTAAATATGCTTTAGATTTATGAGAGAAAGTAATCATAAAGTTCAAGGCCAACTTCATGGAGAAATTGATCCAAATAGCTCAACATTTATGCTGGACTTATCTAAGCTTGCAATTTCTGGATATAAATAGGAAGGCTAAATAATTTAAGAAACATAATAATGTCCAACCCTCACTAACCGGTTAAAATACTTTAAATAAAAGAGCCAAGCTTAATTCAATATGTAGTTAATGAAAATTTCAAGAGATGAAATAATAGAATATAATCTTTTAGGCTATTGAATTCAGAAAACTTGAATTTCAGGCAAACTGATTTGACAATAAGCCAAGGAGGGAACAAATACTAAATTAAGTTTCTGTTTTTGGCCTATGATACAGGTCACAAACAGAAGCACGAGTGGCATGTTGTAAACTATGCCGAAAGAAACTCCGAAATTGCAGTTTTCACATATAAATTGGAAGAGGAATCTGCTCATATTGATGGTGGTGGGATCTTCCATACTCAGTATTGACTCCCCCAAAATAAAACATATTCATATTAAAGCCATACATTTATCTGCTGTCTATAGTAGGTGATCACTTATTATCTCAGACAAATTTAGAATTTTTCAGTAATGTGGATTTAGATGCATTTCTTCTTCCTTAATTCAAACATAATGTCCAGAAGTCCCAGATTATCTTGGCTTTTTTTTTTTTTTTTTTTTTCCAAACTCGAGGTTTTCTATTACTAACATCTAGTAAAGAAGTTTTTGGCCAGGTGCAGTGGCTGGTGCCTGTAATCCCAGCACTTTGGGAGGCCAAGGCAGATAGATCACAAGGTCAGGAGTTCAAGACCAGCCTGGCCAATATGGTGAAACCCTGTCTCTACTAAAAATGCAAAAATTAGGCAGGCGTGGTGGTGTGCACCTGTAGTACCAGCTACTCTGGAGGCTGAGGCAGGGGAATCGCTTGAATCTGGGAGGCAGAGGTTGCAGTGAGCTGAGATTGTGCCACTGCACTCCAGCCTGGGTGACAGAGTGAGACTCCATCTCAAAACAAAAAAAGTTTTTAAATTTTTTTATTATTTTAATTTTTAATATTTTGCATATGAGGAAATAAAAGAACTCACAAGTGCTCTTCTTTCCTGGAACTAATATATTACCATGTGTCTACTCTTAGTAATATACTTAGAGGACTATTGATAACACTAGGCTTTCCTGGAGTGAGGGAGGAGATGTATTTAATCTTACATAGCAATCTGATTTCAAAGAAACTTTTTTTCAACTTTAATATACAGATTATTCAACCCACCCTAGAGTTTTAAGATGCTGGATGAAGAACAATAGGCTTACTGATAAACTGTTTAATTTTATAACACACATTTTTAATCTAATGAATTTCTTCAAGAGACCCAGAAGGAATTTACATACAACTGATGCCCTGTAGCCACCTTCTTGGTATTCCTTTCCCTCAAAAAGTATGTATTGTATAGCTAATAATTGTCCAGTGATCAGTAGCCAAAAGATTCAATAGCCAAGCATCCATTTAAAAGTGATAGTTTGCTGTAGTCTGTCATTGAATTTCTGAATAAGAAACTGTAACTATTTTTATTTTATTTTTATTTTTTTACCTTGTGTCTTAGCTGGGCAGCTTAAACAACAGAAATTTACTTCTCATAGTT
Source organism: Symphalangus syndactylus (assembly GCF_028878055.3). Lineage (NCBI taxonomy): Eukaryota > Metazoa > Chordata > Mammalia > Primates > Hylobatidae > Symphalangus > Symphalangus syndactylus. Next base: position 15,214,353 of record NC_072428.2, read on the forward strand.
CTGGAGGCTGGAAATTCAAAGATCAAGGTATCACCTGCCGATTTGGCTTCTGGTGAGGGTTCTCTTCCTGGTTTATGAATTGACACCTTCTTGTTGCATTCTAACATGGCAAAGAGAGAGATTTTCTCTCTCACATCTCTTACTAAGAGGGCACTAATCCTACTTAAGAGGGCTCCACCCTCATGACCTAATTAACTCCCAAAGGCCCCTGTAGGGAAGAAAAAGTAGTATCTTTTCCTCACTCATCACAAAGTTCATGGCTGAGGTCCTTATATCAAATAAAAGTTTAACAAGATGAAAACATACAAATATATTTAATACGTTTCAGGTGACACGGGATCCTTCAGAAATGAAGACCCAAATAGACGGAAATTTATGTATATTTATGCTTATGTTTGATGAATGGTATACAGTCATGTAGAAGAACGATTAGAGAAAAATGGTAAGATTTAAAGGTAATAAAGTGGAGAGAACTTAGCGAGGCCCATTTGTTCAGATTCTTGGCACCTCTGTGTTTGCAAGGACAAGAATTTCTCAGAATTTCTCTTTTTTCAGCGTATGGGGAGGGCCCTGCTGGAAGGAAGATTCTATGACCTTACTTTAGTAAGACCAGCTAGATTTTATGGCCAGTTTCAGGGGAGAAGGGAAGAGGAAAGCGAGAGTGACCTTTCTGCTTCTGTCATTTTCTTAAATGTCAAGGTGCCATATTTTGGAATAGTTTGTCTTGAATCTCATCACCCCACTTCCAAATATCATAGCATTAGGGATTAGGGCTTCAACATATAAATTTGGGGGGACATAAACATAAGCACATAGCACTTTGTTAAATAGCAACACTTTAGTGTTTAGTGACGCTATTGGCTTCAAAGCAAGCCTTGATGAGGAAGCAGTGTTTGCTATTAGACTTCCTTCCAAATATCCTGTTTGAGTCAAGATATCACACAATCAAGAAAGTGATTTCCCTTTCCTGTTGAGTCTTAGGACACTTATATAAAGCAAGAATGCATATACAGTCATTCCTAGATATTCATGGGGAATTGGTTCCAGGACCCCTCTGTGTATCAGAATCCATGATTGCTCAAATGCCTTATATTAAATGGTGTAGTATTTGCATATAACTTATGCACATCCTTCATAAATCATCTCTACATAACTTATAATGCCTAATACAATGTAAATACTATGTAAATACTTGTTATATTGCTTTTTAAAATTTGTATTCCTTTTATTATTGCATTGTTATTTTTTAAAAATATTTTATGAATGTGAGACCATGGATACAGAGGGCTGGCTGGGATGCATATAATAAACTTTTAAAAAGTGGTGAATGTCACATAACTATAGGTTTACAAAAACAAGATCAAACCAACTCTTTGTAAAAATAAATTTAAAAACACATCTTCAACACCAAAAGGATTGATTAAATCATTTCTCTTCTTTAACTTGGTGGTCCACAAAGCCAGACACATGGTACAAATCAAATATCTACTTTATTTATAAGACATTTGTAGCACTGATAGATCACTTACTATGTGTCAGGAGATATGGTAAGCACATAATAAATATTAATTCATTCCAGTCCTAACAATAATCCTACTGGGTACATATTAGTGTCCTGGTTTCAAGTGACATAGTAACCTGATTTCAAAGAAAATTTTTTAAAAGTTAAAAATATAAAAAAAGAGAGATAAATTGCACCTTCACCCCAATAAAAGGCAAAAATGTATGACTCGTAGAGACTAATCACCCTATGTAAGGAAAAACTAAAATTTGAACCTAGATCTATCTAAATTCCAAAGGCCAATTTTTAACACTATATTTTACTGACAATTTTGCCAATTCGTGCTGCGAGCTGGTATGTACCCATTAGTTATATTTAAGTAACTGAAGGCTAAGATGACATGCTAGAGTCTTTTAAACATTTCACATATTAACATAAATAGAATTGATAAAGACCAGTCAAAAGTCTCTGTACATTCTACATATGTGTTGCCTTTTTTAATGTTTGACTCCTAAACATGAACAATTCTTTCAAACTAATTTTTATAGACTAATTGTATTCATCCAATTTACAAACTGTTTTGTAGTTTAATCTAGTAGCTGCTATATTACATACAATATGTTGATGCTATACTTTATAGAACAAAATAAAATCACTAATAGAAATAGTATTATATGCAAGTCTAATCTTAGTTAATGGCACAGTGTTTTTTCCAATATTAATAATAGAAAATCTACCAGAGTTATGAAAAATGGTGATTTGAGAGGGGTATTTGGAAAAATATAAAATGTAAGTTATTCTCTAAATTCTTCTTTGCACCTTAAAATTTTGTAAAAATTCAGTTTTTTCATATTAGTCCCATCAATTTTATTAAGATCTGTGTTTACTAAATAAGATTAAATGCTTGCCATTCTTGGAAGAATTATTTTACCTGTGTTTTCTCTTGTGACATCTGCTGGCAATACCTGGTATTACACTGCTCTATAATTCACCTTTATCTACCTTCTCCAACTGTCCGATACTTTTCCAGATAATACCAATTTAATTTAACTTAAAGAATATAGTGAGTGTCCTGAACTAATGAAAAGGTATTTTAATATGAAACTGAATCATAGAAGCAGAAAATTTAGCCCTCTAGAGGCTGATAACTTATTTAGCATATTACACATGTATTTTAATTTTATTGCTTGGTACTAAAAGAGATGTATACTTTTTTCTGAAAACTTTAAGCTCGTTTCAGGTAAAAATGTTATGTATTATAATGCTTACGATGGACAGTTACCAACCAATCCCTCTAGTGACACTGTCCCACACAGATGTTCTCTACAATTTGATAGCTATGTGATTTAAAAGTGTACATTAAAGTAAAACTGTGCAGGTGTCAAGTCTAAATTCATGTTTAAAAATGAATGAACTGTACCTAAATTGCTGTATACATCGGATCCATGGCTGTGAAGCAGAATGCATGAGCAAACTTTTTATATTACCAGGAATCCATTTATCTATAGTCCCATCAGTCAAATTCAGATACTTGTTGCCAGCTCCAAGATTTATAGTCTGGAGCTGGTTTTTGAAATTGCTTTGTATTTCCATTTAACAGCCAGGGAAGCAGCATGTTAAAATTTTGCCTCGGTCTCCTTGGATCCTATTTATAATGCTAATTTGTCTCCCCAGACATTTTTTTTTTCTCTTTTAAATGCCAGCTCTAGGCTTCTAAACCATTAACCCCCCTTCTTTATCCCAAGCAAAATACTGTCACAGACAATGCCGTTGCAGGACGGTGATGATTCCGATGATGATATAGTTCTCCCAGGCAGGATACAAACCATTTCGTCTTCTGGCCGGAGATGGATTCACTGCCCTCCCTGCAGACACGCAGGCTCACACACGGAGCACTGGGAAGTACACATTTACTGTACTGCGTGCCGACCGCCTTGAAGAAACTGTAGCTAACCACCTTATTAGTATTCTTGCTTCCACCGTGTCTCACTTGCAGCATCAGAGGGCTGAGCAAATGCAGTAGAACAGGGACAGACACAGCTCTGGCAATCATCTCAATGCAGGCTGCCGAATGTTGGGGGTGGGGGATGCAGCACATCAAGATTAATAACCTTGCCATAATCCGGGGCACCCTGCAAGCAGACACCTCTGCTGATTGACCTGCTCCTGGCTTGATGCGTCTGGCTTGATGCGTCTTCCTGGGGGAGAGGGATCTGGAATCTACCTAGTCCTGGGGCCCCCCGATTTTGGATGTTCATTTGATCCTTCACAGATCTGGGAAGGTAACAGTGAGCCGTACCATCTGCAGCACACAGCAGCTCTTGGAGGTTACTACTGACAGTTTTCATTACACTGGTTTGTGTGAGTGCGTGTGTTTGTGTGTGTTTGTGAGTGTGGGTGCCTGCTTTGCATGAAAGAGAATGTGTGAGTGTCCGTGTGTGTGTATGTGTTAGTGTGACAACCAAAGCAGGTATTTCGTACAGTAGGAGATTTCAACAGCGTGACAATATTCTCTGGGCACTTGGGCTCACAGTCTGTAGCCCCCACCCCCCGCCTTTCGCCACCTCCTTGCTTCCCCACTCCCCCTTCTGCTTTTGCCTTTCATGAGTTTTTGGCTTACTTTTTGGCGGAGTCTCTTGGACACGTTTTTGCTGGTGCTGGAAGATCAGATACATGGAACCTTTGAAAACTGATTATTTTTCTCCGATATGACTTAAAAAAAATAAAAAGAAGAAAAGAAAATAGAGTAGGTGCATGGCAAGCTAGAGGATTGGAAATTTTCCTTGGTGAACTTTGAGGATCCATAAAGAAGGTAAGTCACGGGACTCCTCAGATCTCAGTTCTTGTTGTCTTCCAATGTTTGTGTTTTCCTGCTTGTTTTCGGAAATCTATATGCAGTTTATATGCTCATTTCTAGAGATTGGAATGCTCAGAAGAACTCAGTGTGTGGCATTTTGGGGCTATTTTTATGCCAAGGAGGTTATTTCCATTTGTATAACCATCCCCCCCATTCCTCTTACCATTTTTATACCTCTCTTGTTTATCTAACATTTTCACAGGGAATTCTGAATATATGAAATCTGGAAAAAATAATTCCAGCTTTCTCCTGCCTTGTGATACTCTCTAAATTTGGGGAAAAGCATTAATCAGAAAAGCTACTGGTAGAGGCTCTGAGTTAGAGGCAAAGTGTATCTGCTCAGAGACTGGGGGCTGGGGAGGTGGGGGTGTAATCTGGACTTTCATGATAACTTAATAGTAGACTTCCCCCTCCCCATAGCTTTATTTTTTTCTTCTTGAATAGTTATATGTGCTCTAGAGAGTAGCGAATGTGTGGAATACAGAAAAGCTGCTTCACCAGCTCTTAATTGGAGCAAATGAGAACAAAGTGGAAATTGTTTAGTATTTTGAACCTCTCTCTTTTTGCACTGATTCTCTCGCTATTGCATCTCATTAACCTTTTGGAATGCAGTGTCCCCTGATTAAGACTAGTGTCGCTCATTTTGGAACATCCTCTTACCCAACCTGGTCCCCCGAGAAGGGAATGTGCTTGAAATTGCTCTTAATTGTCTATTCTTGGCTGTAAAAGCAAGTGGCATCAGGAATTCAGGTGACTTTAGTCAAACATCTTGCCTAACTCAGTCTCTTTAGTTTCTTGGTAGTTAACTGTGCCTTTCTTCACCCGCCCCCCGCCCGCCTCCCCACCCCACGCTTTTCCTTCAAAGTGAAATGCAGACAATATTTTACCTGTTTCAATCCCAAGGTTATTTAATTAAAGCATAATATCATTTCATTGTGATAACATCTGTGTTCCTGTGTCTTTTAGGATTTTCATCTCTGCATTGGCATCAATTAGCTTCTCCCCAGGAGTAAGAATCACTTGTAAATAGGTTTCTAAAATGCTGAGACCTCACATGAAGGCAACAGAATCTTACTCTTCATCTGCCAGTGCATGTGGATGGTTTCTCCTTAAAAGAATAGTGTTAGTTCATGGAATGTTAGCCAACTTGAACTGTTACTGTGGACACGTTCATGGAAGAGATGACAGGTGTGTTAACTAGGTAGAGAAGAGCATACCTAAGTGATTCTCCCCAGGTGTTGATGTCTATGTATAGAAAGAAGATGCAAATTGTAACATAATAGATTTATTCAGAGGCTACGTGGCCTGGGTCAAAGATTTATGAGAGCACCCAAGTTGAGAGATGTCAGGCATCATACTCAAAATGTTGATTTTATATATATATAAAGGAGTTACAAAAAGAAAACAAGCAAACAAACAAACACAAAACTTAAAGATGAGCTTATACTCTGGTATTACCCTAGGCTATCCTAGCCTTTCATCTATCTAATATTTTTTGCATAATGATTTTAGAGAAGCAGGTAAAAGAGGACAACTGTGAGAAGCTGCCCCTCCTCCACCCCTGGCCCAACCTTGTACCTGGTACTCCAGGCAGTGCTCTTGGTAAAAATTACAATGGGAAGACTCCTGTCAGTATAATTTATAATATGTCTTTCATGTCAATGATTTATGATCATGATATTTTTATCTGTTACCCATAATGTCCAGGTAAATTTCTCTTATCTGGAAAGGAGGTTTGTTGTTTTCTTTTTTTAATTTTTAAATGACTTGAGCCTAGGAGAAACCCTAAACAAAATTTTATTTTCTTTGTGGAAAAAACAATCTAAGGTTCATAAAACCTGAAAGTGAGAATAATATATGAATAAGAAACATGAAGTTTCTGTTGTAAGGAGAAGGATCGTGATACTCCAAGTGCCAATGGGTCATGGCAGGGTATTGGAGGCTCCCCAAGCTCTGCCTGGACAATCAGCATTCCTTAAGTTGGTCAGCTCTTTATTAACCTGCATCTTTTGGCAACTAGTCCCAGGTATAGAGGATAGCATTTCAGGTCATCTATTTAGTGTTAGGACTGTTCTGAATAGAGAGAGGTCCTTTGAAAATGTCGTTCTGGAATTTGGCCAATTAGTACCTCTGTCCATTGAGGCTATTTAATGTTGACTGTTCTCCCATTCATATTCTCACCAACTACTAGTATATTTAGATGTGTGGTGTTGGTAAAAATTAATTGCATAGATTATTCTCAATACTACCTCAAAACAAAACAACAACAAAAGATACCAACTTGGTTTTTGTGTATTAAAGATTTAATAATTGTAATGAGTGAATCTTTTAGCGATAGCAACACTTTCATGATCACTTATTTTAGGCTAGTAATAGAAGTGGGGTACAGCCAACTCAAGATTTTCTGATTACAGCTTATGAAATATGCAAAGCATTTCTCCCGTATCTCAAGGGTTCCTGATGGTGTTTGCACAACTGTAACTTTGCATCTTTATTTTCAGCTCAGGCCAGAGCAATGATAAACAGCTTTTGATCAGAACCAACTCCAGGTCCATGCCTTTTTCAGTTTTATTTTGTGGTAGAGAGGGTTTTGAGGTTTACCAGGGTTTGTTTTATTGCTTAGAGAATTCAGAAAAGAAAGGTAAATGGGGGTAGGGAGCTTTCCATTTCAATAGGAGTAACATGTCAGAGGCGCTAAAGAAAAGGCTAAAGTTCCCTAGAAGCAACATATGCAGAGTTATATTTTTAAAAGAATGAATTGGTGAAGGGTTTCTCTGAGTTTATTGGGGAGAATAAAGGACATTCCATTTCTTCTCTATTTAACTCTATTCATTTGGCAGGCCTTTCTCTGGGACTCTGCTAAAGTCAGACAAGGAGGACCAACATTCTTCTGTGTGTTTCTATGTTTTTAAGACCCAGGGCACTTAACACATGAATAGCTCTTTCCCTCTGTAACAAACGGGGTTGACAGCTGAAAAGTCAGCTACTGAGAACCTTTAAAAAAAAAAGCCAGGAACATCACCTAGTAAGTTCAAGAGCAGAGAGGAGCTTTTGGAGCTCTGGCCCTGGAGGTGGGTAAGGATCAGGTGGATTGAACTTGAAATTTTGATTGCTGAGTCATTACAACAGCCTAGAGCTGTATATTAGCTCAAGGAGCTGAGCTGATGCTGGAACTGGGGCTAATAAGAATAGGCTAAGAGCATCAGCCTGCAATAGGAAATGAAGACTCTTGGGAAGTAGAAGATACACTCTCTGATGACAAATGCTATTTGTATGTCCTTGGTACTGTTCTCCATCACTTCAGAACAACCTCTCAGGGACCCCAAAAATTACAAAATAAAAGATGGATTAATTGATGTGTGAATAGAGCAGGGGCTTTGCAATAAATTAAGCCAACTCACTCAATTATCTGCATCTCCATTTGGGACGACTCAGCAGTCACAGATAAAATGGGGAATGGTGGAGGCTGGGGTTAAAATTAGAAGAAAAAAAACCTCTGGATTGAGAATCAGAAAATGTCAGTCAAACATTGCAAGTATTGCTTAACGGTTGGTAGGTCATTCAAAGTCTTGGAACCTTGATTTCTTCCTATATAATTTGGAAATAACTATTCTTAACTCATAGTGTTGTTGTGAAGGCTATGATGAAATATTGTAGAAAAAAGGATCTACAAATATACACTTATGTAGAAATGTAATGTGTTACAGTAATGATGACTTTATGTATTGTTCAAGACATAAAATGATTCCTCCAATATAATTTCAAGTTAAAGTGTAAAGCAGAACTGGTCTATTCTTAATGATTAGTGATTAACATTTGTGTTGTTATAGTTTTGGTGTTTTTCCAAATGCGTTGACTCTACCTCTTCTCAGTAATTTTTGTGGTACATTTTCGGTTACTTGTGAATATGTGTAAGTGTTGTGTGTATGTACCTGTGCATGCCTACATGCATAAATAATTACCCAATCTATATGAGGCATAATTTTAGTTCCATGAAAAATAGAAAATGTATTATGACCTGAATTCATTTTTGCTGGATATCCAGAAAACATAAGAAAAACTTGAGTTGCCCAGACTTGGACCTACACAGACAACTAGCAAGTCCGCAGTCACCAAATAACTCCAGCCCACAATGATGCTGTTGATTAGAATTTGAGTTACACTTTGGAATTATATAAATAAAATATACATTTATAATAACAGCACAGCATACAATGATTTTCACAGTGAGCTTCATTTGGTGGACAGATAGACCAGAATTAAAAAGCTGACTTGGAAGTTATGACAGCAAGAGAATATGGTAGTGAGAACAGGCTTTGGAGTTGAATAGAATGAGATCAGATACCTAATCTCTTTAAGCCTCAGCTGTCTAATCTGTAAAATAGGGACAATCAGTTATAAGCGATTCTGTGATGAGTGAATGAATAATTTTATGTAAAGCACTTAGTAAAAACTTTGACACAAAATTGGACTTCCCTGGGTAGCTCACATATATTCTCTCATTCCTGTTCAACTAGTTTAAGAATAGGAAGACCATACTAATTCGGTGTATTTATATTTTTATACAGGGGGTAAAAACCCCAAATGTAATCTGAGTGCTAAGTAAAACTGGAGACAGAAAGCTATATTCTGAAAGCTATATTTCTGTAAATTAGCTCATTTCATGTACCATGGCTTCATCAGACCCGTTTTTGAAGCAGCCTAAGTACCCTTTTCAGATGTCATTTCACTTATACTCAGAACTTTCAAAATCGTACTGAATATAAGGAGCAATAATCACGTGCATCTTTCCATATGTTGTTGCAGAAACACAATTCAGATGTCACCAAAAGGTGTTAACATTGCTCTTTATCTAAAATCTCGTTTTGTTCACAGTTAATGAAAGGATGCGTATTTATTAAGCACCTACCAGGTACAAGCACTACAGTCATTGCTGTGGGGAGTATTAGAAGGACTCTCTGCTCATAGCTATTTGCTGCAATTCCTGTATTTGGACAGGGAATGCTGCAGTCTTAAAGGCTGCCCCTTGGAATTTTGACTTGATAGTTAAAAAGAATTAAGATTCCTCTGCCAGAATCTGACCTATGTGGGGCTGTGTCATTGTGTATGACCTTTATTTTGTCCAAGAACATATCAGAAAAGATGTAAAAAGCCTTGTTCCTACTAATGTAGCTGAGCCGAGCTGTCAGTGATGAGTCCAATTCTGCTTTGCTAACTCTGCACGGCTGGTACCACTTGACCTAGGTACTTCGGTACTGCAAAGTCAGCCTTTCCCTGTGCATGGAGGGAACAGGGTTTTTTCCTTCAGATTGTAGGTTCTTTCTATCCTTAAAATGAACGGATGAAGTCTGTTTTATGACTTTGTGAGAAGAAAGACAAGATCCATGCTCCCTGCATTTTAAAGCTTCATGCCATAAAATCTGATTATAGAGTTAGAAAGGAAAGAGGGATGTCAATTGGTCAAAACAGCAAACACAAGTTCATTGGCCTCTACCACAGCCTTAAGCATCAGAATTTGTGGCTGAAGCTTTGCACTGAACTAAGGAAATTCCTTTTGTGATATGCTGCAAAATATATTACCAACACACACCAAGAAAATATAATGTTATAATCAATTATCTCATAGAGTCAGCAAAGGTATTCTATGTGCCAGGCACTGTGCTAGGTATGTTAGATTATTTATTTATACTTCTCACATACGAACACACACAAACAAAATAAGCAAGGTAACATTATTCCCATACTACAGATAAGGCAAAAAAAGGATTTATTTGCCCCAAATTCTGACTCACTCCAAAGCCCATGTCTATTCTTTTACACCATGGTTTCTTTTATTTGTAGGATGCAAATCCAGTGCTTCTTCACATAATTATAGACAGTCCAGAGCAAGCCTTCTGTAAATGCAAATCAAGTAATCACATTCCCATAATAGGGCCGACTCTATCAGTGGAAAGATGTGATGTTAGTATCTCTAAGGGGCCTCTGAAGGGTGCCTCTCTGAACCAATGGGTCTCTAATATAGTACATCATCAGTACCATGTTTTTGTGGTCTTTAGCAGAACCCATAAGTTGAGGCAGATCTCTATTTAACTTTGACAATTACTTAAATCTTATTAAAATGTCTGATGCCATGTGCATGATTGTACTGCAGTTACAGGACTCAGAGGAAAGTAAAGAAATGAAAGTCTTCTCTGTAACACTAAATCTTAAGTGGCATTAAGGAGCATTTGCAGAATTTGCTTTATGGGTAGCATCTCCCAATATGTTACGTTTCATTAGTAATGTACCCTTGGGAAGGTTACTTTTGTAGCTGTAATTCCATATCTTACCTTGTAGTGTTGTAAAAAGATTAAGAAAAATAATGCCCACAAAGTATCTAGAACAGAGATTAGAATTTAATTGGTACTCAGTAAAAGGTATCTCATTATAATAATAATTAAATTTACTTATAATCATTGGTAGTATTAGTAATTATGATAATAACTTACCAGTTTCAGTTTGTATAAATGTTGTTGTACTCTGCAGTGCCAAAGATGATACAAATTATTACCAGCACATGAATAAACAGAGAAGCAAATATTCTTGTTTGTCTACTTATAAACATATAAAACAGAGGAAGGAAATTATCTTTCAACATACTGATGTCAGTGGGGGACATGATGGAAAAAGAGTGACTGGTACAGAACATTCAAGGAGACCAGAGAAAGAAAGAGAATGAAGTCAGAATTTCATAAACTGGGGAATTCTTTCTAAAGTCAGGTTCTAAAATGTGAGCCATTAAACTCATTGCTTGGCTGTAAACAAGAGAAAAGGTCATATTATGAAAGCTTTCTTGAAAAAGAGAGGAAGTAGCAATCTTTCTTCAACTTAAAACTGTCAAGGAACAAAGAAAATTTTAACACCACCTTTTCTCTAATCCCTGTAAAAATTCTCTAGCTTTTTTACATAATGTAGATATTCAATTATATTTTATCTGTTTTTAATGTTCTAGCTGTTTCTTTACATATCTATTGAGCAAACACATTAGCGTGTTGAATATTTGATAATAAGTTACTTAAAGATGAGAGATTTCAATTCCTTGTGTAGGTCCTCTCAATTTATACATTCATGCTTTAGGTAACAAGTCACAGAAACAAAGGCCAACTAAGCACACAGTGGTGCAGGGTGTACATTTTTTGAACCATATGATTGGAATTAAAACCTGTGACCACATATACCTTGACCCCAGTAGATACTCCACATGGAAGAAGTAAAGAAAATAATCCATATAAATTGAGACAAATGTTTGAATAACATAGTAAAAAATATGTGTGAAGTGAAAACATTTAGAAAAAAATCAATCTAATAAAGGCATACTCTTTACTGAAAACAAGCAAATGATTAATAACACAGACAGTGGATGGGTTTGCTAATTTTTTTCTGTTGGAGACATCCACCATGCATAGTGACAGCAGTCTGAATATAGATACAAGGAAAAAACTCTACTCTCCCTTCTTCAAAAGGAAAGCCATGTTTATATGTGACTTTTGCTCAGGGTCATTTTCTCTACCAAGGTACCTGGACTACTATTAAGCATTAAACATATTATCAGTCAACCTGTTCTGATTCCAGTGCCCAAGTAAGAGCAGATATAAAAGCAGTTTAAAATTTTTCTGAGTGTTTCCCTGGTTGCCAGCATTTTCATGAAATAGGTCTGTTTAGCTCATGAATAGCTAACTTCTTCCTGTGTTCATCTGGTTGATGCTATTTCCTGTTTTCCCTTTCTTTATCCTTGACCTGTCATGCCTCACTGCCATGACTCTCCTGGATGTGTTTTTGCTGCTTCAAGTTTGATTTTCGTCTCTTCCATCACTATAAGCACTGCTGCATTTTTTTTTAAGCGTTTGCTAAATGGAATTCTGTTCTTCCTATCTAATACATATTTTTCTCCAAGACTAATTTGTCCAGCACCATATACATACATACACATACACACACACACACAAAAATCTATATCTATATCTATATCTATATATCTATATCTATGTATGTCTATGTGTGTTGGGGCAGTGGGTGGGGGTGTTTAGTTTTTAAAATAACCCTATTCCTATTCCTGAACCTCAGAACGATGTCATGGATCTAGGTCAAGAACACTTTTGCATAAGTCAGTCAGAATTCTCAATGAATGTCCTTGTGGGTAACAGTACATTCTTTTGCTTCTGTAGTCATTTCAATGGTGTCATTTATTCAAAATTTGTTTATTAAACACCTACTAGAGTCACTATTCTATCACAGTTATGACGTGGAACACAAAGTTGTAAACAATGCGATTTTTCCCTCAAGTGTGTTCATATATTATTGTTGACATTATATTGACAGAGGAGCAATTAACTTGCTAAACAAGGCCGCGCAGGATTCAGAACAAAAAAATAATAAAGTCAGCACGTAAAACTCAGAGAAGGGAGTTATCCCTGAGGAATTTGTGGTTGGGGAAGATTAAAGAAGGAAGGGGAATTTGAGGTTTGTCTTAAATATGTATATTGTGAAGCAGTGATAATGTTTCCAAAAAGAAATTAGAAGAAATTACAACGTTGCATATATCAGTGCTAATAGAGTAAGGAAATATATCAAAAAGTATTTGGTAGGAAGGAATGAAGATATAGGTTGGAGCCCCGTAGAGAGCCTTGTAAAAACCCACAAAATTGACACAATAGCTATCACACATTTAATTCTATGGTATTTCAGATGATGTATTAAAAACTTTATAGTTGCATACAGGGGGCATCATTATTCTCAGGATACAGATGAGGAAACTGAGCTATAGACAACTTGTGATTTGCCCAAGGTAAAAACTCATTAAAAGCAGTGTCTACCTGAATGTCTACCTAGTTGCATCTGTCTGCAAAGCCCTGGAACCTTGACTGCTCTCAGTTTGGGCATTAGCTTGCCTAACACTTAAAGCCAGAAACAGCTACTTTTCTCTATTATCTTTTAAATATTTCTGTGGTCGCTTGTGTGAAAATTTTTTCCGCCTTTGCTATAACATTTTTTTAAACTTAAACAATATTCCTGGACTGCTCTTTCTCTTCTACCAATTATTGCCAGAGAGCTTAGAAAACAAAGACACAGAGACTCACCTATTTAGTGTCCTCAGTTTCTCTTCTATTTTCTGGAAGGGGTGCCAGTCCCTTGTACAGATGGTCTGTCGGACAGACAGATGGTCCAAGCATCTCTAGTGCTATGTTCTAGAGGGAAACATGTCTAAGAACTGCCAGCTCAGAATGGAATGGCACTTAACACAACCATGAACAGTTGACAAAAAGGCCACTCTCTGACCTTCTAGTCTTCAGCCTAATTTTTCCTTTTTAGATTTTTAGTTTTCAGAGATGAGAGAGACAGTTTGTCTGCTTTGAGTAGATGCCAGTTTCTCTTTCTCTCAAGCTAGAGGGATGACAGTTTCACAATAATACATTTAGAAACTTGCCAGGTAGTTTCACAAGATGTTTATTTTTCTTGGCTTAGAATCTGGATCCAAGATAAGGGTCCAGGAAAGGCAAAAGGGAGACTATTTGAAGAGAGTCAGCTCTAATTCTGACCACATCTACTTAAAGAAGCAACAGAGCTTTTTTCTTTTTTTTTTTTCCATCAAGAGGAAACTAACTGCTCAGATAGAATCTTTGTTCATTACTATCATCCTTGGGTAGGGGTCGGGGGAGGCCAGTAGAGAGTCACTTACCAGGTGCCTGTTTGAATAACAGCTTGACCTTCTTCCCTGATGAGAGCAGAGATAGGAGGTTGAGAAACAGAGGAATTGCTAATTTGCTCTCCTGTCTAGGCCTGGGTATGGTCCCAGAAAAACCTGCCTTTCTATCTATTTTACTCACCCCTCACAGTAGTTAGTGATTTGCAGGGCCAGAATATAGGGACATTTTTTTTTTTTTTTTGCTCCTTACATCATCTTTTATCCTACCTTCTTACCCAGTGGAAGCTACAGAAGATACAAAATCAAGCTAGTATTAGGCAACACCTCCTATCTTTGACATTTATTCAGATTATTCTCTTCCCTGATGGCCTGCTAGAGTTTCTTGTTTTCTTGCTTCCTACTTCCTGGGTTTTTACTTCAACCTCATATTTAGCTCCAACTTTTCCAACATCTGCCTAAGCCCCCAGGCCCACTTTCTGTTTTGACGATGTCTTCAAACCTTTTCAAATCTACATCCTTCGCTCTAGCCTCTGTTCTGTACACTTACACGGTTTTAAGTAGCCTAGGGCTTCAAATTAGAGGCAATGCTTCTGCTTGCTCCAGCCTTGCAATGTCGGCTACCCAACTCCACAGCATCCTTGCTAGAAGTGAAGAGTAGAGACTACCTTTGCATAATTAACTCAAATCTTCCCAATCTGCAAACTCTGGTTATATATTTGACAACTATCCCATTTCTCTGTCATTAGATATAAGTATCTTTTAAAAAGTACAATATTATTATCTGTCAAATCAAGATCATGACTAACAACTAGCTTGGATTCAGCACTTACTATGTGTTTAAAAGTTTATATTTATTATAAAAATATTTGATCTTTTCCCCAAAACAACTATGAAGTAGGTATTATACAGATTTTAAAGATGGTTAAATAAATGGCCAAAATTATATAGCAAATGTCTGGACAAATCAAATATCTATATTTAGAAATATTGTGAAATGCTGTCTTCTAAGTCATTTAAAAATATGTATAATACCTTTCTTCACAAGAGAATACATAGGGTTTCTGTGTTTGCATGTATAACAATAAGATTTAAAGTTTAAAGCTCTATGTAGCTGGGCACAGTGGCTCATGCCTGTAATCCCAGCACTTTGGGAGGCCTAGGCACATGGGTCACCTGAGGTCAGGAGTTAGAGACCAGCTTGGCAAACATGGTAAAACCCCGTCTCTACTAAAACTACAAAAATTAGCCAGGCATGGTGGCAGGTGCCTGTAATCCCAGCTACTCAGGAGGCTGAGGCAGGAGAACCGCTTGAACCCGGGAGGTGGAGGTTACAGTGAGCAGAGATTATACCATTACACTCCAGCCTGGGCAACAGAGTGAAACTCTGTCTCAAAAAAAAAAAAAAAAAAAAAAAAAAAAAAAAAAAAAAAAAAAAAAGGCTCTATGGAAATGTTAATTGTTGCTAAGTTCTATCCTGAAATTATTTATTAATGACACCACATATATTTCTGTAGCCCACTATAACAAATAGGTGATTAAGGGGCAATCATTTCTCAATTTTCTCAATTTTAAAGCAGAAATACTGTGGATGCTGATGAAGTAAAGCTCCAAAAAACAAACAAACAAAAAAACAGACGTGTGCAGCAGCCTCGTTTGTGCATCTGGTGAAATACAGTAGAACCTTACTAAATTACACTAATGAGTTGGAGACCCATTACAAATTATCACATTTGCCCAATTAGTGAAGGGGCAACATAAAGGAAAAAGACTATTAAGCAAGCCAAGCTGATATAAAACTTTAAGCAAGCCTTAAAGATGTTAAAAACATACCATATACGCAAACACCCACAAATGTACCTCTACAAAGGTGAGGCTGCCAAGATTATTATGAAACACACAAGTATTTGTACAATATATTTGTACGGATTTTTTTCCTTCTGTTTCTTACAGGATAGAAGAATGAATGGCAGTTCATTGTAACTATTTTATGTTTTAACTGAATCAGGATTTGAGTGAATGTTGGAACGTTTTTGTGTCGTAGATTGTGGTACTATATTTAGTTAAATTGTATTATATATTTTCAGGGTTGTCTTACCATTGGAAGCACATTAATGGGTATTACTACCTTGGAATCTTGTCAGTTATGGTACTTTTACCTACTAAGTTGTTCTTCACGTATTCTCAGAAGGACACTTGCTGACCAAATTATCTCAATAAACTTACTCTGGGGACAGAAATGAAAGGCAAAGTATCCACCAACTTCCATGGGATTCTAAATTCTCACCCTTTGGAACTCAAGATATCATAGTGTTTTTAAATAATTAAGATTGGATTACTTTTCATGGGGTTTTAATAGCTTCAAAATAGAGTTTAGTACAATTTGTAATTGGAAACTGGGAAATTTCTTAGTTACATATTTCATGTATTGATTCTATGCCCGTGACAGGGATGAACATAAATCTTATTTAATTCTTAGTATAAACATATGCAGGTAATGTTATTATTATGTCTAGTTTACAGATGAGGAAAAAGAGACTTAGGAGAGCTTAAGTAACTTGCAAAGATAATACAGCTAATAATTGCTAGAGCTGGGATGTGAGAAGATGCAGTCCTGTTTTAAAGGAGCTTATACTCTACCGGACATATGGTCACATTCATAGCATGCTTTATGCTAAAAATGTGTCTTCCAAGCCCAGATCTTCTGCATAATTAAAACGATGGCCTACTCTGTCTGCTTCCTTTTCTCTATGTCTCCTGATTACTGTGTTTTGATCAGATGTTCAATATGACATCATTTTTGCTTTAGTTTTGTGATTTCAGAACTCCTTTGCTCTTTACTCTGTAAGGACTTTGCTTGTTAAACTTAAAGCAGATGGTCTTTTGGGGCACACGGTCTAGCAACGATGAACCGCAGTCTCCTTGGTAAGGAAAGGGGCCACATGTGGCCTCAATTCTCTAAGGTAAATAGAAAAATAAGGCCACAAATTCCACATATCCTGGTATGTGCATTCTTTTGCAATATGACACCCCAGGAAAATGTGGATTCTGTTTCTTTACCCCTAGAATCTGATCTTGTGGCTTACTTTGATGGAATGTGGAAGAAATAACATTACATAACCTACAAGGATAGGCCTTCTAAAGCCTTGTAGCTTCCATTTTCCTCCATTGGAG
The DNA here is from genome assembly GCF_028878055.3 of Symphalangus syndactylus. Taxonomy (NCBI): domain Eukaryota; kingdom Metazoa; phylum Chordata; class Mammalia; order Primates; family Hylobatidae; genus Symphalangus; species Symphalangus syndactylus. The sequence continues at coordinate 15,231,564 of NC_072428.2, forward strand.
ATCTGCCCTGGGACCACTGAGAAAGAAAACCCATCCAGCCTAACGGAGGTTACATATAGGAAAACTGACCCACAACTCTCTCATTCCCCCTCATTGCATGTCACTAACAGCCAGCACAAGCTGCCAGTGAGGCTATCTTGGGCCTTCCAGCCCAGCCTGTTCTCTAGCTGAATGCAGGTGCATGAATGAGTAAAGGAAAAACAAGCAGAGCAATCACCCATCCAATGCAGAGAATGGTTAGATATGCATAACTTTTGTTTCAAGTCTCTCCGTATTGAGGTGGTTTATTACAAAGAATAGTTAACTCGAACAGGCTTATATATTACACAAGCATTGTTCATTTCCTAGAATTTAAGCTGGGGCAGGAATAAATCTGTGAGTTTCAAGTTATTGTCTGCTGTGTTTTCTTGAAAAATAGTAACCTGGTAGAGTGAATGGATATCTTTGCAACTGCAGAGCAGCTTTTATTAAATGTCTAGACTTTGCTAATTGGGAGCTTGACCTTCATTCAGTTTCACTTGTTTTAACATTATTGAGTCATTATTTATTTATTCAACAAATAAATGTGTAGAACCTACTATGTGCCTGACACTGAATTTTATAAGTAATGTCATCTAAATGATTAACAGCTTCAACATAAAAAGGAAACACATTTTCCCCAAACATCTATGGCAGTAAGTTTTACATAACACGTACACACACACACACACACACACACACACACAGACACACACAGTCACTCATTCATACACACTGTGGATTCCCTCTTCCTGCTTGGATCTTCATTTGAAGAAAGAAAAAAATGTTCTTTTTTTGTTATAAAATAATTTGTATGTTTTATTCACACATTTATATTTAATTCCTCCAGTAACTCTTTAAGAAAGGTGTAATTATTGTTCACATCTTACAGATGGGAAGGCTGAGGATTAAAAGATTAAGTGATGGATTCAACATTATGCAACCAATAGGTAGGGAACTCAAGATTTAAATATGGGTCCTCTGATTTACCCTTCTGGGAACTTTTCATTGCACCATTCACTCTGCCTCCAAACAAGACTGTGGCGCCAGCCTCAGTGCCTTCTTCTTCACCTCCTTTCCTTTCCCTCTTCCATTTTCTCCTTTTGTCCCCCGGTGACTCCCTTTTATAGCCTGCTCCATCCCTTAAAAATCAATTGCTGTCTCATGTGGCGGGGGGCATTCAGGTTGCCTCAGAATGTCCTTTGTGGGGGCAACATGGATCTTGATATGCTTTTATGATCCCTTCATTCAGAATTAAAATGCAAGAGAAATAAGCTCTGAGGGGAAGGGATTTTCTCATGTGCTCTTTATGAGATATTTCTTGAGAGATTACGGTGTTTTCTTTATGCAGAATCTTCTGGAACATGGGAAGGAAGAGAGATGGTGAAGCGAAGTTTGTATGTTCAATCTTCCTTTCTTCTAGTTTTGAGGTACAGTTTACTGCCAGAGCTAAGGGGGAAGGAATAGAAATTAAGTTAGATGTCGGGCGTGGTGGCTCATGCCTGTAATCCCAGCACTTTCGGAGGCTGAGGCAGGCAGATCACCTCAGGTTGGGAGTTGGAGACCAGCCTGGCCAACATGGAGAAACCCTGTCTCTACTAAAAATACAAAATTAACTGGGCGTGGTGATGCATGCCTGTGATCCCAGCTATTAGGGAGGCTGAGGCAGGAGAATCACTTGAACCCAGGAGGTGGAGGTTGCAGTGAGCCAAGATCATGCTAGTGCACTCCAGCCTGGGCAACAAGAGCGAAATTCCGTCTCAAAAAACAAACAAACAAAAAATTAAGTTAGACTTCCTGTCCTAATACTAATATGACTCAGTCTTATTTTCTCTCTACTTTTCTATGCTTAATCCTTGTATCCTCTAAAATCTCATGTCCTTACCCGATTTTGTACTCAAGCTTATTATGTAGCCAATGACTTTTCGCATAAACACTTTAGTTCATGCAGACCAACTATTAAACGCTCATTGAGATCTGTCACCTAGAAGCTTGCAAGACACATCTTCGTCTATATAGCATCTCTGGTTCAATGATTACTCTACTGGATGATGAAGGAGCCACCGCATATAAGCTAATAGTCGTCCCTTGGTATCCATGAGGGATTGGTTCTAGCACCCACCCGTGAATACAAAAATCCATGGATGCTCAAGTTCCTTATATAAAATGATTTCGTATTTTCATACAACATATACACATCCTTCCATACACTTAAATCATCTCAAGATTATTTATAAATTTTAATACGACAGAAACACTATGTAGTTAGTTGTTATACTATATTATTTAGGGAATACTGACAAGAAAAGAAGTCGGTATGAATTCAGTATAGACACAACTGTGCATATTTTTAAAATATTTTCCATCTGTGGTTGGCTGAATCCACTGGTTCAGAACCCACACATACAGAGACCCAACTGTACTGATTATTATTACTTTTTTTCTCTTCAAAGCCACCATGTTTTATAGCTACTGGCTTGTCTGTTTTATAAATATTTCAAAGCATTAGAGGTTCGGAAATTCCTTCGCATCTGTGGAATTTACCTGTGTTCCACTAATATCAGACTGCTCTGAGGCTACCCTTAGCTCTTTTGTGATGTTTCACATTGTGCCACATGTGCCCATAATACATACTCAGGGAACAGAGGAAAAGGTAATATGAAATTGAGGCCCCTGGCTGGGTGCGGTGGCTCGCACCTGTAATCCCAGTACTTTGGGAGGCTGAGGCAGTGTGATCACCTGAGGTCAGCCTCAAGACCAGCCTGGCCAACGTGGTGAAACCCCATCTCTGCTAAAAAAAAAAAAAAAAACAGCCAGGTGTGGTGGTGGGCACCTGTAATCCCAGCTACTCGGGAGGCTGAGACAGGACTATCACTTGAACCTGGTAGGCGGATGTTGCAGTGAGCTGAGATTGCACCATTGCACTCCAGCCTGGGTGACAAGAGTGAAACTCAGAAAAAAAAAAAGCAAGAAGAAGAAGAAAAGAAAGAGAGAGAGACAGAGAGAAAGAAAAGAAAAGAAAGAAAAAGAAAGAAAGATAGGAAAGAAAAGAAAGAAAAAGAAACACAGAAAGAAAGAAAAGAAAAGAGAGAGAGACTCTCTCTATTAAATTTGTTTCCTTATTTTATTTTACTTTTTGAGAGAAAGTCTTGCTCTCTTGCCCAGGATAGAGTGCAGTGGGATGATGAGGGCTCACTGTAGCCACAACTTCCCAGGCTCAAGGGATCCTCCTGCCTCATCTCCCCAAGTAGCTGGGGCTACAGGCATGCACCACCATGCCCTGCTAAATTTTTGGGGTTTTAGTAGAAATGAGGTTGCGCTGTGTTGCCCAGGCTTGTGTCTAACTCCTGAGCTCAAGTGATCCTCTTGCCTTAACCTGCCAAACTGCTGGGATTACAGGTGTGAGCCACTGTGCCTGTACAAAATTTGTTTCCTTCAGCTAACTTGTTTCTTCTAGGCCTTCGTTAATTCTTTTTTGTATTTGTCTTTCAAGTCAGTGTTAATATTATGAGGTTGGATTTGCACCTATGTTGAAGCAAAAAAAAATATGAAGCAAACATAAAAATAAATAAATAAATAACTAGAAGGGGTCTTGGACTAGAAATCAAAAGTATAAGCTCTACCATTTCATAGCAATACCCTTATGCTTTCTGAAACCAGCTTTATCCTTTGTTAAATGAGAATCATACATGCCTCAAAAGCATTTTCTGCAATGCAGAACATTCTGCATACATAAGTCATTATAATTGTTAGGCAGAAATTTGAAGATAGATGAACTATTTCAGATTATACAGATGAACTATTTCAGATTATACAGTATAAGAATCTAATGGCTGTTTTTATAGCAAGAAAGAAGCAACAAAGAAAGAGAACTGTGTCTTGAATGAAAATCATTTTTAACAGTTCCTAATTGTTGAAATTAGCCATTATTTTTTCATATTAATACTTAATGTAGGAAAAAATATGTTGATAAATGATATGTTTATATGTTTTTGGTAGCAATGTATATTGGAATAACACTTTTTTAGAAAATAGTTTGACTTCGTATTACAGGTCATAGAATTTTTTATTTACTTTGTTCCTGTTCTAGAAATCTATCTTAAGGAAATATGAAAAATGCAGTATGCACAAATATGCTAATGAAATTATTTATAAAGGTAAAAAATGGCATCAGCCTACATGTCAAACAAAAGAAAGATATGAATAAATTGATTATGCATAATTATAAGGCAGCTTCAAAAATTTATGACCTGGAAGATTTTGTATAATGACAACTATATAAAGAAAATATTAATGCATATGTAAATTTGAAAGACTGAATAGTAATATACTGAAATACTAATGATGATTGCATTATTATAATTTTTTTAAACCTTCCTAAATTTATGTTGTATTTCTGAGGGCAGAAGATGTTTGGACCAGTTAATATAGCTCTTGGCTATAAGTAATAATAATCTGACTCAAGAAACCTAAATGAATTGGAGTTCGTTTTTCTCACTTAACAATGAGTCCAGAAATTGTAGGTCATAGTTCTGTGACTTAACAGTGTCAAGGGTGGGAGCCCTGTTGGCCTTTATTTCTTTGTTGCCAGGTAATTGCTGAAGTTCTTGCCATCTTCTCTACATTCGAGGCAGAAGGAATGAAATAGAAGGAAGAGACATGCCAGTTACATCTATCTTTTTTTTTTTTTAAACTGGAAAAAAGTAAGTTTTCTCAGAGGCCCCCAGCTTAAGTCTCTGAATGAAGATTGAGTCAAGTTGGGTATCTACTTGAAATGGAGGCTGAGAAAACATATGAGATGTGGAAAAAAAGAAGAGGGTTGAAAATAACTTTGGGGTGGCTGATAAACCCTCTAGCCCACCATGATAAACTATGGCATGGGATCCTGGAAGATCTCCATATGCCTCATCTCCAGAGGAAGTCCCTATTGTTCCTATCTCAGCCACCCTGACTGCTAATGATTCTGCTTTTCTCCTTCCACTTTGCCTCTACCTTCCACCTTTGTCTATCACACCAACATGCACAAAAAATTTATATAAACGCTAGGAGGGGAAGTGAGGGTGAGCCTCAGTTCCTCATTCAGGATTCTTGACTCTGCTTAAGACATTCAGATTCCCTTAGCACATTCAGTTACCGTCCTGGCAAAAACAAATACAGCTGATATAGGTCTCAATTTCTATGCAGCTCCAGTGTTGCATTTCTTTAGTTATGCATATCAAATAGTCCTTAAAAACAGAAGAGAGAGAGTGTTGTCTCCTCCCCCTCTCTACCCTTGAGAAGACTGGCTTGGCTCTTCATGACTCATTTATTATCTCAGCATTATTATAATAATTGAGTTCTCTAGTACTGCTATAAAGATACTACCTGGGATTGGGTAATTTATAAAGAAAAGAGGTTTGATTGACTCACAGTTCCACACAGCTGCAGAGGCCTCAGGAAAACTACAATTATGGTAGAAGGCAAAAGGGAAGCAAGCACAATCTTACATGGTGGTAGGAGAGACAGAGCAAGAAGGAGGGAGCTCTGGACAGTTATCAAACTACCAGATCTCCTGAGAACTCACTCACTGTCATGAGAACAGCAAGGAGGAAATCTGCCCCTATGATCCAGTCACCTCCCAGCAGGTGCCTCCCTTGACACATGGGGATTACAATTTGAGATGAGATTTCGATGGAGACATAGAACCAAACCATATCAGTCCATTAGATGGACTCTTTAAGTTGGAGACTGTTTTATTAGACTATATATATATATTTTTTTACATATGTAGTATGTTACTCTCCTGGTAACTGTCATTTGATTTGTGATTTTTTTAAAAAAAGCTTATATAGTTCTCTTGATGCTGAGAAAATTAAAAAGTAAAAATTAGAAGGAGACCATAGATAAAACCTGTAAAATATATCTGGAATCTGTTTCTTTTTAAATTGTAACTGGCCCCAATTCACCATCATCATTGGATTATGCCATGTCAGTCATTTTTCTCGCCCTTTCACTCTAGTTTTCTTCTAACCTATTCTCTCTAGAGTGGACAGACAGACTCCTTTTTTCCAAAAATATTAATCATAGATAGCTATATGCAAAAAAAATGAAACTGGACCCATGTCTCTCGCCATATACAAAAATTAACTCAATATGAATTAAAGTCTCAAATATAAGACCTGAAACTATTAAAAATCTTAAAAGAAAACCTAAAAAAAAACCTGAAAACAAACAAACAAACCAGAACTCTTCTGGACGTTGGCCTAGCCAAAGAATTTATGACTAGGGCTGCAAAAACACAGGCCACAAAATAAAAATAGGCAAATTCGACTTAAATTAAAAATTTGCACGGGAAAAGAAATAACAGAGTAAACATACAACTTACTGAATGAGAGAAATATTTGCAAACTATGCATCCAACAGAGGACTAATATCCAGAATCTACAAGGAACCCCAACAATTTAGCAATTTAAAGAAACCTCATCCAAACAAAACCCATCAACACCATCAAAACCTTATTCCTTTCAGAGATGCTTTCTCCACCCATACTAACTAAAGTGGGACTTTTCACACAGCCACCATCTCTGTGTTGTCTTCCATGAGTTGCCACAAAGTGGGCAAAAACATGAACAGATGTTTTTCAAAAGACATACAAGCTGCTAACAAACATATGAAAAAATGCTCAACATCAATGCAAATTAGTTACTGTAATAAAAATGAAAATAAATACCACAATGAAATACCATCTTCCGCTAGTCAGAATGCTTATTATTAAAAAATCAAAAAATATTGGATGTTGGCAAGGATGTGGAAAGAAAGGAATGCTTATACAAATTGGTGGGAATGTAAATTAGCACAACGTCTATGAAAAACAGTATGGAGATTTCTCAAAGAGCTAAATATAGAACTACCACTTGATCCAGCAAGTCCACTATTAAATATCTACCCAAAGGAAAACAAATCCTTATGTAAAAAAGATACCTGCAATTATATGTATATTGCAGCATTATCCACAATAGTAAAGTAATGGAATCAACCTAAATGTCCATCAATGGGTGGTAGGAGAAAGAAAATTTGGTATATATATATATGTATATATATATATATACCATGGAATACTACTCAGCCATAAGAAAGAATAAAATCATGTTATTTGCAGCAACATGGATGCAGCTGGAGACCATTTATCCTACGTGAAATAAATCAGGAGTTTACAAGTGGGAGCTAAACAATGGATACTCATAGATATACAGAGTGGCATAATAGACATTGGAGACTCCAAAAGGGAGGACGGTCAGAGGAATTTAAGGGATGAAAAATTACCTGTTGGGTACAATGTACACTATTCAGGTTATGATTACAGACTTCACCACTACACAATATATCCATGTAACAAAATGGCACTTATATTCCCAAAATCTACAAAAATAAAAACAAATGAATCAATTGCTAAAACAAAAAAAATTTAAAAACAGCTACCAATTTATCTAATGCATACTTTGCATTTAGAATCAAATCAGTTTCCTTACTTGTGATCCTCAGGTGTTCATTCAATATATATTAAATGAATGAACGAAGAAGTAATGAGAAAAAGTAGTTCAGTGTCTAAAATGTGAATTATTAAAAGTTGGTGATAAGATTGGAAAAGTTGACGTGGAGCTAAAATTAAGACCTTCAGTGGTATGCTAATTGGTTTGACATTTACTTGTTTTACTCCATCTCATGTCATTCTCTCTTTATTCACAGTGCTTCAACATCAATATTCTGAGAGGGGTTCCAAGGATAGTATACCCTGATACTGTTTTCATTGTGGTTTCTTTCTCATCGTTTATATCCCAATTTCCTTTTATTCTTTCAGAGATGCTTTCTCTACTCATACTAACTGAACTAGGACTTTCTACAAGGTCACCATCTCAGTGTTTTCTTCCATCTCAGCTTTTTGTTGGGTTATTTTTGAAAATTTGTATTATTATATTTGTTAATTGTCTTGTATTTGGTAAGTCTACATCATTAGAATGTAAGACTTTTAAGAGCAGAGATCTTTTTCATCTAGTGTCTAGTCAGTTCCTGAATAATAATAGATTTACTATAGATATCTGTTTAATAAATAATGTTGATATGAAGACCACACAATAAAACAGATCTAGGCAACAAGTACAGTGTCTGCCACATGTTATTTGCATACAAATTGTTGATCTCTTTTTTTCTTCATCCAGTTCCCCAATGCTGTAAACTCCTCTAAGACAGGCACCATTTGTAATTATCTTTTTTGTTGTTTGTTAGTTTTTGAGATGGAGTTTTGTTCTTGTCGCCCAGGCTGGAATGTGACGGTGTGATCTCAGCTTACTGCGGCTTCCACCTCACAGGTTCAAGTGATTCTCCTGCCTCAGCCTCACACGTGGCTGGGATTACAGGTGCCCACAACCACACCCAGCTAATTTTTGTATTTTTAGTAGAGATGGGGTTTCACCATGTTGGCCAGGCTGGTCTCAAACTTCTGACCTCAGGTGACCCATCTGCCTCATCTTTCCAAAGCGTTGGGATTACAGGCGTAAGCCAGGGCACCCAGCCCATATTGTAATTATCTTTTGCCCCCAGATCCAACCTACTCTTTAGCGCAAAAAAGTCAGGAGATTTTTATAGTTAACAAGAACAGAAAGAACAAAGAGGTAATGAGTGAATAAGGAAAATCTTAACAAATACAAAGACATTGGAATAGGGCAGAAGCATTTTGGGAAACAAGGGTTAGAAAGATCAACAAAAGCCTGAGGGTGAGTTTACAAAAAAGCTTGTAGGTTCTGTGAAGACATGAAGTGTTCCTATCTTTGAAGCACTAAATCTCCATTAAATCCTTGGTGTAGAGGAATGTTCCTGCAACTGGTGTGTGTGTGTGTGTGTTTGTGTGTGTTTGTGTGTTTGTGTGTGTGTGTTTGTGTGTGTGTGTTTGTGTGTGTGTGTTTGTGTGTCTGTTTGTGTTTGTGTGTGTTTGTGTTTGTGTGTGTGTTTGTGTGTGTGTGTGTGTGCATGTGTGTCTTAGTGAGCGAAAGAGAGGTTTTATGGTTGGAAAAGAAGGCAGTGAAAGTTTGGAGATAATATTGGAAAAGGTAAATGATAGCAAGATTTCAGAGAGACTAGACTGTACAACTAACTACGTTGACACCATTCTTGTCAGCAGTGGTTGACCTTTGAATATTTGTATTGTATTTTCAGAGGTGAATCAATTCAGGAAGCTGAAGCAGGGTGGGGAAGATAAGAGTTCATTGTCAGGTCCAATAAAATCTAATCTCTAATGATACCTGTTTCTAGAAGCACAGCTAGGGCTTGTATTTGGTGTTATGTTACATTTAGTAACAGTACTTTCCTGTGGTAAGATTGAAAAGGATTGAGTATTTTAGGGCAGAATGGAGATACTAACAAAAAGTTTGCAGGTCACGTGTTTGTTTCATCTGTTCATTTATAAGAGTTTGAGATTTATCAGGTTTATTGGATTATCAAATCGAAACCCATTGTAGGAAAAATATTGGTGATTGTTTCTTTCCCCTTCTTAAATGTAGGGCATTGAAATCTCATTTCAGGATGTTAAAAGTACTAGTTTTAGGGACTCTTGAAAGATGAGAAGAGTTTTCCATTCAGCTTTTGAGAAACGTTGGTATAGGTCATTTGATGCTATGTTGTGGTATGCAAGGAAAAACGATTTGGAGAAGTGGCATGTATAACCTAAATTCAACTGGACATGCTTTCAGAAGTAGAAGTGAATGTCGTAAAAGAGCCTGTCTGTGATGATTATGCCACATGTAAGCTTTCTGTACATCATCAGACAGTGGAGGCTGGTCACTCATTTCTATAAAAGGTTCTCTGGTTTTGCTAACGAATTTCATAGACATTATTGCCACTGTGGGACTTTGACAGGTCAGGAATTTCTGTAGCCTCTTCGAAATCAGTTTTCTTCCCTGATCCTCCTTAGTCTTGACAGAAATTCCAGTTTTGTACTGAATGCCTATCAAACAACAGGAAAACTAGGGATATTAAATGTATTATCAAAATATCTTGAGAATAACATGGTCCTGCCACTCTTAACTTCTTTTAAAGGGTGTATGTTTATCTTAACAGAGTTGTCATGAAATACATCTAATATATACTCAAAAAACAAAGTATTACTAATTACTATGTATTCAGTGAAAAAACTGTTCCTGGGTCTTACATATTTGGGAAATGTTTTTTAGGGGGGGACAGTCTTGCTTTATCACCCAGCCTGAAGTGCGGTGGCAGGATCTCAGCTCACTGCAACCTCCACCTCCTGGGTTCAAGCCATTCTCCTGCCTCAGCCTTCCCAGTAGCTGGGATTACAGGCATCCATCACCACACCCAGCTAATTTTTATATTTTTAGTACAGACGAGGTTTCACCATATTGGCCAGGCTGGTCTCAAACTCCTGACCTCATGATCTGCCCACCTCAGCCACCCAAAGTGCTGGAATTATAGGCATGAGCCACTGCTCCCGGCCGGGAAATGTTTATGCTATTTTCCTTTTACAGAGATATGTAAAAATTATTATTTGAAGAATTCAAGAAGTCTTTTGTTAAACAATCATGTTTAATTGTATTCAATGTTTTCTAAACGTACTTGAATATAGAACACTATTTTTATGGAACATCTGTTAACACTTTGCAAATTAATAGTGCTATATGAAACCCACTTGGGAAATGATGACCTACATAATAATTATACTATGAATGGAAAAATATTTATTGACAAATAACCATGTGATTCTCATGTGAGCATGTGAAGATAATTTTTCTTATGACATAAATTTCTGAGGAACATATAAGCTTTTGGTAACAAGTCATTTTAAATTATGTGTGTAAAGCACACAGTGGAATGCTTGTTCCTTAGTAGGTACTTAATAAATGTTAACCATTATTAAATTAGTAAGTTCACATTGAGAAACCAACATCTTATTGTATTGGTATTGATCAACTGGTTCTCTTTAGTAACAGATTATGAGAACTTCTAGGGTCTAATAATTTTTGTCAAAGCACAAGAGGATTGCACTCCTGATTTGTATCTATCAATTATTTTTCGTATGTACTGATGTTTTCCGTAGTAACAGTAGTTGTATCTCCATAAAATATTATTGGAATCACATTCTAATGTTGTTCTAACATGAATGCTCTCTTGCACATACATCATATGGTATGCAATAATATCGTCTTAGATTTATTTCATTATCTTCAATCCTGCAGCTCTGTATTACTCTTAGTGATTGTGATTGTAATAAAAGGAAGCATCAATATCCTATCTATGTAAAAATCCAGGAGCAAGGACCTTGTGGACTTTTAATTTTCACTCAGTCTTTCAGATGTTGGTTGCTTCCCTGACAAATGGGTCCATTCTCTTTATTGCTGAGGTTGGCTGAAAGTAGTCCCTGGCTTATAAAATGAAAGACAACTACATCCTTAACTGTAAAATGCATCCAGATACTGCTCCTTTCCCTCACACCTCAGCCTGAAAACAAAATAAAACAAAAAGCAGGCAAGAATAGAAAGAGTATTCTTAGCTGAGCCAGCATGATATAAATGCTGTATTACCAGCTGCTCATTGAGCCACAGCTGAACAGATCTGCAGACTTCAAGCTGCCCCACATCCTCCTCTTAATATTGATGGGAGAAAATCCCTGTGGACTTCCCAAGCAGGAAGTCTTGCTTACCCAAACTGACACTCTAAGAGAAAAGTGCTCTTCTTGCTAGTCTTTGTAGTGTGAAAACTTTCAGGACATAGACGGTAGGAGTATCCTTAGGCACATCAGAATAGCAGCAAATTCTTCTATTTGCAGACTTTGATGTGCACAAAGTCCTTCCCTGTACTTTGTATCATGGGATGTACGTCCTTCCCTGTATGTCGTATTTTGGGGGCTTAAACAACCCGTGAAGATTATTTTGCAGATACAAAAATGAGGCTTATGGAAGCAAAGTGACTTGACCAAAGATTTTGACCATACATCATCCAAGTCTGAGGTTGTCCCAGATAAGCAAATAGAAGGTATTGAATATGGTTTTCAAATTTTTTTGCTTTCTTAGAATAAAAACATTATCTGAAAAGTCTATTAAACAAAGAGATTCCCAGATGTCTTTTTCTCCCCTTGACCCCACCAAGTATGAGGACTTTGCAGGTTTCAGGGTGAGAGGAAACCAAAGGATGTGGCAGTGCTTTCCAAATTTTTAATGTATTTACAAATAAATTGGGAATCTGTGGAGGGGCCTGAAGATGTGCATTTCTAGGAAGATCTCAGGTGATGGTTGCCACTGCTGAATGTCTATGGACCATGACTTGAGTAACTAGGTCTAACTGATTCTGATGGAAGTGGACTTGAATGCGGGAAAACTATGTTAAAGATCCCTCCACCTCACAATTATTTAGTAAGTTCTATAATTGGAATCGTGCTTGAATCGGGTTTGCCTTTAGACTGAGAAAGCTATCATAAATATAAAATTATGGGTTAGTGGGAGCAACTTTTAAAAAAGAGAATAATAACTATATGTATTACAGTGCTCTAGAGGGACAGAATTAATAAGATATATATATATATAATGTATATACATATACATACACACACACACACACACACACACATATATGGGAGTTTATTAATAAGTATTAACTCACATGATCACAAGGTCCCACAATAGGCCATCTGCAAGATGAGGAGCAAGGAACCCAGTCGGAGTCCCAAACCTGAACGATAGGCTGTCTGCAAACTGAGGAGCAAGGAAGCCAGTCCAAGTTCCAAAGCTGAAGAACAAGTCCGATGTTTGAGGGCAGGAAACATCTAGCACGGGAGAAAGATGTTAGAAGGGAGGCTAAGCCAGTCTAGCCTTTTCACATTTTTCTGTCTGCTTTATATTAGCTGGCAGCTGATTAGATGGTGCCTACCCAGATTAAGGGTGGGTCTGCCTTCTCCAGCCCACTGACTCAAATGTGAATCTCCTTTAGCAACACCCTCACAGACACACCCAGGATCAATACTTTGCATCCTTCAATGCAATCAAGTTAACACTCAGTATTAACCATCACACTACAGAAGCCCAATTTCTAATTCATGTTGGATTTCTTCTTTCAGGATCACTGGTTTTGATTTAAGCATAGCATGAAAATCGCATAAATATCAAGAGGGGCAGAGTATGATTAAAATTATTGAGGGAAAGTGGAGTATTATATATGCTTTGGTAGTGGTTTTTTTTTTCTGAAAAACAAAAGCTAAAACGTATATTGCTGTTAAGCAAATAATACCAGGACATAGATTTCACAACTAAATAATTTCATAAACTAGTGTTTCACATACTATTTTCTGAAAGTTTGTATTTGTTTCCTTCTTGGGCTATTGTGATGTTGGGCTATTATTTGGGGTCATCAAGGTGTTTTATTGAGGCATTGAGAGGAGAAGACACAGGGTGACCTTCTGTAGAATCCTTCCTTTTGCCATAGCCCAAACACCTTTGTCTCTATGCAACATTTTATCTTCTAAAACAATTGAGATATATACCTGATACCCCACTATTGTCTCTAATTCGAAGTATCAAAGTTTCAGACAAAAGTGGGAAACTTCCTGCAGACTATAAAGTGCTTTGAGGGATATTTATGGAGACAGGGTTTATTATAGTACTTCTCCACCACAGGGGGGAAAAATGATGACAGCCCTGATTTTGGTCTCATTACACCAGGATTTGATTTTAATGAAGGAAAATGATTTAATTATAAAATGTCTCTAGAGCATTGGCCATGATGACTATCCTATAGGGAGACTCCATGTCTGTGTGCCTGTACATGTGTATGTTTGCTGTGCATTTCCTCTCCACATCTTTCCTTAATTTTTCTTTAATTTTCTACTATTTTCTCCACTTTGAGAATCATAAAATAGCCCCTAAACCACTTGTTTTTTCAGAACTTTGATACCTACAATATTCTTTTATTAATTAAAATCACATGATATCTAATGTTAATATAACCTAATGACACTGGCATCCTTTCTTCTACCCAGGAAAGCATTGCTTTAATCCTCCTCACCTAGATTTGTCAGCTTCTACTCTTATTCACTCCCAGACTTTGACTAACTGCTTCACACTCAAGTGGTAATGACTGATACAAGCTATTGTGTTACCTCTCCCACGGAAACCTGTATTTTAATGTACAAATAAAACTTTAAGCTAAAGTTTCCACTGCCTAATATGGCATTTCAAATATGATAAATTGGTGAGTTAAACTGAGTAAAGCAAGAACCCTGAAGCAATACCCATAGATGGGTAGGTACTTAATTCACCTTGTTTCGAATTTTTGTTTTGCTATTATTATCTACTGTTTCCTTTATTTTCGTCTCAAATTTTCCAAGCTCTAAAAACAGCAAATTACTACCAATTATGCATAATGTACCACTTCAACCTAACTTTTCTCGCTGGTGACCACCCTTCTTGGCACATGGCCAATGGCCCCTCTGGCGGAGATGAATCCATTTTTGCAGTTCTTTTAGATGACATACTCCTAGACCTGACCACTAGATGTCTCTGTAACTACATGCTGGACCAAATCAGAGCGCATGGCCCACCACAAAACCTAAGGTGGGCCATAAAGATTTATCCCCAAATCGCAAATACCTATTGGCGTTATAATGGAATGCTCTTAAATAAACATAAGGTAGTGCCACTAAGTAATGAGGTATTTGGTTATCTGCATGTGTTTATGTGTCTTAATATTGTCAGCGGTAGTTCTATCAATCCTCAAAGAGAATCTCTGAATAAGAAATTTAACTGGGCATGTGTGTGCGTGTGTGTACGTGGACACACACACTCTCTCTCTTAGAAATCTTGCTTCTTGCAGGTAGGAGAGACAAAATAACCAATAACCAATCTTAGAGCCCTATAGTCATATATGGAACATTTATTTGGATGACTAGTTTATTTTTCAAAATAAAATATGATGACCGAGGGGGAAAATTGTCCAGAGCTCTCTGGATACAGTTGTTGACCACATTATACCTACACTGGTGGACCAGTCAGGCTCAGAATATGGCTCCTTCCTTCTTCCTTCCTTCCTTCCTTCCTTCCTTCCTTCCTTCCTAAGGAAGATCTCTTTCTCCATCTCTTTTATTAAAAATTAACTTTCTCTCAGTTAGTGTCTGAGATTATGAGGCTGTTGAAATTTTTCCTAATGTATATTATGTTGGAGATTGTGACTGCAAGGTTTTATTTTGGATCTTGGTTAATATTACTGTTTTAACCTTAGTACTTCAATAGTACCTCATGTAATAGATTCTCAAGGAATGTTTTTAAAAGGTAAATGGATGAAGCAAATGGTGTTTATACAGTAGATACATGAAAATTCAGGTTAATGTACAATTAATATGAATAAATATATGGATATATAAATAAACGTTTTTAGTCTTTGAAAAATAATATAATTTTTGCATTTAAGCTTATTGAGTAATTCAGATTTGTCTGACAATACACACTCTGATTAGTTGAGAGAAGTGCAACAACAATGCATTAAACTGTGAAAGATTTTGTGTATTACTTTGTCTATCAGAATATATTCCTCATGTAAATTCCATATATTATAGTGGTAGGGGAAAAAAACAAGATGAGAACAACTAGTAAGTAAATGCCCTTAATGACCTACTCTCATGAAAAAATAAAGATATATATATATATGTGTATATATATGTATATATGTATATATGTATATATATGTACATATATATACATATATATACACAAAAATATAGGTACACTCAAAGTGTTTTACAATAACATATTTTTAAATTAAGGTAGCATATCTTCACTGTAGTGATATTCTTTATAGTTATTTATGAACAAGTTATTTTCTCCAAAAGAACATAAAAACAAAATTGAGCTCTGTTCCTGTCCAGCTCAAATGATTATTGATTCTACATGAGTAGAGGGGAATAAAACATTTCCTGTTTATCTGGTCTTTTATATTGATGATTTCCTATGCATTTGGTGAGCATCTCAGTATGTTGCCACAATCCCCTTTGAATTCCTGAAATATAGTCATTTCCTGAGGGCAAGTATAATAGATGTCTAGGAACTGGCACAACAGTTTGAGTTCATTCTCTAGCTATCTGAGCATGTCCAAAAACTTAGAAAAGTCCATTACTTACTTCATTTTCTTTCCCAGTATGAAGAGAAAAACCTAAGAAGAAGCATAGTATTTTCAATTCTGGAGGCATAAAAATGGCTATAATAGCTGACAATTACCAATCACTTACCATGCGTTGTAAATTATGAGGTAATGCATTAAAAATAGTTAGCATGTATTAAGTGCCTATTATATACCAGCTACATTCTTTCTTCTTCCCAATAATTAAGTCATTTATTCTTCAAAATCAACCCTAAAACTCTTATTGAAAATTGAGATACATAAAGATTAAAATCGTGTTAGTACCCATAGAACTGGAACTTGAAGCCAGGCAGTTTAGCTCTAGAGGTTGTACTCTATGTCCTGCACGACAATTGCTTCCTAACATACACTTGAAATGTTTGTTGTGTATTGTTGGTATGGTTTCTTTAATTGGCATGATTGAGCCTCTCTAACTACTTATTACACAAGTACCATCATCTGCCTAACTTAGCCGGAATGCCATTATCTCGCTTGGAAGCTTCCCCTTTCCTCCTATCTAACCTCACCAGGAGATTTTCTTTTAATTTAATTTTTATTTTTATAATTTTTTTTTTTGTTTTAAAGGTTGATTGAGTTTCAAACACCAGACAGCTAGAGAATGAGTCTTCTTAATACACCGCTGCAATTTCTTTGCCATTCTGCAGAGTATGTCTTTCATAGTTGGCCCTGCTTATTCACTGCAGTGGCCATGTTCTTGCTATTTGCCTCAGGAGCAAAAGTGATGCCCCAAGTTTAAGCACCAAGGTAACAAGCCAGGTTTTTCACATTCACATCCTCAGCCATTGTTCCCACAATGCATAATTTTACCTGAGTTTCTAGACCTGCCTATCAACTGTGATAATAGCTGTCTTCTTCATCAAACCTATTGTAGCTCTGATTTCCCATTCCATAATGGTAAGTTGGCACACTTGCTTTCTTCTCCTTCTTTTAAACTCTGACAAGACTACTCAGTCCCATGAAAAGTTGTCACAGTTTAAACCACCAAAGGATATGTTTGACATCAGTCCCGTATTAGTCCGTCCTCATACTGCTAATAAAGACATACCCAATACTGGATAATTTATAAAGGAAAGAGGTTTAATTGACTCACAGTTCAGCATGGCTAGGGAGGCCTCAGGAAACTTACAATCATGGTGGAAGGGGAAACAAACAGGTCTTTCTTCACATGGTGGCAGCAAGGAGAAGTGCCAACCAAAAGAGGGAAAAGCCCCTTATACTTTATAAAACCATCAGATCTCATATGAACTCATTCTCTATCAAGAGAACAGCATGAGGGTAACTGCCCCCAGATCAAATTACAACCCACTGGTTCCCTCCCATGACATGTGGGGATTACGGGAACTATAATTCAAGATGAGATTTGGGTGGGGACACAGCCGAACCATATTCAGTCCTTTTTCTCTAAGAAGACTCACTGAACTCTGTGTAGATGTTTTACCTTCTCCCCAGAGGCCTTTATACCAAGGGTTGAAGTGATCTTTGCTTAGTCACATACATCTCCAGTTGTGGCCTTTTAGGGACTCTTTAATTACATCTGTCTCCTCAACTAGACTACAAGCTAGTGTATTCAATGTCAAGATCAATGTCTGGTATAAAATAGGTGATTAAATACTTATGGGGAAAAGAAAGGAAGAGAGAAAAGGAGAGTGAAAAAGCACTGCCTCTAGTATGTTAGTTATACTCTTTCCCAGGAAAGAATCTAACCAGCAAAGGTGAAAACATATGACAACATATACAACATATACCAACAATACCTACAAGCAGCTACTCAAACCTTTCTGTGACTTTTCATGGAACTCCAAGGTAATTTTTGTTCTAACAACAGTAATAACTTCACCTTGCTGGGGATTTCATTATTGTTAGGCAGACAGTTGAAACTTCACAAGGATATTAGTAAACATTTGAAACTTACATGATAAAAAAGATACCCTGTTTTTGTCCATATGGGCCTGTGCGTTCTCGAACATACTTAAATGCAGTAAATAGTACATTATCTACTTGGTTGTTTAAATAAGACTCTGAGAGTTAACCTTAATTACTTTTTTCTCACCTCCCACATCCACACCATTAGCTAATTCTCAGAGTTGACCTCAGAAATGAAAATTAGAAACAAACTTAAAAATTCTCTGATGTCTTTCATGAGACTGGGAATAGAAACCAAATTCTTGAAAACTGCCTCCGGAGCCCTTCATAATCACATTACTTTATAATCAGCTATTCCTCTGCTCTCTTTCTCATCCCTTTCTCACTCGCATCCATGTGAAGAGACCACCAAACAGGCTTTGTGTGAGCAACAAGGCTGTTTATTTCACCTGGGTGCAGGCAGGCTGAGTCCGAAAAGAGAGTCAGCAAAGGGAAATAGGGGTGGGGCTGTTTTATAGGATTTGGGTAGGTAAAGGAAAATTACAGTCAAAGGGGGTTGTTCTCTGGCTGGCAGGGGTAGGGGTCACAAGGTGCTCAGTGGGGGAGCTTTTGAGCCAGGATGAGCCAGGAGAAGGAATTTCACAAGGTAATGTCATCAGTTAAGGCAGGGACCAGCCATTTTCACTTCTTTTGTGGTGGAATGTCATCAGTAAGGCAGGAAGAGGCCATTTAAATTTCATTTCTTTTGTGATTCTTCAGTTACTGCAGGCCATCTGGATGTATACGTGCAGGTCACAGGGGATATGATGGCTTAGCTTGGGCTCAGAGGCCTGACACTTTCATTTTTTGCTCATGTATTTAAACAGCACCTGGCTTCCTGCTGTTTCTCAAACATATCAAGCTGGTCATTGCCTTAAATCTTCACACTAGCTATTGCCTTTCCTGTCACTCAGCTCTTGGCTTAAATATCTCTTCTTCGTAGAACCCTAACTCAACTTTCTAATCAACATTAGAAAATTAGTCATGCTCTATTACATAACACACATTCTCTGGAAAGCACATTTTATAGTCAGATGCTTTGTTGTTTATTTAGTGACTTTTTATTGTCTATCTCTTGACGACAGAATCTAATTTCCAAAGAAGAAGGAATCTCATCTCTCTTCTTCACTGCTGTGTCCCCATGTCCTAAAAGAGTGTCAGGCAAAGAGTGCATACTTAAAAAATAAGCCAGCAAACAAGAAGTAAAATAAAATCTCTGCTAAATGAACAAATTAATAAACTTCCGGAACTCTAAGAACACTTTTCCCATCAACACTAAAAATAAGACTCCCAATTTCAAATGCTTATAGAAAGTCATGTATATGTGCAATAGGTCATCACCTACCATAAATTTCTTCCCTCCCTGTACATCTATACCATTTCTCAAATAGAAAGATAAGGTATATTTTCCTTCTCCTTGAAATTAGCAAGTTGGTCCTGTAAATTGCTTTGACTAAACAACTGCGGTAGAATTGATGTTCTGGGACTTTTAACTCAGTATTGAAGAAGACTGAATATTTCCACTTCTCTTTTGTGGTCACTAGCAGCCATGCTTATGGAAGCTTGTGCTAGTCTATTCAATGATTAGAGACCATGTGAACAGAGGCCTGGGAAGACAACAAGGTATGCTGGGTGTTCCAACCCCAGCAGTGTCTAGCTGACTCTAGTTATATGAGTAACTTCAGTCAATGTAATGAGGAGCAAAGAACTGACAAGATAAGTCCTGACCAAGAGAACCTTGGAAAATTATTGCTGTTTTAAGCCACTAAGTTTCAGTGTGGTTTGCTATATATTAATAGAAAACTGAAACATTTCGCTAATACTAAACCATGGAACAGGAATAGGTTAGGAAAATAGGCAGCGAGTCTACTTGTTTTTAGAGGAACATAACTCTTGCCTAATCACAATACCTTTGCGAACACCGCGTGGGCTGTACAAGAAACCAAAACATGAGCACAAGCTATACTTTGCTGTCAGTTTGCTGCTGTGGTCCTAAAATATAAGACTACTTTGGGGACCATTTGCATGGTGATGTTTCAGCGCAGAACTGAGCTGGCAGAAGGAATTCCAGGTGTGGACAGTGTCAGCTCCACAAATCAGCAAGGAGGTAGTAACTGTTCTCAGTCAGAGTCCAGGATGCCAGATCATGGAAGCAGCCTGAGAAGTCCCAAGGGAACATGAGGCATCAAAAGCTATAGGTTATGTTAGAAGCTGTGGAACAAGTAAGAGAAAAGGAAGTCAATGTAGATAAGTGGCAGAGATCTGGGAAGATGTTACTAGTGTGTTCTGCCTGGATTCTGCATAGTGCTGTCTTCATTCCATGATTCCCATAACTGTCCTGAATAGACCATCCAGATCTTGTCCCTTGTTCTGTACACATTTCCCAAAAGGTAGCCCCAGTTTCACAAACTCTGAAGTCACAAATCTATCAATGTATGGTTTAAAACAACATTCAGTTTTAAGAGTATTTTTGATTCACTGAGCTTTCTACAATATGTGACTGCATTATTTGAAGGCTTGAAAAGCTGGAGACTGGAAAAAAATTGGGCTCTAAAAGGCAATCTATCCCTTACCCACGTGCTCACTCCCGATTCCACTCATGGAAACAGCTGCTTGAAACCCAGTTGCCATTCTTTCTAGATTGGCCTTGTACACTTGAGCACATCACCCCTCCCATAGCTCAGCTCCCCCATTTATAAAACCAGAGTAGAAATCCCTTCATCATGATACTAGAATGTAAATTAAATAATTAGTAATTTGTTAAACACTTTGAAAATGAAAATGCTAAGTATTGTTATTATTTCAAGGATAATTTACTTCTTCCGATTCATTTGTAATTATTTCATCAAAACACTGTTCAGTAAGAGCTGTTTGATGTGTAAAATGCCTTATGGGCCTTTCCTATAAGACTTTTGTTATCGAAATTAGATGGACGCCTTGCCAACTAGAACTCACTGGCAACCAAAGGTTTGCAATAGTATAAATGTCAAGTCACTTCTTTATTCAGCCAGAGGCCCTTTGGAAAACAAGGCCCAGAATAGTAATTCATCCCCGTATTTGTCTGTAATAGTCCCTTACCAAAAAATCAAGTAAGTACTGAAGAGAGGCCCAGGTAGCAACTGGGAAACCGACCAATTTGATTTTGGCCCTTCTCCTGCCCTTCGCACCTCTCTGGGAACTCCTGCTTTCTTACGTTCAGGTGCCTAAATGAGTCTTTCTGGTATTTACAGATAGCCGTATGTCATATTAGAATATTAATTTGATGCACCGAGCCCCTTAATGAAGTTAATCATGATGACTCCTGGACAATGTATTTTCAAAGTACCCCTGGGAAAAGTGAGGATTTAATAGTTAACCCTTGATGGTCGCGAAACATAACCTGAAACAGCCAATGAAAAATGAGAAACCTTTTTGAAGTATAGACTTCAATCTTTAAAAAATCTTGTACATTTTAATTTTTCTCTGTACCAATCCTATTTCTTTCTGTATAAAATTAATGTTTAGTGCTATATTCAGCTACATTAATCATTTCATTCATTCCCAACATCATTTACTGGTTTTAGATACCTATTGTATTTTGCTACTATCTGTATAAATTAAAAAAAAAAATACTCCAGAAGTATCTATATTCCTTGGGGAAGCATGACACTAAGTATTACAAATCTAAAAGACTCTCAAGATAGCTTTTTGACCTTTCTTCAGGGTTGTAGATTGATTAAAATAAATGCCTATTACTGCCTGACTAACCTCTAAGCACATAAATTATACACATTTAAAACACAAATTGGTATCTTCTGTCAAATCTCGATTTGCTTTTGCTTTATCAATATACTCCATCTTGGTACTTGGTAACTGCCCCAAACAAGTCACAAACCATGTCATCCTAAGCTCTGCCCTCACCCTCAACCCCCAATTTAGCCACTCAGTTGGCTGATTTTTTACCTTATTTTAAACTGATTTTTACCTTATTTTAAATCCTTTTATTTTTCATTCCTTAATGCCCTGTATTACTTGAGGTACTTCCAACTGTAAAACAGAGAACTCTCAACCCAAAGTGCTTTAAATGGTAATATAAACCTAGTGGTTCAAATAAATGAAAAATCTAAAGGTTGTGAGAATTTCCTGTGAGTTATGATACTGTGACTTGTTGATATTGTTAAAATCCCAGATTATTTATGTCTATCCTTTTCCCTTCCATGATTCTCTTTCATTTTCTGTTTGTTTCCTCTCTTAGCTATAAGATGGCCAGCTTCAGCATCTAGGGCTACATGTTTGTATGCTTCATCCTATGGGAATGGGATAGTTTCTTCTAGTAGCTCTCAATAAAATGAATAAGTTTTCTTCATTTGAGAAATGAAGACTTGCTGATTGGCTTAATTCAGTGAGACTGTATTAGTCTGGTTTGACACTGCTGATAAAGATATACTGGAGACTGGGAAATTTACAAAAGAAAGAGGGTTTTTGGACTTACAGTTCCAGGTGTCTGGGGAGGCCTCACAATCATGCCTCCATGATTCAATTACCTCCCACCAGGTCCCTCCCACAACACATAGGAATTCAAGATGAGATTTGGGTGGGGACAAAGCCAACAATATCAGAGACCCTATCTGTGGCTGACATTGGCATCTATAAATGGACATAGCAATCCTACTGTCCCCCCTAGCCTCTTTGAAAATATTATTTCCATAAAGGAGAAGGAATGGGAAAGCATGTCCTGACTCCCTGCCCCTGTCTTAGTTTGGGCATTTGCTATGTCCTGTATGGACTGTTCTGAGAGGTTTGAGAAGTATTTTGCTACTCAGTATCCAGTTCTCTTTTTCTTAATTGAAGTTACTGCTTCCATTTCTTTCTCAAACCATCTGTCATCTATGATGTCTCCAGAATAATCTTTCTCAGACATCATTATTTTTATGTCACTTCTATAGTTAAAAACCATTAAATGACACCCCATCATCCACAAAGAGTGGCTTTTACAATGTGCTTTATGTGTTCAACCAGAAAAGTCTTCTTTTATCTGCTTTAATACTTTTAGATATGGTTGTGTTTGAAGGAAAAGGTTAAGAATCAAGAAATTTTAAAAACCAGTGATCTACAGAATAAAGTTCAAGTTTTCTAGCGTGATGTACGGGAGCTACTATTACCTGGATTCTAACTGCCTCTCTGAATTACCTCCCAACTACTCTACCCACTCCATATTTCATATGCCAGTGTTGGCCAATTACCCATGGGTCTCCGAATAATCATACCCAGATTTCTGGCCCTCCACCAACCCTGTTAAATCTCCTTATAATATTTATGTTCATTCTTAAAAATTCATCTTAGTCATTGTGACCTGAAGCCCCAGTGTTTGTGACTATTACTTGCTATCATTACACTATGTTGTACCTATTAACAGACATGTTATCATTATTTGTATAATATTTGCATCTCTAGCATTTAGCATCTAAGAACTGCCAAGTGAAATTAAATAGAAATGAATGTATTTCCAATGATGAAACGAGCAGTATGGCATAGCGTAGAAAATGCTTTTTAAAAATCATTCACCCACTGGCATTTATTCTGCCAATGCTACTAATTCAGTGGGTCGCTGCTGACAAATCATTTATTTGAGTTTCTGCTTTTTATGTTTCTTATTTCTTTATTAACTTATAAAGAAAAAGAAAAAAATCTGCTTGAGAAAGCTGTTTTAAGTATAAATTAAAATAATGTGAAATTCTTTTTACATGAGTTGTATGTTGCTTAAGATGTTTTAGATGCAACTAACAGAAAACTGACTAATAATGCTTTAAAAATGAGAAGTTATTATATTATGTAATAAAACATCCTGGGGTGGAGTCGTTCTAGGGTTTGGTGTTTCAGTGGATCCAAGGTATCATGAAAGACTCAGGTCCTTCCATCTTTTTGCTCTGCCATTTTCAGCATTTTGACTTTTAATCCAGTGGGTGCTCTCATGACTACAAAATAGTGGCAATAATTCCAAGTATTATCTTGGCACACAATTATTTCCTCAAATCCATCTCTTTTGAAAAATGGGAAAGCCTTTGTTAGACCTGCCACTGGCAGATCTCCCTACAGGCCTTATGGGTAGCAACTGTCACAAGACCTTTTCTAAACCAAGTACTGACAAGGAGAAGGGATTGTCATAGGTGGTTCGGGCCAATTATGATTAGCCCAGGCTGGGGGTGGGAAGAGCTCAGCCCCCTGAGAAGACAATGGTTATCAGATACTGGAAAAAAAAATTAGAGTCCCATCACTGTGGAAAAGGCAGAACAGTGACAATAGGCAGCAACTAATCATGACCTCTTCCTCCAACATTTTAGTTATTACTCTAATCACTCCTATCTAGGAAAGAGAATACTCTACCTTCTCATGAAAGCAGTTTTCTTCTACTGGTCCGCCAAATTACTTACTGTTTATTTTATTATCTTCCTTTAAGTATCATTATGTGGTCATATGATTGGACTATGTATTTCATGAAAAATACACAGCTAAAGATACAATCAGGGACAAAAGTCTCCTGCATAGTTGACCACTTATTGGTCTCAATCTGCTCTGTCCTATACCCTCGAACTCCTTCCTGTTTAATTAAAACTGCAGGAGGAAACATGACTCCAAGTCAGTTCAGCCTCCCGGATCGACAGTGATGCTGATTCCACATTCATAATTAATTCTCCCCAGTTTTAAGAATGAAGACTTGGCTGATTAAAGGTTCTTGGTGGATTATTGCCGATGTCTGAATTGCTGAAACGATGGGCAGCCAGGCAGTGTCTTTTTGATCTACGTAAACTTGGGATGTGGAAGAAGAAAAGAGGCATTTTTCTTTCCCCTCCAGAAATCCTACTTGACATTTAGCAAGAGACATTTGTTAGAATGTCAGTTTGATAAAACTGTTTGCAGAAGTCACCCAGCATTTGCTACTGAGCTATAACAATAGCACCATAATTACTCTGGGCAGTTTTAGGGAAAAAATGTTATCAGAAAATTTGAGAAAAATAAATCCAAACAAGTAACCATGCTTCTTCCATATTCCTGTTGAGTTAGTGTTTTCCTGACACACTCCCACTGAATCTGAACTCTGAATTGGTAGCAAAATTACCAACAGTTGCTATGGCAGATGGAAGTGTAGCAGTCCATATCAGAGGGGTAAGTAGTACAGCTATAGAAATATCTCCAAATATAGAAGACATAAAGCCTATGGTTGAGATTTTCTATCTGGATGTCATTACATTAAGTAATAATAATAGCAAACAACTGTTTTTATTATGCTTACTGTGAACCATTAACTTAAGAGCTTTACATATAGAAATTCATTTCAAAATTCTAATCCTGTAGAATGAAGACTATTAGTATCTCCATTTTACAGATGAGGGAACTGAGGCACAGAGAGGTAAAGAAACTTACCTGAAGTCATATTAGGATTTGAACTCTAAAATATTAATTCCAGAATAACATTCATAACTATTACATTATATTATCTTCTTATATATCCCAAACATTCATATACTTTATAGTGTGACTATGAGCAAGGAAATACCTTTTTCCTCATCTATTGAATAGTTGTAACAAGAAGGGGGATATTTATTGAGAGCCTATTATGCACCAGGCACTATGTTGGTCACGTTACTGTTTTAGTTAATCCTCAATGTGACTTCATACAGCAGGTGTAATTATTAACTCTTTAGAGAATCTCTTAATCTGGGAAACTAAGAAGATAAATGTTAAGTAACCAGCTTGTAATTAGTGGGGCCATGACTGAAAGCCAAGAAATCTGGCTCTGGATCCTGGATTTTAATGCATCTTCTCTCACTGAATAATGGTAAGAATAGCAAAATATATTTGTGAATTTTTCACAGGACCAAAAGCACCAACGAAATTAAAAAGTGTTTATATTTTTGTTTGGGGAAACAAAATATGCACTAGCAATGTATGCTTTGTTCTAGTTTTCTTTCATTCATTTATTAAAAGCCATTTTAAAAATCATTTTCCATGTGCAGCCTTTTATGGGGCACTGTGTGTAGAAAAGTAAAAATGGCATAGACCTTCTTCTTTAAAAGCCTTACGTTTGAGGTGGAAAATATGATCATGGAATCACACAACTTACAATATAGTGGATACCGAGTTCAACATCTATTATTTTTTCAGAAGTCTTCCTGTGAACTGCTTTTCCTCTATTTGTGGCATGGTGAGGAGGGGAAGGCTGTTTTGCCCCTGGATCTCTTTGGAGAAATGATGTAGACATTCATAAGAGGGTTCCTGTGGTGCACTTGGAAGGTTGTAAGAAAAGGTGCTTCATTATGATTTCAAGGTTCTATTATCCAAAAATGCCACCTCAAAAACTATCAAAGGCTGCTCTTCAGAAATTCAGTACTGCTCTGTACACAAAGCAGGATGTTCTCCGAGAGGAAAAAGCACTTCTCCCACCACATCGAGGGCCTACGGTATCACTGACCTCCCACATCCTTTATTGGAAGCTGAGGCCTTATAAGGTACAAAGGTGCTGCTTTAGTTTAGATTTTTCTCTTTCAATGATGGAGAGGCTCATTTAGGCCATCTTAAGGCAAGGGAGTTTCATAGTATGGCAGGGATGGAGGCTCTGAAGCTTGGGTATCAGATGGCTTGAGTTTGAATCCTGGTTGCAATAAGCAGCAGCTCTGAAACCTTCATATGTGACTTTACCTCTGTGTTTCCATTTTTGCATGTGGTACATCAGAAAAATAACAGTGGTTTATGGGGAGTTTTGTGATGATTACAGGAGTTAATAAATACAGTATAAAGTACTAGAAGAATAATTAGGGCAGAGTAAGGGCTCAGTAAGTGGTAGCTTTTATTATTATCATTAGAAACTTGAAACTCTTGGCATTAGTTACGATCTCTGGGTTTCACTCACCATTGTGACCTTTCTGATTTTCCCCATATATTTCTACTTGGCCATTTGTCTGGTGTCTTATAATCTCAGTATAAACATGGCCCCTCACAGTCTCAACCCTGCCTGGAGTGTCCTTCTACTTCCAGCTTCCATTGCTAATTGCATCAATCTCTCGATGTTTCTTAGTCCAAATTCCTGAGAGACAAAATCTGCTGGCCAAATTCACTCTCTTGAGGAAGGACATTTAGCCTATGTTATGGGAGTCATTGTGGATTTGATACTTATGACTGTCCAAATTGACTATATCATGGATCAGGGTTATTGAGACCTGCTTGTTCATCAGGGACTGTATGGGTCAGTGTCCCTTAGAAGGTAACATTTTGAGGCACAACCTCTTAGTTACAAATATAGTCAAGTGGAAGGGTGGAGTTCAGGGACAGGAAGTTTGTATTTAGTAATGTTACACTGTAAATTTTTGTTCCATCTGTACTTTGCCTATTTCTTAATTGCAACTTCTCAATTTCAGCTTAAGACCAGGACTGGTTCAACTTTGTATCTTCTGAACCAAGTATAATACAACACTGGGCAAATTAGATATCTAAACATATTTTTACTAAACACTTTTGAAATGAATGAATGAACACATACCAGCTTTTCTCTACTTTCACTTCTGAAGGTAATATTTAAAATTCATACACTACTTTCCACCTTAATTATTTCAACCATTGCATTCTAGACTCTGTATTATGACCTTAATTTATGCTATATGACTTAATTTTTCCAATGACCCAATCAATAGAATTCATTGTCCCAATTTAACATATGAGCAAACTGAGCTTTAGAAAGTAATTTAGCTGGACCCCGCTAAGCATGAAGCAGGAATTTAAATACATTTATTTTGTGTCAGAGCTCATGTTTTTCACATGTTATTATCATATGTTTGTGATAGTTCATGTTGTTGATGTTTCACCAACCCCCCTAGCTGGCAATGTCTCTGAATATTTATTATGTAACATGTTATCTGCCTTTACATTTTTGTGTCATGGGAGCTTTTACAGGTTTTGCTTTCTGTTTAATATTACAGGCTTAAGTATAGAACATAGTGACTCTTCTAAACAGGAAGAAGGTTGTGAGAGACTCCGTTAATTCCTCGAGGAAATGCATTTATATCTGCACAAATTTTACTTCCCTGCAACCATACCAGAGGCAATACTTGCTTCTATAGTGCACCTATTACCCATCATCTTGTTTTAAGTGTAGGGGTAATATTTCCTGTGAATGGCTAATTTCACAAGAAGGACTGACTGGAAACAGTGGAATATTTTCTCATAGTTTTGAAAAAGTTTATATTTGTGTCTCAGGGTTAAACATATCAGATTTCAGATATGTCTATGTAAATCTGATAATTCTTAGTAAAAGTCTATTGCTTAAAGTGGCAGTATTACATTTTTCAGCACAGGTTATGGCAGACATGAAGCTGGGATTAAGTAGAAAGGAATATTTGAGCTAGCCAAGTAATTTTCTAATAGAGTTTAAGAGCTATGATCCAGCATGCGTGTGTGTGTGTGTGTATGTGTGTGTATATATACATGTATATATTTGTATACGTACGTGTGTATATATATATGTATAGATACGTATTTGTATATGTACGTGTATATATATATGTATATATACGTATTTGTATATATACGTGTATATATATATACACACACACACATACACCATATATATGGTGTTTGTTGAGAAAAGAAATATTAGCTAGGATAGCAACAGCAATGAATAGAAAAAATAGAGATTAAAGCGTAATATGTATAGTGTACAGAAAAATGAGAATCAGGGACACTTTTTTAGGCCAATAAAAATCTGTATCTAGTACTGACTTGCCTAGTATAGTTGTTATTTGATAGAAAAGCTAGATAATTGGAGATTAAGGGAGCTGGATGTTGGTAAAACTCAAACAATATATTCCATTTGAAAAAGCTGGAAACCTTTAAGGGCTGGGCTGATTAACTTTAGATCCTGGTAATGAGGGCCTGTGCTAATTTGCTGATTTGCAGATTTGCATGATTGCTAGTCACGACTGAGAAAGAAAGTTTAGAACTATGCCAAACTCTTCCATAGTGGTTTTTAGTAAGAAACTTGCTTTTTCAAGGGTCACTACATGTAATCTGAGGCATGGGATACATTGTCATGCAAAGCATTCAAGCACTTCTCTGCTTTTAGATCTAGGATTATAAAAGAAAAGTGATATTTTTGTTTACCAGTCAACTTTTATTTAGGTCAACTAGTTTAAATCATGTTGGTTCACTCTCAGGGCCCTGTGGCTGATTCTTAGGTCACTTTAGCCATTGCTACAACTTCTCCTAGTATCCTGCAGCCATAATTCACTGTTTTTCATGTATATCCTATTTCTGGGCATTAAGGGTTGTCACTGAGTATATGCCCTGTGATTGCTAGCATCGCAGAAACAGTCAATAGTATTGATGGCATTTTCTCACAATTTCCTAGATAATTGTGCTATTTTAATTAGAGTGTGGATAGGCCTATGCATGAGTTGCTAGACTTCTCCTCAGTAAGGAGCATCTATTTCTATTTTAATTCACTACTGGTATTCTCTAAGGAAATGCCAAAATGTTTTCCATCTGGAATTAGGAATCCTTTATTTTCAATGGGGAAATGTGTGCTACTGGCAAACTCTTTAGTTTGGCCCATTACTCAGTTGCCACACCACAAGAGACAGAAAACATCAGAAATGAAAACACCTCAAATGACACCAGGGGTATGTAGAGAATTTTAGAGTACTTTGATGCATTTTCACACATAGTATGTAAAAAGTCTCAGAGTAGCACTATGAAGTAGTTAGGTAGATATTGTAATAGTTACACTTTCTAAAATAAGAAAACCAGTTAGACACACCATGGTTATGTATGCGACTTTAGTGAAGTCTCTTGGTACATTAATTTCAGAGCCAGCTGCCCTGACTTCAAACCCATACTCCTTCCCTTGCACGCACTGTCCCCCAGCCATGAGATTCGGAAAAGAAAATATAGTAAAGTGTCCATAATGTGAAGTACAGGAAGAAAGATTTGCTTTGCTTTGTTTAGATCATGAGTTCCATATTAATGCTACATCAGTACAGAGGCGGTTCAGTGACGGGAAAAGCACAAGAGCTGAAGTCAGAAGGCCTGATGTTCCTTTCTTGGTTTTGCCAACCAAGTTTTAGGACTTTGTGCATTTACCCTGTTGGCCTCAATTTCTTCATTGTACTATTAAGATTGATAATATGGTTTATAGTGATAGATGAACCACTCGACACATCAGTTTGTTGGAGTTCAGGGAAGGTTCCTAAAAATAGCCTAGCTCCCACGTAAAACGGTGGGAAGGGTGAGTAGGGGTGGATGGAATTATTTGCCCCGGTCGTTCCACTTTTTCCTCTTCTCCTCTGAGATTCTGTATTATAGAGTACACATACTCACAAATTGGAGAAATGAAACAAATTAACAGCTTTATATGACTCTCTGAAAAATCGTAATACTGAGGAATACGATGCAGCTTCCTATCTCCTTCCCCAAACCTAGACCTGGAGCCCCAGATGATCAGAATCAGCCACCTAATATCAAGCAAAGAAGCTCAAAGAGAGAGAGAGAGAGAGAGAGCAGAAACCTGGCAGAGTTCTCTGCTAACATCTACCACACCTGGTCTTAGACAAGTCAGAAGTAATCCTCCTTACCTCTGATTTACAGTGCACAGAAAGAGCTCAAAAGCAGTCTACATTCTCATTCCTCCTCTGATCCAAGAGTTAGCTTAATGAAATGAAAGTTTTCATTGAAATATATCCTATACATTATGAGGTTTAGAAGCATTCATACAATCACAGAATATCAGTGTTGCAAACGAATTTAGATATCATCCAGCTATTATACATGGAACTATTTACAACAGCTCATAAAAATCCAACATCTGAAATGAATTAAAACGTTGCTGCTCTCTTAAACTTAGAACAGACTCGGTGCTTTTACCCGTCCATGTTGGGGACACACAGTACTCTCAGAACATACTTTGAAAACCATGGATCTGCCGGGCGCGGTGGCTCACACTTGTAATCCCAGCACTTTGGGAGGCCGAGGCGGGTGGATCACGAGGTCAGGAGATCGAGACCACGGTGAAACCCCGTCTCTACTAAAAATACAAAGAATTAGCCGGGCGTGGTGGCGGGCGCCTGTAGTCCCAGCTACTCCGAGAGGCTGAGGCAGGAGAATGGCGTGAACCCGGGAGGCGGAGCTTGCAGTGAGCCGAGATCGCGCCACCGCACTCCAGCCTGGGTGACAGAGCGAGACTCCGTCTCAAAAAAAAAAAAAAAAAAAGAAAACCATGGATCTAATCCAAGCAGTTCATTTCACACTTAAGAGACCGAAAGCATAAATTAGATTAAATCATTTTCCCAAGTCACATAGTGAATTAGTGGTTAAAGTTGAACAAGGACTTAAATGTTTACTCCTAATTCAGAATGCTTTCTGATTCAAAACCCTACACCGCTTTGCTTAGTCATTCGGGGACTCCCCTTTGGAAATTAGTTTACTATCAAGAGGCAAACCTCGAACCTTCTGTCCATTCACTCCCTGGACTATCTATCTTTGTTTTCTGCGGATAACACCCGTCCATAACTACCTGGCACTTACAGGAAGTACTTGCCTACATAGGGTTTGTGGCTAGAGGAGAATTAGAGTGTGGGAAATTTACTTTTGGTTTAAATGCCTTAAATACTTCTAAACCCAAATCATTCTGATTCAAGTCCTGCTAGTTACTTATAGTTGTTTACTTATGAGCATCTTTTGCGTTGAAAACAAGGCTATAGAGTAATTTCCAGCAGATGCACTGTATGTGGAAAGAAGATTGTGTCTAAATAGGCTACTTTTTCAAGTTTTAATTGGCCTAATTACTTCATGTTTGTAAAGTGCTTTGAAGAGGAAAGGTGCTATATTAGTGTTGCCTGCTATTATTTTAGTTCCCCAAGCAGCATTTGCTGGTTCCTTAAATTGCCTCTCTTGAAGTGACCTAATAATCAAATTGCTGGGGAAGATTTCATCTTTTTTCTTTTTCTTTTTTTGGAGTACCATTATTCAAACCAAAGTTAGGAGACTAATGACGTATAGCACAATCTTTTATTTTGGCTAATTCTACTTTCTTAGTATCTTTCTCGAGTTGAGGAAGAATTGAACCTTTACTCCCCACTTCTCTCCCAGGTTTTATCTTTTTAAGTGTTGAAGCCTGGTTTTTCCAGAGGCCATTCTCTGCCAGTAAAATGATCTGTTCTGAACCTCTCTAAAAACCAGGACTCCTGGAGCAACTTGAAGAAAACATTACAGACTTTAATGGAACACTAGAAAAAAAAGAGCCATTTTTACCTTTCAGCCCCACCTTTGCAATGGCAAGGGTGGGAGGAAGAGACTGCAGGAGAGAATCACAAGTTGTTCATGCTATTCGTGAATAAAAAATCCCAAAGAGGTATTTTCTCTCTTGTGACACCAGACTTTTTTCTCCACCTATAAAAGAGAGCTCTCTTTCACGTGTGTCATAGTAAAGAAATGGTTTAATTTTAAAGAAAACATTCTTGATTTTCAAATTAGATAAGAGAGGAGCTTGTTTGTAGGTGTGGGGAGGAATCTTTCCTCTTCTTTTTTCTCAAATGCAGTACAGTCAATTCAAATTCAAGAACATAGGAAGTAACACACTTATCAAGAGCTGTCAGGCATTGAGTGTGTCCTATGTTCCAAGCAATATGCTAGGCATTATTTATACCATCCTTTCCGTTTTCACAACAAGCTCAGGCTGCTTTTACAGATGAGAATGTAGCAAGTCACAGAAAATGAGCACTTGCCTAAATCACACAGGGTGGAAGTGAAAGTTAGAATAGAAACCCAGATGTGTCTGACTACAAAGCACTAAAGCAGGTTTCTTTGAAAGTAAGCGCTAAGCATGTTGGAAGCATTGCTAGGATGCTCCAAGTTAGATATCTCATTTAATGACTACTATAGCTCTGTTGTGATATTTGTAAGTTTCTCCCAAATCT
The DNA here is from genome assembly GCF_028878055.3 of Symphalangus syndactylus. Taxonomy (NCBI): domain Eukaryota; kingdom Metazoa; phylum Chordata; class Mammalia; order Primates; family Hylobatidae; genus Symphalangus; species Symphalangus syndactylus. The sequence goes on from NC_072428.2 coordinate 15,264,590, forward strand.
TGCTATAGGAAACAAGCCCAGAGATGTCAAACAACATTGTTTGAGTTACACATCTGTTAAGTGACAACACCCTGATTTAAACTCCAGCATCAAGCAATTTTTGCTTTTTGACTTTTTCACAAATTTCAGGGGCAATTGTGCCTTACTTTTATGCCACAGATGTGTTTATTTCTGCACCAGTGTTAGTTACAGAAAACCAAAGGGTCACATTTCCAGCTAGACAATACACCAAGCTTTCCAAGATGGACTCAATGGCTGAAACATGGATGGACAAGTTATCTGGCTTATTGATTAAATTGCCAAACATTCCTAAACTCAGATTCTTCTGAGGTTAATGTCAGAGAGTTATGTATGGTCATATTGTTTTCTTGGTATCGTCTTTTGCAATAATGATAATTTTAATCACAACAATAATAGCTAACTTTGAACAAGTGTTTATCATGTGTCATTCCAACCACTTTTCATTAATTAACTAGTCCTCAGACCAACTCCCATAATTGGTATTATCATTAATCCTACTTTACAAAAAAGTAAAACCACATGGTGGTTTCAATGAGTGGAAGGATAATTGAATCTAAGCCTAAAATGGAATCTTTGCAGAATCCATTCTTTGTGGAAGAAAAAATCTTTTGAGAATGTTGAGACTTTTTCCATTCCTGGTATGAACAGTTGTACTTCATAATTCGAGGTTCTCTAGTAAATCAAACCATCCTCATTCTCTACATTCTGTAACTTTCCTGCTCTAATCAATTTGTTAAAGCTCAACAGCAATGGAAGTAAAAAAAAAAAAAAAAAAAAAAAAGAAGAAAAGAAAAAAAGCAGTAAGAAAAATAAACATGCCGATTAGAACAATAAATTTGAAAAAGAAAAGGAAATTAGGATAGAAATAAAGCAACAACAACATTTGAAGGACAAAATTAACAAATGAGAGGGGCTTGGAATGAAGGAAGGAAAAGGCTGTTAGGGGCAGATTGTGCAGATCTGAGCAGAACCTCCTGTCTCTTTGAGAGTTCATTCCTTTTTGAGAATTAGTGGCCTGAACCACCTTCTCGTTTGCAGTCTCTTTCTGAGTTTCTGCTGTATTTTGTATCATTATGGAAGTTAAGGGCTCCTAGCACATAGACTGAGTTTTAAAAGCTCAATAGCCCCACATTACCCTGTCTCAAGTCCTGGCTCGGGAGAATTATGTAGCTTGGGTTGTTTAATGATACAGGTAAGTAGGTCACATGCCTTTTGTTGATTTGTAGGCAAGTTGCAAAGCGCAATTAACAGATTAATGAACAGACGAAAGATGTGATACTTTTATGTAACTGGTCTTAATCACCCTCCATTTCAGGGCAGCAAATAATTCTAATAAAATAGTGTACTAATATATAGTAGAGTATATCTTCACTTAACATTGTCAATAGGTTCGTGGAAACTTCAAGTAAAACGATGTTTAACAAGATTAATTGTACCATAGGTTAATTGATAAAAGTTAAGTTTCTATGGCATATTTCTGCTCATAAAAACATCACCTAATCTCTAAATAAAGACCCCAAACGCATTTTTATTAAACATTAAAATAAATGTGAGTGTTACACACATTTAGGAAAGATTCATAAAAACAAGTAAGGTAATTATTTGCCCAGTTTTTTGATGAATCAGTGAGTGAGTGACAGGGGTCATAGTGCTGGTGGGTTAAATCAAGGAATAAATGTTTACAAAGTGAAAATTGTAAGGAGCACCTCCTACTACCAAGCAGTTCAAAAACAAGCTATCACAAATATGGCAGGCTCTTTGAGCGCTGCCATACCACACGTATCCTTCACTGTCATGTACCTGTATGATTATCATCTAATTTGCCAATTTTTATTTTTACAAATATTTGTATCTGTACACTTATTTTCCAACTTGTTAATTCCAGTTCAGCGTCTTGGGTGGCTGGAGCCTGTCCTGGCAGTTCACAACACAAGGCTGGTACTGACCCTGGGCAGGACTCCATTGCATCACAAGGTGCACCCACATACATCCACACTTACAGAATCTGGGGCAATTTAGACCCACAAATTTACCTAACAGGCATCTCTTTGAGATGTGGGAGGAAACTGAAGTTCTGGGAGAAAACCCATGCAGACAGCAGGAGAACGTGCAAACTTCACACAGACAGTGGCCCTGGGCCTGGAATCAATTCTTTTTCTTATCAACTTTATAAAGAAACGATGTTGAGAAAAACAATGTTATTTGAGGACCTGCTGTATTTCATTGAAAAGTTTTATGTAAATGAGGTTTTAAAATGGAATCTTGTCTTCACGTGGATTTATCTGAAGTACAGTTGTACAGTTTTTCTTTTTTATTCCTAAAGTTACGTTCTGTTTTCCAAGTTGATCTCCACTGGTTTTGTCTCTTACCTGCTTTATCCAATAAGGTACCAACCAAGTGTTTCTCATCTAAAAGCAAGTGAATAAACCTTCCAATGGGGAAACCATCTAGATAAAGATCCCTGGTCTTTTGACACAGGCGGCTGATCATTGGTGATCTCTGCCTCCTATAGGATTCATGATGGGATCCTACAGGATCCTCACATTATATCTCTCCTTTGATGATGCTAAGATTTATCAATTGATTTAGATGGCTCTCAGGCAGGTCCCTCTTTAAAAAGGTCCCATCAGCCATTCACCTAATGGATTTTAGGTGATTATTGTCTAATAAAGGATCATTGTCTGGATCCTTTATTTATTTTGAGGTTGATAATATGATGATATTCTAATTCTATTAATCATTTAGCATTGATTAACGGGTATTGTTCCATAAAAATAACTTTCTCGGCCAGGCACAGTGGCTCACACCTGTAATCCCATCACTTTGGGAGGCCGAGGCAGATGGATCATGAGGTCAGGAGATGGAGTCTGTCCTGGCTAACACGGTGAAACACCATCTCTACTAAAAATACAAAAAATAAGCTGGGCGTGGTGGCAGGCGCCTGTAGTCCCAGCTACTCGGGAGGCTGAGGCAGGAGAATGGCGTGAACCCGGGAGTCGGAGCTTGCAGTGAGCGTAGATCGCGCCACTGCACTCCAGCCTGGGCGACAGAGCGAGACAATGTCTCAAAAAAAAAAAAAAAAAAAAAACTTTCTCACTAAGAAAAAGAAACATTTTTTGGAATCTTTTGAAAGGGATTAAGAGAAATATACTTCTACTCATTTCGTTGATAAGGAAAACTAGGTGCTAAAATGATTTCAGAAGAAATGCGATGAGCTGCTGAAGGCCATGAAGTCATCTACCCTGTGATCTGAACAAGAGTTCTGCTTCATCAATAACAGTATTGTTATAATCAGTAGGCTGGATCTGGCATCTCCAGCCCCACTGTCTACTGGGTCCAAGTAGGCGGAGAATAAGTAAAGCAGGGCTATGCAACACAGTGGATGTGATGAGGCCTGGCGCCTACATAGGCCCTTGTGAAAGAATTTCAGTTTTCAAACTTTAAAACACTATTGGGCAAAAATATACATGCATCTTCTGAGCAGATTATTGAGACTATTTTCTTACACTGTACAAATGCACGTACTTCTCTCATTAGGATGATGGAAATAAAAAAACATTGATATTAATGGCTAAAAAACACACAAAAGTAGCCATATGACTTGGTGTGGCAGTCGTTATCTATACAAATATTCAGTTCATTTTTTTTTCTCAGTTTTTTGGATTATAAAGGGGTCAGTCATATCTACCAAAATCAGCTTTCATTGACTGGTATATTATACAGACCACAAGAAAATTAGAGCAATCTTGCATTGCTTTTTATCTTTCTTGCTATTGTTATGGAGTGCTTCTTTTTCTTGGTATAGACCCCCTCACCTTTAGCATCCTATTCTTTCTCCCATTAGAGCCCGGTGGTTAAAATATAGACCCTGAAATTGGATAGACCTGTTGCCACTTTTTAACCTTGGGAATTAACATGTCTATGTCTCTGTTTCAACAGTTGTAAAATGGGGATCCCAATAGTAAATTCTCATAACGTTGTTTTCAGGATTAAAAAAGACAATTTCATGAGGATTAAATAAAATAATGCGAGCAAAATTCTTGGCATTTTGCCTGTCAGAAAGTAAGCAACTTAACACACTTTCTATTTTTCTTTATCATTTATTCCAAGTCATCCTCCCTTCAGTTAGAAAAAGTACTTTTTCAAGAGTTGAATAGTTTATTCCTTGGTCACGATTATTTTTTTTTTTGCAGTTACGGACGAGTGTAAGCCATACTTTAATTGGTATCGGAGACATTTTTGCCGACTTTAGAGAAAAAATGTAATGATCCAGCAGTTGTGTTAATTGGAAAAGTGGTGTGTATTCCCCAGTGCCAAGAGGTTGCCCCTGAATATCTTCGAGAAAATGAACAAGTGCAAAGGAAAGAACAGGGATCTCACCCAAAGAGAGGCCAAGAGGGTAACCATGGCCATGTGTGTAGTTTCAGGGTCACTCTGTGACCCTACACACAGTGTGACCCTACACACAGTGACCCTGAAACCTGAAACCTGAAAGAGGCATTTGCCCTGCTATTCTACAGGTTGCCTGACAGAATGCTGCATTGCCTTTAGTTATAATGAAGTCACCTGTGATCATAAGGCAGCCAGGCTACAGAAGAAAACTTCACCATAGTGAATAGTAAAGGTCTCTGCTGGCAGACAGCCGTGTGGTAGAATCTTGGCTCTTTTGCTTCCATAATAACTCTGTGAAAAGCCAAGCCATTTAATTTTTGAGAGACTCAGTTTTTGTTTTTTTGTTTGTTTGTTTGTTTTTTTACAAAAATATACCTTTCTCATAGAATTATTTTGGGAACTAAAATAATTTAAAGCAGCAAGTAAACTTTTTGACCCATAAACATAGAATTAATACAATCATCGTTGTATAAGCAATCATCATTGCTTTTATTTTTAACATCATAAATTGGCTGTGTCCTATGAAAGAGGGTTAGGTATCCTGGCAGATACTTAACTCTCAAACATTAGTACAGTGTTCTAAGTCCTAATCAGAGCCTATGGTACAGGTGGGATAGATGAGCATAACCAATCACTTGATCCAAATATGCCATCCTTTTAATACATTTACTAGTTTTCCAAGTGGGGATAATGGGGAGTCCTATAGAATATGGACAAGTGAATCAACGGATGAATTCTAACATACTTCATCAAGGTGCACAAAAGTGGTCCCAGTTTTAAGTGGATAAACAATTAATATTCATTAGTTTGAAACATTTTTAACCCAGTGTAATTTGCCTGAAAGTCTGTTAAGCACAATCCTACTCATTATTCTAATCCTGACTACATGTAATAACAGAAATACTATGAATTTTACAATTAAATACAACTGGCTTGGAATTTTAGCTTTGCTTGCTATTACTTGTTTCACCCTGTGCACATCTTGTAACCTCTCTGACCTTCTGCTTTTCAATTGTAAATTGAGACTAATAATGCCAACAATAATATTGGTTGGGGGATTAAATGACAAGTGTATGGCCTAACATACAGCCTGGCTTCTAAAGGTAGAGGGTCTATATTAGCTTCTCTTTCCCAATCTGGACTACCCTCACAGGCACCTCCAGGGCAAGGCAAGCTGTCTCTGAGAAGCTTTCCACAGCTGCTATGTTGCTTCCAGAGAAAATGTGTTTTGATTTCTGTAACTGGACTTTGAGAATGCTTAAAATGTTCCACTTAATGCCATATATCTCTACTGGACCAGAGTGTGGTGACACCATCTTTCTTACACCTACATTTGAGACATGTGCTCTGCCAAGTAAACGGAATATTTGAAATAAGGATCATACCAGGACACTATAGATTCTCGATATTAGCTACGATCTCACCACAGGGACAGCTCCTGAGCAACATGGTTTATAAAAGGTACACAAGTGTGTTATGTTTCCTGTGTTTTCTATATGTTTGGTGTATTTCGTAGTTTCTGAAAAGTAACTTTGGGCCAAGAACAGTGGCTCATGCCTGTAATCCCAGCACTTTAGGATGCCAAAGTGGGAGGATTGCTTGAGGCCAGGAGCTCAAGATCAGCCTAGGCAACATTGTGAGACCCTATCTCTACAAAAAGTTTAAAATTCAGTCGAATATGGTGGCACATGCCTGTAGTCCCAGCTATTTGCGTAGCTGAAATGGGAGGATTGCTCAAGCCTGGGAGATCTAGGTTGCCATGAGCTGTAATCATGACACTGCACTCCAGCCTGGGCTATGTAGTAAGACCCTGTCTCAAAAAAAAAAAGGGAAAATTCAATGATGATCAAACAGACCTGGATTTAAATCCTGACTCTACCACATAAATGCAGAGTGACCTTTAAAACAAGTTGCTAGTATTCTCTGAGCTTCAGTTTCCTTGTTAGCCAAATAGCAATAAGAGTACCTAGCTCTTCCAGTTTTTTACTGATCCATAGACACTGAAAGACCTTTCAAATTCAGAGACCCATTCACATATATGCAAGCAAACACACATATCTTTAATAATTACTGATTGATTGACAATGTGTATTAGAAAAACACTGATATCTAAAAATACCTTTACTACACTGTAATTATAAGATTTTTCCCTTTTATAAACCATATTTTCTTTTTACAGTTTTTTTTCACATGCCACCAAAAAACTAACATTTGAAGTTACCAATAACTCAAAACAGAGTATAGATTAATCAGATGGTTTTTCTCAGATTTGCCAGCTTTTTTATGAAAATAATCAAGGATGTTGTGTTAAATACCCTTACTTTTAGATACTACTACACTAAATGCCTAAGTTACTTTCTTTTATTAAGGGTGCGTGTGTGTGTGTGTGTGTGTGTGTGTGTGTGTGTGTGTGGTGAATGTGTAGGGGAGAGGAAAGAGGAATACTTTGATGGAAAGTATGCTAGATTAGGTCCTAGCAAAACCTAGTAATATGAGATGGCTGGACTCTTCAAGCCTGAGAGAAGCATCAGTAAGAGGTGGATCATATGCACTGTGCAGAGTGATGAGAAGGAGGTGGAAATTCTTCAGATTGTAAATTGCGTAAGCACAGAGACCCCTATCTTATTCCTCTTTAACACTTGTCATAGTACTTAGCATAAAGAAGATACCCAAGCAATGATGAAGAACCTTAATTGAAAATCAACTTTGTATATATTTCCTAAAGTCAAGCAAGCCAAGAGAGAAAAAGGTCTAAATCGAATGTCTCAAAAGATGGAATTCTATGTTTTCCAGAAAATCAATTATAGTTCATATATAGTTCATAACACTCATCTCAGCTTTTTCTTCTTTATAGCAAAAATTTTACCTTTTAAAAATCTGCTTATTTCTCCAACATTATTCCTTTGGTATTTGCATCTTCAAAATATGTATACATTTATCAGGATATCCTCACATAGGTAAGTCATACTTATGTAGCTTCTTTAATCTTACCTCATAAGTCTGTCTCTCTGTCTCTTTCATCCTTTTTACTCCCCTCTATACCATTTGCAACTTCACTATATCAAATTATGTAAAAGCTGCCAAAATGAAGCTTAAGTTTCCCTTCTAGGGAGACAGCTGTCCTGTGAATGAGATGCAGTGTCTTTGTATCTTTAAAGCAGTGCTTAGAGCATGTATCCTTAGTTTTTCTTTTATATTTCTTTCTCTTTCACTAGGCTGTGAGCTTATTTAGGACAGAGAAAAAGATACATTTTTTATATACTTAGTATCTTGCAGAGGTTGAAACATAGTAGGTGTTAAATAAATATTAACTAAACGAATACAATAACTTAAAGCATCCTAACTCTTCCCCATCCCCTGCCCCTAAAAGAATTGAATTTATTTGATCCAAAATGATAGATTCTTCCTTTTTCTTGTTCCTGTCCTTGATGATGATTTAAAACATATCAGAGTCAGGGCATGTAATGAAGCTATAAAGCACTCCTGTAGGGGAATATTTTTGATCAGAAGAAAGTAAACTACTCTTTATATCCTTTAGTTTCTTCTCCTTTACTATCAACCATGTGAGTAATTTGGATGGCACCTGGTTTGCATATAGTTCTTGTTTGTTCTTATTTTTCCAAAAGTCTATCAGAGCCTAGAGAAATTGATTTAGTAACCTGGAGAGATTGAATATTAATTATCTATTTATACTTTTGTACCTTTTATTTTAAATTCTTTGCTTTTTCCTGTTATGACACAGGGAAGAAACTTTCTGGAAAGGGTTTAAGCAAGAAAATTGGATGGGAATACTTATTTTAGTTGCTTGTGTGCTTTATTATCATTATTTTGTAAATATACCATGTGTATGAAATGTATATTCTGGAGTTTTTATCGAGACTTACAAGAGCAGTGATAAAATATTTTAAATGTCACCTTCTTGGTTTGGAGATTTGAAAACAGTTACTGTGTGTTTATTCTATTATCAGTTTATTTTGTTTGAAAACATCATATGAACTTCCAAAAAGCTCTAATCATATGATTTTTTTCATTTATTTATCAACATTTTAGGTAATAATAAAGCAAATAGTGCCGGACCCATATTATTGATGGAGATATTAAGACACTGAAGATTTAAATATTGCATACTAAAATTGTAGCATGTTCTAAGCCTATTCTGAGTAAAGAAATATAATATGTTTTCTATATTATCTGAATGGTTGTTTACCAGTGGCAGTAAGAATGTCCTTCTCATATTTCATATAACAGTGAAACTACCAGTTCTATATTTGCTTTTTAAAATCATGGCCACTTATTTACATGTCATATTAATTGTAATGTTTCTGCTTCTAATTGATGGTCTGAAATATCCTCTGACTAACCTAATGTGAAAAGCACCTGTATTTTTTCTCCCTGGCACAGCTCTCCGGGTGACGTCTGGACTGAGAAAATAGCTGTCATCATTACTGTTCAAAACTATACCCTTGTCACTGTGGTGATGAGGGTCTTGATTTAGTTTCAAACACATCATCATAACAAGAAATGGATTTACTATATAACCTCAGGGGTGTGTGTGTGTCTGTGTGTCTGTGTGTCTTCGTGTCTGTGCGTGTGTATACATACACACACAGACACACACACACATAGCCCTGGGGATGTCAGAGATCAGAGACATCCCTGATGCTGCCCAGACCAGTTCTGAAAATACCTGTGCCATCTCCACTAATTGAAAAATTAGTCCCATCTGAAAGCTACATGATTTCGGTAACCATTTACTAGAAAATAAACATGACTTTTATAAACCTACTCCATTTAGAAAAATTAATCAGAAGCTCTTGCCTTAGGCTTCAGCTTTTTGCTTGGGGAAACTTGGCAATACTGGCAGAAAGGGCAGATTATGGGATGCCAGAGAAAGAAAAAATCTTGGCATTAATCACACAAGCAGCCAAGATGAATGACATGGGTGTATTTCTTTTAACTTTCTTGTCGTCAGATACTGAAATAAATGGTTGTACCGCTGTTGGCATCACCAAAACATGTCTTCTGATACCTCTCATAATTTACTTCTCAACTGTGTTTTATTTTTTATTATCAGTCTGTATCAGGAATCTATTATTTCTACTGCAAGGTCATTGCCATTGTGTATGTCTATGGTGTGTGTGTGTTCCCATGCTCACAAGTGTGTGTATAAATGTGCGTTTTTTGCCCTTTTTAAATAACAAGTTCCACTGTAGGAACACAGCATGAATGCTTCTAATTTCTTGAAAGTCTGGATTGAATGTGAACTGAGCACATGATGAAGAGGGTAAAAATGCAATCAACAGTGAGTGATAGTGACACTGTTCCCAAAGGAGGGGGAGGAGGAGAGAAGACAAAAATCAGCCCTCGTGCTATGTGTTAATTTCCATGTTGTAGAAATACAATAATATGTCCTGGCAACAGCACCCTCAGGGAAGAGCCAAGTTTTTGTCAGCATCCCAAATTTGTTGGCCAATTTAGTCTTAATCAGTTGTTTGTCACTGCCTGGCACAACAGCTTGCATAGTTATCATACATTTATTTCCTTTTGTTGGGACCCCTTGTGGCAATCTTGCTGCCATAAAGGACACCTGAATTTCATAACATGGGGTTCTTTGTCCTGTGATTTAAACATGTGAATTTTGTGTGGCTATAGAATGTGGAATTTCTACTTAAAAATAAACATGTATGTCTATATATACAGACCTGTAGGTATCTGAATTTCACAGCTGGTTTTTCTGTTTCTACCTTTATCTACCTCTGTAGACTTTTGTTACAAGTTCAGACAATTGGAAAGTACTAGCTGAGGTGCAGTGTTTTAATATTCTAGATATCTTGGGTTTAGCTTGTGAAACACGGCTGATATACTTAAATAATTTTCCATGTGTTTAACTTTTTGAAATGACTTTTTCAGGGGGAATATTTAGATAGAACACACCTTTGTAGTCTAGCCTTCAAAATACTCAATTATCTGGCTTAAGTGAACCTTCTCACCATAGTTTTCAGTACTCTTGTTCAGATGACTAGCTAAGCTGTCTATACTTCAGCAAAGAAAAAATACTGTTCTTTGCTGTTGAATACTAAGGGTCAAAAGACATTTTTATTACAACGTTTTGAGTTTGAATTATGGCTTGAATATGTATTAGCTTTGTGACTTTAGGTAAATTACATATTTTAAATTATTTCAGCTCTAGATTATTCATATTTAAAATGCTGTAATAATATATAATATTGTTATTGTAAAAAATGAAATAAATAATTATGCTTAAGGTATATAGTTCAGTATCAGGCTCATGGTACCTGACCAATGAACTATCAGCCAGATTCTGTGTTTTTCTCTTGAGCCCTGTTTCTTGGTATTTACTGTGTCTGGAGTTCATCTTCATTTTTTTCTTTCTAAATATTATTATCATATCCCATTAGAAATTCTGCTATAGGAAGCATACTGATTTCTCTTCTTTGATTTCTTAAAATACATTGACAGTTAACTCTTTAGACACAAATAGATTTTTTACATAATAAAATGTATTTACTTAGATTAGATGTTTACTGAAAGAAATCAGCATGTCCTACACATTTCTCATAGCCCTAACACAATACTGGCACTGAGTAGCTCTTCAGTGAATGTCTGCTGAAAGGAATACTTTTACCAATGGACATAAGCACTGACCTATAGATAGGGTGGTTTAAGTGGATTCTGATTAACCATACGAGTAGAAACTGTTAATGTGTGATTGACTCTGTATTCTCATTTTATTTTTCTAAAGGCTTTCCATTAATTGATGAAGGATTGGTTACTACTTGATGGATTATAATTAAACATGGTCTTATATTGTGCGCAAGGCTTTCATTATTGTTTGAAGACAGCTAATCAATTAAATGCATCATTCCATGGATAAATAATGAGATGAACTATCTTCTTTGAGTGTTTGTTCTGTCCCCTTTCTATTTTATCCCATGGACCCTGTTGTCCACACCTTCATCAGACTGTATTGTAATATTTTTGTATCTCTGTCCATCCCACTAGATTTTTCAGGACAAAGGACAAGACATTTTTATGTATATGTCTTTAATGTAGTACCTATTCCATTGTAAGTGTTCAATAATGTCTGCTGAGTGATTAGGTGAATGAATAAATGAGGCAGTTCTGATAGCAAGGGGAAAGTCTCTTAGGATGTAATCAACAAGAAATGAATTAGAGAATGCAATGGCATTCCTTTAAACAAAAATGAGATGGATCAAATGGGTTCAATTTTAACAAGACCTACAATGGCTCTAAACATTCGCAACCCTACATAACTCACATGATAGACACTCAAGAAATATTCTTTGAAAAACCAAGGCAAGAAAGAAGTGAAAAATTAGTAAACAAGTGAATGAATAAACTATGGTCCAGAAAAAGCTGTCCAAGATTTCACAGCTAGTAAGTTGTTCCACAGTCTTTCAAAATCAGGTCTCTTCCCGTTAAACATTATTTATTACTGCACTCTTACTGTTTCCATAGTCCTTTGCCTGTTAAATCCTTTGTACACCCCATGACTGGCCTATTGCATTGCTACGTTTTGCTTATTTTTGCCTATTTTCCCAACTAGACTGGAGACACTATGAGAGCCAGGACCTTGCTTTAGTCATGCTTATAAACTTAACATTCAGAAGAGTAAATGCACCAGATAATCACTAGATAAATGGAAAACAAGAAGAGAATTTCTTATTTTTTTCCTGTCAAAACAACCATCCAATAGAACTTTCTGCCTTAATGGTTATAGTCTGTAATCTATGGTAGCCACCAGCTTTTTTTGACTAATGAGCACTTGAAATGTGACTAGTGTGAATAAGGAACTGAATTTTAATTGTTGTTTACTTTTCATTTTAATTCAAATGTAGAAAGCCATGTGTAGCTCTCAGTTACCTTAGTAAATAGTACAGTACATCCTTATACAAAATTTCCTCTTCTGCTGTCCTAGATTGTCTCCAAAAAATACACTGAATTCCGTTTCCTTCTAAAACATATCTTCAACATACAATCTTCTCTTTATCATATTACAATATTTGGCATATTTCTTGGATGTCTCTCAAAATACTGCTCAGTTGTCTCAAGCATTTTCCTGCATTGCTTATGAGTGACAGTGTCAGTATAAAAAAAAAGTTGCATTTTCATCCCTCTGCTGTGTTCAGGATATGTTCAGCAGCATTTTATGGGATCAGGGGACAAAATCAAGGCAATATTTAAATATGGACTTTTTCAAGAGTCATTAAACCTTAAATAAACTCTAGTAGGAATATTAGCACTCATTGATCCAGGTTTTCTGTTTTATAAACAAGAAGACTGAGGTCCAATCTCATATGGACACAAAACTAGTGATGGCAGTTTCACTTGCAAATTTCAGATGCTTTGGTCAGTTCTTTCTAGAATGTTCTACATTGTGTATTGTGAATCTTATTTTCTAGGAAAGTAGCCTTAATCTAGAGATTTTGCACGTTGGCATTTTGATCCCATTAGCAGCATTAAAAAAATTATCTCCTATTTCTTCTCCTTCCATTAATGTTTCCCTGAAGTCTTCTTCTCCCCATGATTTTTGTAGAATTCCCAACATTCCCACGTCTGGAATTGGAAGTAGGGACACAGGAAGATGACCAAAATGAATTGTTCTAAAAATTGTGTTATTGGTTGGACAGAAACTCACAATGGGAGTGGAAATTGCTTAGATTTATCACCGGGTAGGAGAAAAGAAACAGCTAAGGAGAAAAATAAGTACTTGTGAGTACTTATAACAGATAATTGACAAATGAGTGTTTACTAAATGTCAGGCACTGAGCTCAACACGTTATATGCACTTTTAACTTTAACATTTATAACAGTTGCTCACAGGAGTTATTCCTACGCACATTTTTACTCTTACTAAAACTAATGTCCGACTAACAGTCTCAAATTGTCCAGAATATAAACAGCTGTCCGAAGATTTGAACTAGGGTCTGACTTAGATTAGATGTTTCCTGAGAGCCTCATCTCTTAATCTATAGGTTTTGTGTAACTCTGGCATGAGACTTTCCTCAAAATTGACATTCACTGTGTAGCAAGCACTGAGTTCTTCTTCACTGGCTCCGTTGCCTTCAGGATTTTACTTTTGGGTTAGCTTACATGCCCTGGCGCTCTGTTATCCTTCCAGAACCTTCTGAATCTAATTTTTCTTATTTGTCAGTATAAACTCTTACTTTTCCCTTTCAGTAGCACAGTCCAACTCCATTAAAAAGGAACATTGTTATTCTGCGCAGTTTGCATCAAATAACAAATCTTTAGTTGATGCAAAAAAATTAGTCATTAAGAATCAGCCATCTGCTTCTCTAATCTCCTTAAAGTGCCACATCAAATTGGCAGATACCGTTGGATTTTTAAGGAAAAAAAAATCCTTAGTGTGAAAAACTGACATTAAAGGTTTATGTCCTCTTCCTGTGGCCCAATAAACAATATTAATGGCAAAGCATGCAAAGGATTAATAGTTTCCCCCTGCAAGAGGCTCAGTTATAGCAATGCTGAGGAATTCTGCAGGCTAAAATATGAGCCCTGCAGTACCTCTGAGGCATAAATTATTTGGTTTTTCTTCTCCTTGAAGGAGAGCCTGTCACTCTAAAGGCAATTTTTCTCTTTGATCCTTTGTACTGTAATTTCATGCAGTCATTGCAATGCACCCTCCCACATACAATATGTTGTTCTCCCGACCCTTGGCCTTGCAAACCATCTTTCCTCACCAGTGAGTCCCACGAAAATGAACATACTTCTAAAAAAAGTTGCATTTTCACCCCTCTGCTGTGTTCAAGATATGTTCAGCAGCATTTTATGGGAACAGGGGACAAAATCGAGGTAATATTTAAATATGGACTTTTTCAAGTGTCATTAAACCTCAAATAAACTCCATTAAGAATATTAGCACTCACTGATCCAGGTTTTCTGTTTTATAGACAGAGACTGAGGTCCAATCTCATATGGATAGAAAACTAGTGATGGCAGTTTAATTTGCAAATTTCAGATGCTTTGGTCAGTTCTTTCTAGAATGGTCTATATTGTGTATTGTAAATCTTATTTTCTAGGAAAGTAGCCTTAATCCAGAGATTTTGTACATCTGTTTTCAACTAGATGTGAATATGTTTGATGGTAGTCATTAAGCCTTACAAGGTGAATAGACAAAGTGGCCGTGGATTCTGCTTGGGGGAGAGGCCAATGAGGTCCTTCTACACAACTTCCCTATAGAGCCATCATGATATCCTGAACATCAAACTTAGAAATTTAATCATTTACAGCCTGATAAGTTAGGCTTTACCATGGTAGAATTAGGCCTGTGTGTTGCTGTATTATTATTATAAATATAGTTGTCATCTTTGCTAATATTATTAGCAATTTACTTAATACTTTAAGTCCCAGTTTTTGTGTCTTCAGAATGGGCATAATAATAGCAACAAGGAGGAACTGAAGTCAAGATCAAACTAGGAAGCTGTCTTACATAAAGTGGCTAGCACAAGGTAACATTCAGTGATCCCTCTTCCTTCTTCAAAAGGGGAAGCCATTCCCGTTTGTATTTCTGGGAGTGAATAGAATGTCTACTAGGACAGCAATAAAATGTTACAGTGCATTCAGGGATTTCCATCTTCAAAAAGAGTCTACTAAGTAAATTAACTGAGAGGAAGTTTCAAGAATCGTATCTGAAGAGCTTAGTAAACATGTAGACTAGAGAGAGTATGTAATGGGATTTCTGCGTTAGTCACATATTTGTAGGTGGTACTTACTACATTCACACACTGCAAGGTAGAGCAATGGGAGAAAATAAAACTTAAAAAAAGTGTGCAAAATGCTGTTTGGGTGGCTTTGAGAATCTGGCCCAAGAATTCCTAAGAAAGTGAAATGCGACTCCTGAGGCAGTAGAAAAGAGGGAAAGTGGGGCATTTTTTGTTTTTATTTGGTATTTTGTGCCTTCATCCAGTAATTCCCAAGGTCTTGTGTTATATAAGGCAATTCTACACATTGAAGAATAATTCAGCTCCAAGTGTCACAGGTGCATCCCCATTAAACGTAATATGGTTGTGAAGTATGAAAGATGAGGCACGGAGGCATTAGGCTGATGAAACAAGTGGACATGGCTGAGATCAGGATTCATTTCTAAGCCATGTAAATAACTGAAAACTGAGACTGAAGAGAGAATTAGCTATAAGGTAATACTACATGGAAAATATATAATAATAATTTTCTATCTTCTCTACTGGTTTGGATCTCTACCCTACCATGAACATATCACTACCTCTCTAGAGATAAGGTGTATTCAAGTTATTAAAAGCTAGCCTTAGATTTATAAGAGCCCTAGAAAGCACAAAATATGAGATTATTGCAAAATAAATATTTAAGGAATTAGATAAATATCATTTTTTTTTTAGTTTTTGTTCACATTTACTGTTGACCCTTGAACAACCTGGGGGTAAAGGACATTGACCCCTGTACAGTTGAAAATCCACATATAACTTTTGACTCCCCCAAAATGTAACTACTAATTGCCTAGTGCTGACCAGAAACCTTATAAATAACACCCCACAGTTGATTAACACATATTTTGCATGTTATATGTATTGTATACTGTATCTGTTTAATAAAGTAAGCTGGAAAAATACTATTTAGAAAATCGTAAGGAAGATAAAATACATTTACTGTTTATTAAGTGGAAGTGGATCATCATAAAGGTGTTCGTCCTTATTGTCTTTTCACTGAGCAGGCTGCTGAGGAGGAGAAGGAGAAGAGGTTGGCCTTGATGTTTCAGTGTTGGCAAGGGCAAAAGAGGTGTAGGAGGTGGAAGAGGAGGCAGGAGGGGTAGGCATATCAGTGTAGCATTTATTGAAAAACTTTGTGTATGAGTGGACCTGCACAGTTCAAACTGTGTTGTTAGAGGGTCAACTGCTTTATGGTTCAAAATAGCTTAGCATGATGGTTGATTCTGGATTCTGGAATGAGACAGCCTGGGTTTGCATCTGACCTCACTATTTGTCTCTATGATAACTTATTTACTCTCCCTGTGTCTTTGTTCTTTAAAAAATCGTATTTACATCTTCATAGCATTGATGGGAGAATGGAATGCACTAATGCATATGAAATACTTAAAACCATCCCTATCCATAGTTTGCAAAAATTTTCTCTCACTTTGTAGGCTGTCTCTTTACTCTGTTGATAGTTTCTTTTGCTGTGCAGAAGCTCTAAAGTTTAATTAGGTTCCATTTGTCAGTTTTTGATTTTGTTGCAATTGCTTTCGGTGTCTTCATAATGAAATCTTTGCCCGTGACTGTTTCTTGAATGATATTGCTTAGGCTGTCTTCCAGGGTGTTTGTCATTTTACGAACTAGTCTTAATACTTGGGTGACAAAATAATCTGCACAACGAACTTCCATGACACAAGTTTACCTGTGAAACAGACCTGCACATTTAACCCTGAATTTAAAATTAAAGTTAAAAAACTATCATATCATAAAGTTGAGCATTCAATACATGTTTCTGATTGTTATTAGTGATTATTCTAAGTGAAGCAAATTAAGAGAATTTGAGGAACATCTGTCTGATTATATTGCAGAGATCAGAAAGTGAAGACAATAACTATCAGAGAAAACAAAAGAATACCTGAAATATAGGTCAAGGACTCAGAAATCATCTAATCTCAAAATTACGATCTAAACTCTGCACTTTAATTTAGCATTGAAAATTAGTCAGGCTGCAATACCTATCTTAATTTTTTTGCTACATTTAACACGGAACCTGAGCAATGCCTATTTTTGAAAGTGGCACCATGGCTTCTTGTTTTTAGCCCCTTACTCCTCATTTTCTCTTTACTCCTTTTTTGATTTGCTTGTTAACTTATTCCCTTCTTCAATATCTCTATTTGATTGTACTCTAATTATAAACTAATATCTGCAACAGGGGGGTCCAATCTTTTGGCTTCCCTGGGCCACACTGGAAGAAGAATTTGTCTTGGGCCACTCATAAAATACACTAACAATAGCTGTTGAGGCGAAAAAAATAGCAAAAAGTCTCATAACGTTTTAAAGAATGTTTATGACCTTGTGTTGGGCCACATTCAAAGCCGCCCTGGGCCACATGTGGCCCATGGGTCGCAGATTGGACAAGTTCGATCTTCACTATTTCTAAAAGGAAAGAAACAAATAAAAATAAACTACTTTTAGTTCCCTGAGATTTACAAAAAGTGCAGTATTTTTTGGTTAGAAGATTGGTATTTAATGGGTCTTTGTGTTGGAGGGTGAGAGGAGTGAAAGAAGAGATGAACTCTTTTGGGAGGGACAAATTGGAACAGGATGAAAACATTTTGATTTGTTGGATCAAGAGACCAATTATGTAGTCAGAGGAGTTTCATTTTATTCTTGTTTCAACTTTGTACATGAAATTGGGAAATTACTTGCAATTCCTGATCTTGATATTTTACTCTTTGTAAAATGGGTGTTAATAATAACCATATTTTAAGGCATATATTTGGAAGAAAGTGAACTGGTATTGGTATGATTCTGTAATTTAAGACACTAATGATTTCTTTTGTAGTATTATTTGATTATTCAATTATGGTGCACAAAATGAGACTAAATTATAGTGATGGTCCAATCATAATCTATGTTGCCACAGCTGCTATTTAATAGCTGGCTGGCATGTTAATTCTTATATAACCCACATGTCTCCAGACCTCATTATTTACTGGGTATAAATGAGGTTATACAGCATTTCTACCTACATTTTAAGAACTTATTGCTCAAATTTGCTAGGACACAAATCTTTCTAACAAAGCAGTTGCTTCCATCTAAGAAGCTTTTATTGGTGTACACAAGAGGTGTTCACATGTGCTCAAGAATAGGTGTTCATTTTTTCTCTGCTGTTTCCTGCTGATCCAAAGACATTCCGTTAATTGTTTTAACTCTGAGAATCTGCCAGTGTCTGTACTCTGCTTCATCAGAAAAATGCTATTTAAACCAGGATTGTGTCTCCTGGGTAATGGGACATGTGAACATTTAGTGGAGCCAAACAGTACTCCCTTGCTTTCAGACATTATTGAAGCCTAGCTGCCCCCTGTTCTCAGCAGAAATGAAAGGATTCTCTCTGAAGAGGGCAGTTAGAGTATAAAAGGCTTTGCTTACTGCATGCCATATACCACAATAGCATTTTTATATTTCTATCTTTCCCTTTTCTCTGTTAAGTGACTAAATATAAACTTTCTATTTGAATGTTTCCTTCCTCTTGTGCAAAACATTTATGTGAAAGAGAAGTCACAGTTCTCTTTGACTGGTGCCAATCAAAGAGTAAAAAGAACAAAACAACTTCAGTGGCAGCAGCAATGGCAGCAGCAGCAATGTCAATGGTAGTAATATAATAAGAAAGAAAATCACTATAATAATGGCCAGTAGTCACTGGCTGACCATGGACCCAGCACTCTATTAAGTACTTTGCATTTATTATCTGCAGTCTTCACAACCTATCTTTCAAGTTGGTGTTTTTTACCACAAGGATCAAATCATCCTTCTTTGTAACCACGTTATTTCTGATGAGCTGATTGGAGAACATAGTTTCACTCAGTAGCCAGGCTGGCTTTTCTGGAAATCCATATGAAGTAGAAAGAAAGGTATGTCACCCACTGCTTGGCATAACTACTTAATCACAGCCCTCTCTGCAGGGAGGTGCATCTGAAAAAGGAGAGATGCATACTCTATTCCCTTCAAATTTGCAAATTAGATTAAGTCCCCCTCCTTTCTAATAGTGGAGTGAAGGAAGGTGTAGAGAGAAGCTGGAAGAGTCCATTCCATAGATTTCCCGCCTAGAAATGGACTGCAAATTTCTTTTCCATTGTGGAAACACAAGTCAAGTGAAATCAGTGCCTCTTCACTCTAACCCACAATAGCTATTATTATGAACTCCATTTTACAGATAAGGAAGCAAGGACTTTGACATCAAACCTCCACGGTCACATGCATAAAAAGTGAAGGATAGAGACTTTGAATGTAGGTCATCCTGACCCCAGAGTCTGTGCTTTCAAGGCTCCCTAGAGTGCCTCTTTGTATACTTGATAAAAGGTGCAGGTGAATGAGGGATTTTGGCTGACATCTAGACTTATAAGAACTACTTAAAAAATTATCACTGGGTTAAATGTAGCCTAATTAATACACATATAGACCAGTTGGTGAGGAGTAAACATATGCAAGGAAATGGATGTTATGGAATTCACTTGCATATGCTAGCAGCACTAATACTATTGAAAGCATGCCCTGTTGCTGTTACAAACGTGTGATCCAGTATTTCCTGAATACAAAATGTGATAGGATACTGTAGCATAAAGCATAAATGTGACAGACTCATTTGCACAGATTTTGGCAAGTCCTCAATATTTCCCTTCAAGTTTCATTGCCTCTAACTACAACGTATAACAACCCATAAGGTATATGGAAACTGTAATGAAACTCTTCTTGAGTGCTTTTACACTTTTAAATGTAGCATTGTTGCAGGTTGCAAAATTGTGATCATCCTGGAACCAGTGGTGATCTCTTTCTGGAAAGAAACATGATCTGAAAGTGATTGCTGCTCTCTCCTCCTCCCCACTGCCCCTACCCCTCTCACTTACTTCTTTCTTCACTGAGACATTGCACATGGATCAGTTTTCAAAGTCAGCCACCTTTGGGAACCTTCCCTAAGATACTTTCACAAAGCTCATTCATAGCAATGTTCAGAGCACACTTTTATTCCTAATCTCAAAGGAAAAAGGCCTCTTTGGTGTCACAAATCCATTGAGCAACCCCAGCGTCTATAGAGATGTAGTTTGCCAACAGTTTTTGCCTCTTCTCACAGATGGTTCCCATAAACAATATGAGCGGCATTCATTTTGATGTATAAGAAATTTGGCTAATAGAAAATTATATCTGAAAAACATTTGGCGGTTTCTACAGTTCCTCTTTATAAATGTCTAAATATCAAAGTTAGTTTGCTTATGTCCTAGCAAACTAACTTAAGTGGCTTTACAATCATTGTATGTCCACTATTTAAAATCATACCAGGAGAACTGCTGTGGGAGCAATTAGGAAAGCAGAACAATAAAACAGGTATATCGTCATAACGACTTATGCCAGAGGATTTTCCTGATAAAATCCTATCTCCTAGGACTGCCCTAAATTTATTCCCCTACAGTTTGGGCGCTTAGAAGTCTTAAACTGGCAGGTTCTTGCTTTTGCTCTCTCTGAAGACTCCAGGGAAGAATCCTTCCTGCTTCCTCTGGGCCACTAGCAGTTCCCAGAAATTCTTGGGATTCCTTGGCTTACGGCTACACCACTCCAATTTCTGCACTCATTATCTCATATCTTTCTTCCCTGCGTGTGTCTTTAAATGACCTTTTCATAAGGACATCAGTCATTTAATTTCAGGCTCACCTTAATTTAGTATGACTTCATCTTAACTATTTACATCTACAAAGATATTATTCCCAAATAAATCCACATTCTTAAGTTCTAGGTAAGGATGTTTTTTGTTTGTTTGTTTTGGGGGGGTGGTGGGGGTGGGGGTGGTAACACTATTCAACCCAGTACAAATCCTAAATTCAGTAAGTACCAAAGAAGGCTTATTACACGTAACTGTTCGGCTTCTCTCCCAGTGGTTGTCCTCTACAAACGAAAGCTGCTAACATATTGAAATATATAGAACCCAGTGGAAGATCAGCTCTGCTAAATGGTTGTGAGAATAAGTCCAGGTTAAACACTTGCACAGAAACAGGTAATCTACAGTGGCATTCAAGATGAAAAAAGAGGAACACATCTTGACAAGAAAATTCACCACGTGGCTTACATCATACGTGGGAAACAGACTTAAGTAGCTGAAGTCTCACTGCAAGTCATTCTACTAAGAAATATCAATCGGGTCATAGATGAAAGTGCCTTATCATGAATTCCACAACAAACATGTTATAGTGCCTACATATGCCTTTGTATTTTCCCCTCATAAACGGTTTTCTCCTACTTATGTTTTTTTTTTTTTTTTTTTTTTTTTTTTTTTTTTTTTTTTTTAGACAGAGTCTCGCTCTGTCACCCAGGCTGGAGTGCAGTGGCGCGATCTCGGCTCACTGCAAGCTCCGCCTCCCGGGTTCATGCCATTCTCCTGCCTCAGCCTCCCGAGTAGCTGGGACTACAGGCGCCTGCCACCACGCCCGGCCGATTTTTTGTATTTTTAGTAGAGACAGGGTTTCACCGTGGTCTCGATCTCCTGACCTCATGATCCGCCCGCGTCGGCCTCCCAAAGTGCTGGGATTACAGGCGTGAGCCACCGCGCCCGGCCTACTTCTGTTTTTTATAGTTCTAGTGAGTACTTAATTCTGACTACCCAATTGGAAGCTATTTTTATACATATAGTTTTCTCTTTTATTCTACCTGCTAACCAGATGACTGTGAGCAAATTGCTTTTAAATAGCAGTGATGCCCACTTCATAGGATTCCTATGACAATAAAATAAAATAATCAAGTAAAACACTTATTACAATGCTTAAAAATTTATAACCACTAAAATAATATTCTATTAATTTTTTGAGACCTATTCATAGACACATTTGAGATAATGTAAAAATATTTATCAATACTGAGGGTTTGGCAGGTAGCCAATAAGTATCTAAATACCTGTTTACTTTTTATTTCCTGATGTATTATAGGAACTTGAGGGAAATGAAGTGTCTATCAGTTGTAAGACTGATCTTGCACCTTGGGTTTTAGGGGGTCATCAATAAATACTTATCAAATGTGGAAATAAGTGAGAATTACAGCATTGGAAATGATGTAGAAAATAATCAAGTCATCATTTATTGCAGTGGCTTTCAAACGTGGGCATCATTCATGCCTTCATTACCTCATGCCCTGCCTGGCACATGAATGCTCAATACATATTTGTAGAATTACTCATTTCATTTTTTTTCCTGTATTCCCAAATACAATTTTATTAACTTTTGTCCTCTTGTTGTATGTTAGATTTCTAAACGTGCTTATCTGATATAACTGTTATTTTGTATCTTTGATCTACATATCCCCAGTTCTTCTCCCCCCTGCTCCACTTGTGGTAACCCCTGATTCATTTTCTATTTTGTATATTTTAGCTCTATTTTTTTCTTCTTGAGTTGTGTGTTTAGTGTAGATTCCCATTCACTTTGGACTTGCTGAGTATAGAACACTGAAGAAGAAGGCAGGGCAGAGAGAAATGTTACCTTAAACCAAATTTATGACCTATATTCACAAACCCCAGAGTTTAAGAGTCACTGATTTAACAAATTTTCCAAGTCCCTTGAACACCTTGAACAAGTTTATAGAACAAATGATTTTTTTTAACCTTTACCCTTTCACAAAATGCTTATTTATGGCCCAAGGCATGACACTTTTTTTTTTTTTAATTAAAGCAAACCTCAACCCTGTATACTGCTTTTAGTTAAAGAAAGTTATATTTATTCATTCAATCATTCCATTGATAATTATTTCTTGAGTAGCTACTATATACCAGGTACTTTGCTAGGAACACAGTGAGTGATGAAGACAAACTTAGTCCTTGCCTACATGAAGCTACAGTGTAGTGCAGAGGGCAAGCACATACATCAAAGAAAGATTTTCTCATAGTATTATATATTTTGATGGTAGAAAGTGCTATGAAGTGCAAGCATGCAAACACTGGACTGCAGACAGGCGACTTACCCTAATTCAAAGTGGAGATAATCAGATGAAGTTCATTCAAGGACATGATGATGAATTTGACACCTAAGGAATGGGTAAAAGTTAGTTACTGGAAGAAAGGGAAAAATGCGTTCTAGGTAAAGGATTAGCAAATTGAGAGGTCCTAGAACACAAAGGGTTTAGGAATGCTGAAGAAACTTAAGAAAGCCATGTGGCTGGGGCAAAGTGATCCAGAAAATCATCTTAAGGGCAGGGTAGTGACAGGCAGGTGGGTACTAGATTATGCAAGATTCTGTAGTCCCTGGTTACAAAGGATTTAAGATAGTGCCTCTCGTCTCACGTTGGCACACTGGCACACTGGAAACGTCACCAAAACCCTGAGCCACCCATTCAAAAGCTGAAGGCTGATCGTTTCTCCTAAATGATTTATCCCTCTTAGTGCCCTGTGTTGTTTTTTATTTGTTCTATTTTGTTTTGTTTTAAAGAGACCACTCA
Organism: Symphalangus syndactylus; assembly: GCF_028878055.3. Lineage (NCBI taxonomy): Eukaryota > Metazoa > Chordata > Mammalia > Primates > Hylobatidae > Symphalangus > Symphalangus syndactylus. The sequence goes on from NC_072428.2 coordinate 15,288,199, forward strand.
CTTTGCATATGTAGGAGATAAGAGCAGATCAGGTTATCTCAACGCACCAGAACATTTATTCTATATCCCTCAAATCCTCTGCAAACAAAGTAATTAACTTCAACGATGTTTTATGCAGTTTTATTCATATATTAATATTTAAAAATGCAAGTTCTGCATAGCCATACTCAGAACAGGATAAAAACAGAAGAGAAAATTTCCTCATTATCTTGGTAAATAGTATGTCCCGTGTAACCATAGCACCATTTCTTCCTTGGACATGTTTCTCTCATTAACATAATACAGCATATTATAGTTTCTTAAGTATGTTAATTTTGGGGTATGGTCCAAATGAATAAAATATTCATGTCCAGGATTAGCACAATTCAGATGTTCACAGCATCGTTCAATGGTAATTGTAGAAGTGTGGGGAATCAGACTTTTAATTAGTGGAGCCTTGGTTATGTGTTTGCCCAGGCACATGCCCAATCACTGGCCAGCAGTCTGGCCCAGATATTACTTCAGTGTAAGCAATTATATGCAAGTAGAAGCACCTCTTTTTGAGAATTTTCTTTTGTTAATTGTTTTTTTTTTTTTTTTTCTGCTCACTGTTATCCTAGATTAGGCTTGGTTGATTGCAGCTGAACTTGAGAAATAAGGAAATTATATCTTTGGTGCATTTTCTTCCTTTTGTTAGAGACTATTCTTTAATCCTTGCTTTCCCCTCAAGCACCCAGTTACCTCATGATATCTCTTGCCTACCCTTTCCAACCCCAGTATTGCCATGTCCTATATTTAATTGAAACTTAGTTGCTGTGTGTCTTATTTGTTCCAGATTCTTCCACTTCTTTTCTAATGACACAACCATGATATAAATTATGGAGTCTCGGAATCAGAATCAGGGCCTCTGGGTGCAAATCTACATACTAGCCTTTAACTCTTGGAACCTTGGTTTTCTTATTTGTCAATTAGGGTCATAAGGGTACTTACACCGCAGCATTTTGTAGGACCTACATGTATATGAATGTATTTTGTAAGCTGCAAGGTCCTGTGTAGATATTTTATCTTTTTACTAAATGAGAGTATGTGGGTGTAGAGTAAGCCATTCTGCTTATAAATTAAAGAGAATTCAATTATCTCATCTCAGCTAATAGTAGTGTATCTTTTAGATAAGTTTTTTTTTTCTTTTTAAAATACCATGCCATTGTATCCCTTCCTAGCCAGACTGTAGACTGGCTACGTAGACATCATTAGAGTCCAAATTACCTGTGAAAAGAGAAGCAAAATCTTATATTTAGATCTAAACTTTCCAAACCTGGCTAAACATCAAAATTACTTGTTAAATTAATCCTTACATATTACAACTGTGGATGCAAAGACAGGTTGAGGAACTGTGATACACCTGTTGGTATTTCAGGAACTACTAAGGGCCACTTTCATCAAGGCACTAACTGGTAAGAACCCTCTTCCTGGTCTTTTGGTATGGTTTAGAATCTTTGTATAATGGGTTCATGTTCTTTCTATAATTGGCTTCGCTTTGTTTCTTAATGTTGTCTCTCCTCACTGATCAGCTGAAATGATTTGCAATTCCTTGATATTTTCCCTAGTTTACCAACTGCCTTCCTAGCCATTCGGCTAATTCAACTGATTCTTCAAGACACAGTTCAAACATAGCAAACTCGTAACTCTTCCTTAGCAAAATGGGTCTATCAGTTCCTTCTGATTTTGTGGAGTACTCTGTGCCATACTTTTAGCACAGTGTTTGTTGTAGTATACCATGATTATTTGCACATCTGTCTCCCCCAGTACCATGCGGGTCATTTGAAGTCAGGTCTTTTAAATGGGAACACACTATTATGTATGTATTTACATATAGATCCAAATTATGCAGCTCTAGTGGATATATTGCCCTATGTGTAAGGCTAGTACTTCAAAAACACATCTTTACTGAAACCCATTATCTTTACCCTAGCACTACCACAATCTCCACCAAAAACAGTCAAAACTCTTTATCTACTGTGTTTTTCTCTGTATATTATTCATGTCTATTCTCCCAGTGCCTGGCTTAACAAATATTTGCTGAATGGATGTGTAAGCCTATCTTTTTTCAAATACCAGGCAAAAATCTTAAAGCAGTGTATAATGTATGTGTTATACAATTTTGTAAAAAATAATATATTTCAATTCACTCTCTACTTCCTTAACCTGATATCTTTTGATGCCTTTCAGAGAAAATTTAATGTATTTCTCTGTTGGGTTATAGAACAAGAAGCTTTTTAAAAAGATGTCAAGGAAAAAGAGATTGTGAGAATGAAATAAATGTGTCAAATCTTGCACTGTGATTAGGAAAGTGATCTACTGAGGTCACTCTGGAAAGTGACATCGCAGGAGAATGGTTGGTAACTTCACTGAAATATGCTTATCTTGGCCAACACAGAGGTTTCAGATATTTAGCCATTGCAGCTAACATGTATAACTATGGCGGTCGGGTGGTGTCTAGGAAACTGTCTAGCAAATTGTAGAGAATTTTAAACTAGGGTCACCCATTACATTTTGTTTACAGTTATTAGGGTGATATATAACGACAGTCAACCATTTATTGGACTTTTCCATTCTGATTTTTGACAAGCACCTATATTCCATAAGAACAAAGCAGAGAATACTTACCACTTCTTCTCAAAAAATACTCTGTTTCTATATCTTTGATATAAATAACCATCTCATGTCCCACAAATGATATCTCATCCTTCTTATTTTCTTCTTTGATTTCTCCATCACTGCTCCACACCCTTTTAAGCCAACACGAAATCTGTTGACTGTGATTTAGAAAACTCTTTGTTTCAACTGTTTCTAATAGCACTGACACTGATTCAGTCAGGTGTTCCTCATTTCTTATCACCTGTCTGTCTCCAAACTGAATCCTCTACATCTAATCTTTCTCCATTCTAGCCTTTCCTGCCTCCACTTGTCCTCAGAGGACTAAAATAATATGAGGATTATATTATCCACTTCCCTTTAAAAAAAAGTTACCATCTCCTCATTGCCTAAAAAGTAATGTCTAGTTATCTACAGGAGAAAAAAAGCTTTTATCAGTTAATAAAGACATTTGACCCCAGGAGCCTGCTTTGCATATAGTCATAACATCTTTTATACACTTGAAGCAAAATCATACGATCAGGCTAATGTCATTGTAAAGTACATGGTGGACACGTAGCAACTGGGAATTTGCAGGAAATGAAGTGGTTCTCTAAAGAATTGAATGCTATAATATTTGATTGCTAATTTTAAAGCAAATATTAGCTCCTGGGCTCTTATTTTTCTGGTCATTTCCTGCTACACAAAGGAATAAAGACAAAAGAATAAAGAACAACATTTTACATACTTGAGTGATTTCTACTGCTTCCATACAAACTTTGTCAGCACCATGAAAAATCCATTCTGTATTCTATACAGTAGGTATTTGCACGCTGATCAAAGACATGAAGACATTATTCAGTCTGTTGGGAACAGCATGCTCTAGATGAAAAAGGAAGCATATGATAAATAAAAATAATGATAAGCTACAGAAATGTAGAAGATTAAGACCAGCACATGGTAGGCACAATGAATGTACACTTGATTGAAGGAATACAATTGATGATCAAATTACAAAGGTACATCTGTGAACAGTTTTACCAATTTTATTTTTAAATCATAAAAATCATGAACAGGAAAAGGACACCAGTGGAAATCTGAACAAAGCCTGCAGTTAAGATACTAGATTTGTACCATTGTTAGTTTCTTAGTTGTGGTAGTGCTACCATGGTTACAGTTCTTGACATTAGAGGAAGCTGTGTGAGGGGCATATGGGAACTCTATACTATTTTTGAAACTCCTCTATAAGTCAAAAGTTATTTCAAAATAAAATGGTGAAAAGTAAGTAAGTCTTGAAAAAGCATTCATAATCTCAACCTTTCTTTTTTTTTCTAATTTCTGAGTACAACATTAAGAATGCTGGTGTGGGAGGGTGGAGCCAAGATGGCGGAATAGGAACAGCTCCAGTCTCCAGCTCCCAGACCCAGCGACACAGAAGACTGGTGATTTCTGCATTTCTGCTTGAGGTACCGGTTTCATCTCACTAGGGAGTGCCTAACAGTGGGTGCAGGACAGTTGGTGAAGCGCACTGTGCGCGAGCCGAAGCAGGGCGAGGCATTGCCTCACTCGGGAAGCGCAAGGGGTCAGGGAGTTCCCTTTCCTAGTCAAAGAAAGGGGAAACAGACGGCACCTGGAATATCGGGTCAGTCCCATGCTAATACTGCGCTTTTCCAACGGGCCTGGAAAACGGCACACTAGGAGATTGTGTCCCGCACCTGGCTCGGAGGGTCCTAAGCCCACGGAGTCTTGCTGATTGCTAGCACAGCAGTCTGAGATCAAGCTGCAAGGCCGCAGCGAGGCTGGGGGAGGGGCGCCCGCCATTGCCCAGGCTTGCTTAGGTAAACAAAGCAGCCAGGAAGCTCGAACTGGGTGGAGCCCACCACAGCTCAAGGAGGCCTGCCTGACTCTGTAGGCTCCACCTCTGGGGGCAGGACACAGACAAACAAAAACCCAGCAAGAACCTCCACAGACTTAAATGTCCCTGTCTGACTGACAGCTTTGAAGAGAGTAGTGGTTCTCCCAGCACGCAGCTGGAGATCTGAGAACGGACAGACTGCCTCCTAAAGTGGGTCCCTCACCCCTGAGCAGCCTAACTGGGAGGCACCCCCCCAGTAGGGACAGACTGACACCTCATTAAACTGGGTACTCCTCTGAGACAAAACTTTCAGAGGAACTATCAGACAGCTGAATTTGTGGTCTGACGAAAATCCGCTGTTCTGCAGCCACCGCTGCTGACACCCAGCCAAACAGGGTCTGGAGTGGACCTCTAGTAAACTCCAACAGACCTGCAGCTGAGGGTCCTATCTGGTAGAAGAAAAACTAACAAACAGAAAGGACATCCACACCAAAAATCCATCTGTACATCACCATCATCAAAAACAAAAAGTAGATAAAACCACAAAGATGGGGAAAAAACAGACCAAAAAAACTGGAAACTCTAAAAAACAGAGCACCTCTCCTCCTCCAAAGGAACGCAGTTCCTCACCAGCAAGGGAACAAAGCTGGATGGAGGATGACTTTGATGAGTTGAGAGAAGAAGGCTTCAGACGATCAAACTACTCTGAGCTACGAGAGGAAATTCAAAACAATAGCAAAAAAGTTAAAAACTTTGAAAAAAACTTAGAAGACTGGATAACTAGAATAACCAATGGAGAGAAGGGCTTAAAGGAGCTGATGGAGCTGAAAGCCAAGTTTCGAGAACTACGCGAAGATTGCAGAAGCCTCAGTAGCAGATGCGATCAACTGGAAGAAAGGATATCGCTGATGGAAGATGAAATGAATGAAATGAAGAGAGAAGGAAAGTTTAGAGAAAAAAGAATAAAAAGAAATGAACAAAGCCTCCAAGAAATTTGGGACTATGTGAAAAGACCAAACCTACGTCTGATTGGTGTACCTGAAAATGATGGGGAGAATGGAACCAAGTTGGAAAACACTCTGCAAGATATTATCCAGGAGAGCTTCCCCAATCTAGCAAGGCAGGCCAGCATTCAGATTCAGGAAATACAGAGAACGCCACAAAGATACTCCTCGAGAAGGGCAACTCCAAGACACATAATTGTCAGATTCACCAAAGTTGAAATGAAGGAAAAAATGTTAAGGGCAGCCAGAGAGAAAGGTCGGGTTACCCACAAAGGGAAGCCCATCAGACTAACAGCTGATCTCTCAGCAGAAACTCTACAAGCCAGAAGAGAGTGGGGGCCGATATTCAACATTCTTAAAGAAAAGAATTTTCAACCCAGAATTTCCTATCCCGCCAAACTAAGCTTCATAAGTGAAGGAGAAATAAAATACTTTACAGACAAGCAAACGCTGAGTGATTTTGTCACCACCAGGCCTGCCCTAAAAGAGCTCCTGAAGGAAGCACTAAACATGGAAAGGAACAACCGGTACCAGCCACTGCAAAAACATGCCAAACTGTAAAGACCATCGAGGCTAGGAAGAAAACTATAGCATCTAATGAGCAAAATAACCAACTAACATCATAATGACAGGATCAGATTCACACATAACAATATTAACGTTAAATGTAAATGGGCTAAATGCTCCAATCAAAAGACACAGACTGGCAAACTGGATGAGGAGTCAGGACCCATCAGTGTGCTGTATTCAGGAAACCCATCTCACGTGCAGAGACACACATAGACTCAAAATAAAGGGATGGAGGAAGATCTATCAAGCAACTGGAAAACAAAAAAAGGCAGGGGTTGCAATCCTAGTCTCTGATAAAATAGACTTTAAACCAACAAAGATCAAAAGAGACAAAGAAGGCCATTACATAATGGTAAGGGGATCAATTCAACAAGAAGAGCTAACTATCCTAAATATATATGCACCCAACACAGGAGCACCCAGATTCATAAAGCAAGTCCTCAGTGACCTACAAAGGGACTTAAACTCCCATACAATAATAATGGGAGATTTTAACACCCCACTGTCAGCATTAGACAGATCAACGAGACAGAAAGTTAACAAGGATATCCAGGAATTGAACTCAGCTCTACATAAAGTGGACCTAATAGACATCTACAGAACTCTCCACCCCAAGTCAACAGAATATACATTTTTTTCAGCACCACACCACACCTATTCCAAAATTGACCACATAGTTGGAAGTAAAGCTCTCCTCAGCAAATGTAAAAGAAGAGAAATTATAACAAACTGTCTCTCAGACCACAGTGCAATCAAACTAGAACTCAGGATTAAGAAACTCACTCAAAACCACTCAACTACATGGAAACAGAACAACCTGCTCCTGAATGACTATTGGGTACATAATGAAATGAAGGCAGAAATAAAGATGTTCTTTGAAACCAATGAGAACAAAGACACAACATACCAGAATCTCTGGGACACATTCAAAGCAGTGTGTAGAGGGAAATTTATAGCACTAAATGCCCACAAGAGAAAGCAGGAAAGATCCAAAATGGACACCCTAACATCACAATTAAAAGAACTAGAAAAGCAAGAGCAAACACATTCAAAAGCTAGCAGAAGGCTAGAAATAACTAAAATCAGAGCAGAACTGAAGGAAATAGAGACACAAAAAACCCTTCAAAAAATTAATGAATCCAGGAGCTGGTTTTATGAAAAGATCAACAAAATTGATGGACGGCTAGCAAGATTAATAAAGAAGAAAAGAGAGAAGAAACAAATAGATGCAATAAAAAACGAAAAAGAGGATATCACCACCAATCCCACAGAAATACAATCTACCATCAGAGAATACTACAAACACCTCTATGCAAATAAACTAGAAAATCTAGAAGAAATGGATAAATTCCTCGACAAATACACCCTCCCAAGACTAAACCAGGAAGAAGTTGAATCTCTGAATAGACCAATAACAGGTTCTGAAATTGTGGCAATAATCAATAGCTTACCAACCAAAAAGAGTCCAGGACCTGATGGATTCACAGCTGAATTCTACCAGAGGTACAAGGAGGAACTGGTACCATTCCTTCTGAAACTATTCCAATCAATAGAAAAAGAGGGAATCCTCCCTAACACATTTTACGAAGCCAGCATCGTCCTGATACCAAAACCTGGCAGAGACATAACCAAAAAAGAGAATTTCAGACCAATATCCTTGATGAACATTGATGCAAAAATCCTCAATAAAATACTGGCAAACCGAATCCAGCAGCACATCAAAAAGCTTATCCACCATGATCAAGTGGGCTTCATCCCTGGGATGCAAGGCTGGTTCAACATAGGCAAATCAATAAATGTAATCCAGCATATAAACAGAACCAAAGACAAAAACCACATGATTATCTCAATAGATGCAGAAAAGGCCTTTGACAAAATTCAACAACACTTCATGCTAAAAACTCTCAATAAATTAGGTATTGATGGGACGTATCTCAAAATAATAAGAGCTATCTACGACAAACCCACAGCCAATATCATACTGAATGGGCAAAAACTGGAAGCATTCCCTCTGAAAACTGGCACAAGACAGGGATGCCCTCTCTCACCGCTCCTATTCAACATAGTGCTGGAAGTTCTGGCCAGAGCAATCAGGCAGGAGAAGGAAATAAAGGGTATTCAATTAGGAAAAGAGGAAGTCAAATTGTCCCTGTTTGCAGATGATATGATTGTATATCTAGAAAACCCCATTGTCTCAGCCCAAAATCTCCTTAAGCTGATTAGCAACTTCAGCAAAGTCTCAGGATACAAAATTAATGTACAAAAATCACAAGCATTCTTGTACACCAATAACAGACAAACAGAGAGCCAAATCATGAGTGAACTCCCATTCACAATTGCTTCAAAGAGAATAAAATACCTAGGAATCCAACTTACAAGGGATGTGAAGGACCTCTTCAAGGAGAACTACAAACCACTGCTCAATGAAATAAAAGAGTATACAAACAAATGGAAGAACATTCCATGCTCATGGGTTGGAAGAATCAATATCAGGAAAATGGCCATACTGCCCAAGGTACTTTATAGATTCAATGCCATCCCCATCAAGCTACCAGTGACTTTCTTCACAGATATGGAAAAAACTACTTTAAAGTTCATATGGAACCAAAAAAGAGCCCGCATCGCCAAGTCAATCCTAAGCCAAAAGAACAAAGCTGGAGGCATCACGCTACCTGACTTTAAACTATACTACAAGGCTACAGTGACCAAAACAGCATGGTACTGGTACCACAACAGAGACATAGATCAATGGAACAGAACAGAGCCCTCAGAAATGATGCCGCATAGCTACAACTATCTGATCTTTGACAAACCTGACAAAAACAAGAAATGGGGAAAGGATTCCCTATTTAATAAATGGTGCTGGGAAAACTGGCTAACCATATGTAGAAAGCTGAAACTGGATCCCTTCCTTACGCCTTATACAAAAGTTAATTCAAGATGGATTAAAGACTTATATGTTAGACCCAAAACCATTAAAATCCTACAAGAAAACCTAGGCAATACCATTCAGGACATAGGCATGGGCAAGGACTTCATGTCTAAAACATCAAAAGCAATGGCAACAAAAGTCAAAATCGACAAATGGGATCTCATTAAACTAAAGAGCTTCTGCACAGCAAAAGAAACTATCATCAGAGTGAACAGGCAACCTACAGAATGGGAGAAAATTTTTGCAACCTACTCATCTGACAAAGGGCTAATATCCAGAATCTACAATGAACTCAAACAAATTTACAAGAAAAAAACAAACAACCCCATCAAAAAGTGGGCAGAGGACATGAACAGACACTTCTCAAAAGAAGACATTTATGCAGCCAAAAAACACATGAAGAAATGCTCATCATCACTGGCCATCAGAGAAATGCAAATCAAAACCACAGTGAGATACCATCTCACACCAGTTAGAATGGCCATCATTAAAAAATCAGGAAACAACAGGTGCTGGAGAGGATGTGGAGAAATAGGAACACTTTTACACTGTTGGTGGGACTGTAAACTAGTTCAACCATTGTGGAAGTCAGTGTGGCGATTCCTCAGGGATCTCGAACTAGAAATACCATTTGACCCAGCCATCCCATTACTGGGTATATACCCAAAGGAGTATAAATCACGCTGCTATAAAGACACATGCACACGTATGTTCATTGCGGCACTATTCACAATAGCAAAGAGTTGGAACCAACCCAAATGTCCAACAACGATAGACTGGATTAAGAAAATGTGGCACATATACACCATGGAATACTATGCAGCCATAAAAAATGATGAGTTCGTGTCCTTTGTAGGGACATGGATGAAACTGGAAAACATCATTCTCAGTAAACTATCGCAAGGACAAAAAACCAAACACCGCATGTTCTCACTCATAGGTGGGAATTGAACAATGAGAACTCATGGACACAGGAAGGGGAACATCATGCTCCGGGGACTGTTGTGGGATGGGGGGAGGGGGGAGGGACAGCATTAGTAGATACACCTAATGCTAAATGACGAGTTAATGGATGCAGGAAATCAACATGGCACATGGATACATATGTAACAAACCTGCACAATGTGCACATGTACCCTAAAACCCTAAAGTATAATAAAAATAAAAAAAAAAAAAAAAAAAAAAAGAATGCTGGTGTGTTTTGGCCTTTACTGCCATCCATTATTGCTCCATCCTCTTCCTGTTTTTTTTCTCTCAAAGCATTTAACTAGTTGCTGGTAAGTATCAAATGGAATAAACAGTATTATATATACATACATTGTATACATACATAAATACACACACACACACACACACACACACACATGAAGTCTAAGCAAAATGTTACAACATTAGTTACTTGGAAATTAAATATTATATCTATTTTCTTAAAAAAATTGCATAGCTTTGAACATAAGAGAGAACACAGGATATTCAAACACACAGTTTTCAATTAGGTAAACTGGATTTCATGAATAAAAACATATCTTGCCACTGTAACTTAAAAGGATTGAAACTCATGAAAAATCATATATTCTAGTTTCTAAAGTTTGATCTAAAACTAATTCTGGTGTCTAAGATTTCTTGTCCTGCAGGGTAACTATCTTCCCTATTGGACATTTCTTTTGAATTTGATTATTTTCCTTTCCTTTCACTATTCCTTCTTTAACTTTCTTTTATATTATTTTGTTCACTTCATAACCTCCTAATTTTTAGATTTTTAGTATTTTTAAAATTTTCTGCTCATGCATGCAAGACAATAAATGTTCCCTCCAAGTAGCATTTAGCTGTATCTCACAAGTATGAATAGATATATTTTAGTAATCATTAAGTCTTAAATAATCAAATTACTATTCTGTTTGTATTTCCTCCTTGACCAGTAACTTATTTATGCATTTGTTTTTTATATCAAAAGTTTTTCTAATTAGTTTTTTTACTATTAACATAATTGTATAGTAGATAGCAATCTATACTCTGTATCACACCAAGCATTTGAAATTTGTTCAAATTTGTTGCAATTTGTTGTTTTGTGGCCCAGTAGGTTGGCAAGTACAATAAATGCACACATCTGATTGAAAGAATTAAAAGAGTATATTCTGCAGTATTTGGGTAGAACATTTTATATTAATTCATTAAAGCAAGTTTATCATATTTTTTAAATTGGCCACACGATTTTTATTTTTATTTGCTCGATTTATCAATTACTGAGAGAGGATCGAGAGAATCTCCCAATTGACACTAATTTAACTATTTCTCTTTGTAGTTCTCTGACATTATAGATTATAATATAATCTCTCTATATTTTATATATATAAAATTAGATTCATGTAAGTTTAAAATTATCATATTTCCTGGACAATTGTATACTGACTATATTTAGCTCTGTTAATGCTTTTTTACCTTGAGATATGTTTTTCTTTATTATACTACAACTATACGAACTGATATAGTATACTAAATTATTTGTATAGTATACTGAACTATACAAACTTTTTGGGGAGCTGTTAAAATTCATATGCATCAATTTAATAACAAGGCCAATGGATAAATAACAACATTCCAAATAAAAGGCTAGGGGCTTTTGAATCAACCAACAGTGAAGTTACTCAACAAACATTACATAATAGATGAGCACTTAGTAGGTCTTCAGAATACACATATTTTATCTGGTCTTCAGAAACTACTCTTTAAACAGTACCATTGAATTTAGATGCCAGTTATATTTAACACCCAGGGGATTTTCTTCTACCATATGTAATGCCTTGAGAAATGACAAACTTATTGGCATGTTTTTAACTGTAACAATTCTGACAACATAAGATTGCTATTTCTTTCCCTAAAATCAACTTGTCAACTTCCTCAGGTTTCTATTGTTTATGGCTTTATAGTATACTGTTGTATGAAGTATTGAGTCTGATGAAAAGTATTATAATACCTATTATTTACTGTACTACTCAAATGAATAAAACAGGTAAGATAAAAATACAACTAAATAAAAGAGACGTGCATACCTTGTATTGTGCTTGAGTGTACATTATTTATTCTGAAAAACATATTTACTACCTCCCAATGAAGTACTACAGAAAAGTTGAATATATGTTAGCAGGATCTTAAATGGTTCAGAGCATATATCATAGTTACCTTCAAGAATCTATTGCAAAATAGGTTATAGTTCTCTGGTGTCCATACTACAGCTTTACATTTTAAAATAAACTTTTTAAGATCCTTCATTACCAAAATTGTATGTCAATAACACCAACAAAAACAACTAAAGGCTATAATGGGTAGACAAAGCCTCAATTTTAGTGCAGAGTTAGGGTCAAAGGGCACAAAACCCTGACCTACTTTCTATTTTCATCCAAACATTTCACAAGCTTTGTTTTGGTTAATATTTTCCTGGTGTTTCTTTTATCATCTTTTTACTTGTTACGTATCTATTTTCTTATATCTTAAATCTCTTATAAGCAACAAAGAGTTGGAATTTTTTTTTTCTAGTCTGCCTGTCTTTTATCTGGGTCACTGAGTTAATTTACATTTGTTGGCATTTCTTAAGTGTTTGGATTTATTTCTATCATCAAATGCTCTGCCCTGTTTGTCTTGTTTCGTGCATGTTTATGTATGTTTTTCTTTTTCTTCTTTTTCTGTTGTTTCTTTCAAATATATTTTCTTTTTGATTAATATTCAATGATCATTCCATGCTTTTATATCTATTAATACAAGTGTTGATTTTATGTAATCCGTTTTTCAATGATGACCCTAGAAATTTCCAATTGTACACATATCAAATATGAAGAAAGTCATATTCTTATACATCTAAACAATAAAAGACTCTACATACAATATTTTAATTCTGACCACCTACATTATGGCACACAATTATGGCCAAGTTTTTTAGTTTGTGATATGAGAGGCCAAAATAGTACCACTTCCACAACTAAGATAGACCTTAAGATTAAAGAAACAAAAAGTTGTCTATAGGTCCAGGGTTCGGGGCCTAGCTGTCACAGCAAATTTCTAAATTCATACAAGAAAAACTACACTTTCACTAAACTTCCTAACAATAGGAGGTATCAGGCAAATTATCCTAACTCTGATTCACAACCCAGAAAACAACAACTCTGATTGGACAGACGACTGGCCTTGCCAACATTCTTTTTTTTTTTTTTTTTTTTTTTTTTTTTTTTTAAAGACGGAGTCTCGCTTTGTCACCCAGGCTGGAGTGGTGCAGCGGTGCTATCTCGGCTCACTGCAGGCTCCTCCTCCTGGTTTCAGGCCATTCTCCCGCCTCAGCCTCCCGAGTAGCTGGGACTACAGGCGCCCGCCACTGTGCCCAGCTAATTTTTTGTATTTTTAGTAGAGACGGGGTTTCACCGTGGTCTCGATCTCCCGACCTCGTGATCCTCCCGCCTCGGCCTCCCAAAGTGCTGGGATTACAGGCGTGAGACACCGCGCCCGGCCCGCCAACATTCTTTTCTGAAAAGCAATTGCAGACCTTAAGCCAGTTTCGGCCAGCTTATAGAGGCCGTGCACAAGCTGTCTTGGTGTCCTGTAGTTCGCCTTTTGATATAGAGTCACATTCCACCTCATTTTAATGCTAAAACCCTGCCCTAAGGTGAACGTAAGATGTATGTTGCATTGTATGCTTACCCATTGCACGTGCACTCTGCTTTCCTCATAAGTATGTTTAGCTTTTTCACCAAATCTGCTGAATATGTATGACTCTATTGTGTAATGCAGATCTGTGAGGCATAAAACCCAACTTGTCCTTCCCTGTTGTGAAGAGAGCACCTTCAGCCCACACCAGAGACATTCTCTTTCCAGCTTGCAAACCTGTATTGCCCAAAGCTCTCCTTTCTACTAGTGAGCCATCCTGATGGTCTTTTGTACTACAAGTTCTTTTATTATTTTTATGAGTCCATAACACTAACATTTTAGTTTTATATAGTCAAGATTTGTTAGTTTTATTTACATGTCTTCAAGTTTATTTGGTCTTTATTTTCTCACTGAAATTTCAGACCTTCCATGTAAAATCATTTTCTTTCCACCTGAATTTTCTTACTACTTAGTGAGTTAATTCATTAAAAATATTTATTGAAAACCTATTATTCTCCAAGCAATATTTTAACTTATACAATTGTAGCAGTGAACATAGATAAAAATCCCTGTCCTTCATTCAGAATTTCTTTCAGTGATAATCTGTTGATATTAAAGCAGGTATTGTTTGTCTGAAAATGATTTATTTTTCTCACTGTTATTTTCAAAAGCTACATTTGCTGGGTTTACAATCCTAGCATCACTTAGATTTCCCTTCAGCGTATTCAAGGTATGATTTTATTTTTCTTAAGTTTTGATTGTTTTAGAAATGCCGACTATCAGTATAGTTATCCTTTAAGGTAATGTATCTTTAGTCTCTGAAAGCTTTTAAGATCTTCTGATTGTTGTTGGCAATCTTCAGTTTCACTACAACGTATTTATATATAGATTACCTTCTTATTAGGCATTCCTGGGTTGTCATTTTTCATTAGTTATGAAAAACTGTGAATCATTGCCTATTCAAATATTCTACCTCATATTCTGTCTTTCATATCTAACAGCTTTCCTATTCTGGACTTTCATTTTACTATTTCTCTCAATTTTGCTGTCAAATAAGCAGATATAAATATGCATATATGTATATATATAGATTATATAGATGCATATATATATATATATATATATATATATAAACACATATATCTGCTGAATTGGCAGAACAAATGAGATAAATATTATATATAGATAGAGCCAGAGACAGAGAGAGCCAAAGAGAGATAAAGGTTTTATTTATAAAGCTCTACTTGATGCCTTTTCAAATGTGTATATTCATTTCATATATATGTGTATATAAATTGGATACTTTAAATTTTCAGTTTTTCTTATTTATTTCTAAAAATTCTACTTGAAACTTTAAAAAATATATGCTTACTCGTTTTAGAATTGCTTATTATCTTTTTTCCATCTTTCTTTTTTCTTTCTTTTCTTTTTTTTTTTTGAAACAGAGTCTTGCTCTGTTGCCCAGGCTGGAGTACAGTGGCACAATCTCGGCTCACTGCAACCTCCGCCTTCTGGGTTCAAATGATTCTCCTGCCTCTGCCTCCCAAATAACTGAGATTACAGGTGTGCGCTACTATGCCCAGCTTATTTTTTGTATTTTTAGTACAGACAGGGTTTCACCCTATTGGCCAGGCTGGTCTCGAACTCCTGACCTCCTGATCTGCCCGCCTCGGCCTCCCAAACCACAGGGATTACAGACCTGAGCCACAGTGCCAGGCCTATTTGTTCTTTAACTATATTGAACCTACTTAATATTTGGTTCCTGATCATTACAATGTCTGAAGTATTCAACTGCATAATTTTCCTATTATTTTTATGACAGTTTTTATTTACAATGTTCCCCCCACTTTGGTGTTTTTTAAGTTTAACAGTGAGGTGTTACTTCTTGAACTTTATTTGTCAGACTTTTTCAAGGTCTAGGTTAGAAGTGTGTTTCTCCAAACAAAAATCCTGTGTGCTCACTTCTCTGTCTGCCCAGGGATGTTTTTGCCCGGAACCACTTTACACGTGTGGCTTCAGATTTTCAGACCATGCAGATAGTGTGGTTTTACCTTGAAGTTATGTCCAAATATTGACTTATAATATGGATTTATAGGAAAGACATTTTTCTTCTTCACTTCTAACCACTATTAATAGTGATAAGTTTTCTTGGAGTCTTCAGAGAAAAGAGTAGGTTTGTGTCTAACCTATCCTGACATTGCAGATGTAGTCCTTTTGCAGAGAGAGAGAGAGAGACAGGCAGACAGACAGATAGACAGACAGACTACTATTGGACTTCTCACAAAGGTAGACCCAAGATTCTGCCAGGTCACATACTCCCTTTGAAGTTGTGAATCTGAGGCTCAAGTTAAATGGGTTTGGCAAATTCTTTCCAAATAAAATCCAACTTCAGCGTTTTCATTTTTTCTTATGGGTTCCCATTTTTACTTATCCTGTTTACCTTTCTACCAGCTTATCCATACATTTTAATAGGTGTTTCTTATAAACTGCCCAGTTGTAATTAATGCTAATTTTCCTTTATATTTTTAAGATTCATATTCAAGTATTTTTTTCTACAAACTTCCCCAGTTTATTTGTGAATTTTAGTGTTGCTTACTTTCTCAGTCCTTCGAGTCTATTTTATGTGTGTTCATAGCTGCACATGAAAAAAAGTTTCTATCTACATTTCAAGTTTCCTGTGTACACAAGAATACAAAATGAGACAGGAAAGAGGGAGAAATTTTCCATGTAATTAATCAATAAACAAACACTAAAAATGTGAACTCTGGCAAAAGTGATTGTTGATACAATTCTTCCCTCTATCTTAATGTCTAGATGTAATATGTTGCTGTCAACTAGAGTGCAAAATATAGAATCTGTTCTATTAAAGGCAACACAATTGAAAATACCTTCCCTGTTCACAGGGCTCAAATTTTAAATAAAACTCTATTTTTAAATTAGCTACTCTAAAGCTGTGCTTTCTCAATCTTGAAGTAATTCTTGCTAACCTTACCCTTCAGTTTACCTCCTTAAAATTTCCCATTGCACAGTGGACTTATCTTACCTTCTGAGGTGGGTATCTTACCACTAATGACAATAGTGCGTGTGTGTTTGTGTGCATGAGTGTGTGTGTGTATCTAAATGATGAAGTAGGGAGCACTGTAGGGTGACTGGTTTTACCTTTCACTTCTCTGTTGGAAGTAAGGAAACCCAGCTGGTTTTAGACAGCAAGACTAAGGAGAGAACTAAATTTCATACTGAGAATAATTACGAGGACATAGATCTTGTTTAATTATTTCAATGCAGTATTCATTCTCTTACACAGCATCTATTCTGCCCCTTTTTTACCCCTAACATCACCACTGTTAAGTACTGAGGCACACTGTGGCAGGAACATCAGGAAACAAATCCAAAAGAAAATGGCCATGAATCCTATCAAGTTTAGAAATAGGAAGAAAGCTGTGAATAAAGGCCCTGGGTAGGCTCAAGGCTAGGGAAGGACTTTTGACCATTCTCTAAGAATGGGGCTATTTTATGAAACTTAACTTTATTCTATATTATTTATATAAAATACTCATCTTGTGCCCAAAGTTAAAGCCTTCCTAAAGAATGTAAAGGCAATCAGTCAACTTCACTACTAACTTCCTGCTAGTTACCAGTACTGCCAAACATCCTCCTGTTGGCTTGTGAAATTATGTCTTTAAATTTTTTTCTACCACTCACGCTGTGATTGTACTAACAGTAAATGTGAATAGAGAGCTCTACAGGAAGAATCAGTAACCATGGTGATGGGAGGGTGCTTTCTGCAATAACTCTACTGTACAGCATAATTTATGCATGAATGTAAAATCACAGATGTTTTGAACCATATGCAGGCTATATTTAACCACAGTGCAAGTGACAAGTTACTTGAGAGTTACTAATCCAAAAGAGGTGAGCTCCACTTAGATTATAATTCTTTTTTCTCTTTTGGTAGAAACCACTTAGATACACGGCCCTACCCCTTTGGGAGTGAAGTGTGGGTATAAGTATGTGTGAGTTTATATGTTTGTGTGTCCAAAAGTGTGGAGTATACAGAAAAAAAAGCATGGAAATGAATATACTGAAAAGATAATGAAGAAAGAGAAAGCAAGACAGTATGAAAAAAGAACAAAAAACAGACAAAAAAAAAAAAAAAAAAAACTCTTCCCGCTGACTTATATTGTTTTTGTTCCTAAGTCTTGATTACAGAGATATTGAGTTTTAGACATACCACTGATTTTTCAACTTGCATTAAAAATGCAGATCTTTATTTTAATTTTTAAGCTAGAAATCAGTGCCTTGGGTTATAGGGAATTGCTCTTAGACTAGCTATGTTTACAACAAAATGAAATCATACGTCTTCATAGGAATCATTTAAAAGATTAGACTACATTTAGTATAATCTGTTTAGAGATTCAAGGAACGTCTAATAAGTGTTTGAAATCTTTGTTTCCAAAATTTCTATTCTTTTGGGCCTGAATTCCCAAAGAATAAATCCTTAGTTACCCCAAATCTTGAGCACACCGCATGGACATTTCCCAGAGCTGTTTCCACTAGTTGCATTGTCTTAAGAGATGAATTACTATAAATTCTGCCCTCCACTGTAAAAATAAATGCAGCTTTTAGAACAGGTTTTCTAAAGGAGAAACCCTTAAGAAATGACAAAATTAATGCAATACCTTGTGGAATAGGGCTGTTTTCAGTGTCACTGGCATTTTAGCCTTCAGAGACAAAAAAAAAAATGGAAATGGGAATAAAATAATTTGCATTGTAAAACTTTTCATTTCTCCTGGCACTTTGTGCCTATGTTTGCCTTTTCTTCATCCCCATGTTCTTTATCTCTTAGTAGAATGCTGCATCTGTCTCTCTTTGATTAAAGTCTTACTGGCCTTTTGCCCCTTGCCCTACCTCTTTGCTTACTGCTTTTTTTTATTGCTTCCCCACTCTTATTTTAATATAAATTGCCTCAGTGGTAATTAAGTACATTTCTGCAGATCCAAGAAAGTCTCAAGTCAAACAATTGTTTTTCTCTCTTTGGTGCTACCCCCACTGCCCGCCTTCCTTAAGCACTAATATGCAGTTAAACATTAACAAGGGAGCCTCAATATTAACCTAGATTAAATATAAGGGAAAGTGATTACTACACAGTTCAAGAGAGTGATTGCCTCCTGGTGCTTCCAGCTTTGCCTTATCTATTGGTAGGGTGCTCTCCAATGAGAAAAAGCTGGAAAGCTGCTGGAAAGTCACTGTTACAATAAAGGGGCTGAGTGGCATCAGAGATTATTGTCCTTGACTATAATAGTTGGTTGGTACCCAGTAGGCCACACCAAGGCAAAAAAATACCCATAATGGGTGAAACATTTCAAGGCTTTTCAGGTGGCTCTGAAAACTGCCTGTTTCAATATTGTGTATTTGAAGGATCATCTAAGTTTTCCAAGTGGAGAAATTCTGCATAATGACACTTTTCCCTGAGATTCAGTTTTGTCTTGTGAAATGATTCTGTACCATGCCATGGGGAAAAAAAATGCGATTGAAAACATTTAGCAACACGCCTATCTACGTTAAATATCTATTGGTTATCAGTTTTTTTCCTGATCCCTTTGAAAAAATAACTGGTACTGGTGGAACTGTCCATGGTACTGCTAACCTAAACAAGGAAATATTGTGTCTTCTCTCTAGCCCAGGCTGCTTATTAGATGATTGAAATACATTTTGTACTGGTCTTGGGAAAGACAACCTCACGTTAGCGGTTGAGAAGCCTGAATTTTTCTTTGTATGGGGAGAGGAACTTTGTATATCTCGTTATCAATTTAACTATGCATCTTAGCCTAGTGCCTGACACTCAAAAGTGTTAATAAATATATTTTTCAAGAATGAAAGGAAGAAGAAAGGATAAATTAAAGGGAGGACAATTGAAGATAAAGATAATTTCACGTGTGCTTTTCTCAACACAGTCATAGCACATAATTCAATGAACTCTGCACAAACTTGATTCCCTGGATAACTGCATATATCACATGAGCATTTCTTGGACATATGGCTCCAAAAATAAATATTTAGTTCAGACTTCAGAAAATTGGAATGTTAGATTTAATCCATTTTATTAGTTGAAGCCCCTTTCTCTTTCATAACACTTTTCCATCGAAAATTAATTGCTTTAGGTCTTCCCCTTGTCTCTATTAATCCTGTAGCAATTATGTTTGTCTATCTATCATCTATCTATGATCTATGTATGTATGTATATATCTACTTTCTTTCTATTATAAGAATATAAATTTTTAAAATCATCTGCAACTCTATTACTCAAATATTTTTATCAATGTGTTTAAATATATGTATATTTTCATGTGTGTGTCAGTGTACTGTGTATATTATATATACACAAATACACACACAAATATTTCTAAGTTCAGTATCCACACCTTAAATATTTTTACATCATTAACAATACTTCCCAAACATGCATTAAAGTATGAGTAATATCTCTTTAGAGAGTCATAGTAATTTATTTTACTATTCTTTTATTTTTGGTCATTTTATGTATTTCTAATGTTTAACCGTTAACAAAATTTTACAATCATTATTTCTGTTTGAGATAGAATAATCACTGCCTGGGGCCAGGCATTTCTAGTCTGGTCATTAGTTGGAGATGATCTACTGTTGTAGAGCTGAGATTTGTGTCATCAACTTGAATTCTACTTTCAGCCTTATTTGTAGACATTTGGGCAATAGGTAAAGCTACAAGGCATCTCAGACTTGCTAGTTATTTTTTCTACCGGCAAGTTCCAATGTGTGCAGAGAAGCAAGGCTGGCAAAGTGGCATATTCTTATTCAGTACACTCCCTTGTGGCCAGGAAAAGAGAAATAAATGAAACAAGAGTGCAATGGGTGTTTATATTGTAATTCTCCAGGGAACTCAGTTCATTTTTAGAGTTAATTTTTTTTCTTTCTCTACAGAGTAAATTGTTTCTGGAGGAGAAAATTTTATACAAATACAGTTAATGCTAGTCTTCTCATTTTTAGATTTCCATGACATTTAAGATCATTTTGAATATTATATTAATATAAAATATCAATTTATATGTGAATTCTCCAATCTTTCATACCAAGTCTTCACAGTTTAATCTGAACTTCCCTATCCATCATCATCTCTTGTAGGTTAGTGTGAACTCCATACTAGATTTCCTAATATTCCTAAAATTTAGGAATATTAATATGAATTTAGGAATCTCTAGGTACTTTCTATATTATTCTCTGCCTAGGATGTGTTCCTTCATTCTCAACTGATAAACTCAAACTCATTCTTCAAGATACTTCAAACAAGCAGGCAAAATGAGTTTCTATTTCTTCTCTGCCATGATAGCTATTAATTCATACTTTGACTATAATAGTTCTATAGTATTGTGATATCCCAGTTTGGCTCTCTACCATCCTGATGTGATCCAGGCAGTAACTGTGCCCTATTAATATTGATATTATGATAGATGTATGTAAAGTGTTACACCTAATGTTTGTTGCGTGAATAAATAATGACTGAAACTCACACTGAACATTGGCCAGAATGAGCTATCATAGCAAATGATTCTCCTGATACTATGTATGTCTTAGCCTTATACCTTACCCTCCAAAAGAACTTGTCTATATTTCCAAGTATCCTATTTCATACCTACTCACAGCAGTTCAGTCTAGAGGTGATGCTTCCATCAAATGTACATCTCCTCCACTCTCTGCCTTAAGCATCAATGGAAATTGTACTTATGTATGTCACACTTCCTGATTTCCTGTTAGCAACTGGCATTAAACTTTCCCTTGTTTTCTTCTATTTGATTATAAAAATGTTTAAATATAAATAATAATAATAATGTTTAACCCTGTCACACAGATTTAACAGTTTTTGATTTTTCACCATATTTGCTTCACTAATTATTTTTCTATAATATTCTATTTATTTATTTTGAGACAGGGTCTCACTCCCATCACCCAGGCTGGAGTGCAGTGGTACCATCACAGCTCATTGCAGCCTCAACGTTCTGGGCTCAGGTGATTGTCCCTCCTCAGCCTCTCAAGTAGCTGGGACCATAGATGCGTGCCATCACGCCCAGCTAATTTTTTGTATTTTTAGTACAGACAGGATTTTGCCATAGTGTCCAGGCTGGTCTCGAACTCCTGGGCTCAAGCGATCTGCCAACCTTGACTTCCCAAAGTACTGGTGTGAGGCACCATGACCAGTCATTTTCCTACAATATTTTAAAGTTACATATATACATTTTTTTACCCCAAATATTTCTATGTACAACCCTCGAGAAAAAAAGTTATTTTCCTACATAATTTTAATAATATTTTTACACCTAACAAAATTAATAATTTCTCAATGTAACCTGATACTCTGTCTATATGCAAATCCTGCTCATTATCTCCTTAAGGTATTTTACTATTGTCCTGTTTAAATTGAGATTCAGTAAATGTCTACATATTGCTGTTAGTTATGTCCTGATTTTATTAATCTAAAATAGTCTGTCTTTTTTGTTTTATTAATAACACTGGCATTTTAGAAATCACATTAGTTGTGTTTCATCTTCTGTATTTATTTGACTATTTTTTCTTGGTATTATTTAACTTGTTACTCTGTCCTCCGTATATCCTGTAAGTTGGAAGTTAGGTTCATTGTCTGAGTAAATTCAACTTAAACATGTGGAACAAAAGTTTTTTTTAATTTTTCTCTTCTAAATAATATGCATAAAATCAGTGTATCCTCACATCTGCTCTAAAATTATATGCACAGACTCATAATATCATATAGTGTGCTAATTTCAGTGTGCTTGGTGATACCGAATATTTCTCAGGTAAAGGATAAGATAGCAGAAAATAACACAAGAATGAAAACACCAATTCACACCTTAGTGCTGGCTCCAAGGAATTCAATTAAAGAAGGAAGTTCAGACAGATGGTTCAAGGCAGTTTGAGTCCCAAGTCTAGAAGTTTGGGGGAAGTCATCAAGGTCACCAGGTAAGATGATATTTTAATTCCGCTTTGACTAATTGGGTTATGAGATTTAGGTATTGGCCAAAAGAATGTATTGATATGATATGGAATTTTTTTTACTAGCACAATGGGCAACATATTAATATAGCTACATGCCAACTTTAAGTTATTTTTTAAACAAATAGGGCACATGATATTATCCAATATTCAAAAGCTAATTTAACTGAATATTGGACATTAGTAAGATCTCATTAAGTACAAACATGTTTACACTTTTATTGAAAATTCTATTTCTTTGCTTAAACTAAGATCCTAATTCATGATCTTTATAAATAGCTGATACCGCTTGTACATTTTCATGGATCCTATACATTCATAACCCAAATTATAAAAAAGGTTAGACTGTCAGAATCTTTATATTTTTAGAATTCTGAAATTTACACAGAGAAAAGATCATGGCCATCTGGATCCCTGGATTCAAGTCCTACATCGTCACCTGACAAGAGATATTCCAAGAGTATTGTTTTGAGATAGCTATGTAGAAGCAACCGTGTCAAAACTTAAAATATTTGTCTTATAACAAATAAGGTAAACAACACAGACTCCCAAACATTTATATATCCTTGATCTAGATCCAAATTAGGGGAGACTTCAATTCTCTAAATTAACTATTTCTTAATAGTTTAACATTTTAACTGACGGTTTTACAATGTACTACATTTAGATGTGTAAGTATGTATACGTGTATCTTAAGAAATATATGTGCATAAATGTGCATGTCTGTTTGTGGGTATAATAAACACACAACTAAAGGTAGTTATTTTAAAAATATTGGGCCAAATATTTTTAATATGTCAAATACAGTATATATATGCTATTAAAATGCTATAAAAAGAATACAATATTCAACTGAGGATTCATTGTACAACCTGGGTCTAAGCCCAAGAGATCATATTATGATCTAAATAAACTCTACTCTTTCCTAATGTGTAATATATTACCATAACTCCCCATATAGTTATCCAAGTATAAGAAGTTATTAGGTTTTCAAAATATGTGCTAATTGGATGTGTTAGAATAGTCATAGCTTCACAAAAATGGAAAAGTATTCTTTCTCTAGATTTTTAAATAAGAAATACAGTAAGTTCTATTGCTAAATAGCTAAATCTGTTTAGTGATTAAACTAATTTGAGATACAGATCCTTAAATTACAGTTAATTTTTCAGAGAATTAAAAAATTAGGGAGTTTTATGATTTCTTCCAGAATATATTAGATTTGTAAATATATGACTTGTTACTCTTTTTTTGGTGCCCTCTTGCAAACAAACCATACCTAACTCTTGCTTCATTCTTTTTTATTACCTCTCCTAGCCCCAAATCCAACATTAGCCCAGATTTACCTCAAGGATGGATGTTAGCAATACAAAAGGTATCAGAGATGGGGTTAGGCTCAGAAATGGGTGAGAATATCTGTGTCTCCAACTTCATAGCATTTTCTGACTTGAACGTTATTTAATAGTTCATAAGTTTGGTAATATTAAAATGCCCACTTATCAAACTTAGCCCTATCAAATGAGACACAACAAGCATTCATTCCTGTTTCTGAAGTGGCCTGCTGAAGTAAGAAAACTGATCCCAAATGCATGTATCAATAATATATGACATGGAGTTATCTATGAAGCCTATTTAACTTTCAGTCTTCCCATATGTCAAAGGACATAATTATACTCAAGTAATAGTTATCTTAGAAGGCTGTATTGAGGAATAAATAGTGTTGTATTCACTGTAGGAGCTAAATAAATATTATTCCTCTTTCCATTCATGGTTACTTAGTTGCCTTCTTTTTGTACAAACCATATACAGCCTGAACACATGGCTGTATAGCCACATTCAACCTGTCACAGTCAGGCATGCAGACTCTGGTCAATTTCTTTCTTTTTTTTTTAATTGAGATGGAGTCTTGCTCATTTGCCCAGGCTCCCAGGCTGGAGTGCAGTGGTGCCATCTCGGCTCACTGCAATCTCTGCCTCCGGGGTTCACGCCATTCTCTTGCCTCAGCCTCCTGAGTAGCTGGGACTACAGGCGCCCGCCACCATGCCCGGCTAATTTCTTTGTATTTTTAGTAGAGGCGGGGTTTCACTTGTTAGCCAGGATGGTCTCGATCTCCTGACCTCGTGATCCGCCCCCCCTCGGCCTCCCAGAGTGCTGGGATCACAGGCGTGAGCCACTGCTCCAGGCCCAATTTCTATCTCTGGTTTGGAGGAAGTCAATGTGGCAGGAGTTAAATATGTGAATATGTTGTACAAATCTCTTGTTTGCCTAGCAAGATCTTTGAAAGGGCTTGAGTATGTAGGAGTTCAGCAAAGTTTTACTATATCCTTGGTTTATTCTTCCCCATAAATATTTATAACTCTGCATGCTTTTTAATTTAGAAGAACTGTCTTTCAAGAGGACTCCGTTTTAGCAATCCACAATGCCAAAAACTAACCACATTTGATAATCTGCATGATTCAGAAGACAGGGAATGGGGAGTATGCTTTCTTTCTTTTTGGTTAGGTTGTCTTCTTCCAGTTTACCTCAAGATAAATGTCCCACAACTGGGGTGAAGGATTTTCACATATTAAACTTCCACAAATTCCACATGGATTTGACTTCTAACACGAAAAGCCCCACCGTTTACTCACAATATTTCAAAAGAATCAAAACCAGAATTTCTATAAGTTTAGACATTGGAATCTGGCCTTCTAATATAAGTGAAAGCAGAATCCCAGCACTTAAAGATTTTGGAAAGTTTTATTTGTGTCTTCATCTGTCTTCCTATTGGTCTAAGAGGGAGTTTCCAAAATAGCACAGCTGCTGAATCAAATGTAATAAATTGTTTTGGACATTTTATCAGCCATAGCTCCCAAGAGTGACTGTTAATATGATATGATCCCTACCCCGATTTCAGGGCTTGAAATAAGATGATGGTGGTAGCTAAATTTAATATATCAAGGCGGCTGAGAACCTTTTGAGAAATAATATTTCAGCAGAAATAGGTTTTATTTTTATTTTTAATTTATTTAGTTTTTAGCCAGTAAGGAAAAATTTCATCTTTCTCAGCAAGGAAAGGTCAAGCAGGGTCGAGAACAAGCACAAACATTTTAGTAAGTGAGTAGCAAGACTGACATTCTCCTTCCTATCTAGTGGAAGTTAACTGAAGAAGAGAAAGGAGAAGGGATGTTGCCCACATAAAATGTATTTGTGTTTGTTTTAATTTAAATAACGTGGGCCAAGAGTGGTAGCTCATGCCTATAATCCTAGCAGTGAGAGTTGAGGCAGGAGGATTGCTTGAGCCTGGGGTTTTGAGACCAGCCTGGACTATATAGTGGGACCATGTCTCTCCAAAAATTTTTAAAAATTAACTGGATATAGTAGTCCATTTTCACACTGCTGATAACGAGATACCCAAGACTGGGAAGAAAAAGAGGTTTAATTGGACTTACAGTTCCACATGGCTGGGGAGACCTCAGAATCATGGCAGGAGGTGAACGGCACTTCTTACATGGTGGCGGCAAGAGAAAATGAGGAAGAAACAAAAGCGGACACCCCTGACAAAACCATCAGATCTCTTAGGACTTATTCACTACCACAAGAGCAGTATGGAGGGATCCACCCCCATGATTCAAATTATCTCCCACTGGGTCCCTCCCACAACACATGGGAATTATGGGAGTACAATACAAGATGAGATTTGGGTAGGGACACAGGGCCAAACCTATCACTGGGGACAGCGGTACACACCTGTGGTCCCAGATACTCAGGAGGCTAAGGTGGGAGGATCACTTAAACCCAGGTGGTAGATGTTGCAGTGAGCTGTGATTGTTCCACTGTACTTCAGCCTGGTGGGTGACAGAGTGAGACCCTATCCCAAAAAATAAAATAAATAATGAAATAATGTGTAGTTATCCAGACAGTCTTACCTCAAAATTATACCAGATGAGATTTTCTGAAATGTGAGTATAAAGAAGTGTGCCATGTCTATGTTAATGCATGTGATGTATCTAAGAAAATGCTTTTCCTTTTTAGTGACTTGCATCCAGAAATGACCTAATTTGAAAAAAATGTAAAATATTTGTTGAATAATTCAAAATTTTGTTTCTATATACTTGCATCTCTATTGAGAGTTGAAGTCCTCATTAGCTGTCACCTGAAGTGTTGCAAGGGCCTCTTAGTCTCCTTGTACCTAGTCATTGTCATCATGCAAATCCATCCTTCACATTATTCGCAGAGTGGACCATCTGAAGAGCAAATGGAATTATGCCGTTCTCCTGCTTTGAGCTTTTCTCCAGGTGCTCATCATTACTAGAACGAAATCTAAGTTCCTTATATGAGCATTCTACCATTCCATGACAGACTTGGCCCTCCTTTTCAACCTCATCATCCACCACACTCTTCTTCAAACAACAGTTTTCAATAATACTCAAAACTAATGTACTTTTAGATCTAGCATAAATCCTGCACTGATCTTATCTTCAGCTCATGCTGTCGTCTGATTTCCCAATCTTTTTTTTTTAATTTTTATTTTAAGCTCAGGGGTACATGGGCAGGTTTGTTATGTAGGTAAACTTGTGTTATAGGGGTTTGTTGTACAGATTGTTTCATCACCCAGGTGTGAAGCCTAGTACACATTTCGTATTTTTTTCTGATCCTTTCCCTGCTCTCACCCTCTACCCTCCACCCTCTTAGAGGCTCCAGTGTGTGTCGTTCATCTTTCTAAATCAACTCTGATCTCAGTTGTTACTCCTTTAACATCTTGCTATACCTATTCATTTCCATGACCAAGTTGGGCACAATGTTCTTCTATACATCAGTAACATCCTATGTAAAACTCTAAAACTTCTACATTATGCTAAAATTATCTTTGTGTATATGTATTTATCTTTCACCATCACTCAAATTCTATTAAAGAGCTTATTCATTGTGTTTTTTTTTCCAGCACTTAGATTTTTCGTTTAACATATGATTGGTGCTTGACTAATATTTCTTCAACAAAAATGACTTAAAATGCTCTAAGAGGGAATAATTTGCTTTTAAGTGATTTATTTGGAGAAAAACACATGTGGTAACAGAGAAAAATAGAAAGTAGAGAATAAGAGGATATCCTTTTAAGAAGTCCTCAATTTTCTCTACTACCTAGAAGTGAAAGGTCAGCTGTAACATGTCTGTCTACAAATGGCTTCTTACAATGGATATTTAGGATGTGGGGAAAAAAGTATGCCTCCTGCAACAGATGATAGATAGGAAAAGAATTCCAAAGCCTAAAAAATTGCTGCAGAGCTTTATGACCCAGTAGCAACATGTAAGAAAGTAACCGAGTCTCCTTATTTATTTTCCTCTTTTTTGCTCCATGCAACACATTTTGAATGAACTGTCTATGCCCTTAGGTAGAGAGGATTTTTCCGTATGTTTTACTGGCAGAGCCGTGTGTGATGGTTGGTAGACCGACACTGGGTAATGGAGGCGGAGCTTGCAGTGAGCCGAGGTCGCGCCACTGCACTCCAGCCTGGGCGACAGCGCGAAACTCCGTCTCAAAAAACAAACAAACAAACAAAAAAAAACCAAATGCATTCAGAGCCTCAGCTAAAAATATCATTCCAAAGGTGCCGTTTAGAATCTTGGGCTCATTCAATTCATAGAAAGCACCATTACCTAATTCAGTGTGGTTAATAAGGACTCAGTTACTTTGCTTATTGATCTCTTGTCTCTTGGTAAGGATTTGTTAAGAGGAGATGTTGGATGTCTTGGCTAATGGAATTTTTCTCCAAACAGGTGTTCTATTCAAGTCTTGTGGGAATGAGAAACATGGCACAAAGAAGAGCTGAGAAAGAGGGAAGTCTTAGAGCCAAAGACAAACAAATTAGACACTGATTGCTCAGGATAGAGTGACAGAATAATGCGTGTATCTCATTCTGCTTGGTCGGCAATTTATCGGAGTGTAGGATTGTCAAGCTGATTCTGGCTTTCAGTTGTCT
The DNA here is from genome assembly GCF_028878055.3 of Symphalangus syndactylus. Classification (NCBI taxonomy): domain Eukaryota; kingdom Metazoa; phylum Chordata; class Mammalia; order Primates; family Hylobatidae; genus Symphalangus; species Symphalangus syndactylus. Next base: position 15,316,801 of record NC_072428.2, read on the forward strand.
GAAACAAAGGAAAAGAAATTTGCCATGATTGGTGCTTGGATGTCTGCTATAATTTAAAGCCTGAAATCTGAGTATCCTGAGAAATATATAGCAGAAATAGATGAAATGCTAACTCAATATGAGATTTTGGCTCATCACATTGAAAGTAATTTCCCAAGCACTTTGTAAAATGACTTGGTACATTTTGGCTACAATCTAAGGCAAAAAAATTGGTCTTGGACCAAAAACCTGGTTTGGGTAAGACTCTTAATGTCCTACTGGGATTTCAATGGATTATTTTTTTCTAGGCTGATAACCTTTTAAAAGAGGGATTATGAATCATTAAGGAAAATGTGAACCTAATAGCCTGGGTAACTGGGAATCCATATGGCAGGGAGGCCTTTGGATGCTCTTTGTGGCTAGTATTGCCAAGGTTCAGGGACCAAATGGAAGCCAAGTTGCTGAGAATGCATGCTTCAGTCAGATTTCTAGGGAACCCATACCGAGTGTCTAAAAGAAAACCATATGAAGAAGGGGTATGTATATACAGTGCAGACATACAGATACAAACATACACATACAGATACAAACATACACATACAGATACAAACATACACATACATATACATTTGACCACAGTAGCTATTGTCCTCAGTTTTACATGTGAAAAATCTGAAGCTCACAATTATTAAGAAAAGTATGATTCCAAGCTAAAATTTGAGTTTATGTGCATCTGGTTCAAAACTCATAGTCTTTTCAATATGTGTAGCTGGTATTCCCAAGTGTTGTTTGATGGTCGGTGTCAGAATCTTTTGGGAACCCCCATTAAAAATAGAGCTTACTCAGTCATCTGCCTTGCCCAAGATTCTAACATAGTAGGTGTTAGAAGAAGGCCCTGAGATTGCTGTGTTTTAAACATGTCCCAGGAAATATGAATTTCCATCCAGGTTTGGATACCCCAATATAGTGACACCTCACTATAAAGAAAAGAGGCGTGTTATAGGAATGGAGATGTAAAGTCATGATTCATTTTATTATCAAAAGTCTGTCCATTGACTATGTACTGAGCTACATAGAAATGTCTTTTCTGGCTGGCAAAAGCCTCATCACTCAATGCAACACCCCATAAAGGCATCTTCCCTATGTCTTTGGATTAGTCATAAAGCACTGCAGTGAGATAGAAGGAACATAGGCTGTCATTAGAAACACTGGGTTCAAATTCTGCCTCTGGCTCTTGCGAATTATTAAATAAAATAACTCATACAAATTTTTTGGTCTCTATTAACATCATCCCTAAAATGGGCATAATGCATTTTATTAGCTTGCAAGAACTGCCTTGACAAAATACCAGAGTCTAGGTGGCTTAAAGAAGAAAAATTTCTTTTCTCACAATTCTGGGGACTGGAAGTATGAGATCAATCCTTTCTCCTTGTCTTGTAGATAGATTTCTTCCTCCAGTTTTCACATGGTCTTCCCTGTGTGTATATCTGTCCCTAATCTCTTCTTATATGACACCAGTCATACTGAATTAAGACCCACATTCATGACATCATTTTAACTTAATTACTTCCTTAAAGACCTTATCGACTAATACAATCACGTTCTTTGAGGTATTGGGGCTTACAACTACAATATATGAATTTAAATGGGAGAAATGCTATTCAGCTTCTAATATCTCTAACTTTTTTAAAAGAGTTATTTTAAAAACTAAAATGCATTATGCAGAAATTAAATTATATTTTAAAATTTAAAATTTTCTGTAGAATTATTTTATTAAGGATGTTTCAAATTACCCATGTTACTAGAACATAAATGTCAAAACAATGTTGTCTTTGCTTTTGGTTAAATTATTATCCCACTTTACCAAAATAGAGTATCTCTATTTTTTTCTTTGTCTAGAATTAATATCAGTTGATAACTAAATATCTACAGATTAGAGTGCACTGGTAGGAAGAAGTAATTTGATGTGGTAGCCTAAATTAGGATAGCTATCTATCTATCTATCTATCTATCTATCTATCTATCTATCTATCTAGATATATAAACACATACAAACATGCACACATATATGCTTATATAATTTACCAAGTACATAAATAGCCAAATATTTCTACCAGCTAGTTTGAAGGCACAAATGCTTAAGAGGCAGTAAAAAAAGCTTTATTTAATGCTTATTTTATGCAAGCCATTATTATCCTACACATTTAACATACATATATTGTCTCACTGAATCCTACTCCAAACTCTTTGAGGAAAGTACTTTTTTTTTTTTTTTTTTTTTTTTTTTGAGACGGAGTCTCGATCTGTCGCCCAGGCTGGAGTGCAGTGGCGCAATCTCGGCTCACTGCAAGCTCCGCCTCCCGGGTTCACGCCATTCTTCTGCCTCAGCCTCTCTGAGTAGCTGGGACTACGCCCGGCTAATTTTTTGTATTTTTAGTAGAGACGGGGTTTCACCGTGGTCTCGATCTCCTGACCTCGTGACCCGCCCGCCTCGGCCTCCCAAAGTGCTGGGATTACAAGCGTGAGCCACTGTGCCCGGCCCGTACTATTTTTATTCCCATTAAAAAAATTCTGAAAAATTAAATATTTCCCTAGGTCACATGATGAATAAATTGTAGAGTGTGAATTCACTTTAGTGTTGCCTTGTTTTTGAGTCCAAGATTTATCAACTAAAGACATTATCATTTACCAAGTATCCCACAATGCAGGTACATTATATATTAACTCACACATTGTTCTAATTAGCTACAGTGAGAATGCTAGCTGTTCTGTGTCTAGGACAATGTAATTGTTTAGTAGCTTTTTCCAGCTCCAGAAATTGAGTGCATAACACCAGGGCACCTGCTGAAAAATCAGACATTAGTCCCTGCTATTTTGAACAAGATTACATAAAGGACTTACAAAATGCTATTTCATATTTATTAAAAACAAGGAAGTAACACACTAGTCCAGTGGTCTGGAAGCTTTTTGGCACCAGGGACCAGTTTCATGGAAGACAACTTTTCCATAGACTAGGGGTGGGGATGGTGTTGAGATAATTCAAGTGCAATAATTTTATTGTGCATTTTATTTCCATTATTATTACATTGTAATATATAATGAAATAATTTGCAACTGACCATAATGTAGTGGGAGGCCTGAGATTGTTTTCCTGCAACTAGATGGTCCCATCTGGGAGTGTTGAGAGACGGTGACAGATCATTAGGCATTAGATTGTCATAAGGAGCACACAACCTAGATCCCTTGCATGCATAGTTTACAATAGGTTCACACTCCTGTGAGCATCTGATATCTCCACTAACTTGCCAGGAGGCAGAGCTCAGGCAGTAATGCTAGCAATGGGGATGGCTGTAAATACTGATGAAGCTTCGCTTGGTTGGTCTCCTGATAACTCACCTCATGCTTTGCAGCCCAGTTCCTAACAGGCCACAAACTGGTATTCATCCATGATTCAGTAACTGGGGACCCCTGCACTAGTCAAATACAAATATCACGTGCACACACACACACACACACACACTCCATGGTGTTTCAGCTTTAAAGGACAAAATAACTGAAAATTTCTGAAGGACCAAGCAAGTTATTTCCACCTTAGATATCAGCCATGTTAAAGGGTTGAAACTCAGTGAATTTGTTTCATTTGGGGATTTTATTTCACCAGCCAATTTCTCTTTATGTCTAGATGGGAAAAACTGAGGTGAAGAAAACAAGGTTCATTTTGACTCAGACACATTATTCCGAAGGATTTCTTAAAATTAGAATTTAATTTATCTTTTTGAGCAAGTCGAAGTGAAAACAAGCAATAAATTTTGTTCTGAGCTCTTCTCCCTCTGGTAACTGGCTTATATAATAAAGTTTTATTTCACCTGAATTTTCTTATTGCATTTGACGATCAATCATACTCTCATGTGTGTTCTGCACAGTGGCTTATGCCTGTAATCCTAGCACTTTGGGAGGCCCAGGCAGGTGGGTCACCTGAGGTCAGGAGTTCGAGACCAGCCTGGCCAACATGGTGAAACCTCGTCCTACTGAAAATAAAAATTAGCTGGGTGTGGTGGTGCATGCCTGTAATCCCAGCTAATCGGGAGGCCGAGGCAGGAGAATCACTTGAACCTGGGAGATGGAGGTTGGAGTGAGCCTAGATCACACCATTGCACTCCAGCCTGGGTGGCAGAGCAAGGCTCCATCTCAAAAGAAAAAAAAAAGTGGTTATAATTCAGCTTTTAAAAAATTTTGCCTTAAGATTCTTAAACTAAATTTAATTCTAGTGAATAGCAGCTAAATTTGAAGAGTGCTTACGATTTGCTGGATAATGAGCAGGGGGTAGCCCTCTATATGTGGCCTTGTCTGCAAAGAAATGGACCTCTCATGCAACCTGACAGAATTCTAGAAGGTCATGGTTTATGGCAGTGCAAACTCAGTCCTAGAAAGAAATGATCACCTTCTTAAAAGGCATCCAGTGTGTTGGAACTTTTATTTTCAAGGTGGAAGTACCTGTATATGCTTTATTTAACTCCTTACGGGGTTTTGAGTGGGAACCTTACAAATAGTTGTGCTTGTTTTCTATCATTGACACTAATTGAGACTAATGTTGAGACTAATGTTGAAGTGACCACAATTTAACTGAAACTTCTGTCAGTCAGAAAGCAGGCAATCCATTCTGTAATAGATAGCACCTGTACAGCCAAAGTAAAATAGTTTTGCTGTTGGCGGGGGTGAATGGGACTTGGAAAGAAAGTTGTAAACAAAACCATAACCTTGAGAAATTACTCATCAATTAACATCAATCAAGGAATGCCAAAAAAGATCTAATTTACTTTATTCATCTTCTTCTTTTTCATGATCTGTCTAGTGAGTTGAAAAGGTTTTTGAAGAGAAGCATAGTTTGATGGGAGCTGATAGAGAAATTCCTCTAATAGTAAATCACCTACTTGGTTTAATTTATGCTACTAAACAACAGCCAAGGACCTAAGGTCATTAGTCCTGAGACGGTAAATTGATTCAACAGGGGTATTCAGAATCAAAAGTAATTTAGGATGGAATTGAAGATTAGCAATATAGAGATTCAGAAAACATTTGGCACCAGATTCCTTTAAGACATCTTACAGTGGGGCTGTTTATATACCCGCAAATTTCAGAATGGATGTTTTGCTTTCAGTAACTTGGTAAATATTCTGAAGAGTAACCTATGTTTTTCTGTACCTGTTGTGGATGACTCAAGACTCAGGTGGATGACTCAACACTCAGCTGAGTGGGCAGGGTAAACCCAGCCCCTCTGAGGCAATGAGAGGCAGAAATGCCCAATATTATCTTAGAGAAAAGAGAAATGGCAGGAGCCAGCCGGAGAAACAAAGGAGATCCTTTTTGTTTCCTTTTACTGTCAAGTTGGCTACCATGAGGAGATGTGACATCATGATGGACAGGACTTAGACATATGTAAGGAAGACATCCACTTCCTCACCTGGGGTAGCATGAATAATGGCTCCCATAGACATCCGGCTCTTAACCCCTTGAACCTATGAATGTTACCTTACATGGTAAAAGAGGATTTGCAGATGTGATTTGAAGATGAGGAGATTATACTGCAGAAAAGAAGGCCATGTGACAGAAGCAGATGGAAGCAGAAGGAAGCAGAGTCAGACAGAAAAGATGTTATACTGCTGGCTGTGAAGATGAAGGAAGGGGTTATGAGCCAAAAAAAAAAAAAAAAAGTTTAGGAATGCAGCTCTAGAAGCTGGATAAAACAAGGACACCGACTTTTCCTTAGAGCCTTCCATGGGAACGTGACCTGTTAACAATTTGACTTTAGCACAGTGAAACTGCTTTCAGACTGCTGACCTCTAGACTGTAAAAGAAGAACTTTGAATTTAAGACACAACATTTTTGGTAACTTGTTACAGAGGTAACAGAAAACTAATATATCACTCATAAAGAAGTTTAAGTAGGAACCCGCTGAACCCCCTTAGTGATTCTGAATGATTCTGCAACACTGATTAACCCTGCGGATAGGTGGGCAAGGGTCTTTGGCGGGTATCATCAAAAAGAGAGAGACTTTCAGGTACTCCATTTCTCCACCAAAATCAATTGTGCTGAAGGTATGTATATGCTTAGTATTGTCTTTTGCCCTTTTGACCTTTATTTCCTTATTTCTTTTTCCTTTTTCCTTTTATTAACCTCCACAAGCCCCACCCCCCACTGAAAAAATGTGGTTTTTTTTAGCACAAAGATTGAGAAAATGCTGTTGCCTCCCAAGAAAAGAGATTTTTCAGCAAGATGTGGGGAAGACCAGTAATGAAAGGGTTGTGAGATCTTGAGTTTGCAAGTAATGGACTGTCTCCTGGACCTTCCCCATTGAGATCTGTCCTCTGATATGAGTGAGGAATTCTTTATCCATATCTTGAACATTTTAAATACAAGTTAAGCTTTACTTTGGATTAAACTGCATCTCCAAACTTTCTGTGAAAACTAATGATGTTAGAAATAAAAGACAAGTTTATATATGTATATGTGTGTATCTTATTATACCGTGAATAGTAGCAATTATTAACATTATTTATTTGTCTGAATGAATTTTCAATGAAAGCTATTTTACACATGACTTTGTTTTTCAGATTACAATTATATTATCTCCTCTCCAGGAATTCAGATTGGGTATAGACCAGAACAAAGGGATTATATAATAATTGGTATTAAAATAAAATTATGCCCTTGGAGCGATATTTAAGAGTCACTAGAGCGATACCAGTTTTCCTAATGACACTAAAAAATGTGTTTAGTCAGTAACTTTAGCTAGACTCAAGAATTCAAAGTAGAATTCAGAGATATAATTTAAATCCTATTAACCATATATTTTAGCTATGCATTGATGTTTATGTACAATTTTTTGCCTGTGCAATCACCAATAGAACTTAAAATCAATCTTTTTGTGTAGTCCACACATAAATATAAATTGGATCATTATAGAATTGTAATTTTCTGTTACAGAAAATTAGTGAGTAGAACTATCTGAATAAATAGAATGCTTAGAAGGAAATGTTAGGTTAGATGCTCAACTTTAGGATAGTAATGTGCATGGGTAAATTGTGTGAACATTCGTACTTCCCATTACTTCTGGTAGTGTGGTTGAAATCAAGACTAACCATAGAAGCTTATGCAGGCACAGAAAAGAGACTACCGAAAATATATATTTTCTGTAACTCCTACAAGAAAATGAAGTTGATGGAATGGATTATAGTCTGGATTTGACATATTTTTCTATTGTAATATTAGTGAAAATGGCAACAATAGACAAGGTAAAGGCAAAGTGTTTCTTTTCCAAACACGATTCAGTGACCCAGAGAAACACTATGCTCTGGTGACATCATCGTATTCATGAAATGAATATCCACTCATGCCTGGTGTATGTGATAACTGACAATGCTGTCTTCCTGTTTTAAAGCCAGAGCTGTAATTTCTGGAAAACTGCCTGATAATTAAAGTTTATAAATTGTAACACAAACTCTTTTGATTTAGACTCAAATCATTTATATTGTGGAGTGGTATTATGACTGATTGTAGTATCAACTTATTAATGCCATGATGTCTAGCATTATGGTGATCTTCGTGGAGGATGTGAGTAACTAATTTTTATTTTTAGGGAGTTATCATCATGAGTAAATAAAATTTGAACAAGTGGAGTAGAAAACTAATAAATCAAAAAAGAAAAGCCTTCAAGAAAGCCCCCACATGAGTTCTTTTATTATTGTTATTATTATTATTATACTTTAAGTTTTATGGTACATGTGCACAACGTGCAGGTTTGTTACATATGTATACACGTGCCATGTTGGTGTGCTGCACCCATTAACTGGTCATTTAGCATTAGGTGTAACTCTTAATGGTATCCCTCCCCCCTCCCCCCTTCCCCACCCCACAACAGTCCCCAGTGTGTGATGTTCCCCTTCCTGTGTCCAAGTGTTCTCATTGTTCAATTCCCACCTATGAGTGAGAACATGCGGTGTTTGGTTTTTTGTCCTTGCGATAGTTTGTTGAGAATGATGGTTTCCAGCTTCATCCATGTCCCTACAAAGGACACGAACTCATCATTTTTTATGGCTGCATAGTATTCCATGGTGTATATGTGCCACATTTTCTTAATCCAGTCTATCATTATTGGACATTTGGGTTGGTTCCAAGTCTTTGCTATTGTGAATAGTGCTGCAATAAATATATGTGTGCATGTGTCTTTATAGCAGCATGATTTATAATCCTTTGGGTATATACCCAGTAATGGGATGGCTGGGTCAAATGGTATTTCTAGTTCTAGATCCCTGAGGAATCGCCACACTGTCTTCCACAATTATTGAACTAGTTTACAGTCCCACCAACAGTGTAAAAGTGTTCCTATTTCTCCACATCCTCTCCAGCACCTGTTGTTTCCTGGCTTTTTAATGATAGCCATTCTAACTGCTGTGAGATGGTATCTCATTGTGGTTTTGATTTGCATTTCTCTGATGGCCAGTGATGATGAGCATTTTTTCATGTGTTTTTTGGCTGCATAAATGTCTTCTTTTGAGAAGTGTCTGTTCATATCCTTCACCCACTTTTTGATGGGGTTGTTTGTTTTTTTCTTGTAAATTTGTTTGAATTCATTGTAGATTCTGGATATTAGCCCTTTGTCAGATGAGTAGGTTGCAAAAATGTTCTCCCGTTCTGTAGGTTGCCTGTTCACTCTGATGGTGGTTTCTTTTGCTGTGCAGAAGCTCTTTAGTTTAATTAGATCCCATTTGTCAATTTTGGCTTTTGTTGCCATTGCTTTTGATGTTTTAGACATGAAGTCCTTGCCCATGCCTATGTCCTGAATGGTATTACCTAGGTTTTCTTTTAGAGGTTTTATGGTATTAGGTCTAACATGTAAGTCTTTAATCCATCTTGAATTAATTTTTGTATAAGGTGTAAAGAAGGGATCCAGTTTTAGCTTTCTACATATGGCTAGCCAGTTTTCCCAGCACCATTTATTAAATAGAGAATCCTTTCCCCATTGCTTGTTTTTGTCAGGTTTGTCAAAGATCAGATAGTTGTAGATATGTGGTGTTATTTCTGAGGGCTCTATTCTGTTCCATTGGTCTATATCTCTGTTTTGGTACCGGTACCATGCTGTTTTGGTTACTGAAGCCTTGTAGTATAGTTTGAAGTCAGGTAGCGTGATGCCTCCAGCTTTGTTCTTTTGGCTTAGGATTGACTTGGCAATGCGGGCTTTTTTTTGGTTCCATATGAACTTTAAAGTAGTTTTTTCCAATTCTGTGAAGAAAGTCATTGGTAGCTTGATGCGGATGGCATTGAATCTATAAATTACCTTGGGCAGTATGGCCATTTTCACGATATTGATTCTTCCTACCCATGAGCATGGAATTTTCTTCCATTTGTTTGTATCCTCTTTTATTTAATTCAGCAATGGTTTGTAGTTCTCCTTGAAGAGGTCCTTCACGTCCCTTGTAAGTTGGATTCTTAGGTATTTAATTCTCTTTGAAGCAATTGTGAATGGGAATTCACTCATGATTTGGCTCTCTGTTTGTCTGTTATTGGTGTCTAAGAATGCTTGTGATTTTTGCACATTGATTTTGTATCCTGAGATTTTGCTGAAGTTGCTTATCAGCTTAAGGAGATTTTGGGCTGAGACAATGGGGTTTTCTAGATATACAATCATGTCATCTGCAAACAGGGACAATTTGACTTCCTCTTTTCCTAATTGAATACCCTTTATTTCCTTCTCCTGCCTGATTGGCCTGGCCAGAACTTCCAGCACTATGTTGAATAGGAGCGGTGAGAGAGGGCATCCCTGTCTTGTGCCAGTTTTCAAAGAGAATGCTTCCAGTTTTTGCCCATTCAGTATGATATTGGCTGTGGGTTTGTCATAGATAGCTCTTATTATTTTGAGATACGTCCCATCAGTACCTAATTTATTGAGAGTTTTTAGCATGAAGTGTTGTTGAATTTTGTCAAAGGCCTTTTCTGCATCTATTGAGATAATCATGTGGTTTTTGTCTTTGTTTCTGTTTATATGCTGGATTACGTTTATTGATTTTTGTATGTTGAACCAGCCTTGCATCCCAGGGATGAAGCCCACTTGATCATGGTGGATAAGCTTTTTGATGTGTTGCTGGATTCAGTTTGCCAGTATTTTATTGAGGATTTTTGCATCAATGTTTGTCAAGGATATTGGTCTAAGATTCTCTTTTTTTGTTGTGTCTCTGCCAGGCTTTGGTATCAGGATGATGCTGGCCTCATAAAATGAGTCAGGGAGGATTCCTTCTTTTTCTATTGATTGGAATAGTTTCAGAAGGAATGGTACCAGCTCCTCCTTGTACCTCTGGTAGAATTTGGGTGTGAATCCATCTGGTCCTGGACTTTTTTTGGTTGGTAAGCTATTAATTATTGCCTCAATTTCAGAACCTGTTATTGGTCTATTCAGAGATTCAACTTCTTCCTGGTTTAGTCTTGGGAGAGTGTATTTGTCGAGGAATATACCCATTTCTTCTAGATTTTCTAGTTTATTTGCATAGAGGTGTTTATAGTATTCTCTGATGGTAGTTTGTATTTCTGTGGGATCGGTGGTGATATCCCCTTTGTAATTTTTTATTGCGTCTATTTGATTCTTCTCTCTTTTCTTCTTTATTAGTCTTGCTAGTGGTCTATCAATTTTGTTGATCTTTTCAAAAAACCAGCTCCTGGATTCACTGATTTTTTGAATGGTTTTTTGAGTCTCTATTTCCTTCAGTTCTGCTCTGATCTTAGTTATTTCTTGCCTTCTGCTAGCTTTTGAATGTGTTTGCTCTTGCTTCTCTAGTTCTTTTAATTGTGATGTTAGGGTGTCAATTTTAGATCTTCCCTGCTTTCTCTTGTGGGCATTTAGTGCTATAAATTTCCCTCTACACACTGCTTTGAATGTGTCCCAGAGATTCTGGTATGTTGTGTCTTTGTTCTCGTTGGTTTCAAGAGTTATTTCTACTCTGGTCTCCTCGTGAGCCACCCTTTAGCTCCCTTTCTGTACTTCAACAATATGGGCCTTATTTCTTTTGTTTAAATTCCTTTTGCTTTTTCCAATCAGGTGTTCTTTGCATAGCGTTTTCTCTGGGGGAATATTCTACCCTGCTCATTTATAATTTAACTCCTTCCATTCATCCGATCTCAATTTAAGCATCACTTCTTCAAGGATCTCTTTTATAGCCTCCTTCATCCTGGCCCCCAATCTATATTCTCTTAAAACTATGCTATTCCATTGCAGCTCATATTTCAGTTTGTCATTGGATGTTTGTAGGATTTTTAAATATTGATATGTTTCCTTCACAATATTGTAAAACTCATGAAATTAGAGATTGAGTGTATCACATTTCCATTTTTTTCAAAGACCTTTGTAAATTCCTGGGCTATAGATAGATAAATCATAGATGTAGGTATAGTGATTAAAGTTCAGTAGTATTATGGGAAGTTGGAAAGTGTAGAGCTCAGTGTACACCATGCTAACTAGCTTTGAGGTGTCCGGGATGGAGGGGAGATGCCTAGATAAAACTTGATTTTGTTCTGTTTGTTTGTTTGTTTGTTTAGAGACAGGGTCCCCCTTTGTTATCCAGGCTGGAGTGCAGTGGCGTGATCTCCCCCACTGCCACCTCCGCCTCCCAGGTTCAAATGATTCTCCTGCGTCAGCCTCATGAGTAATTGGGATTACAGGTGTGCACCATTGTGTCCAGCTAATTTTTGTATTTTTAGTAGAGACGGGGTTCACCATGTTGGTCAGGCCAGGCTCAAACTCCTGAGCACGGGTGATCTGCCCGCTTTGGCCTCCCAAAGTGCTGGGGTTACAGGCGTAAGTCACCGTGCCTGGCCAATTTTATTCTTTTAAAAATATTTTAGAAAACATATAGATGAAAGGTTCTCAAAGTGATGAGGCATAGTGTTAAGTGGTTAAGCATGCAGGCTATGGAATTGCAAAGCCTGAGTTTGAATTTCATCTAAGCCAGCTACTGGAAAACTTCAGGCACTTTATTTTCCTTCTCTATGATTTATTTTTTAAATCTCTGAAATAGATATAATAATAGCTTGCTTTATGCATTGTCATAACAGTTAAAGTACGATAATGTAATATTTCCTGTTTCTTCATTTGCATTATAATTTTTGCATGCCTGTTTCACTGGTATCTATTTTTATTCTTTTATAAAACTCGACTCTGTGTCCTTCCTTTAAAAACAAACAAACAAACAAACAAACAAAAAACCTTATTTTTAAAGCAGTTTTAGGCTCACAGAAAAATTGAGAGGAAGGTACAGAGATGTCCCATGTACCCCGTCTTCATATTTATGTAGCCTCCCTCAATATCCACATCCCCCTCTAGGGTGGTACATTTGTTACAGTTGATTATCCTACATTGAAACATCATTATCACCTAAAGTGCATAGTTCATATTGGAGTTTACTCTTGGTATTGTACATTTTACAGGTTTGGGTAAATATACAATGACATGTATCCACCATTATAATTTCATACACAATATTTTTCACTGCTCCGAAGACTCTTTGTGCTCTGCCAATACATCCCTTCCTCTCTCTAATTCCTGGCAACAATTTATTTTTTTAATTGTCTCTATAGTTTCTTTTTTCTTTTTCAGAATGTCATATAGTTGGAATTCAGTATTTAGTCTTTTTTCACTGAGTAATATGCATTTAAGTTTCTTCCATGTCTTTGATAACTAATTTCTTTTTAGAACTGAATTCCATTGTCTGAGTGTACCACAGTTTATCTGTTCACCTAGTGAAAAACACTTTGGTTGCTTCTAAGTTTTGACAATTATAAATAAAATTTACAATAACATTCATATGCAGATCTTTGTGTGAATATATATTTTTAACTTCTGTGCACAAATACCAAGGAGCATGATGGTTGGATCATATGGTAAGAGAATGTTTGGTTTTGTCAGAATCCACCAAATTGTCTTCCAAAATGGTTGTACTTCCACCATCAGTTAATAAGAGTTCCTGTTGCTCCATATCCTCACCAGCATGTGATGTTGTCAGTGTTCCAGATTTGGGCCATTCTAATAGGTGAGTGGTTATATCTCATTGTTGTTTTAATTTGAATTTCTCTGATGGCATATGATGTCATCTAGTCATATACTTATTTTTCATATGTAAATCTGCTTCGGTGAGCTGTCTGTTAAGGCCTTTGGCTCATTTTTTAATTGGATTGTTTTCTTGTTGAGTTCTTTGATAATTTTGGATAATAATCCCTTGTTAAATGTGTCTTTTGCAAATACTTTCTCCCAGTTTCTGGCTTGTCTTCTCCTTCTCTTGATGTTGTCTTTCACAGAGAAGAAGTTTTTAATTTTAATGAAGTCTAACATACCAATTCTTTGTTTCATGGATCATGACTCTAGTGTCATATCTAAATATTCATCATCAAACCCAAGGTCATATGTATTTTCTTTTCTGTTATCTTCTAGGAGTTCTGAAGTTTTGTGGCTTACGTTGAGTTTTGTGATCCATTGTGATTAGTTTTTGCAAAGAGTCTAAGATTCTGTGTTTAGATTTATTTTTTTCAACATGTGAATGCTGTATTGTTTGAGCATCATTTGAAAAAGCTGTATTTTCTTTTTTTTTTTTTTTTTTTTTTTTTTTTTTTTTTTTATTATACTTTAGGGTTTTAGGGTACATGTGCACAATGTGCAGGTTTGTTACATATGTATCCATGTGCCATGTTGATTTCCCGCACCCATTAATTCGTCATTTAGCATTAGGTGTATCTCCTAATGCTGTCCCTCCCCCCTCCCCCCACCCCACAACAGTCCCCGGAGCGTGATGTTCCCCTTCCTGTGTCCATGAGTTCTCATTGTTCAATTCCCACCTATGAGTGAGAACATGCGGTGTTTGGTTTTTTGTCCTTGCGATAGTTTACTGAGAATGATGTTTTCCAGTTTCATCCATGTCCCTACAAAGGACACGAACTCATCATTTTTTATGGCTGCATAGTATTCCATGGTGTATATGTGCCACATTTTCTTAATCCAGTCTATCGTTGTTGGACATTTGGGTTGGTTCCAACTCTTTGCTATTGTGAATAGTGCCGCAATAAACATACGTGTGCATGTGTCTTTATAGCAGCATGATTTATAGTCCTTTGGGTATATACCCAGTAATGGGATGGCTGGGTCAAATGGTATTTCTAGTTCGAGATCCCTGAGGAATCGCCACACTGACTTCCACAATGGTTGAACTAGTTTACAGTCCCACCAACAGTGTAAAAGTGTTCCTATTTCTCCACATCCTCTCCAGCACCTGTTGTTTCCTGATTTTTTAATGATGGCCATTCTAACTGGTGTGAGATGGTATCTCACTGTGGTTTTGATTTGCATTTCTCTGATGGCCAGTGATGAGGAGCATTTCTTCATGTGTTTTTTGGCTGCATAAATGTCTTCTTTTGAGAAGTGTCTGTTCATGTCCTCTGCCCACTTTTTGATGGGGTTGTTTGTTTTTTTCTTGTAAATTTGTTTGAGTTCATTGTAGATTCTGGATATTAGCCCTTTGTCAGATGAGTAGGTTGCAAAAATTTTCTCCCATTGTGTAGGTTGCCTGTTCACTCTGATGATAGTTTCTTTTGCTGTGCAGAAGCTCTTTAGTTTAATGAGATCCCATTTGTCGATTTTGGCTTTTGTTGCCATTGCTTTTGGTGTTTTAGACATGAAGTCCTTGCCCACGCCTATGTCCTGAATGGTATTGCCTAGGTTTTCTTGTAGGATTTTAATGGTTTTAGGTCTAACATGTAAGTCTTTAATCCATCTTGAATTAATTTTTGTATAAGGTGTAAGGAAGGGATCCAGTTGCAGCTTTCTACATATGGCTAGCCAGTTTTCCCAGCACCATTTATTAAATAGGGAATCCTTTCCCCATTTCTTGTTTTTGTCAGGTTTGTCAAAGATCAGATAGTTGTAGCTATGCGGCATCATTTCTGAGGGCTCTGTTCTGTTCCATTGATCTATGTCTCTGTTGTGGTACCAGTACCATGCTGTTTTGGTTACTGTAGCCTTGTAGTATAGTTTAAAGTCAGGTAGCGTGATGCCTCCAGCTTTGTTCTTTTGGCTTAGGATTGACTTGGCGATGCGGGCTCTTTTTTGGTTCCATATGAACTTTAAAGTAGTTTTTTCCAATTCTGTGAAGAAAGTCATTGGTAGCTTGATGGGGATGGCATTGAATCTATAAATTACCTTGGGCAGTATTGCCATTTTCACGATATTGATTCTTCCAACCCATGAGCATGGAATGTTCTTCCATTTGTTTGTATCCTCTTTTATTTCATTGAGCAGTGGTTTGTAGTTCTCCTTGAAGAGGTCCTTCACATCCCTTGTAAGTTGGATTCCTAGGTATTTTATTCTCTTTGAAGCAATTGTGAATGGGAGTTCACTCATGATTTGGCTCTCTGTTTGTCTGTTATTGGTGTACAAGAATGCTTGTGATTTTTGTACATTAATTTTGTATCCTGAGACTTTGCTGAAGTTGCTAATCAGCTTAAGGAGATTTTGGGCTGAGACAATGGGGTTTTCTAGATATACAATCATGTCATCTGCAAACAGGGACAATTTGACTTCCTCTTTTCCTAATTGAATACCCTTTATTTCCTTCTCCTGCCTGATTGCTCTGGCCAGAACTTCCAGCACTATGTTGAATAGTAGCGGTGAGAGAGGGCATCCCTGTCTTGTGCCAGTTTTCAGAGGGAATGCTTCCAGTTTTTGCCCATTCAGTATGATATTGGCTGTGGGTTTGTCGTAGATAGCTCTTATTATTTTGAGATATGTCCCATCAATACCTAATTTATTGAGAGTTTTTAGCATGAAGGGTTGTTGAATTTTGTCAAAGGCCTTTTCTGCATCTATTGAGATAATCATGTGGTTTTTGTCTTTGGTTCTGTTTATATGCTGGATTACATTTATTGATTTGCGTATGTTGAACCAGCCTTGCATCCCAGGGATGAAGCCCACTTGATCATGGTGGATAAGCTTTTTGATGTGCTGCTGGATTCGGTTTGCCAGTATTTTATTGAGGATTTTTGCATCAATGTTCATCAAGGATATTGGTCTGAAATTCTCCTTTTTGGTTATGTCTCTGCCAGGTTTTGGTATCAGGACGATGCTGGCTTCGTAAAATGTGTTAGGGAGGATTCCCTCTTTTTCTATCGATTGGAATAGTTTCAGAAGGAATGGTACCAGTTCCTCCTTGTACCTCTGGTAGAATTCAGCTGTGAATCCATCAGGTCCTGGACTCTTTTTGGTTGGTAAGCTATTGATTATTGCCACAATTTCAGAACCTGTTATTGGTCTATTCAGAGATTCAACTTCTTCCTGGTTTAGTCTTGGGAGGGTGTATTTGTCGAGGAATTTATCCATTTCTTCCAGATTTTCTAGTTTATTTGCATAGAGGTGTTTGTAGTATTCTCTGATGGTAGATTGTATTTCTGTGGGATCGGTGGTGATATCCCCTTTTTCGTTTTTTATTGCATCTATTTGATTCTTCTCTCTTTTCTTCTTTATTAGTCTTGCTAGCGGTCCATCAATTTTGTTGATCTTTTCAAAAAACCAGCTCCTAGATTCATTAATTTTTTGGAGGGTTTTTTGTGTCTCTATTTCCTTCAGTTCTGCTCTGATTTTAGTTATTTCTAGCCTTCTGCTAGCTTTTGAATGTGTTTGCTCTTGCTTTTCTAGTTCTTTTAATTGTGATGTTAGGGTGTCAATTTTGGATCTTTCCTGCTTTCTCTTGTGGGCATTTAGTGCTATAAATTTCCCTCTACACACTGCTTTGAACGTGTCCCAGAGATTCTGGTATGTTGTGTCTTTGTTCTCGTTGGTTTCAAAGAACATCTTTATTTCTGCCTTCATTTCATTATGTACCCAATAGTCATTCAGGAGCAGGTTATTCAGTTTCCATGTAGTTGAGCGGTTTTGACTGAGTTTCTTAATCCTGAGTTCTAGTTTGATTGCACTGTGGTCTGAGAGACAGTTTGTTATAATCTCTGTTCTTTTACATTTGCTGAGAAGAGCTTTACTTCCAACTATGTGGTCAATTTTGGAATAGGTGTGGTGTGGTGCTGAAAAAAATGTATATTCTGTTGATTTGGGGTGGAGAGTTCTGTAGATGTCTATTAGGTCCACTTTATGTAGAGCTGAGTTCAATTCCTGGATATCCTTGTTAACTTTCTGTCTCGTTGATCTGTCTAATGCTGACAGTGGGGTGTTAAAATCTCCCATTATTATTGTGTGGGAGTTTAAGTCCCTTTGTAGGTCACTGAGGACTTGCTTTATGAATCTGGGTGCTCCTGTGTTGGGTGCATATATATTTAGGATAGTTAGCTCTTCTTGTTGAATTGATCCCTTTACCATTATGTAATGGCCTTCTTTGTCTCTTTTGATCTTTGTTGGTTTAAAGTCTATTTTATCAGAGACTAGGATTGCAACCCCTGCCTTTTTTTGTTTTCCAGTTGCTTGATAGATCTTCCTCCATCCCTTTATTTTGAGTCTATGTGTGTCTCTGCACGTGAGATGGGTTTCCTGAATACAGCACACTGATGGGTCCTGACTCCTTATCCAGTTTGCCAGTCTGTGTCTTTTGATTGGAGCATTTAGCCCATTTACATTTAACGTGAATATTGTTATGTGTGAATCTGATCCTGTCATTATGATGTTAGTTGGTTATTTTGCTCGTTAGTTGCTATAGTTTCTTCCTAGCCTCGATGGTCTTTACAATTTGGCATGTTTTTGCAGGGGCTGGTACCGGTTGTTCCTTTCCATGTTTAGTGCTTCCTTCAGGAGCTCTTTTAGGGCAGGCCTGGTGGTGACAAAATCACTCAGCGTTTGCTTGTCTGTAAAGTATTTTATTTCTCCTTCACTTATGAAGCTTAGTTTGGCGGGATAGGAAATTCTGGGTTGAAAATTCTTTTCTTTAAGAATGTTGAATATCGGCCCCCACTCTCTTCTGGCTTGTAGAGTTTCTGCTGAGAGATCAGCTGTTAGTCTGATGGGCTTCCCTTTGTGGGTAACCCGACCTTTCTCTCTGGCTGCCCTTAACATTTTTTCCTTCATTTCCACTTTGGTGAATCTGACAATTATGTGTCTTGGAGTTGCCCTTCTCGAGGAGTATCTTTGTGGCGTTCTCTGTATTTCCTGAATCTGAATGCTGGCCTGCCTTGCTAGATTGGGGAAGTTCTCCTGGATAATATCTTGGAGAGTGTTTTCCAACCTGGTTCCATTCTCCCCATCATTTTCAGGTACACCAATCAGACGTAGGTTTGGTCTTTTCACATAGTCCCAAATTTCTTGGAGGCTTTGTTCATTTCTTTTTATTCTTTTTTCTCTAAACTTCCCTTCTCTCTTCATTTCATTCATTTCATCTTCTATCAGCGATACCCTTTCTTCCAGTTGATCGCATCTGCTACTGAGGCTTCTGCATTCTTCGCGTAGTTCTCGAAACTTGGCTTTCAGCTCCATCATCTCCTTTAAGCCCTTCTCTCCATTGGTTATTCTAGTTATCCATTCTTCTAATTTTTTTTCAAAGTTTTTAACTTCTTTGCTATTGTTTTGAATTTCCTCTCGTAGCTCAGAGTAGTTTGATCGTCTGAAGCCTTCTTCTCTCAACTCATCAAAGTCATCCTCCATCCAGCTTTGTTCCGTTGCTGGTGAGGAACTGCGTTCCTTTGGAGGAGGAGAGGTGCTCTGTTTTTTAGAGTTTCCAGTTTTTTTGGTCTGTTTTTTCCCCATCTTTGTGGTTTTGTCTACTTTTTGTCTTCGATGATGGTGATGTACAGATGGGTTTTTGGTGTGGATGTCCTTTCTGTTTGTTAATTTTCCTTCTACCAGACAAGACCCTCAGCTGCAGGTCTGTTGGAGTTTACTAGAGGTCCACTCCAGACCCTGTTTGGCTGGGTGTCAGCACCGGTGGCTGCAGAACAGCGGATTTTCGTGAGACCACAAATTCAGCTGTCTGATAGTTCCTCTGAAAGTTTTGTCTCAGAGGAGTACCCAGTTGAATGAGGTGTCAGTCTGTCCCACTGGGGGGGTGCCTCCCAGTTAGGCTGCTCAGGGGTGAGGGACCCACTTTAGGAGGCAGTCTGTCCGTTCTCAGATCTCCAGCTGCGTGCTGGGAGAACCACTACTCTCTTCAAAGCTGTCAGTCAGACAGGGACATTTAAGGCTGTGGAGGTTCTCGCTGAGTTTTTGGTTGTCTGTGCCCTGCCCCCAGAGGTGGAGCCTACAGAGGCAGGCAGGCCTCCTTGAGCTGTGGTGGGCTCCACCCAGTTCGAGCTTCCTGGCTGCTTTGTTTACCTAAGCAAGCCTGGGCAATGGCGGGCGCCCCTCCCCCAGCCTCGTTGCCGCCTTGCAGCGTGATCTCAGACTGCTGTGCTAGCAATCAGCAAGACTCTGTGGGCATAGGACCCTCCGAGCCAGGTGCGGGACACAATCTCCTAGTGTGCCGTTTTCCAGGCCCGTTGGAAAAGCGCAGTATTAGGACGGGACTGACCCGATATTCCAGGTGCCGTCTGTTTCCCCTTTCTTTGACTAGGAAAGGGAACTCCCTGACCCCTTGCGCTTCCCGAGTGAGGCAATGCCTCGCCCTGCTTCGGCTCGCGCACAGTGCGCTTCACCGACTGTCCTGAACCCACTGTTAGGCACTCCCTAGTGAGATGAAACCGGTACCTCAAGCAGAAATGCAGAAATCACCCGTCTTCTGTGTCGCTGGGGCTGGGAGCTGGAGACCGGAGCTGTTCCTATTCAGCCATCTTGGCTCCACCCTGAAAAAGCGAAAAAGCTGTATTTTCTCCTTTGGTATGCCTTTGCTTCTTTGTCAACACCAGTTAACTATATTTACGTGGGTATACTTCTGAGCTCTCTATTCTATTTCTTGATTTGTTTGTCTATTCTTTTACCAGTATCGCACTATCTTGACTACTGTAGCTTTATAGTCAATCTTGAAGTTGGGTAGGGTCTGTCCTCTAACTTTTTTCTTCTTCAATATTGTGTTGACTATTCTGGGTCTTTTGCCCCTCTATATTAACTTTAGAATCAGTTTGTCAACATCCACAAAATAACTCTCTAGTGCTTTAAGATTGCATTAGATCTATAGATCAAGTTGGGAAGAGCTAACATCTTGGGAAGAGCTAACATCTTGATACTGTTGAGTCTTCCCATTCTCTCTCTTTATAAAAATATAGTCTTATCCCAAATTGGAATAACTATAAAATTATGGTTTTGTTCTGTTATTATAACTATGGCTTTCTAGTATGCATTAGATATACTCTCAGGTATTTAAAATGTTCACAATTTATCTGCGAGCCACTAGTAATTATTTTGCATTCCAACAACAATATGGAAAAGGAACACCAGAACAAGGAGGTTAGGAAAGTAGGCACCTCAGAGAAAATACCCAAATCCAGTCCTTCTTCCCTCCCAGAATCAAGTCTTTTGTGAGACTTAATTCTTCTGTGAGCCTACATCAGAGGTGAAACATTGAGACAAGAAAATGCAAATGTTGATTGCTTTACTTAAATAGAATTTTCAAATAAAATATCTGATACTATTTCTAATTTTTGTTAGAATAGGCTGTTCACAGTGCCGTTTCATGTTGTCATGAAATTAGATTTCCATCTTTACCACTACTACCTAAAATATAACAGTACATTAAAAAAAAATCTACATATTAACCATTAGACAAGTATTATTTTCATTCCTAATTTAGATTAAGAGCATTAAGGTCAGAGAGATTTACATAACTTCTGCCAGTTTATTACTCTTGGGATGATGACTAACTTAGAGCTACTGCATAGTTTAGTTTCTCTCTCTCTCTCCTTCTCTCTCTCTCTTTCTTTTTAAATTGGCCTAAACCACAGTTCCAGTCCCAAAGTGTGTGTAGGGTGCAAATAAATGCTGTTGCTATTTTTTTAAAATTTCTGGGTTAAACAAGGTAAACAAATCATTGAATTCAGGATCTCTCACAGATTATTAACATGCTAACTGACATTCATGTTATCTGTGGAATCACTCTTGTAGAACTCGTTTTCAGCAGAACATATTTGAGGGAAATGCTGGCCAGATGCTTTCTCTTTTGCATTATCACATCATTAAGTATATCATTCTAATAGCATAACTCTTCCAAAAGCACATGTAAAAAAATTGGCATGCTTTGGGTATAAGCTTGGCTAAATTGTTGAAAGCTCATCGGTAGCAGATAAACTATTATAATATGCAACATTCAGACCAAACCAGGAGAGCTTAAACCAATGATATCAGATCACCTAGTCCAGAAGTGTGAACTGTCTGAATTCACAGTGTCTAACATCCCACTTCCTAACCCTTTCTCTAGGAAGTCAAGTTGAAGGGTGTTGGATTAAAGTTATGCCAAAAACGGCACTAGAAGTCCACGATCCAAAATGTATGTGAGCCTAAGGTTTAAGATCAGATAGTCTGAACCACCTAACAGAGACATAATTCTGCAGCTCGTGCCCTACACAATGGCACTGTGGTAAGATGGCGGTTAGGGCCCCTTACCAATGAGTCATTAGTCCTGGTCTAGAGTCAGCCTGGATTCTGGAGGAAGGCGTGTATGTCTTTTTGCAATTCAACTGCCCCAAAATACTTTTTTTGTAATTTTTACAAAGACACAGCGTGATCTACCAGTAGATATAAAATCAAGAGGGCAAACGGTTTGAGATCACATGTGGTGCCTATAACATCATTCACAATGTTTAACTTGCTGTATGCATTTTTTGATAAATGTTTTGGGAATGGGTGGGTCTAGCTTAATTACTTGAAGAGGAGAGGTATGCAATAGCTAATTGAAATGACTAGCTAAAAACAAAGATGATTGAATATATCACATACTGTTGGGAGCTATTAATTTTCTGTTTATATTTTCGGAAACAAAGTTCTAGTTTTGCAAAATGAGGTGAATGTTATAAACTCATAGCCACCAATGAAAACTTATTATCATCATCTTTTTTAAATATGGAAGCCAGCTTGGTTTTGATAGTATTTCTAGCTATGTGAATACTTGAATGTTGATAATGTTCGTCCTCAAATTTGGTTTGACATATTAATTAGAATATATTTTCACATTCTCCTTAGTAGAAGTTTGCTAGTTTAAGAGCTTTAGGAATGTATTCTACTATGATTCTTTAAAAAAAATGAATTATCTACAGGTTGAATTGTATGAAATGGTCAATATTTAACCATTTTATCCCCCAAAAATGGATACTGTACATAGCTCAATTAAATAGAAAACATTTAGAAGTACTGTATGTGATATTTAGTTTATTTAAATTACCACCATCCACCAGAAAAAAAGAGTTAACAACAACATTGCTTTGGAAGGACAAAAATATGTCATTAGTATAAACGATCCATACAATATCTAACTATCCTTGAGAATGCCCTCTTGATATATATACAAATTGGGAAGAATTAACAACATGAATAGTGGCTTTATTCACTTTTAACATATATTATAATCACTTTTAGTATCAATATGTTTAAATTGTATAGGTGGGAAACTACTACCTTTGCATTTTGCATAGCGACACACCTATCCATGTCCTCACATTTTTTAGATTTGTTTCACAGAGTAATTTTGGCGGGTAAAATTTAGACTCATATTTCTGCTCATGATTGCTCTGTGAAAGATGAGATGTAGTTGTTTTCTTTCCCCTTCTTTTTGTCCCTAAGTTGATAGTCATTTTTTTCTCATGATTAGGGATGCTGAGCATTTTTTCATGTTCTTGGTCACTTGTATGCCTTCTTTTGAGAAACGTCTGTTCATGTACTGTGCCCATTTTTATTTTATTGTATTTTTTTTGAGACGGAGTCTCGCTCTGTCGCTCGGGCTGGAGTGCAGTGGCATGATCTCGGCTCACTGCAAGCTCCACCTCCTGGGTTCACGCCATTCTCCTGCCTCAGCCTCCCAAGTAGCTGGGACTACAGGCACTCGCCACCACGCCCACCAATTTTTTGTATGTTTTTTTTTAGTAGAGACGGGGTTTCACTGTTTTAGCCAGGATGGTCTTGATCTCCTGACCTCATGATCCGCCCGCCTTGGCCTCCCAAAGTGCTGGGATTATAGGCGTTAAATGGAGCTATTTGTTTGAGTTCCTTGTACATTCCAGATAGATCCTTGTCACATGCAGAGTTTGCACATATTTTCTCCTATTCTGTAGGTTGTCTGTTTGCTCTGTTATAGTTTCTTTTGCTGTCCTGAAGATCTTTAATTAGGTCCCATTTGTCAACTTTTGTTTCGGTTGCAATTGCTTTTGGAGACTTTGTTGTGAAATCTTTCCCAAGACCTATGTCCAGAATGGTATTTCCTAGGTTTTCTTTTAGGGTTTTATATTTTTACATTTTATGTTTAAGTCTTTAATCAATCTTGAGTTGATTTTTATATATGGTGAAATGAGTCCAATTTCAAACTTCTGCATATGGCTAGCCAGTTATTCCATTATTTATTGAATAGGGAATCCTTTCCCCATTGCTTGTTATTGACTTTGTTGAAGATTAGATGGTTGTAGAAATGCACTTTTATGGCCGGGCGCGGTGGCTCACGCTTGTAATCCCAGCACTTTGGGAGGCCAAGGCGGTCGGATCACGAGGTCAGGAGATCGAGACCATGGTGAAACCCTGTCTCTACTAAAAAATACAAAAAAATTAGCCGGGTGTGGTGGCGGGCGCCTGTAGTCCCAGCTACTCGGAGAGGCTGAGGCAGGAGAATGGCGTGAACCTGGGAGGCGGAGCTTGCAGTGAGCTGAGATTGCGCCACTGCACTCCAGCCTGGGTGACAGAGCAAGACTCCGTCTCAAAAAAAAAAAAAAAAAAAAAAAAAGAAATGCACTTTTATTTCTGGGTTGTCTAACCTGTTACATTGGTCTATGTGCCTATTTTTATAACAACATCATGCTGTAGTATAGTTTCAAGTTGGGTAGTGTGATTCCTCTAGCTTTGTTGTTTTTGCTTAGGATTACATTGACTATTTAGTCTTTTTTTCCCCTGATTTAATATGAATTTTAGAATATCTTTTCCTAATTCTATGAAAAATGAAATTTGTAATTTTATAGGAATAGCATTGAACCTGCAGTTACTTTGGGCAGGTGACCATTTTAACAATATCAATTTTTCCTATCCACGAGCATGGAATGTTTTTCCATTTGTTTGTGTCATCTCTGATTTCTTTCAGCAGTGTTTTGTAATTCTCCTTGTGGAGATATTTCACTTCCCTAGTTACCTATATTTCTAAGTATTTTATTCTTTTTGTGGCTATTGTGAATATGATTGTGTTCTTGATTTGGCTCTTAGCTTGGATGTTATTGGTGTATAATGCTACTCAATTTTATACCTTACTTTTGTCTTTCAACACTTTACTAAAGTTGTTTATCAGTTGTAGGAGCCTTTGGCCAGAAACTGTGGGGTTTTCTAGGTATAGAATTATATTGTCTCCAGAGAGAGAGAGTTTAACTTAGTCTCTTCCTATCTTGATGCCTTTTACTTCTTTCTCTTGCCTGATTGCTCTGGATAGGACTTCTAGTAAAATGTTGAATAGGAGTGCTGACAGTGGGCATCCTTGTCTTTTTTCATATCTCAAGGGGAATGCTTCCAGCTTTTGCCTGTTCAGTATGATGTTGGCTGTGGGTTTGAGATAGGTGACTCTTATTATTTTGTGGTACATTCCTTCGACTCCTAGATTGTTGCGATGTTTTTGTTTTTTAACATGAAGGGATGTTGAATTTTATTGAAAGAGTTATGTGTCTGTTGAGATGATCATGTGATTTTTGTTTTTAGTTCTGTTTATGTAATGAATCACATTTATGGATTTGCATATGTTGAACCAACTTTGCATCTCAGGAATAAAGCCTACTTGATTGTGGTAGATTAGCTTTTTGATGTGCTGCTGGATTCCATTTGCTAGCATTTTGTTGAAGGTTTTTGCATCTATGTTCATCAGACACATCGGCTTCAAGTTTTCGCTTTAATTCTATCACTTCCAGGTTTTGGCATCAGAACAATGCTAGCTTCACAGAATGAGTTAGGGAGTAGTCCCCCTTCCTTGATATTTGGGAACAGTTTCAGTAGTGACAGTACCAACTCCCCTTTATACATCTGGTAGAATTTTGCTATGAATCCATCTGATCTAGGAATTTTTCTTATTGGTAGGTTATTTTTTAATTACTGATTGATTTACAGAACTCGTTATTGGTCTGTTCAGATATCAGTTTCTTCCTGGTTCAATTTTGGGAGTTTGTATGTTTCCAGGAATTTATTCATTTCTTTTAGGTTTTCTAGTTTGTGTGCACAGTGGTGTTCATAATAATCTCAGGACTTTTTGTTTTTCTGTGGGGTCGGTGGTAATGTAACTTTTGTCATTTCTGATTGTGTTTATTTGTCTCTTCTCTCTTTCCTTATTAGTCTATTTAACAGCCTATCCATCTTACTTATTCTTTCAAAGTACCAACTTCTGGTTTTGTTGATCTTTAGTATGGATTTTCATGTCTTGATTTTCTTCAGTTCAGCTCTGATTTTGAGTATTTCTTCTGAAAAAGTCTGCTAGCATTGGGGTTGATGTGCTCTTGTTTTTCTAGTTCTTTGAGGTGTAATGTTAGGTTGTTAATTTGAGATCTTTCTAAATTTTTGATGAAGGAGTTTAGTGCTATAAACTTTCCTCTTAACACTGGTTTGTCTATGTCCCAGAGATTCTGGTGTGTTGTATTTTTGTTTTCATTAGTTTAATAATTTTTTTAATCTCTGACTTAATTTCGTTATTTACTCAAAAGCCATTCAGGAGTAGATTGTGTAATTTCCATGTAATTCTATGGTTTTGAAAGATCCTCTTGATACTGATTTCTATTCTTATTGTGCTGTCTTCCAAGAGTATGATTGGTATAATTTTAGTTTTTTTAACTTTTTGAGAATTACTTTATGGCTGAGTGTGTTTGATCTTAAGGTATATGCCATGGGAAGATTAGAAGACTGTCTATTCTGTTGTTCAGTTGACTGTTCTGTATATGTAGATGTCTATTAGGTCCATTTGGTCAAGGGTCAGATTTAAGTCCCCACTGTCTTTGTTAGTCTTTCTCTTGATGATCTGTCAAACACTCTCAGTGGGGTGTTGAAGTCTCCCACTGTTATTCTGTGGTTATCTGTGTCTCCTCTTAGGTTTCTAACAACCTATATTATGAATTTGGGTACTCCAATGTTGGGTACATAAATATTTAGGATAGTTAGGTCTTCTTGTTGAATTGAACCCTTAATCATTATGCAATGTTCTTCCTTGTCCTTTTTGATCACTGTTGGTTTAAAATAGATCATTTTTGGTCTATTTTGTCTAAAATAAGAATAGCAATGCCTGCTCTTTTTTGTGTTCAATTTGTTTGATAGATCTTTCTCCTTTATTTTGAGCTTCTGGGTGTCAGTGAATGTGAGATAGGTCTCCTGAAGATAGCATATTGTTATGTCTTGCTTCTTTATCCAACTTGTCACTCTATGCCTTTTAAGTGCCACTTACATTTAAGGTTATTATGGGTGTCTGAGGATTTTATCACATCATTGTGTTGTTAGGTGGTTATTTTGTAGACTTGATGTACAATTGCTTTTTAGTGTCAGTCAGCTATGTACTTAAGTGTATTTATTGTGGTCTCAACTAGTGGTCTTTCATTTCCATGTCTAGCATTCTCTTAAGGACCTCTTGTATGGCAGGTCTGATGGTAACAAACTCTCTTAGTGAAAGTCTGAAAAGGATTTTATATCACCTTTGCTTATCAAGCTTGTTTGGATAGGTATACAATTCTTGTGTTTTTTTAAATTTATTTTTAATGCATTTTTTAATGTATTTTTAATGTATTAATGCATGTTGCTGAATATAGGCCCCCAATCTCTTTTGGCTTTTAAAGTTTCCGCTGAAAGTTCTGCTGTTAGCCTGATGGGGTTCCCTTTGTATGTGACCTGTCCCTTTTCTCTAGCTGCCTTCAGTATTATTTCTTATGCGTCGATCTTGGAGAATCTGATGACTATGTTTTGGGGATGGCTGTCTTGCATAGTACCACACAGGGGTTCTTTGAGTTTCCTGAATTTTCATGGCAACCTCTTTAGTGAGGATGGGGAAATTTTTGGATACAATATCCTTCAATATGTTTTCCAAGTTGTGTACTTCATCTGCTTCCCTTTCTTGGATGTGATAGATTTGGTCTTTACATAATTCCCTATTTCCCAGAGGCTTTTTTCCCCATTTTAAAAAACTCTTTTTTTGTCTATGTGGAAAATGCATGTATGTGTGTGTGTGTACATGTGTGTGTGTCTCACCCAGGCTGGAGTGCAGTGGCATGATCATAGCTCACTGAAGCCTCAATCTCTCAGACTCAAGCAATCCTCCCACCCCAGCCTCCTGAGTAACTGAGATTAAAGGAACACACCACAGTGCTTGGCTAATTTTTTAAAAATTTTTAAAAGACACGAGGTCTTGTCCTGTTGCCCAGGCTGATCTCAAACTCCTGAGTTCAAGCAATCCACCCTCCTCAGCTTCCCAAACTGCTGGGATTATAGGCACGAGCCACCACACCCAGCACCTATATTTTTGTGTGACTGAGTTGATTTAAAGATTCAAAGAACCAGTCTTCCACCTCTGAGTTTCTTTGCTCAGCTTGGTCTATTCTGCTGTTAATACTTCCAATTGTGTTATGAAATTCCTGTAGTGAGTTTTACAGCTCTAGAAGAATAGTTTGGTTCTCTCTTAAAATGGTCATTTTGTCTTCAGATGTTCTATGACTTTATGGGATTCCTCAGATTCCTTGGATTGGTTTCAACTTTTCCCTGAATCTTGATGATCTTCATTGCCATCCAGATTCTGAATTATATGTCTTTCATTTCAACCATTTCAGTCTGGTTAAGAATCATTGCTGAGATGCCCATGTGATAGAGGTAATATTTAATCTCATTTTTATCATGGTCTATATACACAGATTGAAAACATTTTTTCTTTTTTTTTTTTTCTTTCTATTTTTGAGATGGAGTCTTGCTCTGTTGCCCAGGCTGGAGTGCAGTGGCATGATCTTGGCTCACTGCAAGCTCCGCCTCCCAGGTTCACACCATTCTCCTGCCTCAGTCTCCCGAGTAGCTGGGACTGCAGGTGCCTGCCACCACGCCCAGCTAATTTTTTGTGTTTTTAGTGGAGACAGGGTTTTATTGTGTTGGCCAGGATGGTCTCGATCTCCTGACCTCATGATCCGCCCATCTCAGCCTCCCAAAGTGCTGGGATTACAGGCATGAGCCACTGCACCTGGCGAAAACATTTTTTCAAAAAGATCTTATAGGTCAGTGGTTCTCAAAATGTGTTCTGGGGACCTCAGATCTATACAGGTAGTCACTGAGGTCAAAACTATTTCATAATAATACCAAGATGTCATTTATCTTTTTAACTCTTATTCTTTCACAAGTGTACGGTGGAGTTTTCCAGAGGCTATCTGACTTGTGATACTTCAAGAGACGGAGCACAGAAGCAGATATGAGGATCCAGCTGTCTTTTATTAAGCCAGACACTGAGGAGATTTGCAAAAATGTAAAGCAATGCCACCAGAATCGTTTTTGTTTTGGAAGAATTAACTATGTTTTATTTTTAAATCATATGTTAACATATAATGGGTCTATTATTGTTCTTATAAGAAGTAATAAATACTTTTAAATATTTCAAAAAAGAAAAGAATCATTGCTGGGGACCTAGTGCAGTTGTTTGGAGGTAAGAAGACACTATGGCATTTACAGTTGCCAGAGTTCTTACACTGGTTCTTTCTCATCTGTGTAGGCTGATATTCCTTTAATGTGTGAAGTTGCTGTCCTTCAGATGGGGCTTTTTGCTTGTATATGCTTTGACAGTCTTGATGGTTTGACTGTGGTATAAGTTGAGTTTAGTCAATTAGCTCCATTTCTGGATGATTTCAGGGAGCCAAGGCTCAGCTCAGCATTCCTGGGCTGTGTGCTCTAACCCTGAGGGGCTGAAACCAGGCCCATGTTTTTTTTTGTTGTTTTTTGTTTTGTTTTGTTTTGTTTTGTTTTCTCCAGCCCTTTGAGGTTAAGCATATGCTGCACTGGAGGGGTTGAGGTGTTGCCAGTCCACTGGCACCAACATTCCAATGTGGGGGTGATGGCAAAATTGCTTCAGTCTGGTTGCAGCATGTCTTCTGTGCACGTGCACCAGCAAGGCGGCTGGGGAAAGTTGCAGGCAAGCGTGTGCTGGCAGGGGAAGGCTGAGGTTGGGGTTACAGTGGAAAGAGAATGCCTGTAAAAGTTCTCTGGCTATTAGATAAGGTCTGCCAATGGTGGCCACTGGCAAGCACCTTGGCTGGGTCAACATCACACTACAAGAATGAGAATGTGTGACCAGGCAGGGATGCTGCGAAAGGCTGGCAGACAGGATAGTACCCAGATCAGACTGACCCCATCCTACAGGAAAGACAGCCCTACTCTGTCCAGGTCCTGCAGCCAAGAAAGCCTAAAGCCAACTAGAAGAATATGACAATCTTTGGGGTATGGGCACCCATGGCTGTGCTCCACTGCAGCTGTTCCTGTGTCAAAGCCTCTGGGCTCCACGCAGACTGGAGTTCTGTCTCTGCTAACTGTCTGGGAAGTTCTCCCTGCCAGCTCAAATGTATGTGGGGGTTGTCCAGTCTCCTGCAGCTAGAATTTTGGAGGTCTGTGGTAATAGTGGGCCACTCCATGCCTATTTCGTTGACCCCTTCCCCAGGAGCCACTCAGGGCCAGAAAGGATTCCTAGTGCTTGGCAACTTTGGGCAGTTTCCAGCTTTCTTCCCTTGTAGCTCAGGCTCTGCCTCCTCCCTCCATCCATTCTCAATGACTTCTTTAGGAGGATATGTTCAGGATGTAACAGTCTCCTCCATAGTCTGGTCTTCTGCTGGGAGATGCTCTTCCTGGCTGTATCCAGTCGGCCATCTTGGCTCCACGCCCGAGGGCAGCACTCTTTCTTACTCAATTCATGTCATGTTAATTTTCAAAGGTCTTTGCTTTTCCTACATGGAATTAGTTGAAAAAGCAGGATTATATTAAATCTCTAGTAGACAGCACAACTCTTTTTTTTTATTTTATTATTTTTTAAATGCAGAGCTCCCCACCTTTCTGAATTCCAGGAAACAGCAACACTTTTTATTTCAGTTTTTGACTTCTGACCACAATGAATTGAGTTTCGGCTATGTTTTATGGAATGGAGTTATTTTATAAATACATTGGGATGGGACAATAGACATTTACCTAGAAGCAGTAAGAGAAAACGGTGTGCCTTCACTAATGACTTACAGAATTCCTTTGTCACTGCTGAGAAATCTCTCAATAGCTTAGGTAGGAAGTAGTAGAAAACAACTCATAGGCTTGGAATTCAAGAGAGATAAGAGTTACAGTTTTCGTTCTGTCATTAGGGAAGATTTTGTAGATACTTATGTAAATGATGAAGGTTTATATAGTCAGACAATGATCAACAGAATGATAGATGCCATGACTGAATCACCCTACAATCCCATAAGCTACTCTTATGTCCTTGGGAAAAACACTTCATTTTCCTTGGCTTCATTTTCATCATCTGTAAATAATTAGTACCGGTGGTTCGGAAACATTTTAGCGTAATCAAAAGTTACCCATGCAATCTTACGTGATTCCAAGATATTGCAAATATTATAAAGCTGAGAGACTGTCTCTGAAATGTGGATAGGAGATAAACTCTCACTGCTCACCACATTGGCTGCCTGGGGCAACTTTATGCAACACATTTTAAAGGTCATTTTTATCAACATCTTTATGTAACTCTGCATTTTAAAAATATTTTTATCTCATTTGTACAATCAAATAATATTTACTTCCTGTACTTACTACCTTTGTATGTTGATAGAAATCGATTCCATCCATGAAGAAATGATATCTACAAAGTTCTCTGAAATTTTGTATTTTAAAAAAAGCAATTCACCCTTGAAATTTGAAAATTTAACATCTGCAGCCTTCTTTCTTTTTGAAGCACATGATCAAGTGGTATTTGAACCCCAGAGAGTCTGGGATGCCATAAGACCACTGAGTGTGACATCCATTCACTCCCCTGCCCTAGCTCTTGGAAACTAAAGCTCTCCTTAAATGCCTGTATTAACTTAGCAAATGAACACTATAGTTCAGTAAGTATACTAGAGGCAGGGTATTAAGGCAGAGAAAATGCAATTATAAAAATCTATTCATTATGAATGGGTGGATATAGATCCTCCTGTGCTATAACTCTAGCCTTTCAGCCAGAGAGTTTCCTCTGATGGACCCTGCAATGACCTGTGTACCACCATAACGTGTGGAAGGTAAGGTGTAAATAAACTTTCTTTGTAGATACATATGGTATCTTTCCTTTAAGTAATGGGCATGTATATATTTCAAATTAACTAAAATCAAACCTCTTTTAGTTTTCCTGTGATATATGAATTATACAATCCTCAAGGCAAGAATAGAATCATCTGCATTTTAAATATTTGCGTGCACCATGACATATTGCCTGACATTTACTATAAATTCTAGATTTTGAACTTGAGAGCAATTGATTAATAATTTACTGTGAACTTTTAGCCCACATGGCCCCTTTTTAATTTGTTTTTAATTGGGTGTCCCAGTTTGTACTTTAGTTGTCAATCGGTATAAGATGAATAAGAGTACCACATCCAGCCAAGTTTGGAATGTTATGTTAAACAAAATTGACTAGGACTCAATAATGCAGAACTTTTTGGAGCCTTTTTAAAGCTAAGATGCCTTGTGAAATTCTAATAGGGGAGTGCATTTGCAGTATTTTGCAGACTTTTTGACTACAGAATTATGTTTTTCTTCTAGGATATCTTATACAATTAGTACTCTGAAAAACATGTCTACAATAGTATTGGTTTGATAATTTTTCAAGGAAAACTCATTTTAGGATATCATCATTTTTTAAATGTATCCCAATCTGATCTCACTGAAGTGAAAACAGAAAATGGGACCAGGTAGAATTCTATTTTGTTATCTTTCTGCTGGAGGAGTCAATGGTAGGAGGAATCATCCTGGTGAGAATTCATAGTTAGATAATTTTTTTATGTTTGTTGATTTATTGCTTCTTCGGGGGGAAATGTGTCTGCTGTCTGCACAGGGTGTCTGATTACAAGTGCGGAATGAGTAGAATGGATTTAAATTTTCATTGAAAGGGTGAGCAGTTTGCATTTTAAGGAGCACCAACTTCTACATCACTTTAAATATTAATGACCGACACTGCGATTCCTCTCTTTAATGTGCTTTGTTTTGGTGCCTGGCCAAGCCAGGAAGATCAAAACTCCCTTGGGGCCTGATATAGAATGTAATTTGTTCTGAAATTTTGGTGGTAAACATGGTAATAAATTAGAGGGTGTAATGAATATGTATAGAAATGCCCAGAATCCTCCTTCTATCCATGAGTTCCTTAGAATACTTAGTTTGTCACCCCTACAAATTCTGGAAAAACACATGTATAAGGCTATGGCCATCAGAGTGACCTTAAGCTCACTCTTCATTTTTTAATTCAATGTTTTTATTTAAACATGTATTTGATATGGTTTATTTTACAAATACCTTTCTGAAACATCTAGGTATTATAGAATTCATCAGGAAGGTAGCTATTTTTACCTGGAGTGCAAACTTCTCTGTGACTCTGCCTCTATTGTTTCTAGTGCGGAGACTCTGAAGGACGTGACAGAAATCTGCAGGGGCTGGATCCGATGGGAACTCCTAGGTCATGATATCTACTTTAGAATGAAGAACCACTGCAATGGCAAGACCATTGGTTGGTTTAAGGGGTCAAATGGTTTTACCTATTTTGATTCTTAAAAAATATTTCTAACTTCTTTATGGATAATAGGCTGTGGGAAATCAAAAGAGAAAACCAGGAAACAAGTTAGAGGCAGTTGTTGTAGCCCAGCCTAATAATACTGGCAGTTTAGACTGGATCCTACCAAACTATGATCACCATAATGGTAAGATTTCTATTTTGTTAACCTTTGAATATTCATTTATCAATTAGCATCATAGAGACCATGGCAGAATACATTTTGTTTTATTTTTTAAAATACAGCACAGAATACATATAGACAAAGATAATTAACCTTCACCTCTGCTACCAATCTTCTTCCATTTTTCCTTCTCTGAGTCAGAGATGAGTGTGTGTCATAAACTGTCTTCAAGTGTAGAGATATAGTAATTAATAGGACAGGCAAATTTCCTACTTGGCTCTCCAAAATTTAGTTAAAAAGAAAAAGAGGTAAAACCAAATACAACTGTCAAATCAGCCCTCTTTTCATTAAAACATAGCTTATTTCATCAGAATTTTCATCATAACTTTTGTCCAGTGGCCTCTGCTTTGTTTAAGAAAAATTCTATTTCTGGGTTGAGAGGAATACACAAACCATCATGGGTTAATAGTCAATAGTTTCCCAGGAAACAGGGAAAAAAAAAACAGTTAATAATGATTCTTAGTTTAAGTTTCTGCAAAACTTCCAATGCAACGACTATCAGAGGCAGCAGTTAATTGTGTCTAAAATATTCCTCCCCTCCACTTGCTCTTGGTTTCCAAACATACAATTTAATTTTCAATTGAACGTGTTCAATTAACCACTTACCCATTTTGGATTAAATAGACTATTTATTGAACCATTTTTATTCAGTGCTGTTCAATGTGAAAACATAGAAATTTAAGATATGCTTCTAGCTTCTCAGGAGCATTTAATCTAGCTGAGAAGATAAAATCTTAAATAATCTTGTCTATATGTGTGCTATGGGCTATTCCTTGCATAAAACAGATGAACAATATGCTTGTTTTTGTTTGTTTTGTTTTAGTCAAAACCAACCACAGGCACTATAAAAATGGCAAATAATGGAAACTCATTGATGAGTTAAGATAGAAAGGCTTCGGCCGGGCGCGGTGGCTCACACCTGTAATCCCAGCACTTTAGGAGGCCGACAGGGGGCGGATCACGAGGTCAGGAGATCGAGACCATCCTGGCTAACACGGTGAAACCCCATCTCTACTAAAAATACAAAAAATTAGCCGGGCGTGGTGCCAGGCGCCTGTAGTCCCAGCTACCTGGGAGGCTGAGGCAGGAGAATGGTGTGAACCCGGGAGGCGGAGGTTGCAGTGAGCAGAGACTGCACCACTGCACTCCAGCCTGGGCAACAGAGTGAGACTCCATCTCAAAAAAAAAAAAAAAAGATAGAAAGGCTTCACAGAGGAGCAAAGAGTGAATTGGTTTTGGGAAAATCACTGGGCTCTGGGAGCGGAAAGCATGGGGAATGGGGATGTTCTCTCAAGGCAGAGGATCTAGGGCTCGGTGTGCAAGTGAACAACACAATCATCAAAACTGGAATCAAAGGCATTTGTCGCACATCAGAGGAGAACATTTTGTTTGCTCCAATAGTGGAAGGCTCTGGAAACAGAGGAATGACTATCAAATGTGCTAAAAATTTAAGAAGTTATGTGCTCTGATTAGTGGAAAGTTTTATATTTTGTTTTAATAAGATTCAACGAAAATATGATACTCTAATTAGAGTGAAGCATAAGTGCCTCAAAATTTATTATCTAATTGGTTTTGGGGTAACAATTGACTTCTTAAATACTTTGTTATAAATAGGGACTTCTTTCCTGGAAAAACATTCCATATCATAAAAACACCAAAATT
This sequence comes from Symphalangus syndactylus, assembly GCF_028878055.3. NCBI lineage: Eukaryota > Metazoa > Chordata > Mammalia > Primates > Hylobatidae > Symphalangus > Symphalangus syndactylus. The sequence goes on from NC_072428.2 coordinate 15,351,517, forward strand.
CATTACAATACATGAAAAATAAATATGCGATTTTATTAATATGCATTAGTAAGTGGAATAAAACTGTATTCAAGCTGCACTGTAAATATTCTCCTTGGAAGTCTTCATTTTTTTTTTTTTACTGGGTTGGACCAGCGTATCTTTTAAAACATAAGACTAAGCATATTTGTTGGAAGACTCTTTCTTCATTTCCTGATTAACCTATCTATAAAAAGCCAAGGTCTTCAGTGCTTTAAGTATATTTGAATTATATCCAAAGATAATCTAATTTTACTTAAAACTCATCATTTCAGCCTGCATACATGGCCCAGAAAATATTGGAACAGTAAATTTTGGTGAGGAAGGACATTTTTCAGTGGCTACTGTTTTGTTTTGTTTTTTTTCTCTTTAATCATCCCTTGCTCTTCCCTTCCAATAAGAATCAGCTGAATCACCACTCACTTCACTGTTATCAGGTGACTTGATGCAGAGATGTTTGCAGATGTTAGGCGAATATGCATCTATATTTGGTTCATCATTGGTACTGTGGGTTCAATTGTGGTCCCCAAAAAGACATGTCCAACTTCCTAACTCCTGGGATCTATGAATGTGACCATCTTAGAAAAAGTTTTTATGCAGATATAATTAAGTGAAAGATCTTGTGATGAGATCACCTTGGATTAACTGGGTGGGCTCTAAATCCGGTGAGAAGTGAAAGAACAAGAGAAATACATAGAGAAAAGGGCAATTTGAAGACAAAGGTAGAGACTGGAGTTATGTTAACACAAGGAAAGTTTGGCACCACCAGAAACGTGCAGAGGCAAGGAAAAGTCCTCACATAGAGACTTGGAAGTTAGTGCAACCCTCCCAGCACTTTGATTTGAACTTCTGGCCTCCAGAACTTTGAGAGAATACATTACTGTTATTTTGAGTCACCAACTCTGTGGTACTTTTTTACAACAGCCCTTGGAAACTAATACAAATGGGGTGAGGCTTCTTATTTAGGACAAAATAAACTGTAAATGAGTTTTTTGTTTGTTTGTTTGTTTTTGAGATGAAGCCTCACTCTGTTGCCCAGGCTGGAGTTCAGTGGCACAGTGTTGGCTCACTGCAACCTCTGCCTCCAGGGTTCAAAGGATTCTCCTACCTAAGCCTCCTGAGTAGCTGGAATTAGAGACGCACACCACCACACCTGGCTAATGTTTGCATTTTTAGTAGACACGGGGTTTCACCATGTTGACCAGGCTGGTCTCAAACCCCTGACCTCAAGTTGTCCACCCCCCTCGGCCTCCCAAAGTGCTATGATTATGCGCGTGAGCCACCGCGCCCAGATGTAAATGAGTTTTTGAGTTAACTTTAGTTGAGGGTCATTTCTAAATAATTCCAGGAAGAGATTAGAAAGCCACTGTGTGGAGAGCAGAAAAACAAAACTAAAATATTGCTAAGGATACCACCTTTGAATACTGAATTCTGTATATGTGGTGCCACCACATGATTAATGACCTAATAGCATAATAGACCTATCTGAACTAAGATAGTCTAGGAAAACAATAGCAGACTGTATAGTTATGTAATAGGAACTATTAATATTTTAGGCAGTGTTGTCACTCATAGAGCCCATGGTCAGTAATAGTGGGTGGAGGTAACTGTGTTAATATTAATAGTAACTGTGTTGTTTTAAGAAGATACAAGGCTTCAATGCCTCTCCTATTCAAAAATGTTTTTGGAATGTGACTTTGAGACACCAGGCGTGAGGGATCATGAAAAGTTAGGTCAAGATGACTCTCCACGTCCCATATATTATAGATAACATACACTCAATTCTTAACTATCAATAACCAGATTATCAATGCCTCTTTTATTATGGTAAGTTTCTAATCAAAACATGAGTTACCTGGTCAAAGCCAAAGACAACAGAGCTATATTTATTTACTAGTAGAAAAATATCTCTGCTGAGAAGATAGAGATTATGGCCAGAATCTTCACTTCGGGCATGGTTTACCTGAAACTATGTTGCAAAGTGGATTTCTGTAAAGTAAATTGTATTTTTTCACTGAAATGCTATTATAATTGGGGCTTGCATTCTTAGCCTCATGCTCAGAAAGGTGAGCAGAAACTTTATTTACGTGGTCTTTTGTTGATTCTGCCTGTGGTGCCTCTTCATAAGGTAGATAACTGAGAACTGATGCTATTTTTAACATGACACACTTTTAGGGTAAGTGGTTAGTAAGTGAAAACTCCATTGATTCTGACTAATGGGGGAAAAAGCAGGCATGGTTCTTATCTTGAAGGAATTTATATTATTCTGAAAAAAATGTAGAAAGCAATCATTAAATTACTACAATTGGTGAAGTATGAAGGGCAACACGACTGGCAGAACCTCGCCCAGAAAATGATTATAAGGAAAGACGTCGTTTTATTCTTCTTATCTCAGATGAGTCTCTGATGATCTAGTTTTTAGTTATTTTTTTAATCGAAAGCATTTACAGTATATTTTAAATTTTCTCTCAAAGAACTAGGTCATTCTAAGTTCACTAAAGAGAGCTATCAGTCTTTCTCTCTCGTACTTGTTTTCTTAAGTAACATCCTCACCTAACACACTCTTACTTTCATACCTAGATTGCCTTCAGTCTTTGTTACAGGACAACATCATCACTTTCACATATAGGTAAAGCTGCTTCTTTTACCTTGTTTGCTAACCTTTTCTCTCTCTACCTTCCCATTTATTTCTTCTTCCTGCAAGCACTCCTCCCAAGACATCCACTGAAAACAGGGAGGTTGATTGAGAGACAGATGCAATCACAGCCTCAGAGTTACTAGATTGCCTTTCTTCTGGAATCCTCAAGCATAATGAATTGCACAGTTTCGACTTGCAAAAATCGCAGAATTGAAATAGGTTTTAGAATCAAATCTATCTAATAACGTTGGCTAGTACTTAGTAAGTGCACACTGTACGTGAAGTCCTCTCCTTATAACACTTAAATTTTCTCATTTAATCTCCGCAACAATGCTATAAGCTCCATCTTTATTGCCATCTTTATTTTCTAAAGGAGAAAACTGAGACAAATAGACTTGAAGTAACTTTTCTTAGGCTTCATTGCCAATAACTAGCAGAGGAAGATATGATCCTAGGTCTCTGAGTTGCTTTGGATAAGGGCTCCAAACACATAAATGCTATAGCCCACCACTTCCCCGTCTAAATTAGTCTCCTCTTTTACTAATCTATTAGTTTAACCAAGAGGTCTACACGTAAGGTTCCCTAACCAAGAGTAGTGCAGAGTTGAAACTAGATCCTAAATTTAACTTCCAATTAAGACCTTATTTGTGATTCAAGTCCTGGAGATTCAGAGTGTCTTATGCCCCATATACTCTCATGAAAATTTAGTCCAAGTTTTGCAAAATGCTACAAAAAGGAAAATTGAAATACCTAAGATTTAGCTTGTTAATTCTTCTAACTCAAGATTTAATGATGAGCAATCCTATTTCTTTATGTAGAATATTTTTAAAAGAAAAACCACACGAAAATCAGAAGCTCTGCTTTGCCTCTAATATTTTATTTGTATAGGGTTGGGCAAGCCAGTCAATTCTTTCGTCCTCTGTTTTCTCATTCTGTAAAAAAGATGAACAAAACTTACTTCATAGGATTAACACGAGAATTAAAAAAGGATAATGTAGCCCATAAAAAATGCTGACTACAATAATTACCTTCCCCTTCTAAACTTTTTCTTTTATTAACAAATATTTAGGAAATATTTCATAAAGTTCTGGAGCCATTCACATATATTTAGTCTTCCCTCAGAATTTTGCCTTTTTCTGAGTTAAAACCCATTTGTTTGACCTTCACTGAGGCTGGAGACTAGCAGGTAACTTTGTTGAAATATGACTCAATAAATAAGAAATACTCTTAATTTTTGGATATATTCTGATGTTATCTGTAAAAATTCTGAGGCATAGATTTTGTACTCAAGATTTCTGTAGGGAAGAGAGATGAACATATTCTGGTAAAATAGCCTATATAGCCATTACTCCAAGTACAAAACATATTTGATTAGCTCAAACTGTTAGGAACATGTATTGCTTAAAAAATAAATTGGATGTAATTTTTTTAAATGTGTTTGAGTCATGGTAGCATTTTAAGACCTCAATCTCACCCCTATCCTCATGGAAATTAAACTAGGCAGAGGGTGCTGAAGAAATGATTCCTATTAGACAGGAGAGGGATTTTTTTTTTCCTGCTAGTTTCTAGCTTCTAAAAGTTTCTGTTGTATTGGTGCGAAAATCTGCAAACAACCTTTGCATTTCATTTGGCCTATTGCTGGTATAGTCATAGACAATGCTTACTAAGAGTTACATAAAAGTGATGTCTTCAGGGATATAGTTGATACGTACAGTGCCTATCCAAAAGCAAAGGAATTCATTAAATAATGATCTGTGATTCCTTGTGAATTCTTCCAATCTAATGACTTATTCAAGGGCAGGGCTATTTATTTAGGTAGAATCTTGGTAAAAGTAAAGATACATGAAAGTTTAAGTTAGCATCTTTGTTGTGTCTCTAATATTTTACCTCTGTAGCATCCAGAAATATCAATAAAGTGAAAACCAATGAAGTAGTTTCTATACTTTCCCTATGTTTGATAGCATTGTGAATCTAGTATTTCTATAAATTAAATAGATGCCTTTGTCATTTAGAAACATGACGCATCTTTCAAACATAATAATCTACCAGAAGCTTCCTAACAGCCCAATTTGTTCAGCATCTTCTATGTGTTACTCTTTTAGTTGTATTATTCCTATTTTATTTTATTTTATTCTAGTAACAAGCTCTGGAGGGGACATTTCCACATCAATATTACAGAACAAAATCTGAATCCATGGAATCTGATGTTAAACAATGTGCCTGAGGTCACTGGATTCTTTTTAGAGAGTAGGAACTCAAATCTTCATCCATCTTACTACAAACAAATTGCTTGTTTGCTTTTTCTATTTTGTATTTGAAATGCTCAGTACAATGCCAAGCATTTATTTTTTAATTTTTATTTTTATTTTTATTTTACTTTAAGGTCAGAGATACATGTGCAGAACATGCAGGTTTGTTACATAGGCATACATGCGCCATGGTGGTTTGCTCCATCTGTCAACCCATCATCTAGATCTTAAGCACCGTATGTGTTAGCTATTTGTCCTGATGCTCTCCTTCCTCACCACCCCGCGACAGGCCCCAGGGTGTGTTTTTTCCCTCCCTGTGTCCATGTGTTCTCACTGTTCAGCTCTCGCATATGAGGGAGAACATGCGGGGTTTGGTTTTCTGTTCCTGTGTTAATTTGCTGAGGATGATGGCTTCCAACTTCATCCATGTCCCTGCAAAGGACATGATCTCATTTCTTTTTATGGCTACATTCTGTTCCATGGTGTACATGTACCACATTTTCTTTATCCAGCCTGTCATTGATAGGCATGTGGGTTGGTTGCATGTCTTTACTGTTGTAAATAGTGCTGTGATAAACATATGTGTGCATGTATCTTTATAGTAAAATGATTTGTATTCCTTTGGGTATATACCCAGTAATGGGATTGATTGCTGGGTCAAATGGTATTTCTGGTTCTAGCTCCTTGAGGACTCACCACATTGTCTCCACAGTGGTTGAACTAATTTAACCATTTAACCTACCAACAGTGTAAAAGCTTTCCCATTTCTCCACAGCCTCAACAGCATCTGTTGTTTCTTCATGTTTTAATAATCGCCATTGTGACAGGGCATGGGGTGGTATCTCATTGTGGTTTTAATTTGCATTTCTGTAATGATCAGTCATGTTGAGCTCTTTTCCATGTTTGTTGGCTGCATAAATGTCTTCTTTTGAGAAGTGTCTGTTCATATCCTTTGCCCATTTTTTGATGGGGTTGTTTGTTTTTTTCTTGTACATTTGTTTAAGTTCCTTGTAAATTCTGAATATTAGACCTTTGTGAGATGGATAAATTGTAAAATTTTCTCCCATTGTGTAGGTTGCTCGTTCACTCTGATGACAGTTTCTCTTTCTGTTCAGAAGCTCTTTAGTTTAATCAGATCCTATTTTTAAATTTTAGCTTCTGTTGCAATTGCTTTTGGCATTTTCATAATGAAACCTTTGCCCATGCCTATGTCCTGAATGGTATTGCCTAGGTTTTCTTCTAGGGTTTTTATGATTTGGGGTTTTACATTTAAGTTTTTAATCTATCTTGAGTTAATTTTCGTATAAGGTGTAAGGGAGGGGTCCAGTTTCAGTTTTCTGCATATGGCTAGCCAGTTTTCCCAGCACCATTTATTAAAAAGAGAATCCTTTCCACATTGCTTGTTTCGGTCAGGTTTGCTGAAGAATGCCAAGCATTGAGATGCCAATCAGTTAAGTTTTGTTTGTCTTTAAGATTTATTTTTTGCCAGGTGCAGTGGCTTACACCTGTAATCTCAACACTATGAGAGGTCAGGACAGGAAGATTCCTTGAGGCCAGGAGTTCAAGACCAGCCTGGACAACATACAAAGACCCTGCCTCTTAATTTTTTGTTTTGAGTTAGCTGGGCATGGTAGTGCATACCTGTAGTACCAGCTACTTGGAAGGCTGAGTCAAAAGCGTTGCTTGAGCCCAGGAGTTGGAGGCTTCAGTGAGCGATGGTCATGCTCTGAACTCTAGCTTGGGTGACAAAGCAAGACCTGTTTCAAAACAAAAGAAAAACAATTTAATGTTAATTGTTTATGAGACTTGTTTCGGGTAGTGCACATTCCTCTTCTGCTGCTATGAATAGTCATTTTTTTCTCCTTTTTATGTCTTAGTTTCCTTTGTTCATTCCACACCTCTGTTTCTCTGTGTCTGATGTGTTTATTGCATTAAACTATATGAAGGATTAAATGCCATGGTGTCCATGCCAGGACTAGCATGGATCCCAACATGAAAGTCATGTTGAGTAAATGCTAGTAACCTCTCTCATTTGGGGTTGGTGCCAGCACCTTCTTGCTTGTCCTATACCTCTGAAGATCTGGACCAGCCATGGCAAGGCCAAAAGGAGGGAAGACATGAGGCTGGGGGAGTAGACTAATTTCACTTCCCTTAAATAAAGAGGAGCTTCACGTTTCCTTCACTGTTAAAAGCCTCTTTGTTCAGTCTTCTGATATCTACACAGTAGGAAGGGTGAATGAAAAGTGGATAGAGGACCAGTGCAGAAATCCCCAAACAATGCCAAATACCCACACTTACTTGTAAATTCATTGGTAATAATAGTTTGTTTCTTTCTACTATACTTGACATTTTGGTGGTAGTTTATGGCCCCTGATATTTCTTTTTCCCACCTTTTTTTTTTTTCCCACTGAAGATCCTTGAGGAGACTGAGATTGAAGGAGAAGAGTTTGCATAGACACTTCTTTTAAACAATTATGTGTTCTTAAAATCTGTGTAAAAATTCTAACCTTTTCATTGTTGTAGATTAATACTTATTTTGATTATACTACAGGAAGACCTTACTTTTTTTAAAAAAAAGGAAAGTCTATAATTCATAGTGAATCATCTTTTAGAGTAAATCTTTTAAAAACTCATTAAATTTTCTCTCTTCAATTAATTCTGAGTTTTATGTGTTAGATTTGCTTCAGGAAAGACTTCATCTAAACTAATTTGTATAGCCATGTTTGCACAAGGCACAAAGGGCTCAGTGGCAAAGCCTGAGGGATGCCAGGTAGGAAAATACAGACACTCAAATATAAGAAATAGACTACCTTTGCTCCATAAATAAATGGGTCTAAATTTCTGTTTCCCAGGCCTGGCCATTCATTTCAATTGTTAAAGTCTCCACAATTAGCTAGACACTGTGTGGGAATACAAATATGGATGCCATGCTCCCTTTCCTCTAGTGCTCGTAATTTAGTGGTGTGACATACTTATGCAAATTTAAATAAAATACAATACCAAAAAGAAGCTTGGAGAAGAGAAACAAAGATCAATGGGAGGGCAGAGGAGAGAGAGATTGGAATGCATCTGGGAAGTTTCGTTTACTTACATATTCATTCATTTGTCAAACAAACATTTACTGCAGACCTATTATGAGTCAAGAACTATTATTGGTGCAGGTGCTGGACCTAACGTGAGAAATATATGATAGGCAATTGGTAAGTACTCGTTGAAAACAGGAATGAATAAACATGTAAATATAGAACTTCTGCCCTTAGAAATTCTACCCTCTATGGAAGAAGCACACAATGAAAAATGCATTAAACAATTTCAGGCAATGGTTAATGTTATAAAAAAATTAAAGCTCAGTAAGCAGAGAATAAAGATGGACAGGTAGTATTTTTGACATCTTACAGTTTAATGGAGTCATAAGCTTTCAATCTGGACTTGAATTGTGGGTAACATTTTGGTAGGAAGGAACGAAGGTTGAATTTCTTTCTCTTAAACTCTATTCATATACCCTCCACACATTTACTACTCTAGGCTTTTTAGTTTACTGGTCTGCTTTTACCAATGAAATGGAATTTGTAAGGACAGAGACCATGTCTGACTTATCTTTATATTCCAAGCACTATGCTTAGTATGTATTAGATCCTAATAAATGTTTTTGGAGTCAGTTATCAATAAGTGATGGGACAAAAATAAACAAAGATACTCACTTGGTGTGGCTGCATTTGAGGATTTTGAATAGATTGGTGTAACTGGACTTTAGGTGTTTGGAGGTGTTACTGGGTGGTGGAGTATAGTATTGAAGACAGACAAGATTGGGGCCACACTGAAAACTGATGGCCTGAGAATTAGATTGAAAGATTTGAATTTAACTGGGGAGCCACTGAGTAAGATCCTCTGACAGGAAAGAAACGCATGTGTGTGTGGTTTTTTTGTTTGTTTCATTCTTTGGAGACATGGTCTTTCTCTGTCACCCAGGCTATAGTGCAGTGGGATGAGTGCATAGCTCACTGCACCCTCAAACTCCTGGGCTCAAGCAACCCTGACACCTCAGTCTCTGGAGTACCTGGGACTACAGGAAGGCACCACCACACCAGGCTATTGTTTTTTAAAAAAATTTGTTTATTTTAATATTCGCAGAGAGAGGGTCTCACTTTTTTACCTGGACTGTTTTCAAATTCCTGGCCTCAAGTGATCCCTGACTTCAGCCTCTCAAAGTGCCTCAGTAACAAGCTTGAGCCACCTTGCCTGGCCTCTTGAAGAAGGAAAATCTTAGAGTTATAATTGCCCCCAATAAGTACCAGACATCTAACACCTGCCGGGTGCTGGAAAATCAAGTACTTAATCAGTTAGTCATCAGTTTTAAAGGATGTGCCCAGCATTTGAAAATAGAGAGTAAAGGAGAAGGAAAAACCTAAAATAGCTTAAGTTTTAAACCTGAAACGAGTGTGGGAATGAAAAAACATTGACTGGAATAGAAAACACAGGTAAAGGCTGCTGGTTGCCAAAAAGGTATTAGGAAATCTTCTTCAACTGACGAGTTCAAAGAGGTACAAACCTTTCGGCAAAGCCAGCCAACTGCAAGATTTGTAACACAGAGCTATGTATACTATGCTAAGCAATGAGCAAAAACAGTACTTAGAGTTTGGAGAAGTGCTCAAATTTTCTAGAGGCTTCTCTCTAGTTCCTATTCCATGCCTCTTACGATAACCTTCTAGCTGCACATCTAGGCTGTGTGTCTTTACACCTCATGATTGGCTAAATAAGCCAGAGGGAGTAACATTTTTATGAGGTTTGGAGAGATAGCCAGATGTGAAATTTTCTAGAAAACAACCCTCTGATATAATTACAGTTGAAATACAAAAGTAGGGGTTGGGGGAGAACTCAAATAATAATAATGAACTTTCTAAAGAAATGTTTCTCTGCTTGCTTATTGTTATAGATTGACACGTAAAATTAACATTTCGAATTAGAATTTGCAACCAACTGCATGATGCCAACCAAAGAAAAGCAGATTAATGATGATGTGTAAAAACAAATTCTTAGGCTGCAAAATACAACATGTAAAATAGCCACATTTTGCTACCCGTGCTGAGAAAGGTAGCATTAATTCATCTGCAAAAATATCACTGAATAAAAGGCCTTTTAGCTCACTTGCTTTAATGCCACTAATAGACAAGGTAAAGCTGTTAAGAGCAGTCAGCAAGTACACAGATATTTAAAGTGATATTTTGAATAATTCCATACTCTTGAATTTTAGTTTGAATGTCTATGATTGCTGGTCACATGTCCCTGCATAAATAACATAAATGAATGTCTGGTCTTGAAACTTGAGCCAGATGGAATTTATCTGATGACTAATTCTTAAAATATGCAAATATGTAAAGCTAACTGTACATGTTATTTTGAAAGCCTTATTGTTGATCTTTTAATGATTTCACTAATATTCTAGTTCATTCTAGAATAAAATAATATAAAACTGAGTATGCAGTATGATTAAGGGAGAAAAAGATCAAGACCTCTTAGCTAAGTGTTCTACTTTGAAATTTATTTTGACTGATGCATAAAGAAATAATAGACATTATGTCTTGATTCTTCAATTGCAAAGCATTTAGAGAAAATATTTTTCTTTTAATAGAAAGAAACATTCTCATTTGCTTAGCTTGGCTTTTTCTTTATAAAATATCTTAATTCACAATTCTTAGTAATAGTTTTCTCCTTTCGTGTATTTCCCCTTCAAAAACAGAATAAGATATCTGCATTGTTTTTTTAAACGAATGTAATTTTGTCTTCTTTATTCTCTTGAATTCAGAAACTTTTACAAGAGAAACTGTTGCTTTGTTGATTTCAAAGATAGTTTCAGCCCAAGACCTAGGCTCATAGGAAGAAGTTATTTTGAGTCACTACTTTGAGTAGAGATGGACTTTTTATTCATATAGTATACCTTGTATACTAGAAGAATCGAAATTTCCTAACTGCCAAAATATGTTGAGGTTAATTGCTAAAGATGCAAGAATGAGGCAAACCCCAAATTGCTAATAGAATGCTGAACCAAAGTGCAAACCATCAGACATTAGAAAATTTGGCACAACTGAAAGGTACTATTGTTGAAAAGAAGAAGGATAAAACATCTTCATGGGATAAAACAACTTATGAAATATAATTATTAATAGACTTTGTACTACAGTCTTTGTGTGTGTGTGTTGCAATATGTCATAAGCAAGAAAAGAGTTGAGTGTATTTTAGTCTGAACATTCCAAGCTGTATCGAGTGCTGAAGCTCTTAGGAGTTTCCTTTCTGGCACAATGTGTTGGTTTGGTCCCCGATATACAACTTCAGAGAGTTAGAGTAGCAAAGGCATGCGTACCCAGAGCTTCATTAGGAAACCTCGCACATTGCAGGTTTTGCTTTACTTGTGGTGGTAGCTGGGCACTTATGAACAAAGTTATTTAAAAAAAACCCTAAAGTATTATATTATTTAAATGTATCATACTTATACAATTGACATGAACTCTAGTTTGTACTTATTATAAAATTGTATATGTTTGTTAGTTACTGCTGAAATTATTCATCAAGCTTAATGAGGCAAATTGGGTATCTAGTAACTTGGGCTGTAATCCTAAATGCCTCATTCCACATGGCTCATTCCATTCAATAAATATTTACTAAGCTTCGACTCTGTGAAAGGTACTGTTCTAAGTCCTGGGGTTATGGCAGTGAACGAGATGGAGAATGTCTCTCGTTGAATGGATTTTACACTTTACATAGTAAACAACAAACAAATACATATAAGATTAAGAAGTAATTTATACTTTGAACAATAATAAAAATAAGGGGTTATCATGGGAGCGTAGGCAATTTTAGATAGAGTGGCTGTCAGGCAAGGTCTCTCTTTGGAAGTATTTTGAGAAGATAACAAACTAAAGTTAATAGTTCCATCAGCACGTGTGGTACATTTAAGTGTGTTAGTAAAGATGTCTCTTCCTTTTTGTGACGTAGATCTGCCCTGGGGTTCGTTTGTCAGTGCCCAATATTCGGGCTGCAGTTCATCCTGCATTTGACTTCATTGTCAAGTGCCTTTGTGTAGTGCCTAAACCCCACAACTGTATGTTGTAGCCATGGAAGTGAATAAAAGTATGAGAAGATCCAAGTGAAAAGATTGTCAGGCAGAGGAAACACCTAAAGCAAGTGCCTTGAGTTGGATATAAAATTGGTGTATTAAGAAACAGCAAGATGTCTACTGTGCTGGGAGCAGAGTGAGTGAAGGGAAGCGGCAAGTTATTCTCAGTGAGCTTCAGGATACTCACATTTAATAAAATAATACTTGGCATGATTTTCCATTCATCCTTTCACACATGCATTAAAAACTATGAAATCTACATGTATTGGTTAGGTTTCTTTGTCAGTGGCAGATGCCAAGTGTGGTTTCATTAATCAATAACTTCTGAGTAGATAACAATTAAAATTTTAGGAAGGATGTAAGTGCTCATAGAAGCAGCAGAAAGTTGAAGAGCAAGCTTAAAGTGAGTAAAAAGCAAGACAATGCTGAAGGACTAGGAAGGATTAACTCAAGGAAAGAAGGATCTCATAATGGACATATTTTGTTCAGAGCCTGAGGGAGAATTGCATGAACTGTAATTATTTTTGGATTTGTGTTTGTTTATTTTTTCTTCAGCTCAGGACCTCAAGATAGTGATTTTCAGTAGAACTATGTTGGACCCTCTGCTTATTCAGCTAGGGAAGTACAAGGTTCCCTACTATAATCCCAATAGATTTTATCCAAGAAGGAATCATGCTGTCATTAGGAAGAAAAATGAATGTGGAACAGCCAAATACCAGACGGAGCCATAGGCCAAAGAGAACAGTAAGCATATAAGACATATAAGACACATATACATATAAATTTATTTTCTTTCAAAAAGAGGGTTTTAATAAGATTGGAGACTAATGTATATAATGTATCTATATACTTATAAGATAAGATTGGGGACTAGTGTACATATAGACTTATAATCTTATTAAAAGTATATATTAATATGTATTTATAATCTTATTAAACATACGCATATATGCTAAAAATCTTATTAAAACTACACTGTAGTTCCAGTTACTTGGAAGGCTGAGGCTGAGGTGGGAGGATGGCTTGAGCCCAGGTGGTCGAGGCTGCAGTGAGCAAGATTGCACCACTGCACTCCAGTCTGGGCGACAGACTGGGAGACCTTGTCTCAAAGGAAAAAGAAAAAAAATCTGCATCTGAGCAGACATTCAGGGTGTTCGTATGAAGGGGTGAAGGAGGTAAATGAGGACTACATGTTGACGGTGGCTAATGTCGTGATACATTAGATTCAACATTGGGTAAATAGTTTTAAACCCCAGCCACACAACAATTTAAGTTAAAGAAAAATTGTAACACTTTCCTTAATGTTCTCAATTTAGACTCGTTGATAATATAATCTATCGACACAGATAATTAAAACCAAAAAAAAAACCAAAAAACAAAATAGTGCTCACAACAGTAATGAAAATTCAAATGAGGGAGGGTTATTTATAACAAAAAAGATATGTATTTCAATATATAAATCTTCCTGCACAGTTACAATAAGGAAGTAAATAGTAAGGAGCTCTTCCCTCTACCCAGATTCATGAATGTAACAGTTGCAAATGCATACTGATACAGATGCATCGCATTGGTGACTCCATCAGTACTGCCTGCACGATTGTATGGAGACAATTTGCCCAAATGGTGAACTCTTCTTGGCCAAGTTCCAAACCAACAAAGTTTGATTTTCTCTATTTCTCTCAGGTACTAACCTTCTGGAAAATTCAGGTACAGGGTGCAATTTGATGTTTTCATGTAAAATAGAATGAAGGTCCAGTGTTAGATAATGATATGTCTGCTTTCCACGTGCTCAGTGTTCAGGGGGTTTTCTAGAGTCCCGCACCATTGGCACGATTCCTCCTCATGTGGAATTGTCCGTGCACTGTGAAACTTCTATCAGCCCTGCCCATTAAATGTCAGTAGAGTCTCCCATCACTGTGACAATAAAAAAGCTCCACATTTCCAAAACTCACATTAATGGGTAGGATTTCACCCTTTGAGAACTTTAAGTGGACATAATGAGAGCATGGGTGTAACTAGATTTGCTTTATTATAAATGCCAATTTGGAAAAGAAATTGCAAGGAGTAAGGAATCAGAGACTGAAACTAAGGCAGTAATCATGAATATAAAGAAAAGGAGACATATTTGAAAAACACCACAATGTGGAGACTGATTGGAAGTGAAAGCTGAGGGAAAAGAAGGATTAGAGATGTTTGGATCACGGTTACATTTTGTAGTTAAGTGACTGGTGACATTAATCAAATCTGGTACTATGGGAGGCAACATATTGCAAAAAGAAGAGGTAGTAAGCACAGTCCTCAACGTATTAAATTTGATGCACATCTGTGTCTCCACATGGATATGCCTATTAGGTAGCTAGAAATTTTGGTCTTGAGCTCAGGAGGGAGATCCTAGCAGAGGACATAGATTTGAGATTCTTTGGAGTATGAATAGAATGCCAAGAAGTACAGCTGTTAAGGGAAGGGGCAGAGTCACAGAGCCAGTTAGGGAAAACAGCAAATATAATTTAGAAAGTTAGCATGTTCTTTTCTATCATGAGTTACCAATGAGTCTTGAAGAAAATATTCCCCTAAGCACCCAGAAGTTAAATAGGCCAATGACATTTAAGAAATAAAGAAAATAGTGCTTGTTTGCTTTTATTATTCCAGAAACACATACTATTTTTCAGTCTTATTAAATGGGGCGTTATATTTAAAGCACATTTGGGCTTGGAGGCAAACCTCAATTCACATCTTAACACTTACGTGTGAATTTTCATTGGATAAATCACTTGAAATTTATGGGACTCAGTTTTCCCAACCTTAAAATGAGGATAAAATGTCCAAATCACAAGATGATTCAGAAGATTACATGAGAAAATATCCATGAAATGAAAGCCTGGCTTGAGTCTGAGAGGTCCTCAGAAACATTTGACAACCTGGGGAAGAAGACAGATCTGAGAGAGACGTGTCCTTTATGTCACGACTGCAGTGTCCCTTGTGAAAAACCTCAAATAGGAGACTTGCTGGTGGTTAGAAAACACCCTACAATCTGAAAGAGTGTTGGGAGTTCTACAGATGGCTATGTTCAGTAGAGTCCGTGGGTCATGCCTACGAAGAGAACTAACTCAAGCTACCTGAGAAAAGGGAAGAGAAAGATGAGCAACTCAGTAAGGAGTGTGTTGACAGAGCAGTGTTGGCCTGTGTGGAGTGTGGTGGCTTTGTCTGGAGTATGCCCTTAACCCACGCTAGGTACACATACACACACACACACACACACTCACAGAGGACCTAGGGGAGACAGGATTCTAAATAAAACTCAAAACAAAGATTCTGCTGATTTTTTAGACAGTGAGGCACAAAGAACACTCCTTTTGGACACACCTCAAAGAAAGTATTGGGAGGGGGAGCACTCCTCCAGCAGGGACTGAAGTGGTTTTTACTGCCTTTGCAGTGTCTCCTTCCACACCTGCCTATAGAGATTGTAATACTTGGAGGGACAACAAGAAAAGGGAAGTTAGCCCATGGGAAAGATATTATCACTGTGGCAGAGTAGTAGGGGTACCTGCAGCAATTTATTTGCTTCTGTGAACACAGGAGACATTCTCTAGGGCCTCCCAGAGACATTCACAGGGTACTACCTGTGAGAGGCCAGGACATGGTGCCTACAAAGGGTGAAGCGTGAAAAATAAGAATTTATGAATACTGATTGTATTCGTCCATTTTCATACTGTTATGAAGAAATACCTGAGACTGGGTAATTTATAAAGAAAAAGAGGTTTAATGGACTCACATTTCGTCATGGCTGGGGAGCCCTCACAATCATGGTGGAAGGTGAAAAGGAGGAGCAAAGGTACGTCTTACATAGCAGCAGGCAAGAGAATGTGTGCAGGGGAATTGCCCTTTTTAAAACCATCAGATCTCATGAGACTTATTCACTTTCACGAGAACATCGTGAGACAAACCTGCCCCCATGATTCAATTACCTCCCACAGGGTCCCTCCCATGACAGGTGGGTATTACGAGAGCTTCAATTCATGATGAGATTTGGGTGGGGACACAGCCCAACCATATACTAATATTCCTCCTGATGGTGTTCACAAACATATAGCACTTAGCTCAGGCCCTGAGGCATAGCAGATAATTTGGAGTAGTAGAAGTAGATTTAATATTAAATTTCTATGTTTCCTACATTGGGGAAGTTTATTTGTACACTTGGGTTTCTGCCAAATTGAATTCATTGATGAAAAGAAAAACAAATGGTAAAGGATAAAACAAAAATAAATCACATATTGGTACACTAACATATCAAAGGAAGGTAGAAAGTTGTGTTTTCAGCATTTGTTCTCAGGGCTGCTGCAGTCCCACCAGGAAGCTGCTGGCTGCTCCTCCAAGGCTCACTCTGCCCTCTGACAGACGGCAACACACCAAGTACATTGTAATTGGAAACTCAAGGGAGATTAGCCTTAACTTTTCTTAATTAAAAATAATAATTATGATACCCAGACCATGAAAAAGGTGGGCTGCCTTCTCCCTAGAATATGTTAAAATATAAAGAGAGAGAATGGGATTTAATGAGGTATACCATGTTTGACCCAATTAAATCCTCAGTCTCCTGTATCTCAGCCTCCACTTGGCCTCTGAGGCTCATAAATAGTTACTGGACTCGGCTCATCAACAAAGCCACTATAAGGAATAGGTTTCTTCCCCTAGATGCATATTATGATTGACAGTGTAATCTACAAGCATGTGATGATGTCAGGAATCCCATGATATATATGAGATTTCTATATTGCCTACCAGGCTTCTCTTAATTGTGGTAGAGTATTGGGAGTTATAGGTATTGAGATGCAAATCTGTGCAGGATGGAGTTAGCCCTTTTTCTTAACATGTACAATGGAAATTTATCAGAGTGCACTGCAACATGTTAGGATTGTTTTGTGAAACTTCTGCTTCGTGTGTGTGCGTGTGTGTGCGTGTGCACCCATTCACGTAGCGGATCACAGTGCAAAATCTGTGTCTTGCTGTGTATCATGGCAGAAAACCAATTTTGTTTGGAAAAACACTTCTATATCAGATCTACATCACTCATTCTTAACTTTTGTGAATCACAAAGCATTTTAAAATTTTTATATTTTTAACTTCTATCTTCATTTTGGGGCCACATGTGAAAGTTTGTGTGTTAGGGTTCTCTAGAGGGACAAGACTAATAGGATAGATGTATATATGAAGGGGCGTTAATTAGGAGTATTGACTCACACGACCATAAGGTGAAGTCCCACAATAGGCTGTCTGCAAGCTGAGGAGCAAGGAAACCAGGTTTAGTCCCCAAACCTCAAAATTAGGGATGCTGACATTGCAGCCTTCGGTCTGTAGCCAAAGGCCTGAGAGCCCCTAGCAAACCACTGGTGTAAGTCCAAGAGTCTAAATGCTGAAGAACTTGGAGCCCAGTGTTCAAGGGCAGGAAGTAGCCAGCAATGGAGAAAAGATGACTTTCTGAAAGAAAATCAAGTCTGCTTTTTTCATCTTCTTCTGCCTGCTTCATTCTAGCTGTGCTGGCAGCTGATTAGATGGTGCCCACCCAGATTGAGGTGGGTCCGCCTCTCCCATTCCACTGACTCAAATGTTAATCTCCTTTGGCAATACCCTCACAGACACACCCAGCAACAATGCTTTGCATCCTTCAATTCAATCAAGTTGACACTCCATATTAACCATCACAGTTTGTTACATAAGTAAACACATGTCACAGGGGTTATTGTACCTATTATTTCATCACCCATGTATTAAGCCCAGTACCTAGTCGTTATCTTTTCTGCTCCTCTTCCTCCTCCCATCCTTGCCTCCCATCCCCACCAGTGTCTAGCATTATAAAAATTTGAGTAAAACCATGAACTGCTTGTGAGAAAATGCATATACTAAAAATTGGGCATACAGTTGCATTTTGTATCTGGAGCTCTGACTAAGCATTCCTAACAGAATCTTTTGCTGTTGTTGTTGTTGTTGTTTGTTGTTGTTTTTGCAATGAAGATCTAAAAATACATGAGAAGGTAGTGGAGGTAATGAAATGTATCTTTAACACACACACACACACACATACACACACACACACACAAACTATAAGGACAATAATTTTTCCTCATAAGTGAAACATAGTTTTGGGAGACAATTGTTATTACCCCTATTGCATAGGATAATAAATTAAGAATGAGACATGCCTAAAACATAACGGTAGTCCAAGAAATACTGCAAATAAAGTGAAATATTGAACATATTTATTTTAGGCTTAGAAATTAGAATTCCTTAGCAACTTCCAGTAAAGCTAAGCATAGTCATGGCACAGACTGGATTCTAACAAAAGTGAGTTTTCAATAACTCACCTAAAAAGTGTTTAAAAGTGGAATAAAGTATTTATTTTGTCGAGGATCATTCACAAGCTTAATGTACATTTTGCATGAAGCATGATGTTTTTGCCTTCCTCCATTCCTTCCCTCACTTTTACCCAGTTTTTTAAAAAAGAAAACACTCTTCTTAGGCAAAAGTGATTTCTTTTGAGGAATTTAACACCCAGTATACATTATGTTTTTTAAATCTTATAACCAGGCATAAAATAATCCTTGCTTCAGTTATATAACATACTGTGTTATGGTTTTCACTCAACATGAACTTAAGACATCACCATTAACAAAAATTTATCTAAGCTACAGAAATTATTTTTCAAACCATACACTATGCATGTGCTTTTAAATTGAGAAATCAAAACTCTATTTTAAACATATGATACAAGTGTAAAATCCCCAAATATTACTAAATCCATTCCAAGAAAAGAAATGCACAAGAAGCAGGGAAGATTCAAGAAAAGATGCATTCATAGGCATACACAGCTTACTTCCTTCTGAATGAAATCTTCAAACTTCATTTTTATTTTCCCCACATCCCTGACAAAATTGATGAAATATCTGCTCACTGAGTCTCTTCATCTCATCAACATTAGGCTTTATGACAATTTTGGGTCTTGCAACAGAATACCAGTCCTAAGCATCTGGAGAACATTTTAGAAAGCCCTAAACATTTATTGAGATTGTGTGGTGCCATTGTAAGTGCTTTACAGATAGGATGTCATTCAAACCTTACAAAAATTCACTGAAGGATTATTATCCCTATGATGCCCATGTTTCTAAAAATTGTTTTACTATAGTTTCAACTCCACTTCCTCCTAAAATAGTACTTTTATTTATTTATTTTTTTGAGAGAGAGTTTCACTCTTGTTGCCCAGGCTGGAGTGCAATGGCATGATCTTGGCTCACCACAACCTCTGCCTCCCAGGTTCAAGGGATTCTCTTGCCTCTTCCTCCCGAGTAGCTGGGATTACAGGCATGCACCACCACACCCAGCTACTTTTGTATTTTTAGTAGAGACTGGGTTTCTCCATGTTGGTCGGGCTGGTCTTGAACTCCTGACCTCAGGTGATCCACCCACCTCAGCCTCCCAAAGTGCTGGGATTACAGGCATGAGCTACTGCGCCCAGCCTAAAATAATATTTTTAACATTAGCATGAAGACATCTTTCCTAGGGGTGTTGTAATTTGAAGGTGAGACTTTGAGGTCTGCACTTTAAACAAATTCTCCAGGCAATTCTGGTAGAGGTGGTCCACAGATCACAGTTTAAAAAACAATATTTTAATGTTCAAAAATATCTAAGTGCTTTTAATATCAAAATGAAATCTGTATTTTATTTGCTTTTTATGTTGTGACTGGTTCAGAGATTTAATTAAAATGAAATGGTCCCCTTATATAAAATATAATTTAAAAACTACAATATTTGCTTTGATATTTGCCTTTAAGATATAAACCCATCTCCCAAATTTATATTTTTATACCTTAATCAGAGAGCCAGACTTCTTTTTAAATCTTTCTTTTGAGTCATACACCGGGTTCTAGCCATAGTAATTCTCTCAGATGTAAGACGGGCTTCAGTCCTGCCAATGTGAGCAGTGTCATATGGAAAGCTCATTGATTTCCTGCAATTTTAGTTAGGTATATTGCTAACAGACTGCATAGGGAATGGCTGAGTAACATTCAGCAAATCCTATTTTCCTGTAAGTGGGTTTTGTAATGTATTTCAGATTTGGAAGAAAGGAACTGTCATTCCCAGAGAAAGTTTGCTTTTCTCTTCACTTGGTGTTGATCACAATGCAATATGGCATATGTGGTATGGCAGTGTGTGATGATTCCTAGTCTCATTTCCTTTCTTCCTGTAACTTTAATATATTCTTTAAATAAGAAAACTTGTATAGATTTATTTTATCTTGATTTCAACTATCTCTCATCATTTCTCTTGGAAAAGATTGGAGAACAGCAATCTGAAAGGCATCTGAGTTTGTAGATTTCTCAGGTAGGTAACTAAGAGGGATACAGTGGTATGGCTGTCATCAATACTGATGTAACATTCAGTGGTACAAACAGGGGTGTTCAGATCACTGGGGGCAATAGATTAAAAGAAATATAATGATAGGATGTAAATGTTTTTAAACAGGACACTTTCCACACTTTGGAAATCATTAAAGAGGTATTTATATTGAAATATTGTCTGACATATTCTGATGTCAGATAATATTGTTTTCTTTATATTTGTTATTTTATTTCTCATCTTCCTTTCAGTTATTATGAAAAGACTGTGCTTCTCAGACCCTCTTTGTGGTTAGCCAGGACCATGTAATGTTCTTTGGTTAATGCATTTGAATAAATAATGTGTGCGTGTGCATGTGTGTATATATGTGTCATATCCAAGGAGGAAGTTTGAATTACCAATGCAAGACTATGCTGCACTTATTTCTACCTGTCCCATTAATCATGGAAGCAGGTGTTCACATGGTGCCTCCTGAACCTTTTCTCTTCTGAGTAACTATGATGATCAGAGCCCTCTTCCGACTTTCGCTGAATAGGTAACTCAAAAAAGATACACTTTAATGTATTAAGTGACTGAGATTTGGCAGAGGGTGGTTACACTGCAGCGTAACCTGATCTATGATGATAGACACTCATATGTTTTTTAAATCTTTATAAGAATTATAATTTTGGGTTGCATTGGACACAACAAAACAAATGAAGACAGATGGGTATTATATTTTCAGGATTAACTATACACCATTTATATTACTAAAGGTTTTGGTGCTTTCTCCACAGGGAAACTATTGAAGTTACTGAGAAAATTTGGCCTGAATGAAAGGCTTAAGGGAATGTTGATAGGTGATTTAAAATCTTAAAGGACAACTGGGTTGAGAAAAAGAAAATAAAATAGAGCATTACAATTTTGCAGAGGGTAAACCTATACAAATTAGTGGTATTCAAAAACTATAAGTTCAAAGTGAGGGAAAATAATTTTTGTAACAATTATACATGCCAAAAATCATAATAGATATCTTGTGATATCTTGAACTTTTTTTCATCAGAAGTGGAATGAAGGGAAATACTACATAATCTTGCCTCATAGAAACAGTTTAAGCTAAGGCCGGGTACGGTGGCTCACACCGGTAATCCCAGCACTTTGGGAGGCTGAGGTGGGCAGATCACCTGAGGCCAGGAGTTCCAGACCAGCCTGGCCAACATGGTGAAACCCCATCTCTACTAAAAATAGAAAAATTAGCCGGGCATGGTGGCAGGTGCCTGTAATGCCAGCTACTCAGGAGGCTGAGGCAGGAGAATCGCTTGAACCCGGGAGGTGGAGGTTGCAGTGAACTGAGATCAGGCCATTGCACTCCAGCCCAGGCGACAAGAATAAAATTCCATCTGGAAAAAAAAAAAGAAACAGTTTAATATAAAAAGTTTAGATATGTGGGCTTGGGAATGCACACAGGCTATTCCTTTGCTGTAATTTTTCCAAGGTCATCTACCTAGTAACTGGGAATAGCTGGTTATTCTGATGCTATTCCCAGTTACTAAGTAGATGATCTTGGACAAATTCTCTAGGCCCAACTTTCTTCTCATATGAAATAATGTTAATTTTGATAATAATGGTATCTACCCTGGTCTCACTACTGGGATTACATGAATGAAATCAGAAAAAACAGTACAAACACTGGCTGGCACAAGATGATTAAGAGCTCTTAGCTATTATTATTATATACCCAAGGGAAGTTGAAGATTGCAGATTTGAGAGATAGAATTAGTTGAATTCTACAGTCCTTTTGAAATTGACAAGCAGTTTTTTGGTTCTTGAATCAGTCTTTCGGACAGTAGTCCTAGAAACTAAAATTTTCCTTAAATCTAACATGTTGGGCAATCATTCAAAAAATTTGTCTTAAATTGTGTAAAATTGTGAAGATTTTTTTTTTAGGTAGAATTGAATTTACTTGGACTGTAATTACTGTGGAAGGCAGAATTCTAAGATGACACCCCAAAAATTTCTCACCCTAATCCTACACTATGAATATGAGCTCTGCCCCCCGTTTTTATTCTGTGATTTTTATTTTTACATTACATGGCATAAAAAGATTTTACAGATGTAATTAAGGTTACTAATCAGTTGACCTTAAGATGGAAAAATTATTAGTGGGCCTAGTTTAATTTTAGGAGCTTTTAAAAGCAGATAATTTCTCCAACTCATAGCAGAAGAAGCAGGGAAATCTGAAGGATGAAGAAAACTCTACATGAGGAAACTTGCTTTTCCTTGCAATATTGTAAAAAGACCTGAAAGAAGTCCCATGGCAGGAGACTGTGAGCAGCCTCTTGGAGTTGAGAGTTGCTTGGTAACCTGGAACAGATGACTTCATTCCTGCAATCACGGAGAACTGAATTCTGCCAACAATCTGAATGTGTTGGGAGGTAGATTCTTCCCCGGAGCCTCAGATGTAAAGACAGACATCTCCCACTATGAGTGTGAGCCCCTGAGCAGACGACCAAGTTTAACTATGCTGGTCTTTGATACATGCAAATAAATAGCCACAGGTTTATGGAAAAAAAGAGCAAGGGGTAATAAATGAGTGTGTTTTCTTTTTTTGATTCACTAAGCTTGTCTTAGTTATGCAGCAATAGAAAACTACTGCAGTCACTAAAAAATATGGAGGTTGAACTGATTTGGGGAAAGAGTCATTTTTTATCATACTAAAATTAGCTAGACCACTTACTTTGGCAAATGTGTGTGTGTGTTATGTGCAGCTGATGAAAAGGACCAGTGTAATGCACCATAGACATCTATTTAGACAGAAATCGAAATCACTATTCTATTGAAAGCATTTTTCACAGAATCAGGAGTGAGTCACCATCTTAAAAAATCCTGACCTTTTGACTGTGAGATGCTAAACTATTTCTCACAAGATTTGATGACTTATTGAAGCTTTTCTTTCTTCTATGTCTTTCAAATGTGGATTGCCACCAGCTAAATCATAGTTATGGTCAGTTGTGAATCTAACATTTGAAGAAGCTTTCACATGAAACGCCCCTTTCATGTGAAACACCTCTTACTTAAAACAAAACCACTATTTAAAGTTGCAGAGTCGCACAGATTTTTATTTTATTTAGAGTATTAGCCAAGAATAACTATATAAATTGGATTCTATTTATATTCTCAATTGATACTTGGAGTACATATGATAAATAAAAAGACAGATTGGTTACCATAGTCAAAATTCTACGCTTTTTTGTATCTGTCTCATCGTGCTCCCCTCTATTTGTATTGATTCTATTTTTTATTTGAATGATTTTACTCTTGACGTTTGAAATGTATGTACTCCATTACTTTTATTTTAGTTTCTATATTAAAACATATTAAAATAATTCCATACATTTAAACATATATCTTTAAAAATGAAAGTCCCAAATCAAACTTAGTTGGCAATGGTTGGGTATGGTGTCTCATGTCTGTAATCCCAGCACTTTGGGAGGCTGAGGCAGGCAGATCCCTTGAACCCAGGAGTTCCAGACCAGCCTTGGCAAGATAGGAAGACCCCATCTTTACAAAAAATACAAAAATTAGCTGGGCATGGTGGTGTGCACCTGCAGTTCTAGTTCCTCAGACTAGCCACCCTGGCAGGTGGCAGGATTGCTTGAGCCTGGCAGATTGATGCTGCAGTTGGCTGGGATTGTGCCATGACACTCCAGCCTGGGTGACAGAGTGAGACCTTGTCTCAACAAACAAATAAAAAGACAAACAAACAAACAAAACCTTAGTTGGCAATTATGATATGTAGAATGCATTTAATTAATTTGGCTTCTTGAAAAATACTGTGGCAACTTGTCTCATTCTGGAAAGACCATTTTCTTCCAAACTAGAAGAGCCTTTAAAGTCTGATCGCAAGAATGTGTCATGTAACAGATGTGTATATTAATAATCATAAGTATGAATTGATTTTCCAGTGGTCACCCCTTGGCAGATTTAAATATAGATTTTTAATTTCTTTTAATTAAGTGTGGTTTCTATTACAGCATTTTATGTTTTCTTGACAGAAATGGTCTGCTGATACTACTTAGTTAAATTTTTTTCTTCTTATCACTAACATAACTTTCCTGGTTCATAGATAAAATCCATGTGGCATCATGTGGCTTTAGGTTCTCACAGAAGTCCTTTGCATGCTGTCAGACAAGCGGCTTCAAGACTGCTACAGAACATGCGAGATCCAAAGCTGGTGCCCAACCACATCTTCTGACTTTCTGTGGCTCTAAAAATCTGTGGGAAAGTATGATAACTTGTTCTCAAATTGAGGTTCCATTACGTTCAGGCACCAAAGGGACCTGATTGTTAAAATTTGGTCCCCTGAAGAAAATTGTAAGCGAATTAAGGTAGTGTGAAAAAATTAGTGGCAGATTCTGAGTGTTCAATATCCGTGAGCTACAATGGGAGGTTGTGTGTGAAACCCAAACTAACTGCAATCTCACCAGCTTTTTTTTTTTTTCTGGAATTTCTATTCCATGAAAAGGAGAGGTTAGTGAAATAAACACACAAACACAGACACACGAATATATAACCACAAACACACATAGTGGGAAATATCTAGGAAAGAGCTTATTACAAAAAGCCAAAGGGAGAAAGTTGTCAAATGATTAGTGTTGAAGGGAAGGTCACCAGTGACTGGAGTAGCAACATATGCACCTCAGAGCAAAAGTGGGCAAAAAGTTGAGGGATGGTGAGAAAAGTAGATAGTGGAGCAGAGGGAGAGGCACAGTGCCACAAATAGAAGTTCTGATCATATTTGAAAATCCCCACCTTCAATCTCTTATGAGAAGAGAGAAAAATTGAGGAAGAAATCTGGAGAGAATACTGGAATCTCTGCTAATTAAGTCCAATACAGTAGAATTTGTTGTATTTCTATCAATATGTATCCCTTGCACTAGCAGGTAAGGTTAAAGAGATGGGTAGTATGACATAAAAATGATAACTTTTACATTGTAGATAAAAATAAAAACCAAAACCAGAAACCAGAAATTAGCCAAGAGAAGAAAATAGTTACATCAAATCTACACCTAAAAATATCTACTGTAGACATATTAGTGTACAATCTTTTTAGCAAATAACCATTCTCACCGATCGTTCTTCTTTGGGAAATATTCAAAATGGGATTATGCTGTATATATCGTTTCATAACTTGATTTTTCCAGTAATATAAAATGGGCCTCTCTTTATGTTGTTCAATATTATTTTTGCAGCATGACTTTCGTATTTCTATTGTATTATGTTGAATGCATGTTCTACTTTTCACTGAACTGCTTCCTTATTATTAGGCATATACCTTTTTTCCTTTTTTTAATTCTATGGGCAATTTTATGCCATATATCCTCATAGCTGAATCTTTGCTTACGTGTTTAATTATTTGTTTGGGATGAATTCCTGGAAATTGACTTACCATTTCAAAATGCTAATATATTGTTAAAGCTTTCAATAGGTGACCATACATTGTCTTCCAGCAAAATTGTATATGTTTACTATTTATGAGAGTCTCGGACACTTAAAAATTAGAGGAAAAATCCCTCAAACCATTGTCTATTATGTTACTTAGTCTTGTCCTTCCTGCCAGCAGCCCCTTTTTCCTCCAAATGATGGGTCCTTAATATTACTGAATGATGACAGTAATAATAATAATACAAATAAAAATCAATGGACTAGTTTAACTATAGGAAAATAGTCTCTACAGAAGTGCACAGACGTTCTAATGAAGGTTATGTTGGGTATGGAATGTGGATGTAAAGAGAGGAGTGAGAGGGAATGGAAGTAGTGATATTTAATATTTCTTCTTAAAACATTTCTGTACTCCTTATAGTTTTTCAATGAGTTCATTTTAAAAGTTATCCTTAGGGAAATATTATGGGAATAGAAAAGAAGGGAAAGAAACTCTCATGTATTACACATAAAACTTGACTGTAAAAGTTAAAATGCAGAATCTCACTTTAACTTCCACTTATCATTTGAAATAGATATTATTCTTTCTCATTTTCAGGTAAAAAAAAAAAAGCAGTGGCTTATCAAGGTTAAATGACTTGTCCTAAGCCAAATAGCCATACTGCAAGGAAACTAGAACTGAACCTAGGTTGACCTGATCTAGACTAATTTGGAGTGAAGCTGGGAATTTAATACAGAAACCGATGTTCTTTCCTCTGTGCTGAGCTGTCTATCAGGAGGGCAGTGAGCTGACTTCTGAGATCAAGATGACTGTGTAGAGAAAAGGGGACTGTTGGCTCCTTTGCAGGATCCCAGTTCTGAAGTTAATGAGTTCGAGTGTCTGGGAGAACTGACTTCCCACAAGGTCACACAACAGGAGTCAGTGATTTCTGACTCTGCATATCCAGCACAGTTTCTTGCCAGTTCTCTTGGAACCAGCCTTGTGGTTTCATTTCTTACAGACAAGGTCAAATTCCAGAAATTTATTTCAAGTGAATGACTGCAGTGAAAAAGAGAGTGGTGGTGAATTCTGATACAGAGTGGTTGCTACCTGTCAAGTATTAAAGTAACAGCTTTCTTTTCTGAATTAGCAATAGCTTTTCTTACTACAATGCATGGCAGAGATACAGTGATGGAGATTTAGCAAAGTATAATTATGATAAGAAAGCAAGGGGATAAGAAACAATAGCTCTACATATAAGAAGTCCTACAAAATGAATCAGAACGTAGATCCTTAATTCAGAGGGAGTTGAAGTTCCTAGAAATGAGACTTGCAATGCTTAAAATAAACTTTTTGATTCCTGTAGGTGATATATAAAAACAGATGCAATAGAAATATAGAAATCACAGAAATTATTTAGATGTACTTTTTTTTTTTTTTTTTTTTTTGAGACGGAGTCTTGCTCTGTCGCCCAGGCTGGAGTGCAGTGGCGCAATCTCGGCTCACTGCAAGCTCCGCCTCCTGGGTTCACGTCATTCTCCTGCCTCAGCTTCTCTGAGTAGCTGGGACTACAGGCTCCCGCCACCACGCCCGGCTAATTTTTTTGTATTTTTAGTAGAGACGGGGTTTCACCATGGTCTCGATCTCCTGACCTCGTGATCCGCCCGCCTCGGCCTCCCAAAGTGCTGGGATTACAAGCATGAGCCACCGTGCCCGGCCTAGATGTACTTATTTTTAATGTAATGCTTTAGTTAATGAGGATTATGGTGGAAAAAATGTGAATGCCCTTGCTCTCATAATTGTGAAGTCCAAAGATAAGGTAGGCTTCATGTGTAATAGATTTAATCAATAATCACCAAGAATTTATTTCTGCTCATGTTTTTTTGTTTTGTTTTGTTTTGTTTTGTTTGCCATCCAGAGATTTTTACTGGTTTCCTTTATTGGCTGAAAAAACTCTGTTACCCATAGTCACTCCCAGTTATAGAGAAAGAGCACATCATTCTCATTGTAAAAAAGACTATACTGTCTTTGGTCACATGTATACTCCTGAGCTAATTACTGTTTCCAGGGATACTCCCTTGGAGCTGGACATGAGGTTCACTGGCCCTGAAGATCCTAGGCTCTGAAGTATATATACACAGGTCCCATAACAAAATTCTAGTCCATTATTTAGGGGAAAAGAAATAAATGGCTTTTGAGTAGGCATTAGTGATAACATTTATAGTGAAGATCCAGCTCCTTTGTACATCTATTTATTGAGCTCTCACTGTGTGTGGAGACATGCTTCATAGCTATGTATACAGATATTATCTCTAAATCTCACAATGACTATCTGCATAGGCTTGTTTTCTTATGTCAGCTATCTCTTTCTGATTAACAAACTTACTCAGAACTTAGTAATTTAAAACTACAATCATAAACATTCATTCCCTTATAGTTTCTATGAGTCAGAATGCAAGGGCAGCTTAAGGAGTAGTTCTGACTTGGAGTTTCTCACGAAGTTGAAGTTAAGAAGTTGGCTAGGACTGTATTCACCTGATCATTTGACTGGGGTTGGAGAACTCACTTCTAAGGCGACTTACCCACATGGCTGGCAAGTTGGGTTGATGGCTGGCAAGATACTTCAGTTCTCCATGAGAGTCTCTTGATAGAGCTATTTAAATGTCCTCATGACATGACACCTGTTTTCCCTCAAAACAAACAATTCAAGCAAGCAAAATAAAAGCTGCAATGTCTTTTATGAACTAACATCTAAAAATCCCCCATAGTCACTTTTGCAATATCCTACTGGTTACAATTGTCATCCCTACATAATATGGGCAGGGTCTACACGATGGCATGAATACCAGAAGATGATGATCATTGGGGACCATCTTGGCAACTGGCAACCAAATGTAGGCATTGATATGCCTGTAACACAAATGACAACCAAACTCAAGTTGCTTATGATCGCAGACAATCTCAGTGCACATTTTTTTTTTTTTTTCATGACTGAACTGGTAAATCCAGGACAATTTGGCTCCAAAGATTATTCTTTTCCTATTAGAAATTTTTATTTAACCTTCCTCATAACTTGTAGAATATATGGAACAATTAAGTTGGTCTTATTTTGTAGGTTATGACATTGAGAATTCAGTTGGTTAAATGATTTGCTCAAGATCAGTCCAGTTATGGCAAATTGTTGACACGGTGACAATCAGGACATATGCACTAGATAGTTTAAACATGCTTTTGAAAATGAAGTTTTCAAGGAGAATGAAAATTCCTTATGAGTCAGCTAGGTTTATACTGTAGCTGAGGTCCTCTCTTTACTTGTAGTTTTTTTTTTTTTATTGTTATACTTTAAGTTCTAGGGTACATGTGCACAATGTGCAGCTTTGATACATAGGTATACATGTGCCATGTTGGTTTGCTGCACCCATCAACTCATCATTTACATTAGGTGTTTCTCCTAATGCTACCCCTCCCCCAGCCCCGCCCCCCCGACAGGCCCTGGTGTGTGATGTTCCCTGCCCTGTGTCCAAGTGATCTCATTGTTCAATTCCCACCTATGAGTGAGAACATACAGTGTGAAATTATAGTTTTTATACAGATAGCTCAAGAGGGTCTCTCAAGCTTAATTGCAATCTTGAGTCTTTTTATAACAGTACCAAAAAGCATTATTATTATACACTTAAACTCTATTTCTATAAAACTGACAATTAGCATATTAATCTTGAATTGTGCTTATAAACTTCAGTGAATATCAACTAATGGTGCCTAGAACATAATAAGTGATCAATAAACATTTATTAACATTATTATAACCATTATTTCACTATTCCTTCATAGGCTAAACTTAACTGACACCTATATACAATGAAACTTAACTTTAGGCATTCAAGGGCAACTTTAAAAATCTGGATTTAGAGTTGGTAAGAGGAATTCAGCAATACTCCCACATCATTTGTTCTCCTGATTGTGTATTTTAAGTATTTATTCCTTCATTCTCCACCCTCTCCTATTGTGTGTTTTAAGTGTGTATTTCTTCATTCTCCACCCTTTCTCAGTCTACCCCCCAGCCCCTTACCTCAATCTATTCCCAAGTCCCTTGGACTTCAAAGAAGGAAAGAGTGCCTATGAAGGCATTAGTGTTTCTTAAGGCCAATATACCCAAAATTATTCATATATTTAACAGATAAACAAGGAAAACAACATTTTTATTTGAATAAATGAATGGATACTGTGATAATTTTTGGCTAGTTATGGGACTGCAAAAAAAATGTCAGAGTATTAAGAACCTCAATCACCTTCCTTTTACATTCAGGCCACTGAATAATTTATCAAATTTTTAGGCTTATGATAATGCCTGGTTGGATCACAGAATAAATCACAAATATACCACTTTCTGAATTGCTTGTTTTGTCTACTTTAATTCTATTGTAGTCTTAAAGCCCATCTGTTAATAGTAATAAAATTAATGGTAATATTAATAGGGCCAAGTATAGACTCTTTAACAATTATTTGTATTCTAAGCACTATCTCTATCCCTGAATGACTATGTAAATGAGCACTGTCTCAAGAGTGGCAGACAAAACATAACTACCAACATTCAATATGCATTTGTTTTTCTTTCTGGCAGATTCCTGATTTGGTTAGGGTGTTCATCCACTGTGTACTTGGAATGGTGACTATTCCCAGTAATAAGGGAAATCCAAATATGGTGGTTCAATTCTGTTGCCAGTGTTATAACCCAGTTCTAGACAAAGTGACACTAGATGACATCTGGCCAGACAGAAGCTTTTGCTAATGATTTTCTTCATTAATTAAAATTAACACATTGAAAACACTATCGTTTGCTAGACATTGTTGGTTCAATATAACCATGAGAAGAAACAGCCTTGACACATGAGGAAGGAGAAGTGGAGAGATGGAAAACTCCCATGTCTTTGAATACAAGACAGAACTTCTTAATTTAACCAACCCTGGATTTGGCCTACTGCCAATTTGAAGAACTGGAGGATAAGAGGCGTATGTATCAAACATGCCCTAAACATACTTATCCAGAGCCCCAAAGATCTTCTCTTACTTTGCTGCTGAATTTCTGTGAGATCAGAAAGAGAGGTAAAGTTAATTACTGCCTTTATTACTGTGTATTAGTCCAGGACCACTGCAAAATGGCCCCAGTCTTGACATAACATAGGCCACTACTTGCGATCTTTGATGGGACTCTCATTGATGGAAGTGTTTTATGTATACCGTCAATAAAACCAAAACTCAAACCTTTTCCTTGAGAAATATACATGTCAGGCCTAAGGTTGCTAACCCTAAGGAAACCAGGCATTTTCCCTTCTTTGTTACTTGAGACTCTGCTGCCCATCCCAACTTTGGGAGAGCTGAGGCCCATGGTGACCAATGAGGTCACGAAAAACTTTGCCATTCTTTTATGTTTTCATTAGTATGTGTTTTTACTGTTTTCTTATGATGCAGGGAGACCTGAACTGTAGTACAACACAGAAAACCCATCTGGTTATAATAATCATAGCTGACGTTTATTGAGCTAAGGTCACTATATGCTGGGCACTAATCTCATCAATTCATATGAAATTAATACAGAAATTCTCACAGAGAGATACAGAAATGCACAAATGTTCAGCAAATTTCTTAAGATCACACAGTGAACTAGTAACACATCTGAGAGTTGAAGGCAAGTTGTTCAATAATCTGAATTCCTAAACATTACTGTGTACTGGTATAGAATTCATAAAACTGGTTTAACTCCTTTGATTCTTAAAATGGTTCATGAGAATATATTTTTGAAAGTCTCAGGAGCAGTGAAAGTAAGTTCCAAAGCAGAGTAAATGGCAGCATTTTGAAGGGATTAGAAATAGACTGGGCTATTTAAGAGAATATAGAATATAGAAACTTAGGTAGGCAGGGGGTATGGGAAAGATAGAAAACCCAAGAAGGAAACATAATCAGACTGTCTAATTTCTGGTTTCTTTCTCCTTTTTGGTCATCCACTTTGTCAAAAAAGACGAAAAACAGATTCCGTGTATCAATAGAGGGGCATAGGGATTCATCTGTCAACTAGTGTTAAAGCTTCTGTTAATTGATAAAACGTGTCAGTCTTTGAGCTCTTGCTATCTCAATGGATGCCTGCCTTCTAATTCAAATATTCTCTTGAGACAATAATGATGTGGGATAATATCCATGGATTTATGCTGTAAGTAAGACAGAGAAACCCATACTTTCACTGACACAATACAGGGAAATGGAGGGGTGGGTTATATGTGAGATCTATGACACACGACAGAAAAAATAGAAAGCCAAAATTCCTGATTGAGATAACTCTTATAGCCTTATCTTACGTGCTTTACATTTGCTAATACAATTTAACATCATTTAGTAAATGACTTAGTCTAGCTGGTAAAATAATGATACAATATTAGATCACTGCCTCTACAAGGAATTTCTGTGAGTTTAGACAGGTGATTTAACTCTTAAATGCCAAAATATATTTCCTGTTTAAGTCACTACAAAACGGCTGACTTTATGCATGAGTTATTCATAATACTTAAAAAGTACATGGAACATATATTTTATATCCCAATTGAAAAATACAGTAGAGGAAGTTAGATTTATCTTTATAAATAGTTTATGTGATCTAACTAAACATATTAACTAACAAAAGATCATAAAACAGTGTTCATTTTTTCCCCAACTCTTTAATCTGCTCTTATTTTTTTTTTCAATAAAACGATGAAGAAGCTTAAATGGTGTTTTTTTGTTTTGGTTTCTGCTAAGAGTGTGACGTATAGAAAATAAATCTAAAACTCAAAATGAGCAAGACTCATCAGCACTGAGAACTGAGAACCGATTTCTTGATTTACAATGCTTCCTTGCGCTTCCAGAACTACTGTCCAAAATGAATATATATTAAAAAATGTGGTTCTAATGCACGGCATAGCTTCACTGCCTGATGTCATCAGCAGCTCCACAAGCTGAACTGGAGAAAGCTGCTAGTTTGTGAGTTGAGTGTTAGTTTCTCAAAGAATCTCTAGAACTGAACTCCTTTGCTTGTTTACTAAGAATACATGCGAATCAAATGCTTAGGCACCGAGGGAAGGTCGGAAATAATATTAATACTTGTATGTGTGAAGGTTGTGCTTTGTTACATTGCTACATTGTCTTTTAAGTTTATCTACAGCCTATCTATAAAGCCAAAAATATATTAGAACCAGTGTACTAAAGGTTTTATAAGGCAGGTGTAAAATTGCTTAGATAGTATACAAAGTTATATTTTAAATTTTATTTTTATCTTAAAATGGAAAATATTATAAGTCCATGTAAATACAAAAAGGCATAAACACAATGTTTTTTTTTTATCGTGACTTTCTTCCACTTTTTATTCTAGTTTTCTAGACTGGTTGCTATGAATGCTTTAGTAAGAAGCTCTAATTTTTAAACTAAGGCTAGACAAATATTCTTTAATAATAATATCTAACACTTGATTACTTGTTAAGAGCCAAGTGTTCTCCTAAGCAGCTGAATGGAGTAATTTATTTAATCTTCACATTAACCTTGAAAGGAATATACTGTAATTTGCTTGTTTGATCGTTGAGGAAACTAACACAAAGAGCTTGTTCAGAAATCAGAAAATTTGATCCAGATCTTATAAAAAATAAATGATGGAGGTGGATTTGGAACCCAGGCAGTCTGATTCTCTAAATCCAGTCTCTAACCTTACATGACTTCTCTCCAGAAAGAGAGACATTGAGTCTGAGACATTTGTGAAGCCTTATGTGGCACACAGCAATATCAGAGTCCTAATTCTTCTCCTTAAAACATTTCCTCTTGGGTTCTGATCTCTTTAATATGTGATGTGATTTGAAAAGAATATTTAAGATGAGATGTGTATTTTGGCTGATACAAAATAGAAACAAAAAACCTCTTTTAGTCTAGACAACATGCCTCTATTAATGCAGCTCAAACTTGCTTTCGATTTTCTGCTTATACTAGTGTATCAAATTAAAATCATGGCCATTGAAATCCTAGTCTTTTCCTTGGGAGGAAATGAGAAATAAAACTCATTAAGAGAGAGAGGGATGAAAGGTGCTGCAGAGACAAAGTAGCCAGGAAGGTTTAAGGGCAGGTGGGAAATCAACACATCAAAGCTCAGTTGAAGATAGGAGGCGCTAGTGAGATAGCACGAAGGTTATGCTACTAGTCAATTATTTCATCGTTTACTAAATGATGTTCAATTGTATTAGCAAATGTAGGGCATGTAAGATAAGGCTGTAAGGGTGAGGGTCAAAAGGAGAATAGTTGAGCTTGCTAGGCCTGTATTTTCCCAGGTGCATTCATCTGCTGAAAGTGAAAGAGCTCAGCGTGGAATTGAGGCTTTGAAGTGTGCAGGAATTTTATTTTTAACAACTGCTGTGGAAGATTATAATGGGGAGTTAACATATTGGTCTTTATTTATAATTTCTATATATTTCAATGAAGTTGCCACAGAAACCCTGTCATCTTGTACTGCACCTCAATTCAGATTTGACAGTAGGAGTGTGGGAGAGAGGGTGAACTGTGTACAGGAGTTTTAATTAATCTCATGGTTGATAGATGTAAAGTGGAAATATTCCGGGTGTAACCCCTGTTTCTCTATTCTGAACCCCAAAAGAAGCAGCTATGTAATTCTGAAAGTACTCAGGGAGTGTCTTCCGTGTGCTCAAAAAAAGAAATCAGAGATCGCAGAACATCTGCTATCTTCTTCACCCTTCTCAGCCTTGTTAGTGGATGGTAATTGCTGCTTTCTGTGATGAATGAGTCCTGTGCCTCAGTGCACACCAATCCCCATTCAAGTTCACCAGACTGCACAACCCATGTGGCTTCAGAGAGCACTCCCACCCCCCACTATCATTGTCATTGCGGGCTGCGTTTATCTTCCACTGCAACTCAGCAACAGCCACTTTTTTTTTTTTTTTTTTTTGAGACGGAGTCTCGCTCTGTCGCCCAGGCTGGAGTGAGGTGGCGCGATCTCGGCTCACTGCAAGCTCCGCCTCCCGGGTTCACGCCATTCTCCTGCCTCAGCCTCTCCGAGTAGCTGGGACTACAGGCGCCCGCCACCACGCCCGGCTAATTTTTTGTATTTTTAGTAGAGACAGGGTTTCACCGTGGTCTCGATCTCCTGACCTCGTGATCCGCCTGCCTCGGCCTCCCAAAGTGCTGGAATTACAAGCGTGAGCCACCGTGCCTGGCCAACAGCCACTTTTAAGGGGCTACCTTGTCTACCAGGAAATGCTGTTACCATCAGCCCAGCTGAGTTCTGCAGCAGCTAAGTCTCTGGAGCCCTGGTGTGTGATGAGTAATCCCAGCACTTTGGGAGGCTGAGGCGGGCAGATCACCTGAGGTTGGTAGTTCGAGACCAGCCTGACCAACATGAAGAAACCCCGTCTCTACTACAAATACAAAATTAGCCGGGCGTGGTGACGCATGCCTGTAATCCCAGCTACTCGGGAGGCTGAGGCAGGAGAATCACTTGAACCCGGGAGGTGGGGGTTGCAGTGAACCAAGATTGCACCACTGCACTCCGGCCTGGGCCACAAGAGCAAAACTCTGTATAAAAAAAAAAAAAAAAAGAGAAAAAAAGACGTTGTGTCTGTAGGGGTTTCCTGCACAGTTTGCGTTTGGCCCAATGTCTTCTGTGAAACTTTTTTTTTCAGGTTTTGTTTTTTTGTTTTAACAGCCCTTTGCTCTTCAGAAAACCCAAGCATGCAGAGGGGAGCTGGGCTGAGAGATAAAGCCAAGTAATCGACTTAAAAATCAGAATATCTCTTCTCTTTGAATACCTGTGGTTTTAATATTGGCCCAAGCTTTTTGTGCCTGATTTGGCTTTCTTTAGAATGTGCTTTGTTTTGTTGACTGTGGATAGGCTTTTGGTGCCCCCGTCCCCACCCAGCAGGGGACACATATGACAAAAACACCTTGGCAGTGGGCACAGCACAGGATCAGGCCAGCCTCCTGTCACATGGTAATGTCACGTTCTACTGCCGGTTCTGAGCTGCTTAGGAAGAGGTATCCAAAAAATGAATAGTCAGCCCTGTGTTGTTCTGTTAGTGCTCATGCTGTCGCAAAAAAAAAAAAAAAAAAAATCTTTCACCAGGTATTCATAAGCCCCCAGAATGTATCTGTTTTTCTCCAGAGTGAAAAAAAGCACTCCCTCAGAGTTTCAACCTTTGGAAGTAACATCTGTCATTTGAAGGTTACTTGTGTGAAGTCCACAAGCTACCTTTGGTGAAAGAGGGACAAGATGGCAACTTTACTTCTTTCTCCCTAGCCGAGTCTGTATCAATACTATTTATTCAAGGTCTGTGTTGTGGAAAGTTCCTTCCTGCCTATTTGCTGATCTGCTGAAAGTGATGGCTATACCCTCATGCTGGTCACCTACAGGTCCTAAGGGTCATGCAATCCTTATAAAAGGACATGAGTCAGAAAGTGGGCGATGGAGACACAAAGCTCTCTGTCTGTCTTAGGCATGCCTATTACCATTCCCCAAATTAGTCTCCCCAAAAAGAAATCTTCATAGTTTCACTTCACCTTTTTAATCCCCATGAAAATGGTATAATGACTGAACTCCTAAAATGAAATTATGTTTTAAATAAAGGGAAGAAGGGAGGCGGGGAAGACATTTCCATTCTGAAGAATCTCAAATTGTGTCTCCTATTGTCGCTGATCTTTAAGATGCACGTGGGAAAAGCCCAGGCTTTTTGGAAGGGTGGCTCCTCTCCCAGACACAGAGGCCATGCACAAAGTCACTCGGTAATGAGATTCTTCACAGCAGCAAACTGCACTGTCCATTCATGTTTCTTTTCCACCTGTCCCCACAATGGTGTCTGTTTGCTCAGCCCACATGCAACAAGGCTGTGTTTGTAAGTAAGGGCCCATTCATTGGCTGACTACTTAGAAGTCTTGACAGAAAATCTCATGAAAAGCTTCTCAACTCAAATTCCTCTTTAATGACTTGCTCCATTCACCAGGGATGGCAGGGGGAGGGTCCCTGGGGCTTGACTTCTTCCACTATGGAAGACAAGAAAGCATTTTTTATAAGGCTCCTGACGTGCCATGGTTATTAAACAACAGATTATGGTGAAAGATTGAAGGAGGAATCGTCTTCTTTTTTTTTTTTTTTTGAAATAGAAACTTAATTAAGCTCATAAAATATGTAATCTTCATCTATCACTGGTGCTTGCATTTTGAAAGAAAAAAATTTGAGTTGTTATTTAGGTTTCCATTTCGACTTTTTCCCCTTCAGCAGAAGGAGTCTCTCCCCCAAGCCGTATCCCCTCACCCCAACCTCCAAGGATTAGCAAGTTGCATGATTCCTTTTCTCTTGAGCTGCTTAAATATCATATTGTGAGAGAATTACATTTGTAGTTACTCTTGGTAACAAAGCCAAAGTTCAAACTACAATTACCTAGATTTTATGGTTTGGGATGCTGTTTAGTTACTTAAGGTATATGAAACATGGGAAAGTATCTCTGTGTATTTGATTCTCTCTTTGATCTCTTTGTGTGTGTCTTCTTAATTTTTCGAAGAAAGCCATTGGGTACTAGATAAGCAACTACTTAAGCTTTCCTTAATAAGTGCATGATATGCAAAGTTACAGTGGAGCAAAACAGGAGTGTTTCTGAGCCTAGTTTCAAGCACTATCTTTCTTAAGGTAACTTTGTTCAAATCCACCCACCCGAGGTTAAAGGATTTCCCCCATAGACCTCCTTATACCCTGTGCTTCCTCTTTCATATTACTCATCACCATTAGTGACATATTTTAATTCTTGAAATTCCCCCTTTAGCATGCATTCTCCATGAGTTCAGGGACTGTGTCTGACACATTCACTGCAGGATACTCTCCACTGAGAATAGCACATGGTGTGTAGTATATGCACAGTGTGTATTTCTTGAGGGAAAGAATGACTAATTCACAGTCTGCCACTCTCTACATTTCCAAAGAGCCTTTTAACAAAAATATTTCGAAGAGGAGTAGAGACTAAATGGAAGAAAACACAGTGAAGTCTCAATTTTACCATTAAAATGCATTGCTTCTTCCCTTTGTATTACAGCATTCAATGTATCAGAGTGCTAAGTAGTGAAGGGGAGACAAAGATACTACTAGCTTTCTGTGAGCGTAAGAACTAGTAGTGGTAATAGTAAAGGTAGAATCGTTGTATGTTATAAAAGAGAGAGAAACAAAGTGCTCTGGAAATCCAGACAAGACAAATTTTACTTGAAGGATCAGGATGTCTTCATGAAAGAGCTTTGAGGGTGAAGTAAGTGAGGCTGTAGCCTGAGGTGAAAAATTTAATGAGGCATCAAAAAACTCAGTAATCAAAACAAATAGTAATTTAATGCAGTATTTTTCTAAAAATCCATATAAACACCAAAAAACATGATGAACGAAATATTAACATTTTAATAAAGACAGGACCAGTATTGCTGATTTTTGCTTTTGCCTCAGGCTCTGTTAAGACTTGGAACGTCACTGGTAGTTAATTTTAAAGAGATAATATTTTGCAAACAGAGATTTAGGAGAGTTGGTCACAGCACTGAAGAGAAAATGAAACGATGCTTTGGGAGTATAGTGGGCAATTGTGATATTCTAGGTCACAAGTCAGAGACTTAGATCACGAATTCAGGGTAAGACTAAATTATGAACGACTTAGAATCTCTGGCTCAAAATCTGGCATTATTATTAAAACAATGAAGAACTGTTGACTTTTAAGCAGAGAAAGTAATATTATTTTAAAAATAATAATGAATACATTTTTAAAGTTCAATAGGAAATTCAATCTGACAGCAGAATAGAAATCTCTTCTGTTATTTTTGTTTCTTTCTTTAATAGGCAATTTATCAGAAAATGTTATCGATTTGTGCCATTTGATGTGCATCAAACTCAAAAACAAAATTTGTATTTGATCCAAGTACTTACAGACTTTGTTTAATTTGTCCTACTACAAAATAGTAATGAAAATGATGGATAAATTGTATTATCACTGAGAGATCACTACCTAATTAGACAATGCTTAAGCAGAACTGCTGAAAGGTTCTATCTCTCTCAACTTTGCCTCTTCTGTGATTGCGTAGCTTCCCCTCCCTTGTTTCTGAGTGATGCATGTATCCCTTGGATATATTAATAACTTCAATAAGGTTACAGTCCATTCCACATTTCCTCTTAAATATTTATCTATTTGAGGTGATAGTCAATTTCTGTTGTAACCTATTATGTGCTTATTTCAAAGTTTATCTCTGAGAAGGCATGCACTGTATCCTAATTTCGAAATTTTGAGTCATCCTCACTGCTGTACCCAATTTAAATATATGTTGTTTGAATTTAACAGTGTTTCCTGAAATGTAATGGTGAATTGTATATTACATTATATTACGGGATCAAGGTTAAATTTTCTGAAATTACTAGGAGTAAAAGGGCATGATATCTGCAATGTACTGTCAAATGTCAATAAGTAAAAATAATGGTATAGAGTAAAAGTAGTGGAAGTAAATAGTATACAGTAAACAACTGGGAAAGCAACAGTGTCAAGATATCAACAATGGTGAATCTGGGTGAAAAGTATAGGGCAGTTTATCGTTCTTATCTTGCAAATTTTCTGTAAGCTTAAAATAACCAAAGACAGAGGAGAACTAGCCTATCCCAAACGATTTATACGTATATTAAAAACTCTCTCCTCTGATGAAATTGGGGGGAGTTTTTGTTCAGCTAAGTCATGAAAGTGGTAAAAAGATGGAATTGTAAGAAAATTGTTTAATATCTGACAGAAATAGCATCCAGTCACTAGTCTGTGGTTCCAGGGACATGCCTTTCTTGGTTTCTTTACATCACTTAGGAGTTCTGAGTCACTGTGCTTGCATAGACCATTGTTATATTATAATATTTAATTATCTTTTCAGTTTCTCTAAAGTAGAGGTAGTATTATGAAAAAGAAAAACTTGCAAGGCAATTTAAATACAAAACTCATTTGGTTTTCATAATTTTTCTCTCTGCTTTTTAGGTTTTTCCCACCCCCATCAATTTGACAACAAAGCTTTTAGCAACCCACTAACATCAAAACTTTACAAAGCATTCAACTAGGTTCTCATAGAAAGGGAATTCTTTCTTTTTCAACACGTGTTTCATCAGTTTATATAGTATTAAAGTAAATGACGTAATTCCAATAAGAAGTAGATAGGTTTGGGGAACAGTACAATCAGCACTTGGCAAGCATCCACTTCAACTCACAGGAGCAGAGGTGCATACCCTTACTAAAGCACAGCAGCAAATACGCAGTGGGCTGTGAATAAGCATAGTACATTTACAGAGAATCGAGAGAATCAGCTAATCCAGTGGTTCCACTAACTTGAGGGCATTTAAGAGGGTTTTTACTACATTCTAATTTTGTTTTAATATCCAAACAAAAATTTTAAAACTTCAAATTGTTTAAATTTAAGTTGTTATCAGTGATGACTCATAACAAACCTCAAATTCCTCTTCCTCCCAGGCCCCTCTCTGCCTCTACCATAAAAATAATTATAGATTGGGAAATTAAATTCTGCTAAAGACGTAACAAGTAGTGTTTTACATGAATGTTAAAGGGGGATAGAAACAGTGATATATTGGGGCTTTCAAGGGCAGAGGTGCAAGCAAAATTTGCTAATTAGATACATGATTGCTGAATCTTTGGACGAATGGAGATAGTTAAGTTCTGGTTAGCTTTGGATAGCTGGTGATGACAAGGTAGAGGATGGTGTTAGGAGATCAGAAAAGGATTTTTGTAAAGAAAGAAGAATTCTCCTCTGCAGTCCACTCTTGAAGATTTGTGGACTTGGAAAGGGAAGAAAAGAGAAATAGAGAGGACCCAGGAATTGTTCATAAAGATTGACATGACATTCCCACATCATTGAAGAGGACATTAGTGCCAGAGTTCAGTGACCTGTGGTAGAATCTGTGAGAAAGTTTTGATTTCTTCCTTCTGAGAGGAACCTGAGATTTATAGGAGAAAAATCCCCTTAGTTCTCCAAGGACCTAAGTGAAAGAAAACACAGTAGGCCCAGGAAAGGAAGTCAAATAAACTAATAGAAGCCTAAAGTGAAGTCACTTAATATTTTGGAGAAGATTCCAGTGTGGTAAGCCTTGGGCAAGTTGCAGCCTTAAAGTTTCATGCTGAATGTTGCAAATGAAGCTCTCCAGTAAAGAAAAGTACCTCACAAATTTTAACATGCAATTAAAACTGCAAAATGTTAGTAAATAATTTCTCCAATGACACTTCAAATTCTAAATGCTGAGTTCAAATTGAAAATATTATCCCAATTCCACTGTGACTTCATTAACCTGTTACCTAATTCTGTTCATGGTCCCACCATTTCTGCAAAATTATTTTTTATTCTACCTTTCTATACAAGCTCCTCTAATGACTATATACTCATGATGTTCTTGGAAAACTTATTCCATTTTGAGATAAATCCAGTCAAAACACTGATACCTAATTGAACCAGAATGTGCTTTCCTATATATATCAACCATCAGTTTGTTTATTTTGGTCCAGTAAAATAAGTTCATTTTCTTTCTAGACAATAGCCTCTCAAATATATGAAGAGTTATCAAGTCTTCATAAACAAATTCTTGTTGTCTCTTAAAGAAAAAATAAACTTATTGCTTCTAGAAAATTTTATTCTCTTATAAACAGCATTGGATTATTTGAAAATTTCAATGTTTATTGTTTGAAAGAAAGCTGTACTTTTTATTCAGCCTGACTTTGCATAATTTAGAATGCTTTTATATTTCTAAATTCATGATGGATCATAAATTCACTTTATTTTACAAAATACCCTCTCTCCTAATCTTAGTGATCCTATTTTCCCATTCATGTATTTATAACAGATCAAACAAACTGGTGACTTATTGACTGTAGGATATAGATTGATAACTGGATATAGCAACTACCAGAAAATCTCTAGGACATTATGACATTTTAAGGCAATTCGGGTAGGTGAGGAAATTAAAAATAATAAAGTGGGCTTCAACTGTGATTGTTGAAGTGAGTAAATTTATGCAGGCTGGATGCAATGTAACCTTAATGAAAAAGAATGCTAAACTTGTTTACAATTATAAGAAAGTTTGATATTCTTGTTTTTACCTTTCTCCTAATCTGTTGCCAGCTATAACTGATTTCTCTGCTTTTAAGTGGTTCTGAGAGAGAATAAAAATAATCAGTGGAAAACAGTGTGAAGATTTCTCAAGTAAATAAAAATAAAACTACTATTTGATCTAATAATCCCACTATTAGGTATATACCCAAGGGAACAGAAATCTTTTTATGAAAAAGACACTGGCATTCCTA
This sequence comes from Symphalangus syndactylus, assembly GCF_028878055.3. Taxonomy (NCBI): domain Eukaryota; kingdom Metazoa; phylum Chordata; class Mammalia; order Primates; family Hylobatidae; genus Symphalangus; species Symphalangus syndactylus. Next base: position 15,393,689 of record NC_072428.2, read on the forward strand.
TGTTTATCACAGCACTATTCACGATAGCAAAGATATGGAGTCAGCCTGTCTATCAAAGAATGATTAAAGAAAATGTGGTATATATGCATAATGGAATACTATTCAGGCATGAAAAATAAAAACATGTCTTTTGCACAATATGGATGGTACTGGGAGCCATTATCTTAAAGGACACAATCAGAAATAGAATGTCAAATACCACATTCTCACTTATAAATAAGAGCTGAGTAACGTACACAAATGAACATAGAGTGTAAAACAATAGTCACTGGAGACTCACAAGGGTGGGAGGGCAAGGGCGGGTGGGAGATGAGAAATTACTTAATGGGTACAGTGTACACTATTTGGGTAATAGTCATCCAAAAAGCCCAGAGTTTGCCAGTACAAATTATATCTGTGTAAAAAAACTGCACTTGTATCCTTTAAATTTATTCAAGTTAAAAATAATGATCAATCAAGAGAAAAATATATATTCTTGTGTTTGTTTTATTTTGTTGTTTTATTTTGGCCTTATTACTCATAGGCCATACGTTTAGAGACTGAATCACTTGGATGGCTACAGGTCACTTGGATACTGCCTGTTGCCCATATCCATTCTGTTTCTTTCTTAACAATTCAATAATGACTGCGTTTAGCTTACAGGTGGTGAGTATCCAGCTTAAAAAAAATAATAATAAGTTCACTTTCCAGGGTTCAGACATCTAGGGACAGCCATGTGACACATTTCTGTCTAATGTGATTTTGAAAGAAGTCCCAGGAGAGCATGACTTCTGGGAAAAAAACACAAAGCCTTGCTAGGAGAAAGACCTTCTTCCCTTCTTTTATCTCTTCCTTCTGTCTGTAATTTGTACTTGAAATCTGGAGCCCTAGCAATCATTTTGTTGAGAAACTGAGGCAGTGACCAGGATAAAGAACTGCAAACTAAAAATTGCTGAGCAGAAAGATGGGAAGTACCTGGCTTTCTGGTAACATTACTGAGCTACAGTGCCAGTTCAATAATAACTAGTACCACATTTATTGCTGCAGAAGACACACATATTTCTTACCTGTTGGTATTCCTATTAATTGGATTTTATCTTATTTGCAGCTGAATACATCCCCTGATTGATATAAGGGTGTGTCTTTCCCAAGGCTATCTCTGGGTTATTGCTGATCTAGATTATTAAAAATTAAAAGTAATGTTAAAAGATAATAGTGAAATATAAAAGCTTTGGGGGTCCTGTCTATCATCTGTTATCTTTGAATACCAGATTCTGCAGATAAATATGCTTCCTGATCTATCTATACATTAAATTCTTATCATTATATTGAAAAGGATCCTTAACATATTTTAAAGTGATCCATTTGTAAAATTTTGCCATGGTTTAGGTATCAAAAAGGTAAAACTTTTACTTCTGTTAGTATTTTGAAATATATAGTAAACATGCAGAGAGTATTTTCCATTTATCATTAGTAGAAATTTGTTTAATATACTGCATAAATACTTTAGCAAAGGGCAGGGATATCATTTCATATTTTATCAAAAATGTTTGTTTTTGCCAAAAAATCTAAGTTTTTATTCAATACTAAGGTGACTTCTACTTGTTCCACCCTCTTCTTCATTAACTTTATTTCTTTTATTCTTGGCAAACACTGATACTTTTTAAACTCTTCTGAGAAAATAGAGCTGGAGAGAATACTTCCAAACACATTTTACAAGGCCAGTATCACCTTGATACCTAAACCAGACAAAGAATCACAAGGGAACAAAACCATAGACCAGTTTCTCTGATGAATATTGTTGGAAACAATTCTCAATAAAATACTAGCAAACCGAGTCCAATAATACATCAAAAAGATTACACTTTGTGACCAAGTGGGGTTTATTCCTGGTGTGTATGCCTGCTTGAAAAATACACAAATTAATCAATGTGATACATTTCATTAACGGAATGAAAAATAAAAACCACATGATCATCTCAAGTGACAGAGAAAGAAACATTTGACACAATCCAAGATTCCTTCTTGATAAAATCTCTCAACTGTTTAGATATAGAAGGAAAGTTTCTCAACATAATAAAGGGCATTTATGGGAAAACCATAGCGAACATTATAATCAATGGAATAAAATGGAAAACTTTTCCATTAAGATCCTGTAAAACGAAAGTATGGACTTTCTCACTCCTTATATGCAGCTTCAGGAATTTTATTAAAATATTGACAAATTCAAGAAGTACTTTTTATTACCTAATATCACTGAAATGATAAGAAGAAAAGTGGATATACCATATAGCCTTTTTATATCAATGTTTAAGTAATTTTTCTTCTGGAGATAAAGATTGAGACAGTAGTCGTGTTGTTGTGAGAGTTTAAGAAATAAGAAAGAAAAAAATGCTAAGGAATGTACTTTCTTTAGTTTCTTGGCTAGGTTCCCAAAGTGAAAGAAGTTGTTTTGGATTTTGCTCTCATTCTTATTTGGGGACCTCAAAAAAGCACAGCATGGGCCCAATGCAGTCACTCACGCCTGTAATCCCAGCACATTGGGAGGCTGAGGTGGGCTAATCACCTGAGGTCAGGAGTTCAAGACCAGCCTGGTCAACATGACGAAACCCCGTCTCTACTAAAAATACAAAAATTAGCTGGGTATGGTGGTGAGTGCCTGTAATCCCAGCTACTCAGGAGGCTGAGACAGGAGAATCGCTTGAACCTGGGAGGCAGAGGCTGCACTGAGCCAAGATCACACCGCTGCACTCCAGCCTGGGCAACAGAGCGAGACTTGGTCACAAAAGAAAAAAAAAAAAAAAAAAAGGACGGCATAATTTGTCACCAGCAATAACATATATTATTAATAAAAGAAACAGGGACTCAGAACAACCGCCAGGATTTCTTGTGAGAGCAGGGAAGATCTTAGCTGAAGTACACTGTTCTGCAATGCAATATTGATCTCTGAGCACTGAGATTCTGTCTCTCACAATTTTTAAAAAATCTTTGCCAATTCATATTAAAATATAATGTAGGAAATATTGATCCACATTTCATTCTCCCCTTCTGTTAGCTTCCTTTCTGTACCAAGCTCTGAAAGAGAGTGATCCATAATCTTACAGGAACATGGGATTTTATTTACTCATATTGCTTTGGGAAATATCCATCAAAAATGAGAGTAAGTTCTGGGAGATACAGCTAAACGTGGATTAGATATTTCTTATCATGTGTCACCTCTGTGGCAAGTCACTTGAGCAGGGCTTAGCAAAATGGCGTTCAAACTTGCCATTAGATGTCTAAATGAAATCATTCAATCCAGTCAATCCCAAGCCCTTCCCTCACAGAACCACTTGACTTGAGTCAAGAAAATGGGTTAAACATCAGGTAAATGGAAATAATGAAAAGGCAGCTTGGAAACGATAATATAAGACATGATATGATATGATCTCTGATATTGTGATCTGTGAAGGCTTGAAAGTCACAAAGAATGAAGTTCCTGGAGTCAGGTTATGTACTAAACTCTAAGAATTTTAAAAAAATGTTTGTTGCCCTGAACGTATAAACTCGAAAAGAGTTATTTATGTTTATTTCTCTCCAGTTTTTCATAATTACAAAAATAATACACTAAGCAGTTTCCTGAACTGGGGGAACCACATCATCTAAAACCCCACAACTAACACAGCTGTAATCCCAGCTAAGCCTCTTTCCTTTTCCATTGTTGTCTTCGTGAATAGGAGTTGTATATTGCTAAATCACCACAAACATTTTATTTACTATCTGCTTTTTTTCACCTCATATTGTATATTCTATTGAGTCAGTTGGTAAACTACGTTAGATGCTAAAATATAGGGATGGTCCATTTATTTTTTCCAATGTTGTTAATATTTATAACTATATTTCTGTCACAGCCTATCCATAAAGTGTGATAATTACAACATATTTTTTTTTTTTTTTTTTTTTGAGATGCAGTCTGGCTCTGTTGCCCAGGCTGGAGTGCAGTGGTGCGATCTCGGCTCACTGCAAGCTCCGCCTCCCGGGTTCAGGCCATTCTCCTACCTCAGCCTCCCGACAGCTGGGATTACAGGCGCCTGCCACCTCGCCCGGCTAATTTTTTGTATTTTTAGTAGAGACGGGGTTTCACTGAGTTAGCCAGGATGGTCTCGATCCCCTGACCTCATGATCCACCCGCCTCGGCCTCCCAAAGTGCTGGGATTACAGGCGTGAGCCACCGCGCCCAGCCAATTACAACATATTTTTAACAGTGCTCTTATTTTTTGGATATTATCTTGGTCCCAATTTTCCTAGGATAAGGCTGCAATGCTTTATTTCCCTCTTTGAGTTAGTTTCTCATGATAGATCACAGAATGAAATAGTGTAAGCATTTTATGGCTTTGAGTACATATGACTCATGACAATTTACAATGTCAACAACCATGTGTAAGTGTACTATCAGCAATTCAGTGTTACATTATTAATGCATTTTAAAAATAATCACCAATACTATGGGCAAAACTCAGTGTTATAAGAGGGATTGTTAGGCTTTATTTAGCCTACTCAGAACTTCTAAGAATCATATTCTGTAAGTCATTGCTGCATTTATGATTAAAAACATTTTAACTTTATAGACAGTGTGCATTATGACTCAATTACCCTTATCCCTGTTAATTCCCCTTTCCTGCTATAATAGTTTTATTGGGATACATTATGAAACTTGTAAAACCATAAATAGCCATGGATTGTATTGCATTCTGAAAAGAGTGAGTTCCATTGGAATATAAAACAAATGAAAAATGAAACTTTATGCACATTTTAACATTAAAGAAATTGGATAATATGATAGAGTTAATCTTACTTCTTGAAATTCTTGTGCATTATACATTCTTATAAATAAAATATATTCTACTATAATGACCAAACAGAAATACATCTTTCTTTAGGACAAATCATTTGATTATTCAATTACTCACGTATACCCACAGTAGTCTCTGCTTTCCTAAGGTTGAAGAAGGAAGGCAAATCCTGTACAGAGATGAATGAAACTGAGGGTCAAAATTGACCAATCCAAAATCACAGCTGACTAAGCAAGTGAGAGCCCCGAGTCTCACCTGATACTCTGTGCGAAGTCCTTTTCTCTCAGATTTTTCAGAGTTCTTTGTTTCTTCCTCAAGTGATTTTTGTTTTTGAGGCTTAAACATTGGACCAAAGCCTAGGCAATGTGTGTGTGAATAGTACATTCTCTTTGGGGAGATAAATGGGTAGATACCTGAGCATGATCCCAGAGCTAAGGAAAATTCTAAACTGTCTATAGAAGTTGGCCTGGATTTTAGTCTTTCACACCACTTCGAAGGTTTTTAAGGCTGGGTAACCACATTTTTCTGTTCTATGTAGTGAGTGCATCAAGGATACAAAAATGAAGCCACTGAGTTCAATTGTCTTTCATTTAAAAGCCTCAAAATGTGTGTATGTGTGTGTGTGCACATATGTGTATCGGCATGCATATGTTGCTGTGTTTACGAGGTGGCTCACACCTGTAATCCCTGCATGTTGGGAGGCCGAGGCAGGTGGATCACCTGAGGTCAACAGTTGGAGACCAGCCTGGATAACATGGTGAAATCCTGTCTCTACTAAAAATACAAAAATTAGCTGGACATGATGGCACGCACCTGTAATCCCAGCTACTCGGGAGCCTGAGGCAGGAGAATCATTGAACCCAGCAGGCAGAGTTAGCAGTGAGCCAAGATCACGCCATTGTACTCCAGCCTGGGCCACAGGAGTGAAACTCCATCTCAAAAAATAAAATAAAATAAAAATAAAAATAAAATAAAATAAAATAACATGATTAGTGAAGTATTTTAAATTACAAATTAACATATGCTCATTGTAAAAAGTGTGTGGTATTAACCTACGCAGGGCAAAAAAAATGAAAATTGTCTTCTCATTTGCCTCTCATCAACAGTCTAAAAATTAATCACTATTAATAGTTCTATATACCTTTTTCTAAATTCTTACTATATGTATATCTATGTATATTTTATACAAATAGTATATTACCACTAATATCCTTTTTTATTCAATAATTACTATAGAACATTATCTTATATCTTACTATGATAGTAATACAAAATCACGGCAGATAATTTTGAAAACAAAGACAAATACAAATAATAAAACAAAAATAACCTGTTTTGCATTTATAGGCCTATATATACTTATATGTTTAAAATAACATTTGGATCACGTCATATATATTGTGTTATAATATGATTTTTTCCTCTTAATATATTTGGAGCATTTCTCATGGGATTCAATGTCCCTCTATGACATCATATATGCTGGCTGCTTGTTTTAAAAATAAACCAGGATTTACTTAGTTCTTAGATCGTTGGACATTCAGGACTTTTTAAACTATTTTTTCAATATTATAAGTAATGGAGTAATGGTATTCCTGAGGCTTTATGCATATGTCTACTGGTCACAGTGTTCCCTAAATTAGAAATTGCCAACTCACAGCATGAGAAATTTGTAAAGGTTAGATACATATTACTATATTTCACTCCTGAAAATTTTTTTTTTGTTGTTGTTCTTTTTTTTTATTATTATACTTCAGGTTTTAGGGTACATGTGCACAATGTGCAGGTTTGTTACATATGTATCCATGTGCCGTGTTGGTTTGCTGCACCCATTAACTCGTCATTAACATTAGGTATATCTCCTAATGCTGTCCCTCCCCCCTCCGCCCACCCCACAACAGTCCCCGGAGTGTGATGTTCCCCTTCCTGTGTCCATGAGTTCTCATTGTTCAATTCCCACCTGTGAGTGAGAACATGCGGTGTTTGGTTTTTTTGTCCTTGGGATAGTTTACTGAGAATGATGTTTTCCAGTTTCATCTATGTCCCTACAAAGGACATGAACTCATCATTTTTTGTGGCTGCATAGTATTCCATGGCGTATATGTGCCACATTTTCTTAATCCAGTCTATCGTTGTTGGACATTTGGGTTGGTTCCAAGTCTTTGCTATTGTGAATAGTGCCGCAATAAACATACGTGTGCATGTGTCTTTATAGCAGCATGATTTATAATCCTTTGGGTATATACCCAGTAATGGGATGGCTGGGTCAAATGATATTTCTAGTTCTAGATCCCTGAGGAATCGCCACACTGACTTCCACAATGGTTGAAATAGTTTACAGTCCCACCAACAGTGTAAAAGTGTTCCTATTTCTCCACATCCTCTCCAGCACCTGTTGTTTCCTGACTTTTTAATGATGGCCATTCTAACTGGTGTGAGATGGTATCTCACTGTGGTTTTGATTTGCATTTCTCTGATGGCCAGTGATGATGAGCATTTCTTCATGTGTTTTTTGGCTGCATAAATGTCTTCTTTTGAGAAGTGTCTGTTCATGTCCTTCGCCCACTTGTTGATGGGGTTGTTTGTTTTTTTCTTGTAAATTTGTTTGTGTTCATTGTAGATTCTGGATATTAGCCCTTTGTCAGATGAGTAGATTGCAAAAATTTTCTCCCATTCTGTGGGTTGCCTGTTCACTCTTATGGTAGTTTCTTTTACTCTGCAGAAGCTCTTTAGTTTAATTAGATCCCATTTGTCAATTTTGGCTTTTGTTGCCATTGCTTTTGATGTTTTAGACATGAAGTCCTTGCCGACGCCTCTGTCCTGAATGGTATTGCCTAGGTTTTCTTATAGGATTTTAATGGTTTTAGGTCTAACATGTAAGTCTTTAATCCATCTTGAATTAATTTTTATATAAGGTGTAAGGAAGGGATCCAGTTTCAGCTTTCTACATATGGCTAGCCAGTTTTCCCTGCACCATTTATTAAATAGGGAATCCTTTCCCCATTTCTTATTTTTGTCAGGTTTGTCAAAGATCAGATAGTTGTAGATATGCGGCATCATTTCTGAGGGCTCTGTTCTGTTCCATTGATCTATGTCTCTGTGGTGGTACCAGTACCATGCTGTTTTGGTTACTGTAGCCTTGTAGTATAGTTTGAAGTCAGGTAGCGTGATGCCTCCAGCTTTGTTCTTTTGGCTTAGGATTGACTTGGCGATGTGGGCTCTTTTTTGGTTCCATATGAACTTTAAAGTAGTTTTTTCCAACTCTGTGAAGAAAGTCATTGGTAGCTTGATGGGGATGGCATTGAATCTATAAATTACCTTGGGCAGTATGGCCATTTTCCTGATATTGATTCTTCCAACCCATGAGCATGGAATGTTCTTCCATTTGTTTGTATCCTCTTTTATTTCATTGAGCAGTGGTTTGTAGTTCTCCTTGAAGAGGTCCTTCACATCCCTTGTAAGTTGGATTCCTAGGTATTTTATTCTCTTTGAAGCAATTGTGAATGGGAGTTCACTCATGATTTGGCTCTCTGTTTGTCTGTGATTGGTGTACAAGAATGCTTGTGATTTTTGTACATTGATTTTGTATCCTGAGACTTTGCTGAAGTTGCTTATCAGCTTAAGGAGATTTTGGGCTGAGATGATGGTGTTTTCTAGATATACAGTCATGTCATCTGCAAACAGGGACAATTTGACTTCCTGTTTTCCTAATTGAATACCCTTTATTTCCTTCTCCTGCCTGATTGCCCTGGCCAGAACTTCCAGCACTACGTTGAATAGGAGTAGTGAGAGAGGGCATCCCTGTCTTGTGCCAGTTTTCAAAGGAAGTGCTTCCAGTTTTTGCCCATTCAGTATGATATTGGCTGTGGGTTTGTCATAGATAGCTCTTATTATTTTGAGATACGTCCCATCACTACCTAATTTATTGAGAGTTTTTAGCATGAAGGTTGTTGAATTTTGTCAAAGGCCTTTTCTGCATCTATTGAGATATTCATGTGGTTTTTGTCTTTGGTTGTGTTTATATGCTGGATTATGTTGATTGATTTGCGTATGTTGAACCAGTCTTGCATCCCAGGGATGAAGCCGACTTGATCATGGTGTATAAGCTTTTTGATGTGCTGCTGGATTCGGTTTGCCAGTATTTTATTGAGGATTTTTGCATCAATGTTCATCAAGGATATTGGTCTGAAATTCTTCTTTTTGGTTATGTCTCTGCCAGGCTTTTGAATCTCCCAACAAAGAATTCACAAGAACATCTGTTTGTGAAGAAGTTATTTCTGAATTTTATTATGATCTAAACGATTAATTGGGATGGTAAATAAGTCAGGGAATAAGCTGCAATATATTACTGAATCCCTAAGATTGGATAGTAACAAATAATTGACTGGCATAACTCTAGTTAACTACCAATGACTTGTCAAAATGATTTGGTAAGTCTCTAATACAAGAGTATTGTGTATGTAATATACTCAAAATATTATATTGTATATAAAATATAATATTTAGTATAAAATATAATTTTTATGCATTTCTACCACCTCGCCTGACATTATTCTGTGTAACATCAGAATCCACCGAGGCATGTTTTAGTAACAATTCCAAAATCTCAATGGCTTCTATATATATACTTTTTTTTTTATGCTGCTCTTTATTGTTGTCTGTGGGTGATCTGTGGCTCTGCTCTACTGTGGATTCATTCATTCTGGGATCCAGGCTGCAGAGCAGTGCTTATTGAGAAAATAACTTGTCCAGGGGCAGAGGGAAAAGAGGACTGGTAGAACCATAATTAGGCTTGAACTTCTGCTTAGAAAAGGCTCACATTACATCTTCTTAAATTAATTAGCTAAAGTGAGTCAAATAGCTGTTCCTCACATTAGTGAGGTGGAGATACCTAATTGTCCCACTATGAAAGGCGAGACAAGCTACATCGTCAAACCTGTTATCAACACAGCAGGAAAGTTCAGTTCCATGCAGCAGCAGCTAATATTTTATATCAAATAGAATCTTCCACAACCTGGTTTGGGAAGGGGTTTCAAATTTGGGAAACACTTTGGAATGATCTAATGGTCTATTTCAATACTAATATGTGCATCAATTTGCTCCATACCCTCCTATGCCCTTGCTCTTAAGATGCAAAATAAATGATTTTATATGAAGAAATCTCTACAGTGTTAAGTATTTAAGGTATGCAAGCCTTTGCCTTGCCCACACAGATATTACAAATTATAATTCTCTCCTCCTTTTTTTCCCCTTGTTGCTATTAAGCAAATCTTCATACCACAAGAAAGGTTTGAAGGGTAATTCTCTTCAGTCTAAGATCTGTTCAGTCCCCTCTTTCTATGTATCTAGAAATGCTCTTTGCCATTTGGGGAAGAGTAGGGAGAACCTTTGTATAGGCCCCTGTAACTTTATATGAAAAACATTCTTCCAGTATGTGTGTTGATTACAAAACTCTCTCTGTAAATTAATTTCTATCCAAATTTCTTCTCCCATTGTTAGGACCAGCTCCAAATAAATGTGTATCTCTTTGACAAAATGTTAGAATACTAAATTTTGCAGTTAAAAATTCATATTTTATATAGAGATTTTATATTACCCACAATTAAATAGACAAAAGTATGAAGATTTCTGGCATATCTCAGGAGGTAAATGACTAGGCAAATGAGAACAAAAGTAGAATATTTAAGGGCATATGTATTTGTAGTGTGTTTGCTAAGTTTCAACTTTTATTTATTACCACTGAGTGTCCCATATAAAACAGCAATCTATCTAATTCCAATGTCTAAACTCAACTATACCTCACATTCTAAATTCTCTCCTTCCTAAGTGGTGAATCTTATCTCTTGAAATTCATTGCAAAGTTTGAATATTGGAAAAGTGTTTAAAGGTTTTAAATCATGTTTTAAAAGTGATACTTTGCCATTGTTATCAGTATAATTTATTTTCTCTTGCACATGCACATGTTTTGATAGAGGAAAATTTATTTTAATTTTAGTTCTAATTTTAGAATCAATTCACACTTAGATGACGAAGAATAGTTTTATAGCTGACTCTTTTCTCCACATGCTTGAATTTTTGGAAAGTTGATGTTCTGGAATTTTCCACATCCCTTGTCACTTAAGATAGCAGAAATAATTTGTTTCTTGTCAGGAACTTCAGTGGCAGGGTCTCTCCATCATCTTGGTCTGAGGTTCATAATGATTCTTTTCTTCTCATTGGATTGCACTAAGACCTTTGTTTTTTTTAATCTCTCTCCATAAACCTAGGTCTTTGGTCATTTAAGATTGAATATACCTATACTAATATAATTCCCTTCATGGCAGGAATCTAATGGGGTAGAATGAGGGGAGAGATTTTTTAAGCCTCATTAAACATGTACTGCATTTTAGTATAGACAGTCATACTTCATTTCTAGTGTTACAGATATTGAAATGTGTCCCAGATGTTTTCAAGATCTCTGGCCTAGAAATATGAATGAACTTGGAACACATCTTGATGAGTTTGCCTACATGTGAATAGTATACATTCAGCAGCAAGCATAATGATTGTCAATGCTATGCAGTGAGTATGGATGGATTTTGTATATTTCTAGAATGGAGGCCCCCATCAGAGACCCTACATCATATATATGTAGCCTATTCACTGCTTACTCTTAGGAACATGATTACATTATCACTTATTCTTCTATGGATCTTCAAAGTTTTTATTCTTGCATGATACCTGCACCACAAACTTGTATAGAAAGGCAGGAGTGCTTACAGTTTTCTACATTTCTGTTGAAGCCATTATTGCCCTGTCATTGTGTTAAAAAAGCAAACTCCTTTGAGACCATACTACATCATTAAACGAATTGCTTTCTTGTCATTATTGGAAATCTTTCACTCTTATTTACTGATGTTTTTGGTATGTGGTCCATTGTCTCTCTCTACAACTAGATACCTTTTAACTTTCTGAACAAATCTATAAAATATGTGTGGAAAACACACGTATCACCACAGCAGTGTATCACTAGACACCTACTACTACGGGAAAGGAACCCAATATATTTTGATGACTCCCTGTCATGAAACATGATGAAATACCTGAAATAGCTCTACTTGTAAAGCCTAATATGTGATTATGTAAAGGCAGTATTGTATCCTCGCTGTTACCTTTTCGTTTTACTTTCCTTACATCTGATTTCTCACTGCCGTTTTTATGTGTTTGCCTGTCTTGACTTCCTTTCTGAATCTAAATCTGTTGTCCTTGTTTTTCTTCTTAAAATACATATATTAGTATGCTAGGGCTGCCAAAACAACATGATATAACAAGACTGGTTGGCTTAAAAACGAAACATATATTTTCTCATAGTCCTGGAAACCAGAAGTCTAGGACTAAGGTGCGATCACGGTTGGTTTCGGGTGAGGCCTCTCTTCCTCTCTTGTGGATGGCCTCCTTCTCACTGTGTACTGTGCCCTCACATGGCCTCTTCTCTGTTCACATGTAGAAGGGTAGAACTCTCTGCCATGTCTTCCCTTTCTGATAAGGACTCCAGCCCTATCAGATTAGAATCCAACACTATGATTTCATTTCTAACCTTACTTACTTTCCTAAAGGCCCTGTCTCCAAATACAGTTATGTCGACTGTTAGTGCTCCAACATATAAATTTTTAGAGGATACATAATTTAGTCCATAGAACCATTCTTCAAAGTTTACAGTATATACTTCTTAAACTCCTGTGATAAGTATGCTTAATTATGCTTATTTTTGAGATGGAAAAATACATTAACACAAAGACTATTACTTAATGATTATTTTTCATCTATAAGAAATTATATGTATAGTGGTTTAACAAAATAAGAGATACTTTTTCTCATTAAAGAGAAATTACAAAAATGAGAATTTTTTTAATGCTCCCCAAGATTCCAACACTCTGGTATCCATGCCCTGTATAACCTTGAATGTGGGTGAGAACTTTGGCTGCAAGGGGATTTCACCCTTGTGATCAGGTTATATTATGAGGCAAAGGCGAAGGGAATTTGCAGGTACAATTATGATCTCTAGTCAGTTGATTTTGAGTTACTCAAAAGAGATTCATCCTGGGTAAGATTAACCTATCAAGTGAGCTCTTAAAAAAAAATAAAGGTTCATTCATATCCTCCCTAGAAAAGGAGATTCAAAACAGCAAGACACTCTCCTGCTGGCCTTGAGGAAGCAAGCTTCCATGAGTTCTACAGTTATAAGTAAATGGATTCTGCCAACAATGATGTAACCTTAGAGGAAGATCCTAAGCCGCAAATAAGACCCCAGCTGTAGCCCACACTTTAATTTCAGCCTTGTAAAACCTTAAGAAGAGAACCCACCTCAGTTGTGCCCAGACTTCTGACATGTAAATTTGTGATATAATAAGTGGGTATTGTTCAGCCACTGGACTGAAGATAAAATCTTATTTATGGGAGTTCAACCACTTATTACAATGAAATATGCAACTACTTATTTGCTAAGTGTGATATCTTCTGGGGTAGAGAGTACTTTACAGTAATAATAGGTATGACCCCTATCTCCCTCCACCCACTCTCTATTAAGCTACTGACACTCTCTGCTGAACTTCCAATTCTCCACCTTGAGAAGCTCATACACTCTCTCTCCCAAGTTTCTGATCTAATTCTTACTCAGAAAGATTGTTTGAGAAACACATTTCTAGTCAGCGTTATAGAGGATCTACAAGGACATTATTTTCCCCAAGTGGTTGAGAATTTCTGAACTAGAATCGTATCAAATGGTTTGAAAATAATAAAGGTAAGGATAGAGATTACATACTGTCAAGCCTAAGTGGCTCTTTTTCATTCTTGAAAGCAAAATGTTTTCTTCAGAGAACTATGATAAGTTGTAGTTGTTTATTTGCCTACTTGTTTCACCATGCCACCTCATAGATTATGATTTTCATGAAGACAAGGAATGTGTCCAACAATTAGAGCGTAGTAGAGAACCTGGCACCGACTAATCCAATAAATAGTTCTTGAATAACTGGCCCAGCATTTAATGTGCCTAGGATATGTCCTGAATCTCCCTCCTCTGGTGCAGACCTCTCCCATGCAATCAGAAGATTGCATAACAAGTATAAATCATAGCCTGAACCTCAAGGTGTTTATAATTTAGTTAAAGTAACATGGAAGCCACTAATAAGAAGTATTCAAAAAGGAATAAATAACACAGGCAGTCCACAAAATGTGTATGAAAGAGACAGAGGAGATTTACTTATGTGGGCTTATTAAATCAGGGAAAGCTTCACAACTGGTCTCAAAATATTAGGCCAAGGTTTAATAGGAAAATAACATTTGGAGCAGAAACATAATTTTATAAGCGGTTTCACAAATGGTTTACAGTGGATTAAAAACTCTGTTTTATCAGCTTGTGTATTGATATCTGTTTGCCAGTAATTAATATTGAAAACAGCTCCTAGGTACTTGTAGAAACCTATAATTCTATTCATATATTCATGAAGCTAGGTAGTTTTCTACTGAAAAAGAAAAGATCCCTATAGATTTTATATTAGATTGGTGCAAAAGTAATTGCAGTTTTTGCCATTGCTGTCAATGGTAAAACAAAACAAAACACAAAAAACAAAATGCAATTACTTTTGCACCAACCTAATACTTGAGTCAAATTCTAGACCCTGGTTTTCATCTTTAGAGTAAGAAACCCTTCCATCATCCTATGTTCTGGTCTGACTTGAGAATTCTGTTATTTCTAAATAACATCAAAAATGATACACTAAATGCCAATTTGATTTTCCTTGTTGTAGTTTTTCTATGTAACAACCAGATCACGACTAACTTATTTAGTGAAATATAACCAGATCTCTAGGTCTGCAGTACACTTACCAGAAGAGACGGTGCCTTATATTAACGAAAATTGTTAGAAGGTTTTACGTTCTGTCATTAATTTAATTCTCTTTTTGTTGTTGCTGTTGTTCATAGAACAAAAGAAAAGAAAATTCTTTAAAATACCAACTAGCACTATTTCTAGGATCCCTTGTAATGTTCTTGGTATGTAGTTAATAAATTGCTGAAGCTTTATCTTACCTTGTGCTAATTTCCTTCACTGGCAGATCTTGGCCATGGAGTTCCTAACTGATGTGGTCATTTCCAGTCTTTCTTTGTTAAGGAACAGAACCCTTTCCTAAATTGTAAGGTCATATTTTTTACTGAGTCTTCTTTTTCTTCTCCTTCTGCTCCTCCTCCTTGCCTCCTCTTCTTCTTCCTCCCTCTCCTCCCTCTCCTTTCATAATTATTAGCCTGTTAGTAGTAGGAAAGAGTAAATGTCAATTCTAAAAGCAAAGTAACATTACCTCACAGGCCCAAGCTGTGACTAAGGATCTTGTCTTAAAATTATATTACCATCTTTATTTGTATAATAGAATATTACCATTCTATTAGAGCTCTCACTGGAAGATGAAAAGTATAGCCCAGTGATTCCCTGAGAAGACTCAGGGGATTCCTTCTCCTTGGTTCTCTGTGCTGGGTCACTTTTTCTAGTGCTCAATTGTCTTATCTTCAAGTATAAAAATAAATACATTTCTGGGTCCATTAGAAAGTATCCTTTGTTGTGTCCCAGCCTGGAGATTTGACTCAATTTCAAATTTAGCACTTGAATAAAAATTATCCTGTATAATGTTAAAGAATACTTCTGTGTCTAAAGATTATGGTTTTTAAAGAAGAAACTGTTTTATAAAAGAGAGAGAGTGAAGTGAGAGAGAGAAAAATAAAGTATGAATCCAGTCACATGAGAAGAATCCATCCCTTGCTTGAAGTTGTGCCTCTTGCTCTTAAAAAGAGACTGACTAGGCGGGCGCGGTGGCTCAGGCCTGTAATCCCAGCACTTTGGGAGGCCAAGGTGGGCGGATCACGAGGTCAGGAGATCGAGACCATCCTGGCTAACGTGGTGAAACCCTGTCTCTATTAAAAATACAAAAAATTAGCCGGGTGTGGTGGCACACGCCTGTAGTCCCAGCTACTCGGGAGGCTGAGGCAGAAGAATCGCTTGAACCTGGGAGGTGGAGGTTGCAGTGAGCCGAGATCATGCCACTGCACTCCAGCCTGGGTGACAGAGCAAGACTCCATCTTAAAAATAAAATAAAATGAAATAAAATAAAATAAAATAAAATAAAAAGAGACTGACCATGTAATGATCATGACATTAAGACCAGTTGCATAATTTGGTATTTTTTCTAGTAACAGACTTTAAATGTTTATGAAACCCAGCAAAATCAGGGATTAATAGCATGGAAAAATCTGCAGCAGACTCAGCATCTCTCATCTGGGTAACACGAACTGTCTTCCATGTGGGACATCTCTCTCTGGCTTCCTCCTCACATCATTCCAGTCTCTGAACCTTGGACATGCTATTTTTATTATGATTACTAAAGTGTGTTCAATATATGTGTCTTCCTGTCTGTGTTCCCTACTAGGCTGTTAGCTTATCAAAGGCAAGAATGTAATGTTATTAATCATCAATATCTTAACTTTTTAATAATCAATATCTTCCTTAACATCTGCCTAAGCAGTAGATATTTAAAAAATAAATCATGCTTGTTGAATGGTGGCACAACTTAGCTATTTCTTATAGGCTGTGAATTGAAGTTTTTGTTTTACCAGTTTTAGACGTGAAGAAATACGTATGTAAATCAATAAATGGATGAATGAATGGACGGATGTTGGATAATGGATGGATGGATTGATGGATGGATGAATAGAATGATGGATGGATAGATGTGTGGATAGAAAGATAGATTGAATTATTATGGAGTTCATTGTGTGCTGTTTAACATACCAGACATTGTGCCAAGTTGCATCAAACAATCTGTGCCAAACAGATTAGGGCAAGTTTCACCAACAATCTACTTTTCCTCGGTCCCCTTATATTTAATATAAGCCCTATAAATATAATCTGTCATATGAGAAAAAAATTACTTCACCAATTAGATGAAACTAAATGATTAGAGCCCTAATCCCCTGCCTTAGCCATGGACTCATTGTAACAGAATTCACTTTGCCTAGGTGCTCACAACTTTGTGTTTTTGTGCTATTTTCAGGTGTTACAGAATAGAAAGAATGAAATATGTGAGTTGCTTTTTCAGACAAGACAGCATTGGGGGAAATCAATGGTTTTAATAAACTGTGACTACGAATTTGTGTTCAACATACACATGTTCAAACTTTTCCTCCGGAATCCAGTCACATGCCCTGAGCTGACCTGAAAGTTCTCTGCTTTATTGACTGATTGATTGTAAGAATAAGGGGATTTTTAACACAGAATAAAAATGCAGCTGTCTGTGGGGAGGGCTGTTGGGGACAAGTACCTGGAGTGGAGAGGCTGGGGAATGAATTTTTCAATGTGGTTAATGAAGTGTGCTGTCAGTGGACGTCAGTGGTAATTAGCAATATGTGTAATGGGATGAGCTTGGGCAAGCTTGTCTTCTCCCACTTCCAAATGGCCAGCAGCACAGGTGAAAAGGAAAGTGCATAAGTGTCACTCTCACCCTTCGGTAGAAAAAAAATATAATTGTAAAAAAAAGTGTGAGAGTGTATGAAAGAGCAGAAGGAGGAGGAAAGCCTTTGAAACACAGAACATTCATTACTTACATTTGTGTGCTCATTTTCTATGTAAAATGCACTTTCACAGAAGTGTTTCCATAGCTATAGCAATCTCTATCTTTTTTACATTCATGATTGCTTTAGCATTATATAGGTAATTGAGTACATATAGTAAACTTGGGAACAACAGAAAAGAAAATTAAAATTTCTCAGTGAAACGTAATCATCGTTAATATTTTGGCATATTTTCTGCCAGACAGTTTTTATGTGAAAGTTATATTATTAACAGTTGTATTCATAGTATAGGTACAATTTTATCTAGTGTTTTATCTCACATTTGAACAGTTTTTATGTCAGTACAAATCAAATAAGTATAACTTTCACTGTGGTTACTCCATACAGAGCAGTGCTGTAAACATGTCATGAATTACGATGCAATGATTACAACAAACCTAGAAGATAGGTACTATTATAACCTGTATTTTACCATTGAGGAAATTGAAACACAGAGAGGATAAATATATTTTCTAGTGTCACATGTTTAATAAATGCCAGTGTTGGCACCCAATACTAGGCAGCCTGGTTCCAGAATGTATACTTTCTGCTCTTGTTACTAGAGCAGGGGTCAGCAAACCTTTTCTGCAAAAGGCTAGATGGTAAATATTTGAGGCTTTGTGGGTCTTGTGGTCTCTGGCACAGCTGATGCACTCTGTAACTGTAGCACAGTGGCT
This sequence comes from Symphalangus syndactylus, assembly GCF_028878055.3. Lineage (NCBI taxonomy): Eukaryota > Metazoa > Chordata > Mammalia > Primates > Hylobatidae > Symphalangus > Symphalangus syndactylus. The sequence goes on from NC_072428.2 coordinate 15,411,807, forward strand.
GTTGACAAGATGTAAACAATTATAATAGGTACATGAGTGAGCAATTCTATGCTCTAATAAAACTTCATTTATGGACACTGAAATTTAAATCTGATACAATTTTCACAGGTCAGAATAGAATAGTATTTTTAATTTGTTTTTTCAACCATTCAAAAGTGAAAATACTATTCTTAACATCAGGGGCCCTTACAAACACAGGCTGCAGACAATAATAGCGTGTGGTTCCTTTATTAGACTAATCCATGCATTATTCACCACCTAGTAGCATCCCCTGTGGTTAGATATTTAGGTTGTTTCAAATACAAAAGGGTTGACTCAAATGAAAATTTACCTAAGATAAATGGTGTTATGATGAATATTTTCGTACATGAATCTTTGACTTTTTAAAATAATATTTTCTAAGTGGATATTTCCAGACCATCTCCTCAAATGGCATGATCAATGAATTTCACTGGAAAACAACTGGATATCGTTGCTGTAACAATATTTTGTGATTGCTGTTATTGAGCAGATACTGAACTAATAAAAATTTATTTAGGAAAATTTCTAAAATTTCTAATTGTCCTCCCAAAGTGCTGTATCATTATTGTAGCTAAAGATGATAAACCATTGAAGAGTGAGAAAAAAATTAATAACATTACATTTGATAGAGTGCTTTCCAATTTTATTCATGTCAAACATTTTTTTCTCCTCTGTTGGTGCTAGTGTGATTTTTCCTAGAGCCTGGTTTGATAAAAGGATACCAGTTTCCTTGGGTATTGCTTTTAAAACCCAGTTAAAATGAAAAGACAGGCTGAGGGCTGCCCAGCTGGACAGTGGTGGGCTGAGCTGTTTTTGCATGGCCTCCTATGGAGGCCTCAGATTCAGATGCCCACATCCGCAGCTGCATCCCTTCTTAAAGGCCACGTATATTTGCTCAGTATCATGCCCTAAAAATGCATTCCCTTAGCTTCTTGGTTACTGCTGCTAAAGGCAAGCAGAAACCAGCAATCAAGTATGGCTCATCCTACGCAAACCGATCCACACCCCGGGCAGACATCCCAAAGTTAGTTTCCATATGCCTGTTAGGAGGAGGACTGTCTTCATGTAAAGATTCAGACTTTTGAAGTATTGAGGATGTTCTAGTTGGTAGCAGTCCAGATTCTGGGACTTTTCCCATTGGAATTGGTGAGTGCAGGCATCATAATGAAGTGACAAGAAACTTTAAGTCAAAACTGCATTCCTAATATTTGAAGAGGGTATTTTAAGCTCAGCAGAGGTTTCCTTCTACTGCTTCTGATTCCTTGGTGGTAAATTTAATGTTGATATCCTCTAAATCGACTGCCTTCACTCTTTATAACCATATGATTCCAGATGGAAAATTAATTTCACTTGTACCTCAAAATAACTCTGATTTTCCACTTTTCATAGCACACTTAAAATCTCAGTCCAGTGGCTAGATTGTACAATTTACAAAATTGCCAGGGAAAAGAGAGGGACATCCCCGTTCTCCAGCTTTGTCAATCCCGTTACATTTCACAATTGCGCTACTCTTTCAGGTTCACACATATTTTTGAACACAATATATTCATGGATGGAAATTTTCTTTTGTGTGACCTTTCTTTTTTGTTTTTTGTTTTTTTAAAGAAAAAAGAATGACTCTTTTGTGTGACCTTTCTACCTCTCTTCCATCTACCCCATACATCACACATCCACCAAGGCCTCTAAGTAGACTTTTGAGATCCCCCTTCACATTTCTGAGATAAAATGAACTAATGATCTTGTCCCATTTTTGTGTTCCATGGTACCATAGGACTATTTCTATTACAACATTTATTTCATATTTATTGCATTTGGGGTAGTATTTATAGCCTGAGCATGATGCCTACAAACCAACCTCCACTAAACTCCACAAACTAAAGTTTGTTGGAGTGGCTTAATGTACCTTGCCAATAATTGAACAAGTAGCTCTTGACCTAGGTTGTATATGAGAATCACCTGAAAAATCTAGTAAACTATCAGTTCCCTGATTGTATCCAAAATAGATTAAATCAGAATCTTTGGGCATGAACCTTAGGCATTGTTAATTTTAAATCCTCTCCCACATGACTCTGATGTGTAGCAGGTTGGAGAACCACTGGCTTAGGCCATAGTCAGGAAGCCTCACAGATTCAGCTGTGAAATTCTCTGACATAATCATGCCATTCTTTTTTCTCATCCAGTGACAAGCCAAGTGTATCATTTTTGAGACTCATCTCCAGCCCTATTTGATGTTCTGCCCATTTCTAATGGAAGACTGAGCGCTATGTAGTCTATTTCCAGAGCTGCCATGAATATTTATACGTTGCCTGTATCTTTACAAATTAGAAAGCAGCAAGATGAATGAGAATAGTGAATCAGAGAAGACACACAGTGTGATGCGGGCAGAAATTTACTATCTCATTTCTATTTAAAACCTGATGACTCAGAGAAGGAGGCAGTCCACATCCATTTCAGTAAATTCCTTAATGCTCTCCAGCATAGCACTTTAGATTTTAGCACTACTGGGGGTGCTTTGCTTTATTCCCAGGAAGAATGTGCCTCTGTGTGTGTGTGTGTGTGTGTGTGTGTGTGTGTGTGTGAGAGAGAGGGAGAGAGAGAGAGAGGGGAGAGAAAGTATGTATTTAAGTGAGATTATCTTAAAATAAGATGGAAAAAAATACTAGGCTAATTGTTAATTATTTTCTGCATGCCTTGTTTTCTGTTATCTTGGTGATGAGGGTGTACCTCAGACCCCTAATTAATAATTCTTAAGTCTGACAAAATGCTATTTGCTTCTAAATTGATTTTTAATGTCTTGCGTTTGCATTTTCTTTACTTAGTTAGCTTTCCAACAATTATTCATTAGATTTCCCTGCCTTTTCATTTTCCTCATGCTCAAGTTCAAAATAGATTTTATAGGAGACAAGTGTCAAGATTTATTGTGGTACTATTGCAATTTGACATTTCTATACTAGAAGGACATGGAGAGAACAATAATATGTATACTTTTATCTTAGTCTTTGATTATCTGACAAGTGTGGAACCATTTAAAAACTGCATCGTATAGCATAATGTAAGGTAAATTTGTCTATAATGATATCTGCATGCCTATATCATAAACACAATGGTGAATGCAATGTTATTTCATCAGGCACAGGGCACAGACTGAGTTGAGCACACCCTCTGTTATAAAGTGACTATATTATTGATGCCAGGCCTTTACTTGGAAATAAAAATACAAATTATGAGCTTGGGATCACAAATTAGCCTTCTTGGTGAATAGATCCCCAGTTTCAAAACTTCCTGTTTCCCTCCTTGATTTGGACTGCTTGACTCACCTAGGAAACTCTTCTATGTAGTCTGAAGCTAAGGGTTCACTTCACATTCAGCCATCCTGTGCATCTTTGCCACATGCACCAGATGAAGCTTGACTTTCATGGCGAGAATTCTGAAGTCTCCAACACTCTCAGAAATTGTTGTTTCTTTAGGCATTTATTCCTTCAACAAATAAGCATTATGTTCATACTTTACAGTAACCAACATACTAGGCATTGAAGTAAAGACAATTCTTGCTTTTCCAGAGCTTACAGTCTGATGGGGAGATAGATATTAAATTAAAACATACTATAAAATATTCACTAAAACCCATAATAAATGTCATGCTATTTATGTATCAGGAATTATGACAGCATTAAACAGAGATACCAACCTTGAATTGAGAGATCAGGAAAATAACAAGCCTTCTCTAAGGAGAAAATGTTTGAGTTCAAATTTGATATAATGATATAATTTAATAATATAATAATAGTGTATAATAATAAAATATAATAATAATAATAAATGTGGCCAGCCACATTTTATAGATAAAGGACCCGGTGTTCTGCAGGGATATGGTACTCATTCTGCATTAGTAATTAAAGATATTTTCCATTTCTGATGTTATCCAAGGTGCCAGTTTGTCATCAGTGTATGGAGTCAAGTTTCCCTCTGGCCAAAACGGAAATGACCTAGGTCTGCTTCCCTGGATTAGAGGCAGAGGTGAGAATTCTGGTTCCACTGATTTACTAAGGACATAGTCTCAGGGGGAAGGGAGTGAGGGAAGCAGATTGGGACAGGGGATAAGGAGTTAAACAGGAGAGTGAACTCAGCCAGAGTCTAGCATTAGGGATGACCTAGGGATGGGTAACTATGGAGCTGGAATTGCACCAAAAGGTTGGAGGCAAAGAAGCTGCCTTCTTGTACCCATTGCAAGCAGTGATTGCCACGGAGTGTGTGTGTGTGTGTGTGTGTGTGTGTGTGTGTGTGTGTGTGTGATGGGGTGGAATGAGGGATGAGTGGTATTCTTGTAGCCTCTCAGAAAGCAGGCTTCCTTTAGTCATGGAATCCTTTCAAAACACAGAACACTCATATGTTCATCACAGCACCAGTCACTATAGCAAATACATGGAATCAACCTATATGCCCATCAATGGTGGACTGAATAAAGAAAATGTGGTGCATATATATCATGGAATATGACACAGCCACATAAAGAACAAAATCTTGTACTTCGCAGTAGCATGGATGCAGCTGGAAGCCATAATCCTAAGTGAATTAATTCAGGAACAGAAAACCAAATGCCACATGTTTTCACTTATGCATAGGAACTAAACATTGAATATATATGAACATAAAGATGGGAACAGTAGATACTGGGGACGACTAGAACAGGGAGGGTGGTAGAGGGGACAAGGGTTGAAAAACTACCTATTGGGTACTAACTATGCTACCCAGGTGATGGGATGATTAGTACACCAAACGTCAGTCACACGTAATTTACCCATGCAAGAAAACTTTCACATGTACCTCTGAACTTAAAAGTTGGGGGGGAAAAACACAAAACAAAATAAAACAGAAAATCAGAAAAAGAAAGAGGCAATGAATTGCCATAATTGCTGTCTGCTACAACTCACAACTGTTGGTAAGAGAATCTGGGTGGGGCACCAGGAGCCTCCACTTCAGCAGTGATTCCAGGGACCAGCTGCAGCATCACCCAGGAATTAATGGAAATGCAAAGTCCAAGATCTACGTGAAACCCACTGAATCAGAAACACAGGGGGCGAGGCCCAGCAATCTGTCTTAACAAGCCCTCCATGTGATGGTTTTTTGTTGTTGCAAACATTAGAACATTTTTTCAAATTTATCGATTTAAATTGACATGAATCTGTATGTATTCATTGTGTACAACATAATGTTTTGAAGTATACGGTAAGTCCTCACTTAATGTCATTGATAGGTTCTTGGAAACTTCAACTTTAAGCAAAATGATGCATACTATGTCCTTGGTTATTTCGTGATAATGTTGATGGGTAAAAATATGGTTGGTTATAGTTTGTTTCACTTAAAGTCAAAGCTTCCAAGATCCTATGGATGACGTTGATGCCGTACTGTATCCACGTTGTGGAATGGTTAAATCTAACTAATTAACAAATGCATTACATCACATAGTTATAGATCTTGTGGTGAGAACACTTAATATACACTTTCTTCACATTTTTTAAAAAAACAATTTATGGTAATTAACTATAATAACCATGGCGTGAAATAGATCTCTTGAACTTATTCCTCCTATCTAACTGTAGTTATGCATCCTTCAACCAACATCTCCCAGCCTTTCCCTTCCATAATCACCCCAGCCTCTCTCTTCCATAATCACCCCAGCCTCCAGTAACCACCATTGTACTCTCTACTGCTATGAGATCAACTATTTTAGATTCCACATATCAGTGGGGTCACGCATTATTTGTCTTTCTGTGCCTGACTTAAGTCATTTAACATAATGTCCTCCAGGTGCAACCAAAATGCCAGGTGATTCTAATGTGTGCTTATGTTTGAGAACCAATGCACTGCCGGGAACATTTCAAGTAGCCGGTAGAATATTCAAGTTACTCACGGAACTTGAAAAAAATCAACGAAAGGAGACAATGTTAGTCAAATTTCCAGTTCTCTAAAAACGACTAACGTAATTTCAGGCAGAATGTGTAACATTATAGATAAATTTGCAGGTGCTCAATCGTCACCTGTGGATATTTGTTTTTCTCCTGAAGTTTTAGCTCAGTTGTCAGCATTTGGGCTTGTACTACAGACCTCACTTTATGCTATGAACCGACCTGGTAAGTAGATCAAAGCAAAGCAAAGATTACTGGTACAGGATGGGAATGACAAAATACAGGGGTGAGTAATCTCATATCCTTTTGACAATCAGTATGGAAATACATTTTCCAATATTTCATTATTTCTAGGAGTTCAAGAACTTTAAAAAGAAATAATATACTTACATATTTCTTCTGAAAGTTGTATGTGAGATTTGGGGTGACTTAAAAATTGAGTGTAATGGCAAATAATATTCAGTTTATCAGAAGATCAGTAATGCATGGAAAATTCTCCTGAATGAGTTGAAGCCTGCATAAAGCAATGGGTTTTTTACATGCTTTGTTATTTGCCATGTTAGCATTAGCCTCATTTTTAAATTGGGGAAATATTTTGAGGAATAAATGCTGCCTAATTTATTTAAACATCCACCCATTCAACAAATATTTATGTTTCCTACAATGTGTCAAAGCCTTTTGTAAGATGCTGTGGATACAGTGGTGAACAAAATGAATAAGGTTGCTACTCTCAAGATTCTTAACATCTGTGATAGTTTCTTGTTACTGCTATAAAGAGCTACCACAAACTTAGTGGCTTAAAAAAATATTATCTTACATTTATGGAAGTCAGAAATCTCAAATGGATTTCACTTGGCTATAACTAGGATGTCAGTAAGGTTGTGTTCCTCCTGGGGTCTCTAAAGGGATAATCTATCACTTTCCTTTGCTAGCTTCCAGAGGCTGCCTGCGTTTCTTAGCTTGCAGCTTCACCTATCTTTTCTCTCCCTCTCCTGCCTCTCTCTTTCCCCTGTAAGGATCCTTGTGATTACCTTGGGTGTACTTGAACAATCCAGGATAATCTTGTAACTCAAAACCCTTAATTTAATCATATTTGCAAAATCTCTTTTGCTATGTAAAATAACATTCACAGCTTCCAGGGAGCAGGATGTGGATATATTTTGGAAGAAAGGGGTGTTATTTTGCCTACTGTACTATCTAACAAAGAAGAAAATGATTTCAAAAGCTATCATACAGATAGTTACATAATTAAATGATATGTGCCAAGAAGGAATTATAGGTCAATCATTTATTATTGGGGAATCAAGTAATGCTTTTGTGATAAAGTGAAGTTTAAACTGACATAAAAGTTAAGAGTTTTCAGTTGAATAGCATAAGAAGTGGTGTTTGAGACGAGGGCTTATGCTAGCAACTTCTGGTAAAAACAGGATGGGCATGTTCAAGGAGCTGAAACACAGGCTGGCTGTCCTGTGTGGATGGTGACCAGGGAGAAATAACTCAAGGACATCTGTAGAGATAAGAATGTTCCAGGTCATCTGAGAATATCAAGACTCACACTGCTTATACAGATAATATTTTTATTTTTGGACATGGTGAATTTTGTAATTAGGTCTTTTAGTCTTAGCTGCTATCTTTGTTAGAGCTAAATTTAAGTACCACGTGTAGCAGGTGGATAGAATATTATGTTGGTTTATAATTTTAGGCTTACAGCTTCTCTTTGCACATACTTTTTCTTTATTCTTTCACCTACCCACTTTAAAAATAACATCTTGTCAACCTGTACAAACATTTTCATAAAAGTTAGTCATATCCCAAGCCAGGAATAATTACCTTTAGTAATTTGGCATGTGAGTTTATAGATTTTATTCTATGCATGTATATGTGTTTGTATGGAGAAAATCATTCTTTACTTGCTCTTTGATAACCTGCATTTTTTCCTCTTCATGATATATAATGAACATCTGTCTCTATCAATTTAATGTAATGTTAGTATTTCTGATTTGATAGTAGTGATTTCGATAATGTATAATGACTAATTTGACTATGTCATTCCCAGTTCTCTACTATAACAAACAGTGTAGCAGTGAGCATCCTTCTATTGCGCTCACACAATACATTATGTCTCCCCTTGGGATAAATTTCTAACAGTGGAACTGTAGGGCCAAGGGCCATTTTTGTTCCATTTCTAATTTATGCTATCCTGACATATTTTATACTTCCAGTGAGCTGCCTTAAAACAATTCTGAGCAAGGCAGGGTAATTAATTTAAACAACAACAACAAAAACAAAATATGTCCCACTCTTCTGCTTCTGTGTATGAAAGGAAAATAATGATAGAAATCGTTTACTGAATAATCTTTATTTTTTGCTTTTTGTTTGAATAGAGTTGCAAAAAGCTCCATTTAGGTAAATGGTACTATATTTCACCCCATTATTCAGACCAAAAATCTGGGCATCATCTTCGTTTTCTCTCATTCTTTTCTTTTCCATGTGATAGTCCATTTTGCATTACTATGAAGAAATACTTGAGACTGGGTAATTTATAAATAAAAGATGTTTCTTTGGCTCAAGTTCTGTAGGCTTCAGAGGCATGGCACCCTTGCCTGCTCAGCTTCCTGTAAGGCCTCACGAAGTTTACAATCAAGGTGGAAGGCCAAGGGTAAGTTGGCCTATCTCATGGCGAGAGGGAGCAAGAAAGGGAGGGAGGAGGTGCCAGGCTCTTTAAACAACCAGACCTCACATGAACCTAGAAAGTGAGAACTCACTCATTATCTTGAGAACAGCACTAAGCCATTCATGAGGGATCCACCCCCATGACCCAAACATCTCCCAGTAGGGCCCACCTCCAACACTGGGAATCACATTTCCACATCAGATTTAGAGTGACAAACATCCAAACCATATTGTGTCCGGAGTTCGCTCCTTCCGGTGGGTTCGTGGTCTTGCTGATTCAAGAATGAAGCCATAGACCTTCGCAGTGAGTGTTACAGCTCTTAAAGGTGGAGCGGACCCAAAGAGTGAGCAGCAGCAAGATTTATTGTGAAGAGCGAAAGAACAAAGCTTCCACAATATGGAAGGGGACCCAAGCAGGTTGCCACTGCTGGCTGGGGTGGCCAGCTTTTATTCCCTTATTTGTCCCCACCCATGTCCTGCTGATTGGTCCATTTTACAAACCTCTAGCTAACTTGACCTACTCTATCCAGGAAGTCCAGTTGGCTTCACCTCTCAATGTCATTCAACCCAGGAAGTCCAGCTGGCTTCACTTCTCAATATCACTCCATATCTGGTCCATTAGCAATTCCTTTCCAAACTGACTGCTTCTCACCACCATCATTGCTGCTTCCACCCTTAGTCAAGACACTGTCCTTGAACCATAGTAGTGACTTTTCTGATTACGATCTTTGGCACTTGATCCTGTTGAGTTTATTCTCAACACTGAAGCTGTAGATGTCCTTCTAAAAGGTTAGTCAGATCATGTCACTCCACTATTCAGAACCATCTGTTGGGTTTCCTTCTATGTGAAATGAAACTCGAAGTGCCTCCTCTGCCCTCCCAAGCCCTATATGTTCTAAGCCTGGCTGCTTCTCCACTCTGTCGTCTCTCTTTTCTGCCTCTCACTTACTTCTCTCCAGCCACACGAGCCTCCCTGCTATTTTCTGACATGCCATGCATGCCTCCATGTCAAGAGATTTCTATTTTCAATTGCTGTCTCTATCTCCTCCTTGAAACCCAAATTCCTACAGACCTTGCTTCCTCACTTTTCCAGATCTCTGTTCAAACATTTATTGTCAACTTAACATCACTCCATGTCGCCTTAACTGCCTTACTTTTTCTTTCTATTTAAGTTTTGTGTGGATATAAATGATTTACAGAAAATGCACATATTTAATGTATATATTTTGATGAGTTTGGACATAGTCTCACACCTGTGATGCCATCACCATAATTAAGCTACTGAACATATCCATCACATCCCAAAATTTCCTTATGTTTTGTTTTGTTTTGTGGTAAAAATGGTTAACATGATTTCTACCTCTTAACATATTTTAAAGTGCACAATACCATATTGCTAACTATAGGCTCTATGTACCGCAGATCTCTGGAATTGGTCTTGCATAACTGAAAATGAATATTCACTGAGCAATAATTCTCCATTTTCCCCTTCCTTTAGCCTCTGGAAATTACCATTCTTTTCTTTGCTTCTATGAGTTTGACCATTTTAAATCTGTCATGTAAGTGGAATTGTACACTATTTGTCCTTTTGTGAATGGCTTATTTCATTTAGCATAACGCCCTCTAGGTTCTTCTATGTTGATGCAAATGGTTAGACTTTTATTTTTTAAGGCTGAATAATATGCCATTGTATCCACATATTTTATTATGTATCAATTCATCCATCAAGAGCCATTTAGGTTGCTTTCATATGTTGACTATTGTGAATGGTCTGAAATTCTGATTTCAATTCTTTTGAATACATAACCGGAAGTGTGATGCTGGATCATGTGGTAGTTCTATGAAACCTCTATACTCTTTTCTATAGTAGCTGCAGATTCTTCATTCCCATCAGTAGTGTATAAGGGATTCAATTTCTCCACATCCTCACTAACATTTGTTATACTTTATCTTTTCCTTATAGCATTAACTACTGTCTGGCATTGCATTTTCTAGCTATTTATATATGTATTATCTGTTTTCTTCACTAGAATATGAGCTATATGAAACCAAACATTATCTTTCCTTAACCAGTAACTGATTCGTAGGAGGTCATATGAAATATTTGTTGAATTTATGCATGCATGCATGAACTAAGCACTAAGTTCAGATTTAGAACTGGCCAGGTTGTGACTCTTAATTCCTTCATGCAGCTGGTCACAGATATTCTTGGGAATTAAATCATCGATGTAATGTTTCTGATCTTCAAATAATGATATAGAAAACAAATATCCTGAAAATTGTTAACATTTCTGATTAAGGTTGGCATAAATATACAAAAATTAGCTAAGTAAGAAGGGGAAATAATCATACCTTCTTTTTTGAAAGATAAGGACTGGGGAAAGCATTTATTTTCTCAAGTGACAAGCTTCATTTCAGTTCCTTTAAAACATTGCTTCGGTATTAAGCAGTTTTCTTCTTATACGTGCTATGAAGAATATATGTGTTTCATCAACAAAACAAGAGCTAGCATGGTTTGAAAAGGTTTCTCAAGTATATTGTAATAGAAATACTTCATTCAATTCATCTTAAATATAACTTTCTTCTCTGTAGTGCTTCAAATTCTCCTGACTGAGGCACCTGAGTCCCTATTTCACTGCAAGTTTGATGGGGATCAGAGGCATGTTTCCAGAAATGCTAAACATAGTCCAGGATAATTTTGTGTAGCAGCCAGAGGAGGTCTGCAACAGTTCTTAGACACCCACAATGCTAATTAAATTTACCCAAGTGAAAAGCAAACACCCACCCCAGTTATTTTGAGCAAACTGGCTGGATCCTTCTGCATGCCAGCACTTCCCCCACCCCAACTTCACAGACATCCACAGCATCACCACAAAGACAATGTAAACTATTATTCCATTTGAAAACACCTGAGGGGGGTTTGACTAAAAAAGCAGGGCATTTTTATCATCAGTCTACTTCCCATAGCATGTTTTGATGACTCCTTCAAACTTCGTTTCCTTTTTTCCCCTGTGGGATAGAGTTACTTGAAAGAATGTGGTCCCTGAAGTCAGGTAGATCTGGGTTTTCTTTTTTATGTGACTTTAGGGAAGCCATTTAGCCTCTTTGTATCACATATAGGAGAAATAATAGAATCTACCTTGCGGGATCAGTGTGAAAGTTAAGTGAGTTAGTATGTGTAAAGAAAATAATTAAGCATATAGTGGTAGCTTAACAATTAGCATTCATTCCTTCCTCTCTGCCTCTTTTCCTTTGAGACATGATGATGCTATGCCTTCATTCAATAAACAAACACTTTTTTTTCAGCCTACTATGTTTCATTTTTTTTTGTTGTTTTTTTTTTTTTTTTTGAGACGGAGTCTCGCTCTGTCGCCCAGGCTGGAGTGCAGTGGCACAATCTCGGCTCACTGCAAGCTCAGCCTCCTGGGTTCAGGCCATTCTCCTGCCTCAGCCTCTCCGAGTAGCTGGGACTACAGGCGCCCGCCACCACGCCCGGCTAATTTTTTGTATTTTTGGTAGAGACGGGGTTTCACCGTGGTCTCGATCTCCTGACCTCATGATCCGCCCGCCTCGGCCTCCCAAAGTGCTGGGATTACAAGTGTGAGCCACCGCGCAAGCACAGGTATAATAGTGGGGAACGAGTGATAAACAAAACAATTCTTGGTCTCATGGCACATACATTCTAGTGGGGAAAGAACAATGAACATGCTGAAAACTAATTAATAAATACGGTATTTTTTGATTTTGATACGTACTTGAAGAATATAAAACAGACTGTAAACAGAGAGTGACTATAAGGAGAGGGAGCTAGTTCAGTTAGTTTAATGAGGGGCAGCTTCTTTGTGGAAGTGACATCTGAACAAAAAGTTGAAGGGTTGAGAGCCAGCCCTGCCATAAGCAAAAACCAGCTGGGGACAATCTTGGGGAAGAAAGTGTAAAAACCTGTTGATGTCCTTGTAGAACAGAGAGAATGTGAATGAGAAGGAGAGGACTGTTTTAGAAGTTTGGGAGGAAAATGTTGACGTTAGGTTCTATAGACTCTAACCCACAGGACAGGACTTGTGGCTTTGTTCGGCTCTACAGTGGAAAGCCTTTGGGGTGGTTTGAGTAGGAGGGTGATAGGATCTAAATCACATTTTTAAAAATCCTTAGGAAGGAGGAAAATGGACTGTGGAAGCACAAGAATTGGGGAGACTTGCATGACCTTTACCATATGTGAGGCAACTATAGAGGACTGAACAGTGTCCCCCCAAATTATATGTCCTAGTCCTACCTGGTACCTGTGAAGGTAACATTATTTGGGAAGACTATTTCTGCAGACGTAATTAAGTTAAGGATCTCAGAATAAGATTTTTCTGAGATGGGCCCTAAATCCAATGATTTGATTTATAGGAGAAAGGGGAGAGAGGTTTAAGATACAGAGACACACAGATGCAGAGATGAATGGTGAGTCTAGGATTTCCAGCAGCCACCCAAAGCTAAGAGAGAGACATGGAGCAAATACCTACAGCAGTAACCAATCCTGCCAACCTCATGATTTTAGACTTCTGAATACAAGAATGGTAATATAATACATTTCTGATGTTTTCGATATACCAAATTTGTAGTCATTTGCTATGGCAGACCAAGGAAACTAATATAGCAACCAAGAGATCATTTATAAAGTGGAAAGGTAAAATGCCTGGCTGATGGCCACTGAATGGTGGAATTGAGGACTGAAGAAGAGAAAATGTCTTCTCTAAGCCACACTGGAGTGGTGTGGTTTTATTTGGCAGTAATATCAATTTCTCATACTTTGGCTGAAAATGTCTTCTGTTGGGGTGAAGAGGCACCTAAGAAGCAGACCCCAAGAACAGACCCTGCCTTTTTAAGTGGGCCCATGTCTGTTCCCAAAAGGAATCCCTTCATAGTCTCTGAAGGCTGAGCAGACTCTGAAGCCAGTTCTTTCACATATGCGACCTGGTAATTTCTAATAGAATGTCATAATTTGTTTATATTATAATAAGACTAGCAGCAGTTGGTAATGAGAACCATAAAGCAAAGCACCTTCTTTAATATAAATTATTGTAGTTACCTGCAAAATTGCTATAGTCAAGGAAGTAATTACTAATGGGATACATGCAGAGTGAGGTTTTGCACTGAAGGAGCATGAAGGAAATTTTTGGATGGGACAGTTTTTTTCTCTTGACATTTCCCAGGTATGATAATAGAGAGTTTTCAGTTGTTGAATTTCTAATATTAAGGCTCTATGCTGTAGCTTGTATATCTGAAGTCTAATTCTTTCAATATTCTGTAAAGATAGATATTACTAATTTCATTTTAAAGAAGAAACACCTGAGGCTCAGAGGGATTCAACGAATCCCCTGCTAAATATTTCTTACTAATAAAAACAGGTTTATATATTTATCTTCCAGTTAGCAACTGGTAAAACTAGGATTTGAACTCAGTCTTTTTTTAATCAAAGCTTTTCTGTGCCTATGGATTATCACAACCCTGCTAAAATGATTCAGCCACAGTCCTCCTTTGATGGACACAGTAATCTTTTAAAGTTTGGATGCTAAAGGCAATAGTTGGTTATAGAGACTGATGCTGAAGACATTTAGAAACCTGTATGCATGTAAGCCACAATTATTGTAAAGGAGGGTGGCAGAGGAGTGGAGGAAAAGTCACTGTCTACATTCTTCCTTGATTTACTCAGGAAAATCAGCATGCGTCAGTAGCTCCCACGATTGGCACCAGAGAGACAGACCAAGACAGTCGACCATGTCATCTTCCCTCTTCATGTACTTTCTCTTCAAGCCAGACTGCCTTCTCCCTGGTGGTCCAGGGCTGACATTCTGACTTGAGCTCAGTCATTAAACACTAAATAGATTGGCGCTTTGCTCCCTTCCAGTTGAGGTTTTAATAAACTGGTCCCTTCTCTCTCTCTCTGTCCTTTTTGTGAAATCTCAGGGTCCTCCTCTTCTCTCTGCAGCTTGAACTCTCCGTCTGGGTGTGTTCAGGCTGTGGGCAAGGCAATTTAGATGAAGGGAGAAAAGAATCAAAGCACCTAAAGGAATGAACACATTCCTTAGGAGGAAATAAATAAATAATAAAAGGAGCCCAGTTTGCTTCTCTGACACTGCCCGCTTGTTTCTCACTGAGCACTTTGGATCTTACACATTGTAATTTGCCCATTAAAAAACCAGCAGCGTGGTCTCTGGGCTCAATTAATTTGAAAGCACTTCTGGATAAATCACTTAGATATTGTTTTATCTTTTGCCTCCAAGATATCATCAGGCTTTAGCCTCTACCAGTTACCCAATGCTATTAGTATAACCTAATAATTTGATCCCAAAGTATCTTCCCTTTGGATTAAAAGAGAACACATTTATGAATCACAGCTTGGTCATGATTAACTGTGCCCAGACCACACTTAGTTGAGAAAAGATAATGATTTCCTTTGTAAGTCTGTAGATTTTGTGCATGTATGCTGTATTTTGTCTTTTTCTGTGTTTTTTTTTCTTTAGCTATCTATGATTCTATCAAAACAAGTGTCTGAAAAGTATATTTTCTTTTTTCAAAGTACAGAGCTGTACTTTGGGATTTCATCAAGCACTGAGGAATTTGAGATTTTCATATCATCTATTGCATCGACTACCGAAATTCTGAATTAGTTATTATTAACCAAATATGATTTGTTGGTATATATTGGAAGTAATATTTGTATCCCAAACTGTTTTATTACTAGTAACTATGTGGATAAAGGGATTATAAGAGTTCAATTTTTAATCCAAAAAAAGTGCCGTGAATTAAGTACAGAATGAGGTAGAATTTTTAAAAATAAAGTTTGAAAATGAACAGTTTTCAAGACGAAGAGTCTGGTTGCTAAGTAAGCATGATAGCATTACCTGAAGTGTATTCTGTGGTATTTTATTAGTACCTATAACTTCGTAACAATATTGCCACAGAGCTGATGTCTTAATACACATTTATTATCTCACAATTTCTGTGGGTCAATAATGCACACAACACCTTAACGGGGCTCTCTGCAAGGGTGTGATCAAGGTGTTGCCCAAGGCTTAGATCTCATTTAAGGTTCAGCTAGGGAATGATCTACTTCCAAGCAGTGATCCCATCCATACAGTGGAGACGGCTAAGAATACGACTCCAGAGCATGGCAGGCCCCTAGCAGAACCAGGGCTCTGTAAGAATTGCCTCAACCTTGCTTTGTATGCAATCACAACACAGACCTAACGAATGTGACATTGTATAGTGTAGCCAGGCGTTAGTATACATTGGAACACAGCACTATATATATGCATTGGTATATGGCATTAGTATAGCACAAGTTTAAGAAATAAACACTTATCTGCATGGTCACAGTGAAAAGCGACCTCTGAAGTAGCATTAGAATGATGGCGAGAAGGGTACTCAAAGTGTTTTAAGAAAACAACCTGTGGTAGGAAATATTTGCGTATTATCTGTATTATTACTCCTCATACTAAACAAAAAAGCTAAAATTATTTACTTACATTTCAGGCATTACATTATTAGACATTTTATCCTTATAAGGCTCGATGATGGCGGGTACTATTATTATCCTTCATTCTAAAGCAATTGAGATTTAGGTGATTAAACAACTCACATCTAATCACATAGTAAGCAAGGAGAGATCTGGAAATCTAAGCTTCCTTAAGGGAATATTATGTTTCAAAGCTGCACCTATTCCATGCCAAAAAAAAAATTGGCACAGTGTAAGAAAATTATTCAAGAAGACTTTTTGGCAGATTCTAAGAGTAGAGCTGTTAGTAGCAATAGGTCTTACAAAGCAGTCATACATTTGTTATCATTTACTGGTTACCACGCGTCGTGCTAGCCGCTTAACCTTTATTGATTGCACTTGCAACAGTCCTGCAATAAGGATGTAGATGGGATTCTCCTTTCTTAGATGAACAAACTCAGGTTTGAGCGATTGTCATTTCTCTATGGTCACAGAGTATATTTTAAACTGTGTTTATTTGATTTAAAAGATTTAAAAGTTATTTACATGCTTTTCACTATAGCAGTCTATCCCTTCTAAGTGGCAGCAGGGAAGGGAAGAGAAGTCTCAACAAATTTGTGGGCATGGTAGCTTCTAGAAGCAGATCTGTTTTTGGATTCAAATGTATAACAGATTAATTTGAAAGAGGTTATAAATATGTACTGATAAATTGCAGCCATTTTAGCACAAGATTTTCACTTATCTTCTACTTCTCAGTGTGAAAGTACTATCTGCTAACAGCTAGATACTACAATTTTGAATGCTGAAGGAAATACAGAATGAAAGCCAAGAACACATGGAATTTTAGGTCTAGCCCGGTCCATGCTGAGTGGATTAGCCTTTCTGAGTTGTTTACTGGACAGTTTTATATATTGCCTTGCATAGCACTTACACGGTTGTGCAGAATTGGTAATCCACTTCCTTTCCCAAGAGGTGAAGTTCTCCTTGAACCAACACAACAACATGCATATATTTCATATCAATCACTTATCATTTGGTTGTGCACTTACCTAAATTAGATCATTACTAAGCACAGAGAAAACAAGAGAGGGGAGACTTGCTCCTACAAGCCACTGATAGGGAGACTAATTTTGGCACCAAAAAAGCCAACCATTTGCATTTTGCTGTGTGGGGCTTAATGCAAGAGCTTCAATCACATTAAGAGGATTTTAAAATCAAGATAAAGCTTTTTTCTTATGCATGTCTGTCTCTAGGAAAAATCATGAAAGAATCAGTAGAACACCTAATCACATTTCATTCTGTTTAATTTTGTCTCTTTTCCTCTCATTTCAATTGCTCTGTCACTTTTATTCTTTGTGAATTATTATAATAAATAAAAGTTTCAAAATTGTCTATTCCTTTTTCTCTTCTGAACAAATTCTTTTTATTCTAAGAATAAGAATGGGGAAAGTCAGGTTTATAAATTCTGTTGGGTTTACCTTTAGCTCCAGTCATAAAACTCTATCAAACTGAAAGAAAGTCAGACAAAAAAGTGTTTTTCTTATCCTCAAAAATCGCAGGTTTTGATAAGGTTTGCAATGAGGTCCTGCATAGTAACCCATCTCTGCTAAGCTGTAAAGTGTCAGGCATCTACACCTGTGGCTCAGAGGCTATTTGTCATTTGTCCTTGGCCAATTAAAATAAGTATCTTATTTGGTCATATTTCCATGTTCTAAGTCCATTTATATCATTTATTTCTTCATTGTTGATGATGCTGGTAAGTTCATAATAATATGAAGGAGATTAGTTAAAGAGAACCTGAGCAAACTCTCTCCAATTAACATAGTATTATTTGTTTAGGTTATATGCCAAAAATAATAAAGTTTATCATCATTTCCTTTATCTCCCAGCTACCATGTGATATAACTAAGCAAAGCAATAGCAAAGTGATTGATTTTTATCAAATGTTGTATCTCATCCACCAAAATTTGAGAGTTATGTTGGAGAATTGACTATTAAAGAATGTAATTATTATTTTTTTTAAAAAAGAAAAGACCCATGGGCATTACATCCCTGCTTCTAGAAACAACAGTGATATGGTATTTTAAGGAAGGCAGGTAATATGAGTTACTAATGAGAATTTTTTTCAGAGTCCCTCCTAGCTGTAATTGTAACTCAGTTGGGGTTTCTTAAGAGGGTCCCCACACTGACTTGAAGTTTGAATGCCCTGCAGAATTCCATTATGCTGATGAGAACAATATAAAGTTGATATTTCTTCTCTGGCAACTAGGTTTTTCCCCTTCTCTTTTTCTTTCTGATTCTTCCCTTCTTTCTTTTTCTCTCAGTTAAGCTAGATAATGCTATGAGATTGAACTCACAAGGTTGGTAAGATTATGGCTTTATTTACCCTTTGTTCCAGTAATTTACACAAAGACTGTTTTCTCCTGTTTTGAAGGTAGATGCCTTGACTTAAGGTCCCCTATTCTTAATTTTAGTCTTCTCACCCAGTCTTGCTTTCTCCATCTTACCAATTAGCCACCACTTTAACCAGCCCAGTCCTCTCTGCTGTAGTGTATTTTAAGTATCGTCCTCTTGGTTTACTCTAACATACCTTTAATTTTTTTGACCATTGGTTTTTTCACCTGCAGAATTGGCAGAATAACATTCTTGAGGTCAGAGGGTTATTATGGGGACTGGATGAGATATACAAAGAGATATCACATACTCTAAGGTATAACACACTAGCCATTAAAATAATGCCATGTTCATTCCTACTTTAAGGTGTTTAGTCACATATTGAGTATTCTGTTCATTTATTTATTAAAATTATGGAGCTTCTGCAATATGACGGTCATGGTATGAAATAGAGAAATTACAAATCAATAGCAGAGTCCTTACCCTCACAATATTTACTTGTCCTTCTACCTGATGATATGTGGGAAACAGAAAACACAGACAAAAGACCTGCATTCTAGGCCCTGTTCTGAAACATCTTTGCAATCTTGAACTTGCATCAAGGAAATTACATGTCAGACTATGCCATCACACTATTATAACTACCATTTGTAATTTTAAGCCTGATACATGGTTGTATGCAAGTGTATTCTAATTTGGATTTTTCTCTGTTTCTAAAAATACGTCTATCCTCTCTTTCTACCTCTATTTTAAGCTCCTTAAGGGCAGAATACCAGCCTCAAAATAACTTCATCTAGATATCTTGCCTGATATTTAACACAGAGTGAATATTTACTACTTGTTTCTTATATCTGCACTCAAGTAATGTATCATTCTTTCAAATGTCTATGGTACAATTCCCAATTCCACATTTTTCATTCTCTTGCTGCTATAAATGATGATGTGGGTCTATATGTACATGTGTATGTATGTGACCTTCCTCTCGTTCTAACTGAAAAACGGTATTTATTGCCATATATACTTCTTTTATGTATCAACAGTTTGAGCCATTTGACACCATCCTAAGTTCCTACTTATGAAATTGCAAATTGTCTTTAAAAGGAAATTTATGGCCGGGCATGGTGGCTTACGACTGTAATCCCAGCATTTTGGGAGGCCGAGGCAGGCGGATCGTGAGATCAAGAGATCGAGACCATCCTGGCCAACATGGTGAAACCCCATCTCTACTAAAAATACAAAAATTAGCTGGACGTGGTGGTGTGCACCTGTAATCCCAGCTACTCAGGAGGCGAAGGCAGGAGAATCGCTTGAACCTGGGAGGCAGAGGTTGCAGTGAGCCAAGATTGCGCCACTGCACTCCAGCCTGGCAACAAAGCGAGACTCCATCTCAAAAAAAAAAAAAAAAATTAATAAAATGGAAATTTATATGTATCTGAAAACTATAAAAGTAACCATTTGCAATTTTTGTATTATACTTTATGATAAATTAGAATTATCAAATAGCTTGATTCTGGATGATAGACAAAGAAAACTGCATGAAGACTGTGATTCACATCTTTCTGGCTTCTTATCTCATCCCGCACATGCTATCTTCCCCCCAGTCTGAAGTCTAACCTGGCTAGTTTGTTGCATTTCCTTATCTATCTGTTCAGTCATCCTATGTATACTGAATGATACAGTTACTTGTTTATTTATGCATTGAATATGTTTTGAGTTTCTACTATGAGTAGACACTGTGCTTGGTCTCAATCAATAAGTACTAAGTGCTCTGTGAACAAATAAGTTGACTGTTACCCGAATGACCTGTCTTACACCAACAACTCCCCTAGCAGTCTTCTCCCCTGGAGAAAAGAACTGAAAAAATATTAAATCCACAAAGTAGGAACTCAAAACATATTCAATGTGTGAATAAACAAATGACTATATAAACCTTACTTGTTTCCAGGCACTAGCAGAAAACAATCATCTTAACAAATACACAATAATCATAAAGCCCAAACCAAGATAGTAGGGTGTTTTGATGCTTTCTCTAAAATGCCCCCTTACTACACATTAGTAGAGGGCTTTTACAGAATCCGCGGCACTGAGAAAAATTGGATGTTCTAGTCAAGGCCAAATTTTGATCTCAGAAAATGAAAATTACATTTTTGGACTGTTCTTATTAGTAGAATACTCACTCACGAATCTTAAATTATTGCATGTGATTTTATAGTGATGAGGGCATGGATGTTAATTCTTTTTCAGGTTATTTTCGAGTCAAAAAATCAATAATAAATGTTGGCATGAAGTACTCCCAGAAGCATAGGTTTCACTTGCTCTGAAAGAATTATTTTCAAACCAATAGTTTTGGTTAGTAAATTTCATTTCTAACACAACTGATGTTGAAACCTTAGATAGAGGCAAGGAATGAAAATCTATTGACCTCGTAAGGTGTTATTTCCTGTGTGACCAAAACATGGTAGATTGTTGCCGTCGTCGTCGTTTTAACTAGGTAGCTTATTAGGAAGCATGTAAGCAACATGACACTAAGAGGCAGTGCAATGTGTTAAGACAATGTGATGTGAAAGCAATTGAACAAGAAAGACACCGATAAAATATCAGGCAGGATTTTCCCCGAGGAAAACCCTTAAATTCTCAGGTAAGCAATGAGTGTTGGGCTCTGTCGTTGAGTTCCTCTGAGAGCCACATTTTCAGAAGACTTTTACCTCCTATTTTATTCTTGCTAATAGACCTGTGGGTGGGTACACAGAAGCTATTATTTCAAAAACATTTCCAGAAAACCTGCAATGTATATTCTGAACCAAATAGACAACTGAGCAAAAACTGTTGAGTATCTAAAATGAAATAAAACATAAGGGCTTGCTTTGCTTGATTTGAAGCACAGAGTAGATGTTTTCTTGGATATAGCAACCATTTTATTATCCTGGCTTTAAGTAGGATACCTGATAGTACATTAGAGGATAAAAAGGTGGTGTCCGTGCAGGACTCCAAGAAAGAGAAGCCCTCAATTTTGTTCAACTCATCATTCCAGTAGATAGAAGCGTTCTCTGTTTGGAACGTATTTGACATCACTATTTTTCTATTTTTTTTTTTTAATCAACTGTCCATGTCCGTAGTATAGGGTAGCAGTCAGCAGACCTTTTTCTCTATAGTGCCACATAATAGATATTTTAGATTCTGTGGGCTATATAATCTCCACTGCAACTGTTCAACTTTGTAGTTGTACTAAGTAAGCAGCCAGAAAACATGAAAATGAATGGGCATAGCTGTGTTACTGGAAAATTTTTTAATTTTTTTCAAACAAAATCTGGCCATTGAAATTTGGCCCGAAGACCATAGCATGCCAGTCTTTAGGTTAAAAGGTCAAATAGTGCACTAGATTTGTTATAAAAATAAGAGTTCCTGACCCCATCATTTCCTACTCTCTAAAGTGTATCTCACTTATTTTAGCAATCTTTAAAACTTATCTCCATATTTGTAAATAGCATGCTTCTATTCCAGGATTTTATTTTTAACCTTTAGGTGTTATCTATTGACTTCCCCCCACAGAGGATGAAGATTTTTCTCTCCTTTAGAACTTCCCTAGTTCCATCTTGGACATGCACACTTTTATTTCTTCCAACAGTTTTGGTTATAGTTTGAGTAAAATCTTTATATAGGTTTTACCTTATTTTAATTTGTGAATGTTATTCACAGTGAAAACACATTGAATATGATCTCCACTGCAGAACCAGCTGACCATGCTGTTTCCTTTGGAAATCCTGAATGTTTTCCTCTTTACGTATTTTCTCTTGCATTCTTCAGAGTCCCTCAGACAAGATGTCTAATCACTCTGCTCGCTAGAGTCCGAGGAATGAAGCCCATAGCCCCCTACAAGCCCCAGTTTTCCTGGTAGATGTGTACTTTATAACATGTTCTAAAATAAATAACTATTAATAGTATTTCCTTTTTTTCTCAAGAGTGCACTGGCTTGAATTATAAATTAGATAATCACCCTATCTGTGAGCCAAATGGGGGAAGAAGATTGAGGAATTTCTCCACTCAGTACATCTAATTCAACTTAATCCCTCCATTTCCCATTTTCTATTCCACTTTCAAATGTGTCTAATGTCTCCCAGTGCAGAGACTTGATTTTAGTATGTTCCTACTGCTACAAAAAAAATACCTTATACTGGCTCATTTATAAATAATAAAAATTTATTCTTCAACTGTTCTGAAGGCCAGGAAGTTTAAAACCAAGACTTCAGCAGATTAGCTGTCTGATGAAAGCTTACTCTCTGCTTCGAAGGTGGTGCCTTGTTGCTGTGGTGGAAAAGGCGAATGCAGTGTTCTCACCTGGCAGAAGGGTAAGGGGCGTCAAAAGGGGGACAAGACTCTGTCAAGCCCCTAGGACTTAATCACCACCTAAAGGCCCTATGTCTTAATACTATTACATTGGGAATGAAGTTTCAACGTGAATTTTGGAGGAGCACAAACTTTCAAAACAGCAGACCCTCCATTTACGCTGGCAAAAGAATAATAAATACCCGATATTCTGCCTTAAAAGAGAATAATAATAAATACTCGATATTCTGCCTAAGAAGAGAAAGTACAGTTACCAGGCTATGAAGACTAGGGGAAGATCTAATAATGTCTTATACATACTTTCAATCAATTTTCCTGGCTTGGTCTTCTGCATTAAAACTTTTAGGTACCTGGAGAATAGCAAGTTCTGTGGTATGAATGAGGTTATCACTATTCTCTACTGCTAGCTTTGGGTTCAACTTTTTCGATCTGCTCAATCAGTTACCACTTGTCTTTTTCCTATCTATCTTCCTAAGTTTTGTTTTTGTTATTCCCCATTATCTTTTTCCTTGTGGCTTATTACCTTCAAGAAAAGAAAAACGATTTTATATGTATATATATATATATATATATACATGTATATATATATGTATATACATATATATATATAAAATATACACACACACATATATATATGTACTCATATATATACACTTATATATACATATTTTATATTTTTTTATTTTTTTTCCTGTACTGTCCTTACGGTGCTTAACAGTGGGTCTTAGAGGAAGTAAAGATTTGATTTCTATATTCCACCTGGCATCCTTAACTGGGAAATTATGCAATTGCAGTCAATCTCACTGCTTGTCTCTCATCTTCATGAATGGACGGAGACGATCTTCATTCCATTTCCTTATCTTTATTTCTAAGAAGATATTTTCAATTCCACCCTTGGTTTTCTGCTAAGTATCAAATGATCCAGTGTCTTTAAAGCTTCCTTCACATATCCTATTTTCCAAGCCATTAACTCTCCTTGTAACTCTTGGAAACTTTTGTGAGTTCTCAGTTTTTAAATTGTAGGATCTAGAAACAGGCAAGGTATCTTTGCATTATGTATTTTGGGGAAAGAGTGCAATTGAAGAAAGTTATAGACAAGTAGTTAATGACAGACGACAGACTACTGTGTGAAAGGCAGCATATCCCTATGAAAAAGTCCTAATTCTTTCATTTAAAAAATGACAAAAATAATCCCCAGAGGGCTTAAGAAATTTGCCCAAAGTTACACAGCTGTAGAGTAGCAAACCTGAGATTTGCACCTAGAGATATTAGATGCCAAAGTCCAATCTTCACTGCACCGAAAAATTCACTAGATTAAAAATGGCATATTAACAGAATCCAGGGAATTAGACTCATAAAGGTCTATTGGCTTATAATTAACTAAAAGTCATTTAAAATGCATATATTTTCTTTATCTTATTTGTTTTTTAAAAAAAACGCCACCAAAGAAATTATCTTACTACACTTTGCAAGAAGAGTGAAGTTCAGAGATGGATAAGTAAATAGTTCGCAGCTACACAGTAGTAAGATTTAGAGACTAGTCTGAAACCCAGGATGTTTGAGTGGCCTGAGAATGTTCTGCTAATTTACAACAGGCCATACTTCATAAACCAGACATGATTAGGTCCAGTGTGGCTCACAATAGAGTGATTTACTTTAAAAGTCTAAACTGCATTTGAGCATATGTGATTAAGCGATGCCTTCTTTTTCTGTATCCCAGGTTGTCAGGCCTAATATGCAGAGCTTAGAAAGAAAAATAATCAATCCAAGTTTTCCTTAAAATCAGCTTCTAGATATAATTGTTTCATAAAATATACTTAGAGACAAGAATAAATTAATCTGACCATGTACACATTTCCAAATTCTATAGGGAATGTAAATTTTATAAGAATAATGTTAGATAGTTAAGTAACACAACCATGTCTACCAGGAAATTAAAATTTAATTCACATGTGCTGATGTCTTTCATGAGAAAAATAATACAAAATACTAGAAGAGAAATTTGAAAATGTTCTTTATATGGGAAAGAGAAGAAGAATCTGTGAGCAATAAAGGGTCTCTGAGTTATCTCTACCTGAGAAGTTCGAACTCACCAGAATTTTAAGGTTCCTTTCAAATAAACTCTGACTGCCCTCAATAAAATCAACTGTTACTGACTAAAGTTGTGCTCAGTATATGATATGGAGATTAGAAAGGATATAGTCTGCTCTTACTGATGCTTTTTAGCAAGCAAATTTCTTTAGCATCCATTCTGTCTAAATAAATGGTGAGCTGAAACTTCTAAGCCATGTTGCTTAATTTACAACCCCCAGCAAAAAGTGGGAAGTATGTTTCTTTTTAGATTATTTGAACTAGAAACAGTGGGGATTATTTTCATACAAGCCACCCCAGTACAACTCAGCTCTGAGAGCCAAAGGCAGACATTGTCTAATATCAGGGCATCCTAATTTCAAGTTGAAGGCATAACATATTCTAGAGTGTTAATGGGCAAATTTTGATGTTGCCGTTCATTAGTAAAAATGCCTATGTTTAATCCCAGTGAAACTAGTTGATTTTTATGTCAATTACATTTTTCCTCAATTCAGCTAAACTTTATTGAGTTCCTTCCTTCTATAAGATATAAACATACTCTTGTTCTCAATATTGATATGTATTTAGCAAGTTAGATGTTACACATGACTATAAAAGAAAAAAAATTAAAACAGAATAAGATAAAATCCAAAGACTAGTTTAAGATCTATCCAGATGTTTTCTTCAGTTGTCTTTCTTATGTCATGAGATAATATAGACATTAAAACATTTTAAAATTATGTCAGATCTGTTTGTTTTGCTACTTGTCCTGGCCTATTCAAGTGTCAGAGAGAAGGGTAGGTGGTATGAAATAGATTGCCAAGTTCTTAGGGAACTCGTGAAGGCTAACATATACCCTTGTCTTCTTCACTTGAAGATATATCAAGCCTTCCTAACCCTCAATGCCATAACTAAAATACCAAATATATAATGAAATATATAATGTAATGCTTTCTGGAAAATCTATTGATTCTTCAGGAGTTTAATTATCCTGCAATTTATTCCCTAGGCGATCAGGGATCTGCATACTCTGGTTAAAGCCATCACAGAAACTCAGATATTGTATTTCGGCACCGTGTGTTGAAAGCGGGTTCCTCTTGTTCTTTTTTTGTATACTGACTCATTCAGTCTTTACTTACTAATCCACAAGTTTTGTTTTAGAATTATATATCGCTACCTAGCTCATGAGGCTTTTCTTTCTTTTCCTAAATAATAAAAATTTTTAAGCACACAAATACACCACGAAAAAATGGATTTATAGATACAGGAAAAGAAAAAGAACTCATATTTATTGCACACTTCCTCTGAGGCAGGTGTTACTAACTAATCTCATATGAAGGATTGGTAAATTTTCATGAAAACAGTGTAAGCTGAGCTAGATGCAGGGAGGTGGCAGATATGAACAAAGTCACTCTGGCAAAGTAGAGCCATGGATGAGGGAACAGAAAGACACATTTGGAAATAGTTTTTAGTACAGGCCTAGATCTGATGGTCTCCCCAGATTCACTCTCCACCTTCCAGCTCCTTTGCCCCCTGGTGACCTGTTGGATTTTCCCAGCTTAACGCCCATTGGCAGGTAATGGTAGGAAGAAGGCAAGATGTCTATAAGTCATAAACCAGTGTGCACTAAATATCAGAATTCTCTAACTTTATGTTCTGCAAATCTCTTCAGACCTAGAGAAAATAACTGGTGTTCTTCTATCACTCAGGTAGGCACTGAACCATACCTCATGGCTTCCCAACAGCTAGCTACACCTTTATAAATATTTCCTCCTGAAATTAACCAAGTTAAGTGTGTCATCTATTTCTGTGTGGAATGTGATTGTGTCTCAGCCTGACGGTGGGGCTGCATTTTGAATCTTACTCTTTTCCTTTTAACCACAACTCCAACTTTTTATAGTATATTTCTTGTCTTTCACATTTTTCACCTTTCCAAGTTCTTTTTTACTTATTTCTCCTACTAAATAGTTGGGCTGTATTATACACTATTTTGTTCTCTGATTTTTTGTAGGGGGTGATGGCTGGTTGTTTGAACTGAATTGTATACTCAATGTGTGATAGTACTGTTTTATCCACCACAGTGCCAACACAAGAACAAGCCCCGGACGCTCATGGGTGTTCATGGTGGTTTGGTTGTTTAATATTTAATGATGAGTTTTCCTTTTAGATTGGGTCCCACCTTTATCTCAATTTTTGTATTCCCTATCAAGCTTCTTAATGAAAGCTTAAAATGCCAATAACCTATGATCATCTTGCATGTTTGGTATAATAAAGAGAAATTAGGTCTGAGGACCTCTGGAGCTTTATATATAATATGTACTCTTCCACTCAGTAGCCACATGACCATTAGAAGTCACTCTTGAACTTCAATATCTTGATTAATTGCATAAAGACATTTTGTGTTCTGAAAGATTTTATGGTCTACGGACTTAAATTGTTGTAGATTTTCAGGGTGATCTAAACAGACTTCGATCACTTCCTCTCAATGTAAAACAACACACATGATATGAGAGGTGGTTATTTTAATGTTAATGAAATGTTCCTCTATTGTCCAAAACTGGATAAGTCTCCTTTCTACGTATGGGTTGATCTGTGTGGATAGATGCTGATTACTTTTTAATGCTATGAATCAATTTTTTTTTTTTACTAATCTCTGGGTTTGCTGTAACCACTTTCCTTTTTTGCATTTCTAACTCAGTACAACTGCACAGATGGGCATTGTGCAACACGGTGGCTCTTGATGCCAGTTGATGGTTGGAATGGTTGGCGAAACAATGCAATTATCATTTTATCTACCAACAGTGCTAGTATGAGGGAGTAACTGATTGGTTTACTGATTTGGATAAGGTTCAGGAGAGTAAGAACAATAGTGTGTTACTTCCTGTAGAGAGGGAACCTGCTGAGTGAGACTTGCTCATTTTCCTGGACGGATTGATTGATTGATTACTCTGGACACAATACTTGGTTATGTTATCACCCGGGGTGACTGAGCTTTGCGGGAGTGTTGGCAGCAATACTGTGTTTCTGTAAAAGGTGAGAATGCTTTGGATAAAGAAACAAACAGACAGAGCCAGCCTTTAAAATATCAATCTGCTTTCTGTTAAACTACCATTTGGAATTTATTTTTATAAAATACATTTTATCGTATTCAGAGCTTTAGATTTTAAAAATGTTTCCTTCTTGTTACAGATACTCCAAAGAAGTTGCCCTTTGGTTTTTCCAAAAATGAGCTTTCAATTTGGTATATTTGATATTATCAAGCTACTCTGCTTTTTGTGGTTGAGAAAGAAATTGTATTGACTACCTGAATTCAGATTGCTATTGTAGGCTGACTCCTAGAAGGGCACATTTAGAGAATCAAGGCATTCCCACTTGATCCAGACACCTAATTGGCAGCATACTGGGACTTAGCAGAGTTGTTTAATCTGTGTTTAGCTTAAGAGTTATAGAAAGGGTATTTTTTTTTATATATATAATGTGCTATGAAAGATTCCCTTCTACCCTTATTCTCAGTTTTTCCAGGGTATCAGGAGGATGTCAGAGGAGGGAATAATAGCTATGGTGCCACAGTTGTTCTCTTTTACAATCTCACCTCTTCCTGGAACAACAATTTTGCCTGGCATGTGACATGCTGCCTGGTACATAAAAATGAATACAGAAAAAGATTTAAGGGGATGAAAAGGTCAATGGATTATCCATTAAGCAACCAAGTCTCAATATGCCTCAATTTGTCTAGATGGTGATTTATTGCCTGGGATAAATAAAACAAGATCAGTTGGTTTTCCCCTGGGGTCATTCCCTTTAAAATCTCTACTATAGCCAGGTCTTTGAGCTTTTTGTCACTATTGTGTTTGTTTTTATTAGTTGATAGTATTTTAAAATTACTTCTAAGCACCACCCAGCTCAGATCGTTTTAGCTGATAAAGGCACAGGGCTTTCTGAAGGTTAAAGACAAACAACTTGAGGAATATAATTCAGAAAACAAGAGAAGATAATCCATCTGTATTGTGCTTCATTCACTTGGCAGGTATCCAAATAGCTGTTCATTGGACACTGGTAGGGGAAAATTCCAAGTCTTGTTGAGCTTTCAGGGAATGGTATAGTATTCTAACTTGCATTACCTCTTTAGTTTTTCATAGGTTAATTTTACCCTTGCAAGAAACTCAGGAAAATAAGCAGTTTTCTGTGCATACTAAACACACAGTAAGTTTAATTGTTTTAACATTCTGAAATGTTCTCAGACTCAGATGTCATACAACCTTGGTTTTCCACTTGGGGAACAAGGGCTGTGATGGAATCAGTTGCTCGGTATATTCAATTTGGCAGTCTAGGATGATAAAAGTTTTATAACCACAGTCCACTAAAGCAAAGCAAGAATGGTTAGAAGCATTTTAAATTAAAAAGCTTTGCCATTCTCAAAGAGTGTGAATTTTGAGGAAAATTCTATGCCATGGAGCAAGTGGAATTTTCAGTGCTTTCTCTAGCAAGTTTCAGCAGGGGCTGTTTTAAACCACCTCACATCCAAATTCCTTACACATTGTTCCTCAGGAGTAGATGGTCTTGGAGTAAAAAGAGTAATACCAATTTCTGAAAGGAAATATTAATATTATGGCCCCTTGGGTAACCAGCTAAGAGCACAACTCATAAAATGTGACTTCTGTCATTTGAGCAATTCTGATTTTGGGGTATATCACAAAGGATGTATTTCTCTTTAGATGACTAGTCCATTTTATTTAGGTTTGGGTCTTGCATTTATGACTACTCAGATTTTAAATGTGACCTGAGCTAAACAATATTTCAGGAATTTGAAGACATTTCTCTCCACTCCATTAAAATGAATATATGTCAAACTCAGTACTGATTGATCCACGTGGACCAAGGATTCCCGACTTTGAAAAATGAAGATGATGGGTTGGTGTGCATTTATTGGAAAAAGAGTTTCTTGATTCTATGTACAAACCAGAAGCATACACTGCCTGAATAAGTAAAATACCTCCCATGCCTTTTCATTTATGTTTTCAAATACATGAAGTTGCTGTCAACTGCATAAAATATTAATATAAAGGATGAATAAATGCATATTAATTTCTTTCCTTATATATTTATACAGTGAGTGGACACTTGAATATCTTATGAGGTTGTATATATATTTTGCAATATGATGGAAACTGAGTGGGCCCTATACAAACAGTAAATTGACACTTAAAACTCAGCTGTTAAGAGTTAAAGCTTGGCAACATGATTATTTCTAGAAACTTCCATAGAAGGGGCTTAGGGAAATTAAAATGGCCCTGTACCTGGTTCACTAAAGAGTGCTTTCAAGGATGGTGGATCCTTATTCTAAAACTGCCGCCGGCGTTAGTCTTTTGACTCTTTTAGAGTGCAGAGTTCTGTGTTACCTAAACCTTGAACAAACATAAACTAACTTTTGCCTCACAGGATCTTGTAAGGTGGTAGAATCTTAGAATCATAAGATATTACAGCTGAAAGAGGTCTTAGCAATTTTGAAGCTTAACAGTTTCATTCTACAGATTCGGAACTGTGCTGTTAGGCCAGGGACGTGACAAGACTTGGTTAGTGTTATATACCTATTTCATCATGGAGCTGGGACAAGAAACCAGTTCTCTTTACTCCCTGGTCAAGACTTTTAGCCTACTATCACACTGGTTCTTGTAAGATGAAATGCAGCTTAGACTAAAAGCTCCTGGGTAAAAGTATGATAACCCTGTAATATTGTCAGACTCATGATATGAGTAAACGTGAACTCATATGAAATGTTGTTCAGAAGTACAGGTTTAAATACTTAATAGTTAACTGGAGTGACAGGAGCTACTTAGAGCAGCTTTGCTTAAGGAACATTGAAATTTTTAGTGGGAAGGATAATTAAAGAAAGTGAAAAGAATTAGCCAAGAGAATTCTGTGGTTGTGTTTACTCATTTTGATGATTATAATGTACAAACCCATCCAGTAATCTGATATTTTACTTACTAAGGAATTAGAAAGCCAAAAGTAGGGGCAATGGATATCCTCAGATCTGTTCCACTGGTGCCTTCAAAGTTGGTCTACAGTAGGGAATATTGCACTCACCAACCATATAAAGTTATTCTAAGAAATAGCCATGTGAATGATCGTCTTGACTCTCTTGCTCAAAATAACATTTTGGTGAGTTAAAAACCTAATGATATGGTTTGGCTGTGTCCCCATGCAAGTCTCATCTTGAATTGTAGCTCCCCATAATTCCCACGTGTTGTAGGAGGGACACAGTGGGAGGTCATCGAATCATGGGGATGGATCTTTCACGTGCTGTTCTTGTGGTAGTGAATAAGTCTCACGAGACCTGATGGTTTTATAAAGGGAGTTCCCCTGTGCAAGCTCTCTTGCCTGCTGCCATGTAAGTTGTGACTTTGCTCCTCGTTCACCTTCTGCTGTAATTGTGAGGCCTTCCCAGTTATGTGGAACTGTGAGTCAATTAAATCTCTTTCCTTTATAAATTACCCTGTCTCAAGTATGTCTTTATTAGCAGCATGAGAGCAGACTAAGGCACTTATTAAATAGGGCATTTTTTGTTGCTTTTTAGATTGTAATTATAGGAACAAAATAATATTACAAAAATAGAGTCAGTAGAAAAATACTACTTGTAATTCTTGGCCAAGAAGACTTTAATGTTCTTCTTGGCTTGACTAAACTTTAAAAAGATTTCCTCCTGACTATTGGGTCCTGATTCCCTTTTCTTAGATAACTTACTTTAAAACACAATTATAAACTCTTTCTCTGCTCCTTCGGGATGTAAATATTCTCCAAGCTTGCCAATTTTATAGCTCAGAAATGTATTTTCAAGGACCTAGGAGCCATCTCTTTAAAATGTAACCAAGAAAGGTAGGGTACACTCTCCCAGTTTCTGTTAAAAGGTAGGAGTCTAACTTTATCAAGTACCAATTAGTAAACATATTGACCAACCTCTCCTCGACATTTTCCAGCACTTTTTTACCAGGTTAGCCCAGCACTTAAAACCCTCCTGCTTTTTGTTTCAACAGAGTCAAATTCAATCCCTCTTCCCTATTGCAATGTCTTGAATAAAGCTTTTCTTGCCTGTTTAACTCCATGTGGTGCCTTCTTACTTTGACATCTTACAACCCTAAAAGAAAGATATTTTTATTTCTTTATATTACTCTTCAATTCTTTTTTTCATATTAACACCTGGCATGCATATATCTGAAGTGTGTCTACATGTTTTTTCATTTGTCCTAAACATTTTTCCATTTTTCTTTTTAATTATCACATGATACCTCACGAATATAATGCATATATAGCTTATTTTTTTTCTACTTGAGACAAATATTAGCTACACAGCATAACAACATTCAATTACAGTATTTATTCAAACGTTCCACCTTTATCATCATATGGTAAAGCCACAAGAGTTGTTCATTTTTGTGTTACTTTGGTAATATTAAGGCCATGAAAATTAAACTCAGCTGTAGTAAAGAGGCAAGGCGCGATAATTAATACTCATTTTTGTCAGTCAATTCTGGTAGGTTGGCTCCAAATTAGTCCAGGCTGTTTCACAATTCTTAATTGCTCCCTACAAAATGTGATCATGCACATTTGGCCATATATTATTGAGTATATTGTTTCCAAAAATACTTCTATTAAGCTGTGAGTGCTAAATGGCTCAAAATAATACAAAAGGAGGAGTAAGTGATAAGCAAGGGGAAACAGGACACATATTTTAATGACAATGGACACATACTTTATATGGAGAGATATTAGGACAAAACAAGTAGGAAGACGCAGAATGGTGACTTCTGGGAGAAAGGAACAGACGAATCCAGGTCTCAGGAGGTAGGGCAGACAGTGAGCTCTTCAGCGAAGAATTAGATGTTAGTGCTGAGATTTAGAAGAGTTTGTGCTGTGATATATTTTGTTTGTGTCCTTATTTGCTGCATCTCATTAAATAAAACCTCCTTCTTAATGGTAGGCATGAACTATTTCCCTAAGACATTTTAAATGTGAAGGTGGTAATATATCAAATCTGTGTTCAAACAGTAAGCAAAATGCTTTTGTAAAATAAATGCTTTATCATTTGAGGTTTGGGGTTTTGTATTGTTTGGCTTCTTATTTTTGGTTGAGTGTAAAGTAAAATAAGAATTGATAGAATAGTGGTCTACAAAAATTAATAATTTTTTCAGCTATATCATGTAAAATATCAGAGAACTATCTTTAAATGTCCACAGAGATAATATAGAAAATGCTGTAAAATATTTTTTAAAATTTGCTGAACTGTGAAGACTGACATTTGAGTCATAAAAATCAGATTTTGTTTACCAAACTTAATACACCTTCAGCTTCTTCTGCCTCTAGAATTAATAAAACAAGAATGATGACTGATTGTGGAATTGAAAACAGATTGGCTTGCATTTTGAACCATGTCAAGTTAATTTAGCAGAGCCATTAATTTGAGGTGGTTTTATATTAATAGTTATGGAGAAATGTTATTGGGAGCAGAACACTCAGCCAAACGTACTGAGCATGTGCCCTATGGATTCACAGAAGCTAAAGATGGTTTCAAGCAAGCTAAAAAAATGCCAAGTCATCACGAGCCAGTAATTTTTGGCTCCCTGTCCCCATATCTCAGAATGCCTGAACCACTGGATTTCTCTAAATCAATATTTCATAATTATTTTTCCAGGACTCACTTTCTATTATGTCAAGGAAAATTTTATTTCAATTATCTATGACCTTTACAAAGTGACAGAGGGCAGTGTCAGAAGGTAGATTGGTCTGAAATTCTTCTCTCTGCTGAGATTGTCTTGCCAGTTTTATATATTTTGAAAGTCAAGAAACTCCCAAAATGTGTCATTCTTAATGACTTTTTAAATATCCTTCTAAATCAGGTAGGGGAAAGTTTCATTTTGTTGATTCCACTAACTTTTGTGAAACAACTATTTAGGTAATTCTGGAACTTATTAAAATGCTTCTGGGTGCCAGACACTTTTTTTTTTTTTTTTTTTTTTTTTTTTTTTTTTTTTTTTTTTGAGACGAAGTCTTGCTCTGTTGCCCAGGCTGGAGTGCAGTGGCGTGATCTCAGCTCACTGCAACCTTTGCCTCCAGGGTTAAAGCAATTCTCCTGCCTCAGCCTCCCAAGTAGCTGGGATTACAGGCACTGCCATCACGCCTGGCTAATTTTTGTATTTTTTTTTTTTTTTTTTTAGTACAGATGGGATTTCACCATGTTGGCCAGGCTGGTCTCGAACTCCTGACCTCAGGTGATCAGATCAGGCACTATTCTATGCATTCAAGATATAAGTGTGAAGAAAAGGAAGTCCACATTATGTTCATATTTAGTTGGGGAAGATAGCCAGTGATAAATGCAAAATATGTCAGGTGGTAATAAGTGTCACAAAGAAAAATGAAGCAGAATAAAGTCACTAAAAATGATAGATCCAGGGATGCTATTTTATATGGATTATAGAAAGCTTTCTTGATAAAGGGACCTTTGAAGAGAAGCCTCATGAAAGCACATAGAGAAGTGCTTCTAAGCAGTTACGGCAGCAAGTGCAAAGGCCTGCAGATGAAAACATCCTAGGGCTGTTTAAGGAACAGTAAGGAGCTTGGTGTGAACCTGATGTGTAAGCTGGGGAGGTATTGGAAGCAAAGACAGTCAAAAAGGTAGGATGCTATAAGTCATGGTAAGTTTTCTGTATTTCACTCTGAATACCTTAAGAGGGCACAGGTGGGTTTTGAATAGAGAAATGAATTGATCTGACTCAAGTTTTAGAAGAGTGATTGACATCTACATGCCAAATAATACCTAGGTAAAAGTAAGGAGAATGGTTAGAAGTCTCTTGCAAGAATCCAAGTATAAGAAGACAGTATCTTGGCTGGGCTTGGTGGCTCATGCCTGTAATCCCAGCACTTTGGGAGGCTAAGCAGGGCAGATCATGAGGTTAGGAGATCGAGACCATCCTGGCTAACATGGTGAAACCCCGTCTCTACTGAAAATACAAAACATTAGCCAGGCGTGGTGGCAGGTGCCTGTAGTCCCAGGTACTCGGGAGGCTGAGGCAGGAGAATGGCATGAACCCAGGAGGTGGAGCTTGCAGTGAGCCGAGATCACGCCATTGCACTCTAGTCTGGGTGACAGAGCAAGACTCCATCTCAAAAAGAAAAAAAGAAGACAGTATCTTGAACCAGGGAGATAACAGTGGCTACAGTGAGAAGTGGGCAAATTCAGAGTATATTTTGAATCTAAAACCAATA
The DNA here is from genome assembly GCF_028878055.3 of Symphalangus syndactylus. NCBI lineage: Eukaryota > Metazoa > Chordata > Mammalia > Primates > Hylobatidae > Symphalangus > Symphalangus syndactylus. The sequence goes on from NC_072428.2 coordinate 15,446,958, forward strand.
GTATTTACTGATAAATTGGAAGTGAGATATGAGAAAGAGGAGTAAAGACTAAAGCACAGTTTTGGTCTGGTAGGATGGAATTGCCAGTTAATTTGATTGAAAAAACTGCATTTTGGATTCAGAGAGAGTAGAGATAAAGTGTGTCTTTGGGAAGCTTTAATTTTAAGATACTTATTAACTTTTAATTACAGTTATCAAATTAAAAGTTGTAGTTTAGAGAAGAGATTGAGACTGGAGATGTAAATTTGGTCATCAGCAGATGAATGAAAATTAAAGTCATTCTATTGAGTGGAAGCATTTAGGAAGTAAGTATAATAAAAGAAGATGATAGATCTGTGGGTGGTTCCTGTGATATTCCATTTCATACAGATAGGGACAGTGGGGCAGATCCAACCAAGACTACTGAGAAGGAAGAACATTTGTAGTAGGAGGATAATCCATTCAAAGGACCCTCCTGAAAACCAAATGAAGAATGCATTCTAAAGATAAGGGATGAATCACTTCTGCCAAGAGTTGTTGATAGGTCAAGTAAACCAAGGACTGGGAAGTGGTCATTGAGCATTTCAAAATGAAGAAGAGTGTGATTCGTCAAGAATCCTTTGTATGTAGACAGACGGTGAAGGCCTGCTAGGAATGGGTCCAGGAGAATAGAGAGAAAGGTCATATAAACTCTTAGTGTAGACAGTTCTTTCCAGGATTTGACAGGCAGTGAGAAGGAACAGTAAATGTTATGTATATTGGTAAAGAAGTTAGGACTTGGGACAAGAGAATATTTGTTAGTTTATTAGGATATCAATATCAAAAAAGAGATAATTTGTTATAGAAGATAAGCTTATTTACTTGGTAAGAATCTGCTGGGTTCTTCACTCTACTGTTTCATCCACACCCTTTTTTCGCTTTGTCTTTAGGTAAGTGGTTCTTCTCTGTGAGATGTACTCAGCTTGAGTGTATTCTAGCTCTCTGCATCCCCCAGGGTCTCAGACATCGTTTGACATTGAGTTTGGCATCAAGAGTCCAAAGAGCTCTTTGCCAAACAGAAAAATGTGTCTCATGCATTGTAATGCAATGTGCCCCAGCCTCAAAATGGGCCAGCGTGGAACTTCAAGTTGATTAAATTGGAATCAAATGGACTCATAATTCTGCACAGTAGCTTTCTCCACAGCAAAGTTAAATTTACTACAACTCAGCCATGGATAGCATATGCCAGAGAACTTTGCCATCCGCACCTCTTTGAGTTTTGATTTACTGGAAAATGGTTTGTTGTTGACTGAAATGCAGACAAATGTTCCCTTCTAAAAAGTGAACATAATGATGGCATGTTCCCTTCCTTCTCACATAGGCACCCTTGCTTTTTCAAATTTTAGTACCACTTCTGAGACAATTAAGATAATTCGGCCATTTAAGTACTAACAGCCACAGCGGTCTTAGAACCACTTATTTTTTAGTACTAAAATGTAGTAAAAAGACATTATTGCTTATTGGAATTTTAACGTTTTTTATTAGGCTTGGACTATGAAAAGCTTTGGACTTGACTTTCTGTTTGTTCTTAAGTAGACATTGAAAAGCAAGAAGAAAGGAAAGATGTTTATGAGAATTCACCTCAAATTACTTTAATTTTGAAAACACCTTGGTGGTGACTTGAAAACAGTTTTGATTTGGACAGAGAAGCTTGTGGACAGCCTGGAAGGGATTTTTAGGAAGGAGGAGGACATTAAAGCCAAAGCAATAGAGGGGCTTCTAGTCCTGTCATACTAAGAGCTTTCTTTCCAAAGATGAAAAACTGATTGTATTCCTTTTGTGGTTTTCATGAAACTACTTATAACACAGATTCACACTGCATATCCCTTTAATAATGTAGTTCTCATAATGCAGTTAGGCAGCTGGAAGCTGACTGTGCCCTGCACTTCAGCTGAAATGAAGGCTGTAATGGGAAGGTAAGAAGGGGTGACCTACCTTCACCCAGTGGGGTGGAAAGATGTCCAAATTTGCAGTAAGTGGCATTTTCAGAGATGAATTTACTTTTTAAATGTTAGGAATGAACATTCTGAAAAGGTGTTTCTTATAATTCAAAATTTCTCTACCCGAATGAAACACAAAATGGTGCCTGTCCCAGAGTGTTGACCAGCTTTAGAGGTGGCAACCCTAAAGCTTAATACTAGCGTTGACATTTTTTTAATTGGGTAAACCCTCTCAGCTTCCTTTTTCTTCTCAGTGAAATGAAGAAAGGGATTAAAAACAAGAACAACAAAAATAATAGCAAACCCTATAAGATGACAGGCTATTCTAAATACATGATATTGATGACAGTGGCAGCCAGTCTGGAGTGGCCACTGCCATGACACTGGCTGCAGTGGGGGAGGCGTGGCTGGGGCTGCATGCTCCACAGAGCCACAGGAGCTGGGAACAGGTGGAAGCCCCGCCCGCTTCCAAGTTGAAGGGTGGGGAGCCCCATTCTTCTGAGCTCAGCTGTAGCTGCCCAGCCACGACGGCGGATGGGGCATCTCTGCACTCTCAGGGGACAAAGAAGCCCCCATACCCCCACAGGCTCAGAAGTGCCTGCTCCTGCTGCCTGGCCTCTCTCTACTCCCAGTGCCTGTTCCAATTTCAGAGCAAAGTTGTGGCCAAGCCCAGGCGCTGTCATGACCTAGCCAGGTGTGTACATGCTTGCGGCAGCACTGACACACACTAGCCCCCTGCTGCGTCAGCCCACTCTGGACTTTGGGTGCTGATGAGCCTGGGAGGGAGGGGGGAGGGGGGATAAGGGTGGCTTGGCAGGGGACTGCAGGCACCCCCTCTGCACGAACAACCTGGGCATCCTGGGTGCCATGGACGGCAGATTAACGGCAGCAGGAGGTGACAGGCTCCTGGGGGAAAAGGGACAGGTCCCTGGTGAAACCCTACCTTCAGGCTAGGGATGGCCTGAGGCCTGGGGGTTGGGCTACCAGTTCTATGGACCTGAGTGAGAACTTAGGTGCCTTTTCCAGGCCTGTCCATGGCCACCCAGGGACCAATCAGCACACACTTCCTCTCCTCTTAAGCCTATAAAAATCCCGGTCCTCAGCCAGGCTCGGGCAGACAACAGGACCAGGTGGTCCTCTCCTGCAGAGAGGAGCTGCCCACTATGGGTCTCCTCTAAGGTGTTCTGTCACTCAATAAAGCACCTCTTCGCCTTGCTCACCCTCCACCCTCCACTTGTCCACGTACCTCATTCTTCCTGGATGCAGGACAAGAACTCAGTACCTGCCAAATGGCATGGCTGAAAAACACAAGCAGAGCTAAAACACTCTCCTTGCTTGCCATGTGGTGGGCAATGAGAAGAAGAAAAGAGAAGAGCTGCAGCCCTTTCGGGAGCCCAGACCTAGGAGCTCCCTGAGTCAGGGTTGTGACACCTTCTTTGGGGCTCCTGTCAGTTCCTGTCATCTCCAAGGTTTCAGGTGCCACCGTGTTCCCCAGTGCCAGCCGTGAAAGCTGCTTGTGGTATGCCTGGTCTAGCCGCAGCCTCGCAGGGAGCCAGTACCCGTGCTGGTGCCTGGAGCTGCCTGCCATGCCTCGGCCGGGATGCCTGGCTGTGCACAGTGGCTGGACCCCAGGCTCCCTCACTCACACACCCCTCGCTGTTCCATGCTCCATGCCTGGCTCACCCTTGGCAAGCATGGGATCCAAGCCAGTGACATGAACCGTGTGCAGCCTGCCAGGCTGAGTGGGCGGAACAAGCCCAGCATGTCGAGCAAAGCTCAGGCAAAGTCACCACCGGCCACAGAGGTCTCTGGCCAGAAAGTGACACCCCAAGGATGCTGTGACAATATATTTTAGCCAATAATTCTCAACACCTTAAATAGGTGAATATTAATTTTATTCTTATTTTACAGATAAGAAAACTGAAAGATAGGAAAGATGAGCCACATAACCAACATCTCAGGATGGGGAGGATGCACTGATTAGGTTTTAAACTAGGAAGGGTGACTCCAGAGTCCATTCCATTAACCACACCATGTTTCTACTATGGGACTGTGAGACCTAACAGGTGATGTAGGCAAAATACCTGTCATGTTGTAGGTGTTTAATGCTAAGCATTATTGTTGATGGATAGAAAGCCTGAGCCAGTCACGTGTATTTATCTACTTGAGTCCCCGTGCCTGCAGTATGCTACAGCCCCAAGATCCAGTCTTACTCATGGAATGAAGTTCTATGTTCAGTGGTCCCAGTAGATTTCATCTTCAATCAAAATTTGGCAGGCAAATACAGTAAGAAATAGAACTGTTAAAACCTAGTAAACAAAATGAAGACAGCTGAGGCATTTATTTAGGAATCTCAGCTAAAAATGCCAAATCTAAACCAAAAAGAAAAGTTTGTAATTCAAGCAGTATAAGACCTTCTCCTCTACTGTTTCTTGCCTTGGATACAATTGCCACCTTCATTCTTTATCTCTGTTGCTTTGACTTCAAAACCTTCCCTGTTATTTGAGCATTAATAGCAATCAGTGTTATCCTCTTAGCTGGATCCAATGTACTCTTTGTTTCACTTTCTTTGACTTTATCCAAAATTGTTGTCACTTGCTAAATTTTTAGAAAGCTGTCCCCCACCCCAATAAAACAGGAATCTACTTCTATGAATTCTTACATAAAAGATATTGCCTCATTTTCTATTTGTTTATACTTAGATTTACAAGTAGTTCAGGACGTCTACTGCTTGGCATTTTAAAAGCATTTTTTCCCTTTCTTTTTTCTGCTCTCTTTTCTTCCTTCTTCTCTCTCTCTCTTTCTTTTTACTATATATATATATATAACTATATGTATTACTATATATATAGTTATATATATATTACTATATATAGCTATATATAACTATATATATTACTATATATAGTAATATATATATTACTATATATATAGCTATATATATATAACTATATATTACCATATATATAGCTATATATATAACTATATATATTACTATATATAGCTATATATAACTATATATTACTATATATATAGCTATATATATTGCTATATATATAGCTATATATATAACTGCTATGAAGTTTATGCAATATATATATTATATATCACCAAAGTTAGAGCCCAGCAGTTAGCGGTCTAGCCCTGGTTAAAGCAGCTCTCCAAATTCTTTCCGAAAACTTGTCTCCTAGATGATTGCTCCATTATCCCTAGGCTGTGCTTCTAATCCTTGTTAGCCAAGTTGGTTGCTAGAACTTCAGTCATCACATTCACCTTCCAGGAAACAGAAGGGCAAAAGGAGTTTAGAAAGACAGGTTCCCATTGACTTTTAAGGCAATTTTACAGATGTTAGATGCATCTTTTAACTTGGTCATGGCCACGCATAGCTGTAAGGAGGAGAAGGAAATACTTATTTGGGAAGGAAAGGACCCAACTAAAATTTGTCTTCTTAACACTGAGGAAGGAGAGACGAATAGTTATCGATAGTTGGCTTGAGTGTTTGCCACAGATAGCAAGCATACACCTATGATTTTATCATTTAACTTGAACTGAAAAAGGAAAGTGAAATTGTTTAACAAAATATGTGTTTCTATTCCAATGCTTTATCTTTTAGCTTAAACAAGATAATGGATGTGGAAACTGTTAAAAGAAGTAAAATGCCTAAATAATTGTTAAGAGAGATGTTTTTGTTTCCTTCTTTTATGGTGAGTGGTTTTCTAAGTGACTGTGTATCAAGATATTAAAGAATCACTGAATCATGAGCTGAAGTATAATTTCACATAAGAGAGTCAGAAATATTTAAGAAACATAGCTAAGCACAGCGTCAGAGGGATTTGACATAAACTTTGATGCCTGAAAGAAGACACTTCGGAGTTTAGCAGAGGGTCATAATTTTTGACTGAATATGATTTTGTTTTTCAAAAACAGAGATAGAATTATTTTCTTTACAAGCCTAAGCATTGAACTCACTCAGTATTGCTTTTAAGAGAAACCAAGTTAATTAGCTGTGTGTATATAGGGGAAAATAGCATTAAATAAATACAATGCAATAATATGTTATAAATAGCTATTAAGATACCCACAGTAGCCTATGATATACCAGGTATAGCTTGTTTCCATAATTGGAATTGGCGAGCTATATGATAGAGATTTGTCCCAAGACTTTATTTGTAAGATAGAATTAATAGTAAATTGCTAACTCCTAAGGTGATTTTAAGGTCAAGGATAAAGTAATAAAAATATCAATAGGGGAGACAGACAGATACAGGGACACAGCACTAGCACCTCATGAATGATTAATAAATTATTCATGTGATGCTTAATAATTTGTAACTCAATTTATAATTTTTTCCCTCTATACATGATGAATAAATGCACAGGATATCTGAGTTCTTAAAAGATAAGATACATAACCCTCTAGATGTTTCTGAATTTTCCAGGTGCCATCCATCTCTCATAATCCTCCAACTTTCCTCCACAGATGGTCCTGCTGACCCACTGCATGCCTATAGCATAAATGGGTGTGATTATCTCATGAAAAATTCCAAAGCAAAGAGGGAAATAAATGTGGAAAAAACTAGGGTATGTTTGAAAGTTCATGAAAAATGCTTTTAAAAAGTGCTTTGAAAACGTGGTTGTCCCCTGGAGATAATAATTCACTATCTAAGCTTATAGGTATGGCTAAGCAAAACAAAAAAAAATAAAAACTGGAAAATCAATGTTGTGTCCTTATTTTAATTCTAGTACTGTATCAGCCTAAAAGCCCTAATCTTAAGTGGAATGGCTTGCAAAAAAGGCAAAATAATATATCTTAGCGAGTTAAATTAGAATGACTTCTCTTTAGAATGATTTTGTAAGAGGGAAAAGATTTTGTTTAGGACTAGACAATTCACACATACGAAAAAAACTTAAGCAAAGAAAATGATGATGTTGAGACATTTTAATAACTTTATTCGCCAAGTGTGTGCATTGATGTCAAAGAAATGTCTGCAAAGAGTATTAATATGGAATATTTGGGGAATTCCTATTTGCCAGTGAAGAGACTCTTTCACTGACTGGGCTTGCACTGAGCACAACAGAGAGAAAAGAAACCATTTCTTCCTTTCAAAAGTTAGACTGGTCGCCACAAACCAGATAAAAGGACGAAAGAGGAACAAAATTGAGATTAATTCCAACTGAGTTCTGTCAAAAGAAAAGTGATACCTACAAAACATTCTTGATAGGTCTAACCAACCATGGTCACCGTTATCATTATCTCCTATGATGATAGATGTTGGTAAAATTTATCAGAGCTACCCAGAGATATTCAAACTTTATTCAACCTATTCCTCATGCCCTTGCATTCTGCCATCATTTTTTTGCCTTCAAATTTCTGACTCTCCATTGACTTGTTGGTAATTCGAGTATATTACATCTCTTTTGACTTCCTCCTACAATCTCATATACACCTACTTTGACCTGGACGTACTTCTGGACTCACTGATTCTTTACCAACGTTTCCCACACTCAGCATGTTGCATGGTCACGATTAAGAAGAACAGTCCTTTTTGGAAAGGGTTACTGCTTCTAAAAACCTGGTCAGTTATTCTAGGGAACATGTCTTGGAAAATTTGAACACCAGGATATGATAGGTCCCACAGAATCATTTATTCCTCCTGGGTAGCTACAGAAATCTACTATAATTAAATAAGCGTTTGAATAACACTTTTATTTCAGAGAAAATTGATTCTCCTACCTGCTTTCTCATTTTAAAAGGAGATATCATTCAACACTATAAGGTAGTTGGTCTCACCACTAACCCTATTTAACAGTTTAAGAAAGTGAATTATACAGAAGTTAGTAACTTAGCATAGTTTGTAAAGCAAGGTAATTATAGAACCTAGAGAAAGACTCAGATCTCATGACTTAAAATCCATGTCTTTCCACAGTAAAATGGCAGCTCCTTTATGTTTTCCTGCCTATTGTAGATCTCAGGGTATACATTTTTGTTGGCTGTGTTTCTAGTCTACAAAGAATAAATCTCTGTTTTTTTACTGTAATACCTCAAAGACTGAAATAATTTGTGTGTGTATGTGTTACTTCTCTCAATTTAATGAAAGTGATTCTCTGCAACAATTTTACACCATGCATATCCTACTAATTCCTTATCCTTTCTCCAATGAAAGCAGAATGCTATTCATCCCAATTTATCATCAAGAAAGTCATCCCCATGTAGGTCCTTCATGACCCCTACCAGAATCAATTAAGAATCCGCTTATGCAAAATGGTGGCTTAGGGAGAACCGTTTTGGCTTCTAATGCTACTTTTCCCTAGAAGTGAAGAGATACTCATGTTTAATGCAGATTCTCACTTGTGTAAACCAGAGTGCTTTCAAAACAGTATCCCATTATATAATTAGGACAATAGCCTCTTTCTCTTGATTGTACTTTAATATTTCAGAAAAAAATCTTCCCCTCAGTAATCTTTGGTTTTTCAGGCTGTACGCTTTTAATTCGATTGATCTTTTTCACAGTTCTGGTTTACTCCTGCATTTTATCATTGTGAGAAAGGGCTCTTTGCAATTTCTCTGATTCTTTATATTTTCTCCAAAGCATGGCATCAAGAATTAGATGCGGTAATAATGCCTGTGGCTAGCTGCGGTTACCTAAGACATCCTTCAGGCAACTGGAGCTAATTTAGCGTAATAGCCTGCAAATCTCATGATGTACAAAAAAGCTAAAGTTTTCCATTTTCCTTTTTTGTTTGTGCCAACACAAGACTAATTTCAAGGACACACTTTTGAAGCTGGAGTTAATATTCATAGTCTAAGCTTTGACATTTGATTTTTATAAAATAAGAGGCCTGACTTTTATTAACTTAAAAGAGTGCTTATTTTTCATATTGGACACAACACAATTTTTAATAGCCAGAATGGTTAAAATTATGTGAGGCTCTAAGGTTTCAAAAATCATCAAGAGGATTCCAGCGACTAGAACTGTACCTAGCAGTCACCAATAAATGCAATTGTTGGGACGAATGAATGAAAAGAATATAGATGATTACTTTTTCATTCATTCACACAATCGACAAAAATTGAGGAATCATTCTGTACAAGGCACTGTTCTGGTTGCTGGGGATATATTATGATACAACACATATACAAAATTCCTGACCTTGGAACTCATGTTCTATTGGAATGGAAGAGAAAAACAAAAGTACAAATTCAGTAAATTAAAAATGAAAAGAGAAAAAATATGACAGAATGAACAGAATAGGGTATGTAAATACAATTTTAAATAGGATGACCAGGACAGCCCTTGGTAAGACAGCCACATTTGAGGGAGGCAAAAGAGACCTGCATCTACCTAGGGGAGATAAATTCCAAGGTACAAGGAATAGCCAGTTCGAAGGCCCTGAGTTGAAAGCGTAGCAACAAGGCAATTGTAGTTGCAGCAGTGTGTGTATGAAATTAGTTGAGAGAGAGGAGAAATAGGAATAAATCCTTGTAGACTATTAATAGTATTTTGGCAATTACTGTGATTAAATAGGAAAATACTGTGGAGGACTTTTTTTTTTTTTTTTTTTGAGACAGAGTCTCACTCTGTCGCCCAGGCTGGAGTGCAGTGGTGCAATCTCGGCTCACTGCAAGCTCTGCCTCTTGGGTTCATGCCATTCTCCTGCCTCAGCCTCCCGAGTAGCTGGGACTACAGGTGCCCACCACCATGCCTGGCTAATTTTTGTTGTTGTTGTTGTTGTTTTTTTTCAGTAGAGATGGGGTTTCGCGGTGTTGGCCAGGATAGTCTCGATCTCCTGACCTCGTGATCTGCCCGCCTTGGCCTCCCAAAGTGCTGGGATTACAGACGTGAGACACTGTGCCCGGCCAATACTGTGGAGGAGTTTAACAAAGAATCCTTTCCTAGGACTTTCTATCAGAATAGAAATACATGGCCTTTCTAAATGTAAAAATATATAATATGGGAAAGGGGCATACTGCATCTTAGATTCAATTCCAGTAAGCAATCTCTGAGATCCTGTAATCTAAGTCTTCTTTTTTTTAAGTAAGGAAATGACTTGGAGGAAAGATAACCTTTGTCCAGGATCGTAGAGTTGAATGCTATTATCTGTTCGTTTTTATTACCTGACATGATCTTTATATAATGATAGTAAAGAGGCATGTAGAGAGGAAGGTCCTGGGTGTTGATTTAATTTGTTACAGCTGAGGCTTTGTGTCATGACAAATCTGTTTCATGTCTATATTCTATTCCATGTTCAAAACAAATAAGTTAATGGTTCTTAATTTATTATCTCACAAGCAAAGGAGGATCTGTGCCTAGCAGCTGAAGCTTGAGTCCCTTTTGCAGCTCAATTTTTAAATCCTGATCTACAAGTTAATATAATAGTTGTGTATCTAAAGACGGTAGCTGGACCTCTCCAAAGCTGAGTATCTTCATCTGCAAATACAAGTATTAATAGTAACTATCTCACAGTTGTTGTGAAGTTGGAATGAGTTAGTTTCAATTATGATATGTTATTTTAATTATTATTAAACATAGGTCAAATAAAGAACACTCGTTGACACCTGTATGTTTCAAGCACTCAGACACAGATGTGAATAGATGTTTCTACTCTCTGGTTAGCCTAAAGAGGCAAATAGAAGTCATAAGCTCAATATGCTAATCCACTAGGCATACTGCAATAAAGGACTACACAAAATTCAGTGGAGTAAATAATGGAGAAGTGATCCCTGATGAGCACATTAATACATTTAATACACTGCTTAAAATAGGATAGAAATTAGAAAAATTGAAGAAACAGAAAATTAGCAGAGGGTAACATTTGTTCATAGGAAATGGGAATTTTTTTTAGGAAAAGAATGACAGTTGAGCTAAGCTATGAGTGGCTGGGGGCATTTATATACTTGGAGTTAAAGATGGGTATTCAAGGTGAAAAAATGCAGTAGCAAAGAAACAGAGGTAAGAATATAAAAGCCTTGAAAAGATATTTTTAATGAAATTGTGAAGGTAGGTTTTATTTGTGGGAAGCTTTTTAGCAGCTTTAACCAAAAGCAAATATTTAGGTAATTAACATTTTAAAAAGACAGAGAAGTGATAAATAGGAGTTAAAAAAATTGAAAGCACTGTTGACACTCTACCGGAATCTAGAAATTAAAGGGAAAAAATCACAGTGAATTGGGGCTAACACCTTTCCTTCACACCATCAGCATTACTCAAAATGGTAATGTTCCTCTGAGACATTGATGGTGCTTTTGTTTCTTGCAGGAAGATATTCTGTGTCTTGGAGCCACATGTGTCATGTGGCAGTTGCTACGGTAACTAGTTTTAAGGAATGTCATCCAGTTACCAAGTAAATAGTCTTGTAAGGCAGATATTACAGCTGACATGGAAATTAAGGCTGCCCCGTCTCTGTCAGCTTTTCTATTCTGAATTCCCTTGCTTTCCATATTTAAGAGAGAACTCTTTTCTTTGCAAAAAAATCTCCTTTTCTTAACTAGCAGGGTATCATTTGGATTCACAGTTGACATTCCCTTTTTTCTTATTTTAGTATCCTATACCTGGACATTAATTCCTGAATACTACTCTGAGCTGACAATGACAGATACTTAATTAGGTATACATAAGCTGAATAATTTTTTTTTCTTTTGGTGGTCAAGGTGAGAAAACAGTAACACCTGCTTTCAAAATAATCTAGATAAAAATCATTTTCTCTATTTTTTATAATGCTGATCTCTTTGATTCTATTTCTTGTTAAAGCATTTGAGTAAACCCCAAACTGTGGTTAATAAGCGTTAGCTCTACTTTTAGAAACATTTTAGGTTCATCTGGCGTATACATAGGTGGTCCTCTTTATGAGCAAGCACTGTAGTTTTTATACCTCAACGTATATAGTTTCCACTTCATCCCCAAAATAGAAAGCATGTGCTTTGCCTCTTGTTTACCAAAATTGTGCCTGCCTTTCAGGCACTTTACAACAATGCTAATATCGCATTTGTGGACATTTAGCTTTTGTGTGCAGCTAGACTACAATGATTCATTTTGAAGAGTGTAAAATTCTCACACAAACTATTCTTTCTTCTACATTCTTTAACTTATACTTCTAAATCAGGTCATACCGCTAGAAAACAATGTGGGTTTGCCTTTTCCATTGAAATATTTTCACAGTCCTACTGGAAAACTTAACATTTTTCTTTTTTCAAATATCACCAGAAGAAATAAGCATAGGGAAATCAATTTATATCATCAAAAAATTACCAAAATTCACCAATCAAGATATCACTTGCTCCCCCTACACAAAAATCTATGAAATAGATTTTTTTTTTCAATTATAATGACTGGAATAAATTTCACTGTATATAGATTTGGACTTCTTTTTTATTAGCTCATGAGAGCATTATAAACTTTCACAAATCCTTTTTCATGTGGCTATTGGGAAGTCCACAGCTTAGTGGTATATAAGTGCAACAGATTGTCTTAGACTTGGTTTTGTTACTGTTATTTTGGTATGATTATCTCACCAGTATCAGTTAAAATTCTGTTTGGCTATGAGAAACAGAGAAAGGATTAGCTAAACAAAAAGTGGTTGAACCCCTCCTGAAGAGGTATCAGGAGGTGTTCATCTCAGGCTGGTCTGACAGAGATTCAAGCACTTTCTATCTTTTTGCTCTGACATTAGTTCAGAGCTTCTATACCTGAGGTCAATCCATGGTCACTAGATGGAAACAGGCTAATTGGCCTGTTTCAGGACAAAGGTAGTAGAATGGTAGGTGGTCAAAATCACATGCAAACTTAACCAGTCCTCATTTTTTTTTAAGTGCTTCCCCAGAAGCTTCACCAAGAAAACTTGCTATCTGTTCCACTGGTTGGAATTTAATTCCATAGCCACTTCTACCTCTAGGGGAGCCTGAAAAATGTAGCTGGGCCCATTGGCACACCAATTCTAGATTCTATTAGGAAAGCAAAAAGGGAGAATGTCTACATGACGGGCAGCTGGAGTATCTACCTCATCACCCTTGCATACAGCTGTCAAGGAGGCTGAATTGAAAGTATAAAAGATGCCACTTGAATATGTAAGAACTCCCCTGGGAGGCAAAACATGTATACATATAAATCCCATATAAGACAGAGATGAGGCAAATTATCCAAGTACAGATGACACCAGTTATAGACTCCAGTGATGCCGAAGATTTCTTGGAAGAAAAGGGATTTAAGTTTTCGTTTATATGGCCTACATTCCTACCTTTTAAAAAATTGTATAACAATTTGCAATAAAACTTTCAGACGTACTGGTTGTTACATAGATGAGTGCTTTTTAATAAGTTACTTTTAAGGGATAGAGGGAGAGAGACTATGACTATTTCAATTTGGCAAATTTCAAATTTATAATTTTAATGTTGCTTGCCTACTAAGTCATCATCTACAACAATTTCAGTCACAGTGCCCAAGACAACAGAGGTAAAAACAAAACGAACACAGAGTACTGCTTCATGCAGGTGAACTGGGTTATCTTAGAAATGACCTGAATATAATATAGATCAAAGTAACTACGCAAATGGAAAGGATCAAAATGAGTATAGAAGTGAAAGTAGATAAGTCAATGAAATCTCAAATGGTTGCATTTTTTTAGCGTCTTCTGCATTATCCCCATTGCCAACGTATTTCTCTTTTGTCACTTTTTAATGCATATGCAAATTTGTATCCATTTTATGAGTGTTTAAATGAAATTGACCCACCCACCCCATTCACTGATTTGGGGGTAGTAAAAAAGGAGTAGTGAGTATTTCAAATCCATGCTTAGACTTTACCTTGGAGTCCTCTTTTCTTCGTCCGCATGTTTATAGAACCCTTCCATTTTATATCTTCCTGAGTTCTGATCCTTCACCTATTTAGGTTATTATAGTCCTCCTGACAGATTTTCACGGTCTGCAGTCTCTGACCCTTTGCAATCATATGAGCTTTGTATAGGGGATGTTATACCATAGTGATTAAAACCATGGTTCTGGTGTTAGATGGCTGGATTTCATAGTCCACCTTCACTACTTACGAGTTATGAACATCTAACCTTGGACAAATTACTCACTTCTCAGAACTTCAATTTTCTCATTTAGAAAATGCAACTACCCATAGTCCTTCCCTCCCTGAATTGTTGGAGAAATAATTATCAGATGGTCTCATATTCTTGAGCTTTCTCTTCAAAGCCACATAGGGCAAAAGAATCCATCCATTCAGATTATGATTCTAAGAACTAATCTTTTCATCCATCTCACCTTTCTATCAGAGATTCACCAAATCAAGCACGGATATTAATGTTCTAACTACTTTCATGGTTTATTTTACCTGAAATTCATTTTAATATTCTATCTAGCATGGAAAGTTCTTGATATTGGTCAAAGAATACAAAATTTCAGTTAGGAAGAATAAGTTAAAGAGATCTATTGTACAACATAATGATTATAGTTAATAATAACATATTCCTGAACATTGCTAAGAGAATATACTAGCCTAATATTTTAAGCATTCTCACCAAAAAAGAAATGATAAGTATATGAGGTAATGGCATATGTTAATTAGCTCATTTTAGCCAATTCCCAGTGTATACATATTTCAAAACAACATGCTGTACATGATAAATATACACAATTTCATTTGTCAATTAAAAATAATTGTTTTTTCTAAAAATTAAAGTTCTTTAGCACTGAACAGACTTGGAAATGGATTAGATATGGTTCAATATGAGGTAGTAGGCTTTAGCTTTTCAGGTATGAGACAAAGAGGTATGAGCCTTAAGATATATTAATGGCTTAATATACTAGAGGTATCTGGGGACAAGTATAGGACATTTTGTGTGCTTGTGCATTTCTGCACATCTGCATTTCTGATTTCCCTGCTCTTTCCCAGTGTTTTCCTTAAAAAAAAAAAAAAAAAAAAAAAAAAAAAAAAAAAAAAAAAGGCTTTTAGAGAAGGCTATGATCCCACCAAGTGGTGCACAGTTACGCTTTTTGAGTCTGTGGGGTTTCCCTCCTGCCCCCTTTACCTAAGGACTAAGGACTAGTCTATGAACTAATTAATAAATTGTTAAAATCGCAAAGTCTAGAAATAAAATTTCACAAAGTGTTTTCCCCTTGTGCTGTCTGAAAGTTTTGAAAAAGTCATAGAAATATATGATGAATAAAAGAAAGCTTTTCTATATTCTCATATCTGAGTGGAGTCAAAGAACAAAATCTATCTTTAGTTTATCATATTTGCATAAATAAAAATGTACAGCTATTGAAGATAAATTTAAATTACTGATATATCTAAAGAAAGAGTCATATTTCCCCTATTAGCCATGTAATCTAGAAATAACCGTTAGTATTGTAATGTATTTTCTTCTAGGTGTTTTTATGTGATGCATTTTATACAAGCCTGCTCAAACTCAAACTGAATGCAAAATTTTTTTTCTAATGTTAATTTAAACATAGACTATGTAGCTTTTCATATTATTGCAGAGTTTTTATAACTAAAATCTTAAAATGGTAACTATTCAGCTACTGTTGAATGTCAAGACTTTCTCAGGTTTTTTTTGTAATATTATGAGTAATACTGATATTAACAATTTTCCCCCCTAAGGCCAACATTCCATGTTGTCTTTCTATGATTATTTTCTCAGTTTTTATAAATTCCTAGGATGCCATTTTCACTTGAACTTTCTTAACCTTTTGACTCAATTTCTTTAGCTTATTTGCACACATGAATTATCTTTCCTAGTAGTGGTAAAAATACCTTGGAAGATCTTTTTACTTCCTTAAAATATTTACCACATTCTAAAAATTCTCTAAACATTTATCAAGTAAATGTCTAAAGAAAGAGCAGTTAAGAAATATAATGGTTTTACTTAGCTTTTATTTCTAGGACATATTGTCAATGTCACTTGTTTTGACAATTGCCCAGGAGGTTGTATTTCCTTAAGGTTAAATGCAAAGTTGCTAAAATTAAAACATGAGTTCATTCAATGAAGGCTCATATAATTGGCAGAAGTGTTGACTTAACTAAACATTAGCCTTGGCAAAATAAATGTGAACGGGCAGCCAATTCACAAAATTGTTAATTGTTCTTACTTGACTGTGTGTATTACTTGGCATTTAGTCTTTCACTATGACGTGTGTGTGTGTGTGTGTGTGTATGTGTCAACATATGTATGTAATATTATTTGAACTTTATCTCTCTGAATTATTTCAAAAGTATAATTCACAAGTGAAATATTTTGTATTTCAATTATTTAATGGCTAGATGAGGGTATATATATATTCACATACACATACTATTTATTGATAACTAGAATATTGTTATTATGTACTCATTTGGCCAACTAATATTTTGAAATGCAGGCTGTGACTTTGAACACAGGACTTTTGAAATATGGTTCCTAATTTAAAACAGTGATTGATAATGAGGAATCACCACCCTTACCCAGGGAACGTTTGATAATGCCTGAAGGCATTTTTGATTGTTATATCTGATGGGAAACAAGTGCCACTAATATTTAGTGATTAGGAGTCGAGAATGCTAAATATCCAGTAATACGCAGGACAGCTCAGACAACAAAGAATTATCTAGTCCAGTATATCAATGTCACCGAAGTTGAGAAACCCCATCTTCAAACATCTCACAGTCTCAGAGTGTGAGACAGGCATGCTTTTATATCAGTGGAATTAAGATTACAATAGGAACCAAGAATAACTATTTCTGGTAAAGATGCTAAGGAGGATGTTGTCAAATTCCCCTGGAAAAGAATGAGAGATTTGGGAAGGTGATGCTGAGTTCAAGGGGCAAGGGGAACATTCTAGGGAGAGGCAAGAGCTTGAAAAAAGTTATGAAAACATGACACTAAAAACAGCTTCACTGAGCTGGAGTTCAAAGTGGTGGTATAGAACCCTATGAAAAATAAGTCTAGACCAGTAGTCAAAGGCTCAATTACCGAGATTCAGTTTTGTAAGGCAGAGTTTGGACTTTGTCCTGTAGGCAAAGAAAATCCACTAAAAAGACCCATGGATTCAAAATCATGGACTAGTTACTCTCTCTATATATATATACATACACACACACACACACACACATATGTGTGTATATATATATATATATATATATATATATATATATATATATATTATACTACAACGTGCAGGTTTGTTACATATGTATACACATGCCACGTTGGTGTGCTGCACCCATTAACGCATCATTTATATTAGGTATATCTCCTAATGCTATCCCTCCTCCCTCCCCCCACCCCACAACAGGCTCCGGTATGTGATGTTCCCCTTCCTGTGTCCAAGTGTTCTCATTGTTCAATTCCCACCTATGAGCGAGAACATGCAGTGTTTGGTTTTTTGTCCTTGCGATAGTTTGCTGAGAATGATGGTTTCCAGCTTCATCCATGTCCCTACAAAGGACATGAACTCATCGCTTTTTATGGCTGCATAGTATTCCATGGTGTATATGTGCCACATTTTCTTAATCCAGTCTATCATTGATGGACATTTGGGTTTGTTCCAAGTCTTTGCTATTGTGAATAGTGCTGCAATAAACATACGTGTGCGTGTGCCTTTATAGCAGCATGATTTATAATCCTTTGGGTATATACCAAGTAATGGGATGGCTGAGTCAAATGGTATTTCTAGTTCTAGATCCCTGAGGAATCCCCACAATGACTTCCACAATGGTTGAACTAGTTTACAGTCCCACCAACAGTATAAAAGTGTTCCTATTTCTCCACATCCTCTCCAGCACCTGTTGTTTCCTGACTATTTAATGATCACCATTCTAACTGGCATGAGATGGTATCTCATTGTGGTTTTGATTTGCATTTCTCTGATGGCCAGTGATGATGAGCATTTCTTCATGTGTCAGTTGGCTGCATAAATGTCTTCTTTTGAGAAGTGTCTGTTCATATCTTTGCCCACTTGTTGATGGGGTTGTTTGTTTTTTTCTTGTAAATTTGTTTTAGTTCTTTGTAGATTCTGGACATTAGCCCTTTGTCAGATGAGTAGATTGCAAAAATTTCCTCCCATTCTTTAGGTTGCCTGTTCACTCTGATGGTGGTTTCTTTTGCTGTGCAGAAGCTCTTTAGTTTAATGAGATCCCATTTGTCAATTTTGGCTTTTGTTGCCATTGCTTTTGGTGTTTTAGACATGAAGTCCTTGCCCATGCCTATGTCCTGAATGGTATTGCCTAGGTTTTCTTCTAGGGTTTAGAAAGAGAAGGAAAACGCCACTGGCAGCCAAAAGAAAACTAGAAGCAATAAAACCGATTAGTGGCATGGATGTCAATTTGGCTAATAATTAAATCTTGCAAGTGAAAAATCCTAAGAGGCTAATCTATCTCTCTATGAGTAGGGCTTAAGGATATCTGCTTAAGGTATGCTTAAGGCATCTGTAATGGTAAGGTAAAGGAGGCTGAGAAAGTGGGATTTGCCTCTCCACTGAAGGTGAGGATTGAGGAAAGGAAACCATTATCAATGGTTTCTAGTTTTCTGCTTTGATTATCCAGAAAGATGACAGTGCCATGTTCCAAGGTATTTCTGAGGGATTTTTTGGAAAAATCACGAGTTCTCTTCTACACATTCTGAGTTTAAACTAATGGTGGTCATGCAGTTCTATAACCGAAAAAACAGCTTCACATCGGATGTATCAAACAAAAATGTTCAAAAATGAGTTACTTGAAACATTGGAAGTAGACTAGGTTTTTCAAGAAGACTATTGAAAGAGAAGACCAATCCTCTGAAAATACCAATATTTCACTGTCAAGTAGAGAAACAACTTTTACTTGTCAGAATATGTAGTCAGAGATATGATGACAAGAAAAATGGCATAATGAAATAGAAAGAGCAAAAAAGACATCTGGTATTTTAAAATTAAGGCAATATATAAAAATGTACTTCTCTAAATCAATTAAATTATGAAAGAAATATTTTAGAAATGCTTGTACATGGTAAAAAAACAAGAAAAGAGAGCTTTTAGATGCTGCAGTGAAGGAGAAATTCAAGGTAAGATCAGTAATCAAAGGCACAAAACATCAGAGTTATCGGGGGAAACAGTCATTAAATGCTAGATGTGACATTTTAATACCCTCAGAGCTGAGTGCAAGTAGAAGGTGATTGGATCTGTACTACCTGCAAAAAAACATTGAGACAGGAGATCATTCTGCTATGGCTTTGATATTAGAACTAGAAAAATTCTGACCACCAGCCATCATTTAAAATGAATCATTTTTGAGAAATTGGCCATATGAGACACTTTAAGAAAACTTGTGAGTTCCGAATTTGTATGTAGTATGAGAAGGGCAAGTTGAGAAATTAACAAAAACCTAATACAAACTCAGTGAAACTGATGACAACAGTGAAGAGGTGAATATGAAATGACATACGGTGATTGTTGCTGTAGACTGGGGCTCCTGAAGTGCTCCTGTATTAGTCGGCTTGGGCTGCCATAAGAGAATACCATACACTGGTTAGCTCGAAGAAGAGAAAGTTATTTTCTCACAGTTCTGGAACTAGAAGTCTAAGATCCAAATGCCAACCATGTTGGTTTTGGTAAGCACCCTATTGTTGGCTTGCAGATAGCTGCCTTCTTTCTCCATCCTCACATGGCCTTGTCTCTATGTGTGCACATTGCTGGTGTCTCTTCCTTTTCTTACAAGGATACCAGTGACCTGATCTCCAAATACAGTCATCTAAGAGGTTAGGCCTTCAACATATGAATTTTGGGGAGACACAGATTTTCCATAATGACCCCCATGAAGATGACTTAAGAGTGAAATATTTAAATCCCCAATGGAAATTCATAATGAAAAGTCAGAAAATGCAACAAATAGGAGAATTTACACCCCTAGAACTAGAGATAATAGAATTGTCCAGAGGACACATTAAAATGACTGTGTTTAAAAGTTCAAATAGATAAAGAAAAAAAATGACCACAGACATCAGACTTGGAGAAGGACTCCAATATTGAACTGTGGAGCTATAAGCTGTATGATTTTGTGAGCAAATACATTTGTAAAGATGTAGTTAAGTGTAAATAAGCATTAGTGACTTGGAAATAGATCTGATTAAATTAAACAGACATGCAGTTTTAATGTGAAGAGTTAAGACAAATAAAATGACATACTACAGAAAATGAGAGAAATTATAGACAAGGAGGATAGAGAGAAAAGAATCATACACTAGTTTGTTATTTGCCTGAAGTAAAAAAATGATATCAATCTTCAGAATGGGTACTACATTCACACGTTGTTTAATTAAAAACAAATATTCACCTAGTTCTATTGCGGTGAAATTTCCAAACTCACACAAACAAGAAAACATATTGAAAGCAATCAAGGATGAGATGTCTATTGCAATCAAAGGGATGGAAATTAGAATGACAGAAGATGTCTCACAGCCATGATGGAGACCAGATGCCCCAACAGAATGAAACTTTAAAGAGTGGATGGAAAATAATTGTTTACCTAAAATTCTACATTTAGCTAAACTTCAATTCAAGGGTGAATCCAAATGGGGAAAAAAGTCTCATAAAAATAGTGAGAATTAGAATCTACAGACTGTCTATCTCTCTTTCTCTCTCTCTATCATCGATCTATTGATCTATCTATCTATATGAGAATGAAAATCAGTAAGAGAAAATTGAACCTCCAACCCAAAGAAAGAGTGAGATGATAAAGAAACACTTTCATATACATGTAAGGTTTGTCTGTGAAAAATAACATAGATAGGTGATAGACAGACTGATATAATATATGCTACTAATTTCTTGGTGGTTTCAGGCAAGGTATTTTACAGGACAAAAGCAGGAGAAATTAATGTGGTAAATTGGAGGAAGAAGTTCAGTGTGAATACATTCAAATGCCCTATTTGGTTGGAGAGAAGATTAGAAATATTATCGATCAACTGTTAAGTACACATGTTTAAAAATGTATAAATGCCCACAAACAGAAAAGAAAATGAATGTAAAATATTCAGACAGAAAAAGGAAAGGAAGACAGGAATAAAGAAGACTGTATCAATCCAATAGTAGAAAAACTTTGGAATGTAAAGGATACATACCAACTAAAGAATAATGGCTTTCTCTCTGAGGAGAAAGGTAGAAAAATTGGGAAGGAATGCAATGTGGGCTTCAATTACTTAAATTATATCAATCTGGAAAGAAAAAAGTTCTGAGGTTAATAAAGCAAAGGCCAGGGTAGAGACACGTGGCTATAGTCCCAGCTACTTGGGAGGATGAGATGGGAGGATCCCTTGAGTCTAGGAGTTTGAGTCTGCAGTGAGCCATGATTGTGCCACTGCATCCTGGGTCACAGAGCAAGACCCTGCCTCTGAAAAGTCAAAATAAAAGCAAAATGTAAATATTTGTTAAATCTTTGAGTAGGTGGGTTTTGTTGGTTGCAACTGTTTGGTATATTTCTGTCCTTTTGGCATATGTAATTCTCATAATAACATGTTAAAAAATGTACATTGGTATCAGACAAAATTGGATTCTTACCTCATATATTGTACTTACTATATAACTTAGGTAAAGATTCAATTTCTTTAGGTTCCACCTGCTTGATCTTAAATGTATATAATATTGCAATATTCCCTATCTTTTTAGGGTTATTTTAACTATACTGATGATGTAGTACTTGGGGAAAATATGTGTCCAATATATGGTAAGTGGGAGGAATAAAAAAGCAGCAACATGAAACCAAAAGAGAGAAACATTTTTCAAAAGGGGAAGGAGGTGTCTTTTGTTTCACATGCTGGTGACAGTTAAATTACTAGTCTTGGCCATTATCTTTAAATATTAGGAGGTTATTGATGAATTTCACTTGAGCAGTCTGGCCAGAAAGATGCAAGCAGAGGACTGTGAGTGTGGGTTGAAAGGAAGGAAGGACAAATAACAAATGCTTGTAGTGTGTTGTTTGAAATAAGGATACAAGGAAAAATCATGTATGTATTTATAGATGGATAAGAGAAAACAGGTGATTTTAAAATGGGAAACTGCAAATGTGGACTATTTTAAGTAGTTTGACTGTGGAGGGAAGTAGGTCAGTGACTACACGTAGACAGAAGGGTGTGTGTGTGTGTGTGTGTGTGTAATGGTAAGGATTTTAGCATGTGAACAGACTGAAAGGACCAGTAGCAAGGGGAGAGGTGAAAATATAGGAACAAAGGTAGAGCACTGATGGATCAAGGTCTTAGAAAAGACAGGAGGAGTTGGAATCAAGAACACAGATGAAAGGGTTGGCTGTAAGCAAAAGAAAAAGCGCTTGTTCTGAGATTAGAGAGAAGTTGAACTCTGAGTACTGACAGTGATAAGTGTCTATGTGTGAAGACAGGACATTGGGGAAGTTTATGTCTCTTAGCTTCAGATTTATGTGTAAAAGGTAGATGGCAGTGTCCTCTACTGAGAAGGAATGTGTTATTTTGGTTATCTTTGTTGTTGCTGTTTGCTTGCTTCTTCTCTGTCAAGAGTGAGGACTCAGGCATTGAAATACTCCATGAGGAATGTTTCTTTTGATGGAAAAAGTGGATTCAGTCCCAATTCTCTTTTTCTAAAGAAGAGATTTTTTCTGTGAACAATCATTGTTTGGTACTTCAAATCACTACACTCATTTCAGAAAGTCATGAAAGGTCCATAGAGGGGAGTGATGTATAAGAGTTACTGGCCAAGGCTTTTAGGAAATAAACAGGAACCAAGACTCCACATTTCCATGTCCTCTGCAAAATCAGCTTTCCAAAAATAGACTCATACAAGCTGTAGTCACAGTTGAATGTCATGTTTCTATTATTGCAATGACATAAAATCATTAAACCACTGCTAGTAGTAAAAGCAGTCATGTCTAGTAATAGAACTGCTCTTTGTCCATTCAAAGGGAATTGCATTTTAAATGACACATGGTGAGCTATGTCCTGTTGAGGTGAGTGGCACAGACTGAGGTTTGACTTCCACCACAATTTATTAAATATCCTCCTGTGATAGTTCTCTGCAGTACCCAAGCTCTCAGTTCTGAATAGTGGTGTCAAACCGGCTGGCCTGTCATGGGCTTAGGACACAGAAAAGTTTCGAATTTGTTGGGGACCATCTGTTAAATTTTTTTATGTTTCCTATATTTGAGTTAACTGAAAAAAGATCAAATATTCTTTTTTATCTTACTTTAAAAATGTTTATATATGATAGAAACAAAAATATATATATAAATAAAATAAAGACAGGGTCTCACTATGCTGTCCAGGCTGGTCTCGAACTCCTGGGCTCAAGCAGTCCTCTCACCTTGGCCTCCCAAAGTGCTGGGATTAAAGGTGTGAACCACTGGGACTGGCCCAAATGTTCTTAATGTGGAGACTCAATAATCCTACCTTAGTCTCTCAAGATTTTTTAAAATAATTTTTTTAATTTTTTGTGGGCATATAGGAGGTATATATTTTTATTGGGTATATGAGATGTTTGATACAAGCATGCAATGTGTAATAATCACATCATGGAAAATGGAGTATCCACCTTCTCAAGGATTTATCCTTTGTGTTACAAACAATCCAGTTATACTCTTTTAGTTATTTTAAAACATACAGTTAAATTATTATGGACTATAGTCACCCTGTTGTGCTATCAAATACTAGGCCATATTCATTCATTCTAATTTTTTGTACCCGTTAACCATCCCCATCTTCCTCCTACCCCCCCTACATCTTCCTCCTACCCAGCCTTCCCAACCTCTGGTAACCATCCTTCTACTCTCTATCCTCATGGGTTCAATTGTTTTGATTTGTAGATCCCACAGATAAATGAGAACATGTGAGGTTTGTCTTTCTGTGTTTGGCTTATTTCAGTTAACATAATATCCTCCAGTTCCATCCATGTTGTTGCAGATTACTGAATCTCATTCTTTTTATGGCTGAATAGTAATCCATTGCATATAAATACCACATTTTCTTTATCTATTCATCTGTTGATGGACACTTAGTGTGCTTCCTAATCTTGGCCATTGTAAACAGAGTTGTATCAAGTTTCTTTTTCTAGACTATTTACATCATGTACACCGTACAAGAAGAATTTTTGAATACCTTATGTGATTCAGGCACATCATCTCAGTTAATCCCTCACAGAATCCAATGAGAGAATTATAGCCATAGGCTAATGAGTACATTGACATTTCAAGATTGAACACAATATTTCCAAAACCAACTGGGATACAAATTCGTGTCTGAATTAAACAAATGTGATTAAAGGAGTCATTGGATCAAATGTCTTTTCTAAGTTCTAAACCTATTAAGAAGGGGACAAGGAAGTTTTGACTTCCTTAGGCATTCAAATATCACCTTTATCATCAGTAAGACTGTATTGATAAATATACTCTCTACACGAGGCCAAAACACACTGTACATTAGGCCAATATTATCACCCTAAAACTGGCCCCTTGGATGAGAATCGTAGTTACAGAGCTAATAAATTGCATCAAGAAGTGAAGCCTACCTCTCACCTTTCATGAGTGAATGGTATAGATGCATTAGTCCTGTAAAATAAGTCATTCCTCTTATTGGCAATGAAATAGTGAGAAGTGCAGGGATTGGTTTCTATCAAATACCTTCACGAGAGATAGAGGTTGGTCAGTAAAAAGAACAGATGATTCCCTCTAAACGTGGCACATACTTTTTCCATGGCAGGTAATTCTCTCTTATTAATTTAATCCATTTAAGTGTTTTATCTTCTCTTTCACATTATGAGCTTCTTAAGTCACAAAAGTGTTGATTAAACCAGGACAAAAAACCAGGCAGCCAACACACTAGGAATGATGAAAAAGCATTATATTGGTGGATTTCACTGTGATAGGAAACAGAGTATAATTTTCCATTGTACTTTGGAGCAGCACACAAAGATAGAATAAATCAAGTACTGGCCTCCAGAAGGCTTTAAGAAACTAATTAGGAAAGCAACAGCTCTTCCCCTGGCATGATTAAGAGCTGAGATCCATCAACTGTGTATGGCATAGTTGTGTCTCCAAGTCCTGTTCTGCCAGCTGGACATCCAATAGTTTGGGGAACACAAGCCCATTCTCTGGCAGAGTCAGTGGGTTCATGTCTAAGCCTCAGAGTTCCAGCTCTTTGACATGCTTGGAAATGGCTTAATCTGCCATCTCAGCCTTTACTAGAATTGGTTGCCTTAAGACATTTTTTTTGTAGCTATTTTTCCAGGCAATCTGCAGGCAGAAAGCTCCTTCTTTGGAAGACTAGCCTGTAGGAAGTAAGTTTTGGACAAGCCAATTTGTACTTCTCCATATTGACCTGATTATGTCTTATCTCACCATCATACTTAGCACAGTGTCTTACAATATGTAACTGTTGAATAAAGGAGATAATGTATTGATGGATGAATGAATGAATAAATAATTGTGTAGAGAAAAGTATAGCCACTAAGGCTGTCTTTTCTTCATGCCACTCCTCCAGAGTTCTTATTTTCAAGAAGGTGCAAACAGATACCTAGGCACCAGTTAGAAGTCTGCTTCTCAGTAAAAGTCTAAGTTCCTTTTATGTGCTAAATTTCTCTTCTCTGATTTGAAACTCAGAATCTTTCAGCCATCAAATAAACCTCACATCAACGATGGAGTCATAGCCTGTAGAACAATGACTCTCTATGTCTCTTAATGAAAGACCTCAGGTTTATTTTTTATTTCTTTTTGAAATATAAAATCCCCTATATGTATTGAAAAATCCCCTTGAATTAAATAATAAATTATAATCATAGCTAGCATTTTTTAATGTTCACTCTGTGCCAGTGCTCTGATAAATACTTGACATAGATTATCTCATTTAATCCTCACAGAAACCAAATGAAGTGTTTACTGTCATTATCCGTATTTGATGAAGAGGATACTGAGGCTCACAGAGAATTAATAATTTGTTCAAGACCGTCTAATGTGGAGTAATCAAGAGTGAATGCCCTGAAAGTACACACACCAGCCTGGACCAGCATTCTTTTTTTTTTTTTTGAGAGGAAAAACTACAGAGACAGAGTAGCAGCAGGTGAGCCACTTTCTCCATACCAATTGTACAACGACCTGGCGGGCAAATGTCTGTCATGGGAGAGTCTCCAGTCTTGAGATGTGGGGCTTATAAGCTGCCTGGTTACAGAAGCACGAGACCTTCCCCTGGGATAGATTGGGGCCAAGGTCAAAACTTTGTTGTTACAGTTCTGTGGTGTACAAGAATTGTGACTTCTATCCCTGATCTTCCACGGCAGCATTTATAACAGAGAGCTCAGTAACCCATCCCTTGGTGAGATGGGAGTCCGGGGCCCAAGTCTCATGTTTGTTGTCATATGGTGTTGGGGATTCTTGGCCCTCAGCCCTGTCTATTTCATTGGCGTCCTAACAGATGTCTGACTTGAGTACTCAGTTGTTGCCAGTTTTTCTATCTTCTGCATTTTAATTTTCAAATGAGCCTGCTCTCTGGGGGAGAGGAAGTGTCAGCTGTCTGTATGGAAAGTCAGCCTGCTGGGTCTCCAGCCCAGGCAGAGTAACCCTTGCCTATCACCAGCTGTTAAGTGGTAGAACCTTTATTCAAGTGCCACAGTATGATGCCAGAGTGCCCAGTCTTAAGTGATTTTCAATAAGAAGAGGATTTAACCAACTATATGTACATTTCAAGTAGAATCGTAATCTACAGTACCTACTTTTGCTGTTGTGTGTTTTTGTCTCTTGTTGCTAGTTGATCATTTGAAATACTTATGTATCAAGCTCCTATTTCTAGCCCATGTAATTCACCATTCTTCTACTCTCTGCTCCCTCAGAAGGTGAGATTTAATTTGGTTGTGAAACATCCAAAGATATGTTGTTAGCCATGAGATTGATATGCTTATCCACTGGGATGTGTGTTGGAGTGGACAGTTCTTAAGATGTAGCGTGCCCTAGAAGAAGAAATAAGTACCAATTCAGGCTTTGCATTCTGTCCTCTATATGGGTATTTATAGGAGATTCTAAAACTAGAACTAATGATGTTAAGAATTTGTCTCTGTGCCAGTTGAGCTCTATGGTTTCTTGTCTGGAATTCTATTTGTGTATCTTGCAAGTATAAATTTATTCTTTCCAATACTTCCCATTTGAAATGTATAGATTTATAAACTTTAACAATATAGAATGTCTTTATCCAGTCAATCATTGATGGGCATTTAGGTTGATTCCGTATCTTTGCTATTGTAAGTAGTGATACAATGAACTTATTCCTGCATATGTCTTTATAATAGAATGATTTATACTCCTTTGGGTATATATCTAGTAATGGGATTGCTGGGTCAAATGGTATTTCTGTCTTTATGTCTTTGAGGAATCGCCACACAGTCTTCCACAATGGCTAAACTAATTTACACTCCCATAAACAGTGTATAAGGGTTCCTTTTTCTCTACAACCTTGCCAGCATCTGCTATTTTTTTGACTTTGTAATAATAGCCATTCTGACTGGTGTTAAATGGTATCTCATTGTGTTTTGATTTTCATTTCTCTAATAATCAGTGATATTGAGATTTTTTTTTTAATATGATGGTTGGCCACATGTATGTCTTCTTTTGAAAAGTGTCTGTTCATGTCCTTTGCCCACTTTTTTATGAGGTTGTTTTTTGTAAATTTGTTTGGGCACATTAGGGGAACAACACACACTGGGTCCTTTCGGAAGGTGGAGGGTTGGAAGAGGAAGCAGATCAGAAAAAATAACTAATGGGTACTAGGCTTAATACCTGGGTGACAAAATAATTTGTACCACAAACCTCCATTACACAAGTTTACCTATGTAACAAACTTACATTTGTACCCCTGAACTTAAAATAAAAGTTAAAGTCAATAAATAAATACAGAATGTCTTGAACCAAGAGAAATCATCAGTAATTTAATAGTAGTAACATCTTTAACTCAAGTTCACAAAGTCAGAGATGTAATCTGTTTTATTCATTTCTATATATTCCCAGTGCATAGACACTGGCCTAGAACAAAGTAGTTGTTAAATGAATTCTTGTTATTTGAATAAATAAACCAATACATGACTTCTGATGAAAAATTACCCATTAAATCATCTCAATTTTCTTGGGATATCAACATATCTGCTTTTAGTTATGTTTATTAAATTAGATAAATATAAGATGGGAAAAGTGATCATCTTTTCTTGTGTTTCCACACAAATCATTTGTTTCTCAGTGAAATAGATAATATATTCTAAGTAAAATTCTTTAAAATCTTGTGATTGGAAGTACTTTCAGATGTGTGGAATTGTGTGTGTATGTGTGTGTGTGTGTGTCTGTGTGTTTAATATTGGAGGATAATTATTTGAAAAAAAGCTGTTTTCTAGAGATTATCCACTATTTTGGATAACACCCCCACCGCCCCCAAAAAAGTTGAATGTTGCACAGCAGATAACCAGAGAGATTCCTGTTTTCATAACTCTCCCTTGGAATGGGGTATTTCATATTGTTTAAGAGCACGAGCCCTTCCTTACTAGTTATATGTCCTTGAAAAACTTACTTCTTATTCTTATGTCTTGTTTCCTCATTGGCAGAAAGAAAATAATAATAGTTTTCACTTTGGTATAATAATCAGTGAGTTAGTACGTGTAAAGCGTGTAGAGCATGCCTGGTACAAAGTAAGTGCTCAACAAACATTATTAGTACTATTATTCCCGTCTCCTAATGCATAAAAAACCTCACCTTCCTCAGGCAATTTATACAAGTCAGGAATAGTATAAACTCTGATTTTAACTTTCATATTTAGTGATCTTAGAGGGAGTCTTCAAGGGGATCCCTACTAGTCTTTTAATTTAAAAAAAATTCCAGGTCAAATAATACAAAAACACATATAGGTCCCTATGATGCCTGTTCTCTCTTACTGAAACTGGGCTTTCTGGAATCCCTTCAATTGTCCTTGATGTGTCTTCAAATTCTGAGGATGCTCAGGCTTCCTTTGTAGTATTTTTAAAACTGGTACTAGCCTCTGTCTGGCATGTGCAGTAAATGAGGGAACATTCTCCAATTGCACCTCTGAAATTTCATCTGGTTCATCCCCTGCACACAAACCTGATTGAGCAGAGGGAGCTGAACAAGGTCAACACTGGGTGATTTTCCCTACTAAAATTTCTAATCTATTGTTGTAGGCACAGGGCTAAACCACGGTGTGTGATGCTCCTGCTAGAGAAAAAAAAGTGCCATAGCAAATAAGTGGAAATTCCTTCAGGCGATGGAAAATGTAGCAGCTCTAAATACAACTACACCTTTATGTAGAAACACATAGAAACACTTGACTGGACTTCAAGAATGTGTGACGATTTCTTCACTATTAGTTGAAGGCAGTCTTCTGATTTTGGCTTCTGTAAACTTCCTCTCTTGCTCTTTTTGTTTTCCTGGCCCTTATCCATTTGACTTTCTTCCCAATGACTCTCTCTCTGACTTTCTTTAGATAATTTGAAAATACTGTGTAGATGCCAAGGGTGAAAAGTATCTTCATCCTCACTGAACTGCACATCGCAACTCTCTTTTCTCATCCCCAGAGGAATTTTTGTAATTTTGTTGGGAGTACTTGTGTCTGTACTATAATGTCTACAGAAGAGAATAATGAACGAATCTACCCATAATTAACTACATTTTAATGGGCTTTGATAAGAAGTCAACTCACCCCAGTCTCAAAAATGAAAACAAAACAAAGAAAATTTGACTTAATAAGTGACATATGCGGCCGGACGCGGTGGCTCAAGCCCATAATCCCAGCACTTTGGGAGGCCGAGGTGGGCGGATCATGAGGTCAGGAGATTGAGACCATCCTGGCTAACACAGTGAAACCTCGTCTCTACTAAAAATACAAAAAATTAGCCGGGCGTGGTGGTGGGCGCCTGTAGTCCCAGCTAGTCGGGAGGCTGAGGCAGGAGAATGGCGTGAATCCGGGAGGCGGAGCTTGCAGTGAGCCGAGATCGCAACACTGCACTCCAGTCTGGGCAACAGAGCAAGACTCCGTCTCAAAAAAAAAAAAAAAAAAGTGACATATGCATATGAAAGTTAAGATGATTTGGGGTCATAGTAATATGTTGAAAACAACATAGAATCTATTATTATTCTTTAAACTTTTTTGACCGATGGCTTTCTGAGCATATAACTAAAGAACTCTATCCTTAGAAAATACACATAAAGTAGACATCTACAAAATTTTTTGAAGATAATTTTCATAGATATATTGTATGAAGCCTATTGCTATATTCTACAGAAATATATAAAATTCACATTAAAATCCCTGCCTTAGCTCAGGCCGTTGCGGGACTGTTGCATCACAGGATCAGGTGCAGTGGGTGCATCACAGGTGTGCTGAGATTATTACCTATTTCTGTCTTTAAGGCAGCAAGGCAGAATCAAAGGTAACTAGAATGAAGGGGTTTGTTTCTTCCCATTGTAAAAAGCAGGAAAGTTTTCCCCAGTAAACCATAGATACGTGATCACTTTCTATGTGATTCTTAAGTAAAATAAGTTGAACATACTGACAAGGATTGTTCACTTATTTTTTCAGTGGATGTTTATTGACTGTCTCCTCTTAACTATGCACTATACACTGTGTTAGATATGGGTGAGGTAACAAAGGTGACTAAAGTTTTTTTTTTTTTTTGACCTTGAGGAAGTCATAGTCTGTAAGGGAAAACACATACCCAAATAATTAAGTATAATACCATATGCCATATGTGTAGATCTATGGGAGCAAAGAGGAGAGTAGGCCTCATTTTATTTGGATGAGAACACATATCACCAAAATAACATTTAATTAAACTTTGCAGGCTAAGTGGACTTCACTAAGAAGATTATGTGTACTAGGATTTTTCCTATAGATATTTTTCTACAACATTTTTAATGGTTGCATACTATTCCACTGTGTGAACATAATGCAATTTAGTTTTTAAATTTTTTTATGAAGGGTAGAAGTGCATTATTGCTACATCGATTTATTGCATTGTAGTGAAGTCAGGGTCTTTAATGTATTCATCACTGGAGCAATGCACATTGCAGCCAACAAGCAACCTCCCATCATCCACTCCCACCATCTCCCAACACAATTAATTTAATAAGTCCTTTTCATCACTAGTTGATTCCAATTTTTGGCACTATAGCCAATATTAATATAAAGATTCTTATAGCTAAATCATAGTACATGTTCTTTATTCTATTTTTAGAATACAGCTCTAAACAAAATTACTGGTTCAAAGGACCACAGCATTTTTAAAGCCTGAATACTTTTTCTCAAGATAGCATTATTGAAAAGCAGGGCTTTGTGTTCAGATAGACTTGAGTATAAAATATAAACATTTATTTTCTTGTTTGACCTGGGGCAAGTTGCTTAAGGGGTATTCCTCTTGGTTTCTTTATTTTTGAAGTATTCAGGTAATATGTATATTGAAGTCCTGCTTTAAAAATTATAGTGGAGATTAATATTTATTGAAGCTTCTATGTATTTTGATAATAGTTACCAGATAGTTGCTAAATACTAGAAAGAAAATTCAAGTGTTCCATTTTAAGTTAGTGTCATTAATTAATTTCTAACAGAACATGTGCACCGTCTGAAGAACTACGTGGTGTTGTTATAGTCCATTCGTTATATGGCCAAAATTTTGGAAATCCAAACTCACTGTTCATATAAATCATTTTAAAATTGATGGGCTGTGTTCAGAAATTTGGCCTGAAAAATAGGGATGCTATAGTATCAGATGAAGAGATAAAAATCTGTAATAAAATTTGTATTCTTCCACTCATTACCCATTTCTTTTAATCTCTCAAAGCCTTGGTCATATCATCTAAAAAAAAAGAGCATAAGTTTGAATATTCTTTCAGCTTTAAAGAATCAAGTGAGCAATATAAATTAAAAACATAGATAGGTATCTAAATTGTTTTTCTTTTATAGTTTATTATTTTTAGTTTTTGAATTCACTCTGAATCTGTTTACTTACTGAGAAAGAGGAGATATGCAAAATCTACACTTTTCTCATACTTGTCAGTGTATTATATTTTTCACACTATATTGATGTGGGGCATTAACTTGAGGAATCTGGATTTATTTTTGAACTCCTGTCAGCACTCCATAATTAACATTGCCCAGAAGAGAAATGCTATTTTGCCTCCTGCATCATCAACACAACTGTCAGCAAATAAGGAAGGCATCGTCTTTACCATTATTGCTGTTATGTATGAAGCAGAAAAGAACAGCTGGATTTTCACACACTGGGCTGTTAGAAAAGCTAGCACTTAGTGAAATCTATTTTCAGTTTCTACCTACCTTTATTTTATTTTATTTTTTTACTTAAGAATGTAATTAAAGGGAAAAATGTCATTTTTATCCTGAAGTCTATTTTTAAACTCTTAATTTGAGACATTTACTGTTCTCAAAGTTGTTTATCTCAATGTCGTTTTTCTTTCTTGACATTAAAATGCAAAGTTAATGTTGATTGCTTAGTGGTCATTTCACTTATCTACTCACTGCTCTATTGTGTCTGTGTCCTAAATTCCCTGTAACGTTTCAGATCTTTCTCTGTTCTTCAATTTTGTTTAAATTTACAATGGTGATGGGTAAATGAGTCTTTGTTAAAATGAACAGTTGCAACAGTTGCAAGGGCTAAGTCTTGCTGCAATAAAAGGGCAATGCCATAGCTCAGACATTTGCTTCTTTAAGAAGGTAAAATATCTGAAGCCTTCACAGTTACAGTGTGCCAAAATTAGGTAATGTAAGAAACCTTTATTAGATAAGGTTTTGTGTTTGTGTGTGTGTGCTTTGTTTCAACTGCATACAAGGTAGGCTTGAGAACAAAGCAGCCACTTTGGAAAGCAGTTCAGCAGTTCCTCAAAATGTTAAATGTAGAGTTAGCATAGGCCAGGCATTCTACTCCTAAGCATATGTCCCCCAAAATGAAAACATAGGTCCACACAAAAACTTACACATAAATGTTGATGGCAGCATAATTTATAATAGCCCCAAAGTGGAAATAACTCAAATTTCTATCGAGAGATGAATGGATATACAAAATATGATACATCTATACAATAGAAAGTACTGATACAGGCTATAGCATGGATGAAATGTAAAAACATTATACTCAGTGAAAGAAGCCAGAGACAAAAGGCTACATATTATTATTCCATTTGTAAGAAATGCCAAACATAGGTAAATTCACAGAAATAAAAAAGTAAATTAGTGGTTTTCAGGGTTTGGAGCCAAGGAGATTGTGGAAACATTGTCAATGTGGATAGAATTTTTTTTTTTTTTTTTTTTTTTGAGTTGGAGTTGCACTCTGTCACTCAGGCTGGAGTGCAGTGGTATGAGCTCAGCTCACTGCAACCTCCCCCTCACGGGTTCAAGCAATTCTCGTGCCTCAGCCTCCCAAGTAGCTGGGATTACAGGCGTGCACCACCACGTCCAGCTACCTTTTGTATTTTTAGTAGAGACAGGGTTTCACCATGTTGGCCAAGCTGGTCTTGAACTTATGACCTCAGGTGATCCACCCACCTTGGCCTCCCAAGGTGCTGGGTTTACAGGCATGAGCCACCACTCCTGGCTGGTATTTTTTTTTATTTTTTTCAAATGATAGTATGTTCTAAAATTAGATATGGGTGATTATTGCACAATTCTGTAAAGTTACTAAAAACCACTGAACTTTACACTTAGAAAGTGTGATTTTTTTGCATATAAATTATATCTCAGTAAACCTGTTATACAAAATGTGATATATATATGTATATATATATATGAATAAAAAATAGAAATTGAGAATGAACATAGGAAATGAAGGGGAAATTATGACTAAACAATTCATCATAAGCTCTTCATGTTAAACATTCTTTATAAACATTTCTATTTTTAATGATTTCAGAGTATATTTTAGCTAAGTGAACCACCATTTACTTAAGTATTTATATATATATACGTATATATATACACACACATATATACGTATATATATATACGTATATATGTGTGTGTATATATATATATGTATATATTTTTTTTTTGAGATTTAGTCTGGCTCTGTCACCCAGGCTGGAGTGCAGTGGTTTAAGCCATTCTCCTGCCTCAGCCTGCCGAGTAGCTGGGACTGCAGGTGCCCACCACCGCGCCCGGCTAATTTTTTTTTTTTTTTTTTGTATTTTTAGTAGAGACGGGCTTTCACTGTGTTAGCCAGGTTAGTCTCGATCTCCTGACCTCATGATCCGCCCGCCTTGGCCTCCCAAAGTGCTTAGATTACAGGCGTGAGCCACCACGCCTGCATTTATATTTTTAAGTGTAGGTAGTTGCCAGCCATTATTATACATTTTTTTTCTTTTTCGTTTTTATTGTTTAAGAACCAGGCGAGGTGTTGGTGGTCATTGACACACATCTGATCAGTTTTGTAGGACCTGGAAGTGTATTTCAGGGAGTCACTAGCACCTGGCAGCCTGGCAACAGTAGAGGTTATTTTATTCTCACTTGGGTCACTGCTGTTGTCGTAACTCATTCTGAGTAGACTGCCAATGGTGATTGAAGATGTCCTTCATGTTCTTTTTATTTGGAGAGAAGTGTGGCTGTCCATATTTTTCTGATTGAAAACAGATTTCAAGGCTTCTCCTAGCTAAATATGGCAGGCAAGTAATTCACAGACTTGCAGATGACAAATTATGACAGACCAGAATAGGAAAATAGGAAAACAGCTTAGTCCAAAAGCTTCATGTGTCTTTTTACTAACGAAAGATTTAGTAATTTAAAGGATATTATAATGAGATCGAATCAAATTTATAGCAGAATGAACAAACGAGAATAACAAATGGAGGTCAAAATGTGAGTTCTATATTGCACCAGTTGGATCTGCAAGGAAGGAACTTAACGTAAGTTGATGTGTGATTGTTCCAGTTTTAAAAGAATGTAATTCAGTCTATGTCTGATTTCATTAAGGATGTTGGGATAGCCCCGGAGTAATTCAAAGAGAAGATAAATGTAAAGGGTGCTGAGTGTGTGTATGGAAGTGCATATTTATCCTGCACTTTATCTGTTATAACATGCATGGATCTATTAACTCTCTAACATGTGATGTCTGTTATGATTTAATCTTGTATAAGTTTGAGAGCCAGAAACCTTCCTGCTCAAAAAAATGTAATGTGATCACTCTAAATTTGTAGCACTAAATCTTTTGCTGTGACCCGTTCACTATGTGGTAGAGAAGATTCAAGGAGCAAACCTAGACATACAGTTACATTACCTGTTGGTTAGTGATGGATGCTTATAGTACATTAAAACGAGTTTGCTAACACTTTTTCTGTCACTTTTCATCTCTTCAGCCCCACAGCTACTTATAAAAGGAAGACGTTTGTCTGAGAAAAGGTCCCCAGGTGGGCATTAATGTCCATTTCTCTGCATAATTTTACACAAAATAAACATTATCATAGGACTTCGTATATTATCACATCATTTCATGGAGTAATTAACACATACCCCATAATAAACACATTAGAAATGTTTACACTGTTTAGTTTATAACATGTGGAAATTGACATTCAGAGTGATTTTAGCTTTTTAGTAACCAAAGTATAAACACAAGAATTGAGAAAGGAAGTAAGTAAATCAAATAACTTTTATGATGCCCCTATTCTAGCACTATTATAGAAACTTCTAATATGTTAACATATTTAATCCTCCAAAAATCACAGGAGGTTAACTTTATTACCTTTATTACACAGAGAAGGAAACAAAAGTTCCCAGGTCATAAACCTACTTCTTAGAAGAACAAAGATTAAATTCAGTGTAACAACTTCTTAAAGCCTTATGTTTTGCCTTAGCCATGTGTTTCAATGTGTTATGTA
The DNA here is from genome assembly GCF_028878055.3 of Symphalangus syndactylus. NCBI lineage: Eukaryota > Metazoa > Chordata > Mammalia > Primates > Hylobatidae > Symphalangus > Symphalangus syndactylus. Next base: position 15,482,746 of record NC_072428.2, read on the forward strand.
CATGGAATCAACCTAAGTACCCATCAGTGATAGCCTGGATGAAGAAAATGTGGTACATATATACACCATGGAATACTATGCAGCCATGAAAAGGAATGAGATCATGTCCTTTGCAGGGACATAAATGGAGCTGGAGGCCATTATTCTCAGCAAACTAATGCAGGGACAGGAAACCAAACACTGGATGTTCTCACTTATAAGTGGGAGCTGAATGGTGAGAACACATGGACACCTGGCGGGGGGAGGGAACAACACACACTGGGGCCTGTCGAAGGGAGGGGTGGGAAGAAGGAGAACATCAGAAAGACTAGCTAATGTATGCTGAGCTTAATATCTAAGTGATGGATTGATCTGTGCAGCAAACCACCATGGCACATGTTTATGTTTATCTATGTAACAAACCTGCACATCCTGCACATGTACCCTTGAACTTAAAAATAGAAGTTGAAGCAAAAAATAATTTTAAAAGGTGTTGTGTTTAAACACAATCAGATTATTGGAAAGATACTCAGCTTTACCTTTTGTTATGAAAGTTGAATCATCATTGTCTTGCAGCCTTGATTAATTTCTTAACACAGTAGCTATCTTTACATTTTATTTTCTTTACATGCATTTTCAAAACATTATATAGCTCACTGGGAAAGCCCAAGATAAAAATAATATTGATTAGGAAAAAAGTTATTGTGAAAAGGAAAACTATGCCTTCTTCAAACTTTAAATATTGTCTCTGGTGCCAGGACCTTATAACTTCTTCCCCATTCCCCTCCACTCCTCACAGTCACACACTTTGTACACATCTTAAATAAATTAAGCAAACAAAAATATTGTGGGTTAAGGCTTCAGTACATGAATTTTGGGAGGACACAATTCAGCCCAAAACATTTTACCTTCTGTCCTTCCGGAATTTATGCTCCTCTTGCATGCAAAATACATTCACCCCCCTCCCAACAGTCCCGAAAGTGTTGTTCCATTCTAGCGTCAATTCCAAATCCAAAGTCTTTGTTTTTTCTTTCTTTTTTTTTTTTTTTTTGAGGCAGAGTCTCACTCTGTTGCCCAGGCTGGAGTGTAGTGGTGCAATCTCAGCTCACTGCAACCTCAGCCTCCCAGGTTCAAGCGATTCCCCTGCCTCAGCCTCCTGAGTAGCTGGGATTACAGGCGCCCGGCTAATTCTAAATCCAAAGTCTTATCTAAATCAAATATAGATTAGACCTGAGGTATGATTCATACTAATAATCCTCTCCTACTGTGAACCTGTGAAACTGCAGGTTTTGTGCTTCTAAAATACAATGGTGAGACAGGAATAATTTAGACAATCACATTCCCAAAGGGAGAAATCAGAAAGAAGAAAGGGTGACAGGTCCCAAACAAGTCAAAAATCTAGCAAGGCAAATTTCATTTGATCTTTAAAAATAATTAATATATATGTAATATTTATGTATATTTAATATTAGTATATATTTAATATTTTAACTTTTTTTAGGTTCAGGGATACATGTGCAGGTTTGTTATATAGGTAAACTTGTGACTCAGGGGTTTAGTGTACAGATTATCATCACCAAAACACTATGCTTATTACCTAGCAGGTTTTTTTTTTTTCTTTCTGAACCTCTTCCTCCTCCCACCTTTCCCCTTCAAATAGGCCCCTATGTCTGTTCGTTTGGTCTTAAGGCTTGAGAATAATCCTCTCTGGCTGGCCTCTCTGCACTCCAAACCCACGGGGGTTGCAGCAGCCCCACCTTCTCAGCTCTCCATAGTGACCCTGCACCCTCAGTTCTGTGGGGTGCCCAACCCCCAGGACCCTAATCAGTGGCCTTGTTCTTGAGGCACTGGCCAGTGCATCATCCTGGCCCACTAAAACCAAGGAGGTGGCTCCATCCTCTGAAGCTGAGGAGAAAACAGGCTTGTCCTCTTGGTTTACGGTAGGAATAGCAGCCCATATGATCTCTGAATTGTCTTTGGGATCATTCTTCCATTTTCTTGTAGAGGAGCACATGTTCCCAATCAGGTAGCCCCGTTGTCCCAACCTGTAGGATCTCTGAAGCCTGACAGCTTTCTTTTATTCTGTTCCATTGTTTCTACTTCCGATAGCCCCTGTGGGAAGTATTTCTGCTGGTATAATCCCGTTGCTATTTCTGGCTTCAGTTAAGACAGCTGATTAAATTCCGTGGTTAATCCTTTAGAGAGTGATTTTTGAATTGTCCAGCCTCACTCTATGTGTTTCATCCAGAGCACGCATTCTCATTTTTTGGCAACATGCATAGGCAGAGAATTATTCAAATCTTCAAGTCCTGTTTTCTTTTTGCCAAATAACTTCTTCAATCTATCTCTTTCCTCTCTCATTTTACTATAAGCAGTAAAAGGAAACTAAGCAGTAACTTCAACAGTTTGTATGAAATCTCAACTAAATTATCCAATTTTATCATTCGCAAGTCCCACCTTCCACAAAACACTAGAACACAATTTAGCCAAATTCTTTGCCACTTTATCACATGATTGCCTTCTTTCCAGTTTCTAAGAGCATGTTCCTGATTTGTGTCTGAGACCTCCCAGAAGCACCTTTAACGTTCATATTTCTACCAACATTCTGTTCCTAGCGGCACATGTCTTCTCTGAGGTGATACTTTCTCTCCAGCTCTCCTCTTTTCATGCTGAGCACTCACCAAAATCACCTTAATTGTACATATTTCTGCTACTGGTCTCTTAAGACAATCTAGGCTTTTACTAGCCTGGACTTGAAATCTCTCCCAGCTTTTACCCACCACCCAGGGTCAAAGCCACTTCTACACTTTTGGGTATTTGTTAAATCAGCACCCCACTTCACAGTACTAAAATCTATATTAGCCTGCTGAGGCTGCCAAAACAAAATACTACAGAGTGGGTGGCTTAAACAACAGAAATATATTTTCTCACAGCCCTCAATGCTGGAAGTCCAAGATCACAGTAGGAGCAGGAATAGTTTCAGGTGAAGCCTCACTTCTTGGCCTGCTGTCTTCCAGGTATTTTCACACAGGGCCTTTGCTTTGTGCATGCACAGAGAAAAATCAAGAGGGAGAGGAAAAAAGGGAGAGGGAAAGTGGCAGTGGAGGAGATGGGCAGGAAGGAGAGATCTTTTGTGTCTATTCCTCTTCTTATAAAGACACTAGTCCTTTGAAATTTAGGCCCTACTCTTTTGACTTCATTTAGCCTTAATTGCCTCCTTAAAGCCATTATCTCCATAAATACTTTAGGGATTGGAGTTTCAATAAATGAATTTCTGGGTGGGGAAGATATTCAGTTTATAATAGATGAGATTACACTCATTGGCTCAGAGCAACTGTTTTTCAGCCCCCTGGATCTTTATAATCACTAGCGGGAGAGGGAGAGAGGAACTTTTAAAAAAAGACTGATGTCCAGATGTTACCCCAGAACACGGAAATCAGAGTCTTCCAGGCTAGGACAGGGCATAACAACTTTTGAAAATCTGCCCATGTGATTGTAAATTGGCATCCAGAATTGAAAACCACGGTCTTAAGTCCTTCAGGCTCCTTTGACTGAAACAATAACGCATAGAATGTTGTGGATCCTTTTGGGAAGCAGAAAGGAGGACTTGGTACTGGCATTTTAAGCATACTAAATATGCTTGTAAGGAATACATGCTATACATTATCCTTTATGCTAATCTATGCATTATACTATATACTATATCAGAAAATATATATTTATCGTGTATAGCATCATATGTACTTATAATGTAGGTATAAGATAATAGGAAAAGCTCTAGAGTCAGACAGCTAGGGTTCTAATTTGTTCCCATCTGATTACATTACGTTAACATTCTTAGGATAAATGGTGGTGACAATGGCAGTATTCTCCTTGGTTATGAGGATTGAGATTATACAGGGAAAACCCCAAATAGTCCGTAAGTATTATTAGCAGTAATAGTTAAAGAAGATGGAAAAACCTGAGGTCTATGTCTATTTGTCTTCTCTCTGATACACTAAGATCCTCAGGCTTTGGAGCAAGGGGTTCCAAACTGTGTCCTTGCAAAGCCTAAATTAGCTAAATTTTGCATATCAAAGTGGTAGGGCCTGGGGCACTCAAAGGGCATTTGAAAATAGCAGAATAATTGTAAAGCAAGTGGTTAAGGTCACAGTCGATCCAGGGGAAAGCTGGGAGCAAAGTTACAGCTCTTCAAGGTGATTTTTTCTGAGCTTGCAGAGGATGCTGCAAGAACCCTGACAGAAAATGAAGGAGGCTTTTTGTAGGTCACTCTTGTTGTGTTGGAATATTAGACTTTTTTGATTAATTTCAGAACTCCGCAAGCCAACATTTTGAAATGTTTCAGAAGATATCCTATGTGTTTTGAGTTGAGGCTGCCTGTGAGAAACAACTTTTTCTAAAACACTGAGCAATTCAGTTTGGCATTTCAATCTGTCTAATCTTACATTTATATTAGAAAAAGGCAACCTGGTGGAAATGTTGATTCTCAGACTTGAGAGTGGTTAAAAAAATAAATCTTTTGTTCGCTTTCTTTTAGAAATGTTTCCTTGTTCTCATCTGAAGTGTGTGGGAAGCCCTGCCTAATCTTTAGCATTTTTATGAAATTGCCATAAAAAGCTTTTCTATGTTGTGTATAAATTCTTATCTCAATTAGAAGTTGAAGGGGGTTAATAGTGTTGGTTTTTCTTGACATATCTATAGTATGCTAACTACTTCAGTATAGAAACACCGGTCAGCTAAGGAGGTTTTTTCTTAAAAAGCTTAGTAGTAAAATGCATGGTTTAGTGTATCCAGAGCTAACTTGCTTGGTTTAAATTCTGCCTTTGACATTTACTATTAAATAGTCTAATTTCTCTAAGACTCAGATTACTCATCTGTAAAAGGAAGATAAGAATAGAATCTACTTCACAGAGTTGTTATGAAAGTTCAGTTTGCTAATGTACTGGAAACTCTTGGAGTTCTCCCGGGTCCATAGCAAGCATCGCTAAGTGTTAGGAATTCCTGAAAGTCATTGTAAGTTTTTCATTTGTTGTTTGTTTGTTTGTTTTTCTTTTTGCCAAACCCACTGAAGAGGCAGTAGTCTGAGAGTCTACTGGGAAAAACAAACAAACAAACAAACTTATCCCTGAGCCACGTTTTTCCAAGTTTGAGGGTATTGACTCTGTCATTTAGAAGCTACAATCACTGGTAGCCTTTGTTAACTCATTTCTAAAAGGGGGAAAATCTGATATCTCCTTCGTATATCTGGTATAATGGTTCAGTACAATGACCTTCTACAAGCCACTGCTGTCTCCTGCCTTGAAGATTTCAGTAGCCCCCAAGTTGGTGTTACAGTTTCCATTCTTACCCATTTAACAGCGAATTCTCCAGGCAATAACCAGAGAAAAATATAAATTGACTCATGATACTGCCTTGTTTAATATGTTCATTGGTTTTCTGTCATTTTTGAAATAAGTATCAATCTCATCATCATGGTTTATATAGCTCTGTATGATCTATCCATGTTTGAATCTCCAGCTTATCTCTAATCCCTACTCCTTTGTTCATTCTGTTCCAGTCACACTTACTTTTTTTATGTTCCTGGATCATCCCAAGCCCTTTCCCACCTCAGGGCCTTTGAATATATTCAGGGATTTTGCACATGTTTACAATTACCAAACGTTTTTACCTGGGATCTCCAAAGGGTTGGTGATCCTTTTTAGACGTAAGTCTTTATTCAAAATCATCTCCTCAAAAAGACCATTTCTTACTATCTCATCTAAAGTGGGCAACACTCCAGGAAGATCTGCCTCATATCTCACCCCTTTAATACATGTCAAACCTTCCAATCATCTTGTTTGTGTATCTGATTACTTGTGTATTGCTTCTCTTCACTGACATTTTGAAGGCACAATATTGTCCAAATTTACATCATTATATTCCATAGTGCCTGGAACATAGTAAATGCTCAATGAATATCACTGGGAGGAAGAAAGAAAGAAAGGCAAAAAAGAAAAAAAAATGATAACATATAAGATGCTGAATATATTTTAGCATTATTAAAGGAAATATTAATAAAGATTAAGCACAGAATGAAAAAGTTCTACTGACAGCCAGAGTCTGACTCCATGAGTGGACTTCTTCAGAAGAAAAATAGAGTTAGTCTTTTAAAGCCACGAGCCTGAGAATTGTTTCTTTCCCACAAGAAAAAAGCAGTGTCTCTGTCTAAGTCATGTTGCCTGACTGACAGTCTCTGGGCTTGTATATTAGGTAAGTGCCAGGCTGGCTGGTGACTGTTTACTGTGTAAGGATTTTAGCAGCAAGTTGCTTCTGCCACAATCATACCACACGCAAGAGGTTAAGTGTTCAAAGCAAGATATAGTGCCCAGTCCAGGCTATGCTGTTTTCAGTAGGCTAGTGCCAAGTTGAGATTTGTCAGGGCCATCTCCGCCTTATATATTTCATTATTTCCTCTGTCACTGAACAATAAAATGCTTGTGTGGATAATCTTAATTCCTTGCAGTATACATCATGGCTCTTCTATTTTTAGAAGGCCAGGATAATACTCTGTCTCCAAATCTGTTCTTGAAGGCTCTTGTCTTACTGAAATTGCTTTTCCTGTCTCCACCAGTTGGACACTGAAAAATATTATTTCAAGAAGGCCTATTTTAGTTTTGCCATCTATAATCCGGAGGAAAAAAAAAATGAGGTCTTATTCTGATCTAACAATTGCATGTGGCTGTTTTACAGAGAGAAAGAAAAAGAAGAAAAAACAAGATGTGTCTGGTGAAATACCGTCTACTTCTCATAAACGTCACCTGTCAGTGACTTTTCCAGAAGACATCCTCCCATAGGCTGTCTTAAAGGGCAGACATTTTGGGCTGTGAATGTTTTATATACAGATATATTCTCTGCTCTAGTAACACTGATATTAAACTTTTATTGCTTACTTTATGCCAAACCATTCTAAAGACTGTCTATATATTAGGTCATTAGACGCTCACAGTCAACAGATACAAAACAAAACAAAACTGAGGCACAGAGAGGTCAGTTGTGGTGTTCAAGGTAACCCACAAAGTCCTAGAGCTGAGATTGTAATCAGACAATCTGGCTTCAGAACCTTTATATTTAACCACTATAATCTCTCTCAATGGCAGTAGCTTTGTGCACTCTGGGTCTTAGAATGTGGGATGCAGGGACTCTTGCATGTATCAAAATAAAGTTTGCAATTTATTTTAAATGTTAGTCATCTAAAACCAATAGCTTCAGAAAAAAAATTGCTTCCTCTTTACTTCCAAGAAAAATTTCAGGCTTATAATTATAATTCTACATTTAAAACCGTCCAGTATTTGAATTCTTGTTACCAAAGCAACTGCCTTCTCCCCAGCATCTTGGATGAGATTGTCAAAATGAAAGGGTTTATATTCAGTAAGGTCTAGATTTCTGTTATAAGGCCCTCAACAGAACCTCAGGATGAAATCTAAATAGACTGAATCATCCATTTTGTCTGTCCAAGTGTTTATTTCCTAGCCTCAAGAAAACCGGGTGAATGACAGATAAAACAGTAAATGTGGACTGAAGGAATAAGACCTTCCATGATGAACACAGCCCAAGAAGCTGAAGAAAGAAATCAGTTTTTGACCGGGCACAGTGGCTCACGCCTGTTATCCCAGCACCTTGGGAGGCTGAGGCGGGTGGATCACCTGAGGTCAGGAGTTCAAGACCAGCCTGACCAACATGGTGAAACCCAGTCTCTACTAAAAATATAAAAATCAGCTGGATATGGTGGCACATGCCTGTAATCCCAGCTACTCAGGAGGTTGAGGCAGGAGAATCGCTTGGACCCGGGAGGAGGAGGTTGCAGAGAGCTTAGATCATGCCACTGCACTCTAGCCTGGGCAAAAGAGCGAGACTATGTCTCAAAAAAAAAAAAAAAAAATCAGTTTTCAAAGGAGTCTCTGAGAGACCCAGTTTATTGTTAAATAGTTGTTTGGGGAAATTTTGTCTTTATACCATGAACTTGTCACTTCAAACTCCTTAATATTTAAATAGAGGCTCATTCCAAAAGCATTAGAGCCAAAAAAACACTGCAATGTTGGCTCTGCTATTTACAAGCAGAAAGATATTTAGCAAATCACTGAACCTCAGTTGTCTTTTATCTAAAATGAGAATAAAAGAGCTTTCTTTATTTTAGGGCTCATGTAAAGATTCCTAAGATAATGTATGTAAAGTGATTTAGTGCTAGGCCTGATATATAGAGAATACTCAATAAATGACAGATAATAAAAGAGAATATTTATGTAGTTAATACAAAAAGAGCTTCAGGTTTGGGGTTAAACTTTGGATGGAGCAGCTGAATTAACTCACCTTTTAAATTGATGAGCTGCTACTGATTCTATGTGGGTGCATAATGCAGAGATGATGGGAAATCCAAATCGTTTCCCAAAATCCTCCTCTGTGCATCAAACAGAAAAAGTTGAGTCAATGTTAGCAGAAACCCATTTGGACAAGACCATCTCTACTCTAAACTTAGTATTTGGGGGCTTTCCATCAGCCTACTAGTGCTGTCTAGTTTATCAGAGAGCAAATAAAGAACTGGACATTGTCCAGTCAAGGAAGAGCTGGTGGGGCAGAGAGTAAAATAATGAGGCATTAAGAGTGAGGCAAGGAAGCTCCTAGGAGGACTGATTGTCAGAACTAAACTTTACTTTTCACTTTTCCCTAAAAACTACACTGCATTTGCTGGAGTTTAGTGTGTGCGTGTGTGTGTGTGTGTCTGTGTGTGTGTCTGTGTGTGTGTGTGTAGAGCAGCCAAAAGCATCCTGGGTGCTTGCAGAAATCCAGTTTAGAACTCCCCTAAAAATGCATGTAAGCAAACATAACCAATGTGGCTCATTTTTGTATAGATATTTTTGAATAATTAACGTTTTTCCAAAAAAAATGCCAATGCTAAAATCTCTAAAAGAAAATCTATGTAGAATCTTCTGAGATGTTTATCACCTATTAAAGTGTCAAAAATATTATTTAGAGTACCAAAGAAAGGGCTTCAGATCTTTGAATTTGTAAACAGGCAAATATTTGGTGGGGATGGGGAAGATTCCTCACAGATTCTCAAGGAGACAATTCACACCAGGAAAAACAGTAGCTTGGGCCACATCTTCAAAACTATGGTTTAACACTTTTCTTTAAAGACTCTGTTCTAGTAGTTTATTTTTCCTATAAAATAAATGAGTTTTGCTCCCACAGAAGTGAAATTAGGGCTACCAGGACCAAGGGTTTTGAAAACCTTATAGAATGGGTATTTCTACCAGAACCTGAAGGGTTAAGCCTAGAGCCGCCACTAGGTGTCACGTTGGGATTGGTTTTGGGAACATGAGCTCCCTAAATGTCTCCAAATAAGAAAAGGCACCTTCTAGGTTAATTTCAGCTACTGTTCAGTTTCTTTAAATAGAGACTCTTACACTGCACATGTCAAATCTTCAGAGTCTTTCCCTTTGTTTTACAGGTATTTACAACTATTTAAACTTTTCAACCCGGCCGGGCGCGGTGGCTCACGCTTGTAATCCCAGCACTTTGGGAGGCCGAGGCGGGTGGATCACGAGGTCAGGAGATCGAGACCACGGTAAAACCCCGTCTCTACTAAAAATACAAAAAATTAGCCCGGCGTGGTGGTGGGCGCCTGTAGTCCCAGCTACTCGGAGAGGCTGAGGCAGGAGAATGGCGTGAACCCGGGAGGCGGAGCTTGCAGTGAGCCGAGATCGCGCCACTGCACTCCAGCCTGGGTGACAGAGCGAGACTCCGTCTCAAAAAAAAAAAAAAAAAAAAAAACTTTTCAACCCACCATGCAGGCCTAGCAGGAGGTAGATTTTGAAATAGGGGAGGTGTGACAACAGGATCACAGTGCAAGGAGAGAGAAGTCTCTTTTAGTCTTGTATCTCTTAAAATCTATTTTAGTTCCTCCATCTTAAAACATCGGAAATTAACATGCAAATTGAGAAATAATTTGGTGCTTGCTATATAAAATGCATACAAGTTACATATGTGAAAATTCCAGATTTCCCACTAGGTTTTCTTCATCACATCTTCTCATCTATTCACCCCCACTTCAGTGGACTGACTTCCCAGCTGAGTTCTACAACATTCTTCTCTCTGGGTCTGTTTAGTTAACTTAGTAAATAAATTGATAAATAAAATGGTTCAAATTTGAGTGTTAATCATTTCACAATTTGCCAATTTCAAAATACTGTTTTAAAAGAAAATAGTTTTTGGGGGGGCCATATTTTGGCCACAGAGAATAACAGTTCAGCACAGATAAACTAGATGACAGTAGAGAAAACACAGTGGTTTTAAGCTCAGGGTGTGGTGGGTACTCTATTTTAGAAATATTTTCACATAGCTACTTATTCCATCATCAGTAAAGCAAGTTCTATCTCTGTTTTTGCAGGAGTAGGTAGGTTAACATTACCTGAAAAAAGTAAAATTTATTGTTCAGTTCCCACCTATGAGTGAGAACATGTGGTGTTTGGTTTTTTGTCCTTGCGACATGTACCCTAAAACTTAAAGTATAATAAAAAAAAAAGATAAGAAACAAAAACAAAAACAAAACAAGAAAAGTAAAATTAAAAAAAAAAAAGGATGCCAAAGAAACTTCCTATTTTCTGGAGAAGAACAAGCCTCTGAACCTCTAAAAGCAAAATAATAAGAAAAAAATGCAGAACCAGATAAAATTGTAGTCAGGTGCAGTAATGCAGACAGAAGTTGCTAGGATTTGAACATCTGTAGAAAGCCTTGATAGACGAAAATAAATAATGCCTTTTTATTTCCAGAGCATTTTCTGATTTTAACACATTTCAGAATAATTTATATATATAGTCCTTTGTCAAAAAAGTATTTGGTACCTGCTGTCACCGTTGTTTGGGGGACAAAAATACAACAATAAACAAGACCCAGATCAACATCATTCCAATCTCCACGAAGATTGCATTGTAATTGGTGAAGCATACATCAAAGAATTGAACAAATAAGTTAACTCATTTCAGAAGTGACATTGCTACAAAGAGACTCAAGCAGGAATAAGGAACAGAGACACACAAGAGACAACATGATTTTTTATGTAATCTTTCATAAAAGTAAATAGGACAATGAAATGAGCAAGGCGATTTAGGCTCATGAGCTGTATGATCTTGAGCAGGTCACAGAGGTTGGCTTATTCTTGTTTAAGATGTTAAGATGTGAGGAATGTATATATTTTATCTGGGCTTTCTGAAAAGTCTCAGTCACTTAGGGGGTGACTTTTTGGCTGAGATCAGAATTCTGAGAAGGAGTCAGCTACAGTATCTATGAAAACACTTTGCAGAAAGAAGGTCCAGCTAGTGTAAAATTTCCACACTTGGAAATCCCTTGGTGTCTTCTTGGAATCACAGAAAGGCCGGCATGGCTGGAGTTTCATAAGCAAGGGTGGAGGTAGGTGGGAGAAGATGCATTCACTGGGAGATATAAGAAATTAAATGCTCTAAGTGAAAATTTCTAGCAGATATTGCAGCCAAATTGGGTGTTTGAAACACCTATCTAAGAAGTCTACACTCTATATGGAATAAAATTAAATCTCTTTACCATAGCCTACAAAATCCTATATATTTTTGTATTCTTGGGTAAAGTATTGCACATGGAAGTGCTCAGAAATGCTCTATTCAATTAATTTGCAAGACTGCCCGGAAGAGGAATCATATTACAGAAAACTCTTAGTTTTTTCTTTCTTCCCTGACAGACCCACAGGAAGGCTGACACTCCCCGTTTTTGAATATTGTAGTGTGAGGATGGGATGCTTGGAGCTATACATTTTCTGATTATTAAAAATAAATCACCAAAAGCTGAGAATGTTGAAAATATTAAAATGCCTTAGATCTTTGGAGACAGGATTTAAGTATTGAACAAACTCAGGAATACTCACCTCTTGAATTACTGTTTTGGAAATTACTAAGTGCCTTACTGTATAAACTTTCCTTGAGAATTTATTATACTTTCACAGAGTATATATACGATAGCTGATACAGTTGTCTTTACATTGCTATAAAATTAATGCCATGCAAGGACATAAAATCCACAGTTTAATTAAACACTGACTTGTTGAGTGAACTTATCAAGGCTTAATGCTTCGATAAATGAAGGCAACTAGTACCTTTCACTTTTAGAACAGATTTTCTTATGTGAATAAAATAAATAAAACACCCGTTGAGACTACTGAGTTCTAAATTTTGCTGACTACATAGTTCACTAACTGTTCAGTAAATATAGCATTCCCGGGAGACCTGTTTCTCCTCCTTATACTTATGTGAGATTGAAATACATGTTTGTCTTCTGGTTATTTCGCTGGGACTTCTACCACTGTAAAGAAGTCACAATTCTTACCAATATATCAGAAACTAGTGCAACTTAAAGAAGGCCACCGTGAAAATGGAGTGTCTTTCCCACAGACCAAAATCGAGTGTGTGTTTTTCTATTTCCCTCCATACTTTTTTTTCTCTCCCCTCCATATTTCTTGTTCTTGTCAGAAGGGCTCATTTGGACAGAGGACCTGGGTGCATGTTCTCTTTTTGTTTGGATTCCAACTTGTCATTACATTCTCAAATGCTTACATCCCTCCTCAAAGCAAAAGCTGCATTTTACAGTCAAAGTTGTGTTTACTGACATTTTCTGAATCCTGAAAATATTGATGTTGATAAAAGGTACTTAAATACTTTCACTTCCTGAAAAAAGGAGATACTTTTATTTATACCTAGAATTATGTTTTTAATCTGGGCAACTGCTATAATTATTCATAGTAATATAGGTTTCCCCCATAATACATTTTTAAATAGGAACATAAAAAAATCTTAAGAGTGATATACAGGAAATGCATACATTTCATGGCTAGGGATCAGACAGCCACTAAATTGCATACAATGGAACAAAAGTATGGCTTTAATGGTTCAAAAATCTATAGATTTATCCATAGCAAAAATTGTTTGTTCTTTATTTTTTGTCATAGATACTCCTAAGTAAATAATATGCTTTAAAATAATATTTTAAATCCCACCTAGCTTTTTTTTATTCACAGAAGGTTTATATTTCTAAGTTAGAAAAAATCATGGAATAAGCTGGAGTTTACAGTGATGGTGATAACAACAGAGGTGATGGCAGTGACGAGGAGGTAACGGTGAATTTCATTGCTATTGATATCAGCTTTCATTTACTGAGCATTTTCCAGACATCAGGCATCATGTTGAGCTGTTTGCTTGCAATCTATTGCCACCTTTCCATGATGTAGGCATTGTTTTTCCTATCTTACCATGCAAACTAAGACCCAAAATGACAATGTTATTTCCTTATTTCAAGCAGTTTGAGGAGAATAAATCTTGAGAGAAGTAACTTGAAAGAGGCTGGGAGAATGAATATCTGAAAATTCATCACCTATTAGGGAAAATGCAGAAGGAAGTATCTAATGTCAATGAAAAAAAAGTCCATCTGTCTCTGGAGAAAAAATAATCTCTATCTCTATATTTTGCTAGTAAAGAATTTCAGAAGGTTCTGCAGATTCCCTTTAAAAGAGGTGCTGTTTGATGTTTTTGAGTATCTCTGGGGAATAATTTCACACCTGCAAATCCTCTAGAGAACAGGACACAGTGATGTGTAGGACAAGCAAATAGATTTTCCTTTCTTGTTATTTCCCAACAGTTATTTTTTAGCATGGTACCAGCCAGGTTGCAGAGCCCAATAAAATGATAAGCCTATCTTCCTAAATGTCAGGATAGGCATCAGAATCCACCATCACATGCATCTCTTAGAAATAGAAAGATCTGAATCTGGGCTTTATCAGCAAAAGGGATTATCCTCTAAAATAGAGTGTCTTATGTTGTATCCATGAAGAATGCTTGTGGGTATAGAGATCTGTGGATGAATCCACTGCCAAACAGGAACAACAAAAAATCCTTTCTTTATTGCAGTTTTATCACTTGAAGGTAAGTGTAGCTGTAACTTGTTTGCTGTCTTAGCAAAATGGTACTTCCATGCACAGAATTTCCTTGACTCCTACCAGTAGCTCTGTTTCTTATTCTTAATGTTTAGGCTGGGGAAACCAAAGAAGGAATTTCAAACTGAATAATAAAAATCCATTTTAATACTTTAATGTCTTTCTTCCTTTCAATCCATTGTGTCTGACATGGGAATAGAGATCTTTTTTCAGGCATTTAGCTTTCTACCTGCAGAAAATTGGGAACAGGAGTTACTAAAAATTAATTAGATCCTGGCAGTAAATGAATTTTTAGTCCCTGGTGAAGCTGACCTGAAAGAAAAACTTCAGTAATTTTGGAGAATCACATGAGCACACCCATCCCACATGATCAGGATGGGTATCAACCAACCCATCCATTCATTCATACATCCATTTATCTATCCATCCATCTATTCATCTATCTACCCACTCAGCTGTCCATCCAGTTATCCATCTATTCATTCTTGCATTTTATGTATGCATTCATTTATCCATTATAGAACTGCCCAAATTAATATTTTTCATAAGTATTTGATACCTATCAGTGATCAAGTATTTATTCCTCTTCTATTTAACAATGAACTCATTCTTTCAATCTCTCCTATGGCCTAAAGATTGAGTTTGATAAACTCAACTTAGAAAATTGCAAATCATCACTGTATAAGTTTATGATTTAAGTTCTTATCATCACACTACTCTTATGTTGATGAGTGTCTTTGGATAAGATATTTAATTTCCTATTCCTCATCTAGAAAATGAAGGATCTAGTCTAGTTGATTCGTAACAACTGCTTTTATTTTTAAATGCTGTTTCTTTCCTTTGCTCAAAAGTAAGTGGCCAGCCTCTGTGTTTCTCTCTTCAAACAAAATGTCCAGTGTAACACATACACTGACTTGAGGGAGAATGTCTTTAGATTTTATGTAAACTTCAGGATGAGGTGCTCATACACTGACAGTACTATATTTTGGAAATATTTCAATTGACATTTATAAATGTCATGGAATTAACTACAGAGATTGCTCCTTCTATTGTGTCCAAATAAGCAAAGAAAGCAACAAACTAAAAAGTTACATCAAAGGATGAAATAAGGGTAAAAGAACAATCTCATCAATGGTTGTTTTTTCAAGAAGGGGTCCTTGAGCAGAAAGTAGATGAGACTTCCTTCCTTCTCAAAGGGCTTAGCTTCTATGTTTGTTAAATTAGATTTGATGCACAAAAACAACTTTGCATCTGCAAATGAGACCTTGTTGACTCCAATTTTGTGTATATGCTGACTTAAAAGGAAGTCACAATAAAGGAAACTTAAAGAGATTTATTGATTAAAATACTTGCTCCTTTTACACTTTTATACATTTGCTCACTTCATTGTTCGTATGAGGCCTTCTTCCATTCCATGTAAACTGCTCTTTCTGAAGTTATTGATTATTCTGTGTCTGCTTTCGTGGGAATATAAAATAGACATGTCATCTCTAAGTCAACGCATACCTGTATCACCTTGCTATTGGTGGATTGTATGTGCTTTATAATTTGGGGGGGAATATCTACATGATGAGAAGCTTACTAAAGTTAAAGGCAG
This sequence comes from Symphalangus syndactylus, assembly GCF_028878055.3. NCBI lineage: Eukaryota > Metazoa > Chordata > Mammalia > Primates > Hylobatidae > Symphalangus > Symphalangus syndactylus. Next base: position 15,498,309 of record NC_072428.2, read on the forward strand.
AAAGATATTTGTCTACCTTCTTGATAGTCCTTTTCCCAGTGGGTTGTCAGTTTCTGAAACATTCCAGTTTGACAGCCATTGAGAATTGACACTTTGTGCACTGTTAATAATTTTGTTTTTTTAAATGGCTTTATCTATGCAGAGTAATTAATGATGCCTTTTTTCCACGGCTGAATTGTGATTATCTATTAGTTTATATTTTGTAAAGTCAGAATTCATGAAATTACCAGGCCAAGTTCTGACAAGACTAATTTAAATAGTATTTACTTTAGTGGGCAGTTTACAAAGGGCATGCACACACAGTGTGATTTGTTTTGTTAACCTAAAGAGAAAACCTGGGGAAATTAAGTTGGGCAAGAATGGAGGGGCCTAAGAGGAAAAAAAGTACAGGGGAGCAAAAGAGAAACTCCATCTGAAGCAGGTCTCTGCCTACTTCACAATAGTAAGATGGGTAAATATACAGCCAACTAAAGCATCAGTTATTTTTTTGTCTTAGTGAGGATTACCACTTTGGTGGGCCCTGCAAAATTAGAAATCCTGTCTTCAGAGGCACAGTTAACTATTCTCCTCCTCAGGAACTAGGATCAGTAGATTTGATAAACCTGCCATTACAGCAAGTACATATTCCGTATCTGGTATTATTTATCTATTGTTACATAACAATATTACTATAAAGGTAGTGAATTAAAACAACACACATTCATGATATTATAGTTTCTGTGTGTTAGGGGTCCCACACAACTTAACAGGGCCCTTTGCTTCATGGTCTTACAAGGCTGCAATCAAAGTCTTAGCTGGGGTTGATTGAGAAGGATCTACTTCTAAGCTCACATGTTTTTTGGCATCGTTTTGTTCCTTGTGGGCTTTTGGCCTGGGGGCCTCTGTTTCTTGCTAGCTAAGAGTCTCAAGGCCTCAGTTACTTCTAACATGAACCTTTCCAACATGGCCACTTGACTCCTCAAAGCCAACAAGGGAAATAATCTTCTAGCAAAATGGTCATTATCATCTCAGGTAATGTAATGATGTACATCTTGTTACCTTGCTATATTCCATGGGTTAGAATCGAGTCATAGGTTGCATCCATACCTGAGGGGATTATATAAAGATATGAATACCAGGAGACAGTCATGAATTTTATATCTCTATACTCATATTATCATATATAGTTGACCCTTGAACAATATAGGGGTTAGAAGCACTGGCCTCCACACAGTTGAAAATCCATGTTTAACTTTTGTCTGCCTAAAAAGTTAACTACTAATAGCCTACTGTTGACTGAACACCTTACCAATAACACGTATTTTGTATGTTATATGTATTATATGCTGTATTCTTATGATAAAGGAACCTGGAGAAAAACCTTTTATTAGTAAAATCATAAGGTAGAGAAAATACATTTACAATTAATCAAATATAAGTGAATCATTATAAAGGTCTTTATCCTCCTTGTCTTCATGATGAGTAGGCTGAAGAGGAGAGGTTGGTTTTACTGTCTCAAGGGTGGCATTGGCAGAAAAAATGGAAGAGATGGAAGGGGAGGCAAGACCAGTAGGCACATTTTATGTAACTTTATGAAAAAATTTCACAATTTCTGTCTTTTTGGCTGTATTATTTCTCTAAAAATCTTTTTATATTGTACTAATTGTTCTTCCACCATTTGCTTTAGTTTCAGTATCATAGAAGTGTCCATATCGTTTAAAAAAAAAAAAAGGCAAAATCAGTCTTGAATAATCAGGAAACCTCTAGATGGACTAATGTCAGCTTGTTTTCTGGCATTGTTTCTTTTATGTTTCTTCCTCGTGGTCTGGCACTGGTTTAGAAGCACTCATCTCCATTAAGATGTCTTTAGTTAATTCCTCTGATGTGATGACTATTTGGTGTTTAATTAGATCAAGATCCATATCTTGATACCCTTCACCCATTTCATGATTTTCTTGATTGGCTCTGTTGTCAATCCTGTGAAGTCATACAACATCTGGAGACAGTTCCTCCAACAAGAGTTTCTTCTTCCTAGCTTGATGGCTTTCATGGCTTTTTCTATAACAATGATGGCATCATCAATGGTGTGGCATTTCCAAAGTTTTGTGATGCTTTCTCTATTGGGGTTATCTTCCATAGCGTTGACAATTCATCCCATAGAATATGTAGAACATGATGTGTAATGAGCTTTAAAGGTCTTTACAATGCTCTCATCTAGAGACTGAATCAGATGGTTTTTAGGAGCAAATAGATGACTCTGATTCCATCAGTATTGGGCAATATCAAGAAAAATCTTTAAGAAGAGGTTCCTTTCTGGAGAGGTACTTTCCAACTTCAGGTACAAACCATCAATGAAAACAATCCAGAAAAAGCGTTCTCATCATCCATACCTTCTTGTTGTACAACCGAAAGATTGGTAGCCAGTATTTATATTTTCTCTTCAAGTCTTGGGATTAGCAACTTTATAGATAAGGGCAGTCCTCATCATAAGCCTGACTGCATTCACACAAAACGATAGTTTTAGCCTATCCCTTCTCTTTCTTACCAACAAATGTTCTTTGTGGCATTTTTTTCTGGAGTAGGTCACTTTTGTCTTCATTAAAATCCTGTTCAGGCAGATATTCTTTCTCCCTTCTGATTTTCTTAATGGCATCTGAGGACTTACGGCCTGCCTCTTGGTCAGAGGAAGATGCTTCTCTTGTTATCCTGACATTTTTTAAGCAAAACCTTTTTCTAAAATTATCAAACCATCCTTTGCTGACATAAATTCCCCAGCTTTAGATTCTTAATCTTACTTTGGATTTAAGTTGTCCTTTAATGATTTTGCTTTTACTCAACTCAGACTCTATAGGTATGCCTTTTTCATAGCAATTCTGCATTCACATAAAAGCTGCATTTTTAAGACAAGATATAAAGGTATTTTTCAAAATGTGCAAGGTTTTTGTGCCTGCTGGTACAGATACAGTGATGGCATCACAAATTTTCTTTTCTTTTTCCTTATTTATTTGGTAATAACCAGGTGATACAGATTTGGGGGAATAAGGGGTACTGATTCATTCTTTCAACAAATATATACAAATTATCTATATATGTGTGTGTGTGTGGATGTATATGTACATTTATATGTATATAGATCATACACACACATACATGTATATATACATTTCTATATATATGTGTATGTGTGTGTGTATGATCTTGATTAGCCCTGTTGTCAATTCTGTAATGTAATGCACACACACACACACACACACATTTAATTCATGCTGTATGCCAGACAATATTCCACTTCTGATAAAAAAAGTGAAAAAGATAAGTCTGTGCTCTCCTGGGGCTTACATGCAAACATGAGAAGACCTTAATGAACCAATAACAAAAATTAGTATGTACCAAGTCAAATGCTATGAAGGTAAACACATTGAGGAGAATGAGGTATGTGCTATTTTAGATGAATAGCCACAAAAGACATCTATAAGTTGATGTTGAAGCAGAAACCTAAATGAAGTGACTGATGCCCCGTGTGGCTATCTAGGTTCCAGCGGAATAGTAACTGAAAATGATCTGAATGAAGTATACAGAGCAAGCAATTTCAATTACCATTTACACTTGAGAATACCATTCAGAATTAATGTCTTCCTTTGGCATCAAAATTAGATGTAACTTCCAAAGTCAGAAAGCAAGGAGGTATACCATAGCTGCTTAGAACTGTTGAATCTAATTCCAAAATTAGAATCTGTGCCCCAGACAAGTGGTTCCTATTTTTAAGCTACAGAACACTTTTCCAAGTATATCTTATGCATTAATAAATAAAGTGGACAAAAGTAGAACTGCTCTGCTTGATGAGAAGTCGAGTGGGAGATGCCCAGGGTTTGTCTTATCTACTACCCATTCTAAAACACCCCAGTTGTAATGCAATAGCCCTTTAAAGTTTAGCTGAAGATCAGAGTTTGAACTCTGTTAGATCTCCTCTGGGGCTACCTTATGCTTAGCATGACCTAATATCTTTGCAATAAGTTCTTTCTAAGGCTTTGTTCACAATTGAACAGAGTCACTATAAACTTTGGCAATAATGATAGAAACTGGTGTCCGCTTTTTCTTTTCATTACCATTCATAGATGACCAACAGGCTGAAAGACAGATGAGTTTAGTTAAATTGGTAGTTGAAGGGAAAAGAGTGACTTTAATCAGGCAAATAATTCTTCTACAATTGGTCAAGTCTAAGGCCAGTGAAAAATCAAGAACGTTTTTTCATGGCATCAATAAAGTAGGGAGTCCACAAAAGGCTCCTGATACTTGATGTAGATTATCTTTGCTCACTGTAAATTATAGAAAATTCCAGGCAAACTGTGGTTCTAAGAAACTGTAGCTTAGCTATGTCTGCCCTAATTCAAAATAGAAACAATGGGACTGCATGGGACCAAATGCAAAGCAATATTCTTGAACAGAATAAGCCACTATTAAGATACATTTCTACAGATTGCAGAATAAAAACACTTTGCCCTTAAAGAGAAAATAGCTGGGAGAAAAGAGGCCAGGGAGGGGTTAAAACAGATTACTGTAATCAATTAGAAATACAGATGAGCCAAGGCTAGCTGATGCTATACACACTTCATCATTCAAATTCTCATTATTTGGATATACAACAGTAAGTTACTGCAAGAGTACTTTCCTTACTGTGGCGAGAGACATTAATTTCTAAGGAGCCGAACAAGTGACTGAGCTTCAGAAGTGGCTTGGTGCTAAATGATTTGACTGTAATTATTCTGAAAGGGCTTTCATCATCATTACCCAACATTCTGCAGATGCAGCATGTTTGAAAATAAACTATGGCCAAACTAGTGTCACGTCATTTCAGATTTTAAACATCGAGTCTCTGGTTTGCTGATATATTTTTGTGTATGCAAATGTAGACGAACACAAATGTACTCAGCCAAGCGTACATCATTTTACCATTGTTTAGCCAATGCATCCGCATTGGTGAGGACTGGGTAATCTATGTGCACAGTTCTCTGACCATGATAAATGCAGTGAAAGGAAACATTTATTCCTTGCTTCATTCATTCCTGCAACCTATGCTGAGCACCCGGCATTGTGCTATTGCAACAATAAACAAGATGAATAAAACCCTGCCCAAGAGATGTTTTCTATCCAGTGTTCTTCCTGCAAATGCTTGGATTCTCCCTCTTGTTTACACCCAAAAAAAACAGGTCAAAGTCTGTTTGCTTTGCCAGTTTGCCTTAATTATAAGGTTTCCGAGGCCATTAACAGATGAAGCTGTTTACATTGCACAAGTATGTTTAAATTTCACCTCTGTGACCCTTCCTCTCTCTCGTCCTCCATCTGTCTTCAGGCTCAGGTGGAAGGACAAGTGGTCAGGGCAACAGGATAAGTAGACCTCTCTACTTCTACAGAAAAAAAAGCTAGTGTCCTTGCAAAACTGTCAGTAGCTTTATATCATATCACACAGAAAGTTATAAATGTCCATTTTTACAGTTATAACATAACACATGTTCATGCACGATTATTAGAAATTTCTCTGTTTTCTGCTGTCTGCAATCTGATTATAGAACAATGGACACAAAAACTGCTTAACTACAGCACTAGGCAAATTGTCAGGGAGCAACCCAGTAAGTGTGGCTAGCACATTGAATCCTAGAGCCATCCTGAATAAAGGCACGTCAGTGTAGAGACAAAAAGCTGCTTTGTGACAGCAGACAAGTGCGATGGGAGCTAGCTAGGCAGAATTGAAATAGATCACTGCTTGAGTGAAAAGCATTATCCCTGGAGTTTATTTCCTAGTTTCTCATTGCACCTTTGTCTTCACGTGACCTACTTCTTTCATCCCCTCTCATATCACTAATTCTAATTTCATACCTTATGCCTGTCCATTTCTCTTCAGCCCTCTGCCATCACCTTGGGGCATGTGGTCATCTTAATTAAAATATCCTCTGAATAAACCTCCTTTCCTTTGGTCATTTTCTTTCTAATCCTGCTGCATTCTTAATGCCAAGTCTTCAGTATTTTTCAGTGTGAGTGGGATCGCATCATCCTCCCATTTAAACTTTCCCATTTTGCAGGAATCCAATCTCCTTATCACTGTGGCAGACACTAAATACTCTGGTCCCTACCCAGCTCTACAAACACAGCTCCTCTGTTTTCCAGTCACATTGCCCTTCTCTTGGATCACATAATCCACAAGGTCTATCTCACCTCAAAGCCTTTATTCTTGTTGTTCCCTCAGCCAGGAAACTTCTTGTCATTTTTTACTTGTCTTAACTGCCACTTCCTCGGAAAAGATTTCTCAGACTAACCCAACACGGCACCTTCATAGCACTGACCATGTTCAATAATTATTTTCACTTTTGTTCATTGCTTTTATCTCTCAGTAGAATACAGACTTTGTGAAGTCAGAGGCTTGTTTGTCTCATTCACTGTGGTATCCTGAGAGCCGAGCTGTGTTTTCTACATAAAGGTGTCCTATAAATCTTTGTTGGATAGATGAGTGAGAAAACAGGTGAGTCAATCTTTTGACCATAGGTGAACAAGAAATATTCGTGTTATTGATTTCTGTGGTTCTGTTTGGCTTGATCACAGGTTATAATTTTTATTTAATAAGAATCATTTATTAGTTTAAGAAATTGCCTACAGAAATTGGACTTTTTTTGGGGGGGGCAGGTCCTGTTTTGTGCTAAAAAGTAATTTTCTTTACAATTCTCATGAAAGCATAACAACAAGGATATATGATTCTATATGTAAGAGAGCTAAGCTTAGAGATAAACTGCCCAAAACCAAACAGCTAATAAATTTTAGAAACCATTTATTTCGCCAGTCTTTATCATTGCATTATACTCTTTTTTTTTTTTTTTTTTTTTGCTTCTTTTTCCCCTCTCTTTCTAGGCTCCCCCTTCATTTAGAAGAGACAAAAATAACTAATATTGATCAAACAGTACCACAAGAGTAGACAGTGTTACAAGTATCATCAGCTCACCTAAGCGTCACAGTCCATGTATGAATGATTGCTATTATTGTTCCTAATTAAAGGATAAGAAAATTTGTACATAGATCTATTACTTTTGCTTGGAATCACATAGCCAGTAAGAGATTAAGCCGGGATTGGCTTCCAGGTAGTCTAACTCCAAAGGCTCCATTTTAGCTACCTCACTATTCAGTCTTCTTGTTACGCTATGCTGCTTTTTTGGAAAATCATCTCAACATGTATTATTGAAGAGTAATTATTTTGTTAGTTGCTTACCTAGAGGAGACATAGAAAAGCTACTAAAAAATAAGAATATGTTGCTTAACTGCAGGTAAACTGTAAACGTGGGAATTCTTGCTTTCCCCAATTGGGCAGTGATGTTTGTATTCAACAGCACAACATGTCTCCTGGTGAAGAAGTAAGAAGTCTGTGTTTGTGTGTTGGGTGGGAGGAGGAGAAGGGAGGGGAAGGGGAGGGTATCTTCAACCCAAAGTTAAACAGGAAGTTTGTGAAAACTGGATAGGTGATGCTAAGACTGATTGACAGTCACTTTGAGTTTACTCTTGTTCTATTCATAACATGAGAATGGAAAAGAGAAAGAAATTAACATTTACTGCCACTTCTTATGTATGTAAACTGTTCAGATATGATGTCATTTATAGCAAAACCAAGAGGTAGTTACTGCTGAAATGAGAAAAGCTTTTCCTCCTCACAGGATGTGTAATGGGTATGTGGCTCCCTTCTTTGCTACCCCACTGCTCAAACCTCTAGGGGGAGCATGCAGATGGGCAGGTCGTGGTGCTCTGGCCCCATGGCAGCGTCTAGGAGTGAATGCTCACAGCTCATGAAGCCCTAGTGGGCATGTTACAGGGTGCTCTTTCAGTTTTGCCATCCGTAGGTGGCTTGTGCTAATCAGCTCTATTAGACATCTGCCTTACTGCAAGGACAGAGGGTTTTCTGTATCCCAGGGTTCTTACCTTGGTGTACTGGAAGAATCTGATAACACGTGGGCTTGGAGAATGAGTGCACGGTTTATTTATTGAGCGGAACTCTCAGCAAGGAGGATGGGGAGGCCAGAAGGGGGATGGAGTGGGAAGGTGGTTTTCCCCTGGAGTCGGGCCACTCAGTGGCTAGGCTTACCTCCAAACGCCTTGGCCAAACTCCACATCGTTTTGCTGGTCTACGGCCTGCCGGGTCTGCTGGTGTGCTCTTTCGCCAGTGCGTTGTTCTTGACTTCCAGTTACTTGTGTCCTCTTCTGCCAGTGTGTTCTTCTCAACGTCCAGACACTTGTGTGTATGCCTGCTAGAGCCTCGGGATTTGTATAGACACATAATGGGGGTGTGGTGGGCCAGGGTGGTCTTGGGAAATACAACATTTGGGCATGAAAACGGAAGTGCCTGTCCTCACCTTGGTCCCTGGGCACAGGCCTGGGGTTGGAGCCCTATCCAGGGACCATGCCCTTCCCTTCCCAGCACTTCCCCTGCTCCCCTCCCATATCACTGCTATTATCACAATTTCATAGATGAAAATGTATATAATCAGGGAGCTTAATTAACATGTCCAAGGTCACTCTGCTTGTACATTTTAGATCTGGGTTTGCGTCCAGGTGTATATAATTAAAAAATCAGGGTTCTTCCGGAATTATCTTTTTGATTTATCAAACGTATATACTTTCTAGAACAAAAACTACTACTTTTGTGAATTTTAAAAGAGATTGAGAAACAGTAAGCTAAAGCCATAGAAAATCCTTAGGAAACTAGGCACACGTGACTACCTAAACGGTATCAAAATGTCTTGAAAGAATCCATCACTGTGACTCAGGGCATAATTTAGATTTTGGTTGAAATTATGTTCTTGTTCCATTAATAGTACTTCCTGATGTTACTAGATGAATAGTGGGTGAACATTTATTTGATAATACAGATTACTAAGTAGTGTGTTTCAAATTAACTCTCATCTCCCCACCTCCGACCCAGTGTTCCGGAGAGATATGCAAAACGTTGTTAATATGCTTCTTTATCACGGTGAAATCACAACATGTCAATATCTAAGGAATTTTAAAGTTAAAAGATACAAAGAAACCTAGTGCCTAACTCATGAGCCAACTATAAGTTTAATTTTTCTAAATTCCTTTCACTTTCAAGTTTTCTGAATATATTTATATTAACTTTTAGATGTGTTATATTCTACATTTTAACTTGAAATACGGTTATAAAATTTTTTCTCTGTTATATTTTCCACAGCAGCTATATTTAGTGGCACTAAAAGATTTTATTGGTTGCTGCCTTCAAATATACTTAACCACTTCTCTATTGGGGCATATATAATTTACATTTTCCTTTTCATTACTGTGCTGATGCCACACTTAGTTTTTTGTGCATTTATTGATTTCACTGAATTAAAAGCTGTATCTGTTTTTCAGTCTTTCTCCTTGTTTTGGCTTCATCAGACACAACACTAAGACTTTAAGCATTCTTTTTCCTTAATCAGTACAAAATTTTATACTACATTCATGTCATTTATCTATCTTTTATAATTAGCAAGGCTGAACATTTTTTCTGTATGTTTATTCACTATATTTACCTCTGTATGGATTATCTGTTTTATACTCTTTTCTAATATACCTATTGGAGTCTTAATTATTACATATATACATAAATGAATAATTTTTATATAGGTGTTAATACATTTTAATTTAATTTACATCTTTTTTTCTTTTTTAAAATGTTGGTTTTTACATTGCTATAATAGAACATTTGTGTATTCAAATCTGTTGGTTTTTTAATTTGTGACTTTTTTCTATAGTTTAGAAATATTTAAAAAGTGTTTACCTCTATGAATATACTTTAGTGCAGTATATTCATTTATTTTGGGAAATTATAAAAATAAGGATATAAGGATAGCAAATACAAGTTTTGTAAGTAGGTCTCTCTCAATGACAGACAGCCCTGAACCTTTGCAGTGGCTTTCCTGCCTGCCCTTCCCAACCTTTTCTCCACTAAATACTGTCCTCCAGGAAAATCCCTCTCAGTTGACCACATTGAAATATGAAATTAAATATGTTTTGCCAGACCTGATATAGGGTGAGGTTATATATGCAACTACATGCAGATTTTCTGTTTTACTTTCCTAACTTGCCTCTACAGATTACAAGCACTTAGGAAATCATCCATTCTTTCTCTCCTTTCTTTGGAGATATGTACTTTGTCTTATCCAAAGTCCTTTACATAGTTTGGATTTTTGCTTTGGATGGATCTCTTGTTGTTTTTTCTCTACCCTGATCTACTTTACTTCTACCCTAAACATTTTAGTAATTGACAATTTATATTTTATCCCTTTTGGGAATAGATTCTCACCAACTCATATGTAATTCTTAGAATAATCTTTGATACTACCTACTATTTATTTTTTGAATAGATAATATTAAATTTGTAATATGCATATATAATTGATATGGTTTGGCTGTGTCCCCACCGAAATCTCATCCTGACTTGTAACTCCCACAATTCCCATGTGTCATGGGAAGGACCCAGTGGGAGGTAATTGAATCATGGGAGCAGGTCTTTCCCATGCTGTTCTCCTGATAGTGAATAAGTCTCACAAGATCTGGTGGTTTTAAAAAATGGCAGTTTCCCTACACAAGCTCTTCCTCTCTTTCTCTATTTGCCTGCCACCATCCACATAAGATACGACTTGCTCCTTTTTGCCTTCCACCATGATTGTGAGGCCTCCCCAGCCATGTGGAACTGTAAGTCCATTAAACCTTTTTTCTTTTGTTTGTAAATTTCCCAGTCTCAGGTATGCATTTATCAGCAGCATGAAAATGGACTAATACAGTAAATTGGTACCAGTAGAGTGGGATGTTGCTGAAAAGATACCCGAAAATGTGGAAGCAACTTTGGAACTTGGTAACAGGCAGAGATTGGAACAGTTTGGAGGGTTTAGAAGAAGACAGGAAAATGTGGGAAAGTATGAAACTTTCCAGAGACTTTGTTGAATGGCTTTGGCAAAAATGCTGATACTGATATGAACAATAATGTCTGGGCTAAGGTGGTCTCAGATGAAGTCGAGGAACTTGTTGGCAACTGGAGCAAAAGTGACTCTTGTTATGTTTTAGCAAATAAACTGGTGTCATTTAGGCCCTGCCCTAGAGATTTGTGGAACTTTGAACTTGAGAGAGATGATTTAGGGTATTTGGCAGAGGAAATTTCTAAGCAGCAAAGCATTCAAGAGGTGACAGGTGACATGGGTGCTGCTAAAAGCCTTCAGTTTTATAAAGGAAGTGGAGCATAAAAGTTTGAAAAATTTCCACCCTGACAATGTGACAGGAAAAAAAAACCCATTTTCTGAAGAGAAATATAAGCTGGCTGCGAAATTTGCATAAGTAATGAGGAGCTGAATGTTAATCCCCAAAACAATGGGGAAAAAGTCTCCAAGCCATGTCAGAGGTCTTAAGAGCAGCCCCTCCCATCACAGGCCCAAAGGTCTAGGAGGAAAAAATGGTTTTTTGGGCTGGCCCCAGGGTCCCTGTGCTGTGTGCAGCCTAGGAACATGGTGTCCTGTGTCCCAGCTGCTCCAGCCATGGCTAAAAGGGGCCAAGGTATAGCTTGGGCTGTTGCTTCAAAGGGTAGAAGCCCCAAGCCTTGGCAGCTTCCATGTGGTGTTGAGCCTGCAGGTACACAGAAGTCGAGAATTGAGGTTTGGGAACCTCTGCCTAGATTTCAGAGGATGCATGGAAATGCCTGGATGTCCAGGCAAAAGTTTGCTGCAGTGATGGGGCTCTCATGGAGAACCTCTGCTAAGGCAATGTGGAAGGGAAATGTGAAGTCAGAGCCCCCACACAGGGTCCCTACAGGGGCACTGCCTAGTGGAGCTGTGAGAAGAGGGCCACTGTCCTCCAAACCCCAGAATGGTAGATCCACTGACAGCTTGCATCATGTGCCTGGAAAAAAAGCTGTAGACACAACACCAGCTTGTGAAAGCAGCCAGCAGGGAGTCTGTACCCTTCAAAGACACAGGGTTGGAGCTTCCCAAGACCCTGGGAACCCACCTCTTGCACCAGCATGACCTGGATATGAGACATGGAGTCAAAGGAGATCATTTTGGAGCTTTAAGATCTGACTGCCCCACTGGTTTTCAGACTTGCCTGGGGCCTGTAGCCCCTTTGTTTTGGCCAATTTCTCCCATTTGGAGTGGCTGTATTTACCCAATGCCTTTACCTCCATTGTATGTAGGAAGTAACTAACTTGCTTTTGATTTTACAGGCTCATAGGTAGAAGGGACTTGCCTTGTCTTGGATGAGACTTTAGACTGTGGACTTTTCAGTTAATGCTGAAATGAGTTAAGACTTTGGGGGACTGTTGGGAAGGCATGATTGGTTTTGAAATGTGAGGACATGAGATTTGGGAGGGGCCAGGGGCAGAATGATGTGGTTTGGCTGTGTCCCCAGCCAAATCTCATCTTGAATTGTAACTCACAATTCCCATGAGTCATGGGAGGGACCCAGTAGGAGGTAATTAAATCATGGGGGCGGATCTTTTCTGTGCTGTTCTCGTGATAGTTAATAAGTCTCATGACATCTGATGGTTTTAAAAAATCGGAGTTTCCCTGCACAAGCTCTCTCTCTCTTCCTGTCACCATCCATGTAAGATGTGACTTGCTCCTCCTTGCCTTCCCCCATGATTTTGAGGCCTCCCCAGCCTTGTGGAACTCTAAGTTCATTAAACCTTTTTTTTTTAATTTCCCAGTCTTGGGTATGTATTTATCAGCACTGTGAAAACAGGCTAATACAGTAATAACATGTAAATACATCGTGGGAGTCAGAATTGTTGAGTATATTTTGAAATTATTAGATAGTTGAACAGTTCTATCAGCACTGTACATAACAAGGAATTTTTTGAGGTATTAAAAATAACTCAGCTAACTTCTCCTCCTTCTACAGTTAAAAATATAAAAAGATTTTGGACTTTTAGAGATCCTAGCATACATTTTTCATTTTCATAGTTTTTTAATTCATGAAATAGATAATTATTATCAATAATATAACAATAAGGAAACTGTGGTTCAGAAACATTAAGTTGTTTATACAAGATTGTATACCTATGGACTTGACAGAATCAGACCTTGAACCTAGGTTTTTCAACTTGAAGACATGATGATTTTACTCTTCAATCTATAGTATACATTAGAGATAAATTGGTAGTTTTTATATGGTCTGAAATTTCAGAGATATTCAACTTTCTGTGTCACTAATATAATTTCCCCTGTAGATTCTTATGGTTTCAGGTATTTTCACTGGAATGTACAATCACATGAGTGAACACAACTGGAAATTGCTTTTGTATTTGCTTTTCCAAAATAATTATGATAATTGTGTCAGCTGGAGCATATAAATGGTATCAATAGGTCTCTTATTCTCTATCAGATGCTATTTTCACCATCTCCCTGGTCTATGATATAATTGCTTTAAAAAAGTATTTCCAACATGGCCATTAAATAGTTATAATATCCTAGAATACATAAAAAACAAATACATCAAAAATAAATGTTAAGCAATTGGGTCTGTGAATTGGGATGCACTTTTACTGAAATCATCACTGTACACTCTTTTGACAAGTTTCAATGGCTGCTGGAATGGCTTTTCAGGTAATAGCTCAAAGGGAAAACAAATTTAAATAAAGACTCGTTTTTTCCTCTTTAAAAGAAATTCATTAGCATATACTAAATGAGCTAGTCTATGAACTAGATAAAAATCACATAGAATCAGACTTGCTTTTAAACATTAGGAAAGTAGCAAAGTGATGGTGGTTAGTATTATAGATTTACTTCATTAATGGAACATGATCTTGAAGGACTAGAAAAGAGATGAGATTGCTGTAGCTCATTTGTGAGTCAAGGCTCAAACTGAGCTGCTGTGGGTATTAAGAATTGAGTCTCTTTTGTTCAACCACTAATTTTGTTCAACCACTAAATGGATATCTGAGGATATCCATTAAGGCCAGGAATTGATCCTCACCATTTAATTGATAAGGTAGCTGTCTCTCTTTCTAACTCATTAGGGTAATAACAACAATACTTTTCTAAAGATGCTCAGCAGAGCTTGGGGATGCTATATAACAGCAGTTAGTTCTTGAGTGTAGGGAAATTTATTTTCTGAGGGTATTTAATGACACCAGTGGTGGCTCAGGGAAACAGGAACATTGAGAATATGGTGTTGGATGCCTTTTTTTCCCCCTCTGGAAAATCTGTTTTTTACAGAGATCACTGTTTCAGTATGCATCAGATTCTCCTTCCTCCAGATTCAGTGTTTATAAAAAGGATCCCTGAAAAAATCTAATATCCATTTTGGTAAGGTTGTGTGTAAGTGGCTGTGGGGGAGAAGGTAAGGTAGAAAATTAAAGGGTCACAGTAAGGGCGATAAGAAAACATACTGTCTTGATTTCCCTATGGCCAAACCACAGAGGAAAACATTTTGAATGCAAAGGGAATGCTATTTCACTCACTGAATAAGAAAACAGTTCATTCTGTGGCTATTAATATTTTCTAGTTTATTAATTACCAACATTCTTAAAACTTTTCTTTATTTTCTTCTCCCAAAGATGAGAACTGGTAATTGAGTCTGCACGAATACATGTCTAACTAGAATTCGCAACTCATGAGGATATGCGCTAAGATCTAACCATTTTTTTTAAATCATTTCTTAGTGAACCAAGCAGGAAGTTGATTTCTATGTCATTTTGTGCCACATTTTTGATATTTTGCAAAAGGGATTTTTCGATAGCAGAAGATGTCTTGGGATAATGATAACAATTTGCTAACAGGACAGAGATCTGTATCTGGGCCATGTCTCTGTGGTATAATGGGGAAAATTGTGATGCAATACCATGAGACACCAGCTCAGCCCTTGAGTGACTTTAGTCAGGGCAGCAGTACTGCACCATCAGTATTGGATGGTCATTTTAAAGACTTGGTAAATGGCATAGTAAGTCATGCACGTGCATGTGCACGCACACACACACACACCCACACACATTTAAATTCTGCTCCTGATTCCTTTGCAAAGGGCAAGTGGAAGCAGATAATCGCTCACTCTCATTTGTTTTACATGTGAGTTAGGTAGTCTTTTCTTCTGGAGACCTCTGGATTAAAGTTCTTTTCTCTAGGGGAAGGGAGAAACATTAAGTTTATTTATAAAATCTCTTAAATGTTTTACAATGCCTTTTTTTGCACAGCTGCTAAAATTACTGTTATTTTTTCCTCTCACAAGAAATACCTCACTGGATGCAAACAATAACCCGGTGGCAGGTTGGATTCTCTCCAAGTTACTCAGCAATTACTGCACAATATTGTGATCTGGCTGCTTTCTTTTCTGAGTTCATTTTCTGCTTTCTTACTCTGTCTCCCCTTGCTCTAGTCACGTTGACCTTTTAGCTTCTTTTCCCAGCTCAGGAAGTTTGCTTGTGTTTTTAGATCTATCTGAAACATTTTTCATACTCTCCCTTTGCCTAATTCCTACTCAACTATTAGATTTTCCCTTTCATGTCACTTCCTTGAAGTTTTTCTTGAAACCTCTACTAGGTTCTGTATGCCTGCCTGTCCTTTATAGGGTGCCTGTCCCACAGCAGCCCTTACATTTACTATATGGCTCTTAACCATAGTGATTAATGTAATTGTTTATTGGCTGTCTTTTTATTGACCCTGATGTCTAGGTGGAAAGAAAACCTGCCTGTGTTTTCATCAATGCCTTGCAATTCCAATCATATAGAAGATACTCAATAAATAGGTATTCAGTACATGAATGGCTGGTATCTGTGCTATAAAGCCAATTAATGACAAAATTGTGACTAGAGCTTACTTAACAGTTCAGATTTCAGAAGTTTATACTCTGTGTTGTAGGAAACAGTTGCATATCTACTATCAGCATTGACTTTCTATCTTAGTGAGAACTCATAAATGGTTTGTAATTGTTGCTGAAAACAATGTTAAGTGAACCAAAGACTAAGTCTGTCAGATTTTGGTGAATGTGATAAAAGAGTCAGAAGAGAAAGGAAATAAAATGCTAGGAAAGTAGAGAGGTACATAACTGTTGTTGGGGTGAATTAGATAGTTAATGAGAAGAAAGTCAGAAAACTACTGAAGGCAACCACAGTGAAATTGGCTTCCAGATCAGGCCCCCAGGCCAGATAGGTTTGGCCTTGATGGAAAGGCCGTTAGAAAGTATCCAAAGCTGCCATTATAGCCTGAGTCACATGACCTATCCATCCTCAGTTTCTAACTTGGTAAACTGAGTGTTAGATTACATAACTTCTGAAATCTCTTCCATCTTCAAAGTCTGGATTTTGCCCTGAATGCTTTTTAGCTCACAGGGAACTAGATTTCAAGGACCTAACCACAGGTATCTTAAAAAAAAAAAAAAGAGGTTTGAGGATTGCTTCCTTTTCTAAATGTACATGTTTTATCTCTCTCATTCTTTATTATCCATTTCTGTTATTTCCCACAGCTATTAATTCACTTTTTAATCTAGCTGCACCAGTGCTATCCAAATCTGCCAATACAAGACCATGCAAATTACATATAAACCATATTAAAAACCAGATTCTTGGCCAGGCATGGTGGCTCAGGCTTGTAATCCCAGCACTTTAGGAGGCTGAGGTGGGTGGATCACAAGGTCAGGATTTCAAGGCCAGCCTGGCCAAGATGGTGAAACCCTGTCTCTACTAAAAGTGCAAAAATTAGCTGGGCGTGGTGGTGGGCACCTGTAATCCCAGCTACTTGGGAGGCTGAGGCAGAGAATTGCTTGAATCCAGGAGGCGGAAGTTGCGGTGACCTGAGATTGCGCTACTGCACTCCAGCCTAGGGGACAGAGCGAGATTCCATCTCAAAAAACAAACAAACAAACAGATTCCTGGGTCTCACCTTTAAATAATCCGATTTAGAAAGTCTGGGGCTAGGCATAGTGGTTCATGCCTATAAACTCAGCATTTTGGGAGGCTGAGATGGGCAGTTTGCCTGAGGCCAGGAGTTTGTGACTGGCCTGGTCAACATGGCAAGACCCTGTTTCTACAAAAAAAAAGTACAAAAATTTGCCAGACCTGGTGGTGCACCCCTGTAATCCCAGCTAATCAGGAGGTTGAGGCATGAGGATTGCTTGAGCCTAGGAGTTTGAGGCTGCAGTGAGCTATGATTACATGATCACGCCATCCTGGGTGTCAAAGAACCAGTCTCAAAAATAAAAAACAACAACAACATAGAAAGTGTGGCATAAATCCCGTGGATCTGGGCTTTTATTAACCTAACCTGGTGAATTGAAGACAGCAGTCTTATGGGCAAGCATTTAAGAAACAATGGATTTAGTCTTTGGTTGTCCTGCATTATCAAAGAATATTTGAATCAGTTTCACTCACTCATAGAGCAAGTTTGGAGTAAGCAGTAAAAGCATGTTGGATTATATCTAGAAAATGTTCTCGTTCAATAGGCCAACATATGGTAAGTGGTTTCTGCATTTATGCTTTAGTGATGTAATGGGCTTGGGAGACACTGGGGGATGTTTATACTGAACCCTCTCATGCACTAAATAGGAGGCGACATGTTATATAGAAATGCAGGCTTTAACCACGGTATCTCGGCTTTTTTCCAAGTTGAGGTACCTCTGGCTTCTTAGTTGGACCTCTTCTCCACCCCTCACACTTGGCTGTGGGATTCGTTAAAGTGTTTATCTTTACTTCTTGTTATGTTACTGTTTGTTATTAAACAGTTACTGCATTTTCCCTCTAGACATGACTGTGTTTTAGTAGTGGGCGATGTGATTGCCTATATATAATTGTTAAGGCACTTTGGAATACTTCTGGAGAAATATGACTATATAAATGGAAGTCATTACTGTTTTGCTTAAATTAGAATTTCTAGTTTGAGTGTGAAGGCTTGGGATATAACCCACTTCTGATTGCAGGGGAGTCAACGTTTCATATCATTAGTGAATTGACTCATCAAAATGAAGGCCCTGATTCTGAATATTATTCACTTAAGTATCAAGATATCCTTCTAGTGTTGAAGGTAGACAGGGAGGAGCACATAGGCAGATAGGTGAGATAATAGGTCATTGAATTCCATTATATTGTTATACCAGTTGTGATCATACAAAGACCTCTGCAGGCCGGTTGGAGTTATCTTGACATCTTCCCTAGAGGTACTGAAATGAACACCAACTTGGACTCTCAGTACTTATAAGTAGGAAAAGCAATATCTCTATTTTCCTTCCAAAAAAAGCAAATTTGTATCTTGTCTTAGGTTAGTCAACAAGAATGCTTCCCTATAACTACCATTTGCACTTTTCTACCAGGTTATTCCCTGTTGATGAACATGCACTCTTCTTGTACCACTCAATCTTCAGTCTCTCTTATCCAGCCACATCATCCTCTGTTATAAGTCAAATATGCCAGACATATCCACTCCTTAAGGACCTTGCATTGCTGTTCCCTTTGGTTAAAACCTCTTCCTCAAGATCTGGTAGCTCACTCCATCTCCTTCTTCAGGTCCTGGATCAGTTGGTAGTGGAGACTCCCCTGACTATTCTTCTGTTTTTGTTTTTTTTGTTTTGTTTTGTTTTGTTTTATAGAGATGGAGTCTTACTCTGTCACCCAGCCTGGAGTACAGTGGCGCAATCTCAGCTCACTGCAACCTCTGCTTCCTAGGTTCAAGCAATTCTTCTGCCTCGGCCTCCCCAGTAGCTAGGACTACAGGTGCATGCTGCCAAGCCCAGCTAATTTCTTTTGTATTTTAGTAGAGACAGGGTTTCACCAAGTTGCCCAGGCTGGTCTCGAACACCTGAGCTCAGGCAATCTGCCTGCGTCAGCCTCCCAAAGACTATTCTTCTTAAAACTTCAACCCTACTCCTAGACCCTAACATCTCCTACCTCCATTCTTCACTTATTTTCTCTTTACAGTATTTATAACTATTAGATATAGTATAAATATTACTTATTTATTATTTACTGTCAATTTCTTCTCTAAAGTATAAGAGCAGGGATTTGGCCAGTATTTATTCACTGCTATATATACCATGTCTAGAACTACACCTGACATTTGATAGTTATGCAATAAATTTGTTGAATGAATGGATGCAGGATTGACGAATGAACACTATGACAAACCACATTATATGCAAAGCAATTGACTGGGAATTGTTGTGAAAGATAGGAGAAAGGAATCTGTTTAATCACTCTTTAAATTTTAAAGATTATTGTCTTTAGATGGTTCTCCTTCTTATCTTCTTATAAAGACTTAGAAAAAGCTCTTTTTGGGTTCAGGTATTGCCAGTATACTTAGTCTCAGGCTGTTCCATGAGTCTACTAAAATGAACCAGGTTTTAAAAATAAATTAACTGGTGAGGAAATATCATATATTTATTCAATAAATATTTAATTAATGCTTACCTTGTGTTAGGTTTTTGGGCAGCTATGAGAATGCAATAGAATCCAGTTATACACATGCAGTCACTGCTATAATGACTTTTACTTTCAGTTGGCGAAGATGGACAGTTAAAGGTGCAGTAAACTGAAAAAAAAAAATTCTATTATAGTCTGGGAATGTATAGGACGAGTACTTAAGAGTAAAAGGGAATAACAGAAGTCCTACTGGTAGAAATGCTTCTTATACTGAAACTGGAATAGAAAGTAAGAGCTGGCTAGGCTGAGAAGAGGAAAGGAGATCGAGACAGAAAGAGAACATGTAGGATGATAAATGTTCTGTAGTCAAGGGATTGCAGGAAGAATAGTATCTCGAGGACTTTGGGTAAAAAGTTAAAGAGTGTCAGGAAGAGAAGCTGCAGAGGAAGCTCTGGGACTTTAGAATTGTGTTGAAATAAACATTTTACTGTTACAGTAATACAAAGCTCTAGTAGTCCTTTATGTCATTCACAAATAGTCTGCTTCTCTTTTCTTCAGCTTATAGTAAGGTTGAATTTATCCACCCTCTTGAAGTTAAGGGTGGCCATTGAATTGCTCTGGTTGACTAAATGTAGGTGGAAGTGACATGTTTTATATCCAAGCAGAACGCTTACAAGCCACTATTACATTCCTCCCTACTGCAAGGATTCAGTGATCTGATCACTGAAGTTCCAACAGCCTGGATCCTTGAATGCCAGTAACAATCAGAGCCACCTGCTGAACTACTTTAGACATGTAGTTTGCATGAAAAAATGTTATTTTGTTTAAGCCCTTCACATTTGGTAATTGTTTCCTCCTGCAGAATAAGCTTGACTCTCAGGAATAACAAAAATAATCAATAGGTGTATAAAATAGTAAAATGACTTTTTTTTTTTTTTGAGACGGAGTCACTCTGTCGCCCAGGCTGGAGTGCAGTGGTGTAGTCTCGGCTCACTGCAAGCTCTGCCTCCCAGGTTCACACCATTCTCCTGCCTCAGCCTCTCCGAGTAGCTGGGACTACAGGCACCCGCCACCACGCCCGGCTAATTTTTTGTATTTTTTTTAGTAGAGACGGGGTTTCACCGTGGTCTCGATCTCCTGACCTCGTGATCCGCCTGCCTCGGCCTCCCAAAGTGCTGGGATTACAAGCGTGAGCCACCACGCCCGGCCTAAAATGACTTTTTGATAGACTATATTGGTTGCTGTGAAAAAACTGGGTTGGAGTCAGAAAGACCAGAAGCCTGGAGGCCAGTTTCAAGGCTGCTGGAGTAATCTGAGAGAAGTTGCAGGAATCACAGGTATTTTTTACAAATATCAGATGGGAGAATAGTGGCTGAGAGCAGGACCACAGGCATTCATAGTGGGAATAGGAAGAAAAAATGTGCAGATTCAAAATGTATTTGATCAGCAGAACCAAGAGAATCTGGTAACTGATAGGATATAAGGATGTGAATGAAAAGAAAAAGCATTAATTAAATTAATTTAATTAATTAAAGGCATTAATTAAATGCTCTGGTTTGTGGCATGAAATCAACAGGATATAGAATATTAAAGTGAGAATATTGTCATTAAGACTATGAAACAAAATTGGTTCATTTTAGAAATGATGGATTTGAGGTGCTTTTCTAAAATCCAAGTCTAGGTATAGGTAGACATTTCGTTTTTTAAAAAACCAAATTAGGGCTCAAGAAAGAGTTCTGAGCCAAAGGTATAAACATGTGAAATATTAGGATATAGTTGATCATTTAAACCAAAATTGTAGATGAGATCGCACTGAAAGTGTGTGTTCAAAATGCAGTTGAGCATGTCACAGGATGATGCTGGTTAACTGGTGAATACATGATGACAGAAAATTGCGATAGCACATAATCCTGGAAAACAAAGCAGAATTAAAAAAAAAAAAAATCCAGGCAGATTTGATTCCAGAAAACAAACACTGAATTGGGGAGTCCAAAATATGACTTATATTTTTATTTATTATTTTCTTACACTAAAGACTGAATCAGTTATAATATAAATTATATATTCATTTTCCATGTACAGAAGACTTCATAATACGTTATTTTTAAGATCTGTGGCCTCTTCAAGAGGATGCGTTTGCATCTTTATTGTATTCTGTTATTTGAATCAATAATCAGAAATAAAGTCTAAAATTTTAGCTGGAGATAAACGGTTCTCTCCATTTAATTATTTTTTAGGGACCTTAAGTGATAAGCTTATTCATATTGCATAACTCATACATAAATAACTTGATAAGCTCAATACACAAATGAGTTCAATTATGATGCTGTTGTTATGATCAGTTTATTTGCCTGTTCATTCAGAACTATTTTTTTTCTGTGTCTAGCATAGATATCACAAAATAGGCCATATGATTTCATTGGTCATCTGTTGTAGAATTAATTATATTGATATGATTGGGTATCCTATAGTTGACAAATTAATGATCACTCATCGTAGTGCACAATTTATATGTATTTGGGAATGCAGAAGCTTGTGATTTCTGATAAACACTTAAACATTATAACTTTTAAAGTTGGCATATTTTCTGAGAATAAATACCTTGTTATTTGTTTATATTTATTTTGTTCATTTTAGGACTATTAAAAAGTCCTCGGGCATAATTTTTAAATAAAAATATAAACATTTAACACTGAGTCATGCACTGAAGTTAGAGAGATTAAATAGGACAAAGATCTTCATTTCTAACTGTCTCCAGGCAGGTGGGGTGGCAGGTTAGTGACAAGGTTACAAAGGAATATTGGAAGAAAAGAATGTAGGCTATGGTGTCAATGGAGAGAGACATGAATTCTGTCTTGAGAAAGCAAGAGGCTCTTTGCTCCAAAATGATTTTCAACTTGGATTTTGAAGGATAAGTATGAGCTACCTAGACCAATAAGGAAACAAACTCATTTGAAATAAGAGCAACAGCATTTGCAAAACATCTGAAATAAAATAGAATATGGCTACACCCATTTTGCGGATTGCAAAGAGTTAGTCATTCAATAGGACTGATGGCTAGCGTGAATATCAAAGAGTAAATAAAGAGGCAGGAAATGTTAATGTTCAACAGAATGTCAGGTTAGCTTTAATTTAAACTTAAGTTGATCCCCTCCCTACAGAGAAGGGATTGGGAAAATTGGTAGTTTTGGATCTACAGCTTTTACATTTTCAATTATTCATGTTAGCTAGTCTACAAAGAGCTGCGGGTTAGTCCTAGACAATCATAATGCACTAAAGGAGAAGCCTCTTTGTAATTAATTTGCATTTTCAACACTTCTCATATAAGGAATTGGTTTTTCTAATTGGCCCCACTGGATCATTTGTAATAAATTTAAAATGGTGTCCAGGAGACTATTTTTGGAGAATGGCCTGCAGAAGTTGTAGGAACCACCTGTTTTTCAGACCCATCAACAATTTTTTAGAAACTCTGTTGGCGATAGATTCCAAATATCTAGCTTCTGTCACGAACTAACTGGGGGAACTTGGGTTTCTGGACCCATCACATAATTTTAGCTTCAGTCTCCTTATCTATAAAGCAGAGAAGTTGGAATAAACAATATCTAAGGCCCCTTCCATTTCTGTATCCTATAATTTTATTACTTTACTACATTAAGAATTCTTAATTTCCTTAGACTATAACATAGAATGATAGAAACTATCAATTGCATTAATCACTTATTCAGTCAAGTTTTTAAAATACTTACGTTCTATTTATTAAGTTCAAGGAATAAATTGGTAAAAAATATTTAAAGGGCATTTCTCATAGGCACAATGTTTAGCTTCTGGTTGGAGGACAGGAATTTTAATGAAATAAATTTGGAATAATCCATGAATGAAAAATTAATGGTGTAAGGGCTGAGAAATAATAAAACTACAAGGACTATGTGAGCATATAAAAGGAAGAATCCAGTGTTGTCAGTACAGAGACCAAAGATAGATGTGCTAGGCACTGAGTCTTATCACGGAAGGACTCTTTGGAGAAGTGACCTTTGAAGGAAAGGAATAGGCAAGAACCTCAGAATGGTTTTGTGATTGTGCTCTGGGAGACCAGTGAGTCTAGTAGAATTAGCAACTTCTTCAAAAGCATATGGCCTTGTGGTATACAAAGGTCAGGAAAGCAAATTGCAGAACAATATTTTATGGGCTTTTTAGGGCTATATAATTTAAGATGTGGCAGCAATTTTATTTCCTGTCATGAATATTGAATTGATGGCATTCAGACTTTATTGATTAAGATTGTAAAATTGCTGGCTTTCTTGTAGCTTGGCACATTGAATGTTTTCTCAAATTAAGTTTCAGAAAAGCACGTAAGTCTGTCAACCAGGTCTCCCTCCGCCACCCTTTGTTAACTCTAGGCTAATTTGAGTCATCTCAGAATGATCACACTTGCTCCTATCTTGTCTCTGTTGCTGGATCACCATTTGCCTTTTACCTTCTCTGCGGCAGATCTGGAAGAGTTTTAGGTAATAAGAAAGCAGCTTATTAAACCTCGGGAGAATATTAATCAGAAACGGACATAATGAGGTGAGATGCCATAACTGTTTTTCCCAGCAGCTAGCCTGGTGGTCATTCAGTATCTGCATGCCTTTTCAGTCTGCTTGTCATAATCAGGACCAGAAGCATCCAGATTGGGTCACCTGCTAATTCTAGTTAAGTAAACCCACCAACCTAAATCTTGGTAAGGAATATTATTTTGCAATTTCATCTGGAAATTTTGGTATGGGAAGTTTAACCTACTTGCAAGTCATGCAAATAAAAATATCTAGTCTATCTTGATAGTTTTGGAAAATAAACCAAAAAGCTGAGATTTGATATCAGTGAAGGAGTCAGTAGGTACGTAAAATTTGAAGTTATGAGAGTGCCTGAGATCACCCAGCTAAATTATATTTATCCTTCATCACATTGTTTCAACAATTATACCCCTTTAAGGCAAATGCGATTATTTTTCATGGAACAGAATCATCTCATATTTAAGTAAAACAAAAATGTCTTCTATCATTTTAGACATATAAAGGAATTTTTAAAACATTTTCATCTTATCCAGTGATTTATTTCATATTAAATATCTAAGCACGGTTTTCCTGTGTTAAACTTACAATACCATTGAAAGGGGGAATTGAAATTATGCAGCATTTACTTGCTTTTATCACAGAACAAACGTAATAAAGCTTGCTACTTTTCAGTTGCTATCTGGGATCTCCTTGAAGGCCACGTCTTGCTTATTTATTGCTGTAATTTAAAGTGCGATCAGTATTGAATGCAAGTATTTCTAATTGAAAAGATCATGCCAAAAGATTTGTTCAGCATTATCTACAATGGACCAAATAGAATCTTGGAAAATAAAATAGTTTGCAACCAAGTATTCTAATTGGAGAGTCTGGCTTGGATTCGCTATGATATAATTCCCTGTTATTTACTTATATTGATGTGTTCCCATCCAGCATAGTTATAGAATCACTATGTGGAAGTGGATGTGATAAAATCTAGAAGAGTGATTGGGGCATGCAACAAGCTCCTAGTACTACAGGATACCAGTGGGCTCCTGTGGATCGGTGTACAATTACATGTGAATTAACTCAATTAATAATCATGAAATACTCTTTGAAGACAAAGCAGACTCAGTAGCAGTTTTCTAGGCTATACTTTAATTTGTGACTTTCTTTTTAATTGTTTATCCTCAATACTGAAAATAAATGTAAAAGAACAAATAAGAAATGGCATAAGGAATGTTTTGAACAACCTTGTATTCTCTTAATCTAGGAATTTTGAGAATATTTGTAAACAGACCTTGAAACCCTTTTGAGGAAGGTTTAAGAACTTCAAAGACAATCTGGTTTTGAATTGTAGCTCTTAAAAAATACTTTGTGTAATGCTGAGAAAGTTAGTTAAAATCTCAGAGTTCATTTTCTTGTTTGTAAAATAGACTAATAATACTATTTCACAATCTCCTTGTGAAGAATGGTGATTATGTATGTAAAGCTCCTGGCATGGGGCATTGTTTCATAGGACAGTTACTGCTGTCTCAAATCTGCTTCAGTAGTAATCTGAGACTTGTAGTGATGTTAGAAGTGATTGAGCTTTCATGATGACCATTGGCATTTTGGCCGAAACAGATTGCCTGGTGTAGGCAACCGCTGAAGAGTACTTCTGATGATGCTTTTACTGTGAGCTACTCCTGTGAAAAGTAGTCAATTGAAAATGAATCTTAGTATTTATTTAATCACTTTAATTCTGAAACCAAACAGCTTAGATGTATAATTGAGCATCTTTATCTCCCAAACACTTGATATTTGGATTCATGTATTTCTGTATCAAAAGGCAGGCAACTACAAAGGCCTATGCTACCTTCACCATATATGAGTTGTTCGGTTGATGAGGGTTTCCCAAGTTATAGTTATCATTAAGTACAGATTAGAGATTGAAAACCATTCTTAGATGATAGCTGTCCTCTTGCAACAAACTGGGAGTAGGTATCCCCTGTGTTCATTCAGCTTTAATCACCTAAAGATGGAAACAGGTAATTTAACTAAATGGTGGAGAGCCTGGATTTTGGATGAGACATCTTGGGTCAATTCTGTAGTTCACTCCTTATCAATTGTAAGCTGTTATCCAGTTTATTAAACTCTGTGCTTTAGCTAGCTCATCAGTTTTTTAACAGATAGGTTTGTAAAGATTAAATCTGTGAAATTACACAGAGTCCTGAGAGCAGCTGGCCTGGTGGTCATTCAGTATCCACATGCCCTTTCAGTCTGCCTTTCATGATCAGTACCAGAAACATCCACATTGGGTCACCTGCTTTGTCCCCGCAGCTGGGATATATATGCCTGGCTCATAGGTGGTCAATGAATGCTAGATACAGCTAACATGGAAGCATATTATTCACAGACTATCAAACAATAACAGAACCATGCTGGCCTGATGTCTATGTCTGTCTGGACTGCTATCCTGACCATTGGACCACTTGATTTGCATTTTTATCAGGTAGTCAATTTCTGGTATGTACAGAGACATAGCTGAGAAATAATCTCCTGTTGATTAGCTAGTCAAATTACTTGAATCACCTCTCCACATCCCATTCAGTACATAATTAGTATTTATTTCAGTTTTGCTATTCATCATGCAAATTCATTGCAGGAGAGCATCATGCCTGGGGAGTGCGAGGCTCATGATTTTTTTATGGGCAGTCATTGAGATGAGAGATGGACAGGTACTGGGAAGCTGCTGCTTTGCTTAATTTGGTGACGCTTTTCTGTATTTGGGCCAAAGTATCAGTATAATCACATTAGTTTTATTATTACTGTTAATTATATGTGGGCGTGAGAAAAGTGTTTCCAGTTGTGGAGTTGATTAGGTGCTGAAGTGGTTCCCCACAGTTTGATTTGTTTCAGGCAAACTGGACCAAGGATTAGAGTCAACACACCCCAGGGAGGCGTGGTATGAATTAGGTGGTAGAGTAAATGTTTTCCATTTCCCGCTACAATTTTTGATAATAAAATGTGCTGATCCGCTGGAGCCAGAGGCAGCCTGTGTTCTCTCTCCAAATGAATGGGATGTTCAGGTGCATCATCACAGGCATTGTCCAAGAGGGAAAGCACTGTCAGCAGCCACCTCCAGCTCAGAGGAATTGGCAGAAGAATTAACCTTCTGTGTTAGGTTGTAGTGCTGGGAAAGTGTTTCGTTTTCAACTCAAGCATACCAGCAACCTTCTACATTGTGCTACCTGAAAGATCTAGTAAGTGTTGGGAGTGATATTGTTGAAATGTTCTGGTATCTATTTTTTTTCCAGAAAATAAATCTATATCATCTGTATCTATCTATATATTTCTACCTATTTGTCTGAGCAGAATGTATGTCACTGGTTTTGCTGTATCCATTATGTGGTAATAGAATTCATGGCATTGTAATAAAACATATAAAGCTCTGAATTCAGTATTTAATGCTAATAAGCACTAGATAACCTTTACGCATGACATTTAGCCTTTCTAAGCTTCAGTTTGTGTGGGGGAGAGGGGTTGAGTTAGTGCTAGTCATCACATGCCATTGTTAAAGACGAATTGCCACGGTGTCTGTAAAATGCCTCACATAAGGTAAGCATCATAGGTGTGTTTGTTTACCCTCATTCCTCTGGCATGAAGTGGACCATATTCAATTAATTCAATTTAACAAATATTGATTGCTTCTCCAGAGCTGTGTTTGTTCCTGGGGAAACAGTGGCAAATACAAATCCTTGTCTTTTGAGTAATTCTTTAGCCCCACAAGACTATAGTCATGTGTGTCGTATCTGCACTCAGGATTTTCATTCTGGGAAGTTAACCAGGAGAAAGAGGGTAGAGCTCAGGAAAGAGAACATTTCTAACAGAGGGCACAAACTATATACAGTTTTGAGTTAGTGAATTTGTCAAAATAAAAACCTGATCTTTATTTAGTCACATCCTTCCACTAATTGTATTTCCACATACCTTGGGCTGGATCCTAAAGCATAAAGTGTTAAGGTCTGACTATATGTTGTTCTGTGGTCACAGAATGTCTGTTAGAGTAAGCAGTAACAATTATATGAAAAATGAAGTATTTCCACCAGACCTTTGCTTTTACTGAAGAACAGCAATGCAAATTACTCCAGGGACTAGAGAAAATACAGTTAAATATGTGTGGCTGTGCTATCAGGCATTGAAGACCAAACAGATATATTAAATATTTTCTATGTGCTGGGCTCTCTGCTGAACACTTAATATGTAATTTAATATGCAGCACCTTGTTTTATTTCATAAAACTCCCATCTGGTTTATCCCACAATATGTGGGATTATGAAAGTACAATTCCAGATGAGATTTGGGTGGGGAAACAGTGCCAAACCATATCACTAAGGTTAATTAGCTTTTGAAGAAATGACGTTTTTCAATAAATGTAGTGTAGCTTAAGTGCACAGTGTTCATGAAGTCTACAGTAGTGTACAGTAATGCCCCAGGCCTTCACATTCACCACTACTCATTCACTGGCTCTCCCAAAGCAACTTTCAGTCCTGCAAGCTCCATTCATGGAAAGTGACTGATACAGTTGTACTATTTTTTATCTTTTATACTATATTTTTACTGTACCTTTTATGATTACATATTTTTAGGTACACAAATAATTGCCATTGTGTTACTTGCCTACAATATAATACAATAACATACCGTACAGGTTTGTAGCCTAAGGAGCAATAGACTATACCATATAGCCTAGGCATATAGTAGGATATAGCATCTAGGTTGGTGTAAGTACAACCTATGATTTTTGCACAGTGAAGAAATCTCCTAGCAATGAGTTTCTCAGAATGTATCAGTGTCATTAAATGATGTATGGCTGTTCTGAAGTTATGGGTATCACTGAGCAAGTTCAGTAAATAATATCCCTCTTCTCTGCCAAGGTTCTGAACTCATTGGAAATAAGTCAGAAGTAAAAGAAAATATTAAGGTATTAAGGAGACTAATATATTGCCTTTATTGGTGATAAAGGCAAGATGGGTGACATAGCTTAGTCCGAGAGTCAAATAGACATGCTAACTGTGAACCCCACATTGGATAGACTTATTGTCCAATCAAAGGCGATGCTGGATGAGGAAGAGTTACAGCACAGAGCTGCAGAAGGGGACATGTGCTACCTGGGGGAAAGAAGAAACATTGTATTTCTTCCGAATTTAGCAATCAGAAAAATCTCCTACCTCATGAGGTGCAGAGTGGATAAATGGAGCCAGCTAAGCCAAGACTATAGCCTGAATTAATTCCAATCCTATAGAAATAAATATTAAGAGTGGGTAAAAAACATTCCCTTCCACAATAAATCACAGTTATGGTTTACTTACATATGTTTTTTCTGTATTAATGTCCCAGTGGTGAGACCACCTAGAGATGTCGTTACTCATTACGTCTCTAGAACTCAGGTAGTCCTGTTGGGTTGAATGAGTTAGACAACTTTATACTGTAATTTAAATGGTCAGTTGATCATGTAGAATCATACCCGGACGAAAATAAAAGGATACCAATTATTTTTTATTTCACATGCACATACGATGAACTGTATTAGACTCAACGTAAAACAAGAGTTTTTGGCAGCCAGCAATGCAATGCAAAAATCAGTTTTTGACCCAGGATTTCAGTAAACAGTAACTGTTAGAATTTTTCATAGGTGACACTAAGTGTCCATGACCTGCACTCTAATTAAAGGGTATCTGACATCTCTGAGTTTCATAAAGATGCCTGTGGGAATCTTGTGAATATGGAAGAGGTACTTAATATCAGTGTGCCCCCAAGACCAGACAAATGTCCTGGTAAGTATCTGGATTTAATAGTATGCACTTAAGAGAATATTACATAGCATATGTGTAAAGATGAATGTTATGACATTGTTTTCAAAGCTCTCTACAGGATGTAGCGTTACTCAGGAAAACAGAAATAAGCAGGAGGCACTCTGTGATTAAATCATTTAGGCAAATTTCTTTGACATGGGATTCCTCATGTTCTTGGCTATGTTAATATTCATTGTATATATGTAAGCAGGACATATGGGACGTAGCATTTCTATACTGACTATGGAATGTCTTTTTAAGGAGTCTCATCTTTAAAAGCACACTAGGTTACATGGAATAAACTATTTCTTGATTGTAGTTATCATGGGCATTTGTTTTTCTTGAGTCTTTAATGCAGAAATAGGAAACACATGGTTTGTTAGTCTTCTACAGAACTGCTGCTCTGTTTAGATGGCCTACAGCACACAAGAACATTATGTCTAAAGTAAATCATCAATTGTTCCCATTCCTCGAAGGCCAAAATAAATATGCTTGTAGTTCTTTTATCTCAATTAGCGGACTGTGTTGATTCTTTCTGAAAAAGAAAACAAAACTTTTCTTCGTAAATATAGTGTTCCTTGCTTTGCTTCAGGAACTTAATACTATGAGAATTTCCTTCTCTGGGTTTTCATAGCAATGTGTACAAACTTCCTTAGCACTAAGCAAATTGTACAATAGTCATTTGAGTGTCTTTATCCTTTGCTAGACAATGAATTCTGAAAGGACAAATATTATCATTATTTTTAAATTTATTCTTATACAGCCAGCCACCTGCATCATACTCAAGAATGTTAGTTAAATAAATGAATAAAGACATGCATGCCAATTCACATCTTTCCAAGCTTTTTAAGACTAATTCAAGATAAATTCATGTATCCCTGTTTGTATGCATGGCCGTTGTTCTTAAGATCAGCAACTCATGTTCAGGATAAAATTTTCAAATTCAAATTGCTGAGAATTTTGACAAAATTGATAAAAAATTTCTAGTGGTAAAATGTACACAATAATCTTACTTCCGTGTGTTCTATATTTTATTTTATGTATTTTTTTTTTTTTTTTTTTTTTTTAGAAAGAGGGTCTTGCTATGTTGCCTAGGCTGGACTGCAATGGCTATTCACAGGTATGATCATGGTTCACTACAGCCTTGATCTCCTGGCATGAAGTCATTTTCTCATCTCAGTCTCCCTGGTAGCTGGGACAATGGTGTACGTCACTGTGTCCAGCCGTTTATGTTCTATATTTTAACTTGTATGTTGATGAATATGCTATTGTTATCAAATCTTACGGCAGAAGCACATAGAATGAAATTTAAAAATATCTTTTCACTTTCCCCTTCCGTCTTTATTTTTCTTCTCTACCTGGATGTAACCACTTTGTAATGATAGTTTTCTAATACTTTTAATTTCCATTCATGTGTGTGTGCCCTTTTGTTATAAAGCATATTTGGTCTCTATTTTCTGGAGTTTTCTTTTTTCATTAATGCCTAACTAGAATTTATCCCCCATCAAAGCACATCATTCTTTTTCATGACTCTATAATATTCCACTAAATCAAATGCACTTACAAGGCAGTATTGGGTATAATACTCATTCCGTGTTTTGCTTAACCATGACCAGGTGTGGCATTGTTTTCACTTCTCTTTTGATAAATTTGATTGATCTTTCCAGTATAAAAAGCTTATCTCTCTTCATATGTTGGATATTTTCTTTTCCAGGTTCAAATACATCAGTTTTCTCATGTGTAAAATGGTATAATACTTGAATATTCCTCACATGAGAGTCGAGTAGTAAATAAGGCCATAGCTGCGACGCGCTTAGAACATGAATGATCACAATAAAGTAGTTTTCAGTGAATATTGGCTTTCACAATATTAAATGTTGTTATCATTCTTGTTTATGGTATTTAAAAAAATCTTTCTGCTCATTGTTTCTTTTAGCTAATTCTCATACTCCTCTTAGACAGTGTGTCCTCTGGGTCAATTCTTCATTTCTATACCTTTTTCTCTGCCCTTTAGCACTCTGGGACAATAATGCTGCTTCCTCCTTCAGCTTCCTAATTTGCTCATCAACATTGTCCATCTTGTCATCCAGCCTAGCTATTGAGTTTTCTTTGATTTTAATGTTTTATTTTTATGTATTTATTTTTTTTAGAGACAGGGTCTTTCTCTGTTGCCCAGGCTGGAGTACAGTGGCGTGATCACAGCTCACTGTAATCTCAAGTTCCTAAGCTCATGCAATCTTCCTACATTTAGCCTCACAAATAGCTAGGACCAAAAGTGCATGCTACCATGCCTGGCTAGTTTTTCTACATTATTTTTGTAGAAATGCAGGTCTCCCTATGTTGCCCTGGCTAGTCTTGAACTCCTGACCTCCAGCAACACTTCTGCCTCAGCCTCCCAAAGTACTGGGATTACAGGCATGAGCTACCATGCCTGACCTATTGAGTTTTAAATTGCAGCAATTATGTGTTTCATTTCCATTATTTCCTTTTGTCTTATTTCTGCAAAGTCCAGTTCCTATCTTATGGGATATGATCAGCCTCTTGAATATCTGAAAACATAATTTTAGCTCTTTAAAAATCTTTCGTTTGTGCTATAATTCCGTGGTCTTGTGTATTATATTTTTTCCTATCCATTGAGCTTGATAGTTTCATGGTGCTGTTGTTTTCAAACATTTGTAATTGTAGATTGTCTATTCATGTTTAATTTAGGTAATGTCTGCTCTCTGATGAACTGATTTGCCTTTGAGAGTGTATGAAAGTATAAATGTAGGAGAAAGGCATGAGTGATAGTTTTTGTTTGGGGTGAACTTTGTGGTCCATCGCCATATCCTTCTCCTCCCATGCTCACTGCTTTGTCCTGGAAAAAAGGTATGTTGCCTTTTCTTCCTATAAGAAGAAGAAGGAGCGGCGGCTGAGTGGTTTGGCTGAGTTGATAGCACTTGCCTGATTATGTCACCTGTGAATTCCTTTGGGTCCTCTTTACCTGTGACCATTAACTCTAATCATAGTGAATATGGGATCCTTCTACCTCCCTTTTATTTGTCTTGAGCTAAATCATGGTTTTCTCTTTTTGGAACCAATCTAATGATTACTTTTCAGAAATACCTCAAAAATCTTTGAAAAACCTTCCAGTTTTCAAAATGATGTGGCGTAACTTGGTAACTAGGGGACATGTGCTCAGGAATCATGCTGACGGGGATATAATTCAGGATCTGCTGCTTACTCCCTGTGTCAACTTTAGCAAATTGATAATTGTTTTGAATGTCTCATTTTTCTCAACTATAAAATGGAAGAAAACAATAGTATCTTTCTCTTAGGCTTATTGTGGGAATAAATGTGTTAACTCGTGAGAACAGCACCAGAGGCTGGGAAGGGTAGCTGAGGGATTAGGAGGAGGAGAATTGGGGATGGTCAACAGGCAAAAATAAATAAAAATAAAAAATAAATGAATGAATAGGAGCTAGTATTTGGTAGCACAACAGAGTGAATATAATCAATAATAATTTAATTATACATTTAAAAATAAAGAGTATAATTGGATTGTTTGTAACGCAATGGATAAATGCTTAGGGGATGGCTACGTCATTTTCCATGTTAAGGTTATGTTGCATTGTATGCCTGTATGAAAGCATCTCATTAACCCTGTAAATATACACACCTACTATATACCCACAAAATTTAAAAATTAAAAAAGTAAAGCTTAAATAAAAATGATATCGAATACGAAATCATATCAAAGCCCAATTCAGAAGGGAATAAAGCTGTGTGCTTATTTTGTTTTCTGTTGAGATGATTATTTCACCTGCCCTGTGATTACTGATGTGATAAACAGAAATTTTTGCAAGATATGTGGACTGTCATGCAAGATTATAGCAGCCCAAACATAATTTTGGTTACTTCTGCCAGTAGTGGATTTAAGAGAGTATATCCTGCTTGGGAAATATTGTATAATTAGATATAGATACTAAGGAATAAATATTTGTGTTGAGTGAATTTTAAATGGTTCTTTTTTTTCCATATATGGTCCTATGGACTTTTACAAAAGCCTTAGAGAACCCACACAACCTTTGTGATGTGGTCTTTCTTATTTCTCTTACATTTGTGCATTCTACATCCCTCCTCTTCCTCTAGTTCAATGAAACTGACCTCCTGGCTGATCCATGAACCTATCATGCATCCTGCCTTATACAAACCTTTGTTTCTTATCTTTCCCTGTGTGAAACATTTACCCTCATCTTAATTCATTTTGGGGTGGTAGAATGCCTGAGACTAGGTAATTTATAAAGAACAGAAATTTACTTCTGTCAATTCTGGAGGCTGGGAAGCCCAAGGTCAAGGCGCTGGCAGGTTTGGTTCTTGTGAGGATCCTGTCTCTCCTCTTTCAAGATGGGGGTTCCAGAGGGGAGGAATGCTGTCCTTCACATGGCAGAAGAGCAGAAGACAGCAAACACTTCTCCAATCCCTTTTATAGCAGCATTAATCCATTCATGAAGTAGAGCCCTCAAGACCTAAACACCTCCCATTTAGGACCCACCTCTCAACGCTGTTGTATTCCTGGTAGTTTCAGCATGAGTTTTAAAGGGGACAAAAACATCCAAACCATAGCACTGCCAGATATCTGCCTGGCCAATTTCCTTACCTCTTCAAAGCCTTCACTCAAATCTCACCTCCCCAGTAAGGCTCACCTCAGTTATCATATTTAATACTGCAACTTGCTGCCTTAATGCCCCTCCGCTTTTCTTGCTATACTTTTCTTTTTTTAATGATTCTTACCAGCTTCTAATACACAATATAATTTACTTGTTTACTATGTTCATTGTAATATAAGTTCTAGGGCACTTTTTCTGTTTTGTTCATTGATATATCTTCAGTGCCTACAATACTGCCTAGCTCACGGTGTTTGCAAAATGACTTGCCAATCATAGAGAACAATCAGAAATTCACTAATGTTAAGTGGGAATCATTTTAACCTATTTGTAGAAAAAGACAATCAAAATGTGACAAAGATACTAATTCTGCAATCACATTGTAAGATATTAAAGGGATCAAGACATTTTTGTTTGCTTTCAATAAGTAAGATATTTATTCAATATCTAATAGTATTAGAGAAAATAGTAATAGATTACAATTACAGTGATAGTATGGGCCACTGGTGGTCAATGTCATGGGTTTGCCTTGGGTAATTGCGTTGTCTCTCAGTGTAATAATATCAAGAGCCCTTCTATCGTGCAGTCACAGCAACACTGGGGCAGACACATGTGTGCTCCTGTTCCTTCAATTGCTGTGATCTTTTCTAACAAGTCTGTTTATTTTTGCTTTGCGTAGATGGGTCCGTGGGTTTTACAAAGAATCGATTCAGATCATTAAATCCTACACAAAGCTGAATAACAAAACAGAAAAATCTGTTCACAAAATGCTAAAATCCTTCCTCTGACTCAGAACCTTGCTTTTCTCAGTCTTTGAGTCATCACGTGGAAGATGGCTTTGTTTAATTCCAGATTTATGGTGCCTTATTCCTGAAATGGATATGTACAAAGAGGAAACATTTATTGGGTGAAAAGCATCAGGTTTTGATTTTGAAAATTATAAAATATTTAAATTATTATCTGAACTAAGGGGGATCGTGAAGAAAGTGGAAAAGAGAGAGAGCTTAATTACTCAGAATACTAGTTACATTGGGTATTCCATCTTGAAATGTCTTGTGAGTTTTTGCAAAACCAAAAGTATCTATACGTACAACCCAACTTAAGAATAGGAGAGCAGGGAAAGGGGAGAGAGTAGTTCTATAGTGGCCTACTTTAGCCAGACAAGAACTGGCTATGTCCCATGTTACTCTAATCCAAAATCTCTAAACGGATGAGTCCATCATTGGAAGAGAGAGAGCAAAGAACTGCTTTGGGAAGGGACATAGGGTAAAGGAAGAAGTTAAATGTTTCCTATAATTGATTCAGGAAGACCTTTAAATCTTCATCAGCCTCCTTCAACAGCCACTTCACTGAACTTCGTTAAAAACAATGTGCTTACTGTGCAATGAACTTTCAAGACAAATGGATTCCAATAACCATACAACCTGTGTAAAATATGTTCTTGCTAAGGGAACTTCAAGTGAAGTCTCCTTGTTTCCAGCAAGCTTGCAACTCCTAGGTTCACAAAAAATAGAAATTCTGGGGCTATGACTGCTCCTGAAGAATACATTAAGGGATGTCCCACAAGGATGTTGGAATTAAGCAAAACATGCACCCAAACTGTGGCTGGCAATGGAGTAGAAACTAAATCTCCAGGACTTGTGCTGCTCCAGAGTTAAAGTTCAGAGACAGACAAAGCTGACTTATTTGCACCTGAGTCAATGCACTGGAAATTACCATTTGGACTCTCTAATATAATTTCTATTACAAACCAGTTAAATAATTGTTGCCACCTCTTCTTACCCCCACGTCGTCATCCCTTTCCTAAGCTGCAAATCCACATATCTCACCTGCTCTGATCCCAGTCTGAAGTACTCAGTAGCCCAACCACAAAATAATCATACCACTCTACTGAGTTATCTTCTAATTTAAACTTTTTAGAAAATCTCTTATGTCTCACATTTTACCCTCTGTTGTTTTCTGGAGCTGTGGAATGTTCCTTTCACAGGAAAACAAGTCCCAATGAATAATTGAAAGTATGTCGTGCAATTGTGTGACTCAACACATCTTAGGATGATAATGGCTGTCTTCTTTCTTGCCGATGATACCAATTAGTTCTGTAATGCATGCAGTTTTTAATGTCTGAATGTTTACCAGAATGTCATTAACATTGCCGTCTTCCAAAAAGAAGAAAGTATGCATTTTATTCGCCTTATTTGAATGACATGCAAAACCTTTGTTTGAAAGGCTTTATTGAATCTTTATAATTCAATTTAATTTAATTCACCAAATATTTTCTGAGTACATACTCATAACTGGATACTGTGCAATGTCTTAGGGAAAGAGAAATAAATTTTTAAAATTTGGCCTTTTCCGTAAGCAATGATAGAACTAAATACCAATTCTTATATAATGATAAAGGCCATAATGAAATTATGAAGAAATAGAGGTGGTACAGATGAGGATGTAAGCAATTATATGAAGACCAGGTAAAGAAAGACGGGATAAGAAATCTTTACAGAAAAGTTTTTCTCTTTCATCTTCAGCATATAGAACAGTGACTAGTATCCAATAAGTACTATAGAATGATAAATCTCTTTTGGAGGCAAAGTAAGGTTTAGCTTGATGAATGTGCTAGTTTCCAGTGGTTGCTTTAGCAAATTACCACAAACTTGGTTTCTTGAAACAACAGAAATTTATTCTCTTATAGTTCTGGAGGCCAGAAGTCCAAAATGAAAGTGTCGACAGGGCTACACTGTTTCAAGCTCTAGGTGACAATATATTCCTTACAGCTTACATCTTCTGGTAACTGTCTATGTTGCTTGACTTGTAGCCACATCCCCCGATCTCTGCCTCTGTGATCTCCGCCATCTTCTCTTCTGTAGGTCAAATATCCATTTACCCTCCTCTTATAAAGACACTTGTCATGCTATTTAGAGCCCACATGGATCATCTCATTTCAAGATCCTTACTCACATCTGTGAAGACTCTTTTTCCAAATGAGGTAGTATTTACAAGTTCCAAGGATTAGAACCTAATATCCTAGTAGCCATAATTTAATCTACTACAAAGAGTAAATAAATAAGTAAATTTCTAAGAGTGCAGGTTTAAGAGGGCTATTGTGCTAGGCAGGGTATTCATAAGAAAAATAGTGCCACAAGATACAGTTTTTAGCAAATTAATTTGGTGATGATGGTGAGCTAGTTAAACACAAAGTTCTTTCTAGTCCAGAACAATTTTAACATCTTTGCCTCCTAGAAATGTATTCTGTATTTATTCCAAAACTCTCATATATTCAACATTGTACTTAATATTTGAGGTTACTCGTAGTTTCTTTTTTAATTAATTGAGGGACTCTCCTTATTCTCTGATTTGGGCTTTCAGTCAATCATTCATAAACTTATTCAGTACATATTTATTGAGTAAACAATGTGAGTCATGTACTGTGTTCTAGGGATGCAAAGATGAGAAAAAACAAGAAATACCGTCATTGCCTTCAGAAAGTATTCAACTCAGTTGATTGATGCATGTACTCAATATCTAGTAACTGAGGCTATGGCAGCACAAAGTTTGGTCTAATTTAATAATTTTTTCATGGAAATGACAGTTTTAATCTGATTCTTTAAGGGAGTAGAGACTTCATAAGGCAGCTTGGAGGTGAAGAGAATCCCAGGCTGTTGGAGAAGCATGAGAAAGATGCAGACTTGCTAAGAATTAAGGGCTTAGGAAGCTACAAGTGGCGTGATTCACATAAGAGTATGAGATGGAGTTGGTGGTAGGAGACTAAGGCAAACATGTAGACCTGAGAAGCTCATGGCAAACCTTATTCTTCAAGGTAAGGAAGGAATTCTACATATGAGACTATAAGATGAATCTTACTTTATCATCTATTTCTATTAGTTGGCTAGTGGTATGAGCTTGTTGAGATCAGCAATTTCCCATTTCCCCAGAAAGGAGACCAACCCTCTACAGACAAAGTGACCTCCAAAGACTGTCCATTCAAAAAAGTTATCCTTGGACTTTGGTCACTTCTCTAATTCTGTACAGTATTAGCTATTTATGAATCATGATGGCACTCTAGGGGTTCATTAGGTTAGTATTAGAAGGTTAAATTATGGAATTTTCTTGCAATATTCTCTCTCATATTTGAAGATATTTAGGGACACAAATGGGTGCATTTTAGAGGTGAATTACCATATGTACATTTTATAAATGACTTTTATAGCTTTTTTTCTGTGCTAACTAGGCCTGGGTTCATACAATTTCACTTTCTCCTGCAGTGGCTGAAGATGTTACTAATGCCTCCCACTGATTCAATAGTTGAATCTCTTTCATTGCACTGTAGGCCATCAGGCTATCAGGGACTTCAGAGAAAACAGGAGTTGAAATTCAGATTTTATAGCCTTGAAGCAGAATAAGCACAAGACAGCAGATTGGTGTGGGCTGTGATTTTATATAAGCCTGGGTTTAAATCTGAGTTTTGACATTTGCTACTTCTGTGACTCTGAAGAAGTCAGCTCACTTCTGTGCGCATCAGTTCTTTCTCTGTAAATGAGGATAACAATGCAGTATTAGTCACTCAGGTATAGGCAGGATACAAGGAATCCATAAAGACTGGTGCCATCCCTGGGAGCTACTAATATCAGCATTCTTTAACTACATATGGAGCTGGAGTGAATATAATGGTTATATAACCTGATGTTAAAGAGAACTATGTGGACAGTGAACAGAGAACAAGGGAGCTCGTCGTCCATGAAGTTCGCAGATAAAAACAGAGAAGGGTGGGTAGTGGATGTGTCTGGGTGAAAGGAAGTTATCTCCTCGGTAGTACTAGCTGCTTCCTAAAAATACACTAAGAGAATTCAACGAAATAATTCATGTATTTTGTGCTGAACTTTTTATGTTACACATAAAAATACCATAAAATAGCTTTTCTTTTCTAAGTATTTTATTACATTAATTTTAGCTATTAGAATAACTCAGTCTCTTAATGTATGGATTATATTTATCTACATAATTATTTCTCTGTTTTAATAGTGTTGGCCATCTTTGTTAGTGAGTGCCTTATGTATGACATTCTCCTGGCAACTGGGGGTAATGGTTGTTGACAGAATATATACTGTATATGCCAGAGGGACATGGGTTTGAATGCGCAGTTTCTTCACTTCATGTCTATGAAACCTTTACAAATTGATTGATTTCCTTTAGTGAGATTCCCCAGTTTTAAAGGAAATATGTGGATCAATGTTCTCTCACAAGTTTGCTTTGAAATTGTATGAAAACACGTCCACACTGCAGCACACAAACTCCAGCGCCGAGTACTCACTGAGTAGCCGCTGAGTATTCTATTTCCTTCCCCACGTAGATGCCTGTCCTGGCCACTTCACTGTGAGTCAGATGATAAGGCAAGAAGATATTTCTCTATCACCTTATATGCTGCACGTCCCACCTAAAAACTGAATGCCTGCTGTGCTTTATCCACCTTTTATATAATCAACCTTAATAAGGGTTCTGCATTAGTATTTAGCTGACAATGTTGTTAGTGTGAACTAAGCTGAGGAGAAACTAGCTCAACTGTTTCTTAATGGGAGAGCTGGTATCCTATGGCATTAACGGGTAGCAAAAAACTTATTAAATCAGCAGACCTCTCTCAGAGCTCCAAACTGCAAAGAAATATTTTGTTTGAATGTATATATATATATATATATATAATGCTTACTGATCGCAGAAAGAAAAACTGCGAAGTTGTATTGGCTCTGTGCGTGTGTGTGTGTTGCCGGGGGTGGGTGGAATGGAGTTCTGGAAGGATCTCCACTGAAATATGAACTTTATTCATCCCTCAGTGGTTGAATTAGGAGATATTTCCAATTTGTTCTCCCATCATCTGTATGTTTTCTGTCTCTTTTGAAAACCAATATTTTGCTTTACTACTAAGGTAAAGGTAATACAATCAGGTTACTTTATATTTATTTATTTATTTATTTATTTATTTTTTTATTTATTTATTTATTTTGAGATGGAGTCTGTTGTGCAGTGGCACAATCTCAGCTCACTGCAACCTCTGCCTCCTGGGTTCAAGCAATTCTTCTGTGTCAGCCTCCCAAGTAGCTGGGATACAGGCAAGTGTCACCACACCTGGCTAATTTTTGTATTTTTGTTAGAGATGGGGTTTTACCATATTGGCCAGGCTGGTCTCAAACTCCTGACCTCGTGATCCACCCACCTCGGCCTCCCAAAGTGCTGGGATTACAGGCGTGAGCCACCGCGCCCGGCAAAATCATGTTACTTTAAATTATGTTTTCAGTAGAAAAAGGGAAATAAGGACACATGCCCAAGCAAAAATCAGAGATATTTAGATTAAATTTGAAGATAAAAGTCTCTATGTTTTGGAATACTGTTGAGCAGCATGTCCAAAACCAAATGTTTCACTTTCTAATAAATGAATACTTGTTTCTAAGAACCTGCTGTAAACTTGCTATTGGAGCTGAAGTTTAAGTAGGCGTTCAGACTTGTAGACAGATATGTAGAATACACTAGCAGCTTTTTTAGCTAAATGGAATAGAATGGAAGAGAGAACAGTGATTAATTTTTCCTGGTTGAGTCGTAGGAAAATGTCATTTTGGGGAAG
The DNA here is from genome assembly GCF_028878055.3 of Symphalangus syndactylus. NCBI lineage: Eukaryota > Metazoa > Chordata > Mammalia > Primates > Hylobatidae > Symphalangus > Symphalangus syndactylus. The sequence continues at coordinate 15,539,267 of NC_072428.2, forward strand.
ATTTGAAGTACAAGTCTGATTTTGGTCACAAGAGTAAGGGGAAGGCACTTAGAGGGAAAGCCACAAGTGAAGATACGATTTTATCTAAGGGAATGATACATTTAAGGGCTGTATCTTGCCTTAGGAAATATTCAACTCCTGACTTTTGAGAACTATGCAGAAAAATGTATTTTTCCAGGATGATTTAAAGGTAGCATTTTTTGAAAAGAAGCCTAGAAACGAGTATCTTCTTAGTTGGAAAGATGACACAGAGAAACAGCAAATTTTATGATTTTGATGGAAATTTTCAAATGACCTTATTTTAGCTAAATTAAATAAATGCTTTTCCAACTACTCTTAACTCCTCTTTGCTGATTACTCCCTCCACTTCCAGTATGTGCACCTTCATGTACCAAGCACTCAAGGTTATAGAGCTCTAGCTCCCTCTAAGGAAACCCCATGCAGAATAAGGCCAAATCTAACAAAACTGCACTGTACCCCCTTCTTCATCTATCCTATCTGTGCCCAGGAAGGCAGGTAGGTCCCTCCACCCTAAAGATTACTTAAATTGGAGCCAGTTTTGCCTTTCCCAATGCTATACTGAAGCAATATCACTTCTGTTCAGCCCTTCACTTTAATTCCCTTCTCTACCCTTCAATGATCTCACTTTAATTTTTATTGACTAAGGCACTAAAAGCATATTATAGTCAAGATTGAGTTTAAAAATGATCCTTTTTTATTTTTTTCCGAAAAAATAAATTCTGCTCACCAGCAAGCAAGGAAAACATTTCATCTGAAGTAGTTCTGCTGTGTCCAATAATGGTAGATTTCTTGACCACTTGAGACAATTGGCCATGTATTCCTTTGATATAGGCCCAGGACCTGGGCCAGCCATGCCAAGGAGGGATGCGGATTTAGCTGGTGCTATGATTCTGTAACTTCTTGGTTAATAATAATAGCTAATGTAATTATCATTGTATGCCAGATACTGGGCTCAGGATTTTACATAGAATTTTTCATTTATTCCTACAACAACCCTGTCAGGTAAATGCCATCTTTCCCAATTCAGAGATGAGGAAATCTCAGCCAAGATCATATGCTTGTATGTGATGTGAACAGAATCCAAACACCAACTTGATGGGCTCCTAAATGGTGTGCTATACCAGTTCTAGGCCAGAGAGCTAGTCTGGGACTGAGTCCCCTGGTTGTTTCCCGGATAGTTTACCAATGGTGTTTAGTTCACAAGTAAGCTAAAACCATTAAGATAACTTCTGTCTTCACCTTTGCATACAATTCTCTAGAACTGTGCCATAGATTTTTCTGGCTATTGAAGATTAACTCCATACCTCACCCTCCAGCCCTCAAAATCAAGTTGGGTATTTTATTCAATTTTTATTTATCCAATGACAAATAATCTTGAGCATCTTTTATTTTTATTTTTAATTTACTTATTTAGACAAGGCCTTGCTCTGTTGCCCAGGCTACAGTACAGTGTTGTGATCATGGCTCACTGCAGCCTCAACCACTAGGGCTCAAGAATTTCTCCTGCTCCTGTAATCCCAGCACTTTGGGAGTCCGAGGCAGGCAGATCGCAAGATCAGGAGATTGAGATCATCCTTGCCAACATGGTGAAACCCCGTCTCTACTAAAAATACAAAAAGTTAGCCAGGCATGGTGGCACGCACCTGTAGTCCCAACTACTCTGGAGGCTGAGGCAGGATTGTTTGGACCCGGGAGATGGAGGTTACAGTGAGCCAAGATGGCGTCACTGCATTCCAGCCTGGGCAACAAAGTGAGACTCTGTCTCAAAAAAAAAAAAAAAAAAAATTCTTATGCTTTAGCTTCCTGCCTCAGCCTCCCAAGTACCTGAGAATACAGGCATGTGCCACCACGCCCAGCTAATTTTTAATTTTTTTTTTTTTTGTAAAGACAGGGCCTCACTATATTGCCAAGGCTGGTCTTGGACTCCTGGATCAAGCACTCCTCCTGCCTCAGCCTCCCAAAGTATTGGGATTAAGACACAAGCTGAGCCACCACTCCTGACCTTGAGCAACTTTTTATGGCTTTATTTGCTATCTGCATATCTTCTTTGATAAATGTCCGATTAAAGCTATTTGAGTATTTGTTTGTTGTGTCTGAAGTTGTAATAGTACAAAGCCATGATGTTTAGGTTTAAGTAGCGAAAAATCTATCAATATCATATCTCTCACATTGCATACATATATTAAAATATCATGTTGCACCCCATAAATGTATACAATTATAATTTGTCAATAAAAATTATATTAACTTGAAAGGTCATGTCTCTGGCATCTAAAGGCTTTATTTCTCTCCTTCTTTCCCAGACTAAGGAAGAAAAGCAGTGAAACTTAGAGTAGGTTGATGTACCAAGCATAATTTTTATTTAATTTTATTTTAGGTTGGGGAGTACATATGCAGGTTTATTATACAGGTAAATTGTATGTCATGGGGGTTTGGTGTACAGGTTACTTCCTCACCCAGGTGATAAGCACTGGCATTGACGAACATGAATAGCAGATGAATAGCCTGTGCTTTTTATGCAGTTGCAGACATTCATGAACCTCCTAAGGATGTTTTACCTAGTGTGAGTGTGAGCTCCTGTGAGAGATCTGTGTGCTCTGGAAGTCATAGTTAACACTCAACTCAGAAGGGCATCATATATGGAATTACCAATAATAGAACGTATCTTGGTTAAACAACAAAAACAGATGTAACCAGAAGATGGGGAACACCAGAAAAATAATTACTCACTACTTTCTAAAAATGCAAGTATATTTCCATTAGGACAATTATTAGGTGATTTTTTAAAAACGAATCATTCATGATCTGTAAAACAAAATAAAGTATTTAAGAGTTTGGATAGAACCATCCAATCTTCAATATGACTAATCTGTTTCAACCCTAAACTCAGAATTTTTCATGTGTTTAAGTTCTCTCAGGAATTTTCATACATTCAGTGGAGTTGTCTTTTGGAATTTCATTCCACTAAGAAGAAGAATATCCCCAGAGAGAGTAACTTGTTAGTAGATTGGCATGTAATGCCTGGCTATGTATTTTTTTATTTGTTTTATTTCCCCCTGAAGAGAGCACTCTTAATTACATCACTTGGAAAAATAAATCTGTTTTCATGTCTGGCTCCTCCACTTCAGAAGGACAAATTTTTCTTTTGTGGTGGGTGGGAGGAAGGAGGGTATTCCAAGACTTAGCACGTTGCTTGTTTCAGATCAGGTCCTAATTAGATGTTTGTTAAGTGAATGAGCTGACGGAATGCTGTGATCAAGTTCTTAACTACATCCTTCTTTTGCTTTTCTAAACAATGTAAAGAATCAAAGAATGGTAGGATGAGTGAGTTCATTGTTTTTCTCTATAGCAGCAGACACCTTGTTAAAAAGGAGTTCTAAATATAGTCAAGGAAATGCTCAGTAGTGTTTAGAGCAATATGTTGCCTGCAATGAGAGGGAATGAACCTGTGTCATCCACAGACAATTCAGTCAATTAAGCACCTGACTCCAGAGTGGACTGACGAAGCTCTTAACCTTGAGAGATGATGGGGAGATATTATGTTTGGTGGTTAAATTAATGCAGAGAAAAGTTAAATGACCCAGGCTAAGACTAACAATGATTACATTCTTCATTCATTCATTTAATGAATATTTAATTCAAGGCCACCCTTTGCTGGATGATGGGTGCGTATAAAGAAATGCAAAATAGAATTTGTAATCTAGAAGAGGTTACACTCTTTTAAGAGGAACAGACTCATATGTCTTAATTGTAGTATAAAGTTATAATTCTGTAATGTTGGTTTTCCTGAAGTTTTTTAGTGTATGGTGAAGGAAGTATTTTGGTTCATTTGTTTGTGAAGGGTATATGTTTAGAGAATGCTAAATATTCTCTAATGTGTTATTTGATTTTAGCCTTGAAAGATAAGTAGAATTTTTACAGCAAAAAAAAGGTAAGAAAACTCACAAAATCACCGTGGAAAGTATTCAATCTGCAGGTGTTTCTAGGTCACTGAAATTTTCTGAATGTTATGGTCTGTAGTGAAAGAGAAGTGTCACATGAAAATGCTCTATAAACACCAACTCAGTGCCAAGGACTATGCTAGGTAAGAGGCATGCCAGGTACTGGCACTGTATTTATATTCAAATGGACAGTCTAGAAAGGAAGGCCGTTAGGTACATGAATAATTACTATATGGCGGGGTCAACAAATTTATCCAGCAAAGTGTTGGAGAGTAAATATTTCAGGCTTTGTGGGCTCTAAAGCCTCTGTGGGAACTATTCAACTCTGCCATTGTAGCATAAAAGCAGCCATAGGCAATATATAAATAAATGTGCATGGGCTGTGTTTCAATAAAACCTTATTTATAGAAACAGACAGTAGGCACAATTTTGACCATAGCCTATAGTTTGCCAATTCTTGAAATAGAATGTAATAACTTTGTGATAGAGGCAAGAAAAGAATAAACTCAATTATTAATTATGAGTAGTTTAAAAAACATAATAAATAAGAAATGTTCAGCTTCACTAATAAACTCAAATGAAAATAATGTTATGGTATTAATTTTCACCCTTCAGATGGGTCAAAGGTTTAAAAGTGTGCCAAAGCCAAAAATTGACAAAAGTGTATAAGTTTGTGCAAATCTTCCTGAGAACCACCTAGCAAAAGCTATAATAGAAAAAGCCATAATAGAACTTTAAATGTTAACATGTATTAAGGTCTTGCTGTGATTATACGCTTTGCTCAATGTATTACATATGTTTATTTTTCCTTAAGGTCTCATACAAAATTATGTGGACAATATTATTATCTCTGTTTTACCAAAGAAGAACTTGTGACTCTAGCTTGCTAAGTAACTTGCCCACTTTGCAAGCAGCAGAGGCAGATTTTGAACCTAGGCAATCTGCATCTAGTCTTAGCCTTCAAAACACTGGAATGTACTAGTTTCATATTAGAAAAACTTAATATGTGCATTTTTTAAAAATCACAACAATTCTACAGCCAGGAAATTCTCCAAAGGAAATAAGACAAGTGCATATAATTTAAGTGCAAAGAATTAGAAATTCTTTAAGTGTGCAGCAATGGGTAATTGAGTAACTAAATAATGATCCTTCCATACAATTAAATGTAATACAGCTTTGAAAGAGTTGAGGTGGCATTATGGGAATAAATATGAAAAGATGGCCATGTAGAGGTTGAACGAAAGAGTATGCATTAATATGTATCATAAAACCCCATATGTATACAATGAGCATGCATTAAAGCATCTGAATGCATATATATATGTTGAAAAGCCTTGGGAGATGTGCCACAAATTCATAATATTGGCTATCCATGGGATGTAGGGATAGATATTTGACTGTGTACATGTTTGTATGTTTTTAAGCAAACAAACTGGAATATTTTTTTCTTACAGCTTCAAGCTGGTTCTATTCAGGAAAAAAATATTAGGAATCAACTTTATTTTCCATCGTGCTTTGTTACCTCGTATTCTGAACTGATGTCTGGAGTGTTCTTTCCTCTGTTGAATCACATTTCAATGGTCATTCACTGCTTTGGGGCTACCTTGGAAGCAATCACTCTATACCTTTGCTTGCAGACATTTTATTCCCAGCTGAAAGCTGTACCAGAGCAGTTTGAACATTATACTCCATCTTGAGCTGCCCTGGTTTATGGTTTCATTCACTTTTGTTCAACATCACTTCTACCTTCCCTTGTGCTTCAATAAGATAATGGGTGAGGTGATAGAGCAAAAATGGCCATCCTTTGGTTTAGAAATTGTGATTATTGCAAGTGAAATTGAGCACGTGGCATCTTTTTAGTTTTCAAATTCTCAAAGACTTCAGAAAGTACACTCATTGAACTCAAAACAGGTTTCAAACAATTTACTAATTCTTTTGACAATGTTTAAAACTGTTTGTGGAAGCTGACTTTAACCAGGAATATGCCGTAATAAACAGAGGATACACTTGCAAGTCAAGTACAGAAAAGTCTTGCCTCTCAATTAGTGTTTTTCTTTTCAATTTTAGCTGCTCATTTGAAACATTTGGAAAGTTTTTAAGGAATTATGATGGCCCCATACCCCCAAAATATGATTTTGTTAATCTGGGATGGGATTCAGACTAAGGATGAAATGAATTTTTTGAATGTTTTCCAGGTTATTGTAGCTGGGATCGAGAACCGTTGTTGAAATGTATTTATTTTTGGAGTTTCCTTTTGGATGAGATATTTTATATGACAAATGTCCCAGCTCTTTGGTGGACCTGTCCCTCATCTTCAGGACCAAGAATGTCCCTGCAGGCACAGCTGTTAGTGTACTCAACCTATGTCAATTTTGGTTGGATTCATTGAAACACTGAAAAGCCTTTGCATTTGAAAGTAGGAGCCCTTCTTTTGTTTTTCTTTGTTTATATATTTATCAGACTATGCCTTATTCCCAAAAGGCTTTAAAATCCCACTAACACTATTAGTACAATGTAGGTAGCTTTCCTGATCCTTTAATTGAAATTCTTTCTTAGTTCTGGAAAATTTATTATTAAAAAGAATGTATTCATGTTGACCAAAGATGACATGCATTCATTTTATTGAGTTTTGCTTCACTTTTATCATATTTTTGTCAAACTTCAGGACTGGAGTCACTGAAACTTGTTATATTCTGCATTGCTTCACAGAGATTATTGTGGCACTTTCTATAGAAGGACACCCTTCTTTATCGTAGAGTTTTTACTCTAGCTCCTCTACTCCACCACCAAAATAAAAAGGCTAGGAGAGGAAATAGACAGGATTGAATCTAGAATTTTCTGTAACACAAATATATAAATTATCCTTATGAAAAAACTCTCCTTTGTTATTCTACCAATAATCAGCATGCATTTCTTGCTCTCTGAAAAGAATGACACAAACACTGTTTTTCTGCACTATAAATGGGGAAATACTTGTTTTTGTTAAACTATATTTGTGTAAGTAATTACCACAGTAGCTCTGCACTTTGACAATCACATAATTTTAACACAAAAACAACTTCAGTTCTCTAAATTGAATTTTAATGTCTCTCTTTTGCATCAAAACATAGAGCACTTTCATTGATTTTTATTTGGTAGCCTTTTTTGTTATCAGAGGTAATCTAGAGTTTAACATGAATGCCCATCAATAACATCAGTCTTTCTGCAATGAGTCTGTATGAGTACTCCCAAAGCGCTCAAATGCATATTGTAATTTTGTTCCAAAGAGTGGGAAATCTCTGTCCCGTTCTAACAAATATACAGTTCACATGTTTACAGGAGCACTGCATCCCTAGTAACCATTAAATCAGTAGTTCCTAAAGTGCAGTCCCCAAGCCAGCAGGTGAGCATCACTTGGGTACTTGTTATAAAAGCAGATTCTTGAGCCTCATTCCAGACCTAGTGAATCAAAATTTCCGAGAGTTAGTCTCAGCAATCTGGTTTTAACAGAACTTTCAAGTGATGCTACTATAAAGTTTGAGCACTGCTGTGTTCTGAACTGTAAGCTCCCTGAAGGTAGAGGTCATCTATGCCCCATGACCCTTCTATTCCTAATGTCTAGCAGAGGGAGCAAATGAATGGGTAAATGAAAGAATCTACTATGCCTTAGCGACAGCTGAAAACCTATTAATTAACTGACAGCAGGTAAGGCCTGCTAATACCTGTTATATATATAATGGCAAGAAATAAGAATGAGCTAGTTTGTGACTTTTGTAATTGTAATGAAAAATTAGCTCATTAGTCCTATAGATATACCAGTAAATAATGTAGAGTCTACAATTTGTGATTGAATACTTTTATCTTTTGTGAGTCTTTTTTATGAACTGCATCATTTTATGGGATGATTTATATTGATATTAATACACAGACTAATTTTTTAGAACCAGCATCTTACCTCATATTGTACCTAAATTATGACTTGTGAGTTCACTCACCAATAGCATATGTGAGGATTGTATCAGTCCATTCTCATGCTGCTATGAGGACATACCTGAGATTGGTTAATTTATAAAGAAAACAGTTTCAATTGACTCACATTTCCTCGGGGCTGAGGAGTCCTCAGGAAACTTACAATCATGGCGGAAGGCACCTCTTCACAGGGTGGCAGGAGAGAGAATGAATGCCAGCAGGGGAAATGCCAGATGCTTATAAAATCATCAGATCTCATGAGACTCACTATCATAAGAAGAGCATGGAAGAAACCGTTCCCATGATTCAATTATCTCCACTGGTCCTGCCCTTGACTCATGGGGGTTATTACAATTCAAGGTGAGATTTAGGTGGGGACATAGAGCCAAACTATTATCAGGCATGTATAATTAAATTAAAATTGGTGTTATTTTACTAATTGATATAAGCAATTAGAGCTTTCAGTTAATACTTTTCAAACTTTTTAATAAGCAGTTGGATCTTTTCTTTAAGAGAAATTTTAGTCAGAGCTCTATGTGTCAAACAGATAAGGTAGAGTGGCTCTGCTGGGAGCAGGGCAGAGGTGTTGCTAGCAGCTTTCCCTCTTGGCTGCACTGGAAACTTTGTGTGGTGTTGGTGATTCAGAGACTGGGGGCATTGGGGCTGAAAGATGGATAATTTTTAAAACCTGATTCTAGGAAAACGCTTTCTGACCGTGCTATCTTAATCAACATTTATATAATGCTTTACATTTTGCAGAAAACTTTTTGCATTGAAATTGCATTTAACTGCTGTTATTGATAACCAATGATTCAATCTACTAGATCTGCTTTTAGAATGGCAAATATCATAGATAGAATTCTGGGAACATTCCCTCTTCTTACTCCCATTGTATGAAAGGTAAACATGTGCATTGTTTCCTGGATTTTTCTATGCCCCAGAAGACAGCGAATGAAAAACTATGTCACTTGTCCATCTTCCTGCTTATTTAATTCCTTAGTAATGTAATCTGTGACAAATAAAAAACAAATTTTTACTTATGTAAAAAGAGACTTCATTCAAGAGATTATTTCTAGGGTATGAAAGTAACTATCAAACTAGGGGAGAGGATAATTTTTGGCAATAAGGAGAAGCTTTCTGACCATGAGATATGCAACTATCTGTTATGCAGAAAGGAATTTTTCTTTTATAGAAAGGACCAAATAAGGCTGGGAAGAACCCGATGTGGGGAAGTGCATAAATGAATGAGGTGAACAGGTGATGGTGGCCTGATTGCACGGTAGATCAGAATAGGCAATGGGCCTATTCTCTCTTTTGGAAGAGGTTGTTAAGGAAAGATTGTGTGCTGACTGTGGCTGAGTGTAGGTAAAAGTTCAGGGACCTTGGGGAAGGAGGAAAATCTTAACCAAAGTTTGCTTAATATGCATTTGGTTCTGATGGATCAGTAGGAACAAAACAGTTCAGCTAATCATTTGTGAAGCAAAACATGGGAATCTTGAGGGTCCGTGCCTGACCTTGTCATAAGGAAACAAAGGGGCACCCTTGAATCTTTCCTAACTCATATGGAGAAGGCTGGGTCTGTGCAGCGTGGCATTTCCAGAAACATGAAATGATGCCAGTGGGGGGATTTCTTAACCTTCATTGTTTTCCAGGATAGCAGGGCTTGGGTAAATTTCAACATTGTCATCTATTACATACATCATCTTAATTAGTCTTCATTAAGTGAGGGTAGTAAGTTTCTGCCATCTTACGGATGAAGAAGCTCAAAGTCAGAAAGGTTAAACAATATGCCTGGCGTCACAGTGCAAACATTCAAATTCCATTTTGTTTTGAAACCGGGACTATTTTCACTCTGCTAAAACATCATGAAAATCTTGAGATCAGAAATATGGCCAAAGGGCTATCTTATAAACCTGGAGTGTCAAATCGCAGAGGTCAGAAAGTGTTTTCTTAGAGCAAGGCAATTCAAACTATGCTTCCTTCAGCCACAGTGCCCCGATCAAAGACCACCACACCGTCTCCCACACAGCCCAAAGGGAAGGAGGCTAGCAGGATCCCCACCCTGCTCCAAGAAGAGCAGATTTGCTTTAAGTGTTTGACATACAGAGCCTCTGACTAAAATTTCATTTAAAAAAGGGATCCAACTGCTTTAAAAAAATTGGAAACTATTAACCTAAGGCTTCACTCTGACCCACAGCATTTCCTGGATGAACTTGAGGATTGTGCTGGTTAAATTCCCTGATTCTAGAAGTTTAATGGACTTTTTGGTGCTTGGATAACCTATTGATCAAAATCCAGTTTTTGAGGTCTATTCTAGTTTTCTCCTAAATTTAAGCTTTCTCACTTGCCATTTACCACCATCGTTCATTGCCCGTTTTCAATAGTCTCTTCAATATTATTGCCATACATAGATCTCCAGCCTTCCATTTTGCTCATAGTCAATTATGGTACAGACCTTTGCAACTAGAGTCAGAAAATTCTAAAATATTATCACTGAAAGATCAAATGTCATGCTTTGGTTACAGATCTGAGCAAGTATATGAAGAAAGGCATAGCTTGATTGATAAAATAGGCATTGTATATAAGTCCCTTGCTATAAATTATTTATAGTTCTGTGACTGTTGTTCCCGTTGGTTGTTATTCTTAACTGAAAAGAGTTTATTCCAACTATAAAATCTTGTTTATGTAATTATTTTATTCTTATTTTAAAAATACTATATTAAATATTCAACTAGATAAGAAAGAAGCACTTTATATATGGCTTTTAACCATATCTGCTTTTTAAAATGATAAATGCAGCTGTTCCATACTTTTTTGTGAAACCAAACAAAACCTAACAAACAGTCCCAGATAGCTTCCAAATATAATCAGAAGAAGGCTCAGTTACACATAACATGGCTTTTATTGGGGAAGCTAGGTATTCTTAGGGTTTAAAAGTTCTCTCTAAAGATGTCCTTTGTTTTAATTTTAAAGAAAGTTTAATTAAAGGAAAACTCAAGTTCTCCCTTGGGAAATAGTATTCTTATAATGATAATATTCTTTTTATGTAGTAATTATTTTATAGATTAAAAATGCTGGTGTTTGGAGCCCAGTGGAACTTATTGAAATGCATATGTTCCCAATGGGTTTTCAGAATATCTATTTAGGGAGGGAGATTGATACAATCATAAAAGCGGACATCTGGTACAATTGGATATTCACAATTTAGATTTTATAGAGGTCTTTTTAAATGACTTCTAGAGATTGGCCTATAAATATTTTGTTTATCAGGACATTATGAAACTTAGATATCATTTTCATGTCCTTTTCAACTGACCTCTCTGTCAATATTTATACCAGATGATGTAGACTTTCCCATTCTTTTATGATATGAGTTCACCCTCCTATCAAAATGTCCTTCTCCAGAGAGTGTCAATGGTGTCATTGAATCAGTCCTCTTCATGTGTTACCTTCTGTCCCCTGTCTAGTGTACTAGAAACCACACTGATTATAACCTGCAGTGACTCTCCTGACCATTCACCAATCTTGTTTCTTCCAGTGATGTCCCACAACCATAGGTACTGGAAGCAATTGCATTACCTGTATCCAAATGTCCTATGACACTGAAACTTGACTGGTCATCTGAAAGTATACCTTTATTCACAGCAATTGTTGTAAGGCTCAAGAGATGTCAGCATAGGCTAATGTCTAGTGTATGGATCTGATTGCTCCAAACTAGTAGTAGTTCTTTCAACTCACAAAATATGCAACAATGAGGTAAGTGAATGAATAAGTGAATGAATGAAAATGATGCAAGACCTTCCTAGAGCACCAGCGATATAGCTTTACTTGACTAGCTATTTAATTTTATACAACCATCTCCCAGTTGGCATGCCCATGGCAACTGAGGGAAAGGAGAACAAATAGTACATCATCTAGCCCTTCTTTCTTACCTTCCACCTGGGTCCAAAAGCCAGATCCTTCTACTTCTATTAAGATTTTTGCCATAATTTCTGCTTCAGATCAATGGGCGGATATTATTAGAGTAAAGCTCCTCCTTGAAACATAAAATTTTTCCTCAAAATATATTCGTACTTTTGGAGAAATGTATGAAAGCTAACAAAAATGACAAAATACCTGAAGGATACCTTGTTTGTTTTATTTATCTTTTTTTCTCTACATGTTTTATGAATCACTTTTTATCTAAAGAGATCTGATTATATACTGTGGTTGTGGTTAATTTAAATCTCAAAGTGTCTACCCACTAACATGTTACCACTTATGTCATTGATGATGGGAAAATCACTCTTTTCAGCTACTCCATGGCCCAAGAGAATATTCTAAGATAATGAAAAGAAAATACTTGTAAGCATATGCATTATCATAGAGAAAACAGTTTTCATACCATGCTATTGATAGAAATGATGATCATATAATATAAAATATTACCATTTCCCCAAAATACATAATAATAGTGTCATATTAGTCTCAAATAAAGACACTGTCATTCCTCCTTATCCATCCTGGGTATAGAATCTTTTAAGGGAGGGATTTGATTTGTGACGATCTATGAATGTGTTTGTGCCTGATTCCTCTAAAGGGCACTTTTTGTTTTTTGTTTTTTTTTTTTTTGGAGACTGAGTCTTGCTCTGTCACCCAGGCTGGGGTTGCAACCTCCTGGGTTCAAGCAATTCTTGTGCCTCAGTGTCCCAAGTAGCTGGGACTACAGGCACACGCCACCATACATGGCTAATTTTTGTATTTTTACTAGGGACAGGGTTTCGCCATGTTGGCCAGGCTGGTCTGGAACTCCTGACTTCAAGTAATTCGCCTGCCTCGGCCTCCTAAAGTGCTAGGATTAGAAGGATGAGTCCCCGCGCCTGGCCTAAAGGGCACTTTTAAGCCAGTTGAAACCAAACACTTTTACCAAAATGGTGACACAAAATTGATGTAGGCAATATCACACTTAAAGTTAAGGCTTTTCCTTGTGGCAGAGGGTGTTGGTATTGAAGCAGCAACAATTCCTTATAGGCAGTGGCTAAGTGCAGATTCTTGGGCTCAGTAAATGAGCTGAGTTGACAGTTTGGTAGCGGGGAGAAGAGAGGAACAATGGAAGTATTCAAAATCAGAAATCAGAAAGGCAACTCGAGTCTAACAGGAGGTGCATAGACATGGAAAGAGGTGCACCTGAAGCCAGAAGCCAGGGTGGGAAAGGACTCTAGGCCAAGATCCTCAAATTATTTAACTTTTCATTTAGTCTCTAAATTTGAATAACTGTTGTTGGAAAGATATCAATGAAACACAGTGCTTAAATGCCCAACTTAACATCTTTCAATCGTACCTCCTTGTCTTAGGATACAGTCATGCATTCTTGATGTATGGTTTAATGTGTCCTGGAAACTGTTGTATTCTTCATCCCTCTAGTTGTATTTCCAGCATTTCCCCATCTCTTTTGTTCATCTATACAATATAGACTGAGTTGCAGTCCAGAAATGCACCATGAGTTTTACCTCTGATCCTTTTCACATATTGTTTCCTTTGCGTGGACCGCTCTATGACACCTTTATACCCATACTTCCTGCCCCCTACACTCATGAGATTTTATTTCCAGTGTTTGCCACAGAAGCCAGAAAACCAGAAATCATGTTATTTCCTTATGTTTAGTCTTATCAGTTTCCAACGCTAGAATGTAACTCCATAAAAGTAGTGAAAGCATGTGTTGTTCTTCGTTGTATATCCACTTCCTAGACCACTGCCTGACATATGCAGGCACTCTGAAAGTGTTTTTTTGAATAAATGATGAATGGATGAATGGCTAGATTGATGGATGAAAGGATAGATAGATGAACACACAGTATATACTCAGTAAATCCCTATTGTGTAGCTGTCCAGTAAGGGTTACAATTGTAACTGTTGCAAAGGGCATGCACTCATGGAACTAGATCTGAAACTGGATCCCTTCCTTACACCTTATACAAAAATTAATTCAAGATGGATTAAAGACTTACATGTTAGACCTAAAACCATAAAAACCCTAGAAGGAACCAGATCTAATTCTCTTGGGTGTCAGATTGATATGTTAGCCAGAGTGCTATTTGATTTTTTTAATATAAAAATGGTCCTATCTCTGGAGCGTTAAGAGTTACTAAATGTCTCTGGGCAATTAGCATTCTATTGGTATTATTTCATTACACAGTAATTATAAGCATTCAGTGAGCAGTAAGGTAGAAGGAAGGCATAAGTGTTGTCACTTTTAATGAGCATTTATTTATGTCAGACACCACTTAAAGGGTTTATTGGATAATCTTATCTTCTTCTTGGCGTCACTCGGCATAGTAACATCATCCCAATTTTATATACAACGTTAATGTATATGTAGCCTATGTGGATCAATAGTGTGGTATCACTGATGACTGAGATTGAAATAACTTCCTAGAAAGTCCAAGGGATGTAAAGATTCTTCAAGTTCTTAATTTGTGTCTGTCAAACTCATTAATGAAACAATTAATTGGTTATTCCATTTGTTATTGCCGTGTTTTCTTTCCCATTTTACCACATACTTCAGATACTCCCAAATGCCTGTCTTTTTAACTTTACCCTCTCTCTCTCTCTCTCTCCTTCCCTAGCTCCTAAATTTCACTTTCTTTGTCTAGCACATTTGTTTTTTATTGTTTTGCCCCTCCCCCATTCTTGATTGCTGAAGCCTGAAAGACAAGCTTGTGTAGGCAGAAATGGAACACAGCCAAAACTTTGCAAAATTAGAGAGATTTTTAGCAGATTGAAAGGAGAAAAAATTTTCTCTGTCATACAGAGATGAAGAAACTTAGGCTCACAACCCTTAAGGCCGTGTGTCTATGTTAAGGAGCCATGGACTGTGATTTTAGTCAGGCGTGTGTGTGTGTGTGTGATGGCAGAATCATTTTTCATGATGTCTTTCAATGAGACAGTAGTTTATTGACTTTCATAATGAAATAGTTTTATCCTTATGTCCTCAGCTTTCAAATAGTGATAGCTGTATTACTAAAACAAATGGCCTGGGGTGTTCATGGTGTTCGTTTTGTTTTTATTGTTTGGGTGGGGGATCTTTCTTTTTACCCACCTGTTATTAGTTGAATTGTATCCACCCTAAATGATATGTTGGTGTCCTAACCTTCACTTCTTCAGAATATACCTTTATTTTGAAATGAAGTCATTGGACATGTCATTAGTGAAGTTAAAATGAGGTCACAGTGGATTAGGGTGGGCACTTCATCCAATGGCTGGTCTTTTATAAGAAGAGGATCCTCCTCTAGAGGTTTGGGTAGGAGCATAGCTCTGCCAACACCTTGATTTTGAACTTCTAGCCTCCAGAGGTATGAGACAATACTTCTCTGGTGTTTTAAGCCAGTCTGTGATGCTTTGTTACAGCAGCCCTAGGAAATATTCTACCTTTTAAGAGAAATTAACCTGTAAAATTATTGACCATACAATGAGGAGATTCCTAGGATGACTACCATGTTAGTTGTTACATTTTAAAGAAGTTTATTCTGCCGGGCACAGTGGTACATGCCTGTAATCCCAGAGTGTGCCACTGTGTCTGACATGTGGGGAGGCTGAGGTGGTAGAATTGCTTGAGGCTAGCAGTTTGAGACCAGCTTGTTCAGCACAGAGAGAGTCTATCTCTACAAAAATAAAGAAATAAATACACTATCTGGTTGTGGTGGTATGCTCCTGCAGTCCCAGCTATTCAGGAGGCATAGGCGGGAGGATTGCTTGAGCCTAGGGTTTTGAAGCTGCAGTGAGCTATGATTGTACCACAGCCTTCAGTCTGGGTGACACAGTGAGACCCCACCTCAAAACAAGTAAATAAGTGAATAAATAAATAAAACAATTTATTCTGAGCCAATATAGTTGACTCTGGTCCAGTGAAAACACAAACCCAAGAAGCCTTGAGTAAGTGGTCCCAAGGCAGTTGAATTACAGTGTGGATTTATATACTTCAGGAAGGCAGGAGTTATAGGCAAAGATATAAATCAATACTTGGAAGGTATACACAGGTTCAGCAGACTATCTTGAAGCAGGGGCTTACAGGTTATAGGTGGATTCATAGATTCTTTTATTTGCAGTTGGTTAAAGGAGTATGGTTCTGTCTAAAATTTGGAATCTGCAGAAAAGAATGCTTTAAGGTAAGATAAGGATGCTATGTAGCTTATTGATGGTGGGCAAGGGTGACCTAATTCTTGCTTTGCACGGCCTTAGATCTCGTCTCCAATTAGGTACTTTATTGTCACAAAGAGTCTGTTCTGTCTTAGGGTCTCTATTTTAACATTAATGCTGGGAAGTTGTTGCCCCTGAACTCTAAAGTGGAGGGAGTATAATGAAATTTGTCTGACCTCCCTTCCCACTATGACCAAAAACTCAGTTTTTAAGGTTTCTCTGGGTTCCCCTTGGCCAAGAGGGTATCTATTCTGTTGGTGGGGGCGGGGGGGGATTAGGATTTTATATGTAGTTTCTAACTAACAGACACACATACAAGGAAACTGAATATTTTTCAAGAAAATCAAGAAACTTCTAGCCATAATGATGGTGCTATTAATGTTGGCCCTTTATCTATTTGCACTCCTCCTAAGTATTTTCTACTCTCTTTGGAAATCACTTTCCCCACCATCCCCTATGGTTAGCCCTGAACTTTGAAAGAGTAGTTTTACAATGGATGAGGCTGCCCAGAGGGTATATTAGCCTAGTGCCATGGACATGGCCTTAATCTCCGGAAATCTTCACATTCTTTGGCCCAGGTCACATCTAAGAGATGAAAAGCTATGGTCTTTGCTCTTGTGTGTGTTTAGTTCCTTTCTTATCTCCCAGAGACTCTGCCAGATTAAATAGCAGATATCTAAAAAGTATTTTAGGCCCTCGCTACCTAAAGGGAAAAAGACATTATTGTTATCTTCTGAGGTAGGACATTAAAAATTGTGATCTCGATCACATATTTAGCTTTTCTCTTGTTGATATTATCTTTGGATTAGAAGTTGAAAGTCAAGCACCTTTTACTTTGAAAATATACCATTACATCTTCATTTGTATTCCTGGGGATGACAACAGAACAGTGATTGGCACCATGGTTCTGCCCACATTGTCCTTTTTGGTAACTGTCAATAGCTATTAATAGAGTAATTGCTTAATAAAAGAAGATTAATTCAATTAATGGAAATTGAGCAACTTTAAAAACAATAAGACACAATGTATTCCATTATTATCATAAAAATAAAAATATTCATAGTAGAAAATTTGAACAAAACAAACAATAAAGGAAACAAACCACCCACGATTGCTTAGCATTTATGTTTTAATTTCCAGCATTTTTCCATTAAGGTTATTAGTATGCTTAAACCATAGTTTTAGTTAGGTATCTTGCATTTTATTTCACTTGTCATTATCAGAATTTTTTTTCTGTTATACAAAATACTCTGCAAGCATCATCTTAAGTAACTGCATAATATTTCCTCAATTAGGATATATCATCATTTCTATAAACGTTGTCTGTTTCAGCAACTTCTATTTAATAACTTAAAACAAAAGTTTTAAAAATAAATTTTAAAGGTTTCATTTTAAATATACTCACCAACTATCTGATGAATGAACATCTATGATCAAACTATCCACATTTGTTAATAATATTCTGTGCAAGTTCTACCATTTTTTCCTTTTTCTCCAAAACTCAGCATCCACAAAGAACTAGCCTGGAGATATTATGATAACACCACTCATTTTACTTTCTTCATGCTAAATTCTGTGAAAGATACTGTTACTGGAAAAGGGTCTGTTCCAGACTCCAAGAGGGATTTGGACCTCACAAAAGAAAGAATTCTGGGCAAGCCCATAGATTAAAGTGAAAACAATTTTATTAAGAAAGTAAAGGAATAAAAGAATGCCTACTCCATAGCCAGAGCAGTGGCACAGGCTGCTCAGCTGAGTACATTTATAGTTATTTCTTGATTATACACTAAACAAGGGTTGGATTATTCATGAGTTTTCCAGAACTGAGAGCTCTTCCCCTTTTTAGACCACATAGGGTAACTTCTCGATGTTGTCATGGCATTTGTAAGATGTCATGGTGATGATGGGAGTGTCTTTCAACAGTCTAATGCATTATAATTAGTGTATAATGAGCAGTGAGGAGGAACAGAGGTAACTTTTATTGCCATCTTGGTCTTGGTGGGTTTTAGCTTCTTTCCTTCACCCTGTTTCAACAGCAGGGTCTTTGTGACTTGTATCTTGTCCCAACCTCCTGTCTCATCCTGTGACTAAGAATCCCTAACCGCTTGGGAATGCAGCCCTGTAGGTCTCAGCCTTATTTTACTCAGTGCCTATTCAAGATGGGGTCGCTCTGGTTCAAATGCTTCTGACAATAACAAGGTGAATCAGAAACAATGCTGCTATTTCAAGCACGCGTAACAAACACAATATACACTGTTGTACCTGTAATTCCAAGGAAAAATATCATACAAAATCCATGTAGACAAATGTTATTGTAGTTTAAATAGAAAAAGTATTTCAGGTAGGGACATCCAGAAACTGAACATAAAAAATGAAATTTGAGTTAGAATTTAAGATGAATACACATGTTTAAAGTAGTTGTACGTTTGAATGGAATGAATGGAGAGAAGACAGAAGTAAAGGTTAGAACTATCATAATGGAAAATAGAAATTTCAGCATATCTCCTTTAAACAATTTTGAGTTGCTGAAAAACCTGCTTTCTGTAAGGCACAATTTTTCAAGTTGCTGAAAAATCTTTGCTTTCAGTGAGGCACAATTTCTGACGCTTATGACATACTGAACTCTTGGGGTGCTGCACCACTTGATCCAATGTTTGTGCATTTCTACCTCTACAAATTGGTTGTATGGTTAACTAAAATAATTTGCTTTTGTTTCTGAAATAATTTATACTAATGTTTCCTGTTACTGTAAATATATAGCAATTGAAAGCATATACGCAAAGAAATATACCTGCAAAAAAAAGATTTTTCTCTTCTATAAATGCAAATTTAGTGCATGGAAAACACACAGCATAGATGAACTCCATGCAAATTATGGCATAATTATTGGTTGGAGGAGGGACAATTATAAAAGTGTGGAGGAACAAATTTGTAAATATAGAAGAATTGTGTACATAAATTGCTTCAAAAATATTTCAAGAACTTACTCTAATATTGCAAAAAATATGTGATTGATGCAGCTGGTAAATTCATACTTTAAAAAATGGCCTAAGCTTTCCATGAAACAATTGGCAAATGAATGTATATTTATGCATTTTTTTCTTGGATCAAAATTTTTAGAAATTATATCATTTAAATTCACCTAATTTTAATTGATCAATCAAAGATGAAAAGTAAAAAACATTTCATAGTTGAGGTTTAATACAGTAAATGTCTGGATGATATAAGGACTTGAATTCCAGACTAAGAAGTTTTAACTTTATTTTGGAATGTTTGCAAGATATTGTATGATTTGAGGCAGAGAAGTAACATAACCAGATGTGTCATTCTAAAGTGACATGAACAAGCTGTCAATTTTGCTCAAGATGAATTAAAATAGACTAGAAGAGAGAAAATAGTAAAGATTTTTTTGATAAAATAAGACAAGTATTATAAAAAACTGCATTATTGACACTCAGAATGAGGACAGAAATGGATATTTTTAAGGTACAACATAGGAATTAGCAATTACTTTAATGTAGTGCCAATGGGATGATAACCAAGATTTTAGGATTAAAATACTGTACAGATGAAAGTGACAATAAGAATAACAGGAAACAAAGGAGAGAAATACATGAGGAACGAGCAGTAAGGCAGCACAGAAAGTCAAGTTTGACTTTGTGTCTGTCAAATGGAGAGTTTGAGTTACACATCCTATTCTCTCTTCTCAGTCAAGAGGATCTAGTCCCCTATGGACAGTAAATAACTAAGCAGAATCTGGAGCTTGTGGTTGGTATTTATTTGCAGAGAGGTGCTACATGAAGCCATAAGAGGAAAGACATAATCATATACAATTAAAGCCAAGTGATCCCAACCTCACAGAAGTAAAGGAAGTTGAGAGTTCATGTAGGAGCGATTAGTTAAACACATGTAGGGAGAAAAGGGTCTATAACCTGTAACAACTAAGATATTAATGGTGACCTTAGATAATTAGTTAAAAATAATCACCAGAGTCTTCGAGGAGCTAAGGAGCTAGTCTGTGGTCACAAACACGAAGCAGTGAATGTGGAATTCTAAGAAATCTGCCTTGGAAATTAGAAATAAAATAAAAATAAGAATTTGAAAAGGGGATTTTATTAATGGCAGAGGTCTTAGGAAAAATAATCCATTGAGGCAGATAAAATTACAATTGAAGGATCCATTTGAATTTTGACTTGAAAAAAACATTACTAAATTACAAATAAACAAAATAGGCACTAACTCTAACATTAAGACAAACTTGTTTAATATTATGTGAACAAAGGTAGGTGTGCTGAAAAAGTGTTTTTCTAAAATATATAGAAAACTTGAACTGGTTATATACATAAATAGCTGTATATGTATATTTAGGAGAAAGCATAATATTAAAAAAATAGAGGAAAAAAGAACATATGCTTCCACCAGTATATGGGTTTTGGGAAGCTTGGTAGCCCAGAGAACATTTACAAATTGTGGAACATGCACCTTGCAGTTGGTATGAAGAATATAAATAAATTTAATTTTAAATAACACTTAAGAATGAGAGACCTAATTATAAAAAAATTATCATTTTTAATTCTATTTCATTTTATCTGATTATATCAAGGAGAAAATCCCAGTTTGGTGTTCACATGTCTTTCGTTTCCTAACTTCTTTTTATATTAAAAGAGAATGGTCCGCCACCTCAGAGCATTTGTCAGGCAATATCTGGCAAGTTTAATTATTTGCTTTAATTGAATTCATTTTTATAGTTACCTTTTATATATAGCAAATTATATTCATTTTCTAATTATCGTAGTGATATAAACACTCGTTTAAGATAAGTTCAAGTTAAACAAGTTAAACAAGTTACATCCTCATAGGACGTAACTTTTTCACAGTAGTGAAAATGGTACCAAAAGACAAGTGCTCGGGAAACTGTGGCCTAAAAAATGTTTTGATCTGGGAATTAGAAAATAAATGACCGGCCAATGGTTAATTCGTTGACTTTTGAGACAGTTATAGAATAATTCAGAACATTAGCTTGTTAATAGGGAATACTCATTAGGAGGGTGAGGAGGTCACATGAACTAATTTATGGTAAATGAATTAAACGATCTTAAGTATTTGGTCTCCAAAATGCATTACTTATTTGTCAGCATTCCCACTTGTCATGAAAGTTGTGATTTGTTCAAGAAAACTGTACTTTAAAATAGAATATTATTTATTGCCTTAACAACTGTTTATTCAGCACCTACTATGTAGCAAGCACTGTCATATCTCTTTGAGCAATACATGGATCTCTTTTCACATAGCTTGTAGTCTTCTGTGGTTAAAAATGAACAGTCAGTTTAATTCAGGCATTAAAATCTATTCATCATATTACCAAGCTCAATCATTTCCTTTTCACTACTAGACAAGTTTAGAACTGCAAATAGAAATGATTTTTTCTTTTGGAGGTATGACAGATTCTCCACTTCCATTATGAAGGAATTATTCAATTCATCCATAATAACAACTTCATGTCCCAGGGAAATTCAAATTGAAGGCCTGAATGATACTTATTGTAGTCTTCTAATTATTTGGTTTCCCAAAAACGTAGCCCAAGAAAATACGGGCCTTCCCTTTTAGCTATCATAATAAACAGTGATGTGAATAGTGCAATCTGCCAATTAGAGGACCTACGTAGAGCACATTTTTGATAGAAGAATTAAAGAGGAAGGGTGAAAGATTCAGAGCCAGCCAATAGTGGAACCTTGGCTTGCTAAGCAATGGCAGTGTGTAGAAGGCAGGATAGATGAGGTAGTGCCATAGTAACAAACATCCCCAAATCCCAGTAGGTTAAAGATAAAGGATTATTTCTTGTTCACAATGCACGTCTGTCTTGTTATGAGCCTCTACTCCATGTGGTCTTCACTTTGAAATACTAGCTGATAAAAGCTCCATTGTTCAATAATAGCACTATCTCAACATAGCAATGCTTATGTCGAATAGAGCACTGAAGACTCAAGCACAGCAATTAAATACTCTGGCCCCAAAATAACATAGGAAATTTCTGTTCAATTTCATGGCCTACAAATAGTCTCAAGGCCACATATAATAGATAGGTGGAGGTATATTATTTTTGACTGTATAGGGATAGAGAACAAATATATTTTGGTGAATAATAATATCTACTACACTATGTAATAATATTAATTTCCTAATGTCATCTTATGCCCATTTCAGAGTACCAACAGCAAAAACAAAGAAAAAAGAAAAGAAAATCAAACTGAGACTTTATTTTAACTATGAATTATAACATAATACTTCCATATTCTTTCATTTGGCTGTGTCAAATAGATTTCTTTAGCAGGTGGGCATTAAAAAGGAGGAGGAGGAAGAGGAAAAGAAGTAAGGAGTTTGAATTAGGTCTTAATACTTGAGGATGAACACTCACTATTCGACACTAAAATTAAAAAAAAAAAATCTCTAGTCTTTTTCACAAAGAAAATTTATTCAGATGAGCTTTGCTGACCTGGCAGCATATTTGATTTATAAAGAAACTTGAATATAAATATAAGAATTATTAGCAAAGTGTGGTACATGCAATTAAAATGTATACAGAAAAAATACTGTCTCAGAGAAATTTTAATTGAAATTTTGTATTTACTCGATGCTTTAATTTGAAAGTTCAAAGTGTATTAGATGGAATGCAAAATACTACACTGGATTTTCCTTATATACAAGTTACCTATTGTTGCATGACAAATTATCTCAAAACATAGTGGCTTAAAGTAATAATTAGTTTATTTCTCATAATTCTGTAGGTTGGATTGACTTTTGTGCCAGTGTCGCCTTCACTTTCTCATGGAATTACATTCATCTGGAGGCTCAGTTGAGGCTCATGTTCTACAGTGGCCTTGCTCGCATAATAGGTACCTCAGCTGGATTGTCCAGAAAGGCTGTCTCTCCACATATTCCTTCATCTCTGGCTTCTTCACCTGGTAGAAGCCACATTTCAAAGTATCAAGCGTCAATATATCAGCACTTTTCGAACTTCTGCTTGTTTCATGTTTGTTGATGCCCTACGGGCCAAAGTAAGGCCAGTATCAGTGTTGGAAGAGCTACCTAATAGCTTAAATACTAGGAAGTATGGTTCTTTTGGAGTTAGTACTATAATAATCTGCTGCTGGCCACCTTCTACGTCCATTGAGTCCTTTCTCTTCAGCATGCAAAACACTTTGACTTTCTGGTGAGACCCCATATATCCCATCCAAACATGTCACCAAGCTTGATGTCTGGAGCCTTATAATTTGCTTTAGGTCCACATGTGAATGAGGATCCCTATTGCAACCCTTGTTAATCAGGAGACTAGTGAACTACAAAAAGGTTTTACTAGGTACCACCTTAAATCTTACTTAGGTCTTACAAGAAGTTTTACAACCTTATTTTCCAATTAATCTTTATCCTGAAGCTATTTTTTTTTTGATTAAAAAAATAGAAGAGTGGAAAGACTTAAAAAATGACAATTTTTAGAAAATTTTATTTTATTTTATTTTAATTTCTGGGATACATGTGCAGGGCCTGCAGGTTTGTTAAATGTGTGTCATGGTGGTTTGCTGCACCTATCAACCCATCACCTAGGTATTAAGCCCCACATGCATTAGCCATTTTTAAAATTACTAATTAAGTAGTACTTGGTTATTTTATTAGTTTCTCTACTTTCTACTTTCAATTGAATGCATTTTCTCTAAAGTCTTCTGTTTGCTTTTGTACCTGCCCCTTACATAGCTCACAAAAGGCAAATGACGTTTTCAGTGTGATTTGAAATCTCCACATCCATACACACAAATTCATTTGGCATGTTTTCTATTATTCAAGTTACTGTATGTAATGGTCTTTTCAATTATTTTAAAACCATCCTTTCTTTCAGTTTTCAATAGTAGTTTTCATAGTTAACTTCCTACTTCAACAAAGAATGTCCTTGCTGTGGGTTGAACTCTTCCCTCATATAATATCATGTCTACCACACTCTGCTGGTGTAAAGCAACTCATGAAGCCTTACCAGTTTCAACTGTGGATGAACAAAATCTACCTTGATGAGAAAAAATGCAAAATACAGTCGAGTAAATAGACTACCTTGATGAGCGACATTGCAAAATAAGGTGGCTTTTTTTTCAATCTATGTTTTTGTATGATAATTATAATAATGCAAAAACATGTTTGAAAATCAATTGCTTATCATTAAAAAACATACAAATTTAGTTTATTTGTGAATGATACATAATAATAATACTTAGTGTTGTTTCAGACAAAAATAGGCGTATTTTTATGCCAGAAGCTAAAGTTGGAAAATCTCATTACTAATGAGTTTATTGATTACCGCCTGGTTTTGTTAAATGAAGGAAGTTTTTGGACAATGTGAATTTTTTGAGGATTGCCTTATGTCTTTAAATGTTAATTATTTTTATTTCATGACTCAACGTGGGCTTTTGTCAATAATTTTATACAGATAATAATCAGAAAATATATCTGGTCTTTCTGGTTGTCACTTCAGATCCTAATGGCCATGTCTGGAGACAGATGGTCTTGCTTACTCCCCAGATAGACCTTTGTTAATTTTGATTACTCTGGAGCAATTCTGGGTGGGGCTATATAATAGTTGTTTTCTCTGTGTCCTTGAGAATCATCTGCAAATACCCTGATGTTTCAAACATTCTGGCTGAAAACATATATACAGTAGCCTCTCACTCTCAAACCGATAACTGGTGTCCACAGAAATATTATCTTCTCATATCCCTGATGGGGTCGGGTATCCCAGCCCTGGGATTCTGACTCTCTAGCCTCTGTAATTCTTTGATTATTATTTTAAAATCGTCATATATCTATTTCCATCTCTCTTTCAAAAACCTTAGGGGAAAAGCCCACTCCGGCTCCTAAAGAATGGACTTGATACAAATGTATCAACTTTTGCTTCGTGTATTCTTGAAAATTGTCAGGCTGAGTGAAAGAAATAATAAATAGAAGAAACATTTTTTGGGGGGTTTTAACATAGAAATGACATTTTTACTCATAAATAATCACTTCTAAAATAGAACAATTAGCATTCATGTTAATGACTATGTTTATAGATAGAAAATTAAGTTTTTAAAAAGCATTTTAAAAGAAGCAGTGAAGAATCTGAGAGCAGAAGAGTTTGCTATATAGGAATTTTTACTTCTAGGCCTGTATGCCTGGCTTTGGCTAAGTTTATAGTGAATTACCAAGTGCTGTAGAACGAAGAAAAGACAGTTCCCTAGCCCACTGGCACTGCTGAATAGAACATTCATAACAGAATTCTTCGACTTACAGACCCTGGCTTATATTTTCTACTGAAAAGTACTTGGGATATGATAGAAGTTTGGATTGGTGGCAGAAGATGGGGTTTTAATCACGGCGTTCCACTTACGAGACGTGTGGATATCAAATTCTGGTATGCCTGATGCCTCAGTTTCTTCATTTCTAAATTGATGCTAATAATACCTAACTTCTCTATCTGGTATGGGTAGAAAGTAAAATAGTATGTGTTTAAGCACTCTCTGAACTTAAAGAATTGCAACTTACCATTTTTGATAAGATGTTTCTCATCATCATTATTATCTTGAATTCTTGTAAAGATAAAATTGTATTCACCAAAAGAAACCAGCGGGTTGTTTCTATATGAAACTGTGCAGAACCCAGTGATAGGCATTTAGGCTTCAAAAATCAATTGCCTAAATATAGGAGAGAAAAGACATGCTGTGGCAACAGTTCACTGAAACAATGTTATGGGGCGTTAAGTTGATCTCAAACTTAATATGACTACACAGTGTGAAGTGACTGCAAAACTCTGGCATGATTAGCAGGAAAAGAGTTTACACACTGTAGGAAGTTGTAGTCTTATTCTTCTCTGCATTGATTAAACCACACACCCAGAATATTGAGTGCAATTGCAGGCACAATATTTTAAAGAATTAGAGGAAATCCAGAGTAATTCCAGGGTGAGATTTGTGAAAGGCTTAGAAATCATATCACCTGAGAAAAATTTGAGTGAACTCAGAGAAGCTGAGAAAGAATGAGTAAATTTATCCTGTGTTCTTCTGAGTACAAAGCTAGAACCAATGGTAGAATTTATTAAAAAAAAAAACATGGCTCAGAATACAGAAAGCATTTATAAAATCCAGAGTTGCTTGAAATCAAGATATGATGACTCACTGAGCAGGGAATTTACCCTCCTTGGAGGTGCTTCAAGAGAGGCTGCCTGACCTCCCTCACCACACTTACATAGGATGGGAATTTCCAATTGTGTTGGAGTTTTTATTGGATGATCTCAAGTTCTTCCAACAATTCAACATACATGCTCAAGACTGCTATGAAATATTTAGTATAGTGCTCACTTAGGCTGAATAACACTAAAGTTGGAACAATACAGAGAAGATTAGCATGATCACCATACAAGGATGACACAAATTTTTTAAGCGTCAGTATATATGTATATAAAATAAATACAATAAAATTATAAAATAAATTGTTTAGTATAACAAAAGCATCATTTTCTGAAACCCATGAAATCCTGATTTCATGAGATGTTTCATTAAAAATACAGTCTACCTGTAAGATACTTTGGGGGTGCTTTACCTGCTGTAGTTCATCTAGAGTATGATGATACACATTGTTAGATTGGAAAGTCTGAATTCTAACAATAAAGACACCGGAAAAATATGTTTGGCCCAATTTTTTCTTAACTTATTTGATCATGCAGTATTTATATATATTTCTATGTATTTATTTTTACATATAATCTCTATTACTAACCTGTATAATGATTGGCATTAGAAATCATCTGGGCATATTAAAAGTTATGATTTTAAAATAAGTGATCCAGAGCTCTTCTAATTTATAAAATATATATTATCAGTAGAAAATGTCAAAGCTTTATTTTCAAATATGAGGCAGTTTTCAGAAGGCAACACAATTTGATCTAGCTCCCTAGGATGGCAGAGGAGTTATGATAAAACTGAGCACCTAACATATCAAACCTTCCAGCATCATTCCAGCTATTAGTAATGAGTAACAAAAAACTTGAGGGTAGACTTGTTTCCTGACAGAACTAACAGAGTCTGGCTGGGTTCAATAAATATGTTTTACGCTATTATATTTTGAAGAGTTAAACTGTTACTTGACCAAAGGCTGAAATCCTAGATGTGTCTACAGATTTCAGCAGTATTTTCCTGCTATCTCAGCTAGCTATTTCTCTTCAACGTATATCCCTTTGGTTCAAGGTTTTTTTACATATATTTTTGCTTTTGCGTCTCTCCAGCTTCCCGGCAGTGTTTCCTAGAAGCAAGGAGATGTTTATTATGTGTACCACCAATTTGACTTTATTCTACATTTTTCTTTATTTATCCCAGCTTAGGATCATGTCATTCCCCTACCATTTGTGTGGATTTTTCTAGGTGATATTTTTGTGTGTGTGTGCTGCTAATGATGACAATACCTCTGCATTTAGTCCTCAGGCAGACTCTCCTGGAATTGGTTGTTTAGAACTGGAAATTATTGATCTGCCTAGGCCTGATCTGTGCTCCCTTTATCTGAGCTGACAATGTTTGTTCTGTGATTCAGCTAACATCTCCTTTTCCCAGGGTCATCCCTTTTATTTTATCCTCTAGCACTTGGACAGTCCTCCTATGGCAATGTGTTCTAACACCTTTCTGTGATCTGATCCTGACAGGGCCAGAGAAAATGTTCAGGTTAATGAAGAGCCTCATTATAAACACACATCCACTTGCTATTGTGTTGACTCACATTAAATTCTCTATGTGATTATATTCTGGGTTGAATTATCTAATATTTAATGATGTACTAGGCATTGAATAGTATAGTAAATGCTGCTGCCTAGTAGGAAGGGGAAGGCATTGGAAATAATTTAAAAGAAGTATTACAAGGGAAAAGTACATAAAAATGTATTGTAAATTTATCATAATGCCTGAGTAAAGTAGCTATTTTCAGAATTCAGAATTGGAATATTAATGTCAAGTATGTATTGCTTATCAAGCCTACCCCGTATCAGTGTGAGAGAGTTTCACAATATATAAAGGTTATAGCTTGGCTAAACTGTAAATACAATAAGATCAAAGACTGACTTTTTAAATGATCGATATATCCTATAATGTCATGGTTTTTTGTAAGGAATGGATGGTACTCCAAAAAGGGATAATTGAAAAAAGTTTGAATAAAAAGGATCTTTATGAGGAAATCGTGGTTAAAAGAAACCAACAGAGGATGGCAAAGCACCATTAGGTTAGTTTGTTAGTCTGTTTTTACACTACTATAAAGAATTACTTGAGACTAGGTAATTTATAAAGAAAAAAGCTTTAATCGACTCATAGTTTCACAGGCTTAACAGGAAGCATGACTGGGAGGCCTCAGGAAACTTACAATCATGACAAAGGACAAAGGGAAAGCAAGCATGTCTTACCATGGCAGAGTAGGAGAAAGAGAGAGCAAAGGGGGAAGTGCCACACACACTCACCACATCAGATTTCATGATAACTCACTTACTGTAAATAGGGCAGCATGGGGGAAATCTGCCCCCATGATCCAATCACCTCCCACCAGGTCCCTCCTCCAACATTGGTAATTACAATTCAACATGAGATTTGGGTAGGGACACAGAGCCATATCACTTAGCAAGAGAAGGAAGACTTTATTATCCTTAGATCTAAAAGGGGAAAGGCAATGAGTGGCTACAAGAACTCATTGAGAGCTGTAGCTTCAGAAAAGACTAGGTAGCCTGTTAGAAGCTGCCTTCATGAAGTAATATAGCCACTGTCAAGCAGTAGTCCAACAGTGAGGAGCACAAGAAATAAGCACCTAGCTCACTTTCTCCCCAACCTCCAATCCTCCATTAGTGCCTCCACTGGCCAAGCTCAACTAGAATATAGGGAGCAATGAAATCCATATAAATCCATATATAATGATTTGCCATCTGAAGCATAGAATGGGATGGAGAATGTCAGGGAGTGAATGTGAAAGAACAAACAAAAAAGTACCCTGCACAATGACAAATACTGAATACTATGCCTGGAACTCAATAGGTATTTGTGGGATGAACAGGTAGTTTTTTGGCAGGTTGGATGAATGAAAAGAAAACTTGAATCTACTTATTTCATTTATAGTAAATTTTGTGAGTTTTTTTCTGGCTGTTCAGCCTCTGGACTCCTTTGCTTGAGGAATTTGTCATTTTCTGAGTTTTAGCATATGGTAGGCCTCTTCCTTCCATTGTGAAAGCTTTTAAGGCCAGATCTCTGCTAGAAGTTGTCTATTATAAGGTAGCTAGGCAGATATGGTGCTTTGGACTGAGACCAAATCAGAAGGGAAAATTTTAGCATTGATTCTAGTTTTGACAACAGTTTTTTCTCCTTTAAAACTCCCAGAAAGAATGCTACTACTCTCTTTTTGAAGGTAAAAGTTTCTGTGTAATCCTACACTAGTCAATTTTTTGATAGCAAAAACTGAAAGTTCAGTGTTGCAAAATTCAAACTAATGTCCTCAGCTCATCTATACATAAATCATTATTTATTTCAATAGTTTGGATCTGTGAAGCATAAATGTATCTAACCTAAGTGAAACCAGGTCAACTTTTTAAGAGAGAGCAAACATGAAAGCCATCACAGGAAACATGTTTCATAATCCTGGAAGTCATGAGACCGCCTGGTAGCAAACATAAGGTTTTAGTTCATTACTCTTCTAACTTTCATTGGCAAGGTCCCTTAACCTTGAACTTATAATTCTAGATAGTGGCCGAATCTCTTCAAACTTTGGAAAGAGCCATTAGTGGCATGACCTTTGAGGGATTCTCCAACAGGTTATAAAACAGAACAGCAAAATTGTTCCGCCACCTAAGTGGTTTAAGCAAATTGACTTACCTAATGGGATTACCTTTGCATTAACTTAAATTATTCCAATGTCTTGCTCAAGTACAGCAAGCTCACCTTTGTGTTTTCTTCCAGAAATAATTTAATCTACCACAGAGTGACTTCTCCACTCACTAGCTGTGTGACTTTAGGGAAGTTACTCAATCTCTTTGCATGTCATTTTTTCTCTCTGAAAAACTGAGATGATTGCAGTAGCTATCTCACATACTGGAAAATGAAAATTAAAATAATTTAAAATATGCTATGTACTTAAAACAGTGCCTCAACATATAAAGATTGTTTGGGAAATGTTAGCCAAAGAGATACATGAACGTCATCAGCAAACGACAATGAAAAAGTACAGTGAAACAATACAGAAAATCAAGAGGTGAGGCAAGGCAAGGAAAGCCACAGATGATAATGAATTGTTAAAGCATGGTGCCCTTTACACTTCTCTGGAGTTAATCACCTATAGTATTGTTTACAAAAATTTGCAATGTCCTTTAAATATAAACAAATAAAAATAAGCAGAGAAAAAAATACCCAGGAGGAGCACAACTATTTTTTGAAAAAAAGATGAGAAAAGGATTTATTTTGGAAGGCTTCATCAATAGGACACTCTATGATGTAATGAAAAATGCCCTTGTTGGTGATCCTTATAATGAGCGATAAGTTCCACAGGGCTGTTTATTGTCTAACAACACTCAAACTAGGTCAATGGCACCACAGTGAAATTTGCTTTACTAAAAGGACAACCTCTTGCCATACCAAAAGGAAGAGGTTCTGGATGTGGAAGACATAGAAGAATTGAGGGTGGGGAGACTGATTTGCCTTTTCAGAGAAGAGAGAGAAGCTACTCAATGACTGGTGGAAATGGAATTTACCAATTGAGAAATGAATGAATTGACTATCATAATGGGAAATTTAGGGTTGATAGAGATACATTAAATGTGACTGGTGGAGAAAGGAATGGACAGTGACCAAACCTAAAAAACAATTTTGTTCTGAGCTTTTGGCTTGTGTAAGAAAAGAGCAAGACACAAATTCTGCTTTGCTGTCTTTGATTCTAGGTCCCACCTCCCTGCTTTCAACTTCAGGCTGAGGGGCTTTTTAATGCTTAGATTCAATCTGCCTCATGTTGGATGTCTGACAACTTTTGGGGGCTGTGAAAGCTGTCAAAATAAATTGTCCTCATAATGTAAGAGGGAAGCCAAGCTCCACATCCCTCTGGATGCAGCGAATGTGCATACTCAGCTAGAAAATCAGCATTGTGCTTCAGCAGCCTACTGGATATATTGGTCAAGGGTGAATTTCCAAGGACATCCCTTTGGAATTTCTATACAATTCTTTAGGTTTTGCGAATAAGTCAGTTTCATTTTCCTGAGGCAGTGCATTTGTCATGTATACATTGACATTTGATAAAGGAATGACCGTTGAAGGGGTAGTAATTTTTAGAATTATTGCCTAAACTTTCTTCCTTATCTTAGGTCAGTCACCTTTAACATTTAAATGCTGACTTTTACCACAGAAGAGTTTAGCTGTTATCAATATCTTTCACTATTTAAATAGGTTTCATGGTGCATGGAATATTTGAATCTCCATTTTAGTTTTAAATTCTTGCACTCTGATCATAAGTGTAAAATAAGCTAATGAGAATTTTGCTTGAATTACTAATTAATGAGATTTCTTCTTATTTTTGAAATGGTCCTATTGCACCATTTTCTTCATTTTTTCGATTATAATATTGGAGGGTAGGGGCAAAAGACCAGGTTTATGCTTTTTACTGATTTAATAATGTCACAACATGATATCCTACAACCTGAGAATGACTTAGACTTTTTATTCTATCAAATATTTTCCTTAGAAAATGCAATATCCCATTAAATGAAGTTTAAAAATAATGACATCGATGCTTAATTCCACCACTCTTACAAAACAATGCTCTTTTCCACATGCACTTTTTACATACATACATAAAATTGCATAGTTGCTATCACAGTTTACAGAATGACATTTGTATTAAGCTATTTTCACTTAATATTATGTCATAAAATTAGCCATTATCACTGATATTTTAAAGCTTTTCTAGTATTTTGTTATGTTGATACTTAATATTTTGTTATGTTTTTTAAAATTTGTATCAGTAAACCACTCTAAAAGTGGATTTGGTAAGTGGCTACAAACAAAGCAATTTATTTAGTTCTCAGTGCTGTGGTCAGCAATTTGAGCTGAGCTCAGCTGGGTAGTTCTGTTCACAGCAGGGCTCTTTCATGTGTCAGCAGTCAACTGCAGGTAGGGTAGATGACTTTGCTTTGGGGAGTTGGCTTGTTTTCAGCTAAAGTAACGGGAGTCCCTGGACTGCAAGTTTTTCATTCTCCAGCAGGCTAACACTGGGCTGCCAGTGTTCCAGTGTTCCTAGTGCAAACTGTTAGGCATTCTATTGGCCAAAGCAAAGCCTGATGCCAGTCCAGGTTCAAGAAATGTGGAAGTACATTTCATTTCTTAATGTGAGAGCTGCAGTCACATTGCAAAGGGCATGGCCTATGGTGAGGTGGTGAGGGTGTGTGGGATAAAAATTTATGGACACTTTACAATATTAAATATTTCTATTGCAATTAACATTGCAGTGAACTTTATTGTACTTATAGCTTCTGTTAATTTCTGCTGAATAATGTCAATAACTTAATCAAAATTATCAGGATAAATTCCTGGGAGTAGAATTAGTAAATTATACGTTAAAATGTCATCATGATAACATCCAATTAATGGAGGGTTTTAAGAGTCATTTTCATTGGTTTTAGCAAGTCACTTTGTCTAACATCTCAGTCCTTCCACTCCCTTTCCATTTTACTCTTTCTCCAAAATGACTGTAGTAAGTACTATTGTTTTGGAAACTTAGTAAATGCTCAATAATATTGGTTATTATTATTACTGTTACTATATTTTGCTCTTTCCACCAGCCTTCCTGCAACAATACTACCTTCAATTGCTCTTTCTCTGTTCTAGGATCAGCCAATCATCACAGATCATTCATTTAAAATAGATTAATACATTGTTATTTAATTATAGATATAAACTTCAGCTGTTTACTCTGTAACCTATGAGCTAGGTATTTTATGATTCAGTTTTATAGCTGAAAAACCTGAGGCTTCATAGCTTATCCAAAGTCACACAGGGTGCATATGGTGGAGCTAGCACTTGGATTATGTTTCTTTGAAACCAAAGCTTATAGTCTTAAATGCTCTGTGCTGGTTTTTACTCTTGATGATATATATTCATATACATATCCATTTATATTTAACACAGTGACTAGAAGCAGAGTGGATGCTAAATAAATGGTAGCTTAAAGACATGAAAAGTAATACAGGTTAATTAATGCTGTCACATATTTGAACATTGCTGGGCTAGCTCTCATGGTGGAAAGGGGAAGGCTAGAAGAGTCACAGAGGAGCTGGACTCACCTTTGGATCAGGATGATCATAAAACGGGTCAGACCAAACTTCTAAGAACCAAAAACCTTGCTAGCTAGGAGGCAGGCAAATAGCATCAGTAATGCCTTGGATAAAATGAAACAAGGCTACAATAACGAGTTTGTGATTCAGGAACATAGCTCTGGTTACCAGTGGGGGGAGACTGACAAGGACAACGTTAGTCCACAATCCTGGGAGATCCTGATTACCTTTAGAGAACTTAGAAATGAGAGTCAAAGTGGATCTCAGCTATTGGGCCTAAAACACTGAGGTAGAAGATCCGTGTTTCATGAATTAGAGGCAGAATATTAATATAAATTTTTTTGAAATCTGAAACACACAAAGGTTTAAACTGGGTACACTATTATTTTTTCCCATCGCAAGTGAACACAATTAAAATCTTAGGTTTTTAAGGCTTATTTATATTGCCTTCCTTCTTCAATGTGTGTTTTAGCAGAAAAGAATGAATAGCAAAAAAAATTTTTGCCAGTATTTCTGTTTTGGTTGACTCCATTTTACTGCTAAATAAGGAGCAAAATCACTAGAATGTCTATGTGCTAAAAAAAAAAAAAAAAAAAAAAAAAAAAAAAAAAGTTGGGGGGATATAGGGAACAGTGATCCAGTCAGTGAAATCAATTAAGAGTTGACTGTAGTAATAGCTACTTAGCAAGTCATTTGTTCTTTTCTTAAAATTCAAATTTTATGACTAAACCTCAAGAATTTGTTAATTAACATATCAAAAGAAGATCCTGCTTTTCCTTTAGCTCTGAAAGTTTTAGTAATGTGGTTACAGTTTGTTCTTTAAGTCTTTCTGAAAAAGTTACTTAGCTTTAGGGAAATAAGCAAGATTTAAAACATTTTTAGTGTTTATAACTTTTTATTATAAAAATTTTTAAGCATATATCAGAGAGAAAATACTATAATAAACTCCTATAAACATGTAACCTGCCTTCAACAGTTATGAAAAAAATGGCCAGTCTTCTTTCATCCCTGCCCTCATCTACTCCTCCTCCACTGTGTTATTCTTAAAGCAAATCCCAGGCATAATTTCATCCACAAATACTTTTCTAAAGTTACTTTTGAACTTTTGAAAAACTTATTTACTAAGCTATTACAACTTTTTATATCATATCTGATTCGGTGGCATTATAGATTACTTTGAATCATTTACTACTTTCTTTGATTTTCAGTTATGCAGCTGAACTAAGTTTTAAATGTATGAGCTTGTTCAATACTCCTTAGTCATGTGCTATAGTACTGTATTATATCCTTGTCATAAACTATGAAAAAGCATTCTTATTGAATCAGCTTTAGTGAATTAATATTGTTTTATTGTACTTACTTTTAAAATTTAGAGATGTGTAAAAAAGAGAGATTATTAGGATGAAATGTTTACTGATTTTTTGGGGGAAAATGTTATTAAATTTTATCTAAATTGCTATTTCTTTCTAAAAATTTTTAATCCAAATGATAATGTCTTTTGAGATTGAGCAGGTATGCACTTGAACCAACTGAAGTCTTCAGGACATCTTTTGAAACAAATCTTAGATTAGCTATATATCAAGTAAGGTAGCTATATACTAATAGTCTGGCATATACATAAGAGGGAAGATTTTGTTCTCTTTCCAGGGAATTCTTGTTTGCTTCATAGCATCAGCTGTCTGGAATTAGAATTTACTTGTTTTTGTTGTTGTTGTTGTAAATAAATAATAAATAACAGATTTTTAAAAAAAGATTTAAAGCCATTGAAAATTATCTTGGAAATAGTTGATTTGATAGTATTCCAGTGCTGTCACAATGTAATACTGAAAACTGAAAGTTTTTATTTTGTTCATTACAATTTTTTGATCTTCAAATATAAGGTACTATACTGATAAATAATTGTTATATTTTTGAGAGTTCAGAAAAGACATATATACATTAGCAGTTTGTGAAGCTATTTTTATACTGATTAATAACAATTTGATTACCTTAATAGAAAATGGGCTCTTTTAAACACTGATTGCATTTAGATTCATCTAATGTTTAGATAATGTGTTCTCATGGTGCTTCTAATATTTATGTTTTTGGAGATATTGCATGTACCTTCTATTCTGTTAAAGAGATTGTTTTCTGCCACTTTATGTGTTTCCAACAGATAATCATGAAAGGATGTATGCAGAAATGTTAAAAAAAAAAAAAACTCATAAAAAAATGAGGTATAAATCTTAGTGCAATGGTCAGAATCCAGCATGGGACAGATGATTAAAGGGAGAGTAGTCTCAAGAAAACGTGGTGCTGATTTCAGTGGGCCAAAGGCTTGGGGAAGAGGCTCAGATTGCTTGGTAGAGAAGAAACGTACAGCCAAGGTATCCCAGTCTACTGGACAAGATTTTATTATATCTTCTTCATCCTCTAGCAACTAATCACTTCGCCTTTAAACCTCCAACACATTTTAAAACATGCAGAAAATCTTATTTTTTTGTGAATTGCTGAGTGACTTTCAGAAATTTGGTCTCTGCCTGTGGTATAGTTTAGACAAAGCTATTATCCCTCCAAACTGTGTGGTAATGACAACACATGCTGCTTAATGTAAACTCACAGCCCGGTGCTGGGCAGACGTGATTAAGCTGTCATCTTCCCCAACAGCATCAGCAGGAGAAAAATAAGGAAGCGAAATCATCTTATTCGTATTTATTAGGGGGCTTTGCAGTGGGTCTGTGCCCTCATGCAATTGACATTTTTGCTCATGTTTATAGCTGATGAGCTGTGGATCAATTTAAATTAATCCTTCGCTAGCCTAGAAAAAAAAATACTGACTTTTATAAAGTGGCATCACCTCCATGTCTCCTTCCTCTCTATGTCTTAGCAAATATACACATTCATTTATTCTGAAAGTTTAGCATGGTTAGATATTGTTTGCAAAATTTAAAATATCATAATATGGCTCAACCTATATGCAAATAAAGGCTTCAGAAAATTTACTTGTTTAGTTTTTAATTCTGTGTTTGTATCCTTTAACCCAATATACACTAATTCCTGCATGCACAGTCATACACACAAATTAATGAATGTATGTGTACACACACACACCTACTCATACGTGTTTTTTATTGTTTTCATCATTTTTCTACCACATTAGTGAAAAGCACAGCATTCAATGAGTAAAATCATGATCTTGGGTATAATGAATGTGCTCTGATTCTCTTTTTATTTGGATTTGAAAAATAAATCTGGACCTATGCATTAATTCTTAGGTATAATCCCTGAATAAAATGCTTTTCCAACGTGTACATGTGAAGGTGTGCAAAGGTCAGAAAGGAGAGTACATGATTGAAATTATAAAATGTCAGCGGGTACCTATCAGTTCCAAGAAAAACAGAAGTGCATTTGTTTATAAAATTTTAAAGGAACAAGAAGAGGGCATATTCTATGCCCATTGCCTTGATTCAAAGCCACTACTTCAACTCCCCTGATTCAATCTGGAATATAGTAAGATTGACAGAGAAAGAGATTAAAGATCTGTAACCTTCCTGCAAACAACCCCAGGCTGCCTTGCCCACCTAATAGACAGCATCTAAGACAAGGGAAGAACACATTCTCCTAGTTCATTCAATTCCGAGCTTTCCTATCTTGGGCTGTCAAGGAGATGCCAATTTCTGCCAAAGTGCCTGCTCTCCAGGAGATGCTGAGATTAGAAACTGGCCGGAAAGGCTTTACTTGTTTTTGTCATTGAACAGTCAGTGTCAGGATGTGAGGAACTTACCTCACTGGATGTAGAGGTGACATCTTGATACATTAGCTTGCTGAAGAGTTGGCAGGACCATGACAGCTTCTGGCTGTTGGCATCCTGGATTCATTTACTTCCCAAATTGTTAATGTAGCAAATTAACCTTGTCTGATGAACTTCTGCTACATTTTCAAGGGTCATTGGATATAGACAGAGATAATAAGCAAAGTATTTCTAATACTTTTTACATCCTCTCTCACTCATCATCTCTTATCTTGCTTGTTGCCTAACCTCTTCTGCTAGATCTTTCTATGAAAAAAATATATATTTTCTCTAATCTCTGATAGAAAATACTGAATCTGGGTATATTTCTAGTATCTATGATAGTCAGAACATTTTTCTATAAGGTTAATCATGATGGACAATCTCCATGAGGATATTGATGAGCTAGTTGGTACCACCACCAGATATGTAAAATCTAGACGGGGAAAGGTTACTTTTACTTATGCTTCTAAATTAAGGTTTTTGTCTGTGTCACAGGTGCTCTAGAGCCACTGCAAATTCCTACATTCCAACCACAGCAGAGCAACCTGTCTGTAGTTTCATGTTTCAAAGTGCTAAGGAGAAAAAATAGAGACCCTGGACTTTCATGTCTTTGCCTCCATTTTAACTACTGAGATAAAGGCATGCATTTGTATCACCACCTTTTTTCCTCGTCTTTGCCAAATACTGAAAAACAGATTGTATTTTCATAGAATAAATTAAAATCTGGAGGAGATTTAATAGTTTAATATACTTTATCTACAGGAAGTGGAAGGACAGAGTGGTGGTTATGAATTCAAAGCTATGTTCACAGAAAATAAGATTGATTCCATCCCTGGGCCAGGAACACTGCTGCCTGTGTCTACCTTTTGTATGTCACTGGCCTCTCACAACAACTTTATGAGACAGGTAATGATGAGCTTCATTACTTACAGCTGCAAAGAGGCAGCATCAAGAAGTTATAAAGAGTATACAAGGGCTTTGGAAGCAGCTTCCCTTTTCAAATTGTGACAATGTCTCTTACTCGTTGTGCAACTTTGGATAAGGCATAAATTCTCAACCCTTTAATTTCTTCATTTATAGAATGCCAATAATAATAATGCCTTTCTCATCTATTAGTGGTTTAACTGAGTTAAAACATCAATCTGTGAGTATAATGCCCAGCACAGTGCTTCTCCAAAGTAGTCTCCAGCTCTTCAGCATCTGCATCTCTGAGAACTTCCTAGAAATGCAGATTCTTGGGTTACAACTCAGACATATTGAACCAGAAATTCTGGGGGTGAACTTCATTAATATATGTGTTAACAAGATCTCCAGGTTACTCAGATGCTTGCTTACATCTTAGAACCACTGGAGTAGAACACATAAATACTTTAAAAATGCTGAATTTGAAAAAAGTGCTCCTTAAAAAAACACCCAGTTGTGACTTTGTGTATTCAGTATTGAACCCTTCCTAATATTTGTATTAATATCACGTGACTGAAGAGTCAAAAAGAGATGAAATATTGACTTTCAACCCTATGAAAATATATCTTTGAAATTGGTTAATAAAACTTGCAAAAAGTAACAATAAAAAGTTTTGAGCACAATATTATTCATGTAGAAGACTGAAGGTACTCACCACCACATGTGGAATAATTTAATTGCTTCATGTATGCCTACAATGATAAACACTAACATTTAACTTCACATCTAAGAGTACAGTTTAGAAGTCATTTCTAATATTTATTATCTCAGTGATGTTGAATAAGTTATTTACATTCTCTTTGTCTTAGTTTACTCATTTTTAAGATGGGAACAATAAGAATCTATAAATCTATAGTGAGAATTAAATAATATGATTCATGTAAAGTGGAAATGGCTGTTTTTAAGGAAATATTAGCTATTATTATTATTAAGCTTGTACTTTGCATTCTGTATTGTCATTAAATCATCTCAATAGCCACACATATTAAATAATATTATGTCTTTATATCATTGATGGGAATTCTGAGGATCATAGAGATTAAAGAATATTAGCCATAAGTCACCCAGTTATGTACTAGAGCCAGGATTGAAGCCAGAAAATCTAATTTCAAATCTATCCACTTAAATAGAGATAAGCAGAGTAGTTGTAGATATTTCTGACTTCCCATGGAGCAATAAAATAGTGGGTTGAGGAAAAACCTCAGGAAGATAAACTGTCAGGCTTTGACCAGGATTTTCCCCATAAAGAGGTTGGTGTTGCATTTTGTCTTTGGTACACGCTGTTGTAGAGGAAAAATTATAAAGACCATTATCTCAAGAAATGATCTTGAAGAAAAAGCAATACTGCAAGACAAAAAAACCCAAGCACCTTAAAGTTGAGGAAAGTATTCCCTTCCTTCTCTTGATACTCTTAAAGAGATTAATCAAAGGGACCACTTTGAGTTAGGTCTAGGAGAACAATTTCAATGGGAAGAAACGGTGTTGTAGGATGGGTTTGATGAGCCTGATTCCTCTCACAAAATTCCTTGGACTCATTTTTAGAATCTGTAAAATGTAAATGTAAAACTAGATGATTAATAAATTATCTTCTAGTTCCGTTACACACTTTTTAGATGTTGTTTTTAATTATCAGCAAAAGGGAAAACATAAAAGATATTTAGACACAGTAAAGAAGGAGACTTTCCAAAATTTAAAGGTTGTCATTTTATTGAATCTTAGCTCAAAGCGCCTGAGGGCTCTGGGGCCAAAGCAATGTAAGTTTTCTTCTAGTTTTATATCTGGCTTTGTTTCTGATTCTAAATAAAGCCTTTATTGTCTTTCTATAACAGTATATCAAACCACCTCCATCATGACAATTTCTTCAAATTCATAATTGTATCAACTGCTTGATTTGTGATTTTATAGGTTTGCTTTAAAAGACATAAACAGTGAAGGCATGAGAGCTGTCTTTTAGCGATTGAAATCCATCTAATTATTTTCCACCCTGAATCTCAATCTCACCTTTCCTAACATAATCCATTTTCTCCAATTATAGAGTAGAAAAGTACAGGGTAACTAAATGACTGGAAGAACTTTATTTTTTTCTGGGATTGGAAAGGGATAAAGGGATGAATATGGGAGAGGAAACACAAGGAAATATATCAGTTAGATCAGTTAAAAACATTAAGTAATTTCTATTACCAGAAACTAATACAATTATCTATATAGAATAGAAAATGTCACATCAAAAAAAGTTAATATCAAAAAAAGACTTTGAGGCCCAGCTCCTGTGTATAATGCTCACCAATGTGTTCTGAATTTGCAACTGTGGGAATGAATGTAGATGTGCTGATTTTGCCTAGCAACTCTTCATGCAATATATATCAGACACCAGACAAATACATTTTCTAATTCTTGGTAGGTTGTTAATTTTTATTGAAGTCAGTCAAGATAATAATTTCAGTCATCATAGCATACAAGAAAGGTTTATTTCACTTCTAAAATATATGTTTCCAGTGGAAATAATTAGAATCTTTTAGAATGGGGACTATTTGTCAAGGGTCGATACTTTAAACAGAATGTGAAGCTTTCAGAATTAGCAAAATACTATTGGTTTCATCAAGATGCCATTTTTTATTACCTTCAGCTGCATATAATATACAAATTAATGGATATAATATATTTGACAAGTAGATATCCTAATGAATTTGCAATCTGGGTCTTTCTTAAAGAGTAGTTTTGGGTTTGCTTGAAGTTCCACAAAATATAGACTCTTTGGGGAAGAATGAACAAAAATAAGTGCCTCTCTCCCTTTATGTGAGTTTATATGTCTTAAAGACAGAATTTGAATTATAATCAAGTAGGGAAGCTTAGTTTGTAAATTAAAATGTATTACTAACCTTATCCTAAGCACAAGTCATGGTAAGGCTCTAAATGAGAGAATGGATATATCAAGAAAAGATTAAGTAAGTACTGCAGATAGTACATGACAAGTGAAAATGGGGGTGTGGACATCCGCCTGCGTGTATGCTTTGATGGTTATTACATAGCTTAAAGGCTAAGGGTTGGGGAGGGGGAAAAAGACTAGGGGAATTAGAACATAATATAATGATACGATATTTTTTCTACTTGGTAAGAATCACTTGTTAACTAGCCCTTTAATGCTTATCAGGAAATGTTTTATTATCATGTTATGTTGAGCATTTGCCCTGAAATTATGTTCGCATTCTTAGTTGGTTTAGAGAGCACTGTCCTCTCTCCTGTCTCCTCTCTCCTCTCTCCTCTCCTCTTTCCCCTCTCCCCTCTCCCCTCTCCCTTCTCTTCTCTTTTCTTTTCTTTGAGATAGACTCTCGCTGTATCTATCACCCAGGCTGGAGTGCAATGGTGCAATCTCGGCTCACAGCAACCTCCGCCTCCCATGTTCAAGTGATTCTCCTGCCTCAGGCTTCTGAGTAGCTGGAAATACAGGTGCCATCAACACACCTGGATAATTTTTGTATTTTCAATAGATGTGGGGTTTCCCCATGTTGGCCGGGCTGGTCTCAAACTCCTGACCTCAGGTGATCTGCCTGCTTCGGCCTCTCAAAGTGCTGGGATTACAGTCGTGAGCCACCACACCCAGTCACATTTTAATTTTTCATCTCATAAATGTAAACTTATATTTCTTAGTGACATAATAAAATCTTCTCATTTAAATAATCTTCAAATTAATTGGTTTGATATATTTTGTTATTCTCTTTCTTGTTTCTGCTTCATTTTTAATTTTATTTGTTTCTATTTTAGAAATACAACATAAATACTCCTTAAAGGCCATAAATGAGAGCTATTTCACTTGCTATGAAAAATTATGTTTCAGGATATATTATTATAGCTACATGTTTTATCATGTTTTAGATAGATATCTACATGTATCTCTAATACAGTATTGTTTTACAGTTGTTTAATAAAAAGATCAATAGCAAGACTGTTCAAGTGTTTGTATCATAAGCTGCCAATTAAGTAACTGCATTAGAAGGTGTTTACTAATATAGGCTGAACATCACAAATCAGAACATCTAAAAGCCAAATGCTCCAGAATTTAAAACTTTTTTGAGTACCAACATGGCACTCAAAGGAAATGCTCATTGGAGCATTTTGAATTTCAGGTTTTTGAATTTAGGGATGCTCGGCTGGTAAGTATCATGCACATATTCCAAAATTCAAAAAACAAAAACCTAAAACACTTCTGGTCTCAAGCATTTAATTTTTTTTTTAAAGATGGGGTTTCACTCTCTCACCCAAGCTGGAGTACATGGTGCAATCACAGCTCACTGCATCCTCAAACTCCTAGACTCAAGGGATCCTCCTGCCCCATCCTCCCAAGTAGCTGGGACTACAGAACACCACCATGCCTATTTTTCCTTTACTTTTTTTGTAGAAGTAGGGTCTCGCTATCTTGCTCAGGTTGTTCTCAGTCTCCTGGGCTCAAGTGATTCTCCCACCTTCACCTCCCAAAATGAGATGCTGTACCCTGCCAACCATTTTGGATAAGGGTACTCACTCTGTACTATAAGGATACTCAACCCGTACTATTCTCTGATGTATCAAATATTCACACTTTAGAAATATGAGAAATCATGGAAAAGGAAGCTCATGAGCCAAATAACTACTGAAAGCATAAAGCAGTATGCCCTACATAATGAATGGGTTTTGGTGTGATACGTTATGTGACAGCATAGACTTATGAATTATATACTCCTGGATATTACCTGTTACTTGTTAGGTGACACTGAGAAATGTTTTAACCTTCATAAGCTTCTGAGTTTTTTTTTTTTTCATAGATAAATTCTTAGAAGGCTTTGATGATCAAAGTAGAGAATGCATGTAAAATGCTTAGCACAGTGCCTCATATCAAATAGACACTGAATAATCCATCTAGCCATTAGCATAGTTAACCATCACAACTTTACTTGCTGCATTGCTGCCTCTGCTATACCCCATTTCTCATCTCCACTTTTCTACATACACACGCAAATGCACAGACAGATAATACAAGTCATGGAAAGAATATAATAAAGGCAAAGTATTATAAAAGCAAGGAGAGAATGTCCTGTACTAAGAACTCAGGGACCTAAGTTGATACTTCAGTTCTGTTGCTGACTTATTACCTTACATTGAATAAGAAACTTAACCTCTCCATTCCTGTTTCCATGTAGTTAAGATGATAACTTTGGGCTAAATGTGCTTTTCGATTGAATGGATCAAGAAAAAAAGGATGAAATGACACATTACACCTGAGTAGGTACAAAAAAGGCAAGAGACTGCAATGATTCTTTTATTGAGTACTTGATAAAAAGAGAGAGAAACATATTGGTATTATTATATCATGTTTAGAAAAGTCCTTTATTATTTTATTATAATAAAATGCATACAATATATGCATTCCCCTTCCCTTATACAGTCCTCTGTATTATTGTTTGATGTTGGATAAACC
Organism: Symphalangus syndactylus; assembly: GCF_028878055.3. Lineage (NCBI taxonomy): Eukaryota > Metazoa > Chordata > Mammalia > Primates > Hylobatidae > Symphalangus > Symphalangus syndactylus. The sequence goes on from NC_072428.2 coordinate 15,582,883, forward strand.
ACTTCTGCAGAAGTCTCTTTCCATTGGGAAGCTGGATCTCTGTAAATTTCCAACACAGTCTCTCCAATTGTGCATTGAAGTTGTAATTTCTTCTCAGTCTGATGGCACTGCATTTACCTGGATGGCCCTTGTTTTTCCTTTCTTCATCATGCCAAATAAAGCTCTTGAGTATCTGTGCCTTCACTGTATCTAGTTCCTACTGCCTTTCTTGGACTTACCACAACTTATTGCATAGATTTTAATTCAGTAAATATTTCTTGAAAAAGTATCTGTGCTAATCACTGAGGAGAGACACAAAAATAAATGAGATGTACTACTTTGCTCTTGGAGAGCTTATAGTCTAAAGAGCAGACCAGAAGACCAATGGATATATTAATATAATAGAGTATGTGGGTAGTGATGTATATATAAGATGCAATAGGAGCTTCGAAGCAGGGCATGACTTTGATGTGCAGTAGAATTTTTTTGGATGGGATGATGCTTAGACTGCGTTCAGAATAATGCATAGAAGTTTTTCAAAGAAAGATTTATGGGAAATATTTTCCAAGCAAGCTGATCATCAAGATTAAAGTTGAAAGGGACCATGGCATGTAGAAAACCAAAACCAATATATGGGGGAAAATTAAGAATAAGTTGGGGCAATGAAGATAAGATAATGTAGGGTGCTTAATTCTATTTCTTAATAATTTTATTGCAATATAATTTACATAAAATAAAATCCACTCATTTTAAGTGTATGGTTCAATGACTTTTAGTAAATTTACAGAGTGATGTGTCCATCACCAAATTTTTTTTTTTTAACATTTCATCACAACAAATAGGAACCTTTTACCCATTTGTAGTCACAGCCAATCCCCATCTCCAGCTCTAGGCAACCAATAGTCTATTTTCTGTCTTTATAGATTCTCCATTTCTGGACATTTTCTATAAATGAAATTATATAATTTGTGACCTTTTTACACATAGCATAATATTTTTGAGATATATTGATTTCATAACAGAAATCAGTACTTTATTCCTGACAAATATTATTCTGTTGTATGGATACGTAATATTTTGTATGTTCAACAGTTTATTGATATTTTGATTGTTTTCACTTTTTAGCTATTATGAATACTGTTGCCACAAACATTTATGTACAAGTCTTTGTGTGGACATGTTTTCATTTCTTTCAAGTAAACACCTAGGAGCAGAACTGCTGGGTCATATGTTCACTCCACATTTAGCATTTTAAGAAACTAATGAACTGTTTGCCAAAGTGATTGTACAATCTTATTTTCCCACCTGCAGTATAAAAGCGTTTCAATTTATCCACATTCTCGAAAACACTAGTTATTATCTCTCTTTTCCATTATAGCCATCTTAGTGGGTATAACTTTTGAACCTTATTATAATTTTAATTAGCATTCCTTGATACTGTAGTGATATTGAGAATATGGTTATGTTCTTACTGACCATTTGTATTTATTCTTTGGTGAAATATATATTCAAATCTACTGCTCATTTTTAATTGGCTTCTTTATTTGACTTTAATTGACTTTATTGAGTTGTAATGGTTATTTACATTTTTTGGATAAAAGTATCTTATTGGATATAAGTTTGTATATATTTTCTCCTGTTGCCAACCTTTCATTTTCTTAACTATATCTTTTGAGAAGCAAAAGTTATTAATTATGATAATATCCAATTTATCCAGTTTTTCTCATATTTTTTGTGCTCATGTGTTGTATCAAAGAAATATTTGCCTAACTCAAAGGAACAAATATTTGATCCTATATTTTCTTCTAATATGCTTAGTTCCATCATCCATTATGACTTAATGTTTATATATAGTTTGAAGTAAGGTTCTACCTTCATCATTGGAATATGCATATTGAATTGTACCAGCACCATTTGTGGTAATTGCTATCCTTTCACTATTAAATTGCCTTAGCACGTTTCTCAAAAATCAATTAACCATAAATGTTAAGATTCATTTCTGAGTTCTTAATTCTTTGCCATGGATCTATGTCTATTCTTAAGCAAACACCATACTCTCTTGATTCCTATAGCTTTGTAATATATTTTAAAACTGAAAAGCGTAAGTCCTACAACTTTGCTCTTCTTTTTAAATATTATGCTGGCTTTTTTGCTGTTTTAAAGAGCACTGCCTATCCCCTGGGCAATGGAAAGCCACTATCTATGCACTTATCATCTTTCCCAGACTATAAACCTCTTTAGTGAGGAAAGTCTGTCTTACTCATTTCTATGTCTATACCAGTTGGTATGTTGCACAGCCTCGGAATATGTTTGTTGAAGATGTAATATTCTTCAACAGACACATTATGAAGAATGACATTATGACTACTCAGTGTATTATATGCTGATGAGATTTGGTAGGCTTCATTAGAAAGTGCACTGGATTGAGTGAGGGGAAATGCTAATTTCAGTCCCTATCTGTGATGCGTTAGTATTTGACCTTGACAAAGTACGGAACTACTCTGAGCAACAATTTCCACATTTTCAAAGATGAGGTTAGTGCTAATTGTTTTTTAAGGTATCTTCTGAATTAAGATATCATTACCAATATTAGGAAAAATAATATTTTACTTATCAATTGCCGTGTGACAGGCCATATAATAAACAAAAAGAAAATAAATATAAGGAACAGGCCATGTTGTCACGGAATTTGTAATTCAGATCAGATGGTAGAGTATACATATTTATAATAATGCTTTTTTAAAAAAATAAACGTTATTATGTTAGAATAGTACATCTTCTTTTCTTTTTTATTTTACCTTTGATAGAGATGGTTTCCTTTTGAACTGACATTCAGTTATTGAATATAATTCTGCAGATTTCCAGTTATATTTGTCAAGTCATCAGCACCTTCATTTTCACATACTTAAAGTATTATTATTCAAGCTTTGCACATCAAGCATAGAGATTTATGTACATTAGCGTTCTTTGTTCCTATGCCTTAACTTACGTGGCAGAACTATTATCTCGCATGCCATATTTGGGATTTTGGAAATGAGCACAGAGTTGTTTAAATCCAGTGAGCGCACTTCCTCTGCCCTTTGGTCCGAAATGTATGCAATCTAAAAATGTGAGAGGAAGAGAGAAATGAGATGAATAACCCAAATATAGTAGCTGATTTCAGAGATCATTTACTATTACAGCAACCAAAGCAACCACTTCTCAAAAATCCAAAGTAGACAGCTCTACTTTCTCATGGTTTACATGATGATTTTTCCATAAGTATGAAAGTAATATTTTAGCCAGAAGGTCCTGTGGTTTTTATTGGAGAGAATATATTTCAATACGAATTCAGGGATGACATCAATAATTTGTTACTTCTTAATAATTTTGGAAAACACACCTCAGTGGAAACTACTTAATTTTTTTCTTTCAAAAAATTATCTGTGTAAATTAAGCTATCAGACAAGAGTACTAGAGAGTGTAATTGACTAGAAATGCAGGTTTTGCTGATGAATCAATTGGTATTACCCATGAAAGGTAAAATTCAATAAGTGGAATAAACATTTTTTATTCAAACATTTTTAGACTCATCTTTAATGATAATAATGTACGTTTCTTCTTCATTCCATAAGCAAGTGTTCAGAGTAATATTAAAATTACTTTTGTTTTTTACTTTTAGGTTCAGGGGCACATGTATGGGTTTGTTATATAGGAAAACTCATGTCACGGGGGTTTGTTGTACAGATTATTTCATCACCAAGTAACTGAGCCTAGTACTCAATAGTTATTTTTTTCTGTTCTTTCCTCTCCTACTCTTTACCCTCAAGTAGGCCCTGGTGCCTGTTGTTTTCCTCTTTGTGTCCTTGTGTTCTTATCATTTAGCTCCCACTTATAAGTGAGAAAATGAACTCTTTGTTTTTCTGTTACTGTGTTAGTTTGCTAAGTATGATGGCCTCCAGTTTCATCCATGTTCCTGCAAAGGTAATGCTCTCATTTTTTTTTTCTTACGGCTGTGATGTATATGTACCACATTTTCTTTTCCAGTCTACCACTAATGGTAGACTAATCAACATTTAGGTTGATTCCATGTATTTGCTACTGTGAATAGTGCTGCAGTGAACATATGTGTGCATGTGTCTTCACGGTAAAAGGATTTATGTTCCTCTGGGTATATACCCAGTAATGGGATTGCTGGGTGGAATAGTAGTTCTGTTTTAACCTCTTTGAGGAATCACCACACTGCTTACCACAATGGTTGAACAAATTTGCACTCCCACCAACAGTGTATAAGCATTCCCTTTTCTCTGCAACCTCACCACCATCTTATTTGTTGACTTTTTAATAACAGCGATTCTCACTGGTGTGAGCTGGTATCTCATTGTGGTTTCAATTGCATTTCTCTGATGATCAGTGATACTGAGCTTTTTTTCATATGCTTGTTGCCCACATGTGTATCTCTTTTTGAGAAGTGTCTGCTCATATTCTTTGTCCACTTTTAAATGGTTTTTTTTTTTCTTGTAAATTTAACTTCCTTATAGATGCTGGATATTGCTACATATTAAACCTTTGTCAGATGCGATAGAAATATTTTCTCCTACTCTGTAGGTGGCCTATTTACTCTGTTGGTAGTTTATTTTGCTGTGCAGAAGCTCTTAAGTTTTATTAGATCCTATTTGTCAATTTTTGCTTTTGTTGCAATTGCTTTTGGCTCTTTCTCATGAAATCTTTGCCAGTTCCTCTGTCCAGAATGATATTGCCCAGGTTGTCTTCCAGGGTTTTTATGGTTTTGGGTGTTATATTTAAGTCTTTAATCCATCTTGAGTTGACTTTTGTATATGGCTAGACAGCTATCTCAGCACAATTTATTTAATAAGGAGTCCTTCTTCCATTGCTTGCAACTGTCAGCTTTGTCAAAGATCAGATGGTTGTAGGTGTGTAACCTTAATTCTGGGCTCTCTATTCTGTTTCATTTGTTTGTCTGTTTTTGTGCCAGTACCATGCTGTTTTGGTTACTGTAGCCCTGTAGTATAGTTTAAAGTTGGACAGCATGACGCTTCCAGCTTTGTTCTTTTTGCTTAGGATTTCATTGGCTATTCATGCTCCTTTTTGGTTCCATGTGAATTTTAAAATAGTTTTTTTCTAGTTTGTGAAGAATGTCATTGGTGGTTTGATAGAAATAGCATTGAATATGTAAATTGCTTTGAGCTGTATGGATAATTATTATTATTATTATTATTATTTTGAGATGGAGTTTCTTTCTTGTTGCCCAGGCTGGAATGCAATGGCATGATCTCGGCTCACTGCCAACCTCCACCTCACGAGTTCAAGCAATTCTTCTGCCTCAGCCTCATGAGCAGCTGGGATTACAGGCACCTGCCACCACTCACAGCTACTTTTTTGTATTTTTAGTAGAGACAGGGTTTCACTATATTGGCCAATCTGGTCTTGAACTCCTGACCTCAGGTGATCCACCCGCCTTGGGCCTCCCAAAGTGCTGGAATTACAGGCGTGAGCCACTGTGCCCAGCCAGCTATTTTAATGATATTGATTCTCCCTCTCCATGAGCATGAAATATTTTTCCGTTTGTTTCCATCATCTCTGATTTCTTTGAGCAATGTTTTAAAATTTCTCATTATAGAGTTCTTTCACTTTTCCTGGTTAACTGTATTCCTAGGTGGGTTTTTTTGTTTGTTTGTTTTTTTGTTTTTTGTAGCAATTGTGAATGGGGTTGCAGTTCTGATTTGGCTCTTGGCTTGGCCATGGTTGTTGCATAGGACTACTAGTGATTTTTGTACTTGTTTTTTTTTTTGTATCCTGAGACTTTGCTCAAGTTGTTTATCAGCTGAAGAAGCTTTTGCACCCAGACTATGGGGTTTTCCAGATACAGAATTATGTCATCTACAAAGAGAGGTAGTTTGACATCCTTTCTTCCTATTTGGATACCTTTTATTTATTTCTCTTGGCTGACTGCTCTGGCCAGAAATTCTAATACTATGTAGAATAGAAATGGTGAGAGAGGACATTCTGTCTTGTGCTGATTTCAAGAGAACTGCTCCTAGCTTTTGCCTATTTAGTGTGATGTTCGCTGTGGGTTTGTCATAGATAGCTCTTATTATTTTGAGTTATGTTTCTTTAATATCTAGTTTATAGAGAGTTTGTAACATGAAATGATGTTAAATTTTTTGAAATCCTTTTCTGCATCTACTGACATAATCATGTGGTTTTTATCTATATTTCTGTTTATGTGATAAATCACATTTATTGATTTGTGTATGTTGAACCAACCTTTCATCTCAGAGATAAAACTTACTTGATCATAGTGGATTCGCTTTTTGATGTGCTGCTGGATTTGATTTGGCAGTATTTTGTTGAGGATTTTTGTATCTATGTTCATGAATATTGGCCTGAAGTTTTTTTTCTTTTTTTGTTATGTCTCTGCCAGGTTTGGTATCAGGATGATGCTGGCCTCATAGAATGAGTTGGGTAGGAGTCCCTTTTTCTCAATTTTTTGGAATAGTTTCAGTCAGAATGGTATCAGCTATTCTTGGTATATCTGGTTGAATTTGGCTCTGAATTTGTCTAGTCCTGGGCTTTTTTTGGATGGTAGGCTATTTCTTATTGATTTAATTTCAGAGCTCATTATTGGCCTGTTCTGAGGGTCAATTTCTTCCTAGTTCAGTCTTGGGAGGGTATACATGTCCAGGAATTTATCCATCTCTTCTAGGTTTTCTAGTTTGTTTACAAGAGGTATTCATCACAGTCTCTGATTGTTGTTTCTATTTCTGTGGAGTCAGAGTAGTAAAGTCCCCTTTATCATTACTAATTGTGTTTATTTGTGTCTTCTCTCTTTTCTTCTTTATTATTCTAGCTAGCAGCCTCTCTATCTTACCAATTTTCTTTTTCAGAAAACCATCTCCTACATTCATTGATCTTTTGAATTTTTGGTATCTAAATTTCCTTCAGTTCAGCTCTGATATTTGTTATTTTCTGTCTTCTGCTAACTTTTTGGTTGGTTTTCTCTTGCTTTTCTAGTTCTTTTAGTTGTGAGGTTAGGTTGTTAAAAAATTACTTTTTCAATCAAGAAAAGCTTTGTAGTTTCATTCAATTTATAAGTTTTTCCCTAAGCAGTTTATGCCAATACAAGGTCTTTTATTAAATTTACTTTCCTAGGTCACTAGGGTACAAGCAAAGATTTAAAATGAGTTTTATTTTAGAATCACAGACGCTTACTGGCTGTAAACACTTAGCACTGAAATATTTTATTCTGGACTGTTTACTCCTAGTGTTTTAGAAATGAATTTCAGTATCTTGATATAAGTTAACAATTTTCCAGGAAGCAATCTGATTTTGCAGAAAGCAAGTCACCTGAGCTATGCTTCCTATTATTTTGGGGTTAATGAATCTTTTGTACATAAAAGAGCCATCAGATAATTTTAGATTACAATAATTTAAAAGTCGAAGTTAAACTGGAGGGATATGAGATATCTAACTAATGAAAGAATTGAGAAACAGTCAGAGATGTTACATGCAGTGTGGCTGCAGTGATTTTTCTAGAACCCTAAAGACAATGAGTTCTATACCCTGAAATCCCTTCATGGCCATGATCATATGCCTGTCTCCTCAGATTAGAGACTTGGAGTTTGGGGGAAGAGAGGAAAGCAGAGGACCAGCACCCCACCCCCCCCATGTTAGTGTCCATATCTACTTTGAACCAAGGGTGAGTCATGTTATTTGGCTTACTCTTCACCTCTAGAGTCTCTCTCTTTTCAGGCATATTGGGAAATCCAGCTCTAGGAGCTGATCACAGGGAAGGAATTTTTTTTTTTAATGGAAATATAGGGACACAGACAGAGGAAAGCAATGAGATATTGGTTTGGTTTAGTTTAGAGAGGTACAAAGCAGGACAAGATGCTAACCTGTCAGGGCATGGGGATGTGCTCAAACTTCAAATAGCCACCGATATGAACAGGAATGTGAGGCATGACCATGGCTGCTGGTACATACAGTGGTCTTGGTGTGATTTAGGAAATAAGTCCTTTGTTCCAGCCATCTTTGGGAAGTTGTTAAAATAAGATACTTTGTTACCATCTGCAAGAAAAGTATAATAAATACATAAATCTCTGATGTTTAAGAAGTAAACAGTATTCCTTTAGGGGACTGATAAAATTGGTCCTGGTAGTATCTTACAATAGGGTAGATGAATAATTCTGAGAAATTCATTTCAAATATTCCACTAGGTGTTATTTCAGGTTCTGCAATGGTTTCTCCATAGGTCACTATTAGTTTTAGAGATCTTCTGGGTATGACTCACATTTCTCATCTTGGGAGCCCCCTCAAACCTCATACAGAAGAACACTCTTTGTACCAGGGTGGTGTTCAAATGTCTACTGTTAGTCAATAGTGGCAAATAGTACCATGGTAACATTTTCATCTAATCCATCTATAGAAATCTTTAGTTTGTACATGGGGCCTACTGGATTGGCATTTAGGCATCCAGAGGACAATCAACAACACAGTTCCTAAAACATCCCTAACCAAATTCTCCTTCTGGTTTACCATCTTAGACTTTTTCCACTGTTTTTCAGGATTCTTGCATATTTCTTGATATGTTGAGTGTAGTAGGGTTAGAAACAGCCACAACTGTACTCCTAGTGCACATTCATGAGCATCACGAGGCCTCCAGGTTTCCTATGCCCTCAAGGCTCCTTCCTGAAGTTCTGTTCAGCAACCTGTCCACATGAGAACCTGCCCCATCTCTTAGGAAAAAGAAGCAATATGCTTCAGTGGGTAGGAACTTGAGACTTGCCTTGATTCTAAGCCACTTACCTTTTCCTATCATCCCTTCTTCGTACCTTTGAGGGCCACGTAAGATATCAGAATAAAACTAACCTGGAAATTGTAATCAAGTTCAAATGTATTCTTTTTGCTGTAGCCAAGGTGAACTTTACTCACACTAGTGGGAGTACAACACTCCTGTAGATAAAATCTTTCAGTGGCTCTTCTTTGCTCTTTGGATGGACTCAAAATCCTTTACCAGGATTTACAAAGCTTTACCTTATCAGGATGCTACAACCTCTCTCTAACACTCGATCCAAGTCCCTCCATCTTTGCCAACTGCATTCACATCATATATTTCGGGGCAGCAACAGGACACTTCCTCCTGGCCTCCCTTCTTTATCTTCTGTTTCCCTTTCTTACTCCCTATCTCCTTTTTTATCCTTAAAAATATGTTTACTATAAACGCAATGAAGCACCAACTCAATTGCTGCCGATGAGACAAATGATCTCAGGAGAAAACATATAGTCTCAACAATTATCCTCAGAGTGCTGCTCATTTTTATCCCACCCATTGCTGCTGATTAAAGTCTGACTGATGACTGGTCTCCTGGCCTCTCTGATGGGATTGATGGCTCTGAAGTGATCTTTGTGTCTGCTAGTGAATTACTTCATGCTTATTAATTGGTTGTGTATTTTTTTCCCTTACAAAAGAAAGAGTAATATTAAAGTTTAATGGTGTCTGAATCACATTATTATCCTTGACCTGCATGGCCTGGGGTAATAAGGTGAAGAACCACAAAATGCAAAAGAATGTTAATAATCTAATTTATGAAAAAATATAATTCTGTGCTTTGTAAATGTATTCAAGTGAGTGTGCCCCTATATATATTATAATGTCAATTAGAGTTAGAGTTCATTTCATTGACCTCTAGAACAAGAATTCCATCAGGTTAATACTATATCTTATTTTTTTTTGTCCATACTACTTAATACTATATCTGATTTATCTTTTTGTCCATAATATTTGTCTATAATACTTAATACTACCGAACTTAGTAGGCTCTGATTCAATGTTGAGTGAATAACTATGCTTATAGGAGGAAATACTGTAGCCCAGAGGGAGTTAACATATGTGTGTTTGGGTTTTAGGAGCAAAAATTAATTGTTGACCACTCCTCACCTTGAGGTTTGAATCAATTAAAAACTCACACATGAGTCAGACAGATGGAAATCAAAACACCAGCGTTATCACTAATAAAGCTCATTTGGAGACTGTGTCCTGACCTGCAGTGAAAACCTGACTTTCTAATGTAAAACCCAAATTCCTGAATTAAAGAGACTTAATTACTTGGTTATGGATATGATTATATATTCCTTCTTAACCTTCCACTCCAACTCCCACTTCTACCCCAGGGTTAGAAACAGGCTATGCCTCTACAGGAAAGAAAATCGTAAAGGAACACTCAGAAAAAGGCAGGTCCAGATGAATATCGCCAAAGCGCACTGAAGCATGGGTTCCATGCTTCCTCTTCCAATCATGAGTTACCTTTCTTCCCATGGAGAAGAGTTCTGGTGAAAGAGACTTATATGTTTTTTCTGCTGTATGAAATTCTCCTTTATAAGACACAAAAGGTAGGCATCAAATACCCCTCCTAATACAGTTTGACTCTGTGTCCCCACCCAAATCTTATCTAGAATTGTAATCCCGATGTCTTGAGGGAGGGACTTGGTGGGAGGTGATTGGATTATGGGGGTGGATTTTCCCCCATGATGTTCTTGTCATAGTGAGTGAGTTCTCACAAGATCTGATGGTTTAAAAGTGAGGCACTTCCTTGTTGTGCTCTCTCTCTCTCTCTCTCCTGCCTCCATGTGAAGAAGGTGCCTGCTTCCCCTTCACCTTCCTCTATGATTGTTAAGTTTCCTAAGGCTTTCCCAGCTATGCAGAACTGTGAGTCAATTAAACCTCTTTTGTTGATAAATTACCCAGGCTCAGATAGTATTTTCATAGCAGTGTGAAAATGTGCTAATACACCTCCCCATTTTCCTGCTCTTAATTGACATAGAGAGAAAATCTAAATTTTTTTAATGTGCTCAGATGAAAATACCAAAGAACAGTCAGAGGTGTATTTTAAAGTCATGAAACTCTGTCTTTAAGCTCTACCCTTTTAGACAGAATGAAATAGGGATCATCTGTAACAAGCTCTGTGATTTTTTTCACCTAGTTTAAAAAATTATCTATTCAATAAATATTGATGAGCATCTACTATGTGCTAGTCACCATTCTAGGTAAGAGAGATGGACCCCTTGACAAGAAAGATAAATGCTTTGATCTTGTATAGAGCTTACATTTTAATGCGAAAAACATAAAGATAAGAAGGAAAAGTATATAATATACACTAAATAGTGATAAGAACAGAGAGTATTATGAAGAAACATAAAATATTATATGGGGTTAATAGATAGCTATTCATACAGGATCATTGAAGAAGAGTTCTCTCAGTAGGTGCTTTTTGAAGGCCAGGACATTCTAGCCACAGCTAACAGCAAGTGCAAAGGTCCTGAAGCAGAAACTAGCTTTAAGGAGAATATAGTTGATTTGGAGTCAAAAGAGGAAGTGATTTTGAGACAAAAGGAAGAGAGTAAAGTCTGTCACTTTTTTTTTTTCCTGAGACGGAGTCTCACTCTGTCGCCAGGCTGGAGTGCAGTGGCGTGATCTCGCGATCTTGGCTCACTGCAACCTCCATCTCCTGGGTTCAAGCAATTCTCCTGCCTCAGCCTCCCGAGTAGCTGGGACTACAGGCACATGCCACTATACCTGGCAAATTTTTTTTTTTTTTTTTTTTTTTTTAGTAGAGATGGGGTTTCACTGTGTTAGCCAGGATGGTCTTGATCTCCTGACCTTGTGATCTGCCCGCCTCTGTCTCCCAAAGTGCTGGGATTATAGGTGTGAGCCACCAGGCCCGGCCGGTCTGTTACTTTTTTATCCCTAAAGGTTGTGGAAAACCACTAAAGATTTGGAGCATCAAATATACATTTTAAAGTATCTCATTGGATGCAGGTAAATGGCCATAATGTTTCCAGAATGGAAGCAATGGGGAACCCAGTAAGAGGTTTCTCTGGGAGAAAATGGACACAGCTACCACAGAGATTTGTGGACAGTGTAGCTGTATGGCACGCTGTTCAAAGGGCCCAGTGTTTTCAAGAGAGGATAAAGAGAAATAATCTAGAAGAAAGAATAAAGAGCAAATAGTATATATATTCCACTTCCAAGTATTTACAGTAGAGGAGAGATAAAGAATAACAAAAATATTAGGCCAAAAGATACTAAGAATTCAGGACAATTTCTGAATTTGTGTGCTGCCACCATAAATGTGATAGTGTTTTAACTGGCTCACAAATTGTTGCTGCTGCAAATTGTATTCATTCTCTGAATAGAGTTATGAAGAAAAGTATCACCTTTTGAAGTTATATTCAGACATGCTGCTGCTGAACAATCAGTTTAAGTATTAGACTTGCCTTCGGCTACATGTGTCTGTTTTGCATACATCTCTTCATCATTCTTTTTCCTGTGAAAGATGGATGGAAAATGATTAAAGAACAGAGGAGTTGGGACTTTGAGTTAAAGTAGTTTTGTGGAGCTGATTACATACTCTTTAAGTTCTTATATAAATAAATGAAAATCACTATTATCAACAGATTACTCTATGGGTGTGTATATTTTCGCAGAAACATAATACCATTACTACTGTTAATTCAGACATACACTATCTTCTAGAAATTGATGAAGTACTTTCCATATATTAATGCACGTAATGTGTATAAAACATTGCAGAGAATTCCAGCCATACTGCTCCCTATTTCTCTCTATTCTAGAGTTAAAAGAACATCTTATAATTTTCATGCTAATAGATGTATATATTTCATCATCGCATGCCATGAGGCATAACAATAAACAGCATTCTGAAGGTTTACTCTAACTCACTGCTTTACTAATTAAAAGTCTGGATGCTCAGTCTCTTTATTAATGTTGTAGTTAGACTAAAAGCAGGATATTGTCTGTCTGAGTTATGCATAGAAATAATACTGGACAGTACAGTTGGTTATGAGCCAGAGGGAGTAATTCAACATTGGCAGAATGGGTGGATTAGAGGCAGCACCATTGGTTTCTTTCATCTTCCAATTGTATTATTCCCCCCAAGGAATCTCAGAGTGCAATGGCTCAAGAGAATGCCTAGGATTATTCTGCCTGGACTAAGAAATACCATGTTGTAAGGCCGGGCGCGGTGGCTCACGCCTGTAATCCCAGCACTTTGGGAGGCCGAGGTGGGCGGATCACGAGGTGAGGAGATCGAGACCATCCGGGCTAACACGGTGAAACCCCGTCTCTACTAAAAATACAAAAAATTAGCCGGGCGAGGTGGTGGGTGCCTGTACTCCCAGCTACTCGGGAGGCTGAGGCAGGAGAATGGCGTGAACCCCGGGGGGTGGAGCCTGCAGTGAGCCGAGATCGCGCCACTGCACTCCAGCCTGGGCGACAGCGAGACTCTGTATACCATGTTGTAGCCTTTTGATGCAATTAGCCCTGAAAAGATGTTGATCATTCATTCTACAAATAGTTGTTGAGAGTTTACTACAGTCAATAGTGCCATTTTCAGCCCTGTCAGGGGTAACAGTGATTAAGTGCCTGTGGCATAGAGCACTAATGAGGCACTGTGTAATATTCGTAGAGAATAAATAATAATAATTTGTTGTGGAAAGCTTACTTTCTCATCATCTACTTCCTCTGAGACTTATTTTGCTTTAATTCCTGATGCCTCCAAGATAACAGAGAACAGTGAGTGAGAATAGATACATATGAACTTTAAATAAAATAACCTTTATCATAAAATCAGATTGAACTATACAAAAAATGGCAATATTCAAACATTTCTAGCCTACAAAAAATAAAAATTATTTTATAATTCAACCAAATAATACATTTTTATTGTAGAAAAATATACTTAAAATAATGAAAATGGTGATAATACTTAAGTCCCACCACCCAGGGGCTTCTACTATAATTATATTTGTATATTTTATTTCAATCTTTATTCTGCATATTTAATGCAGCTATGATAGTTCCTTATAGGCAATATTGTATCCCATTAATTTTTTACTCCTCAAATTCTATTTTCCAATTGTGAGAACTTGCATACATTACTAAGCTCATCCACAAGATAGGCTAATAATAGGATCTAACTCATAGGACATTGATCCAATTTAAATCACATGCCAGCCACCTGGTTAGTGTTCAAAACTGTTAACTATTATTAATAAAATAGGAGAAATATTTGTCATTACCAAATCTTAAAATCATATTTAATGGGTATATGATGTACATATCTCATTATGTGAATGTCTACTTATTATACTTTTATTGTAGGGTATTTAGACTTTTTCCTAAGTTTTGCTCAAACAGTAGTCAAAGCATACTTTTTTATTCCTTGAGAATAACGTGGGATCTGTTGTGCAATGTCCATAAAGACCAAAGTTTGCAGGAATGTCCCTGAGACATTTACCTTTTTCCTCATTCTAAAAGAATGAGAAGAGTAAGAGCGTTAGAGTTAGAGATTCCTGATTTCAAGTTTTGTCTAGTCCTTGTTTGCTGGTGTCATTAGAATAATTATTTAATTATTTTAGCCATAAGCAATTTGTTCACTGCTTAGTGTTTAGTAGTTAACCTAAAGGTGATTCTTCTTATTTTTAATGGCATATGGTCATTCTCCAGAGAAAGCGTCTTCTATTTCTATATTTTGATTTTAATTATACATATCATTATATATGTTTAATGAAACATATCACTAAACTGCCTCTATTGTCTAATAATAGTATTATTATGTAATAATATGAAATACTATAAAGTAGTGCATTATTATGTAATAATAGTATTACATAGACAACAGAGACAGTTTAGTGTAATAGTAGTATTACATCTCTGATCTAAAGTTGACCAATGCACCATCTTAGTTTTGGCAATACAAAAAGATCCTCAGCAACAGCTCATCATTCAATGCTTTATTCTTTCTTGTGCTGCAAGTTAATGATTAACATGCGGATTAGTCTGTTTTCACAATGCTATAAAGAACTGCCTGAGGCGGGGTAATTTGTAAACAAAAACATTTTAAAAGACTCACAGTTCTGCCTGGCTGAGGAGGCCTCAGGAAACTTACAACCATGATGGAAGGCAAAGGGAAAACAAAGACCTTCTTCACATGGTGGCTGGAAAGAGAGAGCTAGCAAGAGTGGGGAAAACTGCCTTATAAAACCATCAGATCTTTTGAGAACTTACTGTCACAGGAACATCATGGGGGAAACTGCCCCCATGATCCAATCACCTTCTCACCTGGTCCCTCCTTCAACACGTGGGGATTATGGGGATTAAATTCGAGGTGAGATTTGGGTGGGGACATAGAGCCAAACCACTTTAACACATTTGCTACTAAGTGGCAGATGCCCAGGACAAAGTAGCTTCATTAGTCAGTGGTAGAAAAATTCAGCTGGGTAAGTTTGTCTTGTGCCCTCAGAAATGTGGTATTTCTTAATTATTGATGAAAAATATCAAGCATATCAATCTTTTTGAAACTAAAATATGTTTGTGTCTTTATTTTTTTTAAATGCTGTTTATGCTCAATATAGGAAATGAGAAAACAGAGATAAAACAAAAAATAAACAACAAACTAGAACACATAATTCTTACATTTACCCAAGAAATAAATGCTGTGAGATGTGAACACCATGATGTATAATTCTTCCAGATGGTGTTCATTGCTCCCTCTCTCTGTTTCTCTCTCCTGTCATATATCATGCATACTCTTTCTATCTCTCCCTATATAACTCATATTATGCACATTCTTCTGACACTGACTTTTCACTGAATGATATATTGCAAACATTTTCCAAAGCCAATCAGCCTTTCCTTGCAGCATCATTTTAGATCACTCAATACTATTCCTTTCCCTAAATACAGTAAAATAGCTCCTATATTTGGACATTTAGGCTTTCCACGAAATTTTTTTGAATAGCAATATTCTATTCTTACTATTAAGTTGTTTCCAATCACCTTATTCATTGAAAATAACTGTATATATTAGCATAGTATTTCAATTCCCAGTGATCACTTCTAAGTGCACAATATTTATTGCATGATTATGATAATTTATATTACTAAAAATTAGAAATCTATATTTTTCTTTAAAGACCCCTGACGACCTTGACAACACATCTATTATCGTTTTAACCTGATTTATAATGAATTCAGGTTGTGGATAGATAAGGCATTGGTATTTACAAGAAATAGCTAAAAATACATCACCCAAACATTGTAAATTGTATGTCAAATATACATTTGGGAGATATTCAACTCTGTATTAAGAAAAAGAAATTGAATTAACTGACGCCAAGTCAGGTTATTTGTAAAAATGCACCAATTTTGTTTTACAAAAATTATAGATTTAGCAATCTGAGCTGCACTTACTTTGAATAGAAGATTGCTTGAGCAATGATCCTATGAAAACTGGCCTTTACATTACCTGGGATTAGTGGTCAATTCCTCGGTTAATGTCCTGAATTTTCTGGACCAAAGCAAAAGTCATCTGTAGTCTTACTCTCCAGTCATTACCTGGTGTAATGATGGATTTTTCTAAAAGCAGCATTGCTGCCATGGCAATAATTGGCACCTTTAAGAGCTATTCTGCTTGCTTTATTTTTCTTGCTTGTTTACTCTAGACTATCAAGTGGCCACTGGGAAGAATTACTTGCTTTCAAATCCATAATTATCAAATGCCATATGTAAGGGTATAAACATGCAAACCCACATATTTAAGTTCTTAAGTATAGAAAGTGAACAAGAAACTCTGTTAAATCTCTATTGACTGGAGCTGGGATGTAATTGTTCCTGGTCTATGGGGACCCTACATTTATTTTCTGAGATATAATACATTCTACTAGAAATGTGGAATTTTATGTTAATATATAAATACTTACACACAAGATGGATGTATAACTACTTTCAAAGACGTATGTGTGGGTTAGATTGTTTTGGTAAATAGCCTGATTGAACATAACTTGGGAATAATATGAATCTTTTAAATAGTTTTCTACGTTTCGGTTATCTAAATCTAAGAGAAAAAGGAGGTAATTTCTTATCTAGACTCTTCTGCGAGTCAAGCCCTCAAATAAATGTACATTAGTATTGGAGGTAATCTCCATTTTGTGGATAGCCTCTTTCAGGATTTAGCTTCAGCCACAGTTCAGTTTTTTCTTCTATCTCATTTCCTCTCTGATCTATTAAATTATTACTTATTTAAACTTTGGGGTAAATAAGGAATCAATTACCAGTGTCCTGTTAAAAATAACCGTTTAACTTTTCAAACTTTTGCTTTTCTCCTCAACTTATCATTTTGAGAGTAGAGGCTGGTTCTTGAATCAGGTTTTAAATTCAAAGATGACATCATTGCCTCAACATTTTCAAATTATTTTCACTTTTCAAAGAAGCCACCTGGTGACTATTTTTAAGGACATTGGTTTGTATAATTGATATAGTTGATGGCTATGGAAAAGAGCCAGGTTAATACCAGTGAGGTTAATAATAATGACAATTATAATTCTTTACTGATATTTGCCAAAGCATGACATTAGACATCTTACATACAATCTCCTTTAATATTTTCTTAAAAAATCCAAAACAAAAAACATAGGAAATAGGCACTGTTTTGCTATTTTTGAGATGAAGAAGCCAAGGTCTGAATTATTTAATTATTTGCTTTAGACTCAGACCTGGATCAGCTCATTGATCTGATATTTTTGCTGGATGAGCAAGTAAATTACTTATTTGGGACTCGGTTTCTGATTATTAAAGATTCATAAACTTCCTTCAAGTCCAAATTCCACATTCTTGCTTTATTAGGAGTTTTCAAAAGGATAGATGGTCTGTTTTGTCTGCCTATCCAATGATTTTGTAAGCCATTTACAACTTATAATAAATCCTTTCTGCTTAAATCAGCTAATGTGTATTCTGTTCTTTGTGACTGAATACTTTTGTTAACTTAGAGCTCTTTAATAAATAAGTCATTTCACTTATTTGTTCATTGGTATGAACAAGAGATAAAATGCCCTCAAACAACTTATATAGTCAAATAATTGATAGCTAATATTTACTAAAGACTTATCAGACACTTAAGAGTTTTTCCAACACATTATTTAATGTTAACAATCACTTATGTATTAGGACTGATTATGTTCTTGCTTTGCAGATGAAGAAACTGAGTTTTGGAGAAGTCAAGCACATCCCAAGTTTATTGAGCTTATAAAGGGCACAAATAGCTTTTGAATTCAGGTGGTCTGACTTAACAATGTCAGCACTGAGAAGAGATTTATTACAATCACCATTAACATAATTAATGGGAGTGGTGGCAAGAACCTGTAGTTCCAGCTACTTTGGAGGCTGAAGTGGGATTATTACTTGAGGCCAGGAATTCAAACCCAGCCTGGGCAATATAGCAAAAATCCTGTCCCTTAAAAAAATTACTGGCTGGGCGCGGTGGCTCACACTTGTAATCCCAGCACTTTGGGAGGCTGAGGCGGGTGGATCACGAGGTCAGGAGATCGAGACCACGGTGAAACCCCGTCTCTACTAAAAATACAAAAAAAATTAGCTGGGCGTGGTGGCGGGCGCCTGTAGTCCCAGCTACTCGGAGAGGCTGAGGCAGGAGGATGGCGTGAACCCGGGAGGCAGAGCTTGCAGTGAGCCGAGATCGCGCCACTGCACTCCAGCCTGGGTGACAGAGCGAGACTCCGTCTCAAAAAAAAAAAAAAAAAAAAAAAAAATTACTAACATATACCAAATTAATTGCAATTACAATGAAGATGATGAAGGAGAACTACAAGATATTAGAGAAAGATGTAAGCAAGTTGGAAATGCTGATGACCATTGAAGGTTTTGACGGTTTTATGTGTACGTTTGGTGGAGTTGGGTAGGGATAATTGATTTACAGTTGTGTTATTAACAATGTCATTCCAACTGCTAAGTAAAATATGTTTTGGAGATTGAGCTAGCCCAGATGTTCAGAAACTGAAATGGATGTGGATTCTGCTATGGTATTGGCAGTGGGAATGGGGAAAAAATGGAAAAATGAGACAGATATTTCATAGAGAAATTCAGAAAAATGCAATGATTAACTTAATATTGAAAATGAGAGGAGGGAACCTGTTAAGGGTGATGTCCAGATTTCCGGTTTGTGACGGTGATGAGATGGTGGTGCCATTTACTCCATGTTCATGTCTACAATTCCAGGACACATCTTTCCGGTGTAGGGATGGCAGAATAATGAAGAAGGAGTAGAATTGTACAAAGAATTTTGTCACCAATATCCCTGAAATAAAAATTGCATTGGACATTTTTCTGAGGAAACAATGTTAGTGAGTTCCAGAATTCTGAAAAAAAAAAAAAAAAAAAAAAAGAGTCATATCTATTTCCCTGTAGACCTATTAATCTTGTTTGGCTTTATTCCATACATCGACAGCAGTCAAACTTTGGCAGTCATCTTTTTTGAAAAGAAAATGAAACTTTTAATAACATCTTATGAAGTTAGTCTTTTGGAGGGGATGGAAATCATCATAGCAGTTTTTAGCTGCTTTGAACTGCATTTTGCTCATCTTAAAAATAGATCCTGAACCACACAAGTCACCATGCCTGTAAGAAAGCACAAAGAAAAGAAATTTAAAACTCTTTTCATATTAAAAAATATAGCTATTCTTATCATCATTTGAACTGAATATTTTAGATTCCTAAAATGTCAATTAAAGCTTAAATTTATAATTCAAATGAAAGGAACATGCTACCTGTCTTAAATATGGTCTTAAAATATTTAAAAATTAAAGTTCTAAAACTTTTATAGCAATGTTTTACAATATTTTTGCACCAATAAATCCCATGATTTAAAAGTGTTTATTGCACAAGTGCTTTTATTAAATAACAACAGCTTTTCTGTTATACAACAATATATAAAACAATATATAAGTGCTAAATAGAATGGCAATGAACACAATGATTTATATCAGCATAGTATAGTGATATAATTTCAGCCCAAGCAAATAGCCTTGATTTTTACTTAAATAATGCAACTTTATAACAGATCTATTGTTCTTTGAAATAATGAAAATAAGGCATTAAGTGTTAGTGGAGGCACATGCTTTATTTTGAAGTATTGAAGAGTAAATTTAAAATTGTGTTTTACTGTGTTAATGGAGACCCTGACATTTGATACACTAGGATTCAGATTGGATACACTTAATTTGGAGAAAAATGGGATGTTTGGTACAAAAGGCAGAGAAGCTTTTTATTTGAAAAGTGGAGAGAGAAATGAGTGGAAGGATTCAGTGTTTTTCTTTTCTTTCCTTTTTTTTTTTTTTTTTTTTGGTGTCTTAAAAATCCCTTAGGAATCCCTTTCCTTCAAGGTCATTCGAACATAATGAAACAGAAACCTCAGCTTTGTAACTGAGATTGCCAGTTACCGAAAAATTCCATCTTAAGTACTTGCCTGCTCAATTTCATGTCTGGTACTAATCTGTTACTAAGGGTCAAAAACGAGGGGAGAGTTACAATCTCTTGAACTGATATTTTGCTAATGCCATTGACTTCTGTAAGGATATGATTCTTGCTTTCTTAGAAACATTTCCAGGCATTGAGAGTCAACCACCTCAGGTTCCTGAAACATAACAAGAATGGCAGTGGAGGCTGGGCGCGGTGGCTCACGCTTGTAATCCCAGCACTTTGGGAGCCCGAGGCGGGCGGATCACGAGGTCAGGAGATCGAGACCATGGTGAATCCCCGTCTCTACTAAAAATACAAAAAAATTAGCCAGGCGTGGTGGCGGGCGCCTGTAGTCCCAGCTACTCGGAGAGGCTGAGGCAGGAGAATGGCGTGAACCCGGGAGGCGGAGCTTGCAGTGAGCCGAGATCGCGCCACTGCACTCCAGCCTGGGCGACAGAGCGAGACTCCATCTCAAAAAAATAAAAAAAATGAAAAAAAAGAATGGCAGTGGACATTGATGGGTACTCTGTATTAGACACAGAGGTAAAAACAGACTAGGCATTGAGTTATTTGATCCTCCTAACAACACTATGTGATAGTTATATTATTATTAATATTTTATAAATTGCTTAGTGAGGTTACATAACTTTCCCAGAAACGCACAGCTAGTGAGAGAGCCAGTCAATATTAACTCTCACTATTAACACTGCCACATTTTACTGCTACTACTTTAAGAGAGATGTACTTGTTTGAAAAAGGCAAAGTTTCACTGTATTTTTTTTGAAAAGCCCCAGGACAATTGAGTTGGGCAGCCTAGCTTGAGAGCCCAGGGTAAAGATGATGTGGTGTTTACTTTTTTTCCTGCTCCAAATATTTATCAATGTTCAAGAGGATTTGGAAATTAAGAGTGGATTTGTCATTCTCATTCTTGAGCATTGAACAGATGTTTCAGTTTACTTCTGTGCATATGACAATATCCAGTTCTTAAACTTCACTAGCTTCAAGATTAAAGGACAAGTGTCATTATGAGCAAAGACTTGTGAGTTGAAGTCTGAGGAGTTATACATGCACATAAGATATCTGTGTCAATCTTGGCTAATATTGGGAGTCTATCTTTTAACTACTATTTATATATGCTAAGCATGTTTACTTAAGCATACTTTCACATGGAATCCTAACTAAGCTTTTAGAGAATTGAGTTTCAACCACTTAAATTACAATTAATATGGAGGATAAGGAATTTCTGTTTGTTTGTTTGTTTTAAACAGAGTCTCACTCTTTCACCCAGGCTGGAGTGTAGTGGCACGATCTTGGCTCACTGCAACCTCCGCCTTCTGGGTTCAAGTGTTTCTACTGCCTCAGCCTCCCAAGTAACTGGGTTTACAGGTGCCCGCCACCACACCCAGCTAATTTGTGTATTTTTAGCAGAGATGGGGTTTTGCCATGTTGGCCAGGCTGGTCTCGAATTCCTGACCTCAGGTGATCCACCTGCCTCGGCCTCCGAAAGTGCTATGATTACAGGCATGAGCCACTGTTCCCAGCCAATTTTTAAAAAATTTTTAAACTGAAGCAAATTAGGAGATAATTTTGGATTGTGTAACATTTCAAAGGAAGAAGGGTAGGAAGTAATATCAGTTGTAGAAATAAGACAGTAACATTTAAAAATGTATATGTTAAAACTTTTTAATATTAATATATAGTATCTTATTTCACCCTCACAGCAATCTTTAGAGACAGAAACTATTGAAGTCTCCATCGCATAGCCAAAGAGAGAGGCTCAGAGAGATTAAGCAATTTGCCCAAGATCACAAAGCTAGTACAAATGCTATCCAGCATCTGAAACCAGCTGTCTCTTACTCCAAAGTTCTTTTCTTAATCAATACACCAGATGATCTGGGGTTTTATGTCACAATTTAGAGGTGGTCATTACTTCTCCCTTTGTTGCTGCTGGCTCTGCTCTTTCTTTTCTTGAGGAGATACACTGACAATGTTCTTTTCCTGGCAATCCAAGAAGTCCCTAAAGGTATTAGCTCTCTTTAAGCCCTGTATATTCCTTTGGAAAATGTTATTTACCTATTAATTAATAGGTGAGATGTTGTAGTATATACTTGCGAGTTCTACACAAAGGAGACACAGTCTCTGTGATACAGCAGTTTACAATCTTGCAAATATCAAAAGCACGTGACATCAAGGAGTCTTGAAGTCTTACATATTCTCTACCTATTTGCCAAAAAAGTACTTATGATTTCTCTCAATTGTGTTTCCACTGTCATGAATCACCATATTCCAAAGTTGGATATCCCATATTTCCCTTGCCATCTTGTCACAACAGGCAAGTAAGAGTAATATGTACATTATCTCTGCTTCAGTATGGGTTGGCCAAATCCAAGGGCCACTACAGTGTTTTTATTCCCCATCCTATAATATGTAAAGTTTTTGTCACCTGACAGTATAGCCATTTCTTGTAAAGCCTCACAGAGTCTCACTTTGATATCACAGTAGTCCTAGAATAAATCAGAAATTAGATTAGAAAGTGTGGGTCTTCCTCCCTAGCTGTATCATCCACATGGACTCCCAGGATGCAGCAAGATGTCTCTGTGATAAAGTGCTTGTGAATGGAAAACCCCGTCCTAAGCAGGCTGATGAAATGTGGCGGGCTCAGAAAGTCGGTGTAATGTTTCTGTTCTCTATTGCATTCTTAATTACATTTTATGTGCTACCTTAGGTTTTGATAAAAAGATACCAATCACAATTATTTCAAGAAATAATTCCCCTGTTACCTGCTAGTGTATGGGTAACTTGCATATGGCAACTCTCTAGGAAATATTTGTCTTCCTATTCTGCTTGCAGTTAAGTTTAAAAAATACATTTAATAATAGAATCAGAAAAATAATACTTTGTGGGTTATTCAAAACTCATGGTCATATTTTGTCAAATCTTCAAGATTTTTTTCATGGGTTGCTAAATAGCTTTTGTGTTCAAAATGTACTCAAAAATATCTTTTTTTCCTTTACACCTTGCACAATCTGGTGAATAAAGGTGTCCTAACATTCGTAGGCTGGTAGGGCTTCTCTCTAGTGCTTTATTCCTTTGTGATGCTCTGAGACAGGAAGCGTGGACATTTCATATTCTAAAGGAAAAACATGTAATTTAGCAGCCAAACCACTCATTGGTGAAAAAGGATTTTATCTTTTGTTCAAACATATTATCACTATAATCAACATCTAACCTAGCTATTTTTTGAGACCTCTGGTATAAGAGGAAGACTTAATTGAAGAAGGGGATGGAAGAAATAAACAATAGGTCAACGGGGAAGAAAAAACAAGAAGAAATCATATCAGAATATGAAAACCAAGGAAAAGAGAAAATGTAGCACAAAGGATAAACAAGGAAGGAGTGTACAGAAGCAGTTAAGAGCACAAGTTGCAGAGCAAACAGACCTGCATGAATTGCTGGCTGTGCCCTTGTTAGTTCTGTGACCTCAGACAAATTATTTAATCTTATTTGCCATCACAAAATAGAAGTGATAATCCTCTTTTTTGTTATTCAAGTCATTGTGATAATTAAATGACTTTCTATGTAAAACACTTAGCTCAATGCTTGGCACAAAGTCAGTCACTGCTCAATAAGCAGGAACTCTAAGATTTTACTAGCTCCAGAAAAAAAAAAAAAAAAAGCATGAGATTTGAGTGGGGTGGTAGATTGGCAGTCGCTGCTATCTCTAATATCATTCCAGGTCAGCTACATTCAATGCTGCTAACCTCTGTACTAGTCTCTAATTTTGTGTTAATGCTTTTGCAACTGCATATTTAGAAGTCCAGCAGGAGAACAGTCTGACCCACCAGTCAACATTCACATGTATCATGTCTCTGAGATGAGTTTCTATAGAAGCTGATTCCACTTCATGTATTTGTCTGAGATAATGCAGTTTTGTGGCATTTCATTCTTCATGGACTTCCTGGGAACTGATTAAGGTGCACACATCAATCAGAGCCTAATCAAGCTCAAAGCCAGCAGCGTCTCAGGGGATGAGACAAGCGACCATTGAGACCAGTTCAATCAGGGTGGCCCTTGGGTTCAAAGGCTGCCATCTGAAATAAATCTGGAAAGTGCCTTTTAAATTCAATGAGCACTGATGAAGCAGCTGCCCATAGGGAGACCCCGACTGTACAGTATAAATACATCTATCCCAGAGCAGCCATAAATAACACTCTCGTTTTTATGCATAATTAGCACAGAGTAGTAGCTAGTAGTTTGGCTGAATTATAATGACACATTCTAAGGCTACTTTTGTCTGTCTTAGCTTTAGAATATAATAATGTTAAATTATTAGCCTATATGCTATGGTATGCTTGTGTGTGTGTGTGCCTGTGTGTGTCTGTGTGTGTATATAAACATTTATATATTTTTTATTCTGCGTAGAAATAGTAAATGCAACTTTAAGAAAAATATTGGGAACCCCAATGCTTCTAAGTCCTTTGGCTTTCATTATTTTAACATAAGGTGTCCCTGCAATAGGTGGATAATAAGCTAAACCGAAACCAAGGTTGTTCTTATCCTATGCGACCTGCTCAAAGAGAAGGAGAGAAGCTTAGTGGCCAGAAATGGCTCCTCAAGCAGAAATACCTTTTGAAGCCAACAAGTAATCTTGATGCCTGAATGGCTGGTATGAGGTGAAGACTGCTGGGTGAGAATTCACTGCTGCATCTTTGTGGGACCTTTTTATTCAGTGCCTTCTTGTCTATGTAAAATAAAATAAACCAATTTTTTGTTATTTTTTATATTTCCATGAAGAAGTCCATTGGGTCCAATAAAATCATGCAGTTTTAAGTGCAGTCTGTTTCATATGGGCTTCCCAACATGCATTCCCATTCAAAGGTCACTTACTTGCCTGCTTACTTTTTGTGGCACATTTGAATTAATGATGCATTTGATGTCAAATTACAGCTTTCCGTTAAGAAAACTTGATTGACAGTTATAATAACTCAGGTACAATAATGTGTCTTTCCTGTGACTCTCCAAATAAACTCTTGGTCTATTTGACTGCTATTTTCATTTTAAGAGACAACTTCTACCTTCAGAAATCCTCAGAAAATGAAACTGAACCCAAAGTGAAGAGAATAGTTTACACTCATAGATGTTGTAAGTAATGAATTGTTAGGGTAAGACAATGCAAGGTTTACCATGGTATCAAATCTCTTCTCAGACAGGATACTAAAATATAAATTCTAGAATAATTTGGCCATGCAAAAAAAAAAAAAAATCACAGGCAGTATGACAATCAAGGTAATTCTCCCTCTAAATGCAAAGTAATTTCTCCAATCCAAAGCTCAAATAAGATCAGAGAATCAAGTGGTTTCTGTTTTAGCCTTAATCAAAGATAGTGATAATTTTTTTAAAAAAATCTTGAAAGCAATGTAGTGCAATAGAAAAGACTCTGACAGGCCGGGGGTGGTGGCTCATGCCTGTAATCCCAGCACTTTGGGAGGCCAAGGCTGGTGAATCACCTGAGGTCGAGAGTTCGAGACCAGCCTGACCACCATGGAGAAACCCCGTCTCTACTAAAAATACAAAAAATTAGCCGGGCATGGTGGCGCATGCCTGTAATCCTAGCTACTCAGGAGGCTGAGGTAGGAGAATCGCTTGTAGCAGGGAGGTGGAGGTTGCAGTGAGCCCAGATCGTGCCATTGCACTCCAGCCTGGGCAACAAGAGTGAAACTCCATCTCAAACAAAAAAGAAGAGGAGATTCTGACATTTGGGTCAACATCATCCCATGCTTATCATTTTACAATTATGCAATTTTAATTAGTGCAAACACTATCACTTCCTCTGTGTTCCTCAATTTCTCTGCCTAGGAAAAAGGATTAGTTGTAGTTGGGATGTGTCTTTTAAAAATGGCTTGGAAATGCTGTTTATGAATGCTACAGAGTACCATTTACAGACATAAACTCACCCCTAAAATTAACTTCTGGAATCTTTTTGTATGTGGGACAAAGAAAACAAAGTAATAGCTACAAACTGGACACCAAAAGTCACCATGACCCGTGACTCCCATTACGTGTCCCATTATATGATGATGATGATGATAAACAGGTTAATACCTTGAAAGAAAATGGACATCAATACAGTAGAATCTGTGGATAGTCGGGAACTGAATGACCTCCTTGGTATCTCTAAAGCAGGGATATCCAATCCCTTGGCTTCCCTGGGCAACATTGGAAGAAGAAGAATTGCCTTGGGCCACACACAAAGTACACTAACACTAATGATAGCTGATGAGCTTTAAAAAATCAGAAAAAAATCCTCATAATGTTTTAAGAAAGTTTATGAATTTGTATTGAGCCACATTTGAAGCCATCCTGGTCTGCATGCAGCCCATGGGCCACGGGTTGGACAAGCTTTGTTCTAAGCTTTCATGTTTTACTAACCAAGTAGATCTGAGCTCTTCCACTGATGTTTTTTGAGTTTACAAATAAGCTAACTGATAGGGACATAGTGTCTTTTCTCTGAACTTACAAACCCAGATATTGCAATGCGTCTTTTTGCTCTTGGGGGCCACATAAGCTACCCACATAAGGCATTTGCATAGCAGATAGTCCTAAAGATTTTTTAATTTATTGGGAGTAAATAGTATAGCAACACAATTTACAATTAAATATTAAACATGCCTATCCTTCAAAATTGTTACATCACATCTCTTCCCATACTCTGGACTTTTGTATTCATGCCTTGTCACCCTCCTTCTTGTCTCTCTGGTAGATATTGCTACTTCTCCATGCAAAATATGATCAAGTCTCCTAGCAATTTCAGAACAACTTCTCTCACTCTCCCTGTATTACACAAAGCAATCTGACCCTCCTCAGAGGCTATCTTCAGCCTCAGTTACAAGGCTATATTTGCATAACCAAATGTAGTAGTGGGAAAGGAATTGAGAGACCTATGGCCAAAGATATGGGCCTTTAGACAATCGTAAAGATGTTAGGTTTTATTTCTAGCAAGATGGGAAGCTATAAGAGGGTTTTGAGAATAAGAGACAAATTAGCCCTAACATTTATTTTGACAGTATCACTCTGGATGACAAATAGAAAATTGTGTGGGAGAAAAAAGTAGTGGAAACAAGGAAACACTTTAGGAGGCTATTGCAATTACGCAGGCAAGGCGGAATCGAGGTTTGTGTGAAGGCAGTTATTAGTAGTTGAGGTGGCGAAAAATTGTCAGATTTAGAAATTGAAGATACAGCCCATAATATTTGCTTATGGACTGCATACAGCACATGAAGGGGGAAAAAGCCTTTTCAAGGTTTTTGGCCTCATCTGATGATATGATTTGACTCTGTATCCCCACCCAAATCTCATCTCAAATTGTAATCCCCAAGTGTCAGAAGAGGTGCCTGGTGGGAGGTGATTGGTTCATGGAGGCGGATTTCTCCTTTGCTTGTTCTCTTAATGAGTGAGTTCTCACAAGACCTGGTTGTTTGAAAAGATGTAGCACCTACCCCTTTGCTTGCTCTCTCTCCTGCCCTGCCATTGTAAGACCCGTTTGCTTTTCCTTCACCTTCTGCTATGATTGCAAGGCTCCTGAAGCCTCCAAGTCCTGCTTCTTTTTAAGCCTGTGAAACTGTGAGTCAATTAAATCTCTTTTCTTCATAAATTACCCAGTCTCTGGGAGTTCTTTATAGCAGTGTGAGAATGAACTGATACAGCAAATTGGTATTAGGAGAGTGGAGCACTGCCATAAAGATACCTGAAAATGTGAAAGCAACTTTGGAACTGGGTAACGGGCAGGAGTTGGAACAGTTTGGAGGGCTTAGAAGAAGACAAGAAAATCTCAGAAAGTTTAGAACTTCCTAGAGACTTGGAGGCCTCAGGAGAAAGGAAGATGTAGGAAAATTTGGAACTTCCTAGAGACTTGTTGAATGGCTTTCACCAAAATGCTGATAGTGATATGGAAAATAGAGTCCAGGCTGAGGTGGTCTCAGATGGAGATGAGGAACTTATTGGGAACTGAAACATAGGTCACACTTGCTATGCTTTAGCAAAGAGACTGGTGGCATTTTGCCCCTGCCCTAGAGATCTGTGGAACTTTGAACTTGAGAGAGATGATTTAGGGTACCTGGTTGAAGAAATTTCTAAGCAACAAAGAATTCAATAAGTTACCTGACTGTTTCTAAAAGTGTACAGTCCTATGTGTTCACAAAGAGATAATCTGAAATTGAAGCTTATGTTCAAAAGGGAAGCAGAGCATAAAAGTTTGGAAAATTCATGGTGTAACCATGTGAAATAAAAGAAAACCCCATTTTCTGGAGAAGAAATTTAAGCCTGCTGCAAAAATTTGCCAAAGTAATGAGAAGCAGGATGTTGATAGCCAAGACAACAGGGAAAACGTCTCCAGGAAATGTTAGAGTTCTTCACAGCAGCCCCTCCCTTCACAGGCCCCCAGGTGTAGGAAGGAAAATTTGTTTCCTGGGCTGGGCCCAGGGCCCTGCCACTCTGTGCAGCCTTGCAACATGACACCCTCCATCTCAGCCACTCCAGCTCCAGCCATGGCTAAAATGGGACAAGGTACAGCTCAGGCCATTGCTCCAGGGGGTGCAAGCCCCAAGCCTTGACAGCTTCCAGGTGGTGTTGGACTTGCAGGAATGCAGAAGGCAAGAATTGAGGTTTGGGAACCTCCACCTAGATTTCAGAGGATGTATGGAAATGCCTGGGAGTCCAGGCAGAAGTCTGCTGTTGGGGCAGAGCCTTCATGGAAAACCTCTGCTAGGTCAGTGAGGAGGGGAAATGTGGGGTTGGAGCCCCCACACAGAGTCTTCACTGAGGCACTGCCTACTGGAGCTGTGAGAAAAAGGCCACCATCCTGAAGACCCCAGAATGCTAGATCCACTGACAGCTTGCACTGTGCAACCAAGAAAGCCACAGACATTGAACACCAACCCATGAAAGCAGCCATGGGGGCTGAACCATGCACAGTGACAGAGGCAGAACTGCACAAGGGCATGGGAGCCCACTCCTTGCATCAGCGTTCCCTGGATGTGAGACATGGAATCAAAGGAGATTATTGTGGAATTTTCAGATTTAATGACTGCTCAGCCTGGTTGTGGACTTGCACTGGGCCTATGGCCCCCCTTTTTTGGCCAATTTCTCCCATTTGTAACAAAAGCATTTACCCAATACGTGTACCCTCACTGTATCTTGGAAATAATTAACTTGCTTTTGATTTTACAGGCTCCTAGGCAGAAGGGACTTGCCTTGTCTCAGATGAGACTGTGGACTTGGACTTTTGAGTTAATGCCAGAATAAGTAAGACCTTGGGGGACTGCTGAAAAGGCATGATTGGTTTTGAAATGTGAAAAGGACACGAGATTTGAGAGGGGCCATGGGCAAAATGATGTGGTTTGGCTCTGTGTTCCCACTCAAATCTCATCTTGAATGTAATCCTCAGGTATTGAAGGTGGGGCCCTGTGGAGAGCGATTGGATCATAGGGGCGAATTTCCTCCTTGCTGTTCTTGTGATAATTGAGAGAGTTCTCACAGGATCTGGTTGTTTGAAAATGTGTAGCACCTCCCACTTCACTCTCTTGCTCTCCTGCTCCACTATATTAAGATGTGCTTGCTTCTCCTTTCCTGAGGCCTTCAAGTCATGCTTCCTTTTAAGCCTGCAGAACTGTGAGTAAATTAAACCTCCTTAATTCATCAATTACCCAATCTTAGATAGTTCTTTATAGCATTGTGAGGGTGGACTAATACATCTGCCAATACTTGAAGTGGACACTACTATAAAAAGGCAGATTGGGAAAATGGGTGAATCAAAAGTTTGGTGAAAACTTACTGAGTTTTAGAATGTGTTAGATATTGCACTGGAGATGTTGAATAGAAAATTGAATATGAGGTTCAGGAGATAGGTTCAGGCTAAAGATTAAACGTGGCAATCCTAATAACATAGGTACTAGTTAAAGGCTTGAGATTGGACGAGATCATCTACGGAGATGAGTAAAGAGAGGAAAGAGAGTAGATCTTCAAGCTAATACAGAAGGCACTTTAATGTTTAGACGTCAAGACAAGAGGGTAGAAAGTTGAAATAGAACAATGAATGTATAGAAGAACCAGTAGAAGTGGTGTTTCTGAGGCCATATAAAGAAAGTTGTTCAAAAAGATTAGAATGATTTATTGAATCAGAGGCTACTAAAATGTTTAGTAAGATGACAACTAGGATTTAGCAATTGAGATGGTCAGCTAATTGCTTTGACAACAGCACAGTTTGTGAAATGGCAGAATTTAAAATCTGATTGGAGTGCCTACAAGAGAAAATTTAAGGGAATCAAGGGCAGATAATACATGTAGATAACTCTTTGGACGATATTTGCTATTAGGAGAAAATAAATGTGGTGAATGTTGATTAGGAGATGTGAAATTATGAGAGGTTTCAGATTTTTAAAAATTTGTCTCAGCTGTTAATTTGTTTGATGGGAGATACAGTATATTACTGTGCTAATGGGTTTGGTTTAGAAGACAGTGAAAATTTTGCTGTAATAAAAAGGAGCAATTGCAGGAAAGAAGCCCTTGAGCAGATAGGTAATAAAATCATACCTTCCACTAATGTTTGTGTTAGACATAGGTAAAGGAAAAAACCTTTAAAAGCCTATCCTAGAGGCTTAATAAAGGCTGTTATCATTGTCTAGCAACTTGCATATATTATTCATTCTCATTCTGGTAAACTACAACAATATTTTTAACTGGGAATTAAAATAGTTGAAAATAAGTTTAACAAACTTATGAAAGAGTTATTGGCAATTGTCACCCTCACTTTTACTGCTGGTGTTGATTTCAGAAGAGAATAGCCTGGGGCAAAGTGACTGTTGAGCCTTAACAACTCCTGCATAGTGGCTTCCACATGGCTTCATTGAAAATTGAAGGTTGTGGGAGGATGGGGTGAGACTCAAATACTGAAGCATTCAGCATAACTCCTTCCTGTAAGACCAGACTTGGATTATCAGAACCACTGAAGCCCATTTCAGGAATTGGCCTCCATTCTAAGATTTATTATTGTTTTTGGTTTGTTTAATTTGTAGACAACCATGACTAAAATAAGCTTAACCTAGCAGGTAGTGAGCTTGAAATCATGCTACTCCATAATGAAAGTCATTGCTAATGGACAAGCAGAGAGTTGGCTCTTAAATTGCAGAGTTTTCAAGGACTTTCTATGGACTCCAGATGTAATTCCAAACTGGTTTTTCAGTAAGTCAGAAGAGACTTAAAATGGCCTATTTCCCCTGTTCTTTCTGGCAATTTACTCTAAGTACTGATTATTTTGTCAAGCCTTTTGAGCTCAAAGCTCTCACTATAATATCTTCAGCCTTGATGGACTGTGGTTAGAGCAGTAAGTGCTAGAAATAAAATGTCTTGTTTATTTAAGAAAAGAATCAAAAGTGAAACAGGGCTTGCTCTGCTATGGGGAAAACTGAGTAAATGCTGATGAGCAATAATTGGGAGCCTTTATTTTCATATGAAAAATCTAATACAGAAAATCCCCACTGACACAGAATGGAAAGGCAAATGATTTCATTATAGAGTAAGGAATGTCTTTAAAGTGGAAAGATCTCTCTTTATATTTTCTTCAGAAGTTTTAAGAAGAGGCACATATAAAGTATAAATCTATCATCCTTTATCCTCCTGAGGTAGTGAAGGGGTTGCCTCTTAAAGAAGTGGTGTATTCTTAGTACTCTCAAGTTTTTCAGCTTGTGGAGTTTCTCTTTAAAATTTAAGTAGTACATTTTTAGAAATTGGACTGATGACAAAATCCTGACAATTTGTTATCAATGATGACAGATATCAAATATTTCAGTAATATTTTAAACATTAATTTAATTGAAAGTTGTATCTGAAATAGCATTTCTTGAATAATATCACAAATAAGAGGGCAGTTGTTCATATATTCTGCAAAATGATAGTTACCAAAACAATGCAAGATATCATGGATCTCATTTGCTGTGATTATGTATGTTGGAAAAAGGACTGCTTATTTCTACTTAATAATTATTGTTAAGCCCTTTATTATGTGCTCAATGTGATACTATGTAGGCACTGAGGAAACAAGGGGGAAAGAGATGAAATGGCAAGAATAACAAAAAATTGATGTAATTTGTTTTTTACTTAAAGATCTACAAGACCGCAATTTGTTGACACCTAAACCATATTACCCATTGAACTGAGAACCAATATAAGCTTGCATTTGTTCATCTTGCACATATATATTAAACCATGATTCTTGTCCTTAAACTGTCTCAGCAAAAAATGATAGTAACAATGAGAAACTATTAGCCCCCTGAATTCACTGTCTAGTGGAGTTCTAACATGGATTAGCCATGTGACTACTGCTATGGTTTGGATATGGTTTGTCCCCACCAAATCACATATTGAAATTTAATCCCCAGTGTGGTGGTCTTTGGAGGTGGGGCCTGGGGAGAGGTGTTTCAATCATCATCGGGGTAGATCTCCCACAAACAGATGCTCCCCCTGGGAGGAAAGGCGCTCTTGCTCTATTTGTTCCAGAGAAAGCCAGTTGTTAAAAAGAGCCCCCCACTTCCCCCCGCCCTTGCTTCCTTTCTCATTATGTGATCTCTGCATGCACTGGCTCCCCTTTTCCTTCTGTTGTGAGTGGGAGCAGCCTGAGGCCCTCACCAGATACACAATCTTGAACATTCCAGCCATCATAAGTGAACCAAATGAGCTGTTTTT
Organism: Symphalangus syndactylus; assembly: GCF_028878055.3. Taxonomy (NCBI): domain Eukaryota; kingdom Metazoa; phylum Chordata; class Mammalia; order Primates; family Hylobatidae; genus Symphalangus; species Symphalangus syndactylus. The sequence goes on from NC_072428.2 coordinate 15,615,926, forward strand.
CTTCATAAATTACCCAGCCTCAGATATTCCTTTATAGTAACACAAAACAGACTACGACAACTGCAAGTTAAAGGTATTTCTGCTAAAATGTGATGCATAAGTTCCTGGAAAAATTTTCTCTCTGTCATATTGTGCACTGAATATAGCAGTGTTTATAGGAACAAAACAGTATTGGGCAGATCACTCCAAACTTATGCAAATCTATAATCAGAACACTTAACAAAAACAATTGCAATCCCAATAAAAAATTCCTGACATAATTAAAATATTTGATTTGTAGTTAATAAATGCTACAAAAAATGTAGGACTTTATATGGATCATTTGGGAAGATAAGTTTTATTTGATAGAATGGAATATAAAGAAAAGTTGAGGCTGTGGAGCTATGGAGACAAAGAAAATTGCACAGGGGTAAGGAAGAATTGCATAATCAGCCTTCCAGCCAGATCACGTGGCCAAACTAAGTGTATTATTCATGTCTCATATTGCTATAAAGAACTACCTGATACTGGGTAATTTATAAAGAAATGAAGTTTCATTGACTTACAGCTCCACAGGCTGTACAGGACGCATGGCTGTGGAGGCCTCAGGAAACTTACAATCATGACAGAAGGGGGGGAGGGAAAAAAGCACATCTTCACATGGCAACAGGAGGTAAGGGGAAGTGCCATAGACTATCAACCAACCATATCTCATAAGAACTCTGTCACGAGAACAGCAAGGGGGAAGTCCACCCCCATTATTCAATAAATCTCTCACCAAGCTCCACTTCAACGTATGGGGATCACAATTTTTTTAAATTTTAAAATACTTTATTACTAAAAATTGCTAATGATTATCTGAGCCTTCAACAAGTCATAATCTTTTTGCCAGTGGATGGTCTTCCCTCAATGTTGATAATTGTTAACTGATCAGGGTGGTGGTTGCTGAGGGTTGGGGTGACTGTGGCAAATTATTAAAATAAGACAACAATGTTTGCCACATTGATTAATTTTTCCTTTCAAGAAAGATTTCTTTGTAGCATGCAATGCTGTTTGATAGCATTTTATCCACAAATTTCAAAATTGCAGTAAATCCTCCTAACTGTGCTGCTGCTTTATCTAAGTTTATGTAATATTCTGAATCCTTTGTTGTCATTCCAACAATGTTCCCAGCATCTTAACCAGGAATAGATTCCATTCAAAAAAACCACTTTCTTTACTCATCTATAAGAAGCAACTCCTCATCCATTCAAGTTTTTTTATGAAATTGCAGCAATTCAGTCACATCTCCGGGCTGCAATTCTTATTTTCATTCTGTTGCTATTTCTATCACATCTGCGGTGACTTCCTCCACTAAAGTCTTGAAACCCTCAAAGTCATTCATAAGGGTTGGAATCAACTTCTTCCAAACTTCTGTTAATACTGCCATGTTGACACCTTCCATGAATCATGGTATCTAGAATAGAGAAAATCCTTTCCAGGAAGTTTTCAATTTACTTTGCCCAGATCCATCGGAGGAAGTACTATCTATGGTAGCTAGAGCCTTTCAAAATGTATTCCTTAAATAATAAGATGTGAAAGTCAAAATTATTTCTTGGCCCATGGGCTGAAGAATGAATACTGTTAGCAGGCATGAAAACATTAATCTCCTTGTATATCTTCATCAGAGCTCTTGAGTAACCAGAATCTTTTTTTCTGAGCAGTAGGCCTCAACAGTGGGATTAAAGTATTCAGTATACCATGCTTTCATCCAGGCTTTGCTGTTTCATTTATAGAGCAGAGAAAGAGCAGAGTTAGCATAATTTGTAAGGGCTCTAAGCCTTTTTGGGCATTTTATTTTATTTATTTATTTTTTCTATTTTACTTTAAGTTCTGGGACACATATGCAGAATGTGAAGGTTTGTTACATAGGTGTACATGGGCCATGGTGGTAGCCCTGCATCCATTAGGTATTTTTCCTAATGCTTTCCCTACCCTTGCATCCCACCCCCTGGTAGGCCCTGGTGTGTGTTGTTCCCCTCCCTGTGTCCATGTGTTCTCATTGTCCAACTCTCACTTATGAGTGAGAACATGTGGTGTTTGGTTTTCTGTTACTCTGTTAGTTTGCTGAGGATGATGGCTTCCAGCTTCATCCAAGTCCCTGCAAAGGACATGATCTCATTCCTTTGTATGGATGCATAGTATTCCATGGTGTATATGACTGCATTTTCTTTATCTGATCTAACATTGATGGGCATTTTGGTTGGTTCTACATCTTTGTTATTGTAAATAGTGCTATAATAAGCATACGTGTGCATGTGTCTTTATAATATAATGATTTATATTCCTTTGGGTATATACCTAGTAATGGGATTGCTGGATCAAATGGTATTTCTGGTTCTAGATCCTTGAGGAATTCCACAATTAAGTTTTTTTATTGTGAGAATTAATTTACATTCCCACCAACAGTGTAAAAGTGTTTCTATTTTTCCACAGCCTCACCAGCATCTATTGTTTCTTGACTTTTCAATGATTGCCATTCTGATTGGCATGAAATGTTATCTCATTATGGTTTTGATGTTCATTTCTATAATGATCAATGATGTTGAGCTTTTTTTCATATGTTTGTTGGTCACATAAATGTCTCCTTTTGAGAAGTTTCTGTTTATATCCTTTACCCACTTTTTGATGTTTTTGTTGTTGTTGTTGTTGTTGTTTTATTGTACATTTGTTTAAGTTCCTTGTAGATTCTGGATATTAGACCTTTGTTGGATGGGTAGATTGCAAAAATTTTCTCCCATTCTGTAGGTTGCCTTTTCATTCTGCTGATAGTTTCTTTTGCTATGCAGAAGCTTTTTAGTTTAATTTGATCCCATTTGTTAATTTTGGCTTTTGTTGTAATTGTGTTTGGTGTTTTCATGATGAAATCTTTGCCCATGCCTATGTCCTGAATGGTATAGCCTCAGTTTTCTTCTAGGGTTTTGTTTTTGTCAGGTTTGTCGAATATCTGATGGTTGTAGATATGTGGTGTTAGTTCTGAAGTCCCTGTTCTGTTCCGTTGGTCTATCTGTTTGTTTTTGTACCGGTACCATGCTGTTTTGGTTACTGTAGCCTTGTAGTGTAGTTTGAAGTCAGGTAACATGATGCCTCCAGTTTTGTTCTTTTTGTTTAGGATTGTCTTGGCTGTACAGGCTGTTTTTTGGTTCCATATGAAATTTAAAGTAATTTTTTTCTAATCCTGTGAAGAATGTCAATGGTAGTTTAATGAAAATAGCACATTGAATCTATAAATCCCTTTGGGCAGGATGGCCATTTTCATGATATTGATTCTTCCTATCCATAAGGATGGAATGATTTTTCATTTGTTTGTGTCCTCTCTTATTTCCTTGAGCAGTGGTTTGTAGTTCTCCTTGAAGAGGTTCTGCGTGTCCCTTGTTAGCTGTATTTCCAGGTATTTATTTTCTTTGTAGCAATTGTGAATGGGGGTTCATTCATGATTTGGCTCTCTGCTTGTGTATTGTTGGTAGGTAGGAATGCTTCTGATTTTTGCACACTGATTTCGTATCCTGAGACTTTGCTGAAGTTGCTTATCAGTTTAAGAGTTTTTGTGTTGAGATGATGTGGTTTTCTAAATATACAATCATGCCATCTGCAAAGAGAGACAATTTGACTTCCTTTCTTCCTATTTGAATACCCTTTATTTTTATCTCTTGCCTGATTGCCCTGGCCAGAACTTCCAATACTAAATTGAATAGGAGTGGTGAAAGAGGGCATCCTTGTCTTGTGCTGGTCTTCAAAGGAAATGGTTCCAGCTTTTGCCCATTCAGTATGATAATGGCTATGGATTTGTCATAAATAGCTTGTATTATTTTGAGATATGTTCCATCAATACCTAGTTTATTGAGAGTTTTTAACATGAAAGGATTTTGAATTTTATCGAAGGCCTTTTCTGTATCTATTAAAATAATCATGTGGTTTTTGTCATTGGTTCTGTTTATGTGGTGGATTACATTTATTGATTTGTGAATGTTGAACCAGCCTTGCATCCCAGGGATAAAGCCGACTTGATCATGGTGGTTAAGCTTTTTAATGTACTGCTGGACTCGGTTTGCCAGTATTTTATTGAGGATTTTCGCATCAATGTTCATCAGGAATATTGGCATGAGTTTTATTTTTTTGATGTATCTTTTCCAGGTTTTGTTCTCAGAATTATGCTGGCCTCATAAAATGAATTAGGGAGGAGTCCCGCTTTTTCAGTTGTTTCAAATAGTTTCAGAAAGAATGGTACCAGCTCCTCTTTGTTCTTTTGGTAGAATTCAGCTGTTAATCCATCTGGTTCTGGCATTTTTTTTTTAGTTGGTTGGTTGGTAGGTTAATAATTACTGCCTCAATTTCAAAACTTGTTATTGGTCTATTCAGGGATTTGACTTATTCCTGGTTTAGTCTTGGGAGAGTGTATGTGTCTAGGAATTTATCAGTTTCTTTTAGATTTTCTAGTTTATTTGAGTAGAGATGTTTATAGTATTCTCTGATAGTAGTTTGTATTTCTGTGGGGTCAGTGGTGATATCCGGTTTATCATTTTTTTATTGTGTCTATTTGATTCTTTTCTCTTTTCTTCTTTATTAGTCTAGCTAGTGATATATTTTGTTAATTTTTTCAAAAAACAGCTCCTGGATTCATTTATTTTATTTATTTATTTTATTTTTTTTTGGGGGGGGGGCGGGTGATGGAGTCCCACTCTGTTGCCCAAGTTGGAGTGCAGCAGTATGCTCAGCCCACTGCAACCTCCACCTCCCAGGTTCAAGTGATTCTCCTGCCTCAGCCTCCTGAATAGCTGGGATTATAGGAACTTGCCACCAAGCCCAGCTAATTTTTGTATTTTTAATAGACATGGGTTTTTGCCATGTTGGCCAGGCTGGTCTTGAACCCTGACCTCAGGTGATCTGCCTGCCTCAGCCTCCCAAAATGCTGGGACTACAGGCATAAGCCACCACACCTGGCCTCATTGATGTTTTGAAGGGTTTTTCATGTCTCTTTCTCCTTCAATTCTGTTCTGATCTTAGTTATTTCTCATTTTATGCTAGCTTTTGGACTTGTTTGCTCTTGTTTCTTTAGTTCTTTTAATTGTGATGTTAGGGTGTCAATTGGAGATCTTTCTAGCTTTCTGATGTGGTCATTTAGTGATATATAGATATCCCTCTTAAAACGGCTTTAGCTGTGTCCCAGAGATTCCAGTACGTTGTCTCTTTTTTCTCACTGATTTCAAAGAACTTCTTGATTTCTGTCTTAATTTCCTTATTTACCCCAAAGTCATTCAGGAGCGGGTTGTTCAATTTCCACTTAGTTGTGTGGTTTTAAGTGAGTTTCTTAATCCTGAATCTGATTTTTGTTGCACTGTGGTCTGAGACACTGTTACTAATTATTTTGCATTTGCTGAGGAGTGTTTTACTTCCAATTATGTGGTCAATTGTAGAATAAGTGCCATGTGGCACTGAAAAGCATTTATATTCTGTTCATTTGGGGTGGAGAGTTCTGTAGATGTCTATTAGGTCCACTTGATTCAGGGCTGAGTTCAAGTCTTGAATATCCTTGTTAATTATTGGTCTCAATCTGTCTAATATTGACAGTGGGGTGTTAAAGTCTTCCACTACTATTGTGTGGGAGTCTAAGTCTCTTTGTAGGTCTCTAAGAACTTGCTTTATGAATCTGGGTGCTCCTGTATTGGGTGCATATATATTTAGGATAGTTAGCTCTTCTCGTTGAATTGATTCCTTTACCATTACATTATACCCTTCTTTGTCTTTTTGATGTTTGTTAGTTTAAAGTCTGTTTCATCAGAGGCTAGGATTGCAGCCCCTGCTTTTTTCTGCTTTCCATTTACTTGGTAAATTTTCCTCCATCCCTTTATTTTTGAGCCCATGTGTATCTTTGCACATGAGACGGCTCTCCTGAATACAGCACATTGATGGGTCTTGACTCTTTATTCAATTTGCCAGTTTCTGTCTTTTAATTGGGTCATTAAAACCATTTACATTTACTGCTAATATTGTTATGTGTGAATTTGATCCTGTCATCATGATGCTAGCTGGTTATTTTGCACACTAGTTGATGCAGCTTCTTCATCGTGTCATTGGTTTTCATATTTTGGTGTGTTTTTGCAGTGGCTGGTATCAGTTTTTTTTTTTTTCCCCATATTTTTAGTGCTTCCTTCAGGAGCTCTTGCAAGGCAGGCCTGGTGGTGATGAATTCCCTCAGCATTTGCTTGTCTGGAAAGGATTTTACTTCTCTTTCACTTATGAAGCTTAGCTTGGCTGGATATGAAATTCTTGGTTGGAAATTCTTTTCTTTAAGAATGTTGAATATTGGCCCCCACTCTCTTCTGGTGTGTAAGGTTTCTGCTGAGAAATCCACTGTTAGCCTGATGGGCTTCCCTTTGTAGGTGACGTGGCCTTTCTGTCTGGATGCCATTAACATTTTTTCCTTCATTTCAACCTTGAAAAATCTGATGATTATGTATCTTTGAGTTGATCTTCTTGTGGAGTATCTTAGTGGTGTCTGTATTTCCTGAATTTGCATGTTGGCCTGTCTTGCTAGGTTGGGAAGTTCTCCTGATAATATCCTGAAGTGTGTTTTTCAACTTGGTTCCATTCTCCCTATCTCTTTCAGGTACTCCAATTAATCGCAGGTTTGGTCATTTTACATAATCCCATATTTCTCGGAGGTTTTGTCCATTCTTTTTGATTCTTTTTTCTCTAATCTGGTCTGCGTGCCTTATTTAAGAAAGATGGTCTTCAAACACTGGTATCCTTTCTTCCACTTGATCAATTCGGCTATTGATACTTATGTATGATCCACAAAGTTCTCATGCTGTGTTTTTCAGCTCCATCAGGTCATTTATGTTCCTCTCTAAACTGCTTATTGTAGTTAGCAGTTCCTGTAACCTTTTATCAAGGTTCTTAGCTTCTTTGCATTGGGTTAGAACATGCTTCTTTAATTCAGTGGAGCTTGTTATTACCCACCTTCTGAAGCCTACTTCTGTCAATTTGTCCATCTTATTCTCCATCCAGTTCTGTGCCCTTGCTGGAGAAGTGTTGTGATCATTTGGAGGAGAGAAAAGGCATTCTGGCTTTTGGAATTTTCAGCATTTTTGCATTGTTTTTTCCTCATCTTTGTGGATTTATCTAACTTTGATCTTTGAGGCTGATGACCTTGGATGGGGTTTTTGTGGGGGGATCTTTCTTGTTGATGTTGTTATTTCTTCCGTCTCTGTGTCAGTTTTTCTTCTAATAGTCAGGCCCCTCTTCTGCATGTCTGCTGCAGTTTGCTGGGGATCCATTCCAGACCCTGTTTGCCTGGGTATTACAGGTGGAGGCTGTAGAACAGCAAAGATTGCTACCTGCTCTTTCCTCCGGAAGCTTCATCCCAGAGGGATACTGGCCTGTTGCCAGCCAGAGCTCTCCTGTATGAGCTGTCTGTAGACCCTTGTTGGGAGGCCTCTCCTTATCAGGAGGCATGGGGTCAGGGACCCACCTGAGGAGGCAGAATGTCCCTTGGCAGAGCTGGTGCGCTGTGCTGGGAGAATGCCCCTTGTCAGGATCAGCCACTCTCTTCAGAGCCGTGGGCAGGAAAGATGAAGTCCACTGAACCTGAGTCTGCACCCGCCCTTCCCCACAGGTTCTCTGTCCCAGGGAGATGAGAGTTCTTTCTGTAAGTCCCTGACTGGAGCTGCTGGATTTCCTGCAGAGATGCCTCACCCAGTGAGGAAGAATCTAGAGAAGCAGTCTGACCATAGTCACTTTGCTGCACTGTGGTGAATTCTGCCCAGTTCAAACCTCCCAGTCTCCTTAGCAGTCTGGGGAAAACCACCTATAAAAGCCACAGTAATGGCGGTCGCCCCTCCCCTCACCAAACTTGGTCCCGGATGGACTCCAGACTGCTGTGCTGACAGTGGGAATTGCAAGCCGGTGGTTCTTAGCTTTTTGGGCTCCACGTGAGTGGGATCCACTGAACAAGACCACTTGGCTCCCTGGCTCAGCCCCTTTCCGGGGGAGTGTACGGTTCTACTGTCTCACTGGAGTACCAGGCGCCGCTGTAGTATGAAAAAAAACTCGTGCAGTTCAGTGCCTGCCTGAACAGCCACCCAGTTTTGTGCTTGAAACCTGGAACCCTGTCGGTGTAGGCTCACAAGGGAATCTTCTGATCCTCTGATTGCGAAAATCCCTGGGAAAAAATGTAGTACCCTTGGCAGGTAAAACAGTCCCTCAGGGCTTCGTAGGTTGGGGAAGGGAGGTCCCCTGACTCCCTGCACTTCCCACGTGAAGCAATGCCCCACCCTGCTTCTGCTCCCTCTGTGGGTTACACCCATTGCCTAACTAGTCTCAGTGAGATCCACTGGATACCCCAGTTGGAAATGCAGAAATCACCCGCCTTCTGCATTGGTCTCACTGGGACCTGCAGAACGGAGCTATTTCTATTCAGCCATCTTGGCCACTGGTGGGTCACAATTTGACATGAGTTTTGGTTGGGGACACAGAACCAAACCATATCCCTAAGTGAAGAGAAAGCATGAAGAATAATTAGGCACCTCAATAGTACTATATTTCTCTATGGCTTGCTATGTTCAGCTGTTCCAGTGTACTCTGCAAAATATGAGTATTCCAGGAAAAAATCATTTATGAACCAACACTATTTTTCTTATGCTGTCATTACTTCCTATTTGTCAAACACAAATGGGCTACTTTACATTTCAAAGACACATGTTGTACCAGAACTGATGATATATAGGAATTCAGAGAATGCTTAATAAGGAAGAGGTGTTTTAAACTAAGCCATAAGAATGGAGTTTGAATAAATAAGAGATTAATCTCATATAGAAAAGACTAGTGTTGTCATACAATACTAAACTATGGCACTATATGCATAACTGGAACTACATTACAAAGTGTTTGGTACCTATCTGGGTGAATTGGTAAATAAATAATTAGTTGTAAGTGTTTCAAGCAATTAAAAATTAAGAATCACTTTTTTGTGTGTGTCTAGAGCATTCCTAAAGTTTATAACCAGATACCATGGGATATAAACCATAGAATTGTTTTCAACTTTAACTGGGATCTTGTCATCTTTGCTGTCCCCTTTCCTTACTACCCACCTCCTGATCACAAAGACCTGCCAATTCTACCTCCAAATCATGACCACAGTCATGACCTTTGTCCAAGGCAGCAGCAGATCTTCCACCACTTACTATCATCTGATTGATACTTTCTCTACATGGCAGCCAGAACAATCTTCTGTAATGCAATTCTGGTCATGCCATTTCTCTGCTCTAAAGATCTGTACTGGTCATTAATAACATTTTTTGTAAAAGCTCCTTACCTTGGCTTATAAAGCTACTTTCTTGCTGACTCTATGGCCTTATTGGATATTGCTCTTCTTTAATTTACTTCACTACAGCCTCCCTATCCATTTTCCTCTTTATAAAGGCATATCAATGTTATGCTGTCTTCAGGGCCTTTCCACTAGCTGCCCCCTCTAATTGAAACACTCATGTCTAGCTCTTCAATATGCCAGCTCTCTCTCATCCTTCAAAGTTCAACCTCAGAGGGGCTATCCTGACTTTTCTATCTATAGTGCCTTCTCTGTGGCCTATAACAAACTCTCCATCATTCTTATATACTTGATTTGCCTCTTAGCCCTTAGTAGCTAAATGAATGTGTCTTATTTATTTTATAAAATTTATATAATGATTATATGTCTCCCTCACCCAACTAGATTTTGAAACTAGATTTTTAGCTCAGCTAGGGCAAGGTTCTAATTTGTTTTGTTTACTATTACATTCCTATCACAGAGAACAATGTCTGGTAATACTAGTTTCTTAATAAATAATAAAGGTATAGTTTTCTCTCATGCTAAATGGAAAAATAATGCTCACTTTGTGGGATGGTTAAGAAGACTGTGACACACAGTACAGATGCTGTTTGCCAAAGATTTATTCACTTCATTGATTCCTTATGTCTAGAAATGTATTCTCTTTTAAACTAATGCAATCATTGTATATTAGTTGCCTAGGGTTGTCATAAGAAATTATCACAAACTTGGATGGCTGAAAACAACAGAAACGTATTGTCTCATAGGTCTAAAATCAAAATGTAAGCAGAAGCAGGCTCACGCTCTCTCTCTCTCTCTCTCTCTCTCTCTCTCATTTCTGGTGGTTACTAGAAATCCTTGAAATGCCATAGTTTCTGGCAGCATGATTCCAATCTCTGTCTCTGTCTTCAAATGGCTGTCTTCTTTCTCTGTGTGTGCGTATCTGTATCTCTGTTGTGTCTTCCTTTAAGGACGTCAGTCACTGGATGATGGCCTAGCCAACTCCGGTATGACCTCATCTTAACTAGTTACAACTGCACAGACCATATTTTCAAACAATGTCACATTCCAAGTTTCTAGGTAGATATGACTATTTGGAGAACATAGTTCTACCCAGTAAAGATTATTTTCAATATTGTTAGAAGTTCATTGAGAATAGGGACCGTGCATTTCTGCTCATTCTTGCATCCCCATGCTACCTAGCAGAGTTATTTCCTGGATTTAATTAGATAAATTTTTACTTATAAGTTTGGAAAAAAAAATTTGTTGGTCAAGCAGCAAAGAAAGAGTGCATCTGCATTAAAATACTGAATGGAAACTGTTGTTTTATCAAGAGAAGATAATAAGCCAGGTGGAGTGATTACTCACATGACAGGTGTATTCCCTCCAATAGGAAACTGTATAATTCAAAACTTAAGTTTATATGTTCTCATCATTTAGCCCCCATTTATATGTGAGAATGCATGGTTGCATATAGGTGAACAATACACTGGTGCCTTTTGAAGGGTGAAAGGTGAGAAGAGAAAGAGGATAAGCAAAAATAACTAATGGATACTAGGCTTAATACCTGGCTGATGAAATAATTTGTACAACAAACCTCCATGGCACAGGTTTACCTGTGTAACAAACTCACACTTGTAATGCTGAAATTATAATATTTTTAAACTGTAATTATTTCATTAAATTTTCCATATTGAGAACTCCCTTCTGCCAGCATATGTTCTAAGTACAGGAGATGTAGCGGTGTAAAGGACCAAGAGGATTTTGCTCACTTGAGCTTGTCAATTCAAATGGAAGCAGCCAATTGAGCAGTGGATGCAACTCACCTCACACTGCTTTCTATGTGCTGCCCACCATGTTAGACCTTCCAAGGGTAGGTGCCATATTGCATTTCCCAGCATATCTTCTAAGTATAGGAGATGTAACAGCAAAAAAGACCAACATAAATTTATCCATTTGGGCTTGTCAATTCTAAAGGAAGCATCCAAATGAACAAACGTGAATCTGCCTCACCTCACACTACTTTCTATATGCTCCCCATGATAGTATACCTTCCAAAGTAAGTGCCATGTTGCATTTCTTTAGCTTTCTAGCTGTCACAAGTACCTGCGACAAGCTATCATGAGGAATTCTGGGAACTAGATACTTGATTTAGAAAGATTTAAAAAACTTGATTTAAAAATATTTTTATGGTCATATTGTATTAGGGTGGCAAACACCAAACAGGATATCTCTGATTCCCTCCCCTCACCCCCAGTGTCTCAGTGCACAGTAACATATTCAGAGTCTAGAAGTCTTGCTGTGGATTAAATGTATTAATTATCTGACCTAGTGTATTTTAAATGAAGCAAATTTTAACAAAGACAGCACTCCTCTCTACTTCTCCCTTCCCTTTTTATTTTCATGTGACATCTATTAACATATTTTCTCATGGAAATACTTTGATAAAAAGTGCTTCTGAACAAAACCCAAATCATGCTGAGAATTCTGTTATCAATAAGGGTGAGTTCCTAATCCATTCCTATTTTTTCTCTGTCCCCTTGCATCTCCTCTCCTTCCCCTTCCATTCAACTTACATGAGAATAGATCATTGAAATAAAATGCTGAATTCTTCAATATAGTATGATAAGTACAGCAGGAGGAGAATAGAAATATATAAAATACTTAGAAGAAATAAGTTTTCTCTCTTTGAGAATATTAAGTATAAGTGTCTTGGGGAGAGGTTATTAGGGATATTTGAGTTGATTTGGAAGGAAATGCACTGTGTGTGTGTGTGTGTGTGTGTGTGGTGGGCGGGGAACATCCAGGGAAAAGATACTGATGAACTAAATTAATATTGTGGTATTGGGGACAGAGAGGAGAGGAGAAACTTGAGAAAGATGTAGAGGCTGAGTTATAGGCATTGATTGGCTGCATGGATAAGAGAATGAAGAAAGAGAAATCAAAGATACCTCTAATTTGTCTGGCTTAAAGATCTAAGTGGGAGAATGGTGGAATTACTGGTCACAAGTTAGAAGAGGAAGAATAAAAATATTTTTAAGAAGGTTAACAATAAATCCAGGATTTTGTAGTGTTTATGTTACTCCAAAATATGTATCTTGAAGCCCTAGCCCCCATGTGGCTGTATTTGGAGATGGAGGCTCTAGGCAAGTAATTACAGTTAGATGAAGTAATGATCCAATTCATCCAACAGAATTAGTGTCCTCATAAGAAGAGATACCAGATAATTTTCTCTCCATATGCATACACCTAGAAAAGGACATATGTGAACCCAGGGAGAAGGCAGCCATCTGCAAGCCAGGAAGAGGGTACTCGCCTGAAACAAAATCTGCCACCACTATGATCATAGGTTTCAAGCCTCCAGAAGTGTGAGAAAATTAATGTCTTGTTTAAGCTAGACAGTCTGCGCTAATTCGTTATAGCAGCTAAAGCAGACTAATACAAGTGTTTTGATTCTTACAAGTTTGTATGATACCAGGAGTAGGCATTTAGGGTTTTTGTCTGTACTTTGGAGGAAGGGCTGAAGTTAAAGCTAGAAATTGAGCAGTTGTAACTCTCTATGATTACAATCTCCCCAGAAAAGAAAACAGAATTTTAGAGATCTGGAAAATACCAGCATGACACAGAGCGACATGCTAGCTTCTTCAGGACAAGGCATCTCAAACCTTAATGTGCATATAAGCCAACTGAGGATCTTGTTGAAATGAACATTCTTATTTGCTACACTCAGTGCAGTGCATTTTGTTTTTGAGACAGAGTCTCACTCTGTCGCCCAGGCTAGAGTGCAATGGTGTGATCTTGGCTCACTGCAACCTCTGCCTCCCTGGTTCAAGTGATTCTCATGCCTCAGACCCCCGAGTAGCTGGAATTACAGGTGTGTGCCACCATGCCTGACTAATTTTTCTATTTTTAGTAGAGACGGGGTTTCACCACATTGGTCAGGCTGGTCTCAAACTCCTGACCTCAAGTGATCCACCCTTAGCCTCCCAAAGTGCTGGGATTACAAGCACGAGCCAGAGATTCTGCATTTCTAACAAACTTTCAGTCCACTGCTGCCCACCTAAGGACTACTCTTGAGTAGCAAATTTTTTTTTTTTTTTTTGAGACGCAGTCTCACTCTGTCGCCCAGGCTGGAGTGCAGTGGCGCAATCTCGGCTCACTGCAAGCTCCGCCTCCCGGGTTCACGCCATTCTCCTGCCTCAGCCTCTCCGAGTAGCTGGGACTACAGGCGCCCGCCACCACGCCCAGCTAAATTTTTTGTATTTTTAGTACAGATGGGGTTTCACCGTGGTCTCGATCTCCTGACCTCATGATCCACCCACCTCGGCCTCCCAAAGTGCTGGGATTACAAGCGTGAGCCACCGCGCCCGGCCAAGAAGCACACATTTCTGCAGAGTAATAGCAGTTTTTTTCATTCTTGTGTGTAGGAGTGATTGATATTTCTAGAGTGATATCTTGAGACACTTTACATAAATAAATAGAAATTTTACCTGAGGATCCATGATCTTGTGTACATGTAACTAACTCTTCTTAATGCCAATGGCTGTCGTTCAGTGGAATAAGCTGAAAGAAAATATGCATTAAAAGCGTGTAATTTATAATAAGGAAAATCTTCAACCCTATTTTTTCTATTTGAGGTAGGGGTTGATGGCAACGTATAGGAACTGGACTATAGCTTATAGGTTAATAGCCTAACACCTCTCTCCTAATGTGAGTTGGATAAACACTAGAGAGTTAAGTAATTTTGCTACTGCCACATAACTAGATCTTCTATTCTTTACTGTAGCATATTTTATTCTTGTAAAGAATGTTATCCCAGAAAAGCGTATGTATAGTCTGTATCAATTCAACCCCCTTTACAGAGACATAATTTTGCAAGTGTTTGACATAAAATTTCTGGATAAGAGACTAGCTGTCTGGATGCAACAAGAGTTAATGTATAAATCAACCTCATTAGAAACTGAAAAGATGCAAATTAAAATCAAAGTTCAATACTATTACAGACATGAAACATTAAAATTTGAAAATTTTGGTAATTCCATGAGTTGGTTACGATGTAGACTATCTGCAGCTCTCTTACACTGCCTGTATGCCTGTAAGAGTATAAATTGGATTACCCAATTGGGAGGCTCCGCTAAGGCTGACCATACTAATCTCTATGTTTATAATAGCTTCATTTGTAAATGCCCCAAGCTGGAAACAACTCAAAAGGAGAATAAATAAATAAGTTATGCTGTATTTAAACAATGGCGTAATATAGAGAAATGGCAATAGACTAGTACTACCTTCAAAAGCAAGGATGACTCACACTAAAGAAAGAACCAGACACCACAAGAGTAGATCAAATGGGATTCATTCACAAAATAAATTTAAATAAAATTAATTTATAGTATTATAAGTCAGGATAATGATAACCTCTGAGGAAAAGGGAGGCTAGAGAAATTGGAACGTTAAAAGAAGAGGTCTTCCGAGGTTCTGGTATTTTTCTATTTCTTGATGCTTGTAGTTACACAAAAGTGTTCACTTTGTGATAATTTTCCAAGCTGTACACTTACTATTTCTGTATTTTTTTCTGTATGTGTGAGTCAATAAATTTACAACACAAGTTGGTGTACAGAAAACTGAAAAATAAAGAAGATAATGATTAGATAAAATTTAAAATTGTAAGAATATTTTTAAAATGTAGGTCTTAGCTTAATTAAAAAGAAATTGATAGAGAGTGTATTGGGAATACAGGTGCTTACATTGCCAGTAATCAAGGATGAGATTAGAGTAAAAATTCTTTTGAAATAGATATTCACAGACTAGTTACCTAGCCTAGTGAACAGAAGCAAGATAAGAAGAAGGAAAAAAAAAAACAACTTTCGAGAAAGTCAAGAATAATAGAGATCAGAATTGGAAATAATTAAAATAGGTCATAAGAGCCAAAGGCTTTCTGAGTAAGTCACCTCTTTTGAAATAGGCAAGCCTAGTTCATGCTATATATCTGCAGCTTTTCCATCTACCTTAGCCCTCTCACCCAAGGGGACCGATAGTACAGTCTAACAGTCCTGTGCCCTCAAGAATTGGCTGGGGTGGAAAGTGACAATTAAGAAGGATGAAGTTGTGCTAAAGAGGTAATAGGTTTGGTTCCCAAATGTAGGACTAGCCTAACATATTACATTGACTCTGTGCTGATGACACACGGAAACTCTTGTAGTGGATGCAGGAAATGAATGAGATGCTACATTCATTTCCAGAATTTGTAATAAAGGAACAAAATTTTCAATTCCCATGTGGGTGTTTTCCTTACTGACAAGAGCAGATGACATCTCCTACCAACATGCTCTCATGATAGTTCAGGCTTCTCTTTTTACAACACTTATCACGCTTGTGATAATATTTCTCATATCTGCTTTTCTTCTGGACTGTACACTGCATAAGACAAGAACCACACTTATCTTTCCACAGCTGGATCCTTACAGCCTAGCACAGTGCCTGGCACAAAATAAATGACTAAAACTTCTCCCAAATAACATCAATCAACCCAAAAGATAAGTTGCTTTCCAAATGACAATAAAAAGCACTAACTTCAAACTCACTGAAATTGATTCTTAAAGTGGGCTATTCTGTAGCTTTTCAATCTTCAAAGTACTCATGTTGCTTTTCTTTTTGCATCTTGTCAGATGAGTAAAGAAAATCACTCTGGTGGTGACAGCAACACCTCTAGATATTCAGCACTTTCAAAACCTTTGACATATTTTCTGAGGAACCATTTTAAAAAAATCACATTCCCTGAGAATTCCCTTATCTGAATGTCCTCTTCCGTCTGACAGAGAGCAAGTTTCATGCTGTCTTTAAGTTTCCTACCTTCTCTCCCATGCAGTTATAAGTTGTCCAATGAATGTTCATCAATTTGAATTGAATATTTTCACTGCAGAGAACTTTCACACTATTCACTTCATAGATATAAGAAATAGCTTTCTTCTCCATTCTAGTTAAAAGTCAGTGTGAGGAAATGAGTAACTGGGGGTGAGTCTCAGTTGTGTGCATGGGGGTTCAAATGCAAATGAGAATTAGAAAATACACAAGACACAGTTTGATTTAGACCTATGATTCAAAACCGGATTAGCAACTCACACTTGTCATCACATATTTTTGTCTGATGACTATTCTTATTTTAACTAAAGAATAGTTCCAGTCATGCTAACCTATGACTCAATGAACAATGCAAATGACTTAACATGACAATTAAGTTCTATAACTCCCAAACACTGGAATTCCTAAAGTGTTTCCCATCATAGGAAACAAATGAAAATTATCACGCTAAAATCATTTAAGTTTAAATGCACTAAATATCTTTTTGAGTTAAAATCGTTGAGATTGGGAAGAGTTTAACATTTTAAATGGAAAAACAAAAAGAAACATATTAATTCCCTTTAAAATAATCTCAACAATGATTTTTAAATTACTTCAACATGAGTTCTATATGGACTTAATTGGTTT
The DNA here is from genome assembly GCF_028878055.3 of Symphalangus syndactylus. Taxonomy (NCBI): domain Eukaryota; kingdom Metazoa; phylum Chordata; class Mammalia; order Primates; family Hylobatidae; genus Symphalangus; species Symphalangus syndactylus. The sequence continues at coordinate 15,632,733 of NC_072428.2, forward strand.
TAGTAACTCAATACTTTCCAGTCTAGAATATCTTCAGGGATCTCCAATTAAGTATAGTTGACTCAATTTCTATTAATATGAATTATCTATAACTATGTAATATTACCAAAAAATTAGCAGTTTAAACATCCTACACTTATTATCTCACAGTTACCCTGCATCAGGATTCCAGACAGGGTTCAGCTTGTTTTCCACCTCAGTGTCTTACAAGGCTGCAGTCAAAGTGTCAGTTATGTCTTGGTTTTTATCTGGCTTTGTCTGAGAAAGGCTCTTCTTCCAAGTTCATATGGATATTGACATAATTCACTTGTTTACAGCCTATAATGATGAGGGTATTGGTTTCTTGCTGTTAGCCAGTGGCTGGTCTCAGTTCCTTGTCACATGAGCCTCTCCAACATGCCTGCTTGTTTCATCAAAGTTAAGGAGAAAGTGTCTCCTAGCAAGAGGGGTATTTAATCTTATGCAATGTAATCAGGAAAGTGACATTCCATTACCTTTACCATAATATATTGTTTAGAAACAAATCCTGTGCCCTGCCAAAGGGAAGGAATGACACAAAAAGGCAGGAGTATGAGGAGACAGCAATCGTTGGGAGTCATCTGACAGTTTTGTCACATGTGTCAGTGAAATGGGAATCAATGGCTCTTGCCTAGTTTATGGCTCTATTCTGATAGTGCCCAGAAACGTGCTACTTGATTTTCAGAAAGGTGACTTTTCAGTTCAAAATGTGTATTTCCAGTGGTTCCTGAATCAGAATTAATGGACTAGTAAAATTTGATTGAGAAGATGGTGGGAGAAAAAAAATGAGCAATTGATATTAGATTGCCAACTTTAATTTTGCCAAAAGTGTATCAAAGGAAAATTAAAAGCAAATGTAATTATCATTTTGTAAACTGAAGAATGATCAAATACCCAAAAAAGGTAAGGGCAAAAATTTCAGAATAAAGAATCTGGCAACTTATTTTGTATTTTAAAATTCTGTAATCGTGTTTTTCTCTTTTCACCACAAACCAGTGAAAAGTTAGTCACCTACTCACTATTTTTCAGATTGGCATTTGAGAACTACCATAGCAGAGAAATGAGAATTTTTTCTATAATAAATTAAGATACATAACTTGCTTAACTCCTAAAGAAATTAACTAGATTTACTACTTAAATATGGAGCAAAGTAAAACTTTTAAATATGAAAGTGAACAGAGACCATGTAAAAGAAACAGATGGACTGGAACATACCAGATGCCAGGAAGAAATGAGCAGAAACTAGGGCACTGGATTTGGCTGTAAGGTCTTTGGCCATCAAGTTGCCTTATGTAGATGACAAGTTTGGATAAGACAATGTGTGACTGCAACTGAGGAAAGATTATTTTTTTCTTTAGACTTGAATGCAATCAGAATTTAGCCCAAGAGTTCTTCTGTGAAGGACTTGTATCTCTTCCCAAATTATGAGCAATGACTTTCAAACAGAGTTTTTTATATTTGCAAAGGAAGTAATATTTGCTCCCTACCCTTCTTCATACTCTTCTAATTATTGTAATCATTGTATGAATCATAGGGTGTGCAGTGGATGCAAGGGAAAAAGGCTGAGTAGGTGCTCAGGTATTAGGTTTTATCCCAGGTACATGTGGTTTCTAATGGTCTTGCCCAATACAGAGCAGAACCTAGATGATTTCAATAAACATGTTAGAGATCAGAACATTGAGTGGTTTAGGTATCACAATTTGCTCTGTTCCCAAGAAATCTGGCAGTGTTGTTTTTTTTTAAAGATAAACTTTAATGGGCTATAATTAATATATGATAATCTTTCAAAGGCCAATTTGGCTTTCTTTGTTTGCTCTTAGTGTATTGCATTAGATGCTAGAGCATGCTGTGCTATTGGCCAAGATGAAGAAAAAAGAGGAAGATTCAGTTGTGGTGAAGCCAATGATTTAGAGTGAAAGAGAAGAACAAGGTTGAATTTAACATAGAGGCCCAGGCTGGCAAGAAAAATGCAACTAGAAAAGCTCTCTGGTGAGAAAAGCAGAGGGAGAATTACAGCATCTAAAAGCCAGTCAGTCACTAGAAAAGAATGAACATGAGAATGGAATTTAGATTGAAAAAATAAATAAAAATTTAAAAAAATCGAAAAAGCCATTAGAATATAACTAATTTTTCCTTTTTTTTTTTTCTTTGCCTTGAGACCCTGGGAGGGGCTCAGTTCCAGATGTGTCTTTTGATAAGATAAATTCTTCATTATAGAAGTAGTTGAATTAAGCATGTGATTACTACAGCAATTTACACATCAGACGTAAAGCAGAATTACCTTTGCTCCATTTCTATGTAAGTGAAAATAAGATTTGTTAAGTCCAATACAAAATGTATGGAAGACTTGATACTGTATTAATTGTTCACATCTTTGCAGTTAAAATATGCAAGGAAGTACAATTAACTAATGGAGGCTGATCTAGATCAGTAAAGCCACCAACATTTAAGTGTTAGTTTTTCAAGAGATATTTATGTGACGGAACAGCAGAGAGCTTTTGGAATTAAGAACATGATATTTGCAAACTTGTGAAACCAGGGTCTTAAACTTCAGAATCCATAATATCATGCAGGAGATTTGATATCTTTTTTTTATGAATAGTCTCAGATTGTGACACATTGAGCTGATAGAAGCCCTAGAATGTAAGTTTATTACAAGCTCCCAGGCTCCCAGTATGAAACTAATGTGAGTCAAAAAGTCACATTCTGAAAGACATTGTCTTAGAGGAAATGTAGCCTTAAATTAGCCTTGAGGTAATTCTTTGCTTATAGCCTTCTCAGCAATGAAAACCTCTAGAATCCATTATAAGAACCTTGTAGAAGACAGTGTGGCAATTCCTCAGGGATCTAGAACAAGAAATACCATTTGACCCAGCAATCCCATTACTGGGTATATACCCAAAGACACATGCACATGTATGTTTACTGCAGCACTATTTACAATAGCAAAGACTTGAAACCACCCCAAATGCCCATCAGTGATAGACTGGATAAAAAAATGTGGCACATTTACCCCATGGAATACTATGCAGCCATAAAAAAGAATGAGTTTATATCCTTAGCAGGGACAAGGATGAAGCTGGAAACCATCATTCTCAGCAAACTAACACGGGAACAGAAAACCAATAAGTGGGATTTGAACAATGAGAACATATGGACACAGGGAGGGGAATAGCACACACTGGGGCCGGTCAGGAGGTGGGGAGCAAGGGGAGGGAGATCATTAGGACAAATACTTAATGCATGTGGGACTTAAAACCTGGATGCCAGATGGATGCAGCAAACCACCATGTATAGCTATGTAACATGGCCCATGTATAGCTATGTACTTTTTCATCAACTCTCATGTAATTGGACTTCATTCCACCTGTTTAAGGAATATAATAGCACATGCAATGTACAGATGAATACACTAAATATGAGAGAGGTTAAGTAAATTTTTCATGGCCACAGAACTATTAAGTGATAGAATTGTAATTCAAAATTAGTTTTGAATGACTCCAAACACTGTATTCTCCCCTTCTCACTAGGATGCCTCCCAGAATAATTGCTCATACTAATAGCAATGTGTTTGCATTTATTATCTGAGGAGATGGTAATAATAAGCCTATAACATACTATTTACCCCCAAGTTAATGAAATTTTCCTCCATATTCCATATGATGAGCTAATTATGCTCTTATGAGTCATTGGAAAATTCTGTTTTATTCATTACACTATTGTTTACTGAGTGTCAACTATGTACCAGAATTTGTAGGCACTGAGCAGACTAGCAAGACAAAGTCTCTGCTTTCTGAAACCAGCCTTAATTTATTTCTAATCACTCTGTACATGAAAGCCAACATACCAGATCACTGGATCCCCCAGTCATAGTTTCTGAAATACAACCCAAAGCCACATAAGTATTCTACCAATGCGCAGATGGAATCATTTCCCTATATTAGTAAATAACACAGAAGTTCTGTTACTTCTAAATACAAAATTTATTTTACATCTGTATGCTTTTCTTTGTCTTCACTCCCACTGGATCCAAGCCATTATTTCCTCTTCCCTAGATTAATGTCGTAACTTCTCAGCAACCATTCTCTGTGGTTCCATGTTTGTTTCTACCCAATCCATTTCTAACACAGCAATATAAACATTAATGAAATTAACTTTTCAAAAATCTAAATTTACTCTGGGTTTCTCACAGCTTCCATTTCACTGATTCTGTATTAATCCATTTTCACACTGCTGTTAAAGACGTACCAGAGACTGGGTAATTTATAAAGAACATGAGATTTAATGCACTCACAGTTCCATGTGGCTGGGGATGCCTCACAATCATGGCAGAAGACAAAAGTAATGTTTTACATGGTGGCAGGCAAGAGAGAATGAGAGCCAAGTGAGAAAGGAAACCCCTTATAAAACCATCAGGTCTCATGAGACTTATACACCACCACAAGAATGGTATGGAGGAAACCACCTCCCTGATTCAATTATCTCTCACCAGGTCCCTCCCACAGTACATGGCAATTATGGGAGCTACAACTCAAGATGAGATTTGGGTGAGGACACAGCCAAACCATATCAGATTTATTTCCATTGCTCTGTTTATACAAACTTATACTTCTGACAATGGCCTACCAAGCTCTACACACCCAGTACCTGCGTAACTCTTCAAACTCATTACAAATCAATCTTCTCACTGCATACAATGCTTCATTCACTCTGGCTTTTTAAAATTTATGATCCAGGAAGTCAAGGCTTTTCCAGTTTTCAGTCTTTGGACTTGTTTCTCTGCCTATGCCATTGTTCCCCTAGCAGAGTCTATGCCCATTGGCTTCACTGCAGTATCCACAGTATCTGTTACAATGTCTAACACATAGAAGGAACCAGACTAATATATGCAGAATGAAGGAATAAAAATTAAAGATTTAAAAGCTTACTATAAATCTGTCTCTAGAACAAAATAATACTTGGAGCTTTCTGAGATGAATAAAAATACAAAATGTCTCCAGATAACATACTGATCATTATACAAGTAATACTCTAAATGATCAAAGGGTCTATACCAAGACGAAAAAATTTTTTAAAAGTAAGGAATCGGGCTGGGTGCAGTGGCTCACGCCTGTAATCCCAGCACTTTGGGAGACTGAGGCCAGTGGATCATGAGGTCAGGAGATCAAGACTATCCTGGCCAACATGGTGAAACCCCGTCTCTACTAAAAATACAAAAATTAGCTGGGCACGGTAGTGCGTGCCTGTAATCCCAGCTACTGAGGAGGCTGAGGCAGGAGAATTGCTTGAACCAGGGAGTCGGAGGTTGCAGTGAGCTGAGATTGTGCCACTGCACTCCAGCCTGGGCAACAGAGTGAGACTCCATCTCAACCCGCCCCCCCAAAAAAGAACCTAAACTGAAAATCTTATTCCAGATATTTCCTCTTTTACACATCCCAACACACATTGCTGGTTTATTTAAATAGCAATTTATTCACATGCTCATTCATTTACCTTTTCATGAGTACATTTGTTTTTAGTACTACCTCTTAAAAAGAAAAGGTAAAAAAAGTATTTATTCTGCTGCCAGGTATTTTAGCATGAAGTAGAAAAGTTATGGCAGGGACAAAAATAACTCAAGTATAAAGTTTAGAGCAAAATGTGGTTTAAGAGCTCTATTGATAAAATGCTTTGGGAGATCAGAAAGGGGAGAAAAACCTCTGGAGAAGAGATGGGGTTATTAGCTATATAGTTTCACCTTCAAAAAGCAAAGAAGGATGGGATGTGTGTGTGCGTATATACACATCAAGGTGAAGGACACCATGAGAAGGTACACAAGGAGGGAAGTATGGGGAAATTTTATTTTTCTTGGAACATGAAAGACTTCAAGGAGAATAGTTTAAAAATATAAACAGATGAGGATTGAATTTAATTAAACACAGTTCCAAAAGGCATTACCAGGAATTGGATTTTAATTCTGTGATTAACAAGGAGTCATGAGCATTTCTGGAGCAAGGAATGGGGTCATCAAAGCACTGCTTGAAACAGTTAAGGTAATCTTTTTAAAATTTTTTATTTTATTTAATTATTTCTCATTGAGATACTCACCTAGCATAACGCTCACCATTTTTATATGTAAAGTTTGTTAGTTTTTAGTCAAATAACAAGATTGTGCAACTATCACCATTATCTAATTCCAGAATATTTTCAGCACCCGAAAAACTAGCAAATTGTTTTCCATAGTAGCTGCATCATACTTCATCATCACCAGCAATATAGGAGAGTTAATTTCTCCAAATCCTTGCTAACATTTGTTATTATCTATTTAAAATAATTTTAAAAATTATAATAATTATACTGATGTTACGTGGTATCTTGTGGTTTTGATTGGAATTTTTCTAATGAATAATGATGTTGAACATCTTTTTGTATGCTTATTCAACTAGAATGTCTATTCAAATTTTTTGCCAATTTTTAATTATGTTATATGTCTTTTTATTGTTGAGTTGTAGGAGGTTGTTTTAATATATATTTGGACTCCAAGACCCTTATTAGAGATATGATTTATAAATATGTTCTCACATTCTGTGGTTTGCTTCACCATTTTTTTGGTAGTGGCCTTTGAAGCACAACAATTGTTAGTTTTGGTAAAGCCTAACTATTTTTTCTTTGGTTTCTTCTGCTTTTGATGTCATATCCAAAATCCATTTTATAATCTAAGATTACTAAGATTTACACCTTCCTTCAGAACTGCCAAATGAAAGTCATTTATAAAAGTTTTTATTTTGTTTGCTCTTATAGTCAATAGCTGTCATATTGTTAGACTACTTAGCTTTCTCTATAGTTCAGTAATAAGGATGAGTAAATGGTTGTGTTTTCTAAGACATTTTTCACCGTGAAACTAAGTTGGTTATTCGTGAGTGCTACTGATCCCTCAACAGTGACCATCAGAGAATAACAAACTATACTGAAGTGCAAATGCTGGATGTTTGGCTGATTTATTAATTCACAATGGTCAATCTCAAGATGTGCACAGTTTAAATTCTTGTTGAAACAAAATTAGAAATAACAGTAAGCAAGGGATCTAAAGAGTTGCTCTGAAATATGCCAAACCATGACTGTTCTATCCCCAATCATTATAACATTTTTAACAAGAGTGATGTCTTTAATCTCTTTTCCTCTCTGTCCCTAGAGTTAGAAGCAGTTTGATATCAGTAGAGTTGGCCCCATAGCACATCTGTGGTCTCTGAGCAAGTGTTTCATTTTTATAATCCCTCCGGGTCCCCAGAATTAGAGTCAGAAAGAGATAATAAGTTTTCCCTCTACTTATTAGCTGTGTGATTTAGATTACTTAATCTCATCAAGAGTGTCCTTGTCTGTAAAACACAGGCAATGATACTTACCTTGTGGAATGGCTGTGAAGAAGAAACATGATGCAAAGCACGTAACCAAATATCTGATACAGAAAGCACGTTATCTAATGTTGCAATCATTTGGTTATAAAGATAATATAGAGTTATTCCTTTATTAGCATTTTAAAGAAAAAATTAAGCATATAAGCTTTTGAAATGATGATGCAAATGAAAAATATGGCCAGTTCAAATATTTATGCTCATAAAGCAAAATAAATTTATTTGTCTTTTTTCTTTCTCCTGGTTAGTTCTCTGGTCTTTTTAGGTCTTAGGAGTCAAGATACAAAATGAAAGGCACATGGAATTGTGTAACATTTTGTGATTATTACTTTCTTCAAGTAGGGGCAATGGCCACAAATACATAAGGATGCTGGGGGTTCTGTGTGTACTTGAAATTTACCATCTACAAGGTTACCTTATTCCCAGGGCAAAAGATACCCACAGCGTGCTTTTGGACTCACCCTGATCAAAGTCTCACGTCTCACTGAGATAGGAAAATACTTTCTAGATGGAAGTCAGTACCCTACAATAATAATAGCTGGGCTTTTTGTTACTGAGAGATGGCTAATCCATTCTAGATGAGGAATCTTTGGGCCGCTTACCTTACTGAGATGTTTAGTTGTTCCCACTAAAGCTATGTGAATTCATCACGGACCTTATCTCATATGTTCAACACCAAAAGAGCACATATCCTTACTTGAAGTCAGCAGGAGTTTTCAGAAAAAGAGGAACAGTTGGACATAACAGATTAAAGGCACGAACGTCAACTCGTCCTTCTGTCTCCATGGTCTGGATGACTCTATCCATTTAGTAGCAAATGTTGAGGAGTAATTATCTTTCCACTAACTTGCTTTCAAATGCCAGGAGGTTATAAATATTCTTATGGGAATGAAACAGCTTGAAGAGATGTAAAAAGGAAGTAAGAGGAAACAGTGAGTCTCTTCTGATGCCAACTATTATCTATGCCCCATGGTCTGGAAATTTAACTGCTTAAGGTGTCTCAGTTTCCTCACCAACAACATGAAAAAAATCAAGTATAAAACTTTTAAGGTCTCTTATAACATGTGAGTTATTAAGGAGAAATATTCTTTGCCTTATCATAAAATGTATGAGATTAAATGACATCAATGTATATTCCTGGCCAGTAAACAGCAACCAAAAAGGGAAAAAAATCAGCGATGAGTAACGATTTTCAAGAAATGCTCATTGAAATGGATAACAAGAAGCATTCAACAAGACCTCAAGATAAATGAATGTTAATGAACTACAAAAAGGGCTCAGGATTACTTATTGAAGAAAAGAGCAAGAGTAATGGGCCTCAGGCATTTTGCCCTACTTATCCCTGGTACTGCAATGCTCCCACGGCTTTTCTGATTGAACTACAGTGAGGATATTTTAGAGGAGACTTGGATTGATGCAAGTACTTTCAACAATACTAAATAATGTAAAATTTACAGGTAAGTTAAATGTCTTGTATTATATGACTAATTTCAGGAAGGGGATTTTTGAAGACAGTTTTCTCCACTAGTGTGTCACATAACTGCGTTCTACTTGATCTGTTGTGAAACTGGTAAACATTGTCTTCATTCTTGGCTGAACTCCTGTAGTCTATAGCACAACGTTTAGCACTTTATAATTTATGAGCATAGCTTTTATGTGTATTTTCACCACCATTTACCTTTGTAAGTTCCCTGATGGCAGCTAACAAATTTGGTTCTACTATGTTATTCTCACCAAGACCTAGCTCCAGTCTGGTCAAGGAAATATTGATCCAAAAACAAGTGTTAATTATCTCTCAACATTATGGAGTCAAGAAACCAGTCAAAATAAACAGCAGACATTTGGGAAAGGACTATTCTGAATGTACTCACATTGGGAATTCTCCCTCCATGCTAAATCATTATCCAGTTGACATAGTCTTTGGAAAAAATATTATCCTGCATTCACGATGAAGATTCATTTTTTTTAGGCACTTGTATTGCTTCTTCCACCACTATGACATGGTTCGAAGTTTTCCTTCTACTCCTTTTCATGTTACTAGAATCTACATAATCCCTATGGATTTATAAAAAATTCTACCAATAATATCACTATTCATTATGTTCAGCTCAGGTTTTCCCGGGAACATGTAACACTCACAATTTGGCTTCTAATATATCACCCACAGGAGAGATGACAGTTTGAAGATTATCAAAATCCAGGAATCTTGTTTCTACTGCACTTTATTAAGTGTATGTGATAAGGTGTGTTGGGGAGGGAGTGATTGGATATATGTTGTGTGTTTTGGAAAGCCACTTTACCTCTCTTTCAATGTTTTCATCCATCAAATAGAGATTATAATACCTTATCCATCACTCTTGGTGGTTGTGGAGTTCAGGTGAGAAATGAGGTACAGTGCAATAAAAACTAACACTGAACTATGGCTATTAATGCAATGTTATAGGTTATTTATTATAAATAATTGTTTAGCATCTATATGATTTTGCCTTTTAAATCATAATGGTAAAATAAACATTAAATATGATATTTTAATGTCAGACAGCTGTGGACACAATAGCTCATTTATTTACTAAGTACATGAGCTTGGGCAAGTTGCTTAATTTTTTTTTTTATGCCTTGGTTTTTTCATGTTTAAGAGTAAGAGTAATTGAGTTTTCTGAAAGTTTAACTGAGCTAATACACTCATATTATTTAGTGTGGCACAAAGTAAAGACTGAAATATCAGATATCATTATTGATTTGGAAAAGTAAGTGGAAGGAATAGCCTTGATACAAACTTCCTTATATAGCAGATTTGAACAATAGCAGCAACATTTAACATTTTTAATTAATAAAACCTTAAGTAAAGTTTAAGTTTTAAATTTGTAGCCTTAGCCACAATCAGCATCTGACAGGACAAGGAAGTGCTGCTTACAATTTAAAAACGTATTCTTTCTAGGCGTGTTGATGGTGTTGTGGTCTGCAGCCATAAAGTACAAGAGCCAAGGGGATTTGACTGTCTCATCCTATCTATGATCTGCCCATTTGGGAGTCCAACTCAGCCTCTGAGAATCAAGTTCTCCCACGTCCACTGTAGGCACTGCTGGAACATAAGAAGAAACAGATCAGCCTCATCAAATCAAATACTCTGAATTCAATCCCCTCCTCGTCATGCAAAAAAAAAAAAGGTCTATTCTGTATAATGATTTTGGATTTCGATGAGATTTGCATAAAGCAAAGAAGGAAAAAAAACAGGTGGCAGTAGTTCATTGGAATGCAAAGGTGCTAACCGGGGGCTCCTTTCATCTAGTAATTGCCTCATGGTTCACAATTACTATCTATGCCAATTATAACAAGATAAATGTCTTTCCATGTGGTAGGTACTGAAAGACAGCTGCTTGTTTACAACCAGTCGTTTAAGTGTCTGTGATTGTCTGAGGCTCGTAATGCAGAGTAGAAACATTTAACAACAACAACAAAAAGAAGGTATCCCTGTGACTGACACAAATTAAGATGTGAAACATAGATCATCATGCAACTCCGACTATGATTGTATTGTCCATTAGCAAACTGGAGATTTCATTACCAGCACAGCCCCCTGAAGATCTAAGACAAAATTGATGTGAGTGAAACACAGAAAAATATTAGAAAGAAGGTGATGAAGAAGGGAGCTTTAGGGAGGTGGAGGGAACCCAGCTGCAGCAAGGAAATGTGCATTAGACAGTGAATTATGCTTCAATTTTAATCTTTCCACCTACGCTCCTTATGGTCTCTCCATGTGGCTCATTTTTGTTCTGACTTTTAAGTTAAGCAACTTAACATTGTAAATTAGAGAAAATTTTGTTTTGTGTAGGAACGTAAAGTTAGATGCGTGTAAAGGGACTCAGAGGTCAGCTTTTGGTGATTGTGTATATCAACTGACAAGTAGACCTTTGAGCATATTTGCTCTCTAGGTTGCCACACCTGGTTCCTAGTCTCATGGAAGGTCTTATATTGGATCACAAGCACATTGTGACTGCAATTCAGAACTAAGTATTTCAGAAACCCAACAGGTTTGCTATCATCTGACAAAGATATATCATCATGGAACAAGTAGTTTGTCCTATATCAAAGAGGAGACATTCAAGACAAATAAAGATTAAATAGTAAACTCTTATAACTGTAAACCATTTTAGTTGGAAAGAGATTAAAGCTCTTTCTGCATCTTTTCTTTAATTTAGAGATCTGTGCTAGTGAATTTAGGGGAGTAAATTCTTGTCATCATATTTTGATTTGGGAAATTTATCTTTTAACATAGTACAGCTGCAGAAGGCCAACAAATCAGACCCACAGAATTTTCAAACGTGTACATATACTTAAGTAGATCACATGTGTCAGTGTTTGTGAATCTATAATTGTGTGAATATATGTATCTGAGTGTATGAGTACAAGTGTGAGGCTGCGAGTATATGTTTGTGAGCATGTGTGAATATTAAGCGTAAGCTTCCAGTCTGTTAGTGTGTTTGTACATATTCGTAAATGTGTTTGAGTGTATGGTACGTATGAAAGTATATGTGAGTGTGTATGTTTATATATGTGTATGAGTGTGTGCACATTTCTGTGTATGTTTGTGTATGTGGTCTTGGATTATAATTCAACCACTTATTGATGGTAACTTCTCTAATCTGTTAATGATAATGTGACATAATGTATGTAATAATCTTTATAAAATCTAGAGTATTATGCAAGTCTACTTCATTATTACAGATACATAAAACATACTATTTTACAGCTTTAAGACTGGAACAGTACTGTACGTCAATCACTATACTCTCTGAATGCCTGTATGTAGTCAGAAAATTCAGTCTAAAATGTTTATCCATATCTGAAATGTAACTTTTTTATCCTTTCTCTCATTCCTAATTCATAAGACTTCCTTTGCCCGTATTTCTGAGAAGATATCTTTGCAACCATTAAAAATGAGCTCTTCTGCCTAGCCTATATTTTTCCCTTTACCTGGGACAAATAACTATAACCAATCTTGCTATAAGAATTTCCCATTAATAGTTTGCAGTTGTGGAACTGGAACAAGAGTTGCTTGCACATATATAAAAGCAGTTCAAATACGATGGTTCTCCTTTCTTAAAAACGTCTTTAAAATTATCCTTTTGCAGGTGACCTCTTGAATTCTAAAACAAATTCCTTTTAATGGCAATCTTTTCCATGAGATTCAATTTAATGTTTTTTAAACCCAGGTAGTGTGATGGTGTGAGTATATCTGCATAGAATATAGATAGAGCTGTTCTGAGGCATGCGTTCCTCACTTTAAAAAATCAAGACAAACAAAAATGTCTTAAACTAGGAAGACACTCATGCTTCTTAGAGATTTAGTTTAGCTTCAAGAGTTATTAAATACCAAAGGTGGTTGTATATTTAATCAGTTGGAATATTTTGGATTGAGTTGAGTCTTTGATTTTCTAAAATGTCATACTTTGTATAAATTGGAGATGTTGAGAAAGAAGGTGACAAGCAGTGTGTGTACTTTTAGTTTCAGGTTGAGAAGTCTTTCACCACAAGACTTTCCCTTTATTTGAACTCCTTTTTCTTGGCTAAAGTATGGAGGCTGAAAAGTCTGATCAAAGTCTAAGAAAACTGCTGCTGTGAAATGTGTGTTTCAGCTGAAAACTGCTGTTGAGAGACTGTCATTCAGTTTTAAGCACAATGCTGAATTAAGTCAGTGAAACGTTGATTAGTTCTTAGCTATATGTAAAATCTCGGTCAATGTTGTTTTCGCTTTTGTGCATGTGTACACTTGAAAGACCTCAGGACGCTTTATGTAGTAGATATTCAGTAAATACTCACTTAATCACTGCCTGACTAATCCCACGTTTCTTGATTTTTTAAAATATGCATTCCTTTGAAAACTTGGCAGAACCATTTTCTAGAAAAAGCCATGTATAAACACATACACAGTGAAGAATTAGAGATCTCCTAATACCTCTCTGTGGATTCACAGAGATTCATCAACCCCCATGTACATCTCCTAAACCAGTTCAAGTCATACTTTTTTTTTTTTTTGGAGACAGAGTCTCACTCTGTTGCCCAGGCTGGAGTGTAGTGGCGCGATCTCGGCTCACTGCAAGCTCTGCCTCCCTGGTTCATGCCATTCTCCTGCCTCAGCCTCCGGAGTAGCTGGGACTACAGGCGCCCGCCACCACGCCCTGCTAATTTTTTGTATTTTTAGTACAGACGGCACCGTGTTTAGCCAGGATGGTCTCCATCTCCTGACCTTGTGATCCGCCTGCCTCGGCCTCCCAAAGTGCTGAGATTACAGGCGTGAGCCACCGCGCCCAGCCTCAAGTCATATTTTAACACAAGCGGAAACTGAAACCAAGAGATCAAATCACTAATGGAGGCCTGGTATCAAATAGCAAGTAGTTTCCGTGGTAAGCTGGGGAGTGTATAACCTCCTCTAAAAGGGGTTCCTTACTTCATTCTAGCCGATATTTGGCAGGTAGGAAAGTCAGTCCAGCGCTGTCAGATTTCCTGGTACGTTAAGAGAAGCCTAAAATGTTGTTTGTTTAAATGCAAAATTTCTTAATTTTAAACAGTGACGACTACAATTATTTACAAAATATTGGGTTGACCATGCAAACTGTCCTAATAGCCTATTTCTGGTAGTAAGCCAACAGTTGATTATTACTGTTCCAAATATTATACTTTATATATGTTCAGAGTTTGTCATTCACATAACAAATATTCGCTAAGCTTTATTATATTCAAAATCTTAGGCCTCGCTCTGTAAAATGTGCGAGAGTGAATACAGGAATATTTGATATCCCTGAACTTAACACAGAGGTGTTAATCCTTTGTAAGCAAAAAAGGTCATGCAGATGTTTATGTGGAGAAAACACATAATAAGATGGAAACAATTTTTAGAAATGAACAACGCAAGAAGACAGTGTTCTGAGTTCTCTGAAGGTTTGCAGAATTTCTGTCACATTAACCAATTTTACCTGGCATGCAGTAAGGTTATATATACCCCCTGTGGAGTCCATAACTGCCCAGCCATATGCAGAAGAATGAAACTAGACCCTTGCCTTTCACCACATACAAAAAAAAAAAAAAACAAAACTCAAGAAGGATTAACTATTTAAATGTAAGATCTCAAACTATAAAAATCTTAGATGGAAACCTAGGAATACCCATCTTGATATCAAGCCTTGGCAAAGAATTTTTGGCTACGTCCCCAAAAGCAATTGCAAGAAAAACAAAAATTGACAAGTGGGATCTAATTAAACTAAAGCTTCTGTACAGTGAAAGAAACTATCAGGAGAAGGGATGAGGGGAAGTTGAGAGTGACCTTCTCTTTCCTGTTGTTTTTTCAAATGCCAGGATGCCAAATTTGGGGTTAGTATGTCCTAAACTCCATCAACATTGTAATTAAAACACTTTTGGGGGATGAGATTTTTTCATGCTGAGTGTATGTATGTATGTATGTGTGTGCACGTTTCTAGTTTATATAAGTAAATGCACATTTCTTGTGTTTCTGAGTTTATGAGCTTGCACAAGTCACCTAGTGACAGTCTCTAAGTGTTAGATTTGCCAAAGGTTTCCTTAAATACTCTATTTTTGATTCTCTGTCATTAGAACAAACCAGTCTTCATCTTGTAGCGTACATGATAGTGCCAGACTTACAAGTAGGCAGCAACAAAACTTTAAGCTGAAATTAGAACTGGGAGAAGCAAATAAAGTGGGAACAAGGCTAAGGAAACACCTCACCCAGGGAATTTATAACCTGGTGGGAAATTAGCATTGAAAATGTAAATGAGGTTGGGGAAATTAAGAGGATTAACTGGCTTATAAGGATTTATACAAAAAAAAAGAGAAGATCACTGAAAACCTTTGAGATCTGATCCCCCACTACAGAATTAAAGCTGGTTTTTAGATGTGTGTGTATTTCTCTTGTTTTGCTGCTACTTCTAATTTGGAGGTATTGCAGCAGCAATGACAAATTGTTCTCAGAGACTATATTTGCTCTGTGTACCTAAATGTGCCACCTATGTCCAGAGGCACACCTGAGGAGGCTTGCCTGCCTGACTGCTTTCTTGTGATTTGAATGGTTACGAATGGCAGCTGGCTGGGATTCCATTCCCAGTGTTTTTAGATTGTCTCATAGATACAGACAACATGTTAGAAATAGTAATTTTTGTGCATAGTTCTTCTGTGGTGGTTGGACATTTTCTTCAGTGTTGACTGAAGAATAATTGAGCTTTAGGGCATATCATCTAAAAAATTTAAAACCACTCAAAAAGGAGGAAATAAATGTGGATAAAAATCCAGGCAAACATGAATGCATACTTACAGACTGACTCAATTCTCTATTTAGTGGGTGGTTCCTACACAGCCAAAACACCTAACTGGATAGATTAGAGGGAAGATAAAATTAAGCACTCTGAATTCAGGTGTACTTCAAATTAAAGCCAGTCCACTCACCTACTATATGTGTTATCTTGAGCAATTTAGCTTTTCTAAGTCTCGGTTTTCTTAACTAGAAAAGGGAATTTGTTGGGTTGTTTCAACAATTAAATGCAATTAAATGAGATAGTATGAGCAAATGTCTTAGTTCGTGCGTGTGTGTGTGTGTGTGTGTAAGGACAAGAAGTAAGAAAGTTCAGCAAGCATGTATGCTAGATGGCCAAACACACATAAAGAAAATCTAGGGTCAGGCACAGTGGCTCACACCTGTAATCTCACACTTCGGGAGGCCAAGGCAGGAGGATCACTTGAGCCCAAGAGGTCGAGGCTACAGTGAGCCATGGACATGCCACTGCACTCTAGCCTAGGTGACAGAGTGAGACTTGGCCTGAAAAACAAAACACAAAAATAAATAAGAAAATTTGATCAATCTCTTTCCATTGAGGCATTATCAGAAAAAAAAAAACCATCAAAGATAGGTAATTGGGAAGAATGCATCTAATCAAGTGACAACCATGAATCAGGAGTTGATTTAGAAATATTTTCTAATTTAATTTATAATGCAACAAGTAGATAATATTTTGTTTCCCTTGTACAGAAAGGGGCAACCTGAGAGAAAAAAGCCTTTGATGGCACAGCCTGTATAAGGAAAAATTATGAAAAACTTTTAAATGGATCAGAAAGATTACTGGGTATTTTGAGCACAAAACTAGGCATTGTATATTGGGTACCCCTCCAGGTTATTTGCTTCTATTGAGTTTGAGCCTTTCATTGTCTTTGAGCTATCTTATAAGTCTGTAAATTGTAAAAACTGTGATGCAAATGTTTTGTGCCCATAAATATGCAATTGAATTCTTTCCTTTGAAGCAACAAATGATTTCTTGACCTTCCCCCACGAGTGAAAAATCTAACTGTGCATCTAGTCATAAATTTATTTAACCAGTTCTGTTTGAATATATACGTGTGATACTTTGAAATCTCTTTTCAAACTACTGTGACATCATTTAGGTTTCCTTATTAATGAAGAATTAAATAAAATCTTTGATATTAGTTTATTTTATATTTGTATTTAATTCATGATTTTACCTGTTTAAAAAATGCTTCCTTGAACACCTGTGTTGGTTGGTGCTGAATTTGAACCTCAGTCTGATGTTAAGACAAAGAGAAACAAAAATCTAAGTTAAACTTCTTTTTCCACCAGAAGGAGAGCAGATTCCAGGCTATTATCAATCCTTTGAATTATTGAATCTTCTTGCATCAGCAGAAATAGTTACAGGAACCCACTACAAAAGACCCCATGGGTTCTTAAAATGAAGTAACAGTTCAAGGACATCTGGAACTGAGAGAAAGAAAGAAAGTGGATGTAAATAATGTTCAGAAATTCTGTTCCCTTTGGGCCATTATTCACCTTTCCAAGTCAATTTATCTGCTATAATGCTTTGAAAACACTTTTTAATCATTGCCTAGCATCTTAAAAAATCTAAGATATTACCTGAATTAAGTTAAAAACCCCGAATGAATTTAAGAATGAAGGCTACTGTAATTTTACATGCCTCTGAAATAATTACCAAAGAGTTTATTTCTGACCACAATTATTGAAGAATTATTCACATTCCAACCCTCATAGAAATCTCTTACCTTCTGATATTTTTTGTTACCATGTTTTTTTAGAAAAACAACAAAAGACAAATTTTTAAAAGGAAGTTTTAGCCAATTTCTTCTAAACATAAATTCCAAGGTGTTTGTATAGTTACATTTCTATATTTCAAGAATAGTGAGTCCTAATGGGCTCTAATATTTATGAGTTTCTCTCATCTTAATTTTCTATCATTTCTCTTAACCAGTAAATATTTTGTCTTTCCGCCTACAGATGGTTTCAAGAATGTTACCACTATTTTACCTAAAGGATGCACAGATTACATTATTTAAATTAATATTTTAAATTTGAATTTCAATTCCATTCTACATATTTATTGTCTAAAAATACTTAGGTCTTTGGTTTCAGTTTCCTTATTTGTAAACAAGTAGATTTGTTTTAGAAAATGTATTATTCCCAATTCTGACATTTCAATTATTTGGATAATTGGTCTATATATGTGTGTGAGTGTCTATTCATCCTGCTTCACCCCAGTTAAGCTCTCCCCAGAGTCCGCATTTAAAATATCACAGCCATTAAAAGGAACAGGATCATGTCCTTTTCAGGGACACGGATGGAGCTGGAAGCCATTATCTTTAGCAAACTAACACAGGACCAGAAAACTAGACATCTCATGTTCTTACTTCTAAGTGGGAGTTGAACAATGAGAACACATGGTCACAGAGAGGGAAACAACACACATTGGGGCCTGTTGGGTAGGAGAGGGGATGCAGGAGAGGAGAGAGCATTAGGAAAAATATCTAATACATGCTGACCTGAATACCTAAGTGATGGGCTGAGAGGTGCAGCAAACCACCATGTCTACCAATGTAACAACACAGGTGTTGAAGCATTATTTATTTATTTAGTTAGTTATTTTGAGACAGAGTCTCCTTCTGTCGCCCAGGCTGGAGTGCAGTGCCACGATATCGGCTTGCTGCAAGCTCCACCGAAGGAAGAATGTTTTAAACAGGTAAAATCATGAATTAAATACAACTATAAAATATCTATGTAACAAACCTGCTCATCCTGCACGTGTACCCTGGAACTTAAAAATAAAATTAAATTTAAAATAAAAATAAAAACAAAATAACATAACAACAAAAAATAAAATAAATAAAATACCAGCGACCCCCAAAAAATCAAAATTACAATTATCAAACATATAGTATAAAATAAAACATGACAGCTTCATGAAGCCATGAAGGAAATTTTGGATATACTTGTTCTCAGGCAATGTAGTTAATATTAGAATATTCTTCCAATATAGAAACTGAGAACAAAAACTATGATGTGGCATACTTCACCACTATGAAATCAGACTGTATAGACACTGTGCTCCGTCTGGTTGGTTAAAAGAGAAGAGACCAATCAATCCATTGATACATACATATATATATAATAACTCTCACCCCATATATATATATATATATATATATATATATATATATATATATGTCACCATATTTTTTTAGAAAAACAAAAGACAAATTTTTAAAAGGAAGTTTTAGCCAATTCCAGCTACCAATGACTTCCTTCACAGAATTGGAAAAAACTACTTTAAAGTTCATATGGAACCAAAAAAGAGCCCGCATTGCCAAGTCAATCCTAAGCCAAAAGAACAAAGCTGGAGGCATTACGTTACCTGACTTCGAACTATACTATAAGGCTACGGTAACCAAAACAGCATGGTACTGGTACCAAAACAGAGACATAGATCAATGGAACAGAACAGAGCCCTCAGAAATAATGCCACATATCTACAACTATCTGATCTTTGACAAACCTGACAAAAACAAGAAATGGGGAAAGGATTCCCTATTTAATAAATGGTGCTAGGAAAACTGGCTAGCCATATGTGGAAAGCTGAAACTGGATCCCTTCCTTAAACCTTATACAAAAATTAATTCAAGATGGATTAAAGACTTACATGTTAGACCTAAAACCATAAAAACCCTAGAAGAAAACCTAGGCAATACCATTCAGGACATAGGCATGGGCAAGGACTTCATGTCTAAAACACCAAAAGCAATGGCAACAAAAGCCAAAATTGACAAATGGGATCTAATTAAACTAAAGAGCTTCTGAACAGCAAAAGAAACTACCATCAAAGTGAACAGGCAACCTACAAAATGGGAGAAAATTTTCACAACCTACTCATCTGACAAAGGGTTAATATCCAGAATCTACAATGAACTCAAACAAATTTACAAGAAAAAAACAAACAACCCCATCTACAAGTGGGTGAAGGACATGAACAGACACTTCTCAAAAGAAGACATTTATGCAGCCAAAAAACACATGAAAAAATGCTCATCATCACTGGCCATCAGAGAAATGCAAATCAAAACCACAATGAGATACCATCTCACACCAGTTAGAATGGCCATCATTAAAAAGTCAGGAAACAACAGGTGCTAGAGAGGATG
The DNA here is from genome assembly GCF_028878055.3 of Symphalangus syndactylus. Taxonomy (NCBI): domain Eukaryota; kingdom Metazoa; phylum Chordata; class Mammalia; order Primates; family Hylobatidae; genus Symphalangus; species Symphalangus syndactylus. The sequence goes on from NC_072428.2 coordinate 15,652,643, forward strand.
TGGAGAAATAGGAACACTTTTACACTGTTGGTGGGACTGTAAACTAGTTCAACCATTGTGGAAGTCAGTGTGGCGATTCCTCAGGGATCTAGAACTAGAAATACCATTTGACCCAGCCATCGCATTACTGGGTATATACCCAAAGGACTATAAATCATGCTGCTGTAAAGACACATGCACATGTATGTTTATTGTGGCACTATTCACAATAGCAAAGACTTGGAACCAACCCAAATGTCCAAAAACGATAGACTGGATTAAGAAAATGTGGCACATATACACCATGGAATACTATGCAGCCATAAAAAATGATGACTTCATGTCCTTTGTAGGGACATGGATGAAACTGGAAAGCATCATTCTCAGTAAACTATCGCAAGGACAAAAAACCAAACTAACCGCATGTTCTCACTCATAGGTGGGAAATGAACAATGAGAACACATGGACACAGGAAGGGGAACATCACACTCCGGGGCCTGTTGTGGGGTGGGGTGAGTGGGGAGGGACAGCATTAGGAGATATACCTAATGCTAAATGATGAGTTAATGGGTGCAGCACACCAGCATGGCACATGGATACATATGTAACAAACCAGCACATTGTGCACATGTACCCTAAAACAATTAAGTATGTAAAAAATAGACCCTTCTGTTTTAGAAAGTGTACTGTAATGTTTCATGGTATTGGCTAAGGATGAATATTTTTTCTAGTCCAGGAACAAGGAATGAGTTTTATAAAATGCTAATGAAAATGATGCTTTTTATGAAAATGATGCTTGTATGTTGATTATGACTGAATGAGTGAATAAGTTAATAGTTTGCTTGGATCAACAAAATGAAATTATCTTCATAAATGCTTGATTAAAATGAGTAAAGCAAATGTATTCACCATAACTAATTTAAATTATAACCAGATATGAAAATTTATTGCAATGTATTACTACTTGTGTTTTTTTTCCCCCTTTTTTCAGTTACTAAATGATTAATGACATCTATAGTATCTATTGAATAATAATAACTGGGTTCCCTTCATGGGCTACAGATTTTCAACGTTTTAATATCTGTACTATAAAGTGACATTGGGTCAGTCGGACCCATTGATGAAACAATTTTGGAAAATATCATAAAATTTCCAAATATTTTATTACGAGCAGTCAATATCGCAAATTGTGAAACACAATTTTTATCACAGTAGAAATGTTAAAACAACAGATCTAAAAAAAAAACACACACAGTTGAAAGTTTTATCAAATCCTTCTCTGTTAGGGTTTATAGGGAACCTTCAGGTTGGGGTGAATTTTTCAAGGATGTCTTGGAATTATAAAGTCAGATGAGTGTAAATTGCATAATAAAAAAGAAACATCTAAGTTATTGCTTCCCAGAATTGTGATGTATATGACCTCAACCTAAAGATTCAGCTCCAAATATTCTTGACTCAATAAGCACAAATCTAACTCAGGCTACCCCATCAGGGGGTCTGAGATTAATCTGTGGCAGAAGGATTGGAATTGAGTCTGGAATGAACTCCTGGGTTCTCACAAGTCCATCAAACTGCAGCTTTCCCCAAAATTCCCATTGTGTGTTTCACATGCCCAGGTTATTTTTGCCTTCTGTTTATCCCTGGTTTCCTTCCTTGAGCCCCAGCTCAACTGGAGAGCTCTCAACCTAGCTGAGCCTTGAACTGCTATGCCCACAAGGAAATTTTCTGAAGACATAGGTTTTTGTCTCCAACCCTGATGTACTTTTTTAGTGAAAGTTATCACAGTACAACCTGCCTGTATCACCTTCACCCAGAGACAGCTTCTGGCATGTTTCCATAATCAGAACTCTGGCATGTTTCCATACCTCTATAGATTGGGGAACAGCCCAATTTATGCTGCTCTTTCTAGAACTTGGCTACTTAGACTGCTGATTTTCCAAATTGAGGTGCATATCTGTTGCCAACTGGCATTTGAATCCAAATTTTGCCTGATCTTAGCTTTCTCTTTTCTACCCACTGGATTTAGTAAGCTTCCAGCATGTCCCAATACTGAGCTTGAATTGATTTTAAAATAGACCTGGAATAGTTTATTTTGTGCCAAGCTGCCACAGTGGGTAGTATAACATTCAGGGGACCTGAGTTATAACATTAGATCTATGATTTGTCCACTGAATGAACTTGTCAAGCAATATACACCCTGAGCCACTTTTTCATCATGTGTAAATTATAATCTCTAAAACGTCCGTTTTACAGTTTAAAGGTTGTAACCTACATAAGTAGTCTTTTGTACTGTATAATCATTAGATATTTTATTTTTATTTAGCAAAGATATACCGGATGTCCATAAGAGATTAAGCACTACACTAGTGCTCGTCATACAGGAGTGAACTGGCACAGCCCTAAGAGTCTATAGTCCAGACAGGAAGCAGAATGGTAGCAGATGTTATCAATAACTATAGTAATGGTAGCTTCTGTAATAATTGTGGGCCATTGCTCAACCTTCGGCCTTTTCAGCCACACTGTACAAATACCTACTAGCCATTTTAAATAAAATCAACTTCAAGTGGAGAGGCCTTCCACTCTAAGCAGCCGTGTGAAAGCAATAGCATGAGTTTTCTTAAAAGCTACTTGGTGTGAGGAGTATCTTGGACAAAGTTCTGCATTGGTAATTTATACCAATGTGTCTTACATTTTCTTCAGCAAGCCTAATTAAAGTGAGATAAGGAAAAAGCAAGAGAGAAGCACAGGGTTTTCAAAACCAGAAAAATTTTAGGAGGGCAAATGCATTTTTAAGTGGTTTTAAACCTAATAGCTGGCCTCATATATAATGAAAGTTTTAGAGTGTATATAACTAACATATAATATATACGTGTGTGTATATATATGTGTGTGTATGTGTGTGTATAACAGTGCCCCACAGATTTATACACATACACATCTTATTTCTCATATTCTGATTTTGGTTTTGTTCCAAGTACACTGATGCATGTTTTAAGTAAGAAATGTATCTTGAAATCAAACACGATGGTAGCAAACAAGGTCTACTATTTGAAAGGTTTCACCAAGGGGCTGATGATTTAGCTACTCAGTCTATGTCTTCTTACTGCTTGTGTTGGTGTTCGATGGCAAGAAAAGAGTTAGGATTGTCACGTTAGCATGTTCTATGACTTCTGGTTGGGAGATTTACACAGGATCTCTGGTGTTGTGAAATGCTCCCTTCTGCAATTCTGTCTAGGCTTTTGATACAGTGAAAGAAGGTCAGTCCCTAAGGGTGTCATTGAGGGTTATGATACAGGTCTGAACATAATCACATGCAACATTTCAGAAGCCTGGAGGATTTCTTTTGAGGCTGCTTGCACTGAATTACTCTCCTATTTTCTCCCTTAGGTTAATACTTTAACTCCGTTCTCTTGAGGAATAGCTGCATAGCTCGGCATGCAAAAATAATGAATTGAAAATACATAGAAAGCATGTCCCATTGTTTTCTGCACAGCTCTGCCTTTTTCACTGCTGTTTTTCATATTTCAAGCTAGCAGTTATTTATTGCCAAAATTAATTATGCATATTTTTCCTTACAGCCTTTATGATAGATGGCAATTTAAAAAGAGAAGAGCACTGAATTGCAAAATATACATACCAAGTTACCTTTCTGGATGCTGTTTTCCTTTTGAAGTTTGTTCACCCTGCAGTATCAGGCTTCCCTTCTTAGCCTGACAAATTTCTATTTATCCTCAGATGGTTCTCAAGAGTCATCTTTCCTATGGACCTATTTTCTCACTTTCTTCCTTGGCTTGTATTGGCTTGTTGTGTTTTCCCGGACCATCTTTTCCACACTTACACCACTTATTCATTTGCACATTATTTAAACAAGCATATATTGAATGATTATACTGTTCTAGAATATTCTATGTTGACATTACCTGTTTGCAATAGTCTTCCACACAGTTAAGTATCTTACCTGCAGAGATCAAGTGTGATTTATCTTCTAATCTCCAGGTACCAGTCCCGTTCTAGAAACAGTAGATACTTAATAAATATTTCTTGTTATGAATCACTGATAGAAGCTGCCGAGCAGTCTTACCAAAGCTAATGTAATTACAAGGTTAAATGAACCAACATTCTCTGTGTTACTCTTAAATCATTTGATCCTTATAATTTGTAAATATAGTTGTATTCAAAATTGAATTGAACACATACTCATCACAGAAAGTTAAAACTAAAAATGCTAGCAGCCTAAATGAAAATGGTAATGTCAGTGCTCTCAAACCAGCAGCTGTTGAGCAATATACCCCTTAGAATATATTTTGCTTGACTGTTTGATGGGCTCACACAGTGTTTCAAACGACATAAAACTAGACAGGTGTTGTGCTTGTATAAGCATATAAACAACTTACCATCCACTGCCTTACAGACTGCATATACTAGGTGTACACACCTTAAAAGTCTTTGAGTTTGGGAACTCCTACTATCTGGTTTACAAAAATGCTACTACATATAAAACCTGCTGCTTTGTCAGCATATCTATTCAATTGCAATGTAGTCGACTAGTTTGGGAAATATCTTAGCTACTAAAAATAGCCTTTTGCATCAACTGTACAAACCATGTCTTAGTTAAAATCTCTTTTGGATGAAACAAACAGCTAATTGTTAAAGTATTTCTGGCAGTGTATTTCATAAGTGCATAAATATACGAAGACATATATACGTGAATGTATATACATATAAATGTGTGATGTTGAGTCTCATATCTGGATAAATTATCAATTTTTTATCTTATAATCATGTGTCTACTCCACACCTTCTCTGTGGACATCAGAGGAGGAGCTTCTTCATTCCATAAAATAATTTATAGGAAAATAATATCTTGTTTCAAAGATCAAGTAATATATTTACCCCCATGGGAAAGAAAAACAAACATTCCAAGCACAAGGAACAAACACATGAATAGTCAGAAAAGTAAAATTATTGGATAAATTAGCAACCAGTATGTTGAAAGACACTGGAGGAGTTGAGGCCCTCTTCAAGGCTTTGAATGGCAAGGTGGAATTTGGACTTGATCCTGTTTCATTCCCATTTCAGCGTGTGTGTGTGTGTGTGTGTGTGTGTGTGTGCCATGAATACTAAAAATATGTCCTGTTTTAGAAAGGAAAGTGATAATATTGTGTAGAATAAATTTAAGTAGAGAGAGGCTAAAGTTAAGTAGACAAGAGAAAATAAAATTGCAATAATACTGAGGCGAAGCTGCTGGAAGTGGAAATAGAGCAAATAGATGGCATTTGAGAGAGCATACATTTGCAGATTAAATAGAAAGAAACATAGATTCTTTCTATTTAATCAAAAGTCTATTTTGAAACCAAACTTTTCAAGACCTTGGCCCCATCTCTTTGCCAATGTTTGTAGAATTTTTTTTTTAATGCTTAGATTGATATTTGCTTATCTGAATATGCTGGAGTTAGTTACCAGGTTAGCATTTAAATATTTATATTTTAATCATAAAATATAGCTTTTTTAAAAAAAAAAAAATAGATGATCCTTCCAGTTTAAAGAGTGACATTTCTAGAGGGGATTACATTTGGTCAAAATAATTTTTCTTTATGTGAATTGGTTTCCTCAACAAATGGCATCCCTTTGTGCTAGGTACAGTTCTAGGCCATGAGCAGATCACAGTGTCTAGGAGTTTTCTTCCCTCATGCAGCCTACCTTCCTTTTAGATGAGGATTCTCATCATTAACTTCTAAATTGCTGTTTGAGTTTTAATTAATACTTTAATTTTTATACACTGTAGATTAAAAACACCATTCCAGTGGTACTTGAATGAGATAGTAACATGAAAACTAAATAATTCAAAACTGTTCAAACTCCCTCTCAAGAGCGATTGTGAACAAAGAATAAAATGCCCAATGCCCGGGTATTAAAATAGCAAATTCAAAAACTCCATGGCCCTCAACAATATTCACATTGAGTTATCAATATTCTGTTACTCTGTCTTTAGGAAAATTGCCTAGACTATTCCTATGATTGTTGAATTTTAGTAAAATAGTTGTTTTCCTAAGAGAAAGTTAAAACAAATTAATAAACTATATTTACTTAGCTGGAGGTTGATGATGCCTATGGAATTGTAACTGCATAAAAATGTTTTAACGTTAAAATTATTATGATGATTTAACTTTTCTTATTAACCATTGTTTGGTGCCCTTATTAGTTGTCTACATCTACGACGTATGAGTGCATTATTTCATAACCTTCTGAGTGCTAAGTTTTAGATTGTTTTTTAATTAGCATTTTAATTGCTCATCAGAGTAATTGAAGACTGAGTCAGAAAATGGAGCATTTGCTGTTCCTTTGGTAAAAGTCAACTCTTAAGTTTTCCCAAGGTCAAGTACCCTCCAGTAGTACTAATAGAAGCTTGCTTTGCTTTGAAATTTTTGACATGATATGACAATGCTTTGGCTATCATTTTTGAGAGTAGGGGATTTTTCTTCCTTCCTTTTTTCTAAGTCTTTATTTTAAGAATATGGTAATTGTATTGCTATACAATGAAATAATTAGAGACAAATAGAATATCCCCTGTGATCTAGGTTATGTCAAATTAGGCACTTGCTACATTATTACTTTTGTTATAAAAATACTTACTGAGTGCCTTCGTGTGCTTCACAAGCACTAGACTAGCAACAAGTAAGATAAAAATTCTGATTATCAAGAGAAAAGAGAGAGTATGCGTTTGGTTCCAGAACGTTGCAATAAAGGAAGTATCTTAATAAAGCCAGTTGCAAGAAATTTTTGGTTTCTCAGTGCATATAAAAATTATGTTTACATTATACCATAGTCTGTTAAGTGTGCGATAACATTCTGTCTGAAAAAAGTACGTCCTAAATTTAAAAATACTTTTTTTTTTGGTAAAAAATGCTGACCATCTTCTGAGCCTGCAGCAAGTCATAGTCTTTTTTTGTAGTGGAGGGTCTTTTCTAGTGTCAGTGGCTGCTGAATGGTCAAGGTGGTAGTTGCTGAAGGTTGGGGTATCTGTGGCAATTTCTTAAAATAAAGAGACAATGCAATTTGCCACATTAATTGACTTTTCCTTTTACTAAAGATTTCTCGGTGGCATGTGATGCTGTTTGATAGCGTTTTACCCACAGTAAAACTTCTTGCAAGTTTGGAATCAATCCGCAAACTCTGCCACTGCTTTATCAACTAAGTTTATGGAATATTCTAAATCTCAAGAAATCACCTTCTTTGCTCATACATAAGAAGCAACTTCTCATTAAAGTTTGATCCTGAGATTGCAGCAATTCCATTGTATTTTTGGGCACCACTTCTGATTCTAGTTCTCTTGCTTTTTCTACCACATCTGCAATTACTTTCCTCACTGAGCTCTTAAACTCCTCAAAATCATCCATAACGGTTGGAATGAATGTCTTGCAGACTCCTGTTAATGTTGATATTTTGGCCTCCTCCCGTGAATTGTAAATGTTCTTAATGGCATCTAGAATGGTAAATCCTTTTCAGAAGGTTTTCAAAATAGTTGGTCCAGATTTATCAGAGGAATCACTGTGTCAGCTATAGGCTTACAAAATGTATTTCTTAAATAATAAGACTTGAAAATAAAAATTATTCTTTGATCCGTAGGTTACAGAATGAATGTTGTGTTAGTAGCCCTGAAAACATTAATCTCTTTGTATATCTCCCATCAAAGCTTTTGGGTGACCAGGAACATTGTCAATGAACAGTTATATTTTGAAAGGAATCTTTTTTTCTGAGCAGAATATATCAACAATGGGATGAAAATATCAATAAACCATGCTGTAAACACATATGCTATCTTCCAGACTATGTGGTTCCATTTATAGAACACAGGCACAAAACTTCGAAGCTTTGAAACTAGACATTGTCTTTTTCTCTCTAGCTATGGAAGTTCTAGGTGGCATCTTTTTTCCAGTATAAGGCTGTCTCCTTGACACAAAACATCTGTTGTTTAGTGTAGCCACCTTTATCAATTATCTTAGCCAGATATTCTGGATAACTTGTTGTAGCTTCTACATCAGCTGTCAGCACTTGCTGCTTCACCTTGCACTTTTATTTTATGGAGATGGCTTCTTTCCTTAAACCTCGTTAACCAGCCTCCGCTAGCTTCAAGCTTTTCTTCTACAAGTTATTTTTTTTTTTCTTTTTTTTGCCTTTAGGCCTTCATAGAATTGAAGACAATTAGAACATTGGTCTGGATTAGGCTTTCATTTAGGGAATGTTGTGGTCTCCTTGATCTTTTATACAGAGCACTAAAACTTTCCTCATATCAGCAATAAGGCTGTTTCATTTTCTTATCATTCACGTCTTCACTGGAGTGGCATTTTAATTTCCTTCAAGAGCTTTTCATTGCGTTCACAACTTGGCTAATTGTTTGGCACAAGAGGCCTAGCTTTTAACATATCTATCTTGGCTTTCAACATGCCTTTCTCACTAAGTTTAATCACTTCTAGTTTTTAATTTAAAGTGAGAGATGTGCATCTCTTCCTTTCACTGGCAAACTTAAAGGCCATTGTAGGGTTATTAATTGGCCTAATTTCAATATTGTTTTGTCTCAGGGAATAGAGAGGTCCAAGTAGAGGGAGAAAGACAAGGGAACAGCCAGTGAGTGGAGCAGTGAGAACACACACATTTATCTATTATGTATGCTGTCTTATAAGGGCTTGGTTTGTGGCACCCGAAACAATTACAATAATAAGATTAAAGATCATTGGTCCCAGATCACCATAACAGATATAATAACAATGAAAAATTTAAAACATTGTGAAAATTACTAAAATGTGACACTGAAACAGGAAGTGAGCACGTATTGTTGAAAAAAAAGCGGCACCAATAAACTTGCCCAACACAGGGTTGCCATAGATTTTCCATTTGTAAAAAATTCAATATCTGCGAAGCACAATAAAGCAAAGAGTTATAAAATGAGACATGTCCGTAATCATTCATTTTATAGACTAAACAGGGAACTGTTTACCAAAATGAAACATAAACAAATCAAAGATGCGTCTACTAAATGGATCCTAAGATGAAGCCATATAATGCAGCAGCCAAGTGCTTAAATAAGGCATAAGGTTACTGCGGTATGAATTTGAGCATTTTGACTTACTGCTATGTGATTCTTTTTGCACCTCAGTTACCTCAAGGATGTCTATAGATAAAGGAATGTGTCTTGGAAGATGACTGTGAGCATTAAGTGAATTATTATTCATAAAGGATTTAGAACCATCCCTGGAGCATTTTAGTAACTTTATTATTTTGACAGTAAACACAAGATTAGCCCAGCTTTATATCTATAGTATGAATACCAAGATTCCATGGCAAAATTTGTGTTAAAAAATAAGCATGCTTTTATCAGTCCTGAAATATTATCCAGGTTATTCTTCTTGATTTGAGCTGTGTAGCTACTGTTTTATCAGGATGTAAAAAAATTATATTTATTTCATATATCTGTTCTTGCCCGCTGGCTAATATTACATTATATCTTTACACAGAGTGTTGAGGAAACTAACATCTATGTCTATTATCTACACTTAGATAAGAAATAAACTTGGATGCCGTTTGGCTTTCAGAAAGGACTATCTATATAACGTGGATGATGAAGGTAGTCACAAGCAAAATACTGAATTATTAAAGAATTGATCTGAACCCAATTAGAAAAAAATGTTAATTGTTTGTCCAGTTTGATTATATCAACACAAGCCAAGCACCTGACAAAGTAACAGGAGCTAAGTGATGAATATTCCATTAGTTTGGCCCAAACAGCAGATCTGGTTTGGGGACTGCAGAAGAAGCTATTTTTGTATCTTTTTTCTAAATTCCAACTTTTGTTTTTTTTCTGCTGCTCAGGCCATCAATCCTTTGTCCCTACTATGTAGTCCTCAAGATAGGTACAATATTTTTCAACATGAGCAATTAATTTTGTCTCAATCCTACGTTAAGTGTGACTTAAAGCATCTTTGGAAAACCTCACTATCTTTTTTTAGATTGATTTGTAACACGCAATCTGAATAAGTGTATTTGCTGTGCAAACATAATTTTAATATATTCCCCTGGCTCTATTCTCCAACCTTGTCACTGTTCCTAAGCTCCTCACGCCTGGAAATTCTGGAGCTGCTCTGCTGAGAATGTTATTCTGTCCATGGGAAAATATACTATAGGGATATTTTTTTCCAGCATATGTCATTTAATTGTTAGAGCTTTATTTCATTTTTCAACTTTTATAATTTAGAGATAATGCTTTATCCCATTTAATTCTTTCACCATGGACGTGATTTTGTTGTTGCTTGGATTTCTCTTGTATACTCACTTTTAGTTTAATTCTGAATCTTAATATAATAATTTGTTTGCACCGAGACTTCTACCAACTGCATATGACTGAATATTGATTTGACCAATATAACAATACTTGTCTTATGTTAGGAGGGTTTGTTTCTCTATTTAAATTTGTTAATATGATTTATATATTTTACCTTATATCGTTCAAGTTTTTAAGTGTCCATTTTTAGAAGCAGTAAAAGACAGGGCCAGGGCTTGACATTGAGTTTCCCAATGATCTTAGTGATGTTCTCTTATGTCCTTCTATTTATTTTTCAATAAATTAAAATGTGCTTTAGGCTTTGTATAGCTAGAATGTAGAGTTAAGATATGTAACTTTGAGTCCATCAGCATCTCCTTCTGGATTTTTACGTACAGACTTGTGAGTTAGTGATTTTCTGTGAGAAAGTGCACTGGCACTAACCTCTGGCCTACGAGAATTTATGACTATCCATGTCTTCTGCAGTTCATCATTTTTCCACTCTGGCAGAAGAGTGTTCTCTTCGTTTTGAGGCATTTATAGCTTCTAAAATGTATTTTCCCAGTTCATCAAGTTGATGATGGGGGAAAAGTTGCATTTCTGTGTTTAAAATCACAAGTAAAAAATCTCTTCAGTTGTTTTCTTAAAGTAAAGTATTCTTTTCCTAAATTTGAAATGCCCATCATTTTGGTACACCAAAGCTAGACCAGTGTGACCATTGACAGGTTACCCACATGTACAAACAGCTTTTTGTCTTCTGATGGAAATAGGATGTGTACTATTACATCAGGATTTTTTTTCTTCATGGTACTAGCACATGACCTAACACCCTGATGTAGGTCTAATTTACATAATGATATACCATCTCCATCCTGACAAGGGCTTTGAGGTAAACCATCACGGACCTTTCTGTAGCCCTCGAAACACATAGTCCAGCTAGCTCAAAGTTCTATGTAAAAGGCAAATCTCCTTGCTTACCCTAACCCAGGTACTGCCAGAGCACTCTAATTTTCCTCAGATTAAAGGTTTAGTTTTCTTTTCTTCTTTTTTTTATTCTAAAGTTCACTTTCTTTTAAAGATAAAAACGTAAGACTCTCAGAACCTAATGTCAACCAATGTTAATCCTGATAGTTTCCTTCTACATATTCTGATTATATATATACACTTCTATGTTCTGTATATTCAGTAAGATAAATTGCTGTCAGTATATATATATATATATATATATATATGTATATAATAAAATTCTAAGCTCATAAAATGAAAGTTAGCATAAGCATTCAGGAAGACATTCCTATGGAGAGAGCCAAGATAAGAAATGATGAATATTGATTCAAGTCAACATGGATTATCTCACCATATACTGTGTACTCGGCACTGTACTAGCACCATGGAGATAAAACAGTTGATTTTCTTTCAAAATTTTCAATGCAAACTATTGATGCAAGGAAGCCCTTATTAGTGAGAATATATGAAACTACTGCTTAAAAGATTCTATGTTTATGATGTGGTATACTGTCATAAAACTTACTACATAATGGTGATATGACACCTTCATGCATATAGAGGGGTGTGGGGAGGGGATGTTTTGTAAAAGAATACTTTCTTCTGAGGTTAGTCACATAGAGACAAATTCTGTGTCTCAGGCAGAAAGCAAGAACTTTAAAGGGTTGACCTTGGTGGGATACAATTTGGAGATTTTTCTTTTGTTATCTGAACCATAGTATTAGCATAATTTCTCAAAAGCCATTCATGGGGGCTGTATCTTGAGATAGAATATCTAAAATGGTGATGATATAATAGATTTGAACGTTATAAAGTAGGTAATCTGAGTTTTGTGTATCAGCCTCTTATCAACCAGCTATCAAATGGCATTAAAATCTTGCATCCACTTAGAGTTTAGTATACGTCTTTGAAATATTTCACTCTGCCTCATTAGTGTTTAGGGAAGTCTAGTGTACGGTTTTTTGTTAATTTTGTTCTTGTTGTTTACATTAGAGCTATAGGAAAGGAGAACTCTAGAGCTAGAATAGAGGTGAAGGTGGCAAAGGAAGAGCATCTCCAGGATCAGCTTTTTTTTTTTTATTTCTTGGAGATTTTCTTTTCAGGAATAAAAGTTGGAGATGCTGAATTAAATTTTCTTAAACACACACACACACTCTCTCTCTCTCTCTCTCTCTCTCTCACATGCACAGTTGGGAACAAAATAGCAGGGACTTTGTCCAAGAGCTTACATTTTACTGTGAGAAACAAATGGTAAATAAATAACCCAACAGTAACTTAATTATAAATTGAAATGAATGCTATGAAGGAAAAGGTCAGAGAGCAAGTGATGCAAATCAGCCTCATTTATTTCAGGAGATCAAGGAATTCTTATCAGAGAAAATGACATTTCAGCTGAGCCTTGACAGATGAGTAGGATTTTTAACTAGGCAAAGAATAGAAGACAGAATATTCCCGGAAGAGGAAACAACATATTTCAAGGATCTGAGGTGTGACAGATACCATGGATTTGATTAGCTGATGAAAACCCAAGCAACTTGGAAGTCCCAACTAAAAGAAGAACAGAGTGAGATAGGGTTAAGCAGATAGACAGGTGTGTTAGTTTCTTGTGGCTTTTTAAACAAAGTACCTTACAGGTGGCTTAGAAAAACAGAAATTTGTTCTCTCACATTTCTGGAGGCTGGAAGTTGGAAATTACAGTGTTGGCAGGTCCATGCCCTTGCTCCTAGCTTTGGGGGGCTGCTAGCAATACTTGCCATTCCTTGACTTGCAGCTGCATGACCTCAATCTCTGCTACCATCTTCCCTCTGCATGTCTGTTTCTTCACATAGCATTCTCCTCTATGTGTTTCTGTCTCTGTGTGTCTTCTCTACTTACAAGGATATCAGCATATTGGATTAAGGACCCACCCGTTCCAGTATGATCTCATTGTAATATGCATTTTAATTACATATGCAAAGACCCTATTTCCACAGAAGATCATATGCACAAATTGCAGAGGTTAGTGCTTTAGCTTAGCTTTGGGGATATATTAATAATTCTACCCACAACAGCAGGGTCCATAAGTCCTCATGAGAAAATTATTGTTTTATTTGGTAAAAAGCCATTAAAATGGTTTAAGGAGAGAAATTCTGTGATCAGACATATTTTGTCCTATATAATTCCATTCATAAAATTGGAAAGAATAAAACTATTAGGGCAAAAATCAATCCAGTAGTTAGTTGTCAATGGTTAAAAGTAGGGGTTTGGGCAAAGATTTCATGACAAAAATGCCAAAAGCAGTTGCAACAAAAGCCAAAATTGACAAATGGGATCTCATTAAAAGAGCTTCTGTACAGCAACAGAAACTATCATGAGAGTGAACAGGCAACCTACAGAATGGGAGAAAGTTTTTGCAATCTACCCATCTGACAAAGGATTAATATCCAGGATTTACAAGCAACTTAAACGTATTTACAAGAAAAAGACAACCTCATCAAAAATTGGACAAAAGATATGAACAGAGACTTCTCAAAAGTAGACATTTATACGGCCAGATAAACATGTGAAAAAAAGCTCAGCATCACTGATTATCAGAGAAATGCAAATCAAAACCACAGTGAGATACCATCTCATGCCAGTCAGAATGGCAATTATTAAAAAGTCAGGAAACAATAGATGCTGGTGAGGCTATGGAGAAATAAGAATGCTTTTACACTGTTGGTAGGAATGTAAATTAGTTCAACCATTGTGGAAGACAGTGTGGTGATTTTTCAAGGATCTAGAGTCAGAAATACCAATTGACCCAGCAATCCCATTACTAGATATATACCCAAAGGAATATAAATCATTCTACTCTACAGACACATGCACATGTATGTTTACTGCAGCACTATTTACAATAGCAAAGACATGGAACCAACCCAAATGCCCATCAATGATAGACTGGATAAAGAAAATATGGTATATATACACCATGGAATACTATGCAGCCATAAAAAGGAATGAGATCATGTTCTTTGCAGGTACATGGATGAAGCTGGAAGGCATCCTCCTAAGCAAACTGACACAGGAACAGAAAACCAAACACCACATGTTCTCACTCATAAGTGGGAGTTGAACATTGAGGACACATGGACACAGAGAGGGGAACAACACACACTGTGGCCTGTTGCGGGGTGGGGGTGAGGGGAGGGAACATAGAGCACAGGTCAATAGATGCAGCAAGACACCATGGCACATATATACCTGTGTAACAAACCTGCACGTTCTGCACATGTATCACATTATTTTTTAGAAGAAATAAAGAAATGAAAAACAGTAGGGGTTTAGGATGGACTACAAAGGGGCACTAGACAATTCGAGGGATGGAAGTAAATATTCTATGTCTTGATTGTGATAGGTTTGTAAATGCTTGTAGATGTGTACTCCTAAAAAGGGTAAATTTTACAGCGTCTAAATTGCACCTCAATATCAAAGAAATAATGAAAATGAACCCAGTTTCAACCCGAAAATGGTCTAGTTAAGAAAATTTTGCTACTTAGCTTCCGGTGGCAGCAAGCTCCTAGCATTCACCACCACGCAGAGTCACCTGCATTGGAATCTGGTATTAATTTGTCAGCTCATTCCCATTGTGGCAGCTTGCTGAAAATAGCTTTTGGTAGCAAGAGAGGTGAAGAAAGAGGTTCCAAACCTGGAGCATATGCCAAAGGAGTGCCTTTGTAGAGGTTAAGGGGCCTTGGTATCAACAATAGAGAAGGCAGGAATTGCACAGTTTTCTCAAGAGTTTCTTCTGCTCAAAATAATCAAGGAGAAATAAAATGAAGATGCCTACAAAGGAAAATGAAGAGCTGAAATGAGAGTCCCAGTGTCCTATTATGAGTTGTAAGTCAACCTGCTGGGTTGTGCTGAAGAGAAATTGGAGACTGCAGGGAGTACTCTCCCCCATCCCCATCCCTAATGGTTGTCAAAAAGTAGCTGGGGAAATCTACACTTTTCTAGCTGTGTTTTGCAATTTAAATTCTCTAAGAAAGATTTTGGTGCTGATCTAGAAGTGTTTAATTGACAAAAATAGAAAATAAATTTGCAAAAACAAGATACTCTAGATCAAGAGAATGTAAGCATTTTTTTTCTACTTGTAGTCACTTAAGCTAATAGTATATTTTATTTGGGGCAGGAAACATTTTTCTAACTTATTTTGGTTAAAAATAATCTTATTTTTTAATTTGCAGTCTTAATGGGAGAAATAAACAACTAATATATTTTCAACTTATTTTATTGCCTCTTGTCCATGGAATAAGCTGATCTTTGAGAAAACATTGTAGAAATAATGTTGGGCCCATGGGATGGATTATCATCTTGAAGACTATTTCTATTAAGAGCAAACATACTACGGATGTATTAAAAATTCCTACCAACTTCAGACCTTAGCATAACAAAAATCCAGAGTTTAATTATAGTTCTGTGAATTAATAATTAAGTGATCTTGTGCAAGTTAATATAGCTCTCTTAGATCAGATATCCTCTGTGTATTTTGCCATATGTTTTTATATATACCCAAATTATTAATATATATTATATACATTCTGATTAATAATTTGGGTATAAAGATTATTTTAGAGAGAGCACTTAATAATGTCTCCCACCTTTTTTTTTTACCCAATTCTTTCTCTCCCTTACTTTTCTCCATAGTAGTATTATATAGCACATAATATTGTGTAGTTTTCCTATCTCTCTAAAACAGAGTGTAAGAACCATGAGGAGGATAATGTATTTACTGCTATAACCTCAGCCCCTAGATCAATGCCTGGTAATTGACACTGATCAAACAATTGTTCAATTAATGAACAAATGGACAAATGATTATTAGTAATGATACTATCCTCTTTCCATGGGGAGTAGTATAACAAAGTGTGAAGTTTCTCAGCATTACAATTTCGTAGATGTTCCTTGGATATAATCAAAGGCTTTGCTTTAGGTAAAAGTGAAAATAAAAGCTTCACAACCTTGAATTGGATGAAAACTTGTCCATGCCTAATCAAATGAATATAACAGAAATAAAAGATATCAGTAACTGAGAAGTGGTTGCAGAGCCCCTCAGAGCATCCTGACCCAAATGTTTGTTCAACTACTTTACTTTGGACATTGCCTAATCCTCCAAAACATAAAGATATTTGTGAATAATGGAATACGAACTTGTGAAATAACTTTATTTTTGCTCTTGTTCACCGTAAGAAAGAACCAAGTCCTTAGTATCAGACAGAGTGAAACGCTCTCTTGATTTCGAATTCCGTCTCAGATATCAACCCCTGGAGAAAAAAATAAAAATACTTTACTCATTCATTGTTTTGATTGATATACACTCAAAAATTATCCGAGTTGTATGAGTTTGGCCTTTCTGAAAATCCTTCCAATTCCTTCAAAAATGGCCATACTTTATTGGCACATTTAATTAAATGGCACCTAATGATGCCATTTCTGGAGACTGTTAGGGGCAGGTGTCTTCTCTGGGAGAAAGTCAATTCAGAGGACAAAGACTGTAATTCTGGTAATTTTCAAATCTTTCAAAGAGTTGAGTGAGCTAGTACAGGGAGCATAGGGATTTAACCTCTGATTCTCCAGGCTGAAAACCTCTCTGTGTTCACTCATCATTATTGAAGCAAATACTCAGAGTGTGGCCTTGACGTCTCATGGCTGAACTGGACCTGCATCCTCTAGGATTCACTACTGGTACAATGCTCTCATAATTCCACCTGAGCATCATGTTGCTATGAAAGGGACAATGTAAAGGACTAAACACTTATTTGTAGCAAGTAAGATCGCAAAAGCGAAAACATCTGTTCACAGGCCTATTGTTTATTTGTGGTTGGGAAAGTAATTAAATCAGATTCTGTTCTTCCTTATCTGTCTTACTCTTCCTTATTAGTTACACAGTATATAAGATACATCATTTTCGAAATGCATGCTGTTGTTTTTTTCATTCTCATAGGCATCCCTGCTACCATGGTCTTTTTCCTCAGTAGTGCCACTCTCCTGTCATTTATATAGTTTTCCAAAAATATTATCTTCACTCTTGCCTAAAGGGAATTGAGATACAGAAATGCATGAAACCCTTATGTGATTTCTTCTTATGTTTTTAGAAGAAACTGTCCTGAAGAGAATGCTATGAGCTAATCATTTTTTTTCTATACTAAGACAAATGTGTGTTGAATTTTTTAGATCTCTTTGCATTTACACAAATCATTTTCCATTTACTGCTTTCCTCCTTTTTTTCTTTGAAAATATAGATTGAGTTTGCACTCCAGCTACATATTCTTGATACTTATTGTTGTTGTTGTTGTTTTCTGAGACGGAGTCGGAGTCTCGCTCTGCCGCCGGCCCAGGCTGGAGTGCAGTGGCGCGATCTGGGCTCACTGGAAGCTCCGCCTCCCGGGTTCACGCCATCCTCCTGCCTCAGCCTTCGGAGTAGCTGGGACTGTAGGCTCCCGCCACCATGCCCGGATTTTTTTTTTTTTTTTTTTCGTATTTTTAAAGGAGAGATACTCCAGGTCCACGCATGCTGTTGCAAACAAGACAGTTTCTGAGCACTACTGGTTTTAAAATTGCAAGAGGATCTCCCCCAAAATTTAATTTTCCACTTTGACACATTTGATATTTTTTCCAAATTTAAATTATATGAGTACCTCAGATCACTCCCTTAAAACACATCTGCATGTCCTCACTGACATAAATACCTACAGATTATCAGGCCCAGCTCAGTGGCTCACGCCTGTAATCCTAGCACTTTGGAAGGCCCAGGCAGGTGGATCACCTGAGGTCAGGAGTTCAAAACCAGCCTGTCCAACATGGTGAAACCCTGTGTCTACTAAAAATACAGTGTGGTGTGTGCCTATAATCCCAGCTACTCAGGAGGCTGAGGCAGGAGAATTGCTTGAACTCAAGAGATGGAAGTTGCAGTGAGCTAAGATTGTGCCACCACACTCCAGCCTGGGCAACAGAGCAAGACTCTGTCTCAAAAAAATTAAACACTAAGAAAAATTAAAAAATATATAAATAAATGCCTACAGACTGTATAAAAAGGTCTTTCAATAACATTATTACATCTTTGTTATTGATAGTAAGTAAAATCTAATAGTGTAATTGTAAATAAAATATACTATTTTAAATCTAGGAGAGTTGGTGGACTCCTAAAATGTTCATTCTACATTAGCCATTAGAAAAAAATTAGTACATTTAAACTAGAGAATGTTCAGATATGAGCATTTGTTCTGGCTTTGAAACTAGCTAGATTATCGTCCCAGTGTATTGTACTGCATGACAGTGCACATTTAGTCCTAAGTCATTTAAAATTTCTTCGCTTTACTAAAATAAATTGCTCTTAATCTTTTGGTGGGTTGTGCGCTGGACTTTGAGTCAGAAAATTGAAATGGTAATTGAAGGTTGGCCCTGCCCTTGTGATAGTTACGTGGCTACATCCGAGTTTCCTCACCTAAAAATGAAAACGATCTTTTTATCTAGGGTAACCAATGTATTCATTACCCCAGGACTTCTCTGGCTTTAGCCCTGAAAGTCCCACTGAAGAGACTGATCCCCCTCCCTCCCAGGCAAACCAGGATGATTATTCACCTTACACATTACCCTGGTCCACAGACTTGTGGGAGGATAAGTATATTAGACAGCCCTTTTTGAACAAGGATAGTCCCTTCATGTAGAAGGGATTAAATACATATTTGGCAGGCTCAATAGTTCAATTGCTAGGCACTGAATGGTTTGCCTGCTTTTTCAGTTGAATTTCACTGGGCAATCCTACGTGAATTCCTGTCTCCCAAAGGAACTATGTGACTCTGTAATCACCAAACATTTTCGCCTACATTGTCTTCCTTAAACCAATCCTGTGAATTATGTATTAAGTGCACAAAGTGAAGAGACAACTCACAGAATCTTCAGAAATATGGGTGAACTATCCATATGAAAAAAGATTATTAACCAGAGTATATAAGGAGCTCAAACTCAATAGGAAAAAAAATCTGATTTTAAAATGGGCAAAGTATGTTTATGAAGTATGTTTATGAAATGTGTGGGCCTCCAGGTTTATCTTCCATTATAACCAACTATGTTTTCTACAACATCATGGTATCCAATAAAAACCTGAAATAATTTTGGCTCAGAAAAAAAAAAAAAAAAACTGCAATAGAAAAAAATACTCTGTACTGTGATCAACAACACACATGCACTGTGCTCTTGGTACCATTTATTGCTTCCTATTTTAGGCAGACCCACCCACTGTGGAGGAGGAGATTCTCTGGAGGCAACTAGACCTGGGTTGGAATTTCTGGCCTGCTACCGCCAAGGTCAATAACCTTGAGAAACTTACTTATACCTTATAAATCCCAGTGTTCATATGTGTCCCCACCGAAATTCACACATTGAAATACTAACCTCCAAGTTGATGGCATTAGAAAATGGGGCTTTGGAGAGAAGATTGAATCATGAGGGTGAAGTCATCATAAGTGAGATTAATGCCTTTAGGAAAGAGGCCCCAGAGATCTTCCTTGCCCCTTCCACCATGCGTAGATGAAGCAAGAAGGTGCTGATATGGTTTGGATCTGTGTCTCCACACAAATCTCACGTCAAATTGTAATCCCCAGTGTTGGAGGTGGCGCCTGGTGAAAGGCAACGCGGTCATGGGGGTGGATCCCTCATGGCTTGGTGCTGTCCTCACAATAGTGAATGAATTCTCTCAAGATCTGGTTGTTTAAGAGTGTGTAGCACCTCCATCCCTCTCCCTCTTGTTCTGGCCTGCTTCCCCTTCACCTTCCAACATGAGTGTAAGTTTCTTGAGGCTTCCCCAGTCATGCTTCCTGCAGAGTTTGCAGAACTGTAACCCAACTAAATGTCTTTTCTTTATAAATCACCCAGTCTCAGGTATTTCTTTATAGCAGTGTGAGAACGGACTAATACAGGCACCATCTGTGAGACACCAGACAGTGATTTTACTGACACCTTGATCTTGGACTTCTCAGCCTCTAAAACTATAAGAGATATGTTTTTCTTGTTTATAAGCCACCCAGTTTATGATATGGTTATTATAGCACCCCAAACAGACTATGACACAATATTTATTAAAAATTCAGGGATTTTTCTTTAAAGACTGTAAGACAATTTCTATAAGGAACATAGGTCAGTGCTAGCCTCACAGATTAGTTTTATCAAAAAGATGTCTATGTATTCATATTATTAATAATTGAGAGAACAGAAAGCCAGTCATTGATATTTGTAGTAGTTAAGCAGTGAAATTTACAGCCCAAAGGAGAAGTCAAGTCACTGATAAGAAAAAAATAAATGCCCGAAATTAAAAACGTGCAATTTTAAAGCTAAATAAAGAAACAGGTTAAAAACAGTGGGTACAATGAGTAACTAGATGTTAAAAGTGAGTCCAGGGATTCAGTTAAGCTCAATAGTTCAATTGCTAGGCACTGAATGGTTTGCCTGCTTTTTCAGTTGAATTTCACTGGGCAATCCTACGTGAATTCCTGTCTCCCAAAGGAACTATGTGACTCTGTAATCACCAAACATTTTCGCCTGCATTGTCTTCCTTAAACCAATCCTGTGAATTATGTATTAAGTGCACAAAGTGAAGAGACAACTCACAGAATCTTCAGAAATATGGGTGAACTATCCGTATGAAAAAAGATTATTAACCAGAGTGTATAAGGAGCTCAAACTCAATAGGAAAAAAAATCTGATTTTAAAATGGGCAAAAGGTCTGAATAGACAATTCTTAAAAGAACACATACAGATGGCTAATAGGTATATGAGAAAATGTTCAGTATCACCAATCATCGGAGAAATGCCAATTCAAACCACAAAGAGATATCATCTCACCCCAGTTAAAATGTCTTCTATAAAAAAAGAGACAAGGAATAATGGATACTGGTGAGAATGTAGAGAAAAAAGAACACTCAACACTGTGGTGAAAATGTAAATTATTTCAGCCGCTATGTAAAACTATATGGAGTTTCTTCAAAAATCTAAAAATAGAACTACCATATGATGTAGCAATTTCACTACTGGGCATATATTCAAAAGAAAGGAAATAAAGATACTGAAGGGATATCTGCACTCAGACCTTTATTGCAGCACTAATCACAATAGCCAAAATATGGAATCAGTCTAAGTCCTAATCAGTGGATGAATGGATAAAGAAAATGTGATATATATGTACACAATTGAATATTATTTGGCCATAAAAAAGAATAAAATATTTTCAGTTTCTGCAACATGGATGGAACTGGATATCATGACATTAAGTGAAATAAGCCAAGCACAGAATAACAAATATAACATATTCTCACTCTTATGTGCAAACTAAAAAAGTATATCTTATGGAGAGAGAGTAAATTGGTGGTTAACAGAGGCTGAGAAGGGTAGGGGAAAGAAGAGGATAAAGAAAGGTTAATTAATGGGTATAGCTATAGAGTTTGATCAAATGAATAAGAGCTACTATTTGATAGACCAGTAGAGTGACTATAGTTTACAATAATCTATTGTACATTTCAAAATAGGTAGAAGAGAATAATTAGAATGATTCTAGCATAAAGAAAGTATAAATATTTATGGTGATGGATATCCCAAGAACGCTGATCTTTACAAATCATAGGATTATATTTAATTATCCCATGTTCCTGAAAAAATACACATATCTATTAAGTATCAATAAAAAAATAAAACCCAGGAGGCAAAGGTTGCAGTGAACCAAGATCACACCACTGCACTCCAGCCTGGGTGACAGAGTAAGACTCCATCTCAAAAATACATGTAACATAATATAATATATAACATAGAATGATTTTTTAAAATTTTAAGTGCAAACTAGAGGTTTTTCAGGAATTAATGACCCACGAAGGCTACATAACTTGCAAGCGATGGAGTCTAGATAGAAACTCAGGCTTTGTGACTCCATAACCATTACTTCACTCACTATGTCTCAGCGGGCAATTTGGAGTATGTGGCCAGTTGCCCTGAGACACTAGAAATGTACCCGTGTTGCGTAATATTTCTATAATAACCATACACCCTTTGTTAAAGGGCAGATTAAGAGCAACTACTGTTTTATCTTTTCAAACTGACACGATTTTATTTACTTTATAGTGCAAATAACAAAAACAGAAAATAAAGTAGAATAAAAGTTGCAGAATCCATTTAATAATTTTCGTTGGATTGAAAGGCCCAACCAGCTACAAAACACGAGGACAATTAGTATTCATATTTAGCTGACCATCAGCAGAGGATGTACTATATATTTGATCCATTTTTATTCATATCTGAAGAAAGCCTAATCTGGGAGTTTCAGATTAATTTAAAAAATAGCATTATAGTAAATAATGGTGTTAGCCCGCATTAGGTAAACTTCTGTGAAGTAGTAGTGATAATGATGATGATGGCGATGATCATGATACCAACAGCAACATTAGTAAAAATATGTTGTATATCATGTTATATAGTTCACAATTCAACTTCAGATATTTCCTCTGGTTGTATACCTATGAAATAGAAACGATGTAAATTGTAGTTACAGTTTATAAAATGTAGTTATTGTTATAGTGTATATACCCAAAGAGGTCAAATGACTTGTTCAAGCCAGTAACAGCCAGAGAGAGGGCTGAAACATTAGACTTCTAATTGTCCATTTTATGTTATTTTTATGAGACCTTCCTTTGGGCTCCAATATTTTCAGTCCTTACATCTGACAAAGTAGGAGCATCCAAGACTCATTTGGCAAGTTTATCTTTCATTTCCAAGAGTCAACCTGTTACTGAATTTGCAGTATGTTCACTGGATTCCTGCACAGGTAGCAGCCACAGACATAGCCATGTGCTGATAGCAATGGGGCGGGAAAGTCCTGATTCTCAGTGGAGGACTAAACTCTTAAGGAAGTTGCCACCATTTATTTACTTTCTCATCTCTCTCAAAAATATGATTTCACTTGCTTAGCTTAGACTGAGCAACAATATGGCCAACATAGGACCTTATAAAACAGTAGTTAAGCCTCTTTTGGAGAACTTCTCAGGCAAAGCATTGTTTCACAGCATGTTATCCTTCTGGCTACATCCTTTGTTGCCAAGTCAACTCCACTTTCTTGCTGTATTTACACAAAATTATCCAAGGGCTTTGCCTGTGTATAAAAGTATTCTCAGTTCAGCATTTGAATGCCTGGCATATTTTCACTACTTATTTTAAGATGCTATATTTTAAAATGATTTTTTTAATCTAAACAGAAAACGCGAATTATGAAAGCAAGATGACATCATAAAATTCATTTAATTTAAAAAACAAAAGTACTCAAAAGACTGCATGGTCTAGAAAGGCAGCAAAGGTGACTAACAAGTATCAACTGGATATTGGAATTGCGTTAATTTCCTAGAGCTGCTATAACAGGGTACCAAATACTGGGTGGCTTAAAATAACATAAATGTGTTATTTCAAGTTTCTGGAGGTTAGAAATCTGTAATCACATGTCAGTAGGGCCATGCTTTCTCTGACAGCTTTGGGAAAAATCCTTCCTTGACTCTTCTAGCTTCTGGTGTTTGCTGACAATGTTTGGCATTCTTTGTCATAAGAATGCCTCTGTGTCAAAATTTCCCCCTTTAGATTTAGACACCAGTTAGTGAATTAGAGCCCACCCTAATGTCCTCATTATAGATTGATTACGTTTGTTAAAACCTTATTTCTAAATAAATTCACATTCTGAAGTCCTGGGGATTAGAACTACTTCAACATATCTTTTTTGGGGGAACACAATTCAACCCATAATAGAGATAAACTGGAGACGGTGTAGCCTCTCCAAAAGGGTAGTAGTCACCCAGTTATAGCCTATGGCTCTGATCTGAGACTTTCTGATTTTTTAAAGAGAAACTATGTATTTTATGCAAAATATATATAAGCGATTCACGTTGTTTTATGATAGCTAAACTAAGCATGCCTGAGGGTCTGACTCAGGCGTCTGCAGGCACCCAGATTCTCTGATTTTTTTTTCTCGAACTTGTCAATTTGTACTTGAGAACTATGACCTCAATAGGCTGTATGGTTTGGCTGTGGCTACACGGCTGTCAATGGGAGAGCAAAGCTCACAACCTCTTGCTCCTAATTTTGTTTTCTTCAAACAAAACATCAGTGTCTCTAATCCATTCTTGCTTCATTCGCTGTCAAACAGTTTTTCTTTTCAGCATTTAGTTACAATCTCAGATCCAATATGTTTAGAGAATTCTTCCTTTAACTTCTTCCCTAATTTTACTAGATAATGATACTCAAAAAATTTACACACATTGTTTTGGATATATATATTCAAAATATATATATATATATTCAAAACAATGTCTAATTTACTACATATATCAGAAAATATGTTTGTGTGTATGTATGTGATCAAAACAAAGAGGCTATTTAGCTTTCCAATATCTATCTAAATCAGATAAATTTAAAAAGAATTCTTCTCTCGCTATTTGGCTATACCATTTTTCTTTCTTTCAATGTCTTTAAAAGTTGGCATTATCTTTCATATAAATTTTTAAATTCTTTCTGTTGAGATTTTCCCTTTTTTAAAAATAGTTCAATTGAAGAAGACACAAATGCATAATTTATGTCATTAAAAAGGTAAATCATATACCCAGAATTAGTATCCTGAGGTTACCGTGAAGAGGATTTGGGAATGATGGGGGAGCCGTAAAGGAGTTTTTGAGTCTTAATCCCTCCAATTAAAAATAAAATAAAAAGGAACTAGGACAGAAAAACCCAATACTTAAGAAAATTTACCACCCAACTAAGTGACAAACTGGACTCCAAATCCTAAATACAAGTTGGTGTAAGTAAACCACTGGCAGATACAAAACCTCTGTGGTGTCTTCAAGGTGGGAGGAAGGAAAGGATGATAATAGCATATCTGTTAATGTTGCTGAGATTAGGAAAACCACTCGAACTCATCACAAAAGACTCTTTGGAAACATGGTGGGCCAATCTGAGAACGGCAGTTAAAACTGAGAAGGAGGTCTGCGGAATACATGTGTGAGTGAATGGACCATGATGGAATCAGTATGGGCTGTAAATTCTGAAAATTCAACAAATCGAAGTAGCTCTCTTTAGTATCAATCTGTTACCAGATTACTGTGTATCCTGTAGCAAGTTTTCTATGAACTCGCAAGGAAGAGTGGTAGGAGTTAAAGTCAGAGAGATGGGGGACAGATAATGCAGGGTTTTGTAGGCCAGTTAAAGAGTTAGGGTGGTTCTAAATGTAATGGAAAAATGTTAGAGGCTTTTAGGCAAGAAGTAACATTTATGTCTAAAAACATCACTTTACCTGTTGTATGTGGTACGGATTGTAGAGAAAGCAAAGAAGAAAAGCATTTGAGGCAAAAGTCCAGGGAAGAGGCTGGTGGCTTGGAATTGGGTATGATCACTGTAAAGACACCAAAGTGGGCTACTCCTTTGTGGTATGTTTTGGCAATAATACTTGCTAATTGATTGGAAATGAAGTATGAAAGAATATGGAAGATTGGAATATGAAAGAAAATGGAAGAATGTGGAATACTGGAATATGAAAGAAAATGGAATATGAAAGAATCAGATGGAGATTGGGTTTAAGTAACAAGATGGATAGTGCTACTAATTATTGGAACCAAAAGTCATCATCAGAGTAGGCTTTGGGAAGTAGGGGGACAGACACCAGGCATTCTGTAATAGCTGTATTAAGTTGGATATGAACCTTGAGTCCAGGAAGAGATTATGACTAGATACCTAAATTTCAGAGTAATCAACACATAGATGGGTTAGATATTTTGTTTTTACACAAAAAGTTGACAATGGCTAAATAATGTTCTACATTTTTAAAAATCCATTTAGAAAGCTTTTTTAAAAACAGTATCACCATTATGCATCACCTTTTTAATGACATCATGGATTTGCTTTGTATTCTGCTGATGGACAGTTACTTGGCTACCATGGTCATCTTTGTACATATATCTCTGCATATATGTGGGTATTCATCTATAGGAGAAATTCCTAGAAGTGGTATTGCTGCATTCAAACATATGTGCATTAAAATTTTGATAGATATTGCCAAATACTCTCCAGAACAATATATAAAAATGTCTGTTTCCTCACACTCTTGCCAAATTGTATAATCTTTGGCAATTTGAAAAGTTTAAAAAAAAGAAAGCATTTTTGTTATTTAATTTGCATTTTACAGAATAATTAGTGAGGTTGAGCATCTATCCATATGGTTTTAAGCTATT
Source organism: Symphalangus syndactylus (assembly GCF_028878055.3). Lineage (NCBI taxonomy): Eukaryota > Metazoa > Chordata > Mammalia > Primates > Hylobatidae > Symphalangus > Symphalangus syndactylus. The sequence goes on from NC_072428.2 coordinate 15,679,206, forward strand.
TCAATGTCTTTTTCTGTAAATCAAACTGCCTGTTTATCCTTTGCCTATTTTTCTATTGAGCTATTGTTTTTTTCTAGAATTTTTATTCTCTCTTGATGGAACGTAATATAAATATTTTCCAGATTTTTACCTGTTCTTGAACTTTTGCGTCTTTTGGCAACAGGCTTTTTGAAACATATTTTTAAATATAAGTTTGTGACTAATGTGATCACAGTCATCTATTCAAAATGACAACACTAGAGATGAAGTTATGAAAGTGGTAGGAGTTAATATATTCAGCTCTCATTCTACTGATTTGCTCAGTGCCTTTGGGGCAATCATTTAATCATATGCCTTCGTTTCTACCTTGTAAGATGAAAAATCACAATCTTTTTGTTACTTTTGAGAACTTCTTTAAGAAGAAATCTAGGAATAAATATAAAAACACTATTTTGGATGTTAAATACTATGAAAATATGTGCATGTTAGGTAGGTTTGATAACATTGAATAGAAGACATTGCAAAATACAAAGAATTTCCAGTGTTTTTTAATCCTTGAAGCTTTTTCTTTCTCTAATCTCTCTCTTTTGGTCTTTCTACTTCTCCCCCTTCTTTTTCTCTGCCTCTCCTTTCTCCTTTTCCTTTATTGTCTTGTTACGTGGGACAATATTTCTATTTGCCAGTATTCTGATGGAGAACTGAAATACACACTAAGCTAGAGAAATATGCAAGATTATAAAGAAAATGAAGTCCTAGTCATCACTAGAGGCTCTGTCTTCTGTGTCCTTTTCAAATGACATCTGCTTGAAAGTTAAACATGCTAATGAATTATGGTAGCTAATTGGGGAGTGGCCAATAGAGACGAATAGAGGAGAGATGTATTCCTAACTTTGTGAAATGGCCGAATTATGTGGTTGCAACAGTACTAAGGTAAGACTCTGCAACTCTGACAGACAGCTCAAATTATCTTACTAACTGGCTTTAGATGAGTGATTTATAAAGCTATCTTCTTATAAAAATAAATGTTACAGCGATTACTTAATTTAAAACTCAAGCAATCAGAAGAATGTAGCTGTTTGAATGAGTAAAAAAGTAAACTCACATTGGGATTATGAATGACATGGTCAGCCATAGCTTTCATGGATACATAAAAACCAAATATGGCAACACCGCTAAATTTTGCAGAATGCTTAAAGCATTTTTTTTTTGTGAAACATATGTTGAAAATTCTTATTCTAATTGTTTTTCAAAATTTTCTGGCTAAGATATTAAATTGTGTGACTAGTTTAAATAACTGAGAAGGAAAGAAGGAAGAGAGGAAGGGAGGAAGGGAGAAAGGGAGGGAGGGAGGAAATTTCACAGTCCAGTCTCTACTCTGTACCTGAAGGGACCAGGAAACATTAGTGAGGGCCTCAGGAAACTTGCAATAATGGCAAGAGGCAAAGGGAAGCCAGCAGGTCACATTGCAAGAGAGACAGCAAGACAGAGAGTGAGCGGTGCCAGGGGCGGCTTTTTTTTTTTTTCTTTGAGATGGAGTCTCACTGTCACCCAGGCTGGAGTGCAGTGGCATGATCTTGGCTCACTGCAACCTCCACCTCCCGGGTTCAAGCAATTCTCTTGCCTCAGCCTCCCAAGTAGCTGGGATTACAGGCGTGTACCACCACACCCAGCTAATTTTTGTATTTTTAGTAGAGACTGGGTTTCACCATGTTGCTCAGGCTGGTCTCGAACTCCTGATCTCAAATGATCCGCCCACCTCGGCCTCCCAAAGTGCTGGGATTATAGGCATGAGCCACCACGCCGGGCCAGGGGCGGCTCCCTTTTAAACAACCAGATCTTGCATGAACTTGTTACTGAAGGGAGGGTACTTCATGAGGCATCTGCCCCCATGCCTCAAACACCTCCCACCAGGCCCCACTTCCAACACTGCGTATTACATTTCAACATGAGATTTGGAGGGGATAAATGTCCAAACCATATCAGTATACATATGATGTGCATGTGAATCTATAAATACAAACATCACATCGGGGGAGGGAGGTACCAGCCAGATTTGTAACGCTCATTTTAAGTGGTTTCACGTTATCTGACTGACTATAGAATCCTGAATTCTGTAATAATAATAATAATGATGATGAAATCTATAAAAACAACAACAGAAAATTTTGAAGAACAACAGAAAAATTGAAGAACTTAGCTGATTTTCCCGGCATTTTTTTTCGATTTTCTAACCATCTTTTAGCATTCATGATAGTTAGGATTGCGTGGTTAAAATGCACGTGATTTTAATAAGAGCCATTGGTAGTGTATAAATCCAGGGCTTCAAAATTCATACACTTAATTCTCTGTTTAATTTTTTTTTTCTGTGACACAGCCTCAGGAGGTCGTGAGAACATGTGCCCCCTCTGCTTTGTTTTGTCAAGAAATACACAAGGTAATTTATATGAATGAACACTGATGCATTCATCCATTCACTCATTGTTTACCTACAATAAGTCAACTACTGTGCTATGTAGGTCATGGTGATGTGAAATTGAATAAAGCACAGAGCATTCTCTGAAAGAATACATCATCTAAGAAAAGAGATAGTTACATATGTAAATTTTTACGTTTAAGGCAATCAATCTAATATGTTAGATGGTAACATTTTTATTGTTTTAGCCTATTTTAGGAATAATGCATTTTTGTAGGAGTTTTAACCCTTTCTCATGTATCTCTGGCATGGTGGTGTGACAGGGCAGAGGGAAAAAGATGGATGCTGATAATGTTGATGTACTTCCTACAAACCAAAAAAAGACAGATGGTCTTGTTACAGCAAAAGTTCAAGAAAGATGGAAGGCAGGTCATAAAGAAAACCAGCAACAGATATAGGGGCCATTAAATTTGATGCTTGTAACGTTGTTTGCTGTGAGTTTGAAACTGCCTGAGACTAGGAGTAAGTCTTGAGGACATTGAAAAGAGGACATTGCTAAATGTGACAAGTTCCCTCCCTAATGTATTTTTTAGCTAGTGTGATGTGCCAACCTACCACAGGCCTATTGACAATAGGAGTGAAAAATGGGGTGTTCATGCCTCTTTGTAACCACAGCCTTTCCAAGAAAATTTCCTGTTTTCTATCCACTGGGCTATTTTATCTTCTCTTTGTCCTTGACACTTGTCCCCATTTTCTGCCCATAAGCACACTCTTTCTTTATTCACTAGACTTTGGAATGTGACCTTTGGAGTTCTCACTCTTTCAAGGATTCTGCTCAGCTTTATTCTATTGGCTCTTTTCAATTAGGAATCTCATACATAAAATACCCTGATGTAAGGTACCCCTCAGAGCCAGGCAGACCTGCTTGGTCTTCAGCAAAAGAAAGGAAATGTATTTGGATTGCCAAGGGCAACTGCAAATTGTGCACAATGAATAATACTCTAAAGTATTTATGAAGGCATACCAGATGACCTCATGATGTCTCTTCTCTCCCTTGAAACTAGTCATAAACCTAAAAATGTGTAAACATTTTTCCTTCATGTTTTGTCTCTGTCTTTATGCATTTAGTGAAGCATATCAGAGGAATTGGATATGGGAAAAAGAAATGCCTTTTTATCTTGTCAATCCCTCAGCACTGTCGGTTGACATAATCTCAAATGGATCTCAAATAACCTTCTTGTAGCCTCCATGCCGTATTCCCCAAGGTATCTGTGAATGTCGCATTTTCAAAAGAGGCAAAGTCTGAATGTCCTTTACTTCCCTTTCTTTGTATGAATACTGTCTTGTTAGCATTTAGCATGTTATTTGAGTTATAGTCATACCTGCCTCCATGTCTGTCTTGTATTTTTCCTTTTTCCTTCAACCAAGATCTTGCTTTACTTTACATATAGACATTTTTGCTTTCATTAAATTGAATTATGATTACTCCCTTTGAAAAAATGGTATTTAAAAATTAGTGAAATATCAAGAAAACATTTTTCAGAACCGCATTTTACCTTTTAACTTGTATAGTGGTGCTTTTATTTAGTTTACAGTTCTCATGTTAAAAATTACAACTTCATTGACAAATAATCATCTTTTGCATATTGTTTTGTTTTATATTTGTCACTTTTCGATGTTTTCATTGGAGAAGTAATATATTTAACTATGATAACTATACACATACATAACTATAATGTAACATAAATATTATACATGTATAATGTATAACACAATACATTATACATAACTACAATGTAACATTTCAAATGAATATTTTAAAGTACCACCTTGCATTTGTTTTTCTATGCATATTTTAAAAGGTATAACCATCAAAGGCATATGCTTTATCTTCTGCTTTTTTCACTTAATACATATCCTGAGCATTTCTCCGTACTACCTTGTGGCTGTCATACACACTGCATATTGACTTTCTACTTTTCTTCTGTGATGGTAGATGGTCATGAGGCTTACTTTGAACATAAATCACTTACCCATGCACTGAAATATTAAGGCATGCTATTACTCAAAACTACTAAATTGTTAAATTGCTCAGCATGAATAAAATACAATGCAATTATTTGTAATTCTGGCCTTAATTTTGTGATTTGTAACTCTTTCTCACTAACTACCATGTAATGAGAAGCTCTTGATAAAGTTGGCAGCAAAAACAGAGATACAAGTGTGGGACATACGATGCTGTCTGATGACTGCCCAGAAACACAGCCTCTTCTTAGAAACCTGGCTTCCCTTGAGATTTGCTCTAATTTTAATGGGAGCTGCTCAGCAGAAGGATGTGGATCCAATGGCAAGATGGATGATGGGTAATCTGAGAACAACACTCGGAGAGCTCTGTGTCAACCTATGTTAACACAATGGCCTTAAGTTTATTAAAATCAAAAACCATTGGCAAGGTAGGGACCACCAAATTAGTCACTTCTCAATATAAGTTTATGTATTACTTGCATGCATAGTCCTCTTTCTCCATGGGACTCCATCAGAGATCTGTTACTTAAATTGAAATTGTTTATTGGATAACAACTGTTAAATTATTTGTCTTTAATATTTAACTTCAGCATATACAAAAAAGGGGTTTCAAAGAAGAATTAAGGTGAATCTCCACTGCCCTTCCAAGAATTTGTACAAATGCTGCCTGATTATGGAAAAACTAAAATAAAGAGGAAAAAAAATCCCTAAATAAATCTAGGCAGTTGCCTGACTCCCTTGTTTAATGTAACCACATGTTTAGTAAAGGACAATTTTATCTCAGTAACATAAATATCTACAGTGTCTGTAGGAATCCTGGATGGTACAAAAAAAAAAATGTCATAGACCATCAGAAGAAAGCTGAGCCCATTGACCTGAAAGTTTTGAACCTTGGAATGAAATTCAAATAGGGCATTGCCTAATCCATGTTCAAGGTGAAAAGTAGCCAAGCTAAGCTATGCTAAATCATCTCATCAATAAACGAGGTCTTTTCCAGAAATTTAATTTCACTTGATTAATATCTTGGGTCAACTAAGGGTTGCATTAAAATTCAGCAGATATTTGCATTGTGGGTGGAATTTTTTTTTAATTATGTAGAGTTCTCTTAGCTTGTCAGACAAAACATTAGAGCAGATTTAAGGCAGGCTGAGAAGAGTATGCCATGTTGAGAGGCTTTCAAATGTGGTCTCCCAGGGATCCTGGTAGTCTGGAACTCTATCATGTTTCTCTATTAACTTCACTTGTCACCAACACCCTTATTTGCATGTCTTAAGAAGATAAGATGTTTATTTATGTAGACTGAAAAAAGAGAGAACAAGATATTGCACAAAAGGATTTGGTTAGAAATTTAATTGATTTATGACAATGGTCTCCTTCCTGCTCGATCTTAAGACATGATTCATTTTTCTGAGGAATCACTTCACTGAAAAGGGGAAGCCGATACTGGACACTGGAGACTCCCAGGTTTTGAAGGCCAAGAGATGGGTCAATTCTAGTTAAAGATTGTGGTACCTATATGATCTTTGTAGCACCTCAGAGTGTCAATGTTACTAATTGTGATTTACCTTTTTTTTAATCAGTCAAAAATACTAATTGGGCACCTCCTTTGTACCAGGTATTATTCCAACTACTATAAATTTAGCAATAAAATATCTCTGTCTTTCATATAATTTATTTTTCTATACTTTTAGATTACTAAGCTGATTAACTGATGCCATATATTTAAACCTTTTAGCATAGCCCTTGGCACAGAGTAATTGCTCAATAAACGTTAATTTTCCTTATTTCTCCAATATACTATTTTTTCAAAATTCCAAAATAAACATCTCAATGCACTATGGGACTTTGGCACATTTCGACTTATCTTCTCTCTGCCAAATGTAGGCTTACTAAATTATAGACAAGATTAGTACTGTCCATTTTAAATATAATATCCACTACCCATTCATTACAATCTCAAATGCCTACACTGGCCAGTCAGGGAGATGAATGAGTAAAGCAAGTTAAAATAAAACTGGCAACAGTGAGGGTTGAGCAGCCAGTAGGATGCATGTCCAATCCATAGGGTGCCCCAGCCAATCATTGCTATGTCAATCAATAGGCCCGGTGTTGTCATAAGACCTAACTTCAAAGGGACCTAGGAAAATAATTTTATTATGTAAAATTTTTACATTATGAAGTAGAGGTAACTAATTAATAAACGTATACAAGCACACACATACACACACATGCCCATGCAGAGAGAATATACCGATTCTGTGTACATCCAGTAAAACCAATCTACGGGCCACATATTTGTGACCTCTATTCTAATAGGCATTTTGTTTATTTACTTACCTACAGAATTGATAATAATTAAACATGGATTATAACAGATTCTCTCCCTTCCTGTAAGCCTTTCAGAATCTTTGTATTCTCCACGTGGGATGACTGTCAACTCTAATGAATATCACAATTATGTCTGGAGATTTTAAAAATATAAGTTCCTGGAACTCAAGCCCCACTTGTTAATTAGAATCTTTGTACTTGTAGTGAAATAATCTGTTCTTTTAAAATACCCAACCAAATTATTCTGATGATGATCCAGGCATGGGAACTATGAGCCTACAGAATAATTTTTTCAATTGTTTTTTTCTTTAGCATGCAAGGTTTTTTACAACCTTATCTTTTCTGTTCCACAGCTTAATGCTTTCTCACCCTTGTTCTCCAGCCATTCTATGCTGCTTGCATTTCCATGAAGGTAACATTATTTTCATGCTGGATGTGTCTGCATATAGCGTCCTCTTTGTTGCCTTTCTCCCTTCTGTCACAGGAAACCCTTATTCATCTTTCAAGCACCAGTTCCAACGTTATCTCTTTTCCAATGCCTTTCACACTCTGCTAGGGAAACTCGGGTATTCCTTATTTTGTGCTTCCAAAAAACTTTAGGCCTACCTAAGTTAATGATACTTGCCATGATGTATTTTCATTGCTTGTTGCCATGTGTTTTCTCACTCATACAGTGTCCAGCATATGGCAGGTTTCTAGCCAATGTTTTGATTTTAAAAAAATATATTGATCTGAATGTAGAGTAGCAAATGTAGTACTTTTGATTTATTCTTAACAAAATTATTATTTCATCATCCTATGGGATGGTTGTTACCTTAAGAAAAAAGAGTGAATCAGAACCCATGAGTTAGGCACTTAATTTGCAGAGCTTAGTTTTTAAATAATGGTTTGGCACATTAATATTTGAGCTAAGACAAAAACAATTTATGTTAGAAATCATTTTTAAAGAATTCTGCCATCACTTTGGAAATACATAATTTTGGAAATGCTACAAATTACAGACTGTCCATAGTAGAGTTTTAATTTTTTTTAAATGTGGATACCTTTGTCAAAGTTTCCATCTCAATTTAAGCGTGCCGTGCTTAGGAGTTAGAAATCTCTACAGAGGTGGGGGCTAGACACAGTGTGAGCGAGGCGTGCAGGGAATCCTGTTCAGCAAACTAATACCAGGAGACATTTGCAGTCTGTAACAGTAGCCAGAGACTCAGACAGCTTTATTGATGTGTCATCAGGCTGAGAAGAAAAGGCACCGCAGCAGGGGTGACAAGGACATGTTCTGTGTGTCCATCGATCTGCAGTCTCCTTTGGAAAACTCCACATATTTCTGAATATCTTGAGTGATTTTATTGATGCAATTCCTGCCAGCTGAGAGGGGAATTGGAGTCACCACATTTATTCTTCATGTCATGTTGGCACTCTCATTTAAGAATTTAATACATACATAGATGATGCAGGAGAGGAGGGAGATATTAAGTATCTCTTCGAATCATTTTGGTTGGGTGGCTGGGGAAAATTACAGTGCCCCAGAAATCCAAAAGAAGTATAAAAATCTCTCTTCAGTACATTGTACGTGGCTGCTATAATGGCATTTCTGCAATCCTTTGTTACTGAAATCCTCTACTGCAGCAGGTGATGAATTTTGACCTGGGGAGCTAGTCAGTGGAGCAAAACTGTTGTCCAAAAAGATGATACAGAAAGCTGATAGAATTTTAATGCATGTCTAGTTTGTGATTGGGTATGTTCATGGAGCAGTTGAATTAGGACATATCAGTAGATCATAGAGTCATAGGCCCAATCAGGACTTTGAATAATTCTGCAATCCATTTTCCTGTCTCCAAGGAGGAAAACCCTTACATTGCATGGAGAAAATAACAAAATAAAACCCGAAGGATGTATAACTCCTTAAAGTGCAGTGAATTTGGGTATCCATTTTAATTTTTTTTTTTTACAGTCTGAGATTTTTTATTAGATCCCAGATTTAGAACGGTATATTAGAATGGCATTATTGTGACAATTTTTTAATCCTAACATCTCTAGATTAGATAATTATATTTCACCAATGTCACATTTCCTGAGTGAGACTGTGGTTATGTGGAAGAATGTCCTTTTTTTTTTTTTTTTTTTAAGTTCTGGGATACATGTGCAGAATGTGCAGGTCAATTTTAATATTTTTTAAAAATATATACGTATTTGTCTATAATTCCCTTGTATCAAACACTACGTTCAGAATTAGTTTCTTACAATAACAATACATTTAGAATTTATTGAAACCTGAATTCAGAAAACCTGAATGTGGTTTTCAACCTTTCCTTTCTGCAGTGTAGTTTATCATTAATTCATCCGTTATTTCAGTCAACATCCTATATGCCCAGCAATGATGCCAGGAGTAATGTTCTCAAAGCCATCGTCATGGTTTAATGGAAAACTAAGTCAATATTTATTCAGATTCTTTGGAGAGCTCAAAGAAACACCTACTCCAACCTGTGTTAGGGTTAGTAAGGATGTGAGAAACCTTAAAAAGTCTCCTTGAAGGTAAATAACTGCAAGTTTTTATATTAATGTACATCTCACAATGCATCTTAGTAAATTTTTATAACCATTGGTGACAGTGGAACAGCCCTCCCTGTTCTCATCTAGAAGGCTCTCCTCATTCTACATGCTACAGACCTACACATCATTCCTTGCTCATTTTTTTGGAATCGTACCTTGCTTCCTTTTACCTGATGAAAAACAAAGACAAAAACAAACAAACAAAATACTCCTTTACTGACCCTTTGCCCACCTCTAGATGTAACCCAAACTATTGCCTTTTCTTCACAACTAACTTTTTCGAAATAATTGCATACCTTTCTGTCATTCGTCACCTTATCGATAATCTGGTTTCTGTACCTATTAATCCGCTGGAAGAGCTCTGAAAAAGATCACTTATGCACTTCAAGGAGCTATGGAGTCATTTTCTCATTTGACATCTCTGCAGGAGCTGACATCTCTGGCTACTCTCTAACTCAGGAAACTTTCTCTTCCTTTAGCTTCGGAAGTGCCTGTCTCATCATTCTCCTGTGGTTGTGTCCCTTTACCGTCTCTTACAGTTTTCCTTCTTTTCACTCGTATTATAGGTAATGGTAATCTCTGGAGTTCCATTTGTATCCTCATCTCTTCTCTCTCTTATTTTTCTTCTCACAGTATATACTCTTTTATTTATTGATTTGTTCAACTTCCAGTTTTTCAACTATCCTTAATATTCTCATAATTCACAAATGTCTATTATCCACACAGATATCATTGCAGAACTAAACCCTGACATCAAAATTTTATGTTGCATATCTTCGCTTATGTATATACTGTAAGCCTCTGCAGCTCAGCAGGCCTAACACTAAACTTTATACCCCACCTGTGGTGATATAGTTTGGATATTCATCCCCTCCAATGATGAAAAAAAGTTTGATCTCCAGTGTTGGAGGTGGGGCCTGGTAGCATATATTTGGCTCACGGGGGTGGATCCCCCATGAATAGGTTGGTGCTGTAATTACAGTAATTAGTGAGTTATTGCTCTGTTAGTTTACAAGAGAGCCGGCCATTTTAAAAAGCCTGGTACCCCCTCTCCTCTTTTGCTCTGTCACTGACCATGTGACACACCTGTTCCCCTTTGCCATTTGTCATAAGTGTAAGCTTCCTGAGGCCCGCACCAGAAGCGGATGCTGGAACCATGCTTCTTGTACAGTCTGCAGAACCATGAGCTAAATAAACCTCTTTCCTTTATAAGTTACCTAACCTCAGGTATTTCTTTATAGCAATGTAAAACGACTAACACATGTGGCCAACTTCTACTACAGGTCCTATCTATCCAAGGAATAGTACCATCAATTATCTTTTGTTTGTCAGACATAATTATTTCATCTCCTTCCAAAAGTACATCACATATCTGTTGACTTTAGCTCCTGGATATTTGCCCACAGAAAAGAACCATCAGTGAGTATTTCTAAAACCTTGACAATTTTTTTCTCATTCGTTTTATTTTTTTGAAGGCAGTGAAAAACCTGCAAATAGCTAGAATCACAAAGAGAACCGCTGGGCTAGGAACATACCTGGGACAAGAGCAGAGAAGATTAGGGTCCATTGTCAGCATATGTGTAGAGTAAGTAAAGTCTGCTACCCAGCCTCACAGCCATTCCTCTCTTATCTGCCTAATGCCTCTGATGCTCATTAACATAAAGAAAACAAATTTCATCTGGTAACGACAAATTATTTTATTTTGTTGTAATAACCAGCATTGCCTGTATTTTCAAAGAATACTTCGGAATCATGAACGCAAAGGATATTATTCCTATTGTGGAAATCTCATGAACAGTGGAACTATGTAATAAATTAATTTTAAAAGTGAAGTTTTCTTAGACTTCCTATCCTGTATCAAAAAATAGCTAATACTCAGAGTAGACTTTGATTTGATTTAGTCAGTGTTTTTTGGGCAAGAAATTCAGTATGTTATACAAATCATAGCAGGGATAAAGAAAGGTTACTAAAAAATGAATCTGGAGATATAGGCTGGGTGCAGTTGATGGAAGGGACCTTGCAGACCAATGGTTTGGTATTTGTTCCAAGTGCAGCAAGATGCCTCCTAAGCTTTTTAACAGCTGAGTTGTAATATAATTCTACCTACTGAGTGAATTCTGTTTTCATATGTAAGAAAAAAGACAAGAAGCAACATATGATACTCCCTAGTATTTTTTCTTACATATAAAAACATATAAGAAACACGTATGGTGTCTAAAATTAGATAGCAATAGACATCAAGGGAAGAAAGTTTGGAAATATGTTTTGAAGTTAGAACTGCCAGCTCTTTTGATGGATTAGACATGATTAGAAAGAAAAAGAAAAGGATGAAAGATATCTCCTAGGATCTTTGCTTGAGTAAATGGGTGGAAAATAGCACCATTTTCATGGTGATTTAGCCATGTTGTTGGAGATGCCTATTAGGTAGCTAAGTGAAGCTATCTAGTAAGCAGTTGTTCATAATGCGTCATTAGTTGTTATATATCCTAGCAGGAGTACCCTAGCCTGTTAAAACACTTTTATATGAATAAGAGCCAGGTATTCCCTCTGGGATGACATAGCTCTGCAGACACAAAGACCCAAAACCAGACAATGCATCATGGTTTGTTTTTTAGAAACATTTTGCTGGGCACACACTGCAAAGTCACACTTGGTTACTCTGTTTCCTAGTGTACCTGCTTATATAACATTGACAATCAAGAGAAAAAAATACTCAATTCTCAAAAACACACATGAAGTTGTTGTTTCTAGAATGTTTCTGAGAAATATTAGAACGACATCAACAAAGACTTCCAAATCATAGGTATATTCTACATCAGTCCTCTCTGAATTTCACCTCTGGCCATTTTTGCTGCATGTCTCTATAAAGAAGTCACATTTTATGGTTGAGCCAGGTTTCTGGTCCTCTTGATTGTGTTAGAGAAATTGTAGAGGGGACAATGGGGAAGGACAAGATGCTTAAGAGTTAAAGGTCATTGAGGAAAAAGATTGATGAAGTAGTAAAAAAAAAAGTATAAATAGAGAAAGAAATCTTAAAGAGACAGTAAAGAAAAAAACGGCGAGGGTAAAGGAAAGAGCCCATCCAAGTTGGGATAAAAGGCTTAATGTTTTGGCTTCAAAAAATTACTTGTAATTATTAGGTAGAAAATTTAGTTGCCATAACATGTAATTTTTGCTTCCTCTGGGATGAGAATTTAGAGAGATGCGGATGAGGGAAAAACTCAATTTGGATGAACTTCTAGTAGTAGAGGAAATTATATAACATACATCACCAGGGTTTTCAACTATGGTTAGGAACAAGGTCCAAGTCTAAATTGTGAACCTCCAAGCCAGAAATTCTGAGAGGATCACCCTCACCATATGTTAATTGCAAGTTAACTCTAGCAAATTGCAAGCTCACTCTAGCCGAGTTCACTCTAGCAGAGAACTAGAATTGCAAGTTCTCTCTAGCAGAGTGAAGCTCCTACTTCTTTCACACCCCCCCTCAGCTACATTTCAGCCAGTGTTTATGCTTCTAGGTAGAGTATTGCCAACTCTCCATCAGGGGAATATTGGAATTGCCAGTTGGCCACAGATATCATGTTGCACCTCACTTTTATGTAATAGAAATGCTGAGAGAAGAGTGATTTATTTGGATTTGAGTAATGCTCCACGGTGCACTCATGAATTTTATGAAAGAAGAACCTCACTTGGATATTGGTAAGATTTCATAATTCTGAAATGCAAAGTGTCATGCCAAAGTGTGTGGATGGCAAATCAACAGTTTTCAAAAAAAATTGAGTAACACTCCACTATGCATTGAACTCCTTAAAAAAAAGAAAAAAATTCCAATGGGTCAGAGCAAAAAGGAGTCAAAAGTAACAGTAATATGCCCCGTCCAGTTCCTGTTATCCACAGCAAGGGGCTAATAGCTTTTATAATATGCCAAGGTTCATTGTTTCTTGCTATTGAGATCACTTTGAGGTTTCTTCCCCAGCTTGTGCAAAGACTTCCTACCCTGTCATCCTCAAATTGTTATGTTCCTATGATGCTTTTACATTGTCTCACTGTTGCTAAGTTTCTAGTATCACTTCCTTGTCAAGGAATTCACTGTTAAATGAACCAAAATGTAAAGTCATTACTTTCTATCTTTTTTGTCTCTGTTGACTTGTGTAACGCTATGTTTTTCTGTCTGATATTCGCCATAGAAATATTAGATGTCAAAAGGAAAAAAAAAGATGGGAATAATACTGAGAAAGTCCCTGAAGGGGATAAAAACATTCAAACCTGAAATTTTTAACTGTGTCTCCTCTGCCAAAAAGAAAGTGAAAAAGCAATCGCAAGAGTGCCTAAGAACTTTCAATGCAGGTGTCCTTTCATTAAAACATTTATTTTTAATTTTCTTTTTTGTTATAAGCAGATGACTTCGGCGGGTGTTTTTTAAAAAACGAACCAAGCAATAACTCATCTGGAACTTTTCTTAATTTTTAAATTAGCATAAATATATTCTTTATTATGTGTGGGCCAGTTCAAATATAAATTTCATAGCATCCTCTAAGATCATCTAACTGAAGTTCATTTAGCAAACTTAAAACCAGAAAAAAATTACATATGCCCAATATTGCACAGTTCAATGAAAGTAGAACAAAAGATATCTCCAAAGTCAATATTTCCCTCAATAGCCCATTTAAGATGATGCTGCAGTACAACCGCAGCCCATGAAATGAAATGAAATATACAAAAGCAATGAAAATATACAAAAAATAACTTGGATTCATAAGTACTTTGTCACTAAAATTATTATTTTATTTTAGTTGCCATAGTTCTCTAGTCAGTGTGTTAAATTTCATTCAAGCTTTGTCATGGATTGTTTGTGAGCAGTTAGAACAGAAAATTGTAATTTCCATCAGCCAAGAAGACTTCTCTAAGGAAAACATAATGACACACTTATTTCATATTCTTCTTATCTAAAGTTCTTGTCTGCACTGGCAGATCAGGATAAAAGGGTTTCTATGGTATGTCAGGATTTCAGAGAGACATTTGACAAAACTGCTCAATATAGTTATAAGGAAGATGGAGAAATAAATATTAAATGAGAATACTAATAGGTAGACCCATAGTTTAATTTTAAATTAATATTGTAGCAATCTTATAGTTCTTAATATCTGTCTTGAAAAGGAGGAATTAGCTTTCCTTTTTGTGACTTCAGAGCATGTTACCAGGATCAATGGGGAAAAATCAAACAACGTAATTTCATTGGTTTTAAAATGTAATGAAGTTTCTTAAGAGGTAGTGAATTCTTCATCACTGGATATATTCAGACAAACAGATAAAAACCTATCTGATAAGGGTCAGGAAAATATAACAGTTCTCAGAATGGCTGATGTTAAGATCTCTCCCTTTACATTCTCAGAAAATTACTGAGAATCCAAAAAAAAAAAAACACTTTTGTTTATGCTTTTGTTATTACATCAGTCAATAAAATGAAAGTAAGAAATTTAAAGTTATTAATTTATCTTAAAATAATGCTAGTAATTCTATTATATCTTAACATAAATAACAGAGTTCACAAAAATACTTATTTTCAATAAAATTTAGTGGGAAGAGTGGCATTATTTTACAGTTGTCTAGTTTAATAGAGGAGACCTGAATTCTCATATATTCTCATTCAGTCAGTTCGGATATGTTTTTTATTTGAGATGCTGAAAATGGACTTCCATTACACAGATATGTAATTTGAAGGGAAGGACAATATTTTAATTGCCTTTTCAGTTAATTGTGGATATGTGATATGTGAAAACTCAACAAGTGGATGCTTTTAAAAGGTTAATTGCAATGGGAAATATGAAAACATACCAATGAGATTTTCATATCTTTTACATCAGGCACCTCCAACCCCTGGGCCACAGACCCATGCCAGTTGGTGGCCTGTTAGGAACTGGGTTGCACAGCAGGAGGTGAGCAGCAGGCAAGCAAGCAGAGCAAAGCTTCATCAATATTTAGTGCCACTTCCCCTCGCTCACATTACAGCCTGAGCTCCGCCTCCTGTCGGACCAGCAGAGGCAATAGATTCTCAAAGGAGGAGAACAAACCCTATTGTGAACTGTGTATACCAGGAATCTGGGTTCTGGTTCCGTGCTCTTTATGAGAATCTAATGCCTGATGACCTGTCACTGTCTCCTATCACCTCCAGATAGGACCGTCTAGTGGCAGGAAAACAAGCCCAGGGCTCCCACTTATTCTACATTATGGTGAATTGTATAATTATTTTATATTACAATGTAATAATAATAGAAAAGTACACAAATAAGTGTAATGTGCTTGAATTGTCCTGAAACCACTACCACCACCAGTCCCTCCCAGATCTGTGGAAAAATTGTCTTCCATGAAACTGGCTCCTGATGCCACAAAGGGTGGAGAGCACTGTGTTACATTACAAGGCATTAGCCTAACTTGCATTTTGATCTTTTACTCATGCCTGATTTTATAACATCATATATTAGTCATTTGGGAAATATTGGTTCACTGAATTACACAGATTTAAATATTGACAAATTTTATTACACAATATTAAAAATCACATTTATTAATGCTGTCACTCATCAGATTTTTTTTTTTTTTTTTTTTACATATTGGAAAGCTGCCAAGTTCACTGTGGTGTATTCAAGTCTTCCACAATTCTGATTTTTTGCTTTGAAAGATCACATTTTATCATAGTGATAAATAATGTCCATTTCCTTTTTTTTTCTGTAATAGGCTCACTTTGTTATTTTCTGAGAAAATGACTGTTAGTAGCCATTTCTGAAAATCCATAGTTGCTATATCAATTATTTCATCAAAGAAAAATTGTATTCCATAAAAAACAGGAACTAGTCCATCTGAAAAATCAACTGTACAATTTTTTTTCAGAAAAAAATCTTTGTATTTCCCTGTATATAAAAAAGCACTTCTTTTACATTTCATCACACAGAATACTTAAAAAATGTATATTCAAAGGTCAAACTTTAATCAAATTGACATTTTTTGCTGCTTCATTGCGACAGTAAAAAAGGCATTGTTTTGCTACCGGTGTATGTATTTGAAATACAGAGAATGCTAATTTAGTTTGTGTTCTTGTCTTGATTTCTGCTAAGGCACCATCAGTTTTATCCACCCCTGCTCTATACCATCATTGAGAATATCAACGCAATGTAAAAGGCAAAGAATGTCTTAGTATCATTATGAATATAGTTTTAACCTTATGGGATCCCTAAGAGAATCTGGGGGAACCCTAGTGTTCCATTAATTATGCATTGAGAACCACTGATCCAGTGATTAATGCACAGAGTCTGGATTCAGACTATTTCAGTTTGAATTCTAGCTGTTCTGCTTAGTTTTGTGAATTTGGGCAAGTTGCACACTTCTAAGCCTATTTCTTCATATATAAAATGGGGCCAAGTGTAATAGCTATCACATAGGTAGGATAGTTGTGAATATTTAAAGGAAAATGTTATGAACCAAACAGCATCATTACTTGACTTATATATGTGTCAGGAATACTCATATATTCATATATATACATATATATATAAAACTTGACACACTTCAAATATTTTGATAGATTTTATTACTGTGCTGATAGTGGTACAGTTGTAGTACTGTGAAAGGAAGTTAGGTGTGTGATTTGGACTAGCTAGCAGTTAGAATAAATTACAATCACCCTCAGTATCCTTGGGGGATTAGTTCCAGACCCTCTTACCCTGCAGATACTGTAGTCTGTGGATACTCAAGCCCCTTATATAAATAAGATTGTGTAGTATTTGAGTACAACCTACACACATCCTCCTTTATATTTTAAATCATCTGTAGATTATTTATAATACCTAACACAATATAAATACTATGTAAGAGTTTTTATAATGTATTGTTTCTGTCTGCATTTTTTTATTTTTTATTTTTTTTCTGAATGTTTTTAAACTGCAGTTGGTTGAATCTGTGGATGGGGAACGCAAGGATATGGAGGGCTGACTGTACCTTTAAAACACACTAAATGCTAAGATTCTCTGATTATTTTTGACTTGCAAAAACAACTACCACTGCAAAACTTATAGCTGCAGCAAGAGATATTTTGGGGGGAGGAGGTTAAATCTCCCCCACCCACAAAATGAACCCAGAGAAATACAACTGAGTAAAAATAGTAAGCCTTATTGTGAGATCAACTTCAAGCCTTCCCCTTGTAACCAGAATGTTATGTATAAATCCTTCCTGAATAAATACCTAGTGACATACTCTTACTGTTTTCTAATTTTTTGTGCAGTGGAACACAGATGTCAGTGAGGATGTGAAATGGGAGTTGCTGGCTTTGACTCCCAGCCTAGCCTCTTATTAGCAGTGGGCGTTTTCCTTAACCATGGTGAACAGCAGTTTTTTCATCTGAAAAATGAGAACAGCATTTGCACCTACTTCATGGGGGATGTTTGAAGATTCATATTTTTAAATGTCTAGAACAGTGCCTGACACAGAACAGTCATTCAAAAAAATCACTCTATTTTCTTTGTCAGAAAAGATACTACTGACAGACTTTAAAATGTCTAATGAGCAATGCATGTATTTCATGAAACTGTCCTAGGCTCGAGATTTCAAAAATAAATGAGCTTATTATGTGTCCTTTGAGGCTCTTAGTCAAAAGGTAAAACTGGCTTTAGACAAATGATCAGTCAGCATAGGTTATACAGAAGGTGTGGCAGAGAAAAGAGTGATATGTTCAAAATATTTAACAGCCAGTATGTCATGGATACCCATCAAGAAAACAAATGAGGCCGGGCGCGGTGGCTCACGCCTGTAATCCCAGCACTGTAGGAGGCCGAGGCAGACGGATCATGAGGTCAGGAGATCGAGACCATCCTGGCTAACACGGCGAAACCCAGTCTTTACTAAAAATACAAAAACAAAATTAGCTGGGCATGGTGGCAGGCACCTGTAGTCCCAGCTACTCGGGAGGCTGAGGCGGGAGAATGGCATGAACCCAGGAGGTGGAGTTTGCAGTGAGCCGAGATCTCCCCACTGCCCTCCAGCCTCGGCAACTGAGCGAGATCCTGTCTCAAAAAAAAAAAAAGAAAAGAAAAGAAAAGAAATGCTGGGTTTGCACTGGAGCAGGTACTCGAATCCTGAGTAGGCATTACCTCTTCATTGCTGGGTCATAGGGGATTCAGCCAAGTAGAATAACCGCAGTATCAATAACCACATATATTTGCTAATGTGCATGGGCTCAGCGTAGTCATACCCATGCATATTAGCAAAATTTGTTCAGAAGGAATAGTAAGCTTAGTTTGATTGGCTGATGACTGGATTGTTTTATCCCCTCTACTAAGAAGGGAGTACTTTCCAGAGTGAAGCAAAGAGATTCAGGGGATTGAACACAGGAGTTCCATTTCTGGCTTTGTATGAACTTGAACAGACTGAGTAGCTTCAAGAATGAGCCCATATTATGACAAAAGACAAAAGACATACTTCCTTTGCAACTAACCTTTATAACTCAGAGCCAAAGTACCAAGTTCATTGTGGAGCTGGGACCGTGGGAGTGAGAGGGAAGAACTGTAATTGAAATGATGATGAGAAAATATCACCATCTTACTCAGCATAATTGTTGCTGGGGAGCCTTTGAGTCATTGCTGCTAACTTCATTTAAAAAAAAATGTTTTACTCCTGTGAGCAAAAACTGCAGGAGCCAGTATATCTATAGAGGAACCAGCTGTACTGGATCCTGTCCTGCAGTTTATCAAAAGCCTTGTGAGGTCAGTTACCTTTGCAAAATCTCCCAAGCATTGATCCACATAGAGGCACAAAGAGTTCAGCTGGGTTTTTTAATCCCACAAGGAGTCAGAGGCATTGGCACTTAGCAAATCCTCTTTTAATTTGCTCACTGAGAAAATTCAATTGAGACATCATTAAAAGAAAAGAGACCAGCATGGCACTATTTGTCAAGTCTGTCTTTGCGCTATTCACTGCATTTCATGGGGTGGTAAGTGATGAGCAGAATTATATTTTCTTGCTTCTAAATAAGCTTCTGCAAAAGAGCCCACAATTTTTTTTAAAGTGAAACTCTCTCCATATATATCATATATATATCTATATATATCATTACCCACTTGTACCTGCAGAGCCCTTCTCTCAGCAGTAGACAACCAGTTAAGCAATGTCATAGTTCCATGCTCTGATACCAGATTCAGTTTGGAAACCCCTGGGGGAAATTAAAATCCTGGATGAAGGATGCCAGTTAAAAAGCACGTTTTTCTGAAAAGTGATTGGGAAACAGGCAGAGCAAGAATTCCCATGAGCTTTGGAACCAGACGGTTAAGACAGTAAATCCAAATTCAGCCTTTTGTTACTTCAAGCAAGTTATTAAACTCTCAGTTTCTGTTTTCTCATCTACAAAACAGGAATACGGCTGCTTCACAGGTGTTTAATAATAAATATTCAGTTTATATCAAGAGTCTGGCAAACTTGTAGGTATTCCCTGAGATTTACATTCTCCATCTTTTTATGGACATGGTCAAGGGCAGTGGTTTTCATCAACAGCTGCTCGTGTTGGAATCCCACTGGTTCCAAAGACTAGAAGGGTGACCTGGAGGGAGGAATACCGAATGTCTTCTAATACCTGTTTGTTCAGGTATAACATTAATTTAATAATGTACCCTATGTCAGAGGGTTGTTATGGGAACTATACATAGTGTCGTGCAAAACATGCTTAGCAGAGTTCCCAGGGAAGAGCTGGCACCCCATCAATATAGCTGATGTTGCTATTAATTATCCACCAAACTGAAGAAGGTAATCATTGGTTTTGCCTTTGCAACCTAAGTATGTTTTTTGACAAATTGGCAGCTTTCTCATTCGGATTATTTTTGTACTATATGATTAGGAGGATTGATTATGATCCAAAGAAAATATTAAATATTTCCACATAAAATACACAAATATATAGATACAGATATTTGATTACAATGTAGCCCTGCTCTCAAGGTTAATGGAAAATACTTTAATTCTCATCACTGTTCTTGTTTTATTATGATGAAACAGCAAAGATACAGAGCTAGTATTTTTTATATTCATAAATTATAAAATCATATAGCCAGAGTTTTCTCAACCCTGCCTTCAGTCCCAGTCCTTTCTCTCCCTCTCTCTCTCTGTTTTTTTTTGTTTTTCTTTTATGTGCTCTTATTGCCCAAGCTGGAGTGCAGTGATGTAATCATGGCCCACTGCAGCTTTGATCTCCATGACTCAAGCGATCCTCAGCCTCCCAAGTAGCTGAGACTATAGATGTGTCCCACCACACCCAGCTAATATTTTTTATTTTTAGTGGAGATGAGGTCTCACTATGTTGCCCACACTGGTCTTGAACTCTGGAGCTCAAGTGATCCTCCAGCCTTGGCCTCCAAAAGTGTTGAGATTACAGGTGTGAGCCACTACACACACCCAGCCCCAATTCTTTCTGTATTTGATTGGACTTTTCACCTTTTAAAATCATGAGTCAGACATTTCTTTACCAACTTTTTCCCCCACTCCACCAATCACAGTAGGACTCTCTCTTTTCACCATGTCCAGAGCCTTCTGAATCAAACTTCTTTTATATCATATCACTTTGGCTTTATTTTTATTTTGAAACAATTTCAAATTTACAGAAATGTTGCAAATATAATGTGGAAAACTTTCATATATAGTTTAACCAGATTCACCAGTTTTACTCATTTTGCTAATTTGTTTTATAGTCTGTGTGAAATGTATATAAATGCTTACACATAATTAATAATTATAATACAAATTATATATGTAGTTGATTTTTTAAATGACCTGAGAGCAGGTTAAATTTCTCATGCTGTTTTACCCCTGGACTCTTAACAACAGCACAGTTTTCAAGTTCAAAACATTTAATAGTGACACAATCAATACTATCCATTCTACAGTCCATCTCCTTGTCAGTTTTTTAAAAATGTTCTTTATAGCTTTCTTTTTTTAACCCCAACATTACCAAACTACAAGAAAATTAAAAAGAAAAAGCCATCTTTGTTACCATAGTTATGATGAGGTACTTTTCCTCCTCTGTTAACTGAAACACAAAGCAACAAAAACAAAAAGGAAGATAAATGTATCTTTCAGTCACTCAGGGGAAGAAAAACCCATAGACTCATAACAGTGCAAATTTTAATGAGTGGCCATTCTTTCTGTCATGTGTACAAGGAGGAAAAAAGCACATATCTGAAAAGACAATAGTGATGAAACTGAATGTTACTGTTTTCATGCTAAACTAAGCCCATTAGGAAAGAATCCTGAGAAGTATGAACAAGCCACACAGAACTCTTGCATCTCCTCCCCCTGCTTGCCTTGCTCTGCTCTCCTTCAAAAGCAGGTGCAGCTGGAGTTTAATTAATAAGTGTCAGTGAGAGGAGGCTGAGGCAGGAGAATTGCTTGAACCCAGGAGACGGAGGTTGCAGTGAGCCGAGATCATGCCACTGCACTCCAGCCTGGGTGACAGAGCGAGACTGTGTCTCAAAAAACAAAAAAAGTGTCAGTGAGGTCAGAGTTGTCGTGATAATGTGATGTGGTCTTTAAGTCAGAAGTTTTTTTTATACCAATTATGGCAACTTATTCTGCCTTAGGATCAGTGAGTAGTGGGTGTCAACCAACTTCCCTCCATGAAAGTTGATGATTCTATTCTCCCACAAATTTTTTTCATACTCCAACTTATACAGAGATAGCTCTTCATCTAGTCCTTCTAACTAAACGTGTAAAATTGTAGCAATATTGTAATTTAGATGTAAATTCTTTGCTATATTTGGAGAGATTGTGGCAACTAATCCAGATCTTGAGAAGGCAAAATTCAAATGCCATTCTCCTCTCTCATTCACCCTGCTTCTATTGCATGGCTACAGGACCATTGCATTTGAGCTAATTAGAGAAGTAAAGACCAGCATGTTTAACTATTACCTGCTCATATGTCATTTCTTTCTTTCTTTCTTTCTTTCTTTCTTTCTTTCTTTCTTTCTTTCTTTCTTTCTTTCTTTCTTTCTTTCTTTCCCTCTCTCTCTCTCCCTTCCTTCCTTCTTTCCTTCCTTCCTTCCCTTTCCCCTTTCCTTTCCCCTTCCTTCCTTCCTTCCTACCTTCCTTCCTTCCTTTCCTTCCTTTCTTTCCTTTCTTTCCTTTTTTCTTGCTTCCATATTATTTTGTCAATAGTACTATTATAGGATTGAACATATCACATCCCAATAATCCAATTAAATATGTTCTTCCCCATTAGATGGTCAGCTTGCTCATCTTTATGAGAATACATTGTCCAGTATAGTAGCAACTGGCAACATGTGGCTATTTAAAGCTGAATTTCCATGACAAAATTAAATTTAAAATTCCTCATGTAGCTACATTCACATGCTCCATAGTCACATATGGCTAATGGCTACAACATTGGGAAGAACTGAAATAGAACATTTTCATCAATATAGAAATTTCAGTTGGATTTTTTAATAATAACTATTCTGAATGGTGTGAGGTGGTATCTCATTGTGATTTTGATTTGCATTTCTCTAATGATCAGTGATGTTGAGCTTTTTTTCGTACGCTTATTAGCCACATACATGTCTTCCTTTGAGAAGTGTCTGTTCATGTCTTTTGCCCACTTTTTAATGGGGTTGTTTTTTCTTGTAAATTTGTCTAAGTTCCTTATAGATGCTGGATATTAGACCTTTGTCAGATGCATAGTTTGCAAAAAATTTTCTCCCATCTTATAGGATGTCTGTTTACTCTGTTGATAGTTTCTTTAGTTTAATTAAATCCCATTTATCAAATTTTGCTTTCGTTGCAATTGCTTTTGGAGTCTTCATCCAGAAATCTTTGCCCATGCCTGTGTCCTGACTGGTATTGCCTAGGTTGTCTTCCAAAGTTCCAGTTTTGGACTTTACATTTAAGTCTTTAATCCACTTTGAGTTAATTTTTGTACGTGATGTAAGGAAGGGTTCCTGGAGAGGCTGTGGAGAAAAAGGAATGCTTATACACTGCTGGTTTGTGTCATGTGTAAATTAGTTCAACCATTGTGGAAGACAGTGTGGTGATTCTTCAAAGACCTAAAGACAGAAATTTGACCCAGCAATGTTATTACTGGGTATATACCCAAAGGAATATAAATCATTCTATTGTAAAGACACATGTATGCTTTTGTTCATTGCAGCACTATTCACAACAGCAAAGACAGGGAATCAACCTAAATGCCCACCAACAATAGACTGGATAAAGAAAATGTGGTACATGATACACCATGGAATACTATGCAGTCATAAAAAAGAACAAGATTATGCCCTTCTCAAGGACATGGATTGAGCTGGAGACCATTATCCTTAGCAAACTAACACCAGAACAGAAAACCAAATATGGCATGTTCTCAATTATAAGTGGGAGCTAAATGATGAGAACACATAGACATATAGGGGGGAACAACATACCCTGGGGCCCATTGGAGGGCAGAGGGTAGGAGGAGGAAGAGGATCAGGAAAAATAACTCATGGATACGAGGCTTAATACTGGGTTGATGAAATAATCTGTAGAATAAACACCCATGACACAAGTTTACCTTGGAATAAACCTGCACATCTTGCAAATGTACCCCTTAAGTTATAATGAAGGTTTAAAAAGAAAAAAAGAAAATTTCAGTCAGATAATTCTAATCTAATTTCTTGCTATTCAAAGGGTGGTCCACAGAATAGCAGTGGCAGCATCTCTTAGAAATGCAGAATTTTGAGCCCCACCTGAAGACTAATCTGCATTTTATGGTATTACAGGCTGATTGGCATGCATGTTACAGTATTTAAACCACTGGTCTAGTTCATTATCATACTATGCAGTGTGTTTAATTTATAAACAAATGGAAGGAAATATCTTTCATTTTACATATAAGAAAAAAGGCACTCGAAGTCAAGTGACTGTTTTATATCAGCCACCAAGTTTTGCTTAACATTCTTATTTCCTTGTCAACACCACTGTATTTTTTAAGGAGAATAAATGAAAGATTAGGCTATGTAAAATATGTAGTTGATATATGGTTGAGCAGAGTACTTTACATTTTTCAGCTACTGTTTCAGGGTACCCTATTCATCAAAATATATTAGCATGTCTCTATAATCTACATCTGCCATTTCTTAGCTGTTGATTCTAGGGGTGACAGCCATGATGATGTTTCTAGATGCCTCAAGAGAAACACTGAATGATTTATCCAGTAATATTTTGGGGAAGTTAGTCATGGGGAATTTAATTTTGATTGAATGCAGAAGTGTAGATATAGTATTTCTCCATCTTCTGGGATCTTGAGGGAAAGAAGACATGTTAGGAAAATGTTTCCTTTCTTTAAAAATATTATAGATATTAATCTTTAATGCTTGGTTGCTTAAATACTTTGCTAAGTTGAAGGAATTGTATTGAGATAAAGATTTTTAAAATAAAGATTCTCATTACTTATCTGTGCTGACATTATCACCTTGGCTAATGGAATATTGTAACTACTTTTTTAAAAAATTGACTTTTGTTTTCATATTACTTATCTCCTTTCACTTGTGTGGGTGGGTATATTGGGTTTACCAGTGTCACCACCGAAGTTTCAAGGGGATAGTTTGTTTCCTATATTCCAAGGAATGATCTCTAAATGATGGTATTTTAAAAGCCCCTCTATATGTATATGTGCATGAATATGTTTGTGACTTCGGCCCCAGGAAAACTTTTGTCTGAACACTATCCTTTTCCCAGTTTGAGTCAGAGAGTTGAGAAGCCACTTACAGTGGTAGTGAGGCTGTAGTGTAGTGGGCTGTAAACAATAATACTCTCCTGAAGAAAGCAAGGAACAAATATAGACGCTTGTTGCAAATTAGCTTTTATTTATTTATTTATTTATTTTTTTGAGACGGAGTCTCGCTCTGTCGCCCAGGCTGGAATGCAGTGGCGTGATCTCGGCTCACTGCAAGCTCTGCCTCCCGGGTTCAAGCAATTCTCCTGCCTCAGCCTCCTGAGTAGCTGGGACTACAGGCGCACACCACCACGCCAGGCTAATTTTTGTATTTTTAGTAGAGACGGGGTTTCACCATGTTGGCCAGGATGGTCTCGATCTCCTGACCTCGTGATCCACCTGTCTCGGCCTCCCAAAGTGCTGGGATTACAGGCGTGAGCCACCTCGCCCAGCCGCCAATTAGATTTTTTAACCACATATATTTCAGATGGTTTGAATCCCAGCCCCCATACCCCACTAGCTGTGTGACCTTAGGCATGTTATTTAATCTCTTTCTGCCTTTGTTTCCTCAGATGAGAAATGAAGATAATAGTAATTTTCTTATAGAATTATTATAACAATTAAGTAATTTAATACAAATTAGATCTGTAGAGCCTGATACATGTTACTGTTTATTATGTAGGCTCTGCTCATTCTGAGCACAGAGCCTACATGCTAATAACGTTTGCTGGGTCTAGGCATTTATATAAACTTGAAGAGATTCTTCAACATCTTTTGAATATATCAAAATAAGATATGAATTAAGAATAAGCCCTTGTTTTATGAAGAGTAGTACATACTGTTTATGATCGTTTGATAGAGATATATCATAAACTGTCATGAAATACGAAAGAGTAGGTTCTTACTCAGTTTACAGTTGGGGAACTAACCATAACCCACAACTATTTTAATGAAATGAAGTCTCAGTTTTTGATCTGTCTTCATCCATTTTTTATTGCTTAGACTTTTTTTGTCTTTACTTAAGTTTTTGCCTAAACTCTGCTCTGGTTCTTACTTATATACCCCAGAAAAGGATGGACAGTGTATAGTGCAGACTATGCTAGGAGGCCTCAATTTTTCTTCTCCAGCATGCCCAATTATATGGATGACTTCAAAACTACTCTAAATTGAATTCGTTCTAGACATTTGAAAGAAATCTATTCTACATGTTGCCTTCTTGTTTCTGCAGCAAGTGGAGAATAGAAATATTTTTTGACAACAACAAACTTTTCTTGCCCAAGAGAACATTTCTCCTTTGCACTTGTCCAAGTCATGGCATTTCCTATGTGGTTCCATTAAAAGTCCCCTTTTTAAAGGAAACTGATGGCATTCGATTTTAGTGTTTTGGTGACCAATATTAAGAAAGTTGCTGATTGTCCAAATTATAATGGAATATGTCCAAAAATGCATCATTGTATTATTGTCTGCAGCTTCAATGAATGGCTTTGTGAGCTAAATTTATGTCTGGGAAAGCTACAGGACAGCCACTTTCCTTTCATTTCAACCAGATGGGACTTCCTTTTGTGATTGAGATATGCCACCTAAATGTCACAGAAATTTCTCTGTCCCTAAGAAATTTTATAAAATGTTTCATTGATTTTCTTGTTATATTTGTTCAAAGAGAGGAAGCTGATAAATATAAAATATGTCTATAAGATTCACATCAAGAAAAGCAGAGATAATCCAACCCTGCTGTTTTACTGAGATGATAGTTGGATGGATATTTGAAAATCTGGTTGTATGTGATGTAGACAAGGAATGTTTCATTAGGTGAAACACATAAAATGGCAGAACCATTTACTCTGATTCTAAGAGAGAAAATTTTCCTTTATCTTTGATTTCACCTCACACTTGATTGTGGTTTCTTAGAAACTTTACCATTACTAAATGCTGACAAAGATGAATTCAGGCTTCTTAAATTTTCATTAACATTGAGGATATCTAAAATCAGACTTCCAAAATCTAAGAAGCCACAGGATGTTCATAGATATGATTAATTATCCAGTTCCCTACACTAGGAAAGAAATGGTTGTAATGAGAGTTATAGGCCAACTGACTCTAATATAGACCTATTGTAATCTAAGCCAAGATCAAGTTTACCAAAATTTTGTAGTCTTGATGAAAGGTATTCTAATTCATTTGTTTACCTATAGATTAAGTCATTAATTTATTGACTTCAAAAAATATCTATTGAAAGAGTACTAAGGGCAGGATACTCTAATATATTAGGCCCTAGAGTTTTAACAAATGATACAGATATGACATACATCCAAGGAATTGATAGTATTGTAGAAAAAGCTGACAATATATTTGTAATTATGAGGGAAGATACTGCATTCTATGAGAACTCATGGCGAAAGAAACAAATCTCATATGCCTAGTATGAGAATTCAGGAAAAGCTTTTCTAAGTTACTAAGCTAAGAAGTAAGATTGAGGGATAGTTGGTCAGGTCAAGGGTTATAGGTCAGAGGGGACAATGTGCAGATTATCCTAGAAAGAAGAACTATCATATTCAAGGATTGAATTGTATTTAAGTACAGTGAATTCATATATGTGAAAGAAGCTGAGAATAACTGAAATCAAAAAAGGAAAAAGAGACCAGGCGTGATGGCTCACACCTGCAATCCTAGCATTTTGGGAGGCCGAGGCGGGCGGATCACTTGAGATCAGGAGTTGGAAACTAGCTTGGGCAACATGGTGAAATCCCATCTCTACTAAAAATACAAAAAGAAAAAAAAATAGCCGGGCATGGTTGTGGGCACCTGTAATCCCAGCTACTCGGGAGGTTGAGGCAGGAGAATCGCTTGAACCTGGGAGGCGGAGGTTGCAGTGAACTGAGAGTGCACCACTGCACTCCAGCCTGGGCAACAGAGCAAGACTCCATATCAAAAAAAAAAAGGTGAAAAGAAAGAGAGGCATGAGACAAAGTTATAGTAGGATTTATCAGCCTTAACTCTATTGACGTTTGGGACAGGTAATCTTTTGTTGTGAAGGGGACTGTCCTATGTACTGCAGAATGTTTAGCAATATCCCTGGTCTCTACCTACTAGAAAACAGTAGCATACTCTTGACCATTTATGACAATCAAAATTGTCTCCAAATATTGTAAAATATTCCCCAGAGTGTAAAATATCCTTCCAGTTAAGAACCAGAGAGTAGGGTCAAGAATGAATCAATGTTAGGTGACAGTTGGCTTTGCCAGTACCTTACTAAGAATTTAACGGTTTGTTTTTCTGGGCAGTGGAAACTCATGAAAGATGTTAAGTTGGAGAGTAATGTGATAAGATTTGCAATGAAAAAAATTACTCTGATTACAAATGTGAGCCGGTGAATTGTATAAAGACAGGAGAAGATTTGGAAGATCAGCAGAGAGCCTAATGCAATAATAAATGGAAGAAATAAATGGTAGTTTAGACTAAAGAGATGAAGAAAGAGAAATGGAAAGATTTGAGTACTCTGTCAGAAATAGAAAATACAGAGTTTGGTGATAGATACATTGTGGGAAGAAGGATAAGAAGGAATTAGGTGGCCATGACAATATTTTATGTTAGATTTCAGTGTTTGCCTTTTATGTCTGTACCTTTTTTTCCTGTGTGTCTTCACATGTCCCCTTCTCCCTGGTGACTTCCCACAATTCTCCAGCACACCCTCAGAATCCCAAGACCTTCTGACTTGGTCAGCCGGTAGAAGATGTTAGCATTGATTGAAATGATTAGCACTAGGTTTGTTTTACAAATAGATGTTTTTGTGGAGGGAGCAATGATTGAGTTGCATTTGGAATTTTTTAAGTTTTGAGGGACTTGTCAGACAGTCAAATAAAGCTATAAAGCAGCAGTAGGGGATAGAGTTTAAAACAGGAATCTGGACTGACAATATAAGGACAAAGTCATTTTCTCCTTGGATCTTAACTACTTGTCTAGAGAAGAGTTTTTTTCTATCTCAACTACCTTATAGTCACTGTGTCTTCTTGGAAAATGACTTACAAATTATGTAGAAATTCTTTGATATACATAGTGTTGAGAAATCTTTTAGTGGACCTCCTACAGATACGTTGAGAAAGCACAAGTTTGAAAGTAGATATTTGACAACAAAATTGGTGGTAGATATTTGACAACAAAATTGGTGGTACATGCAAACTCCACTGACTTGAGTATCAGAAATCAAGTGCCACCCTGGTTATCAGATACTCTAGGCAGTGGTCCCTGGCCTGTTAGGAACCAGGCCGCATAGGAGGAGGTGAGTGGCGGGCCAGTGAGCAAAGCTTCATCTGTATTTACAGTCACTCTCTATCGATCCCATTACCACCTGAGTTCTGATTCTTGTCAGATCAGTGGTGGCATTAGGTCTTCATAGGATGGCAAACCCTATTGAAAAGTGCACTCTAGCAATAGAGCCAGCAATCTAGGTTTTTTGCTCCTTATGAGAATCTAATACCTGATGACCTGTCACTGTCTCCCATCACCTCCAGATGGGACCATCTAGCTGCAGGAAAACAAGCTCAGGGTTCACACTGATTCAATATTATGATGAGTTGTATAATTATTTCATTATTATTACTATGTAATAATATTAGAAATAAAGTGCACAATTAATGTAACGTACTTGAATCATCCCCAAACGATCCCCCTGCCCCAGTCTGTGGAAAAAAAATTGTCTTCCATGAAATTGGTTCCTGGTACAAAAATGTTGGGGACCAGAGCTCTAGGACATATATTTAGAAGGAATGACTTCTCTTACAGTCATTCAATCATTGTTTTTCTCTTTTGGAATCCTTTTTGTATACTCTCTCTTCTATTGTTTTGCCTTCATGACCAAGGAAATAAAACACTGTAGAAAACCTCTGCCATTCCACAAAAATCACATTTTGTTAGATGTTGGACTCCACACCAATTGGATTTTGAAAAAGTATTTTTGGTCTCACTAGTTTGGTTAGTGCCTTTCTCTACATGCTAAAGCCTTTCTTCACTTTAATTATGTTTGCTATATACAGCTTTTGATCACCAGTAGCATCATGCTGGTGACAAACACTGTGTGATCAATGTGCACAAAATGAATGACTTGCTGATCTGTCGCATCACTGAAAATGCCCTCAAGCCATGGTCTTGTTTTCTTCAGAACCCTTGCTTATGAATACACAAGAACCCAGGAGATATTTTCTGAGTGATTATAGTGGTAAATAAATCCAGGTGAATGTTCTCCAACAGGCAAAGGGAAATCAGCAAAGTAGCATGCACAGCATTGCTAAGTCAGTTCACATCCTAGAATCCTTCCCCCATTTACCTGAGCTGCAGCACTGTGAGAAAGCCAAGTGCAAGGAGATATATCATGACTCTCATTAAACAAATGCATTCGCAATATAATGTAAAAAATCATAAAAAGTTTGTTAAGAAATATAATCCAAGTGAAGGAACACCTAATTGGCTGGATGACTGTGATCTTCCTTCTGAGTGAATGCACAGTGTTCGTTTTCAGTGTTGCCATTTAAATGTATGGAAGGCTTTACAGTCCCAGACTACTATTTTTCCTTTTGAAACTAAGGCTATGCCTGATGAGACACCTCTACAAAGGTCTAGTGGAAGTATCAGTAGTGGAAATAGTATGTGCCATATCAACTTGGGTTCAGATCAGCAAGTATTGAAGTATCAAGATATTCTCTAAGCTTTCAAGGAGCCTACAATATTGAGAGGCAACATATTTTATATAAGCTCTGAAATCTCCCTGGATCCAAATCCCAATTGTGTAACTTCTCAGTTGGCTCATAAGTAAAATGGAGATAATAATCATTCTACTGCATAGAGCTGTGAAGATTAAATGAGTTCATCTGTGTGAACAGATTAAAAATGCTATATTGGACTTTGTTATTATTCTAGTTGGTAGAGGCTAAGCACATTTATGGTAATAATACAACACAATGCAAGATAACATATTTAGCAAACAAGTAAAAAAGAGATGAGGCTACTTCATCATGAAAAGTCATACTGAGGTAGTATTTTAAAGGATGAAGAGAAATTGGACAACTGGTAAGAAAGAGCATTGAAAAATAATGAGAAGTAAGGCAGGACTTGTATCATGCGGGGTCATGCTTATTGTATTAGGGTTCCCCAGAGAGACAGAACCAATAGGGTCTATCTATCCATAAGTAGATAGATAACCTACTACTAAGCCAACACTGTGAATTCAACTCAGAAGGAAGATCACAACCATCTGGCCAATTCCATTTTCCTTGGCTTGGGTTATATTTATTCACAAACTTTTTATGACATGACTTTACATGGTATCACAATATGTGCTTGTTTAATGAAAATAATGCTATCTCCTTGCACTATAATTAGATAGATATCTATAGATATTAATAGAAATATAGATAAAAGTATAGATTTAGATATATGAAAGAGAACATATTAGGTAAATTTGCTCTTGTGGTGATGGAAGCTGAGGAGTTCCACAACAGGACATCCGCAGGCTGGAGACCCTGGGACGCTGGTAGCTTGGCTCAGTCCAAGTTCAGACACCTCAAAACCAGAAAAGCTGATGGTGTAATTCTCAGTCTGAGAGAAAAGGCTTGATAACCTAGGAGGCTGCTGGTGTAACTCCTGGAGTTCCAAGGACAGAGAGCCTGGAGTCTCAGTGTCCAAGAACAGGATGAATAGAGTGTCCCAGCTCCAAGTGAGAGAACAAGGAAACACTTTGCTCTCTTTCTCTTCTATCCTGGCCCCCAGCCAATTTGATATCCACTCACACTGTGGGCAATTTTCCCCACTTCGTCCACTGACTCACACTGCAATCTTTGCAATGTTCCCTGGAAACACCCTCTCAGACACACCTAAATGTAATGCTTTACCAATTCCCTACGTATTTCTAAATTCAGTCAAGTTGACAGGTAAAACTAACCATCACACTTATCATATTGACAAGCTTGAACTTTATGATGAAAGGATAAATGCATGAGTCTGTAATTGTTTTAATGTAGGATTTATGTTGTGGTTGTATCTTGGCTTTGTTTATTAATCCAACATTCACTTTGAACAGATGTTGTAGCATTTGGCATCATTTTAATGGTAATACAAGGAAGTTGTCCTCTGTTATCCTCAGTTATACACTGAATGTTAAGGTGCATCAGCCAGTAAAACATAATATGACCCTGGAAATATAAAAGCACTAAATTCTGAGCCAGGAGGCCAAGAAAATCTTCATCTGGTAGAGATTAAAAATCAATAACCAGAGAGATTAGTCATAAGAAAATGTCCCTCTGAAAGAGTCGAACTCATGTCAAATGTTAATGATTAAGTGGACGAATATTCCCTGAAATTAAGTTAATCCAAAGAAAAGACTCTCAAATTACCCTGTAATACTTCCTATACGGGATGAAAGAGAAAAAAGGTGAACATTATAATGTTCATAAGTTTAAAAATACTTTTTAAACCATTTATAGCAGCTCAGTTATATAATAAAGCATTTCCCCATGTGTTCAAATTCCAGCCTTGTCACAGTGGCTGGTTTGCACACACGGCCTTGTAGAGCCCTCCAGATAGTGACTTAGAGACCACCAAGGAGACTGGAAAAAGAGGCTCCACAATCCCTACTTCATCCTGAAATGAGCTCGGGGCTGTTTTATCTGTTATATGAGTATTCCACATGGACAGTTGCTTGAAAAAAGGGAATAAAACAAAAAGGCTTTAAAAATCAACACTGGAATCAAATAATTTCCAACATATTGTCTAAGTTAAAAACCACTCTAGTTATAGTTTCTATCTTTGCTCAATTGGCTCATTAACTCTCCAACATTAATCATATTTCTAAATGATGATTTTTCTCCTAGTATTAGAATTTACACTATTTTTTAAAATAGTAATAAACCAGGACTTCTATAATAAAATATTAGCTTACTTTGCCATATGCTTACTTTGCCATATTATGTTTTCTAAATCCTTCTCTGGGCTAACTCCAGTGGCTTTTCTTCCTCTCCACATCTATTCTCTTCCTATTGATCTCTTAGGACTTTCTGTGGGCTCCAGAGCCAGTTCTAGTTGATCAAATAAATCATTTTGGGATTCCTCAGGAAAAACTCTTCGTATTTCTTGACAAGGCATTGTTTTGTCTTGTCTGACCATTATCCATATTTCTTGTTTTTTTTGGGTTTTGTTTGTTTCCTTTATTTTTTTCTCTGTCTAAGTAGTGATCTGTCTTCTTACCAGTTAGCTCTGCAGCTAAAGTGGGCCATGGACTAGCTTCCTTCTATCTAGTAGACAACCACAAATCTTCAGTGGAGACATAACTTGTGTATTAGTCCATCCTCACAGTGCAATAAAGAAATACTCAAGACCAGGTAATTTGTAGAGAAAAGAGGTTTAGCTGGCTCATGGTTCTGCAGGCTGTACGGGAAGCATAGCAGCTTCTGCTTCTGGGGAGCTTCAGGAAACTTACAATCATAGTGGAAGGTGAAAGGAAAGCAGGAACGTCTCACATGACTGGAGCAGGAGCCACACACTTTTAAACAATCAGGTCTCAGGAGAGACTGGCAATGACAGCACCAAGGGGGATGGTGTTAAACATGAGAAACTGCCCCCAGGATTCAATTGCCTCCCACCAGGCACCTCCTCCAACACTGAAAGATTACAATTTGACATGAGATTTGGGTGGGGACACAGATCATAACTGATATGGTCTGGCTCTGTGTCCCCACCCAAACCTCATCTGGAATTGTAATCCCCACATGTTAGGAAAAGGACCTTGTGGGAAGTGATTATATCATGAGGGCAGTCCCCCCATGTCGTTCTCATGATAGTGAGTGAGTTTTCATGAGATCTGATAGCTTCATAAGGGGCTTTTCCCAACTTTGCTCTCATTCTCTCTACCGCCGCCTTGTGAAGAGGTGCCTTCTGCCATGATTGTAAGTTTCTTGAGGCCTCCCAAGCCATGCTGAACTGGGAGTCAGTTAAACTTGTTTCCTTTATAAACTACCCTGTCTGGGACAGTTCTTTATAGTAGTATGAGAACAAACTAATGCACTAGCCATATCATTTTGCCCTGGCCCCTACCAAATCTCATGTCCTTTTCACATTCTAAAACATAGGTTGTTGCCTTGGTTCATGCCTGTAATCCCAGCACTTTGGGAGGCCGAGGTGGGCAGATCACTTGAGGACAGGAGTTCAAGACCAGCCTGGCCAACATGGTGAAATTCTGTCTCTAGTAAAAACACAAAAATTAGCCAGACATGCTGGTACATGCTTGTAATCCCAGCTACTGAAGGGATTGAGGTATGAGAATTGCATGAACCCAAGATGTGGAGGTTGCAGTGAGCCAAGATCGCAGCACTGCATTCCAGCCTGGGTGACAGAGCAAGACTCCATTTCAAAAAAGTAAAAAAAACAAAACATAATTATGCCTTCCCAACAGTTCCCCCAAAGTTTTATCTCATTCCAGAAGTAACTTGAAAGTCCACAGTCCAAAGTCTCATTTAAGGAAAGGCTAGTCCCATTCACCTATGAGTCTGTAAAATAAAAAACAAGTTAGTTACTCCAAAGATACAATGAAGGTACAGGCATTGGGTAAATATTCCTATTCCAAAAATGAGAAATCAACCAAAACAAAGGAGCTACAGGCCCCACGCAAGTCTGAAAACCAGCAGGAGAGTCATTAAATCTGAAAACTTCAAAATCTCCTTGACTTTCTGTCTCACATCCAGGACACACTGGTGCAAGGGGCCGGCTCCTATGGCTTTGGGTAGCCCTGCCTCTGTAGCTTTGCAGGGTTTAAACTTCATGGCTGCTCTCAAGGGCTGGTGCTGAGTGCCTGTGGCTTTACCAGGTGCAAGCTGTCAGTGGATCTACCATTCTGGAGTCTAGAGGGTGATGGCCCTATTCTCACAGATCCACTAGGCAGTACCCCAGTGGGAACTCTGTGTCAGAGTTCCAAACCCATGTTTTCCTTCGGTACTACCCTAGTAGAGGTTCTCTGTGAGGACTCCACCTCCAAAGCAGGCTTCTGCATGGACATCCATGCTTTTCCATATGCTTTCTGAAATCTAGATGGGGGCTCCCAAGTCTTAACTCTTGCATTCTCATTCCCCCGCCCCCAGGCCTAACACCATGTGGAAGCCAAAAAGACTTATAGCTTGCATCTTCTGAAGCAGTGACCCAAACTGTATCTGGGCTCCTTTGACCCATAGCTAGAGCTGGAGTGGCTAGAATGCAGGGACCAGGGTCCTGAAGATGTGCAGGGCAGAGAGGCCCTGGGCCTGGACCACCATACCATTCTTCCCTTCTAAGCTTCTGGGCTTTTGATTTAAGGGGCGGCGAAGTTCTCTGAAATGCCTTTGAGGCCTTTCCTCCATTGCCCTGGCTATCAGCATTTGGCTCCTCTTTACTTAAGTAAATTTCTGAAGCCATCTTGAATTCCTCTCCAGAAACTGGGTTTTTCTTTTCTACTGCATGGCCAGCCAGCAAATTTTCTAAACTTTGACACTCTACTTCCCCTTTAAATACAAGTCCCAGTTTCAGGTCATTTCTTTGCTCACACATGTGAGTATAGGTTGTTAGAAGCAGCCAGTCAATTCTTAAGTGCTTCACTGCTTAGAAATTTCTTCCACCAGGTACCCTAAATCATCAATCTCAAGTTCAAATATCCATAGATCTCTAGAACAGGGGCACAGAACAGCTAAGCCCTTTGCTAAAGCAAAGCAAAAGTGACCTTTACTCCAGTTCCTAATATATTCCTCATTTCCATCTGGGACCACCTCAACTTGACTTCACTGTCTATATCACTATCAGCATTTTGGTCACAACAATTTAACAAGGCTCTAGGAAGTTTCAAGTTTTCTCTCATCTTCCTGTCTTCCTCTGAGCCCTCCAAACTCTTCCAACCTTAGCCCATTGCCCAGTCCCAAAGTTGTTTCCACATATTCAGATACTTTTATAGCAATGTCCCTTTGCTCAGTACCAATTTTCTGTTTTAGTCCATTCTCACATTACTATGAAGAAATACATGAGACGGGGTACTTTATAAGGAAAGGAGGTTTGACTGGCTCATGGTTCTGCAGGCTATACAGGAAGCATAGTGGCTTCTGCTGGGGAGACTTCAGGGATCTTACAATCATGGTGAAAGGTGAAGGGGAAGTAGGGATGTCTTACACGGCCGGAGCAGGAACCACACACTTTTAAACAACCAGACCTCCAGAGAAATCGCTATCACAATGACAGCACCAAGGATTGTGCAAAACCATGAGAAACTGCCCCCATGAACCAATCAGTTTTCACCAGGCCCCTCCTCCAACATTGAGGATTACAATTCAACATGAGACTTGGGTGGGAACGCAGATCCAAACCTTGTCAATTACCATCTCTTGGTTTGAGATTAGCTAGAAGGCTCTGCTGATTTTGACTGATCTCATTCACACGTCTAGAGTCAGCCGGGGTCAGCTGGGGAAATTACAAAACTCAGTTCTCTGCTTCTCATGGCTCTGATTCTCCAACACATTAGCACTGGCATGTTCTTATGATACCAGAGAGCCAGGAACACACTTAAAGCCCAGGCTTGAACAGGCAGACACTCACTTCTGCCTTGTTCTATTAATCAAAGCAATGACCCACCCCCCCATCTCACAGGATAACACAACTTTGGCAAACTGAAGGGGATAATGTCTGTTCAACTGAATAGTATATTCGCTACAAAGATATTGAGGGTTCAATTCCAGGTCGCTGCAAATAAAGCAAATATTTTAATAATGTGAGTCACACAAAAATTTTAATTTCTGTGTTTATATAAAAGTTATGTTACAATATTCTATACTCTATTAAATGTGCATTGTCTAATAAATAGTGTACATAACTTAGCATACTTTTTCCATGAAGTGCTAATAACCATCTAAGTCTTCAGTGAGTCCTAATGTTTTTGCTGGTTGGAACTTTCACCTTGGTATTGATGGTTGCTGACTGATCAGGGTGGTGCGTGCTGAAGGTTGGGGTGGCTAAGATAATTTTTTAAAAGAAGACGATAATTAAGTTTCCCGCACCAACTGACACTACCTTTCATGAAAGAATATTTTTGGAGTGTAAGATGCTGTTTGATGGCATTTTATCCACAGTAAAACTTTCAAACCCTTCTGATGCTTTATCAACTAAATTTTATGTAATATTATAAATTATTTGTTGTCATTTCAAAAATATTCACAGCATCTTCACTAGGAGTAGATTTCATCTCAAGAAACCACTTTATTTATCCATAAGAAACAACTCCCTAACCATTCAAATTTTATCAAGAGAGTGCAACAATTGATTACAGCTTTACACACCACTTCTAATTCTAGTTCTCTTGCTGTTTTCATCATATCTGCATTTATTTCCTTCACTGAAATCTTGAAGCCCTCAAAGTCATCCATGATGGTTTAAATGAACTTCTTCCAAACTCCTGTTAATGTTGATATTTTGACCTCCTTTCATGAATCACAAATGTTCTTAATGGCATCTGGAATGCTGAGTACTTTCCCAAAGATTTTCAGTGTGCTTTCCCAAGATCCATTAAAGAAATCACTACCCATGGCAGCTATATTCCTATACAATGTGTTTCTTAAAGAATAAGTATTGGCAGTCAAAACAACCCCTTGTTCCATAAGCTACAGAATGAATGTTGTGTTAGCGGACACAAAAAATAACAGTAATCTCCTTGTACATCTCCATCAGAGATTTTGGGTGAATGGGTGCACTATCAATGAAAAGTAATATTTTGAAGGGATTCTTTTTTTTTTTCTAAACAGTAGGTCTCAAAAGTGGGCTTAAAAAATTCCATAAACCATGCTATATAAACAGATGTACTCTCATCCAAGCTTTGTTGTTCCATTTATAGAACACAGGCAGAGTAGTTTTAACATAATTTGTAAGGGCTCTAAAATTTTCAGAATTGTAAATGAGCATTAGCTTCATTGTAAAGCCACCAGTTTTATTAGCCCCTAATAGGAGAGTCAGACTGCTCTTTGAAGTTTTAAGCCAGGCATCGAATTCTCCATCCTAGCTATGAAACTCCTAACTGTCATATCATTCCAACACAAGTCTTTTTTTTTTTTTTCTACATTTAAACTTTGTTTTATAGCATATCCACCTTCATCAATTATCTTAGCCAGATCATCTGGATAACTTGCTTCAGCTTCTACATTAGCATTTGCTGCTTCACTTTATGCTTTTGTGATACAGAAATGGCTTCTTTCCCTCAGCCTGGTGAACCAACCTCTGCTAGCTTCCTACTTTTCTTCTGCAGCTTCTTCAACTCTCTTAGTCTTTATAGAATTGAAGAAATTAGGGCCTTCTTCTGGGCTAGGCTTTGGCTTAAGAAAATATTGTGGCTGGGTTTAATCTTCCATCTAGACCATGAAAACTTTCTCCATATCAGCAATAAAGCTATGTCACTTTGTTATTGTGTGTTTACTGAAGTGGCACTTTTAATTTCCTTCAAAACTTTTTCTTTGACTTCACCACTTGACTAACTGTTTTGCACAAGAGGCCTAGCTTTTGACCTTTCAACATTCCTTTCTCACTAAGCTTAATCTTTCTACCTTTGGATTTAAAGAGATATGTGTTTTTTTCCTTCCACTGGAACACTAGGAAGCCATTGGTAGCTTATTAATTGGTCTAATTTTAATATTGTTGAAATTAGGCAATACTTATTTCAATATTTAAATTATCATATATTAAAATCTTTTAATATCAAAAATATTGAATAATTATTGAAATCTTATTTCAATATTGAAATTAATAGAAGACAGAGAAAGATGGCACAACAGCTGGTCAGTGGAGTGGAGTAGTCAGAACACAAAACTTTTTAATTAAGTTTTCTGTCTTACATGGGCATGATTTGTGGTGCCACAAAACAATTAAAATGGTAACATCAGAAATCACTGACCATAGATCACTCTAAGAGATACAGTAAGAATGAAAATATTTGAAATATTGTGATAATTACAAAAACATGACATTGAGACAAGAAGTGAGCACATAATCTTGGAAAAATAGTACTGATAGATTGTTTGATACAGGGTTGCAAAAAGCATTCAATTTGAAGAAAACACATTATCTGCAAAGCACAACAAAGTGAAGCACAATCAAATGAGTTATGCCTGCACATAGTAAACAAAAATGGAAGATAAAAGTATGCTTATGGCTTTGGGAAAGAGTTTATGCTTTTCAGAATCCTATCCCCTATTTTCAAGCCTACTATTTATTCATGCTCCTAGTTCTTTGTTTTACTACTTGCTGTCCCTTTTGCGCTGTCTTCTCTTTCCCTGACTTTCTTTCCTTTTTCCTTCTTTCTTCCTTCCTCCCTCCCTCCTTCCCTCCCTTCATTCCTTCCTTCCTTCTTTCCTTTTCTCTTTTTAAAAATAATTCCAACTTTTAAGCTCAAACTCAGATTAGCTAACTAAATTTGGTGATAAAGTGAATGATAAATTTCTTTATTTTCATGTCTGAATGTCATCTCTTTCAGGAAACTCTCCCAGGTTGCCCCATCATAGGTTGATATCTCTTCTGAATTTGTCAGAGACCTCTGTGCAACCTTATGTGGCTCTTGAGACAAGTACATGTTTTCTTTTACTAGAACTAAATTGTGAACATCTTGAAGGGCATGACAAGGTATGACTCACATTCATCAGCAATAAAAATGGTATCTAGGAGATGCTCTAGTCAGTGAAGGCAAGGCCATGTATAATTGCAGTCTAGAGAAAAAGAAAGAAAAGAAAGGACAATCATGGCCGGGTACTGTGGTAGGAAAAAAGAAGCTGAGGTTTCTAGGGAACAACATCAATGAAGAGAAAAATCAAGGAAAGGAAAAGAAGAACTTGTTAATGAGCACAGAGTCATGAGGCTACCCCAGGCAGATGGCTCAGTATATTCCATCAAGTGTGCACAGATGAAAGTGGTGTATGTACCTATTCTAAGATAGGGGCTTTAAAGAAGGGAAAAAGTAGAAAGGAACTGTGACAATCCTAAAAGCAAACATTGTGATATTAAGTCCTATTTGTGAGGAGCTTAGTGCTGCTTGAGGCAGAGATGTCTGAAGCCTTCTCCTGTCCTATAAAAGATAGGAGCCTTGGTCACCTCACTTAGCCCCATATGTAAAAACTCCATCTTTTTCCTGTTCATTCCCCAGTAAGAACAGCATCTCAGTGGGCTAACTTGGGCTTCTCTTACAGTAAACTCACTTTCTTCAATGCCAGTCTGCATCTTAAGTGACTTTCTACTTCTCATTTTTTAAAAATGTAAAGATGCAAATGTAAAAATAGGTAAAGTGTACCTATTCTTTCATGACATGTTGTACTGTATTGATTTTGTTGAGGCTGAGCCTGTAACATGCTAATGAAATTACGTCTACTCTCGATCATCTCTACTCACAAATACTTCTATTAGATCCTACATCCATAAACTACCCTTAAAGGCAAATTCGGTGTCTGTTTTTATTTTCTTTCTTTTTGCTTGATTTGTTTTGTTTGACTTGAGTTTTTTTTCTGCCACTTGCAGCTTTTCAGTGTGGTGTCTGATATAAATCAATGATAAAAATAATAGCTAACACATAAGGTGTCTTGGCCATGCATCAGGCTCTGTTGTAAGGGTTTCATCTATATAACCTCTGTGGATCCTCACAACCTTTCTATGAGGTTCATACCATTGTTATGCTGGTTTGATAGATGAAGAAACTGAGACATATTGAGAAATAGCAGCAGGTATTTGTAAGAGCTCTTATTAGCAGGTGGGAAAAAAAGCAAGGCACAGAGAGGTCAAATGATGATCCAAGACCACCTACCGAGATGTGGAGCTCAGATTTAAACCAAATGTTTCTCATTCGTAGATTTTTAAAGATTGCCCAAATGTTGGCATTTCTGCATTTTGCAGTAGTAAGACTAAGAAGACATTCCCGGCAAATTACTCAAAGGCAAAGAACCTGCATGTGTCTAAATAAGGTCAACCACTTAAATCGTTATTTGAGTGTGTGGTTCTATTTGAAAGATGCCCCATCTCTATCCCAATATTTGCTGAAAAAACAAAAGATGATTCTGAGATATAGTATTTGATTTGATTGATTCCTGCCTGAGTGCTTTTTGGTAGGAGAGCTATATTATTTTAAACTAAGGTTCAATGCTAAAGGAAGAATTTCTGTTTGTATATTAGTAATACACCCACAAACAAATAATTCTTTACAGGCTACAAAGCATCTTATGTCATCTTCTATGATTCTTTGAGCTATATTGTAAGGCGGTCAGGGGGAGCATTGTTGTTGAAATTCAAAGCTCATCTCCTCTACTTAATGTGTGACTTTGGGAAATTGTTTAGTTTATTTTTGAATCAATAGAATAGGCACACTGATGTTTAAAACAATTTATCCCATGTTGATTTATGTATCATTGATGAGACTTATTTGAGGAATTAAGTTCATATGTGTAGCCAAAGCTCAGTACATACTCAGTCTGGAACTTCACAGCACTTGCCGAATAGTGTGAAATTGAAAGATATAACTGTTCACTGTAATAGCACTGCATTGTATTAAAAATTATTTAGGTACTCTATGAGTGGTGTTATGTTAACATAGCAGGAAATTTTATAATTTTTATAACAATTAAATTGGTTGTAATAAAAATAATAGTGTGCACTTGAAAAGTTAACCTTCCATTAAGTCCAAAACTGCAATCTGATCACTCCAGACAACTGCGATATCAAGTTTTTACTTTTGTAAAACTGTCCATAGTCACTTACTCCTTATCAAACATCTAAAAGCAGAACCACTTCTGTATCTTCAAATAAGTCCACAGAGTTTGAATTAATAATTCAGTTTTAATATGTTTAATTTGCTATTCAATTTGGCAAATAAGGCATTCTTCCTGCCTCCTGTCCTGTTTATCTCAAATAATATGCTTGCAGAATTGTGAGACTATTCCCAGCTTCCACCTTACAAAAGATAATTTAATTAATTTGAGAAAAGGTAATCTGCCCTAAAGGTTATGGCAACTTTAAAAAATTCGCTGAGTGAGTTGTTCTTTTTTGGGATAGATGAGAGCATAAGTAGATCTTTCTATCTGCTGAAGATGTGAATAGTATCCTACATATTCATATATATGCTTTCAGCAGGATAAATTTCTTTTACTTTTCTAGCCTGGCTAGCACGTCTTAAGTGCTTTAACAAAGATTTGCTTGTGAAAATCATTTGCTCAAAACCACACTGAAAAGCAGCCTTATTGATTGTACCTGTATTTAAGTTCCCTGCCCTAGCTGAAGATAGTTATTTATTACAATACGTTATTATTCTGGTTACACTAAATCCTAGACCAGGGATCACAAACTTTTTCAGCAATGCCATGTATCAATTTCCTATTTCTGTTGTAACTAACAAATGTAGTGGCTTCAAGCAATACCAATTTACTGCCTTACAGTTTTGGAGCTCAGAAGTCTGAAACCAAGATGTGAACAGGCCTGCTTTCCTTCTAAATGATGAAG
Source organism: Symphalangus syndactylus (assembly GCF_028878055.3). Taxonomy (NCBI): domain Eukaryota; kingdom Metazoa; phylum Chordata; class Mammalia; order Primates; family Hylobatidae; genus Symphalangus; species Symphalangus syndactylus. The sequence goes on from NC_072428.2 coordinate 15,721,724, forward strand.
GGGAGAATCTTTTTTCTCACCTCTAGAACCTCCCTGCATTGCTTGATTCATGGTCCTTTCCTCGATCTTCAAAGCTCACAGCATAGCCCCTTATTTCTCTCTGATTTCTGCTTTCTTCCTTGTTTCTCTCTCTGATGCTCATACCCTTGTTATCCTTAATCACATCTGAAAGATCCTTTTTACCATATAAACTAACATATTGACAGGTCTGGGGCATCGGCACATGGATTATCTTTGAGGGGCCATTATTCTGTTCTTACAGGCCAGAGTGTAAATATTTTAGACCTTGGAGATCAGTCAGTTTCTGGATAATTCATAAATAATGGCTATGGCTGTGCTTCTATAAAAATATATTTACAAAAAGAGGAAACTGTCAAAATTTGGCCCACGGGCTATAATTTAACACCCCCTCCCCTAAACACACAGCGTCTGGTGTGGAGGTTTCTCAAAGGTTTTCTTAAAATGAATGGATGGATAAATGAATGAATAAAATAGGCAAGCATTTAGAGGAAGTTCTTATAGATTTTTTGACTTTGATGTTCTAAGGAGAAATCCTGAGGGAACAGAAATTTCCCCCACTCATTCCTTATACAACTCTTCAATCCTGACCACAATATGTGATGAACTTTCATGCTGAAAGTCTTTCTTCTTGTCGTAGACCTTGTATAGGCACATTTATGCAAATGAAACCCTGAAAATCATTATTGACTTCCTTTTTATTCCCCATATAATCTACAGCTATTTTGAAACTATTAATGTCTACCGCTATAAAACCAGTTATGCATATTTTAAAAGTCATGAAAGACACAGGTAGGAAACCATAGAACTGATATTGGGAAGTTTGCGATACTTTTATTTCAGGGACTCTGAAGCCTAAGAGAGATGGGAACACAGAGCACAGACACCAAGGAAGCAGGTGTTTTTAGCCCTTCTTGCCTCCTGGTAACAAAATAGAGCCTCAATGTTTCAGGCAAAATAGAACAACTCCGTCACCTGTGCTAATCATCTTTCAATCCTTGCCATGTGAGTAGACGCAACAAAATAGAGCCTCAATGTTTCAGGCAAAATAGAACAACTCCGTCACCTGTGCTAATCATCTTCTGATCCTTGCCATGTGAGTAGACGCATGATCTGACATTTGCTATTCTAGTCACAATCACTCTTGTCTCAGAAATTCAATTTTCAGTGTCTCATGAATTTAATACCTGCTCTATTATCAGAAGACTTGTAATAACTTACACAGCTGAACCTTTTCCAAATTTCCTGTTCATCTTAACCTTTCCACCCTTCCATCTTGGTATAGAGGATGGCCTTGTGAAAAGGCAGGTTTAATCAACACACTTTCATCAAGCATCACTGTGTGCTAGAGTTATAGTGTGACCAAGACACAAGATCTCAAATGTGTCAGAGACCTGACAGCTTCAGCTGGATTTAGGCAGGAAAATAAAAAGCAATAAGCAAAGACCATGGATATGACCTGAGCTGTTCGTGGAACTTCCCTGGTGGAAAGAGTCATTATATGCCTTTGACTTGACTTGCTGAAGCAATTTTTAATCATAGCAGCACCCGCTAACAGCCACTGGCAAACTCCCCTTCTCTTTCTCTTTTAATTTCTATGCTTCTTTGGGATAAACAGCCAAGTTTCAGAATCTATCTCTCAACATTTTGTAGACAACTAAGATATACCTTGAGCCTAGTAAATATATACAAATTATCTGGCTTGGATGACCAACATGTTTAGTTTTCTTCTGTGCTAGAACATAGTCTAGCAGGCATATTTGCCAGAAGTATAAAACTTAATTTCCAGAAAGAGCTGAGATACAGTCAATCATCTTGTGTATGCAGAGGTCACACTATGTTCTCAGTCCCATGAAATAATAACCCATTGGCTTTCCCACAAAATTGTTTGAATAGAGTTAGACAGTAATCATAGAAACTCAATTTAGACCTTGTCTGGTTCAATGTCACTTTAGCTGGAAAACAATTAAAAGAAACTACAAAAGTAAAACAAAATAGTTATAGAATAAATACTAAGTTCAAATTAATAATTTCTTATGTAGAGAACACAATCATTGACATCTAATTATTTCTGTTTTATCTTGGTGATATATCAAAAAAAATCCAAATTCACACAAATTGGAAATTTGATAATGAATCTTAAAAAGACTTTATAACGTAATTTAAAAATACATTTTTATAGATACAGAATCCATCCAAAAGCTTGCATGCTTATTATAGAAACTCCTTCCTTCCTTCTTTCCTTCCTTCCTTCCTTCCTTCCTTCCTTCCTTCCTTCCTTCATTCCTTTCCTTCCTTCCTTGCTTCCTTTTTTCTTTCTTCCCTCTTTTCCTTTTCCCTTTCATGTCCTTTTAATCTTTTGTGTTTTTCCTTCCTTCCTTAGTTCTTTCTTTGATTTGATATATCTTTACCAATTGACTGTTCTGCTCCAGCCATTGTTAATAATTTAAAGTAGAATTACTATCATCTAACATTGTACAATTACTTGTATTCCTTATTGAAAATAAAAATTTAAAAAAGCACCTAAATCCTAAAATGTAGCCTCAAATGTTGATAATACAATACCACTGTGGGTTTTTGTTGGGTGTTGAGTTCGTTTTTGCATAACTGACTGCGATGCCATTAAAAGAGCAATCATTGAGCAGATGTGCTTAAACCTTCTCAGCATTTGATGGAATGTGACACACTTTCGCTAGAGCACTGTGCTCACTCATATAATTTTATGTGAACAGACTTGCTCAGGAATAAATTTAAAAATAGAGAAAAGGGAAGGGCAATAATCTGAGAAACTGGAAACACCTTTAATAAAATGTTTAAATATAAACATAGAAATAACAGGAGTCATTTAGTATAAAGTCTCACATGTATACTTAACCAAAAACTTAATGCAAAATTAATATATTGACGGTTTCCATCATGTTAACATTTCGGCATTAAATATAATTATGTCCATTGATATGCAATGTATTTTTATGCTGCATATTATAATAAAAATGGATTTTTTTTTTTTTTTGTTAGGATGGCCAAGTGTCTTGGTTTGCCAGGAACTTGGGGAAAGGGATTGTTCCAGGGACATGGAACTTTCCATAATAAACATGGAATATTCTGGACAAACCAGGATGTATTGCTTATCATAGCTATATCTCTAAATTAGGTAATTCTATGAGACACAATTTTATAAACCACTGTGTTGAGTTCTGTTTCTTTACTGATGGTATACTTAACTGCAATGAGCTCACCTAATCAGGTGGGTTTCAATTCTAGGCTATGCATTAGAGTCATCTCGGGAGGCTTCTCAAAGTATTGATGATTGAGCACACCTTAAACCAACTACATCAGCATCTCAACACGTTTTCAAAGCTTCTTAGTGATTCTAATATAGAGCAGAAAAAAGAACCACTGCTCCTGGGCTGCTCTGAACTCCATTCCACACCAATCAGGTTCAGTCTGGCTCCAGTTAGCAGGCAGAACACCACCAGAATGAAGAAATAATTCCTGCCTAAGGATGACTAGATCTAATCTTCTTGAGATATTTGTTGGGACTTGCCCAGTAGTGACAGGTTAGGTGGATACAGGCCCTGGTTTTCTTTATGAATCCTGATACTCTCCTCCTCTCCAGCTCCTCTTCATGTTGTAATCCTGTATGTTGAAATGAGATCTGAATTCTGCAAACTATTCTACAAAGCGAGAATTCAAGATTTGAGATTTCAAGGATTAAAAGAATTAGACTAAATGCTTTTAGAGAACACAGTTTATAGACATATTTAGCTCTATAACTGCTGATGTCACACACACATTCTATTTATTTGTTGAATCATAGAAAATTACATTTTACAATTTTCCTTAATCAAAGAAATGAGAAGCTTCATCCAAGGAGTTTATGCACTTACTCAACGTTATTCTAATGTTGATTACCATGTTCTATTTAGTCCCTCATTCATGAAATACTCAAACTTATAGGGACTATTAAAAATATAAGGCAATTATTTTAATGTGAAAATCAGTATTTGTCCATGCAAGTCTTTATGATTATTATCAAATTTCTGTAGTAAAAATTATGTAACAGAAACTCTTCTAAATACTTATTTGTATAATTTATATTCATTTTGTGCTTGCTACAAGCTTATAACTTAGGTAATATTGTCATCATCCCTATTTTACAGTTGAAAAAATGAGAGCATAAAGAAGTTAATTAAATTGCCAGACTACTGTCTTAGTTTCTTTGAGCTGCTGTAACAAAATACTACAAGCTGAGTGGCTTATAAGCAACAGATATTTATTTCTCCCAGTTCTAGAAGCTAGGATTCTATTATTAAGGTGCCTGGCAGATTCAGTGTGTGGTGAGGGCCTGCTTCCTGGTTCATAGCTGACTGTCTTCTCACTGTGTCTTCACGTGGTAGAAGCGATGAGCTAGCTTTCTGGGATCCCTTTTATAAAGGCACAAATCCCAATCATGAAGGCTCCACCCTTATGACATAATCATCTCCCAAAGACCCCACCTCCTAATAGTATCACGTTGGGGATTAGGATTTCAACATTTGAATTTGAAAGTGGGGGAGGTTCACAAACATTCAAACCATAGCAGCCGCAGAGCTAGAAACTGGAAGGGCTGGATTTCAGACAGAGGATCTCTTGCTCTGGAGTTCATGCCCTTAATTACTCCTTAATACTACTTCCTATCAGAATGGAAATTCGCAGAAATCTGTACTGGAAACCCCCCATCTGCCAATAGATTTGCATAAGGGAAGGCTGGAATCTTAACATAAGAATCCAGCCATCACGCACTCTTCTCAACTAGGTTTAAAGAGACTCCTTGATAAGTAGGAGCAATGAATATAAGGTAGACTTTAGCACTTAAGCAGTATAATTTCTAGTACCATCTCTTTGGTCCCGTTATATGCGGAAAACCATAGTTTGTTTAGTGTGGAAGGACTCTTGTACATAATACAGCTCTGACTCCTCATTTACAGGATGAGAGAACAGATCTTTAAGTAATGATGAACATAGTTCAGAAAATACAGCTATTATAAACCGTGAAAAAGATAATCAAAAAGAGGGAGACAGTGGGTGATGGAAAGAGAGAAATAGAGAGATATATCTGTAAAATGCATGGCTTAAAGTGTCCCAGTTGGATAAACTTAGTAAGAGTTGGATCTCATCTTCCTCTCTTCAGTGTACCTAAAGAACTTAGTGGCCACTGAAATATTTTACCTGTGACACTAGCCCGCCTGTCACCTACAATTGCTAAGCAACTTGCACCTTGTTTTATAGTCCTTTACTAGCTTCTACATCTATTTCTTGCAAAACCTTTTAGAAAATGAAGGTACTTCCACTACTTAAGAAAAATAAAACACGCTACAGTTTCTGTCTTGAGATTTGCCAAAAATGTCAAGTGTCAGAACATGGTTGAGTTCCATTTATATGTAGAGAGAAGGGTCGTCTTCCTGATTTTTTGACATGTTTTGTCTCCTGGGACAAAGTCATTCTGGATGTGCTCAGAATTTTCATACCTTTACTAAACATTGCTTTCATTAAACTTTGCCTCTGAGTTCACTTTATGCACTGGGAACCAAAAAACAAACTGAGCTATTGGCAAGTATCCAGCTCTTTCTTCCAATTAAACTCCTCTTTTTTGTTTTTACTTTAGTCATGTAACAACATGTTCCATGCCTATGAAGAGATTTTTTTAAAATATGCCTTTGAAGTGAAGGTTGGAATGGGAGGGGGGCTAAAGAGTGTTTATATTGATGAGAGAAAGGGGCTCCTAGCCCAAAATAACTTGTTATGAGAATATAGAAATTGTGACATAGAGAAGAGATAAATCAAGATTTTTGCTGATTTTTAGGTAGACAGATGTGGGCCTATATGGAAAGAAGTATATTAATCTATGCTTTCCATCTTTTCAATTTATCCCAATTTCTTCTTATTTCTCACCCAAACTCCATGGGATAAGCTTAGAAAGGTAATATTATCCCCATTATACAGATGAGAAATTTAGATCCACTTATTGATCATCTCATCCAAGAGCTCCTGGTAAATACATAGCAGATCTTGTACTAAACAACGCCCAGTATTTCTGAATATGAACAAGGGCTGCCCGAAATTAATATTCTTTATTACAGACAGTGTCTACCAGCAAATTGCCATGCTCACTACCTAAAGCATTGAGACTTAGGCAGAATGCTTGCTCATAATTTATAAGAATTCATTTTCAAAAGACTCTGGACAGAATGTTAGCCAGCAAATAAGTATAAGAATATATTTTACAATCCAGGAATGAAATGAGGAATTTGGAGGGCTATTGAGTTTGCTGAATTTTTACAGCCGATCAGCACAAGGTTATTTGTTTTTGGTATCCCCGTCACTTGTGCTACCCTCAGATATACATTGTTCCATTGCTCACTGTTCAAGAGCCCTCAACCTCGCTTTCTCATCTACAATCTGGCCCTTTGTAAGTAAAGCTAACAGGAGTATACTGAAAACCAAAAAGACTGGTTGGCTTAAGGGCTCTGTCAATATGACCTTGAATTCTAATTTGAAGAAGACTGCACCCTTCGGAGAATGTGAATGAGAACAGCGCAGTGTCCCTATGGAACTTGATTCACTGAACAAAGCAAATTGTCTCCCATGTGTGTGGAATGTGTGAGTTTTTCTATGGCGAAGCAGAAGTGTTAATCAAGATTTTGTAAGGGAAGTCACAATAAAATGAAGAGCTTTCTGAGTTTCTAAGTGCTTTCCTCTATGAGTACATGTCTGTATTTTCCAAAGCAAGAGAATCTCTATTGACTTACAGTTGTCAGTTTTCTTTTCTTTTTTATAAACTCTTAATGAGGTATGATTGACAATCTGTTTTAAGTAACATTTGGAAACAGAAAGGACATTCTATATGTAAAAACAGACACCACCTATCTCAAAATAAGATCTTGAACCCATTAATCCAGATCCTTGAATCTCTACACTAGTTTTAGATTGTAATTATGGTAGAAGAGATTATAATTAAGAAAAGCTATATTTATTTATTTGCCACTTTACATCTTCTAAAAAACAGGGTTTTTCTTATTTTACTTTTTGTGTCTCCCCCCCACCCCCGAGTGATGAAGCAAACAAATAAGTCACAGGACATTTTAGAGAAAGACAATTCTAAAGAAGAAAATTTAAATCATCTTCTATACTTCCTCTGATAGAATGCAGAAACATTAAATGTTTAAGGCATTTCGCCCCAGTCTGTCCTTATAGCTCTCCACCTACATCCCCTGCTTTAAAAAATTTAATCTCTTGGGCTGTTTTTAGAGGCTTGAATAGTCTTCAAAAACACAACTTGAATTAGTGTTTAATATAGACGTAGCATATATTGATACGTCATGGCAACATAACTTCTGATATAACTTCACTGGCAATTGGTTCCATTTTCTACACAGCCCTTGTTCTGAAAAAGGAGTGAGATAATGTTTCATCTTCTAGGGCAGGTGGGGGCTGTGAAAGGAAAACAAAACAGTTTTGAGAATTGGGAAGATACAAAAGCACGAGGTGGGTCCTTGTGTTCCCAGGGTTGCCTGAGTCCATTCTCTGGGTATCAAGCTGAGCAAATGTGTACAAACCAACAGGGGCTTCTGTAATTCCTGCTGTTGTCCGAGAAAGCCCTAGCCAGTCAGGATCCAAAATTACCTCCAGTGATATTTAAGCTAGAGAAGAAATTGCAAATGGTGGTGCCAAGCCACAGCCAATATTTAATTCAAAAGGAGAAACCCAGAACTACTAACCTGCCAGAGGTCTGGGATCACTCTATTATTGCATTAACCACACAATAACATGACCTGTATTTTACATAATTGAATAATTTAGGCTATTTTATTAAGATGAGGCCATATTAACCATACTTTATATGGTCTCAATTGAATTAGAAATTGAACTTTTAAAAAGTGATGCTATACTATTAACATTCTTATAATACCAAGAATCCAAGGTCCTAGCCCTACTCAAATAAGACAGTGTTGTTCACTAGATATTGAGGGGAATAAATGGCAGCACAGGTTGGCCTTTATGATTGGAGCCATGCAAATACCTCAAGGCTGATTCATAGGGATTTCCAAAATATTATAGAAACAAAAATCATTATGAATTTCCAAGTCTTTTATTGACACTAATTTCCCAAAATTATGAAAATGAATGATAAGGAGAGGTTTCTTTATTGTATTTTGTCTGGTAGATTTATTTTTTCCAAGATTTATAAATCAACTCCTCACTTGTTTCTTGTGTTATAAAGATGGAGAGTTTACCTAATGTTACATGTTAGGGAGGTTGGTGCCAGTAGACGCATAGTAGAAAATTTTTTAAACAATTGCTGGAACAAAAGCAAGAATAAAGAAAATTTCTATGCAGTAGATGCCTTGATGAGGCTTTCTGTCTTTTGCCCTGATACTGTATGAATAGGGAACATGAGAGTTTGCTGCTTTCTCACCTGTGTTATTGGTCCTCCTTATAAATAGCATCTAGCTATGTATGTGTGGATTTCCAAGTTTTCTTTAGATGAATTTCTAAGACTCTCAATCACATTGGAGTTAAGAATTATATCATGTACATTATTATGCAGTTTCCCCTTTGTCATGACAAAATAAGATAAAAAATATAAGAAAGTATTTTAAAATTATTAAAACTATGTGCTATGGTAGGCTGAAACTTGACTGCAGCTTTAGAACAGGAAATAATGGTATTGAAAGTGCCAAGAAGGCTTAAAGGTTGTTTTCTTCACCTGAACCTTCGCTACCCTTCATTCCTGTTCTTTATGCCACATGGTCAAAAAAATAAGTCCTTATAGGTTTAGTCAATGGGTATTTTTGATGTAATGAACATCATTTAAGCATTCATAGTATCTAGTAATGTGTGCTTTGGGTTTAAAGCCTGAAGATATATCTGTGAAATATAGTGATGCCTTTCACTAGTATAAAATTTAATCAGGGTAATATGCTTATGAAATTACATACAGCTGTGCATTCTTATTATGGTGACAAGAACAATGATAATGCAATATATTCAGAGGTTCAGAGAAGGTGGAGACTGTTATGAATTGGAAGGGTCAGGGAGACTTTTCTTGACAAGATGAGGTTTCACTTTGGACCTGAGAGATGGGTAATCCATACCTATGTCACTGCCCACCTTCTAAAAGTCGGGAAATGAAAAACCTTGATAATAAATTGTAAAATTCTCATTGGAAAGTTATTTGCCTCTGGAATCTGCAGATCAAATAATTGGTTTGTTGTATAACTCTCTTACTTTATTTCCATAGAGTTTATATTTTCTAAATAGGGTCCCCCTCAGGAGAGCTTTGTCCATGAACAGTGTTATGAAAGTAGCATACTGTCTCAAATGTAAAACAAAAATAATTACTCATTAAGGAAGAAACATTTTAGAGCAATCTTGTTTTTCGAGGACCTCTTTATTAGTATCTTTGTATGCTCATTAGTGCTGCTACGTGCAGAGCTCTATGTTTATCCTGCATTTAAGGAGCTGATTTTACAACCATACAGGGGCCAAATAGGTTTCAAAGACCTGGACAAAAGAAAAGGGAGAGAGAGAGAGAGACAGTGTGTGTGTGTGTGTGTGTGTGTGTGTGTGTATGTGTTTGGGAATAGACAGAGGTGTGTGTGAGGTAGAGGAGAGTTATTCAGTGATGCCTTAAATAAACCAGTGATTCACAAGTACAAGAAGTTTCAGATGCCTGATTGTGATCAAGATCTGTGTGAAGAGCTGCAACAGCATTCAAGAACACTTGGATTGCATCATGGGCAAGGATGTCTCTCTTGGAGCATCTTGTTGGACCTCTACCCATCTGTTTGCTTCAACCAAATCATATATACATATCCAGTGGGCTATGTATCAAGTCAGTCTCAGTAAATTATTTACATTTGCATTGCTGAAAGGGATACCCTTCAAATACAGCAACATCTTAATTCTAGAAAAAGTAAAGACAAGATTAAAAGGTTGAAAGCTTACAAAAAGAGCACGCTTGATCAAAAGTGAAAAAGGGTTAGAACTTCTAAATTAGTGTCATTTCATAATAAATGTTCAATACGCAGATATAATAAACTTATTTAACCCTTAGAGCAAATTTTAAAATAATTATTATACCCATTTGAACAGATTGGGCAACTGAGGCATGAAGAAATTGTCTTCCCCAGGCTTATACAGTCAGGATGTAACAGCCAGAATTCCATCTGAGGCAGATTGATTACAGAGAATAAACTTCCAGAAATTATGTGCTACTCAACAAAAAGTGACTGACTATATTTTATTACTCCTAGTCTTCTTGTCTTACTGAGGTATATTACATCTGATCTTCTTAATCATACCTTTCAAAATTCTTAATTCAGCATCTTCTTTGAGAATCATCACCATTTAATGATTATTTTAATAGAGGATTCCCTTATGATAAGACTTGGTGCATATGCTTATTATATTGTCCAAATGCTCCAGAGATTTAAAATGCAAATTAGAATATTTAAGTGCCAACATATTAATTTTTCTATAACTCAGGGCAACAAAATTGGTATCTGTACAATTTATGTATGCAATACAATGTGTGTAAAGTCACACCGTTGACCTACTTTCCACAAGCCTGCCTTGATGTTTAAGTCCTCACTATCTTTTTGCATCAGGAATCTTTTTTTTTTAATTTTCACTCCTATTTCCCCCAACTTGCTAGATTAAACTAATAAGCACAATAGCAGGCAGTTCACATTACACAATGTGTGTTTTGGCGTTGAACTAAATTGTCTCATTTTAGATGATATATCTCTAGATAGTATCCATTTTTTTATTTGGAAAGAGTTTTGGAAAACAAGCCTTTCTTCTTTTATAGCTTTTAATTTGAGAATTTAGCAGATATAACATAAAACAATTCCCCATCAAAGTTTCTAGAAAATCAGTGCAGTTTACCTTCCTGTATTTGCCCTCCGGATTTTATTATATATTTCAATGGCCTTATTTATATGCAGAATGGTGCTGCATTATTTCCATTAGTTTATGTTGCAGCTAATATTTCACCTTATGGGAAGGATATTGGATAGTAGGAGCTTATCTGGGTGCATCCTGTACTGATTCATGTATGTATTCATCAAAAATATCACAAAGCCTTTAAAAACAATGGAGTAGATCTGTATGTACAGACATGAAAAGGTCCTCAAGATTCATATTTAGTAAAAAAAAAATAATATGCAAGTTGGAAAATTACATATACCAGGATCAAATTTTTTATTAAAAAACAAAGCAAAATGATTCCATATATGTAAACGTGTCTAGAGAAAAACTCTGGAAGTGTGTATCTCAAAATATTAACATTAGTTACCTCTGGGAAATAAACTTACTTGGGTATGGGGAACAATTAAGACATGATTAAGTATTATCTGTGATTTATACATTTTTGTATTGTTCTATTTTTCTCCACTATGATATCACTAATTAGAAATAAATAATTTATAGCATATTTGTTATCATAAGTTTCCATGTATACACAAAGGTCAAAGAGACATTTTTGAACTCAGTAATATTATAATCTTACAGATGGAGCAGACAAGTGAAAATAATAATTATAATACAAAGAAAAATATGTCATCAATTCTATAAGACAGGTGCACATATATTTGAAAATTTGGGGAAAATTACATTTCATTGTGATTGTGAGGGAAATAAAAATAGACAAATAGCATCTGAGTGGAAAAGTAAGGGTTTTCTAATAGCAGAGAGCATTGTTTAACTTGGAGGAATGTCTGTCATTTTTCCTTCATGTTGCCAGTTTCCTAGAACATGGTAGGTGCTCAGTAGAATGGGTTGTAGAAAAAAGAAAAGAAGAAAACATAATGGAATGATCTTCTGATTATAGAAGTTTAGAGCTTGGAAGGCTGTAGGGGTTACCTCCTTTCATGTCAGTGCTCTTATGATTCTGAGGAGGGGTGGGTGGGACCTTGGACACCTCACTATAGTTTCACCCAGAGACGTTTTTATTTCTCTACCTCTATTACTGGAAAGTTACAGATCTGATACAACCTTTTTTTTTTTTTTTTTGAGACGGAGTCTTGCTCTTTCGCCCAGGCTGGAGTGCAGTGGCGCGATCTCGGCTCACTGCAAGCTCCGCCTCCCGGGTTCACGCCATTCTCCTGCCTCAGCCTCTCCGAGTAGCTGGGACTACAGGCGCCCGCCGCCACGCCCGGCTAATTTTTTGTATTTTTTAGTAGAGACGGGGTTTCACCGTGGTCTCGATCTCCTGACCTTGTGATCCGCCCGCCTCGGCCTCCCAAAGTGCTGGGATTACAAGCGTGAGCCACCGCGCCCGGCCCTGATACAACCTTTATCATTTTAGCCATGAAAAAAAAAATAAGAGAGGTGGAAATTTTCCTCTTATAGAAATAATTAGTAAAACCCACGAACTCTATGTTCTTAGGAGTTCATAGTAGCGTTTCTTCAATGAATATGAGTCCAGGTAAAACAGCTAGTTTGTCCAAAAATATGAGGCTTAAAATGTTTTTGAATATGGAGTATATTGAGGGAGAGTAAACAACTCAGATTAAATAGAACATGTGACTTATACGGGAGAGTCATAAGAGAAAATCTAGGCTTTCCTTTGAGCCGTTTAAGAAGAGCAGTGAGAAGTGTACCTATCAAGAGTCTTCACTGGTGATGAGTGACTTCTACTTTTCACCAAATGAAGGAAGAGATATCAGTTCTAACTTCTTGCTTGAAATAACCGGAAAAAAAAAATGAGGACGAAAATACTCAACACAATGGTAGTCAAGCCATTGAATATTAAATTGAGAAACAATGAGAGACAATTATGGAGGGAAACAAATGAAGACCCTACCACTGTCCCAGCTTATTGAGAGAGTTTCCAGGCCCTAGTCTGAGGAGAGGGGACACAGTCAAAGAGCTGGGAGTGCAGGGAGGCCACTGGGCTAGAGTTTGCAGGAGAAGGATATCAGAGAGGGGAGAGCTGCAGAGAGAGAAGAGTGAAGGGAGATGGGGATTGAGAGAGAGTGAGAGAGAATGAGAGAAGAGCACTCCAGAGATCTGCACCTGTTCCTCCTCAGCTGTTCTGGTGACCTCTGAGAATGCCTGAGAAAACTAGTATGGCTTGAGGAGAGAAACACCGTAAGAGGAGAGGGAATCGTGCCCTACACTCACTCTTTGGTTAGAAAGAATTCCTATTCCCACCAGCCGGAGTAGAAAATCTCATAATTAACTAGGCAATAGGTAGCATATACAAAAGAGACTTGCCTCAATAGAGACAAAACTAGTCCTGAAATAGGCACATCTCTGTTACCAAGAAAGCTTAAAAGCAAGACCTGAAAGGATCAAATTATCTTTATGTAACTTTACTGCATCCCAGAACAACAACAGCAAAACCTAAAATGTGTTACCAAGTATTTCCCACTTCTCGATTTTTCTCGTGAAGATATTTTTGCATATTTGTGCATCATTTTACAATTGGGAATCAAATATTTCTAAACAAGATTAATTAGAAGCCAAAACTGTTAAACATAAAGAAGTCATACATGAATAAGATGTATAATTCAGCAGTCTCTAATATTCTAAATATTACACTATTAGCCTGTATTTCCAAAAGTTATTCAATGAAATTAATTGATAAGGAGCTTTCTCTGATAAAAAAAGAAAAATGTTTGGCTTCTGCCTTAACTTCGTTTTTATCCAAAAGCCATTCAGGGTCAGTTGTTTAATTTCTACGTAATTGTGTGGTTTTAGGAGATCTTTTTGGTATTGATTTCTATCTTTATTCCACTGTGGTCTGATAATATGGTTGGTATGATTTAAATTTTTTTGAATGTATTGGGACTGGCTTTATGGTTGAGCATGTGGTCAATCTTGGAGTATGTTCCATGTGCAGATGAGAAGAATGGATATTATGTGGTTGATGGATGCAGTGCTCTGTTAGATGTCTATTAGTTTTAATTGGTCAAGTCAAATTTAAGTCCATAATTTCTTGGTTACTTTTATCCCTTGATGGCATCATTAACTGTCAGAGAGATGTAAATCAAAACCACAATAAGGGACCATCTTGCAGCAGTCAGAATGGCTATTATTAAAAAGTCAAAACACTTTTATTTTGGTTGGCAAGGCTGGCAAGGCTGTGGAGAAAAGCGGATGTTTATACGCTGATAGTGGTGATGTAAATTAGTTCAGTCACTGTGGAAAGCGGTTTAGAGATTTCTCAAATAACTTAAAACAGAACTACCATTTGACCCAGCAATCCCATTACTGGGTATATATCCAAAAGAAAATGAATTGTTCTACTAAAAAGATACATACACTCATATATTTATAACAGCACTATTCACCATAGCAGTCATGGAATCAACCTAGGTGCCCATAAGTGGTGGATTGAATAAAGAAAATGTGGTAGATATATACCATGAAATACTATGCAGCCACACAAAAGAATGAAATTATGTCCCTTGCAGCCACATGAATGCAGCTGGAGGCCATTATTCCAAGCAAATTAACACAGGAACAGAAAACCAAATACTGCATTTTCTCACTTCTAAGTGGGAGCTGAACGTTGAGTACTCATGGACATTAAGACGCTGACAAGAGACACTGAGGATTACTAGAGGGAGGAGGGCAGGAGAGAAACAAGGGTCGAAAAATTACTCCTGAGTACTATGCTAACTATTTGGGCAACAGGATCATTTGTATCCCAAACCTCAGCATTATGCAACATACAAACCTGCACATGGACCCCCAAATCTAAAATAAAAGTTGAAATTACATTTTTAAACCTGAGACTAAAAAAATATTGTGGGTTGAATTTTTGAAACTCATATTCATATGTACGGATTATTGAATCTTCGGGAACCACACAAAGTTTCCTGAGATTTACTTGGAGGCTCTGATAGTGTGGTTTTTACTGTTTGATAACTGTCCATTAAGGACAGCTTCCTGCCAGGAGTACACAGGAACAACAAACTCTTTTCCCCATGGTTGGTGGATTGCTTAATCACATCCATTGCTCCCCGCTTTTCAATGATGTTGAAATTCTGGGTTACACTGCTGATTCTAATTAACAGCAAATATTTATCTTGACAAGACTTGTCAGCGAATTTGTATTCACCTTCATGTGACTGATAGCAATTTCATGAGTTTTAAAATTGAAGTTGTAAGGACTCCAATGGATACTACATATTAAGGGGTACGATTGTGTTCAAATGTTCATCATATTTAGGAGTATAGACGGTTTATTTAAATGTTATCATGCTTTAATTCCTAGGGTAAGTTAGTATAAATTGACAGTTAACATAAATTGATAAATTTAAAAAAAAAACATGCTTCACTGGCTGATTTGTTAGGATTTGGCCAGGAGAGAAGAAAAACTGAAAAGTTGAACACCACTTAGGAGAGCATGACTATTACGGTAGAAAAAATGAGCAGAAACACAGGACTCAATTTGCATAGCATCATGAGAATACCTAAGCTGGAATGAATAGGAAAGATACAGAAGTCCATATTTTTATAATTTGTTTTCTCTTGTTATTGGCAAAGCATTAGCCAAATGTCAAGTGTTGTTAAATGCTAATACGTGGGCCAAGATTACCAGAAACTGGAAAACCATTCTGACTTATACTCTAAGACCATGCAAAATTGCCTTTCCTGGAGCACTATTTCAGGGTAAAAATGATCGAACCTACCAGGTGTTTGCAGAATCATCTCGAGGACTGGGAGCTTACTGTTTCTGATCCCCCCTCTGCATTGCTAAGCTTTCCAGAGGTGCAGAAAGGCATCCACTTCAAGAACCCATGTCACTTCATCAGTAGAGAGCTTTTGGGAGACAGAGGTACTAGCCAAATTGCCCAGAGTAGACTTGTTAATACAATTAGCAAACTTCATGTTATTTCAGTTTGTGACTCTTTAAATGACAGAAGCATTTTTTTTTTTTTTGCCTCCTTTCCAGTGGAGCTTCAAAAATGTATCTGTGTTTTGCAAGTCTTGCAGATTTATAATTTTCTGTGTTGGATGTGAACCCCTTCACTGGGGAGGTCAGAAAAATTATTCTCGAAAAATACAAATCTTGCAATTGATAGATAAGGATAAGATGTCTTGTCCTCAAGATACATGGTGCAAATCTATTGCTAAGGCATCTGTGAATGTTTTTAGCTTGGGTTTTTTTAATGCAAATATTAGTGATGAAATCTTAAACCCTTCATTGGTTATCAATAAATATCACTTTTATTTATTGATCAAATTGTCTTCTGACAATTTGTTGTTTTTGAAAATCATTTTCTGCTATCCGTCCAAGGGGAGCTAACACTTCTGGAGTAGTTAATAGGTGTTAGATGTAATGATGTGTATTTACCGTCCATATTTAGGACAACCTTAAAGCAATCCTATTCCAATTAAGGAAACTAAAGCTTGGTGAAGTTAAGCATTTTGACTAATGAGAATTGTGCCAGAACATGGATTAAAATCAAGTCAGTCTTTTTTCTGGAAGTGGAAAGGAGGAAGAGGGAGAGCTAAATGGGTCAGGGCCTTCTGCCTAATCACTGTACATCTGACCTATCAGGTCCAGTTTTCATGGGTTTTAAACATCTGTGTCAAGGTTACTCCTACTGGGAAGTTGAATGTATTCCACATAAGAATGAAGAGATTAATGTGTGCAAGCACTTCAAAGACTCTCCCGACAGGGAGATAGCCTTGGAGACAACTGCCTTCATCATTTTTTACCCCTTCCCCTTCATTGTAGACAATTTCAAATAGTATAACACAAGTTATATTAGAATCTGTGTGGTGGCTGGAATACTCTATCTAAGTGAACTGAATAAAACCTCTCTTGGGGCAAATCAGGACGTTTGGTTTAAATGATCCCTTACTCTGCTTTAAAGTGTACTAGTAATACAAGGAAATCCAACTGTAGCCAATAAGTGAGTTCTTAAAATTGCATTTTCTTTAGCAGGTAAATGGTTTTTCTTTGTGCTGGAATGGAAGGTAATGGAGAATAGTGGTTAAGAATATGGGTTTTGAAGTCAAGCAGCTGAGAACTGTAGCACAATACAATCATTTGTGTGATCATCAGCCAGTTACATAAACTCAAGCATCAATTTGCTCCTCTATACTAAGGTGTGAGGGGAAATAACCTGCCTGCAGAGATGCTATGAGAACAAAACGTTGTAAGTGTGTAAACCACCTAACAGTACCTAGCCTTTAGTTATTTAGTCATTTCTTATGCACCACGAGTAAGTTAAGTCTTCACACATATCACCTCTCAGAGAACAACTCCATGAGATAAATGTGATTTCATTATTACCTGCATTTAAGAAAACTGAGGTTCGTGAAAAATATTCCTGTAGTCATACATGTGGGCCAAGACAGAAAAGTAGGTTTATGTCTGCTTTCAACACCTGAGCTCCTAAGTATACTACTATTTATTTCACATGATCCTGTGTCGCTATGAAATAAGTAGTTGAGTAATCGCTGACATAGAAAGTTAGTAATAGGGGTTATGGGGAGTTAAATGACTTGCCTCTGTTCATATGGTTGGTATGTGTTAGAGTTAGGATTGGAACTCAGGTCTGTCTGGTGTTATCTGTTCTTTATTACTAGTATCTCCATTTTCTTTCTCTCTTGGAATGCTCCATCTGAATAGGTTATATACTTCAAGATCTTTCTACAGTGCAGATCTCACACTGTCTCAGCCAAGCATTAATTCCTTCAATAATCCCACATTATCTACAGGATAAGTTCAAACCACTTTGTATAACTCACCTTGCTCTTCCCAATCTGAATCCCACCTCCCTCTCTGATGTGCTGCACACCAACACACTTACGTACATACTCCAACCCTAATGCACTACTTGCAACGCTCCCACACTCACCATGTTGTCCTGTATTTCTACATTAGTTCATGCCTGGAATGCACTTGTTCATCTTGTTCAATGTGTGACTTCTTAGTCATCTTTGAAAACTGCAGCACTTTCTGAAGTTCTGGTCCACGAGTAAAAACTAACACTCTCATGACCACTGCAATGAAAGGATGCCATTTGTCCTCTTGCTGGGATTATAATTGGCGGATAGTCCTAGAAGCTGCTCTTAGGATCCAGTGGGTCTTTTGCTGCTAGATTTTGTTTCCCATGAGCTGCTTCCAGTCAATGACTGCTAGTAGCTCAGTCCCATTCTTATAAAACACAGGACTCCTCTAATGTGCAACTTCATCTCAAGGATGCCCCATTGGCCAGCTAAACCTTTCTTGGAACTATGCTGCAGGACCGGATTCTCTCTATCCAACCTTTGCCCGTTCCATTCTCCTTCACACGTGTCAGACTTTCACCATAGTCTGAAAGCTCTCCGTTATTCACCTGCTCACTGCCCCTTTATCCTCCACAATAGTATCTGCCAATAAATTTATTGTGTGTCTAACCCTGTCTCAGTGCCTGCTTCTTGATGGACTTGAACTAACATAGCTATGACAATGCCTTCTCTATCCTATATACATACTATCACAGAATAATTGCCTTCATTTTTTTCTTATCCCCTTCTCTAAATTATAAGCCCTGTAAAATCAGAAAAAAAACATTGCCTTACTTCATTTAGTTTTAGCACTTAGCATGCTGCTTGATCCTTAGTGAGTATTTAATAAATATTTGTATAAATAAGTGCTCAAAGTATGATTTTATCTAACATGAGTTGTTTAGGTTAAAATAATCAAAACTATGTGTTTACTTCTCAGGTAGCACTGTCAATCAATGTGAAGATAGCTGGAAGTTAGCCTAGTGTTACTAATGCAAAGATTATATTTCAAAGTATTACCATTTAGCTTCCCCATGCCCAAAATATTTTCTTGAGTTCAAGTGAGTTGCCGTGCTTATGATCTTAATTTAACTAAACACGAAATCTTGAAATCTCACTGAATACCTCTCATCACTAAATGAAACAGCTTTGATTAATCACTTTGAGCACTTCAAAAGAATCTGTCAGTTAACCTATATTTAACATAAAATCTATGTGAGAGCATTTATTTGTAGGAAAGCATATTCTTAGACAGCTATAAAATCAGATATCAGTTCTTAATATTTCAAGTAAGGAGTGGGATGTAGAATGTTTCTATTTATTACTGGTAAAGCCATTACGAACCTGTTTTAATCTGCATAGTAATGAAATTATCATGACTAACATTATTTTCTCTTGATCATTTCGGGTCTTATATTTTTATTGCAACAAAAAATAATTGAATATCTCATTTCTAATTGAATTTTTTCTTCAAAATTACACTGGTTTAACAATCTAATTTTGAAATGCCATTTCACTGCTTGCGTCCAGCTAGTTCTGTTTTTTTGTCCCACTCCATTTTTCATATTTAATATCTCTGTTGGAAATTTTAAATATATTATCTTCTGAATGTATTATGTGATCATTCTTG
Source organism: Symphalangus syndactylus (assembly GCF_028878055.3). Taxonomy (NCBI): domain Eukaryota; kingdom Metazoa; phylum Chordata; class Mammalia; order Primates; family Hylobatidae; genus Symphalangus; species Symphalangus syndactylus. The sequence goes on from NC_072428.2 coordinate 15,741,153, forward strand.
TGCCATCAGAACCAGTGTCCAAAAAAAAAAAAAGATTTTGTAGCGAATTCTCTATCATGCTCTTTAGGCTATTGATCCCCATTCCCCAGATAAGATGCTAAGAATTAAGTAAGTAAAATAATAAGGTGATTGCATAATTAGTAACTGAATATAAACCCAGATTTACCTGATTTTTTACTACCTAATCTTAATTCAGTTGTCAAGAGTTTTGACTAAAGTTTGAGTATCAGAAAAGTCTGTTTAATATGAAAAGCACAGAATGCTCTTCTAAACTTTGTAGCCTGTTCTGGAGGCATTAGAAAGCTACTCAGGTTTTAAGGAAGAAGGAATAATGTAATTTGATATGTGTTTGAAAAACGTATCAAAAGTAGAATGTGCAGATAATGTAAAAGATGATGGTTAAAACTAGGAAGGGGGAGATCTGAAGTAAGTTACTGACAAAGTCCAAAGAGAAAGTGGTTAGGATCTTATCTAAGAATATAGGCAAGAAAATTGAGAGGAAGAGCAGAGTGAAGAAATAGCTCTAAATTCAGTGACTCAGCAATGTGGGCATTTGATCACATTTCTCAGCCATCGTACATTGTTTCCTGCTTGGTAAAATGAAGATAGTACAATATTCTTCAAAATGTTACCATGAGCTTTAAATAATAATATACTATTGTAAACTTGTTTGGTACATACTACGTGCCTAGGCTTTTTCATGAACACTTTATTTAATCTAAAAATTTAATTCTCACAACAAGCCCATTAGTTAGGTACTATCACTATCACAGTTTTATGGATGAGAAAACTGAGGCACAATGAGGTAGAGTAAAAAGGGATGACACTGTGACAGTGTGAGATTAAAGTAATAGCAGGTATTATATGTCTGACACATAGAAGGTGCTTTGTAAATGACTATAATTAGCCAAGTAGACTAATGTACTTGAGAGATAGAACCAAATTGGACTCAAGTTTGTTACATGGTAATCCAGCACTTGTTCATGTGAATGGAACTCTGATTGGACCTTCATGGATGGAGTGCAGGTGCTGTCCTTGGTGCTGGGAATACAGGGGCAAAGTAAAGAAAACCCCTGTCATCACAGTGATTTCTGTCTGATAAAACAAATGATCTGATGACAGGTAATTGAACGAACGAAGCTGAGCTGGTCTGTTTCCAAAGTATTTTCTGCAACACACTGTATACTGGAAACATTGACTCAGGAAGATGGCACAGGAACAAGGCTCAGCAACCATCTTCACTTTGCTGCATTTTCAGTGAGGACAAAGGAAACAAACTGGCTTCACATCCCTTCTTGAGCCCCTTTTTTGATAGAGTTCACTTTAATCTCTGGACTGTTACAGGTCCAAAGCTGTATACAAAGTGTCTAGTTTCTGTTGAATCCCCAGGTCTGGGAACAGTGCCTTAAACAGAGTGGGCAGTTAACTATTGTGTCTTGAATGAATAGATGAATGAATGAATTCAGGCATTTTTCACTTTTTAAGCTATTCATCCTTTAGAGTAAGTTGATTTCTGGGGAAAAAAATGAGTATTTAAGGATTAATTACCAACTTGTATATGTGCTAGGATTGATGGTTTTACAAAGAAGATATAATGATTTAAAAGTGTCTCCTAATAATTATTTATAACAAACATTGAAGAGATAATTTTAGCCATTTTACCTGAGCACTAGAACCAGAGCATCTCTTTGAATTTCAGAGATGTCATTGTGCCACCTTTTTAAAGTTAAATCTCATTCAAAATTCGTATTATAAACAACATTGTGAAAACACTAATGTTCAATATAAAAGCATCATTTAGTATTACACCATAGCCAAGAAATCATAAGACAATTATTCCATGTTCTTCCATCTATTTTTTGTACATGGACATATGTATCATCACAGAATAATTGTTATTTTAGAATTTCCTTTTTTTCATTCACTATTATATCATAAATATTTCTATAACATTTTAGAATTATATAATACTATTTAAATATCTGGATAATATTTTCTCTATTTGTCCCAGCCCTGTGTGGCCACTCACCCACTTACCTTCCGTAGATCTCTGGAATGTTATCAATTCTAGATGGTGTCTTAAAATGATGCATTTGCAAGATAGAACCATTACATTGTAGCATTTTCTAGTTTGAGAAGAGCTTGAAATTTGCGCAGTTAAATAACTTCCTTCATTTAAGGATGAAGACACAGACATAAGGGAGTTGTGGGAACTTGAGCAGTGTTCTGAGAAAAATGGTAGAGTGTCAGATGAAAGTTATTCAGCTATGACCTGGACCAATCACTTCACTACCTTGTGCCTTAGTGTGGTCAAGTCTGAATCACCTAGGTCATATTTTTAGAAATGTCATGTTTATCTATTTAAGAAGAGGCAGTAGGTGGTTAAAACTAATGAATGACATTTTCAAACACATTTATACAACACAGAATCAAAATAAGCCACATAATGTGTTTTCCATAATATGGGACACATAGTATGTGTTCAATACATACATTTACTGCCATTGTCATTGTTATTCTTGTTGTTTGTACAATGTCTCTACTTGGTGTAGTATAGGCAGATTTTATAGCTGTTCCTCAGTATATTATCAAGCACAGTGAATTATCCATAGGCTTTCCTCACCCCTCGCTTGGATCTTTTCTCGGTGACAGTACAGAATCATTGTGGGGCATTCATCCAAATGGAGAAAGGTCAGAGGGAGATTACGTTTTCTTTCCTGCCAGAATAACTGTTTATCAGGAGGAAAGGAACTGTCAGAAATGGAGGAAGACATGCGGCTGTTCATTCATCTTAGCCCCTTTCTGCCAATGCAGGATAACTACCGAAAGAACATTCTCAAGTGATGCTTTTTAAATGACTTCAAGCAGTAGTGCTTCCAATTAGATTGATGTTTGTCATAACTATTTTATTGACTCTTGATAATCACAGAGAGAATTACTGCTATGACGCTCCAACATTACGATGAATCAGTTCACAGAAGAAATTACAAAGAAGAGCAGGCTGGGTGGAGGAGCTCACACTTGTAATTCCAGCACTTTGGGAGGCCAAGGCGGAAGGATCACTTGAACACATGAGTTCAAGACAAGCCTGGGAAACATGGGAGACCCTGTCTCTACGAACAAACAAACAAACAACAACAACAACAACAAAAAGCTGGGCATGGGGGCATGTGCCTCTGTCCCAGCTACTCGGCAGGCTGAGGTGGGAGAATTGCGGGACCACAGGAGTTCGAGGCTGCAGTGGGCCATGATTACGCCACTTCACTCCAGCTGGGGTGAGACTCCGTCTCAAAAAAGACAACAGCAACCACCCTACGTGCACACACACACACACACACACACACACACTCAAGAGTGAATTATTGGAGAGACTGAGTACTTTACAACTGAAGAGTTATGCAATAAAGTGATGGTGTTTTAAGAGTACCCTAGTATTAGTTACTCTATTTTTTTTTAATTTCAACTTTTATTATATTAGACATGGAGGTGCATGTGCAGATTTATTACAAGGGAATCTTGTGTGATGCTGAGGTTTTGGGTAGGGATCCCATCACCCAGGTAATTAGCATAGTACCTGATAGGTAGTTTTTCAACCCACATCTCCCACCCTCTCTCCCCCCTCTAGTAGTCGGCAGCATCCGTTGTTCTCTTTTTGGTTCTGTGTGCTCAATGTTTAGCTTACTCTTATAAGTGAGAACATTCTGCATTTGGTTTTCTGTTCCTGTGTTAATTAACTTAGGATTATGGCCTCAGACTGCATCCATGCTGCTGCAAATGACATGATTTTATTCTACTTTTATGGTTGCATGATACTTCACATTTATATGTACCACATTTTCTTTATCCAGCCTACCAATAGATATATATGTACCACATTTTCTTTATCTAATCTGCCGTTGATGGAAACCTGGATTGATTCCATGTCTTTGCTATTGCAGATAGCACAGCAATGAACATACAGCTGCTGACAATGTTAGACAGTTACTTTGTTTTTAATTCATCATGAGTCTTCCAGATGCTCCCCAAACTTTCTCAGTTAAGAGTGATTGCCTTCTTGGAACTCTGCTGTATGGACTCCAGAATATATAATTCTAATTTCAAATTAGAACTTGTTTTTGTGTTACAAAGCTGTCTAGGTTGGCATCCCAATTTTACCATTACTGGTTTTGTGTCCTTATGCAAATTATTTAATCATTCTATGCCTGTTTTTATATTTTTAAATAGACATGATTATAATTGCAACTACACAGCTTTGAGAATTAAATAAAACAATACATGATGTTATCAGTTAATGTAGTGTCTGATGTATAGTAAGTGCTTGAAAGTGTTAGATACTGGCTGGGCACAGTGGCTCACGCCCGTAATCCCAGCACTTTGGGAGGCAGAGGCGAGCGGATCATGAGGTCAGGAGATCGAGACCATCCTGGCTAACATGGTGAAACCTCGTCTCTACTAAAAACACAAAAAATTAGCCAGGTGTGGTGGTGGGCACCTGTAGTCCCAGGTACTAGGGAGGCTGAGGCAGGAGAATGGCATGAACCCAGGAGGTGGAGCTTGCAGTGAGCCGAGATCGCGCCACTGCACTCCAGCCTGGGCAAGAGTGAGACTCGGTCTCAAAAAACAAAAAAAAAAGTGTTAGGTACTATTGTTGCCATTATTAATTGTATTATTAGTGTATGACATATTTCTCAGGCCCTGTAAATCAGGCAAACATAAATTATCTATTTTTAGATGTTAGTAAAACTTATTATGGTGAAAAATAACTTATTTTACAATTCAAAAGACCCAACTTTAATATTGGGTCCACCACAAATTAATTATAATATCTGGAAATCGTTGGAGCTCAGCTACATTGCAATATACATTCTTTCTCAGGACTGAGTTAAGGTTCAAACTATGTTATATATATATATAATTTCGCATTTTTTTAGTAGTTTTTAGTATTCTGATAACATTTTTACTGATAGTCCCATTTTATTTACTCAGCTCCTTTTTAAGATTGGGAATATGTTATTACTCTAGTTTATATCTGAGGACCTGAGACTCAGACTGAAGTTACATCACTAAATACAGTGAAACAGGAAGTAGAACCTAGATTTTCTTAAATCAAGAGAATAAACTCATTTATTCTGTGACTTTCTAGTTATTTGAAAATGTCAACCACCCAATACAATTTTCTGCTCCAATAGACTAATTTCTCTTGGGAATACATTCTAAAAGTATGTGTCATTAGGCAATTTCATTCTTGTAAGAATGTCATATTGTGTACATATACAAACCTTTATTGTATACCCTACTATACACCTAGGCTATGTGGTAAGGCTCATTGCTCCTAGGCTACAAACCTGTACAGCATGTTACTGTACTGAAATATTATAGGAAGTTATAACACAATGCTAAATATTTGTGTAAAAATACCTAAACACAGAAAGGGTACAGTGAAAATATGACATTATAATCTTATGAGACCACTGTCATATAAGTGGTCTGTTGTTAACTGAAACATCCACGTGCAGTGTGTGACTATATTAAGCAGACATGGCTCTGTTTTGTCAGAATAGACATGGAAGAAAAACAATAATAAAGACACAAAATTTTCCTCTGCATCTCACAGTTGAGGAAGCTGTAAAGGGACTGAATTTTGAACCCAATAACATTAATAAATTATTTAGCAATCTACTTGGAATGACATCTCTTCTTTAATCAACAAAATATTATTTAAGCCCCTACTACATACCTGTTTTGAATATATTTTATTATTCAGGGAAATAAGGAGTACAGCAGTGAAAAAAAACGAATGGAAATCCCCACCCTCATGGGGTTTTCTTGTTTAATGGGAGGAGAACAACAATTTTAAAAAGTCTGTTTGTCAAAGATGTTGTATGCTAGATGGTAATAAGTGCTCTGAACCAAAATTAAGGAGGGAAAGAATAGGGTCAACATGTAAGTCGTGTGTTAGTCTTTTTGAATAAGAAAATGGTAGGATGCTGTTCTTACCTGAGAAGAAATGGCAGGAAGAGAACATTGGTGGCGGCAGGGAGCTCCCTTTGGGATGTTCTAAATATCAATAGCTTATTAGCCTCTAAATGTGTAGATCAAGTAGAGAGTTGGCTGGGCTAAAATGTAAATCTGTCAATTCCAGGTGTGTAAATAGTATTTCAGTCATAAACCTGGATTAGACCTTGATGGGAGTTAGTCTGATAGGAAATAGGAGATAGTCAAGAGATAAGCCATTATTATTACAAACAATTAGAAGGAAACCTCAGAGGAGACTAAGAAAGTTTGACCTGTTGCGGGAGGAAAACTGGAGCCAAGTGAAGAAAAAAAAAGTTTCAAATGGAAAGAAATGTTAAATTATTATAGCATAAACTATAGCAGTACTAAGTCTAATTTACTCCAGGATAGAGTAAGGAGCAATTGAAAGTAATGTGTGAATGTCTATTATTTGCACAAGGCAGGTGGTGATTAAAGAAAGTAAACACATGAGTGCACACACACGCACATGCAGATAAAATATTTTCCCTGCCTTCAGAGTGCAAAGGCAGGGACATAGAATTAGGAACACTGGCTATAAATCTCATAAAATATGACAAACAATGGTCTGTGGGATTACGGATGAGGTAGAGATTAATTTTGATTGGCTGCTTCAGAGGGAAAAGGTCATATATGAGCTGGGTATTAAAGAATGACTATGAGTTTGTGGATGAGAAATAGGAATCGACAAAAGAATAATGACATTTCAAGTGAATAGATAGAAGGAAAAACGGTATAGAGGCATGAAAAGGCACAGTATGTTTAAACAAGGAATAAACTCATTTGACAAAAATAGACCTTGCAAAGGAAACAGGGATAAACAGCACCAGATATGCCTTTTTACCTTTGTTAAAAATCTTACTCAACAGTCGAATAGAAAGACGAATTTGATAAAGTGAGACTTTTCTCAGAACCAAATATTGTGATTAATATCATTTTGCAAAAAGCCTTTTATATTCTGGGAAAAACCTCAAGCGTGACATATTATAAAATGAATATACACTTGGATAAACTTACTGTAGAGAAATATAAATTATTCCCTGTAGGTTATTCCATTAGGTCGGTTTTAATTTCAAATAACTTTGCTTGGACTATTTTCTAACTTTCTTAAATGTAATGCCATGTTTTAATTTTATCTCTTTTCTAGAAATGGTTCTCTTTACTGCGAGGCTGCAAGGTCACCCAATGAGAGAGGGGCCAAATAAGCTGGAACATCATCTAATACACTGAATGTAAGTGAGTGCAACAATAATAGCTTTAAACAAAAGTAGAAAGAAATGTTGTTTCATATATGACTTATACTGCCTTGGAGTAGTCCATGTTTGTAAATTAATATGGTCAATTGCTGGATACATGGCATGGGTCAGGCTCTTACTGGTGAGTGTGTGGTTGCTGCACACATCTGTGTCAGGGCTCCATTTCTCCTTGAGGCACACAAATTACAGTTTTGCCAGGAGTCAGTTTGTCTCTTGTAACTGCTCTGCTTCTAGTAAAACATTGAAAGCCTGCTTTCTAACTGCAGTTGCATGTATTTTCACTTATTCTACTTTCTGACTCCTACTGAACTCATAATTTACCCATCCTTTATCTTTCTCTATCAACCTGGTCCATCAGACACTACACTTAGCTTTATTTGCCACGTGGAATCCAAAGTCAGTCACTGAGTTCTCTCCAGTCCTCTAGCTCTCTATGAAATCTATCCCCTGGCATATTTTTATTGTCAGTCGACCAGTTAATATTTATTTGTATAATTGATTATTGGATGTACCTTTCACTAGATCAAATATTCCATGCAGGCAAGAATCATGTCTGTTTGCTCATACCTCTTGGATATTCGACATGACCGCATCTAGTCCTGAATAGGATGTGACCACTTAAAATGTTCCAGCTCTTTCAGCATTTTTCAAAATCTCTATTCTCTGTGGGCTCAAACTTTGCCCTGACTTCCTTAGTTTCAAATGAATTAGCCTCCTCGTTTAAAAAAAGATGAGGCTATTTGATGCCATATTCTATTTTCCAAAATAATCCCTCATATTAAATTTTATTTATAACACTTTCATTCCTTTACCAATTTTACTGAATCAGCTATTTGTCTCTAAATTTGCATTTCTCCATTTCCCTGGTTCCTTCCACGCAGACTAAAACCAAACATGTTTCTCTAATCCTGGAAACATATAACCAACTAAAATCCAAGCAAAACTATTCCCCATCATTTAACTCTTTTCCTGGGTTCTTCCCCACATTAGCCCCTCTTTACCCATTTAAACTTCTTGAAACAACTCTCAATATTCTTTCTCAATGCATGGTAAATTCCACAGAAGAAGGATCTATTTTTGTTTCATTGTGCAGTGTATTTCCAGTATCTAACACAGCATCTGAAATGATAGGAGCTCAATAATTAAATAAATAAATTTTAGTTCCCATCTCTCTTCCCACTCTACCTGAGTGTTACAATTTTGCTCCAAGCACTGCTTAAATTACTCTCACCAAGATAACCAACCGTAATAACTCCCTCCTCTCTTTTTCAATCTATAGCAATGCTTCAAATTCTCTTTTATATCCCATATCATAATCTATCCTTATTACTTTAACTGTGTATATGTCTCATCACTTCTTCAGAGTCTCAGCCCCTTGAGGTCAGGGCAATTGACTTGGTTATGTCTTTTGCTTCCCTAACTCTTAGCTAAGAACTTATTTTTCAACTTTTTGCTAATGACTTTAATTAATAGATTTAAGTATTGAAGGATCGATCCTCTGACATTACTCGGACAACTTTAGCGCTACCTTTGATAAAATGTGTTGTACCTGAAATAAAAATATAAAAACTGGAATAGAATATCCTGTTATAAACCATTTCAAAATCAGTGGAGGAAGAATTCTAAAATTTATGCCAAATGAATCATGACATTTATATACAGGCTTCATAATTATATATAACCAATCAAAAAATAATTATAAGTATCTATGCATATGTATGCTACACACACACACTCACACCACTTTACCCTTGGCTACTTTAGTGCATTATGATCAAACTTATTCATTAAATGCCTGCAGTATATATCAATTGGGGCTCTATGATAAACAAATACATGCATGCAACCTTAGACATATACCACACAAATAAGCCAAGTAAAATATAACCCCCTATAAGCTAACATTCTCACAAAAGAGACAACATAAAATCTGAGTTAAATCGTAAGACTCTGCTTATTAAATATACATAAGTAATAAGAACACACGCATGCACACATGTCTAAAAAATTGGTTGTAACTATGTAAATGAATAGCCATTGATTAAATTATTTCTAAGAATATAAAAGCCTTTTTCTACTGTCTTTAAATTCCCAGTAAATGCACACAATAGAAGGAAGAAAACCCTACGCAGCTGTTTTAGGAGTTTGAACGGAGGTTTAATTATTATTCCATTTCCCTTCCCTCTGTCTTCATTTTCTGCAAACCCAAAATTGGGTTCTTGTTTGTTTGCTATTTGATTCTTTTCTTCCACTAACTCATATGGATCAACAGATCGACTTGAGTGTATTTGCCCCAGGTCTGATTTTCTAAAACTCCTCTGGGACACTGTTTCTTGTAATTACCTACAGCTGCATTTACTAAAACCCACAGATCAAAGTTTTCCTACCAGCACCTTGCTCAGGCCTTTGGGAGATCTTACAGTCCATGGAAAGGGATCAGGAAAATCCAAACTGATTGGTGGCTTGAGGGCCAAATAATTTATTGTTTAATTAACTTTTCTGTTTTCCCATTAGTTGTGACTTCATATAAACATAAATAATTTATGAAATGTTTGGGGGATTTAATTTGTTTTGTCCCCCAATAAAAAGTCTTGAATGTAACCCATTTTCAGACTTGGACGTAAATGTTATTGCTTGTATGATGTTCACTCATATGGATCACTGTTTATCGTAGGGGCATTTGTAAAATCAAAATAATTCACAAAGTGTAATATTTTAAAAATCTAGACACAGCAACAATTCAGGGAGAGCCATAAAGGCTTATAGAGAATCACTTTAAGATGGGAGGTCTCTCAGTCTCTAATTTGGTAAGTTGAATGATTATGTGGTTTATAGTCTTTGCCTTCTCTGTAACTATTTGGCATATACGTTGGGTCAAGCCTTGAAACCGTGTCTGAATGTGATGTATCAGAGACACTAATTCAGAAGGACCCCGAATTCTATTATATTAATTCTATTTAGTTGTTCAATTAGCTCTCTTTTGTTTGCCTTTTCATGCTGTCCTCTTTCATGTAAGTTGACCTGTAAAGGCTAGAACAATACGCTCCAGTCCCCACTTTGGCCATTAGGAAGTCCCAGCAGTGGATAACAAGAAAGAAAAAGTGAAATCAGGGTCTCTACTCTCCACGTTTCTTTGTGTGTTCATCTCAGACTGGCTGGATTCCTCAGCCAAAGGTTTGGTATTTTTCTTGGCTACCTTCTAGCCATGAAACATGCAGATACTGTTTACCTCAACAGCTTCCTGCCTTACTACCTTCTGGACTAGAAGTGGTAACAACTCTTTTTTTCTTATTAGCCCCGGGTCCTGCATTCTCATTTATGGCTCCCTAAGCCGTGGTTATATATTTGTAAGAAACTTTCACTGAATTATCTTGAGTGTGCCAGCTATTTCCTATCAGAAATCTGATACAATTCTCATTGCTATTCCTAAATTACCTTCATATTGATTATAATTTTGCAAAATTATGGCTAGTAGAGCTGAATATTAAATTAAATATAACTAGGATAATAGACATGAATTACATGTCAATAGAGGAAAGGTCTTGGAAAAATAAGAAAAAATATTGGATTAGAAATGTTTGCTCTTTTCTTTCATATGTTTACTTTGGACACTGAATTACATTTAAGAATTGAATAACTAGAAGGTGGTGCTATTTCTGCTGAACTTCCTCCCTTTTTACTGTGGATGGACAGCACTGAAGTTATAATGAATTCACCAGGACACCCAAACTACATTTTTCCCCATTTAATTTTTTGTGTTTAAAAATGTTAGAGTTTAGTTGACTGATATGGCCAATAGTTGCACTATTTTGTTTTTATTTATTTATTTTTATTCGTATACATTTAAGGGGTACAAGTGCAGTTTTGTTACATGAATATATTGCATAGTGGTGAGGGCTGGTCTTTTAATGGATCTAGCACCTGAGTAAGTTAAACTCTTTTAGACCCTGATAAACTTTTAAAGAAGTATGGGATTAATGGGGCATGGATGGCCATATTTGCCAAAAAGGAAGGCTGGCTGTATTGGTACTGTTGGCATCCAGTAGGTCAAATAATTATTTTAATAATTTGCTTTAAGTTTTGCAACTTTAAAGAGGAAGTGTCTAATACCAATAGAATTGGACTTCTTCCGTTTGTGAAGAATTCAAAAGAGAAACATGTTTTCTTATTTAATTATACAAATTAGTCTCTGAACACTTTTTAATATTGGTATTAGAGGAAAGAGGCAGTTCTTGATATTAAATTTAACCTTGTAGAATGGTATACAATTATGCACCAAAATGTTTCCACAGCGTTTTAGTGTTTTAAATTTGCTTGATGATTTGAATTTATAAACAGACTTACTATGAAGTATTTGGGAAATTAAGAAAAAATTGTATAACCCTAGCATAGAACAATTATAATTTTAGTTAACTTACCCAAATTTTCTTATATAGTTTTAATTTTAATTCACATATGGTATTTTTATTCATAGGTCAAATATTTTTCCAAATTTCTATGTAGTTTTATAATAATCAAAATTATTAAATGATTTTAGTAATTTAATAATTAAATTTAGCATTTGTACAGAATGCCAAAGCAAACATGCAATTTAGTGAAACTATGACTGGACATTGGCCTTCTTTTTTTTTGGGGGGGGGAGGGCTTAACAACAATATTTATTGGGTAAATTTTTTTTTATTATTATTATACTTTAAGTTTTAGGGTACATGTGCACAATGTGCTGGTTTGTTACATATGTATCTATGTGCCATGCTGGTGTGCTGCACTCATTAACTCATCATTTAGCATTAGGTATATCTCCTAATGCTGTCCCTCCCCCCTCACCCCACCCCACAACAGGCCCCAGAGTGTGATGTTCCCCTTCCTGTGTCCATGTGTTCTCATTGTTCAATTCCCACCTATGAGCGAGAACATGAGGTGTTTGGTTTTTTGTCCTTGCGATAGTTTACTGAGAATGATGGTTTCCAGTTTTATCCATGTCCCTACAAAGGACATTAACTCATCATTCTTTATGGCTGCATAGTATTCCATGGTGTATATTTGCCACGTTTTCTTAATCCAGTCTATCGTTGTTGGACATTTGGGTTGGTTCCAAATCTTTGCTATTGTGAACAGTGACGCAATAAACATACGTGTGCATGTGTCTTTATAGCAGCATGATTTATAGTCCTTTGGGTATATACCCAGTAATGGGATGGCTGGGTCAAATGGTATTTCTTGTTCTAGATCCCTGAGGAATTGCCACACTGACATCCACAGTGGTTGAACTAGTTTACAGTCCCACCAACAGTGTAAAAGTGTTCCTATTTCTCCACATCCTCTCCAGCACCTGTTGTTTCCTGACTTTTTAATGATGGCCATTCTAACTGGTGTGGGATGGTATCTCACTGTGGTTTTGATTTGCATTTCTCTGATGGCCAGTGATGATGAGCATTATTTTTTTTTTTTTTTTTTTTTTTTTTTTCTTTTTTTTTTTTATTATACTTTAGGGTTTTAGGGTACATGTGCACAATGTGCAGTTTTGTTACATATGTATCCATGTGCCATGTTGATTTCCTGCACCCATTAACTCGTCATTTAGCATTAGGTGTATCTCCTAATGCTGTCCCTCCCCCCTCCCCCCACCCCACAACAGTCCCCGGAGTGTGATGTTCCCCTTCCTGTGTCCATGAGTTCTCATTGTTCAATTCCCACCTATGAGTGAGAACATGCGGTGTTTGGTTTTTTGTCCTTGCGATAGTTTACTGAGAATGATGTTTTCCAGTTTCATCCATGTCCCTACAAAGGACACGAACTCATCATTTTTTATGGCTGCATAGTATTCCATGGTGTATATGTGCCACATTTTCTTAATCCAGTCTATTGTTGTTGGACATTTGGGTTGGTTCCAACTCTTTGCTATTGTGAATAGTGCCGCAATAAACATACGTGTGCATGTGTCTTTATAGCAGCATGATTTATAGTCCTTTGGGTATATACCCAGTAATGGGATGGCTGGGTCAAATGGTATTTCTAGTTCGAGATCCCTGAGGAATCGCCACACTGACTTCCACAATGGTTGAACTAGTTTACAGTCCCACCAACAGTGTAAAAGTGTTCCTATTTCTCCACATCCTCTCCAGCACCTGTTGTTTCCTGATTTTTTAATGATGGCCATTCTAACTGGTGTGAGATGGTATCTCACTGTGGTTTTGATTTGCATTTCTCTGATGGCCAGTGATGAGGAGCATTTCTTCATGTGTTTTTTGGCTGCATAAATGTCTTCTTTTGAGAAGTGTCTGTTCGATGAGCATTATTTCATGTGTTTTTTGGCTGCATAAATGTCTTCTTTTGAAAAATGTCTGTTCATGTCCTTTGCCCACTTTTTGATGGGGTTGTTTTTTTTTTCTTGTAAATTTGTTGGAGTTCATTGTAGATTCTGGATATTAGCCCTAGGTCAGATGAGTAGGTTGCGAAAATTTTCTCCCATTTTGTAGGTTGCCTGTTCACTCTGATGGTAGTTTCTTTTTCTGTGCAGAAGCTCTTTAGTTTAATTAGATCCTATTTGTCAATTTTGGCTTTTGTTGCCATTGCTTTTGGTGTTTTAGACATGAAGTCCTTGCCCATGCCTATGTCCTGAATGGTATTGCCTAGGTTTTCTTCTAGGGTTTTTATGGTTTTAGGTCTAACATGTAAGTCTTTAATCCATCTTGAATTAATTTTTGTATAAGGTGTAAGGAAGGGATCCAGTTTCAGCTTTCTACATGTGGCTAGCCAGTTTTCCCAGCACCATTTATTAAATAGGGAATCCTTTCCCCATTTCTTGTTTTTGTCAGGTTTGTCAAAGATCAGATAGTTGTAGATATGTGGCATTATTTCTGAGGGCTCTGTTCTGATCCATTGATCTATGTCTCTGTTGTGGTACCAGTACCATGCTGTTTTGGTTACTGTAGCCTTGTAGTATAGTTTGAAGTCAGGTTTATTGAATATTTACTCTGTGGCCAGAAGCCTTCTTAAAGGTACTTAAGAAGGCCTTCTTCTTAAGTACCTTCTTAAAGGTACTTAAGAAGGCCTTCTTCTTAAGTACCTTCTTAAAGGTACTTAAGAAGGCCTTCTTCTTAAGTACCTTCTTAAAGGTACTTAAGAAGGCCTTCTTCTTAAGTACCTTCTTAAAGGTACTTAAGAAGGCCTTCTTCTTAAGTACCTTCTTAAAGGTACTTAAGAAGGCCTTCTTCTTAAGTACCTTCTTAAAGGTACTTAAGAAGGCCTTCTTCTTAAGTACCTTTAAGAAGGCTTCTGGCGGCAGAGTAAGTATTCAATAAACGTTAGCTATTATTACTTAATGAAAGAGATAACAGAGTTTTAAAAATATAGATTACCTCCATTGTTGCCATTTTAAAGTATTCAACTACTCCCATATTGTGAATTAGCAACTTTCATCAATTCTAAGGTGCATAATTATTTTTTCAAAATTTTCCAACTCCATCTCATGATGTGCCTCAATTAAATGCAATAATGTTTAATTTTCAATACGTTTTTATTTTGTGTGATACATTAAAAAACCAGGAAGTCCATGACATCTTAATATTTATTTCATAAATATATATTTATAAATATATATTTATAAACACATATGGCAAAGGATTCTGAAAGAAAGGTTAGACCATACTACTTTCATATCATCATCTGGAATTCCTTCCTATTTTTCACCATGAAAATTGCTACAAAACACCATAAGATTTAGATAAGTGAAATGGTAAGAAAGAAGTTAATTTCACTACTTGAGTTATAGGGATTTTTAAAAAACAATATATTTGTAACTAATATTTCCCTTTTAAACTTCTAAATAATGTTTTAGGTCATACATGTTACGGATCTACTTAAAAAAACTTTACATTGATTCATTAGGAAAAATTACTAAAAGTAAGTGAAAAATGTTTTTCCCCTCTGACACAACATCTTTTTAAAAATGAATACGTAGTAGTGTGATACACATACCTCTCCCCAGTAATTCAGCAGAAGCTAGGCTCTGTGTGAAACACCTAAGTGAACTATAATATGTCAAAAGCATGCCTTTAAGTACTTCCTACTTATAGGCAAAAACACAATTTAGTTATAATAATAGAAATTATATTTTAATCAATATGCCCTTTGCTATTAATCAATTTTTAACTGCCTGAAGAGGCTTTAATAACATATTAGGAAAATCAACCATCTATAGAGTAACTCCAAAGAGAAAAGGGCTAGAATCCTTTCATTTCCAACTTATTATGTACAAAATTGACTTATATAATTTACACATTTGTTTTTCCTAGAAACACATAGCTATTCTTTATGTACTCAAGGTGTCTTTCTTGGCAACTCAAAAAGAATCTGTAGGTTTTATTGGTAGCACAAACTTTATAAAAATTAATAAATACATATTTTGTTATCTTTAGTAAGGACTAGATGTTTGATAATATTCTTTTTTATTTCTTTTTATTTTTTTGAGTCACAGTCTTTCTCTATTGCTCAGGCTGGAGTCCAGTGGCATGATCTTGGCTCATTGCAGGCTCCGCCTCTCGGGTTCAAGCAATTCTCCTGCTTCAGCCTCCTGAGTAGCTGAGACAGCAGGTGCACACTGCCACACCTGGCTAATTTTTGTATGTTTAGTAGATACCGGGTTTCACCATGTTGGCCAGGCTGGTCTCGAACTCCTGACCTCGTGATCCGCCCGCCTTGGCCTCCCAAAGTGCTGGGATTACAGGTGTGAGCCACCGTGCCTGACTGACGATATTCTTTAATAATCAGTGCCTGCTGCATTACAGACATAAGCTAGATTTTACCTTTACCCAAATTTGCTTATTTTATTGATTAGCTTTATGTTTTACAATAGCGTACTCATTTTGGAAATATCAGGAAATAAATATAAGTCCCCTAATGACCTGAATACTCATGATCCTCCCCTGACAAACATAACCATCCTTAACACTGAGGCACATATATTTACATAGTTTATCTATGCCTATATCTGAGGTTTTTATTTAACATTTTATTGAAAGTATTTTTCTTGTTAAATAAGTATATGTGTAACTTTTTTTAACTTTTAAGGTTTGCATGGTATTTCTTTGTAGACTTTTATCTTGACTTATTTAATGAATACTCTAGTATTAAAAGTTCCCTGGAACTTAAAGTATAATAAAAAAAGTATACTATAACCAAATTTACATGGTTAAAAACAGCAGTATATGAATATGCCTATCATTCATTGTGAATACCCTTTTCTATTTTAGTAGATTCATTAACCAAATTAAAATATTAGAGTAAGAGGAATGCATTTCAGTGTCTTACGTCCTTGCCAAGTTGAGAAAGTTTTTATCAAGCATTGTAAGAGAGTGCTTCAGTATTTTCAAAAAACATTTGCCAATCTGATAGATGACGATGCTCTTTCATCATTATTTAGATTTTTCTTTTTTTCATCATTAATGAGCATTAATCATTTTCAAACATTTATTGTCTGAATTTATTTCATTTTTCATTCGTTGTCCATTTTTGTCCTTAGCTGCATCATGTCTACTGAGCACAAATTAGAGAGGAGGACATCATGTACAACATGGAACATGGAGGTCACAGGGTAGAAGAAAAGAAGGCAGCCTCCCTAGTAAGCATTGCTGCCTGCTGGAAAGTAATCTCTTCCTCTGGAGACTTGTGATGAATTTGGCATTTGTACTGAAGGCCAAAGCAAACATGCAATTTAGTGAAGCTCAAGTCTGACTAGTTCTTAGCACATCTGCTGATTAAACAACAACAAAAAACCCTTAGATTTGGACTTAAAAAAAAAATCACCTTTTAGTAAGTGTTATTAGAACTGTTAACAGTAAAGCTTAGGATGCTTCTACATTTAAATAAGCACTCAGAGGAAAGCAGAAACAACATTATTGACCATATACCATGTTTTAGAAAGGAACTAAAGAATTACCAATATTATCTTTTGTCAAGAGACTTGTATATTTTGTTTTAGAATTCATTTCATCCATTCTTATCCTCTCAGTGCCTAAAATAATGCCTGGCACACAGTAGAATTCCAGTAAATATGAAATCATCTCCAATTTACAGACAATAAAGTAAATGATAAGAGAGATAAGTAATTTTTACTATGGGGACTCAGCTAGATAGTGATAATTTCAGCATTCAACATAAGTTTGTCCAAACCCAAAACACTGTGCTCTAAATATTATATATAATATTTTTCCTATTATAATCTTCCTTTTGTTATCTATTCTACCTGGAAGGATAAATTAGATTATGCTGTGAAACAAACAACTTCAGTATCTGAGAAGCTTAAAGTGGCAAAGGTTTCCTTCTTATATGTGCTGTGTGACAGTTGCAGGTTAACCAACTTTTGCAGGTTAACAAACCCATTGTTCTTTCTCCAAGATTCAGGCAGAGGTAGCGGTTATTCCCTGGACCATTGACAGTTGCCAAGGCAAAGAAATGGAGAAAGAGAGTGTGCTGAATATTCTTTCCCTAGTTTGTTAAAGCTTTTGCCAGAAGTGACGTGTGACACATCTGCTCATATATCACTTGTCAAAGCAATTTATGAATGAAGCTGCATGAGGGCTTGAGGGTGGGAAAATGAAATTGGGTAGCCCAACATAATCACAAGGGTTTTTATTGAATGAAGAAGATTGACAGGGGAAGCAAAGAAGAAGATGTAAATATGATACACAGGAAAAAGAGAGAGAGAGAGAGAGAGAACTATTTGGGGATGGCTCCTCCCGCTGGTCACTAAATCCTCAAATAACTAAGTTCCAGGCATAGCACATTTGCTCTCTCCCTAGAAGAAACAACCCAAGCTCCTCTTAGCTTGGAGAAATATGAATAAAAAGTCAAATTTTCTGTGCCTTTCAAAGATGATGTGTAATGTTCAAACAATGACAGAAATAAACACACTTGCTGGAATTGAATATGTTCCTTGATTAACTGCAATTTTGCTCTATGGAGGAGGTCCCTCTCTTCATGATTTTCTCATCTGTATTTTCTTATTTTAGCCTTTGAGAGATTATTTTAAAAATACTTTTTATTGATACATAATTGTACACATTTATGGGATATATATGATATTTCAATATGTGGATACAATGTGTAACAATCAAGTCAGGTATTTAGCATATTCCTCACCTTAAATATTTATCATTTCTTTGTGCTGTGAACCTTCCAGATCCTGTCTTCCAGCTAATTTGAAATACATGATAAATTATTAACTGTAGTTACCCTACTGTGCTATCAAATACCAGAACTTATTTCTTCTTTCTAACTGCATATTAATACCATTAACTAATCTCTCTCTATCCCACCCCCCCCGCCCAGCCTTACCTATTTGATTCCAGTAGATTCTTTATGTTCTTGCCCAGACTTCTAGTACTTTTTAAGGCATACAGTACTTTTTAGCTTTTGCTTACATTTCATTCTCTTCCAAAATTACTTCTTTCAAGCTCTAAGCTAAATTATGAGCATGTAAGGCCTATCAGGTTTCAATTAAAGAACCACATCCTTTGCCTCCTGCCTCATAGCCAAAGTGTTCAATTGAACACTAGGCAGCTGAACTCTTATTCTCTCACCTTACTCCATACTCTCAACAATGGGTGTGAGGGCCATACTTTGGGTTGGATCCTTGCTACAAGCTTCCATTTTTAAGGGCTTTGAACCTAATATCATATATATACATGTTATATATATATACACACACATACACACATATATATGTGTATATATATGTATATGTGTATATATATGTGTGTGTGTGTGTGTGTGTGTGTGTATACATAACTCTACAAGTCCCTGAATTCATGGAATGACTTTATTTCCTTTAATTACTGATTGTAAGCTAATTACTTTCTGAGCTCATTCTCTTTTCTCTAATGCATTGCTAATTACAGAAAACATCAAAAATTAGCATTTGGTAGACTAATTCTTCCTCCAAAGCTACAAGTTCATTAGTTCTATAGAAGAATGCCCAACGTATAAGAGGTGACAACTTCACCAAATGCTTGTCCATTACATAAGACAGGTTATCATATATCTTGTCTCCTATAACAATTTTCTCACTACTATTGTCTATTCAGCCAAGGACATTTTTTTTAGGTTTTTCTATTATAGCATTCTTCTTTTAGATATCATTTTTTAGGAGTCCAAATAAACTAGTTTAGTAAAATACTTCAATATATCAGTTGTTTAAAATAACAAATGAATATTATTTACTTACTTATATTTTACATCCATTATAGACAGCTCTGTTCTATGTCATTTTACTTGGGACTCCAGGCTGAGGGAGGTTTCATCTTTACATTTCCATGGTTGCTGAGAAGATAAACAGGAACATGGAAAATTGCACATTGACTGTTAAATTCTTCACCCAAAAGTGACAAGTGTGACTTCTGCTCACATATTATTGGACAAAGCAATGTACACTGCCACATTTAACTTCGAAAGAATTAGAAAGTACAATCCTACTACTTTTCTGGAAAAAAAGAATAATAAATGTTGTGTTAATCATACAATGACTAACACATTATCATATCCTCCATAATTTATTGTTGAGAAGAATGACTCTTGGAAAATATGGCAACACCATTTTTCTCACGTTGATTGTTAGATCTTTACCCAATGCATAGAAATAAGTAAGTTTTCAATGAACTTTTGTTTGAGTAAATGAAATGTAACAGTGTTTTCTAAATAGTGATGGTCAGAAAGATGTATGACAGGCTGGTGCGGTGGCTCACACCTGTAATCCCAGCACTTTGGGAGGCTGAGGGGGAGCGGATCACTTGAGGTCAGGAGTTTAAGACCAGCCTGTCCAACATGGTGAAACCCTGTCTCTACTAAAAATACAAAAATTAGCTGGGTGTGGTGGCGTGCGCCTGCAGTCCCAGCTACTTGGGAGGCTGAGGCATGAGAATTGCTTGAACCGGGAGGCGGAGGTTGCAGAGAGCAGAGATTGCACCACTGTACACCAGCCTGTGCAACAGAATGAGACTCTGCTTCTGAAAAAAAAAAAAAGTATCACATTTTAAAGTTGTAAAATTCACTTCACCTATACTACCCAACACAATCAACTATCACTGATATATATCACTGCCCTTGCATTTCTTTGCAAAATTTATATTGATTTTCTCTTGGATATTCCCTTTCTCCCTGCCTTCCAACTTTCCAACTTTCCAAAGAAGAGTATAAAGTTATTGACAGACTAGAGGTATTTTAAATAAGCATAGAAAACTAGTCAGAAGGGAGTTTATGGCACCAGGGTGTACTTTTGGTGACAAATGACATCTTTTACCAGATGCATAATTAAAATGATCTTGACAAGACAATGAGTGTGCTGGCAGAAACTATCTTAATGCAATAGCAGTAAAGAATGACAGAGTTCAAAGTTTCTGTTAACCAACAGCAACTTTATTTTTTCTCTACAACAAATGTCTTCAAATGAATTATAAAGATTAAGTGGACAACTTTACAACGGAAATAGCTATGGTTTAAGAGAGAACTTATTTAATGTTACTTCAGGGGAGAAGAAAAGTCAAACATTTTCTGGGGAAGTATACATATTCTCATTAAACAGTGCAATACATTTTCAGGAAAATAGGACTCCCCCTCTACTCTAAAAATCTAAAAACTTGTACAGAGTGGTAAGGTATGGGGAGGGAAGGAAGGGGAAGAAGACAAAAGAAGGGAGAGAGAAATGTGAGAAGTTAGTATGTTCTTAAGTGCTGAATCACACATATCCACCTTTTCCCCCTAAACTAAGTAAAATTACTTCATAATATACAAAATTAGTTTGCAAAGTATTTGATAACTAAGAGTGTTGCCAAACATTGAATTTGTTGTACTCATGAAACACTGCCATTTGTCTTTAGAAGGCAGGAAGAGGGAATTTAAATTTGTTTGTATGGAATAGTACAGAGTAGAGGATTCCAAAAGTTCAAGTGTGGTTTACAAGGAACCTACAAATTATTGAGTTGTATTCCCCTCAGAGCATTGAGGCAAATTTACAGTAGTCTAGATTATGTTTATTTTCCATTGCTGTTGTAACAAATTATCACAAATTTAGTGGCTTAAAACAACCAAATTGGTAATGTTTCCAACACAAAGAAAAGATAAATGTTTGAGGTGATGGATATTCCAATTACTTTGATTTGAAAATTATACATTGTATGCAGGTATCAAAATATCATATGTACCTCAAAAACATGTACAATTACTATATATCAACTTTTAAAATTTGTTGAAAAAAACAAACAAGGTGATTATCTTATAATTCTGTCTGACAGAAGTTCCTCATAGGTCTTACTGAGCTAAACTGAAGATGTCAAGAGGACTGCATTCTTTTCTTGGTGCTCTGAGGATCCATTTCCTTGGTAGTTGTGGTTGCTGGCAAAATTCAGCTCTTTGCAGCTGTAGGACTGAGCTTTTCTCCTGGCTGGCTGTCAGCAGAAGGTCATTCTCAGCTTCTAGACATCATTCACATTCCTTGGTCCCTGGCCTCCTCCATCTTAAAAATTAATAGTGACAGATTCAGTTACTTTTCTGTTTCAAATGTATCCTTCTCCTTCTATCTCAAATCTCCGACCCATTTTTCCGCTTTTCTCTTCCACTTTTAAAGATTCATTTCAGGCCGGACTTGGTGGCCTGAAGTGCTTAGGCCTGTAATCCCAGCACTTTGGGAGGTAGAAGTGGAGGATCACTTGCACCAGGGAGATTGAGACCAGTCCTGACAACATAGTGAGACCTAGTCTCTATGAAAAATTTTAAAAATTTAACCGAGTCTGGTGGTGCATGCCTTTAGTTCTAGCAACTTGGGAAGCTAAGGTTCAAGGATCCGTTCAGCACAGGAGATTGATGCTGCAGTGAGCCATGATCATGACACTGTACTTCAGCCTGAACAACAGAGCAAGACCCTATCTCAAAAAATAAAACCTTGATTATGTTGGGCCCACCTGGATAATCCAGGATAATCTTCCTGTTTTAAGATGCTTAACCTTAATCAAATCTGCAAAATACCATGTGAGGTAATATAGTCACATGGTCTAGAATGTAACGATTCAAGGTAACATGCTCACAGGTTCCAAAATTTAGGACATGGTCATATTTGGATGGGAGGCACATTATTCTACATACCACAAAGATCTCGTGGTATCCATGTTTGGGCTGCTCTGAGATAAATGAGTGAATTGAGACATCAGAGTTTCCTATTAGAAGTAAACATGAGACTGGCCACTCATGAATCTGAAAAAAAACTAAATGTGGTTTGCTCTATCAGCTTGGGGGAAATGACTGTATGCTTTCCTAGCTACAAAAATATAGAAAATGTCTTATATTTATTCTAGAAATTCCCAGCAGAACCTCAATTAACCAGTATGTAAGGGAGCGTGTAACCAAGATAATATCCCATTAGTTTAGGAATGTGAAAGTGTTTTGTGGGCTTATAGCTAGTTATAAATTAAAATGCTTTTATTTAATGTCTTCATTATATTATGATTCTGAATGTGTGGCCACATCTGCTGAATGTGTCACACAAATATGCATACAAATATAGATGTGTGATTAAACTTGACTGAAGTGGAGTTAATTAACCTGGAGAAGAGAAAAATCATGGAGTGTTTGAAAGGTGTCTTTATTTTTGATAAGGGGCTAATAAATGAATAATAACTAGGAAAGTTATGTGTGTTTTTGGGACTTGAAGTGTTCTCAATGAATGCTTGCTTTTATGATACTGATTTTTGTTCAACATAAGATTTTCTTATAATCTGAGCAATCTAAAAATTAATGGCATTGCATCATGAGATAATGACCTTCCTGTCACTAGAGGTTATCAAGCAGTGTCAGATGAGCCCTTAGTAGGGATATTATGGATTTGTTTTGAGCACTGTAAAGGTAGATTATACACATATTTTAGTAATATGGCCCTGTTTTTCTAAGTAAACTGATCAAAAATTCTTGGTCTGACAATATTTTTTTCTGGTTTTTTATGCCTTGCAAAAATGTAAAAATTAATTCCCAAGTTGCTTGCAATGACCTAATTTTTATAATCAAAATGGATAATATTCATGTTAAATGTGTAGATTTCTATACATTCATAATAATTATTACTGATTTGCATTTATTAATTTAATCCTACACACACTTGTTAATGTTTGCTTTACGTGAAGCATTTTCCAAGCATCATTCTTGATTTTGGGGATACATACAGACCCAGACCCAGAACTTACAGATCTTACAAATTTGTGGAAGGAGGCAGACAGTAAGATAATAAGCAGGTGAAGAAACCAATAATCACAGAATATGTTGAAAGAAGATAAGCCAAATGGTGGGTTAGAAAGAATAGCAGGGAGACCAGTTTAAATAAGATAATCAAGGGATAATTTTCAGAGGTGCTGACGTTTAAAGTGAACTTGAAGTATAAGAAAGAGCGAGCTCCTTTAGATAACCCTATGAGTTATTAATCCTTTCAATAACTCTACAAATTAAGAACTGTCATTATCTTAATTTCATGAAGGAAGAAAGTGAGGCTTTAAAAAGATTTACATGCACGACTTGAAAGGTTAGAAGGTGGTAAAGCTTGGATTCACCCCTGGATCTATAAGACCCTACAATGTGATACAGCTGGAATCCATGATCTTTAGTTTTTAGGTCCCTTCCAACCCTGCATTTCTGTGACGGAAACTGACCAGTATGACTTTGACAGACAACATACAGGGCCATGCTTTTCCATGTCTGTGGGCTAGTGAATTAACTACTGGCTTCAAGATAACCAAACTTTAATAAAGGAGTTAGAATACTAGGATTCAGAAATATATCCTAAAGCAAATGCAGCAAATTATTTTTTTTTAATTTAGGACATGGTTTGTGGTGGACACACAAACATGGTCAAATACAATCACTTTCTCAATTTTCCTTGATGCCACTTAGATAATGCTGACGTATTATAAGTACATTCAGTGGTTTAGTAAAAGTGATTTAGGTACCCAGAAAGAATATAACTTCCCAAGGCAAGCAGTCTCTTCTTTCGAGTTTAACTCATCATTAAAATTGGAGCGATGAAAGAGAAAAAATCTGGATGAAAATGAGACCCATGCTATAGGCCCAGCTACCTCTGCAACTATGTAACATTTGGGGGAAGCCACTTCTTACTCTGAAATCGGTTTTTAAGACATGTTCAAAGATATTCTGATAAAGTGACAAACCTGCTAGAGACAATCTCTTCTTCATATTTAAAAAGCGAAAGGAAGCAGCAGATACACATTTGAGTGAACATTCATGTGAAATAGATTTTTAAGGACGTGTGCCATCCTAAAAGAAGGCTGCTAAAAGAGGGCATGATGCATCTAGTAGACACCTTGCAAATAAGGGAACTGGCAAGGCTGATTTAGAGACTTCTGGGAAACTCTCCCCAAATAGGAAATAGGTCAAATTGTTCATTTTACAAATTTGATTCCATATATATATAAATATAAATATTAATATTAATGCATTTGCAGGTATCCTACTCTCTCTTTAAATGCAAAACACATGCACACAGGTGCACACACACAAATGCACACACATATCCCACATATTAGCATTACTTTAAATTTTGGAATGCCGTGTGTTTAGCCTTAATACATACATCCTCACAATAAAAATTCACAGAAGCTTATTTTGCTTTAGATAACTAAAAGGCTGTGTCCTAGATCTCATTTCCCCTTACACAAAGGCTCAGTGGGAATTCTCAGTGAAAGATAAAGCTCTTCAAAGGGCTCCTGATCGACCAATCATATAGATTAATAGGATCTTTACCTATTCAACATACCGATATTGAGTTACTTCTGTGATCATGGCATTGTTCTAGGCATGTAGAATTCAAAGCAGGCATAATACCTTGCTGCTATGCTCAATAAACACATTTTTGATGTGCAAAGGGTGTCAAGCCCACACTGTTTTTTGTTATTGTAATGATATTCAATAATGCAACTATTGAACATCTACTTTGTGTGTAACTGTGATGACAGGGCTTGATTATGTTATTCAAGCCTACTGTACTTCACAATGCCAAGGGGACCCTATTTATCTTATATATATTATGTACATGGTGGCCTCTCGAATTACAGAATGCTGTGGTTCTCCTTTATTTGGTTAATTATTTCAAAAATCACATTAAGTAGTTTTGTTATCTCTTTTTCTAAAGGGAGAAGGGTAAGCCTCACCAACTTTACAATTACATAGTAACTAAATGGCAGAGTTGGGTTGGGACTTGGATCTGGATGACGCTGAAGCCTCAGTCATTTCATTACTCCATTATGTCTGTTGTGTCTGTTGTTACAATGTTATCAAAATGGCATAAAACTCATAATTTAAGTGCCCCTAGGTTCTTTTATAAGTTGAAATCATACATTAGAGGCCATTTATATCATTTATCTTTGGAGAAAAATAATGTCCTGCAAATGCTCTCAGCTCTTGGTACATGCAGAAGCTGAGGTCCTGCCCCTTTTACAGATGAACATTCACAAATTGAAAAGCTCTGTAAATGTTCTATTAACCTTCTTGTAAGAAGTTACCGAGGAAATCTCTTAGTAATATACTGAGTCACAAATGCGTATGTCTACCCTTTTCCTAGCCACATTATGGAGAGAAGGAAAAAACTGACTGGATTAGAGGTGTGACTCCAAAACTTTGGAACTTACAAATGAAAATTTAACCTCCTATTGAATTTAAGACCTATGTAAGTTAGATCAATATTATTGAAGTAAACTCATTAACACTCCTGGGAAACATCTCAAAGCCATAAACCATGATGAGTCACTAAGTTTGTGATTGTATACGTATACATTTTTACTATATATAAGTGAATGAAATAAACCATGATTATAGTTCAAGAAAATATTAGAAAATACTGTATTATATTTAGTTTTCTTCTAAGAAATAGCTTAATTGCATTTTGCCTATTGTAATTGTATAAATTCATGTAACATTGATAATATACATATTTCATGTTCTTTTTAAAACAAAACTTGTGAATCTATGAATATAAACCTCAACCAATTTTTCTACCCTCCCTCTAACTAAGACCAATTAAGTGTCTCAATAGTCATTGTGTCTTACTAGACATTTTTAAACTTTCTGAATTTTTTTAATTTTAGTTTTAATTTTTATTTTTAATTTATTTTTGTATTATACTTTAAGTTTTAGGGTACATGGGCACAACGTGCAGGTTTGTTACATATGTATACAGGTGCCATGTTGGTTTGCTGCACCCATTAACTCGTCATTTAACATTAGGTATATCTCCTAATGCTATCCCACCCCCCTCCCACCACCCCACAACAGGCCCTGGTGTGTGATGTTCCCCTTCCTGTGTCCATGAGTTCTCATTGTTCAATTCCCACCTACGAGTGAGAACATGCGGTGTTCAGTTTTTTGTCCTTGCGATAGTTTGCTGAGAATGATGGGTTCCAGCTTCATCCACGTCTCTACAAAGGACATGAACTCATCCTTTTTTATGGCTGCATAGTATTCCATGGTGTATATGTGCTACATTTTCTTAATCCATTCTATCATTGTTGGATATTTGGGTTGGTTCCAAGTCTTTGCTATTGTGAATAATGCCACAATAAACATACATGTGCGCATGTCTTTATAGCAGCATGATTTATAATCCTTTGGGTATATATCCAGTAATGGGATGGCTGGGTCAAATGGTATTTCTAGTTCTAGATCCCTGAGGAATCGCCACACTGACTTCCACAATGGTTGAACTAGTTTGCAGTCCGACCAACAGTGTAAAACTGTTCGTATTTCTCCACATCCTCTCCAGCACCTGTTGTTTCCTGACTTTTTAATGATGGCCATTCTAACTGGTGTGAGATAGTATCTCATTGTGGTTTTGATTTGCATTTCTCTGATGGCCAGTGATGATGAGCATTTTTTCATGTGTCTGTTGGCTGCATAAATGTCTTCTTTTGAGAAGTGTCTGTTCATATCCTTCGCCCACTTTTTGATGGGGTTGTTTGTTTGTTTCTTGTAAATTTGTTCGGGTTCATTGTAGATTCTGGATATTAGCTGTATGTCAGATGAGTAGATTGCAAAAATTTTCTCCCATTCTGTACATTGCCCATTCACTCTGATGGTAGTTTTTTTTTGCTGTGCAGAAGCTCTTTATATTTAATAAGATCCCATTTGTCAATTTTGGCTTTTGTTGCCATTACTTTTGGTGTTTTAGACATGAAGTCCTTGCCCATGCCTATGTCCTGAATGGTATTGCCTAGGTTTTCTTCTAGGGTTTTTATGGTTTTAGGTCTAATATGTAAGTCTTTAATCCATCTTGAATTAATTTTTGTATAAGGTGTAAGGAAGGGATCCAGTTTCAGTTTCTACATATGGCTAGCCAGTTTTCCCAGCACCATTTATTAAATAGGGAATCCTTTCCCCATTTCTTGTTTTTGTCAGGTTTGTCAAAGATCAGATGGTTGTAGATGTTTGGTGTTATTTCTGAGGCCTCTGTTCTGTTCCATTGGTCTATATGTCTGTTTTGGTACCAGTACCATGCTGTTTTGGTTACTGTAGCCTTGTAGTATAGTTTGAAGTCAGGTAGCATGATGCCTCCGGCTTTGTTCTTTTTGCTTAGGATTGACTTGGCAATGAGGGCTCTTTTTTGGTTCCATATGAACTTTAAAGTAGTTTTTCCAATTCTGTGAAGAAAGTCATTGGTAGCTTGATGGGGATGACATTGAATCTATAAATTACCTTGAGCAACATGGCCATTTTCATGATATTGATTCTTCCTACCCGTGAGCATGGAATGTTCTTCCATTTGTTTGTATCCTCTTTTATTTCATTCAGCAGTGGTTTGTAGTTCTCCTTGAAGAGGTCCTTCACATCCCTTGTAAGTTGGATTCCTAGGTATTTTATTCTCTTTGTAGCAATTGTGAATGGGAGTTCACTCATGATTTGTCTCTCTGTTTGTCTGTTATTGGTGTATAAGAATGCTTGTGATTTTTGTACATTGATTTTGTATCCTGAGACTTTGCTGAAGTTGCTTATCAGCTTAAGGAGATTTTGGGCTGAGAAGATGGGGTTTTCTAGATATACAATCATGTCATCTGCAAACAGGGACAATTTGACTTCCTCTTTTCCTAATTGAATTCCCTTTATTTCCTTCTCCTGCCTGATTGCTCTGGCCAGAACTTCCAGCACTACGTTGAATAGGAGTGGTGAGAGAGGTCATCCCTGTCTTGTGCCAGTTTTCAAAGGAAATGCTTCCAGTTTTTGCCCATTCAGTATGATACTGGCTGTGGGTTTGTCATAGATAGCTCCTATTGTTTTGAGATACATCCCATCAATACGTAATTTATTGAGAGTTTTTAGCATGAAGGTCTGTTGAATTTTGTCAAAGGCCTTTTCTGCATCTATTGAGATAATCATGTGTTTCTTGTCGTTGGTTCTGTTTATATACTGGATTACATTTATTGATTTGTGTATGTTGAACCAGCCTTGCATCCCAGGGATGAAGCCCACTTGATCATGGTGGATAAGCTTTTTTATGTGTTGCTGGATTTGGTTTGCCAGTATTTTACTGAGGATTTTTGCATCAATGTTCATCAGGGATATTGGTCTAAAATTCTCTTTTTTTGTTGTGTCTCTGCCAGGCTTTGGTATCAGGATGATGTGCTGGCCTCATATAATGAGTTAGGGAGGATTCCCTCTTTTTCTATTGATTGGAATAGTTTCAGAAGGAATGGTACCAGCTCCTCCTTGTACCTCTGGTAGAATTCGGCTATGAATCCATCTGGTCCTGGACTTTTTTTGGTTGGTAAGCTATTAATTATTGCCGCAATTTCAAAGCCTGTTATTGGTCTGTTCAGATATTCAACTTCTTCCTGGTTTAGTCTTGGGAGGGTGTATGTGTTGAGATTCATATGCTTTAGGAATCTGGGTGCTTCTGTTTTGCATGCATATATATTTAGGATAGTTAGCTCTTCTTGTTGAATTGATCCCTTTACCATCATGTAATGGCCTTCTTTGTCTCTTTTGGCCTTTGTTGGTTTAAAGTGTGTTTTACCAGAGACTAGGATTGCAAGCACTGCCTTTTTTGGTTTTCCATTTGCCTGGTAGATCTTCCTCCATCCCTTTATTTTGAGCCTATGTGTGTCTCTGCACGTGAGATGGGTTTCCTGAATACAGCACACTGATGGGTCTTGATTCTTTATCCAATTTGCCAGTCTATGTCTTTTAATTGGAGCATTTAGCCCATTTAGATTTAAGGTTAACATTGTTATATGTGAATTTGATCCTGTCATTATGATGTTAGCTGGTTATTTTGCTCGTTAGTTGATGCAGTTTCTTCCTAGCCTCGATGGTCTTTACAATTTGGCATGTTTTTGCAGTGGCTGGTACCGGTTGTTCCTTTCCATGTTTAGTGCTCCCTTCAGGAGCTCTTTTAGGGCAGGTCTGGTGGTGACAGAATTTCTCAGCATTTGCTTGTCTGTAAAGTATTTTATTTCTCCTTCACTTACGAAGCTCAGTTTGGCTGGATATGAAATTCTGGTTTGAAAATTCTTTTCTTTAAGAATGTTGAATATTGGCCCCTACTCTCTTCTGGCTTGTAGAGTTTCTGCCGAGAGATCAGCTGTTAGTCTGATGGGCTTCCGTTTGTGGGTTATCCGACCTTTCTTTCTAGCTGCCCTTAACACTTTTTCCTTCATTTCAACTTTGGTGAATCTGACAATTATGTGTCTTGGAGTTGCTCTTCTTGAGGAGTATCTTTGTGGCATTCTCTGTATTTTCTGAATTTGAATGTTGGCCTGTCTTGCTAGATTGGGGAAGCTCTCCTGGATAATATCCTGCAGAATGTTTTCCAACTTTGTTCCATTCTCCCCATCACTTTCAGGTACACCAATCAGATGTAGATTTGGTCTTTTCACGTAGTCCCATATTTCTTGGAGGCTTTGTTCATTTCTTTTTATTCTTTTTTCTCTAAACTTCTCTTCTCACTTCATTTCATTCGTTTGATCTTCCATCACTGATACCCTTTCTTCCAGTTGATTGAATCGGCTACTGAGGCTTGTGCATTCATCACGTAGTTCTCGTGCCGTGGTTTTCAGCTCCATCAGGTTTTTTAAGGACTTGTCTACATTGGTTATTCTAGTTAGCCATTCGTGTAACCTTTTTTCAATTTTTTTAACTTCTTTGCCGTGGGTTCGAACTTCCTCCTTTAGCTCGGAATAGTTTGATCGTCCAAAGCCTTCTTCTCTTAACTCGTCAAAGTCATTCTCCATCCAGCTTTGTTCCGTTGCTGGTGAGGAGATGCGTTCCTTTGGAGGAGGAGAGGTGCTCTGATTTTTAGAATTTTCAGTTTTTCTGCTCTGTTTTTTTCCCCATCTTTGTGGTTTTATCTACATTTGGTCTTTGATGATGGTGATGTGCAGATGGGATTTTGGTGTGGATGTCCTTTCTGTTTATTAGTTTTCCTTCTAACAGTCAGGACCCTCAGCTGCCGGTCTATTGGAATTTGCCGGAGGTCCACTCCAGACCCTGTTTGCCTGGGTGTCAGCAGCAGAGGCTGCAGAACAGTGGATATTGGTGAACAGCAAATGTTGCTGCCTGATCGTTCCTCTGGAAGTTTTGTCTCAGAGGAGTGGCGTACCTGGCCGTGTGAGGTGTCAGTCTGCCCCTACTGGGGGGTGCCTCCCAGTTAGGCTACTCGGGGGTCAGGGACCCACTTGATGACGCAGTCTGTGCATTCTCAGATCTCAAGCTGCGTGCTGGGAGAACCACTACTCTCTTCCAAGCTGTCAGACAGGGACATTTAAGTCTGAAGAGGTTTCTGCTGCCTTTTGTTTGGCTATGCCATGCCCCCAGAGGTAGAGTCTACAGAGTCAGGCAGGCCTCCTTGAGCTGCAGTGGGTTCCACCCAGTTCAAGCTTCCCAACCACTTTGTTTACCTACTCAAGCCTTGGCAATGGCAGGCGCCCCTCCCCGAGACTTGCTGCTGCCTTGCAGTTTGATCTCAGCCTGCTGTGCTAGCAATGAGAGAGGCTCCATGGGCACAGGACCCTCTGAGCCAGGTGGGGGATATAATCTCCTGGTGTGCCGTTTGCTAAGACCATTGGAAAAATGCAGTATTAGTGTGGGAGTGACCCGATTTTCCAGGTGCCATCTGTCACCCCTTTCCTTGACTAGGAAAGGGAATTCCCTGACCCCTTGAGCTTCCTGGGTGAGACGACGCCTCACCCTGCTTCAGCTCACACTCGGTGCACTGCACCCACTGTCCTGCACCCACTGTCCAACAATACCCAGTGAGATGAACCTGGTACCTCAGTTGGAAATGCAGAAATCATTTGTCTTCTGCATTGCTAATGCTGGGAGCTGTAGACTGGAGCTGTTCCTATTCAGCCATCTTGGCTCCCCCCCACCAAACTTTCTGACTTTTTAATGAACATGGCTTACTAAAACATAGACTTACCCTTTCATCAAAGATGTATTTGCTTTTTTAGACCACAATATCAAGTGACATTAAAGCTACATTTTTAAATTGCTGCTTTGCATATGTGTTAGCTGTATTTCCATAACCAGATTATAATTTCTTACAGAACATCTCCGGGTTTTTTTCATCTATGTGTCTTTTGATAGAAATCTTCCTACTTCCTAATTCTTTCCTTTTTTTGTCTTGGGTAATTTGTTGAATAAAATAGATGCTCAATATATATTGCTGAATTGAATCATGTTATTTTTCCATCTCCTATAACACTCATGGCAGTCCAGATCTCACAGAAGGTACACAATATGTTTTTTATTGATTGATGGTAGGTATATCCTAAATCTATGCATGAGACTCTTTTCCTTAGTAGAATTGCATTAATATTCCTATCGGATTCTATAGAGACCAACAAGTTTTAAATACAGGTCTTATTTTGATTCTTAATATTGTGTGACTAAAAGATGATATGATTCCTAAGTTTTAAAATAGAGTTATAAAGGGAAGACATGAAGGAAGTAATAGGGAATGCACAAAAAATTTCTATGTTCCATTACAATAAATGATTTTCAGTTGTCTATTATATTTTCTAAGACGCTAAAAGTGTGGCTTGTCATAGTCAAGCATTGCCTTTCAATGCCTTTGTGAATTTAGGCAAAGAATTAACCTTTTTGAGTTTTCAATTGTCTTCTTTAAAAATAGTATAATAATTGTATATGTGATGCAATGTGGTGCTGAGAATTAAGTAAACTGCACTTTGTAAAAGAACTGAAAAGAGAACTCACAGAGGCAGAAGGTCAAAAGATGTGAGTCATGGGTTTCCTCCCACTCTGCTACAGTTACATAATATACATAATATAACTGATCAAGAGAAGATAATAACTCATTGAAAATTGCTGTGTAGGACTGGTCTATATGCTTCATTATGGGAAAAAATGTTGTTCTCTGTATGAAATTATATGTGAATATACCACCCTAAATGTGTACACTGTCATTAGAAAATTTTCATTGTGTTAGATACTGATCTGCTGTGTTTATTTATTGCTTGTTTTGTCATGTTTCTTTGCTAGTTAATAGCCTTCTTATTGTCAGTGTTTTTCATTCTTTTCAATGTATTCTGTATAATTATTATATAAAATTTGTGAATGTTGACTTCAACTATTGTCCATTGAAATCTATACTAGGGCAAATTTAGTCGAAGCAAGCTACAGTTTATCAACTTGATAGTTAAAATCACAATGGAAAGTTTTTAAAGAATAGAATCTTACATAAAAGTTTGATGTAAAAGGAGATGATAAATAGCTGACCCAGAGAAGATAAAATTCCTCATGTAAGCAGGCACGAAAGCAAGATAATTATTTCCAACCCCTACCCTCAAAGCTTCAATGGGGATATTACAGGAACTTCCATGTTAAATGTCTGTTATATAAAGAAAATAACACCTACAAAGTGTTAGTTGTTCCTTATGTTATTTCATTTTGCATTAACTGTTCATATAGTAATAATGTCAGGAGCAAAATTGTGCTTTGTTTTGCCTATCTCACCTTCTAGTTGTGTACTCCCTAAATGGCATAGATAATGCACCCATAATACCCAGCCCAATGCTTTGCTAGAAGTTCAATAAATGTTTGTTGAATTAAATTAGCACATTAACATGTAAATTGTCAGATTGCAGAGTTTACCGTCTGTAAATCTTATTTTAAAATCTAGGTTTATGCAAATTTGCATATTATTTAGGAAAATGAATAAATTGCACTCAAATCAATGTCTAATTTATATGCACTTACACAAACTCATTTGAATAGTTTGAAGTATTACCACTGACCAACAAGTTGGATAGGGCAAGAGAACTTCTTCATTTTGGGATTGACAGTTTTTTAGAAGATCATCTAAATGTTCGTTTATTTACCATGTAATATTTTTTCCAAATGAACTTTCTTTAGAGGTTTTTAATTTATTTTTCATTTACCACTTTTTGATTTCTGTTTTGTTTCTTTCATTTATTTATTTTTGGTTCTAATGTATTTAGTTTTTGACAGACAGATCTTGAATGCTTCTCCCACAAATAAAGCTTATCAGTCCTTGTTAATAAATAATGAAAGTGACTTAAGCAGTTAAAACATTGACTTTTTTGCTTAACTAGTATTTTTTTGAGTACTGATTTTTCATTCAAGAAGGAGAGTATGCTTTTTTGGCTTGTGGCATTATGTCTACATGTACTTTTTCTTTTGAGCTGATATAAATTTATCATAGGTGTTGGCCTCTTTAGTTTTCAATTTAAATGGAAGTGAAACTGGCTTCTTCACAATTTATATTATCTTCCTTCCTATTCTTTTACTCAGGTACATAGATTCTACAAACCTTTATATAAAGTACTAAGGAGAAACATCCAACAAAGTATTTATTCAACTGTAGTGACTATTCAATGTGAAAAAAAATGCCTTGCTTTTTCTGATGCAGTGCCCTTAAACTGAAGTTGTGTGTCTGATTAAGTAACAACAATACCTATGTTTCATATTTCAATGGATATAATTTCACCTTTAACTACTCAAGTAAATACAGAAACTTCAAGTGCACAATATTGGAATTATTTTAGAAGATGATAGTTTGCAAGATCTTTTTGACAGGGTTTCCAAAGAAACAACAAAAAAATAAGGTGATAAATTCTAATTTTAAAACAAGTTACACTTTTAAGTGACTTAGAGAAGCCACATTGAGATTTAAGAATTTTAAAATTTTTGAGAAAAATTGCAGCTCTGTTGCCAATCAGTGAAGACATTGAGTAATGTGTTTTCACTGAGAATAAAGAATGAAACTCAGGATACAAGGAACAAGCTGTAGAGAGGAAGAGTTGTGTTTTAAAGGCTACATAGTTTCAAGGTGTTCAGTTGATGAAATCTTTGTCTTGTCACCAAGCTTCTTTCACTGTTTCTATAACCACAACGCAGTTTTTATACTCTGCAATTATCTTTAATTGTAAGGATACACAACTTCTTATTAAACTAAAGGAAAGACAGTAGCTGTGCATATTAAAGAACCTATGAACTCCAATAGCCTGTTTTGATTTCTAAATGATTTTGACACTCTCTTGAATAATGATTGCCCCATTATTTTCCTTGCATTTGGTGAGTTTCTTCAAGGAAAAATGCTGACAGCATCCTCTTAGTAACTTTCCTCACTGAAGCATGGTTAGCGAGAGACTCCATCTGAAGATGATCTGCTCCTACGTGTCCAGCTACAGGGAAAAGTTACTCAGCACTACAAGGGCTAGCTATTTTAGCCGACAAAAAAGAAAGACATTCTACATCTCAGTCTCTGTCAATGGCTATAGTTTCAGCCAAAGATGTTGAACTATCTGATAGAAGACTGTTTCAATCTGAAAGAACAACTAAGCTAGTAGGGTAGAAGTAACTGATATACTTGCATATCTCTATATTTGCTGGACTGAAAACAAGCCCTCTCCCTCCTGACAGTGCACACACATATATAACTCCATACACTAAAATAAATCACTCCATTAACCAGGATTGCCATACAATATACGTAACTCTATTTAGCCTGTATTTTTTTCTGCCTTGTATAATTATAAGCTATTAACATGTTTGACAGATTGTAAGCTCTTTGAGATCAAGTATTAGTGTTTTTTACACTTTATCTTTTCTTTTCCTGTGTGTGAATAATGTATAGGTATAGAACACACATAAACACATAAAAATATTCATACACACGTGTACATATAGAAAAACAGAATACATACATGTGAATTTATTGTAAACACACACACACACACACACACAGAGAGAAAGAGAGAGAGAGAGAGACAGAGAGAGAAGCATACTCAGAAATATTGGAGGTTCGGTTCCAGACCACTACAATAAAGGGAATATCAAAATAAAGCAAGTCATATAATTTTTTCGGTTTCCCAGTGTATATAAAAGTCCTGCTTACACTATACTTACACTATATGTAGTTTTGTTTGTTTGTTTGTTTTGAGATGGAGTCTCGCTCTGTCACCCAGGCTGGAGTGCAGTGGCGAGATCTTGGCTCATTGCAACCTCCGCCTCCCAAATTCAAGCAATTCTCCCACCTCAGCCTCCGGAGTAGCTGGGATTACAGGCCTATGCCACCAAGCCCAACTAATTTTTGTATTTTTAGTAGAGATGGGGTTTCACCATGTTGGTCAGGCTGGTCTCGAACTCCTGACCTCAGGTGATTCACCCGCCTCGGCCTCCCAAAGTGCAGGCAGCACAGGCGTGAGCCACTGCTCCTGGCCTATACTGCAGTTTTTAAGTGTGCGATGGCATTGTGTCTCAGAAACAAAGTACCTACTTCAATTACAAAGACTTTATTGCTAAAATGATCATAAGCTTTTAGCAAGTCTTAATCTTGTTGCTGGTGGAGAGTTTTGCCTCCATGTTGACGGCTGCTGACTGACCATGCTGGTAGGTCCTGAAGGTTGGAGTGGCTGTGGCAATTTCTGGAAATAAGACAACAATGTAATTTGTCACTGGGTTGAGTCTTACTTTCACAAAAATTTCTCTGTAGAATGCAATGCTGTTTGATAGCATTTTACCCACAGTAGTACTTCTTGCAAAATTGGACTCAATCTTCTTAAACTCTGTGGCTACTTTATCAACTAAGTTCATGTAATATTCTAAATCCTTTATTGTCATTTGGACAACAGGCACAGCATCTTTGCCGGGAGTAGATTCTATCTCAAGAAACCACTTTTCTAGAAAATATGCAGACAGCTCTTGGAGAAAGTGGCCAGGAATAAGGCCCTGCTCAGGCCACTCCCCCTACCTGGGAAACAGGAGCAACACTGCCCTGTGCCTAGTGCTGTGCTGGCCTTGGGGAAATCAGAAGGGTGGGATTTGTCCTTGCCTTGCTTTCAAGGCATATGTAGCATGTGTAATATTTTAGCAGCAGTGGAAAGCAGAGCATATGGAACGTGTAGTTTCTGCCTGTTAGTTTTTCCTTGTGCCTCAATCCCTGGGGTAGGAAGGGTTTTCTTGTGCTCAGAAGAAACCATTTGAAAACCCAGCAATAGAGTTTGTTCACATGACCCTTTTCAGGATGCCTCAAAGATGGTACTTTTTTTTTTTTTTTTCCTGCCTTCTATTTGTGAGCCCTGAGATTCTTCTCCCAGCTCGAGGGGATATTCTGGGATAAGGGTAGGGGACTTATACGCATGAAACTGGGAGTAGAGAGAAGAGCTATTTCTCTTTTTATTTTGTCTAGAAGAGCTTTTAAAGAATGCATGTTTTTCCTGGTTGGAATTAAATAGGAAATGAGGCTACACTTCATCAGATATGGTACAATCAAGTTTGGGGTTTTCCCACCAAAACATTCAAATCCTCCCCGCCTATTCCACCCCCTTTAATTGGCGCCTGCTGGAGAGGATGTCTATATATACCCTCCTGTACAACTTCAGACTTGGGCTGTTTTCTCTCTCTCCCAAGATGAGTCTCATCAGACTGAGTGGGTAGGGGGTGCGCGTGTGCACGTGCGCACAAATGTGCTTAGCTTGGTTGTGTTTTTTGACATGAGGGGCCTGCAGCTTTCCTCTTGAGAATGGTATATCATATCTCACTTTCTGGCTTCATCCTTTGAACATCAACTTTTAAGTCCGATACAGGTAGGGGCTTGATGAAAGTGTATTCCGCACTCCCGTCTGCTACCTAAAATCAAGACATAAAGAAGGCTTTGCCTAGCATAGGACTTTAGTTTGGGAAGGATCTAGATGGAGAGAGAGAGAGAACATAAGCCTAAACAGGGAGGGGAGACCTTAGGAAAAGGAGAATGGTGCCTAACCTGCAAACCAGTGACCTGCCTTTTGAGGGGGAATGGGCGGTGGTGGCTCTGAGCTACAGTCACGAACTTTTGTGTCTGCTGATTCTTACCAACTCGCCACCCCCCTAGAATTATAATGGGGACCAATATTTTTAACTTTGCATATTTGTTTGTGTGTCGATTTCCCCCTCTTCTTATTCTCTCCTGAGATCATGGGCAAAGCTCTTTATTTTGGGAGAGAAGAAAAACTGTTGGAACCACACAAAATAATATTTTCTTTTATAACACTTGAAATTTGAAAAAAAATATTTTGCTAGCAGATGTGCTATTTATTTATTTGCTGTATATAAGGGAGCCTAAAAAATAGAAAGCTGTATAGATTGGGTTTAGTCATTAATTGGTTTGGGAGCCTTCTATGTGTGAGTTACGACTTCTCTGTGTTCTGTGTATCTTGTCTGAATTAATTGCCTGCAAAGAAGCTATGGTAGCTTTCAAATAGGAGGTGATTTTCAGAAATTTGTATAATTTGCAATTACCAGCCCAATAAAATACCTGATTGAAATATAAAAACAAAAACAGAAAGAAACCACTTTCTTTGATCATCCCTCAGAAGCAACTCCTCATTGGATGAAATTTGATTCTGACATTGCAGCAATTCAGTCCAATCTTCAGGCTCCACTTCCAGTTCTAGTTCTCTTGGTACTTCTGTCATTTTTGCAGTTACTTCTGCCACTGGTATTTTATTAAATACATATTTTTTAATTCTAAAATTTGGTGAGTACATTGTAGGTATATATATATATATATATATATTCATGAAGTACATGAGATGTTTTGATACAGGCATGTAATGCATAGTAATGACATCATGGAGAAAAGCTTTTATCCTTTGTCTTACAAACAATGTAATTATACTCTTAATTATTTTAAAAGATACAACTAAATTATTATTGATTACAGTTACCCTGTTGTAACTGTAGGTCTTAGTCATTCTTTCTATTTTTTGTACCCATTAACCATGCCACTGAAGTCTTGAACCCCTCAAAGTCATCCAGAAGGTTTGAAATCATCTTCTTACAAACTGTAATTAATGTTGATAGTTTGACCTCCTCCTATGAATCACAATTGTTCTCAATGGCATCTAGAATGGTGAATCCTTTTCAGAAGGTTTTAAAATTATTTTGCTTACATCCACCAGAGAAATCATTATCTATGTCAGCTGTAGTCTTACAAAATGTATTTCTTAATTAACAAGACTTGAAAATCAAAAGTATTCCTTCATCTATGGGTTGCAGAATGGATGTCATGCTAGCAGGTCTGAAAACAACATTAATCTACTTGTACAGCAGAGCTGCTGGGTGAATAGGAGCATTTTCAATCAGCAGTAACGTTTTTAAATAAATTATCTTTTTCCTTAGCAGTAGGTCTCAACATTGGGCTTAAAAACTGTGCTGTAAACAGATGTGCTGCTATCCAGCCTTTGTTGTTCCATTTATAGAGCACAAGTGGAATAGATTTAGCATCATTCTTATTGGCCCTGAGATTTTTAGAATGGTAAATGGGCATTAGCATCAACATAGAGTCACCAGGTGCATTAGCCCTGTTACAAGAGAGTCAGTCTGTCCTTTGAAACTTTAAAGCCAGGCATTGACTTCTCGCTAGCTATGAAAGTCCTAGATGGCATCTTCTTCCAACATAAAGCTGTTTCATCTACATTGAAAATCTGTTGTTTGATGTAGCTATCTTCATTAATGATCTTAACTAGATATTCCGGGTAACTTGCTGCAGTTTCTACTTGAGCGCTTGCTATTTCACCTTGTACTTTTACATTTTAAAGACAGCTTATTTTCTCAAACCCCCTGGACCAAACTCTGCTAGCTTTAAACTTTTCTTCTGCA
The DNA here is from genome assembly GCF_028878055.3 of Symphalangus syndactylus. Taxonomy (NCBI): domain Eukaryota; kingdom Metazoa; phylum Chordata; class Mammalia; order Primates; family Hylobatidae; genus Symphalangus; species Symphalangus syndactylus. The sequence continues at coordinate 15,780,599 of NC_072428.2, forward strand.
GGTTCCTCACCTCTCTCAGCCTTCACAGAATTAAAGATAGTTAGAGCCTAGCTATGAGTTAGGCTGTACTTAAAGGAATGTTTGGCTGTTTTGATATATTCAGACCTCTGAAACTTTCTCCGTATCAGCAGTCAGGCTGCTTCATTTTATTACCATTCATGGTCACTGGAGGAGCACTTTTAATTCCCTTCAAAAACTTTTCCTCCGCCCTCACAACTTTGTTAAATATTTGGCACAAGAGGTCTAGCTTTTGGCCTATCTGGGCTGGCTTTTGATATGCCTTCCTCTTTAAACTTTATCATTTCTAGCTTTGATTTAAATTGAATGTAGGGTGACTCTTCCTTTAACTGGAACACTTAGAAGTTATTGTAAGGTCATTCGTTGATCTAATTTCAATATTGTTGTGTCTCAGGAAATAGGGATGCCTGAGAAGAGGAGGACAGATGAGAGAACAGCCCATCATTGAAACTGTCAGACACATACAACATTTATCAATTAAGTTTACTGTCTTATATGGTGTGTTCACAGTGCCCCAAAACAATAACAACAGTAACATCAAATATCACTGGTCATGAGCACCGTAACAGATACAATAATAATGAAAACATTTCAAATATTGCGAGAATTACAAAAATGTGACACAAAGACATGCTGTTGGAAAAACACCACCAATCGAATTGTTCAATGCAAGGTTGCCACAAAATTCCAAAATGTAAACATTGCAGTATCTATAAAATGCAATAAAGCAAAGCTCAACAAAAAGAGGTGTGTGTGCGTGTGTGTGTGTGTGTGTGTGTAGACAGAGAGAGAGAGAGAGATTGTCTTTTCTTATATATCAGCCTATTAAAAGGCAATAGCATCATTTTACTTACCAGGGAGTTACCCCTGTTTCAGTGAAAGTGGTAAATCAGATTAAACGTTATATATTCATATATAAATTAACACCATAATACAAGCATTTGAGTTCACTCCCTCTGTCTCCCCTTTAAAAGAGAAAAATCAATTCTTTGAATCATTCTAGTTGCTAGGATATTTCAGTATTGTTTGGTATTGTGTACGGTTCACTCTACAAATACCTTTGGGAAGTCAGAATTGTATTGCTTCCTATCTATTCTTTTCTCTTCACATTTTATCCCTGTATTCTGACAAGGGTTAAGTCTCACTTTTCCTCCTTCTTTTAGGATTTACTTCGAAGATTTAATAAGGGTAATAACCATCAGTAATTTTCTGGGAGAAAAAAAAACTGGCAGAAGTACACTGCAACTCTAAACCTTTTGAAAAATGCCATATCAAGTAATTGTGCATTTTTACTTTCAGTATATATAAACATTCTTGTATGGCCTTCAAGGATGTTTAGAAATATCACATTTGAATTTTCACGCTTCCTAAAGAGGTATGAGAAGCTGGAGTGCCAATGTGTTTTTATCAACAAGCAGGCTACATGGCCCTGGTATTTCACTGTTAGCCCTTGGAGTTGTACTTCTCCTGTGAATTCCATTAAATTTGTATATGTATTCTATTTTATAGTTCAGAATGAGAAACATATTCAAGAGTATGACATAGACAGTGCATGTGTCCTTACCAGGAGTGCATTTGCGCTATTTGTGGCTTCTGCACGTCAAGGTGTTCTGACACTTTTTAAAAAATAAGATCAGGCAGTTTGTGAAATTTGTACCATATTTCAATGTGTCTGAAAAAATATTTTGCTTAAAGAGACATTTTTACATAAAATAAAAGGAATTGAAAATGTGATCAAAGAACGTCCTCACACAAAGCAACAGGCCCAGATGGTTTCGTAAGGGAATTCCATAAAACCTTCAAATACCATGCCATCCCAAACACACACAATTTTTGAAGTATAGAAAATGACAGATAACTTCCTAGTTCTCTTTTTATGATATAATCATATTATTGATATTAAGTCTTAGTAAATGTAGGGAGAAAAAAACTACAAGTTAACCTCACAGATATTTATGTAAAAATAATAAATGGAATTGTATTAAATTTTTAATTGAATATAGAACAAAAGATAATCTAAGTAAATTTTAAACACAGTATTCTTCTGTACACTTGCAATGGGATTACAATCTAAGGATAAAAAGAAATGAACATTATTTACTAGATTTGGTGTTGATATTGATATAGTTCTTCCAAAATATTTTATATATGTTATAAATATTAGCATTGTCATCTTGGAAACAGAGAAATAGATATATGACATGAGAAAAGAAGGAGATAAAATCCTGGAATTAGCATGAAATCATGATTTAACATAGCTATCATCCATCTATTGTTTTCCTTGGTTTGGTCTAAGGATGCATCTTAAAATCAATTCTTCCTAGTGGCAATTAGCACAATGATTGCCAAGTGGTTTCTAAATACCACTTGCCACTGAGAGAAATCATTAATCTTTAGATAAATGTTTAATTCCTTGGCTGAGTTGGTAAAGTGCAAGTTGAACCTGGATCATCTTATTCCATAAATTAAGAAAATGATTGAAATTGATGGGCACGTTTCATACTAACACACAAACCCACCTGAAGGTGCTCCAACTGGTCACATTTAGAACAATCTGTTCATTAAAATGAATAATGGAAAATACATTATAATTTTGTAGAGAATCCATGAGTCAATATGGATCTTAAATTTGGAAATAAGCATGAAGAAGGGAAAGCTGTTATTAGTATAAGAATGTCAGCTGGTACTTCATATAAAAAAATGAAATGAAACAAATAGAAAGCTCAGCATTTCATATCCACAATAGTAATAATTTAATTCAGGCAAAAATCATTAAAATTAAAACACTAAAACCATGGGCAAAAGCCTATTGGGGTACAGGATATTTATGTAGTCTTAAGGTACTCTCCAGACACATACATTTTAATTTTTGACTACAAAGGGAATAACATATCTTTAAAATGGAAAAAGTCTGTGAACCATACTTAAACCAAATGATCAAACATCACCAATAGCATGAGAAGTGGATATCATATTCTTTGATCTACCAGTGTCTCTTGATCCTAAATTTTTTTCCATCTTTTTTTTTATAGTAGTGTGTTTGTGCTAAGAATAGGACTACACTAATTAATCTTTTGAATCTTTCTAGAAAACTGCTATGTGTGCAATCACCATGCAGTCTTCTTGTGCCTCTGTAACATAAAGCTCTCCTACACAGAAATACTCTTCATTAAGACACAGTTTTATAAAGGACACAAATCTATGTTGGGAAAAGCTCAATTTTGTCTAGATAATCAGAAGGGGCCTTAATCAGAGTTGTGCTAGCTGTTTAAAAAAATAAATCCAGAATTTCATGACTCAACAAGACATGAAAGTTTATTTCTTTCTCAAGAAATAGTCCAGCCTAGGTATTCATGCTGGGAAATCCAAGGGATGTGATTTCATCTGCTTTTAGTTGATGTCATGAAGATGGACACAAAGGGTCACGGTACAAAGATTTTCAAGAGCCAGGGACCTTCCAACTCTTATTCCACTGGAGAAAACTGAGTCATATAGCCACTCCTAGTGTAAGGAAGTTCAACAAATGCATTGTAGATGCACAGCTGAAGAAAGAGAGAACTCATCTGGGGACACATCTTGCAGTTTCAGAAATATGGTCCCTCACTCCAGCTCAGGCATTTATAAATGGCAATACTTGGAATGAGTTGAATGAGTTCTTTACTAAATAAAATGCTTTTTTTTTTTTTTTCAAAATGACCACATCCATATTCTGAAATGCACATTCTAAATACTTGCTTGTATGTGATTAAATACAGTAAACCATAAAGAATGCAGTGTATTCTGCGATCAAAATTCAATAACTTCTTCCGAAAAGTTTGATTCTCAATTTTAATATATGTATCTAAGGAAATAGGATGAGCTAGTTCTTTCGGGAATCTTCTGCAGATACCAAGTAGCTTCGTGCATTAGTGACAGGTCTGTGCTTATGATGGCCAGCACGTGCTTAGGGAGCCTATTACTGCTTAAAATCCAGTTTAATTGGGACTAGTGGTTGGTTAATGGTTTTTTTTCTTTATCAAATAAAGCAAGGAATTTTTAAAACTTATAAAATTCATACCTTAAACATTTTCTGTTAGCTTTGAATCTACTATTTTTATTGTAACACAAAGGTCTGCCTAATGGAGTTCTAAGGTTTCTCGAATTTATAAGCCAGACCTCAGGATGTATCTACAATTTCTAGTTTGGTTTTAACTTTTCTTTCACTTTTTCTTCCTTCTTTTCTTTTTGTGAGTGTGTATGTTTGTGAAGCATGAATTTAGAGCCACTTGCGATACAATCTGAGATCAGATTCCTTTTCTATCCATATGATTATTCCCATCTTTACCAATCTCAGGTACAACTAGTCTTCAACAAAAAATTTTGCTAACTCTCCTTTATTGAATATTTCCAAAGCAGTTTACATTTCTTTCTCTTTTTTTTTTTGAGATGGAGTTTCACTCCTGTTGCCCAGGCTGGGTGCAATGGTGTGTTCTCTGCTCACCACAACCTCTGCCTCCCGGCTTCAAGCGATTCTCCTGCCTCAGCCTCCCGAGTAGCTGGGATTACAGGCATACATCACCACGCCTGGCTAATTTTGTATTTTTAGTAGAGATGGGGTTTCTCCATGCTGGTCAAACTGATCTCAAACTCCCGACCTCAGGTGATCTGCCCACCTCGGCCTCCTAAACTGCTGGGATTACAGGCGTGAGCCACCGCACCCAGCCTCAACTTATATTTCATAGAAACAGCACTTTTTTTCTTTTTGTAGACCTATTTTATAAGCTTATGAAATATTTACTGAAATTTTAAAATTATAATGATAAAGGTCAAACTGCATAAACAGTTTTGGGAACAAGCAAAACATATTCTTCTTGGGCATGCACATGCAACTCAACGGTAGCAGTATGGCATGGTATGCCATGGGGTAGCCAGTTAGCAATGGCTGGTCAACAAGCTGTGGTCTTCAATCAGTATGTTTTATAGGGGGATCAAGGCTGGCTGTGACTAATCTGGCCAGTCAGTTAAAATGTAGGTCAGTTGGTGAAGAGAACTTCGGTTGTGATTCATGTACTTTGGCTATTTATCAGCAGTAATAGCTGTATATTGCTTTTTCTGTCGTTAGCAGAAGTGTTCCTTCTTCTGTCATCCCATGCAAATGCCAAACATGGGATAATGTTTTTTAGTCATTTTGGATAAGAAAAGTCATTCTTTATAGAAGGATGAAGTAAATTTTTGATTTAAACATTTTGGTACTTCCTATACATTTTAAATTTTCTTCCTACAGTGGTAGATTGGGTCACTAAATCCCCAATATCTTGGGATTACATTCGATCTGATGACATGATGATTCAATTAATGGGCAGAGCCATTATTTTAGACTTCATGACTTGCTTTCTGTGACTCATGGTTCAATTAAGATTTCTTGATTTTTCTCAGGGTTTTTGAATTCCAGGGAAACCATCCCCTATGCTTACCAAAGTCTGTAATTGATTTTCCTGTTTTTAAAATATATTTTTAAATAAATACGCATGCAACACATATCCTTGCTTTATTTTTGTTCTGAATCCACACCACTCTTCTAAGGATTCTGAGTATTCTTTCTCATCATCTGAATGCATTTCAAGTATTCCTCATGAAAATAACAGGTAGAGAGGAAACATCGATGAGACAAAATTTAAGATACATTTAGTGATCCAAACACTGAATAGTCATAGCAAATTTCTCTTTTGTTACAAATATACACATTTCAGAGTGTTAGAAATTTTCATTACTAAATATTTCCTTTTAACTTTCTAGGTACTTAATTAAAGTTTATCTTTCTCACAACTCTCCTAGTACTTTACATATTTGCTTTTCCTTTGTTATGCCCTTACGAATTCCTCTTTGGAATTAGATGTATCTATCTCACTTCTGTGATATCAGTGAAGTCAGGTGGCATGCTTTAATACGTCTCCTTGACAGTGCCAAGCACAGCACCTCGTAGATTGTAAGTAGATGTGCATACCTTGTTAAATATGTTATTGATAATCCCTTTGATATTTAACAATAATATATTTTTCTTCTATCACTATATTATTTTTCTTGGTTAGCTATATTAATATATACATATATAGCATATATAATATATATTTGCACATACACACATATGATTTTACTCTTATCTATATATGAAAGAACAAAATACCATAATTTAGAGTCCCAGACAGTAACTGTCTTTAAATTCCAGTGCTTTAAAATAAAGTCTAAAAAATACATATATTCTAATTGTACAGACTCAAATTTCTATCATTTGTCACATTCTCAAGTTATTTAAGATTTGTAAAATATTTCAAAAATATTAACATATAATCCACTGAATTTGAAGTACACTCATACTAATTACAAGTAAGATTTATCAGTGAGAAGATGTGATTTTTTCCCCCTCATAAAGAGCTCAAGGCGATCTGGAAATGATATATTTCAAGGTAATGCCATGTGTGTTTCCTTTCTGCTTAGAATGGTTATTTATAGTTGGTTCAATTAATTCCTAGAGTGTGCAGGGCAAAGAATCCCTTTATCCTGCCATCCTATAGAGCTAAGGGTGTGGTCTATGCTGAGCTGGAGCAAACTTTAAAGCTGATCAAACTTCTAAGCAAAATCCTATATTATGATTAGTGATGGACCCAATCGTGTGAAGTGAATAGAGGTGAAGGAAACACAAAGGGTTCCAAGGTTGGAGTTGGATGAAAGAATCCAAAAGATGAACTGTGTATCTAAGCCTTATCTAAACCCCCTTGGTGGCTGGAATTGGGTCTGAAATCTTGTTAGGACACACCTTCTCAGGAGATTTTATGTCTTTCTTCATTTTCGTCAGGTCAAAGGAGCCAAGAGAACAGTTTGTGGGTTCAAAGGCACTAAGGGAAATGTGACTGAAATTTCAGAGACAGCCCCCAGATTGCAGGGTTGGGCTCAGATGCCAGGACAACTTCAAAGCCTCAAGAACTCTTTGGACCTAATTATTAGCAGATAATAATACTTAAAATCATTTTTTAATTTATAAAGGCAATTTAGTGTAATTTTAACAGAGAAGGCTGTAGAAAGCAGACAGTGGCCAAATGAATTTCACTTTCACAAAACAGAGAAAAAGAATAAAATATTTATAAAAACATTTTTTAGAGACTTGGGTTCAGACAAAGAATAAAGCAAAGCTTTGTGTATCTGTATTTCTAAATACCTTTTAAAATAGAAGACTCAAATATCTGCTTCAGCAGGCACAGAAGATGATGTCCCTGGAATTCAGAAGCCCTGGGGCTGCTATAGACAATTTTTCCGGGTACATTTTGGGGGCATTTTTATATCTGCAAAAGCGATAGGATGTTTAATACTCACTGTTACTATACTGTTTCTGTGATTATCAACTAAATGTAATTTGGGGATTTTTTTTGGTATTTTAATTAGTTTAGATAAAATTTAGTGAGGGTGATTTTTTAACATATTATATTACTTTAAAATATATGGAAATCATGATAATAACAAAGTCATTTAAAATTCTAGAATCCTTTACAAATCAAATTTGACCAGGTATCTAACATAAATAATTGTAAGATATAACTATTTTAAACGTTCAATTTTATTGTTTATAGTTTAAAAACATTTCTAGCATTTCTGTCAAGTTTTCAGCACATTCTTTTTTCCTTGAACAATTATTTCAGCCAAAAACTCTGCTAATTCACCTCAGGGTAACAAGAGTGACCAATAAATACATTCTGTACAAAGAATATTAGAAATTAGCTATCAAGCCAATTAATAAACATTTGTTAACATTATACTTTACAAAAAAGAGAGATATGAGTTAGAGGGGCTAAGATGAAAAGATAGCTACATTCATGGAGCTTACAAAAAGATGGCTCAGATAAGAAAATAAATTATATACAAGGCGGAGTATAATGTGTACCAGAAGTCTAAATGTCAAAACGGGACCAGATCTTATCTGCATAAAAGAACATGGTGAAATTAAAGTAGTTCCAGGCCTTGATAGGTGTCACCTGTCGATAGGTGAAGAGAAGGAACTTCTTTTTTTTTTTTTTTGGAGACAGAGTCTCGCACTGTCGCCCAGCTGGAGTGCAATGGCGCCATCGCCACTCACTGCAAGCTCTGCCTCCCGGGTTCAAGTTATTCTCCTGCCTCAGTCTCCTGAGTAGCTGGAACTACAGGTGTCTGCCACCACACCCTTCTAATTTTTTGTATTTTTAGTAGAGACGGAGTTTCACCGTGTTAGCCAGGATGGTCTGGATCTCCTGAACTCGTGATACACCCGCCTCTGCCTCCCAAAGTGCTGGGATTACAGGTGTGAGCCACCACGCCCGGCCCCCGAAGAACTTCTATACTGTTCTCCACAGTGATTGTGGCAATCTGTACTCCTATCAACAGTGGATGAGAGTTTCCCTTTCTCCACATACTCACCACTATTCATTAGTGTCTTTCTTTAGGATATAAGCAATTTGAACTGGGGCGAGATGGTATCTCATGATTTTGATTTGCATTTCTCTGATGATCAGTGGTGTTGAGCACATTTTCATATGTCTGTCTGCCTTTTGTTTGTCTTATTTTGAAAAATATTCAGATCCTGTGCCCAGTTTTTAATCAGATTATTAGATTTTTTCCTGTAGTTATTTGGGCTCATTATAGATTCTGGTTATTAATCTCTTGTTAGATGGATAGTTTGCAAATATTTTCTCCCATTCTGTGGGTTGTCTATTTCTCTGAAGGATGTCATTGGTATTTTGTTGGGGATTGTATTGAATTTGTAGATTGCTTTGGGTGTTACAAACAGAAATGTCTCTTTAAATAATAAAATAATACTTTTAGAATTCAGTTGAAATGTTCTATGAAGTTTGCTCTCACTTTGGTTTTTTGTTGGTCTGGCAAGTTTGTCGTTGTTGTTGTTGTTGTTTGATTTTGTTTGTTTGTTTGTTTGAGACAGGGTTTCGCTCTTGTTGCCCAGGCTGGAGTGCAGTGGCGCGATCTCAGCTCACTGCAACCTCCGCCTCCACCTTCAAGTTCAAGTGTTTCTCCTACCTCAGCCTCCCGAGTAGCTAGGATTCCAGGCAGCCTCTACCGTGCCTGGCTAATTTTTGTATTTTTAGTAGAGATATTGGCCAGGATGGTCTTGAACTGCTGACCTCAGGTGATCTCCCGGCCTCGGCCTCCCAGAGTGGTGGTATTATAGGTGTGAGCCACCAGCCCAACCTAGTCTGGCAAGTTTTGAAGAGACCTAGCTGTAAATTTGAATTCGGTTCAAATTCTGATTCCTTTCCTCCCCTTAGCTTTTTGACATTGGATATGTTTCCAATTTTTTTTTCAGCCTTGTTGCTCTTATTTTAACAATTGAGACTGACACATTTAACTTCCAGGGTAATTTTGGGGATTAAGTATGCTATGACATAAAAAGGGCATAGCATGCAATCTGTGCTACTTACGAGCTTGGTAAATGTTGGGAATCCCATTCTGTATTTTCTATCCATGTTAGCTATTCTACTCCCATAGAACAATGGTCTCCTCATCAATGACAAACACCATTCTGAAATTTTGATCCAAGTTAGTAAGATAAATTGCTCAAATAATGTATGCAGCAGTGCTAAGGTTTAAATATGTCTCCAAAATTTTATGTATTTGAAACGATCCTTAATGCAACAGTATTGAGAGGTAGGAAATTTACAAGGTAGTTAGGTCATGAGGCTTTGCCCTCACGAATGGATTACTGTTGTTACTGAGGGAGTGAGTTTATAATGGTGACAGAGTTTTGTCATAAAGGGAATTCAGCCTTCTTTTGTTCTCTTTAGTGCTCTCTGTCTCTCTCTTCCAAACCTTCCACTAGCAAGAAAGCCCTGACCAGGTGCCAATTCCTTGATATTGGACTTCCTAGCCTTCAGAACTGTGAAAATAAATTTCTTTTATTTTAATATATTACCTACTTTGTGATATACTGTTATAGCAACACGGAATGGACAAAGATAAGCAGGGTATGTGTTTTCCTTTTCTTATCTCATTATGACACAAATCTCAATTCTCCATCTTAATAAATGTGACTAAGGCTTTCCTGAAATCTGAAGATGCAAGGAATATATGATGGAGACCACCTGACAGATTAAAAAGTGTTTCTGGTCTGTAGAATAAGAATCTAAATATTTAGACTTCCTTTGGGTCATAAATTGAGGAAGTAAGAGACATGTAGTGTGTTCTACGCTGTATTAGAGTTTTTAATTATACATTGACTATAAGCCAGGATATGTGAAAACACTACATTCATTTTCTCATTTAATCTATAAAATAATATATATATGAAGTAGATCTTATTATTATGCCTATTTTGCAACCAAGCAAGTTTTCTGGTATTCAGAGAACTTTGGTAACTCATCTAAGTTAAAACAGAATGTGATGATATCAAGTCACAAACAGAAACAGAAAAATAGTACAGTGTTGCTACTGAAATATTCATATATAACACATTGGAGTTGGTTACACAGGAATGCCAGAATGCAGAACACCCAAAAAGAGATAATGGATGGTTTGCTAATTCATATACACTGGAACTATAAATAATGTGCGTTATATAGCGTATATTTTTTATTGAAAAAATATTTTGTTTTTGTTTAATTTTCTTGAATCAAGAATGGCTCTGCTTTTGTTCTACACTTATTTTAATAAGGAATACCTGTTAATGGTATACAAAATATACATTAGAAAAGAAAAAAGTCACATAAACTCTTCCATAAAGTCGATGGAAGCAATTGTTAATATTTTTGTGTATATTCTTGGAGATGTATATTTGCATGCAGATATAAACAAATAGATTTGATATTCATAAAAATTGAAGCATACTGTTATACTGTTTTTCAATCTTTAATTCACATTAAACAATATATTATGAGTGTCTTTCCTTGACAGGAAATTTGCTTTCACAAAACCTAGCTATATTTTAAAGGACTGTGTAGAATGTGTATGGATATTCCTGAACGTATCTAACTCTTTTCTTGAACATTTAAATTTAATGCTGCAATGAACATGCTTTTAATAAAATCTTGGGGCACATTCTAAATTATTAGCATGAGTTCCTACAGTGGAATAGCTGGGTTATATGGTACACTAAATTCTACAGCTTTTCATAGGTATTGCCAAATTGCCCTCCAGGAAAGAAGGATCCTTTATATAAGATAATTGGTAGTTTTATTAATAATGGCTCATTGCCTTAAATAAAGATATTTAATGTGTTAATTTAGTCCAGAATTCCTTAAGGAGAAAAAAATAAAGGAAGATAAGCATTTTGGTGTGAAAATTTTATTGGCAGCACAGAGCCATTGCTACTTCATAAGCATTTACCTCTAAAATCATAAATGTACACACGAGAACCTTCAAAGATCTCAGACATATTTGAAGAGAAGATATTTTATTATAAACATTTACCATATCATGCTCTAAAAGTTTGAAATTTGGTTAATCAAGAGAAATTTCCATATTTCAGTGAATAAATTAGCTATGGTTTCCATTACCATGAAATAAAAAAGCTCCTTCCAATTCTTTTTATGGGAAAGTTGGTGTCTTGGATGTACAACTTAGTTTCCTTGAGGGAACAACATTTCCAAGTAAGTGGGAATCATTTTTCAGCAAAGAACAGCTTCCAAGTTGGTGAAAACTGGTTCAACATTCTGCCTGAATTATATATTAAACGCAAGTGTGGAAAAATATATTTTCATGGGTAATATTCGAACATATTCATGCAATAGATTGAATACTGTCATTAGATATAAATTTTAAATACTTAAAAATATACCTTCTACTTACTGGAAACAAATAAACAAAATTTTAAGAGACAAAAAAAAGAAAGCCCATACAACTTTACCTAAAATATACATTATATTATAAATTATCATTGACATATTTCATGTATGTTTATATCTATATGGGAGAAAACAAATGTTCAAATTTATGATCACATTTATTTTCGGAGAACAAGAACTTATGTACTTACAATGTTTCAAGACCCTGGAATTTTCACAAAATACCAGGGTTTTAAGCTACTTAACTAACAGGAACTAAAATGAAATGAGACATATGTTGATTTAAAAATCAAATGGAGACTCAGTGAAGTAGGCTCTTATTCTGATTACTAGTGCCAAAGACTAATTCTTTAATAAACTATATACCTTTTTTTAAAATAATAACCAAAGTTTTACATGTTTGATGAAAAACTTATAATGAAGGAGAGGCATGGGAAATCAAGTATAACAAATGATTTCCATTATAATGTTAATTAATTTTCTAGGCAGTACCTTAATAAAGAGCCACAAGGATATAGAATGCAAACAAAGCTATAAAAATATTTACAATGTCATTAATATTCTAGAGAATTGGCAAAGATGCCACTGGTAATTCAGACTTAGCATGTACACAGACAATGCTTTGCATCTAGAAAATATGTTATGTTAGAACCCTGGGGAGATCATAGACCTACCTTTTAATTTCTCTTCCAACCTAGTACCAAACTCTAGAACCTTGGCAATGTATTCAACAATCTAAGCTGGCTATGCTATGGGTAACAACCAACTCCAATGTGTTTTTAACAAAACTAAATTTATTTTCTCTTCCACAAGTTCAAAGTGGGTCAGCAAAGTCTTTGCTCTGTACCTCAAATATTTAGTATTTCCCATAAACTGGAATTTAGACCTAATGACTTGATAATATTCAGGTTTAACAGCTCAGCAAAAATATTTTATAGATTGTTCTGTGTCATTAGTATTTCAGTATATGAAGAAGTGCATCTAGTTACCCTATTTTAAATGATGCTAAGTTTGATCAATGGAATGAACAGAGACTAATATTTCCATATTTCCTAATGGTTCTAGAATCCACTGATGATCATTGTCTATACCAATTGTCTCATTATGGCTTGCAAAATAATTATTTTTCAAAATCTTTTTTAATATGTATTAGCTGAAAGACTTTTGTAAAGGATTTCTCATCAAATAGTTCCTCTGATGACCTAGAAAGTCAGTTCAAATAGTCATGAAGAATGGCTTATTAATATCTTCCCCTTTTTATTGCTAGTATTCTAAGTAAAGACTTGGTACCCTGGCTACTTTCTATATGTATATATATATTTGCTCATGTGTGTGTGTGTGTGTGTATGTGTATGTGTATATATATATATACACACACGTATATATATACACACACACGTATATATATAAATATTTGCTTGTGTGTATATATACACACACACACACACATATATAAACATATTTGCTTGTGTCTTGATTGTGTATTTGTACTTTGAAGGGGAGGGTCAGTGGAGAGAGGGATAATAAAGTGCATGAACAAACAAGGCTAATTTATGTAGACTTTTGTTACAGTTTATCATTTCTTCATTTAGTATAGAGTTTATAGTGCTTGAATATCTTGACTTTTTGTCTAACTTTCAGAAGTTTCTGTATTTTAAGAGTCATTTCTACTGACAGAAAATTGAATAATAAAAGACGTTGCATAGCTTCAGGAATTAATTTAAAGCAGGACACATTTTAAAATCTATCAGTTGAGGATAAACTCCTTAATTTAAAAAAAAGAGAGAGAACTCCCTTTTGTCTCTATTCTGTTGATTTGAGAATTACCTTTTTCTAAGACAAAAGGGTTTCTATTGGGTTATTAAAACGGCAGGTGTGAGGTTCGTGAGAGTGTGTGTGTGTGTGTGTGTGTGAGTGTGTGTGTGTGTGTGTGTGTAGCATTTGAAACCAGACTTTGGACTACAGTACCACTTCTATTACGCTGACAATTTCTCTCATTTTCTACCTACATTCTTGGGCAGCATATTTTATATTTCAGACACTATTAATTCTTCAGTAATGGGGATGGGAGAGGCCTGTCTGCTTTCTCCTAGCCCCATGCATTCTGCATTCTACAGCCATCCAAAATATAAGGGGATCCCTAGAGCAGTGAGGCCCTTAGGGAATTTCAGGTTGATGGAAAATCAATAATGCCTTTAATAAATAAGTATTTAACATGGCACCTGGTACAGGGTAGAGGCCAAAATACATTTGTTGAATGGATATGTTGTTGAATGATAAGTACTCTGACTAAATAGATGCATTCTTTTAGAATGATTCATTTTTGGTGAGTGTATATACTCCAAAAATCTACCTTACAGCATTTTTGATATTTTTATTTTCAGTACGATACCTGTGTTTCTAAATTATAGCAGCAAATCTAGAGAGTTTGTTGATGATACTGCCTATTTTACTGTGAGGCTGTTTACCATTCCATCTGGAGTTTAAATGTAGCTCTCAAATCATTACAGAGTTTATACAGCAGAGGATGAAAATGGATGAACTATCTTTTAAACATGTCTCAACATAAGCCACAGGGTCCTTGACCTTTGATGCTACAGGATGGCTATGGATAATGGGAACACAGCTGCTGCTTAATACAGTGGGTGTGGCCTGGTGTCTGTGTAACAATACCACTCACATCTTGCAACTTAGGTCTTGCTCCTTATCGAACTCAGATCTGCTTTCACTAAAAAGAAGACTTAAGTAATTATAAAAAATTCAGTGTCCATATTTTAGCTAAATAAGTGCTAAGCAATAACTTTAAATTTAACAATTAATTTATTCACTACTAAAAAGTTTATGTATTTGGAATGATGACTAGCAATAAATTTATTTGTGATACAAAAGTAAGCCTAAATACAAACAGTTTGTATAGGGGGTACAAGTGCATTTTTGTTAACAAGGATACAATGCATAATGATGAAGTTTGGGCTTTTAGTGTAGCCAGAACCCAAATAGTGTACATTGTTCCCAGTCGATAATTTTTCATCCCTCACTCCTTTCTCACCCCCCACCTTTTTGAGTCTCCAGTGTCTGTTATTCCACTCTTGTGTCCATGTGTACACATGTTTTAGCTCCCACTTGTAAATGAGGACATGAAGTATTTCACTTTCTGTTTCTCCATTGTTTCACTTCAGATAATGGCCTCTGGTTCCATGGAATATATTTTAAAGGTAACTTTTTTTTTAAGTAAAAGATTCAGAAGCAACTCTACCAATATCTACACTTTTTTCCGGAAAATAAAAATTGCAAAGTATTGTATACATTTACACATCTAGTCTATAGTATCAGTATCAAATTTGACCTAAAACCAGAATTACAAATGCCTTTCAGAAATTGACATGTCCAGTGATATAGAAATAACTGTATAGTAATAACTATTTCTAACACCTTCCCTACTGCTTCAGCTTTAGAACAGTTCCTTCTATAAAACTAGCTTATTTCTCTGCATCAATGCTTTTACACTGTTGGTGGGAGTGTAAATTAGTTTAATCATTGTGGAAGACAGTGTGGCAATTCCTTAAGGATCTATAACCAGAAATATCATTTGACCCAGCAATCCCATTACTAGGTATATACCCAAAGGATTATAAATTATCGTACTACAAATAAACATGCACACATATGTTTATTGCAGTACTATTTACAATAGCAAAGACTTGGAACCAACCCAAATGCCCATCAATGATAGACTGGATAAAGAAAATGTAGCACATATACACCATGGAATACTATGCAGCCATAAAAAAGGATGAGATCATGTCCTTTGCGGGGAAATGGATGAAGCTGGAAAGCATCATCCTCGGCAAACTAATACAAGAACAGAAAACCAAAATTGCATGTTCTCACTCATAAGCGGGAGTTGAACAATAAGAACACATGGACACAGGAAAGGGAACATCACACACCAGGGCCTGTCATGGAGTAGGGGGAAAGGAGAGGGAGAGCATTAGGACAAATAAGATAATGCATGTGGGACTTAAAACCTAGATGATGGGTTGATAGGTGCAGGTGCAGCAAACCACCATGGCATATGTATACCTATGTAACAACCTGCACATTCAGCACATGTATCCCAGAACTTAAAGTAAAATTAAAAAAAAAAAAAACTAGCTTATGGTTCACACATAGATATCAGTTTCATTATTTTGGAAACAAAGTTGTAAGTTTTTTAAGTCCATCATTTTGAATACCATAACAGAAAGTCATTTCTATAGAGATCCTCAGCAGTTAATAATTCCATGTTTATAACATGTTTTGGCATAATTTCTTATTAGAAAAATGACATTTTCCCTAAAGTAGCATTTTTAAAGGAAGAAAGAAAAAAAAAAGTATGACTTACAAAGCTCTAAATGCTTATATATTTAATTATATATGTTTAATTATGCAATATATATGTTGATATACTTGTAACTCAGAATAAGTCGTCTTCATTCATTGGTGAGAGTTTATTTGAGTTGATGAACTGATTTGGTATTTGAATGGCAATTGCACCCATGAATTAAGATTCCTCCTATGTTAAAGCATTTATATTAATTTTGTTTCTGATTATTTAAAAATTTAGCTATCTGCTGATAAAAATCTTTTAGAATATGAGTTCAGTTTATATCCACATTTTTTTCTCAGTATGACTCTGACCAGTCACCTGTAGGAGTGAGTCACTGAAGCCATGTTTTCCTAGAAAATACTGCCCTATCCAGTCACAGTTGACTATAGGGTGCAGGCATTGACTCAAGACTGGAAAGTTGCATTTCTTCTTTGAAAATTTAGACTTGCATCTCAGGGACTCTTGTTAACCTCTTTTAAGTAGCTGGATTGGAAGATGATAAAACAAAAAAAGTAAGGCTGATTATCTTTAGTGTGGAACGCAAAGGAAAGACAGTTAATGACAGGACATGGGAATAGCAGTTATCCCAAAGGAGACCAGGATGACATGTACACTGAGACTGAGATGGGAAAAGTAGCCTTTTAGTTCCAAAGCCTTTTAAACTTGGTCCCTATACCTCAGACCATTCATGGTTCACAAATAAGAAAATACCTCTAATATAATAAACCCCATTTTGAAGCAAATTTTAGTTGATTTCTATAAAATGCAACCAAAAGAGTGTTTATTTAGAAGTTTATATTCATTAGGTAGTGTATGCTTACTAGATTCTAGGCCAAGAATTTAGAGGAAAATAAAAAGTAGCAGCCCTGACTCTCACTCCAACTCCATTTTATTTCAAGAAAAAGAGAAAGGAAGAGGAGGAGAAGAAAATGAAGGTCAGTATGGGCAGTAAATAATTACAATGTACTGTGTTAAGTCCTAAAATAGCAATAAACGTTAAATTTTAAAGGAGGACAGAGTTTGGGGTAACAGGATGTACTGCATTGGAAAGATGGCATCTGGAGCCTTAGATAAGTAGGACATCACTAGCCAGAGAAAGAAAAAAATGAAAGTTCCAAGAAGTCAAGGAATAGTATGTAGAAAGATGCAGAAATGAGCAGGAAGGTGGAATATATATTGGGACATAAGGCTAGAAAGAAAGACCAATGCCAAAATGTAAAGTCTTTGAATTCTAGCCTAATGTATTTGGACCTTATCCCACAGGCTGTAGGTAGTGTGACCATATGTTGCAGATTGCCAGGAACTGCCCTAATTTACACTTGCCAACTTGGCATAATGATTAATAGCACACCTTTTTTTATTCTCAAGAGTGTCGAAGTTTCGGCAATACAGTATTTGATCACTGTATCCATAGGGAACTATTAAAATATTAGGCTAGAAATAACACGAGCAAATTGTTGTTTCCAAATTATCACTTGTGGGGTTGTGTAGAGCAGCAAGCTCAGGCCTGCGAGTCATTCCAGTTTATGGTCTGTTTTTATAAACAAAATTTAATCAGAAAGCAGCCATTCCCAATACTCATTTATTATCGATGGCTGCTTTCATGCCTCGATGGCAGAGCTGAGTGGTTGTGATAGAGATCAATCATATAGTCTGCAAAGATGAAAATGTTTACTATCTGGGTGTTTGTAAGAAAAAAAACCTGCTGACTTCTAGTATGAAGCAAAAAATGGAAGAAGTAAGACTGGAAGCAGGGGGATTCATTGAATCCTAATTTCTGTTTAATAGAGGAGTACCTGCCTTGCTCACGTTCAATAATATTTGAGTTTTGGTTCCAAGTCACAAGTTTATTAAAATATATAATTTGGATAGTGATCTTTTGTCTTGAGAAAGTCTTCATTAGATTGAGATATTTTACTAGGAATCTTGACAAAATTTCAGAGAGGTGATTAAAATTTTACATCTAGAATACAAAATAATATTGTGAGATTGTTATGTTCAAGATATTTCTGTCCAGTAAAAAAAAAAAAGAAAAAAACTATAACTGCCATTAAAAATCAACACTAAATAATCCTCAAATGTGAAAGTAATTATATAAAGGTCACACAAAATGAGTATAAACTGTTGAGACTGAAAATGGCCTCAATAATATACATCGTAGGAACAGTAAATAACCCCACACCTACTTTTATTCTTGGGAAGGAAGAACATGTGACAATCTGATTTGTTTTTATTGCTTTGACGCAAAACACACAAACCCAATATATCTTACCCTTAAGTAACTTGCAAAGAAAAAAGTGTTTGTGTATGAATTGCTAATGGCCTCAGAAATGAGTAAGACATGTGTCCTAGATTTTATTTATGTAGGATACACAATAATCAACAAAAAATGCATGCTGTTGGACTGAATTTAGTAAGATTATAAAATCGGAGAGAAAACAGTCCCTCCTCACATTTCTAAAAACCCTGTAAAGATTATAAAGCACTGAGATGGGAAAATTTAGTTTTAGTTCCCCAAACCATATGCCATAATATTTGCTGAGTAATATTATTTGTATCAAGAGGTGACGGTATTATTTACAAATAGGAAGACGGAGACTCAGGAGAATGGCACAATTTTTTTAATCTATGTAACTGAAATAATTTCATGAATTCAGACTCTCATAATGCAATAAAGCAAGAATGTTGCTTATTCTCTGGCCCTTGTGCAAGGAGCTTCCACTGCCTTACTTCCTATTCTTTTCCTTACAACATGTGGTAGAATTCAGGGCTCCTTGATTTGAAAAAGAAAAATATATGTGTATACATATATATACACACACACTATTTGCACTCATGTCTAGGTGAAATTATCATTTTTGTGAATTGTAAATGTAGGCAAGGAAGCCCAGTAGCATTATCAAAAAAATACTTTACCTATAACATTAGAGTTGTCTCAGATACTGGAATATATTATTTGCACTTAACATTCCCTTGAAATTATTAGATATTAGAATTATTACTAGATGCTATTTGATGCATTAGTAAGGATATACATATATTCCTATATCAAGAATAATTTGATATGTTGATAATACTATAGCAATATAATTCATTTCCTCTGTAATGCTGTGTAGTGTTTTTTGTTTTTTGTTTTTTTTTCATTTAAAAATCTTATTCTGAGGAAGAGTTCGTAGGAGTCACCAGCTTTCCAAAGGGAACCATGGCATAAAAACCTTGGTATAAAAAGTCAAACTCCTACAAGAGTCAAAAATATCTGTTCAGTTAGCTATTGAATCACCTCAGAATTTAGTGACTTAATGCAACAGCAATCATTTTATTATTTACCAGGGGGGATTAATTGAATCCTAATTTCTGTGAAATTGAATCTTAGTTTCTGGTGTTTGACTGGACTCAGCTTATTGGTACTTACTTGGAATATATCAAGCTGTTTCATCCCGATATTGTCTGGAGCTGAAGTCGTCTCAAAGTCTTCCCCACCCTCAGGTCTGGCAGGCGGCTAGGACTTCCAGCAGACTTTCTGGCAGTTACACCTACTCATGCCTGCCTGGTTGTCTCACAGCATGGCAGCTGGTTTCAAACGTGAGCATCCGAAGAGATCCAGACAGAAGCCATGTTGCCTGTTAGCACCTAGCTCAAAAATCATGTAACATACCTTTCTCCATAGTTACAGACGTGTCCAGATGCAAAGAGAGATGACACAGACCCCAACTCTCAACAAGCAGAGTGGCACTGCCACATCATAAGAACTTGTGGGATAGGAAATATTCAGGTGTCTGTCTTTGGAAAATACAATCAACAATAACATTCCAAGGTTTTCCATGTTTTTGAGCCTTTTCACATAATGTATCTTCTGCTCTAAATCTTTTTGCCTTATTTATTTAATATTATACTCTTGTCTTCCCTTCAAATCCAAAGTAAAGCAGAAGTTCTACTGAAAGTCTTCTCTGAATGTCTTCCTCCAATACACACAAACACAGTTAATTTCTTGGTGTGCGTGTGTGTGTCTGTTTGCTGCTATTTTATCATCCTCCCTTTACCTGTGAATTTACTTAATACATTTTAGTACGTACTTGTTTGTAGGTCTCCTTCTTACTTGACTGTGAGCTCTCCGAGGACAGAGTTTGAGACTTCCCCTCTGTTTTCCCCCACAGGACTCGTTACATATTCACGCATTTGTAGGATAAACAACTTTCCTTTCAAATTCCTTCTGCTGTTGCCTGTTAGAACAAGTAAGCCATCATCTTTCCATGAGTTGGGTGGCTTTGTGTTATCGACAACTGCTGTGACACAGTTTGTGAAATTTTTGAGCACACCAAACTGTTGCGTTAAGAATTAGGCCAGAAGATTGAGGTTCACTCCAACAAGTGATGGAGTTTTATAGCTACTTATGATTTTTTCCCTTAAGATTTTAAACCTTTAATATTCAAAAGCTTGAGTTTTCTGTGTTTGTCAAAATACCTTTTCAGATGGAAACTGATTTTCCAGTGATCATTACAGAGAGCTCCATGGAGCACATGAGTGGAGACTATGATTGTTCAAGGCACTGTACAAGAACACTATTGAGAGTACTCAGTATAACAGTGTTATTATAGATGATATGTTTTTAAAGATGTCTGTCATGAATTATTTATAGTCGTGGCACTTAGAAACTTTGAAAAGAATCAACACTCACTGTATGGAACTATGTGAGGCTCACAGCCAGACGTGGGGGTGCAACAACCCCATTTACTGATTCCTTCCTTCCAAGATTGAAAAATGAGACCAAGGAAAGAATGTCAGTTCAACATGAGCAAATAGCATCTCTAATTCTTATAAAACTGTATGTGAATAACATCACCACTGCCTCAAAACCAAAGGCAGAGACACCACACAACAGTGCTAATAATCTGATATAACATAATTTCTCCAAAAGTGATTAAGGTATTTGAATAAAGCAGATAAAATGATAAGGCATAAATTAAGTCAGGGATTCCCAACCCCTGGGCCAAAAAACCAGGCTGCACAGTAGGAGGCGAGTGGCAGGTGAGCAAGTAAAGCCTCGTCTGTATTTACAGCCACTCCCCATTGCTCACATTACTGCCTGAGCTCCGCCTCATGTCAGACAAGCAATGGCATTAAATTCTCTTAGGTGCACTAACCGTATTGTGAACTGTGCATGTGAGGGCTCTAGGTTGCATGCTCCTTATGAGAATCTAATGCCTGATGATCTCAGGTAGAGCTAAGACGGTGATGCTAGTGCTTGGGAGTGGCTGCAAATACAGATAAACATCAGCAGAGAAGTTTGACAGCAAAGAGACCATAATAAATCAATTGCTTGCAGTCTCATATCAAAACCCTATCAGTGAGTGGCAAGTGGTAATTAAGCTGCATCTGGTGGCAGGCTTTACTGTGGCAGGTGAGTTGATGTACTTTAATTGTACAGCTGCATCTGGTGGCAGGCTTTAAGTCAGAATCCGACACTTATTTTAGTCTACACTCGGCCCACCCATTATGTTATTTACCACTTCCATCCGTGACTCTTTCCCACGCTGTGCACTTATCTCAGTCACAGTTGGGTAAGCTCACAAGCCCTAGCCAAAATGAGTAAAAAACAGACATCACTGGAGGGCTTCTTTGAAAAGCGGAGAAGATTCAATGATGAGACAGCAGAAGACTCTAGGACGACCAACAAAAAGCTGCATCTAAAAGAAAATACGAAGAGGCCTACTTAAATTACAGGTTCATTGTAATAGCTGATTCACATTCTCCAGGCCTGCTTTGTGTAATATGTGTCAACTGGCTTTCCAACAAAGCTATGAAACCTTCAAAACTGCTTTGCCACACCGAGAGCAAGCACCCTGCATTAAAAGACAAGCCTTTGGAGTTTGTTGTTGTTTTTGTTGTTGTTGTTTTAATGTGAACATGAAGAACAGAAGCAATATTGAAGGCCACCACTTCGTCAAATGTGTCTGCACTGAGAACATCATTCTTAGTGGCTAACCACATTGCTAAATCTAAGAAGCCCTTTACGATTGGTGAAGAGTTGATCCTGCCTGACACTAAAGATATTTGCCATGAATTTTAGGAGAGGCTGCTGTTCCAAAGGTGGCACGCGTTTCCCTTTTGGCTAGCACCATAACTCGGTGAATTGATGAAATAGCAGAGGATAGTTAAGTGCAACCGTTAGACAGGATTAATGAGTCACTGTGGTATGCAATCCGGGTTGATGAGTCTGCTGATGTTGACAATGAGGCAACAATGCTTGTTTTGTGTGGCATATTTTTCAGGGGATGTAAATGAAAATATATTATGTGCATTTTCGTGGGCAACAAACACCAGAGCTGCAGAACTATTTAAGTCTTTGAATAATTATATGTCGGGAAAACTGAATTGGTCATTTTGTGTCCACATATGCATGGACAGAACAACTACCATAGGTGGACGCTTTTCTGGTTTGACTACTTGGGTCAAAGAGGTCACTTCTGAATGTGAATCTCTACACTGTATCATCCACAGAGAAATTCTGGCTAGCCAAAAAAAATGTCACCTGAACTTAACAACGTTTTACAGGATGAGATTAAAATGATCAACCTCATTAAAGTACAGGCCCTTAAATCTGTTTGCACAGCTCTGTGAAGAGGTGGACACAGAGCACACACGTCATCTTCTCTTACTCACAAAAGTGAGATAGCTTTCTAAAGGTAGATTACTGGCCAGAGTTTCTGAGTTATGAGAGCTGCTATCAAGATTTTTTTTTTTTTTGAGATGGAGTCTCACTCTGTTGCCAGGCTGCAGTGCAGTGGCGCAATCCTGGCTCACTGCAACCTCTGCCTCCTAGGTTCAAGCAATTCTTGAGCCTCAGCCTCCCGAGTATATGGGACTACAGGCTCCTGCCACCACACCCAGCTGATTTTTGTATGTTTAGTAGAGACGGGGTTTCACCATGTTGTCCAGGATGGTCTCAATCTCCTGACCTCATAGTCTGCCTGCCTTGGCCTCCCAAAGTGTTGGGATTACAGATGTGAGGCAGCACGCCCAGACTGAGATTTCTTTTAGAAAAACAGTCACCACTGGCAGCATATTTCAGTGACACAGGATGAGTCACAAAACTTGCTTACTTGTGTGAAATATTCAACCTGCTCAACAAACGCAATCTGCCACTTCAGGGGAGAATGACAACTGTGTTCAAGTCAGCAGATAACATGGCTGCATTCGAAGCCAAACTGGAACTATGGGGGCGACAAGTGAACACTGGGATTTCTGACGTGTTTCAAACATTATCAGGGACTTTGAAAGGGACTGAGCCAGGATCTTCTTTCTCTTAGCTGGTGCATGATCACCTATCTCGGCTTTCAAAAGAGTTTCAGCATTACTCCCCAATGAAAAAAAAACAAAAAACCCTAAATGGGAAGGAACGGACGTGCGACCCATTTGTGAATAAGCCTGGTGAACCAACTTTGTCGGTACTAGAAGAGGATCAACTGCTTGAGATCGCAAATGACAGTGGCCTTAAAAGTATATTTGAGATAAATTCCAATCTCCATATATTCTGAATTAAAATCAAGATGAAATATCCTGAGGATGCCACAAAAATACTGAAAATCCTGCTCCCATTTCCAACATTCTATCTTTATAAAGCAGGATTTTCTACAGTGACAGCAACCAAAACGAGATTACAAAGTAGACTGGACATAAGCAACACACTTTGGGTGTCACTCTCTGCCACCGCCCCTAGGTGGGACCATCTAGTTGCAGGAAAACAAGCTCAGGGCTCCCGCTGGTTCTACAGTATGGTGAGTTGTATAACATTTCATATATATTACAATGTGATAATAATAGAAATAAAGTGCACCACAGTACATGTAATGCTCTTGAGTCCTCCCGAAACCGTCCCACCTGCCCGGGTTCATGGAAAAATTGTCTTCCATGAAACCGGTCCCTGCAGCCAAAAAGGTTTGGGACTGCTGAGTTAAGGGATTAAATATGTGCGATTACTTTAGAACACAACTACAGGTTGAATATCTCTTATCCAAAATGCTTGAGACCAGAAGTGTGTTAGATTTAGGATTTCTTCAGATTTTGGAATATTTGCATAAATGTAATGAGATATCTTGGAATGAGACCCAAGTCTAAAGGCAGTCCATATTCTACTCTATTGGGAACATTGAGAACTAGATAGGTCATACTACTATCCTAGAGGGAAATCAGTGCCTGTAACACCCTTTATTTAATTCATCAAATGCGGGATCTTGACAGTGTTCATTTTTGCTGAAAAGATTATTACAACATACATTTTGCTTTCTTATTTGAGAATTTTTAAGTATTGACTCAATGTTCCCAATAGATCAGAAGTATAACCTTTTGATAATGTGACCTCATTTTTGTAAGATCTATTAAAAAATAAAGTATTGCCTTTATCCTCTTTAGAAATAGATTAGTAGGAGTAGAAACATTTTTAAAGAAAAGCTATAATCTTGGAAATATTTCTATTGTGTAAATTTTTTCCTGGTTCTAAGAAATTTTGTGGTAGTTTCTGGACTCTTATTGCATTCTTGTGTACTAAAATAATAATAATAAATGTTATATAAATTCTGACATTTTATACTAACAAGTGTATCTTTATTATTTACTCGGCTGAATGGGAAATGATTTCTATACTGATTACCTTTTGTAGAAATAGGACTCAAATGACTTCTCATTGTTATCTATGTAATAAATAAATTAGTTCTAAGAGTAATCAGAACCATCATTTTATAAACCACATCTTTATTCACTCAGTATCTCCTTAGGGAAAAACAGCGGTGTCTTCCCTCCAGGCTGCTAGCAGTCCATATTCCAATCCCTTCAGAGACGTGGTACTATGTTGCTTCAAGGGTACCAGACACCCTGGCCTCATTGCAAATACAGTGAACCCGAATCTCTATAGATGAGATCTGTGTATTTGTACTTTTCAAAGCTTCTTATATGAGTCTAATATACAGTTAGGTCAGAGAAACCCGGAAAACAAACATAGGATTTTCATTTCTGAATTTAGTACTTTCTCCACAGTTGCAGCATTTGGGGTAGGTAGGTGCTCTTCTGATGAAGAAAGGAAAAAAAAATGATGTGAAGAATATTTTCCAAAGTGGGAGGCATGATGTGACATCAAAGCTGAGAAAATAATTCCCGAGCTTTATTCATTCCAAAGTAGGACATATGTGCTCTCATTTTTCATGGTCCATTTGGATAGGGCAGCTCAAGAGGGCTGATTCTGGACCAGCAAGGCAGAGAATCATCTTTTCTTGCTTAAGCTAAAAAATGGTGAGATGTGGAGAGTTACTGGAAAAAAAATGCATAAAATCCTTACAGAACATTGGTTTAAATAAAGCTGTGTCCGCACTATGTACAGAAGAAACCCTGTACATCTTGATTCTGAGCTATGAGGTTTGTTTTTTGAGTGTGGGGGCATGAAAAGAAAACCCTAGCTCAATAAAAAAAATCTTTATAAACTTGTACATATCTGACAGGAGATGGTTTAAATCCCCTTGGAAAAACCGTGTTCCGATGTTGTGCATTTTCTCTATGCCTTTACTTTCTGATCTCTAATCTAATAATGGCCACTTGGCCTGCGTATTATCTGGTATTAGCCCTCTGGAGAAAATTTAAATGGTACACAAAATTGTGCTCTTATACGCATCATATCTACTCTGCATGTCAATGGTACAAAGACTGGATATTGAACTATGGATTTTACAAATATCCTATTCAATGATGGGAAATGTATTGCTTTGGATTTTTACCATAAGAAACACGAAACATGGAAGATGTTTATTAGAAGTCTATAATTCGAAATGAGATGTCTAAGAAGGCAGAAAAGTTAAAAGAATTTAGTGTTGAATTCTCCCACCAGCGATACAAGAAATGAACTTAAGGCAGAGGTAGAAGAAAAATAAAATCAACTAGAAATGTGAACCGATACTACTACCTCAGTTGTCTAATCCATGCTGTATGGGAGATCAATATTGATCAATATTCTGGAAATTAAGCGAGACATTTACAATTTGGGGTGTAGAAAATGAGTATTGGGTTTGAAATTCCATTGGCTCTCCTGTTTTCCCAAAGTGTCCCAGACGTCTTATCCCTTACAGTAACTGAGTCATTACCAGTATTCCTTAGGTCCAGTGATAGAGGAAGGACCCAGTTTATTTGCAAATTGTGAGTACAGCTACTATTTTATCTGTGATGCAAAATCATCTTTAAATTTCTGAGGTCACACCTGAGAGGTTCCATCTGGTAGTGTGGCAGTTTCTGATACAAAAAGACCGAACATCCAGATTTCAAACTATTGTTACAAGCGCACTTACAGAGTGCTAGCCATTATTGAGGCACTGCAGCAGCAGGTTGCATGCATTCATTCCTGTTATGAGCACAACATCAGTCTATGGTACTTCATTGTTGTTATTATTTTTATTATCCTCATTTTGCAGATATAGAAACTGATGCTTATTCAGAGGAAGCAATTTGCCCAAGGATACTCTGCTAATAGAATTTGAACCCAGGTCTTTCTAATTCCAAACATGAGGACTTCACCAGGCTGCTAACCTCTCATTGGCTTTTATTCTCAATACTATATTGTCTCTGTAGTCATACTGAGATATTTTCCCCCTCATCGACATCATTATCCCAAACTGAAAGTTTAACTTACAGCAAATAATAAACAGACCTGATGATAAATTTTTGTTTTAAAATTAAAGATTCTAACTCTTGTTTTTAACATCTTGTAGAAAGAGAACATCAATTCAAAAATGTGATCCTGATTCTCAAAGTGAGATCCACAGTGAGATCAAAGCAAGATATTTCTGTAAAGTACATTTATTTTTTTCCTAGAGCATATGAGAAATATGTTTTCCCCTTTTACTCGTCCATACTGACTACTGGAATATAAACTTTATCCCACAGTACATAGACCTCTCTTGATCCCCACTATGTCTTCAAAGCTCATAGAATAGCTGGCATTCTTTAAGCTTCATATTAATATCTTCATTAATCATAAAGGTATACAATTTACCAAATCTGGGAAAGATATAGGTAAACAGCAAAATATCAAAGTAGTGGTCTATAAGAAGAGCCATTTGAATAACATAGAGTCGAAAATTATTCACTTTACCAAAAGGAGTATATAAGAAAATGCTGGGAATGTGGGAGATGCTCAGAAAACAATGGAAATAATGGGAAATTCTTGCCATAAGTGAATTATTTTGCTTCGACTTTATAAATGGACCAATAATGAGCTCATAAACCGTTGTCCCAATTATAGAATTAAATTGACAAGCATAAAACATTTCCTTTTTTTTTTTTTTTTTAACTTTCAGCCAAACCAGTTTTAAGGAGAGAGCTAGGACTATTTTGAGAGCCTAAAGGTACATTGGATCTCCAATGTCAGTGTAGCTGGCAGGCTTGCCCTAACAGGAAATGAAGGGGAGTTGGACCTGGGTATCTACAGCGTCCCTTTCAGAAGATACTTCTTTAACTGGTGGATGTCCCAATGCCTAGTTGTCAGATCTTGCCACCAGGGCATCCTTCACACAGGAAACTCGTTTAGAGTGGCAGATGGCCTTGTGGCTCTCATCTCACCCATGTCCAGTGTTTGCCTGCCTGACCAATGCTCTGGCACTAGAAAGCAGCCCTTGTGTTCTCCCAGGCATTTCTGGGAAAACCTGGCCTGGGGAAGCCCCTGGTTCTTCAGATGGAAGGCACATATTCAGTTCCACCACAATAGGACACAAGTTCAAAGATTTTAATTTACAGATCCATGGCAAGGAAGGTGCAATGAGTGTGTAGGGCAGTTCTCCATCCCCAGGTCATGCAAGGCAGGAATAAAGAAGGATAAGAGAGGAAAAGTACAGAGTGTGTCTCACTTTATGTTTGGGAGCAAATGCCTGAATGGTCCTTTTAAAGGAAGCTGCAGGAGAGCGGGGAGTCTAGTGTACCAGGTGGAAGAGATAACTCTAAGCTCTTATCTCTGGCTACCTGCTTGAGCCATTTGGATGTAGCGTGGAAGTGACGCTTTGTCTGTGCATATACCGACGCAAAATGACCAATTCAGTTTCCCTGATATGTAGTCATTCAAGCTGTATCAAGAGTGACTGGACCCTGATTCTAGTATGAGAAAGTTGAACTTGTATTCAAAATGGATCCCCAAGGGAATATAAAATTATAAGAATTCACAATAGGTGCATATACCAGGTACATAACTATCCTCCACACCATAACCCGTGCACTGCCAGTTCACCTAGCACAGCAACCCCCAGCTCACGGTGAAGCATTGATAAGTTATAGTGAGAATGAAAGCAGAGATTAGAATTGGAACTATTTTGAAAACTATAAAATATTCTGCAGATAAATAGACTATTAATAATATTTTTATATAACGTTACCCTTCTCCACATGGCTTGTTGTTTTCTTTTTATTTGGCGTTATACACATTGGAGATAGGGAGCTCCTTGAGGACTGAACCTTGTCTTGCTTTTTATTATACAGTTCTTGGTACATGATAGTGTTAGCAGTGGAAAGTATCCGAGTCACATGGCACCACAGTACGTTACGAACAGTGAATCTGTATAGGTCTGCAGCTACCTCAGTTCTTGCCTTCTCAGAAGAAAGAATTAGACTGAGGGGCCTAAGGCAGAAGGAGAGACAGAGGCAAGTTTTAGAGCAGGACTGGAAGCTTATTAAAAAGCTTTAGAGCAGGAGTAAAATGAAGGAAAGTATACTTGGAAGAGGGCCAAGTGGGCAACTTGAAAGACAGGTGTGCTGTTTGACCTTTGACTTGGGGTTTTATACGTCGGCATACTTCCAGGTTCTTGTGTCCCTTCTCCCTTGATTCTTGGGGTGAGCTGTCCACATGTGCAGCGGCCTGTTAGCGTGTGGGAGGTGAGCACATGTGTTTACTGGAGCTGTACACACGCTTACTTGAAGCTTTCTCTTACCAGCCAAAAGTCCATAGAAGGTCATACACCAGTTCAACTGCCATTCTGCCTTTTAGTGCACGTGCTTGAGCCCACTCACCCAACTCCTGAGATCTTATCGAGAAACTGCTGATCACCAGTTTCAGATGTTTCTGTCTGTTGGGAGACTGCCTTTTCCTGGCGCTGGCTGTAACCAATTATTATTTTATAGATTTAGTTTACTAACCGCCGCCTGACCATCACCTGATGGTTGACTGACATACCTGATGGTGGACTGACATTCTTGATGGTGGGGGGCCCTCTCCTGCCCCTGCTCATGTCTGCCTGACTACCTGCTGTAAACAATAGGTCTTCAATAATAATACTAGAGCTGTTATTGTTATTCTTGAAAGCTGATCGAGATTTCGATACATAATTTGTGAACATATAATTAATTTGTCTTACCTTTTTATATTTCCTAGAACATACTGGGTTGTGTTTGCTTCAGGTAATCCTAGCTAATGTGCTCATTCTGTGATCAGAGGCATTGTTTTTTAACTTCTTTCCATCTCAATTTTCTTACTTCTAAAATGGAAATAATCCATCCCCCACAGGTTTGTCTTCAAGGCTGAATGAGATACTGTGTTTAAAAGTAAACTTAAGCTATTAAGGGTCATCCAAATGTTATTAGTGTTTCTAAGTGAGCTCAAGTAATATAAGGAACAAAATAAATGTCATGTCTCTGAGACCAAAGTACTTTCTCAGAGAATAACAAAAGGTTATTTCCTTCTGTATGACTTACGTAATTCAGTACAGAGAGAAGGGGACATGATAGCCCAGAAAAACACAGTTTCTTAAATATCATTGTTAATATTATGAACAACATAGTTTTGAATTTTATCTTTAAAAACATATTAAACATTTCTAGCCTTTTTTATTGCATCTTCGATTATATATTACAAAGCAGAGAAGTAATCCGCAAAGATGACCAAACCCTAAATATTTTCCTAGTTGATCCAACAAAGGAAGTGGCTTTGCTTGAAACGTGGTGGTTGTGGGTAGTCTTTAGGGGTTGGGCAGGGAAATAGAAAGGTATCGGAAGAGACCCTTCTCCTCTAGAGTACCGTTTTGGGTTCAGGGCTTTAGAGCTAAATCTTCCAAAGTTTATAATGAAAATTCCCATCTGAGGTTTCCTGCTGACTCATCTAAAAATGGCATTAATGTGGGTGTAGGAGGAGTTTCTGCCATAGGAATGAGAACAAACAGGACTTTCCAGATGTTTCCTCTGAAAGTGAAGTCCTGATCCTCTGACTTGTCTCTCCCACCAACTTGGTCACAGTGAAATATTAAATAGCATTCTTCAGTAGTTGAAGATTAAGCCATTATGGCAATTAAAACCACCACATTCCCCATTGCTTTTCCAGAGTTATATGTTTACTGAGGGGTAGCTCAGCGAGGCTTTATCCCTTCTCTCCCCAACCCCTGTGGTTTTCACAAGCATCCCCCAGCCATTCCAATGTGCACACAGTTTAAGCAAAAACAATTAGCTTGTGATACAAATGCTCTCAAGAAAAGCCTCATAGGCTTTCTTAAAACCAGATGACTAATCCTAAGTACTGCATATATAAAAATTCTGGAGCCCTCCCTAGCTCTTTTTTTCTGGAGGTTGAAAAACAGCCACAGGGATCTGCTTTTCATGAGCTAGCATGAGTTTCATTCGCTGAATCACGCAAAATTCTGGAGTCACATGGGTATCACCAAACCATTTCCCTTGTGCATTGCCAGAGTGACATTATCTAATGAGCATGCTGGATGGGGTGAGGCAAGCTGAGGTGTGCATCAGGTGCACTTGTCATGGATGCAGACCTCTGAAGGACTGGCTTTCAAGCCTGACTTGCAAATTTGATATGGCTGTCACTTTAGATTAGCCTCCAATTTAAATTCAGCTGTTGTCATTTCCGTCTCAGCATCATAAGCATATTGACGGAAGGCCCTGAATAAAATCTCAGTCCCAGAAAATCTTCTCTGTTAACATAATGCTAGAAAGCAACTTTGGTGGGGTAAAATGAACTCTACACAAATATATTGCCTTAGCAAGAGAACTTGCTTCTTTTTTCCCCCAAATTGATTTATCTCTACCTTTCAGAAGTCTAGGCTACTATACAAAAAATTGAATGTGAACGTACGGGACAATAATAGTGATATTAATTACTTTAGGAGTCCCCAATACTCATATGTTTCTCATTTAACCCTCATAGTCACTTCCAGTGACAGTATTATTGCAAGTTTACAGTCAAGAAAATGGTATCTGGTAGGGCTTGACTAACTTAGCCAATGTTTCAGGACTAGTGAGCTAGTGAAGTCAAACCCTCATCTTTCTAAATCCAAAGCCCACGTCCATGCTTCCTACATTGTAGATATATATGGAGTACAATGATGGAAGTAGTTCTAATTTATTCAATACTTCAGACATGTCAAAAACAGGGTTGTGTTGGTGAACGAGGCAACGCTGTCCCCATCCACAGCTTCCTTACAGTATAACTGAAGACAGCAAAATAAGTGATTAAAGTAAGACAAGGTTTGAAAGGAAAAGGATAGAATGCTCTCGCATCATAGAGCAGAAGAATCTTAACGTATCCAGTGAAGCAACATATACAGTCAAGACTGATAATCAAAGAGTAGAATTTGGCCAAGTGAAGGTGGAGGGGGCATGAGGGAAGACAAAGGAACAAAAGGAGCAAATATAATGGAAAAGAATCAGAGTTGAGAAAACACACAAGTTACTAAAAATGCAAAATGGTCTGTGAGGCTACGGGATGGAGAATGATGAAGACATTCATGGACTATAAAGCTTCAAATAGGAGCAGAAGTCATATTATGGAGCTCCTTATAATGTTGTCATTGTGCTACATGCTGTGCAGAAAATAATAATTATTATTATTCTGGCCCTTAAACAGTGCTGCAAGTCAAATATCACACAATTTTATCAATAGAGAAGCTGAGGCTCAAAGAGTTCACGTAGCCAATACCCAATTGGCTTGACTCCCAAACTCTTGATCATGACAGACCCCCACACTGCTGTCACGCCTCTTCACTTAGCTATGTCAGTTGACAGGGACAGTGAGTCAAATTATCTTCCTGCTTGGTCTTTACTGAAAATGTTAATGACGACCCCGATCACATGTCTAGTCAATTCATTTTGTGATGACAAGTGGGATCATGCCATCTTAATTACAGCATAATTGAAAATGTACGTGATTTTCATGAAACTTTGCAAAGAATGCCATCATTAACATTTAATGCTTTGCCCACATTTATCCAACTTTGTAGATTTGACATTTTATACTTTTCTGACCTTTTTGGGTTGTTAAAAGGAGATATCTTTTCTGTATTTCCTCTATTAGAGGAAAAGAAAGCCAACTGTATTAGTATTTATAGAAGAAAAAAACAGAGGGAAATTAAGATAAAGACCACATTTCTTACTGCTTTTTTTTTT
This sequence comes from Symphalangus syndactylus, assembly GCF_028878055.3. Classification (NCBI taxonomy): domain Eukaryota; kingdom Metazoa; phylum Chordata; class Mammalia; order Primates; family Hylobatidae; genus Symphalangus; species Symphalangus syndactylus. Next base: position 15,813,185 of record NC_072428.2, read on the forward strand.
TTTTTTTTTTTTTTTTTTTTAAAGTAGAATTACCCTGGGCTTTCAACCAGAGACTTCGGGCTGCTCTGTTATTGATCTGTCTGTTCTATATAAAGATCAGACCATATACATCTGTCCCAATTGGCAAGGATTCATTTATAGTCTTTGCCATTCATATTTTCATTTGTTGCTTATGGCTACAACCTCATATAGACAATTTAATAGAATAAAATCTTCATATTTCATCCAATAGATTAAAAAAACTACAGATTTTTTTCAAACTCATTGAACATAGTTTTCACTCTTTGGGAAAAGTGCTTATGTTATTAATAATGTACTTTAGATTAACCCTACAAATTATTCTCTTATTTTTCCTTTCTATAATATTGCAGTTTCATCTTTTATTTGCACTCTGTATTTTATATGGGAAAAATATTTACCTTTACCTAATTTATGCTCTTTAAAAAGAATTTTATCTTCCTGGTATTCTTCAAGTTTTATTTCTTTAGATTAGAACTGAGGTGTCTACATTCCTCAGAGATAACCCACCTGTTGGGATTTTAGGAATAGCTTTTGTTATTTATTTATATTTTTATTACAAATTTTTTATTTTCGAAACTGAGAGATAAAATTACACATATTCATCACATACAACATGATGTTTTGAAATTATATATATCTATATATCTATATGTATATATAGATATATATATATCTACACACACACACACACTGTGGAATGGCTAAATCTGACTAATTGGCATATGCCTTGCCTCACATAGTCATCATTTTTGTGGTGAGAATACTTAACATCTTGTTTAGCATTTTTCAAGAACACAATATATTGTCATTAACTGTACTCAGTATGCTGTACAATCGTCCTCCTAACTGTAATTTTGTATCTTTTAACCAGCATCTCCCCAACTTTCCCCCTGACTGCGCCCACCAACAGCACCAACCTCTAGTAACCATTATCATAACCATTATACTGTATTCTGTTAGATCAACTTTTTTAGTTTGCACATATGGGTGAGATCGTGTGGTGAGAGCATGTATTGTCGTGCTTGGCTTGTTTCACTTAACATACTGTCCTCCAGAGTCATCCATGTTGTTACAGATTATAGGATTTCCTTTTTTATGAAATTAGCATGTGGAAAACATCTCTGCACTCTTATGTTTATTGCAGCACTATTCACAGTAGACAAGACATGTAAACAACCTATGTATCCATCGATGGATAAATGAATAAGAAAATGTGACTTTTTGTTATCGTTTGATCATTTGTTGAGGTTAAAACGTTACTTGAACCAGATGCTAGTTTAAACAGTTTTATATCATCTGTCCACTTATCCTCTTGTGTAATATCTTTTACACACAGAAGGGGCTACATGCTGAGTGTAGAGAGTATTGAAAATTTGTTCAAAACCTGACAGCCTGAAAATATGAATCTATAGAATTCCATAGTCCAGATAGAAAAAGATATCATATCCTCTTTGCCAGTGCAGATTAATTATTAGCTTCTCCTTAGAATACTAAGAAGCTGTGGTAGCCATGTCTTTGCCTGGTTTGAAAGAGTACATTAATCCACTAGGTATGTCTGCCATGGGCACACAATAAGAGCAGGTGAGCCATGGGTTTTTCAATCTTGCCTTAGCTATACAAGGTTGGTCTAAATCAGGAGTCATCAACGTTTCTCTGTAAGACCAGATAATACATATTTTAGGTGTCAAGTGCCTTATGTTCTCTGTCTCAACTACTCAGTTCTGCCATTGTAGTCACAAAGTTGACAAGTGTAGTATGTAAGGGATTTTCAGAAAAGTAAACTGAGGCAGCACTAGTACATCTTGTGGTATAAATTAGTGTGTGTTGGCTGGGCATGGTAGCTCACACCTGTAATCCCAGCACTTTTGGAGGCCAAGGCAGGTGAAGAAACTGAGGTCAGGAGTTCAAGACCAGCCTGGCCAACATAATGAAACCTCATCTCTATTAAAAATACAAAAATTAGCCAGGCATGGTGGCACACACCTGTAGTCCCAGCTACTCGGGAAGCTAAAGCAGGAGAATCACTTGAGCCTGGGAAGTGGAGATTGCAGTGAGCCGAGATCATGCCACTGCACTCCAGCCTGGGTGACAGAGTGAGACTCTGTCTCAAAAAACAAAAATAAAAAAATAAATATAAATAAATAAATAAATAAATGTGTGTCACATGCATTGTTCTTGTCATTTTCCCATCAATATAATTTTTCCTTCAATTAAAAAAACTGCATTTTTGTGATCTAAGATTCTTTGATGAAAAAAGGAGAACATGCAATGTTTGCTGGAACATAAGCCTGTATTGGTAGGTGACATGAACACAACTTAAATAAGTTAGGCAAAAAGGAAAGCAAATTATAATAACATAAAAATATCTTTTGGAAAAAGTAAAAGTTGTGTTTGGCCATTATGACCGCTTTTAACCATAAATTTAATGAATAGCAAAAAGAAGGTTTTCCATCTCTGCTAGTATCTGAGTATTTGCTTTATTCTTCTGTCAGATTTGCCTTTTAATTTCCTCCTTATCTTTAAACCACTTGAAAAGAAATATGGCTCACAAGATTTTCTGAGCTTATGATTTCAGCCTCAGAGAAAGACAGCCTCTTCCTTGAGTTTACTTCCTCAGTTTTTGAGAAGACTTTTGGGTCAAATGCCCATGCCAGGGCTGATCAACTAAAAGAGGTGGGGCTGAGGAAAGGGTTATAAGGGCCCAGTTTAGAGGTGGCCCATGATATCATGAGACAGGTTCCTGGGAAAGAGAAGGAAAGGTGGTTGAGTAAGAAACATATGTCTGTTCTACCAGTTTATACAGAAACTATCCTGTCCTTAAATTTCCATTTGGCATAGTGAATGAGCCTTTCCGTTTTCTTGGAAATTTTTATGACTGTTGGGCAATTCCAAGGCAGCCACCTTCTGAGTGTGTGGAAACATCAGGCGACATTCTTGGTAAGTAGACCATGAGTGAGAGTGAATTAGTCTGTGCTTTGTTGTTGGGCCAATGAGCCTTAGGCTAAAAGGTTACTCCTGTGAAAACAGTGGAATTGAACTTGAAGAAACCGATTAGCTCTGCTCAGCTTTTTGTGCTCTGTTTAAGCTACATAATAATTCCATCTTCCTCCTTGCACTGTGATGATAACCTTCAGTGCTTGCATCTCAGAATCTATTAAAAGGAGTAAAAGATGATCCAAAATAATGTGTTCCGTGTTGGAGAACCTCAAAGCATGAATACCCCTATCTCAGAAGAAATCATATGTTCCACAAAAGAAATAAGATCTTCCTCCATGTGTGAAGCTGAACTACTACTTAATAAATACCACTCGGCAATATACAGCATTTTTTGGATGAGAACATTGGCTCAAAATGGAAGTGCTGAAGAGGTTTCTGTGGCTTTTCTCCCTGGCTGTTCCTTAAACAGCATTTGACACACAGGAGAGTTAAAATTGTGGGTCTAGGTGACAGAATCAGGACATCAACATTCAAATACTTTTTCCATCTTCCATGATGTCCTTGTATTCCCGACCAATTTGTAATCCAGGGAACTATCTCTCAGAAGAAGACATTGCTGAGAAATTGCTTCCAGCTGGAAGGAGATGGAAGGTGGCACACTTTGTGTTTCTATAACCAAGTATTTTAACAGTCAGTTGTTTGGGTTTTTAAAGCCATGATATGAAGATTAGTATTTACACTAGTAAGAAATTATTTAAAAAACCACAGAAGCATATTTGAATTTGTTGTAAAATGTCTTACTTTAGTAAATGGTTTCCATTTTCTTGAAAATATTCTGAACAAATGATTCTTTGCCTCCTACAAATAGCACATGACATTCAGACTTCATGAATTTGTGAAATCAATTTTTTTTTAATTTAAATAAGAGCCTAAACCATGGTTCACCACTTTGCTTTTCTTTCTAAACACCAAAGTCAAAAAAATAACAGCAAGAAAAGACTTCAAAAACCTACCTTCTATTTTTCTTATACTAAGGTTAACTTAGTAATATACTATAGAACAGTGTGAATAGTTTTAAAACCACCTTTTATTTGTATTCAATAGTATTCCCATGTAACTCAGCTGTAACCCGAAACCATGTACTTTTGTAAATGAATGGACCTTCTTTCCCCGACCCTCCCATGTCCTGTCAGAGGTACAGAGCCCTTCCCAAGACTGCTGATATGGTTTGAATATTTTGTTCCCTCCAGATTTTACATTGAAATGTGATCCCCCATAGGAGAGGTGGGACCTGGTGGTAGGTGTTCGAGTCACAGGGCCAGAGCCCTCATGAATGGCTTGGCTCCTCCCCATTGTAATGAGTTACCCTGAGAGCTGTTTGTTTAAAGAGCCTGGCGCCTCCCCACACTCCCTACTTCTCTCACCATGTGACATGTCTGCTCCCACTTCACTTTCCACCATGACTGGAAACTTCCTGGGGCCCTCACCAGAAGCAGATGTTGGCACCATGCATCTTGTATAGTCTGCAGAACCGTGAACCAGAGAAACCCCATTTCTTTAGAAATTAGCCAGCCTTGGGCATTCCTTTACAGCGATGCATAACAAACTAACACAATAACCATGCCTTCTTGGGATTATATCTTCTCGTGGCTTCCCTTGTTGTTTTTTCATACTTACACTGTCACAATTAGTCCTTGACCACACTCCTGATCTTACTCCTGCTTCCTCTCTTCTTTGTTCTTGGTTCTATTCTCAGATTTTCCATAAACCTCATCCATAATGCAAGTTTTTGTAATGGAGTGAAACTGAACATTGGAGTTTCACATAATAAAGGGATGAATAATAAATTTCACACATCCCTGTTCTTAAAAGGACTAAACCTTTCTTATCAAGGGGTTTCTTTCCAGGCTCATGTTTCTCTTTTAAGTTCCAGGTCTCCTTGGAGCTGACAACTTTCTGTTCAAGACTTCCCACACACCTCTGTCTTCTTCTGCATATCCAAGGATCTCAGAATTTATTCTACTTTAAGATGCCTTAGCATTTCCTTTTCTATCTTCACTCATCTCGGCTATGTTTTGAGGGTATTCTTTATATAATTAAAATTACCAAGAAGGTATTAAAATATATAAAAACTTAGTTTCCCCTGAGAGTTAGTCTACTTTTTAAAATAAAAACTTTTGTTCACTTCCAAGATAAGTATGTTCTCATGTAATTTACAATTATAAGACATGTTCCGTTCTTTAATTGAGGTGAAATACACCTAATATGAAATTACCATTTTAAATGAACAGTTCAGTGGCATTTAATATCTTTCCAACGTTGTCCAATCACTGCTACTTTCTAGTTCCAAAATGTTTTCATCATATCAAAATAAAACCTTGTTTCCAATAAGGAGTTATTTCTCTGTTATGGATTGAATTGTGTCTCACTAAAAAAAAAAAAAAAAGGTATGTTAAGATCCCAAGCCCTTGAACATCAGAATATGACCTTATTTGTAAATAGACTTAAGGCAGATGGGATTCCTTGAAATGAGGTTATCCTGGAGGAGTTGGGGTAGGGGAGTCGGATATTAAATCAATATGACTAGTGTTCTAATAAGAAGACAGCCATGTGAAGACAGAGATGCACTGGGAGTATGCCCCGTGACTACAAAGTCAGACTGGAGTTATGCCGCTGTGAGCCAAGGGGCTCCAAAGATCGCTTGGCACATGAGCAGAAACTAGAGGGCAAGGAAGGATTCCGCTACAGGTTTCAGAGGAAACATGTTTCCACTGACATCTTGATTTCAGACTTCTTACCTTCATTGTGAAAGTAAATATTTATTGTAACTTACTCAGCTGGTGGTAATTTATGATGGCAGCCCTAGGAAATGATACACTTGTATTCCCTCTACCCCCACCCGCTGGTAAACACCAATCTGCTTTCTGTCTCTGTGGAAAAACTTGTTCTGATATTCCATACAAATGGAACCACACAATGTGTGACTCTCTGTGTTTGACTTCTTTCACTTAGCAAAATGTTTTTGAGGTTCATTCACATTTTATGTATTTATTTATTTTTTGTTTATTTATTTTTGGGGGGGACAGAGTCTCGCTCTGTCACCCAGGCTGGAGTGCAGTGGCGCGATCTCGGCTCACTGCATCCTCCGCCTCCCGGGTTCATGCCATTCTCCTTCCTCAGCCTCCCAAGTAGCTGGGAGTACAGGCACCTGCCACCACGCCCAGCTTTTTTTTTTTTTTTTTTGTATTTTTAGTAGAGATGGGATTTCACCGTGTTAGCCAGAATGGTCTCGATCTCCTGACCTCGCGATCTGCCCGCCTCGGCCTCCCAAAGTGCTGGGATTACAGGCGTGAGCCACCGCGTCCGGCCTTATTCACATTTTTAATATGTATCAGCACTTCACTGCTTTTTATGGTTGACTAATATTGCACTGTATACACATATCACAATTGTTAATAAAAATTTGGGCTGTTTCCATCTTTTGGCGAGTGTGAAAAATTCTGCTAGAAACCTTTGAGTACAATTTTTTTTTCTCTTTTTTTGAATTTTATTTCTTTTGGGTACGGAGCAAGGAGGGTGATTGCTGGGTCATATGGTCATTCTGTGCTTAACTTTTTGAGAATGCACAGTATCTATTTGTAACTTGTCATTTAACCTTGTCTTACAAAGAGTGTATAGTTCAATTATATTGTCTTTGTGAGTACAGTCTTACTAAATATTCACAAAATAATAAAGTATCCAACATTTACTGAGTTTCTACTGCATGCTAGATATACAATACATAAGTCTATGAGCCTCTCAGGCATCCATCTCATTTCATTACTACAGACTTTCTATGACTCCTTCACTACCGTAATCGCCTTTTTACAGAAAAACTGAAAGTATACATTATCTGACCTGGCTTTTTGAGTTACTCACTGGTAGAGTTATTATTAAAAACTAATGGCTTGGACTCTAGAACCTGTACTCTTGCATAGTCCATGATGCTCTCTAACCCTCTATATTTTTGATACACCATGAGTTAATAAATGATTCTCCACTGATGTTGTTTCTTGTGGTTTGCTATGTTCCATATCACTGCAGCAAGTAGCCTCTTTTGGAATCATTTTGATATTCTTAGCTTTTGGTCCCTTTGGATGAATCATAATGAAACTACTGGGTCTGAAAATTTGATGATTATCAGGTATCTTGCCATATGGCTCTCAAAGAATTTAAAAGATTTAACAGTTTTTGTCCATTTGGCAAGATTTTTTTTTTAATGGAAATGAATTCTACCTATTTGGCATGTTTGGTGACATTATCCATGTCCCAGATAATCAGAACAATGGCTTTTGTTGGTTGAAACTTGTCATTAGTAAGGCTTTTGGCTTGACACATTAAAATACATCATCCCTGAATACAGAATATAAGCTTAGTCCCAATTTCTTTGGGACTAAGTTGCACACAATCTTTTTTTTTTTTTTTTTTTTTTTTTTTTAAGAAGGATTCTCACTCTGTTACCAGGCTGGAGTGCAGTGTCACGATCTTGGCTCACTGCAACCTCTAGCTCCTGGGTTCAAGCAATTCTCCCGCCTCAGCCACCAGAGTAACTGTGTTACAGGCATGCAACACCATGCCCAGCTAATGTTTGTATTTTTAGTAGAGATAGGATTTCACCATGTTGGCCAGGCTGGTCTTGAACTCCTGACCTCAAGTTATCTGCCTGCTTCAGCCTCCCAAAGTGCTGGGATTATAGGCATGAGTCATGTGCCTGGAAACATGATCTTTTAAAATACTATTGATCTTAGGAAATACATTAGACTTATGTAAGTAGATTTAGTCAAAATCATATTATTTCTGGAAAAAAAAAAAAACAACCAAGCTCTTAATTGCTCCTATTTTCAACACTAGCCATAATGTAGTCCAACACCACATTTTGCCCAGTTATGTCCAATGGAACTTTCTGCCATGATAGAAGTGTTGTATAGTTTTGCACTAATACAGTATCTACTAACCAACTAACCACGTATGACTACTGAGAAGTTGAAATGTAATTAACTGAGGAACTACATTTTTTATTTTATTTAAATTTAATGTATTTAAATTTAAATTTAAATAGCCACATCTAGTAGTTAACACATTGGGCAGTGCAGCTTTAGAGTTTTCCCTTCCCTTCCCTTCCCTTCCCTTCCCTTCCCTTCCTTTCCCTTCCCTTCCCTTCTATTCCTTCCCCTTCCCTTCCCTTCCCTTCCCTTCCCTTCCCTTCCCTTCCCTTCTCTTCCTTCCCCTTCCCTTCCCTTCCCTTCCTTCCCCTCCCTTCCTTCCCCTTCCCTTCCCTTCCCTTCCCTTCCCTTCTCTTCTCTTCCTTCCCCTTCCCTTCCCTTCCCTTCTCTTCCTTCCCCTTCCCTTCCCTTCTCTTCCTTCCCCTTCCCTTCCCTTCCCTTCTCTTCCTTCCCCTTCCCTTCCCTTCTCTTCCTTCCCCTTCCCTTCCCTTCCCTTCTCTTCCTTCCCCTTCCCTTCCCTTCTCTTCCCTTCCCTTCCCTTCCTTTCCCTTCCCTTCCCTTCCCTTCCCTTCCTTCCCCTTCCCTTCCCTTCCCTTCCCTTCCCTTCCCTTCCCTTCCCTTCCCTTCCCTTCCCTTCCCTTCCCTTCCCTTCCCTTCCTTTCCCTTCCCTTCTCTTCCTTCCCCTTCCCTTCCCTTCCCTTCCCTTCCCTTCCCTTCCCTTCCCTTCCCTTCCCTTCCCTTCCCTTCTTTTCCTTTCCTTGTCCCTTTCCCTTTCCCTTCCTTTCCTTTCCTTTCTTCTTTTCTTTCTTTTTTTGGGTAGGATCTCGCTCTGTCACCCAGGCTGGAGTGCTGTGGCACAATCGTGGCTCAATGCAGCCTCGACCTCCTGGGCTCAAGCAATCCTCCTACCTCAGCCTCCCAAGTAACTGGGACTACAGGTGCATGCCACCATGCCTGGCTAATTTTTGTATCTCTTGTAAAGACAGGGATTTGCTGTGCTGCCTAGGTTGATCTCTAACTCCTAGGCTCAAGTGATCCACCTGCCTCAGCCTCCCAAAGTGTTAGGATTATGGGCATGAGCCACAACCATGCCCATTTCCAATAATATGTATTTATTCTCATGAGCTTGTCTCAGGATAGTTAATTAGGTATATTCTTAAAATAAAATTTGCATTTTGAATTTCTGAGTGGTTATATCTGAAGTCATCTTTCCCTCAGTGTGTGACTATAACTTTCATTCAGATAAAAATGTGTGTGATTCCAGGAACAGAAAACCAAACACCACATGCTCTCATTTGTATGTGGGAGCTGAACAATGAGAACACATGGATACAGGGAGGGGAACAACACACACTGGGGCCTGTTGGCAGGGGGAAGTGGGGAGATCATCAGGATACATAGCTAATGCATGCAGGGCTTAATACCTAGGTGATAGGTTGATGAGTGCAGCAAACCACCATGGCACATATTTACCTAACAAACCTGCACATCCTGCACATGTATCCTGGAACTTGAAATTAAACTTTTAAAAAATGTGTGTGGTCTTAAACAAATAAGAAGTGTAAAACTATTTTATTCCATTGCAAGGCATTGTGTCTTATAAAAATTAAAGAAATGGAGAAATTTGGTGTATAATCTAGATAATGGAAAACCTGAATTCTAGCCCATTTGCTGGGAATCACTTTTCCAACCTATGTCTTTAGGCCTCATCTATAAAATGAACAGTTTGATTTGAATGTTTAGTTAGACTTCTCCAATTTTGGCATACTTCTTCGTCTCCGCCTCAGTCACCATAAGATGTACACTTTCAAACTTTATTCTGAGAAATTCCCATTCCCTGTATCTATGGTCTCTCTGGGAAAAAAAAGATAAAAACACTAGAATGTGATTGTCAGCTTTAGTTAATAGGACAGCTGTTCTCTGCACTCAGATGCTGTGCTGAGAAAAGGAGACAAGTTTGTCTTGGTCACAAACCATCCTGAACATTGCAGGATGAAATGATTTCATTTGAAACATCTGAATCAATTAAGAAATATTGTTTGTGTTTTATTTTGTTTACTCCCACAAGCAAAAGCAAAAAAATATGCTGCTTCTGAAATGCCAGTGCCAAGAATACTCTATCTTATGCATTTTAATTCTAAGAGAACATGTTTAAACAAGAAAGTGGAAATTCCTCCATAAAGAAAATTGAATATTTAAATATATAAATGCATTAAGCAATCTATACGAATTCCAGAAGCACAGGGTAAAATGCGTTAACGAATGTTTGTTCTGAACATAGGAAAAATGAGCAATTTTTCCTCTTGTCCAAGAATACATAGTGCAACATACCCATGTACTTCCACAACATTTTGTATTTTCTGCATAAAGCCGTAGGTAAGGCTCTGAAATGGACCACAAATCTGTATCTAGTTAACAGAACAATTTCTACAAAATGTCTTTCTTTTATGTAGCTATGTATCCAAACTGTTTCAGAAACAGATTGATATCTAGATTGCTTCCATTTTCACAGTTTTAAGAATTCACACCCTATAGACTTTATGAAGTTCCTTTTAAACCAAAGTTTTTTCATACAGTAATGGATGGCTCATACAGTAATGGATGGCTCCCAGAAACTTTAGAATAGAGGTTTCAGTTCAAAGAGAGATATGAAAATTGTATTTATGTAACTGGAGTATTTACCACAGAAAGAAAAAGTAAAAAATTAAGATAAAACTGTCTTTGTTCCTAAATCTTTGTCTACCTAAGGAAAAAAAATATGAAGTAAATAAATAATCATATAAAAAAGCAACATAAAATATACTATAATAAAATAATTGTAAAAGAAAAATAAGAAGACTATGCTGCATCTGAATATTTGCATTTGAGAAATGGAAGTTAGGGGTTCTCTCATTAATTTAAATTCTGTACCTTTAAGTTAAGTTTTATATAAAAAAAAAAAAAGACTCATTTAAAGAAGTTCTCCAGCAAAAGCAGGAAGGCATATGCCTGGTGGCCCCCACCAACTCACAGGCTCAGTCTTATAAATAGGCAGCTAATTATAAAGTGCCTTTTGAAAAACATACAGCCTGACATCATTTTCTATGGTGACACTTCATGCCAAAATACATACAGAATTAGGGTTGGGTTAACTAATGTCCATGGAGATTTTAAAACTTTACTTCCTTCTCAATAATTAGTTTAATGCTGTGAAAAAAAAATCCAAAAACACACATCCCAGAAAGGCTCCAAGTAAGACAAAACATAGTAAGTGTACCAAGCATCCACAACCCACTGCATATGGATGGTGAGTTGATTAACATGACGTTATAAGGCAAAACAAAAATTGAATCTTCACTATGCCCTTTCGGTTACTGTTTTAAAGGGAGGCAGAACAGAAGGGATGAATAATAGACCTAATAGGGAAACATTTCATTGGGTTTTTCATTATAGTAAAAACATCTCAGTAGAGAGATAAATGCATTTACTAAATTCACCGGAATGGAGATGTGATTGTTAGAACACTTTAGATGCTTTATAAATTGATTTTGCACTAATCTCCTTTTTGAAATCTGAGCACAAGGAAGAAAAGAAGTACCTCCTTTCATAATACAGCTGGAGGACACTGAAAATGGTCTTTATTTCCAGACATTTTGGATTATGGGTTTTATTCTGACAATCATTTTGAACAGAGAAATGGAAGTATCCGCTATTAAAAATAAATTAACTCCCAAATTGTTATTACAACCTCAACTTTAGCGAGTTTATCAATGGAGAAGAATCTTTTTCTAAATATTTGTTTTAGCACATGTGTCTTTTATATTTGGCCAATTTAGCTCTTGCCTTCAAATGTGAAAGTCATCTCTAATTGTTATTAACAGAGCTAATAAAGTCATGTAAGTTATATGCAGCCAACTGAAAAACACAGATAATATATCAACTGAATCTTGTTATTTTTCTTAATATATACATTATATATGTGTATAAAATATGTACATTAATGTACTCTATGTACATAAAATATATACATTAATATACACTTTAAGTATATTTGTGTTTAATTACACAAATACATTTTTAATGTATAAAATTTTGAGGTTTGCCAAGGGTACCAAAAAAAACTACACCAGAAAAAAAAGGCATTGTATGAAAACAGTATCATAACTAGTTACAGCTAACAACTAAAAATTTAAAAAAGTCCATAGCTGATAGGAGTGGAAAATTAAGAAGGTTATATTTTATATATACAAAATCCTCAAATATTGTGAATACCACAAGTTGAGTCTTACTGAAGACCCTAGCCAAACTCACTTACCCAGATGAGATTAGCAATTGGACAGATTAATAGCGGTTTCCACTTGGAAACAAGAAAATGAAGCTCTCATCTACATATCTGGGCCTTCTCTTTTAAAACACGGCGGCAGCCTTGCCATTCCAGCAGGTGGCTATGTTTGGCAAAGTGTTACAAGAATCTGGAGTGATGGGGAAACTCCCATTCCTGTTAGAATGTATTCCATAATACTGCCTTGTCAATAAACTGAGGTTAAGCCATGGTGGGAGTGATTTCAAAATGCTATGCTTCTTGGACCCAGAAAAAAAAAATAGAGATGTGACAATTGGCTATTCTTTACCCATTTCCCAATGAAAGAATAGAAGCTGCCGCTGCTGAGGCATTTGAGATACATTGTTTTTTTTTGTATGACACCTACTGGTTTCAAGAGGGCATCATTTGAGAAGAGAGTAGTTTTATTTGAATTGTGATATTTTTGATTACCTCTCTTCCCATTAATGATAAGTTGATGATTTAGGCAGGTGATGAACTAACCAGATTTGGGAAGAGTAAGCAAATCAATGAAATGTGTCCTTCACATCCTTCTACCACCTGTCTTTTTCCATCCATCTATCACCTAACTTACATCTCCAAAATCTTGTTAATGTGATATTATTTGCTATCATGACAACTGACTCAGTTCTGTGCACTAAAGTAGCATTTCCTTCCCTCCATAACACAGTTCACCCCGTTCAGTCCTCTAATCATTGCCAAGAAGACAAAATTGATTTAATAAATGAGGTGTACATTAGTTTTGAATGGTATTTACTGCCTAATACTTTAATGACCCCATGGGTGTTCGTAGTTTAGAACAAGTCAGTAGAGAATCGAAGGAATCATTGCATTTGTCTTTTCTCGTTTTTGATCGTTTTGCATATACCTGAATGAAAGTAAATCCTTAGGGAAATATTTTTGAGTAAATCAAAACCTGAATGACCTGGTTAGGCTATTTTATAGTTAATTTATATATATTTATAGTTAAATTATATAAATATATAGGTATATAAATATATACAAATATAATTATAAACTTATACATTTATATATTTCTGTTTACATAAATATGTAGTTTATATAAATATATAGTTAAATTATAAAGCATATTGACACATATATACATGTATATCTATATATTTGTGTGTAGAAAGATGATACTTTAAAATATTAACTACAAAGCATAGTATAGTAAATGAATAAACCGGTAACATAGTCATTTATTTTCAAGTATCATGTACTGTACAGAATGTGCTATACTCTTATACAACTAGCAGCATAGAAGGTTAGTTTACACCAACAGCACCACAAATATTTGACTAGTATTTTGTGCTACAATGTTAGGAAGGCTATGACATCACTAGGTGATAGTCATCTTCCAGCTCCATTACCTTCTTATGGGACAACCATCTTACATGCGGTTCAGCATTGATAAAAACATCTCTATGTGACACATGACTGTGCTTGATATATTAGATCATATCAGCTCTTATTCAAAATCCATCACCTTTAAGACATCTATATTTGGTCTTTGAGCTATCCAAAATAGAAATATATTAAACATATTTTTCTTAAGTGTTTTCAATTTATCATGACTGACAGTTCTCTGTTGGTGCTAGAAAATTTCCATTCTGACTTCACTATTTTTGCCTGAAGATGCCAGGTTAAAGTTGATATCTGAGAATTAAAACAGTTCTATTCCTATTAATTATGTCATCATACTAACGTTCTTGGTTGTTGACTGCTTGTAAAGATTTTTATCCTTTGATTTTTATGATAAATTATTTCATTCCTTTTAAGTCTATTGGATACTCCTAATCTTCTGAGCCTTCTATCCAGTCAGATCAGATATAAATGTTAAAATGTTAACACACAGTATGTAAAACAATACAAAACAAGAGGAACCTGCAAAAAAATCATATCTGCTGCAATTCTCTTTTATGACAGACACAATACTAAATATATTAATATTGTTTTATATATCTTTAACTTTTAATTTAGTAATCTAAAATTTTATTTTTAAAAATTTGTAGAGTCTCATCACCCAAGTTTGCAGACAATTGGTGACTCAGAAAGGTATTAAATGATGTATACAAGGTTGCAAAGCCAGTAAATGAAGAGACTGGTGTGGAAATGAGATCTGCCTTCCTCCAAAGACCAGATTCTGGCATACATAATTTCAACTCACCAGGGTCCTCAGGGTGTGTCATATTTAATACCCAGTCATAGTACTTAAGTACCATTTAGAAATGAGACAATTCCTAAGTAATTCTAATGGATTAAAAACAATCTGGAAGAAAAACAAAACAATCTGGTAGTGCACGGTGGCTCACGCCTGTAATCCCAGCACTTTGGGAGGCTGAGGCAGGTGGATCATGAGGTCAAGAGTTCAACACCAGCCTAGCCAACATGGTGAAACCCTGTCTCTACTATTAAAAAAATTTTTTTAAAAAGTACCAAAGAAGTACAAAAAAAGTCTGTTCCTTTTAAATGAGTTTGTTTGCAGTAGCAGGGAACAGAAAATACTAATTAAAAACTAAAACTCTGGTGGAAGGTGAGGGGCGAGTGTGGCTGGCAACGTGGGATTGCCAGGGTCCTAATGACAGATGCTGGCTGAAAAGGACAATCCACTTACTTAAGCATATACTTTTTTATATTTATTTATTTATTTTTGAGACAGAGTCTCACTCTATTGCCAGGCTGGAGTGCAGTGGCATGATGTTGGCTCGCTGCAACCTCCCTCGGCTGGATTCAAGCGATTCTCCTGCCTCAGCCTCCCAAGTAGCTGGGAAACAGTTTGTTTTTTTTTTTTCTTTTTTGCTGTTTTCATTTGTTTTTTAAATTAAAAAGTCAGATTCCTGAGCGAGATGGCCAAATAGGAGCAGCTCCAGTCTACAGCTCCCAGCAAGACCAACGTAGTAGGCAGGTGATTACTGAATTTCCAACTGAAGTAGCCAGTTCATCTCATTGGGACCAGTTAGACAGTGGGTGCAGCCCACGGAGGGCAAGGAGAAGCAGGTTGGGGCATTGCCTCACCCAGGAAGCACAAAGGGTCTCGTAACTCCCTCCCCTAGCCAAGGGAAACCATGAGGGATCGTGCTTTGAGGGACAGTGCTATCTGACCCAGATACTACGCTTTTCCCATGGTCTTCACAACCCACAGACCAGGAGATTCCCTCAGGTGCCTACACCACAAGGGCCCTGAGTTTCAAGCACAAAACTGGGTGGCTGACTAGGCAGAAACCGAGCTAGCTGCAGGAGGGTTTTTTTTTTTCACCATACCCCAATAGCACCTGGAAAGCCAGTGAGACAGAACTGTTCACTCCCCTGGAAAGGGAGCTGAAGTCAGAGAGCCAAGGTGTCTTGCTCAGTGGATCGTACCCCCACAGAGCTCAGCAAGCTAAGATCCCCTGGCTTGAAATTCTCGCTGCCAGCACAGCAGTGTGAAGTCCACCCGGGGCTCCAGCTTGGTTGGGGGAGGTGGGTCTGCCATTACTGAGGCTTGAGTTGGTGGTTTTCCTGGTCAGAGTGTAAACAAAGCCACTGGGAAGTTTGGACTGGGTGGAGCCCACCACAGCTCCTCAAAGCCACTGTAGCCAGACTGCCTCTCCAGATTCCTCCTCTCTGGGCAGGGCATCTCTGAAAGAAAGGCAGTAGCCTCAGTCAGGGGCTTATAGATAAAACTCCCATCTCCCTGGGACAGAGCACCAGGGGGAAGGGGCGGCTGTGGGTACAACTTCAGCAGACCTAAACGTTCCTGCCTGCTGGCTTTGAAGAGAGCAGCGGATCTCCCAGCACAGTGCTTCAGGTCTGCTAAGGGACAGACTGCCTCCTCAAGTGGGTCCTGACCCCTGTGCCTCCTGACAAGGAGAAACCTCCCAGCAGGGGTCAACAGAGATCTCATATAGGAGATCTCTGGCTGGGATCTGGTGGGTGCCTCTCTGGGAGGAAGCTTCCAGAGAAAGGAGCAGGCAGCAGTCTTTGCTGTTATGCAGCCTCTGCTGGTGATACCCAGGTAAACAAGATCTGGAGTGGACCCCCAGCGAACTCCAGCAGACCTACAGAAGAGAGTGCTGACTGTTAGAAGAAAAACTAACAAACAGAAATCAATAACAACATCAACAGAAAGAACGACCACGCAAAAACTCCATCCAAAGATCACCAACAGCAAAGACCAAAGGTAGATAAATCCACAAAGATGAGGAAAAACTAGCACAAAAAGGCTGAAAATTCCAAAAAACAGAAATGCCTCTTCTCCTCCAAAGGATCACAACTCCTCACCAACAAGGGAACAAAACTGGACGGAGAATGAGTTTGATGAATTGACAGAAATAGGCTTCAGAATGTGGATAATAACAAACTCTTCCGAGCTAAAGGAGCATGTTCTAACCCAATGCAAGGAAGCTAAGAACCTTGATAAAAGGTAAGAGGAATTACTAACTAGAATAACCAGTTTAGAGAAGAACATAAATGACCTGATGGAGCTGAAAAACACAGCACAAGAACTTTGTGAGGCAGACACAAGTATCAATAGCCAAATGGATCAAGCAGAAGAAAGGCTATCAGAGATTGAAAATCAACTTATTGAAATAAAATGTGAAGAAAAGATTAGAGAAAAAAGAATGAAAAGAATGAACAAAGCCTCCATGAAATATGGGATTATGTAAAAAGACCAAACCTATGTTTGATTGGTATACCTGAAAGTGACAGGGAGAATGGAATCAAATTGGAAAACACAATTCAGGATATTATCCAGAACTTCCCCAACCTAGCAAGACAGGCCGACATACAAATTCTAGAAATACAGAGAACACCACAAAGATACTCCTCAAGAAAGGCAACCCCCAGAAACATAATCACCAGATTCACCAAGGTTGAAATGAAGGGAAAAAAAAAAATTAAAGGCAGCCAGAGAAGAAGGTTACCCACAAAGGGAAGCCCATCAGACTAACAGGGGATCTCTCTGCAGAAACCCTGCAAGCCAGAAGACAGTGGGGGCCAATATTCAACATTCTTAAAGAAAATATTTTTCAAAATAGAATTTCATACCACCCAAACTAAGCTTCATAAATGAAAGGGAAATAAAATCCTTTACAGACAAGCAAATGCTGAGGGATTTTGTCACCACCAAGCGTATCTTACAAGAGCTCCTGAAGGAAGCACTAAATGTGGAAAGGAAAAACTGGCACCAGCCACTGCAAAAAGAAACCCAAATGTAAAGATCATTGACACTATGAAGAAATTGCATCAACTAACGGGCAAAATAGCAGCTAGCATCATAATGACATGATCAAATTTACACATAACGTTATTAAACTTAAATGTAAACTGGCCAAATGCCCCAGTTAAAAGGCACAGACTGCAAATTGGATAGTCAAGAACTGTATGTGTGCTGTATTCAGGAGACCCATCTCATGTGAAAAAACACACAATACGCTCAAAATAAAGGGATGGAGGAAGATTTACCAAGCAAATGGAAAGCAAAAAGAAGCAGGGGTTGCAATCCTAGTCTCTGATAAAACAGACTTTAAATCAACAAAGATCAAAGAAGACAAAGAAAGGCATTAGATAATGGTAAAGGGATTAATTCAACAAGAGGTTTTAACTATTCTAAGTAAATATGCACCCAATACAGGAATACCCAGATT
This sequence comes from Symphalangus syndactylus, assembly GCF_028878055.3. Lineage (NCBI taxonomy): Eukaryota > Metazoa > Chordata > Mammalia > Primates > Hylobatidae > Symphalangus > Symphalangus syndactylus. The sequence continues at coordinate 15,831,076 of NC_072428.2, forward strand.
CATAAAGCAAGTCCTGAGAGACCTACAAGGAGACTTATACTCCCACACAATAATAATGGGAGATTATAACATCCCACTGTCAATATTAGACAGATCAACAAGACAGAAGATTAACAAGGATATCCAGGACTTAAACTCAGCTTTGCACCAACCAGACCTAATAGACATCTACAGAACTCTCCACCACAAATCAACAAATTCTTCTCAGCACCACATCACACTTATTAATACTAAAATCAACCACATATTTGGAAGTAAAACACTCCTCAGCAAATGCAAAATAATGGAAATCATAACAAACTGTGTCTCAGACCTCAGTGCAATGAAATTAGAACTCAGAATTAAGAAACTCAAAACCACACAACGACATGGAAAGTGAAAAACCTGCTCCTGAATAACTACTAGGTAAATAACGAAATGAAGACAGAAATAAATAAGTTATTTGAAACCAGTGAAAATAAAGACACAATGTACTAGATATCTGGGACACAGCTAAAGCAGTGTTTAGAGGGAAATGTATAGCACTAAATGCCCTCAGGAGAAAGCAGGAAAGATCTAAAATTGACACCCTAACATCACAATTAAACGAACTAGAGAAGCAAGAGCAAACAAATTCAAAAGCTAGCAGAAGACAATAAACAACTAAGATCAGAGCAGAACTAAAGGAGACAGAGACACAAAAAACCCATCAAAAAATCAATCCTGGGGCTGTTTTCTTTAAAAAAAAAAAAAAAAAAAAAAAAGATTAACAAAATAGATAGACCACTAGCCAGAATAATAAAGAAGAAAAGAGAGAAGAATCAAATATACACAATAAAAACTGATAAAAGGGATATCACCACTGATCCCACAGAAATACAAACTACCATCAGAATACTATAAACACCTCTATGCAAATAAACTAGAAAATATAAAGGGATAAATTCCTGGACACATACACCCTCCCAAGACTACACCAGGAAGAAGTCTAATCCCTGAATAGACAAATAGCAAGTTCTGAAATTGAGGCAGTAGTTAATATGGTACCAATCAAAAAAAAAAAAAAAAAAAAAAAAGCTCAGGACCAGACGGATTTACAGGATTTACAGCCTAATTCTACCAGAGGTAGAAAGAGAAGTTTGTGCCATTCCTTCTGAGACTATTTCCAACAATGGAAAAAGAGGGACTCCTCTCTAACTCATTTTATGAGGCCGACATCATCACGATACTAAAACCTGGCAGAGACACAGCAAAGAAAGAAAATTTCAGGCCAGTATCCCTGGTGAACATTGATACAAAAATCCTCAATAAAATACCGGGAAACTGAATCCAGCAACCCAGCAACACATTAAAAAGCTTATCCACCATGATCAAGTTGGCTTCAACCCTGGGATGCAAGTCTGGTTCAACATACGCAAATCAAGAAACATAATCCATCACATAAACAGAACCAATGACAAAAACCACATGATTATCTCAATAGATGCAGAAAGGCATTAGATAAAATTCAACACTCCTTCAGGTTAAAAAACATTCAATAAACTAGGTACTGATGGAACATATATCAAAATAATAAGAGCTATTTATGACAAACCTACAACCAATATCATATTGAATGGGCAAAAGCTGGAATCATTCCCTTTGAAAACCGGCACGAGACAAGGATGCCCTCTCTCACCACTCCTATTCAACATAGTATTGGAAGTTCTGGCCAGGCAATCAGGTAAGAAAAAGAAAGAAAGGTATTCAAATAGGAAGAGAGGAAGTCAAATTATCTTTGTTTGCAGATTACATGATTGTATATTTAGAAAACCCCATCATCTCAACCCCAAAACTCCTTAAGCTGTTAAGCAACTTCAGCAAAGTCTCAGGATACAAAAATCAATGTGCAAAAATCACAAGCATTCCTATACACCCATAATAGACAGAGAGCCAAATCATGAGAAAACACCCACTCACAATTGCCACAAAGAGAATAAGTTACCTAGAAATAAAACTTTCAAGGGATGTGAAGGGCCTCTTCAAGGAGAACTGTACACCACTGCTCATGGAAATAAGAGAGGACATAAACAAATGGAAAAACATTCCATTCTCATGGATAGGAAGAATCAATATCATGAAAATGACCATACTGCCCAAAGTAATTTATAGATTCAATGCTATTACCATCAAGCTACCATTGACTTTCTTCACAGAATTAGATAAAAACTAGTTTAAATTTCATATGAAACCAAAAAAGAGCCATAATAGCCAAGACAATCCTGAGCAAAAAAACAAAGCTGGAAGCATCACGTTACAAGGCTACAGCAACCAAAACAGCATAGAACTGGTACCACAACAGATATATAGACCAATGGAACAGAACAGAGTCCTCAGAAGTAACACCACACATTTACAACCATCTGATCTTTGACAAACCAGACAAAAACAAGCAATGGGGAAAGCTTCCTTATTTAATAAATGGTGTTGGAAAAACTTGCTAGCCATATGCAGAAAACTGAAACTGCTGAAACTGGACCCCTTCCTTACACCTCATACAAACATTAACTTAAATTAGATTAAAGACTTAAACATGAGACCTAAAACCATAAAAACCCTACAAGAAAATCTAGGCAACACCATTCAGGACATAGGCATGGGCAAAGCCTTCATGACTAAAACACCAAAACCAATGGCAACAAAAGCCAAAATTGACAAGTGGGATCTAATTAAACTAAAGAGCTTCTGCACAGCAAAAGAAACTATCATCAGAGTGAACAGGCAACCTACAGAATGGGAGAAAATTTTTGCAATCTGTCCATCTGACAAAGGGCTAATATCCAGACTCCACAATGAACATAAATAAATTTACAAGGAAAAAAAAAAAAAAACATCAGAAAGTGGGCGAAGGATCTGAACAGATATTTCTCAGAAGAAGACATTTATGCGGCCAACAAACATGAAAAAAAGCTCATCATCACTAGTCATTAGAGAAATTCAAATCAGAACCACAATAAGATACCATCTCTTCCCAGTTAGATTGGCCATCATTAAACAGTAAGAAAACAACAGATGCTACAGAGGGTGTGGAGAAATAGGAATGCTTTTACACTGTTGATGGTAGCATAAATTAGTTCAACCATTGTGGAAGACAGTATGGTGATTCCTCAAGGATCTAGAAACAGAAATATCATTTGACCCAGCAATCCCATTACTGGGTATATACCCAAAGGATTATAAATCATCCTACTATAAAGACACATGCACAGGTATGTTTATTGCACCACTATTTACAACAGCAGACTTGGAATCAACAAAAATGCCCATTAATGTTAGGCTGGATAAAGAAAACATGGGACATATATACCATGGAACACTATGCAGCCATACAAAAGAATGAGTTCATGTCCTTTGCAGGGACATGGATGAAGCTGGAAGCCATCATCCTCAGCAAACTAACACAGGAACAGAAAACCAACCTCCTCATTGGAAGTTCTGGCCAGGGCAATCAGGTCCTCACTCATAAGTGGGAGTTGAACAATGAGGACATATGGACACTGGGAGGGGAACATCACACACTGGGGCCTGTCGGCATGTAGGTGGCAAGGGGAGGGATAATGTTAGATGAAATACCTAATGTAGATGACAGGTTGATGGGTGCAGAAAACCACCACTGCACATGCATACCTATGTAACAAACCTGCACGTTCTGCACATGTATGCCAGAACTTAAGGTATAATAAAAAGAAATTAAAAAATAAAAAATAACAAAGAAAAATAAAAGAGATTATGAAAAAATTAACAAATTAAAATTGTATGTATTTATGTTGTACAATGTGACGTTTTAAAATATGTACACATTTTTAAAGAAAAAAAACCCAGCATGATGTTTTAAAATACGTATACATTTTTAAAGAAAACAAAAGAAACCCTAGCTTTCTTTTGATTAATAAAAGTAAAACAAAAGGACAAAAAGAAAGTATGTGTACATTGTGGAACGGCTCAGTCAAAGTAATTAACGCATGCGTTATCACATATCCTTATCATTTTTTGTGTGTGGTAAGAACACTTAAAATCTTCTCTCGTAGCAATCTTCAAGTATGCGATGCACTGTTGTTTCTTTTATTGTTGTAAAATGGCCTTTTGGAAACATTTTATTTACCTATAAAGGATGCAGACACATTACACCAACTACTTGTCTAATTATTATTTGGAGTTTAGTAATAAATGAGAAAGTAACGATTCCTAAACAAAACAAAAACAAAAAGCACTAAAACTCTAGATACAAGTCTGGCCTCAAGATTAGTTGATCTAATTGTCCAATCATACCAAGATCCAGACTTTTTCCTCCCATATAATCTGTATTCTTTTTGGATATCTTTTACAGTCATATCAGTAGCAATACAGTAGTCATACAGCACCCCCATATCTTTCAATGTCCAAAGGAAGGAGAAGGGCCCATTTCATTTTCTGTCTCTTTCTTAAGAATGTGGAAAAATACCTAGCAGATAATTCCATTTTGCCTTACTAGCCAAATTAGGTCATATTCCCATTCCAGTAACCATTGGCATTGGAAATATTACTATTTTTGGTTTGGAGCAAATAATTAAGATTTAACAAATAAATAGCGCTGATTCAACCACTGTATTTTTTTCTTTTATTTTTTTATTATACTTTAAGTTTTAGGGTGCATGTGCACAATGTGCAGGTTAGTTACATATGTATACATGTGCCATCATGACTGTAAACTGGTTCAACTGCTGTATTTTTAAAGGCACAACCATCTACACAACCCATATTTATTTTCCAAGGGCCATTTTAATCCGTTTGTAAAATTCAAGGCTGCCTGCTCATAGAATCAAAAATGAGTGACTGGAGCATCAATAATGTCTCAGAATTTATCTGCATCTTTCAAAGTTAGAGTTCCAAAAAATATGGCTCCAAAAAGTTTATTTTGCTGTTTATTCACTTCTACTTGTCATGTAAAGCTCCTTATATAAAACTCCTCATACTCTCTAACCACTGTTGTCTGAACTATCAGTGAGAGATAAAAAAAATAGTATTTTGATTGAACCATATGAAGTCGCTAATATTTAATCAATATTTGCTATTGAAAATGTAACAATTACAAGTTGTTACTCTATGAACACCAATGTTTGAGTGAGATAAATATTTCTAAAATTTTGAGCATACTGCTTGGCAGGTAAATATTATGGAATACATGGTTTAGGAATCTGCATAAACTTGTTTTGAACATAGTTGCTTTGTATCCTTACCAATGTTAAGATAACAGATTCCTTAGTTTTAGTACTTTAGAGAAAGGAAGATAGAGAATAGAAAAAGCTCTCTGCCCTTCAATTGGTTAGAAATACCGTATTTCATCAGAGAGAGTGAGAGAGAGAGAGAGAACCCAAACTTGAGACATTGATTAGTTATCTTGGGTGTTTTGAAAATTGTTGATAATGATGGCTCAGGTGAGATGAAAAAGGGATGCCAGTAGGGAATGTCAGCCCACTGGGAGGCAAAAACTATAGGAAATGAAAGAATAATTCTAAGATGGGTATTTTCAGATGCCTGCGAGGAATTCCCAGTCAACTACCTAGTATATAGGGTTGGTCTCTTCCTAATTGCTGGTATTAAAGGACTGAGAGTAAGTCCAGATATCAAATGAAAATGAGAATAATAAAGTAGACTAGAATGGCTGCTTGACCCCTTAATAGGAGTAAATATAGGAAACAGTCATCCAGTGTGGCTATTGCACTATCCAGGGGTCAGTTTGTCACCAGGCAAGTGGTTCTCAAATTTCAATATAGATTAGAATGAAAATTCAATATAGATTAGAATTTCAATAGAGATTAGAATCTCAATAGGCTCAGAAATGTCACTTCTCAAATTCTACAAAAGATGTTTGGAACAGGCTGAATGAAAACACAGGTTTTGTTCTGTGCTCACAGTGCTGTATTATACCCTGCTCAGATGGGTAAGAAATGTCACATTGCAAATTCTACAGAAAGAGTATTTAGAGCCTGGTGAATGAAAACACCACAGAGTTGTAGAATCAGTTGTTTAGGTGGGACACGGGATGGTGGATTTCTGACAATTTATCAGGTGATTGTAATGTTTATGATCTAGGACCCACTTGAGAACCACGGTTCTACTATTAACCTTAGATTATAGGGTAAGTAGCACAATAAAAATTTTGATCAATTATGGAGTTAATTGGAGAGATGTTGGTCAAACGATACAAAATTTCAGTTAGATAAAAATAATAAATCCTAGATCTGTTTGACAATACAGTGACCATGGTTAATAATCATGTATTATAGTTTTGAAATTTGCTGAAAGAGTAGATTTTACCTGTTCTCACCATAAAAATAATAGTTAGTGTGTAAGGTAATGAATTTGTAAATTAGCTCAATGTAACCATTCTACAATGTATACACATTTAAAAACATGTTTACAATAAATATGCAATTATTATTTGTCAATTTAAAAATAAATAAGAAAAACAAATTTGATCCAAAAACATCTGCAGGATAAGAACTGAAGATCACTGGGCCTTCACTGCTATATGTAAGGACATTCTGTAGAATGTTAAGAGTTGGGATGTGAGGCTATCCACATTGGGATGCAGGAAGCAGGAACTGCATGGGGCTGAGCTAATTGGAACAGAGTTGTAGTGTTCAAAATCCAGCATGGAAATCTGGCACCTGAGTGCTACATTGGATTTTTCAGTGTCCCCTAAAGACAAACGGGTGTAAGTGATAATGAATTAATAACATCAACTATTGTAGTCCAACTGCGTAATAACCTTGCACTGTGAAGCATAAGGAAATTGTCATGATTTATAATGCAAGCATGAAGTGCAAGAGACATTATGGCTAATCACTTGACAACAGCATATATTCAATGCTAGGGAAGGGTAATAGAGTGGGAACAGGCATGTACCAATAAGAGAAGGGAGAAATGTTTGTATTATACCCTGCTCAATCAAGAAATGAGAGACTAGAGTGTGTTTACTGGAAGCCCTAAGTTAACTGTTGGCAGCTGGCCACGAATATGGCCAAATCAGTGTTTCCTATGAATGTGCCTTCTATTTAGCAATGTTGGTTGGCTTACACTGAAAAAGAAATATGCATTTTCTCAGAACTTAATTATATCCAGTATTTTTATTGCCATCCAGGCTGTATTATTCTATTAGTGCTGTCAGAAAATATCACAGACAGGGTAACATAAACATTATTTCTCATAATTCTGGAGGCTGGAAGTCCATAATCACAGTGACAGCAGATTCAGTTTCTGGTGAGGGATCGCCCCCTGGCTTACAGATGGATGCCTTCTTGCTGTGTCCTCAAGCAGCCTTTCCCTGAATGCAGGCTGAGAGAAAGAAAAAGTGAACTCTCTGGTGTCTTTTTTTTTTTTTTTTTTGCCTTTTTTTTTATTATTATACTTTAGGTTTTAGGGTACATGTGCACAATGTGCAGGTTTGTTACATATGTATCCATGTGCCATGTTGTTTTGCTGCACCCATTAACTCGTCATTTAGCATTAGGTATATCTCCTAATGCTGTCCCTCCCCACTACCGCCACCCCACAACAGTCCCCGGAGTGTGATGTTCCCCTTCCTGTGTCCATGTGTTCTCATTGTTCAATTCCCACCTATGAGTGAGAACATGCGGTGTTTGGTTTTTTGTCCTAGCGATAGTTTACTGAGAATGATGTTTTCCAGTTTCATCCATGTCCCTACAAAGGACATGAACTCATCATTTTTTATGGCTGCATAGTATTCCATGGTGTATATGTGCCACATTTCCTTAATCCAGTCTATCGTTGTTGGACATTTGGGTTGGTTCCAAGTCTTTGCTATTGTGAATAGTACCGCAATAAACATACGTATGCATGTGTCTTTATAGCAGCATGATTTATAATCCTTTGGGTATATACCCAGTAATGGGATGGCTGGGTCAAATGGTATTTCTAGTTCGAGATCCCTGAGGAATCGCCACACTGACTTCCACAATGGTTGAACTAGTTTACAGTCCCACCAACAGTGTAAAAGTGTTCCTATTTCTCCACATCCTCTCCAGCACCTGTTGTTTCCTGATTTTTTAATGATGGCCATTCTAACTGGTGTGAGATGGTATCTCACTGTGGTTTTGATTTGCATTTCTCTGATAGCCAGTGATGATGAGCATTTCTTCATGTGTTTTTTGGCTGCATAAATGTCTTCTTTTGAGAAGTGTCTGTTCATGTCCTTTGCCCACTTTTTGATGGGGTTGTTTGTTTTGTTCTTGTAAATATGTTTGAGTTCATTGTAGATTCTGGATATTAGCCCTTTGTCAGATGAGTAGGTTGCAAAAATTTTCTCCCATTCTGTAGGTTGCCTGTTCACTCTGATGGTAGTTTCTTTTGCTGTGCAGAAGCTCTTTAGTTTAATTAGATCCCATTTGTCAATTTTGGCTTTTGTTGCCATTGCTTTTGGTGTTTTAGACATGAAGTCCTTGCCCATGCCTATGTCCTGAATGGTATTGCCTAGGTTTTCTTGTAGGATTTTAATGGTTTTAGGTCTAATATTTAAGTCTTTAAACCACCTTGAACTAATTTTTGTATAAGGTGTAAGGAAGGGATCCAGTTTCAGCTTTCTACATATGGCTAGCCAGTTTTCCCAGCACCATTTATTAAATAGGGAATCCTTTCCCCATTTCTTGTTTTTGTCAGGTTTGTCAAAGATCAAATAGTTGTAGATATGCAGCATCATTTCTGAGGGCTCTGTTCTGTTCCATTGATCTATGTCTCTGTTGTGGTACCAGTACCATGCTGTTTTGGTTACTGGAGCTTTGTAGTATAGTTTGAAGTCAGGTAGCGTGATGCCTCCAGCTTTGTTCTTTTGGCTAGGATTGACTTGGCGATGCGGGCTCTTTTTTGGTTCCATATGAACTTTAAAGTCGTTTTTTCCAATTCTGTGAAGAAAGTCATTGGTAGCTTGATGGGAATGGCATTGAATCTATAAAATACCTTGGGCAGTATGGTCATTTTCACGATATTCATTCTTCTAACCCATGAGCATGGAATGTTCTTCAATTTGTTTGTATCCTCTTTGATTTCATTGAGCAGTGGTTTGTAGTTCTCCTTGAAGAGGTCCTTCACATCCCTTGTAAGTTGGATTCCTAGGTATTTTATTCTCTTTGCAGCAATTGTGAATGGGAGTTCACTCATGATTTGGCTCTCTGTTTGTCTGTTATTGGTGTACAAGAATGCTTGTGACTTTTGTACATTGATTTTGTATCCTGAGACTTTGCTGAAGTTGCTAATCAGCTTAAGGAGATTTTGGGCTGAGACGATGGGGTGTTCTAGATATACAATCATGTCATCTGCAAACAGGGACAATTTGACTTCCTCTTTTCCTAATTGAATACCCTTTATTTCCTTCTCCTGCCTGATTGCTCTGGCCAGAACTTCCAGCACTATGTTGAATAGGAGTGGTGAGAGAGGGCATCCCTGTCTTGTGCCAGTTTTCAAAGGAAATGCTTCCAGTTTTTGCCCATTCAGTATGATATTGGCTGTGGGTTTGTCATAGATAGCTCTTATTATTTTGAGATATGTCCCATCAATACCTATTTTTTTGAGAGTTTTTAGCATGAAGGGTTGTTGAGTTTTGTCAAAGGCCTTTTCTGCATCTTTTGAGATAATCATGTGGTTCTTGTCTTTGGTGCTGTTTATATGCTGGATTACATTTATTGATTTGCGTATGTTGAACCAGGCTTGCATCCCAGGGATGAAGCCCACTTGATCATGATGTATAAGCTTTTTGATGTGCTGCTGGATTCGGTTTGCCAGTATTTTATTGAGGATTTTTGCATCAATGTTCATCAAGGATATTGGTCTGAAATTCTCTTTTTTGGTTATGTCTCTGCCAGGCTTTGGTATCAGGACGATGCTGGCTTCATAAAATGTGTTAGGGAGGATTCCCTCTTTTTCTATTGATTGGAATAGTTTCAGAAGGAGTGGTACCAGTTCCTCCTTGTACCTCTGGTAGAATTCGGCTGTGAATCCATCAGGTCCTGGACTCTTTTTGGTTGGTAAGCTATTGATTATTGCCACCATTTCAGAACCTGTTATTGGCCTATTCAGAGATTCAACTTCTTCCTGGTTTAGTCTTGGGAGGGTGTATTTGTCGAGGAATTTATCCATTTCTTCTAGATTTTCTAGTTTATTTGCATAGAAGTGTTTCTAGTATTCTCTGATGGTAGATTGTATTTCTGTGGGATCGGTGGTGATATCCCCTTTTTCATTTTTTATTGCATCTATTTGATTCTTCTCTCTTTTCTTCTTTATTAGTCTTGCTAGCGGTCTATCAATTTTGTTGATCTTTTCAAAAAACCAGCTCCTGGATTCATTAATTTTTTGAAGGGTTTTTTGTGTCTCTATTTCCTTCAGTTCTGCTCTGATTTTAGTTATTTCTAGCCTTCTGCTAGCTTTTGAATGTGTTTTCTCTTGCTTTTCTAGTTGTTTTAATTGTGATGTTAGGGTGTCAATTTTGGATCTTTCCTGCTTTCTCTTGTGGGCATTTAGTGCTATAAATTTCCCTCTACACACTGCTTTGAATGTGTCCCAGAGATTCTGGTATGTTGTGTCTTTGCTCTCGTTGGTTTCAAAGAACATCTTTATTTCTGCCTTCATTTCGTTATGTACCCAATAGTCATTCAGGAGCAGGTTGTTCAGTTTCCATGTAGTTGAGCAGTTTTGAGTGAGTTTCTTAATCCTGAGTTCTAGTTTGATTGCACTGTGGTCTGAGAGACAGTTTGTTATAATTTCTGTTCTTTTACATTTGCTGAGGAGAGCTTTACTTCCAACTATGTGGTCAATTTTGGAATAGGTGTGGTGTGGTGCTGAAAAAAATGTGTATTCTGTTGATTTGGGGTGGAGAGTTCTGTAGATGTCTATTAGGTCCACTTGGTGCAGAGCTGAGTTCAATTCCTGGATATCTTTGTTAACTTTCTGTCTCGTTGGTCTGTCTAATGTTGACAGTGGGATGTTAAAATCTCCCATTATTATTGTGTGGGAGTTTAAGTCCCTTTGTAGGTTACCGAGGACTTGCTTTATGAAGCTGGGTGCTCCTGTGTTGGGTGCATATACATTTAGAATAGTTAGCTCTTCTTGTTGAATTGATCCCTTTACCATTATGTAATGGCCTTCTTTGTCTCTTTTGATCTTTGTTGGTTTAAAGTCTATTTTATCAGAGATTAGGATTGCAACCCCTGCCTTTTTTTGTTTTCCATTTGCTTGATAGATCTTCCTCCATCCCTTTATTGTGAGTCTATGTGTGGCTCTGCACGTGAGATGGGTTTCCTGAATACAGCACACTGATGAGTCCTGACTCCTTATCCAGTTTGCCAGTCTGTGTCTTTTAATTGGAGCATTTAGCCCATTTACATTTAAAGTTAATATTGTTATATGTGAATCTGATCCTGTCATTATGATGTTAGTTGGTTATTTTGCTCATTAGTTGATGCAGTTTCTTCCTAGCCTCGATGGTCTTTACAATTTGGCATGTTTTTGCAGTGGCTAGTACCGGTTTTTCCTTTGCATGTTTAGTGCTTCCTTCAGGAGCTCTTTTAGGGCAGGCCTGGTGGTGACAAAATCACTGAGCATTTGCTTGTCTGTAAAGTATTTTATTTCTCCTTCACTTATGAAGCTTAGTTTGGCTGGATATGAAATTCTGGGTGGAAAATCCTTTCTTTAAGAATGTTGAATATTGGCCCCCACTCTCTTCTGGCTTGTAGAGTTTCTGCCAAGAGATCAGCTGTTAGTCTGATGGACTTCCCTTTGTGGGTAACCCGACCTTTCTCTCTGGCCGCCCTTAACATTTTTTCCTTCATTTCAACTTTGGTGAATCTGACAATTATGTGTCTTGGGGTTGCTCTTCTCGAGGAGTATCTTTATGGCATTCTCTGTATTTCCTGAATCTGAATGTTGGCCTGCCTTGCTAGATTGGGGAAGTTCTCCTGGATAATATCTTGCAGAGTGTTTTCCAACTTGGTTCCATTCTCCCCATCATTTTCAGGTACACCAATCAGACGTAGGTTTGGTCTTTTCACATAGTCCCAAATCTCTTGGAGGCTTTGTTCATTTCTTTCTATTCTTTTTTCTCTAAACTTCCCTTCTTGCTTCATTTCATTCATTTCATCTTCCATCAGCGATACCCTTTCTTCCATTTGGTCGCATCTCCTACCAAGGCTTCTGCAATCTTCACGTAGTTCTCGATACTTGGCTTTCAGCTCCATCAGCTCCTTTAAGCCCTTCTCTCCATTGGTTGTTCTAGTTATCCATTCGTCTAATTTTTTTCAAAGTTTTTGACTTCTTTGCTATTGTTTTGAATTTCCTCCCATAGCTCGGAGTAGTTTGATCGTCTGAAGCCTTCTTCTCTCAACTCGTCAAAGTCATCCTCTGTCCAGCTTTGTTCCATTGCTGGTGAGGAACTGCGTTCCTTTGGAGGAGGAGAGGTGCTCTGCTTTTTGGAGTTTCCAGTTTGTCTGCTCTGTTTTTTCCCCATCTTTATGGTTTTATCTACTTTTGGTCTTTGATGATGGTGATGTACAGATGGGTTTTTGGTGTGGATGTCCTTTCTGTTTGTTAGTTTTCCTTCTACCATACAGGACCCTCAGCTGCAGGTCTGTTGGAGTTTACTAGAGGTCCACTCCAGACCCTGTTTGGCTGGGTGTCTGCAGTGTTGGCTGCAGAAGAGCGGATTTTTGTGAGACCACAAATTCGGCTGTCTGATAGTTCCTCTGGAAGTTTTGTCTCAGAGGAGTACCCGGTGTCAGACTGTCCCTACTGGGGGGTGCCTCCCAGTTAGGCTGCCACTTTAGGAGGCAGTCTGTCAGTTCTCAGATCTCCAACTGCGTGCTGGGAGAACCACTACTCTCTTCAAAGCTGTCAGTCAGACAGGGACATTTAAGTCTGCAGAGGTTCCTGCTGAGTTTTTGTTTGTGCCCTGCCCCCAGAGGTGGAGCCTACAGAGGTAGGCAGGCCTCCTTGAGCTGTGGTGGGCTCCACCCAGTTCCAGCTTCCTGGCTGGTTTGTTTACCTAAGCAAGCCTGGGCAATGGCGGGCGCCCCTCCCCCAGCCTCGCTGCCGCCTTGCAGTTTGATCTCAGACTGCTGTGCTAGCAATCAGCGAGACTCCGTGGGCATAGGACCCTCCGAGCCAGTTGTGGGACACAATCTCCTAGTGTGCCGTTTTCCAGGCCCGTTGGAAAAGTGCAGTATTAGGGTGGGACTCACCCGATTTTCCATGTGCCATCTGTTACCCCTTTCTTTGACTAGGAAAGGGAACTCCCTGCCCCCTTGGGCTTCCCAAGTGAGGCAATGCCGCGCCCTGCTCGGCTCGCGCACAGTGCGCTTCACCAACTGTCCTGCACCCACTGTTTGGCACTCCCTAGTGAGATGAAACCGGTACCTCAAACAGAAATGCAGAAATCACCTGTCTTCTGTGTCACTCAGGCTGGGAGTTGTAGACGGGAACTGTTCCTATTCGGCCATCTTGGCTCCACCACCTCTGGTGTCTTTTCTTATAAGGACACTAACCTTGTCAGTTCAGGACCCCATCTTTGTGACCTGAATTACTTCCTTTAGATGCCTCATCTCCAAATACAGCAGCAATGGGAGTTAGGGCTTCAACATATGAATTGGTATGGGGAGAGAAGGGGCATGCATATTCAGTCCATAACACTGACCATGACAAGCCATAAGAAAAGTCTTATCACAGCAGAACAAGGATTGGGACTAAGAAACGACATAAACTGAACCATGAATCTTGAGTTTTAGCAACCAGGTATACAGATTTTTACTTAGCGATAATGAAGATTACTCCATTTCCTTATCTTAAACTAGGTACATTTAATTCAAAATTAATGATAGAACTTCTAAAAACTTAGTAATAATGTTTTAAATAACTAGATGGCAGATGCAGTGGATATTCTTTAAAACCATGTTGATCATTAATGTTTCTTTTTATATTTTCTAAATTCACACAGCTTCCATATGTAATCAGTGTAAGTGAACAAAAAATGTTTCTTCCTGTAGAAGTGGGAAAGTTGTTTGTAGACTTTTTGTTTATTAATTCTAATAATTAACAAAGAGGTTGATTGATAAGTGGAAAATAAAGTGAAGAAGTGAAAAATTCCATTTGGTTCTCAGAGCATATAATGTTGAACAAAGTAACTAATATTAACAAATCTTAACAAAACATAATTTATCTTTTTTCTTTTGTTTTACAGTTCTTTATTAATAAGCCCTTGGAATTTGATCGTGAATTCTTTTCTAAACTCTCTAAACCTTTTTTCTTAAAGTCAAACTTGGACAGCTTAAGAGAATACAAATTTGATTTGACTAGAAGAAGAAAGAGCAGCCGATCAAAACCTATTTTACCAGTTCAAGGAAACCATAACAGTGATGTATCACCAGATAGTAAATGGATTAACATTACCTCTAATGATGTTTACTATTTTCTAGTCCATGTTTTTTGGAATTTTTATGTTATTTGCCTTTCCAGCTATTTCATTTATTGTAAAAATTTATTAGTCACAACTCTAAAATCCGCTTTTTCTATTCCATTATTTTAATGCAGATTTGCAGGAGCACTAAAAAATCAGTTTCATAGTTAAAGGAGGGGATGTTGAAATAGATCATACAATCAAATGCTTGGTGGTAAAATAAAGAAATAGAAATAATGTTGGTAGGATGAAGGCTGGTGTTTGGGAGATTTGCTGAGTAATAGGTGGACACACAATATCACTGTGCATTTTTCTTTTGATTTATGCTTATATCTGTTTTTCTTTGATAGGAGGAGTTGCTGTCTGAATACTATTTTGTTGATTATTGCCACTGTAATATTATCTCTGTAACTTTATCATGAAGTGTTATGGATCCTAGCTGTACTTTAGGTAGTTGATAGAAGTTACACAAGTACATATATCTTAGATTTTTGGCACTCTGGAAATTCAAGTTAGTTTCTGTGTAAGATCTTTGAAAGAATCATATTTCCATTTTCTGAAATAGAGACTATCAGATTGGGAAAAAATGAATGATAGTATACTTCTTTAAAATATCATAGGATATTTCTCTACCTAGTCCATCAATTATATAAGAGTCAGTCTTTATTTTTCTAGATGTTTCAAATGTTGTGATTCTGGATTGAAATTATTTTGTATGGGATTAAAGAATATATGTCATCTATAGATTTATTCTTCTTCAGCACTGGGTATATGCCCACCCTTTCTTCATTCCACTTGGTAAGTGACCCTGTAAGTCACTGCCTTAGCGTTTAACAGTTTCGAAGATCAGTTAACCACAAGGATCCTTTCCATTTGTAGATGACTAATAGATATAAGAGAGTCAAGAATAATGACTCTCCTTCTTTGGAAATTCAATTGCTTTCTGCCTCTTGGCCAGTTCACTTCATCCTAAATGATGTCATGTCTTAACTCTAGGCTAAGAGAAGTTTGAAATAGGTGATGCCCAGGTGCAGTGGCTCACGTCTGTAATCCCAGCACTTTGGAATGCTGAGGCAGGCAGATCACCTGAGGTCAGCAGTTCGAGATAAGCCTGGCTAACATGGTGAAACCCCATCTCTACCAAAAATACAAAAATTAGCCAGGCATGGTGGTGGGAGCCTGTAATTCCAGCTACTTGGAGGCTGAGGTGGGAGAATTGCTTGATCCCAGGAGGTGGAGGTTGTAGTAAGCCGAGATTGTGCCACTGCACTCCAGCCTGGGTGACAGAGTAAGAATCTGTCTCAAAAAAAGAAAAGAAAAGAAAAAGAAAAGAAATAGGGAAATAGGTGATGAATGCTTATAGCAAATAATATCTTCTAACTGGAAGTTGAACACACAATAGAAAAACTTTGGTAGAAAGTATCTAAAAAACAGGAAAAATTTAGAGAAAATATTGCACTTGTATATACAACAGGAAAATATAAAAATGCTGAAAAACATATTACATGAAAATATAGCAAAGTTGATGGTCTCTTCTATGACTCTCTTTTTTTTCAGGAAATATTATTTTAAGGGGAACAGTTAACTCAATTGGTCCTATTACAATTCATTATCACTCCTAAATCCTCCCTAGAATGTTGAAGAAATACATTTTTTTCTGATTATCAAGGAAACAATTGTTGATGGAATTAGGGATGAGGGATTTATTCTTCTATTATAATTATAAGAGATGGCTTATCATGATGAATAACTTTCAGCAGTTTTTACTGGCATTATATTCTTACTATCTTTCCAAGGTCAAAAATTTAAAATGAGAAATACATGCATATTATATGTGTACAGAATATATTTACACATAAATACTTATGTGTGTGGGTGTTTGGGTCAGTTACTACAACTCATATATTTTCAACAGATAAAAACATGTCTTCATATATATATATAATAATTTTTGATGTATTTTCATCATATATAAGCAAACTCCTTAGAGTAATAGAACAGACTTTATGCACATAGCAAGTCCACAGAAAGTAATTCATGTTCATTGGCAAGCTAGTTTGCATAAGGAAAAAGTGGGAAGACTAGGAATATTTGCATTAGCAGATTCCAGGTGGTAACTACTTGGATGAATGGATAAATCAGATGAAATTTTCCATGCACATTTTTCATGAGCTGAATGGCCAGATCCCAGAAGAAGATATTCTGAGAGACAAAACATTTTCATCAGGGTTGAAAATATTGAGAAAGAATTAAAAATGCCAAGTAAATTTTCAACAGTTGTTTCAATTAGCCAAAGCCATCTGAAACCTCTTTGCAAACAAGAAAATAAAAACACATGGACATATTCCTCTCTCTCTCACTTACATTTTCAAATTGTAGAATTACTACTCAGTGAGAAAGTTTCAAATGTTAAAAGAAGGTAGAGTTTTCAGTTCACCTGGGGTTCTCAGAAAAGTTACATTAAAAATACCAGTAGAGTTATCTACTACTATATAGTATCCTTTTCACAATAAAGCCCTAAAAGCAGCCAATGTTTGGGATTATTTTGGCACTAGTAGATGCATTTAATTAAATGTGTTATTTTCAATGGTATTTTTTATTATAAGTCTAAAATATATTATTTCCAAAACAGCAAATGAACAGCTGTATACATGTGAGGGTGTGTATATATATAGTTTAAGCATCACTGGCTATTTTCCTCTATTTTTTTTTTTCTGAGACAGGATCTCTGTCACCCAGGCTGCCGTGCAGTTGTGTGATCACGGCTCACTGCAGCCTGGATTTCCTGGGCTCAAGCAATCCTCCTTCTTCAGCCTCACCAGTAGCTGGAACCACAGGCACATACCACCATACCGGCTAATTAATTTTTTTTTTTTTTTTTTTTTTTTTGAAGAGACAGTGTCTCCATATGTTTCCCAGGCTGGTCTCAAACACCTGGTCTCCAGTGATCCTTCTGCCTAGGCCTCTCAAAGTGCTAGGATTACAGGTGTGAGCCACTGTGCCCAGCCCCTCCCCTCTTGAATGTTAGGATTTCAGTAGTTTTAGTAATCTTCACAATATGCCGGTTTATTTGGCTATCAAATAGATTAAAATATTTTTTCAGATTTGCTATTATTCTTCCATAATAATAAATGCAATCATTCTTGTACCTATGGAAGAAGGGGCTCCAGCATGATTTATCCTAAACATAAATTATCATCAATGCTAACTCTAAATAAGCATTATGCAATTTCCTGGACGTCATAAAGTTTATTTTTATGTATTTAATATAGCAGGGATTGATTTTGAATAACTATAGCATTAAGATTTGAAATCTGAAATGAATCTTTGAAATTAACTAGTACAGAAGTTATCAAATTTCAGGTCACATCTGCCTAGACAGGTGAGCAAGCATCAAAAAATAGGACCTTTAATTCATAAGTGCATAGATGAATTGCATCATATAGTACTACTAAATGTAAAATAACAGTAAAACGTCATTTTTATAGTAAAATGTCCAGTACAAACAAAGTGATTTTAACACCGTTCTTTTTTTTTATTTTTTTATTTTTTATTATTATACTTTAGGTTTTAGGGTACATGTGCACAATGTGCAGGTTTGTTACATATGTATCCATGTGCCATGTTGTTTTGCTGCACCCATTAACTCGTCATTTAGCATTAGGTATATCTCCTAATGCTGTCCCTCCCCCCTCCCCCCACCCCACAACAGTCCCCGGAGTGTGATGTTCCCCTTCCTGTGTCCATGAGTTCTCATTTTAACACCATTCTTTAAGAGTTTAGGGAATGGAAGTTGGCAAAAACAAGAGATGTATTACAGGCCATGTTACTAGTGAGATGCCATAACATAAAGCCCTGATTGTCCTGTGATGTTGAGGAACTGGATGGAACTATAGATACGGAGATGACATGATAATAAAGATGATAATGGTGGATGAGGTAATAATAACAATAATGGTCACTTAGGAGGTCTTTTGTTGTTCTGGGACTTTCTATACTTTATCTCATTAATACAATCACCCTATGAGATAGGTGATTTTTTAGAACAAGGGGAAATAAAGCTCAGAGAAATTAAATAACTTGCTGTAGGACATCTAGCAAAGTAAACATTGACGTTGAGAGTCAAATTTTGGCCTAAATCCAAAGCCAGTGCTTAACAACAACAACAACAACAAAACCCTATGAGACACAGGACTTTTCTGCTTGAGAGTCGTATTACAAAATAAGATTGCTTAGAAATCTGAAATGGATTTCTATCTTGCTAGGAGACAGGGACCTACAAAGGAGAATATAAAAGAGTGATTTTCAATCATCTTTGATGCCTCCTAAAGAGTGCGTAAGATCAATTCTATAACTTTCTTTCTACGTGTATTTTTATTATTGGCATATAAAACAATATCAGAGCATATGATATAATTAACATCTAAGTGCACCTTGCTTGCTACAACAGAATGAGTGAGGCCTTAGGGCAAATACAATCCATGATCACATGATCAGTTCTCACAAAGTTTTGCTCTTCATGGGGAATGAGATGGAATCCTTTCTTCGGTAGTGAAGGTTTGATGGCATAGGTTCTTACACCTTCCTGTAGCAGGAGGTCTACATTTAAGAGAAGATTGGTCAGGTTGGGGGTGCAAATAGGTACCCCTGGAGGCAGAACTCTGTGTAGTCATTAACAAACTGGTCATGTGACTGGATTTTTAAGTGTGCTATTTTCATGATAACTAATGTTTCCATCTTAGATTATTCCTTTTTCTTTTCGAACGTCCAGTGACTGGAATTAAGTTGTGACATGCTTACCAATGTTACAAATGAAATGCTATAAATATGAAGTATGTTGGATAACTAATTTAAAATCCAAAAATACCTTCACCAAAGAGAGCATCAGACCAAAACTAACAAGACAAAATGTAATGAAAACACACACCAGCAAATTTAATTGACATTGTAATTTTACTGCTTCCTGCTGATGGAAAGGAATGCTATTAATATTTTTATTATTTAATCTAGTCAACATATTAATATTTCTCTTAATTATAAAATGTTAGTAAATTATTTGGCGTTTTGTAAATATACGACCATATAATCTTCAAATACCAATGTGCTTATGTCTTTCTTTGTGATATCTAGAACTTTCATATATGTCATGGCCTATTTTGCATTGTCTGGGATTTCCTTGTTAATGATAAAGTATATCAATAATATGCTGAAAATTAGGCTTGTTTTCTAACAAATAGATGTATAAAATCAGATTTTTGTGGTCATTAGTACATTATCTGTGTAAGGGTCATGTGTGACATTAAAAAGGAAAATAAATAAAAAATACATACATTCAGAGAGATAGTCTAGAGATGCTTTAATCAAAGGAGTATGGATCACAGACCAGTCTGTGAACTTAGCATCAGTCTCTAAATATGTAAGTACAGAAATGGGAGCAGATGTTTAGAAATTTTACAGCAATTTGACAGAGTAATTTTATGTCTTTTGAGTCTAATAATAAAACATGTGATCTTGCATTTTGTAGAGCTTTGTTTTTTTGTCTTATTCTTTTAGTAACTCTTTTTTTATATTTTACAAAAATGTCAGTCTGTAAAAATAGAGAAAATAAGTTGGCCTTGTTGCTTTGAGAAGCACTTTTATATGAGGGAAAGAAATATCAGGGTGGTGGTTGAGTTAAATGAATGTCATGTTTAAGTTTTCTTTAAGCTATACGTGAATGCTCCTACTGAAAACTATAGTCCTACAGTCTGGGACACCCTGTGTCGCATTGCAATCAAATAATCAATGTATTGAGAATAGAGTTAGGAAGGGTGCATACTAATTCAAAATCCAGAATCCTAGGCTGGGTTGCTTAGCTGTGTGTGTGTGTGTGTGTGTGTGTCTGCCTTTTCTTTGCATGTGTTTTGCTAAGCCTCTTTCTCAGTCCTACCCAAAAATTCACAATACCCAAGATGTGGCTTTAGACATGTTGAGGGCCAAATTTTTAGAGGATGTGAAGGACAGGACAAAAATAATAGCTTCCTACTGTGTTTAGCCTGTGTCCATTATTAAGCCACCTCAGTTACACAAAGGGATTTATGGAATCGTTGACTTCTCTCCTTTGAACCCATGGTGTATGGGATGAAAGACATTTACATGAGACATTTGCCCATGGATGCCCATGAATGAATCTTAACAATATTCCTAATTTCTAGTGTGCCAGTTATAACTCCCCTTTCTTTTTTCCCCACTACTAGAAGTAGTATATATTGGATTTCAAGAGATATAAAATACGTTCCTTTTTTTTTTTTTTTTTTGAGATGGAATCTCACTCTGTCACGCAGGCTGGAGTGCAGTGGCACGATCTCGGCTCACTGCAACCTCCACCTCCTGAATTCAAGTGATTCTCCTGCCTCAGGCTCCTGAGTACCTGGGATTACAGGTGTGCACCACCATGCCTGCCTAATTTTTGTATTTTTAGTAGAGACAGGGTTTCACCGTGTTGGCAGGCTGGTCTCGAACTCCTGACCTTGTGACCTGCCCACCTCAGCCTTCCAAAGTGCTGGGATTACAGGTGTGAGCCACCGCACCCGGCCAAAATACGTTACTTTTTAGATTCATTTTAAGTAAATAATTCCTTAGCTTTAGATATTTATAATTGTGTGAGATTTTTTTCAACTCACAAATTACTATGATGGCACGACACTGCAGTTGTGTCCTGCTCATTAAATATAGAGGACACATTCAGACATAAACACACAGGTTTGGTGTGTACACATATAACAAACAGATTTTTTATAAAGAAGTACAGGGTAGAAAGTGATTTTAGAGTTCACCTAGATCAACTCTTTTATATGAAAGATGAAAAAAATCAAGGATTTAGTGACAGAAATACAACGATTTGCATATTTATTCTGTGTATCAGCAGAACAGCACATGCCAGTTCTGTTTTTTAAAATTAATATTAGTCACACACACATTTATGCACAACACTTATCCACAATTCAAGAATTATTTCTAAATGTAATATATCCACATTTACATTTTAAGTCGTTTTATATGCCAGAATCAGATGTCTTGAGATTTAAGAATAATTTAAAATATTTCCTATTCTTTCATAGAAAAATAATCTTTGATAGAAAAAAATGTGAGTATTTGATAATTCTTACATTTTCAATAACTGAAAGAGATATACACAATTTATAATTTTGCTAATGGATATGGAAACCAGTAGTCATATGTGGTCCTTGGGTGCAATGAAATGAGGCTGTTCAATTTGGGATGTGTTATAAAGATCTAATGAACTCCAGAGATCAAAGTCATAATAGTAAAACAAATCTCATTGATACCTTTTATATTAGTTTGCAAGTCAAAATGACAATATATTGGATATATTTATTGAAATAAAATATATACTTGAAATTAATTTTACCTTTTTGTTTTTTTACTAAGTGTGACAACTGGAAAAAATTTACATTTTATCAGGGTCTCACACAATATTTTTATTGAACAGCACTGGTTTTGAATTTATCTTTCCTCCTTATCTCCATAAGTAATTTCAATTCTGATAATAATGCCTAGCAGAGACTTTATCTGAGAAGCCAAGCTAAGTCAGAGAAAAATTCTGAGTCATAGTTTGGGAAGTTTTTGTCACGGGGAATATTAAATGAGTAGCAAGTCAAGATGTAGTATGCCTTCGTAGCTATCATCTAACATTATAACTGCACCCCACAAATTGAGTTTTGAACAGTTTTAACTAAGGTAAAAAAGCCAGTAGAATTTTGGCCTTAAAATAGGTTCATGCTATATGATCGCATCTTACAAGAATACAAAAATATGCCATGATCTTGTGAAACCTTCTTACGCTTGTGTTGAGCCACATGTCTTTCTATCCACAACAAAAACCCACTGCCTTGATGAAGGCTTACTACAAATGAACTGGGACGATTTTACATTAATAGGCATAGCATTATTACTTTTTTAATGTGCCAAATTGTTTTACTTCTCAAGGTACTACCTCATTCTAGATTCTTTGGTAGTTACATTTAAGTCAAATTTAGTTTTTCTGATAGTTCCAAAATTTTTGTAAAGTTCTGAGGATATTTTTAAAATAATAAACGTATCCAATCATAAAGACTTTTTTCAATGTATTGTGCCAGAAAAAGTTGATAGAGAGACAGAAGTACTAGATTCCCACCGTGGCTTTTACTTGCTTGCCATTTGTGGCAGTGGCCTTCATCATTAACTAAGACTGATATAGGTGTCCTCAAGGCCCTTCTGATTCTATCTAGTGTTTTGAGATTCTAGTTTGGGATTTATTAATAAAGTATGGTGTTTCTATGTACTTTTTATTTGTCACAGTAACTGTTATATCCCAATATCTAGAACAGGGTCTGACATATTAAAATGTATCTTTAAATTTGTTTAATTATAATGCCAAAGTAATTTTTCTACAACAATTCTAGATGATTAACCTATCATATTGTTTACACAAGCATGCACCACATAATGACATTTCAACCAGTGATGGACTGCATACATGAAAGACATCCCATAAGATTATAATAGGGTATTTTTACTGTATCTTTTTTATTAATTAAATATTTATTTCAGATACAGGGGGCACATATGCAGGTTTGCTACTTGGTATATTGCACCCAGGTGGGAGTATAGTACTCAACAGATAGTTTTTCAGCTCATTGTCTCCCCCGCTCACTGCCCCCTCTAGTAGGCCACAGTGTCTATTGTTTCCATATTTATGTCAATGTGTGCTCAATGCTTGCCTCCTACTTAAGGGAGAACATGCAGCATTTAGTTTCCTGTTCTTGCATTAATTTGCTTAGTATTATAGCACCCAGTTCATGTTGCTGCAAAGGACATGATATCATCATTTCTTTTTTTTTTTTTAATTATTATTATACTTTAGGATTTATGGTACATGTGCACAATGTGCAGGTTTGTTACATATGTATCCATGTGCCATGTTGTTTTGCTGCACCCATTAACTCGTCATTTAGCATTAGGTATATCTCCTAATGCTGTCTGTCCCCCCTCCCCCAACCCCACAACAGTCCCCGGAGTGTGATGTTCCCCTTCCTGTGTCCATGTGTTCTCATTGTTCAATTCCCACCTATGAGTGAGAACATGCGGTGTTTGGTTTTTTGTCCTTGCGATAGTTTACTGAGAATGATGCTTTCCAGTTTCATCCATGTCCCTACAAAGGACATGAACTCATCATTTTTTATGGCTGCATAGTATTCCGTGGTGTATATGTGCCACATTTTCTTAATCCAGTCTATCGTTGTTGGACATTTGGGTTGGTTCCAACTCTTTGCTATTGTGAATAGTGCCGCAATGAACATACGTGTGCATGTGTCTTTATAGCAGCGTGATTTATACTCCTTTGGGTATATACCCAGTAATGGGATGGCTGGGTCAAATGGTATTTCTAGTTCAAGATCCCTGAGGAATCGCCACACTGACTTCCACAATGGTTGAACTAGTTTACAGTCCCACCAACAGTGTAAAAGTGTTCCTATTTCTCCACATCCTCTCCAGCACCTGTTGTTTCCTGACTTTTTAATGATGGCCATTCTAACTGGTATGAGATGGTATCTCATTGTGGTTTTGATTTGCATTTCTCTGATGGCCAGTGATGATGAGCATTTTTGCATGTGTTTTTTGGCTGCATAAATGTCTTCTTTTGAGAAGTGTCTGTTCACGTCCTTCGCCCACTTTTTGATGGGGTTGTTTTTTTCTTGTAAATTTGTTTGAGTTCGTGGTAGATTCTGGATATTAGCCCTTTGTCAGATGAGTAGGTTGCAAAAATTTTCTCCCATTCTGTAGGTTGCCTGTTCACTCTGATGGTAGTTTCTTTTGCTGTGCAGAAGCTCTTTGGTTTAATTAGATCCCATTTGTCAATTTTGGCTTTTGTTGCCATTGCTTTTGGTGTTTTAGACATGAAGTCCTTGCCTATGCCTATGCCTATGTCCTGAATGGTATTGCCTAGGTTTTCTTCTAGGGTTTTAATGGTTTTAGGTCTAACATGTAAGTCTTTAATCCATCTTGAATTAATTTTTGTATAAGGTGTAAGGAAGGGATCCAGTTGCAGCTTTCTACATATGGCTAGCCAGTTTTCCCAGCACCATTTATTAAATAGGGAATCCTTTTCCCATTGCTTGTTTTTGTCAGGTTTGTCAAAGATCAGATAGTTGTAGATATGTGCCATTATTTCTGATGGCTCTGTTCTGTTCCATTGATCTATGTCTCTGTTGTGGTACCAGTGCCATGCTGTTTTGGTTACTGTAGCCTTGAAGTATAGTTTGAAGTCAGGTAGCGTGATGCCTCCAGCTTTGTTCTTTTGGCTTAGGATTGCCTTTGTGATGTGGGCTCTCTTTTGGTTCCATATGAACTTTAAAGTAGTTTTTTCCAATTCTGTGAAGAAAGTCATTGATAGCTTCATGGGGATGGCATTGCATCTATAAATTACCTTAGGCAGTATGGCCATTTTCACGATATTGATTCTTCCAACCCATGAGCATGGAATGTTCTTCCATTTGTTTGTATCCTCTTTGATTTCATTGAGCAGTGGTTTGTAGTTCTCCTTGAAGAGGTCCTTCACATCCCTTGTAAGTTGGATTCCTAGGTATTTTATTCTCTTTGAAGCAATTGTGAATGGGAGTTCACTCATGATTTGGCTCTCTGTTTGTCTGTGATTGGTGTACAAGAATGCTTGTGATTTTTGTACATTGATTTTGTATC
Organism: Symphalangus syndactylus; assembly: GCF_028878055.3. Lineage (NCBI taxonomy): Eukaryota > Metazoa > Chordata > Mammalia > Primates > Hylobatidae > Symphalangus > Symphalangus syndactylus. Next base: position 15,856,268 of record NC_072428.2, read on the forward strand.
CTGAGACTTTGCTGAAGTTGCTAATCAGCTTAAGGAGATTTTGGGCTGAGACAATGGGGTTTTCTAGATATACAATCATGTCATCTGCAAACAGGGACAATTTGACTTCCTCTTTTCCTAATTGAATACCCTTTATTTCCTTCTCCTGCCTGATTGCCCTGGCCAGAACTTCCAGCACTATGTTGAATAGGAGTGGTGAGAGAGGGCATCCCTGTCTTGTGCCAGTTTTCAAAGGGAATTCTTCCAGTTTTTGCCCATTCAGTATGATATTGGCTGTGGATTTGTCATAGATAGCTCTTATTATTTTGAGATACGTCCCATCAATACCTAATTTGTTGAGAGCTTTTAGCATGAAGGGTTGTTGAACTTTGTCAAAGGCCTTTTCTGCATCTATTGAGATAATCATGTGGTTTTTGTCTTTGGTGCTGTTTATATGCTGGATTACATTTATTGATTTGCGTATGTTGAACCAGCCTTGCATCCCAGGGATGAAGCCCACTTGATCATGATGTACAAGCCTTTTGATGTGCTGCTGGATTCGGTTTGCCAGTATTTTATTGAGGATTTTTGCATCAATGTTCATCAAGGATATTGGTCTGAAATTCTCTTTTTTGGTTATGTCTCTGCCAGGCTTTGGTATCAGGACAATGCTGGCCTCATAAAATGTGTTAGGGAGGATTCCCTCTTTTTCTATTGATTGGAATAGTTTCAGAAGGAATGGTACCAGTTCCTCCTTGTACCTCTGGTAGAATTCGGCTGTGAATCCATCACGTCCTGGACTCTTTTTGGTTGGTAAGCTATTGATTATTGCCACCATTTCAGAGCCTGTTATTGGCCTATTCAGAGATTCAACTTCTTCCTGGTTTAGTCTTGGGAGGGTGTATTTGTCAAGGAATTTATCCATTTCTTCTAGATTTTCTAGTTTATTTGCATAGAGGTGTTTGTAGTATTCTCTGATGGTAGATTGTATTTCTGTGGGATCGGTGGTGATATCCCCTTTTTCATTTTTTATTGTATCTATTTGATTCTTCTCTCTTTTCTTCTTTATTAGTCTTGCTAGCGGTCTATCAATTTTGTTGATCTTTTCAAAAAACCAGCTCCTGGATTCATTAATTTTTTGAAAGGTTTTTTATGTCTCTATTTCCTTCAGTTCTGCTCTGATTTTAGTTATTTCTTGCCTTCTGCTAGCTTTTGAATGTGTTTGCTCTTGCTTTTCTAGTTCTTTTAATTGTGATGTTAGGGTGTCAATTTTGGATCTTTCCTGCTTTCTCTTGTGGGCATTTAGTGCTATAAATTTCCCCTACACACTGCTTTGAATGTGTCCCAGAGATTCTGGTATGTTGTGTCTTTGTTCTCGTTGGTTTCAAAGAACATCTTTATTTCTGCCTTCATTTCATTTTGTACCCAATAGTCATTCAGGAGCAGGTTGTGCAGTTTCCATGTAGTTGAGCGGTTTTGAGTGAGTTTCTTAATCCTGAGTTCTAGTTTGATTGCACTGTGGTCTGAGAGACAGTTTGTTATAATTTCTGTTCTTTTACATTTGCTGAGGAGAGCTTTACTTCCAACTATGTGGTCAATTTTGGAATAGGTGTGGTGTGGTGCTAAAAAAAATGTATATTCTGTTGATTTGGGGTGGAGAGTTCTGTAGATGTCTATTAGGTCCACTTGGTGCAGAGCTGAGTTCAATTCCTGGATATCCTTGTTAACTTTCTCTCGTTGGTCTGTCTAATATTGACAGTTGGGTGTTAAAATCTCCCATTATTATTGTGGGGGAGTTTAAGTCCCTTTGTAGGTCACTCAGGACTTGCTTTATGAATCTTGGTGCTCCTGTGTTGCGTGCATATATATTTAGGATAGTTAGCTCTTCTTGTTGAATTGATCCCTTTACCATTATGTAATGGCCTTCTTTGTCTCTTTTGATCTTTGTTGGTTTAAAGTCTATTTTATCAGAGACTAGGATTGCAACTCCTGCCATTTTTTGTTTTCCATTTGCTTGATAGATCTTCCTCCATCCCTTTATTTTGAGTCTATGTGTGTCTCTGCACGTGAGATGGGTTTCCTGAATACAGCACACTGATAGGTCTTGACTCCTTATCCAGTTTGCCCGTCTGTGTCTTTTAATTGGAGCATTTAGCCCATTTACATTTAAAGTTAATATTGTTATGTGTGAATCTGATCCTGTCATTATGATGTTAGTTGGTTATTTTGCTCGTTAGTTGATGCAGTTTCTTCCTAGCCTCGATGGTCTTTACAATTTGGCATGTTTTTGCAGTGGCTGGTGCCAGTTGTTCCTTTCCATGTTTAGTGCTTCCTTCAGGAGCTCTTTTAGGGCAGGTCTGGTGGTGACAAAATCACTGAGCATTTGCTTGTCTGTAAAGTATTTTATTTCTCCTTCATTTTTGAAGCTTAGTTTGGCTGGATATGAAATTCTGGGTTGAAAATTCTTTTCTTTAAGAATGTTGAATATTGGCCCCCACTCTCTTCTGGCTTGTAGAATTTCTTCCAAGAGATCAGCTGTTAGTCTGATGGGCTTCCCTTTGTGGGTAACCCAATCTTTCTCTGTGGCCGCCCTTAACATTTTTTCCTTCATTTCAACTTTGGTGAATCTGCCAATTATGTGTCTTGGAGTTGCTCTTCTCGAGGAGTATCTTTTTGGTGTTCTTTGTATTTCCTGAATCTGAATGTTGGCCTGCCTTGCTAGATTGGGGAAGTTCTCCTGGATAATATCTTGCAGAGTGTTTTCCAACTTGGTTCCATTCTCCCCGTCATTTTCAGGTACACCAGTCAGACGTGGGTTTGGTCTTTTCACATAGTCCCAAATTTCTTGGAGGCTTTGTTCATTTCTTTTTATTCTTTTTTCTCTAAACTTCCCTTCTCACTTCATTTCATTCATTTCATCTTCCATCAGTGATACCCTTTCTTCCAGTTGATCACATCGGCTACTGAGGCTTCTGCAATCTTCGCATAGTTCTCGATACTTGGCTTTCAGCTCCATCAGCTCCTTTAAGCCCTTCTCTCCATTCGTTATTCTAGTTATCCATTCATCTATTTTTTTTTCAAAGTTTTTAACTTCTTTGCTATTGTTTTGAATTTCCTCCCATAGCTGGGAGTAGTTTGATCATCTGAAGCCTTCTTCTCTCAACTCGTCAAAGTCATTCTCCGTCCAGCTTTCTTCCGTTGCTGGTGAGGAGCTGCGTTCCTTTGGAGGAGGAGAGGTGCTCTGCTTTTTAGAGTTTCCAGTTTTTCTGCTCTGTTTTTTCCCCATCTTTGTGTTTTTATCTACTTTTGGTCTTTGATGATGGTGATGTACAGATGGGTTTTTGGTGTGGATGTCCTTTCTGTTTGTTAGTTTTCCTTCTACCAGACAGGATCCTCAGCTGCAGGTCTGTTGGAGTTTACTAGAGGTCCACTCCAGACCCTGTTTGGCTGGGTGTCAGCAGCGTTGGCTGCAGAACAGCGGATTTTCGTGAGACCACAAATTCAGCTGTCTGATAGTTCCTCTGGAAGTTTTGTCTCAGAGGAGTACCCAGCCAAGTGAGGTGTCAGTCTTTCCCTACTGGGGGGTGCCTCCCAGTTAGGCTGCTCGGGGGTGAGGGACCCACTTTAGGAGGCAGTCTTAGGTATGTTTAGATGAACAGTACTTACCATTGTATTGCAATGGTGTACACTATGCAGTAGAGTAACCTGCTGCTCAGGTTTGTAGCCTAGAAGCAGTAGGTTATACCATATAGCCTGGGGCTGTACTAGGCTATGCCACCTAAGTTTGTGTCAGTACACGCAATAACAATCACACAGTGATATAACTGCTTAACATGGTATTTTTAAAATCATAACTCTACCTATAACTGTGTTTTAAATATATTTTTTGATAATTTAATATCTAAATGTTTCTATTTTATGATATGCTTTGGCTGTGTCCCCACACAAATCTCATTTTGAATTACAGACCTTATAATCCCCATGTGTCATGGGAGGGACCCAGTTGGAGGTAATTGAATCATGGGGACAAGTTTTTCCCATGCTGTTCTTGTGATAGTGAATACGTCTTATGAGATCCAATGGTTTTATAAAGGACAGTTCCCCTGCACATGCTCTCTTGCCTGCCACCATGTAAAACATGCCTTTGCTCCTCCTTTGCCTTCCACCATGATTGTGAAGCCTCCCCAGCCATGTAGAACTGAGTCCATTAAACCTCTTTTTCTTTATAATTTACCCAGTCTCGGGTATTTCTTCATAGCAGTATGAAAATGAACCAATACATTTTATTCCTATATATTTCAGTTATGTGTACTCACAATTTAATATTGAATAACATTTTAAGAATAAATTTCAAATTTTAAATCTAATTATTTATTTTTGTATTATTTTAATGACAAAATAATACCTTGAATTTATGTGACCTTCTGAGGAGGGGAATGGAAGACAGGTTCATCAGATATGTCTGCTTGGAGAGCATTGAGTGGGTCTATTTCAAAACATCATTTAATTCCTGCCTGACTACTAAAGGATTATTTTATAATACACATACATAAATCCTTTCTCCTACCAGAAAGCTGTGAGTTTCAGTTTCTTCACCTTTTATGCATTTACCAGCGAGCAAAAGAACAATTTCAGAAATGTATCTTATACTTAGGAATAATTACTTAGAATTCAGGAATAATTACTTAGAACCCCCTGAAGAATCTCTGTGAAATGAAGGTTCCAGCTGCAAGCTTGTTGAATTATGCCTCTCCTGCTTTTCTATCACTGCTACCCATTGCCTAGTATGTGATATCTGACCTCTAGATAACAACTAAGTAAAGTATCAGTGTTTGAAGCTTTACTAACAAAGTGAAAAAAGTACTGTTTGTGTGGAATTAGTGATTCCAACAAGTGTCTTTGGGTGGTTCAAATTGGACATTGTAATTCATTTCAACAGCCACTTTACTGCAGCTGGTAAGTTAACATCAACCATGATAATTTCCTCCACCCTCTTTGCCATAGATCAATTCAGGGCCTGACAGTGTTAGGGAAAGAAACAATTCTTTTTATTGCATCCCATCGGAAGTCAGTCGTGTAACTAAGAATAAAATATAGATCAAATTGTTATTGGTGACCAACCTACAAACGAAGATGAATCCGCCCCAAATGGTGTACCTCAGCATGAAGGGTAGAGGGAGACTCTGACATAAAACAACTCACAGCCCTCTCCAGTCTGTTCTCCTTTAGATATGAGCTAACATGCCTCTCCTTTACTTTATGCCAATTTGATTTGGGGTTTCTTTTATTTTTCGTAAAGTACTTACTAACTGTTTAACTCAGTATATAATTTCTACAGAAATGGAGGGCTACCACTCAAAATGAACTCTGACTACTTATTCTTTGTTCAGTGTGAGGGCAATTTCTCTTCTTAGAAAACCTAAAACACTGACACAAAGGAGCGTAAAGTCTGCAGTTGGCTGGGCTTTGGACATCAGGAACAGTCAGTAGTTGATAATACTGCTTTGGTTGGCATTTAAAGCAAGTATGGGGAATAATAAGATACTAGCTTGTATTTCATGTATTAATGAAGCAATGGAAAGTTGAGAAAGAACTGTAGGTAACTGCCTCTAGGCTTTTGGACATACTGTTCCATGTGTTATTAGAGAATATTCATCCATATTGAACCGCAGCTATTGAATAAATTTCGGTAGTTAACATTTCTGCCATTTCCCTTTTTGGTGTTTTGTTCACATCATAGTTCTTAATAGCCCATGCTTGTTTTTATTTCTTAAGGCCCCTAAACATAATTTTTTCTGCAGGTTATCTTGCTGACAAACACCTGTTCATCCCTCAAGAGCCTGCTCAACTGGTAGCTCTTCTATCAAGTCTTCTTTGAATTAGACTTCACCCCATACATTTCCAGAGGCAATAATATTTATTTTTAGTGTTTTCATAGCAATTACTGGGGGACTTTAAACTCACCTCATTGTGTCTGTATTATTAGTTTATTTGTGTGTTGCTTTTCAATATAGGATGATATCCTAAACACAGGAATTACACTATTTTTATTTTTACAGCTCCAGCACCTGACACAGTGGTTGATAGATAATGGGATCAATATCAACATATGGGTTTTTAAAAATATTATGGAGAAATATTAATCATTTGATGAATGAATAACAATAGTAGCAGAATAGGAGTTTTTACTTTTCTTTATACAGCACAGACCTCGATTTGGACGATATTGTTCAAATGTCATTAGTTTTGGCACCTTTGGCAAAATGAATGGCCTTTAAATTTGTTACATAATTTTCAAACATTCCAAAATACTTGGAGTTAAATACCATCCAATAAAATAATTTGAGCAGCCTTTAGCTATATTCAAGAACAAATATGTAGCAAAATGTCTGCATTGCCAAAGAAACTACTAATATTCCTAAGCAACTCTGTAACCATATGTTGCTCTGCAAAAGCAATCCAGAAAGTTTCTGCTCTACAATTCCAGGGGCTGCAAACCTTTCCATCTATAAAGCAAGAATAAGAAAGCATTATGATTCTGTGTCCATACTGTTTCAATATTGGTAGGACTTGATGATCTGAAGGAGTTTTCAAAGCGTATTTTCAATTTTTTTCCATCTTCAATATCATAGGCAGTGATGCCTAAATTTGTACTCTTTATTGTACTTCATCTTATTTCCCATTGAAAAGCTGTCTGCATCAAAGCAGAATTCTTCAAAACAAGATATCTTGTTTATGATGATATAATCATTTCCTTAGGAACCAATTGTGATGTAAATATTACTGGGCGTCAGGTAGCAGAATGAACAGCAGGAAGTGTTGAATTCTAACCAAGATTTTTGTTTGTGCATTGTTATATTTAGAAACCAGAATAAGACTAGAAAAATGCAGCATATGTGTTAAGGATAAAATTACTTACGTCCTAGAAAAATGATTTTAAATAATTATTTTAGGATATAGCTTTATAAATATTTAGATTTATGGCTCAGGTAGTTTTGATGACTGACTGCATTAGGAAATAGAATGGAAGCTTTGTCATTCTAAGACACTTAGTAACATTTCAGATGCAGAGTTTGCAGACAAATTGTCTAGTACAAGCCCTTCATTTTCCACAAGAGGAAATGAAATCCTAGAGAGGGTAAACAGCTTGATCTAGGCTAGACAAGGAGATAGTGATAAAGCCAGAACAGGAACCAAGCTTGTTTAAGACTATTTTTTTTTTCCTGTCAGTTTTCTGAGTTTAAAATATGGTAGGACACATTTGCATGAAACTTTTCCATATCCAAATCACTTAATGCTGAAAACCTAAATGTTTCCATTTTAGTATAAATGTGAACCATGTAAATCAAAGACTAAAGCACAGCTCAAAGCTTTACATTATCTAAATATATATAAAGAATTTGTTCCTACAATATGTCAATATGTGTTTCCATTAGTCTGAAGACTGAAATATTCTTGACATTAGCAAACTACAAAATATTATTTGTAGAAATCAGGAGAGGGTTTTGCATCCTAGTTGCATAATTCTAATGTAAATTTACTTATTTTCACCATGCTGGAGAAAAATAAATAGTATAATTCAAATAGTCAAAGCAAGAAAATGTTGTATTACCCATATGCATATATGTGTATGTATATAATATATACTTATATGCTATATATTTTGTATTTAGTTTTTGAGTGTGTGTGTGTGTGTGTGTATGTTTGTATACACACAAAATAAAGGGCAGTATACTTATCGTTTTGTTCAAGTATAATTTTAGCTCCACAATTTTTTAGCTTAGGCACTGTTTTATAAATAGTTACCAGTTAAAAATATTATATAAACCTGCTATATTATTAGACTTCTAACCATGTAGAAGAGACTCTAAAAGAATCTAAACAAGACTCTGTAAAGATATTGTAATTGTTTTTATTTTGGATAAGCACCTGTTCATCTTTTCTAGAAAAGGTCATGCCTCTTTATCAGTGAGGTGATATATCTTACATTTTTAAATCCTTCATATATGGTATTTGTTTATTCACTTGATAGATGAAATATGTAAAATCCTATACAATTTGCCTTCTGGAACTGGGAGAATTAATGATTATATATTTAGCTACATGTACACACATGCACCCATACACTCACACACACAAACATACTCATTTCATTATTCATCAAGAGAAAATAAATAAAATGAGGTAGTTTATTTTTTCAGTTTAAAAGTGTCTACAGACCGAACAATTACTTCTCTCTAAGGGCCCATAAGGTAGAATTTACATGTTGATACATATTTATAACTGTGTTATCCAGGTTTTAATATTATTAGGTGTTAGCCTCAAAGAGTCAGTGTAAGTCTATCTAGAAAGAAGATAGCAAAGATTCTTATCTTTACTTCTGGCTTTAGGCTCAAGAGGAACTTTTTTTTTTATTTTTTCTTTTTAGTCTCCTGCTATTTAAGAGATAGACTGTATATGATTTTCACGAATGTGTATAATAATAGAAAATAGTACCTGTCTGGTAATTCTGCAAATGGTACTCCTTCGGCAGCGACAGTCTTTGGCTTCATTAAGGAATGTAAATTAGTATGGCCCACTGCTTTGAAGTCTGACATGAAAAATAAGATGCATTTATACGCCTAAAATGGATTTAAGCAGATTCAGCAACCAGCCTCCTAGATATGTTCAATTAAATATTCAAATTTCAGTAGTCATTAAATACTTGTATCATATTGGAAATGGGTTGTTGTGGTTCTTGAGTAAGTTTATGCTTTATGATATTGGGAATCAAAAGCTTTATTGCATACTTTATTGCATGTTGTGTGATTAATGGATGGTTTTCAAATTATTACATTATCAAAAGATATTACATAAGTCTTAGGAAAACGGAGTTTGTAGTGTTTTCAAAGGATAGTAATATTTCTCAGTTTTGTCTTTCTGCTGTTGACATGATTGATTTATTTTTAGTAAAAGAGAATTTCAAAGTATGTATTTAAATCCTCTTGAAACTCTTGTTCTCTGTGCATAGGGCAATATTTTAGTTACTGAATTGAAATCCTTCCAGTGAAAATATGTTCCTGAATTCTAGCCAGTCCCTTACAGTATCTGAGAAAATTATAGAAAAATTCAAAATATCAGGACTACTTGAATTGCCTGTTGTGTCTCAAGTTTTCCAATTAGTATCAAAGCTAGGTTAATAATCATGCCAAAAACGGAACCAACTGGAAATAAACTTAATTCTACCCTTCCTAATGTCTCATTTTAGTTAACCAGCTGAATATTATTTTACTTCTAATGATTTTTAGGTGTTTTCAAAGTAAAAGACGTGCGTTTTCTCTGTCATCATTAATAATATTTTGGAATGTTTAAAGAAGGGGGCATACGGCACATACCCTTGCGCAGAATCTCTCTCACTGTGACTTTGTGCTTCTGCTTATTCTCTTCCTGCCTCAAAAGTAGCTACAGCTCATCAAGACTCTATTCACAGTAATTGGTGAAATCTTTTTGGAATCCTTCAAGCTGTATAAATGTCAAATGTTGCTGCTATTGCTGTTATTAATGGGACTTTTGGTTGAGAGAGAGAAGGAAGGAATAGCTTGATTGTATTAACATGCATTGACTACATATTGACTGCAAAGAAAAATTGTATCTCCAGGAAGAACGTTAAATTTCCATGATTAAGTATGCAATCAAGAGACAGCAATCTGGCTAAATAGAAAGGAATGATTTGCTCTTTAACAAGCAGTTAGTTCTACCTGGAAGGGAAACTGTCTCTCTCCCCTTTATAAATCTGCCCCTTATTTAGTGCTTTGTGGACTACATAGGGGTGCACCACACAAAAAGGAATCTTCACAAACCCTGCAATTTCCTCATTTTATCCTCCTGTACTCATTGAATATATGTCAGACCCCCCAGAATACAATATGTGAAGCATACATAAAAGGAAAGAAAAAAAAGTACTGTTTAAATTTTTTTTCTTTTTTTTCTTACGAAAAGAATATACAATTGGCTTCTTTCCTCCCAAGAATCCTTCAACCTTTCCTATCTTTGTGTCATCCATTCAACCTGTGTCAACACTAAGTGGACTCTGGCAGACTCTTAAATGGGGACATGTCATGTCTTTTGTCAGGAAAGGAAAAGAAACACTCCCCTGTTTTACTCTACTATTCTCTGAAGGAAATGAAGGTGGGAAAAGCGAAGGCCAGGTCCAAATCATCTATGTATTGTGACACATGCCCTGGCTTTTGTGCACTTTAGGATGATTACACATTACACTGGATAGCACTTAATTATTTAAAGTGACTTTTACCTTATTGTTATAGCCAGTGTATGATTGAGTCCTTGCTGGGAATGCCAAGTTCTTCTGTTCCTGAGAGAAAGGACTGAGTTGAGATGTCAAGTAGAGATGGCAGATTGTACTTTGACAGGGAGAGAGGAACTAGGCAGTACTTCAATGAGGCCAGCCTCACTGGGTAATTCTGCAGAAACCGAGTATGGGCAGTCTCCTTTAAGAGAGGAGGTGATGGAATCGTCTGGACCTTCAGTAATCACATATTCATCATTTAGATCTCAGCAACATGGCATAGTGAGAGCCATCGTTTTATACACACTTTACGTAGAATTTGTACTCTAAAGACTGATGATTCGATGTAGGTACTCCAGTGAACTACCAGGAGAAGCTGAATAATTCATTTAACTTCCCTGAGTCTCATTTTCTCTTTATATAAAAAGGAAGTTTTAACATCTACCTCGGAGTTTTATTAAGATTAAGTGAAGCTAATGTAAGTGGAAGTGCCTACCTAATGTGCTTAGTGGGTAACTGATAAACATCAGTTCCCTTCTCTTTCAGCTTGAAATGCCATTGTGGTCTCTGTAATGGCCACTTAGAAGCAGGGACCAACTCACCGTAAAAGAGCAGTGACCAGCCGTGGCAATGTGGCAGAAGTGACAGCCGCATTTTATATTAGTACGTATATTGTAAAAAGGCCTAATTATCTTTACTTATTCTCACTGTGGCCAAGAGGAGGATGCAATGACTAGCTAAGTAGATAGATAGCACTAACAAGAAATAATAAATACAATTTGAGTTCTGACTGCTGGCAATTTTACTCTGGGTCTCACCCATGGAGACCTGTTGACATTTCTAATAATGTAGCACTTTGACTTGCAGGCCTGCTTAGAAATATGTATGGGGTACTTAGATTAAGAAGACTATTAGCATGATGAATAATGTCTGTAACGCTCATGAATTTAGATGAGTAATAGAATAGTTAGAAAAACAGAGCTCGGTTGGGGTACATATTTAAACTTGGGGAACATTTCTAGTAGTGGAAAGATGAATCCAGAGATTTGGGATGATGGATTTTTGTAAGCTGCCTTATCTGCTACCTATTTTACATATGAATGAAACTCTATTTAGGAAGGAATGAAGAGACTTTCCTACTTTACATTTAATTTTTCATTTTAATTTTAATAGCTTTTAAAATTTTTAATCTACTTTTAAAATTTTTGAATTTTATCCTGATATTCTATACGTTAACAGCTTTAGTGAGGTTTAATACAATAAAATTCACAAATTAGAAATGTATAATTCTATAATGTTTTCTAAATGTATGGAGTTGTGCAATCATTACCACCATCTGGTTTTCAGATATTTCAATCAACCCCCAAATTTCCCTCATCCCTTTTGCAGATACCTCCCATTTCTACTCCCTGTCTTTGGCAACTATAGATCTGTTTTCTGTCTATAAATTTTCCTTTTTTGGAAATTCCACATTTATTAAGTCAGACAACATATAGTCTTCTGCATCTGATTTCTTTCACTTAATATTTTTGAGGTCCATCCATCTAACAGCATGTATCAGAAATCCATTTCTTTTTATTGCTTAATGGCATTTTATTTTTATAGTTATATCACATTGTATCAATTCTTGGGCTATTATGAATCATGCTTCGATGAACATCGTGTAGATGTCTTTGTGTAAGTACATTTTTACTTGTCTTGGGTAGATTTTAAGAGTGGAGTTTCTAGGTCATAGGGTAAGTTTATGTTTAACACTGTAACTGCCAAAATACTTTGTAAAGGAGCTTTACCATTTTACATATTTATTGGCAATATATGAGCATTCCAGATTTGTACATCCTTGCTGTCATTTCATATTATCTGTCATTTTTGTCAGAAGCTGTGCTGTGGTATTTCATTGTATTTTTGATTTGCATTTCTCTAATGATAAAAGATGCTGAACATTTTCATGTGCCAATTAGCTATTCATAAATCTTCTTTGTCAAATGACTATTCAAAATATTTGGTTATTTTATAATTATTCACCTTTTTCCAAATTATATATCTAATGAATGATTATGAAAATAAATTCTCCCAGTATGTTGCTTACCTTTTTATTTTCTTCATTTAAATTAATTAATTAATATATTTATTTTTACTTTTCTCCTACCCTTGGAAATCATTCCTTGTCTTCTGAAGCACAGAGTTTTTAAAGTGTTATGAAATCAAACATTATTTTTTTCTCTTATTGATTGGGCTTTTTGTTCTGTATCTAAGGACATTCACCCAACCCAAAATAATAAGAATTTTCTCTTATGTTTTTGTCTAGGATTTTAAATAATTTTAATGCTTACACTTAGGTGTATGATTGATGTCATCTTAATTTTTACATACAGTAAAGTAAAAGGCTAAGCTATTTGCTGGAAGATATACGATTATGCCAGCACTATCTTTTGAAAAGATTAACATTTTGACATTGAATGCTTTGATACCTTTATGAAAAGTCAATTGAACACACAAACACATACACCAATAGAACAGAATGGAGAACCCAGAGATAAAATCACAGATTTATAACCAACTGATTTTCAATAAGATACCAAGATTATTCTGTGGAGAAAGAACAGACTCTTCTATAAATGGTGCTGGGGAAACTGGATAGATCTATATGTAGGAAAAATTAAACTAAACCCCTATCTCTCACTATATACAAAAATCAAATCAAAATGAATTGAAGACTGAAATGTAAGGCCTAAAACTAGGAAATAACTAAAAGACAACATTAGGGAAGTGCTTCAGAAAATTGATTTGGGCAAATTTTTGGGGGGTAAGACCTCAAAGGTACAGACAAATAAAAATAGACAAATGAGATTCTATTAAATTAAAAATCTTCTGCACAGCAAAGAAGACCACCAGCAAAGTGAAGAGCCAACCTACAGCATGGGAGAAAATATTTGCAAACTTTCCAACTGACACTGAATTAATAACCGGAATGTATAAGAGACTCAAACAACTCAATAGCTAAAAAACAAATAATCCTAAAAGAAAGAAAACCATTATATTGAAGAGGTATCTGTCCTGCTGTTTATTGCAGCATCATTCACAATATCCAAGATACAGAATCAACCTAAGTGTCCATCAGTGAATGAATGGATTTTTTAAAAAAGGTTGTTTATACATATAATGGAATACTATTCAGCGATAAACAAACCTAGAATCAAATTCTGTCATTTATAGCAACATGGATAGAACTAGAGGTCATTATGTTAAGTGAAATACGTCAGGCACAGAAAGACAGATATCACATGTTCTCACTCATTCACATGTGGGAACTAAAAAAGTCAATCTCTTGGAGATAGAGTGGATGGTGGACTAGAACCTAGGAAGTTTAGTTGTGGGGTGAAGATTGGTTGGTTAGTGGTTACAAAAATAGATTGAAGGAATAAGTTCTAGTGTTCAATAGCACAGTAGGATAAACATAATTAACAATAATTTATTGCACATGCCAAAATAGCTAGAAAAAATATTTAAAATGTCTCCAACATAAAGAAATAATAAATGTTTAAGGGGATAGGTATCCTTATAACCCTGGTTTGGTCATTATACATTTTCTGCATGTCTCAAGATATCACATATACATAAATATGTCTACTATTACGAATCAATAAAAAATCATTTGACCATACTATTCACTAAACTCCAGTCTTTTTAAGATATTACCAGGTTTTACACTAATGTCCCTTTACTGTTCAAGAATTGAATCAAGGGTACCATGTTACATTTAGTCCTCATGTATTCTTAGTCCCTTTTGATCTGTGAAAGTTTTTTGGTCTCTCCTTATTTTTCATGATCTTGTTTGAAAATGCTGGTGTTTTTATTATTTATTTATTTATTTATTTATTTATTTATTTTTACAAACATTCTATGGTAACGTAAAAGAAAAATATTAGGGAAAATTGGGTGAAGGGCTTATGAGAACTCTCTGTATTATGTCTACAATGGATCTATTAATTTCAAATTGTTAAAAAATATAAATTTATTAAAGAACAAATTAATTGACTACACCTGCAAGGATTTACTTTTCAAATCTCAAATCTATAATAATTTATTTTTATTCATATCCTGGCACCAATTATACCCTGCCTTAATTATTGTGGCTTTATATTAAATTCTGAAATCTGATAGTCTATATATTCCAAATTTATTTTTCTTCAAGCTTTTTTGTCTTGTTTAAATCCTTTTCATTTTCATATAAATTTTAGGAGTAGTTGGTCAATTTTCCCCCAAAATAGTGTTTTGGAATTTTGGTAGAGTTGTATTGAATTTATTGGTTAATTTGAGAATTGCCATTTTAAAATTATTGTGTGTTTCAATCCATGAACATGAAATACATCTCCATTTATATAAATCTCTAATTTTTGTCAGCAATGTTTTATAGTTTTCAGTGCATAAGTCTTAAACTTGTCAGATTTATTTACTAGTATATTTTCTTTTAAAATATATTGTGAGTAACATAGTTTTCTCTATTTCAATTTAGGATTTTCTGTTGCTACTATGTAGAAATAAAATTAAATTTTGTATATTGATTTTGTATTTTGCAAAGTTATTTTACTTCTTTGTTTGTTCCAGTGGACTTCCTGTGTGAATTTCTTGGGATTTTCTATACACAAGATTATTTTGTCTGCAATTTTATTTCTTCCTCTATAATCTAGATGTCTTTCATTTATTTATGTGTCTGAATACACTGATTAGAAACTCCAGTATTATGTTGACTAGAAAGGACAAGAGCATATTTCTTTGTCTTCTTTCTAATGTTAGAATGACAGGATTTGGTTATAGGTTTGTAAATGCTTATCGTCAAGATGAGGGTGTTTACTTCTATTCCTAGTTTTCTGATAGTTTTTAAAATGAATAAATGTTGGATATTGTTAAATACTTTAGCCGCACTTATAAAGATAATAATTTTGTTCTTTATTCTGTTAATGTTGTATATAAAATGAATTTATTTTCAAAGATTGAAATAACCTTGGATTTATATAAATCCCACTTTATAATGAATATAATGTGTTTTACTCCCTACTCTTCATACTGGCTAATTTATTTGAACTATATTCAGATTTCCTAATTTTTCTTTCTGCCACATCTACTGTGAAACATCTGTACTGAATTTTTCTTTCATTTTTTGAGCTTTTCAACTCCAGAATTTTCATTTCTGAAAATATATATATAATTACTTTTATGACACTATTTTCAATTTATTGCTGTCTTGCTTTCTTTACATCATGTAAAAATGTTTCCACTTCTTAGGCAATATTTATAATACTTCTTTCAAGCATTTGTCTGCTAAATCAAACATATGAGTACATTAATTAGACAGTTTCTATTGACTATTTTTCTATTTCCATCCCTTTAATATGGCTATTACTTTTCTGTTTCATTATATTTCTTATACCTTTTGGTTGAAAATCAGACATTTTATATAATGTGCTACAGCAATGCTAGATTTCTATTTTTGCTTTTTTAAAATGAAGTTTGTTGACATTACTGGTTTTTTGTGTCTTTTTTTTTAATTTAGTCACTTTTCTGGATTAATTCTGAAATATGTCTTCCCTCTGGTACGTAGTTGCTGATGTTTCTGCTCAGATTTTTTAAAATTAATTCTTGATTTTACTTTTAACTCTAGCTTCCTAGAGTTTTTCTACGTATCTTGAGTATGTTAATAATTAGCCAATGACTGATCAGAAATTATGCTCAACCATCTCAGAACAGTAACCTTTCAGTTTTCTTCAGATGCAGTGTATGGTGAATCACATTCAAATTTCAGCCAATTTTCTTTTTTTTTTTTTTTTTGAGACGGAGTCTTGCTCTGTCACCCAGGCTGGAGTGCAGTGGTGCAATCTCGGCTCACTCTAAGCTCCGCTTCCCGGGTTCATGCCATTCTCCTGCCTCAGCCTCTCCGAGTAGCTGGGACTACAGGCGCCCGCCACCACGCCCTGCTTATTTTTTTGTATTTTTAGTAGAGACGGAGTTTCACCGTGGTCTCGATCTCCTGACTTCGTGATCCACCCGCCTCGGCCTCCCAATTTCAGCTAATTTTCAAGCCTTCCCTGGTATTTATTTTCTGCTGGGCCCTTTTGCATCTCCTGTGTTTATGCACACAGCTTCTGGGTTGACCAAGACTATGCGGCTAGCTTAGAATCTCCTAATTTTTAACTACATATAGGTATAGCCTCAATCAGGAATATATTTTCCCCAACCATGCAATGTGAAGCTTTGAAAATCTATTGTAATTTCTACTAACAACACCAATAGGCTTTGTGGGCATTGCTGCCAACATCAACCACAACAAAGTAGCCAGTCCTCCTGGCTTTGCTCTGGCTGAATCTCCATCCAGTGGTGGAAGTGGGGAAGTAGCAGAATTCCAGGGCAAGAACATTATAAAATCCTATTCTCACCTGTTCTTCTGCAGTTTTTTTTTTTTTTTTTCTGAGAGGGAGTGTCACTCTTGTTACCCAGGCTGGAGTGCAATGGCGCGATCTCGGCCCACCGCAACCTCCGCCTCCCAGGTTCAAGCGATTCTCCTGCCTCACCCTCCCTAGTAGCTGGGATTAGAGGCATGTGTCACTACGCCTGGCTAATTTTGTATTTTCAGTAGAGACAGGGTTTCTCCATGTTGGTCAGGCTGGTCTCGAACTCCCGACCTTAGGTGATCCGCCCACCTCGGCCTCCCAAAGTGCTGGGATTACAGGCATGAGCCACGGCGCCCGGCCGCAGTTTTTCATCTATAAATGCTTCTCAGATTATTTTATGACTTTGGTTTATTTCCAGATTGTTGAAATAGTTATTTTCATCAATTCTGTGCAGTTGTAGAGTGGCTTTTTGCAGAAGGTATTTTGCCTATCTTCTTAATTGCCCATATCTGGATGTCCTACCAACTCTTCTGCACATATTTGACAATCATTTTATTGAGAATGGTTTCATCATTAGATAACATTTGAAACCTAACGTAAAGAAAAAACAGGATTATGTATCATTGGGTACCTCCTTCCTTTTAGACTTTCTTTAAAAGTTTCATAGGAAATGAATCATCAGTGTTTCCTAAAACTGAAAATTTCAGTGTCATTGGTTCAGGATATATATAGGCATTATCCATATGTATTATATCTACCTGTTCTACTTTGTAATCTTTCACTGTAACAAAAGTGAAATGGTTTATATGTGTAGAATAAGACCTCAGTGAAGTGACAGGCTAAGAAAATGGGTGCAGTATTATTTAGCTAGTTATGAATTGGTTAAGGAAATACAAATTAAACTCTTTTAGAAATTATGAACCTGATTTCTTAATTTAGTATGCATCCTACTGATTTAGATATATCTTAGGTAACTGATGATATGTAAGGTTTTTGAGTAGTATTTCAACACGAAATCTCAATATAAAATAATATGTTTAAAAAGAGAAGGCATAGAATATTGGTCTTAAAATTATTTTGAAAAATATGGTTACATTTGTTTTTAGGAAGTAAATTATTTTTTTCCTTATCATAGAAACTGAACAGAAATAGGAGAAAGGAGTTAACCTAATCTTTCTTATTGTTAGTGATAATGATGATAATAGCACTTTATGTTATTAGACAACTGACAGTTTAAAAAATAAGCTCAGCTTTTATATACCAGAGCTTATTTGATATATTTAGCAATTTAGTGTTGCAAGATATACCAAGTGAAACTTACTAGGTACCTATTCACACACTGAGCCAGTAATTGGATGGAAAGGAAAGTCTTAGCATCCAGGAACTTGCAATCCTTAGTAGGAATAAAACACTAAGTAGACAATTACAGTGCAACGGTTTGTGTCACAAGAATGATTTTCACAGATGTTATGGATGTAACCTGAGGAGAAGCATCTTAACCTTGGTTTCCTAAGTAAGATAGTGCTAGAATATAAACAATATAGGTAAAGATGAGTGAAAAAGATGAAAGAAGAGAGAAGAAACCTTATTTTATACTTTTTATAAGTCAGGCATTGATCAAGGCACTTCACTTGAGAAATCTTGTTTAAACAAGGCAACTACTCAATAAAGATCTTTTCATAATCTCAGGGGAAAACAAACAAATTAAATCTTGAAGTCCATTAGGCATAATTAACTTGGGTGAATTGCTGACATGATTTATGTGTGTACAAAGATTTGCAGACAGCAATGTGTGTTATGCTGATAGAAAAGCGTAAAAGTATAGAAGGAAGCTTTGTAAGTATTGTTATGATGAAGTTAGGGAAAAGTGAAGGCTTGACCTAAGTCACTGGCAGTGAGAAAAGAGAAAAAGATACAGTTGTAAGCATTTGAGGAGTCAGCCAGCATGGGTGAAAGTTGATGAGTTAAACTTAACTTTTAATGTAAGGAAGAGATAAGGTTCAAAAGTGATTACCAGGTTTCTGACTTGGGCAAATTAGTGGATGATGTTTGTCATTCATTTAGGAAAAGAGAGCAGGAGAAGAAGCAAAATTTGAATGGGAGTAGGGTATTAGGGACCAGTAACTAGATGTCCCCAATAAAATGCTAACATGTTCTGACTAAACCATGCAACCCTTGCATCAACTACTAAGTTCTACTAAGACAGGTGGACTAGGTCTTGCCAGAATAACCGTTATGATGCAATGCATCATATCTATCAGGGTCCTTGTCCTTCAGATTCCAGTATCCTTGTGAGTTGAAAGGATCTGAAAAACTACTAATTACTCTCAGCTTTCTTTATATAAAGATCTAGCCCTTGAAAAATCATGGTCTCAGAAAGTCTGTCTGTCTGTCTGTCTGTCTCTTCTCTCTCTCTCTCTCTTTATTTTATTACGATGAAAAAGAGTCATTGAGGAGAGGGATATTTCAGATAGCTGTCACCTGTATTTCTTTTCAGTTAGATAAACATTATGTCAGTTTGCTGCCAAGTACAGACACACTGGCAGGAAAGTTTTCTGAATGAGGCAAAGGAATAACCAGGTTGGCTGTTCTAGCTTTCAATCCTTATTTATTACACTACTGTAA
Organism: Symphalangus syndactylus; assembly: GCF_028878055.3. Taxonomy (NCBI): domain Eukaryota; kingdom Metazoa; phylum Chordata; class Mammalia; order Primates; family Hylobatidae; genus Symphalangus; species Symphalangus syndactylus. The sequence goes on from NC_072428.2 coordinate 15,875,546, forward strand.
TTTGTCTTAGAACAGAGACAGCTGTCATTATGCTAGTTTCAGATTAAGCTAACTATTGTAGACAAGGCTCCGATGGAAAAAGAGACATACTTACCAGCTTCTGCATTGTGTTCCGTCCAGGAATACCTGTCTTTACATTGTAGATATCTATTGTGATGGGACCACAAGTCTCCTACCTATACGTGGAAAGCCTTTTAAAGACCTTCAGAGTCAACCCTGAATATAATATCTTTTGCAAAAGATTGAGGGTTAAAAAGTGTCAAAATACCCTATAGAATACTTGTTGTAATATACTTATCAACTTTAAGGTTATTTAAAAGTTGTTTTCTAAGCCTAGAAATCTCCCAGTTACTTGCATTTAAATGGCCCTCTAAAACTTACCCAACAATGGAAATTGGTCGCCAGTAAATATCATCCATATTGTCCTATTATATCCATGAGTATGATGCTAAATGATGCTAATGATGATTATACTCTCTATAAGAATGTGTCTAAAAAACACAGTAACTATCTTATTAACACATGCATTATAAATGAATCAAGGTGTGAAGCCAGTGGTTATCGTTCTGAACACTGGCTGTTTGCACACAGCATAACACCTTCCTCTCCAATCAAAAAAAGAAAAAGACAAAAAACTTCAGGCAGAGTAGTTTATAAAGAGCCTCCAGATATCTGTTGTGAATCTGTGACAGGATAGGACAGCTGGTTTTGATTTTCACATTTACTCATGGGTACCTTCTACTGTGCTTTCTGCTCTCTGATCTCAATGGAGAGTGAAGAGTAAAATCCAGCAATCTGTTGGCACACAGATGTGGAGCTATTGTCAAGCTTTTGCTTTTACATCCCAGTTCCTCCTGATAACCTCTAGTGGCCTAGAATTAATGACCTGCCATTTGCATCCCAAAAGAAGCAAATGATAGCCAATACGTGTAGAACTTATAAACTGTCAGCAAACCTCAACTTTGGTCACTTTGAGCTTTACTTACTCCTTTGCCAGATGGACCCAGGTCTCTCATTTCATGCAAGTGGGTGATTCCTGTCCTCTTAATAGTGGTAGGACAAACTGGGGGGAAGTCCTCTTAGCTCTTTGCTTTCTCAGTTACTCACTTCGTGAAACTGCCTTAAGTAGTTTTGACTACATGTATAGAAAGCATCTTACGTTCTATTAAGAAAGATATGTAATTATTAGCTTTACTGCTAGGAGGAAAAATGTAGGGCATGTCTCTATTAGAACACACATAATCATATAGCACTGGTAAAAGTGTCACTTTTATAACAAGCTTCTTTTCTTGATGTTTACGTGACAACGAGTTGGACTAGAGTTAAAGAGGAAGGTGCAGGTCAACCAGTGCACTGAGCTGATGGCATTCCCACTGAATTTGACAGAACAGTAACAACAGGAGTCAATTTTAATGAGACTGGTGCTCCTTGGGAAGGACATGTGCCATAAATTATCAGCTCTTGGAAGAGGAGGCAAAAAGGGAGCCACAAAGGAAATTTTTAAAAAGTATGGGTGATAGAATAAGGTGACTTCTCATGGAGAGCAATGAGGGCTCTTGAGAAAATCATCCAAGACACGCAAGGTAAAAAATTACTGACTTCAAAAGAGAATTGGAATGGAGTATCTATCAAATGTGTTTTGGTAAATAAGGTCTGAGGGAAGGGTACTGATATGGTTTGGCTGTGGCCCACCCAAATCTCATCTTAAATTGTAGGTCCCATAATCCCCACATGTTGTGGGAGGGACCCACTGAGTCGTTATTGAATTAAGGGACAAGTTTTTCCTGTGCTGTTCTTATGATAGTGAATAAGTCTCACAAAATCTGATGGTCTTATAAAGGGGAGGTCCCCTACACATGCTCTCTTGACTGCCACCATGTAAGATATGACTTCGCTCCTCATTCACCTTCTGCCATGACAGTGAGGTCTCCCCAGCCATCTGAAGCTGTGAGTCAGTTAAACCTCTTTCCTTTATAAATTACCGAGTCTTGGGTATGTCTTTATTAGCAGTGTGAGAACAGACTAATACAGTAAATTGGCCCTATTAGAGTGGGATGCTACTGGAAAGATACCCAAAAATGTGGAAGTGACTTTGGAACTGGGTAACAGGCAGAGGTTGGAACAGTTTGGAGGTCTCAGAAGAGGACAGAAAAATATGGGAAAGTTTGGAACTTCCTAAAGACTTGTTGAATAGCTTTGACCAAAATACTGATAGTGTTATAGACAATGAAGTCCAGGTTGAAGTGGTCTCAGATGGAAATGAGGAACTTGTTGGGAATTGGAGTAAAGGTCAATCTTGCTATGTTTTAGCAGAGAGACTGGTAGCATTTTGCCCCTGCCCTAGAGATTTGTAAAACTTTGAGCTTGAGAGAGATGATTTAGGGTATCTGGCAGAAGAAATTTCTAAGTGGCAAAGCATTCAAGATGAAGCAGAGCATAAAAGTCTGAAAAATTTTCAGCTGACAATGCAATAGCAAAGAAAACCCCATTTTCTGGGGAGAAATTCAAGCCTGCTGTAGAAATTTGCACAAGGAACAAGGAACGAAATGTGAATCACCAAGACAATGGAGAAAACGTCTCCCGGGCATGTCAGAGATGTTTGCAGCAGCCCCTCCCATCACAGGCATGGAGGCATAGGAGGGAAAAATGGTTTCATGGGTCAAGCCCAGGGTCCCCCTACTGTGTGCGGTGTAGGGACTTGGTGCCCTGTGTCCCAGCCATTCTAGCCATGGGTAAAAGGGGCCAAGGTACAGCTCAAGCCATGGCTTCAGATGGTGCAAGCCTCAAGCCTTGGCAGATTTGATGTGGTATTGACCATATTGCTGCTACACAGAAGTCAAGAATTGAGGTTTGGGAACCTCCACCTAGATTTCAGAAGATGTATGGAAATGCTTGAATGTTCAGGCAGAAATTTGCTGCAGGAGTGGAGCCCTCATAGAGAAACTTTGATAGGTCAGGGCAGAAGGGAAATGTGGGGTTGGAGCCCCCACACAGAGTTGCCATGGGGGCACTGCCTAGTGGAACTGTGAGAAGAGGGCCACTGACAGCTTGCACTGTGCACCTGGAAAAGCTGCTGACTCAATGCTAGCCTGTGAAAGCAGCCAGGAGAAGGGCTCTACCCTGCAAAGCCACAGGGGTGGATCTGCCCAAAGCCATGGGTGACCACCTCTTGCATCAACATGCCCTGGATATGAGATATGGAGTCCAAGGAGATCATTTTGGAACTTTAAGGTTTAATGACTGCCCTATTTGATTTTGGACTTGTGTGGGGCCAGTAGCCTCTTCATTTTGCCAGTTTCTCCCATTTGGAATGGGTGCATTTATCCAATGCTGATACCTTCATTGTATCTAGAAAGTAACTAACTTGCTTTTGATTTTACAGGATCATAGGCAGAGGGGACTTACCTTGTCTCAGATGAGACATTGGACTGTGGACTTTTAAGTTAATGCTGAAATAAGTTAAGACTTTGGGGGACTATTGGGAAGGCATGATTGGTTTTGAAATGTGAGGACATGAGATTTGGGAGGGGCCAGGGTGGAATGATGTGGTTTGGCTCTGTCCCCACCCAAATCTCATCTTGAATTGTAATAATCCCCACATGTCAAGGGTGGAGCCAGGTATAGATAACCGAATCATGGGGCAGTTTTCCCTATACTGTTATTGTAATAATGAATAAGTCTTACAAGATCTGATGGTTTTATAAATGGGAGTTCCCCTGCACAAGCTCTCTGGCCTGCCGCCATGTAAGACATGCCTTTGCTCCTCCTTTGCCTTCTGCCATGATTGTGAGGCCCCTCCAGCCACGTGGAACTATGAGTCAATTAAACCTCTTTCCTTTATAAATTATCCAGTCTCAGATATGTCTTTATTAGCAGCATGAGAACAGTCTAATACAGGCATGTACTGTAATATAAGAAAGAAGGAATTCTGCTATGGGTTCCAAAATTTGCTGGGGTACCCTGGTCAATTAGATCTTATTCGGGTATCATTTTGTAACCGTATATACTGAGCAAACTCAACCTTGCATGAAATGATCAAGTCTGAGATCTTAAGAAAACTGGGGAATTTTATAGAACTTTAAAATTCAAATCATGTATTTTAAGATGTTAATGTGAAGAAACGCACTGTATATTATCATGTATTTTTTTCCACTTTCTCTCCCTCTTTCTAGAATCTAGGGACTTCTATAATTTGTTTCTCTTTTGGATTCACTTGCTCACTTCTCTTTTTTCATCCAAATGTTTTGCAGATGTGTTATAAACAAATAGGTAACCGAAGGCTTCTCTTGCCTTTTGGTGCCTTACTCTTTGGTTATTCTAATGTTAAAAATTACAATTTTCCATTATTCACAGAAGCTGCTTTTAGGATAAATGAAAATTAAATTCTATACTGAGATGTATGCCATTGGAGTCTATTTTTCCTGTATGATATCTTATCACATTTTCATTTTTGTGGCTTAGAGCTTAGGGCAAATATCTTTCCTATTCTTATTTTTATGTTTGAGAAGAATATTACATAATATCTCTTAAATGCTCCAGGGCCAGCTTTTGGAAATCATTAAGAATCTTATACTTTAACATAGAGAACCAAAAGCATGGTTATATTGAGGGCCAAGTTTCTTTTCTAAAGCCTAGTTTATCAAATATTATCATTATCATTTTATTATTATCATTTCTATTATTAATACCATTGTTGTTATTTATTGGGCAAACATAATCTGCTGATACATTCACAAGATGTATATAACTGTCTGCATTCTATAAAGGAGAAGACTGTGCATCAGTCACAGGCCTAAGTCACCTAACAAGTGAAAGTTGTTAAATCAGGATGGAAACCTAGTTATATGTGATTTAAAAACCCATGTGCTTTCTACTACAGTCTATTCCTACAAATTAGGATTAATAATAGAAATAAGCATCTCCTTTTCCACTACATTTGACATTTATTGAATTTAATAATCTTTGGGAGGTTGTAACATAAGCTAACAAAAATTACAGACAATTACATGTTAAACTGGGCAGTACTTACAATGCAATAGCAATTAGAGAGAAGGATGATAAGTGAAATAATAGGGAAAAAGTGCATGAAGGTTGGAATTAAACTAAGTCTCATTAATAATAATGGCTGCATTCTGAAAGGGCCATAGCATTTACATTGATTTCTATATATCTGATCTTCTTGGCATCCTGGCAGAGTTGCTATTATCCTCCCTCTCTCACATATAATGACATTGAAACCCATGAATGATCCTCTCTACCTCACATACAAGGACAACCCAAGGGAGCAGCCTGCCTAAAGTAGATGCCATTTGGCCGGGTGTGATGGCTCACGCCTGTAATCCCAGCACTTTGGGAGGCTGAGGCGGTCAGATTGCTTGAGCTCAGGAGTTTGAGACCAGCTTGGGCAACATGGTGAAACCCTTCTCTACTAAAATATAAAAAATTAGCTGGGCATGGTGGTGTGTGCCTATAGTCCCAGCTACTCGGAATGCTGAGGCAGGAGAATTGCTTGAATCCAGGAGGCAGAGGTTGCAGTGAGCTGAGGTAATGCCACTGCACTCTAGTCTGGGTGACAGAGAGAGAATCCATCTCAAAAAAAAAAAGAGTAGATGCCATTTATATATTAATTCAAATATATTTATTGATAGCTTCCCTCTGGCATGCACTGTACCAGGCTCTTAGGAAACAGCTGTGAACAGGATACATAACGTGCCTGTCCTCAAGGAGCTTATGTTCTTGTACAAACACAGTTTATCGGTTATTAAATATAATAAGCTTGAGGAACAATCAACATAATTCACATAATCTTAGGTGCTATGGAGGAAATAAAGTAAGAAATTATAATAGTGATTAGTACTTTAGATCGTGGTGTTGGAGAGGGCCGCTTTTAGAAGGTCACATTTGAAGTGAGATCTGTGTGAAGAAAAGAGTCAGACATTACAGGAAAAAAAAAAGAAAAGGAAAGCTTGAGAAATATCTTCCAGATGAAGGAAGAACACAATTAAACATCCACAGGAGAGAATCAAAGTGCCATGCTCAAGGAGCTAAAAGATCTCCAGGACTTCTGGAATGCAGAGTACAAGTTTGGAGAGAAAGACAGAGATCTGATTATGCAGGGCTTTGCAGAACACAGGAAGAGTTTGAATTTTATTCTAAGTGACATTGGAAGCTATTGGAAAACTTAAAGCAAGAAAATGTTAGTATTGGATATAAATTTTTAGAAAAAACTATTCTGGATTATATGGGGTTATGTGGGTACAGGCAGATCATTTAGCAGGCCCTGGCAGTGAACAACAATTGTGACAATGGAATTGACGAAAGTTGGTGGATATATTTTGGGCACCTAACCAAAAAGACATGTTAATTAATTAGAGGTAGGGGTGAGAGAAATAGAAGAATTAAGATTTAATTGTAAGTATTTGGTGCAAGCCCACAGACAGATGTTGGTGGCCTTTTCTGATTTGAAGAAGGGAATGGAAGGAGCAATTTGCAGAAATGGGAGGTGAGATACTAAGAGTACCATTTGAGATACACTCATCTTGAAATGTTATTAGACATCCAATGCAAGACACCGTGTTTAAAAATGAGTCTAACCTCAAGAGAAAGATCAGGACTGAAGTTAAAAATTTGGTTATTAGCTTACAGATGTTATTTAAAACTATTGGACAAAATGAGATCATCTTGGAAGAAAATTTAGATAAAAAACTGATGAGGGCTTCCACCAATGTTGGAGTGCTTCTACATTCATAACTTAAACAGAGAAGGAGATAACAAAAGAAACTGAGATATTGCTGGTGAAATAGCTGAGAGAACCATCATGATGCAGAAGTCAAGAAAAGACTGTATTTCCACAAGGAACAAGTATTCATGTGTCTCAATTGTTGCTGCAAGGTCAATTAGATAATGGAAGATATAGAAACGTTGGATTTATGCACACCAAGGTCACTGGTAACCTGAACAATAGTGATTTGAGTAAACTGGTTGAAATGGAAATCCACACAAAGTCTAATAAAAAAACAAAAAGGAAGTGAGGGAATGGAGGTAATAAGTAGAGACAAAGGTTTTAACAATATCTGCTGTGAGGAAAATGCCTAAATGAAGCAATAGGAAAGGATATGGAGTAAAGAAAGAGTAATTTACGCCTTTATTTTGAGCAGTGTTATGACTTCAAACCATTACTTTTGTACATTTCGATCTCTTAGAGAACTAAAAGTCAGGTAAGTCTTGGAAATAAAATGAAAGTCAAAATGAGGTCTTCCTATTTCAGGGAGAATAGTGTAAGCAAATCTTAAGAAATTTAATAACAACCACCATTTACTGAGAGTCTGCACTTTGTAAGGCATGATGCCAGGATCTGGCAATATAGAGACAATAAATTAATAAATTTATTCAAAATATACAGTTGAGTGAGCACGTGTAACATGTCAATATAATTCTAGGTGCTGAAGTTTCAATAGTGAAACAAACAATACATTGCTTTCCTTATGAGGCTGTATTTTTCTGTGTGGAGGAGGGGAAACAGACAGTAAATGAATGAGTAGAATATCTACTTACAGCAAAAAGTTCTATAGAAAAAAAATGCAGCAGAGGAGGGATATAGGTGGGACACAGAGGTGGGGAGATGTAGAAATTTTTAAGTATAATTGAGAAAACTACAGTGAAAAAAATGTTTGAACAAAAATATGACAATAGAAAGAAATATTGATATCTGTGTGAAAAATAGGTACAGGCAAAGGAGACTACAATCCAAAGGGCCTCTTCCCAGGTCAAGTATAAAAAGCAGGAGAGAGAGAACATGTCAGATGCTTATCTCTATGCAGTTCATTCTTGATTTTGACACGAGCAGTTCAGCAGAATAGTGGAGAAGGAAGCCAGGTTGAAATGGAGAGAGAATTAGGTGGAGGTAGAAAACACAGTAAACTATTTTGAGAAGTTTTACTGTAAAGGGAAGCAGAGAATTGAGATGGTTGTTGGAGGGCAGTGAGGTCTGGAGAGGGATTTTTTTCACAGACAGAATTTTAACTGGATGTTTGTACACTGATGGGAATTGTCCAGCAGAAAAGGAAGAACCAGTGAGCGTCAGAGAGGAAGAATTGCTGAAGCTAAGTCCCAGGAGAGGGGAGAGAGGTTGGGTAGTGATTAAAAAGACAAATAAGTGAAAAGTTTGGCACTAGGTGTACAGACAAATTGACACACCCACAGGAAGAAAGGTAGAATAGGCTCAGATGCATGTAGATATGTGGTGAGAACTTGGAAACACTATTTTTTATCAATCCTCTGTTTAGTCAGAGAGAAAGCAAGTTATTAGCTGAGATGCTGAAGAAAGAGATTTTGGAAATTTGATGAGAAGAGAGAAAGGATGAAACAGTTATTTAAAAAGTGAAAGGATCAGAAATACAGGATTGACTGGCGACACTGGGTCTCCCTTGAACTTGGTGGTCATGCATTCTAAGTGAGGCAAGTCAGGGCAGTTCCATGAAGTTTTCTACGTGTGCTCCATCGTGCAGAGGGAAGGCAGAGGAGACAGAGAGCACCATTTACTTTATAATAGGAGAGAGAAAGAGAGAAGAAAAGAAAATATAAATAGTAAAACAAAAATATAGAGTGTGTAAGTGCTACAATTGAATGACTTCAGATTTAGTGAGAGTTCAGAATTGAGAGCAAGGACTCTGGCTGACTTGAGTAATAGGTATAGGAAGGTTAGACACAGGAAGGAATGCTTAAAGCATTAGTAAATAAGTAGGGGTGGAGAACATGTATTTCTGAAAGTGCTGATGAATTTATCATTATCATATAATTTTATTATCAATCAAAATCAAGATAGAAAGTATAATTTTAGTAGTCTAGAAAGAGTCATAATAATGGAAACAGTAATGATAATTATGATAATATAAAATATCAGATTATATATACTACAGGATACACAATATAATTTATAATTTTACTACATTTCTTACTCTTGTATCATCTATTATTGTTTAGTGAGCATTCTCCAAAGCACATTTACATATAGCTATTATTCTTCCCGTTTTACAAATAAGGAAGCCAAGACACAGGTTATTAAGTCACTTGCTCATAATAAAAAAACTGGTAATTAGCAGAAAGAGGGTTCAGATCCAGATGTATCTGATGTAATTTTTTTCCAAAGTAATCAAAAATATTATTCCCAGGCGTGGAATTTTAGGCTACTGCACCCTGGCAGAGTTAAGAACAAAGGTGCTTAGCAGTACCATTGAATGTGGTATCCAGCAATATAATATCTAAACTAAAGCTTTGTCTTAAGATCCCATACAATTCAAATAGCATGTTGATTTTCTCGCCATATGCTGGCAAAGTTGAGATCTGAATGTTGAGTTGCTCTCAGCATGAAATGCTGTATCTTAAAACCAGAGGTCCAAATGGAATCCTAAAATCCATGCAGAAAACTGCAACGCCTAATAGTTGCCTAATAGTTTCATAGTTATTTACTGCTTTGGAAGACAGCTCCATTTGCTCCTCTGAACAGGAGACTTTGATTGTGTCACAGAAAGGAATGGCACAGTCTTCAAGGCTTGTGATCTGCCAGAAAGAGTTTGACAATATACAACTTAGCTGTCCCTTACACAACAAGGTCAATATTGGAGTTATCTCACTGAGTCGATTCCATCAATAATGAGAGAGAGGGATCAGTGAAGATGAAATAAAGAAACAACTGGTGTGCTCACGGTTTGTTCGTTTCCCTCTGTCTTCATGGATAGACTTATTATTACAGGGGCTGGGGATGACAATAAAAACTGGGAGGTGAGAGATATCCCTAGTAGCACCAACAGGGTACAGTGTGAAAATGAAATGTCTCTGTCTTCTGAACCTGTTGAAATGTATCTCTGACAGACTATGAAATTGACTTTTATTATTGACAACTTTTCAGTCTATTGGAGAAAACTGTGTGGGGGTGAGGAGTAAAAGTTGACTGAAGTTGGAGTGAGGTGCCCCGAAAGTTAGCTGTATATTTTGAAAACAATCATATCCAGTTTTCTTAAAGGGATAAAGAGAAAATCAAAAGAAAGCATGCACTTGGGTCATTAAAAATGTAATATAAATGTAGCTCTCTTTGATGAATTTCAGAAAAAAAGTAGAGCAGTTTTTTTTAATCCTACTCAACTCTCACGAATGCAAAAACTCTCTTCTCTTAATTTTCTAGAATGTAGATTACACAAGAACATTTTTAATTCAAGACTGACTATACGCTGTCTCCTAGCACACATCAGGAATATGCCTTTCTTCCTGTCTGCATAGTGGTACGTTTTTGAGAAATACTGATTGATTCTAATAGTAGATGCAGTAAGCAGATGTATACATTTCTGGGACTAAAATGCAGTAAAATATTCTAAGTCAAAATACACACAGATATGTGACTCACATGTAAATATATATTTGTGATTTGGGCAGATTTATCTAAAATTATTGCAACAATATTTGTGGTCTTATGCACTTTTCCAAAATTTTGTTCCATCAATGGCAGGTTTTCTTCCCTCTCTCTTGGAAAAGGAGGGGGTCTTTGTGACTTTCCCAATTCTTGTGGATTGTAGTGGATGTGGTGCTGTGTGGCTTCAGAGTCCTAAAAAGTTATGTAGCTTCTGCTTGCCTCCCTCTTGGGGCGTTTGCCCCAGGAGCTCTTAGCTGCCATAGTAGAGAGACCAGCAATAGAGATGATAGAGCTAGAGCTACAAATAAAGCTGGAGGTACAGACGGACGTGGACGTGGACATGGACATGGACAGATAGTTGGAGACAGACATGAAGAGAGGCAAAAATCCAAGGAACCCTAGCTCTTCTGTGTCTCTGCTATTTGAGCCTTCTCATCCCAAGCTCCAGACAAATGAGCAAATAATCCTTCAGATAATTCTAATCTCAGCCTTCAAGTGGCCTAAATTTTTTAAGGCCACTAAATTTTGAGGTGGTTTTTCACACAGCATTAGATAATGACAACAGTCGTAACATTTCTAAAAATTTTATAATAATTAAGGTTTCAGTGTATGCATTTAGAAATTTTACTTAGCATAACTATATACTACTGAAGCTGGGTGGGACATTAGGGGCCATTTGGAGTAATTAAATTCCTTTGTAGGACACTGATTTTCCCAGCAGTTCCATTGTTGTACTCATAAGGCAAGGACAGAACAACAAGAAATCCGCTGATTCCTAGGACCATGCTCTTTCTTGACGAACATTATGAAACTCTATTTTTTTTTCTGAGTCATACCTACATAAATAGAATGAATGTGATGGTCTTATAAACACCATACTCTTTACATCTCTGAAGCTGTTTACCAATAGTGATTAATACTAAAATTAAATACTGCTTGCCTGAGAACTAGAATCATAACAGATATATCTGTGTTTTTTTGTGCAGTTAATATAAGAAAGTGAAGAACAAGACTCCCTAGTGTCAACAAGAGACCCGTGAAGAGAACTTTACTGTAGGTTGAAGGTGGAGATAATGTCTTACTTATCGTCACACTCTTGAAACTAGTGTTTAGTATGTCCAGGGTTAATTTATTTTTTATAGATATGTCTATCGCTAGAATATTTACATAGTCTCAGAACTGCATAAAAATAGAGTATTAAGATATGTTTATTTACAAAAAAAAGAAAAGTGACTCAAGTCAATCTGGTTTAAACAATGAATGGCTGTCACAATTGAAAATTCCAGAGGACAATTTGACTGTAAATGACGATTTGTCCAATTGTTCAAGCGTAGGACTAGAACAAGTTTTCCTCCCCCTTTTCCACTTCTGAGATTTAGTTTTAGAGTCTACTTTATTCTCAGCCCACTTTTTCTGTCTTTGGCCCAAGATGGCTGCCATAAGCTCCTAAATCTGCATGATTCCTAATCTCAGCCACTCAACAAACATCCTTTTTCTCAAGGGAGTAAGTTAGGTGATGTATATTTCATTGATTCAATTTCTGGGACATAGTAATGGAATTGAATATCAGCTTAGGCTCAGGCTTCATTGTTGGACATGAAGTAACCAAAGCATTCCTTGTAGCATGGGGGAATAGGTTTTATACTTCTCACTCAATTAAAATATTATTATTATAAAAAGGTGAGTTGGACACTGGGTGGCCAAGCCAAGAAATGTACACTCCAAAGATCCATTTAGGAATCAATGTATTCCAATGTCTAAAAAACCCAGCCCTATCCAATGAGTTAATTTTTCCATTTTATGGATTACTTTAAGAATTTCTTTTGATCAATGCAACAGAGTACTAATTATTTATGGAAATGTTTCTCTGCATAAGAGTTTTTGCACTTTTATAGCTTTAGAGAGTGAGAAAAAAAAATAATTTCAAATCATCTGGAATATCCCCAGTGTTCTCTGCTGTAAAATCTTTGGATGAAGTAAAGTAATAACTTGGGAGGCTTGAGAATCAACTGGCTTATGATTTATCCAACTGCAAATTAGACTAGTTCAACTGGGTAATAAGAATAATAATAATGCATGCTTGGGGAACGTAATACACAGTGGAAGAATAAAGGGAGCATTTTCCTCTGTTTCCACAGGCTTCAGAGAATGCTTATTAGCCAAGTGACTGATGTGCTACTTGTGTCATTAAACATGTGCGGAACGCTGTGGTTATGAAACTACTTCAATTAGGTGGTGCACATCCCAGGGAAGTGAGGAGCTTAAAGAATATTTGGGTCATAGGAAAAGTCAAATTTCTTGAAAGCATATTTTTAAACCAAAGCTCTAGAAATATTCTTATTCTACTGATGTATTTCTTATTCTAATGAATATTTTTGCATTTTAATTTAGGGTGAGAATGAGTTCAGTATATAGATACAACTATCAAATTTATAAGCAAATGGAGCCTATGAGAAGATTGGTGTAAGGATGTGGAATCTATGAGACTCCATTTATAAGCAAGTGGAGTCTATAAGAAGATTGGTATTTTTAGTAAAATTAGGAAAAGGATCATTTTTACTAAAATTAGTAAAAGATCCTTCCCTCAAAAGAGAAGGGAAAATAGAAAACCATTTATATAATAATTCAAACAAAATTTTAATTGATTACTTGATTTTTAGGCACAGTAATAATGAATAAGACCAAGTATTTGATAGTACAACAGAGTGACTATAGTCAATAATAATTTAATTGTACATTTAAAAATAACTAAAAGAGTACAATTGGATTGTTTGTAACACAAAGGATAAATGCTTGAGTGGATGGATAGTCCATTCTCCATGATGTGATCATCATGCATTGCATGCCTGTATCAAAATATCTCATGTACCCCATAAATATGTACCTACTATGTACCCATAAAAATTAAAAATTAGTCCAGGCGCAGTGGCTCACGCCTGTAATCCCAGCACTTTGGGAGGCCGAGGCGGGCAGATCACGAGGTCAGGAGATCGAGACCAACCTTTTAGCAGAGACGGTGAAACCCCGTCTCTACTAAAAAATAGAAAAATTAGCCGGCTGTGGTGGCAGGTGCCTGTAGTCCCAGCTACTCGGGAGGCTGAGGCAGGAGAATGGCGTGAACCCGGGAGGCGGAGTTTGCAGTGAGCCGAGATCGCACCACTGCACTGCAGCCTGGGTGACAGAGCGAGACTCCATCTCAAAAAAATTAATTAATTAAAAAATTAAATATTAAAAAATGACCATATAGACAATTTTTAATTATTTTAAAAGTTTGGGAGATAGAAAAGACCTTTCCTTATTCTCAATGGATTAAGTTAGATGATGCATTTTATTGAACCAATTTCTGGAACATAGTAATGGAATTGATAATAGTTAATTAAGGGTTTTAGGTTTAGCACAAAAATCACAACTGATCTAAGCCGTGTTTCTTTGTTTGGCTAGCTGTTTACTTTCAGTTAAGGGGCAGGTTCTCGTGTTTGGACCAAGCTTGTAGGTTTGTAAACCCTGGTCCTCTCATATAGCATTGGTATGACTTGGGGACTCATTACTTAATCTTTTTGTGCCTCCATTTCCTCATATGTGAAACGAGAAAAATAACGATAGTAACTGCTTAGGACTGTTGATGAATTAAATATGTTAATACATGTAGCCTGTTTTCAACAGTACCTGTCACATAGCAAATATTACAGAAATATTAAGTACTTAACTGGGAGCTTGCCTGGTTATCAAATCTTAGGTTGAAATCCATCTTCCTTTTCCTTTAGAATTGTGCAGATAGTGATCCATTTACCCTAACTATAGAATTTTATTAAATTACACTGCCGTGATAATCCCGAATCCTTTCTGCATTGCCTTTTCTCTTGAAAGGATTTTAGGATTTTCCTTTGCTCCAGCATTTGAAATTCACAGGGATGTTCCTTAGTATGAGCCTTTCTTTAACCACTGTGATGGGCAATGTGAGTGTACTCTAAATTTGGAAACTAATAGACTTTACTTCTGGGAATTTTTATTAAGTTATCACTTTGATTATTTCTTCTTCCCATATGTATTCTTCACAGTTTCTGCAACTCCTATTATTTGGATATTTATCTTCAAGGGATAATGCTTCAATTTCTGTTTTTTCTCACATTTTCTATGTCTTTTCATTTACTTTCTATTCTGAAATGTTTATTCTATTTTATTCTACAATGTTCAATACATGCAAGGGACTTTGAAAGTTCCTGGTACACATTCAGGGTTAAAGAAATAATGGCTTTCTTTTCCTTTCTTTTCTTCCTCCTTATCCTCCTCTTCCTCATCTTTTTTTGCTTATTATAACCTCCTAAGAAATATGTCCAATTTCTGGGTGTTTTATTAAATGCTCTGGTTCAGCAGCATTTCTCTCCATTCAGTATATGTGGTCCCCTGTTCTCAGTCCAGGAAAATATTAAATCATGTATAAGTGAACCAGACTGTTGGTTTTTTTTTTAAACTACCATTTATTAAATACCCACTGTGTAAGAGGAAATCAACTAAATTGGCTTCCTTGAAAGCACTGAAACAAGTAGTCAAAACAACCCCATAAGACAACTTTGGTCTTATATAATTTTACAATAAGGACATCTCCTAATGTGTGCGGGTAGTCTGACGCCTCAGCAGTTGTGATTAGCCCGGCTGCACTTGCACAGTTCTGACAATGGAATGTAGCTGGAATTCTCACTAGGGAAGGACAGAAGAAGATGCAAGCTTGTTGTTTTAATCAGGTGCAGGCATTTTTTTATTTCAGTGTGCACAGAGGAAAATGAATATGTTGGGGAGGAAAAGCCTGGTAGATGTGTAGTCTGTATTAGTCCTCCCTGCAGTAAATGATGTACCAAAAATGCATTTTTCTCCATGTGAAAGAGTGACATATTTTAATTTAGATTCTCCCTTCCTGACCTCCCAATGACTTTCCATCAAACAAAATCATATTTATGTATGTGATTAATGCAGGCATGCCATGATTTGTAACTTTGGGGAGTTTTCATTCATTTATTTAGCCATCATTTCACTTACTCTATTACTTTTAGGTCAAAAAAAAATTTCTGGTACTCAACTGTTTGTGACTTAAAAAATGACAATTGCATAGAGTTTGAAATAATACTTATTGAACTCTGTCTAAAAGTAACTGTGAGAGATTAAAAATGTATTAGATATAAACATAGATGGTATTAACAAGAAGATTATATGTTTCTCTATATATACAACAAATATTGTTTGAGCACGTACTATGCATTGAACTCAAAGGATACAGTGGTAAACAAAATAAGTCTAGTCCATGCCTACATGGGAGTAAAAATATTTTGGAAGAATAAAAATACACTTAAACCACTGTAATATAAGAAAAAGGTAATTGCTATAAAGTGGTGTTGGAGTTCAAAAGAGAATGATGTATGTCTTTCTAAAGAGATTCAGAAAAGGTTTCATATAGAAGGTGGTATAAAGGTGGGCCTTGAATATTGGTTAGAATAGTGAGGAAGGGCGCACCAGCTGGAGGGAATGGCAAATATACCCAGGTGCATGTTTGATTCTTGTGGAACATAGATAAAATTTTTCTCATAAATTGCTCATAGTGACTCAAGGGAGCAAAATATAAATAAGTAACTTTAATAAGAGAGAAGAATATGTGAGTTTACTGTAGGTATATCGACATTTGTTTTTCTTTATGCAAGAGTGATTCATTGTGACTGTGGAAATCAGGAAGAACTTCTTAGTCAAGACATTGTCATCTGATTTACTCAGAGTGCGGAATATAATTAATGTGGGTGAATAATCGAAAACAAGCCCTCTAAGTTGAAGAAAAGACAATAGGGAAGGCAAGGTAGTGAAGAAGTTTATGATGTATTTAAGGAACAAGATTATGATGTGATGGTCCTGGAGCTCATGGATAATAGAGATGAGGCTGCTCATATATGTTGGAATAACTGAAGGAGAAGTTTGATCTCTTATGCAGAATAGCTTGTATTATATTCAATAGGACATCAATGAAAGTATCTGAAAAACATTTTTTTTTTTTCTGAAAGAGCTAAGACACAGAAGAGGAAAATACACTGCCTAGATCATCCTTGTATTAAAAAATAGAGTGGCATTCAGTGTGATATAGTGGCAAGAACAGTGAACTTGGAGTTGGAAGATACAGGCAGATTGACTAATGCCTCTAAAGCTTAATTTCCTCAACCCTTCAAAATACAGAGTTAATGATTCCTAATTTTGTCTAGTTTATAAGGCCATTGTCAATATATACAAGATAATGATGGTAACATCTGTTAGAAATGTGCAAAAGTGTGATTGTGAGTTGAAATTTTAAAAAGTAACTTTGGACAACGGTGAATGACTCTTAGTAATCATCCAGTCTCCATACATGTTCACAAAATATGGGTATTGATGAAGAGTGTATTATATCATCCATGGCCACCATTGAATTCCCCCTCAAACCATAAATGCTGTCATAGATAAGCATCGTCCTTAACACTCCCCCAGTTAGAAGGACAACAGACAGGGAGATAAAATAGTCATGTTTTGCCAGGACTTCTTTTAATTGTTTTTAAGGACTTTGACAATAGTTTCTTAGTCATTGCGTCAAATGGACCAGATATAAGGGGAAGACACCCTCACAATCAATGGGAAAGGAGAGCTTATAAAAAGAAAACTAAAAAACTTAAACAAAATTAATGGAGAAAACAATTAGGAATTTATAGGGTTAGATAATTAGTCCAATTGTGACTTCAATATCTGTACTAAAACATTGTTCTTTTTCCCTCTTTTTTTCTCTTCTGACCTCTTTTCTTAGCTACACGTTTTAGAAAATTTATGTTGTCTTTTAATGTGTGTCACCTGAACATAGACTGTCTAGATACTGGCTATTAAAATACAAGAATACAAGCCAAGAATGATCTAGCCAGTATATTTCCACTTCCG
Source organism: Symphalangus syndactylus (assembly GCF_028878055.3). Lineage (NCBI taxonomy): Eukaryota > Metazoa > Chordata > Mammalia > Primates > Hylobatidae > Symphalangus > Symphalangus syndactylus. The sequence continues at coordinate 15,892,887 of NC_072428.2, forward strand.
AAAATCTTAATTGTGCAGGACTTGTCATGTTTTTACAAAGAGAAAATCTGAGATCAGAGAAGTTATTTGGTCCAAAGACATACCAGAAATTAAGTGACTATACTACAACCAGATGTAGTGGCTCATGCCTGTATTCCAAGCAATTTGGGAGGCCGAGGCCGATGGATCACTTGAGGCAGGAGTTCAAGACCAGCCTGGCCAACATGGCAAAAACCCTTCTCTACTAAAAATACAAGAATTAGCCGGGCATGGTGTTGCATGCCTGCAATCCCAGCTACTTGGGAGGCTGAGGCATGAGATTCATCTCAGCCCAGGAGGCGTCACTGCACTCCAGCCTGGGTGACAGAGTGAGACTCTGACTCAAAAAAATAATAAATGAATAAAGTAAGTGACTGTATTAGGATTCAAATCTAGGTTAATGTGACTGCAAAGTCAATGGTCTTTTAACTCTACCATGCTGTTTTTTATACATAAAACATAAGACAGGACTTTTCTGTCCAGTATTCTTTGTTTCATTTTTTTAATTGACAAATAATTATCAATATTTATGGAGTACAATGTGATGTTTTGACACATGTATATCCACATATATTATCAGAAAACAATGCAAAGGTACACAAAAATTAAGGTTAGAGAATTGCTTGTGATGAGAAAAATAACCAGAAAATTGCGAAATTTAAAAAGCCTATTTGTAGGAGGCTGATGAAGTAAAAACTAGTCATCTATGAAGTAAAATATTACATATGACTTAAAAACACTGAGGAAAGCTTATATGTATTTGTATACAAAGGTTTCTAGGATTTGTTGCTAACTATACGCAAAGCAGAATTGTGAGAACAATGTGATTTTATTTCACAAAAATTATATTTTACCATATTTGTTTTTATGCATACAAAATTTATGCAAGGATGTAAAAGAAACTTATAATACAGCAGAGCACGGTGGCTCACGCTTGTAATCCCAGCAATTTAGGAGGCCTAGACAAGTGGATCACCTGAGGTCAGGAGTTTCAGAACAGCCTGGCCTACTAAAACAGTGAAACCCTGTCTCTACTAAAAATACAAAAAGTAGCTGAGCATGGTGGCAGGTGCCTGTAATCCCAGCTACTCAGGAGGCTGAGGCCAGAGAATCGCTTGAACCCAGTAGGCAGAGGTTGCAGTGAACTGAGTTTGCGCCATTGTACTCCAGCCTGGGCAACAAAGAGTGAAACTCCATCTCAAAAAGAAAGAAAGAAAGAAAGAGAGAGACAGAGAGAGAGAGAGAAAGAAGGAAAGAAACTTAAAAAGAAACGTATAATACTGATAACCTCTAGAGAAACAGATACTTTTATTATGCATCTATTGTATTGTTATTGATTTTATTACATAACTATTATGATTTTAAATATTAAAATTAGACGACATAAATGGAGAAAGATGGTTTTTAAAGTTACTGATAACTTTCAAATTCCATGTTTGAAATCAGAAAACTAACTTGTCTTAACTCCAAAACACTGTTTCTCAGCAAGCTTCCCCTATGACCAAAATTCAGGACAATTGCATGTGTATAAAAAATGTATGTGTATGTGATGTTGCTTTCAGAGTGACAGCTGGATGGGGAAAACTGGTCAAAGGCTGACCCACAGCATATGGTCTCACAGGTTTCCTGATTTGTGCAAACATAGCATTCTTGGCAAGGTCAAGGGCAGGCAAGAAAGTGATTCATTAAATTTTTTTGGTTGATGTGCATTAGATGTGTACTGCAAGTCAGCATCTTACACATGCAGACCTCTGCTCCAGCCTTTTGTCTAAAGGACAAGGACTCTTTCAAGTAAGGGACTTGAAAAATGCCTATGTAGGAGCAAAGAGCTGCCAGTACAGATTATAGACCCAATAGGAATATAACTGTTCAACCTCAAGTTGCAATTTTTGGAAAAAATATCTTATAATTAATAATAGTACTTCCAAGTCTGAGTTTACTCCTACATACTTTAGGGAATTTGGCTAAATAACAGCGTTAATATTCTAATTTGTTATTTGTCATGTAGATGGAGTGTGGTGTTGTATAATACTTTGTCTAGATGCAGCAGATACTGAGTCTCTGTTCCCAAAAAGCTTATCATCATTTAAACACATTTATCTTTGTGGTCAAGTTAAATGGCAATCCATCTACAAAATTTTATTTACAGGAAAGGTTAATATTAGCTAAAGGATCAAGAGAAAGTCTCAATGTTGAAAAAAGTATACAATAACTTCTTAGAGCGGTATAAGGTAATTTTTGATCCTTTTAATTCCCCCTTTACTCATCTTGTAGAGATTTCTGCATCCTGAGAAATTGGAAATACCTTTGATTCCACATGAAAGTTATCACTTTAGTCTATATAATAAGATACTCTCTTTTTGTTCTTGTTTTCCTAACCTACTAACTGCAGATAGTCTTTAAGACTCTCATATTCTGTATTTACTTCTTTAATGGTTTCATTTTTGACCCAAATCCCTATGATTTCCAAAAATGTACATCTCCAACTAGATGTCCCAAGATCTGTCCAGGATCTTGCCTTAATTTACCATAGGATCTCTTCTCTCAGATGCCCCACAGTAACACCTAACCTTTCAAAAACCAAATTCATTTGAGCTCATTGCCTACTCCAGCCCACCCCATACTCTCCATTTCTATTTTTATATCCCAATCAGAGACATCTGTATCTTTCTTAGTTCAGAGCTATGGCGTCATTTTCCACCAGACCTTCTCTATCCTTTAAAAATTTTTTTCTCTCAAATTTGTTAATTATCTCCCTTCTTAAGCATGTGTCTTTCCATGGTTGTTATTATTGTTTAAATTCTCATTTTCCTAAAAATAATCTAGAAATACTATCCAAATTATTCTCACTGTCTACTCCAATGATTCATCTTATCCATATTGCTCAATTTCTATAGTGTGTGATATTAACAGTGGTCCATCAAAAGTCCTGCTTATGGCTAGGCGTGGTGGCTCATGCCTGTAACCCAGCACTTGGGGAGGCCGAGGACAGCAGCTCACTTAAGGTCAGGTGTTCAAGACCAGCCTGACTAACAAGGTGAAACTCCATCTCTACTAAATGCACAAAAATTAGCCAGGCAAGGTGGTGCATGCCTGTAATCCCAGTTACTCAGGAGGCTGAGGCAGGAGAGTCACTTGAACCCAGGAGGCAGAGGTTGCAGTGAGCCAAGGTCACACCATAGCACTCCAGCCTGTGGCACACAACAAGACTCTGTCTCAAAAAAAACCAAAAAACAAACAAAAAGTTCTGCTTAGCAGTCTTTTGTTTTCCCTAAACCAGCTATCAGATTTAATTTGTATTGTTCCCTTCTACACTGACTACATTTAGACGCCCTGGTCCTTTGCACTAGTGATTCTTGCTGTTGTACATGCCTGACTCATTAAAGTCATCAAGCAAATACTCTATGTCTTTCAGAATCTGGCTAAAGTGGCCTCTTTCACCCATCCATTTTCACTTTTTTTTTGTCCTAGGCTCATTTGTTATTTTAACTGCAACCCTGTCTTTAGGTGGATTTATATGAACTTCAGGTTTAGCCTGCACCGTGAACTTTGACATGTAACTAAATGAAATGCATGGTCCTGTTATTTTGAACATCTGCTCAATTCTAAGCTCTTTTGGAGATGACACATTTGTTCCATCCACTTACTATCATCTATTTTAATGGTTTTGTCTCCAATACTGCCCAAGCTCCCACTCAGGGCATGCATAGGAATTAGACAAATTTACTGTTTAGGTGAACATATTTTTTATAAATAAGTCCCCAAAGCCTGGGTATAATAGCAAAGCACCCATATTCTCCAGTTCCTTGAATATTTGAAGAAAAACATCATTCTAGGTACCTAAGCATTTTCATTCTATGATCACAGTAAACTTATAGATAGTATATAGACATGTTATCATTTGGGGCTAAGAACACATTTTTCCCTCAATTGTTAGTTCTCTTTGGCAGTTTACAACTATTTTACATTCCTGCCTTCCTCCTACATGGAGGTGGCCCTATTATTTCTGAAAGTGTTACAGGGCTAATTAAAAGATTTTGAATATTCTTCTGTGATTTACACATTATGTGCACAACTTGGTCTTTCATAACCCACAAAGTAAGTTCTTACATCTTTTGAAATTTTTCACAATTATATTTCCTCTCTTTTGAAAATTAAGGATATATTATTAATACTACCTCAAAATAAACTGCTTGTTTTATAAGAGGACATGTGGATTTCTTTTTTTAAACTGCCGATGTCAAAATTTCTACCTAATGCAAAGCAACCCTTCTGGGGCCTTCTGCATAATTACCGTTTCTACTTTTTCCTACCCCTTTTTTTTTTTTTTTTTTTTTTTGAGATGGAGTCTCGCTCTGTCACCCAGGCTGGAGTGCAGTGGCATGATCTCAGCTCACTGCAAGCTCCACCTCCCGGGTTCACACCGTTCTCCTGCCTCAGCCTTCTGAGTAGCTGGGACTACAGGCGTCCACCACCAGGCCTGGCTAATTTTTTTGTATTTTTAGGAGAGACAGGGTTTCACCATGTTAGCCAGGATGGTCTCGATCTCCTGACCTCGTCATCCACCCACCTCGGCCTCCCAAAGTGCTAGGATTACAGGCGTGAGCCACCGCGCCCAGCCTTTCCTACCCTTCTAATGGTAGCATATATGGATGTGGAGAAGTAAAGATTCTATGTCTGGCAATTACTGCTTGTGCTTTTTATTATCTGGTATAATGTTCTTTTACTTGTTTTAGAGTATGTTATTGCTTTGTAAGCCTACAAGTCATTGAGTGTTACCAATGGAAGGAGATCGTGATGAGAAATACAGTTAAAACACTACAATCTGAAGTGATGGGAAGATTTGGCTTAGAGAAGTTCTCTATAATAAAAGATATGACGTCTAACCAAGAAATGAGTAAGTAGGAAGGAAATTTGCCATTTTAGGAGAAAATTAATTAGAAGCACTCAATATATCATTCTTGTGTCACCTGCCCAAACCTTGATCCTAGGCCAGATACCAAACTTCACCTGCTGATATTGGGACTTACAGAATTGTTGATACTAAGCCCTGGTTACAGACTTTGAGTCGTGATCTCATTTCCCTACACTCCTGGCTTCCCTAGGTTATTTGATGAGTCCTACTCATATTCTTATAGCACTCAACTGGTTGTTCTATCAGCATTACTCATAGGAATTGGTTACATAAATTTTTCTAACACCTCCCAAGGCCCCTAGAAAGTAGTACTTCCAACACTTGTAGGATAGAAACCTATTTATTTGTAATTACCTAGTTCAACAGACTGAAACAGCATCTATTCTCTACCCTCCATTGTATCCAAGGAAAGGATATTTCTTACAGACAAAATTGCTACAAAAATCATGAGTCCTATGATGGAGAACCAGAGATTTGATGGCTAGTATATCTCCTTGAACAAATAGTACACGTCTGACCATTCCTTTATCCTCTGATCCCTTGCCACCACACCTTTTTGTTTTTTTGCTGGCTTTTATGAGAGTGACTTTGTTCTTTGTATGTCTTAAACATATATTCTTTTTTTTATTCATGTTTATTCACTAAATGCCTATGGCCCAGAAAGTTTGTTCATTCTTAGTCTCTCAGAATGTATTGGTTGTCCTTTTCTGCATTCAACTAATAGAAGATTCCTGAACCATAATCGTGCTATCTACAGGCGACGACTGCTTTGTTAGGCTACTTCCTTGATAAAGGATATTCCAAGACTCTGTTGGTCATTAATTCAGAAAGGATGCATATCTAGAAACAGGAAGTTTATTTTTAAAAAGTTTTTTTTCACATTAGAGATCTCATACAGAAAAAGAAGCCTAGTCAGCCATATGAAGAAGCCTAGTCAGCCATATGAAGAAGCCTAGTCAGCTTATATGAAGATAAGAGATCAGGAAGGCAGCTAGTAAGTGTATATCTAAAGTACATTCCAGAGCCTTTATTTCTAATTACAGAATTGTTTTTGTCCATGATAGAGAGTGTGAAAAGTACATAAAAGCACAAAGAAGTTGAAAATTATTTATATTACCACCACTAAAATGTAAAATATATCCAATGCTATAACATCTTGGTATATACCTTTCTACGCCGCACATTCTGGTTGAAATTATGGACTCTCTTTCCAGACTCTCTGCATTCAAATCACAGCTCTGTCACTTCCTAAGAATAAAACTGGGTAATTTACTTGACCTCTCTGTGCCGCAGTTTCCGTATTTGTAAAATAAGAGTCAAAGTAGTACTGGCCTATTTGTTTCGTTTGTTGTGAGTATTAAATGAGTTAAGACATGCAAAGATTTTCAAATTCTGACTGGTTACCGTAATGTAGTTTTAATTGCTATTACTGACAAAGATGATGTTACTATATAATTAATGGATTTGGAAGCTCTGTGTGGCTTGTCTTCCAATTGCCTAAAAAACTACTTTTTATACCAGGAAGTTTATTTTTGAACTGAGGTAACTTTATTGGTAGACATTAACAAAGCTTACAGAATTTTTATCAGTAATCAAGTAAGCAATTTCTTAATTGTTTTTTGAGACCCTCAGTTTTTAAACAGTAATGATTAAATTATTTTCTTAATATTTTTGAGAAATAATTTTCTCTTGGGCATTTTTCATTGATTCTTGCAAATTGGATTTAGGTAAGATTTCTTTTTTAATTTTTAATTTTTTTTATTATACTTTAAGTTCTAGGGTACATGTGTACAACGTACAGGTTTGTTACATATGTATACATGTGCCATGTTAGTGTGCTGCACCCATTAACTCGTCATTTACATTAGGTGTATCTCCTAATGCTATCCCTTCCCACTCCCCCGACCCCATGACAGGCCCCAGTGTGTGATGTTCCCCACTCTGTGTCCAAGTGTTCTCATTGTTCAATTCCCACCTATGAGTGAGGACATGCAATGTTTGGTTTTTTGTCCTTGCGATAGTTTGCTGAGAAAGATGGTTTCCAGCTTCATCCATGTCCCTACAAAGGACATGAACTCATCCTTGTTTATGGCTGCGTAGTATTCCATGGTGTATATGTGCCACATTTTCTTAATCCAGTCTATCATTGATGGACATTTGGGTTGGTTCCAAGTCTTCGCTGTTGTGCCACAATTAACATAGGTGTGCATGTGTCTTTATAGCAGCATGATTTATAATCCTTTGGGTATATACCCAGTAATGGGATGGCTGGGTCCAATGGTATTTCTAGTTCTAGATCCCTGAGGAATCACCACATCGACTTCCACAATGGTTGAACTAGTTTACAGTCCCACCAACAGTGTAAAAGTGTTCCTATTTCTCCACATTCTCTCCAGCACCTGTTGTTTCCTGACTTTTTAATGATCGCCATTCTAACTGGTATGGTTCTAATAAATAAAATATTCTTACATTTCCCTTTCTAACTTTATAAACCAAAAAGGCTATTTATTTTCATTGACCATTAAACTTCTTTTTACACCAGTCTGCATGTCTTCTTACCTTTCAAAACTAGTAGCACTACCGAGAAATAAACTTCAATAATAAAGAAAACATTTATTTTGTTCATTTTTTTTTACTCCTTGGAAGCGTCATTATTGATTTCATAATTATTCAAAAAGACAAAAATAATGAAACATGTCATATTTTCTTCAATATCAAATTAACAAATGCTAGAATAGGGCTAAAGTCTATAACATCTTTGGCCACATGTTGGAGAAGTAAAAATTTGTAATTGATTTGCCAGTTCTTGACGCTTAAAGTTACAAAAGTTCAAACTAAAAATGTTTAGAGTTTAAGAGCTGCTTGGTGGAGTAAAGTAATATATACTTTTTTTTTTTTTAGTTCAATGTCAAATGTGTTCAAAGGCTACGTAGCCACTAAAGGAAACGAAGCCAGAGCCTTTTTTACCAGGTAAAACAAAACTCATGGGTTTGCATAGCCTTATCTTCATGAATCGTATCACCTCCTTCCATTTAAATATTCTAAAAAACAAATAAGAGACTAGTTTAATGTCCAAAGAACCTTACTGAACCGGATCCATTCTCTGTCCAGAAGGAAGAGAAGGACATCTAACAGGAACACACTATTTCTTTTTATGAGTCTGCTTTATTTTCTTTCCACAATCCCCCTCCCACTCATAGATCATGATTAATTGGCACATGGATTTCATACAATTCAGGCATCTTTCATATACAAAAGGCAAACTACCTGGCTATTCGCTCACTAGTAAATCTTTCAACCAGAACCTAACCCCGCTCTTTGTCCTTAACTTTTTGCACAAACATGATTACTTCTCCATAGTGCTTAGTGATTACAAACTTTTATGGAAATTAGAGTAAAGTTTCACCTGGAGTGGATGAACAGCCCATATGTAGAAGATTATCAGTTTTCAGCCTCCCTATTCCTTGTTCATTACTTTTTCTATATTTATTAGAAGCAACACTTCTTGAACTCCCAAGACATACAAACAAGTGGGGGAAAAATAACTGATTTGACAGAATGACTTAATCATTTTTGAAATGTGAAAGATGGAAAGTACTATGGAAAATTGTAAAATCAATAGAGTTTATTTGCAACACCATACAATGCTTTTGTAGGCCCCATGATTTTGTTTTATTACCTCCAAATAGCCAACTGAACTTTATTCCCATATACCAGGACATTCATGAGCAAGGGCCTCTGGAAGAGGTGGGGAGTGAGCTTTAAATAATCCTCATCTGGAACACAAAAAACAAAACAGCTCACAGCTTTTCATCAGATAGGTACTGAGTGACAAAATGCAGCTCATAATGTGTGGAATTTTTCAAACAAATCAAGATCTCTGATTAAATAACTTGGGCCTTTGGCTTCCTGCAATTCTAAGGAGTATCAATGGAAGCATTGTGGCACAGTCTTATTAGACTCATTGGAGCTATAATTAACCATCAGAGAGAAACAAAAATATTTTTAAGATCCATTATGATTAATTTTCATTGGATGTCTTGGAAACCTTACAGGAGACATTAGTAGTCTGCACATTTATAATTAACAGATCACAGACACTAATGATTTTCCCAACAGGGACTATTTAAGTGAAAAGCTTTGTTGATGTGGAATTCAAACACATAGGATCTAGTCTCTGAGATATATGTTTTACAGAGATTTTAGGCCAGTGCACTGTGTTCTCCTGATGAGATGTTGTTGTCTATGCTTCTATTTGAAATGGTCATAAGGGAAAATCTCCTTGGCTGCTTCTGGCTAGAGCAACATGTGCAAAGTGAGGACTTGGACTGCGTGCTCACCTTGGAGAGAATTTATGCAACCATGGTGCTGACACAGCAGGAAGAAATTAGCTCTTTAGTTAAGTGTTGGAGTCTTTGTGTTTGGAATTTTTTGATCACCTCTGTGTTTAGAATTTTTTGATCACCTCAGCCAATCAAAGTTGCCAAAGGAACACAAATTTCTATTAATGAGATTATGTAATTATCATATAAATCATCAATGTATTTGAGCACACAGAAGTAATATGATGCCAATGTCTGTGTAGAACTAGAAAAAATAAAATCATCTTTTGCAGCAATTCCACTTTGCAAATAAGAACTTTAAATGAGAAATTATTGGGCAAAAACTGTCAATACAATACATTCACCCCTGCCTCTAATGTTCTCCAATCCACTTACGAAATATTTTCTGTGGGTAAAAATCAAGTTTTGTCACTGAAATCTTCAATGATAACTACCTCTATCTTTATTATGACATAAGGATATGGTTTTAATTCCTTGTATTTTCTAATATTGTTCCAATCTTTCAAGTGAATCCTGTCTGTACTTGCTCTTCTCTATCTCAAAAACTTCAGTTCAACCTTTAAGTCCTTTAAAATTTTAGACTCATATATCTCTTATTTGAATCTTTTTTGGCCCATCCCCTTCTGTTGCAATTTGTTTAATACTTCCCACATCTGTGCTAATATGGCCTCGTGTGTGTGACTCTATTATGTGCTGTAACACCTGGTAAACATGGATTGTGAGTCCCCAACACCTAGAGAATATTTTGCTTGTATTCTTCATTACCTTGGAAGATATTTGGCTCAAAATATGTTGAATGAAAAGACTTGTAAGCAAACTATTTGGTTTACTTCATCTTACAAAAACATTTGTACACATCTATGCTTACATTTAACTCTGACTCAATAAGAAATGAGTCTTGTCTGAGTTGAAACATGAGCTGACAGTACCCAGCTACATTTTAAAAATATATCTGAAGTATAGAAGAGTAGAGCAACCTTACTTTAAAAATCTTATTGACTAGGCCGGGCGCGGTAGCTCATGCTTGTAATCCCAGCACTTTGGGAGGCTGAGGCGGGCGGATCACGAGGTCAGGAGATCGAGACCACGGTGAAACCCCGTCTCTACTAAAAATACAAAAAAATTAGCCGGGCGTGGTGGCGGGCGCCTGTAGTCCCAGCTACTCGGGAGGCTGAGGCAGGAGAATGGCGTGAACCCGGGAGGCAGAGCTTGCAGTGAGCCGAGATTGCGCCACTGCACTCCAGCCTGGGCGACAGAGCGAGACTCCGTCTCAAAAAAAAAAAAAAAAAAAAAAATCTTATTGACTTAGTGAGGATGTCAATAAAAACAGAGAGAGAGAGAGAGAGATGAAAGACATGTTTAAGGAGTCATTAAAGTTAAATTATAACTTTTTTTTTATTATACTTTAGGGTTTTAGGGTACTTAATTTTATTATGCCAAATGTGGAAAGCATAAAAAGTGGGAGAGAGAAAACCCCAAAGCCATATATGTATAGATGTGCAATCGACTATGTACATTTTCGGTATCCCAGAGTAGTTATCAATGAAGAGAAACTCAACTGATTGCTAGCTCATACCTTACCTGAAATAACACTATACTTGTAATAACAGAATCTGATTTTTTTTTCAGTCTTCTCACTAGCCTAAAATTTATAGCCATAGTTGTTCAATATTGAAAGAGAATGGTCTAAATTTTCAAACTTGATTCCTTTCATTTTCTTACCCATGAGCCCACTAACACATAAGTTTATAATATGCATTTTTTTTTTTTTTTTTTTTTTTTTTTTTTTTTGAGATGGAGTCTCGCTGTCGCACAGGCTGGAGTGCAGTGGTGCGATCTCGGCTCACTGCAAGCTCTGCCTCCCGGGTTCATGCCATTCTCCTGCCTCAGCCTCTCCGAGTAGCTGGGACTACAGGCGCCCGCTACCATGCCCAGCTAATTTTTTTGTATTTTTAGTAGAGACGGGGTTTCACCATGTTAGCCAGGATGGTCTCGACCTCCTGACCTCGTGATCTGCCCGCCTCGGCCTCCCATAGTGCTGGGATTACAGGCCTGAGCCACCGCGACCGGCCTAATATGCATTTTTTACAGAAATTTGAGTCCCCTCTCAGATGCCTTTTTCTATCTAAATAGGTGTCTAATATTCATGGCATTCCAGGAAAGGTTTGAAGAGAGAAGCATTATAAGTTCGTAAATTATTTTGTTAAAAATGTTAGAGCAGCTACCACTGAAAGAAAATGCAATGGACTTTACCGGTCGTGAAACAAAAATGAGGGACAACAAAAAGAAAGAGCAAAATTATATTTTGTTAATATTATTCAATTGCCAGAAACAGCAGCAGTATCAATTAAGCTAACTGGTTCTAAGTATGGTATCTGTATTTGCTTGTATTTGGCTGTGATGGCAGTTTTATTGAATGAAAATATCAATAACTTAAAACATTTACAGCAAAGGGTGAGGTTTCATTTGTCCTCAAAGGTAGGACAAGACTGCAAATTATAAAGCATCAGAGTCTATACAGATGATCTACTAAGATAGAAGTGAAAGGAACAAAGAAAGGAGGAGGAGGAAAAAAAAAATGTTCGGTTGCTTTAAGGTTGAATATTACCAAGCTGCTTTGAATGTATTCAGGGAAAGGCAGATCATCACACCTCTGAGAATGACCATGGGGAAGCACACTTTTGAAATAACTTGAGAACCTGGGATGAAATTTGTGCATGAAGAAGACAGAACTCAGATTGAAACTCATCTCTGTCACTAGGTAGATGTGAGAACATCTGCATGTTATGTAATATCTCTAATTTCCTCACTTGTAAAATCGGAATAGGATTACCTCCCTGCCTAAATTGTGGGGAATAAATGATATAACATAGGTAACAGTGCGGTGTTTTGTATGTTAGAAGATGCAAAATGGTAATAACAAGAACAACAATAAGAATATCAACCTTTTTTCTCCGTGGGAAGAGTTCTGTGAACTGGACTGGCTTTCATTTTCTCTGTTTTCACTTCACTCATTCTTTCTTTGAAATCACTGGGCAAAGATCATTTTCTAAATATAGTCATTTGGAAAAAACCTAGTTTGACTTTACACTGAACTAGCTCCAATCCCTGTTGCCGGGTTTGTTTGTAATTGTCGTTTAAGCATATATTTAAATTATGTGCCTCTAATAGAATCTTTTTAAATTGCCAAAATAACTTCTAAATCAAGATGGCTGATTGAGCATTCATTTTCACTTGCTTTTCACTTATACTGATACGACCGTATGACAATAAAATGGAGAATAAGTTTCCAACAGTGATCAGCATCAGAGAGTATGCCATTAGCAGTTCAAAGATTTTGAAGAGCTCTCAAAGGAGGAAACTAGATGGGATCACGTTGAAAACTGCTGCTGTAGACATGCAATGGAGAATGTTGCAATGGAATTAGGACCAGTGCTTTTTCGCATAGTTGCATAGAGGCCTCTCACTTGTCAGCAAGCACAAAGGAAAGGAATAAGCAACTGGAATAGTAACTGCAGCAATTCACTAAAGGACTGTCATCCAACAGTGAGACTAGTCAGATCCCTTTCTCCTCCCTTGTTCCCTCTGTTCCTCCCCCACCGCCAATTGGCAACTAACAGAGCAATGTGTGACAGACGATTTTATCACCCAGGGAAAATATTTTAATTTCTCTAAAGAAATTCATAAATCTGGAGGAGTAGAGGGTCTGCTTCTTATTGTTTATGTTAGCACCTGAAAGAGAAGTAGAACAGAGACTGAGACATGGGGAGAAATACTATGTGGCTCTTCAACTCCTGGTAAAACTCCTTATTTGGCATGGAGGTGAGTGTCTCAGATTGCCTGTCTGCTCTCCTGACAGAAATGACAATAGAAACATTTCTATATAAGAGAAATATTGAGGATTTCTCAAGGGAGGAACCAAAAACCTTGACCAAGACCTACTTTTACATAGTGAGTGCGCCAGTTTAAACTTAGTTTATTTTCTTACTACAAATGTTTTCTGGATGGGGGTTGGGGGAGATGTTAATGAAGATTTGGAACTTGTCCTGTAGTTACATCCTAAAGCAAGCATGCTCAGCTGTTGGCTCATGTGTCTATTTGGGGTGGGTGAGATTTGACTAATGAAGATTATAGGATAGTGGAAGTAAAATATTTTTAATTTTTTCCTTGTTGACCCTTGTTACATACACCAATGATACCAAGTAAGAAATTTTTACTCCACTTTCATATTATGTTTGGCCAAGATTTTTATTCAGGAAAGAATCCCACTGTGGTAGCTATCAGCTTTTGATGCATAACAAACAATCAAAAAACTCTCAGATGTATATGATATACGTTTATATGTCACTTAGACTTCTGCACGTTGGCTGAGGTGGCTCTGATTCAGGTTCAGGGACTTCAAGCATCAGCTATGGTGGTTCTGAACTTTAAGTCTCATTAAAGATCCTGAAGACTGTGACTACTTATTGTATTTTCTTCTTGTGATGATGGCAGAAACAAATATGGCAAGCTCAACTGCACAAGCATATCTCAAGCATCTGCTCAAGTCATATTCACTAACATCCCGTTGGCCAAAGCAAGTTACAAGGCCAAACCCAAAGTCAAAAGGTGGGGAAGATAATTCTGCACATCATGAGGCCATGCAAAGGTATAAATGTATATAAAAATTTGAGGAGAATGAATATTTTGGACCAATAATTCAGCTTATTGAAGAGAAAGAGAACGAAACTCACAGCTGAAAGCATACAAGCTTCCAGAGCTAATTAACTTGGTCTTTCATCCTTTGTATAAGTTATATGCAAAGACTAGCAAACATTTAAGAAAATGATGGGAAAGAAAATAGGACACCGACTTTCCTATATAATTTGTTAAGGAGTCACTGGATTCTGAAAAAACAAAAACAAAACTCTGGTTTCCAGTGGGGTTTCCTCTCTTCTCAACTTCTGTTTTTTTCCAACAATATCTACTGTGCATCTACTCTATGCTGAGTCAGTGTGCAATGAGATGGTAAAGTATGATAGATACATTTTCATTAGAATTGAGGTAGAATTTGCCTTGTCTTGGAGTTAGCAGTCAATGTTGGACAGAACCTAGTAAAACGTAAATGACAAATGTCTTAGTAGAATTTGAAGCTGTTTCCCCAGAAACAGTGAAAAGTGTATTGGTTTTGTGTATTTTGAAAAGAGAGCACCTTACCTCATCCCACCAAAGGATAGTGGATATACTGTTGGAACTTCCAGTGAATCAGATAAAGATTGGTTCATGGTGTCTGATTCCTATGTATAAATTCATCCTCTAAATTGTACATGACAAGAAAACATTTTGAATTGCACATTATAAAAAGAGGAAATGGGTTTTATGGATTATTTCTCTAGTAAACTATAAACAAGAGATGAAATTTTAGATATATCAAAAAAGTGCCTGTAATAATACCCTTTAGTTACATCACTTCACTTAAAGTAAGAGTCAAATTAAGAGTTAAGCAATTTATGGTAGTTGGAGAACAGTTAATTTTTTTGCAAGCTATGAGTTTGGAAGTTTAAAAGTTGAAGGACATGCTGTAACTATAGGAAAATGATGGAACTGAAATGCACACTCAGTTTTTGTTATTACTCATAAATCTCGCCTGACATTAGCAGAATTCAGCCTGTGAATCATAGATTTGTATTCATTCCTCGGCATCATCTCTTATCTTATCCAGACAGAAATGTGTTAATTAGCATAACAACATAGATTATATAGCTGTGTGATAATTCTAAAATTGTAGCTGATTTCACTAAATTCTAAATCTACACATACATTATCATTGCAATTAATGAGCAGGCCTTTATCATTTTGAAACTCGTCAGGTATTTTTAAAATGTTATCTTTCTATCGGCTGAAGGTAACTCTCCTTTTGAAAAAGTCTCAAACGGTCAAATTTTCTTCCTCCCTTTCTATTAATACTTTCTTTCTTCTTTCTTTCTGTGTTTTTCCCCCTTATCTTTGCTTTCTTCTTTCTAATTTATTGGATCCTAAAAACATGTTTATGCACCTTAAAAACTACACTCTATTTCGTACCCTTTCTAGCCTAAAGATCAGCACTCTTTTAGACACTCTTCAAGGTCTTTCCTAAGGAATATTTGCTATTACAATCATGCCATTGACTGCAGCATGCTCTATGATAGGCTGAATCTTTCAAATTAATTCATTTTATTTAAAATCAACACATATATTTCTGTAACAAAAATGTCTGCAAGCAATCAAAACAAGAATAAGAGAGATACAAAATAGGAGTGTTTATGAGACATCAATGACTTATTACATAAAAATTACTTTAAATTGTGTTCAAAAATGTTACTATCATTGCTTGATTAAATAGAGCAGAAGAAATGAGATCTAATGCATTTTATCACTACCTCATATTGACTATTTTGCTTTTGCTTTTCCAAGTTCTTTCCCAATCCATTTAAACAGCTGAGGACCACAGCAATTTGACGAGAGAGGCAGGACGGATCTTTATTAGAGAAGGCATGTGCTTCCTTGGTCCTTTGACTCATTTTATAACAGAATTCAACTCTTCAACCTTCTGTAGGGTAAACCTGGGCAGTTGCTTAGTGACTGCTTGCCAATTGCTCAGAGGATTTAGATGAGATTTGAAGGTGATGCTTCATTTCTAAATTCTCAGTGAAACATGAAGGTAAACATTTTGAAGGAGTGAAGTAGAAACCCAAGAAAATGAACTATTAAATGAATATAATACATAGGATTATTCTTTAATGAATATATATATATATATAAACATCTTTCATTAGAAACTTGATAAATGATTCTTATTTTAACTAAAGGACAACTCAGATGAATCTTCTGACAAAGTATGCAAATAATATTTTTTTAAATAGTGGTGTTTGTCCAATGAATGTTGCACTTTAAAGTAGTAGCTTGCTTGTAAGACACTATTTTCAAGATTGTGGTTTTATCACATTTACAAAATAATTCTGGGCTCATCTTGCAGAATTACCTTTACAGCTGATTTACACAGCACATGAAATCATATCCTATTACCCAAAATTACTCAAATACATTTTCCCAATTTTGACACTGACTTTCTCCATACTTAAATCTTTCCCTGATATGATATTAAAAATAATAACATCAAATGCTGCATTTTTAACACAAAATTCCAAAAATGTTGCAATCAAGTGTATAATTTCTGGAGAAAGAATGTAATTTCAAAAGGTATTTATATTTTTAAAATAAAGTAGCCCAGGCAGAGTGGCTCATGCCTGTAATCTCAGCACTTTGGGAGGCTGAGGTGGGTAGATCACTTGAGGTCAGGGGTTCAAGACCAGCCTGGCCAACATGGTGAAACCTCATTTCTACTAAAAATAAAAATAAAAATAAATAGCTGGCAGTGGTGGTGCATGCCTATAGTCCCAGCTACTCGGGATGCTGAGGCAGGAGAGTCACTTGAACCAGGGAGGTGGAGGTTGCAGTGAGCCGAGATGGTGCCACTGCATTCCAGCCTGGGTGACAGAGCAAGACTCTATCTCAAAAAAAAAAAAAATAAAATAAAATAAAACAATGCTCACTTAGCCAAATAATCTCTTATAAGATCACCGAACACGTTCAAATTGAATTATATAGACTTACAATTAACAACTTTGTTCTTGTGACAGAGCATAGTGTTCAATTTTTCAAGCTTTGGTGCATTTAAGAAAATATTATTAATAGTGGTATTTTTAAGGGGTGGTGAGTAATCAACACTTGTATTTATGACTATGAACCAATAATATGTTGTTTGAGAATAATAGTCTTCCTTGTAACAAAATTGTTGTATTTATGTCTAAAAATAATGCATGGCACAAGCCAAGTGGTGGTCAAAACTAACTAAATTTATAAATATATATATATATAATACACACACGTATACACACACATACATACACATATGTATATGTATAAACATATGTATATGTATAAACATATGTGTATGTAGATGTATACACATATATGTGTACATCTGTATACACACACATATATACGTATAGACAGAGAGAGACAGTGACAGAAAGACTTTTTACCATAATTGACTACATAGAAATGCTGTTTGTTATTTTGAGTAATAGCTAATGAATAGAAATAATATCCACCAGGTTTGTAACAGATGCAAAAACTCTATTAATAATCTTTGTCATAGGAACCATAAGTAACAAAAGCGATACACAAACTAACATTATAATTTGTTTGCCCAAACTCAGACTTTTTGAATTTATGCTTGTACCAATTCTTAATTACAATAGGAAACTCTAGTGGAAGGCAAAGAGTATGAGAATGAAGTAAATTGAGATTCAACTGGGCATTTCAGTTTCATTCAAGTCCTTTTGTGGCTACTAATGAAGATTCTATAGTTCCTTTAAAAAAAAAAAAAAAAGTAAGCAATTAGGTGGGAGGAGCTGTGGGCCAGAGAAGTCTAGGAGATAATGGTATGTTCATTCTCATCCCCCTGAAAGTGACAGCAGCCATACCAGAGCCTGAAGCAGGTCAGAATAAATGTAGCAACATATATTAGGCACTGCATCAGGATGGGGAGTAACTGTTTCCACTGATTCTGTCTTAAGACAGGAACCAAAAAATGTTACTATGACATAGTAAAAGGTATCTGAAAGTATATATGCCAAAAACATAATTAAGGGAAATGAAAGCCATTATTACTAAAACAAGTTGAGAAGCTGACAGAGAAAAGAGGGCTGGGAGGCTGTTGTTTGGAAGCAAAATCAGTAATGCCCATTTTAAGGAAGAAGAAAAAATAGGCATGCAGGCTTTTGGCTTGAAATTAAATGAAAGTAAGGGATTGTAAATCAATAATGCAACAAAGGGGGCAGAAAGCTAATGGTTCTTTTGTTTCAAATTGTAAATGGCATTTTTTGTATTCCGCTATAAACCTTAAGTGATGGCTTTGTTAATTACAGAGCAGAAAGCCTGGCATTTCACTTTCCTGATTACACAAATCTCTACGTTACTAAGCCTTGACTTTATTGACTCTGCATTTAGGTGCGTTTAGGTGTGAACTAAGAGCTATAACTAGTCTAGCATTGGGAGAACCCGTTTCTCAAGACAGGATTTTCAGCATAGATGATTAGAGTCCAGTTGAATAGAGGGGAAGACCCTAAGAGACAAAATTAGTAAATGAAAATATTGGCAAGAGGGAGTAAAAGAACCAAATAGTTTAAGATATTTTGCTATGCTTTAAAGTCAAATCCTTTAGTCATTATCTTTTGTGCTTGTAGGTAAAGGAACTATTATGCCAACTCTGAAAATTTATCTGTAAGTTCAAGGTGAGGCATAGTGTTTGGAAAGCTTCCTAAAACTTCCGATAAAGGCTAAGAGCTAGCCCAAAACTACGTTAAATAATACAGAATGTTGTGCTATAGCAGGCAATCCTAAAGTGAAGCCCTAGGACTTTTGTGAACTCATAATAAGAAATTGATGGTCAATTTCTTAATTGGTTGATATTATTTTCTAAATATTTTTGTATATATAAATTGTGTGTGTGTGTGTGTGTGTGTGTATGTACACACACATATGCTGTCATATGCCACGTAATGACACTTTGGTCAATGACAGACTGCATATACAATGATAGTGCCATAAAATTATCATACCATGATTTTACTGTACTTTTTCTATGTTTAGATACATTTAGATACACAAATATTTACCATGGTGTTACAATTGCCTGCCATATTCAGCACAGTAACATGCTGTACGGGTTGGTAGACTGGAAATAATAGGCTATACCATATACTCTATGTGTGTAGAAGGCTACACTATGTAGATATGTGAAAGTACACTCTCTGATGCTTGCACGGTGACAAAATTGCCTAATTCCCAATTTCTTAGAACATATCGCTGTCAGTAAGTGACCCATGACTGTTTATGTACGTACATTTTCATTTTACATTGTCTCCGCACATCTTTCACTGATCCCTTTTTCTTTTTCCTCCCTCCCTTTCCACTCCCTAGACCTCTTCACCTGCATAAATTCTCCTGGCAATCTGCATGTTCATTATCCTTCCTTGTATTAAAAAAAAAAAGGCTCTAACCAGTTTTCAATTTGCTAGCTCTCTGAATTCATGGAGTGTTATTTTACTCTATTATACATTATAAGGACTGCATATGAGGTTCAGCTTCAAAGTATACTTTCTAAATGCCATTTGTTATAATTATGTTTAGGAATAGGGCTTTGGTGATGACGCTTTGTATCTATTTTACGTATTTAAAAAACGTCAAACACCCTCCTGTATGTCACTCATCATTAATGTAGCTCTATTATCTTTCTTGATATCTTCTCCTTTTCATATTAAATAGCTCTCATTCTCTGAAACTCTTCTTTTAGGAAATTACTTTACTGTAATCACATTTCTTACCTTTCTCAAGATCTTTCTTATTCCTGCTTTGTCATCTTGGAAATTAGGTGAGAAAATGAAATGTGATGTATAAAATGAGGGCATCTACTTACCAATATATATTTTCTAAATTGTCTTTTTATTCCTGTGTAAGTAGGTCCACAATGAAGTCTGCAGTGCCATAAATACATTCAAACTTTGATATTTTTAAGATGATAATTTTTTAAAATAAAGTATGTTGTACTGGAATTTACCAGGGCATTAAAAAGAATTTTTTTATGAAGGCAAATGCCAGAGCTCTTACTAAAGAATACTCAAGGTACCTTTTTAATATGATAGATGTGTATCTTTTAATATTTTAGTATTTTTCAGAGTCAGCATACTAGAACAAGATTGTAGGCTTAGGAAAGGGACACTATTTAAGTCTTATTTTAAAGATGAAGAAACCAAATCATTCTGCTAGTAAAGAACAATGTTGGCGTGTCCAATTTTTATGCCTACCCTTTTCCATTACATCATATTGATGTTGTAGTATTGCCATGATAAAGTGGTACAACCATTTATATCTTATTCTAAAGGATTATCGCTTTAGGCACCATCCATGTTAGCCAATGGTCATCCACAGGTGGCCACTCCACAATGCAGCAGTTTCATTACACCCACTCCTTTATCATGGTCTGTGTGTAAACACCCCAAATAATTTTACAAACTGCCTTATTTTACTAGAGACCAGCATGTCTTACCTGTGTCAGGGTATAGGCCAATGTTTGGGGCTCTACTCGACTTTAATTATAAGGGAACTCTCTAATTCCAGATACGTGACTCTATAACAATTTTCTGCATTAAATTTTATTTTAATGTGACCAAGAGAAATAGAAATCTTTGAACTGTCTTTTAATTAGCTATAGTGCCTTTAAAAAACATGAACTTGAAAAGATCTTGAGGACTGGGTAATATAAGAAATGAGCACATATATTAATAGAGTTTACATTAATTTTTTGTTTTCTCTGATTTATATTTCAGTTAATCAATATATTATGTAAGTTACGCAAGTGAAATGCAGAAAAACTAGAAAATATAGGTATAAAGCTCCCCATGCCAAGATAGGCATTAGGTTAACATTCTGGGATGTATGCCTCCAGAATATCTTGCTTTGGCATTCAGATATGTTTATCTTCTATTCATTTCTTAATGTCAGTAAAGAATAACACCATAAACTCAGTAGATAAAGCCAAAAACTTGAATCATCTTTGAGTCTCTTCTCTTTTTTTCCACTGTTTGCTTCCATGCTATCAGAAAACACAGTATCTACACACAGAGGCCAAAATAGTCATTTTATCTCCACTACTACTACTCTGGTTCTGGACACCTTCCCTGTGGTAGGTGGTAGGTACCTACACTAATCGCTTAACTCGTCTTCCTATGCCTACTGCTGAATCTTGCCTTTCATTCTCCACAACGTAGAAAGCACAATATTTTAAAATTCAATATCAGATCATGTCATCTCCTGTCTAAAATGCTGCAACAGGTTTCCATTGCACTTAGAAGTGAAACACATTGGCTAATGGGATCTACTTTTTGCCTTCAGTCTTCAATCTCTCCAACCTCATTCCCTACCCCTTTCCCAACAAATTCTGGGTACCATTGGATATCCTTTTATTTTTAGAATAATGAAAATGCTTCCTAACTACAGGTCTTTCACTTTCTCTACCTTTGAGGTATAACATTTCTGCCACACATTTACCCAACTGCCTCATTCTTGTAACTCTGATCTCATTACAAATGCAGCCCCCTCAAGGACGCTTTCCTTGATCAATCTATTTAGCCGGCCCCTTTTTCCTTCCTCCTCTACCTGCTTCCCTGTCTCACTAACTCAAGAATTCTCTCTTGCTTGCCCTGGCTCACTTTCTCCTGAGCAATTAGCACCATCTCAAATTATTATTATTTTTTCATTAAAATATAGAGGTTAAAGCACAGACTCTAGAGCCCAGCTACCTGTATTCTAATCCCAATTACACTAGATTTGTGACTTGGGAAAAGATTCAACCATTTTTCACTTCAGTTTCC
The DNA here is from genome assembly GCF_028878055.3 of Symphalangus syndactylus. Taxonomy (NCBI): domain Eukaryota; kingdom Metazoa; phylum Chordata; class Mammalia; order Primates; family Hylobatidae; genus Symphalangus; species Symphalangus syndactylus. The sequence goes on from NC_072428.2 coordinate 15,914,618, forward strand.
TCATCTATAAAGTGATATTAATGATAGCATCAAAGTCCTAAACTGTTATAATGATTAACTGAGTTAATAATTGTTACATAAGTGAATCTGTGCTTAGCACGTAGTAAATGCAATTTAACCGTCCAATAGAAATAAAAATGATGCTAAGTGAATTCACTATCACTAGGCCAGCCTCACAAAATATCCTCAAGGGAGTTCTAAACATGGGAATGAAAAAACGATATCTGTCACCACAAAAAACTTAACTACATAGTCAACAGACCATATAAAACAACTATACAACAGAAACGACAAAGCAACTAGCTAACAATTTCACAATAGGATGAAAACCTCACAGATAAATATTAACCTTGAATGTAAATGGCCTAAATGTCCCTACTTAAAAGGTACAGGGTGGTAAGTTGAATTAAAAAATCAAGATCCAGCCGGGCGTGGTGGCTCACGCCTATAATCTCAGCACTTTGGGAGGCTGAGCAGGGCAGATCACGAGGTCAGGAGATGGAGACCATCTTGGCTAACACAGTGAAATACCGTCTCTACTAAAAATACAAAAAAATTAGCCGGGCATGGTGGCGGGCATCTGTAGTCCCAGCTACTCGGGAGGCTGAGGCAGGAGAATGGTGTGAACCCGGGAGGTGGAGCTTTCAGTGAGCCAAGATCATGCCACTGCACTCCAGCCTGGGCGACAAAGCGTGACTCTGTCTCAAAAAAAAAAAAAAAAAAAAAAAAATCAAGATCCATTTGTCTGCTGTCTTTAAGATACCCATCTCACATGTAGTGACAACCCAAGACTCAGAGTAAAGAATTACAGAAAGATTTAACATGCAAACAGAAAACAAAAAAGAGGAAGGGCTACTATTCTTAGATGACTAAAAAATAACAAACTTAGAAAAAAAAAAGTAAAAGAGGATGAAGAATGGTATTATGTAATGATAAATGTTTTAATTCAGGAAGACTTAACTATCCCAAACATATACATACCCCAAATTAGAACACCAAAATTCATAAAACAAGTATTTCTAGTTCTACAAAAAGATGTATACAGGGACATAATTATAGAGGAGAAGTCCACACCCCCACAGATAATATTAGACAAATTATCAAGGTAGAAAACTAACAACAAAAATCCTGGAATTACATTCAACACTTAACAAATTGGACATAATAGACATCTACAGAATACTCCACCCAATAAACACAGAATATACATTCTTATGTGCACATGGAACATACCCTAAGATTGACCACATGCTTGGCTGTAAAGCAAGTCTCAATAAATTTAAAATAATTGAATCATCCCAACCATACTCTCAGACCACAGTGGAAGAAAAATAGAAATCAATACCTAGAAGGTATCTCTAAACCACCCAATTACATGGAAATTTAAAAATGTGTTTCTGAATGACTCTTGGATAAAAATTAAATTAAGGCAGATATCAAAAAATTATTTGAAATAAGTGAAAAAGGAGACATAGCATATCAAAATATTTGGGATGCAAAAAAAAGTATTAAGAGGAAAGTTTATAGCTCTCAACACCTAAAACAAGAAGTTAGAAATAAATTAACTATCTAATATTATACCTAGAAGAACTAGAAAATAATAAACTAACTCCAAAGCAAGCAAAAGAAAAGAAATAACTAATATCAGAGCAGTAGTGAATGGTATCAAGACATGAAAATCAATACAATAAGTTAACCAAACCAAAAATTTCTTTGGAAAGTATAAACAAGATTGATAGATGACTAGCTAGATTGACAAAAAAAGAGAAAAAAATCCAAATAAGCACAATCAGAAATGACAAATGTGACATTCCAACTGATCCCACATAAATACAAAAGATAATGTATGAACACCTCTATGCAAACAAACTAAAATATCTACATAAAATGGATAAATTCCTGGAAATGCACAACCTCACAAGATTAAATCAGGAAGAAATTGAAACCCTGAACACACCAATATTGAGCTCAAAATGGAATCAATCATAAGAAACCTCACAATTAAAAAAAGCCCTGGACCAGATGGATTCACAGCTGAATTCTATAAGACATACAGAGAAGAGCTGGTACGAATTCCACTGAAAATATCAAAAAAGAAAAATCCAGGAGGAGGCAAAGACACAAGGATAAGAGAAAACTAGAGGCCAATATTTCTGATGAGCACAGATGCAAAAACCATCAACAGGCTCTTAGCAAACTGAAATCAGTAGCAAATTAATAATGTTGATTAACCACATTCAAGTAGGCTTCATTCCTGGAATGCAAGGTTGGTTCAACAAACACAACTCAGTAAATGTGACTCACCACATATACAGAATTAAGAGCAAAAACCATATAATCATCTCAATAGATACAGAAAATGCTTTTGATAAAATCCAAAATCCCTTCATTGTTAAAAATCAACAATAAACTAACATAGAAGGAACATAACTCAAAATAATGACTCCTATCTATGACAAACCCACAGTTGACATACGAACAGTCAAAAGTAGAAGACATTCCCCTTAAGAATGGGTACATATAATAATGTTTATTCTCACCATTCCTGTTCAACAGGGTGCTGGAAGTCCAAGCAAGAACAATCAGACAAGGGAAAGAAATAAAAGGCATCCAAATAGAAAAAGCAAAAGTCAAATTCTCTCTCTTTACTTACGATATGATTTTGTGTCTTAAAAATCCTAATAATTTTGCCAAAAGCCCCATAGATGTGAAAAACAACTTCAGTAAGTTTAGTATACAAAATCAATGCTCCAAAATCGGTAGCATCTCCATGCATCACTAATGTTCAAACAGTGCCAAATAAAGAAGGCAACCCCATTTACAATAGCCAAAAATAAAATAAAATAAAATAACTAAAAATACATCTAAGTTTCACATGCAAGGACAGAGTTAATTAGTTGTGAAAGAGATTATATGTCCTCAAGTCAAAAATATTTATTTATTTATTTATTTTTATTTTTATTTTTTTATTTTATTTTTTTTGTTTGAGACAGAGTCTCTCCTTGTCACCCAGGCAGGCTGGAGTGCAGTGGCACAATCTTGGCTCACTGCAAGCTCCGCCTCCTGGGTTCACGCCATTCTCCTGCCTCAGCCTCCCAAGTAGCTGGGACTACAGGTGCTGGCCGCCACACCCAGCTAATTATTTGTATTTTTAGTAGAGATGGGTTTTCACCATGTTAGCCAGGATGGTCTCGATCTCCTGACCTCATGATCCACCAACCTCGGCCTCCCAAAGTGCTGGGATTACAGGTGTGAGCCACTGCACCTGGCCAATATTTGCTTTCTTGTCCACTACATTAAAAACTGGCCAATCCCAATCTATATCATAATTTTAAGAGATGAATGAAACTGGATTTTATTAATTATTATATGTAAATATTTAGGTAATATAGTTTTTTTATGTTGGACATAGGTTGCTTATACTTTTAATTTGAAAACAGAGCAGAGATTAATATGCCAGCATATAATTATTTGTGCATTTGCAAGATTGTTGCTTTGGTCTAAATTCCCAGCAGTTCAGGAATAGAAGAATATGGACTCTTTTAAAGCCATAGATACATAGTGCCAAATAGCCCTCAAAATACATCATTTCCCTTTACATTCCCATTATCACTTTTTGTGTGCATAATTTTTAACAACAAAAATGCACATCAATAGTCTTTTAAATTTTTTTCCAATATAAAGTTGAGTATATTTTATATTTTATTCTGCTCAGAATTAGAGTTTTGTCAACAAATTACCTGTTTATGGTATTGATGATTCTTCACAGGTTAAAGATCATAGCATAATTTAACACTTTTCTCAACTTTATTTAATCTTTAGTCAAATCTATTCTAGTGTCTTTAATGTCATGATTAGAAAATATTTCCTCCATCCAAGATTATATAAATGTTCATCTGTATATTATTCTAACAAATGCAGAATAGCTCCAGATTAATTTATCCCCAATTGACTACTCCAGTGTCAACTTGTTAAATTATTCAAAACTTTCCTCCTTAATATTATACCAAATAATACTTATTTATATAATGTATGTTCATAGAACTTTCTTGGAATTTTCTCTCAGCCTCATTGATATAGTTCTAATAACATCTATTTTAAACCCCTGTTGAAAGTGGAAGCATTTCGAATGTCCTTCAACAGGTAAATAGACAATTTAAGTGTGGTATGTCTACAGATGGAATATTATTCAGCCAGGATAAATGTTAATATGCATGCTACAAAATGGAGGAAACTTGAAGATATTATGCTAAGTGAAACTAGACGTAAAAAGCTATATATTCTATGATTCTATTTATATAAAATATTTAAAAAGCCCAAGGATCAATTGACACAAAAGCAGATTAATGGTTGCCAGGGATAGGTGAGGAGAGAATCAGAGTTATTGCTTGATGTGCATGGGGTTTTATTTTGTGATAATAAGTGTTTGAAGACTAGATATAACTGGTAATTGCAGAACATTATGAATGTATTATATACCACTGAATCATATACTTTGAAATGGTTCATTTTATGTTGTATTAATTGAATAAATTTATGCTGTATTATTTTTTCAATTAATTAATTGAGAGACAAGTGGAACCTGTAGTACAGTAATAAACATGTATTATAGCCCATATATAGTTGGGCAAGTTCATGGTTTATTGTCTGTATTTGAAAGGTAACTGAATTAAAAAAGTGTTCGGTTTTTATTAAATCCTGAGTAAAGTGGTAACAATAATGTTCCCTACAATATTGTCTTCATTGGGATGTTCTTTTCTGTCTCTCAAAATTTTTTTAAACTTCTTCATATAGGTTTTGCATATTTATTTATATATGTATTATGAGATACTCTTTTGATTTGGATATTTTGAAGTTTTTTTGTTTTATCTTTATTTTTTAACATTTTTAATTTTATGGGTACATAGTAGGTGTATATATTTCTGGGGTACATGAGATATTTTGATACAGATATATGATGCATAATAATCACAACAGGGTAAATGGAATATCTGTCACCCCAAGTGTTTACCATTTCTTTCTGTTAAAAAATTTCTGTTATACCCTTTTAGTTATTTTTAAATGTATAATAAATTGTTGTTTACTGTAATCACCTTATTATGATATAAAATATTAGCTCTTACTAATTTTCTCTAACTGTACTTTTGTACCCATTAATCATTCTCACTCCCCAGTGACCCACCACTACTTCCTTCCCAGCCTCTGCTAACCATCATTCTACTCTCCTATCTCCATGAGTTCAATTGTTTGAATTTTTAGCTCTCACAAATTAGGGCATGCAAATTTTGTCTTTAAACTCCCACAAATGAGAGTTTGCAAATTGTGTCTTTCTGTGCCTGGCTTATGTCGCTTAACATAATGTTCTCCAGTTCTATCCATATTATTGTGAATTACAGGAACTCACTCTTTTTTATGACTGAATAGTACTCCATTGTGTATATGGGCCACATTTCCTTTATGAATTCATCTGTTGATGGACACTTAGGCTGCTTCCAAATCTTGACTATTGTGAATAGTGTTGCAGTAAACACGGGAGTGCAGATATCTCTATGATATACTGATTTCCTTTGTTTTGTGTATATACCTAGCAGTGAATGGCTGAATCATATGGTAATACTATTTTTAGTTTTTTGAGGACACTCCATACTGTTCACCATAGTAGCTGTACTAATTTACACTACCATAAACAGTGTATGAGGGTTCACATTTCTCTACATCTTTGTCAGTATTCATTATTGCCTGTGTTTTGGATAAAGCCATTTTAACAGGGGTGAGATGATATCTCAATGTAGTTTTGATTTGCATTTCTCTGATAATCAATGATGTTGAGCATCCTTCCTTATACCAGTTTGTCATTCATATATCTTCTTTACAGAAATGTGTATTTAGATATTTTGCCCATTTTAAAAATCAGATTGTTGGATCTTTTAATTTCCTGTTGAGTTGTTTGAACTTCTTATACATTCTACTTCTTACTCTGCTGTCAGGTGGTAGTGATATGGTCAGGCTCTGTGTCACCACCCAGATCTCACCTTGAATTGTAATCCAAATTGTAGTCACCATGTGTTGGGAGAGGGACCTCATGGGAAGTAATTAGATCTTGGGGGCAGTTCTCCCATGCTGTTCTCATGATAGTGAGTGAGTTCTCGCATGATCTGATGGATTTATAAGAGGCTTATTCCCCATTTGCTCTGCACTTCTCTCTCCTGCCACCATGTGAAAAGGATGTGTTTGCTTCGCCTTCCATCATGATTGTAAGTTTCCTGAGGCCTCCCCAGCCATGCAGAACGGTGAGTTAATTAAGACTTCTCCTTCTATGAATTACGCAGTCTTGGGCAGTTCTTTATAGCAGTAACTCAGTACCAGAAGTGGGTTGCTGCTATAAAGATACCTGAACATGTGGAAGTGACTTTAGAACTAGGTAACAGTAAGAGGATGGAACAGTTTGGTGGGCTCAGAAGAAGACAGAAAAATGTGGGAAAGTTTGGAACTTCCTTTGCACGTAGAGGGCTCAGAAGACAGAAAGATGTGAGAAAGTTTGGAACTTCCTAGAGACTTGTTGAATGGCTTTAACTAAAATACTGACAGTGTTATGAACAATGTAGTCTGGGTTGAGGTGGTCTCAGAGGGAGATGAGTAACTTTTTGGGAACTGGAGCAAAGATGACTCTTGCTATGCTTTAGCAAAGAGATTGGCAGCATTTTACCCCTGCCCTAGAGATCTATGGAACTTGAGAGAGATAATTTAGGGTACCTGGTGGAAGAAATTTCTAAGCAGCAAAACATTCAACAGGAAGCAGAGCAAAAAAGTTTGGATAATTTGCAGCCTGATAATATGATATAAAAAAAAAAAAACATTTTCTGGGGAGAAATTCAAGCCAGCTGCAGAAATTTGCATGAGGTGCCAAATGTTAATCACTGAGACAATGGGGAAAATTTTCCCAGGGCATGTCAGAGACCTTCACAGCAGCCCCTCCCATCATAGGCCCAGAGATCTAGGAGGGAAAAATGGTGTCATGGGCTGAGCCCAGGCCTATCCTGTTCTGTGCAGACCTAGGACATGGTGCCCTGCATCCCAGCTGCTTCAGTTCCAGCCATGGCTAAAATGGGCCAAGGTACAGCTTGGGTGCACAGAAGAGAAGAATTGAGGTTTGGGAACTTCTGTCTAGATTTCAGAAGATGTATAGAAATGCCTGGATGTCCAGACAGAAGTTTGCTGCAGGAGCAAGGCCCTCATGGAGAAACTCTGCTAAGGCAGTGCAGAAGCGAAAGGTGAGTTCAGAGTCCCCACACTGAGTCCCCACTAAGGGACAGCATAGTGAATCTGTAAAAAGAGAGCTACTATTCTCCAGATCCTAGAATCGTAGATCCACTGACAGCTTCCACTGAGTGCCTAGAAAAGCCACAGGTACTTAATGCCAGTGCATGAAAACAGCTTGGAGGGGGGGTTGTACCCTGCAAAGCCACAGGAGTGGAACTGCCCAAGGCCATGGGAGCCTACCTCTTCCATCAGTGTGACCTGGATGTGAGTCAAAAGAGGTCAATTTGGAACTTTAAGACTGAATGACTGCCTCGCTAGATTTTGGACCTGCATGGGGCCTGTAGCCCCTTTATTTTCTCCAATTTGGAATGGGTGCATTGATCCAGTACTTGTACCCTCATTATATCTTGAAATTAACTAACTTCCTTTTGATTTTACAGGCTCATAGGCAGAAGGAAATGTCTTGTCTCAGATGAGACTATGGACTTGGAATTTGGGGTTAATACTGAAGTCAGTTAAGAAGTTGAGGAACTGTTGGGAAGGCATAATTGTGTTTTGAAATGTGAGAAACATGACCAGGGACAGAATAATATGGTCTGGCTCTGCATCCCCACAAAAATCTCATCTTGAATTGTAATCGGAATTGCAATCCCCATGTGTTGGGGAAGGGACCTTGTGGGTGGTGATTCGATCATACGGGCAGTTCCCCCATGCTGTTCTTATAATAGTGAGTTCTCACAAGATCTGATGGTTTTATAAGGGGCTTCTCTGCCTTCGCTATGCACTCCTATCTCCTGCCACCATATGAAAAAGAATGTTTTTGCTTCCCCTTCCACCATGATTGTAAGTTTCCTGAGACCTCCATAGACATGTGAAACTGCAAGTCAATTAAACCTTTTTCCTTTATCAGTTACCCAGTCTCGGGCAGTTCTTTATAGCAGCATGAGAACAGACTAACATGGATAGTTTGCAAATCTTTCTGTCATTCTGTGGGTTTCTTCTTCACTTTGATTATTGTTTCCTTTGATGTGTGGAATTTTTTTAACTTGATATGATACTATTTGTTCATTTTTGCTGTGGTTGGGGATATTTTCTCTGGTTGGGGATATAAGGCTTTGGGGGTATATTACTCAAGAAATCTTTGCCCACACCAATGTCCTAGAGAGTTTTCTCAGGGTTTTACTTGAGTAGTTTCATAGTTAGTTTGAGATCTTAGATTTAAGTCTTTAATCCATGTTGATTTGATTTTTGTATATGGCAAGAGATAGAAGTCTAGTTTTGTTCTACTGCATATGGATATCAGTATTTCTAGAACCATTTATTGAAGAGACTGTTCTTTCCCCAGTGTATGTTCTTGGCATCTTTGTCAAAAATGAGTTCATGATAGATGTATGGATTTACTTCTGTGATCTTTATTCTGTTCAATTGGTCTATGTATCTGTTTTTATGCAGGTAACATACTGCTTTGGTTACAATAGCTCTGTAATATAATTTTTAGTAAGATGATGTGATTCTTCCAGTTTTATTCCTTTTGCTTAGGATGATGTTTGCTATTATAGGTCTTTTGTGGGTCCATATACATTTAGGATTCTTTTTTTCTATTTCTCTGAAGAATTTCACTGGTGTTTTGGTAGAGATTGCATTGAATCTTGAAATTGCTTTGGGTACTATGGACATTTTAACAATATTTATTCTTCCAAACCATGAACGTGGAGTATCTTACCAATTTTTTGGTGTCTTTCTCAATTTCTTGCATAAATGTTTTATAGTTTCCATTGTAGAGATTTTTCATTGCTTTGCATCAGTTTATTTTTAAGCATTTGATTTTATTTGTAGCTATTGTAAATGAGAATACTTTCTTGATTTCTTTTTGAGATTGTTATTTGTTGGCCAATAAAGTTTTACACACTTTGTATGTTGATTTTGTATCCTGCAACTTCACTGAATTATTTATCAGTTGTAATATTTTTTTGATGAAATATTTTGGTTTTTCCATATTTGATCAAATTATTCACAAACAAGGATAATTTGACTTCTTCCTTTCCAGGTTGGATGCCCTTAATTTTTAATATTTTCTGATAACACTAGCTGGGACTAACAGTACTATGTGAATTACAGTGGTGAAAGTGGGCATCCTTTTCATGTTCCAGATCTTAGAGGAAAGACTTAGTTTTTTCTCCATTCAGTATGATACTAGCTGTGGGTCTGTCACATGTGGCTTTTATTGTGTTCAAGTATGTTCCTTCTATTTCCAGTCTTTTTAAGGTTTTTATCATGAAGGGATGTTGAATTTTACCAACTGACTTTTCAGCATCAGTTGAAATGATCATATGTTTTTTTCCTTCTTTCTGTTAATACATTGTATCACATTGATTGATTTGCATATGATTAATCATCCTTGCATCCCTGAGATAAATCCCACTTGGTCATAATGAATGATCTTTTCAATGTGTTGTTGAACTTGGTTTGTTAGTATTTTATTGAGGATTTTTGCGTCAGTGTTCACAAAGGATATTGGCCTGTTTCTTTTTGTGATGTCTCCTTTTCTGACTTTGGTATCAGTGTAATAATGGTCATGTAGAATAAATTTGGGAGGAGTAGAAGTTTGGAATGAGTTAGTAGGTGTTCCCGCTCCTCTATCATTTAGAATAGTTTGAGTAGGATTGGTATTAGTTTTTCTTTAAGTGTTTGGTAAAATTCATCAGTGAAACCATCAGGTCCCAAGTTTTTCTTGGCCAGGAGAGTTGTTATTATACCTTTAATCACATTACTTGTTATTGATCTATACAAGTTCTGGATTTCTTCGTGGTTCCCTTGGTAGGTTGTATGGGTCTAGGAAATTATCCATTTCTTCTAGGTTTTTCAATTTATGAGTGTACAGTTTCACATACCATTCTCTGATGATCCTTTCAATTTCTTCAGTATCATTTGTAATGTCTCCTTTATTTCTGTTTTATTTATTTAGATCGTCCTTATTTATTTCTCAGTCTGGCTAAAGGTTTGTCGATTCTGTTTATCTTTCCATTAAAAAAACTTTTTATTTTGTTTACATTTTGTATTGCTTTTCCCCTTTCAAGTTTACTTCTGCTCTTATCATTTTATTTCTTTTTTTTCTACAAGAAGCAATGGTTTGGGTTTGGTTTGCTCCTGTATTTTTAATTCTTTAAAAAACATTATTAAGTTGTTTATTGGAAGTATTACTACCTTGTTGATGTAGGCACTTATTGCTATAAACTTTTCTCATGGTAATAAATGCATTGAATCACATTGATTTTGGTATGTTGCATTTTCATTTTTATTGTTTCAATTACTATTTCCATTTTCTTCTTAATTTATTCATTGACTTATTGGTCATTTAGGAGCATATGGTTTACTTTCCATGTGTTTGTATACTTTTTAAAGTTTGTCATATTATTTCTAGTTTTATTTTATTGTGGTCAGAGAAGATACTTGATATGATTTCATTTTTTTCTGAATTTCCTAAGACTTGTTTTATGGCTGAACATGTGGTCTTTCCTTGAAAATTATCTATGTGATGATGAGAAGTATGTATATTCCTCAGCTAATGAATAAAACCTTCTGTAAATATCTTTTAGTTTCATTTGGTCTATAGTGCAGATTATGTCTGAGGTTTCTTTGTTGGTTTTCTGTCTGAATGATCTGTCCAGTGCTGAAAGGAGGGTGTCAACGTTTCCAGCTATTATTGTATTTGTATTTATCTATCTTTAGCTCTAACAATATTTGCTTTATATATCTGGGTGATCCATTGTTGGAAGCATATACATTTAAAATTGTTATACTATTTTGCCGAATTGACACCTTTGTTATTATATAATTACTTACTTTGTCTTTTTTATAGTTTTTAATCTTGAAATCTATTTTGTTAAATATAGCTACTCCTGCTCTTTTTTGGGGCTTCCATTTGCATAAAATATTTTTATTTTATTTATTTATTTTCTGTCTGCATGTGTCTTTATAGGTGAAGTATGTTTTCGGTAGGAAACAGATTATAGATTCTTGTTTTGTTTTTTTTTCTCCTTTCAGCCACTCTGTGTCTTTTGATTGGAGAGTTTAGTCCATTTACATTCAATGCTATAATTGATAAGGACTTACCACTGCCACTTTGTGTTTCTGGTTGTTTTCTGGCTCCTCCCTCCCTCCCTCCCTCCTTCCCTATTTCCCTCCTCCCCTCTCCTCCGCTCCCCTCCCCTTCCCTTCCCTTCCCTTCCATTGAAGGTAATTTTCTCTGGTCATATGTGTTACTTTCTTGCTTGTTTTATTTTTTGTGTATCTCTTGTAGGTTTTTTATTTGAATTTACCATGAGATTTGCAGAAAATATCCTAAAGCCTTTAATTAAAAAATGATGACCACTCAACAATAATTGTAAAAGCAGGCAAACAAAATAATACATGCGTCAAAGAGAAATCTAATAAATACTCTACATTTTAACTTTATCACCATAACTTTTCAAGTTTTTATTGTTTCTGTGTATATATTTTTATATAGTCTGAGTCTTAAAAAGTTGTATAGTTATTATTTTTCATCATTTCTTCTTTTTCTTTTTATAATCAAGACATAAGTAGGTTACACACCACAATTACAGTGTTATATAGTATTCTGTGTTTGTCTATGTACTTTCTATTACCAGTGAGTTTTGTACCTTTAGATGATTGTCTATTGCATGCTATCTTCTTTTTTTTTTTTTTTTTTAACAGACTGAAGAACTCCCTTTAGCATTTCTTGTAGGACAGTTCTGGTATTAATGAAATCCCTAAGGTTTTATTTGTCTGGGAAAGTCTTCATTTCCCTCTCATGTTTGAAAGATATTTTTGCTGTGTATACTATTCTGGGATAAAATTTGTTTTAATTTTCCTTAACACTTTAAATATTTCAAACATTCTCCCTCCCAGCCTATAAGGTTTCCACTGAGAAGTCTGCTGTCAGATTTGTTGGAGCTCCTTTGTATGTTTTTTTTTTCTTACTGCTTTTAGGGTCTTTTCTTTATTTTTGACCTTTGGGAGTTTGATTATTAAATGATTTGAAGTAGTTTTATTTGGGCTACATCTGTTTGGTGTTCTATAATTTTCTTGTATGTGAATATTGACATCCTTCTATAGGTTTGGGAATTTTTTTGTTATTATCCCTTTGAATAAACTTTCTAATCCCATCTCTCCACCTCCTCTTTAAGGCCAATGACTCTTAGATTTGCTTTTTTCAGACTATTTTCTAAATCTTGTCAGTGTGTTTCATTTCTTTTTATTTAATTTTTTCTTTTTTCTTCTCTGACTGCATATTTTCAAGTAGCTTGTATTCAAGATCAGCAGTTGTTTCTTCTGCTTGATCAATTCTGCTGTTAACAGACTGATATATCTTTAGTGTATACATTGCATTTTTCAGTTCTAGAATTTTAGCTTGATTTTTAAAAATTTTTCTAATCACTTTGTTAAATTTATCTGATATGGTTCTGAATTCCTTCTCTGTGTTACGTTGGATTTCATTATGCTCCTTTAAAACAGCTATTTTGAATTCTCTGCCTGAAAGGTAACACATCTCTGTTACTTCATGTATCAGTTCATTCTCACACTGCTATAAAGAAATATTTGAACTGCATAATTTATAAAGAAAAGGGGTTTAATTGGCTCATGGTTCTGCAGGCTCTATAGAAAGCATAGCTGGAGAGGCCTAGGGAAACTTACAATTATGGCAGAAGGCGAAAGGTAAGCAGGCACATCTTATGTGGCTGGAGAAGAAGAAAGAGAGAGGGGAGAGGTATTACACACTTTTGAACAATCATAACTTGTGATAACTCACTCACAATCACCAGAGCAGCACCAGTGGTGAAATCTGCCCCCCACGATCTAATCACTTCCCACCAAGCCCCACCTCCAACACTGGAAATTACAACTTGATATGAGATTTGGGTGGGGATACAGAACTAAACCATATCACTTTGCAACTGGTCACCGGTGCCTTTTTTGTTTGTTTGGTGAAGCCATGTTTTCCTGGATGGTCTTGCTGCTGGTGAATGTCTGTCAGTATCTGAGCATTGAAGAGTTGGATATTTACTGTATTAACAGTTTGTACCTGTCCTTCGTGGGAAGGCTTTCCAATAATTCAAATGGAATTGAGTGTTGTGATCTAAGGCTTTGGTCACTGCAGCCATACCTGCATTAGGGGTTACCCCAAGACCAGTAATGCTGTAACTCTTTTTTTTTTTTTTTTTTTTTTTTTTTTGAGACGGAGTCTCGCTCTGTCGCCCAGGCTGGAGTGCAGTGGCGCGATCTCGGCTCACTGCAAGCTTCACCTCCCGGGTTCACGCCATTCTCCTGCCTCAGCCTCTCCGAGTAGCTGGGACTACAGGCGCCCGCCACCACGCCCAGCTAATTTTTTGTATTTTTTAGTAGAGACGGGGTTTCACGGTGGTCTCGATCTCCTGACCTCGTGATCCGCCCACCTCGGCCTCCCAAAGTGCTGGGATTACAAGCGTGAGCCACCGCGCCCAGCCAACTCTTAAAGACTTGTAGATGTACTGCCTTGGTGATCTTGGATAAGATCCAAGACAATTTCCTGGATTACTAGGCAGAAATTCTTGCTCTCCTCCCTTATGTCCCCCCACTAAAAACGGAATTTCTCTCTCCTTGAGCTGCCTGTAAGTAGGGAGTAGTCTCACAAGTACCCCTGTGGCCACCACCACTGGGACCGCATTGGCTCAGACCCAAGCCAGTACAGCACTGGGTCTCACCCAAGACCTGCAGTGACCAATGCTTAGCTACCACCAGTGTTTACTCAAGGCCCAAGGGCTCTACAGTCAGTAAGTGGAGAATACAGCCAGGCTTATCTCCTTCCCTTCAAGGTGGTAAGCTCCCTCCCCAGCCAAAGGTGGATCCCAAAATGCTTTCTGGGAGCCAGAGCCTGGAGTCAGGAACATTGGTAATTTATTTAGTGTTCTATCTACTGTGGCTAAGCTGGCACACAAGCTGCAAGACAAAGTCCTTCCCACTCTTTCCTCTTCTGTCCTCAAGAAGGAATCTTTCCCTGTGGACACCACTACCCTAGACCTACAGCAAGTACTGCCTGGCTACAGATGATGTTAATTCAAGGACCAAGGGCTCCTTAGTCAACAGAAAATGAATCATCCCAGGACTGGGTTGGGCTCTTCCCTTCAAGGCAGCGGGTTTCCTTCTGTCCCACAGTTTGTCTAGAAATGTTATTCAGGAGGTAGGGCCTGGAATGATGTCGTCAGGACTCAGCACAGTGCCCTATTCTACTGTAGCTGAGCAGGTATTCGAGTTGCAAGACAAAGTCCTACCCACTCTTCCTTCTCCTCTCCTCAAATGGAAGGAAAGAGTCTCTCCCCAAAGTGCAAGCTGCAATGCCTGGGGTTGGAAGACGGGTGACACAAACACTCCCTTTCCTACCCCAGCTTGTGTCTCACTAGGTTGTATGCACTGCAAGTCCACTGGCTCTGAGCCCAGTACAGAGCCAAGACTTGCCTAGGAATTGCAGCCCTGTGGCATAGACTGCCTTTCTTGTTTATTTAGAACTCCAAAATGCTTTAGCCCATGGTGGTTGGGCTAGCTGGAACTTAGGTTCCGACTACTGAAATGGACAACTTGTCTCTGGCTAGGGATGGTCTGAATGCTCCCCCCTTGCGCTCTGGCTCAATTCTATCCTATTTTGCTTTTCACTGTGACACAGCAGCACTGAATTCCAATACAAAGTCCCACAATCACTGTGCTTTCCCTTCCCTAAGCACACAGAATTCTCTGTGCCACACACACACACTGCTAGGGTGTAGGGAAGGGGTGGTGTTGACAATTCAAGATTGTCTTTTCTACCCTTTTCGGTGCCTTTTTCCTTAATATAATGTTAGAACCAGGTACTGTGATCACTCACATGATTTTTGGCTATTATGAAAGTGCTTTTTTATGTGGATATTTGTTGAATTTGGTGTTCCTGTTGGGCAGCAGTGGGGATGATCAGTCGAAAGTTCTATTCAGCCATCTTGCTCTACCTCCTGCCCTATTTATATTTCTTAATAGTTATTCTTGTACAGTTCACAAAAATGTTATTAGATTATCACTATATGTACCATGATTTGCTCAGCACAGTCTAGGAGACACAGACCAGATGGGATGGATTTAAATATAAGCAGCACTAGCAGATATCACCCCCTTGTAGAGGCACTTGGAAGGAACCCAACGCAAATGAACATCTAAGTTCCCACAATATATGCATACACACAACTGTAAACTAAAAACGTGTATATATATGTATACACACACATACATAAATATATATATACATATATACGCATATATACACATATATCTGCGTATATATATATACACATATATATACACACAAATATATATATACACACACATATATATATATATATATTTGGAGAGAGAGTTTTTTAAATGGCCATAATATTGCAAATGAGTATCTTTTCTTATTTTTGAGCCAAGCCCTTTTGCCCTGTTAATACGCAAAAATTTTTGAGATTGAATAATGCTTACCTGAAATTTAAATCTCCATGAAAACAAGCATCATATCATCTCTAAAGTACAAATTTACTAGGGCATCAGTAGTAAGTCTCGAAAGAGTTTGGTGTAGAAGCTTCAACAATGAGAGGAGGCAGGAGACAAAACAAACCCAATAAAATAAAACACAGACTGGACTAGACCAAAAAAAATTATATTTTAGGATACAGATAGGGAACGGGTAGCCAGACTACTCAAGCAAGTCAACTTCTCATATCTCCTTCTTTGGCAAAGACTGATGTATGCATCTCATACAAAGAAATAGCTCCCTTTTCATCAAAATACTACATTAGACTTGTTTTTATTCATATTGGCATATACTATGACAGGCGAACAGACTCAAAACAGAAAAATGAACCAGTGGCAACTCCGTTGTACCTCATAAAATGCCTATTCCACACCGTCAAGTTCTTTAAAATATTTACAAATCATGGCTATCACACTAGGTGCTCTAAATTAATATAGCACAATGGATTATGTACAAGGACTCAAAATGTTTTGAATCCTATCTCTCTAATGTACCAGATGAATGTGGTTGAGGGGTTTATTCTATCTGAAACCTTAATGGAAATAAAGGAATTACCCACATTTGCTAAGTGACTAAGCTACAGTTAGATTCTCATGAAAAATTATCACAAACCTTAGATGATTGTGTGTATGCTGCAAGATATGACAAACCAAGCCATGCAACATGATTAATACATTTCTCCACAGGCCACGTCATTAGCCTACGTCAGCAGGAATTCCTAAGAGGAGTAGCTTTCCATGGCTTGCTCCTGCTCCCCTCCACAAAACTGCAGAAAAGGTAGCCAACTCCAGGAACAATCCCTTGGAAAATGTCCTTCTATGCTATAGAGAAGTCTGGCAATGACAGTGATCCACCACCATTAATTTAATCACTGTGTATTTTTGAGTACCTTTTTGGTGACCTACAGAAAAACGGAATAAAGGTCTCAAGTATGACAAATAGATAAAATGGTAGTATACTGCTTGTCTCTAAGAGCCTTCTCCTACCAAAAATAGACATTTTTCTGCAAATCCTTCCAACTCTTACTCCCAGGAAGATTGTTATTTCAATGTGGAACCGTATCAGTTTAACAGAAGACAGAGACTGATGCCTCACCTTAAAATACAGCAGCTGACCAAAAACTGGCCTTTTATCATACATTGAAAAGGTGTGCTTGAAGACATTCACTAGTCTGATGCTTAATGAAAATATAACTTGGATTTTCACATGAAAATAATAATAATAAGTGTGTTTTGCTGCATTCTCAGTATAATGTTGTATGTCTTCAGCAGTGTCTGAAAAAGCTGGTCAGTTTGCTGTCTTGAAAAAGAGATCTAGGATGATATTTTCTTTTTAGCAATCCATTTACACTTCTATACATAATATTGAGCATGAGTATGTAGTATACTCCAGCGAAATTATTTTGCAAAAATTTATTCTGGAATAAATCAGTAGTTTAGGATTTTGCAGTCGTCAGCAAACTTTTTTTTTTTTTTTTTTTTTTTTTTTTATTTTTATTTTTTTTTGGTAAAGGACCAAATAGTAACCAATTTCAACATTTATTTCGACACCCAACTTTAACAATAGAAAAGCTGAGGTTGCAGGTGAGGCTTTCTTCAGCTCAATCCCTTCACATATAAGATGAAAAATTCATTAAGTGGCTTGCTCAAGGTGAAACAACTCATAACAAGCTTTTGCAATGTTTCAGGCTGTGTGCCAGGTTATTCCCATGCATTTTCTTATTTAACCCTGCAAAAGTATGTTGCTGTTACAGTTAACATTGCAATTTTAAGATGATGATACAACCTTCATTATGTGGCATAAACTGCCCATGGACATGCAACTAGTAAATGGCAAAGCCTAAAATTCAAAGCAAGGTTTCTACGTTCTCCACTAAAGCTCCTGTTAGTGGCAGATTCCAAACTAAAACTAAACATAATCCTAAACATAATAATAACGAAGTGGGCTATGAGTTTAGATGTGCTTCGTGTCATAAAATATTCCATCATGTCTTGATTATATATAATATATAATTATGTATTATATATATTATTTAATAATTATATATATAATATATAATCAAGACATTGATTATATATAATATATATGTGTGTGTATATATATATATATATATATATATATATATATATACACAAAATTTGGCCAGGTGTGCTGGCATGTGACTGTGGTCTCAGCTACACAGGAGGCTGAGGTACAAGGATCACTTGAGCTTAAGAAGCAGAGGTTGCAGTGAGCCAAGATTGCACAACTACACTTCAGCCTGGGTGACAGAGTGAGACCCCATCTCAAAAAATAAAAATAAAAAAGGAAGTTTATTCCATGGACAACCCTAAATAATAAATGATCCAAAAGTAACTTAGCCTTAAAATACACTTCTATACATAATATCGAGCATGAGTATGTGTTATACTCCAGCGAAATTATTTTGCAAAAATTTATTCTGGAATAAATGAGTAGTTTAGGATTTTGCAGTTGTCAGCAAACTTTTTTTTTTTTTTTTGGTAAAGGACCAAATAGTAAATATTTTCAACTTTGCGAGCCATATGGTCTCTGTTGCAACTGCTCAGTTCTCCCTTTTTCGGCACAAAGAGCAGCAGTGATAGACAATACAGAAATGAATGAGTGTGGTTGTTTTATAATAAAATTTTATGGATACTGATATTTGAATTTCATAAAATTACTCAATGTCACAAAATATGATATTTTGAAAATTTTCAACCTTCATTAACTTTTTAAAAAAATTCTTAGTTTATAATTTATACAAAAACAGGCAGTGAACTAAATTGGACCTAGGAAACATAATTTGCTAACTCAGCTCTACTGCATCACAAATTATTTTCTATTTCGCCTCAATCTGGAAAAAAAAAGGTTGGGGGGCAGAGTCACTTGTCAGATGAATGCCTGGGATTGGTCAAAATCAAATTATTCCTTTTTCCTTTGTTTTTTGTTGTTGTTGTTTTTTGTTTGTTTGTTTAAATTCTCTACTTCACCTAATTACCTTTTTCTCTATTATTTTAACTCTCGGTGCATATAGGTTTTCTAATTCCTGACTTTCAAGAAAGATAATTCTATTGGCTAGAAGTTCCCTTAGTGTAACTGCTTTAGGGAAGTTGGCTGATCAGGAAGGGGAAAAATTTATAAAGATTATATCAACATGATATCGTGTTGATATTTTGTTCATGATATCAACAAGGAGTTGATAAATAGAATACGTGAATATGGAATACTTTGGACAAGAAGCAGAACTCCAAACCCTCTCACTCTAATTTCATTACTGGTGTAATAGGCTAGGGTACAATGTGGATATCTTAGGTTGCTGCAAAAGTAACTGAGGTTTTTGCCATTGAAAGTAATGACAAAAACTGCAATTACTTTTGCATCAACCTAAAGCTTATTCACTCAAATATGTACTGAATACCTTCCATGTATTTAGAACTAGACTAGGCCTTAAAGTTACAGTATTGAGGAAATCTTAAGATGGCATTTGATGTCATATGGTTTAGGGTATCTTGGATTGAAAATTTTTACTCACATAACCACCTAAATTGTCACTGAAGTAGAGATGTGTGAAGGGAAAGTAAATGGTGTAAGAACATGTAACAGGGATATATATATATATATAAAATAAATGGAAGATGTAGATATATAATATATAATATAATATAAGGAAGATTATATATATTATATATAATTATATATATATTCCTCATATACGAATGTAATGGTTAGTTTTATATATATGGAAGATATATATATATATTACATAGATAAGGAAGATATTTTTATATATATTATATATATAATAATATATGTAAACTGTGTCCACTATCTTCCATATAAATTGAAAATAACTAAGAGGGTACTACTTGGATGTATTTAAATGACAAAAGGTAAGGTCCAATTAAGAGGGAGAGACTGAATATATAAAAGAAAAAGAGATATTGATTATTAGTGGTTACTGAGACTGCAATTTCTTTCTGTGATCCTGAATTTTATTACATGGTTTATGGGGTAAGTGATTACATGAATGGGTTTTGGTGTCAGACAAAGGGAACTTGATAAATAATTTTGGGTTCCAGATTTTGACAGTTGAACTGGGAGAATGAAAAATAAGCAGGGTCACAAAAATTTTATGGAAGAACCAACTTGATGCTAGTTTCTATTTTATTGTATGCTCCCTGCATCCCAACCTTCCCACTCATCTCTAGTATCTTTAAACCTTTTACATCTTCCTTCTTCTAGAGTCTTAGAGATCCATAAAACTTTTCATCCAAGGTCTTCCAGGGATCTATCCTATTAAATGCACTATTTGCAAAACACTCGTTACTAATATATTAATTTAAACAGTAAAACACACAAAAAACCCAGAAACAAATCAACAAAACCTTTCTTTGAGCTCCTTTGGCCCTTAATTTGCCTGTCTTAAATCACAGAATCTATTTCTTCTGTCAATGAGGGCATTTAAATTATTTAAATCCTTAAAACAGGAACTTTATTTCTCCAGGCCCTAATTACCATGCACATAGCAGGAGGAGAGGACCCTCAAGTCATCCCTTGAGCAGTTAATACATAAATCCAAAGAATCCCGAAGACTCAGTCATTGATAAGGTCAACCACTGGTAGGAGGCATAATTTTTTAAAGCCAGTTACTCAATAGAACATAGCTCCTTGGAGGCAAGCATCCCGTATAATTTATCTCCGGCTCCAGAGCACCGTAGCATAGCATGGAATACAAAAGATGCCCAGGAAATGTTTGCTGAAGAAATGGTGACTGATGCTTGCTCTCTCAGCTTAGACTTGCATTTCGGGGGAGATGTATTCGACAACATAAACTTCCAACAACATCACTGCATTGAAGCAACTTCCAATGTCATTCTCCAGATGTCATCATCAGCACATAATGCATCCTACTCTCAGAGGCCTCCGGTGTAAAACTAAGGTTTCAGATGTATAAAATAACAAAAGTATCTTGTCAAGAAATGTTTTATCTTTCAGGCAACCAACACTTCTGACTCTAACTTCTTGACCTAGAATGTAACACCCAGAGTATTGCTGTCAGCGTTTTTCAACAGGTGTGCTATTACCCTTCGGGACAGGAAACATGTTTCTTTGTCTGGAACTGCTCTGCAAATTGCAAGATGTTTAGCATCCCTTGACCCTTCTTTCTAATGCCCGTAGCACCTCCTGTCCTAGTCATCGTAAGCAACAAAAAAGTGTCCTTGAAATCAAAAGGAAACTTCTAGCAGAAGATAACAGCCTGCTGAGAAAAAAATAGTAAAAAAAAAAAAAGCTCAAAATTTGCTTTGATATAGGCATATAACTTGGGAAGCAGGTGGATAATGAAAGAAGTAACTAGCCAAAACACAAAACAAAACAAAAGCAAATAAATAAGGCACAATTCCTTTTCCTTGGAAAGAGCATAGGAGCTATAGCAGTTATATTAAAACAGCAATAGATTCACCGAGCAATGTACTAATTTTTCTAGTAACATGAATATTCATCCATGGGTACTGATGGAAAGCCTCAGAGGCAGGTTTAAGAGTCAAAATGTAATAAGGATAATATAACATAGGCCATCTACAAGATGCCCATCCTAATTCCTAAGCTTTTATTAGCCAGAAGGGAGATTTTAGAAGAACTGACACAAAGACTGTTATTTGGACTGTTTACTAGTCTCATGACTGGAGGAAAGCCATTCTATTCACTGTAAAATATCCAAAAGGTTCATTCTCAACAGAAAGCAGGTAGAATAAATAAGTGACAAACAATAGATGTGGTATTGTCGAGTTGGCATGGGGAAAGGGAAAAGGTTTCAAGAACCGTCCTTGGAAGACAGCATGAGAGCAAGAGTGATAAAAAGAAAGAGTATGAAATTTGCTTGTTTCATCAGCCAAGCAAAGGATGCTACTACGTTTAAAAGAAGGGTAAGTGCTTTTGTGGGATGTCCACTTTTGCTCTCCAAACATGACAAGCTCCTCAAGGAAATTTTGAAAAAAAAAAGCCTGACAGAAAGAAATGGGATGAAGCTAAAATCTAGGCTGTCCTCTAGCTTGAACTGTATATTCATTTATCCATTGGTTTTCAAATACTCAGAATAAAGACATGTTGATTTTTATAATCAGTTTCTAGGTAATATTTGTGAAAATGTTCTGAAAATGCATTGCTTAGGATGTTTCACATTAAATATTAGCAAAGTTAACAGTTTGCATTTTGAGGACGTTTTAATTGACTGGTTTAACTTTTGAGGTGATTTCTCAAACCTTGAAGGACAACAGCTTTGAAAATGTATCCAAATACCAAAGGATATTTTGCATATGGAGAAAATACCCAGCCCCAACTCCACCAGTCCACATAGCAGGTTCATTGAGGCAGTGTACTTGGATATAGGTTTCAAAGACTTTTTAAATCCCTGGCAGCCTGATATGGGAAGCTAAAGTGGATTTTGCTACAAAATGGAAATTAAGCTAACAAAATGCTGCATAGTAAATGCAATTAAACACAAGGTTTACCAAAGAGGTGAATCATTTTTAATTAGCAAAGCAATGGATTATGTAAAAGAATACTTTAAGAGTGCTAAAGGTTCTTGAAAATTATTTATAACCTTAAGTGATGTATTAGTTTGATAGGACTGCCAAAACAAAAGACCATAGACTAAATGGCTTAAATAATCAAAAATTTATTTTCTCACAGTTCTGGAGGCTGGAAGTCCAAGATCAGAGTTCCAGCAGGGTTAGTTTCCTCTAAGTGCCATAAGGGAAGAATCTGTTCCAAGTCTGTCTCCTTGGCTTGCAAATGCTCATAATCTTGCTTCCTCTTCCCATGATTTTCCCTTTAGGCACTTGCATGCCTGTTGTTTTTCTGTGTATCCAAATTTCTTCTTATCAGGAAACCAGTCAGTTCGAAATAGGCACCCCACAATGGCCTCATTTTAACTTAATCACATCTTTAAAGGCCCTGTTGCTAAATACAGTCATGTTCTGAAATACTGGGGGTTCAGACTAAAACACATGAATTGCAGGAGAGGGGCAATTTAGCCTATAACAAATATAATTTAAAGATGTTTCCTCAAATCTTGTTTTTATTTTGCCTTATTGCTGCCAAATACAGTACTCTGAAATTTCCATGCCAGTTTCTCTAAAGTAGTCTCACAACTGCTCTCTCAATGTACTATGGATATTTGGACTGGAAGATTTCTTGTTGTCAGGAGCTCTTTGGTGCATTGTAAGACATTTAGCAGCACTCCTGGCCTCTATCCTCTAGATACCAGTAGCACTGCCCCTGCATCTATGACAACTTAATGTATCTCCAGGCATTGCCAAATGTCTGGTGGCATGCAAAATCTCCTGCGCTAAAGTAAAGGAAATAAAAAATGAAGCAGCAGTAAGGAGGCTATTAACAATGGAGCTTATTATGACTTTTCTTCAGATACACACCACTCACCTTTAGCGCTAGACTTCCCAGTGTTTGCCTCCTGGCTGTAATGATTGCTAGCTGTATAGTTCGAAGCTAATTTCTGCACCTCTCTGTGTCTTACTTTTATTATCTGTAAAATGGTGATAGTAATAGTACTCTCTTCCTAGAGTTTATGCCATAGTTAGTAAGTGAAAGAGCTCATCATATTGCCTGGCATATAACTGAAATCTTTTAAAATAGTAGTGGTAGAAGTAGTATCAGTAGTAGTAGTAGTTGTAGTGGTACTTCGAGCAGTAGTAGAATCCTGAAACTGTTAATATTGTCCCTGATTCTAAAATGTACAATGACTGTGAACTGAGCTTAACTTTATCATGCAAACTCAACAGATAAACTCTTTGACAATATTTGGGAATAGAGCTTTTCAATTTAAGATCTATGAATGAATGTCAGACTGGGAAATAAACTCCCTGAAAACTGTGTGCAACATAAGCATGTGTAAGCATGTAGATTTTCCTAAAGGAAGGACCATCGTTTTTAATTACATTCGCCAAGGGACCTATATACCACAAAAATGTAAACAAGTGCTGCTTCACCAATATTGATGAACATGAAAACATAAAAATATAAAAGTCAACAGCTGATCTTTTGGGGAAAAATGTGAACATGATAAACCATTAGCTGACTTGGTAAAAAAAAAAAAAGTAAAATTAAAAACAAACAAAATAAAATAGGCAAATTAAAATAAAACTAGAGGAAATTAAAAGTGACTCTTAAGATACTGCTTTGTTATATATATGCTAATAAAGAAATAATTATAAATAATGATATTATTATTGGTCACCACAGGGAGTATGGTGCATAAGCGCTGTTCTCTGGCTTTCCTTGTCTGCATCCTCTTCCAGAGTGTAGGCTTTATGGAAGCTAGCTGGCTGATTAGCCTTAGGCTGCTGTCTGCACCCCCTCAACAGGACGCTGGACATAACCCTCTCTCCACACTGGAGAACTGTGAGCCCCAGCTTAGGGACCTAAATAGTTCCTAAGAGGTCACTCCTGAGGAGCAATTAGTCTGGGCTATGGTGTCTTAGTATATTGTCTACATAAAATAATCTGTCTGTTTATCACCTATCTACGTATGAAGATTTCCTATCTTCTTAAACACAAATAGAGTTGTGTATTAATTATGGCATCATGCTTAGTAAAATATACCAGAAGCATCTCCATTAAAGTATTAGAGTCAGGATAGCCAGCATGTTCTTTATAGCCAATGGTGATGAAACATCAGTGAACAAAATTAGAGAAAGATACATAAATTATGAAAATTAAAAAGAGATATGTAAATGATCATTTTTTACAAATTAAATGATTATGTGGAAACCCAAAGAAAATCAACTGAAAAATTCTTGCAAATGATAATTCAGTAGTATTTTTAAGTGAATAAGCAGAATGTGTGTGTGTGTATATATATATATATAGTATGTATATACATATAGTGAATATATATATATTGTGTACACCATGTTTATATATACGTATACACACACATATTTTTTATCTTTTTATCATAGTCATTCTAACTCAGGTAAGATGATATCTCATTGTGGTTTCAATTTGCATTTCTCTAATGATTAATGATAAGAATTTTTTCAGATACCTGCTGGTCGTTTGTATGTCTTTTTTGGAGAATTGTCTATTCGGGTTCTTGGTCCACTTTTACACATACTCACATAACAATCAAAATGAATAAAGAATATGACGCACTTTAGAATATCCAATAGGAAAAACAATTAAAAATTAAATCAAAATAAAATTATGTAGTATTCTAGGAAAATAAACTTTAAAAATGCTTCTGTGTTTGCAGTGAGCCCAGATTGCACCACTGCACTCCAGCCTGGGCAACAGAGCAAGACTCTGTCTCAAAAAAAAAAAAAAAAAGTACCTCTGTGAACTGAGTAGCACAGGGTATGAAAATGGGACTTTTCATTTTATACCACTCTGTAATTTTGAATTTTACAATATAAGCTTATATTGGTTTTTTATGTATTTTTTTACTGGCATTTCATATTTTACATATATATGAGTACATGTGCGTATTTCTTTACATAAACAAATTGTTCAGTAATGATGTCAGGGTATTTGAGGGTATCCATCACCTTGAGTATTTATTATTTTGATGTGTTCAAGTCCTCTCTTCTTATACTTTGAATTATACAGCATATTATTGCTAATTGTAGTCACCCTAATCTGCTATAAAGCATTCGAAGTAATTTCTTCTATATCTCTGTAAGTTTGTACCTATTCACCAACCTCTCTCCATTTCCCCCTCCCATCCTTACACTCTTCCCAGCCTCTGATATATATATAATATCATTCTATTCTCTATCACCAAATCCATCTCAAAAAAATTAAATTAAATAAAATTAAATTAAGAATGAAAACTTCTGATACTTGTCTTTCAGTGCCTGACTTACTTGACTTAGTATAATGACCTCCAGTTCTATACATGTTACTGCCAATAAAATAATTCCATTCTTTTTTATGGCTAAACAGTATTCCACTGTGTATACCTACCCCATTTTCTTTATACATTTATCCATTGATAGATACTTAGGTTGATTCAGTATGTTGGCTTTTGTGAATAGTGCTACAATAATCATGCAAGTGCAGGTATTCTTTGACATACCGACTTATTTTCCTTCGGATAAATTCCCAGTAGTGGGACTGCTAGATTGTATGGTAGTTCTATTTTAGTTTTTTGAGAAATCTCTATTCTGTTTTTTATAGTAGGTATACTAATTTACATTCCCACCAACAGTGTATAAGAGTTCCCTTTTTTCCACACCTTCACAAGCATCTGGTTTTGTTGTTGTTGTTTTGTTTGTTTATTTTTAGTAATAGCCATTGTAACTTGGGTAAGATGATATCTCATTGTGGTTTTGATTTGCATTTCTCTTATGATAAATGATAAGATTTTTTTTAATATGCCTGTTGGTCATTTGTATGTCTTCTTTTAAGGATTGTTTATTCAGATTGCTTGTCCGCTTTTTAGTGTGATGATTTGTTTATATATTGTTGCATTCTTTGAGCTCCTTTTATATTCTGGATATTATTAGTTCCTTGTTGAACGAATAGTTTGCAAGTATTTTCATTCGGTAGGTTATCTCTTTACTCTGCTGATTGTTTCCTTTGCTGTGCAGAATCTTTTTAATAGAATCGCATTTGTCTATTTCTATTTTAGTCATCTATACCTTTGAGGTCTTAGCATAAAATTTTTGCCTAAACCAATGTCTTGAAGTGTTTTCGCTATATTTGCTTCAAATAGCTTTACAGTTTAGAGTTTTAACATTAAGTCTTCTCAATCAATCTTGAGCTGATTTTTGTATACGGTGAGAGATAGGAGCCCAGTTTCTTTCTTCTGCACGTGGACATCCAATTTTCACATCACCATTTATTGAAAAGGGTGTCTTTTCTCCAGTGTATGTTCTTGATGTATTTGTCAAAAATCAATTGGCTATAAATATGTTGATTTATCTCTGGGGTCTCTGTTTGTTCCATTGCTCTGTGTGATTTTTACCATTAAAATCCTGTTTTTGGTTACTATAGCCTAGTAATATATTCTGAAGTCAGATAGTGTGATACCTTTAGTTTTGTACTTTTTGCTCAAGATTGATTTGGCTATTTAGGCTCCTTTTTGGTTCCATGCATATTTTTGAATTGTATTTGTTTCTATTTCTGTGGAAAATAACATTGGTATTTTGATAAGGATTGGAGTGAATTTGTATATTGCTTTGGGCAGTATGATCATTTTAATGAAATTCATTCTTCCAATTCATGAGCATGGGATGTGTTTTCATTTCTTTGACCTCTACAATTTCTTACATCAATGTTTTGTAGTTTTCCTTGTATGGATTGTTCACCTTCTTGGTTAAATGTATTCCTAGGTATTTCTTTTTTAGCTATTGTAAATGTGAGTGTCTTCTTGATTTATTTTAAAGCTATTTCATTATTGGTGTATACAAACATTACTGACTATTGTTAACTTTGTATCCTTCAACATTTCTGAACTTTCTTATCAGCTGTAAGAGTTTTTTGGTGGAGTCTTTTGGTTTTCCTAAATATAAGATTATAGCAGCAGCAGAGGGGCAATTTGACTTTCTCTTTTCCAATTTGGATGCTTTCTGTTTCTTTCTCTAGCCTGATTTATCTGGCTAGGACATCAGGTACGATGTAGAATTGGAGTGGTAAAAGTGGTCATTCTTGTCTTGTTCCAATTCTTAGGGATAAGGCTTCCAACTTTTCCCCCTTCATTATGATGTTAACTACAGGTGTGTCATATATAGACTTTATTGTTTAAAAGTGTGTTCCTCCTATGTATAGATTAAGATTTTTTTTCATAAAGGGATATTGAATTTGTCCATTTTTTTTGGCATCTACTGATATAATCAATTGGTTTTTGTCCTTCATGCTATTGATGTGGTGTATCACATATATTGATTTGCATATGTTAAACCATTTACAAACCATGGTGTAAATACCACTTGTGATGGTGTATCATCTTTTTGATGAGCTGTAAATTTGGTTAATTAGTATTTTGTTGACAATTTTTACATCTATGTTCAGCAGGGGTATTGGTCTCTAGTTTTTTTATTTATTTTATTTTTATTATACTTTAAGCTTTAGGGTACATGTGCACAACGTGCAGGTTTGTTACATATGTATACACGTACCATGTTGGTGTGCTGCACCCATTAACTCGTCATTAACATTAGGTATATCTCCTAATGCTATCCCTCCCCTCTTCCCCCACCCCACAACAGGCCCGGTGTGTGATGTTCCCCTTCCTGTGTCCATGTGTTCTCATTGTTCAATTCCCACCTATGAGTGAGAACATGCGGTATTTGGTTTCTTGTCCTTGCAATAGTTTGCTGAGAATGATGGTTTCCAGCTTCATCCATGTCCCTACAAAGGACATGAACTCATCCTTTTTTATGGCTTCATAGTATTCCATGGTGTATATGTGCCACATTTTCTTAATCCAGTCTATCATTGTTAGTTTTCTTTTTCTTTTGTGTCCTTGTCTGCTTTTGTTATCAGGGTAATGCTGGCTTCATAGAATGCGTTAGGGAGAATTCCCACCTCTTCAATTTTTTGGAATAGTTTTAGGATTGCTATTAGTTTTTCATTATATAGTTGGTAGAATCTAGCTGTGCCCATCTGGTCCTGTGGATTTTTGTTTGTTTGTTTTTGAGACAGGGTCTCACTCTGTCACCCAGATTGGGGTGCAGTGGCATGATCTTGGCACACTGCAATCTCCACCTCCTGGGTTCAAGTTATTCTTCTGCCTCAGCCTCCCAAATAGCTGGGATTACAGGTGCGCACCACTACTGCCCAGGTAGTTTTTGTATTTTTAGTACAGACGGGTTTTCACCATGTTGGCCAGGCTGGTCACTGTGCTCCTTTGATGTAAGACTTTTTCTCACTGATTCAATGTCGTTACTAATTATTGGTCTGTTCAGGTTTTCTATTTCTTCTTAATTTCAGGTTGGTAGATTGTATATTTCCAGGAATTTATTAATTTTTTATAGGTTTTCCAATTTGTGAGCATATATTTGTTCATAATAGTCTCTGATGAACTTCTGTATTTCTGTGGTATCAGTTTTGATGTCTCCTTGACATCAGTTGTGATGTTTCATTTCTGGTTTTGTTTATTTGGGTCTTCTCTCTTTGTGGTTACTTTAGCTAGTGATTTATTACTTTTGTTTACCTATTTGAAGAACCAACTTTCTATTTCATTGATCCTTTTTCCTTTTTTTTTTAGTCTCTTTTACTTAGTTCTGCTCTGATTATTATTATTTCCTTCATTTGCTAATTTTGGCTTTGGTTTATTCTCGCTTTTCTAATTTATTGAAATTCATCATTAGATTTTTTTGACATCTTTATAATTTTTTGCTGTAGACATTTATTGCTATAAACTTCCTGCTTATTATTGGGGTTTTTTTTGTATCTCATAGGTTTTGGTATATTGTGTTTCCATATTCATTTGTTTCAATTCTTTTTTATTTCCATCTTAACCTCTTTGTTGACCCAGTGGTTGTTCAGGAACATGTTGTTGAATTTCTATGTATTTGTATCATTTCCAAAATGCCTCTTGGTATTAATCTAATTTTATTCCATTGTGGTATGAAAAGACACTTGATATGATTTCACTTAAAGTAAATGTTGAATTTGTTTTGTGGTCTAACATTCTGGTCTATCCTAGAGACTTTTCCATGTACTGATGAGAAGAATACATATCTGTAGTTGTTGAATAAAATGTTCTGTAAATAAATGTTAAGTTCATTTGGTCTAAATTCCAATTTAAATCTTGCTTTTCTTTGTTGATTTTCTTTCTAGATGATCTGGTGTTGGATGCACATATATTTAAGGTTTTCATATCCTCTTGCTGCTGCAGTGATCCCTTTTTAATTATATAATGATCTTTTTTTGTCTTTTACCACAGTTTTTACTTAATGTCTGGTTTAACCAATATATGTATAGCTATTCTTGTTGGCATTTGATTTTCATTTGCCTGGAATATCTTTTTACATTCCTTTACTTTCAATCTGTATTTGTCTTTATAAAGTGTGTTTCTAGTAGGGAGCATATAGTTAGATTAAGTTTTTTATCCCTTTGCCAATCTATATCTTTTAAATGGAAAATTTAATCAATTTACATTCATAGTTATTTTTAGGTTTTGTTTCTGTCATATTGTTAATTGTTTTTTGGTTCTTTTGTATTTTCTTTGTTCCTTTCTTTTTATCTTATTGTTTGTCACTGAGGTTTGGTGGTTTATGTAGTAGTACCATTTGAGTCCTTTCTCTTCCTCATTTGTGTGTTTGCTTTACCAGTTAGTTTTGTACTTTCTGGTGTTTTGATGATGGTAAATGTCCTTTTGATTTAAGGTTTTTTACTCCCTTGAGCCTTTCTTGTAGGGCTAGTCTAGTGGAGATGAATTTCCTAAGCTTTTGCTTATCTAAGAAAGGCTATTTCTCCTTTATTTCTGAAGGATAATTTTGCTACATATAGTATGCTCAGCTGGAAGTTTTTATTTTTCTTTTAGCACTTTAAATATATTATCCTGTTCTTTGCTGACCTGAAAAGTTTCTCCTGAGAAAACTGCTGTTATTCTAACAGGGGTTCTTTTACAGGTCTCTAGGTTATTTCTCTTGTGATTTTTAAAAATCTCTCTCTGTCTTTCACTTTGAACAGTTTGACTATATTATATGATAAAGAAGACCTTTTGCATTTTATTTGTTTAGGGATCACAGAGCCTCCTGTAATGAGTGTCTAATGCTCTTGCTAGACTTGGGAAGTTTTCATCCATCCTATTTTTGTTAACTAGTTTTTATAATTCTTTCATTCTCTCTTTGCCTCTTGGGACTCTTGACAATTTAAAGATTTGGTCACTTTATGATGTTTTATATGTCACAAACACTTTTCTCACTCTCTTTTTCTTTTTGTCCAAGTGAGTTATTTCAAAAGACCTGTCTTCAAATTCTGAGTTTCTTTCTTCTGCTTTATCCAGTTTATTGTTGAAGCTTTGTCAGGTATTTTGTTTTTCATTCAGTGAGTTCTTTATTTCCAGTATTTCTGTTTGATTCTTTTTTATGATATCTTTCTCTTTAGTTAATTTCTCATTCATATCCTAAATTATTTTCTGATTTTTGTGTTGCTGTTAAGAATTATTTTGTATCTCACTAGTTTTTTTAGAATAAATAATTTGAATTCTTTTTTCTAGAATCTTATAAATTTATTTTTTATTGTGCTCTGTTGCTGGAGAATTATCATGCTCCTTTGGAGGTGTCATCATATTTTCTTTATTTTTAATGTTTGAGGTGTCTTTATGTTTATATCTATACATCTGGTGTAATAGTTGTTTTTTTCTATCTTTTAAATTATTTTTTCATAGGGGAGAGCTTTTTACTAAAGATTAATCTATGGTTTTGGTTGGGTAGTGCATGTTTGCTTTGATTCTGGGTATCTGCCATAGAGTAGCCTCTGTATTTGACTATATACAGCATCAGTGGTATCTATGATTTTCTGAATTGCTTAGCATGCACTTACGGGTGGGAGCTATGGCAAAGTTTTCCTCAGGACTGGTACTCCAGGTAGGCTGATCTTTGGGCCCCAGTGGTGGCAACAATGGGCCGGGCATGCCTGCCTTGGGCCCTCGAACAGTGTATGTGTATGCTGGCATCCGTGTTAGCTGGTAAAGGCAGGGTGATTCATGGGCCACCAGGTGGCTTACTCAGATGCCAGTAATAGCCACAGTGGGTCAGGCTGAGGGGAAGGCTCTCAGGCTCCTAGGCAGCTGGTGAGGCACAGGTGATGACAGTGGCAGTGGCAGGATGACCCTCTGGCTCCTGAGCAGTACACATTAACATTGGTCGTAACTGTGGTGAATTGAGTGGGCCAGCGTCCAGGCCCACAGGTGGGACATACAGATAGGCACCAGTTGTGATATAGCAGCCAGATAGGCAGGCCCAATCTTAGGAGGAGTGTTCAGTCCACCAAGAGGAGTGTTTAGGGGACCATTGTGATGGACTGGGCAGAGCAATCCCCAGGCCTGATTGCATGGCCTGGGATGGAGCATACATAGCCTGGTCATTTAGGCTTTTACTCAGGTCCTCTGATGGTGTGTGGGGCACCAGCCATGGGAAAAAAGGGTGTGGTGATCTTCAAGCCACCAGCAGAATGCTCAAGTTAGGGACAGCAATGGCTGTGCTGCTGCCCTGACAAGAAGTGGGGCAGTGCTGACTAGGCAAATAAATTGAAACTGTGTATTCTACACGCACCTCTGCCCTAGTAGCACTAGAGCCTCAGCCCCTGTGCTCGAGCCTCAGCCTCAGCCCTAAAGCAGCAGCCTGTGCTTCTCTTGCTTCTCAGCCCCAGTGTTGCTAGTTTCTGGGAGAATACACAATGTGTTAGGGATGGGGCTCTAAAATGACATCTTGGCGTAGCTGTTCATATCTAGTGTAGGAAACAGGGTGAGTTCCTTTCCCGAAGCGGTGCCGTTGCACAGTCTCCTGACAGCTCCTAGTGTTAGTTTTAGGGCCTGCAAGGGTTGACGACTTCTCATGAGTCCATGGTGGAAACATGGACTGCTAAGGGTCTCTCGCATAGCCTTTCCTTGTGTTGGGGACTCTCTTTCAGCTCCCAGCCGATCCTGACTGATCAGGCTGCCTTGCTTCCTCCTCCTTCGTTGCTTTAGTATTTCCAATCACTTTTCTGTTGAATTCCAGTGTTCTCTCTTGGATGATCTATTTGAAGTGTGATTATCTACTCACTACTTTGTTTCTTCTTAGTGGAGGAGGCAAGTACAAAATGCATCTGGTCAGCCATTTTGAAGTCATATATTGCCTTTTTAAACTGCATAACTAAAATATATTTTAAAAGCATTATTCTTTTTGATTCATAATGCCAGATTCATAAAGTCCTGAATTAAATTTTCCTTCCAGGAACAATAGGTTTAACTGAGAGTGAGTCAGTTTCACACAAATCAATGAGAACCACATATAATTTAAATGTGGTTAATATTAACCAAATTATATATAATGAACAATAAATAATATTCATTGTATTTCTCATGTAAATATACATTTTCTTCCTAGTAAAATATTGTGGAAAAAATTTTAGCAAAAATATATTCAGAAATAGTCTTATATAGGCTGAATTATTCCCTTCTATATAGTTCAAATTATCATCTGCCATATGTCCCACCCAGAAGTTGTTTTATGCTAATTCAGTCATTATTTAAATCCAGCCCTTATTACTATGCTTTAAACAATTATCAATTTATTTTAAGATTCACTTTAAGTCAAAATGTCTATCAAAAGTTCTCATAGTATAATCATACCAATATACTTTGAAAATGTACCTTCCAAAATGTATATTTTTAACTTTCTCTCTCATTGTCTGTCATTCTCTGTTCTGAAAACCACTCAATCCCCTTTTCTGGAGAAGAAGGTCTGCTATTTCTCAGTTCTCCCCTACCCTTTGGAAAGAACAGAGAGTTCACCTCTTTTAGAGGGAAAAGTATTTTCCCAATGGAAGTGTAGGCTGAAAAAGAATAATCCGTGGTGTGTAAATATGAATATGATAATGCTTTCTGCGTATCACCATTAAACTTTTATCAGGACCATAAACAACTTATGAGTTTTACTGCTTAGGCATTCCATGTGCAATATGGTGATGGCTACAGTAATATTTTACATTTGCTTAGTGCTTTTATGTTTATTATTTTATGCAAGGCCTTAATTTAAACAAACTTTGAGATGGATATTATTCTCATCATTTTATGAGAAAAAGACTTTGAACAGCTATGCCTATGTTTATATGTTACTGTAGTTGGTAATCAATATACATCTACCTATTCTAAGTCATTTCCCTCATTAAGAAAACAAGTTAACTTAAACCCTCCAAAAAATTTTGTAGACAATACAGCCAAATGGTTAAAAACACGGACTTTGCTGTCAAATAGTTTTGGACTTGCAGCATAGCATTGCCGTTGATATGACCTTGGAAAGTTATTAAATGTTTTCATCCTCAGTTTCCTCATAGTAAGATGGGATCAGAATAACACCATGCATGGGGTTGTTTATTCATTCATCCCAGAAACATTTTTGAGGGTCACTAATGTGTCAAGCAGTATAGGATACTATAGTCAGTAAAATCAGAGGGAATGGCGTCTCTCTTGAAGTTCAAAGGCTAGTTGAGGCAGAAGATAATTGTTCGAATGATCACATTACTGTGTAAATTTGAGACCACTACAATTACAATGAGGTGGAGAAATTCTGGTTGCAGAGCTTCAAACACACCATCTTATCTCTTGGTCTTCACATTTACTGTTGCATCTGCCTGGAATGTTCTTGCCTTAAATATCTCCAAGAATTACTCTGTCTTCTCCATTCTTAATCTTTTCAGATGTCACCATTTTATAGAAGCACTTTTTGACTTATCTGTCTAAAATGACTCCCACACTTGTCTCTCATCTCTTATCCAGCTTTATTTTTCATTGTTGTACTTGCACAATCTGACACACTAAATATTTGTTTATTATGTGTCATCTATCTGCCATCATCAGAAAATAAATGTCATGAAAGCCAGAACATTGTCTGTTATGTTTCTGTCCATATCCCTAGTATACAGAAACAGAAGTGCCAGAACAAGGTGAACACAAAGAAATGTACATACATAAGAGTCTAAATAAATAATTAAACAGGTAAATTAATTGGCAGAGGTTTGCGGGTAGTGCAGGCTTTCTTGAGAACATATAAAATGATGCTTTATACAGAGGCAGAAGGAAAAATAGAAGTTACAATGCAAAGCTACGTTGGATCAGCATTCCAGATAGAAGACATCGTATACCCAGACTTGGAAAACAAGAGTACGTCTATCAAGTAACAGGTCCACAGCAAAGCTAGCACGGGAGTGAAGAGGACAATAGGGAAAAATGAGAGATGGAGGAGCTAGACCTTTCTGGAGCTTGAAGGTCATATTTTCATACTGAAACAAGGAGTCTTAAAAGAGGTTTTAGGAAAGAAAGAATTGTGACAGGCAAAAGATGTGGTCAGATTTTTAATTTAAAAGTCTCGCTTTCACTAGCCTGGAGGGCGAAGTTAGCAAGATAATGACCCTCCAAAAATGTCTACTTCTTAATTCCCAGAACCTGTGAATATGTTAGTTCACATGAGTGAAGCCTCAGGCCTATATAAGCCTAAATATATTGCAACCCTATAATATAGGTGGCCCCTATAAGCTGAAATAGGCAAGGAAAGAGATTCTCCTCTATGTTTTCAGAAATGAATGCATCTCTGCTGACATCTTAATTTTAGCCCAATGAGATCCATTTTAGACCTCTGACCTTGAGAACTGTCCCATAATACATTTGTGTTGTTTTAAGCCAAAAGCTTACGATAATTTGTTACCGCAGCAACAGAAAACTAACACACAGGGGAGCATACGAGAAATTGTTTTAAGCATGACATGAGCTTACAGTCATAACACACTTAGCAAAGTGCCTGGTCCATTACATTCATTAAATGCAAACTTTCTTTTTTTTATTTTATTGTATATTATTTTATTTTATTATTATTATGCTTTAAGTTTTAGGGTACGTGTGCACAATGTGCAGGTTTGTTACATATGTATCCATGTGCCATGTTGTTGTGCTGCACCCATTAACTCGTCATTTAGCATTAGGTATATCTCCTAATGCTGTCCCTCCCCCCTCCCCCCACCCCACAACAGTCCCTGGAGTGTGATGTTCCCCTTCCTGTGTCCATGTGTTCACATTGTTCAATTCCCACCTATGAGTGAGAACATGCGGTGTTTGGTTTTTTGTCCTTGTGATAGTTTACTGAGAATGATGGTTTCCAGTTTCACCCATGTCTCTACAAAGGACATGAACTCATCATTTTTTATGGCTGCATAGTATTCCATGGTATATATATGCCACATTTTCTTAATCCAGTCTATCGTTGTTGGACATTTGGGTTGGTTCCAAGTCTTTGCTATTGTGAATAGTGCCACAATAAACATACGTGTGCATGTGTCTTTATAGCAGCATGATTTATAGTCCTTTGGGTATATACCCAGTAATGGGATGGCTGGGTCAAATGGTATTTCTAGTTCAAGATCCCTGAGGAATTGCCACACTGACTTTCACAATGGTAGAACTAGTTTACAGTCCCACCAACAGTGTAAAAGTGTTCCTATTTCTCCACATCCTCTCCAGCACCTCTTGTTTCCTGACTTTTTAATGATGGCCATTCTAAGTGGTGTGAGATGCTATCTCATTGTGGTTTTGATTTGTGTTTCTCTGATGGCCAGTGATGATGAGCATTTTTTCATGTGTTTTTTTGGCTGCATCAATGTCTTCTTTTGAGAAGTGTCTGTTCATGTCCTTCACCCACTTTTTGATGGGGTTGTTTGTTTTTTTCTTGTAAATTTGTTTGAGTTCATTGTAGATTCTGGATATTAGCCCTTTGTCAGATGAGTAGGTTGTGAAAATTTTCTCCCATTTTGTAGGTTGCCTGTTCACTCTGATGGTAGTTTCTTTTGCTGTGCAGAAGCTCTTTAGTTTAATTAGATCCCATTTATCAATTTTGGCTTTTGTTGCCATTGCTTTTGGTGTTTTAGACATGAAGTCCTTGCCCACGCCTATGTCCTGAATGGCATTTCCTAGGTTTTCTTCTAGGGTTTTTATGGTTTTAGGTCTGACATGTAAGTCTTTAAACCATCTTGAATTAATTTTGGCATAAGGTGTAAGGAAGGGATCCAGTTTCAGCTTTCTATATATGGCTAGCCAGTTTTCCCAGCACCATTTATTAAATAGGGAATCCTTTCTCCATTGCTTGTTTTTGTCAGATTTGTCAAAGATCAG
This sequence comes from Symphalangus syndactylus, assembly GCF_028878055.3. Taxonomy (NCBI): domain Eukaryota; kingdom Metazoa; phylum Chordata; class Mammalia; order Primates; family Hylobatidae; genus Symphalangus; species Symphalangus syndactylus. The sequence continues at coordinate 15,951,286 of NC_072428.2, forward strand.
ATAGTTGTAGATATGTGGCATTATTTCTGAGGGCTCTGTTCTGTTCCATTGATCTATGTCTCTGTTGTGGTACCAGTACCATGCTGTTTTGGTTACCGTAGCCTTGTAGTATAGTTTGAAGTCAGGTAGCGTGATGCCTCCAGCTTTGTTCTTTTGGCTTAGGATTGACTGGGCGATGCGGGCTCTTTTTTGGTTCCATATGAACTTTAAAGTAGTTTTTTCCAATTCTGTGGAGAAAGTCATTGGTAGCTTGATGGGGATGGCATTGAATCTATAAATTATCTTAGGCAGTATGGCCATTTTCACAATATTGATTCTTCCAACCCATGAGCATGGAATGTTCTTCCATTTGTTTGTATCCTCTTTTATTTCATTGAGCAGTGGTTTGTAGTTCTCCTTGAAGTGGTCCTTCGCATCCCTTGTAAGTTGGATTCCTAGGTATTTTACTCTCTTTGAATCAATTGTGAATGGCAGTTCACTCATGATTTGGCTCTCTGTTTGTCTGTGATTGGTGTACAAGAATGCTTGTGATTTTTGTACATTGATTTTGCATCCTGACACTTTGCTGAAGTTGTTTATCAGCTTAAGGAGATTTGGGGCTGAGACTATGGGGTTTTCTAGATATACAATCATGTCATCTGCAAACAGGGACAGTTTGACTTACTCTTTTCCTAATTGAATACCATTTATTTCCTTCTCCTGTCTGATTGCCCAGGCCAGAACTTCCAACACTATGTTGAATAGGAGTAGTGAGAGAGGGCATCCCTGTCTTGTGCCAGTTTTCAAAGGGAATGCTTCCAGTTTTTGCCTATTCAGTATGATATTGGCTGTGGGTTTGTCATAGATAGCTCTTATTATTTTGAGATAAGTCCCATCAATACCTAATTTATTGAGAGTTTTTAGCATGAAGCGTTGTTGAATTTTGTCGAAGGCCTTTTTTGCATCTATTGAGATAATCGTGGTTTTTGTCTTTGGTTCTGTTTATATGCTGGATTACATTTATTGATTTCTGTATGTTGAACCAGCCTTGCATCCCAGGGATGAAGCCCACTTGATCATGGTGGATAAGCTTTTTGATGTGCTGCTGGATTTGGTTTGCCAGTATTTTACTGGGGATTTTTGCATCAATGTTCATCAAGGATATTGTTCTGAAATTCTCTTTTTTGGTCGTGTCTCTGCCTGACTTTGGTATCAGGATGATGCTGGCCTCATAAAATGTGTTAGAGAGGATTCCCTCTTTTCTATTGATTGGAATAGTTTCAGAAGGAATGGTACCAGTTCCTCCTTATACCTCTGATAGAATTCGGCTGTGAATCCATCAGGTCCTGGACTCTTTTTGGTTGGTAAGCTATTGATTATTGCCACAATTTCAGAGCCTGTTATTGGTCTATTCAGAGATTCAACTTCTTCCTGGTTTAGTTGGGAGAGGGTGTATTTGTCAAGGAATTTATCCATTTTTTCTAGATTTTCTAGTTTATTTGCATAGAGGTGTTTGTAGTATTCTCTGATGGTAGATTGTATTTCTGTGGGATTGGTGGTGATATTCTCTTTATCTTTTTTTGTGTCTATTTTATTCTTCTTTCTTTTCTTCTTTATTAGTCTTGCCAGTGATCTATCAGTTTTGTTGATCTTTTCAAAAAACCAGCTCCTGGATTCATTAATTTTTTGAAGGGTTTTTTGTGTCTCTATTTCCTTCAGTTCTGCTCTGATTTTAGTTATTTCTAGCCTTCTGCTGGCTTTTGAATGTGTTTGCTCTTGCTTTTCTAGTTCTTTTAATTGTGATGTCAGGGTGTCAATTTTGGATCTTTCCTGCTTTCCCTTGTGGGCATTTAGTGCTATAAATTTCCTTCTACACACTGCTTTGAATGTGTCCCAGAGATTCTAGTATGTTGTGTCTTTGTTCTCCTTGGTGTCAAAGAACATCTTTATTTCTGCCTTCATTTCGTTATGTACCCAGTAGTCACTCAGGAGCAGGTTGTTCAGTTTCCATGTAGTTGAGCAGTTTTGAGGAGTTTCTTAATCCTGAGTTCTAGTTTGATTGCACTGTGGTCTGAGAGACAGTTTGTTATAATTTCTGTTCTTTTACATTTGCTGAGGAGAGCTTTACTTCCAACTATGTGGTCAATTTTGGAATAGATGTGGTGCGGTGCTGAAAAGAATGTATATTCTGTTGATTTGGGGTGGAGAGTTCGTAGATGTCTATTAGGTCTGCTTGGTGCAGAGCGGAGTTCAATTCCTTGGTATCCTTGTTAACTTTCTGTCTCGTTGATCTGTCTAATGTTGACAGTGGGGTGTTAAAATCTCCCATTATTATTGTGTGAGAGTCTAAGTCTCTTTGTAGGTCACTCAGGACTTGCTTTATGAATCTGGGTGCTCCTGTATTGGATGCATATATATTTAGGATAGTTAGCTCGTCTTGTAGAATTGATCCCCTTAGCATTATGTAATGGCCTTCTTTGTCTCTTTTGATCTTTGTTGGTTTAAAGTCCATTTTATCAGAGATTAGGATTGCAACCCCTGCCTTTTTTTGTTTTCCATTTGCTTGATAGATCTTCCTCCATCCCTTTATTTTGAGTCTGTTTGTGTCTCTGCACGTGAGATGGGTTTCCTGAATACAGCACACTCATGGGTCTTGACTCCTTATCCAATTTGCCAGTCTGTGTCTTTTAATTGGAGCATTTAGCCTATTTACATTTAAAGTTAATATTGTTATGTGTGAATTTGATCCTGTCATTATGATGTTAGCTGGTTATTTTGCTCGTTAGTTGATGCAGTTTCTTCCTAGCCTCGATGGTCTTTACAATTTGGCATGTTTTTGCAGTGGCTGGTACCGATTGTTCCTTTCCATGTTTAGTGCTTCCTTCAGGAGCTCTTTTAGGGCAGGCCTGATGGTGACAAAGTCACTCAGCATTTGCTTGTCTTTGAAGTATTTTATTTCTCCTTCACTTATGAAGCTTAGTTTGGCTGGATATGAAATTCTGGGTTGAAAATTCTTTTCTTTTAGAATGTTGAATATCGGCCCCCACTCTCTTCTGGCTTGTAGAGTTTCTGCTGAGAGATCAGCTGTTAGTCTGATGGGCTTCCCTTTGTGGGTAACCCAACCTTTCTCTCTGGATGCCTTTAACATTTTTTCCTTCATCTCAACTTTGGTGAATCTGCCAATTATGTGTCTTGGAGTTGCTCTTCTCGAGGAGTATCTTTGTGGCCTTCTTTGTATTTCCTGAATCTGAATGTTGGCCTGCCTTGCTAGATTGGGGAAGTTCTCCTGGATAATATCTTGCAGTGTTTTCCAACTTGGTTCCATTCTCCCTGTCACTTTCAAGTACACCACTCAGACGTAGGTTTGGTCTTCTCACCTAGTCCCATATTTCTTGGAGACTTTGTTCATTTCTTTTTATTCTTTTTTCTCTAAACTTCCCTTCTTGCTTCATTTTATTCATTTCATCTTCCATCACTGATACCCTTTCTTCCAGTTGATCGCATCGGCTACTGAGGCTTCTGCAGTCTTCACGTAGTTCTCGAAACTTGGCTTTCAGCTCCATCAGCTCCTTTAAGCACTTCTCTGCATTAGTTATTTTGGTTAAACATTCGTCTAAGTTTTTTTCAAAGTTTTTAACTTCTTTGCCATTGGTTCGAATTTCCTCCTGTAGCTTGGAGTAGTTTGATCGTCTGAAGCCTTCTTCTCTCAACTCGTCAAAGTCATTTTCCATCCAGCTTTGTTCCTTTGCTGGTGAGGAACTGTGTTCCTTTGGAGGAGGAGAGGCGCTCTGCTTTTTAGAGTTTCCAGTTTTTCTGCTCTGTTTTCTCCCCATCTTTGTAGTTTTTTCTACTTTTGGTCTTTGATGATGGTGATGTACAGATGAGTTTTTGGTGTGGGTGTCCTTTCTGTTTGTTAGTTTTCCTTCTAACAGACAGGACCCTCAGCTGCAGGTCTGTCGGAGTTTGCTAGAGGTCCACTCCAGAACCTGTTTGGCTGGGTATCAGCAGCGGTGGCTGCAGAACAGAGGATTTTCGTGAACTGCGAATTCAGCTGTCTGATCTGATCGTTCCTCTGGAAGTTTTGTCTCAGAGGAGTACCCGGCCGAGTGAGGTGTCAGTCTGTCCCTACTGGGGGGTGCCTCCCAGTTAGGCTGCTGGGGGGTCAGGGTCCCACTTTACGACACACTCTGCCCATTCTCAGATCTCCAGCTGCATGCTGGGAGAACCACTACTCTCTTCAAAGCTGTCAGACAGGGACATTTAAGTCTGCAGAGGTTACTGCTGAGTTTTTCTTTGTGCCCTGCCCCCAGAGGTGGAGCCTACAGAGGCAGGCAGTCCTCCTTGAGCTGTGGTGGGCTCCACCCTGTTCCAGCTTCCTGGCTGCTTTGTTTACTTAAGCAAGCCTGGGCAATGGTGGGCGCCTCTGCCCCAGCCTCGCTGCTGCCTTGCAGTTTGATCTCAGACTGCTGTGCTAGCAATCAGCGAGACTCCGTGGGTGTAGGACCCTCTGAGCCAGGTGTGGGACACAATCTCCTGGTTTGCCATTTTCCAAGCCCGTTGGAAAAGCGCAGTATTAGGGTGGGAGTGACCCGATTTTCCAGGTGCCGTCTGTCACCCCTTTCTTTGAGTAGGAAAGGGAACTCCCTGACCCCTTGCGCTTCCTGAGTGAGGCAATGCCTCACCCTGCTTTGGCTCGCACGCGGTGCACTACACGGACTGTCCTGCACCCACTGTTTGGCACTCCCTAGTGAGATAAACCCAGTACTTCAGATGGAGATGCAGAAAGCACCCGACTTCCGTGTCGCTCATGCTGGGAGCTGTAGACCGGAGCTGTTCCTATTCAGCCATCTTGGCTCCACCTCCCCTAAATGCAAACTTTCATTGTTGATATCATTTTTAAGATTGTTGATTTGACTAAGAAATTCATGTTCATTGAATACCAGGGAATATTCCTAATGTACCATTTTCATACTAAAAATGACATTTGTACAATATTTTTATCTTTACAAATTCCCACCAAAGAATCTAATGGGGCTTAATTGTCATTCAAGATCTTGACCTTTTCTACCTTTCCCAAGTTGTAGATTCAGATGAGCAGTACAGAACGTTAAGTTACATTCTATTTTGCATTTCCCTTTTTCTGATGCTGGTATGATATGTATGCCACTAGGCCCTACTGGTGACAGGGAGGAGTTTCTGGGGAAAGGAGCAGCCTACTCTGTACTCACATATTATAAAAATCCATAACTATGGTGTTTTTTATATTATCTCATTACAAAGAGGCTCAAAAACAAATGGTGATCACAAAATGTATATCAATGTAGCACAAATTGGTGAACAGAATACCACTGTAAAGTAGAGGAGAAAATGACAGATCCCAAGTACTAGATTATTAAAATGCCAAATGAATAGATAAACAACTTTACTTTCTCTTTACTCCAAGGATTATAACCATCAGCTGCCAGGATAATTATGCACATATAATGGCAAATGATCGTTTTCTTAGTTTCCCTGGAGCCCTTGAACTGCACAATCTATTAGGAATGCCATCTACTTGCTATTAATTTTCTCTTTTTTATGACATTAGCTGACATCTGTAATCATTATTTAACAGACACAGGTGCAAAATGCGATTGAATGAAGAGCCATTGGTAGCTTTTGACAAAGGAAGCTGCCTTAATTACTTAGGAAACCAAGCCTTAATTAGGAAGTTGTAATGAATCAGAAGAAGGAATAAATAATAATTTGAGACATCCTATCTGCCATGTTTTGTATCCCTCTGGAAACAAGAAGAACTAATCCTGTTCTCAAACGCAAAAGTCTTCTTTGCATCTAACTCTACAGGTTGCTATCCACTTAAAAAATCTCAATGATGCCTCAAAGACATCTTTGAAAACCATTCAGTATAGAAGCAATTTTGATGTGATTTCAAAGCTAGAAAGATACATTATTATGGAAACAGGATTTGGGCTGATTTGAATTTCATCTGATCCTGCTGCTTATTTTGTCCTTGTGAAGTGATAATGCCCCTTTATGGCAATGTTAGATTTTTTTCTACTTTTCTGAAAAGTATTGTTAGAGGTAAAATATGATGATTCTAGCTAGGAGTAACAAGAGCAGATGAAATACTAAACTACAGAAATTCCATATTCTTAGATGAGAAGAGCTTTCTTTATTCCAGTTGAAATTCTATCTTTGGCTATTATGAATGCTATTAAAACCAATGTTTATAATGAAGAGCATAAATTATTTTTATAGATGCCTGATTTGTTAATCAATGGAGTTTTTAAGAGAGTGGTAATCAGATCATTCTAAATTGTGATTAAATAACAATACATTATTATTTGATTACCAAAATGTCATTGAAAAATCTTTACTAAGAGGCAAAGCTAAAATTTTGATTTTTTGAATAGAATAAAATATTGTTAGGTTTACAAGGCAATATTTGCTCTGTGCCAAAAATGAAGTCATGAATCAATGAGTAGTGCTATAAGAAGGTGACTTTTAATTTTGCATAAATGGAAAAGTTAGGGAGGCATGTGTCTACTATACCATCATAAATGGGCTGCACACAAAGAGCATTGAAATTGGGGCTTGGATCCAGTTTGGATTTATGCTAAGGTCTTGCATTATGGGGGAGTTGTCCCAAGTAAAATGCTGCTGTTCTGGCATCCAGTGGACTTCTAAGGGCAATACTGTGGAATTGAAGACTTCAATTCTTGATATGTTAGAGATTAGAATAATAATATGGGTGCTAGGGAGTACATATATGTTCCCTACCTATTTATTCAATTGGAGTGCCATAATTAATGGTTTTATTTTCACACGCAGCTAATCAGTTCCCCAAATGTGTTGATACACAATCTTGACTCATCTCTCTTCTCTGAATTACTTGAGATCATTATGTTAGATTGTTTTAATATTACTCTTAATAATTGTATGAACAACTTATTAGGGCTCTTATTCCTTACTTTATTTTGTCAGCCAGAAAGGTATGCAGAAGAAAACATTTAAATGTTTGTTGAATAATAGTTAAAAGATCATACTTGATCTGAGAATATCCTAGAAAGATATAATAATAAAAAATATGGTACTGGCATAAAAACAGACATAAAGACCAGTTGAACAAAATAGAAAGCCCCAAAATAAATCCATACATTTACAGTCAAATGGTCTTTAATAAAGGTACCAATGGGGAATGTATAGTCTCTTCAAAAAATGAAGCTGGACAAATTGGTTGTTCACATGTGGAATGAAATTGGAACCTTATCTCATACCGTATACAAAAATCAGCTCAAAGTGAATCAGAAGCTTAAGCTATGACTTGAAATCTTAAAACTACTAGAAGAGAATATAGGGAAAAGTCTTCATTACATTAGTCTGGGCAATGGTATTTTTGATATGACCCAAAAGCACAGAAAGCAAAAGCAAAAATAAACTAATAAAATTGCATAAAACTAAAAAGTTTCTGCACAAAAAAGAAAATAACAAATGATACAACTATTGAATGGGGGAAAATATATGCAAACCATGCAATTGATAAGGTGATAATATCTAAAATATATAAGGAATGGAAACAACCCAATAGTAAGAAAACAACTTGACTTTTTTTAATGGAAAAAGGACATGAATTGACCTTCCCAAAAGAGGTAAAAAATAGCCAGCAGAAATATTAAAAATTCCTCAACAACAGTGAAGGTTAAAACTGTAATAATATATCACATTCTTCTTGTTAGAATGGCTACTATCAAGAAGACAAAAGATAACAAATGTTGGAGAAAATGTGGAGAAAAGTAAGCCCTGTACACTGTTGGTGGGACTGTAAATTGCTACAACCATTATGGAAAACAATATGAAGGTTCGTCAAAAAATTAAAAATAGTACTACCATATGATACAGGAATCCTACTTCTGGGCATATATCCAAAGGAAATAAAATTAGTATGTTGAAGAAATATTTGCACCATGTTCATTGCATCATTATTCCCAATAGCCAAGATATTGAATCAACCTAAGTATTCAACAACAGTTAAATGGATAGAAAATGTTAATATTTATGTTACACGTATAAGATGCAGTATTTGTATAAAATATATATATCTATATATTTTGTGTATGCATATATTATACAAATATATGATTGTATATGTTGATTGTATAATATATATACACACATACATACATACGTACATACATATCATATTAGTCTTTTCTCACACTGCTACCCGAGACTGGGTAATCTATAAAGAAAAGAGGTTGAATTGACTGACAGTTCCACATGGCTGGGGAGACCTCAGGAAATTTACAATGATGGCAGAAGAGGAAGCAGGCACTTTCTTCGCAAGAAAGCAGGAGAGAGGGTGAATAGAAGCAATGCCAGATGCTTATAACTCTATCAGACATCATGAGAACTCACTCACTATCACAAGAACAGCATGGGAGAAACCGCCACCATGATGCAATCACCTCCCACTAGGTCTCTCCCTCAACACTTAGGGATTACAATTCAAGATGAGTTTTGGGTGGGGACAAAAAGTCTAACCATATTACATATATATTACACAAATATATAATTGTATATATTGATTGTCTATGACTGTATATATTAATTGTATATAGTTGATTTTTATATATGGTGTGAGATGAGGGTTATACACACACACACACACAGAATGGAAGAGTATTCAGCCTTCAAAAAGAAGAAAATCCTGTCATTTGCAACAATGTGGATGAATCTGAAGGACATTATGCTAAGTGAAGTAAGCCTGGCACAGAAAAACAAATACTGTATATTCTTACTTGTATGTGCAATCTAAAAAAGTTGAGCTAATAGGAGCAGAGGGTAGAATGGAGGTTGCTAGGACATGGAGTTTGGGATAAATGAGGAGATGGTGGTTAAAGAGTACAAAGTTTCAGTTAGGCAGGATGAGTAAGTCCTGGAGATCTAATGTGGAGCCTGACTATCATTAATATAGGAACATATAATATAGTATTGTGTAGTTGAAATTTGCTAAGAAGGTAGATCTCAAATATTCTCACCACACACACACACAATGGCAATTATGTGTGGTGACAGATATGTCAATTAGTTTGATTATGTTAATCATTTCACATATCAAAACATTACATTGTACCCAAAAACAGATTCAATTATTGTCAATTGCATCTCATTAAAGCTGAAGAAAAAAGAGTCCTGCACTGGGTGGGGCAGGTTGGAGACTATTTTATTCTGCCAATAAGAATAAAGGTGGAAGTTACAATGCAAAGGGAAAAAGGAGTCAAAAGATTAGTAATAGAAGTTTCTGACTGTGATGGTCTTAAGAAAAATGTCTATCAATTCAATGCCTAAGGAAGTATCCATTCTGTATATTAGAAGATAAATTTATCTTCGTTTTATCTTTTTTTTTTTTTTTTTTTGAGACAGAATCTCGCACTCTCGCCCAGGCTGGAGTGCAGTGACATGATCTCGGCTCACTGCAATCTCCGCCTCCTGGGTTTACACCATTCTCTTGCCTCAGTCTCCCTAGTAGCTGGGACTACAGGCGCTGGCCACCATGCCCGGCTAATTTTTGTATTTTTAGTAGAGATGGGGTTTCACCATGTTAGCCAAGATGGTCTCGATCTTCTGACCTTGTGATCCGCCCACCTCGGCCTCCCAAAGTGCTGGGATTACAGGCGTGAGCCACCGTGCCTAACCAATTTATCTTCATTTTAAAAGACTTTGGGGATAGCTAAAGTTTTGTGTCTCCAAATGATGTCTTTTGGCTCTATTACAGACTATATTGTATATATTGATTGTATATAATTGTATATATTATTTGCATATAGTTGATTTTTGTGTCCTGAACCTTTCCCTTAACCTTTTCAATTTAAACTTTGGCTATAAAGTGAATGATCTATACTCTGTATTAGTCAGAGTCCTCTAGAGAGACATTAGCAATAGAAGAGAGATAAGTACATGGAATGAGATAGAAATATATAAAAGGAGATTTATTTGGAGAATTGGCTCATGTGATTATGGAGATTGAGAAGTCCCACAAAAGGCCATCTGCAAACTGAAGACCCTGGGAGGGCAGTATTGTGGTTCACTCCAAGCCTGAAAGCCTTAGAAAAAGAGAAGCTAGGTCTTACGTTTAAGTCCTTAATACATCTTGAGTTAATTTTTGTATAAGGTGTAAGGAAGGGGTCCAGTTTCACTTTTCTGTATATGGCTACCCAGTTTTCCAAACACTATTTATTAGATAGGGAATCCTTTCCCCATTGCTTGTTTTGGTCAGATTTGTCAAAGATCAGATGATTGTAGATGTGTGGTATTATTTCTGAGGTCTCTGTTCTGTTCCATTGGTCTATATATCTGTTTTGGTACCAGTACCATGCTGTTTTGATTACTGTAGCCTTGTAATATAGTTTGAAGTCAGGTAGCGTGATGCCGCCAGCTTTGTTCTTTTTGCTTAGGATTGTCTTGCCTACATGGGCTCTTTTTTGGTTCCAAATGAAATTTAAAGTGGTTTTTTCTAATTCTGTGAAGAAAGTCATTGGTAGCTTGATGGAGATAGCATTAAATCTATAAATTACTTTGGGCAGTGTGGCCATTTTCACAATATTGATTCTTCATATCCATGAACATGGAATGTTTTTCCATTTGTTTGTGTCCTTTCTTATTTCCTTGAGCATTGGTTTGTAGTTCTCCTTGAAGAGGTCCTTCACATCCCTTGTAAGTTGTATTCCTAGGTATTTTATTCTCTTTGTAGCAATTGTGAATGAGAGTTCACTCATGATTTGACTCTGTTTCTTTTATTATTGGTGTATAGGAATGCTTGTGATTTTTGCACATTGATTTTGTATCCTGAGACTGCTGAAGCTGCTTATCAGCTTAAGGAGATTTTGGGCTGAGAAAATGGGGTTTTCTGAATATACAATCATGTCATCTGCAAACAAAGACAATTTGATTTTCTCTCTTCCTATTCAAATAACTTTATTTTTTTTCTCTAGCCTAATTGCCCTGGCCGGAACTTCTAATACTATATTGAATAGGAGTGGTGAGAGAGGGCATCCTTGCCTTGTGCCAGTTTTCAAAGGGAATGCTTCCAGATTTTGCCCATTCAGTATGATACTAGCTGTGGCTTTGTCATAAATAGCTCTTATTATATTGAGATATGTTCCGTCAATACCTAGTTTATTGAGAGTTTTTAGCATAAAGTGGTGTTGAATTCTATCAAAGGCCTTTTCGGCATCTATTGAGATAAACCCTAAAAACCATAGAAGAAAACCTAGGCAATACCATTTAGGACGTATGCATGGGCAAAGACTTTAGTACTAAAACACCAAAAGCAATGGCAACCAAAGCCAAAATTGACAAAAGGAATCTAATTAAACTAAAGAGCTTCTGTACAGCAAAAGAAACTATCATCAGAGTGAACAGGAAACCTACAGAATGGGAGAAAATGTTTGCAATCTATCCATCTCATATCCAGAATCTACAACAAGCTAATATCCAGAATCTACAAAGAACTTGAACAAATTTACAAGAAAAAAACAACCCCATCAAAAAGTGGGCAAAGGATATGAACAGACATTTCTCAAAAGATGACATTTATGTTGCCAACAAACATATGAAACACAGCTCGTCATCATTGGTCATTAGAGAAATGCAAATCAAAACCACAATGAGCTACTATCTCATGCCTGTTAAAATGACGATCATTAAAAAGTTGGGAAAAAACAGATACTGGAAATGATGTGGAGAAGTAGGAATGCTTTTACACTGTTGGTGGGAGTGTAAATTAGTTCAACCACTGTGGAAGACAGTGTGGTGATTCCTCAAGAATTTATAACCAGAAATGCCATTTGACCCAGCAATGTCATTACTGGGTATATACCCAAAGGATTATAAATCATTCTACTACAAAAACACATGCACACGTATGTTTATTGCAGCACTGTTCACAATAGCAAAGACTTGGAATGAACCCAAATGCCCATTAATTATAGACTGAATGAAGAAAATGTGGCTCATACACACCATGGAATGCTATGCAGCCATAAAAAAGGATGAGCTCATGTCCTTTGCAGGGACATGGATGAAGCTGGAAACCATCCTTCTCAGCAAACTAACACAAGAACAGAAAACCAAACACTGCATGTTCTCACTTACAAGTGCGAGTTGAACAATGAGAACACATGGATACAGGGAGGGGAACATCACACTCTGGGGCCTGTTTGGGGGTGGGGGGCAAGGAGAGGTATAGCATTAGGAGAAATACCTAATGTAAATGTCTGGTTGATGGGTACAGAAAACCACCATGGCATGTGTACACCTATGTAACAAACCTGCACTTTCTGCACATGTATCCCAGAACTTAAAGTATAATTTAAAAAAAAAAAAAAAAAGAAAAAGAGAAGCTAATTATATAATTCTAGGTACAAGGCCAAATGCCTGAGAATGTGGGAGGTCACTGATTTAAGTCTTGTATTACCCAGATCAGAGACCCTGGAATTCTGATGTACAAGGGAAAGATGAGGAGAGTGTCCCAGCTGCAGAAGAGAGAGTATCTTTTTCTCTCCTTTTTTTTTTTTTTTTTTTTTTTTTTTTAAATGGGCCCCTAGCTGATTGAATGGTTCTTGCGCACATTGCGGGTGGATCTTCCTCACTCTGTCCATTGACTCATCTGCCAATCTCTTCTGGAAACACCCTCACAGACACACCCTAAAATAATGCTGTGCTACTTATTTAGGTATTCCTTAATTCCATTACGTTGACACCTAAAATTAACCATCATACTCCCTGTTCAGGATTATCCTTGGAGATCAAACTGGCTTTGAGATTTTTTTTTAGATTGTAAAGAAACATATGCTTCTTTATTCAAAGAATATTTTGTTTCCCTGTTAGTCATAATTAGCTATGTGGTGTGATTCTCTCATGCAGTGACTTATGGTAGATCAACTAGTGCTTAATCTCTTCTTTTAATTGAAATGGCATTGGTAGAGGGATCAGTTTTTAATTTCTAGTTTCTGCTAAATGTTTTCTGCAGGCGAATTTGCCAACCTGTGTAGCTCGTGGTTAAGAATACATTCTTCCTTGCTAGGTGAATGTGTAGTGTTGTTGATTGTCTCTGCATCAGGTTTGGTTAGGGAGGGTGAGCAGGAGGGAAGAGAGAAGGAAAAATATCCATAAACAAGTTGAGCGGTTTCTGAAAGATATATTTTAGGAATAAAGTTCAATGTCTTTTAGCATTCTATACAATATCGTCACTGTCAAATTCCATAGATTGTTTTTGGCTTACAGGGGGTTTAATAATTGTAGACTCCCCAACCCTTCAGACTCTAAGGTAAATTCTGATGTGTCTTTTATTGTACTCACCTCCTTATATTTTTTAAAAAAGCATTGATTTGAGGATATTTTAAACAATTATCTGACTTCCTTTACATTGTAGTTCATTATAAAAGATTGAGTTTTTTGACAATTGTAATGTCAGCTGCAAGTTGAAAGTCATAATTGCTATTCTAATAATATTTTTAGGAATATCATTATAAGGGAAAGCATGGGTCTCTTTTTACTACCTAAAGTGATAATAGTATCTGTTTCCCAAGTAACAGTATGTCTCCAAACCCACCTATTCTGACTTACTTTTCTCAAAATTTAAGGATCCTCTCTTTCCTTGTAAACCCCAAGAAGACTGGGTTTTAGCACTTGTTGAATGATGTTGTATGTATTTTGGGGTCTTAGGGTCACAACGAATGAGTAATGTGCATTTGAATGGGGCCAGGTAGTAACTTTTCTGTAACTAAGTCCCTATTAGGATCAGATCTATTTTAAAAGGTTGCTACTACATTAGTGGGCAAGGTCAATGCCTAGTGTTAGAACTGAGATTCATAAAGTCTAGCATAAAGGACTGGGCTTCATATTTTCTATCTGAAATATAAGAGTCTTTAACTGTTAGCCTCACAAATGAGAAGACATAGTATATGATTCAGGAAACTCATAATAAATCATCTAAACCCAAATATCTCTTTGGGTAGAAGTACAGGCTAAGTGGGTTCAATCTGGATCCCAAATCAATTTTTAACATAACAAAATTGACAGATTTAACAAATAAGTTTTTATAGTTCTGAGGATAGTATAAAGATATATGGCAAATACTCCTTAATAAAATAATCTATATTCAGCCGGGTACCATGGCTCACGCTTGTAATCCCAGCACTTTGGGAAGTCGAGGAGGGTGGATCATGAGTTCAGGAGATCAAGACCATCCTGGCTAACACAGTGAAACCCCGTCTCTACTAAATATACAAAAAATTAGCCAGGTGTGGTGGCGGGCGCCTGTAGTCCCAGCTACTTGGGAGGCTGAGGCAGGAGAATGGCATGAACCCGGGAGGCAGAGCTTGCAGTGAGCTGAGATCACGCCACTCTACTCCAGCCTGAGCGACAGAGTGAGACTCCATCTCAAAAAAAAAAAAAAAATCTATATTCATAACTTGTTTTGGAGCCAGGCAGACACACATTCCAACCTCTGTGATGCTGGTTACTAGGTGTGGATCCTTAGACCAAGTAGTTATGTTAGAGTCCTTGTCTGTAAAATAGAAACCAAAGTATTTAGCATGTAATAGAGTTAAATGGGTTAAGAATATCTTAACCTAATAAATGATCAATAAATGGTTACAATATTCCACAACTAAAGATAGTAGAGCTGGACAAAGTAGTAAGTACTTTGCATACCTCATTTAGCATTCAAAACAACCCTGGCAGTTGGGGTTTTTAATGTGCACTTTATACTTTCATATTGTTAACTTTAAAGAGATTAAATAACTAGTTAGTTTTTGAAGCTCCAAAGTCACCGTAGTGAAAGTGATAATAAAGATGAAGGTAATGATTGTGATAGTGATGGACGTGTTGTGGACTGAGACTATGCATAGAATAGATATCAGAATATTTTCTTCATTATGTGTGATCTCTTTCTTCTAGCATGCCTTCTAGGGATGTGTAATCTCCCATAGAGTCTTGGCTCAGAGTGTAAAAGGAGCAAACTCAATAACAACTGCTTGAATTTACACTTAGTGTCACTTTAACTTCTGGAAGAAAGATGCTGAATTGGAAAAGCAAATACCAGAAAATGAACTAGAGAGACCATCATTCAGCAAGAAAATTACGGCTTAAACCATTGAGATTTTTGGCAGAGGCTTGCATTTTGGATGCCAATATTTACTTTTTTGGGAGAACTTTCATCCAATTATTGTACCTCCTTGAGTAAGCTACAATTTGAGTTAGCTGGAAGATTCTTTCTTTTCTGTTGGCAACGTGAGGGCCATACATTTTATTTTTTCTGATAATGGTTATACAAACTGTTCAATATTTTTTACCTTAGGTGAACTTTACCCAGAGTTTGTAAGAACTTTACAAAATAATTAACAGAAGAAACACAATTATAGAAACTTCCATTGAAAATAAGCATTTACACATTTTTTTTTTTTTTTTGCATATTACTACTTTACTTCCCAGGCAAGGAGGTGTTCCTAGGATAGAAGATTGTTTGCTTGATTTTTTAAAGAACTTTTCAAAAAAGGTCCATGCAAACAACCAACCATATTTAGTGTTGTGTTGTAGTTGTCAGAAGACTCCATTCATAGAGTCATAAAGCACCTTTCATTTAATAAATTAAAAAAATAAAGAAAGAAGCTGTTTACTTTTGTTAACTGTGACCTACTAATGAGATGTCATTTTCTTCCCCATCTGTTTCTGATTATGTCTATGATTTTAAGTTGCCAAGGCTGTTCTGTTCATAGCACATTATAGTGGCAGAGATTTTGTTGTTTGTATTCAATTTGAACCAATGTATTTTCCACATGTAAAGTAGATGAAAGAGAAATGCTTTGAAGGTGAAGAGGTAAAGAAAGAATAATGTCATAATGGGAGTGTACTAGGCCGTTCTTGCCTTGCTATAAAGGAATACCTGAGACTGGATAATTTATAAAGAAAAGAAATTTGATTGGCTCGTGGTTCTGCAGGCTGTACAAGCATGGTACCAGCATCTGCTTGGCTTCTGGGGAGACCTCAGAGAGCATTTACTTGTGGCAGAAGGTAAAGCAGGAGCAGTCATGTCACATAGCCAGAGCAGGAGGAAGGGGCGGTGGGGAGAGGAGGTGCCTCACACTTTATTTATTTATTTATTTTGAGACAGAGTCTCTCTCTGTTGCCCGGGCTGGAGTGCAGTGGTGCAATCTCAGTTCACTGCAAGCTCCGCCTCCCAGGTTCACACCATTCTCCTGCCTCAGCCTCCCCAGTAGCTGGGACTACAGGCGCCCGCCACCACGCCCGGCTAATTTTTTATATTTTTAGTAGAGACGGGGTTTCACCATGTTAGCCAGGATGGTCTTGATCTCCCGACCTCGTGATCCGCCCTCCTCGGCCTCCCAAAGTGCTGGGATTACAGGCATGAGCCACCGCGCCCAGCCTGCCACACACTTTTAAACAACTAAATCTCGTGAGAACTCATTCCCCATCACAAGATGAGAGATCTCATCACACCATGAGATTTCCACCCCCTTGACACAAACACCTCCCACCAGGCCCTACAGCCAACACTGGGGATCACATTTCAACATTAGATTTGGCAGGGACACAGATACAAACTATCAGGAAGAAAAAAATAAACATGATATTAAGCAGAAAAGGTGGGCTTCACTTTAGGTTGAGGCTGTGACAAATCTAAATGAAGGCACTGAGAATGAAGGCAATACTCAATTGTCCACAGGCAATACAAATGTTTATGGTGATTCATAGCCTCAGTCAGATTAATTTTATCTTTCAAATGTTATAATAAAGTCCAAAGTCAAATAACAAAATCTGATTGAGCCTCTCTGAAAAAGAGATGATGTATTGGACCAGACATTAGGATAACTGGGTTTTTGCATTGTTTTAAAATTATTTTTCTGGGTGAATTTATTCAACTCATCTATTGCCTTTAAGTCTCAGTTAATTTATGATATGATGAAAGCTGGTTTATAGGCCTTCCACAGTCTCTTCTACCTCAGAACTTTAAACCTGTATCTCTATGGAAATATATTCCCCATTTCTATCTTATTGAAGAATATATTAAGATCCCATTTGCATGCATAATATTGGAGGTTCTACGTGGTTAAATAACAGAAAAAATGTAGTGGTTGGGACACCTTTTATTTTGAGGGATTCATAGGTCCTACAGTTGGCCAAATTCCTTAATATTTGAAGTTATTTTCAGCATCTCTCTGTACTTGCCATTTATTTTCACAGTATAGTAGGAACTTGTTGAAGAATATTAAGTATAAAAATGATGTGGTTCCACCATTATAAAAAATACAGGTTTATCTACTATGAATGATCGTATATGAAGGTGTAATTCTAAAAGGATTATGTGGTTAGAAGGGATTCTCAGAGGAGGTGAGATTTTTAAAGTCCATAAGTGAAACCAATGAATTTTCAGTGTGTGAGTGGGGGAACTTATAACATATAAGAAAGAACGTCCCCATCCTTACGCATTGATCAGAGATCAGGCAAATGTTGGGTGAGGACTGGAACACAGGATTTTAAGTACAGGCTTTGGGGAATGATCTTTCCTCCATATCATGCTGTGTAAGGCAAGATCATAAACAGAAACCATGGAGTTCAGGCAATATCAGGACCTGAAGCTGGCATGATGACTGGTAGGCCAGAAAAGGAGTCAAAAGGGTCTGGACTGAAATATTTTTACAAGAAAAGTGAGAAGGAATAAAAGTATATCACGGAAGTTACTTCTGTCTTGCCATCAGATGTCAGCAATATAGATTCTTCAGTGTCATGCATAGTGCTCAGTACTTTTATTTTGACCTAATGACTATAAACTATTAATAATGGCATTAGACATTGCAACATGTGCTAGTTTGCATCAAAATACACTAATTTTGACTAAAATATGCCAACAATAATTATTTTGGAACCAATTGAACATGTTTTTACAATAATTTATTGTATATTTTTATTTCAATTTTCATTTTAGATACAGGGGTACATGTGCAGTTTTATTACACAGGTATATTGCATGATGCTGAGGTTTAAGCTTCTATTGATCCTTTTACCCAGGTAGTGAAGATAATATTCAATAGAAAATTATTCAGTACTTTCCCCTCGCTCCATGCCTCTATTTGTGGTCCCCAGGATCTATTTTTTCCATCTTTATGTCGATGTGTACCCAAGAATTAGCTCCCATGTTTAGGAATATGCAATATTTGGTTTTCTCCTTCTATGTTAATTCATTTAGGGTAATGACCTCCAGCTGTATCCATGTAGCTGAAAATGACAAGTTTTCATTCATTTTTATGGCTGTGTAGTATTCCAGGGTGCATACGCACATTTTAATTATCTAATCCACTGTTGATGTGCACCTAGGTTTATTCCATGACTTTGCTATTGTGAATAGTATAGTGATGAACATACAAATACATATATCTTTTTGATAACATGACTTCTTTTTTTTTTTTTTTTTTGAGACGGAGTCTGACTCTGTCACCCAGGCTGGAGTGCAGTGGCGCAATCTGGGCTCACTGCAAGCTCCGCCTCTCTGGTTCACACCATTCTCCCGCCTCAGCCTTCCGAGAGGCTGGGACTACAGGCACCCGCCAACACACCAGGCTAATTTTGTTTTTTTGTTTTTTTGTTTTTTTTAGTAGAGAACAGGGTTTCACCGTGTTAGCCAGGATGGTCTCGATCTCCTGACCTCGTGATCCGCCCGCCTCGGCCTCCCAAAGTGCTGGGATTACAGGCTTGAGCCACGGCGCCTGGCCAAAATGATTTCTCTTCTTTTGACACACACCCAGTAATGGAGTTTCTGGGTCAAATGGTAGTTCTATTTTTAATTGTTTGAGAAACCTCCAAACTGCTTTCTGCAGGGGCTGAACTGATTTACATTCCCACCAAGAGTGTATAGCCATTTCTTTTTCCACAACCTTGCTGACATCAGTTATTTTTTGACTTTTTAATGATAGCCATGCTGACTGTTGAGAGATGGTACCTCATAGAGGTTTTGATTTGTATTTCACTTATGATTCGTAATGTTGATTATTTTTCCTGTGAGTCTCACTTTGTCACCCAGGCTGGAGAGCAGTGTCACAATCTTGGCTCGCTGAAACCTCTGCCTCCTGGGTTCAAGAGATTATCCTGCCTCAGCCTCCCCAGTAGCTGGAAGTCATTTTTACCACACTCAGCTCATTTTTGTATTTTTAGTAGAGGTAGGGTTTTGCCATGTTGGCCAGGCTGGTCTCAAACTCCTGACTTCAGGTGATCCGCCCACCTGGGCCTCCTAAAATGCTGGGATTACAGGCGTGAGTCATCACACCCAGGCTTGTATGTCTTCTTTTGAGAAGTATCTGTTCATGTTCTTTGCCTGCTTTTAGTAGGGTTATATGTTTTTTCTTGTTGCTTTGTTTAAGTGCCTTATAGGTTCTGGATATCAATCCTCTGTTGAATGCATAGTTAGTGAATATATTCTCCCATTTTATATGCTGTTGGTTTGCTCTGTTGATAGTTTCTTTTGCTGTGCAGAAGCTCTTTAGTTTAATTAGGCTCCATTTTTTCTTGCATTTGTTTTTGAGGACCCGGTTATAAATGCTTTGCTCAGGTTGATGTTCTGAAGAGTGTTTCCTAGGCTTTCTTCTAGGATTTTTATAGTGTGAAATCTTACATTTAAGTATTTAATTCATCTTGAGTTAATTTTTATATATGGTGAAAAGTAGAGGTTCTTTTTCATTCTTCTGCATATGGCTAGCCAGTTTTTCCAGTACTACTTATTAATAGGGACTCCATCCCCTATTGCTTATTTTTGTCAACTTTGTTGAAGATCAGTTAGTTGTAGGTATGTGGCTTTATTTCTGGGTTCTGTATTCTGTTCCATTGGTCTAAGTGTCTAGTTTTTACCCATATCATGCTGTTTTAGTTACTGGAGCCTTATAGTATAGTTTGAAGTATGGTAAATGTGATGCCTTTGTCTTTGATCTCAACTCTCAACTATGTCCCAAATCTCAACTACGATTTCCTTCAGCGGTGTTTTCTAATTCTCCTTGTAGAGATGTTTTTCCTTCTTGGTTAGACGCATTTCTAGTTAACTTTTTGTGGCGATTGTAAATGGGATTGCTTTCTTCATTTGGCTCTCAGCTTGAACATTATTGATGTACAGAAAGGCTACTGATATTTGTTTATTGATTTTGTATACTGAAACTTTACCTAAGTTATTTATCAGGCCTAGGAGCCTTTTGGCAGAGTTTTTAGGGTTTTTAAAGTACAGAATCATATCATCAATAAAGAGAGATAATTTGATTTTTTTTTCCTATTTGGATGACTTCTATTTCTTTCTCTTGTCTGATTACTCTTGCTTGGATTTCCAATACTATGTTGAATATGAGCATGGAGAGTGGTCATCCTTATCTTCTTCCAATTTTTAAAGGGAATGCTTCCAGCTTTTTCCCATTCAGTATGATGTTGACTGTGGGCTTGGCCAAGATGCCTCTTATTATTTGAAATATGTTCCTTCAGTGCTTAGTTTGTTGAGGGTTTTTAATCATGAAAGGATGTTGAATTTTACAGAAAGCTTTTCTGTATCTATTGAAATGATCATATGTTTTTTCTATGTTGAACCAATCTTGCTTCCCAGGAATGAAAGCTACTTGATTGTGGCAAATTAAATTTTGATGTGCTCCTGTATTCAGTTTGCTAGCAATTGTTGAGAACTTTTGCCATCTATGATCCTCATGGATATTGTCCTGTAATTTTCTGTTTTCCTTATGTCTTTCCCAGATTTTGGTGTCAGCATGACACTGTTTTCATAGAAAAGTTAGAGAGGCATCCATCCTCCTTGAATTTTTTGGAATAATTTCAGTAGAATTGACACCAGCTCTCATTTGTACATCTGGTAGAATTTGGCGATGAATCCACATGGTCCAGGAATTTTTTTTTTTTTTTTGGTTGGTAGGTTTTTAAATTACTGATTCAATTTCAGAACTCACTATTGGTCTTTTCAGGCTTTCAATCTCTTCCTGATTTAATTTTAGGAAGTTTTATGTTTCTAGGAATTTATCCCTTTCCTCTATATTTTCTGGTTTGTGTGGCTATAGAAGTTTCCCTAATAATCTCTGAGGATCTTTTGTATTTCTGTGGGATTTGTTGTAATGTCACTTTTGTCATTTTGTTCCTGCAACACAGACTGTATTCTTGACTCACACATAAGTAGAAATTAACACAAGGCCAAACAGAAGTTTTTCTCAGGCAAGATTTAATAGGCTTGCAGCTCAAGCAATCCAAGGGAGCAGCACACAGGAAAGAGATCCTGATGCTTGCTTTCTGAAGGGCTTGGCTACTTCATTTTTAAAAAGCTGAGATGAGAAAAGGAGTGATATGTAGGCATGTACAGGCAGAGAACTTTAGCAGCTGTGCAGTTTGATAACATGTTTCTTTATGCATTATATGTCTAATTACCATGTTAAATCTCCACCAAAGGTATGACTTTTAGTATTATAATGAGATTATTATGAAGAAAATCTCAGCGAAAGATCAATGCTGGAGTCCACCTTGTCTTCAGCTGACTGGATCTTATCCAGTTCTTTCTTTCTTTATTTTTTTTTGAGACAGAGTCTCGCTCTGTTGCCCAGGCTGGAGTGCAGTGGTGGATTCTTGGCTCACTGCCTCACTGCAAGCTCCACCCCCCAGGTTCACGCCATTCTCCTGCCTCAGCCTCCCGAGTAGCGGGGACTACAGGCACCTGCCACCATGCCCGGCTAATTTTTTTTGTATTTTTTAGTAGAGACGGGATTTCACTATGTTAGCCAGGATGATCTCGATCTCCTGACCTCGTGATCCACCTGCCTCGGCCTCCCAGAATGCTGGGATTATAGACGTGAGCCACCGCACCCAGCCTCCAGTTCTTATGGAGAATATCAGAGTTTCACTTAAGTAAATGTGGAAGATGGTCAGGTTCTTATCAGGAATGCTAGAGTCCTGCTCTACCAACCTTGGGAGGCATCACTCGAGGAGATAAATGGTTATGCTCTTCCTTTATGGTTAGGAAATCAGCCTAGTCAGTTAGGTTAGGACAGGGTAGCTTTCTCCTGCATTACATGGGTCGGCTTGTTAAGGGAGGCAAGACGGTAAGGGAAGGAATCTTCTCGGACATGTGAGGTTCATGGGGTCTTGGTTATCATATCCCTTATCTGCCAAGACTGAGTCTCTTCTCTACACTGTTCCAATTTCAGATTGTGCTCATTTGTATCTTCTTTTTTTTCTTTGTAAATCTAGCTAACAGTCTATCAATCTTGTTTATCCTCTCAAACCAACTTTTGTTTTGTTAGTTGTTTGTGTGATTTTTTTGGGGGGGTCTCAATTTCATTTAAATCTAATCTGATTTTGTTTATTTATTTACTTCTTGTTAGTTTTTGTTTCTCTAGTACCTTTAGGTGTGATGTTAGATTATTAATTTGAGATCTTTCTGTGGTATTGATGTAGGTATTTGGTGTTATAAACTTTCCTCTTAATGTGGCATCCCAGAGATTTTGGTATGTAGTGTTTTCTGCTTTCATTTATTTCCAATAATTTTTTTGATTTCTGCTTTAATTGTGTTGTTTATGCAGATGTCATCCAGGAGCAAGTTGTTTAGATTTCATGCAGATGTGTGGTTTTGAGAGTTCCTCTTGGTATTTATTTCTATTTTTATTTCACTCTGGTTCAGTAGTATGCTTGGTATAATTTTGATTTTTTGAATTTATTGAAAATTGCTTTATCAGCAAGCACATGCTTGATCTTGGAGTATGTTCTGTGTGCTAATGAGAAGAATGTATATTCTGTGGTTATTGGGTGGAATATTCTGCCAATGTCTGTTAGATCCAATCGGTCAAGTGTCAAATTGAGTCCAGAATCTTGTTGATGGTTTTCTTTCTCAGTGATCTGTCTAATGCTGTCAGTGGGGTTTTGAAGTACATCACTATTATTATATAATTAAGTATTTTTGTAGGTCTAGAATTACTTGTTTTATGAGCCTGGGTGCTCCAATATTGGTTGTGTATATATTTAGGATAATTAAGCTTTCTTGTTTAATTGAACTTTTTATCATTATGTAATGACCTTGTCTTTTTTTTTTTTTTACTGTTGTTGGTTTAACTTCTGTTTTTTCTGATACAAGAATACCAATACATGCTTTTTAAAAAATTTCCATTTGCATTATAGATCTTTCTCCATCCTTTACTTTGAGCCTATGGGTGTCATTACATGAGAGATGGGTCTCTTGAAGACAGCAGAAGGTTGAGTCCTGTTTTTTAATCCTATTTGCCATTCTTTGTCTGTTAAGTGGGTGTTTAGACTATTTGCATTCACGCTTAATATTGATATGTGAGGTTTTTCTCCTGTCGTGGTGGTGTTAGCTGGTTGCTTTGTAGTATCCATTGTGTAGTTGCTTTTCAGAGTCTGTGGGTAATGTACTTATGTATGTTTTTGTGGTAGGAGGTGTAATTTTTTCCTTTCTGTAGTTATAAATCCCTTAAGCGTCTCTTATAAGGCCAGTCTAGTGGTAACAAATTTCATTAGTTGTTGTTTGTCCTCAAAAGATTTTATTCCTCCTTTGCTTATCAAGCTTGGTTTGTCAGGATATAAAATTTTTGGTTGAAATTTCTTTCCTTTAAGAATGCTAAAAATAAGCCCCCAATCTCTTCAGACTTGTAAGGTTTCTGCTGAGAAATCTGCTGTTATTTAACTGACGGGGTTTTCTTTATAGGTGATATGATGCTTTTCTCTAGCTGCCTTTTAGAGTTATTTTTTTTTTTGCATTAATCTTAGAAAGTCGGATGACTATGTGTCTTGGGGGTGATTGTCTTATATAGTATCTTGCAGGGGTTACCTGAATTCTTCATATTCCCCTGTTGACTTCTCTAGTGAGATTTGGGGAATTTTTATGGATTATATCCTCAAATATGCTTTCCAAGTTGATTACTCTCTCTTCTTCTCTCTCAGAAACGCCAATGAGTCATAGGTTTGGTCACTTTACATAATTCCACATTTCTTGGAGGCTTTTCTCATTTTTAAAAATTTATTTTTTCCTTATTTTTGTCTGATCAGATTGATTTGAAGGACTATTCTTTAAGCTCTAAAGTTATTTCCCCTGCTTGGTCTCATCTGTTGTTAAGGCTTCCAACTGTATTTTGAAATTCCTGTAGTGAATTTTTAAATTCCAGAAGTTCAGTTTGGGTTCTTTCTTAATATAGCTATGCCATCTTTTAAATTTTGGATTATTTTTCTGGCTTCCCTAAATTGAATATAAACTTTCTTTGGATCTTGTTACACTTCCTTGCCATCAAGATTCTGAATTCTATGTCTGTCATTTCAGACATTTCCATCTGGTTAGGATCCATTGCTAGGGAGCTAGTGTGATCCTTTGGAGGTAACAAAACACTCTGACTTTTTGAATTTCTAGAGTTCTTGCACTGAGCCCTTCTCA
Organism: Symphalangus syndactylus; assembly: GCF_028878055.3. Taxonomy (NCBI): domain Eukaryota; kingdom Metazoa; phylum Chordata; class Mammalia; order Primates; family Hylobatidae; genus Symphalangus; species Symphalangus syndactylus. The sequence goes on from NC_072428.2 coordinate 15,975,743, forward strand.
TCTGAAGGAGCTGGAGTTTCTTTTTCTTTTTAAATTTGTTGTCAGTCATAAGGGGCTCTTTGTTTTTATATTCTTAGTTTATTCCCTCGAGTGTTTGACTGTAGTGTATGTTGTGTAAGGGGATTGTCTTTGTTTCTGGGTGCTTTCAGGGGCCCAAGGCTCCATGTGGTTTTCTTGGTTGTAGATCGGTTTCTGCAGGTTTCACAGCATTACATTTTGAAGCAGTGTAGTTTTCTTTGTTGGTGTAATTCAGGCTGTCGTCCAGTAGACGGCGCGTAAGAGTAAAGGCTGGCAAATAGGCGCTTAGCTGCGGTACTTAGTATTTCAGTGCATGTGCAGCAGTACTCTGGGGAGGAGAGGAGAGGAGAGGAGCGAGAGATGACTCCCATACCAAGTCCATAAAACTATTATTTAAATTTCAAAAGCAATATATGTCTATAATTAACAAATAGGACAAAATGAACAAAATTAAAATTAATAAATAAAAATATCTCCCTCCCCACACTTACATACAAGTGCACACTTCCTAGAAATAGAACCGCTAGCAATCTTTAAATACGTTTGTCTGTAATTTTTTTGTGGATGTAAAAACGTAAATACAACACATAATCTATCCAGGGTTCCCTCCTTTCTTCCACTGTTCTCTGAGAACTCAGTTTGAACAATGATGTTATCATGGTTTCTTTTTTTCTTTTTTCTTTTTTTTTTTTTTTGTTTTTGGAGAGAGAGTCTCGCTCTGTCTCCCAGGCTGTAGTGCAGTGGTGCGATCTTGGCTCACTGCAAGCTCCACCTCCCGGGTTCACACCGTTCTCCTGCCTCAGCCTCCCGAGTAGCTGAGATTACAGGTGCCCGCCACCACGCCCAGCTAATTTTTTGTATTTTTAGTAGAGACAGAATTTCACCGTGTTAGCCAGGATGGTCTCGATCTCCTGACCTCGTGATCTGCCCACCTCGGCCTCCCAAAGTGCTGGGATTACAGGCGTGAGCCACTGTGCCCGGCCCAATCATTCTTACTTTGTTTTCTTGTCCTATATTGCTGATGACCAGAAGTGATCTTCTCTAATATTATTGGGTATTTACCCAACCAGGGCTTCCTGCGTGTCCACAATAAGAAAATGAGAATAAATTAATCTGATTAGTTGGCAAAAGTTAGGTAATATCAGCTGCTCTTGAAACTCAACTGTCTTAGTTCAAGCTGCTATAACAAATTACCAAAGACTGGGTGGCTTACACAACAAACATTTATTTCTCACAGTTCTGGAGGCGGGAAAGTCTCAGATCAAGGTGACGGCAGGTCTGTTGTCTGTGAAGCATCTGCTTGCCAGTTTGCGATGGCTGTGTTATCCTCATATCCTCACACGGCAGAGGGCGGAAATGGAAAACAAACTGTCTCAAGCTTCTTCTAATGAGGGCCCTAATTTCATCAGAAGTGCTCTACCCTCATGATCTAATTACCTCCCAAAGGCCTTATCTTCAAATTCCACCACATTGGGGATCATGATTTTAATAGATAAATTTGGGAAGGATACAAGCATTCAGTCCAAATGGAGGTATCTTTATAAAACCAGAAGAATGAAGAGAGTCTGAGCTTTGTAATTCATATGTGTGATCTTTCGTGAAATTAGGAGATGAAATAGCTCTACAACTAATGAGAGAATGGGATTAAAAACAAAGAAGGGGAGATGGGAAAAGAAACATGAGTCCTGGGAGAATGGGTCCCAGCCTAAGCGTCATAGATGAGGGACAAGCAAGGCAGACACTATAAAGGGCACAGCTGAAATTAGAGGTGGAGATTTACCAAAGACAAACTACCTACTTCCCAATTTGCCTAAGAATCTCCAAAATTAAATCAAATTAAAATTGTTTATTTTAATTAAAGGAAGCAAGTTGGATAGTTTTCGAAAGAAATTTTGATTCAGACTGTAATCTGAATACAGTTTCACTAGCCAGTTTGAATAGGATTTTCTTCAATGTGTCAGGGAAATATTTTAAAGGCCACAGAATATCCACAAACCTCCACCACTGACACCAATAATTGTGGTTTAAAGGGTGATAATGGATCCCAAATGACAATGTACAAATATAATTTCTTACTCCAATGTTCCTTATAATTTTCTCTGGGAGGATGGGGAGCAATATTAAAACATGGCAGTTTGCATAGACAAACATAATTTTGCTCACTGTAATTACTGCAGCCAGTCACGGTATATCCTCAGTAGTAGAATTTTCATCACCAAAAGAAGCTTTGCTTTCCTCAGTAATATTCAGGACAGATGGAACTGGATTTCTCATTCTGTGCCTCTTGGGGATATTACAGACCTCACATTAAAGTCATCAGCTATGACTCCAAGATCTAACAGCAGTAAAAGTTTCCTTGGAAAAACAGTAATTGTTTTATGGTCACTTTTCTAACTTTAACTCCCTTTTTTAGTTGACTTTCACTATTATCTGGTAGTGAACAATTGACTTTTGTCGTTTTCTCTTAGAAGACTAGAATTAAAAATATTTATGGTTTGCAGTAATGCATTCACTACTATGGCAAAATGTTGCCAATGGGTGTTTTTCTCCTCTTTTTCAAAAGATGATTACATGTTCACAATTTACAACGTATTGTACACATTTCAGCAGGAAATCGTAAGCTTTTGTCTTTTGACAGCAAGAAGGAATTACTGCCCTTTTTAAAATAGCTTCTCTATTTTGTCCAAATAAATGATTCATGCTAGAGACTTCATGATTTCTTTTGTTGGTTTCTGTGAATTTCAGCAAGGGCCGTCAGAAGAGAAGTAAGCATTTCTGAAAATTTCAGAAAATTATAGGTTTTATATGAGAAGGAGGATGCATTCAAGTATCTTTAGTCCTGATTTCTTCTTCCTTCTATGCTTTATTAATGTAATGCTTAGAGGAAGGAAACGAAAATAAATGAGAGGGTAGGAAATGAATATATTCTTTATCTGTCTCCAGTGACTTCTCAGTGCCCAGTTTCCTTATCCTGATAGGAATAAAAGAAAGTAAGAGATGTCTGTATCCATGTTGACTAATACCTACAACCAACTCAGAAAACTCCTTTTATTTACAAATAGCAGCATGCTTTTGTGAGCGCGTGCTTATTCCAGAAGTTTCTGTATCTTTCATAAGTTAAATAATAAAATAACCTATTAATACATTTATGCAGTAACATATTATTTTTGGTGCTATTTGACTTGTAGTTTACTTAGACTCTTGCTGCTCTTAGAAATACATAATTGGCAGGTGACCTAAATGTCCTCTAATCTTTGTAATGGTTATACCTATGCATGGAGCAAATTCCTTTAGAGCCTCAGTTGGTCTGCATGAAAGCAGTGGTTAAAAGTTTGCAATTCTATTATTAAAGTTAAATCCTGGCACATTGCTTCCATCTCTTGCTTCCCCGCACCCCAGGGTTTCTCAATCTCAGCACTGTTTTCATTTGTGGATGGATAATTTTTGTTTCGGAAGGCTGTCGTATGCATTGTAAAATGTTTAGCTGTATCCCTGGCTTCTACACACAAGATGCCTGTAGCACCGTCACCCCTTATTTGTAACAAATGTCTTCAGACATTGTCAAATGATCCTCCCTGGGGAACAAAATCACTCATGACTGACAGCCACTGCCCTGTGTTTTGCAGGCATACCAATTTATTTGAAATTCTTCAGAAATGATTACATAGGCATCCACCATGCGTTTGATGGAATCTAAAGGATAAAGGCAATTGTAAAGGCGTGGATATGTATACAGATCCTCTTTTATCTAATGTGAACATTCATTGCTGGTTTTTGTACATTTAAGACATACATATGCACACATGTCTCTAGATTTTTAAATCTTAATGTCTGTTCCAAATCAGTTATAGCAAACACAGTAATTGTGGTATATACTACCAGATATTTAAGCCATCTTTGCATTTTCAGAAATATAGAACATATCTTCATACTTTATGTAACTTGGAAGCCAGGGGTTTTCATAGGATTTGGATTAGCTGATGGATTTGATTTAATACTCCCCCTGCTATTTAGCTGTTTGTGCCTGATCGGAGCCTCATCTATAAAACTGTCAATAATAACACAATAATAATAATCTGGTCAGGTGGCTGAGAAGGCTACACGGGCTAAACCTGTGAAAATCTATAGCACAGTGACTGGAACCTAATCTAGACTCAAAAAAAAAAAAAAAAAAATCCCACATTATTTTCAACCCTCTAAAACAGGAAGAGTAGTTTATGGATAACTAGGAACATTAGTACCAAAAAGAAAGTGTAATTTCTACACTCTTCAAACCTTTTCATCAAGCTTATATTTTAAAGAGTCTTTGGGGTAGAATGTAAAAAGGCTTGAAGCTCTGGGATTTCAAAAGACTCAAAAGACTTTGGCCTGACTTCCAGTTCTGATTATTATTTGGTGTAAAAATCTCCAAAATTGTTAACATCTTAGAGCCTTCATTTTCTTGAAAAAGACAAAAAATACACATACATTAGAAGAAACTTAAAAATCCCGAAGTACACTGAAAATGCAAGGTCCTGTTCCTTTATGATTAGTAAACCATTCAGAAAGACAAATAAACAGAATTTGTCCTCACCGAATATCCCATGCCTAAGAATGCCAAGCAATTTATAAAGCTTGTAAGCCCATGGAGGACAAAAGAGAACCTCGTGATGCCTATAATCAAAATACAGAGGCTGTGAGTGAGTTGGAATCTTCCAGGGTGAGAATAAAACTGCTAAAAGGCTTAGTCCTGCAGAAAAAGGCAAGATGATGTTTCCTTTCTCAGTATGATTGGCAGCAACCTTCAAGTGTGGCAGCTCCAATTCCCCACTTCACTGTTGGTAGACACAGCCAAGCTTCAGAATCCTCATTTTTATTCTAATGGTCACCTCCCCGAAACCCTGTAAAATGCAGCTCCCCACCAGCATCTGTCACTCTCCTTTTGGCTTTCTAGGTCCATAGAGGGGTCATTCCCTTTAGAATAATAAGGCTAATGGGTTTGGCAAATTTGCAGAAAGATGTGAGCAGAGGAGGGATGATTTTTCAGTATGGTTTTAAGGCAGTTATGAAATGAGGTATTGAGATTTTCAGGAATCTATGACTTCTTAGATACAGCATATTACTGCGTTTCTTTATATGCTGACTTTAGTATCTCTGCGAGAGTGGGAGCAATGTCTGTCGTAAGTACTGTTCTTGACATACCTCCAACTTCCCTTCAGCACATAGCAAATATTTGCTATGACCTCCTGCCCAGAGGCCCAAAAGTGAAGCAATTGTTTTTGGTTATTTTGTTGTTGTTGTTGTTGTTTTTATGGAAGCTGTAATAAGAATTACCAGCATGAAAAATTGATTTATTACCAATCTCAATAGGAAACTGATAACATAAGATTTTTAAAAAATATTTATTATTTTTTAACACCAAGTAGATATAAAAGAATATTTATTACATGTGTAAACTATGAAGAATACCAAGACTACAAAAACTCATGTGTCTACCACCCAGTCCCCTAAGGACCTTGCACATGGACCCATGCCTATCTTTCTCCAATGTAGAAAATTGTTATTCTAAATTTTGTTAATCATTTACTTTTTAAGGTATTACTGCATGTATTTGAGCAGCATTTGAATTTCTTGCATGTTTTTACAATTTATATAAATAGAATCATACATTATGATTTTTTCTAGGCCCTGGGTTTTGTTTTTGTTTTTGTTTTTTTTTGAGACACAGTCTTGCTCTGTCACCCAGGCTGGAGTGCAGTGGTGCAATCTCGGCTCAATGCAACTTCCGCCTCCCACGTTCAAGTAATTCTCCTACCTCAGCCTCCTGAGTAGCGGAGACTACAGGTACCCGCCACCATGATGGGCTAATTTTTATATTTTTACTACAGATAGAGTTTCACCACTTTGGCCAGGCTGATCTTGAACTCCTGACCTCACGCGATCCACCTGTCTCAGCCTCCCAAAGTGTTGGGATTATAGGCATGAGCTACCACGCCTGGCCCTAGACCTTGTTCTTTTTAATTCGAATGAAGTTTCCTGAAATACATGTATTGTTCTGCAATTCATTTTTCCTTGCCATATAGTACTCTGTTCTACTCCTGAAGGATATGTGGCATGTCCAGTTCTTGCTACTACAAATTTCAGTTATGAACATTCTTGTCGGTGATACCCAGTGAGCATGCACAAGGATTTTCTAGGATATGGACTTAGGAATACAAGTGCTACATCGTATGGTAGGTACACATTCAATATTTCTAGGTAATACCAAATGCCTTTCCAATACAGTGGTACTATTTTTCACTCCCTACCGCTGTGACAATTGTTGCTGCTCTATATACTTGCCAACATTTGTTTTCATTTGGCTTTTTATATACTTTGAGGATTTGCTGAATTGAAATGGCATTTTATTGTCGTTATAAATTAGAATTTCCTGATTACTGGTGAAAACTATTTTCTAAGGTTTCTGACTATTTGTGTTTTCTTATTTGTGAAGGACGTCTTTAACATATTTGCTCACTTTTCTACTTAGTTTCCTTTGTATTTAATTGTAGGGCTCTTTATTTTGGAAAATAATCTGAGAGTAGCATATGTATCTTGTCTCAGCTCATTCTTTTCACTACATTTTGATATTTTTGATAAATACATTATCTGGATTTTATTACAGGTGAAGTTATTCATTTTCTCCTTTATGTTTGTGCTCTGTATGTCTATAAGTGTGTTGGTAATACATAGTTGCCTGCCCGTAGTCAGCAGGTATTCTCTTACAGTGTCCTCTCAACAGTTTGAAGTATTGCTTCTCAAATGCCAGTCTTTAATCCACTTGGAATTGATTTTGTGTATAGTGGAAGGTAGTGGCAGAATATCATTGTTTCCATATAAATGATCAATTTTCCCAGTAATTTCTATTGAAAAGTCTAACATTTGCCACCAGAAAAATACCAAGTTAGTCATAATAAACCAAGTGTCCTTATATGTATATGTCCGTTTCTGGCATCTCTTTTCTACTTCATGGGTTGATGTTTTATTCCCTTACTGGTACCACACCTTCTTATTCACTATTTTTTATAATAATCATAACAATATCAGCCTCCCAACACTACACATTTGTTCTTTTGGGGGACAGTTGGTCATTCTTGATTATTTGCTCCTCTACAAATACTTGAGGATTAGTGGGACAAGTTTCATAGGATGCAACAGTGATACAGAGGATATTCATCAAATGGTTTTTTCTTTGTAACTAACAACTGCAAACAATTGATTTACAACCATTTACTTAGCTCATAATCTGTGGTTGGCCAAATGGGACTGGAGTCAGTTGAATGGTCCCTTTGGTCCAAGGCATGCTGTGAGGTAATTAAGAAATAGTAGCAATATTGTGATCGGAAGTGGGGTTAAATTTGCAGTAGATATTTATTGCTGCATTAAAAAGCCACCCTAAAACTTAAAGGCTTAAAATAATAATAAACGTTTACTTTCTTGTACAATATCATGGTAAGAAATTTTGAAATGACATGGTGGTTCTGGCTGAGGACTCTCAATGATGTTGAAATGAAGGTGTTGCCAGGGTACAGTCACCTGGATGCTTGACTGTAGCCTGTCAGAGGCTTCCCATGAGGCTCACTTGTGTGGCTGGCAGGGTGGGGCTGGCTGTTGGCCACCTGAGTTCTGCACCATATGGATCATTTCAAAGGGCTGCATGGCTCTCCTCACAATAGGCATCTGGCTTCCGTAAAAGCAATTATTCTGAGAGAGCAAGGTGAAAGCTTCAATGTGTATTGTGAATGAGCTATGAGGTTATATTCTGTAATTCCCACAATATCCTATTGGTTACACAGATTATCCCTCTGCTATAGCGATGGGAATTGAACAGGGCATACATACTAGGTGGTAGACATCACTGAGAGCAATCTTGGAAAATGTCTTCTACAGTCTCTTTGTTTGGGGTGAAACATAAATTACAGTAATTCTATATTTCATGATAAACAAAAAGCTTTGGGCTTTGAAAGTACAGGTGTATTTAAAGACAGATTTACATCAGAGAGAAGGAGAAACCAGAAAACTACCTTTTATTTCTAAATGTCTTCCTCAGATTGTCATTTTAAAATACTCTATTATAGCCTGACTTCTCTGTAAAGAATTATTTACATGTATATTTCAATCCTCATAACTACCCTTTTAAGTAAATATTCATAATTTCATTTCGAAGTTGAAGAAACAATTAAGAGTGCTTGTGTCACTTGTTCAAATGTATATAGCTACCAAGTGGCAGAAGCGGGCTTCTAATCCTGACATATTAGTCTGCATATCTCCTGAGTTTTCCAGGTAACAGACTGTCCAGTGAATACGTAAGAGGAATTTGTTGGCATCCCCAGATAGAAGTATTAGGAATACCTTTCTAGGTACAGATTTTCTAAAGGGCATGCTCACTTGTTCTGTCCAAATTTCAAACAAATAGCAGAACTTCAAATATTGCTTAGGAGTCATCTAGTTAAGAACTTAGTCTGCCCTCTACAATACCAGAAGGAATTAGATTAGATCAGAACTTTAAAAGCAATAATGGCCGGGCGCAGGGGCTCATGCCTATCATCCCAGCACTTTGGGAGGCTAAGATAGGTGGACCACCTGAGCTTGTGAGTTCAAGAGCAGTCAGGCCAACATGGTGAAATCTAATCTCTACTTAAGAAAAAAAAAAAAAAAATTAGCCAGGCATTGTGGCACATGCCTGCAGTCCCAGCTACTCAGGAGACTGAGGCAGGAGAATCACTTGAACCCAAGAGGCTGAGGTTGCAGTGAGCCAAGATCACACCACTGCACTCCAGCCCGGGCAACAGGATAAGACTCCATCTCAATTAAAAAAAAAAAAAAAAAGAGAGAAAGAAAAAAAGGAACTTATACGAAATAACAAAGGATCTATTGAAATAAATATGGCTTTGGGATGAATGCTCTTTTGTTTATTAATCTTGTTCTCAAATATCTCGAATAATTACAATATATACTATTCTAGTCTAGTATGTTTCTGGTGAAAACTAGAATCTCTTTGTAAAGGTTTTTTAAGGTGGTCCTGAGACAGTATCTTAGCCTTACTATGCTTATTCCTCCTTCTCTATAATTACATTTGTATTTTTCACACCATCTTGGTAAATTTTTATATTAATGCTAATATATTAATTACATGGGTCAGCATTCTTGTAAATATTGTCTATTTGTGAGTTTTTCTAGAAATAGCTTTTTATGAAAGTTATATTTCTGTTCCCATGAACTACAATTCAAGATTAGATTTTGGGTGGGGACACAGCCAAACCACATTACTTACCTTTTTCAAAAGTATTTTGCGGCATGTAGGTTTAACTTTTCGTTCTTTAAAGCTTCCTACATATAGGTTAGCTATGGGATGTGTTAGCTATGAGATCTTGGGGAAATCCAGTAAGTGAAAATCAAAGTGTTTTAAGTAAAAAATCAAAATGTCATTTGAACCAAAATGAAAATACAATATATTCAAGAAAATAATGTTAGCAACTGAGAAAATATTGGTTTGAGATACATGCCTTTTCAAAAGATACCTATTACATAAAGCAAGAAAAATGCAGAGCATTTGTCAATGATATTGTGAGAAAACTTTAATTAAGTCAGTAACTTCATCAATCCTCTTTAGAAATATCTTTGTAATTTCAAGTGACAACAATGTATCCTTGCCTTTAGCCCTCCTCTGTTATTAGATGTGGTTATTTTGTACAATTACCACATTACTGTGCAAGGAAGTTTGCATTTTAGTTTAAGGGTTTTAACTTTTATTGCAAATGTTAATGCAACATTAAAATTCAGCATTTAAGTTCCCAGGAGAAAGGAAATGCAAAGGGAAAGTTCCTGATGTGACTAATTTGTTATTCTGTCTTAGGCTTCTCATTAGGACATGCATTTATGTTTCCAACTTATAAATTAAAAAGCATTAAACCCAGTTCTTTCTTTCATCATTTTACTCAAAGGGGAGAACATCCTCCATTACTGTCCATGGTACAAAGTTTTTTGTTTTTTTTTTGTAACTCTGAATCTACAAATTATGTTTCTTTTCCATTCACATATTTCTCTGGTTCCTTATTCAGGTCATGTCTATCTACTGTCAAGCAAACTAGTACAAAAGTAATGTTTATCAAACTATTCACTTTTATATCCATAACACATAAATATAATCTTATATTTTCTGTTTACAAAAATTCTACATATGTATCATAAATGATGACTGCTGCCTCTATAAAACAGTCTCTCTACCATAACCTGAATTATTTCTAATAACCAATTTATACATTTTTAAATACTTTACTGAAATTTGATCAATAACTGGGGAAGATAAGATAGCCCCTGTTTTGGGTATGAGTATACCAAAATAAGGTCATGGACTTGGGTGTTATAAAATCTGAGATTCAGTCCATTCCAAGATGGCCGAATAGGAACAGCTCCCATCTGCAGCTCCTAGCGTGATCCACATAGAAGACGGGTGATTTCTGCATCTCCAACTGAGGTACCTGGTTCATCTTATTGGGACTGGTTGGAAAGTGGGTGCAGCCCACAGAAGGCAAGCCAAAACAGAGCAGGGCATCACCTCACCGGGGAAGGGAAAGGGGTCGGGGGATTTCTCTTTCCTAGCTAAGGGAAGCTGTGACAGTCTGTACCGGGAAAATCGGGACACTGCCACCTAAACACTGCACTTTTCCAACGGTGTTAGCAAACGGCACACCAGGAGATTATATCCCACGCCTGGCTCAATGGGTCCCACACCCACCGAGCCTTGTTCACTGCTAGTCCAAGGTCCTATTGCTAGGCAGCAAGCCTGGCTGGGGGAGGGTCATCTGCCATTGCTGAGGCTTGAGTAGGTAAACAAAGCAGCCAGGAAGCTCAAACTGGGTGGAGCCCACCTCAGCTCAATGAGGCCTGCCTGCCTCCATAGACTCCATCTCTGGGGGCAGGGTATAGCTGAACGAGAGGCAGCAGAAACTTCTGCAGGATTAAACGTCCCTGTCTGACAGCTCTGAAGAGAGCAGTGGTTCTCCCAGCACAGTGTTTGAGCTCTGAGAATGGACAGACTGCATCCTCAAGTGGGTCCCTGAACCCCGTGTGGCCTAACTTGGAGACACCTCTCAGTAGGGGCCGACTGACACCTCATACAGCTGGGTGCCCCTCTGAGACTAAGCTTCCAGAGGAAATATTAGGCAGCAATATTTGCTTTTCTGCAATATTTGCTGTTCTGCAGCCTCCGCTGGTGATACCCAGGCAAACAGGGCCTGGAGTGGACCTCCAGGAAACTCCAACAGACCTGCAGCTGAGGAACATGACTGTTAGAAGGAAAACTAACAAACAGAAAGGAATAGCATCAACATCAACAAAAAGGATATCCACACCAAAACTCAATGCGTAGATCACCATCATCAAAGACCAAAGGTAGATAAAACCACAAAGATGGGGAGAAACCAGAGCAGAAAAGCTGAAAATTCTGAAAACCACAGAGTCCCTTCTCCTCCAAAGGATCAGAGCTCCTCGCCAACAACAGAACAAAGCAGGATGGAGAATGACTTTGATGAGTTGACAGAAGTAGGCTTCAGAAAGTTGGTAATAACAAACTTCTCCAAGCTAAAGGAGGATGTTCAAACCCATAGCAAAGAAGCTAAAAACCTTGAAAAAAGATTAGATGAATGGCTAACTAGAATAAACAGTATAGAGAAGACCTTAAGTGACCTGTGGGAGCTGAAAACCATGGCATGGGAACTACGTGACGCATGCACAAGCTTCAGTAGCCAATTTGATCAAGCGGAAGAAAGGGTATCAGTGACTGAAGATCAAATTAATGAAATGAAGCAAGAAGAGACGTTTAGAGAAAAAAGGGTAAAAAGAAATGAACAAAGCCTCCAAGAAATATGGGACTATGTGAAAAGACCAAATGTACATTTGATTGGTGTACCTGAAAGTGATGGGGAGAATGGAACCAAGCTGGAAAACACCCTTCAGGATATTATCCAGGAGAACTTTCCCAACCTAACAAGGCAGGCCAACGTTCAAATTCAGGAAATACAGAGAACACCACAAAGATACCCCAAGACACATAATTGTCAGATTCACCAAGGTTGAAACGAAGGAAAAAATGTTAAGGGCAGCCCAAGAGAAAGGTCGAGTTACCCACAAAAGGAAGCCCATCAGACTAACAGCAAATCTCTCAGCAGAAAACCTATAAGCCAGAAGAGAGTAGGGGTCAATATTCAACATTCTTAAAGAAAAGAATTTTCAACCCAGAATTTCATATCCAGCCAAACTAAGCTTCATAACTGAAGGAGAAATAAAATCCTTTACAGATAAGCAAATGCTGAGTGATTTTGTTGCCACCAGGCCTGCCTTACAAGAGCTCCTGAAGGAAGCACTAAACATGGAAAAGAACAACTGCTACCAGCCACTGCAAACACATACCAAATTGTAAAGACCATGGATGCTAGGAAGAAACTGCAAAACTAATGGGCAAAATAACCAGCTAACATCATAATGACAGGATCAAAATCACACATAACAATATAAACCTTAAATGTAAATGGGCTAAATGCCCCAATTAAAAGACACAGACTGGCAAATTGGATAAAGAGTCAAGACTCTTCAGTGTGCTGTATTCAGGAAACCCTTCGCACGTGCAGAGATACACATAGGCTCAAAATAAAGGGATGGAGGCAGAGCTACCAAGCAAATGGTAAGCAAAAAAAAGGAGGGGTTGCAATCCTAGTCTCTGATAAAACAGACTTTAAACCAACAAAGATCAAAAGAGACAAAGAAGGCCATTACATAATGGTAAAGAGATCAATTCAACAAGAAGAGCTAACTATCTTGAATATATACGCACCCAATAAAGGAGCACCCAGATTCATAAAGCAAGTCCTGAGTGAGCTACAAGGAGACTTAGACTCCCACACAATAATAATGGGAGACTTTAACATCCCACTGTCAATATTAGACAGATCAATGAGACAGAAAGTTAACAAGGATATCCAGGACTTAAACTCAGCTCTGCACCAAGTGGACCTAATAGACATGTACAGAACTCTCCACCCCAAATCAACAGAATATACATTCTTCTCAGCACCACATTGCACTTATTCCAAAATTGACCACCTAGTTGGAAGTAAAGGACTCTTCAGAAAATGTAAAAGAACAGAAATTACAACAAACTGTCTCTCAGACCACAGTGCAATCAAATTAGAACTCAGGATTAAGAAACTCATTAAAAACCACACAACTACACGGAAACTGAACAATGTGATCCTGAGTGACTACTGGGTACATAACAAAATGAAGGCAGAAATAAAGATATTCTTTGAAAGCAGTGAGAACAAAGACACAACATACCAGACTCTCTGGGACACATTTAAAGCAGTCTGTAGAGGGAAATTTATAGCACTAAATGCCCACAAGAGAAAGCAGGAAAGATCTAAACTTGACACCCTAATATCACAATTAAAAGAACTAGAGAAGCAAGAGCAAACACATTCAAAAGCTAGAAGAATGCAAGAAACAACTAAGATCAGAGCAGAATTGAAGGAAATAAAGACACAAAAACCCTTCAAAAAATCAATGAATCCAGGAGCTGCTTTTTTGAAAAGATCAACAAAATTGATAGACCGCTAGCAAGACTAATAAGGAAGAAAAGAGAGAAGAATCAAATAGATGCAATAAAAAATGATAAAGGGGATATCACCACCGATCCCACAGAAATACAAACTACCATCAGAGAATACTATAAACACCTCTATGCAAACAAACTAGAAAATCTCAAAGAAATGGATAAATTTTTGGACACATACACCCTCCCAAGACTAAAACAGGAAGAAGTAGAATCACTGAATAGACGAATAACAGGCTCTGAAATTGAGGTAATAATTAATAGGCTACCAAGCAAAAAAAGCCTAGGACCAGAAGGATTCACAGTTGAATTCTACCAGAGGTACAAAGAGAAACTGGTAGCATTCCTTCTGAAACTATTCCAATTAATAGAAAAAGAGGGAATCCTCCCTGACTCATTTTATGAGGCCAGCATCATCCTGATACCAAAGCCTGGCAGAAACACAACAAAAAAAGATAATTTTAGACCAATATCCCTGATGAACATTGATGCAAAAATCCTCAATAAAATACTGGCAAACCGAGTCCAGCAGCACGTCAAAAAGCTTATCCACCATAATCAAGTGGGCTTCATCCCTGGGATGCAAGGCTGGTTCAACATACGCAAATCAATAAATGTAATCCATCACGTAAACAGAACCAAAGACAAAAACCACATGATTATCTCAGCAGATGCAGAAAAGGCCTTTGACAAAATTCACAGCCCTTCATGCTAAAAGCTCTCAACAAATTAGGTATTGATGGAACGTATCTCAAAATAATAAGAGCTATTTATGACAAACCCACAGCTAGTATCATACTGAATGGGCAAAAACTGGAAGCATTCCCTTTGAAAACTGGCACAAGACAGGGATGCCCTCTCTCACCACTCCTATTCAACATAGTGTTGGAAGTTCTGGCCAGGGCAATCAGGCAAAAGAAAGAAATAAAGCATATTCAATTAGGAAAAGAGGAAGTCAAATTGTCCCTGTTTGCAGATGACATGATTGTATATCTAGAAAACCCCATCATCTCAGCCCAAAATCTCCTTAAGCTGATAAGCAACTTCAGCAAAGTCTCAGGATACAAAATCAATGTGCAAAAATCACAAGTATTCTTAGACACCAATAACAGAGAGCCAAATCATGAGTGAACTCCCATTCACAATTGCTACAAAGAGAATAAAATACCTAGGATTCCAACTTACAAGGGAGGTGAAGGACCTCCTCAAGGAGAACTACAAACCACTGCTCAATGAAATAAAAGAGGACAGAAACAAATGCAAGAACATTCCATGCTCATGGATAAGAAGAATCAATATCATGAAAATGGCCATGCTGCCCAAGGTAATTTATAGATTCAATGCCATCCCCATCAAGCTACCAATGACTTTCTTCATAGAATTAGAAAAACTACTCTAAAGTTCATATGGAATCAAAAAAGAGACCCCATTGCAAAGACAATCCTAAGCAAAAAGAACAAAGCTGGAGGCATCATGTTACATGACTTCAAACTATACTTCAAGGCTACGGTAACCAAAACAGCATGGTACTGGTACCAAAACAGAGATATAGACCAATGGAATAGAACAGAGGCCTCAGAAATAACACCAAACATCTACAACCATCTGATCTTTGACAAACCTGACAAAAATAAGAAATGGGGAAGGGATTCCCTATTTAATAAATGGTGCTAGGAAAACTGGCTAGCCATATGTAGAAAGCTGAAACTGGATCCCTTCCTTACACCTTATACAAAAATTAATTCACAATGGATTAAAGACTTACATGTTAGACCTAAAACCATAAAAACCCTAGAAGAAAACCTAGGCAGTACCATTCAGGACATAGGCATGGGCAAGGACTTCGTGACTAAAACACCAAAAGCAATGGCAAGAAAAGCCAAAATTGACAAATGGGATCTAATTAAACTAAAGAGCTTCTGCACAGCAAAAGAAACCACCATCAGAGTGAACAGGCAACCTACAGAATTGGAGAAAATTTTTGCAATCTACCCATCTGACAAAGGGCTAATATCCAGAATCTACAATGAACTCAAACAAATTTACAAGAAAAAAACAAACAACCCCATCAAAAAGTGGGTGAAGGATATGAACAGACACTTCTCAAAAGAAGACATTTATGCCACTAAAAGACACATGCAAAAATGCTCATCATCACTGGCCATCAGAGAAATGCAAATCAAAACCACAATGAGATACCATCTCACACCAGTTAGAATGGCCATCATTAAAAAGTCAGGAAACAACAGATGCTGGAGAGGATGTGGAGAAATAGGAACTGTTTTACAATGTTGGTGGGACTGTAAACTAGTTCAACCATTGTGGAAGTCAGTGTGGCGATTCCTCAGGGATCTAGAACTAGAAATACCATTTGACCCAGCAATCCCATTACTTGGTATATACCCAAAGGATTATAAATCATGCTGCTATAAAGACACATGCACACGTATGTTTATTGTGGCACTATTCACAATAGCAAAGACTTGGAACCAACCCAAATGCCCATCAATGATAGGCTGGATTAAGAAAATGTGGCACATATACACCATGGAATGCTATACAGCCATAAAAAAGAATGAGTTCATGTCCTTTGTAGGGACATGGATGAAGCTGGAAACCATCATTCTATCACAAGGACAGAAAACCAAACATCACATGTTCTCACTCATAAGTGGAAACTGAACAATGAGAACACTTGGACGCAGGGTGGGGAACATCACACACCCGGCCCTGTCGTGGGTTGAGGGGATGGGGGAGGGATAGCATTGGGAGAAATACCTAATGTGAATGACGAGTTAATGGGTGCAACAAACCAACCCGGCACATATATACATATGTAACAAACCTCCACGTTGTGCACATGTATCCTAGAACTTAGAGTATAATAATAAAAAAACTAAAATAAAAATAAAATCTGAGGTTGAAACTGAAGGTCAACTGAATAGTTAATTTGAGACCTTGAGCAAGTTACTTTATCTTGGCTTTCTCATCAGTAGAATGGGATTACTGTGGAAACTACCACATTGGATTGTAATGAGGATTAAATCACATAATGTGTTTGTGTGTGTGTGTATGTGTGTAAAGGCCTGTAATTATTCCTAAATATACAGTTAACTTTTACTTTAGTATTGTTCTGGATTCCTCTTACATTTAATATTAATATCAAATTTTTGGAATTATTTAGTTTTTAACATGTTTTCTCTTCAATTGTATTAAATTTCAATTCAATATTTACAGAAAGAATTAGATACATTTCAGCCCTTAAAATAGTGTAGTTTCCAGAGGGAAAGTGTACATAATATTATTATAAATGGTATTGTTAATAATAGCTAATATTTATTGAGCACTTACAATGTATCATATCAGGCACTAGCCTAAGCATTTGACATATGTTATTTTAATTAATCATGATCATAACCTCATGACACAGAAATTATTGTGAACTCTAATTTTCAGTTGAGGAAACTGAGTTCCAGAGAGATTATTGCCTAAGATTATTCCATCAAAAACTGACAGGGTTAGTTTTCCGGGTTTCTTGCTCTTTACCACTATACTCTGTAATCACTGCAGTCTATGCAGTGTTACCTAATGTATTGGACTAAAACCTACCCTGGTTGCAGATGAGATTTCAGGGAGACCATTTTGATGTGATTATTTAAATGACTAAAGGAACCAAGAAGTCAAAAATGAGTGAAAAGTTGTGAGCTGGAGTAAGAATGTCTTTCTCCATTTCTTTGTAAATTTTTGTTTTGCAGGTCTCTCATTGAAGCCCTCAAATATAAAAATATAAATACAATAGTCCCTCAGAATCCACAGGTGATTGGTTCCAGGAAACCCAGCCTTCTCTGATATGAAAATGAAGGGATGCTCAAGTCCCTTATATAAAATGATGTAGTATTTCCATATAACCTGTGCATATCCATTCATAGACTTTAAATCATCTGCATATTACTTATAATACCTAATACAATCTAAATGCTCTGTAAATAGTTGTTATACTGTATTTTTTACTTGTATTATATTTGTAGTTGTATTGTTAAATGTTGCTGTCCTCCACTCTCCCCACCATCTAATATTTTCAGCGCATGATTGGTTGAATCTGAGCATGCCAAACTAGTGAATATGGAGGGTAACCATAACTGAGCATTTAAATATCAAATACATTTTCTGTGCAATTATTCTTTTAATGACTTAACCTTTTTATTAAAATGGTAAGATTAATTACTAAAACACACAACGTTAACATTGATGTAGCAAACATAGAGGAAAAAATATCAACATTATAGGACAATTAGGGATCTTATATGCCAATTATTAACTGTTATCAACTACTGCGTAATTTAGTCTCAGCTCATCTCCAGGCTTGAATGAAACAAATATTCTAAGTCATCATGACTAGTAGGACTTGCTTTTGCCTTGCTTCGCTGTTAAATTGGGGTTTGCCTTAAATAAAATATTTTGTCTCCTAATTCACTAAATACTGTGATTATCTCAATCATTCTCCAAGTGTGTAAAGCTGTAAAGCTCTCTCTGTCTCTCTCTTTTGAGATAGGGTCTCACTCTGTCACCTAGGCTGGAGTTCAGTGCTGCCATCAACCTCCAGGGCTCAAGTGATCCTCCCCATTCCACCTCCTGAGTAGCTGGAACTACAGGCACCCATTACCACATTCGGCTAATTTTTTATATTTTTTATATTTTTGCAGAGACGTGGTATTTCCAACGTTAGTTCTGAACACGTTACATTTTCTTTTTTATGTAGATAGAAAAATTTCACAGCTACTTGACCATTTCTTTGAATTTAGACTTTGCCATAAAAGTTAGATGAGGGTTTTACAATTATTGTGTTACTACATTTTGGACCTGATAGTCATTTTTCTGTGAGGGCCTGTCTTGTGCATTGTAGGGTATTTAGCATCATCCCTGGCCTCTCACCCACTTAGGTACTAACAGCACCTTCCCCTTATATAACAACCAAAAATATCTCTAGACACTGCCTAATGTCCCCTGAGGTATAAAATTGCCCCCCATTAAAAAATACTATTAAACTATTCTATTAATATTTCTAATTTCTGTATTTCTTAACTTTATTCTGATTTTAAAGCTAATATGTTCTCTGAAACTATGGCTATGGAATTCTAGCTTTTGATATTGATTCTGTGGCCAGTAATTTCCTAAGGTACAAATCACATAATCTTATGACATTTTAAAATACAGACTTTTAAAATCCTTTTCACACAGGGGATGAAGGAGTGGGGTACAAAGATATTGAGTTCAATGTTAACCAACTTTCATATGGAGGACATCAAAGTAGAAATGATCAGTAGGCAGTTATAGATGCAGAGGCAAATTTAGAAAGTAGCTCAAAGATGGAGATGCAGGTTGATGGGTAGTCTTGGTGATGATATTGTTTGAAGATGTGAGAGTGTGTATGGTAATTGAAGAAAAGTATGTAATCAGAAAA
Source organism: Symphalangus syndactylus (assembly GCF_028878055.3). Classification (NCBI taxonomy): domain Eukaryota; kingdom Metazoa; phylum Chordata; class Mammalia; order Primates; family Hylobatidae; genus Symphalangus; species Symphalangus syndactylus. Next base: position 15,994,849 of record NC_072428.2, read on the forward strand.
GAGCAGAAATCAGCTTGGCCAAGACAAAATTGTGCTCATGAGGACAGGGAAATATGGACGTCATCTTGTTAGTGACCTCTCATCAATGTTGTTCTAATCTTGACTTGTTCTAATCTTAACGGAAAGGATATTTTTTATGTAATTTGTATAATTAAAAGCAAGTGTTAGCAATTTTAAAGAGAAAGGAATAAAAGAAGGAAAGAGAAAATGGAAAGATGAAAGCAAGGAAAGAAGCAAAGGAGAGAGGTGGCAAACTTAATTCAGAAGTTAGGCAAAGGTTTAAAAGTTTGGTAAGAGAGACTTTTTTCATAAAATCTCTAGACTGATTATTTAGTCAAATTAATTGATCTTCTGGAAGCTAATTAGAGTGCCCTATTGTTACGGTGTTGGATAAAAGCAACCATATTTTACATTAATTACATTTTTGTTTTATACTCTTCCTTGATAAACAGTAAAAATACAAATGATATATATATATACTTGTGTGACCATCAACAGGTTTTAAAACTCCCAAATGCATAATATTCTCCCTTTCGTGAAACCTTTTAATGATAGTAATGTCTGTTTTGTAAAACAGATATGACATCACTTAATAATTTAATGTATGACTATTGAAATGGAATAAATTTTTTAAAAAGATTTGCATGTATATTTACTAATTATTTCAAATGTGACTATTATACAGTTATCTTGTCTAACATCCTTTAAAAAATTTACTATTTCTAATTGTAGAATAGTTACCTCACAAACTCAAACCATCTAGCATATTTTCCAGAAGAGATAAACTAGAAATATTTTACTTATTGGAAAGTAAAATGATTTTTTAAATTTCTATTTCACTCATCTAAATAACAAATCATTAAATAGAGTGACTCTATTATGCAGGCTTTGTAATACTGAATAATTTTAGGTTGAAGGATTTTTCATATTGATTACACTAATTTCACATTTCCAGGAGAATAAACCTTCTTGAAAAAACAATAAAATCTTTATATATATATATTTCATGTATATATGTATACATATATAAAATATATATACGAAAACATATTCCTATGATAAATATAAAGCCCATCCCAAAATATATCATTTACATGACATGGAAATGCACACATGTTTGCCATCACGTAAGTACAGACTCTTCAGACTTCCAGGACAAATAAAAATATAAATTGTTTCTTATTTTTTTTCCACCTTCACTGGAGGTGCTGCAAATACGCTTTATTACATATTTTTCATGTTGTTAAACATTAGTATCTATTGAGAAAATAAAAAGAAGGTAGTGCATCTTTGAATCTCTTTTGAGCATTTCTTTTACATGGTGTGTCATATTAATGCTGCCCTACAGGGAAATAATCAAAGAACTTTAATATAATACTGTGGTTCGGAAAGGAAACATGACAGCAGTGCGTTACTGCAAATTGAATTTAATGAGCTTCTTAGCACTGGGAGACTGACTCTTTGAAACAGAAGCTGTTCAATTGAGATCTTTTTGATTATAATTAAATCTTTTACATTTACCACAGGGACAAGTTTAATCTTAATTAGACACTTTTATGGGAGGCGAAGTCATATGATTTATATTTTCTTGATCATATAGTGCAAGATTCATAATGTAATGCATGAAAACAAAGTGGTCACCCCTTCAAGGGAAAAACGAAAATATATACTCTCAAGTTTCTTTGAGGGGAATGAGTTGGAAAGATCAAAGTCAGCAATTTGAGTTTGGCATGGATATATGCATATACATAAAGGGATGAATAAACAAAAATAGTACTTATTTTGTTTCCTATTCTGTGGCGTTTTCTAAAATACAGAAATCATGTTTTGGGTAAATGATTATTAAATTAAGTGACAAAGCTTTTTGTTAAAATGGATCCAATATAGAGATCTTTGTTTTAGTGGAAAGTGCATTTGTATGAGGTTCCATGGTGTAATGGTGAGCACTCTGGACCCTGAATCCAGAAAGTGCACCTGAATCAGATTTTCAAGACAGTTATTTAGCTAACTTTGTCCTTTGTTAGCTTTTTAATCTTGGGCAAGTAACTGAATCTCCCTGCACCACATTCCATTCCTCCTAAAGTAGGACAAATGTCCCCCAATTAGAGTTCGTGTGATAATTACTTGAGATAAGAATGTGAAATTACATTGCAAACTTTAGATTGATATGTAAATTTAACCTATTAGTATTAACAGAAATACATTGTGATTGCGATATTTCTGTAATTTATGCCACAGGGTGCTAAGATTTTACCTATTTAAGCATTCTTATTTTATATACCAAAATGCATATACAGAGGTAAATGAATATTACAATAAATGAAAAAGAACAATAAAAACCCGCATGTGTTTCTGTAACTGACATTTTCCCAACCATGAAATATCCAAAGACTGTCGCATGTTTAAACAAAATGACATGACAGGAAAGTAGACGGCTCGAGGGATTTCTTGAGGATTAATCTGTTTGGCGTTAGACACAGCTGTACGTTTTAGCTAACTTATCTTCAGTCATCTAAGACGTTCAATCATTTCCCAGAAATGGAAACATTCAAAAGTCCCCCTCCACTTAACTTCACCTGGGAATGTTTGCTCAAAGGATGACATGGAGGGCATCCAATAGGAAAGACTGCATAATGTTCTGAATTTTAAAGCATTATAATAAATTTTTCTCCTCCACTAAGAAGCTGTGTAATTTAAAATTAAAAAAGACTTCTAAACTAAGTTATTAAGAATTCTATGTCTTTGTGTATGTTTAATTGAAGACTCTAATTTTAGTTTTAGTCACCGAAATAAGATATCTTTATAAGAGTGATGTGTGTGTTGTGAATATCCTACAGACTAAAATATTAGTGCTCCTTACTAGACTGTCAATCATGCAAGTAATATTAACTCCATCAATATTCCTTAGGAAAACGTGTATGTAAATAGAAATTATATGTGTGTGTGTGTGTATTTCTTTGTTGTGTCACTAGCACCTAGCACATACTTGCTGTTACTTTTTTAATAAACAAGTTAATTAAATGTTTTACTGTTGTCGTTAAATGAATACACTTGTAGAGATTCCATCAAATCTCTCTTCATCTAAAGTCCAGTCAACATGACATTGGGAAAAATGCACCAAAATGGGTTGGGTTGGCATATATGTGATTTTGAACAGATCATAGCTCCTCTCTTGGTTTCCTCATTCTCGTATTAAACATGTTAGACATGATAAACTGGGTTAGCCTTCAATATAAATGATTTAAAAAAATAGTAGGCTTTCTATACCTACTAATGAATGGGATTTTTTGTGCTGGGCTGAATCAATCTTTGTTTAGCCATTTGGTGTGTACCAGAAGTAATCTGAGATGTTTCATTACTAATTCATTTCAAATGAATTTTGTGATAGGTCTATGACAAGCAAGAGAATAAAGAAAATTCACTACATATTCCTTATAATTTTTAATGTAAGATTCCCCTGAAAATATTTCAAAACTTTTCAAAATTTAGATGATTGTAATGAATGGATTTAGGTATAGTAGGAATACCAAAGCTTCAGTTTTATTGTCTCCAGAGTTATGTATGTGTGTGGTGTGAGGAAGGGGTGAACAGTAGGAAACTCATCCATGAAAACCTGCCTTTTGTGTTGGATATGGTTTGGCTGTGTTCCCACCCAAGTCTCATCTTGAATTGCAGCTCCCATAATTCCCAGGTGTTCTGGGAGGGTCCGGTGGGAGATAATCGAATCATAGGGGCGGTTTCCCCCATGCTGTTGTCCTGGTAGTGAATACGTCTCAAGAGACCTGACGGTTTTATAGTGTTTCCCCTTTCATTTGATTCTCATTTCTCTCTTCTGCCTCAATGTAAGAAGTGCCTTTCATCTTCCACCACGATTATGAGGCCTCCCCAGCCACGTGGAACTATGAGTTTATTAAACCTCTTTTTCTTTATAAATTACCCAGTCTTGGGTGTGTCTTTATCAGCAGCAAGAAAATGGACTAATAAAGTAATTTTTTTTTTACCTAATTTCCTTTTGACTTTTTTTTCTTCCTCTTCCTTCTTTCCAGGAACTTTCCTGTTCTCTTATTTTTCTCTTCTCCCTTTTTCCATTTTCCCCTTGAAGATAAAGCAGAGGAAGGACAATAGTTTAGGCAAGAGTGATTAGGATTGAACAAGGGGAAGAATAAAAGGAAAAAATGTTCTTATTGACTCTGTCTTGACCAGAATTGGATTCTTCTCCAAAATACAATGATTGCTAGTATAGAGAAGAATTAAAAGTGGGTAATAATCGTATGAAGAAACTTCAACCTCAGTGTCAATATAAGAAATGTAAATTATACTAATGAGATAACATTTTGTAACTGTCAAAAGAGAAAAGCTGGCCGGGCGCGGTGGCTCACGCTTGTAATCCCAGCACTTTGGGAGGCCGAGGCGGGTGGATCACGAGGTCAGGAGATCGAGACCACGGTGAAACCCCATCTCTACTAAAAATACAAAAAATCAGCCGGGCGTGGTGGCGGGCGCCTGTAGTCCCAGCTACTCGGAGAGGCTGAGGCAGGAGAATGGAGTGAACCCAGGAGGCGGAGCTTGCAGTGAGCCGAGATCGCGCCACTGCACTCCAGCCTGGGCGACAGAGTGAGATTCCGTCTCAAAAAAAAAAAAAAAAAAAAAAAAAAGCTTTTAAAATAATAATAAATGTCAAGCAAGTAAGGAAAAGGGGTCATTTCCTTATACTATATTGCATAACCATATGGAAAAGCAATTTTTAAATGTTCATTTGTTTTGATATTCTTAAATACTTTATTATGATTATAATCACATGTGGATAGAGATCTCTGTTCAGGAGTATTAATTGTAAATTTTTTTTTTTTTTTTTGAGACAGAGTCTCGTTCTGTCGCCAGGCTGGAGTGCAGTGGCGCGATCTCGGCTCACTGCAAGCTCCGCCTCCCGGGTTCACGCCATTCTCCTGCCTCAGCCTCCCGAGTAGCTGGGACTACAGGTGCCCGCCACCACGCCCAGCTAATTTTTTTGTATTTCTAGTAGAGACGGGGTTTCACCGTGTTAGCCAGGATGGTCTCAATCTCCTGACCTCATGATCAGCCTGCCTTGGCCTCCCAAAGTGCTGGGATTACAGGCGTGAGCCACAGCACTCGGCCAATTTTTGTAAAATAATAGCAGGAGAAGCTGAACAAACTAAGGTCAAAAATAGCAGAATGGTAAATTTAATTGCAGATCCATATGACAGATTATTATGTCATTGTTAAAATGGTGTTCTTACCCAATACTTAAAGGGAGTAAGCTAACTCTAAATTATTGAAAGAAAGTTATGCAGGTGTGATCCATAGGTTGTAAAGTAGATTTAGGAATCAGGGAATCAGATCCATATGTAGCATCATTAACAGACATCTCAAAGTGTTCAGATTTCCTCTGATTTTTCCTGTCTTGCTTCTTTGAGTATTCTCAAAATTTTTGATTAAAATGTTATTCCTTTCATAAAAAGAAAATAATGTATATATCCAAAAAGTGCTTTTAGTGTGAAAGGCACTAGCATCTACATAACTTTTTTTTGGATCCTTAAAATAGCCACTGTCCTTTCAGCCTCTGTGCACTTTGAGTCTCCCATTACCCCCTAAGATCCAGCTCAAGGTCACTCTTTCATGAGGCTTTTGGTGAACCTGCCAGTCACTCTTTTTCAGATGTTTTACTCATCTCGGCACTTTCAAAGCATCTGACACACATATATTCATTGAATAAGGGAACGAAGGACCCCATGAACAAAAATGTATATGTGCAGTATGGAACCAGTGCTATTTTCTTCATTTTATAGTTGAGAACTTGAGGCTGAGAGATTTCAGCCTATTTCCCAAATGTCGGATTAATGAAAAGGAGCTAAAACAGAAACTTCTTGACACCATACTTAGTGCTTCTTTCAATATTCTAATATTGAGACCATGAGGCCACAAGAGTCAATAAGAAGTTAATGAATCATCATGTCTTTCCAGATTTTTCTCAGTTTGGGGAATACATTGGTTCTTGAAGTTATTGGCTAATTCATATACATATAATACTCCGTGTACCTGTAGCAAAGGATAGAATTTTGTTCTATTTCTTAGATTGCTTGTTGCAAAGGCACTAATTTAAAATGGTTAATGAGTATATATATATATATATATATATACTCAGATATATATATATACACTCAGATATATATATATATATACTCAGATATATATATATATACTCAGATATATATACACAGTATATATATAGTATATATATACACAGTATATATATATAGTATATATATATATATATATACACACAGACAATTTTTCTGTGCTGCAATGTATAGGTGCAACATTGCCTGTGTTTTATTGGCTGCTGGGATTATGTTTTCTCCTTAAAACAGACTGTCCCCATTAGCCTAAGACACTTTGTTGCCTTGTGGCACTTGGAACTTGAGTTCTGTAATGTTTCTGTATAGCCATGGGAGTCAATAAAAAGAAACACAACGCCACCACAACTCTCTGGCACTTCCAGGGTAATATATTATGAGTGTATAAATACAAAAACAGCATTTAGCTGCTATTACCTCCAGCAAACAGGAATTCTGTTTCTCTGAATTATACTCATTGGTGGACTGTAATTGATTGCTGCTCTCAAATCATTTATTTTATAAAACTCAATAAAAGAAAGCGATGAAAATGTGCCAGATGATTTCCACAGAGGGTAAAAATGAAATAGCCAGGAAAGAAAGCAGCCTCGATTTCTATTCACTGTTTATTTTCTCCAATGCTGTCCCAATTCTGGATGGAAGACTGTTCATTTCTCCTCAGTGGTTCCAGACCTAGTGGGTAAAGCAAATTTCCCTGATGTTCTGTTTACCTCATTCTTGTTTTCATTTCCTTTGATAAAGACCTATTGTGATTCAAGATTGCAGGAGGTTTATTTTACATTGTGATTCCAGTTCAATTACTTCCAACTACATCGGTACATGGCAGAAAAGAGCTACAGAAGATAGCAGAGCTAGTATGCATTGCCTTTCATCTCCCAGGTAGCAAATGCAATTCTTTTGTTTTTCACGGTCTCAATATGACTAGATATCAGCAGTTTACACCCCGCAGGGCAAATCAGGATGCAGCATAAAGTGTTTGGAATTGCAATGTTGGCATTGATTGCAGAACAGTAATAGCAGAGTGTGTCTGGACACAATAGGGCTTTTGGCGATGTCAACTGCTCACTCCCTGGTGGAGAATAAACTGTGTCATTGTGTCATTCCAACTCACCTTTTATTTTCCTTCCTCTTCCTTTACCTGGATAATTTTTTAAGATGAATTAACTCCCCCTTCCATGCCGCAGACACATTGTGATTCAATAGTTGGCTCTTTCGCTGTGTCTCTTGCTCTGTGGCTCAAAATAACTCTTTTCAATAATCTCTCTTGCCAAGTGTTTCTTGTTTATCTGGCTCACCTCTCTCCTAAGTCATTGTAGTAACTTCATAAATGTATTTAGCTGGTAACAATCTCACAGGTTGTATAACCTTAAAGGTAGACGAGAAGAGAAATATAAAGTCCGGAGATTACCTACCCCATGCAGAGCCCGGCCCTCACCCTACACACATGTACTTTGCTTCATTCAGATTTATTCCACAATTGACAAGATATACGTTTCACTCAATCATCTTTAGCTAAAGGATGGCTGCCTTTAAAAACTCAATGTCTGTTATTGCCAAATTGTACAAATGGAATTCTAATCATTATATATGGCTATCAACTATTTTACCATTCTCTCTTTTCAAAAATCATTGTTTCCAATGTGATGAATTTAGTCAGACACTCAATTTTATTTTTTTTTTTTATCTATCTCACTTCTTTATGAATGCTATCTGAAATGGCAGACCAGCATTTCCAGTGCCACACAACCAACTTTTCTTTTCACTGAGGCTTTATGTATATAAGTGTGCAGAGGTGTGTGTGTGTGGTAAAAAACCAGAATCACGACACATTGCATAAAAATCTGCTGCAGTGTATCCCAGAGATTATATTCATCTGGTACTTGGCTGTGATATTATGGATGACTTCCAATTTTACTTTCTGTATTAATCTCATAGTTCTGTATTAATCTCATGTGCTGTGTATAGGGCATTTGTTCTAATTTTACTTCTTCACCAAAAGCTTATACCTAGGACTGTACTATCTTTTTATGTGTAGGGTTCATAGGTAAGGTTCTTCTCATACCATGAATACATTTGTGATGGATGGAAATGTACAGTGTCATGGAATTCACATCACCCTATACATATAGCCTAAATAGGAGCCCGTTTTGTCTCGTTAATTCATCTAAATATCAACAATCAACAAAGAAGGAAAAAGGTAATTTGGTACAATAGACTGTTGCATAAAGTAATTATCTGCAAAAAATTAGCCTAACTTCCCAAGACCTAATCAACATCATCTCATGAACAAGTATAACTTTTCAAGGCTTTTTGTTTAGAATTGGTTAGCAAAAAAAAGGCTTTTCTTCCACCCCGTTCATCTAACAATTTGTAGTTTCTCTCTAACTTCCTTTGCTTTTTCCCCACTTCTGCATTTTCATATTTTAAGTTCTTTGAACTGTGCCCTGAACTTTTCAGAAAAAGAGAATTACAAAGGTCTACCTCTCAAAATAATACGACAATCTTCTAGAAAGTGCCCATCTATGTGTTGAAAGAACTGGTGGGAAGTGAAGAAGGTGGAGAGATACTGCTCTTTGTCTCCCTCTCTGTGTTTCTCCACCCATCTGCCCCACTTTACCCCTGATTGGATATTGAACACCTCCACTGACATTGTCAACGAGGCTATTATTCCAGTCATTGGTCAATATGTAATATTCATTTTCTGCTGAATGCCCGGGGAATTGATATATTATATGCTGATCTCTCTCTCTTGGGTTCATTATCTCAGAGACAACAATGCTCAATCTGTATCATGCACATTTCTGATTTATGAGATGGGGAGGATTAAGTTGTAACTCACCTGCATGGAAACTCAGATTTAAAGGAGCAAATAAAAATAATTGGTGTCTATTTTCTGAAAGAAAAAGGGCTGGTCACTTCATTTGTTTAAGAAAAGTAGATTTCTGTCTTATCTTCATGAAAAGCCCCTGCCTGTCCGTGGACACAGTGATGAAACAAAAATAGTCAAACGCACCTCACATCCAAATCAGAAAGTTAACTATTCAAGGTGCACAGTTCTCTAAAATGAGCATTTATCACCCTCTGGGGTAAGAAACAAGTTTATTCAAAATATATAAATATTTTTGGAAGAGTCCGCATAACAAAGTATTTTGCTAAGAATTAAAATGCTTGATATTAATGTATATTTAGATTCATTCTAGTTCTTAAAATGCTTTATTCTTCTTCAGATTTGTAACCTGAGACAAGCCCTAATTTTACCAATTCCAGTCACTTTCTTCAAAGGTTTCCTCTAAGCTCACCATTGTGGAGAAGTGATTAACCTCATTATACGTTGATTATTTCTTCTCTGAGTATTTCCTTGTACACTGGTATGTAGTTATTTTTGTATTCTCTTGCACAGTTGTTTTACATTTTTTCTCTAGCTTCACGAATGCCTGAAGGCATAATAATACCTAACTCGCTGGGTTGCTGTGAGGTTTATGTGAAAGAACATATGTTGATTCCCGTCTCCTGGTCCTGTTAAAGTTCTTGTGATGAAAAGGAAATTGGATACTTGGGAGAGAGAAAAGCTTGGATAACCTGCTTAGCCCAGCAACTGTACATCAGGTGCTCCCTATGAGTCCCTGTGGGCATTCCGGAGTGCTTCTCCAGGTACCAGTTTGTTATGGCAGTTAGAGGTCCCTATGAACCCCACAAGACATGGGGGTTTTTTTTGTTTTTTATCAAGTTTCTAAAATTAATTTCGTTGGTTTTGATGTGCTTTGTTGTGTTCATAAAATGGACTACTTGTTAGCATTTCAAAATCAAACACATTCATACAAAAATCTAAATCTCTTGCTGCACACGGTCGAGGGGACCTACCTGCATGGCTGAAGTTGAAGATAACAAGCAAGTTTTAGGTAGATGTTGTGAACTTTACCACTGCCAATTGTGTTATTCACCCTCCTGCTTGTTTCATTCATCAGTGCTTCTTGCTTGGTCTCTGGAGCCATTTGACTTTGAGATTCCCTCTGGAGTCCTTTCTTCTTTTAAGTTTTTATGGTTTGAGATATCAGCATCCTTTGAACAAATTCCAAAGTCCACCCTTGTCTTCTTTTTCTTTAAACTACATCTTCCAACTCTGTGTGTTTCCTCTCCTAAGCTAAAATATATGCATATTGAGGAAAGATTCCACTTCTCTTTTTATAAGGCTTTGGTACAGTGTTGTAGATAATTACACTAATTTCATATTGCCACATTTGGGGATTTATAAATTGCATAAACATGTAGAGGTTTTTTAAACTGAAAAGTAGTCTATGGTTTAGAAAGTGAGTTTTGAAGTAAAAATCCCTCCGTTCTAAGAGACTGAATATGCCAATGGAAAATGGCCATGTCAACATCTTCCAATCAGAGCCTATCTGAGGCTTTCTGTTTTTTCAACTATAAAGCTTTCCAACTCCCTTGCCTGTCTTTGCATCTTTGATAACTGCAAGTGATGATGGGTGAACCCTTGCTACATTAAGCTCTGAATAAATAGGTTTTGCTTGTTCTCATTTGGGTGGCCTTCATTTATTTTCACAGTTCAAATCCTATCACTGTCACTTATTAGTTAAATAACGTTTGGCATATTTCTTAACTTCTTTGAGCCTTAGTTTCCACACTGTAAAATGGAGATTCTAGGGGCATCTACCACATAGAATTAAATCAGTTAATAAAGTACACGAAAAACTCATAAAAAATGTCTCGTTCACTGTAAGCCCTTAATAGTCCTCAGTATTTGTAATCATTGTAATTATTTTTAGGTATGAGGCAACAAAGTGGAGAGGTTAACAGAATTGCTTGAAGTTCACAGAAAATAACTGTCTAAGCTGGGTGCAACCTTTCTACAGGCTTCAAGTCCAGTGCCCTCTCGTCCTTCAAATAATCTTTACTTTGAATGCATCGCACAATCAGCAAATGTTTTCTAAATGACTGCATGAAAGAATAAGTAAATGAGTTAGCCGACTAAATTGTTACATAAGTTCCAAATGCAACTATGGGTAAGGAGAGAAATCACCCAGTCAACCAAAAAATACCTGTGTTCAGAACCTTGTTAAATATAGTAAGGAGATAACATAATTTCAGAGATAGAACATATATTAGTAATCGTTTAGTCCAGTTGCTTGCAGACTTTTACAAACTCCACAATAATAGAAACCTAAAAGGGAAAAGTTTACACAGTCATATCTAACTAGCAGCAAAGTCAAACTAACCTTAGCTGTTTTTTGGTGATAAATGAAAGACAGAAATTTTCAATTTGTTCTTAATCTTAATTTTTCCTGTAAATATTATTAGAGAAGAATCCTCTTCAACTCTTTCGGAAAATGGATAAATCAATTTAGATTTATCTCTCTGTAGTAAGAACTTCAAACCAGATAAGTCATGATTATTGTAAATATTAATACTTGTTCATTATATTAGTGCTGTTAATAATGACAAGTATAAGAACTCATGTTTACAATGATTTACACACATATCCCCTTGTGTGCTCATTATAATAAACTTGTGAAGCATGTAGGGTAGACATTAAAATACCGTTTTTTTTATGGAGAAGACAAAGAGGAAAGAGGCTCACAGTAGTGCAGTTCTTATAAGATAAGATGGATCAGACAGTACTGAGTTCAAATCCCACATTCTTACCTGCTGAGCCTCTCTAAGCCTCCACAAATGTGAAGATTTGTAGTACAGATCCTATTGGTTAGTATGAGATTTAAACAAGATAAAGCAGAAATTCCAGAATCAAAACCATTGTTCTTTGTTCCTTTTCTCATTTATACATCTGAAGAGAAGATATTGTAATCTCTACTACAGTCCATAGCACTGTCGTTTCTTATCTAGGGCTCTTTTTCTATTTTAAATTAGAAAAAAAATAATAGCGTTTACAAGAAAAGTATCCTCATACTCTGTTTTCCAACTGGAATAGCCTTAGGTGAAAAATTTCAAAGCTAAAATATCATTCTCTGTTGTTTTCTTATTTACACCTCGGTGAAGTACATGCTGTAACCTTTAGCATGCCCCAGCCCTGAAAATGATAAAGTTCTTCCACCAACTGGTTTGCAAGTTCAAATTGCTTGTTTATTTGGCTCTTTGCAGAAGCACTTGAAAGCCATTGTGATTCATTATGTGTGACAGTGTAAATTGGTCTCCCGCCAATCAAACACGTCTTCTAAATATCTATCCTGTGAGAATTGGCCTTCTACGTCACCTTTCGTGTCATTTCTTATAAAAAGTTTTCCACAGCATTTCACCCCTCTGACCTTTCCACTGACATAGGAGCATTTGGTGTCCACAGAGCATCCATCCTATGGCTGCAGCAGTCGGACTCTATGACCTGTCATCTCCTTATCTGATGCCCTGCTCTGCACTGTGGACTCCTTGTGTATGAGAGCCCAAGGCTTTCAACATTTGATGCCTAATTTCTGAATTCTTAATTCAGTAAATATTTTTGGAATAAATGAGGAAGTGGTTAAGTAAGTAAAAGCTACCGGATCACTTTAGCAGTGATATAATGGGAAAAATAGCTCTTTTTCTTGTTCTTTAGAAGTTTGTTGTGTCCTTTACCATGCTTTTGACTAAATTCACAGGTAAAGCTAACAAGGGAGGATCTTGAAACAGTCCTGTTGAAACCAGCTATGTTTGCAAATGTTTAAGTTAGGTCTTCAGTTCCACACACCTAACTGCTGTCTGGGCAGCTCTTTGTGATAACATCTACCCATAGCAGCAGCTCATTTTTACCTTCTCCTCTGAGATTAAAAAACTAATTGTGGCATAATGAATTTGTAATGCTGCATAAGACAAATCTGTTGCTGAGTGACTGACAAAAATAATTCAAATTATTTTCATAAGCTCCCATTCCATTCATTGCCAGGCATTATTATGGAACAATAGTAGATTACAATATCCTCAGGAAAAAAAAGTCTGTAAAGCAGGGCTATGCTTATTTATATATTGTTTATCCAGGTATTTATTATAATAAGATAATGATCTTACTGTGAATTAGCTATTGAGTAAGACGTTCTCATTGTTTGTAAAGTTTAATTCTATGCCAGAAAATAATCTTCGGAAGTAGTCACTGTAACAGCTAATGAATAAATATGAAGCTTATTTTCAAGCCATTTACACATTAGGAAATTTAGGTTTTAGCCCTCATTATTTTATCACATTTAATATAAAATTATAGACAGGTTTTTTCTTGATAACTGAAATAATTTGCATGCATCAATCACAGCAAGAAAGACAGTTTAGCATTTCTCATATATTAATACTGATGTGCAATTGGAGTTTTAGCCTGAATGGGCAAAGAAATATTTCTTTAGTATAATTAGTGTATATCTCATTGATTGAACAGCAATGTGTATTTAATCAAATACTATTTATTAAGCAACAATATTTACTTATTACTGTGCTGAATGTCAGAGTGTAGGGGAATTAAAATATGATCATGACCATCAGAGGCACTACACTGTCATTGAAAAGAGGATCTATCTATCCATAGATAGATATACATACACATACACACATATACTTACAAACATACACACTGAATAAATGTAGAAATGTGGTAATTGATATTTTTATTTGGACTTGAAGGCTTCCCGATTCTCAAAGGTATATTTGGGAAGGTAACATGGCATAATGGGTTTAGAGTCCTGGATTGAATCTCAGCTCCATTATCTGCCAGTTGTGTGACTTTGGGCATTGTATATAAATTATCTAGCCCACAGGTTCCCAAACTGTTGCCCTTGAGAGAGCCTTTAAAACCAGAATGTCAAAACATCAGATTTTAAAAAACAGGTTTCAAGATTATTTCAATTAGCATCCAAGCCTGAGAGTGATTCATGTAGCTTACCATTTCTCAAACCGTAATGTGGGTACCAATTGCCCTGTTAGCCAAAGAAAGTGCAGGTTCGCATATAGGAAGTCTTGCATGTGGCCTGAGATTTTGTATTACCAATAGATATTACTGCCACTGGTCTGTGGTCTACTCTTGAAGTGGCAAGATTTTAGCCTACAATTTTATCTTCTTTAAACCGAAGATGTCTCTTGCAGTGTTGAGATAAACACTAGTCTTTAGGTACTCCACCAATCACACAGCAGATGGACCCTATAATATGGTTATAATAGAGATTTCAAGTCAGTTTCCCTCAAACTCTTAACAGAATTAGAGAAACACTGCTCTTGTAAGATGAATTTAATAAGACTTTTAAAACATTTATTTTGAACTGTTTCATTTTCCTCTTAATGGGGAAAAGGCTACTCATCATTCCAGCCCCTGAAGCTTGTACAGCCACTTCAGGTCACACCTATCCTCCTTTAGCTCCACAGTTCTGGACTCTGGCTACATATTAGAGAATCACCTGAGAAAATTTCACAGCATACTCAATGTCTGGGCCGCCCGCGGTGAAGTGAGTGAGTATCTCTCGGGGTAATGGGAGGCATCAGCACATTTTAAAAGCTGTCCCAGGCCGGGCGCGGTGGCTCACGCTTGTAATCCCAGCACTTTGGGAGGCCGAGGCGGGCGGATCACGAGGTCAGGAGATCGAGACCACGGTGAAACCCCGTCTCTACTAAAAATACAAAAAAAAAAAATTAGCCGGGCGTGGTGGCGGGCGCCTGTAGTCCCAGCTACTCGGAGAGGCTGAGGCAGGAGAATGGCGTGAACCCGGGAGGCGGAGCTTGCAGTGAGCCGAGATTGCGCCACTGCACTCCAGCCTGGGCGACAGAGCGAGACTCCGTCTCAAAAAAATAAAAAAATAAAAAATAAATAAATAAAATAAAAGCTGTCCCAGTGATTCCAACATGTGCTCTTGGTTGTGCACCACAACTCCACCTAATTCTCTACATTCCACTAGCTTGAGCTTTTACTCAGCACACACTGAGCTTCCTCTACGTGCCAGTGTTATGCTGGGCTGTGGAGCTCACAAAAATGTGAATGATACATAGCAAACATGTATCAAGATAGCCACTATACTCTTTTTACAACAAATCAATGGTAGATACCATTATTGTTAGCATCTGGATGATGAAACTGAGACCTAGAAAGGTCATGACACATGTCCAGGACCCCAAGGCAGTGAGCGGGAATTCAAACCCCAAACTCTTAGTCACATGACAACCTTGCTTTCTGGAAGGTTATTGTAGAGTATATGATGAGGTGGAAAAAAGTGCTGTGGGGCCATAGAAGTAGTTTATCTTGGGATATCTTCTTCACAATTTCCCATCCTGAATTTCTTGATCTTTTTTTTTTAATGACTGTTAAGTTTATCTACTCATATACAGTGTAAAATTCTTAGAGTCAAGGACCATTTTTATAATTGTATGATTGAGGTTGAACACAAAGTAAATCTTCCCATTCTTCCTCTCTCTCTCCTGTTTGTATACACATATATGTGTACACATTTATATTTATATTTAAGCTGTCTTTTAACTCTTATCTGTACAGAATTGTTCTGCCAGTACTGATCAAGTTCTCTCTCTTCTCTGATTTAATATTATTATTTTTCTATCTCAACCTACATCCTCATTCTTATCTCCATTATCCTCATTAACTATTCACTTTTGTTTAAGTGTGTCCTTGCATTCTATTTTCCACGTTTTCTGGGTAGTGATACATTTCAAATTAATATATATTATTATTCTGTGTGTTTTATAGTTATAAAAATCATACTTGACTTTAAATTTTGTTGTTTTCTTAAATTTTCTATAAATACTCTCTTTAGATCTATTCAGCTTGCCCAACTTAAATCTTGTTTATAATTTCTGATTATCACATTTTATTTTATGGTATGCATTTATATAGTTTACTTATCCATTCACTTTTTATTAAAAAAAATTGAAGTTGCTTTTATTGTTTTCATTCACACAAAAAGACTTCTAATGGGTCTCATTATGACATATAATGAAAAAGTTTTATGGAGGTACATAACATTGAGAGAAATTTGGGGGTCATATACTTAAAATCTTTGAAATAATTTGGCCTTCAAAGGAGAGGTGCCAGTTGCATCTCCCACTAATTCCAGTTATTCACATCCTGTCTTGTGTTTTATTTTTTTAGCAGATCAATCTGATTGATATCTATAATGCTGTTTCACTGTTTTAGTTACAGTTTTTCTGATTATTAGAAAGTGTGAACACAGTTTATTAGACATTTGGGTTTTCTCTTTGTTAAGAAACTTATTTATACCTATTGTTCATATTTTTCTAATGAGTGTATTGTATTTTTCTCAAAGAATGCAGAAGTTTTTATACAAATTATTTTTAGATTTTGAAAATATCTTCTTCTATTATCTTACAAATTATCTAACTTTGTCCAACAAAACCTTCTTTTTTATGAGAAATAATATAGAATGCTGGTTTGAGCTTATTTTAACTCCTTATTTTCATTGTACTCTAGTCCTGATTGTCACTGGCAACAAGTTTTTTGTCAAACTAATTGTTCCTCATTTGCATGTAATCTATTTTTTCCTCTCTGACTGTTTTTTAAAATGTCTTTTTTTCTTTGGTATTTATTTGGTAAATTGCAAATAAATTCACTACAATACTTTTGGAAATGTATTATTTTTACTTTTTTTGCATTCCTTAATATGAAAATTTATAACCCTTTCAATTCTAAAAAAAAAAATCCTTCAACTCTTTGTTTATTACTCTGCCAAGACTTTTCCATATCCCCATTTATGAAATTATTTTAGATATATGTTAGGTCTTCTCATTGAAAATTCAATTTTTCTTAACTTTTAGTATCTTTTATGCATTTACCTCAATGTGATTGATTATGAGTTACTTCCTCATCTCTATCTTCCAGTTCACTAACATTACTTTCAGTAGGGTCTAATTCAAAATTTAATGCATACATTTAGTTTTTCTAAATTTCTGTGATTGTACTTTTCAAACTTCTAGTAGTTTTATTTGATTCTTTTTTAAATGCGTCCTCTTCTTTATTCAAAAATTGAATTACTTTATTCTCTTTTCATTAAATTATTTTATGTCTACAATATATGTAACATACATTTTGTAAAGTCTTTAGCTTCTATTTCTTCAATTTTAAAATATTTTTATTTTACCCCAGCTATTTACTACATCTACCAAATTTTCATTCAAAGTGGAAATATTGTATAAGTATTTTGCAACGTTGTAAAGTGAGCTTATTTTTACTGAGATTTTATTTGTGGGGATAACTCCAGCATAGCTTTGCCAATGTTTATAAGAGTTGTACCAGTGATATCATTAGAGTCGGCATAGATTTATGCTAATTTGGGGTTCTAAGTTCCCATAGATGTGATGCATTTAAACTCAGTGTGCACAAGCAGCAAGCCTGGCATTTTAGCAGAGTTTATGTTTTCCCTTTTCAAATCTTTGGCATGACATGCTTTCTCATTGGCCCTCTGTACTGGTAGGTGGATTTTTCTATTCTTTCTTTTTATGAGGAAGTCAAGCCCTAGTGGGGCTGCATCTTTTTGCAGATTCCTAACACTGCCTCATGCAGAACCAAACCTTTTCTACAGTTTTTGTATAATCTTTAAATAAATACATATCTACTTCCTCCCTCATCCCCTTACCTCCACACTTATCTGAGACAGCTTCAGTACATATGATTCATTCTGTGTTTCTTCCATCCCCTCCTTTTTCCTCTGTCACCTAGGAATTTCACTTTTTCTTTTGATATCAGTTATTAATTTTAAAATGACAATTTTTAAATCCATCATTTCCAAGCATCTGTTGCAGAATTTTCAAGTTTACTTTGTCAACAATTTTGCCAAGTGTAGAGACAGCTCTATAAGGAATTGTTCTTAAGATTATAATATGAATACTATATTAGGCAACAGTCCCTATTTCAATATTTTAACATAAGTTCTAAATAATAGGAATGTTTGATTTCTCATATATTAATGGCACAGTGTCATGTGGGTGTGGGTGGTGCTGGTAGTGGAGAATGCTAAAGGGATGCCTAGCATACCTATACTTATGGATATCCAGTGGTCCCCAGCAAGAGGGCAACATTGCCATAATTTTACCCCACCACCTTTGCATCAAGCCTTGGCTTCTTTCCTGCATTGAACTAGCATGAGACAAAAAAAATGTGAAGAAGAGAAAGAACATAGCTGGAAAGTTCTTCCTTGTATTCTCCTCATATGTTATCACCTGATATTAGTCTACTCTTGGTAACTGTTTCTTTACTTCTTTTGCATCCAGCCATCTTCTATCTTCTGAGGTTCTCACAATTCCATAAACATACCTCTCTCTTCTATAATATTTTCTGCATTTGGACATGGGGAACAGCAAGTAACCAGCTAATTCTCCATCCTATCTAGAATATCTCAAATAAATACTTGTTGATCACTCTATTATCAGACTATAGGTCTGTGTCTTTATCAGTAATTGGTTGTGAAAGAGTGTATAAACAGAGATATCTTTATTTTATGTATTTATTTATTTATTGAGACAGAGTCTCCCTCTGTCACCCAAGCTGGAGTGCAACCACCACCTCTGGGGTTCAAGTGATTCTCATGCCTCTCCCAAGTAGCTGGGATTATAGGCATTCACCACCACAGCTGCTAATTTTTGTATTTTTAGTAGAGATTGGGTTTCACCATTTGAGCCAGGCTGGTCTCGAACTTCTGATCTCAGGTGATCTACCAGCCTCGGCCTCCCAAAGTGCTGGTATTACAGGTGTGAGCCACTGCGCCCGGACAAACAAAGATATCTTTAGATGAAAAGTGTTACATAATTGAAAAGCAGTCCTTAAGGCCCACCCTATTGGTATGAGGCACCCAGTAAGAACCACACTTGACAAATTTTTGTGAGGCAGTGTTTGATTGGCAGATATTCATTCATTCATCCCTTTAGTAACTATCTATTGAATACTTTATTTACCACTTTTCTAGCACAGTGAGTTACTTTTATGCTTTTTTTTGTTTTTCAAGGCAGGGCCTCACTTTGTCACCCAGGCTGGAGTGCAGTGGTGCAATCATGGCTCACTGCAGCCTTGACTTCCCAGGCTCAGGTGATTCTTCCACCTCAGCCTCCTGGGTAGCTGGGACTAAAGACACGTGCCACCATGCTCGGCTAATTTTTGTATTTTTAAAATTTTATTTTTCCATAAGTTATCGGGTTACAGGTGGTATTTGGTTACATGAGTAATTTCTTTAGTGGAGATTTGTGAGAGCCTGGAGCACCCATCACCCAAGCAGTATACACTGCACCATATTTGTTGTCTTTTATCCCTCACCCACCTCCCACTCTTCCCCCAAAGTTCCCAAAATCCACTGAATCATTTTTATGCCTCTGTGTCCTCATAGCTTAGCTCCCACATATCAGGGAGAAAATACGATGTTTGGTTTTCCATTCCTGAGTTACTTCACTTAGAATAATAGTCTCTAATCTCATCCAGGTCATTGCAAATGCTGTTAATTCATTCCTTTTTATGGCTGAGTAGTATTCCATCATATTTTTTGTAGGGACAGGGTTTCACCATGCTGCCCAGGCTGGTCTCAAACTCCAGGGCTCAAGGAGTCCACCTGCCTTGGCTTCTGAAAGTGTTGGGATTACAGGTGTGAGCCACAACACCTAGCCATTTTATGCCTAATCTTTATATTTATTAAACTCCTTCTCATTCTATGAACTAAACAATAAGATTTTTCTCAGTTATATAAAATACTATATAAATAAAGCTTTAAAGCTTTATTTTTCACTACCACATTGCCAGTGTAAAGATTTTCTCACGTAGAAATTCCTACATAAGCACCCTATTACATTTGCCATTCACTATACAACGTTTTGGAGTACAACAAATGAAAACACACAGAGCCCCTTCATAGAAAGTGTATTGTGTATTGGGGCAGACACTGTGACTCTTAGGTTTTCTGAAAGCATAGACAGACATGGATTATATTCAACCTGTATTTATGTACTCTTGTACTGGTTGTTTTGAATAATGCCTGTTCTGATGAGACCAGTGTCTATTTTGGTTTGTCAATGCCCATGCTCTATTGGCTATTAAATGTTTATATTACCTCTGCTATTAGGCTGCTCTGAGAGCCTAGGGAAGTATCACTTGAGATTTCCAGCCACTGCTCCTTCTTTTACTCCTCATACTCAATGCAAAAACGTAAACAATTTTTCATAGACTCATCGGTCAATATCTGATTGTATTACACCTGTGCTGTCCAATAATGTAGCCACTAGCTTCATGTAGCTATTGATCACTTAAAATGTAACATGTTCAAATTGAGATGTGCTATAAGTATAAAATACACATCCAATTTTGAAGACTTAAAATTCAAAATACCTTATTAATTCTTTCTATAATGATTGCATGTTAAAGTTACATTATTTTGCATATATTGGGTTTCATAAAATATGTCATTCAAATTGCTTACACCTGTGTATAAATCCATTTTCACACTGATAAAGACATACCTGAGATTGGGCAATTTATAAAAGAAAGAGGTTTATTGAACTTACAGTCCCATATGGCTTGAGGGGGGCCTCACAATCATGGCGGAAAGCAAGGAGGAGCAAGTCACATCTTATGTGAATGGCAGCAGGCAAACAAAATAGCTTGTGCAGAGAAACTCTTGCTTTTAACACCATCAAATCTCTTGAGACCCTTTCAGTATCATGAGAACAGCACGGGAAAGATCTGCCTCCATGATTCCATCATCTCCCATTGGGTCCCTCGAACAACACGTGGGACTTATGGGAGCTACAAGATTAGATTTGGGTGGGGACACAGAGCCAAACCATATCTTTCTGCCCCAGCCCCTCACAAATCTCATATCTTCACATTTCAAAATCAATTATGCCTTCCCAACAGTCCCCCAGTCTCAACTTATTTCAGGATTAACTAAACAGTCCACAGTCCAAAGTCTCATGCAAGACAAGGCGAATACCTTCCACCTATAAGTCTGTAAAACCAAAAGCAAGTTAGTTACTTCATAAGTACAATGGAGACACAGGTATTGGGTAAATACAGCCATTGCAAATGGGAGAAATTGGCCAAAGCATAAAGGCTAAAAGCCCCAAGCAAGTTCAGTTATCCAGCAGAGCAGTCAAATTTTAAAGCTGTAAAATGATCTCCTTTGATTCCATGTCTCACAAACAGATCACACTGATACAAAAGGTGGGTTCCCATAATCTTGGGTAGCGCCGCCCCTGGGGCTTTGCAAGGTATATCCCCCCTAATAGCTGCTTTCACGGGCTGGTGTTGAGTGTCCATGGCTGTTCCAGGTGGGTGGTGCAAGCTATCAGTGGATCTACCATTCCGGGGTCTGGAGGATGGTGGCGCTCTTCTCACAGACTCACTAGGCAGTACCCCAGTAGGGATTATGTGTGGGGGATCTAACCCGACATTTCCCTTCTGCGCTGCCGTAGCAGAGTTTCTCTATGAGATCCCTGCCCCTGCAGCAAACTTTTGTCTGGGCATCCAGGCATTCCCATACATCTTCTGAGATCTAGTCAGAGGTTCCCAAACCTCATTTCTTGACTCTGTGCACTCACAGGCTCAACACTATGAGGGAGCTGCCAAGGCTTGGGGCTTCCACCTTCTGAAGCAACAGCCCAAGCTGTACCGTGGCCCCTTTCAGTCACAGCTGGAGCGTCTGGGATGCAAGGCCCCAAGTCCCTAGACTGCACACAGCAGAGGGATCCTGGGCCCAGCCCATGAAACAATTTTTTGCTCCTAAACTTCCAGGCCTGTGATGGGAGGGGCTGCTGCAAAGGTCTCTGACATGCCCTGGAGACTTTTTTTTCAATTGTCTTGGTGATTAACTTTCCGCTCCTCCTTACTTATGCAAACGTCTGCACCTGGCTTGAATTTCTCCTCAGAAAATGGGGTTTTCTTTCCTATTGCATTGTCAGGCTGCGAATTTTCCAAACTTTTATGTTCAGTTTCCCTTTAAAAAAGGTGCCTTTAGCAGCACCCAAGTCAACTCTTGAATTCTTTGCTGCTTAGAAACTTCTTCCACCAGAAACCCTAAATCATCTCTCTCAAGTTCAAAGTTCCACAAATCTATAGCACAGGGGCAAAATGCTGCCAGTCTCTTTGCTAAAACATAAGAAGGGTCACCCTTTTTTTTTTCAATTTATTTTTTATTATTATACTTTAGGTTTTGGGGTACATGTGCACAATGTGCAGGTTTGTTACATATGTATCCATGTGCCATGTTGGTTTGCTGCACCCATTAACTCGTCATTTAGCATTAGGTATATCTCCTAATGCTGTCCATCCCCTCTCCCCCCAACCCACAACAGTCCCCAGAGTGTGATGTTCTCCTTCCTGTGCCCATGAGTTCTCATTGTTCAATTCCCACCTATGGGTGAGAACATGCGGTATTTGGTTTTTTGTCCTTGTGATAGTTTACTGAGAATGATGTTTTCCAGTTTCATCCATGTCCCTACAAAGGACATGAACTCATCATGTTTTATGGCTGCATAGTATTCCATGGTGTATATGTGCCACATTTTCTTAATCCAGTCTATCGTTGTTGGACATTTGGGTTGGTTCCAAGTCTTTGCTATTGTGAATAGTGCCACAATAAACATACGTGTGAATGTGTCTTTATAGCAGCACGATTTATAGTCCTTTCGGTATATACCCAGTAATGGGATGGCTGGGTCAAATGGTATTTCTAGTTCTAGATCCCTGAGGAATCACCACGCTGACTTCCACAATGGTTGAACTAGTTTACAGTCCCACCAACAGTGTAAAAGTGTTCCTATTTCTCCACAACCTCTCCAGCACCTGTTGTTTCCTGACTTTTTAATGATGGCCAATCTAACTGGTGTGGGATGGTATCTCACTGTGGTTTTGATTTGCATTTCTCTGATGGCCAGTGATGATGAGCATTTTTGCATGTGTTTTTTGGCTGCATAAATGTCTTCTTTTGAGAAGTGTCTGTTCATGTCCTTCGCCCACTTTTTGATCGGGTTGTTTGTTTTTTTCTTGTAAATTTGTTTGAGTTCATTGTAGATTCTGGATATTAGCCCTTTGTCAGATGAGTAGGTTACGAAAATTTCCTCCCATTCTGTAGGTTGCCTGTTCACTCTGATGGTAGTTTCTTTTGCTGTGCAGAAGCTCTTTAGTTTAATTAGATCCCATTTGTCAATTTTGGCTTTTGTTGCCATTGCTTTTGGTATTTTAGACATGAAGTCTTTGCCCACGCCTATGTCCTGAATGGTATTGCCTAGGTTTTCTTCTAGGGTTTTTATGGTTTTAGGTCTAACATGTAAGTCTTTAATCCATCTTGAATTAATTTTTGTATAAGGTGTAAGGCAGGGATCCAGTTTCAGCTTTCTACATATGGCTAGCCAGTTTTCCCAGCACCATTTATTAAATAGGGAATCCTTTCCCCATTTCTTGTTTTTGTCAGGTTTGTCAAAGATCAGATAGTTGTAGATATGTGGCATTATTTCTGAGGGCTCTGTTCTGTTCCATTGATCTATGTCTCTGTTGTGGTATCAGTACCATGCTGTTTTGGTTCCTGTAGCCTTGTAGTATAGTTTGAAGTCAGGTAGCGTGATGCCTCCAGCTTTGTTCTTTTGGCTTAGGATTGACTTGGCAGTGCGGGCTTTTTTTTGGTTCCGTATGAACTTTAAAGTAGTTTTTTCCAATTCTGTGAAGAAAGTCATTGGTAGCTCGATGGGGATGGCATTGAATCTATAAATTACCTTAGGCAGTATGGCCATTTTCACGATATTGATTCTTCCAACCCATGAGCATGGAATGTTCTTCCATTTGTTTGTATCCTCTTTTATTTCATTGAGCAGTGGTTTGTAGTTCTCCTTGAAGAGGTCCTTCACATCCCTTGTAAGTTGGATTCCTAGGTATTTTATTCTCTTTGAAGCAATTGTGAATGGGAGTTCACTCATGATTTGGCTCTCTGTTTGTCTGTGATTGGTGTACAAGAATGCTTGTGATTTTTGTACATTGATTTTGTATCCTGAGACTTTGCTGAAGTTGCTAATTAGCTTAAGGAGATTTTGGGCTGAGACAATGGGGTTTTCTAAATATATAATCATGTCATCTGCAAACAGGGACAATTTTACTTCCTCTTTTCCTAATTGAATACCCTTTATTTCCTTCTCCTGCCTGATTGCCCTGACCAGAACTTCCAGCACTATGTTGAATAGGGGTGGTGAGAGAGGGCATCCATGTCTTGTGCCAGTTTTCAAAGGGAATGCTTCCAGTTTTTGCCCATTCGGTATGATATTGGTTGTGGGTTTGTCATAGATAGCTCTTATTATTTTGAGATACGTCCCATCAATACCTAATTTACTGAGAGTTTTTAGCATGAAGGGTTGTTGAATTTTGTCAGAGGCCTTTCCTGCATCTATTGAGATAATCATGTGGTTTTTGTCTTTGGTTCTGTTTATATGCTGGATTACATTTATTGATTTGCATATGTTGAACCAGCCTTGCATCCCAGGGATGAAGCCCACTTGATCATGGTGTATAAGCTTTTTGATGTGCTGCTGGATTTGGTTTGCCAGTACTTTATTGAGGATTTTTGCTCTAGTTCCCAACAAGTTCCTCATCTCCATCTGAGACCATCTCAGCCTGGAACTTATTGTTCATGTCACTATCAGCATTTTTGTCAAAGCCATTCAACAAGTCTGTAGGGAGTTCCAAACTTTCCCACATTTTCCTGTCTTCTGAGCCCTCCAAACTGTTCCAGCCTCTGCCTGTTACCCAGTTCCAAAGTTGCTTCCACATTTTTAGGTACCTTTATTGTAGCACCCCACTACCCAGTACCAATTAACTGTATTAGTCCGTTCTCATGCCGCTAATAAAGACATGCTGGAGGCTGGGTAATTTATACAGGAAAGAGGTTTCACTGACTCACAGTTCCACATGGCTGGGGGGCCTAACAATTGTGGCAGAAGATGAAGGAAGAGCAAAGGGATGTCTTACATGGCGGTGGGCAAAGAACTTGTGCAGGGGAATTCCCCTTATAAAACTATCAGATCTTGTGAAACATTCACTATCATGAGAACAGCAAGGAGAAGACCCCCCCACCCATGATTTAATTAACTCCCACTGGGTCCCTCCTATGATGCATGGGGATTATGGGAGCTACAATTCAAGATGAGATTTGGGTGGAGACACAGCCAAACCATATCATATTAGAATAAAATAATATAGAACACATAATCCTAAACTATTTTAAAATCAGTTGGGCCTAAATATACCAGGGAAATAACAATCCAGAAAAAACACAGAAGGTTATTCAGAACAATCGAAAAGTAATATCTGGTGCACATGGAAAGGAAGATGGATTAAATGGACACTGGGGACTATTAGATGGGGGAAAAGGAGGAGGGGCTCCAGGGCTGAAATTCTACCTACTGGACAGTATACTCACTACTTGGGTGACGAATTCATTTGTACTCCAAACCTCAGTATAATACGATATACCTTTGTAACAAATCAGAACTTATACCTCTTAATTATAAAATAAATTTGAAAAAAAAAGAAAAGTGATGTGTGAGGAATAGTATTTATCTAGTATTAGCAGAACCCACCCTACCCCCAAGATAGTGGTTTGCATCTCAGAATTTTATTCTCTCAGATAAAGGAAGGAAGACATTTGTACTCTAAGGTTGCTATGGCAGCTCCATGAAGCCATACAAGTCACAGGCTTCTTCCAACTCTCCGTTCTATCATTCCTTGTTTATGTGCCTTACCTTTACCACTCAAGATAACATGTAAAACTCCGGGTATCAATGCTGTATTTCAGGAAGCAGATTGGAGGTCATGTAAAGAAATGTATCATCCTTCTCTTTAAGAGATGTCCTTGTAATCACCCCAAACAGCTCCGCTCACATGTCATTGGCCAGAATTCAGTCATGTGAACCATTTCACCATGTGAAGGCTGAAAAATCTGTGTTTTGTTTTTGTTTTGTTTTTAGCTGAGCAGCAAACACACTGCTAAAAATTGGCAGTTTCATTATTAAGAAATATAAGAAAACAGATTCTGGAGTCAGCAATAATCCATATTTCACTTCCCAAATATTTATGCAAACCCTTCCTCCTAAAACTAAAAAATTTCTCGTTACTGTGTCTATACATAATCAAGAAAATCTAGATGATGGGAGGTTCTTTCCTTCAGGTCCAGACATGCTTTTATTTGATCGAAAGACTTACAGACTAAATGTGTCTATTACTGGGTACTAACACATCTAATATATGTTCATATGTTTGTTTTGTGTTGTGTTGTTTGAATTGAGACAGAATCTTGCTCTGCCACCCAGGCTGGAGTGCTGTGGTGCGATTTTGGGTCACTGCAACCTCCGTCTCCCAGGTTCAAGCAATTCTCCTGCCTCAGCCTCCCAAGTAACTGGGATTACAGGTATCCACCACCATGCCTGGCTAATTTTTGTAGTTTTAGTAGGGACAGAGTTTCACCATGTTGGCCAGGCTGGTGTCGACCTCCTGTCCTCAAGCGATCCACCCCCCTCTGCCTCCCAAAGTGCTGTGATTACAGGCATGAGCCACCACGCCCAGCAAATATATGAAAAGTAAAGAAAGAAGAGAATTTAAAACCTCCTTTCTAGAAAAGAGAAATACGTGAAACACAGTGGGATTCATGGATTAACCACAGTGATCAGATCTGCTGGGCAGGAATGATAAAAGCTTTGTCTTGCCTCTGTTTCTCCTGATGTTTTTCATTGTCCATTAATGTGCCACATTTGAGAGGTAAATTGGGAAATAGACCATTTTTTTGTGGAGCTATACCTGAGAAACTAGGGAATGCTTTTAGGATTAACAGCATAGGATTGGTATTATTTTGGTAACATAATTCTTTGAAGTTTGTTAATTATCTGGCCTATTTGCTTGTAGCCCATCCCCTGTGCAAGTAACATATCCAAAGTTCTTGTCTAAGACATATTGAGCCAAATTGGTCAAGATTATCAAAACTGGATAAATATAGCCTAAAAGAAGGACTGAGAAGAGGCATGATAGCCATCTTATAATGCTGACAAATTGTCATGGAGCAAAGGAGAAATTTATCTTGCATAGTTTTGGAAGGCAAAACATCATGTAATAGGAATAAATTAAAAGGAGGCAGGTATTGATGAAGCTTGAAGGAAATGAAGCAGAATAAAACAAACACCCTTTCCAATAATTGGAACTGCCCCAAATCTTTATGTTTGCCTGACGAGATTCCCTCACTAGTTTTCAAAATGTCTATGGAGGGAATTCCTACAGTGTAGGAGGTTAAATTAGAGGATCTCTAGGGTTTCATCTAACCCTGCCTTCCATGTTTCTATGATTCAATGAAACCAAAAGACCAGGATTGGACAAGTATTGATTCAGAAGAACCCAGAGAGGCATGAAGAAACTACAGAAACACATCAAACTGTCTTGCAAGCTGCCATAAAAGATTTATGCTACTCCCTTAAGAGCAGCCAAAAAGTTAAGATTGTTCAATCTTCATCATCTAGTTGGCTGTTTGATCTACTTGAATTACTGACACAAGGTTTTAGAAGTTGTCACAAAACAAAAGGTCTCTATAAGTTATATGTTGTTCTTTAGAAAACCTATTTTGTTCTACAGAAAATGTGTTTATTTTTGTGAATAAATTGTTAGTAACTCCTGGGATTTGTGTTGGTGAGTTTTATGGAGAACAAATTGTATCTTAGCAACACCTAAGACCATAGTTACTATATTTAAGAGTTTTCTTTTCCTGTTGCTTTGAATTGTTCACATGAACAACGGGAGTTTCCTATATGACTTTTCTTCAAATTTAGAAATTTACACTGAGTTCTTTAATAAACATATCCTGTTCCAAAAAAACTTCAACAGAAACTTCTGATTTTTCAGAAGGATATCTAGGCATTCAAAAGACTGTGTGAATATATCCAAGATACAAATAGAACATGTTATCATTCTGTAAATAGTCGTTGAGTTCTTACCCACTTACCATGCACCAGATGTTGAACTTGCTATTAAAGATAAAGTGGTGAACAAGTCAGACACAGCCATCTTTGTGGTGCATACAGTCCAGCAGCTGGGGAGTCATATAAGATAAATTATGAAAAGGCTGTGAGAGGGGAAGATGGTGACACAAGGGAGATCACAAAAAGGGAAACTAGCCTAGATTAGTAAATCACAAGGGATGCAGTGTTGAGGCCTAAGTGTAAGAAAAGTGTGAGCAACTCTGCTTGACGTGGTTTCCCAGCTACAGTACTATCTGTCCTGAGTTAACACCTACGACCAGGGCCGATCCAATTTTTCTGAGTCTTAACGATCATAAAATTCTAACAAAATCAAATATTTATAATCAATTATTTCATACTTCTGAAATTGTAGAGTTTCAAATTCTTTTCTTTTGAGCTCCTTTTAGGCCATTTTCCTGAAATGCTTACGTAGATATGCTTTCTGATTGCAACTTGGCTTTTCCACCCCACCTAGAACATGCTACAACTCCTGGTAAATTCCTAAGTCTAAATGGGTCCCATGTAAGTAAGGGGTCTTAAAATTCATGCTTCATTAAATGTATAGTAAACCTACCTTGTCAATGAAATAAATTTAAAAGTAACACATGATAGAAGTCCTGCTTTGTGTATGCTCTGACTTTTGGGAATTTTTTGACGCTTCAGAGTAGAAATCGTACTTCAGTGACCCAGGTTATAATACAGGCTCTGATTCTGACACACTTGGATCTGAAGTCTGGTTCTGCCAGTGATTAGCTCTGCAAATTTGGGCATATGACTCAAACTCTTTGAAACTCAGTTTTTTCATCTATGAAATGGAGTTAATATCCATCATTTAGAGTTTTGATAGAAATTAAAAGGGTGACGGTGCAAAGCTTTTAGCACAGAACCTACAAAATATAAGCTCTATGCATATGAGGCTTTATTTTATTCATCCTCGTAATCATCATTATTATTATATTTTTAAATAGTTTTGGCACGGAAGCTCATGGAGAACATCACGATTTGTAAATATTAAAGTAAATAAGAAGGCATATGATTTATAAACTAGTATTATAATAGTACCTAAAATTTAAACAGGACTATAGTTTACAAAGCATCTCCATGTCCACTGTCTCATCTGATACAAACTGATGCTTACCACCAGGACTGTTATTCACCTGAGAGTCCCTGGCTGTTTGCTGTCAACATCCATTCTGGTTGGACAATATCCTTGCCATATTCGCTGTTGAATATTTTGAATGCCATTCTTCAGAACAACATACTAGATTTTATTGCTCTCTTCTACTTTTCCTACACAAAGCAGGAAAGGCTAAAAGTGAGGAGAATGACTTTACCAAACTTCACATAAGAAGGTGGGTCACATTGACTGGAAGGGAGCTGCCAAATTCCAACCCCAGTGCTCTTTCCATGATATAAAAGCTGGGTAGTTTTTTTGACATTTAGTCTAGCCTCACATCATCTTTAGATTAACAATGAAAGTCGAATCCTATAGGCAGAGCCAATTTTATAGACATTCTAAAAGATACTATGTTTCCTTCTCTTCCAGTGAAGGGATCACCAGTGGGATTGGAAACATTTATAGAATTAACAGTATTAAAGCATTGCATCCTATTTTATGTGAGACCAGAGATATACTGGGGTAATGCCTTATGGCAGCCTAGATGATGACTGAGCATTGAGGTAACTGCTGGGGAAGAAAGAGAGAAACCTATCAGATTACACTCAGGAAAGCGATGGTTCATGAATGTACAATGGTGCATTGCCTGCAGAACCAACACTGGTATCTTGGTGACCATCATTAATTTATTTCCTTGCAACACTTCATCCTCCATACATGATGCGGATCAGTGGCTCTCAAACCATGTAATGAGGAGCTAAAAAGTTTCTTGTGGAATCCTTTTAATCCTCTCATTGGAGGAAAGAGGTGAAGTAACAGGCAGTGTCTGGCACCCGTTATAACTAATCATAGTATGTACCTATTTATCTCCTTTATATATTGGACTTGTGCTTAAACGTTCCATTAAAATGGGGATTCTTGTCTTGAAGTAAGCTTGTGAACTACTGTATAAAGCACACAGCATCTAGCTGAAAAGGTAATCATGCCACATTCTAAATATTATGTTGAGAAAGTTATGCTACTTTTCTGAAATTCAGTAAAATTTATAGTTTTTGTTAAAAAAATTAAAGGAATACTTTTCTCTGGGGTTTATAAGATAGTGAAGTGATATATGTGTTGTTGTTGCCTTATGGCCTGTAGAATAAGATACCAATATTAGGTGTTACTATTATAATTACTATTATGTTCTTATCAGTGCTATATTTGATGGCCATACATTGTACCTGACTTAATCAGAGGATAAATATTCTTGGTAAAGAAAAGCAAAAAGCATCAGGTAATTTCTCATGAGAACTGCCCTCCTCCTAATATTTTTACTTTTTCTCCAAAATGTTTCCTAAAGTTCAGCTGATTATGTAAGAATTATGTAAGAGAAGATATTGGTTTCACCATAATAAACTTTTTGAATGATTTTACTACAAACTAGCTGTTCAGCAGACCAAAAAAAATCATGCATGACTCCATTAAATAATATGCATAATCAGAATCTTCATTTCTTGCTACTTAACTGTTTTTTTTTCTTTTAAGATAGGCTTAGGTAATATTCTGACTCCAATTTTTTAAGAGCTTCATGGACAGTCTTTCCACCTATGACCCCACAAAATTAGGAGATTTTTTGAGGTTCAAATATGAAGTGAGGGAATTGTCAAAATGCTCATCAAACAACGTGAAGGTGAAGAAGTCAAAGTCTTTCTTTACCCTCTTAAGTGCTACTAGTCTCAGCCACTATATTACAAATTGGCTATTTTCTTCATAAAAACATGATTTGACTGAGATGTTATTCCTCTGACACAAAGCAAGATTAATTTGTTCCTGTAATTTGTGATGTTAGCTGGTTTCCACAACTACAAAAACTCTGAGAATAAGATGAGAGCTTACTGGCTAAGGCATATTGAAGGAAGTTCATGTATCTGAAAAAGCTTTGTAATTAGGACATTTCTAATTTACGGTGTTAACAAGTTTTCCTATCAAGATTCTTCAGCTGATCTACAACCGGAATGACACAGCAAAATCTTGTCCTCAAAGTAGAAATGACGATATCATTTTTAATGGGGAACTCAATTGGAAAGTAAATATGTAAAGTATAATACTAGTTGTTATTAACGTTCTCATTTATCTTGTTAGAACCACTGCTATGGTTTAAATGTTGTGTACATCAACATTCATATGCTGAAATTCTAATTCCCAAGATGATGGTATTAGGAGCTGAGGCATTTGGGAGGTGATTAGATCACAAGGATGGACGTCTCATGGATGAGATTTGTGCCTCTTTTATAAAAGAGGCCCAAGAGAGACCCCTCACTCCTCCCACCATGAGAGGACACAGTGAGAGGGCATCATCTATGAAACACATCTAGAAATCTGGCCCTTACCAGGAACCAAATCTCTGAGAACCTTGATCTTGATCTTGGACTTTTCATTCTACAGAACTGTGAGAAATCAATTTCTGTGGTTTATAAATCAACCAGTCTATGGTAGTTTGTTATAGCAGCCCAAATGGTCTAAAACAACCACTCCAGTGATGAGTAACTAACAACTTGGCTAGTCTTGAGACTTGACCCAGGACGTAATCGCTGAGACAAGAAAGAAACTTATCCCTTAATTCAACCAATTGTTTACTAAGTACCTGCTATATGCTTAGAAAGTGAATAAGACAGACAAAATCTTGTTTTTGAAAAAATGTACATTCTAGAATAGGAATAAGTACAATGAATGTACTTAGAAATAATCTTAGATAGTGATAGGCACGATGAAAATATAAAACAGAGTAATTATAAAGAGGGATGGATAAGAGACAAGTATTATGAAGATGAGGGTTATTTGGGATAATTATATATTACTATTTATATATATTACTATATATATACACACACTATATATACGTACTACACACACACACACACACACACTGAATAAGGACAAGAATGAAGGAATGAGACATTAAGCGGCATTGGGTAAGAGTTCCAGACAGAGAGAATTGCAAAGATCCTTAGGCATAAATAAACTTGTGCTATACAGAAAGTGAAAGATGGCCAATGATGCTGCAACAAAATGCATAAGATAATGAATATTAGGGGCTGAAATATTAGGAGCAACTTTTCTCTATCTGCTTCCCAATCCTTTAATTAAGTTTATTAAATTCCTATTTCTGTGGCTAAACTCTGATGTTAATTTCTGTCCCCTCCCTTAAGCCCTCCATATCAGTGGATCTTTTCTAACATATTAAATATTTCCAAATTGAGACAAAATGCCATTTCAAAGACCAGTAATGCGTTTTCTAAAATGGTTGCTAAAACTTCTTTAATAATTTAAAATAATAAAATGATTAATCGCAGTTTCAGATGTTATGCTTTCTAAAGACATCAATTTAGATATAGATATAAATAGCGACGTAGTTTTAGGTGTAAGTATAGATACGTACTTTTTTAAAACGCTACAATCCATGCACATTTCCCACCCCAAATTTGTGCTCATAAAAGTGGTTCTTCTTGGCCAGGCGTAGTGGCTCATGCCTGTGATCCCAGCACCTTGGGAGGCCAAGGCTGGCGGATCACGAGGTCAGGAGATTGAGACCATCCTGGCTAACACGGTGAAACCCCATCTCTACTAAAAATACAAAAAATTAGCAGGGCGTGGTGGCGGGCGCCTGTAGTCCCAGCTACTCGGAGAGGCTGAGGCAGGAGAATGGCGTGAACCCGGGAGGCGGAGCCTGCAGTGAGCCGAGATGGCGTCACTGCACTCCAGCCTGGGTGACAGAGCGACGCTTCGTCTCAAAAACAAAAACAAAAACAAACAAACAAACAAACAAAAAGTTCTTCTTCACTGGCCGAATTCAAATCCTAAATTCATAACTGAAGTTCAGGAGGTAAGTGGCCAAACTGACTAATGACATTTTGGTATGTACCCTTTTTTCCCTACATCTAGCAACTTTGCTGCTGGTGGTTTTATGGGCATACATCTTTATCATTTTGTTTTGTTTTGTTTTGTTTTCAAAAAGGAGTATTGCTGTTATCCTTCAGGAAATGGGAAAAAATGATCAAAGTTCTTGGAAAGTCCATATTTTAGGCACAAGAACCATCAATGTAGCCACATTAAAAAATGGTATTCACATTGGTCTGATGTAGACATGCTTCTCTTTAGAAACGGTCTCCCCACTGGAGTTGAACATTTACATAAGGACATTTTAAAAGAGCAGTCTACATGTAGCCACAAGGATTTACTCTATTGGGTCACTTCACATATTCCCAATGGCCCAAGGGGGAGAGTAATTTTGGCATTTTTATCAAGGCTCAAATTTTCACTGTAGGTACAGGGACACTGCAGTGTATGAAGAAAGCCCTTGTCTAGTGAAGGTGATAGGATACCCCAGACTTCACCTTTAAGTGACTATAATGTTCTCTACTCCTGAGATGTACAACACACCTTGTTTGATTTTGAAGTAACTACTATTTTTTTCTGGGAGAAAAGTTGCTCTTGGGATTTCAGGAGTTAGGTTCTTTGATGACAAAAATGAAGAGCTCTGGGAAAATATTGCTGTTGGAAAAAAATAAAGCTATAATCAAGGTAATTTAAATGTTCCAGTTGCAATGAGAATATTATGTGGTTGTTTGGTAAAGGTCATTATAGTATAGTATATTTTATTAGCAGTGATTTTATACCTACCGTTTCTATAGGTATAAATATTAGTTTATATTTATATAATAGTTCAATATTATTGAACTATAAAATCACTGCTAATATAATTAGTTCAATATTAAGTAAAAGTATAACGAGGAGAGATGTTAAATTCTGTATCAGTCAGATAGAAAGGTGGCTTTAGCCAGCAGAGTGTTACATTGGACATAAATATGTATAAAGCAGAAAATAAGTGACAGATGATATCTCTTCCTGAAAGGGCGGTGTGGCACAGCCAAATCAGAATTAGAAATGTGAGGCCTCAGTCTGAAGACATTAGAAGATATATTGGGAGTACCAGGCAAGCTGATTGAAACACAAGGAAGGGTCTTGTTTAGTAGAAAGCACACAAGTGCTGATTAAAGATCAGCCTTTTTCCTAAAAGCAGGAACAACAGAACAGATTACCAAAAGGACTTGGTAGCAGTGCAGGCAGCATGGTTAGGAGAGAAAGGAGAAATGCTGGAGAGGAGAAGAAAGCAATGGCACCAAGCTTTACATTTGAAACATCAGCTGTCTATGGGTTCCCAAAGCCAGGTCTAATGGCCTGAAATCTAAAAGCAGGGAAAAGTGAGTCTCTCAGAATTCTTTGACTTTAAAGATAAGACTGCAAAAATATTTGCTTCCCTTCTTTTACCTGTTTTGGTATATTGTGGCTTTAATAAATAGAAACTTCTTTACTTGTGTTTCTTACAGGCTGCCTTATGAACTCCTAAAGACTCATTGAAGTCCAGGACATGATGAATTGATTTTTGTGAATTCGATATGGGCATGGTGATTAGAAGAAGAGGAGAAGGGGCCCATTCATTTATTCATTTATTATTTTCAGCAAAATATTAAGTTGGTTTAAAGGAAATCTGCCAAGAACGTGGTCTGACTCCATTTGAAAAGAGGGCTACCCAGAATAGAAAACCTATTTAAGATTTATATTTGCCTTTAAAAACACAACAACCATAGAGATTTCAACCTGGGCTATGGAGGTTAGAACATCAAACCAAGGATCAAAACAGAGGTGTTTGCCCTTGTAAGTTATCACTGATGCTCTGTCTACTCTTGTTATCCTTCTTCCTTAAAGACAAAGAACCAAAAATCAATTCATCTAGCCCCATGGTTTCTACTGTCTTTCTCCACAGTACCTTGACTTTGGGACGAATATAAATCAGAAGTGAATGGAGGGAGGAAAATCTCTCTAGTTTCTATTCCATTGGGTCATTATTTTTTAAATACAAGTAAGATCGAACTGTAATTTCTAGCTGAGAGTTCTGCAAGGTTTACTTTTTTCTCTCCCCACCTACATTTTCCTCTCTCATTATAGATTAATGATGGTGAGCAACAGAGCTTTGCTCAGGTATCAGTATGAAAAATAGTCAGTAGAAAATACTAGGGTTTTGTCCAGCAAGAGTCGGGATGGGAGAGAAAATTCTGGCTTTAGAGACAAGGAAAAGAGAGTATTAAGATATGCCTTCTTCTCTTGCAAACTTTATTTGTAGCCACTATTTGTGTGTAGACCATTTAAAATTTAAAATTTGTGTTTCCATTTTTTATGTGTGTGTGTTTCTCTCTCTTTCTTTTTTTTTTTGAGACAGATTCTCTCTCTGTCGCCCAGGCTGGGGTGCAGTGGCATGATCTCGGCTCACTGCAAGCTCCGCCTCCCGGGTT
This sequence comes from Symphalangus syndactylus, assembly GCF_028878055.3. Taxonomy (NCBI): domain Eukaryota; kingdom Metazoa; phylum Chordata; class Mammalia; order Primates; family Hylobatidae; genus Symphalangus; species Symphalangus syndactylus. The sequence goes on from NC_072428.2 coordinate 16,030,407, forward strand.
CATGCCATTTCCTGCCTCAGCCTCTCTGAGTAGCTAGGACTACAGGCGCCCGCCACCACGACCGGCTAATTTTTTTTTTGTATTTTTAGTAGAGATGGGGTTTCACCGTGGTCTCGATATCCTGACCTCGTGATCCACCCGCCTCGGCCTCCCAAAGTGCTGGGATTACAAGTGTGAGCCACCGCGCCTGGGCTCTCTCTCTTTCTAAGAAGGAAAGCAAATGACCAGATACTGGTTGAGGACACATCAATTTGGAAGATATCCAATAATAGATACAGTTATCAAACATAACTCTTTCCATGTTTTAAAAATTAGTCTCTGAAACTACAGCAAATATTATGTGTTATTTACTTTACAAGAAAATGATAAGATGTACCTGCACTAAACTTTGGATGCCAGTGTCATTTATAAACATATTTATAACTAGAAATTTCCTTTGGGATCAGATTAGTATCATCAGGAGCATGTGGAAATCTTTTAAAAATCAATATATCTCAACCTCATCTCTCCAAATTCTGATTATTCGATTTATTCACAGTGGGGGCCTGACCTATGTTTTTTCAAAAAGTACTTGAGTTATTGGAAAGCACACTCAGAATTGAAAACCATTGATAACCCAAAGTTTTCACAGATGAAGGAGTGTTTTAGTTACCTCTGCAGAACGTGTTACCTAAGGTAGGTGCTTAACACAACAGACATTTATTATCTCATAGTCCTGTGGATTCAGAGTCCAGGCACAGCTTAGCTAGTCCCTCTGCACAGAGATACCTGCTACTACAAGCAAGGGGTTGGCCAGGCTGCCTTCTCTTCTGAAGTTTGGAGTCTTCTTCAAATCTCTTGTTGTTGTTGGCCTAATTCAATTTCTTGCAGTTATAGGACTGAGGTCCCATTTCTTACTGGCTATCAGCCAGGGGCCACTCTGGGCTCCTAGAGGGCACTCTAGCTCCCATGAGTTTCTCATAGTTCCTCTTAGACTGTCTTACCGTATGGTAGGCAGCTTACTTCTTCAAGCCTAACAAGAGGCCCACAACAGTCAGCTAAGATGGAGTCATCTGTAAGGTAACACAACAAAAAGGTGACTATCCTGTTACTTTTGCCATATTCCCTTGACTAGAAACAAGTTGCAGATTCTCTCCTACATTCAAGAGGAGTGGATTATGCAAGGATTTGTCTCATTGGGAGGCAACCCAAAGTTTGACCAACTCAGATTATAAAGCTAATTGAAGGAACATCGATTTTCTTATTCCTCTGGGTGGTCTTTCAAAAGAGAAAGCAAAAGGAAAAGGAAAATCATTCATATATAACATTCAGAGTTAAATGTAGAGTATGTGTTTCTGCATCTTAATTGAGCTCCACATAGAATGTGAAAACACCAATTTATAGTTTTCTTATTTCCCTCTTATCATATAGGTTAAGTTACTTGTGTAAAAATACTAAATAATTAATTTACAAGGAGTCTTTAGCCCTAACATATAGAAGTGGTTTGCAAAATATTAATTTCTGTAGAAGTCAGATTTTTTTGGTGAGTGCAACTACATTTTGAATAATCTACATTTATGACTTGAATCATTCAAGTAGCAAAATATTTTGTTCTGAAGGAAAATTAACTACTTGACAAAAACCATTGATGGCAGTTTGAATGTATGGTATTTCCCCATTCCTAGCATTTTATAGCTACTTAAATATTTTTGGAGTTATCTTTCACAAATATTTAGAGGAGCCTCAGGAGGAAGTTGTTATTTTAACTGACCACTGGCTAGGATAGCCTATGCAACTCTAAGACTTAGTTGATTACCATCTGTTTCTAAATCTCTAAAGTATCCTAATTTTTCATTTGGGAAGATTTTCTAATGGCTTTTTTCTCTTATTAATTTAAGATTATTTTATATTAACACGCCAATAACAATTATGTGCATATGTTGAATGTATTTAGGAAAATATCAATTTTTATATTACAATATTAATGCATTTATATAAGATACTATTAGCAACAATTCTTCTCTTGCCCAAAGGAATATTTCCTCAGTTCCCCAAATTTGAACCATTTTTGAGACATTGCAAACATATAGCCACATGTGTACCCACCAATCAGATATGCCGAATGTTACCATTTTGTCAAGTTCGTTTTATTAACATATCCCTTTCTAGAAAGAAATATAATTTTGTAGACATAATTGACTCCTCCTTACTTCAAACATGACCTTGTCTCCTTACTAGACATTAGCCAGGATAGAAGTAACTACTATCCAGAAGTATGTTTATACCCTCACCATGCATATTTTATACCTTCCCTCTATATAAATGTACCTATAAAAATATGTAACATTAATTTAAATGGTTTTCTATTTGAATAAATTGTACAATACATTTGCGTACTTGCTTTTTGTGTTCAACATTGTAAATGTGAAATTTTGCACAGTGATTTATGAGGCTCTAGCTCATTTGCTTTGACTGTCGAAGAGTAGTATTCCATCATATAACTGTACTGTAGAACATTTATCTATTCTTCAGTTGAAGGATATCTAATTGTTTACCATTGCTCATCATAATAAACCAGGACCTATACACATGAACACACACCTATATATAGAAAAAAGCCAAACTTTCTACATTCACACACATATACACACACACAAATATATATACATATATAAATAACACGTATTTATATATACATAAATAACATTTTCTGTCATATATTGTGTTCTAGTCTATTTAATTCTATTTCTTATAGGTAAAAATTATGGGTAAAGACTTCTTAATTGACTGGCTAATCTAATAAGGGGCAGTTATTAGCACTTTGAAAAATTATGCTGTAAGTTATATACCCAATAGCAGAATGGTTATAGGAAGTAGAGATCTTCATTTTCCTGATATTGTTAAATTGCTCCTCGAAGAGCTTAAAAATTTTACACACTCATGAGTAGTATAAATGACTTTCTATTTTCTATGTTCTCTGTTTTCTTTTCAGTTCCCTGCATTCTGTAGTTTTCTCAAACTGTCCTTCTCTGGTTTTGGAAAGATCATTAGAGGAGATGATGAGAGGTGTTGTGATTCTCTGAAAGAGTCATGGTATGCCTTGGTAGGACTCATTGTGCCAAAAATGTGCATAAGCCTTATAACACAATAGAAAATAGAATATGGAATCATCTAACTATCAGACAACAGGTGTTTCTTTAGATGAGCCTCTCACTTCTACCCCTAATAATATATATATATATATATATTTTTTTTTTTTTTTTTAAGAAAGCAATGACCCCAGGGCTTTGGGTTCTTCTCAAGCTGGTCGCTTCTTTATTAAAGTTGCTGAAGCCACCAAATTCCATATTTTTCTAGGAATAAGATAAAAGGGAAGCATCAGGAATCTGCATTCATTCACCTATACCTTTGATTTCCTGAATATATTTTGCATGGCTTATTTACAGATCTGTTATTAAATGAGATTGAAAGTATCCTACCAGAAGATAAACTGTCATCCTGGACAAACCATCATTCTCAGCAAACCATCGCAAGGACAAAAAAACAAACACTGCATGTTCTCACGTATAGGTGGGAATTGAACAATGAGATCACTTGGACACAGGAAGGGGAACATCACACACCGGGGCCTATTGTGGGATGGGGGAAGGGGGCAGGGATAGCATTAGGAGATATACCTAATGTAAATGACGAGTTAATGGGTGCGGCACACCAACATGGCACATGTATACATATGTAACAAACCTGCACGTTGTGCACATGTACCCTAGAACTTAAAGTATGATAAATATATATATTTATATATATATATATATATATATATATATATATATATATATATATATATATATATCAGAACCATATTATGTTATCTGACCTATTCTTTGGGATTATTTATTCCTTGTTTCTTGAAGGTCTAGAGGAATTTGTCTGTAAAATCATCACACCTACATTTTGTTTGGGTTTGTTATATTGCTGATAATCTCTGTGGTCTCTTTGTCATTGCTGCTGTTTTCTTTAATTTCTGCATCCGTTACAAACTTTTGTAATTTGTTTTCACAATTTTTTTTTTTTTTTTGAGACAGAGTCTTGCTCTTTCACCCAGGCTGGAGTGAAGTGGTGTGATCTGGGCTCACTGCAACCTCCACCCATCGGGTTCAAGCGATTATCCTGCTTCAGCCTCCCAAGTAGCTGGGATTACAGATGCCCACCACTACGCCAATCTAATTTTTGTATTTTTAGTACAGATGAAGTTTTGCCATGTTGGCCAGGCTGGTCTCGAACTCCTGACCTCAGGTGATCCACCTGCCTCTCCCTCTCAAAGTGCTAGGATTACAGGCATAAGCCACCATGTCCAGCCCACATTCTCTTTTTTTTTTTAACTTTTTAAAATCTTTTTGTAGTTAAATGCTATGTAAGATATGCATTTAAAGCTTAAGTTGTCATGCATCCTTCCATGTTGAATTATACACTACTCATTGACATTCAGTTCCAAATATTTTATAATATCAAGTATAATTTCTCCTCTGTATGCAGAAATAATTGAGTAAAGTGCTCTATATATGTAATTGGGTCAAATTTATTCATTGGCTTCAAATGCTCTGTAAAGGTTTTATACGTGGGACTTCTATACAACCTTTGATCAGACAAAATCATCAAGAAGACTGGAACTAGCTTTAATTTTGCTGAGCATCTCTATGATGTCTTTATAATTATTCTTCCTATTCCTCTTTATTTCTGCAATCATTTTGATGGTTGATCTTAAGTACTCAGTGAGGTGTGTTAAAATCTTCCACTGTGATTATGGGATTGTCTAATGTTTCATTTTAGTTCTGTCATCTTTAGTTTCATATATTTTGAGAACATAGTATTGTTATTAGGTACCAATTTAGAAATTCTCTCACTTCTACTTGTATAACTTCATGTTGAATGGAGATTCCCTCTGCTGTTGGAGCCTTTTGCCTGTTTCTATTTAGATATTCATGTTTCTGTTTAGCTCACCCCACTGACTAAATTATTTTTATTTTTCACACCTGGAAGTCCTTCCCTCACCATTTTTTCAGACCTATGTATTTGTTGTTGCTGTCATGTTTCTTTGTTTCATATCCAACATTTTGACATTTCTACCTGTTTTATAATAGAAAGTGTGTCTAGGTTGGTCCAATCTGCTATATGGTCAGAATCAGAAATCCAAACCACAATTAATTACCAAAAGCAAGAATTTACATTCTAACTAAATAAATTGGCTGGGTGCGGTGGGTGACGCCTGTAATCCCAACACTTTGGGAGGCCGAGGCTGGCGGATCACGAGGTCAGGAGTTCGAAACCAGCTTGAACAACATGGTGAAACCCCATCTCTACTAAAAAAATACAAAAATTAGCCAGGCATGGTGGCGCACGCCTGTAATCCCAGCTACTCAGGAGGCTGAGGCAGGAGAAGCACCTGAACCCGGGAGGTGGAGGTTGCAGTGAGTTGAGATTGTGCCACTGCGTTCCGGCCTGGGCAACAGAAATAAATCTATCTTATCCAAGTGACTTATTCCAACCAAAATAACACAAAACAGAAGCCTTATTGATTTTCTATTTCTAGGAGATATAATTTAACTTATTAAATTATTTCAGAACTAGCACTTTATCATGATGATTTCTACCAACCACTACTACTATTTCAAATATCCAATATGTATAGAGTGCATATCCTGTGATAGCTACTTTATAAAGTGCTTTATGCATATCAACTAAATCTCCACGCAACCACTGTGAAGTAGGTGTCATTGTGATTCCATTTTGACTGATGAAGCAACTGAGTTGTGGTTAAATAACTTGCACAGAGTTACTTAATTATTAAATGACAGAACTAGGATTTGAACCCAGATCTTCTGATTCTAGAGCCCTGATCCTCACCACAATACCACTACTGCATTTAGACAAAATGAAGAGATGTCCCTTCCCTGGGCCCCTCCCTTTTAAAGGATCAGAACTGAATTTCCCTGGCCAGTTTCTTCTCATGAACATGGACTTCATGGAGCTAAAGCTATGTTCCTCTCTATAGTCCCCTACCGTATTCTAGACCATGCCTCACTGTTCATTCAGACCCAGAATTCCCTGCCCAAACTCTTTTTTTCAGGGTCTGCACGGGTCTCTTTTCTCACTGTGTCTTCCTGAGAGCAGCTATAACTACTGTAATGGGTACCTCTAGCCCAAGGTAGACTTTGTATAGGGTTTGTGGTCAGATCTTGGACATGTAGGCTGGAGTGTTCACATGCATTCCTATGGGGTCTCTTATAGAAAGCTGGACTTAACAGGGGTAAGAATTAATGAGATATGGGCTTCAGGAAGTGATCTGGCCACCTAGGATTGACACTTCATTTCAGTAAAAACATTTCTAGGAATCTGAGAATTCTAATGTTGAGCTTGACCTTGCAGGACATTGTGCAGATGATAGAAGGATTTTATTTAATAATTATTTAGCATGATTTGTAACTTTTAAATATTCAGACATTTGAATGTGTGCCTCCGTTCATTAGATATCTACAAATGCTAAGAGTGAATTTGTGTAACACACATACTGTCCATTTGTGGACTTTCCCCTAATATGACAGCTTCCTCATTTCTTTCTCCACAGAATTTAGATAAATGTCTCTGGAATATGGATTTCATTCTTTACTTCTCTCTGAGGATGTTCTGATTTGCTTATATTTGGGGTTTAGAGTTGGGGGTTTGTGTAACAAGAAGGTAGCAGAGTTGACACATAGACTATAAAGAATCAAGCTCACAGGATTATTTCATCTGCATCTTTCCCAATAGAGCATATAGCAGTTAGTAGCAATTCAAAAAATGCTTGTGGGATAAGTGAAAAATAATTGCTACCATTAATGGAACATTTATGATATGTCAGAGGTAGTGCTTATTACTTTCTATAGGTTATCTTATTTATTATTGAACTAAACACTTTTAGTTAAATACCATTATTACCACCTTCTAAAGAGGAGAAAACAAGCTCAGAGAATAACTAGCTCAAGGTGAGAAAGTCAGTGATTGACCATTTGGAGTTAAACTAAGTATGACTTGACAATGCATGCAGACGATTATAATGTTGTTTTATTCCCAAAGAAATAATAATAATTTAAAAAAAGATATGATTTTCCTTAAATTCAAGTTCATCCTAGAAACCTAGCTCAAACAGTTGTTGTATGTGTCATATCATATGCTTTGCATATCTCATTTTGATGCTTTCTTAGGCAGGTGAGACTTGAACAGCTAAATACAATAATATAAGTATGTTTAAACTCAAATTTTGTTTCAAATCAATAGAAAATAGATGATATTCTATTTACTAATGTTAGGATAAGAATGAAAAGAAAGCAGGATACACATTTGCATCATCTCCTTTTTGCAATCAATATATTAACACATTTTTATTGAGTTATATGGGTTATCATTATTTATCATGCTTTTGATTGAAGATGCCAGATAGGATATTGTCATGGTAATTCTAATAATTCAATTCTTTATTGTATGTTTATGTCAAAAGTCCCATTGAGATTTGGAATGCTGGTGACACAAATGCAATAAAAAGAAACCCCTTTATTCATTTATATTCATTAAAACAATATTAGGTGGTACATTCCCTCTTCCTTATGGTTAGCAATTTGAATCTCATGATCCTCTATTAAATTTATTATTTGTTGGGACATAATTTGCAAAGATTTCATCTTTAATATTAGTGTTTCTGTTTTGGCTTTCATTATAAATTATGTGTTCACATTCATATGGTGAAAATATATTCTTGTGGAAATTATCATGGTAAATGGGCACAAAACTATCAAATTGAAAAGAAGCTGGAAAAATGTGCAGGAGATGATTGCATTTATTGATACTGAAGCTTGAGTTCTGTGGGGGTGTCAGTGCCTGCTGGACTCTAAGAATCAGAAAGAGATCATTGTATGCTTACTTGCCTTCATACTTGCTCTGTGATATATTCAGCAGAAGCAGCAACAACATGTGGCAAAGGTCTCAACGAGATATAGAATTTGGCCTCTCATTAGAATGGAACTAAAGCCATCCTCAGAGGGTTAGCAACAATTTTGGACAGAAATATATTTATAACCATGCATTAATAAGACTGCACTTTTGTCACAGGATCCTTAGAGTTTCGCTTTTCCAGCCAGAAACTTCTGTGGCCAGTAGTGCCTTTGCCTGAGTTGTGCTTGGGCCTGCTGGAATTATTCTGCCCACTTGGCCCAGCAGGCTGCACTCGGCTCATGCTACTGGCCTAGATCCCATGCCTGCTGAGGGCAATCCAGGTGCTAAGTGGCAAGGGTTGTGTGAGCAAGCAAGCATGAAGTCTGGCCACTGCACACTGCCAGGCACACCAGCTGCTGTGGTGGGGCAGGCAGCTCCAGGTGCTGGCACAGGTTCCAGCTCTGTGTAAGGCTGTGGCTGGATCAGAGGCACCACAAGCAGCTTCCACTGCGGGCACCTGTGTGTGGACAAGTAGAATGCAGTGGTGCCCAGAAGCTTGGAAACACAAGGAACTGCAGAGCCCCAGAGAGGGTGTCACAACCCTGGTTCAGGGAGCCCCTAGGTCTTTTATCCTTCTTGTTGCCTGCAATGTGATGAGCAGGGAGGCATGTTTCAGCCCTGTTTGTGTTACACCTCTTTCAGTCCCACCATTCGGTACATCCTGAGTACCTGTCCTACATCCATAAAGAATGAGGTACATGGACAACTGGAGGGTGAGCAAGGTGGAGTGGAGTTTTCTTGAGTGACAGAACAGCTCTCAGAAGACCCGAAGTGCATAGCTTGTTTCCACAGGCAAGACCCAAAGTGGATAGCTTGTTTCCAAAGGCATCATCCTGAGAATGTCCAGCTCTAAATGGAGAGGAGAGCTGTAGTGGATACCTCTGTGGGTAACTCTTTTCCACAGGCAAGTCCTCCCAACAAGTCAAAGATACCCTAAGTTGGTAGCTCCTTCCCATAGCTGGTAGTCTCAACATCTCTGTGAGTCTGGCTGAGTCTGGGGTTTTTATGGGCTCAGAAGGGAGGAAGTGCATGCTGATCGGTCTGTGGGCAACCAAGGGCAGGCTGGAAAAAGCACCATGAGCTCTGACTCCAGGTCATGGACTCCACCTGGAATTGGTAGCCTGGACCCCAGGCTTCAGGCCATCCCTGGCTTGAAGGTGGGGTTTCACCAGGGACCTGCTCCTTTCTGTCCAGGAACCTGTCTGCCTTCTGCCATCAACATGCCATCCACAGCCACAGGCTGTTCCTGCCACCACCCAGCCTCCTTCCTGCACTAATCAGGGCCCAAAGTCCAGAAAGCCTCAGGGAGTCCTGACAACATGTGCCCAAGGTGGTCAGGGCACAGCCTGGGTTTATACATTTTAGGAAGACAGGAGACAACAATATATGTAAGAATTACATTGGATTGGTCTGGAAAGGCAGGACAACTTGAAGCAAAGGCGGGAAGACTCCAATCAGGGAGAGGCCTTCCAGGTCACAGATAGGTGAGAGACAAAGCCTGCATTCTTTGGGTTTCTGATTAGTCTTTCCAAAGGAGGCAACTAGATATGCATTTATCTCAGTGAGCAGAGAGATAACTGAATAGAATGGGAGACAGGTTTGCCCTAAGCAGTTTCCACCTTGAGTTTTTCTTTCAGTTTAGTCATTTTGGGGGCCCAAGATATTTTCCTTTCACGCTCTACAGAGAACATGGCTCTGTTTGAAGCATCTTACAGTGTAGCACATATTCACATTTAAATATTTGGAGCTACTTACACGAGAAAATTCCAGCTTAGACCAATCATTAGACTCAACATTTTTAAAGTAATAAGACCTATAGTACATCTGGAAGAAAAATGAAGACTCACATAAGGTCTGGGTTTTAACACTTGTGAGACAAGTGAATAGCTGTGTAGCCTTGGCCATACCTTGAAACTTCACTAAGTATCAATTTCTTTCTGTTAAACAATGATTGATTCCAGGAAGATATTTTAAAATTGTCTTTAGGATTATATGAAATAAAACTTTAAAAATGGTTTTTTACACTTTTTTTGGTAGCTTGGAGGTAGCCAAATAGAGCCTGTTAAATGAAATCGAAAGCAGAAGTATTTAAAATGAACAAAATCAGGAGATTGTGCCAAAATAAAAATTTAACATTCTTTAAAATGTTTATTTTTCATCATGAAATTTTAAATACAAGCTGCATTTCTACAATGCTCAATTTACCAACCTCTTTAGGCAATCCTGTTTAACTGGAAGAAGTTTGACAAATGTGGTGGCCTTGTGGTATATGGATATTTTAACAAAAAGATGAACAGATCATCCAGGTACCTTTGACTCTAGAGGGATATAACACTTTTAGGTGGAAACCTGAAATATACCTGGACATCTGCATAATGACTAAAATTAGCATAGGTTTACATAGTACACAACTTCATTAGAATTTTGATGCCTTGGAAAGGAACAGAAGGTTTGTAAATTTCCTAAGCGAAAGTCTCTCGAGAGTGTGGAGGTCTTAAACAAAATCAGCCCAATGTGAGAGGCATGTTGTGAATGGCTGAAAGGACATAAACAGAGTTCATCAAGCAACAAATGTATTGCCTTTTTCAAAAAAAAAAAAAATTGACCCACTTCTGTAATACAAGCACTGTTACCATACTAGGGACACAAATATCAGGTGGCCCCTCTGTTCTGCTTGTTTAGAAGTGATGCAGAATAAGCCTGCTCACTCAGTACATATGGCCATATATTTTTCATATAAATATTTGTGTGAAAAACAGGAGGAAATTAGGAAAAAAAGGAGAAAACAAGAGTGGGAGAATAGGGAATGTAGAGTAGAAAAGAAGAGGGAAGAAAAGAAGGGTTGGAGATGGGTGAACAAAAAAAAAAGAAAAGCAGTATGGAATCTGCTTTATTTTGTAGTTAGCAGTCATAAGGATGTGGGTCCAAAAGATTCTGGACTATAAACTGCTAAGAGGTAGTTTACTCCGTGATATGGTTTGGCTCTGTGTCCCCACCAAAATCTCTTGTTGAATTGTAATTCCCAATGTTGGGGGAGGGACCTGGTAGAAGGTGATTTGATCACGGGTGTGGATTTTCCCCTTTCTGTTCTTACGACAGTGAGTAAGTTCTCATGAAATCTGATGGTTTAAAAGTGTATGGCCATTTCCTCTTGGCTCTATCTCTTCCTCCTTCTGCCATGTAAGACTTGCCTTGCTTCCCCTCCACCTTCCACAATAATTGTAAGTTTCCTGAGGTCTCCCAAGCCATGCAGAACTGTGAGTCAATTAAACATCCTTTGTTTTTTCCAGTTTCAGATAAGTCTTTATAGCAGTGTGAGAACAGACTAATACACTCTGCCAGAGATTTTGAGATCTGCCAAATTTTCAGCCACACTGTTCACATGGGAATAATAAGAAATGACTCTTTTCCTCCTGTTGGTGCCAGTAGTGGGATCTTCTACCTGAATTTGTGAGCAAAGTGCAAAGCTGTTTAGGACAGCGGGTTTCTGTAGAGGTCTTCAAACTTCAGAGGCAACAGTACAATATAGCAAAGTGGTTTTCAAAACTTTAACCACCAAGGTCTCTTCTAGTATTTTCTTTCTGTTATGTGAACCCAGTATTTTTTTTTCCTACTGAACAGAGCCCATAGACTTAATAATGGCATGTTTTCCATATTTTTATTTATTAACCAGATAAATTATTCCCTTGTTCTTCCAGGTTGATATTAAACACATGGTTACCTCCTTGAGTTTACTTGAATCCAGCCACAATGGCACTTGATCATTCAAATAGCCTTTGTGTTATTATGAATGAAGACAGTCATTGCCTTTTTGAAATGTTGAAATTAACACATGGTATTACTTAAGTATGACATTAATACACATGCAAAATTATATTAAAGTAGATGTGAAAATGAATTCCGATAAATCTTAAGATCAGCTAAATGAATAAATAGGTAAATGAAGTTGAAAAGGGACCCTATATTAGTCTGTTCTCACAATGTTATGAAGAAATACCTGAGACTGGTTAATTTATAAAGAAAAGAGGTTTAATTGACTCACATTTCTGCATGGCTGGGAAGGCCTCAGGAAACTTACAATCATAGTGAAATGAACCTCTTCACAGGGCAGCAGGAGAGAGAATGAGTGACAACAGTGGAAATGCCAGACACTTATAAAACCATCAGATCTTGTGAGAACTCACTCACTATCAAGAGAATGGCATGGGGGAAACCAACACCATGATTCAATTATCTCCACCTGGTCCTGTCTTTGACACGTGGGGATTATGAAGATTATAATTCAAGGTGAGATTTGGGTGGGAACACAGAGCCAAACAATATCACTCCCTCCTGACCCCTCCAAAATCTCATGGCCTCAACTTAAAAAACAATAATGCCCTTCCAACAGTCCCCCAAAGTCTTAATTCAGTATTAACCCAAAAGTCAAAGTTCAAAGTCTCATCTGAGACAAAGCAAGTCCCTTCTGCCTATGATCCTGTAAAATCAAAAGCAAGTTAGTTACTTCCTAGATACAATGGGAGTCCAGGCATTGAGTAAATACACCCATTCCAAATGGGAGAAATTGGCCAAGACAAAGGGGCTGGAGGTCCCATGCAAGTCCAAAATCCGACAGGGAAGGAATTAAATGTTAAATTTCCAAAATGAGCTCCTTTGACTCAATTTCTCACATTCAGGGCACACTGATGCAAGAAGTGAGCTCTCATGGCCTTGGGCAGCTCTGCACCTGTGGCTTTGCAGGGAATAGCAGTCCTCCCAGCCTCTTTCATGGGCTAGAATTGAGTGTCTGTGGCTTTTCCCGGCATACAGTGCAAAATGTCCATGGATCTACCATTCTGGGGACTGGAGGATGGTGGCCCTCTTCTCACGGCTCCACTAGGCAGTACACCAGTGGGGACTCTGTGTGGGAGTTCCAATCCCACATTTCCCGTCTGCACTGCCCTAGCAGTGGTTCTCTATGAGGGCTATGCCCCTCAGCAAACTTCTGTCTGGACATGCAGGCATTTCCATACATCCTCTGAAATCTAGGTGGAGGTTCCCCAACCTCAGTTCTTCTGTGCACCCTCAGGATCAACACCACATGAAAGCTGACAAGTCTTGGAGCCTGCACCCTTTGAAGCAATGGCCTGAGCTGTACCTTGGCCCCATTTAAAAATGTCCAGCTGGAATGCAGGACACCAAGTCCCAGGACTGCAAAAAGCAGCAAGGTCCTGGGCCCCCGCCCATGAAACCAGTTTTTTCTTCTAGGATTCTTGGCCTGTGATGGGTGGGGCTGCTGTGAAGACCTCTGACATGCCCTGGAGATATTTTCCCCATTTTCTTGGTGATTAGCATTTGGCTCCTCATTACTTATGCAAATTTCTGTGGTGAGCTTGAACTTCTCCTCAGAAAATGAGGTTTTCTTTTCTATAGCATCATCAGGCTGCAAATTTTTCAGACTTTCATGCTCTACTTTCTTTTTAAACATAAGTTTCAATTCCAAACCATATCTTTGTGAATGCATAAAACTGAATAGCTTCTAAGAGAACCCAAGTTACCTCTTGAATGCTTTGTCGCTTAGAAATTTCTTCTGCCAGATAACCTAAATCATCTCTCTCAAGTTCAAAGTTCCACAGATCTCCAGGGCTGGGACAAAATGCCACCAGTCTATTTGCTAAAGCATAGCAAGAGTGACCGTTACCACAGTTCCCAACAAGTTCCTCATATCCATTTGAGACCACCTCAACCTGGTCTTCACTGTCCATATCACTATCAGAATTTTGGTCAAAGTCATTCAACAAGTGTCTAGGAAGTTCCAAACTTTCCCACACTTTTCTGTCTTATTCCAAGCCCTCCGAACTGTTCCAACCTCTGCCTGTTACCCAATTCCAAAGTCACTTCCATATTTTCAGGTATCTTTATATCAGCACCCAACTCCTGGTACCAACTAACTATATTATTACATTCTCAGCCTGCTATGAAGAACTGCCTGAGACTGAGTAATTTATTTAAAACAGAAGTTTAATTGACTCACAGTTCCTCATAGATGGGAAAGCCTCATGAAACTTACAATCATGGCAGAAGGCACCCCTTCACAGGGTGGCTGGAGAGAGAATGAGATGCTTAGAAAACCATCAAATCTCATGATAATTTACTCACTATCATGAGAACAGCATGGGGAAACTGTCCCCATGATTCAATTACCTCCACCTGGCCCCTCCCTTGACATGTGAGGATTATGGGGATTATAATCAAGGTGATTTGGGCAGAGACACAGAGCCAAACCATATCAGACCCCTTGGGGCCTCCTGAAAATCTTAAAAGAAGTTTAAGAATTTTTATTCTCTTTTCTCACTGATTCTGATATGTGGTCCATTCTCCTTCCTCACTGTCTCAGATAAGTAGAAAGACACAGTAGAAGATAGAAGCAATGGTTGGAGCATCCAGCCCTGCTCCTAGCTGGACATGAGATTTTAGGGAGCTACTCTGTCTCCCATGAGCTCTTGTTTTCCATCTATTAAATGAGGACATTGGGTTGTGTGATCCTGCTATCTCTTCCTATTCTTTAGTGCTGTTACATTTTTTAAACACTACTTTCTCTGAGCCTCATTTTTCTTATCTATAAAAATGGGAAGAATGCCTACCTCATAAGGTGACTTGAAGGATTAGAAGATAGTAATTAAGTATCTCTTCCTATACAAGTCTATTTCCTTCCTGAATTTAGTTAGCAAGAGTTCACAGAGCAAGTTGAGATAAAGAGTATAACACTATTTGAATCTATTTGAGTTCAATATTTTATATAGCAAGTGAATTTTGGGTAGTAAGTATTCATTAAATGTTTTTAGTTCCTAGATATCTATGAAAGCAGCTTACATAAAAGGCAACCCTCACTAAAGATTTACCCTTGTTTCCTCGACCCTGAGGCTTAAGACAACCTTGTTCAGCTTTGCAGCCCTGGCACCTAGCATAGTACCTAACAGTCAGAAGGTGCACAGTGGATGTTTGTGGCTTTCAGGAAAGTAATAAGACCCTGCTAAGCCTTTTCTGTAAAATATTCAATAATATCTATCCCCAATTGAGTTTTTGTAAAGAATGGTCAAAAGATCAAATTCAAAACAGTTAAAATCACAACTCTCATACAGATATAAAATGAATAGACATTAAAGACTTTTCGTAGCTCATTTATCAATGAGAGAACCGCAGTATTATAGCCACTTGAGAGGAAAATCCAAAATAAAGACATGCATAAATAAGAAATATTGAAATGGATATATAAATGCAAGCAAAACTAGCTTCTTCCACGGTGGAGAAGGAAGTCAAATGAACCACACTATTGAACAGAAAAAAATTGCCTACAGAGAAAAATTATTTTGCATTTCTAGCAGTTATTTACAATTTGCAGAGTTGTAAATTCTATAGACTTCTTCCATAGAATCACCTTCTGATAAGCAGAAGGGTGTGCTAAATATATAGTTTTCCATTGATGCACCAATTTTTCCCTAGTGAATAAATTAGACAATGCATGGAAATTGCTTAACTGGTACCTAGCTTATAGAGGATCTCCAATAGATGGATACTTTATTAAATTTTAACAGTGGCATATGACAGTGGTAGATTAAGTGTCTTCTGGTATTTCATAAATTGAACAAGTATTGGACAATCACTTATTCTACTTTCCAACTTTGGTATTCATTCTCCCATGTAATTCAGGACTTTTTTCTTTTTCTTTCTCTCTCTCTCTTTCCTCTCCCCCACCCCCATCTCTTTTTAATTAGTTCTACTATGTTTTCTTACTATGTACCACGAAGGATCTGCAAATTGCTGAACGTGTTAAGACACTTCCCTCTAGACTTACACATTATCCTAAATATTCCTCTAATAAAACAGAATGACACTGATCAAAACTAAGTCTGAGAAAAAATTTACAAATACTTTATTCATAAACTTGTGGCAAGGGGATACTTCTGCTATATCTTTCATTTAAGCAAAGTTTCCAAAGTGTTAGGAAGAGGAGTAAATTTTAGGGTGTAAAATGCAAAAATAGTCAGACTTACCTGATTGGCAAATGTTCTATTAAGATGGGATTTTGGAAACTAGAGAGGCTTTCTAAATGGTACATTTTACAAGTATTTGTTGGCTACAAGGGGGCACTTGTGCAGTTTGGAGATGTTTCAAATGAGAGAAGTTTAATGTGAGAGGCAGAGGGTTTTCTGTGGCTGGCTATTTTCGGGAACAAGAGGGCATTAATGGGTGGTTTGTCATGTCATAATGATTCTTATGGGCTGGTCAAAGAGAACTACCATGGCTGATAGTTTCTTAATAAAAACTAGTTAATATAAGAGAGTGTTAAATAAGTCATATAGTTCAGATGCACAGGAAGTTATTTTTGTTAAATTTAGTTTAAAGAGTACTGTGAATTCTAAATAGATATGCAATTTCAGGCCAAAACAAATGTAATGGGGAAAAAAAATTATGTGATGTCAAATAACAAAATTTCAACAATTTGGGTTTCACAATCTAATTGACTTTTTTTTTTTTTTTTTGAGACAAAGTCTCCCTCTGTCACCCAGGCTGGAGTGCAGTGGCACAATCTCGGCTCACCGCAAGCTCCGCCTCCCGGGTTCATGCCATTCTCCTGCCTCAGCCTCCAAGTAGCTGGGACTACAGGTGCCCGCCACCACGCCCGGCTAATTTTTTGTATTTTTAGTAGTGATGGGGTTTCACCATGGTCTCGATCTCCTGACCTCGTGATCCACCCGCCTCGGCCTCCCAAAGTGCTGGGATTACAAGTGTGAGCCACCGCGCCCTGGCTTCTAATTGACTTTTATTAATTATTCATGAATTGGGCAGCATCTCATCTATAAAAATAGGAATGCACTTCATTGGATATAGCAGAACCGTCAGTTTTTGAAAGGTAGCTTGAGCAGAAACAAGGAAACAGCATATACATAAAAGAAGACTGGTTAATGTCAGGTTACTTTCCTTGTTAGGAAAGTAAAGACAGTTATCATGCTGGGTCAAGATGACTGGCCCTTTTTCAGATGGTTTATGTGAATCTTTTGTTATTTTGGAAAAAAAAAAGGACCGTTTGGAGATTTTCCTGTTTTTTAAAGTATTACTTCCATCTGCATGACACTTAACATGAGTGGCTCCATTTTGCTTTGGTCTACTGGGGCCTATTGCAGGAGTTTAGTCCAAAACAACAGTCTTCTATAAATTTTATTTAATAGTCGTTAAGGTGTTTCATCATAATTATGATATACTGTGACAGGAAATTCATTATCTATTTTTTTTGGAATTCTTCATTAACCTCGTGCCAAAATAACTCTTTTCATTTGTCTTAGGCCAGATTCAACACACAAAATATTTTGATATTAATTATTTAAACAAAACAAAGCAATAATCAATGGTCTTCCCCACCATCTGACTAAAACAAGAGAATATGGTATTCAGTTTAAATGGACTTATTACCTAACTTCCCCTATTTATAAGTCTTTGCTTTACAATTTGTTGCAGGAAGTCAGGGACCCTGAATGGAGGGACTGGCTGGAGCCGTGGCAGAGGAACATAAATTGTGAAGATTTCATTTTAATATGGACATATATCAGTTTCCAAATAATACTTTTATAATTTCTTACTCCTGTCTTTACTTGAATCTCTGAACATAAATTGTGAAGATTTCATTTTAATATTGACATTTATCAGTTCCCAAAATTAATATTTTATAATTTCTTATGCCTGTCTTTACTCTCTTAATACTGTTATCTTCATAAGCTGAGAATGTATGTCACCTCAGGACCACTACTGTGTTAACTGTACAAATTGATTGTAAAACATGTGTGTTTGAACAATATGAAATCAGCGCACCTTGAAAAAGAACAGAATGACAGTGATTTTCAGGGAACAAGGGGAGACAAACATATGGTCTGACTGCCTGCGGGGTCGGGCAGAATACAGCCATATTTTTCTTCTTGCAGAGAGCCTATACATGGAAGTGCAAGTAGGAAAGATATTGCTAAATTCTTTTCCTAGCAAGGAATATTAATAATTAAGATCTTGGGAAAGGAATGCATTCTTGGGGGGAGGTCTATAAACGGCCGCTTTGGGAGTGTCTGTCTTATGTGGTTGAGATAAGGACTGAAATATGCCCTGGTCTCTTGCAGTACCCTCAGGCTTACTAGGATTGGGAAATTCCAGCCTGGTAAATTTTTGGTCAGACCAGTTCTCTGCTCTTGAACCCTGTTTTCTGTTGTTTAAGATGTTTATCAAGACAATACATGCACAGTGAACATAGACCTTTATCAGTAGTTTTGTTTTGCCTTTTGTCCTGTTTCCTCAGAAGCATGTGATCTTTGTTCTCCTTTTTGCCCTTTGAAGCATGTGATCTTTGTGACCTACTCCCCATTTGTACACCCCCTCCCCTTTGGAAAACCTTAATTAAAACCTGCTGGTTTTGTGACTCAGGTGGGCATCATGGTCCTACCGATATGTGAG
Source organism: Symphalangus syndactylus (assembly GCF_028878055.3). Classification (NCBI taxonomy): domain Eukaryota; kingdom Metazoa; phylum Chordata; class Mammalia; order Primates; family Hylobatidae; genus Symphalangus; species Symphalangus syndactylus. The sequence continues at coordinate 16,048,884 of NC_072428.2, forward strand.
GTCACCCCTGGAGGCCCAGGTGTAAAATTCCTCTCTTTGTACTCTTTTTCTTTATTTCTCAGCTGGCTGACACTTATGGAAAATAGAAAGAACCTATGTTGAAATATTGGGGTTGGGTCTCCCAATTACAATTTGACAAATGAGGCTAACAAAAGCATCTGCTAGACAGTGTGGATAGCAAGATCTTAAGAAATATTACTGTGCTGACTGAATAAAATAATATATGTAAAAGCAATTCACATAGCCCAGGCCCATGGTAACATCTCAGATGTTAAATTCCTTTCCACCCTCTTAGGGTATGCAGTAACAAGCAAATTTTAATTAAAACTATTATATTGAGTCTCTAATCAATAAACTTTTATTTAGCCTTTACCAGTCACCTGGAGATCTACTACTAGGTGTAACTGTATGTACAAAATGACCATAACATTTGATATAGTTTTTAAAAGAGAAAACATTTTTCCCATTACTTTGTATCATACAAAAAATAAAAACGGTCAGTGTATGTGTGTGTGTGTGTGTGTGCGTTTTAATTTCTTTTTTAGTGCAAGTTCTAGGTGTTAAAATCTACCAGCATTTATTGACCATTAAATAATACTAATTATATCTTTTTCTTCTACTTTATGTAGGAGTTACTGGAAAAGCATGAATAACTTATGCGGATTAACAATATGGAAACATCCTGAAACTACTTTGGAATTGCCATAAATTAAGTGGGTTCAAGTTCAGAGAAACGGGTCCATGAACAATTTGCTACAGGTAAGTGAGAGGTATAATTTTTTCCATGAGAATCCTTCAAAGATTCATTGACTATGGGGTTGTTAATTACATTTCAGATCATTATAATTCTCCTTTTGTACAGCTGAGAGCTTCTTTTCCCTCCCAAATGTACACATGTGGATGCCGGGATATGGCTAAATGTCTGGCCATTTCATCTTGTTCATTTGGGCTTCAGACAGTTACAAAAGGAGAAAGCGGGGGAAAAAGTTGCCACCTCATAAAACTTTTACCAGTAGTGATTTATGCAGAAGGGCGGGAGTCAAACTGTTTCTCAAACAGATGTTTCTGAGCACTACAGCAGGAGTTGAAAGAGTGGCAGATTGTCCTGCTTGGGATTCAGAATGAAACAGGCAGACAAATAGTGATGACCCGGCTCCTTTTCTGTGAAACTGGAGCAGTGGTTCAATCATTAATATGGAACAAAGTGTTTGGGAATGGTAGCTGGCTTTCGATTCTCTCTTTGAAAACCTGGGGAGATTGGAAAGCTTTATGTGGTGACAGCATGAAAATATTTTCTGTTGGGCTACTGGAAAAGTTGTACTTGTCTGAATGGACCAGTGGGGAAGAATGAAAGTCTGAGTGACTCAAAGCAAGTGGCAGTTTGTAAGCTGGAGGATTGGGTTGTGGCATCCTCTGTAGTTAATAATTGCTATACCATCAAGAGTCAAGGGGACTCACACCTAGAAATAGAAGCCATCAGCTCTGCAAAATTGAAACAATCTCTTTTTTCATTTGTGGGATTTCACTGTGTTGAGGAAAAAAAAAGATCAAATTATAGTGACATTAAGCACCATTGCAGAGGAGAAGTTTGTACTTTCCCTTTTACTGGCAAATACTTGTATTATTTGTGCTGCTGTAAGGCATAAGTAGAAACGTTGTAAGTGGACTGGAAATGAAGGTAGAAAGTATTGCTCATGCATTTTCCTATTAATATTTAGCTCTCTCTCAGTTGCATTTATAACAGCTATCTGTCCTACATTCGTAACTCATGATCCTCCCAGAAGATAACCCTTTCTTTCATCAACCCCATCACATTATGTAGATTAAGCTGAATGGAAGATATGTTAATCTATCTTCAGGGATATCACTTTGTTTGGAGAGTCACATAAGAACCTAGCTATGGAGGTGTTTGCAAGTGTGAAGTGCTCTCTAAAAATGAGGAAGCAATGGTAAGGTAAACATAAGGTACCAGCCACTCAAGGGAAATATCAATCAAAAAGAGAGAGAAGACTTGGCCGGGTGCAGTGGCTCACACCTGTAATTCCAGCATTTTGGGAGGCCAAGGCGGGCAGATCACGAGGTCAGGAGATTGAGAGACTACCCTGGATAACAGGGTGAAACCCTGTCTCTACTAAAAATATGAAAAATTAGCCAGGTGCGGTGGTGGGCGCCTGTAGTCCCAGCTACTCGGGAGGCTGAGGAAGGAGAATGGCATGAACCTGGGAGGTGGAGCCTGCAGTGAGCCGAGATAGCACCACTACCACTGCAGTCTGGCCTAGGCGGCAGAGCGAGACTCCGTCTCAAAAAAAAAACAGAGAGAGAGAGAAGATTTGAATCTTTCTTTTTAAAAGCATATGTAATTGTCTTTTTTTCCTTGCCGTCAAACTTTGTCTTTCTATTTACACACAGGGAAGGATGTTGTTCCCTTAGGCTCTTTTGTTTATTGAGAAAAAAGACTCATTTAGGTGACCTATGTAAAAAGGGAATTTTTATGGCAACATGCGTGGGCTGGAACTGAAACCAAATTAAGAAACAAGAATAAAAAAGAAAGGCAGTTCTAGAAGCTTCTTATATGCTTGTGTCATTCTTATGAGCAACAGGAACTTTAAACTTTTGCAACTCTCTTCTCCCTGAATGTCTATTCATTTCTGTTCTTTTTTGTTTCTGATTATTTTTCTTAGCCTTTTAATAATTGTTCCTCTTAAAATTTTGCCTTGCACATAGCCTATCATGGCCTCTGCAGCTGCTTTCCCTTTAACAGCTTCAGCTCCTGCTGCTAATGATCTGTGTGAATCAGGTTACATTCAGGAAACAGAAACCACACCATTTATTTTAATAGGCAGAATTATCAAAGAATGGTTAGCCAGTTATTGGCGAATAATAAAGGCAAAAAAAACACTGAGGAATCATAAAGGTAGTAATTACAGGAAGTGGATATCCTGGATGCAGGGACAAAAGTAAGAGTCAGAGATTATTAGAATTTAGAATACTGGAGGAGGGGCTTTGAAGAAAAGGAATACAGGAGTCTTGGGTGAGGGTGTTGCCCGCGAAATAGAGGGACTTTAGAAGCTTAGCAAGGACTCCACAGAGCTAAGAATCTTTCCTTTAAGGACAGGCTGCCAGCTGGGGCTGTACCCCAGAAGCTCGGATTGGGGTACCCATGGAGCTGGGATGCAGAATTTTGTGGGGGATGGTATTCAGCCAGTGTTACAGCCTGAAAACTAGAAAGGAATCCACAGGCAAAGCTGGAATCACATCTCTGAGGAAGGGGTACCAGCCAATTAGTGCTGTTTTGTCACTAGGAAAGAGTGCGATTAGGTTTTTTTTTTCTTCCTGATTTGTAGAAAAATGTATAAAATAGAATCAACTGCTTCGCAGTGGCTACTGAAATCAACAGGGTGACATTGTCAGAAGCAGGAAGCACTTTCTTCTTCCCTCTCAAGCTTCTATTCTCCCTCTGTATCCCTGTATTGGCAAACAGGGAGCCAGGTGGAAAAGGAAAATATATGCTTTGCACTGACCCAGACCCAGCATCTCAAAGCAAGAGGAGGGTGGACTTGAACTGAGAGATCGTAATGTAATAACAAGCACACAGCCTATTCTGTGTGTGTTTGTGTGTGTGTGTGTGTGTGTGTGTATTTAAATTTTCAAAAGAGAGAATATGATTGGCTCAATTCACCTGATCACTGAGATCATAGCATATGACTTAATTAAAATTTGCTTGACTTTTGGTCAAGTGCCATTCCTGATTTAGTCAAGTGGCATTAGATTGAGGGTTATGGCAGAATTCTATAGAAAACATGGCCACTTAGGTATCAGGGCTATAAACTGAATGGTATTCCTTAAAATCAACGAAGGACATTCATATGATTGCCGTGCAGTAGAGATACAAATATGTAGATATCATATTGCTGATGACTGAATTTTTAATTCAACTTTTTTGTTTTTAAAATATAGTCGTAAAAAAAAAAAAACACAGTGATCCCGAGTGCCTGTTCCCCCTTTATACCCAATGATAATATCTTGCAAAACTACATAGTACAATACTATAACCAGAATATTGATATTACTACAGTCAAAATACAGGTCATTTCTGTCACCACAAGGGACCCTCCTGTTGCCCTTTTCATAGCCACATCCACTTCGTTCCTACCTCTAACTTCCCTTTTAAACACTGACAACTTCTCGTCTGTTCTCTATTTCTGTAACTTTGTCATTACAAGAATGTTATTTAAATGTAATCACACAGTATGTGGCTTATGGGCATTGGCTGTTTTCACTCAGTATAATTCTCTGAAGATTAATCCAGGTCATTAATAGTTCATTTTTTTCTATTGACTAATATTTCTTGGTAAGGATATACCACAGTTTGTTTAATTATTTACCTGTTGAAGGATGTCTTGGTTGCTTCTAGTTTGGGACTATTATAAAGAAATTCACTATAGGTATTCATGTACAGACCTTTTGTAAATATAAGTTTTTATTTTGAGGGAAAAAATGGCCAAACATGCAATTGCTAGGTTGTATGGTAGTTGCATAATTAGTTTTTAAAATTAACTGCTGAAGAGTTTTCCAGAGTAACTGTAACTTTTTACGTTCCTGTCAGAAATGTACAAGTGATCCAGTTTCTCAATAGCCTTGGCTGCATTTGTTGCTGTCATCATTTTTTATTTTAATTATTCTAATAGGTATGTCACAATAACTCCTTGCAGCTTTATTTTTCACTTTTATAATAACTAATGATGTTTGACATCATTTCATGCACTTATTTGCCATCTGTATATCCTTTTAACCAAAATATCTGTTCATGTATTTTGCCCAACTTCTCATTGGATTTGTTGGGGTTCTTTTTACAGCTGCATTTTGAGTTTTTTTATATCTTCTGTATATTAAACATTATAAGATAGCTAGTTTGCAAATATTTTCTCTCAGTCTGTAGCTTGTTCTCTCATCCTCTTAAGCCTTTTACAGAACAAAAGATTTTAATTTTGATGAAGTCCCATTTATCAGTTTTGTGCTTTATGGCCATGCTATTAGTTTCCAGTCTAAGAACTCTTTGCCTAGTTCTAGACTCCAAAGTTTAGCTTCTATGGTTTTTCCCAAAAGTTTTATAGTTTTATTTATTAGTTATAAGTGCATAATACATTTTGAATTAATTTTTATAAGGTATGAAACTGAAGTCAAATTTTATTTTATTGTCTGTGGCATTTGCTGGGTGTCCATTTGCTCTCCTTGGTATTAGCATCTAATGATTTTTTTTCCATTTCATTTAAAATCTCCCTGATTGTTGGTGGAATAAGTAGTTTGCAGTTGAAACCTAGACATTTTGAGTATGATATTCTGAGATTCTGGATATTGTTTAAACCTTCAGTTTTGGTTGGCTTTCTCCAATATGCTCTAGTAAGGGAAGTGGGAGTAGAATTAATGGCAGTTGGAGGTAGAAGCTCATGTTTCTTCACCTGTCCTTTGCTTATATATGAGTGGGCAGGGGCTCTTTATTACCACTGGCATGGACAGGACTTCTAGCTCCCATTAGACTTCCACTGATGCCTCCCTGGCTGGGAGAAATAGGAATACCTTGTAACTATTACCAACTTGTTCACCACTGACACCATGCTGGTGCGGGGAAGGGGGTTGGGTATTGGTGTCATTATTCCAGGGTGGTGGTGAAAGTCCTGACTCTCCTCTAAGCCTAGTTTGATACCATCCCAACATATAGGAATGGTAGGGGTAGAAGTTCAGGATCCCTGTGTTATCTCCACTGATGATACAAAGGGTGGAGGGTGGCCTGGTTACTGCCTGGCAGAGATGAATGTCCTGGCTTCTATATGATCTTCTTTGACACTACCCTGATGGAAATTGGGGAGACCTTCTCATAGCCTGGTGAAGGTAGAAATGTAGATTATTCATTAGGGCATTGATGGCCTAGGTAAGGATAAGGCCATACATTTTTCTCTTATGTATGTGTGGATGAAAGTGTTAATTGCCTCAAATGTTTCTGTCTTATTAAATTGCCCTATCCTTGTCCTTTGGCCAGAGAGAGTCAAATGTTGTTTCTCTCTGTGTGTGTATATATATGCACCTACTGTCATGTCTGGGCTTCTGATCTCTTCAGCTCCAAATCTGGGATATATGGAGCCAAAACAAAAATCCAGGAACTCACCACCATGTCATTCCTTGGATCCAGAGCTTCTTGTATAGTCTCCCTTCTTCACTCTACTTTTCAAGGTCTTATGCATTTTTCAAACATAATGTCTGGGATTTTTGGTTGCATTTAATGGGATAAATAGGGGAAAAAGGTCTATTTTATCCTTCTGTAAGTGGAAGTCCCTTGGAAGCATTTTTGTAGATATTTTGATGGCTCTATTTTGATGTCTAAAATGTTAGCATAATAATCAAGGTGGAACTATGAATTTACAAAAAGAAAAAAAAATTCTACTAAGTTTGTTTTCTGGCAGGGTAGGATTACATGCAAAACCATCTTAAAGAGATAATTGCCTTAGATGGTCGGAGCTTGCAAATAATTGTTGAATGAGAGAATAATTATTAAATTATTGGTCTATTAATGAGAGAATAATTATTAAATTATTGGTCAATTAACACAAATTGGTCTATGTGTTAAATATTCTAGGTGCTGAGGGGACCATAAATATGTATGATACAGAAATAATTATCAAGTAATACGGGGCCATTAACAGTGATAAAATAGATCAACATAACTATAACATACAAGGTAAAAAGTTGTATTTCATCTCTCAGAGCAAGGCAGTGTCTTGTTCATCTTTGACTGCTGCTAGTGCCTAATGTAGTACATTAGTCATCACACATGGCTAGCTATGGGAGTTAACAGAGGGAGAGAGATCACATTCAGCTTATGGGAAGTAATCTGTTTTATGTCTTCCAAAACTTCTACAGAAAAGGAATTCTTTAACATTTCTAGATACAATATGTTCACATTTCAAATTTCTTTATTCTTTATCAAGTTAGCGAATTATTTCTGTAAAATCCTATCTCTACAAATGAACTCAAGTGATTACTGTTCTCGTTTTGGTAGCAGCAGAAGAAAGACAAACATCATTCTTTACACATATACTTGTATATATTTTAAATTAAATGCCTTAAATCATACACTCTCTTGCCCCAAATGTCTACTGCAATAGCTTCATATTATACCAGATAGAGAGACTGGTAGTCTTTGGGTCAAATGTCAATCCCACCCGCCCATCACACACAAGCAAAAACAAAATGATCACAATGAGTTTAAAAACAAAAAAAAAGCAGTCTGTGGTGACAGGATTTACATGGCTGTCCTTGAAAATGAGCATTAATTTTAACCTGAAACATCACCCAAGGAAGGGCTCTGAATTTTGTCAATTTATTATAAGATCTATGAAGCTAGGGAATCACATAAACAATGACTTTCCAGGTACCTAAGGAAATAACTATTCACAAATATAAAAACGCCTTGACAGAAAGTCAGAGTCACAGCTAACAAACTCCCCAGCACTTCACTCTTGGACCAGGGATGCCAGAGGCAAAGCAGCAAGAGCCCTGATGGAGAGCAAGCAATAATGCTGATGCTACAAACCCTGATGGTGCAAAGGTAAGCCATGTTTCATGCAAGGCAAGGGGATTGCTGAGAAAGCAAGAGAGGTCTCTGCTCAGAACAGGCAGAGAGAAGAAGACCTCTTTCTGACCTACATTATAAACTCTTAGAGAGCATCAACTTTGACTTTGTATTTTGATAAGGCAATGCATTCTTAGGGGGCTTCCTAAATAGTGAATATTCACAAGATTAATAATAACAATAGTAAAATTCTGATTTTTATTCCGTTGGCTTGCTCTTTGAGTTAAAAGCTTTTCATGAGTGCCTAGAGCTATAAAATAAATAGAAAGAGTGGGGTTTGAAGGATGATTTTTTACTTTACACTTAAATTTATATTTACAAGCAATTTGCACTGAAGAATGAGAATAAGAATAGCACATTAAAATAGGTCAAGTATATTTATTCTTGTACACTTTATTTTATAGAAATTCACTTTGATACGTTCCCTATATAGAAAATTAGGCTTAGAACTCTAAACTTAAAACCCCCAACATTTGGAATATTATGGAAGTAATTTTATCTGCCTTAAACTACGTGGTTGCCACAAATGGAAATATTCAGAGTGCTATATAGTACTCAATATAAACAATAGTCTATGTTAACAGAAAACTATCCTATTATGTGGGCTTCGAGATTCACAAGGTTATTAGATTTTTTAAAATTTACCATGGTTTTTCTTTGTGTGTGTGTGTGTGTGTGATGGAGTCTCGCTCTGTCGCCCAGACTGGAGTGCAGTGGCGCGATCTCGGCTCACTGCAAGCTCCGCCTTCCAGGTTCACGCCATTCTCCTGCCTCAGCCTCCTAGGTAGCTGGGACTACAGGCGCCCGCCAGGACGCCCGGCTAATTCTTTGTATTTTTAGTAGAAAGGGGGTTTCACCATGTTATCCAGGATAGTCTCTCGATCTCCTGACTTCGTGATCTGCCCGCCTTGGCCTTCCAAAGTGCTGGGATTACAGGCGTGAGCCACCGTGCCCGGCCAAATATGCCAGGTATTCTTACGATGTATTTTTGAATCTAATTGTATTCTATTCAGAATTAAAATATCATTTAAAAATATATATTGGTATTATGAAACACAATAAGTATTATTATTAGAAACAGAAACAAAAAAACAATTTTTTGGTTAGGAAGAGAGATTCCTATTGTTATAACCTATTTAAAATACCATGGGTTTGTTTTGTCCTTTTTTTAAGAAAAAAATAGAAAACATATAGTTTATATTTGTTTCTCTAGGTATTTGAAAAGCTTCAACCCTTGAAGAAAAAAATATTGCGCCTCTTTAAAAAGGACCTAACATGATAGAGGCAATAGTTCATGAGAAAAGACAAATCCAAAAATTTGTATTTCAGAATATTTCTTCCCTCACTGCAGTAAAACAAAATAGGATAGAAATAAAAGGACTTGTATGAGTTAGTTCGAAGGTAAAAAGCCCATGAGAAATATCTTAAGAAAATATTTATTTTCAAAGCTAAGCTAGAAATATAAAAGCTAATAAAATATTAAAAATATTAAAAATACGTTTAAAAGAGTGGCAGCCACTATTTATTGCCATCATCCTGAATGCGATTTCACAGTTTTCCTGACTGTGTGATACACGATTTAGCCAGTTTTTCTAAGCTACCTTCACATGACCTAGTTAAGGTCCGAGAAGTGATAGGTAAGCAACTGAGAGTATATAATCAGAGTGATTGTATCTCCTTGATATATTCCGACTTATCAAACATAATTTCAGACGTTTCCAGGTGGATCTGAAGAATCTTTTGGAAAAAATAAAATAAAATCACTCTATGCAAAGGCTCCAATCCTGCCTAATCCACTAGGTGAAACAGTCATAATATTGGCAGTGCATCAGTTTCCCCCTCAACTTTTTCCTATCCAGTGACAAATATGCTGAAAAATCACAGGAATTCGTTATGCTTGATTTCTTAGATTTTACATCTTTAAGCTCCATATTCATGTTGCACATACAAGGAAATATCACTGCAGTAAAGCAAAATGTTTCACAGAACACATTTACTGTTCAAGAAACCACATCATAAAGCAGAAATTTTAAGGCAGTAAAACAATTTGAGACAAATATTCTATTCAACCAAATGGTATGCATCTATTACAGAGAGTGACTCCTAAATTGAATGCCTTGCACAAAGAAGGTGCAGCAATAACAAATTGTTGAGCCAATGGGTGTTTATTTCATATACTTGAAAATAACAAGGTAGAACCAATGGTACACTGAAAAATCAGCTTTCTAAGAACAATTCTGGCTCTAATTTGTAGTATGTGTAATATTTGCATGTTTTGTGGTGTGACTACTGCCCCTATAGCCATTTCAACCTCCGATGTGATGTCACTGAAGTCTGAGTTGGGAAGAGAAGTGTAAAATATTCTCTCACAGGCTGGTGCAGGCCAGTGTGATGGGGCTTCAGTATTCTACTGGTAAAACTCTGATTTGCCTTCATTTGATTTGGCAAAAGAAAATTATACCACATGATATTATATTTGCTAATTAGCTGAATTGATTTTGATGGAAACTAGAGGGTTTTTGTTTTGTTTTTTTTCCAACAACCATAACAAAGTGTTACTTTTTGGGGGTAGGATATCTGCAAGATGAAAAGTTGTAAGAATTCCTCCCTAGGAATTCTCATACTTTTGATAGGAAATAAAAACCAGGTAAGGCCTTGAGTATTTTCCTGAAGTTGAAAAAGAAATCTCTTTAACAAAGGGCCACCAACTTCGGAGCCTCGGAGCTGTTAAGCCTGCCTTGAAGAATCCATATTCTTGGCCACTACATGCTGAAAAATTGAATAGGGAAGCCCTAGGCAAGGCACTGTCTTAGCAACATCGTATATTAAGTCTTATAATTTACAAAATCCTTCCGATTCCTCATGATGCTAAACTACTTTTGAAGTCAAGAAATGTAGTGCATCAAATAATTTTTAAAAAAAGAAAAAAAAACTCGACCAATTGAAAAAACCATTCATTATAGACCTTCTATGGATTAGACCCTGAGCTGGATGTTGACACATGTATTATTTTATCTATTTTAATTAATTCATGTGCCTTCATTCTTTGTGGAAAAAAGTAGAACTTCCTCCATTTAATTAAGATTGAAAATGGCATCCCACAGGTTATTAAAAATATTTTAATAACAGCAATAGCAATCACCATCTGCTTCATGTATACTATGTCCCAGGCATTGTCACATTTATCATTTTAGTTAACATCCTTACAATTATTTCTATTTTATAGATGAGGCAAATAAGATTATGACTAAGAGAGGCTTAAGCACAAGGTTAAGAGCCAGTGAATTACAGAGGGAGAAATGGAACACAAGTCAGTAATTCTCCAGATACATGCATTGCTTAGCATGTGTTGATTAATTCAGTAATTCCACAAATGTTTACTGAGCACTCTCCATGAGTCAGACACTATTCTTGGCTTTGGAGATATAGCAGAGAACAACACAAATATAAATATCAACCCTCACATACCCATATTTTAGTGGACAGAGACAGTGTCTCAAAAAGAAAAAAAAAAGTAAAAATAATTTTAAGTAAATATGTTACGTTGAATGGGGGACAAGTTCTACAGAAAAATATAAAGTAGGTAAGGAACAGGTAGTGCTTGCATGGGAGTACATTGCAATTTTAAATGACAGTCAGGGAAGGAATCATTATGAAGTTGAGAAAGCTAGGAAGGAGGTGAGAAGCTGAGGCATGCAAACATATGGGAGAAAACCTTTCCAGTAGAGGAAACAAGTGGGGAGGCCCTGACGTGGGAGCATGATTTATGCATTTGAGGAACACAAGAGACTATAGATTAGCCAGTCCTAGAATTAAGGAGTGAAGTCCTGGAGGTGGGAAGAACTGGAATAGGGTGCTAGATCTCCCTGGCTTCTGTGATGCGTATAGACTGAAGGGAGATGAGAGTGGAAGGGAGAACAATTAGCAGACTATTGCTCTAATCCACGTGGAAGATGATAATTTCTTGGACCGTGGTGGTAGATGTGAAAGTGGTAAGAACTGGTTGGATTCTATATATATTTTGAGTAGATTTAATGTGTGAGATGATTAAAGACAGGATGTAAAGAGATTAAGGAGAACTCCAGCATGTTTGGTCTGAGTAAATGGAAGCTTTGAAATTCCATTTACTGAGGTAGAGAGCTCTAAGGAATGAGAGATTTGGAGTGAAAGATAAGGAGATGGTTGTTAACTGTAGTAAGTTTAAGATGAAGGAGATGCAAAAATAAATAATACCTACTTCAAGGGATAATTTAAAGTTTGAACGATGTAATCTATATGAAAGCACTCTATAAATATTGGTTACCTGTTTTAATTCTATACTTAGTCACTTGATCTAATCGTATCCAGACTGAAATTTAGAGATTGCCTGCCATAGAATTGGTGGACGTTGAAGCCTGTAGGCAACTTATTTCACATACAAAGGAGGGGGTAATTTTTTTTTTTAATTAGCTTAAAATATTAGAAGAGGCAGATGTGTGGTAGAGTTGCCCAGGAGAGAAGAAAGCATCAAGAGAAATGGAGAAGATGGTATAAAACTTGGTTTTGCCAAAAGGCACTTTTAAAATGTTCATAGAGTTAGAACAGAAACTAAAGAATCTGAGTGCCTGGAGAGTAATTAACCTGGGAGATGAGCCTTGCTGCTCTGGGGGCCCAGATGCTAAAATAGTTGTAGGGTTAAGGAGGGAATGATACTCCTACCACAGATGCCAGTGCAGTGTTGTCAACTGAAGACCTTGAAGGGCCATCAGAGGAAGATGACTGAGCCTCAGACCAGCATTCTCAGGGTGCTCACTGCCAAGGGAGATGGTAGCATAGCACTTTGCCAAAGAAGACACAGTGAGTGAATATTTCCTAAGCAATGTGAGACGGGACTGAGATTCCCAGAAATAACTGTGGACATTTTCATGAAGAAAATGAATCTTTGAGTGAGTTAGGAAGGATCTCATCTGGTCAGCCATGAGATCTTATTTCCACTGCCTAGTTGAAGATGCCATGGTTACATGTTATATACTATATGTTACTTGTTATATACTGTATGTTACATGTTATATACGATAGCCAGCTCTTCAAGAAAGCCTGGTATGCTAGATGGTGACCTGCCCATCTGGAGGCATTTGGGATATTTATGAGAACATTGACAGTTAAATCCTAGTACCATTTCTCTATCCTGAGCCCACTTGTTGTATATCCTTTTGAGCCTTTCTTATGGTATGGGGCTTTAGTTGGTTTTCCTTTACTTTCTGAGATACCATTACCAATGTCTTTGTACTTATATTAACCCTAAGATAGGGTAGTTTTCCCCGCTCCACTTTTGCTTGCTCTTCCTGAAAAAGAGGTTTAGTTCTCTCATTTGGATCTCCCTTACCCATAAACCATACCCCTTAGGCTGAGCGCCTTGGACGCCTGCCGTACATTCGTCTTCAGTTGTTCCATGTACTCCTTTTCCACGATGGGTAGAGATGTGTTGGCAACTGGCCACTGAGATAGATGTCCAGTGGGAGAAAACCTCCTTGGCTTCATTCACACAACCTAGATGAGCAGGAAGTGTCCAAGGTGGCTCATTGCACTTCATCTGGGGCAGGCCCACCTTAGACCTTAGTTGCCCCAATGACTGAGAGGCTCCTGTTTTGTTGCTCATCTGGGCCAGAGCACACCGGGCATGAGACTGTGCCCTCCTTTTTATGCATCTTCTTTTTACTTATATTGTTCCTTCTTCCTGAATTGTTTTTTTCCCTATTTCTGCCTATAAAATTTAGGCTCTTCTGGCCGGGCATAGTGCCTCACGCCTGTAATCCCAGCACTTTGGGAGGTCGAGGAGGGCAGATCACGAGGTCAGGAGATTGAGACCATCCTGGCTAACACGGTGAAACCCCGTCTCTACTAAAAATACAAAAAAAAAAAAAAAATTAGCCGGGCGTGGTGGTGGGTGCCTGTAGTCCCACCTACCCGGGAGGCTCAGGCAGGAGAATGGCGTGAACCTGGGAGGCGGAGCTTGCAGTGAACTGAGATTGCACCACTGCACTCCAGCCTGGGCGACAGAGCAAGACTCTGTCTCAAAAAAAAAAAAAAGAAAAAGAAAAATCTACCCGTAGACAACTAGCTTAATTATAATTGAGATTTAAATTCATTTCAGTAACACACACCCACTTGGGGTACTGGAGATTGAGGTTGAGAATTCTATCATGGATGACCTGGGTGAAACTGGCATAAGAAAGGGCTGGTAAATATTACCTGGCTGTTAAAGTTATTGCAGCTTGATTTGCTTTGTTATTTTGCCTGAAAGTATAGGAGTGTTGGGAATCTTTTTGTAAGACTGCCTTAGGCTATGAGGAAAAGTCTGTAAGTCAAAGAGTAAATGTGTTTTGTAATTAGCCATGGATCCTGGTTTTTTTTTTTTTAATTTCCTAAACTGAGATCATATAAATCTTAATAAAGAGAATCTAAGTTTTTGCTAGCCAAATATGTAAAAATAATCCATTTCTTTTTTTCTTTCTGTTTTATTTTTTTACAGACAGTGTCTTGCTCTGTTGCCCAGTCAGGAGAATAATGGCACCATCATAGCTTATTGTAATTTTAAATCCCTGGACTCAAGCAACACCACCTGCCAGCCGCCTCAGCTTCCAAAGTAGCTGAGACTACAGGCATGCACCACTATATCTGGCTAATTTTTTTTTTTTTTCTTATTTTTTGAAGAAATAGGTCGCAGTATGTTTCCCAAGCTGATCTCTAACTCCCGGGCTCAAGGGATCTTCCTACCTTGAACTTCCAAACTGCTAGGATTACAGGTGTGAGCCACTGTCCCCAGCCAAGCATTTATTTTTAAAGTAAATTATGTCTAAATGTTAGTACGAACATCTTAGTTGTCAGAATTACTAGAAAGTAGTATTTTACTGCACATGTGTGGCGCTTGCTAGTAATATTCAAATATTTGATTCTGGTAGTTTTTCATAGATCATTTGAGGAAACAACATTTATTTAATGAAATCTGTAAATCCTAAAACCAACTTCCTTTCATCTGTAACAAACTTAAAGATTATTTGACATATATATCTCATATATATGTGTGTGTGTGTATATATATATATATATATATATATATATATATATATATATATATATATATAAATGAGGTTATAGTATCTTTAACTGTGAAAAGCCAAGCTTCTTTAAGCATACTAGCATAAACACCAATTTGTGATCTTTCGTTTGGAGCCTAAGAATTAGGAATCGTTATTGAAAGGACCACTTAGTTTATAGTTTTCCAACAGTTTTCCATCCTTTATTAGTCAATCTTTTATGCTGAAATATTTAATCTCACACTAACACTTCCATTGGCCCTTAAATAAAAACAAAAACAACCCTGGAAGCTAATTGTGAGAAATACATCTTCCAAGTGTGACTACAACCTGTCAATATACCCTGCCCACTATTTTATACATAATTAAGAGAAGAATGTACATTTACAAGTGTCATTATTTATCAAACTTTGTACCCATTTTTTAGTCTACAAGTTTTAAATTCAGGAATTCATTTTTACATATATGTATTTCATTTTTATAACTTCATTGATTTTTTTGCCTACAAAACAATCACATAAAATACAAATCAAACATTATAGAAGTAGAAGTATAAAAAATAAAATTTGTCTATAACTCCATTTCCCTAAAATAATGTACGTTATTCGCCTATTTCTGTTAGATATTCTCATTCCCATTTTGTAGCTGAGGTAACTGGAGCTTAGAAATATAACTCGGGGCTCAGCACGGTGGCTCACCTCTGCAATCCCAGCATTTTGGGAGGCCAAGGTGGATGGGATCACCTGAGGTCAGGAGTTCGAGACCAGCCTGGCCAACGTGGTGAAACCCTGGCTCTACTAAAAATATAAAAATTATCCAGACGTGGTGGTGGGCACCTGTAATCCCAGCTACCAGGGAGGCTGAGGCAGGAGAATCACTTGAACCCAGGAGGAGGAAGTTGCAGTGAGCCGAGATTGCACTACTGTACTCCAACCTGGGCGATAGAGTGAGACTCTGTCAAAAAAAAAAAGAAAGAAAGAAAGAAAAAAACAAAGAAAGAAACAAACAAACCTTGGCTGAGCTAAGATTTAAATCAAGGCCTGTTATTGCAAAGCCCATGTTGTGTATTTGTGTGTGTGTGTGTGTGTCTGCGAGTGTATATACATATATATATTTCGATTTCTTCACATTCTGTGAACAAAGATGTCTTCTCTCTTTGAACTTAATAGTGTTCTGTGGACGCTCCCTGATCCAGTATTCATTTGTTTATCCACGTATTTATACTACCAGTTATTAAATAATAAATGTTAGTAAAACTTAGAAAAATAAAGGATGTAAGAAAAGGAAAAAGGACATAAAATGGTTAAGAAAAAAACCCAAAGTAGCCTTGGCAAAGATAAAGGGATTGCATTTTAATTAGGGAAGAAGGAGCTGAGTTTGGATTAAAACAAATTCCCATTCTAAAGTCTGTGCTTTTATCTGCTGCACAACATTTGTTACCTTTGATGAGCTTGTTTATTTGATGTTTCCCTGAAGGTTTTTATTGCTAAAGTATCTTCATTGCCCAGACCCTCCAGAGCCACTGCCCACAGTAGAGAGAAACCAACCAGCACTTACTCACTAAGTGCCACAGACCGTCTTGGTCGTTGGATTCAAAGATAAATAAGATGAAATACCTGACTTTGTGATGCCTGAGTCCAGTAACGGGAAGCCCTCCATGCCACTTCTCTGTGAGGTTTTGTGAGAGCTCCCTAATATTACATAAGTGTTATAGTTTCTCTGTACAGTATTTAAAGCTACATTTAAAATGCAGAGTGTCTTCTCATCTATGTCCCCACTTCCTTGTTTCATTTTTGAATTGCTTTCATCTTCATTCTACACAGCTTGGGTTAATTCTGGTATCTCCAAAATACAGATATGCAAAAGCCGATCAAAAGAGAAGCATGCTTGCATGGACAATGTCAGGGAACCACATCATCAATCTACTTCCTTCTTGACCCCAGCAACTCTTCAGAAGCTTTGATTGAGTTCCCCAAATTACCATCCTGTTCTGTGAATCTTTCTGTGTGCGAACTTTCTGAGGTGTTCTTTAGGTCAATTCAAGGATATGTCTCCAGTCGCAAAGATCACACAAAATATTTATTTTTGAGTCTGGGCCAGCTTTTCCAAAACAAATACCTAATTTTGAATTCAGCCTTCAATACACAGCTGTATTTTTGTTTAACACAATCCAATTAACAAATATTTTTTGAGGGGCATGAGGTGATAGGAACAGGAAAGTAATTCAAATCAGTAGTTCTGAAGTACAGATCTAGCACTGCTACCTACTAAACACATAACCTTGGCCAAGTCACTTAGTCTCTCTACTTCAGTTTTCCCTTTGATAAAATGGTGTTAATAATATCTGCTACAAGTGAATGTCATAACATTTAGGAAATGATATTTGGTAAGGATGCTTCATTGACAGTTTTAAGTACTAGTTATGAATTATAATAATTATATCAGCAATTATAATAATATCTGCTAATAAGACCATTACAGAGCTTCTAAAGCTCAAATAAATATAGTGGGACAAATATGCCTTACATGAATGATTTGTAAACAATAGAAGACAAATATGGTCAAATACTTCTATACTAATTAAACTACTTTGGATCTCAGATAATATTTGCAGAGTGCTATTCCAAGAGACATTTTTTTCTAATTCTACTTTGCCAATGCTATGTTAGTATAGTCTTAACATAATACTCAGGCAACCTATCAGTGTCAGGATAGAGTGAAAAGAAATGAAGAAAGATGGTCCACAAACTTTCTGAAGCCTCCCACATGTAAATAACTTGATGAAGTATTGGGGGAAAGAGCAACAGAGTCAGAGTTCCCAGGTTAAAGCAATTGCCTTTCCTATTTTGCAGCCATATGTCTGTTACAATATTGAGCTGTCACATATTGAGACTGTCAGTGTGACATCTTCATCAGTTCCAAAGTGACTCTGTCCTCAAACGTATCTGGCAATTACTGGGGCACTACCCTCACCCTATCCTCCATCTCCTTGGCATCTTAAGAGAAAGCGCTTGCCATGCCAGACACATCTCCAGTGTGATTTAACTTTTGTGGGCATCAGCCAACACTCAGCACACATAAAAAACCCAATCAGCTTCATCCCCATTTTTAACTGTGATAAGAGTCCAGAAAAGAGCATCAGATAGGCAGAAGAGATTCCAGCTCATTTCTGAGGGTGAAAGCCAAAAGCAGCTTTCTCTCTACAGCGGAAGTGCACATCAAACATTCAGGAGATGGATTAGGAAAGTCGGAAAACTCTCACACTATTCTCTAAAGGAAGCAGTAAGTTTCTTTCTCTCCTTTTAAAAGGGCTAACTTTGATTTTTTATATCATTATTTCACACTGAAAAATTACTCACAGAAATACAATTTCTTTACATTTCTCTGTTTAAGATGCACAGAAACTGTGCCCCAGAGAAAACGACTATATTCATGAGAGGGCTGAGAACATATAAAGTACATTTCATATCATAAAACTCTCTATGTCTTACGAAGTGAAATCTGTGGGGAGCTGTTGGGCATGTTAAGATTACTAATGCCTTGGTCATTATAGCCAGAATTCACTTTAAATTTTGAAAAGCAAGCAACTAAAGTACTGAACTTGGTTGTGTTCTGGTGAGACTCATAGTTAAAGGATCTGCTGACAATTGCATGATACTGAAATATTATTATGCAGCATCTCTGAAGTCAGAATCCCAGCTTAACCACTTTTGAGTTGTGTAAACTCAGATAATTTATTTAATCTTTCTGAAACTCAGGATTGTGAATTACCAAATAGTGATAACAAGAGAACATGTTTTATACAGCATTTTTCCTACTGTGTAAAGTAACTCAAAACTTGCTGCATAGTAAGCTCATTGGCTAGAGGCCAAAGTGGTAGTAGTGGTAAAGTGACTATCCAAAAAAAAGAAGGAAGAAGAAGAAGAAGAGGAAGAGGAAGAAGAGGAAGGAGAAGGAGAAGGAGAAGAAGAGGAAGAAGAAGAAGAAGAAGAAGAAGAAGAAGAAGAAGAAGAAGAAGAAGAAGAAGAAGAAGAAGAAGAAGAAGAAGAAGAAGAAGAAGAAGAAGGGGAAGAGGAAGAGGAAGAGGAAGAAGAAGAAGAAGAAGAAGAAGAAGAAGAAGAGGAAGAGGAGGAGGAAGAAGAAGAACAAGTAATAAAAGCAAGGGACTGTATTAAAGTTCTGCATCTTTACACTATATCTGGTCTTAGTGTATTATCATATTTTTTCCCAATGTGATTCTTGTACCTGTCCTGTTTTGAATAATGTTCTTGAGATTTTTCTCAAAGATAGTTTCGGCTTTGTTCATATATAGGAACATTTATAATAAGAATGCATCAGAAAATTCACAAAGTCTACAACTGAAGTTAAAAACATATAATAAAGCCTTGCTTCAAAATAATTATTTTATGATATTGGAGATTTTTTATTTTAGAGATTATTTATTATAGATTTTAGAAATTAATTATTTATAATATTAAATATTTTAGTACTGAGAAAACATTTTAGGGAAACCTAATTTGGTATCTGAAATATTATCATCAAATATATTAACCACATTTAAAATATGCTCTGTATCTATATCTATCTGTATGTCCATGTAGATTTTAAATATAGATTCAATGTCTATGTGGAAAGATACATATTTTTGTATAAAATAGACTTAAAGGCAAATGGTGCCATAATGTTAACATCTATCATTTAAAATGCTGTGAGCAGTGGATTATATGAAGCAACAGAGAATAAATCAGCAAGGTCAATACCATTTCATTTTGCATGTGAACAGTAAATCTACATTCTATCAAGTGCCTATACTCAGTGTTCTTAATCAAAGCTGTGGTGACACAGGTGAGAGACTTAACTGTGCATGACTTAGAGTGAATCCATTCTTGTCAGCAGAAAGTGCATTTTCTGAAGCACATACCCTAGTGTGATTAGCATTCTGTTTATTTATGAAATTTACTCCAACATGTAGAAACATGCTTTAGTTTGGGAAACAAAGGCTTAAAATTAGGTAGAGTAAGGGTGAGATATGCCTAGATTTGAGAAAGCCACGTTTTGGAAAAAATCCAGTTTGGACAATTATGCTACATTTTTTCAAGGGCATGAGAATCTCACTCTGTAAATATATGGTTGTGATGATTACAAAATAGCCAGTAAGCCTTTTAAAATAATGTTAGCAAGAAAGGGGAATAGCTACCAAAAACAATTTATTTTTAATAGGGTGTGTGGTTGATTGCCAATAACAACATTTCAACAAACTGAATATTAGTATCAACAGCCTTAAATAAAAACTGATTTTGTACTATTTTATAAAAGCCAATTTTTATATTTTTATCTTCTACACTTAATACAAAAAATAAGCATGTTTTAATTGCAACTTGCTAAGTAATATATTGTGAATTAGTCAAATGTTTAAGATGAAATTTCAATTTTTGTGGTTTTGTTTATATTTTTACCCCAGTAGGCAAATGTTTGTTTAGTTAACAAGTAAAATCAAAATGGAATCTTACATCCACAACTGAGAAAATACATGGCTTTCTCCTTCATATTAAGCATAATTATATAAGAAAATTAATCAATGTACTAATTGAAGACTTAAATGCTCCAATTCTATCAGACTAGATGAAAACATCTCAAATTCTTCCAAGGATTTTTCAACTGTTTATAAGAGCTAGATTTATTTTCCTTATTAAAAATCTGGAAAGTGGCAATAGAAGCACATTGACATTGCAAACACTTCTGAAATTGTCAAGTCCATTTCCTACTGTTTTCTTTGTGGTGTTAGATCTGAAATGTGTTGCATAAATGTGACCTCAACACTTGACAATTTACAAAGCACATTCACAAACTTTGACTCACAATATCTCTGAGAGAGTATTGCATATTAGAAAAAAATGCTGTGATTAAGCTATTTTCCCCTGAGTCTCATATTCTAAAAGATGATGAATTAGGTTTTAATCTCTGACCATTGGACTCTATATCCTATGCTCTTTTAAATACCACATAGTACCTTTTACGTGGTTATAATAAAACTAGTCCTTCATAGAAAATAACTGTTTCCATTTTAAAATCTTACATATTCTAGAGAGCTATGTCCTTTCAAGTGACATTATGTCCTTTAGCAGACTTGATGCTCAAATCAACTTAGATAAACTTGAAACCTCAATGTAAAGAAACTACAATTCGGTGGGGGGTCAAATTGGTCCTAAAAACCAACATAGAACATCATTACAATATTACGTGACTCTTTCACCAGTACTGCTTATCTGACATGAAATAGAGCTGGAGCCTTTCTATAGAAGGAGTAATTCTTGATGGGGGTTAAAATCTGGAAAGAAGTTAAAATTTAGAGAAGTGTTTCTTCACGCTTGAGTTTCTCACCATCTAAGTTCTCAAATGGAAGAGTAGAGGAAGATAAGAAATTGTATGCTCTTGTCTATCTGTTATCCTCAGGGACGCAATCACAGGCTGTCTCTAATCAATCATATACATTAAAGGTGCAAACTCTCCTCTATGTGCCATCTGGAAGAAGACATTAGTATCAGAGTGCAGCTACCTGTCCAGGCAAATGTAGCTCACAAAGTATTTTTTCCCCTGAGCATGTTAGTCAGAATTTTATTCCCTAAGTACAATGTCCCTCAAAAATCTTATTTTACAAGAATAAGACTTACTTAAGGCTCACTTTCTTCCAAAGCCAGACACTCATTTGTACAATGCTTGATAAATGCATACTAAAGACATTCAACTGTAGATTCCCATACTTTCCGACTCTGAAAATCATAATTGATGTTTCAACATTTGCTATTTCCTCTGCCTCATTTAATTAATGACGACTGACTTTTATTCTCTCTCTCTTACTCTCTAATGGGCAACACAGCTTGCTTTTGAAGGGAAATACTGGTAGATAGTCATACTGTTATCTTAATAATTTCCCTTAGGATAAAATGTAAGCCTAGATGAAAATGTCTACATTTGTTTATCAATTTGCAGACCCATCCTAGTAAATGACCCACCCCACAAATCAAAAAAAATATATATATAGTTGACAGCTTTTAAAAAAAGGAAATCCCGAATTATACGGAGGGGAGAATAAATGCTTAAGAATGAGAACTCTAAGTGGTAGCAAAGCTAGGAGGCTTAAATGAAAGCAGAGAAAGTGGGAAAAAATCGTTGTTACATAAAGAGGAGAAGACATCTGGATTATCATTTGCAAACTGAGGGAATGTGTCACCATGCTGATGTGGCACTGAGATGGAGAGCCCCTGTGCTGGGTCAGGGTAGAAGGAATATTCATCTGAGGAGACTTAGATGGAAAGTGATCCAAAATTGCAGTCATTTGAACAGAATCACTTCTGTAAATAACTAAAGTAGAAACTAAGAGAATTGATGTATGTAGGTTTGGATAATGGATATTAGAACTATTTGTGGAGCTCAACAAGAGCTGAACAAAGGTTTTAGGATCCAGATGTTAATGGTGTACAAGTCTTGGAGCTTCCTTCTCACACAATGCTGGGTGCCTAGTGCAGAGAGTGGAAAACAACATAAAGAGATTGCACAGTGCTTGGCAAAAGAGGATACATTTGTTCATTCATTTGTAAATGTTTATTGAAAGTCTGTGCTATGTGAAGCACAATTATAGGTACTAGGAACATACTGGTCCAAAAAAAAGTCTCATGGAACTTTTGAATAGGTGGAGACAGCAATAATATGACAAATCAATGAAACACATAGTATTTTGCTACCAATAGGAGCTTTTTTAAAAAAAAAAGCAGGAAAGAGGGCAATAAGGGTCTTGGGGTTGAATTTTAGCTAGTATGGCTAGGAAAATTGTCCCTGAGAAGATGGCATTTGAGTAAAGAAAGAGAAATGTAAGAGAACAAATAATCAGGGTATCTGGGAAATGTGTATTCCAGCAGAGGAAAGAACAATTTCGAGGGACAGAAGGGGACTACTGTGTTTGAAAAACAATGAGCAAAGAGGGTTGCATCAGAAGATGAGTTCAGAGAAAGTATGGGGGTAACAAAGGGTAGAAAGGTGAGGAGACCACGTTGGGCCTTGTACTCTATCGAAATATTGCTTTTATTCTGAGTGAAAAATAAAGTCATTGGGAAATTTTGAGCAGAGGACAGACACAATCCAATCTATCATTTAATAGTATCATGTTGGCTGCTCTTTTGAGATTAGACTTGGTGAGAGGAAGAGGAAGGTCTCCTAAGAAAGATCATCCAGGAGAATATTGAAGTAATCTACATAAAAAAGAAAAGGTGTTTGGAAAAGTTTTCTTATAGTAGAAGTGATGACCGCAATCCTATTCTTGATAATTTTTGAAGGTAAATAGAGAAGAACAAATTTTTTGTTCAGTGACTTTACCTTTCTGGAATATAACAGACAAGGAAATTTGGAAAAAATGAGAAATTTTATAACAGTAAGTTTGATGGTATACAGTGGCTCAAAATGTTATAGAATACTTTGAAAGAATATACTTGGTATGGTTTGGCTGTGTCCCCACCCAAATTTCATCTTGAATTGTAGCTACCGTAATCCCCATGTGTCCTAGGAGGGAACCTTTGGGAGGTAAGTGAATCATGGGGACAGGTTTTCCCCCACGCTGTTCTTGTGATAGTGAATAAGTCTCATGAGATCTGATGGTTTTAAAAGAGCAGTTCCCCTGCACACACTCTCTTGCCTGCCTCCGTGTAAGATGTGCCTTTGCTCTACTTTCGCCTTCCGTTATGTTAGTGAGGCCTCCCTAGCCATGTGGAATTGTGAGTCCATTAAACATCTTTTTCTTTGTAAATTACCCAGTCTTGGGTATTTCTTACAGCAGCATGAGAACAGACTAATACAATACTACAGCAAAGTTTCACAATAGTTATTTTAATTAGAACTGAACAGAGTATAACATAGTGATTAAGAGCATGGACTGTATAGATCAACATATGTTGGTTAAAATCTTAGCTATGGCAATTATTAGCCATGTGACCTTGAGTACCTTACTTAAAATGTTTCTTTGTCATATCTGCAGAAGAAGGCAATAATATTAATACTACAGTATTATTCTGAATATTATATTATCTTAGTTTCTTATTGTAATCTTTGGACTCTGATGAATGCTGATTAAACATCTATTTCTATTATACTTATTATGATCATTATTATTTATTCCTTTGAGCTTACTATGGCCTCAGAAACTTGTTGGTTTTGCTAATAATAAATGACCTTAAAGGGCTTATTTTAAAATAGGAAAACACTAGACTTGAAGTTAAAATCTAAATTCAAATGTGGTAGTCATTTATCCAGACTTATGGTTTACTGATATTAAGTCCAAATTAGATCTTAGGTCTTCAATTCAGTGTTTTTTCTATTATGCTATAATTGTAAAGGAACATGGGTTGTACGATACCTTACAAGATTCCAAAGCCTTACATAACTTGTTGTAAGACTACCAGCCAAGTGTATGTGCCACTAGTTGTGGATCTTTCGGGCTGACAAAAGCAATCAGCCTCACTTTTTGGCAGAGCTTGGTTTTTGTGAATCAGGTTGGCCCATCTTCTGAGAGCCACGCTGGAGACTCAGAAACTGTCAAATGAAAAACCATTTGGGACACATTAAGATTGACTTGGTATCTATCAATGAATGCTAACATTACCAGAGTAATTTATTGGGACAGGATTCTGAGAATAGTGGTCATTGCCATATCTGGGAATTTTCCTTTTACCACAGGCTGCTACAGAAAATAACTTTATTCCTCATCTGATTTTTAATTCAGGTGGAATTAGTAATGGGGGACAAAATGAACTAAAGACTAGTTTAAGCATATGCATGGAAGCAACTTCTTAACCAAGTTTTATAATTTTCTGCATCAGTAAATTAATCTAAGGTCAAAAAACATATAGTGATTGCAGGATAGGATATTGAAATGTTCATGATCATAGAATGTGCTTCTAACTTTTTGCTCAAGGGTGGAACACACTGACCAAACAGAATAGCACCCAACTCTTTCCCAGTTACTCTCTATTTTTGAATGAATGAGCTTACATTTGAATACGCAAGTGGCTTTTGATATACTGAAATGCAGAAAAACAAAGTGTCTTGTCTACCAGAAGTTCTCTATACACACACATGCACACACAGGCAGATTTTTGAAAATAAAATTAAATGAATTTTTTATTTCATGAAATTGTTTACTATTTTGAAGCATTGTTTTAATTTGTGAGTTTTTATAATGTAGAGGGTTTATAATAAATTATTTTAACTCATTCTGTTGAGATAAGGACCAAATTCCAAAGCTATTGTTGGAAAACAGAATCTCTTAAGGAAATGCATTCTTATGTGTTCCCTGTGCAGTATTTCCAGGAAAGAAGTGAGGTACTGTCAAGAGATAACATTTGTATTTATTTATGCTTGGCATGTCATCCAGCAGCCAGGACATTGTTGGAACAAGTTGGCACCTTAGTAGGTTTTGTGCATATACAGCGTTCAATTAGCAGAAGAAATTAATTTTGCTAGTCAGAAATAAATCCTTTATGCTTGGAATTACTGTGAATAAAGCTGGTGAACTCTAATGTAATATTACTTTATAGATCCTACTAGTTACTTTAGGCCTTCCAAACTTATACTGTAATCTAAATTACTGGCAAGAAAATGAGTATGAACCAAAAATTTATTTTCATAGCTGGATAAGTAAGCAAATAAAATTAGGTCAAAGAGATTCTCCTGTTGCTAGAATGGCATCAAGACAATCTTTTTTTTTTTTTTTTTTTTTTTTGAGACGGAGTCTTGCTCTGTCACCCAGGCTGGAGTGCAGTGGCGCGATCTCGGCTCACTGCAAGCTCCGCCTCCCGGGTTCACGCCATTCTCCTGCCTCAGCCTCTCCGAGTAGCTGGGACTACAGGCGCCCGCCACCACGCCCGGCTAATTTTTTGTATTTTTGGTAGAGACGGGGTTTCACCGTGGTCTCGATCTCCTGACCTCGTGATCCGCCCGCCTCGGCCTCCCAAAGTGCTGGGATTACAAGCGTGAGCCACCGCGCCCGGCCTAAGACAATCTTTAGAACTTAAAATAGCATGAGATAATTATATACCTCAATATTTCCTAAACTATTTCCTCCTATAACTCTTATTTAATGAAATTTCAGTAATTTTTTTAAAAAAGCTTTTTGAAGTTAAATAAATATTGCAGCATAAAGATGAACATATCAAGATATTCTTTCAGCTGAAAATGACTTAGTCGTCATCTTTTCCAACTCATTTTACAAATGAAAAAAACAGAGATTTGACTCTTGTTAGCTAGCTAACAAGACCCTGGCAAATCTTGGTAGATTCTAAAATACAACATAGAGCTCCTGTAGTCACATGATGCCACAAAATAAATGTATGAGTAAATGTCTATAAAATACTTTCCAGTGAACTTAAAATCATCCCATTATTTTTTAAATTTAAATAAAAATAATAATAAATCATAGATGTGTAGATACATTTTAATGTTAGTTTTAATGGGTAGATCTTCCTAAGGAAAATTTATTATTATTGTTACCTGATTATTAAAATAATTGCTAAAAATAGTCACTGTTAAGATTTTACTAGCTATATACTATGCTAAGCACATTCCAAGTGTTCTATGATATAGAGAGTGTGTTTATCCCATTTTACAAATAGGGAAACATTCAAAGTCTCATATTTAGAAAACAGTGGAGCCGAGGCTCAAACTCAATGCTCTTTTCCACTCTGTACTGCTTCCTCCTTTAGCAAAAAGTTTAAACAATATAATATTAAGTTAATTCATTAAGATTGTCTTCCAAAGTATGGTTTTAGAAACTGAAATGTGCGTCACAATGAGCAGAATAAAACATCTCCTCTAAGCTCAGAAACTTCTCAGAAACACAACGCTAGAATGCGGCTTGACTCTCACACTCATCTTTTGCAACCGGTCTTCTTTCATAGCCAATGGAGAAATCTAATTGTTCTAGACATGCAGGGTATTTTGAGGCAGAAGACAAAAGCCTAGATTCATGGGAACTGGTTTTATGTCTGATCTTGTGATTCCCTGTAGAATCCTTGGTATAAAAATTCATTCCTGTGCTTTAAGTTCACAGCCACTGTCATTATAGATTATTAATTCTGTTTTATTTGCTTACATACAGCCATTGTCAGGTAAAGCTTTTCATAATTAGATGATTTTACAGTATAAATTTGGATTTGAAAAATATAAAAATACAGTCCAAAGTATGCATGTATTTTACAAGAAATTTGTTTAATGTGTGACTAAAATGTTGACATTTATATTATGGCAAAGTAGAAAGACCACTGGTTTGGAAATCCTGAGAGATTGGTTTTAGTTACTTTGCAGTAAAAGCTGGAATAGACTTGGATAAACTCATCTACACATCCTTAGTCTCATGGTCTCTAAGAGTTTAGATTCTTGAATGAGACTGCCTGGATTCAAATCCCAGCTCTCCATCCCAATTGTGTGGCCTGGGGCAAAGTCTTTAACTTCTCTGTTTTTCTGAATCATGATCAGAATAATAGAAGTAAATGGAGTACCTATATCATAAAGTTGTTATATTGGTTTAGTGAGTTAATACATCAAAATCTCTGAGAAAGAACAACAATACCTGGCAGATAGTAAGTACCATATAAATGCTATTCTTATTTTATATCCAGTCAATTACTTTAATTGAGCACATACTATGTACTAGACACTGAGCCAAGGGCTGAGGATAGTAAAAAAGAGTTAGACAAGGTTCCATCCCTCCTGCATCTTGAAATTTAGTATATAACATGTAAACAGATAAAGTCATCATTACCTCACCTGTGAAACAAACATTGCTAAAAGCATCTCATGATACAGACAAAGTTAGGCAAAAAAAGCAACCTGCCTTTACGATTCTAAACAGATTTTTATAACAGTATAGGGTTTTAACTGATGAAGGGTGGGCAATGGGAAGAAAGATTTTAGGTGAACACTGAATGAACAGCAGATGCCAATTCACGGAGTATAAAGGTGTGTGGTGTGTCTAGGCAACCAGAAATAGTTGGTATTGCTGGTAGAAGGGAACTGGTGAATGGTAAAGTTAAGCTTAGAAATGTAGACAAGGGCCAGAAACAAATAGACTTTCTGTCCTAAAAATCTTCCCATTATTTTCAGGAAAAAAAAGAACCATTAAAGGGATTTAAATAGAATAAATGATCAGATTTGTGTATTAAGAAGCTCACTCTTGGCGCACTGTTTTCCTATATGGATGAAGAAAATAAGGAAGACCGCAGACTGTCTAAGAGGATGTTTTGATTTATAATGGAGAGATGAAAAGGATAGCCGAAAGAAGAGATAAAACCAAAAAGAAAGATGTGAGAATTATAACCTCGGTTTACTAGATTAAATTTGGTAGTATATGCACTCTGCAGCCCTCACCTCCTCATCAGAAAAAAACAAGCCTCTAGGCCTGTAGAGCATGGGAAATGAAAATTTCCTTCTAGACACTACATTCTCTGAAAGACAGCTGTGAATCGAGGATAAATATTATTGCTCCATATCCTCATACATTTACAGTGCAAAGTCTCAGATATTATTGTACCTTCCCTACCAATGAAAAGTTACTCAGCGTTAGGATTCTTACATGCAAACATTAGTGACTGCAAAGATGTTCGCTGAATGGTCAATGCATAATATGCAGTATCCTTGTCTTTTAAATACACACTTTTAACTGCACACACAATAAGTAGCAGCTTGAATGGGGCTTCTGTGACACTGAATTTCTTTTAGTCTAGAGTAAGCGACAAAAATTATTCACACTTCATCAATTTATTTGTAGCTCTAACATATTATTTCATGTTCCACAATAAAGGTCAGTTTTGAATGGAAGGTTTATTTTTAATACTTACTCTTTCTCAATTATCCCAGTATAATACCAATTGAATCAGAAATTCAGGGAGCTATCTGGGGTCTTCGAATGCTTTCTGGTCTACCTCCTTCCAGTCGCAGAGGAGAAATTTATGGCTCAGGGAGGTTTGTGATTGTCCTAAGGCTGTTGAGCAGAAAGAAAGCATAAGAGAGCCCAAGACTCTGCTCTGTTTCTTCTTCTTCTTGTTCAATACACAGATTCTGATTTTTTTCTTTATTCTAGTCCCTTATAGCTAGTCAATTTCATATTTTTACTTAAACATATAATGGGATGGAAAGCATAGAAGAGGTCACATAGAGAAACTCCTCTCATTATCTTCTAATGCAGAAGCAGATTCCAGGGGTTAGAAGACTATATTTGCAGCTCAGCCATGAAGACCACACTGCAAAACAAAATTAGCTCAGCTCTCAGCTCGGCTCATTCCTTTTTTTTTTTTCAGGTATTTTTTTCCTTTAAACTTCAATTTTTCACATCTGAAGATAGTACATATGTAATGAACTTTTGCATTTGTTGGCTAACACACTCAACAGTACAGGTTTGAATAAAATGTAAAACACCTAGAGTGAATAATAACCACCAACAAAGTGCACTGTCTAAAGAATTGAATAACATAGCTTGACAGTCTCTGTGCATTCTCCAGTACTTCACCCTGCAACACCGAGAAAATGTGTGGAAGAAGCCAAGTTAAATAAAGAGTTACTGAAATATCATGGGATGTTGAAATTTCCTATCCTGAGAAATGTACATTTCTGTTTAGCAGCTTTGAGGGAGAAAAAGCAAAAACATACCAAGAGGGACTAACTTGGACAATAGGTCGTAAACACTAAGGAGGCTGCAGTAGGGGAAGGCAAAAATTGATCTATGGGATTTAGGGAAAAATCTATTAAATTAGAAGAAAATAGCCAGAGGTTGAAAGAAACACTGCTAGTGATGTATATTCATACATTTCCTGGTGTTCTAGGGATGGAAAAGCTACAGAGGGTAGTTTCGTAGAGCAGTCAGTTGACAAGGAAATGAGTATCTGTTCAACCTTCTTTATTTGTTTTTAGTTTTTGTGGATACATAGTAGGTGTATATATTTATGGGGTACGTGAATGTTTTGGTACAGGCATGCAATGTGAAATATGTATGAACATTCCTCATCAATAACACCACGAAGAATGGGATAGCCATCCCCTGAAGCATTTATCCCGATTTACAAATAATACAATTGCATGAAGTTATTTAAAAATATAAAATAAAGTTATTATTTACTGTAATCACCCTATTGTACTATCAAGTAGTAGGTCTTATTCATTCTTTATATTTTTGTTGTACCCATTAACCATCTCCACCTCTCCCCCAACCCCCACTACTAGTAACCATTCTTCTACTCTCTGTGTTCATGAGTTCAATTGTTTTGAATTTTAGATCCCACAAATAAGTGAGAACATGTGATGTTTGTCTTTCTGTGCCTGGTTTATTTCACTAGTCTTAATTGGAAAGAGTGCAGTGATCTAATAAAGATACTGACCCCAGACCTTTGAGTGGGGAATGATGACATTCAATCTGTATATTTAATGACCCTAATTATGGTCCAGTTGACCCATTTATAGAGGTACAAATATACATCCCAAAATGCCACTGCTTTTCTAAATTTATGCAGCCATTCACTGGCAGATCCTGACTTGAAAGACCAGAAGTGTAGTTTTCCCTGTGGAAGTGGGATGGACTTAAAACCCAAAATTGATTCAGATGTCAAGGCTGATGAAGTCACACCTGCACTAGGAAGAAATAATAAAAATTATTACTCACATAGTGAGGCTTTCTAGGGATAGCATGGCAGGCTCATGAGCAGTTCCAAAAATGGATTGAGATAACAAAGAGTGCTCTCTCTGGCTTCAGACTTTATTGTGTTAGGTGATGGGGCTAGGGTAAGTTTTCCCATGCACCATCAAAGTATTGCACGATTGCATAGTATATTAGTCTTTTGGGGGTACTGTAAAAATTACCATAAACCAGGTGATTTAAAACAACAGAAACATTTTATTTCATAGATCTGGAGTCTAGAAGTCTGCAATCATAGTGTCAGTGCCATTGGTTCATTATAGAGGCTCTGAGAGAAAATTGTCCCATGTCTTTCTCCTAGTTTCTTCTGGTGGTTGCCAGCAATCTTGGTCATTTCTTGGCTAGTACCTCCATCACTCCAATCTCTGCCTCCATCATCTTATGGCTGTCTTTCCTGAGTGCTCTTGTGTGTCCTCTCCTTTACTTAGAAAGACATCAGTCATAGTGGATTAAAAGTTCACCTTAATCTTATATGACCTCACTTTAATTTAGCTGATTACACCTTCGAAGTCACTATTTCCAAATAAGGTCACATTCTGAGGTTCTAAATAGATATGAAGTTTGAATAGGACATTATCCAACCTAATTCACGTGGTTCAAACTTCCTGATGGTGCCAGAGAAGGGAATTCACAGGTTTTATTACTAACTTTTTCAGATGTAGGGCAAGAAGGAACAAGGGAGAGGTGGAAATTTGGAAGCTTTTAGCACTCAGACATCAAATATATAGTCAGATTCCTCATTTCAAAAAGTCTCTTGCTTCCTCAGTAAGTTACACTCTTCACCTAGTCAACCAGGTAGGCCAACACTAACATTTATCTTTCAAATTTGGACACTTATGACTGTGAAAAGGGGATGCTAAAATGGTTAAGATGTTGACACATCTAAAAAGCTGTATTCCATTTTGTCCTAGGCATGTATGATTATGTATTTAGTCTGCCCAATAATAAAGAATACCAAATTCAGAAATATCAAAATATTTTCAGAAAACTAGATTGCATAATTTAAGGAATTATTTCTCCATAGTACTGGAAATCTGATGAGGAGAGAAGTGAGCATAGGAATGGCAGAAACCAAGCTGGACCCATGGGAAGAGACTTGGAATAGTAAGAAAGAATGCAATTGTAAGAATTGCAATTTGAAGTAAGGGACTAGGCTCAGAAATGTGCCCAAACCCATTTAATTCAATTTAATTCAACCTAGGCAATAATTTACACTACAGCTAGAAGCAATGTTGATTTGATGTTAAGTTCCTTGACCAGGAAAATAGACTAAATTTGAACAAATTTCAGATCTTAGGACAGCCAGGAAACAATGAGGACTTTAGGGATATGGAATTCTTGAGACCTAAACCTCCTTTATACAAGTGTTTTGTAAACCTTCCTTCTTTGCTATCTTAATATAAAATGCATGCTATTTACCTCACACATACAATAATAATTAGAAATAAATATAGCTATCTAAGTGTAATAAAAGGAGAAATAAAAGGAAAGCCATTTCTAAAACTGCATATTGATATGTAAATGGATAAACTCTTCTGCAGTAGAAAACATAATAGAGCACTCAGATGTCTTCACCTAGATGTGGGTGAGACAACTGCAAATGAAGCCCATGGTAATGGGGATTCAAAAATGAGTGAAGTGGCCATCTGTCATGTAATTTTCTGAAATAAAGACCAGCTATTGGTAAAGATCTGAACAAAATAAAACATGATATTTTCTTTCTTTTTTTTTTGGCAGTTTTTTTTTAATACTGTAAGTTTTAGGGTACATGTGCACAACGTGCAGGTTTGTTACATATGTGTACATGTGCCATGTTGGTGTGCTGCACCCATTAACTCGTCATTTAACATTAGGTATATCTCCTAATGCTGTCCCTCCCCTCTCCCCCCACCCCACAACAGGCCCCGGTGTGTGATGTTCCCCTTCTTGTGTTCATGTGTTCTCATTGTTCAGTTCCCACCTATGAGTGAGAACATGCGGTGTTTGGTTTTTTGTCCTTGCGATAGTTTGCTGAGAATGATGGATTCCGGCTTCATCCATGTCCCTACGAAGGACATGAACTCATCCTTGTTTATGGCTGCATAGTATTCCATGGTGTATATGTGCCACATTTTCTTAATCCAGCCTATCATTGTTGGACATTTGGCTTGGTTCCAAGTCTTTGCTATTGTGAATAGTGCCGCAATAAACATGTGCATGCATGTGTCTTTATAGCAGCATGATTTATAATCCTTTGGGTATATACCCAGTAATGGGATGGCTGGGTCAAATGGTATTTCTAGTTCTAGATCCCTGAGGAATCGCCACACTGACTTCCACAATGGTTGAACTAGTTTACAGTCCCACCAACAGTGTGAAAGTGTTCCCATTTCTCCACATCCTCTCCATCATCTGTTGTTTCCTGACTTTTTAATGATGGCCATTCTAACTAGTGTGAGATGGTATCTCATTGTGGTTTTGATTTGCATTTCTCTGATGGCCAGTGATGATGAGCATTTTTTCATGTGTCTTTTGGCTGCATAAATGTCTTCTTTTGAGAAGTGTCTGTTCATAACCTTTGCCCACTTTTTGATGGGGTCGTTTTTTTTTTCTTGTAAATTTGTTTGAGTTTATTGTAGATTCCAGATCCCGATATTCTCTTTCTTTATATCGTAGTTTCATTCCTGGAAAAGTCCACACATATTTAAAGCTTGCACAAATATTTTCATCTATATGTAAAACAGAATTCAATTCCAGGTTTAGATTACTGTGAGCAGATTTTCTTCATCAGTTTGAGTGTCAGGTTGAACACCTGTGTACCCAACATTCACTCTAACAACCAAAACATTTCCTGACAAATATCCAAAATGCCCCAGAAGCCATGAAAATAGATAATTTCAAATTTTAAGGTTAAGAGGGAATGTAGTTCTTCCTGCATAGCAGGTGTTTACTTGCAATTTTTAATGTAATTTTTGAAAACTACCAATTAAAGAGAATTTTAACAGATTCTGTCAATCATAGAAATTAAAATGCCCTCACCTTTCTAACTTAGTACATTTATTTAATGCTGTGAGAACACTTCACTCTGCAGAGAAAGGAAGACTAATGTCTGTTAGGGTTTGTTTATTTTAATCAAATAGAGAATAAGGTCATCCGGTAAATATTGGCATTGATAGGACTGTGATGACCCAAATAGCTTCAAATAGAGAAATGGAGACACATTTCTGACCAAATATTTATGAAGATAATGATCAGAAGCAACATATACAAGCTTCATCTTGTAAAGATATTGGAAATAGAGTTCAGGTTGCTGGAATGCTGTCTAGGTACTGGGCCACTGACTTCTTAATAAGAAAAAGCAGTGATCTACTGAGAGTTTATGTGAATATATATGTATGTGTATATATATATATATATATATATATAAGATAAATCAATAGATTGAGTGATTGCATAGACAGTATTAACAGAACTATAGTGTCTAGAACCAGAAGGTTTTCCGTACTCATCAGACATTATCAGCTATAATACAGTTCATTTTGTTATGCTTTGTGTTATTTTTCTTTGGATATTTTGCAATTTTTACAAATTGAAGGTTTGCGGTAACCCTGTTTAAGGCAAGTCTATTGGCACCACTTAACCAACAGCACGTGCTCACTTTGTGTTCCTGTGTTACACTTTAGTTCTACTTTTTCATTATTATTAAATCTGTTATGCTGATCTCTGATCACTTATCTTAGATGTTGCCATTGTAATTGTTCTGGGGACTCCATAAGCAGTACTCATATAAAATGGTAAACTTAATTGACAAACGTTGTGTGTGTTCCATCTGCTCCACTGATCATCCATTCTCCCATCTTTCTTCTCCTTCTTGGGCCTCCTTATTCCCTGAATTACAACCATATTAAAATTAAGATTGTTAATAACCCTACAGTGACCTCTAAGTGTTCAAATGAAGGGAAGACTCACATGGCTCTCACCTTAAGTCAGAAACTGGAAATGATTAAGCTTAGTGAAGAAGGCAAGTCAAAAGCTGCATTAGGCCAAAAGCCGGGCCTCTTATGCCAAACAGCCACATCATAAATAGAAAAAAAAAGTTTTTGAAGAAAATTACAAGTACTACTTCAATGAACACACAAATGATAAGAAAGCAAAACAGCTTTATTGCTGATATGGATAAAGTTCTAGTGGCCTGGACAGAAGATCACTCTCTTCAATTATATGATGAGAAAGGTGAGGAAGCATCAGAATAAAAGTTTGAAGCTAGCAGAGGTGGGTTCATGAGCTTTAGGGAAAGAAGCCACTTTCATAACAAAGGAATGCAAGGTGAAGCAGCAAGTGCAGATAATAGAAGCTGTGGCAGGTTATCCAGATAATCTAGGTAAGACAACTGATGAAAGTGGCTACACCAAACAACAGATTTTCAATGTAGACAAAACAGCTTTCTACTGGAAGAAGATGCCATCTGGGACTTTAATAGTTAGAGAGAAGTCAATACCTGACTTCATGGCTTCAAAGCTTCGAGGGACAGGCTGACTGTCTTGTTGAAGCCAATGTTCATTTACCAGTCTGAAATTCCTACAGCCCAGAAGAATTGTGCTAAATCTACTCTGCCTGTGATCTATACATGGAACAACAAAATCTGGATGACAGCATTTCTGCTTACAGCATGGTTTACTAAATATTTTAAGCCCACTGTTGAGACTTACTTATCAGAAAAAAAGATTTATTTCCAAAAATCTCCGTTCATTAGCAATACACCTCATCACCTGAGACTCTTACAGAGATGTACAAGGATGTTAATGATTTCTTTTGCCTGCTAAAACAACACCCATTCTTCACCCCATGAATCAAAAAGTAATTTTGAGCCATACCTTTCATAAGGCTGTAGCTGCCATAGTGATTTCTCTGATGGATCTTGGCAAAGTAAATTGGAAATCTTGTAGAAAGGATTCACCATGCTAGATGGCATTTAAAACAATTGTTTAATGTTTGTAGGAAGAGCCAAAAATATTAACATTAACGGGAATTTGGAAGAAGTTGTTTCCAGCTCTCATGGATGACTTTTAGGACTTCAAGACTTCAGTAGAGTAAGTAACTACAGCTGTGATGGAAAGAGCAGGAAAACCAGAGTTGGAAGTGGGGCCTGAAGAGGTGGCTGAGTTGCTGCAATCTCATGATGAAATTTTAATGAATAAGGAGCTACATTTGATGGATAAGCAAAGAAAGTGGTTTCTTGAGATAGAATCTATTCTTGGTCAAAATGCTGTGAACATTGTTGAAATGACAACAAAATATTTAGAATATTAAATAAACTTAGTTGACAAAGCATAGGTAAGGTTTGAGAGAAGTACTCCAATAGTCACAGAAGTTCTGTGGGCAAAGTATTATCGAACAACATCCCATGCTACAGAGAACTGTTTCATGAAAGAAAGAGTCAATTATGTGCCAAACTTTGTTTTCCTATTTTGAGAAACAGCCACAGCCACCCCAACCTTCAGCCACCACCGTCCTGATTAGTCAGCAGGCATCAATATTGAGGCGAGACCCTCCATCAGCAAGAAGACTGCAATTGCTGGAGATTCAGACGCTTGTTAGCATTTTTAAGCTTTACAGAATTTTTTTTCACCAAGGTATGTACATTATTTTTTAATGCATAATGTCAGTGGACACTTAAAAGACTACCATATAGTCTAACTTATACATGCGCTGGGAAACCAAAACAAAATTGTGTGACTCTCTTTATTGCTATATTTGCTTTATTGCTCGAGTTTGGTACCAAACTTGTAATATCTCTGAGGTATGGCTGTATTAAGTTTATTTCAGCTTCCATATTTTAAGAAGACAGATTGTAAAATATTTTTTAAAATATCAGCAAAGTGATGAAAGGGCTAAAACATGTGTATGTGCATATGGATATTTTTCTGTATGCAGACCACTAATCTTTAAAAAATACTCATGTTTCAACTTCTTGTATTTACCATATTTTTATGCAAATATTACATTATATTTTGAAGGGCATATTTCAATTAATGTTCTTTTTGAAATGGTGGTAAAAACATATAGCATAAAATCTTCTCTCTTAACTGTTTAAATGTACAGTACACTTTTGCTAACTATATATGCACATCGTTATACAGCAGATCTTCAGAATTCTTTCATTTTGCTTGACTGAAATTCTGTACCCATTGAGCAATACCTCCTCATTACCTCTTTATCCCCAGCTCCTGGCAGCCACTATTGTACTTTCTGCTTCTATGAATTTACTTTCTTTACATACCTCAAATACATGGTCTTGTGGTATTTGTCCTTCTGTGACTGGCTTATTTCAATTTGCATAATGTCTTCAAGGCTCATCCATGTAGTAGCAGCTGATAAGATTTTCTTCTTTTTCAAGGCTTAATAATAATATATTGTATGTATATACCACATTTTCTTTACCTACTCATGTGTTAGTGGACATGTAAACTGTTTCCAACTCTTGGGTATTATGAATAATGTTATAAGAAACATGGAAATGCAAATATCGTTTTGAGATCCTGATTTCAAATATTTTTCATAAATACTCAGAAATGGGATTTTGGGGTCATATGGTAGTTTTATTTGTAATTTTTTGAGGAACATCCAGACTGTTTTAGATAGATAGTGGCTGCACTATTTTATATTCTCCCCAAAATGTAAAAGAGTTCCAATTTCTCCACATTCTCATCAATACTTCTTATTTTTTGTTGTTGTTATTTTGATAATGGCTATTCTAATAGCTACGAAGCGATATTTCCTTATGGTTTTGATTTTCATGTTTCTGATGATTAATGATGTTGAGCATCTATTCACACACCTGTTGGCCATTTGTGTGTCTTTTTTTGAGAAATGTCTATCCAAGCCCTTTGCACATTTTTTATATTGAGTTATTTATTTTCTTGCTATTGAATTGTAAGAGTTTCTTACATATCTTTAATATTATCCCCTTTTCAGATATGTGGTTTGCAAATATTATCTCCAATATTATATGTTGTCCTTTTCTCTGTTGATTATTTCTTTGCTGTGCAGAAGTGATTAGTTTTATATAGTCTCATTTTTCTATTTTTGCTTTTGATGCCTTTGCTTTTGGTGTTGTATCTAAAACAGTATTGTCAAAGCCAATGCTAAGAAGCTTTTCCCCTACATTTTCTAACGAGAGTTTTATAGTTTCAGGGCTTACATCTAAGTGTTTAATACATTTGAGTTAATTTTTATGTATGGTGTAAGTCAGGGGTCCAGTTTCACTCTTTTGTAATATGGATATTCAGTATTTCCAACACCATTGGTTGAAGGGACAATCCTTTCCCCACTGTGTAGTCTTGGTACTCAGGTCAAAGATAATTTAACTGTATATGCATGGGTTTTTCAGGAGTCTTTATTCTGTTTCATTGGTATATGTCTGTCTTTATGCCAGTTCCATACTATTTTAATTACCATACCTTTGTGATATGTTTTGAAGTCAGGAAGTGTGAGGCTTCCATTTTCAACTTTCTTTTCAAGATTGTTTTGGCTACTTGGGATCCTTTGTGGTTCCATATAAATTTTAAGATTATTTCTTTTCCATTTCTGCAAAAACAATCATTGGTATTTTGATAATAATTGCATTGAATCTGTCGATATCTCTGGGTAGTATTGACATTTAAACAGTATTGAATCTTTCAGTCCATTGACACAGCATGTCTTTCCATTTATGTCTTCTTTAATTCCTTTCAGCAATATTTTATATATTTCAGTGTGCAAGTCTTTTATCTACTTGGTTAATTTCAATGCTATGCATTTTATTCTTTTTAATGCTATTATAAATGGGACTGTTTCCTTAATTTGCTTTTTAAATTGTTTATTTTAGTGTATAGAAAAGCAACTGATTTTTATATGTTGAGCTTGTATCCTGCAACTTTGCTGAATTGCCTTATTTAGTTCTAATAGTTGTCTTGTGAAATCTTTAGTGTTTTCTACATATAAAATTATGTTTTTGTGAATAATGATAATTTTAGATCTTCCTTTCTTATTTGAATGCTTTTTGTTACTTTTTCTTTCCTAATTACTCTAGCTAGAACTCCCAGGACTATGTTTAACAGACGTGGTGAGAGTGGGCATACTTGCCTTGTTTGTAATCTCAGAGGAAAAGCTTTCCTTCTTTCACCTCGTATTATTGAGTATTGAGTTAGCTGTGGGCTTTTCATATATGGCCTTTTTATGTTGAGGTAATATTATTCTATTCCTAGTGTGTTGAGTGTTTTTATTGTAAAAAGTTGTTTAATTTTGTCAACTCTATTTAGATTTTCATATGATTTTTATCTTTCATTTGGTTCAGATGGTATATCACATTGGTTGATGTTCATATATTGAACTATCTTGGTACTCTAGGAGAAAACTCCCACTTGGTCAGGGTGAGTGATCATTTTAATATGCTATCGAATTTGGTTTGCTAGTATTTTGGGGGGATTTTTTCTCATAGATTCATCAGGGATATTTGGCTATAGTTTTTTCTTGTGGTGTCTTTGTCTGACTTTGGTAATGCTGGCCTCATAAAATATGTTTGGAAGTGTTGCCTCTTTTTCAATTTTTTGGACGAATTTAAGGAGGATTGGCATTAATTATTTTTTAAATGTTTGGTAGAATTCACCAGTGAAGCTATCTGGTTCTGGACTTTTCTTTGTTAGGAGGTTTTCATTACTAAATCAATCTTCTAACTCATCCTTCTGTTAAGATTTTTCTGTTTCTTCATGCTTTAGTCTTGCTAAGTTTTATGCTTCTAGGAATCTATTAATTTCTTCTAGGTTATTCAGTTTCTTGGCATATAATTATTCATAGTAAACTCTTATAATCTTTATATTTCTGTGATGTCAGTTGTAATGTGTCCGCTTTATTTTCTGATTTTATTTACTAAGTCTTCTCTCTTTTTTCCTAGTTTAGGTTTGTTAATCCTGTTGATCTTTTCAAAAAACTAAGTCATATTTTTGTTGGTTTTATTCTATTGTTTTTCTATGCTCTACTTGTAAATATTTCTGCTCTAATCTTTATTTTGTTTTTCCTTCTTTATCTTTTAACTTAAATTGTTCTTCTTTCCTAGTGTCTTGAGGTACAAAATTGTTGTTTATTTGAGATATTTCTTCTTTTTTAAATGTAGATATTATCACTCTTTCCTTTAGGTACTGTTTTTGTTGTATCCCATAAGTTTTGGTATATTAGGTTTCTATTTGTCTCAAAGTGTTTTATTTTTCATTTTTATTTTTTCTTTGACCCATTGCTTATTTAACAGTTCATTGCTTAATTTCCATTATTTGTAGATTTTCCCATTTTCCTTCTGTTGTTGATTTCTACCTTTATTCCCTTGGGATCATATAATATACTTGGTGTGATTTCAATCTTCTTAAATTTATTAAGACTTTTTTGTGAGCTAATATATGATGTATCCTGAAGAATATTCTATGTGCCCTTAGAAGAATGTGTATTCTGCTGCTGTTCGGTGGAATGTTTTGTATATGTCTACTAGTCCCATTCATCTACAGTGTTGTTCAAATTTTGTTTCCTATTAATCTTCTCTCTGGATGCTCTATCTATTACTAAAAGCGGGATATTGAAGTCTCCTACTATGATTGTGTTGCTCTCTGTTTCTCCTGTCAATTCTGTCAATGATTCCTTCATATATTTGGGAGTGTGAATGTTGATAGTATATACATGCATAATTGTTATCTTCTAATGAACTGGTCCTTTTATAATATACAATGTCCTTCTCTGTCTCTTGTGTCATTTTGGATTTAAAGTCTCTTTTGTTTGATGTAGCTATGGCTACCCTAGATATTTTTGGTTACTATTTGCATGGAATATCTTTTTCATTGCTTTACTTTCAGTCTACCTATGTTACTAAATTTAAAGTGAGTCTCTTGTAGACAGCAGGTACTTGGATCTTATTTTTTCCTTTACTTTTCTTTTTTCTTTTACTTTTGTTAATCAATTCACCACTCCATGTTGTTTGATTGGAAAGGTAATTTATTTAGATTTAAAATAATTACTGATAGAGAAGGGCTTTCTATTGATATTTCTCAGTTGTTTTCTGTATATTTTGTAGTTTTTTGTCTCTCCTTTTTCTTTTGCTGTCCTCCTTTGTAATTTGTTGATTTTCCTTTTTGTAGTGACATGCTTTGATTCATTTCTCATTTTCTTTTTTGCGTCTTCTATAGCTATTTTCTTTGTGGTTGCTATAGGGCTTAGAAAAAAGATCTTATAGTAATGACAATATATTTTAGGCTGATGACAACTGAATTTCAATTACATAAAAGCACTCTACACTTTTACTTTCCCCCCAACAATTTATTTTATTAATGTCACAAATTACAGCTTTGAATATAGTTATTTATTAACATATTCTATAGTTAGAATTAATGTGTATTCTTCTATTTTTTAACTCCTATACCCAAATTAAAAGTTATTTTTACACCTTCATTGCAGTATTAGTATTCTGTATCTTCTATATATTTAAATTATAAGAAAGCTATATAGTTTCATATGCTTATGTGTTGCTGACCAGAGTACTTTCACTTTGAAATGGGAAAGGTTTTCCCTTATCCCCCTCGCAGGGCATGCAACAGAAGTGGCTTGCTTCTTTGGTGCCTTACAGATCACACCCCTAGGCGGACAAGTCTTGGGGACCATGGGCACCAACCCCACTGCAGGGTCTAGGGTTGAGTGTTTACAGCTCCCAAAGCCCCAGCCGGTGTGTTATGTGTGCTCTTTCAGCTTAGCAATCCACAGGTGGCTTGTGTTAATCAGCTCAATTAGACACTCTGCCTCATCACAAGGAGACAGGGCTTTCTGCATCCCAAGGTTTTTGCCCTAGGGTACTGGAAAAATTGGATCACACATGGGCTTGGAGAATGAGTGCAAGTGGTGGAAGTAGCTCTCAGCAGATGGATGGGAGCCAAAAGGGAGATGGAGTGGGAAGGTGATCTTTCCCTCGAGTCCAGCTGCTCAGCAGCCAAGCTCTTCTCTGACTGCCCTCAACCAAATTTCCCTCACCATCTGCGTCATTCTGCCTTTGATGACCTGCCGGCAACTATCAGTGTGTTCTTCTGCTGATGAGTTCCTCTTGATGTCCAGCCACTTGTGTCTGTGCCCACTATGGTCTCAGGGTTTTTATAGGCACAGGATGGGGGACATAGTGGACCAAAGTTGTCTTGAAAAATGCAACATTTGGGCATGAAAACAGGAGTGCCTATTCTCACTTAGGTCTGTGGGCAGAGGCCCGAAGGTGAAGCCCTCACCAGGGACCCCGACGTTTTCTACCCAGCACTTCCCTTCCCCGATCCTGTACCAATTTCGATTTGAAGAACATTCTTTAGCATTTATTGTAAAGCAGATCTAGTGGTGATAAGCTCCCTCAGCTTTTGTTTATATGGGAAAATCTTATTTCGCCTTCATTTTTGAAGGATGGTTTGCCAGATACATTATTCTTGCTTTGTTGTATTCTTATTTCATTACTTTAAATATATAATTCCACTTCTTTCTTGCCTGTAAAGTTTCTGATGAGAAATTCACTAATAGTCTTATGAGGAGTCCCTTATATTTGATAAGTCAATTTCCACTTGCTGCTTTTAAAATTCTCTTATTATCTTTGACTATTAACTTTTTGCTATAACGTGTCTGTGTTCATTTATTTGGCTCAGTGTTAGTTGGAATCTATTGTACTTTATGAATCTGAATGTTTATTTTCTTTCTCATCTTTGAGAAGTTTTCAGCCATTAATTTTTCAAAATAGCTTTCTCCTCCTTTCATTCCCTCTTCTCTTTATAGGACCCCCACAAATAAGTTTTTTGTTTCAGTGATTGTATTCCTCACCTCCAAAATTTTATTTTTTCTTATATTTTCTAGCCCTTTGTTGATATTCTTCTTCATATATAATTTTTCCAAGCTCATTAAGCATCTTTATGATGGTTATTTTGAATTGTCATGTTCTTTACATACCTCTTTTTTTAGGGTCATTTTCTGGGATTTTTTTTTCTTGATGGGGACATGTTTCTTTATTTCTTTGTGTGCCTTGTAATTTTATGTTGTTATCATTCATTTGAAAAAAAAATCTCTCCTAGTGTTTATAAATTAGCTGTGTACAGGGCATGACTTGTACCATTCAGTTGGGCTAAATGTTCTCGGGGCTTCTCAACTTCTCTTGTGGATGTGTTGTGTCTTAACTTATGTGTGCACATTTCCAGCTTGAGAGATTAGCTGGTTTCTTTATTCAGGAGCTGGTAATCTCTTGCTCCTTTTGGTATCTGTCTGCAGTACTCTAACTGCTCTAGCACTACAATAAGTTATCTATATCCCTTTTGTCTTCACTGACTCCTAGGCTTCTAGAATTGGTCAAGCTTCATTAGTGCTTCAAGGCCTGTCAGAAAGAAATGAGCTCCTCG
Source organism: Symphalangus syndactylus (assembly GCF_028878055.3). Taxonomy (NCBI): domain Eukaryota; kingdom Metazoa; phylum Chordata; class Mammalia; order Primates; family Hylobatidae; genus Symphalangus; species Symphalangus syndactylus. The sequence continues at coordinate 16,091,721 of NC_072428.2, forward strand.
GCACCTCCCTGAAAAGCCAAAACATTGAACACACACTTTACTCTTCTCTTTCCCCCGAGAGAGAGACAACCAAGCTGTTTTGTTCTCCACGTGCTGTGCCATGTGTCCTCTGCAGCAGCCACAAGCCACCCAGCTCATTCTGTTCTTAGCAGCCCCCAGCCATCTAGAGAATGCTGGGTCTTGCACACACTCCAAAACAAGAGAAGAAACCAGTTTCTAGTGCAGCCCCTCAAAAAGCTAGAATGTAGGACCCACACTTCAATTATTTATCTTTCATGAAAGAATCTGGGAGTTGGGAGGCTTCTCTCATTCTTTCCATGCTGGGCTAGTGGCAGGAACTATGGTGAGGAAGAGAGTATAAAACTATTGCTTTTGTTATTGATGATCCCCAATCTGGTGCCCTTTTCTGTAAGTGCTTAGATGCAGGTAAGAAAGAAACCAGTTTCTTTGGCAGGTACCCCAAAATTCTGAAAAATGGGCATATGTTTCTGTCTTTTCTTTTCTTCCCCCAGGGAGAATTTGGGAGCTGGAACTTTCCTCTGAGTCTCACTGTGATAAGGTGGGAGATGGACTGTGGTGAACGAGTGTAATGAATTTTCCTAGTGACTTTGATGTGGCTGGTTTTGTGCTCATCTGCATTGCAGAAGCCTCTTAAATGGTTTTTGGATTTTTCACAAATGAATAGGTTCATGTATTGTTGAATCATTGTCTCTATGTAGAGAAAAACTGTCTGGGACTTCCTATTCTGCCATCTCACTGACATCAATCTCCCTTATATTCACATTTGCACATTAAATATGGTATTAAATTAAAGGATATTCCTGCAGTTAAAATTAAAATGCTTATATTTACCTCTTTCTCAAAGCACATTAAAGGAATCTAATTTTAAGCCCATTAAAAAAAATCCCTTTGCCCCCTGCCTCCCTTGCTGATGCTACTCTTACAGAAGGCCTTATAATGCCTGCTTATATCTAAATCTCTCAACCTCAATTTCCATAAAAATGTTCGGAATACTCAGCAGTTCCAGCTATTTTCATATCTTTCTCCCTTTATTTTTTACTTCAGCTGCTTTTAGTTTTCCTACACATTGATTATTGAGGGGACTCTCCATAATCGTACAACAGAAAGGATCAGGATCTATGAGTAAATACCCTCCCTGCTTAGGGAATGTCAGAAATGGAATATAGAGTTAATTAAGGAAAAGGGAGTTTGTGCCTTCTCACATGTAGCAATAGTTTAACCTCCATTCCTCCTTATGCTGCTTGTCTTTACTTTTATTCTTTTTCCTTCCCTTCATGCTACCTTTTTTCTTCTTTACATATTTTCTTTCTTCCTTTATTTTATCCATCCTTTTTATCTCATCTTTATCATATTCTCCTATCTCAGATTCTTTTCGAAGTCAAGCAGAATATTTATTAAATAAATATAACACCTTTGTGTTGTTCATTTGACCATAAAACATACTTTAATTTTGATCGCTGTATAGGTTATTATTATTTTGTACATCCTCTTTTGCAAGTGGTTAAGATTACAAAGCCAAGAAGTATCAAATAAACTCAGACCAGATTTTATTACAAACTGCCTACCCTTTCCACTATATTATGATGTTAAATTAGCTCTCAGTAAAGAAATGAAGGATTTTTTTCATCTCATATTAGAGATCATAAAATGTAAGCTCAATAATTTCTACTTTGCAGGGTTCTTGTGAGATATAAGAGAAGAAATGCAAGTAAGATGATATTGTACCCACTACATTATAACTACTCAATATATGATAATATCATTTAAAGTAATACAGACGGAGAATTATGAGAGAAGCACTATATCTACCTTAGAGAAGAGAAGATAGGAGGAATTTATTACAGATTTTGAAAGCTATCATACTGGAAATACTTTTAGTGAAAAAAAATTTAGGTAATATTTATGTTTTCAAAAATTCCTGTTGGTAAATTTATATATATGTCTGCAATATTTAATGTTGCAGTTTTATTTTCAAGTTGGGTCTTTGTGGTTGGATGCATATTTCTTTCTCTCTCCTTCTATCTGTATGTGTTTGTATGTGTGATTAAGCTGTAACATACAAATATACATGGGTATATTTTACTTCATTATGACCCAACGTCTATACAGTGATTATTCAAATTACTCTTAGCCAAGAATTACATACAACTTTTAGCACTTCAGTGAATAGACCTAGGCTTCCAAGATTTTAAATTATTCTACCAGATTTTTGGAATACTTATGTGATTTTATTGTTTACTATAATTTTTATGTCTTCTTATAACAGCTTCTCTCCACTTCAGCCTTTCATTTCCTCTTAGATGCTGTGGCTTGGGAATATGATTATCACTTAACTGAAATGTGTCTCTAAATTACAGATAAATTGGCTCTTAGTAAGGCCTTAAGGGTCTCCTCTGCATTGCAAAGTGAATAAACTCAGTGAAGACCCTATCTGTCATTCAGAAGCCTTTTCTACCTTATACTAAATTTTTCACCATATTCCGGAGAATTGGGGTTGTCTCAAATTTCTGTACACAATCTACATCCACTCAGAAGTCTGTGTTGACATTTAGCCACCATCTGCTCTGTACATGAGCTTTGCTTTTTTCATAAATTCTGTTAAGATCTGTATCAGATTTTCTATATTAGCATTCCAAGTTTGTGTCTGTACACCTTATATGTAGTGTTGCTGGGAATTAAACTCACTTGAATATTAGTGCAAAAGCCAACGCAGTCATAAGATGTGACTGAAGCACAGGAAGCAAGTCTTGGCAGTAAGTGGTTCTTTTCTTGCCTGCTTTGGCAGGTGCTCAGAAACCCACTTCAACTCACACATCAATCTTGAGATGCTAATTCCTTTGGTAGTTATCAAAAGCCATTGCTGGTATAATTTTTGGAGAAAGAGTTATGCCTCAGTGGGTTGATGTTGCCATAATGACACATTTGGTGTTCAAAGGACCGTATCTGCATTGTGAGTAACTGCCCTCAGGCTCATTCCCTCCCCCTCCTATTTCCTTGCCTTGTGCCCGTGTGCCATTCCCTTTAGTCAGAGTGACTTTCGTGACTCAGGTACAAGATCTCCCAGTCATAAAGAGATACTCTGATTACCTTTTGTCCTTGTCTTTTTTAAGAATTCCCTTTATCTTTGAGCTCTGTCTGACTATTACTTCCTGGGAAGTCACAGTGTGAAGGGGTGGCTAGACAAAGGCAGATTCAGGAATTTCTTGGGCCAATGACCAAAATAACATCAAAAATCATGATAAAAGGCAGATACGTGGTGAAGTTAATGAAACTTAGCTTCAAGCTCCTTCCTCACAAGGTACTTTTCAAAACCCAATACTGTACCTGCTGTTTCGGATTATTTTATTTAAAGACCTCCAAGCTGGAATAAACTGTAATTGTTATAAGATCCAGTCCTCATCATGTGGATGCACATTGTTGATGATGATTCTTAATAATTTCGCTTTCTTTTTTCCTTTTATCCTTCCCTTAATAAAACTCACCATTCCCTTAATCCTTCTTTATTTTCTTTTCTCCCTCTTATTTTCTCTTTCTTTTAAATCTCTTGCCTTTTTTCATTTTTTTCTGTATTGTGATAACATAGAACATTTGCATTTAACTCTCATAATTACAATTTGTATTTATTATGTGGTTAAAAATATACCCCTTTTGGGACATTAGCAATTCTTAGTGCTTTGATTCTTTTCTCAGAAACACAATTTGCACACAGGCACAGGGATATTCACCTTTTTCAGAACTATATAGAATACTCATCTCCAACTAGGACTTCAAATGAGTTTATCAAGAAGAAACCCACAATATTTGTACCTGTTAAAATATTTCGTGAGACCAGCACAATACAAGAATAAAGCTCTATTAAAGTTCCTGAAAGTTAGTTCACTTAATAGTTATTCATACTTCCTTTTTTTTTTTTTTTTTTTTTTTTGAGACAGAGTCTCACTCTGTTGCCAGGCTGGAGTGCAGTGGCACAATCTCAGCTCACTGCAATCTCTGCCTCCCAGGTTCAAGTGATGCTACTGCCTCAGCTGCCCAAGTAGCTGGGATTAGAGGCACGTGCCACCACACCCAGCTGAATTTTTTTTGTATTTTTAGTAGAGACGGGTTTTCACCATGTAGGCCATGGTCTCAGTCTCCTGATCTCGTGTTCTGCCTGCCTTGGCCTCCCAAAGTGCTGGGATTACACGCGTGAGCCACTGCGCCTGGCCCAGTTATTCATATTTCTTTTGACATGAGAAAGAGGCACGTTAGCTGTACATTATATATTCCAATCTGAATTTGGGTGCAGTGCAATCAAATAATTTTTAATTTATTGTTAAAGTAAGGAATATTCTAATATATACTTTGATCATGAAAAATATCAGCATGAAGTATCAAATAGAATCTTGTCATGTAATTTATAACACACTCATGAGAAAATATTCAAGTGCCTTCTATAAATTAGAACCTTGATGAATTAGACATGGATCCACCCATCGTGGAAATTTTAATGACACAAAACGAAGCCATTCATGCAAAATAATTAGATGTGCCAACTGCGTGATTTTTGTACTTGATTGATCATCAGTAATCACCTGGCCACTTTTTTTCCTTTAATACAGATTTATGTTCCCTATTCCAGATGTATTGAATCAAAACTCTGAAGTTGCAAACATATGAACTGTACTTTCACAAACACCACACATTATTCTGATAATCAATCATGAAGAATAATTACTGAGAAAATAAACTCTGGGTCTTTAGAGGAAGGAAAAATAGCTGCAGGCTCTCATGGCCATGAAGAAGGAGATATTTGACTAGTGAAGAGCTGGTAGTACTTATTAAGCACAGAGTATTCAGAAGAGAATTCTCAGCAGGAGAAATGGAAAAAGTAAATGTCTGAAGGTGGATAAGTAAAAGTCATTCAGAAATAGTAGAGTTTCCATTGTCAGAAATTAATGATACTTGGTGAGAAGCAGAAGATAAAGCAAATACTTTAAGTGAAGTCTACAGGGTGAAGAACGTTAATGCCAAGAAAGGGAAAAAATGAAGGGTTTAATTAGTCAGATAGTATTGCATGTTTCACAGTAGGACTACCATTATGAAAGCAGCATCTTAAAAAAATTATCTGTAAGAATAGAGAGACTGGGTTGGAGAGGAACGGATATTGGAATCAGAGTTCAGTTAACAGCTCTATACAGGTTGGAGTAGTAAAAATCTAAATTGCCTTTCTATATAAGACACTAAATGATTTTAATCTTGATCTTTCTACGACCATTGTATATGTTTCCTCATATTATGGGGATATGTATAAACAGGATGATATGCTCCTGAAAATTTAACCAAATCGAACATAAAAGTGCCATGCATTGAATATACCAAGAGATGGTTTCTTATTTATTCTATCCACATCTCTTATTGACTTATGGGAGATCTAGACTGCCAAAATTCTAATAATGTTTCTTTTTTCCAGTGTGGTCCTGGAGAATACAAATAGATTATCTCTTGTTTTGGAAGTTTGAAATATCTGGAAGACTGGCAGTAGAAACATTTGTCCATAGTTTCTTTTAGATTTACTAGCACAATGATTTTCAACAGAAGGGAAGCAGCAGTACTGGGGGGTGTCACAAACATTATGTGTAGAGAGCCAGGGATAATATGTGAGGGATGGTCTTGCTAAACAAATAATTCCTTTCCAAAATGCCAGCAGCATCCTGCTGAAAAACCACTTAGTAATTAAGTAGTTTTGAGTGTGGGCTTGGAGTGAAACAGACCTGCTATTGAGTTCAAAGTATACTACAATCCATTTGTTACTTTGGACAGTTGACATAATCCCTGTCAGCCTCAGTTAACTCTTTTGTTAAAGGAAGAAAAAAATAATACCTACACACAGAGGTTTTGTGACAATCAAACAAGACAATGGTTCTAAATGATTTAGCATAGTACCTGGAACATAGTAAGCAGTTAAGAAAATTTACCAGTGTTAGTGGTTATTGAGTGGCTGTAAAGTCCCTAAATTGAGTCCAATCCTCTAGTCGCCCTGAACTTCCATATTTCTCCCAGGCTGATTCTATTCTAAACAGCAAAGTATGCACAGAGTTAGAGCTCATGCAAATCAATTATTGAGCATCAGTGTTCATTCCTGTACTATATGAGAATACACTGAGCTTACCATTCCTCACTTGTCATCAAGATTATGCCTCTAGGAAATTCTAGGAGTTCAAATTCCTTGATCTCTTCTCTGTTGGATACTCTAATCACTTAACGTTGTTGCCGTTGTGCCGAGAGGATATTTGACATAGACCACACTAGGCAAAACCTTTCCTCTTATTCTTATGTCTGCCCTACATCTCCATTTCTGTCCTACCTCTCTATCTACCATTCTAACTTGATAAACCCAGCTTGTCCTTTTAGAAATCTTAAGTACCTCTTCTATCCATATTCCTTCATTCATTTATTATTCCAACAAATATTTATTGGACACTTACTACATGCCGGGTATCTTCCTAGACATCAATGGTATAGCCCTGTGAAAAAGAGATGTGGTATCTGTCCTCATCCATCATTCATTCTAGTGGAGGAAGCCGATGATGAAAAACAAACCAAGTAAATAAATAATATAAGGTAATTTCAGAGAGGCAAAAACATGGTCAAAAAATGAGACAGGATACCTTGATAGTGACTAATAAATAGAAGTGGGAAAATATGGTTCTTCTTAAGAAGGCCCCCCATCTTTTCTTCAGACAGGGTCTTGCTCTGTCTCCCAGGCTGAAATGCAGTGGTGCAATCAGAGCTCACTGCGGCCTTGACCTAGGCTCAAGCTATCCTGCTGCCTCAGCCTCCCAAGTAGTTGAGACTACAGATGCATGCCACGACACCTGGCAATATTTTTAAAAAATTTTTGTAGAGATAGGTCTCACTATGTTGCCTGGGGCGGTCTCAAACTCCTAGGCTCAAGTGATTTTCCTGCCTCAGCCTCCCAAAATTGTGGGATTACAGACATGAGTCACCACGCCTGACCATGAAGGCCCTTCTGAGGGGACATTTGAGCTGGAACATGAAGAGCTATCTAAGTAAAGATCTATGTGTGGGGAAGGGAAAGTTTTACAGGGAAATGTCCTAAGCCTTGAACTTTCAAAAAAACAAAAAAGAAGAATGAGTGCAGTCACTAAACAATACTAAGAGGGAAATCGTAGATAAGGTCACAAATATAGACAGCGGCCCACTCATGTGCCATGTAGGGGTTTGAATTTTATTCTAAGTCCTGGAGCAGACACAGTGCTAAGCAGACTTCACCATTTCACTCTGCTATCTCCCCACTGTGATCCTATTTAGCTTTCTGGGGGTGAGAGCACCTTCTGTGTTTTCCTCCCTCCCCCAGCACCCTCTGTTCCACAAGTCCGGAGCAAAATGGATGCAGAGGAATGATTCTGCAACCACTTCACTGTTCCCATCTTTTCCTCAAGCCATAACCACCACCTAAACAATATATAAAAAGGCCTTAATTCTGGTACATATTAAATAAAACATGTGAGATTAGGACAGGCTTCCTAAGGTATGTGTTGAAAGAGATGGAGGATTTGGATTCATTGTGAGGACAGCACAGAGCATTGCACCTGCTAGTTGGCCTTTATAGTAATAGGACAGCTGATTGTGACTTTTTCTTTGTCACCTGACATTTAACAGCTAACATGTTTTAAGTGCTTACTGTGTGCCTAGCAGCATGCTAAGTGCTTTGCCAGCGCCTGGGTAACAGACGGGTTTGTGACATGTGTACCCAAAATTGGATAAATTTTTTCTTCAAAGGTGACAGATGCTATAATAAAAATACTTGTCTTAAAACCTTAGCCATTTTCTGTTCTAGGAACAGAATCATTTTTGAGGTTTTTTGTTTGTTTGGTTGGTTTAAACCCTAATGTGACTGAGTAGAAGAAGGCTTAAAAAGCAGAGGTGCTACAGAAATGTTTTTTCTTTCTTTTCTGGCTCATGAAAAAAGAGTAAAAGTGATGCTTTTCTTAGTTTCACCAAGAGATATCCACTCAACCTCACTAAAAATAACTAGACTTTCAAATATCTTGTGTGGCCTGTTTTCTCTAAGGAGTAGTTTCCCTGCTACTTCAGAGGAAAATTTGGAAAAAGCACCTATGAGTGACAAACAGTAATAGATTGCACTCTGAACCATGCATCCGAGCAAATAAAATAGGCTTTCCAACCTTAACTGATCAAAGCTCACAGCAGTCATCTGGACCTCATGCTTGCTTTTTGGCTTGATGGCAATAAAACATTTTCAGGGCCAAAAATATTATGCGAACTGTTGGCCAACTTTCCTCATGTTACTGAGCTCTCATTGACTGCAAATCCCTCTTCGTTACTGTATTATTGTAGGGCTGACTGCGATGTCAACGTGTTCAAGTGCAGTCAGCAAGAGGAAAAGGCACAGGAATTGAATTTGTTAGCTCAGCGTTCCTTAAGCCCTCTTTACTAAGTTGCCTCCCTCCTTGTAGTATCAGTTATTATTATTATTCCACTGTATTCTTTTAATAAATAAGGTTTGAGTAATTGAACCTGGGCAGTGGATTTCTTCCTTCCTGTTGGATGTTCCTCAACGTACTATTACATGTGACAATTTTTTGCACACACATGTGACTATTTTTATGCAGATTAATATTTGTGGCTTAAAAATGATGAGAAGTGAAATACAGTGAGGATGGATTGATGATAGACAATAGAGATTATGGAACTCTGAAGAATAATTTGGACAATATTCCCAGGATGTGGATCTTAAATACTTTGGAGTAGCATGCAAATGTAGCACGGAGTATTTAGAGTCCAGTCAAATCTGGGTGGAAATCCAGGCCAACCACTGAACCATGAGATCTTGGATTAGTCAATTCACTTGTCTATTGTCTACAGCTTAATTTCTTGACTAATATGGTGCATATAATTGATGATAGTCAATGAGCACAAATACGTAAAATGCCAAACAGAAGATAGACATGTTACCAAATGCTATTTACCCTTTTAATATTCTGGGTCCAATCGAAGAACTTATGTAAATGTAGGTTGAATAAAGATGAGCCTGATTCTTAAACTGATGATTTTTCTGTGAATATATGTAGCAGTATAAATCTCATCCTATATGTTCAATAAGCAATAACACATTTGTATTTTTAGTTTTGTAAATATCACATTTATCTTTCTCAAAGATATCACATTTCTATTTGTTAAGAATACGGACTATCTTTTTTGTGTATCAGTAATATTCCATTGGTTATATGTACCACATTTTTTATCTTTCATACATTGATGGACTCTTATATTGATTCCATATCCTGACTACTATGAATAGTGTTGTAATAAACATGGGAATGCAGATGTCTCTGCAATATATAAAATGAAATCTTGTAATTTGCAACTACATGGATAAAACTGGAGGACATTATGTTTAGTGAAATAAACCAGGCACGGAAGGACAAATTTCACAGGATCTTAGTCATATGTAGGAACTTAATTTTTTTTTAATTGAACTCATGAAAATATAGAGTGGAATGATGATTACCAGAAGCTGGGAAGGGGAGTGGGGAGGGGTGGATAAAGTGGGGATGGTTGAAGTGTACAAAAATACGCTTAGGTAGAATTAATAAGATCTAGTATTTTGTAGCAAAATAGGATGATTATGGTTAACAATAATTTATTGTAAATTTTAAAATAACTAAAAGAACAGAATTAGGAAGTTCCTGAAAAAAAAGAAATGATAAATGTTTGAGGTGACGGATACCCCAACTGCCCTGATTTGTTCATTATATATTCTGTGCCTGTACCAAAATGTCATGTGTACTTCATAAATATATACAACTATTATGTATCCATAATAATATAAAAGAAAAAAAGACTATTGGATTTATACGTTTTTTAATAAACAAGGTAATTTTGAATTTCTCTCTTGCTGGAATAGTAGGTAAGCTGAATTTCACATTTCTAGAGCCACCTCCTAGCCTTGTGCCATGAGTTGTCAGGTTTTATGTCAAACCAAGTTATCATCCTCCTCCAACCCAGCTGTCATTGTTTTTTCATCTGTAATTCTGAGACTTTCCTTTTTCCTATATCAATGGTCCTTTCAGACCTGGTAGCTATGTGTAGATTCTGTGCTACACTGGGAATGCAACACTCTTTGGCGAGGACAGACATCTAATATCTGGAGTCTTATGCACTCTGCAACTATCCTGCTATTTCTCTGTGTTGCTGCAAAAGATCTTAGTTTCTCAAGTACTACCCCAACGCTATAGACTTCTTTCCCCCAGCTACTTCCGAGCCACTCTGCTTCTACTGAGAAATATGCTTTTCTTCTCTTTTAGCTCCGCTGAAAGTTCTCACTATGTTTCTAAGATATTGAGTTTTGGGAAAATAAAAGTCAGAAATATACACAGGCTATTTCTGCCTGCTGTTGCTATGTACTCCTGGGAGTCAGTGAAGTATAAAGATAGGTGTTTGAATGGAGGGAAAGGAAAGGGAAATCAGAGAAAGAAAGAAAACCTAATATCTTAATATTTCAAAATATATTGGCCTAATATATCACTAAAATACCACATAGATCATGCACCAAAGAATGTTTATGTAGTTGAAGAAGAGTTGGAGAAAGAAGGGAAAGAGAAGAAAGAGGAAGGAGAGGAAGAGAAGAAGAAGGAGAAATGTGTACATGCTGGTGCCCAAGGATGTTGGTTTAGGTGAAAAACACTGAATGATCTGGAATACTGGGCTTGGTGGGCTTTCAACTCCCTGCCATGTTGTAGTTCTTAGGGTAGACTCACTCCTCTGAGTGTTCAAAAATCTCTATTGAACTGTTCAGTACTTTGATAATATTTTCATTCTATTTCAAGTCAGTCTTTCCAGCATGTAAGTCCCTACCATCCTAATTTATATTTATCATGATTTTTTTTGCAGATTTCTAAGATAATACCTAATGGTTTTGAATTTGTAAAATTTTATCCTTGATTTGGCTTAATAAATATGTCCCCTTCTTTTTTTGAGCACCATAAATAAAGTTCTATGTATCCTAGAGTTCAATTTAACACTATTATCTTGGGAAAAATAAAATCAAATTGTGTAAGGCTCATTAAATGGAAATGAATAAAGTCTGATAAACCCATATGAGAGAAAAAACTATTCAATATTTAAAACTTACTGTGTAAAAGAACAATTAAAACATAAAATTAAATCTATTATAATCTTTTTGTGTTATATCTGTGTACATATGGCATATTTGTGTGTGTATGTGTTTATTAAAACAATGTTTTCTGGGCAGCTCAGTTATACAGAACATTTTCTTCTTTTTGTTTACTTATTTTTTAATATTTCTACAAAAACATAAACTAATGTTGAAAAATGAGAAAAACATCAAATGTTATTTTGATAATTGCTCAGTACTTATTTCAATGACTGGAGACACCCTAAGCTGTCCCAAATCAGAGGTGGCAGTCACGATTTTGACAAGCTGTGTTCACATATCTGTTTTGTTAAATACTGAATATGTGGTCTCAGCTAAACTGCTTAACCTCTATTTTTTTAAAAAATAGGAGTTACTTTCTGCCTCATGTTTCAAGAATTCAATAAGATACAACATATAAAATGTTTGCATATTATCAACCATGTAATAGATCAGCAGTAAACATTTATTTACTGCTCTTCCTCTTGACTCTTAATTAGGGAGGCATCAGAAGCAGTAAAATTGGCACAGAATTCCCATAAAAGAAAACTGGAATCAAATGAAAGCTTGGCAAATATTAGATGTGCCCCAGGGCAAGGTCCCCAGTATCTCTGAGCTCTTGTTTTCTCATCTATAAAGTAAGAATAATTGTTCTACCTCCCTCATAGGGAAGTAGTGAGGATTATATAAGATGATGTACATAAAAAACCCAGCATAATATAGTGCTGGGCACACTGCAAGGAGTCAATAAACATTAGCTCTTTCTAGCTTTCCCAGCAATTAAAGAGCTAACATTTAAATGAAACATATCAGAGTGTACTATAGAAAATTGCAAGGATGAAGGGACTATCAGGGGCTATTGCAAGGATGAGGGAGAGCTGAGGAGAGTTGGAGAGGTTTTGTTTGAAAACAAAGCAGGCCAAGAGTTATGACTTTGAAAGTGACCTAGATAGTATTTGAGCTTCCAAAGCTTCAGCTAGTAAGCATGTTCCACACTGTTAGTGATATTACATAACTGGAAAGAATATGATCTATGTATTTCAAAATAGAACCTTCCTCTAAAATTATCATTGATTTAACTTGTTTCTGTCACCTTTGAGTTATTTTAAATTTTTAAATAAATCTAAAGGATACTGCAAGATTTTCATTTTAATTAAAAAGTGACATGGGTTTTTAAAAAATGTGGGAAAAAGAGTTTTCAATCTTATTATGCAGGAGAGGAAACTTTCAAAGATGAAATACATCCCTATGCAGGTTTTAGTCTTCTATCTTGAAAAACTTTAAATATTATATCCAACCCCCTTACTTTGCCAGATGGAGAAACTGAGTTCTAGAACAGGTAATCATTTCATTTAGAGTTACATAGCAGCTGAATGCAAGGACTGAAATGTAAACTCTTGTGATAGTACAATTCTCACTACATCCCTGCATGCTTCTGTCTCTGTGCTTTTCTCTGTTTCTCTCTTGTTCATTACATGTATGTGTGTGTTGTGCACATACATGTATATTTCTTAATTGTGTGTCTTTACACTTGTGTCTGTGTATATGCATATATAATTGATAATTGTGGATCTTAATACATATATAAATTGTGCACATGTGTATGTGTACAGGGAGTGTGTAAGGGACAGAGAAAAAAATTACTTTCCTGACTATGAGAGGTTATTAGCCCATACTCTAAAGCATAAGGTTTAGTAGATCTCTCTAAAGTTGTTTAAGTCAAGGTAGCACTTAAGAATGGACACTTTATTCCTGGTCATGTAAATATTCCTGTGCCAAGTCTCTCTAAAACAATCTCTTCCTTTGTTTGATGTATTTACATAGCATCTCTCTCTGTGGTTTCTCTCTGCTCATCTAATCCTGGGAGTTCAGGCTATGAATAATAAAGCTGCAGAGGCTGTGCTTGGCTTGCCGAGTTGCCAGCTGAGAAACTGTAATTTGTATTGATTAGTAAATTTACTCTCTTCAAAAGCATATCAGAAAGCCCCACTGGAGTCAGAGTTTCTGCTGTATTAGTTCAAGGACACTCTTGAGAGAAGAAATGTGTTTTCGGTAAGATTAAGTCCTCTATCACAAAGAAGAGAAAGAATATCCTGAAGCGTTGCTTGAAATAGTCAGCATTCTCTCAACCAAAGACAAGATACACCCAGTAGAGCTGGTTCACATTTTTTCAGGTAATAAGACTGCTATTTACCTTTCACCAGATCACAGCCATGGAAGTAGTCTGTGCATGCCAGAGTGGGAGATGACAGAGTGTCTTGGAACACCAGAAGGAAAGAGATTGTCTGGCTAAAAGTTACACAACCTGGGTGTAGGTCCCCAGTCTGCCATTTACTAGAAGCAGCTAAGGCCAGTCAGTCACTGAACTCTCGCCTGTAGATTCTACATCCGCAAAAAAAGGCAGGGCATTCCAGTATGGGATGGACACAGAATGTTCTTGAGTCCTCTTCCCACAAGGCCTCTTCCATATGCTTTGCTTTGCTTAGATTGTTTAGAGGGTCTCAAAATGTGCTTCCCAGACCAGTAGCATTAATAGCAATTGATCATATGGGAATTTGTTATTGACGCGAATTTTCAGGCCCCATCCCAGACCTATTTATTAGAAACTCCAGGAATGGGGCTCAACAATTTGTGTTTCAGCCACCCCTCCAAGTGATTGTGATGCTCACAGCATGTGAGAATTCCTTCCCTGGGTCATGTTAACTTCTCCATTCACAGAGAAAACCTTCTGTGCAACACCATTTCCCCATTATGGGCTATTTTGGCACTCTGTACTTTATAGCACCTGTTACTTTTGCCATTCACCATTAATTGTGTCATTATTTAATTTCTCCAAAAGTGCAGGGCTGCTTTCTGGGTTGGCCCATCATTGTGCTTCCATCCAGCAAAGCTCTTGCTGCATATTGTTGAAAAGCTAACTGAGGCACAATAAACATGTAATGTCTATTTGAGTGAACAGTGATTCATGAATCGGGCAGCTCCAAACCAGAAGTGGTTCAAGAGCTCCACAGAGAGAACACAAAGGAACTTTTATAGGATAGATGCAGAAGTAAAGCAAAGAAAGAATTTGATTGGTTACAGTTACACAGTCGCCTTATTTGGTCTAGCCCACGCAAAGTCCCTAGTTGTATAAGGGACTGATTCATTGAGCTAAAGTTCTGTTTTTCTTTAATATAGGCATTTACAAGAAATGACTCAAATTAAGTTTTGCTTATGCTTCCAAATCCAGCAAGGTTAAGGTCACTAATGAGGTGTAACTGCCTTTGTCTACTCAAGGATTCTTCAGGCCTGGTCTTCATTTTAATTTATGTTAACAAAATGAACACAAAATTATTTGCTATTTTGATGAAAGTTACTGATCTTGAATGAATCATTTATACTTGCTGAGATTCAGTTTACTTCTCTTTAAAGTGGACACAATAAAACGTACCTGAGAAGTTGTCACGTAAGTGAGCTAAGAAATAACAAATTCAAATTTCAGTAAACACACTCAATGTCTTTTTTTAAGTCCATGTACATATACATATTTCAATATTACTTAGTTTCTCACTGGAAACCCTGTTTTGCAACTGGATATTTAGTCTTCCTTGTGTTCCCTCTCCAGCAATGGTGTTAGCTACACATCTAGCATTTTAGGAGATGCCAGAGTGATATAGGGTGGGCAGAGGAAGCTATCTAGTCTTCGGATTTCAGGATACAGAGGGACAGGCTGAAATGCTCATATTCTCCACAACACTGTGCTCCTTCACTCTAGTTCTCCCTGCTGTCCCTGTGAGTTACTTATTTCTTCAAATTCTGTCTATAAGCATTGCATGGTCCTATCTGCATAGGCCAACCATACCTGTTCTGTCATTGCCTACTGTCCAGGACAGTGCCAATACATGGTATTTCCTCTGTTCTAGGACCATCCTCATCTGTCATATCTCATCTGCCCCCAAGAAGCTCTTTTTCACTGCAGGTTAATCTTTCTTTTTTTTTTTTCTTTTTTTTAATTGGTTTTTGAAGTGGAGTCTTGCTTTGTTGCCCAGGTTGGAATGTGATGGCATGATCTCGGCTCACTGCAACCTCCGCCTCCCAGGTTCAAGCAATTCTCCTGCTTCAGCCTCCTGAGTACCTGGGACCACAGGTGTGCACCCCCATGCCTGGATAATTTTTGTATTCTTAGTAGAGACGGGGTTTTATCATATTGGCCAGGCTGGTCTTCAACTCCTGACCTCAGCTGATCCACCCGCCTCGGCCTCCAAAAGTGCTGGGATTACAGGCGTGAGCCACTGCACCAGGCCTCTTCTTTCATGTTTCTGCCTGATATTATAGCCATGCCTCTGGATTCTCTCTCTTACTGTGTGCCAGTTTATTTCTTCTCCGATGGCAAATTGTTTCTCCATCCCATGATTAAGGTTTTTGAAACAAAAGCCAGAATAACTGGCAACTGTATCTAATTTTTCATCCTGCTTTATCCTCCTCCTAACACAGTAGGTTGGAGGGTCATTATCTGTGGTGGAAAATAATACTGTCATCAAGCTAGTAGCCCTCCACACCAACGATTCTCAATTTGGGGCAAATTTTCTCTCCAAAAACTGTTTAGTAATGTCTGAAGACATTTTTTATTATCATGACTGAGGGGGAGCGTTCTACTGGCATCTAAACGATAGAGGTCATAGACTCTGCCAAACACATATGCTTGGCAGTGCACAAGACTGCCCCCCCATCACAAAGAGTTCATATATACATATCTATGTACATATATACATATAGATATATACATATCTATATCTATATCTATAGATATATACATATCTATATCTATATCTATAGATATATACATATCTATATCTATATCTATAGATATATACATATCTATATCTATAGATATAGATATGGTGTATATATATATGGTATAGATATAGATATAGATATATAGATATAGATATATAGATATAGATATAGATATATAGATATAGATATAGATATGGGGGGTGTGTGTGTGTGTGTGTGTGTGTGTGTGTGTGTGTATACTTAAGGAAAGTCCAAAATTGCAATAGTCTTGTACCAAGGTTGAGAAAACCTGCTCCACAGGAAGCTACTCACAAAGCAGGTGTTAATAAGTGATCATTGACTTCACGTCTTGGTTGCTTCCATCCCTGATCTCTTTGCAACCTTAGGAAGCTGGAAAGACTTCAGAACTTTTGTTTTGTCAGTAACTTTAACTAGATGTCTACTGTGCTCCTCATGAGCAAACTTGCCTATCACATGTCTATGTCATTGTCATTCTTCCTGCCTTAAAACTATGCGTTTCATTCTCTTTATGTGTCCTGCTTGCATATTCATTATTATGCACCATTGAGTACCTACTTACCAGAGAAAAAGTGGGACTGAAGTTTGACCTCGACTTCTGTGTATTTACAATTAAACTAGAGAGGGAAATAAATGTACTACAAGAATATAATATGATGAGATCGGTGAGCAAACTCAGAGTACTAAGGAAGTGGAGAGACTACTGAATATCCTGTGAATTTGCAAGGGCAGAGAGGCAGCAAGAACTCATCCCTGAGACGGGAAAAAGGATGATATTGAGTTGGGGTAAGTCTAAATCTTAGATTAGAAAAATGAGAAGAATGCTAAGACAGGCAAGATATGGTACGCCAAAGAAATAGAGATGAGGAAGATGGTTAGGGGCAAGCAGGGAATCCCATGTAATTTGTGAAGATTGGAGCAAAATGAAAATGCAAAGCCTCTTATTCAGAAAGCAGGAAAGTAGCACCATTAAGGGCGCTACAGTGTAAAGTTATTTTTCTTCCTTCTGCAGTCCGTCTCTCAACCTGTCTTGATGTTTTTCATTTGCTGTTTATTATAGCAGCTGTGCTATAGATTAGAGCAGAGGGGGAAATGTGAAGAGTGAGTAAGAGGAAATAGGTGGCTTAAACTGTCTGGGGTTTCATAGGTAGCAACCTCAGAAGAATGTTATAGAGCGGGCATTTAAAGTTATCAGTCATGTGGTCACCCAAGAAGGGGAATTTATAGAATGGGAAAAAGTGGGTGAAAGAAAGGACATAAAAAAGAGGAGAATGAAGAGAGGTTGGTTAATGAGTATAAATACAGAGTTAGGTAGAAAGAATAAGTCCTAGTGATTGGTAGCACAGTAGTATTACTATAGTTAATAATAATTCATTGTATATTTCAAAATAACTAGGAGAAAAGATGTGAAATATTCCCAACACAAGTAAATTGTTAATGTTTGAGGTAGTATTCTAAATACCCTGATTGAATCATTGCCATTGTATGCATGTATCAAAACGTATTGTGTACTCCATAAATATGTACAATTATTATGCATCTGTTTTAAAAAAATTGAACAGGCTGGGTGTGGGGACTCATGCCTGTAATCTCAGCACTTTGGGAGGCCGAGGTGGGTGGATCACCTGAGGTTAGGAGTTCGAGACCCCCCTGGCCAACATGGTGAAACCCTGTCTCTACTAAAAATATAAAAATTAGTCAGGCATGGTGGCGTGTGCCTGTAATCCCAGCTCCTTGGGAGGCTGAGGAAGGAGAATCACTTGAACCTGGGAGGCAGAGGTTGCAGTGAGCCAAGATTGAGCCACTGCACTCCAGCCTGAGCAACAAGAGTGAAATTCCATTAAAAAAAAAAAAAAAAAACTGAACAAGGGAAAGAAATAAGTATGTTAAGAAGAAAGTTCAGCTCCTTAACTAATTAAAATGAATTTTAAAGACTATGGGTGAGCCGGGCGCGGTGGCTCACGCCTGTAATCCCAGCACTTTGGGAGGCCGAGGCGGACGGATCACGAGGTCAGGAGATCGAGACCACAGTGAAACCCCGTCTCTACTAAAACATACAAAAAATTAGCCGGGCGTGGTGGCAGGCACCTGTAGTCCCAGCTACTCGGAGAGGTTGAGGCAGGAGAATGGCGTGAACCCGGGAGGCGGAGCTTGCAGTGAGCCGAGATTGCGCCACTGCACTCCAGCCTGGGGGACAGAGCGAGACTCCGTCTCAAAAAAAAAAAAAAAAAAAAAAAAAAAGACTGTGGTTGAGTTTTAGCCTGTCTGTGACTATAGCAGCCAGGCAATTACTTTTTTAATTCTGATAAAATTTAAAACTTCCAAGTATAGAAAAAATATTGTTTAGTACTATCTGTTCTTTGAAACTTATGTATAACAATCCAATGCACTGATAAATCTGGCTTGTAATTTTGTGATTGTAAAATCAATTAAAAATCAGTCTGAAAGCAGAACAAAATTTTAAAACCCTACATAAAAATGTTATTTTATATATTCCTTGTCAGTATCTATGGATTAGTATTAACATTTTTACTTTTTGGAAACACATGTATTCACACCTTTTTTTTTTTAACTTAACAATACACATAAATATTTTCTGTTTGGCTGAAATGGCTATTTAATATTCCATTGAATAGCTGGACTATAACTTTTCTAAGCCTTTTCCACTTGGAAAAATGTGTTTTCTTGGTTTTCTTACTGTATATAAAATTTCAGGAAACTTCAGCTTTTCACATATATAGTCTTATTCTTTTATTTATTTTTATTATTTTATTTATTTAGAGACAGGGTCTAGCTCTGTCACCCAGGCTGGAGTGCAGTGGCACGATCTCAGCTCACTGCAACCTCCACCTCTCAGGTTCAAGCGATTCTCCTGCCTCAGGCTCCCGAGTAGCTGGGATTACAGGTGCGTGCCACCATGCCCAGCTAATTTTTTGTATTTTTAGTAGAGTCAGGGTTTCCCCATGCTGGCCAGGCTGGTCTCGAACTCCCGACCTCGTGATTTGCCCCCCTCAGCCTACCAAAGTGTTGGAATTACAGGCGTGAGCCACCGCTCCCGGCCTATTCTTTTTTTATTTAAGCATCCTTTTGTAAGTGATTTTGTCAGGAGGTAGCAAGGTGACATGCCATTCTTGTAAAATGAAAACGAGACGGAACTAGCAAAAATTAATGTTGACAAAACAGAAACATAAGAAAATGAAACAAAACAAAGAAAAAGAACAAGCTGCAACCCTGCTAAGAACATGAGTCAGGTTTAAAATATAGAGGAGGACAACTCAGCTAATGTCTAGGTCTGAAGACAATTGCATTAATGAAAATCACCAATATTGTTAGGAAGATTTCTGATGAAACAGTATGTTCCAGTGCCCTAAAGGTGTTTTAATCATCAGTTTTACAAAAGACAACTCCAGTTTTACAGGAAATAAATTACCACGCCATTGTACTGAGTTATGGTTTTCACTGGAGCTTCTATAGTTGAACATGTTGACATTTGATGTGGCAATTTTCTGTTAGTGTAATTAGCCAGTTCAGACTTACCAAAGCACATTTGTCATGCCCCAAAGATAATGATTTCAGAGAGGAGAATGGGAAAAACAGTCAAAGGAATAAAAACAAGAAGACCAGGCTTGATGAATGAAGAAGGTAAACAGTTTAGAAAAATACCAATATTGCTTGCTTGCACAATTATTCACTGGAACCCTTTCTGGGAGTACAAGGTCATATTTAAGTGACAATAATATATCTGAAATAGTTCATTTTAACCAAAAGAAGCAGTATTACTGAGTCCAAGGTAGCTATCAAAACTTGTTAAACTACTTTAGAACAAAATATAGATAGGCAAGGGTTTAAAGTAACTGCCCATTTATCCAATTCTTCATTAAATGAAAATCCTGTCTATCCAAGTTAAGATTTTTGAATTAGACTCTTATCAATCCCATAAATTTCATCACCAGCAATTCTTTTTCAAGTACTGAGCTATTCCTGATTTGAAAATTGAGGATTTGTCTTTTAATAGGGAATCTACATCTGCATTTCACTGTGGACATAAAACATACCACCGAGTTATTCTCTGAAGAGGATTAGCACATTTATTTACTTATTTTGGATTATAGATATTTACAAAAAAGAAGAGATAAAGATTATTGCTGAATAATTTCTCCCTAAGATCAGTAGCTGATATGGTTTGACTCTGCATCCCCACCCAAATTGTGTCTCGAATTGTAATCCCCAGGTGTGGAGGTAGGGACCTGTCATCCCTACATGTTGTGGGAGGGAGGTGATTTGATCATGGGAACAGTTTTCTCCATGCTGTTACCATGATAGTGAATGAGTTCCCATGAGATTTGATGGTTTTATGAGGCAGTTTTCCATACTCTTGCTCATCTTTCTCTCCTGCTGCCTTGTGAAGGTCCTTGCTTCCCCTTCACCTTCCGCCATGATTGTAAGTTTCCTGAGGCCTCCCCAGCCATGTGGGGCTGTGAGTCAATTACACCTCTTTTATTTATCAATTATTCAGTCTCAGGGAATTTCTTTATAGCAGTGTGAAAACCAACTAATGCAGTAGCATTTTTTCTCACTCCCTTTCATCTTGAAAGGCACACACACACACACACACACACACACCTGAAAAGTACCCTTGAACAAAACAGCTATTACATTATTTTCCCTTAGTCTCCGACCTGGTTACAGCTATCTCTACAAGCTCTCCTCAGTCCTATTTCTGCCAGTCTCAGGTGAGTTACTGTGATTGACATGAATGTGAGACAGAAAGTAAAAGGAACAGAAGTGAGGGTTCTCCAGGAGACGGGGGTTGAAGTGAGCGAAGATCGCGCCACTGCACTCCAGCCTGGGTGACAGAGCAAAAATAAATAAATAAATGAAGTAGAAGAAGAACCAGCAGTTAGGGTTCTAGACACTGTTTTTTGTCGTTGTTGTTTTTGTTTTTCTTTTGGAGGACTCTCTCCTTTGGAGGGTGATTCCTTTTTGGCTTGGAGAGCCAGCTTGTACAAATACATAAGAGTTATAGATGGGCTGAAAGGGGTATAGCTGGAAATAGGCAACAGACAACATTTTTGGGTGATGAAAATGTTCTAAAACTAGACTGTGGTAATGATTGCACAGCTCTAGGAACTTACTAAAAGTCATAGGCTTTTTATATTTTCAACAAGTGTAGTTTATAGTATGTAATTATACCTTAACCCAAAACTACAAAAAAACAAACAAAAACAAAAACAAAATAAATACAGTGAGACCACCATAAACTGTTATTTAAGTTCTAAATATTTTCATAAACCAAATTTTAATGCTTACTCACAACACTTCTTACTTAATGTACTTTTTTTTCTATTCCTTTTTTTTTTTTTTTTTTTTTTAACAGACTCTCACTCTGTTGCCCATACTGGAAAGCAGTGCTCAGCTCACTGCAACCTCTGCCTCCTGAGTTCAAGCTCTTGTGCCTCTGCCTCCTGAGTAGCTGGAACCACAGGCACATGCCATTACCCAGGCTAATTTTTGTATTTTTGGTAGAATGGGATTTTACCATGTTGTCCAGGCTGTCTTGAACTCCTGGATTCCAGTGATCTACCAACCTCGGCCTCCCAAAGTGCTGGGATTAAAAGCGTGAGCCACATCGCCCGGCCGACTTATTGTACTTTCTATTACCTTATTCTTTCTGGCTTAACAAAGTCAGTGAATCCCAAACTATCACATATTTTAAAGAGTTATGTAAGGAATTTTTGGCCAATAGGTTTGGGGTAATCAAGAACAACATCAACAAACACGTATGTGTCATGTGCCTACCACAGGTGAAGCTCTCTTCTAGATGCTAGAAATTCTGCAATAAAAAAATAAACAGACACAAATCTTTGGTATCGTTGAAGTTATACCTTACACAATGTATTTGTTAGTTTGTAATATTTGTAAAATAAGTGTAGAAAGTTTGGGTGTGTGTTGCGAAATGCACTATTAAAATTTGTCCTCTAAACACACTTTTAAAAATAAAAGAGTTGAAAAAGATGTTTAATGGTGTGTGTTCCAGTTAGTATCTCTACCACAAATAGAATAGTATTTCTAGTCTTTTCCATTTTCTAGGTATTTATCTGTAGAGGGAGTCAGTGTGTGTTATGTGTATATGAGAGAGAGAGAGAAAGAGACAGGTATATATGTAGGAATGCTTGGGTAGAAAAAAGAGAGGTAAGTCATCTTATGACCTAAAAATTATTACCAGTAGTATTATCTCTTACACAAAGCGTTTTCAACTAGATTAACAATAAATACTTGCAGTTGAGTTTAATAAAATTAATGAAATCTAGAATTTTAAAATATTACTGAAAATTTAAAAGACCACTTATTCCTTAGTTGCATTTTCTGACCAAAAATATCCTGACACCTGAAGGTAAAAGTTTTCCCTGTGTATTAGGGCTCACCTGTTTGCCAGGGGCATAGTTGGGAAGCAAATCCAGGTGTGAAATAGACAGATAGATTGAGAGAGAAAATTTTCAGAAAGCCAAATCCTTAGTTAAGAGGCAAAAAAAAAAAAAAAAAAAAAAAAAAAGTACAATAATATCACGCCTATAATCCGAGCACTTTGGGAGGCCCAGGCGGGTGGATCACGAGGTCAGGAGATCGAGACCATCCTGGCTAACACGGTGAAACCCCGTCTCTACTAAAAATACAAAAAATTAGCCGGGCATAGTGGCGGGTACCTGTAGTCCCAGCTACTCGGGAGGCTGAGGCAGGAGAATGGCGTGAACTCGGAGGCGGAGCTTGCAGTGAACCAAGATCACACCACTGCACTCCAGCCTGGGCGACAGAGCGAGACTCCGTCTCAAAAATCAAACAAACAAACAAAACAAACAAACACAAAAAAACCAGTCTTGGAGGGTTTTAAAGGATATAAAACAGGGTTTCTCAATAGCAGCGTTACTGGCATTTTGAGCCAGACCATGTTTGTGTTGTTGTTGTTGTTATTGTTTGTTTGTTTTTCCTGAGGGACTGTGGTGTGCACTGAAGGATGTTTAGCAGTATCCCTGGACTTTATTGACTTGATGCCAGTAGCATTTCTCTTCACATGTGATAAAACGTCTCCAGACATAGCCAAATCTCTTCTGAGAGGCAAAGCCACCCTTTTTCCTCTATTTTCACTACCCCATTAAGAACTACTGATATAGAAAAACATATAGTCAATTATAGCGTAACAATGCAGGTTTGCCTGAGAAAGTCCTGGTTTAAACCTGTTATCCTGGCATATTACTTAGTGACTCCTTTTCCCTTTAAAATTGTCCCTGTTTGTAGTATAAACTATACGATCAGTCTAATAATAGGCTACTTCTCTCCGGTCTGTATTGTAACTTCATGAAAAGCAAAGAGGGTACTTGTAGTACAGGGACTAGAAGCTTGGTTTTCCCGTAGACTTTATCTTCCACTGGGTAAACAAGAATTGGCCTTGTTAGCTTTATGTTAGGAGTATTAATTTTGGGTTGCTCTTGTTCTAAACGTCTAAATATCCTTCTCTCCTAGTGTCACAAGTTCATGCTTTGGATCACACTGTGATTTAAAAAACTCAGTATATATCTATCTCTGATGTTCTGTAATAGCTTACTGTTTTAAGGACAGAAGACTACACACAGGTTTGCATTACAGAGCTCATTCTAGAGTCTAATCTGGCATTGAAGTTTCCCTAGATAAAATCCCCAAATCTATAAGAAGGGAACTAAGTTACCATAATCAAGCCTCAAAGGCTCAGTGTTAGTAATCTGTTATACATTCATTGATTTATGAACATTTAATGAGCACATACTATGTATTAAATATTAAATTACATGCTAAACCCACAAAGATGAAAAGCTATGACCTCTGCTCTGGAGAATGATGTCTCCTTCAAATAAGAGAGATTAACAGAGGAACGAACAATCATACTACAGTATGATAATTACACTAATTAGTTTGTATGCTAAGCACAATTAGAAGACTATGAAGGGAATAAGAATGCTACCAATGTAGGGAAAGAAACAGTCGGGTCAAGGATGGAGGGGGATTGTTATAAATAGACAGATGTACTTTAAAACTCCTTGGGCATTTCTTCTTTTGAACGTTGAGCTGTCATGAAAACTCCCATTGGGAACCTCGGAGGATGTAGGTGATATGCATGATGCCACTTTCAGGGATCAATTAGTTAGTGCCCCTAAGCACTCTTCCAGATTTGTGTATCATTAAGGAATACACTCTTAATAACCTGAGAAAGTACAAGGCTATAGGCCAAGTCCAGGCTAAAAATTATAAAAAGGAACTGGTCTAGAAGCATACATTGCCGTCATAAGAATAAGACAGTGACTGAAGGTCTTGATTCCAGATGCCCTTGTTCTAAATATTAGATCCATCTGTCAGCTTAGTTCCATAATTTAGGAGTAAAATATAAGGTACTAAAACCTGGTGTCCTTGGGGCTTACTGGTTAAGAAATCCTAATCCAGGTGAGCAATCGCTAGTCCATACAGGTGTTTTATCTTCCTTCATCCCACTCTACAGACCTTTCTCGTGGCTTACTTTATTTTTTCATAAAATTAAAATAAATAACAGAAAAATATTTAAGGGTTGTATTTTCATTGTCATTTGCCTTACTGCTCTGAAGCAGGAAAATAAAGATAAATTCAAAGATAATAAAAGAAAATAAGGCGTGGGCAAGGAAGCTGTGATTTGTCTTTAGTGTTGGCTATTTGATAATGAGATGTACTTTTATAAGCTGAAAAATATAACCATTACATTAGATTGAAGTAAAGCATGCGCCATATTTTGCAATCTGTCCATACACATTACACAACCCATTCCTGTGTGAAGGAGTTTTTCCATGTATTATTTGTGAAAGTGGTATAGTTTCCAAATATTTGTATATTCCTATTTAAATATGTAATTCTCATGATTATTGTTGTTTGCCATTGATGAAAAATACCTGTCTTCTAAGTAAAGATCGTCAATACTTTATGGAATACTGAATCTTAGATCTCGAAGAAGACTGAATTCTTCATTTTATAAATAGAACCCCACTAGAGTGGCTTAAATTCATAGAGCTAATTAGTAGTAAGTTTCAGACTAGAAATCAAGTATCTCCAAATCTATTTATGTTTCCTTCCCATTGCCTAAGACTTTTTAGTAAAATAATTCTTGGAACCCTTCCTAACATTTTAAAAGTAGGGTGATAGACATATCCCAGTTTTCCTGAGATTTTACTGGTTTTAGCACTGAAAATCACAGGTCCAAAGAAAACCTCTCAATCTCAGGAAACTTGTTTTTTTTTTTTTTTTTCATGAAATCAAAATAACAGACAAATTTCCAAGGTCGTATTTTTATTTTCATATGTTTTTGTGCTCCAAAGAAGGGTAATAAAAAATTGAAAGAATATAAAAGAAAATGAGAATGTAGGCAGCAAAACTATGTATGGCTGGTAACCCCATGACATGCGCTTATTTTATTTTTTGTTTGCTCTTTCTCTTTTACTCACTCACATGCACTTGTGAGCTAGAAATCCGAGAGTTTCTTAAGCTGTATTGTATTTGCTTTTTTCTATCATAGTACTGGTAAGTGATGATTCCATTGTCCTGAGATATGGAGAACTGGAGCTCCTGCATGAGCTCATCTTTTGGGTGAAACTGCTGAGGCTCTCCTTTGACTGTGACCGAGTCAATGGGGTAGGAGTCTTACAGCCAACAGGATGTGCCCATACAGTGGTCTTACCACCCTTTTAGACAACACTGGCTATCAGGGACTCTGGAGATGGTGTGCAACCTTCTAAAGAGTGTGTAGGCCTCCTCACTACTATGTGCTCATATCAGTAGTCAAGGTGGGCAAGAGCAGCTCTTTGTAAGGTCCTGGGAGGAGGACGTGGAAAGAAATTGAATGAATAAACCTAGGTGTCTGTGTGCCTATGCATATATCTCCTGTTGGTATGGAGAGAAGCCAGGCGTGGAAAGAAAGGGGAGAGTGCAGCCAGCAATTGGAGCCAGCTCCACCCCTGTGATCTAAGAATTGTTCATTTAAAGTTGGCCTTCTAGAGACTTATATAAAGGGACATTTGTCAAGATAGGAGGTTTGACCACATTGTATTACACAGTTGGTTAGCCTGATTTATAATTTTAAAATATTTATCCATATGAGGTTTGGGTCTGCATTTGTAATATTGTTCCAGTCCCTGTCAATCTTATGGGAGGGCCTGATTGCTGCCTTCCCTCAGGTCAGGTTTGTTCCTGATATCACCTCTAGATGTATTTAGAAACACTGGCTCTCTGTGCACCATAAACAATCAAATACATTTAGGATACATGGGCACTTCTTAAGCCAGCTTTCTATGTCAGGGCTTCAAGGTCTGTTCTGTTCTCTTTTGGACCCTGACTCCATTGTCCTGGCTGGCCAATAGCTTCAAACAGCCACAAATGGAGGAAGGTTTGGTCTGCTGTCTGGTTATCTCCATTACTGAGAGGAAAGTCTTTCTAGCATAGATAAAGATGGAGGGAGTCCCTGACTTGAAAATGTTAATTGAAATACATTTCTCTAGAGAGAGTTTTTTTCCAACATATTCAGGTGTAAAAAATATATTTTATGCTGAATATCACACATATACTATCTCACACTCTTTAACTGTGACCATTGCTGTGTCAGTAAATTACTGAGCTACTTTAACACCACAAATTTCACAAATTCAGATAAGGGAACTTTTAAAAATCTAACAAATAACGGTGGCCACTCTGCTGAGCATTTATAATGCACCAACTGTTTGCTAAATGGTTTACATCCATGGTCAGAGTTTATTCTTGGGAAAAAAAGATGGCTATCATCTACCCACATTTATTTGGTTGAGAAAACTGAGGCCTTAGGTTATGTATCTTGCGGAAGTCACATAACTAATGTGCAGTAAGTTATCCTCTGTCAAAGCATTAGTTAATTCATCCAGGATACATTTATTGCCAATCTTTCATGTGTAATGTACTGTGCTAGGTACTCCCTATTTGTTGGATAGATAGGCAAGAAAACAATTGTTTATGGAACTTACTGTCATGTGAAAGCTTAAGATGTTTTAGGAAATCAGAAGAGGGACATTGAATTTAACCCTGGGGCTCATAAATTTCTGAAAAGGTTTTCATGTGGTGTCAAACCTGGAACTGAGTCTGAAAAAAGAAACAGTTATTATTTAAGATTGATGAACTGAAGACAGGCTTGGTAGACATAAAGAATTACATATGCAAAGTCACAGAGGCATGAATGTTCTTCGAAGGTGTAGAGAATGGTATTTACTTTCCTATAGTCAGAGAGGCTATAAAGGAGGAACATATGAAGCTAAACCAATTAAGAGAAGATAGAGACCAATTTTAAAATATTGTCATAATAAAGAAAACACCAGAAATACCAAAGAGTTTTGTATTTATCGGTTTGTAGGTATATAGAACATGTCTGCAGGAAGAACACCTAAAATCTTACTATTCATTTTAACATCTGAAAGATGAAGAAATGAGTCCTGGATATATTTAAATCGCTTGCTCAGTCCAAGAGCTAAAATGTAGCAAAGTGCTATTCTCCTGAATCTCCAATCCCAGAGCAATAATAGGTACCTTTGAAATAATTTATTTTATCTTGAGTAACCTAATAATTAAATTTAAATCCTAATCAATGAATATTTTCTAACTTCGGACTATGTTTTAGCACATATATGGTTGCAGAAGACAAAATAAATTTGGGTAAACTACGAAGAGAACAGTTAATTCAATTCGGAAAAAAATGATACGCATTTTGTTTTCAATTGTCGTCTCACTTGTTTACTACCAAATGAGATTATAATAGCAATTCATTTGCCTATAGTAATAGCGCATGTGTTTGTGGAAATGTGATCAAACTCTTATGCTAAAGTCAAGCCTTCTATGAGTCCTCCCTCTGTGTGACTCCTGTCTCAACCTTGGGGGTTCCAGTTCTAGGACCAGTCCTAACTCTCTGTGGAAGAGGCTGAGTGTTGACATTTTAGACTGACATCCCAATTTACATAGCCAGGAATTTGCCTTATTCTTTATACTAGGCCCCTGCCCTGTAACTCACTTCTGATAAATGTGCTCCTGTATTATGACTAGGTCTGTCCTTCCTTTTTCAGTCTTCTCCAAAGATGTATTCAGCTGTAAACCTCAGGCTATAACTAACTCCACTTCTCTTTTTGTAGCTATTATTGGTGCAGTCATCTTATACTTCTAAACACACGTACTCATTGACGAGCTCTTTCCACCTGTTGGAACATACCTACATTCTCCATGAAATCTCTCTGATGCTTGCTGATATTCTGCTACATCTGCTGTTACTCTTTCTCTTAGATAGTGTTCATCTGGATAGGCAGGGCCTAATTATGGCATCTAAACCTGGGCCTGGACCTTAGTATCTATCCCAGGCTGGTGATAAAGTCCTAACAGTTTCAAGCCTATCCTTTCTAACTTCAGTTAGCAATATTGTATTCCATTTTTGCAATATTTTAAAAAAAGTTGTGTTCCCCATATGAACAAAATGACTGTTTGTTCCTGCTTTATGTTGAACAATTAATAACAGGTAGCATACTTCCTATGATGTAGGACCAATAGTCATTTGTTAAAGAGGAAAATATGGAGTGGTGGACTATAAGGAAGGAATACGGAAACTGTGTGGTGATATTCTTTGGAAGGAGTTAGGGTTCTAGATAGTAGAGGTTAAGAGGAAGTGATCTGCTGCATCCAGGAAGCATTCACCTACCCAAAGACCACAGATGTGCCACTGCTTTAGAGAAAGGCTCTGTTTTTTGAGTGATTCGGAAAACTTGCTAAGCTCCCCTTTTCTTCTAAAAGTGGTCTTTTGAGTTTGTCCTGCTTTCATTCTTCATAAGGAAAAGTTGCCAATAAAACCTGAAGGCTTCAAACTGAGATGTTCTAAGCTATAGGGGATGTTTAAAGATCTATAATGATCAGGAAGCACAGATGGAAACACGATATAATAAAAAGGTTAGGATCAGATATTGTTTTATTTAGAGAGATCCTCTGAGCTATTTCTAATTATAGATAAGACTGAATTACACATAAAGAGCTCATTAAGCTGAAAGTCAGGAGTCACGTGTTTCAGTAAAGACTCTCCTTGTAACTAGTTGCAGACGGTTCCTTTGAGTAAGTCACTTGAATTGTCCAGCCTTGTCTTGTCCAACTATATATTGATGGGAATTAAGTGTTTTCTATATCATAGTGCAATTTATTCTGTTCTGTCAGGAATTCTGTTCTGTGAGGGTGCATAAAAATTCTCTGTAAACACTATTAGTCAACAGTGAAATTTACAATACGAGGAAAATACAACTAAAAATTAAAAAAAAATTAACGTTGGTGGGCAATGAACATCATGTGCAAGTTAGCTTTTACTTTTCAAATTCAGATGTACTCAAACAGCACAGAACCCTAGTTGGATGCTTTATGTCCATTTTCATCCTCCTATAGTCTTAAAAAATCAGAACAGATCCTGTATATGCTGTTTATAAAATACATAATTACTATATCCTAATTACTACCATTAATGCAATTTTATTCCAATATGGTTATACATTCATAAGACTCTTTAGCTACAAAAGAGAGAACATTAGAGACACTATTTACGTCCAGTGCCTCAGAACTTATACTGATAGTTTCATGATATAGTTTTGCATTAGTAAAAAAAGCATTAAACAAAAGAAAGTATTATAGAAAATTGTATTTTAGCATATCCAAAGTTTTTTCTTGTCTTAAAATAATCTTTAAATTTATTTTTAATTTCTTTGTTTCTTACTGTATTTCTTCCCTTTATTTAATAAATCAAATATTTGATTACATGCTTTCTTTCTGGTACATTCAATATTCATAATGGCTGATAGCACATCAAAGAATCAATTTAAATCTTCAGCGTCTTAGATGATAAGAGAAAAAAATGTCTTTAGAACAGATGTCATAAAGGATGAGAATCTCAGAGAAATAGTATCTGAAGAGAAATAGAGAAATAGATACATAGTACATACCAAGCCACCACAATGGAAGTAGAGGCATCACCGTATCCTGAATGAATATATAATTTCCCTCCATAACATACATACTTGTTACTTTCTTCACCCCTTAAATGGTAGTAGTATTATGGGTTATAGAGATAGAAGAGAAAATTCTTCAAGGTGGAGGGACACATGCAACAATTTTACATAGTCTAAAGGCAGCCAGTCCTCAGAGTGTATCTGTATTGTGAGCGGGATCACATTACTCTTCCTGGCAGTCTTTGGGTTGCCCAGCACAATGACAGTTTTCTATACCAAACTGGCTTTGTATTGGGCAACGCTAGGTCCTCCACCCAGAGAACGCTAGCTCTTGCCACTCTGAGACTTGTCTCATCTAATTTTAACTTGCAAACATTGATTTTTCCCCAGTATAAAAGTGGTGTGTATAAAATACACAAATTGCAGAACTATAAAAATGCATAGAAAAAAATAATTCATATATAATTACACTACCCAGACATTGCACTATTTTGGTACATGTTTTCCTAGTACTGTAATATACATATAAATTATGTGACTAGATTTATTTATAATATATGTGTGCATGTATACATGTGTATGTTTATGTATACACTCATATATATATGTGCATATTGTAGATGTACATTTTTTTTTTTTTTTGAGACGGAGTCTCACTCTGTTGCCCAGGCTGGAGTGCAGTGGCGCAATCTCGGCTCACTGCAAGCTCCGCCTCCCGGGTTCACGCCATTCTCCTGCCTCAGACTCTCGAGTAGCTGGGACTACAGGCGCCCGCCACCACGCCTGGCTAATTTTTTGTATTTTTAGTAGAGACGGGGTTTCACCGTGGTCTCGATCTCCTGACCTCGTGATCTGCCCGCCTCAGCCTCCCAAAGTGCTGGGATTACAAGCGTGAGCCACCGCGCCCGGCCATATTATTTACATATAATGTGTAAATATATATTATTTGTGAATTTTATACAATGTTATCATATTGTACAAACTCCATGTAGCAAACTGATTTATTTTTACTCAGTAAACCTTCTATGAATATTTCTCAGCAACATGATTTTAATGCTTGTTAGTATTTTGTTATATGTATATACAATTTTTAAATTTATCCACTTTTTATTGTTTCACAAATTATTATGAATATTTTATTTTTAAAGATTTCCATTAGCAGGAATAAATAAAAATAGAGGTCTATTTTTCATTTAATCCTCAGTATAGATGTTGAACTCATAATGATCACTTTCTTGGTACCAGCCTTTGTGCTAGAAGATGATTTATATGTATGATATCATTTAATCATCAAACTTCCCTGTAGAACAGACAGTGCTAGTCGCATTTTATAGTCCAAAAAAACTGGATGATACTTTAATTAAAAAAAAAATATATATATATATAGATGCATAAACATTCATGTACAAACACAGACATCACACACACATAGGCATATATACTGAATGGGAAATTCTACTAAATTTGACTGCTTTGCTTTGAAGAGTTAATAAATGAGCTCAGGAAAGAGTTTTCAATGTGTTGTAGTAACTGACTATGGTTTCGCAAGCCTGTTAAAGGTATGGGACCATAGGCTTTTGGAACTATCTAGATAGGATACTAAATTTCTTCTTGCTTAATTACATTGTTTTACAGATGAGAAACTTCATCTCAAATAATCACATTTATATCAGTTTCAGCATCTGAGTCTAAATTCAGGCTGTCCATTCATGGCATCCTTTATTCATTAATTTATGCATTCAGTAATTACTTGTCCAGTATCTACTGTGGGCTGAACAAGTGTGGTAGGGCCTGAAAGGTATGGAGATCAGGTTTTCAAGAGCTTATGTTATCAGTAGATCTCAAATTTAAAACTTTTCCTAATATTTTTATTTAAGAAAATGTTTAGCATGTGTCTTGCATGTCTTGGCTACTGTGTTTGGTGCTCAGAAAACAAAGAACAGTAAGTACATCCTCAGTGGAATGGAAGAGTACAGGTTAGCTGTGGAGGGAAGAGCTAGTATTTTCCCATATGGAACTCAGAATATGATCATGCATCACCTTTACCTGTAATCCTTGAGACCAAGGGAGACTCTTTTTGTTCGTCAAGTCTAAATCCATGTATATTTTCTCTAGCAAGATCATTCGATTATTTCCTAATTTCCCACTTTCCTCATACCATGACAACTTGCCATAGTTGACTGACCCTATAGGTTACTATATCTGTACAATACATACTGATAGATTTCTTTCCGTTCTAGGTATGTGATTCCAGGATAGGGATACTATTAATTTCTCCTGGCTGTGTGCTACATAGTGGGTGTTCAGTGTGGTCCAGAGAGTGCTTCTGCCCATATCAATCAAATCCCCTAAATCTGATGCATGGCCCCAATAGTATCCGACAAATTAGATTTTTGTAGAGCTGTTATAGAAATTATATTAGTTAGTTAGTTAGTGCTATTTAAAAATGTACCCCAAAACTTAATGGCTTACAACAACGACATCATAAATAAATTTCATAGTTTCTGTGAATCAGGAATCTAGGCATGGCTAAGCTGGCTCTTCTGACCCAGGGACTCTCAAAAGCCTGCAATCAAGATATCTGCTAGGGCTGCAGTCTTCTGGAGGCTTAAATGTGGAGGAGCCACTTCCCAGCTCACTAACGTCTGTGCCCTACAAGCTGTAGAGTCCCCACAGGCTGATGGTTGGAGACATCAGTTTCTTCCCTTGTTGCTTTCTCCAAAGGAGTTCTCACAGCAAGACACTTTGCTTCCGCCAGAGTCAGAGCTCTGAGAAAAAGCAAGGGCATTGCTAGCAAAACAGAAGGCATAATATTTTTGTAACCTAATGTCAAAAGTGACATTCCATCACTTCTATTATGATCTATTCATTTGAAGCATGTCCTAAGGTCCAGCCCACACTGAAGGGGAGGGGATTTTACAAGAGCAAAGATTTCAGGAAGTGGTAATCACTGGAAGGTGAAGAAATGGGTTATTCTGACTTGAACCTTCCAAATGCCTTCACTGATGAGATAGTATTTTAACCAGACTTTGAAGAATATAGCTTTTGAGGTAAAGGGAGATTTCATAAGAAAATAAACATCAGAAAAAGTGTACCTACATGAATAAAGGCACAGAGAAATTAAAGTTCTGGGATTCATTCATTTCATTGACATTATAGAGAGACTAGCATATGCTAGAGTAAGAATCTGGTCAGGCTAGAGTACAGGTCAAGTCTTATGTCTTATCTGACTCTTAGCAGAAAGACCATTAACTCAGCATTATTATTGCTGCTAAGTGATGCTACATTATTACATTTTCTAGTAAGTGTATGTCAAACTTCATTATAGAATCATGGGACTGGAGATCATTATAAGGAGTCATATATCTTATCTCTGTTTATGGAAAAAGCATGAGCTTCACTATCTGAAATACCTGAATCCCGTCTGGGCCACTTATCAGCCCTTGCCCAAGTCACTTAACTTTGCTAAATCCAAGTGTCCATAGCTAGAAAATGGAGCAATTATAATTACATCAAACTGCTGTTGGAAGGCTTAAAAGAGATAACATTTGTGAAAACACATAGCTTGATGCCTGGTATATAATAGACATTCAATAATTTTTGCCTGGCTTGCATTGCTTTTTTTCTGTACTTTGCCCTTTTTCATCCTGTCTTCATTTTAAAATTCTATCATATTGTTAAAAAAATGTGATTACCAAGTTTTTTGAAAAGGCTGCAAGGAAGGTTAGCCATTTTATATCACTCCAAGTCTTTGACATCTTGGCTTATCCTACAGGCAGAACTATAAAATTATAACAAAATTAACCAGAAAATTAACCTTTAATCTATTATATTTAGTTAGTATATTCCACATAATACACACTCAATAGATGCTTCTTAATTGAATGATTTTTCACCTTGTAGTCAAAAGTAATACAAATCCTCTGAAAGGTAAAACTAACACCATTTATTATACAAAATCTAAAGAACTATAATAAGTACTAAGCAAACAGATGACTAGTATAAATGACCTAAGTTCTCTGTGTTTGTAAGAAAGACATTTAATACCTAGGCTAATTATAGATACAGCACTGCCTGACACATTGTAATTTATGCTTTTATTTTGATTTCTTCTTATTTAAAGAAATTAAGTTCCTTTGCAGGCGGTATTCCATGCATCCGAGGCTGTTATGCAAACTATAGCTATGCCTACTTTCAATATTTAAAAATTAACTCAGCAATAATGTTAGCTGTAACCAGCAGCTTCTTTAGGGAAGAAAAATTGAAGTTGCTGCCTATGTTCATTAGCAGTGAAAGAGACGAAACAAAATATATCAAGAAGTGTAACAGACCCAAACTCTTCTTGTCTCGTCCCATTATTTCATACAAAACATACCTGCTCATTTAACATATTTGAATATATGGCTTATTCACAAGTTAAATAATCTCTTGTAGTCCTAGATCCATCTAACTTCTAGTAACGATTCTATAATTTGTTATAGATCACATCACCCTCTCTTATTAAAGGTTATATGACATTATCTACTTAACCATTATAGGTTTTATTTGATTTCTCTCTTAATTTGATATATAGAGTAGAAATATAGTACTCAAGGTTCATCATTCAAAATTGTGACTTTTGGGGAGCAACTCTAAAAGTCTTTGCAATTTTACTGAAGTTTTAATATGAATTATATAATATTTAAGGGTGATATGCAGAAGGATTACTTAAATAATGAGCAAATCCTATTGAATATCCAACACACAAACCTCAAATGTGGCTTTCTTCTAGTTAATATCACTTCTCCAGTCACTCCAGTGAAGTGGTCAAAAAATATTTAGAGGAAAAAAAAAAGTGACATAAGTAAAAAAAAAAAAAAAAAAAAAAACTTAGTAAAAATAGAAAAGGCAGTTAATTTATGAATAACAAAACATACAGAGCATATAGCTTTAATGGAAATATGAATTGTAGCAGAATAGGCCGAGCATCTTTACAAGTGTTTCTAGTGTGTGAACTGGAGGACATTTCATATTGTATTGGGTATATCTAAAATATTAAGTATTTTCTAACTAGACAAATTATAGATTCTGAATTATAGAAATTGTCTTTTTTAAAATTTTTCCTCCATGGCCAAAAAGCTTAATTACAAAGCAAAAGCTTTTTATACAAGCCAGAATTCTACGAGACTTGAGACATTTTTTGCTCCTTTAGGTGATATACCTGTTTGGGAAGTCCAAGCAATACATGGCAAGACAGAATTAGATTCAGAAAAAAATTATTAGAAGGAAATGCCTCTGAAGGCGCATGGGGAGAGAAAGCCGAGACAGGCAAAAAAAAGTCTTTAGGTGACAAATAGGATGTCACAACTGTGAAAATTGTAATGGAAGGAAGGGAGTTTGGGTAGGAAGAGCCCTGACTGCAGTACGCTGTGAGAATATCTCAGCCAGACCACTAGGTAGCCCCAAGGAAAATATTGCCCCTAAATGAGAACATGCTAGGCAAGAATGGACTAGCTCTACTGCCTTCTTCAAGGGCAGTCGCTGAGTGGGAGCAGCCTTGGGATAGTATGATTTTAGCGTGAACTCTACAGGACATCTTGAGATTGCAGACTTGGTGGCTGTCAACTAATGGTTGATTACTTATACCAGCTTTTTTTACATTATTTTTTTCATGAAGGGAGATCTGAGGGCCACACCCCCCCCCCCCCCACATAGCAGCCACAGTCCGTCTCTTACGCCACACAGACTCACTTCTCCATATAAATGATGGAGAATAATTTATCCACGGTTGCTGTGGGCTTCTCCTCCTGAGAGGAAACATTGAAGAAGGAAGAAAGTGGAATGAACCACATTTCCTGTCACTGCAGTTTAATTTCAGAGCAGCAACTGATATTATCATCTCTCTGTTCCACTATCTATTCTAAAGTTCCTCACCCTCTGCAGGTCTTGGTGGGTTGGTAGATAGTGTAACCCAATCCCTTATCCCTGAGTGATCTTAGTTCCTAGAAATTATACGTATCTCAGGCTGCATGTGTCCACTGAAAGTTACAGTTGGGCAACAAATAACCAAGTGGATCATTTGGATTTCTTACATGGTTCTCCATGCCTGCGTTGTGTAGTATGAGCCGTCCTACTATCTCTTGCCAATCAATTACCCCTGCCAAAATGGCAACTTGTCCACTAAAGAACTCCAAGTGTCTTGACGGCAGCTCATAGTTTAATGACATCTTGCTTTGGTCCCTGAAAAAAAGTATTCCCTCTTTAGGCCCACTCCCTCTAATCCAGAAGAATCTAACACTGAGAAAGTGTGAAGTACCAAACAATTAGTCCCCCAGTAGGTGATGTGAAAATAAGCCACAGGATCATTTGATGATTATGTCCCACATCCAAGAATGTATGACTGGAATTGGCAGTTGATGCCATCCCCATCACTCCCCTGGCTATCAGGAAGGGAAGCCCTGTGTTCACCTCTTCCACCATCAGTGTTAACCTGCATAGAAGAGTCACCACTGAAGCTCTTGGTAATTTGGGTGCTCCTTTCACCAGTGCATTTACGATGGACTGGATGAATTACATGTCCTCTGGACCTTCCTAGAAAAGAAAATAATCGTCTAGTACGTCTTCTAGACTCACATAATATGTCCATTCCGGAATTCCCAGGTCTATGAGCCTTTTTGCTCATTTCTTTTTTTGTCTTACAAAGAAAATCAGGTACTCACACTTCACCAAGCATTGGCCATTGTTTTCTCGGGGCTTCTCAAGGCCATGCCACCAGTGAATTTGCCCATTCCCTATGGTCTTTTACAGGGCCTTAAAGCCCATGTCCTAAGAAAGTGCCCACAAGTCAACAAATTCAGTCATACATCCTGTCTCTCCTTAATCAATACCCCTTGAAATACAATCCCAGGAGTTCTCTTCTGGCTCTGGAAGGTATATGTTAGCAAATTCCTGCAGCTTCTTTGGGTCATAATCTATTTTCATACTTATCAGGCCTAGCATATCCCCAGCCTATGTGCACTGATATGTAACCCTAGTTACTGGCCTGACTTATGGGAGATGAAGAAGCAGCAGCTCTTGAGGGCAATTCCTGTTGCCTTAAGGAGACAGAGGGCTCTGTAATGCCTTCCTATAGTGGGGGAACAAATAGGGGAAGTACTATTTGAAAGAGTTGGGTAACATCTTCAGGCACAAATGGTTCAGGTGAGTCTGTAAAGCCAGGCTTTTCAAGGGCTTCCTTCCCAGGTGTTCCCATTTCGTGTTTCAGAGTTCAAGGTTTTCTACATCATTTTGAATCCTTAGCATAACAGATCTGCCAGGCTTGAGAATGTACACATCTTGGGAGCTCTCTGCCACCAACTATTAGCCCATGTAGTTTATATCAGCTGTGTCTGCTCTTTCATTGCAGGAAATAATACCAAAGAAGTATCTACCAAAAAGACCCTCTGACCCTTACTTAGCCTTTAACTGTTTATTAACCACTCTCAGTTTCTCATTATCCCTCTGCCTAGTGTCAATACGATTTAATCATAATCATCCCGCTCCACTGTCCTTGTAGGCATCTCAGACCTTTCCAGTGTTGGAATCATCTCTCTGGCAAGGGCGTTCATCTCCACCAGGCTTTTTCCCAAGTTACCAACAGTGTAATCATTAGCAATGAGTCCATGACTTTGGGCCAGGCACCCTCCTTGCCCCACATTTCACCCTGTATGTGGCTCTTCCTGCCATCTGCGCAGTGAGTGATGAGGATCTCAAAAACTCATCTCAGTCTATGTCCTTGCTATGTATGCACAAAATGAGAAATTTAAATTGTTTTTAAAAACCTTATCTCATTACATACTTTCTCAAACCACTCTTTGAGTGTCATTTTTGGGTCCTCCAAGAAGCTGAGATAAAAATGGAATTTGATGTGCAAGATGTTTATTGGGGAAACTATCTGAGGATGATCAAGAGGAGAGGAGAGGGAAGAGAAGTAGGCCGAGAGAGCCTTCTGATCACTAGGTGAGTCTGACATCACAAAAAGAAAAAAAAAAAAAGGAAAGGAGTGATGATTGAGTAGAAAGAGACTCACACGCCATACTAAGAAAGCCTCAGTCAGACATGAGGAGCCAAGGAACAAAGATGAGCCATTGGAGAAAGTGAAAGCCAGGCATGAATTGTTCGGTTCTGATACCCACTCACATACACAATTTGCTCAGCCATTGGCTTGGAGTAGTCATAGTCAGTATGAACACTGCAGAGGGTCTGAAGGTGCAGCAGCTGGGGGCGGGTTTTCTCTTGAAGAGAAATCTAAGTGTACACTTAAGGTAGTTTGAAATAATGAAAAAAAGAGAAGCATCAGCTCTAGTCTCGAATAAAATAGATAAGAGTTTCTGTTCCAGCTCAGTTTCACTAGATTTGTGATTAGTGCAAGTGACATGGTATTTATGGAGGTCTGTTTCCTCATGCATAATGCAAAGATAGTATTACCTACTTTACAGGTCTTAGTGATTTAACATAAAGTATGTAAAATTATACAGCATGATGAATGACCTATAATCAGTCTTTTAAAGAATTATTTACCTCCTCACCTCTGCATCAAATTCCTCTCAACTACAGACTGTTTTATTTGCATTTTAAGTTGGGAATTATATTAGTGTCCTTAAAAACATAAATACAAGAATAAGCACTATAAATACATTTTATTGTGTCAACATTTAAGAAATCTAGTTGCTTCAAGTTGATAATCAAATAAATAAACCTACCAATTAGGGCTTTAGCATTTGTTATGGAACATGGTACACATTCCCACTGAGGTTTAATTGTTAAGGTTCGTTTGACATATTTTAATGTTTAGACTGAAATCTTCACTGTTTGGAAATCATTGTACTTCTAGCATTGGCAGAAGACATACAAATCAGCCATAGGCCTTGTCTAGACCACCTATATGTGTGATATTTTCTCTCAGTTTATTGGATAGTTTCAATATAATATCTAATAACTATGTTTGTTGTAAACATGTCTGTTGCCTCAAGCCTGTAAAGAATTGCTTCATGCACTCCATTATGGAGTAACAGATTACAACTATTTGTCAATTTCAGCTCCATTAAAGATTATATGAAGAAAATTCCAACTAATGGCCACCAAACAACTATTTAGTTTCAATCAATAATTTGTTAAATAATTCTGTATGAGTGAATTTGTTACCAACACAATGAAACATTTACCTAATTTATTTCTATAGGGGTATACTTTAAAACAACAACAACGGGCCGGGTGCAGTGGCTTATGCCAGACAGTACAGGGGCAGGAGTGATGTGGTAATGATGGAATTAATCAAAGTGAGAGAACAAAGAAAGAGATAGTTGGGTAGATAATAGAAGTTTTCCTTAATGAGGTGATTCTTCTTCATCATAAAACATTTTTCTTCCGGGATTTAAAAAAATAGATTCTTGAAGGTGCTTGGTCTGGATATTTTCAGAACCATGTGTGGATATTGCTAATGTAGCCATAAAACAAGATAAAGTCTAAATAAAACAACACACTTTCAGAATTACTGTGTGGATTGAAAATTGTATCCCTACGCTGATCAGATAGAGCATAAATAGGATCAGCCCAATCCCAGCACTTTGGGAGGCCAAGGCGGGAGGATTGCAAGGTCAGGAGATGGAGACCATCCTGGCTAACATGATGAAACCCCGTCTCCACTAAAAACACAAAAAATTAGCCGGGCGTGGTGGCAGGTGCCTGTAGTCCCAGCTACTTGGGAGGCTGAGGCAGGAGAATAGCGTGAACCTGGGAGGCGGAGCTTGCAGTAAGCAGAGATGACGCCACTGCACTCCGGCCTGGGTGACAGAGCGAGACTCGGTCTCAAAACAACAACAACGTAATCCTCAGAACAAAGAATAAAGATAGTCCCCTAGTGAGCGAATAGACAGTAGATAATGAGCTAGTATTGCTGGAAGACACCTTAGAAATTATGAGTCCAATCCCTTCATTCCACTCATAATCAGAGAGATTAAGTATATTGTTAAAGGTGATTGGGGCAGGAGTGGTAGCAGGTTTTAGACTTGAATTCAGGTCCTGAGATACTTAGACTAGTAAACTTCCCCCTTTATGTATCTGCTATGTAATTAGCATTGTGCTAAGCAACCTGGGGAACACGGAAGGAAGACACATTATTTTCCTCATTTTCCTAAGTTTGACTAATATCAGTTTTTGTGATAAGTCCTCATGAAGATAAAACAGTCAAACTAATTAATGTGTTACATTGAGCAAAGAAGGAGGGAAAACAAAGGATATTTATTGATCTCTTATTTCTTGAATGTAATTTTATGTATTTAATCTCTTTTTATCCTTAAATTAACTCTCTGAAGTGGTTTGTTTCATTTCTCTCACTTAACCAATAAGGTAACTGAGGCTCAGAGGATTATGTGGCTTGTTCAAGGTTATATTGTGTATAAATGCAGATTATCTGTGACTTTAAAGCTCTTACTCCTTCACCACTTCCAGAACAGAGCATCCGATTGACAGAAGTTAGATCAGATTAGAACAATCATCTCTGAACTTTCAGAATGAATGATGTCACATATACTTACATACATTATAAATGGTAAAAACTAGAGCCCAAACACAGCTCTTTCAATTTCAAATTGCCTTTCTTTTTCTCAAAATAATCCCTCTTCTTATTTTTTCTCATATTCTTTTCAAATAGAAGTAGTTATCAGTAAGTTTCCCAGTTGCATTTCTCCATCAAATATTATCATGCAAATAAAGTGGGAAAATATGGGAAAAAAAGAAAATTCAACTTTCACTGGGGCTTAGAATACAGATAACACACACACAAACACAGGCACACACATCAGTGGTTGGTTAGGTCAATGGATCTACCTAATTCGTTGTTGGCATGGTGTTCTAGGAAGTGAATGAATATTTAATAGTTTTGGAACTACAGTCTTCATTTGGTTGTGACGAGTGAGAGAAGATCAATGCGTGGTGCTGTATATCAGCATCTTGTACAAATCTTGTAGGACTGATGTTTGCTCTGTGTATTTATTTGTGCTATAATATTATTTAGTATATAATTGCTCTGAGAATAGAATTGTCTCCTATAAGCAAGTGTTTACAGACACCTAAACGATGAGAATATTCCCAGAACGGGTCACCCAGAATATTCCCAGAACATGACTCTTCAGGCAGGCTACAGGTTTTAGAGGAAAGACCTTAAAATAAAATGGGCTCTTAACTGGGGATGTGACTCAGTCTTTGCTGTTACTCTAAGAAGATCAAGATACTCAGGAGATAATTTCTTCACTAAGGCAGCCATAAACTTTAAGGAAACCAAATATAAGTGTAAGATGGTTTAATGATTTTCATGTGTTTATTTATTTTTGTCTTTCTCTGCTGTCCATTTAAAAATTTATATCTTGTGGCCAATAACAATGAATGCTGGCAAGACTGCAGAGAAAAGGGAACACTTACACACTGTTGGTTCTAGTGTAAATTAGTCCAACCATTGCAGAAAGCCATTTGGTGATTCCTCGAAGAGCTAAAAGCAGAACTACCATCCCACCCAGCAATTCCATTACTAGGTAGATACCCAGAAGAATATAAATCATTCTACCATAAAGACACATAGGCCAGGCACAGTGGCTCCAGCCTGTAATTCCAGCACTTTGGGAGGCCAAGGCAGCTTGATCGCCTGAGCACAGGATTTTGACACCAGCCTGGGCAACATGGCAAAACCCCATCTCTACCCAAAGTACAAAAAATTAGCCAGGTGAGGTGGTACACTCATGTGGTACCAGCTACTAAGGAGGCTGGGGGTGGGAGCGTTACTAGAGCCTGGGAGGCGGGGGTTGCAGTGAGCTGAGATGTGCACTGCACTCCAACCTGGGTGGCAGAGTGAGACCCCATCTCAGAAAAAAAAAAAAAAAAAAAAAAAAAAGACACATGCAAGCAAATTTTCCTTGCAGCACTATTCACGATAGCAAACAAATTGAATCAGCCTAAATGTCCGTCAATAAGAGATTAGATAAGAAAATGTGGTACATATCAACCATGGAATACTATGTAGCCATAAAAAAGAATTAGATCATGTGTTTTGCAGGAACATAGATGGGAGGTGAAAGCTATTATCTTTAGCAAACTAGCACAGGAACAAAAACCAAATACTGCATATTCTCACTTATAAGTCGGAGCTAAATGATAAGAACTTATGAACACAAACAAGGAAACAACAGACACTGGAGTCTACTTGAGGTGGAGGGTGGGAGGAGGGAGAGGAGCAGAAAAAAATTACTGTTGGGTACTGGGCTTAATACCTGGGTGATAAAATAATCTGTATAACAAACCCCCATGACACGTGTTTACCCATGTAAAAAAACCTTCACATTTACCCCCCAAACCTAATATAAAAGTTTTAAAAATCATGTCCTTTTAGGCTAAGAGTAAGCAAAGATCTTCGCTAAACAGCACAATGGGTCAAGACTAGAATATCCAGGAGACACAGTACAGGGGCAGGAGTGATGTGGTAATGATGGAATTAATCAAAGTGAGAGAACAAAGAAAGAGATAGTTGGGTAGATAATAGAAGTTTTCCTTAATGAGGTGATTCTTCTTCATCATAAAACATTTTTCTTCCGGGATTTAAAAAAATAGATTCTTGAAGGTGCTTGGTCTGGATATTTTCAGAACCGTGTGTGGATATTGCTAATGTAGCCATAAAAGAAGATAAAGTCTAAATGAAACAACACACTTTCAGAATTACTGTGCGGATTGAAAATTGTATCCCTACGCTGATCATATAGAGGATAAATAGGATCACCCCAAGTATCTAGTCTCCAAAATAGTAAATTAAAATGTTTGAATGTTTTAAGAACTTGTTATTGTCTCAAATATGATTTTTAATCATTCAGTACATTCATTTTAATTCTGACTCATAAATTGTATGCTTTTTAGTTAGCATTCCATTCTGTTTGAATCTTTGTATTTGTATTTCTGAACAATAATTGCAGTGCTAAACAATTATGTTAGTTTTCAAAGACAGAGATCTCATGAGTAATTCAAGCACACAAAGTGAAGTATTTTTACAGTGGGTTAGGATTAATCTTTGTGGTGTTGCCCTAGCATACTCTGTGGATTTAATTATTATT
This sequence comes from Symphalangus syndactylus, assembly GCF_028878055.3. Classification (NCBI taxonomy): domain Eukaryota; kingdom Metazoa; phylum Chordata; class Mammalia; order Primates; family Hylobatidae; genus Symphalangus; species Symphalangus syndactylus. The sequence continues at coordinate 16,134,854 of NC_072428.2, forward strand.
AATCTGGATAAATTTTAACCTTAAAAACATTAATTTACTCACCAGGTCTCCCGGCTCATTAATCTCCTCAATAATGCCACTTAGGATAAAATGGCTCATCAAACAGTAGTGATTCAATCATAAATATGTGGCAGTAGAATAGCAGCATTGAAGGCTCAGAGGATTCACTTCTCTGCTTTATTTATCTTTAATATTATCAGTCATTGTTGGAAATTTTCCTACTTCATTAAAAAATAACTATTAATACGACATTTATATTTTACACACACACACACACACACACACACACGCCTCTACAGACAGTGTAAAAATGTCAGAGAAGCTCACTTTCCTCAACTTGAGAATAGACATACCACCTGCCCTCCCTGTTTTAGAAAGTGTTTGAGATTGATGGTGCTTGAATGGACAAAGTGTAATAACAATGTAACCTGGTATAATTATTGCTTTTGTTAAGCACTGCCTTGTTTTCTAATCATAAAGATAATTGTTTCAGTTCAAGGATACTTTTGCATTTAATAATACTAGGTGCCAGATATTGTGTTGGTGTGCTTAATACACATTATGCAAACTCCTTACTATAGCTCATCAAGATTTTTGTCATTATTTCTAATTTCATACAAGGAACTCAAAGAGACCAAGTGACCTGCTGACAATCAAATAAGTTGTGGAACCAAGGTTCATAACCAGATCTACTTCTAAAGTGGTTATTAGTTCCACTGCACTTTTCTGCATTATTCTTCTGCTTGGACATGAGTGTAATTTGTATTCAGGCAATTGATTCTCCTGCTTAAAAAATGATATTATATTGCACTATTTTTGTTATGGAATTGGTACTAAAAATAACCACCATTTTATTTCAATATTAATATGTGCTAGCAGCGCTATATATAAATCTTGTCAGCTAAGTCTTAGAGCACTTGGTCCTGACTTTTTTTTTGATTGGCCTTGCTTTGATTTTACAGATGGAAAAAACCTGAGTATTGGAGAACTTAGTAATGTATGATGCCTAAATTATACTTACAGATAATAAGATGTGGCAGAAATGGGCTTCAAACTCTGATCTATTTGACTCTGAAGCTCCAACTTTTAATAATCTTATTATATGAAAGTTTTCTCTAAGCTGAAACATGCCTTGCACACATTAGTATTATTATAGAACTTTTGATTTTTAATCTCTTGCAGTTTGTAATTAGTCTTTGATTTGAGCTGTTGAAGTGGGTATCACCTCCTTGGTATGAATTATTTTATCCTAATTTTGCTTTGGCTGTGGTCACATTGACAACTCTTTATGGCAGAGCAATACAGCCCCAGAGAGAGCCAGAACTGCCTGGTAGATCATCCACAAAACCCAGCTACATGGAGAGCCAGTGATTTACAATCTGTAGCAGACACAGAAATGAGAGGATCAGTTGGACTGCAGAGCCTATTGAGATATGTACAAGACCTACTTTCACACATGATTTATGTCATTTGGGGCAAACAACAGATAATCTTTCTAAGGCTATGGACCAGACTTTTTTAGACCAGTGAATGATAGCGTCTCAGGATTTATTCCTATAGCTCACTCTTTCTCTTTCTACATTCTGTCTCTAGTTTTTCAGACTTGCTGAGGGAAATACCTCTGGCTTCAGATTTATCATAACAAACAGAACTTGGTAGGAAAGCTGCAGCCAACCGTTTTCTATAAATTAAATGTTTTGATTGGAGACCCCTATAGGATATACGTGTCAGAAAGGCAAAATATACTACTTATGTGAAAGAACATTATTTCTTGCTACGGTTTAAATATGCCAGGCTAGGAAATTGCTTTTAACGGGTAATTCTCTGTTTTATTGTTTTCTTTGGAAACATTAGAATTACTTATTATGGAGATGATAAATCAGTGTGTTGGTTGCAATTTTTAGGTGGGAAATTGGAGGAAAGTCTAAAGACAGAGAAAGAAGAGGCTATAATTTCATTTTTTCTATTGGGTCAAAATGAGACTTTTATTATCCTTGGTTCTGAAATAATTTTAAAAAATTGAAAATAAAATAAGGAACATTGAAAATAAATGCACTTCATGATCAAGGTTTTAAAATTTTGATTCCCAATTATTGTTTACCATGCAGATTTACATTTTATTGCCAGAACCCAATCAAATATTGTCTGTTGCTTTCCTTGATTTTTAGTAGAACCGTACTCGGCCATTTTTAACCCTTCGAATTCTAGGGCTTTTTTGCTTATCTGTGGTGGTGGATGTCACGAAAAATATACGCAGTCCTTTTTTCTTTAGCTCATCAGCTATCGTTAGTGTTAGTATACTTTATGTGTGGTCCAAAACAATTCTTCTTCTTCCAGTGTGGCCCAGGGAAGCTAAAAGGTTGGACACCCATACATCTAATTCTTTCTTGAGAGCTGTCAGGGAACTTGCTAAAGGTTCTTTGATTCTTTCTCAGAGAGTCTGCATCTGAGTGACAGCAAGAAAGGTTCATAAAAGGTATATTCATATAAATTGGGGAAATAGATTTTCCTCCTATTGCTGTTTTTTGGTCCAAAATAAGAATTGCAATAATATCTGTTTGAATTGGCATAAATTCTGAAGATATCAGTAATAATATTTCAGAGAGTGATTTTACCCCAAATGTACATCTTGACAGGACTATTGACATGGAATTAGGTTAATAAGTTTAAAACAATGCCAACACTAACATTAATTCACTGGCAGCCTGGACATCGGTCTGTCCCTTAACACAAAGCAGCAAAATAGAAAAAGGAAGTAAAATTATCTCTCTTTGCTGATGATATGGCTCTAGATCTAAAAAATCCTAAAGACTCCACCAAAAAACTCCTGGACCTGATAAACAACTTCGGTAGTTTCAGGATACAAAATCAATGTATAAAATCAGTAGCATTTCTATACATCAATAACATTCAATTAAATAGCCAAATCAAGAATGCAATCCCATTTACAGTAGCCATACACGAAAAGTAGGAATATATCTAATCAAGAAGGTAAAATATTTTTACAAGGAGAGCTACAGAATACAGCTGAAAGAAATCATAGATGACACAAAGAAATGGAAAAACATTTCATGCTCATGGATTGGAAGAATCAATATTGTTAACATGGCCATGCTGCTCAAAGCAAACTACAGATTCAATGCTATTTATGTTAAATCACAAACATCATTGTTTACAGAATTAGAAAAGAAAACTATTCTAAAATTCACAGGGAACCAAAAGAGAGTCCAAATGGCTAAAGCAATTCTAAGCAAAAAGAAAAAAGCTAAATGCATTATATTACCCAATTTCAAACTACACTACAAGACTACAGTATGCTACAGTTTTAGCATACATACTAAAACAGTATGGTACAGGTACCAAAGTAGACACATAGATCTATAGAACACAATAGAGAACCTAGAAATAAAGTCACACATCTACAACCAACTGCTCTTCAACAAAGTTGATATAAGTAAACATGGTGGAAGGACCTTCTATTCAAGAGATGGCGCTGGGAAAATTGGCTAACCATATGCGAAAGATTGAAATGGTACCCATACTTCTTACCATATACAAAAATTAACTCAAGATGGATTAAAGGCTTAAATGTAGGACCTCAAACTATACAAATCCTAGAGGAAAACCTACATAATACTCTTCAGAACATCAGCAAAGAATTTATGACTAAAAGTCCTCAAAAGCAAATGGAACAAAACCAAAAATTGACAATTGGGACCTAATTAAACTAAAGAGTTTCTGCACACACACAAAAAAGAAACTATCAACAGAGCACACAGGCAACCTACAGAATGCAAGAAGTGATTTGTAAACTATGCATCCAACAAATGACAAATATCTAGAATCTACAAGGAACTTAAGCAAATCAACAAGGACAAACAAAAAACAATAAAACACATAACCCTATTTAAAAGTGAGCAAAGGACATAAACGGATACTTAAAAGAATATATACAAGAAGGTATACAAGCAGTCAAGAAACATGACAAAATTCTCAACATCACTAATCATCAGATAAATGAAAATCTAAAGCTCAGTGACATACCATCTCACACTAGTCAGAATGGCTATCATTAAAAAGTCCAAAAATAACTGATATTACCATTCCCAGTGGTATTGCACAGAATTCCCTTGATAGGATAGAAACATCATGCTTACTTAGAGTTTTACGCTAATATAATTTCTATGATAGTGACAATAGAGAAAATGATGCTGTCAGTTTCAATAAAAAATTATGTTATCTCAATAATCTAGATAGCTATTTTAAATTCTCCTGGATATGAGGTTATATAAAATGACATTTGAATATACAGTATTCCTATATTAATTTAGTTCTATAAAAATTATCAATGCATACATTTTTTTGCTTCTGATCCACTTTTTTTGTTTGTTTGTTTGTTTGTTTAGACGGAGTCTCACTCTGTCACCCAGGCTGGAGTGCAGTGACGTGATATCGGCTCACTGCCACCTCTGTCTCCTGGGTTCAAGCAATTCTCCTGCCTCAGCCTCCCAAGTAGCTGGGTTTACAGGCGCCTGTCACTATGCCGGGCTAATTTTTTATATTTTTAGTAGAGACAGGGTTTTGCCATGTAGGCCAGGCTGGTTTTGAACTGCTGACCTCGGGTGATCTGCCTGCCTCAGCCTCCCAAAGTGCTGGGATTACATACATGAGCTACCGCACCCAGCCTGATCCACCTTTTTATATGCAGGTATATGCAAAACAAATTTGCATTTTCAAAATCTGCCATCATATTTGATCTCTATTTTTCAAGACTAAAATGATTATTACGTCTCAGGAGCTTTGTTGGCTGGCACATCAGGACTTAGATAAGCCATTTAATCTTTAATTATGGGTGTTATAGATTAACATTTTGAAGAATGAAAAAGGATATATATTATCTAAGCTGCTGTTTTCACATTAAAATCAGCATAAATTTGGACATGTCTTCATAATTAGAAAACCCATTATTTAGGATTATAGGTTTAAAACATGAAAACAGCCACCTTTCACCAAGGAGGATGTTCTGTGATAAACAAATGTTGCTCTTTCTGACAGCTGTGGACATATCAGTGAAGTTGGCCTTATGTTTGTTTCCTCTAAGCCCTCATGTCTACTGGACATCCAGTGCCCTCATGGACCTCATCATTGAGTAGGGTTCAGAAAGCATTCCCTACATTGTGGGGGGTTCCTTAAATATAGAGATTTCTACCATTCAGGATTCCATCAAAGACTTATTTATTGGAGGCTCTGCTTCCATTGGGCTTTGAAGTCTGCATGATGTTGAGGAGACAACTTGGACTTGTGCGTATAAAACAACTGGGTTCAAATTCCCACTCAGTTGGCTGGCTGTGTGGCCTTAAGCCAGTTCCTTAACCTCTCTATTTCATCTCCCTCACAAAGACCGTTTTAATGATGTATTCATACATTCAACAAATGTATGTTTGAGCCCTGTATTAGTCAGGATTCTCCAGAAAAATAGAACCAATGGGATGTATAGAAAGAGAGATAGTCATTTTAAGAAATTGACTTATATGTTTGTGGGGACTGAGAAGTCCAAAATATGCAAGGTAGGCCTGCAGGCTGGAGACCCAGGGACGAGCTGATGTTGCAGCTCAAGTCAAAAGGCAGTCTGCTGGTAGATTTACTTCTGCCTTGAAAGAGGTCAGTCTTTTTTCTCTTAAGAATGTCAATGAATTGGATGAGGATCACTCATATTGTGGAGAATAAACTGCTCTACTCAAAGTCTACTAACTTAAATGTTAATCTCATCTTTAAAAATATCTGCACAACAACATTTAGACCAGTGTGTTTCACCAAATATCTGGATACCATGGTCTAACTAAGTTGACACATATGATGAACCATCAGAAACTTCTTCTCTGAGTTGAATACTCTCAAAAGCTCTGAGGGTTGATTAGTTAACAATACAAGACCTGAAATTTGTGGAACTTATATTCTACCAGATGAAGTGAGATAATGAACAGTAAAAAATAATAAATTAATTAATTAAATGGTAATTTATTATGTGAGAAGCCATATGGAAAAGTAGTGGGGTGGAGGCAGGTTAGAAATACGGAGTACAGGGGAGAAAACTTACCTGTGAGAAAATACAGAAAAGTGGAATGGGAATTAGCCTTGTGGATATCTAAGAAAATGGTGTCCCAGGTAGGGACCACCCAAAATCAATTAACTCATGTAAAACTCCTCGAATAGAATGTCTGGCATATAGCAGGTGGTCATTAAATATGACTTTCTCTATTCTCCTTAGAGACATAAAAGGAGTTTAATAGTATTTAAAGTTATGAAATATTGGAACAGGAAAAATTCCTTGAAATGATCTCATGCAACACCTCATTTTACAAATGAGCAAATGAAATGTTAGGAGTAAAATATCTAACTCAAATTCAAAATTGTTTGTGACAGAATCTTATCTTGTATGTATATCTCTTGACTTCTGAATTCTTGTTTTAGCCATTTAACCACAGATCTTGTAATGCAAGTTCTAAAATCAGATAACACATTTGGATTTTAATATGAACCTTAATGCTTTAACAAGGGTAGAAATGAACATAGGGATTCAAAGGTTGAGATAGATTGACGGGGAACAAAACCTGACTGGGAAGAGGTGTTAGGATCTCTTTAATCTTCCCCTGCATGGGAGTTGACTGACCATTCAGAAGCCAGGGCAGAAGTGAAGGCTTATTTCTTCTTGCTTTCTTGAGAAAAACATAATTGATGGAATTCATCAACCAATACTCTACAACATGGGAGTGATCTACCTCTTTGTAAACAAATATCCATTGAGCAGATTTTTCCCAACTTCAGTCAGGAGTAGGTTAGGCTTCTCTTAGGTCTTTTTTTTTTCCACCCAAAATTTAGAGCTTCCCTCAGCTCCAAGCTGTGTTTATAAATAAACCCATGGTGGTCCTTTTGCTGATAAATGGAGGGCAACACCAATGAGCCTCTGCCTGAATACCATTCTGTGTGTCACCACTGGGTTGTAATATACCATAAATAACACTTGCTGTTTGAGAAGCTGGATTGAAGAATTCAAAAGGCATTTTTCAGGCTTATGAACATCAATTAATATTCACCCATCTGTCTCTCTGCACTTGCTGCTTTTCCACTTATGCAAATAAGACTGTCAATTAGTCTGGAGGCTGTCAGGCCATTAAAGAGTCCTCTGTTAAAATATGTTTGCAATGCATACGCTTTTTGTTTTCTTTTCTTAGGAAAGATCTTTAAGAAACTGAAGCTAAAGTACAGAAATATGATCTTCAGTTACATCAGAGTTGATCTCTGCATCCTTAACAAAGATGATAAAGTGTTCTGGGGCAGGACACATTTGAGGTAAAACCTTGGTAAACCTCCAAATCAAAGGAGTGAAAAGGATAGCGTTTAAGGGAGAGGCAGACATGGAATCAAGGGATATACATTAAAAATATGCCTCAGTATCATTATTAAATTACTGATTAATATTATTAAATAATGCATATTAACTAATTGAGTGTGAATATGCTTGTTGACCTCTCACTGTGTAATTTCCACATCAGGTCCCTTGATATCTGTAACCTATTAGTTTTATAGGCATGTCATTATTATTAAATTACAGTTCTAGGTGTCTTAGGGAGACATGAGGTGAAGATGATAATTAGATATAAAACATGGCCATTCCATTGTTACTATAAAATAGCATCTCTGTTTAATTTTGTCAGTTAACATTTTCATATAATACATATTTCAACATTAATGACAGTTTATGCTCTGATGTGATTTGCTACAATATTATTAGCATCCAGTATCACCTAATGAAATTATAGCCTACAATTGCACAATGCAATAGATTCGACACCATTTAAATGCTTTATCTGATCCCCTTTCTCTCTATGTATTTTCACTTTTTTCCTTCTGATATTTACTTTATCCATAGTATTTAATTTACTAGTCGATGCCCTCTCCACAGTCATTAAACTTCCCTACACTACTGGTTACAAAGTAGAGAGTATGATATAAATACATTGAGAAGCATTCTTGTCAATAATTCTCTCAGAATTGAGCATACAGCCTTCTTATTTCTTAGACATGGTTGATTAATCATTGATTAACTCTGCTTCCAGAATGCTAAGTTATTTTTTGTACATTTATACCTGAACATCAATCTGTTCCTAAACTCCGTGTAAGCATCTGATTTAGGCTCTGTAGTTCAACTTCCAGATTAAATGGCATCGCTGTTTCTTTCTGAATATAATGCAACAAATTTATTATAGGACCTATTCTCTGTATCTGTGTATGGGTGGGGAAGAGGTAAGTGTTCACTCTGTCTGTGCTCCTGGTTGTCTTAAATCTAGTCAAGATGATATTGCAGTTGACATGAGAATAGTGAGGATAGTCTCAGAGTGTAGTTTCAGGCCCAGTGTGTTAACCAGTGTCTTAGCCTGATTGTATCATAAGCTACATATCTTGTCTAAAGCCAGATTATAAAAGAAGGAAACATCTTCTTTGATAAGGACAAACATAATTTAATAAATAGATGTTCACTCAACGTACATGCAGTATACTTCTTAGCTTCTGAATTCCTGTTTTAGTCATTTAGCCATAGATATTTTAATGCAAGTTTGAAAATCAGGTAACACATTTGGATTTTAATATGAACCTTAATGTTTTAACGAGGGTAGTAAAGAATATAGGAATTCAAAGAGAACACTTGATTTGGAGTCAGAAGTTGGTTCCAGAAATCCCTTCTGTCAGTTGCTAGCTTTGTGATTTTGTGAAGAGAATTGAACTCTGAGATTCAGCTCTTTGCAGGTGGGTGAGTACAGGGAGTATATGCACGAACACATACATGCAGCCTACTCACATTTTTCTCATTTATTACATGAGGTTGTTGTAAAATGCAAATGAAAACTTAATATGAATATTTTGTTAACCATGAAGCATCATAATAAATTAAGCTGCCATTTGTACTCTCTTCATTGCCAATCATGGCCTCCTTGTTCTTCCTAGAGCATGTCAAGCATGGGTCTTTCCACTTACTGTTCTTTTTGTGCCTGTAACCACTTCCTAGGGCTGCCATAACAGAGCATCACAAACTGGCTGGCTTAAATAAGAGAAATTTCTTGTCTGGCAGTTCTGGAGGCCAGAAGTTTGAAATAATCAAGGTGTTGCCGTGGTTGGTTCCTTCTGGGAGCTGTGCAGGAAGGATCTATTCCAGGCTTATTTGCTTAGCTTACTGATAGCCATCTTATCCCTGTATTTTTCCTCGTCTTCCCTCTATGTGTGATCTGTCTCTGTGTTCTAATTTCTGCCTTATTGTAAGGACATCAGTCGTATTGAATTAGAGCCTACCCTAAAAGTCTTCATTTTAACTTGATTTTCTCAGTAAAGTTGCTGTCTCCAAATAAAGTCACATGCAGAGTTGCTGGGTGTCAAGATACCAACATACATTTTTTGGGAAAGCATAATTCAACCTCAACAGTCCCCGAAATGCTACATGATTCCCTCATTTCTTTCTGATTTTTATTTTCTTCAGTGATTTTTTTTTTCTGGCCACTCCATTTAAAAACACACCTCTATTCCCCAACCTACATATGCATACTTTCCTTCTTTCCTGCTTTGATCCAGTCAATAGCATTTACTAATCTTTGGCATACTATTCATTTCACTGATTCTCCGTGTTTATCGCCTGACTCATTCTGGTAGTTTAAAAGCCTTATGGGAATAGAGCATTGGTCCATTTTGTTCAGAGCTCTGTCCAGTCACTAGAACAGTGTCTGGCATGTAGTAGATGCTCAATAAATGTTTGCTGAACGTTATCTTATGTTTTATATTTTCTCTGGCCTTTGTGAAATGTGTAAAGATGATACTCTCTGGGAAGTCGAATTTTGATTTAGACAATATTTCCTCTCTGTATCTCAGTAGGTGACAGCACCCAACATACCTGTAAAGATTGCATTAAACAGCCTACTACTCAACAGCATTCTATGTCCTATAGGGCATTTAAGTTCATTGTGTTATTCAGGTAGAGTTCTGGAAAAGCAAAAGCAATAAGGATTTCAGGCCATGATGTGTTTCATCTTTTTTAAAAAGGTACCCTGAGGTTTATAATATTGGAAATACTCATTTAGGTAGCATTAAAGGCAGGATAAAAAATTTAGGGTCCCAGGCACCAGGTGGTGGTAAAATCAAACAGGTCATTTCCCAGCTCTGACATATTTGCTCAGGGAACTAGAGAGGCTCTGAACTCACTGCTTGTAAGCCTTGCATACCATGCTGGATTCACTTAGCAACAGGAGTCATTAAAATAATTATGTTTCTCCACCCAGAAATTGGCTTCAAGATCACTTCTAGTACTTTAGCCTTTCAGTGCCATGATTTTAGAAAGAAATGAAAAAAAAGTTTTGGAATTTTTTTTTCTTCAGCTCTTCCCCAGCAAATGAAGCTCATAAAGGTGCCAGTGACAAAATAACATCAGTTATCTGGTGCTCTCAGCTGAATATAGCTGCTGTTATTGTTGGCTGATACGGCCCTGGGGAAAAGGCATTTTAGAAAAACTAAATCTACACATAGCATTACTGTAATAAAGCAACATTTAGCAAAAAAATCAACTTTAAGAACACTACATTAAGGCTGGAAGCCAACTTACAGCGAAGGCTGTGCAAAATCTATTATTTCAATATTATCTATCTGTAACGAACTCAAGTACTGCCAAGGCTAGGTGTGAATTCAAACTATTGCCATTTTCTGGCACAGGCTGCATAGTATGTGAGAAAGAGCTTGGGCTTGTGAGTATAACAATTGCAGCCCAGCCACTTACTGCAGTGTTAGTCAAGTCTCTGAGTTTCAAAATCTCTGTTTTTTCCATCTTTAAAATGGAGCTAACAATATCCTCCCCAGTTATGTGTATGAAAACTAAATTAGATTATTTGGAGAAAATGTGAAGCTAGTTCTATTTCTGCTGTTCTGGTGATTGGTGGTATATATTTGCCACTTCCTTAGCCCATCACTATGCCTTATTTCTCCATTTTAGCAAGTATGCATTGCAACTATTTATTTCTGTAGGTTGGGTGACCGTGAACACATTAATTAAGCTTTCTGTAATTCAAATTTTTTCATCTGCAAAGTTGAAAATCAATGGCAATGATATTAATGATAAAATCCAACATCCATAGGGTGCATCTATGCAGAAGGCACTGTGCTAAATTTTATCATAACCATGTAAAATTGATCCTAATGTGGCTATATATTCTAGATGATGAAACTGTCTTTCAGAGGTTAAATAGCTTGACCACAGTAATACAGATAGAAGGTGGTAAAAATATAAAGTACCTAGCATAGTATCTGGTAGAGATTCACTGAACTTGGTATTGCTATTATCATTAATATCATCAGTATCATGACCCTTGAATTCATGTCTTCCATAATCTCCTCTACCAATGTGTGGTCTCTGTTAGAACAGGGAGTATGCCAAAAGCATTTTGTTTATGGTTAATTGGAATACTGCATAGACACTCAATAAGTAAATATAGAGAGAAAGAAAGGAAGGAAGGAAGGAAGGAAGGAAGGAAGGAAGGAAGGAAGGAAGGAAGGAAGACTTGGAGAAATAAAATGCACACATATTGCTTTCTTATATATTTGCCATCACATTTCTGACTTGTTGAAAATTTCAAGAGGGCTATTAGTATAGAACACGCTAGGTGTATTAACTATCAGGGTTGGTGCCTGTACAGTTGAACTTAATGACAAATTGCTCTATTTTTTAATGACTGACAAAGTTTCCAACGCAAAGCTTCAGCCAGCAAGCACGTAGGTGAACCCTGAATTATTTTTTTTGACATAATTTTGTTGACCAAGGCTTTCTACATAGAAACTCTAAAGTTCCATTTACAGAAAGGTATCTCTCCCTCTATTGTCAGGCAATGAAAAATGGCTCTTGGAGGTTAAAGTAAAAGGTGAACTATTGTTTTTTCTGTATATCCTTGTTTATACTTAATATGTGCTTTAACTTATCTAACACAGCAATGGAAGGGTCTTCCTGCTGCTAACGTTCCTGAAAGAGTAGGCTAAATATACTTATATCTTGCCTGAACTGCACAAGCTGCGTTCCCTTAACCTATACTTTCCCTTCCAGCTATCAATTTCCTGCCTTTTTAATCCCCTTACTTTTAGGTTTTACGCATTGAAAATGTATTCGATTTTTATAAATTATAGTACATATTCCGTAAAAAAACACTTTTTCATAAAATTACAAAGACATACTTGAAAATAATGGAAGAAGAGTTGCTTTTTTCTCTATTATTCTAATTGGTTCATTCAGTTATTAATTCCTATCCTCTTTTAACAAACAATTATTGAGTGAATACATGCCAAGCACTGTGTTTAAAGAACTAGTAGTCTTGTTGGGGGAAGGAAGAGCAGATACTCAAATACATAATTAAAACATGGTATGGTTATTATTATAATAATTAGATTTGTAGAGTGCTGTGAAAATATTGGAGAGAAATTAATGTTTTTTGCTTGGGCAATGATGGGAGCCTTCAGAGACAAGGTGCTATTTGAGCTGGGTCTTAAAAGCCAGAAGGAAATTAAAAGAAAATAAAGGCAGAGCATGCTAAGCAATGAAAGTGGCTTGAAGTACTGCTGAACACAGAATATCCAGAGACTGTCACTAAAGGGAACATGGAAGATATGTTGTTTGGGAAGGAAAGGCTATTAGATGAGATTAGAGAGTTAATTAACAAATGTTTGATCGTTTTTAGATTCTGACCATGTATTAACCCTTTATAGAAAGAAAGGACAAGAATGGAAAAAGAAAAAAATGAAAGTGATGCAAATAAACTAAAATACAAATTTAAGACATACACATGTGCATGGAAATCATATCTTAAAATTCTAGTGTATACATATTGCAGTGTGAAAACAAATATATAAATATATCTAAGTAACTAAATGATGGATTTTCTTCTGGTGGTGTTATTTGGTGATTCTTTGCCACCAGAAGAATCTACATCCCTAATTTGGTAATGAAGAAATGTGATTCCCTGAAGATGTACAATGCCAAGTGTATTTTGTTGTAGCTTAATTGTTTGAAAAGTAATAATCCATATTTTTCCTGAATTTACATATATGTGAGGGGCTACTGCTTTTCATTTCTTTGGAGCTCTGCAATCAATGAAGTCGGTACAAAGAATCTGTGAAGAAACTGTGTGTTGTCAGTAATGTTCAAGCCTGTGGCAGGAAGGGAAAGGACAGTGGGCCAGAATGAGAAGGAGGTCACGGGAAGTGCAACTACCTTGGAGTTTCGCTTCTTAAATCCCAAATGCCTTAGCCTCATGTAACCAGTATCTACTCTCATCTGTATTTACGCAGAAAATACTGACTAGGCAATTATCAAAGACCTCAAATCTCATTCCCTTTTCTTCTGGATAAGTGTGGGTGCCCTTTGGTTCACAACAGAGAACTGTAGTTACTTTATGAAAGTTTAAATATCAGTCATCTAATTTAGCCTCTTGTGGAACTATAGATGTTTTTAAAATCTATTTTTTAGGAAAGATGGTGTGGCAAAGTTTGCTTAAGGAAAAGGCATAAACAAGGCTAGTAGGCTACAGGGGCTTTTCTTTCTCTATCAACCGTCTATATAAAGATGCTGAGAGCAATGTTTCCTCAGAAAACCCTCCTTTAGCTGTCAGTGATAAATGGTTATGGAAGACAGGACTTATAAATAAATAAAAGATTCCAGGAATTTATCTTCTCACATCAATAGTAATACACCCACATATTTTAATACAAAAAAAATGGTAGTCCTCAAAAGATCACTGTTGACAAGATTCCTTTTAAGATTACTTAAGAGAGAGTCATATCTTTGTCATAAAACCCAAGGCCATAAGCTGGCCTAAAATCTCTAACTCATTCTTCTACTTTTCTCCCTTGCTTATACTTGCTATCACTTTGGCCTAATATGAACATGGACTCCCGTAAGAAACTCTGTATTATTTTTCTTCTTAAGAAAAATGAAGGACTCAATTTTATCCTTGTTTGCCATCCAGCCATTTTCAGGAAATGCTCTACGACCCCCTTTATTCAGTCTCAGTGAATATTAGAAACCAGTGAGAATGTATTTCAATTCAGTGAATGGCATCTGAGGGTCTGTGTGCATAGCTCTGTTTTGTGAGGAGGCAAACACAAGAATTATAATACAGTGGCTTTCGGAAACTGTGCAGATTTGGTGAGTGTATCGTTTGGCATGTAACAAAGGCATAAAGAAGAATTCCATGAAACAGAAGGCACTACAAACCAGAGCCTGCAAATCGTCTACTTTGGCCTTGACAGTGCTAGCCTTCACAGTATTTTTCTTGTAAAATTTCAAAATTAGTTATCAACATTGTGAATCATTAGATTTGAGCTCAAAATGTGGACTTTCAGTTTTTCTGGAAAAAAAAAAATAATGGGACAAGATATATAGGGAGTAATGCATGACTGGCCTGTAAGTTTTTATTTTATGCTGGAGGTCTAAAGGAGATTAAGATGATATTTTCAGATAATATGTTGACCATGGTATATGCCAGATATCCTATCATAAGGAACTATAATATGACTGATTTCCTCTGAGTCAGCACATAACTTAAAAAGCTATTGAAAGATTCGATTTACAACCTAGAAATCTGTACGCTAAAAACTAAACTAAAATAAAAGCAATAAATGTGTAAAATGTAACTATCAGTTTAAATGTATGCCTTAACTAATAAGCATGTAAAAACATTCACAAAAGCAAAAACAGTCAATAAAATATGAGAGGGAAAGTATAAACTGTCCTTTGTACCACCTTATGGGAGAGAGAGAAAGCCAGAATGTGTGAGGTCTGCAGATTAGGCCTTGGACTATACATTTAGAATGTGGGTCTGAGACATACATATCCTTGAAGGGATGAATGGGAATAAATCTAACCAGCAAGAGCAAGCAAGTGATCGAGTGAGCGAGCAAGAGAGAGAGAGAGAAAGAAATTCCCCTGTGGACACAGGGCTTGCTCTAGGGAAACCCCCAAGCCAGGAAATTCTTATAAAAAGTGGTCCTAGTTGTTATTATCTCTGTTGGAAACAGAGGAGAACCTACAATCTGAGCTTTTAAAGGATCTCTGCAGATAAAAAGCAACATAATGTACACCCACAATCAAAAACTATAAATCATAGTAAGAGGAAATGTCCTCAGACCCACAAGGCAGCAGGGCCACAGCTTTGAAAACTTCAGCTAACAGGAGTTTTTGAATAGAGGCTGAAAAAACACTGTGTTTAAGAAGATTACTATATTCCAGAAGCCAATCCTAAAATCCCATGAAAAATCACGGTTATCCCTTGTTTTAATGATCACACCCCTTTATTTTTGTAGTTGGGGAGGGGTGCAGAGAATAAAGCATTTTCTCACAATGATTCTGTTTTATAAATGCAAGAACAAAATATAGGATTTAGGTAAGTTTCTGACTGCAATTCCATACAGGTCTGGGTTATGGCAGTCATATAAAAAAATGTGAGAAGAAAAAAAGAGAAAAAGAAAGAAAGAGAGAAAGAAAGAAAGAAAGAAAGAAAGAAAGAAAGAAAGAAAGAAAGAAAGAAAGAAAGAAGGAAAGAAAGAAAGAGAAAAAAGAAAGAAAGAAAAGGAAAGGAAGAAGAAAGATGGGGTCAATGTTATTTGGTAATTCTTTGGGTCTAGCAGAAAAAGAAGAGTCAAATATCAAGAATCTCAAAAAACTGGGCAGAAGATTTAGGTTTCTGGCAGTCAGTTCTGTTTATAGAAGGAGGGAAGTGATGTCAGAGAAAATTGCAGGGTTGATTTTCCTATCCATAGCATTCTTGGCTTTCATGTATTTAACCGACATTTACTAAGCAGCTATCAAAGGGAAAACATCAAGGTTAGGCAGTGTCAGAGATACAGAGATGATTGAGTGAGTCACGGTCTGTCATTTAGGAAATACGAAATTTAGTGAAGGAGATAAGAAGCTGCACAAATAACCAGGGGAGGTAACCAAGGAGGATGGAGAATGTGCTCCAATACAGTCTAGGGATGCAGCTAGCTAGCCTTTTATCTCAGCAGAACATTGGGACTGTGATGGAGAAGGACTGTTCCAACCCAGTCCCAAGGCAAGATCATTGTCCAGTTCAGGATGATACATGAAATCTGAATTTGTCAAGTTGGACTTGCTCATCCTTCCCAATCTGAAATTATAGAAAAGATGGCTTTTACCATCTTTTATGAAAAGGGCCACGTATTAAAAACAGCCAGGAGTGGTGGCTTCTGCCTGTAATCCCAGCATTTTGGGAGGCTGAGGCGAGAAGATCCCTTGAAGCCAAGAGTTGGAGACCAGCCTGGGCAAGAAAGCATGACCCTGCAGGAGAATCACTTGAGCCCAGGAGTTTGAGGCTGTAGTAAGCTAATTATCACGCCACTGAATTCCAGTCTGTGTGACATAGCAAGACTCCATATCTAAAAATTAA
The DNA here is from genome assembly GCF_028878055.3 of Symphalangus syndactylus. NCBI lineage: Eukaryota > Metazoa > Chordata > Mammalia > Primates > Hylobatidae > Symphalangus > Symphalangus syndactylus. The sequence goes on from NC_072428.2 coordinate 16,151,335, forward strand.
TTAACTAAAAACAGGTGAAATATTAGCCCCCAAGTTAACCCTGGATTATAAATTTCTACCTTTCTGTAACATTAGTAATTATTGACACTTTAAGTTTTTTTGTGTGCCTTATTTCTATGAAAGAGGCGAAGGATCCATTCAGAAATGTGTTTCCTACTTAAAACCTGTAATAAAGTGGTTGATTTCCCTATAGGTGCTTTCAGGAGTGCATAAATATCAGGAGCAATGTTGCAAAGTCACAATCATCCCTCCTGGGCAGGTTAAAATGGACTTTTGGGGATAATCACTGTTGACATGTTAAATTTAATATGTGGCTTCTAGTGCAGTTCCTGGCACATAGAGCCATTTACAGGAGATTATGGACCTTTCTATAGAAGAGAGATTCTTTGAGAAGAACAAGTTCTAGGAAAAGGAAAACACAAAACTAAAACTATTTGAACCTACTTCTGCTGAGATTCCACAATAGAAGCTCAAATGTGGGGTACTAGATGAACAAGAAATAGAGAAAATTCTACATATAGTTGATATTTTTTTTTCCTAAATAGTAAGGACTGAAATTGTCAAACTGAATTTAGAAGGAATACTCTTCCCTAACCTAAATTTTAGAACTCTGCAGGTGGAGGTGTCAGGACAGCAGGGAGCACTAGTTGGCTTTTATCCCCATTCAGGTCTTCCTACAATTTATAAAATATTTGGTCAGGATCTACAATACTCCTGACAAAGAAGAAGCTGCATAGAAGCCTTCTGAAATAGAATACCTGGCTGTTCGGGTTTGAAAAATAAAAAACCAGAGGTGAGGTTGGCAGGTTACGTAGGGGAAAACAGACAGACCTGACAGTTTATTTTTAAGCATTTCAAACTTTAGCGGATCAATTTTCTGAAAGAGTTTCCTTCTGATTGTTCTTTTGAAAGTAAGAACTGCCAGAGCTACAACAGAAAGTTGACACCTATTCAGTTCAGCACTTGGAAAAAGCTAAGAGAGAAAAAGACTTTCAATTCTTGTCCTTTCTATTTATTGTGGTGTTCAAAGCACTGAATAGTAGAGTTGGTGCTGAAAAGCATTTTCCATTCTATCTACCGCAAAATCTCAATGAGTCCCAATGAGTAGGGAGAGTCACGAAGTAAAACTTTTTCCAACTCTGAAAGTTTGAAGGTGCATTCTCAGAGCAAACTGAGTTGGGATATCTGATTTATTCCTAAAGCTACACGATAAAAAAATAAAACTACAATTTTAAGTTATTTCTATACCATAATTCTATCTTGTATATTGTAATTATTCAAATAGATGACACATTTGCTATCTCTTTTTTAAAAAGAATAAAATTTGGGAAGTCTTAATAGCCACTAGACTGAATGAATTTACTTTTCCACAAAACTCACTTAAGGTTTGATTCAGCTGTTTATCAACAGCCTTCATAATTACCTAAATTATATGAGGTTTATTTGTTTACATATGTGACAGTGTTCTCTACCAGATTACAAACCAATGAAAGGACTCTTCATCTATCTTGACATTCTGCCTAGAATGACCAGAGTGATACTCTGTAGGTAGTTTTATATTCAATAAATATTTAATTATTGGACTTTTGCAACTATCCCCATCTTTTTGTACTTTTGAATTTGTATATTCAAATTCAGCACACATAAAGAATATGATACTAACATAGGGATAGTGATTTTTACAAACTGAAAAAAAATGATAGAGCTTCAAACTTATTTAACAAACATTTATTGAAAAGAGGCTATGCTTGACTCTGAAGATATACAGATAAATGAGTCAATTTATGAACTTTAGGATTCTAGCAGATAGAAAAGAGATGGAAATAGGTAATTCTAAAAGCATATGAGAATAAATCAATATAGGCACTACTGAGCATAGAATAATTTTACATGTCCAAGCAGTACTAGACAAACTGGACATAAAAATGGTGAAGCATGTGAAATGGGTAATTTGCTTTGGTCTGAAAGTCAACGCTAAATGTGAAGGCATCTGTGAGTCCTGATAAATGAGTCATTGCTGAAAGCTCTGATTAATTTGGGTCACATTAGCCGCATCATGTTTATCAATATGACCCTTGAAAAAGAAAAACTCTACTACAACTTGGTCAGCAATACTTCTGTTGGGCAGAGGACGAAATATTTGTGGAGGGACTAAAGAATGGGCTAATATCCAGAATCTACAAAGAACTGAAACAAATTTACGAGAAAAAAACAACCCCATCAAAAAGTGGGCAAAGGATATAAACAGACACTTCTCAAAAGAAGACATTTATGCAGCCAACAGACACACGAAAAAATGCTCATCATCACTGGTCATCAGAGAAATGCAAATCAAAACAACAATGAGATACCATCTCACACCAGTTAGAATGGCGATCATTAAAAAGTCAGGAAACAACAGGTGCTGGAGAGGATGTGGAGAAATAGAAACACTTTTACACTGTTGGTGGAATGGCAAACTAGTTCAACCATTGTGGAAGACAGTGTGGCAATTCCTCAAGGATCTAGAACTAGAAATACTATTTGACCCAGCCATCCCATTACTGGGTATATACCCAAAGGATTAGAAAGCATGCTGCTATAAAGACACATGCACACATATGTTTATTGTGGCACTATTCACAATAGCAAAGACTGGGAACCAACCCAAATGTCCATCAATGATAGACTGGATTAAGAAAATGTGGCACATATACACCATGGAATACTATGCAGCCATAAAAAAGGATGAGTTCATGTCCTTTGTAGGAACATGGATGAAGCCGGAATCCATCATTCTCAGCAAACTTTTGCAATGACAGAAAACCAAACACTGCATGTTCTCACTCATAGGTGGGAATTGAACAATGAGAACACTTGGACACAGGAAGGGGAACATCACACACGGGGGCCTGTCATGGGCTGGGGGGAAGGGAGAGGGATAGCATTAGGAGGATACAAATAATGAGTGCTGCTGCTTAAAGAATTACTCAGAGTGATGAGAGCGGCAGTTCTCAGACTTGGTTGCACGTTAGAATCACCTGGAGAACGTAAGTGAGATTTTTCCACGTGCATCCCAGGCCAATTAAATCAATATCTCTGGGAACTTGGTCCATATTTTTTACACTCCTCCTATGCTTCCAATGTATAACCAAGTTTGAGAGACAATAGGTTAATGCGGTGTTGTTCAAACTGTTAATAAGCTGCAAGTCACTGGGGGAATCTTGTTGAAATGCAGATTCTAATCCTGTGGGTCTGGGTGATGCTTGAGATTCGGCTTTCCTAACAGGCTCAAGTTGATGGCTATGCTGCAGCTGAGTAGACAGCACTACAGCTGAGTAGACGGGGCTACAGCCACTCAGGAATTTACTAGCTTTCCAATCTGTACACAAACTCTTGCAGTTAGGTGGTTGGAATGATCATGCAGCTTTTACATAATAGCTTTCCTTTTTTCTTTCCTTTCCCAAGGAACTAATCTGTATAACATCTGATTCATATATATATATATATCTTGGGTTTTTGAGATTTGGCTTTAGGAGCTGAGAGGATCTGGCCACAGCTTATTTGAAATATTAAAATCTGAGATACGGTTTTTGAGAACCAGATGGAGTAGGGGCCAAACTTCCTTTATATAGAAAAGGGTGATTTAAATTATTGTGAGTTGTGCTTATAAAGTCTTTGTGAAAATGCCTCTATCAGTTGGCATTATTTTGGAAATTTACCTGTCTCTCTTACAGCTACAACTATCTCCTACAATCTCTATTTAATTTGGGATATAGTATTATGGGGAAGTAACAATTGTGGCCTTGGGAGCCAGACTGCTGGAGTTCAAATTCAGCCTTAACAGCTTTCCGGACGAGAATACCCAGCCTCTCCCCGTTTCTTTCTGATGGGGATAAAAATACTACCTACTACATGTGGTTATTGTGAGGATTGAATGAGGTGGTATTTACCACAGCACTGAGAATAGAGCGTGGCTGTCACTAACCCTGGATGGAATTGTCACAGACTCTCTTTTCTTAGGGAGATAGAACCTAAAAGGAAATATTGCAGCCCTTCACAAATCAGGTAGCTGTTTTGAAAATTAAAAATGTGGCTGTTTTTCGTTATTGAAGGTCATATACTTCCTCACTTGCATTAATTCCCCCCATGGCTAATATTTGCAGCTCATATTTTGACAGGGTTGCCTCACATTAAACACGTATTTGTTAAAGAATCTACCCTATGACAGTCATTATTGTAGTTGTTATGTTAGAGCAGTGAACAAAACAGACCAAAATTCCTGCTCCCATGACGCTAATAGTCCAGAAAGGGCAGTTGACAATGAACCAAAAGGTAGAATATGTGGTATGCTGGATGATGATGACAGTGGTTATGGAGAAAATTGAAGTAGGCAAAGGGAATAAGAAGTGGCAGAAAAGAAGGGAGAAATTTAGCAATATTTTTTAAAGGTAGTCAATGAAGCCCTTGCAGAGAAGGTGGCATTGTGTTCACCTAAAGGAGAAAAGCTTATAAATAAGCCCTGTAGAGATTTGAAAAAAAAAAAAAAAAAAAGAGCATTCCAGGAAGAGATTGACTAGCAAATGTAAAGGTTCTAAGGTTAGATGGCTTAGAAAGCTGTTATGGAAACCAGGAAGCAATGCGGCCAGTTGAGTGAATAAGGAAAAGAAAAAGTAACATAACTTGATTGGATAGACGTTCTCAGATTTGTGCATATGTCAGAATCACCTAAAAGACTCGTTAAAACAGACTGTTTGGGGCCGGGCATGGTGGCTCACGCCTGTAATCCCAGCACTTTGGGAGACCAAAGCAGGTGGATCACGAGGTCAAGAGATTGAGACCATCTTGGCCAACATGGTGAAACCCCGTCTCTACTAAAAATACAAAAATTAGCTGGGCATGGTGGTGTCCGCCTGTAGTCCCAGCTACTCGGGAGGCTGAGGTGGGAGAATCACTTGAACCCAGGAGGCAGAGGTTGCAGTGAGCTGAGATCGCACCACTGCACTCCAGCCTGGCAAAAGAGTGAGACTGTCTGAAGGAAAAGAAAAAAAAAAAAAAAGAGGCTGTTGGGCCTTATACCTAGTTTCTAATTTATGAGTTCTAGGGAAGAGCCTAAGAATTGCATTTCTAACAAGTTTCCAGATGATGCTGTGGGGAAAAAGACAGGTCACATTAAGAACCATTAGATTAGACTGAGAAATAGTTGTGGACATATAATAATGGGCCTTACAGGACATTAGAAAGGTCCTGTTTTTTACCTTAAGTAAAAAATGAAGTGACCAGAGTATTTTCATCAGAGCGGTAGTTTGCTTAATCAAATGCATAGCGTCTGCAAAATAAGCCTTTTGGCAAAAGTACAATAAGTTAGGTGCAATGCTTCCTTTTAATCTATGTGATGTGATACTGCTTCAAAATGTATAAAAGTTTTCAAGTACTTCAACTCATCAACAACCGGTAATTTGTTTAAAAACAAAACACACACACAAACTAATCTTTTCAAATAACTTTGTTGGCATCTTATGGAGAAAATCATGGTGTTGCTGTTAACAATGTTTAAAAGTTACATTGCGCTTGTGTTAATTATGTCTCTTGGTGATGCTGATGAATCCTACTACTGCCATCACTTTGTTGAACTTTCTTTGTAAAATGGCTTGAATCAAGGACACCCTAAAGGGTGATTTCAACCAGTGAATCAAAGTAGTCACTAGAGCTGATGTGTCTCTCTAACCTATTGCACTCCAGCTTTTTATATCCTTTGTTTCTATTAATATTTCTCTGGTTAAAAATTGCAGATCAAATGCTACTTTTATTAAGCTTCGTTTGGAATTCCTTGCTTTTCCAAACAGAACCTATTTTCCCAGTCTGTTGCTTCTTTTTGTTTCTTTCTTTACATTAAGAAAATTAATTACTTGGAAATAAATCCTCCAAGGAAGATGACTATAACTCCAAACTTAGACAAATTTAGTCCCATAATACACTGCTACCTAAACACCTAATATCCAGAACTTTCTAGGATATGTTTTTTTTTCCTCTACCATTTGTCCTTTCAATTAGTTTGTAAGAATACTGCATACTATATTGAGATAACATTTTCCATGGACCATATGTTTAGACCCTGAAAGCACAGGGCACTCTGACATTAGGAAAGATACTGTTTGCTCTGAAGTCATGCTTTCTCCTCTTTGTTTTTACTGCTACTAAGGCTTGTGTGAAGATATTTAAGTATAGCTAAACACCATTATCCTTCATAACTCATCAGTGCCTTCCTCTTTGACTTCTTAAATTTCAAATAGTAATGGACAATTTGCCCTAAAACCAAAAGGGTTTGATTCAGCAGGTTGGAAACTCTCTTTTTGTAAAATATATGAAGGGACATTTCTGAGCCCATTGAGGCCTATAGTGAAAAACTGAATTGCACATAGTAACGGACAATTTATCCTAAAACCAAAAGGAATGTCAAGAGTTGCTAACATTTATCGAGAGCTTACTATGTGGCAGGCATGGGCCATCTATGCATTATAACATTTTACCCCATAATATCCTAGGAGTTAACTACTTAGAAGGGCAAGTGTCTAGGCACAGATAGAAAGCAGGCAAACAAGGATTCTGACTCTGCAATTTGACTCCAGAATTCCTAACCTCTCTACTTTCACTTAAATAAGTAATTTTTTTAAGACCTGGCACAGATGTTTTAAAATAACATGATTGTATGATTATTTTTAAGTACTATATATATATATATATATACACACACATATATACATGCCTTAAGATTAATAAACTGGAGGCAAACATGGCTTAGTGAAGAAATGATAATTTTGATAATTATAGTAACAACAATGGTAGCAAAAAGCAATAATAATAATTGGACACATCACATATGACAGGTCATGTGCTAAGAGTCATCTAACCTCAGTGTCCCAACCATTCTGAGCAGTAAACACTATAATCCTCATTTAATAAATAAGGAAACTGAGACTCAGGAAGTCACTTTCTGAATTTACTTATCTAATAAGTGGTGGAACCATGATTTGCATCTAATTCAAGTTCATAACAATGTTCCTAAATCATTAGCACATGTGCCTCAAAATCTTGTGAGCACTAAGACAACCACCATGTTGTGCTGGGCATTGTCTATATGCACACACTTACTTGATGCTCATAATAAACTCTGGAGGCAGGTATTATCCTCATTTTGCAGTTGAAGGAGGAGAGTCTCAAAGTGGAGGCTTGCATCCACGGACACATGGCTAAAGAGGAAAGACCAGGATTCACTTAAGTCTACTGGCTCCTCCACTTATGCTTCCTCCAATCAGGAACCTATCAAAAGGCTAGGTTCTGTGATTATGGTTAGAGTATCTTGTCCTGTGTCCTAAATAATCGCATGTGATTAATGTTGAGATAGCTTCTCTGACTATGCCTCTCTGGAAAGAGAGGGTGAGCCTTATGACCTTGTGTGGAAATAAAAACAAAACAACAGCTATAAAACCTGAATAAATCTGCCTCCTGAAGGAAAGGCTGGAGGGCAGCACAGAGAGTAAGAAAACAAAGAAACCTACAATGCACGGGAGGGTGATAATGAGTTAAACCTCTGAGGTCAATTCTCCCCACACTCAATCAGAGACCAGATGAGGAAAATCAAAGGCAAAAAGATACCCTGAGGCAAATAATCACAACATATTGGCGTTGCTGCCAAAAGACCCAGATGAATTAGTTGGAAGCTTCTGGCAGTTTATAAGTGAAGCTCTCCAGTCCCCAAATTCAGGGCACATAAGTTATCTCTACTGGATATGTAAGCCAAGCTAGGATTTTCTGATCTAGAGAATGTTATAATTATTCTAAAACAAATATTTTTATTTGTTAATCAATTTAATAGTTACAGTTTAAATGCAAACCACTATTTCAGTCTCCATTTTCACATGCTTGAAAAAAGCTCCAAAATGATACCAGCTGATGTGATTTTGCTGCATCCCCACCCAAAATCTCATCTTGAATTGAAATTCCCATAATCTCCATAATCCCCACGTGTCAAGGGAGAGAACAGGTGGAGGTAATTGAATCAGGGGGTTGGTTTGCTGTTCTCGTGATAGTGAGTGAGTTCCCACAAGATCTGAGGGTTTTATGTGTTTGGTAGTTCCTCCTGCATTTAGTCTCCCTCCTGCTACCTTGGTGAAGAGAAGGTGCCTTGCTTTCCCTCGTGCCGTGATTGTAAGTTTCCTGAGGCCTCTCCAGCCATGCGAAACTGTGAGTCAATTAAACCTCCTTCCTTTATAAATTACCCAGTCTGAGGTATTTCTTTATAACAGTGAGAGAATGGATTAATACACCAGCCGATATTTTAGATTGAATGGTCCCATGCTTATACTTACCATCTATACTCAACTCCCCTCCCCCTCCCTTCTATGTTGTTTTTCTTAATCTACTAACACTTTAGTCACAAAACACTGATATTTTTACAATAAAGACTACTATTGTTTTTCATCTTATACCCCTAACATGACACCAGATACCCTGTGTCTCTGAATTGTAGTGGCTCCTTCTCATTTCCCACAATTTTCATCCTGGCCACAGATTGCGTTTTCTCATTTCTCTTCACCTGTAATTATCATATGATTGATCTTCCTAACCGTAGGCTATATTCTAATATAATCAACCTTGATCCAAGGGCAATATATGGTCTATTGATTGAATTTCCAATAATAATTATTATTATTTGAATGCCCTTAATGCACTCTGAATTTAGCCAGAGTGTACCACAATCACCGCTGTTCCATGTTTTTCATTTTACTCACTTTTATTACTTGTCTGGCCAATATAGAGGTTATGAATTTTGTAAATCTGTTCAATGTATTATGGAAAATGTAGCGTACTGATGAAGAATTTGGGATTAGTCAGCAAAGCTTAGTTGAGGTTACTAGCTACAATACATACCAGCTTCGTGACCTCTGGCAAATTCCAAAACTTCTCCAAGCTTCAGGTTATTTATCTAGAAACCATGAGTGCAATGGTTTCTGGTTTATGAGATTGTTGGAGAATTTAGTAAGAAAATGCATATAAAAAGGCTAGCAAGATGCATGGTCATACTAGATGCTCTATAAATATTAATCATAATTATAATTATGAAAAATCCCAAGTACAGTTATGTCATTCCTATATCAAAATCCTTTCTTATATCATTCCTATATCAAAATCAAAAGCTTAACCATGTTATTCCAGACCTTTCATGATCTCAGCCCAAACTATCTTTATATTTTTTTCTTACTGTCTTCTTTCCTTTACCATGGCCTTACACCAAAGATAAATTTTATATAATGAGTCTCTTTGATCAATATGATTCAGCTGACAAAGCCTCCTCCCGTCTCATTGTTTCATCTCAATAATACCTATTCTCCAAAACAGAGTTCAAACGCAATCTTGATTTAGTTGGCTTACTGATTGCCAATAATAGAAATCAATTCATATTCTCTTAGGCAAAAAGGGATATTTACTGAATTGAAAGAGTGAAGCTGGCCTGAGAAAAGAACTGGAACCAAGTTCTAAATAATTGTTGAGATTTTCTATTTTCCACCACTGCTTCTCACTTTATATCTGCTCAATTCTTTTTTTTCTTCTATCTATTCCTTCTCTGCAACTTAATTCAATTGACAGATTATGCTGCCCACCACTCTGAGGTTTACATATCACAGGCCCTTTGTACTTAGAGATGAATTCAACTCTCTTGAAGTCACAATTTCAAATCCCTGGTATCTCAGTTCTACTTGGTCTGGCTAGGATTAGGTCAGTCGGGATGAAGGAGGTGATTTGTCATTCTGCATTACTTTGGCTACAAATAGCCTACCCAATGTTGATAATAGGGAAGCTATACAGGTGTGGGGGTAGGGTATATATGGAAAATTTCCATACTTTCCTCTCAATTTTGCTGTGAACCTAAAGCTTGTCTAAAAGAGAAAGGGCAGGTAGCACATGAAAGACAGGTAGCTGGCTGTTGGGCTGAATATACACACATTAAAGTCACCCACCGACATTTACTGATGATTTGCTAGGTGCCGATGGTTGTTTTAAATGCTTTCAATACTCTACTTCATTTATCCACTAGATATTATTAAGAAACTCCATTTTAGGAATAACAATACTGAGTTACTGAAAGTTCCATGACAGGGTCACTAAAAAACCGTAGAATGGGGAGTTAAACAGAGCCCCTCCCTCCACTCAGCCTGTACTTGTGACTCTGATACATTTACCCCTCATAATGAAACTTTCCCCCAGCTTTCAGCAGTCACAGGTAAATTTCCCTATTTCTTCCTTTTCTTTTGGCATATGCCAGTTCTTACTTTGTATGATAGTAGTTATTTGTGACGGGGCCTTATCTCATTCATGGCTGTGTCTTCCACAGCATCTATCACAGTCTGATGGTTGGTCTTTCCTTCATAAATAGGTTTGGAATGCATAAGCAAATCCGTGAGTTGCTACTTGGCATTGTTGAAGTTTATTCTTAGTTGAGAACAATAATAATGTCTATAGTTACTGAGGGTCCTCTGAGCATAGGCTCTGTGCTAAGTACTTTGCACACAAGATCTCATTAACTCCTTTTAGCCTTGTGAGATACAGCCAACTGATAACCCCATTTTTTTCTGATAAGAGAACCTGGGCTTTGCATGTAGCTAGTATGTAACGGGAGAGTTTTAGGACCCAAAATCTCATCTTCCTGACTCTAAAACTATCCTTAAATTCTGTGACATCCTATCAACTCGTATTTACTTTTTCACATTATAAGATTATTTATCAGAGGTAAAAATTCGGGCCAATATTTCTGAATGATTAAACATCCTGCTTAATTGGATATTATATTTAAGTTATATTTTATTAAAATCTTAATTTTAGAGTTCTAGCAAAGTCAGAAATGATTCACCAGAGAAAACGTTTTTAAGAATAACTTGAATTCTGGGCATTTGTTTTTTAATATGCCTACACTCAAATATTTAGCTAAAATTCCACATTCTTAAATTGCTCTCCCAAAAACCAGTAGTTTCAGCATGTCAAAAAGGACACTTTAAGTGTCTTTGGTTTAAACAAAAAGTTGCACTGTGTTTTGATTAACGAGCCTTATTTTTTAAAATTATACTTTAATTTCTGGGGTACATGTGCACAACACGCAGGTTTGTTACGTAGGTATACATGTGCCATGTTGGATTGTAAGCAGACACCTAAAAGATCAGTTCTCCAATGTCAAGCTAGAATCTTTTTCTTTAATGAGGTTTCTGAAGATGATCAACATAGTTACTAGAAAGATAAGGTATGAAGAAATTCATGATTGAATCCATTTTCCATTCTGTGAATGATGTGTTGTGTTACTTTCAGTAAGTTCAATGCAGTGTTTTTCAAACTAATGGTTTTTGTTTACACTTTTAACTGCACAGAAAACTCAACTTTATTTCATTGATCTGCTTGTTCAACAATTATTCATTCTGCTGAATAAATGTACAATTTTAATTCCCACTTACTTGACCTCTGGGCAGCAGTCAATACTGCTGGCATTTCCCTTTCTTTTAAAACAATTATTTCTCTTACCTTCTATGATCCATCTGTCTCCTAGTTTATATTCCGCCTGTCTGACCGATATTATCTCTGTCTTATTTAATTGCTCATCATACTCTACCCTGTCATTCACTGTTGAAATTTCTCAAGGCTCAGTCTTAAGTCCTTTCAATTTCTTTTTTTAAAAAAAGATTTATTTAATATAAATATAGAATATAATATACAATCAACTTCACTTATTTAATGTATACAACTTCATGAGTTTGAACATATGCATATACCTGTAACAGTCATCACAGTCAAGTTAATAGAAATATGCATCAGCTCTAAAAGCCTCCTTGTATCCCTTTTGTTTTTAGTAAGAACTTAACTTGATATCTACCCTCATAATAAAAGTTTAAGTGTATAACACACTATAGTGCTGAGAGTCAACAGTGTAAAACAGTTGACTATCAACATGATACTGCAGAGCAGATCTCTGGAACATACTTATTTTATGTAACTGAAACTTTATACCAATTGAACAGCAACTCTCCCCTCTCCCTCTCCCCTGACACTGGTAACCTATATTCTATTCTCTGCTTCTATGAGTTTTGACTATTTTAGACCCCTCATATAAGTGGAATCATTCAGTATTTGTCCTTCTGTGATTGGCTTATTTTACTTAGCATAGTGTCCATCAGGTTCATCCATGCTGTTCCAAATGGCAGGACTTCCTTCTTTACAAAGGTTGAATAATATTCCATTGTTTGTATATATCACATTTTCTTTATTCATCTGTCCATATTTGTTTCAGTTTTTCCCTTAAGTTGGCTATTGTGACTAGTTCTGCAATGAAGTTGGGAGTACAGATATCTTTTTTGAGATTCTTATTTCAGTTCATTTGGGTATATACTCAGAATTAAGATTGCTGTATCCTATGGTAGTTCTATTTCTAATTTTTAAGGAACCTTCGTACTGTTTTCCACAGTGGCTGCATTATTTTGCATTCCCACCGACAATGTACAAGGGTTCCAATTCTTTAACATCCTTGCCTACACTTCTTTTTTTTAATAATAGACATTTTAATAGGTGTGAGCTAATATCTCACTGCAGCTTTTACTTTCATTTCGCTAATTATTAATGGTGTTGAGCATCTTTTTATAATAGTTATTGGCCATTTATATCTCATTCTTAAATCAGGCTATTTGTTGTTTTGCTTTCGAGTTATAGGAATTCATAATATATTTTAGATGTTGACCCCTTATCGATATATAGTTTGCAAATATTTCCTCATTCCATAGATTTCCTTTTTGTTCTGTGGATTGTTTCCTTTACTGTGCAGAACTTTTTAGTTTGATATAGTTCCATTTGCCTATTTTTGCTTTTTTGCTTTGCTTTCGGTGTTATATCCAAGAAATTAGTTTTTTTTAGATTTTCATGTTATTTATATTCTTCCCATGAAACTTCACTTATATCCATAGACAGATAACTTAAATTTAATTTCTGGCAGGGTGCAGTGGCTTATGCCTTTAATCTCAGCACTTTGGGAGGCCAAGGCAGGCGAATCACTTGAGGTCAGGAGTTCAAGACCAGCCTAACCAACATGGAGAAACCCCACCTCTACTAAGTGCAAAATTAGCCAGGCATCGTGGTGCATGCCTGTAATCCCAGCTACTGGGGAGGCTGAGGCAGGAGAATCGTTTGAACCCGGGAGGCGGAGGTTGCGGTGAGCTGAGATCATGCCATTGCACTCCAGCCTGGGCAACAAGAGTGAAACTCTGCCAAAAAAAAAAAAAAAAAAAAAAAAATTCTAACTGTAACTTCTCTTTGTGCTCTAGACCTCTATATTAAACTATCTACTCATTATCTATTTAGACAGTTCAATGGCACTTTAGCTTTTCCAAAGACAAATTCATAATTTCCTTCCCTGGAAACTTGGGACTCAGGGTTTTAATTTAAAGAGTATGATACTGCCATCCATCCTATTGTGCAAATCTAAGACTGAGGGTCATGACACCTCCCCAACTTGCCTGCTCCTATAGCAAATCCCTCAGCAAATCTTACCGATTTAATCCACCAAATATCCTTATTTTGCCCATTTTTTTTCACTTTCTTACATCAGTGCCATCTGATCATATCAACAATCCTGATTAAAACCATTCAACTATTTCCTCTATTATTTTGCAAAGGAAATAAATCATCATTTTTATCACCATTTTAAGGCACTGCTTTGTCTACCTCCTCTTTCATTTTCAATCTGTATCTTTAATTTTTAATAAGCACTTAAAGTATATTACAGACAAGTGCACAAACATAGGTGAATAGCTTGATGAATTTTTATGAAGTTAGTATACTCTTTGTGCATGCTCCCAGATCGAATAAACACAACATTTCATATACTCAGAAATGTCTTATCTGTCTTCTTTTGTCAATATCCCCTCACCCCCACTGCAGGGTGATGACTGTATTGATTGCTACCAGGATAAATTAATTTTGCCTGTTTATCAACTTTGTATAAATGAGAACATAAAGCATATAATTTTATATGTCTAGCTTTTGTTAAAAATTCTATTGTCCTCAGCTCATTGAGACGTCAGTGGCTATGTATGAGTAGATTTATTCTTGCATTCAGTCTTCTGTTCTATTCATCTACCTGTTTATTCTTGCACCAACACGCATTGTTGTATACAGCAATCGCCATTTATTCAGTTACTGTATTCATTATATGAATACACCACATTTTTAAAATGCTCTTTACTGTTGATGAAAATTTGCATTGTTTGCAGTTTTTAGTTATTACAAATGACTCTATGAGCATTCTTATTCTTTTGGTGACCATACCTATGCCATCTAATAGGGTTTATACCCAGATATAGGATATACATATATTCTACTTTAATAGATATTTCCGATGCTTTCCAAAATACTTATGCCAACTTACGCTCCCAATAGCATTGTTTCAGAGTTTCAGTACCCCCAACATTTGGTATTTTCTGTTCTTTAACAGTGGCTCTGCAGTAATAACACATTGAGTTTCAATTTGTATTTCCCTGGTGACTAATGCAGTTGAGTGTCTTTCATTTGTTTATTGGCCATTTAGATATTCTCTTTTATGTAGTAGCTGTCCAAGTATTTTGTTCATTATATCTATGGTGACTTTGGCAATTTCATATGAATTTCAGGGTTTTTTAATGTATTCTGGTTGTGAGTATATTTGTTAAAATATGTATTTTAAATATCCTTTTTCAATCCTTGCTCTTCCTCTTTGCTCCTTTAATGGTAACTTCCATTAACAAAACTTATTTTTAATGTAGTCTGATTTATCACGTTTTTATGCTTGGCATTTTCTGTGCCCTATTTAATAATTACTTTTGTCTAGCCAAAATAAATAAGATAATCTTTTGTTTTCTTGTAAAATCTTTATTTTTATGTAATTCACGATTAGGTTAACACTACACCTAGTACTTCTTTTTTTTTAATTAAGGCATGTATTAAGGTTCAAGGAATGTTTTCTTTCATATGGATGTCCTATTGACCTAGTAGTGTTTATTAAAAGACAAGGCCTTACCCTGAAACACTGAAATATCCCTTTTTGTTATGAATAAAGTGATAACATCTGTGTGAGTCTGCTCTAGACCCGCCGTCTGTCCCATTGGTCTATCAGTCTACACTTTGACCAATTCCACCTTGTCTTAGTTACTACAGCTTTAAAATCAATCTCGGTATCCGGGAGTATATTTCCTACAGTTTTGTTTTCTTTATCATTGCCTTGGTATTTGCATTTTCATTGGTGTTTTAAAATCAGCTTCCCAATCTCAAAAAAAAAAGTTGCTGAATTTTTGTTTGGATTTTTACTGACTGTGTAAAATGTTTTAAAGATAATTTATATCCTAGCATACTGAATTCTCCAATGCATGAATAAAATAATTCCTCCATTTATTTAGGTTTATTTCAATCATGGTTTTCAGTTTAGAGAATAGAGGTTTTTTTCTTTTTTCCTTTTCCATTAGATGCTTTTCTAGGTATTAGTTTTTCTTGCTGTATTTTTAGTAATGTAAATTGTGGGGTTGCCCTCCAGCCACCCGCTGCCTTTTTTTTTTTTTTTTTTTTTTTTTTTTTGAGGCAGAGTCTCTCTCTGTCACCCAGGCTGGAGTGCAGTGGTGCAATCTTGGCTCACTGCAACCTCTGCCTCCTGGGTTCAAGCGATTCTCCTGCCTCAGCCTCCCAAATAGCTGGGACTACAGGCGTGTGGCACCACACCTGACTAATTTTTTTTTATTTTTAGTAGAGATGGGGTTTCACTGTGTTAGCCAGGATGGTCTCGATCTCCTGACCTCATGATCCACCCCCCTCAGCCTCCCAAAGTGCTGGGATTACAAGTGTGAGCCACCACGCCTGGCCCAGCCCCTTTCTTAAGCCTAATTTCTCTCTCTGTTCCACATGTACTGATCTCTTTCATTCCCTCATTTATCCCTTTCCATGAGCCCTTGTTTTCTTACTATTCCTCTTCCTGCTGTGCTGTATTCTTGCATTTGCCTCTCACACAGCTAATCACTACCCATTCTTTAAGCTAAATTATATATCCTGAGGGATGCCTTCCTTGATCTACCTACTTAGATACCATCTCTCTATTTAATCTACCATAGTAGTAACTAATGGTTTCTTGTACTATTTATCACAGTTAAGTTTATGATTGTCTTTGTAATTATTTGATGTATGCCTATGAGAGCTCCCAAAGGGTAGGACCGTATCTGTTTCTTTTTACCCTACTGTCTTAAAGGCCCTTGGCTCATAGTAAGGTCCAAATAAAGACATTTTGAATGAACAAATAAATTGAATGAGCTTCAGTTTGGGTCCAGATGCTCTATGAGGTTATGAAGATACAGAAATGAGCCAAACATAATACAATCCTCAGCTTCTATCCATTTCAGAAGCTTTCCTCACCACCTTTTTTTAAGAATATAAAATGTCATTGCAGTCTTCATTAATAATCTTTTTCTGAATTTGTGTCTGCTTCTTTAATTTTCCAAACTTTTTTATATACTAAATAATAATTAGAGTAGCAATTTTATACTATAGTTTATTTTAATAGACATATATGTGTTCAATAAGAAATCCAGAGAATTTCTGAACTCTTGGATTATAATGGTAATTTAATAGAATTCAATAAATTTGTGTAGAAAAGTACCTTCATCACCATCTTTTCTAACTCTTCATCTACTGTGGTATTTCTTTTCCCAGAGAGGACATGAAACAAAATCATCAAGACTTTACTTGAACATTTGAAATGACAGAAATGATTTGCTTAGTCCCCTCAAAGCGTGTGACACTGATACTGAATTAATAAAGATTTACGGAAGGTAGCATCAGCAGCAGTGAGACTAACATCATGAGGCAAATATAGGAAAAACCCTCACTTCAGTGTTACTCGTTTGGACTTTTGAGAGTGATAATTAATCATCTGTCTTTCCCATCTGGATTCTGAGTTAGCAAGAAGCAGAAAGACGCATTAGATTGGGATCAAAATATCAACTTTATTGCCATTAAAGTTAGATTGGAGAGTATTGTTTTATTTGCAAAGAAAAATGAAGCTTATTACTACATCCCCCAAAATCTAGAATCACCTGAAGGGAAAGCATGACTATCAGGGTTTTTGATTCCTAAAGTCGGAGAGATACTGAATGCAGGAACAGAATGAAGACACATGTGTATATGGTTTTTAAATAATTCCAACCAAACAAGTAATGGATTTTAGATCCTCACTGTCTCATCAGTCAGATAAATTAGTTCTGTTTCCAAAGGGAGAATTGAAAGACAAGAAAGAAGAGTCCCAGATGTCCTGTTAGCACTTTTCCCATTAGAGAGTGAAGTTTACCTCTCCTTATGGAAACCCAAGTATCAGCAAATAATATTCTACTTTATATATAATAGAATACTCTATTATACGTAATAGATTACATATTATATATAAATCTATATTTTATATAATATTTAGAAATCTACATTTATATATAATACTTACATATATAACCTATGGCATAACTATTAACATACATTAAGAGCTATAGAAACCAGTAAGACTCCAGGATGGTAAAAAATATTTGCAAATAATATATCTTATAAGAGATTGATATTCAATATTTAAGAATTAAAACAACAAAAACAAAAACACAAAAACCTGATTTTAAAAATGGGAAAGGACTTGAGTAGACATTTGTCCAAAGAAAATATATACATTACCAATAAGTACACAAAAAAATGCTCAACACCACTAGGCATTAGGAAAATGCAAATCAAATCCACAATGAGATACTACTTCACGTCTATTAAAATGGTTATCAAAGAAAATAAATGTGAGGATGTCCAAAAATTTGAAACCTTCTACTTTGGTAGTAAGAATTCAAAATGGTTTATCTACTGTTAAAACAACATGGTGATTTCTCATAAAATTAAAAGTAGCATTATCATATAATCCAACAATTACTCTGTTGGGTATGCAACCAAAAGAATTGAAAGCAGGCTTTTGAAGAGATATTTGTGCCCCCGTGTTCATAGCGTTCACAATAGCCAAAAGGTGGAATTAACCTAAATGTTCCATAGATGACTGCACAAACAAAATGTAAAATATACATACACACACTGGAATATTATTCAACTTTTAAGAGAAAAGATATTTGGACCTATGCCATAACATGATGAAACTTGAAGACATTATGCTG
Organism: Symphalangus syndactylus; assembly: GCF_028878055.3. Lineage (NCBI taxonomy): Eukaryota > Metazoa > Chordata > Mammalia > Primates > Hylobatidae > Symphalangus > Symphalangus syndactylus. Next base: position 16,169,550 of record NC_072428.2, read on the forward strand.
AGTGAAATAAGCCAGTAACAAAAGGAAAACATTACATTATTCCTCTTATTAGAAGTACCTGGAGTAGTCAAATATATGAAGACAGAAAACTGAATGGTGGCAGTCAGGGGCTCAGTAGGGGAAATGGGGAGTTAGTTTTTAATGAGTTCAGAGTTTCAGTTAGGGGAAGTGAAAAAGTTCAAATGTAATTCAGTTGAAATTAAATAAAATTTAAATATTACTTCTTCAGTTATCTTAGCCACATTTCAATTGCTCAGTATCCTCATGTGGCTAGTGGCTGCCATCAATGTAGAAAGTGGTAAAACCATCAGATCTCATGAGACTTATTAACTACCACAAGAACTGTATGGGGGAAACTGCCCCCATGATTTAAGTTATCTCCCACTGGGTCCCTCACACAACACTTGGGAATTATGGGAGTACAATTCAAGATGAGATTTGGGTGGGGACACAGCCAAACCATATTAACCACCATCCATCTGCAGAACTTTTTCATCTTCTGGCCAGGCGCCAGGGCTCATGCCTATAATTCCAGCACTCTGGGAGGTGGAGGTGGGTGGATCGCCTGAGTTCAAAATTTCAAGACCAGGCTGGCCAACATGGCAAAACCTCGTCTCTACTAAACATATATATATATAAATTAGCTAAGCATGGTGGCATGTGCTTTTAATCCCAAGCTACTCGGGAGGCTGAGGAAGGAGAATGGCTTGAACCCGGGAGGCAGAGGTTGCAGTGAGCCGAGATTGTACCATTGCACTCCAGCCTGGGCAACAGAGAGGGAGACTCTTGCTCTTTTGTCTCACTCAGGAATTGGTGTTAATACATCTTTTTAGAAGAATCTTTTTTGTCTGTTCCAACCTAAACTTCCTGCAAATGTTTACCATAATGGGAAATGTCTCATTCATGTCAGTGTTTACTTATTTTATTTTCCTTTTCTATTTTTTTATTTTATTTTATTTTTTTGAGACGGTGTCTCGCTCTGTTGCCAGGCTGGAGTACAGTGGCACGATCTCAGCTCCCTGCAACTTCCAACTCCCAGGTTCAAGCGATTCTCCTGCCTCAGCCTCCCAAGTAGCTGGGACTACAGCTGCACACCACAATGCCCAGCTAATTTTTGTATTTTTAGTAGAGACGGAGTTTTACCATGTTGGCCAGGATGGTCTTGATCTCTTGACCTCATGATCCACCCACCTTTGCCTCCCAAAGTGCCGGGATTACAGGCATGAGCCACCGCACCCGGCCTATTTTTCTTATACTGTACATTTTCTGAGGCTAATGACCATATGTGCCCTGTCATTGTCTCTGTGCGTTTCTCATTGTTTGTCACGTAATATAAATTTAATACATATTTGAATGAATGGACAAATAAATGAAATGAATGTAACGAGTAAGTGAGTGAATGAGCATAAATAGCAACTATCCATAGCACTATAATATTCAAAAAAGAGCTGATTGCTATAAATCTAACCTCCAAGCTGACTCTTTCTTATTACTATTCATTAAGAATTATTTAATGACTTATTGTCTTCACTATTACATTACAATGCTTCATGTCTCATGGACCCATCTTTTGAAATTAAATTATATCTGAAGTGCAAGCTATGCAGATATTTTGTCAATTTTTCCTTTTAGAGTTGCTTTTTTATCAGAGCTAGCATGATTAGTTTTGGACATTGATTTTCCCCATTAGCTCCATAGTGAACCAAAGTTTCATTATACTCCAAATGGGGTAAAAATAATTTCTCCTGCATTTCAAAAATGGTCGCTTTTGTTGCTTTATTAATGTTTGTTGTCTCATTCCTGCATATGCATTTGTGCCTTTTTTTAAGCAATGGATTTGGCTTGAGTTCTTTTGTTTTTAAAAAGGAAATGATACTAATAGAAATGAATATTATGAAAATAATAATAACCTATATCCCTAGGTTGAGTATATACCATCAATATACACTGGATGTACAAGAAAATCAGGCAACCATAAAAGAAAGTATCTACTTCTGCTATAAAATACAGGCATACCTCATTTTATTGCACTTTGCTTTATTGCACATCAAAGATACTGTGTTTTTAATGAATTGGAGGTTTGTGGTAATCCTGTGTCCAATAAGTCTATCAATGCCACTTTCCAACAGTGTATGTTCACTTCACTTCTTTTGTCACATTTCAGTAATTCTCAATTTTTCATTATATCTGTTATGGTGCTCTTAGGGTACTGATCTTAGATATTACTATTATAATTTTGGGGGTACCACAAACCCATATAAATAGCCAATTAATAAATGTTGTGCGTGTTCTAATTGCCCCACCAAACAGTTGTTCCCCAATCTTTCTCCTCCTCCTCAGGCCACACTATTTCCTGAAATAGAATAATATTTAAATTAGGCTAATTAATAACCCTACAATAATCAGTAAGTATTCAAGTGAAAAGAAGAGTTACACATCTCTCACTTTAAATCCAAAGCTGGAAATGATTAAACTTAGTGAAGAAAGCATGTTAAAAACTGAGATAAGCCAAATGTTAGGCCTCCTGCACCAAAGAGTTTACCAGGTTTTGAACACAAATAAGAAGTTATTGAAGAGAATTAAAAGTGCTACTCCAGTGAGTACATGGATGATAGCATGCGCTCTTGGGTAACTAAATGCATTGTCAATGAGTAGTGATATTTCAGATGGGTTTTGTTGTTCCAGTTGCAGAACATGGGAAGAGTAGATTTAGCATAATTTTTAAGAGCCCTAGGATTTTTAGAATGGTAAATGAGCATTGGCTTCAACTTAGTGGCCAGTGCATCAGTCTCTAACAAGAGAGCCAACCTGTCCTTCACAGCTTTGAAGCCAGATCTTGACTTCTCCTCTGTATCACGAAAGTCCTAGATGGCATTTCCTGCCAATAGAATGCTGTTTTGTCTACATGGATATTCTGGCGTTTAGTGTAGTCACCTTCATCCATGACCTTAGCTAGATCTTCAGGATAACTTGCTGCAGCTTCTCCATCAGGCCTTGCTGCTTCACTTTGCCCTTTTATGTTATCGAAGTAATCTATAAGGATTGGAGTCAACATCTTCCAAACTCCTGTTAATGTCGATACTATTACCTCTTCCCATGAATCACCAATGTTCTTAATGGCACCTAGCATGGTGAATCCTTTCCAGAAAGTTTTCCATTGATGTTGCACAGATCCACCAAAAGCAAAGCAGCCTATTGCTAATATGAAGACAGTTAGTCATCTAAATAGAAGATAAAATCAGACACAACATTCCCTTAAGACAAAGCCTAATTCAGAGCAAGGTCCTAATTCACTTCAGAGCAAGGTCCTAATTCACTTCAACTTTGTACGGCTAAGAGAGGTGAGGAGGAAGCAGCAGAAGAAAAGTTTGAAGCTAGCAGAAGTTGGTTAGTAAGGCTGAAGGAAAGAAGGCACCTAAGAGGAAATCATTGTGTCTTTGGTAAAGTTTATTTAAACTTATACTTTCATTGTAATGAAACATTACATTTTAATATCTGGAGGTCATATGTTAATGAAAACATTATCTAATATTTAATCTCCTATAAGTCTGATTTCATAGCCAGGATTTCTACTTCATAAGACTTCTCTCTTTTTTAAAAAACTATTTGATTTTTTTTATTGTACTTTAAGCTCTGGGGTACATGTGCAGAACGTTGCGTTTTGTTACATATGTATACACATGCCATGGTGGTTTGCTGCACCCATCAAACCATCACCTACATAAGATATTTCTCCTAATGCTATCCCTCTCCTAGCTCCCCACTCCCTAACAGGGCCTGGTGTGTGATGTTCCCCTCCCTGTGTCCATATGTTCTCACTGTTCAACTCCCACTTATGAGTGAGAATATGCAGTATTTGCCTTTCTGTTCTTATATTAGTTTGCTTTGAAGGATGGTTTCCAGCTTCATCCATGTCCCTGCAAAGGACATTAACTCACCCTTTTTTATGGCTACATAGTATTCCATGGTGTATATGTGCCACATTTTCTTTATCCAGTCAATCATTGATGGACACTTGGTGTCTTTGCTATTGTGAATAGTGCCGCAATAAACATATGTGTGCATGTGTCTTTATAGCAGAATGATTTATAATCCTTTGGGTATATGCCCAGTAATGAGATTGCTGGGTCAAATGGTATTTCTATTTCTAGATCCTTGAGGAATCGCCACACTATCTTCCACAATGGTTGAACTAATTTACACTCCCACCAACAGTGTAAGTGTTCCTATTTCTCCATATTATCTCCATTATCTGTTGTTTCCTGACATTTTAATGATTGCCATTCTAACTGCTGTGAGATGGTATCTCATTGTGGTTTTGATTTGCATTTCTCTAATGACTGTTGATGAGCTTTTGTTCATGTTTGTTGGCTGCATAAATGTCTTCTTTTGAAAAGTGTCTGTTATATCCTTTGCCCATTGTTTGATGGGGTTGTTTTTTTCTCGTAAATTTGTTTAACTTCTTTGTAGATTCTGGGTATTAGTCTTTTGTCAGATGGATAGATTGCAAAAATGTTCTCCCATTCTGTAGGTTGCCTGTTCACTCTGATGATAGTTTCTTTTGCTATACAGAAGCTCTTTAGTTTAATTAGATCCCATTTGTCAATTTTGGCTTTTGTTGCCATTGCTTTTGGTGTTTTTGTCATGAAGTTGTTGCCCATGCCTATGTCCTGAATGGCATTACCTAGGTTTTCTTCTAGGATTTTTATGGTTTAAGGTCTTACATTAAAGTCTTTAATCCGTCTTGAGTTAATTTTTGTAAAAGGTGTGAGGAAGGGATCCAGTTTCACTTTTCTGCATATGGCTAGCCAGTTTTCCCAGCACCATTTATGAAATAGGGACTACTTTCCCCATTGCTTGTTTTGTCAGCTTTGTCAAAGATCAGATGGTTGTAGATGTGTGGTTTTATTTCTGAGGCCTCTGTTCTGTTCTATTGGTCTATATATCTGTTTTGGTACCAGTACCATGATGTTTTGGTTACTGTAGCCTTGTAGTACAGTTTTAAGTCAGGTAGTGTGATGCCTCCATCTTTGTTCTTTTTGTTTATGATTGTCTGGGCTCTGTGGACTCTTTTTTGGTACCATATGAAGTTTAAAGTAGTTTTTTTTTTTTTTTTTTCCCAATTCTGTGAAGAAAGTCAATGGTGGCTTGATGGGGATAGCATTGAATCTATAAATTACTTTGGGCAGTATGGCCATTTTCATGATATTGATTCCAGTGCCTAAACTACCATAAGGCTTCTCTTATAGATAGAACACATGTATAAAGATGGGTGGGTTCTCACAGTCCTGTCAGTGTGGTCTGATTGAATCTTCTAAAAAGGGGGTGTTATTCTTGAAGCATCCAGTTACAGAGAAGGCTGGAGAGAAACTTATCAACCTCTGCCTTTGCAGATGTGTAATTAGCCTTGTGAAATTTCCACTGTCCTCTTATTTAGCCTCAGTTTTTCTAAACATTCCAAATTGCTATCATTTTCCTTTCCTATTTGACAGTCTGTTTTCCTGGATCAATGCCTTCCAGAGTAATGTTGCCAAACAGGACACTGGAAAAGTCATCAGTGGAACTTCTTTTTGTTTCACTGTGTTTGACATTGACATATATCTAAGTAAGATGGGAATTATAATATGATGTTATTCTGTATTTCACATACACATTAGCATATTGTATTTTCTGCCAGTAAATTATATGTGTCCATGACTCTCAAGATTGTGCCTCTGAGAGAGGCATCCTGAAATGTCCAGAGGTAATACATTATTTCATTAAATTTGAGACTTTAATCTTGCTTATCAGAGAAAGTCAAGCCAGAACCACTATGAATAGGAACTGACCCTTGTATAACCATGCTCCATACTGGTCAGTGATAAGCAGTGATTAACCAGCCTTTCATTCTGGCCTATATAAGGGGCAACGCCCTGCTCTGTACAATGCTCTGTGCAGTGTAGGCTTCCAATAAATAGTGCAGAGAACCTAACTGACACATCCCCCTCTGAGTTAGAAACAAGATTCATTTTCATATAAAGCTAAGGAATAATTAAAATGTGGCTAAAGGGTCCTATGCCAACTCCAACCATATTTTTACATTGGGTATTTATTTTTAGGCTCATTTTAGAGGTAATTTTATGCAGAAGTAAAATTGGGTTGGATTCTCAGAGATGCTTGTGTCCTTATCTGAATACCTCTGTTTCACTTCTTGCATGGTGCTTTGTTGATTTCATGCAAAATTATGCAGAAAGAAGTAAAAAGGAAATATTCCCTAGCCATGTGTCTAGTTTTCTTTAAACTCTTTCTATGCTACCATCTCCTTCTTTAGAACTTAAGAGAGACAGAGAGTGGACATAAGCCAATCAAATACATAGGGTATTTAAAAATATCTAACAGCGCCAAGCAGAGGCACTCATCATCCTGCTTAAAATTCTGTATTTAACTAGTTTAGCAATCTTGTTCATACATAGGACACTTGGTAGTGGAGTTGGAAAATAATGCACCTTGGAAGCTAGCTGGAATAAAGTGCCTTTCTAAACTTTGTAGAATTACTTTTAATAAGCTCTTAGTCTTAATTAGTGAAAACTGTGAGAATTTTTAAATTTTTTAACTGAAATTTATTATTTTTACCTTACAAGATTATATGATTACATAAATAAAAAATGTAGAACATTTGTCATACCAATGGAAGTTAACAGCACTTAATATTATCAATTAATGTCATCACGCAAGTAATGCCACTATAGTATTAGGAATAATTTGCTTTCTCAAATATTATTTAAAAAGAAAAAAATCTTTCCCCCATACCCCATGCTTAGCAAAAGATTTCTTCACATGTAACTGTGGATATAATCTCAAACCTCTTTTTAATTGTCATGCATTCTGAGTGAATAGGGTCTGAGTTAACAAGATTATTTTCATATGCACTATCATAAAATAAAAGGAATTTTAATCAATCACATGAACAAAGCTACATAAATTTAGTAGTATACTTAATCATGCAAGTACATTTTTATATATCATACATCTTAAAGGCCCTTTCTTGGCCACAGTACTTCATGAGGACTAAATAGTTCATCTCAAACATGGCTAAAATATTTAAGCAGGAAAAACACCTTACTTTTAATAATTGTTGGAAATTTTACTGCATTTTAAAATGTTATTACACAAAATTGGAGTTATTTTACTTTATGTTTTAACCTACTAAGTCTTAGAGTCTAGTACAGATATCAACAAAACTGAACAAAATTAGAAGTCTACTCTTAGAAGCGTAGAGGACAAGTCTACTTCATGAAGTCAAATAATATTCCAGAGATCAATCATATCAACTTGCTCCATGGGATAAAAATGTATATCATGAGTATATTAATATTATGTAACATGTAATTTTAAAATCTGAGCTAAAAAGTTTTTAAGTAAGATTAGACAATTTAATTATTCACATATAGAAAAGGAAGTTTTTCTTTTCTGACTGTGCATTTAAAATATTTTGAACATTTTCTTACAGTTTCTACCAATTCTATTAGTAAACTAAAATTCTGAGGGTATCCTTTTGACAAATGTGTATCGGAACAACTGTTCTTTCATAATAAAAGAAAAATATGCTTAGTATTGCTAAGTTTCTCTTTTATTCCTGATATAAGGGAAAAGGTGAAGAAAGACATGGTTTATTTTTACATGTTAATTAAATTTTACAAGACAGTTTTGTTCACTGTGGAACTTAAACTCTAAACCAAAGTAGCACATATAGATGAAAGTAGTTTTGTTTGAGAATATGAAATATCTGAATCTAGAGTAAATTCAAAGATCTTACGCCATAAAAATTGAATCATTTTCATTTCATGGTTAACAGGCACTCCACAGGCTATTTATGAAAGATATGGTGTGGATGTTGTGGTTTAGTATCAAGTTTTCTGAGTGTCCACTGGGAACAGATGAGATAGGTAGGTTTATAACTCTAGTCCCGTGTCAAGAATTAAATTGGTTTGATAATTTTTGAAATTATGGCTTTTTTCTCTGTGTTCTAACAAACTTCTTTGCCAACAATTAACTTCTCAAACTTTTAGATGATTGTATTGGTTTTTATTATTTCCCTGTTTCGATTGTCTACATTTTGAGAGAAGAGATAGAAGAAAGTGGGGAGGAGAGAGAGAGAGAACTACACAACAACACATAAGGGAGGCAATTATGCAAAGAAGACAATAGATGGAAGGAAAATCCTTATAAAATACTTAAAGGATAAAATAAGCGAGTTAAATTTATTGGGTGCCAATAATTCTGATAATTATAGCAATAACCATATAGCCAGTCACTGACTATATGCCTGTTACTCTATTAAGTACTTTGTATGGCTTTTTTCAAGTAATCATCATAAAAACAACATAAAATGATATGTTTATATGCATTTTACAAATAAGATTAAAAAAATGCTTCAACACAGCAAATAATTTGCTCAAGGCCATAGAGCTAATAAATGGTAGAGCTGGGAATAGAGCCAAGAATGATTTGGCTCCAAACAACATCACTTTACCACTAGGGTGTAGTGCACTGGGCTAAGCCCTTTGCATACATCATCTTATTGACTTATTGCAACACTTCGGACATGTATTATTAACCTCTTAATTTTGTTATTAAATAAAAGTATTGAAGTTAGAGGTTCATGAACTTATGCAATTTTACCCAACCAAACAAGGGTTTGAATCCAGGTCTTTGTCACTCTACTCAAGGATCACATAGTTTTGCTGGAATAGGTAAATTGATAAGAATGTTTTAGGGCCTGAATTTCAAGAAAATAAAAGAAAGAAAAAAGAAAGTATTGCTATTTGCCTTAGTAGCAATTCCAAGAGGATTCATAGTGGAAGTGAAGATTCTCTGAGAGAAATGAGAGTTGAAGGTGAGACAGTTGGCTCTTTGTCTTGCCTGCCTTTTAAGATATACTTTACTTCATTTGATTGGTTTCCATCACCCTTTCCTGTGAGTTGTTTTGAATCCAGAATCACTTTTATCTGAGTAAGAAAATGAAAATGGAAGCCAAAAAACTGATTAGAAAAGAAATGAAAATACTTCTGTAAGGGTCTGTCATGAACCCAGCAATGCTAAGATATAGGAGATAGAAAAAACTCACTTCTATCCAGGAGAGTTGTAAAGTATCCTTCAGGAGGAATAAATTGTCCTCTATGCACCCCTTCTAATCCACTCTCCACCCTGCATCAGAGAGGTCTTTTCAAAATGCAACCTTGTCCTGGCCCTTAATTCTGAAAGCTTTCAGTGGCTTCCCATTGCTCTAAGAGGAAGACAAAGCAAGACTCTCATCCACCTCTCCAGCCTGTAGCCCTGTGTACCTATCAGCTGCACTGTGCTTTGCTAGTGTGTGGTTTGCTAGGGCTTGCATTTGCGTGATTTCCTCTTGCTGGGGTACTTATCCCATTCCCTAGTCTCACGTAGCTTATTCTCATCTATCCTTCAGGCTAAGTCTAGTTCATTTCCCCAAGAAGGCCTCTCTGAACTCCCTGACTAATATAAATAGTACTTCTTCCTTGGAACAATTGTTAGAGTGGATTTTTTTCTTTTCTTTTTTTTTTTTTTTTTTTGAGACAGAGTCTCACTCTCTTGCCCAGGCTGGAGTGCAGTGGTGCAATCACGGCTCACTGCAACCTCTGCCTCCCGGGTTCAAGTGGTTCTCCTGCCTCATCCTCCCAAGTAGCTGGGATTGCAGGCACATGCCACCGTGCCTGGCTAATTTTTTGTATTTGTAGTAGAAACGGGGTTTCACCGTGTTAGCCAGGGTGGTCTCGATCTCCTGACCTCGTGATCTGCCCGCCTCGGCCTCCCAAAGTGCTGCGATTACAGGCATGAGCCACTGCACCCAGCCTTGTTACGGTAGATTTTCCAAAATAAATATTTTTCTGCCACTCTAGACTACAGGTGTCCCTAGTACACAGGAGTGTGCTTAGTCTTGTATGCCTATCTCAGTGTCTGAAACAGAGCAGCTACTGTAGTATGGTAGCGATTTTCCAAGTCGACTCCCAATGATACCTGTCTCCTGAATTCATCCTTGACTTTGATAAAGTGACTTGATTTTTCAGTGGAATTTGGCAAACGTGGCATTTTGCAGGGCTAGGATTGATCTTTAAGGTGGCTCAGTGGCTTTCACTTTTGTGCTTTTCGGAAACCCTGAGATATTGTGTAAGACATCCAGATATTCTACAAGAGACTCTGGGAAGAATCAGTGATCCACATGGAGAGGAGATGCTCTGGTGTTACATGGGTAAGGAATGAGGCCCGGCTCTCCCAGTGTGTCAGTCATGCCTGTGGTTGTGACTTTGGTCTCACCCACCATCTGATGATATCTACATAAGATGTTTCAAGTGAGATCAGAAAAATAACTGCCCCTCTGTGCCCAAGCAAGCCACACAACTGTGAGATACAACACAGTAGCTACTGTTTTGATTTTGTTTTGTTTTGGTTTTGGGTTTTTTGTTTGTTTGTTTTTGTTTTTGTTTTGAGACAGAGTCTCACTGTGTCGCCCAGGCTGGAGTGCAGTGGTGTGATCTCAGCTCACTGCAACCTCCGCCTCCAGGGTTGAAGCAATTCTCCCACCTCAGCTCCCAAGTAGCTGGGACTACAGGTGTGCACCACCACACCTGGCTAATTTATGTATTTTTAAGTGGCTAAGTGTGGTTGCTTGTTACGTACCAATAGATAACTGAAAAATAAGATGCATAATAAAAATGTAGAATTTATAGATTAGCATAGTTTCCTCATGACTGGATTCTTGCTATTCCAGATATAGGGCAAGGTATCAGGGTCAGGCCTATATGGATTTTTTTCTTTTTTTCTGGACCTGTCAGGCTCATCCTGCACTAATACATGCTAAAGAATAAAAATGAAGTATCAGTCTCTAAATTGTGTATATGTGGTAGATCTGAAAACGCATGTAATTTATATTAACTCTTGTTTCACTAGCCTGTATGTACTACAAGAGTCACTTTTATGTGTAATATCAAATTTTACTATGTTAATGCCAAAATTACTGATGGAAAGGCCTCAGCCCCCTTCAAAATATAGCCCGCTCTCCCAATATTTCTAGGGTCTCCAGAAACTTTTTCAGAAGTGCCCAGAAGCAATTCTTCTGGATTACTCTTCTCCAATCTTGCTTCTTTGCTGTACTTACCATTTACTAAGGGTGGCATTCCCTGCGGGTGCTTCAGTTTCGAGTCTGGAGAGAATGCTGCCTTATTCAAGTTTCCTTCTTCCTGTATACTCAGTTATGCAAAACATATGAGATACCAAGCAAGCACTGTGCTGCTTTCAGTCCTCACTACATTGAATTCATAATGTGTTCTGTGCAGAAATGTGGAAAATCTCTCATAGTGCAAACTGGAAGCATTTAGTAGGCACTGGTCCATAGCAATTTTAGTTCCTAGATTAGTGTTCAATTCTGCTTCCTATGAATGATCTTTTGCATCTCATGGCCCTACTCTTTGAGCTCTTGATTTCTGCTTCTAGGCCATCTTTTCTTTGTCATAAAATGTACTCTATATTTGTAGATACGTAGTTTTTACAGGTCAGTTGCTGAACAGAGTCATTTAGGTGTCGTACGCCTCTTTTCATTTTGTATTGGTTCTGTCATTTTCAGTGTGAGCTGATATAATTTCTTTAAAACCATTGTGGTCTTTCTGTGTATCAAATTATAATTCTTGCAGACAAAATATCCTGTACTCCTCCCATTTGAGGAGGTTGCTGTGGTAAGATGCCTTTAAATTTCTTATAACCTTTATTATTTAAGAGATATTGCCTAAGAGGTACACCTTACAATAAGGCTTAATAGAGGATTTTTCTCCTCAACATGGATTTTATTTTTGCCCTCTGAAACCATTTCTTACTTTGAGTATATTTTCCTGGGAGTGCCTGGGTCTTAGAAACAGTTTGTTTTTCCTTCAAAATCCAGCAAGTATCAGTTTCTTTAGTTTTTTTCTAAAATTTTTGCCCAATATCCAAACCTTTCTTTCTTTTATTTCCCTCTTGTTATTCACAAGGGTCATCTTGAGTTCAGGGGCTGTATTATTCTATTTCCCCATCTCTCTAGACTCTCTACATACTACTCCTCTTCAAAGTCCCACAATGGTTTTCCCATATATATCAACTAGGTGGGTGACAAGGTCACCAGATTTCAAGCACTCATATTGTGAATTGCTATTTAGGCTTATTTGAGACCTCTGATCACATATAAAATGATTTGGCTGTGGATAGAGGCAGTACGTGTCAACAAAGAGGAACCTGTACTTTTCTTCTGTTTTTATGCTGTTTAGCTAATGGCAAGATACTTATCCTCACTGAATTCATTTCTCTTTGAAATTATATAATGAATTTACAGGATTCTTATTGTACTTAGATGTTATATCCTGTCACAAAGGAGATATCGAGTAAGATAGTCATTATTATAAACATTTTATTTATGGTGACGTACATGTGTTCATTAAGAAATCAACTAGACCCATTTTGCTGGCATTGTGAACATGGACCAGTTATTTTAGCCATCTCATACACATTACTTCTGTTTAAGAAAGGAATAGCAATGCTTCCCATAGGGATATTAGGTCAGTAGTTCAGAACTATTTGAAACTTTAAGAAATATATATATATATGAGATATATATAAAAATATATATAGATATATATACATAGATATGATATATAAATAAATATACATATATATTGATTGCAGGGTTCTATGTCAGACACTTATTTTCAGCTTTTGTCATGTAAGTAATTAAAATTTAAAACAAAACCCCCTGAAGTGATGCCAATGCATAACTGGAGTGGAAAACACTATTTTTGAAGCTGAAGATGGCACTTGTAAATTACCTGGCCTGAAGTGCAGTAAGCCCTCAATAAAGTTATATTTCCATCCACTCCCTTGCACACTGCCTCCCTCCACTGCCATGGACAAGAGCTTTGTGAATCATTTAGGAGCCAATAGCAGCCTGCCATGATTATTTTTAATGATCATGTGACATATTTTTAGCTAACCGACAAGATTACAATCAGTACACACAAAATATATAACTATAGTTGCCTATGTTTTATTACCTCACTGTTTCAAATAAATGGTTGCTTATTCAGCTTTGTGTAATAATTTGAAACACAATAAAGTTTTATTTAATCAAAAATATCTCCCTTTTTTATAAAAAATGCTACGTAAAATTAACAGAAATCAGAAAATTGTATTTAATCAATACCCAATATTACTAGGCACTATGAAATGCACTAAAGAAGGCAGTCCCAAAAACATGACATACCGCATTGTTCCATGACAAGTGAAAATAGACTTTCTCTCATTGGTCATTTCGCAAGAAAAAAAAAAACCAACAGTGTACAGTAAAATCTTAAGGGATCTAATATCTAATATCATTTACATTTTTCTTCAATTGCAAAATAAATTTAAATTTGGAAAAGAGAATCATGTAGAAGATAAACTGCATCCATGATCTTACCATTTAAATTTACTGTTAACAATTTTCAAGCTTTCCTATTAAACCATTTATCATGCTAAATAGCAACCCATTTCTTAACAAAATGGAATCACACTGTAGATACATTGCTTAAATTATTACTTAATATTTCAAGTAGAATTTCTGATTTCCTACAGAATTATTTTAATGACTACATGAAACACCGTAATTAACCAATCTCCTATCGTTGACTATTATATCATTTCCAATTTGCTATCTGATAATTATGCTGTGATGAAATATATATTATTTCCTTGAGATATGTGATCAGAAAGGGAAATGCTGATTCAATGGATCTGCTTATTTTAAGACATGTCAACATGTATTTCCTAGTTGCCTTCAAGAGAGACAACTAATTTTACTCCTCCACAACACTTCATTTCTCAAGTTCCTTTTTTTTTTTTAAAGCTTTGTCAGTTTGATAGGTCAAAAATAGTATTTCCTTATTTTAATTTAATAGCTACAATTTTTAAACTCATGGTTGTTACTTATGGTGATGCTTTTGTGCTTTAAGCCAACAGTTGAACAGTAACAATTACCTCAAAAGTACACTTTGACAACAGTTTCGCATATATTATTTCATATAATATCCCAGCAGCCTTGAAAGATAATTAGTGGAAACAATAATCATTAAAGCATATCACAAAGCATAATAATTCCTTCTAAAAGTATTCATACATTGAACTCCCAGTTTCAAAATTTAGGTGAATATTTTTAGTAAGACCTGCCATTCGCAGAGTTCATGAAAAAGAAGGAATTTGTTCCCTAGGACTAATCCCTTTTGGATAAAGATGAGAAGCTATTATTTCATTCTGGCCTGGTGAGTACATGAGCTAAATGCTGACTAGGAAGTATTTTTTCATCTTAGGCTAAGCTTCTTTTGGGCCAACTTCCATAATTTCAATTTCTGTAGCATTACACTGTACTATATTATAAATGCTATGTTCTATTTAAATCTAGGCATTATTTTTGCCAAGCCTTCTGTCTACCTCTGTTTTTTGTTTTATATGATTTTTTATTATAATAGTAACAAATTCTCATTGCAAAAAGTAACTACAGAAATGTACAAAGTAAAAGTAAATAATTCCCCCTTCTTTGGCCTTCAATTCCATTTCTGGAAAAAGCCACCATTATCAGTATGATTTTCATCCTTTGGTATTTTCTAACATATTTTGTACACAGTTGGGCCCATTCTATACTTACAATTATATTGCATGATTTTGTTATGTGTCATTGTACAGTATTTGATCTTGCTTCAGAGTATGCTATTGGAGGGATGTAACATTTAAATTTGGGCTGGGGGCAGTGTTTCACACCTGTAATCCCAGAACTTTGGGAGGCTGAAGTGGGCGGATCACTTCAGGCCAGGAGTTCGAGACCAGGCAGGTGTTTGAAATCAGCCTGGCCAACATGGCAAAACTCCTCTCTATTAAAAATTCAAAAATTAACCAGGTGTGGTGGTGTATGCTTGTAATCCCAGCTATTCAGGAGGCTGATGCAGGAGAATGGCTTGAATCCAGGAGGTGGAGGCTGCAGTGAGCTGAGATGGTGCCACTGCACTCCAGTCTGCACAACAGAGTGAGACTTTGTCTCAAAAAAAAAAAAAAAATTAAATCTAGTGCCTTATAATGAAGATTTATGTTTTTTCTCCAGTATAGTTGCCAATATTAAAATAAGCATCTTTATATGCCAGTATATTTCTAGATTAAATTGCTAAAAGTTTATTGTTAACATAAACTGCTAAAAGTTCAGTTGAAAGTAATTCACACATACAGTAATGCTAGGCATTACCATACATTTTTTAAAAATACATTTCCAAAATATCCATCCATAGATTATTATAGTATCTATCTTCATACTCTCACCAACAATGAATGTATTTATTAGTGTTTATATTTTGTTCATCCCAGTTGTTAAAAAAGTTTTAATTTGCTTTCAATTAGCATAAGGTTGACCATTTAAAAAAATATATCTAGGGCTGTTTGGATTTTATTTTTAGTAAGCTGCCTTTTCATATTCACTGCCTATTATTCTATTGAATTTTTAAACTTTTCTTCCTGATTTTCAGGCTTTCATTGTATATACCTAAACCAGATATTTTGTCTAATCATGTGTTATATATGTTTCTCAGTCTTTAAACTATTTATGTTTAGAATTTTTGCTATTAAGAAATTCTAATATTTTATGTGAACTTACTTAATTTTTAAAGGTTTTGGTTTTTCTGTTATGCCTATGAAGGCAATCCCTATTCCAATATTAGTAATATTTTTAATACATGTAGTGTTTTTTGTATCTTATTTTCGTGTTTTAGCCTCACATCTTGATTAAATTAGGATTTATTGTCAAGTAAAGCAATAAGAATATATATTTAGTAGGTCCACCCTGTATGTTTTACGTGTGTGTTTGTATACTTCCCTAAATTAACAGCTAGTTTTTCTAGTGTTTTCATTAAGTGATCCTAAGTAACTTAATAAATTTTCAGTCATTTAAAATGACACCTTAAACATGTAATAAATTTTTCTAAATGTATGTATTTTGGGACCTTATGCATGTTCATTTATTTGTTAGCCTACTGTTGTACCAATGCTGTTAATTATTATGAAATTATAAGGCATTATATATCTTGTAGGACTAATCCAATTTCTTTCCTAATTTTATGGCTATTTTTACGTGATTTTCCATATAAACATTAGAATTATTTTTTTGGATGAGAATAAAAAGACAGCAGTTAAATGAAGATTTTCATGATTAAACCTTGAGAAAATAGAAGAGAGTAAATTTCTTTCCTTTGGCCATGTTCCCGTTGGCTGTTGGAAAAGATAAATAGTTTAGATTTTCAGCAACTTGCTTTATCTAATTGTTTACAATTTTATTCATTAGTAACTACTTCACTGATCAGAGGAAGTTTTCTTGTAATGAAATAGGCTAATTCCGTTTACTGAAACTGTGTGAAGGAAGTAAAATGACAAGTTTTCATTCAGTAGTGTTAAGATTTCTGTTCATGTGAAAAGCCACACAGCTGCATATGGTCTGCTAGCTCTTGGATTCTCAAAGAAACTGGAAAGGCAAAGAAACAGCCTACATAGAGAAAATTATGAGTCAGAGCATGTAGTAACTTTTACTTCATCTCATCATTATAAATTGAATTAAGTTGAATAAACTGAATTAACTGGTACTCTTAAGCTCAGTTTTTCTTAAAATTAGAGCCATTAAATGCAAGTTCAAATGAAGAGCATTCAAGGAATGTATGACTACTTTTCTAAACATAGAACATACCTAACTTATATAGTTTAAGATCTGAAAGTTCACTGTAAGTCTGTAGTTTGAACCTTGAATTCACTATGTAACAATATGTTAAAAATGAAGTTTCCAGGAAAACTTCAAGACAGAATAAATGTGAAATTCTAAGGCCACATTTCCATGTGTAGATAAAGAAATTAGAAAAAAAATCATTTTCAGGCTTCTTGGAGTCCTCCAACCAGCATAAATATTAAGAAAATGGGGTCAGAATGAGAAAGGGGGGGAGGTTAAAAATGATATTTCTTTGAAGAGAGGTATTATTGGGCTTCGAGCTCCCATTTCCTCTTTGAAATAATAACTTTGCCACTTTCTTACTCCAAACCTAGTAAAGCAAGTGTCAAGGGAACCCCTTAGACAAAACTGCAATGTTTTTCTTGCATACGTGGGCCAATGCCTGACACACATCTGAAATACAAAGTCAACCATTGAGTGGAATTTTACCCTACCCAGGAAATCTTGAAGCCAGGGAAAGATTATCATTTTGGAGATGGAATCGAGAAAATGACTTCACTGAGGTGGGTGTTCATTCTCAAAGTTTACAGGGCACAGATAAGCAAGAGTGTTTGCAGTGGACCATAACCCGGCAAGAGGTTTCCTTCAATTCTGTCCAACGACATTGTCTGGAAAAGTAAGACCTGAGCAGAATAGGGCAGTAAATCTATTGTTGTTTAACCAGAGGTAGAGAAGGGAAACACAAGGTATCAGAATATAGTTGCATCTACTCAAGCTAAGGCAACTTCAGGAAGTAAGGAGTCAACAGTTGTTAAATCCCAAGGAGCCAATGGAAATTTGTGCATCAGAGAAAGCATCAGCCACACCCACCCAGGGTCACCAGCTTTAAATGTCTGCCTCACCAAAAACTGGAAGCCACCAACCAAGTAAGAATAGACCCATCTCCTTACCTATTTTTCTCCCAACTGCCAAATCCTCCCAGGCCCCAGATTTAGCCTTATCCAATTAAATCAGCAGTTAGAAAATAGAGGATGAGGTAGGAGTATGAAGGAGACAAAATCAAAAACAAAAAAAAACACCTGCCTTCCCCCACTAAAAGACTTGATGGCCCACTCTGTGTAAGAATTTTTTAAATATGCTAATTCAAAAGTAAAATTTGATTACAATTCTGGACTGAAAATGCTAGTACTGTTTACGTGGTTTGGGATTGCTATGATCTAAGACAGAGCCAGAAAAGTCCTGAATCTTGTCATGATTTTGTCCAGGGAAAGAGACAGCCTCCACTCTCTAAATAAAACATAAAATGGGGATGAGAAATGTGTTGATAGCAATACATTCTAGACAGTGAAATAAACAGTTAACAAAAAACTATATGAAATTATAATTTAATATTGATTTTAGACCAAAATAATTATTTCAACGCATAACTGAGATATCCTGGAGTTCCGAGAAAATATCTTCTTCCTCCAAGCTAATCATTTCTGCCTTAAATCCATGAGTCTTGAGCCATCCCTTCACTCAACTCACACTAGTATAAAGATTCAAAATCCTTAGGCTGATATCTGAGCTCTGGATTCTTGGATTCTGTCCACTTGGAGGACAGATGCCTGGCATATTCTGTTCATCTGAGTCTTTTTCTGTGGGAACTGAGGATGGATAATTACGACCCTCTGTCCATCAGAATATCCTCCATATCATCCCTTTTACTCCCCACGGTATACTTCACCCTCCAGTGGCTCTCTGTTGGAAAGGTTAATATACAGAATATTTTTATGTCTTTAAACTCACAAAAGTTATATTCTTTCATTCAGCTATTCATACATTCATTCATTTATCACTTAAATTTATATTTTACAAAATGCCAGATGATAAATGTTAAAAAAAAAAAAAATGGGAGCAATGAAATTACTCCAAAATCCTAAATGGAAGGTTTGCAGTTTTGGAATTGTGGGTTGACTGTTTGTCAACTCTTTTCATCATATAAATGGAAGGATATATGAGGAAGATTAAAAATGACAATTTCTTTGGAGAGGGTTATTGGGCGGCTGTACATGTCTCTTTTTTTCTCTTCAAAACGCCATGGTTTACTGCCGATCTCTGGAAAGTGAGTTTATAGCTGACCAGGTAGATAGTACACTGCACCATGGAACACTGCAGAAGGATATCCACACAAATGTATCAAAAGCATCGTGAAAGAAAAAGACAACATTTGGATATCCACCTGTTTGAGGGCATTAGCTTCAGATTAAAACCACACTAATAAAATAAGTCCTTTTTAAATCCTTTACCTCTAATCCTCGCTGTCTACTGAGCCTAACTCTTGAAAGAACAGAAATAAAAATTTAAGAATATGGTAAAATGGTGAATCAAGAAAGAAAGTAGACATAGAACATCCTTGTTCCTGTCAATCTTTGAGTCCTGGGTCATGCAGGAATTGTGATAGGGAGTTATGAAGCTTTAAATAGATTGAAAGACTGAAGCTTTGGTATAAGATTGCATTGGGCTTTTTAATATCTAAGAATGGGCATAGACAATATAGTGAAATTACTTCAGGGTTTCACAGTAACCAGCTTAGCATTTTCAGCAAATTGGTTATACAGTATGTTTAAGGAGCTCAATACCTAGAAAGATAGAGAAGCTGCATATAAATAAAGTGCAATTCATTTATTCAACCAATATTTATTGCCCATGTGCTATATGCTAGGCATGGTTCCAGGTATTGGGAAAATAGCATGAACACTGTGTGAGATGCCTTTAAAAATATTTAAGAAAAGGTACTTTGAAGTTGAAGAAGTAATTCTGTCCCGGGGTCTGTAGGAAGGCTTCATGAAGGTAATGTTTTTACATACCTTCACAGAGGCAGAAGTTTGTCAACATATGAACTACCAGGTAGCAGAAGCTGTGTGTTTAGAGGGAGAAAGGGAAAAGGTCAAAACAGTATAGTAGCCATGCGCTGCGAGTCAGCATGATGTCTTGGGGACAGCATGAGTATTGAGTCAAACAGAGCTAAATTTACATCTAGGTGAAATCTTAGCTGAGTAACGGCTGACAATTTTATGAGCCTATCTGAAGTTGTCAACGTTGTGGGTGGTTTTCGGATCTTTTCTAATACTCACTTTGCCAAAGTTAGAATGCTTCAAGTGACACTTCTGCCTGATAAGAGAACATCTTACATTACAAAAATCACATATTTTTTTCTAAGTAGGAATTGTTTACCTATAATTTTGAGGAAGACAGAGAAATAAACCAAGTCGTGATCAAAGAGTGAAAGATGTCATAGATCATAAAACATTAGTCATAAGGCAGAGCTACATGTTTATAGAGATGCATGCTTATATGGTTTGGCTCTGTGTCCCCACCCAAACCTCATCTTGAACTGTACTCCTATAATTCTCACATGTTGTGGGAGGGACCAGGTGGGAGATAATTGAATCATGGGAGTCATTTCCCCCATACTATTCTCATGGTAGTGAATAAGTCTCATAAGATTTCATGGTTTTATAAGGGGTTTCCACTTTCACTTCTGCCTCATTCTCTCTTGCTGCCACCCTGTAAGAAGTGGCTTTCACCTCCCACCATGATTGTGAGGCTTCCCAAATCACATGGAACTGTGACTCTATTAAACCTTTTTTCTTCCCAGTCTCCAGTATGTCTTTATCAGCAGCATGAAAATGAACGAATACAGCAAATTGGTGCCAATAGAGTGGGGTGCTGCTGAAAAGATACCCAAAAATGTGGAAGCAACTTTAGAACTGGGAAACAGGCAGAGGTTGGAACATTTTGGATGACTCAGAAGAAGACGGGAAAATGTGGGAAAATTTGGAACTTCCTAGAGACTTGTTGATTGGCTTTGACCAAAATGCTGATAATGATACGGACAATAAAATCCAGGATGAGGTGGTCTCAGATGGAGGTGAGGAACTTGTTGGGAACTAGAGCAAAGGTGACTCTTGTTATGTTGTAGCAAAGAGACTGGCAGCATTTTTCCCCTGCATTAGAGATTTGTGAAACTTTGAACTTGAGAGAGATGATTTAGGGTATCTGGCCGAAGAAATTTCTAAGCAGCAAAGCATTCAACAGGTGACTTGGGCGTTGTTAAAGGCATTCAGTTTGGAAAGTGAAGCAGAGCATAAAAGCTCAGAAAATTTGCAGGCTGATAATAGGATAGAAAAGAAAATCCCATTTTCCAAGGAGAAATTCAAGCCCGCTGCAGAAATTTGCATAAGTAACAAGGAGATGAGTGTTAATCACCAAGACAGCAGGGAAAATGTCTCCAGGACATATCAGAGACCTTTGTGGCAGCCCCTCCCATCACAGACCCAGAGGCCTAGGAGGAAAAAATAGTCTTGTGGGCTGGGCCCAGGGTCCCTCTGCTGTGTGCAGTCTAGGGACTTGGTGCCCTGCTTCCCAGCCACTCCAGGGATAACTAAAAAGGGCCAAGGTACAGATCAGGCTGTTGCTTCAGAGGGTGCAAGCCCCAAGCCTTGGCAGCTTCTATGTGGTGTTGAGCCTGCAGGTGCACCAAAGTCATGAATTGAGGTTTGGGGACCTCTGCTTAGATTTCAGAGGCTATATGGCAATGCCTGAATGTCCAGGCAGAAATTTGCTGCAGGGACAAGGCACTCATGGCGAACCTCTGCTAGGGCAGTGCAGAAGGGAAATGCAGGGAGGGCACTCCCACAGAGTCCCCACTGGGGCGCTGCCTAGTGGAGCTATGAGAAGGGAGCCACTGTCCTCTAGGCCCCAGAGTGGTAGATCCACCGACAGTTTATACCATGTGCCTGGAAAAGCCACAGACACAGCAGCTTGTGAAAGCAGCCAGGTGGGGGGCTTTACCCTGCAAAGCCACAGGGGCAGAATTGTTCAGTTGTTGTGGGTTCTGTGGGAACCTACCTCTTGCACCAGCGTGACCTGGATTTGAGACATGAAATCAAAGCAGATCATTCTGGAACTTTAAGATTCGACTGCTCCACTGGATTTCAGACTTGCCTGGGGTCTGTAGCCCCTGTATTTTGGCCAATTTCTCCCATTTGGAATGGCTGTATTTACCCAATGCCTGTATCCCCATTGTATCTAGGAAGTAACTAACTTTCTTTTGATTTTACAGGCTCATAGGTGGAAGGGAGTTACCTATCTTGGATAAGACTTTGGACTGTGAACTTTTGAGTTAATGCTGAAGTGAATTAAGACTTTGGTGGGGACTGTTGGGAAGGCATGATTGGTTTTGAAATTTGAGGACATGAGATTTGGCAGGGTCAAGGTGTGAAATGATATGGGTTGGCTCTGTGTCCCCACCCAAATCTCATCATGACTTGTACTCTCATAATTCCCATGTGTTGTGGAAGGGACCTGGTGGGAGATAATTGAACTATCGGGGCAGTTTCTCCCATACTGTACCTGTTGTAGTGAATAAGTCTCATGAGATCTCATGGTTTTATCAGGGGTTTCAGCTTTCACTTCTGCCTCATTCTCTCTTGCTGCCACCATGTTAAAAGTGCCTTTTGCCTCCCACCATGATTGTGAGGCCTCCTGAGCCACGTGGAACTGTGAGTCCATTAAACTGATTTTTCTTCCCAGTCTCAGGTATGTCTTTATGAAAGACAGCATGAAAATGGACTAATACACATGCATATATTTAAATAATTATAAATGTTCTTTATTGAACAATAGATTATATATATATTATATATACATCAGACATTACGCTATGTGGTCTAGATACTTTACCTTAATTCTTCTAACAATCTTATGCCATTGGCATTATAATCCATACATCTTATGCTGAGGATGAGACAGGTTAAGTAACTCATCCCGTTACGTACCTATTAAGTCACACATCAGTTTTCTTTGATTCCAGAATCCATAACTGTATGCACCACTGAACACTGTTCATTATTTGAATCAGGTTTTATTGCAGATATTTCCATTCTAATTCCCAGAATTTTATAGTAATCTCTGGGAAGCTGGGACAGGAACAGAGGATGGGTAAGGGCCCACCATGAAAAACACCCAATGATCCCTTCTCTCTGATTCCTACCTTTTGTCGCTGGCCTAGGTCTCATTAGTTTTCTTTACTTTCTCTCCCATGACGATGTTATTGCTTCATCTGATGCACTCGTACAAGCATCAGAGGCCAACCTTGTTGTTGGTCCGACTTGTTTGTTGAGGTTCCCTCGATGTAACTACTCATTTCCCCTTTCGTGTTTCTTTGGCTTTCCTTCAAATCGATCCTTTGGTGTCTTTTTAACATGTTAGATTATATCTAAACTCCCAAGAGTTACCCCATTTAGAGATTATCATCTCAGTTACTATTTTCACCATCATCAACATCAGTATCATTATCTCCATAATCATCAATACATTGATTAGATATTGAGAACATCTTTTGTGGCTGCTTTGTTGATGTCAACGATGTGGGAATTATGTGAAAATCAGTCACATCATGGGCAAGTTTGTGGCTTCTTTCCTACTGGTTGAATGTACTGTGGGCTGTGAGGGATTCACTCTTCCCAGTGGTCAATTACATGGCCATTTTTACCCAAAGATTTACTTTGGAGTAGAGACCAGGTGTACAATGTAATGGTTTCTACATGATACTGCTGAGCAGGATGCTTGGATATGCAGATGCACTTTCTGACTCTGTCAGTATGGGGATATTTTTGTTTACCTGGTGGCCATATGGAAGTTGTACAAGTTCAATCTAGGGGCTTGACAGGTTATTTCTCTGGACAGCACAGCCAAGACATGCTGTTCACCTAAGTGCTGTCAGTTTCAGCTTCAAATGTGCATAGTTTCTGCCAAGGCTGACATCTCATTTTCCCATCCTCTCTCCAGCAAGGAGGCTCTCCTGCCAAGCCCACTTAAAATAGTTTCTTCAGTTGTGGCTGGTACTTGCTAACTCCTCTGGGGCAGACTTACTTCTAAACTTTAAGTCATAATATCACCTATTACAAAATTAATGTACAATGAAAAGTCCCCTGGTAACATGGGCAGAGGGAAGGAACAATTCTAACCTCCTATCATCTCAACGTTTTGACAGTTGCTTAAACACACTCTGTAGGATGACTGGCCTTATCCATAATCACTGAGATCATTTAAAGCCTATTTTCCCAGTAAATTCCACTTAGTCCAGTAAAAATGTCCCAAATGCCTCATTGTATATTTAAATTTGCATACGTAAATGTCTTATAAGTGACACCATCTTATAAACATTCCTGAGAGACTTAAGTATCTAAGACATAATCATTGTTTAATAATATTAAAAACAATGATTCTGAAAACTTGTTTCATGGGAAGCATTTTGCATTTATTCTGAGTCAATTCTCACCACAAACACTGCTAAGTAGCAATTATCACATTTTACTTATGAGAAAGCCAAGAGCCAAATATACTAATTTTATCTTCCAAGGCTATTGACCTAAGATGGATAGGATTGTAATCAAGGTTTGCTAATGCTAAAACCTACTCTTCTTCTCATATTTATTTTCAATATTAAAATGAACAAAAGTAATGAAACCATTTGGAGAAGAAGTAAACCTATACAATGCAGAATATTACACAAAATTCAACTAACCTTCCTAACTATTTGTGGCATCAGTGTCAGTGGGAGTAGTGTAGGAGTAATGGTGTACATGAAGGTATTTTTAATTTGGGCGCTACATTTGGAAGGTACCTTAGAATTCCTTCAGTCTAATTCCATTGTAGTGTTACTTCCAGGAGTGTGGTCTAGGGAGGTTACCTCACTTGCCTAACTCCACATATTATTTAGGGGGCAACTTTAGGAACAGAACTCAATCATTCTGACTTATAATATAAAATGTAATAGCTAAATTTGCCTTGACTTTGTACCTGGTAGTGGGTGGTCTCTATACTCAAGTAATTGTATAAGCTAAGATTTGCTAAAATTAAGGAATTAATTATGTAGATAAATTTAATATTTTTGTCAGTTGATTTAAATAAGATTTACATAAGTGTTAAGAGTAGTACAATTTTATTAAAGGTACATTTTCTTATACCATAAAATGAAACGTCAGAAATACTGGTCTATAAATGCAAAATTTATTTTTTAGAGACTTTTTAGGGATTGTATTCAGTTTTTATAAGAACGGAGATCTTTATCCTGGGAACTTGTGCTTAACTTCTGACCCTTGGCTTTTATTTCTCAAATACCTCAGAAAGAGGAGGAACTAAATATCAACAGAGACTATCTGTGACTTCTGATGATTTCTGCTTTGGTAATCCCAGGTGTTAAGAGCACAAAACAATTCTGAATAGAATCCAAGGTCAGCTGCTATGCAAACGGGAGCTGCACTGTCATGGCCTTCCTTTCCAACCAGAAAATCCAGCTGTAAAGTTTGTGATGAAGATGTAGCATGGTCACATTTCTTTTGTAGCTTCACCTTTTCAAACTTTTTTTATTTTTTTAGATTATGTGGTCTTCAAATATTTCTCCTCACCCTTTAAGAAGCAAATATGCAGTAGTGATATTAGTATGTCCATGAAAATGATGTGCTTAACTTTTAGTTTATTCTTTCTACTTAAATAATTCATGACTTTTTTTTTTTTTTAATGGAGTTTTACTTTTGTTGCCCAGGCTGGAGTGTAGTGGCATGATCTTGGCTCACTGCAACCTCTGCCTCCAAGATTCAAGCGATTCTCCTGCCTCAGCCTCCCAAGTAGCTAGGATTACAAGCATCTACCACCATGCCTGGCTAATTTTTGTATTTTCAGTAGAGACGGGGTTTAACCATGTTGGCCAGGCTGGTCTCGAACTCCTGACCTCGTGATCCGCCTGCCTCTGCCTCCCAAATTGCTGGGATTACAGGCGTGAGCCACCGCACCTGCCAGTAATTCATGACTTTTGATGATTTAGTTGCCTACCACGCTTCTCTTCCTTTTCTCCCCATTCTCCCCTGCTATTTTCAAAACAATGGGTCAAGAACAAGACTTGAACAGCTGATGGGTTTTGAGGGGGATGATGGTCTTTAGGAGTCATGAGAGGACACTAAGAACACAACTTGTGTAGCACTTCTCCTCTAGGACAACAGCCATCAGTTTCCATAGCATTCATATAAATTATCCCGAAATTGGTTAGAAAACTGAACTTTGAGAATCTTCTAGTACATTCAAAACAGACATGAGCACATGTGAACTCACTCTCAATCACCATTTCTCACGTTGGGTCAGAGAGTGATTGGATTAACCTGAACCCTAACCGTCACTCATCTAAACACATGGTCTCAGAGTCTCCCCATAAATCATCTCAGTCATTCTTCTGTCACTGCTGAATGTGAAGACGTAACTCAGGTGTGTATGAAGGCAGAAAAATGATTGACAACCATAAATTGGGATCTTTTTGCTTCTTTCTGGTACATTTTCCCTCTGAGTCTTTAGTAGGGTGGTCTATGCGGATTTGAGTCTCTGATAAAAAATGTGAAATAGGTTTTCCTATATTCAATGTAAAATATATCTCTTCATGTGACTATTTACAAAATAAAGTACCTGAGGCAATGGATATGTTAATTGGTTTGATTGTGGTAATCCTTTCACAATGTACATGTGTATCAAAATATCACTTTATACACCTTAAATATATACAGTTTTTGTTAGTTACACCTCACAAAGCTGGAAGAAAATAAGTTTGTGATCAAATGAAAGACAACTAATAGAGATTATGCCATGTCCATAGAGCTGAGTAACCAAATCTAAAATAATTCATGTAGATCAGGGAGGTAAAAATGAAATCATTATTTTCCTGTCATCTTTTCTTTTCCTCATGCTTGTAGTCATTTAAGACACTTTTGGCCAGGCGTGGTGGCTCATGCCTGTAATCCTAGCACTTGGGATGCCAAGGTGAGCAGATCACCTGAGGTCAGGAGTTCGAAACCAGCCTGGTGAAACCAGGTGAAACCACATCTCTACTGAAAATACAAAAATTAGCCAGGTGTGGTGGCACTTGCCTGTTGTCCCAGCTACTTGGGAGGCTGAGGCAGGAGAATTGCTTGAACCCCAGGGGCGAGGTTGTAGTGAGCTGAGATCGCACCACTACACTCCAGCCTGGGCAATAGTGCAAGACTCTCTCTCAAAAAAAAAAAAAAAAAAAAAAGACATGTTTATTGAGAACTTCAATAAAATCAATGTCCCAGGTTCTGAGGTTTCCAGTACTATTTTCCATTAGTGGATAGTAAGGTGCATTCCAACACAGAGCCTGAGAGATTCTTTTACCCAACTTATTAAATCAAGTACTGACTAGCAACAGTAATTCAAAGATTACTGGTAGAAAGTCACCAACTAGATAGGGTCTTACCCGCTATGTTAATGATCTGTCAGGATTTTCACAGTCATCTTCTTCCTTCCACACACATCTTGTTAGGGAAATAATTTAACATGTAATATCGCAACTCGGGGAATTTTCTAAACCCTCTGATCTTACTGTATTTTATTTAGTGACTTAGGAAAGTGTCACTCCTGAGACACTGGTATGTTAATCTACTCAAAAGTTATTTGTGTGGATATGTTTTTCAAGCATTGACCTCTATATAAATTTCCAAACATGTGGAGCTGCAGGGAAGATACTTGGTCATGGTGAAACAAACAAATTTATTAATTTTTTTTTGTTGAGGGGCGGAGAGGTTGTTCATTTGTTTTGCCTTTCCATTTTGAACCTCCTTGCTTCACACAAACCACTTAACAAAATCTACTGTTTGGGTTTACAAATACTTGTAACAGCACATTTAACCTGTACTTTGAAATCTCCATTAAGCTTTGATATAAAGTGCACATTATTGATTCAAATAATCTGTTGGGAATGGCAAACAGAAATTTCAAGATTAAAAATGGACACTTATCAATAATATGCCACAGCCAATGTTAATAATATTCACGCTCTCCTTAGCACTGACAGTCTGATTACAAATTCCTTGTACTTATTTGGGGCATTAAATTACTTCATACAACCCTTTGCTGGACAGTGTGGTATCCAAGTAAAAAAGGTGTGTAGTAGCTACTCAACAACTCTTCACTATTGTGAAAGTAGCAGGAATAGTGCTTATTCTCCTAGGAAAGCAGAAATCCTTACTTCACATATCATAAATTTTTCATCTTTATCAGTGCATACGATTTACCACTTATTATGTCTATATGTGTGGTTTAATCTTGAATTACCGCTTCTGTATGCTAGATATATAAACAGTCTGATTTATGTCATATGTAAAATAGAAACATAGAAAACTGTAATACCATTGCATAAATGAGATAATTTATTCAAGGTCCCTAATGCTGGTACCCAGCATATAAATGTCAACATTCGTTAATTCCTTTCCCTCAGAAATAATCACTATTCTCTATCTTGAAATGCAAGTTTCTGCAAATGTTTATCAGGTATATTCAAATAAATATATTCCAACATTATTTATTGTTAACTGATTTAAAAAGCAAGCATGAACTTTGTAGAATATTTGGAAATTACAGGATGTAATATAAAAGAAAAATAAAAATAACTTTTTCAGTTTGAGTACTGTCAGAAAACAGATGGCATGCTCAATCCAAGTAATTCTGCAATGCTTAGAGAAATTAAGAAGTTTCCTAGAGGACCAATACTGGACAGCCATTACCACCCCTCAGCCTGAAAGGAGAAGTGGAGGGAATGGTGGAACCCCACGATGGTAGCGATATGGAGAGGGATTCTTGACAGAAGCCTTGGCCTTCATTAGATAAATATAGCTAAGCCACCGTGGCTTAGCGGGGATAGAGAAAATTAATTCCCTGATGTCATCTTCCTACTACCTCTGAAAGTTCTTTTGATAACTTCTTTTAACTGAAACTTAAGCCAGAGAGCTAGGAAATCACACAAAGGAGAACATCAAGGTCAGCCTCCCAAGATTTAGAGTAGGATGGAGAACGGTAAACAGTAGATTTAGGGAGGCTGAGAGAACGGTCAGCACCCAGAATGATTTGGTCTTTCTGACTGGTAATTCGCATTCCGCTTAAATGCACTTAATAACCTTAGTTGGTTGGTATTGCTGAGGATTAGGCTCCAAGTTTTTAAGCTATCATCTTGTATCATAAAGAGTGCCTGTAATTCACTACTTATGTTAGATAGTTGTTACTATTTGTTTTAATAGTTTATCAAGCTAAGAATTTATAGTACAGACTTACAGAACTTATCTCAACAACTTGAACAATTCTGAGTACACATCAATCACACTGAATTTGTTTTTTACCTTTACTCATTCATTCTGAGAAGCTCCCTACCATCTTCATGAGCACACCTGTGATTGCTGTAATCATGTCAGTTGCATTTATTTCATTCTATTTTTGTGTTCTAATGACCAATACAAAGTGTGATTGTTGTGTTACGACTTTCTTGGTTGCAAATATCAGAAACGGAATCAAAACTATTTTAAGGGAAAGACTTGTTTAACTTACATATCTCTAGATTACACAGGTATATTTTGGAATAGGTATAGACAAAGCTGGATCTACAGGCTCAAAAATTATATAGTACAAGCCTATACACATTTTTATTATACAAAGTTACCATTTCCTTACATAATTTTTCCCATTCTTAAAGTAGTCTGTGTTTAGACAAGATTAAATTTCCATACTGCTGTGGTTTTTAGAAGTATAAATTTAGCTATCTCTATTTCTATATTATCTATATATCCAACCATCCACTTATCTCTATATTTATATTTAATATATATATTAAATATGGTAACCATATAGTTATAGAAATATATATTTACAGATGCATCTTTATCTTGCCACTGTTTTCCACTTTCAAGTAGGCCTTCTCACTTATAACAGGTAGAAAAGATGGCCCTTGGGAATTAGAGATGATAGTATAAAATTTTAGCAATGCAGCAGAAAGAGAAATCCTCCAGTATTCCTAGCAAAAGCCTATAGGGTCATTCTCATCATCTGCTTTGGGCCATTTCACCATCAGTGAATAAATAACTGCAGATATCTGTATATATAGAGAAAGACAGAATACTCTTGCAGGTGAGGCATAGGTAAAGCCTGTTGATGTCTCGCTTTTAGATATCCTCCTAAATATTTCTTTTTTTTTTTTTTGAGACGGAGTCTCGCTCTGTCACCCAGGCTGGAGTGCAGTGGCGCAATCTCAGCTCACTGCAAGCTCCGCCTCCCGGGTTCACGCCATTCTCCTGCCTCAGCCTCTCCGAGTAGCTGGGACTACAGGCGCCCGCCACCACGCCCGGCTAATTTTTTGTATTTTTAGTAGAGACGGGGTTTCACCATGGTCTCGATCTCCTGACCTCGTGATCCGCCCACCTCGGCCTCCCAAAGTGCTGGGATTACAAGCGTGAGCCACCGCGCCCGGCCCCTCCTAAATATTTCATAACTTTTTTGTGAGGTATGTATCTAAATATTAGGTTTCAATGACGAGACTCTATTATCTACAAAGATTTTTAAAGAAAAGATAATGTCAGCCTGGGAAGAAACAGTTAAATTGTTTGAAACCAGCCTATTCAACAGCCTAGGTGCAGAAGGAAGAGACAAGTCATTTACTAAAAGATACGTAATAACATGTAAGGTGGCTTAGATTCTAGGGAAAATGAAACATGATTTTTAAAAATCAAAACATACAAATCATCCTTGAAAATAAAACATTCCTCCAAAACTATTTAAAAATTAAATGGAAAGTAAATAAAAGCACATTAACCATGGCAGCTGAAAGCAAAATGGTCTTTTATAATTTGTGTATCTGTGGGATCTACTTAAAATGAATCTTAACGATTAACCAATCATTAAAGTAATAAAAGGTTCTAGAAATATGACTCAAGTAATATTAAAGATTTGACAATGTAGTAGAGTGACAAATGCATGAATAAAAATACAATTTAATCCAACAAATTTTTCAAGCCAGCCAAACAAAAGTATGGTCTTGCATATTTAGTAAACACCTGCAATTATATGTGTAACAAGTTGCTTACTAACCTCTTATTTTGTATCTGAACTCTCTAGTGCTATCTCTTTAAAGAAGGTCTCTAGAAAAATTATGTGTATGTACAAGACATCATAGTCTCTAGTAATAACTGTGTCAATTCAAAATATAAAGCTATCTCC
This sequence comes from Symphalangus syndactylus, assembly GCF_028878055.3. Classification (NCBI taxonomy): domain Eukaryota; kingdom Metazoa; phylum Chordata; class Mammalia; order Primates; family Hylobatidae; genus Symphalangus; species Symphalangus syndactylus. The sequence goes on from NC_072428.2 coordinate 16,200,385, forward strand.
TTTGGGTACTATTAAACCAAGTTCTCTGAATTATTAAAACTTGTGCTGTGATATGGTATGGTAGGCAGAATTATAGAATGGCCTCCAAGTTTCCTGTCTCCTGGTGTATTCACCCTGTGTTATTCCCCTCTGTGAATATAGATGGGACTGTGAACGTGATGAGATACATACTCATGAGAGGATACACTTTATAACAAAAATGAAAAGTTTTTTAGATATAATAAAGGCCCCTAATCAGTTGATCTTGAGTTATAAATAGGAAGCACGTTCTAGCAGAACTCGACCTAATCAGATGAGTTATTTAAAAGATGGTTTAGAGGTGAGAAACAGATGCACTCATTATCCTTGAAGAATCAAATAGCCATGTTGTATAGAGAGCTGTATGGCAGGAAGTGATCAGCAGCCCTAAGAGCTGAGGTACGCATTCCTACAACCACAAGAAATTGAATTCTGTCAATAGATGGTGAGATCGAATGAGAACCCTGAGCCTCAAGTGAGACTGCACCCCTAGCCAACACCTTGACTGCAGCCGTGTAAGTTCCTGAGCAGAAGACTAAGATAAGTTGTGCTTGGTTTCCTGACCTGTGGAAATGGCAAAATTATAAATGTGTGTTGTGTTAAGCTGCTAAATCTGTTGTTACACAGCGACAGAAACTAATCAACGTGGCTTCTCCACATTTATTTATTTTGTGTGTGTGAGACAGAGTCTTGCTCTATTGCCCAGGCTGGGGTGTAGTGGCGCAATCTCAGCTCACTGCAACCTTTGCTTCCTGGGTTCAAACGATTTTCATGCTTCAGCCTCCCGAGTACCTGGGGTTACAGGTGTCTGTCATCACATCCAGCTAATTCTTTTGTATTTTCAGTAGAGATGGGGTTTTACTATGTTGACCAGGCTGGTCTGTACTCCTGGCCTCAAATGATTTGTCCGCCTCAGTCTTCCAAAGTGCAGGAGTTACAGGCATGAGCCAATGTGCCCTGCCTATACACATTTTTATAACAGAAAATGACCATTTCCACACATAATTTTTCCCATTCTTAAAGTAGTCTGTGTTTAGACAAGCAGTACAGTCACTCAGGAGTAATCCATAAGTCAGAAAGAAAATGATACTCTTTACGAGCTTTCTCCTAGAAAAATAAAAATTCTCCTATTTATTTTGCATTTCCTAAGCCAGGTCTTTTAAATAATCCTGAGAAGTTAATGCAATATAAATTATGTTTCCAGATTAAAGAACATCCCTTACTTAAGAACTTTGAAGTGTAGAGATGGAGGCTGCCGAGGAGTTCCATGCTTACTATTATTCCCTTCAGTATCTTCACCAGTGGAAAAGAAGAAGCATTTTCCATAGATGTTGCAGTGAGGAGCTACATTCAGTAAAATTCACTCTGTAGGCCCAAGGGTTAAGAGAAAGTGGAGACCAAAGTTAGAAAATAAAGAACGTTGAATGTCTTTTTTTTCCCTTAAAACTCTCTCTTATTAGCAATATGAAAATCTAAATAATTACAGATGGGGATTTTTGGAAGGAGATGCGTACAACAGGGGTACATGCACTACTACAAGGCCAAGTTAGAGGTCATCCCAGAGACATTCAGAATTTCATTACAGAAGCCCAGCTTGTCACTGTGTCGTGTCCAATGTCCACTAATATAAGGTGATGGTTTTAGGTGCAAGAGTGGTTGAAAGGCAGATGAGTGCTTTATCTAATAATAACTAAAAGATTAATGTCAACTTGGCCAAGTACTGTTGAAAGGCAGAAGGAAAAAAAATCCACAACCTTATGAATAAGCTCCAACTTCTGGGACTGAATATTAGATGGAGAAACTACTACTTTTTTTAGTTATACATTTTATTTATTATAAATTTTATTTAACAGATATTTATTGAACATATACTATATGGCAGGCATTGTTTGACACAAAGATGGCATGCACTGATCATGAGTAGTTCCTTCTCCAAAAGGCAACTGAGGAAGGAGAGTGGGTATTTTCAATATGTTTCTGCTAGACTATGAACTTGAAGGCCTATATTTTCCATTGTTTTGTACCAATGGTTTCTTAACAGAGGTCCAGACACACAGTGAGTGCTCAACAAATGTATGTTAAATGAATAAATGGATAAAAGATTGGTTCACTCACTACTTAACAGAGAATTTTACAAAATCAAGTCAATAAAAGTATCCTGTTTGTCTGCCTTAACATTCATCTTCAAATGCAATAAAATAGTAAATGGGAGCTGACCTATTAGACTTTCACAGCTGGAGGTGAAAAAAGGAAAGGTAGTAAAAGCACATGTTGCTGAACAATAAAGGGGGTTCCATTTATTGTGAGTTCTCAGTTGTTTCTAGGAAAACAATGGTAGCTCCAACCCTTGTATTTTCGAGGCTACTGAATATGTTCCAGGTACTAGAAACTACAGAGACAGAAATAATAAATTCCTGCCCTCGAGGATAAACTCATATATATAGATAATGACAAACAGGCAGGGTATTACTATAAAGTTATCTTTTGGAGTCATGTGGGATTACATGAGAAAGAGGCCTGCCTGACCCAGAGAGTTGCGAGTATGTGTGTGGCTGAGGAAAGAGGGTTATGAAAGTGGTCATCTAAAGATTCCCAGGGATGATAATTCTAAATTGAGTTTTGAAAAATGTGTTGGAGTTAGCTTTCAGGGGAGCAAGGGGGACGTTGTAGGCAGAGAGTGACTTACATAAAGATAAGGTTATGAAAGCAGTTAAGGGAATGGACTTTAAAATAAGCAAAACTTGACGCACGATGTTTTTTAAAAGTCTGTACATGATATGGGTGGAAAATTACAAGAACCTGGACTAAAGCAGTTGCATGGGATGGAATGAAGTGGGATTTGACAGAAATTAAGGGGAAAAATAGACAGGACCTGGCGATTGTAAATGTGGAGGACAATCCCGATAGAGAAGGGACCTTTTTCAAGTGACTTCCTGTTATTCAGGGAGTAAATTGCAGCACCAGGAATTTATCCCGGCTGTGTCTGAGCCCAAAACCTTTTATGCTGGCTTCCATTATATTATACTCCATTTTTAAAAAATAAAGGAGGAACCATAATATCATTGGGCAGGTATAAGATCATTCACTGGGGAAAATTAAAAATAGAAGTTAAGGTAGGTATGGATACTTCATGAGGTGAGGATGGGCTGATAGGTAGAAAGTGGAGGCAGATAGAAAGCTCTAGTTAAAGATTCAAGGCACAGAAAAAGGGAAACACAGGATGTGTCAAGCCCAAAATGAACAGAAGTCTAAGCCATAACTCGTAGGAATACATTTAGGATTTAGACACGTAGGAATCCAAACAGGGAGGCAACACACGGAGGATCTAGCTGCTGAAAGAGAAGATTCAGTTGCAGAAAGCCACAAGGCCACGGACAACAAGTTCAAATGTAGGAGGAATAAAATACTAGACAAGGACCAAATCACTGCAGAATAAGAAAGTTCCCGTTCTTGGAGAACTAGAATACCGTAGTCTAAGCAAAGTTTGTAGCAAGGTTGATGCACTGTTACTCTATCAAAAAAGTGCTGATAAAAAAGACTCTGTATTTCCCCCATGAGAATGTGTTGTCTCATGACCTGAGTAAGGGTCAAATGGCCCAGAGAAATTCAGTGGACTCTGCTCTATAAGTTACAAAGTTACAAGGCAAGATGCCAGGAAGGTCACTGAAGATATTTTCCTTTAAGGAGCGAGGCCGGAGGGGTGGGAAACACCCTGTATGTGTGCTTTTGATTTCGAATGATTTGAGTTAAGCCAGAAGAATTGGAAATCCATGTGCCAAGAGTTTACACACATGCGAATTCTGTTTGTCATTTTCCTAGTTAATATATACTCCCATCTCTGAGATTTTTCTTGCAGCTCCCTGGTAATGTGTTGCAGCTAAGATTCTGTATAGTCTTTGAAATCTGAAAGATCTCAGTTGAAAGGCTAATTTAACATTTACTTGCTATGTGACTATAGACAGCTAATTAAAATCTTGAAATTCATTTTACTCATCCTTAATGTGGATGATGATAATACACACATCTTACCATGTTGTGAGTTGGAGATTATATGATTTGTAGGAATTCTAAGCAAAATGCAAAGCACTAAGAAAAATGGTACATGTGTCAATTATAAGTAAAATTTATAGTTGTCACATAAATCAAGATAAATCTGTTTTTCTCTTATAATAAAAGCAATTCTTGCACTCAGGAGCTTAACACACATTTTTAAACAAGATCAAAATCTATACAATTTAATGATTATATCAAGAGTTTTACGTAGGTTGACCATATATATAAATTCCTTTTATAACTTTTAAATGAGTTCTATGTTTTTTTGCAATGGAAATCCACTTCTCACAATTAAAGAGGCAGGTTTTATAATCTGTTTCACTAGTTGACAAGTTCTTCAAAATTCCCTACAAGGTAATGCATCGTGGAATTTTTTTTTCTCTCTAACTCTTCACAATACCTATGTCCAGTTAAGGCCCACCCAGGTGGTCCAGGATTATCTCTCCATTTCAAAAGTATTTATTCAATCACATTTGCACAGTCCTTTTTGCCATACAAAGTCTGTTTGAATGCTGACATGTTTCTGGTATTAAGACATGGATATCATTTGAAGAGCATTAGTTGGTCTACCTTGATTGCCCATGAAAATGTTTCTTGTATAACCACAAGAGTCTGAAGAGGAAAATTCTTTATAAATGTTGTATTTTTTTTAGGATTAAGTTAAACTGCAAATAACAGAAGCCTCAAATTCCAGTGACTTAAACAGATTTTATTTTTCTCTCATTAAAATAAGTTTAACAATAGAAAATTCACACACACAGAGGAATCAAGAATCTTTGATCTTCCAACTTCGCATGTCAGTTCACGGATAGTAGCTAAAGCTTCAGCCATCAAGTTCGTAGTCCAACTCACACACACAAAATAAAGAGAAATAAGTTAACAGACTTTCTAGGAGCCCCCCCCCACCACATAACTTTTCTTAACCCTATCGGCTTCCGCTATTTGCAAAGGAGGTTTTCCGTGGACCCAATTTCCAGTTTCTGATACAAAAAAGATTGAAAGAGTGAATATTGGTTAGACAGATAACCGATGCCAGATTAACGAGGAAGTAGTTCTATTTTGAGCGTTATCCAATCAAGATTTCACTTCTCCTTAGCGCTGTTTACAATATAGGCAATCATAATAAAATTTTTATTATGAAAATGTACAAACATTGAAAGAATTTTAAAATATTAGAAGAGTAGCATATCTATATACACACCACTTTCCCACATTTTACTACTCTAATCTTAACCAATTGAAAGGTTGGAAATAAGTTGTATGTGTCATAATTGTTTACCCCTAAACACTTCAGCAGGTGTCTTCTATATAAGAATATTCATCTACACTACCTCAATATCGTCACATCTAAGAAAATTAATTTCCTGATATTAGCTAGTGTTCAAGCTGAAGTCTCCTCTTTTGCCTTAAAAATTCTTACACAGTATTTTTTAAAGCCAGAGAACCAATCATAGTTAAGCCCATGCATCATACTTGTTAGATCTTTTTGATTTTTTAACCTACAATGATTTCCTATTTTCCCCCAATGTTGACTGTGTGAAGAAATTAGGACAGTTTTCTTTTAATTTGTCTTGTGTTTCAACTTTATCAGATAATTTCCCTGTGAATGTTTTAACTTTTTCCCCTCTACCCGTTATATTGTAAAGTATAAGTTTGGACTAAAGGTTTGATTTTTGTCCTTTGGCAAAAAGAAAAGACTTGAAAAAATAAACTTATGTGTAGTTTTCATCCTGTCAGAAGGCCCATATGGTCAGATTGCATCAATATTAGTGATTCTAACTCTGGCTCCTTTTTTTTTTTTTTTTAAACTTTTGTCTTAAGTTCAGGGGTACATGTGCAGGTTTGTTACACAGGTAAACTTGTGTCATGGGGGTTTATTGTATAGATGATTTCATCATCCAGGTGTTAAGCCTAGTACTCATTTGTTATTTTTCCTGATCCTCACTCTCCTCTCACCCTTCACCTTCCCATAGGCCTCGGTGTGTGTTTTTCACTGATATGTGTCCATGTGTTCTTATCAATTAGCTCCCACTTATAAGTGAGAACATGCGGTGTTTGATTTTCTGTTCCTGTGTTAGTTTGCTTAGGATAATGGCTCTATCCATATCACTGCAAAGGGCATGATCTCATTCCTTTTTATGGCTGCACAGTATTCCATGGTGTATATGTACCACATTTTCTTTGTCCAGTTTATCATTGATGTGCATTTAGATTGATTCCATGTCTTTTGTGAATAGTGCTGCAATGAACATACATGTGCATGTGTCTTTATAATAGAAAGATTTATATTCCTTCGGGTATATACCCATTAATGGGATTGCTGGATTGAATGGTATTAAGGTGTGGTTGTCAGATCACTTTGAAAAGTTTTGTGGGGTGATTCTTTGGTACCCTGTAACTAACCATTTTTGGTGGTTTTAGCATCCATCTTTTTCCTGAAACAATGAGTTCATTAGGGACTTGAAATGGCATTTCTCTACTATTAATATATTCATTTCACATATTAGCTGGTATTCTTAGAAAGAACTTTGCCAAAAAGAAAAAACAGAATAAACATGTAACTCTAATATATGAAAGAGGGAGGGAGGGAGAGAGAGAGAGCATGCGTGTGAGAGAGAAGCTAAATTATTTTCCTTTTATTACTAATTTTCAGACTAAGGGATTCGTGTAGCAGTCACTTCCACTGATGGCAAATACGTGTGTGTGTGTGTGTGTGTCCCTCTCATCACCATATTTTTACTGCTTTAAAATGAAGTATAGTCAGTTGTGTTTTTTATGTTCAAATTATATCAAATTTGGCCAGTAAATGCTTCTTTAAGCTGCCTTCTGCATCTTATTGAAATACACCTTGTGATTTTGAGCTCTTCCTGCTCTCAGACACAGTAAAAATTCCCAGGTTCACCTTCTGATTTTCCCTCTTAGAGTAATCAAGAAAGATCTGGATGCCAGTTCTTCTGAGGTGCTACTGTTCCTTAGGCTCTTCAAACAAATAGTGCTAGCAAACTTGCATGTCATTTTTCTGACACCAAAACCTGTTCTCTTAATAATATTTAAATATTTACATGTCTATTTTATTTGTGAAATTCAAAAACTATTTCCAATTACACTGTCAGTAGTACGTTGACTGTAAGTCTTCAGAGTAAAGTTTATTATTTCTTAGCAGGTTTTTTGCTGTTGTTCTGCATATGACTTACAGAGAACTATATTTATGCTATTTAGAATAATTCTTTATTTCCATTGATATATTAGAAATTTTATATACATTTAGGATGAATTCAGTTTGTTTTTAAGTCTAAGTTTTGTATGTTTTGAATTAATTTTTTAAAGCATTTAAATAGTTCAATAAAGCATATGCAGAAATGTCTACATTTATTTTCTTCCATCTCCTGTAACTAATAATTATTAGTTTCTCATTTGTATTTTCTGTAATTTTTCCCACCTAACCTATCGTTATTTCCATCCTTTTCTTGTATTAAGAAAAGGACTACCAGGTACATTAGTATTCACCATACCTTTTTTTTTCTCTTGGAGAGCACTACAAAACAGTACACTAAATAAAACTTAATTTGTTTGCTGGTTTATGTGTTTACGCTTTAGGATGCCATAATACTCCATTGTTTTCATGTTCCCTATTGATGGGCATTTGCATTTTTAAAATCTTTTGCAATTAATTAATTGCAAGTTAATGCTACAGTGAATAACTCTATACCGTTTTACATTTGTAGAGGGGTATATTCAGGGTAGATTTCTGGAAGTGGGACTATTGGATCAAAAGGAATAAAGTATTTCTGTTAGATATCAAAACATTTGCAAACACTAGATTAGCACATTTTGTTCTTCTACCAGGTATAAATGAGAATAGCCCTTTCTCTCCAGCCTTTCCAGCTGGGCATATTGCCAAACAAAATTTTCGCCAAATTGATAGATGTGGCATGGTATATCGGTACTGTTTTTTATTTACCCATTACTTATTATTGGTTAAGTCAGGCATCTTTTTATACATTTGGCGGCCATTCGTTTTACAGTGAATTGTCTTTTTTTGTTTTCTGGAAATGCTTTTTGGATTATTGTTTTAAATATCAGTTCTACTTAAGTGTTGGATTTTTTCTCTTCACAAAAATCACTATATATATATGTATATACATACATATACACATATATACATATATATACACATTCCTTGCCTATCTTCTACATTAAATTACATTTAAAAATCATTTTACCAATGTTTTAGCTTTGATTTCATTTATTTGGGATTCTTTTAATACCTATCTTCAATGTCTACATGCTTTCCCTTGGTTATAATTGTTCTTTGTTTTAGATAATTTTGTCTTTTTCCATTTTTTTCCTGCAGTCAGTCACCAACTATTTCAGTCTTCCTAGATTTTATTCACTTTTATTCAGAATATTTCCATTTCTGATATGTCCTCTTTTTCACATCTGTAATTGCCTAAATCATATTGGTTGTTCCCATTGATTTTGTTATTTAAACCACGGCTCGCATTATCCTGTTTCTTTGCAGCAAGGCTTGGGAGAGCTCTCTATTATTTTTGGTCACTTCACCGTGATCCCAAACATGAAAGAGCTCTCTTTCTCTCTACTACAATCACCAGATATTTTTAGCCCCTGGGTAATTCTTTTTTCTCTTCATTTCCTCCCTGACTTTCACCAGCTCAAGGGGTCCCATCCCTCCCTCTAGCTTTGTCTCCAGCCTCAGTCAGCTCCTGCTGTGCATAAGATGATGCCCAGTGCTCCTCGAGATTTTCTCTCAGCTTTCATGCCCTAATCCCAGCCAGAGATGGGCCTCTTCCTTAACCACATGAAGGTCTCTCACATCTAAAACGGATTTCCCTTGTGCCTAGTCTTGTATATGTTGTGGCTCTGTACAAAGTCAAGGATCAACAGAGAAGAAAATACAGGTAAATTGGGACTTTCTTTGTGAGTGAGCCTCCTTGAGGCTGCAATATGCATCCAAAATCCATGGAGATGTTATAAAAGTTTACTAAGGGTTTGGCTTATTTCTCATTCCTCCCATTGAAGGTACATTTACTCTTCATTGTGCTATTCAATTAGGACTGAAATAAAACAGAGGTCTTTGTTTCTTAAGAAGATTTGCCAGTCTCTGAAATTCATTTTATTTAGGCTCTTTGTATTCTTAGCTCTCTGATGTGTTTTTTAAAAAGCTATAATTGACCAGGCAGATGCAGTGGCTCACACCTGTAATCCCAGCTCTTTGGGAGACCAAGGCAGGCAGATTGCTTGAGCCCAGGAGTTTGCAACCAGCCTTGGGCAACACAGCAAAACCCCATCTCTACAAAAAATACAAAAATTAGCTGGGCATGGTGATGCATGCTTGTAGTCCCAGCTACTCAGGAGGCTGAGGTGAGAGAATCACTTGAGCCCCAGGAGGCAGAGGTTGCAGCGAGCTGACATTGGGCCATTGCACTCCAGCCTCGGTAACAGAGTGGGACTCTATCTCAAAAACAATACAAAACCAAAAACAAATTGTAATTGATGTTTCTATTAGCTTATTGTCTTTTCTGATTTCTACAGTGGGAGAAAGTCTCATTTAATTTCCTATACTGTATTTGAAAACTCATAGGACTTTATTTTAAAGGATTAAACTTGCCTCCTGCAATAATACAAAATTAATCTGAATGTCCGAAGGGTTTTGCTTGAACTACTAGCCCAAGGTTTCTTCACCAGTCTACCTGAGTAGCAAGTTTCTGTTTTTTTCACCTGTCATTAATCCATATGATGACTCCTTGATCTGCTCTATTAGTTATAGAAGATGGACTTTCCAGCCATGGAAGACGATTCTTTGTGTCAAAGATCTATATAATTTTTACCAAACTAACAAGTGAAATTTATGTCTCTAATGAACAGAGTGGTAGATGCTACAAGTGACAAAGCTTATATTGTCATTCTGAGTATTAATCATTGATTCGTTTGAACTTTCTAATCTTTCACAAACATATTTAACCTCATGTTCACAATATCCCTACCAGGTAGTAAATATTATTCCCATATAATAAAATTGATGAAATTGATGTTTGCCAAGACACACCAATAACGAAATAGCTCTATCTTTTCAGCATCTGATTTTAAAGACCTTTTATTTTGTTCATATTTATGGCTTATCTGATATCTCAATTCTTTGAAAATAGGCAAATCAGTAAAAAGAAATATAGACCAAACAAACAAATACCTACCAAAAATAAAAGAACATAACAAAGAAAATTGTAAAAAGTATCAGTCTTGCTTTATTTATCATAGAGGATACATTCCCGAAAACGGAAGTGTTGAATTAATCAGTATTATATGGGGTCCATAAAACCCAATTCAATTTCCATATTCAAAAAAAATTGAAAAAAAAAGTTTACTTCCTGGTCTTTTTTGAGCATTCATTAGATTGTCCTTATGGTGACCATGTCTAAATTTAGAGTTAGGCCCCTATCCACCTGACAATCAACAGTCTCTGACAGTAAAATATTAAATTTTAACACCCAGTATGTATGTTAAGCACTGAAATAGTGTTATATTTGCTTATTCTTTAGAAAATCATCAAAATATTTGCTCATATTCATGACCATTGGCCAGAATATAAAATATTAATGACACATAGAAAGATGACTATATTGTAAACAAGGAAGCATATTGTTGAATGCCATACTGAGAGGCAAGAAGAGCTAGCTGTGATAAATGATAGTGTACAGAAGAGTTTACTCTTCTGTCCTGACCTAGTGCAATTATAAAAAAAAAAAAAAGCACCCTCCCACACACTGCCAAGTGAAGTATACCAGTTAACATTTCCTGAGTGCTTCCTCTGTGTTGGACATATTAAAAACACCATCTCATTCATTCCTAGCAGATATTTTCTTTTTTTACTGTTGTAAAACATTTTATTTCTATAATATAGTGTCATTAACTATAGATACAACGCTCTACATTAGATTTCCCAAACTTCTTCATCTTATAACTGAAAATGTAGACCCTTTAAACAACCTCTCTCCACTTTTCCACCCTCAGGCACTGAAAAGCACCGTTCTTCTCTTTGCTCCTGTGAGTTTGCCTTTTTAGATTCCCCATCTAACTAAAAATATGCAGTATTGGTCATTCTATGCCTGACTTACTTCACTTAGCTTAGTGTATTTCAGGTCCATCCATGTTGTTTTAAATGGCTAGATTTTCTCCTTTTTTATAGTTGAATATTATTCCATTGTATATATTCTAATGTGTATATATATTCTATTGCATGTATATATACATATATATGGGATATATAGAAAGAATCTGTATCTATACATACACTATATTTTCTTTTTTGACTTTTAGGTTCAGGAGTACATGTGCAGGTTTGTTATATGGTAAATTACGTGTTGCAGGGGTTTAGTGTCCAGATTATTTCATCACCCAGATAATAAGCATAGTACCTGACAGGTAGTTTTTTGATCCCCACCCTCCTCTACCTTCAGGTATGCCCTGGTATTTGTTGTTCCGTTCTTTGTGTCCATGTGTACTCACCGTTCAGCTCCCACTTTTAAGTGAGAACATGTGGTATTTCGTTTTACTTCATAGATGGGAGAGGAGAAAACTGAGGCTCAAAGTAGATTTAAAAAAAGACGGAAGCAAGCAAACAAAAAACTTTCACAGTGTTACATAGCTGGTAAGTGTCAATTTCAAGATTTTAAGTCAAATATATTTTACACAGAAGCCCCCCTGCTTTTTCCTCTATATTAGGCCAACTCAAACATGGACACTTTTAAGGAAAGAACCTCTCTGCTTAGCTTTATATCTCTGTTTCATGGAGGGTGGCTTTCCTTATGGTACTTCAGTTTGCTTTAGTCCTGTCCTTGCTTTCAGCTTAATTGCCTTTCAGATACAGAATTAACTCTCTTCAAGGAAAACCAATTTAAACAGAACAATTTGTTTGTATTCAGACTCATACATCCAGTAGAAGCAAGGAATAATAGAGGTCATCTTTTCAAATGCTTTTGTCATACAGATGCAGAAAATAAGGTTTCCCAATGTTACAATTAGGAAGGCATCTGGTCTGAACCTCGATTATCAATATCATAAAGCTGTGTTCTTTCTAATAAAGGAACTATGCGGTTACCTCTTGCCTCAGTCTTTCCACTGATATTTTTTAATGAAAATCTTGCAAGAAAACAAACGTTGGGTTTTCTTAAGAAATAAAATGATCAGTCAGTACCAATTACATATGAGCATGACCCTCAAGAGATTCATGAGTGACGGTCTGCAATAGGAACTTGGCAATATGTTTAAAGCAGCCGCCTCCCTCGGCGGCTTAACCTGATCCAGCTTGCTCCCTTCATTTTATCATGGATGAATTTGATCCAGTTCTTCCCTGACACATACGTACCATCTGAATTTGGCCTACCGTAGTCCCTTCCTATCATAGCGGTTCTTCACTGCTCTCACAGCAATCTATAATTGTCAGTTCATTTACTCTCACATTGGCACTCCTCTCCTCTCTGAAACATAAGCTCCAGAAGGACAGGCACCTTGTCTGGGTAGCTCAAAATGGACCACTTTCCTAAAAGAGAACACAGTACACAGCAGACCTTTTTGAAGGTTACTTGAATAACAAAGAAAAATATTAATTTTGAATGAAAGATATTTGTATGTCATACTCGAGGAATTAGGCCAAATAATATTATTAAATTAATAAGATTATAATGTAATACTCTCACTGAGTGGTTTTAGAAACAATGGACTCTTACATTTTTATGGCATATAAAATTACAAAATGCTTTTATGTTCACTGTCTCATTTGCTGCTTGTAATTATTAACATTGGACATTCCAGTCCAAGCCCCATTCTCTCAAATATATAACAATAGATAAATATATAATTTTAATAAAAACAAATATGGATTTCAGAGTAATAATCATTTTGTGTAATAAAGCAAACATTAAATAAAAGTGCTTTAAAAGTTAACAGTTTCCTTCTCCCCTATAACAGCCAATGCAATTTTACTTCTCTGAATTAACCAACATTAGTAGAATGACATACATCTTTCCAAAGCTTTATTAGTATTTTAAAAACCTCCTAATGCAGATTTTCTTCAATACTGTCACTTCCACCCTTGATGCACATCTTTATTACAGTGAGGAGGAAGAAGAAACAGAAAAAAACAATTTTAAGGAGTCTTTTATTCAGGGAAGCCTATTTTGGCCCAATGGTCTTTTAATATTTTGAATAGGTTTTTACCAGATTCCTCTGTGCCCCAAAGTAAACATTAAAATTACTAATGTAAATGATGAGTTAATGGGTACAGCAAACCAACATGGCCCATGTATACCTATGTAACAAACCTGTACATTGTACACATGTACCCTAGAACTTAAAGTATAGTAATAAATTAACCAGAATGGGAAAATACACATTCTTAACTTGCAATCTCACCAGCCTAATTCTCAGGGCCATACCAGACCCTAAAAAGCTAATCTCCAACATACAAACTCAATTGCATGAGAGAAGCTAAGGAAACCGTAGCATGGACTGCAGCTTCCTAAACCACCCTGCATGTACACTTTTTGTCACATGTAAGTTCTTGCCAGAATTAATAGGATAACTTTCCTTCATTAAAAAGAGGAGTTTAAAAGCTTGTTCTCAGAGAATTTTATTCCTTTTTTCTAGATTATTTTTTAAGTTCCATTTTTATTTAGGCTGGCAATTAAAAACATAGATAATAGGGAATAAGAGAACCAGTGACTTTTTCTCAGTCTCACAGTGTATTAGTCCATTTTCATGCTGCTGATAAAGACATTACCAAGACTCGGAAATTTGCAAAAGAAGGAGACTTAATGGACTTACAGTTCCACGTGGCTGGAAAGGCCTCACAATCATGGTGGAAGGCAAGGAGGAGCAAGTCACATCTTACGTGGATGGCAGCAGGCAAAGAAACAGAGCTTGTGCAGGGAAACTCCCATTTGTAAAACTATCAGACCTCATGGGACTTATTGACTATCATGAGAACTGCACAGGAAAGACCTGCCCCCATGATTCAGTTATCTCTCACAGGGTCCCTCCCATAACACGTGGGAATTATAGGAGCTACAGGATGAGATTTGGGTGGGGACACAGAGCCAAACCACATCACACAGTAAGTGTCAAACCAAGACTAAAATCCATTTCCCAGATATTTTCCAAAACTGCTCTTCTTTCCAAGATATTGTACTGAAAAGGTGGCTGCTAAGCAATTCACAAGGATGAAATTGTTAGATGAACTCTCAGACCCATGTGGAATCTAGAGTAGGCAGAGGAAGAAATTAAATGATAGTCAATATAAGGGAAAAAGGAAAGGAAATCAAGCCATATTTAAACATAAGCAAATGAGTAAGCAATTAGAGGACTTTTTTTTTTTAGAAGGGAATGATGCAAAGGAAGGTAACAATGAAAATAATTGAATTATTCTGAAAATAAAAGGTGGGTAATGAATATATTGATGCATCTCTTTTAAGGAGAGAATACTTCCAAGAAGAGGTGGGTTATACCAAAGCCAGATCATCCCTCTTCTAATTAGCTTCTTATAGAGAGGAAGTAACTATAGGATAGAAGACCAAGCAGCTGGTTCTGAATTAAGGAGTCTGATTTTTTTTCTTAATGTTGTCTCTCAAACTCAGTAGCAACATGTTTGAGCTAAAAGTGGGTGACACTCTTCCTTTCCATTTAAAAGTATGTCATTTATAATATCTAAAAATTTTAAAATCAAATCAAAAAGGGGCCTTCAGTGGCACCCAGCTCAAACGTCTCCTTTCATAGGTGAATCCCCCAAATTTAATGGAACAAGTGCCAGAAAATCAAAATAATACATGAGCAGAATGGGCTATTAGTTTTTAACTTGGATAAATCAGACAGTTCTGGCCTTAGACCTAACTAAACTGAATTATTGCTGGAATTTAAAAGGAAAGAGATGAAAAAGGATCAATCCATTTTTTGTGGGAAAAAAATGGCAAAGATGACTAAACTTCTCTGATGCATATTAAGTTGATCTTAGGACAGGATAAATTAGAAAATATTTTGTTGGCTCTTTGTCTAAGATGAGTAGTTTAAATCTGCCCTAATATTTATGGCCTCCTTTTTTTTTTAAATGTTTATAATGTATGAACCAAGTTTATTCTTACCATTAAAAAATTAAAATACACCAAAGAGAAAAAACTTCATAAATTTTACATTCAAAGAAAATATCTTTGTTATTTTACAGCCCTTATTCTAGAGCATAGGAGGCAAAAGAAGTTAGAATTTAATGTTTAAGAAAATTGTTCACTTGGCTGGGCACAGTGGCTTATGCCTGTAATCCCAGCACTTTGGGAGGCTGAGGCGGGTGGATCACGGGGTCAGGAGTTTGAGACTAGCCTGGCCAACATAGTGAAAACCTGTCTCTAGTAAAAATACAAAAATTATCCAGACATGGTGGCATGTGCCCGTAGTCCCAGCTACTTGGGAGGCTGAGGCAGGAGAATCACTTGAACCAGGGAGGCAGAGGCTGTGGTGAGCCGAGATCACACCACTACACTCCAGCCTGGGCGACAAAGTGAGACTGTCTCAAAAAAAAAAAAAAAAAGAAAAGAAAAAAGAAAAAAATGTGCACTCATTAGTTTTCATCCCTTTACAGTATGTTAGTCAAGACTCTTTAGTTAAAAGTAGCAGAACCCCAAATAATTTTAAGCCATACCATACATGAGTGTATATGGATGCATGTGGCATGTACGTGCACACCCACACACGCACAACCACACTTCTAGTTGGAATACGTAAAGAATATTGGTTTCAGTCTCAGACAGGCCTAGGATGATATGGTATAGCCAAGTGATTCTCAATCATGGGCAGCTTGGTCCTACAGGGAACATTTTGCAATGTCTGGAGATTGAGGGTATTACTGGCACCTAGTGGGTAGAGGCCGGAGATGCTGCTAAATATCCTAAAATGCGCAGCGCAGCCCCCCACAGCAAAAAATTACCAAGCCTCACATGTCAACAGTGCCAAGGGTAAGAAACCCTGGTTGTAGGCACACTGATGAGTAGCAAAGGTAGAGTAAATAGGGAGGAATTTAGAATAAGACAACCCAGGAACTGTGATGCTAGGATGGCTCTATAATTATTATAAAGGAGGGGCTTTGGAGTGGCATTCTGATAAGAAGAGGAAAGTTGGAGCACAGTTTCTCTAACAATTTTGTGAAGTTTTATAAATAACAATTGTGTATATCAAAGAATAGGACAGGAATCTAATGCTCCCCCAAATCCCACCCCATTAGTAGCGCCACTGAACCAGGATGTTAAACTAGTCCTTAACTTGGATTTTTTTAATTATTATTATACTTAAAGTTCTGGGATACATTTGCAGAACGTGAACGTTTGTTTCAGAGGTATACACTTGCCATGGTGGTTTGCTACACTCATCAACCCAGCATCTACATTAGGTATTTCTCCTAATGCTATCCCTCCCCTAGCCTCCACTCACTGACAGGCCCCAGTGTGTGATGGTCCCCTCCCTGTGTCCATGTGTTCTCATTGTTCAACTTCCACTTTTGAGTGAGAATATGTGGTGTTTGGTTTTCTGTTCCTGTGTTAGTTTGCTGAGAAGAATAATTTCCAGCTTCATCCATGTCCCTGCAAAAAACATGAACTTATCCTTTTTTATAGCTGCATATTATTCCATGATGTATATGTGCCACATTTTTTTTTTATCCAGTCTACCATTGATGGGTATTTGGGTTGGTTCCAAGTCTTTGTTGTTGTGAATAGTGCTGTAGTGAACATACATGTGCATGTATGTTTGTAATAGAATGATTTATACTCCTTTGGGTATATACCCAGTAATGGGATTGCTGGATCAAATGGTATTTCTGGTTCTAGATCCTTGAGGAATTGCCATACTGTCTTCCACAATGGTTGAACTAATTTACGCTCCCACCAACAGTGTAAAAGAGTCCCTGTTTCTCCACATCCTCTGCAGCATCTGTTGTTTCCTGACATTTTAATGATTGCCATTCTAACTGGCATGAGATGGTATCTCATTGTGGTTTTGATTTGTATTTCTCTAATGATCAGTGATGAGCTTTTTTTCATATGTTTGTTGGCTGCATAAATGTCTTTTCTTGAGAAGTGTCTGTTCACATCCTTTGCCCACTTTTTGATTGGGTTGTTGTTGTAAATTTGTTTAAGTTCCTTGTAGATTCTGGATATTAGCCCTTTGTCAGATGAATAAATTGCAAAAATTTTCTCCCATTCTGTAGGTTGCCTGTTCACTCTGATGATAGTTTCCTTTGCTGTGCAGAAGCTCTTTAGTTTAATTAGATCCTATTTGTCAGTTTTGCCTTTTGTTGCCTTAGCTTTTGATATTTTACTCATGAAGTCATTGCCCATGCCTATGTCCTGAATGGTATTGCCTAGATTTTATTCAAGGGTTTTTATAGTTTTAGGTCTTATATTTAAGTCTTTAACCCATCCTGAGTTAATTTTTTTATAAGATGTGGGGAAGGGGGGTCCAGTTTCAGTTTTTTGCATATGGCTAGCCAGTTTTCCCAGCACCATTTATTAAATAGGGAATCTTTTCCCCATTGCTTGTTTTTGTCAGGTTTGTCAAAGATCCAATGGTTGTAGATGGGTGGCATTATTTCTGAGGCCTCTGTTCTGTTCCGTTGGTCTATATATCTGTTTTGGTACCAGTACCATGCTGTTTTGATTATTACAGCCTTGTAGTATAGTTTGAAGTCAGGTAGTGTGATGCCTCCAGCGTTGTTTGTTTTGCTTAGGATTGTCTTGGCTATATGGGCACTTTATGGTTTTGTATGAAATTTCAAGTACTTTTTTTTCTAATTCTGTGAAGAAAGTCAATGGTAGCTTGATGGAATAGCATTGAATCTATAAATTACTTCGGGCAGTATGGCCATTTTCATGATATTGATTCTTTCTATCCATGAGCATGGAACGTTTTTCCATTTGTTTGTGTCCTCTCTTATTTCTGTGAGCAGTGGTTTGTAGTTCTCCTTGAAGAGTTTCTTCACATCCCTTCTAAGTTATATTCCTAGGTATTTTATTCTCTTTGTAGCAACTGTGAATGGGAGTTCACTCATGATTTAGCTCTCTGTTTGTCTGTTATTGGTGTATAGGAATGCTTGTGATTTTTGTCCATTGATTTTGTATCCTCAGACTTTGCTGAAGTTGCTTGGCAACTTAAGGAGATTTTGGGCTGAGACAATGGGGTTTTCTAAAAATACCATCATGTCATCTGTAAACAGAGACAATTTGACTTCCCCTCTTCCTATTTGAATAACCTTTGTTTCTTTCTCTTGCCTACTTGCCCTGGGCAGAACTTCCAGTACCATGTTGAATTAGAGTGGTGAGAGAGGGCTTGCTTGTCTTGTGCCAGTTTTCAAAGGGAATGCTTCCAGTTTTTTGCCGATTCAGTGTGATGTTGACTGTGGGTTTGTCATAAATAGCTCTTATTATTTTAAGATATGTTCCATCAATACCGAGTTTATTGAGAGTTTTAGCATGAAGGGGTGTTTAATTTTATGGAAGGCCTTTTCTGCATTTATTGAGATAATCATGTGGTTTTTGTCATTTGTTCTGTTTATGTGATGGATTACATTTATTGATTTATGTATGTTGAACCAGCCTTGCATCCCAGGGATGATGGCGACTTGATCGTAGTGGATAAGCTTTTTGATGTGCTGCTGGATTTGGTTTGCCAGTATTTTATTGAGGTTTTTGCATCAATGTTCATCAGGGATATTGGCCTGAAATTCTTTTTTGTTGTTGTTGCATGTCTGCTAAGTTTTGTATCAGGATGATGCTGGTTTCATCAAATGAGTTAGGGAAGAGCCCCTGTTTTACTTTGTTTGGAATAATTTCAGATGGAATGGTACCAGCTCCTCTTTGTGCCTCTGGTAGAATTCAACTGTGAGTCTGTCTGGTCCTGGGCTGTTTTGGTTGGTAGGCTATTAATTACTGCCTCAATTTCAGAACTTGTTATTTTTCTATTCAGGGATTTGACTTCTTCCTGCTTTAGTCTTGGGAGGGTGTATGTGTCCAGGAATTTAGCCATATCTTCTAGATTTTCTGGTTTGTGTAGAGGTGTTTATAGTATTCTCTGATGGTAGCTTGTATTTCTGTGGGATCATGTTGATATCCCTGTTATCATTTTTATTGTGTCTTTTTGATTATTCTCTCTTTTCTTCTTTATGAGTCTGGCTAGTGGTCTATCCTGTTAATCTTTTCAAAAAACCAGCTCCTGGATTCACTGATTTTTTGAAGGGTTATTTGTGTCTCCATCTCCTTCAGTTCTGCTCTGATCTTTGTTATTTCTTGTCTTCTGCTAGTTTTTGAATTTGTTTGCTATTGCTTCTCTAGTTCTTTTAATTGTGATGTTAGGGTGTTGATTTTAAATCTTTCGTGCTTTCTCCTGTGGGCATTTAGTGCTATAAATTTCCCTCTAAACACTGCTTTAGCTGTGTCCCAGAGATTCTGGTACCTTGTGTCTTTGTTCTCATTGGTTTCAAAGAACTTATTTATTTCTGTCTTAATTTCATTATTTACCCAGTAGTCATTCAGGAGCAGGTTGTTCAGTTTTCATGTAGTTGCGCGGTTTTGAGTGAGTTTATTTTATTTATTTATTTTTTTTGAGACAGAGTCTCACTCTGTCACCCAGGCTGGAGCGCAGTGGGACAATCTCTGCTCATTGCAAGCTCTGCCTCCCAGGTTCACACCATTCTTCTGCCTCAGCCTCCCAAGTAGCTGGGACTACAGGCACCTGCAACCACGCCCAGCTAATTTTTTGTATTTTTTTAGTAGAGACAGGATTTCACCATATTAGCCAGGATGGTCTCAATCTCCTGATTTTGTGATCTGCCCGCCTCAGCCTCCCAAAGTGCTGGGATTACAGGCACGAGCCACCTTGCCCAGCCTTGAGTGAGTTTCTTAATCCTGAGTTCTCATTTGATTGCACTGTGGTCTGAGAGACTGTTTGTCATGATTTCCATTCTTCTGCATTTGCTGAGAAGTGTTTTACTTCCAATTATGTGGTCAATTTTAGAATAAGTGCAATGTGGTGCTGAGAAGAATGTATATTCTGTTGATTTGTGGTGGAGAGTTCTGTAGATGTCTATTAGGTCTGCTTGCTCCAGAGCTAAGTTCAAGTCCTGAATATCCTTGTTAATTTTCTGTCTCGATCTGTCTAATACTAGTTTAAAGTCTGTTTTATCAGAGACTAGGATTGCAACCCTTGCTTTTTTTTTTTTTTTTTTTGACTTTCCATTTGCTTAGTAAATGTTCCTCCATCCCTCTATTTTGAGCTTATGTGTGTCTCTGCATGTCAGTTGGGTCTCCTGAATACAGCACACTGATGGATCTTTTAACTGGGGCATTTAGCTTGTTTACATTTAAAGTTAATATTGTTATGTATGAATTTGATCCTGTCATTATGATGCTAGCTGGTTATTTTGCCCGTTAGTTAATGCAATTTCTTCATAGTGTCAATGGCCTTTACAATTTGGTATGTTTTTGCAGTGGCTGGTACCAGTTGTTCCTTTATATAGTTAGTGCTTCCTTTAGGAGCTCTTGTAAGGCAGGCCTGGTGGTGACAAAAATCCCTCAGCATTTTCTTGTCTGTAAAGGACTTTATTTCTCCTTTGCTTATGAAGCTTAGTTTGGCTGGATATGAAATTCTGGGTTGCAAATTTTTTTCTTTAAGGATGTTGAATATTGTCCCCCACTGTATTCTGGCTTGTAGGGTTTTTGCAGAGAGATTCACTGTTAGTCTGATGGGCTTCCCTTTGTAGCTAACGGGATCTTTCTCTCTGGCTGCCCTTAACATTTTTCCCTCATTTCAGCCTTGGTGAACCTGACAATTATGTGTCTTGGGGTTGCTCTTCTCAAGGAGTACCTTTGTGGTGTTCTCTGTATTTCCTGAATTTCAATGCTGGCCTGCCTTGCTAGGTTTGGGAAGTTCTCCTGGATAATATCCTGAAGAGTGTTTTCCAGCTTGGTTCCATTCTCCCTGTCACTTTCAGGTACACCAGTCAAATGTAGCTTTGGTCTTGTCACATAGTCCCATATTTCTTGGAGGCTTTGTTAGTTCCTTTTCATTCTTTTTTCTCTAATTTTGTTTTCATGCTTTATTTTATTAAGTTGATCTTCAATCTCTGATATCCTTTCTTCTGCTTCATTGATTTGGCTGTTCATATTTGTGTATGCTTCACAAAGGTCTCGTGCTGTGTATTTCAGCTCCATGAAGTCATTTATGTTCTTCTCTAAACTGGTTATTCTAGTTAGCAGTTCCTGTAACCTTATATCAAGTTTCTTAGCTTCCTTGCATTGGGTTAGAACATGCTCCTTTAACTCAGAGGAGTTTGTTATTACCCACCTTCTGAAGCCTACTTCTGTCAATTCGTCAAACTCATTCTCTGTCCAGTTTTGTTCCCTTGCTGGCAAGGAGTTGTGATCCTTTGGAGGAGAAGAGGCATTCTGGTTTTTGGAATTTTCAGCCTTTTTGAGTGTTTTTTTCTCATCTTCATGGATTTTTCTACCTTTGGTCTTTGATGTTGATGACTTTCAGATGTGGTTTTTGCGTGGATGTCCTTTTTGTTGATGTTGATGCTATTCCTTTCTGTTTGTTAGTTTTCGTTCTAACAGTCAGGCCCTTCTTCTGCGGGTCTGCTGGAGTTTGCTAGAGGTCTACTCCAGACCCTGTTTGCCTGGGTATCACCAACAGAAGCTGCAGAACAGCAAACATTGCTGCCTGTTTTTTCCACTGAAAGCTTCATGCCAGAGGGGCACCCACCGGATGCCAGCCAGTGCTCTCCTATATGAGGTGTCTGTCAACCCCTGCTGGGAGGTGTCTCCTAGTCAGGAGGCATGGGGGTCAGGGACCCACTTGAGGAGGCAGTCTGTCCCTTAGCAGAGCTCGAGCACTGTGCTGGGAGATCCACGGTTCTCTTCAGAGCCAGCAGGCCATAACATTTAAGTCTGCTGAAACTGCTCCCACAGGTGCCCTTTCTCCCAGGTACTCTGTCCCAGGGAGATTCGAGTTTTATCTATAAGCCCCTGACTGGGGCTGCTGCCTTTCTTTCAGAGATGCCCTCCCCAGAGAGGAGGAATCTAGAGAGGCAGTCTGGCTACAGCGGCTTTGCCAAGCTCTGGTGGGCTCCACCCAGTTCAAACTTCCCAGAGGCTTTGTTTACCTTGTGAGGTGAAAACTGCCTACTCAAGCCTCAGTGATGGTGAACGCCCCTCCCCTCACCAAGCTCAAGTGTTTCTGGTAGACTTCAGACTGCTGTCCTGGCAGCAAGAATTTCAAGCTAGTGGATCATAGCTTGCTAGGCTCCATGCGGGTGGGATCCACTGAGCTAGACCACTTGGCTCCCTGGCTTCAGCCCCCTTTCCAGGGGAGTGAACGGTTCTGTCTCGCTGGTATTCCAGGCACTACTGGGGTATGAAAAAAAACTCCTGCAGCTAGCTCAGTGTCTGCTCAAATGGCTGCCCAATTTGGTGCTTGAAACCCAGGGCCTTGGTGGTATAGTTACCCGAGGGAATCTCCTGGTCTGTGGGTTGCGAAGACCATGGGAAAAGCATAGTATATGGCCTGGATAGCACCACTCCTCATGGCATGGTCCCTCGTGGCTTCCCTTGGCTAGGGGAGGGAGTTCCCCAACCCCTTTTGCTTCCCAGGTGAGGCGACACCCCACCCTGCCCTCCATGGGCTGCACCCACTGTCTAACCAGTCCTAGTGAGATGAGCCGGGTACCTCAGTTGGAAATGCAGAAATCACCCGCCTTCTGCATTGATCTCGCTGGAAGCTGCGGACCAGAGCTGTTCCTATTCAGCCATCTTGCCCTATGGCCTCCCTTTTTCCCCAATACACATAAGTGCCTTTATTTTACTACATGTCACTGCTTTCTGGGGCTGAGTGCCTAACATTGTATTATTTTTATTTTGCAGATTTTTACAGATTTTACAGATATTTTACAGATAAGAATAATGTGTGACAGAACACATTTTTAAATACAAAAGAATATTACTTTTTTTAGTCTAATCTTAAGTTATTAGAATACAGCCTAATAAAATATGGGTCTTTATCAAAATGATGCCTCTAACAAACAACTGAAAGTGTACTAGAAAATATTTCCCTGGTATTTTTTTCAGCTTCCTTTTTTGTAATACTTAGTTTGACTTGTAAGTTTGGGATTGAGTAACAATCTATTTCAAAAAATTAGACAGGTGCATTTATATAAACATATATACAAATACACACACACACACACACACACACACACTAGCCAAAATGTCAGCATGAATGGAAAAGCTCTTTGTTAAACTCACACACTCACACACATGCCTTTAAGCTATTGTTTCCTGTGATGGTTAATTTAAAGTCAACCTAGCTAGGCTATAAGCCCAGTTGTTTGATCAAAAACCATTCTAGATGTTACTGTGAAAGTATTTTTTAGATGAGATTAACAGTGAAGTTAATAGAATTCAAGAAAAGTAGATTACTCTCCATAAGTTGGATGGCCTTATCCAAACAGTTGAAGTCTTTTAGATAAAATACTAAGATCTGCCTAATCGAGGAGGAAGAAATTCTGTCTCCAGACTCCCTTTGGACTCCAGACTACAACATTGATTCTTCCAGAATTTCCAGTGTTGAACTGTCCTGAAAATTACAGATTTAGACAATTTTTAAAAGGAAATTCTCTTTCAATATATGTGTATTTATGTTTATATATATAATCTATATATATATATCCTACTGGTTCTGTTTCTCTGGAGAACCCTAATTCAGTTAATCACTTATATATAAATATGAAGAATTTAGCAGAAAAGAAGCCTACAAAAATGCAGGAGCAAAGTCACATAGCTTCCCAACTGCATTGCCTATTAAACCCAAGCTCCAGGCTACCAGGAATTGCAGATACCCCTAGTGCAAATATCCACTGGAATGCTTGCCTGCAGCAAATTTGCACAGCCTTGTCATTTCTGGTCTTCAGGCAATTTCTACTTTCCCAACAACTCCATCAGTCAATAAAACAAAACAAACAAACAAACAAATAAAAAATGGCAGTGACTTCAAGTGTGATATACTAGGAGGGAGATCTATCTGTATTGCAATATAGTCTATCTTGGCCTAGCTTTTCTCTTGCCTCTGTTTTCCATAGAGCATATTGCTCCAAGAGATGGTATTCTTGACACAGTTAGGGTTCTGTTAGAATTTTGAAAATAGCAAATGTCTTGCTGTGTCAGTGTCCATTTCTGCATGTTTTACCGTAACAATCTACTTATTTCTGCTCAAGAACAGTTTTGCGAACATCCAGTTCTCTCTGTTTTTGAAACAAGCTTAGACCTACTGAAACCATATCCTCAAACAGAGAATACAATAGTCAGTGTCTAGACTACTTTGCCTAGGTTTCCAGTGCTCTGAAGATTTTTTCTTCCCTCTTCCTTCCCTCCTATCACATATATTTGCATAGTTATGCTATGACTTTCCATTTGTTAATTACATTGTACTAGGACTAATGGAATAATCATGCATATGGCACAATTTTCAATACACCCTTCTTAGTAATTGATACGGCAGCTCTCTAGTTCAAAGTAATAATGACGATTTAAACAAAAAAATTAGTCTCGGAGAACAATGAAATGCTAAAGAAGAATGAGGAGAAGGAAGAAATTTTTAAACAGAGAAAAGAAGTGGGATTTTCAACTCTCTCTGAGTTTTTGCACATCTTATACAAGTATCTCACTTCTACTCTCTACCTCAACTCACCTTCACTGAGGCAGTCTAAGAGTCCATAATTCATAACAAAGATTGAGAGGTCCTAGGAATTTGGCAATCCCTTTCTGAAAAAATATGCAACTGTTTCTTTTCAGTAATGACACTGAGGCTGCGTCTTTTCCTTTTAAGAAAATTGAAACTCATATGAATCAACTCAAACATGCATGCTTCATCAAACAAAAGCACAATTTATGAAAATGTAAATTATCATATATTCATTTTGTAAATTAAACATGAGAGATCCAGGCCTATGACTTGAAAACATTGCAGTTTAAACTGAAATGAACAAAACCTATTTATAGGAGAAGAGGAGGAATTAAGAAGTATGATACATAATAAAAATTACTTAGATTTTCTTGATGAAGGTAACAGTAAAATATCCTTTCTTTGCCCTTATATTTTATTTCAATAATAAATCAGTACTCTATAATATAAAAACAAAAGATATCTTGTCATTAAGAGCTGGATTCAAATTCTAATCATATTACACAATTATTATCTTCATCAAGTTAATTCATATCTCTAAGACTTTGTAATGTGTAAAATTATGGTAATAATATAAATACAAAAAAATTCCTATAAGAATTAAAGGAAAAAGTATATCTAATATTTATATTCTGTCTGAAAAATGGTAGGGATTCAATAATTATTAACTGCCTGCCTTTATTTTCCAAGCATAGTATTTTCAGAGTAATTTTTCTTTTTAGAAAATCTTACTTATTTTTTATTTTTATAGATTTAGGGGTTACGAGGGAAGTTTTGTTACATGGATATATTGCATCATGGTCAAGTCTAGTCTTTTATTGTATCCATCACCTGAATAGTGTACATTGCATCCATTAGGTAATTTATCATCCCTCACTCTCCTCCAGTTCTCCCACATTTCTAACTTTTGAATGTCTTTTATTTCACTCTCTCTGTCCATGTGTACACATTATTTAGCTCCCACTTATAAGTGAGAACATGTGGTATTTGACTTTCTGTTTTTGAGTTGTTTCACTTAGGATAATAGCCTCCAATTCCGTCCACATTTCAGCAAAAGACATGATTTCATTCTTTTTTATGGCTAATATTATGTGGTGTATATGTAGATATTTTCTTTATTCAATCATCCATTGATGGACACTTAGGTTGATTCTAAATTTTTGCTCTCGTGAATAGTGCTGAAATAAACATGTAAGTGCAAGTATCTTTTTTATACAATTTTCCTTTTGGTAGATACCCACTAGCAGAATTGCTGGATCAAATGGTAGTTCCATTTTTTAATTATTTGAGAAATCTCTACACTGTTGTCCATAGAGGTTGTACTAATCTATATTCCCACCAATAGTGTATAAACATTCCCTTTTCTTTGCATCCTCACCAACATCTGTTATTTTTTAGTAATAGACATTCTGACGGTGTCTTACCGTGGTTTTAATTTGCACTTCTCTGGTGATTAATAAAGTTGAGCATTTATTCATATGCTTGTTCATCATTTGTAAATTTTCTTTTAAAAATATCTGTTCCTGTACTTTGCCCACTTTTTGATGGGGTTTTTTTTTTCTTGTTTAGTTGGTCGAGTTCCTTGTAGAATCTGGATATTAGTCCTTTGTTAAAGGCATAGTTTGCAAATAGTTTCTCCCAGTCTGTAGGTTCCTGTTCACTCTGTTGATCATGTCTTTTACACTTCAGAAGCTTTTTTAGTTTAATTAAATGTTTTTGGTTTTGTTGCATTTGCTTTTATGGTCTAAGTTATGAATTCTTAATGTAACCCTATGTCCAGAAGAATTTTCTCTAGATTTTCTTCTGTAATTTTAATAGTTTCAGGTCTTACATCTTGAGATAATTTTTGTATATCCTGAGAGACATGTGGACCAGTTTCATTTTTCTGGATATGGCTATCCAAATTTCCCAGCACCATTTATTGAACGGGATTTTCTTTCCTGAGAGTATATTTTTGTTGGCTTTGTTGAAGATTGGTTGTCTACAGGTATGGGGCTTGATTTCTGGATTCTCTATTCTGTTCCATTGATTTATGTGTCTATTTTATATCATACCATGCTGTTTTAGTTACTATATTCTAGTAGTACATTTTGAAATAATATGTGATGCCTCCAGCTGTGTTCTTTCTGCTTAGCGTGTCTTTGGCTATTCAAGCGCTTTTTTGGTTCCACATGAATTTTAGAACTGTTTTTTTTCTGATTCTGTGAAAAATGATGTAGATATTTTGATAGAAATTGCATTGAATCTATAGATTGCTTTGGAGAGGATGGTAATTTTAACAATATTGATTCTTCCAATCCGTGTGCATGCGCTGTTTTTCCATTTGTTTGTGTCATCTAAAATTATTTGCGTCAGTGTTTTGTAGTTTTTCTCTATAGAGATCTTTCATCCTATGTTTTCTTTATTTGTTTACTGGTAGCTATTATTAAAGGGATTGACTTATTGATTTGGTTCTCAGCTTGATAATTATTGCTGTATAGATATGCTACTGAATTTTGTATGTTAATTTTGTATCCTGAAACCTTACAGAATTTATTTATGAAATCTAGGAGTCTTTTCTAGGAATCCTTAGGGTTTTGCGGGTATAAGATCATATCACCAGCAAAAAAAGGATAATTCAACTTCCTCTTTTCCAATTTGAATGCCTTTTATATATTTCTCTTTCCTGATTCCTCTTGCTAGGACTTCCAATATTATGTTGAATAGGAGTGTGTGAAAGTGGCCATCCTCGCCTTGTTCCAGGTCTTGGAGGAAAGCTTTCAACTTTTCCTCATGCAGTATGATGTTGGCTGGATTAGTCTTATATGGCTTTTATTATTTTGATATTTGTTCCTTTGATGCCTAGTTTATTAAGGGTTTTTCTCAGCAATTGATGCTGAATTTTATCAATTTTTTTCCTCATCTACTGCAATGATCATATGGTTTTGTTTCTAGTTCTGTTTATGCATTGAATCATTTATTGATTTGTGTATGAAATATCATTGCATCCATGCAGTAAAACCCACTTGATCATGGTGTACTATCTTTTTGATGGGCTACTTCATTCAGTTTACTAGTATTTATTTGAGGATTTTTGTGTCTATGTTTATCGGGGATGTAGGTCTGTAGTTTTATTTTGTTGTTGTTGTTGTGTGCTTGCTTGGATTTGGTATCAGGATGATTCTGGGCATGCAGAATGAGTTAGGGATAATTCTCCCCATATTCTCAGCGTAATTTTTCTTGTTGATATTTTAAGACAGGGGTAATAGAATTCGGTGGAGTGCCTAGAACAAGTTTCTATAGACTGCTATAGATATTCCTCAAATGGATTATATGGCCAAGTAAGTTTAGAAATGATGGATTAGACCTATTACTTTACCATAAGCCTTCTTAAAGCCTTTAATAGGTTACTTTTAAATATGATTCCCCAAAGGAAGCTATACAATATGGTGGTTCTAATGCATTTGAACAAGTAACTCTTTGTTCATTGAGCATTTTGTAGGTCTAAGGTTACATAACGCATATGTTAGAATATTTTGAAAGACTATTCTTGAAAAGAATTGTCAAAATTCTCCAGACTTCTTTTTTACATTGAGTTATTTCCAGCCTTTTGTTGATAATGATAGTGTGAGATCCTATTCATCCTTGAAAACATTACTCAAAGATAAATTTCCGATATTTCTGTCTTACCTACCAATTTTGAGAAGACCACTTTCTCTTTTTACTGCAAATTTAAATTAAACTCGATATCTATAGTGAGCATTTGCCAATTGTTTTCCTAAGATCCATGTGCTGTCACAACATCCTGCTGCCATTCCTGTTCTTTCAACCACACACACACACACACACACCAGTAACACATACGCACACCTGTCTCTTCCCAGCAATACTTCTATGCCTCATCAAAAGTGTTTTTCTTCGTCATTGTAAATCAAGCAACTTGGGAGAATTTATCACACTCTTGGCTCCAGGGATTGGTCAGCATCTCCCATCCCCTTGACCATAGTTACTTGTTCAGTGACAAGCCCAGAGCTAATTGAGGCCAGCAGAGAGTAAATCATAGGACTTGTTGGTGAGTACTGTATGAGACACTTCATATTTACGGATGATCTGGGACAAGGATGCTGTGAGACTTGCAGGTTCTCCATCCAGTTTTTGAGTAGGACCATCCATTTAGGTTCTTTTGGATAAAACCTAAGGAGCTTTAGATGATGAAAATGATGGGATAAAAAAGAGATGAATCTGCTCTTTGGTTCCATTGTATTGATGCTAGCTGGAGGCAACTCTACATCTGGGTTTTATATTGGTGTGAGTCAGTAGCTCTCCTTACTGCTTCCAATCTTTTTTAAGTATCTATTTTAAGTAAAATAAAGTCTCCTAACTAAAATAATTTTGATTAATGAATAATATATATTTATTTGTGCGTGTATTTTTATCCTTTCTCACCACCCTTTACAAGGTCGTTGAGAACAGAAATCCTGTTATCTGTCTTCTTATCTCAATAGGTTTACAAAGCATTATGCCTGGCCTCTAAGTAAGACTCAATAAAGTTTTGTTTAATTTGATTTATTAATCTTTGTTAGAGGTTCATGTTATTTTTAACACTCTACATATTCTCTATAAATTAAAGAATGAAGAATGAAAATCTACCCCTTTAAGTAACATCAAATCATCTGAACTATTTGGTGTTGCTGAAGATAAAAAGCATATCTCTGCTTCTAATTGTTCCTACATAATAAAGACTAATAATATGTTCCCTCCTTTGCCATGGATAATTGATGTAATTGTTTCTATACAAAGTTTTAAATAAACTCTTATGTTATGAATAGAAAGAATGTTTAGTTTTATTCTCTATTGGTATCATCAATATTTAACAATTGGGGAATTCATAGGCTTATATCATCAATAAACTTCAGTGTTAAGATGACTTCATTTGGGGTCATTTACAAACACTATACTGATAATACACTATATTGAACAGACTTCCTGTTCAAAAACATTTAGAGATATTATAGACATGTAGAATAAAAGGATCCACCCTAACAAATGGACACCTAGTCTTCCTTTTCCCCTCCTTTCCATCATTCCTCCCTTCTTCTCTCCCTCTGCCCTTTCTTCTCTTCCTTCCTTTACTTTTTATAATTTATAACTATGTTTATTATAAATCCATATTTAACTTTTCTTTACCCTTTATTTCATAGATCCCTTTCATATTGATGATTTCCCATCCATTATTTACTTTAAAGTAACAATCTTCACCAAATAGAAGGTCCGTGTAAAACTTCATGCAAATATTTTTAAGAAGATTATTATAATGATTATTATAATATTATATGTATAAGATAATAATATAAGAAGATTATAATATAATATATATAATTTGTATATAGGATACAAATTAGAGAAAGTATTATATGTTCTAGGCACTGAGATATGTGGTTTAAGCTGGTTATTTCATTGAGTTACCAATTTGAAAAGTAAAACATATTACCTTTATTTGCTGAGCACTGAGTATGTGTCAGACACTATACAGAACACTTCAGTTGCATTAACTTATTTCATCTTCACAGAAACTTCAATGAAGTTTTTTAAATTATACCCATTTTATAGATGAAAACAGAAGGCTCTAGAAAGTTACAACTCTTGCCTATGGCCACACAGCTAGTAAATAGAAGAGCTGCAAGTCAAAGCTAAGCAATCCAGCAAAAAGCTATGCTTCACTACATCCTACCAGTTTATGGAAAAGTCATTCAATCCCAGATGAAGCTTAGTTTAAAGCCCATACACTTTCTATAATGTTCCACCAAAATCCAAGGATTCAGTGCTTCTGAGTTCTCATTTTAGCCTTGCCACTAATAATGTACTCTTGAATTAGCTGTTTAACCCTGAAGAAATCTCAGAAACTCCCCATCAATAAAGATTTTTTGTTTGTTTTGTTGTTGACATTATTTATTTAAATCTATGCCCATCTGTTTAAACTTTAGGCTTCGGCATTTAATTGCAGAAGTACTATTTTGGAAAGCTGTACTTACCATAGGTATATTTGGCTGAGATTCAGCATTTGAATTTGCTGCCAGACAATGGAAGGAGAGATACAGTTATTTTACCATCCTTTTCATATATTAAGGAAATGCATTTGGTTACTTCAGTATCTCATTATAATTGTTTTTCTATGAAGGCTTTCCACATTCATTTATTTATTCAGTCAGTCATTTAGTCACTCGCAATCAAGTCTCTCATATATGCCCCATGGTGTTTTAAGTCCTCAAGATACAATGGTGAAAAAGGCAAATCCCCTGTCTTCGTGGAGCATCTTGTCTGGTGCATAGCTATAGCTGGAAAAGTCTGGATATTTTATTTTATCACATCCTTCAAAAATTATGAAATTGTGGTGAACTAAATGTTGCTTCCCAAAGCTTACTGCCAATTTATTTCAAATGTGGCATTACTATGAACTGAAAAATGTTTACTTTTGTTAGGTTTTGGTTGATTTGTGAGGTATAGTAATATAAGAAATTTCCTCCATAATTATCCAGAATGCTGTTTCAGTCAATCCAGATATATTTTGTATGTACACTCCTTAAGAGATTTCACCAAAGTCCTCTTCTCCTTTTCTATTTTATTATCTGCAGGCATGCCATGTTTGCATTTTAGCTATTTTTTTTCATTGTCTGTATCTCAGGTGGATTTTAATTTCAAGCACAACCATTTATTTCCTTGTGCTTGAAATTAAAATCCCTCCATTCCTTTTAAATGTTAGGTTCTGTAGTACAGAAACCATGTATTGCAAACATGTAGCACAGTGCCTGATGTATATTATTTGCTCAAATAATATAACATAAAGGAAAACTCAATTTAAGTGGCTGGAGTTGGTCCCAGTGAGACCACTAATCACCTTGAGAAGAAAAGTAGGATTGAAGTTTTTGTAGAAAGAGTAAGCTACCCCAGGTAGTCTGACTCTCAATGTGACTATTCCAATTGTCTTGCTGCTTTCTGTTCTTAGCTTTTACCACACCCTGAAAAATTGCACTGTTGCTAAAAGGAACTTGATTGTCAGCCAGAGATAGTGAAAGGCTTTTGTGTATATCCAATCCTCAATAGCTTTTGCAGGCATAATGCAAACATCGTGCTGCATCATGGATGTGTTTCAAAGTTCACCTAGCAAAACTTGAGAGGTGAAAAGGTAGCCAGCACGCACACAGGTGGCTGCCCTTGCTTTGTGGCACCAACAACAAGGACCCCTCGTTGTGATGGCTTTGTGTGGTGGACATCAGTCTACAGCAGCAAGAGTCTCCCCAAATTCAGACTCCCAAATAGAGCTTTATGAGTCATCACCCTTTTTGTTCTTTCGTGAGGGCTCTGCTTTGTCTCTAATGTATCTGCTCCAGCTCTAAGAATGGAGAGAGGCAGCTTTTCTGGCTGGGTGAATTGGCTGCATAATGTAATCATTAAATGTCTTAAAACTGGATCTGAATTTGAAGGTGTTAGAAAATTCACAGGAGGCCATTCTTTGTGTGATTTTGAAATTATTTTCGATTACAGATTGGAGCATGGCAGTGTCTGTAATATCATTTAATACGTTATAATGCTTCCTTTTGCCATTTTTCCCCTCTGACTGAGATGGGCACCCTTAAGCCGGGTGACAGATTCCTGAGTGCTGATGATCAGTGCTCCGGCAAACGGGAAGGAGTACAATGATGCTGCAGATGAGTGCCAGTGAAAGTGACAGATCTTTCAAATAAATTGCATATTGCTTCCAAATTGGATGTAATTGGAGTGTATTCATCAAATTTTGAATTTGGACTCAGTAGTAACAGGAAGTTAGTATTGAAACATTGAGTAAGAGAACACATAAAATAGAAGTCAATGATTGTGTATATGCATATGAAAGAGGGAAGGTCATTAAAAAGTACTCAGTAGCTGGTTTTCCCAGGTCTAGAGACAACATGAAGAGCATAATACATTTGTATGTTAGATACCCTCATGTGTATGCATCTATGTGTGTGCATTTTTATCTCTGTATCTACCTATCTAGGCTTTTTTTATCTTGCTCCCTTTAAATTTCCAAAGAACATACTGATTAACTGTATCCACCCTTAGCAAGACATATTGTAGTAGGATATACAAATAAAAACCCAGGAAAACATTCTCTTCAAATTTATTATTCTTTGAAGCCAAGTGAAGGTGAATATATTAAAATATAGTAACATTTAAGAGGAGTTGACATCTTATGAGATTTTTGGATTTCCAAAGTGATTTGAAATTCTAGATTCTGTTATTCTTTCAGTAGACTGTTGGAATCCTTGCCTACAAAAGAAAACAAGTTTAGATGAGAAAAGCTATTTTATATTTGCTCAAGTTCCCCATCAGATACTGACCTGAGAATGATGGGAAAACCAAAGACTTAGGAGAAACTGAACAGAGAATAAGGTTATAGAAAGAATAGAGAAAGGCCGGACGCGGTGGCTCACGCTTGTAATCCCAGCACTTTGGGAGGCCGAGGCAGGCGGATCACGAGGTCAGGAGATCGAGACCACGGTGAAACCCTGTCTCTACTAAAAATACAAAAAATTAGCCGGGCGTGGTGGTGGGCGCCTGTAGTCCCAGCTACTCGGAGAGGCTGAGGCAGGAGCTTGCAGTGAGCCAAGATTGCGCCACTGCACTCCAGCCTGGGCGACAGAGCGAGACTCTGTCTCAAAAAAAAAAAAAAAAAAAAAAGAAAGAATAGAGAAAATTCACGGATGATGAAGAAAAAGAAGAAATGGTGGATGGTTGCAGTGGCAAGAATACAAGAATTAGTAGTATATGATGTTTGAAAGACAGATTTAAGACGAATTATGAATTACTTGATGGTCGTTGAAGGAGCCTGGATATTTTTCAGTAGGTCTGTTAGATTGTCTTAAACATTTGCATCACAGAATTACAGGATTACAAGGGTTTATATAGATATGCATAATGGAATTGCATGACAGACTTACTATGGTTATATATATATATATATATATATATATGATAGTAGTTCATTTCTACATACACATGTGCGTGCGTGCACACACACACACACACACACACACACACAGAGGCAGTCAGTCCGTGGCTGGTAACAAGGATTCTATTGTCATCAGAGGCCCAAATTCAACATCTTCTCCGTATGATTTACAACTTTTTATCTTGTCCCTTCCAGTGAAAAGATAATATCTCCCAGCCTTTCAGAAAGGAGTAAAGAAGGATATTCTCTGCCATTTAAATATATTTCCTGGAAGTTGCACAAACCACTTTTATCTACATTACTTTAGGCAGAATGTAACTACATCTATCCGGGCAAGGAATTAGAAAGGTATTGTTTGTTCTACTCAGTCGCATAACCAGGTGAGAATTTGAGTTGTATTGCTGTAGAAGAAAAGGAGAATGGCTACTGCAAGAAAAACAGAGACCTCTGCAATAATATGACCTAAAAAATTTCATATTATACAAGATAGAATGTTTTCTTAGAAATAGTGAATTTAATTGAAGGAGGGGAGCCATCAGGAAGGGAGACTAGTTAAGATGCTCTTGTAACAGTATTTAATGTCCAAGCTAGGAAAGTGGAGATCAAAGACTCAACAAACTGAAGATTCATTCAACAGGTGGAGATAACAGTATTTGGTGATTCTCTGGCAGCTATTCAACTATTAAAGGACTGCAGTTAACTCTCATTCTCAGTTTTCTGGGCCAGATGTGATGGTGCACCTAGGAGAACAAACATGGGAAGGAAAATTTGATTGGAAAAATGGAACTGAGAAATGCGCAAGAGGCATTTGTGTGTACTAAATGTTCAGGTATTTGGGATGCAAAGATAAATGATACAAATGCCCTGCCTTAAAGGAGACTCTAAATTTAGTAGTAAGCAATACTTAGTTGGGTGTGAGAGATTTTCTTCTTAATAGATACACATACCTTCATCATGCAATTAAAACCTTTTTTGCTCTTGATTTTATATTTATACAATGGGTGTAAATTTATTACTCTTTGATGGGTATACTTTCTTCTTAAAAATATCTTTCTGCCTTTCTGTAATTTTTAATTTTTTTTATAATTGTTTTCTGCTTCATATCAATCAACGTGATTCGTTTGATTGTGTTCTTTGAGATTCTTTTTTTAAAAAAAAATTGCTGCGATATATCCTCAAGTAACTGGTTTTTTTTTTTTTTTTAAAGAAATACACAGGAAAGCTAAAATTCTGAGCTGTTGACATTTTAAAATGTCCTCATTTTAACTAGATTTAGGAGTTCAGGTTCTAAATTATTTTGCATTTCGAAGACAGTGAACTACTGTCTAGCACACATAATTTTTAAAGAATTTTAAGCCATTCAGGTTTTCTTTTTTTTCCCTTCCTTTCTTTCCTTCTTCCCTCCCTCCCTCACCTCCTTTCTTTTTCTCTTTCTGTTCCTTCCTTCCTTTCCTTTCCTTTTCTTCCTTCTTCTTTTTGTACAAAGTCACACAAACTGTCCTCTTCCTAGCTTTCCATACAGTCTCTAAAAACTTGAAATTATCTTTACAATACCAAGCTTTCTTTAACATAAGCCTGGGTACAGATTTGAATTTGCTGATGCTATTGGACACTGGAGAGAATTTTTTCAATCTAAAGACGGAATTTTCTTTAACTTGTGAACATTTTTTTCTATTATTATTTCTCTCCCTCTCTTTTCTCCATTCTTTTGTTGTAAAACTTCATTTAGAAATCTTTGAAGCTTCTCAATCTATTCTTCTAAATTGAGTTCTTCCATATTTTCTATCACTTTTTTTTCTTGCTCTGTATTCTGGGAGATTTCCTTGACTTTTATCTTTCAGATGTCCAATTAGGTAATCAGATTCAAGACTCCACTCAAATGTTTATTATAGTCATAATTTGGATTCTTAGTATCTCATATGTTTTTAGATAGCATCGTGGCATTTAATAAATTGCTACAATATACATATAGATTAATTTGAATTAAACTTTCTTCAGGTTGATTTTGCTTCTTCATTTTTCTCAAATCTCTCAAACTCCTTAGTTGATGACTGATATGCTAAAGAGGGGCTAAAGAGGACTGATATGCTAAAGAGGTTGATTAATATTGGTGACATATATTGGTTTCTTCTGCCATTTTGTAGACATTTTTCTCCCAAGTAGCCTCTCAATGAGAGGAAGTCATATGCCAGTAGAATAAAGGCGAAAGATACAGGTGTCAAGAGTTTCTAGTTAGGTATTGAGAACATGGAATTAATCAAAGAGATAGGCAATTCCACACTTCCTCATTGGAACATTTACCGTGTATCAATCTCAATGCCACTTTTACATACTAATATGGCCATTAATATTCATCTCCATGCAGTTTAAAATTTGAAGATAAAATGAGTTGGCCAGCACAGAGAGAGAGAAAAAAATATGCCCACAATACAGTTCTGTGCTATTTATTTCAATTATAGGTCTGAGGTAAGGGTACCAATGTCACCAATATAAAGAGTTGCAAAGGGACATTTAAAGCAGAGACACATACATGGTTTTGATGAATTCTGAAGGCAACAATGTCTGCAAAAAGAGAATGTGCCCAGAGAAAGGTGATAGAAAGACCTTTTTCTCTCTGTTATTGGGAATGAGAAATGAAATTAGGACTCAGGTAAAAGAGAATAGGACAGATGAACAATTCAAGCGTGGAATATTAAGCACATGGGAAATAGGAAACTAGCTGCCCCCCATTTCACCTTCCCTTCTTCTCTTGTGGTATCTCAAAGCTATCACTGAAATCAACAGAGTAGAAGTACACTTTGGGAATATTACTTAAGTCTGGCTGTGTTGCCCAGCTTCCTGCCTCTGGGCAGAACTCTGGTTAAATGATTCTGGACAGATGGATGCCTATCCTTGGAGAGCAGGGACACAGGAGTGAGGATGGACACAAAAGCAGCATGTCAGCCTGCTTCCATCTGGAACTAGTGAGCACCTCGTTTTGTACAAAGGCAGTAGCCATGCTGTTTAAATGACATGCTGCATGATTTCGTTGTGAAATATGGGCTTCAGGAGCGTTATATTCCCCTTATGGCCCAGGCAAGTTATATTTTGGGGTGTGATTTTTCACCTGGTGTGATTTTGGCACTCAGTTACTCTTTTCAAGTGTGGACAACTGGTTGAAGCCAGTTGTGCTGTTTTCGTTGTTGTGACATACATGACAGATGACCTTCTCATGCATAGTATGCCCAAGGCTTTGGGGCTATTTCTGACATGTTGCTCCCATTTAAGAGGATAATAAATAACATCCCACTTCATAACTCCCATTCTGGAACTATCTGAAAACTGAAGCAGGAATCACATGTAAGCTTTATTACTGATAAAAACTAAGTAGAGAATAAATACTGGATTTAAAAAAAAGATTTTCTCAACTTCACTCCCACCTGAAGCCTTGTCTTTTAACCAGCTCACCCATAAAGGAGGCTGAAAATTAGATACATACCTGAAAAGGTAAATGAGAAATATTTACTTCATTACATTGAACCCCAACGCAGGGGTAGAGAGGAATGAATACTCAGACATGGATATAGAAGGCATAGGTATTTTAACACAGCTGTGTTTACCACATTGAAAATAAGGATCAGAAAAAAATGCATACACTGTCAAAGCAGACAACTCCAAAACGGAGAGCTAAGAAGTCGTTGAATTGCACAAGCTTCCTTCCCACTGTTATCTTTCAGATAAATCTCCCTTTGTGCCATAAGATAAAGGCAGTGAGTTAGAAAGATGAGCAGATACCTCTTCTCAGCACTTCTAAGATGTCAGAGTTTTACTCTAAAAGCAGAGGGAGAAGTGTTAGAATACAAAAAAAAATTCTCTAAGTTTACTCCCTGTAACTCAACATATGCTATAGCTCTCATATTTGAAAATATAGTACAGTACAAGTAAGTGAGAGTGAGAAGATTATAGGGATATTATTCAATCTTATCTGAAATCGTATTTTAACTATGGTAAGTTGCACATCAGCATGACACCTACCTTACAGCTGTTGGTAACAAAAGACTCAATTTAAAAAACAAAAAAACAAAACTTTAATCAAGTGGTCATTTTATAATTATATCGGGGAAACACTAGGGAAATATTCTCCAAATACAACAGACAAGTCAGAAAACAATAAAGTGTTAAAAACAGAAGATGCAGGAAATCTCATGGATCCCCTTTTAGCACTGCTCATTGACAGATAACCACTCAACTACAGGTCTTTGCTGTTTGTAGCTATAGTATTTTTAATTTATTTAGTGATATATAATTCACATATCATAAAATTTACTCATCTAA
Source organism: Symphalangus syndactylus (assembly GCF_028878055.3). Lineage (NCBI taxonomy): Eukaryota > Metazoa > Chordata > Mammalia > Primates > Hylobatidae > Symphalangus > Symphalangus syndactylus. The sequence continues at coordinate 16,238,519 of NC_072428.2, forward strand.
AATGTGTAACTCAATGGTTTTGGTATTTCATAGGGTTATGCAACACTACTGTCTAAGTCGAGAACATTTACATGACCCAGAAAGAATTGTGATACCAATGTACAGTGATTTCTCACCCCACCATAAGCCCTAAACAATCACTATTTTTTTCTTTCTGTATAGATTTTCTGATTCTGAACATGTCATATAATGTGCATATACAAATCTTTTTATATATTCCTGGATTTGGTTTGCTAGTATTTTGCTGAGAATTTTTATATCTTTACTGATAGGTGATATTGGTCTGTAGTTGTTTTTTTTTTTTTCTTAGAATACCTTCTTATGGTTTTGGTATCAGGGTAATACTGGCATCATAAAATGAGATAGAAAAGTCCTCCTCTATTTTGCTTCTTTAAAAGAGTTTTATATTCGTTGGGATCGTATTAATACATAAGAATTGGTATTAATTATTTCTTTCAATATCTGATAGAATTCACCAGCTGTATTGCCTGGAGCTTTTCTTCATGGGAAGTTTTAAAATGATTAATTCAATTTCTTTAGTTGTTATGGGGCAATTTAGATTTTACATTTATTTTTAGGTCAATCTAGTAGTTTGTGTTTCTACAAATTTGTCCATTTCATCTAAGTATTCTAATTAGTTACCATACAGTTGTTCATAGTTTTCCCTTAAAATCATTATTTCTGGCTGGGCGCAGTGGCTTATGCCTGTAATCCCAGCACTTTGGGAGGCCAAGGCAGGTGGACCATGAGGTCAGCAGTTTCAGACTAGCCTGGACAACATAGTGAAACCCCCATCTCTACTAAAAAATACAAAAATTTGCCAGCCATGGTGGCGTACACCTGTAGTCCCAGCTACTCGAGAGGCTGAGGCAGGAGAATTGCTTGAACCCGGGAAGCGGAGATTGCAGACAGGGAAGATCAGGCCACTGCACTCCAGCCTGGGCGATAGAGTGAGACTCTGTCTCAAAAAAAAAAAAAAAAAAAAAATCATTATTTCTGTAAGGCCAATAGTGATGTCACTCTTCCATTCCTGATTTTGGTAATTTGAGTATTATTTCTTTTTTGTTTTGGTTATTTAACTAAAGGCTTGTCAATTTTTTTCTGTTTTCTAGGCAGCTGGCTCTTGATGCATTGATTTTTTTTCTTTTTTTAAATTATACTTTAAGTTTTAGGGTACATGTGCACAACATGCAGGTTTGTTACGTATGTATACATGTGCCATGTTGGTGTGCTGCACCCAGTAACTTGTCATTTAACATTGGGTATATCTCCTAATGCTCTCCCTCCCCCCTCCCCCCACCCCACAACAGGCCCCAGTGTGTGATGTTCCCCTTCCTGTGTTCATGTGTTCTCATTGTTCAATTCCCACCAATGAGTGAGAACATGCAGTGTTTGGTTTTTTGTCCTTGCGATAGTTTGCTGTGAATGATGGTTTCCAGCTTCATCCATGTCCCTACAAAGGACATGAACTCATCCGTTTTTATGGCTGCATAGTAGTGCATGGTGTATATGTGCCACATTTTCTTAATCCAGTCTATCATTGTTGGACATTTGGGTTGGTCCCAAGTCTTTGCTATTGTGAATAGTGCCTCAATAAACATACATGTGCATGTGTCTTTATAGCAGCATGATTTACAATCCTTTGATTATATACTCAGTAATGGGATGGGTGGATCAAATGGTATTTCTAGTTCTAGATCCCTGAGGAATCGCCACACCAACTTCCACAATGGTTGAACTAGTTTACAGTCCCACCAACAGTGTAAAAGTGTTCCTATTTCTCCACATCCTCTCCAGCACCTGTTGTTTCCTGACTTTTTAATGATGGCCATTCTAACTGGTGTGAGATAGTATCTCATTGTGGTTTTGATTTGCATTACTCTGATGGCCAGTGATGATGAGCATTTTTTCATGTGTTTTTTGGCTGCATAAATGTCTTCTTTTGAGAACTGTCTGTTCATATCCTTTGCCCACTTGTTGATGGGGTTGTTTGCTTTTTTCTTGTAAATTTGTTTGAGTTCATTGTAGATTCTGGATATTAGCCCTTTGTCAGATGAGTAGATTGCAAAAATTTTCTCCCATTCTGTAGGTTGCCTTTTCACTCTGATGGTAGTTTCTTTTCCTGTGCAGAAGCTCTTTAGTTTAATTAGATCCCATTTGTCAATTTTGGCTTTTGTTGCCATTGCTTTTGGTGTTTTAGATATGAAGACCTTGCCCATGTCTATGTCCTGAATGGTATTGCCTAGGTTTTCTTCTAGGGTTTTTATGGTTTTAGGTCTAACATGTAAGTCTTTAATCCATCTTGAATTAATTTATGTATAAGGTGTAAGGAAGAGATCCAGTTTCAGCTTTCTACATATGGCTAGCCAGTTTTCCCAGCACCAATTATTAAAGAGAGAATCCTTTCCCCATTTCTTGTTTTTGTCAGATTTGTCAAAGATCAGATAGTTGTAGATAAGGGGCATTATTTCTGAGGGCTCTGTTCTGTTCCATTAGTCTATAACTCTGTTTTGGTACCAGTACCATGCTGTTTTGGTTACTGTAGCCTTGTAGTATAGTTTGAAGTCAGGTAGCATGATGCCTCCAGCTTTGTTCTTTTGGCTTAGGATTGAGTTGGCAATTTGGGCTCTTTTTTGGTTCCATATGAACTTTAAAGTAGTTTTTTCCAATTCTGTGAAGAAAGTCATTGGTAGCTTGATGGGGATGGCATTGAATCTATAAATTACCTTGGGCAGTATGGTCATTTTCACGATACTGACTCTTCCTACCCATGAGCATGGAATGTTCTTCCGTTTGTTTGTATCCTCTTTTATTTCATTGAGCAGTGGTTTGTAGTTCTCCTTGAAGAGGTCCTTCATATCCCTTGTAAGTTGGATTCCTAGGTATTTTATTCTCTTTGAAGCAATTGTGAATGGGAGTTCACTCATGATTTGGCTCTCTGTCTGTTATTGGTGTATAAGGATGCTTGTGATTTTTGCACATTGATTTTGTATCCTGAGACTTTGCTGAAGTTCCCTATCAGCTTAAGGAGATTTTGGGCTGAGACAATGGGATTTTCTAGATATACAATCATGTCATCTGCAAACAGGGACAATTTGACTTCCTCTTTTCGTAATTGAATGCCCTTTATTTCCTTCTCCTGCATGATTGCCCTGGCCAGAACTTCCAACACTATGTTGAATAGGAGTGGTGAGAGAGGGCATCCCTGTCTTGTGCCAGTTTTCAAAGGGAATGCTTCCAGTTTTTACCCATTCAGTATGATATTGGCTGTGGGTTTGTCATAGATAGCTCTTATTATTTTGAGATACGTCCCATCAATACCTAATTTATTGAGAGGTTTTAGCATGAAGGGTTGTTGAATTTTGTCAAAGGCCTTTTCTGCATCTATTGAGATAATCATGTGGTTTTTGTCATTGGTTCTGTTTATATGCTGGATTACATTTATTGATTTGGGTATGTTGAACCAGCCTTGCATCCCAGGGAAGAAGCCCACTCGATCATGGTGGATAAGCTTTTTGATGTGCTGCTGGATTCGGTTTGCCAGTATTTTATTGAGGATTTTTGCATCGATGTTCATCAGGGATATTGGTATAAATTCTCTTTTTTGTTGTGTCTCTGCCAGGCTTTGGTATCAGGATGATGCTGGCCTCGTAAAATGAGTTAGGAAGGATTCCTTCTTTTTCTGTTGATTGGAATAGTTTCAGAAGGAATGGTACCAGTTCCTCCTTGTACCTCCGGTAGAATTCAGCTGTGAATCCATCTGGTCCTGGACTTTTTTTGATTGGTAAGCTATCAATTATTGCCTCAATTTCAGAACCTGTTATTGGTCTATTCAGAGACTGAGCTTCTTCCTGGTTTAGTCTTGGGAGGGTGTATGCGTTGAGGAATTCATCTATTTCTTCTAGATTTTCTAGTTTATTTGCATAGAGGTGTTTATAGTATTCTCTGTTGGTAGTTTGTATTTCTGTGGGATCAGTGTTGGTATCCCCTTTGTCATTTTTTGTGTCTATTTGATTCTTCTCTCTTTTCTTTATTAGTCTTGCTAGCGGTCTATCAATTTTGTTGATCTTTTCAAAAAACCAGCTCCTGGATTCATTGATTTTTTGAAGCGTTTTTGTGTCTCGGTTTCCTTCAGTTCTGCTCTGACCTTAGTTATTTCTTGCCTTCTGCTAGCTTTTGAATGTGTTTGCTCTTGCTTCTCTATTTCTTTTAATTGTAATGTTAGGGTGTCAATTTTAGATCTTTCTTGCTTTCTCTTGTGGTCATTTAGTGCTATAAATTTCCCTCTATACACTGCTTTGAATGTGTCCCAGAGATTCTGGTGTGTTGTGTCTTTGTTCTTGTTGGTTTCAAAGAACATCTTTATTTCTGCCTTCATTTTGTTATGTACCCAGTAGTCATTCAGGAGCAGGTTGTTCTGTTTCCATGTAGTTGAGTGGTTTTGAGTAAGTTTCTTAATCCTGAGTTCTAGTTTGATTGCACTGTGGTCTGAGAGACAGTTTGTTATAATTTCTGTTCTTTTACATATGCTGAGGAGAGCTTTACTTCCAACTATGTGGTCAATTTTGGAATAGGTGTGGTGTGGTGCTGAAAAGAATGTATATTCTGTTGATTTGGGATGGAGAGTTCTGTAGCTGTCTATTAGGTCCACTTGGTGCAGAGCTGAGTTCAATTCCTGGATATCCTTGTTAACTGTCTGTGTTGCTGATCTGTCTAACGTTCACCTTGGGGTGTTAAAGTCTCCCATTATTATTGTGTGGGAGTCTAAGTCTCTTTGTAGGTCTCTAAGGACTTGCTTTATGAATCTGGGTGCTCCTGTATTAGGTGCATATATATTTAGGATAGTTAGCTCTTCTTGTTGAATTGATCCCTTTACCATTATGTAATGGCCGCCTTTGTCTCTTTTGATCTTTGTTGGTTTAAAGTCTATTTTATCAGAGACTAGGATTACAACCCCTGCCTTTTTTTGTTTTCCATTTGCTTGGTAGATCTTCCTGCATCCCTTTATTTTGAGCCTATGTGTGTCTCTGAATGTGAGATGGGTTTCCTGAATACAACACACTGATGGGTCTTGACCCTTTATCCAGTTTTCCAGTCTGTGTCTTTTAATTGGAGCATTTGGCCCATTTACATTTAAGGTTAATATTGTTATGTGTGAATTTGATCCTGTCATTATGTTGTTAGCTGGTTATTTTGCTCATTAGTTGATGCAGTTTCTTCCTAGCCTCAATGGTCTTTACAATTTGGCATGTTTTTGCAGGGGCTGGTACCGGTTGTTCCTTTTCATGTTTAGTGCTTACTTCAGGAGCTCTTGTAGGGCAGGCCTGGTGGTGACAAAATCTCTCAGCATTTGCTTGTCTATAAAGGGTTTTATTTCTCCTTCACTTATGAAGCTTAGTTTGGCTGGATATGAAATTCTGGGTTGCAAATTCTTTTCTTTAAGAATGTTGAATATTGGCCCCCACTCTCTTCTGGCTTGTAGAGTTTCTGCGGAGAGATCAGCTGTTAGTCTGATGGGCTTCCCTTTGTGGGTAACCCGACCTTTCTCTCTGGCTGCCCTCAACATTTTTTCCTTCATTTCAACTTTGGTGAATCTGACAATTATGTGTCTTGGAGTTGCTCTTCTTGAGGAGTATCTTGGTGCCATTCTCTGTATTTTCTGAATTTTAATGTTGGCCTGCCTTGCTAGATTGGGGAAGTTCTCCTGGATAATATCCTGCAGAGTGTTTTCCAACTTGGTTCCATTCTCCCCGTCATTTTCAGGTACACCAATCAGGTGTAGATTTGGTCTTTTCTTATAGTCCCATATTTCTTGGAGGCTTTGTTCATTTCTTTTTATTCTTTTTTCTCTAAACTTCTCTTCTCACTTTATTTCATTCATTTGGTCTTCCATCACTGATACCCTTTCTCCAGTTGATCGAATCAGCTATTGAGGCTTGTGCATTTGTCACGTAGTTCTTCTGCCATGGTTTTCAGCTCCATCAGGTCCTTTAAGGACTTCTCTGCATTGATTATTCTTGTTAGCCATTCGTCTAATCTTTATTCAAGGTTTTTAACTTCTTTGCCATGCGTTCGAACTTCCTCCTTTAGCTCGAAGTAGTTTGATCATCTGAAGCCTTCTTCTCTCAACTTGTCGAAGTCATTCTCCATCCAGCTTTGTTCCATTGCTGGTGAGGAGCTGCATTCCTTTGGAGGAGGAGAGGCACTCTGATTTTTAGAATTTTCAGTTTTTCTGCTCTGTTTTTTCCCCATCTTTGTGGTTTTATCTACCTTTGGTCTTTGATGATGGTGACGTACAGATGGGGTTTTGGTGTGGATGTCTTTTCTGTTTGTTAGTTTTCCTTCTAATAGTCATGACCCTCAGCTGCAGGTCTGTTGGAGTTTGCTGGAGGTCCACTCTAGATCCTGTTTGCCTGGGTATCAGCAGCAGAGGCTGCAGAACAGCAGATATTGGTCAACAGCAAATGTTGCTGCCTGATCATTCCTCTGGAAGCTTTGTCTCAGAGGAGTACCTGGCCATGTGAGGTGTCAGTCTGCCCCTACTAGAGGGTGCCTCCCAGTTAGGCTACTCAGGGGTCAGGGACCCACTTGAGGAGGCAGTCTGTCTGTTCTCAGATTTCAAGCTGCGTGCTGAGAGAACCACTACTCTCTTCCAAGCTGTCAGACAGGGACATTTAAGTCTACAGAGGTTTCTGCTGCATTTTGTTTGGCTATGCCCTGCCCCCAGAGGTGGAGTCTACAGAGGCAGGCAGGCCTCCTTGAGCTGCAGTGGGCTCCACCCAGTTCGAGCTTCCCCGCCGCTTTGTTTACCTACTCAAGCCTCAGCAATGGCAGGTGCTTCTCCCCCAGCCTGGCTGCTGCCTTGCAGTTTGATCTCAGACTGCTGTGCTAGCAATGAGTGAGGCTCCATGGGTGTAGGACCCTCCAAGCCAGGCACAGGTTACAATCTCCTGGTGTGCCATTTGCTAAGACCGTTGGAAAAGTGCAGCATTAGGGTTGGAGTGACCTGATTTTCCAGGTGCCATCTGTCACCCTTTTCCTTGGCAAGGAAAGGGAATTCCCTGATCCCTTGCACTTCCCAGGTGAGGCAATGCCTCGCCCTGCTTCGGCGCACGCTCAGTGCATTGCACCCACCGTCCTGCACACACTGTTCGACAATCCCCAGTGAGATGAACCGGGTACCTCAGTTGGAAATGCGGAAATCATCCATCTTCTGCATTGCCCACGCTGGGAGCTGTGGACTGGAGCTGTTCCTATTGGGCCATCTTAGCTCCACCCACCGTTTTTTTTTCTATTTTTCATTGTCTGCTTATCTACTTTTGCTCTGATCTTTATTATTTTCTCATTCTGCTTACTGTGGGTTTACTTTGCTCCTGTTCTAGGTTTTTTTTTTCGTTGTTAGATAAGCTACTGATTTAAGGATTTGTATAAATGTATATATATTATGTGTATAAATATATAATATATGTATATATATAGAGAGAGAGACAGTTACATCTATTAACTTCCATCTAATAACTGTTTTTCTTACATTATAAGTTTTGGTATGTTGTATTTTCATTTTCACTTACCTCAAGATGTTATCTAATTTGCTCATGTATTCTTTGACCCATTAGTTCCATGGAAGTGTATTTTTTAACTTCTACATGTTTGCAAATTTCCAAAATTTCCTTCTCTTTCTGGTTTCTCATTTAATTACATTGGGCTTAGACAGCATACTTTGTATGATTGCAATTCTTTTTTTTTTTTTTTAATTTTCAGGGATACATGTGCAGGTTTGTTGTATAGGTAAACTGATGCCACAGGGGGTGACTCCAATTCTTTAAATATATTAATGAATGTTTTAAGGCCTTATAACTATAATATTTCAAATTGTGTAATGTGTAATACTTTCCAACAGGCTCCATGCCTGGGCTTTGCAAAATAATTATAGCACTAAGGATGCAGTGGTACACTCCTACTTACATATGCATCAGAAAGCCTGTTCCCTTATTTCAGTTTTAAAAAATAATTTTAGGCTAATCATTTAATGTCATTGTTGTCTTTGTTTCCTTGGCACTTATAGCCACTGTTTATATCAAAAATAATATAATAAATATTTTTACCTATGAGCTATAATAGAAATCTGCACATATCACACAGGTCATATACACGTTTTCCTACTGTCCTAGAAAGAAAAGTGATATATTTATTTAATCATAATTAACAACGAAACTATTTGACATATAAACACAAAATATGTTGCCTAGAAGTCTGTTTACGTCAATAACTTGTCTGTTAACACTACTGAGAATGAAGAACACATATATTAACTGATCAAACATAAATACTGACAAGAGGAGATGCGGGAGGGAAGGGCATATTTAGTGAGTGGGACTTCTTCATGACCTTTGCCCTACACCTGCCCATATAATAATGAGGGATTGCTATAACAACAATACATTATTGGTTTTATTTTATGACTGATGATAAACACAACTAATGGAGCACTAAAAAAATACTACCTAATCTAAAATCACTATACCTTTAAGGATAATTAACCAGACTTTATTGAACACCCAAGATAATTGCCAAAGTGGAGATTAAACTTAAATTTCACACTCCTGATGTTCTCAGGGTGAGTTCTGGACACCTTTCCCCTTACCTGAAAATGTATTTCTCCAGATAGCAAGCTTTCACTGAACTTTAATGCTGTTTTGCTTTCTTTTCTCAAGAGCACCTGCTATATTTATTTTGTTCAAACGTGTAATTTCAAGGCAGTTCTGCTGCCATTCATCTAGGGATGCCATTATAAAAATGATAAAACCATCAAAGTCACACTAGCCAAAAGTATTAGCCCCCATTCATGCCTAGAGTGGGGCATGCGTTCATGGAAGCAGGGACATAATTGCAAGTCATAAACAACTGGCTGGGAAGTTAGTTGTCAAAACTTGATTCTGGATTAATTAAACAAGTGACCTTGGACAATTTCCTTAACTTTGGGGGCCTCGGTTTTCCCTAGCTTTAAAATAAAAGACTTTGATTAAGTAATCACTGAAACTTATGTTTAAGGATTTTTTACATCACTAGACTAAATGAAAGGTAAAAAGATTTCACTGTTTATTTCTGCCCTAAAAGGGACGTGCCTTTTCCTAGGAATCCATGGGACCTGGAGTCTTCATTTGTTGATTTAGTTGATTTTTTTTTTTTTTTTTTTTTGCTTCTTTTGTTCTGCTTTGTTTGAGTTAAGTGAGTAGCAAAAAGAAACCAAAATACAAATACCCCAATGTTTGGAAGAAGCTGAGCTAAATTCTTACAGAAGAGCTTCTGCACAGCAAAAGAAACTATCATCAGAGTGAACAACCTACAGAATGGGAGACAATTTTTGCAATCTATCCATCTGACAAAGGGCTAATATCTAGAATCTACCAAGAACTTAAATTTATAACAAAATAAACGATCAAAAAGTAGGCAAAGGATATGAACAGACACTTCTCAAAAGAAGACATTTATGCAGCCAACAAACATATGAAAAAAAGCTCATCATCACTAGTCATTAGAGAAATGCAAATCAAAACCACAATGAGACACCATCTCTGGCCAGTTAGAATGGCGATCATTAAAATGTCAGGAAACAACTGATGCTAAAGAGGCTATAGAGAAATAGGAATTATTTTACGCTATTGATGGGAGTGTAAATTAGTTCAACTATTGTGGAAGACAGTATGGCAATTCCTCAAGGATCTAGAACCAGAAATACCATTTGACCCAGCAATCCCATTACTGGGTATATACCCAAAGATTGTAAATCATTCTACTATAAAGACACATGCACACGTATGTTTATTGCAGCACTATTTACAATAGCAAAAACTCGGAACCAACCCAAATGCCCATCAATGTGAGACTGGATTAAAAAAATGTGGTACATATACACCATGGAATACTATGCAGCCATAAAAAAGGATGAGTTCATGTCCTTTGTAGGGACATGGATGAAGCTGGAAACCATCCTTCTCAGCAAACGGACACAGGAACAGAAAACCAAACACCACATGTTCTCACTCATAAGTGGGCATTGAACAATGAGAACACATGGACACAGGGAGGGGAACATCACACACCAGGGCCTGTCAGGGGGTGGGGAGCTAGGGGAGGGATAGCATTAGGAGAAATACCTAATGTAGATGATGGGTTGATAGGTGCAGCAAACCACCATAGCATGTATATACCTATGTAACAAACCTGCACGTTGTGCACATGTATCCCAGAATTTAACGTATAATAATAATTTTTAAAAAGGTAATGAGGAAGAATAGACCAAGATCTCCCTGAATTTTAAGTAAAATGTCTCATGAATTTCTCTAGAGGCATTCCAATCAGTTAGGCAGGGCCTTGTGGAACTGCAATGGTAATAGCTTAGCAGGAGCATCCAGAATGCATTTGCTTGCTGGGTGAGGTTCATGCCTGTAATCCCAGCACTTTGGGGGGACTGAGGTAGGCAGTCAGGAGTTTGAGACCAGCTTGGCCAACATGATGAAACCCTGCCTCTACTAAAAATAAAAAATTAGATGGCCATGGTGGCAAGCACCTGTAATCCCAGCTACTCAGTAGGCTGAGTCAGGAGAATCTCTTGAACCTGGGAGGCAGATGTTGCAGTGAGCCAAGATCATGCCATTACACTGCAGCCTGGGCAACAGAGTGAGACTCAGTCTCAAAACAAAACAAAACAAAACACCAACAAAACAGAATGCATTTGCTGCTGGTGTGGATCTTCGGCAGTCAAGCTCTACAGTGAAGCTACTGAGATGGGTCCACTTCCTCCACATGTGATAAGACCTTAATCCATGCAGAAGCCTTCACTTGGAGACAAAGAGTTTGCTTAGATGGGAAAACTATCTCAATTTCCAGGTCTGATTGTTTACTTTTCAACAACATAATTTTCTTGAGTCTTACCTTTGCAAAATAGCTGTGCTTTATTTTTTCTTCTCAATTCTTGCATGAAATTATTTTTTATTGTCTTATTAAAATACAAACAAAAAAAGACCCCTGGATTGTTGAGAGGGCCATATCATATAAAGTTAAGTGGATGCACAATGGTCCTTTGAACTCAGGCGATTTAGTTGAGATAAATAATCCATCTGAAGACAAGCAAACATGTTTCCTTCCATCCTTTCTGGACCCCTTGCTTTCTAGGCACTTCTCTGCTGGTCTGGGGTTGGATTCTTCATCTGTGAAGTGATGCTTCTGGAGCTCTCTATGTGTTTCCAAAGCAAGAAGAAATGTCTCCAGTTCAGTCTTTCAAGAGCTATGGCTTTATTCAACACATATGTTGATCTCAATTATGAGTCCATGGAGAGGAAGCATTCAGGAGGCTGATGACTTGAGTTGAGGGGAAATGTGCTATTACCAGGATTGGTGAAGATGTGGCTGGTGACTTCACCTGGGAGGAGTGGCAGGACCTGGATGACACTCAAAAGATCCTGTACAGGGACATAATGCTGGAGACTCGCTGGTATCCTTGGGACATTGCATAGTGAAACCTGAGGCACTTTTTAGTTGGAACAAGGAACAGAGCCATAAGTGGTAGAAACAATGCCTGATATGGTTTGGCTGTGTCCCCACCCCAAATCTCACCTTGAATTGTAATCCCCATAATCTCATTATCCCCATGTGTCAAGGGAGAGACCAGTTGGAGATAATTGAATCATGGGGGTGGTTTCTCCCATGCTGTTCTTGTGATAGTAAGTGAGAGCTCACAAGATCTGATGGTTTTATAAGTGTCTGGCAAGTTCTTCCTTTGGTCATTCTCTCTCCTGCTTGTAAGGAAGGAACCTGCACCCCTTCACCTTCCACCATGATTGTAAGTTTCCTGAGGCCTTCCAAGCTGTGTAGAACTATGAGCCAATTAAACCTGTTTTCTTTGTAAATTACCTAGCCTCAGGTATTTCCTTATAGCAATTTGACAACAGACTAATACACTGCCAAAACCAAGTCTCCCAGGTACCCACCCAGATGACGACCTAATTAAGAGGAGCCAAGAAAGTCACAGCAGACATTTGTGGCAAATTGCAATCACACACCCACATATCAACTAAGGAGAAAGTTGAATTATAAAAAGAAACATATAATTTTAGCTCAAACTATATCTTAAATCTGAATGTAAATAATGGAAACAGTTCAGTAATGAGGCATGAGGAGTTAACTGTACATCAGAACATGCTTTGCCTTAGTGATCCTGATGCAATGGAGTCTTGAGGGAATCTAGATGCCTGTAACGTAACTGTGAAATATCTCAGAAATCATGAGCATTTCAGACAGCATCATAAAATTCAATACAGCAAATAATTGCTGTATTGTACAGCAATATTTTGAATACAGTAGACATTGCTTTAAATGCAGGCAAGTATTATGGACACGTGAGCATGGTCATATGGGAAAGACCTCCTGTGGATGTAAAGAATATGGAAAATCTTGTGATCAGTCAGCTCTCATGTCCCAAGAGATAAGTAAGTAGCAAAACTTTTCAGGAGAAATCAAGATTCAGCTCATTTCAGAGAATACACATGGGAGAAAATCATATGTGTGTAAAGAATGTGTGAAAACCTTTCAACTCAAGTCAAATCTCAGAAAATATCAGGATATTCACACAATCGAAAAATTCTATGTAATGAGTGTGGGAAAACCTCCTGTTTGAAGGCAGTCCCCACTAGACATCAGATAACTCACAGGGGAAAAACCTTATGAATCTAATGAATATGGAAAAGCTTTTCACTGGAAGTCTCACCTCAGGTTGCATACACTCATTAACACAAGGGAAATATCCTATAAATGTCATGAATGTCAAAAAAATTTTTCACTGGAATGCAAACCTCAGGAAGCCTCACTGTATTCACACGGGAAAAATCTTATGAATGTAAGGAATGTGGGCAAATCTCCTGTGAGAAGAGAGGCCTCACCACACTTCAGAGAACTCACAAAGGCAATAAACCTTATGAATGAGATGAATGTGGAGGCTGGACGCCAAGCTTCAGGAATCCTCATGGCATCCAAACTGGGAAAAACTCTTATGAATGTCATGAATGTTGGAAAATCTTTTGGCCAGAAGTCACACCTCAGCAGACATCAGAGAACTCTCATTGGGGAGTAAAACCTATGAACATCGTGAGTGTGGGAGAACACTGTGAACTGGTTACTCATCACTAGACATAGAAAACTCACAAGTGGAAACCCTTATGAATGTAATAAACATGGAAAAGCCTTTTGCCAGACATTATGACTTAGCAGGCATTAGAGAAGTTAACACAGGGGTGCAATAATGTATGTCAGATCCTGACTGTTCTCTGAAAATTATTCTCTATGCTTCAGGACACACACTTTGCATTTCTCAGTCTCCTATTTTTGTGGTATGGTTAGTACCATGCAAAACTGAGATTTTTATAGGGAATATGGACAGAAATGATGAACATTATTTAGAGCCTTCGCAACAAATACTGTTTCTGTGGTCCTCCCCAATTGCTTATGCCATGTGGGGATGAAGGTCAGATGACCCCAAGGTTGACCTTGGGAGCCACTAGTGGTAACTGATCACTAAGATTTAAGAAAGAAGAAATGTATTGAAGAGAGGAGAGATTTTCCCACCTCTACCCCCAAGAACTCTCCCTTTGTACCTTACGTAAGTGAGAGAATACATACCTAATCTGTTGAACCATTGGATGTGTGATCTGTTTTGGTTACAACACAGACAGCCCACTGCAGCTAATTCACTTTCAGAGCTTCCTGAGAGAAGTTGACAGTCCTTGTATATAACAAAATTCACATAGGAAAGAATCCTGTGTTGTGGCTTTTAACAGCAAGTTAGTTTATTAAAAACAAAACAGAAAAATACTGCAGCACATTGGAAATGCCAGATCAGGCAGGGCCATCTTATTGATCACTGAGAATAAAGTAAATCTTTATAAATATCAAAAAGAAAAACAAACAAAAATTAGGCAAATAAAAGATTGTATAGAGTCATTCTTTCCAAATATGATTTTGTTTCATTATCATCTATATAATAAGTATAACTACAACCACTTCAATTCAGTTAACACACGTTACTCAATAGATGCTTATTTGGAAATATTAGACAAAGTAATTCCAATTTGTATAATTCTAAGCTGATTAAATGTTAATAATTGCAAGTGTTAAGGCAGAGGTTAGAAGAAACGGCTCTGGTATTAGGCTTCCTTAGCTAAAATCCAGAGTCTTTCACTAACTACTTGTGTTCTTAGAGAATTTACATAAGCCCTCTGATCCTCAGTTTTCCCACTTGCAAAATGGGCTAATAATAGTACTACTTCACCATGTGGATAGGAAGACTAGATGAACTAACATAAAGTGTTTCAACACTGCACGGCACACTCAATAAATGTCAGAAAATATTATTCATCCTTTTATCCCCGTAAGGCATCCCTAAATTATTTTCCCATCATAAAGCTTTCAACAGAATTTGTTGTATTGAATGAAATTCAGCTGAAAATAAACTAAATTTTTTATAATGTGAATTCTCTAACTTACATCATATAAAATTTCATATTTTGAATATCGTGTTCTTTAAAAATGAACAATGCCAACATAGCATTTCATGATGAAGGGTGGTTAATGATGTTTAGGTTGCTAACTCTCAAAATGTGAATGTCACTGGAAAGATGATTAGTAAAACATTATACTAGAACACAATTTTTATTTTTAAAAATACATTTTTAAAATTTTATTTTTCTGCTTCATATTGCTACCTTCACACTGTAAATACCACAGGTGTTCATTAAGAATGCAATGGTAACACTCCAATCAAATTAATATTTACTGAGTTGCCACTGAGTGATGAAAATATGCTGTGTAAATACTGATCTGTCTCCTCAGGGTACTTTACTGAGAATGACCAACTGGTCACTGAGGAAAATTGCTTGGAGAGTTTTTGACATAGAGTGGAATCTGACTGAAAGAGCTGATGCCCAACTTAGAAAAATTTCACCTGATGATATGCAAATAACTAGAAAATGAGTCTCGTCTTTGACATCATTCTGCAATCCAGAACAAACTTGGTATAGGAATTTGCCAATTCAAAAGTCCAAAACTTCTTACCCGGAATAGTAATTTACTTAAGGTCTATATTTGTAATAGCAATGAAAGCGCCACCACAGAAATTTTTGGGGAAAGTTTCAAGATAATATCTTGTTTGTCATCACAGTTGCGTTGTGTTTCCCAACTACAGGGGAGATTTCTGTGGTGCCAGGACAAAAAGGTATAATCTCCCGGTACAGTCAATCATTACCCTTCTTTTCTCCATTTATAAAAGTAAACAAAATACAGACTACAGCCAGATGCCTGATTGATCATATACTGAACCAGCTCTTCTTATGAGTCTCAGTTGGCCAATCATAAAAATACCTGTGGAGAAATTAAACATGTAATGAGATTAATTTCCAATGGGATAACTTTGGACATGTATAGCAATTATATATTAGAGTTTTTGAATCACTTATCTCCTACATTTACATCCACTCTTTGGGCAAGTTACACTTTTAGCATTCAACATTTTGCATCTGTAAAGTGGAGTTTTAGACATAAAGTACACAGGTGATTTTTGCTGAAACATATACTGATGGTCATCTAACCCCCTCTCGTTTCTAAATTGAGATACAAGATCAGAGAAGTCAGAAAATCTTAGAATGGCTGTACAGTGAGTTATCAGTGGAACTGATACTGGAATACAAATGTTCTGAATAGAAATTCAATAAGCTTTTTCTATTGCTAAAAGCTTATATGATCTCCATAGTTACCCTCAGGTCTAAAATTTGCAGAAACTCCTTCAACTCTGTCTCCCTAGAGAATCATATTTTAGGCTTTGAGACAGAGTTTAAAGGTCAGGTTCTCACTGTAACTTTACCCAGCACATTGAAGCATTGATAGTAGATTCCTTCTCTCTGATTCCATAGTATTTGATTCTTATCTCTATCATAGCATTTATCTTATCACATTTCAATTATTTATATATTGGTCTATGTATCCAGCTGCACCTGGAGTGGTTTTGCTGCCTAAGTTCCAGGGGCCTTTTTTAGTAGCTGACTCGGTTGTTGGTGCTCATAAATATTTTCTAAATTAGTAAATAAATGAAGTTCTCATCTGGGCTCCCAGCTTTTCTTGCCATGGCACAAAACTTGCATAAGAACTGTGATGCACGTCAAATTCATATACTCATAATTTCAAAATGAGACACTTTATACTTTTGTAATGACTTTTACAATGAAGGAATACTAGGCAGTTCATCTTTTTTTTTTTTTTTTTTTTTTTTGAAACAGAGCCTGGCTCTGTCGCCCAGGCTGAAGTGCAGTGGCACTATCTCTGCTCACTGCAAGCTCCGCCTCCTGGGTTCACACCATTCTCCTGCCTCAGCCTTCCGAGTAGCTGGGACTACAGTCGCCTGCCACCACACCCGGCTAATTTTTTGTATTTTTTAGTATAGATGGGGTTTCACCGTGTCACCCAAGATGGTCTCGATCTCCTGAACTGGTGATCCGCCCACCTCGGCCTCCCAAAGTGCTGGGATTACAGGCGTGAGCCACCGCGCCTGGTCAGTTCATCTTTTTGTGATGCATAATGACCTGCTGTGTGTTTTAAAGAAACTTGATCTACCATTACTTTTACCCAACACTTTCCATTTCTGGAGAATTTTCACATTCATTGTCTTACATGATCTTCACAGCAATCCTGTAATGTAGGTGGGTACAGATATTATTATCACCTTTTCACAGAAGACTTCAAAAAACTCAGATAATTGAAAGACTACCATTTTGAAATGAGGCCTCTGACTCCAGATTTAGTTCATGTTCCATTCTAACGTGGTGCTCTTTTTAAACATTTGAACTCTCCAGAAAGAAAAATCCACAAATAAATCTGTGTTCTAAATTAGCCAAGGCTCTTTGAGTTGCAAATGGTAGACCCAGATCAACCTGTCTTAAGTAAAATAAAGAATGCATTGTATCACAAAAAAAGTAGCTAGAGAAATACCTTCAGGCACACTTAGTTACAGCGAATCATAGTAAACAACCAGAAATCATATTGTTGTTTTCTTATCTTTGGATCTACACTTCTCTGGGTTTATTTTAATCTCCAGCAGTATATGTCCCTTAAATTTGCAAAATGACTGTGAACAGATACAGAGAGTCATTACAAATTTGCAACTCAAAGAGAGCAGTTGAGCAAATGTCTACAACCTGTCCTTCAGTGACCCAACTGGAGCCTTGTGTTCAACACTCACCAGTAAATGCAGTTATAAGAATGAAATCCTTAGATTGATGAGAACTGGATGAGGGACTGATTCCCAAAGACTACACTGACATCAAACCCAACAGAATGGCCCAGAAAAAGAGTGGAGGAGTGCTTCCCCAACAATCTTCAGAAGTTATCAAATTGAACCCTGCTTAGTTTATTTGATACTTCCTTTTGATGCAGTTTATTCCAATAAGTGTTTAGAAGTAATGGGTTTAGTAACTTGAGTATGAAGTCAAAAAAATAGCCTTGTTCAAACAGGAAATAAGAGAAAACCTATCTTACCTATTTGCTGCGCTAATAAAAAAAAATAAGAAATTCCCTACTGGCTAAGAGATTGCAGCTGTGCACAAGATGAACAGACTCCCTTCAGCCTGGTGCATCCTCAGCAGAACTGTTGGCTGAGTTGTACAGCATCTATTAATTTTAGCTATAAAGAAGGTGGAGAGAACAAAGTTGGGTTTTCAGATCACCACAAGAACTATAACATAATCACCATTTATTATATCTTTATTACCTTGTATGAATAAATAATGTCCCTCAGTAGAAAAGTCCTTCTTTCACTTAAAAAGTGAAGCAAGTGGATTAGATATCAATAGAGAATGAATATGGAAATTCTTTCCTGCCTTTCAACTTACTTTTCAAGAGAATGATATAATTTAATAAGTATGAGGGATTGTAAGAAATTTGCCAAAGGTGGAATATTATCTTGGCCTTTTGTTAATCACTACCAAGGCTGAGATTGAATATATATATTCTACTTTAAATATATTTTGATGGTAATTTCTCCCTAAATATGATGGGATTGTTATGTAAGTAAATCTTGCTAGAAAATCAGTTTGGAGCTTTGGAGGAAAAAATGTATTAAAAAAAAAAAAAGACCAAACTAAAGATTTTGTCATTTAAGAGTCACACAGATCTGGGTCATTAATTCATTCATTTAAAAGAAATTTATCAGCAACTACTCTATGCCAGGAAATGTTCTAGGTGCTGGGAATGCAGCAGAGAAAATAACAGACAAGCTCCCTGCCCTCATGTAACTTATAGTTTAGTACAGGATTTGGAAAACTTTTTCTGTAAAGATCCACATAGTAAATAATTTTGACTATGCAGGCCAGACTATCTCTATTGCAACTGTTCAACTGTGTCATTGCAATGCTGAAAGCAGCCAGTAATTATCCATAAACAAATTGGCGTGGTTGCGTTCAAACAAAACTTTATTTAAAAGAACAAGTGACAGGTGGTATGTGGCCTAATGGTTATAGTCTGCTTACCCTTGGTCTAGCAGGCTGCTGCTTGAGGCTTTCCCACATAACTAGTTGTAGGGCCTGGGTCATGTTACTTTTTCTTCCAAATTTGTTTTTGCATTTTTAAATGTTAGTAGTAGTAACTACTTCACATAGGCATTTAAAGAATAGATGGGACGGGCCCGGTGGCTCACGCCTATAATCCCAGCACTTTGGAAGGCCAAGACAGGTGGATCATGATGTCAGGAGTTCAAGATCAGCCTGGCTAAGATGGTGAAACCCTGTCTCTGCTAAAAATACAAAAAGTAGCCAGGTGTAGTGGTACACGCTTGTAATCCCAGCTACTTGGGAGGCTGAGGCAGAAGAATTGCTTGAGCCTGGGAAGTGGGGGTTTCAGTGAGCCGAGATTGCACCACTGCATTCCAGCCTGGGCGACAGAACGAGACTCCATCTCAAAAAAAAAAAAAAAAAAAGAATAAATGGATTAATTTATGCAAGAGGCTCTATTACTCGTAATGGGAACTTAATAAATATCATTTAATTCTGAGCCTAATTCTCTCACTTTATAAATAAGGAGACCAGTAAACTAGAAAATCCCACAGCACATACATTCTGAGCTTCCTAACTACTTTGTTGTTTCTAGTTTCCTTGCCCTTGACCATTCTATCAATAAAAAAGTAGCAACTTATAGGCCAAGCCCGGTGGCTCACGCCTCTAAGCCCAGCACTTTGGGAGGCCGAGGCAGGTGGATCACAAGGTCAGGAGATCAAGACCATCCTGGCTAACATGGTGAAACCCATCTCTACTAAAAATACAAAAAAAAAAAAAATTAGCCGGGCATGGTGGCAGGTGCCTGTAGACCCAGCTACTAGGGAGGCTGAGGCAGGAGAATGGCATGAACCCGGGAGGCGGAGGTTGCAGTGAGCCGAGATCATGCCACTGCACTCCAGCCTGGGCGACAGAGTGAGACTCTGTCTCAAAAAAAAAAAAAAAAAAGTAGCAATTTATAAAATAACCCTGTAGATTTGAAAAACTAGTATTATTTTGATCCCAATTTTATTTCCAAGGCATATAGATAAAAAGTACTTAAGAATAGATATTGACATTATTAACACGACCTTGGCAAAAATAAAATAACAGAAGTGAGATACTTATTTTTAACTTGATAAATTATGAGTAGGCAATTTCAGAATATCCCCCAATCAGGCAAGAAATATATGCATTTATGATGGGCCCAAATTCATCTCTCATTAACATACTGTGTAGCACACAAAGGATATATAAAATGTTTTTCTTCTCTTCCAGAGTCCTTTAATGTAGTCAGATAGATAAAATATCTGTTTATTCAATATGTTAACTGAGTGTCCACTATTAGCCAGGCTTTGTTCTAGACATTGGGGACACAAAGTGCTTAAAAAGAAAAATGTCCCTGCCCTCTAGGAGGCTAAATTCTAGTAGAGGGATACAGACAACAAATAGAACATATGAGTAAATTTAGAGTATGAATTTGGAGACCAATCAAGGTGAGAAAATAATTTGGGGGATGACAGTTATAGTTTTTTGTTTTTGTTTTGGTTTTAGTTTATGTTCTTGTTTTTGTTCTTTAAGGACAGTCAAGGAAGGACTTACTGAAAAGGTGAAATGAGAAAATGTTTGCAGAAGATGAGAAAGTGAGCTACAGGGACAACTAGGGGAGGAATATATCAGGCAAAGCAAACATAAAGTGCAAGGGCCCGCAGTGGGACCAGACCATGCCTAGTGGTGAAAAACAGTAGGTCGTTGCATTGAGATCTCAGTGTGCTGAGAGGAGAGTTGCCGGAGCTAAGGTCAATATTCAGTGAGGCCTGGTGAGCATGGGAATGAAGGTCACTTCAAGGTCGTTGCCTCATACTTCTAATGAAATAGTCATGGCCGGGCTGAGCGCAGTGGCTCAAGTCTGTAATCCCAGCACTTTGGGTGGCTGATGGATCACGAGGTCAAGAGATCGAGACCATCCTGGCCAACATGATGAAACCCCGTCTCTACTAAAAATACAAAAATTAGGCAGGTGTGGTGGCATGTGCCTGTAGTCCCAGCTACTTGGGAGGCTGAAGCAGGAGAATTGCTCAAACCTGGAAGGCAGAGTTTGCAGTAAGCCGAGATCATGCCACTGCACTCCAGCCTGGCAACAGAGCAAGACTCCATCTAAAAAAGAAAAAGAAAAAGTCACAGCCAGGCACGGTGGCTCACACCTGTAATCCCAGCAATTTGGGAGGTCGAGGCATGTGGATCACCTGAGGTCAGGAGTTCAAGACCATCCTGATCAACATGGAGAAACCGAATCTCTACTAAAAATACAAAAATTAGCCAGATGTGGTGGCATGCACCTGTAATCCCAGCTACCCAGGAGGCTGAGGCAGGAGAATCGCTGGAACATGGGGGGCAGAGGCTACAGTTAGCTGAGATTGTGCCACTGCACTCCAGCCTGGGTGACAGAGCAAGACTCCATCTCAAAAAAAAAAAAAAAAAAAGAGAAAGAAAGTCATTGGAAAGTTTTAAGCAGAGGAAAGACAGGCTCTGACTTACATATTACAAGGATAACCATGGATTCTCTGAGGAAAACAGACTGTAGGGAGTTGGGACAGAGTAGTGCAATCTGCAATTACAATGTGTATATGTGAAACAATTATGCAGGTTGACCTAATCCTTATCTTGGGCCACTTAATATAGTGAGAAAAAAGGAAAGATCCTTGGCTAATAAGCACTCACTCATAGTTCTCGCTTCCGTTATTAATTAGGAGAACATGATTCGCCCTGGCTTCCAGAAATCAAAAACAACTATCAGAAAAGTTAAAGCCCACAGAAAATATAATAAAAAAGAATAACAATGCTTTTAATCCCTAGCAGCTGCTCACCCCTGACTGGTCCAGAGCGAAAGTGGACCATCCTCCCCTGAGCTCGAACTACTGATCCCAAACCACCTCTGGCCTCAGAGGTCTGAGCCATTTTTCTCTTGCTTCACATCTCTAACAGCCTCTCAGTCAGGCTTTCGATCAGTAAGCAACCAGAGGTCTCCGGCCTCAGTTGGGAACTCCAGCTGTAGTTGAAGTCCTCAATGAAGCAGCTGCTGACAGTGCTGTTCTTCACCACGCTGGGGTCTAGCACTCTGAAATCCCTGCTGCCATTCTCTCCAGCTCAGCTGGTGTGTTACGTTTCGGGCCGCTTCTGGCAGATGGCATCTCAGCCTCTTCCCATTCAAGCCTTGAAGGCTCATTTCATGCATACATTCAGTCTGTAACAGCTCTATTGAGTCTTGGAGCATTTGAATTAGTGCTTTCTCTCTTGGGTGCACACACCAGGCTCTTCAAGCAGGACAGAAGAGAGGCTGGTTTGACAGATTCTGTTCAGCTAACCCTTGCCATCTTTGTATGCCTAGACTGGAGCATTTTCTAGGAAATGTATGTCTCCTGGCCAGGAAATTTGCCATTATTACTCAAGTCACACTCCTACTTCCCTAGAGTGACACATTTTGGGGGCAGGAGTTATGTTTCATGTGCCTTTGAATCTCTATTGTCCATAAACGCGCTGTCATTAAAAGTAACATGAATTAATGAATGAATGCCTCAAGCTACCTAAACAGCCCTCTCTGGGGCTTCCCAAAGCTTTCTGTTTATATTTAATTATTATAATTGTTAGTCTTCTGAAAAAATGAGGATAGCTAATTTTTGTTCATGTTAGTGACGCAAGCTAGACTCTAGTAACCATTTATTTTGGAGAGACCAATACATAAAGTGTGGATGTGATTATGACCTACAGACAGATATTCCACAGTTGTAATCGAAAGGTAAGATTTTATTTAAGTAGTAGGGCTTGAACAAGAAAATTAAAGAAGGACAGGATTTAATTAAGTAGAGGAAAAAATGTTTCAGGTAGAACAAAGGAAGCAAATTATCAGTATGAGGATGGGCTTGGAATATTAAGGGTAGCAAGAGCAGGGAAGAGTTGCAGCTAGCTCAGAGGAGCACAGAAAGATAAGAACAAACGAGCAAGGCGAAGCCAAATATTCATGGATGTTTTTTCCATCCTTCCCCTTCTCAATCACCTCATTCCCCTATAGGATCCCAGCATTAACTGGTATGAGCTAAAACAACACTTGGGTTAATAGTTGCATATTGTTTTGCATATAAATATTATAATTGCTGATATTTTTATCTGTTCTCATTATGTCTGCCCCTCTAATCTGTTTTTCCACTGAGCAGCCAGGGTGATCTTTGTAAATTTTATGTCAGAGCCTGTGCCTTCTCTACTCAGAATTCCCTAATCCCTTCCAGTTTTATTTGAAGTAGAGGCCAAAGTCCTCACCATTGCTCTTCCAGTGAAGATTTGGACTTCACCCTACCAGCAATGGAGAGCCAATGGAAAAGATTTGAACTGAGGAATATCTAATAAATCAATGCAGATGGAGCAATATGGATAATCCTCCCATCACTCCTCCCCATCTTTTCTTCAGAGCTCTCTTAAAAACCATCAGTAGCAATTCAAAAAGTTTTACCTGTCTATTTGTGAAGCAGGTAAAATTAACATCTCAAGATTCAGGAGTTTGATCAAGTGCCTGGCGCTGTAACAGTTTAAATGGTTGGGCACAGGGTAACGTCTGCCTGGGCACTGCCTCTGAAAGTGGAATCAAGGCAGCCACAATGTGAGGAGCATATGCTGCTAGTTGGCTGCCCGGTTACCCTGACTGGGTGCATTAATATAAAGCATAAACAAAGCCTGGATGAATGGAGCTGGCCATTTTGTTGCAACATATGGTGGTGGTGTCCCAGATATTTTTATCCTACTCCCACCCAGATGTTTAGCGTTCCTGACACTCAGTTTTATCTGGCAGGCAAGGTGGTAAAGAATGCCCTTGTGATTTTGGGGGGAAAGTATGTTGATTTTTTTCAGCATGTTGCAAAACAATAAGTTAGTGGTCAACTAATAAAGCTTCTAAGGCCTTTTAAAAATATCGTTGCATTTTTAAATAAACCAATCAATCTCTATTCATCATTCTCTCTTTCTCTTTTATATTCCCTTCTTGAAATCCTTAAAACTCAGGCAAAATAAAACATTTATTTTCTTAAAATGGTGCACTTAAACCAAATATACTTTAGCCACAACTGTTCAGATTGTTTGCTTATTTTTTCTCTTAAGTGACACAGTGCTGGCTATAGAGTTCTATTATGTTCAGCAGTAATTCTGAAGAAAAACCGTGCATGGAGCCTGCAGATACAGCAGAAAAGATAAGTGTAGGTCTGGCATTTTTTCCCCACCTGATTGAGTTCTTAGGATTGTGTTGAAAATCATGGGCTACCATCGCTCCAAAGATCCCCATGGAGTTTTTGTTCTGATTTTTAGTCTTCCTGAAAGACCGTCCAGGCCGTTCCACTTGCTGAATAATGAGCAGTCGTGTGTCTTGCCGCTTTTGGAGCCCTCCAAGGAAATTAAGAGATGCCCTGGATTTGGCTATTTTTGCCTCATTGGCAATGTTAGCAGTTATCACTCTCTACCAGATAGCAGAAGAATACAGTTCACCCTTCCGTAACACCCTGTGAAAGCTCTAGGGTAGGTGAGAAATAAGCAAATGTCAAATAGGAAACAGCAGTGCTGAGTATAATAATAACATATATTGGGTCTGCCTGGAATATTTCATCCCAAGATTTTTAGGTGCATTGCCAATGTTCTAGCCACTAACCCTAAATGGCAAGTATTATTATCAACATTTTGTAGATGGGGGACCATGAGAGTGCTAGGCGAGACAGAACCCAAACAAATAATATCATAGTTGATAGATTTGCTAAATTCTCAACTAAACTGCCAGATAAGGAAATTGTAAAAATAAGAAGAAAAAATTGTTGTTTAAACCTCCATTTTTATTGAGCCTGAACACAATCTTCCCATTAGGGTTATTTAACCTTTAGAATTGTCTAATCAAGCATTCATTCAAGTTTTTTGAAAATTCCTCAGTCCTCATACTCTGGAACAACCGGAAATTTCACAAAGCCAGTCCTTCCTTCCTACTTTAAATGCTTTCTTTTCCTCATTTGCAGGACACCTCACTCTTCTGGTTTCTCCCCAGTAGATCCTCATAAACCTCATCTTCCCAAACTTTAAGTCCTTGGACTACTTCCTTTTATACATATATCCTCTGTGGACAACATTATAAATATCATCGACTTACATATTGTCAAACTACACATGTATGTAAGAATATATGTGCATGCACATGTTCTCTCTCCTGCAGTATATCTGCTGCTGAGAGGCAAAATTTGATCAGGGAGCTTGTCACTCTGAATTCATCTTCAGAGCTAGCAACTATCTAATTTTTTTTCCTTTCAATTTCCTCTATCTCTCTCTTCTGAGCCCACCTCATTTTATAGGAAATCAAAAAGTTAAGATTTATGAACTACAGGCTCTGAAATACTCTCCTTGGCACTTCCATTCTCCTTCCAAACAATCTCCCCACCTCATCCCATATGTTATATCAGTAACTCATGGGTTAAAATACTTTTTTGTGTCTCAATTTCTGAAGTATGATATCCAAGCAATGTTTCCTATTGCTCTGTTATTTATAATATGCAAAATATTATATGATGATATATACAAAAAAATATAGAATAGTTGAAAATAATGTAATGTCAAGAGAGATTGTATCCACAATCCAGCTTTTAAATACAGTTATTGAATTATAGTTAACTTTATAACCTAAATGCTATTTGCATAGTAGGTGAAAAAGAAAGTCACAAAAATATATATACAACATAATCATATGTGTGAGTGTGTCTGCTGTAAGTGTGTGTATTTGGAGATATATGTAGTTTAGTAAGTTAAATAATCAACTCTGCATTATGACTTTTATTCATTATGCTTTCCTTAATTTTTTACAAAGAGCATTTATTATTTTTACATAAAACAAAACATATCCATTCAAGATGAAAATAAATAAACTTATTGATTTTACATTCATTGCTAACATTGGGTCTATTTGTTGGTCTTAAAAAGTGTATCTCTTGGGAAAATAATAACTCTCTAAATAGCACTTTGATTTATGGGTTGGTCATTGTTTGGAATCATTAATCAAGGTTATTTTTTATAAAATGAACATAAAGAGCACAATTATTTTGAGAACTACTGAATCAACCAAAGTATAATAAATCAGGTGATGAAAGTAAAATTGGAAGATTCAAACAGAAGGAAACTGTTAGAGTCTGGGATAACATGGAGATATCCATACATTCATGCAGAGAAGATCAATTTTATACTAAATGTCCTGCAACGAAAATAAAACTGTTTCAGCACTTGGACAGCGCCTGCCAGTTTTCTGCTAGTCCTACCTTTTCCTAAGTAACAAGTAGTTTTCGGACAGAAACTCCAGTCTTGTCAATGTGTAGTTTTAGCAATACGTTAAGAACCAAAGGGAGAACATAAAATGGCTTCTTTCTTCAAGACATTTAAACTTTTTCAAGAAATAAGTTTTATTACATTGTGGCACAGAATGTGTTATAACATTATATACTGTGAGTAAGCAGTACATAGGGAAAGATTGGAATGGACTGAAGTAGTTCAGAGGGGATTTCAAGAAGATGATGGAGATTCATCTGTATCTTAAAATACAAATGCAGTAACTTAAAAGGAGAAGTCTTGGGCAGGATGATTAGCAAGAGGCATATCAAAGAAGAAAAAAAATGCATGGCACGTGTGGGTGGATAGGTTAATAGCATATAAGCCCATCAAGGTATCAGTGTTGTGTGGACAGAGTAAAAATTAAGTGCCAGCTGATATGAAAATCGAAGAGGTCTGACTACCTGTCTGAAGTTTTATACCAAGTCACTGGTAGAACCTGTGCTCAAACACAGGTCTCTGTCTTGTTGAGGGTAAGATGAGAATCAAAGGTTGAGGTGGCTGACACTTCCTTGGGTCCTGACCATAAATCTTTGGAACTAGCCTACAAGGGTAGGTTGTGGCAAATCTTCAGTACTGTGAGTTATGATAGTGTAATGAGGATGGGCTCAGTCCCTGGAATAGGAAAGTCTTGCGTAGTAGACCCAACTCTACATATATTCAATTTTGTGTCATTGCAAAATGGACATCACATGCTCAAGACTCAGTTACCTTACCTGTAAAATGGGGATAATAGATCTGGTGCTGGTATTGCTATGAGAAAAGCATGATGCGTATGAAGTATTTAATATGGTTCTTAGGGCATTTTAGATATTCCATTTGTAACAGATGACAAAACGTTTTAACAGGAAGTTTAATATTTAGGGACTTTTAACACCAATGTTAAGAAAAAGGAAAGAAAGGAGAGGGAAAAAAGAGATGAAGATTAACAGAGGTGGTAGGCATGGGAAAAGAGAAAAGAATGAAAAGAAAAACGCTATATTAAGCATTATGAGAGACTGCTGCCTAGCATTATGAGAGGCTGGTTGCCTAGTAAGGCAAAATTGACAAACCTCAAAATACCTTATAGTTAAGAATGTCTGAATTTTTTTTTTTTTTTTTTTTTTTTGAGATGGAGTCTCGCCCTGTCGCTCAGGCTGGGGTGCAGTGGCACGATGTTGGCTCACTGCAACCTCTGCCTCCTGAGTAGCTGGGATTACAGGCATGCACCACCATGCCTGGCTAATTTTTGTACTTTTAGTAGAGACAGGGTTTCACCATGTTAGCCAGGCTGGTCTTGAACTCCTGACCTCGTGATCCGCCCACAGCCTCCCAAAGTGCTGGGATTAGCTTGGCTGATTGTTCTTTATTTGATGTAACATCACATATTAGTTAGATTGATTTGTGGTAGTAGAAGGCAAGGATGTCAGTAATTGGGACTTCAATTAAAAATATATATATGTAGAAGAAAGGTACAAAGAAATTTCTGTGCTGACCAGCCAGCCACAGTCAAAGGCTCTTTTGCCAGTTCCAGAAAACTGCAAAGCTTTCTAGTCCTTTAGGAAGACAATTGTATCTGTGTAAGAGAAGTTCAAATGGGTTCATCTGACCATGTAAATCTTGCCGTTCCTTTACTCACTGTGCCTATTGTAGCATCTAGAGTTGCTTGAAAGATTGTAGGTTTTTGTCAATAACTCTTCCACTGTGCTTCAAACTACTGCTTTTCCATCAGAAAACTTTCTCCTAGGACATTAATAATCCTTCACCAATCTTCTATACTGCTTTTCTATCAGAAAACTTTCTTCTAGGACATTAATAATCCTTCACCAACCTTCTCCTAAAGCCCCCCCCCCCCGCCAATACGTGCACTTTTCTTCCTTCTGAGATTCCTTATCAGTGTCCCCACTGCACAGTGATTTTAAGCTAACTCCTCTGATGTGAAAACTGAGAAAAATCTTTCTGGAATGTTTTTGAAGCTTTGATTGATGTAAAGCCCAATAAAAGCACAGCTGGAATTGGAGATACCAAGCTCTGCTTTTTGGCTCAGCATCGAAGAGAAGGAGGGAGTAGCAAGCTTTGTTTGGTCTTGAATGTGAAGGCAAAGCCAAGATGAAGCAGGGTGCCATTTGTTAAAATACTTTGGAGCAATAACGGTGCTTTGAAACTAATGAGAATAATGTTTAGATTAATAGCTTAGGTCATATTTCATGTATTATATTTAACACTGGAGAAAAGGAGCAAAAGGAGAAAGTTGGCATACCCTTCAAAAATCTATGCACATCACTAATCAAAGAATCAATTTTAGTGTTCTTGCAAAAATGCAGTAAGTGCTAGTTAAAATCTCCTATGGTGCATCCCATTTCTTCTATAAACTTTTTCTTATCTTTTAAATTTGGATCAGATTACTTTTTCTAAATATCTATTTCAAAGAGATTCTTAAAACTTTTTAAAGATGAAAAGTCATAGAGCATTTTGAGGCTCTGAAGAGTACCACATATTCTCACCTTTAGAAATCCACATACCCTTACATGTTTTGGGGTTTATTATTATTAATTATTATTATTATTGCACCTGATTCAAAAGATTTTGGAGACCCATGACGAATCCTTAGAAGTTCTTAGTCTAAAAGAAGTCAATGTTAAACTAAGTTAAATGTGAATGAAACTAAGTTTACATACCTCTTAAGGTGCATGCAAAGAGTAAATAAGTGAAAGGAGTTTAACAGTTCATCATGGTCGGGCGCAGTGGCTCAAGCCTATAATCCTAGCATTTTGGGAGTATGAGGCGTGTCGATCACTTGAGGTCAGGAATTCGAGACTAGCCTGGCCAACATGGTGAAACCTCATCTCTACTAAAAATACAAAAATTAGCTGGGCATGGTGGCAGATGCCTGTAATCCCAGCTACTTGGGAGGCTGAGGCAGTAGAGTCGCTTGAACCCGGGAGGCGGAAGTTGCACAATGCCTGAAACTTAATAAATATTAGCAGTGCTATTTTGTTATTGTTATCACTATATCTACTTTGTTAATACCATTACAGGATTTGGAAAAGTACAATTTTGAAGAACAACATAATCTTTAATTTTATGAAATAAAACCACTCAATTTTCCTACAATTATTTAAGACTTTCATTAATAAGTGTAGGCAATTCTTTCTACTCTTTAGAAATGTATTTACTAAATATGAGTAGCCTACTCACAAAACATCCACTCCTTACTTCAAGCCCTTTTAAATATATGGGAACAGAGCTCTTAAATTGAATTTCATTTTAACTGTATTTTCTTAAGTTCTCAAATGATTATTTTTCATGTTTACTTCTTGATACCTGCTGACTGTACCAAGACCACTGGAAAATAGTTTCTGTTTATACTA
This sequence comes from Symphalangus syndactylus, assembly GCF_028878055.3. Classification (NCBI taxonomy): domain Eukaryota; kingdom Metazoa; phylum Chordata; class Mammalia; order Primates; family Hylobatidae; genus Symphalangus; species Symphalangus syndactylus. The sequence continues at coordinate 16,267,827 of NC_072428.2, forward strand.
ATTATAAATGACTGAGCTAAGAGTGAGGAATTCTGTTCATATCATTTACTCCATTTATGACTTTATTCAAGCAACTTGCTAGTTAAGGGAAGGGGGTTTTCTGCTCATGTTGCTAGAGCTACAGTAGCAAGAGATATGTTTCTCAATTCTACAAGCGAGAGATATAAATGCATTTTATAAATGCCAGGAAACACTTATATAAACAGCAGCTATTTTCTATAAAGTACTTGACTTCCAGATAGATGGGAAATCTTACCATCACTCATAAGTTATTTTCTAAAATAATATTATGTCAGAGATAGACCTTAGAGGTCAGCGTTTCCAAATGAACTCATTTTACAGATGGGAAAACTGAGACTGAGGATAATATATTTGCCAAAGCCATAAAACAAGCCTTTAGCACAGTTATAAAATGCTTTTGGAATTCTAAGCCAACTCTTCAATATCACAATTATTTTATAATCAAAAAAAGTCCTGTGTAGCCGCTTAGGGAATCAAGATTGTCTAATCCAAGTCTGACAATTAACATCCTTTGAGTAGGAATATAACAGTAGTTCAGAAACAAAAAAAAATTTTAAAGAATTTATTTTATTCCTGGGTGCAGACAGGGCTGGTGTTCATAGGACTCTGTTATACAGATATTAACTTGAATTTTATTTTTTAGAAGGAAGCAGTTCTTGTGAATAAAGCCTTTCTGATTCAGAATGCCTTATAAAGCATTTCAGTGATTTTCGACTCCTCATAATATATTTGTTAAATTTTCTTTTAATCTAATAATTTTTGAAAGAAGAATAGAGACTTTATAGGTTTAAGACAAGTCATTCTCCCTGATAATTTGTCAGGCTTTTGTGGGGTTTTGTTTTGTTTTGTTTTGTTTGTTTTTTGGGTTTGGTCTTTTTTTTTTTTAAGACAGTCTCACTCTGTTGCCCAGGCTGAAATGCAGTGACGCAATCATGGTTTACTGTGGCCTCAACCTCCCAGACTCAAGTGATCCTCCCACCTTCAGCCTCCCAAATAGCTGGGACTACAGGCATGTACCACCACATCTGGCCAATTTTTTGTATTTTTTGTAGAGACAGGGCTTCACCATGTTACCCACTCTGGTTTCGAACTCCTGGCCTTAAGCAATTCACCCGCCTTGACTTCCCAAAATGCTGGGATTACAGGCGACAGCCACTGTGCCTGGCCTACCTGAGAATTTGTGATTCAGCTTTATTTTATTTTATTTTTTGAGACAGAATTTCACTCTTTTTGCCCAGGCTGGAGTGCAATGGTGCAGTCTCAGCTCACTGCAACCTCCACCTCTGGGGTTCAAGCAATTCTCCTGCCTCAGCCTCCTGAGTAGCTGGGATTGCAGGTGTGCACCAGCATGCCTGGCTAAATTTTTTTGTATTTTTAGTAGAGAATGTGGTTTCATGACATTGGCCAGGCTAGTCTCGAACCCCTGACCTCAAATGATCCACCCACCTCAGCCTCCCAAAGTGCTGGCATTACAGGCATGAGCCACCGTGCCCGGTCCTCAACTTAATTTTTTTAAAGGTGAAGTTTTTTTTTTTTTTTTATTTTTCTCCATCCCAGATTCTTTTGGACCATTCTCTGTCCCTAGCCAACCCTCTATATTATTATGAATACTAGCCTTACTCATGTTTTTCCCATCTCTTCTATATATCCACGTTGTGATACATACTGCCGTATTTATACTTAAATATCTCAGAAGGTGATTTTAAATGCAAAATTTTAGTAGGTTATATAAATATTCCGGTACAGAAACCAATTTACCTGGTAGACAGAAAGCACAAGTCAGATGTCAGAAAGAAGGAAAAACCTTGACCAGAAAAAAAGAGAATCTGCTACTAGAAATGGAGTGAGATTTGAGTCAGTACAGGTCGGAAACGGAAAGAAGGTCTTTCAGAAACTAAGAAGAGCAGGAAATTTAAAACATTCCTTATATGTGTCTTGTTCACTTACTCATTCATTCAACAAATATTTCTTGGACAACTTCTCTATACCTGGAACTATTCTAAGTATTCAGGATACATTCATGAACAAAATCAACAACATCCCTGCTTTCCTTCTAGAGGGCAGAGATAGATGATCAAATATACACTTAATAAAGACATAAAGTATATAGTATCTCAGAGGCTGATAAATGCTAAGGAATGAAGTGCCAGAAGATCAGTAGCTGCAGGGCTAAGTGAACTGGGTAGAGTAGGCATTCTTGATGAGATGATATTTGAGCAAAGATTTAATGAGACTGAGGGATATAGCTATGCATGTCTAGGGACAGGGCATCCCAAGTGGAACAAACAGACCACACAAAACCCTAAAGGTGCAAGCACAGATGGGATTTTAAAAAAGTGGCTGGATCAAAGTGAGGAATATGAGAGCTGTAGGGTAGGAGGCCATAGAAATAACTGTGGCTGGCCGGGCGTGGTGGCTCACACCTGTAATCCCAGCATTTTGGGAGGCCAAGGCAGGCAAATCATGAGTTCAGGAGATTGGGACAATCCCAGCTAACATGGTGAAACCCTGTCTCTACTAAAAATACAAAAAATTAGTCGGGCATGGTGGCGTGCACCTGTGGTCCCAACTACTCAGGAGCCTGAGGCAGGAGAATCACTTGAACCCAGGAGGAGGAGGTTGCAGTGAGCCAAGATCACACCACTGCACTCCAGTCCGGGTGACAGAGCGAGACTCTGTCTCAAAAAAAAAAAAAAAAAAAAAAAAATGCAACTGACTTATGCTTGTTATCACCAGCATTAAACACAGTATACAGTACTTAGCATGGAGTTGGTGTTCAGTGCATGCTAGATGAACAAGTGAATAAACAAGTGGAAGTATGAGCAGAATTTAGCAGTATTTCCTACCATTTAAATGAGACAAGTGGTGGAATGGAATTACATCTATGGCCTAAGATAGCTAAATATCCGTGAATTAGATTTGTTTTAATTTTTTCTGACATGAGAAAGAGTTTAGACAATAATTTAGTTGTTCCAGTGTTTTATGTCATGAGACAAGACAATTAGTGTCACTATATCTGATCTGGTTATTTCATGCTTGTTTCATTTTTCTTTCTGCTGTTCTCATTTGCTCCTCTATTTATGGCTCTCTTCACTTCGACTCCCATTTCTCTTCCATTCTTAACTTTTCACCCAATGGGTAGTCTGTGCTTGTGGAACTGGCAATGTGAAGCAAGTCTACAAAGTCTTGGATTAACAGCAACAGAATTTCCAGACAGAGCTGAGATCATAAGAGGCAGGTAGAAAGTCTTATACTGCATTGTGTTGAAACTTTGTAAGGCTAACAGCAAGGACGCAAACAAAATTTCCTCCAGTCATCAAAAATACCCCATCCCTTTCTATTCATCTCAGTGTGTCCTGACAAGAGTGTGCATATCCCCCTGCTGGCTAACCTCATGTAGAGGCTGATCCTTTTATAGACTTTTAGCTTATCTGCAATTAACTTCATAAAGCAACCTCTAGTCCAGATGTTTCAGCATAATGAAAAAGGGGGGAAATGATTGGATTTTACTAGATCTCTTGGGGTCTTAAATCCTGATATGATTTAACATCCCCTGCAAACCTACCCACCATAAGGGTTCTTTTTTTTCCTACAAAGATGAGACTTCATTTCTCTTCTGAAAGTAAAGTTAAAATGACCTTGAAATGAGCTGGAGGTTTTGTACACCTCAGTAGCATTTGGAGAATGAATTCTTTACTTCTCTCTACCACCACCTGCAAGAGGAAGCAGAGACCAAGTATCTAACTGGAACATCTGTTTTCTAAGATTGCTTTTTGACATTTGTTGTTATTAGATTAATGCGTACTCATTAGAAAAACAAAAACAGACACATACCATATAAAAGACTAAACGAAAATGTCAAAGTCCCAAACCCAAGTTCACTTTTCCTCAGAGACTTTCAGTGTTAAAAGTTTGGAGTGAATTATCCAAACAATGTTTTGTGCCTAGTCAAATATACATATAATTTTTAATGCATTCAAACCATGCACATTTGGCTGCATTTATTCACTTGACATCATTCCATGTTGTTACATGTGGAGCTGCTTCATTCTTTCTCATGATGGCATAGTATTGCTTAGGTGAACACACAGTAAGGTATTTAGATGGTCTTTTCTTGATGTTGTTTCCACTTAATTAGTATTGCAGATTATGCAAGAAATCCCTGTGCATACACATTTGTTTATTAAAATCTATTTTAAAAACATTTTTTACTATTTCTTTGAAAATAACTGTAAAGGAATCTTTAAGAAATGACTGCAAAACAATTCTTATTTCATGAGGCCCTAAAAATAGAGGCGGGTTATCTTTAATCATTTTGTTTTCTTTTTAGAGAAGAGGAAAATTGTAGTAAGCTGAAAGTTTTTAAGGCTCTTCAATATAGAGAAAAAATACATGAAAATATAACTCCTCTTCAATTTGGAGTTTCATTTATAGCTCTGCTTTCATCAAAAGATCCTTGTTAGTTCATGCTTCACTAAAGTACCAGTCTTGAAAGAGGTAGTGAAATGCATTTCCAGGTTTCTCAGAGCAGATGTCCCAACTTTTATGAAGGCCATTTAAGTATTATGGATCTACACAAAGCTTAAATAAGGTGATTTCTATGACTCTGTATGATGTATTTACCTTCCTGCTTTGTGAAGCCCACCATGGTCTGATGTCAACTTGCTAGTCAATTTTATCCAGCTAGTAAATGTTTAACAATTGGTATATATGTATACCATATACATATACATTAGTTTTTATAAATTTTACTGATATAAAGGATATGGTGCATACCATATAAAAGGTATGTATACATCTTCAACATATAAAATGATTTATAATTATTAATGAAATATACAATACACTTTATTCCAAGTAACAGATTCTTCTGTAATGCTCTTACTGATTTTTACTAATTTTGCTTAACTCTTGTATTCATAGCCTATTTATCTTTGCAATGGAAATGAGTGTAGTTCCAACACTGGTTAATATTTTTTTACCTAAACAAGCAAGACAAAAGGGAAACAGTGAAAACCTATGTGAGGACATGATCTGTGTGAAGACATAATCATTAAGAACATGAACAACTGACTTCCTTTTTACATTCAAACAACACCGTTTATATCCTGGAGGACAATTTCCTCAATTCTGTGTGCTATTCACAATGTAATGACTACAGGCATGATGCACATTTAAGTTTAATCTGTGTTATCATTTTCTGTATCACTTTCTTAAATCTAGAAATAAAACAATAAGTTAAATGTGACTTTTAGCATTTGGTGACACTCACATCATAATAGACTTGAAGTTACCCAGGTGACCTTACTGAATAAAGAATTGGGAAAAGATGTGAACTCTCATACTGTTATGTATCACTTCTGCCAAGCAGACAAAAGAGACATAGGTAATAGTAAAAGGTATTAATTACAAAGTGATGAGTTTTTAATGTGTGATAACTTTGTTTTTAACACAATTTATTTAATTTAAATGTATATAATTTAATTTTTAATCATGCTGTATTCAAAAACTGACTCACAAAATTTTTGGGAATTTAATTACTGGATTTATGAGCCAGTGCAAGTAGCTCAGCTCACTACTGGTTTATATCTCATCACTTTCCAAAGTGTAAAATCTATTACATTAAGAACTGTCCCTCAATGCCCAACAAGGCTGATGGCCAAAAAGAATTTTAAGTTTCAGTCATGCAAACATTAAATAATTTGCTTTTTTTTTTGTAAAATGAGTATAACGGGCTTAAGTACTTTTAAAGTAAGAGAAAAGAATGACTGATATAGTTTTCGTAGAACTTGGGATTCTAGCAGAACTCTTTTATTCACCTTCTTTTATAGACCAAGTTGAAATTACTAGCAAAGGAGGACAGTTCTACCATGCAGAGATGTGTTGTAACTTCTAATAAGAAATCAACGTTGAACATGACAATGTGTTCAGCTAATAAGTGGTTTTTGGAGTTTAAACTTATTTCAAAATTTTACATTTTTCTTCCAGGATCAGAAAAAAAATGTAAAATAAAAAAAAACTCCACTTTTTAAGAAATATTCAAATAATGCAGCCATGGTAGATTCATCTCCCAGTTTTTTGTCCTGTCACCTCTCACCAATATACCTTTGATCACTAAGTTCTACCTCTTGTCTCCTCAATTATGTAGGGGACAAGAAGCACCCCCTTTCCTCCATGTTACTGGAACACTTCATCTCTTGTGATGGTTATTACGGTGAGCACTTATAAATTTTATTACTTATTCCTATATCTCTTCTAGGAAATGTACTTTTCTTCAACTAGATCTTCAGGAACTAAACTCTTTATATATTTGTAGTTTGAATATCCAATTGAAAGTGAATTAGCATTAACTGGGCAGAATTTACCTAGCTAGAGACTAAGGAGCATATTTCCTGCAGAACTAGGACAATCACTGAAACAGTGGGCTTGCTTTGGGGTAACACAGTTTCAACTCCGCAAGGAGGATGACTTTGCAGTTCCTCCACAGCATTTTGCTTTTTATGTTTTCACTTAATGGTGTGACATCCTATGACAATTATCATTATTTTTGGCCCAATTTTCCCTCTGAAGCAGCTTTGACACAGATCAGTGCATCTCAGTGTTGGTTTTTATGGAGCTGCAACATCAGAAACTGACAGCTGGAAATCTTAATTGGTCCAGTGACAGAAAATATAATGACTGCTCACAGTGACTTATTTGATCTGACCTTGTGTTTAATTCAAAGGGAAATTTTAATCTCACTATTGGAAAAGAAAAAGTTGTGGGTCTATGAGTGGGGCAGATCAGCCAGAGAAAGGCCCTTCATTTGGAAAGAAATTACTACTAGTTGTAGGGCTGTTATTAAATTAGGGTTTAAGTGCTGGTCTTGAATGATGGATACCAAAGGTCTCCATGCCTATTTGAACTGCCAACCATTCTGCTGTGCCTGTCATTACAAATGGCAGCAGGCACTGAATGCAGCATGGAAGGTTGCCCACGAGTGACTGGCTGGAGGCCCTATTACAAAGGCCACCAGACAGCTGTCAGACAGACTGGCATTTGATCATTACTGACTTGGTCCAGAGCCCAGTGACTTTGACCCAGAGGCAAAACGTTCTCTATAATACCACCCAAATTGTCTAATACTTGTGGTCCTGGAGAGAAAGCTGTTTCTAGAATAAGAACATCAGACCTGTCCTATTGAATTCAGCTATTAAACTAAGATTTCAACTGTCTTATTGGTAGTTAAACACTGGTAGATCAAGAAAGTATTAAATCCCCAACATCTTTACTTCATCTTGGGCAAAGATGTATCAGAGAGAAGGAGATGGTATGAAGTGAAGAAAAAAAATGCTGGACTTAAATTGAGAAGATATCTTTGGGCTTCATTTCAAGGTTTACCTAATTCACTGGATACTTATGAGAACTAAATGGCAAATGCATGTTTAAATGCTTGATTAACTTAATGATGACCATGAGGGTGACAATGATGATAGCCATGGTAGTGTTAATGGTGGTGAGTTAAATGTTTTTATTCTACAAACATGGTAATAGTTCTTATCATATAAAAGATACCAGGGACAATGTTGGCCAAGGATGTAGTATGTCATAGTTAAAAGCATTGACTTTAACATTTAAACAAAAATGTAAAATAACAGCCTGGCTCAAAATTCTGGCTCCAACATTCATGAGCTGACAAGCCACAGTTTCTATATCTATAAAGTTAGTACTCAGTTCATTCAGGTTGTTTATGTTACTTTCAATTTAGTAAGCATTGAATTAGTGCATTCTTTAGGAACTCATTCACCAGATTGACACTAAAGAGTGTTTCACTAAGTTTCTCTGCCGGATATATCTTTGTGTTAGTCCCCCAAGAAGAAAAACCGAGATTTGATTTTTTTTTAAATAAGGGACTTTAAAACAGATGGAGATAGAGTTCAGAGCAAGACGGGAAGAATGATAAGACAAGGATGTAAGTCTGGCCTTGAATGACGAAGAGACGTGAGGGAAGTTGGGTGGAAGAGTCTAGATTGCCATAAAGACTAAAGAAGATTCAGCAAGGCCGTCAGGGAGTTCTTGAGACAAAGTTGGCTGTCAGAGGGGTCCATTGTCTTCCAGAGGCAGGCCTGCTATGCTCAAACACTGGCTGGAAGAACCTTGAGGGAAAACATGGCCTCAATACAAATGTGGTGATCGATTTCAGAGCACAGCAGCTGGGTCCCTTGGTCAATTAAGCTCTCTGAAGTCTGAGATCTGTGAAGCTTTCTAATGGTCACCACCATCTCTTTGCCTTTGCATACTGTGATTGCTTTCAAACTGTAATTAACTTATTCATTCCTTTCATTTAATAATACATCTATTCATAATATTCGCTAGAATGCTCCAGGTGTTGGCTAATGTTTACTGCCTATCTGTTTACATCCTTTGAATGTTTTCTGCTCTTCATAAGTAGTTAATAAGTAAAATTCACCTCCTTCACTTATCTATCTTCCCCAAAGAGCAGATTCATCAGAAGTTCACAGAATATCTGGACCTGGTGCCTCATTCTTCAACATTTTGAGATGCTCACTTCCCGTAAGGAACGATTGCTGCTCTACTGGGAAAATCCAACATTGATATAGGAACATAGTGCCCATCTGGCCTTCATGGCACCTGCCCCTTGTGCCTTCTATTAGGTACAGCCCTTTGGTGGAGCCCATCAATTTTTTTTAACCATTTATTTCCCTCTATTAGTGAAAAGCAAAGTTTCCCTCAAGTGTCATTTTTATTCAGCACAAAGAACTTCATTTCACATTTCTTGTACAGCGGGTCTTCTGGTGATCTTTTCTTAGTTTTCTTTCGTCTGAGAGTATCTTGATTTTACTTTTATTCCTGAAGGATATTTTTGCTCAATATAAAATTCTAGATTGACAGTTCTTCTCTTTCAGCATATTAATTAAATATGTTGTTCCACTATGTTCTGGTCTTCACAGTTTCCAATGTGACATCTGTAATAATTCAAATTATTGTCTCCCTGGGATGTGCCATTTTTCTCTAGCTGCCTTAAATAATTTTTTTATATTTAGATTTCAACAATTTGATTATGATTGTCTAAGCATAGTTTTTGTTGAGTATATCTTTCACCAAATTGGGAGAATTTCCAGCCATTATTTTCTCAATATTTTGAGCAATAGTTCTCAAATATTTTTTCTGCACCAATCTCTTTTTCTAATTCTGGAACTTCGGTGAAACATATTTTAGACCTTTTGACATTTTCTTACAGTTTTATGAGTTCTATTATTTTTCTTTCTTTTTATTTTAAGTTCCAGGGTACATGTGCAGGATGTGCAGGTTTGTTACATAGGTAAATGTGTGCCATGTTGGTTTGCTGCACCTATCAACCCATCACCTAGTTATTAAGCCCAGAGTGCATTAGCTGTTTATCCTGATGCTCTCCCTCCCCATATCGCCTGACCACCAGGCCCAAGTGTGTGTTGTTCTCCTACCTGTGTTCATGTGTTCTCATTGTTTAGCTCCCACTTATTAAGTGAGAACATGTGGTGTTTCGTTTTCTGTTCCTGCATTAGTTTGCTGAAGATAGTGGCTTCCATAATGGCTTCCAGCTCCATCCATGTCCCTGCAAAGGACATGATCTCACTCTTTTTTATGGCTGCATAGTATTCAATGGTGTATGTGTACCCCATTTTCTTTATCCAGTCTATCATTGATGGGCATTTGGGTCGATTCCATGCCTTCGCTATTGTGAATAGTGCTGCAGTGAACATATGTGTGCATGCATGTTTGTAATAGAATGATTTATAGTCCTCTGAGTATATACCCAGTAATGGGATTGCTGGGTAAAATGGTATTTCTGGTTCTAGGTCTTTGAGGAATCACCACAGTGTCCTCCACAATGGTTGAACTAATTTACATTCCCACCAACAATGTAAAAGTGTTGCTTTTTCTCCACAGCCTCGCCAGCATCTGTTGTTTCTTGACTTTTTAATAATTGTCATTCTGACTGACATTAGATGGTATCTCATTGTCATTTTGATTTGCATTTATCTAATGATCAGTGATGGTGAGCTTTTTTTCATAGGTTTGTTGGCTGCATAAATGTCTTCTTTTGAGAAGTGTCTGTTCTTTTCCTTTGCCACTTTTTAATGGGGTTGTTTGTTTTTTCTTGTAATTTTTTTAAGTTCCATGTAGATTCTGGATATTAGACCTTTGTCTTTCTATAAACAGATAGATGGCAAAAATTTTCTCCCACTCTGTAGGCTGCCTGTTTGGAGCCTATCAATATTCTTGTCCCACCTTTCTTGATCACATGTTTGCTTCTGTGTCAACAAGGACTGGTTTTTACTAGTGGAAGACACAGACTTTGTTTTGTGTGGGAAGTTTACAGCTGTCTGCCTTTGCTCTTTCATCAAGGGAAAGTCAAAGTGAGGAAAGTAATCAAATGATTCAGACGTCAGAATTTATTCTGAGAGGTGCTGGCATTATTACTACACATTACAACAACATCGGCTCTGCGTGATACCAGACTCGTGATTCAAAGTGGAATTAGATTTGGCTTTTACCATTTTTGAGTAGCAGATAAACCCTAACCCATAATGCTTCACTCCCTCAGGGTCTCTCTGTTTCCTGAAATGGAGATCATTTCATCATTTTAGGAGGAGGCTTCTTCCAGGCACATAGTGTACTTCTCAGAAAGGCTTATAAAAGAAAGAATGAATAAATAAATGGATGAATGAGTGAGCTTATTTGAGGAATTTGGTGCTTTCAAATTACATGTCTTGGCCAGGCATGGTGGCTCATGCTTGTAATACTAGCACTTTGGGAGGCTGAGGTAGGTAGATCACTTGAATTTAGGCAGAGGTGGGCAGATAACTTGAGCCTGGCCAACATGGTGAAACTTCGTCTCTACTAAAAATAAAAAAATAAAAAAATTAGCTGGGCACGGTGACAGACACCTATAATTCCAGCTACTTGGGAGGCTGAGGCAGGATGATCACTTAAACCCAGAGGGGGAGGTTGCAGTGAGCCGAGATCACACCACTGCACTCCATCCTGGGCCACAGAGCAAGACTCCATCTCAGAAAAGATATAAATAAATAAAATCAAAATCATGTCTCTCATATTTTATGTTTCCTCTGTGATATAAAAGAGAAGTTTTAGGTATTGAGTTCATTTATTGCCAAACAATCCTCAGAATAATCAAACCATACTATGGGAAAACTGGAAAGAACACGCATCACCTGTTCTATTTTATTCAAAAAACTGAGTACTGAAGGGAAGTGACTGGACCAAGGTCATACAGCTAATGAGACAAAGGCTATCTCTTGCCTTCCTATCTATTCTCTTTTAACTAAACCATGCTGCTTTCCTTTTTCACTTTTTATTGTTCATTTGAAAAGAGACATTCGCTGGTTCTCAAAGTATACACAAACCTCATTTGAATATTCCATACTCCATTCAAAGTCGTAAAGACACAGTGAATTTTCCACAGAAAACTCATCAAGTCATTCATTGATTCATTCATTCAACAAATACTGAGAGCTTATTGTATACACTATAGGCTAAGAATGTAGTAGCACATTGAGCAGATTCCTTCCCTATTGGGGTTTACAGTCTAGTTCCTGCTCAGAAAAAGTGTTCCATTTATGACTGTTATTCACTGGCTATGTAACCTTGAGTGAATTTCTTAATTCCCTATTTTCTTGTCTGAATAAGGAAGCCAGTAAATCTCACTTTGCCTTATCATTGGGAGCACCAAAAAGGTAATGTCAGCAAGTCACTTAGTGCCAGGTACAAAATCATAAATTGATACAGGGTGGTTTTTGTAATAATTAATTCTGAGTATTCCAGTTTCACTCATTTTAGCACCATCATTCTTCCCCTTCCATGAGATGCAGAATGACGTAAGTTGAAGCTCTACCCTATGTAATCAGTACCTGCTTGCTAACTTCCAGCCATACTGACTGTCTTTCTGTTCCACAAACATTCCTAGCTCCTTCTTCCTTTAGGGCCCTGGTATCTGACCCTCTGCCTGGAGCATCCTTCCCTCCCAACCCCCTTCTTGATCCCCTACTGCTTTCTCATCTGCCTCTACTCCTGCTCATCTCTTTATCCCAGTTTAATTATCACTTGGCAAGACTTTCTAAATTCCCAGGCTAAGTTAAATCATACATTCTTACAGCTAGGGCCAGATACATAATTTGTAGAGCCCAGTGCAAGATGAAAATATTTAACCCATTATTTAAAAAGTAAAGCAAAAGCATTGTTGAAGGTATTGAATTATGAAGGTTTTCCCTCTCTTTCTCTGCCTCTCTCAGCCTGTCATGGTAGGTTTGTTGCTGTTGTTGTTATTTATTGTTGTTCTGAGTAAAAATAAAATACAATTTTAAATTATAAACATGGATTTTAACATAATCTTTATATTGCATAGTACACGTTTTAACTTCGAATATAAAAGCATTTAACACATGTTCAAAAATAAGAGTTATAATTTCTATTTCATAGCTCATACATGCGTACGCATTTCATTCTCATCAGATCAGTGGCAATGTTGCACAAAGCTAACTTCGGTGCTTTTATTTCCTTTCTTGATAGGCACACATTCTATCCACGCTCTCTACTTTCAGCCTTACTGATTGATAAGGAAAGATTGAAAGGAAAAGGAACTATGGGTTAACCTATGTCTACTTTGCTTCAAGGCCATCATTTTCTGCATAAGTGGCTGGCTGGTACAGGGAAGTAACATGAGCAGGAAAAATAAGACAGGGCTCCTCAGTCATTCATATTTCTTTCTATGTCATTACCCTTTTTCTGCATTCAAAGTGAGTTCTGGTTAGAACATAAAGTGTTGCCTCTAAGGCCCATCAGTACGCTAGCTTACCCAGTCATTGTGTAACATACTTATCTTTAACTCATTTTTAGTCTCACTGAACTCTCACATATTGCAGGTCTGCTGGAATTCTGTGCTACATATGAATGGGGCAGCAAGGAAGGGTGGACACTCATATTGCACTATCTCCTCTCCCCATGCACGTGTTCCATTGCACCACTGCATGTCACTAACAAAACATAATTTCAAAGATAAAATTAGGATTATCAAGATAGCAGTGAGAGAGCATTAGACCAAGCCATTGGCTCTTCTGAGCATGAGCTTGTATGTGACCACACAAATTCTATACTGGTGAATCTGGCTCTTGTTACAGCACTCTGAACTTTTCCACTAAAGTTCTTGTGTTGTAATTATATATTTCTAAAGGTGTTTAACATATGCCTCCATGATTAAGCCACAAACGGCATGAGGGCAGTGATTTTATACTTCTCATTCACCTCTCCTCAGTAAATGTCTTTGAGTATATGAATCAACAGATGGAATACATGGCTGGGCAGACTAGGAGTCTAAAACCTTCATAAACAGAGTTTCAAGAAGTGACTTGAAATTAATGATGGGAGTTAATATTTACGTATATAATTAGAATTTGTAAGTACTTTCCATAGCTGTTTATTCTGCTCCTCCTGGGGTTTTGTTTCACCTTCTAATGCTGTCTGCTCTGCTTGATCAAATCTTAGTCATAAAAAGGATCAATAGGAGTTCCATTCCTTCGGAGAGAAGATCCCTTCTTCTCCTCCTCTGGTTGTGTCTGTGCGTGTGTTAAGGAATACATGAATTACATGCTTAAAGAAAGAAGCTTTTCATTTTATTAATAATAGAGTTTCACACGAATCAAGTTCCAAAAGAGAATGTTTCTTCTATTTTTATAGGTCTTTTTTTAAATTAGCCACACAAAGAAAAAGAACAGTTCATTTAACTATGTCAAAGCCAATAGAGATTCACTGCTATTTACTTTCTTTTGTATAAATTTTAATGCATTTTTAATTCCACACCACTGGTTGGCAAACCAACCATTACAGTTACTGCTGCCCTATAATGCATTTAAGTCCTTTCTAATAAGGCTAAACTTTAAGATGGCTTATCATTATCTCTGTAAGCTACTGGAAATGGATTCCCTCCCTGAACTGATGGGTCCTGCAGCACTCTTGCTAATGAAAGTGGATTTGGAAATACTATTCAAATAAACAGGACCACTGAGATTTTTTTTTAGCGAAAAATAATGTTCATCAAAATCTGTAATCTCACATTCTGACCTTCCTTGCAGAAGTGATTCATTTAGATACCAATCCTCTGGTTCCCAGTGCCTGTGCTTTGTTTCTTTTACAACACGATCTTAAAGGAAGCCATCCAGTCATGTAAGTCTAGAATTTCTATGAACTTTAAATGTAAAATGAAACATTTAAAGACAAATATGATTTCATCATCTTTTAGCCATAAAAGAATAGGCACGTGTTATATGTAAATATTGTTGCAGAATCATCTGTGTAGAGTCAAAGAAATATGTTTAGACCTAATATTTATACAATAGATTGACACGAAATGATGAAAATTGTGCATAATTCTTAGACTTTAAATGACATTAAAATCACCATTTAAAGGAGAGAATCAAGACCTTGAGATTGAGAAGACTGAATTTTGGTCAGTAGTACTGCCACTGATATGATTTACTATTGATTCAAACATAGTTTTGGCATATATGTCAAGAGTTTTGTGATAAAGAAGATGAACATAACTTCTGATCCTGGGAAAGTTTCAAGTAGGGTCAGTGATTTAAGCAAGTTACTTTTCCATTCTGGGCTTTTCTGGCTTTAAAACAACATTCACTTCATTACATAAATATCTACTGCATATTTATTAGAGAATGTCCAAGTGTTACAATACACACAGAAATAGATTTTACATAACTGCTAATTTGAAGGAGCTGATATCCCACACATAATTAGTTATGAAGGTAGAATATATGAAGCACCACAGGGACGTTTAGCTAACATGCCATGAGAATGAGAAGTGAAAAGAGGGTTTGGACAGTGAAATCACGACTACCTTCAGGGGACAACCTTTGAATGAGGCCGTGAGAGATGTAAAAGATTTACAAATGTTGAGATGTGGGAAAATGAGAATGTTAAGCAGAGAGGGTAGAAGAATGCTTCGGGCAGGGAAGACTTAGGGCAACCATATAAATCAATCCCATTTGGCCGAGTGTAGGGTGTGTGAATGTATTGTGTCCTCTCCTCTTTCCTTTGATTGCCTCGTCTGATGCAGTCCAAAGATTGTCATCTTGATGGAGCTTCCTCTTCTGCCTGCTAGGCCTTTCCAGGAAAAAACCAGTAACTTTCTGCTATGCGCCCAGCTTAGGACTTGATGAACCATTACCTGATTATTATTTATGATTCTGTTAGTCTTAGTGGATTTCAAGTTCCTCCAAGGCAATTACTATGTCTTTTTCTTTTAATAGTCTTCATTGTCTAGATGAATTCTAGCTAAATAAATAGGCATCTGAATTGAGTTGGAATCAAAAGAAAATGTACATGCAAAAATGGATTGGCACTAGATATCAAGAGCCTTGACTACTGTGTTTAGAAACTGAAGTTCTTTTCTCCGAATATAACAATGATAGCTAATCATTTTTGTTCTGGACACTATTTTAATTGGTATTCTTATTTTATATAGTCTAGTCTTCACAACAACCCAATGACTTAAACGTTGCTATTATCCCCATGTTAGAGTAAGAAAACACTCCTGGTGTTTCAGGGACTGCCCCAGAATCACAAAGTAAGTCAGGGGTGGAGGCAGAATTTGAGCCTTCATAGCCTAACTCCAGGACAAATGCTCTTAACTGCAACTGCAGAACTGTGCTTCAGAAAAAAAAAATTGGCAGAAATATTTAAGGTGAATGACATGGGAGGTGGCCAAGTCAAGCACTTCTGTTTGGAAGTAATGGCAAAAGAAAATAAAGAATTAGTGCTTGCATTATGATGGTGGAGGTGAAAAATGAAAAAGAGGAGATGCATTTGTTGTTCATCCAGAATTTTAAAAAATTGCTAAATCATTACATGTAAGAAGGAGAGAAGATTTAAAAACAAAAGATTACGAAATTTTGAGACCATGTAACTGGAAGGCAGTCTCATTCACCAAAAAATGGAAAACCAGGAAAGAAGCAAACTCACTAAGGGAGACAGTAACTGTGTGATCAATAACACCATTTATTTATTATTTATGAATTACAGAAGTCCGAATGTGTCATCCTTTTGTAATTTCTATTCCTTAGAGAAAAGGAACTGTTTACGATAAAGCTTATTATGTGCCATTTTGGTTATTTGTATTTTGCAGTTTTTAAAGATAAAATTATGACTTATTTTTTAAAATATGTAGCATATGTAAAAGTTTCTTTTGTGAGGCCTAGAAAGAAATCTAAATATATGGCTTAAATATAGACATGCCATTATAGCAAAATAAGAGTTTTTACCATTAGTCTTTTAACAGATAACCCCCCCAAAAAGCAGTATGTTATTTGAAAGAATCGGTATTTTCATGTATTTTTAACATTAAGTAATTTACTAAACCTCAATAAGTCTGTTTTCTCATCTACAAAATGAGAACAGTATTAGAACTTATCTCTTAGGGTTATTGAGAGCATTGAATAAGGTGTTATATACAAAAGGCTTATCATACAGTAAACACATAACAATACTAGCTACCATGGTTGTATTACCACTATCAGTTTTTATTTTTACTGCATTTCCTGATAGGCTGGAGAAATAATCATGAGAGTAACTAATATTTATTACAAGGTAATATATAGGTGATTGTTTTATAACTATAATTACAGCAATCTTACATTGTTTCCTCTTAAAACCTGCATCAGTAAGCATTTGCTTTATGTTATGGCTTCAGAAGGAGAAAGATAGCAAATAATTTATACACATTTTATATTCAGAATTTAGAGTCCACACTATCCATTCAGCACTCTGGATCGGATGCAGAAACAGTTAGGAAAGAAAGAATACGTTAGTGTTCAAAAAGAAGAAATAAATACATTCCAGAGCAGTGGATCTTCAACGTGATTAGATAATGGACCTCATGCAAATGTGGTATTATTATCTAAAACACCAAATGGAGTTTGTCAAATAACATTCATTTTTGATGTATTTTCAATCTGAAAATCTGGGAACAATTTTACTACATTGAAACATTACCGTGCAAATTAAAAATACTCTAAAATCTCAACTCTGTGAATACAAGTCAACAAAAAGTGAACTAAGTAAGCATATGTGACTTTGCGTTTTTCCAGTAACAATTTTGCCACGCATTTTATTATCTTTTAATGCTCCAGATGTCTAACAACAGTAAAACTCAAAAAGTATATATTCAAATAATATAATTTTTAGTCAATATTATCAATCAATTCCTTCCCACCACCCCCACAAAATGGGAATACTGACTTACTTTTATGATATCAGGAGATTACAGTCCTGTTTGTCAATCACCAATGTTCTTTCTGAGGATAGCTTCTGAATCACAACACATAAACAAGAAAGCAAGGGAGAAAACCTACTTAAGTAGGATGTGGTGATACGGCTTTAATTGCAACACTTTAAAAAAAGACACAGAGGTGATATTTTCTCACGGGTATAATAAGAATCAAGGGTTAGATGTGACTGCCAAGAAAGCTAATTGGACTTCAACTACATTAACAGTAAAATTATCTCTATAGCAAAAAAAAACATGGCATTTCTTTCTGCTCTGAAGTGGAAAGGCAACACCTACGTTACTGGATTCCGTTCAAAATTTAGAACTTCTACCTGGCTAGAAACAGACAATTAACTTTCAGGGTTTTGCCACCAGTATGGTGATGAGCAATGATACAAAAAAAGTGCCTTGTTCCTACACTTAGATCATGGAGACACCCAACCCAGAAAACCACCCTTGGCCCAGGCCTCCATGCAGCAGAGAAGCAGGGAAATAAAAAGAATAGAACAGAAAACATGAACTCAATAAGATATAAAAGTGCTATATAGTGACTGGAGAGTTGACAACATGAAAAGACATATCATTTAGACACAGTGTTCATTACGGTAGCTGCTAGCTACAGGTGGTTTGTGAGCAATTGAAATATGGCTAGTCTAAATTGAGAGGAGCTGTGACAGTAAAATACATATTAAACTTTGATGATTTCGTGCAAAAAAAGAAAGTAAAATATTTTATGTATAATTTTTATATTGATTGCATGTTGACATAATAATGTTTGGGATATTTTGAGTTAAGTAAGATATATTAAAATGGCTTTCCTGTTTCTTTTATGATATTTAAATGCAGCTACTAAAATTTTTGAAATACATTGGTACCTTATATTTCTATTATACAACATGTTTCTAGACTAATGGTCAGCAATTTTTTTTTCTGTAAAGAGCTAGATGTCTCTATAGCAACTACTCAACTCTGTCATCGTAGTGTGATACAACCATATGCTATATGTAAACAAGTACATGTGGCTGTGTTCCAATGAAACTTTATTTGTGGACACTAAAATTTGTTTTTCTAATTGATTTATTTATTTTAATTGACTAATAAAATTGTAGATATTTATTGTATACAAAATGATGTTTTGAAATACATATACACTGTAAAATGGCTAAATCAAACTAATGTATGCATTACTTCACACATTATTTTTTGTAATGAGAAGACTTATTTCCATTTTCAATTCTTTGAGGAACCTCCATATCATTTCCCATAATGCTTATACTAATTTACATTCCCATCAACAGTGTTCAAGGATTCCCTTTCTACACATCATTTCTAAAACTTGTTATTTTCATCTTTTTTATGTTGGCCATTCCAATAGATATGAGGTGATATCTCATGGTAGTTTTGATTTCTGCTTTCCTGACGATTAGTGATGTTGAGCATTTTTATAGATACTTATTGGTCATTTGTGAGAAACATCTATTCAGGTCCTTTGCCCATTTTTAATCAGGTTTTGTTTCTTTGTTTTTGCTATTGAGTCATTTTAGTTTTTTTATATACTTTGGATATTAACCTCTCATCAGATATACGGTTTGCAAATGTTTTCTCCCATTTTATAGGTTGTCTCTTCATTCCGTTGAGTGTTTCCTTGGCTGTGCAGAAGCTTTTTAGTTTGATGTAATTTAATTTGTCTATTTTGGCTTTTGTTGCCTCTGCTCTTGGGGAATAGATCAATTGCCCAGAAAAATTTCATAGATTTTTTTTTCCTATGTTTTCTTCTGATAGTTTTACAGTTTCAGGTATTACATTTAAGTTCTTAATTCATTCTGAGTTGGTTTTTTAAATGATGTGAACTGAAGATCTAGCTTCATTTTTCTGCATGTGGATATCTAATATTCTCAAAACCATTTATTTAAGAAAATGTCTTCCCTTATTATGTGTTCTCGGCACTTTTGTCAAAAATCAATTGACCATAAATGTGTGGATTTCTGGGCTCTCTATTCTGTTCCATTAACCCGTGCGTCTGTTTTTATGCCAGAGCTGTTTCAATTGCTGTAGCTTTACAGTATATTTTAAAGTCAGGTAGTGGGATGCTTTCAGCTTCGCTTTATTTGCTTAAGATTGCTTTGGCTATTCAGGGTCTTTTGTGGTCCCATATGAATATTAGATTGTTTTTTCTATTTCTGTGAAAAATGTCATTGGAATTTTTAAAGGGATTGCATCAAATCTGTATATTGCTTTGGGAGTGTAGAAATTTTAGCATATTAATTCTTTCAATCCATGAACACAAAATATCCAATTTTTTGTGTCTTCTTCAATTTTAGTAGTGTTTTATAGTTTTCATGGACATTTATAATTAAATATTATCATGTGTCACAAAATATTACTTTTTAATTTGTTTTCAATAACTTTAAAACGCAAAAGCCATTCTGGGGCGTATAAAAACAGGCTATTCATGAACAGTAGTTTCCAAACCCGTATTCTAGACCTTATTCTGCATTTATTAACTTTAGTCCTGAGTAAAATGACTTAATCTCTGTCCTTTTCTAATAATTATGATATTTACAGTTTCACTATAGAGGTCCCCCACCTCTTGGAGTTTCAAGTGAGGTAGCATACAAATAACTTTACAGCTTGGTTAAAAAAAAACATAAAGTTGGTCGAGGATAAAATAAACTGCTTCTAAATGTGTTAGGTGTTTAAACATAGACTTTTCCAAAAAATGGTTTTTATACAGAGAAATTAAATGCTATGAGTGCAGTTTAATTAAATGTATAATACCTTATTTTAAATCCTAAACACATATTTGTGTTTTGTTATATGTTAATTAAATTATATTTGAAACATTGTGAGGGGAAATTCAACAAAGGATTTCAGAGTATAGTTTCGGACTTCTAGAATCGAAATAGTTTATTAATTGAAAACTGAACATCCATCAAAGAGCTTCAGTAGGAATCTCATATCCGATTGATAACATTTCTTTCTATGTTGGTGGTATAATACTGTAGGATTTTAACACAAAGAAATGAGATCATGAGAAATAGATTGATATAATTCTTATCTTTAGCTTTCATTGTACTGATAATGAATTATCTGCAATCTATCTGAACAGATACTCGGTGATTGGAAATAAGTTGATAATTAATATTTTAAACTGTGATTTTAATAAATCCTCCCCCAAAATTTTCATTCTCTTTGCCAATTCTTTTCATGCTCTTCAGCTGAGTTATAAGTATAGAATATGTGATGCAATTATACTGAATTTACATTTCTTTGGTTAATAAATTGGTCTCAATCACTAATGGGTTCTTTATACTGATTGCATTTGTATGTTGAATTGGTTTAAATTGCCTAACCATATTTCAAGGTTAAATACAAAAGTATGTCAAGCTATTAATTTTGTGTTTCTGTTTTGGGTTTGAATGATGTAGGTAGTTGGAGCTAGAATAGGAGATTAAATTAATTTCTGCCATTGCCTTAGCCCAGCCTTTCTTTGCCTATAATATATCTATGACATTTGTCCTCATTCCAGGAGAAGATGAGGAAAACTCATCAGGATGAATGACCAGCCCTCATTAAACTGATGACTTTCAGGGAGATTTCCTTTAATCCTCATGCATTGAAACATTACTTCCCTGAAGAATTACTTTAGCAATGAGAAATTTGTAAGTGAATGAACACCAACCTAAATCAATCAAATCAACCTAGCTATTTCAAGGGCAAAAAGGAGAAAAATAGAGAGTGTCTTCCAGCTTCTGACAGAGAAATCAACATGTCTGAGCTGTAGTTTGGCTCATGTGTGAGGAGCAAATATTTCCAATAGATGCTTTGCTTTGTCAAATCCACATGGCCTGAACATTTATGACTTTGTTTTGGAGGCTAAGAGAAATGAGGATAGTTTTTGCATTTTAGAGCATACAGTCCAACCGATCCTATGCAAATGTCTTTTGAATCTAGATCATAAGATTCCCTCAGTCTCTCCAGAGAGTAAAATTTCATTTGCAAAACAACCCTAATCCTTCAAGCTTCTATGAAAACCTAGGTAAAAGACAGGACAAAAAAATGCCTTTGCAAACAAGCACCAGGTGAATATGTGTAGCCCACATCCATCATCCACAGTGTATCTCTTATTACACATAAATTTGTCTGGGAGAAAGGGGAGCAGCTCATATGGATTTTCTTCATCTTAGTGGGGATAGAATTTCAAAATTGGCCAATTATAGTATTTCATATTTCCTTGCTACTAGCCTTAGCATACAATTGTTGTCTTAACTAGTAGGCAGAAATATACTATATTTGGTTGATGTTTATATTCCTGGTTGTATGTAAATCAAACTTGCAAGTGAGATTTTGTTTCCAATACATGACATTTTAGAAAAAAAAATTGTTGTATTGTGTTTTGCAATTATAAAACTAACATATGCATAATCTAGAGACTTTGAAAAATACTGAAATCAACCAAGTATAAAAATCACATACAGTACCACTACCCAGAAATAGCTATTTATTTTTAAAATGTATTTTCTTCTAGTCTTTTTTCTATGTTGTTGCATTAATTTATTCAATTAATATGTATACTGCCCAACACATACCAGACATCACACTCTCATTTGGAAATATAATGGTGAATGACATTGATACTTTTCAGTCACAGAATTTATCATTTAGCTAAAGAGACAACCAATTAAACTAATACAAAATAACGTGCTTTGTGCTTTGACAGAATGAGTCAGAATATAATAGTCACACATGGGAGGGAAGAAAACAAGCTCAAACCTGGAGGACAGCACAGAAGTCTTTATAGAAGAAACATTAATTAAGCTTAGGACTCTAAGACTGAGTAGCATTTAGTCAGGTGAAGGAGGAGGAAGAAAACAGAAAAGCATTGAAATACAGGAAATATTCACTTTAAAGGTCTGGTGGATGTTCTAAGAAGAAAATAGCAGTTTACTATAGCTTTAGAAAGTATAGAGGCTATTTGAATAAAGTTGGACTAGCTCAGTTACAGTGGCCATCCCCCAGTGATCTGTGGATATATGTTAATTCAGCTGTAGGACAAGATACTTTTATAAAGAGATCCTATATACAGTGTCACAAACAAGATGGAAGTTTAGTATTTATCTATGAAACCATACAGAGAAAGGTAAGTGGCCTACTGTGGATAGAGAGCTCTTGCCTACCAAATCATCTAGAAACCAGGTTCCTTCTCTCTTGTGGTTCCTCCATTTTCTAGAGTATTGCTCACTTGGTCACACAGTCCAAATTAGCCCACCTGCACCAATTCTTGCTTCCAACCTGTGGGAAAAGTAAGGAAGTGGACAACACACAATTTCTCTTTGAGGAACTTACAAAAAGTTTCTCAAAACTTCTTTTGTAAGTTCCTCAAAAAGAAATTGTGTGTTGTCCACTTCCTTACTTTTGAGGAGTTGTATTTTGTTGATTGTATCAACAATATACATTCCTTTTTTTCTTTTTTTTGGATAGAGTGTTGCTCTTGTCACCCAGGCTGCAGTGCTCTGCCTCCTGGGTTCAAGTGATTCTCCTGCCTCAACCTCCTGAGTAGCTGGGATCACAGGTGCCTACTACCATGCCCAGCTAATTTTTGTATTTTTCGTAGAGACGGGGTTTCACCACGTTTGTCAAACTGGTCTCGAACTCCTTACTTCAGGTGATCCACCCACCTTGGCTTCCCAAAGCGCTGGGATTACAGGGGTGAGCCACCATGCCCAGCCAGATTCCATTTTTGATAACCTGATCACATGACCATTTTGGGAAATATCTCTAGCTGGGTGGCTGAATGCCTTCAGCCTTAAGGAGGATATTCTCCCCTTTGTAACAATATGGGTGAACCAAAAGGACATCATGCTAAGTGACATAAGCCAGACACAGAAAGAAAAATATTGCATAAGCTCATTTGTGTGTAGAATCTTAAAAAATCTCTCTGTAGAGAGAATAAAACAGTAGTTACCAGGGTTGGGGTTGGGGCGGGAGGTGTAGGTCAAAGGAAATAAAAGGAGCAAATAAGTAGGATGAACAAGTCAAAAGATCTAATGAGGACTCTAGTTAATAATAGTGTGTTGTATTTAGAATTTTTGCTAAATGAGTGGCTTATAGCTACTCTTGCCTTGAGGTTGGTGGGGGAATAGGAAAATATTTAAGATGATGGATATGTTAATTTATATCATTATAGTAACCTTTTTATTATATATATATCGTATATTGTATACCTTAAATACACATGATAACATTTGTTTTATTAAGGGCAAATGGGAGAGTATTTGTCACATCATGATATGGAGTCTGAACTATATTTAAGGATAGTGGGAGGCTGCTGAACATTTTTAACGTGGGAATATTATTGTCAGATATAAATCATAGAACATACCCTTGGCTATGGAATGAAGGATGAATTGGAGGCCAGCAGCAATGAAGACAGGGCTACCAGATGGGAGGCTGTTGCAAAAAAGAAAAAGTGGGCATAAGATAATGGCATCGTGGTCTAGAATACAGGCAGAGGAGTCACAAGAGGAGCACTTCACTTGTGAGGTAGAATGAATCATCCATGTGGGAGAATTGCAGGACAAGAAGTATAGTTTAATATGGAAGGTGAGGATAAAGTGAAGATATCTGGCTTGGCAACTGGGTGGGTGGAGCCATTCACTGATTATATGAATATATTATGCACTATTTTAGAGATTGCCACAAAAATCTAGTGGCTTAAAATAACAAACCTTTCTATTTCTCCACATCCTCTCCAGCACCTGTTGTTTCCTGATTTTTTAATGATGGCCATTCTAACTGGTGTGAGATGGTATCTCACTGTGGTTTTGATTTGCATTTCTCTGATGGCCAGTGATGATGAGCATTTCTTCATGTGTTTTTTGGCTGCATAAATGTCTTCTTTTGAGAAGTGTCTGTTCATGTCCTCTGCCCACTTTTTGATGGGGTTGTTTGTTTTTTTCTTGTAAATTTGTTTGAGTTCATTGTAGATTCTGGATATTAGCCCTTTGTCAGATGAGTAGGTTGCAAAAATTTTCTCCCATTGTGTAGGTTGCCTGTTCACTCTGATGATAGTTTCTTTTGCTGTGCAGAAGCTCTTTAGTTTAATGAGATCCCATTTGTCGATTTTGGCTTTTGTTGCCATTGCTTTTGGTGTTTTAGACATGAAGTCCTTGCCTATGCCTATGTCCTGAATGGTATTGCCTAGGTTTTCTTGTAGGATTTTAATGGTTTTAGGTCTAACATATAAGTCTTTAATCCATCTTGAATTAATTTTGGTATAAGGTGTAAGGAAGGGATCCAGTTGCAGCTTTCTACATATGGCTAGCCAGTTTTCCCAGCACCATTTATTAAATAGGGAATCCTTTCCCCATTTCTTGTTTTTGTCAGGTTTGTCAAAGATCAGATAGTTGTAGCTATGCGGCATCATTTCTGAGGGCTCTGTTCTGTTCCATTGATCTATGTCTCTGTTGTGGTACCAGTACCATGCTGTTTTGGTTACTGTAGCCTTGTAGTATAGTTTGAAGTCAGGTAGCGTGATGCCTCCAGCTTTGTTCTTTTGGCTTAGGATTGACTTGGCTTTTACACTGTTGGTGGGACTGTAAACTAGTTCAACCATTGTGGAAGTCAGTGTGGCGATTCCTCAGGGATCTAGAAGTAGAAATACCATTTGATCCAGCCATCCCATTACTGGGTATATACCCAAAGGACTATAAATCATTCTGCTATAAAGACACATGCACATGTATGTTTATTGCGGCACTATTCACAATAGCAAAGAGTTGGAACCAACCCAAATGTCCAGCAACGATAGACTGGATTAAGAAAATGTGGCACATATACACCATGGAATACTATGCAGCCATAAAAAATGATGAGTTCATGTCCTTTGTAGGGACATGGATGAAATTGGAAAACATCATTCTCAGTAAACTATCGCAAGGACAAAAAACCAAACACCGCATGTTCTCACTCATAGGTGGGAATTGAACAATGAGAACTCATGGACACAGGAAGGGGAACATCACACTCCGGGGACTGTTGTGGGGTGGGGGGAGGGGGGAGGGACAGCATTAGGAGATACACCTAATGCTAAATGACGAGTTAATGGGTGCAGGAAATCAACATGGCACATGGATACATATGTAACAAACCTGCACATTGTGCACATGTACCCTAAAACCCTAAAGTATAATAAAAAAAAAAAAAAAAAAAAAAAAAAAAAAAATAACAAACCTTTATTTAGCTCTTTATTGTGTGGGTCAATTGGACGGGGCTCAGCTGAGTTGCCTCCTGCTGGTCTCAGCCAGAATCTTGCGTCTTAGTCCATCTGTGGGTCGGGTAGGATTCTGGGAGTGACTGGCTGTAAACATGGTATGACAAGGGCACCTTGGCCAAAATTCTTCCATCAGCCAGCAGGTTAGCTTCGACTTATTAACATGATGCCAGCAGATTCAAGAGCAGAAAGAGTAAAACTGCCACTACGAACAAGCACTTTTAAAGTTTCTGTGTACGTCATGCTTACTTTGGTCTCATTAAGCAAACATGAGACAAGGCACATGGCCATGCCTAGACAGTGCAGGAGGGAGCCATGAAAACCTTATGGGTCATTATTGCAATAATCTATTATCTTGATGTAGGAAACTGAATTCAGTGGAGTGAAAAAATGGCACTGGACTTGAATTTTGGAGGGTGGAAGTGTGTCACATCTTTCTAGGAGTCAAGTCTGTTTAATGTTGAGTATTACTTCACGTCTTTGAACATCATTTTTGCATTTGTAGAGAATGAGCCTGATCAACTCCAATATTCTTTTTCTCTCTGAGATTTAGGATGCTGATTGATTAGTATTTTGTTTCTGGTGGTATAAACAAAAACCATTTTGAAGCTCAGACTGTCAGATATGATTTCCTTCAACAAGGAACAGAAAAAAATTGAAGTAGCAAAAGTCTTTATTTGGTTGAGTCTTTCTGTTCTAATAATCTGTGATTCCACAATTTGTCACTGATTGTCCAATTTTCACAGGCCACATTGTCCTTATGTTAATGTTTGTTTATAGAAATTAGTGTGTCAGCATTAGTCACCACATAAATGATCTTATTCGGTCTTGGTTTATATAGACAAACTATATAAATGACAGCTTTGAAATGTGTTCTTTGCATTTTGCACAACTTGGAGAAACATATGAAAGAAGATTATTTTCTAGGACATAATTTGTGGACTATTTAGTAAATTTTACTATAAAGCTTTGACTAACTAACTTGGTTTATCTAAAATTCGTGTTTATTATTATTATTATACTTTAAGTTTTAGGGTACATGTGCACAACGTGCAGGTTTGTTACATATGTATCCATGTGCCATGTTGGTGTGCTGCACCCATTAACTCGTCATTTAGCATTAGGTATATCTCCTAATGCTGTCCCTCCCCCCTCCCCCCACCCCACAACAGGCCCCGGTGTGTGATGTTCCCCTTCCTGTGTCCATGTGTTCTCATTGTTCAATTCCAACCTGTGAGTGAGAACATGCGGTGTTTGCTTTTTTGTCCTTGCGATAGTTTACTGAGAATGATGTTTTCCAGTTTCATCCATGTCCCTACAAAGGACATGAACTCATCATTTTTTATGACTGCATAGTATTCCATGGTGTACATGTGCCATATTTTCTTAATCCAGTCTATCGTTGTTGGACATTTGGGTTGGTTCCAACTCTTTGCTATTGTGAATAGTGCCGCAATAAACATACGTGTGCATGTGTCTTTATAGCAGCATGATTTATTCCTGCATAATTATGATATCAGTCGCTGTGGGGCCACAGGCCATCATAACCACTCATCTTGTGGTGCATAGTACAGGTCATGGAGCAATAATAGAATCGTATGATATGGCTTAAGAGCTATACGGGACCGTGTAAATTATTTTGTTTAAATCATCCATATTATAGCAAAGAAAATAACACCCAGAATATGTAGGCATATTGGTCATGTCATAGAGTGGGAAGGCCGTACAAATTGTAACTCATACCCAAGTTCAATTTCATCAAAAATAAAAGCCTAGACTAGGACCATGTGGCTTCTAACTGAGGAGCAGATTATCTCTAAAAGGCAAGAAGTTTGCATGAACAACATTATAAGTGCACTGAAGGTTATGTGGTAGAGTCGAATTGGTCTTATGAGAGATCTCCCACAACCAGCTATTAGGACAAATTAATATCTTTGAAATGCCTGTTTCTTTATAGGTAAAATGACATATTTTTTGCTTCTAAGGATTTCATTAGGATGAAAAAACATGTGAAGATCATGCAGTATTAAATTCTGGGTATATATAAATTTCTCAAAAAGTGTTACTTCTTTCATTTCACCCTTTAGAACATTAGCTCTCTGGCTTATTGGAATGGTCTTGAATTGATTATTGTTTGGGGGAGAATATATGGAAATGAACAAACTGTTGGTATCTATTTCGATGAAGAAAGGTTTATGCTTCTAATTTGGCATTTGCCCAAGTGAATTCATATAACATCTTTAACTACTATATGTATCAATTGGGAAAATGAATAGCTGGAGAATTGAACTGGGTCAGGGATATGAAATCTCATTCCATTTTGTCATGAATAAACTCTGTAGTCATGAGTCTCAGTTTCAACTGCCAAAAAGAGAATAAAATATATCTGCCCAGCCAACTTTACAGGGATTTTATAAGGGTTGAATAAATCATTTTGAAAACAACAAATACCAAATGCGCTACAAAAACATGAACTGATTAAAATATCTGGAATAGGCCGGGCGCGGTGGCTCACGCTTGTAATCTCAGCACTTTGGGAGGCCAAGGCGGGCGGATCACGAGGTCAGCAGATCGAGACCACGGTGAAACCCTGTCTCTACTAAAAATACGAAAAAGAAATTAGCCGGGCGTGGTGGCGGGCGCCTGTAGTCCCAGCTACTCGGAGAGGCTGAGGCAGGAGAATGGCGTGAACCCAGGAGGCGGAGCTTGCAGTGAGCCGAGATTGCGCCACTGCACTCCAGCCTGGGTGACAGAGCAAGACTCCGTCTCAAAAAAAAAAAAAAAAAAGTCTGGAATAAATACTTTTCAAGCAACCAGGGAATTACTGGTACCAACTTTTGTTTACAGTGGCAAATGGAGACAAACATATAGTGAAAATACAAACACACAATGAAATCCAGTTTGACACTGAGGTCCTGAAAAATAAGACTGCTTTCTTTTAGACATGCCTTTGAACCCTATTCCTTTTCAGTGTTCTCAAATGGTTATCTGAAATTGTAGGAAATGAGTGTAAGTCCTGTCAACATTGAAACTCTCGCACCTATTGTTTAATTGACCGCATTTCTTTCTTCACCAACCTCCCTAACATTGTTACATATTTTTTTCAGGCTCCTTTCTTTTTGTCTGAAGACCACAGAGGTATAGCTATTTATTTCAGAGGAATCTAATGTTTTACATATATATAGACTACTGCAGATACTAAACGCAACATGAAAAATACACATACACGTGCACACACCATAGAAAAGCAAAATGGTTTTGACTTTGGTTCCTGATGAAGTATCAGATTGTGAATTTATACACAGCATCCTCATATACTAAAGGATTATTTCACACTCTTTTCACTTTATTATTTTTCTCCTTCCTGCCAGAAAATGTGCACATGCAGTGGGCTGTAGAGGGCAACACACACTCATGTGGAATATTCCCCAGTCAGAAGAAATGGACTGTCTGTCTTGCTTTAGATTTGGTGAGCTACCAATTTGTGATAGTTTCATGTGGATTTCATTACTGGGCAACTAGAATGAATTGACAGAGAAAGCAATTGACATATGATGCACCCACTGGAACCTCTAATACAAAATGTTGGCTGCTTCTGTCAACAAGACCAATTACCAAAGGTACTGAAAGGGTAAATGATAGCAAAAATAAGTCACATGTTTGCATGAACCACATCCTGTAAACCTATTAGTGAATTCAGAGTAAACGCAGGATGACAGACTGCTTTGTCTATATAACATTTCAGGTGAATGCCCTGTCTGTACTGTGTTCTCGAAAGGCAGATTCAGATGTTTGTGGTAAGATAAGAGCTTACTGTTTGCGAGACAGGGAAAGAGAGAGAGAGAGAGAGATTGATTGATTGATTGATTGTATACTGATGCCAAGCCATAAATTACAAATCAGGAAAATTTTTTTAATAATTAAATCTATTCCTGCTCACCATGTGTGCTGCTTTCTGTGCTAGTGCATGAAGTTTAAAAAGACAATACAGACTCAGGCTTCCAGGAGCTTGTTGATTCATGCCTTGCAAACAGCAATCAACCATTCTTTTAATAAATATTTATCGAGCACTTACTCTGTGCAGACATTCTATGCTAAGTAATGGTGATATAAAATTAAACAAGATAGTCATTACACTTGTCCTCATGGAATTTATAGATCGGTAGGGGAGAAAGAAAATTAAGAAATCTGGGCCAATATAGTGTGGGATAGAGAAAGTATAGGATGATAGTGATGCTCCTAATCCAGATTTTGAAATCACTGTAGATTTGAGGAGGGAATGACATTCCAACCAAGACTTCAACTATAACTAGGAGTGAGCCAGGGAAACTGAAAAAGCAATGATTATTCCTTGTAGTTTAAGCAACAGATGTAAAAGCATGATGACAAGAAAACATGGAGTAATTTAACAAGATATGGACATTCAGAATGTCTGGAGTTTCATCAGTGCTGGTAAGGGGAAAGAATGGCAAGAAATGGAGATGGAGGGCTAGCTAGAGGATACATCCCAAATGTGAAATTAACTTTTTTTCCAGATAGTACTGAAGAGCTATTAAAGGATTTTGACCTGTGGCATGGCAGGGTCAGATAAGCCATATTAAAATATAATGATTACTATAAATAGAGAGATATAGCTATAGCTATAGACACAGACATATACACACACACACACTTTAAATATATTGTAATTTTAAAATAATGAAAGAGAACACACAGGTGAAAGCAAACAACTCTTTGGAGATCGTCATGAAATAATTTTTAGGAAATAGAAGTTTAAGTTTTAATTTGGATCTTGAAGGGAGAGCCCTCTCTCCAGTTTGCACACTGACTAATTTTGCAGCCTATGTTGCAACCGCATCCGAATGATAGAGAAACTTCTGTGTGTGCCATGGATAGTGAGTATGGGTAAAAGGTGCTGAGTAGTCTACTATGTCTGAGGGAATCCCAAGAATTTTAAATACATTTCTCCTCTCAACCTATTGAGGAAGTCAAGGTATCGTTCTATTCTCTGTGAAGATGGAGACATACACCTGTGGACAACTCCCACGATTATAAATGATTCCTTGAAATAAATTTGAAGCAGTTTTCTTTGGCTTTGCACTACTGGTCTTTATTTTGTCCTTTGTAGTTATTTTTTTAAAAATCTAAAATGTCTTTGCTCTGTCAGTTAACTGTGTATTTGAAGTGATTGAATATGTCTTCTGAGCATTTTCTTTTACTCTTATAGACTAAACTGCCCTGTTTCCCCAGGTATTTTTCACATGACATGAAAGGTTGCAATGGTTTCATTTCGCTTTTATTACTTTTGAAAAATTGGCCGAGAAGCCATCAGCACATGATGTTACCATCGTAACTTTTAATGGACACTGTTGGTTCTTTCTAACTCTTCTACCATCCTTGCTATTGTTCTCTAAACACACTCTAATCAGTCTAAGTGTATGATTCCAATTCAGAAATTCCACTCCTTGTGATCTGTTAAGGATATAATTTCAAAAAGGACAAAACCTTTGTTCACCAGTATGTTAATTAGAGGGTTATCTAAAAGAGTAAAAGTTCAGAAGCAGCTTTAATGCACCAAGGGAATTGGTATTACAAACTGAAATTAGGTACGTCCATGAAATAATCACAACCATTGATAATAATGATGACAGTGTTGTTGCTTATTCGTTAAGATGGCTTATTAGTAGGCCATTTAAAAAATTCCCTTTCTTTTTGTTCTGCTGTCTGTGCATTCATTAACTTTGATTTTAATAGTGTGATATCTAGAACCCGGGACCCAGATGCTTCTCAACTGTCTTCATCTGAATCCTAACTTGCCATTTTAAGCTTGATTTAACTACCTGTAGCTGTTTTTTGGTTTGACCTTGTTGCATTTTCTTTCTCCATAGCATGTAATGTATCCTTATGGAAAACAAAACAATCAAAACTAAGAAAATAGAAAATATCAGAGTTACATCCGTATTTTCCCATTTTTAGAGACAGAATCACTGGTTTATCAATTTGTTCAACAAAGGTCTATTGAACATTTACATTAAAACAACAACAAACTCATATTGAGCTCTTAGTATGTAACCATAATGGGCACTTGGATCACAGTGGAAACTCAGGCAGGTATAGTCTCTTGACTTATGAAGCTAATATTCTAATGAAATAGATGATTTATTAATAAATAACATTTTTCAGCTTATGATATGTACTATAAATATAAGGAAATAGTAACTTATAGGTTGGCTTATACTCCTGAATAATTTTCCATGAATAGTATTTATATTTTTTCATTTATCCAAAAATTGTACCATACTCTTCATACTGGTAAGCCATATTTCATCTCTGCTTAACGAGCTATCATAGTCATCTTTTCAAGTAAGAAATAAGCTTCTCCAACATTATAATCATTTCATAATCTATAATTTCATAAAACTACATTACTCAAAAAATTGCCACCTTTTTGTAAGTTCAAATTATTTTTTCCTATTATAAGCTACTTTTTATAACCATCCTTACAATTAAATCTATATACATGTAATAATTATTGCATCCATTATCCAGTGGAAAAATTAGGGTGATCAGTTATCTCTTTATACAAATTACAAATTGACTTCTAGAAAGATGAAACTGTTTTTCCAACAGAACTATATAAAAGTGCTTATTTTTCTACAACCTTTCCCACACTGGTATTTAAATTTTATTTTTAATTTTAATTCTGCAAAGTTCTGTCTGACTTGTCTGACATTGCCTTCTGCTATGCCTTTCGCCATCCTGGTTCCATGCTCATTTTCAGCCTACTGCTAGCAGGTGTCATTTGAACATTTGTCCAGCTAGACACAATTGAACTTCATTCTATGTAGAAACAGCAGTTTCTCCCAACTCTCTGTCCTTAGGAATTTTCTGTTTAAAACATGCTTTTTACCCACCAACTACTTCCTGACCCTCCAATTTGTCAACAGTCACCCTTTGACACAAAAGGGGCAAAGAATATTTAATTTTAATTTTTGTTTAGGAATATTGGAGAGATGACAATGTTGGTACAGAGAGTTCCATTATTCAAAGCTGTAAATTTCAGTCTCTAAGTTTTTAAAAACGTTTTTTTTCTTTTTACAGCAGAGCTCTTTCACTTTCTTTGCTTTTACTTAACTTCAAAATTGATGTCTAGGATGACTGCCAGTAATATTATATCATGCCATATGTTTTGCTTAATTACACTATTTCCTGAATTTATTTTTTGAAGTTAAATTTTTCTCTACTTCGTCAAAACATTAGGAACACTCTTTGTCACACAGATTAGAAGACGAAATATTTTAAAATTTTATCCATTTGAAATGTTTCCAGAGATTGGGTAGGGGACGATTTCACACCTGATCATTTAAATATATGTTGCAAATCACAGGATATCAGAATCTTATGATACCTGGGGTTAAATTAATATGAAATAAAAGCAAGGTTTAGATGTCTTTTGGGTTTGAAGTATATTTTCAATTTACTGTATGTTAAAGCTCAAGTCATTTTTTTTTTCTAATATGTTGGTTGGTTCTGTGCACGGTTAATGTATCAATGTAAGAAAAACATCTGCATCTTATTAATACTTGTATTATAGAGAACGTTAAGATGCATTATAACTCAAACAGAATGCCCTCTTGGGAATCT
This sequence comes from Symphalangus syndactylus, assembly GCF_028878055.3. NCBI lineage: Eukaryota > Metazoa > Chordata > Mammalia > Primates > Hylobatidae > Symphalangus > Symphalangus syndactylus. The sequence continues at coordinate 16,301,099 of NC_072428.2, forward strand.
TATATTTCTTTTTTATTTTTACATCTTCAACAAATCATAAATGATCTTGAGGTCACTGGAATGTGTTTGCATACAGATTCTTAAAATGTATGTTTCAAAAGGCAGGTGAAAGACTTGCTAACAAAATTATGTTGGACTTTTTTTTAAATTTATCTTATTTCCTTTATCATTAAAAAGAAAAGGATAAGCACCTAGTAAACATCACCATTCTGGTTTATGTAAAATAGATGTCCGATTTTACTAATATGTTTCTCTATTAAATATTCTACATGTTCTCTAATATTTTGGCATCAATTTTACTTTTATCTTTGTAATTTTCTCCTAATTCCTCTTCATCCCTCTCTCTTATCCACTCCAAACATTTTCAGTTCTAGTAATTACATGGACTCTTCTGAAGGTAGAGTAAGTGTAGTTTGCGGAACTATAAACAAATCTTTAACTTGAACATGAATTAAAAGGGACATTATGCACCAAAGGAGCGGTAGTATTACAGTTTCTTAGCAGTAAAGTAAATGATAAAAAGAATGGAGATGGAAATTATAAAATTGACTGTGCACTGTTGAATCAGTTAGATATTTTAAAACCAAGCTGTCTAGAGATGTGTAGTAATCAATAAGAAAAAAAATTTAAAAAAGCAAACAATTCTTATGCTGTAAGATGAAGAGCTCCTACGTTCTTAATGTGATTTTCTTAATGTGAAGAATAGACTTTCTTAATGTGATTCAGGACCACCCTGTAGACAATGTGTGAACAGCAGCTGCTTCCATAAAAACATGGCATTGCTTCCACATCCCTGGGCCCTATATAGGAGCAAGTGGATAATATATCTGAGTATAAGTCTCAGAAATATGTATTTTTTTAAATTAAATTTTTTGTGACAGAGTCTCACTGTGTTGCCTGGCTGGAGTGCAGTGGTGCAATCTCAGCTCACTGCAACCGCTGCCTCCCAGGTTCAAGCAATTCTCGTGCCTCAGCTTCCTGAGTAAGTGACATTACAGGTACATGTGACCACACCCGGCTAATTTTTGTATTTTTAATACAGATAAGGTTTCAACATGTTGGCCAGGCTAGTATTGAATTCCTGGCCTCAAGTGATCTGCCCGCCTCAGCCTCCCAAAGTGTAGGGATTACAGGCGTGAGCCACTGCACCCGTCCAGAAATCTGTATTTTAATAAGCACTCTGGAGAATTTTTAAGCATTTGAATAGCATACACACAAAAAAAATGTTGGATTCCCATTTTTAGATAAATATAGACTCAAAAAAGTTAAGTGATATCTTCAGGTTTGTATACCTGTGCAACTTGTTAAAACCTCAAAACAGTTCTTTGATATCTAATCCATTGCTCTTTCTACAATGCTGCACTGAATATATTATTCAGGTGTTCCTGGCTTTGATATTGCATTCCAGTTCTTCTAATTTCATGCCCTTTTATTAGAAAGGTGATGTATGTGAAAGAAAGTACCTAGTTAGGGCATGCCACCCAGAAGGCACTGTGAAGACATCAGAAAAAGAAATGAGTGGCTGAGCAGAGTTCCACTTCACAGGATCTCTCAAAGTAGGAGTCCAAGGGCTACTGTGAATTTTATAATTTCAAACAGGTAATGCCAAAAGTTTATCACCAAATACCTATGCACAGGAAGTCACTCTTGGAGTACAAGGTAGTATTTGAATTAAATTTAAAGATTCCCTGACTATACACATTTTATACCTTAGAACATGTCACTAATAAAGATCATACATGAGGTTGCATTGTTTAAAGATACGTGTGAATTGACTCCACCTACATTGTAGACTATATCCTACTCTGTATCAAAGTCTATATAATTATAGACTTGATCACAGTCTCTATCATTAGACTTTCAATGAATAGATAGGAAAAAATAGTTCAGTTTCTGAAGGCCAATAGTTGGATAATTGGTAAAGGCTCAATATGACCATTAAGGCCATTAAGGTTGATAGGAAATATATTACAAAGAGAAATAGATACAGTAGGAAATTACATTTCTGAAAATCATAGTTTCACATAATGTACCTACTCCTTTGATTTAGGTTAATAGTAAAACCCATTTGAAAAGAGGAAACATTGCCAGAATGTAGCAAATCATTGCTTCTCTCTATCACTTCTACTCTCTCCTCTCTTTCTTTTGCCTCTTCTATTATTTACCTGTTCTGCATTGCCTGTTCACAAGTCAAGAGCATGAACCATGAACCACAGAGCTTCTTTTGGGTCATTTGAGGTGGCATGTGGAACTAGATTTATGATGGATCAAGGGGGTCACAGTCACTTTGTGGGTTTGTCCAGTTGTTTTTATTTTTTATCTGAATATATCAAAGAAAGTCTGAGCAGGAATCTGAGGTCAGCTATTGACAGACTGTTCAGGAAAGCATGTATGATGGAGAAAAGCAAACAAGTCACTCTCGAAAGGATGATGTATCCCTTAATTCACCAGCTCTTTAGCTCCTGTCTCTAGGTAACTCATTTGTCCTAGCCCCTTGAAGATAATTCTTAACTGAAAGTCAATGGCCTGCCCTGTTATTTTTAGAAAGAAAAGGTTATTCTTCCAGGAAGATTCACTGTGTGTATACAAACAAGAGCTGTGTTTTTTCGCTAGCATACTGAGCATGGAATGACTTAGATTTTGAACATTTTTATATTCCAAGGTCTTTATATCCTCAAAACTTTCAAAACTGGAGCAAAGGGGTCCTGAACCACCTTCTTGCTGTCACTCTATTTTCTTCCATACATACCCCCAACATTACCCAGGCAAGGCAATGTACCCATTCTTTCTTTCTTTCATTTTTATCCTTTCTGTGCCTTCATTTTGCCCTACTTTTATCCCCTTCTTACTCTTCATGGTCTTGCCTACTGCCAGACAATTTGAAATACCAATCTAAATTAAGTCAAAAAAACTGATCTATTTTTTTCTCTTTTGTCAAGAGTCATATGTGCATCCAGTTCTTTCTGCTATGTGTCTGTAGAGAAATAACAATTTATTTTAGTTTCTCATGACTTTTCTGGATAATCCCTAATCAAATCTCATAATGTCTCTTGTTCTGGAAACTTTGTTTTGGGGGACAAAAGGCATAGCCCTGATGTCACGTAATTCCAATTGTTTGTGACAGACACAATGTAGGATTCATTAAAGGACCATTGCATCCTGCTGTCATATTAATCAACAGTGCAATTGTTTTTTCACTTGGGTTATGATGTTACTCTTTGGGAGTTGTTTTTGTTTCTGGAGATTCAGAGTCAATGTTCACATATTCTGAAATTAAGTACCGAGTTATCCTGGAGCAATGGGGTCCTGAACTGTCTTCTTTTTCTCCAAAGAATTATTGCATAGGTTTTTCATTTTCTTCCTGGCTTAGACCCTGTCTATTAAGTTGTTCATTCAAAACAGAACTAGAGCTGAAAGATTTGTAGTGGAATCAAAACAAAGTACACTCTTAATGTGTCAATAGTCATTTCAGATTCCTCATAAATCTTCAGGGTCTCTTAAAAAAGTCTATTTTTATTACCTGGATATTTTAAAGCAAAATATTGTTGAATTAACTACCTAAATCTTATCTAAAATGATTTGTAATGAAAGTATTAGTTCAACACAAGCATATACATAGGATATTGTGTGGAAGGTGGCAAAACATTGTATTATTTATAAGGTTTAAGGTTTCATTTATCCCTGAACTATTCCAATCCCTATTGAACTGATTATGCACAGCAACTCTGAGGACTACAGAGTCTTTACACTGGATTACACCTCGTCTTTGCAATATTTTTCTCTTCTGAATTGTCTTAGCTCCCTAGTAAGACTGCATTCTTTCTGAGGGCTTTTTGCTCTGCTGTTTCAGCCCTTTATACATGCCTTTATTTTAAGTGAGTGCGTAATGGGCTATCGTCAGTCAGTTATCAATGGTTCCTTTCTATTACTGATGGCTGGATCCTCCAAGAGAAGGACTGAGCCTTGGTCCTTTATCCCTCCAAGAAATATTCAGCCTGGCATTTCGTGAGCACTCAGCAAATATTTATTGTCCTGGGGTTGTATTGAAAGCAAATAATCATTTATTTATTTTTTTGTCTCCCATTAGAACATGATACATAGTAGGTATTGAATAAATAATTGTTTTCATCACTTTGGTTGTCTTCTTCTGGGTATATTTCTTCAGGACAATAAATACAGATGCTACATTTTTTTCTAGTACTTAAAGCTAAAAATTAAAATACTGATATTATAACCAAGTGTTTGTGATGTCAGCTATCAGATAGTAGAAATCACTTTCTTTAATATTATAAAATGAAAAGTTCTGTGTCTTCCAAAACACCTGAATGGTTGGCATCTTTAATTTTTTAATTAAATAACTTATTTTAAAAAATTAATAGACATTATTTTTAGAGCAATTTTAAGTTTACAGAAAAATTCTGCAGAACATACAAAGAGTTCCTCATATGGCCCCTTCCATACTGTATACACAGTTTCCTCTGTTATAAACAACTTGCATTCATGTGATACATGTTTTATGTGACAATAATTGACAAACCAATATTGATACATTAATAGTAACTAATGTTTATAGTGTACACTTGGGCTGACTCTTTGTGTTGTATATTATATAAGTTTTGCTAAATGCATAATGTTATGTATCCATCATTAGAGTATCATATAGAATAGTTTCACTGCCCTAAATTCCCGTGGTCCCCTTTGTTCCAACTATTCATCCCTCCTTCTTACCTTTCCCCTCATCCCCACAAACCCCTAGCAACCACTGATCTTGCTCCTGTGTCTGCCTTTCCCAGAATGTCATATATTTGGGAATCATAAAGTATGCAGCCTTTTTATACTGGCTTCCTCTACTTAGCAATATGCATTTAAGATTTATCCATGTATTTTCTTGGATTGATAGCTCATTTCTTTGTACTGATGAATAATATTTCATTGTATGAATGTACCACAATCTGTTTATCCACCCGCCTGGTGAAGGACAGCTTGATTGTTTCCAATTTTAGGCAATTATGTATAAAGCTGTTAAGAACATTTGCAGACAGGTTTTTATGTGGACACAAAATTTCAACTTATTTGGGTAAATTTTTTTTCGTTTATTTACCATCCAAGTCCAGCTATTGCCAATATGCAGTGTGTGGTTTTGTCACTTCGAATACAATACTTATCAACATTTGACCGGTGAAAACAGGGAAATTGTGATGCTCTAATGATCTATCAAGTGCAGATTTGGCTTGCAGGGGAAATACTGTGCAGTGGCTGATATGTAGACTCAAACAATAGATGGACCGAGTTCAAATACTTCTCCTTTATCTTTTCACCCCATGGTCCTGGAGAAGTGGCTTACCTTTGGCTCAGTGCCTTCATCTCATCTCAGAATGGAGACAATAGTGGTATGTCACAGGGTTGTTATAAAGCTTAAATGAGATCACATCTATAAAATGCTTAAAGCAGTGCTTAATAAAAAAATGAGCTGTTATTACAGAGATTATTATGTTGGTGTAGATCTTCCTACATACATCAGATTTGTGAATGGAAGAAAAGCTGGAAATTATCAATCTGGTGAGCTTTAAAAACAAAGCTTGTCATTTGTTCATGCATTCTCAACAACTACGTACTGAGTGTAAATATGAGCCAGAAATGTTGCTGATATTTGAGATATTAAAAGGAAAGGCAGAATCCTTGTCACTAAGGAACAAATGTCTCAAGAAAAGAAATGAACTGTAATCCTAGCACTTTGGGAGACTGAGGTGGGCAGATCGAGGTCAGGAGTTCGAGACCAGCCTGGCTAACCTGTTGAAACCCCATCTGTACTAAAAATACAAACATAAGCCAGGTGTGGTGATGCACACCTGTAATCCCAGCTACTGGGGAGGCTGAGGCACCACAACTGCTTGAACCTGGAAGGCAGAGGTTGCAGTGAGCCTAGACTGCACCATTGCACTCCAGCCTGGGTGACAGAGCAACACTCTGTCTCAAAAACAAAAAACAAAACAAAAAAAGGAAAAAGAAAAGATATTATTTTGATACAATATGAAGGAGGTCTGAGTTTTCACAAATGGGCAATAACAGTCTCCTGACACTTGGCAGGCAGGAATCTGTGTTACAGAACCACCATCATGAACTCAAGAGTCAAATGAGTCAGATCCTTGACCCTTCCCTAGAACCACCTTACTATGGAAACTTCTGCGGTTTCCTTATCCATTCCAAGCCTCAATTCCATTGTTAAGCTTATATATTAGATGTTTATTTTATCTCCTAAGAGAAATGTGAGGATTAGTTAACCTAATTAATAGAAAAGGCTTAATATATCACCTAGCACACAGTAAATGCTTAATAAAAGTTAGCAATTACTACTAATCCATGAATTTTCATCAGGTAGTTTAGATAGATTTTAGGTTGTGAGAAGCAACTGATTTTTCAGATTTCCTATTCACAGGGATCCTAGCCTGAGAGAGATAATTAGTTAAGTTTAAGATATTCTGAATAATTTGTGAGCTTGAATCAACAGATCAGAAGTCCATTTTGGATTCAGTTAATTCAGCTTAACACTCGAGATTAAGCTGAATTCCTCGTTTTCTTTAATGAGATATGTTTGATGCTTCTGTAACTGTCTTGTACAGCTAAACACCGACAGAAGTGTGATGTCTAAATTAATGCCAGCCATACTAATCAAAGGTTATTTGCTTTACTGTTTAAACAGAGATTATTCATGGCAGGAGCTGATGTGTTTTGATTTTTCAACATGTCAGCTATAAGATCAGAGTGGATATTTTAGCCTTGTGATAACTCCCTATAAATAGAAGCATAAATTATAAATGCTCATTGATGTAATTATAAATTGTCATTTGGGATCCTTTTAACCTAGCAAAATATAATGGCCCTGAGTTAGAATATTGCACTAGGGGTGACTTCTATCTCTAACACTCTATAAGGCTGGAATTCTTGGTACTAAGAAGATCCTACTTCTTTCTCCTTCTCCTATTGTAAGAAATCCTTTCTGATCTTTTATATGTTTGGTGACTTATCTTCCTCCTAATTGTATGCCTGGTCCGGCTACTTATAACAACTTCATGCTTATGTACCAGGAGGTAGGCATTAGTAAAATAGTAGTAAAATACAGCACTGTGTCTCATTTTTATAGCTTTTATCAGATAATCCTTCACTCTAGTCCTTGGAAGTCAATATTTAGGGGAGATTATCAGGGAAGGTACAGTAATAATTATTAACAACTCCTTGGGCCTAAAGTAAGATGTTACTCCACTTGGAATTAAAATCCTTCTCTCTCGTTTACAAGGAGAAAGTTTGGACAAATAAATTAACCTCCTAGTTTCTAGATATTTAAAATGAGAAAACAATAGTGAAAAAATAATGTTTTTTTGACTATTTGGTTTTTTTTTTGAGACATACATGAGATTATTTAGAAGCATTGGATACGTAACAAAAGAAACTTTTTTGCCCTGTATTAATATCTTTATGAGTTCTTGACAACTAACGCACCCCGTGTACCTGAAGCAGGTTACAGCGATGTGTGGATGGGGTTGGATATGAAATTAACAATGCCCTGCTCTTTCTTAGTGGCACAGAATGCTTTTCCATTATGCCTAAGACATCTCTATCACTTTATTTTTTAGTGGCTCCAGAAACTTCTCCCAAGTTTAATGTGCCTGCTGGGATCTCTGATTTATATCTCCTTTCAAAATTCCTCCTGCAGCTCCAAATTCTCCCCTGTATAGCTCTGGTTTACTAAATAATAAATGGCCCATTTTTCCTTTCTCCTTTCCTATGCATCCAGTACAGTACTCAAAGTATATTTCAAGGAAAAAATGACAACAATCTTCAGCTCTTCTCCTTCTTTATACCCTAAGAAATTGAAGGACATCACTAGAATGAATGCAAAACAAGTGAACACGTGACTAATATTACAAAATAAGCATATTGAACTCTTGGTCTCCTAAAAATGGGGAGAAGGCTGATGTCTCCATTTTGCAGTACCTCATCCTCTGAACTTCAGGAAATATCTGAATACAGACAGATTTGACCCAATGACAAAAGCACACAGATGAGATTGATGGCATAAGTAACAGTCTCATGTTGCTGCAGTGTGCACACTAAACTTATTTGGCCAATTCGTACAACTTTCTAGGATCAATTCAGGCTGCCTTCCATCTAGTTCAGTTGGCAGATTACCATGAGTGTGTTACTAAAATGCAGGCATTGGAATTTGGTATCTGGATGTTCCTTGACTCATTCCTTACTCACACGATGATGCTGCGTCACTCAACCATAAAATTACCAGCAATGGCGTCAGGATCCCAGTAAGCTATTTTTTCCACAAGATGTTTAGCCTCCCCTGTGATTCCAAATGAGAGTTTGTAAGGTTTGGGAAGAGCTATCAGGAAGAATGTCTTCAAAATTTTCATCCCTCCAAGCGCAACCTGAATGTCTAACTTCTTGGCCCAAGTAATAGTTTTTGTAGCTGGCCTCATCACCAGATGACACTTTTATATATAGTGTACTTATGAGTGTCCTGAGCTCAATAAAACAGGGCAATTGATATTGACATAATCTCTTCTTTAAAAGAGGTGTCACATTTTGAAAGGTCTCAAGGGATTACCACTGAATCAAGAGACAAGTAACCTGATAATTCATCTTATCCGGGCCTCATCTTTTGCCCCCTTTTATGAAGGGAAAGTGTCTAATTGAGAAAAACAGCCTCTCTTTCCAAATGAAGGTAAAATAAGCCAGTAACAGGTAGAAGCACATAGTTTGCAGGCTACTTTTCTCAATACATATTTTACTACATATGAAAAATCAGATCAAGGGTTGAGGAGGTTTATTAGGGGATAAAAAATATCTTTACAAGCTTCTATATTTCATCCTTGAGTCAATCATGCTGTAATGAGCACCAAGCACAGGAGGTAAAATGAGATGGAATGTTTGAGGCAAAAGAAAATCTCTGTGGAAATTAACCTGGCCTCAAAATAGCCTTTAAAAAACAAAATGCTGCCAACAGCAAGTCAGTCCAACTGCAGGTTTGAAGGTCAGCATTCAAAGAGGACAACAAATGCAAATATTACCTTAACCATTTACAAAGTTACTGAGGTAAAAAGAGAGTTTATTCATTAACCTGGACTACTACTGTTGGAACCATAAAAATCACTATCCTTTTCTGACATATGCACTGTCTCTTTTGATACAAATATGATCAGATCCCTCGGGAAAGTGTCACCTTCATGTCAATAAATGACCCTAGGTTTGCTTCAGTGTCTACAGCAATCATCAGACTTGACTCCCTATTAAAGGGTAAAGAAGGAGTTAGAAATTGAAACAATATAAGGAAAAAGTAAATGAACGCTTTATAAAAAATTATTTTTTCCCTTGAAGTGTTAGTCATGGGTACTGTGCATACAGTGAAGGAAACCTATGACTGCATTTATCCTCAGGTTACTGCTTCCTACTTCCTGCTACAAAAGTGCCAGAGGAAAGGGACAAATGTCCTCCAAAATCTGTGGGTATCTGAATCAAATTCTTTACTTCTTTTAATGACTAACCTATCAAGAAATAAGGATAATTTTATTGGGAGTGGTAATCCATTCAAATCCCAGATCAGAAATCATTGTCTTTTTAAGTAATATTAATGGTTGGATTCTAAATGCATTATATACCAGTATATATAAACTGATATGAAAATAAATATGAGGAAAGTCAGAAGAGAAAATAAGAATAAAAAAGGAAGAATTTTATATAATTCCTCCAATCTCAATTCCATCCTACAATCGAATGCAAAATTCTATTTTGTAACAAAAACATCCAAATTACAGTATCCAAGTATCTCAAATACCATCAGATGATAAATTGCATCATTATTATCTGCACATTGAATCTTATCAGTCAGTAAACAGACACTGATATATATGATATAATAATATAGACAAGTTTAATTAATTGCAATGGAACTTAAGGGTTTTCTAGAATGATAAACCCAAGGAAACAGCCCACATTAGAATTATGTATGTCGGCTTTCCAATTTAAAGAGCCGGTAAGCTGTGCCTGGTAAGAGACACTTTGCTACTATCACTAAGTATTTGTTTACTACATTTATACAGAGTTTATACTCCACAGAGCCTAAAGTGTTATATTGAGACTTTGGCACATTTGATATAATGAAAATAAAAGCGAAGAAATCTAGAAGAGAGAATAAGAATAAAGAAACAAAGAGGGATGGAGGCAGGAATGGGGAGAAAGAACAATGGCAAATAAGGAAATATCCTCTTCAATGCCTAAAGTACCTTGCAGCTTACCAGAAGTACTAGATGGAAGAAAGACCTAATGTAATTGAACAAACCTACTTAATTGTTGTATAGCTATCTGGTTTAATCTTTACAATACTCATATGAGGTGGACATTCTCATCTCCTCATCACAGAAAAAGAGCAGATTAGGGAAGATTATCTAATCAAGTCAGACAAGCCAAATGCCTGCTCAGTGGAATCCCTGCAATTTGACCCCAGGTTGGTCTGATTCTTAAGGTCAAGAAGTTCTATTATATTCTCCTGACCCTCAATAGAGCTAGATTTTTCAAGATTTTGTCAAATGTGAGATCTAAATGCTGCGTACGTTTTAGGAACTATTTGGACATGATTATTTATGGCTTTGTGACATAATTCACTCCCGCAGTTTTTCAATTCTTTATATATTTTTCAGTTATTCTGTGGTATGTGAGTCTTATTTTCTGGCACTTTTACATTTTATAAGTTTTTAATGTTTTTTTAATTTATTTTATTTCATTTAATTTTATTTTCAACTTTTATTTTTGTTTCATGGGTACATGTGCAGATTTGTTACATGGGTTAAACTGCATGTTGCTGAGATTTGGTATACAAACAATCCCATCATCCAAGTAGTGAACATAGGACTCAATAAGTAGCTTTTCTTTTTTCTTTTTTTATTTTATTTTATTTTATTTTATTTTATTTTATTTATTTTTTTTGAGACAGAGTCTCACTCTGTTGCCAGGCTGGAGTGCAATGGCACGATCTTGGCTCACTGCAACCTCCGCCTTCTGGGTTCAAGTGATTCTCTTGCCTCAGCCTCCTGAGTAGCTGGGACTACAGGCGCATGCCACCATGCCCAGCTAATTTTTGTATTTTTAATAGAGACTGGGTTTCACCATGTTGGCCAGGATGGTGTCGATCTCTTGACCTCATGATCCGCCCACCTTGGCTTCCCAAAGTGCTGGGATTATAGGTGTGAGCCACCGCACCCAGCCTCTTAAGTAGCTTTTCAACTCTTACCTCCATCCCACCCTCCCCCTCTAGTAGTCTCCAATGTCTGTTGTTCTCATCTTTATTTCCATGTATACGCAATGTTTATCCCCCACTTATAAGTGAGAACATGTGGTATTTGTAATTTTTAAAAATGTTCTTGAATCCTAATCCTTTGACATATGTTTAGGGTCACATAGTTAAATAGATAGAACTGAAAAACTTGAATGAGAATTCTCTGCTAAGCAGATGAAAAAAGTTTTCTCTATTTTAATTAGTATTTGATTATTAATGCAGTTCCCCTTGAGATGACTTAATGTTTCCTCCCAGTAAGAAGAATGAATCATTCTCTCAGATTTTCTTCTCAGAGTTAGAAGGAAAACTTCAGACATCACCATGAAAAAGCAAGAACACACATCTGTTGCCCATGTGAACATGTATTAGAAACCTGTCTCTGTGGATGCCCGCCTCTGCCTCTGAAGATAACTTTGAGTGTGGCTGAAAAGTGTTTATACTGAAGTATTATTGAACAGATGGCATAATTCAATATATCTATGTATATTATGATGCCAATTTTTGGAAATATACTTAATATATAAAACAATACAAAATATGCAAAATAATGGAGTAAAAATAGTTTTAGAAAAGATTCTTATTACCTTTGGGAGATTTCCCACTAGTGCTTTATGTTTGCATGATAATTTCCAGAATTTATTAAAAGGTGCCCAGTAGAAATCTAGAAGGTAATGAAGTACCCAAAGAATCATATTGTTTATAGAAAAATATAACAAACCTGCCAGGAGTGGATTTCTAATTTGATTAAAATAATATATTGTGATGAAAAAAGAAAAGAAAGGTGGAGATTACCAATTTGGATGGTCTAATTCTAGAGAGATCAAAATGTAGGAGCTAAAAGAAAATAATCAGGCATTAGGAAGTCTATTTTTTTAATAGATCAAATATATGTAATTTTAAGAGACTCCTGGTATTCTTATCAGATGGTTCTCTGATAGCATAGTGAGAACAATTTGAATGTTGTACCCACCAACTAGAAGTTTGAATCCTGGTTCTGCTATATGTTAGGTACATGACTTGCAAAAGCTATATAATCTGTCTAAACTCATTTATTCACCTATATGATAGAGTTAATAGTGCCTACCTCATAGCACATGATCAAATGAGATCGAATAGAATTTGGTACAATTTCTAGTGTTTACCAATGAATGCTAGTTATTATTACTTGTAATATATTTACAAGCAAGAGGATTTCAATATAGTTTTTTTTTTTTTTACTCCCTGTCTTACTCTAATTTTGATCCTAAAGTTTCCTGTTTCCTTAACCATCATCTTTACAGCCCCATGGCCACTATAAAGCAAAGATACTCTTAGGGGATTCCCCTGTGACGATTCTAAAATCATACAATACAATGATTTCTTGAATATGGCACCAAAAACACATGCAACAAAAGCAAAAGTAGACAAGTGGGATTACATGTAACTAAAAATCTTCTCCACAGTATAGAAAATAATCAACAAAATTAAAAGGAAACCTAGAGAATGGGAGAAAATGTTTGGAAACCATAAATCTGAAAAAGGATTAATATCCAAAATATATAAGAAACACCTATAACTCAACAGCAAAATAATGATAATAATAATTTGGATTAAAAATAAGCAAAGGAGCCTGGGCAACATGGAGAGACCCTACCTCTACAAAATACACAAAAATTAGCCGGGCATGGTTTTGCACGCCTGTGTTCCCAGCTATCGAGAGGCTGAGGCGGGCAGATCACCTCTGCCCGGGAATTTAAGGCTGCAGTGAGCCATGACAGTGTCACTGCACTCCAGCCGGGGTGACAAAGTGAGATTTTGTATCAAAAAAATAAAATGAGCACAGGATCTGAATAACATTTCTAGAAAGAAGGCATACAAATGGCCAACACATATATGAGAGGTGCAAAACATCACCGATCACCAGAGAAATGCAAATCAAAACCAGAATGAGCTATCACCTGTCACCTATTAGAGTGGCTATTAAAAAAAAAAAGATAACAAATGTCGGTAAGAATGTGAAGAAAACTGAACCCTTATACTCTGTTGGTAGGAATGCAAATTGGTGTAGCCACTGTGGAAAACAGTATGGAGGTTTCACAAAAAATTAAAAATGGAATTGCCATAAGATCCAGCAATCCCACTTCTGGGTATATACCCAAAGGAATTCAAATCACGGTATCAAATAGATATCTGAACTTCCACGTTAATTGCAGCATCATCACAATAGTCAAGATATGGAAACAGCGTAAGTGTCCATCCATGAATGATAAAGAAAATATGATATATAAATATACAACCAAATATTATTCAGCCTTTAAAAAAGGAACTCCTGCCATTTGCAACAACATGAACATCACGCTAGGTGAAATAAGCCAGACACGTGACAAACTCTGCAAAATACCACCTACATTAAAAAATGGAAAGTAGTTAAACTCATAGAAGCAGAGAAAAGAATGGTACTATGAGGAGAGAGAAATGGGAGGTATTAGTCAAAGAGTACAATGTTGGCCAGGCGCGGTGGCTCACGCCTGTAATCCCAGCACTTTGGGAGGCCGAGGCAGGTGGATCACGAGGTCAGGAGATCGTGACCATCCTGGCTAACACGGTGAAACCCCGTCTCTACTAAAAATACAAAAAATTACCTGGGCGTGGTGGCGGATGCCTGTAGTCCCAGCTACTCGGGAGGCTGAGGTAGCAGAATGGGGTGAACCCTGGGGGCGGAGCTTGCAGTGAGCCGAGACGCACCACTGCAATCCAGCCTGGGCGACAGAGCGAGACTCTGTCTCAAAAACAAACAAAAAAAATGAGTACAATGTTGTAGTTGTGCAAGATGAAGTCCCAGAGATCTACTGCACAGCGTACTACCTATAGCAAGCAATGCTATACTTAATACTTGCATACTTTAAAATTGGCTTAGAGAGTGGATCTTAGGTTAAGTGTTCTTATCATAACATAATAATAAATAAACAGGGTTGGAGGAAACTTTTGGAGGTGATGATGAATAAGTTTATGACGTAGATCATATTGATGTTTTCAAGGATAGTATATACTTGTCTCCAAACTTATTTAGTTGTACATTTTAAATATACACAGCTTTTTGTATGTCAGTTATACCTCAATAAAGTGACTTTTTTAAAAAAGGAAAAGGCCATCAATAATTACAATTTTAAATAAAATATAAAAATTAAATTAAAAAAGTAAAAACACGGCCAGGCGCGGTGGCTCACGCCTGTAATCCCAGCACTTTGGGAGGCCTAGGCGGGTGGATCACGAGATCAGGAGATCGAGACCATCCTGGTTAACACGGTGAAACCCCGTCTCTACTAAAAATACAAAAAAAAAAAAAAAAAAAAAATTAGCCGGGCGTAGTGGTGGGCGCCTGTAGTCCCAGCTACTCGGAAGGCTGAGGCAGGAGAATGGCATGAACCCAGGAGGCAGAGCTTGCAGTGAGCCGAGATTGCGCCACTGCACTCCAGCCTGGGCGACAGAGCGGGACTCTGTCTCAAAAAAAAAAAAAAAAAAAACACTGGCTGATAAACATTTTGTCCATATGATTGTTTCAAATAAAGAAGTCCTCTTTTATTACTCCCTAAAATCATAGCTTAAGAGTCAGGAATTGATTATTTACACAATGAATAATTCATAATAATGTATATTTGCAAGCCAGTGATACCTTCAGCCAGCGTCCCAATGACCAAAAGCCAAATTTCTGAAAAGCAACTAGATTCAGTATTATGCTTGGCCAATGATACAGTGGTAGCACCAAGAGAAAGCCATCAATAGGATAGAGGTGGCTTTGTTACGGCAAATGAGGAGAGAGTCACGTTCTCAGGTTCTGAGACAACTTACCCCATATACAGCATATTTCTGTGAACTCCAGATAATCAGTTTATGCTCGTGAAGACTGACAGTTGCTTACTTTCAATATTTGCTTTTATGAAACACTTGTTAGGACATAAAATTGTCCAGCCAATTTTCAACACCAGAGACAGTATATATTTGATAATTATAAGAAATGTTGCAGGTTGATGGCAGATTTTAACATGCAATATTTTCTTATACTTATTTTAAATATACTAATGTCACCTAGGCTACAGTTGTTCTAGGGCAGAATTATACAATAGAAATTAAAGGCAGATCCAACTGGTTAATGGCAAACTTAATGGGTTGTATTTGCCAAATCAATCATCTACCTCAGATTGACCCCATCGTTGCTTTCTACTCCCTTATTATCTAGGCTTTTTTTTTTTTTTTTTTCATTTTAAAGTCAGTTTCAACTACTCTAGCACATCACTAAATGGTTAATACTTTTCCCAACAAAGACTAATTCTTTGTCTAGGTCGAATTAATCCATTCATTCAGGCTTGTGGATGTTTGTTATTTTCCATAAGATGAAATGTATATTGCACAATCATCCATAGTCATAAGATTCTTGGACAATGCTTCAGTGGTTGTCAAGGAAACAATGTGAATATCCAGTCCGCTGTAATATTGAGCTAAGTGCACACACACGCACACACAGAGACTCACATGCGTGGAATAGCTGTCAACAAGTTTGTTAAATATGTGTCAGGTAGAAGATCATTTTTCTTTTTAAGGATATTGCTAATTATGTGTGTGTGTGAACACATATTTCATTTACATTAAATTCGTAGCATGCTTTCTGCTCACAGCAATAATATTTTATGCTTTAATGGTGTTGTTCACCATAGAGCCCAATGATTTCAAGAATTTTACATGAAGTGAATAGCAGATACTATTATTAAATATATTTACACCGATGATAATCTCAGCAGATAACCTTACACAGCAAAAGAGACAGGAAGGGTAGCAGATAATTAACATGTATTATCTCATTGAATCTCACCAACAAGCAACATCCCTGTGATACAGATGTTATTATCTCAGTTATACATAAGAATACCGAATCACAGAAATGAAACAGCCTGGGTGTGCACACATAAGTATGAATTATACCCAAGTATTAAGAACTAAGTACACAAGAATTAACATTTATGCCCAAACCTTTCTCTGACTTAAATCTTTAACCACTATATTATATAGCTTAGGGTTCCGGTTTCTCAGCTTAATTTTCCAGATTTTCCCCAGGCACAATTTAAACTGGGAAATGACCTAACCGTAAAGTCCTGAAAACCAGTTCAAGAACAAAGGATTCTTTGAAAGATTTAAAACGTAAACCACCTCAAAAACCTTGCCTGATTACAGTCTAGATTAAGATCCTCAGATGATAGTTCTCTCCATCTAGAATGCCTGTTTCACTTGTTTTCCTTAAAACTCCCTACTCCCTCAGGTTTAATTGAAGCATAGCCTCCTCTGTGAAATATTTTTTGATCCCCCAAAACAGGGTTATTTTTCCTTTATATAAATCTTGTGTCTTGTACATGGTATCACTGAAATATACATGCTCTCACAATTGCTGTCTTAATAGTTCATAAACTCTGTGAGAAGTCTGAGAGGCCATTTATTAATCTGCATTGCATAGTAGTTCCAAAACTTCAGTTCACATCAAAATCATCCACAGGACTCGTTAAAACACAGGTTGCTCAGCTCTGCCCCCAGAGATTCTGAGTCCATTGGTCTGGGATGGGGCCCATGAATTTGTATTTCCAACAAATTCCCAGGTGATGTTGATACTGCAGGCCCACAACCACAATTTGAGAACAACGCGTGTATCAAGTGACACGTAAAAATGTGTTAAATAAACGTTTTACTCTACACTGAACTTTATTCTTCAGAACAAGTTGTTGTAATTAATTGTTTACAGTATGAAGAGTGATAAACTAATAACCATCAGATATAGCACTGATTCCCACAAACAGAAAGAAGGGGGTATCAGAAGATATTATGAAAATGCACCTCAGGTTTTGTCTTCTCCAATAGTCCTAACCAGTTATTTAGAACTGACCGGAGGAAGGAGAAAAGACTTTCAGCTTTGAAAGATAAAAGTAATTTCAGCTTTCTGTCTCTTCTGAATTTAGTCTTTAGGTTCTTTGATGCATTTATCAAAAATGCAAAAACTAATTTCAGTTTGAATGATTTGGGTGAAGGTAGATATCACACAATAGAAATAGACTTGGATTTTAAGCTTTTTATAGAAATAATTGGGTTTAAAACAGCTGCTTTCTGGGCCTAGACGAAGCCTAATTAATTAATCTATGTTCTTCAAAAAATAATTTTATATTTTGTATTATAATTAAATTGGTATGTTTTATTTAAATTGATAAAATGACCGAGTAAATACTGCTTAAACCCAGTAAGATGTTGCCCTTCTCAAACTTTGTGTTAGGGTCCCCTACTGACCCCCAACTTCCACATACACCTCCAAACATCTTCAGGTTACCTTTGCTCTTTATAACTTTATCTCCTCTTCTTTCAAAATCGGTTTTTAAAGAAGATTATGACGTTGGTCATTTTTACTTTAATATGACTTTAAGTCATACTGCCTTCCTTGATATTTGTTTGAAGGTTAATTATCCATCTATAATATCTGTCAGTAAAGTAATGGAAAACACAGACACATACATGCTCACACATATGTTTTACTTCTAACTCCGTATACGTATGAATCTCAGCTTTAAATCAGGCTTTTCTTGAATTCCACTAAACTAAGTATAGCAGAGGATCTATAAACAGTTATAGCATAAGCACAGTTTTGTGTCTTCTGTTTATTTGTGTGTGCTTTCCCAATAAAGAAATGTGATCAGAGTCATTAACTCCAACTTGGAAGGGACGTTTTAGCTATGTAAGGCAAACCTGACATCTAGTAAGACGTATGACAACACAGTCACTGAACAATACATATCATGATGCATTCACTACTCCACAAAGCTATCCAATCTGTGGTCAATAATTCTAGAAATATTTCTTTCAATATTTTAAAGTTTACCCATCCATTATAGTTCTTTCTCACAGAAATACACTTACCATCTATACCCCAAACACTATCTTTTGTAAGAGTCAGTATTAATAAAATACTTTTAAAATTACCCAACATGGATCTAATATGCCTACAAAGCAATAAGTCATAATTTAATTGTTCATGGAAATGAGAATTCTTGATCAGGTACTTCAATTACGATTATGATAATTTTCTGTGATTATTTCTGAAGGCTTCCCATGATTAACTGCTTGCCAGAAAAATCAAGCACTCAAGTTAATCAAGTGAAATAAGTTAATCCATTAAACACCAAAAGAAGATTCAAAGATCAATTTCTGCATCTGTCTTGCATCAATTCATTTCTTGGTGTATGATCTGAATTTATATAATTTATGGTGGAATGTCTAGCTTTAAAGTTTGATGTCCTGGAAAGTGAATTTAAAGTATAATGCTCAAGAACCTAACAGGCCCAGATTAGCAAAAAGTTCATCTTTGCTATTTACTGAGTTTATTATATGTCATAAGTAGTCTAAACAACTCCATCAGATTTTCATAAATTTGCATTATGGCATAGTTTCTCAACCACAGTAGTATTGACATTTTGTACTGGGTAATTCCTTGTTTTTATAATCTATCTTCTGCACTTTAAGAAGTTTAGAATTGCCACTGGCCTCTACCACTGTATGCCAGTAGCACTCCCTCAATTTTATCAACTAAAAATATTTCTACATAAGGACAAAGTCATTTGAGAGGTGTAATTGTCCCCAGTTGAGAACTATGCTATTAAACAATTCGTTGTTCTTTTGTTTTCTTTCCTCTCAAAAAACTTCTGGATTATTTTATAATTTCTCCATTCTCCTCAAGAACCTTTATCAGAATTTTGCTTAGAAGGAAAAATAGTAATATTCCAGTATGTAGGCTACCTCAATGCAGAAAATGATAGAAAGGTAGATTCAAATCATGAGAATAAGAACTAAGAATTTAAAAATAATCAAACTTAGTATTCCTCATTTTCCACCTTCTCCAAAATGTAACAAAATTTGATCTGAGAGTATAACTTAAGAAAAACATTACATATGTGACACGTAAAGAAATGTACACCAACATTGAAACATAGGCAAGTAACCCACACATGGGTGGGGAAAATATTGTTGATGACAAATTAATCAACAGCTCAGAAAGTGCTAATAATCATTTTCTTCATAAGGATGTACACTATATAGTATATGCCATTGTCATCACCATTATCAAATAATGAGCTGCATCTTTTTTCTACTATATGGTTGGAGAAATACCAAATGAATGATATTTCTACTGTGTAGTTGGAGAAATATCAGACAAGAGTGATAAAGCCGCTAATGGATAATCATTGTGTGTCATGAGACTCTACTAAGAACTTTCAATTAAATGCAGCATTACTGGCCTCAAAGATAATCAGCCCGAGCCCCAAAGCCATTAGTTGAGTAGCCTCTTTTATTTCTCATTCTTGTGTCTTCTCATTAGCTTCTCTCATGCTGTGCTATTTATGAAGTATTAAACACATGGTGAAGATTTTTAAATGTTATTTTGGAAATAAGATCTGTTAATGAATATAACTTAAAGTATATCCAGTGGTTACAGGTACTTTTTTAAGGAAAAAAAATCATAAAGCAACATGATATATGAGTTGGAAGCCCTGAACTTGCTCAACATCTGCATGTATGTGTTCTGTTCCTCAGGAAGTGTAATTTTGTCCTGTGACTCCTTCCTTGGCTACAAGTTTTTATTGCAGGCTAGTCTAAGGATACGGACCACTATGTAGGTAGTAGACACATTTAATTCCCCCACTCCAGATACACATACACACACACACATGCACACACACACACACATAAGCACACACACTGATATGCTCACGCTGTCCTTGGTTTTGTCTCTGGGTGCTAAGGAACACTTGCAAATTCCTCTGCTCACTTCAAAGTTGGTAACTTCATCAAGTTCATATGTGCCAAACACTGGGCTACAGCATCTGGCTCTAAAGCTGTTTAATCTCTCTGGGAGTTTATTGGTTTAAATCCATGACTAACAGTCATATAAAAAAATATGGCAGAACCAGATGTCTTTAAACTCCTGTAGTTCTTTGAAGCTGGAGTACATTTCTCTCTGGTTTCTCAAGTTTTCTCGCACTCCAACGAAATTCTAACAGGTGTCGTCTCTGCTCTGTTCAATTCTTTTCTGTGTTTCTGTATCAAAGCACCAGGGAATCAGATCTATAAGATATGCTCTCTGCTTCTTGACCTGTAAAACTTTAAAAGTTACGTGCTTGAGGTTGTTAACTATAGCTCCATTTCAATCTTGGAAGGTCTGACAAGAGGGGTTATCATGAGCGGATATTGTATTAATATTGGTGTTTTGAATATCTTAATCTCTGACTCTACAGATAAAACATTTTTGTGAACATGGATATGAAAAGCTAAAATGATAAAACTTACTCATATTATATTTCTTCTTATATTACTAATAATTCCTTGATTAATATTTCTGTTCCATGCACAAGAGTATTAGCTGGGAACGGTACCAGGTTTACTTAGCAATCTTCCAAGACCGTTCTAAAAACATTAAATAAATTATATGAATGAAGTTCAAATGACATTTTAAGATAATTACTTGTACTATCCCAAATTTTAAAGTTAACTCAGGCACCTAGAGATTAAGTGACTTGATAAATATTCATGGCTGGAAGTGAAAGCTGGGGTTTGAAACCAGGTTTCCTGGTTGTAGAGATTAAGCACTTAACTCCTGTGGTAGCCTGCCTGTCTTCTCCCAATCGTTGGTCAGTTCAGTGAGAACAGGAAGTGAATCTGTGTCTATGTTTATATGTGGGTTAATCTATATGTATTTTCATGCAAGTGAGAGATAAAAATTATTTGAGAAACTTTACATAATCATCGTGCAGTCATCATACAATATTTTGTCTTAAATATTCAAATATCCTTAGAACCTGCTAAACAGTTCAAGGCTCACCTTTTCATGTCCACCTAGCTCTAGCCTGGTGGTATGCCACAAAATGTTAGACCTTGGCAAAAACAGTTGCATTTTACTAATAGTAAATCTGTGCTTCCTAAACTTAAAAACTAAGTTATTAAGCTCATTTTGTGTCTGTATTTATGGCATCCAAGTTCTGTCCGGTGTCAGGGATGGCTTGTTGATTTGTACTTTGTCATCATTCCTCTCCAGCTGTTAAAGAGAAGATTCATTTTCCATCTTGGTTAGATCTCAAAAATACCAAAGACTTCACCTATATGGAATATGCCACCTCTGTTTCAATTATAGAGGGCACTTCAGTGTAATTGCCGCTGTTGAGGAAAGGATATTGGAAATCTGTTTGCCAGTTATTTTTCCTCTTCCAAAATGATATGTTGGTAATAAAACAAAAAGTGTGTTACAGTGGCTGACTACAGAGCCTTAAAGTTAATATTGAATAACTCAGTCAGCTATATGGCTTAGAAACCAATTGGTTACTTGATTTTATCATGAGAAAATTTTGTTCGACTAGAAAATATCTTAGGAATCTCAAGGCATCCATAAGGATACAACTTAAAATTTTTCAAAAATTAACATAAAATAAATGTAAAGAGTTTAAACATAGTTGCTTGCCAGTCATGTGAGTTTGGACCTTTCACACTACCTCCTTGTACTTCAGGTTTTCTCACTTGTAAAATGAAGATATTGAAGAAGTGGTCCCAAAGTATTTGGGGTTTTATTTTTCCCCCTTCATTAAAATTCGTAGGATGTTGAAATTCATTGCCTGATGATAAATGAGGCACTTAGAGAGGTAAACATAGTATCCTGATTAATAACACAGTAGCGTTTTGTACAAGATGAAGAGGAATCTTAGAGAGAATTAGCGCATTTCCTCCTTTTTGATTCTCCTAATTTCTGCTATGCTTGCTGGGTATGAAATGAACTCCTAAGAAAAGATGTATGAAATCTAAAAGTAGAATACTATGAGAATGTGAAAAAATCTGATAAGAATTCTTAAACTTTCCCCAAATCTTTGTTTTATTTTTGCTAACACTGGCTCTGTTCACCTGGTACATGTTAAGTATTCAATAGACAATAGATATTAACATTTTTATTATAGGAGAACATCAAACTCAATAAGAAATTATTAATACCATTAAATAACAACTTGAGCACATGAACTATAACTATTTTTCATGCATCTCTGTATCTTCAGAGTCTAACACAGTATCTGATACAGATTAGGAAATTAATAAATGCATACAGAATGAATAAATAAGACTAATTCTACCCAGGAGGATCAGGGAAGGTAAAATAATATCAACCACAAGCATCACCACTACAAACACAACAACAAACATCTATTTAGCAACTTTTCTTTTCCAGGCTACATGCTAAGCATTTTTTATTCATTATTACAAAATGGTTATATGATTTTCATTTCCCCCAGTAATTAGTGAGAATGAACCTTGTTCCTCCCATTTGACAAAGCTTGTTGTTGTTGTTAAACTTTTTAATCTTAATAGTCTTGTTAAGGGATAATGATATATACTTGTGGTTTCATTTAAATTTTCGTGAAGGCTAATTATTAGAGCATCTTTGATAAGTGCGTTAGTCCATTTTGCATTGTCATGAAGAAATATCTGAGGTTAGATATTTTATTTTAAAAAAAGATTTAATTGGCTCATGGTTCTGCAGGCTGTACAAATATATCTCCAGAGTATGCTTGGCTTCTGGTGAGGATTAGGGGAGTTTTAACTTGTGGCAGAAGGCAAAACAGAAGCAGGTGTGTCACATTGTGAGAGAGGAAGCAAGAGCAACAGGAGTAGGAGCCAAGCTCTTTTGAGTAACCAGCTCTCGCATGACCTGAGTGAGAACTCACTATCACCAAGGGGATGGTGCTAGACCACTCATGAGTGAGCCGCCACCATGATCCAATCACCATCCCCACCAGGCCCCACTTCCAACACTGGGAGTTACATTGCAATATGAAATTTTGGCAGGGGACAAACATCCAAACCATATCAATACATTTATTGGTTATTTGGACTTTTTTTCGTTTAGAAAGTGTATATTAAATTTATTGTTCATTTCCTGTTGAGTTTTTTAATTTATTAATTTGGGAAAAAAATTTTTATATTCTACATATTATTTCTTTGTTGATTATATGTATTGCAAACATCTTCTCTCATTTCACCACTTGATTTTTACATACTTTATGATATTTTTTATAAACAGAACTTTGTAATTTTAATTATCGAATTTATCTAATTTTATGTTATGGTCAATGTTTCTTGTACCTGTTGGATAAGATATCATTCACTACCCCAATATCAAAAAGACACCTTCCTATATTACCTTACAAATGCTTTACTATTTTGTCTTTGAAATGTAGTTCTCTCTCTACATAAAATTGCTTCAAGTGTAGGGTGTGAGGTAGAGATTGCTGTTTGACTTTATAATTAGGAAACTAATTGTCTTTGCCTCCTTTATTAAAGAATATTCTTTTATTAAAAATGTCAGAAATATGTGTGGGAAGAACTAGCTCACCATTACCAGACAAGTAATTCTCCATTTTCAAATAATAATTATACACCAACTCTAACAACCATGATTGGTTAGGTTATTCAACTTGCTGTAGTTAAAAAAAAATCCCAAATTATCTGGCTTAAAACTAATCTGTTGTGGGTCAGCAGGGAGTCTCTGCTAAAATTGAGCACATGCACTAACCAGTCATATCAGGGCCAGATATTCAATTCCACCATATGGCCAGAAGGTCAGCGATGTTTGGAGACTAGGCCTGACACAAAGTATGCTTCTCTGATCACCAAACATTCAGCTCACTGTCCTTCCTGATAGCAACATATATTCTCTCTCTCCCCAAGGAAGACAACCCAAAATTCCTATCCAGGCATAGCATCACGCACAACGTGCAGGATGACTGGGGTGTTAGCTGAATGAATCTCCCCCTCCCCACCAAATATGCCTCTGCCCTAATTTCTGGAAGCTGTGAACAAGTTATGTTATACGGCAAAAAAGAACTCACTGATGTATAAAGATTGCAAACCGTAAAATAAAGAGATTATCCTGGATTATCTGAATAGGTTCAACCTAGTCTTAATCTTGGAGGCTTTTAAAAGCAAGGAACTGTCTCCAGCTATCAGCAGAAGTGTAATGATCTAGAGAAGGTTTATGTACTTCTCTGCTACATGCCCATTATCTGGCAGAGATTTTTGAAATCCCATCAAATGATTACAAGGTCCCCAAGTGTCCTTTGACTAGGCACCTATATTGTTGTCTGGTTGGGACCCTTGATGCTGCCGTCCGGAGTGTTCTTCCTTCACCATTATCCCCATGGCCATGTCAGAAATGGACATTGAATAATTTAATCTCTTTGGGGAATGAGCATTACTTCAGCCTATTTCCTACTAGTTGAGTTTTACAGATTGTTTAATGTCTCAGTCACAGATATTTTTACTTAGTCCAGGCTGGTAGTTTCCTGAACAGCCAAACTATCTTAGAAGTCTATTTAATCCCCTGTTTATTTCATCTCATGAGCCACAAGCCACAATGATAGTTCTTTCAATATATATGTTTACATTTACAGACATGATTCTAAAATACACTGCTGTATGTTTTTTCATCCCATAACCGCCCCCGCCCCATCTACCTACATACCTAATTGTTTAATTCTGTGAACCTGTCAGGCATAAATGAAAAACAAATATTTTCCCAGGTCATGTTGTCCAGTTGGGAGCCTCAATCTACAATGTATCTTTGTTCTGACCCATTTGTGCCTCAATATTCTCATAGCATTTTGGATATATTCTATCCTAGCATTTATTATATTCTTACATTTCTCTATGAATCTCTCTAAAGCCATCAAACCATAGGCTTTGTCTGATTTATCTTATATATTCATCTCTTAACACATTACTTGGCCATTAGTTGTTGGCTCAATAAGAGTTAATTAAACCCACGATTGTATCTGAAAGGGTTAAAATGCTCAAGAGCCTTTAAACTCTGCAAGTCTCAGTTACAAAAATAAAAGAGCCCACCATGGTCTATAACCATTTACACTCTGATTAGAAATTTAGGCATTTGTGAAGTTGTAGTAAAGTAATTAATCATTAATATGTTGTCACTTGGGCCAAAGCTACAAAGTCCATGCCTATGGGATTGAAGGAAATATTGTCTTCCCAATAGAATTGTCAAAATGTACAAATTGTAGTGTCCAAACCTTCCACATTTGCAGAGGAGACATGTCAAAAGCATATATTATACCCGGCTGGAAAAACTCGAATAGAAGTAAACTGCAATTTGTAATGTTGTGAAATTGCTTGTATTTTTTTTAATGACGCAAGTTCAGATATACTTGTCTGTGACATTTTTAAATTAGAAAGTGAACAGCATAAAAACTAAGAATCTTATGCTTCAGAGTTTTGGGGAAATGTTCCTATAAAGTGAGTGTGTTTTTTAATTTTTTAATTAATGTCTTTGTGATCTAGCAAGCAGCACTTCTTATGCAAAAGTGAGTGTCTCTAAGTCCGAGGGTTATATTTAGACAAGATTTTTTTTTTTTTTTTTTTTTTTTTTTTTGAGACGGAGTCTCGCTCTGTCACCCAGGCTGGAGTGCAGTGGCGCGATCTCGGCTCACTGCAAGCTCCGCCTCCCGGGTTCACGCCATTCTCCTGCCTCAGCCTCTCCGAATAGCTGGGACTACAGGCGCCCGCCACCACGCCCGGCTAATTTTTTGTATTTTTTTTAGTAGAGACGGGGTTTCACCATGGTCTCGATCTCCTGACCTCGTGATCTGCCCGCCTCGGCCTCCCAAAGTGCTGGGATTACAGGCTTGAGCCACCGCGCCCGGCCGACAAGATTATTTTTTAAAAAAATCAACGTACAGTGGCAATTAAATATGACTCATTTCACGTTAAAACTTTACAAATGGTTTGCTAAAGTGAGCTTACAAAGATCCGTTTAAAGAGCTGGGCCTATAAAAATCCTGCATAACTGCAGTGAATTTAAAATAAATTTTTATTTATTTCATTTTTGGGTGTTTTGGGAATATTTTATTTTATTTTATTTTGGAAACAATTTTTCATCTCATGGAAAATAAACTCTTGACGAGCAGTACATAGCTTTGTTACTCTCTTTTAAATTCCATGCTAAGATGATTTCACTAAAATGTTTTACTAAAACATTTGCCAGCTTTGTTTTACCTCTTGTTGCAGAATGTGGGTTGAAAGAAGCCCTCTCAATCTGTTACTTCGATTTTGTGCTCCTAAGTATGTGAATCACAGCTTGGTGACCCTGGGTCTTGATAGGTTGGATTTGCGGGCCTTGCTATTCTTAGCGCATACAATGAAGGTTGTTTAAAATACGTATTAAGTAATTTTTGTTGTTGCTGTTGTTGCTATGTTACTTTACTCCTCCCCCTTGTGAATCTAACTTCTGATGGCTGAATTAACTATAAAACTTGCTCAAAATAAAACCTTCCCTGATCATTAATCCTAGCGAGGATGAAAAGAACCTCCTGTACCATATGCAGTAGTCATTTCAGCGAGTGTTTTAGATGTTGCAGTTGGTGTTTCGGTCTCTGCCTTGGGCATTAGGTTGGCATTTTGTGCGCTGTGTGTGAGGTCCCAGCTGGCTGGCATTAGTGAGAGGCTGAGAACCCTACTGGCTGGCTCTCAGCTCCATCTTCACAGGTGTTGAATTCAGTGGGTCCCTCAGGCCTAGATTTAACTCAGCAAATCAATAAAATAAAATCCCCACATCTTTACTCAGATACAGGAATTCTAAAGGGAATCACTTTTATAACATCCTCTTGCAGATGTAAGTATTCTTTGGACCTAAAAAGTGCATTTTATTTTAAAATGATTTTTTCTTCTTCTCCCTACCAAAAAAATGGAAATAACCTGATCGATAGAGAGTATTCATAAAACATTTGGTACATCTTCCGCTTTTTTCTTTTCTATTTGATATCTATATCTCCTTTAAACTAAAATTTTAGAAATGTTGTTTAGGTATTTGCTTCCTGTACCTAACCCTTCTAATATCTATTTTGAAACTATTAGATTTTAATGTTTTTACCACACACAAAAAATGACATGTCAGGTACCACATGTATTAATTAGCTCAATCTAGTCATCCTACAATGTATACATGTTTCAAAACAACATATTGTATACAATAAATATATACAATTATGTTTGCCAATTAGAAAACTAATTACTTTCTTTAAAATAACTACAAAATAGCTGCGTGTGTTGGCTCATGCCTGTAGTCCCAGCACTTTGGGAGGCCAAGGTGGGTGGATCACCTGAGGTCAGGAGTTCAAGACCAGCCTGACCAAGATGGAGAAACCCCATCTCCACTAAAAATACAAAATTAGCCGGGCATGGTGGCACATGCCTGTAATCCCAGCTACTCGGGACGCTAAGAAACACTTGAACCCGGGAGGCGGAGGTTGCAGTGAGCCCGAGATTGCACCATTGCACTCCAGCCTGGGCAACAAGAGGGAAACTCCGCCTCAAACAATGACAACAAAAAAAAGCTGCAGAATAAAATGGGATCATAAGAGGACAAGAAACATTGAGACATTGCTCCCTGGTAGCTGAAGAGAAATGCCAGCAACTTCACAGCAGGAGACAGAGCTGATTCCAACCCCTATCTCATATAATTCTCATTTGGAGTCAACTGCTTCTCTCCTTGGTGAGAGTCTTGTGTCCTCTCTGTGACTGTGTCCACTGTACACCTAGATCCATACTTGGTACCTGACAGGTTATCAATAAATAAACATTGAATGAATGTAGTAAATAACAACACTGCTGTCCTTACCTTATTATGCATTAACCATTATCTTGTCATCTCATTAACTACTTTATGAGCCTCATTTATTTGTTAAGACAGTGTAGATACTTAATTTACAACATGGAATTAATCTTACAATATCCCTAGAGGTAGGCTTTATTATCACATTATTGCAGATTAGATAATTGTGGCTAAGAGTGGTTTAAAGACTTACCCAAGGTGACACAATTTTTAAATGGATAGAACACATTTGAAATCCAGTTTGTTTGTCTGCAAAGCCCAGGTGACAGGTAACATTCACATTAGCACTACTAAAGGTGGACTTATCTTTGTATGACAAAACACCATGTTATAGAAAGCTCTTATTTGCACAAAACAGAAATCCACTTAGGCTAGCTTATTAAAGAAACAACCAAGGAAAATAACCAGGAAATGCTTTGTAAGAATGCACAATTATATTCTAAAGCCCAAGTGTAGACATGCAATCATGTCCCCAAGTAAAGCTGAAGTCAGGAACTAGAAGCCCTTAGGAATTGAACTGTTTGTCATATAAAGCTTACTGTCTAGTGGGAATAAAGACATTGGTTGAATAAACACATGTAAAAATGTTCCTGTGCTAAGTTTATTATGGGAAGGTTCATGGTACTATGAGAAAATTTTGATTCAGGCTCCCACAGAAGATCTTATGTACTCCGATCCGAACACTGAGGAGTCATTACCTAAGATTAAGAAGCAAGAACATCTAAAGCCAATGTCCTCTTACCTTTCAAGACTCCACTGAAGTTAGTATATCGAAAAGATCTTTAACCTTCCCAAAGTATATTGTATCACCACCAATATTCTCTCATAGCCTATATTTTTCTTTCATTTCTCTTTAGTACAATTTAAAATTATTTATTTACACGTGCTGATATTAAAGATATATGTATTTATCCCACTTTATAATCAATACAAATGTTTGAGTCACCTTTACCAATGTCCCTGCCTTAAGCCAATCAGCTATGACAACAAAAAACAGTCTGATGAATAAAAATATAGCTGCCAAGGTGGTCAGTGACATGCAGGGACAGGGGGTGTAGTTCAATCAATATCTGGAATTTTGAATTTTTGTTGATGTCTTACTGTGTAGATAGGGCATTATACTAAATACTGGAACATATATAAATATGCAAAACTCTGCCTTTAGAAAGCTTATAGCCTCGTATGAGGGAACAGATAATAACCAAATACATTTGTAACTTGCATAATAAGCAGGAAGATAACTGCTATGGAGAAAAGGAAAGCAGAGAAGGAAAACAATAACATGAAATTTTTAATAAAAAAAAATATCAGGAAGGCCTCTTGACAATATGACATTTCACAAAAGTGTTGAAGAAGGACATAGGATATATGGATAACTAAGTTCTCCAAAAAAGCATGTCCATGACTTGGAAGACACCCAAAGAATTCTATATACAATATGTTGGTTTCTACCTTCCCTTTTCGTGACTCCCCTTCTAGCTAATGTCACTTTGATTTTCTTAATCCAGATCGTCAGTGTGGCCTCCATGCATTGCGTTGTGAAAAAAATAAGACAGAAAAAAGTGACAACAGTTTTTCAAGAAATACTAGCACAGCATCAAAATGTTGGACATTATGCAATTCAGTGGTGGGACCTTTTCCTTGTGTAATCTGTATGTGGATTAACAACTGGAAATGTTTCTATCAAATGCATCAGACAAGATGAGAAAATGAGTGTATTTGAACTGGGATGCATCTGTGTTGTTCTATATCAGTAGAAGGAAACAGCCTATGGAGCTCTAAATGTGGTACTAGTTAACTCGTGTTCTTTCATGCATGTGTCTGTTCATCAATTAAACAATAAATTAAATTAATGTCTACAATGGGCTTGGCTGTGTGCTAAGCACTGGAAATGCAATGGCAAACAAGATAGACATGGTTGCAATGAAAAGAGAGATAAAATATATAATGAGGATGCAGGTATTAAATAAATATTTATCAAATTCACATCTGTGCCTTGATTCCCAAAGCAGATTAGAATCTTCTGAAAGGAGCTGCATTTCTCTGTGTCTCAGAAACAGATGTAGTGTAGTTATTAGAGTGGGTACTAACTCAACTCAAATTGCCATGTGGAATGATACAACTAACACTGATGTTAAAACCCAGTTAGTCTTCCTATCTTCCACCATCATATTCATAGCTAACAAAACTGAGAAATGTAAGGAGACTTGCATAAAGTCAGATACCTTGTTAGCTGCAGTATTTGCACTTGAAATGAAAACCTCCGGGTGCTGTTTCTGTCACCTCATATCATTGTGTCTGTCTTCCTTTACCTTCTCCTCATGAAAATGCCTTACTCAAAAATGTGTGTTATGTGCATAAATGCCATATATGTGTTTGTATATCCAGTATTTAAATTTATCTCAGTTTATGAGAATACACATAAATTGCCATATATGAGCTATATATATACATGTTATGTATACATGCATATATAATAAATTCATGTAAGCCTTATCTATTTATATGCATAATATGTGTAAATATTATTCTTTTAAGTTTTTCTCTGAAATCTCACCATCTCCCTGATATACAGCCTCACAGTATTCCCAGTACAATATTCAACTCACAAATTCTATTCTGAACCTCAACTTCTTTATAAAGCTATTCTTGAAATGCTGGCTGACAATACATCTCTCCAGAAACTTAAGCCTATCTTAAATGCTTCAAGGATCACCAAGTCTGGTACCTTGTACATAATAAGCCATTGGTAATTAATTCTGAGTTAAATATGAATACAGTTTATTATCCAAATACACCATAAATTCCTCAAGGTAGAAAGCGTATGTTATACTGGTTTATTTTCTCCACTGTTTCTGGTACAGCTGTGAGTGCATAGACACATACAGGAGTTTATAACTGGAAATAACTTTGAGAATAATCTAACTTTGTCTCCTCATTTTACAAAAGACAAAACACAGTTTTAAAAATAAAATAAGGCTTTTTCTAAGTAATAGAGATAGTTGGTTATGTTGAGATTAAATCCCTGGTTTCATAACATTCTGTATACCATATTGAATCTCTCAATTTATATTCAAGAAATATTTGTTGAACTGAACTGAATTTTGTAGTGTGTGCATGACAGTATATGTAATATGTATTCTCATATACCAATTAAAAATATATCAATAGTATGTATTGGCTTGCAAAGTCAGATATAATAAGTAAAATGGAGATAGGTCTATCCCTCACACAATCCACTCGGGGACTTTAAATAGAATAAATATTTGAGAAAAATCAAAGTGACAATGAAGTTAATTGTTCTCATCATGTCAAGGTTGGCATTTTTGTTCTGCATCATGAATATCTGACAATCAACAGCTTGAGTCACCACTCATGACATTTACTTCTTGTAACATACTATTGTTTAAAAAAATGTTTAGCCCTCACCTCTTCTTTGGTTAACACATCCTTCTACTTAAAAATCTCTTCTCAGGCCCCCCTAAAGTTACCTTCAGTCTTCCCTTAGAACTCATGTGACATAAGTTTGCCAAGAAGAGACAGGTAGGATGATGTATCACAGGGTAAAAAAACCCGCAGAACTTAATAAAGGCCAACACATTTCTTTTACATATGAGTAATGGAGGCACAGAATGAAGAAGCAACTTCTCTAAGGTTACATAGTTAGGAGGAGAACTGGCAAAAGTATTCAGGCCCCTGACTTCATATTTTTAATGTACCCTCCTATCAAGAGATGAAACCAGAAAAAAAAAGTAAGATGATTACATTCTAGTTGAAATCTTCTACATTTTTTTCTTTGTGGATCCAGTTTTCTACTGGTAAAATTTTCCTTCTGTCTGAAGTGGTTTCCTTCTTCTTGTGGTGATTATGATAGTAATGAATACTATTAAGTATTTTATTTCCAAAAATGGCATTATTTTACCTTCATTATGGAAAGATATTTTTGCTAAATATAGGATTCTAGGTTAGCAGGTTTTTTTTCTTTACGTACATGTATTTTTTAATCAGTGTTTTAAAGATATTGCTCCATTTTCTTCTGACTTGCATTTTTCCCAATAAGAAGTCTGTCTTTTTTATCTTTTGTTCCTCTGTAGGAGTGGGTCTATTTTGGCTGTTTATAAGATGTATCACCATTTTTATGCAATATAATTATGATGGGTTTTTTGTTATCATCATATTTCTCTGGGTTTATTGAGCTTCTTCAATCGGAAGGCTTACAAACCTCGTTAAATTTTGAAAATCTTTGGTCATTGTTTTTAACAAACGTTCTTTTCTGACAATTCTGAGACATCCTTACATATATATTAGACGCTTTAAGCCATCTCATTGCTAATTTGTATTCTGTTTGCTTGCTTTTTTAGTCTTTTTAATGTGAATTTCATTCTGGGTAGTTTCTATGTATTCAAGTTCTATTTGCTTCTGCAGCATCTAATCTGGTTTTAATTCTATCCATTATATCTTTCATCTGAGACAACACATTAACTACCTTTAAAAGTTTAATTTGGGTCATTTTTTTATCTTCTGCATCTTTTAACATGTTTATGCTTTTCATTTGCTTTCTTGAACATAAGGAGTATATTTATAATTGTGGTTTAACACATTTACCTATTTTTTTTTTGTCTAGGTCAGCTCAACGTCTGTTTCATTGACTGATTTTTTTTTCATTTTAGATTTTTTCAGTTTCTTTGCATGCCTGATAATTTTCTTCTTGTTGTTGTTGTGTTTGGACACCAGAAATTATGAATTTAATGCTGGTGGTTGCTGTATTTTTTTCTGTTGTTTATTTCAACATTCTGGTCTTTGTTTGGGTATAGAGTTAAGTTACATAGTGCTATTTTATTTTCTTGAAGCTTTCTTTAAAGTTTTGTTTAGTGGGTACAGAATATCCATTAGTCTTGTTAACCTAAGAAAAAGACATCAGAGAAAAATATGTCCTAATATGATGTTTGTTCTGGTGTAAGCAAAAAATATTATAATCAGACAAGCACGGCAATGGCAAGTCATAGGTGCATGTGATTAGAGAAGTGTAAAGAGAAGCTTTTATTGATAAAAACCGCAAGTCCATGTGTGCTGCTTAGAAACAGTGTTCATTGGTTCCAGAGGTTCAAAGCCAGAATTGGCATCAGTTCACTGGTGGAGATGCCATTACTGGGCAAGTGTTCATTGAGAGCATATCGTCTGATTTGCTACGGTCCTTAGAGTGTCTAGTGATAAACCTTGTCTCAGAAATACACGCAAAAGGTGGAAGCTGAGAAAAGCATGAGATGCATCAAACATATGAGAGGATTTCTTGTGAGGTTATCTTTTAAAGTCCTTGAAACAGTTTGTTTTTTTCTAACTTTTATTTTACATTCTGGGTTCATGTGTAGATTTGTTACATAGATAAATGTGAGTCATGGGGATTTGTTTATGCAGATTATTTCATCACCCACAGGTATTAAGCCTAGTACCCATTATTTGTTTTCCCTGATCTTCTCCCTCCTCCCAGCCTTCACCCTCCAATAGGCCCCAGTGTGTGTTGTTCCCCTCTGTGTGTTCATATAATGTGTTCTCATCATTTAGTTGCCACTTATAAGTGAGAATCTGCAGTGTTTGGATTTTTGTTCTTGCGTTAGTTTGCTAAGGATAATAGCCCCCAGCTCCATTCATGTCCCAGCAAAGGACATGGTCTCATTCTTTTTTATGGCTGCATAGTATTCCATGGTGTATATGTACCACATTTTCTTTATCCAGTCCATCCTTGATGGGCATTTAGGTTGATTTCATGTCTTTGCTACTGTAAATAGTGCTGCAATGAACATATGCATGCACGTGTCCTTATAAGAGAACAATTTATATTCCTTTAGGTGTATACCCAGTGATGAGATTCCTCAGTGGAATGGTACTTCTTTCTTTGAGGAATCACTACACTGTCTTCCACAATGGCTGAACTAATTTACACCCCCACCAACAGCGTGTAAGTGTTCCCTTTTCTTTACAACCTTGACAGCATCTGTTTTTTTTTTTGGCTTTTTAATAATACCCATTCTGACTGGTGTGAGATGGCATCTCATGGTGATTTTGAGTTGAATTTCTCTAATGATCAGTGATGTTGAGCATTTTCATGTACTTGTTGGCTTCATGTGTGTCTGCTTTTGAGAATTGTCTGTTCATGTCCTTTTCCCACTATTTATTGATCGATTGGTTAATTGATTGAGACTGAGTCTCGCTCTGTTGCCCAGGCTGGAGTGCAATGGTGGGATCTCAGCTCACTACAACTTCCACTTCCTAGGTTCAAGCAATTCTGCCTCCTCAGCCTCCCAAGTAGCTGGGACTACAGTCGTGCCCCACCACACCTCGCTAATTTTTGTATTTTCAGTAGAGACAGGGTTTTGCCATGTTGGCCAGACTGGTCTTGAACTCCTGACCTCAGGTGTTCCACCTGCCTTGGCCTCCCAAAGTGCTGGGATTACAGATGTGAGCCACTGCACTGGACAATTTTGTAATTTTTTCTTCTTGTAAATTTGTTTACATTTCTTATATATCCTGGATGTTACACCTTTCTCAGATGTATAATTTGCAAAATTTTTCTCCCATTCTATAGCTTGTCTGTTTACTCCATTCATAGTTTCTTTTACTATGCAGGAGCTCTTTGCTTAATTGGATCCCATTTGTCAATTTTTGCTTTTGTTGCAATTGCTTTTGGCATCTTCCTCATGAAATCTTTGCCCATGCCTGGAACATCACACTCTGGGGACTGTTGTGGGGTTGGGGGAGGGGGGAGGGACAGCATTAGGAGATATACCTGATGCTAAATGACGAGTTAATGGGTGCAGGAAATCAACATGGCACATGGATACATATGTAACAAACCTGCACATTGTGCACGTGTAGCCTAAAACCTAAAGTATAATAATAATTAAAAAATAAAAAATAAAAAATAAATAAATAAAAAGAAATCTTTGCCCATGCCTGTGTCCTGAATGGTATTGCCTATATTGTTTGCCAGGGTTTTTATAGTTTTGAATTTTACATTTAAGTCTTTAATCCATCTAGAGTTAATTTATGTATAGAGTGTAAGGAAAGGGTCCAGTTTCAATCTGCAAATAGCTAGCCAGTTATCCCAGCACCATTTATTGAATAGGGAATCCTTTCCCCATTGCTTGTTTTTATCAGGTTTGTCAAATATCAGATAATTGTAGGTGTGCAGTCTTATTTCTGGGTTCTCTATTCTGTTCCATTGGTCTATGTGCCTGTTCTTTTACCAGTACCATGCTGTTTTGGTTACTATAGCCCTGTAGTATGGTTTGAAGTCAGGTAGCATGATGTCTCCAGCTTTGTTCTTTTTGCTTAGGATTGTCTTGACTATTTGGGCTCCTTTATGGGTTCATCTGAATTTAAAAATAGTTTTTTCTAGTTCTGTGAAGCATGTCAAAGGTAGTTAATGGGAACTGGTAATTTAATAGCATTGACACTGTACATTGCCTTGGGCAGTATGGCCATTTTAACAATATTGATTATTCCTATCCATGAGCATGCAATGTGTTTTCGTTTGTGTTGTCTCTGATTTCTTTGAGCAGTGGTTTGTAATTCTCCTTGTAGAGATATTTCACCTCCCTGGTTAGCTGTATTCCTAGGTATTTGCCATTAGTGGCAAAAACCGCAATTACTTTTGCACCAACCTAATATTCTTTTTGTGGCAATCATGAATGAGAGTTTGTTTGTGATTTGGCTCTCAGCTTGACTGTGGTTGGTGTATAGAAATGCTGGCAATTTTTGCACATCAATTTTGTATCCTAAGACACTGTACAAGTTGTTTATCAGCTTAAAAAGCTTTTGGGCTGAGACAATGAAGGGATAGTTTGACTTCCTCTCTTTCTATCTGAATGCTGTTTATTTCTCTCTCTTACCTGATTGCCCTGGCCAGAACTTCCAATACTGTGCTAAATAGGAGTAGTGAGAGTGGCCATCCTTGTCTTGTGCCGGTTTTCAAGGAGAATGCTTCCAGGTTTTGCCTAGTTAGTATGTTGTTGGCTATGGGTTTGTCATACATGGCTCTTACTATTTTGATGCGTGTCCCTTCAACACCTAGTATAGCTAGAGTTTTTAACATGAAAGATGTTGAACTATATCAAAAACCTTTTCTGCAGCTATTGAGATAATCCTGTGATTTTTATCTTTAGTTCTGTTTAGGTGATGAATCACATTTATTAATTTGCATATGTTGAACCAACCTTGCATCTGAGGATGAAGCCTATTTTATCATGGTTAATAAACTTTTGATGTGGTGCTGGATTCAATTTGCCACTATTTTTTTTGAGAATTTTTGCATTGATATTCATCAAAGATATTGGCCTCAACTTTTCTTTTTTTGTGGTGTTTCTGCCAGGTTTTGATATCGGGATGATGCTGGCCTTATAGAATTAGTTAGGGAGGAGTCCCTCCTTTTCAATTTTTTGAAATAGTTTCAGTAGGAGGAAACAGTTTTTATCTTCAGATATGCAAGGATGAGCTGCTCTCCTTTGTGCTTTCCTGGCCTCAATGTGTCTGGGACTGGTTAGAATGACTTCATCCTCGTATCTGCAACTTGCACAGACTAGAGATCATTAGACCTCACTATTGAGGCAAGACCCTCTGAGGTCCCTATTCAATGCCCCATTTGTTAAGAAATATTTGATGAGAATGTAAACTTTTCCTGTTTCTGTGCGCGCAGCAGAGTTTTTTCCACCTGTTACTTTCTGTTGATCCATTTTCCAGACTTGGTAGTTTCCTGGACCTCTTGTGTAATCAGTACTCATGTAATGATTGGCAGAGGAATGTCAGCAGATCTCTGTATCTCTCTTTGCTGCTTGCCCCTCTCTGATATTCTGCCTTTCAATTTCTAGCCTTCTTTGCCTTTCTAAATACTGTCTTCTAAACTCAAAGAGAAGGCTCTGTTATTGTAGCCTGGAATTTTTCTCCAAATGGTCAGTCAGAATAATCATAGGGATCATTTCATTTGTTTACCTTCTTTCAAAGAGTCTCTCATACTGCCTTTCAATGTTTGAAAAAGATTTTTTTCATATAGTTTCTTCACTTTTTATTTGTTGAATTATGGAGGCATACAATTTTTAAGATTGAATTTTGTTTTTAATCTAGACAGTAGCCAGGTCAGTTTTCAGCAATAACCAGTTTAATGTTTTTAAAACTCTAATTCAATAGGCTCTCAAAAACTTGTCCTGTTAGGTAGGGATGAGGTGGGGATTTCATTTTTTCCCCTGAATTTCATAGGCATTATGATATCAGATTGGGAGAGAGTATTCCAAAGCTACTAGTCAAAAATTCTTTTAATTCTAACTCTAATTTTCAAATAGATAATTTTTAGATGGCATAAAATGCTCATGGAAATGAATTGGGGAAGATGAGGCTATTCAGGATGGGCTGATTCTGACTGTTTACAGCTTTTAGCACTATGTTAGAAACTTGAATAATATCCTGTAGCAATTGGGAATCCAGGAGATTTTGAAACAGGAAAATATTCTCATCTAGCTATGCCTAAGAAGATTAATCTAGTCACAAAATAAATTGAGATGGGGAGATTGGAGGCAAGGATCCTTAGATAGTATAGTCAAGAGATAAGGACCAGAATTAGCATTGTGATGTTTTGTATACACAACCCAACTAAATTAAGAGATGCGCTTAATTGATGAGCAGTTAAATTAACATTGAGGTTTCATTAGAAATAATGGATGGCTTTGGGGAAAAAAAGTTCTGTCTACTGAGGAAGCTGAATTCATACTACTGGGATGCTCCAAATAATATGATAGTTTATTTCCCAAGCAACCAGAATATGACATGCACTTCTACCACCTGGATCTGTTCCCCAGAGCAGAGGCTTTGTCTCTGGCACAGAAGATAGGATGTTTGGCTTGCCCAATTCATTGCTTGCTATTCTAATGAAGGCCATGTACTGGTATCTTGCTTTTGAGAGGCGCATATGTATCTCAACTTCTTTTCAATAATGGATTAGTTCTTTGTGTCAGTTGCCAACACCTTTGCTTAAACCTACCCGACACATTACATACGGGAGAAACACCAGCTTTCCTTTTTTTTCCCTAAACAATTTATCAGATTGACTATTTTGTTAAACAGAAGCAGATTAATTAAACTGGCTTTTTAAGTTGATGAAAATCATTAGCATAGTCAAGTAACTATTTATGATTGTTTGGGAAGAAGAATAAGCATGGGAATCCGTAGAAAGCCAAACCAGCATCAGCTCACATTTGAGAGTGTTTGTTAAAATAAATAAATAAATAAATAGCTTCCTTGGTGTTTTCCCAAGGCCAAGTCTCAAAGGATGATTACTATCAAAAACAGGAGCATAGAGCGTTTTCTGAAAGGGAAGGGGAAATATTTGCATGTGGAATCAGAAAAATGCCCAGTGAGTCTCCACAGGTGCACATACATTTTGGAAAAAAGTTTCAATGAAGAGCACACAAACAGACAAACCTGTGGCACCATGGCAACAATCAGTAATATGAAGGCAGCTTAGTGTAGGAGACGGGAGGTTATATTAAGAGCTTGGGGACCAGGCACAGTAACTCATGCCTGTAATCCCAGCACTTTAGGAAGCTGAGGCAGGTGGATCACTTGAGCCCAAGGGTTCAAGACCAGCCTGGCCAACACGGTGAAACCCCATCTCTACTGAAAGTACAAAAATTAGCCAAGCACAGTGGTACGCACCTGCAGTCCCAGCTACTCAGGAGGCTGAGGTGAGAGGATTGCTTAAGCCCCAGAGGTGAAGGTTGCAGTTAGCCAAGATCCCACCACTACACTCCAGCCTGGGCAACAGAGTGACAGAGTGAAACCCTGTCTCAAAAACAGGAGTTTGGGGAGGGAAGCTTTACCTCACCTCTCCAAGCCTTACTTCTCTTTTTCTTTATTTCCTTTTTTGTTGTTGTTGTTGTTGTTGTTTGTTCTTTTTTGTTTTTTGTTTATTTATTTATTTTTGAGACGGAGTCTCGCTCTCTCTCCCAGGCTGGAGTGCAGTGGCGCAATCTCAGCTCACTGCAAGCTCCGCCTCCTGGGTTCAAACAATTCTCCTGACTCAACCTTCCAAGTAGCTAGCTGGGACTACAGGCACGTGCCACTATGCCAGGCAATTTTTTGTATTTTTAATAGAGACCTGGTTTCACCATGTTGGCCAGGATGGTCTTGATCTCCTGACCTCATGATCCACCTGCCTCGGCCTCCCAGAGTGCTGGGATTATAGGCGTGAGCCACTGTGCCTGGCCACTTCTCTAATCTTTAAAATAGGAAGACTGGACTTAATTTGAGCTAAGATCCCTTTTACTTCTAATTCAGTGTGATTATTTGTATCATGCCCAGGATGTTGCAACCTTAACATTTACAAGGAAAGAGACATGTTGCAGGCTTTGTAGAGCTGGATGGGCAGGCTTGCTGTGTGGATACCTTTTGAATATACCTCCATGACTCCGTGCATATGAGACAGAGAGAGAGAGAGAGAGAGAGAAGGGTTTTCCATTTTTGATAAGACATACATTTGTTAAGAGTGTCTATTTTTTTGCTGGGTAATGGAGTTTTACAGAAGGAAATAAATGATTTGTGTCTATTAAGGAAGCAAAAGCAACAACTGCACATTTTTGAGAGCCCCATTAAATGTGTTCTGTTTCCTGCACTGTCTCTGTTCATTTGGGCGAGAACTGAAGTGCACAATAAAAGGCTGAATTAAGTGAAAGGCTAAATGAACCAATTAATTCTTTTTTCTCCAATACAATGAAGGTGCCAAACAGAATGTAAAGCAGCCCAAAATTGACCCTTGTGTATCTCCTAATGTGACTTCTTGATAGGCACAGAAAGCATGTCCCTTTTCTCCTCCAGTCTCAGAGCTATAAACAAACACACTGAAAAGTAAAGAGGCTTTGACAATAAAATATAACCATATTTTTAATAAAATAGCAGTCACACTGAACACATGAATATTCCCCAGTCCCCTATCTTTGGCTGACGTTGGTCTTTAAAATTCTTGCCCTTTCCCCCTTCAAAAAAATGTCAGTATTAACCTAAAATTTCTTAATATTTTAACCTCTAAAGAGCATAATATGGTACTAAATTTGTTCACAATTTTAGGGATAGCAATAGAATATGTGGTACAGTGCACTCATAGACTTTGTATTCAAGCAAGACTGGTGTTTAATGGCAGCTTTGTGACCTTGAACAAGTTACTTAACATGATTGAGCTTCAGTTTTCTTGTCTGCCCAATGAAACAATAACAGCCTTTCCTCTGATGGTTGGTGTAAATGTATAAAGTAATTCATGTCGAGTAATTTTTAAAAATCAAATATATACTAAACACTTGAGGAATGAAAGTTTTCATTACTGTCCGCCTCATGTTTGGGAGTGTACATTAGTATGATTTCCTCATGTTGTAATGTAATAAATAATTTACCTCGAAGGCAACAGAAAAATCTCCAGTACCAAGTTACCCTCTATGACTGATACTGGCATTTCATGGTGTTTTGTTTTTCCAGGATTATCTACTCTTCTTTCATCCCGTGATAAAGCACCATCAAATTCCTGCATAGGTTCAATAGAATGAGATCACATAATGACCCAGGCAAGACCCCCTTATTGTCTAATGAGGAGTGGCAGACTGCTTAAGTCCCAGTTCTACCCTTAGTGGCCAGACATTGAAGTTCCTTCTACCTCTCTAACCTACCTTAAAATAGGAATAGTAATAACAACATCATAGAACAATTGTGAGAAATAGATGAGTTAATATAAGCATCTTTTTTAAACAAATGCTTAATAGAATGCATACTATGTCCCATGTAATCCTTTAAGTGCTTGTGATACTAAGTTATGGAATCACTGTAACATCAGAGGTGCTCTGGAGCTGGCTCATTCTGACTCATAAGAGCCAATTATTAAATATTCAAGAATTTTGTGAGCTGTTTGTGAAACTGTTGATAGCATGCAATAGGTACTGGTAGGAGTGTTTACATCTTTGAAATTGGCAAAGACCGCTTAAGTGGACAATCCTGTGAGGCAGGTGCTTTCATCAACAAACTGACTTTACAGCCAAGACCCTGAAAGTATAAGAAATGTGCCCATAAATCACAGTCACTGAGTGCCAGAGCTGAGAAACACACCCATTGAGTCTGACTTCTCAGTTTATGCACTTAATCTCTATACTATACTATACTATACTATGAATGTAAAACACTGCATAGCAAGGGAGGAGATGAAGCAAAATGGCTGAATAGAATATTCTAGTGATTGTCTCTCCAACAGGAACACCAAATTGAACAACTATCTACAAAAGAAATCACATTTATAAGAGCCGAAAATCAGGTTAGTGATCACAGTACCTGATTTTAACATCATAACAAGGTAGGAGGCACTGAAGAGAGTAGGAAAGAAAGTCTTGAATTGCCTATACCACCCCTCCACCATCCCTCAGCAGCACAGCATGGTGCAGAGAGAGAATCTGTGCTTGCGGGAGGGAAGGTGCATTGAGTGTGGAACTTAATTGGAACTCAGTGCTGCCCTGTCACAGCAAAAAGCAACACAGAGAATTCAGCTGGTGCCCATAGAGGGAGCGTTTATATCAGTGCTACCCAGAAGGGAATTATCCATCTCAGTGGGAGAAAACTGAGTTCCAGTTAGCCCCATCACCATAGGTTAAAGCACTCTGGGTTCCTAAATAAACTTGAAAGGCAGTTTAGGCTACAAGGGTTATAATTCCTGGGCAAGTCCTGGTGCTGCGGTAGGCTCAGAGCCAGCAGACTTGGGATACATGTAATCTAGTGAGACCCCAGCAGTGGTGACTAAGGGAGGGCTTGTGTCACCCCTCTCCCAACCCAAAGCAGTGCAGCTTGCAGCTCCAGGAAAGACTTCTTCATTTTGCCTGCGGAGAGGCGAGAAGAGAGTAAAGAGGAATTGGTCTTCCAACTT
Source organism: Symphalangus syndactylus (assembly GCF_028878055.3). Classification (NCBI taxonomy): domain Eukaryota; kingdom Metazoa; phylum Chordata; class Mammalia; order Primates; family Hylobatidae; genus Symphalangus; species Symphalangus syndactylus. The sequence goes on from NC_072428.2 coordinate 16,343,090, forward strand.
GGATACCAGTTCAGCCACAATACAATAGGACATCAGCCTGAGCCCTAAGGCCCCTCCTCCAAGGCCCTCGCTCCTGGACATTTCTAAACACACACTGCCCTGAAAAGAAGAACCCAGTCCTGGCACGATTTAGCACCTGTTGATTAAGCAGCCTTTGGGACCTGAATAAACATCAGTGGCACAAAGACAGTACTTCCCGTGGGCCTTGGGTAAGACCCAAGGCTGTGCTGGCTTCGGGTGTGACCCAGCACATTCCTAGCTATGGTGGCTATGGATAAAGATTCCTTCTGCTTGCAGAAAGGGGGAAGAGTAAAGGGGACTCTGTCTTACAGCTCGGGTGCCAGGTTGGCCACAGTAGGGTAGAGCACCAAATGGACTCCTGGAGTCCTCAGGTTCAGACCTTGGCTTCTGAGCAGCACTTTTGAACCCACTCTCGGCCACAGGGAAGCTGACTGTCCTGAAAGGAGAGACCCAGGCCTAGCAGCATTCATGACAAGCTGATTAAAGAGCGCCTGGGCCTTGGATGGACATCGGCAGTAGGCAGGGAGTATTTGCCACGGGCCTGGAGCAGCAGTGGCCATGAGGAGAGACTCCTGCTTGAAGAAAGGAGAAGAAAGGATAGGAAGAACTTTGTCTTGCAGCTTGGGTGCCAGCTCAGCTACATTAGAATAGAGCATCAAGTAAATACCTTAGTTTCCCAAGTCCAGGCCCTCGCCCTCAGATAACATTTCTGGCTCTAACCTGGGCCAGCAGGGAGCTCACTTCCCTGAAAGGAAGGACATAAGCCTGCCTGGATTTGCCACCTGCTGAATGAAGAGCCCTTGGGCCATGAGTGAACACTGGCAGGAGCCTGGCAGTGGTTGCCAGAGGTTTTGGGTGAAACCCAGTGCAGTCTCAGTGGTGGTAGTCACAGGGGTGCTTGTGTCACCCTTCCCGCAGCTCCAGGCAGCTCAGCATGGACAGAGAGATTCTATTTGTTTAGGGTAAAGTAAGGGTAGAGAACAAAAGTCTCTGCCTCATAATTCAGGGAATTCTCATGGATCTTATTGAAGATGACCAATATGATAGCTCCTTGACTCTGCAAGAGTCACAGAATTACTGGATTTAGGATGTCCCCTTTTGCAGATACAGCTGCAATAACCAAAGAGTTAGATCACAACACTCAATTACCTTTGAATACTTGGAAACTGTTTCTGAGACAGATGGGTAGAAACAGGCCCAGGCTACAAAGGCTACAATAAATACCTAACTCTTCAATGCCTAGACATCAAAGAACATTCAGGAGCATGAAGACCATCCAGGAAAACATGACCTCACTGAATGAAATAAATAAGGTGCCAGTGACCTAACCTGGTGTGACAGAGAATTCAGAACAGCTATTTAGAGGAAGCACAATAAAATTCGAGATAACAGAGAGAAGTAATTCGAAATCCTATCAAATAAACTTAACAAAGAGATTTAAATAATTTTCTTGAGACAGAGTCTTGCTGTAACGCCCAGGCTGGTGTGCATTGGCATGATCTCGGCTCACTGCAACCCCCACCTCCCAAGTTCAAGTGATTCTCATGATTCAGCCTCCCAAGTACCTAGAATTACAGGCACGTGACACTAGGCCTGGTTAATTTTTGTGTTTTTAGAGATAGGGTTTTGCCATGTTGGCCAGGCTGGTCTCAAACTTTTGGCCTCAAGTGAACCACTACCTCAGCCTCTCAAAGTGCTAGAATTACAGACATGAGCCACCGCACCTGGCCTGAAATAATTTTTAAAAATCAACTGGAAATTCTGGACCTGAAAAATTATATAGTAAAAAATGCATTAGTTTCTCAAGAGTAGAATTGATCATGCAAAAAAAAGAATTGATGACTTGAAGCCAACCTATTTAAAAATAGACAAGCAGAGAAGACAAAAGAAGAAAGAATAAAAAAGAATGAACTACAACTACAAAATCTAGAAAATAATCTACAAAGGCAAATCTAAGAGATATTGACCTAAAAGAGTAAGTAGAGAGAAAGACTGGGGTAGAAGGATTATTTGAAGGAATAATAACAGAGAACTTTTTATACCTAGAGAAAGATATTAATATTCAAGTACAGGAACATTCTAGAAAACCAAGAAGATTTAACCCAAGCAAGACTACCTCAATATATTTAATAATCAGACTCCCAAAGTTCAAAGATAAAGAAACAATCCCAAGAGCTGCAAAAGAAAAGAAACAAATAACATACAAAGGCGCTCCAATGCATCCTGCATCATACTTCTCAGTGAAAACCTTATAGGTCAGGCAAGAGTGGCATAACATATTAAAAGTGCTGAAGGAAAAACTCTTTTATCTCTGAGTAGTGTATCCAGTGAAAATATCCCTCAGACATGAAGTAGCAATATTTTCTCAGGCAAACAAAAGCTGAGGGATTTTATCAACGCCAAACCTATCCTGCAAGAAAGGCTAAAGGGAGTTCTCCAATCTGAAAGAAAAAGACATTAATGAGCCATAAGAAATCATCTGAAGACATAAAACTTACTATTGAAAGTAAGTACACAGACAAACACAGAATATTATAACACTGTAATTGTGGTGTGCAAACTACTCATATCTTGTCACCTCAAGATGAACCTATCAAAACTAATAACCAAAACAACTTATCAAGACATAGTGTAAGAAGATATAAATAGGAACAACAAAAAGTTTAAAAGCGGAGTGGGATGAAGTTAATTTGTAAAGATTTTATTAGTTTTCTCTTTGCTTGTTTGTTTGTTATTGCAATTAGTATTGTGTTGTCATGTGTTTAAAATAATGGTTTATAGGATGTTATTCACAAGCCTCATGGTAACATCAAATTTAAAAAACCTACAACAGATCCACAAAAAATAAAAAGCAAGAAATTAAAACATACAAGAAAAACTTTCGAAGGAAGGAAGGAAGGAAGAAAGGAAGGAAGGAAGGAAGGAAGGAAGGAAGGAAGGAAGGAAGGAAGGAAAGAGAAGGAAGGGAAGGGAAGGGAAGGAAGGAAGGAAGGAAGGAAGGAAGGAAGGAAGGAAGGAAGGAAGGAAAGAAAAAAGGAAGGAAGGAACTATAAAACAACCAGAAAACAAATAACAAAGTGGCAGGAGTCTTTATTTATCAATAATAACATTGAATGTAAATGGACTAAAATTTCCAGTAAAAGACATAGAGTGGCCGAATGAATAATTTTAAAATATTTGTTACCTACAAGAAACACACTTCACCTGTAACATCTATAAAGACACACATAGGCTGAAAATAAAGGGATGAAAAAAGATATTCTATGCAAGTGAAAACCAAAAAGCAAGAGTAGCTATACTTATATTAGACAAAACAGACTTCAGTACAAAACTATAAAAAGAGATAAACAAGGTCATTATATAGTGACAAAGAGGTCAAATCAGCAAGAGGATATAATGATTGTAAATATATATGCACTCAACACTAGATCAACCAGATATATAAAGCAAAATATATTTTGTTAAGAGTAGTCAAGTTTAGTAGTGAGAAAGGGGGGAAGAGTATAACAAGGAATTCAATATGTATCTGACTGTGATCAGTTAAGATAATTGACTACCCTAGGACCAGCCAAAAGCAAATATTAGAGCTAAAGAGAGAGACAGACCTCAGTACAACAATAGCTGGAGGTTTCAGCATCCCACTTTCAGCCATTGGACAGATCGTCCAGATAGAAAACCAACAAAGAACCATTAGACTTAATCTGCACTATAGACCTAATGGACCTAATAAATATTTATGAATATTTCATCCAGTAGCTGCAGAATGCACATTCTTCTCCTCAGCACACAGATTATTCTCAAGGATAGAACATACGTTTGGCCACAAAACAAGTCTTTAAAAATTCAAAAAAAAATCATATCAAGTATCTTATTTGACAGCAATGAAATAAAACTAGAAATTATAACAAGAGAAACATTAGAAACTGTGCAAACACATGGAAATTACACAATATGCTCCTGAATGATCAGTGGATCAGTCAAGGATGCCCATTTTCACTATTATTATTGAATATAGTACCGGAAGTCCTACACAGAACAATCGAACAAGAGAAAGAAAGGGCACTTAAATTAGAATGAAAGAAGTAAAAGTATCTTTGTTTGGAGATGATATGATCTTATATTTGGAAAAATTTGAAAACTCCATCAAAAAACTATTAAAACTAATACATTCAGTAAAGTTGCAGGATACAAAATCAACATACAAAAATCTGTCACATGTCTGTATGCCAACAGCAAACAATCTGAAAATGAAATCAAGCAACTAACCCCATTTGCACTAGCTACAAGTAAAAGAAAATACTTACAAATTAACCAAAGAAGTAAAAGATCTCTACGAGAACTGTAAAACGTTAATGCACGAACTTGAAGAGAACACAAAAATAAATGGAAAGATATTTCATGTTCATGGATTGAGAGAATCAATGTTATTAAAAAGTTCTTACTTCCCAAAGCACTCTATAGATTCAATGCAATCCTTATCAAGATACCAATGGCATTCTGCATAGAAATATGAAAAATAATTATAAAATTTATATGGAACCACAAAAGATTAAGAATAGCTAAAGCCGTTCTGAGCAAAAAGAAGAAAACTGGAGGAATCATGTTATCTGACTTCAAATTATACTACAGAGCCATAGTAACCAAAACGTCATTGTACTGGCATAAAAACAGACACATAGACCAATGGACTAGAATTTCCATTCGATTTTGGAAACAAATCCATACATCTGTAGTGAACTCATTTTAAGGCACCAAGAACATACACTAGGGAAAGGACAGCCTCTTCAATAAATGATGCTGGAAAAATGGAATATCCATATGCAGAAGAATAAATCTAGACCCCTATATCTCAGCACATGCAAAAATCAAATCAGAATGGATTAAAGACTTAAATCTAAGATCTCAAGCTATGAAACTACTAAAAGAAAACATTGGGGACATGCTTCAGGACTTTGGTCTGGGCAAAGATTTTTTGAGTAATATCCTAAAAGCATAGGGCAACCAAGTAAAAACAGACAAATGAAATTAAACAAAGTTAAACAGTTTCTACACAGCAAGGAAAACAATCATCAAATTGAAGAGAAAACCCATATAATTGGAGAAAACATTTGCAAACTCTACATCTGACAAGGGATTAATAACCAGAATATATAAGGAGGCCAAACAACTCAATAGAAAAAATCTTATAATCTGATTTTAAAATGGGCAAAAGATCTGAATAGACATTTTCTCAGAATGTGTGAGATTGTGTCAGAATCGCATACAAATGGCAAACAAATGTATAAAAAAAGTCCTTAACATCATTGATCTTCAGAGAAATTCAAATCAAAATTACAATGAGATATCATCTCATTCCAGTTAAAAGGACTTTTATCCAAAAGACAGGCAATAACAAATGCTGGCAAGAATGTGGAGAAAAGGGAACCCCATTCACTGGTGTTTGGAATGTAAATTAGTACAGTCACTATAAATAACAGTATGGAGGTTTCTCAATAAGCTAAAAATAGAACTATCATATAATCCAGCCGTTCCACTACTGGGCAAATATGCTCCACAAAATGAAATCAGTATATTGAAGAAATATCTGCACTCCCATGTTAATTGCAGCACTATTCACAATAGCCAAGATTTGGAAGCAACCGAAGTGTTCACCAACAGATGAACGGATAAGGAAAATGTGGTACATATACACAATGGAGTACTATTCAGCCATTAGAAAAATGAGATTCTGTCATTTGCAACAACATAGATAGAAGTGGAGGTCTTTATGTTAACGTGAAATAAGCCTGACATGGAAAGACAAACTTTCGCATATTCTCACTCGTCTGTGGCTGCTACAAATTAAAGTAATTGAACTCATGGAGATAGAGAGTAGAATGATGGTTACCAGAGTCTGGAAATGGTATTTGTGGAGGAAGGGAGTGGGGATGACTAATGGATTAAAAATTTAGTTAGAATGAATAAAATCTAGTATTTTATAGCACAACAGGATGACAATAATTTATTGTATGTTTTAAAATAACTAAAAGAGTATAATTGGGATGTTTGTAACACAAAAAATAATAAATGCTTGAGGTGATGGATATTCCATTTACCCTGATATGATTATTATGCACTAAATGCCTGTTTCAAAGTATCTCATATACCCCGCAAATATATACACCTACTATGTACACATAAAAATAAAAAATTAAATACACTGAATAGTAAGTAGTCAATAAATTTTAGCTATTGTTAGCGTTTAAAAAGACATTTCCCTCACTGCTTCTCTGTCTTCCTCTGTTCTTTCTCTGTTTTATCTCATTTCTCACACAAACTTTACCTTGTGTCTTTACTAGGTCTTTATGTGTTGTTTAAGAAACTATATTTTTAAAATTATTATAGTTTCCATCATTCATTGAAGTCATTAGAAAGAGTTACAGATTTGGATTATCACATCTTTTAGTTGGCATGGGTTTTGGTGAAGAATGAAGGGTGGAGGCTCATTAGCTGTTGTCTAAGATGCTGGGAGCAGAGGTAGGCATGCAGGTCATGAGAATGTCCCCATAACTACCACAAGTGAAAAGAAGTCCATTAAGAGCAAGAGTGACAGCAATAGTGGAGTAATTAGGCATTTCGTTTCTTTTTCTTTTTTTTTTTTTTTTTTGGTATAGCCTATTACACACCTAGGCCATATGATATAGCCCCTTGCTCCTTTTTTTAAAAAATTTTATTATTATTATGCTTTAAGTTTTAGGGTACATGTGCACAATGTGCAGGTTTGTTACAGATGTATACATGTGCCATGTTGGTGTGCTGCACCCATTAACTCATCATTTAGCATTAGGTATATCTCCTAATGCTATCCCTCCCCCTCCCCCCACCCCCACCCCACAACAGTCCCCAGTGTGTGATGGTCCCCTTCCTGTGTCCATGTGTTCTCATTGTTCAATTCCCACCTATGAGTGAGAACATATGATGTTTGGTTTTTTGTCCTTGCGATAGTTTGCTGAGAATGATGGTTTCCAGTTTCATCCATGTCCCTACAAAGGACATGAACTCATCCTTTTTTATGGCTGCATAGTATTCCATGGTGTATATGTGCCACATTTTCTTAATCCAGTCTATCATTGTTGGACATTTGGGTTGGTTCCAAGTCTTTGCTATTGTGAATAGTGCCACAATAAACATACGTGTGCATGTGTCTTTATAGCAGCATGATTTATAATCCTTTGGGTATATACCCAGTAATGGGATGGCTGGGTCAAATGGTATTTCTAGTTCTAGATCCCTGAGGAATCACCATACTGATTTCCACAATTGTTGAACTAGTTTACAGTCCCACCAACAGTGTAAAAGTGTTCCTATTTCTCCACATCCTCTCCAGCACCTGTTGTTTCCTGACTTTTTACTGATGGCGATTCTAACTGGTGTGAGATGGTATCTCATTGTGGTTTTGATTTGCATTTCTCTGATGGCCAGTGATGATGACCATTTTTGCATGTGTTTTTTGGCTGCATCAGTGTCTTCTTTTGAGAAGTGTCTGTTCATATCCTTTGCCCACTTTTTGATGGGGTTGTTTGTTTTTTTTCTTGTAAATCTGTTTGAGTTCATTGTAGATTCTGGATATTAGCCCTTTGTCAGATGAGTAGGTTGCAAAAATTTTCTCCCATTCTGTAGGTTGCCTGTTCACTCTGATGGTAGTTTCTTTTGCTGTGCAGAAGCTCTTTAGTTTAATTAGATCCCATTTGTCAATTTTGGCTTTTGTTGCCGTTGCTTTTGGTGTTTTAGACATGAAGTCCTTGCCCATGCCTATGTCCTGAATGGTATTGCCTAGGTTTTCTTCTAGGGTTTTTATGGTTTTAGGTCTAACATGTAAGTCTTTAATCCATCTTGAATTAATTTTTGTATAAGATGTAAGGAAGGGATCCAGTTTCAGCTTTCAACGTATGGCTAGCCAGTTTTCCAAGCACCAATTATTAAACAGGGAATCCTTTCCCCATTTCTTGTTTTTGCCAGGTTTGTCAAAGATCAGATGGTTGTAGATATGTGGCATTATTTCTGAGGGCTCTGTTCTGTTTCATTGATCTATATCTCTGTTTTGGCACCAGTACCATGCTGTTTTGGTTACTGTATGCTTGTAGTATAGTTTGAAGTCAGGTAGCGTGATGCCTCCAGCTTTGTTCCTTTGGCTTAGGACTGACTTGTCGATACGGGCGCTTTTTTGGTTCCATATGAACTTTAAAGTTTTTTTCCAATTCTGTGAAGAAAGTCATTGGTAGCTTGATGGGGATGGCACTGAATCTATAAATTACCTTAGGCAGTATGGCCATTTTCACGATATTGATTCTTCCAACCCAGGAGCATGGAATATTCTTCCATTTGTTTGTATCCTCTTTTATTTCATTGAACAGTGGTTTGTAGTTCTCCTTGAAGAGGTCCTTCACATCCCTTGTAAGTTGGATTCCTAGGTATTTTATTCTCTTTGAAGCAATTGTGAATGGGAGTTCACTCATGATTTGGCTCTCTGTTTGTCTGTTATTGGTGTATAAGAATGCTTGTGATTTTTGTACATTGATTTTGTATCCTGAGACTTTGCTGAAGTTGCTTATCAGCTTAAGGAGATTTTGGGATGAGAAAATGGGGTTTTCTATATATACAATCATGTTATCTGCAAACAGGGACAATTTGACTTTCTCTTTTTGTAATTGAATGCCCTTTATTTCCTTCTCCTGCCTGATTGCCCTGGCCAGAACTTCCCACCCTATGTTGAATAGGAGTGGTGAGAGAAGGCATGTTGTTTGAAAAGATCAACAAAATTGATAGACCACTAGCAAGACTAATAAAGAAGAAAAGAGAGAAGAATCAAATAGACGCAATAAAAAATGATAAAGGGGATATCACCACCAATCCCACAGAAATACAAACTACCATCAGAGAATACTACAAACACCTCTAAGCAAATAAACTAGAAAATCTAGAAGAAATGAGTAAATTCCTCGACACATACACCCTCCCAAGACTAAACCAGGAAGAAGTTGAATCTCTGAATAGACCAATAACAGGCTCTGAAATTGTGCAATAATCAATAGCTTACCAACCAAAAAAAGTCCAGGACCAGATGGATTCACAGCTGAATTCTACCAGAGGTACAAGGAGGCATTTCATTTCTTCCTTGAGTTTACACCAGTGCATGTGATTTTGGACTTAAATGTTGTGAGAGACAAGCTAAGCTGTGCCTCTTGTAAAATGTAGGACCTCTGGGAAAGTAAATATACTAAGTCTGTTTCTTCAACAATATAATGTAAATAGCAGTAATAATAATTTTTTTCTAGCTTGAGGTGCTGCATGCATACCTTGTTTTATTGTGCTTCACAGATTTTTTTGAGTTTTTTTACAAATTGAAGGTTTATAGCAACTCTTCACTGAGCAAGTCTAGCACTGTTTTTCCAACAGCATGTGTTCATATCATGTCTCTATGTCACATTTTCATAATTCTCACAATATTTCAAACTCTATTATTATTATTAAATCTGTTATGGTGCTCTGTGATCTTTGATGTTACTATTGTAATTGTTTTTGGGTACCTTGAACCATGCCCATGTAATCCAAAAATGTTGTGTGTGTTCTGACTGCTGCAATGACTGGCCATATCTCTCCGTTTTCTGGGGCCTCCCAATTTCTTGAGTGACAGCAATATTGAAACTAGGCCAATAAACAACCCTACAATGCCCTTTAAAATGTTTTCAAATGGGCAAGGTGCAGTGGCTCACACCTGTAATATCAGCACTTTGGGAGACCGAGGCAGGCAGATCACCTGAGGTTGGGAGTCTGAGGCCAGCCTGACCAACATGGAGAAACCCCATCTCTACTAAAAATACAAAATTAGCCAGGCGTGGTGGTGCATGCCTGTAATCCCAGCTACTCAGGAAGCTGAGGCAGGAGAATCACTTGAACCCAGGAGGCAGAGTTTGCGCTGAGCCAAGATCACACCATAGCAATCCAGCCTAGGCAACAACAGCAAAACTCTGTCTCAAAAAAATAAAATAAATAAATACTTTCAAATGAAAGGAAATGTTGCACATCTCTCACATTAAATCAAAAGCTAGAAATGACTAAGCGTAGTAAAGAAGGCACAATGCCATACAGTTAGCCAAGGTGTGAAATCAAAGAAAAAAATTCTGAAGAAAATTAAAAGTGAGGCTTCAGCAAACACATGAATGATAGGAAAGCAAAACAGCCTGTTGCCAATATGAAGAAAGTTTTAGTGGTCTAGATAGACCAAACCAGCTGCAACATTTTCTTAAGCCAAAGCCTAATGTAGTGAAAGCTAAGAAAGGTGAGGAAATTGTAGGAGAAAAATTTCAAGCTAGTAGAGGTTTAGGAAAACTACCAAATCCACAACATAAAAGTATAAGGTGAAGTAGCAAGTGCTGATGTAGGAGCTGCAGCAAGTTATTCAGAAAATCTAGCTAAATGACTGATGAAGGTGGCTACACTAAATAACAAATTGTCCAGGTAGACAAACAACCTTCTCTTGGAAGAAGATCCCATCCAAGACTTTCATAGCAAGAGAGGAGAAGTCAATGCCTGGCTTCAAAGCTTCAAAGAACAGGCTGACTCTTATTAAGAGTTAATGCAGCTTGTGGTTTTAAGTTGAAGTCAATACTCATTTACCATTCTGCAGATCCTAGGACCCTTAAGAATTATTCTAAATCCACTCTGCCTGTGCTTCATTAATGGAATGACAAAGCCTGGATGACAGCAAATCTATTTATAGTATGGCTTGCTGAATATTTTAAACCCACTGTTGAAATCTGCTCAGAAAAAAAAAAAAATTGTTTTAAAATACTACTCCTCATTGACAATGTACTTGGTCACTCAAGAGCTCTGATGAAGACATACAAAGAGATTCATGTTGTTTGCTTTTAAAAAAACGGTTATTTTAAGTTCAAGGGCACGTGCAGGATTGTTACGTAGGTAAACTTGTGTTGTGGGGATTTGTTGTACAGATTATTTCATCACCCAGGTATTAAGCCTAGAACCCATTAATTACTTTCCCTGATCCTCTTGCTCCTTCTACCTTCCAGCCTCTGATAGGCCTTGGTGTCTGTTGTTCTCCTCTATGCGTCCATGTGTTCTCATCATTTAGCTGCCACTTATAAGTGAGAACATGCACTATTTAATTTTCTGTTACTGTGTTAGTTTGCTAAAAACAATGGCCTCTAGCTCCTTCTATGTCCCTACAAAGGACATGATCTCATTCATTTTTATGGCTGCACAGTATTCCGTGGTGTATATGTATCACATTTTCTTCATCCAGTCTATTATTGATGGGCATTTAGGTTGATTCCATGTCTTTGCTATTGTGAACAGTGATGCAATGAACATACACATGCCTGTGTCTTTATAACAGAACAATTTTTGTTCCTTTGGGTATATATGCAGTAATGGGATTTCTGGGTGAAATTGTATTTCTGTCTTTAGCTCTTTGAGGAATCACCACACTGCCTTCTGCAATGGTTGAACTCATTTACACTCCCACCAACAGTGTATAAGCATTCCTTTTTCTCCACAACCTTGCCAGCATCTGTGATTTTTTACCTTTTTAATAACAGCCATTCTGACTGGTGTGAGATGGTGTCTCATTGTGTTTTTGATTTTCCTTTCTCTAATGATCATTGACGTTGAGCTGTTTTTCATATGCTCATTGGCCTCACATATGTATTCTTTTAAGAAGTGTCTGTAAACTAGTTCAACCATTGTGGAAGTCAGTGTGGCAACTCCTCAGGGATCTAGAACTAGAAATACCATTTGACCCAGCCATCCCATTACTGGGTGTATACCCAAAGGATTATAAATCATGCTGCTATAAAGACACATGCATACGTATGTTTATTGTGGCACTATTCACAATAGCAAAGACTTGGAACCAACCCAAATGTCCAACAATGATAGACTGGATTAAGAAAATGTGGCACATATACACCATGGAATACTATGCAGCCATAAAAAATGATGAGTTCATGTCCTTTGTAGGGACATGGATGAAACTGGAAACCATCATTCTCAGCAAACTATCGCAAGGACAAAAAACCAAACATCATATGTTCTCACTCATAGGTGGGAATTGAACAATGAGAACACATGGACACATTCTCTCTTCCTACTTGAATGCATTTTATTTCTTTCCTTTGCTGGATTGCTCAGGCCAGGCCTTCCAGTACAGTATTGAAATAGTAGTGGTAAGAGAGGGCATCCTTGACTTGTTCTGGTTTTTAAGGGAAATGCTTACACTTTTTGCCCATTCAGTATGATGCTGGCTGTGGGTTATCATAGAGGGCTCTTATTATTTTGAAGTATATTCTTTTAATGCCTATTTTGTTGAGTGTTTTTAACATAAAGGAATGTTGAATTTTACTGGAAGCTTTTTCTGTATCTATTGAGATAATTATTTGGTTTTTGTTTTTAGTTCTGTTTGTATGATAAATCACATTTATTAATTTGCATATATGTTGAACCAACCATGCATGCCAGGGATAAAGCTTACTTGATCATAGTGGATTCACTTTTTAATGTGCTGCTGGGTTTGGTTTGCTAGTATATTGTTGATGATTTTTGCATGTATGTTCATCAAGAATGTTGGCTTAAAGTTTTCTTTTTTTGTTGTATCTCTGCCAGGTTTTGGTATCAAGATGATGCTGGCCTCGTAGAATGAGTTAAGGAGGAGTACCTCCTCCTCAATTTTTTCAGAATCATTTCAGAAGAAATGGTACCAGCTCTTCTTTATACATCTAGCAGAATTTGGCTGTAAATGCACCTGGTCCTGGGCTTTTTTTGGTTTGCAGGCTTTTTATTACTGATTCAATTTTGAAACTTATTATTGGTCTTCTGAGGGATTCAACTTCTTCCAAGTTCAGTCTTCAGATGTTATATGTCTCTAGGAATTCATCAATTTCTTCTAGGTTTTCTAGCTTGTGTGCATGGAGGTGTTCTTAGTAGTCTCTGAGACCTTTTTGTATTTCTATGGCATCAGTGGTAATGACCCCTTTGCCATTTCTAATTATGTTTATTTGGATCTTCTCTCTTTTTGTTCTTTATTAGTCTAGCTAACAGTCTATCTCTCTCTCTCTCTCTTTTTTTTTTTTTTTTCAAAAAACCAACTCTTGGATTCATTGTTCTTTTGTAAGGTTTTTTTGTCTAGAATTTAGAGATCTTTATATATCACTCCATATTAAAAACATAATGGTTTTGAATAATGTATATTCTCACTTATAAGTGGGAGCTAAACAATGAGAACGCATGGACCAAAGAGGGGAACAATGGACACCAGCGTCTATTTGAGGGTGGAAGTTGGGAAGAAGGAGAAGATGAAATAAAATAACCATCAGGTACTATGCTTATAATGTGGGTGACTGAATAATCTGTACACCAAATTGCCACGACCTAAAGTTTACCTAAAAAAAATCCTGCATATGTACCACTAAGTTGAAAATTAATATTTATGTGTATATATATATATATATATATATATATATATATATATATATATATGTTAGTTTTAGTGCCTAATAGCATCTTCATCGTATGGATGTCAAGTAATTTGTTTAATCAGTCTCTTATTGATAGACTTAGATTAATTCTAGATTTCTACTATCCAAATATTGCTTCATTATGTGCCTAAGGTTGCATTCTTAGCAAACATGTCAAAGTATATATATAAGCTGAGTTACACTAATATGAATTTCCAGTGGTAGTGAGTCAGTTTATATATAATTTCTTCAATTGTGTAGTATTTACTCATTCCCTCACTAACGATTTTATGAGCTGCTATTAAATGTTAGGCATTACGTTAGGCAAAAAAAAAAAAAAAAAAAAAAATGTGGTAGCAAGTTAGAGAAACATTACTGCTATACTTATGGAGTCCACTTTTAATTGGGCAAAAGATAGGCAATAAAAAAAAATAGATAGAGAGATGACTAGACTAAAAGATTCATGGTTGAATGAATGGATAAATATATAGGTAGGTAGGTAGATAAATAGATAAAAGGAAAATTACATAGTATGATTAGCAATATGTAGTATGTATGGGGTAGTAGAATAGACAGTAACTGGGAAAACAGAATTAAAGCAAGTGCTTGTTCTGAAAATGTGTTTTTAAATGAGACTTCAAAAAGCAAAGTACAAGACTGATCACATCAAAAAGAACATTACAAAACTGATTATGCCAGTCAGTGTTTCATTAGTATTATTTTTCTTTAAGGTAGTTTTGTTGGATAATTTTTATGAGTTTTAATCATTTGCTTTTATCTTTCTACCAAGTGGTTCTCCATCTTCTTTACCTATTTTCTACTGAATTGCAGATATTTTCCTCGCTGATTTATGAGATATAAGCCTTTTCTTTTCTTTGTTTGTTTTGTTTTTTGAGACGGAATCTCACTCTGCCACCAGGCTGGAGTGCAGTGGTGCAATCTCGGCTCACTGCAACCTCCACCTCTTGGGTTCAAGGGATCCTCCAGCCTCAGCCTCCTGAGTAACTGGGACTAGAGGTATGCACCACCATGCCCAGTTAATTTTTTGTATTTGTAGTAGAAATGGGTTTCACCATGTTGGCCAGGATGGTCTTGATCTGTTGACCTCATGATCCACCCAACTCAGCCTCCCAAAGTGCTGGGATTACAGGCATACGCCACTGCACCTGGCCACCTTTAATTTTCTAAATGATTAAACTGAATTATCAAATTGCTCTAAATTTATACATTAATATTTTGGAGAAAAATTGAAGATGTTTAATTTTTCATAATAATACTCTTGAATTTGACAACCATATGACTTGGCTACAGATAAGCTTTGCTGTATTTTCTTTTTTTGTTTGTTTGTTTTTTGAATCACTTTAATGCACTAATCCAATCTGTTAATACAGAACAGGGTTTCTTAATGTCAGTATTATTGATGTTTGTAGCCTCTCAGGGGCTGTGTTGGGCATTGTAGGATGGCTAGCAGCATCTCTGACTGCTATCCGCTAGATGATAGTATCTCTTTCCAGCTATGACGCCCAAAGTTTCCTCCAGACATTGCCAAATGTCCCCTGTGGTGGGGGCAAAATTGCTTCCTGTAGAGCAACAGTCCCCAGCCTTTTTGGTACCAGAGACTGGTTTCATGGAAGATAATTTTTCCACTGACTAGGGTACGCGATGGTTTCAGGATGAAACTGTTCCACTTCAGATCATTTGGCATTAGATTCTCATAAGAAGCATGCAAACTAGATGCCTCACATGTGCAGTTTACAATAGGGTTCACTCTCCTATGAGAATCTAATGCCGCCACTGATCTGACAAGAGGCAGAGCTCAGGCGGTAAAGCTTGCTCCCCTGCCGCTCACCTCCTGCTATGCAGCCCTGTTCCTAACAGGCCACAGATCAGTACCAGTCCATGGCCCAGAGGTTGGGAACTCCTGCTGTAGAGAATTACCACTGATGGAGCACAGTAATTTATGCCAATCAGCACTTACTACATGCCTGGCACTTTAGCAAGCTTTTATTCACATTTAATGTTTCTCACGAGCCTACTATTATTAACCGCATTTCATAGACTAGGAAACTCATGTCATAGAGATCAAAAACTGCCCAGAAAAACACAGTAGGTGACAGAATCAGGATTCATGCCACTAACTGGTATTAATAACTATATATGATATGAGCACACAGTTGCATAATGACTGAATCATTCACAAACCACATGTAAGGGAATTGAGCATCCTTGAATTTTAGTATCCTCAAACCAATCTATTGTGGATACCCGGGGTTACTATCTGTGTGTGTGTGTGCGTGTGTGTGTGTGCGTGCGCACGTGCTTGTGTGTATTTTGGCATCACCAGCACTTAGCACACTATAAGGCACACCGTGTTTTCAATGAGTTTGGAATGATGGGCAATTTGAACAAGCATAGCCCGATTTCCTCTAGCTTGGGCTATCATTTTCAAATTGCTAACATTGGCCATCATCTAAACTTGGCTAATCATGTAACATTTAGTGAACAACAACCCCATGCAGGCCCTGTGGAACCAAACACTGGGAATACTAAGCTACAACTTAGAAGCAACTGTTTATTTAAAATATAACCTGGAAATAGCAGCAAAATATTTCTGGATCGTTTCTTTGATGGATAATGACTGAGCAATGAGTGCTATGGATGAATTGCAAGTAACAGCATGAACTCTAGGGTCAGAGATCTGGGTCTGCAGGCTAACTCCACCACTTTTCTAAACTTTTACTTTAGATTCAGGGGTACATGCGCAGGTTTGTTATATAAAAAAGACTTATTTTGTTTTTTTTTGAGAAAAGTGCCAGTAACATAATCTCTATCAACATACAAAGCACAGCACTGAGCTATGATTTATAAAGAAAACCACAGAAATATATCTGTAATAAGGATCAAATATTTAATATGTCATCCCATATTTTCTAAACACAAGGAACATCGATTTATATTTCTTTCTAGAATCGAACCCCAACCTTGTCACTCACTCAGGCAAGGGCAAGTTGAGACACGAAAAGTGATGTATCAACTGTGATGACTATCTTTTTTTCTGTCTTTTGAACTCTGAAAGAAGATAAGACAGAGAAATTAATATAAATTTGAAAGTTTTTTTTATTATACTTTAAGTTTTAGGGTACATGTGCACAATGTGCAGGTTAGTTACATATGTATACATGTGCCATGTTGGTGTGCTGTACCCATTAACTGGTCATTTAACATTAGGTATATCTCCTAATGCTATCCCTCCCCCTCCCTCCCACCCCACAACAGGCCCCAGTGTGTGATGTTCCCCTTCCTGTGTCCATGTGTTCTCATTGTTCAGTTCCCACCTATGAGTGAGAACGCGAGGTGTTTGACCCAACAATCCCATTACTGGATATATACCCAAAGGACTATAAATCATGCTGCTATAAAGACACATGCACACATATGTTTATTGCGGCACTATTCACAATAGCAAAGACTTGGAACCAACCCAAATGTCCAACAACGATAGACTAGATTAAGAAAATGTGGCACATATACACCATGGAATACTATGCAGCCATAAAAAATGATGAGTTCATGTCCTTTGTAGGGACATGGATGAAGCTGGAAACCATCATTCTCAGCAAACTATGGCAAGGACAAATTTGAAAGTTGTTTATAGTTCATACATTTTAAGTGGGAAAGAAATGAGAAATATCAAACATCATTTTGTTTTAGGGTTTTTGACTGTTGAGGCTCCTTTCAACAGCCTTTGATGTTATGAGCTCAGTAAAGCCTTGGCAAGTCCAAGATTTCCTTAGTTTATTTTGTGCTACACTCACCACCAAAACATGGCGTCTAACAGAAATATATGGATTGTGAGGTTGAGACTACTGGTAGAATGTTGACCTTCAAATCTTCACCCATGGTAGATAAGTGACTACATGAGCTTAATTTTTGGCTTCTGTCATTTAAAAATTATTTTTTTATTTGCTCCTCTGCATTTAGAAAAGACATATCCCTTTGTCTTTAGTGATCAGGAACCAGAATAAACAGACCTGATATTTAACCTCAGCTCTGCTATTCAGTAATACCATTATATTACATAATGATACATGTATAATTGAATAATTTTTCTGATCTTCAATTTCTTGATTTTTGTAAAATAGCTATAAAATTCCTATATTGTGAGAATTAAATGAAAGAATGTTGCACTGCACTTGTCACAGTACCAGCACACAGCCATTGATAAAAGTTATTATTGCTTCTATCACATTTATTTTACTTCGTACTTATTAATATTATGTTCCAAATGTATCCCTTAGCCCCAGTCCCCACTACACATACATTCCCCAGTCCCAGTGTATTTAGAGAAGAGGAATTTTCAATGAGCAAGGTGTGTAAAAGTAGTTATATGACTGCATTGTAATTCAACACTGTTAGTTTTCTGGTTTTTTTCTTCTATTTTCTATAGGAATGGGATGCAAAAAAATACTAACCAATATTTGAACTGCACATGGCCCGTGGTGAACTTCTCATGTTTCTGGCCACGTGAAAAAAAGAGAAATCAGAATTTCATATGCATTATGGGGTTTTGTTTTGCTTTGTTTTAGCCCTAGTTTTTGTATGCTGGAAAACAGAATATGAAGTAGCAATAACCATGTGCTTGGGCAGGATGGGAAGGGGGATAAAGAAGACAGTTACTTAGGCAAATTAGAATATACTAGAGCAATGGAAAATATAGGTAATTTTAATGAAACTGTTTCTCAGTTAAAATTTCTAGTTATTCATTTCAGAACACCATAAGGAAGAACGATAAAAATCATACACCCACACAATCTTTAGATTTTTACTCTCTTGGAAACACATATGCCAAATTTCCAAGTAAATGTCAGTTTCCTTTTTACTCAACATATTAAAATCATCTTTAAATTTTATAATTGTCCTAAAACATGAAGTTACTCTTCACTATTGCTCCTTGGAGAAAATTCACAAAATAAAGGAGAGAATAAATTAGTATTATTACAATTGATAAGGTCTTTTCAACTGCCCAGCTGTTCACCTAAAACAGGTTCAATACTAAACCTTTTTATGGTTATGATTGACATGTGATTTATGATTAACAAAAATTTTCTGCCACAAACCATGTCTAATCACTGGTGACCTTGTTAATACTGGGACCTGTGATAAAAAGGGCTTCAATGTACTAAGTATGTTCAACCAGGACAATTAAAATTATATCGCCTGCCTACTTTAAGCAAAGTACTGCTCAAGGCATTGGGTAGAAAAGAGAACAACGCAGTCAATATACCTGCTTTCCCAGACATAGATTCTGAAATAGTACACATTTTAAATCTCATTAATTCATGCAACACCCCTGTGAAGTTAGTTGGTTGATTTTTTTGGCCATTTGAGAAATTAAATAACAGGCTTATATACATTAAGCACTTTGACTAACACATATGGAGTTCGAGGTTTTTTTTATTCTATAACTTATGCTATTTTTATTATATTGTGGAAAGACAAAGTGTTCTTTATTTTGGGACAACTACTATAGACTGTCCAAAGAAAAGATAGCATACCTGACTACAACCTTGTTTCCTGGGTACAAAGAATTTGCTGATGGCAAAGTGGTATCTATTAACCCTGAGACAATCTAAAATCTCCAACTCCTGCAGAGTTAGATAATATGTTCCTGCGAGAAATCCAGTGTGCCAAAACACTACCTGTCACACTTGGGCTGTAAACTCTACCTTAATAAAGAGGAGGAAAAGGTGTGAAAACACCCTCTGGTCCTTTGTAACTGGTTACTCATCTTGAAACAGGAAACAGAAAAAGGATGAATGCAGACACGAAGCAAACAGCATTCATCTATGGCTTTCTGGAGGCTTCTAACTGATGGGATGAGTCATCTCTGCTATATTGTAAATTTCTAACAACAGGAGTCTCTTTCTCTTTTTATAGTCTAGTGGCCAGAAACAGAACGAAGCCTTTTCCTACCAGACTCCCCCAAATTTTATTTTTAATGGAGATAACTCTGAATAGATGAGATTCATTCACTTTATTCAGAAACGTTGGAGTAAGTTTAGGTAATATTAACAAATTCTCTGCTGTCATTTTCATTTTTTAAAAAATTACTTTCAAAATGACTTCATCATGAGAATATTACCAAAAGAAGTTTTTCTGAGGACTGAGAGATTAGTGTGAGTGTACAAGATAGACCTCGTATTCATTTCAATGCTGAATTACCATTTTGGTCATATAGATTGCTGCTTTTAGATCATATCAGATTAAAACTTATTTAAAACTTCTGTCTTCTGAAAATCGGTAGCATGTATTCAACAGAACTTTAGTCCTTTGAAATATCCTATAAAAGAGGAAACACTTCTGTAGTCAATTAAGTTTGATAAATACTCCAAATATTATTTTAACTCATGGAGAGTCATATGCATAAAAGCAGGCTAAATTCTCTGAACTACCCTGCAGAAATTGGATCTGACTAATTGTATTTAGTTCAATGACTCCAAAACATATCTTACTACAAAACCCTTTTTTACATTGAACTTATTTACTACCTTTAGAACATGTTCTTAGGAGATATAAATTCAACTGCTATGATACAAGTCAAGCTGTTTCCAAACAGCCGCATCCTCATATGAAAAATATAAAAAATGATGAGTTCATGTCCTTTGTAGGGACATGGATGAAACTGGAAACCAACATTCTCAGTAAACTATCGCAAGGCCAAAAAACCAAACACCGCATGTTCTCACTCATAGGTGGGAACTGAACAATGAGGACACATGGACACAGGAAGGGGAACATCACACTCCGGGGACTGTTGTGGGGTGGGGGGAGAGGGGAGGGACAGCATTAGGAGATATACCTAATGCTAAATGACGAGTTAATGGGTGCAGCACACCAACATGCCACATGGATACATATGTAACAAACCTGCACATTGTGCACATGTACCCTAAAACTTAAAGTAAAATAATAATAATAAAATAAATAAAAATTAAAAAAAGAAAAATATAGTCAAGAGTTGTATTAGTTCCATGTAAAAGGAAATTTAAAAGCATTTTAGAAAGTATAAATCACAGAAATTAAAAATAGATGTGATAGGATTTAAGGTTAGAAAATCTAAAACAAGATTTCCACAGTTTGATGAATTATCTCCAGCTTTAGAAAGGTAAGAGTTGTAGGGCATATCTAGGGAACCACATGTAATTATGAATGGATTTAAGAATGATGGTGTCTCCGCATGTTCTCACTTATAAGTGGGAGCTAAATGATGAGAACACATGGACATGGAAGGGAACAACACACACCGGGGCCTATCAGAGGGTGGAGAAGGGGAAGAGTGAGAGGATCAGGAAAAATATCCAACAGGCACTAGGCTATTAAGCGCCCTGGTAATGAAATAATCTGTACGACAAACCCCTATGACACAAGTTTACCTATGTAACACACATGCACGTGTGGCCTTGAATTTAAAATAAATGTTAAAAAGAATGATGGTGTCAAACCCAAGTGCTTCTGGGAGAAGAGTAAACAGATTATTTCAGATTATAACTTATTTAAAACTGTTATCCTTATTTAAAACCTTTGTCCATGTATCATAAAACAATGCTTGCAGATTATTGACCTTATGGTGTATTTCTGATACGTGGTTTTGTGATAAATGGACAAAGGTTCTAGGGAGCAAAAACACTGACATAAGAAGACTTAAGCTGCTGTTGTGTTGTTTTCAAAGCTACTGTAATAGCTTCATAAATGATATCTCAGATTTCAATCATTTTCTGACTCACCCTCTGCACAGGAGCTAGAGTGATTATTTTAAAATGTAAATTACGTTGCATGATTTCCTTTCTGAAGATCTTCCAATCAAATCCACTGTCTTTACCCTCGTCTGTAAAGCCTTACTGGTCTGTCCTCTGATTCCCTCTGAACACATTTTTTACTCAGTTCCAGCCCATGCTGATTTTCTCATGAAGCTGTGAAAATTCGAAGCACTTTCCTACGTCAGGGTTTTGCTCTTGTGATTCCTTTTGTCTGGAGTGCTTTTTCAATAGCTGTACATGCATTTCTTTAGCTCATTTTACAAGTCTCACTTCGGATGTGCGCTTCTTGCTGAGGACGTCCCTGACCACTCTTCTCCACTCACTTTCCCTGATTCGCTCTTTTTTTTTTTTTTTTTGAGACGGAGTCTCGCTCTGTCGCCCAGGCTGGAGTGCAGTGGCGCGATCTCTGCTCACTGCAAGCTCCGCCTCCCGGGTTCACACCATTCTCCTGCCTCAGCCTCCCGAGTAGCTGGGACCACAGGCGCCCCCCACCACTCCCGAATAATTTTTTTGTATTTTTAGTAGAGACGGGGTTTCACCGTGTTAGCCAGGATGGTCTCGATCTCCTGACCTCGTGATCTGCCCATCTTGGCCTCCCAAAGTGCTGGGATTACAGGCGTGAGCCACCGCGCCCGGCCCCTGATTCGCTCTTCTACATTGTACTTAGCACTAGCTGATGTTATATTTCAGATTTATTCGTCTACTTACTCTCTCTACATTAACTGAAGTGATGCTAAATGCTGTGAGAGATAAACCTTGAAATTTTAACAGCGTAATACAATAGAGGATAGTTTTCCTAGTTGTATGAATCTGAATGTTGGTGGCAGCAGCGAGATGAGGCTGGGGATCTGCTCCATACAGTCATTCGGGAATAAAGACTGACTTCTGTAGCGTATGGCATTCAAGTTTGTCCAGGCATGTTCATATAGCAAGCAGGCAAGGGAAGAGAGGAGAATCAATGGCATGTGGGAAATACATATTAGCCAGGCCCAAAATAGTGCACATCACTTCCTTTCACACTCTTTTGGCTGCAACTCAGTTCTACGGACACACATCACCGTAGAAAAAATTGGGATATGTAGTTCAGCGGTCTGTCAAGAAAAAAGAGGAGAGAGGTTTAGCGAATAGCTACCTATGTTCTGTCACAGTTCTCACGTTAGAAGGTAAATTTCACGCAGGCAGGGATTTTGTTTTGACTGCTATTATATCGCCATCATCTAGGACAATGTCTGGCAAATAGTATTCTACTAAAAACTCTATATTGAACTTAAAAAATAAATATAAAGACCTCATACTCATACAATGCTTAGTATGTATCAGGCACTGGTCTGTGCGCTTGACATGGAGCACTCTTCAAAATGACCCTATGTGGTAGGGGCTATTGGTGTCTACTTTTTCAGAGGAAGTTCATGGGGCAAAGAGATGGGAAACATTCCTGAAGTCATAGAGCTAGTAAAAGTCGGAGTAGAGACTTGAATCCAGTTTATCTGGATCCAGAACTCACTTAGCTAGCTGCGTTACACAGTACTACTACTCTAGACATGGATTGAATGAGTAATTACATAAATGGGAAATTTCCAAAAGTTAGACGAATCCATTCTCTTCAGGATAGGCACCCTTATAAAAAGTGAAGGCTTCCATGATGTAGGTATAATCAGAAGCAGTAGAGTGTCATACGATGACGGTGAAAAAGAAATTCACCTGGGTGAACGTTTGAATTTGGCACATCTAACAATTGTCATAACTACATTTCTAAGCTTTTCTGCTTCTCCTTCCTAATCACATAATACATTTTTCATGCTCTAGCAAAGTAAATACAATTAGAATCCATTCCAGTTTTATTAAGTGTCTTAATTCTTTATTTTCTATTGTTTTGGCTATTTCATTTGGAAGGATGCTTGAAAAGCCCTTTAATAAGAAAGTTCACCTTCTGTCTTACATCTCAATAAGAGAGGACTTAGGTGTAGAATTTATAGACTGAAGAAGAACTGTTAAGCCTAAATTCTAATTCAGAAATATATTTTTTGATATGTCTAAATATCATCTACAAAACCTACTTCCTTGATATAATAAAAATATGTATAAATTAAACAATCTGGAACAGACACAGGTTGCATTCTGACTTTTGTGTACAGGGTCATGGTTTGTGCACCTAAAAAAATGTAACACAGGAAATAAGAGCAATTATGAGATGCTATAATGTATAAAATATTTTAATTTATAAAAGGCTTAGATTTTTGTTTGTACCTTTAAAAAATAATATCAAGCATATTATTTATGAGTGAAAAATATATAGTTGCTTAGTTATTTTAAAAGTTATAAATACATGGGATTTTGTGACTCAACCAGATATTGATTAATTAACTGAACAAAAGTTTCCAATGAGTATTGATAATGATCAGACGAATGAGTTTAGTGATTTCAGTCGATTTTCAGTGGCCAGATCGCTTTTATCCTATATGGTTTTCTTCCTGCTTTTGTTGCTGCTGCAGTTTTTAGGTAGTGCAGGAGCGAAGGAAGAAGGAAAGATAAAAGGGAGAGAAAAAAGAAATAAAGTAAAAATTTGAGATAGGTACTCGGAATTGTGTTAATGCTTTTTTTTATACCTTGCTCTGCTGACTGGCTGGATGGCTTGCATATTTATATATGCATATGCATATGTATGTATATATTTATGTATTATAGATTTATCTGGTGACTTCAGTACTCTGCAGAAGTATTCTTTGTTCATTAATGTGCTTATAATTGCTTGATTATTTCAAGTAACCACAAAACAATTATGAGTACACACACCTAATGAGATAGAAGGTAGACAGCAAAATAAAATGTAATTACCTTCTTCCCCTACTCACACTTGGTGGTGTATCACTGTGCAATAGTGAAGTAGACTGCTCTTAAAATATTTTATTATGTCCTCAAAACTTATCTTCTCAACCTTCTCAAACTCTAGCCTACTGGCTTCATGGATAATAGTACCCATTGGCTTACTTTTTTTTTTGTGGGTATCTTCTGAAACCATTATTAAAAGCTTTATTAAAATGTTTCAACTGTGTTCTTGCTAAGCAAATGTTCCCTGTAACCACAAACTTAATATTTAGAAATCATGTAACAGTCTAAAGACCTTGGAAAACATTATAGGTGCCCTTAAATATAAAATGTAAGAGGATCCCCAGTGGCATCCTCTATGTACATACTAAAACACAGCAAGGAAGAACACCAGGTTAGGTTTTCCCATCTTGAGCACCAAGGACTCCAGAATTGTATCCACTAAGAAAGTTTTTGTTGTTGTCATTTATGTAAGCCATCCAGCCAGTCAGCAGACAGTGATGTATGATAAAGCACCAAGATAACTGGGGGTACCTAATGAAGATTTTTACTTTATTTCTTCTCTTCCTTTCCTCCTTTTTTCCTTCCTCCCTATCACTCTCTCTCTTCCACACAATACCAGCAACAAAAAACATGTCAGACAGCAGTGGTCTGACCTCTGGAAATCAATTGAAGTCACTCGTCTGATCATTATCATACTCATTGGAAACTGTTCCTCAGTTAAGAGTCACAAAATCCCATGTATTTATAATTTCTTTGTTTTTTTTTTTTTTTTGAGACAAAGTCTCGCTCTTGTCCCACTGGCTGGAGTGCGATGGCGCGATGTCAGCTCACTGCAACCTCCGCCTCCCAGGTTCAAGCGATTCTCCTGCCTCGCCCCCCTGAGTAGCTGGGATTACAGGCACCTGCCACTACCCCTGGCTAGTTTTGGTATTTTTAGTAGAGACGGGATTTCACCATGTTGGCCAGGCTGGTCTCGAACTCCTGACCTCAGGTGATCCTCCCGCTTCGGCCTCCCAAAGCGCTAGGATTACAGGTGTGAGCCTCCACGCCAGGCCACGTTTACAATTTTAAAAATAACTCGACAACTACAATTTTTCACTCATAAATATTATGCTTGATATTCCTTTAAAATGTACAAACAAAAAATCCAAGGCTTTTCTACAGTAAAAACTTTTATATGTTGTAGCATCTCACAAATATGTGTCTGTATAATTAATATGAATGAATATATAAAGATGATTAATCAGAATAATTCCACATACCCACTAATAAAACTGAGCTTAAGGAGTAAGGATTCCCTTACATATTGTTTGATTATAGCAAGAGGAGGAGTTCATAAGAAAATTGAAAGTGAGATATTTTTGGTGGCCTTCACTCTCTATGCTATTTTTGTTTTAATATCCACAAGACCTCACATATTCAGATTCTTTCAGACACTTGCATGGGTCATAAGTGCACCTATTTACTCAGTCATCCATTAATCCATTAATTTATTCAATAAATATTTATGCGTGATAAACATGGTCCCTGCGTTTAAATAACTCACCATTTCAGAGAGAGAGAGAAACAAATGTTAATGATATGGCTTGACAATTGGCTTAGTGAAGATATATGCAGATGCTGTAACGGGAACAGAAGATGAGGGAAACTCTATTTTTCCTAACAGATATAAGAAATAGATAATGTAGCTAAAAGTTGCAGAACAACCAGAAAGTATTGACGTGGATAAGGCAGAATCCTCCAATCTATAAACAATTATGTAAAAGAAGATGATGTGTTCAGAGAGTTAAATGTGCTTTAGCTTTATTAGGTTGGAAAGTGGAAAGAATAAGACACAGGGAATTAAAGTTCCCTCCAGGAAAGGAAGAATATTTTTAAATAAAAATTAGATACCTTCATTTACACAAGTGTTGATAAAAAGATGTAATGTTGCTTGTTGTGAGTTGAATTGTGTTTTCAAAAAACGTATGTTAAAGTCCTAACCCCTGGTAGTTATAAATATGACCTTATTTGAAAACAGAGTCTTTACTGATATAATCAGGTTAAAATGAGATCAGGATTTAGGTGGGCCCTAACTCCAATGACTGGTGTCTTAAAAATAAAAATAAAAATAAATTAGGCTTACAGGAAGACACACATAGAGGGAAGAAGGCCATATGAAGATGGAGGCAGAAATTGAAGTTAAGGTGCCACAAACCAAGGGACGCTTGGAGTTACTAAAAGCAAGATGAGACAAGGAAAGATTCCCCCATAGAGCCTTCAGAGAGACTGTGGCCTGGCCATATTTTAGTTTTGGGCTTCTGACCTCTAGGAAGTGTAAGAGAATAATTTCCTGCTGTTTTAAACCACCTCATTTGTGACACTTTGTTATGGCCGCCCTAGGAAACTAATATACTGCTAAAGTGTGATCAATTTTTAAAGGTCACAAAATATAGAAAAAGCTTCATCAAAGAAATTGCTTCTCAAGTGTTAATTTACTTGTTATGGCACTTGGGTCAATGCTTCTAATCTTACCTGTATTCACCAGGGTTCTCTAGAGAAGCTGAACCAATAGAATATATATAAATGAACATGTACGCAGGATTTATTAATATTATGAGAACTGGCTTATGTAATTATGGAAACTATGAAGTACCACAATATGCTTCCTGCAAGCTGGATAACCTGGAAAGCGGGTGGCATAACTCAGTCCCAGTCTAAAGAATGGCAGGGTTTGGGGCAACTGATGTTAAGTCTCAGCGTTTGAAGGTCCATGAACCAGAAGTTCTGATAGCTGATGGCAGGAGAAGATGCATGTCCCAGCTCAAGAAGAGAGAGAGAATTCAACCTTCCTCCACCTTGTGGTTATATTAGGGCACTCAACCAGTTGGATGATGCCTGCCCACACTGGTAAGGGGAGATTTCTTTACTCGGTCTACTAATTCAAATGTTAATCCCTTTCTGTGCCTTGCTTATTTTACCTACTGTAATATCCTCCAAGCCCACATGTTTCAGTCAATGACAGTATTTCATTCTTTTTTATAGATAAATAGTATTTCATTGCGTATATATGCCACATTTTCTTCATTCATTCATCTACTGATGGACATGTTGGTTGATTTTATATCTTGGCTATTGTAAATAGTGTTGCAAGAAACATGGGAATGCAGATACATCTTTGACATACTGATTTTCTTTCCTTTAGCTTTGATTATATTTGATTAGCTTTGGATGTACACCAAGCAGTGGGATTGCTAGACCATATGGGAGTTCTATTTTTAGCTTTTGGAGAAACCTCCATACTATTTTCCATAATGGCTGTACTAATTAACATTCCCACCAACAGTGTATAAAAGTTCCCTTTTCTCCCTGTTGTCACCAGCATTTGTTATTTTTTTGTCTTTTTGATAATAGTCACTCTAACTGGGGTGAGACATAGTAAGTATCACAAGTTCTCACTCATATATGAAAGCTTAAAAAGTTGACCCTGTAGCAGTAGAGAGTAGATTAGTGGTTCCTAGAGTCTGGTATGGGGAAGGGAAGAATAGTCAGAAATTGGTTAATGGATACAAAATTACAAGATAGGAAGAATAAGTTCTAGTGCTCTATAACACTATAGTTAACAGTAATTTATCTTATATTTTCAAATAGCTAGAAGAGAGGTGATATGGTTTGGCTGTGTCCCAAAATCTTATCTTGAGTTGTAGTTCCCATAATCCCCACATGTCATGGGAGGGACCCAGTGGGAGGTAATTGAATCATGGGGTTGTTTATTTCCATGTTGTTCTCCTGATAGTGAGTAAGTTCTCACGAGGTTTTACAAGGGGGTTTTCCCCCTTTGTTCGGCTCATTCTGTCTCCTGCCACCCTGTGAAGAGGTGCCTTCCGCCATGATAGTAAGTTTCCTGAGTCCTCCCCAGCCATGCAGAACAATGAGTCAATGAAACCTCTTTCCTTTATAAATTACCCAGTCTTGGGTATTTCTTCATAGCATCGCGAGAACAGGTTAATACAAGAAGATTTCAAATGTTCCCAACATAAAGAAATAATCAGTGTTCAAGGTTGTAGATATGCTAATTACCCTTATTTGATCATTACACATTGTATTCATGCATCAAAATATCACCCTGTATCCCATAAATATGTACGATTATTATATGTTAATTAAAAATAATATTTTTATAAGTGAGATAGCTACATTTTTAATGCTAACCTTCCCCAGAAACATCCTCACAGACACACCCAGAAATAATGTTTTACCAGCTATCTGGGTATCATTTAACCCAGTCAAGTTGACAGATAAAATGAGTATCACACCACCTCAAATTCTACTATGTAAGTAATTGCAATTTTTATAGATTCATAATTTGACTACCTCTTCTTCATTAATTTAACACCAGGCTGGTATGGCTCATTGGATTCTGAGAATGACACTATACCTAGTTAGAAAGTAACTACCAGCCGGGCATGGTGGCTCACGCCTGTAATCCCAGCACTTTGGGAGGCCGAAGTGGGTGGATCACGAGGTCAGGAGATAGAGACCATCCTGACTAACACAGTGAAACCCCATCTCTACTAAAAATACAAAAAATTAGCTGGGTGTGTTGGCACGTGCCTGTAGTCCCAGCTACTCGAGAGGCTGAGGCAGGAGAATCGCTTGAACCCAGGAGGCAGATGTTGCAGCGAGCCAAGACTGTACCACTGCACTCCAGCCTGGGCGACAGATCGAGACTCCATCTCAAAAAAAAAAAAAAGAGAAAGTAACTACCAAGTGTTTATGCAATCAATACTTGAATACCTCAAATCATTATAAACTGATTACCTTCGACAACAGTCTATTCTACTCTTGGATAGTTTTGACAGGTAGAATTTTTTTGTGTTGAGCTGGAATTGCATTTCCTGTTTCCTGTCAACCCTCCCTTTGGTTCCTGTTCTACACCATGAGGTACACAAAGGAGTTTGAATCACACTTTCCCAGAACAACCCAGAAACCCTGATTCCTGCCCAGTCGTCTCAAAGTCTGTTTGCTTTCTGCAGACTCAACACCCTCACATCCTTCCAGCATGACTCATGTGGCATGGTTTCAGTTTACAGCACTGTTTCCGTTGCTCCCCTCAACTTGTTTACTTTAGCTATGTGCACTGGCATTTCAGCTACATGTCTTTTTGCTACTAGTCATCAGACTGTTGGGTTCTGTTCTCCTGTGACATCACTGCATGACTAGCTTGCCCAAGTAAAACAAGGTTTAATTAAATCTTAATGTTGCACCCAGCTCTTTACAGAACTAACTGTTATTTTCACTTCCTTGTGCTATTAGCAGAATACATAATGAGAGCGTATGGAGCACAGAATCAGCCCCACTTATAAAGAGTAGCATTTTGTCACTCACTCACGGTCTATTTGCACTAAGCCTACTTTTCGGCTCACCACAGAGGTCTCAATTTTCCCCCACAGACAGATAAACTTTTATTTGTGGTAGTGTTTGTTCTTTTTGAGTTACTAAGGTGGCATCATAAAATCATTAAAATATATTAATATGTCTTTGAAAAGAAGCTATTTAATATATTTAGTGCAGAAAGTTTTGGGGATTACCCCACTCATGCTGCTATTATCCAGTTACCTTTTTCACATTTATGAATTGTCTAAATGGAAACCACTAGTCTCTGAGCACTCCAAATGCAAGTAACCCATAAAATATTCTGTATTTAAACCGATAATCACTTCTCTTTCATTTTTAAATTATGACAGAAATGATTATCAAAGTTATTCTCTGGGAGAAAATTACAAAGTGATACCACCGAAGTACTTGTGAGATTACTAATTTTTTAACCTGCTCATAAATCCTCAGGAAATGTACAATACCTCAATTATTAAATATTAATCCAGTAAGACTTATTCCAATGGTTGACTATTCTTGCCTGCCTTAGAGAAGTCCCAGAAAAAGTATGATGACGTGGATTAAAATATACATGCAACTTGTCAACAACTTTAGTTGTCTCCAACAGCTAAAGGCAAATATGAAAATAAAACACAATGTGTGGAAGTATCATACTGTCCCATTGAACTGATAATGACGTGAATATGTTCTTTTAGGCAATTCATCTCTTGATTTCTTTTTACTTCAGGTGATGGTAATGATGTGGTCTCTTTATTTTGAAATAAAAAACAGAGAGCCTAGCAGGCTTCCTAGACACCAGACTTCTAATTCTCATGTTAAAATAAGTAAGGATAAAGTGGCTACATAGATTTAATTCCACTTTAGATAAAAATGTTGTGGCACAGAATATTGAGCTATCTTTCCAACCCTTCACAGGCCATGGAAGAGTAGAATATCAAGTTTGGGTATAAATGTTCTCATTTTAGTTCTTACTATGCAAACCAAATTCTTTTAAAATATGTATAAAAATATTTCACTTTTAGTAATGTCTGTGTACAAACCCTGTCACTGTCTATGTTACATATTTGTTAACATGTATAAAGATCATGATATTATTTTTATATAGTGATTAATTCCCTTCTTTAAAAAAATCTCAAGCAAATTCACAATTAGAATTTGGAAGCATAAATGAAATTTTTTTATTGATTTTCTAAATGATGTAAAGTTTTTATAGGTCAACATAAAAGTAATCAACTTTATTGTTTTGTTATTAATTTTTGCAATAGTTGTAGAGTCAATGTGGAGTGTAGTGAAACCAGTTTTATGAACTCCGCTTGAGATATTTTTTGTTGGTGTTTAATAGACTAAAAATTTCAAAAATGTTCAGGCAGAAGTTATAAAAGACTCATCACCAACACCTGGCCCAGTGCATAGCTAATTCATAGTAAATGTTTATTAAGGGAATGGCTGACTGACAGACTGACAGATGGACTGACTGACTAAATCAGTGACTATGAAAACATATTCATACACTGAACTCAAATCCAAGATTATTTTGAAGCTCCATAGCTTTTGACGAATATCGCTTCTCAGCCTTTGGCTAAGATCAAGTGTAATTAATATCAACTTCTTTCTGATAGCAGATAATAATAGAGGCCCTTTTCTTGGTCATTCATTTTCTACAAGCGAACAGTAAGGCTCAATGAATTTGAAATAAATATGAAACACTGAGATTTCCCATTTAGATCTTCTTATTTATTTATGAAAAAAAAAATGGCCTCTCTATGTAAGCAAGGCATCTCACGTGACTCCAAAGGGCATGCATTCTCCAGAAGCAGCCTCTGTTGAAAGCCCTGTCATTGGAAATGGCAGATTTCCGCATGGCTCCTCAGAGAAGTCAACAGGAAGCTTACATTTCTTTCTGTGCCACTGAGAGAGGCTCCTGTTAGCGATAAGAATGCATCTCAACTCTCAAACATAGACCACCTCAACTAACCACATTCAGCATTAAGATTTCCTAACAGCAGTCCTAGACTTGAATCTTTTCTTGTGGTATTTTTCACTTCTAATCCACAAGCAAATCCTATTAAGATTTCTTCCAAAATATATTTTAAAACCAGTCTACATTTCTGTGTCCATTTCTACAGCTGTGTTTGAAACCTGTATCACTCTTTCCTAGACTTCTGAAATATTCCTGAACTTTCCTCTCCACACTCAATCTTAACTTTACAATCCATTTCTACACACTGGTTATTATCATCTTTAAAAGACTCAGATCAGTGGCTCTCTCGACTTACATCTTAGAAGATTCCATTGCAATGAGAATGAAATCCAACAATGCTGACAGGAGCTGCAAGTTCCTGCATTGTTTGATTTCTGTCTAGCTCTCTGATTTCAATTTCTAGCAACGTCTTTATCATACTCCAGAAGCAATGGTTTTTTGTTTGTTCTTGGACAGGTTAAGTATTGCAAACTGATCTAAGCTTCTTTGGCCCTGCACAACACACAGGCATGTGGACTTTTTTTTGAGAAGGGGTCTTGCCTGGAGTGCAGTGGCATGATCTCGGCTCACTACAACCTCTGTCTCCTGGGTTCAAGCAGTTCTCTGCCTCAGCCTCCTGAGTAGCTGGGATTACAGACACCTGCCACCATGCCCAGCTAATTTTTGTATTTTTAGTAGAGACTGGGTTTCACCATCATGTCCAGGCTGGTCTTGAACTTCTGACCTCATGATCCACCCACCTCAGCCTCCCAAAGTGCTGGGATTACAGGCTTGAGCCACTGCGCCCAGCCGGACTTATTTTTGGTAAATAATAATTGCCAAAGAAGCCTGAGCCCTCTGGGTGAGGGTTAGTTATGCCCTCGGTACTAGGTTATACTAAAGTAAGTCACTGACTTAATTTTGGTAAACACAAAGATTCATTAGACAAACATGCTTTCAATAGTGAGCAAGCAAGCAACAGTTTTTGTAACCTAAGTGCAACAAAATTCCATCTTTTTTTTTTTTAGGTTTTCCAAATGCCACCTTTCAGCAGAAAGCATTCCAACCTCATGGTTGGATCAATCAATGTTCTTCTCACCCATGGCTAGACAGAGAACTAGTTACAGATCAAGCTTTGGGTGTCATCCCTAACTTAAAGATACATGCCTCTGGCCTCACCAGATTCTTAAATAGTCTTAATCTAATTGTGAGTAGTATCTCAAATATATCTTTGTCAATCCATATATGTTGAACACCATTAATTTCACCAATAAAGGCTATTTATCACCCCAATCATTGACACATTTATTTGCTGGAAAATGACAGTTTCTGATATTAGTTATGATCACTAGCTGCCTGGTGTTGATTAAAAACGAAAAAATAAGTGTTAGTAGCTATCTTTTGAACATGACTTTTTAATATAATCCTAGCAAATATGGTTTCTTTTTTTTTTTCTTTTGAGACAGGGCCTTGCTGTGTTGCCCAGGCTGCAGAACAGTGGCACCATCAAAGCTTACTGCAGCCTCTATTTTCTGGGCTCTAACGACCCTCCCCGCTCAGCCTCCCAAGTAACTTTGACTATAGGCATGTGCCACCAACTTGGCTATTTTCCTTTTCTTAGAGATGGGGTCTCGCTATATTGCCCAGGCTGACCTTGAACTCCTGACTCAAGCTACCCTCCAGCTTTGGCCTGCCAAAGTGCTGAGGTTACAGGCATGAGATATCACGCCTGGCCTGGATTCTTAATTTAGATACGTGACCCCTTCCTTTCCTGGAGTCAAAGCAAAAGTAGCTGAAACTTACATAATGATACTGAAGTAGTTTCTAATAAGTTGAACACATTTTAACATTAAAGTCACTTCAGAAATCTTGCACTGTTGTTGGCTTTGTTAGGAAATGGCATGAAGATGTTTCCTAAGGCTTTTCACATGTCTGGCTCTTTCTCATTCTTCAGGTTTAAGCCCAAATTTCACCTTTCAACTAGTCCTTCCGTTGCCAATCTATTCATAGAAGAGTAATAATAATAAGTAATAACGGTAACTACAACTATACTAATAGTAATTTTGAGCATTTCTATTTGCTAAGCACTGGGATGATCTTTGTGTATTTATTAACTCATTTAGTCCTCAAAATAAGCCTATGAAGTGGAATATATAGCTTCAATTTACAGACGAGGAACCTGAGGCACGAGATCTTGCCAACACAACATAATAGAGAAATGGCAGAGCTGGGATTTGAATCCCCAATCCAAAGCTTACGCTCTTCAGTTAAGCAACCCTGTCTGACCCCATCCTTGTCATCATCACATCACCCTGTTTATTTCTCCGTAATTTTTACCCTAATCTGTAAATATTTTTATTTACTTAATTGTTCTGTCTCATTTATCAATAAGTGTGTCTCAAGAATTGTTCTTTCTCATGCTTTCAAGAAAATATAGATATCTTGAGAGCCGGGACCTTGCCTAGCCTGTTCATTACTCTGTCACAGGATCTAATGCTATCCCTGGTGCATAGTTAGTGCTCAACTTACTGTTTTTTGCAAATGAGTGAGGGTGGTAGAACTCAGATACAGCACTGCTAATTCTAATCTTTCATTGTCCATTTCATTTCGCCGTCAAAAGAAACGCCATGAGATTTGGAATTGCTAAGTTTCTATGACATTCTCCGCTACCTGTGTCTTACATCTGATGTCATATGAATTCAAGTGTGGATTTACTAAGGCCTCTTTTGACATCTGACAAAAAAAACTGCTCACCATTATGGAAAAAACCACTCACCTTTCTTCTATTCTCTGCACTATTGCCAGATCAATACTTTTAGAATCAAGCTTGCTTAAAATCCATCAGAACTTCTGCATCTGCATAATTTTAAGGATCATGTCCAAACTCCTTACCATGACATATGAGATAGCTCATTAATTTGCCTAATCATGGATGTCAATTTGTTACATTCACACTTCTATGTGAGTATGTGTACCTACACACTAAACACACACAAACTCACACACACATACTTGTCACCTCTCACACTAGTCATTCTGAATTTCTTGTTCATTGAAGAGAAGGTGTCAGGCTCTTTTACAGGATCTTCCCTCCGACTAGGGAGGCCTTCTATACTTCCTTAGTTAACTAATGCTTACTTGGTTTTGAAGCCTCATTTCTTCAGATAGTTGTCCTTGATTCTCCTCAGACTTATCTAGCTACCTCTGATAGCACATAAATCATAAATTGTTTTATCATAGAATATGTCATATTATTCTATAATTGTTTATATACGTTACTACCTCATGCAATAGCGGGTGGGTTCCTTGAGGTAGGATCTGTGTTGCTTTTAGCACAGTGCTCTGTCCAGAATAGGTGCTCTAGAAATATTTGATGAAAAAATCCATAAGAGAAAAAAAAGGAATAAGCTCTAATTCTAAAGCAACCCCAGACATGAGAATAATCTGTGGCAAACTGTCCTTCAGAGGTATGTTCACTTGCTAGCTGCATTTTATAACTTTAGTGGATAGGGCCAACATTATTCCCTGGTGATGTCAATATGGCCCCTTCATCAGTCTGAAAATCCGCTGGCAATGAAGATACATGAAGTCTGGAAGCTGTTTATGAGACTATGAAGGTGAGTCAATAGACTCTGTTCCAAGTTGGCAAGAAGAGACGTCGTCCTAAACATCCAAAGTGCCATAATTCACATTGAGCTTCTCATTAATTTAAATGTTAATGTAAATTTAAAACATGTTGTATTGATTTGGAACTGTTTGTATATGAATATTGCATAACTGAGCTTCTAACAGCGGGGTCCAAATGGACATTCCTTCACATTAACTTATTATAATTAAGAAAACAAGTGAACTTTCGCCTTTTTTGTCACGTAAAATCATTTGTTTTAGTTACAACGTTTAGCTATGAGAAGCGGTGAGAACTTCTGCCTTTGAGTGCAATTGCTTTAGGCTGCTCTGAGCAAAAAGATCCGTTTCCAAGTCTATTATTTTAGGGTATTGAACATTTAATTTCAAACATGTATAGAGATTTGTGTCTTTCTCATTTCATTGGTGAGTAAAATAAAGTTACCATGACAATGCTGGTTACTTTAGTCTCTTTCGTTAGTACTTCAGTCATAATCTCTTTTTATTGAGATTTATATTTCCAAGGGAAAATACAATTTACAGAAGATGTTCCATTTTATTAGTCCCACACAAAATAAATTATGATGGTGAGGATGCTGACAATACCTGGATATCTATGTATATGCTTACTCTGGGAAAGACCCTGATGCAAAGTACCCTATAGAAATTTCCTCATTAAATCCCAAAGCAGCATAAAACGGATGGACCTCTCATTATCCTGTTTCACAAATTAGGATAGTGACCCACAGAAAGATTAAGCCACTTTTCTAAAGATCTACAACCAGGAAGTGGTGCTGCTGACCTTAGACTGTCTGACCCCAGGGTCTTCTGTAACCTATGCTCCCTGAGTCTTAAACTGCACAATGTGATCGACACATTGAAGCCTAGAGAAGTGAATTTCTTGGCCGGGCGCAGTGTCTCACACCTGTAATCCTTGCACTTTGGGAGGCTGAGGCAGGTGGATCACCTGAGGTCAGGAGTTTGAGACCAGCCTGGCCAACATGACAAAACCCCATCTCTACTGAAAAAACAAAAATTAGCCAGGCATGGTGGCACATGTGTGTAATCCCAGCTACCTGGGAGGCTGAGGCAGAAGAATCCCTTGAACCCAGGAGGCAGAGGTTGCAGTGAGCTGAGATCACGCCACTGCACTCCAGCCCGAGTGACAGAGTAAGACTCTGTCTCAGAAAAAAAAAAAAAAGTGAATTTCTTTTTTAAAACATGCAATATAAATATACAATTGAGGATTCAGTGCTACCATCGAGAAGCTGGGTAGATGGATGAAATCC
Source organism: Symphalangus syndactylus (assembly GCF_028878055.3). Classification (NCBI taxonomy): domain Eukaryota; kingdom Metazoa; phylum Chordata; class Mammalia; order Primates; family Hylobatidae; genus Symphalangus; species Symphalangus syndactylus. The sequence continues at coordinate 16,379,517 of NC_072428.2, forward strand.
TAAAACCTGCTTTCTAGTTCATGAACATATTGTATCTTACTCCTTTCACCTGTGCAGTATAATATTTAGCGAATCGATTGGTGAGTCCCTTCCAGTCCCACATTTATTGAATCTATATAATATGATTCACTTTGTTCTAATCAACAAACCCCCTGCCTTGTTCTCTTCACAACCACCTGTTGTAGTACTTCTTATCTGATGCTATGTCCCTGCAGGTAGCCCCACCAAGCCCAGTTCTCTGTGCTAAGAATACTGGTATAAACAAATTTATTTGAAACTTATTAAATACCAAGTAGAAAACTCAGATTAAAAGAAGGAGGAGGCATCATTTTGTTCCCCTGAACATATAATTGAAATGGAATGCAAAAATCAGATTCCTGAGAAATTAGGCAAGGCAGTCAGGTATGAAAAGATTAATATCAACTGATGCATTCAGAGGCTAAGATACAATCGATCTGATAGCATCTTCTTCAGTTGAATATGTACTGGCCCAGAAGTAGCCGTCAAGCTTTGTAGTGCCAGGATACATAGCACCGTTCATAGTAAGAAAAAGTATAGGCTTGAGGATTAAACAGACTTGCCAATTCTGCCACTTACCTCTTTCTGGATTAAACTAAGTTGTTTAAGTGACTTAAACATCCTTACCTCTGTTTCTTAGTCTGTAAAATGAGAATTATAATCCACATTTTTATAGAGTAGTTATGAAGCTTAATTTGTACAGTAATGTAGAGAGATTAGCCCAGTGCATTAGAAGTATAATGCAAGCTTAAATTAGTTTCCTTTATTCTAATAATAGTAGCAAACAAATCTGATATGCCAGTTTTAAAATTAGCTTTGCAAGTAGTAATTCCAGCTATCACTCAACCCTTCAGTTTTAGGAAATGTATTGTTTTTGCAAGACAACAACCAATTAAATATGAATATTTCAACCAAAAATACCTTTTTCCTTGGAAGATATATGAGCGGAAAAAAATCATCATATCATGCTTAATTCTGTAAGCTATCTTCCATATTGTTGGTGGTTTCCCCAGTCCCTTCAGAATTTCAACTTCTCCTTCACATCAGGATAGCTGAAGGATGGACAACTGACCTACTGGTCATTAGGCTCCAAAGAGTTATTAATCTTTTGAGTTAAAAATAAAATTGTACTAAACTCCGTCAGGTAGATAATTAATTTTTGTTCAAGTAATACATGAATCTCAAATTCATTGATTACAACCACCTTAGTATAACTTACCTACAAATAACTCATGCTCGAGAGAGAAGCTAACAATTGGTGTATATAAGTATATAAAAATTCAGGCTTTATTTAAGCATGAGAGTTTTGCTTCCGCAAAATCTTCCTGATCATTCTACCCATATCAAAACATACCCTCAGAAGGAAAATTATCATGGAATTTGAAAGATGGAAGGGTCCTTAGTGGCAATTTTGTACGAAGCTTTTTGTTTTATATGTGGAGCAATTAAGATGCAGTAAGTTTTGGATTCTTGCCCAAAATTGTCTGGCTAATTATGGCAGGGTTATGAATTGAATCCAGTTCTAATTCTCAATCCAATGTCTATATTTACTTATTTTCTGTGACGCTATATCAAACTGAGGAATCTGTAAATTACAGTGTATACTTTCTATTTATTTATTTATTTATTTATTTACTTTTTTATTTATTTTTGAGACGGAATCTCACTCTGTCGCCCAGGCCGGAGTGCAGTGGCGCGATCTCGGCTCACTGCAAGCTCTGCCTCCCGGATTCACGCCATTCTTCTTCCTCAGCCTCCCGAGCAGCTGGGACTACAGGCGCCCACCACCACGCCTGGCTAATTTTTTTATTTTTAGTGGAAATGGGGTTTCACTGTGTTAGCCAGGTTGGTCTCCATCTCCTGACTTCGTGATCCGCCCATCTCTGCCTCCCAAAGTGCTGGGATTGCAGGCGTGAGCCACCGCGCCCGGCCATTTTCTATTTTTTTAATGTCAGTTTCAACTATTAGAGTTGAAATAAACAGATAATTATCTGTATTGTTTTTAGCTCATGGCCAGAGGGAAGAAGTAAGGCAGGAAGTCTTTTAAATTTATTTACAATAAGCTATTTACAGATAAAAATACTTTCCAGTGAAATTCATATGACACATTTCAATAAAATGCAATGACATTAACAAATGAAAGACTAATAAATCTAGAGTTGGTAAACTAAATCAAATAGATACATGTATATATTTATATATTGTATATATATATAATACATATACATATATACATATACATATTTGCTATAGTTTACCCATGTCTTGATTTGTTAGTTATGTAACACACACACGTATGAAAGACATTCTGTGATTTTAAGTTACTAAATTATATTGAGGGAATGGAACAGGCAGGGATGTCTAACACTAAATTTGTTTTCACTTGTATAGCATGATTTTAAAATATGATATTTATGTTATCTTCCTCCAGGTATAAAGAAGTATCTGCAGAAATCCAGAGCACTTATTAAACTTCTTTGAGTTTTCTCAGGAAGATCAATACCTGTTGGAGAAATTTTACTAAGGTAAGTTCCAAATAACACTAACCTATTCTTTAGGGGCTTCCATTCTAGCTGCTCTAGTTCAGAACAAAGTGAGGTTCACTAAGTCAAAAAAATAGACAAATAGAAAACCAGGCATTGCTTTTATTAAGGATGCAGTTAATATTTGAGAATAACATCTCAGTGCATGTGGCAAAAATGAACTTCCTAACATTTAACTACAGCATTAGAAAGATTTACCCATCCAGGCCCAAGAAGTGTGTGGCAACTGCAGGCTCTCCCAACATGGCAGCCTGCCCTGTGAAATTTCTAATGTGGAGCAGCAGACCTGAGTGTATCTTCCTTCAAGTAGCCCGCTGTAAAGATGAAGGGGAAGAGAATGGGTTAAACTGTGATTGACAAAATCTTGCTTTGAAGTTCACAAATCAAATAAGCAACTCTACTGACCAAGAAGAAGGAAGAGAACAGGGGTTAAAGAGAGGCTAGAAGAGCTGCTATAATGGAGTTTCCTTCATATGGAAGAAAAAAAAATAGAAATGGGGAAGGGGTATTTTTTTCTGTTACCATTGAAGGATCGGAGAGACCTACCAAAAAGGAAAAATGCTCTTTAGAGGTTGCATCAGGATTTTCTTAACCTAGCAGCACACGAAGATAATTTCTCCTGGGTAATGGAGGCAGTCACAGGAATGAGATTTTCCCTGCTTTAAGAAGAAATGTTCTAGGCAAAATTTTTTCCACCTTCCTATTAGAAGTCATGTATTTTCAGAATCGCAATAGACATGTTGTCTGTGCTATCACAGAGCAGATGACTATATAGTAGACTACTAACATTCATGTTTGTACTTATTTTTGAACAAAATAAAAACCCATTGCAGATAGTAATTTTCAATTTTTGAGGCATACTGTTAAGTTATTCTGTAAAGAGCAGGTGGAGGAAACAGTTTAGGTAGTAAATGGGCTTAGCTAACTCCTCAGTGGACTTGTCTCAATGAGGATTTGAAACTAATTTAATAAACAACCCGTGTACATGGATTTATTTATTGGTAAAAACAAAACCAAGGAAATATAATGTATTGAAAATATAAAAATGAATCATAAGCTTGAAGAAAGGAAAATAATGGACTTGGTTCAAGACTGCGAACCAAGCCAAGTATCTGTAGAAGGTAGCAGGATTGACTCAATATTCTCCATTAGATGCTGCCTCTGTAATGAATGAACCCTGCTCCTTTCATATTTGTGTTTCATCATCTAAGATTGAAGGTCATTTCATTCCAAAAAATGTTTGGTTTATTTTGATCATTTTACTTGGTCAAATTTTGCTGATTTGTCCTTTTGACTAGACTGGAGCAGTAAAGGCAAAATAATAATAGTAATAATAATAAATTAGACCATTGTGGCTTCTGTAGAGAAAGAGCAAGCATCCGGATTGACCACACCACTGTAAATATATATTACAAGGATTAATTAATCATTGAAAACAAAATAGGCTTACTATCTGGGAGGTGATATCTATATTTGATATTATTTGGCATAGATGAGTATAGTGATGTTTGGAAATTGATTATTATCGATGTTCTCGCGTATGTCTTTCAAGAATACCAAAGGTCTACTAGACTGATCAATATTTTTAATTTGACACTCAAAACGTATACCTCCGGAAGCTAATAGGTAAGCTTAAATGTATGGTTACATGAATAAAGGTTCTGATCCTGCCTGTGTTCACTTCGAAAAGAAGAGACTACTCCTTGCTACCAGGTTGCTGCTGCTGCAGACAATATGGACTTCTGCTCTCTGAAAGAGGTGCCTGGTTTCTCTCATCTTTCCCCTTAAGAATGGAATGGGAATACTTTAGATTTAAGATAAGCTGCTCCCTACCTTTAAACAAAAAAAGTAGCATAGTGTTGTAACTTGGTAATGAGTGGCAAAAACCATACGTGAACTAATCAAACCATGAAGGAAGTAAAGTTAATAGAGTAATTGAGAAGGTGATCTCAGGAAGGAACAGGTAGGATGAACCAAGAGACATGCAGAGAGATGTTTCAGTATCTTGATGAAAGACATAGAAGGGCATGGGTTTCAGGAAGTATAAGCACAAATGCATACATTGAGAAACTTGCCTGCATGGCTACAATTGTCAGTGAAGTATGAATTGGTGAAAAACAGGACAGATACTTAATTTATTGTCAGCTCTAGAATTTCAAGCTAGGGCATTCTTCTGCTAAGATTTCAGTCTGGATACTAAGTTATACTTAGATCCTGTGGAAAGTATAACCCATTATGCAAAGGGACATCTAACCCTAGAAAATTAAAATACTGTGCTGAAACAAGAATGAGGAATAATAAGGAAATGGAAACACTAGGACTGCTGTGAAAGAGCCAAATCCAATAATACTTTGCAAAACAACAATATTTAAAAAGGAATAGAGTAGTCCTAAGTCAGTAGGATGTCCTGCTCCTAAAAAAAACAAAATACCCTGATTTAGGACCTTTAGTGAAGACCCCAGAATTTCCCCAGATTAAGTTCAATAAAAGATGTTTGCATCATTGAATTTTAGTAAACGTTAGTTGAATAAACGATTAAATGGTTACATTAATTATGAATGTATGAGATTATTTTCCAAAATATACATTTGCTCATCTAATTTAGAATGAGTAAATCCCAGTTTTCTCCCTTTTCCCCATTTCCCACAGCCTTTATAACATCTTTTTTTTTTAGCATATTAGGGAACTAAATATTTTTTAAAAACCTGGTAACTTAAAGCTATATAGATCCCCAATAAGTCTATCCTAAAGAGTTTATCTCAGAAATTCAAGGCTATCTGGTTTCCTGGCACCCACAAATCACAGCTTAACCAAATCAAATCATAGTGAAAGCATTCTAAGTTTAATTTTGCCTTGAGATTTATGAAGCTTCTAATGATATTTACAGTCATGCATATGATAAACAAATGCATAACAAGTTCTACAGAATGTTTGGATATTCAGAGAAATTTTCCAAGAACCCTTTGTGAAAATTTATTAAACACCTAGAGATCAGAAAATACAACCACTCATTTGATTAACTATCATAACTCTTCATTTTCTGTTGCCTGTAAGCATTGTCATGCAGATTTTTTGTCCTATCTGAATTTATACTAATAGGATTTGGCCATATCCCTACTGGTGTTTACTTCTGTCTTCTTTTTGCTAGTAGAGGGACTGAGAATTATTGTCTTCCAAAAGGTCATTAACTGATTAACTGGAAAAAGCAACAGATTGGAACAAGTAAAGTTCCAAATAGCCTTGGCAGGTTTCTGATTCATTCACAAAAAGTAGACATCTACATGAGTAAGTTGTGGTGGCTGTTACTTTATGATGGACATTTTTATTTAGCAACAAATAGAGTTCTACTTATTTCTGAAAACATATCTATAAATTGGATTCCCCCAATGTCTAGAATGAGTTACATAATTTCAAGTGAGACAATATTATTGCCTCCAATCTAAAGAGAACTGAAAGAATATTTGCTATTATCACATATGTGGGAATTTTTTTTGATTAAAAAATGCATAGACTTTTTCCAGTTTGAGTTTTCTCTGAAATGTGGCTATATTGGTAGTGGCTAAAATAGGTATTAGATCTAATTCATAGAGCTCTTGCTAATAGAACAACCATGCCCACATTCCCATGATTCGGTCCTGGTTAACAAATCTGTACACCATAAACCTGATGTAGCCCTACTCAGGGAGATTGTAAGCTCTGTGGGATCCTCCTCATTGCTCTTTAAATTTAAAACCAAATTAAAACATCCTGTAGTGGTAAGAGTTTAGAGAAAGAGCATTTTTATAAACTGCTGTTCAGAGTATAATTTGGTGTAACCCTTTCAGAGACCTATATGTTATGTGATTCAAATGTCTTTAAAATGTGCCATTTCCTTTTCTAAGATTGCAAATAAATCAGTGGACAAATGAAGACGTGTCTACAGGCACGATCATTAGAGTATTATAAGCAGTTGCAATATATTGGAAACAACTTAAAAAACTAAAAATAGAGTGTGTTATATAGTTTATTGATATAATGAAACACTATACAGTGTTTCACAATGCTGCTGCTGCTCTGAATGTATAGATATGGGAATATATTCGTAATATTAATTTTAAATTTCTGATTACAAGAAATTATGTAAATGTGACATCACTAATTTTATATATTACATATATTAGGCATTTATATGTGTAGAAAAATATCTAGATAATAGTATTATATGGGGGTAACATTTCCTTGTTTCAAAATGAGAAATAGACATGTAGGTACATAAACTAGGATAATAAAATAAATTGCAAACTAAGCAAAAGCTATTTAAAGGATAAAAATGACTTCTTCCTCCTCTAAAACACACACCCATGCACACACACACGCCATCCCTTTATAATCTGTATTGGGTTTTTTAATTTTTTCATTTTTTCCTGTCTGTGCGGTATTTCACTTTTTCAATTTTGTTTAACTGACAAAATAATTGTACATATTTTGGGAGTATATACTGATATTGCAATACAGATAATATATATTGATTAGGATATTCATCACCTCAAACCTTTATTATTTCTTTTTGTTGAAGCATTCAATATCCTGTTTTTAGCTCTATGAAACTATATAGTATATTTTTGTTAACTACAGTTTTCCGATAGTGATATGAAGCACAAGAAATTAATCCTCATTTCTAGCTTTAATTTTGTATCCTTTAACAAATCTCCCCCATCTCCCTTTCCCCTACACTTCCCAGACTCTACTATCTTCTGTTCTACTTTTTACTATTATGAGATCAACTTTTTTTTAGCTTCTACATTTGAGTGAGAACATGTGGTATTTAACTTTCCGTTCCTGGCTTATTTCACTTAACATAATGTCCTCCAGTTCCATCGATAATGCTGCAAATGACAGAATTTTATTCTTCTTTACGGTTGAATAGTATTTTATTGAGTATATATGCCATATTTTCGTTATCCATTCATCTGTTTTTGGACACCTGAGTTGAATCCATACCTTGGCTATTGCCAATAGTGCTGCAATAAGCAAGGGAATGTAGATGTCTCTTCCTTATGCTGATTTCCTCTCCTTTGGATAAATGCCCAGTCATGTGATCGCTGGATCACATGGCAGTTCTATTTGTAGATTTTTGAGGAACATTCATACTTTTCTTCATGGTGGTTGTACTTGTTTACGTTTCCAACCGTGTATAAGAGTTCTCTTTTCTCTAGATCCTCCCTAGCATTTGTTTTTTTGTTTTTCTTTTGTGATAATAGCCATCCTAACTGGGGTGATGATAACTCACTTTGGTTTTAATTGGCATTTCCCTGATGATTAGTGAGGTTGAACATTTTTTCATGTATTTTTGGCCATTTGTATGCCTTCTATTGAAAAATATCTATTCGGATCATTTAGCCTTTTTAAAAAAAACTCAGATTGTTTGCTTTGTTTTTGTCTTTGCCTTCTGTTTTTTATTTATTTTTTATTTTTTGCTGTCAGGATGTTTGAGTTCTTTTTATATTTTGAATATTAATCCTCTGTCAGATAAATAGTTTGCAACTTATTTCTCCCATTCTGTAGGTTGTCTTTTCATTCTGTTCATTGTTTTCTTGGCTGTGCAAAAGCTTTTAGTCTTATATGATCCCATTTATTTGTTTTTGCTTTTGTTGCCCATGCTGTTGAGGTCTTATTCATAAAATGTTTTCCCAGACCAATGTGCTAAAGAGTTTCCCCCGTGGGCCGGGCGCAGTGGCTCACGCCTGTAATCCCAGCACTTTGGGAGGCCGAGGCGGGGGGATCACGAGGTCAGGAGATCGAGACCATCCTGGCTAACACGGTGAAAACTCGTCTCTACTAAAAGTGAAAAATAAAAAAAAAACTAGCCGGGCATGATGGCGGGCGCCTGTAGTCCCAGCTACTTGGGAGGCTAAGGCAAGAGAATGGCGTGAACCCGGAAGGCGGAGCTTGCAGTGAGCCGAGATTGCGCCGGTGCACTCCAGTCTGGGTGACAGAGCGAGACTACATCTCAAAAAAAAAAAAAAAAAAAACAAACAAAAAAAGAATTTCCCCTCCATGCATGTTTTCTTTTCATTGTTTCATAGTTTTGGAGTTTTGGGTCTTACATTTAGGACTTTGATCCATTTGAGTAGATTTTTGAATATTTAAAAGTCTAGTTTTATGCTTCTGCATATGGATATCCAGTTTACCTAGAACCATTTCTTGAACAGATGGCCCTTCCTCCAATGTATGTTATTGACACCTTTGTCAAGAGTCAGTTGGCTATAGATATGTGAATTAATTTCTGGGTTCTCTATTCTGTTCGCTGGCCCTGTGAATTTGTCATGTTTTCATGTTATCATGACTCCTCTGCCTTAATCTATAACAGTGATAATAACTCCTGCCTGTTGTTGTAAGTCATAGAATTGAAGGGCTGTAGCAGCCAGCAACATGGTAAAAGGCCTTGGAGGAGGCGAGAAGTAAAAACTAACATTTGATCAATTACAAATAATTGATCTATTTGATCAATTACAAATAGGACAAAACAAAAAGAATGTGAGCTGTAATGTCCAGAGGTAGAGACTGAAAAGAGACTTTGAGGATGGTGAAAGGGAAAGGCAATAATATATTTGCCATTCACCAGTAAAGTAAAGCTAAGACCACTTCCGGTGTGATAGACATTTGAGTCTCAGTGAAAGGAGTGGATGAGTGGCAAAAATGATGGACTTAACAGTTCTGCAAGCCTGTAAAGTGCAAAAGAGAGGGCACCTGGTCAGTGAAGGTATCAAGATGTTGCTTAGGAGAGCTTGAGCCTTCATGTAACTGCTGTCCAATCTCTGGAAGCAATTAAATGCTCGAATAAATGTCTTTCAGGTTAAGCTGACTACCTTTTCATCGAGATTGTTGACACTATCCTTCTGCTAGACTATTGGAACCGTGACCATACCGTATTCATGGAGTAGTTAGTATCTGAGAGGTAAAGGAAAATCCCTTTGCAAATAAGACTAAGACAGGAACCCCTCAATAGCTCAGGATTCCCTTGAATTTGCCTTTCTTTTAGCATTCTTGGATAAAACTGGGTTGGTGCTGTGAAGGGTTAGGAATCCTTTTTTTAAAAGGTCTTGAAGACATCTGTTCATGGAGGAGTTTACTTAAGCCAGTCTACTTATCAATACCACTATCCTAAAAATAATGGCAGGTAATAATAAATGATGTGAATAAATTCCCATGCACATGGCTGGAACTGAGCTCCTTTACATGAATTATCTCACAGCACTCTTTTCACCTTTACTTCAAAGAAGGAGGAAGACAAAAGCTAAATAACTTATTTGTTCAAGATCATTCAAATGGAAAGAAGGTAGAAATGGGATTAAAATCTAGGCAATATGACTCAAATCTTTTCAAGCATTGGTGGCTCTATTGTTTATTTATGGTTACTGTTATCGATTAAGGTAACAATAATAATTCAAAGAAACTGACAGAAAGTATAACCAAGCAAGAGTTTCACACAACTCAGAAGTTAAATTTTTCAAACTTTTTTTTATATATCAACAGAAGGGAGTTGGTGAGTTAGGACTCCATTGTTCATCTTGAGTTCTCTTCTTTGGCCTTAACCCACATCTATGATAAATAACAAGACATAAGTGAAATCCATAGCTTTAAGACACTGAGACATACAAAACCATAAAGCACTGTAATGTACATGAAAGGGGAAAAGTACTTTTTTTTTTTTTTTTTTTTTTTTTGAGAAGGAGTCTCACTCTGTCTCCAGGCTGGAGTGCAGTGGCACGATCTTGGCTCACTGCAACTTCCACCACCCAGGTTCAAGCAATTCTCCTGCCTCAGCCTCCCAAGTAGCTGGGACTACAGGCACATGCTACCACGCCCAGCTAATTTTTGTATTTTTAGTAGAGACTGGGTTTCACCAAGTTGGCCAGGATGGTCTCGATCTCTTGACATTGTGAATCGCCCATCTCGGCCTCCCAAAATGGCTGGGATTACAGGTGTGAGCCACCCTGCCCGGTCGGAAAAGCACATTTTAAGTATGGTGTATTTGGCAAGTGGCAACCTTTTGGAAAACAGAGGTGAAATAAAAATTACCTGCTAAATCTCAGCTGTTGCACAGCATATTTCAGCTGAGAATACTTAAAAATAAAATGCCCAAGAAGGCAAACTATTAGAACTTCTGTTTGTATGTGATCTTAGTTTCTCTGTGTACAGAAAGAGATTTTCTCTCAATGTTGTCATTGTCCTCATTGAGCACTCACTCATTAAGTACACGTTTATTGAACATGTACATTATGCCACAAAATTAGGCACTAGGGTTACCCAGGAGAATAAATGCTGTCTTCTGTGAAGGGAAACAAAGACAGGCCCTGAGAGCTTAATATCTTAATAGTATGGTAGAGATAAGAGGAACAGATGCACATTAACATAAAGATATATACGCTTGCCCATATACGCATATGCTATCTTGCCATACTGCAGGAGAGAAATATCAATCACACTGAGGATATTAACAGAATGTCTGGGTGGCTTCCGCCTTGATCACAGAAGATTTTATGGATGAGTTGAGTTTTGAAAAGTTTTGGAAAAAAATGACAAGATAAAGTATGGTTGCACAGAATATGGAGACATTTTCTGTTTTGGCAGAGATAATGACACAAAGGATCTAAGGAATCCTCAGTATCTTTAAAAACTATAATTTGAACTAAGAACCACCTCAGGTGAGCCATACAGTGTATCACATCCAGAATTAATGCATATGGTTTTCAAACTATTTTCAAATGGACCCTAAACAAAACAAAACTCTTTGGATTCTTCTTTAGGACCCAGTCTTTGGAAATGAGATAATATGTAGTTATTATGCTTAATTCTAATAAATAAAGTAAACCAAAGTCCTTTTAAAGGCTTTGACTTTAAATCAAACCAGCATACAGTCAGCATTGAAAATTAGCTTTTAAACTTCAAAAACATATTACTTCTGTCACCCCTGAATTCTTTATTGAGGAGGTGCAGTGGTTGTTGTGAGTTAATGCATATACGAGTGTTGCACAGTGTCTGCCACATAGTACGTGCTCATTAAATTTAAGCTAAGCTAGTGCTTCTTTTTGTTACTTTAATAAAGATGATTGGAGGATACAGCACACAAATCATGCATGTACCGATTGATGCACGATTATAGAGAGTTCTGATTTTCCTTCAATAAAATAGGTTTATTGATGTTACTATAGCCTATACATTGTGGCAAGCAATGTGGTACGATGATGAATAAGATAGACTGCTACCTGGAAGGGCATCAGAGTCTGTTAGGGCCCGTTTTCAACTAACCACAATAGCTACTTGGGGGTTCTGATTCATTCCTTATTTACCTATGAATTCCTAAGGAATTCAAGGACCTCAAAAGCATTTTCCTTTCATAAGAAAGAATTTCAAAATGCCTCTAGCACGTTGTTCTATTGAAGCATTGTTGTACTTTTGAAAATATATTCCAATTTATAAAATACTTTTACACTCTTCACAATATGATCTTCATGATTATTCATGAAGTAAGAATAGGGCTGCGGGAAATAAATGGAGAAGTAGGGGGATGATTGGAGGAAACTGATACTTCACGGACTTAAATGACTCTCCCAAGCTAACAGAGTTAGTGAGTAAGAAGGCAGTACTTTCTTCTGCATTAGGTTGCCTCCATATAGGATGAGCAAGTCACCTGTTATTCCCCTGACTCCAGGCAGGGCCAGCAGGAGGGAAGAAGATGGGCCTCTGGCATGCTTCCACAGAATGTTCAGCATCCCTCCTCAACCATCCTTTCCCTTTTCTAGTCAAACATATCTTCTTGCTGCTTCTGGGGGCCTGAGCAGCCATTAAGATCATACTTTTGGTGGGGCGTGGTGGCTCTTGCCTGTCATCCCAGCATTTTGGGAGGTCGAGGAAGGTGGATCGCTTAAGCTCAGGAGTTTGAGACCAACCTGGGCTACATGGTGAAACCCCATCTCTACAAAAAATACAAAAAATTAGCTGGGCGTGGTAAAGCACACCTGCAGTCCCTACTACTTGGGAGGTTGAGGTGGGACAGTCACTTGAGTCATAGAGGTGGAGGTTGCAGTGAGCTGAGATTGCGCAATTGCACTCCAGCGACAGAGCAAGACAGTCTCAAAAAAAAAAAAATACACTTCTGCTCCTTTCTTCTCTGTCCTGTTCACTCAAAAATATTCTACCCTGTAATAATAATAACTGAAATAAAATATGGTATACTCATATAATACAATATTATTTGGCAATAAAATGGAATGAAATACTGATATGTGGTATGGCATAGATGAACCTTGAAAACATTATGCTTGGCCGGGCGCGGTGGCTCACGCTTGTAATCTCAGCACTTTGGGAGGCCGAGGCGGGCGGATCACGAGGTCAGGAGATCGAGGCCATCCTGGCTAACATGGTTAAACCCCGTCTCTACTAGAAAATACAAAAAAATTAGCCGGGCGTGGTGGCGGGCGCCTGTAGTCCCAGTTACTCGGAGAGGCTGAGGCAGGAGAATGGCGTGAACCCGGGAGGCAGAGCTTGCAGTGAGCCGAGATTGCGCCACTGCACTCCAGCCTGGGTGACAGAGCGAGACTCCGTCTCAAAAAAAAAAAAGAAAACATTATGCTGCGTGAAAGGAGCCAGACACACAAGACCACACATGGTATGATTCCATTTATATGAAATATTGAATATGAATATGATGTGGATATATATCTATATCAATTTGAATATACAATAAGAAAATCTATAGAAATAGAAAGTAGATTAGTGTTTACTGATGGCAGGATGAGGACTTGAGAATGACTGCTAATGGTACAAAGTTTCTTTCTCAGATGATAAAATATTCTAAAATGACACTGTGGTGATGGTTGCATAATTGTGAATATGCTACAGTACAGCCTGTATTGGTGTGAACAAACCATTAAGGGTGACTGGTGAGGGCTCAGAAGGAGTGGAAGTGAGCTGTAAAGAAAGTTCCATACTTCTTAGAGAATACCTGTGTGATCATGAACAGAATGTTGGTAGAAATATGGATGGTGCAGTCCATTCTTATGATTCATATGCATGTACATTTTATAGGCTCATGTAACCAGAGTAGCTTCAGGTATGACTAGATCTAGATGTTCAATACCTAATAAGCTGAAACATAGAATCTATCACTCTTAATCTCATAGCTCTACTTCCCTCACTGCTGACATTTTTTTCGGGCTGGCTTTCGTATGTGGTGGCAATGAAATTCCCAAACTACGGATTCACCTTCCATCATTTTGGCCACCTCAGTGAATCAAGGGTTTCTCCCTTCTTATAGTCCATGAAAAAAAGTTTGTGGTTGGCTTGTCTTGAGTCACTTGCCCAGCAATTAAGTTAACTGACAGTATAAGGTATTTGATCCCCTGCCTTCCTCTTATAAGGACCCTTATAATTACATTGGACTCGCCAGGTCATCCAGGATAATATCCCATTTCAAAACTTATGACTTAACCATACCTGCAAGGTCCCTTTTACCATGTACGAGACATAGCCACAGGTTCCAGAGATTCAAATATGGACATTATTGGGGGGTTGAGGGGAGGCATTATTCAATATAACATATTAACAATGCTATGAAGTGTTAATGTTGGATCTTTAATCCATGTTTCCCAAATTGAAGATCAGTTTCTCTTCTACTTTATCACAACTGCATCATACATCAGCGGCCATGCATAAGCTTGGCTAGATTTCAAACTCTCCGGGAAAAGAGAATTGCACCTGCCATAGCAAACAACTGTATGTGTGGTGGGGGAGAAAGTGTGATTGTTTTCTGAAACCACAGGAAGAGATGGGGGGGGAAAGGTTCAGTTTCAGTGCCATCACTCCACACTAGCAGTGCCTCCTTGGCTCTCTTTTTTGATTAATAAAGCAATAATGTAGATTTGCTTGTACCTCCTTTATTTGATAAATTCTGTTTCTAGCGAAAGAATACAAACTCCATCAGTAGGCAAATCACTTAATAGTTTTCAAATGACAACTATCATTCTTTCTCAGCTGTTCCTACATGTGCAAAGAGAAACAGAGAATTAAGGCAGTTGCATGAATAATTTAAACAATAAACCTCTATTGGCTCAATTATCTGACTATTTCAACAAGCATCTGGAGATAAGTTTAATTTTGTATTCTCCAACTTTTTTTTAGTTTACTTTAACATTTTTAGTCATTTCCTTATAATAAGTCATTTGTTTCGTTTGTGTCTTAAATAAAATTTAACAAACATTTAATGAGCAACTAATATATGCCAGCAACTGTGCTCATTTATCTGGTGGCTAAAAAGACACAAAAAAAGGAATCTCATTCTCATGCAGTTTTCAGTTTCAACAGGAGAGATGATACAATTATATACATAACTATACAACATGGCAGAAGGCAAAGGTCGTGATTGAACAAAAATGACATTTGAAAGTATTTAGAGGGAGAAATATCATGCAGTTGGAAAGAATTAGGGGAAACTTCCCCTAGGAAAAAGAATTTGAGAGGATGGATAGGCATTTGCAAGGCAGAAGCTGGGTGGGAGAGTGTCGCAGTAGACAGAGCTACACAGGCACGGGGGCAGGACAATCCAGGACTAATCTTGGGAGCCACAATTCTATTATGCTGGGGAATAGGGAACATGCAAATTTCTCCCAATCATTCAAAGAAAGAAAGGGACAGTTTATGTCCAGTATTTAAAACTATCTAATTTACTCATCCCAATACCCTAGCGGTTTTTAGTGGAGCGGTGGGGAGGAGAGGATTATTCATGTCTGAAGACATTTTGATTGTCACAATGGGGGGTGAGGAGGTGGAGTGGGGAAGAGAGGATGCTACTGCCATCTAGTGGGTAGCGGCTAGGAATGCTGCTAAACATCCTGCAGGACCTAGGGCACCTCCCCAAGCAAAAAAACAAAAACAAAAACAAAAATGTATATAGATAGATAGATATTAGATAGATAGATAGATTAGATAGTTAGATAGATAGATAGATAAGATAGATAGATAGATAGATTAGATAGATAGATGATAGATAGAGACATAGATAGCTAGATACATAGATAGATACATAGATACATAGATATCTAACTTGAAATACCAATTATGCCACAGATAAAAAAAAAACCGTGATAACCTTGTGAGGTTGTACTATTATTTTCACTTATTTTATAGATGAGGAATTGAGATCTTTTGAGATCACATAGCATGTCTTACCCAAGATCATTAAATAGTGAATGGCAGTACAAGCTTAGGGCCGTGTCATAAAGGGTAATGAATGGGGATATAGGCATGTAGCTAATGAGAGTCTCTGAACGTGGGCGTGGCAATCATTGGAGCTACAGTGAAATGACAGTGCACATGAAGTCCTGAGCACAGTGCCTGACACAGAGTAAACACTCAATAAGTGGACCGTGCTGCTTTGCATGACGGCTGGTGCTTTTGACTATGTATTAGCCATCGGTGGGTTGGATTGGGGCAGGAGCATATGATGGGAAGAGTGCTCAGGATCTGAACTGGAGTGAAAGCAGGTAGAGTGTAAAGGAAGGGACACATGCCATACCATTTGCCCACGTGAGAATGAAAGAACCCGGCACATAAATGAATGTGTGGGTGTGTATCGGGGACAGTTTTGAAGGTGACTCTGGTTTTGAACATGAGAAACTAATTTTCACCTCACTACCATGAAGTGAGCAGCTGCTGTGTTAGGAATTATTAGACTTATTTAAAACAGACAAACTGAGACACGGAAAGGGAAAGCAATTAGTTCAAGGTCACACCATATTTTGAGATTTCTTTTGACACTTTGGAAGAGAAAAAGGCTAACTTTTTTAAAGATACAATAACTAAATCTTTATAGGAAAGATAAGGACAAAATGACATTTTCCTTAATATACTTCCAAAAAATAGTTTTAACATTAATGTTGCTATAAATTTATATTGATGAAAGTGACTTTAAACTCTAGTCAGGCAGTCTGGCTGAATGACATAGGTGGAGACACCAAGGAAGAGTTGCTCAAAGAGAATGGGCCGAAGTTCTGTTTTGTTGGTCACATTTGCTACATTAAGGGAGAGCCAAAAAACAACCTGGTTGGTCAAGTAACCACATGTAGAAGAGAGAACCCATAGTAACGCACAACTTGGTATCATACGTTTATTAATAGCAGCAAATATGACTAATAATTGAGTGCTTATTGGATGCCAGCAACTTATTGGATGAGTGCTAACTATTCTTCTGCATTACTTCATGTTAATCTTTGTAATTCTGTAGAACAGGTGTAACCGGTTATTGATGAGGTCTTTGAGGCTTAGAGAGGTTAAATAACTTACCAAAGTCACCCAGCTAGGACATAAGGGAGCCAATACTCAAACTTCTGGTGCTAGGCTTAAGAGCCCAGGCTTTTATCCAATGTTGTCTATGTGTGGCTAGAAGTTAAGAACATATATTCTTCCTTCTTTTTTGTATTTGACAAATGTAAATATAACTGGATACATAGTCATCATTCAGTTAAGACCTACTTAGGAGCGACCCCAGAATATTTGCTACAGAAACAGCATGTTGCCTTCTCAAATCTCTACCTCGACTTCTTATCAATATTATGCAGTTGATTTCCAGATCTAACTTTTACCATTTTAGCTATTCATTCAACAATTTGAATGAATTCAAATTTGCTGCACTTGCACTTGCTCTGTGCTTGGTACCATTCTATGAGTGGACTATATGCCATGAACAGGAAAGTAAGGTCTGCTCTCATGGACGACACATTTCAGCAGAGGTAGACAACTCCACCCATAAACACAGACATCAGATAAGGGTTCTGCAGAAAATTAAAATGTTGCAATAGACATGGGGTAGCCACTTGAGTTGCTTGAGAGGGATGACCTCTCTTACAAGATCAAAAATATCAGTGCCTGCAAAGAGCAGAGGGGAATGTTCTAGGCAGAGAAAACAGCTAGGGCCATGGCCCTATTCGAGCACCAAAAGAATGCCCATATGCCTGGAGAGGCCAGTGCTAGGGCAGGAAATGTGGGATAAGGTTGATGCCTGTAATCCCAGCATTTTGGAAGGCCAAGGCGGGCAGATCACGAGGTCAAGAGATTGAGACCATCCTGGCTAACACGGTGAAACCCCGTCTCTACTAAAAATACAAAAAATTAGCTGGACATGGTGGCACGCAGCTGTAATCCTAGCTACTTGGGAGGCTGAGGCAGGAGTGCTCAGGATCTGAACTGGAGTGAAAGCAGGAGAATCGCTTGAACCCAGAAGGCAGAGGTTGCAGTGAGCCGAGATCGCACCACTGCACTCCGGCCTGGGCGACAGAGCAAGACTCTGTCTCAAAAAAAAAAAAAAAAAAAAAAAAAAAAAGGTTAAAAGTCTAAAAGAAGTGGAGAATTTGAAGCCAGGTAAAAGAGGATTTTATAAGTCAGTACAAGGTATTTTAATTTTATTTCTGGTACAATGAGATGCCTTTGAATGAATCTTACCCTCTTTCACTAGACTTTCTTATCTAAAAGAGTAGCTTCTGAGGTAGAGAAGAAGTTAAAGATACTGAGAAAAACTAATTTTACCTTGACTTTATCAGTTAATATTTCATTTGAATAAAAGAGAGTGAGAAAAACCCCAAACTCTTTCAGTAGCTTCATTTATATCTGAAAGGCGTGTTTTTGGACACTTCAGTCAATCAGTGGGTGCCATTAATCTACATATTATGTTACCAGAAGCTGTGTTTTTCTTGACTTTCCTTTTCTTTTTGTTCTTCTCAGGAAATTAATTCATGTCATTTTCATTTGAAATCCAGTGGCATTTAACTGTACAGGCACTTAGAGGCACCCTCCTATGACTTGAAGCTTTTCTGCAGAACCCTTATCTGATGTCTGTTTTTATGTGTGGAGTTGTCTACCTCTGCTGAAATGTGTTGTCCATGAGAGCAGACCTTACTTTCCTGTTCATGGCACGTAGTCCACTCATAGAATGGTACCGAGCACAGAGCAAGAGCAAGTGCAAATGCAATTTAATTGCATTACTTGTCAGCAGCACCTTAAGGAAAAAGAGTTAGGTCTTCTAGGCCCCTCAATATCCCCAAATCACACGTGGACAATGACTTGATACAGGTCTGTAGGTCTCTATTGAGGGAGCTTCTGAAATAGTTGACTTTGGTGAATGATGTTGGCAATTTGGCTCCTAACATTTTTCCAATGTTGTATTTTACTGCAAAAGGAACGTTTGAGCAAGTGTTTGTAAGATGTCATCAATTTCGTTTTAGAATTTGGCTTTTGAAAAGGCTGCACTTGGAAACTTTTGGGAGCATTTCCTGCAATTATGGTTTAAGACAATTGTTTTATGAAAGGCTGAATAATATTCAATCACATTGCTCTGTTTATCTACCTGAAAGCACTTATCAGGCAGAAATATTCTAATAAAAGCGTGAAATCTAAAAGCCCATAGGCCACCAGTCTACTGATGCCCAGACTTTAACACTTTTTTTTTTTTTTTTGGAGACAAGAGTCTCGCTCTGTCGGCCAGGCTGGAGTGCAGTGGCGCTATCTCGGCTCACTGCAAGCTCCGCCTCCCGGGTTCACGCCATTCTCCTGCCTCAGCCTCCGGAGTAGCTGGGACTACAGTCGCCCGCCACCACGCCCAGCTAATTTTTTGTATTTTTTAGTAGATACAGGGTTTCACCGTGGTCTCGATCTCCTGACTTCTTGATCCGCCCACCTCGGCCTCCCAAAGTGCTGGGATTACAGGCGTGTGCCACCGGGCCCGGCCTGACTTTAACACTTTTTATGTCCTTAAAGTGAACATACAAGTGGCTCAGTATGATGCTTTCAACTTTTCTTTTGTCAGATATTTGCATTTTAAAACAAAACTAAATAAAAGAAAAAAATGTTTTAATTGTAAAATTATAAGAATCAATCACAAATTGAAGATTTTTGCTGTAAATTCAAGTAATTAATAGGACAATCCCACTATAATGCCCTTACTCTTCTCGTTTAGCTCTAGTGGAAATTCAAGCAGGGACAATGTTTAGGAACTGCTAATCTAATCTAAGCTTGCCTTAAAAAACCACAACGTGCAGCCTATGACTGGGCTACTGCAGTGGCAGGAAAATCATCACCTTATAAGGAAGTCCATCCCATGTTCATAGACCATTATTTTGAGGGAGTACTTCGTTATATTGATTGAGAGTTATGCATGGCCTCCAAATAGAATATCACACATGCACACACTCACACTCACTCACACACACAAATATGCAAATTAATAAAACTTTGTAGATTCTAACACTTGACGTTTCTTATACCCACCTTTCTTTTTTTTTTAGCTTCCTGTATTTTTTTATTAATTTTTTTTGCACACAAAACAACAAACATTTTCTAAAAATACATACAAACAAAAAGATGCATATCAAACATATTAGGAAGGTTGCACATGGGAAGACGGGGAATAGAAATGGGGAGTAGGAATTAAAGAAAATAAATGAGAGAGGGACTTTGTATGGATCAATGATAATAACTCAATCCTCTATTTGACAAAGAAGAAGGAGAAGGAAGAGGAAGAAAAAGAAAGTGGGATAAAGGATCAGAAAGGGAGGAAAATAGAAAAAATTAGAGTATGACTCCAGGATAGACCTGTTTTGTTGTCGCTGGGTTGGTTGGTTGGTTTGTCTGTTGTATTTTTCATATGTTTCGCCACGTTGGCCAGGCTGGTCTTGAACTCCTAGCCCCAAGCGATCAACCCGCCTCGGCCTCCCAGAGTGCTGGGACTACAGGCGTGAGCCACCACGCCCAGCCCCCACATTGCTTCTGGCCTCCGTGGTAGACCTCTCAGATGGGGTGGCTGGGCAGAGGCACTCCCCACATCCCAGACGGGGTGGCCGGGCAGAGGCACTCCCCACATCCCAGACGGGGCGGCCGGGCAGAGGGGCTCCTCACTTCCCAGAGGGGGCGGCCGGGCAGAGGCGTTCCTCACATCCCAGACAATGGGCGGCCGGGCAGAGACGCTCCTCACTTCCCAGACGGGGCGGCCGGGCAGAGGCGCTCCTCACTTCCCAGACGATGTATACTCACCTTTCTCTCTCCAACTCCAGATCTTCTGCCTTTGTTTAGATCCTCGTAACCTCCAAGTTTCCCAATTTCTCTCTGGTTTCCAGTTGTTCTTCTCTGATTCATCTGCATACTGCCTCTGGGATAACTTTTGTAGACCCCAAACTTATCATGTCACTTCTTAATAGCCCTCAGTGATGTTCCTTTACCTTTCCAAAAAACTCCCCGAAAAGAAAAAAAACAATAATTCTTGATGTGGCTGTTATATGGAGGTTCATTTCTTGGCATTTTATCTTTTTCCCTGCCACACATTTCCCTTAAGTTCCAGCCTTAAAGCATTTGCAGTTCTCCTAAAGCACAAACAATGAATGTTTGTCAGATTCAGACTGAGGTCTGTGAAATTCCAGACTTGCTGTTCTTGGCTCGACTCCATGCTGTTTTCTTGGATCAAGCATATACCCTTTCTAAATATACAGTAATCTTTTACAAAAATATATGTGTGTCTGGGAAATGGTGAAAAGTTACTAAAGCATTGCTAAGTCATAGTATATACAGAACCCACTGAAATTGATATTCAATAAATATTTGCTCGTTCAATAAATAAATGGATTGAATTGGATAGTACTAAAGTGTTAGCACATATGTACAAATTATTTCATTTAGTATCATTCCTTCTGAAGAAGGGAACTGCTTAAGGTTGAGGCCTTGGCCTATTATAAAGGAATTTAAAAAAAGACACAGAAAAGAAGGATGGGCCTCTTCAAAGAAACTTTGTTCTGATAATCATAATTTTGCCATTCTTTAACCGCAGAGGTAAAAGAAACACAACTGACAGTATGAACAGTGAAAAATCCCTGTGGCCTTCTTAATGTAACCCCTAAAATAAATAAGAACGATAACAAAAAATTGTGGAAACGTTCATAAGAACTAAAGTAAGAAATTGAAATTCGATATGGCATAATTGTTATCCTAGTGAAAATGCGAACTTCCATAAATATTCTTAAAATTTCACTAGAAATCCTTTTCAAGATTGTCAGTTGAAGGTTGTGGTAAAATGTCAAACACTCACTCACGTAACAGTCACCCTGTGTTCACTCCATGCAAGGAGACCACAAATCTGGGACATAACTCACAGTCTTTATTAGCCACGAGCATATTTATTTTATCTCTTATTGCCCCTATAAAACTAACACAGTTTTTGATGGATTAAGAAGATATGTATAGTGAATCAAAGGATTCCTAAGCCCCTTCCATTTTGAAAGATTTTATTTCTTTATACATACTTATTTTCATTTTTCGAGGCATTATTTTATTCAGATGATAAAGGTGTCTCCATTTTCAGTGTCAATATCATAAATGATTTTTTCATAAGTCTACAGCATCCCTTAGAGAGTCATTTTTGTCTCTTAAAAATGTGTATATTAGAGACCTGGAGATTTAAAAATGCAAGTTGTTTAACATTATTTCAATCATGAGTGACTAAATCAGCTGGAGGTCTGGAACCACAGATGTGCTAAATGAATCTTCAATGTGAAGAGAACTCAGTGTTGAAATCTATGCCATCATCTTCTGAAAGCACAATAGTAATGCGGTGGGGAAAACAAGGCTATCATTTCTTGAATCTGCACTGCATGGCTGATGCTAAAATAAAGTGACATTCTTTAGGAATTGTTTAGTATCAAGTGCTGATTTAGCTGGATAAAATGCAGCTGCCTTCCCAAATTACACAACTGGATTCACACCATCTCCTAATTCCCGGTGAACTTTTAAAGATACCTCTATGGGCAATTTTCTTCCCAGTGCAAAGATTTCTAATTTAGACAGTACAAAAATACCACCACTTGGTATCTGTGCACAAATACCTTCTCCCTTAGAAACATTTAATAAAGGAGATTGTGTTTTTAAAGTGATTGGGTCACCGTTTAGAAAGGATGTGTAAAAGATAACTGAGTTGAAGGCCATTCAGAAGTGGTTGCCAAATTGTCATGTTGTTGTTTCTTTCAGCTTTCTTCTTATTACTTTAAGTCACTCCTCAAATTTGTCATGTTGCCTCATGTGGTCTGAAAAAGGGAGAATTATCTGTCAACATGCTCCCCTTCGCCAGTGCCCTTCCTTCCCAAGCTTCTTTAGTGATTGATATCCTCCTAGGAAGATTATCGATGGGTAACCCTCCATATCTGTGGGTTTCTCATCTGTGGATTCAACCAATCACAGATCAGAAACCTTCCAGAGAGCCTGGTACAGTGCTCACACCTGTCTTAGCTCTTCTGGAGTCTGAGGTGAGAGAATCGCTTGAGCCCGGGAGTTCCAGGCTGTAGTGAGCCAGGATTGTACCACTGCATTCTAGCCTGGGCAGCAGAGCTAGACTCTGCCTCTTAAGAAATAAAAACAGAGTTTCAAAAAGCAAACCTTGCATTTGCCAAGTGCTGGGTATTACATTGAATCCTGAAGAATGAAGTGATGTGTAGGCATTGTATTAGGTAAGTAATCTAGATATGATTTAAAATATATGTGAGGCTGTCCACAGATTACATGCAAACACTATACTATTTTATATAAGGGATTGGGCATCCTCAGATTTTGCAGTCTGCTGGGATCCTGGAATAAATTCCCCACAGATACAGAGGAATGACTGTATTTCAAAAGCTGGACTCTTTGGATCTGTACATGGCATCTAATAGTTGATCACTTCAACCATAGCTGAGTTTGTAAGTTAGTTAAGCTTTAACTCCGTTAATCTTTGGGTAACAAATTATTTTTTCTTAGAATGCATTTTGTTCTTTGTCCTCTGGCTGCCAAATGGGCAATTCTGCAATCATCAACTACATCCATATTCATGAAGGCTTGAACACATTAGCATTTCTGATATGGTTTGGATCTGTGTCCCCATCGAGTCTCATGTCAAGTTATAATCCCTAATGTTGGAGGTGGGGCCAGGAGGGACATGACTGGATCATGTAGGCAGATTTCTCATGAATGGTTTAGCACCATCCCCTTTGGCACTCTCCTCACGTTAGTGAGTTCTTGTGAAATCTTGTCATTTAAAAGTCAGTAGCACCTCCCCTTTCTCTCTCTCTCTTGCTCCTGCTCCCACCATGTTTGCACATTGCCTTCCACCATGAGTATAAGCTCCCTGAGGCCTCCCCAGAAGTATATGCTACCATGCTTCCTGTAGAGCAGAACCATGAGCCAACTCAACCTGTTTTCTTATCAATTACCCAGTGTCAAGTACTTAGTATAGCAATGCAAGAACAGCCTAATACAGTTTCTATTTGTGAAATTCTCTTGGTCTGGCCCCACATTGAGGTAGCTACTGTCTCCTCTGTCTTCCATCCCCAGCTCTTTACACTTCTGTAAACTTCTGACCATATTATCTCACCATTGATTGTAATCAGCATAGCTACTATCTATCCACGTTCTTCCCCCAACCAAGTGGACAGTTCATTCATCTAGTCAATCAAAATGTATTAAGAGGTCAAAGGACCAGGCACTGTGTTAAGCAATATAGGTCCCAATACATGTTAAAATAACTAGTTCTTCATTTAATTGGCCATTCAAATATTTTTCCCGTTCATATTAGCTATTTCAAGAACTATTTTTGTATTTAAACTATGAATCTTTTTCTATGCATTACAAATAGTTTTGTTCAATGTTGTGGTTTCTTGTCATCGTACATATGGAACAGATTTTCCTTTTAATGTTTGTTCATTTAAACTTTTCTCTCATCTACTTTCCTTTTTCACAAGCTAGCTGGTACTAGAGAGGAGCTAGAATGGGTAAGAAGAAAGATGAGTGGCAGAGTCCACACAGGAACCTGATAGTGGTCTCTCTAAAGTAATAAAGAGAAATAGGTACACTCTCTTTGGCACACATCTGTGAGCCATTCCTGAGACAGCATCAACAGGTGCTATCAGGAAAGTAAAGATGACAGAGGAGATAGTGATGACTTCCATAATGCTTGGCACATAATTGGAGATCATTATGCGTATGTTTAAATAAGTGACTGATTAGATGGTCACTAATGTGGACACTTTCTTTCCAGCAAACCCCAGTAATCACTAAGGACCTTTGTTATTCATAAGGGAAAGAGGTTGTAGTTGATTGCAATGATCACTCTGGTTCTCCACTTGCTTTCGTTTTATATAACTTTGCAGTAACCTCCTGATATGGTCTGGCTCTGCGTCCCCACCCAAATCTCATCTTGAATTGTAATCCAAATTGTAAACGCCATGTATTGGGGGAGGAACCTCATGGGGGGTGACTGGATCATGGGGGCATTTCCCCCCATGCTCTTTTCAAAATAGTGAATGAGTTCTCAGGAGATCTGCTGATTTTGTAAGGCAGTTTTCCCTGCTCTTGCTAGCTTTCTGTCACCTGCCACCATGTAAGACGTGCTTCTTCCCCTTCCGCCATAATTGTAAGTTTCCTGAGGCCTCCCCAGCCATGTGGAACTGTGAGTCAATTAAACCTATGTTCTTTATAAATTACCCTGTCTTGGGTATATCTTTATAGCAATGTGAAAACAGACTAATACACCTCTCCTTCAAGGTGGAATGACCTGCCCTATTCCCTGACAATGGGCTCAACTAAGTGATTTTCTTGGGCCAATGGGAAGTTAGCTGATACTGTTCACACAGAAGCCTGAAAAGGTACTCATGATCTTCTGCTCGCTCTCTTGGATTTCTGCCTTTGCCAAGAAATATGCTTGGTCCAAGCTGAAGAAGAAGAGAGAGAGAGATGTGTGTGGGGTGGAGCCCAGTTGCACCAGTGACCATAGCTGAGACCATTCTAGATCAGCAAGCAGTTAACTCAGCCAAGATCAAAAAGAGCCACTTAACCCATTTCTGACCAGCCTTTAGAGTCATGAGAAATCAGCAAGCAGTTAACTCAGCCAAGATCAAAAAGAGCCACTTAACCCATTTCTGACCAGCCTTTAGAGTCATGAGAAATCAGCAAGCAGTTAACTCAGCCAAGATCAAAAAGAGCCACTTAACCCATTTCTGACCAGCCTTTAGAGTCATGAGAAATCAGCAAGCAGTTAACTCAGCCAAGATCAAAAAGAGCCACTTAACCCATTTCTGACCAGCCTTTAGAGTCATGAGAAATCAGCAAGCAGTTAACTCAGCCAAGATCAAAAAGAGCCACTTAACCCATTTCTGACCAGCCTTTAGAGTCATGAGAAATCAGCAAGCAGTTAACTCAGCCAAGATCAAAAAGAGCCACTTAACCCATTTCTGACCAGCCTTTAGAGTCATGAGAAATCAGCAAGCAGTTAACTCAGCCAAGATCAAAAAGAGCCACTTAACCCATTTCTGACCAGCCTTTAGAGTCATGAGAAATCAGCAAGCAGTTAACTCAGCCAAGATCAAAAAGAGCCACTTAACCCATTTCTGACCAGCCTTTAGAGTCATGAGAAATCAGCAAGCAGTTAACTCAGCCAAGATCAAAAAGAGCCACTTAACCCATTTCTGACCAGCCTTTAGAGTCATGAGAAATAATAAATGATCGTTGTTTTCAGCTATTAAGATTTCAAATGGTTTATTATGCATTGCTAACTGATTCAAAAGTTATACTTCATTGGTGAAATCATCTTATTTGGTGGCATCTTCTCTTAGCTTTTCTATTTTAATAATTATGATAAGTATCTCATCTTTTTAGAATTTTGTGCACCACAGTGAAAAGAATAGTCGGTAAGAGACCAAAAAATATAGGTCTTTCCATTTCCTAAGAGCATTATCTTAGACATTTATTCACTCAACGGTGTACAAAGCATTAGAAATACAGACAATGCTCTTGTGAAATCAGTTATGGTTTGGGGGTTGCAGGGGGACGTAGACATGAGCAAATCATTTCTATCCATCACAATAAGTAATAGTAGGAAATATGTGTTATAACCACAACCTCTGAGATGAAATAACCTGAGTTACAATCTCGCCTCTATCCCTTCCTAGCTAGGTGCCCTTATTTAACCTCAACTCCAATTTCATCAATGGCACCTACTTCATAAGATTGTTGGAAGGATTACAAGAGTTGAAATCTGTAACATACATAGAGACATGCTTGGCACTCGCAAGCTCTCATTAAATGCTAGTTATTAAAACAAATGTTAAAAAGTATGAGAGAACAAAAAATAAGACCATATGGGATGAGGGCTGAGTGGAGGAGTAGCCATCATGCGTCGGGGAGGACCCTGAAAAAAAAGCAGAAATTTGCACATCAGTATTTAGGACTTTAGGATCTTTTATCTATAGTTCAAGAAATAAAGAATAGAGGATTATTAGGATACCTTCTAGTTCCAAAATACAATACCTATAGAATATTATCTAATGTAACATGTTTAGTAAACTCCCGCTGAGTATTGAATTTTAAATTCAAAGTGGTTTTGAAAAAATAAGTTGTTTTAACGAAATTAATTCACATGTCATTATGTGTTACTATACAGGCAAGCTTGATATGATTATCCCAGAGGATATTCTGGTCCCTGTGTAATACTATTGGAAGTGAAAAGAGAATATTTATTTCCAAGATTTATAACACTAAGACACAAACTTTAATTATGTATTGTGCTTCAATAGAGTTGCCTATAGCCTGTTAAATCCAATTAATAAACACAATAGACACATTCACTTTTTTATTTTTAAACAAAGTTACTGAATTTGTTCTATTCGCTATTTTGTATTTCTGATTACAAGATGCTGTCCCCTGCTGTTTGCTAAAGATTACACAAGCTATAGTCACGAACATACAGTGAAATAAGATAACAGTTTTGTTTAATGACTCATATCTAGAAATCAAAGAACAAAAGTAGAAATCTGCATGTCCATAGAACAAATCTAGCATGCTAGCACTGTGCCTTCTCTTCTCTCAAATCATGTCATTTCAATAAGCATTTTGTCCTCTCCATGCTTTTGGTAACTAGATGGGCTAATGGGAAGGGTGGTGGTGTCATATTATTTCTTCTAAAAAGAGCTTTTATAAAAATTTTTACTTGAACACGTACTCTGTCATTGTTAATAGTACCTGGCAACCTCTACTGCATAAATATCTATAATTATGTTTTTTTTCCAGCAACAATTTGGTTTGCATGTGTACTTTCATGATAGTTAGCTTGTTTACTACTTATTCCAATTCTCTTTGAGTATGGTCATTCAGTGACGACTGTGGTATTGCCATCCTCTGAAAGGGTTACAAATTCATGCCTGGCATTCAGGGCAGAAAATGACAGCCTGCATGCTGATAACTGACATACAGGTGTTCCCCGTGTTACCAAAGCCTAGATGTTATCGCAAAACTGGAAGAACTGGCATTGAGTAGATCTGGGTTCAAATTTTGGCTGTGTCATTTACCAAGTTTGTGACTTTAAGCTTCATTGTTTCCATCTTCAGAATCTCTCAGGGTGTTGTTTTGAGTACTAAATAAGGTGATATATATGAGAAAAGTGTAACAAAAAACCATGCCATATGGATGCTCAATAATGACTGCTTCAATCTAAATCTAAAAATGAAAGCCACGTGACGAATTCAAGGTCATATGGTGTGAATGAGTCAATGATGTGGGTAAAGATACTGTAGCTGCTTATCCCAGCACTTTGGGAGGCAGAGGCGGGCGGATCACGAGGTCAGGAGATCGAGACCTTCCTGGCTAACACAGTGAAACCCCGTCTCTACTAAAAATACAAAAAATTAGCCGGGCGTGGTGGCGGGCGCCTGTAGTCCCAGCTTCTCGGGAGGCTGAGGCAGGAGAATGGCGTGAACCCGGGAGGCGGAGCTTGCAGTGAGCCGAGATCGCCCCACTGCACTCCAGCCTGGGCGACAGAGCGAGACTCCGTCTCAAAAGAAAAAAAAAAAAAGATACTGTAGCTGCTGAAGGGGAAGGCTAACAGGAAAGGGAAGCTGTTCCTTTTTCCCTTTTGGCCAAATAGCACTTATCTGTCCCTGCTGCTTTGCCTAATAGATTAATTCATTCTGATAGTATTAAAGATGTCTGGTAGATAGCTAATAATCGGCTCTGAAAAAAACAAATCATTGGCCTTCCTTTGCTGTCAAAATCCCTAAAAAAAAAACTTTCATTTCAAATGGCTTCTAGCTTACTTCAGAATCAGAGGATAGACTCCTTTGAAGCTATCTAGTGCAGCTAGTGAATGTACTTTTTAATCGTTTATTAGTGGATAAACTATAATTGGCATGTAAGGGTAAGAGCTTCGAAACACAAATTAAAGTCAACTGCCCACTAGTGTTTTGAATCAATCAATACAGCATTCATTTAAAAATAGAAGCAATGCCATTAACCCTCGAGAAATTCACATTTTCCTGTAATTCATAACATCAAAGCTCTCCAAAAAGATGGGGAAATTACAATAAATCACAATCCGTATGTAAGGAAAAGTCTTTCCCTTGCATGTACTGACATCTGAGATGCACATTACATCATGCTCTCAGTATGCAAAGAACATTACAGATGAAATTTTTTTAACTCTATGCAAGGAAATACCGTGTACTATAATGGGAACAGAAAAGGAAAAAAAAAAACAGAGTTTTGTATAAACTTAGATATGTCTCTGATGTTCTCTTAATAAATCTTTTCTCCTTTCTGTTTGATGCTACCTTCCATTATGATTTACTCACTTTCTTTAAAACTGTTTTTAAACCAAGTACATATTCTGTTCTCTCAAAAATAAAGAAAATCAGCTCAAAGATCATTACTTAGGGTACACAAAACAGAGGAACATTTATTTAATCTATTCCATATATATAATATAGTACTGTTTAAATTATCATTCCTAATTTTATTTATTCATATCTCAAGGTTACATACGTAAATGACATAAAGTGAATGCCCATAGGTTACTGAAAGGGCCTTAAGAAAATTATACATTGGAGAAAGAAACCAATATAAATATAATATTAATAGCATTATTTTGTTGGCCCAGTCCCTCTAAGGAGACCCAGTGAATTCAAAATGTGCCAACTATTTCTCTAACACGAGTTGATGGAAAAGTC
This sequence comes from Symphalangus syndactylus, assembly GCF_028878055.3. Taxonomy (NCBI): domain Eukaryota; kingdom Metazoa; phylum Chordata; class Mammalia; order Primates; family Hylobatidae; genus Symphalangus; species Symphalangus syndactylus. The sequence goes on from NC_072428.2 coordinate 16,409,113, forward strand.
CACATCCTGGAACAGGGGATGTTGGAATTGAGTTGTCAAGCTGTCCTGGATGTCTTGTACAAACTGAACAGGGCAATTTACTGCAACACTGCATAGGCTGAAGGCTGCTATCTCGCCTTTACAGTTGCTTCCTCCTGGTGAGATTATCCTTCTCTACCGCAGCCTCCCTCCCCAGTAGCTTTTAAAGTACTCTGGATTCTTTCTGATGAGCCTATTTTTTTTTTTATTATTTATTTATTTATTTATTTATTTGAGACGGAGTCTTGCTCTTGTCGCCCTGGCTGGAGTGCAATGGCCCAGTCTCGGCTCACTGCAGCCTCTGTCTCCCGGGTTCAAGCAATTCTCCTGCCTCAGTCTCCCGAGTAGCTGGGATTACAGACGCGCGCCATCGCTCCCGGCTAATTTTTGTATTTTTAGTAGAGACGGGGTTTCACAGTGTTGGGCAGGTTGGTCTCGATCCCTGACCTCGTGATCCGCCCGCCTCTGCCTCCCAAAGGGCTGGGATTACAGGCGTGAGCCACCGTGCCCGGCTAAGCAACAGTACTGTGTTAATCTTCACCTTGGGACCAGTGTGCTTGACTGGGAGAGGCTCTTAACCTGCAACCTGAAAGCAACAGCTTTGTGTGTTTGGTGATAATTTTGAATCTTAGTGGTGATTTGATTTTAATGTCTTCCTCTTTGTAGCTCAAAACTCCTGGATTTCTGGATGAAAACAGGCAAGCTTTTTGAAAAAACTGACTTCTCCACACAGCCTGAACCTCCCAGCGTGGGGGTTGCTTTTAGACTCAGCTGTTCTGGCTCTGCCCTCCAGGTGGCAGCAGAGCCACATCTCAAAAGCTCCAATCCCCTCTTCCCTGACTTCAAGTGTTAATGCAATTGACCAATCAGTGCTAAGATGATGGGAGGTAATTGGGTAATTGTATTTTACTGATCACAAGCAGAGAAAGGGAAAGGAAAAGGGGAAAGAAAGAGGGGCAGAGGAGGGAAGGCGACTGCAGTCCGAAAGGAGCTTTTGGAAGCTAGGACCGTAAGCGTCAGGACGTGGCATTGGTCGAGAGAAAGCCTGGGCTGGCCAGAGCTGCCGCCGGCGCTGGGAGAGCATTTATTTGGGAGAAAAAGAGGGGAGAGAGCAGAGGGAGGGGGAGGAAGAGAGTTCAAACCGAAGTGGATGGAAGGGGACTGGGGTTTCTGCCGCGCAAGGAGCCGCGAGCCAGGGCGATGGCGCTAAGGACGGCGCGGAGCAGCTGCGCTCCCGAGAACGCGTCTCCTCGCAGAGGACTAGCAGGCGTCGGGAAGGTCTGCGCCAACGGGAACCAACTTGTGGCTCCAAAATGTACCCAACGCAGCTGGAAATGAGATCAAAGCTGCAGTTGCATTTGAGAACGATGAGAAGAGCCAGCGATTAGGGAGTTTTTTTTTTTTTACCCGTTTTTTTTTCTTCTTTTTCTTTTTTTTTTCTTTTTTCGTGTGTGTTTTTTTAATTTGCCTGCCACCCTGTCTGTCCCCTCACTTCGCCCTCCCCATTTGAAATAAAAGCCCCAGTCTCAACTTCCATCACCTCGGCGCTCCCAGAGCCACTGCCGGCTGATGGAGGAGAAGGGGACCCGGGGGCTGGCAGGGGCCACCGGCGAGGGACCGCATCCCGCGTCTCCCCCGTGATCCCGGCCCCGACCGCGGAGTTCTGCAACACCTGGAGGATCTGGACCGGGTGCTGGGGGTGGGGGCGGGGACAGAGGCAGGAAAGGCACCCCGAGCCTTAAAAAGAAAAAAAAAAAAAAAAAAGTAGCGGGGGGAGGAATGGGTTTCTTCTTGACAGCCGACGGAGCCTTGAAATTTTCCTCCACTACCTCCGCCCCCGCCCTCGCCCCCGCCCCCCGCACTCCATTTAACGTGAGATTATGAAATTGCAGAGGCGGTGGAGGGAAGGAGACAGGATATAACCGGAGTTTGGAGGGGAGAGGGGAAGGTGGCTGGCCGGGTGGCTGAAATCAAAAATTCAATTGCGCACTGGGTTGTGATGAGAAATCTAATCAGATCTTTGGCGAAGGGGCTGGCCGGAAGGATGGCGAGTGGGGGGAAGTTGCTCCCCAAATTCTTCGAAGGGGAGGCTGGGGAGAGGAATTGACGATGTAAAAGGAGACTTTTCTTTTGGTGGTGGTGGCTGTTGGGTGCCTTGCAAAAATGAAGGATGCGGGACGCAGCTCTCTCCTGGAACCGAACGCAGTGGATAAACTGATTGTGCAAGAGAGAAGGAAGAACGAAGCTTTTTCTTGTGAGCGCTGGATCTTAACACAAATGTGTATATGTGCACACAGGGAGCACTCAAGAATGAAATAAACCAGGGTTAGACCCGCGGGGGTTGGTGTGTTCTGACATAAATAAATAATCTTAAAGCAGCTGTTCCCCTCCCCCCCAAAAAAGGATGATTGGAAATGGAGAACCGAGGATTCACAAAGAAAAAAGTATGTTCATTTTTCTCTGTAAAGGAGAAAGTGAGCCAAGGAGATATTTTTGGAATGAAAAGTTTGGGGCTTTTTTAGCAAAGTAAAGAACTGGTGTGGTGGTGTTTTCTTTTCTTTTTGAATTTCCCACAAGAGGAGAGGAAATTAATAATACATCTGCAAAGAAATTTCAGAGAAGAAAAGTTGACCGCGGCAGAATGAGGCATTGATTGGGGGAGAGAAACCAGCAGAGCACAGTTGGATTTGTGCCTATGTTGACTAAAATTGACGGATAATTGCAGTTGGATTTTTCTTCATCAACCTCCTTTTTTAAAATTTTTATTCTTTTTGGTATCAAGATCACGCGTTTTCTCTTGTTCTTAACCACCTGGATTTCCATCTGGATGTTGCTGTGATCAGTCTGAAATACAGTGAGTGACCCTTATTTTCTTATTTATTGGTGAAGAAAATGTCAGTTAATTTGGTGTTCTTGGTCTCTTTATCCTTTCTCCCCCTTTGGTGTTTTTGTTAAAGAACTGGCTATTGGGGGCCAGAAAATAAGGGAATGGGTGGCCCACGCATTTGCTTCATCAGTCTCTGCTCTCTGATAAGCCAGTTTGCTATAAGGATGCAGGTTGACTGCATCCTGGGCAGATGCCTTTGCAAATGTTCACCAGGAAAAAAAAAAAAAAAAAAAAAAAGCTCCCCAAGAAAGCTGCTGCAGTATGGGTGCCAGTGCTGTGTGACTGACACTCTAGAATGCATTTAAGTTGTTTGTCAGCCCCGGAGTTAGATGTACAAATGTTTAGTTATTGGAAATCGAAGGGACTCAATTTAAATTTCATTATCCGACCTGACATTGCAGATCAACAGAATGTATTAACACAAAAATATGACAATAAACCAAGCCGATGAAGGGTGGCTTCTGGCTGGTGCGTGGGTGGAGGGAGAAAGGGTGGGCTTTTGGGCAAGGAAGCTGGTGGAGAGAAGTGGCTGTACTTTCCACAATCACTCTTGCATACATATGCCCAGATGTGGTCTTCAGGTTACCCGGGTTCACACCAGTGCTAAAAATGAAACAAGGAGGACCTACTTCTGTCCAACTCCACCCCCTTCTAACTGAGGACTTCTTTGGATTACAGAGAGGCTGTGTATAGACTGTAGAGCGGTGGTGGCTTGGGTTTTGCCAGAAACCTTTTCAACATCACCAGTTCACAGCTCCTCAGAAAAAGAAAGAAATCTAGTGTCCTGTGGTAACTTAGAAAAAGCAGCTGAAGAAGAGGTGTATGTTGAGCACTAATACTTCTCATGTGCCGGGTTTATCTTGGAAAAAGAGGCCAATATGAAAAATAAAGCAGAAGGTAAAAAATGCTTAGAAAGTCTGAGCGCCTGTAGGATCACCTTCCCTCCTCCCCCATAGCTGCCAAAGTCATGGAGCTGGCCTTTTTTACAGAACTTTCCCCCTTCACCCTTCTCTATTCCTCTCTGGGGCCTTCTATCAGAATCATAGACTCATATAGCTTTAGAGCCAGAAGACTCTCCAGAGATCTCATGTCAACAAAAAAAGGAAACTGAGGCCTAGAGAAGCTATAACTCTTTCATTAATGGCCAAACAGCATGAGACAGGTGACTCACACAAGCCTCAGAACGCAGGCAAAAGTCAGTTTGGGATCCAAACTGGACAGGTATACTCCTGTATTTTGGATGCCGTTTTATGAGTAAGGGTCAAAGGAAGGCACATTGGTCCTGAGATCTTGAAATAAAACTTCTGCCAGTTTGGACCTCAAGGGTTACAAACTCCAGCATTCATTTTCTCTCTTCCCTTCCTCCCTCTCTCCCTCTTCCTTTCTTCTTTTCCTTTCTATAGCATAGTTTAGATAACCCTGGCTTGAATACCATTTAAAAAAAATAAGATCCACAACTCTGACATATCCCAAAGGAGATGAAAGGCAGCACTCTCCTGGGTCCCTTCTTAGTGTTTAATCCTGTGAGTGGTGGTCCCCAGAGAGTCATTAAAGAACTGTAGAGTTCGATTTATATTAGAGAGGTGATAATAGAAACCAGAAACACGCAGCTGAAAGCATCTGAGCCTGTTCTTACACTCACATCATCTATTCTTATCCTTTTCATTACTCCTTAACTAAACTAGCCTACAGCTGAGTACTTCTCTAATTTATTTTTCTGGGCACATGTTTCCTGTTGGAACGCAGATCAGGCAATAAATTTACCAACCTATGAAAATAATTGTGCAAGATGGTTTTATTCCCTGAAATCCCCATAGGCTTGTGCATGTATTTTCATAGTTCTCTGCACTTTTTTGTATTTGTTTGCTTGTTTGCTTTGTTTTACGTTACCACAGTTAAGTCACCATTTGTAGACATGGAATGACTCAGTTATACTAAGTTCCTGCTCAGCTGGAACTTGGCACAATGACAAAGAAAGTAAGAAGAAAAACATGTACTTTGATGCTTTTTCACTTTATAGTCAAGTTCCTGGCTTCCCATGGGAACCCCCGCCTTGAAATTAGGTTGGGTCTGCCAATTGGAGGAGATTTTATTTTCTTTATATATATATATTTATATACATATATATATATATATATGTATCTTTTGTTGACATCAAGATTTCTTCAGTGCTGCTCTAATTAGGTCTGAAAGCACATTCCTCTCCTTGATAGTGTCACCCCTTCCCTGTACCCTCCACACTTAATGTACACATGCAACTTTCCTAAGAGAGAGAAAGGGAAAGAAGTGAAGAGAGAATCTGTTCAAAATTTTGGTCTGAAATGTGTCCTCCCATCCCCCTCCACTTAAACATTTTCAAATCTGGAGTTAATAGGGCATCTAAGGTGTCATCATCTTTCATACTGGCAAATCATTCCAGCAACTCTACCATTAGGAATCTATGGCCCACCTGGGGGTTAACACCTTTGGTTTAGTAGTCAGAGTTGGCCCTGCATTTTGGTTAAGTACTGATTTGTTTTAAACTGATTGGTTCAGAAGCTCTGCATTTGTTCATGTACTGTTCACAGAATTAGGGCCATGACAGAGCTGGAGACTTACTTCATCAGTGGGTGTCAGGGCCCAAGTTGGGGCCCACTGAAAGACATTTGTGAGTAAGCAGTTGTCCACCAGAATCTGCCGAGGACCCTATGCCCAGAAAGCTACTGGGTTTTACAAGTTTTAAAGTTACATTTTCGAGTATCTTCTTCCTCAAATGTAATAGCTATGCCCTTTGAGCAATAAATACTTTTAATTTCCCTGGCTCTCAATTGTCTAGTCTATGAGGTGGGAATTATGATATGTAATTTGTTGAATTGTTTTATGACTTAAAAGGAGTGTTATGCAAAGCTGCAAGCATAATAGGCCCTCTAAGGATGGCTGTTTGTTATGGTTATTCTTGGATTAACGTGGATTAATTTCCTGAGAATGAGTAACAGTCTGGCTAAGCACTTTAACAGTTCGAGCACCTATACATGAAAAATAGGGAGTGTGCAACTGACCTTACGATAGTTGCCAGGACCCTCATTTGAGGTCTTATCAGGACAGATTGGCTCAATATATTATTTTAGATATAAAGTGCTACCTCATACTAGAAACTGTACATTATGACTTTCTCCTAAGAGTATAGAAAAATAAATCTCAGCAAAAATAATATTTGAATGAAATTTTACAGGGAAGTAATGCAATTAATGTGCTGTGTGTGTTTTTGGTCTAAAAGTTGAATAAGATTTCTGGTATTTTAAGTGTGTCATTTTAGCCACATATTACATAGTCTGGACCTGGATGTACAAAATAAAGGCAAATGTCTATGCAGTTATATAATTTAAATTATATGGTATAAAATTCCATTACTGATATTAAGCCCTCCAAAACCACAATTTGGATTCACAATTCTAGTCAAAATGAATGCTATGTTCATTAAACAAAATCTTTACTTTGTTATAGGCTAAAGACTCATTAGAATATATAGAATGAGGAAGATGTAATGCAGACACACACGTCATTGTTTACATGTGCAAATCTTCCCACACCAGTGGTTTTCTGAGGCAGGCACTCATGGTCATTGCTCATAATTTCATTCTCTATAGCAGCAGCTCTGTTTTCTGTCCATTTCCTTAATATTCTTCTAGGGACCTGTTTTCCCCTTAAGAGAAAAGGAGTCCTACCGTAGTAATTGTTATTCTTAATGTCTCATCTGTGGATGATAATAGTACAGTTAGGCTTGGGAGATAGCCATTGGATTCTTCTGTTTCTTTTCAGTGAAAACAATTTGAAATCTGTGTGAATATTGGAAAAGCATTTGAAAGTTCACCATTTTCACTGACCTTAAGAAAAGATGGAAATTCTCTATGAAAGTTCTTACCATTTGATAAATTTTACTTTTTTGCATGCTTCCTAAAGATGAATAAGAAATTAGGTGAAACTTGGACTCTGGCATCTTAAGTGAATTCAAATACTCAGCTTCCCACTGGGCCACGTGTGTTACATGCATCATTTAACCTTTCTGAGCCTGTTTGCTTATCTGTAAAATAGAGGTAATAACAACTGCATGGAACTGTCTGCCGCAAGGGTGAGATCAGATTGCATATGCCACGCACAGCAAGCATTCAATAAATGCACATTTAAATGGATCATCTATGATTTTAGTTTAGATTTGCAGAAAAACAGATATGGACTCTGTTGGAGGGAAGCTGTTACTCTAAGTTCACATTGGCATAGATTAAGAAAGAGAAATATATAGACAGGATTAAGGTTGGAGTAACACATAAATAGATATGACCATTTTTGGTAAGGTCCTGCCATTTTAAAACATATTTAGAAGTGCCTTAGTGAATACCATTTCGTCAGTAAAGATTGAAATATACTTTGTGAATTGTGGAAAATATATTCTGTGTTCATATAAACTTCGGTTAGAATGTCAAGTACTTTATAATACAGGCATAAAAACATGAATGATCTGTAAGTGGTATCTTAGAAGATTCCCTAAGAAGGTCAAGAATCAGTTGCGTCTTTCATTTCTTCAAAATAATTTTTGTGGAGAAATGTTAATTTGACCATTGAAATTTAATTTGGCTGATCTTGTGGCTGAGACACTGTGCTTATAACACTTTCTGAATGCAAAGGTTTTGTTATGTCCTCAGCACCACAGAAGAATGGCTGGCAAGTAGTATCCATGCAATAAATACTGCTTGAATGAATTTAGTTTGAGAAACACCTCCTCTCAATAACTCAAATGCATCACATACAAGAGTGTATGCAAACACACGCAGGCACGCACATATATACCAGAAGCCTGGCTTTGGGGAATTTATAGAAGCTTAATAACAAAAGCCAACAAGTATACTGATGGAATACACATACACACACACACACACACACACACACACACACACACACAGAGTAACATTAAGTTGCTTCCTTATGTTGGAAAACCTGAGGTCTGAAAGTCATGTGATGCAGTGTGTATTTCTTATTCTTGGTGTTGTCATTAATGAACTGTGACATTTTGTACAAGTCAACTTACCTCTCTAGGTTCTATATTCTCTTGTTAGATCAAGTAAAAACTAAGGTTACTTCAAGCACTAAGATTTTAGGATCCTGAGTTCATAATTGACTACCTTGGAATTTAGTATTCCCAAAATTAAAAATATATAATTATTGATCTTAGGAAATTAGTTATTAAAATGTGGAGAAGAATCCCATAGTATTCAGTGAGAAAGGCAGAATTGTGTTAAAATGGCAGATAGGTGGGTAAAAAGGTGAAGGAAATGCTCAGTTTGTAGGGGAAATACTTCAAGATTTGGAATAGACAAACCTCGGATTTCAACTTTGTTTCATCACCTGTTAGCTGGGGCCTCTAAATTTGTCAATTAACCTTGTTAATCCTCGGTTTCCTCAACTGTAAAATTGACTTTATTTTTTTGCAGTTATTTTGGGAGCAATAAAATGTCTTAAGTATTTGGCACCTGACTGGCACTCAATAATTGCTAGCCCACTTTCTTTTCTTTGAAATCTTTGGTTATTTAAAACAGAAATGGGAAGATTTAACATTTAAGATTCTGTGAGTGTTTTGCTTTACTTTTATGGAGCATATAAATAAAGATTTCCTGCCAACTTTGCTATCCAAGTTGGTGATGTTATTTTTGATCATGGTTTTCAATGTCAATCAAATTCATAATGAAGTCTAAAAATAATGAAAAACTTATGTAAAGTTAATATACTTTTCTTTCAACTTTGCCACAGGCTTATGAGAGCTTTGTGCACTTAGGAAAGCTTTCAACACTTCCGGGGTTTACAAGTATCTAGTAGTCCCTTCTTATCTGCAGTTTCACTTTTGGTGGTGTCAGTTACCTGTGGTCAACCGAGCAGAGATTTTAAGAGAAAGAGACTACGTTCACATAATTCTGTTACAGTATGTTGTTATAATTGTTGTTAATTTTTACTGTGCCTAATGCATAAATTAAACTTTGTCATAGATACGTCTTTAGAGGAAAAATTATAGTTTATGTAGGGTTTGGTACTATCAGTGTTTTCAGGCATCCACTGGGGATTATGGAATGTATCTCCTCTACCAACAAGAAGGCACTACTTAATAAACTTAATAATAACTTAATAAAAACAGTAGTAACCACCATTTCCTGAGCATTTGATATGCACCAGGCACTGTACTGAAAATATAACATGTAATGTATCTCCTCTACCAAGAAGGAAGCACTACTGTAACAATAAAAACAGTAGTAACCACCGTTTCTTGAGCATTTGATATGCACCAGGCACTGTACTGAAAATATAACGTGTATTTTTTTTTCCTTAATCCTCACTTAGAAAACAGAAACACAAAGAGGCTAAGTAATTTGTCTACGGTTATATAGCAGCTAAATGGTGAGGCTGGGAATAGGAACCGCGTATCTCCTGACTTGAGAACCCAAAATCAGAATCAGTAAAGTCAAACTTGTTGACTTGGTAACAAATAAACATAGCAGTTCACTATTATGTAACCTGGTACTCAATCTGACTGTTTTCACTGGGCTTGAGATGTCTGCAGTTTCCTTTCCCCCTATTTCCTGAAATGAGAGTTCTCCACCTGCTTAGGTCACATATACCTTCCGTATATTTGTCAGTCCTCGGTCATTTCCAAGTATGCCCTTAAGTATGGAAGTGACTTATAAGAAAGACTTAGGCAACATTGTCCCAACTGACCGAACATATCTAATGGAAAGATTTTGCAAAATGTTGTAAGGCATCTAGAAATGTATAATTATATGAGAAATATGGTCAATGCTAATAGTAAGGTTAGAGTTTAGATACGATGGGCATAAACCAGATGAGGTCCTCATTGTGGGGGCCCAACACCTGATGTTAGTCCTTCTTGTGTTTATCTCTCTGTAACACGATCCCATCACCTGCCTCTGGTTTCCTGAAACTCTTCCAAGGGTTTGAGGCACTCCTCATTGATCACTTTATTGATATCACTTTATCCTCCTTCTGTTTTCCTAATCTTCTCCTTAAATAATGAAGGCTTCCCCCTTTGAGTCACTTCTACTCCCAGTGTCTCTGCATTCCTGAAAGACATAAGCTGTGGGTTTTTTGAGAGATGAATCTCAAATCCTGGCTAACCTGTGTATGCTGTTTCTGTTTTCTAAGTGAGGATTAAGGAAAAAAATACATGTTATATTTTTCAGTACAGGGCCTGGTGCATATCAAATGCTCAAGAAATGGTGGTTACTACTGTTTTTTTTAAATTACAGTAGTGCCCCTTGTTGGTGGAGGAGATACATTCCATGATCCCCAGTGGATACCCGAAACCACTGATAGTACCAAACCCTACATAAGTGTCCATTGCCAGCAAGATCGCACTTAATTACCTGAGTCTCCTACAAGCCTTGCAAACTTAATACTCCATTTATAACTGGTTATTGCTTCTCCAGAAACCTAGATATGCACCAGGCACTGTACTGAAAACATATTTTTTTTACTCCTTAATCCTCACTTAGAAACAAAAACTTGGATATTTACAGTTTTAAATGATATCAATATCTCTTTAACCTCCCTCCTATCCAACCAGTCATCAAATCCAATCTACTCACTACCTTAAAGTCAGCTTTGGTCTATCTCGCTATTGCTGTGGTCCAGATTCTAGCAGTTCTCTCCTAGATCGTCTCTAACTAGTCTTTCTGATAATGCCAACTTTTCCTCAGATAGTCCATTACTCGTTCTTCCTCTAGATATATCATCCTAACAAGTAATGCTGAACATCCTCTTTATATTCTTGAAATATGTTTTTAGAATAAAATCCAGACTCTTCTCAACAGCACAGTCCGGCCAGCCTATTCACGCCCTCTCCCATCTGCCTGCCATGCTAAACGTTTTAGTCCTCTAGGGACACGCCAGGCTAGTTTGAACTCAAACTTGGTGAGAGCTAATCCATTTACCTAGGATATGATCTTCATATGTCAAGTCTCAGAGCAAGTTACCTCCTTTGGGAACATCATTCCCAGCTCCCCTAAGCCCACTGATCTCCCTGTCCTCTGTACACAAACATTTTGTTCATATATTTGTGATAGCTCTTACTATTGTTATATGTATTTGGCAAAAACCTAGGAAATTGTGGCTTCTTTTAGAATATGGATCCCATTGACTGGGTGCGGTGGCTCACACCTGTAATCCCAGCACTTTGGGAGGCTAAGGCGGGTGGATCAACTGAGGTTGGGAGTTCAAGACCAGCCTGACCAACATGGGGAAATCTGTCTCTACTAAAAATGCAAAATGAATCGGGTATGGTGGCACGTGCCTGTAATCCCAGCAACTCAGGAGGCTGAGGCAGGAGAATCTCTTGAACCCAGGAGGCAGAGGTTGTGGTGAGCCGAAATCACGCCGTTGCACTCCAGCCTGGGCAACAAGAGTGAAACTCCGTCTCAAAAAAAAAAAGAATATGGACCTCATCTTATTCTTCTTGTCATCTCCCACATCTAACTTAGTGCATAGAGATTTTCAGTGTATCTGGGGAGAACTAATAAATGAGTGGTGTGATCTAACACATCTTTAAGGTAAAGAAATTTCTTTAATTCAGTTTGTGATATAGGCCATTATTTTCCCAATATTTTTATTGTTAAGATCAAGTTTTATTATTTTTCCTGTAGGAACCCATTTTTCATAACTACTTTGCATAATAAAACATCACAAGTTTTTTTACTTTTACTAATAGACAACATGTACCTGGCAGTTCTCATTTTTTGAAGTGCACTAGATGAACATTTAAATCAAATGATTTGATATAAATTGAGCCAAAAGCAAAGGTGCTTTAATTACCTTGTGCAAGTACATGAGTATGTGTATGAAATCTAGTTGGCTTTTTGAAATATTGATAATAGCTGTTCTTGAGGATCTCAGTTTTAAAAATAGTTCTTTAAATATATTTTAGTGCTAATTTAATATTCCAATGCATAGCTCCTCATAGGCTTACTGTAGGTGTGGTAATGTACAGTCCTCACTGACATTGTTCACAAAGTCTGCTGGTCACAAAAATCAAGGTGGTCCTTGCAGTTGTGCATTGCACACGCCTCACAGTTGTATGAAGCAGGCCTTCCTACTCATGAATGATTATCAAAAAAGAGAATGTGAATTTTAAGTTTGAATAATGTCCATAAATGGACTAATATAACAAGAGATTAAAAAATATCTCCCTAATAAAAATACCATCATTAAATATAGAAAATAATGGGCTGCAATCATTTTTGACGACATGTGAACACCTGGCTTTGTGGGAGCCAGGCATACATACATTCATGGACATAATACTTTGACTCCATGCTACAGAAGGCTATTTCCTCCTTTCTCTCCTGAGGAGCAGCAGAAAACACTGGATCACATGAAGGAAAGTGGTAAATGATAGGATACTATTTAATTATGGCTTAATTTTATCTTGCATTTTGAAGAGAAACGTCTTAAATATGTTGAACTGGAGTATTTGTGTTTTTATATTAATAGTTCTTTTTTAAAGTTTTTCTTCTAGTTTTAGATTATTTCTAGTTTAGAGATTAATATTCTTAATCTCTAATAATAGCAGATGATAAAGCATTAATAGTCATGCTTCATCATGCTTTTGAAATCTAGTGATTTCTTTTAATCCTTTCAACAAATTTTAGCCCCAGAACTTCCAAAGGGATTATTTCCTGACCACTACATTCCTTATGATAAAGAGTGAGGATTTGGGAAGGTATGCCAGGGAAGGTTTTGTTTTTTTGTTTTTTTTGTTTTTTTGAGATGGAGTCTCACTCTGTCACCCAGGCTGGAGTGCAGTGGTGCGATCTCGGCTCACTGCAACCTCCACCTCCCAGATTCAAGTGATGCTCCTGCCTCAGCCTCCCGAGTAACTGGGATTACAGGGACATGCCACCATGTCCAGCTAATTTTTGTATTTTTAGTAGAGACAGGGTTTCACCATGTTGGCCAGGCTGATTTCAAACTCCCATCTTCAGGTGATCCACCAGCCTCGGCCTCCAAAAGTGCGAAATATTTATTTAGAAGAACCAGTGATGAGTTTTGTCTTAGTTCTTGTCAAACTACAAACTGTTGAGATGACACTTGTAGGCAACCTCCCAAGACAACTTCTTGGGAGGGATCCATTTGCTTTAGCTCATCAATTTTGACCAAGTCACATTGGGAATGTAGGAGAATTTAGCTGTCCAATTATATGTGTGTTTGTTGCTAAAGTAGGAGCGTGTGTGTGGGAGTGGGGGTCCACAGATTTTTAAAAAAGAAAGCCTTTTTTTTTTTTTTTTGAGACAGAGTCTTGCTGTCGCCCAGGCTGGAGTGCAGTGGCACAATCTCGGCTCACTGCAAGCTCTGCCTCCTGGGTTCACGCCATTCTCCTGCCTCGGCCTCCCGAGTAGCTGGGACTACAGGCGCCCGCCACCTCGCCCGGCTAATTTTTTGTATTTTTGTAGAGACGGGGTTTCACTGTGTTAGCCAGGATGGTCTCGATCTCCTGATCTCGTGATGTGCCCACCTCGGCCTCCCAAAGTGCTGGCATTACAGGCGTGAGCCACCGCACCCGGCCAGCCTTTTTCTGATGATGACTAATACAGTTCCCTAATTATTAAAATAACCTGTTATCATCAATGTGGTCCTACCTAGAACAAGTTGACAGATTTACTTGTGATGCTTTAAAAGTCATCCTATTGTCAGTGCAGCTGATCATTTTTGTTTGTTATTAATCTAAAGAACTGTAGTACTAAGGAATTTATTTTCAGAGCAATAGACATGTTTTCTTTCAGCTAATGGTTTGATAATGATGGTGAGAGCTTCAATAACTAAGATATGAATGTTCTGAAAAAGGTGCGTGACACTTGAAAATGTAGAGATGTGCCTCTCCTGAATGATTTTACAGTTGAACCTGAGCCAGATCTCAGTGTGTGCCGATTTTTACAACCTTAAGGGAAAGAGAGAGAGAGAGACTGAGAAAGAGTTTGGGGGGACAGAGCTCATCCTGGCTCAGCTGTTCTAATCTGGGCAGAAAGAATGCCCATAGCTTAGTTAGCTGATCTCTAGAGAGGCTCACCTCAGCAGAGACCACAGCACGTGTGTGGATGAATGAATTCAGACACATTATGGGGAGGGATCTAGAGGACTCCTATTTTTACTAACTGAAAAAGCAAAAAGTCAGAGGCCACCCTAAAAGAGTTAACATCTACACAGTGGTGTTCAGGAAGGCAAGAATGGAACTACGAAGGCTTTCTCTGTATTGTTTTGAACGTTGCCATGGCAATCGTTTCCAGCAGAAGTTACATGTTTTTCAATTCCCCAAAGCAGCAAGCAGCCTTTCCCTCTCTTTCTCACCCTCTCTGCATCCATCCCTATCTGCCTTCATCCTTAGTCCTCCCCATCCCTTTTCTCCTCCCTCTGTCCTTTCTTTTGTTCTCAAGTCCCTCTACCATTCCCTATTGACAACAAAAAATTCCAACTCCAAAAGGTCGCTTTTAGACAGAATGCGAGTCAGACATATAGTCTTCTATCTGGGTTTCTGTTTTCCCCCGTCTGTTTACGTATTAAAGACCTAATTAAACGGAAGCTGTGGATGGAAGCAGGGTTGGGGCTTTCCCTTGTTGGTAGGACACAGAACATATTATAATGGTTGGTGTTGTGGCGATATGTTAATTGGATCGCTCCAGGCAAGTGCAGAGCAGCAGTCTCTGACAATTAGAAAGAACAATGACTTTACTATGAGTGAACCCACTCTCTTAACCAGTGGAAGGATTAGCATGCATTGCAGGTCTCTGGAAGGTTCCTGTAGACCCGAGAGAGATCTGCAGTTGGAAATGCCTCCTGTCTCTTTATAGCTATGCTGCTGCCTCTCCTTTAGCTTACTTTCCTGCCAAGGGAAGAGGAGTGAGAGGACGGCAAGATTTGGTTTACTGAGCTGGTGCGGGACCCTGTGGCAGACCTGAGCCATAGGATATATTACAGGGATGTTAAGAAGAAATCTTTGCCTGCTTAATGCACGTGGCCAGTGAATTGTGAAATGGGTCTCATTAGAGCCTTTCATATCCCGGCATGTGCCAAAGTGCTTTGCCGGCACAGCGCCATCACTTCAGGTCCAACCCTTCTGCTGTTCACTGCAGCCAAGAAGGGACAGAGACTCTGTCTGTATTAAAGCCTTCAGTCCCATCTCTCTCTGTCTACTGTTCATTGTAAGGTTCCTCTGGGCCTTTCAGTCCAGCCAGGGATGAGGCCCAGCGTATCCCCTAGGTGTTTATAGAGAGGAAATATGAAGAATTTTGAGCATCACAGATGGATTTCAGGCAGCCAGTGGGTGCTGGCACCCAGATGTTTCCTCTTTTTCCCAGGGCTGGCACTGAAACTGTATCTAGACTTCCCTGCAAATATGCACAGATACTCACCTGAAAGAAAGGATGAGTAGTTCAGGGCCGAGTAAATCATCAAGGACTTATCTGTTAGATAAAAAGGAACACCTTACTTTTTCTCAGATTCATATACTAAAGATTTTAAAATGAAATTATATCTCCCAAAGCATAGTCCCATAAGTAATACTAATAAATGCCATATACTGAGTACTGACTGTATGTCAGGCACTGTGCCTGTCTCTTATTTAGAACACCCCATGAGTCCACAAGGTTGGTGAATGACATAACAGCACAGACATGGAAGGCAGACTAGTAAGAGCTCTGTTACCTCTTAGATCTGTGGTTTCAGGCAATTTATTTATAATTCTGAACCTCAACTTTCTTATGTGTGACATAGGCTTGATTATAGTGCAGCATTGTAGTGAGTTAGAATTGAAATAATTCACATAGAACTTTTAGCAAAGTGCTTGGCGCATGGAAATACTCAAGCTATTATTTGTAAAAAGATAAGAGACATTGTCTTACACAATATTGTAAAACAATTACTAAGCATGTGCCTCCAGAAGAAAGGTGTTAAAAGTAATTATGGGCAGATTGTTTAATAAAAATGGAAATATGGCATAAGAAAATGAGTTTCTGAATTCAGAATGGTGTAATTCCTGTTGTTTTCTGTATAGCGCTGTAGTTTGGAAAGTAGAATTGGTGAGATCAATGAAACAGATTTGTTGCATTTATTCTGGGTAGATGATTTTTATCCATCCATATTCGAGTTTTCTTTTGGGACTGATCTCTTGGATGTGCCTCAGTTGTGATGCCTTGGATTTGAAATAAGAAGGGAAAAGTCTAGCGAGGTTAAGCAAAAAAGAGAATTTGCTGACCTATGTAATTGAAAAGTCCTACAGTACATGGAGTTCAGGTGTAGTTTGATCTAGATGTTCCCAATGTCACAGGGACTCCTGCTCTGTTTTCCCTATATTTCCCTTGGCATAGTCCTCTTTCATGGGCTTTTTTAATCAATCCATTGTTTTGCATTCCCTCAAACATCACCATAGAAAGTTCCATAGTTTTGTCCCAGCACTCCCAGTGAGTACCCTGAGATCACAGCTGATTAGATTAGCTTATATCATATTTCTACTCATAAACTATCATTGGCTTTAAGGTAAGGGAGTAGAGGGTCAGTGCATCCCCAAATGGAACTCAGGGGCTATTGAGAGGTAACAGGAATTATGTGCTGCAGACAAAACCACTAATATCTATCATATACCTGGTGGTAGAGAGTGAGAAGGACAAGTTGCTATGTTTCATAATGTAACTTGCTACAAGGGTTAATTCTGTTTGTACTTCTCTGTAATGCTACGTTGTATATAGGTATTGAAGTTGTAATAACTAAGGAATTTTGATATTCCAGCAAATCGTCTGGCTGTAGTGATCAATTTTTCAGTGGAACAACTTCATCTGCATTCATGCTATTTTTGCATTATTCCTCTCATCTCTTAGAAACAGATCTTCGTTTTTGAAAGAGAATTTACAAGTGCTTTTTTGGAAATGAAGAAACAAAAGTAAAAACAAAAGAATTGTCTTCAGTCAGTAGCAACTCACTGGTAGAGGATCTTTAAAACGCCTTGAATACCCACACTCCTGGTCACTTGTCCCGGCCGTAGATGTGCTTAAATCTAGCTTCGATTTAATCTAACTGTTGTTGCAAAGATCTTAGCAGTGACATAGGCCATTCCAGATCTCTCCATTCTGCCCACCCAGGGATGGTGATCTGGGCCATGTGACACGTCTTTTTCTTCTTCATAGGCAAGGTGACGGAAACTCATATCTGGCCTTTGGATACAAATATTTGTTAAGAAGCTCTGTTCAAAGTACATGACTGCTTGCCAAGTTCAAGGACTTATCTCTTTCGAAGTCTTAATACTGTGTGTTCCATATTGGGATCACTGTACTTACTTAATTCTTACTTATGCAGTGACATGCTCGGAATTGAGAATCAAACCAAGTTCATATATTTCTCGAAGCTATGGGAGAACAAATGACTGTTGGAGTAGGGTTTTCCTGGAAAGTTAAAGCAGTGAAGGAGACTGCCACTTTTTTAAGTACCTGTTGTATGGTAGCAATACTAGTGAGTTATATATTTTATCTCATTGTACCCTTATGACAACTGCAATAATAACCACAATACAAAAAAATCAGTGATAGGTAACATTTATGGAGTGTTTGCTGTGAGTAGGCACCATCTAAAGGTTTTACCTTTGTAAAGACATTGAATCCGCAAGGAAATAAGCAGTAAGCACCCTTTTTAAAGGTGAGAAAGGGAAGCTGAAATAAGCTCAATGACTTACCCATGTCACAGAGACAATAAATGGCAAAACTCTACTTTGAACCCTTGGTCAAGCCAGTGGTTTTCTACTATGCTGTGCTGCCTCTCACATGGGACTGCTTACTACTACTGCTAATTAATAATAATAATAATAATAATTTGATACTAGATTTCTTTTAGTTTAATGAAATAACACTGAGTAAGACCTGTAACTCTTTCCCTTAACCTCACTACTTTTTATACTTCCTTCCTCTTTCCCCCTCTTCTTATCCTGGGTGTTCTCAGTTCAACAACCTGTTATAGTATTTTGCCTCTAGTTTGGCCAGGGCAGCCAGGGCAGCTACCCAGCCACAACTCTGGATATTTGAAAGTAATTGTTTTTCTGCATCATTTATTTTAAATATATCAACCCTTTGAGATTGCCACAAATAAACCACAAGGGTCTTTAAGGAGGCCTTACTGTTTTCTTATGTTGGGGAGAGTGAAGAAACATTTAATATCCCGGTGGTCCCTGGCAACTGAACTTGCAAAGTCTGTGCAGGTATTAGTTGGCAGGCCTCATTCCTTAAGATGTGGTGATACTAACAGTCACACAGCTGCATAAGGCTGTACCACATATTCCTGCCTCGTTGGTATCCATCAGAAGACATCCTCCTCTGTATATAGAACAAGGAAATTGGACCTTTTCCTCCATAACTCTTAGCACTCTTTACCTTTTCCTACCAGGATGGTACGTGGGAGAGGCAGGAAGAGATATAGTGATAGAGCTCTGGGATACTGTCATTGCCGCTTTTCCCATGAAGGTACTAAACAAAATTGCCATTTTCAGCTCCTCCGGGCATTGGTCCAGATGGGAGGCAATGCCCCCAGTTTCCTTACTCCTTCAACATATCGCCCTTTATTTTGCTTATGACACAGACACTGCAGCAGCAGGGAAGACAGGCGCAAAACAGCGTGATTACAGAATCTATGGACACAAACGCTTGCTTGCATACACACACACGCACGCACACACACACGCGCGCACACACACACACGTGCGCACACACACACACACACATTTCCCACCAATTTATCTCAGTGTCCTGAATTCCCACATGACTTCTTCTGAAGGGCCTTCTAGAGACAGGTGCCACTTATCTTTCTCTATTATTCAAGGTACAAGGAGAAAGAAGTGCATATTGAGGCAATACACTATAGATTCAGGGCAAGGTTTGACATCTGAGGATGATTTTCCTTACTGCCTGCTCCATATTTGACTGAATACCTTCTCTACAGAGAATGTAACAGTAGCTTTAATATCAGTTGTGGCTTCTTTTCCCTAAATCTAAGACTTTTTAAAGACAAATGGAAGAGGACTGGAGCTAGTCACTATTTTATATTACTCGAACCACTGCTTTCTGTCCCTTAGGGCTGGCAAGACAAAGCAGGCTCTTGCTTCCTATTGTCTGTAGAATGTGTCCCTTCCCTATTCTAACTCAGCATTTAGCACTTATCAGGCCCAGGTAACTATAATCATGCCCTGATTTGCCCTTCTCCTTCCAGTCCGTCTTTATCAAGTTATTTATCTTCCAAATAATCACAAAGCACTGTTTTAATGCAGTTCTCTTACTAACAAACCTTCACTTGCAAAATAAGTGCCAGGCCCTGTAATCCAAATCTCCTCCAGAGAGCCTCTCTATCTCAACTCCTCCTCTCTCTCAATTCCAATATGTATTTCTTGGCTATGCCATATTGGTTTTCATTTCCAACATCCTGTTTTGCATGAGTAATTGTTCTATGTGCTTATTATTTGTTCCTGCTTTTAGCCGGAAGGCTGTCTGAGGTCAGCCCCTTGACTTCCACCTCTGGGTCCTCACCTTCATGCCTTACGTATAGTGAATAGCCTATAGATGCTTTGTGATTGAAAGAATGTTCTTCACAAACTTCCAACTGCTGATCTTCAACAACATTTTTAAAAATTCAAATGAAATTATGACTTTTTTGTTAGGTTTTCATTAATCTTTGTAATAGCCCCATAGACTCCACTTGGGGCCAGCCAACCTTCTCCATTAGGGGAACCCACCTAGTAGTGTGTTGGCTTTGAAATGAAAGCAACTCTCTTTTGCTGAGTTTCCTATGGTGTCTCTTTAGAGAGCTGGTATTGGATGAGCGGTAATTTAGAGCTCTAGGTTTCCTGCAGCTGTTTGCTTAGCTGGAATGTGGAGCGCCCTAGTAAAGCAACCTGCTTCTGTGGGCTTCGTTGTGCTTCAGAGGGCTGCCTGCTTTTGTTGTTCTATAGTATGGATATGATGGGTAGATTTCCCAGGATTTCCCAAGGGAAATGCTCATGTGTACAAGATGTTTCTTTTTCCAGCCTCCCATTGGATTAAAGTTATAAGGAGCAGGATGCAATTGTTACATTTAATGTTTCAAATCTCCCCCTGTTTGCATATTATTCTAATATGTAGCAATGGTCCCTGAAGCTAGATTGCCAAATGGGCAGGTGTCACGATGAATCTTGCAATAACAGATAGAGGCAAAAAAAAGTAGAATGTAGTGTATTTCTCACATAATTAAATTTATACGTTTAAAAGACAGACTCTTGTTATTTCGTTGGGATCAAAACATCCTTTTGTTAAAGGTGAATGATTATGATAGTAGAAGGTATTTTTTAAATTCTAATGTCAATGCTTAGCAAGATATAAAGTCATATAGATATAATTACACAACTGTGTGACAAATGACCACCATGTCTATTATTCACTTAGATAGTCTAGGACACTGCCATAAGCTATAAACATGAGAGCCCCTGAAAATAGCCTTGAGCAGGTGGTTGCAAGTGAAATAGGAAATATGGGTGCATTTCACTTGTAGCTTCTTAGCAGTACCTTTGTAATGGCTGTTTCCTACTGCTGAATGCAACTGTCAAAGGTGACATTCCAGTGAGGATGCTGCTGTGTGCTCTGGTTGTAGGACTCTATGTAAGTTACCTCTTTTCTGAGCCTTATGTTTCTGTAAAATAAGAAATCTGTGATGCTCTCTGGTATTCTTTTTATCTATCTAAGAGTCTGAGCTGTTTCACAGAACTATTTACAGGTAACAGGACTGTCTTTGCCAAAGAGAATGGAAATACATTTTTCTAGTTCCCCCTCTCAGAAATTTTGGATGGCTAATTTCCTTTCTTTGCCTCTTCTTGGCCTCCTCTGTCTCCTTTTTCATTATGCTTACCAAATGTATTTATTTCTGCTACTATCCATGTCCAGCCAAGTCCTTCTTCATATTGTGGTTTCTGTGTGTGTGTGTGTGTGTGTGTCTATTCCGCAGGGTAAGCACTTAATTTCATACTAGCTTCCACTAATTAACTACGAAATTAAGTAGGTGAATTCATTGATTCAGCACTTGGTTTGATGTTTATATTAACACACTGAAAGGGAAGCCCTGGATGTGGCCAGAGGCTTGACGGGAATCTTTCCCTCCCCTCCGGAATCTCCTTTGACTTCCCACACTAGATTTCTATCTTGCTATTTCTCAGAAGTATTCATGCTTTTGGGGAGCAGCCAAGTGACCAAAGCTGTATCAGATAGGAATGCCATTCTTCGTGACCACAGAAATAATCATTTCTTGTTCTTTTTCTGCCCCAGCTTACTGGCCACAGCTCCAGTTCTACTTTTGATGCACCTGGAGAATGCTCTCAGGATGCCTACCAAGATTAAAGTGATAGGTTTTTAATGTCAAATGCCCTATAGCCACTGCCCACCTGCCCCCTACCTCGTGGGGAAAATAGACTAAACTCTTGCTTGAAATCCTCATCTTGTTTCTACCAGAAAGAATGTAGGTAGGTAGCCGTAACAGCGTCCACACCCACATCGGAGCAATCAACTAGTATTCAGCAAAAGTCATATCTATTTTCATTTCTGTTTCCAACAATCATATCTTGTTTCATTCTTCTTTGCCTTAGCATATAATAACTACAAGTAAGCGACAGGTATGTTGGCCATTTGTCACAGAATTGTGTTTACCATTTTTTTGAACATTTTTCTCCATTTATGTAAAGATTTATGGCTTCTTTCAAACCCTGAAAATAGTATCTAGCAGATAAAATATGTTTTGTGATAAAATAGACTGGAACATGGTTTGTAATAGAGTAACAGCCATCATAAAGAGGCCTTTTCTTGGAGCTCATCCAAGCAGGTCAGTAACTTGTCAAAAGTAATTGGATTAAGAGAAAAATGTTGGATGAAATATATGTTCTCTGAATTTCTATACCTTCTGTATTTTGTGTCCCTGTTAAGAGTCCTGAATTAAGCAGCATTGCCTTAAGGTAGTGTATTTGTTCTATTTATTGAATTATATGCACTGATCGTTAGGATAAACTGACCTTATCTTCCCACTGCAGCATTACTAGTTGCCTTTGTCATTGACCCCCAGTGCTTCACACATACCCCCTACCATAACACTTACCACATTATTTACTAATTATATGTTTGTTCTCTATCTTCCCCCATAACTCTAAGCTTTGTCTATTCAGGGAACCAGACATCGTCTTTGTGTATCTCTTTGATACATACTGCGTATTAAATCAATATTGAAAGAAAATAAATGAAATAGTGAGCACTTAAAGCTTAAAGTGTATTTAAAGCGAGACTTAATTTATCTCATAATACTACAATTTGAATTTTAGTAAACTTTTATTTTGCAAAACTCATTATCACAGTGTTTTACATTATTGTATCTAACAGTGCCATTAAACTCATCATATAAATTAGCGCCTTAAGTCACTATTTTGGGTCTTAATCATATTGACACATGGCTTTAAAAATGTGGTTGAATTAGTATAACTAAAAGAACTAATTAGTTTCAATCAAGTTACCATTTTGAAGGGACAAAAAAAAAGAATGAATCATAGGTTTACACTCTGTTCACGGAGTCTGAATAATTTAACTAATGCTTTTATAATAAGACATGCTTTCCTCCAACGTGATTTTTGGTTGAAACTTTGCACCGAAAGAAGATGTTTCATTGAAATTATCATTTCTCACTAGCAACTACTTTATTGCATTTTTTTAATGTGCTAGGAGTGGAACAGACTTTGCGGCAATTTTTCTTTCACTTGGGGTCTTACACATCTTTAAAAATGTAAAAAAAAAAAAAAAAACGAAAAAAACAAACTAACAAAAAGCTGCCGGAAATTTACCCTCCCTCCTCTCCTTCATGCATGTAATTTTTCAAGAATCTCTCCAATGGATCTTGGTTAAAGAATAGATGATTCTTGGAATAAATTTATATGGAGTATCCACAATGCCAGAACTCATAGCTGCCTTATTACCTATTTTATGTAGGCTTAAACTTTTGAATCAGGAAGTCAGACATGGGCGATCAAGGAAGGTTTGGGCCCATTATGTTTTCAAATATTCATTTTACCTGATTGCTTGAGCCTACATAACCGGATTCGTAGTATTCCAGTTAGTGAATGACCTTAGTATTTGTTTTTGCTAAGGCCAATGGAGAAAAATGTTAACCATAAAGTATCCACCAAATAGCTATTTTCTTATGGAAATTTCAAAATATTTTCCTATCACAGGGTCCATTTTCTTATGCAATTTCTACTCAGTGAAAACCTCTCCACTTTCTGGAACTTCTGAATACATCCGTATTTCGTTTCTGTTCAATTTGGAGAATGTTCAATGTAATGTGCAGATATGGATTGATGTATCATATCAAGGTTTTTCATGGTATTTTATAGCACTGACTTTCAGATAGAACCAAAAGGAACATAGACTAAATGGTAGCATGACTGGAATTATATTAATAACTGAATGAGTGGGAGATGCCACAAGTGGCCTGCTCACTCTGGTTCAATTCAATTTGTGAAAATCATAGGACATGATAGAATAAAACGTTACTATGTGACTCCCTGGGTCTAGGATGCAGATATGAAATGAATCCATTGATGTCATGTGAGTCACACCAGAGTTCTTCCCTGAGAGACATTCATACGCCCTCACCCACATCGGTAGACAGGGGTCTACATTCGGAGCTGATGGAAGTGAAGAATGAGTGTATTATACCCCAGTGAAAGGTTCAGGAGTGAGCAGAAATACTGCCTTAGTGGCTTCAGGAGGCAGGGAAATGCCAAAGCCTACATTCCCTGAAGCTGTTTCAGCCAGAGCCAATAACTGAGCACATTTGACATAGTTTAGTTCAGCACAAGTTATTAAATGTCTGCTATGTGGTATGCTAACCACTATCAGTTTATGCTAGTTTTGAAATCCTCCCTTCTACATAGAGTTTTAAAGGTAGTGAGTTAGAAGGGAAGAACTTTACCTTTCATTCTCCACCTTTGTGTTCTGTGGTTTAGCGAAATTCGTTTAACTCTTCCAAAACTCTCTTTCCTAATTTGGAGATGCAGCTGCTCTGCTGTCTCTCTCCTATTCAGTGTTGTTGAAAGGATGGAAACATGGCAGAGCAGAAGAAACTGTAGACTTTTCATTTAGGATGGGCTGAGGGCTTATAGTCTGCTGGAAGGGAAGGGGTATTGGGAGCTGGTTTTGGAATAGGAGACCAGTTACATTTTCTTAGGTAATAAATATATCTGGGTAATTGGGGGTATCAATGTTGATGCAAATTATTTTGGGATAAAGTGCATCCTATCCTTTCATGTATGAATATCTCTTAGGATGTTTAAAAGGCTGCTCAAATTGAAGGTTTACAACTTTTGTGGCGACACCCTGCTTTAGTAGGTGCTCAAATGTCAGTATGCTCAGCTTTTCCCCACTAGCCACCTTACTCAGGAAGGAATAATAGAAAAGGCATTAAATTGAGCTCACCCTATTTGTTTATGTACACTAGTGTGATCAAAATCATCCGATACGCATGATAACTCTCAATGTCATTCTGCCTAAAAACACTCAATGATCGAATTAGTTGCAGCTATAGATGCTGTGGTAGCAGAAATTTTTGTTTACTGAATTGCCAGCTTTCAATGAACTGTGCAAGGAGCAACTGTGTGAAAATAGAAGTCAGTAATCCCCCTCTTCATCCCTTCACCTCTACCTCATTGTAAGGAGGATTTGGGTTCTTAGATTGGTTGAAAGAATAGAGGTTCTATGAATAAAATAGAAGAGGATAATTTTCTGTTCAAAGAAAGAAGAAGAGAGTGTTATGGGCAGAATTTTGTCCCTCAAAATTCATAGGTTGAGGTCCCGATCACCCAATGCTTCCAAACCTGAGCATATTTACAGATAACATCTTTGAAGAAGTAATTAAGTTAAAATGAGGTCTTTATGGAGTGGGCCCTAATGCAAAATGACCGGTGTCCTTTTAAGAAGATGAAATCTGGACCCAGATGTGCAAGCAGAAAGGAAAGACTGAGAATACAGTGAGAATGTGGCCATTTTCAAGCTAAGGAGAGAGGCCACCAAAGAAAACAAACCTGCCAACACCTTGATCCTGGACTTCTAGCCTCTGAAACTGTGAGAAAATGAATTTCTATGGTTTAAGCCACCCAGATGGTGATATTTTGTTACGGCAACACTAGTAAACAAGTACAGTGGCAGTGCGGTGTTTCCCTTAACTGGACAGGGGAGCTATGGCTACCATTAGCATAAGAAATAAGGAATACATTCTCCCCTTATCTCCACCAGCAAGCATGAACTATCAGCTTGGCAGTCCCCCAGAATGGGAGGCGTAGGGGCTCCTTAGAAGTGTTGCTACTTCAGGAGAAGCCTTAGGTGTAACCTTAGAAACCCCACATGTGGGATGGTTTTATATGTTTCAGGTAATCTAACTTCCTTCTATCCTGCATTTATTCCAATAGCAATAGATTCTAAAAAGGAATCCCAAGTTCTAAAGGAAAAAGATTTATTAGCCAGATGTTTTAGGATCTGTCTCAAATATTAGGATTGTTCATGCCCGCCCCCGCCCCCGCCCCCGCCCCTAATTTGAGTTACTAATGTGCTATTAAGGGATCTTTTACTCTTGGAAAGGGATAGGGATAAGAAATGTATATCCCTTGAAGTACACAAAATCAGACTATTTATTGCCACCCCATTATTTGTATGTTATTATTTACTGTGTAATATATAGTGAAACAGACCTCAGGTTAAACTGAGAAGAAAGAAAAAGTGGAATCTTATTAGTTTAATTTTGTGTCATTGTAGGGTAGTGGTGACTGTCAGTTTGGAGTGACATAGTGGCGTATTAAGAGCAAGTATGAAATGAGATAGACTTTGATCCTAGTCATGGTTAGGTGCTATCACCAGGACTCCCTTTAGGATTTAAATTTCCTAAATATTGCTTTCTTCATCATAAATGGGATAATAGTAAATAGAAATAATAGTTACTCTAAATGGGGATAATAATAATACCCACTTCATTCTGTTATCATTAAATTAAAATTAATATTAGGTACCTGATTGACACATAGTAAGAACTCAATACATGTTAACAATTATTAGTGTTCATGATATTTACTTTCAATATGTTCTTTGTAGTGGAACACTGTTTAAGCTAAACAGAGATTTTATGTTTACTTGATTGCTTGGCACCATTGCTGTTGCTTCTCATTATGAGAAATATCACGTTTGTAGCATGAGAAGTACAGCTGGGTTGAGACTGAAAACGCTCTAAAATAGCAACATCAGCTGTAGATTTTAAATACATTCAAAATAATCCTATTTGAGGCCTGAAAGCTAAGGTTCTATCTAAAACACAGAGCCTTTAAGTACCAATATTAGCTTCTTCCTGCAGAAAGTAAAAGCCAAAAAGTACTGAATTCAAAACTGCCTTAAACAGGGCTAAAACAATAGGCTTGGTAAAGTAAGCTACTTAAGTGATTCTACCTAGAGTCTCTAGACTGGCGGTTCTCAGTCCTGGCTATGCATAGGATCTCCTGGGGAAGTTTAAAATTATCAGTACGAGTGCCCAACCTGCATTTTCAGACTCCAGGGATGGAGCCAGAATAGAATAAGCATGTTTTCAAAAGCTCCACAAGTGATGCTGAAGTACATGCTAAACAGAATCTCCAGATGGTTCCCAAAATGTCATGTGTTAAAAGCCATATTTTTAATCTTTTATTTTTTTTGCTGATTTTTTTTTTTTACCAGTGCTACGGTTTGATGTTATACAAATTCTAATCCAGTCTCTGAAAATTATGGGGTTTTCCTAAAACAATTGCTTATTTATGTCTTTACTATCTCTCCATCTTCTCTTCTTTTAAATATACGGTACCATTGAGAGTAATATAAATCCATGATGAATTTTAAGGTTCTCTATAAAGTAATAAAAGTATAAAGTTCTATATAAAACCATATGCAATATTTTCCTAATACAAACTCAAAGTCCCAAGAGATTTTGTTTTCAATCTAGGAAGCATCATGGTTTTTTCAAGTCTTCTTGAAGTTCTGTGATGAAGTGTGATCTTAGGACCCTCTTGTATCTCACTTTGAAGTGTCTTTAGCTGCAATATTTAATGGTAGTAGTTTCTCATATTAAAAAAGGCAAGTACTAGGTGCTTTGACTAGTCAACAACCAATTAGAAAACACATTTTGTGTTTCAAGGACCTCACCATCTGGTAGGATAGGGCTTACGAGAACAACCCCACTGCACGTCTGAAAGGTGTTCTTGCTCTTTCCTGTACTATATGAAAAAGTGATGATATAACAAGGATACAGGGTCTTTAGCTAACTTGGGAGCTGTACGCCATTCTCAGAAAAGATTGACTTTTCCTTTCACCCATTGACTTGCTGTTCCTATGTAATTTCATCTCCAGAAAAAAAAAGAGGCACAAGGAGAGCAATGAAGGGTTTGAAGTAGGGAGTTTATGAAGCAGAAAGTCAACAATTGCAGGAAGTTAAATATGTTCCTGTAGATAACAGTGAGTCTATCACACTTTTTAGGATATAAGCCTAACATTATTTTCATTAAACTTCACTCTGTATTTCCCAGTCTTCTTTTCAGCTTACAGGCCCACTCCCATTTGAAGCAAACCTAGTATTTGAAAATTCAGACTTGAACATACCAAAGTATGATTATTAGTTTTATACACAAAGAGGCTCCCAGAATGCCCCATTAAGTACCTCACTTAAAAACATACTTCATACAGGGCCAGGCACGGTGGCTCATGTCTGTAATCCCAGCACTTTGGGAGGTCGAGGTGGGAAGATCACGAGGTCAGGAGATCGAGACCATCCTGGCTAACACGGTGAAACCCCATCTCTACTAAAAATACAAAAAATTAGCCGGGTGTGGTGGCGGGCACCTGTAGTCCCAGCTACTCAGGAGGCTGAGGCAGGAGAATGGCGTGAACCCGGGAGGCAGAGCTTGCAGTGAGTGGAGCTTGTGCCACTGCACTCCAGCCTGGGTGACAGAGCGAGACTCTGTCTCAAAAAAAAAAAAAAAAATACTTCATACAACATATATTTGCACTCAGATACATTTAAGCAGCTTCAATGTGTGAAATGAATTACCACTCACTAATATCATACAGTAATTCAGTTACAACTTAGTAAGTTAACATATTTTTTACTGAACACTTATTCGGAGCCAAGATCATGCATGCCATTGAGGATGTAAATGAAGTTTGACATATTTCTTAGGTTAAAAATTATTTTATTCTATCTGAGGACACAAAACTAGTGATAAGAGAGAATCAGTTCTCCACCCTTATCCTCCTTAAGAGGAGAATTATATGATCGAAGCAGGACATGCCATTGAAGAGCAAAAAGGGGAAGGTTTAGGATGAAGCTAGCTAAATTTTAAATTGGACCTTGACTGACAGAAGTAAAGACTCTGTGTGTGTGTGTGTGTGTGTGTGTGTGTGTGTGTGTGTGGTGTTTGTTTAGAAAAAACACACACCGAAATCCAAACTTCTGGAAGTGAATTTTATGTCAACCAGTGTGAAGCAATGGAACGAACAAGAATGTTAGAGACAAAGCAATATCAGTCTGAATACTGTCTCTATTATTGACTGACTATACTCCATTGGGCAAGCTATGAATTCTTCCTTCATCAGTTTTCTTACCTTTGAATGGAGTTAATAAACCAGCCTTAGGGAGTTGTCAGGATTTCCTAAGATACCCATGCAGAAGATTCAACAAATGTCTGTGCCTTCTTTTTGCAGTCATATTACTTAAGGCAGTGCTTTAAGTAATACATAATACTTCAGTATTATGTATACTTCAGTATAATACATATTAGCCTTGCCAAAGGCTATGATTTATTTGATTATTTATTTAGATGGTGACTTGAGAAGTATTGGAATAAGACTTGACTGTAGCAGTTTATTCCTTTTTTTGTGTTGTCGTTGTTGAGACAGGGTCTCACTCTGTCATCCAGGCTGAAGTGCAGTGGCACAATCAAGACTCACTGCAGCCTCGACCTCCTGGGCTCAAGCAATCATCCCATCTCAGCCTCCCGAGTAGCTGAGACTGCAGGCGTGCAACACCATGCCCAGCTGTTTTTTTTTTTAATTTTTTGTAGAAATGAGGGTCTTGGTATGTTGCTCAGGCTGGTCTTGAACTCTTGAGTTCAAGTGATCCTACTGTCTTGGACTCCCAAAGTGCTGGATTAAAGACATAAGCCACCACATTCGCCTTCTTCTTCTTTTTTATTTATTTATTTTTTTTATTTTTTGAGACAGGTCTTACTCTGTCCCCAGGCTGGAATGTGGTAACAGAGTCACTGCTCACTGCAGCCTTCATCTCCCAGGCTCAAGTGCTCCTCCCATCTCAGCCTCCAGAGTTAGCCGGGACTACAGCTGCCACCCAAACATGCCTGGCTAATTGTTTTATTTTTTGTAGAGATGTGGTTTTGCCATGTTGTCCAGGCTGTTGTGAAACTCCTGAGCTCAAGCAATCTGCCTGCCTCGGCCTCCCAAAGTGCTGGAATTACAGGCATGAGCCACCATGCCCAACATCGTCTTCTTTTTAAAACAAAGACACATTGGAAAATGTGCTCCACATTTTTACTCAAATACTATATTAACCATTCTACAAATGTAAAAATGGACTGTCTGTATCTGTTCAAAATCTGTCAAATTCTTCCTTCTCGTCTTGCAAACAAACAAATTATGTTTAGATTTGCCATTGCCCCCGCAGCAACTCAAATCACCGTGAATTGAGCAGACTTCTAGTGAGTGGATTTTAATGATTTATTTATGTATGCATA
Organism: Symphalangus syndactylus; assembly: GCF_028878055.3. Taxonomy (NCBI): domain Eukaryota; kingdom Metazoa; phylum Chordata; class Mammalia; order Primates; family Hylobatidae; genus Symphalangus; species Symphalangus syndactylus. Next base: position 16,438,890 of record NC_072428.2, read on the forward strand.
TAATCCCTCCATCAAATACGGACCACATACTTGTCTGCCTGAGCTGAATTTTATTGATATTTTTTTCCTTGCTTACAACTCTACTGTTGAGATTTTAATTCCTGACAATGCATGAGTGCCACATGGCACAATTAGTGCTGTTAGGAGTTGAGTTTTGCTAAAATATTCAATTCCTGCTGTGTCTATCCTCCAGAAAAGAGAACAATCCAATCTTCCTCATTGGTTGTGACTTTGGTTGAAGTGTGGTGTTTAATTTGAGACACTTTGGGGTTGCAAAAGAGATAATGGAATATTTAGACTATGGAGGATTTAGAAAGCAGGGCAAAATTGAAGCCTTTTAAAAAATGTCTAAAACTGTGATGTTTACTTTGAAAAGTAAGTTTTCTAACAGTATGTATATTCTTAGAGCCCATTTAAATTACTTCAACAGCTGCAATAATAAAATGACACTGGAAAGTCCGCACATAAATGCACAAGGCAAAGCAAAAGGACAAAGTAATGAGATCAGTCATGCCAAGAAGATAATGAAAGACAGACCCACTGAGCCTACTCGGGGAAAAAACATGGGCACAGCTATTTATGGTACAATGAAAGAAATGTTGATAGAATTTTGTACAAGGTGCTATGGGAAAATGGAAGGAGGGAACGTTAATTTGGCTAAAAATGGGAGCGGGGGTGAGGAGAAGGGAAGGCTTTATTCAAATCTATGTTGCCTTCAAAACAACAGATTTCCCAGTAGAACAAAAAACACTTGGACTGCTTTTTTAAATATGAGAGACCTTGACCTTTAGCCATTTATTTCCATATTGTAAAGTAATACTGGACAGTGTATTTCTGTTTTCCTGAAGTAGCCTAATAGTTCTTGTCATATATGTAGAAATGGATGATCTGTGTATGTTACAAGTCTCTGAAATTTGAAAGAGACGGGCAGACTGGAGCATCTGGATGTCTGGAAGAAGATGTGGGAGGGGCCCCCATTCTTCTCCAGTACTGAATTCAGAATGAGAACAGGCTCTGAAATATCAAGCACAATTTATCCCAAGGACAAAATTTCTCTTTTTGGCAGTTTTTCCCAGGGTAAGTACTGAGAGAAGATAAAGAATGATAGAATAAGAATTACTCTTCAAACCAGGTTGAAGACTTGGCTCTTCAAAGACAGCCTAGTTACATTCATCGGCACAGAAAAAAATTATGGTTCAGAGGATGCAAGTCCTTTATATCTAACAGTCAGAGAATTCAGCTTATGAATATGCAGGTAGCTCTTTTTCAGCCCTTCTTTTTCTCACTGTGCTGTGTTTTTTGGGGTGACTAGAATGAGTCAGAAGTACAGGTGTCAAAGAATTTATTTGCCAAGTAAACTTCAAACATAAAATATTTTTAAATTACGATTTAGAATTGAGAATGGTTTTGAAAATTGGAAAAAATTTTTTTAACCCAGCAACTATATGAAATTTTAAAGTGTTGGCAACCGAAGCGCTTCTAGCAAATAACTGCTTTTTTGTTTGTGTGCACTGGAGGTAGTGTTTCTTCCTGGAAAGGAAAGAACGTGGGTTTTGGAGACACACAGTGCTCTCTGTTTTCAAATACTGGCTCTGGCACTTATGGAGTTAGTAGGTAACAATTAGTGAGCACTTACTATGTGCCAAGCACAGTTCTAGTTCTTTATACATAGGTATTAAATAGGATACAGACCAAGCAATTACAATATACAGATCTAAAGTATAATGGATCAATCAAGATCTAGAATTTATTTCTCAATCCAGTGGCTTAGACCACTCAGCCATGCTTTCTCTCATATAACAACACAGAGATGGGAGGACTGGGCAGGGGAGGATAAACTTCTATGTAAAATCCTCCGGAAACCTGGGCTCCTTCTATGTTGTCATCCCTCATTCTGTCTGATTTGATCTTCATCTGGGTAATGTTGGCTCTCGAAACCATGCCCACATGTCAGACTACAGAATGAGCAGCTTCATTTAAAGAATGTGACCTCCAAGAAGCACCCATCAGTTATGCTCACATTCTGTCATCCAGAATTTAGCCACATGAATGGCCTTCCCTGCGGTGAAGAAAGGAGAATCAAGTGTCTGCTGAGTACCCATGGTCTGTATTAAAATGCCAAGGACAGAGCCGAGCACTGTGGCGTGTGCCTGTAGTCTCAGCTACTCAGTAGATTAAGATGGGAGGATCTCTTGAGCCCAGGAATTTGAGTCCAGCTTGGGCAACATAGCAAGATCCCATCCCCTGCCCCCAAAACTCTAAGAGATAGGACCACTACATTGTGTGATTCCTGGGACTTCCATTCCTGTAGGATATAATGTGAAGGATGACCCCTGGATTTGAGCCACAGAATGGCCTTGCTTGGGAAGTACTGAAAGGGTGAAGAGAGAATGGATAAGGGAAGATAATGTATAGTTTTTCATGACGTATTAACTTTTTTTAACAGCCAAAAAAAAAAACCTACCAATTTTATCTTCATTTCTATAGGCAATTCTGTCACACTGTTGTGGAAAATCACTGGTCCCATGTCCCATAGCAGCGTGAAATTCAGACAGTCTGGCATATAATCTGTGCTCTGAATCAGTACTATATTTCCCCTCTACCTCAGATAATAATAGTATAGTCACTACTATGAGAATTAGGTCCAGCCAATACATTAATATTTATTAAGATCCTAATATATTCAGGAAACTGTGGAGCATCTTTGTTTGTTTGAGTTGTGAATCACGGTAGCTAAATCTATTGAGTATATGCAGGAGATGTAAGCTCTGGCCAAAAAAAATTCTTTTTTTTTTTTCAATTATACTTTAAGTTCTGGGATACATGTGCAGAATGTGCAGGTTTGTTACATAGGTGTACACATGCCGTGGTGGTTTGCTGCACCCATCAACCTGCCACCTACATTAGGGGTTTCTCCTAATGCTATCCCTTCCCTAGCCCCCTACTCCCCAACAGGCCCTGGTGTGTGATGTTCCCTCCACTGTGTCCATGTGTTCTCATTGCTCAACTCCCACTTATGAACGAGAACATGCGGTGTTTGGTTTTCTGTTCCTGTGTTAGTTTCCTGAGAATGATGGTTTCTGGCTCCATCTATGTCCATGCAAAGGACATGAACTCATCCTTTTTATGGCTGCATAGTATTCCATGGTGTATATGTGCCACATGTTCTTTATCCAGTCTATCATTGATGGGCATTTTGGTTGGTTCCAAGTCTTTGCTATTGTGAATAGTGCCACAATAAACATATGTGGGCATGTGTCTTTATAGTAGAATGATTTATAATCCTTTGGGTGTATACCCAGCAATGGGATTGCTGGGTCAAATGGTATTTCTGGTTCTTGATCCTTGAGGAATCACCACACTGTCTTCCACAGTGGTTGAACTAATTTACACTCCCACCAGCAGTGGAAAGCATTCCTATTTCTCCACATCCTCTCCAGCATCTGTTGTTTCCCAACTTTTTAATGATTGCCATTCTAACTGGCATGAGATGGTATAATAATAATCTTGTTTTGATTTGCATTTCTCTAATGACCAGTGATGATGAGCTTTTTTTTTCATGTTTGTTGGCTGCATAAACGTATTCTTTTGAGAAGTGTCTCTTCATATCCTTCACCCACTTTTTGATGTGGTTGTTTGTTTTTCTTTTGTAAATTTGTTTAAGTTCTTTGTAGATTCTGGATATTGGCCCTTTGTCAGATGCAGAGATTGCAAAAATTTTCTCTCATTCTGTAGGTTGCCTGTTCACACTGATGATAGTTTCTTTTGCTGTGCAGAAGCTCTTTAGTTTAATTAGATCCCATTTGTCAATTTTGGCTTTTGTTGCCATTGCTTTTGGTGTTTTAGTCATGAAGTCTTTGCCCATGACTATGTCCTAAATGGTATTGCCTAGGTTTTCTTCTAGGGTTTTTATGGTTTTACGTTTAAGTCTTTAATCCATCCTGAGTTAATTTTTGTATAAGGTGTAAGGAAGGGGTTGTTTCAGTTTTCTGCAAATGGCTAGCCAGTTCTCCCAACAGCATTTATTAAATAGGGAATCCTTTCCCCATTGCTTGTTTTTGTCAAAAAAATTTCTTTTTTTCGCTTCATCACTGCATGGAACTTTTGTTTCTAGGGCTATGGGATGCTGGACTATTTCCAAGATATGTTTCCCATAATTGAACCTGATCACTTGTACTATACCCTTTTCATATTTTATAACTTCTAAAACTTGTTTTTATCACACAGATTTATAGTCTTGTTAAATGTTGGTTAGGCAAGATGAAAATAGTTTCTGTAGTCTTCCTATAAAATCAGACATATTTGCTGCTCCACTGAAGAATGCCCTTTTCTTCCTTCTCCTTCACACTGGAAAATATATCAGCCTTAACAAATGATCTTCCCTTCTGACAAAACATAACACTTACCTAAATATTTAGGGGTGTTTTATTATGAGACAGAAAAAAATTCCAGTAAACTTTAATCTTTTCATTTCATTTATCAATAACATTCAGTATTTATTTCTTTCTTTTTCAAATCAACGACTTTTTTTTTTCAGCAGGTGAATTGCTACACATTCCTTAGTGCAGTACATATTTTAAAAGAATTGTTTTCAGGCTGGGTGAGGTGACTCATGCCTATAATCCCAGACTCATGCCTATAATCCCAGTGCTGTGGGAAGATCACTTGAGGTCAGGAGTTTGATACCAGCCTGGGCTACATAGTGATACCTACTCTACAAAAAAAATTTAAAAATTAGCTGAATATGGTGGTGCTTGCCAGTAGTCCTAGCTCCTTGGGAGGCTGAGACAGGAATATTACTCGAGCCCAGAAGTTCAAAGTTACAGTGAGCTATGATTGCAACCCTGCACTCCAGCCTGGGTGACAGAGCAAGACCCTGTCTCTAAAAAAATAAAAAAAGAATTTTTTGTATGTTTTGTGATTCATTTTGTGTATGCCATGCATTTTGCATTTCTTCTAGTTAACTCTTTGAAAGAGATTGAATTAATTGCAACAATCATGGTATATCACGAAAAGAAATAAATGTCAAAGGTTGCTGACTCCTGGGCTGCTCTATTCATATGTTATTTTCTGATGATAATTTGGTTACACAAATGATGGTCTCTGATGCTGGTCCTCATCCTTTCTTGGCTCCTTGGACAGGAGCTTTTAATTTTATAGTTTTCGCACCTAAGTGGTAAACAGGACATTTTTGAGGGATGGGTATTTTTAAGAGTGCAGTCTGAGAAGCAACTGCTTGCCTGAATTCTGGCCCCAACACTCCACTGGTAGCTGTGAGTCTTTGGGCAAGTCAGCATACTTTCTGTCTTGACTACTTCATTTGCAAAATAGGGGTAGCAATTAGATGAAACTCAGAGAGTTGTTATGAGCATTAAAGAAGTTAATAGATACAATAATTCCAGGTATATGATAAGCCTCTGATGCCATTTAGCTATTTATCATAATTTTCTTCATCACTGTTTTCATATGGACTTGGTTAATAATAATTCTGTCATTCATTATGGTGATGTGTTGGTTTCTAGATCCACTGGTTTATTGGCATAGAGAAGTTCAGCTGCAGCAAGTGAACTATTTTTTCTGCTTTCTGCTTCACCCACTTAGGTGGGACATGAGCAGCAGGGTTCTAAGTAAAGCATATTTTGAAGAATCCAGAGTTTTTCTCTCCTTCTATTGAGAACAGATTTAGATTAGAGTCAAATGTAATTGTAGGCTTAATAAAACCTAAGCCTAACAGAGTAGGTTGGAAAAGGTGCTGGGATTTTTGCTATTTTCCATCTCTGCTCAGCAAGTTAACTGGTCACAAAATATGACTGGGCATTTTCCCTATAAGGAGCTTTTTGCTAGAGCCTGCCAATGATACAACAAGAATGTAGGAATTGCCTCTAGGGTTTTTAAATTCTAGTTGGCAAAAAGATACTAACATATATGAAATAAATTATATATGTTAGTGCAATATACATAGAATTAAAATGGGATATTTCAAAGAATTATCACCCTCCAAATACATACTGAGAAAATTGAAAAACCAATATGATTTGGAGGAATTGGAGAATCTAGGCTGAAATTGTTTTTTGAGGTGGACTGTTTTTATTTCCAAAACTCCTAATTACGGCTGAGGCACATTCATACAAGTGTCTGAGCATTTAGACTGGATCCAAATCCAAACTTGAGGACCAAGGAGTTGAGCACATTCCTATAAAAAGCTTTCCCTACTGTAGTTGTACATGGAGGTAAAAGATTCATCTAGAGACTATGAAACGTGGTGAAAATAAAACAGTGGTGAATTTTGTTATTTTGAAAGATAGGCACATTGCTGTAATATTTAGTGACACAGAGCAGCCCACCTTGTAATTTTAGAAATTTCAAAGAGTAATCCTATTACAGAGCCATATACCCTGTGGATGTTCCACCCGGGACCTATTATAGCCGTTAGCAATAGGTATCTATACTGCCTTTTAAAGTAAGTAAATTTATTTTCACATAGAACAAGAAGTTCAGGGAAAGAGTGCTTCTGGTTTATCTCACTAGTTCAACAGCAGCATCAAGAACAAACGTCTTTCCATCATTTTGCTCTGTTCTCAGCTTCTATGTAGCCTTAGTGTTCAGGCAATTGCGATTGCAGGCATCATATCCAGACACCCAGACATGGCATGGGCCAAGTAAAGAGTTTAGCTCTTCCTTAAGTCTTTTAAAAGTAAGGAAAACTTTCTCAGAAGTCTTTACTAAGCCTTCTTTTATGTTTCATTGGCTAGAAATATATGCCCAAACCAATGACCAGGAAAGAAAGCGAGGGAGCCATGATTTTCTTAGGCAAGTCAAGACTCACTCCTCGGGGCTGCATCAAGCGGCTTCTTTCTCAGAAGGACATGGCCACATGGAGGAGGGAAGACACCTGAATGAAACTCTGGTTTACTTGGGAACTAGAAAGAATGGGAATAAAGACAAAATGTTTTTTAGGCATCAATACTGTCTATTTAACTTGACTTATAGTAAATACTTTTATGTTCTTATGTTTTTATACTTGGTATATAGTAAATATGTTGTGTCCTTATTTTCATGGAAGAGAGAACGAGAGGAAGGAAAAAAAGAAATACTTTTGTATTTTGTTTTGTTTAGTCTTCTCTACTCAGCCAATAGAATCTTTTGGATTTGTTTCTATCAGTTCCAGATAAAGCACAATAAACATTACTGGGCCAAGTATTAGAATCATATTGACAGAAACTGATTATAATTGGGTGGCCAGTGCTTCTTTCTTGGCAAGGGGTCAACTTATTGCAGTAATGTATTAAATAGCCCTTCAAAATACAAGAGCCAAAAAACAATGTCCTTTGGAACTAACTTTCTTAAACAGTATCCAAATTAATGGAAAGTGCCTGCATTAATGAAATAAAACATCAGAGCTTTGGCAGGAGTTGATTGGCAGACACACCCAATGGCTTGATACATCTGTCTCCCAAAGACATAAATGGATTCCTCCTTGTAAAAGAGAATGAATGACTGTGGCTGAAGCTAAAGCTCTCATCTAAAGAAAATGACTTTCTGCCTTCTGCCAGCGTACCTAGGAGCACAATTCTCAGCCTGGAATCTTTGTGCCTACTAAACTAAGATTCTGGCTGTAAAGATAAGAAAGATTCTACATCTGCAGTTATGAATGCTACATCATTTAGTATTGATTAAGAGAAGATATGATAAAGGGGTATTGTATCTTCCTTCTTGATTTGTAAGGATTCAGGAGCTGTGGTTATATAGTTAATTGATGGGTTGATGTAGAAATTTCTTTATTTGTTCATCTATTTATTGGTTCTTTCATTCATTCATTCACTTATACAAGTGGAATTATTTAAGAATGTCTGTTCTTTTCTGGGCACAGTTGTATACTGGATGTGTTAAGGTTTACAGAAGCCGGAGTCCTAGATTTGAGCCATTTATAGGGCAGTGAAGGAATGGAAGGGAGCTATGCCATGCACTCTACCAAGATTTTTACATATATTCTTCCCAGCACTCCCCACAACCCCGTAGGATTGTCATCATTACTTCCAGTTCCAAGAGTAGAAAATGGAGACTCTGAGATGAGGTACCTGTTCAATGTGACTCTAATTTTTAGTGATGATCTTGGCTTTTGAACCTGGGATTATGTTATTCCCAAGCTAGAATCTTTCCACAATAGAGTGGATTGTTCTCTACTCCAATCAAATATTTACCCTCATTCTCTAGACACCCAGAGAGCTTTGCTATCAAATCCCTATAGTCAGTTGGTAGATGTTGCTCTGCAGAATGCATGAGTGGATCCAAAGCAATCCAACACAACTAAAAAAGTTGTAGATCTCAAAGGTGAAGTCAACTGATGGTCATAATAGGAAACTCTGTATTTAAGAATAGTAGAATGGTGCTTAAGGAATGAATAAATGGAATCTGATTTAGAGCCTTTGTAACTTTGCCAGAAATAGTAAAACATGAGTTGGTATATCAATGATGCAGTATCAAATTTGTTTTCTGCAGGATATTTTTGGCTTCTTTTTAAAGACTTAGTTGTCTCCCAGATAAGTGAAGTTGGCAAACAAATGGCCTTTATACAAATGAGGTTTTATACCAAAATATTTTGTATTTGGGTGGAAAGTGATTCTTCTTCATCAAGTGCTTCTTATCCTAAGGCTAGAACAACTCAGTGACACGCATGGGGTGGATTCTACTCTTCCCATTGTGTGAGTGAGGAGGCTGAGTTTCAGAGAGGCAGAGTAGCCTGCAGGAGGTCACTCACACAGCCGCTGAGCAGATGCATTGAGCATTTCTCCCCCTTTGCATCAACTCTATTTGGGTTAGCCATTATTGGACTGAACAAATTACTCTGTAAACTTTTCTAAAAATAGCTCTCTCAGGAATTATAAATAAAGTTTGGGTAGACTTTATGTATCTTGAGTAGGGGGACAGATATATCAGAACATTGAGTGTTTATCACCTTGCTGTGTTGATGCTTTGGAGCAATAGCTAGAATCATCATGAAAGTTTCAGGAAATTTCCAGTGTTTCTCAAACATGTCAGGCTTGCTCCACACTCAGTGTTTTTGTTTTTGTTGTTTCCTCTGCTTGAAATGCTCTAGAGCAGGTGGCTTTGTGGCACATCCCAGACTGCCTCGGGGTTGGGCTCAGGTGTCAGCTTGTCTGGGAGATCTTGCTTTTCCACAGGTGTAAAAAGTATAGTCCTATCCTCACACTTCCTATACATCCTCCCTGATTGAGTGGGACTCTTGTCCAAAGCATTTATCAGAGAATTTACTCATTTTTAGGGCAGGGTGCAGTGACTCATGCCTGTAATCCCAGAGCTTTGGGAGGCCAAGGTGGGAGGTCAGGAGTTTGAGGCCAGCCTGGGCAGCATAGAAACCCTGTCTCTATAGAAATAAATAAACAATTACAGCTAGGCATGGTTGTTTGTGCCTGTAGTCTCAACTACTTGAGAGGCTGAGGTGGGACAATTGCTTGAGCCCAGGAGTTCTAGGTTACAGTGAGCTATATTTGGACCACTGCACTTTAGCCTGGGTGACAGAGTGAGACCCTGTCCCTAAAAGACAGAAAACAAACAAACAAACAAGCAAAAGCTTACTCATTTTTTGATTGTCTCTTTCTCTGTCTCTCCCTCTAGTACGCTAAGAGACAAGACATTTTGTTTGTTGTATTTACTGTTACATCTTCAGTGTCTGGAAGAAGGCACATAATAGGCACTCATACATTTGTTGAATAATGAATGAAAATATTCATATGCGTATATGATACAGGAACATACACATATGCTATACAATTTTAGAAGTTCTATTACGTGTATCATATTTTTAAAAAGGAGGAGTTGAATAGATAGACCTAAGAATAGCATATCACAATAGCAATAACAATTGGAAACATTGATCTGTGATCTTTTGTCTTCATTAGACTGGGCAATATGAAGAATTGACCATGTGCAGAGAAATGTACAAGTGAGCAGCACGTGGATGAAATTCTGCTGTCTAGCTTTATCATTCTGCCCCCTCCATAATCTATGGCATCACCCTGCTTTATTCAGATCCTGAGTTCCCTCATGCTCTCTTTTCTACCTTCCATCTACGTCTACTTTTAAGCAGTCGTTTTAATTCAAGTGTGAATGGCTAACATTGTATTTTATCAGCCCTATTAATCATTCAGTTAGGACAAAATATGAAAAATTGTTTGTTCTTAGCATTTGCAGGTAGTTTGGAGCTTTATTGGCATTGCCACACCTGTCTGGGGACACAACCAGGATTCAAATGTTACCTGGAAGGATACTGGAAAGGTCAGAAAAGATTGGGACCTAGAAGTCGGCTTGCTGACCAGATAGCTGTTTTCACTATCTAGTTTAAATGTAAGATCCAGAGAAATGGATTTCATCCCATAGTTTGATAATCTGCTTTCGGTAATATTGTTAAAGGAAAAGGGCATGATTTTTAACTATAAAAAATTATATAGTGTGAATAAAATCTTCATAATGTAAGCAGTACCTCAAAGTAATAATGTATGATAAGCACTTTATAAGTATTAACTCATTTAATACTTAAAACACACAATGACATGTCTCACTGTTGTTCTGTTTTATTGTTGAGAGAATTGAGACAGAGAAAGGTTATTTGACTTGCACAGGGTCCCTCAGGTGGCTTATGTCAAGCCAGGATTTGGATCCAAGGTAATGTGTAGCATTTGGGCTGCAGTGCATCTGGAGTGTTCAGTTTAATAATCCGTAAATCGTGTATTTCCATCACTTATTTTACTAAGAGCAAATCATGTTCACCCTTATCCTTTGAAGAGAAGTGCAACACAGGAAGTCATTTCCATTGATTATCTCATTTAGTCACCACAAGCATTTTTTGAGGTAGTTACAGTTATGGTCGTTTTACAGATAACTGAGACTTATTGAGATGGAGTAACAAGTCTTAGGTCTCTCACCTAAAAAGTGTCATATCTGGCATTCAAAACAAGATCTGTCTGTTTTTATACCCAGCTTTTTATACCAGCCTGCTTCTTTGCTTGGTAGTTAACCCACAACACCAAGTAAACAAACAAACAAGCAAGAGAAGGTCATTTTTCATCGTCTTAGCATGTACTATGTTTTTGAAAATATGCCATCGTAAAGTCAAACATACTTCAGAGTTAAACTGTTTTTACAAGTCTTATTAAATTTCTTAGTCCCGAAGTAACCTTAGATATTTGAACATAAAAGTATACATACCTAGGTGAATGATAACTTTGGAATTCAGCATAGAGTGTTCCTGCAGCTATTATAAGATATTTAGGGATTGCTACTATCTGTAGAAATGCCAAGTGGAATAATTGGAGGATTAGGTGAAAATTCTTCTGATCCAAAATTATCTTCTCATCAGTGTCTCAGGCGTCTCTAAGATGTCACCCAGATACCATAATTTGATCTCTGCAAACATTTTATTTTGTAATGGGGAGAGACTTTAGGTCTGGGAAAATGAGCCTAAAGTCTCCTACTTTTCAGAAAGAAAGTATTGATGATATTTTGTGCAGTGACGTGTCTATATGAAAGTGCTTTTATAATGCACATTATGAGAATAAACATAAAATACGCCATATATATATATGGATTACATAAATCTTTTGATTGCTTTAGATTAATTTCTCTTATTTTCTGTATTGGAGCCATATAGGAATTTTCTACGTTGTATAATAAAAGTCAGAGGAACAAGTAAAATCAATCTTACAGCCACATCCATAAGCTGGGCTATTTTAATCTTTGCCATCCTGTGGGTTTCAAGCTATCTCTGCTCCACACAGAAACTCTGAATGAAAGTAAAGTGTAGCAAATGTTTTCAGAAGGGACTTTTTATTTTTGCCTTCTCTTGAAAACCTAAATCAATACTTGACCTTTTCACATCCCTATCAAGATAAAATGGAGTCTTGGTGTGCTGACTCAGAACTATAAAATATGTGGTAAGATCCATTTGTCTTGAGAGCTCTCTGTTTCGTGGGGTACTGTGTGTGTGTGTTGGGAGAGTATGCGTTGGGGGGGTGTATGTGTGTATGTGTATATGTATATGCATATATGTGTTAGGATTGTGTGTGTGTATATATATTAGATGGGTATATTATGATTATATATGTGTATAAATGTGTATTCGTGGTGTGTGTGAGTTAGGTGAATGTGTGTATATGTATATACATATGTGTGTTATGGTTTTGTGTGTGTGTGTGTGTCTACCACTGCTTGAGATGAGCATCCTCTTCATGGTCAGTAATGTTGCCACTATCATTAAGTATGAATAATATTGTGTGGTTTATACAATGTTTTCACCTGAATCATGTCATCAAAGCCATCTGATTCCATGAAATAGGATAGATATGTAAAAATAGGTAAATGCATAGAATATAAGTTTAAATAATTCATTGACACTCAGAGAATCCAAATGCATGCAGCTGGTTAGAAGCGGTGTCCAGATGCCAAACAGACCCCCTAACACTGAACTCCAAAGAAGGCAGTCCAAGGTGCACCCAGAAAGTAGCAGCCTAATGAACATGTGTTCTTTGTTGTGTCACAACACAAAATGCTGCAGTGAGAATCCCAGGAAATGACTTGTCAATGCATCCTAAGAACTGAAATTTGTGTAGAGAATGGCATAAACTCTTTTAAATTAAAGTAACTTATTGGAGCCGAGGTGTCTCTTTCAACTGTAATCAGAGAGAAGATCCTTTACTTCTAGGTGAAGGTGCTAGTTTAGGTGAAGGTGCTCTTTCTTCCTTGGTTTCTTATCTCAGATATGCAGGCCCCCTGACCTTTGAATTGAATTGTTCTACTAATACATAGTGCTTTGCATTTTAGTTATTCTTATTTTCCTTTGAGCCAGGCTTTGGGGCGTGAGGCTGGGGGAAGAGTCAGGAAATGTGGAGGCTTGGAAATACCTGTTTGTAGGTTTGACTGTACATGTAGCTATTTAGAGGAGGAGTGGGCACAAAAGAAACTTCTGTGTACTCGAAGGTGCTCCTCGTACCTTCAGTTTGTATCAACGGGTGAATTTTGCCTCACCCACTGAGCAGTTAAATAACATCACACAATATATTCTTTGTCCTAATATTTAATTACCTCCTTTTTACAGAAGCAAGAATAATCTATATGTCATAGTATTATAATGAGAAGCATAATTAATGTATCTAAAATTAAAAAGAGGCAACCAATAGCAAGTGACCACTAAAATTATGGTCCTTTGCAATGGGTAAGAGATTATGTACATCAGTTCTCAGTGACCTCCTTTCTGACCGCTTAGGAAGGTCTGGTCTTGTTTATGCATTTGTTTCTTGCGAAATGTACTACTGCTGCTTGGAGCATCCCAGTGAGAATAACGGATTTTCATGGATTAAAACTCCCTTCATTAAAACATGAAAAGACAAAAAACTACCTTCGTTAAAACATGAAAAGACAATTCTACCTCACTTTTATAACTTTGATTAATTAAAACCACAGCTCAGGAAACAGATAAAGGTAGGCAGGCACAGTTCACTACTGAGGTGAGAAAAGGTCCCTCATCACAAGTTCATATGAAGATCACAGTGGTTCTGGTCTTCAGTCTAAATAAATGGTTAGCTAGTCTACAGACATAAGCAATGTCAGATGAGTTTTGTTAACTTAAAATAATTGAAAGGGTCAGAATTATTATTATTATTATTATTATTATTATTGTTATTTTGAGACAAAATCTCACTCTGTCACCCAGGCTGGAGTACAGTGGTGCAGTCTCGGCTGACTGCAACCTCTGTCTCCTGGGTTCAAGAGATTCTCCTGCCTCAGCTTCCCGAGTAGTTAGGTTACAGGCGCCCGCCACCATGCCTGGCTAATTTTTGTATCTTTAGTAGAGGCAGGGTTTCACCATGTTGGCCAGGCTGGTCTCAAACTCCTGACCTCAAGTGGCCCAACCTACTTGACCTCCCAAAGTGCTGGGGTTACAGGTGTGAGCCACCATGCCAGGCTTATAATTACATTTAAAGAGAATTTATTCAAGCAGAAAGTTTGAGGACCACTGCCCGGTAAGCACAGATTCCAAGGAATAGAAGTCAGTGTTCTGAAGTATAGAAATTTGGGATCGTATCTATAGACAAAGATAACATAGGGAAGCTTAACAGAATTTCAGTATCTATGTAAAGCTTAATGCATAGTTACAAGGATCAGATTAGTCAAGGTGTTCTTTTTCTTTTGCAAAAGTTATATTTGATACTCCACGCCGAAGATGTAACAGTCATGTCTTTTGTGCCATGTGGTCTGAGTTAGGTACAAGATTATAAAGAAGGTAGTTCATCAATAACAAGGATCCAGTGATTAGAACTGGGAGAGGTCTGGTCTCTGATCTCTCCTAGTCATTTACAGAATAAGAACAATGAAGAAAAGAGTTAACCTATCATCTAACAAGCAGAAGTTGCAAACATGCAATGTGACTGTCTCCAGGGCTTAACTTGCCCCTTGGCATAATAAATTTAGAGGGTCCTGAAATTTTATTGTCTTTTATACTTTATTCTGCACTAAATTGGGTAGCAATGAATATCTTATCAGAACAAAAGGCAGTATCATACTGTCTGTGCCTCTTTATTTTATCAACTCCTTCTGATTTTGAAATTTTAAAATAAGCATCACTTTTTTTATGAATGGATCTTTGAAGGAAAAAAAAGCGAGAGATTCCTGGCCTTTTTTAGGGAACAGAGACTTTAAGTATTAAGTATGATATATTCAGAGATATCAGAAAACTTTTATCCAGTTTTCTGAAAGCAATTCCCCAGTAAAGGTTATTCTTTTTGTGTGGGCATGTGTATACACATACATATGTACAATATAGTTCATATAGGTACATATATGATTATGTGTAGTATATATAATATTTATTAAATATACAAATACAATTTTCTTATTCTGATATCCAAATATTTTTTATCTCATTACCTTTGAATCCATCTTTAATTTAATAGTCACTTTGTTTCACATTTGGATGAAGTATGAATTCAGTGAATTTTATAATTCTGTATGTTATTATTGGGAAATGAGACTAATTTAACTCCAGCCAAGAGATTATTATTTATTTTTTATTTTTTTGAGATGGAGTCTCACTCTGTTGCCAGGCTGGAGTGCAGTAGTGCAATCTCGGCTCACTGCAACCTCCACCTCTCAGGTTCAAGAGATTCTCCTGCCTCAGCCTCCAAAGTAGCTGGGATTACAGGCTCCCACCACCATACCCGGCTAATTTTTGTATTTTTTAGTAGAGATGGGGTTTCGCCATGTTGGCCAGTCTGGTATTGAACTCCTGACCTCAAGTTATCCGCTGGCCTCAGCCTCCCAAAGTGCTGGGATGACAGGCGTGAGCCACCACGCCTAGCCTCCAACCAAGAGATTATAATTGCTTACTGTTACTCTGATAACAGCAAGCTCTGGCCTGATACTCTTGGGTATCAGGTACTCTTAGGATGAAAAAAAGCAGTCACTGCCCTTGTAGTCTCTGATCTCAAGCAGTGGTCTTCAACTAGGGACAGTTTTACCTAATCCTCAGAGGACAATGTCTAAATACATGTTTTTTATTGATATGTAATAATTGTACATATTTATGAGGGACAAGTGATATTTGATATATGCATAAAATATATAATAAGCAAATAAAAGTAACTGGGAATCTATTACCTCAAACACTTTTCATTCTCACAATTGAAGGGGAGGTGCTACTCTTTTTTCATTTTTCGAGACAGGGTCTTACTCTGTCACCCAGACCAGTGTAAGTGCAAGATCCTAGCTCACTGCAGCCTCAAACTCCTGGGCTCAGGTGATCCTCCTGCTTCAGAATCCCAAGTAGCTGGGACTACAGGGCCACACCATCATGCCTGTGGTCTTCCTATGTTACCCGGGATGATCTCAAACTCTTGGCCTCAAACGATACTTCCTCCTTGGCCTCCTAAAGCACTAGGATTACAGGCATGAGCCACTGCACCTACCCTGATGCTACTGTTACCCAGTGGAGGGGGACCATGGATGCTACCAAACATTCTACAACACACGAGGCAGCATTACAAAAATAAATTAGCCCAAAAAGTCAACAGTGCTGAGGTTGAAAAATCTAGCCTATAGAGTGAGAAATATATAATGCATTGTTATAAGTGCTATCTTAGGAACATGAATGAATAAAGTGTGGGGAAAACTCAAAGGAGAGAGAACTGAGGGTGAAGAGGTGTTGATAAAAGCTTTATAGAAGAAATGACATTGGAACTTGACCCAGAAGAATGAGCCTGCTTTAGCCAGGGAAGGATGAAAAGGCAGAGAGGCATCCTGGGTAGGGGTGCAAAGATGAGGAAGCGTAGAAAAGTAATCACGTCACAAGGCTTTTACTGTATGCAGTTACTACAGTGGTATACCTCGATTCACGATTACACACAAATGAGGTTAACATCACTCTATATAGGAATTTTTCTTTTTGTGGATTTTAAGCTGCATATATAAAACCTCCTTAGAGAAGAGACATACCATCATTTTCTACTAAGGAGAGGAAGCTTTCCAGACTCCCTAGCTTTAGGTGTCTTACAGTCATTTGTAGATATGCAGTCAGTATATGTACAAATGACTGCTAATTTTTCCAAACTTTTCTAGAACTAGAATTCAGGGAAAGGGCTTTAAACAGCTAGAACCATCTGGAAGATGACAAGACCCCTCTATCTGGACAACGGACAATATCAAGACCTTCAAAGACCTCAGAGACAGAAAAACAAACAAAAAACGCACACACAAAAAAACAGAGAGCAACCCAATGACTGTTTAGTATTGACAGTGCAATGACCTGGAGTGTAGACTCTGGGAATCCTACCCCAAAAACTTTCTCTGTGTGATTTTTTTTTTTTTTTTTTTTTTTTTTTTTTGACACGGAGTCTCGCTCTGTCGCCCAGGCTGGAGTGCAGTGGCGCGATCTCGGCTCACTGCAAGCTCCGCCTCCCGGGTTCACGCCATTCTCCTGCCTCAGCCTCTCCGAGTAGCTGGGACTACAGGCGCCCGCCACCACGCCCGGCTAATTTTTTTGTATTTTTAGTAGAGACGGGGTTTCACCGTGGTCTCGATCTCCTGACCTCGTGATCCGCCCGCCTCGGCCTCCCAAAGTGCTGGGATTACAAGCGTGAGCCACCGCGCCCGGCTCTCTGTGTGATTTTTGATGAGTGATAGAATCTCATTTTGCTTCCATTTTCTTCTTTTTGAAATGGGTATAATGTTTTCTCTGTCATAGGATTGTACACCTTTTATAGCTTGGCTTGAATAAGTTCTCAACATGGGTTCTTTTCACTTAACCCATTGCGATCTGAAAACATGGGGGTTTGTTTAAAGACCCGTGGTCAGTCCTGTGTTGGGAGACACTAAAAGCAAGATTCTAGCCTTCCTGGTAGGCAGAGAAGACATTGCAAAGGATAGCTTTATAATAGGAAAATGCTAAGTGCTGTGGGCAGATAATGAGGTTGTTTAAGAACCATTCAATTAACAAAATGAAGCAAGTGTGGTACACTCAGTGGGTGCGCTGGGGAAGTCTTTTGAAATGTTGATGCCGATGGCAGACACGGTGATTTAAAAAGGTTCATATTTAAATTGGTATTAAAAAAAAAAAAAAAAAGGAGAGAAAAGGAAGGAGTTACAGGCTCAGAGGGGCTAAGAATTGAAAGCAAGCAAGATTAGTTTAGATAGAGGAAAAATTCAGTCTCTGCAGTGATTGAAAGGCAACCATAAACTCCACCTGGGGAAACAGCCTCACTTTATCTCCCACTGAGCAGTTGGTATTATTTCTTTTTGTTGGTGTGTTTGAACATGCTTAGATTTCTGATAAGTGATGGCAGAAATAGTAAACATTATTTTTTCTTCCTATGAGCATCAATACTAGAAGAAATAGGAACATGTATCTCACACATATACTTTTTATTTCTAATGCTTATTTTTTAGATTAAAATCATATCAGTAGTGAATTGTATTATAAAGGAACTACCTACTTTTATAATCTAAGAAAGATGAAAAAAATATGCTTTTACCTATAGCCTCATGGGTATGGAATGATTTGAGGGCTCAAACCAGAATTATTAAAAAAAAAACAGAAGATATATTTCAGTTTTCTTTTAGTTAATATCTTCTTCTCTGGTACAAATATTGGAGATGACGGAGACCACATGCTTCTGTTCATATTTCTGCCACTAATAGAAGATGAGATGAATTTCATCACAGTTAAGTTAGAAGAATGAATCTGTCATGTATGTCACCTCAAAGAAGCATCTAAATGAAATGCCATGTTATCATTTTCCACATTCCTTAATCACTACAGAGATGAAGTACTAAATCAAAAGTCTGCAGAGTGAACCAAAAACAAAATAACGTCGAGTATTTGATGTCTAGAAGGAGTATCTACCAATTCTACTTACTGTCTTTTTTCTTTTCCTTTAACACTTGGTAAAAAGTTAGGACTTTAGGGCCGGGCATGGTGGCTCATGCCTGTAATCCCAGCACTTTGGGAGGCCGAGGCAGGTGGATCACCTGATTTCAGGAGTTCAAGACCAGCCTGGCCAACATGATGAAACCCTGTCTCTACTAAAAATATAAAAATTAGCCAAGTATGGTGGCGGACACCTGTAGTCCCAGTTACTTGGGAGGCTGAGGCAGGAAAATCACTTGAACCCGGGAGGCAGAGGTTGCAGTGAGCCGAGATTACACCACTGCACTCCAGCCTGGGCAACGAGCAAAAACTCCACCTCAAAAAAAAAAAGTTACGACTTTAACAATATGTAGCATGTATCTAAGAATTTTAACATAAATTAACAGTTCTCAAATATCTAAAGTTGAATTTGTAATACTAATATAATGGTGGAAATAATTAAAATAATAATATCTATAAAAATAGTATGCCTTTATTGAACACTAAGCCCCAAGCACAATGCTAGTGGTAGCGTTTTATTTAATACTAAAAGCAATCCTGTGAAAGAGATAATATTGTTATCTATATTCTACAAGTAAATAAAATAATCCTTAGAATAAATTAATAATTTGATTGAATTCATGCAGCCAGAGATGATGATAAAATCAATTTTATCATTGTCAACCTATAATTTTTTAATGAATTAGATTGAAATGGAATAATATAGACTATAAAACCATTAGAATGCATCACAGGTAAGGTCCTAGGATTTGAGGATCGTATCAATAAATCATCAAAAGCCACAAGTTGTAGGCTGTCAGCACCTACTCATTGACTAGTACAGATTCGGTAACATGTGTGGGCTTTTCCATTAAAAGCAAATTACAACAGTGACTGTTTACTAAGTGCCTCTTTGGCAAAACACTGTATTTAGGTATAAGCCATGGTTTTTATTGTCATGGGCTTCTAACATAGCTGAGAAAAATGGCATTTATTTATAAATAATATAGTAACATATGCAAATAATAGAGTAAAATCTAAGAGAGTTTTTAAATAAAATGTACAGTTACATTCTTTAGAGGAAGGAAAGGTAACTTTGACTTGGGTGAGAATTAAGTCAGAAAATTGTATAAGAGATGAATTTGAACACAATTCCTAGTTGGTCTCAGGAAATGGCCAAGATTGATGAAGATGCGGTCAATTTTGAAATGCTTACTGGGTTCATTCATGGATGAAAAATATCAGGATTTTTACAACAGAGGTCACCAACAAAGTAGCTGAAAAATGAACTGCTCAACTGCTGAATAACTCTTTAGGAGCCTGTTGATGTTAATAATGCAGTTTTAGTCTGGGCAACAAAGCGAGACTCTGTCTCAAAAAACAAAATAAAATAATGCAATTTTGTCCTAGTTTTTTATGAGCTATTAATTGGAAAAAGTCTATTTATACAGTTATAGCAATCCAGATGCCATGGAATATGCCACTGTCTTTAGTATAATATAAGTGGTAATAATAAATACTTTAAGGTCAAATTTTATCTGTTCCTTGAAGCTTATTCAAATACTTAAAGTCAGTCTCAATGAGCTCTCTCTTTTTAAGAATCTCTCTTTACATAATATGTACTTCAGGGCCAAAAAAAAAAACCTTCCACTTAGCCCACTGCTGAAAATCAACTCACAAAACGCAGGTTAATAAGTGAGAAGGCATACGAGTTTATTAACGTGCATGGAAAAGAACCACAGCAATTACCCTACCACGTAAAGGGACGTAAGGAAGTGTGGATGACTTTGAGGGGAGTAAATGATTATTAGGAAAATTCAGGGGGCTTGAAGAACATAAAATGGCCTGGAACAAAGTCTCTTGGGCTGCAGACAATGGTTTGTGGCGAAAGTCTATCTGGGTGTGTTGACAGACTTGTCCTTCTTCCTACCATAGGAGTTCAGTTAATGAAAATTCAGGAAAGGGACCTCATTTTGTGGATCTGGGCTAATGTAAGGAAACTTCAGAGAACAACTTTATCCTGTGCTTTGGGAGAGAGAGGACACAGAGGATTGAGAGACTGAGAGCTCAGATGGGGGGCTGAAGTGGGGGTTCTCAGAGAGACCTTGAGGTTTCTTCTTCAGTTCGGCATGTCAAAGTGCCAAATTTTGGGGTGTGGCCAACATATTCATTGCTGTATTATACTCAGCACTTAAATGTCATCCTAGCTTTTTAAAGCAAATTTCTTGTTTGTGCATCTCCACTACTTAAACAGATGATGAACTTCTAGGTTCACTTGCCTTTTTCTAACACATTCTTAGTTCTTTACACATGAGACATGATGAACGCAGATGTGATGATTGCTTAATATATACAAGTTTTTGGCCGGGGGTTGTGGCTCATGCCTGTAATCCTAGCACTTTGGGAGGCTGAGGAAGGTGGATCACTTGAAGTCAGGAGTTCAAAACTAGCCTGGCCAACATGGCGAAACTCCATCTCTACTAAAAATACAAAAAAAAAAAAAAAAGCCAGGTGTGGTGGCAGGAGCCTGTAATCCCAGCTACTCAGGAGGCTGAGGCAGGAGAATCACTTGAAGCTGGGAGGTGGAGGCTGTAGCAAGCCAAGGTCACGCCACTGCACTCCAGCCTGGGAGACAGAGTGAGACTCCGTCTCAAAAAAAAAAAAAAAAAAGATATAAGTTTTTTTCTGTATGGCTAAGAAATGATTAAATAAAATAATAAAATTATATAACATTTAAATGATCAATTTAAAAAAAGTGATATACATAGGAAACCTAGCACAAAATGAGTACATGGAGGGTTCTCAGTAAACATCAGTTGAATAAATGAATGAGTAACGAATTCTAACTTTTGCCACTAATTGGATGTGAGACATACTCATTTCACTTCCTCTTTTGTAGACTCAGTTTTCTTATCAATAATATGAGATGTATGAATTTCAAGAATAGTTTTCTACCTACCTTTCAAATTCTAGGAAGGTATTTGGTGAGTTCCACAAAATATAAAGTATATTCTTAGCCAATGATAGACATTTAAAGCGCCTTAGCTTATGTTGGGCCCAAGATGTTCTTTCAAAGAAGAGCTCCACTGCTAAAACTGTTTGAAAATTGTTGGTATACATTAATTATAGTGTAGAAATTTACCTTTTTAAACCAATTTGAACACATAAAACTTAAAAGGGTATCTTGCGGTCATTACATTACCATACAGGAAATGGAGCAGAAGTCCTGTTATTCCAGAAGCCACATTCAAATGAATTTGACATTAATTTTCTACAAATATTGGAGACAACATTAATTAACTGCAAAGGCACATAACATTTATTTGGTTGCAGAAAACAAGAAATGTATGTTTATTTATCATGCATACCATGAGGAGCTTCAAAGAATTTTTTTTTTTCAGACTGGAATAAAAAATCTTATTTTTCCTCTTCTCATTCCATATTCTCTTTTTAGTTAAAAGAAGAGCATGCCGAAAACATTCTATTGAATTGCTTCTTTGATGAACGCTTGGGTTGTTCAAGCTTGTCATAATAGATGACAATACTAATGATGCTACTAATAACAGAATTGTTATTTTTTGGATTATACACTTTTTTCTAGAATTTGTATCCTCTGTGTTGACCACATTGTGTATGCAATTATTTAGGTACAGATACTAGCTTTCTTTATATATTAAATGCTAATAGGACCCAGTGTTTCAGGTTCACTGGTGTATGTCATAAAAATGAACCCAATCCATTAACCTCTGATTTAATGATTGGCTTAATTACTAGGGACGTTGGTAGTACTCACTTTTACATACATGATATCTGGATACTGCCTTGTTATTACATTTACATCCCCTAAGCCATTTAATGAAATTGGGTTTAAGTGCAAATGATCTCTCAGATTTTATAAACTTAAACCATTCCCCGACTTTCTGATTTTCTGCTAGAAAACAGTAATAATGAAAAGGAGAAAAAGGGAAAAACATGAAACTCATTTAAAAAATAAACAAAAGCCATTTCAAAGATATTGTCCCATATAAGAATGAAGAAAGGAAGATAAGTAAATGTAGTTTCATCACACAGTCTTCATTCAAAGGCTGAATTTGCCTTTTAAAATTATGCATACCAACTCTTTGTGTATTAACATAATAAAATTGTAATACAATAAGAAAAAAAAGGTTTCCAAAATGACCAGAGAAGGCCAGACGGCTGATTAAAAGATGCTAAAATGTACAGCTCGCTGGAGACTGGAGTACCTTTTTAGGTTAATTTTGAAGGACTTGTCCAGGCAGGGAGCCTTCCAGGAGGAAATGCATCCTTGTCTGGGGTTCAGTCAAGGGCTGGACTCCCAAGTCCCCAGTGAAAAATTTCTCTAGGAGAAATTCCTGAGGCAGGGCCCAGACAGAAGGAGTCACCAGATCCTCAGAAGGGGGAGGAGATGATTTACTCTCTCTCTGGTCTGATTTTCAGTTGCAACACTTCTCAGGCAAAGAGGATGCCAACAGCCTTTCTCTTCTGCTTTGCTTGTCTGTGGTGGATACTAGCAACCTATGTGGTTCTAAAGTATCAAGCTGAGATTATAGTATCAACGAGTTGGAACATCAATAGTGCCAAGTGCCATTTAAAAATCTTTTCATCTTCTTGTGTGTTGCTTTTGGAGAGGAAACGTTCTCAGATGTGGTTTCTAGTCTTGCAGAAAAATGGCATTTTCAGGCTGTATGGGACTCTTACATCATCTAGTTTCAATCACCTCATTTTGCAGATCAAGAAACTGAGAGTGAGAAAGAAGGGACTGGCCAGAGTTACTCAGCTAGACAGTGACAGACAACAGTGGAACTTCCGGTAAGTTGTGTGGCTTCCGGGCTTTTCCTTCCAAATATAAAAAACGGAAATGAGGGATAGGCTTAGATAATCTTTTGAAGGTTTTTTGTTCTAATACTCTACTTCTGTTATTTGTTTATTTATTTATTTATTTATTTATTTATTTATTTATTTATTTTTCTGAGACAGGGTTTTGCTGTGTTGCCAAGGCTGAAGTGCAGTGGTGCCATCATAGCTCACTGCAGTCTCCAGCTCCTGGGTTCAAGTAGTCCTCCCACCTCAGCCTCCCGAGTAGCTAGGACCACAGGTGTGCACTACCATGCCTGGCTAACTTTTTATTTTTTCGTAGAGACAGGGCTCTTGCTATGTTTCACAGGCCTCAAGCAATTAGAACTCCTGGCCTCAAGCAATTCTTCTACCTCAGCCTCCCTAAGTACTAGAATTAAGTTACGCAGACGATTTTTAAATTTTAGACACCTGTCCATTGTTTAATAACCAAAAGGCTTTCATAAAAGTAACATATTTTTATGCCTAAACAACAGCGTTGAGGCATTTTGATGAAGCCTAAAGTTTTAGTTCATATTTTGCATTGTGTAGAGATATTTACTTTAGAATGTGGCTTAGAATTCGGCTAAACACTTTGAAATGTGCTCTGGTTTTGAAAATGGTTGACAATTTCCTATATTACATTCTAAAACTATAAACATCCTAACACTATAAATGCTTTCTTAATGAAAGTATAATATATATTTAATATTTTTACCTATATTGTTTTACTCATTACTAAAAATGTTCAGATCACATAAATGACTAAGACCAATTAAAAAGTCATACTGTAGAGGACAGAAATGCCCATATAGGTTTTAGTTAGTTGAAAACTCCATTGCTCATAAGCATGGATTAGGTTTTTCTTTTTCATTTCTTCAGTAGGCATATTTTAGACAAACTGACAGCAAATCCGTTATGTAATGGCCACTACAAAAGCTTTCATCAAGAGTGTGCATGTTTAGTGTCTCTGTGTGGGAGAAACTCGGTTATGGTAGTTGAAAACGCAAAAGATTCAAGAGTAAGATAGGACTGGATTTTTAGGTTCTGGGCTCCATGGATAATGCAATCAGAATTCTCTAATCCTGAGGTTGGAGTGTTGGTTGGCTATAGACAGAAGCTGTCTGCATCTTCAAACCACTGGACATGGAGGTTCTCAGATATTTATTTACATAAGTACATGTAACAAGTTATACATGATGATATTCACAGGAATACCATAAGGATCTAATGATATAATGTGAATGAAAGGTATACATTCTATACACTAGAGAACTCTTTTTTCTTTTTGTATTACATATTAAAACAAATGGATGCCTGGAAAGACATGGAGAGTTAGAGGAGAGGGTGTGAAAAGCAAATAGTTTTTTTTAATAAAGTTATGGTTTAGAGCAAAGAGACTGCCAGGAAGCAAATGAAATATTGATGCCAGAATATCTAGTATCCACACTTCTTAAAAATGTTACCTATGTATGAGTCACTTGGAGATAATGTCTCCAATCGGAAAATGCCAGTTCCGATTCAGGTTGTCTGCGGGTGCATTCTGAGAGTCTGCATTTCTTAAAAGCTCGCACGTGATACTGATGCTGCTGGTCTTTAACACTTTGTGTAGGAAGGTTTTATGTCTTCAGATGAAGGGTCAACTGAGTATCTTTTCAAGAAGAAACATTTGTTGGGGTTTATATGCCAAGGCAGTACCATCCAGCCTGGCTAACACCCATCTTGCTATACCACAAAAAAGCTTTCTACGCTTTCTGGGTTTATTATTAAGTGTTGAGAAAACGTTCGGTTTTTACCGTTTGGCTGGGGTTTCTGGCTGATAGCAGCAAGGCAAGAGTTTAAATTTAACAGAATTAGGAATAAACAGGATCTAGAGAGAGAGTCTATCCGTTACTAAGGGAGAAGAGTTGGTTTTTGTCTCTTTACAAGGCCTTATCTAATAGAGGTCTCTGAATGCTGCCTTAAGAATCTTGGATATGTGCTTGATTGTCTTAACTGTCTTTTTCCTTGACATATTGCATGTTTACATTAGCTTGGACCCTTCACTTTCCTAATACAAATATGAACAGGAAGAAGCCATGTGAGATTTCCCCCTCTTTTTATATTTTAAGTTCAATTTAACAAACATATACTGATTAGTAGGTTACGAAGTAGTGGACGAGGCACTCTGAGGGACATGAGGATCAAAAAAGAAGATAGGTTCCAGGTACTGTCAGTTTACCTATAGAGGATACGGACATTAAAAATAACCAAATATAAGGGAGTTTGAGCTTAAAAACACTAGATTTGGGGAAAAATATGCTTAGAGAGCTGAAAGAAATTGAAATCAGTTCTGCTGGGAGTTAGGAAGACATTGTAAAGGAAGAAGACTTTGAGTAAGGATTTAGAACATGGTTATTTGCACATGGAGACAGCAAATACTGAGACCAAATCTTTGTCGTGTTGCAGATTTGTAAACAGAGAGCAAAAGCAGAGACATAGGTTAGAGTAATTTAAGTAGTACCATGTCGAAATTTAAATGTCGTTCTTTGGAATTCAGCTTAAACCCTAGGTCTTGTATGGGACTGTTAGAGATAATGGATAACATTTTAAGGCAGTGTTTTTCTGCATTTATCAACTGTTGATTTATTTTTCTACTGGGCCTAGTTCTCTGGACTGTGCAGGAGGGAAGATCACCTTTTATATAAACATACCCGCTTAGCAAATAAAATACAGTCTTTCAGCAGGTATATGAGTAAGATAGGGGAGAAAAAAAATGATTCTGAAACCTCTTTAGAATCTATTACTGTATTAACTCATTTATACATTAGATGTTCCTTCTTTGCAACTCTTACACTCGTGTAATAAAAATTTTCTTATCTCTAACTTAGGTGAATTTACAATTTTCTTTCAAATAAGTGTTTTCCGTGAAAGTTACATTGGAGTATTGGCGAGTCATAAAGAAGAAATGTTTTATATCCTTCCTTTGATATGCTGTGCTTAGCCATTTTTTAAAAAATGATTTTGCTAGCCTACTCTGATTTCTGATTGTCCTGGATGGTGCTGTTGCCTAAACAGAATGGGGCTGCAGTATCATCTGGTATTACCAAAGTCAAAGCAACCTGAGGATCAAACGTAGGCAGAAGTGAGGATAGCCAAAGAACATTAGCCATTATCCAATTGAAAAGCAAGTTTGGGGCCAAAGTCAGAAAGTGAAATACATTCAAAACTTACAGATATTTAAGAACATGTCAGGAAACAGTGGCTAGAGCAGGGCTCTGTTGAGGAATTACAGTGTGGGGTATTTGTTTTTACTGGATATTGATTGTGTTGGCTGAGATGGACTTAAAGAGACAAGAAATGATTTGCAGATATCACTCCCATCTCTTTTGTTGCCTACCTTTGGAAGATATTCTCTTAAGAACACCAATAGTGTGAAACTTGTGCTGCTGTATAAATTTTGGATCCTTTTGAGTTCCACTGAACAAAGCAGTGTACCATTTGTGCTGAGTTTGTTGTCAATATATCCGAATTAATTAAAATCCAGGAAGTGCACAGTATTAAGTCTATGTGACTCTGAATTTTTTGTAAACTCTTTTCAGTGTTGGCTGTTTGCAGATCACTTTGCACCCCTTCTCATTTGTGCTGTTGCTTACCCTTCTTTCACTTCTCTCCGTTCTTTCTCATGCTCCAACTTCGGTGGTATAGGATATCGTGATATTATTTTGATTTTTGTCAAATCAGGCTGCCAAATCCAAATTCCAGGCAATACTCAAACTTCAAGGGCATAGATATTTCATACTGCTCAGGGTTTTCATGATTATCCAGCATTTATCTTCATTTTTTTGTTTAAAAACAAGTAAACAACTAAACAAGATATTGAAAGGAAATATGGATGAAGGTAGAATGAAGGGTGGCAGAATAAGAGAAAAGGAATGAGGAAATTAAACAAACATTTATTGGGTGCTAACGTATACCAGACACTTTGCCAGATTCTTTATATACACAGTGCTACTTAATCCGTACCGCGACCTTGTCTTAGGGTTGTCATTGGGCCCACTTTATCAGTGGACAAATAGAGAGTAAGAAAGATTCTAATCAGAGGTCAAAGTCATGCAGGCACTGCCCAGCAGAGCTAAGGCAAGACTCTGGACCTCTAATGCTCTGTACCACTAGGCTGATAACTGCAGTGAAAGTGCTGACCTCTCTTTTTCACAAAGTAGCTTATACTATGCCAAGATAAGCAATTTAGATAAAAGGCAGAAGAAAGATGAGAATTGGGTAAAAGTTACAGATCCACTCCCTTCCAACTAGATTGCACTTTTCATTCACTTTGGACCTAACATATATGGGCTGCTTTATGGTGGCAATAATATTTTTATGTGAATATGACCTGTCTGTGCCTTAGTCAGCAATATGGAGTTGTGCTGAGTACTCCCTGAGCTATTTAGTAGGTTGATATATAGTCTGCTCATGCTTAATATACAGAAATTGCTTTTTAATATAAATCAAGATGACTGTTTTTTTCTTTATAATCCATATCTCAACTTCTGTGTTACTAGGAAATGGTGTTCTCAGCTCTGCACATTTGTTTTTAAAGAGCTACATATTAAGCACTTACTTCATACTAGAAACTGTGTTAGGAGATACATTTGTCAGGACACTCTGAACTCCGCTGTGATAATATATAAACCTTGAAGTCTTGGTGGATTAACATGACAAACATTTATTTTTCTGTGTATGCAGAGTCTACTGTGGGCCTTGCTGTTCTCCAGGGCAGCTCCCTCTCAAGTCCTGTGTCAAGGAGCCAATCTGCTTCTATGTTAATGGCTTTGCCATTCCAACATGTGGCTTCCATATTGCTATTACAGGGAAAAAGAGAGCTGGGGGAGGGGGGTGCCTCAGGGGCCTTTTTTCTGCCTTTGCCTGGAAGTGACACACTATATTCTGTTCATAATCCTTTTGTCAAAACAAGTCATCTGGCCCCACCTAACTGTGAAGGTGGTGGTGAGGAGGGTGCTGGAATGTATAGGTTTCTCTATGCCCATGAAATAAAGAATTAACAGACACCAGTTAGTTCTATTGATACATCATAAGCTCTTGGAAGAACAAAGATTGAATTTTTAGAAGTTATTTGCTTCCATGGGAGCTATGCAGTCATATGAGGAAAATAATAATAACAGAGAGTAGTTAGGGCTATATTACAATTTGATAGGTCCTATAGCTCCTTAAGCCAGCAGCTACTGTTCTCTTTAGAGGGTTCCTTTTTCATCTGAAATAACTGACTTGAGACCTAAAAACGTCTGTCTTTTGTGTTCATGCTGTCTGCTTTGTTTTCTTAAATATTAGAGGTCAAAATGTGTTTAAAAACCAAATCTGGGTCTTAGAGCTTTTTTCCTGGAGCAGTGGCCTTGTGGTAGCTTTTTTTTTTTTTTTCATAGACTGAAGAGGATTTTTCATGCCCACTGTGAGCCATGACTGGCAGAATGAAGCTGCGCACCCTGGTAGCTCTTTCTCTGTTAGGCACTTGTTCTTTATAATGTCTCAGCATTTATTACTGGCCTGGGCAAATATTGAGATAGAGTTGTGGCACTGGCCATATAGAGCAGCAAAGCATAGGCAATTGAGTAAAAATTAGAATACCAATAATAATAATAATAAGGCCATGCAAATATGTTTAGGTTTGAGAGAATGAACAGATCCATGGGATTGGGTTGAAGACTGTATCACGCTAGAGAGTCTATATATTTTCTTCTTGGGTTTGGTACATATGTTTCTGTTAATACTTTTGTATTAAAAGATAATTGATAATGAGCTACACAATTAATGAGTGTCATGTTGATATGTATGGAGGGAAGAATAAAACCTGAACCATTTTTTGAAAGTTTTTCTTATAGTGAAAACACTTTTCACGATTTGTATCTTATTTATAACTGGAATATGCCTTATCCATACACTTAGATATTTGAGCTTTTACTGTCAAATATTTTCTTTCAACAATTTGTCACTGTGCCTTGATTCTCAACTTCCGTTGACTTTAAGGTTATATCCATATAATAAGTTTGCTTTGGCATTTAGACATATATTATGACCTCTAAGTAAATGTTTTCAGTAAATCTGGAGAGGAAGTATGATAGTTTCTGGAAATTTGAAGATAAACTAGAAAAGTAATCTGTGAAAATTACACAAATAATAGTTACGCTAATAATATAATCACAAACATTAATTGGGCATTCATTATAATCCAGCTATTGGGCTAAATGTTTTACAAGCATATTTTTGTTTAATCTGCATAATTGTGTGAGACAAGGACTATTATATCTGTCTGATCTTTCAAAGTTAGCCAAGAATTGTCCTGCTACAAGATAGTTAAATGGTTTCTAAATGTGTGGGTAATCCACAAAACCAAAATATAACTAAGGAAATTGCTGCTTAAATTCTGTTTTTTAACTTGCATAAAGATAGTCTATTTTAACAAAAGTGCTGCAATAAGGGTAATTGGAAACAGAGATAAATCAGTGGAAATGTGTTTAGTTTTTATCCAAGAGTATCCAAAGAAAAAAATCTACTACTTAGTACAGTGGTTCTCAATGGGGAGAAACCTTGTGTCTCTACCTATAGGACATTGGGCAAAGTCTAAAAAAAGTTTTGATTTTAGACTTTTGATTTTAGACTGGTACCTTATGGATAGAAACTAGGGATGTGCTAAACACCCTCCAATGCACAGCATAGCCCTTACACTAAAGTTTTTTGTTTGTTTGTTTGAAGACAGGGTTTCTCTCTGTTGGCCAGGCTGGAGTGCCGTGGCACAGTCATGGCTCACTGCAGCCTTGACCTCCTGGGCTCAAGTGACCCTCCCATCTCAGCCTCCTTACTAGCTGGGACCACACGCATGTGCCAACATATCTGGCCAATTTTTACAATTTTTTGGTAGAGATGAGGTCTCACTATGTTGCCCAGGCTACTCTAGAACTCATAGGCTCCAGTGATCCTCTTAACCTTTGCCTCCCAAAATGCTGGGATTGCAGACATGAGCCTGGTCTGAGTTTTATCCATTCCAAATAGTCTGTAGCACTGAGGTAGAGCTTGTGTGAAACATCCTTCTCTTACTAGATAGGTGAACTCTTGTAATTAAGAGCTCAGTCAGTGGATCTGGGGCTCAGGGTTTTGACTCTACTACTTGACTTTGGTAAGTTGACGTCTTAAGTCTTAATATAACTACTTATACATTGGAAATAGTGATAATACCTACCTTACAAGACTGTTCTGAAGACTAAATGAGAGAATTCTACAAAATGATTAGCATAGTCCCTTGCAGTTAGATGAACTTTAATTCTAGCTGACAAAAAAAACTTTGGTTAAACAAAGTATGTTCTTTGGGGACCCTTAAATACTTCTGCTCAGCAGTTGTTAAAAAGAGCTGCTTCCAGATCAGACAGCTTTATTTGGAATCGTGTCTCCTGTACTTGTTAACTGTATGACCTTGGGGAAGTACCTTAGAACCCTGTGTGCCTCACTTTGTTCATATATAAGATGAGGATAGTGAGTAATATGTATTTTCTAGAGTTTTCGTGAGGCTTAAATAAGAGTATAAATGTGAAGTGCTTAGAAGGATGTCTACCACTTATAGGCAGACAGTGTTAACTCTTATTATTCATATACCTAATGTTGTTAGATAAGGCATAACATATAAATTAATCTTCTGACCAAGTGAACGTTACCCCTTGAAATACCGGTCCTATGTTTTAACAATTAAAGTAATGAAAATCACTCTACAATTATTTTTAAAACTGTTGCTTATTTAAAAATGAATACTAAATGATTTTGAACATTTCGTTGTTCACTCAGGGTCCTTGTCGTTGTAATATTATTTCTTGTACTAGATGATGATATAGGAAGCTCTTAGAACAACTGAAGTAAGGATTTTTCTTAATGCAGATTACTGAGACTTTTATTTTTGTCTTTTAAAAAAAATACTGTTTTTGTATCATTTGTATCAAAATATCAGCTGTCTGTGTCTAGGATCTCTATCTTGCCTTTTCTAAATAACTGCATTTGATCAGCTGATTAACAGTATTTATTGAATGTGCTATATACTATGCTCTCTTAGGTAGATTAGCGGCCAGAACAAAATGATTTTTCTTGAGGATTTTGATTTAGCAGAAGTAAGCATTGATGACATAATGCCAGTTAAATAACTATAAATTTAAATGTGAGCTATGCTGTGACTGAGCCATCGCAGTTACTATACTTATGGACAAACCCCACTCATGTAGGACACAAGATGGGCCTTCATAAGGAATTGATTGTTAAGTGGAAATCTAAAAACTGAGTGGGCATTAGCAAGGCAAAGAGAATGAGCATTACAAGTTGATGCAGCAGTATATCTAAAGGTCCTGATTCCAGAGTGGGAGGCATTAAAATAAAGGGATTTTTAAAAGTCTAGTGTGGTTAAAGACTGAAAAAAAAAAAAAAATCTAGTTGAGGAAGCTAGAAAGATAGCCAGGAGTTCAATCAACCATGGACTTCTAAAGCGTGTAAAATGTTCCAGACTTTATCCAATAGCAGATGGCAAGACAATGGAAAGTTTAAGCTTCTGAATAATATGATGGATTTTCATGTGAAGAATGGCTTGGAAGTAGGAAAGAATCGAGGTAGAGAAAACAGAAAGCATCTGCAGTAGTCCAGGCAAGATGTGATGAAACTAGTGAGAATCCTGTCTGTATTAGGAGTAAACGGTCTCTGAGAAATGACACCTAAAAATTCTCCTGTGAGAGGAGGGATGATATTTAGTTCATGAACTTGGAAAATTTTATTTTCACTGTTTTGGCTTTTTAATCTTTTACTTGTTCTTGGCCACATTCTGAAGAATTGCAATTGATGAATAAGCAACTTCCAAAAGAATGAGAAGAACAAATGTACAGCAATAATAAAAATTAAATGTTATTTGTATAGTACTTTAAACATTACTATTGCATTTGATTAGCAACTTTTTATAACAAGTGATGTTTACCCTCATTGTCCCTAGCAAGTGACTATGGTTCGAGTTGAGGTCTCTTAATATATTGGCAGTAGGAAATGCTTATTTCATAGGCCTTGATGCATAACAGGAAACTTTGTCTTGTCTTACAGAGATGGGTGAAATTGAGTAGAAGTGATCTTTCATTTTGTTATTTGCATTATATGAAGAGAGATATAAAAATGTTGACTTTGGCCGGGCACGGTGGCTCACGCCTGTAATCCCAGCACTTTGGGAGGCCAAAGCGGGCGGATCACCTGAGGTCAGGAGTTCGAGACCAGCCTGCCCAACATGGCGAAACCTCGTCTTTACTAAAAATACAAAAATAGCTAGGTGTGGTGGCAGGCACCTATAATCCCAGCTACGTGGGAGGCTGAGGCAGGAGAACGCTTGAACCCAGGACGCAGAGGTTGCAGTGAGCCAAGATCACGCCACTGCACTCCAGCCTGGGTAACAGAGTGAGACTCTGTCTCAAAGAAACAAACTACCTACCTAAAAAACAAAGTTGACTCTTCTGTTTCCATTTTTAGCCACTTGTGTCTTGATTAAAAATACAAAACTTTTGTTTACCTATGTAACAAACATGCACAACTTGCACATGTACCCCAGAACTAAAAATAAAAATTAAAATAAAAAAAGATACAAAACTTTCAGCCTTTAAATAAGGAAAAAGTTAGTTATATCTGTGCATGCAAATATGTGCTATGTGAAATATAAACTGTGTAAATATTAAATATGTGTGTGTGTATGCACGGCCAGACTAGGGTCTTCAATGTCAATATTTAGATAATTGAATGTTCATTTTAAACATCTATAAATCTGTTTATATGTCTAATTCTAAAATGTCTGTGTATATCTAAACCACTTCTAAAATAGGTATAAAAATATCTTAGGGTTATTGGGAGAATTAAATGAGATAATTTAAAGTGATTTAGCACCTGGCACATAATATGCATTTAATAAATTTTAAATAGGCAGATATAATTAAAATATAGTTTTCATTATTACATATTGACTATATAATTTGTTATAAATGTATATGTTGATAATTTAATATACTTATATGTAGATACAAATATACATATATGGACATCTATGCTCTATATTGGCTATTGATTATTATAATAAAAATAGTTGTGCAGTGATATTCAAAATGACATATCGTCTTACAGCCAGTTTTGATAAAATTTGTTAGAGTTTGCATTTTACTTTATTTCTGTCCTGGGGAGTTACTATAAATCTGAACATGAATGCTAGTCGTGAAGTTCGTTTGTTTTTTGTTTTCTTATTTAAGAGACAAACTGTCACTGTGTTGTTGCCAAGTTTGGTCTTGAACTTTTGGGCTCAAGGGATCCTCTCACCTCAGCCTCCAGAGTTGCTGGGATTACAAGCATGTTCCACTACGCCCAGCCATGAAGTTCTGACTCCACATGTACTCATTCATTCCTTGTTATTTAAAGAAATATTTACTGGAACTCTATTCTGTGCCCGCCCTTGCAAATCTTACAGTCTGATGAGAAATGAACATGAAAGCAAATCATTGCAATAAAATGATGTGAACAATGTGCACCACAATGGCCTTTTAAAGTAAGGGGGCATCTGCTGCTCTAAATGGCATATGGTTAATTATTATGAACATATTTGTCTACTGTTAAACTAGAGAAGACTAGAAACTAAATAGAGGAGCATTTCTTTCTAAGCATCTATATTTGATTCATCCTTTTGTCTTCATCTACCACCTACATGCTGCTGATGACATGCGAATGATTATCGGTAATTGCTATCACTTTCTTTTACCCCAGATTCCTATTTCCATCGGATTTTTGGCAATCTGTAGGTAGATGTTCCATAGATATCTCAAATTCATTCTGCTTAAAATAAATTCATTGTGTTCCTACTTCTCACAAAAATTGTTTCTTCTCCTGTATGTCTAATCCCTGTTAAATGTATCATCACCCACAAAATCACCCCAGCTGAAGTCTGGGAGTTCTGATCAATGTTCAGTGCCTGCCTACACCCTGCTGCTAATTGGTCATCAAATCCTCCTCATCCCCTGCCAATTTTCTTCTTCTCCCTCTTGGGTAAACATGTGCATGGTACACACCCCTTATACCCCAGATTAGTAGGATAAGAAGGCAATTTTCAAGTTGCTAGGCAGCAGCAGTTGAAGAGAAAGCTCAGAAAATTAAGTCAGTGACTTGGATATCAAAAGCTATCACTTTGTTGTCCCTTTTTCTGAAAGTAGAAAATGTTTCTTCTCTTTAACACGAAATAATAAATTTAAATTCTATTGATCTGTGAACTTCAAAAACAACCTCATACATATCTCCACATCGAGACATTCGCTGAATGTCTCTGTCCTTTCTTCCCTTCCATCACTGATATTTAGTACTGCCAAGGGGAGTGTGAGCGATGAATCTCAGAGTCCTTTTCAAATCTCTCACTGCCCAGGATGTGGATGAGAAATTAGTACTGCAGTTGATGTTCACGGAGAAGTATGTTATTCACTGGAACATACGGAGTATGTTGTTCATTTCATCATTGGAAAGAAATGACTGATATCACAGACATCATGATAAAGGATATCACAAATTAGCTCTGATCAGATTCTGAGTCTCTGAGTGTCTCAAAATTTTCTTCTGGTCCACAGTCTTTAAAGAGTCATTTATTAACTTATAAGTGTAAAGTGCAAAACTTTCTGAAGCATATCAGGTCTACAGTATGTGGTTCAGCCTGTCCCCCTTGCAGACTTTAAAAACAAAATAAATCAGTGAGCATCTAGGTCCCAAAATCTAGGAAAATGTTTCAAAGTTCCTAAGGAAAATACATTGGAAGAAGAAATGACAGCTTTGTTTTATCCTTTTTTCATTTTTGTGTTTTGTAAAATAGTTTGATATCCTGACAAATATATGTGGAGTGCTATTAATATTCCCCATAGGGGCCGGGTGTGGTGGCTCACACCTGTAATCCCAGCCCTTTGGGAGGCTGAGATGGGTGCATTATTTGAGGTCAGGAGTTCAAGACCAGCCCAGCCAACATGGTAAAACCCCATTTCTACTGAAAATACAAAAAGTAGCCATGCCTGGTGGTATGCACCTGTAATCCCAGCTACTCGAGAGGCTGAAGCAGGAGAATTGCTTGAACCCGGGAGGCGGAAGTTGCAGTGAGCCGAGATCAAGCTACTGCACTCCAGCCTGGGCAATGGAATGAGACTCCATCTAGAAAAAAAAAAAAAAAAGTTAACCATAAGTGAAAATGAAAAGTTTAAATGACTTTAAAATGTGGGGTTTTAAATAGTATATTGCAATAGTTACACAGGAAAAGGCTGTGTAGAGGGTGAGGAATAGATAAAGAAGACAGTTATTCCTTGAATAGGTAGAAAAAAGAGAAGATTAAATTTGCTTTGAATATTTCTCAAGTAAATGGGTTATTACTTTCTGAGCTCCCAAGTGACTGCTTTTTCCCTCCCTTTGTAAAAGAAGTAAAACTTCTGATGTGCCTTAATATTTCACATCTTGTTCGGTATGTGCATCCTGATCTGGCATAATAGCCTGACATTGTTTGCAAACAGTGGTGTCATTGCAATATACATATTCATTGGTCCTTAGCTAAAATTAGGTTTGCTGAGTAAATAGATTTTGTACAGCCAACCTAAACAGATCACTTCCTGGGATGCCAAGGGAAAACACTGTCAGTGGAACTTACTTCATACTTTATCAACATGTTATCATATTTACAAAATGAGAGAAGGAAAAACTGGACCAAACGAAAAGCTGTGATTCACAAACACAAACCTCTAGAGTGCAGACAAGGGTCCTATATTTGAAAAGATGATTTGTGAGCATTCTTCCACAAGCAAGGGATCATTGTTAGTGGATGCTTATAATTCATGGTGGAGCGCTTTAGGAAAATATGCCTGCTAGTCCTTATGCTGCATTTATTCTGTTTTCTGTAAACCAGATGAATGTAGGATTATTTGTATAGCATAATAGCTTTCAGCATGGAAATAGATGGAAAGTTTATTACCTGTTTTCTCCCTTCCCTTAGGAGAGATATTTTTTTTTTACTTTGAAGTAAGATTCTCATAAAAAGCCTGCACATGACAGTGCATCTTGTAGTTTTCTTGGACTAAAGTCCAAACTATAGTCCATTCTGCTTTGCCAATTAATCTGGAAGCTACAGAAACAATGGCAAATATGGGGGAAAAAGTCAATGGATTTTGCCTCACTGGAAGAATGCAGTACTTCTCATGTGGAGATTATTCAGTAAATATTACAGGCTTTCTGACATTGCTTAGTTGAGGGTTACATAACTGTAACTCTCTGCTAGCTAATAGAACTCTATTTAGACTAGATGATTGAAGGAGATGAGAAAGCAATGAGCTATGAGATAGATAGGAGGTAACAGAAAGAGAAAAAGCTTCTGGCTGGAGTGTGGAGACCCTGGAGTCTGAAGGACATGGATTTGAATCTTTCCTTTGATTTTTACTAGCTATCGTGTCTGTCAGCTTCAGTTTTCTCTTCTGCAAACCAGCAATCATAAACTGTCATGCAGATTGCTCTCTGGTTTATGTGGGTTAACATATGACTCATCATTCTCTTCACCTAGGAGGCATCAAGTCCACTCTGAGTGGTAGATCTTTTTCCTCTTCTTAGCACCTCTTTTTAAAAATATTAAAAATTAACAGTCTATGTTATTAAGAAAATCAGATTCCTTCATTTTCAAAGAACCATATTTAGGAATCTGTGATTTTCTGTGGTACTTTTTTTCCCTTGTACTTTTGTTATCTTTCCTCCTCTTTTTAGCACCCATTGTTTCTACAGTTTACATAACCATAACCCTCTGCTCTCAACAAGGAACAACTGAACGCAGGGGAGTCATCAGGATGTGACACTGCATACCCTCCATCAGCCTAAGACTTTTCACCTCTTTCCCTTTCCCTGTGTCTCCCTTTCGCTCCTCCCCTCTCAGAAACAAGTCAACCTATGCATCAGCTCTATGACTTTTTGAACCAGATACATACATAAATATTTCGAGGGGATGAGTGTCAGTGGCAAACTTACTGACCTAATTCTAACTTCACAAACAGGCTGTGTTTAAAGGAAGAGAGAATAGAGATACAGGTAGGCTAAAAACTCATCATCATAACCATCATCTTCAAAGGAGCATCACCTACTTATGCAGATTGAGAGAGATAAATATAGCATGTTTTACCCGATGCTGATAATCCATTGGGAGGAGAGGAAGGGGAAGATGTTTTTGATTTAATCAATTTTAATACCAACTTCATTTGACAAAGACTCTCATCATAACAATTACACACCTCTCCATTCTAGTTTCCCCATGCAGGTAATTCTCAGGATGTTCCCTTTCTACACTCTTGCAGGGAGAACACTCTTTGGGTGAGTGGCTAGATTCTCAGTGTGCTGTGTTTCAAAGCTAATATCATATTCTGGCACCATATGGGTGATGATAGAGAAAAACAGCCTTTGAGGTCTCACCTTTCAGGAGGGGAGGATGTGAGATTTAATTAATGAATGATGTAAGATCTTCCAGCATCCTGAGATAAAAGACTCTTTGTAAAATCAGAGAACTGCCAATTCCGTAGTCTAAGTGAATACCTGCTGAGCTAACAGGCATTTAAATAACTATTGAAATGCAAAATATGCAGCTTGTATATGTACATATGTATATATGCGATATAAACTACATTTTAATCCTAGAAGATAATTGAAGCTGTCCCCTCAGGTTACATCTTTAAAAACTGAGGCCAGAAATGGATTTTCTCAGGATCACAGAGCTTATTAGGACCAGATGCCCAAAGAGAACTCAGATCTCTTAGACCTAGTGCTCTATGGAACATGTAAGATGGCCTCACTATTGATGTTCTATATTTAATCTATGGAATCTGACTAAGAACTGGCCTCAGACCACTTTCAAGCATAAGCAAGGTTAGTAATGTTGTATGAAAGATCACAGATTATTTTTCATCTTATTGGGCATACAAGAAGATATGGGCTTAAAGCCAAATCTGTGCTAGCAAAATATTATTGGCCACAATCCATGCCATTTGCCAAGGCGACAAGTGCATTGTGGGATCGAGTGGAGTTTAATGTGATGTTGTGGTGGTATTGAGGCTTTGTAGAAAATCGGTCATAGGAAGTATATAGAGCCTTTCTGTATAGCAAACCAGAGGATACACCCAATAGTGAATGTATTGGCCTAATACCGATCTAGCTTATCATTGTTGCTGATATACTAGGAGACTCGTCTGAGTCATAGTGGAATGAGCTTAAGACTTTGAACCAGATGAGTTGAGATTAAACACCCACGTTGGTATTCTCCTTACTAACTGCATGATTTCTGGCAAATCACTGAACCTCTCTGAGCCTCAGTGTACTTTTTTATAAAATTGGAGTAATAATTTCTAGATTATGTGGTTTTAGGGAGAAGTATATAAGGTAATTCAGGTAAAGTTGCATTGAATAGTGTTTATCACATATCTATGTAGTCTCTCAGTTAGAAGTGTAGTATTTTGAATCTAAATCTAAAGAAAGATGTCAGTAAGAATTGGGAAATATAGGCTGGGCGTGGTGGCTCATGCCGGTAATCCCAGCACTTTGGGAGGCCGAGGCGGGTGGATCGCCTGAGGTCAGGAGTTCAAGACCTGCCTAACTAACATGGTGAAACCCTGTCTCTACTAAAAATACAAAAATATTAGCCGGGTGTAGTGGTGGGCACCTATAATCCCAGCTATTTGGGAGGCTGAAGCAGGAGAATTGCTTGAACCTGGGAGGCGGAGGTTGCAGTGAGCCGAGATCGTGCCATTGCACTCCAGCCTGGGCAACAGAGCGAGACTCTGTCTCAAAAAAAAAAAAAGAGGGAATTGGGAAATATATTGGGCATTTGCTATGTAGAAAGCAATCCTCCAGAGATGGAGAAGGAAGTGTTGATACAACCAATTAGAACATCTGTATCTTCCACTAGTTAGGTAGCTTCACTCAAATATGATAGTCACACTTCCAGATATTACCATACTTACCTCACATATAAGTGGCAAAAGCCCGTTTGAAAAGGTGAGACCAAAAGAGGACAATAGAACTTCAGATGGTGGAAACTTTATTTTTATAGGAAAGGTCCATTTTCCCTAGGTCACCTTGTTAAATGTTTTAGTTTTTTTTAATTTTTCTTGGTTTCAGAGTCAGCTTAATTTAATTAGTTAATGTTAAAGTCTCCAGAGGCCACATCATCTCTGTCTCTGATTTTTGAATTTTTTTAATGGAGTTCAGGCCAATTCACGACAAAAGTTTTAGCTATTCAAATAGCTCATGTCTGTTTCTCTAGGAATATTCAATTTAGGCTATTGTTTTAGGTGGCTTCAACTGTCTAGATAATTCATGTTTTTATGCAGGCAGCTTATAGGGATTCATTTCCACAAAAGTTTTTACTGGTCTCTTCATATTTTACAGTTGCTTTAGTCTTAGTCAATAATAGTGGTCTATATAGCAGCTTATTATGGGTTATTGTAGTAACTCTTTTAAGAAGAGGGGATTGACTTCGTTTAACATTGTTTAGGTAGATTTCTATCTGACAGCAGACGATGGGAAGTAAAATGACTTTTGAAAATATTTCAACTTTATGAAGCTATGAGAGCCAAATCAGTTAAAGTAAATAAATGGATATCACAAGTCTTTATTGTGTCATTGATGACTCCAATTAAGAATAACATTAATTTATTCAGTGCCTATTTTTGTCACATTATTCTTAGATGTTCTCCATGCAGGCTAAGCATTTGACATACATTATCTCATTTAACCTCAACAACAAATCTGTAAGGTCAAAAGTATTATTTCAACTTTCGAGATGAATCAATAAATAAAGGCCTTGAAGAAACAGTAGGCTATTTTCTCATATACCTATAGATAGTGAGGAGAAGAACTGAGACTAAGAATATGGTTTATCTCGAGTCTAAAGATTGTGATCTTTGGGTTATGTTGCATTTTCTTTGTGTTAAATTGTATTTGTCATATTATATTTATTGTGGGCACCACACGTCTTGAAAGGTGTAAATCAGAGAATTCTGAAAAAGTCAGGCAAATAATGAAAGAATTGGATTTGGGGCATATACAGATAGATTAAAGGTTATTAAATAAAGCCCAAGTTGTGGGGAGGGGTTTTAAACACACACATGATAAAAGATATAAACGCTAGGTGCAATTGGAATTATATATAAACCAGATCAACATTATATGATAAGGATTTTAATGAATGTGGAGGCTATTGGGTATTTGACAGCCTCTATAGAATAAAAAGCTATTGGATTTTGAAACTCATCCTGTGGGAAATATTGGAAGCTCAATCACTTGAGGAATAAAAGCTAAATTGAATAAAACATATCTCTAATCTCCAAAATGATCTCTCTGTGCAAAATGCATGCACAAACACACACACCATTCAAAGGTACTTTTAAGCTTTACAAACTACATATCTCAGTGCATTTAAATAATAGTCTTAATCTAAATAAAGAAAACACTTAAAATGAAAAACCTTTTTAAAAATTAATTTGCAGTAGAAAAAAACTATTGAAGGATAAATTGTAGAAACTGAAGATTCTTTACAGTTAGATGGGAAACATGCAAGTCATTTAAAAATAATTAGTTTTGCAAAAGTATACATGAATGGAAGGCCTTGGAAAGGAGGCAAAGAATTAATTTCCCCAAAGACGCTGCAAATAAAATTGTGGTTGGCACTTTTCATTCTGCAGAAACACCTTTTATTGGTATCTTGTCTGTTCTCTTGGGTGACATTTTAAAATAGTGTGTGCACTAATGATTGTCCAGTAACACAAATGAGAAAGGCAATTTTGAAACATTCCACTCTGGACAGACACTGAGCCCAGCCTTGGTTGGTCTCTTCTTGAGGAGGCCTAAAAATAAATTGCAAAAGTAGTTATTCAGACCTCTGTTAAGTGGGAGTTTCAGGTTCTGCCGTGTCTTTTTATCCTGTCCAGTGCTCCTGGATGCTCATTATTTAGCAATGAAAGTGAGGATCATGACATAGAAAGAGGCCATTCAACTGCCCTGACATGTTTCTTTTTGTCGTTTGCTGTAGGTCCCTGAATCACACTATCCCTCATGATCTCTTGCTCCGTGTTCACTTAAGTTCTAGTGTCCTTTCTCCAAATGATTTTTAAAGGCTTCTCTATGTATTTAATCTCTGGTGCCCCAACCACTTCAGGCCTCGGTGGCTTTGCTTTGATAAGAAGTGATGCTATTTTTGCCATGTTAACTAGTATCCACCGGACTCAGGGAAATATATCATGATTTCCCCATTGCAAACATAATAAAGAATGGACCCATTACCCTGCCATTCAAAGTCTTTTATAATATGGACACAGTCTATATTTCTAACCTTTTTTATTTTTAGTATATTTCTTATATTTTCTTTTCTATACTTCTCAACCTTTACTTACATATGCCTTTGCTCCAATGAGACCGCTCACTGTTGCTGAGCTTAATGCTTGGCCACTTTCCTGCTCTTGCTGAAGTGTTCCGTCTGCCTCTACTGTCTTTCCTATTTCTTGTGTTCTCTCTGTTCTATTCACATTTATCTGACGATCGAAACTCTATTGTTACCTCCTAAAAACATCTCTTCTCCCACTAAATGAGACCCTTTCCCACTCTAAGCCTGCGTGTTGCTTGCCTGCATCTTCCTTGTGGAGTCATCCTAATCCACTTTGAGCACTCATTTTGTCACCTAAAATTTCTATCACAGCAGTTTTAACATAGAAGGTGATGGATAAATACTTATTGAATGTACAGGAATTATTTCTTTGAAATCCACTGCTTTATTCAAGTAAAAACTGAATTCAGAAGCAATCCAAAATGCCCAGAGGTAGAGAAAATAGATAAATGTGTTATAGCACATCAATACATGGACTATGCTGCAGTAATTAAAATTAAGTTTATAAAGAAGTTTTAATGTCTTGGGAACATGATTATGCTAGACAGTAAACTCTTAGCATCCACAAGGAATTATTTCTGTTTCCTTCAGAAGTCTATGAATTTTTAATAATAGGATAGTAATAGTAGCTAACTCTGACTGCGTATTTCTAATATGCCAGGGCATTATGAGTTGTCCTCTATCTTATTTAATACAGACAAATACATGGGGGCTCAAAACAGTTAAATGATTTTCCCAAGAGCAAACACTTTAAGCGAGGCCATGAAATAAGGTGACTAAGAGGAAGGATACTGAAATTAGAACTCCTGAGTGTCAGTCATGGGGGCTCCATCACCTGCAAATTACTTGCCCTTACTGGGTAGCTGTTTTGTAACTATACACTGGAGTTACAACAGTTGTGAGAATCAAACATGGTAAGTAGGTACAGTGGTACAGTACTTAGCACAAT
Organism: Symphalangus syndactylus; assembly: GCF_028878055.3. Lineage (NCBI taxonomy): Eukaryota > Metazoa > Chordata > Mammalia > Primates > Hylobatidae > Symphalangus > Symphalangus syndactylus. The sequence continues at coordinate 16,481,565 of NC_072428.2, forward strand.
ACCTGGAAATGGGAAAGCTGTAGGAAAAAATAAGCTATTTGTATGTACAGAATCTAGTATTGTAGCAGAATGAGCCACAAACAAAACTCCTCAGACACTGAGTTAATGAAGGAAGGGATTTATTCAGCCGGGGGGCATCGGCGAGATTCCTGTCTCAAGAGCCGAGCTCCCCGAGTGAGCAATTCCTGTCCCTTTTAAGGGCTCACAACTCTAAGGGGGTGCACGTGAGAGGGTCGTGATCGATTGAGCAAGCAGGGGGTGCGTGACTGGGGGCTGCATGCACCGGTAATTAGATGGGAAAAAAACTGGATAGGGATTTTCACAGTGCTTTTCTATACAATGTCTTTATAGATAACATAACCGATTAGGTCAGGGGTCAATCTTTAACTACCAGGCCCAGGGTGTGGCGCCGGGCTGTCTGCTTGTGGATTTCATTTCTGCCTTTTAGTTTTTACTTTTTCTTTCTTTGGAGGCAGAAATTGAGCATAAGACAATATGAGGGATGGTCTCCTCCCATAGTATTATACCTGGCTAAATAAGTATCTGTGGACTGAATGAAAAAATGGAAATGGTATCTAAACCCAAATCTGACTGGCATTCTTCACTGAACTCTCCTGCCTCCCAGTGACATCTTCACCATTGATGTCAATTACTGCAAACATAGCAACAACAAAACACATTGAGTTCCAAATTATGGGCAATCCGATAGACTGATTCGTCAGTTTAAACTATTCACATTCCCTGCATGATTCTAATTTGTCACTTAGAAAAATATAAATCATTACAAGTCAAAGACATTTACAATAAAGTAAAAACAGTTGAACATATGAATGCCAAGGACGATTGTAGTGTTAAGGGGAGAAAACTGAAAGTACATTAGAGATACATAGAGTAATAATTGTGTATTTTAAAAATAGGGTTGAACAGCACTTAGGGAGGCCAAGGTGTGCAGATCACCTGAGGTCAGGAGTTTGAGACCAGCCTGGCCAACATGGTGAAACCCCGTCTCTACTAAAAAAACAAAAATTAGCTGGGCATGGTGGCTGACGACTGTAATCCCAGCTACTCGGGAGGTTGAGGCAGGAGAATCGCTTGAACCCGGGAGGTGGAGGTTGCAGTGAGCTGAGATTGCATCACTGCACTCCAGCTTGGGCGACAGAGTAAGACTCTGTCTCAAGAAAAAAAAACAAAAACACAAAAATAGGGTTGGAAATAGACTGAAAAAAAATTTTTAAATGCACCAAAATATTAACAGAGATTGTATTTGTATTGTAAAATTTTGTGTTTCCCTTTTAAAATAGTTTTTAATATTTTTGTGTGCTGTTTAATATTTTATTAAGTTTCATTCTGTTACAGTAAGAAAAAATATTTTTAAAACTCAGGTCTTCAAAAGTTAAAAAAATGAATTTATTAGCTCTGACTCTAGAGCATTTTAAGCTTAGATTCAGTTTGAAAACTGTTGCTTTGGCCAACAAGATGGATCTTTAATGTATTTTACATGATTCTGTACAGTATTGACAGTGATGAATTCAAACTTCAGAAGCACTCTGCAAGGTCACTCAGAGAAGGCAGTGATCATTCATATTTAGGCCTTCATTCTAATGAATATAGTTAGGAATAAAAATGATTTTTACAAGGCAAATGCATATCTATGCTTATAAAACAAAATACATTGACTGATGGCCATTATCCACTAGTAATCTATCTGTATTTATTATAACATATATATGAAAAGCCTAATCAAATGAAGTGCTCAACTCTAAAACTTTCATGACAGTTAACAATTTTGGGGAGGTGTAGGAGTTGACAGACTTTTCTGCCATAAATCTTGACATATTTTAGTGATTATTACTCTGGCACAGGAGATAAATCATTACAGGAAGTCATAGTCTCAAAAGGTTTACCATTCATAGGTATTTGGACAATTATAAGCAACAAATAAATAGCCCTGGTGAAACACAACTGAGGATAATTTGACATGTTGAAATTCCCTCTAAAGTGAAGTGATGCAACTGTTTTCTTATTTCTGACATTTATTAAAAATAAACTTTACTGTGTATATTTAAGATAGATTATACATGATGTTATGGGATGCACACAGGTAGTAAAAATGTTACTACAAAGAAGCAAATTAACACATCTATTATCTCACATAGTTACCCATTTTTTGTTTTTATGGAAAAAGTAGCTAAAATCTACTCATTTAGCGTGAATACTATATACAGTGCAATTCTGTTACCTTTAGTTGTCATGTTGTAGCTTACATCTCTAGACTTAGTATTCATCCTACATATTGGCAACTTTGTATCCTCTGATCTACATCGCCCCACCCACCATTTCTTCCCCCTCATGCCCTAACCCCGATAATCACTGTTTTGTTCTCTATGTCTGCATATTTGGATTTTAAAATCCCACATGTGAGATTGTGCAACATTTTCTGTGTCTGGGTTATTTCACTTAGCATAATGTCCTCCAGATTCATCCCTGTCATGGCAACTGGCAAGATCTCTGACTTTTTAAAGGGAAATAATGAATGGTTATGTTTAAATCAATTTACTCATTTAACAGGTATTTATAGAATATCTCATATGGGCCAAGGATTGTTCTAAGTACTCGGGATAAAGCAGCAAACAAAATCAACAAAAGCCCTGGCCCCTTCTGTGCTTAGAACGTAGGGTAGACATGGGTGGGTTGGTAGAAGGCTATATTAAAGAAAACAAACAAATATACAAAGTGTATACGTGTCAAGAACAGCACCGTCCCATAGAAATTTCCTCAGTGATAGAAATATTCTATAGCTGTGCTGTTCAATATAGTAGCCACTGGCTACAGGTGACCATTGAATACTTGAAATAAACCGAGTGTGACAAAAGGACTCAATTTTAAGTTTTGTTTTATTTGAACGAATTTAAATTTCAATTTGAATAGCCACATAGGGCTAGTGGCTACCGCATCCGAGAATGCAGATCTAGATAGTTATAAAAGCACAGAGCATATGTGAGGGATGGGCAAGACATAGAGAAGTGACTGCAATTATAAATAGAGTGGTCAAAAAATGCATCTTGAAGAGACATTTGAGCAAATAACAAAAAGAGGTGAAAGAGCCAGCCTTGCAGATATTTAGATGAAAATTGTTTCTGGCAGAGGGATTGGGAAGTACAGAGATCCAGAAGTGGATGCCACCTGGCTTAGAAGAGTCATGGAGGCCAGTGTGGATGCAACAGAGTGAGCGTGTGGAGAAAGGTAGGAGATGAGACCAGAAAGGCCATTGCCAGGGTGGGGAATCAGGAACTCTACCTGGGTTTGGATGGATGGATGGATAGATGGATGGATGGATGGATAGATAGATAGATAGATAGATAGATAGATAGATAGATAGATTCTTTATCATTCTTTAGCTGTTCTTTATGGCAATAGATAGATGATAGATAGATAGATGATAGATAGATGATAGATAGATAGATAGATAGATAGATAGATAGATAGATTCTTTATCATTCTTTAGCTGTTCTTTATGGCAATAGATAAATAGATAGATAGATAGATAGATAGATAGATAGATAGATTCTTTATCAGTCTTTAGCCATTCTTTATGGCGATAGATAGATAGATAGATAGATAGATAGATAGATAGATAGATAGATTCTTTATCATTCTTTATGGCAATAGATAGATAGATAGATGATAGATAGATAGATTATCATTCTTTATGGCAATAGATAGATAGATAGATAGATAGATAGATAGATAGATAGATAGATTCTTTATCATTCTTTAGCCATTCTTTATGGCAATAGATAGATAGACAGATAGATACATACATACATACATACATACATACATACATACATACATAGATTCTTCATCTCAAGGTTCACAATTTAGAAACTTATGGGTCTCTCAGTTCCTCTGACGGTCTTTGCTGACGTGGAGGCTGGTTAGAATATTTTACAGAAACATGTTCTTATTTCAGATTCACTGAGTCTAGAATTTTAAATGTTCTGTGATTCTCTAAGTAGCTCTTGGAGTTGCATTTCCCCCATCACATTGAGCAACATTTATGACCATAACCCTTCTTAGGCCTCTTCTTGCCCTAGCAAAGTTATTCTTTTATTTTATTGGGATTGAGCTCATCTTTAAAATTCAAATGTAGTGGAAACATGTTTTAGGAGAACACTTCCCAATTTTCATAGGCAGATAATTCTGTAAAATGAATGAGAATGATAGGTCATTATGCTAAAAGAGATCCGAATGCAAAATATTTTGGAATAAAAAACATTAGTTATATAAAACTGCACAGGATGTTAAGGAAATTTTAAGTATTCAGATCTATCTTGAATTTCATCTCACTGAAATATACCTGTCACATTATAAACCTTCTCAATTATATTGACACTTAGCCACCATATAATAGACTTTTATTTGAGATTTTGACTTTTTCTATGACTTCATTTTTAAAACCAATCTGATTGCTTTGCAGGGATATTATAATGCCCCCTTTCCAAAGTTTATTTTTAATTAAGAAAATGTTTAAGCAAGGCTGTAGTTTTTTTCAATTGAACTTCAGTAATTTGGAACTGCCGTTTTTCAATTTACTTTTCAAAATTTGTATTTATTTCGTTAGCTAGCTAGGAGGTCATTTGTAAATAGTCCTTACTAACAGATGGAAAAAGATGAGAAAAGGCGCCATAAATTGGGTGCCTAATATGTGCTGAGGCCTAAAAACAATCATATTATCTGTCATTTATTGCATGACACTGAATAAATTTACTGACTGAACAATACAATGACGAAGAATGACTGTTAACATTATTGTTTTATACATATATACTATGTATTGTAAATGCATTTATCTCATTTAATTTGTATACCAGATTGGCAAATTCATGAGTAATGCTTTCATGATAAAGAAATTAAGGAGATGCAGAAATGTACCTAAATATACACAAAAGTAATACATGATAGAATCAGGACTCAATCCAGAGCCTTTTGACTATAAAAATCTATGTCTTTTTTATTACAGTCTTTGTCTGTAATAAAAATTTGTTAATACTTGAAAAATAATATGTTGCATATTGGTTTTGCTATTTAGTAGCTGTATTTACTATTTCTTACTAAAGTTTATTAATCTTGCTAGACTTTAATTTCCTTAGCTGTGAAATTGAGATATTAACATTACCTATATTATAAAGTTATTATATGAGATAATTCATGTAAAACACACAGAACAATGCTTAGAACAGAGTAAGCACTCTAGACATATTAACACTTATTAATTAAAGGTCTGCGTACGTACATAGATTTAAAAAATTGTTAATTCCATGTAGCTTAATAAAATAGATTGTCTAAGCCTCATGTTCCTTCACCCGTTCCAACCACATCACTCTTAAACTTTAGTCTTCACTAATTTGCAGATTATGTGCAACCAGATACCATTATTAATGAGCTTAAAGGAAAATTAATTAGCTGCCTAATGACTTCCTTCCTCAGAACTGAAAATGATCCTGGATTTCCTCAGATGCTCTGTGATTGCTGCTGTCTGCCTGTAATCAGTGTTTTCAAAAAGATTGACTCGGCATTTTGCTGTCCATCCCTGAATTCCCCAACCTGCTAAAGAACTTGTGGTCTTCCATGACTCTGATGACCTGTTAGCAAACTCTGTTACTTTGTGGTGCAGAATATTGACAGGCATGTTGAGTATGCCATTTGTTTTCACTTTTACTTTTTGTTTCATACCTGGGGAAATTCACAGAATGCTTTTATGCTTGTTCTTCCAGTTTCTGGGAATCCCCTGGATCTTTTTCTTGCAGTTCTGTGTTCTTTCTGAGCTATTGTTCCTCCCGTCTCCCATTTTCCACTTCTTAATCTCATTTTAGAAGAGAACTAGCTTGTTCTTATCAAATGATTCATTTGGTCTCATGAAAACATTGTCTTCCATCTGAAAGAAATAGTCCTGTAGGACAAAAAAATAAAAACTCTCTATTGAGATAGGGGATTATGATGGCTAATGGAATAACTGGAATCTATTCATCCCCTATCACGAATGAAATGGTCAGATCAGTCTTGGTTACGTACAAGTATTAGTAGCAAATATGAAAGTCACCGTACAGCTGGGATTCCAGTCAAAGTAGAAATCTACAGCTTTAGCAGTTACATATTAAAATTTAAAAATGAAAGAAATGCAAGAGGAAAGGGAAGGAGATGAAGACTACATTTTTAAACTTACATAAAAACTTTACCCCAAGTAGTGAGTGATGAGAGTAACACTCCAAGATAATGTATCTAAAAAATTAAGATTTGAATAGTTATTTTTTAACAAGGGGAATTTCTCTTATTTTTCTTATTTGCTCCATTTGCTGTAGTAGTGAAGTTAGGAACCGAACTTTGCACTTTGCCTTTGCTACTGATTCACAAAAAATACAGATTAATCTCATTAGCAGCGTTGGACAAAGAAGGCCATGTTTCTCAGCTCACAGATCTTTTCCCTCTTAGTATTCTTGAATGCTCTGCAAATTTCCCTCTCCGCTCTTTGGCCTTTGGGCTTGCCAAAGAGTGTCTATTTTTTGAGCTCTCTCTCCTTAGGCTTTTTGCCTTCTTAGCGGTTCTTAATTCTCTTCTTTGTTTCTTTCTTGAGCCAGTCCTGAGCTTGGTCCTCTCCCAGACTGCCTTTGTGTTTGCACTCTATGTGGAAATTTCCATGGGCCCTCTCATATTTATGCAGTCAAGACCAGGGGCATGTCTTTTCTTTCTTTCTTGGACCCAGCAGGGGTTTCCTGCCTGTTTTTGTATGTCAGTTTCTGAGTTAATTGGGCTAATCAATCTAACGAGTTTTCCTGAAGTTGCCCAACACCAAGGGCTATCTGGACAACAGTTATTGCAGCTCATCAGTGGAACCCCTAAGGGTAGAATTTAGTTTTACTGGGCATGATTTAAGAGGCTGTTTCACCCTCTGAAAATAATTTCTGCCATTCTACAATTTATTGGACGTCTGAAAAACATACTTAAAAATGGTAAAATTGTGGATGTGAAAATGCTTGGTAGAGAAAGATGGATATTCAGGCAAGCATAGAGGTTACAGAGTGGAGAGCACTGAATAGCGTTCAGGAAGGAAACTTTGCACTTTGCCTTTGCTACTGATTAGCTCAGTACCTCTCAGCAGCTCCTTGAACTTCATCTTTCTCATCTGTGAAGTGGAGATAATATTATGTGGTGATTTTAGTGTGGAGAATTTTAATTAGAGATAGATTGTGAAAGTATTTTTTGAAAAATTATACTCAAAATTGGGATGCTGGTAGTGGACACAGAATAGAAACAAGAGCAGGAATAATAGTAATACCATTAGTTGTAGTACTGCTGGAGGGTAACAACTGAAGCATTTGGCACCCAGTGGCAGATGTGCATCATTGATTAATGTCAATTATGCAGACAGGAGTAAGGACTTCCAGGTCCCTTCTCACAGGCCGCGCACAATACAACTCCAGGGAGTACCAGCAACACCTTTAATGTAAAATGTGAGCTCACTAGCTCTTTAATGATTCCTCCAATTATTTTTCAGACATTTTTGGACACGATTAGGCATGGCTTAGTGGGGGAAAAAAAAAAGGCAAAGAAAACCTTTGGAGTGAATTAGTCTGCCTGGGCCACCGTAACAAAATACCACAGACTTGGTGATTTAAACAACAAAAAATAATTTTTTTACAGTTCTGGAGGCTGGAAGTCTGAGATCAGGATGCCAGCACAGGGGGTTCTGGTGAGAGCTCTCTTCCTGGCTTGCACACGCCCATCTTCTGGTTGCGTGCTTACACAGCAGGGAGAGAGTGAGCTCTCTGGTATCTTATTTTATAAGGACACTAATCCTTTTCCTACTCTGATGACCTCATTTAACCTTGATTACTTCTTATCTCTAAATACAGTCACTTTTGGGCTTTGGGCTCCAACAAATGAATTAGGGAGTATTTTGAGGTAGGCAGGCCTATGCAAATCTACCCCAAAGTCAAAGGAAGTTGAGAGGCCAAAGAAAGGGCTCACAAATCCAGTTTCTTAAGAAGAAACATGTAATAGGGACTTAGGAACAGAATGTGTCTCAGGTAGGGACAAGACAAGACAGTCTCGCAAGAATGGATCCCAGGTATATAATCCCCCAAATCCAGGGATTATATACCATAGGGGAAGGGTACATGTGCTTCAGAGGGAATGTGTAAGAATTTGCCATAAGGACAGGATTTACATAAGTACATGCTCTTATAAAAGGAACAATAGATAAACTAGAAATTTCAAAGGCCTTCCCAGAACTGGGGTTAATCAGAAGCTAACATGGCAGATAAGCATCAAAGATGGAGTTGCTCCAGCCTCCACAGGGGGAAAGGTGACACAATTTAGTCCACAGCATGGAGTAAGACAGATCCGAGTTTAACTTTTGTTTACTAACAATGGGATTAAATTCTCTTATTGCCATTTTCTAGCTGTGTGAGGTTGAGCAAGTACTCAAACTCTCTTTGAGCTCCTTTTTTTTCTCATTTTCAATTTGGGATCATACTATCTACCATGATGTTTGTAGTAAGGATGACCAAGTATGTAACATATATGATAGAAAACTTGGCACATATTAGATGCTTAATCAATATAGCAATCAGTAGGAAGAAAGGAAAACTCATTCTTAATGTATTCAATGCTGCAACCTCATTCTGTCACTTGAAATTAAATATGCCTGTGTCACTTGAGATGAAATCTGTCTGAGCCCTCTGAGTAGGGAGATTATCTGATTATCTACCAGATGTAGACATATCTATATCTGCTACATACGTGTATAGTAGATACCACAGCTACCATTCTGATTTTATGACAGAAGACGGATCTTGGGAATCAGGGTGGCCATATAATGTTCCTTTGTTTTGCCTACTAGGAAGGAGAGACCACAATAATTTGGAGGAATTCCATTAAGATCATTCAGCTACTCAATAGCAGCACCGTGATTCTTGGCCTCTTGACTCCAATCTGCTGTTTTTAAAATTATTCCAGTAGTTCCCACATTTTGTCCAGCGTGACACATTCAACTGGTGATGGTCACACAACGTATCCCTACGGGTGCTGGCAATACTCAGTGTCATCGTGTTAGCCAAATACCATTCCTTTTGCCCTTACACCAAGAAGAAGACGAAAATCCAAGTGAGAGAGAAAAACTATTAATAGGCATAACTGAATATCTTCTACTGGTAAGATTGTGGACATTATTTCCAAACTTTGTTGCTCTAACAGTACTACAATAAATTACTTGAGACACGCCAAAATATTGGCCCAGCTGCATTCTGCGAAATGGGTCAAGAATTGTGGCTCTAAGTTGAGTTTTCCTCCTAAGTTATGGTCCTTTGTTAAAAGGGCAGGACGAGAAAGTACTTCTAGGTGGTGCTTGGCATTATGGTTCCGAGATGTTTGGCCTATACCTTGATATTTAATTCTCAATCTTGGAAGCCCGGAAATCATGTTCTAGTTTCCTTTATTTAGCAGTATTTCCAACTCAGCCATTTCACTAACACTTCTTGGTGATTGCTCCCCAAGTTACTGCTGCTTCCCAGCTGTTTGCCAATGGTAACAAAGCATGAAGGCTAAGCACACAGAGTCTGGAACTACCCTGCTTAGATCCCAATCTTGACGTCGGTATTGACTAGGTATGCGACCTTGTGCAATTTACTTAGCATCCTTGCATCTCTGTTTTCTCTTCTGAAAAACGAAGTGTGCACCTCATGTGTCTGCTGTGTTGTTTACGTAATTTAATATAGGTAAAGAGCTTATTAGAATGGCACACATAATGGATGCTGTTGGAAGTGCTGGATATATTATTATTTTTTCACTGGGAGCAAAGACCCAGTCTAACTGTACATGTTGGAAGAGATATAACATTTCATTTATAATTCCTAGTTGCTTCAGAAGTCTGTTAATATTCTTATAGTTTTGTTTTTTTTTTTTAATTTTGTTTGTGTTCGCCTTGCCTGGGCCCTTGTAAAAGTTGTGTGTTTTTACATACTACTAAAAGTAGTTTCTAATCTGAGCATGTAATTACCCTGGGTGCTTTGCTCCTAAATCCCCAACAAGCATTGAGTTTGTTTTTCAGAGCTACTGTGCTTAATTAATATTTATGCAGGATTTAGTAAAATCATGAAAATTAACAGATGTCCTTACCTAGAACAGGTGGTGAATATATCAACAATTGCAACAAGAACAATGATGATACAATAGTACTTTTTAGATGGATCAAAATTACTACTGAGTCTGGTAAACATGGTTTCCACATTTACTACTCAATCTGGTAAACATACTGTCAGGCTAATAAACATGATGCTTAGAATAATTTAAGATATTCACATGACATATGGACTTTACTTCAATGTATATAAACACAAAACTAAAAATAACACCATCATCAGCACATAGGGTTTATTCTGTCCCATGGAGAAGTCTGGAAATAGAGCAGAGAGGGTATGATACCTACACAAAATCACCAGGGATACAGGCATCTTCCATCTCTGTCCCAACATTCTAACACAAAGCTTTCAGTCTCAAAGTCAAAACATGATCCACAGTGACCGCTAAAGCTCCAGCCATCATGTCAACATTTCGGGAAGCAGAAAGGAAAAATGGAGAAATCACATTATGATGTTATCTCTAGTCTGAATTTACATCTTTAAAGCATCATTCTTGGAATGTTTACATGACATTTTGGCTTATATCTCATTTGGCCAGAACTTAGTCATATAACTATACCTGGGTACAAGAGATTCTGGGAAACAAAGTATTTTATTTGGGGCTCAGGGGAGCCTACTGTTTTACTAAAGAAAAGGGAAAGATGACCTTTGGACATAACTAGCAAATTTAAAATTAGCTTTTTTATTCTGAATTTTGGTACTTTGATGATTTTCCTTATTGTTTATATTTTTAGATATAGTTACTTCTTTTGAAGCATTTTCTCATATTCTTGAAGTCTGTTTACAATTAAATAATGATTTTGTTTGTTTTAGTTTTATTCGTTTTTTTTAAATATACGTCACTTGCTTTCAAAAAGAACTGAGAAAACTTCCCATTAAAGCACATGTCTAGTAGAGAAGCTTATTTTCTCATTATCTATTTAATAAAAACTTCCCGTGTACCTTCTTATGTGCCAAGCACTGGTTTAGGTACAGGGGCTAGGAGTAAGCAACGCAAGGTATCATCTAATATGGGACTTACATATTGATGAGGAAAGATACAATAAAATCTATAATATAATTTCAGGTTCTGGTAAGTGAAGTATTGCAAGGGACTTGAGTGTATTGCAAGGTACTTGAGTATGTTGCATAATAAGATATGGGTTTTTTTGGCTGGGTGCGGTGGCTCAGGCCTGTAATCCTAGCACATTGGGAGGCCGAGGCACGCAGATCACTTTAGATCAGGAGTTTGAAACCAACCTGGCCAACATGGTGAAATCCTGTCTCCATCAAAAATACAAAAAAAAATTAGCCAGGCATGGTGGCAGGCACCTGTAATCCCAGTTACACAGGAGGCTGAGGCAGGAGAATCCCTTGAACCCGGGAGGCGGAGCTTGCGGTGACCCTAGATGACACCTCTGCACTCCAGCCTGGGTGACAGAGTGAGACTCTATCTCAAAAGAAAAGAAAAAGTTGTATTTTTTACAAAATGGTTAAGGTAGACATTCTGGGGGAGGGAGACAAGCAATACAGACGCCCTCAAGGAAGTGTTCTTATAGGAGCTTGTCCTTGCGCTCAGGAACACCAAGGATGGCAAAGAAGCTGGAGTCCAAAGATGGAAAGGGAGAGTTGTAGGAGACGGTTTCAACAGATGCAGGGATCAGAGCCATGTAGCCCAAGAAGGGAGATAATTTTCCAAAACTTTGAAGAAGACAGCCAGCATCCTGCAGCAGATAAAACAAAATAGAAAGCCGAACACTCTTTTACTGTTCATTTTCCTCTTTTTCCATTTACCAGTTATTTAATAATTGCCTGCTCTGTGTGAGACCCTTCATTAGGTCCAGAAGATAATACATGAATAAGAAATCTTCTCTGAGCTCAAGGTTTTTACTCTCTAGAGATTTGAGATAAGCCCAGAAAGCTTATAAGCTCTAAACTTTATACCTGCATATCCAGCAGGGTTTTTTTGTTTGTTTGTTTTTGTTGTTTTTGTTTTTGTTTTTTGAGACAGAGTCTCGCTCTGTCGCCCAGGCTAGAGTGCAGTGGCACGATCTCGGCTCACTGCAAGCTCCACCTCCTGGGTTCACGCCATTCTCCTGCCTCAGCCTCGAGAGGTTTTTTTTTTATATTCTTTTCTACATAATGGAATCTTTATACACAAATAAATCTTGAAAACTATAGCTTAACTCTTAAGTTCATTTGTCTTCATTCTTGAAGACATAGAAATCTTCATTCCACTCTTGAACCTGTCTCACATCTCTTCCTGAAGGATCCTGGACTGTGCAAGTGTGTGATGTAGTACTCTCTCTAACTGGCATGCCCTTCCTTCCTTCTCTAGCAAAGTTTTATTCTTTCTTCAAGGCATCTCCTTTGAAATAATTCTTTCCCCATAGAATTAATTGCATCTGCTGGTTTTCAACCCAATACTTCTCTTTTATCAGTCATCCTAGTATATTGTTATGATTTATGCTTACATTATTCTTTTTCACTGGAAGTAAAGTTCCTGAGGAACAGAATGCAAAGCGTTTTTGTTGTTGAATCTCTCACATCCAGCAAAGTGCCTGACACATAGGTAGTGTTAAAAAATATTTTTGTCACACCTGTAGTCCCAGCTACTTGGGAGGCTGAGGCACGAGAATCGTTTGAACCCAGGAGGCAGAGGTTGCAGTGAGCCGAGATCGCGCCAGTGTACTCCAGCCTGGGTGACAGAGTGAGACTCCATCTCAAAAATATATATATTTTTTTGTTAGGTGAGAAAATGTCCCATCAAAAAAGAGGCTAATGTTTGGAGGAAATAGAAAATTCCCAAATTGTACTTTGATTGTATATTATTTTCTCTCCAAAATTCATTATTTGAAGGAAAGCCTTTAGCGTTTATCACCAGTTATTACTAAGTAAAATGTGTGTATTTTCATATTCCAATTAAATCTTCTGTGTTGTTTACTATTTATATCTTTTAAAGAATCTACTAAGGACCTTATATTCTTGCATATTTATTGAATTGAAACCACTTAGATTTAATTCATTTTATGATGGACAGTAGAAACACGGCTGTTGTGAAACAGCTACCTTGGGGGAAGCATAAACCCTGAAACAGCCTTATGTTTCTAAATATGTTGATTTATGTACTAGACCACAAGCTCTTCACTAGTGTGTGAATCCCTTAAGGACAGGGAATGTGCCTTATTCATTTTCACATGTCCTTTGTAAATTGCTGGGATACAGGTGCACAATCCTTTATTTGAAATCTTTGGAGGCCAGGCACGGTGGCTCACGTCTGTAATCCCAGCACTTTGGAAGGCCGAGGCGGGCTGATCACGAGGTCAGGAGATCGAGACCATCCTGGCTAACACAGTGAAACCCCGTCTCTACTAAAAATATAAAAAAAATTAGCCGGGCGAGGTGGCGGGCGCCTGTAGTCCCAGCTACTCGGGAGGCTGAGGCAGGAGAATGGCGTGAGCCCCCGGGCGGGGGGAGCCTGCAGTGAGCCGAGATCGTGCCACTGCACTCCAGCCTGGGAGACAGCGAGACTCTGTCTCAAAAAAAATCTTTGGGGGAAGTGGTGTGCTGACAAATGTTTAACAACTGACCCTCAGGAAGAAACACACACACACACACACGCAGACACACACACACACACAGACACACACACACACACACACACACACACACACGTGCACAAAAGAAAGCCCTGATTTGGAGCATTTGACCATTTTCTTGTGTAAATACCATCCCCCTTGGCTAATTTTAAACTACCAAGTTGAAGTCAGTGAATGTGAAGTTTGGAAGAAATGTTAACAGTTGACCAAACCATAAGCTGACTCTAGGAAAACATCAATAGGGAACTAAAGGAGTTTTAGATCTCAAAAGATCTCTGATGTTAAGAGGCTAATGCATGCATATGTTATATATCGTGTAACACCACTTGAGGCATCTGGGGCAATACTTGTAATACCATGTATTAATATTTATGCAGCAAAATAAATGAGTATTCATACTAAGAGGGATATATAAGCACCAGACATTGGAAAAATAGCTTTCAGTTGTCAGGGCTTTTTTTCCCCGCTTGTTTTCAATTTAGAATTACATATAAGATACAAGGACTCTACTTCAATACTAAAAAAAATTAGTACTTCAATGGAAACATATTCATGATTTATATCACACCAATCCAGGATATTCAGTTCTAGTCCTATTATTGCCTTTAAGCTGTTTTGCACCTCTGTAAATTGTAGGTAACTGATTGGTATGCAAATTCTGTCTTGTCCAGTAGAATTTCAATTGACTTCCCTCCCTCCCAGTGGAAAAATCACTTTGTCTTCATTTGCAATTTGCTCAACATTCCTTTACTCCATGTAATTTTGTAGTGTTTTGACTTTTCCTTTGAACTGGTGTAATGTCTGCTTGATTTCCTCATATCATATGAGCAAAATAAATTATTGAACTCATGTTCATTTTTATATGTGCATAAGGGTCATGATTGTACTTTTTTCTGAAGATTTCTTTTAACACAAAACAGGAAAGAAATCAGATATGTTCTAGAAAGCTTCTGAAGGCAGAACATGGACTGATGTAGTATCATAAGCAAGTAGGTTTCCTCAGTGTCCCGTAGCATTGTCAGTAATGCAGAGCCAGGAAGCAGTGGTGTGGGCTTCACTGGAAGTTGATTCCTTCACTCAGAGTGCCCCATTGAGGCTCTGTACCTCTGACTGCCATATGTAAAGGGTGCTACGGAACTGGATGGAATGCTATCTTTAAAGCTTAAGTCTAATTTTTCATGGTTCTAACTCTTCAACTGAGTGTGAATCAAGTGAAATAAAAACACTCAGTAAATCATTCATTAACCTAAGATGACCAGGAGCTTGGATGAACAGATGACCACACACTTGGCTGATGAACTCTTACAATTCCTTAAAAATAAGTTCTGTTTCAGGAAAGCAAGGATGTTTTAATCATCAGAAAAGTATCTCTTGCCATCCCTTGACTCTCCTATTTCTTTGTTTTTGAGACAGTATCTCACTCTGTTGCCCAGGCTAGAGTGGCAGTGGCATGAAATATTCTGTCTGGGGTTGTGTTTGTTTGTTTGTTTGTTTGTTTGTTTGTGAGGGTGCATAGTGTCCCCTTCCCCCAGGTTTATGCCTCTTATCTATTGCCTATAATGCAGAAGTCATTCTTACCAGAGCCAAATCTAATGAGTATATGAATTCTATCTGTTAAGAACAAAAGGAGAGCTAGTGAAATGCAAATTTGGTCCTTCTCCCTCACCCCGCCAACACATCCACATACATGTACATTCACATACTAAATCCTAACAGTAGCATGATTTAGAATGCCTCTTGTATGTCCCACCAAATAACCAGAATTGACAAACATCTTTAACAGACATGGACTCTGGGACTCCAGGTCTAATTGCGTACCCAAAGTCATTCCAATCAGATGTACATTCACCATTCAGGAGGGATTATTTTTCCACATCCTGCATTGAACAATTACTTAACCTGCCTGAGAAATGGCAATAGGCCGGGTGCAGTGGCTCACTCATGTAATCCCAGCACTTTGGGAGGCCGAGGCAGGTGGATCATTTAAGGTCAGGAGTTTCAGACCAGCCTGGCCATCATGGTGAAACCCTGTCTCTACTAAAAAAAAAAATACAAAAATTAGCTGGGCATGATGGCAGGCGCCTGTAATCCCAGGTACTCAGCAGGCTGAGGCAGGAGAATTGCTGGAATCTAGGAGGCGGAGGTTGCAGTGAGCCGAGATTGCCCTACTGCACTCCAGCCTAGGGGACAAGAGTGAGACTCCATCTCAAAAGAAAAAAAAGAAAAATGGCAATAAATATCCATCCCATTCTCTGTCCTATAAAATTGTTGGGAAGATTACCTCAATTAATTTTCTCAATTTTTATATCTTTAACTATATTTATTGAGATACACAATGTGTTAGGCACTATACTGCTAATTATGGGCTAATAAGATAAATAACTTTGCCCTTGAAGAGCTCTAAGCCCAGGATACAAGGTACCATCAGTACATAGTTCTATAAAATTATTTTGAAAGTATATTTCAGAAGAAAGATACAAATAAAATAAATATATGTTGTGAAAATAAAAATATTACTTTTGAATGTAAGGGGGCTGTGAAAAAGGAGCAACAGAGATTGCTCGAGTAATACCTTTTTAGAAAGAAAAAGGTACTTAATGAGCTTGTGATTTCCATCTTTTCAGTGAGAACCAAGCGGGCCTCTCGGGGTCAACTATTAACATACTTGTAACTTAATGATATTTTCTTTGATGAAGAACCTAGTTGGTGAACTAATAAAATAACTTGATTACCTGACTGACTGGTTACCCCTTAATTTTAAAAATCATGCTGAATGTTTTGATAGGGGTGAGAATGTGGGAAAACATTCAAAATAGAAGAATGTCTAGACCTTAGAGAGATGAAACTTCAAGTAGTGAAAGGAGGGAGGGTGAATATAATGAGTGTATATAGCAAAGTCTGCAGGAGAAGAATAGAATTTTTAAAATAAAACTAATTTTATGAACATCATTGAGTTTTCAAGGTCATGACTGTAGTCTAGAAGAAAAATTACTAGCTTTTATTCTTCTCACCCCCGTAATTGAATATGTAGTGTTTTTTTTCTTGAGGGTTTTAATGAGATAAAAGTAAGAAGTCTTGGTATCCTTTCCCTGGGCTGCTCAAACCTCACATAGATTGCTTTTATTTATAGGGTTAAGAAAACATTACTGAAAGCTGAATGCATTTGTAATTCATTCTGAGGATACCTGATCTGTGGGTTATATCCTGAATTATCACACCGTAAATTTTATTTTTCTCAAGTAAAATAAAACCCCTTTAGTTGCTTCTTCTATATCTGGAGTTACTATATCTTCAGGCACTCCCTTAGGGAGATCCTTTGACAAAGACAAATCTGAACCTAAGGCTCAGCACCTTCTGTGAAGGGCCTGGGAAGGTTTAACCTAGAGCAGAGAAGCTTTCTTCAGATACTTAAAGGATGTGTAAAATATTAGGCATATTCTATACAGACCCCAAGGGTAGAACCATGATCAGTGGGTAGAATTCCTAGTGAGACAGATTGTGGTTCCTTGTAGGGAAGAATTGTCTAACGTCAGGGTTGATGAAGGAAAGAATGAATACCCAAGAAGATAGGTGCTGGGACCCCTGCTCGTGTCCAGAAACCTTTAAGTATCAGCAGCGAAAATTGCACTGGCCAAAGCTAAGCAGGCAGTGAAGTTTATTCAAGGATATTGCAATAGGGAGCGGAAGCTAGAACTAAATCTAGACTCAACTCTCCGCTGAAGAACGGGAAGGGTTTTTCTAAGAGTTAGGTGAGCTCAGGAAAAAGGCCTGGAGGTTGTTAAGGGGAAGTCATAAGCCATCTGTGTTTATCAATTGTCTTTATCCAAAGGGAAAATACGCTTTCCTTGTCTTTACGATAGAAGGTAGTTTTGCAACTTAGAATAAGGCAGGAATGTTCAACTCTTAGAAAGACTGGGAGATAGCGATGCTATCTCCTTGTTCATTACATTTCAAAGAGATGGCTCCTAGGTCCTTGAGAGAGGTTGCAAAACTGACAAGAGGCTTTTAAAAAGATTTACATGTCAAAGGGGCGGAGAAAGGATTTATAATTACATGTTTTCTAAAGTAAATGCTATAAGGAAAGGGTCATTAGGGACCTAGAGTCAGGAAGAAGCCTGCTTAAGGCTTAGTCAAGCTGAAGAAAAGGATAGGGCTGCTGGGTCAAGCACGTAGGAGGGATGTTGTAACCCAAAGTCAAGTGTAGAATGGGTGGTCTGAAAGGATCACCATTAAAATATCTTCCTGGACGGGCAGGGGACTCACATCTGTAATCTCAGAATTCTGGGAGGCTGAGGTGGGCGAATTGCTTGAGGTTAAGCATTCCAGACCAGCCTGGGTAACATGGTGAGACCGCCCCCCACCACCCATCTCTACAAAATATTAGCCAAGCATGGTGGTACACACCTGTAGTCCCAGTTACTTGGGAGGTTGAGGTGTGATGGTCTCTTGAGCCCAGGAGTTTGAGGCTGCAATGAGCTATGATTGTGCCACTGCAGTCCAGCCTGGGCAACACAGTGAGACTCTGTCTCTAAAAAAAGTAAATAAAATAAGATAAAATCTCTTAAAAATCTCAGATTTCCTGTGTCTGCTCTTTAGCTAAAAAGATCAGGAAATGGAGAGCAGCTCACAAGGAATTCCATTCATTTAGATATTTATCCAGTCAGTGCTTCCACATGGTTTAGATGAAATGCCTGCATTTTTAGTGAGGGAACTTGGATCGGTCTAAAATCTAGAGGCCCCATTTTCAAGTGAGATTCTGTTTCATACTAATTATTTTTCCTTCATTATGGCTTCCTTCCAGGACCCCAAATTATTTCCCTTTTTCTATTTGTAGAATTCAGGGATTTAAAAGTTCAGGTTTTTGCAGTTGCATTCATCAGCATTAGGTAGAAACATTTGGTGGCACTGCTAATAAATTGTGAGCTTCTACTTTTAGTAACCAACTACCTCACTCAGGTTAAGGAAACCCAGGCATTGTGAAGCTAACTGAACACAGTAAACATCCCCTCGCTGTTTTGCATTTGAATGGAAGAAAGGTATAAAAGTCAACAAAGCCTGTTTTATACTTAAGAGTTTTGATGATAAGAGGAAAAATATCACTAGAGCATTTATTTACCCTGCTCTTAAAAGGCTTTCAGATATAGTTTGGAGCTTTTGTCTTTATTAAATGTTGTGGTTCTTTATTGTATATTAATATTAATGGAGTTGCTGCCAGTAAACTCACAGCCTATCCATGTCATATGAGACTGATTGGAATTGAAGGTGGGTAAACTCTAGTTCTTTAAGGGAGCCACAAACAAAAATACCCAGTAGCAAAGGGATGATTGAATTTCCCCATAGAGTCAGTGCAAGGCTTGCTAATTTAGAGGGGCATTTTCAAATATTACAGTGGCTAGGATTTCCCTGGGGAGTTCACTTGGGCACAGCCAGTGAATCAGTGTTTAAATGACATTATTTTTAGAATGATTTGCAAGAAAGGACAAAAAAAGTAAATAGATGATTTTATAATTAATATTTGAAATGACTTGCAAGTGCAAATCATGCAAGACCCATTTGTCTCTTGGAGAGGCAGCTGAGCCCTCTTCTGTCCTGCTCTGCAGGATATTAGGTCAGGGAAAATGCTCCTGGATTAAGCAGTGAATTTGCCTAACAGCTTCCCCATTAAATGGCCAAGCCTTGATTATTACCCTTGATAGCTTTGCCCCTTCCCTTCATGCACAGATCCCTGCAGGCTGGTTTGAGGTTGCTCCTCAGCTGACCCCATAATTGGAATTGATAACTGACCATCACACAGGAACTGTAGACATTTGTCAACTGCTGTCATCCTTACAGAGCTAGAAATGGCCCTTCCCCTATTCGGGAAATTAAGCCCGCAAAGAGTTTTAGAATTTGGGACCTCTAAGCTTAGTCTAGCCCAACTCATTCATTTTACACAAAAGGAAATGAGGCCCAGAAAGTGTATGTGACCTGCATATGGTGGTATAATGCGTTGGGCACAGAGGGAGAATTACAACTCAGCTTTCCTCTCCCCGCTTGACTTTCCTTTCACCTGATACTATTTCTTTGTGATTAATTTTCTCAAGGTTAGAGGATAAGTTGGGGCTGATGTGTGAGTGGGAACACAGTTGTTAATCAGCTATTTAAAAAAAAAAAAAAAAAAACCTGCCTACTTTGGACAGCCTCCCTCTGGCCAGCCAAGTGTGGAATCCCTCTTTTTTTTTTTTTTTTTTTTTTTTTTGGTAATCACACAGGACCCTCCGAGGAAGGCCGTCCCTATGCTTTACCGAAAAGCTATTTCCCAAGTGTTGTCTTCCTTAATGATCCCAACCACTCTGATTGTCTCTTGCTGTTATACGTACAGGAAAATCATGGCCAGAGGTATTCAACACCTTGGCCAAAATCCATAGCTTATAAGTGTAGGAAAGGAGATTTGAACAAAGATCCTTGTGATTCTAACACCTTGGGTCTCTAGCCAAAATTATATGTTAATTTGGCCTCATTCTCACTTTCATCTAAACAACTGACTTAGCCAAATGTAAGGGGTGATTCAAACTGGTGTGTAGTGAGGGCCATGCGAGGTGGCATTTGTTGCCTGGAAACTTCTTCCTTCATTTTCTACCCCACGTTTCCTCTCGGGTATTCCAGCCTAAGTTTCCTTCTGTTTCCTTTCCCCAGGTAGCTGTGGAGACAAGCACCTATTCTAAAATCACTGCCCCCTCTAGAATGGATTTGCCTCTCTGCCTCTTTATAAAGCCTTAAAGCAGGTAGTGTTCAAAATGGACATCTGAGTCCTTATGAGAGTTCTATGGGTCATTCTTAACATCTGCGCTTCCATGGAGTCTGCAGACTTTACTGACCCTTTGAGAGAGGAAGGCACCAGCTCGTGGGTGGAGTTGTTGAATAGAAGGCGTTCACTTCCACTGCTGAGGGGGAAAACAAGAAAGACTCTTTCTTCCAGTTAGTTTGGGAAGATAAAAGTGAAAGCCTTCATTTCGTAGAAGTAGAGGAAAAGATTTGTTTAGTTTGTTGCTGTACCCAGTAACAGTGATGCATTTCCTTTTCTTTTCTCAAAAAAAGGACTTAAAAACAAAACAAAAAACAAAAACAAAACAACAACAACAACAACAAAAAACAGTGAGCCAGTGAGAGAAAGAATGAGTGGTGACTAAGACAAAACACAAGGAATCCATAGATTGATGAAATATCTCATTTGCAAACAAAACTCTAAAGAAGGTGAGGTTGGTGCTAATAAGCAGCTCCCACTGCCAAGTGTGAATTTGAAGGCTGAGCCTGACAAGTTCAGTCGGGTGTGTGCCTTCTGCCTGGCATGCCTGCAGGATGGATACACTTTTGCATGACTGGAACCAAGACCTCTCATTCTCTCTCTCTTTTTCTCTGTCCTCCCTGCATGCATGTGCACATGGGCATGCATCACTACATGCCACTTCAACTTATTGCATAAAGGTTTGTTCAGCTGGCTACTTCAGAGAGGGTATATTTTCATGAGTAGCAATGGTTTGGTTGAAGAGGCAAGGAAAAAGATGTGACCCTCAGGAGTTCAGATTAGCAACTCGGCTTTACCTGACTTACCAAGGATTCTGTGGTGTTGATTCAGGCTTATCAAAATTTTGAAAGACTGATTGAAAAACTAGAATTTCTTTTCTTTTCTTTTTTTTTTTTTTTTTTGAGATGGAGTCTCGCTCTGAAACCCAGGCTGGGGTGCAGTGGCATGACCTCAGCCCACGGCAACCCCCACCTCCTGGGTTCAAGCAATGTATGTATGACTAAAGGTAATAAACTATGGGGAACTGAGAAAGGCATGTTTATTGAGATTTTTCTTCATCTCTCTGTGTAGCATTCTTTCCTTCAGGTATGCGGCAGGGCACCTGTCACATGAAGATCTTATGGCTCATTTTCAGGGATGATGTAAGCTGGCCTTTGTGAATAACTTTCACACAGAAAGGTTGGGGAAAGTCAGAGAATTACCTTTCTGCTTCTGGTGTTTTCTCCATTTCTAAGGTAACATGTTTTGAAGTAGTGTGTTCTAAGTACCCACAAAAGCTTTATTAAGAGTTTTATTTTGTTTTGAGATGGAGTCTCGCTCTGTCGCCCAGGCTGGAGTGCAGTGGCGCGATCTCGGCTCACTGCAACCTCCGCCTTCCACATTCAAGCAATTCTCCTGCCTCAGCCTCCCGAGTAGCTGGGATTACAGGCATCTGCCACCAAGAACGGCTAATTTTTTTTTATTTTATTTTATTTTTTTAGTGGAGACGGGGTTTCTCCATTTTGGCCAGGCAAGTCTTGAACTCCTGACCTCAAGTGATCCACCAGTCTCAGCCTCCCAAAGTGCTGGGATTACAGGCATGAGCCACAGTGACCAGCTGTATGAAGAGTTTTAATTGACAAGCAGGGATCACTGGGACAGCCACAGAATGAGCAAGGCCCTCAGAGGTAGGTGGTCCTGAGTTCCGAGTTTTCGCCAGCATTTATAACTATGTAACCTTGGACCAATTATCCTCTCCAAGTTTACTTTTTCATCTTGTGGAACATAACACCTGCTTTGCAGGATTCTTGTGAGGGTTAAACAAGAGAACATCCCTGGAGTTATCTAGCAGAATATCTGACGGGCTGATTCTCATATTCTGTAGTAAGTAGCCTGTGCTTTCTGCAAGGAAAATTCCCAGAAGGGAAACTCTTTGGAAAGCAAAATTAATAATAGATTAAAAAATATATGATCAGATATAGTTCAGCCATCTTAAAGGAATGTTGTATAATTAAACTCTGGAAGCTTAATATCTTTATAAAATAACCAATAGCGTCCATTCTATGTAAGGTGTTCTCTTTCTTGGTCTTTCTGGAGAAATCCGCTCATCTGCTCAAGCTAAATGAAGGATGAAAAGTGGAATACTTCAAATATAAATGTCTATGAAATCATGTCTTAGCTCAAAACCTAGTGGCTCATTGCAATCAGGGTTAAAAACAAAAACAAAAACCTTATTGTTATAAAGACCCACAAGGCCTTATGTAACTGGGACCCCTCCTTCCCCAACAACCACGACAAAATAACCCTTTGCCAGGCTGGGCACAGTGGTTCACTCCTGTAATCGCAACACTCTGGGATGCCAACACGGGTGGATCGCTTGAGGTCAGGAGTTCGAGGCCAGCCTGGTCAACATTGTGAAACCCCGTCTCTACTAAAACTACAAAAATTTGCCAAGTGTGGTGGTGGGCACCTGTAATCCCAGCTACTCGGGAGGCTGAGGCAGGAGAATTGCTTGAACCCAGAAGGCAGAGGTTGCTGTGAGCCAAGATGGCCCCACTGGACTCCAGCTTGGATGACAGAGTGAGACTCCATCCCAAAATAAATAAATAAATAAATAAATAAATATAACCCTTTGCCCTCAACTTCTGTCTCTCTTCCCCATTACTCTTCTTTAAACACGTCAGGCATGCTCCTGCCTCGGAATCTTTGTATTTGCCTTCCTGCTGCTTAGGACAGTTATTTCCAATATACCCACAAAGTGCATTCTCTCACCTCCTTCCGGGGGGGACTTCTAGAGAAGATAATCTTCTGCATGGGTTACATTTTTCTATCAGTTTCTGGGAGTGTCCGTGTCTGACCTTGTGCCCTGATTCTGAAATCCCCTTTAAGTCCAGATTGACTCCATTTATTATTCAGGCACAAACTAGCATCCATTTAGAAAGCTTGCTGAATAAGCAGACTGGAGGAATGTAAATACATGCAAAATTATTCCATATCTCAGATCCAGAAAGGCCTGTGGGCACGGATGTGTGCCTATGCTAAATAAGAGCTGGCGTAAATCTTAACCTAGAATTGGAATTTAAAACGGAACTTTATCTGAGCTTCAAAATGGACTTTCTTGAACTCTCTCAAAGGAATAAATAAATAAATAAATATGGAAACGGATTACATGCTATGGTGCATCTTGACATGTAGATTGGGAACATTTGCACTGATATTATAAGAGAGAATATTTGTAGCAGATATCTGTGTATCTCATAACAATTGTTAATCGAGGAGGGAAAGTAATTGAATCATTGGACTTAGATTTCCACTAATTTAAGTGTGTGGTGGAATTGTTGTGGTGGATCTCTGCTGAAGATAGGTGGCTACAGATTTATGAGTTAGAATCAGACTTCACTGTTTTACAGTACGTAAGTGGGTACGCAGTCATAGTACATGGGTGTGTGTCTGTGTGTATTTGTCTATGTGAAGCCAAAGTTCAGGAATATGTCATTGCAAACGTTTAACACCTGTCTGTCCGTTTCTCCTTCCTTTTCTCTCTTCCTGCTTCATTTATATAGTCAATGATGACACCTGCTCTAAAAACCTTTCCTGGCTCTCACCCCATCTCCACTGCTGCCATATCTGCTAGCATGTGAACTTGTCCCCATCTTCCCACTTATCCTACTTTATTAAAAAGGCTGATAATTTTCTCATTCTTATTAAATGTAAGTTTTATAAGATCAGTGATCATGTCTAGCTTGTTCTCTATTATATTCTGAAGTAATAATGTAGTATTTGGCACATAAGAGGTGCTTAATAATACTGACTTTGTGAATGGATGAATTGATCTAGGGCTGACTAGATATGAAGTGCTGTGCTAGATCCTGAAAGGCATTTATCAGAAATTGTTTTTGTTCCCCAGACGCTTGAAATGTTGCTGAGATAAAACATACTCTCCTAGCATAGTCTAATGCAATAGATTATATGAAACAAAGTGATTGCTATTATCAGTTCTTGTTAGAAATCAGAGATAAGCCAAATCCTGTGGGCTATGTCATGGGGAATGATAGAGTTCTAGAATTTGAATGGAAAGAAAGGGAAAATATGGCGGAACAGCATGAACGTGTGTGACTCAAAATTAGTGATGGGAGAATTTGGATTAGAAGGTAGATTTATCCTATGAAAAGTCCTAAGCGTAAGCTGAGCTGTAAGGCCCTCAACTCAGTAGCTATGTGGAAGCTTTGGTCATTTCTGAGCAAGGAAAGGATATAATGCAATCACTGTTTTAATAAGATTAATATGTGCAGCTGAGTGCAGCATGGATTATCTGTTAGTAAATAAAGCACATGTTTGTGTGAACCTGTGAATTGATATGGTAAGTGAGTGCCAGTCTGATTAATTATAAACTCCCGTGGGGTCAGATAAGCAGGTAAATGAAGGAGGCTAATCTTGAGGTTAGCACCATTTATGGAGGCTCAAGCTCAAGTGTTATACTTGAGAGAATTATTAGCACAAGAAGCTTCAGCATACACAACGTTAATTTTTCCAGCAGAAATAAACTTCTCAATCAATCCTATAGCTTGTATTTCTGAGTGAAGCTAATAGATTATAAAAGAGTATCGGGTTCTGGATTAGTTATTTTGTTGTATGTTATTTCTGTTTTACCTATTTGGTGCAAGATGGGGCATGATTTTAACCCTTTCAATATCCCAATAGTGTGATATTGAATTATCCAATTAGAAAGCAATTTTACCCAGTAAGAAATAATGTGGTCTCCATAGCCAGAAAGCCTTTGGATTTTAATTACAACACTGCCTTCATTAGTGATCTTGGGTAAGTTACAACTTGAGCCCATTTTGCTATAATTATGCTTCAAAGAATCATTAAAAGGATTGTAATTAGATTTGTAGATACAGAGTAATAGATCTTTTAATATGATGATAATAGCTAATATTTACCTACTATATGCTAGACACTGTGCTTAGAGCTCGTATTCATTATCTCGATTAATTGAGTAGACACTTTTGTAAAATCTTAGATCTACTCTGCCTTTCCAATGAGAAATGTACTCCATAATGAAAATTGTATGTGCTTTGCTTCATGCCATTTGCATACTTGTGCATGTGTATATATGAATGTGTGTGTGCGTGTCCATGTGTGTTGTACGTAGGAGAGGGAATTGAAAGATGGGAAAACATTCCAAGGTGAGTTACAGGTTACGGTAACAACCGAGAGACTGTCTTTAAGGGAATCGAGTCGTGGGCAGACTTGCATGTTGCAATAGGTTTTGCTTTTGTTCATCCCATTTACTTCCTTCCCTAGCCCAGAGTGGTTATGGCTGGTTTTCCTTTGCTGTTCACCTGGCTTGGGATAGGCTTGTCCAATTGGATGATAAATGCTGTAGAATTAGTATATCTATTCCCTGAGGTTTTGTTTCTCTGTGTCCCAGGTTTTCATTCTATTTGTTTCATCCTTTTTTACCCCTTTGCAGTGTCTGCCCTACCTAATTCCTAAGCCTTCTCTATTAAAGCCTGTGCGTATTTGCCTGTTCAATCCTTATCCACAAGAAGCAAAAAGCTCCTGCTAGAAACACTAGAGTTTGCAATGTATTCTGAACCTCTCAGGTTAAAAGACACTCAAACACATGTCTTTCTGGGAAAAATTCAGGATTCTTTAAGCTTTACGATTCCTATGGTTCAGGTAAAGTGTCTTTGGCAGCCAGAATATAAATTCACTTCTACTTTGGACACTATATAGATTATTACTGAAGTACTATATCAGGAATTCCATTTGTGGTGATTTTTGACAAATTGCCACACCTTATAAATACTTCATATTTTCACAGTCTAGCCCTGCTCTTTGCCTCTCAGACAAGTTCTAAGAAATTATGTATATATTTTTGGACATGCTAATCAAATCTTCTTTGCCCTCTGGAAGTCAAGGAAATCTTTTTTTTTTTTTTTTTTGGCAATCACCTTTTTATTTGCCATACAATTTTTTTTATTTGCCATACAAATCTTTACATATTAGAATTTAAGGTTTTCTATATACATTTTAACCAAATAAAATGATTCTTGACAAAATACCCATGAAGAGGTGATTTTTTTTTCATTTCCAAGGTGATCAATTTCTCCCTTTTCCCCTCATTTCAATAAAGCAAAAATTTTACATGCCCTTCAGAGCACACTCTGACCCCACCTCTGCTACCCACATCCTTGCCCCTGACAAGAAACTTTAGAACACTTTTTATTTCTTCTTTTCTCTCACCCCAATCTCAACCCCTATACTTTGCTTTTATTAATTTTAGGTTTCCCTTAAACTCATAGCTTTCAGTTTCAAGAATCTAATTGGGTTCTTATTCCACACATTGCAGGCTGTTTATTCATATCCATTAGATTTAAACACTTCCCCTCCCCACATTCTTGCCCCATTTGAGGTCACTGTTTTTTTCCTCTAGTCTTTTCTAGTGTATATACCTTAGACTGTATGATGTAAAGGAATCTTCACTGAATTCCTGTACAACAATATTTTCTCCTTATAGTCAATGCCATGGTCACTGGCTACAGGATTCCTGAGTTGGAGTCTTCCTTTTTTTTTTTTTTTTTCTTTGAGACGGAGTCTCGCTCTGTCGCCCAGGCTGGAGTGCAGTGGCGCACTCTCGGCTCACTGCAAGCTCCGCCTCCCGGGTTCACACAATTCTCCCACCTCAGCCTCCGGAGCAGCTGGGACTACAGGCTCCTGCCACCACGCCCGGCTAATTGTTTGGGTTTTTTTAGTAGAGACGGGGTTTCACCGTGTTAGTCAGGATGGTCTCAATCTCCTGACCTCGTGATCCGCCCGCCTCGGCCTCCCGAAGTGCTGGGATTACAGGCATGAGCCACCATGCCCGGCCGCAGTCTTCTTCTTTAATAATCTGTAGATTTTTTGTTATTATACTTTAAGTTCTGGGATCCATGTGCAGAACGTACAGGGTTGTTACATAGGTATACATGTGCCATGGTGGTTTGCTGCACCCATCAACACATCATCTACATTAGGTATTTCTCCTAATGCTCTCCCTCCCTTTGCCCCCCACCCCCCGACAGGCCCCGGTGTGTGATGTTCCCCTCACTGTGCCCATATGTTCTCATTGCTCAGCTCCCACTTATGAGTGAGAACATGCGGTGTTTGGTTTTCTGTTCCTGTGTTAGTTTGCTGAGAATGATGGTTTCCAGCTTCATCCATGTCCCTGCAAAGGACATGAACTCTTTCTTCAGGAACTCTTGTAGGGCAGGCCTGGTGGTAACAAAATTCCTCAGCATTTGCATGTCTGGAAAAGATTTTATTTCTCCTTCGCTTATGAAACTTAGTTTGGCTGGATGTGAAATTCTGGGTTGAAAATTATTTTAAGAATGTTGAATATTGGCCCCCACTCTCTTCTGGCTTGTAGGGTTTCTGCAGAGAGATCTGCTGTTAGTCTAATGGGCTTCCCTTTGTGGGTAACCTGATCTTTCTCTCTGGCTGCCCTTAACATTTTTTCCTTCATTTCAACCTTAGTGAATCTGACAATTATGTGTCTTGGGGTTGCTATTCTCTAGGAGTATCTTTGTGGCGTTCTCTGTATTTCCTGAATTTGAACGTTGGCCTGTCTTGCTAGATTGGGGAAGTTCTCCTGGATAATATCCGGAAGAGTGTTTTCCAACTTGGTCCCATTCTCCCTGTCACTTTCAGGTACACCAATCAAACATAGGTTTCGTCTTTTCACATAGTCCATATTTCTTGGAGGCTTTGTTTGTTCCTTTGCATTCTTTTTTCTCTAATCTTGTCTTCATGCCTTATTTCATTAAGTTGATCTTCAATCTCGGATATCCTTTCTTCCAGTTGATCGATTTGGCTGTTGATACTCGTGTATGCTTCACAAAGTTCTGTGCTGTGTTTTTCATCTCCATCGGGTCATTTGTGTTATTCCCTAAACTGGTTATTCTCGTTAGCAGTTCCTGTAACCTTGTATCAAGGTTCTTAGCTTTCTTGCATTGGGTTAGAACATGCTCCTTTAGCTTGGATGAGTTTGTTATTACCCACCTTCTGAAGCCTACTTCTGTAAATTAGTCACACTCATTCTCAGCCCAGTTTTGTTCCCTTGCTGGCAAGGAGTCGTGATCCTTTGGAGGAGAAGAGGCATACTGGTTTTTGGAATTTCCAGCCTTTTTGCACTGGTGTTTCCTCATATTTGCCAATTTATCTACCTTTGGTCTTTGATGTTGGTGACCTTCGAATAGGATTTTTGCGTGGTCATCCTTTTTGTTGATGTTGATACTATTGCTTTCTGTTTGTTAGTTTTCCTTCTAACAGTCAGGCCCCTCTTCTGCAGGTCTGCTGGAGTTTGCTGAAGGTCCACTCCAGACCCTTTTGCCCTGGTATCACCAGCAGAGGCTGAAGAACAGCAAAGATTGCTGCCTGCTCCTTCCTCTGGAGCTTCCTCCCAGAGGGGCACCCGCCAGATGCCAGCCAGAGCTCTCCTGTATGAGGTGTCTATCGACCCCTGCTGGGAGGTGTCTCCCCGTCAGGAGGCATGGGGGTCAGGAACCCACTTAGGAGGCAGCCTGACCCTTAGCAGAGCTCGAGCACTGTGCTGGGAGATCCGCTGCTCTCTTCAGAGCTGGCATACAGGAACATTTAAGTCTGCTGAAGCTGCACCCACGGCTGCCCCTTCCCCCATGTGCTCTGTCCCAGGGAGATGGGAGTTTTATCTATAAGCCCCTGACTGGGGCTGCTGCCTTTCTTTCAGAGATTCCCTGCCCAGAGAGGAGAAATCTAGAGAGGCAGTCTGGCTACAGCGGCTTTGAGGCACTGTGGTGGGCTCTGCCTAGTCTGAACTTCCCAGTGGCTTTGTTTACACTGTGAGGGGAGAACAGCCTACTCAAGCCTCAGCAATGGTGGACGACCCTCCCCCCACCAAGCTCAAGCGTCCTAGGTCAACTTCAGACTGCTGTGCTGGCAGCGAGAATTTCAAGCCCATGGATCTTAGCTTGTTGGGCTCCATGGGGGTGGGATCCATAGAGCAAGACTATTTGGCTCCCTGGCTTCAGCCCACTTTCCAGGGTGGTGAATGGTTCTGTCTCGCTGGTGTTCCAGGTACCACTAGGGTATGAAAAAAAACTCCTGCAACTAGCTCAGTGTCTGCCCAAATGGCCACCCAGTTTTGTGCTTGAAACCCAGGATCCTGGTGGTATAGGCACCCAAGGGAATCTCCTGGTCTGCAGATTGCCAAGACCGTGAGAAAAGCATGGTATCTGGGCCGAATAGCACCGTCCCTCATGGCTGCCCTTGGTTAGGGGAGGGAGTTCCCCGACCCTTTGTGCTTCCCGGGTGAGGCAATGCCCCACCCTGCTTCTGCTCTCCCTCCGTGGGCTGCACCCACTATCTAACCCGTCCCAGTGGGATGAACCAGTCACCTCACTAGAAATGCAGAAATCACCCACCTTCTGCGTTGGTCTCGCTGGAAGCTGCAGACCAGAGCTGTTCCTATTCCAACATCTTGCCCGGGAATCAAGGAAATCTTATGACTATTTTATTATCCTTGAAATACAATATAGCCAAATATTGATATGATATTTTGATATGATCAATCATATCAATGTCTAATCTTTCAGATTAGACACCAAGTGCCTATATAATGTTATCATAACTCATATTCAAATATGAACTAGTTCACATATATATAACAATTATAGACTTTAATTAATTTATTTATTTATTTGAGACAAGGTCTCACTCTGTCACCCAGGGTGGAGTGCGGTGGGGTGATCATGGCTCACTGTAGCTTTGACCTCTTGGGCTCAAGTGATTCTTTTGCCTCAGCCTCCTTAGTAGCTGGGACTACGGGTGCATGCCACTATGCCTGGCTAATTTTTCATTTTTAGTAGAGATGAGGTCTCACTATGTTGCCCAGGCTGATCTTAAACTCCTGGGCTCAGGTGATCCTTCTGCCTCAGCCTCCTGAAGTGCTGGGATGACAGGCGAGAGCCTCTGTGTATAGCCAGTTATGGAATTTTAGACCAAGAATTATTAAAAACTTCAGAGAATATGTAAACTCTGAATGACAAATGGGTTTCATCCTTAATGCCAACTCTGATTGATAAGATGTAATTATATGAGTTACAGTGAGGATTTTTGGCTGCATCCAAGTCACCTGGGAAGAACACTGAGCTCAATTAGTAGTGCTGGGACGTGACAGGAATGGGAATTGCCACAATCATGCAAGACATTTAACACAGTTCCTTTAAAACAAAAACACTGAGGCACAAAGAAGTTATATTATTTGCATGTTTAGGGTGTGGGATAAATGTGTGCTTAGAGTGTGGACGGGAGAAGGTGAAACATCTGCAGTATTTTGAAAGTAGAATACAATTTGAGAAAACGAAACAGGAAAGTCATTCCTCGGTGAAGTCATTCAAACCTGGGTCTTTTTTATTCTCAGTGTTGGTGGTGTTGTAGATGAGAGGTGGTCAAGCAGCTGGCCTTGGAGTCACATTAACCTAGGTTCAAATTTTGGTTCCCATCACATGGGGCCATTTTCCTGAGCTCCTGTTTCCTCATTTGTAAAATTAAATATTGGGTTGATTGATGTATCGTGCGCGAGGTACTCGGCATAATGCTAAGTAAGTACTCAAGTAATATATTCAATAGTGGTAGCAATAGTAGCTGCCTTTTCCCTGACTAGATCAAAAAACTAAATCAACACATTTTGACCAAATGGAAGACCTCTTGAATCTGCAAATATCCCAAGCTCCCTTTGCTGTAAGCCTTCCCCTCTGGGAAATTGAAGGTGGGAGGTGGGAGGGTCTTTTGAAAATGCGTTGAGAAAAATGATATAAAAATCCAATTTTCTATCATTATCATTACTTTTTTTCTTATTCTGTAGCACCCAGATTCTCTGACTCAGGCTAGACACATGAGTATAACTATTTGCTTATTCAAGGAATCCTTACTTTCTAGATTGCATCCTCAGGTAAAATCATTTTATGTTTTAATGACTTCATTAAAATCCTCCCCACCCCCATTCTTCAGGAATTGTCACATATTAAAATTCGTGTTCAAAGCATATCTAAGCAAGAAGGTGACTTTTCGAGTTCATGTTCTAATTGATGATACAAACTGCTAATTAAATGCATCTGTGTCCAATCAAAACATATCTAGAATTCAGCAGTGCAGCTGTGTGCCAGAGGAACCGCATGATAGATTTGATTGGTGATGGCATGAGGACATAATTTGTCCTTCGGCCAGTGGTTCCCAAGTCTGGCAGAACCTGAGAATCTTCTGGAGGAGTTTTTAAAAATCCATGCAGTATTCTCTCTGTCCCACCTCCAACATTGGCACCCTAAGAATTTTATTTTATCTGTAACCTCCCAAAAAGATTTCTAATGATCAGCCAACGTGGCAAATTTTAGTTCTATATCTAAAGTATTTGGATGGAACAGAAAGAAGGCCTGGCTTGGTTCAGAGTTCTTAAATTCACTCACCTCTAGATTCTCCCATTTTCGACAAAATCTCAGTTTAGTTCTTATTTTCTTATTGCATCTTCTCTGCCATCCTCATGGGGTTTTATAGCCTGCTGAAAACTGCAGCTTTTTTTCACTTTAACAGAAAAAGCAGGTGAGTCTTTGGCTTTGCTTCAGTGTTGCTGGATATGAAGTTTCTGTTTATAGTAGTCTGTTCTTTGGAAACCTCATTTGCTGTGATTCTTTGGGTGATTATGAAAAGTTCGTATCGAGTAACTATAGGCAGTTCCCATGTAGAACAAAGGCTAGTTTTTATTAATAATATTGACAACATGGTATATTTTAAATAGCATGTATGTTTAAAAAGTTAACCTACATTGCTCAATGTTATCCTTAAAGGTTGTATTTTCTTGTCAAAACTATTTCCGTCATGCTCATTCTTAGAGTCTTATCCACCTCCAAAGATAACTGCCCTCAAATTGGCACATATATTCAAATGATCACATAGAGGCCTTGTTTAAGTAAAATAAAACTTAAATACTATATTCATCATCTCTTTTTAGGTTATGGTTTGATCTTTTAGCCAGTGTCTCTTCTGGTTGTTATTTAAATCGACTTCAAGTCAAGTAGCTACTATGTGAAGTGCCAAGCCCGTTGCTAATTATGTTTCTATCACCTCACTTCTTTTTATAGAAGGGTTTGAAGAAGGGATCATGATGCTGCTTTTCTACAGTTGAAGAAACTGAGGCCCACGGAATAGCTGTATGAAGCCAGGTCTTCCTAACTATAAAACCCAAGCAAATAGGTTATATTTTTTTGTCCTAGGGAATCTATGTAAGGCAAAAACACAACACAATGGTTTACCCTAGGAGGTAAAGAACCAGGATTTATAGAACCAGGTTGTTTAAAATCCAATTTGTAATAACAATTTTAAAAAGAATGATTGAGAAATAGCTTTTAAAAAACATTAAAAAGAACCTAGCAGACTCTATGAAAAGGAGAAATAAAGGAAAAGACGCAAAGAAATCTCATTTTTAAAATATTTACTAGATCACAGCAGAAATAGGAAGAAATAAGACCATGACGTTAAACTAGAGTTTCAGGTGGGTGACCTAAATCTTAGGGCCCAAACACATGAATAAAGGCCTGGCCCAGATCCAAAAGCCAAACAGCAGACAGACTGGTTTTGTTGACACACAATCGTGTTTGCCCATTACATAATAAATTTTCCCTAATGCTAGAACACTTAAGAGATTGAATGAAAGCCTCCATGACTGTTTGAGGTAATTTAATGCCAAAATTTATTCCTTAAAGAAGTTATCAATCAATGGAATATCAAAGACTTGCACAGGTGTGCACAAAGAAAGCTTTTATGTCAACTGTTTCTGCATCCTTTTCATTTCATGTCATCAAGGTCTACTTTAAAGCCTCTTTCCAGGAATCAGGACCATAATTTGTATTTGGCATTGGATGTAGATGTATGTGTGTGTGCGCATGTGTGTGAGTTTGTATGATATTTTCCCCCTATTCGGAGTTAGTAGCCCCCCTGGTTTATAGAGCATGAGAAAGGAACCTTGCTGCCTTCTGCACCAGTTTTGAACAGAGCAAACCCTGCTCTGATATAAATCTTTTTGTTCAAACCTTTTGAAACCATAAAAATGATAACAATAAAAGTATGCATGAGGCCAGGCGCGGTGGCTCACGCCTGTAATCCCAGCACTTTGGGAGGCCGAGACGGGCGGATCACGAGGTCAGGAGATCGAGACCATCCTGGCTAACATGGTGAAACCCCATCTCTACTAAAAAAAAATACAAAAAATTAGCCGGGCGCCGTGGCAGGCGCCTGTAGTCCCAGCTACTCGGGAGGCTGAGGCAGGAGAATGGCGTGAGCCCGGAGAATGGCGTGAGCCCGGGAGGCGGGGCTTGCAGTGAGCCGAGGTCGCGCCACTGCACTCCAGCCTGGGCGACAGAGCGAGACTCCGTCTCAAAAAAAAAAAAAAAAAAAGTATGCATAAACAGAAACATGCAAGGTAGAAAAATGATGCAAACTCAATACAGTAAAATACCTTTAAACTCAATACTAACAAACAGTTTGCATTTCTTTTTATATTTTTGATAATGGGAGCTCTATGAACAAACATTCATCCTGATTTTTACTAAAAATTTCATCACTTGTTGCCAAATATATTGTGTTCACATGAGTCCTCTATAGTCATATATATAAGGAAATTCATTGAAATGTGACAGACGAATAGAATAAATATTTTGCAAACACAATTTAAGGTTGTAGGACCAAAAAGGAAGTCAGAATTTCATTTTGCTCTTTGCACCAAGACCTTTGCATTTAGAAAAATAATTCAAGGTTCAGTTGAAGAAACAATATCATTTGATTTCGGCTGGTAGTTCACCTTCATTATTTTGCTACCGATAAAACTGGCTTCTTAATGCTTCAGGCGAGAGATTTTCTACCTTCCTTCAGTATTCTTCACTTTAAAATAGTCATCTGATTAGTTATTTTATACTGGGCCTTGAACAGTAGATCTTTAAACATAATTCCCTTAAATTAATATCCCTGGATATTCTCTCTCCTTCCCCTAACCCGCTTTTACTTCTGGCTAGCTAGCAGAGGATCTCTCTCTTTGTCTTTCCCCGACTCCCACACACCTTTCTCTTTTCCTCCCTCCACGCATTTTTCTCCTCTAACGGCTGATTTCTGGAGTGAGAGTGTGTGTTGCATCTGTTCTCTACAGGGTATTGATTGTAAAAGCTCCTCATCTATGAAAGTCATTTGGAACCCTCTACCCAACCTAGTGATGGAGGAACTGATTTTACTCCAGAAAGGAGGCAGTGTATTGCTGGGAGGGCAAAGGAAGTTGAAAAATGACCAGAACATCTAACTGGCCAGAGTCCCCTTTCCTTCTCTTTGCCCTTGCGTGTATACCACAGATGGCTGGGCTGGTTAATCTTCGGGGTCTTTCTCAGTGGTGCCAATATCGTATGGTGCTTGAAACTGGGCTGCTCCTTTTCAAGAGAAGATCAGAGGCACCTCTGTGGGCAGAGGAGGGGAGGTAGACAGCGTTCCCATTTTCCCTATCTGATAAGGAATTGCAACAGGCCTTCTGAGAGCTGTCAGTCCACACATTTACACACAGAGCAAAGCCAATAGAAATGCAGCAATCTAAAATTTTTATCAAAAACGCTGATTCAGCAGCTCAAAAAAAAGAAAAAAGAAGTTTTTCCCGAAAGGCATTTCACCTTGAAGTATTGTCATCTTCAGCTGAGTGTGCCTCTGCCGCTCCTGAGCAGTGTTAAGAGTTCAGATGTAATTTTGCATTTGGCATGAAGCCAGCTATCAAAGCAAAGAGAGAAGTCAGGGTTCAGGCTTCCTTAGGCTTCCCCCACCACCCCCACTGCTGAGTGGTTGAAATTTATTTTATTTTTTCCCAGGCATGGAGAGATGATCCGATTTGAGCCCCAGGCAGTCGCCGCGGCTCCTTTGTTGGTTCTCCTGCTTGGCAGAGGCCTGCTATGGCCTGACTGAAATGTGTCAGTGGCAGCAGTTGCTGCCATCCCCCAGCACAGCCCTGCCACTCTCAAGCCACCAAGGGCATCCTGCACAAAATGCTTCCTGACAGAGGGGCCCCAGCCACACAGAGAGATCAAGTGGCAGGGTGCACAGGGGTGAGAGGATTTGCTTAAAGGGGGAAACCAAATCCATCCATCAGCATCTCTTCCTTGTCGAGCTGGTAACTGCAGAAATGTCAGAGAGAGACAGGCTTTCAGGAAGCCTACCTTCCCTTGGCAGTGAGGTGCTTTTAGTGTGCAGACTCGAAGTGATCTAGTGTAAACTTATGCTCAGCCGGACAGCCTAGTGTCATTGTGCTACGGAATGGGCAAAGATTGTGTAATCTATGGCTTTGAAGAGGAAGACATAAGGGTGATGTAGACTCATAGACTAGGCGTCATACATCCGTGTGACCATGCAGAACAGGCTTTCCAGTTTCTAAGCCCTCCAGCTGCACTAGAGACTGTAAGCAAAAGCTTTGTGCTTTGTTTTTCACAGCCTCAACAATATCCAATTCAGGGAGATTTGGTCTGGGAAGGAGAGAGGAGGAGGAATGAAGAACATCTTAGTCATGTCCTATTTTTTGCCCATCCAGGGTATCTGTCTCCGTCTTCTTCCTGGCATCCTTGCTGGGAAAAATAAAAAGCTTAAATTTGGGAGACAGGAGAGTCAGGAGAAATTCCCAGACACTCAGAAAAATGAGAACAGCATTAACTAAAATTATGAGACAGGATAAGTCAGTCCTGCCACATTGTAGACTCCCTGTTTTGTGCCTTTGATAGTTTATTTATTCATGTATTCATTCCCCCATTAAATCACTCAATAGATTATTGCTGAGCATCTACTGTAGGTAAAACCAGAGTCTAGAATAGTGAACAAGAAACAATCAAGGTGCTGACTTCCTAGAAGCTCTCTTATAAACACATAAGCAAGCAAAATACAGATTGCAGGAAGTGCTAAGGAGAGGTAAATTGGCTTCTATGGTAATTGGAGACAACAGGGGAAAGTGATACTGCTTGGCATTGGGAGGATGGAGAAGGCTCCTGTGAGGACAATAAGGGACTGAAAGAAGACAATGAGCAACCATGGGAAGGGGGAGGGAAAGGGGAAGAACATTCCAGGGTCCTGGACGTTGCATCTTTCTGAGACGTCCAGGGACTCAGTGCTTCTCCTGCTGTTCCTCCTCCCATCCTCATCCAAGACCTCAGGTATCCAACTTGGTCTCCATTACTTTATAACTATGTTACCTTCAGCAAGTTTCTTCACCCCTCTCATGCTCTTTCTTTGTCTGAAAAATGAGGATTATAGAAGCTATAGACCACATATTGATGATTATTTTAATATAAAAAATTTAAAAATTCTAGCACAATGCCTGGCACTTTGGAAGCGCTTGACAAAGCTTAGTTCCCGTTCTCATGCTTCTTATGCTTCTCACTAAATTTCCTTCATTTCACCTTTTTCAGACGCCTAACTAAATTATAAGGGGCAACTCTTCTAGAGATAGTAGCATGTTAGGAGGGGCCAAATGGTGCAGCGTCAGTCCCTGTATGGGAAAGGTTGTGGTTGGGGGTGGGGTGGTAACGGAGGAGTTTCTTGGGCTCTTGAATCAAGGCTTGTTGACAGCTGCCTACAATTTCTATTAAGCCCTGGAAGCTGAAAATCCTGGTTTTCAGCCCTGTAATTCTCAGTCTTTGGGGTAGGTATGGTCAAGGTGGCCCATGCTTGCTTGAGAAAAGGGTGATGTTGAAGAAGAGTTATTATAAATGAATACACACAAGCACATGTATATACACAATAGGTAAAATGGAAACATCCCAAAAGTTAAGTGCAGTTAGCTTAACCATTTCCACATATCACTCTGCCCCTCCTAAAAGTGTTCACACTGTGTCCCATTGCTGTACTCAGCTGGCTGTCAACCAAGGTGTTAGCTGATAACAGATTCTTACTGATGGTTTCCCCTGTAAGGTTTTACACCTGTCATGAAACTTGTTTAAAACTTACTTTGCACATCTTATTTAAATGTTATCATGTGAAAGAATCTCTCCTGGGATAAACAGGGATTTGTAGCAGGAAGCGTAGCAGAAGGGAGGCAGCCTGTGAGCACAAGCTGTCCTAAGAGGTGGAAAATGGGGATAATTGACTCTTTCTTAAAAAGAAGGTGGACAGTCTCTTTATTCTAATTCAAGATTCTTGGGTGTGAGATTTCATTCCCTCCCTCCAGAGATGCAGTTATCTGCCATTCTCACCTCTCTTCTTTCGAGATAGTGAAGAAATGGGTGTAAGTGACGCATGTGGATTTTTTAGTGAAATTCTGACAGCAGCCGAGATTGACTTCTTTCTTAACGTTGAGATTTGATTTCGTAGACTTCGCCACTCGGAGTACTGTTGGAAATTCAATGACCTTCCCAAGACCGCCACAGATGCTTGTGGAGTTTTCATTTCTACAGGTCTCCTGGCTCCATATTTCTAACTTGTTGGTATTTCCTTATTCTTGCCTAGTTTCTCTGTGATTATTCCCTTGTTTTCTTCTATTATCAGCCCAAATATTGACCACGAACTCTTTTTTATTCTATTTTTATCCCTCTAATCCGCTCAAAAGAGACAATTTGTGGTAAGGATTTTACTGGCCCCCTGTATTAGAAGGAGACCTATTTGAAATCTCAATATTTAATATTATTCTTCCTAAAGATCCCCTCAGTCATTTCCACTAACATGGGCTTCAGCTTCCCTCTTGATCCCATGAGTCAATTTGAATACTCTACATACACATATCAGCAATTTCTGCTGTGCATATGTAATTCCTCTTTCAATTCAGAACACCTTTGAGTGGACAACAGTCATAAACCAGAACTGTCCCAGGGAAATCGAAGATGTACTGTCACTCAAATAGCACAAACATAGCTAAGCAACCAGCTTAACATCTGATTTTTGCTGCTGCTTCTCCTTACTTTTAACTGATGTGCTCTAGCTGTGATTCAGTTTCAGTTCTATTCTTAACTCTAAGCTCTGTCTTCTGTTAATGATTTATATTATTGCCTTTTTCAGGACCCTCTGACACTCAACTCTTGACCCCTCTCAAGGACCTTGACTTGTACTGCTGATATCCTCAATTCAGCCTCCCTTTAGAGTACTTGCCAACCTCTAGCATAACCACAAGGCCTAACAGCTAGCCCCAGGCTAGGGATAGTAAGGCAGAGGGTAAGGACTGAGGAGGTATACCATGTAAAGTTGGCCTTTGCTGAGATTCACGTTTTCAAAATGCAAGCACTTCAAACAGCGTGTTTCTTTTTCCTCTTGTTAGCTCAACCTTTCCAATGAACAAAAAAAGCTGCACAGACTTTCTGATTGGTTTTATAATGAGATCATTATCCTAGCTTGATCATGTTATAGAAGCCACTTTCCAGGCCATAAACTGCAATGTAGAACTGAAAGTCTTGAAAGAACACAGCTGAACAGTGGTCAGCCTCCTGATGATTGACTCTAGTCTTCTCACCTCTTTGGCAGCAGGTTCAGGAAAAGCATTGCAATCTGTAAGCTCAGCTATTTGGTCCGTTTCTAGAGATGTGAAAAAAGAAAACAACAGCAAACGTTTGAGTTCTTTTCTCCCCCAAACAGGGACTGTATGGTAATTTCATTATTGATAATTGCAAAGGAAAAAGCACTCACATGAAAGAAATTAATGTCCAATTTCCCTTTCAGTGGCCCGAAGCGTATCTGATAGCCATTGCGATCGAATGAAAGGATGATTTTTAAAGAGAAAAAAATGCCTTGATTAAATTCATTCTTCCCTCACTACAGTATGTGCATTCTTACATTTTCCTGGATGTTACCAAATTTGCAAAGTACATTTTTTTAAAAATCTCTTTATTTTTTGCTAATTATAAAGCTACATTCTTATTATAGGCAGTAGCATGTAGTGGTTAATAGCTCAGGTAATGAAGCCAAACCAGCTGGATTCACATATCTGCTGTGCCATCTACTAGCTTAGCAAGCTTCCTAACCTCTCTATGCCCCATTTTTTTAAACTACAAAATGAGAGTGATAATAGTACTTTCCTCCTCCCATTATTGTGAAAACTGAATTAGTTAACACGTGTAATGATCTTAGAATAATGCATGATAAGAGTTCAGTATATGTTTGCTACAAATACAATTGGAGGAAACTGAAAATACAAAGACAGATAAAGCTGAAAAACACATAAATGAACAAATTACCTGTCAACCTAGAGCTCCACGCATTTGGGATGTTTTCATTGTGAGAATTGTGTATTCATAGGTTTTTGTGTATGTTCATGTGTGTGTTTCTGTATCTGTATCATACTGTAAATGTGGCTGTGTATCTTTTTTCTTTAAATTGCCGTTGAACATTTTGCATGCAATTAGAATTATTTTTATACTTTTGGGGGGCTGCATACAATTCTAAAATAAGAAGTTTTTGGAAAATTACTTTCTGTGGCATTTAGTTCATTAAATAATTAAGTAAGGCACTAAGCCTTATGCTGAGATAATAAAGAGATGCAGAAATTTTATAGAGTAACTCTTTTTTTATGTTTATGTGTACCCTGAAGAATCCAAAAGTCATACTTGTTTGTTTCCTCTGGTGCTAAGCAAGGGTGGTATGCGAGGCTTATATCTGGGAGTTTAGGCCAGAATGGTTGAGGCAGTGGGGAGGAGAGAAAGACAGTGAGGGAAGGTGAATGTAATATACATCTCATAATAGTGTTATAAGGATCAAATTAAATAAGACTGGGCATGTAATGTGCTTAGCAGAAAGAGTGTTTAATGAAGTTTAATTAGTATTGTTGTTATTAATACTTTTTACTTATTACTTTACAAAGTATATTTTAAGTGCTTTCAAATTAATAGGCAGAAATACATTTGAACATTTGGGTTTACCTCATTCTGAATCAGTTAGCTTCCTTAATAAGAGAGAGAGGGAGAGCATCAAGGAATGAAATTTCCTGATAATTATATTTCCTCACATTAATAAATATTTGAATCACTCTCATTTTGTGTCCACCACTTAGAGATGTGAGAGGGAAGGGGATTGGCCATAGGAGGCCATCCAAAGGGAAGAGCAGACTCTGAGTCCCGGGGTGAGCTGTGCTTGGGTATCCAGCTCTGGCCCTGATGGGCAAAGCTTCATTTCCCTTGTCTCTCTTTTCTATTGTTCATTTAAGTGCCACCCTGGCTTTCTCATCTAACTCCCTATTAAGCTCTCTCCTCATGGTTGGGTAAGAATGGACCAGAAATGGATTTGCTAACTATTCAATTACCCACATTATCTTGCTCTGTTGCTGTCAAACGAAGCTGAACTAGCTCAGTTCTCAGACAGTGTGTACCAAGATAGCAAGTCCTGTTTTACATAGCTCTCTAGGTCTTTCATGATTGCCATCTGTATGAAAAGTCCATCACAGAGCACATCACCTATATTGAATGTGAATGCTACACTGACCTTGTTTTCCTAATTTGTAGTGTACCCCATGTGCCTGAGGGATAGATGTGAGTCCAGAAAAGGATAAATCACAGAATTATTTGCAGTATGCCTTATCTTCGAGTGAAGTGTATGTACAATACAGTTTTAACTTCATACTCACTGGAGACAAAGGAGGAAAAAAACCTCAGTCTCTTTTTTTCTTCCCTTTCTTTATTTATTCCCACATCTTATTTCTTGTAACAAATATATGTGGTGTCATGCATGGTGCTCAAACGGGAGAGGAAGAAGAGAAAGGAGGGAGACATGGAGAGATGGAGGAAGGAGAATGGGAGGGAGGAAGGGAAGAAAGATTTTATTTTGATCCTTCCTAGAGAGAATTGTGGTGACGGGAATGAAGCGTCTTAGTTTGAGGCACAGAGAGAATGTTTTGCAGGCTGACCATTACGACAAAACATCTTAAACTATTACTCAAAGGGTATTATCTTTCAGATCGTGCCTACCTTGGTGACAGAACAAGACTACTATCTCTATTAGATGCCATCACTGGACTTTCTATGCTGTTTGTGGTCATTATCAGAGAAAAATGCTGCCTATCTCGGATCCAGTTCAACTCTTCAGCTGTTAAATCTATAAAATTAAAGCCTGTGGGGACTTTATGAAAAATACAAAACCAAAAATATAGCATATTCTTTTCCCCAAAGGTGTACCTGACTATTTACTTATATGCTACAGCGAATGCATACACACATGCACACACGCATGCATGCAAACATCTCCTTACACTCAGGAAATTCAGTAGGAAAAACCACTGCTGCCAAGTGTCCACTTGTTGGTCAGCAAAGGTGCAGTGACAGACACAAAAGAAGAGCTGTTCTAAGTAAGAATAAAGAGGAAACCAACAGAGAGATGTGATACAATTGGGGGCTAGCCATATTCCAACAAAAAAATCATCCCAGAAATGTGCTCTTTTATGTAGTCCCTCAGTGCTATTGATTTGGTTCATGTCACATAGAACATACTTCTGGTAATGCTGCCAAGATCCCTCCCACTCAACATCTGCCCCTTCTTACTACAGACCAGAGGATCTCAAGAGGAAGAGGATAGGGTAGGAGTGGTTTTTCAAAATATGCACGTCTGCTTCTAAACTAAAGGTATAAATTGCTGAACTCATCACCACAGTAAATTATTCATCATCTTATTTTCAAATTAAAAAGCTTTCTTTCCTTTTTCCCATATATGCAGATGTGAATAGCTTTGTGTTACAATACATGAGCTCTAGTTGTAAAAACATTCTTTAAGAAATGACTTCTTAGCTGAT
Source organism: Symphalangus syndactylus (assembly GCF_028878055.3). NCBI lineage: Eukaryota > Metazoa > Chordata > Mammalia > Primates > Hylobatidae > Symphalangus > Symphalangus syndactylus. The sequence continues at coordinate 16,523,889 of NC_072428.2, forward strand.
TTGATAATTATGTTATTTGGACCATAAATAAAAAGCCTGGTTTCAAATATTGAGTTTTAAAATGCAAATGATCTTTTACTTTAATCAAATTCCTTCTTCAGTAGTTTTATTTCAGATTTTAGGTAATTGACAAGGTATTGGTGTAATTATCTATTTATTTAGTTACAGTTCATTTCCAAGGTGTCATTCCTGAGGAAAATGTGTCAAATAACAACTGACAGAGAAAGTATGATACATCTATCTATTCATTTTTATACCTATCTATCACATATGTTTGTACACACACACACACACACGTACATGGGGAGAGAGAGAGAGAAAGGAGACAGATTCACAACATTGTTACTAACCAGATGCGACTAAAAAGACCAAAGTAGTCTTTTCGATTCAGCTCATATATCTAATTATAACATGTTCATCTTCAAATTATGAGGTTATATGTTTTAGTTTTACCCAGTGATGTCTTGTTTTGGAGTCCTGTCTTTTCTCTGCTGCCGGTGCATCTTATTCTCTCAGTGATCATTTAACTGACATTTCCAGGGCACGTGCTGGATGCAGGGGTCCTGATCTCTGTGCCTATAGTCCTGCCCTTGAGAAGCACTCAGTCTCTGGGGAGAAGAAGACAAAGTAAGCAGGTGCTTACTGTGCACTGTGATGTTATAAGCAAAGGAGGCCAAGAAACTCATATTGTTTGAATCCTTTCTTCTAGGTCAGCTACTTTGCACAAGAGATGCTCAATTTAATGGTCACTGTGGCCTCGGGTGGTGGACATTATTATTTTTACTTTCCTGATGTGAAAACTAAGCCTCAAAGAATTTCTGTGTTTCAGTGAGGACTCAACAAGAAACTTAACAGCTAGCACATTCAAATTAGTATAATTTAAATAAGGTTTAAGAAAGGGGTGACCAGCTGGGTGTGGTGGCTCACACCTGTAATCCCAGCAATTTGGGAAGTTGAGATGGAGGATCCTTGAGCCCAGGAGTTTGAGATCAGTCTAGGCACCAAAGAGAGACCCTATCTCTAGAATAGTTTTTAAAAAAAATCCAATCATGGTGGCACACACCTGTAGTTCTAACTACTTGGGAGGATGAGGCAAGAAGGTCCCTGGAGCCCAGGAGGTCAAGGTTGCAGTGAGCTGAGATTGCCCCACTACAATCCAGCCTGTACAACCGAGCAAGACCGTATCTAAAAAAAAAAAAAAAAAAAAAAGAAAGTTAAGAAAAAAAATAAGGGATAGCTTTTCAAGTGTGAGTGGCTTGGTGAACCACAAGAGTCAAAGCAGTAAGTAACCTGGGGCTAGGAAGAGAAGAGCTATCAATACTCCTAGGCCAGAAGAGACAGAGGAAGGGAAAGGCTACTGGTAGCCAGGAGAGAGTAACACAGAGAAGGTCTCTTTAAGAGCAATGATATTTCTTTGAAGATCAGAGAGAGCCCAAACAACCCCACAGCGAGGAAACCAGAGGAATATACGGTCTGCCTTTCCACATCTCCCTCCCTCTAGTCTCCTGCCAGTGTCTGCCATGGGATGAAGCTGATCTATATCTAGAGAGCAAAGGAACTCATTGATTTTGTAGTACAAGCCCTTGTCTTAACAGGGTGGAGAAGGGAGAGAGTAGGAATAGGGGAACAAATGTAAAACACGTGGGAAATTTTGATATTTCAGAAGGCCATAAAGCAGTTTAAGAATGAAATAATTAATCCCAGATGTATTCCCTAACTTTCTAGCTTACCCTAAGCTGAAGCAGCAAATGGATAGGTCTGCTCCTGGTAGATCCCAGCAGCGCAGTTTCACTACATTAACTGGGGTTTTACACCGTTGTTTGTTTCTAGTCTTTCTTTTAGGCCGCCTCCACGTTGCCTCTTCACTTCTGCTCATCATTTCGTAAGTGCTCATTCATTTACCTTCTATAAATATCCAGTTTAGGTAGGCAGAATTGCCATGACCTATCTATTTGCTCAAATATGTTTACCAAGTGAATAGATAATGCATTTCCAGACTCTTTGGAAGCTCACTTTATTTCTCTTTCTTCCTTTCTTGCCATCGGGGAGTACAGCCTCCAGATGGCAATAAGATGTTGTGACGGCCTATTTGACTCATGCTATTGACATCAGTAATAAAATACTAACATATAAGCTGATAGAGCCCTATACTCTCGTCAGGATCTGCGCATTGATTATAGCGTTCATTTTTAACAACCACTTTGCATGCTAAGCAAGCTATATGCACCTCCCACTGCTTTATATTAGTCAAAATCAAAGTCTTTATGAAAATTGATAACCATTCAATGCAACTTAGCAATCATCTATAAAGCAACTACTATGTGCCAGGCTCAATTCTAGCCATAAACACTTGGGGTACATCAGTGGGGAAAAAATACAGACAAAGATCTGTTCTTGTTAAGTGAGGGAAAATAGAAAAGAAGCAATAACCAGAAAACACAAGGAAATTATATAGTTCAGTGAGACAAGTGCTGTATAATAACAACAACAGAAAAATGGAACTGCATAAGGGAAAAATGGCAGTGGAGAAAGATAAAGTATAAAATTTTGAACCTATTGCTCAGGGAAGGTTTTATGGGAAAGTGACATTTGAGCAAAGATCAGAAAGAGATGAGACTGTGAGCCCTATAGCTTTCTGGGGGAAGATGACTCCAAGCAAAGAGAATAGGTGGGAGCATGCCTGGTTCATTCATGGAATGCCAAGGAGTACAGTGTGACTGGAAGGTATATAGTGAGGGAGAGAAGTCGGAGCTAAAGATAAAGAAGGTAGGAGACCTAGAGATAATAGACAATGATATAAGCTCTTCAGGCCATGGGAAGAACTAGAATGGTAGAACTAGATGTGTTCATGCTTTTACCTTAAGTAAGATGACAGTCAATGGTGGGTTTTGACCAGAGATGGTTCTGATTTAACTTACATTTCTAGTAAGTATCCTCATCATTTTGTTGAAAAAAGACTCTGGCAGGCTGGGCATGGTGGCTCACGCCTGTAATCCCAGCACTTTGGGAGGCCGAGGCGGGCAGATCATGAGGTCAGGAGATCAAGACCATCCTGGCTAACACAAGGAAACCCCGTCTCTTCTAAAAATACAAAAAATTAGCTGGGCGTGGTGGTGGGCACCTGTAGTCCCAGCTACTTGGGAGGCTGAGGCAGGAGAGTGGTGTGAACCCAGGAGGCGGAGCTTGCAGACATCACGCCACTGCACTCCAGCCTGGGTGACAGAGCAAGACTCAGTCTCAAAAAAAAAAAAAAAAAAAAAAAGACTCTGGCAGAACAAAAGTAGAAACTGGGAGATTCACGTTAAATAATAAACTATAAGTTATAGAAAGAGCAATTTTAAAAGTGGAAGAGGACTGGGTATATTGGCTCACACCTATAATCTCAGCAATTTGGGAGGCTGAGACAGGAGGATCACTTGAGGCCAGAAGTTCAAGATCAGCCTGGGCAATATAACAAAATCCAATTTCTACAAAAAGCAAGATAATTAGCTGGGTGTGGTCATGTGCACCTGTAGTACCAGCTACTGAAGAGGCTGAAGCTGGAGGATTGCTTGAGTCAAGGACTTCAAGTCTGCAACAAGCTATATTTGCACCAACTGCACTGATGCCTGGGCAACAGAGTGAGACTCTGTCTCTTAAAAAAAAAAAAAAAAGAGTGGAAGAAAAAGAATCCATAAAGTTGTCTTTGAAAACACCAGTCTAATTATTTTATCCCTTGCTTGAATATCATACATGGCTCCCTTTACCTCTCAGTCTCATTCATTTAGTTATTTTTAAAATATTTACTAAATTGCCACCATGTGACAGACACTGTTCTAGATGCTGAGAATAAACAGTGAACAAAACACATCATCCCTGCACTCAATAAGCTTACATTATAGCAAGAAGGACAATGCAAAAGTATTCAGGTCCCTTTGCTACATAATGCCACGTTCTATCTTCATTCTTTATGTGCAGTCTTATTATACCACTTGACATACTCAGAACATGCCAAACCTCTTTGAAACTAGGTGAATTTGGTCATATGCTCCTTACTGAAATAACCTTGTATCACCCTCATCCTCCTCCACCAAAGAATATTATATCAATTATTATGTCATCTCATTCTCCCTAAACTCTCTAAATAATGTATTTATATTGCTGAAATAGCTCTTGTATCATCTTGATGTGAGCTATAAATGGGAGTATCTCCATTATGAACTTGGGAGACTCTGAAAGGCAAGGCTTCTTTACTCAGCCTTTATATAGCTCCAGAATTTAGTTCAGGGCATGAGACACAGTAGCTGAAATCCCGTTTATAATGGTGGCAGGGTGAAGTGTTAAGGAAGTTAAAAAAAAGAATTAAATGACTTAGGAATATGTTCAGGAAACAAGATGGGAACATGTCAAACCATTGGAGAGCAGAAGATGTTGTATAAGGGCTGAAATGCTGCAGACTGTGGATGAATAGGGAGGAATTCTTGTGTTCTGGAGGCTTTAAGGGAGGCTGTGGTGCTTTGGAATTATTTAGTTTCCTGGTACTCATCAAGGACAAGCCAGCCTTTGCATATAGCATGTCTGAAGCAACATTAAAGGCTCAGAATCTTTGTGTCCAGATCATGAGGAACTGCCATCACTCTGCAGAGAAAGAGGTTGATTTCAAGTCTGAGTCTGCCTTGATGAGACAGTCTCCAGCATTCCTTGAAAGATGAGGTTCTGATCTTGAATTTTTTCTCTTTGTGGGCTGTCACTCTGGGTATGGACAGTGTTTTGTTTGGGTAGAATTCAGCTGTTGACTAAGGGGAGGATTTCCCAGAGACAAGCCAGTCTGGTCTTCCTTGTTCACTGGGAAGCCTGGATGTTGAGTTAAGGCAGCAAAGCAACTGCTCACGCATTTTTACCAGTTTTGCTACAAATTTTGAAATTATTTAGGTTATCTGTACAACTTTGTGAATTCTCATTTAGTGATGAATTTAGTCAGTGACATTAAGTCCTTTCTTTTATGAGCCAACAGCGTCAGGTAAGGTTAGCACAATCAAATCTATTATGCAACCACTGCTTCGTGATGTTAGTACTCAACATAGACAAGATGCAATGTTTTGAAAGCTGATAAGCTGATATTATCTTATATGGTAATGGTAGAGCTAGATGTATTCATGTAGTCTCTCTTTCTAACTATATTCTAGATCATCAATCTGTCTCTCCCTTTTTACATAATTACTGCTGCAAGTTATAATGGAAGGAAAGGAGATTTGTAGTTGAAATTTGTGGGTTTAGCGCCACTCCTATCACAGAATAGCTCTGTGACTTTAATCAAAGCATGTGACCACAGTTCCCTCCACTTCAAAATAGAAATATTACTTATAACTATTTGACCTGTCCTCTGGGAGAAGCAAGTGAAATAATTAGTAGGAAAATACTGTATCAACTATAATGCAATAAAAAATCCATTGGTTATTGTTATTACTCTTGCACTTTTTTCTTTGTCTGCATGAACTGTATTGTCCTGTGGTCAAACTCCACACTGCTGCTATGGTTATAGTGTAGGAAACAAATTTCAAAAACCAAACGAACATAAAAGCACAAATGGGACTGTTTCTATGGCTACTTCAGAAATATGGTTTGATGCAGAAGAAAAATAATGCACACATATGCACAGGTGCGCACACAGGGTACTGAGACAATACTGCCTTTAGAGTCATCATCAAAGGTAGATGTTCATAGCCTTCTAATAGTCTTGAGTGTTAATTTTAAGAAGGAATCTCTTATGTTTCTTTAGGATTCTAATCAGTTATATGGGGATTGATAACAGCTGTGGGGATTTGGCTTCTACTTGTTAAAGTTACTCCTGATCTTCAATTTCATTTAAATCAGTGAAGACTAGTTCAGTGGTCAAGGCCAGCAGAAGTAAAAATAGGTTAGTTTGTGTGTGAGTCAAATAATTGATTTGAGGTTTGTATTCTTCACATAACACAAGGCATCAGTCTTGTCCATCGATTCTGTGACCAGCAGACTCTTCAAATAATAAATACGATATTATCTAGCATGTATTTCATTTTTAATGTGGTTCGTGCAGCGTGCCAACACCATGCATGCATTATCTCTTAATTTTCTCATCAACATTTTAGGGTGTCTACCGTTGTTCCTCAATTAGGTGGGGCTTTTGAAAAAGCTGGAGCTTAGAAAAGAAGGTAACTTGTACAAGGTTGGTTCAAATTTGCACACTGGTAAGTTAAACGAGCCTGAACTTTAGGGGTCTCTGCCTCCAGAACCTACACTTTTTTAACTACAATACCTTGTTGCTTCCCAACTTAAAGAGAGGTAACACAGTTTACCAACATAAGTATTTATTGAATACCTTGGTTTAGAAATACCTGCAATCAAGTTTCTCGTCATCTATAACTGACTCAAATCATGACATCTGTATAGAGCCAGAGACAGAAACTATTTACTATTTTTACTATGTTTCTTTTTTTGTTTTTTTTTTTTGAGACGGAGTCTCGCTCTGTCACCCAGGCTGGAGTGCAGTGGCACAATCTCGGCTCACTGCAAGCTCCGCCTCCCGGGTTCACGTCATTCTCCTGCCTCAGCCTCTCCGAGTAGCTGGGACTACAGGCGCCCGCCACCACGCCCGGCTAATTTTTTTGTATTTTTAGTAGAGACGGGGTTTCACTGTGGTCTCGATCTCCTGACCTCGTGATCCGCCTGCCTCGGCCTCCCAAAGTGCTGGGACTACAAGCGTGAGCCACCGCGCCTGGCCCAATGTTTCTTATTCAAAGAATCCTTTGCTTCTGCCTTCTTCCTGGGGGATGGCACTGACGTTTTACAGGTATGATCATCTAGGTACTTAGTAAGATCCACTGAGATTTTGTTTCCATAATAATGTATAGACCTTTACAGGTAGTCTCAGATTGAATTGTACTCTTCAGAAAGATTGGGCTTAAAGGATGCGTAGACAAGTACAAAGCAATCAAGTAAGCCAACAAAACAAAGGGCAATGGTTGGAGGTATTTGTGTTCATTATCTTTTAAACTTCATGAATGCTCCCATTCAATTCTATCATTCATTCATTTATTGTATATATTTTGAGCATCAATTTCTGTGTCTAGCATTCTCCCAAATCCAGGTCACGTGGCATACAACCAGACATGCAGGTCTTTGCCTCTTGGGGAGTTTGCATTCTAGTATGGAAAGTGATCTATAGCAGAAAACCAAAGAAATGGTTGCAGCTGTGACAAGTGCTGCAACGAAAATGAAAACATACCATTAGTTTCTTAGAGCTGTCATTGCCAAGTGCCACAAACTAGGTGGGCGTAAAACAACAAAAATGTATTGTCTCACAGTTCCGGAGGGTACAAATTCAAAGTCAAGGTGCCATCAGAGCCACGTACTCTCTGACCACTCTAGTGAAGAATTCTTCCTTGTTTTCTTCTAGCTTCTGGCATTTGATGGCAGTCCTTGGCCAATTATCTTGGCTTGTAGATGTACTGCTTCAGTCTCATGACTGCCATCTCTTTACTTGTCTTCACTTGGTCTTCCTCTGTGCATGTCTGTCTTCGTGTACAGATTTCCACTTGTTATAAGGAGATCAGTCATTTTTTATTACAGCCTACCCTAATAACCAAATTTTAACTCGATTACTTCTATAAAAATTCTATTACAGTAAGGCTAAATTTGGAGGCCCTGGGACTGAAGGCTTTAATACATCTTTTTGAGGGCACACATTTCAACCTACAACAGAGCATTATGAATCGAGAGTGATGGTGCCATTAAACGAGGTGACACAGTCCTGGATAGAAGGTCCCTCTGCCCCTTTACTTCAGAAACTATTGCACCTAAGACTTGAATAACTAGGAGACAGGTATATGTCAGTTGAAGGAAAGGGAGTTTCAAGCAGAAGGAACAATGATAGACGGCAAATGCCGTGAAACAGAAACAAACTGGGGAGCATGGGAAGAATGGGAGGGTAAAAAGGGAGCATAAAAATTATAATCTTAAAAAAACGAATTTGGATTTCTTTCATAAATCCACTTAGGAAGTGGAATAGGAAATGCTAGAGGGAGTTAATCGAGGGAATGATAGTGATCTGATTGACTTTTCAAAAACCATTCTGGCTGTTCTGTGGGGACAGGATAGTGAAGGGAGAGGAATGGTGTAGGATTAGTCAGTGGGAATGCTATTAACATCATCCAGGAGAGTGATTTAGACTAGAATGGTAACAGTGTATGTCTTAGTCCATTTGTGCGACTATAACAAAATAACCTAAGACTGGGTGATTTATAAATAATAGAATTTTCTCACAGTTCTGGAGACTGGGAATTCCAAGATCAAGTCGTGTCTGGTGAGGGCTATTCCTGATAGATGGCAATAGATGGTGCCATCGAGGTTTTCTCAAACGACAGAAGAGCAAAACAGTGAAGAAACATTATGTCCTCACACGGCTAAAAAGCAGAAGAAAGCAAACGGACTCCTTTCAGTCTCTTTTTTTTTTTTTTTTTTTCTGGAGACAGAGTCTAACTCTGTTGCCCAGGCTGGAGTGCAGTGGTGCAATCTCAGCTTACGGCAACCTCCACCTCCTGAGTTCAAGCAATTCTCCTGCCTCAGCCTCCCAAGTAGCTTTTATAAAGCACTAATTTATTCATAAGAGGAATGATCATGTGGGGAAACAGACTTTCAGGCCAACATTGTGCTGCATGGTGGTACGGAAAGAGAATTTTGACAAAGTCTGTGTAGGGCCACAGGTAACCTTGGCTGAATTATACGATAACGAATAGCAACCTACTTCAGCTGATTAGATTAAATTAGATCAGTTCCGGGGGGTCGGATTAAATTAGATTAAGCACAAGCTCCTTCTGCCGCATATAGTGTATGAATCAGCATAGGAGGTTACCTGTTAGTTTCCTCTCTTTATTTCTAGGAGATCATTTCTATGCTTATAAAGACCCCCTTTTTTATGTGGTATATGACATAAGAATATCAATAACACATGAAAATTTTTACTAATATCGAGTGTTGATTGGGTGCCAAGCACAATGTAAGCCATTTAATACATTGCCTCATTTAATTAGTATATCTAGCAAACAACCCTGACCTATCTACAGGGGTCTCTAGATGGTTCCAGTTATTGCTAGGGTTTTTGTTCATACATTTTTGCCTCCCTTTCCACATTCTAACATCTTAATCTTGTAAAGCCAAGTTTAATGCTGAAGCGTGATTTTATTTTATGCATTCAGTAAAAGATAACCACATGCAGAAAGAACAAATATCAAGACTGTAGAAATGTTTCTTACCAAGTTTGATTGTTAAAACCATTATGAAACTACCAAACAATAAAAAATTCCTAAAGCAATCCTTGAAATACCTTTTTTTATGAGTTTTTAATTTTTTTCAATTTTTTAGCTTGTATAATGGTCTGTTCTTTTTAATATAAGGTATTGTTAAGTTTCTTAACTGAAAAGTCTAATTCAGCCTTTTCCAAAATTGGCTTTAGGAAGCATAATTTCCCTCACTGTAAATGCTCTGGATAAAGGGAGCCTTGATCTACTTTCTCGCTACATATTATATGCCTTCCCATCTTAAAAACTGGTAGAATTTATTAGCATGTAAAAGGCTCTAAGAAGTGCTACTTTAACGTGTAGTCTCCCAAAAGTTTGTAATCGCAGTCATTCTCTTTGGATTATATCTAATGCATTGTAAAGAGAAATATTCTCACTTTATTTCTTGCTCATGTGTTGGAAGGATGAGGTAAGCCTGAGATTTCTAAAGGCAGAAGTGTAAATTCACAGGTAAACTCTCACCTGATGAAGTTAGAATGTCTCTTTTCTCGTACCTTGGATTCCTAATGTTTTGGCTACAAAAAGATTTTACAATCCTTGGATTTCTCAAGATTTGAGCAAGACATTAGCATTCTTTTTGTTGTACCCTAGAGATATTTGTGAATGTCTTCCATTCTCCATCTCACTCTCTTTTATTATCTTTTTCTTCCCTCTCTAGTTATTTCTATTTTTTTTCTCTCTCTCTCTTTCTCTCTTAATGTAGCGTCACCGTGAGGCACATGCCCCTTCATTCACTGTGCAGTGAGTATCTTACTTTCACCAAAGATGTAATTTGAAGGCCTTGATTTAAAATAGGCACTGCAGATGTTTTCACCGAGTGAGCCCTTTACAGGGCCTCCCTGGATGCACAAGGTTCTCTGCCTTTTTGTTTACCACGGGAGCACAGTTAGCATCCGAGTTAATGTGCAACTCTGACTACGCTAGAACAAAGCAGGGAGTGGGTGGTGAGTCATTAGGTAAAATGCTTTTATGTTCTTTTAACCATTCATATGTGTGTATTGGGTTATAGAAAAATAGACACAAATATTCATATGCAGAATCCCACTCACATGCACACTCCCTTTTTGTAACATTCTAGTACTATTATCCCCCACAGTTAAAATAGAACTCTGTGTTTTAATAACATCACAAATTTGTGCTTTATCTGGGACCACTATATATTATTGTAAAGCCAAGCTAGTACTACCATTGTTTCCTATACTCAAAAGAAATTAAACCTGCCTTGTAACTAAAAGCCTAGCTTTATCTTGTGTTTGCAAAAGGAAGAGCAATTGAAAACTTCCCAAATTAGCATTCTAGTAATAGAGCAATAATTAATGCTAGGGGTTGGCTTCAGACAAAATGACCTACCCGTATATATAATTAGTGCTAATAAGAAATTGTGTGAAGTGTGAATTGTAAAAGTGATGTTGCATTTTCTATCTCTCTTTTTTTAAGTGGAATACTAGACTTGGTTACGAGGGTTATGGAGTAAGATCTAGAATAGATCATAGCTTACAACCCTTCACAATGAAAATGGAAATGAAATCTCAGCTGACAAGCATGTGCCTTGTCTTTCCCAACAATAAACATAGCATTTTGAGCAGGCGTTATGAAATCAAAATATTATATTGCAAATCCGTGCATATATATAGTTGTACTATACTCATATTTATATACCTACTAAAATATAAAATGTGTTATGGTGAAAACTTGCTAAGTAATTAACTAAATTTGTCTCAAGTTATCTTGATACCCTGAGATTGACTCACTCTCTACCCCAAAAGTATTTATACCTCAAAAATTTCACATGCTGTAAGAATTGAACCCCTGGGCTGAGTTTTAAAATAATATATACACATGTATGAGTGCCTTGCATCCTTCCCTGGTCCAGAATTTCACCCTGATAGAATAATGTTGAAATTATTTTCCATAGAAAGAATTGTCCACACTGTGACTGGCAAATGAACTAGTTAACAGGATCCATGAACTCCTTCAGAATACTAGGGTCCTATTTAAAGCTTACCATATCCCAGAAAAATAAGTCTCAATAATATATATTCTTAGAACCTCATATACATGCATGTATGTATATGAATGTATATGTCAATGAGAGTGCATACTCATTCGTTTTTAAAGCAATCATGAGTTAAAATGCTCCGTTGCAAAGTTATTTTATAAAACTCAAGGGTTAGAATTGCTTACGCAATAATTAAAAGGAAAAAAAAAAAAACTAAAGTGAAGACTGAGACATGGGGTGACTCTAGTCTATTCCCTTATAAGAGGAAACATGAAGGTGATGGCCTTTCATTAAAACGGAACCAGTGTGTCGGGGCAGCACTGATTTGCTTTTTGCCTACCTGCCCTACTCAGAAATTATAGATTTAAAAGACATGATTAACAGAAGATGAAAGATTGTCCTTGCTTCTTAGTTATGTAAAGGATTTCCTGTTACTTTCCGCTCCCAGCCCAGATTTCTCAGCTGGTGTGAAGCTTTTTAAGTTGTGTTTTCACACCACATGAGTCAGTGGCATTAATTAGCAAAGCAAGACTGTGATCGTTAACTCTGATGTGAGGTTTCTCTTCCCCATCTGACCCTTCACAAAGCAGGACCATGCGGCTGAGATAAATGCAGGGAGCCTTTGTCCTCTGCGCTCCTAGCTTCAATCAGCTCAAAGGAAGCCTCTTGCATACTGTGGAGATTTTTCAGGTTTCTTTTCTTCTATTTACTGTGGCCAATCCACACAGATGTGAAGTGGATTCATTGACTTGAAGCATCAGGAGGTTTGGACACAAACTAGAGCAAATCTGAACGAACCCTTCTTCACTCAGCTCAAAACCATGTCTACTATTTTGGTCAGTGTGCAACCCTACACAGAACCCCTTTTCTTTATGTGCTTTGCCACCTGAATCCAATCTAAATGGCTTCTCAAAAATGTTATTCTTATAATAAACCTGAACATTTTGTCCCTCTGAACAGACCTTCTTCCACCATCTTTTGGTCCCCATTTGATTTTGCCAAGATCCTCGGAATAACCTCTGCCCCTTAGTTCAACAGTTTGATCTCCAATTATGTTCCCTCTTTGGTTTCCTTATTTCGCATCTCCTTTCCTACTAGCAGTGGGATAGTTTTTTGTTTTGTTTTGTTTTGTTTTTTTGTTTTTTGTTTGTTTGTTTGAGAGAGTTTTGCTCTGTTGCCAGGCTGGAGTGCAGTGGCGCCATCTCGGCTCACTGCAACCTCCGCCTCCCAGGTTCAAGCAATTCTCCTGCCTCAGCCTCCCTGGTAGCTGGGATTACAGGCATGTGCCACCACGCCTGGCTAATTTTGTATTTTTAGTAAGGCAGGGTTTCTCCATGTTGATCAGGCTGGTCTTGAACTCCTGACCTCAGGTGATCCACCCGCCTCGGCCTCCCAAAGTGCTGGGGTGACTCTAGTCTATTCCCTTGTAAGGGTGAGTAGGTTTGAAGTGAAATGGCCCTACCACAAGAGACTTCCTTTTTCTACCCTGCCTTAATCTCAATATCAAAAGAGCTCCAGGCTTAAGCCTCACCCTACCCTTTGCTCACCCTGTATTTATTCTATACCACTCTTCTCTCCACCCCTCCAGGGAACTTTCTGTCATAGAATAGCCTCACTAGTGATTTCTATGGATAAAACATCCCAAAGTAGAAAACTGAGAACTACCGAGGACTGCCTTCTGCTGGTGGCTTTTTAATTTTTTTCTTGCTGCCTTCTATTAGTGACTAATGTTCACGTTGACACATTTACCCAAACATAAAATCACATGATTACAAACATCTTAGCTGGAGTTAATTAAATCAAGGGGTATAAATATAGCTATTAATTATTATCTTCATCCCATTATTTTGAGACTATGCAAATGAACAATATTTTCCATTCTGCATCTTCACTGGTACACAGAGCTACCACTCACTACATCTGCTACAAGGTTACCAAGAAAAATGGTAGAAACAGAAGCTGTGTATTTTCAAGAAACTCTGATTTTGGACAACCTAAGCTTTTTGCATTGTGGAAGCAATTTGCAGAATTCTAGGCTACACAGTGTGGAAAGTCCTAGGTCTTCTGGCAAATGTCCAGGAGTGATAAGGCCGAGGGTCAGGATTACTCATAATATACATTGGAAGTGCTTTTTTTTGTTTGTTTGTTTTGAGACGGAGTCTCGCTCTGTCGCCAGGCTAGAGTGCTGTGGCGTGATCTCGGCTCACTGCAACCTCCAACTCCCTGGTTCAAGGGATCCTCCTGCCTCTGCCTCCCGAGTAGCTGGGATTACAGGCATGCGCCACCATGCCTGGCTAATTTTTGTATTTTTAGTAGAGATGGGGTTTCACTGTGTTGGCCAGGATGGTCTCGATCTCCTGACCTCGTGATCCGCCCGCCTCGGCCTCCCAAAGTGCTGGGATTATAGGCGTGAGCCTCTGCGCCTGGCCGGAAGTGCTTTAATTGTACTCCAGGATTCCCTTATTAAAATGCCTTTCACTTAACTAATGTGGAATCAGTGCTGGTCATAATCTAGACACAGGGAGTCATCATTTAGACACAGGCTCTATGAACTTATATCATGGGCCCCTTAAAGCAATAATTTTGACTCCTTTTAACTGTGACTCAGAATAAAATGTACATGTAAATTCTCAACCCATATAAACACATATATGGATGTTTATATCACAAAACAGTATACAGTATATAATGCACTCCAATATTTTCTGTTCTACTTTTTCATTTCATTTAATACAAGTTACAATCTATAAATTGATTACATGACCAACTAGTAGTCATTACCCAGAGTTTGACAACTTTTTTTTTTTATAGAGCTGCAGTGATGAGCTTGTTTAAATCATGTCTAAATGCATTCTCCTATTCGATCATCATAGCTGCCTGGTATTATGTGAGGCTTTAAAAAGTTATATTTATGTGAAATATTCTAATAAAAAATCACACATGTCAGAAGCATATGTGTTCATGACATTTCACAAATTGAACACACTTAGTTAACCAGCACACACAATAGGAAACTGACAATGCCCCTTCTCCTTAGACTGTCTTCCAGTAACTGCCCGCTCCTCAAGGATAACTACTATCCTGACATCAGAGAGTGTAGATTAAGATCATGTTTGCTTGTTCATATACTATATATAAATTATACGAGATTTCTTTGTATCAAGCTTCTTTTTTTTATATTTGTGAAATTCATTCGTATTTTTGTAAGGCTATAGAATGCTCATTCTCCAGCTATATAGTATTCCCTTGGTGCAAATACCACAGTGTATCTGTTAATTGAATGGAGATTGGGACACTTCTAGTTTTAGACTAGTTCTCATTTTAGTTTAGTCTATTAGGACTACATAGTGCTGCTATAAATATTCTAATGTGTGCCTTTGGAACACATGAACACATTTGTACTGGTTATAGATACCTATGCCAGCAATTGCTGGGTCATATGGCATGAGTATGATTAGCTTTATTAAAGAGAGCCAAACAGTTTTCTAAAATGGTTGTACCAGTTTACACTTCTACTAGCGGTGGGATAGTTTTTTGTTTGTTTGTTTGTTTGTTTGTTTGTTTGAGACAGAGTTTCACTCTTGTTGCCCAGGCTGGAGTGCAATGGCACCATCTCAGCTCACTGCAACATCCGCCTCCCAGGTTCAAGCAATTCTCCTGCCTCAGCCTCCCCAGTAGCTGGGATTACAGGCATGCACCACCACGCCCAGCTAATTTTGTATTTTTAGTAGAGACAGGGTTTCTCCATGTTGGTCAGGCTGGTCTTGAACTCCCGACCTCAGGTGATCCACCCGCCTCGGCCTCCCAAAGTGCTGGGATTACAGATGTGAGCCAGCACACCCGCCATGTTCTTAAGATCTAATTCATTTTATATATGGGAAAATTAAGACTCAGAACTGAAGCAGGTTACCAAAGTCACAGAACTAACATATCACAGAATTAGAACTAAAACCAGAGTCCAAAATCAGTGGATTTTTTGTTGTTGTTTTTCTGTATTGTGTTTTTCTCTCTACTCCTCACTAATTTTTATAAAAGCCTTTGAAGAGGATAATTTGTGTTTTCTTCATCTCCTTCAAGCCTTTTGTACACACAGACAAACAAACGCATAAACATAGACACATACACACACTCTGCCACTCATATAGATGCACACACAAACTCCCACAACACACATACACATATAAAAACAAATACAAAGGCACACACACAAATTCTCAGATACACAGACACATAGAAACAGGTACATATAGATATAGACATGCAAATATATATACATATATATGTATACACACATAAAAATAGAGACACATGCAGACATACGCAAACACACGGCAAGATAAATACACACAAATACAATTATACACCTGGTTGTATGTTGTATTTGTTTCATATGCTATCATGCTTTTGTCAAGATAATTGAGTTCCTTGAGGATATATTCATATGACCCATGGTTCTTCAATAAACACCAATCTGTATAATTAGCCTGAGATTTTATATTTACATTTTTAAGATTCCTGGAGAAAAGCAATTATACTTCACTTTGGTAACATGTCCTGAGCTTAGTTACCAGATGGATGTCAGTTTTAAACTTCTGTTTAAATAAACTCTACTGATACATAATAATTGTACCAATTTATGGGGTGCATGCGATATTCTGATACATGCACACCCGGTGTAATGATCAAATCAGAGTATTTAGGATTTCCATCACCTCAAACATTTTTCATTTATTTGTATTGGGAACATTTCACATCTTCTCTTTTAGCTATTTTGAAATATAGAATCGTCCCCAACCCCATTCCCTGCCTCTGGTATCTATCATTCAACTCTCTACCTCCATGAGATTAACTTTCTTAGCTCTTACATGTTAGAAAGAACATGGAATATTTGGCTTTCTAGTGCTGTCTAAGTGTTAGTCACAGTGATATCCAGTTCCATTCATGTTGCTGCAGATGACAGGATTTGGCTGGGCACGGTGGCTCACACCTGTAATCCCTGCACATTGGGAGGCCGAGGTGGGCAGATCACCTGAGGTCAGGAGACCAGCCTGGCCAACATAGTGAAGTCCCGTCTCTACTAAAAATACAAAAAATTAGCCAGGCGTAGTGGTGCATGCCTGTAATCCCAGCTATTCTTGAAAGCTGAGGCAGGAGAATCACTTGAACCCATGAGGTGGAGTTTGCAGTGAACTGATATTCTCTTTTATGGCTGGATAATATTCCATTGTGTATGTTTCCCACATTAAAAAAAAATTCATTCATCCATTGATGAGCTTCTTAACAGCATCTACTGGACATTCCTGTGTTAAGCTTAAGTAATTATTGGCAGAATTCATTCATCCATTGATGAGCTTCTTAACAGCATCTACTGGACATTCCTGTGTTAAGCTTAAGTAATTATTGGCAGAAAAAGCTGAGGTCCTAGCTTTTTTGCTGGCTGTCAGGCCACATACTCAGCTCTTAGAGGATACTCAGAGTTCTTTGACACATGACCCTCTCACAACCACATGAAAGCTAAGTTTTTCAAAGCCAGCAGGAGAATCTCTTGCTATAATGTGCTAGGACAGTCTTATATAAAAATTATTTTATCATATGTGCAACTTCCCATCATCTTTGTTGTGTAATGCAACCCAATCAAGGGAGTTTATATTTGTTTACGTTATAGAAACGAATTATAATCCCACCACTTTTGCAAGTTTTTACTGGTTAGAAGCGAGTTATAAATCCTGTTCATACTCAGAGAGTGGGAGGATTATATAAGGGTGTGGCTCAGGGTCATCTTAGAATTCTGCCTACTGTACTTAGCTTGGAAATTCTCTTTCACGTGGTATTTCTAACTAGGTACCAAAATTGCTATTATGTTATTATAATCAATTTCTATTCATAGGATAGATTGACTCTAGAAGCAGCTTA
The DNA here is from genome assembly GCF_028878055.3 of Symphalangus syndactylus. Classification (NCBI taxonomy): domain Eukaryota; kingdom Metazoa; phylum Chordata; class Mammalia; order Primates; family Hylobatidae; genus Symphalangus; species Symphalangus syndactylus. The sequence continues at coordinate 16,541,115 of NC_072428.2, forward strand.
TAGTCCAATTCATACATAACAACACATTGCATTTCAGAATATATACATACTCATACATATACACAAATATATATATATATATATATATAATTATTTTTAGTTTCACATTCCATCATAAAATTAAAGTCAGCCATGGTTCAGTTTACACACTTGATACCTTGCCAGCAAATGTCTTCATAGTCTAGATATTTTGCAACCCGGTGATTCCTTTAAGGGAGACTTTTATTACCTTACTGTCATTCAGACATTGAAGGAGGTGGTGACTTCTTTTGAAATGCAGCATACTTTGTTCTAAACCCTCTGAAAGACAGGCAATCTTTACTAAGATCAAACCTCCAAGATAATGTGAAACTATCTTTCTCTCTGGGCTGTATTAAAAAATTTGATTGAAAATTTACCAGAAACTTTTAATGGATATTAATGTTCTTACACACGGTGTGGTGGATAGGGTATGGATAGGATGTACTGTGCTTTCTGGGAAACGTTCCAAGCAATGGCTTAAGGGGACCACTACGAGGAATCTTCCTGCTTGGCTCTGTGACAAATGGCATGCCTGCTTAATCAAGACTAGGTGCAATATGGTTGCTGCCCTTTAACAAAACTATAATAGAAGACAAGAGACAAAAGAGATAGGCAGTAGATGTGGTTAGAGGGATAATGAAACTTATAGATGAGGAGAGATGGCAAATGAGAACGTTCCATCCAGAAAGGCTGAGAGGTGAGAGTTAAACCCTATTTCATGAAAATGATCGCTAAGCAGGTGCTTAGAAGTACAAGTTAAAGTGCCTCGTTGTATTCGGACAGCCTGAATAAGAAACTTGGCTTTGCTACTTATCAACTATGCTAACTTTGACTGAGTTATTACACCTTATTAAGTTACCATTTCCTTAGCATCTAGGAGGATATAAATCACATACCTTACATAAAGTTTGTTATAGTACTTGGCCCTGATAAACACAACAACAAAACAAGGAAACAAGCAGATGAACACTGAGCTGCAAAGATGACAAAACATTTGCAGATTTCTTTATGCACCTTACCATCTAACGGGGAGGTGGAGCGTACTATACAAGTGGAAGAAAAGTTGCAGAGCAATCTCCCAAATTCCAGAGTCATGGCAGAAATCTCAGTCATCAAGAGAGGTGCTTGCTTCTTCTCTTACCCTGGGTGAGAGGCAAACAGGTGCTTGCTTGTTCTCTTACCCTGGGTCTAGAGGAAGCAATTTATTTATTTATCCATTTCATCTATATCTCTTTCTCTAATTCTGTGTCAAAGTTATTAAAATCCATTTTTATTTAACCTTTGCACCAAAGAAAAATGCCAAAATGTTTGAGCGTTTGCAGCTGTGATGCCTATGAGCTAATGAAGATCAAGCAGACTAAGTCCCTGGGGAGAGGCAACAAAGCTGGCACCGGAAATGATGTCTGGCTTATCGTAACGGTCAGTCTTTTTTTTTTTTTTCTTCTGGAACCAGTTTTCCAGACAATGAAAAGATGATGATAATGAGTAAGAAGTTTAATCGTTGGAACTATGAATACAACCCATTGCCTGCTTGTACTTATTCATGAATATTTAAAGAGACTGGGCCCTCACTAGACACTGAACTTGCTGGTGCCTTAATCTTTGACTTCTCAGCCTCCAGGACTGTGAGAAATAAATTTTATTATTTATGCATTACCCAGACTCAGGAATTCTGTTATAGCAGCACAAATGGACTAAGATGTTACCCCTTCTCAACTACACACAGACACAACCACTGTGTTTCATTCTCCTAGATTCTGTAAACTGTTCAGCACAGAGTTATACACTTTCTTAGATTATATGACAGAACTTATTGCCTCTATTTTGGAGAAGGAGTCTCGCTCTGTTGCCCAGGCTGAAGTGCAGTGGTGTGATCTCGGCTCACTGTGCAACCTCCACTTCCCGGGTTCAAGCAATTCTCCTGCCCTAGCCTCCCAAGTAGTTGAGACTACAGGCACACACCGCCATGCCGGGCTAAGTTTTTGTATTTTAGTAGAGACGGGGTTTCACTGTGTTGCCCAGGCTGGTCTCGAACTCCTTAGCTCAGGCAGTCTGCCTGCCTTGGCCTCCCAAAGTGCTAGGATCACAGACATGAGCCACCGCGCCCGGCCTCCTCTAATTTTCAAATAACTCCTAAATGTATTTTTCTTTCATGATTTATTTTAGAAATACCAGATACTTTAAAAATATTTACACATTGAGAATTATTTGTTGCTGATTTAAAAAATAACTTGTGTATATATTTGGGAAGTGTATTCTCAAGTAAACATTTTATTAAACTGACTCCTCATTATCAATCATTAACAAAATGTAAAGTGTGGCCAGAGAGAAATAAGGTTAATATTTGAGAGGGGTTCTTACCTGGAATTAAAAACTCTGTAAAATTATTTTGGTTGTTGTATTGAACTTATACAAATTCTGGGATGTAACTGTAAAGAGATTTCATTTTTGTCTCCTATTAAAACTTATTCATAAGCCAAGTTTTACCTCTGTTCCTAGATGAAAACTTCCTGGAAATATTTAGGTAACATGAAGCCCCATGGTCAATAATTTAAATAATCTGGTTATAGGATATTCAAGACTTTTAACTGATATTAAGATTCCTGCCTTTCCCAACACAGGCTCAATTTTGGGTGGGAAGCCTGAAGTCGCAGACTGAGGCATGGACGTGGCTGGTTTCTTCTCTATGTTGTCACGTAGTCTTCTATTCCTCCTCTTCTTCTATCTGCCTAACCCTAGTTCTGACTCTCCTTTGCTGCATCGTGGTTAGGGAAAAAAGATGAGAAGTAGGGAGAATAGCTTGCACTTGATAGTTACCATCTGCAGTTGACACCATAATCTTTGGATCTGGCAGACATTTGAAATTGACTTTTTAATGATGATTTTAATGTGTTCTTTCATGACCCACCCCTGCCCTTTCGCTCACCTACGAATTTGCCTTGATGAGAGTGATGGCATATTGCTGACACAGCACGTACTCCTTTTTCAGTTCCTAAGCATTCGGAAATACTTTCAGATTCCCTCTAGTAAGCTGTTGACTTCTGCAGGCAATGCTCTTGTACAGGATCTTATACATCTTCATGGCTTTCTTGTTGACACCTTTGTATACATGATCAACATCCCTTCTCACACCCTTGAAATTTTTCAGATGAAATTTAGACACCAGCCTTCTGAGTCTCTTCTATTTAACCATCATAACTCTATCTTTAGTCTTGCGATGAGGTACCGGATCCTTCTGCAATTCTCCTTCCCCTTGGAGTTGAAGATAGTAAGTCACAACCCACTGACAGTTGCTCAAAAATCTAATAATCATCTTGAAGCTACTCTCTACAAAATTGAGAGTCAGGATGTAATACCACCCACAATTTCACTTAAAAGTGAGACTCATAGTAAAACTCCGTCCAAAAAAAAAAAAAAAAATCTTCTTCGCAACTCTTCTCTAGTCCATTTTTGCCTTTGTTGTGTTAAGAGGTTATGAACAACCACGATGACCACCTCCATTGTAAATGCATACTCCCTTTCCGGTGTCCTATCCACTGTCTTGGTTCCCTGGCCAAAATTTTCATTTCAACATTCTGTTATTCATGTAATAACACGTAGAGGTGTAGTCTCAACAATAATTTTATGAAAATGTAAAAGAGTTCTTTATTCTTTTATTCAATAAATGTTTTAGAAACTTACATGCCAAATATTATTCTAGGCTTGAGAAATGAGATAGTGAACAAGTTATATAGTGTCCTTCTACCCATGAAGCTTCCATTATTTTGATAGCAGGAATGTAATTTTAAAAGGAAACAAACATATAATGTAATTTCAGGGAAACGAGGTAAAAGTGACAGTGTGCAGGTGAGTAGGAGGACTTTTTAGGGAAATTTGTGAAGAAAGATGTGTGAGAAAGTAGTATTTGTACAGAAGTGATTCAAATTAATTTAGAATGATTAAAACTACATTATAGAATAAAAGTATATGTATTTTAATATGCATAAGCAAATCTGGAGAACTATGAATACTATGCAATGGGATTTTCATATATTTCTGGCTCTTCCTCCCTTAGTGGGAAGAATCTCTCACCTTTTCTAAGGAAGATTTCTTAATCTGGTATAATCAGGTTCCTCATGTTTCTCTTCAGTGGGTCCCACACAGCTGGCCTGCACTGGGATGTTTGTGACCTTGTATAAGGGCTCTTATTGCATTTTTAGACTATTCTTAGTCTCTGCTAATGAGATCGCTGAGAGTTCGCTTTGAGTATCACATCTTAATCACTTGATTTCTGCAGACGTTTCCTTTCTCCAAATAAACTCTTCAAAATGCCTGCTGTTCTGTGCTCATTGACCTGGGAATGGCTTCTCTAACTCCAATTTGAAAATTATCTTTGACATCTGAAACTTCTGTCCTGATAAGGATTCTCCAAGCAGTTAACAATGGGAGGAATATTTTAGACTCTTTGGAGTACAAAAAAAATCAACAACCGAATTTTCATCTGTAAGAGGATTTTCCCTAAATGTAGAAATGTGCACTTTGCTTTCTCGCAGTGTAGTATAATTAAAATCCATCCACAACTCCACTATCTGCCCAATTCCCACTTAATCATATCATGCTCAATAAGATTTAGATGATTTTAAGATAAGAAAAAAAATAATGAGTGAATAAAGAAATGAATTTTAATCAACCAGGAAGTTTCATTTCATTTTGTTTTGTTTTTCTGATACTCTTTTCCTACTATGAATCCACAATTGATTTGATATGAGTTTCATGATGAAGACAGTAACATTCATTTAAACAAACCCAACATAAGACTAGAATCAAATGTCAGTTTAAACATCTGAAACATTTTTTCATTTGCTGCTGCATATTAGATTGGATACCTGTATTCCTAAAGAGTGGGCACTTTGATGGATCACATTAAAAATCTTTCTGATGTACAAATGTTCTAATCCAGAGCCAGAGAGCAACAGCCCCCTCTTCATCCTTGCCAAATTTCACATGCCAGGGAATCTATTTTTTTTTTTTTTTTTTTTTTTTTTGGTAAGTATGTTTTAAGCTCTAATAATGCTGTTTTAAAATAAACTTTTTTGGAATAACAAATCTTAAAATTTGCTTTGTTCTTAGGGACTAAAGACCAAATTGCATACCATAATTGTTAAACTGAAACTATAGTCACAGATAAATGTAATTTTTAAAATTTTTTCCTTAAGTTTTTGGGGTACAGGTTGTATTTGGTTACGCGAGTAAATTTTTTAGTGGCATTTGTGAGATTTTGCTGCACCCATCACTTGAGCAGTATACACTGCACCATATTTGTAGTCTTTTATCCTTCACCCCCACTTCCACTCTTCCCCGCAAGTCCCCAAAGTCCACTGTATCATTTTTATGCCTTTGTGTCCTCATAGCTTAGCTCCCACATATCAGTGAGAACATACAATGTATGGTTTCACATTCCTGAGTTACTTCACTTAGAATAATAGTCTCCGATCTCATCTAGGTCACTGCAAATGTTAATTCATTCCTTTTTATGGCTGCATAGTATTCCCTCATAGATCTATACCACAGTTTCTTTATCCACTCATTGATTGATGGGCATTTGGGTTGGTTTCATGATTTTGCAACTGTGAATTGTGCTGCTATAAACCTGTGTGCAAGTATCTTTTTCAAATAATGACTTCTTTTCCTCTGGGTAATCCTACCCAGTAGTGGAATTGCTGAATCAAATGGTAGTTCTTACCTTTAGTTTTTTTAAGGAATCTCCACACTGTTTTCCATAGTGGCTGTACTAGTTCACATTCCCTCCAGCAGTGTAGAAGTGTTCCCTGTTCACCGCTTCCATGCCAGCATCTACTGTTTTTTGATTTTTTTGATTATGGCCATTCTTGCAGGAGAAAGGTGCTTTTGCATTGTGGTTTTGATTTGCATTTCTCTGATCATTAGTGATGTTGAGCATTTTTTCATATGTTTACTGGCCATTTGTGTATCTTCTTTTGAGAATTGTCTATTCATGTCCTTAGCCCACTTTTTGATGGGATCGTTTGCTTTTTCTTACTCATTTGTTTGAGTTTGTTGTAGATTCTGGATATTAGTCCTTTGTCAGATGTATAGATTGTGAAGATTTTCTCCCACTCTGTGGGTTGTCTGCTTACTTTGCTGACTGTTCCTTTTGCTGTGCAAAAGCTCTTTAGTTTAATTAGGTCCCAGCTATGTATCTTTGTTTTTATTGCATTTTTGGGGGGTTCTTGGTCATGAAATCCTTGCCTAAGCCAATGTCTAGAAGGGTTTTTCCAATGTTGTCTTCTAGAATTTTTATAGTTTCAGGTCTTAGGTTTAAGTCTTTAATCCATCTTGTGTTGATTTTTGTATAAGGTGAGAGATGAGGATCCAGTTTCATTCTCCTACATGTGACTAGCCAATTACCCCAGCACCATTTGTTGAAGGGTTGTCCTTTCCCCACTTTATGTTTTTGTTGGCTTTGTCAGAGATCAGTTGGCTGTATCCGGGTTTATTTCTGGGTTCTCTATTCTGCTCTATTGGTCTATGTGCCTATTTTCATACCGGTACCACTCTGTTTTGGTGACTATGGCCTTATAGTGAAGTTTGAAATCAGGTAGTGTGATGCCTCCAGATTTGTTCTTTTTGCTTAGTCTTGCTTTGGCTATATGGGCTCTTTTTTGATTCCATATGAATTTTAGAATTGTTTTTTCTAATTCTGTAAAAAATTGTGTGGTATTTTGATGGAGATTGTGTTGAATTTGTAGATTGCTCTTGGCGGTATACTCATTTTCACAATATTCATTCTACCCTTCCATGAGCATGGGATGTGTTTCTATTTGTTTGTGTCATCTATGATTTCTTTCAGCAGTGTTTTGTAGTTTTCCTTGTAGAGGTCTTTCGACTCCTTGGTTAGGTATATTCTAAGTGTTGTTGTTGTTGGGTTTTTTTGTTTGGTTGGTTGGTTGGGTTTTTTTTATTTTTTGTTTTTTGTTTTTATTTTTGCAGCCATTGTAAAAGGGGTTGAGTTCTTGATTTTATTCTCTGCTTGGTTTCTGTTGGTGTATAGAAGAGCTACTGATTTGTGTACATTAATCTTGTATCCAGAAACTTTGACTTCTTCTTTACTGATTTGGATGCCCTTTATTTCTTTCTCTTGTCTTATTGCTCTGGCTAGGACTTCTAGTACTATGTTGAAGAGAAGTGGTGAGAGTGGGCATCCTTGTCTTGTTCATTCAGAGGGAATGCTTTCAACTTTTCCCCATTCGGTATTGTGTTGGCTGTGGGTTTGTCATAGATGGTTTTTCTTACATTCAGGTATGTCTCTTATATGCTGATTTTGCTGAAAGTTTTAATCATAAAGCAATGCTAGATTTTGTCAAATGCTTTTTCTGCATGTATTGAGATGATCATGTGATTTTTGTGTTTAATCCTGTTTCTGTGGTGTATTACATTTATTGACCTGTGTATGTTAAACCATCCCTGCATCTGTGGTATGAAGCACACTTGATCATGGTGGATTATCTTTTTTGATATGATGCTGGATTTGGTTAGCTAGTATTTTGATAAGGATTTTAGCACCTATATTCATGAAGGATATCAGTCTGCAGTTTTCTTTTTGGGTTGTGTCCTCTCCTGGGTTTGGTATTAGGGTGATGCTGGCTTCATAGAATGAGTTAGGGAGGGTTCCTTCTTTATCTTGTGGAATAATGTCAAAAGGATTGGTATCAATTCTTCTTTGAACGTCTGGTAGAATTCTGCTGTGAATCCGTCTGGTCCTGGACTTTTTTTGTTGTTGGTAATATTTTAGTTATCATTTCAATCTCGCTGCTTCTTATTGGTCTATTCAGGGTATCTGATTCTTCCTGATTTAAGCTAGGAGGGTTGTCTTTTTCCAGGAATTTATTCATCTCTTTTGGGTTTTCTAGTTTATGTGCATAAAGGTATTCATGGTAGCCTTGAATGATCTTTTGTATTTCAGTGGTGTCAGTTGTAATATCTCCTGTTTTGTTTCTTAGTGAGGTTATATGGATTTTCTCCCTTCTTTTCTTGGTTAAGCTTGATAATGGTCTATCAATTTTATGCATCTTTTCAAAGAACCAGCTTTTTGTTTCATTTATCTTTTGTATTTTTTTAATTTCAATTTCATTTAGTTCTGCTCTAATGTTGGTTTTTCCTTTCTTCTGTTGGGTTTGGGTTTTGTTTGTTCTTCTTTTTCTAGTTTCTTGAGGTGTGACCTTAGATTGTCTGTTTGTACTCTTTCAGAGTTTTTGATGTGGGCATTTAGGGCCATAAACTTTCCTCTTCGCAACGCCTTTGCTGTATCCCAGAGTTTTGATAGGTTGTGACATTATTGTTATTCAGTTTGAAGAATTTTTTAATTTTCATCTTGATTTCATTTTTGACCCAACGCTCATTCAGGAGCAGGTTATTTAATTTCCATGTATTCATTTCCACCTATTTTAAAGGTTCTTTTTGGAATTGATTTCCAGTTTTATTCCACTGTGGTCTGAGAGAGTGCTTGATATAATTTCAATTTTCTTCAATTTATTGAGGCTGATTTTATGGCCTATCATATGGTCTACCTTGGAGGAAGATCCATGCACTGTTAAATAGAATGTGTATCCTCTGGTTTTTGGATGAAATGTTCTGTATATATTTGTTAAGTCCATTTGTTCCAAGGTATAGTTTAAATCCATTGTTTCTTTGTTTACTCTCTGTCTTAATAACCTGACTAGTGCTGTCAGTGGAGTATTGAAGTCTCCTACTATTATTGTGTTGCTGTCTATCTCATTTCTTAGGTCTATTCATAATTGTTGTATACATTTGGGAGTTCCAGTGTTAGGTGCATATATGTTTAGGATTGTGATATTTTCCTGTGGGACAAGGCCTTTTACCATTATATAATGTCCCTCTTTGCCTCTTTTAACCACTGTTGCTTTCAAGTTTGTTTTGTCTGCTATAGGAATAGCTACTCCAGCTCACTTTTGGTGTCCATTTGCTTTTTCCACCCCTTTACTTTAAATTTATTTGAGTCTTTATGTGTTAGGTGAGTCTCCTGAAGGCAGCAGATAGTTGGTTGGTGAGTTCTTATCCATTCTGTAGTTCTGTATCTTTTAAGTGGAGCATTTAGGCCATTTACATTTAATGTTAGTATTGAAATGTGAGGTACTGTTGCATTCATTGTGTTCTTTGTTGCCTGTGTACTTTGTTTTTTGTTTTTTTCTTTTGCTTTTTAGCTTGTATTTTTGTTTTATAGGCAAATGGTAATGGCAAATTCATTCAGCATTTGTTTGTCTGAAAACAACTGTGTCTTTCCTTCATGTGTGATACTTAGTTTTGCTGGATACAAAATTGTTGGCTGATAATTGTTTTGTTTGAGAAGGGTGAAGATAGGGCCCCAATCCCTTCTAGCTTGCAGGGTTTATGCTGAGAAATCTGCTGTTCATCTGATAGATTTTCCTTTATAGGTTACCTGGTGCTTCTGTGTCACAGCTCTTAAGATTCTTTCCTTCTTCTCAACTTTGGGTAATCTGATGACAGTGTGCCTAGGCAAACATCTTTTTGCAATGAATTTCCCAAGTGTTCTTTGAGCTTCTTGTATCTGAATGTCTAGTTCTCTAGCTAGGCCAGGGAAGTTTTCCTCAACTATTTCCCCAAATATGTTTTCTGAGCTTTTAGAATTCTCTTCTTCCTCAGGAACACTGATTATTCTTAGGTTTTTTCATTTAACATACTCCCAGTCTTCTTGGACGCTTCATTCATGTTTTCTTATTCGTTTTTCTTTATCTTTGTTGGATTGGGTTAATTCGAAGACATTGTCTTCAAGCTCTGAATTTCTTTCTTCTACTTGTTCAATTCTATTGCTGAGACTTTCTAGAGCATTTTTCATTTCTAAAAGTGTGTCCAAAGATTCCTGAATTTTTTATTGTGTTTTTTTTTTAGGCTATCTATTTCATTGAATATTTCTCCCTTCACTTCTTAATATCATTATTTGGATTTCCTTGCATTGGGCTTCACATTTCTCTGGTCCCTCCCTGATTAGCTTAATAACTAACCTCCTGAACTCCTTTTCAGGTAAATCAGGGATTTTTACTGGTTTGGATCCATTGCTGGTGAACTAGTGTGATTTTCAGGGGGTGTTGAAGAGCCTTGTTTTGTCATATCACCAGGGTTGGTTTTCTGGCTCCTTCTCATTTGGATAGCTCTGTCAAAGGGAAGGTCGAAGGCTGAAGGCTGTTGTTCAGATTCTTTTGTCCCATGGGGTGTTCCCTTGATATAGTACTCCCCCCTTTTCCTATGGACATGGCTTCCTGTGAGCCAAACTGCAGTGATTATTGTCTCTCTTCTGGGTCTAGCCACCCAGCAAGTCTGCTCGGCTCCAGGCTGGTACTGGGGTTGTCTGCACAAAGTCCTGTGATGTGAACTGTCTATGGGTCTCTCAGTTGTGGATATCAGCACCTGTTCTGTTGGAGGTAGCAGAGGGTTCAATGGACTCTGTGAGGGTCCTTAGCTTTGGTGGTTTAATGCTCTATTTTTGTGCTCATTGGCCTCCTGCCAGGAGGTGGTGCTTTCCAGAAAGCAGCAGCTGTAGTAGTGTGGAGAGGGACAGGTAGTGGACACGGCCCTGGAACTCCCAATATAATACGCCCTTTGTCATCTGCTATGAGGGTGGATACGGAAGGACCATCAGGTAGGGGCGGGACCAGGCGTGTCTGAGCTCAGACTCTCCTTGTGCATGTCTTGCTGTGGCTGCTGTGGGGGATGGGGGTGAGATTCCCAGGTCGCTGGAGCTGGGTACCTAGGAGGATTATGGCTGCCTCTGCTGAGCCATGCAGGTTGTCAGGGAAGTGGGAGAAAGCTGGCAATCACAGGCCTCACCCAGCTCCCACACAAACTGAAGGGCCAGTCTCACTCCCACTGTGCCCCCGCAACAGCCCCGAGTCTGTTTCCAGGCGGAGGGCAAGAGGGACTTGAAAACTTGCTGGCGGCTATCTGACTCCCAGGTGCAAAAGAAAAGGGCTTTAGTTCTTCCCCTGCCTGTGAAGTCTGCATGCCGAATTTGTGCCCTCCCTTGAGTTCTGGCCAAGAGGCTTCTCGTCCCCTTCAAATAGTAACAAAGTTCATCTAGGGAATTCCTTCTCCCTGTGGAGTTTTACCCCCTGCCACCCTCCCAATGGATCCCCGTGGTGCCAGGCAGGAATGGGCTGCTTGGGGACCCAGCGACCTCCCAAGGCCTTTCTGCTATTTCCTCTGCCCCTGTATTTCACTTGGCTCTCTAACTTCAATGAGCTCCAGGTGAAGTCAGAAACTTCTCCCGCAAACAGACCTTCAGCTTCTCCAGCGGGGGTGTGCATTTGGAGAGGAGGGTCTCCCCTTCCTACTTCCACAGATGGGGCACTCACAGTATTTGGGGTGTCTCTCGGGTCCTGCAGGAACAGTCCATTTCCTTCAGAGGGTCTGTTGTTCCTCTTGGGATTGGCGGTTTGTTCTTGCAGGCCATCTGGAGCTAAAATTCACAGTGCAAGCCTCTGGATGCTGCTCTGTCTGAGCTGCAATCTAGTCCTGCATCCGCCATGATCCCCTCCATCATGATAAATGTAAATTTTGAAGCTGAAATTATTCTGAAAAATTTGGTTTACTTAAAAATAAGCTTGGCAGGCACTTACCAGAATTAAATAGTTGTAGACTTTCTGGAGTATCTTCTGGGAACAACTCACAGAGGAATAGCCTAATGTCACAGAATAATGACAGAGATCTCATGTTGCCTTGTTTCTTCCCCAGAATCCAAAAGTATAGGCTTCCAGCTATATTTTATTATAATGGTTTACTCAATATGAAAATTTGGCCTTCATGAAGGGGACTTCACTTTATAAACTGTAGCACAACTGTAGCACATTTCCATCTCTTGTCTCTACCTTCCGCGAACTACTTCAGAACAATTTAAGGCTGAGTTCTTAATTAGAATTTCATACTAGCAAGGGAGAAACATTATACTTCACTTGAAATTATAATTTCTTGAAAAGATATAACTATGAGAATTGATATTATTTTGATGATACAAATTTATTTGTGTATCCAGAAGAGGTATCTGACCTAGAAAAACAGTCTAGAAACTCTAGTTCCATAGAGGCTTACGTACTGGGTGTATGCATGCCACTGAGATAAGAATTGCTGTATAATTGGGCTCTGAAACTTTGCTAGTCTTGTTTTCAAAGAGTTTTCAATTACCTTGATCTAAAGAAAATGCAAAAATCCCTGACATTTCAGAGTCTGTTGTCTGGGTTGTGGTTTGGATGCCTCAGGAAACTGCATTGGAGTGGGAAAGAATTAGAATAGCCATGTTTTAAAGCAAAATTGTCATTGGACAGAGCAAACTCTTGGGGAAAAGTTAGAGAAGGCACAGCATGCCACAAGGACTAGAAAGAGAACCAGACTAACAGAGAAGATAATATTTTCAAAAGTCTAAGAATAGCAAGGGAGGTGGAGGTGATCCCTTGACACAAATACTCTTGCAGGCATATGGAGCATGGCAGTGGGGAGTGCAGGAGCAGATGACATTTAGGTAGTTGCATTGGTAGTTGGCAGATGGCATTTTTTTTTTATTTCTCTCACCACCACCCCCATATGTAATCCCTAAGCAAATCTCAACTCTACCTCCATAACAAATTCTTAATTTTCTACTTCTGTTTCTACTGCTGCCACCAAAGATCAAACCATCTCTCTCATGTATCACTGATCTACTGCTCCCTTCAATTAGTTCTCATACATGGTCAGAATGGCAGATTGAAAGTCTAAATCAGGCTGGGCATGGTGGCTCATGCCTGAACTGGTACATTGGGAGGCTGAGGCAAGAGGATTTCTTGAGCCTCAGGGGTTTGAGAACAGCCTGGACAAGATGGCGAGACCAGGTATCTACAAAAATTAAAAATTAAAAAAATTAGTCAAGCATGGTGGTGTGTGCCTGTTATCCCAACTACTCAGGAGGCTGAGCCCAGGAGTTTGAGGCTATAGTAAGCTATGATCATGCTACTGCAATATAGCTTGGGCAACAGAGGAAGACCATGTCTCTTTTAAAGAAACAAGTCTAAATCAAACTATATTATTTTCTAATGTAAAATTCTCTATGAGCTTTTCATTGCATATAGAATACAAAGAAATTGCTTTACTTGGCCTGCAAGGCCTAGCTCTCTGAAGTATGTTGAATGGTTTTACACAAAAAATCTACATACTAACCCCCAGAAGCCAGATGTGACCTTATTTGGAAAAAAACAGTCTTTGTGTACATAATTAAGTTGAGGATCTTGAGATTAGATCATCCTGGATTATCCAGGTGGACCCCAAATACAATGACAAGTGTCCTCATAGAGACACATAGAGGAGAGGCACAGGGAGAAGAGAAGAAGGGCCATGTGGGGGTAAAGGAAGAGAATGGAGTCATGTAGCCACAAGCCAAGGAAGACCTAGAGCCACCAAAGTTGGAAGAGGCAAGGAAGAATTCTCCCCTAGGGCTTTTGAAAGGAGTACATAGCCCTGGCAGCATCTCGGTTTCAGACTTCCAGCTTCCAGAACTGCAGAAGGATACATTTCTGTTGTTTTATATCATCAAGTTTGTGGTAATTTGGTGTGGCAACCACAGGAAACTAATACTTTCGCCAGCCACATCTCTGGCTCTTTTGCTTGCCCCTGTTGTGTCTGCTAGACTGGCCTATTTCTTCCCCTTATTATTCTTTAAGTACAACATTCTCCTTAAAAATTGAAGACTTTATGTTAGCTATTCTCTCTTCCTGGAATATTTTTCTCCCAGATGTTTTTATATTTAAGTTCTTTCTTATCATTCTTGGATTTACACATCTCTTTTTCAGAGGGGCCTTACCAGACCATCAATTTAAAGTTTTCTCTTAAACTGTCCCTGCTTGCAGACAACATGATCCTGTATCTGGAAAGCCCTATAGTCTTAGCCCCAAAGCTCCTTAAGTTAATAAATAACTTCAGCAAAGTCTCAGGATACAAAATTAATATATAAAAATCACTAGCCTTCCTATACACCAACAACGGTCAAGCCAAGAGCCAAATCAGGAACATAATCCCATTCACAATTACCACAAAAAGAATAAAATACCAGGAATACAGCTAACCAGGGAGGTTAAAGATCTCAACAATGAGAACTACAAAACACTGCTCAAGGAAATCAGAGATGACATAAACAAATGGGAAAACATCCTATGCTCATGAACAGGAAGAATCATTATGTTAAAATGGCTATACTGCCCAAGGCAATTTATAGATTAAGTGATATTCCTATTAAACAGCCAATGACATTCTTCGCAGAACTAGAAAAGATTATTTTAAAATTCATATGGAACCCCTGTTCCCTCAACACCCACAAAAAGCCCAAGTAGCCAAGGCTTTTAAAGAACAAAGCTGGATGCATCACACTACCCAACTTCTAACTATAGTACAGGGCTTCAGTAATCAAAACAGCATGGTACTGATACAAAAACAGACATATTAATGGAACAGAATAGAGAGGCCAGAAGTAATGCTGCATTCCTACAACTATTTGATCTTTGACAAAGCTGACAAAAACAAGCAATGTAGAAAGGACTCCATATTCAATAAATAGTGCTGGGGTAACTGGCTAGCCATATGCAAAAGATTCAAACTGGACCCCTTCCTTACACCATATACAAAAATTAACTCAAGATGGATTAAAGACTTAAATGTAAAACACAAAACTATAAAAACTCTGGAAGACAATCTAAGCAATACCATTCTGGCCATAGGAACAGGCAAGGATTTAATGATGAAGACACCAAAAGCAGTTGCAACAAAGCAAAGATTGACAAATAGGGTCTAATTAAACTAAGGATCTTCTGCACAGCAAAAGAAACTACCAACAGAATAAACAGACAACCCACAGAATGGAAGAAAATATTTACAAACTATGCATCTGACAATGGTCTAATATCCAGCATCTATAAGGAACTTAAACTAATTTACAAGAAAATAACAACTCCACTGAAAAGTGGGCAAAGGACATGAACAGACACTTTTTTTAAAAAGACGTACATGTGGCCACAAGCATGTGATGAAAAGCTCAACATCACTGATCATTAGAGAAATGAAAATCAAAACCACAGTGAGATACCGTCTCACACAAGTCAGAATGGCTATTATTAAAAAGTCAAAAAATGACAGATGCCAGTGAGGTTGTGGAGCATAAGGAATGCTTATACATCGTTGGTGGGAGTGTAAATTAGCTCAACCATTGTGGCAAACAGTGCGGCAATTCCTCAGAGACCTAAAGTGAGAAATACCATTTGATCCAGCACTTCCATTACTGGATATATACCCAAAGGAATATAAATCATAAAGACACATGCACTTATATGTTCATTGCAGCACTGTTCACAATAGCAAAGACATGGAATCAACCTAAATGCCTATCAATGGTAGACTGGATAAAGAAAATGTGGTATGTATATACCATAGAATACTATGCAGCCATAAGAATGAATGAGATCATGTCCTTTGCATGGACATGGATGAAGCTGGAGGCCATTATTCTTAGCAAAGTAGCACAGGAACAGAAAACCAAATATTGCATGTTCTCACTTATAAGTGGAAGCTAAATGATGAGAAGACATGGACACATAGAGGGGAACAACACACACTGAGGTCTATCAGAGGGTGAGGGTGGGAAGAGGGAGAGGATCAAGAAAAATAACTAATGAATACTAGGCTAAATGCCTGGGTGATGAAATAATCTGTTCAACAACCCCCATGACACAAGTTTACCCATATGACAAACTTGCACATGTACCCCTGAACTTAAAATAAAAGTTACATAAAAAGAAAAAGAAAAAATAATGTTTCCTCTCAATTATTCTGCTTTTTAATTATTTTCTTTTCATCTCGACAATTATGTCTACCTCATCTTTTTTAAAAAAATTATTTATTATCTGTCTAACCTACAAAAAGTAAGCCCCATGAAGTGAGAGGTCTTCACTGTCTGATTCATTGCAGAATCCCCAGTGTCTAGAACAGTCTCTGCTATTAAGTAAGATATTAATTAATGTTGAATAAGAAAAGAATGTAGAAGAAAGGCTATCAGTGCTGGAGAAAGTTAGGGTGATAAGGTTGGAATCTAGAAATTTGAGCAGCAAGCCAGGTTCTTAGTTTTTGAGGGACTAGGAGATTGGATATGTTATAATAAAAAGACCTAGCTTTATGCAACAGGACAGGGATCCTATAAGAGATCTGAAATAAATATGGAGGTGTGGTCTTGGGACCAAATTGGAAAAATTTCCCAGAGTCGTATAGGGTACGGAGTAGAACATTTGAAGCCTAAGATCGGTAATGGTGTCATGAGGCTGTGTGAGAGTTAGGCCTAACAAGATGGCCAGGATTTGTTCTACCTGCAAGTGGAGGTCAGTGCCCACTATTAAATGGAGAGAAGGGCTAATGAAGTTGGGAAAAAGTCAGGTCAGGAGATCAAGACCACGGTGAAACTCCGTCTCTACTAAAAATACAAAAAATTAGCCGGGCGTGGTGGCGGGCGCCTGTAGTCCCAGCTACTCGGAGAGGCTGAGGCAGGAGAATGGCGTGAACCCGGGAGGTGGAGCTTGCAGTGAGCCGAGATTGCGCCACTGCACTCCAGCCTGGGTGACAGAGCAAGACTCCGTCTCAAAAAAAAAAAAAAAAAAAAAAAAAAAGAAAAAGTCAGGCACTTGCAACATGAGGCAGCAGCTACAATTCCCAACTGCTTTGGTAAAGAAAACACTTGGCTTTCTGATAATCTAGACATAACCATTTTCTTATGGATTAAATCTAGGAGACTAGGTCCTTCCCAACAGGGCCCACTTTAAGTAAAGTTTAAGTTTGAAAGCAATGACTTAATTTGATCCTGTGTGCTCTCAATGGTGCTATACCTAGAAAGCGCTATACCCAATGTCAGGCTGACACAGAGTTTCCACAGTATCTAGCTACCAGTGTTGAGCAGGAAGTCCATCCCTCGTGGTGTCATTATTCAACTTTTTGTGCCTTGTCTACCTTATTATCAGTTTAAGAAGCTTAATGAGGATGTCCTAGTCCAACTCAGAAATTAAGGAAAACATATCATCTGAGGATAAGGAATATTGTTTTAGAATAATGTAAACCAGGAGGACTATTTGTAGATGACTGGAAGGTCTTAGAAGCCATTCCGTCAGGAACACCATCTTCGTGACTTTCTACAGGTTGGAGAGTGTCCTTATGCAGCATCCTTGGGGGCTCTTTGTGACTATTTTCTAAGTTAGCTTAATGACAACAGTCAGAGACGTGTGGAAATTGTATTTTAAGGCTTATAGCCATTTTAGAGTTCCTATAGACAGGGTCTGTTGAGGCATCCCCTCACAGGGTATAACTTGTCTCATAGAAGTTATTTCAGCATTTTTCACTCTCTCTGACTTTCCCCTAGGTTTGCTATTGTTATTGTTAGGTGTATATTTTGAAAATGACAAACAATCACGTTGAAGAAAAGGTCTATAGTGTGTTTGTGACTGTGGGCATAAATGTGGAATAAATATATATAATGCACAGTAGCTGATATTTTGTGTCATTTATCTTCACTTGTGAAAAGAGATGGGATAAGTCACTGATGACTGTTCCAGTCCTGATCCATCGTTCATCACTACACTCATGAAGACAAATGCCACATTTAAGGAGAGCACAGCTATCATGTGTCCTTTCAGACTGGAGAGTCAGATCGGTTAGAGCAAGAGGTCAATCAGGTGCTGTTACTTAAAAATCAAGGATATTTTATATGTACCATCTCCTACCCCATATACCTTGCTCTCTCCTATTAAACTAGGGTACTTCTAGCAGCCAGAGAGATGATTTGGTACCCTTATAATTTCACCTATGTCTACAGATATGCATTTAATTTAAACAATTCATTTCCTGGTACATGCCCAGCATAGAGCTTTGCAGTGACAATGCACTGATTAAAAGAATATTGTCCTGGTCCTTATACTGATAAATATTATAATGAAGCAAACACTATGGAAAAAATAATAATAAAGTGGTTAATTTTTTCTGTGAGCAAGTTAAGTGAGAAAGGAGTAAGTGAGAACTGTTGAGAAGTGGTAATATTTAAACTGCTATATTAGAGATAACAGTAAGGACACTTTATCTTTCTGTAATGTACAAATGGCAGCATGACTGGATTTTAAGGCAAATGGATGACTTCTCTGCTCTAGCTTGTAGATCCTGGTATAGGTAGTCAATAGATAAGGCCCCTTTATAACTCAGTAACTGAATGAACTATTCCAGTTTTAATTTTAATTACCCTTTCACAAATTGAATGTTTGAGGTTAAAAGACTTTTCATTGAAATAAAAGTATTGGCTTTTTTCCCACTGGTTGAGACATAAAAGTTTATGTAACTAGACATAAGCTGAAAAGGATTTCCATAGATCCTAGAAATTTGATTGGCCAACTGAGCATTTCTAAAATCATTATTTCTCTTTGGAAACTATTGTTTTGAACCATATAAAACTGTTGATAGTCACCAGTTTTTGACCTACGAGGTGACAATTTGATGAGATTCTCTGTAATCATGCTAATTGATTATATAGTTTAAATTTTGGGATATGCTTTAGTTGCTTTTTTCTATATATAAGTTTGTTTCACCAAATAAGCTATTTCATTATCTTATTCAAGAAACATTTATTGAACAAATATTACACAGCAGTTACTGGGGAGTATGCATGCCCATGGAATGGAATATGTTGGCTGTCCCAGTGGGGCATGCATCTAATGAGGCAGAAAGACACATAGGCAAGCAAGTACGAGTTGGAAAACTAGCACACTGGTTGATAGTTGCCCAATAAATGTTCTTTCCCTTCTTCTCACATTGGACATAGAAGTACAATGTGTTAAAGGAACACAGAAG
Organism: Symphalangus syndactylus; assembly: GCF_028878055.3. Classification (NCBI taxonomy): domain Eukaryota; kingdom Metazoa; phylum Chordata; class Mammalia; order Primates; family Hylobatidae; genus Symphalangus; species Symphalangus syndactylus. The sequence continues at coordinate 16,560,051 of NC_072428.2, forward strand.
AGTGAGTCTCTATAAATTTAAACAACCTGGAAGGATTCATTGCAGAAAATACCTCCTGTTTACATAGGCATGGGCAAGGACTTCATGTCTAAAACACCAAAAGCAATGGCAACGAAAGCCAAAATTGACAAATGGGATCTAATTAAACTAAAGAGCTTCTGCACAGCAAAAGAAACTACCGTCAGAGTGAACAGGCAACCTACAGAATGGGAGAAAATTTTTGCAACCTACTCATCTGACAAAGGGCTAATATCCAGAATCTACAATGAACTCAAACAAATTTACAAGAAAAAAACAAACAACCCCATCAAAAAGTGGGTGAAGGGTATGAACAGACACTTCTCAAAAGAAGACATTTATGCAGCCAAGGAACACATGAAAAAATGCTCATCATCACTGGCCATCAGAGAAATGCAAATCAACCACAGTGAGATACCATCTCACACCAGTTAGAATGGCCATCATTAAAAAGTCAGGAAACAACAGGTGCTGGAGAGGATGTGGAGAAATAGGAACACTTTTACACTGTTGGTGGGACTGTAAACTAGTTCAACCATTGTGGAAGTCAGTGTGGCGATTCCTCAGGGATCTAGAACTAGAAATACCATTTGACCCAGCCATCCCATTACTGGGTATATACCCAAAGGACTATAAATCATGCTGCTATAAAGACACATGCACACGTATGTTTATTGCGGCACTATTCACAATAGCAAAGACTTGGAACCAACCCAAATGTCCAACAACGATAGACTGGATTAAGAAAATGTGGCACATATACACCATGGAATACTATGCAGCCATAAAAAATGATGAGTTCATGTCCTTTGTAGGGACATGGATGAAACTGGAAACCATCATTCTCAGCAAACTATCACAGGGACAAAAAAGCAAACACTGCATGTTCTCACTCATAGGTGGGAATTGAACAATGAGAACACATGGACACAGGAAGGGGAATATCACACACCGTGGACTGTTGTGGGGTGGGCGGAGGGGGGAGGGATAGCATTAGGAGATATACCTAATGCTAAATGACGAGTTAATGGGTGCAGCACACCAACATGGCACATGTATACATATGTAACAAACCTGCACGTTGTGCACATGTACCCTAAAACTTAAAATATAATAATAATACAATTAAAAAAAAATACCTCCTGTTTACCTTGTGTTAAAAGACCATGTAATAGGCAGATCACTAGACTAAGACTTCAAATATTTGATTTCTTATATTAACTCATCACATATTAGGGCTTTTATTAAACGTTAATCACATTATTTAGCTTTCTTATACTTTTTCTTAACTGCGAAATGAAAAATTACAATCTCATTTGCCTTCCTCCTGTATTTGTTGAGGCTCAGATAGGGTAATACACATGAAACAATTTTTCAAATTATAATTTATAGTATTAACAAAAGACACAATCTTCATCATCATCTTTCTTATTGCCAGTCTTGTTTTCAACAAGACCTTTCAACAAAGTGTTATGTAAAAGATCAAGGAGGATTATCACCTTGATTTGTATTTTCCCAAGTCCAGGCTTAATAATACGTGTGGGGACGAGTACCGCATTTGGCCTTAAATAATCATTTTAGAAAAGTAGATGAGTTGTTTAGCCATTTGTAAGTGTTTTGAACAGTGCTCAATAAACAATGAATGAAGGGTCTGCTGGTAGCAGATGGATAATTATGTTCAGCATTTTTTTAATGAAGGAGAATTTAGAAAAATACATACAATTCAAAGAAATGAACTCTCAGATAATTATCATTTCCATTATTAGAGAATGTATGACATGCCAGGTTTGTTGGTTTATGGGTATCATGTCATTTCAAGTTTAGAACAACCTTTTGAAGTTGACTCTATTATTATCACCTTAATTTTACAGATGAGGAAATTGAAACCTAAAAAAATTATGTAACTTCCCACAAGTCACAAAATGGCTATCTCTGATGATAGAATTTATGAACTTAACTGCTGTACTTTTTACAGCTCTGATCTAGCTATCGTTACCACCCCCATGTTTATACTCTCCTTCCTACTTAGTAATCTCCATTTTCTCCAGAAAAGCCCTCAAGGAAGGCACTGATCTCTCTGAGCTTTAGTTTCCTCACCTATAAAATGGGACTACTTTTGGAGATTCATCAATAAATAAATCATATAAACTCCGTATCCTGGGAACTCATATTCTAGTTGGAGGAGACAGAAAACAAATGTGTACATGTTATCTCTAGTTTTGAGATGTTTTATCTAGAGAAATAACACAGAAAAAGAGGACAGAGAATGATGAGAACAAGGGTGGTTATGTTTTAAGCAGCATAACCAGGGAAGACCTCTCTGAGCAGGTTTAGCAGAGCCCCGAAGGAAGTGAAGACGCAAAGTATACAGGTATTTGCATGAAAGGTGGCACTATTGTCATGGAGTGCAGGCATAGGTATAGGTCTGTCTGGGTGAAGGGCATTCCAGGCAGAGGAACAGCATGTGCAAGGCCTCTGAGAAAGCACTATGTTTGGTGTGCAGGAGAAACAATAAGGAGCCAGTGTGGTGGTCAGAGTAGAGTGAATATGAGTGATAGCTGTAGGAAAATGAGATCAAAGAAGCGGGAGAGATGCAGGAAAATAAATTATGACTGGCCATTAGGACTTTAATATTACTCTGAGTGTTGTGAGAAGCCATTGAGCATTGAGAAGGAATATGATCTGACTTTAATTCAAATAGGACCCCTCCACTGTGTGGAGAAATTAGAAGCAGGAAAACCAGATATTGGACCAGGCTATGGAATACTCCAATTATCCAGATAGAAATTGGACCAAGACATAGCAATAGATGCGTTTGGAGAAAAAAACAGAATACTGATGCACAGAATTTCCAATGCATGGGTGATAGGATATAAAGGTGATAAGGTGTAGAGGTGATACAATCCAAAAAGAGAGGGTATGAGACCAAAAAAAAAGTTTCAAGGTAGATTTTGGCCTGAGCTACTAGAAAAATCATTCCTGAAATGGTGCTTGGCACACAGTAAGAGCTTAAAATGTTTAGTTGTATGAATGAATGAATGCAACTGCCATTAGAAAAAGTCTTTGTCGGGTTAAATCAAAATGAAGAGTTTGACTGTAGACAGGTTGATTTTTGAAGCCTCCAAGTGGAGGTCTTGAATAAGCAGTAGTACATACAAGTCTGCAAGCCTGCTGGAGATTTAAGTTTGGCGGTCTTCAGTTTATAGATGGTGTTTAAAAGCATTATACGATCACCTAGAGAGTGAGTATAGATAAATAAGAGGCCCACTGATTTGAGACCTGGGGCACTCCAAGGTTCGTTGGCCTGTGAGGCAAGACACAAGCGCAATAGATGTTGAGCAGAATTATCACGGAGACAAGAGGAGAAGCAAGGGAGTTATTTTGTAGCAGCCAAGTGCAAAAGGTGTTTCATAAAGGACAGAGTGATCATTATGTCAAACATTAATAATTTTTGCCTAATATGAAAATTGAGAACTGGCTATTTGATTTAGCAATAAACATGTTTTCACCTCCCACCTTTTCTTTGCCTCTCTACACATACTAATTGTTACCTACGGCCTTGCTCTAAAGTTACAAATCCCAAGCACATTAAATTCCGATTCATATTTCATATATCCTACTGAAGGGTAGTTAATATTTCTTGAAACCATGAGATTTGGGAAAACATTTTATAAAATCGAGGGTTTTCTTTTTTTTTTTTTTTTGAGACAGAATCTCACTGTGTCACCCAGACTGGAGTGCAGTGGCATGATCTTGGCTCACTGCCACCTCTACCTACCAAGTCCAAGCAATTCTCCTGCCTCAGCCTCCCAAGTAGCTGAGACTACAGGTGTGCGCCACCATGCTGGCTAATTTTTGTATTTTTAGTGGAGACAGGGTTTCACCATGTTTACCAGGCTGGTCTCGAACTCCTGACATCAGGTGATCCACCCACCTCGGCCTCCGAGAGTGCTGGGATTACAGGTGTGAGCCACTCCGCCTGGCTGAGTTATCCATTTATTTAAACCTATGGACAGAAAATCCACAGATCATCTCTAAAATAAATTTTGATCATATTCAGTTTTACTTGCATAATAATAACATTCATTAGTGATATATTACTATGACATTTGAAAAGCACTTTTATTTACATTGTGTGTTCCAAACAAAATCATCTACTACAGTAAAATGCCCAGCTGTGAAGCTTACACCATCAGATTATACCACCTGCTAACAACTTCTCGTTGGAGTCAGCCATAGCCCTGTGCTTCACTCCTCCTTGTCCCTTGAAGATTTTAACATCTGCCTCCCTGTTGTTCTCTCCATACTTCCTCTTGATAGGCTTCTTGGTGATGTTGATGTCCATGTCAGTCCCTTGATCTTGGTTACTAATCGTGAGGGCTCTATCTGCAGTTGCTCTGGGTCTCCTCTTTGTACCATCTGTACCAACTATATTTCCATGGTTGGAAGACTTGTATTTGTTGGAATTACAGAAAGTTTCTTTTACTTCATTATACTTTGTAAAATGTGAGCTCTCTCTCTTAGGATCTCTTTAAGTACTGTACGTGGCCCTGAGTCTCAGATTCTAATTTTTATTCTGTCAGTGCCACAGGAGTAGTGGGGTGAGATGAGAGATACGTACGGAGAGGAAAGATTTTATATCTTCCTTGTTTGGGGATGTGGTGTTGGTGGTGGGCAATCCCAAACAGAATTTGCAGCAGATGCCTATGTCGGACTTTTAACATCCCATTTGACTTTAATAATTGAGTTTTCTATTTAACCCTTTCCTATCCATCGTTATATTGCATTATCTGATTTAATCTTATGATGTGGTTCTGATCAGGACACTAGATCAGAGAGAAAATGTGACTTACTTAAGGTCGTGTATCTAATAAGTCAGAACCAAGTATAGACTACATTTCTTCTAAGTCTAAATGCATTTTTTTATTGGTATTAAAAAATGCATTGTTCAAAATGGCCAGTAGTTAAGAGAGTTGCTTTGGCTTTCTGCCCAGAATAGTGTTAAAATACAGTGGCAATTCAATAAATGTCATCAGTGGTGTCTGTGGTGGTGACAGATCAAGAATTGTCCTGAATTATTCTAATGGATGCTTTTTTCTTCTCTTTTTTTTTTTTTTTTTTCCAGATTGGCAAACGCACTGCCTATTTACAGCATAGAGACCCCAGTGGAGAGCTAGGTGGGTGATGATTCATACTAAATCTTTCCCACAGTATGCTGAACACTACAACTGCAGCTAATGTGAAGTGACTCATTATACACTGTCAAATCTGATAACGGCAAAGACTGGTTTTGCTAGCACGAGCAATTTGTGGGAAGTCCAGCTACTGCAAACCACTACTGAATTTCAAAAAACAAGCTGCAATATAGTAGAAAAGACATATCCACTGAGTCATATTTGCAAATTTCTTGTGTTTCTCTTTGCCAGTTGAGAAACAGCCTCATGTTCCCTGCTTGACTCGAGAGATGACTTTCCTTGGGATTCACTTATCTTGTGAGTGCCTCCTCAGTCAGTCATATTTTATGGGCTAAATATTTTATAAGAGTATTGGTGGCTCATGGACAGAACTGGAAATGTGGTTCTCCCATGGCAATATTTCTGAAGCTCCCTCTTTACACCACCATCCACCAGCAAACCATCACATACACATAAACATATTTACCTTCTGTAGCACAGTTTCCATGAGTAGTAGTTCTACCTGCAGAGAGAAAAGATGAGGAGGCAGCAGGAGGCAGGAACACTGACTCTTTTCTCTATGATTTATTGTATCATCATTAAATTGTAATCTCCTTGAAGGCAGGACTCTAATCTTACCTACTTGGCACCTATGAGCTGTAGTTGGCCCTTTATAAATATTTGACAAAATTAATGCACTTCCTTCCAAAAACTTTATTATTAAGGCAGGAACTGGGGTTTAACCTTCTTGTCTCCCTTGTCCCTGGTACAGTGCCTGACATACAGTAGGTGGAAAACTACATGTTTGTCTAGTGAAAGAACAAAGGTACAAATGAGCCCATCAATTAGATGGTTTCCTGCAGCCAAATTAATACCCAAGCAAGTGATTTTCAACCATCAGAGACAGAACAGTGATGGCTTCACATCATGTTTCTTCGGACCCCCAGGGGTAATGCCCTAAAAGTAGTTGTTTATTTTGGAAGGCAAAAAGCTAATCTGAAGCTATTTTCTTTATTTTTATATTCAAATGCCTATAAAACAGAAAAGCACCAGAGACCTATTCATTGCTCACAAATGATCTATGGGGCAATAATGTGCTTGTTTTTCCAGTTGTGCTGCACTTTGGTGCTATCTTGGGTTTAATTGAAAATATGCTGTGACCTTGGTTTTGTTCACTGGGCATGTGGGGGTCTAACTGGCATGAGGCCTCTGAAGAAGTCCCTTTTAACGAATGTCATTTGACTAATTTGGGGTTCGCCTGAAGGAAATCATGTGTGAAGTCCCATAAAACAAACAAACAAAAAAAGTTGCATTTTATTCACATGCAATGGACATGAAGTTAATGATTTAAAAAAGAAATCAACTTTTTATTTTGCCATGCCTATTTGTTGAATCCTAAATGCTATCAGTATAATAGTATTGTCCCTAACAGTCTCATGTTTCATCATAATTAAATAAACAGCTTGTGAACTGCAGTCCAAAAAATGTCTGTGTTCCACTCCTAACTTAAGGGGTTTCCATAGAAACTGTGAGCAGCAAGTTTAACTGACATTTATTGGACTTGAGGCTATATGCAGCATTGACAGCTCCCTGTTTTTCTCTCTAGCACTCTGTGTCTGTGTCTTCTTTTCTTCCTTTAACCCTCCGAAACTCTTTTCCCCTCAGTTCTCGCCTCCTCCTCTTCTTCCTCCCTCTCTTTCTCTTATTAGCAATGAGGAAGTAATTTGGACTCAGTTAGATTTAACAAATGCAATAATACTCAAATGGGCTCTAATACTTAAGTGTAATTGTGTTATTAGCGGGAAATGTTTTTCTTCAAAAATGAAAGAATTGGGAGTGAAGTTTACTATGATAGCACATGTTGGTAAGAAGGAACTCTTGGCTGTCGCTTGAAAGTTTGTAGTCTGTGTATCACAACCCACATTCATATCCAGCTGTGGCTTGCTCTTTATTTATTCAACCCAGAATGATATTTCTCCTGAGTCCTTATTTTCCTCCCAGAGAATAAAAACACTGCGCTGATCATATTCCAAGAGAAAGTAAGAATTGACTTAGGAAAGATAAAATATACTATATATTGAGTACCTACTGTGCAACATATATTTTGCTATTACTTTTACTTATGTTTTCTAGTTAACCCTGCAAAATTCACTGCCAGATAGCATGTGGAAGGAAAATGAATCTGGCGCTGGCAGTTCAAGTTCAGGCCCCACCACAGAGTGGCTGTAAAGCCTTAAACATGGTACTTAAGTGCTTTGTCTTGGTTGCTCAAAGACAAAATGGACAGGAGCACTTCTAAGCCATGAGGCTTGGTTAGGATTAGATGTGATACTACAGCTAGTACATCATAGTAGTAGTGTTAGTCTTCATCCCTTTGGAAGTGAGGAAAACAAGTCAAAAGAATATGTCATTCAACCTGGACAATATAGCAAGACCCCATCTCTATAAAAAATGTTAAAAGCAGCCATGCGTGGTAGCATGCACCTATAGTCCAGCTACTCTGAAGGGAGGCTGAGGTAGGATTACTTGAGCCCAGAAGTTCAAGGTTACACTGAGCTGTGATTGCACCATTGCCCTCTAGCCTGAGTGGCAGAGCAAGACTCCATCTCTAAAAACAAAAGAGAAAAAATGTCACTTATCCAAATTTCCATAGCTAGCAGACGATATGTCTACACAGTACAATGGCTAAAAGGAGGTGGATTTGGACAGTACTAATTGTGTGATTTGGGTTAAATGACAAACTTACAGAGCATCTGGCTCCTAATGTTCTTCATGGGGTTGTTGTGACAATTAAGTAAAACTGCGTATGTAAGTTAGTGCCTGTCATGGAAAGCATACCGTGTTTTTTGATCTCTTGGTCTCCTTTCCTCCCCTCACTTTTCTGATTTGTTTTGGTTTTGTATGAATTCAAAGTTTAAAAATTATTGATCCCCAAAGTCTATCTAATATTTATAGTTTAAAATGATCTTACAGTTCATAAACTATCCCAAGTTATCCTGATAACAATGAGAAAGGAAAGACAGATGCTACCACACACATTTTATAGATTAGGAAAAAGGAGAGATCTTTAATATAGTGAATGAGGAAGCTGAGGTTTTACCTAATTCCCCAGGGTCCTTTTTATAATTAAAATTTCCAATTCCATTGTTCTTAACTTGGATCCTATATTCACAGCTTTTAAGGCAAAAAACCCAATAGATATTAACTCCTCTTTCTAATGAATATGAGAGGAAGACACTTTTGGTCAAGAAAAAGGAAAGGAGGCAAGGAGAGGGTAGTCTCTTGCAGTCCTGCTTCCAGGTCATTCTTCTTGGATCTGAAGGGACATGTGGAAATGTAATTCTCAATTTCAGGGATAAATGAGGCAATGACTTTGTGCAGCAATATGCCTAGTGTTGCTGGCTGGAGAAAAGGGGTGAGGTGAAGAGAAAAAGCAAAAATGTAAAAATAAAAATCCAGGTATCAATCAGAGATGTTGATTGACACGTGGTGAATTCATTACTAGGTTACTAGGAAGAGAAAGTGTGAGAGTGCAGCTAGGACAAGAGTCTGATAGGACAAGATTACTGGTAAAAATGATAGTTCCTATACACACATACATGCACGCACACACGTGCCCACGTGCATACATAGGTGTACAGGTTTAATCAAAATAAACACTTCTTTAAATGATAATTTTGTTGTTTCAAAGAGCTCATATTGGAGATAAAAATGATAGCTCTAACGTTCTTGTTGTTTTATGCTTATACTTGCCTTATTAGAATATTGATTCTCAGCAAAAGCAAAATCAAAAACAAAACAAAAAGAATATTGATTCCATGTTATCTTTGGAAGAACCTTAAGCTACTGTGTCCATTTTGTGAGTGCTAATTCAGTTAAAACTAAGTAATATAATCTCTAAAGCCAATTATCCCACCACACAGAAATAGCAGTATGTCACAGTGTACTGAAAGTGTGATCAAGTAATGGTGCTACAGGCAAGCTCTCTGTTCTGGAACTCCCACTTTTCCCCAGGATTCCTCCACAAGTTATATGATGCATGGCACCATTGCAAAATTAGTGAAGCTGAATTTCTTTATTTGTTCTTAGAATAAAGTTAATTACAAATAGAAGTTTTAGTATTTTTCTTCCATGCCTTCACAGGTCATCTTGGTAGCCTTGGGATTGAAGAGAGTAGGTAAGAAAAGTCTCTCTGGATGGGCCGGGCGTGGTGGCTCACACCTGTAATCCCAGCACTTTGGGAGGCTGAGGTGGGCAGGTCACGAGATCAGGAGATCGAGACCCTCCTGGCTAACACGGTGAAACCCCGTCTCTACTAAAAATACAAAAAAAAAAAAAAAAATTAGCCGGGCGTGGTGGCAGGTGCCTATAATCCCAGCTACTCGGGAGGCTGAGGCAGGAGAATGGTGTGAACCCAGGAGGCAAAACTTGCAGTGAGCCAAGGTCGTGCCACTGCACTCCAGCCTGGGCGACAGAGTGAGACTCCGTATCAAAAAAAAAACAAAAGAAAAGAAAAAGAAAAGAAATTTTTTTTTTTTTTTTATTATACTTTAGGGTTTTAGGGTACATGTGCACAATGTGCAGGTTTGTTACATATGTATCCATGTGCCATGTTGATTTCCTGCACCCATTAACTCGTCATTTAGCATTAGGTGTATCTCCTAATGCTGTCCCTCCCCCCTCCCCCCACCCCACAACAGTCCCCGGAGTGTGATGTTCCCCTTCCTGTGTCCATGAGTTCTCATTGTTCAATTCCCACCTATGAGTGAGAACATGCGGTGTTTGGTTTTTTGTCCTTGCGATAGTTTACTGAGAATGATGTTTTCCAGTTTCATCCATGTCCCTACAAAGGACACGAACTCATCATTTTTTATGGCTGCATAGTATTCCATGGTGTATATGTGCCACATTTTCTTAATCCAGTCTATCGTTGTTGGACCTTTGGGTTGGTTCCAACTCTTTGCTATTGTGAATAGTGCCGCAATAAACATACGTGTGCAAAAAAAAAAAAAAAACTTAATTACCTAGAAAAAAAAAAAAAAAAAAAACTTTAAGTACAATGTTATTTGTGCTTAATAATAAAATCAAGAAAGTAAAATATCTAAAATAATTATAACTATTTAAATAAACAAAGTATCATGTAATGGGCAAAAAAAAAAAAAAAAAGAAAAGAAATTCTCTGGGTGGATGTTATAGCCGCCTTTTTTTTTTTTTTTTTTTTTTTTTTTTTTTTTAGGAGACCAGGTGGTAAATATTTTAGGCTTTGCAAGCCATATAGTTTATCACAACCACTCAGTTCTGCCCTTCAGTGTAAAAGCAGCCATAGACAATGCTTACATGCATGGGTGTGGAAGTCTACTAATAAAACTTTACTTACAAAAACTGGGGTGGTGAGCCCGATTTTGCCTATGGGCAGTAATTTCCAAACCATTTATCTTAGAGTTTTGCTTACATCTCCATCCCTCTTCTAGTTCTGCTCACATGTCAGGTGCAGCTTAAAAAATGGGACTGAGGAATGCAGGAATGACACCTATATCATAATTTAACCTAATTTTGTGGATTGTACTTTGTACACACTGATTTCTTTTTTTTTTTTTTTTTTTTTTGAGACGGAGTCTCGCTCTGTCGCCCAGGCTGTAGTGCAGTGGCAGGATCTTGGCTCACTGCAAGCTCCGCCTCCCGGGTTCACGCCATTCTCCTGCCTCAGCCTCTCCGAGTAGCTGGGACTACAGGCGCCCACCACCACGCCTGGCTAATTTTTTGTGTGTTTTTAGTAGAGACAGGGTTTCACCGTGGTCTCGATCTCCTGACCTCGTGATCCACCCGCCTCGGCCTCCCAAAGTGCTGGGATTACAAGCGTGAGCCACCGCGCCCAGCCTGATTTCTTATTAAAGTTTCTTTTCGCGGTATGCCTTTGGCATAGAAAGAACACATATTCTCTCCTCACTTTACAGATGGGTATGGAAAGTTTAAGTAACTTGCATTATTATAACCCAACGTCTCTAATATCCATATTAGAATCAGACTGTCAGCCCCGTGCTTTTTCAGATTATTCTTTTAAAAATGCATCCTTTCAAGAATAAAGACATGGTGGGAAAAGTAACTAAAAAGTAATTTTAACCATCCAAATCAAGGAAACATAGTTAATAATGGTTTAAATAGGAGCATGCACAGGCTTCCCTGCTTTCTTATCCCATTATGATACCATAAGGACCCAGCTCCTTATTGCTTTTCATGTACAGCTCTATTTTTTCCCATGAAATATTTTTGCAGATGATGCATTGCAGGCAAAGTGAATACAGAAAAATACAGGGAGTTTTTACTTTCCGTGGTACTGTGTTAACTGAAGCTCATTCATTTTGGAATTGAATCCTAGTTTTGCAAGGTTCCATGGTAACTAAGAGCAAATATAGGAATTGTGCAAAAAAGAAAACTTGGTTCCAATATTCACAACCTATGGTTAACACAGCATGGAGCAAAATGAGGACTGCCTTAAGTAAATAAACTGCGAATCTAATTTTCAAATGTCTGCATTTGCTGAATAATTCCCTCTTCTGCAGTCATTAGGAAGAAACAAAAAAATCACTAATTCCAGTCATTTCCATTATCTGACATGTCATCACCAAGGTTTCCTCATTATACAATGTTAACAGTGTTGAGGTTACTTTAAACCAGTTTCCATTTCCAATTAGGAGGCCATCCCTGCTATCTGCATTCTGATTAAATGACGTTGCCTGGAAATCACAGAAAGAGTCTACTCTGTTTCCTCCTCTTGCTCAGATCTCATAAACACAGACTGAATTAAAGAGAGTTTCCTTATCAGGTTTTTGTGGGTCATTTTGGTGAATTTATTAAACTCTTAAGTCATGCTGAAAACTGGAAAGCAGTGGGTCTGAGATACTCAGTGGGTGCCACTAGATTTGCAGGACTGACTCCAGAGTTGTGGGGACTAAAAAATATACAGAAATCAGAGGAAGCAATGACAGGTCAGGAATCATGGGATCTGCTAAATATATATAAAGAGTATCACATATTAAGGATTCCAGAGCAGAGATAGAAAAATCATAATGTTATTTCAGCTTATATTTTAGGCAAAAGTCAGAGCCTAACCCAGGCCATCAGTATTTTATAGCTTGATTATTGAAATAATCTATTTCACTCTGTCCTATTCATATTCCATACCACTGCAGACCTGCTTTTCCTTAAATACCCTTCCCACTGTCCTTTTCCCTTCCACTTTTGCCTGTGGGCAGTAGATTCCAAACCATGCATCTTAGAGTTTGGCTTATATCTCCATTACCTTTCTATTTCTGATCACACGTCAGAAAGAAAAATCAAGTCCCTACAATCTATCCATGAGTTAATATCAAATCTAAATTCCTTGTCTATTTTTTATATTCTGGTGTTATTTCATTTATTCTACTTACTACTCGACTGCCTATGTCATGTTTACTTTCATACATTCCCCACCCAACTTGTGCCTATTTTCAAACAAATTCTTTCTCTTTTCTTGATGATGATGATGATTATTTAGAGATAGTGTCTTGCTATGTTGCACAGGCTGGGCTCAGATTCCTGGGCTCAAGTGAACCTTCTGCTTCAGCCTCCCAAGTAGCTGGGAATACAGGCACGTGCCACCACGCCTGGTTCTTTCCGTTTTTTTCTGTCTTTCTGCTCTCTGTTAGTGTCTGTTCCTTATTGTGTGCTGCTATAATACCTCATTCTAAAGAATAGAGAATAGAATTTCTCTAGTATTTTCTGCTGCATTATAATTCCTGGCTTACTCACCTGTGAATCATACTGCACTGTGAGATTCTTGATGAGAGACACTTGGCCCTAAGTATCAAGAAATGAGCATTGTGCTTGAAATTTGGTAGGCACTCAAAAAATATTATTGAAGGAAAGTGCCTGTTTTTTTTTCTCTCTCTTGAAATGCTAGACCTTTTGCTTATTCAAATCTACATTTCCCCTAGATCCACTGTCCACATACCTTTCACTGATTGCTTAAGGCTCACTGGTTCTCTCTGGACACCCAGACTACTTACAAGGATCTACGTAATCATACACACTCCTTCAGTGGAGCACGTTGGCATTGGTTTATGACTATTGTTTATACTGGGCTTGTCTCAGTACCCTGTTACAAATGATCAATGATGGCAAGTTACTGAATTGGAGTTCCCTGGTAGGTATAGCGTTAGAGAGTATACTTAGACTCATATATTATTATAGCTGAAATGACTTTAGAGATTCTCTTTCCCCGCACCCTACTATAAAATGAATCCCAGACATCTTTAGTGCTTTGCCTGGGGTTATAAATATGTTTTTGGTTACTCTCTAGGAAATTAGGGTTTTGTACTATTTAGTAATGAACAAGGAAGTAAGTACTTGGTAAAACGTTGGAAGGTGATTTTAAAATCTGAATGACTCTATATACATGATATTTGTTCTCTTCGAATTGCCTTGCATGGTAATTTAAATTGCATTGCTCATTATAAAAATCCATATGCCTTTTGGGTACTGTCGTTGGTTTGTTTGTTTCCAACCTATAAAGGCATTGGTGACCTTAGCACAGGGCATTTTCTAAGGATTAATGAGAAGTTGGGGGTTAATGACTATCAACTCCTCCCAGCCGGTCATCAATCCAAAGGAAGCCTGGGAAGCAAGGCTATTAACCGCATTACCAACTTTCTGAAATCACATCCTTCTCTGCCTGCCTTGCCAGGGACTTACATTTCAGATGGGCTTGTTAGATCTTTTTTGAAAAGCACTTCTTTAGTTACTTGCTTTGTCATTAACCTAGATGAAAACAAAATATATATGGATAATAATTTTCTACATATTTTGATTAAACATAATTTGAAATATTCAACCCTTTTTATATGCTTTTCTCTCCCCTATATTTTTCAAACTGAAAGTCTAGAGCAAATCAGCCTATTGTGCATCCCGAGAAGCTAAAACATATGACCAGTTTCTGCAGTTTACCCTCTCTCCAACACTAGATTTGTTTATTGAGAGAGGATCCTTATTGGGGTCTTGGTTATATTTGTTTTAATAGAATATTATTTTTTATTTATTTCTTTTATATGGTTGTTTTTCCACTAATATTCATAAGTACAGTGTTTTCTCCTTTGGCATCAAGAATGGTCACCCAAAACACCCTAAACGATAAACATCAATGCATTAGTTAATGCATTACTACATTTTCCTTTGAGGAATAAACTATAGCAAAATGAAAGAAAATTCTGGAACAGAGAAGGTCCCATTTCTGCCCTGTTGAGGGAGCACAGGACCTTATTTTATCATTCGGCACCCTGATTCATACATTGCCACAAATTCCTTAAAGAAATGACATGGAGTGGCCGGGCGCAGTGGCTCACGCCTGTAATCCCAGCACTTTGGGAGGCCGAGGCGGGCGGATCACGAGGTCAGGAGATCGAGACCACGGTGAAACCCCATCTCTACTAAAAATACAAAACAAAAATTAGCCGGGCGTGGTGGCAGGCGCCTGTAGTCCCAGCTACTCGGAGAGGCTGAGGCAGGAGAATGGCGTGAACTCGGGAGGCGGAGCTTGCAGTGAGCCGAGATGGCGCCACTGCACTCCAGCCTGGGCGACAGAGCGAGACTCCATCTCAAAAAAAAAAAAGAAATGACATGGAGTGACAAAATGTCACCTGTGTACTGGTGTTTAAGTTTTTTGGCAAAAATTGCTGTCACCAGGGTAGACTGCATCCCAAGACCCTTTCCCAACGGGCATTTGTTTTGAGGAATTTACTCAAGGCCTGGGTTTTTACTCTCAGAAATTTGATTTTGGTAGCTCATTATGAGAAGGTTGTAAATGTACTTGCTAAACACGTAAAAAATTGATATGTAGAGCAGCATGCCAATTCGCTAATTTATAGCTCGAACTCTAACAGACCTTTCAAGCACTTCAGTCTATCAGTTATTTTGTATGGAACTTAAACTTTTTTGGAGCCATAAATCTCCTTGAGAGTATGATGTTAAGACTAATGAATACTCTTTCTATAAAAATATATGATCACATTTAAACAAACATTGGCATATACTTTCAGGAGGTTCACAAATGATTTGAAACCCATTAATAAACTTCTTAGGAACCCATGATGGTACTCTACAATTTCATGGAAAAGGAAATAATAATCAAATACGGTTATTGATGAAAAATAAAACTAAGAGAACTTAATTGTATGATTCGAATTGTTTTAGTGTTGTATTATTATAGTCGATGCATCAACCATTCTCCGTATATGGACTTTAACTGTCATCAGTACTAGACAAAGAATGGAAACAATGAATACAATAATAAATATTCCTACAGTATTGATTACGTACAAGACGCTGTTCTAAAACTTTCTATATTAGCTCATTTATCCTCACAATAATAGAGTCCAAAATCACAACACTCAATCCCCAGGCAGTTCCACAGAAGGGTTCTACAAAAATTTGTGTCTCTGATTTTTAAGTCTCTATGTACTATTAGTGTCTGCTTAGTTGTGTAAGCAGCTAGAAATCTGCAACAATCAACCTTTTCTTGAGGCCACATATTTATTCCTATATCGAGCATACATAATATACAAGATACTCTGGATGTAATATTTAGGATACAGGTTACTGCTGCTAAGGATAGATTTTTACCCTAAACCATCCTTTTCAATCCCCTATTTACATGCTGATTTTGGTAATTTACTTCTTCACGATCTTAATATATACGTTTTCATTTGTTTATATGGAGGGTGGCAAGGAGTAATTATTGAGCCCTCTCTTTGCCATTTAAACTAAGTTTTATACCTTTTCTATCTTTTTGGTTCACATATAAGTCTTAGCAATGGACTTCAATACATTATGTTTTTATAAAATTAGTTTATCAATTTGGCTGCTGACTATGAATTAAAATATGTGACACATTTCAGTAATTCAATTCAGCTAATATTTATTGAATGCCTAAATATCAACCAGTTTCTGTCTTTGAGAAAACTTATGATGAAATAGGTTGAACACATTCCCAAAACATTTACATGCAAACACGGATTTGGTAAGTGTTAGAGTCTTGGCTTTACAGACAATTTAGGGGAAGGATGGATTTATACTGATCAATAAGGCTGATGACAGCCTAGTAGAAAGAGCCATTGTAAAATTGGCTCTGACTGGGTACAATTTTGATTTTAAAAAAATCAGGGTAGGTAATTTCAGTCTAAAGTAAGAAGGAGCAAGTCCCCAAAGAGGAAAAGTAGAGGGAGTATTTTTAGAGTCGGAACAGACTGCAGCCTAGACTGTGTTAAGAACAGTGGGAGATACGACGGGGAAAGCAGAATGGCACAGCACTATGGAGGGGCTTACATGTCATACAAAGGCAGTGGTTTTCAAAGAGAACAGTTTTGCCCCCCAGGGGACATTTGGCAGTGTCTGGAGACACTGTAGAGTGTCACAACTGAGGTTGCTACTGGCATCTAGTGGGTAGAGGCAGTAAGGAAGTTAGGCTTAATTCTGTAGGCACTGGGGAGCTATTGATGGGCTATGCTTTCGTGCACTGTGATTGTCTAGGCTCCCACGTATTGTTGCACTGAGTCTGCAAAATGTTGCTTTGAAAGTCTCCTATGGGAAAAATATGAAAAGAAAAGACCACTTGTGGAGATAAGGAATAACATACGTTAATCATTAAATGGCCCTTGAACTTGAAGAAAAAAGAAAAAAAAAAGGAAGAAAAAAGAGACAACAGTTTCTTGCATTGTGGGGCTCCAGACTTAAAATATTAGCACAAAGGAGAATGTAGGCATTGTTACAAACAGGCATATTCCTAATCATTGGAGCATTCTGATTTCATTACCTGGAGAGTGCAATATCTAGCAGTACATGGAGCTAGAGATTTTAAATATTTTTCTCTGGTTATACGTTTCACTAAAGCAAATTGCTGTCAAAAACATAAACATACCCCCAAACACCTCAAATCCCACCCTATAATTTGAGAAACAAGTTGGTCATCTATATTTTACATTTTCTGAAATAATTAATATCAAAAAGTGAATACGATCAAAAGGATTCATAAACAACCAGAAACCTCATGCCAGGTACCCTTATCTCTCCAGCATCATGAGAGGGTAAATAAGCAGGAAAAAAAAAAACAAATTAATTTTATTTTTAGCCCTGCCAAGCTGTGACCGTATCCCTGGGTCGGATTTTTTAGCATGAAGTAGATTTGACTTTTTGTTGCTAAGACAAGGTTTGGAGCCACCATAGCCTTCCCCAGTCCCTTGCCTATTCTATCTTGTTGCTTTAGATTGTGATAGTAGAATTAGAAGATCTTTTCCAGCCATAGATTTTTAAGTAAATGGTTCAAATGAGTCTCTGTAGCAGGCACGTGGTGATCAAGAGGCCCTTCCATTTTAAAGGCATTTGCTGACTCTAGGAGTTCTTTTCTCTGTTATAAAGTGTTCTGATCCAATGCAGTGACCTGAAAGCTAATCCAGTCCTCCCTAGTTCTGGAGTAAACATAGGTGGGAAGAAGCAAATCATGAAAACAACTAGGCATCCTCTTAGGCAGAAATTTTCAAGGCAATCATGTTATTTTAGGCACATACAGCAGAGGGCATTGTTTGGTCAAACATAAAACAGGGCTGCTACTGATAATAATAGACAAAGAAAAAGAAATAGGGAAATCTCCCCGACTTTATCACCCACCCCATCCCCCTCAAAAAAAACATGCAAAGAGACAGTGAGATGATCTTTAAATCACTGTTCTTCTCAGCTCTTTGTAGGAGAAACTTCTATGAAAATAACTACAAACTGGAAAACATTATTCCCCAAATCGATGAAATTCCCGCTATGTGAATGGGGTTCTACTAGGTGTTAGGGATCAATAAGTGAGTATGACATCCTATGGGTATTTAGTGCATTTACAGCCTTGACTTAATGAGTTTTCAACCTGCTTCTGTCCGCGTGGGGTACTCATTCATTCATTCATGCATTTAACAAATACTCCATGAATACTGTTCTAGGTGAATACTACTGAATAAGGAAGACAAGTCTCTACTCCATGGAAATTAACCTTCCACTGAGGTGAGACAAGCAGTAAGAAAATATGCACCTGAGTGTATGAGAAAAAATAACAAATAGTGATATGTGCCATGAGGAAAATTGAATATGGGTAACTTATTAAATATGACAAAAGGGATACTTTTTGCCAGGTAATCAAAAAGAACTTTCTGAGAAGGTAAAATTTAAAGTGAGCCCAGAATTAAAAGGAAAACCAACCACGCAAAAATCAAAGGATACACATTGCAGGCAGAGGGAATCCTAGTACAAAGGTCCTGAGTCGGGAACAAGGCTGAATCTTTTGAGAAACCATGAAAGGCCAGTGGGGTGGAAACGAGAAGGTGGAGTGAGAAAAAGCTGAGAAGTGGGAGAAGTAGACAGGGGTCAGGCTGAGTCTTGGAGCCCAACGCGGTTTGCATTTTGTTCTAAAAAGGTATGGAGCTAATAGGGGTGTTTCAACTAAAAAAATAGCATGAACATATTTATAATTTAAAACTTCAATCTAAATACTCTAAAAAGAATCAATTGTCGTAATGCAGTTAACCAAAGTAGGGAAATTCATGGCAGTGTGTTTCAGAGGTTCAAGTTGGAAATGAAGATGACATATAATCTAGAAAGAGACAATGAGGAAAAGTAGACAGACCCACATTATGTTTTAAGGTTGAATCAGAATAGTGCTGGGCTGCAGGTGAATACAGAAAAAAAAAAAGTCAAAGAAGAGTTTAACAATTTTGCCTTGAGCAACTGGTCACGTGGTCGTGGCTTTTATGGAGGTTCAGGGACAAGTTTGGGGATTCGCTTTCAGTGTACACTATGCCATTTAATTCGTGTAATCCTCACAATGTCTGTTTATTGTATTGTTATCATCATTCCTACTTAGGAAGGTGCGGCTCGGAGAAGGCCAATTTACCAAAGATCAAACAGTCAGGAATACCAAACCAACGCTCCAGCGGGAGGCATTTTACTCTAAAGCTGGTTTTTGTTTTGCTGGGTCTTACTATTGTAGATTGGGCATTCTTTTTGTGCTTCAGCATTGTTTCAAATTAGAAAGACGACTAAAACTAAATGTGTGTTTAGTAGTCCTTTGTGTGCTATCTGCAGCATGGACATGAGTCACTCTAGATATCAAAGATGCCTCTTTTCCTGACTTGCAGATCAGAGATTCCAAAATGATACACTGCTCTTTTTGTGTACCCTGATATTTTCTAACGTGACCATATGCAGAAGCTAATTTTCTCTTCATTGGTATTTCATGCTCAACAGGATTTTAACTGGGGCGTATTAATTTGAACTATACACGTCTCAGTAGTCAGATAATCAGATTGGAGATCGGTTCCATTCATTTCTAAAGCAATACTAGGGACGTCGATTATTAAAGTCACTTACTTTCTCATCAACGTCTTCTCTGCAATTTCCTTTAGGGACAAGAGCAGAAACTTTCCAAAACAGTATTCTCATCATTCCCTCTCCTGCTTAAAAGCCACAAGTTTCCAAGTTTTTTTATTAAAATACATTCAAACTTTTTTGTTAGGCTTGCAGTGCCCCTCAATTGGGCTAGTTTAACTAACTTCTGTAGTGTAAGTCCTTTACTTCCATTAAGTCAGTTTTCTTATTATTTTATGCTCCTACTCCTCTGCTTTCATAAGTAAGCTCCTACTTAATCCAACACTGCCCCGCCTCCATGCCAATCTATATTCCTTTAAAGACCTGCATAAAATTCCAAATCTCTATTTTTTTTTTTGTCTTTCCTTTTTTTGAGATTTGTTGCCCGGTTTGAGTGCAGCGGCACAATCTTGGCTGACTGTAACCTCCGCTTCCCGGTTCAAGCAATTTTCCTGCCTCAGCCTCCTGAGTAGCTGGGATTACAGGTGCCCACCACCATGCCCAGCTACTTTTTGTATTTTTAGTAGAGACAGGGTTTCACCATGTTCGCCAGGATAGTCTCAATCTCTTAACCTCATAATCTGCCCACCTCGGCTCCCAAAGTGCTGGGATTATAGGCGTGAGCCACCGCACCTGGCCCCAAATTCTCTTCTTCTTCTTTTTATTTTTTTTTGAGACAAAGTTTCGCTCTGTCGCCCAGGCTGGAGTGCAATGGTGCCATCTCAGCTCACTGTAACCTTTGCCTCCCAGGTTCAAGCTATTCTCCTACCTCAGCCTCCCGAGTAGCTGGGATTACAGGGATGCATCAACACACCTGGTTAATTTTGTATTTTTAGTAGAGATGGGGTTTCTCCATGTTAGTCAGGCTGGTCTCGAACTCCCCACCTCAGGTGATTCGCCCACCTTGACCTCCCAAAGTGCTGGGATTACAGATGTGAGCCACCACGCCTATCCCCAAATTCTCTTCTTAAAGCATTCTCTGATTAGCTATGCCTACATTAATCTCTGGTAATTCTTTATGGCATGTAAATATTGAATGTATTGATTTACACTAGTACCTATATGTATATATGTACATTTTTAAATTTTTGATATATGTCTATAATGTGTTTTATACCTCTAAGATGGGAAAGTTCTTGAAGACATGGGTAATCTAGCTCTCTTACAATCCTTATTACACACTCCAGCACATGACCCCGTGTTGGTGGCAGCCACGTTGTTTTTGTTGTTCTACTTTTCTAGTACATAATTCTCTGTAGTCAGAACTTCTCACCTAATGACATGGTAATGTTATCACTAGTGACATATAGTCACAACACTAGTGACAACATTATAATATCATTAGGTGAGAAGTCCTGACTACAGAGAAACATAAACCCTAAGAATATATTATACATTCTTCCACTGTAAGCCAAATAAGTCTTCTAGAAGAATGAAAATGCAGAGTCAGGTGGGTTTTTTTTTTTTTTTTTTTTTTTGTAAATCTCAACTTCTGAAATTTTAGCATTTTCTAGAAACATTGCAGAGTCAGTGTGTTTAGCCAAACAGCTGCCTGTTAACTTGACAGGTTGATTCACTGGGTTACAGCCATTTGAATGTTGTAGCATTTCCATTACATTTACCTACTGATTCAGCCCTGGGCATATTTACAAAACAAAATTCTTTCCCTGAAAATCTGCAGAACTACATACTCCTGCATAAGGGGTGGAGAAAGCTCAAGATTTGCAAGATTGGGTTAAAAATGGGAAAATAAATGATCTATATTAGGAAATGTTTATGAAATAAACTTGATTTGAAGAAGTGTGTTACCTTTGGTAATGGTGTTATTTAATTCATTGCTTTGTTTTTTCTCCTGTGTATTCTAGCATTCTTTAAAACCCAGAGATGTCCAGATAAATGATTTTGCAGTAGAAATCTTTCTTAGCATGATGCGGGATGAGCTTCAGACCTTTCTTATAAGGATATCATGTTGCTTCACCTTAATTTGTTTCCTTTGAAAGGTCTCATATTTATAATGGTACAGGAAAATAAAATAATAAAATGTTTCCGTCTTCTTTGCTATTGGCTGAGGAAATAAGGAGAGAGAGAGAGAGAAGAAATGAACATAAATGTATCAGGATAGGTTTGGCTGCATGTAACCAGAAAAATAATAACTGTTTATACTGTAATATATTATTTTACATAATAAGTCCAGAAGAAAAACAGTTACAGGGTTCATAATTCAGCTGCTTATCACAAATATCAAAGATTTAAGTTCTTTCCATTTTTTCATTTTTTCTTTCTTGATATATCAGCTTTGTCCTCAGGCTGCCTCCCCTCTTGGCCACAAGATGGCTGCAGCAGCTCTAGGCATCTTTTACCCTCCACAATATCTAGAAACAGAACAAAGAATTATTTCATCCCCATGTTTTTCTTCTTATTAGTGGGAGAAAAAAATTCCTGAAATCCCTCAGCTGACTTCCCCTCACATCTTATTAGCCAAATTGTGTCACATGTTCAGACCTCATTAGTCTCTGAAAGCAGGAATGGTACTATCAATCTTTGCTTAGACAAGGGCTTAGCTAACTATAATCTGCAAGACAAACTGCTACTTTTTTGTGTGCGTCCTGTGAGCTAAGAATGTTTGTGAATTTTTAAATGGTTAGGAAATAGAATTTATTTATATATATATATATTCTTTTTTAAAAAGTTTAATTATTGTGGGTACATAGTAGGTGTATATATTTATGGGATACATGAGATACTTTGATACAGGCATACAATGCATAATAATCACATTAGGATAAATGGGGCACCTATGACCTCAAGCATTTATCCTTTGTGTTACAACAATTTTACTATTTTAGTTATTTTTAAATGTACAGTAAATTATTGTTGACTGTAGTCACCCTATTGTGCTATCAAATAGATCATATTAATTCTGTCTAACCATATTTTTATACCCATTAACCATCCCTCCTTTGCCTCCCCACATCCAACTATGCTTCTAAGTCTCTGATAACCATCATTCTGCTCTCTATCTCCATTAGTCAATTGTTTTACTTTTTAGCTCCCACAGATAAGTGAGAACATACGAAATTTGTCTTTCTGTGCTTGGCTTATTTCACTTAACATAATGACCTCCAGCTCCATCCATGTTGTTGCAAGTGATAGTTTCTCATACTTTTTTATAGCTGAATAGAACTTCATTGTATATATGTACCACATTTTAAAAATTCATTTATCTGTTGATGGACACTTAGGTTGCTTCCAAATCTTTGATATTATGAATAGTGCTGCAATAAACATGGGAGTGCAGATATTTCTTCCATATATTGATTTCCTTTTTTAGGGAATATATGCCTAGCAGTGGAACTGCTGGATTATATTATAGTTCTATTTTAAGTTTTTTGAAGAACTTCCAAAGTGTATTCCAGAGTGGTTATACTAATTTACATTTTGACCAACAGTGTACGAGGGTTCCCTTTGCCCCACATCCTCACAAGGATTTGTTACTGTTTTTGGTTAAAAGCCCTTTTAACTTGAGTGAGATGACATCTCATTACAATGTCTATTTAAGTCTTTAATCCGTTTTGATTTTTTTATATGACCAGAGATAGAGGTCTAGTTTTCTTCTTCTGCATATAGACATACAGTTTTCTCAGCACCATTTATTAAAGAGACTGTCTTTTCTCCAGTGTATATTCTTGGCACCTTTGTCAAAAATGAGTTCACTGTAGATGTATGGATTTGTTTCTGGATTCTCTATTATGTTCCATTGGTATATGTGTCTGATTTTATGCCAGTACCATGCTGTTTTGGTTACTATAGCTCTGTAGTATAATTTGAAGTCAGGTAATGAGATTCCTCCAGTTTTCTTCTTTTTGCTCAGGATAGCTTTGACTGTTCTGGGTCTTTTGTGGTCTCATATACATTTTAAGATTTTTTTTCTGTTTCTGTGAAGAATGTCTTTGGTATTTTGACAGGGATTGCATTGAATCTGTAGATTGCTTAGTGTAATATGGACATTTTAATCCTATTGATTCTTCTAATCCATAAGCATGGAATATCTTTCCATTTTTTGTGTGTCTGATTCAATTTCTTCTTTCATCAATGTTCTATAGTTTTCATTGTAGCGATCTTTCAGTTATTTAAGTTAATTCCTAAGTATTTTATTGTATTTATAGCTATAGTAAACGGGATTAATTTCTTGATTTCTTTTTTCAGATTGTTTGCAATTGGCATTTAGAAATGCTACTTATTTTTGTATGTTGATTTTGTATTCTGCAACTTTACTGAATTTATCAGTTCTAACAGTTTTTTGGTAGAGTCCTTAGGGTTTTCCAAATATAAGATCATATCATCTGCAAACAAAGATAATTTGACCTCTTCTTTTCCAAGACATCCTTTATTTGTCTTGTCTGATTGCTCTAGCTACAATTTCCAAAAATATCATTTTATACTATAAATAGTATTATTGGAGCACAGCCATGCCCATTTATATACCTTTTGTCTATGGCTGCTACAGTGGCATAACTGAGTAGTTGCAACAAGAGATCATATGGCTTACAAAGCCTGAAATAATTATTCTCTGGCCCTTTACAGAAAAAGTTTGCCTACTTCTAGCTTAAACGAAACTCTATTCACCCTTAAGTACTGGGTCAGCCTCTCCCAAAACAGATAAAATAGTATATGTGTGTGTGTGTGTGTGTGTGTGTGTATACATATATATATATATATATATACTTTTTATAGAGATATAAAAAAGTATATAGACCTATATCTATATATATATATATATTTGTTTTGTTTTGTTTTTGCATGGGAGTAAATGTTTTATATAAAATTTTCTTAGAAAAGAGTAAGGGAGTAGGATGTTTGGGTAGGCAACAAATTTGTGTTTGTGGGGTGGGGGGAGGGTGAAGATATTGTTTGAGATTCAATCACATTTTAAATGAGTAATACACCTTGTGTATTGTAAAAAGGTAATTCCTGAAATATTACCAATATAACCTGTTGATAAGGCAGAGTTGACTTTATTGATTATGATGGTAAGGAAAAGAACCACCTCACAAAGTTTGGCAGTGTCTGTGAGTGGAGCTGTGAAGATTAGGTCAGAATTTATTAAGAATTGGAAGTTTGACTGACATAGGAACAGAAAACCAAGTACTGCCTGTTCTGTCTTGTAAGTGGGAGCTGAAAAATGAGAACGCGTGGACACAGGGAGGGGAACAACACACACCGGGGCCTGTTTGGGATGCGAGGGGAGGGAGAGCATCAGAAGGAAATAGCTAATGCATGCGGGGCTTAATACGTAGGTCAGGGGTTGATAGGTGTAGCACACCACTATGGCACACGTTTAACTTATGTAACAAACCTGCATGTCCTGCACATGTATCCAGGAACTTCAAATTTAATTTAATTTTAAAAAAAGAATTGGAAGTATGAGTCTAGGAAGGTTTTTCAATGTAGAAACTTGTTTAGGATTATACAAGAATTATGACACAACAATTCAGGATTGAAGAAAACAGCAAGGTGAGTCAAAAGATTCAGTAAATCTGAGCACAGATGTCTGTTGAATTTTCCATGAAAGAGTGGATAGAACTTTGGGGGAAGTTCCTATAAGGATCAGTGAAGCCATTCGCTTTGGTGGAAGAGCCCCAGAAGAGGAAAGAGGTGCTAAGACAGACAGTGGAACAGCAAAATCATGTTGATGTAGATGGTAAGGTGTGGTTTGGAGTCTTAGGGGCCAGGGGTAAGCAGTTTTGGTTCTCCTGTTTAGGGAGGTTCGTTAAGGATAATGTGAGGAGGGAAAGAATAGGTACAGTTGTGGTTAACTGAATTCATCTTTCTCCCTCCTTGCTTACAAACTAGTTCTAATGTTTAGACAAAGCCTATGATGCCTTAGCAATGATACTGTGCTAAGTAAAGCATCTCCGTTAGCTAACTCTTTCACATATACTTGCTTCTGTGTCTCTCATTGCAGCTCTCAGTGCACTAAAGCACAGGTAGTAAAGGAAGAAAGTCTATTGACAAAGTCAAGATATCCTCTGGGACAAGGCTTAAAGTATCATAGTTTAATTCAAAACTTACACAAATGCATTTGTAAATAAATGCTGTCAGATGACATTGTAATGGATAGTGCATACTTTTAAATTAATTTTCCTTTGATGTGATAAAAACATCTTACAAAAGAGATGTTGAAGCCTGGCTTTTGATATAAAGTAACATAATTTAGATATTAAAGTAAAAAACCTTTTCTTGATAGTAGTTGATTTAATTCAGTGCACGTACCAAGCATTATTCACTGTAGGTTATAAATTAGCTTTGAACCAGCTATAATTCTTAAAGCATTACTTATGACTGATTTATAGAAAATCTCATTAATTGCAATACCACAAAGACCTTGAAGTAAGCAAGAAGTAGAAAATAAAACTCAGCCTGGAGAGTAAGAAAGAATAGATGCATACACCTTATAATTAATAGCAATATATCATTGTTGCATGTGTTTTACTTACAGTATGTTCCTGATTATATCAAGTAATCCTTACCACAAATTTGAATAAGAGATATTATTGTTGCTCCTGTCTTAAAAAACAGGAAGAAACTGAGTGTCCCATCACTTTATTTTTAATATGTATTAAATATTTATTATATATTGCTTCTTATGAGCCAGTAACTTTATATAACACAGTATTATGTGACAGGCCTAGCCAAAGTCTTTTGAGTAGATAACAGTGTTCTTTCACAGATGGGGAAAGTATAGAGAGATGAAGTAACTTTCTCAATTTTATGGTCATTGAGGTTCAAACAGGGATATGATCTCAAGAAGTCTCACATTGGACCCTTTTCTCTTGACCACTGAGCATGGCTGCCTTTACTGCCTCACATTTTAAAAAGAAAAAGGTAGCAAATGGCAGAGTAAAGAATTATCTTCTTTACTTTTGTGCTGTTTCCAGTCAACCAGTTATTTCTACCTGTTTTGCCTGAGACCCTAGGATTCTGAGAAGGGCTATGGGGTAGGGAATGGGAGAAAGAATGGAGGAACAGGACCCTGGGACCCCAACCCTAAAAATGTTAATTTGTTTATGTATCAGGGATTTTGCATGCTATGTTATTTTATGCCCAATAACCTTAATAACATAGGTTTCAGGGGGAGAGGGCATATGTAAAACTACACTAAATCACTCAAATGATAAATTTTCGATGGTCATGATTACTGGAAATTTAGATAGCTTTCTATTGATAATGGAAATATAAAAGAGTTATTTAAGGCCATATTTAAATTTACAAGAAGGATAACTCTATCTGACTTAGGTTGTGAAACCTACCAACCGCATTGTTGTCATGATATAAATGGGGCAGGGGTGCAGTCCTATAAAACCTGTTAACAGGATTGACATGATGAGCCAGGCCTTTTTGTTTAGTAATTGTTTTAGAATGCAGGTTTTATTATTATTTAGCTATAGTGAAGCAACAGATCAGGAGATGGCTGCTGTTTAAAAAGTGACGTTTTACTCACAGCTCACAGGAGGCGGGGCATGGCACAGCACGTGGAGGCCACAGTGGGAAGCAGCAGGATCAGCCAGTAGGGAGCAGCCAGTGGAAAATGTGGGCAAGAGTCTTTATTGTGGTTTTAGGGGAAGGCAGGGTAAATGGGCTTATGATTGGGTAGTTTGAACAATTTTGGCAGGCTCTGGGACATAGGGGCTGTCCCTTGTTGTCTGGTAAGTGGTAAGTGGACGTGGGGTGATTAGGGCAGGGGAATGGTGGTGTGAGTGTTAAGAGTCCTGGGAGAACCTGATAAAGAAGGTGGCTGGGGTCTGACCTTTGGATTGGCTGGTTTGCGTATGAAAGTCATGCTTATAGGCAAGTCCTTGACTATTTCTAGGAATTTGCTAGCCCTGAAAGGGTAGCCTCTCTAGGATCAGCAAGGCCTCAAATGTTAGAACATCAGAAAACACAAAAAATAAAAAGGCATGATTAATACATGAGAACATGTGACTATATATATGCAAAGGGCTGTGATTAGATATTTGCTTTGTCATACATTTTTCCATATCTTTTCATTTTGTGCCCACAGTATGCCAGGCACTGTGTTGGCAATAGGCTAAGAGGAATCCATCAGACATGGCCCCTGTTCTCACAGAGTCCACAGGCTGATGGAGGAAACCACCCAGAAACAAATAATCACAGTACCAGATGGTGTGAAAAGTCAATCTAGAGCTGCAACAGCTCCAAGGAAGGAAGCAAGTTGGTTGGCCTTAGAAGGCTGGGGAAAAAAAATAGTAACTCAGAATCTATTACTCAAATATTTTTGCTGTCATAGAGAAGGACATAAAAGCCTCTGAAGCCAGAAAGCAATGGAGGACTTAAATATCACCTTCTTAAGACCAAGGTTCCTTACAGTGTTTTTGTAAATGTGGGTATATGTTTAAGGATTGCTAATGACAGCTGCTTTTCCTTAAGAGTGCATCTCCTATTACTGGGGGGAAAGAAAGCCTCTTCTCTACCTTCTGTAGGCTATGTAAATGCAACTATTTCTCACTGGGGATCTCACCACTAGTGAAAGGATCATGTCCTAAAAAGGAGCCAGCCCTTCTTCCTCAAGCTCTCGGTGGTAGACAAGGAAGTGCTGGCTTTGAAACTGGATTGCTCTTTGGCACTTGCTTCTCTCCAAGACTCACCTGAGCCAACAGGAAGATCTTCCTAATTGCTCTGCTTGCCACTAGTTTCTTCCATTGCTTGTCTGTGCCCCATATTAACCTCGCATCATCATTTTTCAAAACAAAGTCAATGATAGCATTCTTTTCTAAAAACAAAACATGTTGCCTGCACTATAAAATTGGGACTCTTAAGTTTGACATAACCAACTCTTAAGAGTCTTTACCCGATCTTATTCCAGCTTCCTTTCTCATTCTCGTCCTCAGGCCTTCCATTCTCCTGATAGAGGGTACTTTTTACTATTCCCTGGATGTACTAGCATTTTTCATGTCTGCTTGCCTTGGTTCAGCTGATCCCTCTGTGCTTAAAATGCCCTTCTTTCCTTTTCTCAGCAGCTTCTACAAAATATAGATCAGATATCCGTCTTCTTTGAAACCTCCTTGGTTTTCCGGCATAGATTAAGTTGCTCTGATGTTAGCGCTTTTGTGCCAATGTAGACTTCTGTCATAGCAATGAACATGTATCATTGTACTTCATCTGTTTGCTTTTCTGTCTCACCCTTTAAATTCCCTCGAGGTAAGGCTTCTATTCCTCATCCTTATATGCCCACTACTTAGCAAAATATCTGGCTGAAGGAAACAACAAAAAGGACTCAGAACAATACCTCCCACATTGTCAGAACTCAATAAATGTTAGATATGATTATTTTATAATAAAATATTTTTATATTAATTTATTGTTAATATTTTAAATAATTAATAATTACATTTGTTATGTCATACCTATAAATATTTTTAATATTACATTATTATTTCAATATTAAATTTAATATTAATTTGTTTAATATTAAAATATTTTAAAATCAAATAATTTATAAATTTTTAATTTTTAATTTATAAATTGATGAATTATAATTTTAAAAATTATAATTTAAAAATTTATAATGAAATTAATATTTCATTATAAATCTAAATATATTAGTATAATGATTACTATTATTTATAATGAAATTAGTATTTATAATAAAATTAATATTTCATATTAAGATATTTTTAATATGAAATAATAACCATATCTGTCATATAATCATATCTAACATTTATTGAGTTCTGACAATGTGGGAGGTATTGTTCTAAGTCCTTTTTCTGTATTAACTCATTTTATCCTCACAACAACCCTATGTGGTGTGTAATATTAACATCTTCATTCCGATTTTGCGAGTGGGAGAGAAATTAAGCCACAGAAAGGATAAGTAACTTGCTCAAGGTGACACATAATGGGTCCTACATTAGTGCCTTTTTGAATTGAAATGTGTTGACCCCTCCCACTGGCCCCCCCGCTTTTTTTTCTTTCCAAGAGATTCATAGAAGACACACTGTTTATTGAGTTGACAGACTTGGGAGAAGTTATTACACAGGTGCCCAGTCCACAATTAGTCAGCTTGAGTGGGGTGTATACTTGGTAACAACATAAGCTCCTTTGGAAGACTTCCTTCGGCCACAAGAGATGCAGGAGATGAGTTATTTTCCTTCCCAAAAATCTACTCAAAACCAGTAAGAGTAGGGACACAAGACATAATAGTCCTGTTACACTATTTTTTTCTGTAAATAAAAATTATGGTTCATGGGAAAATAGTTAATATGTGATATGTCTGCTTATAGGCTGCAGTCAGCTATGTTATAATGAGTTGGTATATGAGAATCTCTAGAAGTTTATATATACATGTGTGTGTCACTATTTCAGTGCATCTTCACAGGTACCATAAATTAAGTTGCCAGTGCTTACAGCTGAGGTCACCCCCAAAGGGAAGGTATTTTAAAGAAATTGTGAAAAATATTTTGCATTTACCTTTATTCCCATAGCAACATTTTTATGGAGCATCTGAGATCATATTCTCTGGGATCAGTCTAATGAGCATCTGAGCGCTGCTTTATACTTACTAAACATGTGACTTCTTGAATGTCACTTCTATGATGATATTTCTTCATTTTGAAAATGAAAAGAATGACAATTCCTACTTCAGAGAACTGTTGTAAGGATTACGAAGGATTACAACCAGCTTCATAGGCCTACAACCTGTGCAGTTGCAAAGAAACCCACATTTAGATGGACCCACACTTGGTTTAGTGGTCTTTTGTTACTGATTTGATATTATTAATACTTTTTTATAAGGCTTCCTACATTTTTATTTTGCACTGGGAACCACAAATTATGTAACCATTTCCAGACAGGCTTGTTTGTGAAGTATGTAGCCCATGGTGCTTGGCACATAAAATAACCTTCGATATAATATGTCAGCTATTACTACTTTTGCAAAGGAGCTTTTAGTTTGTTTGATATAGTCCCAAAGTCCTATTTTCTAAGCTTTTCAATCTGCCGTGGACATTGAAGCTAATGGTGGGATATGTATTATATGTCCTCATGCATTTGGGCCACATTTGATTGGTAAACAATACATTAGTGTCCTCTACTTCATTGACCCCTTACTCTGTGGTTATACATCTCGTAGAATGTGGGCTTTGGATGGCTCCTAATTTGGATTAAAGGTACATTTTCCTCTAAATATGAACCACATAGCTTAATAAAGGATATTCGATTTGTTTTTAATTTGTCTGACACGTGACGGGTCTAGCTGATATACTATATCACCGACATTACTCCAGAAAGACACTTAGAGTAAATCTAATCTAATAATTGTTTTTTTGCTTTTATTTTGCAGACTGTTTGAATTCCAGAAGGACCAACACCAGATAAATTATGAATGTTGAACAAGATGACCTTACATCCACAGCAGATAATGATAGGTCCTAGGTTTAACAGGGCCCTATTTGACCCCCTGCTTGTGGTGCTGCTGGCTCTTCAACTTCTTGTGGTGGCTGGTCTGGTGCGGGCTCAGACCTGCCCTTCTGTGTGCTCCTGCAGCAACCAGTTCAGCAAGGTGATTTGTGTTCGGAAAAACCTGCGTGAGGTTCCGGATGGCATCTCCACCAACACACGGCTGCTGAACCTCCATGAGAACCAAATCCAGATCATCAAAGTGAACAGCTTCAAGCACTTGAGGCACTTGGAAATCCTACAGTTGAGTAGGAACCATATCAGAACCATTGAAATTGGGGCTTTCAATGGTCTGGCGAACCTCAACACTCTGGAACTCTTTGACAATCGTCTTACTACCATTCCGAATGGAGCTTTTGTATACTTGTCTAAACTGAAGGAGCTCTGGTTGCGAAACAACCCCATTGAAAGCATCCCTTCTTATGCTTTTAACAGAATTCCTTCTTTGCGCCGACTAGACTTAGGGGAATTGAAAAGACTTTCATACATCTCAGAAGGTGCCTTTGAAGGTCTGTCCAACTTGAGGTATTTGAACCTTGCCATGTGCAACCTTCGGGAAATCCCTAACCTCACACCGCTCATAAAACTAGATGAGCTGGATCTTTCTGGGAATCACTTATCTGCCATCAGGCCTGGCTCTTTCCAGGGTTTGATGCACCTTCAAAAACTGTGGATGATACAGTCCCAGATTCAAGTGATTGAACGGAATGCCTTTGACAACCTTCAGTCACTAGTGGAGATCAACCTGGCACACAATAATCTAACATTACTGCCTCATGACCTCTTCACTCCCTTGCATCATCTAGAGCGGATACATTTACATCACAACCCTTGGAACTGTAACTGTGACATACTGTGGCTCAGCTGGTGGATAAAAGACATGGCCCCCTCCAACACAGCTTGTTGTGCCCGGTGTAACACTCCTCCCAATCTAAAGGGGAGGTACATTGGAGAGCTCGACCAGAATTACTTCACATGCTATGCTCCGGTGATTGTGGAGCCCCCTGCAGACCTCAATGTCACTGAAGGCATGGCAGCTGAGCTGAAATGTCGGGCCTCCACATCCCTGACATCTGTATCTTGGATTACTCCAAATGGAACAGTCATGACACATGGGGCGTACAAAGTGCGGATAGCTGTGCTCAGTGATGGTACGTTAAATTTCACAAATGTAACTGTGCAAGATACAGGCATGTACACATGTATGGTGAGTAATTCCGTTGGGAATACTACTGCTTCAGCCACCCTGAATGTTACTGCAGCAACCACTACTCCTTTCTCTTACTTTTCAACCGTCACAGTAGAGACTATGGAGCCGTCTCAGGATGAGGCACGGACCACAGATAACAATGTGGGTCCCACTCCAGTGGTCGACTGGGAGACCACCAATGTGACCACCTCTCTCACGCCACAGAGCACAAGGTCGACAGAGAAAACCTTCACCATCCCAGTGACTGATATAAACAGTGGGATCCCAGGAATTGATGAGGTCATGAAGACTACCAAAATCATCATTGGGTGTTTTGTGGCCATCACACTCATGGCTGCAGTGATGCTGGTCATTTTCTACAAGATGAGGAAGCAGCACCATCGGCAAAACCATCACGCCCCAACAAGGACTGTTGAAATTATTAATGTGGATGATGAGATTACGGGAGACACACCCATGGAAAGCCACCTGCCCATGCCTGCGATCGAGCATGAGCACCTAAATCACTATAACTCATACAAATCTCCCTTCAACCACACAACAACAGTTAACACAATAAATTCAATACACAGTTCAGTGCATGAACCGTTATTGATCCGAATGAACTCTAAAGACAATGTACAAGAGACTCAAATCTAAAACATTTACAGTTACAAAAAACAAACAATCAAAAAAAAGACAGTTTATTAAAAATGACACAAATGACTGGGCTAAATCTACTGTTTCAAAAAAGTGTCTTTACAAAAAAACAAAAAAGAAAAGAAATTTATTTATTAAAAATTCTATTGTGATCTAAAGCAGACAAAATTATGTGTATTCCTCAGAACCTGTTTTTGCTGCACTTACTCACTATTTTCCCACATCTCATTCCTCCCTTCCCTGATTGCCATATTTTTCATAGCAGATCTCAATTCCTTAAAGAACTGGTCTAGGAAATTTTGTAAGAATTCTGTTACACTTTGAGATTTTTATGGTGAATTCTAGTGGTGAGATCCAGTCTATTTTGTCTCTCTCTCTTTTTTTAATTTTTTTCTTTTTCCCTCATACCCATATGAAGTAATCCAATGGGGAATGCAATATTAGAAATAGATTTTTAAGAGAGAACAAGGAAAAAAATGCAAGATCTTATATTTTTCATGTAATGACCTGTTCTGTATTTATGAGGAAGACCATTCTATGGAAAAGAAAAGAAAGTAAGCAAACAACAGATTAATTTACATATGAGCATCTATAAAACCCATGACTTTTAAACAACTCTAGAACCAGAATTTGTAGTTAAAAAGCTAAAAATAAGATTATAAATAAAATATTGTTGGTTTTTCTGTACCTGGACACAACTCATTTGTAGTATGGCTCAAATGTGAGAAACTTGAAGGTAATTAGATTTTCTGCTTTCTAAGAAAGAAAATACTGCAGTATTCTTTAGTCACAAAATCAATCTCTACAGGGTCCTGTTTGACTAGTTGACTTGAGTTTTAGATCTATGTTTAAGGATGCTGTGGTATTTTTTCCTTCTCATTAGGCTTGCCCTTTGTAGAATGCTCAGGTTCGAAAATAATGATTTTGTGAAGTAAATTTAATTCTACTTGAAGGAAAGTTTCAGTATAATTTATTTACTGCCTCCTAAACATAATTTCACTGGCCAGATGAACTATAACTGCGAAACATGGAAGTATTCTAAATCATCTAGAGCTGAAAAAGAATATTTGGTGATGAGTGTTAGCAAATTCAGTTCAATTCAATGATAATTATTAAAGACCTACTACACAGTAGTAAACACAGATTTTAGTATTTAGTATTGTGGGTGCACAACTGACAAGATCTGGTTCCTGCTCTTGCATTACTCCCAATCTACATAAAAATGATTAAAGAAATCATCTCAGTTCATTACTGGTTGCCAGTTCTAATTTTACTGTTAGGTGAAAGGCTGTGAATCAGAACCTTAAATTTTCAAAATATTAGATTACTGTTATTATAGAAAGCTCTTGGTTTTCTGATGGTTTCTTCCATCTTTCTGGAAGAGGTGATTATCTTTCTAAATGCAAACTGCAGAACTTTAAGAAGTGTGGGTTTAGATTTGCTCTGAAAGATGAATACATACCAGGAGAGGGCAATGCTAAATCAGTGGTCATTAATTAATGGTATTTTTTAAGGAGCTGGGGGCATCTTGGCTAAGAGACCATACACTAGCTTCCAAGTAAAAAAAGAACTTGCTGGTTATTGTACTTTGGCATTCTCCTGATATTTTAATATATTATGTATATGACTTGTATCTTTATGTGAAACAAGTGAATATATATAGATCTCATTATTGGCCTTGAAACTTGCTACCTTGGTGGTGAAACAAGGACTGACCAAGCTGAAGAAAACTTCAGCTCCTAATGGCTAAGAAGCTTGGATACTCACACTTAATTCTGCAGGCTGAACCTTACTCCATGGTTTTGTGGTCTCCAGGTGTGAAAAAATCAATTATTACTAGCAAAGTAGGTCAGAGAAATGGGAGAAAAGGACGGGAAATGAGAGCATGCAGGAGTCTTGCTTCTATTTTTTTTGATCACCAATTCTCTGGCTTTTTTCTTCCTCATATCTTACCTCCCTTGGTTAGGAACACAATCCACACTTGGTTTCACTGTGGAGAAGACTCAAGAAAAGGGAAAACATATTTTGGCTACTGTTTGTCAAGTTATTCAGTATTGAATATACTTAACATATTCCCAACCTGCAGATCACAAAAACACAAACAAGCAACAACAAAAAACACCAACAAATATCTATAACAACAAGCAAGCGCTAGTACAAAGAAAAGTGATATAAATCGGGAGGGAAAATGATCCTGCTTTCTCTACTTGGCTTGCGTTCACCAAACTCTGTCTTTGCTGACTCTGAAGCTTCTTTCATTTTAAGCTTATAATTCTTATAGGTTTAGTCCAAGTATGCAATTACCTTTGGCTGTGAGAGGTGGCTGAGCAGTTAGACAAATGCTACTAAATAGGATAAAAGGTGAACTTGCACTTAAAAAGTTAGGTTGGAATCTAAAGCATACAATTCAGTCTTCTAGGAGGTTATAGTATAGTACTAATGAATATATTTTGGGAAATAAATTTGATGCAAAGTTTAAATAAACCAGACTTGACTTCTATAATAAATTTAGAAACTCTTTTACCAAAGGTCCTCATTGCAGGTTTTGGGGATAAAGGGTAGAGTGCTATAAATCTATTATTTAAAGAAAACTAAAATGAATTCTAGATGTTTCTGATTAACAGTAAGCCTCTATTTTCCCTGCATAACATATTTGACCCTTGGCCCATCAGAACCGTAGCTGCACTGATGTATTAGAGACCATTACACACGTGAATTTACTTGGTTTAGCAGGAAGCCTATATGACTGTTCAAATATTTGCTATGTTGTTGTACCAAAATACAATTCTGTGTCTACTGCTCATTGTAGTCTATCCAAAGGCAACTAGGCAGCAGTATTCTGAAATACGTACACCAAAAATACACCATTTACAATTCATCAAGTTAAAGTAACCCAATGATAATCTCTGTGTGTGTGTGTGTGTGTGTTTGTATTTCCTGCTAATAGTATGCAGTTTGCTTCCCTAAACATCAGAGATGCTTCAGAAAGAAGATTCTCTAACATCTTTTTCTATCTTTTCTATTCAGGAATTTTACTCTTCCATATCTGGCCATGACCTTAGTCTCGAACACTCTTTTGAAAGTGTACAGATGTATATGCAAAACAATATAGAAGGATTTGGTGTAGCTCACACACATAGGCTCTGATACAGCTTTAATCATTTCCCCTCGTATTTCAAATATTCTGAAATCATGTATCATCTTTTTCAAAGACTGAAATAGGTTTTTTGCATATGGAAGAGTGATAAATTTTTTTTGATAAAGAAAATGTGGCTAGTTCATAATTGCTTTTAGGCCTTATAATCAAAAAATTAAAAATTAGGATATTGTTTGAGACCCTTTTACTATGAAATAAAATTCTAAATATAGATGTGCTGGGGGTAAAAAATCTTGACAATGTAAGGGCTATTTACATGGCAGAAAGAAAAGGAAGAAGGTATATCAAGAATAGCCTGCACTGAAACATGAAAACATATTAAGTAGATGGCCCCGGCGTATCCAACATTTTTAAGGTAAAGATTGATCAAGGTGAAAAAAAAAAAAAAAAAAAACTCAGTCTCTTATCTTTTTGGGATAATCTTCAAGATATTTAGATAAAGTAGAAGAGTTAGATGAGTGCTTACAAATACGATGTGGCACTCTAAAGCAATATAATTTTAAAACATTGTGTTCAACTACTTATTTGTTGTTTCAGCTTGTTTTAATAAGAATCTTGAAAATAATGATATCATTAACTATCACAGACATAGCATGTGAATGCTGGGTAAGCAGTCATACTCTGCTAAGAAGCTGTTTCTCTTAAATATAGTTGCACAGAATCAAATATCTTATAAAACTTATCCTGAAATTACATATGCATCATTATATTTGATTAGAATGTGATTCTGTACAACAGCTATTTCTGATAAAAATGAATCTAAAAAGTTACCTTCCAAAAATCAAGGTCCCTGCGATTTCTTTCTCTTCTTTTGCAAGAAGAAATGTGAATTCCTAAAAGCTCTGTACATATTAGATAGGAAGCAGCTGGGACACCACTGTCTTCTCATGCTTCATCGGGATACAGAACAAGATACATCTGGCTCTATGAGAGAAAAAAGAAATCTTCTAGAATTAATGTAGCACACTGTCAATTAGGATCCAAATTTAGATACTGAATGGAGCCTTCTCAAAACACATACCAGTTCACATCCTTCTGTTTCTTAAACTGCTGCCAACAGAACTTCCAAAATTTCAACCTTATTTGAGAAAACTATATAAATTGTATGTAAAATTATATAATTAAATTTTATAATATGTTTAGCAGTAAAATGTAAAACTGCTGCTCATTTTTTGTTTTGCCCAGGATTAAGAAAAAAGAAAAATAGAGAGGAACTTGCTGCAAGGCAGACAATAAATGAAGCTATTTTAATGAAAGCACATGATATTGGAAAAGTCTTTGTTTTGTAAATTTTGTTCTATGCAGAAAATGAGCACATCTATCTATCCCTTGCGCCAAAAACAGAAAGGAAGGCCTATGAAAATCAGACCATGAAGTCTTATTTTTCATTATTTGGTCTAGTAATTTAATTTCATTTTCCAGATTATTAATGCTGCACTTTATTATATATTTGATGCTGAATTGCTGAATTTGACTTGTCCAAATGGCATCAATCCTGCCTTTATCTCATTGTCAGAAGTAGTGGATATATTGCTTTTTATCCTGATGAAAGGGAAGATTCAATGTTGTTTGAAGGAGAGGGGCTGATCTGTGTGGTGGCAGTAGAACATACTCTGATTGATGTCCTCTAACCTTGAAAACTTGCCAGAGCATCCACCTAGTTCAACCCTAGTTCAGTTATCATGGTGGAAACCCACGATGGGCACCCTTAGCAACTATTGTGCCTATATTAATAAGTCTACTGAATGACAATTAGTTCATCCCCTTACTTCTTCAGCCCTTACTTCCACATTGAAAGAAGTAAAAAGTGGAACTCACCAATTGCTATTTAAGCACATTTGCTAGTTTTGTAAAGTCTATAGACTTCTAAGAGGAATATATGGAACCTCAAGTAAATATATTAAAACATGCACAAAATAAATGTATTTATGATATATACTTTTCATTGTAGTTACTATGAAATTCTAATCAAAAAATTTATAATACTAGAGAAATCTCAGGTTTTACTAATGGGAATTATGAAAAAATATTAACCTTAATACAATTTGTAAAATGCCTTAATAGTTAGATGTTGAAATGGACTTCCAGGTCCTGTAGCTACTTCTATTGAAATTATCATAATGTTTTACAAAATGAGAAAAGTAATACAGTTTCTCTTTCCAGTTGCCCTGAAGCAGACTAACTGATGCTTGTAAAGATGTTTCTCAGCATAAATGGATTGTTAGAGAATGAACTTCAGTTAATTTTGACCTTAAAAAAGAGTCACGTAGCTATGTATTTTCATCTGAAACATTTTCAAGAGTCTTGCAAACAAATCACTTTAAAGTAATTAATGACAATGTTTATGTGCTCAATTACATTTTGGTTTTTCAATACATATTCTTACCGTATGTGAAAGTAGATTGTATCCCTGGTTTTCATTTTTCAGCACGTTTTCATGTTTTCTAAGAGAAGTATAAAATCAAAATCTGTCACTACTGCTCAACATTTAGTTATGCAATCTGGAGTTCAACTCTAAACAATATCGGGCAACTCATATAAGCCAGTGAATTATTGCCTAGGAATCAAAGGGTGCTTCTTTTTCATTCTACTCTTAAATCCCACTTAAAAGACCTGATAGTTTTATTATTATTAATATAAACTTTACCTTTACGAAGAATGGAAAATTTCACAATATTGAAAAATGCTTTAAAACTGAAGATTATATATATAATTTTATGAAGAAAAATATCCCATTTCTTATCAAAGTGCCAATATATATGGATAGATAGAATATTCATCAGAAAATATATGCTACTAAAATAATCTCATCTATTAGCCAACATAGTTTTATTTTAATGATATTATCATTAAACATTTGTAAAACTCAATTTATTATAAATCCTGAGATTAGTAACTGTTATTTGAAAGCCATTTTATTAATCATGGAAAGCACTAATATTAAGGAGTAAAACATCAACAATTAATGTCAGAAGTAAACCATGAGCTCTTAGAAATTAGTGGGATACCATTAGGCATTTGCAAGATATAATAATTCAAAAGTAAAAATTATATGCTTTGTAGCTCAAAAATGCTTTCACCTATTTTCTCATTTGTGGAGCCTTGAAATAACAGTAGGTGAGTATTTCAAATTCAAGCATCAGATATTTCATAAATACTGCATATGCCTGTGTGTGGAATTATTGATATTTTGAACCTATAAACAGGATAGAAAGGAGGAGATGGTCGGGAAACAACACCGGAGAAGAAAAAGAAGTAAATGGTAAGAGTGGAAAAAATGATTAGATTATGTTTATTTTAGAATAGATTCATTTAGAGAATATGAATTGAGGAACCTACTTAATTCCAGGCACTATTGGCAGCTCTGGATGCACAGCAATGAACAAAACTTTTAAGTCACGCCCACAAGATAAGGTGACCAACTCATGTCAGTTTGCACAGATGTTCCTGGTTTTAGTACTGAAAGCCCTGCATTCCAGAAACCCCTTAGTCTAGGGCAAATCAAGACGGTTGCTCACCATTATCAGAACCTCACTTTCTGGTAACTGTCATCTTGATTTCCAAATTCATATTAATATGTTTATCTCATTGTTAACGACAATGCAAGGTAGCACTGACCACAAGTAACCAATGGTTAGTATACCTGTTTCTAATTGGGGCAAAGTTACAACAAGAGCAAATTATAGTAATATCCAACTTCCTAGAATTATTTCTAGACAACACTCCTTAGAGTTCAACTGAAGTATCAAAAGCACAACTTGCTCTCAAGGAAGAGTTAGTGTCTGGGAATGTGAACGAACAATCATAACTACCATTTGCAGGACACGTACGTATATCATCTCTAGTTCTTACAAAGCCCTGTAAGGTAGGTATCATTATCTCCATTGTAAGGATAAAGACTTTGAGAGTAAACTCTCCCATACACAAGAATGAGAAAGAAAACCCAAGGTAAAAGAAGAGAATTGGAGCTTTCAGATGGCTATAGCGAGTCTTGTTTAAGCAATAGCATTTATTTTTCAGAACAGAAAACTATTAATGCTCTCAGTATATTTTACTTCTTGTGTTCTATTGGATTATGTTTTCCTGGAGACTGGCTTCTCTTTGGGGTCACATTTTGGTAATCAACGTTAGTCTTATTCTTGTTCAGTCAAGTTTACTAATGAAATGGATAGGACAGCACCTTTGAAGCACTGACTTGGTTAATGTGGCAATGTTTGAACTATTTTTGTATTGACTATTATTGAATTTCATAGAGGAACTTCAAATTGAAGACGTTATGGATCAGCCAGCATTCAAAGATGAAAATAAATCAATCAACACTTTTTATCACAATTATACAGTTTTAGATATTTTATTTTAGGGTTGCATTATGATTCACTTTTATATTCTAATCAAATGTCATTGATGGATATCCCTGAATACCACAGTAGCTAAACCAGCATATTCTAGTCCTTTGCCATAAGAAAATAAAATGCTCTTTACTAACTTCAATAGTTCTTTAACATCTCATTATGTACATTGTTTTTATGAAGTCAGTAAAATCATCCAATTCATCCTTCTTAGAATACAACACACTATTTAAAGTTGTCTAAACTTTTTAAGAGGTAACCATTAGGCTGCAACCATTTTTCACTTGCCAAGTAGCTAAAAAAATAGAAAAAACATAAGACATGCCCCTAAAAGCAAGACACTTAACTTCTGAAAGTTGGAGACTCAACTCAAATGAACAGTACTAAATTTAAAAAATCTAATTATCCCAACTGAGTGCTCCTGACAAATTTAAGCCTCTATGCTTCAGTATTTGTTAGTTATTTTTTATATTTAGTAAAAGCTTTACCTTTGGTAAATAATGAATGCAACCAAAGTAAAAATATTGCCATAATAATAAATGGAGACATGAGATAATTAACTGGCTAACACGGATTCGCATTGCAAAACGGTAGAAAATCTTTCCACATAAAGAAGTACCTGACAGACTTGAGAATGGAACACTAGTTGTAGAACTTTTAATACAAAATGAGTGATTAGTTTTAAGTCCTTGACCCAATTCAGTGTCACTTCATTTGTAAGTACATTCATTCATTTATTCGTGGAACATTTATTGAGTGTTTTTGCTATGCCAACAATAAAGTTACTATTAATACAAAAATAAGAGACACAGCTTTTGCCTGCAAGAGGTTAACAATATTGCAAATACAATATGATGAATTGAATGGAAGAGGTAGCACATATTATATAATCAGAGAGAAGGGAAACAGACCTGGGCTGTGTAGTTGGAAGAGGTAGAATCAGATTTGCGTTTTATGTGAATAAAAGCAAACTAGATTGAGCCCTACCGGATGAATAGGAGTTAGCCAGGTGGTAGAAGGTGATATGTCAGTTTTCCCAGAACAAATACAGCAAAGTCAAGGAACAAGCAACATCATGATGATAGAAGACTGCAAGTGGCTTGGTGTTTCTATAATAGAACTAAACATTCAATTTGGAGATTGCTAAAGACAAAACGAAGACAATGATTTAAGGCTTTGTATATGGCATATTGACCTTATTAAATTTAACTTATGGATGACGATGAAGTATTAACATTTTCTAAATGGTCGTGTGGCATTGATACTAGGTTTGAGCTTTGAATGGGTTACTAGCATGGCAGAAGAAAAAAAGTTGAAGGTTAAAAAGACTAGGACAGAGAGAAATCCATATTGGAGATTGTTTTACTATCGTAACAGAGAGATAATTGGTGGAAGTTAAGGTCCAATTAAAAAACAATAAACCAAGTTAGCTAGACTTGTTTTCTCATTGTATGATGACAGAAGAGAAGGAAACAAGGTTTCTTACATTTGTTGACTAGTGGAAATAATGGAAGATCAGCAGGTAAGGCGTGATTAAAAGATAATGTTTATAGTTAGTTGAAAAAAAGTTGTTCCACGTGAAGATTGGGAAAGGAAGTGTTGCAGAACTTTTCCGTAGTTCATCTAAAGACAGAGTTCTTGTCCATCCCACAGCCCTGAAAATGTAGGCTTGCAGATGGCTTAAAGGGTGAGTAAAGCAGGGTTTTATTGGGTGAAAAGAAAAAAAGAGCCAGAGTGGAGGGAGAGGGGGCGGAAACGGGGACTCTCACTAGGCCAGAGTCCCTCCGCTAGGGCACTTTCTGCCACGTAGTTGGAATCCCAGGTTCCACACAGGAAGAGGAGGGGCCAGGTTCAGGCTCCTCCCTGCTGCAAACGTCATGAACTTCCCAAGGCTCCATCTCAGTGGGCAGGCTGGTTGGAGTTTCTTCAGGGACCCCCTCCCACATGGCTGTCTCATTCCCTCCTTTAAAGAAGTTCATCTAACTGCCGTTAGATTATGGATAAGGACAAAGACCG
Source organism: Symphalangus syndactylus (assembly GCF_028878055.3). Taxonomy (NCBI): domain Eukaryota; kingdom Metazoa; phylum Chordata; class Mammalia; order Primates; family Hylobatidae; genus Symphalangus; species Symphalangus syndactylus. The sequence goes on from NC_072428.2 coordinate 16,602,522, forward strand.
ATCTTAACTGCTTCCTGCTGACAGGGCTGCTGTTTGGGGAAACGGCAGTCCCCACAGGCCTATTTAAGGGTTCCCAGCAAAAGGGGCCATTGTCAGAGGCTCTGGCTGCATAAGAGTTTGGAGTTTGATGGCCTGAATGCAAGAACAGACAAACCGGGTTATTAGAAAACATGTATCAAAACAAAACAAGGGGACGAGTAAAGACAGCTCAAAAATTCTGAGGTTTTTTTTTACCAGTTTACACAGGGAGATGGAGGCCAGTAGCCTGACTGGTTAAAAAAAAGAAAAACTTTGCCCCTTTGCTAGCATGTTGGGCTTCTGGGTTCCCATCTCCTGAGCTCAATCTTAAGCCAATCAGTTTAAGGTTTAGGAAATTAACTCTTTCCAGTTTGGAGGATGCATCTGAGGGGACTGTCTCATAGTATGGAGACATAATTACCTATTAGGGAATACAGGACCCAGGAGGAGAAAGGAATAAAAAGAAAGCATTTTTTCAAAGGAGTCCCAACGCTTCAGAATGCATTCTAAAGGGGTATAGACTGAAGATGAATGACTACCCATCTAGAAAGAGGGCAGCAGGTATCCCTGGTTCCCTTGTTCTTAGGAGATACCGGGGTATGCAAGGGAGACAAGGAAGAGTGTCCTCTTTCCCTTCTTCTGTCCTTGCATCCCTGGGTTCCAGCGACCTTGGCAGGTGCTGCCATGAGTGTTAAAGCGGCTTGCACCCATGAAGCAGGAGGGTCTAGAGAACAGGAATTATCTGCTCTCACCTAGGTCTCTTTTCCACCTACTGTCAGTAGCCTTGGAGTTCCCTAGACCTCATTTATGCCATGAATATTAACATGGTCTTTATCCATGCAACAGGAAGCTTGGGGTTGGCTTAATCGGTGGGAATCAGCTACACTCACCTACACTGTGTCTTTTAACCTATGTTGTCATTTGCTTCTGGATCCCTCAGATCGTTTTCCTTCCTGGGGCTTTGACCTGAAGCTTGGAATTGAGTTTGAGACAAAAATGTGTCTCAAGAGGGGTTGCATGAACTCCTTATCACAAGCTGAATGGTAAGGTGAAACTGTGGAACTGTGTCCTCCTCCAATAAGGGAGAGGAAAGGATGTCTTGTGACACAGATAACTGGCTGTTATAGTTACGCTTGCTAGAGTTTGGGCGCATGGTGCTTTGCTTTGGTTTCTCCCTTGGTCTTACTTTACCAAAAAGAAACTGCTGAGTAATAGGTATCCTATTTATTCCCATCACCTGGAAAGATTTGCAGGATAATTGCTCAGAACTAGAATACTGATCCATATTTCTACATTACCCATCCCTTTTGTTCTTTCTGAGCTACAGCTGGAGATTGCTGGTTGGTTCACAGGAACAATCAGGGTTAGTCTAAAACGTAGGCAAAAAACTTCAAGACAACAAGTTTAGAATTTAATGACAAATATATAAGTTTTGAAGCATGATTTCTTTCTCTCCAGACCTCATGTTTGTTAGAAAACAAATTATGATAGGACTGAGTGGTTTTCAAAATAGACTTTAGTCTTATACTTGGCCTGATTGTTTGCATAAAGTACAGCAAGAGCAATTATTTCTACATAGGCCTTTTGGATTGGCTTTGATGGAAGTCTGTTCCACAAGGAATCTCAGATAAGACCGTTTAAAGCAGAGCCCAGCCATGGGTTTGCATTCTCAAACACCTGTGAGTTGGGTGATCCCCTCCCCTTAAGGTCCCAAGATAAACTTGGAGCCCCTGGACCTGTTAGTGATATTGTTTACTGACCACAGGTGAGGAACCCTGCATAGGGACTGTGTAGGCAAGGGTATGAGGCCAGTTTCCCCACCGGGTTTTTATTGGCTCTGCAAGTGGAGATTAACTCCTTAAAGCAAAGCATACCCTTCCGGTCAAAGCCTTGGTAAAATAACCATTTTCTCCGGTTGTGTTCTGTCACAAAAGAAAAGTGGATTCTTATTGCACTGATGCAAATATTGCCATAAATTAAGAATACTCACAGAAAGTTTCCAAATTCTAGAGGAACCAGGCAGAGAGAAACAAATATGCTCCAAATTTTGTCCACAGCAGTATACCTTACTTAATTATTAAAGGCCGTAAATAGTTAAAAATAAGTTTTCTTGACTATGAAAAACAAAACAAGGATCAGCAATATTCCAAGCAAAAGTCAAAAAGATTTGCTGAGCTTCCTGAGTTCAATTTAGTTAAATCTTGTTTTGCGTGATATTTGTGAACATTTCAGGTCTTTATGAGTCCTGTACATTTTCCTTTATTCCAATGTCACAATCTCCAAAGTTATCAGAAACCTGATTGACTCAAACATGATCAGAAATTGTATCTGAGAGCACTTGTCAGGGTTTTTTTTTTTTTTTTTTTTTGAGACAAAGTCTCATTCTGTTGCCCAGGCTGGTGTGCAGTGGTGTGATCTCGGCTCACTGCAACCTGTGCCTCCTGGGTTCAAGTGGTTCTCCTGCCTCAGTCTCCTGAGTAGCTGAGATTGCAGGTGCACGCCACCAGGCCTGGCTAATTTTTGTATTTTTTGTAGAGATGGGATTTCACCAAGTTGGTCAGGCTGGTCTTGAACTCCTGACCTTGTGATCCACCTGCCTCGGCCTCCCAAAGTGCTGAGATTACAGGTGGGAGCCACTGCACCTAGCCTAAGATATCAATGCTGCCAGCACCTTGGCCTTGAACTTTTAGCCTCCAGCTCTATGAGCAAATAATTTCTCATTTAAGCCATACAGTCTGTGGTCAGAGTCTTATAGCCTATTATAAACCATTTTTGAAAAGGATTAAAACCAAACAACAATTGTCTGTGAATAGCAAAATGTCCAGGGTAGTTACAGTTAGAAACACGCTTGACAAATAAGTTTGGTTATCTCCGTGGTTTACAATAATTTAACATAACAACCTTAATTATGATTGATGGCATATACTTAGACATTAGAATTTTAGAAATACTACCCAGTTTGGGAACACATGTTATCATTATTCACCAAGATATAACCTAAAGAAGATTGAGCATTATTTTGGCAATACCATGTACCTAAACACGTCAAATAACCCTGTTTCCCTCTCTTCTCCGGACATTTCAGGGGCCCCCTGAAGTATTCGAAAAGCCACATGTCAGGAAAGACTTTTTTTTTTTTGAGACGTAGTCTCACTCTGTCTCCCAGGCTGGAGGGCAGTGGCGCGATCTTCACTTTCTGCAAGCTTCGCCTCCCGGGTTCACGCCATTCTCCTGCCTCAGCCTCCCGAGCTCCTGGGACTACAGGTGCCCGCCACCATGCCTGGCTAATTTTTTGTATTTTTAGTAGAGACAGGGTTTCACCGTGTTAGCCAGGATGGTCTCGATGTCCTGACCTCGTGATCTGACCGCCTCGGCCTCCCAAAGTGCTGGGATTACAGGCGTGAGCCACCGCGTACAGCTAGGAAAGACAATTTTGAAGCTGAAGTCTGACTTTGGAAAGGCTGTTAAATGTTATAGGTTTACAACACTTGATATTATGAAATATAATTCCAGATTACCGTAAGTTATTTCTTTTGCCAAAATGACTCAGAAATTTTAAAGAAGCAAAAACCTTTTATAACCCTTTACAAATTTTGCTAAAAAGCGGATTAGCACCTTAGGAAAACCTTGTTATGCTTTTATTTCAATGCTCAATTTACAGAAAAACTATAAATACCTTTTACTGAATTTAGTCAGTATGCTTACACAGCCTCTTTTGGAAGATTCATTTCCACCATTCTTCCACCACTTCTTTGAACCTTCAGCTTTTTCCTATTTTAACTTAAAACAATCCTTTTAGTTTACATTTCCATGCCTCCTTATAACCTTTTACTAAAAAACACATTTTACTGTTTTTACACACCTTGCATGTAAATCTATCTCTAGGAGTTTCAGTGAACTCCTAGCAATTTTTAACTTTAAGGTAAAACTTGGTAAGTTGCTTTAATTGTGTGCTAATTGCAGCCAAGGTTTGCCTTCTTAGTTAAGTGTGGTTAGTTCCATCTGTCCCCAGGCCTTACCAATTGTGAAGCCGCCAAGTCAAATAGTTCTCAAAACCCAAAAAGCAGTTTGTAACCTTAAAATACTTAGCAAACCTCGCATGTGACCTGCATTTTACTAATAGTTTTTAGGGCTGTCTTTATTTCTGAAAGATTAAAGTCACAGGAACTGAAAGTTACCACAGATTTTATCTTCCCTTTAAAAAATATTAGATCCAAGTGCTTATCTTTCTTTAGGCCAAATTAATTAGAGCTCTTTTGACAGACATTACACACAGTACACACACAGACAGGCAGAAAAAAACCCAGTCGCTGGGTGGGGCGCTTTAAGAGACAGGGCTAGGGTGCCAGGTGCAGTAGCTCATGCCTGTTAATCCCCAGCTCTTTTGGAGGCCAAGGCTGGCGTATCACCTAAGGTTAGGAGTTCAAGACCAGCCCGGCCAACATGGTGAAACCCCCGTCTCTATTAAAAACATGAAAATTATCTGGGCATGGTGGCAGGTGCCTGTAATCCCAGCTACTTGGGAGGCTGAGGCAGGAGAATTGCTTGAACCCGGGAGGTGGAGGTTGTAGTGAGCCCAGATTGCGCCACTGCACTCCAGCCTTGGAGACAGAGTGAAACTCCAACAAAAAAAAAAAAAAAAAAAAGGAAAGAAAAAAGAAACAGGGCTAGGAAAACAAACAGGCAGACATCTAAGCTGGGAGGGCTCATCCCCTCAGGCTGTATTGCTAAACTAAGCCTTGCCAAGCAGTTACCAGCCATGCCCTCAGGATGTAAAACAAGATGGAATCTTGATTTCACAACAAAAACTTTGCAGCGAATACAGTAATAGTTGGGGGTTGGGCGCTAGCCTAGTAAAACATCTTCTAAAAGAAAAAAAAAAAACTTTAAAAGTTAACTTGCCGACAGGGTAGCGAAGGGGAAAGAAAATAAACGGTTTAAAAATGCAACCTCTTACTCATATAAGCAAGTGGTTCCTCCACCAGGGAGGCAAGTTTAAGCTTAATTACTGTCTGATAGAGTTAAACCCCTTGGACAGGGATGGGGAAGGCTGGGGCAGCCTACACTGGCTGGGAAACAGCCGGCTGGCTGTGCAGGACCCTTGGGCCACAGGTCCCAGCCCCAGCACGGAGCTTCTGCTTATCGGTGGACCCCAGAAAAGGAAGGAAAACTCCATGAAAAGGCCAGGGAGCTACGCGGGGTGGAGGCGTGGCTTCCCCCACAGTCAGAAGTCTGAAGATTAAAAGGCTGAGAAGCAACAGTGAGAAGCTTTGAGTCCCCATTTCACTCAGGGCTTCTGGAGCGTCTGCGTTGCTGCAAAAATGTTGCACGACTTTTCCTTAGTTCATCTAAAGATGGGGTTCTTGTCCATCTCATGGCCATGAAAATTTAGGCTCGCAGACCAGTTTAAAGGATGAGTAAAGAAGAGTTTTACTGGGTGAAAAGGAAAAAAAAAAAACAGAGGGAAACAGATACTCTGTCAAGGCCAGAGTCCCTCCCCTACGCCACTTCCGGCCAGAAGGTTACAATCCCAGGTTCCACACAGGAAGAGGAGGGGCAAGGCTCAGGCTCCTTCCTGCTGCAAACGTCATGACCTTCCCCAGGCTTCACCTCGGTGGGCAAGCTGGTTGGAGTTTCTCCACGGACCCTGTCCCACAGGCTGTCTCAGAAGGTAAAGCCAAATTTTAATTCTATGGAGTTTGGATACCTATGGGAAATTGTACTAGAATTGTCCAATAGGAAGCTTTTCTGGGCTGGTAATATTCATCTCACAGTCATCAATATAAAATTTGTAGTGAAAACTAATAGAGTGGGTGAAATCACCTACTATGCAATACAGCTATTTCAGTGGGAAAAGAAAGAACTGTGTGAAGTAACATTTCGTAAGTGTGAAGAGGAAGAGAAAAACATTAATTAAACAGCCACTAAAGAAATATTGTTTTTACTGTAGGTAAGGCCCTATGCTAGGCCCTGAGGTTCTCTCTTTAAATATGGATCCCAGGCTAGAAAGAGAAAACAAGTGACATAATTAATTGCAGCTGTGTTAACTGCTCTAAGGTAAAATTGCAGGATAAGTAAGTGATACTGCAAAGAAAGGGAATTTCTTCTAGTCTGGGAAGCTTCTTTTAAAGTAGTGGAATTAGAGAAATTAGTGGTGATTGATGTTAATTAGAAGAAGATATAGGACAAGTGAAGTTGCAGTCTAAGGAATTTAGACTTTATTCTATAGGCAATAAGGTAGTCATGGAGAAGAAAGATATGAACCAAAATTCATATCAAAATGATTAATTTATGAGAATTCAGTGAGAAATCAGTGAAGTTATAAATCTCTAGCTGGGATTGAAGAAAGAAGATGCCTTAAATTTATATATATATATATATATATATATATATATATATAGCAACTTTGTATTTTCTGACCTATATCACACAAGCAGCCCACAATTAGTATGCAATAAAGAGAATTTTCTGAAGAAACAGGGACTTACGATATCCACATTCGGACTGGTTTATTGTGGCTTGAAAAAATAGAAAACAAGTGCCTTTGGTAAGTTTCCTAAATAGCTAACTAATCCATTTTAGAAGGTTCTGTCATCCCTTAATATAAAGTACAAATTGCGTTTAATGGAAGAACAATGAAACATGAAATTCAAAATACTTACAAAGTCCATTATGAGATTGAAGTTAGATTATCATCTACTTAATAACTTATTAAATGATGTTACAATATCTCAGAGAAAAAGAGTACAGTTGCAGTTTTCCAATGCAGTCAGATAAGAAATACAATGAATAGAAGGAATGCAGGATTTTATACTTGTGATTAGACCACAGAAGAGAAATTCAAGGAAAGTAGTGGATGCTGCAGTACGAATAAATAAAACCTCTGGAGACCAGATTACAGGTAACCATCTTGCTGTGAACACCAAGGCACACACAAGAAGTGAAGTAATACACCACTGCCATCTCGGGCCTGTCACCCAATGTTAGGTGACATCATGTGTGTTATTAATCCAAGGCTTGGAAAGCCTTTTAAAATGCTCTGGTATTTGTTTCAAAAAGATAGTATTAAAATTGGGAAGTAATTGACCATGATTTCTAATTTTTTTAATAAAATATTATTCACAAGCTGTCTGCTTATGCTGGCATTGCAAAACATAGCACTATATATTTATTACACAATAATAAATTTACTTATGTATTAATAAGTAACATTTTGAAAACATTTATGGAAAGAGAGCTGGAACCTTCTACTGGGTCATGATGACTGGGTTTATCTTGCTTGTTGTGCAGGACAGAGAGAAACATGTCTATGCTAATCATTAAACAATGAAAAAAATAGAGTCATGAGGAGGTAATCTCACCTGGATCAACATAATAAATGTCAGAATTGGGTGGGGGACACAGGAAAGGCAAAAAAGAATATGATTTTAGCCAGGCACAGTGGCTCACGCCTGTAATCCCAGCACTTTGGGAGGTCGAGGCGGGCGGATCACGAGGTCAGGAGATGGAGACCATCCTGGCTAACACGGTGAAACCCCGTCTCTACTAAAAAAGTACAAAAAATTAGCCGGGTGTGGTGGTGGGCACCTGTAGTCCCAGCTACTCCAGAGGCTGAGGCAGGAGAATGGCGTGAACCCGGGAGGCGGAGCTTGCAGTGAGCCAAGATTTTACCTCTGCACTCCAGCCTGGGCAACAGTGCAAGACTCCGTCTCAAAAAAAAAGAAAATAAGAAGTTTTTCGTCACACACAGAATCTTAAAATCACAGTCTTTCAATCTGTAAGTCTAACACTAAATGGTTTGGATTCTACATTAGTTTCTTTCTGGTTCTTTGATTGGATGTTTACTAACACAGTATCCAGGAGGAAGACTCTCATCATTCATTACATGCCTTCTGAGTATGTTACAATATGGAAAATTTAGTATTAGAATTTAGATAGGTTTTCTTTCTGGAGTTTGTAATCTAGAGTTTGTATATTTTGATTGGTTACTTAGAATTTGGTAAGCACCTATGCTATGTCTGTTTGTATCCAGTGAATCAAATATATATAGTTTTTGCTTTTACCTTTACTTGGGTCCTAAAAACCTAAGTGCAAACGTGTTTGCCGAAAAATTATTTTTATAGTTTCTTATTTTATTTTATACCTGGAAACTTTTGTTCAGCTGTCCCACGGCTGTGGAAAATATTGTACTTTAAAATATTTACGTGCTGCCTTTAAGCATTTTGACAGATTCTATCTTTACACAGCCATACCTTCCTTGAATCAATCCACACTCTACTAAGTTTGCCTATTTGTCATTTTGAAACAGGAACAGCCAGGAAAGGAGTAGAACATCATCAAACCATTACATCTTTTCTAACTCCAACTATTCACCTTTTCCATTTTAAATATATTTACTAATTTAGCAGCCACTCAGACACTAGATACAATATTTTAGCCTTTATTTTTGGGTTCCAAATTTCCGTTAAAATTTTTGACTTTAAACTGCATGACTCTAATATTTTCGTGAGTATATAGGTGTGTGGACGTAAATCCATGTGTACTTCTTCCACACTTACATTCTCCTTTCTTTTGCTACTGCCCAACACACATTTTATAAAAGTTTCTTAGTGAATGTGTAGGAGAATAGTTTTTCTCTTCTAGTAGTTTCATAGTTTAAAACTCCAGTTATATGCTCTTTATTGTTTATTTTTCCACCTGCTTCTGACAGATTCAAATTATCAAAGTTATAATGGTACTGACTTTAAAATTACATTATTCATTAATATAGTTTCCCTTTTGTTCTGAAAGAAACAGTTGTTTCTCCATATGTCATTTGTATATCTACATCATTGGTAATAATACTTATTATTCATTATATTATTAATAACAGTATTATAGCTAACATTTATTGAATTCACAGCTCAGACCACTCTTAGGTTTATAAATTTGACTTTACATTCCTCAAGTTTTCTGACTGTCCTCAATATTAAGACTAAGCACTATGAGAAAAATAAAGAATAAGTCTGCAGATTCCACCCAAGGTAGGAAAATGAGGACCAGAGGTACATATTTTTTTATTTCCCTTCTCCAATGCCTATTCTTGAGAAATAGAAACTGTGTTATACATTCTACTTACATAAAACAACGCTTTTATTAAATCCTGTTTAATGTCTCTTAAAGGACTGAAAAGAGTAGTAAATAAATCCATAACATAATTTCGCACATCCTTTCTTAGGTTCATAGAACATGCTCTACAAAGGTTAATCACACACACACACACAATACACACACACACACACAAAAAAAAAACCTGGTCCTAAACTATTTCTGTGTCTTGGAAAATGTGTCTCAGAGTTGCAGAATCCTTTCAGTGACCTGAAATAGAGGCCTTGACAAAGTGGCCCTGCAAATCCATTATGAATGTAAAAGGAATGAATGTAAAAAGCAGAGTTTATAATTCTGGCAACGTTGATGCCAAGTTCTCCTCCGTTCACATATTTCTAATGACTATCCTAGTAAACAGAGCTGAGTTAATATGTGCTCTTGGGATTTCACCTCCTGGCCTCAATCATATTTCTGCCAAGTGGTATGTTTTTTAGTGTGAAGACTCTTAGAAAATGTCTAATATGATGTAGTTTACAGAGTTTTCAGTTCACTTTCTTTTCCTCTAGATTGTGGGGGTCTTGAGAAATGGAAAAAGGAATTACATTATTCTAAAACATAAAGGGATCTCACGTAAAGATGCAATAAATGTTAAAGTAAAATGCATGTGTCACTTAGTAAATACACCAGAATCACGTTAATGCATTTAAAAGAAAACTTTTGCAAACCTTAGATGTTTTTGTTGCATGCCTTCAGGCTCCTAGTCTTTACTCATCTTTTCCCTGAAACCACTTTTTAAGAGTCAGGTTTCAAGAGGCAGAATTTCACTTTTAAGCAATTTAATTAAATTAGGGGTTTGCAAACTATTAGCTGCCTACCAAAGACCACTGCTAGTAAATAAATTTATTGGAACACAGCCATGCCCGTTTGTTTATGCAGTGTCTATGGTTGCTTTAATGCTATAATGACAGAGTTGAGTAGTTGCAACTGAGATTGTATGCTTCAAAAACTCTAAAATAGGCTGGGCATGGCGGCTCATGCCTGTAATCCTAGCACTTTGGGAGGCCAAGTTGGGTGGATCACCTGAGTTCAGGAGTTGGAGACCAGCCTGGACAACATGGTGAAACTCCATCTCTACTGAAAACACAAAAATTAGCCAGGTGTGGTGGAGTGTGCCTGTAATCCCAGCTACCTGGGAGGCTGAGGCAGGAGAATCGCTGGAACCCTAGAGGTGCAGGCTGCAATGACCCAAGATCGCACCACTGCACTCCAGCCTGGGCTACAGAGCAAGACTCTGTCTCAAAAAAAGAAAAAAAGTCTAAAATATTTACTATTTGACTCTATAGAAAATTTGCCAACACTTTGTGTAGAAGTTGGAAACTAGTCTCTGCCAATTATGAGCAATTATTAACATGGTATTAAATGATTTGTAATAGTTGGGCTTTGAAGCCCCATATCTGCATTCTTTAAGAATACCTTCCTTCAGCTGGGCACGATGGCTCATTCCTGTAATCCCAACACTTTGGGAGGCCGAGGCAGGCAGATCACGAGATCAGGCGATCAAGACCATCCTGGGCAACATAGTGAAACCCCGTCTGTACTAAAAATACAAAAATTAGCTGGGCATGGTGGTGCATGCCTGTAATCCCAGCTACTTGAGAGGCTGAGGTAGGAGAATTGCTTGAACCCGGAAGGTGGAGGTTGCAGTGAGCTGAGATTGCACCATTGCACTCCAGCCTGGCGACAGAGCGAGACTCCGTCTCAAAGAAAGAAAAAAAAAAAAAAAGGATACCTTCCTTCCACTGGCTACACTGCTTGTTTGTAATTATAAGCTAAAACAGCATGGTATTTATGAATAAGTAAAATTTCACATTGGACACTCCCCTATGACTTAAAATATTGTCTTTGAGATTCCTTGAGTACTTCTTTGGTTGCAGAATTTATTACCACCTTCAGTATTTTTAATTGTATCTGAGTGAATTAACAAGAATCTCATCAAAAGAAATATAGCCAATGAGCTTTAAGATAGCTTCCTTTTTGTTAAAAAAAACACTGAATGAAGCTAATTTCTCTTGAATGTGAGTGTTCCCTAGAAACTTTCACACCATCCTGTGCTGTACTTACATGTTGATTAGATGCTTCACTTGCATGTAATTTTCCTGAAGAAATATTTTGCTGTGTTGATGATTCTTTTTCAACTAGAATTATTAGGGGAATATAGTCGGGCCCTAAAAATAAAAGATGACAGGTGTTCAGGCAACGATGACAAATTTAAATGGCATGATTACTTCTCTGTGGTAGATGATTTGTTTTATTGTCTGAAATAACACAATTACATTGCGTTCTACTTCCATCTATAGTTACATCAAAGAGAAGATAAAAGAATAAATTAAGCTTGTTTCAAGTACATTTTGGATAATAATTGCAGAGGACTTGAAATTTGGCAGGCCAGTTGAAATGTGCCCCAAATTCACTAAAACTAATATCTAATATTTTGAGGATTTTGCCTTGACATATATTTTAACTTTCCATCTATTTTCCAAGTGTTTTTGAACAAGCTCCAAATCTCCATTTAGAATAATGAGCAATAAGGAATTTTTTTTCTTTGCCTTATAATCCAAGGGTATAGATAAGAAAAGCTCCTACCCAGATTATTTCCCCCTAAAGATTTTATCCTTAGACTTTGCTTCCCACTTAAATGTCTAACTCATCGTTTCCCAGTTCTGATTCTATATTAGAAGCACCTTGTGATGTTCAAAAAAACAGTGATATTCAAGCCCCATGCATACCTCAGCGATTTTGATTGAGTTTATCTGGGGTGAGGCCAAAACATCAATTTTTTAAAAGATCCCCTTGTAATTCTAATGTACATTAGAGTTGAAAACTGCTGCTCTGAATGCCTTAGTAACTGTATAGGTAGATCCTATGAAATGACAGACCCAGTGGACTATCATTAGGAGCCAAGTATGAAGTTTCTGATGGAGGTTTAAATGAGCTTGAAATAGCAAAGCAATAGATGGAAATTTAGTTCCTATTGGAAATTTAATTTCCAATAGATGGAAATTTAGAATTCACTTCCCAAATTAGTATAATACCACACAGGCATACCATTTGTCATGTGGTTTCACACTTAACCAATACCTGCTTATGGCTTAATGAATATAAATGAATATGAATATAAACTAATTGTGCAGAGGGTAGTAATCATTTGTCCACTATGTGCTTTTATCATAATAATGAATTGAAATGGCTATCATAATTTTTGAGGCTAGAAGTAATTAATACATTTCAGACTGTGAACATAGATGGGACCTAGGATATAAGAATAAGAAAAGTTATTATTTCTCATCAGTGGACATCTTGAAGAATGAGGCAGTCATATGCCTTTCCCGGAATAAGAAAGAAAGAAGCTTCAGTGAAGACAAGAGGTTGAATTTTGTCGATAACCATCAAGGGTTCTTCGTATCATGTGTGTCTCTCGGGGGTAGAGGGAAGATAAATGGTGTGGTAGAGTGAAGTGCTTCACCTGTAGCTTTAGCTGGATGGTCCAATCTTGTGACGAGGTTCTTGGATATTTCTAAGGAACATACAGTGAGAGTAATGACCTAAGGGGGTTATAGGCTGGGGGATGGAAATAAGAACTCTCCAAACCAGCTTGATTCTTTCCACAAATGTAATTAGGTAAATTCCAAAATCTTGATATTTTGTCTTTCATCATGAAAAAATTAATCCATAAGCCTGAAAGTCATTTATTCATTCCTTTATTCAATTCAATCTATAGATGTTTTCTATCATTTTTTTCCCAACTATACGTCATTATCAATATTGAAATCTCTAACATGCTTGATCCTATTATTAGTCCTCTTTCCTTCATTTCTTTGTTCATTTCTTCTCTTTCCCTCTTTGTCCTTTTTTTTAAAAAAAAATCTCTGTTCTCAGTTTTTCTGTTTTTTAAATTCCAAAATTAATACATCCTGTTGTAACAGGAAAACCAATACAATACAAAGATATGTAAAGATGACAATTATCATTACCCATCTGTCCCAGGTGATCAACATTAGAAGCGTGGCATTTTTCTTTCTGCATGATTAGTTTATTTAAGCTGTTGCCACACTTTTCTTTTTCTATTTCCTTCAGGGGCAAGAATATTTCCTAGAGCAGCAACTAAGCAAACAGCTCTATAGTGAAGTACTAAAATTCAGGCTCCTAGATTTAGAATGCTTGTTTGAATCTTTGCTCCACTATCCACTATAAAGGAAGCAACTTAAGCTTGAAAGATTCCATTTTTTTCATCTGTATATGAAAATAATAGCCTAACTTCATCATAAAGAGGCTGTGAGGATTTATGTGTGGTAATGCATATAAAGTATTAAGATGTGATATGGCATCTAGACAACTACAAATAAAGGATGATTTTTATTACCAATCAGCTTTTATGCTGATTATCTCATGCATTTTAGAAAAGAGAACATTTCCAAGTTGTTTTCCTCAATCTGTGCAAGAAATATTTTCGAATGTGCTAAGCCTACAGCAAGAGCCCACAGGAGCTGAGTGGGACCAGAGCTGTTACAGATTTATTTCAGGGAATTGCTTGACTGAAAGTTGAATGTGAATGGGTAATTTAAAATCACTCTGTGTAGCAGGACATTCAAACTAAAGATAGATATTGGTGCTGATGGCACTACATCATGACTGTTTTTCAGATATTTTATGTACAAGGGAGGGGTTGGGTGTGTGTGGTGTGGTAATGTGACCTTCTCATCTGCGTAAATAAGCAGGTCCAGGGAGAAAGCAATGACCAGCCAGATCCCAAGTACTCAAGTTATTCTTTTTCTCAAGCCTTTTCTTGAGAAAAGCTTGTACATTACCTTTCAGGAGAGATAGGCATCAATTGCTAAGGCATTAAATACTCTGTTTTCTGTGGCTAGGTATATATCTTAATACTCAGTGCTAAATATATAGTACAGTCTCAATAAATACGAATGAAGAAATGGATAAATGGATTAATGACTAACTGGATGTTTGAATAAAAGGTGTGGTCCTCCCATTGCATTCCTCTTGTCTGCTGAAGAGACCAAGAAAGACCACACAAGGCTGTGCTTAAAACACATTTTTAACCGGCCAGGCGCACTGGCTCACGCCTGTAATCCCAGCACTTTGGGAGGCTGAGGCCGGTGGATCACAAGGTCAGGAGGTTGAGACTAGCTGAGACCATACTGGCTAACACGGTGAAACCCCGTCTCTACTAAAAATAAAAAAACAAAATTAGGCATGGTGGCGGGCACCTGTAGTCCCAGCTACTTGGGAGGCTGAGGAGGGAGAATGGTGTGAACCCAGAAGGCGGAGCTTGCATTGAGCCGAGTTCATGCCACTGCACTCCAGCCTGGGTGACGGAGCAAGCCTCCAAAACAAACAACCAACCAACAAAAAAAAAACACATTTTTAGTGTCAATGAGAATATTTTTAAGACACCCTTATTCTTAAATTGTCTCTAAGTTTCCTCATCTTTAAATTGAAGCTCATACTTTCTCAGTGTTACGGTGCATGGAGTACTTGGGACAATGTGTGTGTAATTTTTTTTCATATACTTATTAAATGGGTAATTATGAAAATAAAATAGAGTGTTAGGATGCACTAAAAGTTAAGCTTTATATGGGTCTGGCACAATGTGAAAGGTTACAACATATTTGATGAATGAATGGGTGAATGAATAAATGGGTGGGTGAAAACATCTTCATAAATTATGGCCCAGCTTCTGCTAATTCACACAAAGTCCAGAATTACTGGTGAAGGATGACTGTACACTTATACAAGATATCATCACACAATAGCTGTAGACTAAATCTATCCCCATAACCCTGGTTGGTTGGTTTGTTTTTTGGTATGGCTCCAGACAAAATTAATAGAAATTTGTTTTCTCTCTGGCTAAGTACCTACATTATAACCTCAAATTTGCTTCTTTATTCACAAAGCCTGAAATATTTAATATGTGCTCTATATAGGAAATGTTTTCTAACTCTCACTGTACTATAGGCTCCAAGACTGCTGGGCCAAGTCTGATGTTATCTACTTAGTACCTCACTCTCTGCCTGATTTATTATTGAGAAAAGCTTGTACATTACCTTTCAGGAGAGAAGGCACTCAAGCACTCCCTCAATGACTATTTAATGAATGAATAAACAAATACATAAATGTATTCTTCACTCTACTCCCAATGCCATATGCACCAATCTTCAATACAGAAAGTATTTGTTATCAGAGTTCACAAAAACAGACATTTTACATTTTACTAAGATAGAAAAAATAATTTAAAAATTGTAACTACATTATTAAATGCAAATTGTTTAAAAAACGTTTTAGAAGCATAGTGTGTATAATGATGAATTATTTCCTTGTTATCTGCAGAGGTAGAATGTACTTCTCCAACTTACCGTTGAGATTCTAGCTGGTCTGCTTCCATATGTGGATATTGCAGGAAAGACGATATTCAAGGGCTGAAAAGCCTTCTTATCCAAGGATAGAGTTTGCCTGGAGCGTTTGTCTTTTGGCTGGTCCTTTCTTTTGCTCTTAAAAAATTTCAGGTGGGGAGAACAGCATATCCAATTATGCTAACAAACTCACAGAGGAGTCTTTCAGCTTCACGCTGTGTAGTGTTCACAGTGTGGAAAGACTTCCACTTAATACAATTCTTTGGTCTGTAAGAGCCATGTGACTTAAAGTTAAGTGCTTTCAAGATTCTCAGTGTAAGTAGAACAGAGTCGATTTAAGTTCATGTGCCCTTTATGGCTATTTATAAACTCTATCAGCCTCCATTTTTATGTTTCTTTCTCCTTTTGTTTTTGTGGTTGAAAATTTCCTTTTGCTATTTTGTCTGATTTCCTGTAGTCCTTTAATATATATCACTTCAAATCTTTTTTTTTTTGAAGTAGGTAGGATAACCAGAATTTCTAAATATGATATAAACTGTATTTATAATCTTACTCCTGAGACATTTCTGAATTAATTTTTTTCTTCCCTGAATCAATCAATATATGCTTATATCCCAGTCCCCCTCCACAATATTCATGGTGTTCAGAGTAAGAATACTAATGGAAGGCCACAAACCATATTTCTAAATAGCTAAAAGTTTTAAATAAGTGAATATACTGTTAAATAAAATACATTCTGTCTCCCTACATTGACAAATATGTGCCTTTATTCTGGCCTGGAAGGCAGGTATGAACTTAGCTTTCTTGAACTCTCAGAATGGGGTGACTCGGGGAGGGTCATGCCAAACTCTTGCCACCCTTTCTTCTCCTTCTCCTGTTCCATGCAGCTCTTGCTGGAACCACCAAGACACAAAATCTCCCACCTCCACCACAGTGCCCCTCGGCCATCCTGCAGGGCTTTGAATGTGCTATAATCTGTCTTAATTTGACCTAGAAATGTTTGGGCAAACAAATCTCAAGCCCTAGCAGACCGGACTGTGGACTAACATGTGGGTACAGGCTCTAGTGGGCATGTTCTTTTGATGCTGTGGTTTTACCTAGTTCATGGCACAAGCAGAAGAAGGCCAGGATGGGCCCTCTAAATCCACAGGATTTTGGCAGTCTTCTTTTATTCATGTAGAAGGGAAGTACTTTGTCACGTAATGGAAAGAACATTGACTTTGAAGTAAACTGTAGCTTCAAATTTCAGCTCAGAGTTTTATTAAGACTGTGATCCTGGTGAAGTTGCCCAAACTGTCCTACCTTTGGTTTCCTTATCTGCCTACTTTATTATAATTTCAGTGAGAGAGTAAACAAGATAACTGATGCAAAGCACTGGCACAGTGTTTGATGTCCAGTAGATGTTTAAAAAAAAGTTGGTTCTTTTTACTATTACACAACAAGTAAATATTTAGTAAATTATTGACTTATTTTTGTTGATTTCATTTTATTGATTATAAATCTTTACTCACACCCTTCTGTAATTCACAGGAGGTGGCTTTAGTCTTACCAAATCAAAAGGCTGTTTCAGTTTTTGTAATGATGTGAGCTGAGGTTGTCTTCTGGAACCTCAGTTTTCATGACTGTATGTAAGTCCTGGCATTTGACTGGCTTCATCTGCTTGCTTAACTGATACCTAGTTCAGATTGATATCTGGCTGCACTGGGACCTGTTTGATCTTGGAATAAGAGCCCAATAATAAATCAATACTCCACGGAGTCTTTTGGGTTTGATCTAGGTGAAAAATCTCTTTTATCATCAGGATTCTTTGATGTAAGTGACCATCTGGTCTTTTGATGTGCCAAATGCCCAGAATGGGAGAGTTTTAACAAACTAGCAAGTCCAATTTTGGCTTTCTGGAGGTGAAGAAGTAAATGACTTTTAGGTAACTGGGAACCACATACATATGTGAATCAAGACTGTTGTTTCTTCTTTTATATCCTCAAGTTGCTCTATCAGCATATATCAGTCAGTAAACCATTGGTTTTAGATTTATTTATTGTAAAGTAGTCGTTTTATTTTCCTGTACCTTAAAACTCATTTTTATATATTATGACTAATAAAATAACCCCCTTTTAGATTTTGCCAGTAGTTTTCACATTTATTAACAACAATGACAAAAAAGTAATAAATATACATTATGGACTAGGGTGTATAAGGCATGGAGATATAACTGTGGAAAATATAGAGCTATGATCCAGTGGGAGATGCTCATGTTTATATTAGGAAAACCACAGGAAAGACTTCTGTCTCACACTTAGGGGTACAGAAAACACTCTGAAGAAAATAATACTTAAAGAATAATAGAAGGAGGGTGCATGGAGAAAGAGAAAGCGGAGGGAGGAGGAATGAGAAAGTAGTAAATAAAAGGAGTTGGAAAATAGAGGAACAGAAAATGGTACAGGCAGAAGAAATATGTTTTTGCAAATCCTTGATGTGATGGGCACTGTATAAGCTCTCTATGGTTGAGTAACAAATTAGGTTTATACTTAGAGGCTAGAAACAACAATAACAACAAAGAGTTTTCGTGCATCAAGAATCCAGGCATGTACTGGCTGGGTCCTCTGGCTTCAGGGTCTCATAATGCTACAGTTAAGTTGTTGGGCAGGGCTGCAGTCATCTCTAAGTTGCACTGGTAAGGAAGGAATTCACATTCAAGGTCATTAATATGGTTTTGACCACGTTTCAGTCTCTTATCATTTGTTGTGTTGAGAGTCTCAGTTCCTCTCTATTTCATCTGGCTGTTGATCAGAAAAATTACTTCCTTGCTACATGTGCCTCTCCATAGAGCATCTCACAGTTTGGTAGCTGGCTTCCATCAGTGCAAGAAATGAGAGAGTAAGGCAAGCAAGATGGAAGCTAGAGTCTTACTGTAACTTAATTTTGTAAGTGACATCCCATCTTTGCCATATTCTGTTTGTTAGAAATGTGTCACTAAGTCAAACCCACACTCAAAAGAAGGGAATTATACAACATCATGAATAGCATGAGGCAAAGATTTTTAGGGGCTGTTTTAAAGGCTGCCTACTATAGGCAGTAGAGTATATTTAAGGAACTGACACTACTACTGTATGTTTGGAGCACAATAGTGATAAAGTGAAGGGAAATTAGACTGAATAGCTAAGCATTAGCCAGATTGCAAAGGGATTTAGAAGTCATGTTAAGGATTTGGTGTTTCACCGTAAGAGCAAGAGTTTAAGCTGACAATGACATTATCATACCTGCATTTTAGAAAGTTACTTTGGTTGTAGTGTGGAGACTGGGATGTGCTGGGTTGTGTTTGAGGTTGCTATGATAATCTAGCTGATAAAAGTTAGTGGCTGTTTAGAACATTAGAGTAAGAATAGAAAGAAGTTGTTGAACTCAGGAGATTATCTGGTCACAGATTCAAAAGATACACCAGAGTATATATTAGGTGGCAAGGGAAAGGTGAATTAAGGATGAAACTATTTCTTACTTCAGGAAATTATTGAAATATAGTTTCATTCATTAATTGTGTTTGGGTGGTAGGTAAAGTCATTACTCTTATGAGATCTATACAAATTTGAAGAACTGTGAGACATCAAACTGAAGATGGCCAGTAAACATTCGAAAACATGATCTGGAGCTCAGAAGAAAAAACTGGGTTACAGTTAGGGATATAAAGGTCATGTGAATCTTAGTTGGTACTTCATTGATTACAGTTTATGAAATTCTAGAGAGAGGAATCAGTACCAGACAGAGGTGTTCCAGCGTGGAATGTTTTGACAATAGCAAGTAAAAAGGTGGATTCATGTGCGAAGTAACAAGAAGGAGGCTGAAAAGGGGCCAGGTTATGCAAAGCTTTGAAATCAGCAGTTAGATGTTTGGACCTTTTTCCTTAATGAAAATTGGAGACATCGTTTTGTTTGTTGAGATGTGTTTTAAGAATGGGAACGACATAATTGCATGTATTATAGATAAGCAGTTTGTGTGTGATTTGTGTGTGTGAGGTGTTATAGGAGTCTCTGTTCATGCTCATATAGGCCAAGTAAAGACTAGATCGACCATATATCCTCTTTTGATGTTGCTAATGTCTGAATAAGCTCATTGGAACACTGGTTCTCTAATTATTGACTGTTTCATGAAAAGAGTTGTTATCTTCAATATAGAAGCTGTCACAATATTTTTAAGATACTGAATGAAAATGCATTTGCTATCAGCTTATTTTTCTGAAAAAACAAAACAAAACAAACACAGAATTCCTGTATACCCTTTATTCACCTTTTCCAAATGATAACATTTTATATAAATGTAATTATCAAAACTAGGGAATTAACATTTATGCAGTTTTATTTTAAAAATTTTGTCAATTACTCATGTAATATTTTTTTTGGACCAGGATTCAATCTGGAATCTCAATTTTATTTGCAGATACAGTGATTAAATAGTATCATAATTACATTTTTTCTTTGAGTCATGAAAATTTCCATTTTTATATATATACTGATATTGTAATGTAATAAAACAGTATATATATATATATTTGTTTTGGATGCAATTTTGCTTTTCTTTAAGCAAATAAATTCCAGTAGTATACAATTGACTTAGCCTAACTAGAAGCTTTAGAAATATAAACAGTGCCCAGGGCTAATGCAAAGAAAACAGAGAAAAGGCAAGGATAATCCAACAAGACCAACCACAAAATGTGCTTAGAGTTTTAGATTTAGTAGTATGAGAATGGTTAATACCTTGAATAAATGAACACAATACTTCTGGGAAAGCAAAGGTTTTGGCAAGGAAATTGGGAGTATTTCTGCTCAAGTTTTTGCTTCTCAAAATTGGTGAATTATCTTTTAAAGTTTATTTTTGTTATTTATTGCTTTTTAACTTTTCATTTTGAAATAATTTTATACAAAAGTCACAAAAATATAACAAGAAATTCCTACCTCTAGTGTTGAGTGCCGTTGCTGCCATAGGGGGTTAGGCTTCTCTGGCTTGCCGACTGCTCTAGGGGGTTCAGGCATAACTGATAAGATACCTCCAATGAAACTGTGACCAGGTGGGCACAAGTTACCACCACATATAACAAGAGACCCTTGCCTGCAACATCATGGGAGGATACGCAAAGTCCTTTGAGGGACAAAATCTGCCAAAGCACAAACAACTTGAAGCCAATAGGCTCTCCCTTGAAAGTGATGCACCACAAGCAAAACAGAAAAAGAAGAGTACCTAAATGAAGATGTGAATGGATTCATGGAATACCTAAGGCAGAACTCACATATGGTTCACGATGCAGAGATGATAGCAACGATCAGGCAGTAAGGGAATAAATTGCAGTTGCTTTAAAGAAAGACAGTCTTATGGGAAGGAAAACAATGAATGACAAGCAGCAAAGAGAAATACAATGGTATGTTTCCATTGCAGAAAACCTGGTCATACAACTGTAGATTGCCCAGTTGCCCTAGACAATCAAGATATGGGCACTGGAACGTGTTCTGGGTCTGGGTCCACAGAGCGCAAAATAATCAACGGCAAGGCTAAAGTAGCCCCGGCTCTTGGTTAATTTCCTTTTGTGAAATGTTTGTTTGTGGGGAAATGAGACAACTGTCCAGATCTTGTCCTGATCATCCCAAAGGACTCTGTGCTGATGGTGGTAGTTGCAGACTTTGTTGCTCTGTGGAATATTTTAAGAAGGATTGTCCTGAAAGTCAGAATTCAGATCTCTGGAATGGTCACAGCTGATTGCTGGTCAAAGGGAGTGGGTGCAGACTCTGAAGAAACTGGATGACTTAAATCACAGAAATTCAAAACAAAGATACCTAAAATTGTTATTTTTTGATAATGAGTAAGTACTGTTGCTACTTACAACCTCATTGTTACTTTCCAAACAGGACATAATTCACAAATTAGAGCTGGGCACCCTTGGAGTCAAGCCTTTATTGTAGGTGTCAGTATGATCGAGATGTAGTCAAAAACAGCTTTGTGTATTCTGTCCATTGAGAAGTACTTCTGTCACTGTTTGGAGAAAGTCACTGAAGGAAATAATAATATTAAATAGAATTTTCTAAAGGAATATATGTTTAACACAACTTAGACATAACTAAGTGGTGATATAACTGATTGTAACAATCATCTTTTTGAAAATGCAAAATTACACATAAATGTGAATACCCATGAGCAAACATACTGCTTTGCATTTGGCAATGAATTTTTCTTTGTATTAGTTTCTTGCTTCAAAGTATCAATTTATTATAATAGTATAAGTTGTACAGAATATTTAAAATATATTGAATGAAAATCCATTTATCTGATTATTCTGGAAAAAAAAAAAAAGAGTTCCCAATTCTTAAATACTCTTTACCCAGCTTTTCCAAATGGTAACATTTTATATAAACACAATTATTGAATCTAGGAAATTAATATTTAATTCTATTTCAAATTTTGCTAAATATCCATGTTTATTCGTTCTCTCTCTCTCTGTCTCTGTCTCTCCCCCTCTCCCTCTCCCTCTCCCTCTCTCCCCCTTCCTCTTTCTTTTTTTAGACCAGGGTATAATTCTGAATTCCCAGTTTCATTTTGTTTTCATGTACTTTTAGGCTCTTTTAATCTGGAAAAGATCTTCCATCTTCCTTCATCTTTCATGACTTTTATACTTTTGATTGGCTAAGAATTTGGTAAAATATTTTCAATTTGTCTGATTTTTCTGGTAATTCATGTTATTAATTTTTGGCAAAATATACCAAGAATGACGTGTTCCCTTAAATGTTGGGATTTTTGAAGGATCCCATTTATTAATTATTAGTCTTTTTACCATCAGACTTTTAACAAATGGAGAAATAGTCTTTGGAGTTACATAGGGATCAAAACATATGCTTTGTTATTTATAAAGCTGAATTAGATAATAAACCTTAGACTTGATTCCTTTCTCTTCTGAATTGAGTTAGTCATTCAGGCAATGGCAAAGCAGATAAGTGAACCCAGATGCCTTTTTATGCAGAGGCAGGGACTCTCCAGGTATTTTATTGTAAGGAGAAGAGAAGAGCAAACTCAAATACATTACACTTACTCAGTAAAATCTATGGGCCAATGCAAGTTACACCATGGTTTTCTTAGTCTTGTTTGTGCTGCTATAACAGAATACCACAGGGTATAAATCAGAGTATAAGTCATCCAATTTTTAGGGAACAGAAATTTATTAACTCATGGTTCTGGAAGCTGGGAAGTCCAAGATCAAGCTGCTGGCCTCTGGTGAGGGCCTACTTTCTGTGTCATGTCATAGGAGAAGGGCAAAAAGGAGTGTGAGAGAGGCAAAGGGGGCCAAACTCACCTTTCTATAAGGAACTAGCTACCATGATAACAAACCCACTTCAACAACAGCATTAATTTACTTTGCCCTTGTGGCCTTATCACCTCTCATTTGGCACCACCTCCCAACACAGTTGCATTGGGGATTAAGTTTCCAACACATACTTTTTTGGGGACACATTCAAACCATAGCCTTCTGCCCCTGGCCCCTAAAATTCATGTCTTTCTTGTGTACAAAGTACAGTAATTGCATTCCAATAAATTCAAAGTCCTATTTTATTCTAGCACCATCTCAAAAGTCCAAAGTCCAGAGTGTCATCTAAATCAGATATAGGTGAGATTCAAGGCACAATTCACCCCGAGGCAAATTCTCCTCCTCTTGTGAGCCTGTAAAATCAAAACAAGTTATCACTCCCAAATGACAATGGTGGGACAGGTATAGGATAGACATTCCCATTTCAAATGGGAGAAATAGGCAAGAAGAAAGGGATAACTAGTCCCAAGTAACAACATTAAATCTTAGAACTTTAGAATAATATTCTTTGACTCCATGGCACAGTGGGGTGGGGGTTGGGCTCCCAAAGTTTTGGGCAGTCCTGCCTTTATGGCTGTGCTGGGCTCAGCCCATGCAGCAGCTCTCACATGTTGTAGTATTGTGCCTGCATCTCTCCCAGTCCAACACTGCATACTGGTAGATGTATAGTTCTGAATTCTTGGAGGGTGGCCCTACTCCCATGGCTCCATTAGACATTGTCTTTATTGGGACCTGTCTGAGGTTAACTTGTTCTCATTATTCCACCAGGCATTGCCTTAGTGGGGACTCTCTGGTGACTTGTACCCCACATTTCTGCTGGGCACTGTTTCAGCAGAGGCTTTCTGCAGCAGCTTTACCCTTGTAACAAGTCTCTGCCTGCATCCCCCTGGAACATCCTTTAATATCTAGGTAGAGGAAGCCATGCCTACACAGCTCTTGCATTCTATGCTTCTGCAGAATTAGCACCATGTGGACACTGCCAAGCTTTATGGCTTGTACCTTATGCAGTGGCTGGCGAAACTGCACCAGGTCCCCTTGAGCATTGGCTGTGGCAGCTGAGAAGCACTGCACTGGAATTTGGGGAACAGGGACTTGAGATGGCTTTGGACAGTAAGCCCCAAGTTCCCAATGGTGTCCTAGTGATACAGCTCCGATAAGTGGAGGAACACCAGGTTCTTCGTCTCGCTTCCAATTGGAAAAAACAACACTGACACACATGGAGTAGTTTTAAGGAGCAGAGAGTTTAATAGGCACGAAAGAAAGGAGAAGGAGGAGGAAGAAGCTCCCCTTTACAGAGACAGAGGGAGGGGAGCTCCAAAGCTGAGAGAAGAGACCCCAAGTGGGGCAGAAACCAGCCAGGTATATGTAGAGGCTGGAGGAAGCGGTTTCTGATTTGCATATGGCTCAGGGGATTGGTTTGACCAGACATTCATGTAGCCCGTGAAAAAACTGGCCCTCCCACGCTAGCCTTTAATATGCAAATTCAGGGCTCCATGATGTTCCATATGCTTGGGGATATGTGGGGGCAGCCATGTTGCCAGGCAAGGGCAAGAGGACAAAGGTGGGAATCACCATGTTGGGTGGACCTAGTTTCTAATGGTCGGCATTTGACTATCAAAGGTTTCCAGCCGGGGTCTAAGAGCCAGGGCTTTTCTGCTAGGCAAGAAACGTGTCTGGAGCTGCTTTAAAAAGAAATAACTTTCCAAGGGCCCCTTTTTCTCTGTATCTGCCTAAAATAATTTCTTAATAACTCCTACCACACCAGTTCTCTCTTTTGATACATTTCCTTCTCACAGGCCTTGGCACTCTGGGCCTTTGATGGTAGGGACAGCACTGGTAATCCCCAAAGTGCCTTTGTTGTCATTCTCCCATTGTCCTAATGAATAGCCTCTGGCTTTGTTCTATCTAGATTAATTGCCTTATCAAACAGTCCTTGGCCACACTCTCCGTTTCTTCTCCTGAAAGTGCCCTTTCATTTTCACAGGGGGCCAGTCTGAGAATCGCTCAAATCCCTAAATTGTATATCCCTTTTAATTATAAACTTCATCTTTAAATCATCTTTTTATTCTCTCATTTTACTATATGTAGCTAAAAGAAGTACAGAACACCCAGAAGGCATTGCTGCTTAGCTGTTTCTTCTATCAGATATCCTCATTCATCACTCTTAAATTCTGCCTTCCACAAAGCCATCAGACATGGACAGAATTCAGCCAAATTTTTCACCATTTTATAACAAGGATGTCCTTCACTCAAGTTTCCAATACCTTGTTCCTCATCTGTGTCTCAGACCTTACCAGAATTGCCTTTACTGTCCATATTTTAATAAATATTTTGATTATAACCGCTTAAGTAAGCTCTAAGAAGTTTCAGACATTCCCTACAGCTCTTCTTCTAAGCCCTCACCGGAATCACCCATAATCCTACATTTATGAGAATCTTGGTCTTTCCTATCTTGCTTTTCTAAGTGTTTCTATCCTCTGCCCATTACCCAATTCCAAAGCTGCTCCCATATTTTCAGTTGTTTGTTATAGGACAGCCCAACTTTTCAGTACCAGTTTTCACCTTTCTCTGTTTTGTGCTGCTGTAACAGAGTACCTGAGACTGGGAATTTATAAAGAGCAGAAATGTATTGGCTCACAGTTGTGGAGGCTGGGAAGTCTAAGATAGAGGTACCAGCATTTAGCAAGAGCTTTCTTGCTTTGTCATCGAGTGTTGGAAGGGCAGACAGGATGAGAGATAGAAAGGCAAAAGAGGGCCAAACTCACCCTTTCATAAGAAACCTACTCCTAAAATAATGGCATAAATTCATTTATTTTGCCCTCATGCCTAATGACCTCTCATTAGGCCCCATCTCCCAAAGTTGTTGCAATGAAGATTGAATTTTCAACACATGTTTTGTGGGAGATACATCCAAACTATAGCAGTGGTCATCAGGAATATGTATCAAATATGTTTTATTTTGCATTTGGCATGTGGTGGACTTGCATTTTTTCTGCACCCATGGCCCTGTTGTTTGCTTTGGCCAATGGTGTATTAGAAAAGGTGTTTTGTATTATTCCTTGAAGGAAGATTTCTTACTCTCTGCCAAAGAGATGGTAGTTACTAAATCAACCTGAGTCTCTAAGAGCAGGAAACATGAAAAGAGCTGATCTGCAACAGTCATTTAAGATGAGTAAGAAATTAATCCTTGATGTTTTATACCTCTGAGGTTTGGTGGGTGGATTGTTACTATATCATGGCCTTAGTTCTGCAAGATGAATCAATTTTTAGCCTATGGAGCAGTTTTCTCCCCCAACAAAGGGAAGAAAAGTATTGATGGAAGTTCCAATTTTATGGGACACTAAGGACTTTTCAAGAAAAAAGTTTTCCCCACAAGAAAATAATAATACATAATAATTATAACATCACTGGCAGCTAACATCTATAAAGTGTCTTTTATGTATCAGTAATTGAGAGACATACGCATGATCTCTTTTAATTACCACAAGAATGTAATGAGGTATTGTTATTTATCCATTTTGTGAATGAATAACTGAGGCTTAATGGTGTCAGTTCTTTTACCCATGGGCACAGATAATAAGAGGTCAGTCCTGAATTTAAATCCAGTTCTATTTGACTGCACTGCCTAAGCTTTTATCCAGTATGCTATACATTTTAAAATATATATAGATTTGGAGTGAAACATATGTGGTATTAATATCTGGGTATTTAATTTTTATTTAAAAATGCCTTTAAAAATTGTAACTGATATGGTTTGGCTGTTTCCCCACCCAAATCTCATCTTGAATTGTAGTTCCCATAATCCTCACATGTCATGGGAGGGACCTAGTGTGAGGTAACTGAATCTTGGAGGCGATTTCCTCCATGCTATTCTCGTGATAATGAGTGCTCATGAGATCTGATGGTTTTATGAAGGGCTTCCTCCGTTTTGCTTAGCACTTCTCCTTCCTGCCACCATGTAAAGAGGGGCATGTTTGCTTCCCGTTCCACCATAATTGTAAGTTTCTTGAGGCCTCCCAGCCATGCTGAACTGTGAGTCAATTAAACCTCTTTCCTTTATAAATAACCCAGTCTTGGGGTATGTCTTCATTGGCAGCATGAGAACAGACTAATGCAGTAACCAACAAATATTATCTAGCAAAACACATTGTATTTTTTTTGTCAAAAACTGGATTTTTAAAATATTATAATATGGTATGTTCAGAAATCAGATTATCTCCCTTTTTCTGGGTTTTTGTTGCTACTTGTTGTGGCTTGTAGTTTGTTTTATAAGCTTATTTTGTAAAGACTGTATTTTTTTTGTGCATGTCCATTGAAATGACTCTTCCATTACCTTAGCAGTGACTTGCAGAGATTTCCTTAAATGCCTGTGCTCCTCCTCCTCCCCACAGTCCTCCCAAATAAATGTCCCATTCCTCTAAAGATAATAATAAAATAAAAAACAAAAGAAAAAATGTCTTGAAAGAGTTAACAATAATTTCCTATGATCCTTGTTTTTTAAAACGTTAAGTAGTGTACTTTTTTTTTGCTGGGCTGCTGTAACAAATTACCACAAACTGGGTGGCTTAAAACAAGAGGAATTTGCTCTTTTACATTTCTGGAGCCTACAAGTCTAAAATCAAGCTGTCTGCAGCATTATGTTCCCTGAGGGTCCTAGGGAATATTCTTTCTTTGATTCTTCCTAGCTGCTGCTGGTTTCTGGCAATCCTTGGCATTCCTTGGTTTATACTTGCATCTCTCCAATCTCTGCCTCCATTACATGACCTGCTTTTCTCTGTGTCCTTTGGTGTGCCTTCTGTTTTTCTTATAAACATACCAACTATTGGATTTAAAGCCCACTGAAAACAATATTAACAGCTTCACTATTCCTGTTTCTGCATTTGAGATACTCTTGCCAAGCATCTATCAGAGGCTACTTTAGGAAAAAGTAGCCCATGGAAAAAAGTTTATATTACTTATCATGACTTGATAGTTTCCCCTAAATCTTAGATCCACCCAGAATTTCAGAATGTGACTTTAATTGGAAATAAAATTTTTTTCAGGCATAAAAGAGATACTATGGAATTTTCTTCTCTCAGAAAGCGTCCATGTTTGTAGATTTTAGATGTTTAAGTGAGGTAGATTGCTTTCTGATTTTTCGTTTTATATTTTATTTTATTTTTGTTTGAGACGGAGTCTTGCTCTGTCATCCAGGCTGGAGTGCAGTGGGATGATCTCGGCTCACTGCAATCTCTGCCTCACAAGTTCAAGTGATTCTCCTGCCTCAACCTCCCAAGTAGCTGGGATTATAGACGCCCGCCAACACAACTGTCTACTTTTTGTATTTTTAATAGAGACAGGGTTTCACCATGACATCAGGTGATTCACCCACCTTGGCCTCCCAAAGTGCTGGGATTACAGGCATGAGCTACCACGCCTGGCCTATTTTATTTTATATTTTGAGATGGAGTCTCGCTCTGTCACCCAGGCTGGAGTGCAGTGGTGCGATCTTGGCTCACTGCAACCTCCACTTCCTGGACTCAAGTGATTCCCCTGCCTCAGCTTCCTAAGTAGCTGGGATTACAGGTGCCTGCCACCATGCCCAGTTAGTGTGGTCTCAAACTACTGACTTCAAGTGATCTGCCTGCCTTGGCCTCCCGAAGTGCTGGGATTATGAGCCTGAGCCACCATGCCTGGCTTGCTTTGTGATATTTTAGAGCGACTCAGGAGGACTCAGAAGTTATTGCAAGCAATGTTAATATCCTTTAAAATATGTTATAAAATGTACTTTAAAACAACTATATTATATGCAAAATCTGTAACAGAGATGCAACTTCAGTATTAGATAATTGAGAAGATAATGCCTCTGGTTAAAAGATCTAAGGTTGAAAGGTCTCAAAAGTAGAGAAAGGGGTTCATGAACTTGGATGGAAAGTTTATATCCTTATTTTTATTAACTTCTAACTGAAACTTAGTATTTATTTAGTATTTTTTGGTTGTCAATGGAAGTGACAAACCTACTATTTATAATCTATAAGTGTAGGTGACAAATTACAGCAGTATTAGCAGAACATGTATTTGTCAATGGTATAACTAACAAATATTTCCATTCCCACTACTGTAGTTGTAGATATCTCACCATAACATTTATACTTATCATCATTTCAAACTTACAGCCATTAATAGATACATAGCTAGATCTTGTTATTTAATGTGTTCATAAAGAAACATTTAATTTTTTCTGTATCTCAAATTTGCTTTTGCTATTCGACTAATTTTAATAATTTTGACCTTCTTTGTGACATATATATTTTTTACAGAATTTTCAGAATGATGTTAAACAGATATTGAAAACAAAATTTTAAAAGAGTGTAAACCACAAATAATTAACTGACTTTTAGAAGCTGTTAGTAATATCCTTGCTTATATTTCTGGTTTTAACTTACTTATTTCCACATGCATGTAATGAGTGCTTACTATGTATGGTTCACTGTGCAAGGTACATGAAACAAAAATGGATGAGGCATAGTCCTTATCCTAATTTGGAAAAATGCAAGAATATAAGACAAACACAAATGAAGAACAAAGAATGTTTAACAGAAGTAGGATGCAACATTTTAAGGAAAATAGAAATGTGTTAACGAAGAGATTCACCTGTGAGATTAATGGATAGGTAAGGGGGTTTTGGCCACAGTTTGATCTCTGTTTGGCAGCACCTTGTAGATACTGTTGGGAAGGTAGTTCAACAATATCTTGGAGGCCTTGAATAAAAACACAAGAAATTCATCCTTAATTTGGTAGATATTGAAGAGCTTATAAGTGTGCGAGCAGGTTATTGTCAGAGCTATAATTTAGGAAGATTAATCTGGTTGCAGGATGTTGCCTTGGAGAGAAAGAAAGCAGTAGACCAGTGAGAAGGCTATTACAATGACAAAGTAGAAGTGTTCTAAAGACCTGTATTAGGGTAATGTGGGTGAGAATGAACAAAATGTGAAGGGCACTGAGAATATAGAATCTATGTGATTTGGGTAACTGATTTAGATAAGGTAGGTGCAGAATGAATTAAATCTGTGAGGCTGGTGTTATTAACGGCCATTTTAAAAGAAATGTGACAAATACTATTTTGGATATGTTGGGTTTATGGTATTAGTGGCCTTTGGGCACAATATCCAGATGGAGAAGTCAAGCGGTCAGAAATGCAGGACTGAGATTTCCAGAGGAGCTAATATCAAGAAAGAGAGATCAAAAGTCCGGAGGAGCATACTTTGAATTAATATATAGCCCATATTCAAGTAATCAGGCTTTCAATTTTATTGAAAGCTTGGTTTCTTTCAATTGGCTGTGATTTCTAGTCATATCTTTGTGGTCTCTTCACAGCTTGTATCTGATTTAATAAAGACCAGCATTGCATTATTTGCAGTTTGACCAGGGTAGGATGTATGTTTAGCAGAAAACCTGTTCTTGGGCAGTTTTCCCGTCCAATCTGAAAAGCCAGGAAGTTCTGATCTGCTTTCTAAACTTTAGGTGCTCATCCTAGCAAACAGGAATAGATATACTGCCCGTTAATCTTCATACTCAACTCAGCTGTTCTTTCTTCCTTAGAGCAAAATGATTTAGGGTAGTAATATGAAAGGAAATGAACTAATATGATATAAAAAATGGTGCATAACTTGGAACCTTAACTAAGTTCGGAGTTGCTGCTGATTACTTTCCGATCTCATTCTTCATTTGCAAATGCCACTGCCTCATGGCCACTGAGTTCTTATTATATTATTGCATCATTAATCATTATAGGAATCCCAACACAGCTCTAGGATAAACACAAGCTCTGTCTTTCACTCGTGTCTTGCAATGTCTCTCCTTTTCTTCGTTATCATATTGGAGCTTGCATTTAAATAGCCACTTGTTTCTGAAATATTTTCAAAGTGCTTTGTGACCACTGATGTGCAAGTCTCTGGGGAGAAAAGCAACAAATATTTGGAACTGCATTGGAAGGTGATTTTAGAGACACACAACCTCATCTCCCTTAGAATAGAAGACAATTCATTAGGTTAATCAAAATGATGTTTGTGTTGAACAAGGAAGTAAAAGTGCAATACCTCAATGAAAAATGAAATTTAGTACTAAGCAAAGTCTTCTGGTCACTTATACACTTTAAGTAAAGTAATGCTTTGTAATTTGGGCCTAATGAAAAATAAGATACCATGGACAATATTTAGTCAACAGATATTTATTGACAGTGTGCTATGTACCAGGTATGATATTAGGCATCTGTGATATATTAGCAAACAAAATAGTCAAAAATTTTTTTTATCAGGGAAAGACAGGCATTATAAAATAAATAAACGTACTATATTTCATAAGGTAATAGCTAGGGAGAAAAAATTAGAACAGTATAAAGGGGATTGGTCAGGCAATGATAGTGGAAAAGTTGTAATTTTAAGTGAGTGGATAAGGGTAGGTCTCACTAAGAAGACTTGATAGGAGGTAAGAAGAGCAGGAAATTTGCTGTGTAGATATGAGAGTTGGAGGAAGCATTTTAAGAAGGGACTAGCCAATGAAAAAGCACTAGTATAAAAACCACAATTCATTATGAATTATACCTTCCAGGAATAGTCTTTGCCTATGCACAGGAGATTACCTTCATTCAGCTAAACAATTTCACAGAAGAATTCCCTATATTTAAGCTGTTTTCTCCTAGAGCAGTAGTTGATAAGCTATGCCCGTCAGCTAATTCTGGCCTACCACCTATTCTCAATAAAGTTTTATTGGAAAATAGCCATCCTCTTTGATTTACATAGCTTCTTCAGTTGCATTCATGTTGTGACAAAATTGAGTGCTGCAACAGAGAACATTTGGCCTAGAAAGCCTCAAATATTCACTGTGTTACTATTTTTAGAAAAATTTGCCAACTCCAACATAGTATTCAAAAAATGATAACATTAATAACTCAGGCTGCCTGCGGTGGCTCGCGTCTATAATCCCAGCACTTTGGGAGGCTGAGGTGGGTGGATCACTTGAGGCCAGTGGTTTGAGACCAGCCTGGCCAACATGGTGAAACCCTGTCTCTACTAAAAAAAATTAGCCAGGTGTGGTAGTGGGCATCTTTAATTCCAGCTACTCAGGAGGCTGAGGTGGGAGGATTGCTTGAACCCAGGAGGCAGAGGTTGCAGTGAGCCGAGATTGCACCACTGCCCTCCGCCTGGGCAACAGAGTGAGACTCTATCTCAAACAAAATAAAATAAATCAGAATCCACTAACATCTTTGAAGACAAGGACTATGTCTTAAATAGTTCATCATAGGCTTTTAGACAATATTTGAATATCTTCTGCACCAATTTGTATGTGACATTTAGCAAGTTACTTAACTTCCTTAATCCTGGGTTTTTTTCAATACCCACTTCATAGAGTCAAGAGAATTAAATGAGATGGGGTATTTAGTGTGCTAGCACAGAGATGATTTGAATCATATAGCAAAATACTTGAATCTCTAATTAATATAATTGAATATAAAATTATATTAATTTCCTATTTCTGCTACAACAAATTACCACAAACATAGTGATTTAAAACAGTACACATTTATTTCCTTACAATTCTGGAGTTTAGAAGTTCAAAAGGTGTCTCACTGGACTAAAATCAAGGTGTTGGCAGAGCTGCTTTGCTTTCTGGAGGCTCTAAAGGAGAACATGCTTCCTTGCATTTTTTAGCTCTTAGAGTTCTCCTGCATTTCTTGGCTTGTGGTCCCTTCCTCTGCCTTCAGAGCCAGCAACGTAGCATCTTCATGTCTTTTTGACTCTGAATCTTCTGCTTTCCTCTTTCTCTTGTAAGGACCCCTGTGGCTACATTAGGTCCACCTAAACAATATAATGTAATCTCACCATCTCAAGGTCAGCTGATTAACAGCCTGAATTCCATCTGCAACCTTAATTGGTCTTTGCCGTATAACCTAACATATTCACACGTCCTGGTGATTAAGACCTAATAGATTCAGAAGGTCTTTATTCTGCCTGCTACACTAAGGCCCAGAAACTATCTTGCTAAAGCCCATGACTATGTAGCTAGTTATGTGTAGAGTCAAGAGTTCCCTAATATTTATTGAATGTTGAATGCCCTTTCAATTTTTTTTTTGTTGTTGTTGCTTTCAGTAGTAGAAGACATTTGCTTAATTTCACAGAAGGCATTGAAGCAATACCAGATCGATAGGACAAGTATCTTCCAAAAAAAATCTGATTATCTATTTTAAGCCTCTCATCTATCAGGACTTCATTAGCACCTGGAGAGATGACACAGTCAAAGAAGAAATGTTGGCCAATGCTTTTGGATTTCTCTTCTAAGCTTTGACTCGAATAGATTTTCTTCCTGAAATTCTAACTGGGGATTATATAGGTCAAGTGTTAGCATGAGGATGGAAAAAAATTTATCTGTATCAATTCTGAATACTACAAATGTTTACCATCAAAACAATAGGGATCTTCAAGATGGTGGCAGAGGATGAAAATTGCCTCCCCTGTCATACCGACTCCATTCTTATACATAAGTCCTACCCTAGCTGCATATCCAGATTCATATTGCACAATCTCCCATGTACCTAGATGTGGATATATGACTAGGTTCTATTCATTGGTATATGAGCAAAAATGATGTAAGCAACCTGTGGGTCATGGCCTTAAAAAGGAGAGGTGCACTCCCTTTTTCTTTTGACATTGGCCTGTCTGCAAGTCTGGGTAAGCAGAATCCTTAAACTGTAATCTGCACAGTGCATGTCAAGGAAGGCAAAGTCCAAAAGTTAGAAGGAGCTAAGGAGATTCTTAAAAAATCTCTTTAGCCCTCTGTGATAGGTCTGAAGGGCCAAGTAAGCTGCGAATAAACCTCTGTATTGTATAAGCCACTGCATTTTTGGGTCTCTCGTTACAGAAGCCTGATCAGCATCTTTATGAACATAAGGCTAAGGAATCCCCTTGGTGACTATAACTAATCTCTCAAATATTATTCCAAGTTCGTATCATCTCCAGACCTGTGTTTATGTCTGGTGAGTCAGTTAAAATCGAAGCCAAGGAATCAAGACCGAAAAACAGTGCTTGGAAGCGTTGGATTCTTATGGTGATAAGTAGCTTTCTAGATGGAAAGGGGCCTTTACTGTTTCTATGTCTGAAAATCAGACAAACAAAAAGATGCAGAGGTTTTGTGAACATTTCATTGTTTTTAAAGTTTTGTAAAAAGCTGTGTAATGTGTATGCAATTTTAAAAGCTACAAATATGTTGGCACTATAAATGGAACAGGAAGAGGAATTATAGGGAATCTACCCATCATTTCGGATTTGCAGTTTGGAGCATATTTCTACCCGTTGCTCAAAATACAAAGAAGATGTACTCAAATGGCTTTAGTTGTTATGGGACTGCTGAATTCCACAGGCAATAAATTAGAAGAGTTTTTTCACAGTGTTTTTAAAGGGGCTGTATATTGTACTGGTTAAGATTGCTGGACTGGATTAAGAGTCAAGGAGACCTGGAGTTCAGTACTAACTGCCACCACTCTTGTCAGTTTGGATGAGTTGTTTCATTTTGTGCCAGTGTTTCTCAATCTGTCAAATGGGGTTAACCTTTCTTTCTAAAATGGTGATATGGTTTGGCTGTGTCCCCACCCAAATCTCATCTTGAATTATAGCTGCCATAATTCCCACGTGTTGTGTGAGGGACCCGGTGGGAGATAATTAAATCATGTGGGTGGTTTTCCCCGTACTGTTCTGGTAGTGAGTAAGTCTGACAAGGTCTGGTGGTTTTATAAGGGGTTTCCCCTTGGCTCTCATTCTCTCTTGCCTGTTGCCATGTAATATGTGCCTTTTGCCTTCCACCATGATTGTGAGGCCTCCCCAGACACGTGAAACTCTGAATTCATTAAACCTCTTTCCTTTATAAATTACCCAGTCTCGGGTATGTCTTTATCAGCAGCATGAAAATGGACTAATACAAATGGTTAATATTTTTTATTTCTAAAATAGCACTAATCTTTCTTTCTAAGGTTTTTGTGAGACTGTGGCATATATTGTGCATAGCAAATTGCCACACACTATAAAAAAAGTTAAAAATCATGGTTAAAATTGGTATTGATATCAGCAGGTTCTTTTTTTTAAAAAAAAAAAACTAAGTTCAAGGGGTACGTGTGCAGCTTTCTTACAGGGTACATTGCATGTCGCTCAGATTTGGTATACATGATCTTGTCACTCAGGTAGTGCACATAGCACCCAATAGGTAGTTTTTTGGTTCACACCCCCTTCCTGCCCTCCCCTCTCTAGTAGTCCCCAATGTCTATTGTTGCTATCTTTAAGTCCATGATTACTCACTGTTTATCTCCCACTTATAAGTGAGAGTATGCAATATTTGATTTTCTGTTCTGCATTAATTTGCTTAGAGTAATGGCCCCCAGTTCCATCCGTGTTGCTGCAAAGGACGTGATTTTGTTCTTTTTATGGCTGTGTAGTATTCCACAGTTGTGTATGTACAATATTTTCTCTATCCAGTCCACCTTTGATGGGTATCTAAGTTGATTCCATGTCTTTACTATTGTGAATAGTGCTGTGATGAACATATGAGTGCATATGATTTTTATATAATGATTTTTTTTCTTCGGGTTTGTACCCAGTGGTGGAATTGCTGGGTCAGATGGTAGCTCAGTTTTAAATTCTTTGAAAAATCTCTATGCTGCTTTCCACAGTGGCTGAACTAATTTACATTCCTACCTTTAGTGGCTGTGTTCTCTTCTCTTCATAACCTTGTCAACATCTGTTATATTTTGAATTTTTAGTAATAGCCATTCTGACTGGTGTGAGTTGGTATCTCAGATGGTTTTGATTTGCATTTCTCTAATGATTAGTGATGCTGAGCATTTTTTTCAAATATGTGTTGGCCACGTATATGTCTTCTTTTGAGAAATATCTATTCATGTCCTTTGCCCATTTTATAATGGGGTTGTTTGGTTATTGCTGGTTGAATTATTTAAGTTCCTTCTAGATTCTGGATATTAGACCTTTGTTGGATGCACAGTTTGCAAGTATTTTCTCCCATTCTGTAGATTGTCTTCTTATTCCATTGATAGTTTCTTTCACTGTGCAGAAGCTCTTTAATTAGGTGCCACTTGTCTATTTCGTTTGCTGCAGTTGCTTTTGGGCACTTGGTCATAAATTCTTTACCAAAGCTAATATCCAGAATGATATTTCCTGTGATTTTTTCTATTTTTTTTTTTTTTTTTTGGAGTTTGAGGTCTTTCATTTAAGTCTCTAATGCATCTTGAGTTAATTTTTGTATACAGTGAAAGGAAGGGGTCTAGTTTCAATCCTCTGCACATGGCTAGCCAGTTATTCCAGCATTATTTATTGAATAGGGAGTCCTTTCTTCATTGCTTATTATTGGTTACTGTGTCGAAGATCAGATGGTTGTAGGTGTGTGGTTTTATTTCTGTGTTCTCTATTCTGTTCCATTGGCCTGTGTGTCTGTTTTTATACCAATACCATACTGTTTTGGTTAGTGTGGCCTTGTAGTATAGTTTAAAGTCTGGTGATGCCTCTGGCTTTGTTCTTTTTGCTTAGGATTGCTTTGGCTATCTGGGCTCTTTTTTGGTTCCATATGGATTTTAGAATAGGTTTTTTGATTGTATGATGAATGCCATTGGTAGCTTGATAGGAATAACACTGAATCTGTAAACTGCTTTGAGCAGTATGGCCATTTTAAAAATACTGATTCTCCCTATCCACAAGCATATAATGTTTTTTCATTTGTTTGTATTGGCTTTTATTTCTTTCAGCAGTATTTTTAATTATTGTTATAAGAATCTTTCACCTCTTTGCTGAGCTGTATTTCTAGGCATTTTATTATTTTCATAACTATTGGAAATTTAATTGTGTCCTTGATTTGGCTCTCAGTTTGGTCATTATTGGTGTATAGGAATGCTACTAATTTTTGTACACTGACATTGTATCCTGAAATGTTACTGAAGTAATTTACATTTCCAAGAACCTTTTGGTGAAGTTCATGGGGTTTTCTAGGTATAGAATCATATCAGTGAAGAGAGGTAGTTTGACTTCTTCTCTTCCTATTTGGATGCTTTTCATTTCTTTCTCTTGCCTGGATATCAGCAATTTTAATGTTTTTATTCACTAAAATCCAAATTTAGCCATCTATCAGAATTGCCTGAATCACTTTAAAATAAATTCAGATTCTCAGGTCTTCTCTACAGAAGTTTTGATTCAGTAGGTCTGGGTTAGTTCTGGGTTCAGTAGGTTTGAATTTATAGTTTTCTACATTAAATAATTGAATTTTCTACAGCTGTCCTGAGTCCATCTAACATTCGGTAGTCTCTTGTTTAAACACCAACCCAGAGAGAGCTTCACATTAGTTTGCCTTGCACTTTGCCCAACACATAAGGTTAAAAACATTTTTAACCTTCTCACCCACGCTTTGAAATAAGTTAATGTCATATTCATTTTACAGATAAGATAATTGGAAGTATTTTTTATTCATATAGCTTATAAACTGTATCTTTTGTATTTACTAACATTCTCACGGATACATATAATATCTCATATAGCTCTAAATAAGGAGAACTATGCCAATTTAAGAACCTTTAATACCTCCTTTTTTCAAATTCTTCTTTACACTGGTACAAATCTTGAGCTTTTAGGAAACTAAATATTGTGTTTACTACTCATCAGGAATCCTTTAAGTCGGTATAAATTTCCTTCTAATATCCAAGCTGAACATGAAAAATTGAAGATGAAAGCAAACAGTCAGTGTGACTTAGAAATGTGGAGGCAACCAGAGATCTTTCTGAACCCAGATCAGGAAAGAAGCAGAGGATTGGCTGTGCCACAGTGAGTCTGTTTTGGGGAATTCTTACCATTTCTATTTTGAAGGGAAAGTCAAATTCTAAAGAGGCATTTACAAGAAACAGAATGAGAAAGCCTTTTCAGGCTAATTTGGAAGTTTGTGGGTTGAATCAGAGAAGAGCAGCATTTTGTTCTTAAGGTTTCAGGACCAGAGAATATATATGCCAAGGGGAAAACATCTTTCTAGAAAAGTTGCCATAGATTTTGCAATATATATAGTGATTAAAACCCTATTATTGCAAGTCAAAAAGTGAAAATTATTAATAATTATTTTAAATGGTGTACCATAAATCACTGTGGTGTGACATATTAAACCC
The DNA here is from genome assembly GCF_028878055.3 of Symphalangus syndactylus. NCBI lineage: Eukaryota > Metazoa > Chordata > Mammalia > Primates > Hylobatidae > Symphalangus > Symphalangus syndactylus. Next base: position 16,640,569 of record NC_072428.2, read on the forward strand.
AATCACGACTACCCAGAGCCTTTAATCTAGCTTGTCTAGGACCTGTAGTGGTCAGCCCATTACTTTTCTTGTTTATTGCTGCCAGGAACAGCCTGGGGCATCTAGTACTTTAAAAGACAGACCTAGTGGTCATTCTAACACTTCTAAAGCCCCCTGCCCCAGCCAAAATACCTCAGGGCTTCTTCACTCTAGGACAAACTTTCCCAAGCTGGGTAGCCTTAGCCAACTAATATATGTTTGGATGCTACTGCCTTGCCTCTCTTCTCTGAAGAAGTTCTTCCTTCTTCAGCCACTAACCCCCATCCTCACCGTACCCTCCCCCATGTTCTAATGTATACTTCTCAGTTTATATTTGGCCTTGACGATACACTTGATTGATCTGGGATCTCTAAGTAATCTGACTCTCTTAAGTCAATACTGAATATAGCTTGACCAGGGAGAAAACTTACGCAGCCTGCTTGCTTCTGCCCTGTGGTTTTGCTGAACTCTGTAGTCAGTGTAGTTAACACTTTAGGCCCTGTCTTTGTCCATCTCTTCTCCTGCCTCATTTTGATCAAATTAGGTACCATGATCTTTTCTCCTTCTGCCTCCCTTCTTTATTAAGGTATAAGGTTTTAATGCAAAATCTTGGAAAACGTGTTGGACTAAAGGAAAGCTCAAATCCAGTTTTACACTCTGTGTGAATTTTTCCTGAACACCTGGAATGACGGTATCTGATTGAAGGTCATTTTGAAACCATTTATGTAGAGTTAAAGCCATGGAGAAAAATTCACTACTACCCGAGACAGTAAGACACAAAGAAAATCCACGTTGTTATGAATTCTTTGGGTCATATAACTTTAGACTTACCTTAAAATCCAATTTAGCTAGCACATTAAATTGCAAGGCTGCTGGTTCCACCTTCAGTTTTCTTCTGAAGATTAAATAACTCTAACCTGTCCAACCCTAAGTTTAATTTTTCTTCAATGTATGGAACAGGTTTAATCTGACACTGAATGGGCCCAAGGGTAAAATTAAATGAACAGTAAAGGGGAGATAAAATTACGTGTTCTTCCTTGACACTTAGCAGCTTGTGTTCTTGAGTAAGTCCTCTCAGTTGCTTCTTCTATTCAATGAGCACATTGAACTTTTAAATGTCTTACATATGTATAAGCAATTTTTTAGGTAAAAAAAAAAAGGGATATTTTCATTAGGAAAACTAACATGTGAAAAGATAAACGTCAAAAAATTTAAAAAGCTATCTCTAGAAATGTGTTTTTAAAGTATCTCACCTTGCAATAAGGGACATGCCACTGAAACATAAATAGCATAAAATTTGACTAAAATAACAATGATAACAAAGGGAGCTAGATGATACTCCAAGAGTCAAAATCATTGGGAATTATACTCTTATATTCAGAATTAGAATTTATGATTGTCCCTGTAGTTGGTGCCAATGAGGTGGTCTTCTTGGACCATACATACACTGCATTTTAAGGTATTTTTTTTTGGATCCACCTTAATATACATATTCTGTAAAATATAAACAAATCCTTTGGTGATTTTTAGTTATTGACGTGGTATCTAATATATACTGAATCAGATTCCCTTCCTATTACAGAAAGATTAATTGCTCTATGAGTAGCTGGATATATAACATATTAAATGGAGGGCTTACTGGAGAACACACTTTCTACCATATATAGACAGAAAAGTGGAGAACAGTTTCTAGAGATGAAGAGAAGAATGCACATGCTTACACAGGAAACTGAGAGATTGGAAAAAAATATCTTGACAACATTCAAATTACTCTTTTGTTTATTCTGGAAGCCCAGCTAAATACCCCATACAGAGTTTCAGGAGGCCCCAGGTATGCTGAGGAGTAGAAAACAAAAGAAAACATGTAAAAACTATAAGAGTTTGCAAACTTTCCACTTTTCATCCCTCCATTGAGATACATTTCTCTCTTTTTTCCTCTTTTTGTTCACTTTCTAAAATTTATTCTCATTTTTTAAATGTTAGTTCCTTGGTTTTGTGCTCCTGATTTTAGCTCATGGGTAGATAGAGCTAAACATTGAGAAGAAGAGACTTTTACTTTACATTGGAAGAAAGGTTTTAACCTCTTTTTGAAAAGACAAAATTATGAGAATGTTAAAAAGAGGAAGAGGGGAAAAATAAGGAGGATCAGCATACGGTGGGTTTTGGGATACCGTTTGGTTACGAGTTGACTCTAAAGGAGTTGAAAGAAGGGCTATAAGATGGTTTCAGTATATAAGAACTCTTGAGAATAACAAGATTGAAATGGAGAATTTTATGAACCACTTCTATTGCTTATGTTGTGACTTCTTTGAATTTGAGAGACTTCAGTAAAGATTTAAATTGTTTTTATTAGTAATTAAATTTAATTGCGAGGCTATTTCTTTGACTGTGCTTGATGGGCCTACCTGATATTTCAGATTTTACTCAGGTCGCACTTATGAAAGAACTAATTTAAGACATATTTTGTTGTTTCCAACCAGAAGAATACAAATTAATACAGATTCTGTCAATGCTCGGGTTATATACTTGCCTAGGTAAACAAATAACATTCTATACAGGTAAAATAAAGGGAGAATATTACATTTATTTATTTATTTATTTGTTTGTTTGTTTATTTATTTATTAGACAGGGTCTTGCACTGTCATCCAGGCTGCAGTGCAGTAGCACAATCATGGCTCACTGTAGCCTTGACCACCCAGACTCAAAAGATCCTTGCACCTCAGCCTCCTGAGAAACTGAAACTACAGGCACATGCTACCAACATTGGCTAATTTTTAAAAAATTTTTTGTAGAAACAGAGTTTCGCTATGTTGCCCAGGTTGGTCTTGAGTTCCTAGGCTCAAGTTGATTCTCCTGCCTCGACCTCCCAAAGTGTTGGTGATACGGGCATGAGCCAACTTGCCTGGGCCTACAGGGCCTACGTTCATTAACAATATATTGTTATGATGGTAATGGTCAGGACAGAATAGAGGGATCTGCAGACTCCTCTCATTCCATAGTACTAGAATGGGTAAAGCTAAGTGAGCCTGTAAACATTATAGATCAGTCCCAGAGATGTGGAGACTTATTTCAATGTTGTTTCATAGCTTGGATTAGAAGCCAAGGTGATGAGTGCCTACCCTATGTCTTTTTCCAATATGCCATACTGAAACGTTAAACTTTAGTTTCTTGGTTTTAGGAAAAAAACATTCGCTTAGGAATGTTGGAGAGATACAGTTACCCTTCTGAAAAACATTCCAGGAATTCTAGAAGAAGTATGTTCATGCCATTACATCACGGAGGAAGTTTTACTTGCTACCTGGAAGTAGGATGTGGCATTATTTTCAGAAATAACCACTAAGTATGGCTACTTCATGTCTTCTAAGAGCCATAAGTTTGCTACCGGCTAGGTACTCTTGATTAAAGTTCTGAAAATTTCTAAGAAAATTTAGAAATTGTGATAAATATAAACATTGAAACCTTTTACACAATTGGTTAATTATGTTCCCGGTAATTATTTTGTTAGATAATAGCTTAAAGCTGAAAAGTACACTCCCTTTTCAGAATAGTAAAAATAAATTCTTTGAACTGTCTATGGCTAGGCTGAAGTCTTGGAGCCTATACAGTGAATTCTAAGCTGAAATCAGTAAGGCATAAAAAGTGTCATGTCTTTGGCCACTATTCCAGATTTTTCAACAGTCTGAATTGCAAATATTACCTCAGCAGACCACTTCTAGATTTTTGGACTTGACAGGCATTGTCAGTGCATCCATCCTTCATTTCAAACCAGTAGATCCATTGGCTTTGAAGGAGAGAATAAGTGATGTAACTTTTACAAATGTGTTCTCCCTCATTTCATTTCTCCCCAAACCTGAAATAGTTTCTTGCCCAAAGATCTTCTCTGGAAATGTTGAATATAAAAAGCACGTACTTTTTCTCACTTTAGAAAGGTTTGTAGTGAGTACAAAATATGGGTTTTGAATTCTTCCCAGATTCATTACACTCAGCAACCATTATAAAAATACTCAGTTTCTGAACAAACTATATGTGGTTACAATACTGGCTGAGTCAAATGTCTTTGTGTGACAAATATGAAATCTCTGGTAAATACATTAGGCATAATGACTCAGGCTTGAAAGGAAATATTTAGCACATTCTGTGCATAAAACACTACATTTTGCCCTAGGTGGGCTGCAAAGGAAGCTTCTTCAAGACTATTTGATCTACTTGGGGAGCATCAAACTACATCAAGATTGTAAAATATTGTTGGACAATATAATCTGGTGTTTCTGACCAGGGAAGTAATCAGTGTAGAATTGGGTTCATCTGTGAAGGCTTTGTGGAGGTGGCCAGCTAGAAGGGTGTGTGGACAAAGCCTCTGCACACAGGAGTATCTTGGTATGATGACTGGCTTCATCAGGTGATCTTCAACACATTTGGCCAGAACAACACAGAAACTTTGGTTTTTTTCTGCCTTGTTCAATCAAGGTATGAGTAGATTATGTCCTCTCAGTTTATACTCATTTTTTTTTTAAATTACAATATGAGTAAAGATTTGGCAGGCATAAAATTTAGGGAGACACTTGAAATGTCGTTTTTAATCTTTCCCTTTTAATGTGTTTATAAATAGCGTGGTAAACTGAACCTGTTTCCTTTAGAAATGCTGATATCCCGAAGGCTTAGTCAGTTTCAAGGCTTTTACAGGGAATTGCATTACTCAGGTTTCTTTGAAATGAATGCAGTTATTAAAATAGCAATGACTGTAGTTACGTGGTATATGGGCATTAAAAACTGGCACAGCTTGGGAGCTTGTTTTTAAAATTCACACTCACGTAAACATGTCTATGTAAAGATGTCAATAGATTGGGGTTACAACAGGTGAAAGCTGCCCAGTTTACTTAATTCTAATGTAGCTTTAACTTGGTTTGATATTGTCTTTTAAAACACACACACACACACACACACACACACACACACACACACACTCATACACATAACAACCCGCTTTTGCAGTACTGCTTGTCAAAGTAACGACGTTCTCAAAATGTAATATTCCTTCTGAATTTAGGGTAAGAAACATAAATTTTATAAGAACAGGGTGCTTTATGATGATTCCAATTCTTTGTTTCTTCAGGATAAGATTTTAACTCTGAATAAAGATTGTTATCTTACACTGGAAATGATACTTCTTCCATAGAAAGCCAAGGAGTGGTATCTTAAGAATAATCTTATTATTTCCAACACTTCCTACACACCAGGACAAAAATATGATTAGAATAGAGTTCCAAACTCAATTCTCATCCTTCTACTTTTGGCTGCAGCTATACAAGTGGGTGGGAGGAAGACAACAGAAAGTGTTCACATCCAGCCCATTTGTCTGTTTAGAAAATTGCAAATCCCTCATGCAGGGGTCTTCATGCTTATGAGCTACATATCCTCAGCTAACTACCTCTCCACGGCACATAGTTTCAGTGTTGATCCTTTTGCTCTCTTTCTACTTCTGCTTCTGCCACTTCCTAACTCTGATTTCTTTTTTTATTCTCACTTTTCTCCGTGTCTCAATCTACATTTTCCCTTCTGGTCAATGTTTCTGCCTTATGGCTTCCCAAATGTGGTTTTCTCTTTTTTCTTAAACTTTTACTAAACCGTTGGTTATATTCAAGTTCCTTTTCTTTTTCTTTGTAATAAAACACTATTAATATACCTAAGAAGAATTCAGAGCATGCTTTTTTCTAGAAAATTTTCCCACTATCAACAATAGTCCCAAATTGTCGGCATAATACTCCCACACTCTCAGCATAACCTGTCTACTCGGTTTTGCTCTCATCAGATCGTAATCGTATTTTTATGGTACATGTATCATTTGTCTTGACCAACATATTATAAGGCAAGGATTCTGTCTCTTTCAGTTATATGCTAGGTTTCCAATTCATTACTTCATACCCAGTAGACACTCATTAATACTAATATTCCATAAGTGGTCAATTAATTTTTTGAAATATGAAAATAATTTAAGAGGTATACACTGTGAATACAGAAGAGTTTGATCTTTATGTGACATGTACTGACTATCCGCTTGTATCTGTTCATATATTTGATTATAATACTCTTTAAATTATACTTTTAGTGTTTGAAATTAATATTTCTAAATATTTTGCTTCTCAAAAATTTTATCTAGATCCATGCTTCTCAATCTTTAATCAGAGTACAAGTCACCTGGAAACCTTGTTGAAAAAAACAGATGCCTGGGCCTAACCCTTGTATATTCTGATTTTATGTATCTGCATGGGATCCATGATTCTATGTTTTAAACCAGGTCCCAGTAATGGCAATGCTTTTGGTCTGAGGGCTATGCTCTGAACAGAACAGACATACACAATTACACAACATGCATAACTACCTTTTCTTGAGCCATGTAGTGGTTTTATGTGCCAGGTATGGTACTACATGTGTCAGTAGTGAATAAAACAGCCTCAGTCCCTGATTTTGTGAAGCTCAGATCAGCAGTGCATAAACATTGTTGATGGAGGACTATGACTATGAGTTTAGCATACGATTAAGGAAATGTGACTTCATAATGTGCAGGGCTATAAACAGAATGTGTGAGGAGACAGAAAGCCCTGGCATTCCCGGAAAACATATTCACCATTTTCTAGCTTTTGGTCTGATCAGAAACCTACAGCAATATGAACAGATAGAATTGCACTAGTTAACACCTAATAAAACCAAAGGAGGTTGCATTTTCTTTTGAAGATCAAAGAAAGAAATTCATTGAAAAGCAGAAAAGAAAAAAAAAAAAAAAAGTCACCCTTTGCCAAAAGTTCATGCTCACCCTTTGCCAAAAGTTCATGATAAAATGAAAATTGCTGTAACTTCTGTCTCTTCCTGATTACCTTGAGTATAAGAGTGGGTCCTTCATTACTAGGAACTGAATGGTAACGAGGCTTTTGAGCTGCCGGACACTAAATACGAATGAATATCCTAATGAATGAGCAATAATTTTGAGACCATAAATGTTTGATCAAGTATTCTGTGTCAGTGATAATTTATATCAGCTCATTTTTTTTGACCTTGTGATGATTTTTACTTAAATAACACAACTTATGAAGTTTATGGGAATATATCCATTGTTGTTACTTTATATGTAGACACAGCATCTGAACTTGAGCGTTTGATTGAATTACCAAATGTCACAATGGCAATAATTGACAGATTTTCTTAAGCTAGAAAGGCTAACTTTTCAACCACTTCAACACTTTCCACTTCACACCAAGCCTCCCATAGGATTGGCATGTAGATAAAAGCCAAGACCGTGGACTCCACCTTATATTCTTCACTTCTTAAAAATCAACATTTATGCTAAACAACAAAATAAATTATGTACTACTGCTGCTTTAATGCTTATACAGTAAAGTAGAATTACTGTGACTCCCCTTTAATCCTGATGTGTGGCATTCTTATATGTATGCTCCCATTAAGCATACAAAAAGCTAGATTTGCTTTGGGTTAATTGGTATAAATTGAGTTAATCTTTTTGAGCAGAGATTATGTGGCTCTCATGCAATGGAGGACTTAATTAATTTTATGAAGCAAGTCAGCATTCTGTCATTAAGGTTATTTCTTTATTTTTCCCATCTTTGTCTCCAGCCTCACTCCCAATTTTGCTGTTGTGCTGTGTTAAAGTGTACCAGATAGCATGTGTTTTCAAACATATTTCTCTATTGTATGATGCTAAAATCAATGCATTTTTGTATTAATATTTTCAGTAAGGTGTTTTATATTTTACCTGATTACCTGTTTCACCCCTTTGGAGAATTTAGCCAAAAAACTAGTCTTCTGTCCGCTATTTATTGCAGAGAAGAATCACTGATGGCTTGTAGTCAAAGAAACTTTCAGAGTTAGGGTATGGCTCAAGCCTCAGGATGCATATGTTCTGCCCTGACCCTGGCATTCAATGTAGTAATATGATTCTGGCAGTTACATATATATGCTCTTCTCCCTAGAGGAATGGGAGGGGAGCCTGGTCAAGATGGTTTAATTTAAATGGCTTAGGTAGTGATTTCTCAAGAGTTCCAGGGTGTAATATCAAGCCTTAATTTCCCAAAGACCTTGAGTTTGGTATGCACTCTTTGCAGAGCCTTGATATGGCTCATACGCTCACTTCTTTCTTCTTGACTCAGAAGAGGGCTAATTTACCTTTAATCTCAGATGACAATCCTGATTTATTTAAAACAGTGAGCATTCCCAATCCCTTTGCCATTGATGGTTTAGGGATAGGTGTGTGTATTCAGTTCCGTCAAATAAGACAAGGGGAAGGACAGTGGAGGTATTCTAGGGAAATGAGATGATCGTGATGTGAAATTTGTTTCTGTCACACCTATCAGATGAATATAAGGGGGAACCAGCATGAAGGTGAAGCTGAAACGCTGAGGAACACAAAGAAGAGACATCTAAGAAAAGATAGCCTTCGGTCACATCATTGAGCTACATAACCAACCAGTCATGAAACCTGTCTAACCTTTGCTCTTCCTGTTATGTGAGTTGATGCATTTCCATATTGTTGAGGCCAGTCTGACTCTGGGTGTTCTCATACTGCTCACAGCAACCCAACTGATGCAGGGTATTAGTATGGAAATGCTAGGCTATGCTGCAGTGGGAAATTAACTCCTATATCTCAGTCCCTGAACATAATAAAGAAGAAATTCTTGCTTACTCTGGTTTCATATAGGTCTGACATGCTTTCTTTATCATGTTTGTATGCCACCTAGAATACATGGCTTTCAAGGCTGCTTTGTAACAGAGAGTTGAAGGGTTTGGCAAGATGCTTTTAAGGGCTAGGCTTGAAAGTAACTTGTGTTACATCCACTGTTGCTTTTCCAGTGGCCAGAATCCAGTCACATAGGTCCAACATAACTGTAAGAGAGGCTAGAAGATGGGGTCCTCCTGTGTTCCCGGGAAAAGGGTATGGTATGATGAGCCTACAGCACTGTATCTTCCATATATAGGGATAAGAGAGAATTGTTAAGTAGCTTGAAACATGGCCGAACACAAAACATGATGCATTAGTCAGGGATTTGAAAAAGAGAAAGAAAGATGGTTTTAAATTAGCTCACAGTTGTAGAGGCCGTCAAGTCTGAATTTGCAGGACAAGCTGGCAGGCTGAATACCCAGGGAAGAGCTGATGTTGCAGCTGCAGTCTGAAGAGGATCCTCAGACTTTTTATCCTAAGGCCTTCAACTGATTGGATGAAGCCACCCACATTTGGAGGGTTATCTGCTTTACTCCAAGTCTACTGACATAAATGTTAATCTCATTAAAAAGAAACAAAAAAAACCAACTCTTTACAGTGACAATCTGACATTTGATCAAATATCTGGGGACTTTGGCCTAGCCAAGCTAATACATAACATTAACCATCACACCCGATAACACTTGAAATCAGCTACACATACTTTGAAACAGAAATCACCGATTCATTTATTTATTTTCAGGAAAGTTACCACTAGCATATCCAGTCATGACCGTGTGACTCTTATCTCTCGCCTTATGAAAGTGGTAGTGAGACAGTCCTCTGATATACATTAATATTGATATGTTACTGATTCAGGTTTCAGTTTCCCAGGTGTGGAAACTCGGTGGCAAGGTTCTGCGGCACAGAACAGAGTATCTTCATAATAAAACTCAGCAGAGACAGCTTTATAAGTTAATGCCAGTGTCACCATCTTAAGTATTATCAAACCAGAAACAAAGTGTTATCGTTGACTAGTCTGTGACTTACACTATTTTTTCACTGATAAATTTTAATCATATATATTTCAGGGGTACAGAATGATGTTGTAACATGTGTATACAGTGTGGAATGATTGAATCAAGCAAATTATCATATCCATCACTTCAAATACTGATTATTTATTCTTCCCAACTGAAACTTTGTATCCCTTGACAGACATCTTCTCATTACCCCCATTCCCCAGTCTCTGGTAACCATCATTCCACTATCTGCTTCTATGAGCTAGATTATTTTACATTCCACACATGGCAGTTTTCTTTATTTGCTTTTCTTATTTTACTTAGAATAATGTTCTCCAGGTTCATCCATGTTATAGCAAATGACAGATTTTTAAGGTTAAATATTATGTCATTTTCTATTTATCTGTATAAAGATACCACATTTTCTTTACCATTTCATCCAATGATGGACACTTAGGTTGATTCTATAACTTAGCTCTTCTAAATAGTTTCAATAAACATGAGAGTACAAATAGCTCTTCAATATACTGACTTCAGATCTTTAAGACATATACCCAGACGTGAGATTGCTGGATTATATGGTAGTTCTCTTATTCATTTTTTAAGAAACTTCCCTACTGTTTTCATAATGGCTGTATTAATTTACATTCCCACCAACAGCGTGCAAGTTTTCCCTTTTCTCCACAGGCTTACTCTACTTTAAACATGGAAGCCTGCTTTGTAAACTCAGCTAAGTTTAGTAATGTGATTGGTAGAGTATGAATCAGGCAAAAGAATTCAATAATAATAAAAAGTTACAGTAGTCTGGTAAACCATGCTGATCCAAACATCTGGTGAGTTTTGTATTTGGTGTTCCTGCACCCCTTCCCCTTGGCTCTGCTGACAGATGTTCTAGACACATTTCATCATTACTTCCTCTTTTCCATAATTTCCAGTAATCAAATGCCAGTAGCTTTTCTTGGATTCTATCCTTATGTCAACTTTTCTAATTTCAAAACATTTTCACAGCACAATATGGTTTCCAAGTTTGTGCCCTTAAATTCTTTTTCCTGTGTGGGTATCATAGAAATACACATATGCTGGAATTTTATGCAAAGGCAGCACATGATTCGGGAGCAATTACTGTGCATATGCATAGGAAAAAAATGAAAAATAGATTATTTGAATACATAAAAATTTAAAATGTTTGCACAAACACAATTTTATACATATTCTACTAAAGCTTTTTCATTATTTTTTCAATAAATAGGTTTTTTGTGAATTGTAATTATAAAAATGTATACCCTGTGATATATTCTAAATATTGTCATGAAAAATTTCCATTTTATCATTTTTCTATATTAAAAATCACTTTGAATACTAAAGAAAGAAAAGAAAATATCAACTGAGAGTTTTGGAAAGAGTTTGAAAAGGGTGAAGGATCTAGCACTAAAAAAATCTGTCAATGTATACAAATAAGAATTATAACCAAGAAAGGTTATATATTTTTCTCCACTTTTAATTAAAAATGAATGTTAATTTACACTTATATTTCTATTTGTGTGTCTATAAACTTCATAACCAGGTGTTTGAGACAAGCCTGGCCAACATGGTGAAACCCCGTCTCTACTAAAAAATACAAAAATTAGCCAGGTGTGGTGGTGGGCGCCTGTAATCTCAGCTACTTGGGAGGGTGAGACAGGGATAATTGCTTGGATCTGGGAGGCAGAGGTTGCAGTGAACTGAGGTTGTGCCATTGCACTCCAGCCTGGGTGACAGAGCAAGACTGTGTCTCAAAAACAAATAAACAACAACAACAAAAACAAACACTGCCTGATTTTCTAAAGTTGATGCTGTCAGTGAGATTAACCAGTTTTGTATTGTTGATCATTCATTCACTTGACTTTTAACAAAAAAAAATCACAATCAATTGTGAGATGACATTTTCACATATTGTATGTGTTATTATATAATTTATTTGATTATAGTCATAGAAAATATATCAGTTGATCAGTGACTATAGTATTTTAAAGATTGCTAACCCATTTTTGTCAAGTTAGTCTTACCCAATGGACTTTTCAAATGTATGCTCTCATCAGAAATATATGTCATTGTTGGTGGTAGGCTGATTTCAGAAAAGGTGCCAGTTCTCCACCATCCCCTTGCAATGTGACTTTGTAGAGTAGAGTTTGTATTGCCATTCCTTGAAACTGGGCTGGTCTTGTGACTTGTCATGGCCAATAGAATGTTGAAAAAAATGAAAGTATGTTTGTTCTAAAACTGGGCTTCAAGAGGTCCTTGTCACCCCTGCTCTTTCTCTTAAAATTTTCTCTCCACCATGATAATAAGCTTGGGATTGGCTGAGGGAGGATGACAGACCAAGTAGACTGAATTTTCCCCACTGAGTTAATCATAAACCAGCCCAGAGCCAGCCCAGCCTAGCCCAGCAGAACTGCCCATCTGACTCACAGTTCAATCAAAGAGCCAAGCTCTTGTCAGAAGAACTGCTCAGATAGCCCGTAGAGTGTGACCAAAAATAAATGTTTCTTTTTCCATTCCACTGAAGTTTTGTGGGTGTTTTCTTTGGCAGCATTATGGCAGCATTAGATAGTGTCCAATTTACTACATTCTCACCAGTATCAGATATTTTATATATTAAATTGTTAGGCAAAAATAGAACCTTATTCTTTAAAAATCTAAGTGTCTAATAGGTCAGATTTCTGGTAATTCAAGTCCTCAGATATGATTACGTGTTTGGAACAACTGAACAAAGACAGGCTATAGAGGCTAGCATTGGTATGTTTAAAAATTTTTATTGCATAGGACCCATATCAGACTTTCATATATCATTAATCTAAAAAATATAAATATAACTGTAAATTTTTGGCTTAGATTTTCAAATATAATGTCATTTCAGATAAGATTGTGACAAAATATTAAAACACATACACATTAGCTAACATTTGACAAAATCTCAATTTAACATGTTTTGGATGATGATTCCGGATTTGGGTAAGGTTTTGATACTTCCATTTTAAAACATTTGTATGGTAGAGTAGCAAATAGGTTTTGAGTTTTAAAAAATGAAGTTATGTATTAAAACAAGAAGATAAAGAAAAAATAGATTTTTTTCTTCTGAATTTTTGTATTATGAGAATGCAGAATGCTGCAGCACCAAATGTGAACGCAAGATGTGTCATTGTCTATGCTCAGGGAAGCAACTAAAATAATGCCGTACGTTTATTAATAGAATGCCAGCTGTGTTTAAAACAGAGAGGTAGAGGTAGCAGAGTACAAGCCCATTTTTGCCAGGATGTATATTTTAAATGTATCTTCCATTTTAGCACTGGGGAATGAAAATTGAGTCAGGTTTGTGCTACATGTAGGTTAGGTCTGTATATTGGAAAACCAGTGAGAAAAGAAGAAAAAATAGTCATGGAAGGTGACTAGCCATTAATTAAGAGCAGTGACAGGAGGACTGCAAAAACCAGGGCATGAATAGTAAGTAATATCCAGAAAAGGGTTCCAAAAATAACTGTTAGGAAAAATAGAAGTCCATAAATATGTAGATTTTAGAGCAAAGGAGGTAAGAAATGAGAGTTTAGCTCATGTGCCAAACACACCATTAGAGTTCCCAACCTATTTCCAGCATAACCTCCTTTCTTTATCCCACTGATCCCCACCATTCCCTGTATTGCTAGAGTACTCCTCACATGACTCTATCATACCACTGTCACACTGCCTTACATAGTGTAAACTAATTGCATATTAATGTGACTGTCTCCTTCACTAGATGATAAAAATCTCTGGGGGGCAATAATCTTCTATGAACCAATCCTGTATTCTCAATTACTTACAAGGTGCTTTGTGCATGACAAAGTACTCAAAACTGTGTTTTTTGAATAGATGAATGAATGTCTGGGCAGAAAAACAGAAGTACTGCCAGGTAGGCTCTAAGGTGCCACAATACAACAGTGAGAAAGGAAGTCAAGACAGTGTTTGAGATGCCTCTTGTTACTGAAGTTTGAGATAAGGTGGGTTCGGTATCCAGGCATGGCAGGAAAAAAAAATATGTGAGAGCAGCATCCAGGAAATACTAAGTCCCGATCTTGACGTGGTCAGTAATTCCTGCTTAAGAAGTGCATGGCCCTAAAGCATCAACCGTCTAGAAGTCAGAAAGTAGATGGGGTAAATGACTGCACGTGATTCTACAATACAGTCAAGCAGTTTAATACTTTGATGTATTGATCTCCCTCTGTCCACTTAAAAGTTTCATAAGGACTATCACTTTTTTTAGTAAAGGCATTTTAGTAACCATCATTGCAACTGTATTCCCTTGATGAGAATATAAAACTGCATGCCAATTTAGCTTCTTAAGCTTAGTACAATGCCACATTCCCCATAGAGCTTATTTTGACTCCATGTAGGATGACAGTGAGTCATTAGAATCACAATCTCCCATCTAGTTCTGAGGTCTCACCTTCTGTCATTAGCAAAACAACTTGGATGGGTAGCATAGAGATCTGCAGTCATCAGAAGGATGCTGGGCACCTTCTCTGAGCAACTCTAGATAAACTTCTGCTTTCTTTGGCCCAATCTTCCTACTTACACTGGGATTTAGTTATAAAAATGAGTTTGGCTTCAACTTCAGGTCCTGTTACGGGGAGGTTTGAGCTTGAGAGAAGAAGACAGCACTTCAAAGGCTGGGGATGGGGTTTGCCCATCCCTACTAAGATGCTGTGGAGTCTATGCTGTCCTGAAAGCTTAGGAGAGGGAAGTGTGAGGAACCTTAGGGTAAGGCCATCAGGGTAGAGTAACTTTACAGTTGTAGATTTCTAAGAATCAGTCTGCATTGGTTTATGCTGAGTTGGTAATGAAACCTGGCATATGGTCACAATGAATTGCTTCAGCAAAGGGCTGTTTTACATTTTTGTTTTAAACCATGTTTCTGTAGTGCCATTGCTTTTGATCTCCCATTGTTCAGGAGTTTGGGGAACATATAAATAGTCGTTTCCTTGAAGAACACAGACAAAATGCATTTAAGCAAATTAGAAAACAATATATGAAATTATGTAATTTAGAGCTTGAGTAGTGCTGGGGTAGGCTAGGAGTAATTAGGACAGGCTTCCCAGTGGGGTGATATTTTATCTTCTTTCAAACAGTGAGAGATGTGTTTAAGCAAGAAGGAAAAAGTAAATTCTGAGGATTCAGGCACAGAAATAATCAGAACAGAAAACAAAAACCTAGAAAAATGTTGACATGTATGAAAGAATATATAATATTCTTACTATATAAAGAATGCTTAGATATTAGTAGGCAAAAGATTAATAAATCAATAGAAAAATAAACTAAGATCATATATAGCAAATTGTCAGGTGAAGTAATATAAATAACTCTTAAACATATAAAAGATGCTCGTTGAATTTTAAAAATTGACATTTAAAAGTGAGTAGGGTATCAATGTTTTACACATAGTATCGAAAAGATTGGTAACACCCCGTATTGACAAAGACTTGAAGATATAGACACTCTTATCCTATATGTGAATTGATAGAATTGTTCAAGAGTTTATTAATGACAATTTCTCAGTCCTACCCTGACTATCCTGTTTAAAATTGCCCCCAGCCAACACCCCATCAACTTTCAACTTGGGGCTATTTAGTTTTGCCAAATAATTCACTATTATTAAATATAATATGTAGTATATTTATTTATTTATTATAGTTCTTTTTCTCCCCTCATTATAATAATGTGTTCCATGGGCACAGATTTTAAGGTGTTTGGTTCACTATCTAAAGCATCTAAAATCATGCCTGGTACACAGAACATGTTGAATGCATAAAAGTGAATGGATTAATGTGTACAAAATCTATAAACGTTCATTTTTTTAATTTTTAATTTTTTGAGACAGTCTCGCTCTGTCGCCCAGGCTGGAGGGCAGTGGCCCTATCTTGGTTCACTGAAACCTCCACCTCCCGGTTCAAGTGATTCTCATGCCTCAGACTCCCTAGCAGCTGGGATTACAGGCGTCTGCCACCACGTCTGGTTAATTTTTGTATTTTTAGTAGAGAATGAGGTTTCACCGCATTTGCCAGGCTGGTCTTGAACTGCTGACATCAAGTAATCTGCCTGCCTCAGCCCTCCAAAGTGCTGGGATTATAGGCATGAGCCACAGTTCCAGGCCAAATGTTCATATATTTTGACCCACTAGTCTTAGCAAGCTATGCAGAGAAAACAATAAGATAAATGTGCAAGAGTATTCACAGGAATGTTTATTACAGTGTTACTTATAATAACAAAAAAAACTTAAATGTCCATTAATACAAAATTAGTTTTATAAATTGGCATTTCTTGCCAAGAATCAAAATATGGCTGTGATAACACCTACATATACTAAAACAGAGAGATATGACTAATAAGTTGTTAAAATTTATTAAAAATGACAAACTAATAGGCACAATATACAAATAGCTGTTAAAAGGTCTAGAAGAATATGAATATGGCTGTTAAAAGTGATTATATTTTTTGTAAATATGGATGTAATTTTACATTTTTCTAGCTGGGTGCAGTGGCTCATCCTATAATCCCAGCACTTTGGGAGGCCAAGGCAGGCGGATCACCTGAGATCAGGAGTTTGAGACCAGCCTGACCAACATGGGGAAACCCCATCTCTACTGAAAATACAACATTAGTTGAGTGTGGTGGCGTATGCCTATAATCCCAGCTACTCCGGAGGCTGAGGCAGGAGAATCTCTTGATCTCGGGATGTGGAGGTTGCCATGAGCTGAGATCATGCCATCGCACTCCAGCCTGGGCAACAAGAGCAAAACTCCGTCTCAAAAAAAAAAAAAAAAAAAAAAAAAATTAAGAAATTTACATTTTTCTTTATCTAACATCATATTGTTTGTTTTTTTATATTAAGCCTGAATAATATTAAGGAAAACTATGTGAAGGCATAATATTTTGGCACATCTTAAAATACCAAAAAAATTTTAACATTTTGTAATGAAGAAAACATTCTTTTTGGTGTTTTAGACATAAAAGTACATTGCTCTGAAAGGTGTAACTTACCTTTCATTTAATTTTGCAAATATCTCATCAGACCAGTTTTAGAATTACAAAACAACCAAACAAAACTCTTTGGGATAACATTTTTATGAGTAAGCAAAACAGTAAATTTTGACCACTCTGAACTATAATTCACTCATTGATAAAATGAAAATAATAATGCCTTTATTAGAGGTTATGAGAATAAAAGGAAAGCTTATTAAGAAAGATTACAAAGTACCTGCTGTGTGGTATGCACTAGAGAAGGTAAGTTCCCTTTCCACATGCACTCCCTTCCTTCTCTTTATAATCTTCCAGCTGAAGGGAAAAAAAAGGTTAGTGTTAAAATGTTTGCCTGAAAAGCTCTCATACACAACTGATCTTATTAGGTGACTAAGAAAAGCATCCTGGTTCACTATAGAGTCAAGGAGTGATTCTTTAGTAAGCATTTATGCATCCTTGTATGTGTCATTGGTCTATGAAGTCATCAGGAATCATAATATCTGACTACTCTAAACATTGATAGTGGGGATAAACAAATTTAAAAGACATTCAATGTTAAACATAGAAAAGTATTTAATAGCATGATTCTGCTCTTGAAATGATTAAATAGAAGTCACTTAACAAGTGAAACCTGAAAACGGAGCAGGAATCATGAAGTTGGCTTGCAGGAACCCTGAATCCATTGGCATGCACTTGCTGCTTTTATCCACTATCGGCTCAAGACACTCTCACAGGGACTGCATGGAGATAAAAGGATGAATAGCTTATTACCAATTCCCTTGAGCCCTGTGGTCAAATCTTTTTGTGATTTGAGCTTAATTACCTTGAAAAAGGTATATCAGTTTTATGAAGTTACAACTAAAACTATTTAAATCTTCCCTTGTATGAAACGTGCTGAGACCAGCTCGTTTGTGGAGATCCTAACCCAGCCCAGCGGCGCTAGAGGAATTAAAGACACACACAGAAAAGTATAGTGTCGAGTGGGAAATCAGGGGTCTCACAGCCTTCAGAACTGAGAGCCTCGAACAGAGATTTACCCACATATTTATTGACAGAAAACCAGTCATAAGATTTACTAAAAGTATTCCTTACAGGAAATAAAGGGATGGGCAGAAATAAAGGGATGGGCTCTGGCTAGTTATCTGCAGCAGGAACATGTCCTCAAGGCACAGATCATTCATGCGATTGTGGTTTAAGAACACCTTAAGCGGTTTTCCGCCCTGGGTGGGCCAGGTGTTCCTTGCCCTCATTCCTGTAAACCCACAACCTTCCAGCATGGGCCTCATGGCCATCATGAGCATGTCACAGTGCTGCAGAGATTTTATGGCCAGTTTTGGGGCCAGTTTATGGCCAGATTTGGGGGCCTGTTCCCAACAAAATGGGTCTATAGGTTGAATTCTAAACCATTATTATTGCTCCGGCTTTGTAAAAGTCAAGTGGTTCATATCTTTAAGGAAACACAAAATGCCAAGTAAAATTGTCATTCCCAAGCCCATAATTGGTATCAAATAATAATAATAATAATAAAAGAGAAATACATTTTTTACTGATGGAACCCTAAAGAAAAACTACTTACCAGGGCCTGTGATTCCTAAGATCCTTAAAATTTCTATTAAATAGAAAATCTTTTTGTTCGTATTGACCTCAGTGATTTTAACAGATGAAACCACTAAAATTTTAGTTTTAAATTGTAGTAATATTATATTTCAACATTAAATTTGACCATAGTGCTTAAATATTTTTAGGTCATTGAGTGTACCACAGTTCTTTTTTTTTCTTTTTTTTTTTTTTTGAGATGGAGTCTTGCTCTGTAGCCCAGGCTGGAGTACAGTGGCACAATCTCGGCTCACTGCAAGCTCTGCCTCCCGGGTTCAGGCCATTCTCCTGCCTCAGCCTCCCGAGTAGCTGGGATTACAGGCGTCCACCACCACTCCCGGCTCATTTTTTGTACTTTTAGTAGAAACGGGGTTTCACCGTGTTAGCCAGGATGGTCTTGATCTCCTGACCTCATGATCCGACCGCCTCGGCCTCCTAAAGTGCTAGGATTACAGGCGTGAGCCACCGCGCCCGGCCGAGTGTACCACAGTTCTTGAGATCAGTGCTACTCTCTCTAGAGCAAATTCAAGAGTTAGAAAATATGTAGTATTCAGTGTGTTTAGCTGTGAATTAAGTAGAGTGATGGATGTTATCCTCCTAGCGTTAGGCCACCGACTGGGTGAATTGCCTGTGTAGACTGGGTGTTTTCTTAACGCTCTTTTCGCCTTCACAAAAGGCAATTATAGTTTCCCTTTTCTCATTACAAAAGCAGTCAAATGAATTGCCTGATTATTAGGTTTATATGGATGACTCTTTAAGATATTTAGCAGTTAACTGTCCTTAAAAAAGATGGAAATGATTTAGTAGAGAGATTTGAGAGTTTGCCATTTGAGGTAGGAGAATAATGGCATTAGTAATACTGTGCACAGAATCTCTCTGTTGATTTCTATGTTGTCTAAAACAGATGACCCAGAGACCAAAACTTGATTCTGCACTGAACTAGCTACTTAAGCAAAATAAACTTCTTTCTACAATAATATTTCAGTTAAATAAATGTTGTAAAATAAGATGATTAATAGGATTTTCTCTGTATTCCATTAACTCACCTATGCTGTGGGGCTGCTGAGACAAAGAGGATCTTGTTAAAACAGACATATGGAGCTGTTCGTCTTAACTGAATTCTTTGCTTGCAGGTCTGTTTTTGATCCTACGTATCCTTGTAGCATTTTTTTCCAGCTGATTTTATAAGTATCTGTCATAAAATTTGGCACTTTATTGTGTATGCTTTTTCTCTATAATATTTTAGGAACTCATATATGTATCCTTTTTAAAAAACATATTCCTCATCCTTAAAATGTGAAAAGTAAAAAAGAAATAGAAACAAATATAGAAAAATATTCCAACAACTTATTAATAATCTAGATTCATTAAATTTTAGCTTACTCAAATATCCCTCTGAAATCGCATGACCCTGTCCTTCAACACAAAATATAGTACAGTATCTCTCACTTTTTATTAAGGTTCTATTAAACATACATGAGTACATCCCCCACAAGCTTATCAGTTGTTTGAAAAGAGGGATATTAGACGTAGGTATACCTTATTTGATTGAGCTTTATTCTATTGTGCTTCACAGATATTGTATTTTTTGGTACATTTTTGTTTATTTACAAATTGAAGGTTATGGCAACCCTTCATTGAGCAAGTCTATCCGTGCCATTTTTCTAAAAGCATGTGCTCACTTCTTGTCTCTGTATCACATTTTGGTAATTCTCACTATATTTCCATTTTTAAAAATTGTGTCTGTGTTTAGGATGATCTGTGATCATTGATTTTGATGTTACTAGTGTAATTGTTTTGGGGCACCATGAACTATGTCCATATAAGACTGAAAACTTGGCTGGGTGCGGTGGCTCATGCCTGTAATCCCAGCACCTTGGGAGGCCGAGGCAGGCAGATCACCTGAAGTCAGGAGTTTGAGACCAGCCTGGCCAACATGGTAAAACCCCATCTCTACTAAAAGTACAAAAAAATTAGCTGGATATGGTGGTGGGTGCCTGTAATCCCAGCTACTCAGGAGGCTGAGGCAGGAGAATCACTTGAACCTGGGAGGGGGAGGTTGCAGTGAGCCGAGATTGCGCCACTGCACACCAACCTGGGAGACAGAGCTGGACTCCATCTCAAAAAAAAAAATAAAAATAAAAAAAAGACTGCAAACTTGATAAATATGGGGTGTTTTCTTGCTACTGTACCAGCCAGCTCTTCCCGCATCTCTCTTCCTCTCTTAGGGCCTCCCTATTCCTTGAGACACAACAAAATTGAAATTATGGCAATTAATAACCCTACAACGGCCTCTAAATGTTCACATGAAAGGAAGAGTCACAGTTCTATCATTTTAAGTCAAAAGCTAGAAATGAGGCAGGGTGCAGTGGCTCATGCCTATAATCCCAGCACTTTGGAAGGCCGAGACGGGAGGATCACATGAGGCCAGGAGTTTGAGACCAGCCTGGCCAACATGGTGTAACCCTATCTCTATTAAAAATAAAAAAATAGCTGGGCATGGTGGTGCACATCTATAGTCCTAGCTACTCGGGAAGCTGAGGCATGAGAATTGCTTGAACCCGGGAGGTGGAGGTTGCAGTGAGCCAAGATTGTGCCACTGCACGTCAGCCTGGATGACAGTGTGAGATTCTCTCTCTCAAAAAAAAAAAGCTAGAAATGATTAAGCTTGGCAAGGAAGTCATGCTAAAACCTGTGATAGACTGAAAGCTAGATTTCTTGTGCCAAACAGCCAAGTAGTGAATGCAAAGGAAAAGTTTTTGAAGGGAATTAAAAGTGCTATTCCAATGAACACATGGATGGTAAGAAAGTGAAACAGCCTTATTGCTGATAAGGAGAAAGTTCCAGTGTTTTGGATCAAACCTGCCACAACACTCCCTTAAGCCAGAGCCTAATCTAAAGTAAGGCCCAACTCTTCAATTTTATGAAGGCTGTGAGAGGTGAGGAAGCTGCAGAAGAAAAGTTGGAAGCTAGCAGAGGTTGATTGAGAGATTTAAGGACAGAAGATTTAAGGACATAAAAATTCAAGGTAAAGCAATAAGTGCTAATGTAGAAGCTGCAGAAAGTTATCTAAAAGATCTAGCTAAGATAATTGATGAAGATGGCTACACTCAAAAAAAACTTCAGTGTAGATGAAACAGCATTTTATTGGAAGAAGATGCCATCTAGGACTTTCATAGGTAGAGAAGAGAAGTCAATGCCTGGTTTCAAAGCTTCAAAGAAGAGTCTGACTCTCTTGTTATGCGCGAATACAGTTGGTGACCTTAAGTTGCAGCCCAAACTCATTTACCATTCTGAAAATTGTAGGTCCCTTAAAAATTATGGTAAATCTACTCTGTCTGTGTTTTATAAGGGGAATGTCAAAGCTTGGATGACAGCGCATCTGTTTACAGCATAGTTTACTATTTTAAGCCCAGTATTGAGAACTGGCGCTTATAAAAATTTATTTCAAAATATTACTGCTCATGGAAACTGCACCTAGTTACTGAAGAGCTGTAATGGAAATGTAAAAGGAGATTAATGTTATTTTCATGACTGCTAAGACAACATCTATTCTGCAACTCATGAATCAAGGAGTCATTTTGACCTTAAATCTTCCTATTTCAGTTATGCATTTCATAAGGCCACAGCTGCCACCGATAGTCATTCCTCTAATGGATCTGGGCAAAGTAAATTGAAAACCGTCTGGAAGAATTCGCTGTTCTAGATGCCATTCAGAAAGAACATCTGTGACTGATGGGAGCAAGTCAGAATATCAACATTAACAGGAGTTTGGAAGAAGTTGATTCCAACCTTCATGTATGATTTTAGAGTTAAGATTTCAGTGGAAGAGGTCATTGCAGATGTGGTGAAAATAGCAAGAGAACTAAAACTAAAGTGAAACCCGAAGATTTGACTGAATTTTTGCAATCTCATGATAAAACTGAATAGATGAAGAGTTCCCTCTTCAGAATGACCAAAGAAAGTGGTTCCTTGAGATGGAATCTACTCCTGATAAAGATGTTACAAATATTGTTGAAATGACAACCAAGGCTTTAGAATATTATGTAAACTTAGTTGAAAAAGTAGTGGCAGGGTTTGAGAGGATTGAGTCAAAGTTTGAAAAAAAGGCTCTGTGGGTAAAATGCTATCAAATAGCATCAAATGCTACAGAGAAATCTTTTGGGAAAGGAAGAGTCATCAGCATGGCAAACTTCATTGTTTTCTTAGTTTAAGAAATTATCATAGCTACCTCAACCTTTCGTGACCACTGCACTGATCAATCAGCATCCATCAACAGTGAGATGAGACCCTCTACCAGTGAAAAGATTATGACTTGTTGAAGGCCTAGACTATAGTATTTATTTAACAATAAAGTATTTTATATTTGGTATGTACTTCATACTTTTTTAAAACATAATGCTATTGCACACTTAATAGTCTAACAGCAAACATAACTTCTAAGTGCCCTGGGAAACCAAATAATTCACGTGACTCACTTTATTGCAATATTCACTTTCTTGTGGTGATCTAGAACTGAACCCACAGCATCTCCAACGTAAGCCTGTACATTATCAACAAACGTTGAATGAGGTTCTTTAATATTTTTACATTTACTAGAATAACATAGGAGAGAAACCTAAATCTGTGCCCTTCCAATCAAATTCAGTGCCTGAAAAACATGACAGTGTCCTTAGAATAAACCTAACCAAAGAAGAAGCTGTGAAAACCAATGAAGAATATGTATGTGTGTGTGTGTATATATATTTATTTATTGTATTGTAAGTTCTAGGGTACATGTGCACAACGTGCAGGTTTGTTACATATGTATACATGTGCCATGTTGGTGTGCTGCACCCATTACCTTGTCATTTACATTAGGTATATCTCCTAATGCTATCTCTACCCCATACCCCCACCCCACGACAAGCCCCAGTGCGTGATGTTCCCCAACCTGTGTCCAAGTGTTGTCATTGTTCAATTCCCACCTATGAGTGAGAACATGCAGTGTTTGGTTTTCTTTCCTTGCGATAGTTTGCTCAAAATAATAGTTTCCTGCTTCATCCATGTCCCTACAAAGGCCATGAACTCATCCTTTTTTATGGCTGCATAGTATTCCATGGTGTATATGTGCCACATTTTCTTAATCCAATCTATCATTGTTGGATATTTGGCTTGATTCCAAGTCTTTGCTCTTGTGAATAGTGCCACAATAAACATACATGTGCATGTGTCTTCATAGCAGCATGATTTATAATCGTTTGGGTATATACCCAGTAATGGGATGGCTGGGTCAAATGGTATTTCTAGTTCTAGATCCCTGAGGAATTGCCACACTGACTTCCACAATGGTTGAACTAGTTTACAGTCCCACCAACAGTATAAAATTGTTCCTATTTCTCCACATCCTCTCCAGCACCTGTTGTGTCCTGACTTTTTAATGATTGCCATTCTAACTGGTATGAGATGGTATCTCATTGTGGTTTTGATTTGCATTTCTCTGATGGCCGGGGATGATGAGCACTTTTTCATGTGTCTTTTGAGTGCATAAATGTCTTCTTTTGACAAGTGTCTGTTCATATCCTTCGCCTCCTTTTTGATGGGGTTGTGTTTTTTTTCTTGTAAATTTGTTTAAGTTCTTCGTAGATTCTGGATATTAGCCCTTTGTCAGATGGGTAAATTGTAAAAATTTTCTCACATTCTGTAGGTTGCCTGTTCATTCTGATGGTACTTTCTTTTGCTGTGCAGAAGCTCTTTAGGTTAATTAGATCCCATTTGTCAATTTTGGCTTCTGTTTCCATTGCTTTTGGTGTTTTAGACATGAAGTCTTTGCCCATGCCTATGTCCTGAATGGTATTGCCTAGGTTTTCTTCTAGGGTTTTCATGGTTTTAGTCTAAAATTTAAGTCTTTAATCCATCTTGAATTAATTTTTGTATAAGCTGTAAGGAAGGGATCCAGTTTCAGCTTTCTACATATGGCTAGCCAGTTTTCCCAGCACCATTTATTAAATAGGGAATCCTTTTCCCATTTCTTGTTTTTGTCAGGTTTGTCAAAGATCAGATGGTTGTAGATGTGTGGTATTAATTCTGAGGGCTCTGTTCTGTTCCATTGATCTGTGTCTCTGTTTTGGTACCAGTACCATGCTGTTTTGGTTACTGTAGCCTTGTAGTATAGTTTGAAGTCAGGTAGCATGCTTCCTCCAGCTTTGTTCTTTTGGCTTAGGATTGTCTTGGCAATGCGGGCTCTTTTTTGGTTCCACATAAACTTTAAAGTAGTTTTTTCCAATTCTCTGAAGAAAGTCATTGGTAGCTTGATGGGGATGGCATTGAATCTATAAATTACCTTGGCAGCATGGCCATTTTTACAATATTGATTCTTCCTATCCATGAGCATGGAATGTTCTTCCATGTGTTTGTATCCTCTTTTATTTCATTGAGCAGTGGTTTGTAGTTCTCCTTGAAGAGGTCGGTCCTTCACATCCCTTGTAAGTTGAATTCCTAGGTATTTTATTCTCTTTGAAGCAATTGTGAATGGGAGTTCACTCATGATTTGGCTCTGTTTGTCTGTTATTGGTGTATAGGAATGCTTGTGATTTTTGCACATTGATTTTGTGTCCTGAGATTGCTGAAGTTGCTTATCAGCTTAAGGAGATTTTGGGCTGAAACGATGGGGTTTTCTAGATATACAATCATGTCATCTGCAAACAGGGACAATTTGACCTCCTCTTTTCCTAACTGAATACCCTTTATTTCTTTCTCCTGCCTGATTGCCCTGGCCAGAACTTCCAACACTATGTTGAATAGGAGTGGTGAGAGAGGGCATCCCTGTCTTGTGCTAGTTTTCAAAGGGAATGCTTCCAGTTTTTACCCATTCAGTATGATATTGGCTGTGGGTTTGTCCTAGATAACTCTTACTATTTTGAGATATGTCCCATCAGTACCTAGTTTATTGAGAGTTTTTAGCATGAAGCGCTGTTGAATTTTGTCGAAGGCCTTTTCTGCATCTATTGAGATAATCATGTGTTTTTTGTCTTTGGTTCTGTTTGTATGATGGATTACGTTTATTGATTTGCATTTGTTGAACCAGCCTTGCATCCCAGGGATGAAGCCCACTTGATCATGGTGGATAAGATTTTTGATGTGCTGCTGGATTCGGTTTGCCAGTATTTTATTGAGGATTTTTGCATCGATGTTCATCGGGGATATTGGTCTAAAATTCTCTTTTTTGGTTGTGTCTCTGCCAGGCTTTGGGATCAGGATGATACTGGCCTCATAAAATGAGATAGGGAGGATTCCCTCTTTTTCTATTGAGTGGAATAGTTTCAGAAGGAATGGTACCAGCTCATCTTTGTACCTCTGGTAGAATTCAGCTGTGAATCCGTCTGGTCCTGGACTTTGGTTGGTAGGCTATTAATTACTGCCTCAATTTTAGAGCCTGTTATTTGTCTATTCAGGGATTCAACTTCTTCCTGGTTTAGTCTTGGGAGGGTGTATGTGTTGAGGAATTTATCCATTTCTTCTAGATTTTCTAGTTTATTTGCATAGAGGTGTTTATAGTATTCTCTGATGGTAGTTTGTATTTCTGTGGGATCAGTAGTGATATCCCCTTTATCATTTTTTATTGCATCTGTTTGATTCTCCTCTCTTTTCTTTTTTATTCATCTTGCTAGTGGTCTATCAATTTTGTTGATCTTTTCGAAAAACCAGCTCCTGGATTCACTGATTTTTTGAAGGGTTTTTTGTGTGTCTATCTCCTTCAGTTCTTCCCTGCTCTTAGTTATTTCTTGCATTCTGCTAGCTTTTGAATGTGTTTGCTCTTGCTTCTCTAGTTCTTTTAATTGTGATGTTATGGTGTCAATTTTAGATCTTTCCTGCTTTCTCTTGTGGGCATTTAGTGCTGTAAATTTCCCTCTACACACTGCTTTAAATGTGTCCAGAGAATCTGGTATGTTGTGTCTTTGTTCTCATTGGTTTCAAAGAACATCTTTATTTCTGCCTTCATTTCGTTAAGTACCCAGTAGTCATTCAGGAGCGGGTTGTTGAGTTTCCATGTAGTTGAGTGGTTTTGAGTGAGTTTCTTAATCCTGAGTTCTAGTTTGATTGCACTGTGGTCTGAGAGACAGTTTGTTATAATTTCTGTTCTTTTACATTTGCTGAGGAGTGCTTTACTTCCAACTGTGTGGTCAATTTTGGAATAACTGTGATGTTGTGCTGAGTAGAATGTATATTCTGTTGATTTGGGGTGGAGAGTTCTGTAGATGTGTATTAGGTCTGCCTGGTGCAGAGTGAGTTCAGTTCCTGGATATCTTTGTTAACTTTGTGTCTCGTTGATCTGTCTAATGTTGACAGTGGGGTGTTAAAGTCTCCCATTATTATTGTGTGGGTGTCTGAGTCTCTTCGTAGGTCTCTAAGGACTTGCTTTATGAATCTGGGTGCTCCTGTATTGGGTGTGTATATATTTAGGATAGTTAGCTCTTCTTGTTGAATTGATCCCTTTACCATTATGTAATGGCCTTCTTTGTCTCTTTTGATCTTTGTTGGTTTAAAGTCTGTTTTACAAATTTACAAGAAAAAAATCAAACAACCCCATCAAAAACTGGGCGAAGGATGTGAACAGACACTTCTCAAGAGAAACCATTTATGCAGCCAACAGGCACATGAAAAAATGCTCATCATCACTGGCCATCAGAGAAATGCAAATCAAAACCACAATGAGATACCATCTCATACCGGTTAGAATGGCGCTCATTAAAAAGTCAGGAAACAACAGGTGCTGGAGAGGATGTGGAGAAATAGGAACACTTTTATACTGTTGGTGGGACTGTAAACTAGTTCAACCATTGTGGAAGACAGTGTGGTGATTCCTCAAGGATGTAGAACTAGAAGTACTGTTTGACCCAGCCATCCCATTACTGGGTGTATACCCAAAGGATTATAAATCATGCTGCTATGAAGACACATGCACATGTATGTTTATTGTGGCACTATTCACAATAGCAAAGACTTGGAACCAACCCAAATGTCTAACTATGATAGACTGGATTAAGAAAATGTGGCACATATACACCATGGAATAATATACAGCCATAAAAAGGATGAGTTCATGTCCTGTGTAGGGACATGGATGAAGCTGGAAACTATCATTCTGAGCAAACTATCACAAGGACAGAAAACCAAACACTGCATGTTCTCACTCATAAGTGGGAGTTGAGCAATGAAAACACTTGGACATAGGGTGGGGAATATCACACACCAGGGCTTGTCATGGGGTGGGGGGAGGCGGGAGGGATAGCATTAGGAGATATACCTAATATAAATGACGAGTTAATGGGTGCAGCACACCAACATGGCACATGTATACCTATGTAACAAACCTGCACGCTGTGCACGTGTACCCTAGAACTTAAAGTACAATAAAAAAAGGAAGAAGAAAATTAAAAAATAAAAATAAAAGTCTGTTTTATCAGATACTAGAATTGCAACCCCTGCTTTTTTTTTGTTTTCCATTTACTTGGTAGAACTTCCTCCATCCCTTTATTTTGAGCCTATGTGTGTTTCTGCATGTGAAATGGGTCTCCTGAATGCAGCACTCTGATGGGTCTTGACTCTTTATCTAATTTACCAGTCTGTGTCTTTTAATTGGAGCATTTAGCCCATTTACATGTAAGGTTAATATTGTTATCTGTGAATTTGATTCCGTCATTATGATGTTAGCTGGTTATTTTGGTCGTTAGTTGATGCAGTTTCTTCCTAGCGTCAATGGTCTTTACAATTTGGCATGATTTTGCAGTGGCTGGTACGGGTTGTTCCTTTCCATGTTTAGTGCTTCCTTCAGGAGCTCTTGTAAGGCAGGCCTGGTGGTGACAAAATCTCTCAGCATTTGCTTGTCTGTAAAGGATTTTATTTCCCCTTCACTTATGAAGCTTAGTTTGGCTGGATATGAAATTCTGGGTTGAAAATTCTTTTCTTTAGAAATGCTGAATATTGGCCCCCACTCTCTTCTGGCTTGTAGAGTTTCTGCCGAGAGATCCACTGTTAGTCTGATGGGCTTCCCTTTGTGGGTAACCCAACCTTTCTCTCTGGCTGCCCTTAACATTTTTCCCTTCATTTCAACTTTGGTGAATCTGACAATTATGTGTCTTGGAGTGGCTCTTCTTGAGGAGTATCTTTGTGGCATTCTGTGTATTTCCTGAATTTGAATGTTGGCCTGCCTTGCTAGGTTGGGGAATTTCTCCTGGATAATATCCTGCAGAGTGTTTTCCAACTTGGTTCCATTCTCCCTGTCAGTTATATCAAAACCCAGACTCTTTTTTGTCCCCTCACTTAGGGTTGGCACATAAAATACATATTACCCAGTTAAATATGAATTGGAAAAAAAAATTATTGAAGTACTGATATGTTACACATATTATCTGATATTCAAATTTATAAAGTGTCTTCTATTTTTATTTGTTAAATATGACAGTCCTAAAAATCTGTACCACTCACAGCCTTTCACAACTGAACTCGTGACTTGATCCTTCCACTTGATTAGGCCAAAAATCTTGGAGTGATCTTTTACTTCTGCCTTTCTCATCCCACACCCAATCTAGTAGGAACGACCGAATATATTCAGTATGACTGCTTTTCACCATCGATTTACCACCATCCTTGTCCAAGTTCCAAGTTACCATCATTGCTCAGTGAATTATTACAGTAGTGTTCTAATTGGCGTTCCGCCTTTGACATCTCTTCCTATACCATTCCAAATAATTATCAACATAGAGCCAAAGTAACTATTTTAAGATGTAAGGCTAATCATGTTTCTTTGTACAAAACTCTGTAATAGCTCCCTATTTCATGCAGAGTAAAAGCCTAAGTAATGGCCCACAAGTCCTGTATGATCCATCACCACCATGTCACCTATCCTTTCTTAATCATCTACTCTTCCTTTACTTACTATGCTTTGTCCTTCTTGTTCATTCTTAAACATAATAGAAAAGCCACCTTAGTGCCTTTGTCTTGGCTCTTCCTTCATCCTGAAATATTCTTCCCCAGATAGCTACATAGCTAAATATTTTATGTAATTGTTGTTTCTCAAATGTCAACTTTACAAGTGTGCTCTGACAAATTTATTTAAAATTGCACATATTTCCAATCCCTTATATTAAATCATTATCAACTTTCTTTACCTTTTCTTCTCTCAACTCTTATCATCTTTTAATTGGGTATATATATTTTTATTATATTTATTCCAAATATTAAACCTGTTATGGCATATAACAAGTGCTCAACTAATATTTGTTGAATAAATAAAACCAATTTTGTAGAGCCTTGATTATTATCTTAACCCCAAAAGCATTTTCTATTATATACTTTTACGAAACATTAGGGTGAAGCTTTTGAATGTAGGTGTATTTTTTAAACAACACATATGCACATTGATCAAGATTTTATACAAAACTTAAAAATATATATATTTTTAAACATTTTTAAACCACCAAGAGGTTTTATTAACAATGAAGATAAAGACCATCCATTAATTTATAATGCTCATGAAGAACAAAAGATTGAATCCACATTTAATGTGAATTAGTGCTGTGATCTAAGACACCAAAATAAACACCCCTTTATCAACTAAGGCCTTAAGGTTAAGGAAACAAAAATTACCTACAGGTCGAGGGCACTGGGCCTGCTGGCAGGGCAAATTTCTACATTCCTATGACTCTAAGAAAATACTCCCTAACAATAGAAGCCGTACTCCGTAACAATAGAAGCTATCAGGCTGACTCAACCCAGACCACTACAACTCTGATTGGACAGAGGACAAGACTTGCAAACATGCTTTCATGATAAGCAATTGCAGACCTTAAGCCAGTTTCAGCCAGCTTGTAGAGTTTGTGCACAAACTGTCTTTGTGTCCTTTAGTTCACCTTTTCATGTAAAGAGCCCAATTCTACCTCATTTTAATGCTAAAACCCTGCCCCAGAGTGAACATGGGGTGTATGCTACACACATGTTTACCCATTGTGCATGCGTTTGTGTCCCCTGATAGATATGTATAGCTTTCCCCCAAAGCCTGCTGGATTGGATAATAGCAGCCCTGTGTAGCAAAAAATACAAACTGTCTAATATGGTTTGTTTCTGTGTTCCTACTGAAATCTCATGTTGAATTGTAATCCCCTGTGTTGAAGGAGGAGCCTGGTGGGGGGTGATTGAATTATAGGGGTGGGCTTCTCCCTTGCTATTCCTGTGATAAAGTTCTCAGGAGAGCTAGTGGTTTGAAAGTGTGTAGCATTTCCTCCTTCACCATCTTTTTCTCCTGCTGTGCCGTAGTAAGACATGTTTGCTTCCCTGCTCCGTCCGCCATGATTGTAAGTTCCCTGAGGCCTCCCAGCCATGCTTCCTGTACAGCCTGAGGAACAGTGAATTGAACAGTTGAATTGAATTGAACAGTCAATTAAACCTCTTTTTTTTTTTTTCTTCATCAATTGCCTGGTCTCAGGTAGTTCTTTACAGCAGTGCGTGAGAATGAAATAATACACTGTCATTTTCCCTGTTCGAAAAGAGGGCACCTTTGGTTCATACTGGAGACTTTCTCTTCCTGGCTTGCAAACTGATATCGCCAATAAAGCTCTCCTTTCTGCTGTGTAACCATCCTGGTGGTCTTTTGGATGACAGTGCAGAGAGTTATGTAAAGTAAATTAAAATATGAAGGAAAAGATGAGGTGAAAATATATTAACACAGTTTACACTCTTTTAAATGCATCTCAGGTAAGATGGCCTAACTAGTACAGTGTTTTATATAAATAGCATTTAAAAGCTTAACAGTCATGAAAATGGGAATGAGACTTCTGAGAAAAATCATTTAAAAAAATCTTACATTTCATATTTGTGAAATTATTGGAAAATTATGAGTCTAGTATGTAAATAAAATTGTGTATAGTGTAATACATGTGCATAAATATGTATGTAATGTAATGTATATAATGTAATACATGTACATATGTATATACACATATATACATATACATATGAGGTCTGTAATAGTAGTCTGCAAGTTATTTGGTATGTATGTCAACAAAGAGTCAAACTCTGTAAAATATTTAAAGAGATTTGTTCTGAGCCAAATATGAGTGACCATGGCCCATGACACAACCCTGAAGACGTCCTGAGAACATGTGTCCAAGGTGGTCGGGTGCATCTTGGTTTTATGTATTTTAAGAAGGCATGAGACATCAATCAAATACATTTAAGAAATAACGTTGGTTTGGTCCAGAAAGGCAGGGCAACTCAAAGCGGAGGCAGGGAAGAAGGGGGCCTTTAGGGTATAGGTAAATTTAAACATTTTCTGGTTGACAATTGGTTGAGTTTGTCTAAAGACCTGGGTGTTATAGAAAGAAAATGTTAAGATTAAGATAAAAGATTGTGGAGACTGAGGTTCCTTTCAAGTCTTTTAGTGGCTGCCCTTAGAGACAATAGATGACAAATGTTTCCTATTCAGATCTTTAAAAGGTGCTAGACTTTTAGTTAATCTCTATAGGATTGCGAGGGGCCTGGAAGGAAAAGGTCTAGCTATGTTAATAGGGATTATTTACAGATGTGAATTTTCCCCCACAAAGGACAGCTTGCAGAGCCATTTCAAAATGTGACAAAAATGTTTTGGGGGTAAAATATTTGATTTTCTTCCTTGTCTCGTACTGTTATGCCACAGTCATGTCAGAAAATAAGTCACGATATATAGGATTAAATAGAACTCATCTGATGAGAATGTATGGCTTGTAGGGCGTGGCTCCCCAGACCCCTTAGATAGGAATTTGGGCAAGAGAAAAAGATAAGAAAATCAGAATTTAGTCTCTTTCTCTCAATATAGAGGGCTATCTATATTTTGCGGATTACTTTATGACCCATCAAGAACCATGAGTGTTTTATAAACTGCACCATGAGGACCACTTTCTTCTCAGTAGAACCCAGGGCAGACAGCTTAGGGACATTGCACAGGTAGAAGCTTAGATTTGGTCATTGCTATGAGGACCTGAAAAAGGGGCCTGAACCTTCTCGTTACTTGATTTTAAACTCAGAAATGGCTAAAAGATGGTTAAGACAATCTCACATAAATCTGGGGAAGCCAGAACAGGAGAAAAGTACACTCCGCTTTCTGACTGGAACCTTGTGACAGACACAGCAACCAGAGAGAAGAGGGGCTGTAGGCTTCAGCAGTAGACATTAGCACGTAGCAAGGCCTAACCTTGGTGAGCACATCTTAATGGATGCCAGGAAAGGATATTTCTGAAGCAAACACACCTCATTCTTCAATTTCTGGACTATGTGTAAAAAGCCTTTTTGTAAATTGTATTTTATCCAATATGTACATTGGAGTAAAATGCAGTGGAAATAAACAGACCAAACTTAAGAAAATTTGACCATGCTTTGCTATGTGTTAGAGCCATGTTATGTATCCACATAAATTTTACATCTAAATTTAAGGTAATATTTGCATTTAGCCTCTCTCTGCTTTTTTTTCTCACCACCACAAAATCCATAAAAATGTTATCACTTTGAAGACCATCTGCAAAAGAAAACCAGACTAAAAACAGAATGTTTGATGCATAAACTGTCCTTTAGATCACCTTTAAGACAATATTCCATCAGGCAATAAAAACTTCCAGTTCAATTTCCTTTAATAGAACTAAGATTTCCCCTGAATAAAATTCTCTTCATTTGCTGATTGGGAAAGACAGCTAATTTTAATAGCGATTGTCCCTCCAAGACTATCTTATGTTTTCAGGTTGCTTAGGAAATATGAATTTCAGGATGAAAAAAGTCATTAGCTATAGAGGTATTTAGAAGATGTAAAAGGGTAAAATGTACATTTAGCACAAAGCAGCAATCTCTTTACTCTTAGCTCCAGGGTTATTGGGATGTCATTAACAGCTTTTTACTATGTAAATGTTTTCAAACAAGATAAGCTAAATGAGTGGAAAGGTGAATGTGGTTCATTCCAGAACACTTATTTAGAGTTGCTTGAAAATTGAAGAAGAAGAAATGGTAAAATTCCAACTTCTTTCCAAACAAAAGTAAACCCCAAATCTTTCCACTGCGTCAAATCAATTTGTGTTCTAATGTAATTTAGTTTCATAGTATTTAGGTCAAACACTCTTTCTAGAACGCTACAGAGTAACAAGTGTTGTCACATATTTCTATTTTATTTTATTTCTTCCTAGCATGCTACAGGGGAGTACCTGTAAATTTTTACTTTGGTGTAGCCTAAAAGTCTTCCTTTTCACACCTTAAGAGATGAACTATTTCCTTCCACATCCACCCCCCCCTCAAAAAGGTAAAAAAATTTGATGACAGAGTATCTAGGAATCAGGCAAGATTAATCTTTCTTATTTCAAAAGAGTAACAAGAAGGTTTTCAATATTTGTGCCCACTTCTATAATGCACATTTACTAAGCACCTGTCAGAGGTAGATTGTCAAGGAGATTTTTGAGTAAGACCTAAACGCTGTCTTTAAAATGCTCCTACTTTAGTAGACAGAACTGCAATTTAACAGTGAGTCCACACTGCTGATTTAGAAAATAAACAAATTTTTGCAAACAAACACCAATTACCTATAACACATATGCTATTAATGTTAATATGCTTATGAATATTTTTCCATAATATTTCTATGCAAGTATATAGATATATTTTCTTCAAATGGGAATATACTCTCCACGATTCTTTATTGTTTGCTTTTTAAACTTACAATTCATTTATTAAATAGTGTATTTCCAGGTTTACAGTTTTAATGGCACTCACATATATGGTTGTATTAAATTTATTTAACCTTGAAGTGTTGAATGATTTCATGCTACCAAAGTTTTGCTATTATAAAAAAAAAAGCTGTGCAGAGTATGACTATAGACAGATTTTTTTTGTGGTATTCAAAAAGTGTTTGCAAAAATTATGACAGTGAGAAAAATCTGACATAGGAAAATTTTAACAGTAAGAAATCTGACCTAACCAACTCCTTCTTGCTTCTAACTCCCAAGCTGCCCTTGTTCATTCCTGGATATAGGCCAAGCTAATTATGGGAGGAATTTAGTCTCTAGTTTAACTTTGACACAAAGATAATAACAGCCCCTTTCCTAAACAAACTCCCTCTTGGGGACCAGATCACCTTTGTAAAATGAACAAATTAGTTACAAGTTTAGAAATTATGCCTTAAGAGTTACGCAGCCACAAACTACAAGACTCCCAACTTACCCAGTTGTTTCTATAGATAACATCACTACTGTAAAACCTAAGATTGATGATCCAGGTATTTTTCGGACTCTGCATTCTGATGGCCCAGCTAGCACCATCCAGACCAATAAACTGGCTCATCTGGTCTTGCAGGCCCACCCACGAACTGATTCAACACAATAAGATAAGCTTCCTATGGTTTCATCCTGGATGCAACCAATCAGCATTCCTCATTTCCTAGTTCCCTTGCCCTCCAAACTATCCTTAAAAACACCCTAGCCGCTGAACTTTTGAGGAGGATGATTTGAATGAAAAAGAACTTCTGTACTTCCACTTAGCCAGCTCTGCATTTTTTAAACTCTCTATTGCAAAAACCTGCTGTTCTCAGTACTTCGGCTTTTCTGGGCAGTGGGCAATTACAATATTTAATCATTTCCTTAGGATATGGGCAATTATAATATTTAACCATTTTCTTAGGATAAGTAACTAGAGGTAACATTTCTGGAGCAAATGTGAGGCACAATTTTAAGACCTAAGAAATATACAGCCAAATCAATCTTTTATATTGTCTTTTATTGATACAAAAACAAATTATGCTGTTTTTTCTTTCTTATTGTTAATAAGCTTTATGATGTTTTTCCTATTTATAGTTTTTTTTAAGCTTTTAATTTGTGAATACTTTTCTATTGGGCATGCATTTTAGTTTATTGTGTGTAAGGGTTTTTTTTTTTTTTTTTGAGACGGAGTCTTGCTCTGTCCCCCAGGCTGGAGTGCAATGGCGCGATCTCGGCTCACTGCAAGCTCCGCCTCCCGGGTTCACGCCATTCTCCTGCCTCAGCCTCCCGAGTAGCTGGGAGTACAGGTGCCCGCCAACACGTCCGGCTAATTTTTTGTATTTTTTTAGTAGAGACGGGGTTTCACCGTGTTAGCCAGGATGGTCTCGATCTCCTGACCTCGTGATCCGCCTTCCTCGGCCTCCCAAAGTGCTGGGATTACAGGCTTGAGCCACTGCGCCCGGCCAAGGGTTTTTTTAATAATAAAAATATACCCCCACAGAAGCAAGGGGCAGAGAACATCCCTTTGTTGACATCTAATAAGGAGCTAGGGATCTCAGTCCTACAACCTCAAGGAACTGAATGTTGCTCATTATCTAAATAAGTTTAGAAGCAGGATCTTTTCTAAGCTCTTCAGATAATAACCAGTCATGTTGACACCTTGAATTTAACCTTGTGAGACTTTAATCAGAGAAGCTAGTCAAACCACCCAGATTTAAACTTACTATATTCAGAAATTCTCCATTGTTCCTAGTTTACTTAGGGCTTTTAATTTAAATATACATGTATTATTATATATATATATATATATGTATAAGCATCTTTTATAAAGTTTTATTCTATTGTGATATATCTATGCAGTGAATTACATAAAATATTTCCCAATTTGGAATTTATGAAATGAACCTTTCTTGAGCCTCATACATTTTTCTTTTCAGTTATGTTATTTAAGATTATATGTATTAGACTTATGTGCATGTATACAGACATATAAGGAGCATAGATAGGTAATAAGTTCTTTTCTTTTCTTTTCTGCTATAGTTTTTTTTTAATTTAACTTTTAGGATTATTCCAGAGTCATAACATGAGTTGAAAAGCTTCCCATCCTTTTTACATGTCATGTAAATTATTTGTTCTTAAATATGTGAAAAAATAATTTGCCTGTAAAATCATTTTGGACAGAAAACAGGAAGTTGTGGGCTCAGAAAATGACACCCCAAAGTATGGAGCTTTGACATACTAAATACTTTGAACTAAAAAAGCAGTCTCAGAACCAAGATCTCTCTGACCTTCCCCTACTCCTCTGTCTCTCCATTCTCTCTCTCTCCTGAAGCACAGGGAGGGGCTTTCTCTGAAATTTCCCTTGT
This sequence comes from Symphalangus syndactylus, assembly GCF_028878055.3. Taxonomy (NCBI): domain Eukaryota; kingdom Metazoa; phylum Chordata; class Mammalia; order Primates; family Hylobatidae; genus Symphalangus; species Symphalangus syndactylus. The sequence continues at coordinate 16,677,051 of NC_072428.2, forward strand.
CTGACTGAGGGAAGTTCCTCAGGAAGAATCTCATTGTCATGAACCCTGCTCCCTGGAGTTAACATTAACCGGCGAAGATTAAGTGCTATTGTAGGGGAAGGGGAGGAAACTAAAGGTCCCCACGCCCAGGAGCTTATACCCAGACAGACTTTTCACTCAATCTTCTGAGAGCTGCTACCTGAGAGACTTTATCTGCATCATAAGACAATCTTTGTTTCCAGTGTAGTTCCTCTCCTCACATTCCCATAGCTTGTAAAATGTCAAAACTCTAAAGATAGCCAAGAGGGTTGAAAATACGGGTGAACAGAACTAATTTTGTTGATTCACATCTTACTTCTGTATTATAATAATATTGATTGTCATAGGATATTAACTCCATTAGATTTATATGGATACTTCTATTTGTTAAGAAATTTCATATTTTTTTTACTCAATTGTCTCAATAAATATGTGAGCTAATTAACTTTATTCCTACTCTCTATGTAAATATACTAAGGAATATAGTGACCAAGAAGGGCTTAACATTACCCTCAGCCTGACTAAACTTTATATAGGCTTCTTCCTGACTATAGGCTCCCAACCTCTCTTTTCTTTGAGTATTTACTTTAGCAAATTTGCAATTGTAAATTATTTCTCTGACCCTTTGAGATGTCAGTCTTCTACAACTCAGGAATGTCTTTCTCAAGACATTCCTTTGAGTTGTAATCATCAAGAAAGATAGGTCTCCTGTCTCTCAGTCTCTATGAGATTATAGGATCATAACTTCCAGAAGGGACAATTTGCAAACATATAGATGGCCTGATTACATTGACCAAGCTTCTCCCTTAACATTCTCCAAGACTTTTCCATTGACTCATCCTCTTTTTCTCTCTCCCTCCCTCTCCCTCTCCCCCCTCCTTCCCTCCCTCCCTCTCTCTCCCCCCTCCCCCCTCCCCCCTCCCCCCTCTCTCTCTCCCCCCTCCCTCCCTCCTTCTTTCTCTCCCCCCTCCCTCCCTCTCTCTCTCTCTGTCTCTCCCCCCCATCACATAGTCTTAAATAGAATCTTCCTTCTCATTTTTTAACAAGTATCCAGAGCAATATTTACTTTTTAATAGATGTTAAGTAATTTGCCTTGGTTCAGGTAGTTATTTAGTAGCTCAGCTGAGATTATAAGTTTTCTACTACATCAAAATTGCTTGGAATGGTTATGTGTAGGCATTGTATCACTTTTAAAATAAGTAGAGATAGATAGATAGATAGATAGATAATAGAATTGTAACTGGGTTTCCTTTTATTTCAAATGTAGTTCTATTCAATAAGCATTAATAACTTGAAATGACTTCTGTATCAGTTCTTCAGCTTTGGTTAAAATGCACAACAGGTGATATGAATGGCAGGTAATCTGAGCCTCAATATATATCATTCAAAGCTTTTTTTTTTTTGAGACGGAGTTTCGCTTTTGTTTCCCAGGCGGGAGTGCAGTGGCGCGATCTCGGCTCACCACAACCTGGACCTCCTGGTATAACGCCTAAGGTTGTTGCCTAGCCAGACCAAAGAATTGGTGCGGCTCCTGACCACAGCAAGTGATAGAGAGAGAGAGGAAAAAGTTGTAGGCTTTATTGAGCAGAGTGAAAGTACAAAGCTTCCACAGCATGGAAGTGTTCCCAAATGGGTAGCCAGAGTTAGATTATATAGATTGCCTTTTAAACTCTTTAAGGCGGGAAATACATGGGGCGGGAAGATGTTACCAGGCCAGAAACAAAGACAATTAACCATTTGTGACATGTCTTAGATCTTGAGGAAAACCGGAATTGCAACTTAGGTTTTATCTACTTTATGACCTTGCAGCAGCATGGCAAAGGAGACAGGATCTTACAGGACTTTACAAAGTATGTTTACAACAAATTGGAATTGGGAGTATAGATAAGGTCCACTGGTCACAGAAAAACAGGCAGTTAACATTCCTTTTACTTTAGTTTCAGAGGAAGGGGAAGGGAGAGAGGGAGAGAGGACACAGGGAAACTGACAGCAAAATTTTTGTTGTTTATAGCTTTCTTGGAGAAGAAAACACATGCACAAATCCTGGTGTTAGGAATATTGTAAGCATGGATCTGCAATATTATTCATCCAAGACTGAAGGAAGTCCCGATGCAGGAAATGAGTGAGTTTCACAGCTTTCTGAGCCCCTGCTCGACCCAGGAAGCCCACCTGGCACCTCCTCTCAAAGGGTTCAAGTGATTCTCCTGCCTCAGCCTCCCGAGTAGCTTGGATTACAGGCGTGCGCCACCAGGCCCAGCTAATTTTGTATTTTTAGTAGAGAAGGGGTTTCTCCATGTTGGTCAGTCTGGTCTCGAACTCCCAACCTCAGGTGATCCACCTGCCTCAGCCTCCCAAAGTGCTGGGATTACAGGTGTGAGCCACTGCGCCGGGCCTTCAAATCTTTTATAACTGTCAGTGCAGTTGCTTCGAGTACTCTAGATAGCATCTACATAACAAGTGACCCTTTATATTCCATACTTCAGGATAATTGTAGTGAACACTCAACTTTGAAATATAGACCTGCATTTTATATTTTGCACAGCCACTTATCAGCTTTGTGTCCTTGCACAAGTCTGTTGTCAGTATAGTAAAAATTGCAGTGACAATATGTGCTTCCCGGCCTTTTGATGAAGCTAAACAAATTATATTTTAAAGCACTTTGATATAACATTGCTACATAAAAGGAAGTGACTATAATTACTTGGTCAATGGAAATCTGTGGGATTTTGCGATTGCCCCCATAGTAGCTTAGGTCAAATTTGAAGTCAGAGTTCCAAGAGGGTACTGATGTTTAATGTCAGAAATAATATATTTAACTTTCTTAAACAAGAAAAACTTTATTGTCACAGATCCATTTAACACCATAGCTTCAAACAATTTATTCCAAGTTCCAACTATTTTTTTGTGTTATATTCCATGAAGACTACTTGTCTTAGGTTTTTTTGTGGAACTGATATTTAAGAGATTGGACAATGGGAAAGTTTGAACAGCTACGTTCTACCGCAGGCTTAGAAAAGTCAATGAAAACAGTGTTTTTTAAAACAAAGACGGTTGAACATGCAAATTTTGTAAATTTATAATAGCTTTGGGATATACATGTAATGTGTTAGGACTCATTCTGAGCCAAGTTACAGAAAACTAGTTCAATTAGCTAAAAGTGGAAAGGGTACATGAAGCAAACTTCAAAAAGAGATGAGGTGGAAGTGGTTTCATAATGACTGGATGCAAGAATGCCAAAGTCATCAGGCCTCTTGTTTTCACATCAGATCTGGTCTCATTCTATTTTCTCTTTCATTGTCTTTCATCTCCACTTCTCTGTTATGACTTCATTCTCTTAGACCAGCTGTACCAACAAATCTAAGATCATAACCAAATGCTGTTTCTGGCTTTTATACAATATAGCCTCATGAGCGTAAAGAGAGTACTTTTCCACCAGTTTCCATTATATAAAATCCAAGGGAAGAGCTCTGATTGATCTAGTTTGGGTCATGTGTCTGTCTATCTCTGGAAAAGGAAGGAGAGCAGAGGGAAGTGTTGTTTTGGCCATCACCTTCAATATGAAGGGAATAGGAGGAATAGCACTGGGGCTTCCACCACAGCAGAATGGGAAGGAAGTGTTGGACAGACAAACCACAGATTATCAATATATTATAAACTACAGATTATCAATAATGGATTTGTTCATTTGAAATAATCAGGCTATGTGCAGTGGCTCACACCTGGGACCCTGGCATGTTGGGAGGCTGAGGTAAGAGGATCACTTGAGGCCAGGAGTTAAAGACCAGCATAAGCAACAAAGAGAGACCTCGTCTCTACAAAATTTAAAAAAAAAAAAAAAAAAAAAAAGCCAGTCACGGTGGTGCAAGCCTATAGTTCCAGCTATTCAGGAGGCTGAGGTGAGAGGATAGCTTGATCCTAAGAGGTCAAGGCTGCAGTAAGCCATGACTGCACCACTGCACTCCAGTCTGGGTGACAGAGTGGGATCCTGTCTCAAAAGAAAAAGAAAAGAGAAAAAAAAAGAAATAATCATATATCAGTAAGCCAGAAGCAATCCTGTAAATCTGGATTTTCTAGGTTTACGGTAACATTTTCAGACTAGATTTATTTTATTGTATAATTACCTAAGGAATGTGTTCCCTTGGAAGAGTGGTAACTGAGTGTGTATCATAAAAATTGATTATTCAAACAAAATACATATTCTATTTTCAGACCTGCCATTTGCTTTATATTAATATAATTCAAGACAGGAATATATAGCACCAGACATATGTGTATGTGCTTATTTCCTGTTAGAAATTGGTAGATTTCTTATTCTGCTATAAAACAAAAACTCTCGTGTCCAGGAACACTTTTGAAATAGCTATTAGTATTTATTTTTCTATATGCTAAAAAATGTTTTTAAGTGCCATACACATTTTTAGCATAGTCTATTCATTAAATGTTTGAGAAGGCCTAACAGTGTGTATACCTGACAATACCCTGAGCTTATTAAAAATCAGGGCCAATGTCTTATTCATCTTTGTTTTCCAGTCCCTGTCAGAGTACTTTACACAATAGCAGGCTTTCTATCCATGTTTGTGGAAATGAATTAGCAATTGAGCATTAATATAGTGTTTGATGATAAATAAATATACAGGTTCTCAACTCAGAGAAATCACTGAAGACCTGATGTTCAGAGAACTTTGTTTTCTAAAAATGTAAGTGGTGAATAGCCATATACAACTAAAGATATGTTCCTGTATGCTTTTCTTTTTTTTCTGTTTCCTCTCATTCTTGCCCTCATTTTTTTTTTTTTTTTTTTAACATAGTCCATGTTTTGCTACTTCTTGACACCAGTGGCTATTGTGGGAAACCCATGCCCTGCCAACAACTTCTCAGTTATTTTGGGAAGCCAATAAATGTATCTCATGTATCCTCAAGAATAAGTTCAGGCAGCCATCCTCATTTTCTTCCTCTTCTGGCTACTTCCCTGCCTGCAGACAGTCCTGTGAAGCTCGCTGCCGTTACCTTGATTTGAGCGAGTAAATTGCTTCCACAGCTGAATTTTATTTGGCATGGGTTCTTCCCAGGTATCTCTACAGCTTCTGCTCATTATGCATTATCTAATTGCCATGGCTGAGCTGGTAGAGTGCTGACTGCCACACTTATTCTGAAGTCTTTCCGGTCCCAGAGTAGCACTGTGTCATGTGAAGCCTATTTTGCCCAAGAATTTCTGCCTTTTAGGCAAATGTAAAAGATGCCTCCTTCCATGCCCTTTGTAGTACGGTGTTTTCTAGCATTAACATTGCTTTGTTCCCAGTTTCTTACAATATTTCTAGTGAAACTGTTATTTAAGATTTTTTAAAAATTGAGATGGGCTCTCCCTATATTCCCTAGGCTGGCCTCGAGCTCTTGAGTTCAAGTGATCCTCCCACCTCAGCCTCCCAATGTGCTGGGATGACAGGTGTGAGCCAATATACCTGGCCTATGTAAGGTTTGAATTTAGCACTCACATACTCCAAGCCAATTTAGATGACTCACTATGAACTCAAAGTTTGAAAATCAGAAAAATAGGGATGAGGACAGTATCATGGTGAGAGTTGCTAAGGGTTCTGGACTTTCTGCTATACAAACCTGAATATTTAGTCATAAGAAAAATAAAGTCATGACAATCTGTCATTTTGGTCTAAATTTTGATAATTCTTGCAATAGTGAGTGGCTTCTCTTCCACCACACTCACTCCTGATTATCTTCCTTCCTTTCACATTGAAGTGTTCTCTGGCTTCCTTCTATTTTATCTTAAAATGTTGGTTTGGGGAATGTTATGGACTGAATTTTGTGTCTTCCAAATTCATATCATGAAGGCCTCACTCCTAGTACTCAGAATGTAACTCTATTTGGATATAGAGTCTTTAAACTGGTAATTAAGTTACCATGATGTCATTTTGGTGAGTCCTAATTCAATGTGACTGGTGTCCTTATAAGAGGAAGAAATTAGGATACAGACACGTACAGAAAGAAGACCATGTGAAAACAAAATATCCATTTACAAGCAAAGGGAAGAAGCCCCAGAGGAAATCAACCCTACTGACACCTTGATCTTAAACTTCTAGCCTGCAGAATTGTAAGAAAATAAATGTCTATTGTTTAAGTGACCCACTCTGTAAGACTTTGGTATGGCAACCCTAGCAAACTAATACAGGAGTCTTCTCTCTTCTCTAATTAATCTCTCATTAGGGGAATTTATCTAATCCTGTGGCTTTAATATTATTTCTGGGATGAAAGAAAGGAAACATATTTTTTATAATTTATTTGAAGAGTTAAGTATAGTTTGAAAAATCTAATAGAGAATGATTGTTGTTTGCATGGAAATGACAAAATATTAAAGCATCTAAATAAAGTAATGTTGCCATATTTATTAGTGTAGTCTCCCAGTTGCCAGCAGCAGCATCACAATTCAACTTTCTAAAAATACGAAATCTGGGATCCTACCCCAGGCCTACAGAATCAGAAACTCTGAAAATGAGGCCCAGCATTCTGTGTTTTAACAAGCTTTCTAGGAGCTCCTGATGCGTGCTCAAGTTTGAGGATCATAGATTATAATGAGCTAGAAATGGAAAACAGCATAAATATGCCCTTGTGTTGAGGATATAAAATGGCATCCTGGTAAAGTTAGTAATTTTCCCAAAAGTCCCTAATCTCTATGTTCTGATTCTTCTCTCTTTGCTCTGTGCTTTTATGACTTTCAAGTTAGTTCAGGACAATCCAGCACTTGACCCAATTGTGATTTCTATTGCTCTTTATTTCATTTGAGGATTGTCTCTCCAGTAGATCTATAAATCCTATGCCTTCTCTTCTCCTCTCTTTATTCCCATTACCAAGTGCATGCTTCATAATGCCCATTAAAAAAAAAAACTCTATACAGAAATATTTCAAAACTAGCTTTTCTCCTTGTGTCTTGATATGCTACTAAAATGGAATTCAACTGAATAGTTCCACTGATTTGATACAGACTAAAATATACTCACGATCTTATATATAAGTCACAGAGGGGGGATATTGTTGGTTTGATGTGATTAAATAGGTTTAATTTTTTGATGAAATTAAAAGCAACAACTGGGTTATTGGCTATAACATATCAGTGCCTTATAATTTTTCCCAAATTCTACCAAGAAATTCTTCAGACTTTGTAGTATTTTACATATGTGTATATGCTTTTATTTGCATTCTGAAACTTGACTAATCTTTTTTTTTTTTTTTTTTGAGACGGAGTCTTGCTCTGTTGCCCAGGCTGGAGTGCAGTGGCGCAATCTCGGCTCACTGCAAGCTCCGCCTCTCGGGTTCATGCCATTGTCCTGCCTCAGCCTCTCCGAGTAGCTGGGACTACAGGCACCTGCCACCACGCCTGGCTAATTTTTTTTTTGTATTTTTAGTAGAGACGGGGTTTCACCGTGGTCTCGATCTCCTGACCTCGTGATCTGCCCGCCTCGGCCTCCCAAAGTGCTGGGATTACAAGCATGAGCCACCGCGCCCGGCCCGAAACTTGACTAATCTTTAGGAGAGCACTCAAGCAACTTGATACATACACATTTGTGTGTGTGTGCACTCCCAAATAATTTGTACATAGGTTAAGTGGCTTACTCAATTAAATATCCACATGTGCCTATTTATAAACCCTAAGTTGTCATAGGTACAATTAACCTAACAGTCACTTTTTGATTTAAATTAAATTTACATTTTGTGTTGAGACTACAGCATGTCTCAATTTGTTTCTTTATGGCTCCCTAAGCAGGGCAGTGTCTTCTGCATGTGGTGGGGTCATCAACTGCAGACTGGGCTATTTGGATCAGTGATGCCCTTAATTAACACACAGAAGGTCATATGAGTGCCCAGGAGCTGCCCATGGCAGATGCTTTGGCTAATCATTATTGGAGCCAATCACTATTAATTACTAAAGTTTCACTGGGGTTTGCAAGTGTTGAGAGGAAACAGCAGGTTTTTCTACACAGCCCATTGAAGTCATTCTTCTTGTCCATTAACTCTTATGAGGTCATGACGCTAATGCTTTCCCATGAGGACCATGTATCTTTCTTCCCACGCACTGTATGCTTCCGGAGTTTGCAGAGTCTAGTTTGGATCACAGCCACATTGGTATATCACTTTCTTAACTAACACAGACATTTCCATTTAGTGTGGCAGAAAATACCTGGCAATCTCAGGAGGAGGGAGATAAGTATTGAGTTCCGTTTGATCACCACGACCAAAAGACATTATTATAAAGAGCTCTTTTGTAAGTGGCCCAGGACTAAGCTGTCTACTTGTCTTTAGAGTAAAACTTTAAAAAATCATTGCCATAGTTTTTGAATTTGGATCGAGGCTTAAAGATTTTCTCCCTTGCTCTTGTGTAAACTTGACAAAAGAGCTATTTAAAACCATGCCTAGGCATCTGGAATACGCAGAGCCAGTAAGACCGTGGCCGCGTCCTCGATGTCTAAGGGCTGCTTTGTTTTTAAGCCAAACTCCAAAAAGAGAAAGATCTCTCTGCCAATAGGCATTGGTCAAAGAGATAAGAGGACCCCAGGGCTCTAATTGAAAAGAGAATCCAATTACACCTTCCAAAGAAATGAAAGTGAGTTTCTGCTAGAGAAACATTTTGATCCTTGATGAAGTAATCAAAACAATAAAGGCTGACTGGCAACCCAGATTTCTAACGATGGGGGAAATGTTATATAGAAAATAAAATGATAATTGGTAACATAAGGAAAACCTAAGAAAGAATGATTATACATTTGTATATATTTTCTAATGAAAATGGTATAAAAATTATTTTTGTGTTAAAATACAATATTCATGGGGAGACTTAAATATGCTTAAAAATTTTGATGTGATATTCCATTTTATGAATAAACTTGGCAAAGTAAAAAAAAAGCCTATAATTTTTATATCACTTAAGATTATTAATGTATTAATTTATTCCCATAAAATACATAAGAAAGAATCTGTAATCAGAGGTTGGAGAATTGTGGCCATTTTCCCTACTGGCCCAGATCCAAAAATTTTGCATGATTGAAGAGAAGCAACATTTGAGTCTCAAATGTTTGATTTTGAATAAGATGATTTTGAATAAGATGAATATCACCAAACAATTATACAATAACTGTACTGACCTCATTTTTCCTTTGTATGTACATCCTAAGCAAGCTAATAATCAATAGATTATTACTTTGCTACCAACTTCCAAACCAACATTTTTATTCTTTTTATTTTCTACTTTGGCTCTGCAGGTCAATTCAGTTGAGCAAATATTTTATGACCTCCAGTAAGTGAAATGCCCATACTGAGGCTAGAGATGATACAAAATAAACCGAAGGAAATTCAAATGTGTTGCTTTTGAGAATATTAAAAATAATGGAGTAGATAAAACTTGAATACTAACAATTACTGGTAAAATATAATAATATGGTAAAGTGAGTTACCAGCAAATTGGTTAGAAGTGTGACGAGGTCCCTTTGCACATAGAACAGAAGCCTAACTCTTTAGCTGACCGTTTGAGGCCATGGTAATATGCAGCTTGGCGTGAGCTTACTTTTTGATTTTTCTTTCTGTTTCTTTTTACCTGACACCCTGCACTTTGGGAGACCGAGGCAGGTGGATCACCTGAGGTCAGGAGTTCAAGACCAGTCTGGCCAACATGGTGAAACCCCATGTCTACTAAAAATACAAAAATTAGCTGGGCGTGGTGGCATGTGCCTGTAGTCCCAGCTACTTGGGAGGCTGAAGCAGGAGAATCGCTAGAACCTGGGAGGTGGAAGGTTGCAGTGAGCCGAGATCGCGCCAGGGCACTCCAGCCTGGGTAACAGAGAGAGACTCCATCTCAAAAAAAAAAAAAAAAGAAAATACATCTTTGAAGATCAGTTAGGATGACCACCTACTGATGGAATTTTGAGAGAGGAGTGTCAAATGTCACTTTAATGATATCATTAATCAAAAATGATAAGACAAAACTAGGAGAGGACAAAAATATTAGTCCAATGAGTTGGGGGATAGGAAAGATAATAAAAGTACTTATTTAATACTTTTTTTTTTTTTTCTTTTTGAGATGGAGTTTTGCTTTTCTCACCCAGGCTGGAGTGCAATGGCACGATCTCGGCTCAGTGCAACCTCTGCCTCCCGGGTTCAAGTGATTGTCCTGCCTCAGCCTCCTGAGTAGCTGGGATTACAGGCATGTACCACCATGGCCAGCTAGTTTTGTATTTTTAGTAGAGATGGGGTTTCTCCATGTTGGTCAGGCTGGTCTCGAACTCCCGACTTCAGGTGATCCATCCACTCATAGTATGTTAACACTGAGCTATTATCTTGTCATCACATAAAAATATTGAGGTGCAAATTGAACAGGTATATCTGGGAACAAAAAGAAAATACTGGGCCTGAAGAGTTAGATTTAAAAGCCATTACTGTAGAAATTCTATTTGAAATCAAAAGTGACCATCTAATGGAGGCATACAAGGAGAAGCACAGGAAGGTATGCTCGAGCTTAGGTGTTCCTACAATTAATTGGCAATTGGAAGAATAGGAAGCTGTGGAGAACCCAAAGAAGCACTCATCTGGAAACCTTGAGAAAGAAGGACAGTAATGTAAGGGAGAGTTTAAAGAAGCCAGGGCTCTTTACTGCCATCCACAGCTGGAGAAAACTCAGCGAATTTTCATTCAAACTGAAAAAAATGGCTTTGAATGGACAGTGAAGGGACTGGTCAGCACTCTTTACCAAAGAGTTTCATTAGAAAGTGTGAGCAAGAATTTCCAGGGCATTGGTATTAAGTGGCTGGCAAAATAAGGTCGAATTTTTTTTTAAGAGAATCAACATAAAATTGGGGAAATTTGTCAATAACAAGTCATTTACCCTAAATTTCTTATCTGTAAACTGAGGTTATTGTAGCATATATTTAAAAATCATTGCAAAGATTATAGCTTTTCTAGTACCATACTAACAACATAAACACTTGCTAAGCATTATTATCTATTACAGTTTTAACTGTTATAGAATTCAAGCTCTTTTTTATATATTTGGTCACTAACAATTCCTTTTTTTTCTTTTTTTTTTGCTCTTGCTCAGCCTCCCTTTTTCTAGCTAAGTGCCACCTTGGCTAGTTTCTAGCCAAGACCAGGAGGCTTCACCTGGCCTCCCCCATTCCTGCTAGTGACAATTTGTGTTTGACACCCTGGTTCCTCAGATGGATGCTACTGGCATGACTGATGGGTACATCTGCATCTTTCAAGAAATTTATTTTGGCTGAGTATTGTCACTCCTTTCTGCCACATTTTTATACCAGTCTCCTCCTTCTTATGGCTACTATTAACTGAGTTCATTTGTTTTTTTTTGTTTTTTTTTTTTGAGATGGAGTCTTACTCGTTGCCCAGGCTGGAGTGCAGTGGTTCAATCTCAGCTCACTGCAACCTCTGCCTCCCAGGTTCAAGTGATTCTCCTGCCTCAGCCTCCCGAGTAGCTGGGATTACAGGCACCTGTCGCCATGCTTGGCTAATTTTTTGTATTTTTAGTAGAGATGGGGTTTCTCCATGTTGGTCAGGCTGGTCTCTAACTCCCGACCTCAGGTGATCAGCCCACCTCGGCCTCACAAAGTGCTGGGATTACAGGTGTCAGCCACTGCGCCTCACCTGAATTCATTAACTATCAAAGCTAAGCCATGATTTATGGTGAGGTTGCAGAAAGAAGACCTCCTTATATTTTCATGGACCACTTTGTTAGGAATAAAAGCAGAACTGCCTTGAAAACTAATATTCAAATCCAGAGGTTTTCATTCCAGTTCATGAGTCCCTGGGAGGTAGACCAGTGACACTTCTGGGTGACACCTTACCGTGCTCAGAATCATATGCCTTTTTTCCTTTATGATGGACTTTTTAAAAAAGTTGGAGGTTCCTCACTCCCTCGGGTGCTGGATAAAGCAGGCCTTCCATGCTAGCTTGTCAGAAATGATCGAACAATCTGAATTTCAGGCAAACTTAGGACTAAATTGTACCCCTCTCCTACATAAGTAAAACTCTATTACCTGCTGTTAGAAGATGGTTCTTCATGGTTGTTTTTTGTTTTTTGATTCTGTACATGATTCTATAACAAATGTGGGAAAAATTAATCATGTAATTTATCTTCTGAACATCATTAATCACCTACACTCTTTTATTATGTAAGCAGTATGATGGTGAGATACCATTAGATGATCCATTTCCCCTGTAGTAACCGTATGGCATTTGTCATCCAAGTGGAGGTTGAAAAGAATGGGGAGGAAGAAATATTACTGTTTTCATCTAACCTACCAAGAAGCTGATAAAATATTTCTCTCCTTTACTGTGTTAGTCTGCCTTAGATGTGTCTAATACATGATGATCTTGAATAATACTTAAAGTTGCAGCAGGATAGCTAATGATGTGAAGATACAGAAAAAGTGGCAGCGAGATTGCCTTCTATTTCAGTTACCACTGTGTTTGCTCGGGCCAGAGATTTATTATAAACAAGGTGGAGGGATAAAATTGTTCAGTGAGCTGAACTGAAGCAAGCTCTTTAAATTCCTTTAATCTCTTTTCCACATGAGGAATATGTACATTTTAAACATGTGATGAAAGAAACTTTTTTGTTATCTTCTATCAACAATCCCCAAAGATTAGAAATAATAAAAAATAAATCCTTTTATCTGCATCTCACCTGCATCTTTGACATGCATTATGTATTTTCAAAAATATACATTGGCTTTGTTAGTATCCATGCTATTATTTACAAATCAGAGAAAAATGGAAGCAGTAGAAGTGATGGTAAATTGGATAATAAAAATAAATTTTATAAGTTAGTGCAGGATTTCTGAAACTTAGCACTATTGATATTTGATCCAGATTAATTCTTTGTTGTGGGGAGCTATGCTGTTCATTATAGGATTTTAGTAACATCCTTGTCTACTCACCAGATGTCAGTAGAAACCTCTTCCACTAGTTACGACTGTCAAAAATAAAAACTGTCAGGCTCTAAACAAGTGATTCTCAGCTGTGGGGATTTTACTCTCCAAAGAACATTTAGTGTTTCTCTATGCTTTATTTCGTTCTAATGTCACATGAACCGTATAAAATAGGTGATGTATTTTGCAAATGGGGAAAATGAATCTTAGGGAAGTTAAGTAAATTTCTCAAAGTAACACAGCTGCCTAGTGACACAACGAAGATTGCAATTTTATATTTTATCTTCAAAATAGTGCTTCTGATTAGGGCTTTTCTTCCTGACCAGTGGTTTTCAAACTTTGGTGTGAACTAGATCCAACACAAATTGTTAGGACCCATCTCCAGAGTGTCCAGATTAGAACCCAACAATCTACATTTTTTTTTTTTTTGAGACAGAGTCTTGCTCTGTCGCCCAGGCTGGAGTGCAGTGGTGTGATCTCGGCTCACTGCAAGCTCCGCCTCCTGGGTTCACGCCATTCTCCTGCCTCAGCCTCCGGAGTAGCTGGGACTACAGGCGCCCACCACCATGCCTGGCTAAATTTTTCTGTATTTTTAGTAGAGACAGGGTTTCACTGTTAGCCATGATGGTCTCGATCTCCTGACCTCGTGATCCGCCCGCCTCGGCATCCCAAAGTGCTGGGATTACAGGCGTAAGCCACTGCGCCAGCCAACAATCTGCATTTTTAACAAGCTCCCAAAGGATGCCGATGCTGCTGTCCCAAGGAAAACACGTTGAGACTTAGGGGCCTAGACTCTATTGAAATGTAGCTTGCTTCACATTTTGCAGTGTGTCCAACGACTTCAAAACAGCACAACTTTTCCCCGGTCATGAATAATTTGTGTAATTGTAGTTCCTCTAAGGGTTGAGGATTGTGACAATAAACAATGAATTTGTGACAATAGGTGTTGAGACTGACTCTGTAAGGTATTACTTGTTGTTCATGCTCCATTAGAATGCCTTCCTTGAGATACCTTTTTACAAAAATATAAAAAGTTGAATCAGATCACGTATTACTTCATTTTCATGCTCCTGATAAAGACATACCCCAGACTGGGCAATTTATAAAAGAGGTTTATTGGACTTACAGTTCCACGTGACTGAGGAGACTTCACAATCATGGTGAAAGGTGAAAGGCACATCTCAGATGGCAGCAGACGAGAAAGGAGAGGTTGTGCAGGGAAACTCCCCTCCTTAAAACCATGGGATCTCTCGAGACTCATTCACTATCACAAGAACAGGACAGGAAAGACCTGCCCCCATGATTCAATCACCTCCCACCAGGTCCCTCCCACAACATGTGGGAATTCAAGATGAGATTTGGGTGGGGACACCGTCAAAACCATATCAGATCACTACTGGTTCTGAAGCTCATTCAAGGTATAACTTTGGGAAAGTTTCATCTCCCCTATTGCATTTTTAACTACCTTATCTATAACATAAGGGTTCTTAAAAATAGATGATCAGCTCCAGCAGTCTATATTCCATTATTGCTGTACCATTATGAATGCATTTAAATTAAGATGAAAAAGTCAATGACATTTCTTTTTTTTTTTTTTTTTGAGATGGAGTCTTGCTCTGTTGCCCAGGCTGGAGTGCAGTGGCACAATCTTGGCTCACTGCAAGCTCCGCCTCCTGGGTTCACGCCATTCTCCTGCCTCAGCCTCTCCGCGTAGCTGGGACTACAGGCGCCCGCCACCACGCCCGGCTAATTTTTTGTATTTTTCGTAGAGACGGGGTTTCACCGTGGTCTCGATCTCCTGACCTCGTGATCCGCCTGCCTCGGCCTCCCAAAGTGCTGGGATTACAGGCGTGAGCCACCGCGCCCGGCCAATGACATTTCTTATAATTCTCTTCAGCGATACCTGGGTAGCCATGCATTTATACAATATACTCTCATTAGTAAACTTCGGGTGCTGCCAGTAGGATCTCAAGCTCTTGTTTTTCCTCACTCTCCAGCTGAGAAATTTTATTGCTCATTACTTTGTTTGAGAATAATCTGTGTTATTGTTACATCCCCACTACCCTCTTCTTTAGTAGCAAATGTCTTCAATCCTGTTTTCAAGTTCTTAATACTATATTTCAGAACTTACACTGTTTTTCATATTAATGTGTCAATCAAAAAATCTAAATTTTAATTATATAGTAATTTGATAAAGGTCAGGAGATTTTTCTTTCTTTCCTCAGTTGATATAAATGTGCAGTCTGGCTGAAGAAAATAGCTTCATCCTTTGGCAACATAAAAACATTATTCCCTCTCTGATCAGCTGGAGAGCATTTCTGTCACCTGTAAATAAATTGTTTCTAATGTTATTGGTGATGTAAATTCCCATCAGCTTTTGTGAGTCCCTTACCTGTAGCAAGAAGAGATCAAATCATTTAGACACAGAATTATACAATGGCAACAAAAGGAAGAGATATTCGTGGTTTTGTGTTTGCTTTTTCTATGACTCACAGTTTGTATATTTTTTGTTCAGCAAAGACTGTGTCCATGTCTGTGTCTGAACAAGGGGGTATCTGAGCAATAAGGTGATGGAAACCACATGGAGACCATTGCTATAATTTTCCCAAACATAAATGCAAATTGTAAGCAACTTGTCCAAATCATCTGGAATCTCTTTAATGCAGAGACTGCTACTGTTAGCCGCAATACATCTCAATTTCAGAAAAAACATTACCCAGGAAATGGCAGATTGTACAAGTGAGAAAATAGAAAATGATGACAAATTTTCCGTTGTGATTTCTGTACTCATTGGAACTGTTTTCCAGAAAAAGTCGTTCATATTAGCGCTGAAATAAAAACAATATAATAACATTAGAGAAGAGTGGAAATGTAGTACTAATTACAAGAATGACCCTAGATTAGAGCCCTGGCTTTGCCACCCACAAGTTGCATAACTATTAAATGTTATTTGACTTCTTAGTCTTTTAATTTTCTCATCTGCAAAATGTGGGTAAGAGTAGCACCTATATTATAGCAATTGTGTTATATCTGAGGAAACTTTAACTTGTACAACACATAATATATTCCCAATAAATATATGTTACTATTGCTGAAACATCAGTCTTTGTCAAATTTGTCTTATCCTGTGTCCTCTTTGTACAGAATTCATAAAACATTGAGGGTAAAAATAAATTAATTTGGATTGAAAAGTTTATCACCCTTCCAGAAAGATTTTTCTTTACTTTGATTAAATTGGTTTCAACACCTCCTTTCTTAATGTATGTTATTTACCTATCACAAGTGATAAGGGTTAGAAGAAAAAGAAAAGAAAGCTGAGACCATGTTGTCAAAATCATTAAATGTATTTAGGTTTAAAGAAATATTCTCATCCGTACAGTGGTAATCATAAAACTTGCTTTATCTATACTTATAGTCATATTGTGGACAATAATATAAGGTTATTACGCTATTCATTCCAGATCAGATTTCCAGTGACTAAATAATGGGTACTGACACACATAATTGCATTATTTAAAGAACAGAACCAAAGACTCAATAAAAGAATAGGATTGAACATGTGCAGAAATTATCTCAAAACACAACCCACTCAGAAAAAGATGTTTAATTTTGTGACATAATATTTGGGTACGACTTCAAGCTTAACGAAAGTTGAGCATCACCTTTAAATAACACACTGGCAGCTTTGAACATGTACGCCATAAGGTATTTTGATGGCAGGCACTGTTAATAATTGACAAGAGGTATTGGAAAGAAAGAAATCGTAGTAAGAATGTGCCAGTGGGTCTGCAGTATCACTCAGGGACATGAGATGCTGATTTTAGTAACCAAAGTCGATTTTCTAACAGGGGTCTCATTCAACTGCTTTCATTAGTCACTTTTGTGGAGTTCAAGAAAAACTGTAAAACGTATATGAGATTCGAATTGAGAAAGAGATTAATTTCCTCTAAGTATTCACATTTAACATCCTTCAGTACCATGTGGGGCCAAACTACATGTTTTCAATAGCTAGATTAGATCCCTGAGCTAAAAAGATTATAGGCACAAAGATTAAAATCCCAGACATATTCCTAGAGTAGGGAAGAACATACAAATTTAGACTCACAGGTCACATAAGATCCTAATGAATTTCTTGTCTGTTCTCACTATTGATGGCTTACAAACAACTAAATCATGTAGATTTCATATACTAAAGAGGAAAAGTGTGCAATTTCACTTTTTCTATTCTATAGCTAATTACAAAGGGGTTGAAACTAGCCACAAGCCGCTAAGGGATCACTTTCTCAAGAAGTAGATAAATGCTGAATATGTATAAAATCTTTGCTATCATCAAATATATAAATGAAAAGAACAAAGGAGAAAATAATACACTTACAGCCAGGTGCAGTGACTCATGCCTGTAATCCCAGCACTTGGGAGGCTGAGGCACGGGGATCACCTGAGGTCGGGAGTTCAAGACCAGATTGGCCAACATGGTGAAACCCCGTCTCTACTAAAAATACAAAAATTTGCTGGTTGTGGTGGCGGGTGCCTCTAATCCCAGCTACTTGGGAGGCTGAAACAGGAGAATCATTTGAACCCTGGAGGTGGAGGTTGCAGTGAGCCGAGCTGGCGTCATTGCACTCCAGCCTGGGTGACAAGAGTGAAACTCCATCTCAAAACAAAACAAAACAAAACAAAATACACTTACAGAAATCTTTCTAGCGAATACACTTCATTCTTTTCTTTTTTTACTTTATTTTTTTTTCTTTTCCACATTTTGTTCTTTTTGTGTGTGTTTTTTTCTTTTTTTATTATACTTTTAAGTTTTAGGGTACATGTGCATAACGTGCAGGTTAGTTACATATGTATACATGTGCCATGTTGGTGTGCTGCACCCATTAACTTGTCATTTAACATTAGGTATATCTCCTAATGCTATCCCTCCCCCATCCCCCCACCCCACAACAGGCCCCGGAGTGTGATGTTCCCCTTCCTGTGTCCATGTGTTCTCATTGTTCAATTCCCACCTATGAGTGAGAACATGTGGTGTTTGGTTTTTTGTCCTTGCGATAGTTTGCTCAGAATGATGGTTTCTAGCTTCATCCATGTCCCTACAAAGGACATGAACTCATCCTTTTTTATGGCTGCATAGTATTCCATGGTGTATATGTGCCACATTCTCTTAATCCAGTCTATCATTGTTAGACATTTGGGTTGGTTCCAAGTCTTTGCTATTGTGAATAGTGCCACAATAAACATACGTGTGCATGTCTTTATAGCAGCATGATTTATAATCCTTTGGGTATATACCCAGTAATGGGATGGCTGGGTCAAATGGTATTTCTAGTTCTAGATCCCTGAGGAATCGCCACACTGACTTCCACAATAGTTGAACTAGTTTACAGTCCCATCAACAGTGTAAAAGTGTTCCTGTTTCTCCACATCCTCTCCAGCACCTATTGTTTCCTGACTTTTTAATGATGGCCATTCTAACTGGTGTGAGATGGTATATCGTTGTTTTGATTTGTATTTCTCTGATGGTCAGTGATGAGCATTTTTTCATGTGTCTTTTGGCTACATAAATGTCTTCTTTTGAGAAGTGTCTGTTCATATCCTTCGCCCGCTTTTTAATGGGGTTGTTTGTTTTTTTCTTGTAAATTTGTTTGAGTTCATCGTAGATTCTGGATATTAGCCTTTTGTCAGATGAGTAAATTGCAAAAATTTTCTCCCATTCTGTAGGTTGCCTGTTCACTCTGATGGTAGTTTCTTTTGCTGTGCAGAAGCTCTTTAGTTTAATTAGATCCCATTTGTCAATTTTGGCTTTTGTTGCCATTGCTTTTGGTGTTTTAGACATGAAGTCCTTGCCCATGCCTATGTCCTGAATGGCGAATACACTTCATTCTAACCGATTTGCTCTTTAAATTCTCCCAATCATTTTGCAAAGACCAGTAACCTAACCAAAACTATTAACTACATGCCTATATATTTTGAACTGTCCATTAATTTTGGATTTAAGCTTCTAGTTTTAGATGCAAATAAATTTATTTACTTATTTCCCCTCAAAAACCTGTAATTTGATATCTTGCCACAAATTCTCATAGTACATCAAAGTCTGAATTTCAAGGCATACTCTTAGTAAAAATGATAGTAATGGTAATTATGATTTATTGAGCACTTACTATATGCCTAACATTTTTACATATTTTATTCTTCCACCAAGTTTGTGACATAAATTCTATTTTACAGATGACAAAACTGAGACTGAAATATTAGAAATTTTTGATTCAGGTACCAAAGGAAATAAAAAAGAATCAATATTAAATACAGGTATGACCGACTCCAAAACCTGTATTTCCTGTAGACACAGGGACTATGTAGAGGTGACTCAGCATCCCCTGAAATGGGGATAGTACAGAAAAAGGGAGGCCAACAGCTGGGCCTCCTATCTCAACTTCTACCAGAGCAGCTAATTTATTATTGGTTTATATACTGGATTTGTATATTTTTTTGAATAAGGATTTAGTTGCTAAAATATTTTTAAAACCACTCTTTTTTTTTTTTTTTTTTTTTTTTGAGATGGAGTCTCACTTTGGCACCCAGGCTGGAGTGCAGTGGTGTGATCTTAGCTCACTGCAACCTCTGCCTCCCGGGTTCAAGCAATTCTCCTGCCTCAGCCTCCTGAGTAGCTGGGACTGCAGGTGTGCACCACCACTCCTGGCTAATTTTTGTGTTTTTAGTAGAGACAGGGTTTCACCATATTGGTCAGGCTGGTCTTGAACTCCTGACCTCATGATCTGCCCACCTCAGCCTCCCAAAGTGCTGGGATTATAGACGTGAGAAGCAAACATGTTTTGGGATAAAAATGGGTATCATTATTCTCTCATTATTTCTTTAATATACTCACATTTTTTTTTTAACAGTTTAAATGCTACTTCAAAAAGTAACCTCAAAATTACCTTGCTATAAAAAACTTTCCCTCACCTCCTGACTCCTCTTAGCTTCAGGCTAGGTTGTGATCAAAGGCCTTCCACCAGGTTCACTTTGGGCACATTATTCCAGGTCATTATTTCTGTGACTGCCATTTTAATAGCTTGATTCTGAAGTATTTAAATTCTTCCCATCTATTTAATACAAAAATTTCTTTTATGTTTTAGAAAAGGAACATGTAGGAGAAGACAAACTGTGTTTCTCTGAGATTACAGGTCCGTCCCGGTCAAAAGAAACCTATTATTTTTTTGATGGAGAATGGGATTTAGGGACAGCGTGTGAGGAATGGAACTGTTACTATCACTTTGCTGGGCTAGTGCTGCTGCCTTGGTCTAATATATGATTCACTCCCTGTCATTTAGTGGTTTATTGCCATTAATGCTTTTAGATGCAAACTCCTTCAAAGTTTCTACTGTAAATAAGCCAACATTCTGCGACACTTACAAGTGTCCTGAAGTCAAGGACCTTGTCTGCTTCATTTTTGCATTGCCTTCTCTTCTCTCCATTATCTAAGACTTTCAAAATTAAGACATTCATAAAATATTTAGAGGAGAGAATGCAGAAATAGGGTATAATAGAAGGATCAAACAGTATTGGATTTATTTGGATTTATTTGTGATTACAAATAATATAATAGAAATTACTTTGTATTGGCTGGGCGCGGTGGCTTACGCCTGTAATCCCATCACTTAGGGAGGCCGAGGCAGGTGGGATCACGAGGTCAGGAGATAGAGACCATCCGTGCTAATACGGTGAAACCCTGTCTCTATTAAAAATAAAAAAAATTAGCCGGGTGTGGTGGCAGGCACCTGTAGTCCCAGCTACTCAGGAGGCTGAGGCAGGAGAATGGCGTGAACCTGGGAGGCGGAGCTTGCAGTGAGCCGAGATTGCGCCACTGCACTCCAGCCTGGGCAATTAGAGCAAGACTCCGTCTGAAAAATAAAAAAAAGAAAAAAAAAAAGAAATTACCTGTATTTATGTGTAGTGTATGTGTGTATGTATATGATATTTAATGCCTTCTGTTTATACATCCACACATATACATGCATACACATACTACATGAGGGCAAAGTTATCTTTCTTACCGCGGTGGTCTCTGCACCTGGGGTAAATGTAGTTAGTTCTCAATGTTTATATGTTGAATGAATAAACTAATTTACACTACTTTCAATTTTTGTATTATAATATATGTAAGGTTATAAGGGAGTAACTGTGTCTACTACAAGGAAACTCTTGTCTATTTTTTCTATACTGCACACTTGTTGTTATTTGACTATAAACTAAATTTGGCACCAAATTTCTGTACATATTTACGAATTAAGACATGAGAGAACTTCAGAGTCAGGGCAGAAAAGGGCACTTATAATTTGGGACTCATAAAATAATGTTTTTATGAAGACAATAATACCTTGAATGGGTTTTGTACAAATTTATCACATTCTCTTCGTGGAAGAGCTTAATGTGAGAGTTCCAGATGCCCAAATGTAAGGCCATCGCTCATTTGAGGAAAGAGAAAAGACTGAGTGGATAAACAAATGGTCAATGATTTGTTTTATGTCTATAGTAGCTTAACCACAACATTTATAATATTTCAAGACAAATATATTTATGAAGAGTCATTAATATCTCAGCACATACTTCTCTGGCAATGCTGAAATGTCTGTAATATATTTTCAAGCTATTTTTATTTGGTAGTAAAACAATTATCAGATAACATTTGTAGCCAAATCTACTTCATCTTGAAATAAAAATAAGTTTTAAGATAATATTACCAACTTTAATTAAGAAACATATATTTTTAAATGACTGTCATTGATGATAACTATATTCATAAATTGTTAAACCCTAAGAAACAAGGAAACATCATTGTTCTCCCATATGACTGACTAGTTTAGTTTTTTAAAAAAATAATTAAAATGCAGCCATTATAATACTTAGGGGTCATGACTACTTAAATTCAAATTAACTGATTCCATTTAATTTCTCAGCTGATCTAAGTTTTAGAAACATTTAGTTTCATGAAATGCTTTTCTTTTTATAGTGCCTTGTAAGGAGCCCTGGCATATGTTATTTTTGCATATGTCACCAAACAACTGGGTTATCCGTTTTATTTCTTTCGTATTTCCTTTTAACACCGTTTAAAAATATGCACAGCAGATAGAGACTATGTTTTACATTGCATAGTTTGAGATTTTTTTTCAGTAGTGATAAAATTTCTCTAATACGGTCTTGAAAAAAATCCTTCGCTTTTGTTTAAAACAGCTACATGAAGAGAAATGAACTTAACCCTATTTTCTTTCTTACGCTGTTATGTCTGATGTCAAAGCCAAAAAACGATGCAAAGGAAGCTGTACTATGTGAAATTTCTAATATACTTTGTGACTGTATTATTGAACACTAAATAAACTTAAGCAACTCTACTTACCACCAAGGTGACTGGGAATGGAAAATCAGATACTATTATTGAATAGTTGAATGATATAGCTATTCCTTTGTCCTTGATTTGTTCATCTCTTTATTTTCCCTGTCCTATATAGGTAGACAATAAAAGAAGCCTTTATAGGTGAATGAGTTGTTAGCAGTATGTGAATACTATAATTATTCTAGGAAAATAGGATAATTTTGTATAAGCAGTAGTTAACATGTTTATGACATGTGCCAAAATATCTGTGTTTCTAATGCCTTATTTGATGAGGAACATTTCCTTTAATTAACATAAGAAATACTTTCTTGCCATGGTTTTATGAGTCTGCTAGCACGGTCCTCATTTAAAAGATAATAAAGTAAGAGGCATAAGATCTAGTTTTTTCTCAAGGATATGCAACTTAAAAAGCCTTGACTTGAATTTAGTTTTCCTGATGCTCCCTGATGCCTGTTATTCTAAATTATGGTTAACGAAGTGATATGGGAATTCCTTGTACTTAGCAACACATTTATTATAATATTTCCAAATAATATATATAATTATACTACTATATTGTCTAATAAGGAAAGTAAAGCAATTTAGATCTTATTCTGGAATCCATCACCAACTCAAAAGATTTGAAACCAGTCATGAATTTAAAACTGTACTCACATTAAGCTGCATTATTATTATTGTTTAATTATCTGTCTCCTTTAGAATATTAGCTACATGAAGGTAAGAACTTTGCCTGGTTTACTCACAATTATATTCTAAATGTTTCATTAGAATAAGCACATAGTAAATGCTCACTAAGAATTTATTAATCAAATGAATAAATACATTAACTCTAGGGGAGAAGAATACACACCATACAGAATTTTATTAAACCAAGGTGTTCCAGAAGGTAAGAAGAAATCAAGGGGGAAAATAATCTGATTGTCCCCAAATGGTCCTTGTTTGACTTCATTCATTAGTTATTTTTGTTATTTTGGCAATGTTCTAAAGATTCCAGTAAAATGAAACAACTCAGTAATTGAACTCAGTGAACTGTTGGGCAAAATGAAATTGGCAAATATCTGAACAGACTCATTTTGGCATAGAACATTGTAATAACAAAGTTGCTCTGCTCATTTGAGCATTTGGTTATTAATAAAGTTCTCCAAGCAATTATGCAGTTCTCTTACTGTGCATTTCTGCTGAAGTACAAGTTCTAATTTTTTTTCTGGAATCAAGATCCTACAGCTTAACTTTTAAGATCTGTTCCCTATCTCCATTAATATAGGTGATAACTGATAAATATGAGTCATTGACAAGTGCATAGGGCTATTGTATCTCACTAAATGTGTAAGATCCAAATCTCTTGGCTATTACATTTAGTACAGACATCAGCAGATAATTAGAAGCCAACTCTTTGAAAGGAATTGGAGTGGCCTAGAGCTAATATCCTGTGGTTTATCAATCGTACAGGATAATTTATCTCCAAATGTTTGCATTATAATTCAAATTTAAACGCTTACATGACTCAAAGTATCAACAAATACGGTGAAATATTTCTCTAGCCTACGTTTTCTAGTCTCATTTAACTTCAGGTGGATTCAAACTGTTAACTTTATATAATATTACTTTATATATTTTCTATCACAACTGTAATTTGAACACTAACTGGTGAGAAAGTAACTTGAAATCTTGCATATTTTAAAATTATTTAGAATTTGTTTGTAGTTGTAAAGGCTTAAACAATTTTCCATAAAATAATACTGGAAATATTTTATTTGTGTTTCTCTTACCATGAGTTTTATACATTTATCTTGAAAGTCGAGGTATAGCTGATGATACAGTTTGAGGCCCATGATAGCTGAAGAATTTGGATGATCACCTAGGGATCCCCACAGATGAGGTTTATTAGACACTTCTCTCAAAAATTTTGAGATCTCTCTTGGCTGCCTTATTGGAGAATTAACTCAGTGTCTTAGGCCTGTTATGTCCTATAAATTGAGATAAATAAGCCCATTTCCTCCTTAACAGAGGAACATGTATATTCTTACTTTCACTTTAAGATAGATAATTCAGTTTTTAAGCATTTCTGTGTGTGTGCCTGCACATGCGCATGTGCGTGTTGTATGCTGTCAGCCTAAGACCACTTGACTAGTTTTATAAAGTTGTTTCCTATTTGTTGAACAAATTCAATTTGTACCGTGGCTCAAATGCAGTACATATTTATTTCTTGCTGTGTAATATCCAAGATGTATGATCCTGGCAGGCTGACTGGTCTCATTTCAAGTGTGATTCAAGATCCTCAGTTATCTTGTGTCTTGTAGTGTTACAGCTTTAGCTGGTGGCTTCCATAGTTACTGTGCTTATTTTTCTCAAAACAGCAGAAAGAGTTAAGAGCCTGGAGGTTTATACCTGCATCAGGAAGGTTTTTAATAGGCCAGATGTAAAGATCGTTTATATGACTTCTCTCTCCCTATAACTCATTATCCAGAATTCATTCACTTGGTATCAGAAGTTGAATTCTCTGCCACCACCTACCCCGGAACCCCACCAATTTATATGTTGAAATCTGAACTCCTAGTATCTCAGAATGGGACTTTCATGCAGGTAATCAAAGTGAGGTCATTTGGGGCGGGGGGGCTCTAACCCGATATAACTGGTGTTCTTATTAAAAAAAAAAAAAAAAGCAATTTGAACACACACACATAGAAGGAAAACAATATGAAGAGGCAGAGAGAAGATGGCCCTCTACAAGCCAAGTGAGAGAAGCTTGGAATAGATCCTACCCTACAAGCCCTTGGGAGGAACCAACTCTGCCAGCACCTTGATTTTGAACTTCTAGCCTTTAGAACTGTGTCAATATATTTCTGTTGTTTAAGTCACCCAGTTTGTGGTACTTTGTTGTGGCTGCCCTAGCAGCCAGATACACCTAAAAATAACTAACTGCAAAAAAGAAGTTTGGAAATATAGTCTAAAATGTAAGTGCCTTTACAAATCCAGCCATGGCCGGGCATGGTGGCTCATGCTTGTAATCCCAGCACTTTGGGAGGCCAAGGCGGGCGGATCACGAGGTCAGGAGATTGAGACCATCCTGGCTAACACAGTGAAAGCCCATCTCTACTAAAAATACAAAAAATTAGCGGAGTGTGGTGGCGGGCGCCTGTAGTCCCAGCTACTCGGGAGGGTGGGGCAGGAGAATGGCGTGAACCCGTGAGGCAGAGCTTGCAGTGAGCCGAGATGCACCACTGCACTCCAGCCAGGGCGACAGAGCGAGACTCCATCTCAAAAAAAATAAATAAAAATCCAGCCACAATATACTTTTCTAGTTTCTTGTTTTCTACCTTGAATTCTGTAATCCATAAATTCTGAAATTATTCTTCTCTAAATACACTTCTCTTTGCCTTTGCATTAGTTATTCTTTCTAAGGCATTTCCTAAAATGATCTTGAGTTTTCATCCTATTCATCAGTCAAGTGGTAGCTCAAATGCAATTAGGTATTGTGGGCAGAGTCATAAACTTTTTTTCTTGGGGCTTATACATTGTCTTTACCTCTCTTCAGTACTAGGTGTGTTTTTCCCTTTAGACTATGCCTTGGCTGAGGTCAGGGACCAGATTTTGTCTTCTCTCATTCCCAAGTGCCTAGCACATTGACTGATGTGCAGTTGGCATTCCGTAACTATTTGTTGAATGGATGTTGAATGAATACAAGATTACGTCAACCCCTCAGAATCTGGAGGGGATGTTAGGAATGAGTAAATAAATTGCTTGTAAACTTTGGATATATTTTTCCTGGATTATTAAAGGTTCTTTGTTTCTTGCCACAGTAACTAACAAGATTATGTATTTTAATTAACTAATAGCCCTCCCAATCCCTGTGGATATTCAGAAGTGAGCAATTACTGTAGTAAATACCATCAGTATGAAGCATTGGTTCCCTAAGTCCCAGATTTCATTGCTATGTGGTTGTTCAGTCTACACACAGGCAATGTAAAGGGTGATTTGGTCTCAAGAATGCCTCCTGTTGCTTTGCATTTGCATGCCCGCCCAGACAGTGGCCTTTCTTTAGACTTTAAAGAACACTCCTCATATCCAGCTGAACAGTCCTGGGCTGTGTGTCCTTGTTATTACCTGTTCTCTTGGTTGTCCCATTAGAATACTTGGTGCCTGCAGAGAGCTGAGACTACTTCTTGAATCAGGAGCAAGAATATGAAGAATCCAGTGTCATTCAGGAGTATTTACTGTCCCAGAAAAGCCCAGAAATCATCATCAAAGGTTAGAACCAAAGCTGATAGCGATAAAAGACTATCCAGCCTGGAGAGGTAAAGGCACCAAGGTCATAAAGAAAACGAGAGGTGAAA
Source organism: Symphalangus syndactylus (assembly GCF_028878055.3). Classification (NCBI taxonomy): domain Eukaryota; kingdom Metazoa; phylum Chordata; class Mammalia; order Primates; family Hylobatidae; genus Symphalangus; species Symphalangus syndactylus. The sequence goes on from NC_072428.2 coordinate 16,703,732, forward strand.
ATACTTTTATTTGAGATAAAATAGAGCTGGAAATGTGGTGGAGAGGAATGAAGGTTTTTTTTTTATATTATTATTTTTCAAGACTGCAGTAGGGTTGTATGAGATATTAATGTCCCTCAACTGTGCAAGATTCTTGAGTAGCTCTGGGAATTGGGAAGTCTCCAATTTACAACCTCTCTTCCCTGTTCTTATCAACAATTTAACCAAGCTCCTGTTAGCAAGGGACACTTAAGCAACAGAAATCCTAGAGGAGATTTTTAAGCCCACAGTAAATATAATACAATTCTCCTCCATAAAAACAAAGGATTATTAATGCTGTGCTGTTGGTAAAGTCTCATTTTACAACTGATGTAACTTTCTGTATTAAACCAGCCCCACCAGCACTGGAATGAGCCAAGCTAGGGCATCATTTATCACTAACCATTATGGGTGCACCAACCATAGAGCCAGCCCTCAGTTTGACCCTTTCAAAGGTTTGCCCCCTGTGTGAGTGGAGCTTTTTATCTGTAGACATGCTGATCTTTTTCAGGATTTAAATTTATTTTCCGGACATGGTTTATGGCTCCTGTCTCTAGGTGCTTGTTCTCTGAAGTGAGAGCCTGCCTCTGCAATGCACCTCCTGTAGCAGATCATATCCCTTTGGCAGTTTGTAGCACCGGCTCCTTTACAACTCTTAAATCTCAGTTTATGACCCATTTACCTGAATAATTCATAATTAGTTGAATTGCTAATTTTGCCTTTTGCTGACTCACCCAGGGAGGTATGTCATGAGAAGATGGTATTGCATTATCGAATGATCCATTGATTGATTCATTTTGTTTTGGGTTTTTTTTGTTTGTTTGTTTCTTGTTTGTTTTTTGAGACGGAGCCTCGCTCTGTCGCCCAGGCTGGAGTGCAGTGGCGCAATCTCGGCTCACTGCAAGCTCCGCCTCCCGGGTTCAAGCCATTCTCCTGCCTCAGCCTCTCCGAGTAGCTGGGACTACGGGCGCCCGCCACCATGCCCGGCTAATTTTTTCTATTTTTAGTAGAGACGGGGTTTCACCGTGGTCTCGATCTCCTGACCTCATGATCCGCCCGCCTCGGCCTCCCGAAGTGCTGGGATTACAAGCGTGAGCCACCGCGCCCGGCCTTGTTTTGTTTTGTTTTTATAGGTTGCTTTTACAGATTTGAAGACACAACACCACTCTTTTCCTTTTCAAGATAAAAGCCTACATTGAAATGGGCAACATTATTTTTCTTTCTTTTTTCCTTATTTTTCTTTCTCTCCTATCCTCCCCATTTTTTTCTTTTTTAAAAATAAATCAGCTTGTAGAAAGCAGTGGAATCATGACTTCAGAAAAGCAAGTTCTTCCCTCACATCCAGAATGAATGGTTAATCAGTGTTTTTTTCCCACTGTTATATTTCTCTATTCTTGAGGTACGAAATCAGTGGGTAGATTTCAGTCATATATCGTATATGAGTCCATGACAACGTAGCTGTAAATGCCAGCTTAGATTTATTAAATTCCTTCATTCCTTCAACAAATATTTATTGAGTGCCTACTGTGTCCTTGTAGACACCTACTTTGAGATGTGAGAATACAGAGTAAAAAAGAAAGACTATCTCTTCTCATCTTAAGCTTACTTTTTATGTTCCTTGGACTCCATTATGGTAGGGTGGATTCACTGAAAGTTTGCAGACTTTGAAATCAATGAAACTGAACTTAAGTTTCGCCAGATATTAGCAGCATGACCTTACAACATTGTTGGAAAAATAGTAACATAGTAGTTTTTATGTCTTTTGGAATCAGATCAGCTTTTATTTATGGCTTTGTACACTTAGCCAAATTAGTTAACTTCTCTTAGTCTCAGGTTTTCTCACTTGTATACAGGTGACATTAATATCTCATCCTATTCCAGACAATTGCTGGCCAAAATCAAGAATATATATGAAGTAGATCGTACACATGTCTCAATATGTAAAAGGTGTAAGGCAAGCTAACATACTGTTCAATAAAATGTGTTTTTTATTCTTACCTTAATATCTTCATAATGACCTGAAAGTTCAATTTAAGATTTAAAATTCTTGAACTCCTTAAAGTTCTGAATAAGCAGAGGTAGCTGGTTCCTAGTCTGCTGTCTTTGGCCCATAGGCATCTCTTTCCACTGCCAGCTCATCTGGTTAGCACAAGAGACCTCAGATATACACGGGTGAAAATCAGAGCCCATGCATGCTCCATCTATAACCCCAAAACAACTGTTCCCTGACTACTTCCTGGCCAAAGGGTTCATCCAGCAAGGATATAATCTACCCTTGGGAGATGACCCTCAGGAATATGCACTTGCATGCTCTGAAAGTGGGTAATAAAAAGTCTTAGTTCTGTGCTGGAATCATAGTAACTAACTGTATGAGTGGGGACTCATTTATATCGATCATAGAATAATAACAATTTTGTCTACCGCAAAAGTGTATTAACGTATTTATATTTGCTATCTTGGTGCCTGAGATTTAGAATTTTTTTTTTTTTTTTTTTGAGATGGAGTTTCGCTCTTGTTGCCCAGGCTGGAGTGCAATGGCGCGATGTTGGCTCACTGCAACCTCTGCCTCCTGGGTTCAAGCGATTCTCCTGCCTCAGCCTCCCAAGTAGCTGGGATTACAGGCATGCACCACCACACCCGGCTAATTTTGAATTTTTAGAAGAAGCAGAGTTTCTCCATGTTGTTCAGGCTGGTCTTGAACTCCCGACCTCAGGTGATTTGCCCACCTCGGCCTCCCAAAGTGCTGGGATTACAGTGCTGAGCCACCGTGCCTGGCCGAGGTTTAGAAATGTTTTAAAAATGTTTTGGTTCACAGTGGATGCCAATGCCAGATGAACTAGTGGACTTAACAGCCTCAAGGATATATTCAGCTCTGGGACCATGCCAAGCTCTGCAGACATTTGAAGGCAGTTTTTCATTTTTGCAGTACATTTTGGGGATGGGGACAGAGAGCTTTGCCCTGAGAACAAGGAGGAAAACATCACTGTATTTGTATCAAATACCAAGTTTCCATGAAATTGCTCATCCTTTAATTTTAATTTATGCCCTCACAGAGGTACACTCATAGGAAAACTGGCTTATTCCACTTATCAAAATGAGATGAATGGGTGAGATTTAACAGCAGCCTGATGCATGAATGAACATATTTTTGTGACATTAACATAGTTAAAATTCACTATTTCGCCCCCAAAACACCCACATTTCCTGATAGCTTGTGGCACATTAAGAGGCGCACTTCAATCCTTAGAACAACCATGCCGTAAAGTAAATATATGTGAAAGGTATACTGTATACTATCTATTTAACAAGCATACACAAAAAGTAAAAGAGGAAAAGGAAAAAAAGCATGAGATATGTAGAAAACAAATAGAAAACCGCTAAACATATGGTGAATGACTGAATGAATCTCCTCTAAAATCAGGACAAATCAAAGGGGTCTGTTTGTGTCATTACTATTTACTATTGTGCTGCTAGTGAAGTAAGGGAAAGAGGAAAAAGAGTCATCAGATTGACAAGAAGAAGCAACTCTGTCTTCAATCTCTAACAGTATAATGCTCTATGTATAAAATCTTAAATACCATAGAAAACACACACACACCCCTACCTCAAAAGTAATAAAGAAGTTCAGCAAGGTCACAGGATAAAAATCCAATGTTTCTGTATATTAACAACACACACACCAAACGTGAAATTATGAAAATTATTCCAATCATAATAGTAAAAAATAGATGACTTACAATAATTTTAACAAAATTCCAAGAGCTGCACTGAAACCTACACAACATTGCTGATATATAAATTAGTAGAGAGGCATTCTATCTTCATGAAGTTTAATACTCAATATTATTAAAGTGGTCATTCTCTCCAAATTGATACACAGATTCAATGTAATTCCTATAAAAATTTCAGCAGATTTTTTCTTTGCAGAAATCAGCAAGCAGATCTAAAAATTTACATATAAAGGATTGAGAGTAGTCAAAAGAATTTTGAGGAAAAAACAAAGTTGGATGACCTATACTTCCTAAAGTCAGAACTTAGTATAAAGTACAGTGTTGTCTTAGTTAACAAAACAACATTGTACTTGCCTGAGAATAGTCATATATAGAAATGGAACAGAATTAAAAATAAAAAATGGGCCAGGCGCGGTGGCTCACACCTGTAATCCCAGCACTTTGGGAGGCTGAGGTGGGCAGATCATGAGATCAGGAGTTCAAGACCAGCCTGGCCAGAATGGTGAAACCCCCTATCTACTAAGAAAATACAAAAAAATTGGCCTGGCATGGTGGCACGCACCTGTAATCCCAGCTACTTGGGAGGCTGAGACAGGAGAATTGCTTAAACCCAGGAGGCGGAGGTTGCAGTGGCTGAGATCTCGTTACTACACTCCAGCCAGGGCGACAGAGCGACTCCGTCTCAAAAAATATATAAATAAATAAATAAGTAAATAATGAAGCCTCATGCTTAAGGTCAATTGAGTTTTGATGATGGCTACAAATCAACTTAATGGAAAAACTACATTTTTTGACAAATTGTGTGGAGGAAATTGGATATAAAAAAAGATAAATTTAGAGTTACTGCACACTATTCACAAATATTAATTAAAATGAAGTACATATGTAAATCTAAGTGTTAAAACTGTAAGTCTGTAGAATGAAACATGAGAGGAAATCTACATGACTTTGTGTTAAGAAAATAGTTTGCACATATGATATCAAAAGCATGACCCATAAAATGTATACAGTAAATATTTGGACTTCCATCAACTTCAAAAACCTTTGGCACTTGAAAAGTAAATATTAAGAAAACAAAAAGACAAGCCACAGGCTGGCAGATAATATTTATGTGTTACATCTCTGATAAATGACTTGTATCCTGAATATATAAACACCTCTTACAACCCAATAATGAGAAAACAATCCAGTTAAAAATAAAGATTTTTGTCTTAATTTAGGAAGCTATAACAAAGTACCATAGGCTAGGGGGTTTATACACAACAGAAATGTATTTCTTGGAATACTGAAGGTTAGAAGTCTGAGATTAGGGTGCCAACATGGTTGAGTTCTTGTGAGGGTCCTTCTCTGGGTCGCAGATGGCCAACTTGGAAAATAGTTTGGCAATTTTTTTTTAAAGTTAAAAATAAATGTACTATATGGCCTCATGATTCAAATCCTAGGAATCTACCCAAGATAAATTAGACCACACAAATTTTTGTATGTGACTGCTCATAGCAATGTTAACCCCAAACTGAAAATAATCCTAATGTTCATCAGCTGGTGTATGGATAAACAAAATGTGTTTTATCTGTACGATGGAATACTATTTAGTCATAAAAAATATATGCTCGAAATCAATGAATCCCCAAACATGCTAAATTAAAGAAGTCTGACACAAAAGACTACATATTCTATAATCCTGTTTATGTGAAATGCTCAGGAAAGAAAAATCTGTAAAGACAAAGTAGATAAATGTTGACCGGGGCTGAGTATGACAGTAGAGATTGACTCTATGAAATCCAAATATCTGACATAGGTCTCAGTTAATTTAGAAAGTTTATTTTGCTAAGGTTGAAGACGTGCACCCATGACACAGCCTCAGGAGGTCCTGATGACATTTGTCCAAGGTGGTCAGAGCACAGTTTGGTTTTATACATTTTAGGGAGACACAAGACATCGATCAACATATGTAAGGTGAACATTGGTTCGGTCCAGAGAGGTGGGACAACTTGAAGTGGGGAGGGGTCTTCCAGATCATAGGTACATCAGAGACAAATGGTTGCATTGTTTTCAGTTTCTGATTAGCCTCTCCAAAGGAGGCAATCAAATATGCATTTATCTCAGTGAGCAGAGGGGTGACTTTGAATAAAATGGGAGGGAGGTTTGTCCTAAGCAGTTTCCAGCTTGACTTTTCCCTTTAACTTAGTGATTTCGGGGTCCCCAAGATTTACTTCCCTTTCACAACTGCAAATAGACACAAGCATTCTCTTTGGAGTAATGAAAATGTTCCAAATGTGGATTGTGGTGATAGTTGCATAGCTCTGTATTTTTACTATTAATTATTGAATATACATTTCAGACAGTTGCAATTAGAAAAGAACTTTAAATTTTTAATCTCAGTCAGTTCTCTGCTTCCAAATCAAATTGCAGGTTGAGATAAAGCAACATTTGTTGCAGGCCTTCAATATGTCATACATTCAGTAAGTGGTGAAGAAAAGATATAATCTGGGTCTTTGGGGCTCTGAGGTCTCTCTCTGTCTCTCTCCCTGTGTCTGTCTGCCTGTCTCTCTCTTTCTCTCTCTCTCTCTCTCTCTCTGTGTATGTGTATGTGCGCACACGCAGCTATGTTTGCCAGTATTGGACATATGCATCAGCAATAATGCCACACATCTGAAACATTAGTCGATTTTAATGACTGCTGCATATCTTCTCTTTGACGTACTTGTGTTTTCTAAAACTTTTGGCCAGCTAAAGGAAAGGTTTTCGTTCTTTAAATCAAACTATGTATTTGGTACATGTTAAAACTTCAGTTCACAGAGTCCCAATGAACAGAGGCTAGAAGGAGGTAATAGAGAATAATGAACTACAGGTTCAGATTTGAAATTATACATAATAAGATTATAATCTCATATTCCCTAGGTTCTACCACTGTTGATTTAGAGGCTTATTAAATAAAGTCTTTGAATTTCAGTATCTTCTTGGCAAAAAAAAAAAAAAAAAACACCTTGCAGTTTGTAAGAATTAAAGTCATGAGAAAATTACAAACATAATGCCTATGAGCACTCATTCATATGGAGTCTGTTTTCTTTCTTTGTTCACTGACTGAGAACTTATGAGAAGCTGCAGCCCTCACCTAACTTCAAATTTAGAAATTTCTTTCATTGTAAACTTCTGTGAGTTTTAGTATTAGTTTTTTGTATTAGTTTTTGTATTAGTTTTCTACTGCTATCGTAACAGATCACTACAAACTCAGCAGCTTAAAACAACACATTTATCTCATGTTTTCCATGGGTCAAGAGTCTGGTCACGGTCAGTCTGGATTCTCTGTTTAGGTCTCAGAGACTGACACTTTTCTGTACATATAAGCAAACCTTTCTTTTTCTGCTGCTATGATGTTTTAAAAGTTTAGTTATTGTCATGGATTCAGTACATCTACTATCTTCATCACTCCTTTGCACTCCAGATTGTTCTCTCTCAATTGAATAAAAGTGATCTCTAATTGGATGACCCACAGGCATTTCAAAGGAACACATTAATTGTCCTCACCATTCCCTTGACAATCTAAGTATCTGATATATTTTCAAAAAAATTTAAATTGTATATCAATTGTCATAAAATTCTAAATTTTAACCAATGGTTATAACCTCTATTCACTTCTACATGAACATACTTTTATAAAACTATAGTAACCATGGGTTGCAAAGCTTATCATGTGGTATAACTTCCATCACTTAAACTTCATCTTTCTGTTTTGTTGGAGACAGAGTTTTGCTCTGTCACCCAGGCTGTATTGCAGTGGCACAATCTCTGCTGACTGCAACCTCCACCTCCTGCATTCACACGATTCTCCTGCCTCAGCCTCCCGAGTAGCTGGGACTACAGGCACACGCCACCATGCCTGACTAACTTTGTGTTTTTAGTAGAGACGAGGTTTTACCATGTTGACAAGGCTGGTCTCGAACTCCTGACCTCAAGTGATCCACCCACCTTGGCCTCCCAAAGTGCTGGGATTACAGCCGCGAGCCACAGCCACGGTGCCCAGCTGAACTTCACCTTCCTTTCTTTTTTTTTTTTTTTGAGAAAGAGTCTCTCTCTGTTGCCCAGGCTGGAGTGCAGAGGCACCATCTCGGCTCACTGCAACTTTTGCTGCCCGGGTTCAATCGATTCTCCTGCCTCAGCTTCCCGAGTAGCTGGGATTACTGGCACCTGCCACCGGGCCTGGCTAATTTTTATAGGTTCTTTTAGTAGAGACGGGGTTCCACCATCTTGGTCAAGCTGGTCTTGAACTCCTGACCTTGTGATCCACCCGCCTTGGCCTCCCAAAGTCCTGGGATTACAGGCATGAGCCACTGCACCCAACCTGAACTTCACCTTTCAAAGGGGGATCCTTTTGGTAAATTTCTCTTAGAATTCCTACACTTTTTCTTTCCTTCACTTTCTAACATTCTAATCTTTTTTCTTTAATACCTTTTATCCCCTCAGTCACACAGAGTGTCCAAATATTTTCAAAGAATCTGTTAATTTTCTCTTCACTCCTTCAGATTGGTCTACTTTTCATTCCCACAGCACTATATTCCAAACTTTCTTTCTCTAGTAAGTGATTGGCCATAATGTATCTCAGGCCCATCAGAGTATCTTTTCTAATAGGTAATGTCTTCTACGCATCTACTCTATTCCTCTTTTGCCTTCTTCTTTGCGTCTCTCTGAGGGTCTTCCTGTTCTGCACTCTCTTGTACTCTTAAGCCACACTACATATGAGCATAAAATAGATCTTGTCACCATGAGACTCCCATGCTATATTGATTCACTAGCAGATAGAGTCTAAACTCAGCCTGACATTCTGTTAGTGGCTATCTCACTCAACTAAAATTAACTACCACTCTTTACCATTACTATAGCTTAATTCCTAGAAAACCAATATTTATATCAGACTACTGTTATCTCTGTGCTATTTTCATATTTTTTTTGTATTAGTTTTCTATTGATACCATAACAGATCACTACAAACTTAGCATGTTAAAACAACACATTTATTATCTCATGTTTTCCATGGGTCAAGAGCCTGGTCATGGTTATGTGGATTCTCTGTTTAGGTCTCAGAGACTGGCTGAATAAAAGTGTTGCCAGGGCTGCAGTCCCCATCTGAGGGTCTGGATCCTCTTCCAAACTCACTGGTTGTTGAAATATTTAATTACCTTACAGCTGTTAGCCGTTTTCTTGCTGGCTGTTGGTGGGGGCTGCTCTCAGCTTTTGTAGGCTGCCCCTTGAAATTTTAAAACATATTTATTTGATTTCTCCCACAAAGACAATGGATGTGCATATCTCTCTGGCTTTTTCTGCCTTCAGCAAAAGAAAATTCTGCTTGTAAAGATGTCACTTCATTGCATCAGTGTCTTAGTCCATTTTTTTGTCACTATAACAGAGTACTTGAGGCTGGTTAATTCATAAACAACAGAAGTGTATTTGGCTCCTAGTTCTGGAATCTGAGAAGCCTAAGAACATGGTACCAGTGTCTGGTGTGGTCCTTTGTGCTTTATTATGCCATGGTGGAAGGTGGAAGGGCAAGGGAGTGCAAGAGTGAGAGACAGAACTGAACTCGCTTTTATAACATCCCACTTCCATGACAACCACATTAATTCATTCATGAGGATGGAGTCTTCATGGCTTAATCACCTTTTAATAGTCCCACTTCCTAATACAGTCATAATGGCAATTAAATTTCAACATAAGTTTTGGAGGGAATATTCAAACTTTAGCAGCCAGCCATATTCAAATAATCTCCAGTAGTTTAAGGTCAACTGACGGATTTCAATTACACCTGTAAAATTCCTTCGCTGCAACACCTTGTTTAGTAATTGATTGAATAACAAGAGGATGGAAATCTTGAAGGGCTAATTTTAGAATCCTGATTCTTATGCTCGTCATTGCCTATAAAACTTCTGCACAGCCTTAAAGGTTCATCTCAAAACCAAGCTACCCCTTGTTGCTTTCTCCAGTTTCTTATTCTACTATGAGGATCAAGTATATAGATATGTACATGTGTAATATATGTCATTGTATATATACATATATATGTATATAGACATAACATTCCACTCCTATGACAACCACATTAAACACATATAATACATGTATATATACATCTGTACATCCTTGATTTTCATAGTAGAAGGTCAAGGGCACATTCAAACTTTAGCAGCCAGCCATATTCAAATGAAGTTTGAATGTTCAGAGATGTTCTGCTAAGGTTTGAATATTCAGAGAGACCTGCGCTTCCACTGTCCTTGAGGAAGAAATCAAATCTGTTCCGAACTTCCAAAGGCAGTCCTCTTATTGAAATTATATACATCCTTGTATATATGTACATATGTATATATATCATTGTATATAGTTTTTTAAAGGAAATACTTATCAATATGTCTAAATGTGTTCATATGTTTCTGGGAGTATGCGACCTCCTCCAACTACATACCCACAAGTACAAGCACACACTTATACACAGGTACTCTCTCAATTTTTATTTTAATGTCATTGAATGCATAAAACAACTTTTTGCAAAGTCCTTTTTTTTTTGTTTTTGTTTTTTGAGACGAGTCTCGCTCTTTTGCCTAGGCTGGAGTGCGGTGGCACAATCTTGGCTCACTGCAGCCTCTGCCTCCCAGGTTCAAGTGATTCTCCTGCCTCAGCTTCCCAAGTAGCTGGGACTACAGGCACATGCCACCATGCCCAGCTAATTTTTGTATTTTTAATAGAGATAGAGTTTTAGCATGTTGGCCAGGATGGTCTCGATATACTGACCTCATGATCCGCCTGCCTCAGCCTCCCAAAGTGCTGGGATTACAGGCGTGAGCCACTGCGCCCAGCTGTTCCAAAGTCTTTTTTGCATAAAACATATGCTGTGACAATTATATGTTAGTCATCTTGTTAGGAATAATTCACAGTGTATATAATATTGTTAGACTTACAGGAAACTGTGCTAACCTTTTCTTGAGATGGGAAAGGATCTCTGAACTACTACTTAGGCTGGAAGTTCATTGTAATTTGCCCTAATCCACAAACAGCAGAATTTAGAGAAGCTCCATTATAGGATGCTAATGAAGCTAAATTGTGAACTAAGTTGGGTTGGAGACATGCAGGCATCACTTTATGATCTTCCTCCCAATATTACCAGAGAGTTTTAGTCTAAATCAAGAAGCATTTTACTTAGTAAGCACACCTTCAGAGAATATCCATTTAAGAAATTACCTTCTGAAGAGGCTGAGAGATCGGTCCCATGCTCATTTTTACTTATTCTTCAATAAGACTGGAAGGCTAATGCATGTACAAATTATTTCGTCATTTTGGAAGGGGATAAAACTTAGGATAAAAAAAAATAGAGAATTCTATTTCTGTATTTTGGAGCATTGAAATATATCAGCTATTTATTATGTCCCTATCAATAGAATATTGAAGCTGAAACAAATTTCCTTTCAGAATGAAGGTAAACATATTTTCTTTTCTTTCTTTCTTTTTTTTTTGAGACCGAGTCTCACTCTTGTTACCCAGGCTGGAGTGCAATGGCGCCATCTCAGCTCATTGCAACCTCTGCCTCCCAGGTTAAAGCAATTCTCCTGCCTCAGCCTCCCAAGTAGCTCGGATTACAGGCGCCCACCACTACGCCCAGCTAATTTTTGTTTTGTTTTGTTTTTGGTAGTGATGGGGTTTCACCATGTTGGCCAGGCTGGTCTCGAGCTCCTGACCTCAGGTGATCCACCCACTTTGGCCCCTCAAAGTGCTGGGATTACAGGCGTGAGCCACCGTGCCCGGCCAGCAAACATATTTTCTAAGTCTCATTGGATTGCATAATGACAACAACTACGATTTAATGTTAGATGGAGAATATGTTTTTATACATGTGTATTATTAACCATACACTGTACAAGTTTCCAAATATTTAAAAAATGTTCTGACTTTTTTCTTTAAGAAGACCAAATTATTTCAATGTAGCTCTGCTTATGATGGCATAATTTCTGGCATTAAACTGGGTATATTAAAGTAAGTGGTAATGAATTAAAAGCACAGTAGAATTTCTGGTGGGTGTGAACTGATGAGTAATCTTAATTAGAGGTAAAATGTACCCATTATTTTGTGCTATAAATGGACTTTCATCTTATGAATTGCAGAGATAAAGATGTGAAATGCAGTGATGCATTAGTCAAAAACTTAGTATAAGTGAACTAGATATATAGGTTTTTTTGGAAAAAAAAAAGGACAGCCCAATTTTTTAGCATTTGATTTACCTCAATTTACCTAAATATGATCATTTATACATTTATTAGTTAATTATATTCTATAGTTCATGACCTGGATTTGTACTATGGTTTTGCTGTAGCTAAAATTCAATTATAAATTACTACTTACTTTGCCATTCAATTTAAGTTAAAATATTAGGAAACTGCACATACTAGCCTAATAGTTCAAAAGTAAATCAGGAAAACTGGTAGCTTCTCCAATGAAGGTTGTATATTAACCAATTATTGGAAAATAAATTCACCAAATTTCTTGGGGTTAAGCAGCTATTTAAGGAGGTACAGGTAAGAAGTGATGATAATTTGTTATACTGTATGTGATAGGTTCATTCTTGGGATATATTTTATTTAATGTATTATTCCATTTTATATTGCTGTAAGAACTATCTGAGACTGGTGATTTATAAGAGAGGCGGTTTAATTGGCTCATGGTTTTTTAAACTTTTCAGAAAGCACAGTGGCATCTGCTTCTGGGGAGGCCTCAGGAAACTTCTAGTCATGGCAGGAGGCAAGGGAGAAGCAGGCACTTCACATGGTAAAAGCAGGAACAAGAACGAGAGATTGCAGGAGGAGGTGCCTCATATTCTTAAATGACCAGATTTCATGTAAACTCAGAACGAGAGCTCACTTATCACCAAGGAGATGGCCCAAGCCATTCATGGGGAATCTGCTCCCACGATCCAAACCCTTCTCACCAGGACCCACCTCCGACATTGGGGATTACGTTTCAATATGACATTTGAGACAAATATTCAAATTATGTCAAATTGCCCCTGGCCTCTCCCAAATCTCATGTCCTTCTCACATTGCAAAATACAATCCTGTCTTCCCAACAGTCTCCAAAGTCTTAACTCATTCTAGTGTTAACTCTAAAGTCCAAAGTCTAAAGTCTCATCTGAGACAAGGCAAGTCTCTTCTACCTATGCGCCTGTAAAATCAAAAACAAGTTGGTTACTTCCAAGATACAATGGAAGGTATAGGTATCGGGTAAGCATTCCCATTTCAGAAGGGAGAGATTGACCAAAAGAAAGGGGTTACAGGCCCCATTCAAACCCAAAACCTAACAGGGTAGTTATTGAATATTAAAGCTCAAAACTAGTCTCATTTGATTCTATTTCCCACATCCAAAGCACACTGGTATGAGGGTTGGCCTCCCTAGACCTTGGGCAGATCTGTCTCTGTGGCTTTGCAGGGTTCAGCTCCCAAGGCTGCTCTCACAGGTTGTTGAGTATCTGCTGCTTTTTCAGGCACAGGGTGCAAGCTGCTGGTGAATCTGCCATTCTCAGATCTGGAGGGTGGTGACCCCTTCTTACAGCTCCACTAGGCAGTACCCCAATGGATTCTCTGTGTGGGGACTCCAGCCCCACATTTCCCCTTGGCAATGCCCAAGTCGGGGATTTCTGTGGTGGCTCTGTCCCTGAAGCAGGCTTCTGTCTGGGCATCCAGCCTTTTCCAAACATCTTCTGAAATCTAGGCAGAGGCCAAGCTTCCTAACTTTTGCACTCTGTACCCACAGGCTTTATACTATGTAGAAACCACCAAGGCTTATGGCTTGTATTCTCCAAAGTGGCAGCTCAAGCTGTACCTGGGTCCCATTTGAGCCCTAGCTGGAGCTGGAGTGGCCAGAATCTAGGAAGCAGTGCCCTGAGGCTGCACAGGGCAGCAGGGCCTTAGGCCTGGCCCCCAAATCATTCTTTTCTCTGGGCCTGTGATGGGAGGGGCTGCCACAAAGTTCTCTGAAATGCCTTCAAGGCCATTTCCCCATTGTCTTTGATATTTAGCACTTGGTTCCCTTTTAGCAATTCAAATAACTCTGGCAAGTGGTGGCTCTACAACCTGCTTTAATTCCTCTCCCAAAACAGCTTTTTCTTTCTTTATCACATGGCTAGGTTGGAAAATTTTCAAACTTTTATGCTGTGTTTCCCTTTTTTTATTTTATTTTTGAGATGGAGTCTCGCTCTGGTGCCCAGGCTGGAGTGCAGTGGTATGATCTCAGCTCACTGCAACCCCCCTCTCCTGGGTTTGACCTCCTCTTTTCCTAATTGAGTACCCTTTATTTCCATCTCCTGCCTGATTGCCCTGGCCAGAACTTCCAACACTATGTTGAATAGGAGTGGCGAGAGAGGGCATCCCTGTCTTGTGCCAGTTTTCAAAGGGAATGCTTCCAGTTTTTGCCCATTCTGTATGATATTGGCTGTTGGTTTGTCATAGATAGCTCTTATTATTTTGAGATACATCCCATCAATACCTAATTTATTGAGAGTTTTTTAGCATGACGGGTTGTTCAATTTTGTCAAAGGCCTTTTCTGCATCTATTGAGATAATCATGTGGTTTTTGTATTTGATTCCATTTATATGACGGATTACATTTATTGATTTGCATATGTTGAACCAGCCTTGCATCCCAGGGATGAAGCCCACTTGATCATGGTGGATAAGCTTTTTGATGTGCTGCTGGATTCTGTTTGCCAGTATTTTATTGAGGATTTTTGCCTTGATGTTCATCAGGGATATTGGTCTAAAATTCTCTTTTTTTGTTGTGTCTCTGCCAGGCTTTGGTATCAGGATGATGCTGGCCTCATAAAATGAGTTAGGGAGGATTCCCTGTTTTTCTATTGACTGGAATAGTTTCAGAAGGAATGGTACCAGCTCCTCTTTGTACCTCTGGTAGAATTTGGCTGTGAATCTGCCTGGTCCTGAACTTTTTTTACTTGGTAGGCTATCAATTATTGCCTCAATTTCAGAGCCAGTTATTGGTCTATTCAGGGATTCAACTTCTTCCTGGTTTAGTCTTGGGAGGGTGTATGTGTCCAGGAATTTATTCATTTCTTCTAGATTTTCTAGTTTATTTGCATAGAGGTGTTTATAGTATTCTCTGATGGTAGTGTGTATTTCTGTGGGATCGGTGGTGATATCCCCTTTATCATTTTTTTATTGCATCTATTTGATTCTTCTCTCTTTTCTTCTTAGTCTTGCTAGCAGTCTATCAATTTTGTTGATCTTTTCAAAAAACCAGCTCCTGGATTCACTGATTTTTTTGAAGGGTTTTTGGTGTCTCTATTTCCTTCAGTTCTGCTCTGATCTTAGTTATTTCTTGCCCTTCTGCTAGCTTTTGAATGTGTTTGCTTTTGCTTCTCTAGTTCTTTTAATTGTGATGTTAGGGTGTCAGTTTTAGATCTTTCCTGCTTTCTCTTGTGGGCATTTAGTGCTATAAATTTCCCTCTACACACTGCTTTGAATGTGTCCCAGAGATTCTGGTATGCTGTGTCTTTGTTCTCATTGGTTTCAAAGAACATCTTTATTTCTGCCTTCATTTTGTTATGTACCCAGTAGTCATTCAGGAGCAGGTTGTTCAGTTTCTATGTAGTTGAGCGGTTTTGAGTGAGTTTCTTACTCCTCAGTTCTAGTTTGATTGCACTGTGGTCTGAGAGACAGTTTTTTATAATTTCTGTTCTTTTACATTTGCTGAGGAGTGCTTTACTTCCAACTATGTGGTCAATTTGGAATAACTGCGATGTTGTGCTGAGAAGAATGTATATTCTGTTGATTTGGGGTGGAGAGTTCTGTAGATGTCTATTAGGTCTGCTTGGTGCAGAGCTGAGTTCAAGTCCTGGATATCCTTGTTAACTCTCTTTTTCCTGATCTGTCGGATACTGACAGTGGGAAGTTAAAGTGTCCCATTATTATTCTGTGGGAGTCTAAGTCTCTTTGTAGGTCTCTAAGGAGTTGCTTTATGGATCTGGGTGCCCCTGTATTGGGTGCATATATATTTAGGATAGTTAGCCTTCTTATTGAATTGATCCCTTTACCATTATGTAATGGCCTTCTTTGTCTCTTCTGATCTTTGTGGGTTTAAAGTCTATTTTATCAGAGACTAGGATTGCAACCCCTGCCTTTTTTTGTTTTCCATTTGCTTGGTAGGTCTTCCTCCATCCCTTTATTTTGAGTCTGTGTGTGTCTCTGAATGTGAGATGGGTTTCCTGAATACAGCACACTGATGGGTCCTGACTCCTTATCCAGTTTGCCAGTCTGTGTCTTTTAATTGAAGCATTTAGCCCATTTACATTTAAAATTAATATTGTTATGTGTGAATCTGATCCTGTCATTATGATGTTAGTTGGTGATTTTGCTCGTTAGTTGATGCAGTTTCTTCCTAGCATCAATGGTCTTTACAATTTGGCATGTTTTTGCAGTGGCTGGTACTGGTTGTTCCCTTCCATGTTTACTGCTTCCTTCAGGAGCTCTTGTTAAGGCAGGCCTTGTGGTGACAAAATCTCTCAGCATTTGCTTGTCTGTAAAGGATTTTACTTTTCCTTCACTTATGAAGCTTAGTTTGGCTGGATATGAAATTCTGGGTTGGAAATTCTTTTCTTTATGAATGTTGAATATTGGCCCCCACTCTCTTCTGGCTTGTAGAGTTTCTGCTGAGAGATCAGCTGTTAGTCTGATGGGTTTCCCTTTGTGGGTAACCCGACCTTTCTCTTTGGCTGCCCTTAACATTTTTTCCTTCATTAGAACTTTGGTGAATCTGCAATTATGTGTCTTGGAGTTGCTCTTCTCGAGGAGTATCTTTGTAGTGCTCTCTGTATTTCTTGAATCTGAATGTTGGCCTGCCTTGCTAGATTGGGGAAGTTCTCCTAGATAATATCCTGCAGAGTGTTTTCCAACTTGCTTCCATTCTCCCCATCACTTTCAGGTACACCAGTCAGACATAGATTTGGTCTTTTCATATAGTCCCATATTTCTTGGAGGCTTTGTTCATTTCTTTTTACTCTTTTTTCTCTAAACTTCTCTTCTCACTTCGTTTCATTCATTTGATCTTCCATCACTGATACCCTTTCTTCCAGTTCATCGAATTGGCTAATGCGTCTTGTACATGCGTCATGTAGTTCTTGTGCCTTGGTTTTCAGCTCCATCAGGCCATTTAAGATCTTTTCTATGCTGTTTATTCCAGTTAGCCATTTGTCTAATTTGTTTTCAAGGTTTTTAGCTGCTTTGCGATGGGTTCAAACTTCCTCCTTTAGCTCGGAGAAGTTTGTTATTACCGATTGTCTGAAGCCTTCTTCTCTGAACTCATCAAAGTCATTCTCCGTCCAGCTTTGTTCCATTGCGGGGTAGGTGCTATGTTCCTTTGGAGAAGAGGTGCTCTGATTTTTAGAATTTTGAGCTTTTCTGCTCTGGTTTCTCCCCATCTTTTTGTGGTTTTATCTACCTTTTGTCTTCGATGATGGTGACATACAGATGGCGCTTTGGTGTGGATGTCCTTTCTGTTTGTAAGTTTGCCTTCTAACAGGCCTCTCAGCTGCAGGTCTGTTTGAGTTTGCTGGAGGTCCACTCCAGACCTTGTTTGCCTGGGTATCACCAGCAGAGGCTGCAGAACGGCCAATATTGCAGAATGACCAATATTGCAGAACAGCAAATATTGCAGAACGGCAGATGCTGTCTGATCGTTCCTCTGGAAGCTTCATCTCAGAGGAACACCTGGCCATATGAGGTGTTAGTTGTCCCTTACTGGGAGGTGCCTCCCAGTTAGGCTACTCAGGGGTCAGAGACCCACTTGAGGAGGCAGTCTGTCTGCCACTATTCTCTTCAAAGCTGTCAGACAGGGACGTTTAAGTCTTCAGAAGTTT
Source organism: Symphalangus syndactylus (assembly GCF_028878055.3). Lineage (NCBI taxonomy): Eukaryota > Metazoa > Chordata > Mammalia > Primates > Hylobatidae > Symphalangus > Symphalangus syndactylus. The sequence continues at coordinate 16,721,381 of NC_072428.2, forward strand.
TTGCTGCCTTTTGTTCAGCTATGCCCTGCCCCCAGAGGTGGAGTCTAGAGAGGCAGGCCTTCTTGAGCTTTGGTGGGCTTTGCCCAGTTCGAGCTTCCAGGCCGCTTTGTTTACCTATTCAAGCCTCAGCAATGGCGGATGCCCCTCCCCCAGCATTGCTGCCACCTTGCAGTTCGATCTCAGACTGCCATGGTAGCAGTGAGCAAGGCTCCGTGGGCATGGGAACCTCTGAGCCAGGTGCAAGATATAATCTCCTGGTGTGCTATTTGCTAAGACCGTTGGAAAAGTGCAGTATTAGGGTGGGAGTGACCTGATTTTCCAGGTGCCATCTGTCATGGCTTCCCTTGTCTTGGAAAGGAAATTCCCCAACCCCTTGCACTTCCTGGGTGAGGCGCTGCCTCGCCCTGCCTCGGCTCACCCTCTGTGGGCTGTACCCACTGTCCTGCATCCAGTGTCCAACAAGTCCCAGTGAGATGAACCCAGTACCTCAGTTGGAAATGCAGAAATCACTTGTCTTCTGCGTCGCTCATGCTGAGAGCTGTAGACTAGAGCTGTTCCTATTCAGCCATCTTGGAACCTCCCGCCGGGGTACTATTTTTTTTTGTTAGGCCAATCTTACACTGCTATGAAGAAATACCTGATGGCCAGGCACAGTGGCTCATGCCTGTAATCCCAGCATTTTGGTAGGCCAAGATGGGTGGATCACGAGGTCAGGAGTTCAAGACTGGCCTGACCAACACTGTGAAAACCCTTCTCTACTAAAAATACAAAAATTAGCTGGGCATGGATGAGGGTGCCTGTAATCCCAGCTACTCAGGAGGCTAAGGCAGGAGAATTGCTTGAACCCGGGAGTTAGGGGGTTGCTGTGAGCCAAGATCATGCCACTGCACTCCAGCCTGGGTGACAGAACTGACGCCTTCTCAAAACCAAATAAAAAGAAAAAGAAATACCTGAGACTGGGTAATTTATAAAGAACCTGGTTCTGCAGCTTTAGGGGGAGCATGGCACCAGCATCTGCTTCAGGGAAGCCCTCAAGAAGCTTTTACTTATGGCAGAAGTTGAAGCAGGAGGAGGAACTCACATGGCAAAAGCAGGAGTGAGTGAGAGTGAGGAGGATAGTGGGGAGGTGCCACATACTTTTAAATGACCAGATCTCATGAGAACTCACTATCATTAAGACAGCACCAAGCCATGAGGGATGCACTCATGATCCAAACACCTTCCACTAGGCCCCACCTCCAGGATTGTGGATTATAATTCAATATGAGATTTGGGCAAAGACATATGGCCAAACTACATCACTGTATAACTAATTGTTTGGCATGAAGTACCAGCTTGGCAACTGAATCAGTATAGGATGTGAAGACATAGTTTTGGGGAAAAAAAATGCCATTATAGTAAGTTCTGTCTCACTTGAACATCCTGTGGGAAGAGCATGTTCTTTAAGTACTCAGTATTTATACAAGTATGGAATATATTGTACTGAAAAATTAAAAAGAGTAGCATCAACAGCTGGATTACCTAGGAGAAATAGCTACATTTATTGATAAGATTAAATTATGTAGAAAAAGAAAACCTGAACAGGCCAATAATTAGTGAGGAGATTGAATCATAATTAAGTCTCCCATCAAAGAAAAATTCAAGGCCAGATAGCTTCACTGCTGAGTGTACCAAACATTTAAAGAAAATCTAATACCAATTCTTCTAAAAAACTTTCACAAAATTGAGGAGGACAGATTACTCCCAACCTCATTTTCTGAGGCCTGCATTACACTTATATCAAAGCCCGAAAAGAACAGTACCACACACACAAAAATGAAGTAAAAACACAAAAAACTACAGGCCAATATGCCTGATGAACAGAGGTGCAAAAATCTTCAACAAAATAGTAGCATGTCAAATTAAACAGCACTTTAAAAAAAGATCATTAACCACCATAAAATGAGATTCATCCCACAAATGTGTAAAGATGGTACAACATATGTAAATCAATAATTGAGATACATCACAATTACTGAATGAAGGACAAAATCCATATGATCATCTCACGAGATTCAGGAAAAATCATTCAATAAGAACATTCTTTCATGATAAAAACTCTCCACAAATTTGGTATATGAATATCCCTCAACACAATAAAAGCCATATATGACAAATCCACAGCTAATATCGTATTCAGCAAGAAAAAGTTGAAAAACTTCTCTCTAAATTCAGAACAAGCAAAGATGCATACTCCTGCCATTTCTGTTCAACATAGTACTGAAAGTTCAAGCCAGAGCAATCAGTCAAGAGAAAGAAAGAAAATCAGAAAAGAAAGAGTTAAATTGCTTGTTTGCAGATGACATGGCCTTATATGCAGAAAACCCCCAAAGGCTCCATCAAAAAACAGAACTACTAAACAAATTCAGCAAAGTTGCAAAACACAAAATCAGCATACAAAAATCAATAGCGTTTACATACACTAACAGCTATCTAAAAAAATCAAGAAAACAATACTATTTAAAATTGCTACAAAATAAAATACTTCAGAATAAATTTAACCACTAAGGTAAAAATCTCTGCACTGAAATCTATAAATCATTGATGAAATAAATTGAAGAAGGCACAAATCAATGGAAAGGCATGCCACACTAATGAATTGGAAGAACTAATATTGTTACAATATGTATACTACTCAAAATAACCTACAGATTTAATGCCAACCCTATGAAAATACCAATGACATTCTTCACAGCAATGGAAAAACAAAAACTCCCCAAATTTTTATGGTACCACAGAAAATCCCAAATATTCAAAGTTATCTTCACCAAAATGAATAAAGCTGGCATAAATATATAAACCTACCCACAAAAATTTTTTAAAAAGCTTGAAGAATTTCACTGCCTGGCTTCAGAATATACTACAAAGTTACAATAATCAAAACCACATGACACTCATGTAAAAATAGACCTATAACCCAACATAAGAGAAAAGAGAGAGCAGAAATAAATGGAAGCATTAATTCCCAAGTAATTTTCAACAAAGGTGCCAACAACAAGCAAAGGAGAAAGAATTCTATCTTCAATAAATGGTTCTGGGCTATTCACAATAGCAAAGACATGAAATCAACCTAGATGCTTATCAGTAGTGGACTGGATAAAGAAAATGTGGTACATATACACCATGGAATGCTATGGAGCCAGGAAAAACAATTAAATTGTGTTCTTTGCAGCAACGTGAATGGACCTGGAAGCCATTACCCTAAGTAAACTAACATAGGAACAGAAAACCAAATACCAAATGTTCTCAGTTGTAAGTGGGAGCTGAACATTAGTACATAAAGATACAAAGAAGGGAACAATGGACATAGAGGCCTACGTGAGGTTGGAGTCTGGGATTGAAAAACTACCTGACAGGTACTGTGCTGATTATCTGAATGACAAAATTATCTGTATGTCAAATCCCGACAACACACAATGTGCTCATGTAACAAACCTACATATATACCCACTGAACCTAAAATAAAGTTGGGAAGAAAAAAAATAATAACTAAATAGTGCTAGGAAACCTGAATATCCACATGTGGAAGAATGAGATTAGGCCCTTGTATTTCATCATATACAAAAAAAATCAGCCAAAAATGGATTTAAAACTTAAATATAAAATCCAAAACTATAAAACCACTAGAAGAAAACAATGGGGAAAAGCCATTAAATTGGTCTGGGTAATGACTTTGGACATGATCTCAAAAGTATAGGCAACACATGAAAAAGTGGACAAATGGGATTTTACCAAACTAAAAAGCTTCTGTACAGCAAAGTAAACAGAGTGAAGAGACAGCCTACAGAAAGGGAGTAAATACATGTACACTATCCATCTGATAAAAGGTTAATATCTAAAATCTGTAAAACAATAGCACAAAAACCAAATAACTGGATTAAAAATGGACAAATCACCTGAATAAACATTTCTCAAAAGACGTACAGATGCCCAGCAGATAGATGGAAAAATGCTCAATATCACTAAATATCAAGGAAGTTGAAATCACAACGAAAGTCCGGGTGCGGTGGTTCACGTCTGGAATCCCAGCACTTTGGGAGGCCGAGACGAGCAGATCACAAGGTCAGGAGATCCAGACCATCCTGACTAACACAGTCAAACCCCGTCTCTACTAAAAATACAAAAAAATTAGCCTGGCATGGTGGTGGGTGTCTGTAGTCCCAGCTACCTGTGAGGCTGAGACAGGAGAATGGCGTGAACCCGGGAGGCGGAGCTTGCAGTGAGCCGAGATCGTGTCACTGCACTCCAGCCTGGGCGACAGAGCGAGACTCCGTCTCCAAAACAAAAAAAAAAAGCAGAACAAAAAAAAAGAAATCACAATGAAACACCTGCTCGCACCTGTTAGAATGGCCATTATAAATATAAAGAAAAAGATAACAAGTGTTGGTATAGATGAGGAGAAAAGGGAACTCTTGTAGACTGTTGGTGGCAATGTGAGTTAGTTCAGTCATTATGGAAAACAGTATAGAGGTGTCTTAAGACCTTAAAAATAAAACTATCGTATTTTCCGGCAATCCCACAACTGGGTGTGTGTGTGTATGTATATATATATGTACACACGTATATATATATGTGTGTGTGTATGTGTATATATATATACATATATATACACGTATATATATGTGTGTGTGTGTATATATATACGTATATATATGTGTGTGTGTATATATACATATATATGTGTGTGTGTATATATATATACGTATATGTGTGTGTGTATATATATGCATATATATGTGTGTTTATATATGTGTATATATATACACACATATATATGTGTGTACATATATATACACACACACACACACATATATATATATAGCTATACATATAAAGAAAAGCTATACATATACACAAAAAGACAAATACTGCATGATCTCACTCATAGGGGGAATCTAAAAAAGTTGATCTCATAAAAATAGAGAGTAGAATGATGGTTACCAGACTAGAATGGTTGGAGTTTCGGGTTAAGGAGATATTCAAAGGATTAAAATTTAAAATTTCAGTTATATAAGAGGAATAAGTTCATGAGAGCTATTGTACAATATGGAGGTTATTGTCAATGGCAATATGTTGTATTCTGGAAAAATGCTGAGAATGGATATTAAGTATCTTACCACAAAAACTATAGCTATGTGAAATAATACATATCTTAAATAGCTAGATTTAGTCATTCCACAATGTATATATACTTCAAAACATCATGTTATATACTACAAATGCATATTTTGTCATATTAAAAAAAGTTTAATGTAACAAGCTTTGCTTCAAGTGTTACATTTATCAACGCATGTAATACTTCCAACAGAGCCAACAAAATTTGACAAAGAAGCCCGGGCATGGTGGCTCACCCCTGTAATCCCAGCACTTTGGGAGGCCAAGGTGGGCAGATCACGAGGTCAGGAGATCGAGACCGTCATGGCTAACACAGTGAAACCCCGTCTCTACTAAAAATACAAAAACATTAGCTGGGCGTGGTGGCGGGTGCCTGTAGTCCCAGCTACTCGGGAGCCTGAGGCAGGAGAATGGCATGAACCCGGGAGGCGGAGCCTGCGGTGAGCCGAGATCCCACCACTGCACTCCAGCCTGTGTGACAGAGCGAGACTCTGTCTCAAAAAAAAAAAAAAAATTAAAAAAAATAAAAATTAAAAAAAATTGGACAAAGAAGAAAGCAAAGCTCAATTAAGAACTTAAATCTTGAAATACTAAATAGGTAATAAAAGGCTTATTCTAGTCCTTGGATTCCAAAAAGCTCTTCCTTTTCAACACATCACTAAGAAGACTAAAAAAAGATGAGGAGCATCTTCCCATTTTGAAGCTTCAGTTACGCAAGATGAATAAATTGCAGAGATTTGCTGTCCAGCATTGTCTATAGTTAACAATACTGTATTGTACACTTAAAAATTTAGAGGATAGATAGCATATTAAATGTTCTCATTACTAAATAAATAAATAAACACACAAATGAATCTGATAATAAACCGTGGAGATGTTTGGCTTCCACTTTTACATTCTTGGTAAACTAAGAAAATAGTATTTTTAATCAAAGGACTTCATTTTCTTTTGATATCTGAATGAACTTTGAGGCACCTGAAACACTTTTTTAGGCTAATTCCTGGAGACATTGGTAATTGCACACATTTGGGGAAACAAAACAAAATTCTCTGTGTCAAAATTTCACAGTATACACTTTTTAACCAATCTTTATATACCACAGCAGGTCAAATTTCTAATAACTAATTTTTATTGGGCCTCCCACTAGTAGAAGTAGTCTTTGCTTAGCATGCAGAGGTATTTCTGAAGATTTTTTAAATTACACTTGAAAAAAAAAAAGTCTGGCTATGCAATCATGAAAGAAAATTATGAAAAAATTTTTCCCTTTGGGATCATTAGAGCTGACGCGTCTCCTAAGATAATAGTGAGCTTGTCATTCTTTGACCAAAGTTTGTACCTTTATGTCACTGATATATATCTCAAGGCTTTCTAGAATTGGAGATTTTTCCTAATATATGACAAGTCATCGTTCTCAACATGGGCTATGAATGACTCAGTTGGCACAGTTTGACAGAACTCTGGAGATGGACATTTTTAGTTGTAACCAGATGCTAGATTATTTTTAGTTAGATTACATTATTACTTTAGGATTTTCTTTTAATATATTCTGGAAAGAGTGTCCTCAGGAAATGAGTATCTCTAATATCTACTGAATTTAACATCCCAAAATCTTGTTTATCTTAAGCAGTTTTGTTTAAACAGAGACAAGTATATCACAGATAAGAAAATGTTCCTACAACATTAAGAACTTTATTAAGTTCATATTAAGAACTTTACTCATAATAACCTGCCTAGTTATTTCTTTTCTTCCAATTTAGAAAAACAACACCTCAGGTTAAACATACTAACAGAATCAAAAGACAAATATGTAAATAGAATATAAATAACTACCATTTTAGCAACTATTTTAAGATAGTAAGGTAGAAAGAGCATGGAATTTGAAATTAAACTATTTCTAATTACTGTGTGAACTTGTAAAAATTTACTAATTTTTCTTGGCATCAATTTCTTTGTCAATAAAATAGAATTCACAATAAGTCACCTCATTATAAATAATAAATGAATACATGTATGTTTATATTTATTTAGAACTGTATATAGCATTTATTAGGTATTCAATAAATGATGCCTTAATTTTGTTAGTATAAATATGGAACATTATAGCTTACAAATATTACCTTTATATACATTAACATTTTTCCACACTTAATTGCCCAGAACTTGAGGCTCTGAGAGGTTAGATGACTTTCTTAAGTTTTTGCATGTAGCAACTTTCTAAATGATGGCTGCATGTGTTTGTTCTACAATTACTCTGTGATTTTCATGTGTTATTTAATTTTCATGACAAGTAAAGAAACTGAAGAACATAGAGATTAAATCATTCGCTCAGTATCACACAGCTAAAGAGTAATGGGGTAGAATTCCTAACCTCAGCCAAATCTCATGCTCTTTATATGACCCCACACTGAGCCCCCATACTCTTAAGGATACCGTGCTACATGACCAATTTAATCTCGATTCCCTACTTCACTGTATATACATATATATAAATATGTTTAATCCTCTAGCTATACCAGACCACATAATGTTCCTCAAGCATATTGTGTACTTTACATGATATACATTATGTTATATTCACTTCCTGAAATAGTATCTTCACTTTTAACTAATTTCTTCCAATCTTCTGTATCTTTTACCTTTCCTTTGAGTTCCTGCGGTAAACTACCAGGTGAAATTAATCACATTATCTTTCGTGTTCTTATAGCTCTTTGCATATCTCTTCTTATAATATTTATAACTCCGTATTACAGCTAATAATAAAAATACCTAACCATTTTTTTAGAACTATGGATCTGACCTAAGCATTTAAAATGTTTACTCATTTTAGTTTCCCCACAGCCTATGAGTTAGATATTATTATTATAATCCCAATTTTATAGTCACAAAAAAGGGCATAGGTTAGCTAAAATACCTTTTCTAATTTCAGCCAGCTCATTCTTCGCATACTTTGCATGTGTATCTTTTCCACCCATTCACTTTCAACATCTTTGTGTTTTGTATTTAATGTTTCTCACTTGTAGACAGCATATACTGAGTTTTGCTTATTGATCCATTCTATCTCTTTTAATTGAAATTCTGATTAAAAAAACCACATTGTTACTGCTGTGATAGTTGTGTTTTATGGAACAAACTGTGAGGTCAGCACAGAAACTAGAGAAACAGGGAGGGCTTAACGGGGAAAGGACATGTGATTTCACCTTTAAAGTATGAATTAAAAAAGGTTATAAGCACATAATGGGAGTAGCATCCCTGACAAAGGATGTACAGAAACACAAAGGCTAGACAATATCAAAGGTGAAGTGTAGAAGAGATCTTGCCACACTTAACGTTTTATACACTCTTCTTTAGACATACTTTAACCCTCAAGTGAAGGGCTGAGCATAGTTGCCATGTTTAGATTAAATTAGTTTCATGTATCATATGTCTCTTGGCAGAGCCATCATTAATAGGGCCAGCTGTAACATGTTAGTTAAGGTAGATTCATTTGTCTCCCTTTTGAAGATTTGAACTAGGAAACGTGGACATCAGTATTGGAAAATTGTGGCATGCCAAAATACAAAACTTTGATGAGAAAAAAAGAAGTACCGGTTTATGTAGTCATTTTCTCTTTGTTTACAGAGAACGGTATATTCCTTTCACTGACTATTCCAGCCGTATAGATCTATTAGGTTTACTGAAGAGGTGTTTTCAAGATTCTTGTGGTGCCTTTTTTGGTTACCCTAGGAGAATAGTGAAAATTACAGCTTATACAATCATGGCAAAAATAGTGTGTGTGAATAATGATAATAAAAAGGCAACTCATTCCTTTCTATTTTCTGTGCACTATCTTAGTGTCATGGCATGAATGTGTAATGCCTCACCGATGTAGGGAAATAGCAGGGTGATACGAGCTGAGATGGAAATGGATACTAACATGATGTCAGATGGATTATGTTTTTATGTGTTCTATAAAGTACCATATACAGTTATGAAATTCCATAAACAATGTCATTACCAGCTTAATATATTCAGTAGCTGCTGTTCTATTTGAGGTTGGGATTGACCATATTTTTGTAATAATACTAATCCAAAACAGTTTATCAGGAATAAAACACACTACAAATCAAAGTAGTAAAGAACGATAGGCAATGTTCTTTATATTAAGAAAAAAAGTAAAAAGTGTTGAATTGTGGCAGGGACTTGAATGGACCATAACGAATCTCAGTGGCTGAAAGCTGATTCAAAATAAATCGAGGTAATTAACAGATAGGAGATCTGCAAGCAACAGGTAATTGGATTATCAATGGATAATTTGCTTCCATGGATTTTTTTTTTTTTTTTACTATCTGTACATCTGCAATATTTCATTCTTGTCATTTTATTCTCTAAAAGAATGTCCTCAAAACTCAGTTAATCCCCCATATGATCTCCATAATTAAGTTATTTTGAAAAGATGGGTACTGCATTTTTATCCTCAAACAACAGCCAAAGCCCACATTTTAATTACAAATGACACTTTATTTCCGCTGCTTTTGTACTGGCTCTTTGATAAGAAAACAGTTTTTTTCATCCTCCAGGGAGCAACAACCCAAGTCAAGTAACTTTGATATTTAAAATATTGACCACTGATCTGTATCTTTTTGCTAGTAATGGCAATTAAACATTACAAATTTCAAATATCTTTTCATCAGATTTCTAACTTTGCTGTAACTCGGAAAGTTACAATTGTGAAATGAGGGCCTACATTTACCTGTTTTGCTTTCTTTGTGGTCATCTCAGAGTCACATTTCTCCATTTCTAAGGGATATGGAAAACCACTTCCCTTTGTTAGTGGGAAGAGAAGTTGGCAGTTTTCAAGGCAGTTGTAAAAACTTTGAACAGTCCATCTAAAATATGTAGCAAAATTTCGAACACAGAAAAAGCATACAATGAAGTCAAGACCTTAACCTCAGAGAAATGGAAAAGAATTTTGTGAGGCGGCCATTAGATATAACAGAGCACTGTTTTAGATTCAGGAAATTTGCTTTAAAAAGCTTTCAAAATGTTATTTTTCATAATAGCTACTTAGGCAATTGAAATACTTAAAAAGAAAATTGAATATACTAAACTTACTTAAAAGCTTGAGTCATTTAAAATGTTTAAGAATATTTAATGGCCAGGCGCGGTGGCTCACGCCTGTAATCCCAGCACTTTGGGAGGCCGAGGCGGGTGGATCACGAGGTCAGGAGATCGAGACCATCCTGGCTAACACGTTGAAACCCCGTCTCTGCTAAAAAAAAAAAAAAACCAAACAATTAGCCGGGCGTGGTGGCACATGCCTGTAGTCCCAACTACTTGGGAGGCTGAGGCAGGAGAATGGCGTAAACCTGGGAGGCGGAGCTTGCAGTGAGCCAAGATCCAGCCACTGCACTCCAGCCTGGGCGAGAGAGTAAGACTCCGTATCAAAAAAAAAAAAAAAAAAAAAAAAAAAAAAAAAAAAAAAAAGAATATTTAACTAATTAAGTAGTAAAAGTTTCCTCAAAAGTAATTGTCAAAATGTTCTATGCTGTTGTAAAATAAGATTGGTAAACTAAGAACCAGTTTTTAAATTGTATAAAAAGAGTTCTAATATTTAAAACTAAAGAGACTTCTGGATAATCTTTTTGAAGGGGAAAAACCTTCAAGGGAATTATTTTGTATGTGTGTGTTTGTATTTAACAATCATTTTTATCAATAACTTGAATCATTTATTATCACTGGTGTCTTTCTATTTTCTTTAAGCTGTTAATTTTTTCTAAAAATTTAAATTCTTGTGAATATCCTTTAGGGTTAATTGCAGTATATTTGGAAATTATGAATTGCATGATTAAAAAGTTCAATTTGTGGGCGTTTTGGGGAAAGAGATAATATAAACACTTGGAGTACCTTCTGCAGTCTAAGAAGACAAGTATTATAGTTGAGGTCAAGAGTATTATTGATGACTGGAACCTTCTTGTTTGGGCAGAGACCTTGGCATACAGGAGGCCAGATGAGGATAAAGTGTACTGCATATTTAGGAATGAGGAAATTTGGACCCTACTAAACTTTCTACTATATTTCTTAGGCTTTTCAATACAAAAGGCAATTTTTTTTTTTTTTTTTTTTGAGGCAGAGTCTCACTCTGTCACCCAGGCTGGAGTGCAATGGCATGATCTCGGCTCACTGCAACCTCTGCCTCCCAGGTTCAAGCAATTCTTCTGCCTCAGCCTCCTGAGTAGCTGGGATTACAGGCATGCGCCACCATGCCCAGCTAATTGCTGTAGTTTTAGTAGAGATGGGGTTTCACCATGTTGGTCAGGCTGGTCTTGAACTACTGACCTCGTGATTTGCCCGCCTCGGCCTCCCAAAGTCCTGGGATTACAGGTGTGAGCCACCATGCCAGGCCCAAAAGGCATTTCTTAAGGAAATTGGGCATTTCTACATTATATATACTTTGGTCATTATTCCATCTTTGTTCTCTGGACTGCAGTAAAGTGGCTTTGTAATCGGGATTTTAAGGACTTCTGGCCTGTTATTACCAAAGATGAAATGTGTTTGCATATTGAGAAGAATAATTTGTAGGTGGTTAGTAACTCCAGGAAAGGAGAAGAGGAACAAAGGGCAAGGGCAGGGAGCTAAGGTTTACTGAGCATATAGCAGGTGCTTTTCTTTTATCATTTTGTGATTGCTCAGTAACTAATTTATCTTGTTATAATTATCCCTGTTTTACAGATTAAAAATTAAAGAACTTAGAATCAGAGATTGTAACTGAGGTCACACAGTTAGTAAGTAGCAGGCTGTGTGGCTAACCCAGGTCTGATGCCAAAGTGAGGTAAGAGAATAGGACATGGAGGCAGGAAACCCAAGGACTTCCTAGAATGGAAACACTTCAGCTATGACAGGAAATATCCTCTTTATTTACATAGAGCATATACCAAGTAAATGACTTTGTAACTTTACTTCATCCTCTTCATTACATAGGATGTACCCAAGTAAATAACTATGTAACTTCACTTTAGTCTCTTCCGTTACATAGGGCATATACCAAGTAACCAATGGAAACCTCTAGAGGATGTTTAAACGCCTGTGGAGTGTGCTTCCATTTTCATTAAATCTCTGCTTTTGTTGCTTCGTTCTTTCTTTGCTTTGTTTGTGCATTTTGTCCAATTCTTTGTCCAAAATGCCAAGAACCTGGACACCCTCCACCAGTAACAAAAGTCCTTGTTCTTTCTAAAAACAGCAAAGGGAAATGAAACCTGGTGATTAAAAAAAGATTGTTTCTCACCAAAAGACTTTCATTCCAGACTTCTTTGATCCGTTCTTTTTAAAGAAATGTCTTTATGTGATCTTTATAATTGAATTTATCATAAGAAATCTATTTGCTTATCTTTGAAATGTATACTATTATGTTCTGTGTTTATGAGATTGAATATCTCATTTGCATAGACCATTTTTATTCTTATGTGTGCTTGTGATTTTCCATGTTGTTTTTGCCATACGGTATTAAATAATATAAGAACCTTTGTTGCCAAGTCCAAGGTTGTACAGCTCACTGCACAACAACCAAATAAGTCAAGAGATGAGATGTTGGGGAGAAGGAAAGCAACTATTCGGAAAGCCAGCAAACTGACAAGATGACAGACTAGTGTCCTAAACAAACCCTTAAATTTATAGGGATTTTACATTCTATTACAATATACATGTATACGTATGTTAATTGCAGCACTATTCACAATAGCAAAGACATGGAATCAACCCAAATGCCCATCAATGATAGACTGGATAAAGAAAATACAGTACATATACACCATGGAATGCTACGAGGTCATAAAAAGGAACAAGATCGTGTCCTTTGCAGGGACATGGATGGAGCTGGAAGCCATTATCCTCAGCCAACTAATGCAGGAACAGAAAACCTAACACTGCATGTTCTCACTTATAAGTGGCAGCTGAACTGTGAGAAAACATGGACACAGGGAGGGGAACAATACACACTGAGGACTGTGGGGGGATTGGGTGGGGCAGGGAGAGCATTAAGCAAAATAGCGAATGCATGCTGGGCGTAACACCTCAGTGATGGGTTGGTAGGTACAGCACACCACCATGGCACACGTTTACCTGTGTAATAAACCTGCACGTCTTGAACATGTACCCCGGAACTTGAAAAAAAATTAATATGGATTATAGGCTCCTTTCGTGTTAGGAAAGGGGAAAGACGGAAAGGATCGAAGTCGAGAGGTGGCTGAGGACCACAGACATCTGGGAGGACCACAGACATCTGGGTGTAAGCAAGAGCTTGAGGAGGTTATGAAGCTTCTTTGTCCTTGGTGAGGTCACAATGCACCTATAAGTCTTTAAAATAACATTGTTGCTTTTTGTATAGCTTCCTTAACTCATCGGGAGTTACTTATGGGAAGGGACTATTGTCATTCTTGCTTTAAAGTTAAACTATGAACTAAATTCCTACCATAGTTAGCTTGGCCTACATGCAGAGAAAAGCAAAACAGTCAACCTAAAAGATATTACGAAGGGGTAGGGAGTTAGGTGTAAAATAGAGTTTGTCATGCTAGGCCTCCTTTTCTATGTTACACCTTCCCTAATATAATAATTTTCAGAAATAGAATCAATGCTCATGGACAAATTTATTTGCTTTCACTGAAAGTAATGTTAGTATCATGTATATGTGTTTTTCCCATTAGGATCTCTTTTAATGACCCCATCTTTAGGTAATCCATGACTTTTGAATGTAAACCAAGGGGAATTGCTTTTCTCCACCATTGTAACAATCCATTCAGCAAAAAGAGGCCAACAGGAAACCCCAAATTAATGATGTTTGTATTGATTGTATGTGAGTCTAAATTACTGTGATGGAAATGTCTACACTTTCTCAGATACTTTTCCTAGTGGCATTTAAGAAGTAACATAACTGTTTTTTCAATATATCACCAATTGGTTCGGGGAGGAGAAGAGATAATAGCTACCTGTTTCCATTGCTTACTTGGAACCATACATTTTACTATATTACATGCATTTTGCTCAATGAGATATGTATTTTAATTAGTTTTTGGGTATTTGTTTGCTTATTTGTGTTTCTTTTTAAGAAAAACTTTTACCCTAAGTTTAGTAAGGAATTTCTGAAAGCAAAACAGAGGGGTGGAATGTTGGTTCTCCTAAAAATGCCATGTTATTCCCACTATTACTGCTTCTGTAAGGTTCCTGAGAATAAATGGAGATGAAATTAGAGAGGTAGTAGGGGCTTTCACTAATAGGAGGAGACTTGAGTAGTCCTTGGGTCTTTCAGATAAAACTTTGCGATTAGAAAACTTTCAGTGGAGTTGTCACTTCTTGGATGTCACTTTCTTAAAAGACTTTTATGGGTGTAGGAAGAGATCTGAGGGTGGTTCGGGTTTTGCTGCAAGGGTGGAATGCTAAAATCCTTGACAGGGGACAACTATTAATTGAACACAAAGTTGACCAAGGAACTCTTAGGATAACTAGACAATTTGTATAATCTTTCCTCTCCTTCGCCTTGGTTGTGGTTGTGATGTGGAGCACCATGCCACATAAAACAGTTGATTCTCCTCAAGCTGTATGGACCTACTCTACTTATTAGTTCTGCATTCTGACTCTCCCTCTGGCATTTATTAAATAAAGGAGTGAAGATGTTACTGGAAAGAGGCCCCAGTCCAGACCCCGTGAGAGGGTTCTTGGATCTTGCCCAAGAAAGAATGTGGGGGCCGGGCGCGGTGGCTCACGCCTGTAATCCCAGCATTTTGAGAGGCCGAGGCGGGCGGATCACGAGGTCAGGAGATTGAGACCATGCTGGCTAACACAGTGAAACCCCGTCTTTACTAAAAAATACAAAAAAATTAGCCAGGCGAGGTGGCGGGCGCCTGTAGTCCCAGCTACGCGGGAGGCTGAGGCAGGAGAATGGCGTGAACCCCGGGGGATGGAGCCTGCAGTGAGCTGAGATCACGCCACTGCACTCCAGCCTGGGTGAAAGAGCGAGACTCCTTCTCAAAAAAAAAAAAAAAAAAAAAAGAATGTGGGGCAAGTTCATAAAGTGAAAGCAAGTTTGTTAGGGAAGAAACACAGAAATGGCTACTCCACAGATGAAACAGCCCCAAAGGCTGCTTGTTGGGTGTTTTTATGGTTATTTCTTGATCATTTGCTAAACAAGGGGTGGATTTTTCATGAGTTTTATGGGAAAAGGGGTGAGACATTCCCAGAACTGAGGGTTCCTCCCCTTTTTAGATTATATAGGGTAGATTTTGGATGTTGCCATGGCATTCGTAAACTGCCATGGCACTGTTGGGGTTGTCTTTTAGCAGCCTACTGCATTGTTATTAGTGTATAATGAGCAGCGAGAATGACTGGAGGTCATTTTCATCACCATCTTGGTTTTGGTGGGTTTTATTGGGCTTCTTTACCATATCCTGTTTTACCAGTAGGGTCATTATGACCTGTTTCTTGTGCCAACCTCCTGTCCCATACTGTGACTAAGAATGCCTAACCTCCAGGGAATGCAGCTCAGTACATCTCGGCCTTATTTTACCCAGCTCCTATTGAAGAGAGAGTTTACCCTGGTTTTGATGCCTCTGACACAGAGAATTTCACATCAAATTATGGCCTTCAGGTATAATGAGTATTTTGACTTAAAAACCCTTAGAGATCAACAGGCCTTGGAAGAGACTTTTCCCCATCTACATAAAGACTGGAGAGATCCACCAAGAAGAACAATTGTTCTTCCTTCTGTTCCCTGTTATCTCATTATCTATTGCAGGAAAGCAGAGGACAATGTAACCAGACCTGGCCCAACTCTTTTACCAAAAAATGCCTGCCTCTCAGGCTCATTCAGCTTCTAAGGAGAACCATTTACAAGTCACTTTCTGTTCCCCCATCCATTCATTCTCTTGAGTATCCATTTATTCTCTTTAGCAATCATTTAATGCCCATTAATAGAATTACCTATACTTGCCATCTGCCCCCTCTACTCTGAAAAGAGCTTATATAAGTACTTGGGCCCCACTGAGATATTAGGTAATCACTGTGATTCTCACCATGCACATGGTTACATAAATTTGTGTGCCTTTTCTCTTATTAATCTGCCTTGTTGAAAATTTATTTTCCAGTGAACATCCTGAAAGCAAGGGGGAAGCCTTCTCTTTACCCCAACATAAACAATAATTAACTTAGTCGCTACTATATGTCGAACCTACTAACACCTTCATAGACAGTTTTCATCTTACTACAGATAATTTCTTCATGTGTTACTGAGATTGGATTATTCCCTTGACCTTGATCCCCTTCTTGGGCAGAAACTGGAGTGGTTCTTTTCAATCAGCCCACTGCTGGCCACACCTCACAAGAGGGAGTATGTGAGCAAGCTAGTGTGGGAACCGAAAGGAATGAACATTGGAACCGGCTGGTCACACCTCTCTGGTGGCAGCATGCTGTGTGTGGGCCCTACAGCAGCGTCCAAGCCCCTACTCTCTCGGCACCCAGGTTCTTGTCCAGGTTCCAGGGAGAATCAGGTCACATGAATGGATTGAAGGGTAGTGTATGCAGAGGATTTTATTGGCCGATGAAAGTGATTCTTAGTGGGATGGGAAACTGGAAAGGGGAAGAAGGTGATCTTTCCATGAAGCCACACCGTCTGAAGTTAGCTGCATCTATCCATAGTCTCCAATGCTCAGTTGTTACTTCTTTGTTCGCTGCTCAGCCGCGTATATGCCCAACACTCAGCAGCTTGTATCCCTGATGCTCAGCCGTTTGTGTTGCTCTGCCAGCTGAAGTCCTTTTATGGGCACAGGATAAGGGGTGGCAGGCCAAAAAGGCAACATTTGGGCAGGAAAAACAGGGCCAGCTGTTTTCACTTAAGGCTGTGGTTCCAGGCTTAAGAGTGGGGTTTATTCAGGAGCCTAGCTGTTCTGTATCATTTCCCCCTCTGAAGAGGCACATCTAACTGCCATTAGAATATAGACGATGACTGGTCTTAGCTACTTCCGGCTAAAAGGGGACGTTGTTTGGGGAAAATCGCAGTCGGATTCCTCTAAGAGGTCTGCCCAAGGGTCCCTGGCAAAAGGGAGCCATTGTCCGAGGCTCCTGCTGCCTGCGCATTTGAAGTCTCGATGGCCTCTAGGCAAAAGAAAAAACAAGGTTTACAAGGTTAAGTATGGATCAAACATGTGTATTATACAAGGAAATAATCTAGTGACAACAATTACAGAAATAGGAAGTGAAATATACTGACAACATTGTATTCTGAGTTGTCTCACCCTGGTGAAAGAAATTAAGCCTTGTATAGGAGTGGTTAAATGTTATGAGAGAGATAAGTGTTCTTGCCACGTCTGTAGCAGTTAACAGGTGAACCTTAGGAATTTTGGGGTTTGTGGGCTTAGGCCACTAAATCTTCTGCATCTTTATTGTGTCTAAAAGACTAAGGTGGTCACACTGAGGAGGTCCTCTAAAGTACTATCTGGTTCTAAGGTCCATTTCTGAGTATAAATTAGAGGTGGTAAAGTTTGCTGGTTGCCCATTCTGAAAGACAGGGCATTCAGCATTCCTCATTTCCTTCCTTCTTTCAGCAAAAACTCAGGGTGTGAGGTAGAAAGAAAGTGGGCATCCCCCTTTCTCTTCTGTCTTTCTTTTCTTTTCTTTTCTTTTCTTTCTTTTTTTTTTTTTTTTTTTGAGACGTAGTCTCGCCCTGTCGCCCAGGCTGGAGTGCAGTGGCGTAATCTTGGCTCATTGCAAGCTCCGCCTCCCAGGTTCATGCCATTCTCCCGCCTCAGCCTCCCGAGTAGCTGGGACTACAGGTGCCCGCCACCACGCCTGGCTAATTTTTTGTATTTTTTAGTAGAGACGGGGTTTCACCGTGTTAGCCAGGATGGACTCGATCTCCTGACGTCATGATCCGCCTGCCTCGGCCTCCCAAAGTGCTGGGATTATAGGCGTGAGCCACCACACCCAGCCTCTCTTCTGTCTTTTCATTCCTGAGTCCTGGTGACCTTGGCAGGTGCCACCCATGGGTACTAATGTGGTTTGCACCCATGATGCAGGGAGGGCCTAGAGAATAGGAATTATCCACACTCACCTATACCTCTACCTCTCCCACGGTTGACAACCTTTGAGTTCCCTGGGCCTCATTTATGCCATAGAGCATGGCCTCCTTCTATGAAGTGGGGGTTTAATTGGCGAGAATTTGTCCTGCCCATTTACACTGTGCATGTTGCCTGGCTTTGGATCCCTCAGATCTGGTTTTCCTTTCTAGGGCCTCAACCTGAAGCTTGAAATTGAGTTTGGGACAAAAAGCTGTTTAGGGGGTACATAGGTTCATTTAGGTTATGTCCCAGATGGGCTTTGCCAAGTTTGTAGTTAACAGCCAGCATGGGTCGCTCCTTTGACGTTTCCCTATCACAAGCAGAGTGCTGAGGTAGGAAGAGAACTTTCTCGCTTAAAAAAGAAGAAAAACAGCTTAAAGTGCATCAAATGGAGGGATCCTGGGGAAGAGCCTCTTGCTTTGTGGAAATGGGTTCCTTTAATCACCTATCCTTCCCCTGGTTCAGACTGGCTCGACCTCTGTGAACGGAAACAGAGCCAACATTCCATTCACCTGAAGGAAAGAAAGAGGTAGCAGGGTCTTGGCAAAGAGACAGATCTGACAGTTGCGCATTTTTAACTCACCCTTTTTCGTATCCTGGACGGGCCCCCAGATGACATGGGATTGTTCCCTTGACATTGACGCCCTTAGTGGGTGAAAACTGGAGTAGCCCGCTGCTGGCCACTTCTCACAAGCGGGAGTGTGCAAGCGAGTGTGGGAACCAGAGGAAACGAACGCTGGAACCAGCAGTTTCCAGCACCCATGATGCAGAGAGGGCCTAGAGAACAGGAACGATCCATAGTCCTCTCTGGCAGAGCACACTTTGTACAGGCTCTGCAGCAGTGTCTAAGCCCTTACCCTTTTAGCACCCGGGTTCTTGTCCAGCATCCAGGAAGAATCAGGTCACATGAACGAACTGATGGGTAGTGTATGCGAAGGATTTTATTGGGCGGTAAAAGTGCCTCTCAGTGGGATGGGGAATTGGAAAAGGGCTAGTTTGGGAAGAAGGTGATTTTTTCCCTGAAGCCACACTGTCTGAAGTTAGCTGCGTCTATCTGTAGTCTCTGATGCTCATTTACTGTTTCTCTGCTCACTGCTCAGCCACTTGTGTCCCTGATGCTCAGCCGCTTGTGTTGCTCTGAGAGCTGAAGTCTTTTTATGGGCACAGGGTAGGGTTGTGGCAGGTCGACAAGGCAACATTTGGGCCAAAAAATGGGGTCAGCTCTTTTCACTTAAGGCTGTGGTTCCAGGCTTAAGAGTGCGGTTTAGCCAGGAGTCCAGCTGTTCTGTATTATTACTATTGTCAACTGAAGAATGATGAAGTTGGTAAATTTGAAAAAGAGACCTTTATTTCTCATGAAGTATTGTAGCCTGCCTGCAGAGTGGCCATTCTGACAGGCTGGGAAGCATAGCCTTCTGCCAGAAGCCAAAAACAGACACTTTGAGAGAGGGGCAAAGGGAATAGGAATTTATGCTGAGCAGGGTGGCTAAATATACATAGTGAGTAAGCTATAGGAAAAATAGCATAAATATTCATGAAAGGAGAAATTTGCACATGCACAGTTGTGCTTCATGACCCTACATGGGTCTTATGTTCAAAAAATGGCAGTGTTAGCATAATCCAAGGGTAGAGTTTTTGGCCCTCTGATTTCAAAAAGGACACAAAAACCCTTACCATGCAACCTCCATAGACAAGCCAGAACCACGCCATGGTCTGTGGTCTCTTATCAGGAAGAAATGCTGGCCAATTGTTTTGTTGAAACTGCAAAAGGGAGGAGCAGCATCAGGTGGTTGGTTAAAATCAGAGGGGCAGTGAGTCTTTTGAAAGGGATGATTTCTGTTTAGCTCTTAGGGAAGAAAGCCTAATGGCCCTTAGCACAGTTAGCAATAGAGCAGGTATAATGAGATGTGGCCCATCATGGCCAAGGACTTGGTTTTCAAGGTTACTCTGGGGTTCCCTTGGCCAACAGGTTGTCCATTCAGTCAGTTTCAGGGGCTTAGGATTTCATTTTTATTTCTCACTATAGACACAAATGTCAAAGTAAAACATTTTTACCTCTAAGCCTGTGCTGTAGAGACAGAATGTTTTGTCAGGATTCTTTCTTTCTTTTTTCTTTTTTTTTCTGAGACAGAGTCTTGCTCTCTCCCCCAGGCTGGAGTGCAGTGGTGTGATCTCAGCTCACTGCAACCTCCGCCTCCTGGGTTCAAGCCATTCTCCTGCCTCAGCCTCCTCAGTAGCTGAGACTACAGGCACCTACCACCACGCCTGGCTAATTTTTGTGTTTTTAGTAGAGATGGGGTTTTGCCATGTTGGCCAGGCTGGTCTTGAATTCCTGACCTCAGGTGATTGACCTGCCTCGGCCTCCCAAAGTGCTAGGGTTGCAGGCTGGGATTGCAGGCGTGAGCCACTGCACCTGGCCTTGTTAGGATTATTTCTAAAAGCAGTTTCTGTTTAAAAATGCAAATTTAAAAACGTTTAAGAAGTTACCCTAGATTTTGAATGGAGATGGGGCTCAGTGAATAGAAATCTACCCTTTTATAGATGAAGAAATTGATACGGTGAGTTAAAGGTCTTTCCTGAGCTGATATCACAGCTAAATGTTAGGGATAAAAAGAGATCTAAGGCCTATCAGATATCTGGTCTCTTAATAACTATGATATTAAAGTTCAAAGTGAGAGAGAGATGATGCAAATGATTTGATTTCTAAGATGATTTCAGTTTCTCTAGGCTTTAAGCCCTGGGAAGGCTGATGTCTTAAGGCTTTGGAGATTTTTATTATTGTGAGTGGCTTACATACAATTTTTAATGAGGGTTGCTAAACTCATTGATATGAAGTGTTATTCTGGTATTAAGAGATACAGTTTTTTTTCTCAAGGGACACACAATTTTCAATACCCAAATGACTTTTCTTTGAGCTAACTCAAGCCTTTCTTCTCACATGGGTAATACATATTCTTTAGCAAATGACTAATAAAACAATTGAATAACTATCTACATCCTTTACAGTGTGTCTATGTGTTTTTGTGACATATACCAAACCATAGTTTGTAAACTGGTAAAGATTAAGTTTAAAATACGTTATGAATGTATTTATATCTATCTTTATGTATATAGTTTACTGATTTGTTAGAAAATGAGTCAATTTATAGCGTTGAGCGAAAAAAACACTTAGATTGTAAGAATCAGTTGAACTATTTATATATGCAGAAAAAGATAACCAATTTATAATCTCATTCTTGATTTGCCAAAGGAATGAGTCCATGATGACACGGAGGGGGTGCCATCCACTGTTTTCTTTATACTCTTGCTCAATGTTTTCTACACAACTCCAGGAAGCCCCATTTATGTAGACTGCACTTATTTTTCCTCTCCCTCTTTTATTGTGTGTCCTTTTCTTGCTCAGTTGCTTCAAATTAGGCCTTCCAGAAGCATCTGCTAGAATGTTTAATGATTTTTGATGGCACTAACAAGTTACTTGAGTTCCTGTATAGGGTTAAGATGTGAACTTAAAAGTTTGAAGAATGTCCTTGAACTCGTAAATAATAACTCAGGGTTTGATAGACACACAGATTTTGTAAGAGGAAAATAAACCAATTTGTTGTAATTTTCTCTACTGTCACGGGATCTTGTTTCTGCAGGAAGAAAGGAATGAAAATACTGCTAGAGGTATTGGAAACAGTTATTAAATAGATGAGTACTAAAAAGAAAAATTTCCTTCCTCTGTCAAAGCCCTCTGGTGTTGCCAAGTCATTTTGTATCTGACGTTCAAGAGACACAGGGCTGGTCTCTTCAAAGGCTCATGAGAAAAAAATCAACGTGGCAACATCTTAAGAACAGAGAGAGAAGGTAATAATGAGAAAAATATTTGTGTTACTTCTTAAAGAGAAATTTGAAACTGTTAATAAAAAGTCTCCCTGGGAAACTAAATCTTATTAATACTAACAGGTTGACAGAATGATTTAGTGTTCTTATTTCATTTTATTTGAAAATGTGGAAGGATAATATCTTAATAGTTAAAGTGATGCAGTTTATACTTCTATAATCCTTGTGTGTGTGTGTGTGTGTGTGTGTGTTTTCAAATCCAACTCATGAAAGAGATGTGAGAAGTGTCAGTTCACTTCTCACTGATATATATTTGCAGACCATTAGAATATGTGTAGCTTGACTGAATGAATCATAGGGGGGAGATGACTGATGCATTTCTTTACAGAAAAGCGTGTCTTTTATCTCAATAATATAGTTTTAAAAATTGAGTCTGCAGGAGGATATATATATTGCCACCTCTCTTCTACAGAACCAGAGAAAATAATTTGTCCCTTTGCAATCTCTTGAAACCAAACTAGAATGTTTATATTACATTTGTTGAAGGATAATTTTAAGAAAAAGGTATAATCATACATCTTACATAGAAATAAAATAAGCATATGATAAAAATGGAATTAACTCATTATTAATGAGTAAAGTGTTAAGATGTTATGACTAGTTCAAAAGACAATGCCAGGCATGGACACATTTTTAAATCAGAAATATTACCGTGAATGTGCAAGTGGAGGGAAACTGGCTTCTAACACAGTGAGGGAGGGAGGTCAGTTGAAACTTCACCAGAAAAAATCATTTTCACATCTATAAAAAATAATCATTTTGTTTCACCATGATCCATGCCTTCAAGAGTTTTTTGTAACTTGTGAACAGTTCAAAGTCAGTGAAATACTAGAATCAGATAATCAGGAAGAATATATGCTAAAAAAATACATAATTTTAACACATATTTGAGATACCCAGTAATATTTTTATTTATTTCAACTTTCCTTACACATTGTAATGCTCTGGTTGACATATTTCCTACCTCTTTGATTATCTCTGCATATTTGTATATCTGCTTTGTCTAGTGAGGTGCTGAGTTTCTCTGGGGCAGGAACTGTACCTTGAATTATTATTGTCTTTCCATTATTCCAAATATAGTAATGGATTAAAAAACCCTACCTATTAAGTAGTTGGTGAAATGAAATGATCAATATTGAGTATTATTGGTCAGCCTCAATAAACATTTGGTCTTTATGGCCTGTTGTCCAGTAATACCCAGTAATATCATTGGAGGCCTAGGGAAAAGTGGTGCTTGTTTCGTTAGGCTAAATCGTTTAGTTAACGTCTACACTCATGTCCTTAGTTGATGCTCTTATAGGATTTTATTGGTGAGCAGATAGATCTTTTGGCCCCAGCTTGCCCTAACAATCTAAAAAACATGGGTGGAACTATTCAGCCAGACAAACCTAGATTCAAATACTACTCCATTACCTTGCCCCTCAGGGCCCATAGGTAAAAAATATTTAACTTTTCTGAAATGTAGTTTTCCTCAATTCTCAGTTCTTTAAATTGAGATACTACTGTAACTCAGTATTCTTACAAAGATTATATAACATAGGGAAAAATTTAGCGAGGCTTGCAATAAATACTATTTTTCTTCTTTTCTTTCCTTTCATATTTAAAACAAAAAAATCAGTATGAAGTCTCAACCTCTGCTGAATACAATTTCAGATTGAGATTAGCATAAATACTCATAAAATAATTTTTTAAAAATGTTTGAATAATTTTAGTTTATAAGATTACTATTTAAGGTCACTTTTAACTTAAAAACTAAAAATGTTTTAAAGTTAGGACAACTTTTAAAACTTTTACTTTGCTCCCTCATAATTAGAAAAATTCTAGTTTATTAAAGGTCTTTCTCCCTTTCCACCTATTAGAAAACAAAAATGTCACAATGTTTCTAGAATACACATATTTAGTATCTTATCTCTGTGTTTTTCTTTTTTTTTTTTTTTTAATTAGGGGAATTCCAGTCATTCAGTTCAGAAAACAGATTATCCATTGTATTCATATTCCAGAACAGAAAATATCAGCATTCAGGCAGAACACTCAGTATATACGCAGAATTGGTCTAACAGACTCATATTGCTTTCATGAAAATAGAATTCAAAAATTAGCCTCTTGAAAGGTCTAACTGCATGGAAAGAGATGGTATATGATATTTTCATTGCCAATCCAAAACGGGTACATTTTCTTCTTTTATATGCTGTTTCTTAATTTACAGTTTAGAGCAGGCTTTTCAGCTAAACCAGCAAAAAGACAGCATGGGAACTGCCTACTTTAATGTAATTTTAAGACATACTTATTCTTTTAGAAACATAGAAAAACAGAAATGAAGTTTACCCTCTTTGTTTGCTGATATTTTTATGGCAGTTCCACAATTATTTTTATTCCTCAAAAAATTGCATCTGTTGAGGAGTAAGAGCATTTGGAACAACTTAATGCTTCATTTATTTGTCAATTATTTGTCAGAACAGTTTCGTCAACGTATTGTCTCTTCAACGTTGCCTACTATTTAAAAACAAAAACAACATATACAAAACAAATGGGTATGTCATGTCCTCTGGAAAGCGTCTGGGTAATAAGAAATTAAATGCTGATATCCCCGTCGATATGTTTAGAGATTCCTGGGCTTCCATGGAGATTTTAAGACACGTGTGAGGTCACTGTCTACACAGTTCTTCCATAGAGAATTTTTCAGAGACTCAAAAATTCCCTCTAAGATCATTTATAGGAAGGAAAAAAAACTTCCAATTTTACCGCAGCCAATTCTAATCTTTAGGGACTTGGAGCTCAGAATTTAGTAGACTGTATTGTGAGCACTTCAGCATTTAGAAACCTCTCTGAAAAAAGCTGAGACAACAACTAGATTGAGGTTTCATACTGGAGAGAGCTGGCTGGCATTCGCATGACCGGCATTCTACATGATCTTGATTTACAAGCTGATCAGATATAAAGCAAATCCTACTTCCCTCTCATTAGTGGTAATTAACAATTAATAGAGCAGTAGAGAAGTCAGTCTACAAGATTCTTTTCTTTTCTCATAGATCTGATTATAGGTCATGTTTTCCCTTTAGAAAATTTACACACACTAAAATTATGTTTCAAGTAGAAGAAAAGTGCCTACATTTCCAAATTGGTTACATCACATGTCAGTAAAACCTCAGAAATACTGAGAGTAATTTCAGGGAAAGGACTATTTAGAATGGAGAAAGCTTTGCCTTAGCTACTTTTTAAAGGAAGAAATATAGTCTACATATGTAATGATAAAGAACAAAAAGTCCTGGCGAGAGATGAGCATGTATTTGAACTTGGAGTCTAGCTGTGGGCCCTAACTTGTCCAAAATTGAACTCTTCATGCTGCCTCCTACTTGGTGCCTACTCCAATGTTATTAATACTAAAGGTTATTACCATAGTCGCCTCCAGTTGCTTAGGCCAGCTATTTTGAAGTTTTTCTTAATACCTTCTTCATTACATACAACCAAACAACTACTTGGGCTATTGGTCCTACTGCCTAAATGTCCTTAGAATTTATTCACTTCATTTTTTTTTTCCTTCTGCCTCTTTATTTTGGACTAATCTGGAAGCATCTCTAGTATGCCCTACAGAAACAGCTGGTAACTAACTGGTCCCTCTGCCTCAGGGCTTTGTTGTTCTTTTTTTTTTTTTTGAGATGGAGTCTCGCTCTGTTGCCCAGGCTGGAGTGCAGTGGCACGATCTCGGCTCACTGCAAGCTCCGCCCCCTGGGTTCACTCCATTCTTTTGCCTCAGCCTCCCGAGTAGCTGGGACTACAGGCACCCGCCACTACGCCCGGCTAATTGTTTTTTTTTTTTTTTGTATTTTTAGTAGAGATGGGGTTTCACTGTGTTAGCCAGGCTGCTGTTGATCTCCTGACCTCGTGATCCACCCGTCTTGGCCCCCCAAAGTGCTGGGATTACAGGTGTGAGCCACCGTACCCAGCCTGTTTTCCTCTTAATTAATAATCATATAGCTAGAGTGTTCCTCAAAATTTGACCATGTTAATCCAGCTTACTGCCCTACTCTGCCACATGCACCACACAAGAACAGGCAAATGTACTTACGCTTTTTTGGGTTTTTTTTTTTTTTTTTTTTTTTGAGACAGAGTCTTGCTCTTTTGCCCAGGCTAGAGTGCTTGCTTTGGTGCGATCCTGGCTCACTGCAACCTCCACCTCCCAGGTTCAAGTAATTCTCCTGCTCAGCCTCCCGAGTAGCTTGTTTTGCAGGCACTTGCCACCACGCCTGGCTAATTTTTTTGCATTTTAGTAGAGATGAAGATTTCACCATGTTGGTCAGGCTGGTCTCGAACTCCTGACCTCAGGTGATCCACCCGCCTTGGCCTCCCAAAGTTCTGGGATTACAGACGTGAGTCACTGCGCCTGGCCTACTTACTCTGAAAACAGATTCCTCTTAGGAGAAATTCTCAAATGTCTATAATGGCTTATTGTTCTCCAAGGTGTATGACTTCTGTCTATTTCTCCCACCACTGGAATCACCATATCTAAGCCCACATATCCATCTTTTAACCAACTGGCCCAGAAGGAATCGAATTTTTGTATGAAAAATTCCCACAAAAACTCCAGAGGCTCACTATGAATAAATGTATGGACGAGTTTAGTGGGTATTGTGTAGTTAGAAATGGATTTATCTCTGCTGGAACTGTATAGCTTTCTATGACAAAATTATGAACATTCTGAGAAAGGATGAAATGAATGCTAAGAAGGCAATCCGCTAGTGTGTACTACAATAGTATTAATTACATTTTAATGTGATAAAAATTACCTGGGCTGCAGAGACTTATTCATCCATCCGATACTGGGTGAAATCTGAAATTTGGCATTTCTAACAAGTTTCCGGGTGATACTGATGCTGCAGGCCCACAGATCTCTGAGTAGTAAGGCATTAGAATACCTTATTTGCATGTATTACAAAGTAGAGTACAGCCATTAGAGCCTGAATTTGGGGGACATAGAATCTGGCATTCAATTTTCAAATCTTATTCTTAAGTTTTCGGTGACTTTGGGAAGCTAATTAAATACTTTAAATCTCAGCTTTCACATCTGTTAAATAGCATTACCCATCTCATAAGGATCTTGTGAGTATTAAAGGAGATTATATATGCACAGTGTTTTATATAGGTTTTAAAGTCATTAATAAATATGACTTTCACATTCTAAGTGTTCAATATTATTAGAGTAACATTGACATGAAATAAAATATAACAACACTATGGTAAAAATCACTACTCTTAAAGAAGTTACTATTTTTAGAGAAAGAGCAAACATAGCTGTACAAATATCTGTGAGATTTCATTCAACTCAAAAATTTTATTACCAGTGACATGAAAATATAATAGTAAAATCAATAAAAATATATCTATAATTCATATTAATAGGGACTGAATTAATGAAGTTTTCTCTAGGATACTTTTTAAAATCTATTAAGAGAAGAAAATCTGAAATAAAATTACAATTCTTTCCTAAAGATAAAAAAAATTGAGTCCCAATTTATCTGCTTACAGAATTTACATAAAATTTGAGGAGAAAATTAAAATTTAGCTATTGGCCAGCTGAAAGAAATATTTTTATTTCTTTTTTTTAGATGTGATTAGAATTCACTGAAATAAGGTACATGTACAGAACTGTAAATTGTACTTTGATTACAAATTGTAACTACTTTGGGAGAGTATTTTTTTTTGAATTTCATAAGAGAAACTGGCTATGTTAGCTTTGCCTCATTCGTCCAGATGAAGCAGATACTGACAAAAAGATTAGAATGCAAATGTTTTCTTATTTCCTACAATTACTATTTCTGCTTGAAAGAAAAGGATGTGTGTATTCACTATGAAATCATTTGCATTTGGCTGCAAATTGACAATGAAATCTGGGGGCAGGAAGGAGGGTGCTTTTTGCCAAATTTTAGATGAGTTGGAGAAAAAGAGTGGCTGTAGCCTTATAGATGATGTCAGGAGACTTTCTGTCCTCTTTGGAGTTAAATTAGAGGCATATGCTTCAATATTAAAGTCATTGAAAATGATAATATTTTGCATTTAAGTCCTTGTGCAACGTGAAATAAAGTCCATCTTTGTGTTAAAATTTAGTGCTAAATTCACAAAACATACAAAGCGATGGGAGATGTAGATAGATCATAAATTGTTATAAATATTATTAAAATAAAGTGTCTGGAGCAGCATTTTTTTAATTTGCCATGAACGATTTTAATATTTTATGCAAAGTGGATATAGTAAACCTGACTTGAAATTCAACCCCACTCTTAGTTTAAAAAAACAGAAAACAAAAACAGTGTGTACTTAATGACGATCTGATGGTCTTTGCCACTCGAATTTTATTTAAGTTTGATTTTCATAAAATTTAATTTGGGGAGAATATGGGAGAACACTTGAAGACAGCAGGACGTTTCTGGACCAATCCTGATGCTCTCACTTGGTGCCACCAATTGAATAGAGAGAGAGATTTGAAAACAAAAATAGAATTCCAGCCTGGGCGACAAGAGTGAAACTCCCATCTCAAAAAAAAAAAAAAAAAAAAAAACCGGAAACAGAAATAGAAATATTGGTTGGAATTGTAGATGAGGGGTGAGAGGGGGAGTAGTGTGTGTGTTGTGTGGGGTGGGGGAATCATTTTGTGTCATAGGAGAAACAAAAATACATGAGATCTATAGTTGTGTCTCCAAGAACAGCTATTTAAAATCAGATATCCCGTTTCAAACATTGCTTCTTTATTATGTTGCTTATCTATATAGCATATGTGAAATATTTTTATAAAGAAAAGGATGATAAGGTAAGGTCAGATCGCTTTTCTTTAGGACAGTGACTTTACCCCCAGGGGACACCTGGCAATGTCCTAGAGATGCTTTTTGTTGTCATATCTGGGAGGGAGAGTGCCAGTGGCATCTAATGGGTAGAGGCCAGGGATGCTGCTAGACATCCTACAACGCACAGGGCAGTCCCCCACAACAAGGAAGTATTCCACTCAAAATGTTAATAGTGCTGGGGTTGAGAAATCCTGCTTTAGGATTAGGAAGCACACTGCTTCTTTGTTCTTACTCATTTTTTTTTTTTTTTTAAACAAGACTAAATGGTAACCTTATAAACTGTGGGTACCCCCACTCATGTTTGGATGTCTTTTTAATTCCCGACAGTCAGGACCCTTTTTCGTAACCTTTTAATTGTCTTTTAAAAGGTCCATTTGCTCATTATAAATAGCACAAATTGAGAAAATAAGTTGAATTTTCCTACAAACTATTTGAAACAGGTGTTTGATTTGATGTTTTGTAGCAAAAAATTGATATATCATTGGCTCTAGGGTTAGAATGCCTGAGTGTTAATCCTGGTTTTAAATTTCTCATCTGTGAGTTGGGCCTGTACTTGGAACTACAGTCAGCCCTGGAATGGGTTCCAGACCCCTGTGGATACCAGAATTCGTGTATAATCATGTCTGGTTGTCAGCCTGGTGCAACCTGAGGAAAAAGTCCAGTGTTCTGTATATGGGGTTTCACACCAGGAGAATACTGTATTATCAATCCCTGTTTGGTTTCAGATGTTGGGGGCGGGGAGCCTGACTATATTTACTGAAAAATGTAAATATGGTCTATAAGTGGACTCACACAGTTTAAACCCAAGTTCTTCAAGTTTCATTTCTACTTCATAGAGTTACTGTAAAGCTTAATTAAACTAATTCATGTAAAGCAATTAGAATAGAACCTAGCAAAAGCAAGTGCTAAATAAGTGTTAGCTCTTTCTATAAAACAAACAAAAAATCAACCACCCTTCCTAGCCTTAATCCTGGGTTCTGTTTGTCCTCATCCTCCCCAGCATCTGTTATTATATGCATGTAAGTGCCAGTAAGATGAAATCTTTTAGCCTCTCCTAGGGGAGACAATTGGGGATCATAGAGCAATTGTAGATTTTGATGGTATGAATGAAATAAACAACTTTGCTAGATTAGCTGGAATTTTATGTAGCTGGGTATCAGTGAAAATTCTTTGCCAAATTATAATAGACATTAGAATTTGTTCTATATAATTTCCCTTACTGGACTAGCTTTTTTTGGTGCTATTTTAAAATATGTTTAATTCTCCAACTGCTTGATAGTCTTTTTAGATATTTTGCTGGGTGCAATAGCACACTTTATATTGTAGATTACCTAAATACATTAAAATCCAAACCAATGCTGCTTGTATGCAAAGATCGTCATTTATTCAACTGCAAATGGCGTTGTGCTAGGTGCTGGGAATATAAAGTCGAGTAAGAAAAGCTCTGACCTTTAGGCATACATACTCTAGTTTGGGAGGCAGACACAGAGAGAGAAGTTGTAGTACAGTGTGTTAAGGAGTCTGCTAGACACACGGACAGATTGCTGCTGTTGAAATGCGCAATTTGTAAACTATATTAAAGGAAATGGATATAACAGGAAACAATTTTTCTTTTTCTTTTTTTTTTTTCTTTTTTCCAGAAACAGGGTCTTGCTCTGTCACCTAGGTTGGGTGAGGGCAATGATGCATTCATACAACCTGGAACCCCTGAATTCAAGGGATCCTCCCACCTCAGTCTCCCAAGTTGCTTGGACTACAGGCACAGGCCACGAGGCCCTGCTAAATTTTAAAAATTTCTTTGTAGAGATGGGGTCTCGCTATGTTGACAAGGCTGGTCTCAAATTCCTTGTCTAAAGTAATCCTTTCACCTTGGCCTCCTAAAGTGCTGATTGTAGGCATGAGTCACCACACTTAGCCAGGATAAAATTTTAAACCTTATAAAACTTACAGAGGAAAGATAAACTCCCGCAGCACTTGTTTAATTATCTGAAAAATCAGGCAATTGTAGTCAGAGGCGGTAGAGATGGAAGTTGATTTACTGAAGTCTATACATTTTATATTTTAATTTCCATATTGTAAGTATCAAAGACTAAAGTAAAAAGTGTTCAGTTATAGAAATTTCTGTAACATCACCCACAATTGGATTTTTAAAAAGCCATTTATCTTGCATATAAGAAAGTATAAACACCTACAACAGAAGAGTGAATCTCTGTTTTTTTTTTTTTTCTTTGAGACGGAGTCTCCCTCTGTCGCCCAGTGGCGCCATCTCGGCTCACTGCAAGCTCCGCCTCCCGGGTTCCCGCCATTCTCCTGCCTCAGCCTCCCCAGTAGCTGGGACTACAGGCGCCCGCCACCACGCCCAGCTAATTTCTTTTTGTATTTTTAGTAGAGATAGGGTTTCACCGTGTTAGCCAAGATGGTCTCGATCTCCTGACCTCGTGATCCGCCCGCCTTGGCCTCCTAAAGTGCTGGGATTACAGGCGTGAGCCACCGCACCCATCCAAATCTGTGGTTTTTTCTCTGCCATGTAGACACAACTCTGAAGATATTACATTCAGTTCTTGGTGTCTCACGTTAAGGACTATAGACACGATGAGGGGAAAGGGAGTAGTCAAGATAATAGAGTGAACACAAATAATGCAATAGGGAAATTGGTTGAGAAAACTGAGCATAAATAGCCCAGGTATAAGCAGGTAATAAAAGGTTGAAAGGGGGCCCAATTTTATAAGGGGTATTAGGCCACAGATTATAATATATGGTAGAAGTGATAGAATTGTTGTGCCATAGTATTCGTTTCATCCTATAAAGGAATGATAAAGTTTTTTAAAAAAAAAAACCTGAAATGAGCCATCTTAGCAAACAGTGTTCTTACTCTTTGGAGATGTCAGTATACAGGACTGAACACATTTGGTGGGGTTATTGTTGAGGGACTTAAACATCCTGTGGGTAAGTAAGAAACACTTTTTTTTTTTTCAACAATGAGAAATTCTGACATTAAAAAGAAAAACGGGATTAATTTGTACTTGACTAAAGTTACTAATAAAAGTTAAGAACGGATTCAATGTTGAATGCTGTTCTGGGCTGCATTCAAGTATAGAGAAATAAAATTATACCACTGGTGACCCTCGGTTCTGTAACAGAAATGAGATGTCTATCTCATGAGGCTATTACAGTCAGCAAAAAATTTAAATAATGACAATTAAAGGGCGGCTGACTTCTCAAACTAATGAAAGTTCAATATCTTCTAATTATATTGGTGGCACAGAATGGTTGCAAAATATGACTTCGTAGTTCTAATGCAATACTGTAATGAGTCTTTCATTTCAGCTCTGTGCTGTATGCTGTCAGATCTCTTGAGCATATGAAATATGCCGTTGGCAAAGGAAAAGGAACTCACTGTTTCTGACATAGTAAAGGAAAGTGGCTGCTTAGGGAACTAAACAATTTAATATTTCAATTTATTTCGGCAGTCATTTATTACTCTTGACTTTATATCATTCTCTGTCGTAGATACTGGAAATGATACTAAGATTAATAAGGCATGAAACTTGCCCTCAAGGTGCATAGTGTCTAGTGGAAGAGTAAAACACATTAAAATTATCTGTTGCATGCTTGTGCACTTTTGGTGAGGATGTAGATTCTTGTAGCCTTTATGGGAAACAGTATGAAGATTTCTCAAAAACTAAAATTCCACTAGCGAGTATATCTACCCAAAGGAAAATAAATAATTTCATAAAAAAGACACTTGCACTTGTACATTTATCATAGCACTATTTGCTATTGTAAAGTCACAGAATCAACCTAAGTGCCCCTAAATGGATGATTGGAAAAAGAAAATGTGGTACATATACATCATGGACTACCATGCATCCACAAAAAAGAATGAATGAAATTATGTCTTTATACCTCTTAGTTTTCTTGATGACCCCAAAGATTTACTCTCCTCACCCACTCACCTTCAACATTTAACTTGTTCCCCATTGTAAATTTTACTCCCCCAAACGCATTACTTCATGCCTTCTAAACTCTAACCACAAGTTTCTCTTTTCCCAGACAGAAAACTTGATTATGCGCAATAAAACCCTTCATTACCTCCTTTGCACCAGTAGGTCCTTTTCATTTCTTCTTTCAACTCTGTCAAATTGTTACTTTTCTCAATCTATCCAGTATATATTTTTTTGGGCCATCATTTAAAAAACACAACTGACAATTCTCTTGCATTTTTCCACACAGACCCTAACAGTTACAGTAATTGAATTAATTAAAGCAACTGAATATTTGAATTATCCAGTCTTTTCTCACTGTCATCATATGCCAGCCTGGTATCTACCATTACTTTGAGAAGATGGAGTGCATTAGTTCATTCTTGTACTGTTATAAAAGAATACCTGTAATTGGGTAATTTATAAAGAAAAGATGTTTAATCTGCTCACAGTGCTGCGGGTTATATAGGCTTCTGCTTCTGGGGAGGCCTCAGGAAACTTATAATCTTGGTAGAAGACAAAGGGGAAGCAAGCAGGTCTTCACATGGCCAGCAGGAGAGAGAGAGAGCAAAGCGGGGAGTGCTACGTACTTTCAAATAACCAGATTTTGTGAGAACTCACAAACTTTCAGGAGAACAGCAAGGGGAAAGTCTGCCCCCATGATCCAGTCACTGCCCACCAGGTCCCTCTTCCAACACTTGGGATCACAATTCAACGTGAGATTTGGGTAGGGACACAGAGGCCAACCATATTATAGAGATTTTTATAAACCCTTTTATAAAAAGTATTGTCTGTACTATAGCCAGTAAAGTGAACTGACTTTGAAATTATTACAGTAGATTGGGACAGTTACACTTTAATATAATCTATTAGAAGAATAAAGGTGAACTGAAACTTGTGAGGGTCATGTTTGAACATGGAAACTTAAAGATATATCTGTATTTTTTATATACAGATGAACTTTATAAATAATGCATACTATAGAACTTGAGTAACTTGTTTCTAGCTATGTCTTGATAAATTTCTGGCTATGATTTTTACTATATAAACTCACATATTATAAATTTTATCTTTAGTTATCTTTCAGATTCAAATGTTTCTATCTCCACTGCAACCATTCTAAACCAAATTGTCATTTTGATGAGATTACTGGGTTCCTATCTAATCTCTCTGCTTCTGCCATTTCCGCCTTTCTCCCTTACAACTTATGTAAAAAATATAACTGAAGATAAATTTCCCGAATGTAAATCTTTCTATTTTATCATGTAAATACTCTACTTAACCAATTGCTCTTCATGCCCTGGTCTCTAACTTTCTTTTTATCTTCAACTCCTAGAACACCCTTCTTTACTCTTTCTAATCTCTCTCTAGACTCTTTCCCAGACTTAGAATGCATCATTTTCTCTTCTGTCACCTTCACATTTTCTATTTTGCTCCAGAAGGGCTAGAAAATGATCACATTTTACTTCTGACTACGTGTCCTTTGTTTATCACAGTGCTTGGCACAAAACAGTAGTTCAATAAATATTAATTTATTTAATTGAAGACCAAAGAAACTGTGTCAACAAATTATATATATATATATATATATATAATTATATATATATATATATATATAATTATATATATATATATATATATATATACTTCACAAACTGTTATTACATCAGTTTCAGGATTTCTGTTCTTATGAATGTGTAGATAACATTCATAGCCCAGCCACATAAAGAACTGGTTTCATCTTCTTTCTTTTTCCCCTTTTTTTGTGGTTTCTGATGCTGTTCTCTCTTTCTTTTTTTTACCTTTATTTTAAGTTCAGAAGTACAAGTGCAGGTTTGTTACATAGGTAAACATGTGTCATGGGGGTTTGCTGTACAAATTTTTTTTTAATCACCCAGGTATTAGGGCTAGTACCCATTAGTTGTTTTCCTGATCCTCTGTCTCCTCCCATTCTCCACCCCCTGAAAGTCCCCAGTGTGCATTGTTCCCCTCTATGCGTTCATGAGTTCTCATCTTGTAGTTTATAAGTGAGAATATGCAGTAGTTAGTTTTCTGTTCCTGTGTTAGTTTGCTAAGGACAATGGCCTCTAGCTCCATCTATGTCCCTGCAAAAAGCATAGTCTTGTTCCTTTTTATGACTACATAGTATTCTATGGCATATATGTACCACACTTTATTTATCCAGTGTATTATTGATGGGCATTTAGGTTGATTCCATGTCTTTACTATTGTGAATGGTGCAGCAATGAACACGTGTGCATGTATCTTTATAATATAATGATTTCTATTCCTTTGGGTATATACCCAGTAATGGGATTGCTGGGTCAAATGGTATTTCTGGTTCTAAATCTTAGAAGAATCACTACACCATCTCCCACAATGATTGAACTAATTTACATTCCCACCCACAGTGTAAAACGTTCGTATTTCTCTGCAACCTCTCTAGCGTGTGTTGTTTCTTCATTTTTTTAAATATGATTGCCATTCTGACTGGCGTGAGATGGTATCTCACTGTGGTTTTGATTATCATTTCTCTAATCATCAGTGATGTCATATCTTTGTTCTCATTAGGTTCAAATAACTTCTTGATTCCTGGCTTAATTTCATTATTTACCCAAAAGTCATTCAGGAGCAGGTTGTTCAATTTTTATGTAGTCATATTGTTTTGAGTTAACTTCTTAGTCTTGAGTTCTAATTTGATTGTGCTGTGGTCTAAGAGACTGTCTGTTATTATTTTCAGTTCTTTTGCATTTGCTGAGAAGTGTTCCACTTCTGATTATGTGATCAATTTTAGGGTAAGTGCCATGTGGCAATGAGAAGAATGTATATCTTGTTGTTTTAGGGTGGGGAGTTCTGTAGATATGTATCAGGTTTATTGGATCCAGAGGTGAGTTTAGGTCCTGAATATCTTTGTTAATTTTCTGTCTTGTGATCTGTCAAATATTGTCAGTGGGGTGTTAAAGTCTCCCACAATCATTGTGTGGGAGTCTAAGTCTCTTTGAAGGTCTCTAAGAACTTGCTTTATGAATCTGTGTGCTCCTTTGTTAGTTACACATATATTTAGGATAGTTAGCTCTTCTTGTTGAAATGAACCCTTTACCATTATGTAATGCCATTCTTTGTCTTTTTTTAAATCTCTATTATTAGTTTAAAGTCTGTTTTGTGACAAGCTAGTATTGCAACTCCTGCTTTTTCTGTTTTGCATTTATTTGTTAGGTTTCCCTCCATCCCTTTATTTTGAGCCTGTGTGTCATTGCATGTGAGATGGGTGTCTTGCAGACAGCATACCAATGGGTCTTGGTTCTTTATTCAGCTTGTCACTCTGTATCTTTTAATTGGAGCATTTAGCCCATTTACATTTAAGGTTATTACTGATTGTTTTAATTTGATCGTGTCTTGATCTTAGCTGGTTATTTTGTAGACCTGTTTATGTGGTTGCTTTATGGGATTACTGGTTTGTTTACTTCAATGTATTTTTGTAGTAGTTGGGAACAGTCTTTCCTTTCCATATTTAGTGCTTCCTTCAGGAGCTCTTGTAAGGCAGGTCTGATAGTAATGAATTCCCTTAGCATTTGCTTCTCTGAAAAGGATCTAATTTCTTCCTTGCTTATGAAGCTTAATTTGGCCAGGTAGGACATTCTGGGTTGGAAATTCTTTTCTTTAAGAATATTGAATATTGGCCCCCAATCTCTTCTGCTTGTAGGGTTTCCACTGAGAGGTCCACTGTTAGTCTAATGAGCTTCCATTTTTAGGTGACCTGGCATTTCTCTGTAGCTGCTCTTAACATTTTTTTGTCATTTCAACTTTGGAGAATCTGATGATTATGCATGTTGAGGATGACCTATTCATATACTATCTTACTGGGGTTCTCTGCATTTCCTGAACTTGAATGTTGGCCCACTTACCTGGTTCTCATGGATGATATCCTGAAATATGTTTTCCAAATTGGTTCCGTCCTCCCCATCTCTTTCAGGTGCACCAATCAGTCATAGATTCAAGCTTTTTGCATAATCTCATATTTCTTGAAGGTTATCTTCTTTTTTTTTTTATCTCTATTCTTGTTTGCCTGTCTTATTTCTCAGTCTTTAAGCTCTGAGATTCTTTCCTCCACTTGTTCTATGCTCCTACTAATACTTGTGATTGCATTATGAAACTTTTGAATTGGTTTTTCAGCTCTGTCAAGTTTGCTGTGTTCTTCTCTATACTGACTATTTTGTCTGTCAGCTCCTGCAATGTTTTATAATGATTTTTAGCTTCCTTGCATTGGGTTAGAATGTGCTCCTTTAGCTCAGTGAGCTTTGTTCTATCCATATTGTGAGCTCCACTTCTGTCATTTCAGCCATCTCAGCCTCAGTGCAGTTCTGAACCCCTGCTGGGGAAGTGATGTGATCATTTGGAGGAAAGAGGGTACTCTGGCTTTTTAAGTTTTCAGCATTTTTTTTCTTTTTTTTGAGATGGAGTCTCGCTCTGTCATCCAGGCTGGAGTCATCCAGGCTGGAGTGCAGTGGCACGATCTCAGCTCACTGCAAGCTCTGCCTCCTGGGTTCACGTCATTCTCCTGCCTCAGCCTTCCCAGTAGCTGGGACTACAGTCGCCTGCCACCACACACGGCTAATGTTTTTCTGTATTTTTAGTAGAGATACGGTTTCACTGTGTTAGCCAGGATGGTCTTGATCTCCTGACGTCGTGATCTGCCCACCTCGGCCTCCCAAAGTGCTGGGATTACAGGCTTGAGCCACCGTGCCCAGCCAGTTTTCAGCATTCTTGTGCTGATGCTTTCTCATGTTTGTTTGTGGGCTTATCTACCTTCAGTCTGTGAGGTTGCTGACCTTTGGATTTTTTTTCCTTTTAACAGACTTGTCACTATTCCATAGGGTTGCTGAGGTTTGCTGGGGGTCTGCTCCAGTCCTTTATCACCTCAGATTTTTCAGTACCTGGAGGTATCACCAGTGAAGGCTGTGAAACAGCAAATACGCCAGCCTGCCTCTTCCTTTGGGAACTTTATTCCATGGGGCTATGGGCCTGTTGCTGGCCTCAACACACCTATAGGAGGTGGCTGGAGATCCTGGTTGGGAGGTCTCATCCAGTCAGGAGGAATGGGATTATGATTCACTTAAAGAAGCAGTCTGGCTATGCTTTTGTAGAGCACCTGTTGCTGTGCAGGAGTACTGCTTCCGCCACTGGTCAGCTTGGGCTCTCCAAAGCCTGGAAGCTGGAATGGCTAAGTTGCCCAAACAGCAAAGATGGTGGCCCACCTCTCCCCCTGGAAACTCCGTCCCAGCTAGGCACATCATTATTGTGAGTACCTGGCTGGAATTCCAAGCCAGTGGGTTTTATCCGGTGAGATGTTGTAGAAGTGGGGCCTTCAGATTATTGCTGCTCAGCGTCATAGATTCATTCTCTTTCTTAGGGGTATGTAAATAGCGCTAACCTCCTACTTCACCAGAGTTGCAGTTACTTTTGCCGGGAAGCCCAGAGCCAGAGTATGTAAAGCTCCTGGGTCTCCATGCTTGCCTGAGTGGCTGCTCTGCTGATCTACATAGCTCTGTGTGTCACACTAAAGTCCTTGGTGGAGTGGGTTCATGAAGGTATCTCCTGAACTGAGGATTGCAAAGATCCTTGAGAGAAGTGTAGTTTCTAGCTCACACATTTACTCATTGCTTCCCTTAGTTGGGGAAGTTCTCTTAGGTCCATGTTGCTCCCAGGTGAGCTGTTGTTTTGCCTTTTGATTTTCTCCATTCTCCATGGGTCAAGTTGTTTCCTTGATTAGTCCCAGTGTGGATACCTGGATGTTTCAGGTGAAGGTGCTGTATTTACTTGCCTGTTTTCTTTCTCTCCATGAGAGTCATATACCCTAGCTGCTTCTAGTTGGCCATCGTGACCACACATCCCCTGAAACTAATACTTATTGTATTATATATTATATTTCATTGTTCCAAGATGCCTTCCCACACATTTCAATATTTTATAAATCATATGTATCTTACAACTGATTATGTGATATAGTCACTTTCTATAAGCTGGCTTTCACATCATAGCTGTCAAGTCAAGCACTGTGTAAAATTGTTTTTGCAGATTGCATGACAGTACAACTGTAATCACTTGACTGTTCAGGTTACAAACCATTGATGGGCCATTTGAAGAAGGAATAGATGTCCTGGTTGTTGCCTCAAAACTTTCTGTTGAAAGCATCTGTACTAAAAGTTACAGTATCTACATCAGTGGCTTGAGAAGACTTCTAAGAGATAAGACTGGAGCACTCTTTTAAGAAATGCCACATTAATAAAGCTTTTCTTAGCACAAAAGAGGTTACCATTTATAAAAGCATGAACCACAACAGTTCTGAGTTGAAAATTGATTCAAGTGTAGATCCCAGAGGGGCAGAGCAAAGTAGTGGGGTAGGACTCTCCAGCCATCATCTCACCCATAGAAATATCAATTTGAATAACTATTCACACATGAAAACACCTTCCTAAAAGCTAATTAAAGCAGGTGAAAGATCACAATACCAGGATGTAACACTGAGCATGGTAGGAAGACGTATTGAATAGGATAGGAAGGGCAGTTCTACCTTACCCACACTCACCCTATACCAACGCTACAAAATATAGTACTGGAAGAGATACCATCTGCTTGGGAGAAAGATAAATGTGAGTACAGGACTTTCAGACTTAATCTCTGAGCAGCACAACCACTGGGCCAACTTCAGCAGCCCTAGGTTCTGGACAATTATCAGCAGCAGATGATCCTCAGTGGTCATGTGCTTCTGGTATGCCACGTTTTTAAGTTTTTTTCAAATATTCAAAACTTTATTTTTAAAAATAGTCTTCACTACAATTTAAAAGCCTAGGGAAGCTCCATTTTACCCCACCCAAAAATTTGATAAACATATAAAGCAAAGCTAATTCGCTTTTAAAACAACATTATTTAAAAGGCAAAAGATAGCATCCGTAGGTATTAGTCCAACTTCTGAAAGTTAGTGTAGTTCTCAGGTAATCAGGCTTCTGGCATGCCTCGGCATTGCATCTCTTACAGCAAGCCCTGAGTTTCTGCCAGTTGCATGGTAGCTACAGCTGCCTCAGGATTCTGGCCTGCCCAGGACTGTGGCTGCTGCATTGCTTTCTCAGACAAAACTAGTCTGCAAAGACTTTAATAAGTATCTATTAATATTTCTTCCAATGAATAGATATTGACACACCACTACAAAGATCAAGAACAAACAAAGAAATATAACACCACCAAATAAACAAAAGAAAGTGCCAGTGACTGACCCTAAAGGATTATAGCTGTATTAATTGCCTGACAAAGAATTCATAACTGTTTCAAAGAAGCTCAATAAACTTCAAGAAAATACAGAAACATAATTCAATGAAATGAGAAAAACAATGTGTCAAGAACAAGAAATTTAATAGGAATTGAAATAATTTTAAAAATTCAACAGAAATCCTGAAGATGAAAAACCCCCAAATAAAAAAAATAAAATTTAAAAATACAATATCAACAACAGAACTGATCAAGTATAAAAAAGCTATCAATTCAGATAGGTTATTTGAAAATACACGAAGGAGAAAAAAACACAAGATAAAAGAAGTTGTAAAACTTATAGGATTTTTGGGACAATATCAAAGTCACAGGAGTCACAGAAGTTAAAGAAGGAGAAAAGAAAGATAAAGGAGTAAAAAGCTATTAAAGAAATTGTAGCAGGAAACTTTCCAATCCTGGAGGAAGATGTAAATATCCAGGCACAGGAAGGTCAAAGGTCTCCAATCAGATTCAATCCAAATAAGATTACCCTGAGAAATATATTAAATGGTCAAAAATCAGAGAAGATCATGAAAGCACCAAAGAAGCAGATGTCATATAAATGAGTTCCAATAAAACTAGCAGCAGACTTTCAGCAGTAGCCTTACAAGACAGGTGACAGTGGGATTATATAGTCAAAGTGCTGAAGGAAAAACATTTTAAACCAAGAACACTGTAACCAGAAAAGTTGTTTGTTAAAAATGAAGGTGAGGGCTGGGCACGGTGGCTCACACTTGTAATCCCAGCACTTTGGGAGGCCGAGGCAGGTGGATCACGAGGTCAGGAGATCAAGACCATCCCAGCTAACACAGTGAAACTCTAATAAAAATCCAGAAATAGCCTGGTGTGGTGGTACGCACGCGCCTGTAGTCCCTGCCTTGGGAGGCTGAGGCAGGAGAATTGCTTGAACCCAGGAGGCAGAGGTTGCAGTGAGCTGAGATCGCGCCACTGCACTCCAGCCAGGGTGACAGAGCGAAATTTCGTCTCAAAAAAAAAAAAAAAAAAAAGAAAACGAAAAAAAGAAGGCGGAAGACTTTCCTAGACAAACAAAAGCTGATGAAGTTCATCACAACCAGACTTATCTTACAAGAAATACTAAAGGGAGTTCTTTAAACTTAAAGAGTTACTAATGAGTAACACAAAACCTCTGAAAATATAAAACTCACTGGGAAAAGTAAGTACACAGTCAAATTCAGAATACTCTAATACTGTAATGGCAATGTGTAAATTACTTATATCTTTAGTATAAAGGTTAAAAGACAAAACTACTAGATATAATAATAACTATAATAATTTGTTAAAAGCGATATGCAATATATGAGATATAAATCATGATATAGAAAAATCAATATACAGAGTGGGTAGAGTAAAAGGGTAGTTTTTTGTTTTTTTTTTGGGTGATAAAATTTTTTATTAGCTTAAAATAATCTGTTATGACTACAAGATTTTTTTTGTAGGCATCATGGTAACTGCAAAGCAAACCTAGAGTAGATACAAAAATAAAAATCAAGGAGTCAACACATACTGTTCAAGAGAATAACAGCCACAAAGGAAGACAAGCGAGAGAAAAAGAAAGGAACAAAAGATCTATAAAACAACCAGAAAACAATTAACAAAATGACAGCAGTAAGTCCTTGAATTTAAATGGATTAATATCCAATCAAAAGACATAGAATGTCTGAATGGATTTAAAAAAGCAAAAATACCCAATTATATGCTGCCTATAAGAGACTCATTTCACCTGAAAAGGACACCAGATTGAAAGTAAAAAAATCAAAAAACATAGTCCATGCAAATGCAAGCCAAAAGAAAGCAGGAGTAGCTGTACTTATATCCGATGAAATAGACTTTAAGATAAAAGTTATGAAAAAAGAGACAGCAAAAGTCATTATATAATGATAAAGGAGTCAAGTTATCAAGAGAACATAATAATTGTAAATATATATGCACCTGTATTGGAGCACATAAAGATAGAAAGCAAATATAACAATATCTGAAGGGAGATATAGACTGCAACACAATGATAACAGGAGATATCAACATCCAACTATTAGCAGTGGACAGATCATACAGACAGAAAATCAATAAAGAAACAATGGGCTTAAACTACACTAAATTAAATGGGCCTAACAGACATATGCAGAATATTCTATCCAACAGTTACAGAATGCTTACTCTTCTCAACTGCACATGGAACATTTTCCAATATGGAGCATACGTTAGGCCACAAAACAAGTCTTAACACATTTAAGAAGACTGAAATTATATCAAGCATCTTTCTGACCACAATGATGTAACTAGAAATCAATAATGGGAGAAGCTTCAGAATATTTACAAATACATGGAAATTAAACAACATGCTCCTAAACAACCAATGGGTTAATAAAACAATTAAAAAGGACATTTAAAAATGTCTTGAAACTAACAGAAATGGACAAACAATATACCAAACCCTATGAAATACAGCAAAAGCAGCTCTAAGAGGGATGTTCATAGCAATAAAATTTCAAATAAACAACCTAATGTTTCATCTGAAAAAAACTAAGAGAACATTAATAAAGTATCTCAAAGTTAGTAAAAGGTAGGAAATATTAAATATCAAAGCAGAGATAAACAAAACAAAGTATAGAAAGACCATAGAAAAGATCCACAAAACGGAATTGCTTTTCAAAAGGTAAACAAAATCAGCAAAACTTTAACTAGATTATCTAAGAAAAGAATATTTAAAAAAAATCAGAAATGAAAGAGGAGACCTTACAACTGATGCTACAGAAATACAAAGGATTATAAGAGACTACTACAAATAATTATGCATCAACAAATTGGACAACCAAGAAAAAATGAAATTCCTTGAGACACAAAGCCAGCCAAGACTAAATTATGAAGAAATAGAAAATACTAACAGACCGATCATGAATAAGTAGATTAAATCATTATTAAAAAGTCTTCCATCAAAGAAAAGCTCAGGAATTAATAGCTTCATACTAAATTCTATCAAACATTTA
Source organism: Symphalangus syndactylus (assembly GCF_028878055.3). NCBI lineage: Eukaryota > Metazoa > Chordata > Mammalia > Primates > Hylobatidae > Symphalangus > Symphalangus syndactylus. The sequence goes on from NC_072428.2 coordinate 16,764,619, forward strand.
AACAAGATCTAATACCGATTCTTCTCAAACTCTTCCAAAAAATTGAAGAGGAAAGAATACCTCCAAACAACTTTTACAAAGCCAGCATCCTGATACCAAAGCCAAACAGACACTACAAAAAAAGAAAATTACAGGCCAGTATCCCTGAAGAACATAGAAGCATAAATCCTCAGCAAAATACTGATAAACCAAATTCAATAGCATGATGAAAAGATGATCTACCATGATAAAATGAGATTCATCACAGAGATGCAAGGATGACTCAATAAATATAAATCAGTACATGTGTTAAAACCCATTAACAAGCATGAAGGACAAAAACAATGTGACTATTTCAATAGATGCACAAAAACCATTTAGTGAAGTTCAACATTCTTTTGTGATAAAAACACTCACGAAATTAGGTATATAAGGACTGTACTGCAATGAAATAAAGGCCATATATGATAAACCAAAAACCAATACTATATCCAATGGTGAAAATTTGAAAGGTTTTTCTCTAAGATCTAGGACAAGACAAGGTGACCCATTCTTGCCACTTCTGTTCAATATTGTACTGGAGGCCACAGCTATAGCAATTAGAAAAAAATAAAGAAATAAAAGGTGTCTTGATTGGAAAAGAAGAAATTAAAATGACTGTGTTTGCAGGTGACATGATTTTATATAATAAAACCCTAAAAATTTTACCTAAAAATGTTAGAACTACTAAACTAATTTAGTAAAGTCGCAGGATACAAAATTAGCATAAAAAATTAGTAGTGAGGCTGGGAACAATGGCTTACACCTGTAATCCTAGCACTTGGGAGGCTGAGGTTCAGGGAATCATTTGAGGCCAGGAGTTCAAGACCAAACTGGGCAGTTTAACAATATCTCACCTCTGAAGAAAAAAAAAATTTTTTTTTTAATTAGTAACATTTCTATACATTGACAGCAAGAAATCTGAAAAAGAAATTAAAAAGATAATCTCATTTATAATTGTTAAAAAATAAATGCTTAGGAATAAATTTAAAGAGATGAAAGATATCTACATGGAAAACTATAAAATTATTGATGGAAGTACCTGAAGAAGACACAAATAAATGGAACAATATCTTGGGTACATGGAATGGGAAAATTCAGATTGTTAAAAATCCATACTGCCCAAAGTGATCTTCCGACTCAACACCATCTCTTTCAGAATACCAATGACATTCTTCACAGAACTAGAAAACAAATTCTAATATCTTATGGACCTCCAAAAAGATCCTGAATGGCCAAAGCAATCTTGAGCAAAAAGAAAAAAGCTGGAGAAAATCACACTATGTGCCTTCAAAGTATACTACAAAGCTATAGTAACCAAAACATCATGGCAGTGGCATAAGAACAGACACATAGACCAAGAGAGCAGAATAGAGAGCCCAGAAATAAATCCAAGCATTTACAGCCAACTGTATTTGACAAAGGTACCAAGAACATACAGTAGGGAAAGAGTACCCTCTTCAATGAATGGTGTTGGGAATACTGGATATCTACATGCAAAAGAAAGATATTAGACCCTTACTCATATCATAGACAAAAATCAACTTGAAATGGATTAAAAACATATGTAAGACCCCAATTTTTGAAACTACTAAAAAAAGGTGAAAAGCTATATGACGTTGGTCTAGGTAATGCATTTGTGTATGACCCAAAAAGCACAGGCAACATATGCAAAAATAGTCATACAAGATTACGTCAAACTAAAAAGCTTCTGCACAGTAAACAAAACTAATAAGAAGAGTGAAGAGAGAACCTAAAGAATAGGGGAAAATGTTTGCAAACTGTACATCTGATAAGAGGTTAATATTTAAAATATACAAGGAACTTAACAAAAAAACAAATAATTGAATTTAAAAATGAGCAAAGGATCTGAATAGGCATTTCTCAAAAGAAGACATGCAAATCATCAACAGGTATATAAAAATCATTGCTAATCACTAATTATAAGGGACATATAAATTAAACCACAATGAGACGTCTCCTCACACCTGTTAAAAATGGTTTTTATCAAAAAGACAATAGGTAACAAATATTGGCAAACAGAGAAAAGGGAACTCTCACACGCTGTTGGTGGGAATGCAAGTATTATAGCCATTAGGGAAAACAGTATGAAGTTTTCTCAATTAAAAATAGAACTACCATATAATCCCACAATTCCACTCCTAGATATGTATCCAGAGAAGATAAAATCAGTAAGTCAAAGAGATATCTGCACTCCCCTGTTTGCTGAATCATTATTCACAATAGCCAAGATACAGACTCAACCTAAGTATCTATCAATGGATGAATGGATAAAGAAAATGTGGTACATATACACAAGGGAATACTATTCCAGCATAAAAATGGAAGAAAACCCTGTCGTCAGTGACAACATGGATGAACCTGGAGGGCGTTATAAGTGAAACAAGCCAGGCACAGAAAGACAAATACAACATGATCTCACTCATAAGTGGAATCTAAAAAAGTTGATCTCATAGAAGTAGAAAGTGAAATAGTGGTGACCAAGGAATGGGGTAGTTGGTAGTAGGGGGGTTAGGAAGATGTTGGTCAAAGGATACAAAATTTTAATTAAGAGGAATAAGTTAAATAAATTTAGTGTACAACATGGTGACTATACTTAACAATATACTATGCTAAAAAATGCTGAGACTGTGGATGTAAAGTGATCTCACTGCAAAAATAATAACTGTGGCAGAAATCTATATGTGAATTAGCAAGATTTATTTATTATAAGTGTATATGTACTTCAAAATAATACTTTGTACATTTTAAGTATGTACTTTTTTCTGTCAATTCAAAAAAATTAGAGTAAGACCTTGAGATAATTTTTCAGGAAAACCATATTCATTTTTTTTCCGTTTCTAATTTTCTTTTTATGTTCTTACGAGAGGAATATATAACAGAAGATTTATTTTAAAAGTTTAAATTGAAAAGCTTAAGTGATAAAATATTATGGTTTATGTGACAGCATTTATAATTCCTTACTGATTAATAAAATATTGACATATTTGACAAACAGTAGAATCTTATATTTAATGAAACATATAAAAATTCACTCTTTTATAAAATCCTGGGTCATTTAATACATTTTTAAAGTAAAATCATAGAATCATAGTTAGTTAAAAATAGGGCATTAGAAATCATGTAGTCTAATTTTCTCACATTGAATATACAAATATTGTAATTATATATAAGTAAAGTTACCTATTTTCAAGGATATAGTTACTGATCTGACATATTCAGTGTTTTTTCTTGTCTGTTGGATCCATGTTGAGTAATTCATTTCTCTCTTGATATTATATGGAAGAACTGTATTGCAGCAATCTGGTTTTATACTAGAAAGAGCTGGCGTCATAAACAGAAGGTTCTAAAAGTGTCTCAAGATGCTAAGAAATTCCTGAAGTCTATTTTATCCTTTGTTCCTGATAACTTGCCTTCCTGCCATGTGCTATGAGGCCTATGATTCAAATGAGCTCTCTGCAAAATATGGATAACAAAAATATGCCTTGCTTCTGAAAAACCTCCTTACCCACCCCCCACCACCAACAGAAGGAAAACATGGTCATGATTAACAGCCTTCCTACAAGGAATATGTTATACTTTATATTAATTCACTCTTAGCTTCTCATAAATAATAGGAACCACCAATGCACTAAGGTTTTGATTTTCCAGCATTAAATTTAGAGTCAACTTTTAGCAAGTGAGACAAACCTATTAACTTAGCTGTATTATAGTCATTTAACAGAAATTTAAATTTAGGTTGGCAAGTTGAGAAGTACTCAGGGAAATGTACAGGCATGCATTAGAGATATTGCTGTTTCAGTACCAGTCAGTTGAAATAAAACAAATATCTCAATAAAGAAAATCACACAAGTTTTTTGGCTTCCTAGAACATATAAAAGTTATGTTTATACTACATTGCCCTCTATTAAGTGTGAGATAGCTTTGTGTCTAGAAAACCAAACTATATACCTTAATTTAAATATACTTTATTGCTAAAATATATTAACAATTACCCCAGTCTTCAGTGAGTTGTAAATTTTGTTGGTGGACGGTTTTGCCTTGATGTTGATGGCTGTTGATTGAACGGGGTGGTATTTGTTGAAGCCTGGGGTGGCTGTGGCAATTTCTGAAAATAAGACAACAATGAGGTTTGCCACATCGATTGACTATCCTTTTACAAAAGATTTCTCTGTAGCACGTGATGCCCTTTTACAGCATTTTACCCACAGTAGAACTTCTTTCAAAATTAAAGTCAATCTTTTCACACACTGCTGCTGCCTTATCAACTAAGTTTATATAATATTCTAAAGCCTTAGATGTCATTTCAACAATGTTCACAGCATCTTCACCAGGAGTAGATTTCATCCCATGAAACCACTTCCTTTGCTCATCCCTAGCAAGGAATTCCTCATCTGTTCAAATTTTATCATGAGACTGCCACAGTTCAGTCACATCTTTAGCCTTCACTTCTAAATCTGGTTCTCTAGCTGTTTCCACCACGCCTGCAGTGACTTCCTCCACCGATGTCTTGAACTCCTCAGAGTCATCCATGAAGGTCAAAATCAACTTCTTCTGAATTCCTGTTAATGTTGGTATTTTTACTTCTTTTCATGCATCAGAAAAGTTCTTAATGACATTTAGAATGGTAATCCTTTCCAGAAGGATTTCGATTACTTTGCCCAGATCTGTTACAGCAGTGGTTCCCAACCCCTGGGAGGAACTGGGCTGTGCAGCAGGAGGTATGTGGTAGGTGAGTGAGCAAAGCTTCATCTGTGTTTATAGCCGCTCCTCATTGTTTGCATTATCTCGTGAGCTCCACCTCCTGTCAGATCAGTGGCAGCATTAGATTATCCTAGGTGCATGAGCCCTGTTGTGAACTGTTCATGTGAGGGATCTAGGTTGCATTCGCCTTATGAGAATCTAATGCCTGATGATCTGTCACTGTCTCCCATCACCCCCAGACAGGAACATCTAATTGCAGGAAAACAAGCTCAGGGTTCCTACTGATTCTACATTATGGTGAGTTTTGTATTTATTTCATTATATATTATAATAATGATAATAGAAATAAAGTGCATAGTAAATGAATGTAATGTGCTTGAATCATCTCAAAACCATCCCTCCCCCCTTGTCCATGGAAAAATTGTCTTCCATGAAACTAGTCTCTGGTGCCAAAAAGTTTAAGGACTGCTGTGTAGAGGAATCATTATTTATGGGAGCTATGGCCTTATGAAGTGTATTTACTTAAATAATATTTGAAAGTAAATATGACTCTGATCCACGGGCTGCAGAATGGATGTTGTGTTAGCAGGCATGAAAACAACATGAATCTCTTTGTTCATCTCTATCAGAGCTGTTCAGTGACTATGTGCATTGTCAATGAGCAGTAAAATTTTGAAAAGAATCTTTTTTTCTGAGCAGTAGGTCTCAATAGTGGTGTAAAAATATTCTATAAGCCATGCTATAAACAGATGTGTTGTCATACAGGCTTTGTTGTTTTTTTTAATAAGCCCAGGCCGAGTAGGTTTAGCAGAATTCTGAAGTGCCCTAAGATTTTGGAAATGGTGAGCAAGTCCTAGCTTCAGCTGAATGTCACCAGCTACATAAGCCTCTAACAAGAGAGTCAGCCTTTCCTTCCAATATTTTAAGCCAGACATTGACTTCTCCTCCTTATCTATAAAAGTCTTAGATGACATGCTTCAATAGAAGGCTGTTTTGTGTACATCTGAAATCTGTTGTGTAATGGAACAACCTTTATCAATGATCTCAGCTAGATTTTCTGGATAACTTGCTGCAGCTTTTACATCAGCACCTGCTGCTTCACCTTGCACTTTTATGTATGTAAATGGCTTCTTTTCTTAAATATCATGAACCAACTTCTACTAGCTTCAAACTTTTTTTCCTGCAGCTTCCTCACCTCTCTCAGCCTTCACAGAGTTAAAGAGAGCTAGAATCTTGCTCTGGATTATGTTTTGGCTTAAGAAAATGTCGTGGCTAGGTTGATCTCCTATTCAGACAACTTAGCTAATGGGTGCAGGAGAGCTAGCTTTTGGTCTATCTCAGCTCTTGACTTGCCTTCCTCATGAGCCTTAATCATGTCTAGCTTTTCTTTTAAAAATGGTGGGTGTCCTTTCACTTCAACACTTAGAGGACATTGTAGCATTATTAATCAGGCCAATTTCAATATTTTTGAAAAATCAATATTGTTTTATTTTAGGGAATAGGGAAGCCTGAAAAGAAGGAGAGAGAGTGGACAGTCAGTGGAGCAGTCAGAACATAAACATTTATTGATGAAGTCTGTGGTCAAAATTTGTGGCATTCCAAAACAATGGTAATAGTAACATCAAATGTCACTGATCTCAGATCACCATGACAGACAAAATAATAGTGAAAAAGTTTGAAATATTGTGACACAGAGACACAAAGTGAACACATGCTGTTGGCAAACTTTTGCTAATAAACTTGCTTAACATAGTGATTGCACATTCTTTCAATTTTTAGAAAACATAATATCTGCAAAGCACAATAAAGGAAAGCACAATAAAATGAAATATGCCTATAGGATTTTTTTTCTGTTCTCTGTTGGCTCCGTTTTTAGAATTAAATCGTAAAGCTGACAAGCCTGTTACCTGGTTAATAGTGAACAAATGTCTGCTAAAACGAAGATAAAATGAAAAAAAAAAAATGCCAGGGTTATATCCTTTGATTCTAAGACTGAAAGTGAGCCTGTAGTCCTTGCAGAGCCAGACATTAGCACCAAAGTGAGTTTTTGCCCAAGGTCTTTGCTGGGGACACTGTTTCTGCTGGCTGATTTCTTTAATAGCACTACTCTGTCTCCTCCACCACTGACTCAGTAGGTGTGACAGGAGAAAAAACTCACTGTGACAAGGAGCTAAGAAAGGCTGAGTTCTACACCTGCATTTTCTAATAAAAAGATATGGGCAGTAACACAGAGCAATTTCTATGGTCCCGTTTTTGTCTCTCCTTTTTATTTCTTCATATAAAAAATATCAAGTAAAATATCTAAGTTTAAATTTGCATTTTTATTTCAAATAACACTAGAACTCCTGCTATGAGTTTCAAAATAAAAATTAAATGTGTTTCTTTATTATTGTGATTGTGGATAGCTAACCTAGCACATCTGGCTATGGTAGAAAAGTGATAATCTTGAGACCTCTGAATGATCTAAAAAGGAAGGTATAGAGATTTTGAGTGTGAAAGGACTCACTGTATCTTAAATCACCCCCTTAAGAGAGTGAACTTTGCCCTGGAGTCTTGTCTTCAGTGGTACAAATTATTGAAGAACAATCTGCTCCTTTATCTTAAAGTAGAGAAACAACTCAATTTTTTTTTTTTTTTTTTTTTTTTTGAGACAGAGTCTTGCTCTGTCACACAGGCTGGAGTGTAGTGGCCCAATTTTGGCTCACTGCAACCTCTGCCTCCCAGGTTCAGGCGATTCTCCTTTCTCAGCCTCCCTAGTAGCTGGGATTACAGTTGTCAGCCACCACATTTGGCTAACTTTTTATAATTTTAGTAGAGACAAGGTTTCACCATGTTGGCCAGGCTGGTCTCGAACTCCTGACCTCAAGTAATCTGCCTGCCTCAGCCTCCCAAAGTGCTGGAATTACAGGCGTGAGCCACAGCACCTGGCCAAGAACAGCTCAACATTAATTTGGGTGGAGTAAATATAAGCAAGTACCCAAAAGGAAGAGAGTTGTTAGATTTTATTTTTACTCTTTCAGGCTGTAGTATAATGACAACACCTGGAAAGTGGTAACCCTTTCCAGAAGGATTTCGATGACTTTGCCCAGTTCTGTTACAGCAGTGGTTCCCAACCCCTGGGAGGAACTGGGCTGTGCAGCAGGAGGTGTGGTAGGTGAGTGAGCAAAGCTTCATCTGTGTTTATAGCCGCTCCTCATCGTTTGCATTATCTTCTGAGCTCCACCTCCTGTCAGATCAGTGGCAGCATTAGATTAGCCGGGCATGGTGGCACACACCTGTAGTCCCAGCTACTCAGGAGGCTAAGGCAGGAGAATCGCTTGAACACAGGAGGCGGAGATTGCAGTGAGCTGAGCTCTCACCATCACACTCCAGACTGGGTGACAGAGCAAGACTGTCTCAAAAAAAAAAAAAAAAAAAGAGGAAAATAGTTCAAATGCAATTTCCCACCTATGGATATAAACTTTCTGAAATGTTCAAATAATATATCTGATTAATATATCTAAGTTTTTTTTTTTTGTTGAGATGGGGTCTCACTGTGTCACCCAGGCTGGGGTGCAGTGGCGTGATCATTGCTCACTGGAGTCTTAACCTCCTGGGCTGAAGTGATCCTCCCACTTCAGCTTTTGGAGTAGCTGGGACTACAGATACTTGCCACCATGCTTGGCTAATTTTTGTATTTTTTGTAAAGATGCAGTTTCACCATGTTGCCTAGACTGGTCTGGAGCTCCTAGGCTCAAGTGATCTGCCCACCTTGGCCTTCCAAAGTGCTAGAATTACAAGCGTGACCCACCTTACCTGGCTGAGTTATTCTTGAATGACTGAATAGTTCTGAGTTATTCTTTGACAGGTCCAAGCTCCATTTCTTAGCTGACATTGCTCACAAATACAAATTACTATGAGGCTCCTATACCATTGGGCTTAAATATTCAGGACTCTTGTTTAAAATAATTGTCCACCCCCTTATTTCCAAGAAATAAGGAAATTTTCATGACTTATATTGCTGCATCTTAATCACTTACAGAAGGTCAGTCCTTCTAGGCTATATAATACCACGGAGAATTTCATGCTCATACCGCTCTGTATAGGCCATGTGCTACTTTGATTCAGCCTCACACACTGCACCGCTCTGCCACAATGATTGTTCCAAACCCTTTTCTGTGCCCATGAGAAATCTTTTAAGAGTTCCTTTTCTTTGTGTTTAAAAGAATCTCTATTTCTTAACTGAAACCTTGCTATTTACCAAACACACCCATCTTCCTGAAGCCCTCTCAAGTGGAGGGGGGAACTCTGCATAAAATTCTGGCATTTCTCCTATAAATTTAATATATTGAACATATTTTATATTCATTACCTATAATACACTGACTTCTTAATATTTCAGCTTTGTAACCTCTTATGATCTTTACTCATACTACTTTACCCACTTACTCACCCCTAGGCTGTGATATAACATGGAACGTTCATCTTTCAGAATCTTAGCTGCAAACCACTACTTCCTATTCCTCTGGCTTACTTTTTCTTTCTTTCTTTCTTTCTTTTTTTTTTTTTGAGACGGAGTCTCACTCTATCGCTAGGCTGGAGTGCAGTGGCATGATTTCAGCTCACTGCAACCTCCGACTCCCTGGTTCAAGTGATTCTCCTCCTTCAGCCTCCCGAGTAGATGGGATTACGGGCATGTGCCACTACGCCCAGCTAATTTTTTTTTATTTTTAGTAGGGATGGGGTTTCACCATTTTGGCCAGGATGGTCTCGATCTCCTGACCTCGTGATCTGCCCACTTCGGCCTCCCAAAGTGCTGGGATTACAGGTGTGAGCCACCGTGCCCGGCCCTGGCTTACTTTTTCTAGTGTCCAAACTACACAAATTCTGACTTTTATGAGACCCCCAAACAATTATTAGTACCTAAATTTTGTGGGACTTTTTTGCTTTTTTTTTTTTTTTTTCACAGTCATGATATGGTACCATCCTCTCATCTCTCTCCTATTTTAAACCATTTTTGATTCTATGATCTTGATTGTTATCCTAGGGGTCCTCCTAGGCTCTTGTCTTTCTCTCACATTTCCTGTGAATTCTATTTAGGATATGCTTTCAATTTTATTTTCAAAATATTTCTAAAATATTACTACCTCTCACCACCTCCTTTGCCGTAGTCCTGTTCCAAGACTGCCTCATTTTACACCTCAGTTATTTTAATGGCCTCTAAAATACATTCCACTCTTTTGTTATCCTCTCCCAAAGTCAGTTCTACACATAGCCACCTGTGTGTGTTTTAATTAAGAAATACCTTCTAATTGTTTCCTTCTCACTCTCAATAAAGTTCAGTCCTATCTACAACCTACAGAGTTTTACATGATCTGATATATGACTGCTTCCTGGCTGTTACCTTACTACTCTCCTCTCTAGCCATACTGTTTTTGTTTTTGTTTTTTTCTGTTTCCAATTTCTCTAGACAGACTTGCTCCTCAGGGCATTTGCACTTGCTGTTCCCTGTACTTGGTCTGTTCCTGTTCCAGACAGCCTCTAAAATTTTTTGCATGCCTCTTTTGGGTTTTGGCTAAAAGTTCACTAGTACAATGAGACTTATCTTTAAATTGGCACTTTCTTCCCAAAGGCACAATTCTCTCTACCCTGCTCTATTAGTCTGTTCTGGCTGCCATACCAAAAGACAACAGACTGGGTTGTATTTTCTCACAGTTCTAGAGTCTGGGAAGTCTAAGATTAAGGTTCTTTCTGATTTGGTCTGTGACAAAGGCTCTCTTTCTGGCTGTCTTCACATAGCCTTTCCTCAGTGCCTGCTGGCCGAGAGAGGGGGAGTGGGGGGAGAGCGTGCTCTCTGTTGTCTCTTATTATAAGACGTCTCACTCAACCTATAGAATCAGAGCCCTACCTTTCTGACCTCATTTGACCTTAGTTTCTTGCTTAGAGCCCCCATCTCCAAAAAAAAGACACACTAGAAGTTAGGAATTAAACATGACTCTCAGAGAACAGAAATGTCCAGTCCATAACATGTACTTTATTTCCCTCTACAGTACTCATCAATTTCTGGCCTACTATGTTTTTTTCGGACTCCTTCCCTCTCATGCCTCCTGTCACTGGAATATCAGCTCTCATTTTTGTTTGTTCACTGATCAATCTCCAGAGCCCAGAGGAATGCTTGGCCTAAAGAAAGCACTCAAAAATGTGCTGAATGAATAGATTAACTCTTCTTTTTAAACACGCTTACTTCTCTCTTCCTTTGGCATGCTTGCCTGTGGAAAACAAGCCATGTAGAAAATATTTTGAAAAAAATATAGATTTTATTTAAAGAGGTCAAGATAAGCCAATAGAAGGGAAACTTTAGGTGATCTTATTCTACTCAGATGTCTCGTTAATAAAAGGATCTTGTGGTTATCTTTGGCTAGTTTTTATATCTCTTGATGCTTCTAGAAAAACTTACCAAGGAAAGAAAACTAAAATAGACTTTAGATAAAGCCTAAAACCATGAATCATTACAGTGTTGCATGCTTTGACTTATAAAAGGCTTTCTGCAAAGGTTTTTGTATTTTTCAAAGCAGATGTTTTAAGCATCATTTGTAAGGAATAAATATACCTAGCGCTATTTTATTAAAGCAACTTAGGCCTGATAACTTATGGAAATATTTTACTTGTTACTGATATATATTTTATTTATTACAACAGAGATTTTACAAATTGATTTTCCATTCAATATTTGAAAAAGTTTGTTTTAATTGAAAGAAAACTAATCAGTGTCATTTTATTCTATTCATTTGCTTTCATTGTGCTCTATATTTTCAGAGAAAAAATATTCTTACTCAGAAATTTAAGAATCAGAATTGTTATTTATTTTGTACATGACTAAAAAAATTGGCATAAAAATAATTTGCAAAACCACAGTATAGTTATTTGACTATTAGTTGGCTGTTTACTCAGCGGCTTTCTCAGGAAAGTATGACATGAATCTTTTGTGTGGGTGATATGTGGCAAATATCCAGTGAGTTACTACAAAGTGACGTTGGATAGCAGGTTAAGTAAGATAACTGTGGAGGCAAATAGAACTGCATTCAAATCCAGGTTTTCACTAATGTCACTTGCGTGACTTGGTGCTAATTCCTTAATTTTATTCTAACTTTTTTATCTATGAATTAAAGTTGTTATTAATACCCAGCTCAAAATGTTGCTTTCACTCAAAAATGTTTACTGTAACAATATTTCAGACTCTTTTAGGAATTTGGATAGAGAAATGTTGTGAATATTGAATGTTTGTGAAAAACTTGCATAGTAAGTGTTTCATAAATGTGAGCTATTACATCTTTTACTCAGAAACTAAATGTGGGAAGTATTAATTGACAGAAACTTATGTTTACATCATAATTTATTCTTCTCACTAAAACATATTTTTCAAAAACTTATATTTGATCCTTGGGCATTTCTAACCTACTTCCATTTGTATTATTTATGTGGTCCATGGCCGTTTTATCATTTAATTAAATTGATGCTTCCTAGTTAGATGCTTAAAAATTTATAATGTACTGCAAAAGAAAATATATCTTCTGAGTGACTGCTATGGAAAACCTATCTAAATTATAGGCAATCATTCTGTATTTGCTTAACACTTTCAGGACTATTAAAGTGTAAGGACCAGCTTCATTTGAGAAAAAATTAAAAGTTATTTAGAAATATTATAGTCAATATTCTAGAGAAGCCAATAGTTTTGTTTTCTTTTGTCTCCAAATATACATTTCAGACCATAATATCAATGTTTAGGCTATAGTACTAGAATTTCTGTTATTTTTCACTGTTAAACGAGCCCAAATATTAGACCAAGTTTATGACAGCATCATGTTAGGGTATTTTCTTTTCTTTCTTTCTTTCTTTTTTTTTTTTTTTTTAGATTTTGACTTAGATCACACAGAAGAAAATGAATTAAGATTAGAAGATAATTAAAGATGGATAGTGCCTCATTGAGATAAAAATCTAATCAATGATCCCTGCCTCACAGGATAGACTTCATTATTCATTACCTGCTTTTAACAGATGGCTGCCATGGTCCTCAACTGGGGAATGGGGGATGTATCTCAGGTCACTCCCCTGAGGCCATAATATCTTCTCAGGCAAAACGATTGTCCTATTTGGCACCACTCCATCTTAGTGCAGGAGAAATTGGGTCAGTGAAGACAGACATCTATGGATCAGAGTTTAGGCGCATTGTTAGTAAATCCAAAGAAAATGCATGTTCGGAGATCCGGAAGTAGCAGTTATAATTCTCCCTGCTTACAAAACCCAAAGCCAGAAATTAAGTTACTGAAAGTAAGTCACTACACTGAGGATAATTTGTTAAGAATACTTTTTGAAAGGTAATTTTATAACCAACAGATACTAAGCAGCATATTAGGTAAAAGAGACTTACAAAGAAAAGAGTTTATATAAGAGCATGTAATATTATTAATTTAAATGTAAGGGTGATTTTCTAAAATATTTCTTGATATTAATAATTGGCCTAGGTAATCCTGTTAAATTAGGCTATGCATATACATATAGGCTTACAAATGTAAGGGAGTAGAAAATATCTGGATTAACCTCATGCAACTAATCTTAGTAGAGGGATGAGAATGACAATGATGTACATTAACAGTAGAGTTTTCAGGGCATTTTTACAATAATTGTTTCACTTAATCCTTAATCATTGGGACATCCTTTGTCATAGTTACTTCAATACTCAATTTTTAGATGAGAGATAATAGAATTTTTTTTTTTTTTTTTTTGAGACAGAGTCTCACTCTGTCACCAGGCTGGAATGCAGTGACACAGTCTTGGCTCACTGCAACCTGTGCCATCTGGGTTCAAGTGATTCTCCTGCCTCAGCCTTCTGAGTGGCTGAGACTACAGGTGCCCACCACCACACCTGGCTAATTTTTCTATTTTTAGTAGAGATGGGGTTTCACCATGTTGGCCAGGATGGTCTCAATCTCTTGACCTCGTGATCCACCTGCCTTGGCCTCCCAAAGTGCTGGGATTACAGGCGTGATCCACCGTGCTTGGCCAAGATTATACAAATTTTTAAGGTCACAAATTGGGACTAAAACTTTCATATTTGGTCACTTAAGCCCTGGTATCTTTTCACTAAATTTCAGAATCAAAATTTACTTTTTTTTCACTGGAATGATATTTTACTTTTCTTTAGAAGAGTGTCTGTCATATTTGACTATCTCTTCCACAACTCAATTCAAGGGAATTTATTCTGAAAAAGGAACAGTATAGAAATTCATGACAACCAGAGAGATTTTCTTATGGTAAAAGAAATACACATCCTTTACACTAGAGATAAATCCTAAAAGGTTGTACAAAAGGGAAACCAGGGAAGCCACAAATAGCCTTTCCGCAAGCATTTACCTACTGGAATCTTTGCTTTTCCACCTTCACTTCTTTCACCTATTTCAGGTTTTCTTGCTGTCTGAGGAAGAAAAATATTCGATTTCTCCAATTAACACAAAGTTATTAGTGATCCAATAAATAATCCTGATGATACTGAACATCTGTAAAGAAGAAAATAAGACTATATAAAATGCATTATATATTTTAAAAAGAAAACCACAGAAAAGAAACCAAGTTTATACACTTGGGAAGGAGGGAGGGAATCTCATTTGAAAGAGAGTTAAAAAGGTAATACTGATAGATTTTTTTTTTCATTTGGAAGTTTGGCAATTGTATGATTAAACATATAAATTATTTTATTCTTTTTCATTATTCAAGTTTGTTCTCCTGATGGGTTGGTCCATTTACTAAAGAAAACTAATAATCTCACTTAAAAAGACTAGGTGGAAAGGGAACAACTTAGTTCTCCTTATGCCTGGGACATCATAGACAGGGCACCCTAAGAAAAAAAATCCATTTTCATTTGTTTCTTTTGTATTAACAACACATAGAAGTAAAAAAAAAAATTGTGAGATTGATTTTTTTTTTTTTTTTTTGAGACGGAGCCTTGCTGTGTCACCCAGGCTGGAGTGCAGTGGTGTGATCTCGGCTCACTGCAAACTCCGCCTCCTCGGTTCATGCCATTTTCCTGCCTCAGCCTCCCAGGTAGCTGGGACTACAGGTGCCTGCCACCATGCCCAACTAATTTTTTGTATTTTTAGTAGGGTTTCACCATGTTAGCCAGGATGGTCTCAATCTCCTGACCTCGTGATCCGCCTGCCTCGGCCTCCCAAAGTGTTGGGATTACAGGCGTGAGCCACTGCACCCGGCCCGATTTTTTTTTTAAAGTTAAGACTTATGCCTACTTGTATATTGTCAAAAGCCACCTACTTTTAATCATTTTCTCTTTCCTGAGCACAGAACACAAGTTTAAAAACAAATCATAATACCTTACTACATGAAACATAGTCTGACTTTATTTTTTAAATATAAAGGAAGGTGTCCTAACTTTGGAGGGCTTTTTCTCTGTAACCACTGCAAAGTTAAAATAAAACATAATTATACAAATAAGATTCAATGAGAAGAGTAATTTATAAAATGTGCTCAAACAAAATCAAATCAATATTACTGAATCTCCTGTGAACACCATTTTAAATACTACTTTCTATTCCCTCTAGGGTTGGGTTATTGATTATAAAAATTGCTCCCAAACCTCTATTCTAAATAACTGCACTCTTACTTGTCTTTTTCCCTCCAGTGCTATGAAAATTACAGCATTCTGATCAATAAGGATATAAAATCAGAGGAACAGAAACAGTGATTTCCGCCTTTCTAGGCAATTCATATTTTTGTGAACACAAATACTTTGCTGTAATCGCTTTTCTCTGAGGAGTATGTTTTTGAAAGCTTTTTAAAATGAGAAACACTGAATACGTTTTTATTTTGTTTTGTTTATTTTCCTTATCACATCTCATTGGGTTGTTAGTTATATATGCCGGGTTTTCTCTTTCAGATGCCTTCATGAAATAAGAAAGCAAATTTTTCCTGTAGTTAGGAAATGCTAAGAAAACCCATTTGATTAAATTGCCATTTAAAGTCAAACACTTAAAATCAGTAAGCATTTGTAGTATTGACTTCAAATTGATTGAGTTTAGTTTTAATTTTATTATTGCGAATGTCCTAGATAAATCTAAATTGTTTTGGGTGGTAGAAAGCCAAAGATAAACTGAGCCACATTTTTTTAGCTAAATGTAAAACTCACATCATGTTATTAATCTTCAAAGACAGTATAGAAGAAACTTAGCTCTACTTCCTGGCTGTGGAGAGAGAGGCAGAACTGAATAGAAAACAGTTAAAATTTTGTTTCTGTTTGAGGTTCTTTAAACAAAACAAAACAAATAAGATGTATTAACTTGCCCCAGAATAGGCCCATTAAAAACAAAACCATCTACTAGAACTTTCTTTTTGGTTAGAATACTGTATGTGTCCAGTCTCATGCCACTATAAAGAACTGCTCAAGACTGGGTAATTTATAACAGAACGAGGTTTAATTCACTCACAGTTCAGCATGGCTGGAGAAGCCTCAGGAAACACACGATAATGGTGGAAGGGGAAGCAAACGCATTCTGCTTCTCATGGAGGCAGCAAGGAGAAGTGTACAGTGGATACAGGGAAAAGACCCTTATAAAACCATCAGATCTTGTGAGAACTCACTCACTATCACAAGAACAGCGTGGGGGTAATCACCCCCATGATTCAATGATCTCCGATCAGCTCACTCCCATAAAACATGGGGATTATGGAAACTACAAGTGAAGATGAGATTTGGGTGGAGACACAGCCAAACCATATCAAATACCCTCCTTACTGTACAACTTTTCTTTCTTATTACAAAGGTGTAGTTTACTTTGAGGTAGAGATGAAGGATCTGGTATTTAGGAAATTCTGAGAAAGCAGCATATAGGCCATACTATAATGTTTCTTGTCCTATACTCTTGTCCCCTTTTTACGTTCGGGGCATCTTTTATAAGTCTCTGACAGAAACCAGTGACCTTTCAGTTGTTTTATTTTTGAATAACAAAGTTTCGGAAAAATTGATTTATGGGAAATTACTTCAATCAATGTGTCAGAAAGCTGCCTGACACAATCAAGGTAACAACATTGAAAAAAAAGGAAGTAAATTGGCCGGGCACAGTGGCTCGCGCCTGTAATCCCAGCACTTTGGGAGGCCGAGGCAGGCAGATCACGAGGCCAGGAGATTGAGACCATCCTGGCTAACAACGGTGAAACCCCATCTCTACTGAAAAAAGAAAAAAAAAAAAAAAAATTAGCCCGGCGTAGTGGCGGGCGCCTATAGTCCCAGCTACTCGGGAGGCTGAGGCAGGAGAATGGCGTGAACCCGGGAGGCGGAGCTTGCAGTGAGCTGAGATTGCGCCACTGCACTCCAGCCTGGGGGACAGAGCGAGACTCTGTCTCAAAAAAAAAAAAAAAAACAACAACAACAAAAAAGTAAATAAATTTATGTCGCATTTAGTGATTATTCCCTGTGACCCTGTGATTGATCTCACAATTGCAAGAGTAGACAGAAATTTTAAGTAAGTATTTTAAAGATCCCTTATAAATAACAATAAAGTGGTTGCATTGTAGAACTCACAAGTGTAACCTCACATGATAAGAAAAAGATATACCTATTCTACCATGTGTACTTGTGTCTTGGAATAAAAGTTCAGGTGATGGAAACATGTAATATGCAAAATTTCTTCTCTTTTTTTTTTTTTTTTTTGGGTTGGGGAGGGAGTCTTGCTCTGTCGCCCAGGCTGGAGTGCAGTGTGCAGTGGTGCGATCTCAGCTCACTGCAAGCTCCGCCTCCCAGGTGAATGCCATTCTCTTGCCTCAGCCTCCTGAGTAGGTGGGACTACAGGCACCCGCCACCACACCTGGCTAATTTTTTGTATTTTTGGTAGAGATGGGGTTTCACCGTGTTAGCCAGGA
This sequence comes from Symphalangus syndactylus, assembly GCF_028878055.3. NCBI lineage: Eukaryota > Metazoa > Chordata > Mammalia > Primates > Hylobatidae > Symphalangus > Symphalangus syndactylus. The sequence continues at coordinate 16,782,265 of NC_072428.2, forward strand.
TGGTCTCTATCTTCTGACCTCGTGATCCGCCCGCCTCGGCCTCCCAGAGTAATATGCAAAATTTCATACAACTTTAATGAAAGTAAAAATGGTATGTTTTGAAAACCTTGGTTACCGAAAAAGTAGACCCAGTAATGACCCATGTGCTAATGCTGAAAAAGTACAAGGAGTGTTTCAATAAATTTATGAAATAAGATTGTTTAAAATGGCAATATTTGTGAACTACTCTCCTACTTTATATGACATTTACTTTTGTATATTATATATAATAAAATTAATTATTTTAAATATATAATTTGTCTTATACTTTTCAAAAAGGTATTATAACAAACATGTCAATCAATAAAATATTAAATATTCTCACTGGTTATGGGGGGATATTGCATTATTGCATTATATCCAGGTTTACATTACATTCAGGTATGTCGAGTAATTCATTTTTATTATTAGCTGCATCTTTGAGCTTTCTGCAGAGTGGCCCAGTCTCTTTACTGTGTGTGTGTGTGTGTGTGTGTGTGTGTGTGTGTGTGTGTGTGTGTGTGTGTAGTGGGGGAAATCTAGGGGTCGAGAAGACGTCAAAAATGCCTATGACACAAAAAGTGATCATATATTTTCAGGTAAGTCATGGATTCCTTCCCATTTTTTTTTTTTCTATTCCTTTCTTTGGCAGCTCAGTTTAATTTCTCCAAATTGAAGCTCCAACCATGGCTTACTCAGCAGAACTTATACTGCAGAAATACTTGTGTGTCTGTGTGTATGTATTAGTCTGTTTTCACACTGCTGATAAAGACATATCCGAGACTGGGAAGAAAAAGAGGTTTAATTGGACTTAGAGTTTCACATGGTTGGGGAGGCCCCAGAATCATGGCAGGAGGTGAAAGGCACTTCTTTCATGGCAGTGGCAAGAAAAAGTGAGGAAGATACAAAAGCAGAAACCCCTGATAAAACCATCAGATCTTGTGAGACTTATTCACTACCACGAGAACAGTATGGGGGAAACACTCCCCATGATTCAAATTATCTCCCACTGGGTCCCTCCCACAACACATGGGAATTATGGGAGTATAATTCAAGATGAGATTTGGGTGGGGACATAGAGCCAAACCATATCATTCTGCCCCCGACCCCTACAAATCTCGTGTCCTCACATTTCAAAACCAATCATGCCTTCCTAACAGTCCCCCAAAGTCCTAACTCATTTTCATTAACCCAAAAGTCCACAGTCCAAAGCCTCATCTAAGACAAGACAAGCCCCTTCCACCCATGAGCCTGTAAATCAAAAGCAAACCGATTACTTCCTAGTTACAATGGGGATACAGGTATTAGGTAAATACAGCCATTCCACATGGGAGAAATTGGCCAACAAGAACGGATTACAGGGCCTATGTAAGTCTGAAGTCCAGCTGGGCCATCACATTTTAAAGCTCCATAATGATCTTTGACTCCAGGTCTCACATCCAGGTCACACCAATGCAAGAGGTGGCTTCCCATGGTCTTGGGCAGCTCCACCCCTGTGGCTTTGCAGGGTACAGCCTCCCTGCTGGCTGCTTTCATGGGCTGGTGTCGAGTGTCTGTGGCTTCTCCAGGCATAGCCGTGCAAGCTGTCAGTGGATCTACCATTCTGGGGTCTGGATGATGGTGGCACTCTTCTCACAGCTCTACTAGGTGGTGCCCCAGTAGGGACTCTGTGTGAGGTCTCTGACCCTACATTTTCCTTCTGTGCTGCCCTAGCAGAGGTTGTCCATGAGCACCCGCCTCCTGCAGCAATCTTCTGCCTGGGCATCCAGGGGTTTCTATACAGATTCTGAAATCTAGGTGGAGGTTCTGAAACCCCAGTTCTTGACTTCTGTGCACTCATAGGCTCAACCCAGTGTGGAAGCTGCCAAGGCTTGGGGCCTGCACCCTCTGAAGCCATGGCCCAAGCTCTACGTTGATCCCCTTTCAACCATGGCTGGAGCAGCTGGGATGCAGGGCACCAATTCCCTAGGCTGCATACAGCATGGGGACCCTGGGCTCAGCCCATGAAACCATTTTCTTGTTGGCCTCTGGGTCTGTGATGGGAGGGGATGCTGTGAAGACCTCTAACATGCTCCGGAGATATTTTCCCTATTGTCTTGGGGATTAACATTCCCCTCCTGGTTACTTCTGCAAAGTTTTGCAGTCAGCTTGAATTTTGCCTCAGAAAATGGGGTTTTCTTTTCTATCACATTGTTAGGCTGCAAATTTTCTAAGCCTTGGTGCTCTGCTTCCATTATAAAACTGAATGCCTTTAACAGCCGCCAAGTCACCTCTTGAAATTGCTTAGAAATTTCTTTTCTTTTTTCTTTTTTTTTTTTTGAGACACAGTCTCGCTTAGTTGCCCAGGCTAGAGTGCAGTGGCTTGATCTCCGCCCACTGTCAGCTCCACCTCCTGGGTTCATACCATTCTCCTGCCTCAGCCTCCCAAGTAGCTGGGACTACAGGCACCCGCCACCATGCCCAGCTATTGTTTTTGTATTTTTTTAGTAGAGACGGGGTTTCACCATGTTAGCCAGGATGGTCACGATCTCCTGACCTCGTGATCCACCTGCCTCAGCTTCCGAAAGTCCTGGGATTATAGGCGTGAGCCACCGTGCCTGACCACTGCTTAGAAATTTCTTCAACCAGATACCCTAAATCATCTTTCTCAAGTTGAAAGTTCTACAAATCCTCATGGCAGGGGCAAAATGCCACCAGTCTCTTTGCTAAAACATAATAACAGTCACCTTTGCTCCAGTTCCCAACAAGTTCCTTATCTTCATTTGAGACTACCTCATCCTGGACCTTATTGTCCGTATCACTATGAGCATTTTGGTCAAAGCCATTGAACAAGTCTCTAGGAAGTGTGAAACTTTCCCACATTTTTCTGTCTTCTAAACCCTCCAAACTCTTCCAACCTCTGCCTGTTACCCAGTTCCAAAGTTGCTTCCACGTTTTCAGGTATCTTTTCAGCAACACCCCACTTCTGGTACCAATTTACTGTATTAGTCCATTTTCATGCTGCTGATAAAGACATACCCAAGACTGGGAAGAAAAAGAGGTTTAATTGGACTTATAGTTCCACATGGCTGGGGAGGCCTCAGAATCATGGCAGGAGGTGAACGGCACTTCTTATCTGACAGTGTTAAGAGAAAATGAGGAGGATACAAAAGTGGAAACCCTGATAAAACCATCAAATCTCATGAGACTTATTCACTATCATGAGAACAGTGTAGGGGAAACTGTCCCCATGATTTGAATGATCTCCCACCAGGTCCTTCCCACAACATATGGGAATTATGGGAGTACAATTCAAGATGAGATTTAGTTGGGGACACAGAGCCAAACTATATCAGTGTGCATGTGAATTTTGGGGTGGCAGAAGACTGTAAATATCTAACAATCCACATTTTTTTCTTGCTTTTGTATATTTCAAGAAGGCAAGGAAAGTGTAAAATGAAGGAAATATAATTGTTTCACAAATATCAAAATGAGATAAATAAATCCCTTCTTTAAACAATAAATGTTCAGAACTAAAAAACAACTTCTGTTAACAGCTGTAAATTACTGCTCACTGGTGAAGGGCCATGGCAAATTTAGGTATTTAATATAGTCTTCAGCAATTCTTTTAAAATAAAACACTTATATTTTTGGTTCTGAGGAAAAAAATGCTTTTGGAAAGTTTTGCACCTGTCTAGGTCCTAAAGCTGCAATTCTGAACCATGTTTATTTTAGTAAAGAGAAAACTTCAGTAAGTAATTCCTTACATTTTAATGGCTTAGTCAAATGGGATTTCTGGCGTTGCATGGTCTCCATATATGAAAAAATATTAATTCCTAGTTATCTTTGAAATAATTGGTAATCATAAAGGATCATATTTGGATCCTGTCTGAATCAAAAGATAAAAGAATTGGCTCTACAAATAATCCAGTTATACTTGAGCCATTTTGCTAACTTTGTTCTGAATCTCAACAGATGCCTGAATCAAAGCTATTTACATTGGATATTAAAGTACAGAATTATTTCCATGGAAACCTCTTAATCATTATTTTAGACAGAAAAATTAAAACTATTCTTCAAACCTCATTTTAATTATATTTCTGATGTAATGAACTTTTAACATAGAATTCAATTTGCATATGTGTGAAGTAGAAAGTGTGATTTATTCTTTGTTCTTAAAAAACTCATTAAATCATGAGTCCATTAATAAAGGTTTTTTTTTTTGTAAACTCGGTTTGAAATTTAAAATGAAGTTGGCATTTTCAGTGTCTATATTAGAAAGGAACATTGATAATTAGAATAGCAAATAAGTTAATTTTTGATAGCATAAGTTTATAAAAATAAAATACCTAGTATCATTCATAAGATAATTTGGGACAGATAATCTAGATTGAATATTCCCACTCAGAGAAAAAAGTATACACTTACTTCAGGCATTTGGAAACAAAAGAAAAGAATCAATGTATAATTCTAACATTCTAACATTGTCTTTGATTATGTGTATGTGATTTTACATTCAGAAATTTTTATGTTGTCATCACATATTGAAAAAGTACTTAGGAAAGTAGGACATATAATTTTGAAAAAAAGGTAATGATGGTAGATATAAACGTTTGAAGTATTTCATTGTTTGGAAAGTATAAATAATTTTACATTTACTTTGTTTAAAATTTACTTTTAAATTTACCTATTTTCCTCTTTGTTTTATCTCCTATATACCTTCCTTCTATTTATCATCCAATTAATCATTCTCCCACTCTTCTTTCTCTACAAACACATATTTACTATTCCTGATTGAAGAAAACCATGTCTGTTCATTTTACACTGCTCGTGGCTACCCACGTAAAGGAATAGGTTACATTCTAGTGAGCGGAGAGAGGAAATAAACTAGATAAATAAAATATATAGCAAGTGAGATAGTGACAGAGATTTATTATAAGGGATTGGCTCTCATGATTTCAGAGGCCAAGAAGTCCTAATATCTGCAGTTGGGAAGCTGGAAACCCAGGAGAGCTGATGGTATAGTTCAATCCAAAGATCATCAGGCTCAAGACTCAAGAAGAGCCTGTGTTTCACTTTGAGTTCGAAGGAAGAAAAAGTCTCACGTCTCAGTTTGAAGACAGGCAGAAGGAGTTGCCTTTTATTTGGGGAACGGTCAGTTTTATATTTTATTCAGGTTGTCCTGGGATTGGATGAGACTCACCCACATTAGAAAAAGCAATCGGTTTTACTCAGTCTATAGATTTAAATGTTAAACTCATCCCAAAACATTCTTATACAAACACCCAGAAGAATGCTTGACAAAGTATCAGGGGAGCCCCTGACTCTTTCAAGCTGACAGGTAAAATTGTCCATCACAACCCTAGTGAGTATGTTAAAGAATGCTAGTTCTCCTATCCAAAATCAAAGACTTTGGGAAATTTTGGGGCCAGTAGTGACATATTTTAATGCCTCATTACTGTGTTCAGAATAGGCTGAAACAATACAAGGAAAGAGACAAGTAAGAAGGAAGTAAATTTTATGGCAGATGATTGTGACTTAGACAAGTGTGATACTAGTACAAGTGGTGAGAAGAGATCAGATTTAGATATATTTTGGTCATAGATCAGATAGGATGTGTTGATGACTTTGACGTGGAGTATAAAAGAAAAACTGTAGTCAAGTATTTCTTCAATATTTTTGCCTAAGAAATGGGAAAGATTCAGATACTCTTAACTGAAATTGCGAAGAATGTGAAATGAGCTGAATTGAGCTCATTCTATGTTGGGCACATTAGAAACTCAGTTGTCCATATTTTGAGGGAGGGATGTCTATTAGGCATCCAAGTGGAGAGGTTGACTAGGCGACTGAATTTATGAGTCAGCAGTTGGAATCCTCAGCAAATAAATGGTAATTACGTACGCCATCTTTATCTGTTTTGCCTTTACTATGTTAAAGCACTGAAGATCAATATTAGGTGGTAGGCATTAGCTTAGGGTGTAGCATGATGTCAACTTGGGCATAAAAGTTATGCTTTATTTAATCTGTAGATATCGATCACATGTACAATCTCAGCCCATGTTCAAAGATTTGTTTTTATTTCTTATTTTAATGAAAGATTGCAATATTGACAATTGTAAAATAAATATAACAACAGTTAATGTATCTTTCCAACATTTCTTCTAAAGTTTTAGCATTTAGCACTTACGGGTATGGAGCTTGGAGAAAATAATGACTAAGTAAGTTACCTGGTTTGATTTTCGTTTCGACGTTTAGCTAGAAATGTAATAGCAGATGTTCATTCATGGCAAGTTCACCAAGACCTTATCCTGAAATTTGGATCAAGACTCTGGTTAGTAATAATTTTGTCCACACTTAATCTCTCTCGGGGCAACTAATAGCAAGAACAGGGTTTAGACTTTCTAATCCTGTCTACACTCTGACAGCATTAAATGTGGTTAGTAGGATAATACTCAGCAGATTTCTTTTCCATCTTCTTCCACCACAATGTCTGTTCTGTAAAACAGCTCATTCTATGACAGTCACAAAGCCAGATACACGAGGCAATTATTTAAATTCTTCATACCCTAGGGATGGTTCCTGCCTATACTTGGCCTACATTTGGCACCAGAAGAATCATCATTTTCTCCTATGATGGAATTTTCTTGTTAATTGGCACAAGTGCTCTCCATGGGGATAGAAAAGTGTTGTGTTAGCATTATTTGAAGTAATTATTTCACTCCAATCTACTAGCTGTCAGTTCTGTGAAAATTAAAAGATACATGAATGTTAAGCAAATAAACACTCTAGGGGATATTTAGATGCCATACACTTTAATTTTTAATTGCAAGGATTAGAGTGTAGGCAAAGTATGACCTAAAGTAGAGAGTGAGGAAGCACAACAAAATAAATTTTTTTTCCACCCCAGGTTATGCAACAGGCTTTGCAATCAGAATCTGTCATTTGTTGTGGCCAGGTTTCAAAGATTTAATCTCAGTAGCTCCAAACCTGGTGAGAAATGCTGCAGGAATGACCTTTTCAAGGTGATAGTTTGTTAATTGAGAATACTGGCAGTTTTGAATTCTTCAGTTCTGTATAGATATTTCTTGCGTCTTTGCAGAGATGGTTCTGCTGAAAATATTTCTGTTCGCAAGTACAAGGAATAGACCCTTGACATTGAGAAGGGAGTCTGAGCAGTTCTTATAGAGATGCAAATACTGGGCGGCCCCTGACTCACTGTCAAGCTACTTGATTCTGCCTGCTTAGGGGGCAGTGAATAGCATATGCAATTTAAAATCATTCTTGACATGTATTGTTTTCTTTTATCGTAACTATGAGATGTAGAAAGTGTATTTTCATCACAAATAAATACATGTCATAGGTGTTGATGTCTCCTTCAAAAGTGCAAACCCTCCGTTGTTAAGCATACAAATGTAAGTTGTTTATTGTGTGTGTGTGTGCATATTTGTATGAAGAAGGCACAGGAGTTACGGTGTTTTACTTCATTGTATATTTTTCATAAGTTTTTTTTTTTTTTGGAAGACCCAATGATACTTTGGAATTCTTCTATTCTTGATGGTTACTGACCCATTTGTTCAAAGTGATAGATTTTGTCAAAAATTTCTACAGGGAACTCAGAGTACTAGAATTTCCTTGTTTTTATTGTTGAATTTTCCAAAGGATGAAACAAGTAGGTCTTTTACTTGGCATTCTTAAGCCACATATTTATTCTGTAGCCATTTGGAAATTGAGAGCAGATCTTTGCCTGCTTGCTCAAATAGCTAGACTTACATACTTCACACTGAGCTTTTAATTCTGTAACATAAAAATTTTAATTTCTGAACGTTGGCTAATTCAGATATACCAACATTCTTTTTCAAAAAGTAAAATCATTCTTTAGTATTATTTGAGATTAGTTATATAACCTCTCCAGTTTCTCTAGTGTTAGAGACCTTCTTGACTTGTAAATATTAGCTGAGAATACTTAGTTGTAACTGCAGACCAGGTTAAAAAAAATACAATATTTGTCAATATTAAAAATTGATAAAACACAAGTAAACCCAAAAAGGATAATATAGTGACATAAGTTTCTCTGCCCATCATTTAGTAGTTTGACTCAATCTATCATGGATTTCTTTTTTTTTTGTTATACTTTATTTTTTTTTTTTTTGAGACGGAGTCTCACTGTTCCCCAGACTGGAGTGCAATGGCACGATCTCAGCTCACTGCAAGCTCCACCTCCCGGGTTCACACCATTCTCCTGCCTCAGCCTCCCGAGTAGCTGGGACTACAGGCACCCGCCACTACGCCCGGCTAATTTTTTGTATTTTTAGTAGAGGCGGGGTTTCACCGTGTTAGCCAGTATGGTCTCGATCTCCTGACCACGTGATCCGCCCACCTCGGCCTCCCAAAGTGCTGGGATTACAGTCATGAGCCACTGCGCCCGGCCTTTTTATTATACTTTAAGTTTTTTAGGGTACATGTTCACAACATGCAGGTTTGTTACATATGTATACATGTGCCATGTTGGTGTGCTGCACCCATTAACTCGTCATTTAGCATTAGGTATATCTCCTAATGCTATCCCTCCCCCATCCCCCCACCCCAAAACAGGCCTCGGCGTGAGATGTTCCCCTTCATTTGTCCATGTGTTCTCACTGTTCAATTCCCACCTATGACTGATAACATACGGTGTTTGGTTTTTTGTCCTTGTGATAGTTTGCTGAGAATGATGGTTTCCAGCTTCATCCATGTCCCCACAAGGGACATGAACTCATCCTTTTTTATGGCTGCACAGTATTCCGTGGTGTATATATGCCACATTTTTTTATTCCAGTCTATCATTGTTGGACATTTGGGTTGGTTCCAAGTCTTTGCTATTGTGAATAGTGCCACAATAAACATACGTGTGCATGTGTGTTTATAGCAGCATGATTTACAATCCTTTGGGTATATACCCAGTAATGGGATGGCTGGGTCAAATGGTATTTCTAGTTCTAGATCCCTGAGAAATCACCACATTGACTTCCACAATGGTTGAACTAGTTTATAGTCCCACCAACAGTGTAAAAGTGTTCCTATTTCTCCACATCCTCTCCAGCACCTGTTGTTTCCTGACTTTTTAATGATTGCCATTCTAACTGGTGTGAGATGGTATCTCATTGTGGTTTTGATTTGCATTTCTCTGATGGCCAGTGATGATGAGCATTTTTTTTCTGTTGGCTGCATAAATGTCTTCTTTTGAGAAGTGTCTGTTCATGTCCTTTGCCCACTTGTTGATGGGGTTGTTTTTTTCTTGTAAATTTGTTTGAGTTCATTGTAGATTCTGGATATTAGCCCTTTGTCAGATGAGTAGATTGCAAAAATTTTCTCCCGTTCTGTAGGTTGCCTGTTCACTCTGATGGTAGTTTCTTTTGCTGTGCAGAACCTCTTTAGTTTAATTAGATCCCATTTGTCAATTTTGGCTTTTGTTGCCATTGCATTTGGTGTTTTAGACATAAAGTCTTTGCCCATGCGTATGTCCTGAATGGTATTGCCTAGGTTTTCTTCTAGGGTTTTTATGGTTTTAGGTCTAACATGTAAGTCTTTAATCCATCTTGAGTTAATTTTTGTATAAGGTGTAAGGAAGGGATCCAGTTTCAGCTTTCTGCATATGGCTAGCCAGTTTTCCCAGCACCATTTATTAAATAGGGAATCTTTTCCCCATTTCTTGTTTTTGTCAGGTTTGTCAAAGATCAGATAGTTGTAGATATGTGGCATTATTTCTGAGAACTCTGTTCTGTTCCATTGGTCTATATCTCTGTTTTGGTACCAGTACCATGCTGTTTTGGTTACTGTAGGCTTGTAGTATAATTTGAAGTCAGGTAGCTTGATGCCTCCAGCTTTGTTCTTTTGGCTTAGGATTGACTTGGCAATGTGGGCTCTTTTTTGGTTCCATATTAACTTTGAAGTAGTTTTTTCCAATTCTGTGAAGAAAGTCATTGGTAACTTGATGGGGATGGCATTGAATCTACAAATTACCTTGGGCAGTATGGCCATTTTCATGATATTGATTCTTCCTACCCATGAGCATGGAATGGTTTTCCATTTGTTTATATCCTCTTTTATTTCATTGAGCAGTGGTTTTTAGTTCTCCTTGATATCATGGATTTCTTATATTGCTATTGCCTTAGAACATTTTGCCAATTATTTTATGAAAATGATTTCCAGAAATTTTGCAACTTCATTTAAGTGAAGAATTTGTTTGACATTCATTAATTCCAACTACTTTATTAATTTTTTTTATTTTTTTAAGTGATATGGTGAAAAAAGAGAACTGTCAATGTTTTTAATTGTTTTTGCTGAAGATAAATAAGATTAAACTTATATAGGTCTTACATATTTTTGAAACAAAGTTTTAAAAATTTACCAAAGCTAAAAGCATTAATCTTCTCAATGTAAAGAAATTATACAACTATTTAAAAAGTTGTAAGTCAGAGGAAGTCATATATCATGTGAAAATCATGAAATAAAGGGGTAAAATGAGTTTGTTTAAACAAACAGCAGCCGGGCACCATGGCTCATGCCTTTAATCCCAGAACTCTGGGAGGCCGAGGCTGGCAGATCACTTGAATTTAGGAGTTCGAGAACAGCCTGGCCAATGTGGTGAAATACTAAAAATACAAAAATTAGCCAGGAGTGGTGGCGCTTGCCTATAATCCCAGCTACTTGGTAGGCTGAGGCAGGAGAATCACCTGAACCCAGGAGACAGAGGTTGCAGTGAGCCGAGATTGATTGTGTGCCACTACGCTCCAGCCTGGGTGATAAGAGTGAGAATACATTTCAAAAAAAAAAACAAAAGTAAAATGGAAAGGTGGATTCAAGTTGGTCCTAGGATAGATGACAGTGCAAGAATAACCTTTCTCAGTTTGATTTTTCCTTCTGCCAAGAGTAATACATTTAATAAAATTTATGAATACTCAGGCACTTAGAAGATGTACACAATTAAGGAAATACGAGGTTTGTATGTATTCATAGCTAAAATCACTAAACAAATTTTCCTAAAAAATTTTTGAAGTTACTCTTTACATAGACATGTAGCCACCAGCCTTCTTGACATGTTCTCTGGGGGGTCTAACAGATACTCTAAAGACATCTGCCGCTATGTTTGGAAAATAGATTTCCAAAATTAAGCTTGTAATTTTTCCCATCTCATGGCCCCTCAAACTGAAGTATTTCCCGGTACATGCTCAGTATTTTCTTCTAGTTCTTCAGGATAGAAACTTTGGCTCTACCCTTGCCTTCTTGACTTTTCTTTATCCTATAAAAATACCAATTCTTGGGCAAATCGTCTTGTTTTACTTTCAGATTCTATTCAAAATTCAAACACTTTTTTCCATATATACTGTTATCTGTTCAGGACACAATCATTCTCTGCCTGGCTTATTGCAGTAGCTTCCTAAATAGTCTACCTTCTCCCATTATCATCCCACTTTTAGTCTATTCTTATTCAAATAATTAGAGTAATTCTGTTAAAATAGAAATCGGGTCATGTTATCCCTTGGCTCAAAATCAACTACTGGTTTCTTATTTCAGAGTGGAAGCAGAAGTTCTTGCTGCAATCTGTGACTCTGTACCTAATGTTCACTGCCCATCACTGTGCTGGTATTACCTCCCTCTGCTTGGATTCACTCCATCCCAGTGACACTCACACCCTTGCTACTCCTGCACCACATCAGGCATCCTTGTGGAACATTTCCTGTGTGACCTTTTCCTTCTGTCTGAAGCACTCTTTCCCAAACTGATTGCACAGCCGGCTGCCTCATATATACTTTGACTTTTTACCTAAATGTCTTACCTTCTTAGTGAGGATTTTCTTGCAAACTTAATTTTTTATTTTCCTTACTCCACCCCTCACCACCATGTTAACAATCTCATATCTTCTTTCTCTGCTTTTTTTCCCCCGAGTATTCATCTTATTTGTCTTTTTTGTTTGAGACGGAGTCTCGCTCTGTCCTCCAGGCTGGAGTGCAGTGGCGCGATCTCGGCTCACTGCAAGCTCCGCCTCCCGGGTTCATGCCATTCTCCTGCCTCAGCCTCCCGAGTAGCTGGGACTACAGGCAGGAGCCACCACGCCCGGCTAATTTTTTTTTGTATTTTTAGTAGAGACAGGGTTTCACCGTGTTAGCCAGGATGATCTCGATCTCCTGACCTCATGATCCGCCCACCTCGGCCTCCCAGAGTTTTGGGATTACAGGCGTGAGCCACTGCTCCCTGCCTCATCTGATTTATCTTTTGGATAATTTTGTTTGTAGTTGTTATTTTTCAGGTTTATTTTCTCTCTAGTTAGAATTTAATCTCTGTGAATATAGAACATTTTTTGGCTCTTTAATATTTCTCAGCAATAAGAACAATATTTAGAATGTAGTGGGTATTCAATAAATATTTGTTGAATAAATGGCAAATATCCATTGGTTATAAATTTATGACTTGTATAATAGCTAAAGTTATGTCTTGCTTTCAATATGAAAAGCATTTTAAAGAAGGTTTGCTGGGGCCATTTTGTGATCTTTTAAAGAAGGTTTGCTGGGGCCATTTTGTGATCTTTGTGTATTGTATAGCCTCACTTTCTCTTTAGATTGCCAAATTAGAACATATATTGGAAATGTAGAAAGTCTGATGACAATAGATGAGAAAAGTAAGAATTTCTTTTGTGTTTTCAGTGTAAGCATGCAGAAGAAAAACACATTTTTTGTTTTTTATAATATCTTTTGTGTGAGGGGGAAAATTTACTTTCTGAGAGCTATGAGAATGGTATTTTCAAACGTTTAAAGTTGAATTTAATCTTTTATTTGAATTTCTTAAAATACCCAGAACAAAGCAGGTGAACAAAGAGTAATAGACTAGATAAGGGAGAATCCATACGTTTTTATTCCTGGACAGTGATAGTGGCTCTCTTAGGCTGGATAATCTAATGTCAGAGCACGAGAAAAAGGTCTTTGTACAAATAATTTAGTTGGGAACATAATCCAGGGGAGCAGGAATGAGGAACTGAGTAGAATAATGGGAAGGATGGAGAGCAGTAGCCAATTTTGAAAAAAACTGATTGCTCTGTTCTACAGGACCTTTAGAGAAGTCTTATTAAAGAGTGCTATGATTTCAGTGTGTCTCCTTAAAATTTGAAGTGTTTCCAATATGACAGTAATCAGAGGTGGGATTTTGTTTGTTTGTTTTTTGAGACAGAGTCTCGCTCTGTCGCCCAGGCTAGAGTGCAGCGGCACGATCTCGGCTCACTGGAAGCTCCGCCTCCCGGGTTCACACCATTCTCCTGCCTTAGCCTTCCCAGTAGCTGGGACTACAGGCACCCGCCACCACGCCCGGCTAATTTTTTGTATTTTTAGTAGAGATGGGGTTTCACCGTGTTAGCCAGGATGGTCTCTATCTCCTGACCTCGTAATCTGCAAGAGGTGAGATTTTTAAGAGGTGATGAGGTCATGAGGGGTCCTCCTTCATGAATGGGATTAAGGCCTTTATAAAAGAGGCTTCATGCAGCGTCCTTCTCTACCTACTCCCTGCCTTCCACCATGTAAGGACACAGCATTCTTCCCCTGTAGAGGATGCAACATCAAAGTACCATCTTGGAAATGGAGAGCAGCCCTCACCAGACAACGGAACCTACTGGCACTATAGCATTGGACTTCCCAGCCTCCAAAACTGTGAGAAAATAAATTTCTGATTTTTATAAATTACCCACTTTCAGGTATTCTATTATAGCAGCACAAAGGGACTAAAACAAAGACATAGCTCAGGACCTTCTGCCCTGAAAAAAAGGAGTACTCATTTATCCCTAATTCCCCTACGCCTTTTGGCTAGGCATTGCTCTACAGGGCGATAACTCTCCTGTACTTCCTGTGGTTAAGTGGGAAATGAGAAGTGTGCAGTGCTTTGAGAAAAGGCAATGCCAAAAGGCAGCTGTGTGAAACTGGTTGAAGCCTGCGTGGAGTTGGATGCTGCAGCAATGGCAGGATTAAAATCTGAATCTAAGGGGATTTGCCAGTGACCTTGGGATGTCTGTCTATTTATACCCATACTGGGTCAGATTGTTCTCTCTCAACATTGCGCCATTTCCCAAACAACATTTTTAAAAGGATAGTATGATTCTTTATTTTAAAATAATTTGCTTTATTTCTAATTTACCAGTGGCAAAGGAAATATTACTAAAATTCTGAAAAAACATTTTTTTTTTCTGAAAAGGACATTAGTAACAAAACATATGATAAATGTCATTCCACATAAAGACCAAGAGCCTTTACTAGTTTCCCTAATATGTTAAATATGATTTTGCAGTTATATTTAATTGTTAAATATTTAACCCACCACATTTTATTCCAAGAGATAAACTAACACAGAAATAACAACTCAAGTAGAGCTTACTTACAAAAACATAAAGACACAATGTAAAATCTAAGTTATTTGACAGAAGTTGAACTAAAAATTAGACAAAAGCAGATATTCAATATTTTACATTGTGGTTTTGCTGGCTACTTTTAAAATTGAACTTTAGACTTTTCAGATATTGCTGAAAGTGTGTACCAATACTATTTTCTTAAAAATGTTGGGAGTGATAATCCAGGGCAAGAAGTACCATGTTCCAGTGCCACCAGAGTTGAACATATCAATAATTTTGCAATGATACGGAAGCCATGTCATGGCACACATTAAGCTAGCGAAATGTTTTTCATTACAACTTAAGTAATGAACAGACATTGCTAATATAACTTATTATATGTATACCTTGAACATGATAGTAATATGAAGGACATTTTTTTTCTTCAATTTCATTGCCTAGATACACAACTAGCTCTGTTTTGTATAAAACTATTAAGAATTACGTTGTCAACAGGCCAGGAGCAGTGGCTCATGCCTGTAATCCCAGCACTCTGGGAGGCCGAGGTGGGCGGGTCATGAGGTCAGGAGATCGAGACCATCTTGGCTAACACGGTGAAACCCCGTCTCTACTAAAAATACAAAAAATTAGCCGGCCGTGGTGGCGGGCACCTGTAGTCCCAGCTACTCAGGAAGCTGAGGCAGGAGAATGGCGTGAACCTGGGAGGCGGAGCTTGCAGTGAGCTGAGATCGTGCCACCATACTCCAGCCTGGGAGACAGAGCGAGAGTCTGTGTCAAAAAAGAAAAAAAGATGTTGTCATCAAGTGAGTCTGTTATAGATGTGTGTTCTGATGGTGCAGCTGCAATGACATGACAATATTTTGAGTATACCTAGATTAAGGATTTTCTTCCAGAATGTAAATCAACTTGCTGCTTTCTTCACCTATCAAGTTTTGCAATGGAAAAAAAAAATCTCCAGATCTAACTAAAGTACTTAGTGATGCAGTAAAATTTATGAATTATGAAAGCACTAATGTATTAAATACTGTTTTCTTTATTCTAAGAGATAAACCAATTAACAGAAAAAAACTCTAGTGCTTATTCATATGATAATATAAATTCTAATTATTAAGAATTGCATTTATGTAGGATGTTTACTGTGCAGAAATTTTCTGCCAATAATGTTTGAACTATGCAACAAATTCTTAATGTTTCTACATAAAAGAAAACAGATGAGACCCAACTTTCAATGTGAATAAATAGTGAACCTGCTTATTTTTCAGATATTTTGGTTTGTTTTCAGTGATCTTAAAGCTGCTATGTGAGGAAGCTAGGTCTTTTTTTTTTCCGAATTAAAGATGACGTCACAGGGGGGAAGAAATCGTAATGTTTGGAAGATGAGAGGATGTACAAATCATTATGACTCATAATTTAAGAACAGTAATCCAATGAAGTAATGGCATTTATATCATGCATTTTAAAAAGGTGTCACTGAATATTTTACACATTTGATCGAATGATTTGAATTTTATTTTTCACCAAAAGAAGATTGAAGCATAGAAAATTCTTGGATCTGATACTTACTTCTATCATGAAAATGTAAGTTAAATTTGAGTATGTCTTTACAGGATCAGTTGTTCAAATTGGCTATTTATGAATTACTAAAGTTAAACTTTGAAAGTATAGTATTACTTACTTCCTTTGGGATTAAGTAAAATAAATACCCTGAGATAGATAAAACTGCTTTAAAATCTTTTCTTCCATTCCTGTCAATATGCCTCCTTTACTCTGGTTTTCCTGCTGTGAGTGTTATTAAAACAGATCATTTAAACAGTTAAGATAGATATTATATTGTCTGTGTGTCATTTTGTAAGGATATTTGGATGGGTTTGGAAGAGAATAGGCAAATTTTCATCAATTTCTTTTCTACATTTTAGAATTTTTTTTTTTGTTTTTTTGTTTTTTTTTTTTGAGGCAGGGTCTTACTCTGTCTCCCAGTCTGGAGTGCAGTGTTGTGACCTTGGCTCACTGCAGCCTCAACTTCCTGGGCCCAGGTGATCCTCTTACCTCAGCTTCTCCAGTAGCTGGGACCACAGGTGCATGCCACCATGCCCGGCTAACTTTTTGTATTTTTGGTAGAGATGGAGTTTCACTATGTTGTCCAGGCTGCTCTGAAACTCCTGGGCTCAAGAAATCCACATTCCTCAGCCTCCCAAAGTGTTGGGATTACAAGCGTGAGTCAGCACGTCCGGTCTGATTACTTCTTAAATTCTATCCACATTTGACCCTCCTGTGCCTTCTGGTGGCTTTGCACAATAGTCCCATATCCCATGATAGTTATAAGAATAAAGCCTTAATTTAGGAACTTTCCAGATAATATCACCATAAGATTGTAGGAGCAAGGTAAAGCTCTGCCATAACATCTATTTTTTAACTGAGAACTACAGTACTTTTGCTCTAATTTAAGCATGATTAAACATTCCTGGGCATTAGTTCTTACAAGGAAATGAACATTTTCTAATACACTTAGGGGTAGTAAAAGTGGATAATTATCTGCCATTTTTCACTGTATCTATTTCCTTTTTTTTGTGACATCATATACTTCTTTTTGAGTGAGTGGATCATGTTTCCCTCTCTCATTGATGTTGACTTGACCCATGATATGTTTTGAATGATGGAAAAGATGTCAGTGGATATGGTGTGACTAGAAGATTGAAAGGCACTCATGTAGTGTGGGTAGCTCACATTTGCGCTTGTGATTTGCCACAAGAAGAACATATTCCTGGTAGCTGCTGATCCAAGGAGAATGTGGAGATACTTAGAGTGTACCTGACCACAACCCAAAGCCTGGAGCCAAGTTCAGCTGAACCCAGGAGAGTTATAGCCAACACACAGGACAGTGTTTTGAAATCCACAGATATGTATAAAGTCACAGATATTTTGGTATGTATGCACATAGCATTATTGCAGCAATAGATAACTAATATAGTATGTTTCTGAAATTTTCAAAAAAATCTTTAATTTCTGGCATTTCTTGGTTTCCTACGAATATCATTTTAAATATTTCTTCCAGAAGTCCTCTATCAGCAGGGTAACACGCAGGTATCATTACAGATCTTCCACATGAGTTCACGTTACTGTGTTCTGATGCATTTGCTTCTTCAGGAACAGCTGTGGCTGGTTTTTTATCATTCAACATCTCTAGCATCAAAGATGAGAAGCAAAGTTGCAATGGTGACTTTGTAGAAAGGTGTATTTAGACGTTTTAACAGTAGTGACTTAAGTATATTATTGGAACTCATAGGCATTCTGTGGACCCTAATATCCCTTGCAAAGGCCTAGGCTGCTTAAAGTAGCCAGAGTAGATTCTATTGTTTATAGCTAACAACCCTGGCTGATATATCTCTTTGTCTTCCTCTCCCTTTTCTCTTCCTATTCCCCTCCTCCTCCTCCTTCTCCTCTTATAGATTCTGCATGGGATAATATAGTTTTGCCTCATAATTGGCCTTTCTAGGTGGCTATTATTTTGTCCAATTATCAGTGGGCTTGCTTCTCTTAACACAAAGTGCCATCTGCAAAGACACATGTGACTTCTTCAATACCTACTATAACTTCAGGTTTTGACATTGGCACCACTTTCTGTATTTCACATGCCCCTTTCTCTTTGGTACACTACTCTTATAAAATATTTTTGGAAGCCACATTTATATTGGTCTGTAGGCCTACAAGGCAGTTGAGGGATCATTGAAAACATTCTTTCTACTTCAGTATGATGTTTTGCAAAATATAGTAATAATGAATAGAAAAATCTAATAAAAAGCGCAGACATCAGAAGCATATATATTTTTATTATTAGATTCAATAGAAATATAATTGCATTTCTATATATATAAGAGCAAATGGGATCAAATAAAATAATTTAAAAACTATACATTGTATATTGAAGGTGTGCGTGTGGGTGGGTAATCGAGTATTTTTAGTACATGTAAATCTGTATGTTATACAATGTCGAGTAAATTAAAAGTTAAAAGTGAAATAGGAATTTTTTTACATCAAATGCCTTCTGACATACTGCGTGAACACTATGTTTATCAGTATTTAAAATTTGTGATAAATGATCTTGCTGCTGTTTGTTAATTTATGCAATCCCAGGTGGATCTGGATTGTAAGTGATATGCTGCTTCTAGTAACCTATGGCATATCAGTTTATTAATCTGATAGTATAAATGAATTAATAGTTAGAAAAGCTCAAAGATAAGATGTGGCTTTTTTTTTTTTTTTTCCTGACAAGTTTGCAGATATGCTGTGATTCTACTTATCTAAGTTGGGGTCAGTGAGGCTTGGTGCCAGACTGTGATTTGGTTTGATGTTGTCCCCACATTCCCACATGTTCTCCTTAGACTTACTGGGGCATGCTCCTCTTGTAGTGGGTCACAGGAGCACAGCACAGAAATGCAAATGAGATACAATTTAAGCCTCTTCTTAAATTAGAGCCACTCATAATCATTGTTCTAAGCAAGTCCCATGAGCAACCTCAACACCAATAAAATATGGAAGTACATTTCACTTACTGAAGAGAAACAATTGAAAAATTAAAGAGTTTTAATGCCACAAGTCATACAGAACAATTATGCTAATTACCACATATACTTCCATAAGTATCTGTTTCCCTCCATGTTAATGCTGAAACATGATCATTGCTTAAATTACCACAAATTAGTATAAAAGCACAATGATTCTTGGTCCACATCATAGTCATGGTGGCAGGACTTCACATTCCAACTTCCCTCTGGTATCTATGTTGAAATTAAAAGAAATTTTTCCATATTATCGTTCTGCTCTTATATATTCTGCAAAATGGATAGGATAATATAGACAAAGCCACTAGAAGTCATATAAGAACAGAAAATAAATAGAATTCAAGATGAAGTGAAGGTGACATGTGCAAATAACCTTGGAGAAAAGTGATCAGTCTCCTTTAAGTTCATGAAGGCATCACTGGCTTTGAAGAAAATATGTATACTAGCCCTCTTTATAAATCTCACAGACAAGAGAAAAATGTGAGAGCACAT
Source organism: Symphalangus syndactylus (assembly GCF_028878055.3). Taxonomy (NCBI): domain Eukaryota; kingdom Metazoa; phylum Chordata; class Mammalia; order Primates; family Hylobatidae; genus Symphalangus; species Symphalangus syndactylus. Next base: position 16,801,678 of record NC_072428.2, read on the forward strand.
TATATTTTAAAAGGACACATTATTTTTGTCTATTTAAAAAAATGCATAGTCACTTTTATACCACTATTATCATGAGCTACAGTAGAACTATTACATTTTTATTTATAGTACCTGAACCCTTTGTGGTAATGTATCAGTGTTACTTTCTTGAGTTTGATGATTATGTTTTGCTTGTATAGAATTTCCTCCTTTGTAGAAAATACGTAACAATAAATCTGAGGATATGGGGCATCGTGTTGGCAACTTAGTCTCAACAAAGCTCAGGAAAAAATATTCTTGAACAGTTTTTGCAGTCTTTCCATAAGTTTGAGAGTTGTTTAAAAAAAAAAAAACTTAAAAAAAAAGTTACACCAAAAACAAAATGTAGTGTACTTAGGAATAAATGTAATGAAAAGTATTAAGACTTTTTATGTATACATAATAAAACTTTATTAATTTTTTTAAAAAAACTAGATATACCATGTTCATGAACAGGAATTTATAATATTTAAAGCTGTAAATTATCCTGATATTATTTTATTTCTTAAATATATTCTAATATACATAGTAATCATTTTTTAATGAAACTGGACATAAAAACTTCACATGGAAAAGCAAAGGGTTGAAAATAGCCAAAATAAAAAAAAAATAAATTAGAGGGCTTTTTACATAGCAAATCATATTATAATGCTTCAGTAATTATCCCAGTGGTTTTTGTGTGTGTTTGTGGGGAGGGGGTAGGTATTGTCATTCGTTTTGCCAACAATAGATAAATAGATCAATGAAGCAAAATTAAAAGTTGAGAAATAAACCAATGCACATATAGAAACATAGGTTAAAGAAAATTTGTCTCTAAGTTCAATGATGAAAAATACATTTTTTCAAAATAGTATTTCCATAACTGGTTATGTAATTGGTTGTCTCACTAGAAGTTTTAATGTCTTTTCAAAGCCTTCACTTACATGAAAATTATGGTGATGTTTATTAATACAGATTTCATTCATTGTGCTGAAACCATGGTAGACATTTTGTAGATTAAAATATCTGCACTTCATTCAGTCTAGACAAATTTCTTGAATATATATGGCAATTTCTTATAATTTTTTTCTGCCAGTCACTTCTACTTTTCAGATAATTGATTCTTTTGTAGTGATCCTCGAATTTTCTCTTCTGTTTCTCCTTGTTATCTGTTTTTCTTTTATCATATTTACTGGGAGATTTCCACAACTTTATTTTGCAACCTTTGTATTGAGTTTTAATTTTTTCTACTATATTTTTAAGTTTCCAAGGGCTGGTTTTGTTCTCTAAATATTACTTTTTACAGCGTGCCTATTTTCATATGTACAATGTGTTCTTTCTTTTCTTTGTAAAAATTACTTATAGCTCTTTTTGCACTTTGTCTCCTTGCATTGTTCTCACTTACTCCAAAACTCTTTTAGAAATCTGTTTTGTTTTCTATATGTCCTGATAGAAAATGTGCTTAAATATCTATTGGTATTTGGCATTTAATTAATAAGTTCTAAAAAGCTGAGTGGAAGTTCTGTAAGTTAGTGAGATCAGCTCACTTGTGGGCTTCACTCTAGATTTACCTGGTTGAGAAATTGTATTTGGGGACCAAAACTGTCAGGAACTTTTTGTGTATGTATATTAAATATATAATTATGTATATATACATATACATATTTTCCCCTCTGGGAAAAATCTCCCATCTCTGGCCATAGATTATATAAACTTCTCTGTCATTATTCTGTGACCCAAGTAGAAAGTAAAAATAATAGCACATATATAGTGCCTATTGTTTGCCAAGCACTGGAATATTTATTTTACATATATTTACCCATACATTCTTTACATTAATCCAATAATTATGATTATATTGGTTTTTTAGATGAATAAATTGAGGCACGGAGAAGAAAACTAACTTACCTAAGAGACTGTTGGCTATGAAGCTGAGATTCTAATTCAAGAGTGCTCTTCCAAATGTGATACACCTGTTTTTTTAATTTTTTTAATTTTAGGTTTATTTTCATTAACCTAGGCATTAATTTAAGCTCTCATTCATGCTTTTTTTTGCATTACATTGCCCTCAGCTGTGCCTCGTGTTTGACCAGTTCAAAGTACTTACTTATTATTGAATCTTTCTAGATAAAATACATTCATTTCTCTTCTTGCGCAGGGAAAGGGCTATTGTAGTTCTGAGTCAGGCGGGTGAAGATCAAAGTGCTAAACAACTTTTTAAAACAGACTTTCAAACTATTCTGTAGGTTTTTGTCCCCTACACTCCCATTTGCGGAGGTCTGTAGTTCAGCAAATTCTTGCACATTTCTAGGATAATCCAATGCAAAGCAGGTGGTTGTTTGTCTTTGTCTCTGGCTATCTTAAGTTTCAGCCTTCTCCGGTCTTCTAAATTTGTTACCACTATCCATCTGTTTTACATTTCCATATTTTTTCCTTGCCACTTTATTTGTCCTTATATGATAATTCTTTTTTTTTAATCACTTTACTTTTATTTCTGTGAGATATAGAAGGAAACTGCAGTGGACATGTGTGTTTATTCTCTCATCTTTAACAAGAACCCATCTTTATTTTTCTTGATAAAGATTATTTGTGACTCACATCATATTTGTAGATGGTGGACTCTATAGCTGAGAACCATGTTGTGGATAAAGACAGTTCCCTTTTTTCAGCCTAAAATTTTCTGATCCCAGTTCGTTGAAGAGCATAACATATCAGAATCGGGATTTTAGAGATTGGCTGGAAACAATGAATCTGTTACATCATCAGTGAGGGGCTTTCTATTGTGCAGACCTGCAAGTCCTGAATCTAAGTTGAAGATAAGGATGACTCCTCTAGGCTCTACTCACACCTCCAGGAACTAGAAGATGTGGGAAGATGAGCATTGATACAATGTCTCTGTTTGCCTACTTGAAGTTCCTTCATCTTTAAGCTTCTGTTGTATCAAGGCTTCACATAGGAAGCCTTTGTTTCCTTAAATGAGCTTTTGAAAAGCTGTGTGAAAACCAGACAAAATAACTTATTAAAAAAAAAGCTATCAAGAAATTTAGGTAGTGCATTGGTTCTTAGCCTCTGCTGAACATAAAAATTAACCAGGGAGTTTTCAAAGTCCCGATTTAAAAGCTGCCCTCAAGAAAAATTAAATCTGAATCTCCAGGGATAGGACCTAAGTACCGTAGTATTTTTTTAAGGCTTGTCAAGGGATTTCAATATGCAGCCTGGTGCATTGATCTTGTGCATTGTTTGAGCATTCCTCAACCAACCAGTGAATCTGCTAAACAGATCTAGTTATCAGGCTGTTTCCCAACATCTCTGGACATGTTGGTGTGAGACTAATTTAGTAATAGAGCAAAACTGAAGATAATTGTTCTGTGATTAAGTCTTTCGCAGTTCCCTCTTGGTATGTGTCTCAGAGCTCACTCACTTCAAGCATTCCTTATTTTTCTGAGAAGATGCTTTTCTAAGACCTCTTATATTCCTGCTTTAGGCCTGTGAATATATCCGTGTGTGTGTGTGTGTGTGTGTGTGTGTGTGTTATGAATTTTTTTCTTTCTAGCGAACTTTTAGCAATTGGAGACAACTCATGGCAAGATGACTTGGAAGGCTGAATATAAATAACTAGATCCTGAGCTGCTGCATTAGTTGGTAAAGCGGGAAAGTGAATTTCAGTCCTGTTAGATTTTGTTATAAAGCAAACTCTCTCCCAAACAGCCATCTTAATTTAATTACCACATTCTCCATTACTGGCTGAATTTGTGACAATGGCAGCTTTATGTCTCTCTCTCTCTTTTATTATACTTTAAGTTCTGGGATACATGTGCAGAACGTGCAGGTTTGTTACATAGGTATACACATGCCATGGTGGTTTGCTGCACCCATCAACTCATCATCTACATTAGGTATTTCTCCTAATGCTATCCCTCCCCTAGACCCAACCCCCCGACAGGCCCCAGTGTGTGATGTTCCCCTCCCTGTGTCCATGTGTTCTCATTGTTGAACTCCCACTTACGAGTGAGAACATGCGGTGTTTGGTTTTCTGTTTCTGTGTTAGTTTGCTGAGAATGATGATTTCCAGCTTCATCCATGTCGCTCCAAAGGACATGAACTCATCCTTTTTTATGGCAGCTTAATATTCCATGATGTACACATGCCACATTTTCTTTATCCAGTCTGTCATTGATGGGAATTTGGGTTGGTTCCAAATCTTTGCTGTTGTGAACAATGCCACAATAAATATACGTGTGCATGTGTCTTTATAGTAGAATGATTTATAATCCTCTTGGTATATACCCAGTAATGAGATCGCTGGGTCAAATGATATTTCTGGTTCTAGATCCTTGAGGAATCGCCACACTGTCTTCCACAATGGTTGAAATAATTTACACTCCCACCAACAGTGTGAAAGCATTCCTATTTCTTCACATCCTCTCCAGCATCTGTTGTTTCTTGACTTTTTAATGATTGCCGTTCTAAGTGGTGTGAGATGGTATCTTTCTAATTGTGGTTTTGATTTGCATTTTTCTAATGACCAGTGATGATGAGCTTTTTTTCGTGTATTTGTTGGCCGCATAAATGTCTTCTTTTGAGAAGTGTCTCTTCGTGTCCATCGCCCAATTTTTGGTGGGGTTGTTTGTTATGTGTCTCTCTTAATAGGAACTGATTCGAGCTCCCTCTTGAAGCGTTAGGGTCAGAGGAGCAGTGGTTGAAGTGGCTCAGTACATCACTTGACTGGAAGAGCTTTCCAGTTAATATACAAAGGCTCATTTAAGGAAATGGTAGGGCATATGAAAAAAGAGGAAGGGCATGGAGTTTTGAAGATTTTGAAGAAGAGAACAAATGTTAAGCTCTTTGCAATACATAAGGCACCCATTCAATGAAAAATAGAAAAATAGTCATGATGGGAATAAGCACAATGAAAATGATAATGTCTGCTTTGAAATAAATGGAAACACCACAGTGCAAGCACATGCTTATGTTCATTTTAGGTCTAGGGAAGTGGCCTAAGTGAGGAATATAAATGCCAAGAACTCTTCCTTATTTTTATCGCCTGTCATTACCACAGACTTACATGAGGTTTATCTTCAGCCAGTGTGGGATCTGAAAGCAGTTTCAACAGAGCCGGTTCTACAGGCAAAAGACACCTTTGACCATGTGAGCTCTTACCTGTTTTTCGTTTCAATCCTAACATGCGACCCTAAAATTCTTCCACAGGATAGCTAGGAAGAGTCATATTTTTGTAACACTCAGTTTTCATAAAAAATCAGGGCTTTTTCATTTATGCTTGAAATAAAACTCCTGACATTATTTAGCAATAAATGAAAACATGGCATGAATAGAACTACAGACCCCTAACAGATTCCAATTGGCCAGCCCAGGATATGAAGTGGAGTGAGCTATAGGGGGAAGAATTATGAAGAGAAACTAGGGTGCAGGAAACAAAAAGAAAACGTAATATAATTATGCTTGCAAAAGCTTTGTCAACAGCATTCCCAAAACATTTAATGGAGTAGCTGATGTCATTATGAAATTATGTTTATTATGACAGTCAAAGAAAAAGAGCAGATGAAAGGATATTAAAATATATAACTGCACAATAATGTAGCTTGTTTTTAGAGTAGTGGATGATCTCATTTTTTTGTACCGACATGTTAGTAACCTTGGAAACTGATATGTAAAAATTAGCATGGTATCTGCCACAGCATAGTTACTTTTATTGGTCAGAATTTGTTTGGCTCTAATTGATATCCCAAGGAGTCTTAAGAAAAAAAAGCAATAAATGTATTATTGCCTCATATAATTAGAAATTTCATTGTTGATCCATGAGCAATTTGGAATTACATATGTTGACTAGGAGAAATAAAAAAATGCTTATTGGAAAGGTATAATCTAGCAGTCAACACCGGAAGAAGGAGGTGGGTCTAGGCCTTCAAATCATTATTTCAAAAATTTAAAAAGGGATGATTTTCCCAAAGGAATATCAAGATGCTGTCACCAATATAAGAGGGGATAGGAAACAGCCAAGGAGAAACATCTGTTGTTACTAACAGCAATTGCATAATGCCAATTGAATGAATGACTGTGTTACAAATAGGATTAAGAGGGAATGGTGAAAACAAGTGCATGGACAATTTTAGGAGTGTGGCAAAATTAGTACTGTGACGGCTGAAAGGTGTATTACAGTGTCCCCTTTGTTTTTATTTATTGGGTTAGAAAGATTTTATATTTGCCATGTAAAATAACTTCTAATTTTTTTTCATATGAATATATAATATGTTCTCTGTGAAGCATTACTGCTTAGGTCTGGGGCCCTCAAAATTAAACAGGTCTGAATCAAACCAGGGTCTTGTTTTGTTAGGTTGTTTGTTTGTATGCTTTTTTTTACTCTTTTAAAATATTGTTTTCCATATAACCGAATCTCTGTATCTATACACATAATTTTTAATAGACTAGAGCATTGGTGTAAAGAAATGAAAAAAAAATCTAATTCTGTACCAAGAATATTAAACACTGATATGATGTTCTTTGTCAGACCTTGGATGTTTAGGTGAACAGTGAAATCATCCAAGTTCAATGATAACCTGAGATTGTCATTTTTTACTAGACTTCAGGATTCCCTTAGTGAGCAGCCATGTAGAATTTTAGTCACAGCTCTATTTCCAGTATTTCCTATGGCCACATAGAAAAATTATACTCATTCTGAGTGGATTTTGTAAAACCTAAGAAAATAAAGCAAATTAAAATAAAACCAAGAGGCTCTGAGAAAATGAAGTTATCTCAAAAAGAGGGTACTTGCGTGTATAGTTGGTCTTCCATAGCTGCAGGTTCTACGTGTGCAGATTTAACCTTGGATGAAAAATATTGATACCCAAACATGATAAAATGGTAAAAAATATTATAGTATAACAACTATTAACATAAGATTTAGACTGTATGACATGTTTAGACATATTTAAGTAATCCAGAGATGATTGAAAGTATTTGGGAGGATGTGCATAGGCCATATTCAAATACCACACCATTTATATAAGATACTTGAGCATCTGCAGATCTTGGTAAGGAGCATAATCCTGGAACCAATTTCTCTTGAATACCGAGGTAGACTATGTGAGCAATAATTCCAGATCCTAGAAAACTATGGTTTCATGAAACTTGAGATTTAAAGTATTTTAAAGATTTTAAATAAAGACCACCTGATATGTCCTAATGAAACATGGAGGCTTTAGAAACGTAACTGTGTATTTTAATTTCCCGTATCACTGGCAAGAGAATCCAAACAGAGCATACAGGGAAACTACTCAAGGAATGGTGCAGTGAAAGTTAGGAATTTTGTTAATCAATTATTTTATTCATTTACTTATATATTATACTGACATAACTATAATATAATATATATTTCTCTAGACTTTGAGCTTCTCATGTGCAGAGACCTTGCCTCTTTTGTTCACTTCTGTATTCTTAGCATTTGAGATGATGGTAGGCATATAGAGAGTATTTCGAATAGTACTTGAAATGAATAAATAAATACTTGGGTAAAGACTTTTGAAAGAGTTTGAAAACCAAACTGGAACACACAAAAAATTATTGTAAATAATGTGATTTTTGTATTCTTCATTCAACCAGTTGATAAATTAGAAATGGAGACTGTAATAGGATGAATTTAAAAGCAAGAGGTAGAAATGACATGTAAACATTCAAGAGTCCAATCTGAATGATTTAATTGGATTGATAGCTTAATTTTAGAATGCAAGGACATTTCAGACTCTGCTAGGTGCTCTGCTCCTCAACATTTAGGCTGAGATGGAAGGTATTGACAAGGTTTTGACGAGAACAATTTATCTTTATTATTTTCATGCTGTGTTATGCTTGTCCAGAAACCAAACAAATGTCAACCATAGTCAGCTACTTTGGGATGGTACCTTAACTCTTAGGCTAAGAATTCCGTAAACTCTTTAGTAAAGAAAGCCTTTCTGGGGTATAGGGAATGCACTAAATTCATCCTACCCTTGGAGTAAGATTTAGGTTGCACACACACACATAATACATACATGCACAGATATTTACATGCATATTCATACATGTTTTTCCTCATACAAGTTCAAGAATGAGGTTTTGGAGTGCTGTAATTTCTAGATTCTTTCTTTTCTTAATAGGTAAAAGAAAGAATGGGCTCCATCAGGGAAACTTACACGAATTTCATTAAATCCTCACTAAAGTCTTCTCTGGCTGTAAAATATCATACGTATTTATGGCAGAGTAACGTTCCCAAATATTTAATCCTCTTGGAGTTTGATTAAGTCATGTGCTTCATGTCTTCATTTCTCTGCCTATGCAACCCGAAAGACTGAATGTCCTGCAAGATGTGACAAAACAGAACTTCCATCACCCTGAATCCCAGAATTGCCACATGAGCATTACTGGATATTCAGTGTAAGTGGGCAACACATTTTATTGGATTAATCCACTGAGATTTTTATGGTTTATTTTATTATTACTTTAAATATTTGTCTTGTGGCCTTATAAATATAGTATGTAAAGTCATAGGCTTTAGTATAATGACTACGAATATGTCAAACGCATCTCGGATTGATTTTTTTGCTTGGTTCTGTGATCTTTGTCTAAAACTTAGCTTACCACAATGTTGTCATTTTTCTTTTTTTGTTTGTTTGTTTTTTTTTGTTTTCTGAGATGGAATCTCACTGTGTCGCCCAGGCTGGAGTGCAGTAGCGGGATCTGGGCTCACTGCAACCTCTCTGCCTCCTGGGTTCAAGCAATTCCCTGCCTCAGCCTCCCAAGTAGCTGGGATTACAAGTGCCCGCCACCACGCCTGGCTAATTTTTTTTATTTTTAGTAGAGAAGGGGTTTCACCATCTTGGTCAGGCTGGTTTTGAACTCCTGACCTCGTGATCCACCTGCCTCAGCCTCCCAAAGTGCTGGGATTACAGGTGTGAGCCACTGTGCCCGGCCCAATGTTGTCATTTTTCTGACTAATTCCAAGAAAAGTTTTGAGGATTAATCTAGAAAAAGCAATTAGCAATTTACATGGAACCTAATAGGTGCAAAAACAAAGATAGTTTCTTTATCTTTTAGCTAACTTATCAACCAATCTTGGATTACTGGAACATTATCAAATTGATCTGTTTTCTGGAACATAAATACTTTGCCATAGAAAATAATGAGGTAAATAGTATTTCCTATGTAATTTTTTTTTTTTTTTTTTTTTTTTGCAAAATGCAAGGTTTAGTTTAATTGTATCTTCATTGTAAACTGTTTGTTTTTAAAAAACAAATAAAAGCTTATTTACAATTGGGAAGTATCAATTTTTGAACCAGCAACATTTTGCCTAATACTTGCTTCAAAAAGAACTAATTTATATATGCTATTTTATCTAGAAAGTGAGCTAGACATTTAATAGACCATAATCTAAATCTCACTCTGAGAAAGCTCTGGTTTCTATTTTTCCATCATTTTATAATAAATATTTACAAACACATAGCAAAGTTGCAGTATATCCACCATCAACCATCTTATATTTTGATGCATTTCAAAGTAAACCTTTGACATCAGTATACTTCCCTTCTAATCATTTAAGCATGTATATTATGAATTAGAAATCTATATGTATTTACATTTTTTATATGACTTTTATTATAAAAGTAGTATGTGTTCATTTTAGAAATTGGAAGTTACAGATAAAAATATTGACAGATCTAACAGTTAGTATTTATTTGTACCAGCCATCTCAATTAATCCATTATCACACCCTAGAAAATAGCATTATCCCCATTTTACAGATGAAGAATCTATGAACAAGTTGCCCCAGTTCCCACAGTGACAGAGTTAGGGAATGCACCCAGGTATGTTTCATAACCTTACTTTTTTGTTTTTTCATTTTTATGGATATTCATTGGTACATGTGATAGTTTAATACAAGCATGCCATGTGTAATGACCAAGTCTGGGTAATTGGGATATTCAGCATCTCAAACTTTTATCATTTATTTGTGTTGGGAGCATTCCAAATCTATTCTTCTAGTTATTTTGAAATATACAATATTTATGGTTAACAGTAGTCACCCTATTGTTGCCAAACACTAGATCTTTCTTCTATGTAACTGTATTTTTACACCCATAAACTGACCCCTCTTTCTCCTGCTTCTACTCTGCTTTTCCCAGCCCCCAGTAGCCACCAACGTAAAACTCAAGTTTGGCAAAACAAACATTTGCATACTTGAGAGAAAATGTTAATTTTAAGGCAACAATAAGGAAAAATGAAGTAAAGTATTTCAGTGCTTCCAGTGTTCTGCAAGTGAAAACAGAACAATTAAAAAAGTATAACCACAACACAGACCTAAATTATATTCCTTTATTCTGCCAGTAATTGTGACAGCCTCAAAAATGATGAAAGACTTCATCATCTTTCTGTTAAAATTCATTTAATTATATGCATCTTAGCTTGGATGAGTTATTGTTATTATTACACTGTTTTTGAGGCTTCATTGCAAATTGTGTGGGGGTGTTGGGGTGGAGTAGTCAGAAAAAATATATTGCTACATACATTCTCTCTATATCTTTATGATGTAAAAATAGCAGTATTTTGCCCTCATTCATTGTTACATTATTTCTACAATATTTGCTACACACTTATTTTACTATTTATTATTATAATTTTCAGAGCATTGAATAATTTTAAATTTTATCTAAGAATTTTAACTTCTGATATAGCTTTACTTATTAAAGGTTAAAAAATAATCATTTAATCTTTACTCATTAAATACTACTGAACTGAAGTGCAAAAGCTGGTATTAACAATGCAGGATATTTTTGGTGAGTACAGAAGCAAATATATTCTACTATACGTATCTGCTTATTCAAGAATATACAATTCTGATGCATAAGGATATACTTTCTTATAACCAGCATCTAAGATCCAACTCCAAAGCAGCATTTGCTGTGAATGAAAAATAGCTGTTACCCTATGACTCATTCACACTTTGCCCTTCTAATCAGAAACATCAGAAAAGATAGTAATTCATGTAAAAATATGACACTTCTCAGATATGTCAGGTTCTTCTTGGCTCCTTGAATAAATGGGTTCTTTGTGGCTACAGTCAGTTGACAACTGACTTTCATTATGCACTTTGCATATATAAGTTACTTTTTAAGTGAGCACAATAAACTCTTATAAAATATATGAAAATGTTGATTCCTAGGGAGTTTACTGTCTAGCTTGAAAAGCCACTGACATACACAGGAATAATTCTAGTGGCTATCTAGATTATATTTTAATTTATCTGTATTGATCATAAATACAAAGGGAGAGAACTGGGTATGGACTTTCATTCTGTCACCTACCAATTTTATAATTTCTGAACCTACGTTCCTTCATCTGCCTGGTTACATTACTAAAATATAGGGTTGCTGTGGATAAAAGTACACCTATATAGTATAACATAATTATCCATATCTGTTTCTCTCTTTCGTTTTTTAAAATTTGCCTTTGAATATGGCCTGGCACAGCCATGTGTGGTGGCTCATGCCCATAATCTCAGGGACTTGGGACTTGGGAGGCCAAGGCAGGAGGATTGCTTGAGGCTAGGATTTTTTTTTTATGTTTTTAATGTTTTACTTTTTAATTTTTATGGGTACAGAGTAGTTGTGTATATTTATAGGGTACATGAGATGTTTTGATACAGACATGCAATGGGTAATAATCACATCATGGAGAATGGGGGATCCATCCCCTCAAGCATTTATCCTTTAAATACCAGGTATTTGATTAAGAGAAATTGGGATGGAGAAGATAAGCAACTGCAGCAGAAGTTGTAATGGTCTTCAACTGTCTATATCATCATCAGTCTTCTAGCTCAAATGATGGCTTGAATACACTGCCACCAGACGTATTTTCTGGTTCAAAAATTGAAAGCAAGTTTTCAAGTGCCAGGATGAAATCCACGGCAATAATGTAAAATGTAATTGCCCCATTTATTATTACACAGATTACCAAAGGTCTGATGGTGTTTTTAATGGCAGTGTGTTTTAATGGCAATGTGTTTTATTTCTTTGGTGGAAAAAAGGGTTATGCTCCAGCGACCTAAAATAGCCCCACTGAGCATATTTCGCACCTCCACACAAGGCACTTGGGGATTTGTATGGGAAGAGTCCTTTTTCTTGGGTTGAAAGAGATGTGATGTGGAAAGGGAAAAGGTTGCTGAGGGCAGGAGGTACCTTCCATTCAACTAAGGTCATAGGTAGCTGTTGTCCTTTTGGTACCTTTCTCTGGCCCATGGGGGCAGCAGTGGGCGAGAGGGCGTTATTTAGTTGATGGAGGTAAGGAAAAAAATAAAGCATATGAAGTTGAAGATTGAGCACTATGTGGAAAAGTTTTATTGTTAAGCAGGGAACCTGTGTCTAGGCTCTGGGGATGAGATGCCTAGACTCGGGAGGGGTGTGGGGAGAACTACGGTGGGTCCTTCAAAGCCAAGACACTGCAAACGCTATTTGTGCCCTTAGGATAGCAAAGTCTCTGATGGCTGCTGTGTGGCTGGTGATGTGTGAACTGTCCCAGGGAGGGGCTCCTGCTTGGGATATGGCGATATAAGATGTGGTGCCCAGCTGCCCCTGCTAGGCACAGGTCATGCGTGTCAGGATTGGGTGGCCCAGCCCACTTTGCACCAGTGTCAGCCGGCTCATGGCCAGGCCAGGGTTTGTCAGTGGCCACAGTGGTGGGAGGTGAAGACAGTGCCCTTCTCATATACTCCTTTTATTTATTATACTCCCCTGCCCATTTCTACCATCTACGTCATATGGCACTTGGGAACATGCAGTTTGATCCTGGACACTACCCTCAGCCTCTCTGAGCCTCAGCCTGCTCACCTCTGAGGAAGGGGGATAAATGCCCAGAACAGAATGAGCTTAACAACAGATGTCCTGAACCACTGAATGTGGACCACCCTGACCCTGCAACCTCACAGTGGGATTTTTTTTTTTTTTTAAGTTTTAGGGTACATGTGCACAACGTGCAGGTTTGGTACATATATATACATGTGCCATGTTGGTGTGCTGCACCCATTAACTCATCATTTACATTAGGTATATCTCTAATGCTATCCCTAGCCCCTCCCCCACCCCACAACAGGCCCCGGTGTGTGATGTTCCCCTTCCTGTGTCCACGTGTTCTCATTGTTCAATTCCCACCTATGAGTAAGAATATGCGGTGTTTGCTTTTTTGTCCTTGTGATAGTTTGCTGAGAATGATGGTTTCCAGCTTCATCCATGTCCCTACAAAGGACATGAACTCATCATTTTTTATGGCTGCATAGTATTCCATGGTGTATATGTGTCACATTTTCTTAATCCAGTTTATCATTGTTGGACATTTGGGTTGGTTCCAAGTCTTTGCTATTGTGAATAGTGCCGCAATAAACATACGTGTGCATGTGTCTTCATAGCAGCATGATTTATAATCCTTTGGGTATATACCCAGTAATGGGATGGCTGGGTCAAATGGTATTTCTAGTTCTAGATCTCTGAGGAATCGCCACACTGACTTCCACAATGGTTGAACTAGTTTACAGTCCCACCAACAGTGTAAAAGTGTTCCTATTTCTCCACATCCTCTCCAGAACCTGTTGTTTCCTGACTTTTTAATGATTGCCATTCTAACTGGTGTGAGATGGTATCTCATTGTGGTTTTGATTTGCATTTCTCTGATGGCCAGTGATGATGAGCATTTTTTCACATGTCTTTTGGCTGCATAAATGTCTTCTTTTGAGAAGTGTCTGCTCATATCCTTTGCCCACTTGTTGATGGGGTTGTTTGTTTTTTTCTCATAAATCTGTTTGAGTTCATTGTAGATTCTGGATATTAGCCCTTTGTGAGATGAGTAGATTGCAAAAATTTTCTCCCATTCTGTAGGTTGCCTGTTCACTCTGATAGTAGTTTCTTTTGCTGTGCAGAAGCTCTTTAGTTTAATTAGATCCCATTTGTCAATTTTGGCTTTTGTTGCCATTGCTTTTGGTGTTTTAGACATGAAGTCCTTGCCCATGCCCATGTCCTGAATGGTATTGCCTAGGATTTCTTCTAGGGTTTTTATGGTTTTAGGTCTAACATTTAAATCTTTAATCCATCTTGAATTAATTTTTGTATAAGGTGTAAGGAAGTGATCTAGTTTCAGCTTTCTACATATGGCTAGCCAGCTTTCCCAGCACCATTTATTAAATAGAGAATAGTTTTCCCATTTCTTGTTTTTGTCAGGTTTGTCAAAGATCAGATAGTTGTAGATATGTGGCATTATTTCTGAGGGCTCTGTTCTGTTCCATTGATCTATGTCTCTGTTGTGGTACCAGTACCATGCTGTTTTGGTTACTGTAGCCTTGTAGTATAGTTTGAAAAAGGGATATAAATGGCTATACTTATGTGTATTTATGAGCTTGATTGTCTTCTACAATCATGATTATATATGACAGACAATTCCCAGTACTATTATCCGGTTGTTTTCTTTGCAATAAAAGATAGTTATTTTAGTTAAGAGTTATAACTAACATGGGTTATTGAGACTATATGAAAAGCAATGATGATTGAGGAAAGCCTTGTGTATGTAAAGCTGAGGTTTTGTTTTTCTAGGAAAAAAGAGAGTAGTTTTATCTTAAAATGAAATATGTTTGATCTAGAGTAAGAAAAAAACACACAAAAGGAGGAAACTTGAGTGTGCATAGCAAGTAGGAGAAGGTATGAGGGATGTTAATTTTGTTTGCCTTGGTTTAAAATACCTAAGCCTGAAAAAAAGCTCAGATAATTTATATTTTGGCAAAGTTCACTGAGTTTTGATGAATTTATTCACCGCATAATTTAAGGGGGTCAGTGATGAGGGTGGGTGGTCATGCCAAATATTTATCAATATGAAACTGAAATGTGACTTTTTCTGTTTAGTTGATAAGTAAGCCTTAGAAACTCTACAGGGATAATAAAATGTCATTGCTTAATCTTTTAGGTATATTTTCAACATAGCAAAGAGTCTATATCTCATTGAAAAACCTTCTGTGCTTAGTTTTCATTTTATTATGCAACTGGCTAATTTTTTGAAAAATTCCTCACTTATGAAAAACCTAAAGTTTCTTACAAAACTGTTACTATTTTTGTGATAAGAATGAAAAGGTTCGTTAACATTACCCAAAGAGATGGCCACTCCATACCACAGGCAAATAAGAAACTATAAAATTAAAATTATGCTTATAAGCCATCTTTCCCCATTTAATATCACTTAGAAATTAGCTAAGAATCTGGGGGGCCGGGCGCGGTGGCTCGTGCCTATGATCCCAGCACTTTGGGAGGCCGAGGCGGGCGGATGATGAGGTCAGGAGACTGAGACCATCCTGGTGAACACGGTGAAACCCTGTCTCTCCTAAAAAAAATACAAAAAATTATCCAGGCGTGGTGGTGGGTGCCTGTAGTCTCAGCAACTCGGGAGACTGAGGCAGGAGAATGGCATGAACCTGCGAGGCAGAGGTTGCAGTGAGCTGAGACCATGCCACTGCACTCCAGCCTGGGTGACAGAGCGAGACTCTGTCTCCAAAAAAAAAAAAAAAAAAAAAGAAATTAGCTGAGAATCCAAAGATTATCCATTAACATTTTAATATTAGTTCATGAATTTTAGTTATCGAAAGATCTTAGAAATAATATTTATTATTATATACTACAAAACATATTTATACTTTATAAGCATGTCAGAATTATGATTCCACTTAATTAAATCTACATTTATATTTTTATGATATTGAATATTGTATGTCTTATATTGGTAATCCAGTACAAGTTTAGAAATTTCAGATTAATTTGCCTCTTAGTGAAAAAACAAATCCAAATTTCACATAAAGCAAAACTTTAGAAATCATGCAAATATATCTTGTATATAATCTTATAAAGTGTTTATATTTTACTCCATATTGAAACAAAAAATTGACATATAGCTATCATTAATATTTTAAATACAAAATTATTGATAGCATAATTTGCAAAATTCGTCTTGATTATTCTTGGATTCTTAAAATGTTTCTAAGATATCAGTGTCTGCAATAAAGATTTGCTTCAGTAACTTTCAAGTGTTATGAGTCCATTCTATTTATTTTCTGGGAAATTTTGAAATACTTAAATTTTTATCTATGCTTATTTATATTTATAAAATAATCAGAAGACAACTAATTTAAGAAATACTATAATCAAGTTTTTAACCCCTGAAGGTAGGAAACTATTTCACACTTATAATGAAATGTAAAAGCCGTACTCAACTACAGATGCACAGACACATGCACAAATTATATTTTGTTCTTTTTTTAAAAATTATACGTTAAGTTCTGGGATATGTGTGCAGAACATGCAGGTTTGTTACATAGGTATACATATGCCACGGTGGTTTGCTGCACCCATCAACCCATCATCTACATTATTTCTCCTAATGTTATCCCTCCCATAGCCCCACATTCCCTGACAGGCCCCCGGTGTGTGACGTTCCCCTCCCTGTGTCTATGTGTTCTTGTTCAACTCCCACTTATGAGTAAGAATATGCAGTGTTTGGTTTTCTGTTCCGGTGTTACTTTGCTGAGAATGATGGTTTCCAGCTTCATCCATATCCCTACAAAGGAAATAAACTCACCCTTTTTTATGGCTGCATAGTATTCCATGGTGTACACATGCCACATTTTCTTTATCCAATCTATCATTGATGGGAATTTGGGTTGGTTCCAAGTCTTTGCTATTGTGAATAGTGCTGCAATAAATGTATGTGTGCATGTGTCTTTCTGGTGGAATGATATATATATTCCTTTGGCTATAATACTGTCAGTAATGGGATTACTGGGTCAAATGGTATTTCTGGTTCTAGAGCCTTGAGGAATCACCACACTGTCTTCCACAATGGTTGAACTAATTTACACTCCCACCAACAGTGTAAAAGTGTTCCTTTTTCTCCACATCCTCTCCAGTATCTGTTGTTTTCTGACTTTTTAATGATTGCTATTCTAACTGGCATGAGATGGTATCTCATTGTGGTTTTGATTTGCATTTCTCTAATGTCCAGTGATGATGAGCTTTTTTCATATGTTTGTTGGCTGCATAAATCTCTTCTTTTGAGAAATGTCTGTTCATATCCTTCACTCACTTTTTGATGGGGTTATTTATTTTTTTGTTGTAAATTTCTTAAAGTTCTTTGTAGATTCTGGATATTAGCCCTTTGTCAGATGGATGGATTGCAAACATTTTCTCCCATTCTGTAGGTTGCCTGTTCACTCTGATAGTAGTTTCTTTTGCTGTGCAGAAGCTCTTTAGTTTAATTAAATCCCATTTGTCAATTTTGGCTTTTGTTGCCATTGCTTTTGGTGTTTTAGTCATAAAGTCTTTGCCCATGGCTATGTCCTGAATGGTATTGCCTAGGTTTTCTTCTAGGGTTTTTATGGTTTTAGGTCTAACATTGAAGTCTTTAATCCACCTTGAGTTAATTTTTATATAAGGTGTAAGGAAGGGGTCCAGTTTCATTTTTCTGCATATGGATAGCCAGTTTTCCCAACACCATTTATTAAATAGAGAATCCTTTCCCTATTGCTTGTTTTTGTCTGGTTTGTCAAAGATCAGATGGTTGTAGATGTGTGGAGTTACTTCTGAGGACTCTGTTCTGTTCCATTGGTCTATATCTCTGTTTTGGTACCAGTACTGTGATGTTTTGCTTACTGTAGCCTTAAGTCAGCTAGTGTGATGCCTCCAGCTTTGTTCTTTTTGCTTAGGTTTGTCTTGGCTGTACGGGTTCTTTTTTGGTTCCATAGGAAGTTTAAAGTAGCTTTTTCTAAATCTATGATAAAAGTCAATGGTAGCTTGATGGGGATAGCATTGAATCTATAAATTACTTTAAGCAATATGGCTGTTTTCATGATATTGATTCTTCCTATCCATGAGCATGGAGTGTTTTTCCGTTTGTTTGTGTCCTCTCTTGTTTCCTTGAGCAGTGGTTTGTAGTTCTCCTCGAAGAGGTCCTTCACATTCCTTGTAAGCTGTATTCCTAGGTATTTTATTCTCTTAGTAGCAATTGTGAATGGGAGTTCATTCATGATTTGGCTCTCTGTCTATTATTGGTGTTGCTTGTGATTTTTGCACACTGATTTTGTATCCTGAGACTTTGCAGAAGTTGCTTTTCAGCTTAAGGAGATTTGGGGCTGAGACTATGGGGTTTTCTAAATAGACAATCATGTCATCTGCTAACACAGAAAATTTGACTTTTACTCTTCTTATTTGGATACCTTTATTTCTTTCTCTTGCCTGATTGTCCTGGCCAGAACTTCCAATACTACATTGAATAGAAGTGGTGAGAGAGGGCATCCTGGTCTTGGGCTGGTTTTCAAAGGGAATGCTTCCAGCTTTTGCCCATTCAGTATGATATTGGCTGTGGGTTTGTCATAAATAGTTACTATTATTTTGAGATACATTCCATCAATACCTAGTTTATTGAGAGTTTTTAGCATGAAGGGGTGTTGCATTTTATTGAAGGCCTTTTCTGCATCTATTGAGATCATGTGGTTTTGTCATTGGTTCTGTTTATGTGATGGATTACATTTATTGATTTGTGTATGTTGAACCAGCCTTGCATCCCAGGGATGAAGCCGACTTGTTCGTGGGGGATAAGCTTTTTGATATGCTGCCGGATTCAGTTTGCCAGTATTTTATTGAGGATTTTTGCATCAATGTTCATCAGGGATATTGTCCTGAAATTTTCTTTTTTTGTTGTATCTCTGCCAGGTTTTGGTATCGGGATGATGCTGGCCTCATAAAATGAGTTAGGGAGGATTCCCGCTTTTTCTACTGTTTGGAATAGTTTCAGAAGGAATGGTAGGGACCAGCTCATCTTTGTACTCCTGGTGGAATTCAGCTGTGAATCCGCCTGGTCCTGGGCTTTTTTTGGTTGGTAGGCTATTAATTACTGCCTCCATTTCAGAACTTGTTATTGGTCTATTCAGGGATTTGATTTCTTTCTGGTTTAGTCTTGGGAGGGTGTATGTGTCCAGGAATTTATCAATTTCTTCTAGAGTTTCCATTTTATTCGTTAGAGGTGTTTATAATATTCTCTGATGGTAGTTTGTATTTCTGTGGGATCAGTGGTGACATCCTGTTTATCATTTTCTATTGTGTCTATTTGATTCTTCTCCCTTTTCTTCTTTATCGGTCTGGCTAGCAGTCTATTTTGTCAATCTTTTCAAAAAATAAGCTCTTGGATTCATTGATTTTTTGAAGAGTTTTTCATGTCTCTCCTTCATTTCTGCTCTGATCTTACTTATTTCTTGTCTTCTACTAGCTTTTGAATTTCTTTGCTCTTACTTCTCTAGTTCTTTTAATTGTGATGTTAGGGTGTTGATTTTAGATCTTTCCTGCTTTCTTCTGTGGGCATTTAGTTTTATAAATTTCCCTGTAAACACTGCTTTAGCTATTTCCCAAAGATTCTGCTACATTGTAGACAACTTATATTTTCAATTCTACAACTTATACCGCAAGTCAAACGTACACACAAACATTTTTTTTTAATTACCTGTTCAGATTCCAAAGAGCTGTTCTCCTTCTTAATGGGTATGCAATTCTTAATTGATATAAACTGACAAATAAGCAAACAAGTTAAAAAACAAGCACTAATAGCTGGGTGCGGTGGCTCACACCTGTAATCTCAGCATTTTGGGAAGCCAAGATGGGTGGATCATGAGGTCAGGAGTTCAAGACCAGCCTGGCCAAGATGGGGAAACCTCATCTCTACTAAAAATACAAAAATTAGCCAGGTGTGGTGGCGGGTGCCTGTAATCGCAGCTACTCAGGAGGCTGAGGCAGGGAATTGCTTGTACCCAGGAGACAGAGGTTGCAGTGAGCCGAGGTCACACCACTGCACTCCAGCCTGGGTGACAGAGCAAGACTCCATCTCAAAACAGCAATAACAACAACAACAACTAAAGCACTAATAAAACCGTACATTCTTTTTTCCCTCCGCTGAAAAAGAATAGATCCCTATAATCTGTTTGATAGAGATTATCAAATGTTTTGACCATAAAATCAAATGTCCAATGTTTATTACCAAAGTAACATAACTTATCATCTGTGAACAAAGTAAAAAAAAATCAAATCATAAAGTCAATAGAAAAGATCAAACAAAAAATAGAATCAGCAATTATCTTAACTCTGTGGTAACTTGGAATTAGCTGTTAGAACCAGGGAAATATATATGTGGGCTTAAACATCCCAGTGGATACCCTTCTCGGTCTTGTTAGTTTACTTACTTGGCTTCAACCGGTGTGTCCACTGGCATCTATGATTGGCCTTCAATTTTATTTTTTCCACTGACTTACACTTTTATTTATCTGTGCCACAACAATACAGAGATTTAATATAGAACTATTTTCTTATTTTACAAGAATATTACAAAAATAATTACAATGTAAATAATTGTGGCCTACTGTCAATTCATAAGTCATTAAGAAAATGAAAACAGCTGATATAATATTCTAGGGGTAGTCAAGAGGAATGGAAAAGCAGCATCTATATATTCTTCATATTATAGGCATTATGTCACTTAATGCATAGACCAATTTAATGAGGTAAGGATCCTATTCCACAAATGAGAACCCTGAGCCCAAGGTCTCATTAAAAAGGCATTGCATTTGAACTGTGTTTGGCCTTAACCATAAAGCCAGAGTATGTTCTCCATGACTACATTGTTTACTAACCACTCCAAGGTTTTTGCTGAAAAAGTATGTCAAGGTCATATGATAAGGAGTTATCCTTATTTTAGATTCCTTAAGCATCAATCTTTGATTTTCATAAAGCTCCAAGAGTACTTTCATGCACTCATTTGAGTTTCAACCTTTCTATTAGTTATATACAACTTTTACTATTTACTTTTTTTATATGTATTCATTTTTAATTTAAATTTCTTGAAATAGGAAAATTTATATCACTATTATAAATGTAAAAACAGTGTGTTTGCTAGAAATAGAAAAAGAGAAATAATTATTAAAAGATGTGAGTTTATGCAGGTCTTAAGAGGCTCTCAGGCACCATCAACTGCTCATGGCAGGAAGGGGGCAGGAGGGAGAACCCTCCCATGTGATACTGGGAAGTCAGGAAGCTCCTTGAGTGTCAGGGAGTGGTCTTCATCAGGAGTTTCTTGAGGGTTACCTCAGGTCTCCTTGGTGTTATGACTTCATTCACTCTTCCACTTTTAGACATCAGAGATTCTTGGCATTGTGGCAGAGGCTTAGCCCATTATATAATTCCTTCTCATTTAAATATTAGAAAATTATAGTAAGAGCGGCCCATATGTTACTGGAGTGGGAGCTTTAAAATTCTAGATATAATAATCCAAATAAATTTGGTTTCCAGTGTGTACTTATTTTGGTGTTCCTGATATAAAAAACTTGAACTGAATGTGAATCTGCATAACACGCAATGATGTGTAATCCAAGGTCCCAAAATGAACCTTTAAATATGGTATACCTTCAATACAAAGCCAGTCAAGTGGCCATTTCTCATGGCTCTTGGCTCCAAAAGTTATAGTTCCAGAACAAGTAATTCCCATTGATTTGGAAACTTTTGACTAAGAATTTAGATCAGTAACCTCTTCTTTCACAATACTTTGAGGTGGGTAAAACTTTGCATTCCAAATGTGCAACTGGACTCTTTCTATTGTAAAAAGGTACATGAACTTCACAGAATATTGGTGGGATACGGATCCGGGAAGTGTAGCATCATCAGTTGAATGACTTGAAAGGTGAAGTGAATGGGAATTTATAAGGTTCACTAGCTGCAGAATCATCTACTGCATCAAGACAACTAGAAATCAAAATGGCATAGTTAGAAGTCACACAAAGATGAACCAGAATATCCTGAAGTCAGGACCCACTGGTAGGGAATGGCATTTTTAGGGCTTTTTTTCACTTATTTAAACATTTTGACCATATTTTCATAACAGTAAAACAAGGGAACAGATCCTTAGTCAAATCACTGTGACTCAGCCCTCACCTTCTAAGCTCAAGAAAGAGATTGGGATGATAAAAGGTGACAAGGATACAAATAAAGATGAAGGGACTTTCTACTACCAGGGAGCTAAGTGTGGAAACTCAAACTCGGTTAACACTAGAACCTAAATCCAGCTTTATGTTATGAACACAACTGTAAGGAAGGGACAGATTACCATAGCTACTTAGAAAAATGAAGGATAAATACTGAAGAACTGGAGGTAGGTAGTGACCCAGCTACAAATACTTGCTGCAGGAAGAGCTCATGCCCTGAAATGTGTTGCTGGTAAATTCAGTATCACCACCTGAGCTGCTTGAGAACTTTCAATAATTAGCAGAAGTGGAGGCAATGACGATTATGCAAAAGAGAAACAAGACTTTGGGTGATGATCGAGAGTGAATTGGTTGCAGCTCCAGTGCCGATCAGCATAACAACTGTAGACAAAGGTGAAAAGCACTGGGTGAGGGGTTAGGTTAGCAGAAAGGTAAGCACATCCACAAAATAACTGTCTTGGATCTCTCCAAGAGAAGAGCAGAACAAGAAGGGATTTTGGTCTTGCTGTTTGAAGGATGTGAAAATGAGCCAGTGAACTCCAAGGTCGATGGGGAAAGCAAATTTTCACGAAGAGTATAAGTAGGTGCTGACTGTAGGTTATTAAGGTTATAAATAGTACCATTTAAGGGGGGGTGAAAGCAATACATTCTAAAATGTAAAGTTACTAGATAGATAAATGATTTATATCATTTGTCATCAAATCAGGGCAGAATAGATTTTTTTCCTGTACTTTAAAAAAGTAATTAATTTACTTTTCTTCAAGTAGGAAGCCTGATTATCCTTCTAAAGCTCCCACAACATACCCATAGTAGGTTAATCTAATTTGGAATACTCTGATTAAGAGAAACAAGGAATATGGAGCTTGGCATGAGGCAAATTTTTGTGAGTAGAGGGAGTTGGTGAAATAACAGAGGTCAGATCAGTTTTTGGAGGAAGGAAAACTATGAATGAAAGAGAATAGGCTTTTTCTGTAAATTGACCTTCTCCCCACATCACTCCTCCTCCTCACATATCTCCTTAGAGCTGAACCACTTGAATGCATCCCCTCAGAAAATCATATGGTACATTTCTCTTTTCTACTCCTACGGTGTAATTACTTTTCATTTTCTCAAGCCTTTAATTAAGTCTTATATACTTGTCTATTTCATATAATGGGGTCATGGAAAACAAAAATATAGGACAATAAAATAAATGGTGTCCTTCCCTAAAGTAACCTCTCCAATGGCAGTGGTCAGAAGAGTTCTGAATCCTTGTGAAGACACAATGACCAGGAATTTCAGACAGGCCCTGATCCTAAGGTTACCCCAATTCAAGACTTTGGAATCAGTAGCAATAAGTAAAACACCTCAAAGAATACTGAAAAATAGACAACGCAAAAAGAAATTAAAGTACAACCCACATTACCCTCTCTTTATGCTAGAGGACTGACTCTTGAGGCGAGTGGGGTAGAAGCTTGAAGACATTTTCTCAGAAATGAGGAAGTTGAATATTATACTATGTGTGACCACAGAAGTACTGCTACTCAGTAGCAATGCCAGATAGGGCCTGAGAGCTTTCAAATCCAAGTACAGTATTATTTTTACTGGACTTATTATCCTGGAAGAGACCTGAATTATCCTGGAAGAGACCTGACAAGGATAGAGCCCTGACAGATTTTCTTTAAACAGTTGTGAAGACACACTGCCTTTCACAGTAGAGAACAAAAGATGATTCCACAACCTGGGTACAAGGTCCCACTTGATCTCTAGGCTAGACAATTACCTATCTTAAGCCTTACTCATCTATGAAATGGTTATTTAAATACCATTTTGGAATGTGTTTATGAGGTAAGATAATGTTCTGTAAATCTAAGATACTGACAATATGAGCAAAAGACATAAAACAAATTGATTATTTCCAAATCTTTTTCACAAACCTGATTTTCTTCCCCTTCTCTCTTTGAATTTACAGGTTAGTACACTTATTTATTCAGCAAAACTTTCCTCATCACTAGATCTTCCTCTTTTCTTTTCCAGCACTCAATCTGGGAGCAAAGCTCACTCCACCCCACACCCTTCCCAGGACTTTTCACTGACAGGTTCCTTTCCCCTTTGTTCAATGGAGTTGGCTTTTCTGTTTCCAGCCCCTCTCCATGTCTTTAGCTCCCTACATGTGGCAGGCCTGAGGGGGGACCCAATGGGAACAGAGGTTTCAGTCTCCAAGAGGAGAGCCTTGGGTATAATCTATTTTTCTAGCAACCCCTTGCCTTGTCATTTATAAACTTTTGTCCTCTGCTTTGAAGGCCTAGGTGAACTCATTCTTTGGAAAAAGGGTAGGTGGGTTGTGTTACAGAAATAAAATGTCTATTTGCTTAAAAAAAAGATTCCTTTCTCTATATCTCCTCCCCTTCCTCACATTCAGAAGGTTTGCCATAGGAGAATGTACTATTTGTTAAATGAATAAACTATGACACCAATGACTGAATTATTTAGTGACCATGTTTTTCCTGGTTCTTTGCTTTATTCTTAGAATAAGATGAATAAGAAGTGGCCCTTGTCCCAGAAGACTTTATTTTTTGTCTTGATGATGTGAACTTTTACTCACCTATTTTTTTCAAGGTTCTTTGAAGTGTTCTGCTCATCACCACTGTTTCCAAACTTCCATTTTACCACCAAATGAGGTTATTTTAAAAGAGTAAATGCACTTACATGGAGCAGTGTAGGTTTTGTGTGCATTTAACCAGCCCAGTAAATAGTCATCTCTACTTATGTTCCTGCTGCCTTGTGGCACCATGGTAGATGATATCTTAGTCCCCTTGTGCTACTATAAGAAAATACCACAGACGGGGTAACTTAAACAACAGCAATTTATGTCTCTTGCTTCTGGAAGCTGTGTCTGAGGTCCAAGATTAAGGGGCTGGCTGATTCAGTTCTGGTGAGGGCCCTGTTTCTGATTTGCCGATGGCTGCCTTGTTGCTATCTCCTCATGTGGCTGAGAGTGAGTTTGTCTCTTGTGTCTCTTCTTATGTTTAAGTGTACTATTCCCAATCATGAAGGCTCTACCCTCATGACCTAATTACTCCCTAGAGTACCCCCAAAATACCATCCCCTTGGGGATTAGGGCTTCAATATATAAACATTAGAGAAGCACAAACACTGAGTCCATAGCAGATGCTTAAAACTTAGTGTGATTTGCAAGCTTGGTGTGATTATCAAGCTCAGTTTTAAATAATGTATGTATTTAATCATAATTGAACACGTCTTTGTATTAAATGTGGCCACAGGCCAGGTACGGTGGCTCACACTTGTGATCTCAGCACTTTGAGAGGCCGAGGCGGGTGGATAACAAGGTCAAGAGATCGAGACTGTCCTGGCCAACATAGTGAAACCCCATCTATACTAAAAATACAAAAATTAGCCAAGCATGGTGGCACGTAGCTGTAGCCCCAGCTACTCAGGATGCCGAGGCAGGAGAATCGCTTGAACCCGGCAGGCGGAGGTTGCAGTGAGCCAAGATCATGCTACTCTGCATTCCAGCCTGATGACAGAGTGAGACTCTGTCTCCAAAAAAAAAAAAAAAAAAAAAAAATGTGACCACAGAAAAAAGAATGTTAGTAAATTTAAGTATACCTTTTTCTGCTTTGGCTCTGGTAATATTATAAAGCGATGTGAATTTAGTGATTGTCCTTCAGTGATCCTTCTATATCTGCCCACAGAGGACACATGGCTGCTGCAAACCTTGCCCAGCATCTTCACACTCCCACTAACACATGTGTGAGGGTGGTGAGGAGTGAAGGTAAAATAAGGAATAAGGAATAAAAAGTGCTTCTCATCTTCAGATGATGTCTTAAACTTCAATGGGTTTCTAAAGGCCACTCCTCGGAGAGCAAACGAGCCACTGTAAAGCAAAAGCCTGAATTTTAGAAGTCTTTCTGAGGCTGGTTAAACCATGATTAATTTTACCTTCTCACGTCATTTCTTAGAACCTCTCATTTTTTCTTTATCTCATTACACATTTCCACTCACCTTGTGTTGCCTTTTTCCCCCATCATGCCCACCATTTCAAATGAAGATTTATTTTAAAAAGGCAACAATTTATCTCTTTGGAATTTTAATTTTGTGACTTTATTTTTATTTCTGGATATAAAAACTAAATGCAGACTCTTTAATGTGAAAACTAAATATTAATATCTATTTTTTTCAATTTTATAGCAACTTTCTTAACATCTCCAAACTCACTTTAAGTAATTCTATCTAGTTTCGTCCCACATGGATCAGTTTACTATTTGTTTGTTCATAGTTATTTTTTCTTTTATTTTTTTCCTCTCTTTTTGTTTTTTTTTTTTGAGAGAGGGTCTCACTCTGTCACTGAAGCTGAAGTGCAGCATGATCATGATTGACTACAACCTCACAGCCTCGACCTCCCCAGGCTCAGGTAATCCTCCCACCTTGGCCCCCAGAGTAGCTGGGACTACAAGCACATGCCACCACGTCCAGCTAACTTTTGTGAGTTTTTGTAGAGGTAGGGTTTCACCATGTTGCCCAGGCTGATTTCGAATTCCTGAGCTCAAGCATTGGGCCCACCTCAGCCTCTCAAAGTGCTAGGTTACAGGCATAAGCCACCATGCCCGGCCTTATTTCTAAGTTTTAATGTAGAAAGATTTTTCTCCCTGCAATGAGATCATAAATTCCTGAAAAGCTGCCATCGTGTGTGTGTGTGTGTTTTCTGGTTTTTGTGTTCATTCACTTATCTTCTCATCAAAACTTTACTAAACAGCAACCATGTGCCTGGAACAATACTTATCTTACAGAGAATGTAAATATAAATAGGATAATAGGATAGATTTTCTGCCCTTAAAGATGCAATTGTCTAATATAGAATTTTCTTTCTTTTTTTTTTTTTTTTTGAGATGGAGTCTTGCTCTGTCACCCAGGCTGGAGTGCAGTGGCGCCATCTCGGCTCACTGCAAGCTCCGCCTCCCGAGTTCACGCCATTCTCCTGCCTCAGCCTCTCCGAGTAGCTGGGACTACAGGTGCCCGCCACCACGCCCGGCTAATTTTTTGAGTTTTTGATAGAGACGGGGTTTCACCGTGTTAGCCAGAATGGTCTCGATCTCCTGACCCCGTGATCCACCCGCCTCGGCCTCCCAAAGTGCTGGGATTACAGGCGTAAGCCACCGCGCCCGGCCCTAATATAGAATTTTCTAACGCATGGTGTCTGTGGTCTCTGTGGAAAGCTTTCTTCGGTGTTTTGGGAATTATTTGCAAGATATGTACATTTTGGGTGGTATACATAGGTGCATTTTTTTAATGGAAAGTAGACTTTGCAAATAGAGTGATTTTAAGAGCTCTATCTTTTAAAAAAACAGTAAGCAATTTTTAATTATTCTCTCTCTGCTTTACTCCTTTCCTCTTCAACCTCTTTCTCATCACCTTTACTTGGTCCATCATTACCCTCCTTGTTAAAATGAGACATTATGTGCTTGCACTGTGAGAAATTTATTTTAAGAATACTAAAAGTCAATTGACCAGAACCATTTGAAATGTTTATATGAGGAGCCCTGCAGGTCCACTTCCTTGTGAAACTATCATCACTGAAAAAATATATAAAATAAAATAAACAACCATTTAAGATTCTGGAAATTGCCATAAGTTATTGTAGCAAATGAAAACTTATTTATTAAAGAAATTCTGCGAAATTTCAATTAAAAATAGTGCCAATCTATAAAACTTGAGCTGAGACTTGCTCCCTCTATCATTCCATCTAAGCATGACAGATACTCCATTCCATCAGATGTAGCCAAAAACCAGGGCTTCTCCCTTTAGCTTCCGGTCAGTCTTGCAGAGAGAGGCAGGCTGGGTATGTTTTTCTTTCTTCCCATGCCCCCATCATCTTTTTTTCTGCCTTAACTCTGCATTTCTGAGACCAAATTCAATGTAAATGTGGCCGAAAGATTAGGGGTTCTCCACCCAGTTCCCACTCAGGATGGAAGCTCTAGTCTGGTGTAGCAGCTAACAATAAGATGCCCCTGATTACTCTCACCTCAGCTTGCTCATGGGAGGAATGCATTGCACTTGGAAAGGCAAGCTGAGAAGATGGGAAGAGTCAATCTGTACCTTGGTCATAAAGAAGGGATGTCGTTCCAAGAGAAGTGAGCCATGGTTCTTGCCGAAAGCTCCTGAAAAGTGAACCATAGATTTTGCCCTCAGGGAGAGGTAAGCTATAAGGAGAGAGTGCTCTGAGGCTCTTCCTAAAGGAATAACTTTATTTAAGCCAGGATAAGAAGGAAGTTCAAGACTAAAAATACTCTTTAAAATGGCAATTTTGTTGTTAGCAATTAAGAGGAGACTGATAGTTTCTCGAGAGCAAAATGGTAAACCAGAAGCCAGTTAGTCTGCTAGAGAGAATGGAGAAAAGAGGCAGCAAGGAAAAATCTCCCAGATGTTCAGGAAAAACAAAACAAAACTCCTCAAGCTGTCCTCAAAAACTGCCCTTACAAAGGGGCTCAAATTTAATAGGATCAAGCCCGTGGAGTAATTTATAACCCTAGCGATTGTTAAAAATATAGATCAATCGACCATCAATTACTGTAGCCCAAAAATTGAGTGTGGTAACAATAGAAGCAGACAGCTTAACTGAAAGGTTAGAAAAGAGACAGAGAGCCCTATTAAAACTACTGTTATCTCATGATGACTGTGCAAATGCCCATAATGCCCACTAAACAAGCAATCAAATGATGGCAAAAACAAACCAAGGGTAGGATCAGCATCAAGAGCTGCTATAATATAGTATCTAAAATGTACAGTTTTCAACAAAAATATTAGATTGCATACAAAGAAAAAGGAGGACTTGGTTCATGCATATTATTAAAAAGAGAGGCCGGGCGTGGTGGCTCACACCTGTAACCCCAGCACTTTGGGAGGCTGAGGCAGGTGGATCACGAGGTTGGGAGATTGAGGCCATCCTGGCTAACACGGTGAAACCTCGTCTCTACTAAAAATACAAAAAACTGGCTGGGCGTGGTGGCAGGCGCCTATAGTCCCAGCTACTTGGGAGGCTGAGGCAGGAGAATGGCGTGAACCTGGGAGGCAGAGCTTGCAGTGAGCCGAGATTGTGCCATTGCACTGCAGCCTGGGTGACAGAGCGAGACTCCGTCTCAAAAAAAAACCAAAAAAAACCCAACAAAACTGCCAGTGAGAAGTCCAAGTATGGGATTTTAAAAATACTTCAAAACTCCATTTAAAATATTTTTAAAGAATTAAAGGATTAAGAAAAGATATGATATTTTGTTAAATAGAATATCAATAAAACCAAATTATTTAAAAATGAAAAGTCTGGAGTTGAAGAATATAATAACTGAAATTAAAAATATACTAGAGGGGTCAACAGCAAATTTAAATTGACAAAGAATCAGGAAACTAGTAGACTGAAGCAATTATGCAATCTGAAGAATAGAGAGAAAGATGGCAAATAAACAGAGCTTCAGAGAAATATAAAAGTGTACCAAAAGATAGGTAATAGGAGTAACAAAAGGAGAAGAGAGAGGACAAGGAAGAAAAAGCCTATTTTAAAAAATAAATAATAATGAAATGTCCCAAATTTGATGAAAAACAGTGTACACATGCAAGAAGCTCAAAAACTCTAAGTAGGATTAATGCAAAAGACTACATTATAATAAAAATTCTGAAAGCCAAATCAAAAGGAAAATCTTGCATGCAGCAAGAGAAAAATGACCCATAATATGCAAGGAAGCCTCAGCGATATTAACAGCCAACTCCTCATGAGAAACAACCAAAGGCAGAAGATAGTAGGATGCCATATTCAAAGTGAAGAAACAAGAATACAAAAAGATAAATAAGACATTTATAAGCAGAAAATCTATCTTTAAATAATAAACATAAAGACATTGCCAAACAAATAAAAAATGATGCTGATTTGTTGCTAACACACTGCTTTGGAAGAAATTTCAGCCTAAAGGAAGTTCTTTACTAATAATTAATAATTACAACAAAGCATTTTTAGTTTTGTAGCATATATCAGTGTAATACAAATAACAATAGTATAAAATGCAAAAGAAGAAATAGAAATATACAGGTGTTACATCTATTCTCACTAGCAGTGTGTTATTATATATCCGAATTAGATCATGGTAAACTAAGATGTATTTGGTAAGTCCTAGAGCAACCAATATAAATTTAAAAATACAGTTTAAAAGCCATTTAAGTATGAAAATATTATACTAGAAAATACTTAGTGCTAAAGAAAAAAATGAAGAAATAGAAAAACAAACAAGATATAAGACATACAGGACACTAAAATGCCAGACATAAATCCTACTATCTCAATAATTATATCAAAAGTATGTAGATTGAACAATCTAATCAAAAATTATAGATTGCCAGTCTGGGTAAAAACAAAAAACAAACACATACTGCAGTTCTATATTGTCTACAGGAGGCACATCTTAGTTTCAAATATATGGATAGTTTCAGAATAAATGAATGGAAAAAGCAAACAGCAAGCTTGCTGTATTAGAATCTGACAAAGTAGACTTTAAAATAAGAAATGTAACTAAGAGAAAGAGTAGATTTTATATGATGAATGCATTAATCCATTGGAAAGATGTAACAATTACAAATATATACAAAAACAGACCACAATACATGAAGGCATCCTTGACAGAATTGAAGGGAGAATAGAATTTGAACGACAGTAAAGACTTCCATATTCCTCTTCTTCCTCTTTTAATAATGAATATAACTAAGCAGAGAATAAATAACGAAATGGAAGACTTGAATAACACTGTAAAGCAAATAGGGCTAAGGGACAACCAGTAGAAGGCATTATTCTATTTTTGCCTGCCCAACAACAGTGGGACACATTATTCTCAAGGGCACGAAGAATTTTCCTTGATAGGCCGATGCTACTCACACAATCCTTGATAAACTTGCAAGAGTTGAAATCCTACATTCTCTGACTACAATGAAATAGATTTAGAAGTTAATAGTGAAAGAAATACTGGAAATTTGCAAACCTATGGAAACTAAACAACATGCACCTAAATAACCAAAGGGTCAAAGGACTAATCAAAAACAAATATGAAATATTTTAAGATAAGGTGACTCAAAAGGAAGGGACAACATATCAAAACTTACAAGATGTAGCTAAAGTAGTGATTACACAGAAATATACAAATGTGAATGCTATATTAAAAAAGAAGACCTCAAAAAATAACCTAACCTGCCTTATGTCAGTAGAAGAGGCAACTAAAGTGGGAAGCTATTAAATAATAAACATCAGAGAAAAATTAATAAAATA
Organism: Symphalangus syndactylus; assembly: GCF_028878055.3. Taxonomy (NCBI): domain Eukaryota; kingdom Metazoa; phylum Chordata; class Mammalia; order Primates; family Hylobatidae; genus Symphalangus; species Symphalangus syndactylus. The sequence continues at coordinate 16,833,054 of NC_072428.2, forward strand.
CAGAAATACAATAGAAAAAATAAAACCAAAAGTTGATTATTTGAAAAGAGGAAGTAAATTGACAAACACTTACCAATACTGATGAAAGAAAAAGAGAAAACTCAAAATACTCAAATTAGGAATGAAAGATGAAATGTTACTTCTGTTGTTTTTATGAATACTCTGAACAAAAGTCTAGTGGGTTGGATGGTAGCCCCTGCAAAAGAGGCTTAAGGATTAAAGGATTAAAAGAAGATATGATATTTCATTAAATAGAATATCTATAATACCAAGTTATTTTAAAATGAAAATTCTGGAGTTGAAGAATGTAATAACTGAAATTAAAACTATGCTAAAGGGGTTCAACAGCAAATTTAAATTGGCAGAAGAGAGGATCAGCAAATATGTCCACATTCTAAACCCCATACCTTGTAAATGTGACCTAATTTGGAAAAAGGGTCTTTGCTGATATAATTAAATTAAGGATTTTGAAATAAGCCCTAGTGTCCTTATAAAAGAAGGGAAGACAGAAAAAAGAAGATCATGGGAAGATGAATAGAGAAATTGAATTATGTGCCACAAGCCAAGGAATGCCAGGATCCACTAGAAGATGAAAGAGACAAGGCACATTGTCTCTCCCATAGAACTTCTGGAATGTTGCTCTCCTGACAACTGGAGGGCAAATTTTAGACATCTGCCCTCCAGAACCATGAGATAATATCTGCTGTTTTGAGACACCAACTTTGTGATAATCTATTATGACAGCTTTAAGAAACAAATAAAAACTGTATGGCAATAAATTTGATAATTTTGATGAAAAGGACAAATTTCTAGAAAAACCCAATAGACTAAAAGTGACTCAGAAAGAAATAGAAAATCTGAAGTGGTCTGTAACAAGTAAAACAATTGAAACAGTAATCAAAACACTACACATATATAGCAAAAGGCCATACCTAGTCGACTTCACTGTTGAATTCTGCCAAACATTTAAATCAGAATTAATGTCATGTTTTCAAAATCTTGCAAAAATTAGAAGGGAACACTTCTCGACTCATTCTATGAGGCCAATATTATCCTCATATAAGAACCAGACAAAGATAAACATGGAAAGAAAACTAAAGACCAATATCTTTATGATTATAGATGCAGGAATCTTCAATGAAATATTAGCAAATAAAATGCAGGAGCATATGAAAGAAGTATACATCATGGTTAAATAGGGTTAATTCTGGGAATGCAAAGTTTGATACAACATATGATAAGCAATGAAGATAATATGATATCAAAAGAATAAAGTCAAAAACTACACAATAATCTCAGTAGATGCAGACAAAAGTCAATGCTTCTTCATGACAAAAACACTCAAAAAGGGGTAATAGAAGGAAGTTTCCTCAGCCTGATAAAAAGCATCAATGAAAAATGAATAACATCATATTTAATAGTAAAACTCGAAAGTATTCTCTAAAATCAGGAACAGAAGAAGGATGATCACTCTTATCACCTTTTTTCAATATCACCCTAGATGTTTTATCTAAGATAATTAAGCAAGGAGAAGAAATACTGTGAAACTAGATAGAAAAGAGGAACAGTAAAGCTATACTTTTAGATGACATAATCTTGTACATGAAGAAATCCAACAAAATCTATTAAAAAAGATAGGAGTTATTAAGCCAGTTAAACAAGTTCTTGAGACATAGGAATAATAATAAATTAAAAGATTGTTTTCTATATGTTTGCAACAAACAATCTAAATATAAAATTAAGAAAATATTTTACTTAAAATAGCATCAAAAATTAAATTCTCAAAAATAAATTTGACAAAGAAGTTAAAAGCTTATACTGTGAAGCTGTAAAACATTTTTCATGGATCAGAAACATAGTTAGATGCAAATATTTTCTAAAATCAATGTGTATGTTCAAATGCAGTCCCCAACAAAGTTTCACTTGGTATCTTGTAGAAAGCTGATCCTAAAAGTAATATGGACCTTATAGAGACCCAGAATAGCCAAAACAATTTTGAAAACAAAGAGATTTGGGGGATTCGCAAGTCCTGAATTCAAAGTACAGTACAAACTTACAGTAATTAAGACATGTTGTGCTGAAACAAGGGTAGATGTATAGATCAATGGAATGTAATTGACAAGTGTTCTAAGACCATTTTATGACAAAAGAGTAGTCTTTTCAACAGTGGTGCTGGGAAAACTGGATATCCATAGGGTAAAAAATGAAGTTGGACCCCTACCTCACACCATAAAGAAAAAATAACTGAAAAGGTATCTAAGACCTAGATGTAAGGGCAAAATATAAAAACCTCTTTATTGAAAACATAAATGTAAATCTTCAGGTTTTTGGACTTGACAAGGACTTATTAGGTATAACACCAAAAGCTCAAGTAGCAAAAGTAAAAGTATGTACATTTGATGTTTAAATTCTAAATTTTATGTTCAAAGAACACCAAGAAAGTGAAAAGATGAACCATATAATAGGAGAAAATATTTGCAAATCATATATCTGATAAGGAACTTTTATCTGGAATGTATAATTCACTCATAACACTAATACAAAGGCACATAACATTAAAAATGGGCAAATGATCTCAATAGATTGTTCAAAGAGCATATACAGCACATGGAAAGGAAAGAAAGACAGAAAAATCAGGTCTGTAACTGAATTGGGAAGAAATACAATGCTTAGTTCAAAGGAAAGGGTGTTTACATGTGTACAAAATGGTATTAGGTTGGTGCAAAAAGAATTGCGATTTTTGCCTTTAAAACTAATAGCAAAAACCACAATTCTTTTTGCACCAACCTAATAGCTTGTGAGGTATGTTTTGGAAGATGAAAAGTTTACTATGCAGAAATGAAGATAAAGGACTCAACAGAGGGAACATTGTGAAAAATAGGCTAAAGGTCATATAGATAGAAATAACAATGCAGATAAGTGAGTCCAGCTGAGTATCTCTGAAAACTCCATGCAGGTTCTTCTGAGTTCACTTGCAGTAAGAAATGGAGTTGTTTGGAAAGTTCTTAAATTATATACAGCTTCTGACAATTATCTATGTGATAGAAGAGTTTTCAGGTGACCCCTGATTTGAGGATCTAAGCAGATTCTGGAGATATTTTCATCTGTTTCTTTTTTAGTGCTATTTACAGAAAGGAAACATTGGCAGAAATACTCGATCCTGGTGTACATCCAATTTTATTCCGTTTTGATTGGCTAGGCTTCAGGAAATGATTTTCACATAAACAAAGGATATTAAAAGGCTGATCTTGGATCCTTTGTCCCTTTCTGATGCTGATTTTGAAGACTGGATGGTAAAGTTCATGAAGGCAATATCCAGAGAACCTACTGATTTATAGAAAAAATACTAATTTCTTTAAAATCATTGGTTATGTTATGGTAAAATAGACTTTATTTTTGACTTGTAGGAAGAAACAGAAAAGGATCAGATTCCACTTAAAATAAATTTCTAGAATAAAAGTATGGTAAAAAGTTTCCATATCTACTATAATTTTAGCAAGTTGTAGTTACTTAAAACTTTTTAGAGGTAATTTGTTCATGTGTGATAAATTTTGTCAGCTATTTGCAGATATATGAGGTCAAATGTAATTTAGTTCTGTTAGGCTTGAAGATCTTGGTAACAGAAATCTTCATAAAACCGTATTTTGAGAAACTGATTTATCAGTGACAGAGAGACTTGGAAAAAGTAAAGATTCTTGATGAACTTTCAGACATTTGAATAAATAAATATTTGTGGACTATAATTGAGGAATAGCCCCTACATAATCTAGAAAGTCTATTGATTGAATAACATAAAAATTGACCTTCATACAGTACTAATCTGTGCATTAATTCCAGGCTACATTGTACAAAAACAAACAAAATCTAACGTGATTTTTAAAAAAGCAAAAGTGAAAAATCTTGAGGTATAAGTTGCTTTGCTTTCATTATAATTATCTAACATTTGATTTCTGATTTTAAAGGAGATAAGTGCTCTCTAAGAAACATTGGACAATAAAAGGGTATAAAAAGAAGATTAAATCACTGATAATTTCACCACCCATGGATTAACATTTTTATGTTTTCAGTAGACAAATGGAATAAACAGATAGATGCATAGCCTATATGTAGATAGAAATAAAGGTAAATGTCTTAGTATCTCTTACATTTATTTATAAAATTGGCGTAAACTTGTCATCTGCAAATTCATTATTGTTGCATCTTTTATGGAAAATCACTTGCTTAAGCTTTAGCCTGTATTAAATATTCTTCAAAAGTATAATGCAATTGATGGATAACAGTCAATAACATATGGACAACATAACTACTGAACAGTCTCTCCTATTATTTTATAATAAATATTATTATAAATATATTACACCAATGTATAAATATGTATACATTGGTTCCTTTTTAATTCCTTAACACAATTCTATAATGCCTATTCTCTACCTAAGTCACTATACCTCTGTTTTTAACTCAAAATGAATTTTTGAGGAGTTTAGTTCTAAGACAGAAGGCAGAACATATTTTTGTTCTCTTTGCAAAGGGTCCCCAAATGATTTACAGGCTTGCAGCAAAATTTAATCTTCCATCAGCAGTGAAAAGTTCTGATCTTGCTATATCTTCTATTGAAATGAGTATTACTGTTAATTATTTTTTTGGCAGAAACTAGTATTTCATTGCATTAAATTAAGTAACTGGATTAGTATTAAAGCAAAATATTTTTTAAATGCTAATTTTCACATCTATTTTTTGATTTATTACTGTTTTAGGTTTAGGACATTTTTATATTATTAAAAATTTAATTATTGGTCACATTTATTATACAATTTGTAGCTTAGTTTTAAATCTCTTAATGTATTTGTATCCATTCTGAGGTCTGAATTTTATTTATTTATTTATTTATTTATTTATTTATTTATTTAGAGACAGAGTCTCACTCTGTTGGCAGGCTGGAATGCAGTGGCGCGATCTCTGCTCACTGCAACCTTCACTTCCTGGGTCCAAGCGATTCTCCTGACTCAGCCTCCCGAGTAGCTGGGACTACAGGCATGCAACACTATGCCCAGCTAATTTTTGTCTTTTTAGTAGAGATGGGGTTTCACCATGTTGGCCAGGAAGATCTTGATCGCTTGACCTCGTGATCCACCCGCCTTGGCCTCACAAAGTGCTGAGATTACAGGCATGAGCTACCAGGTCCAGCTAAGGTCTCAATTTTTTTAAATTTTATTTATTATTTTTGAGACAGGGACTCACTCTGTCACCCAGGCTGGGGTACAGTTGTGCGATCTTGGCTCACTGCAACCTCACCCTCCTTGGCTCCAACAATCCTCCTACCTCAGCCTCCCAAGTAGCTGGGATTACAGATGTGTACCACCATGCCTGGCTAATCGTTTGTATTTTTTTGTAGAGATGAGGTTTCCCCATGTTGTTCAGGCTGGTTTTGAACTCCTCCACTCAATCTATTTGGCTGCCTTGGTCTCCCAAAGTGCTGGGATTTCAGATGTGAGCCACCACGCCAGGCCTAATATTTTTTAAGTGTGCACTTAAATACATGAGTCTATTCACCTCTCATTTTCTTTCCTCATTGAGTTACATTTTGTTTATATTGGTTTTGGTGTTTTGAGATTACTATTTTTCAAATTTAACTTTAAATTGAGTTGGAATAAATATAGCTTTATTGGTTTATGATATAAAATAACTATCTGACTTTTTTTAGCTAATTTTCTAAGAACTATATTTAAAAATATTTTGCCATTCATTTGTAATATTCTCTTTTAAATAAATTTAATTTTTATATATCAAAATAATCTATGCCCCTGTGGATTTTTCCCAGCTGGAGAGAGCATAGATATTCTGTGGCTTCCTCTTCAACGATAGATCAGGGAGCCATGTTATGATGATACAGGTAGTGTTAATAAATATGGGCATGTACAAGGGGCTCAGTGTGCATTGCATTACCCAATTATTTCCATCTTGCATAAATGAAAAACTAAAACCCCTTGAGCTTCTGTAGACTTTTTGTATTATCTTAATAATCAAGCATAAATGGTGTTTTTTTGTTTTTGTTTTTGTTTTGTTTTTTTTTTTTGCAGTGGAGGGAATCACGGTAAAGAGACTTGATATTACAATTATGTCTCTGGATATAGTCTTTTAAAACCAAATAAAGCTAAAGAAGGTTAAAATTATTTTGCATAATAAGTTTTTTTTAATTTAAGGTATACGATATTTCTACAGGTTATTTTCTTTAGGAAAATAATCATTCTTTATTAATGTGGATTTAGACATTAGTGAATCTAAGCATAATTGTATTTCCTTAGAGGATGTATGTGAGTGTGTGCGTGTGTGCATGTATGTGTGTCTGACAATTAATATAAAAGAACCTGAAGTTTTAAGAAGGAGGTTATATCGTTTCACCTCAAATAGGAAAAGAAGGTCTAAATCTGGTGGGGTTGAGGGGAATAACCCAATCTGAATAAAGGATTTTGCTGAAATTAATCACCCCTATCAACACACCAATCAGGAAATAGGGTTATTCCCAGATCAAATATTGCAATTTTAAGAAATGTGTTGTGGAAGATTTCTGAAAAATGTTGAAGATTCTTTTTTCTCAATTTTGACATTTTTTGTTGAAGTATATACCACATATACAGAAAAGTACACAAATCCTAAATGCATAGATGGTTCACTGTCTTACACTTTTAACCAGCACTGCCATCATGGACAGAACATCAGTAGCACCCCAGAAAACTCTATTGTGCACCCATCCATTCATTTCTACCCAAGAGTAACCTTTATGATTTTTAATACTATCGACAAGTTTTGCCTGTTTTAAAAGTGTATTTAAATTTTAGAATCAACTTTTCATTTACATACACATCACAAACACACACACACATCTCACACACACACAAGCACTCCTTTCCAGGATTTTGACTGGGATGGAACTAAAGCTATCTATTGACACTTTAGGAAAGGACTGAAATTTTTACAATTTTGAGTCTTTCAAACTGTAAACATGAACATAAACATTCTTTTAACAAGGAGTTAAGAAATCTAGAGAGACAAAAGCAACAGAAGGACAAAAGAAAATTCATTAGTTTAAATAATCAATGTTCTTTCTATTACATTAGTAAAAATAGAAACAGGTCAGTGAATTTAAGAAAATACAGGATAAAACTGAAGAAAGAACAAAGTATTTGTATTATTGTGACAAGTGGAAAAAAATGAGCCAAAACGTAGTAGAGATAACGAAAAGGAGTAGAAAGACTAGTTGAGAGGAAAAGACTAGTTGACAAACAAGGGACCTCTGTAAACTCCATTCTTATTTACCCAAATAATGAGGCTTTCTCTCATATCAATGACAATAACGTGTTAAAATTGACTTTAAAATGATGTAATCATTAAATCATCAGAATTAGAACAAAATATGATGCAACTGATTTCACTAGATGAAAGGTCTAGACAGAATCTTTGGATGATTTTATTGAATATATAAAGGATTAAATATTCGGGGATGAAATTTGGTTAAAAGCAGAAAGTATATTGATCTGTGAGCTCAGGACTTTCTTTAGTATGGCAGAGCACTTGGTGCATTTCATTGATGTGGTCAGAACCAGAATGAATGAATTGAACATTCGAGCAATAAACACGTTTTTCTCAAGTTGGTACTCATAAGTTTGATTCATAGGAAGTCTGTAAAATGCTGAACTTTCTTATTTACCTGGTGTGACAGGTTTGGTAAATAGGCCTAGCTTATTAACAATGGTGACAAAGTAACACTGTGATTGTTCCCCCAGGCAGGTATAATCGCAAAGGTGTTCTGTTGGGAAACCTAGCTTTACTCTAACGAATGTAATTGTGTTCTAGTTTATTCTGCAAATGTGAATGATGGAATGAAGGATAAGGAAAGGTTGATAGAAATTTTAGACCCAAACCAGACCCTAAGAAGAGATTTTTTTTTTCCCTAGAAGGGCTGGATATATATACACTGTGGGTCTTTTAATCAGGTTCTATGTTTCTTAAATCATAAAAGGGACACACTTCAAGTCAGGTGCAACTTTGGAATGGGCTGAGCATGTGATGAGCTCATTTTAACAGGTTTACTGTTTTTCTCCTTCTGACTTCAACACTGTTTTTCCGATTTCTAGACATAACTTTTAGTTTTTCTCCAAATAATCTGTAATGTTTGGTAAATGTAATTTATTTCCTTGAGTTCAAATGAGGCCAATTTAGAGGCAAGGCTGTGAAAGAAAGTGTGGTTTTCCTCTGGTGTTCTGTGTTAAACTGCAATTTTACAGCTGCAAAGGAACTAGAGATAATTTTCTGCTGTAGAACTTAGAATAAGATGAGATAAGGAATTTAAGACAAAGGGCCAGCCTTTAAATCTGCAGATTGTACTCAGGATTTGAGGAATTACTAGTCACATGTCTTATTGATTATTATAAGTGACAAGATACTATAAGCTTGATTGCAGAATATTCCATACTGAAATAATAGATGGAGCTCTCTAAAGGACTTTTATTTTAGCTTCAAAGCTGATTAAAACCAACGTTAATTGTATTTATGGTACTGGAATGGAATCACTTCAACATACTGACTTCATTTTCTTCTTATGTCAATAACTAAATTTTTCATTGCCTGGATTTACACCAGTTATAAAAGAAAACTAGAACACTCATCATTTATAATAAAACATTTATAATAAATCATTTATCACTCAAACAAATACAGTTGGATATTTCTTTGTATGGATGAATTAAGCTTTAATTATTCATCCAATTGAATCTTGGGTTATAAATCCTTAAATCCCTCGTTCTAATGATTTTTGAACTTCCATATATGACTTCAAAAAATGATAGAAAACTAGGTGCATTTTTATTACTTTAGTTTTAAGCTCTCTCATTTGGTACCCAACATTTACAATATTATTCTATTTTTTCAAAAGACTTTTAAGATTTATTTTTGTTTTGTTATTACATCACAGGGGTAGTCGGTCTGAGCTCAATATTCCCACTATTTCTGAGATGAAAACTGTACTTGAATCAGTTTTGTAAGGTCCGAAGGAAATAAAGATTGAGTATGTTACAATTTAAACACTCTCAAGCCTAAAATGACCCAAAATATTAGGAAAACATTTTTCATTTCCTAGTAGTTGTTTGAGTGGGTACGTAAATGTTTTAGACATTTTATTTTTAATTTTTTAATCACAAAATATTTATTGCAAATTGTAAAATATTATAAATTATTTAAATTTTAGAAATAAGATAAAAAGTGAGTGGCATGACTTTTAAATATCTCACTGAGTAATGGTTTAAATCACTCAAGAAATATTTAGTTTTTAGGACAATTTACCTTTGTTTGATTTTACTATTTGCTGTCAACTAACAGCTTATATTACTAAAATAACATGATAACTTGTAGACCTTTGTAATAGGAATGCAAATAATCACTTTTATGCAGAAAATGTAGCCCCAAAGATCAAAATTTTATAGCCCTGTGGGTTATTAAAGTGTTTTGTTCCTAACTCAGTCCATGCTTTTCAGAATGCCTTCTTGAGTAGACTATAAATATTTTGTTCCCCAAAATGTTCTTTGGACAGACGCAATAAGTTGTGTAAGTTTGACATATATTTAATCACATTTTAAAGTGTTTGAAAATTGTGATTTGACAGTTTTGGAGAGCCACCAAGAGTTCCATGGACTCACCTGCCCAGAATCAATTAAATTTTCTTCACTGAGAAGTGCACCTTATGGGCTATTTAAGCCCAAGCAAATCTTCTCATAGCCTCTGAAATGATTCTCAAGCTACACAATAGCACTTTATTTTTGCTGACTTTCTATTTGCCTACAGTTGTTTTCTTTCTTCTAATATTTATGTTTTAATTTTTTAATCAAGTATATTATTATATCGGTGTGTTGAGGCCATATCCCTTTCCATAACGCAGCCCAGGGACCTGTGTTTCTCTGTATGTTATCTTGGAGTACTAGGCTCTCGCATGCATGACAGAGAGATCACCCTGTGCATATGTGAAGCTGATTTACTAGATGATCATTTATTTCATGTTGGTAGGAGCAGAGATTGTAATCTAGTTTAGTGACCATTTGGTGTTCTCAGTCAGGTGGATGATAGAATTTATACTTTGTTGGGTAAGAGATGGCAAATAATCAAGTTTTTAGTCTATGTTATTTTAGCCTGTGATATTTGCCACGCATTAGAAAGGAGAACTGCTCCTTGAGATTTGAACCTGTGATTTTTCTGTGTTTCTGTCTACTTGAACTTGGCTTAACTGTCTAAGATCTCTATAGGTCTGTGATCTATAAATAGAATGGATTTTATGTCTTATTTTATGAGTGTAAAATTTTTTTACTTTCAGAAGGTATGAATGAACTATATTACAGTTTCACTTAAGAAAACTCTATTCTAATTGGTTTATAGTGTTATATAAGAATACATATATATCAAATATGCCCACTATTTGCAGAAATTGAACTAAGTTTCTGGTACTTTATTTTTCCTGATCCAGCATTTCTCAAAAATGTGGTTTATGCCAACTAGAGGTTCCTTTTATGTGTGTCTGTGAGATCGAAACTATTTTCATAGTAATAAGAACTGATGCGATTTTTTTCACCCTCATTTTTTATGGACATACAGCAGATTTGCCTAGAGGATGCATGACACATGATGACAGTATTTCTTAGACAACTAATGGAAGGTGTTCTCATGTTTTCTAGGATTTTCTAAGGTAATACATTTTGTGTATGAATGTGTACATATTCAGAGATTAACTCAGTGTGTTTTCAGTAGTATCTTTATGCTCTTGCTAGTTATTTTGCATTCATCTCTATAACCTCACTATTGTCCATTTTTATTTGGCAGAATGACAAATAGCAAACTATGGTTATTCAGATGAATATGTAGCAAATATTTTCTTTAAATGAATAAATGAGTCTATAAAATCAAGGAAAGACTGGCAGTGTTTTTTGCCATTGATAGAATTTAAACTTTCAAGTGAAAAATATAATTTTGATAAACATGTACATGATCCTAAGTGCTTCCCAATAGCAAAAGACTTTTCCGATGCCATCACTGGTGATATTAGCCAATAGGATTTTAAATATTTTATCATGAATTATCTTTACATTTGGAAGAGTTACACAATTCCATGAATTAGTATTTTTGAATTGACTACTGAAAGATTTTAACAGCATGCATCTACAAAAGATACATTCTAAAGATAGAATACATCAATGAATTTTAAAGAAACAGAAAAGTTTACCGATATGCTTTCATATTCCACATTGCAAATGCTTTTAAAAAATAACACATCATGTTTTGGTTGTAGTTTCAAGGAAGAAAATCTACAATGATATAAAAAGGCTATTGAAATACACTTTGTTTTCCCCATTACATATCTGTTGAGAGTAGGTATTCTACATAAACTTCACAATCAACAATTTGAGTGCAAAAGCAGGCATTTTATTATGGAAGATAATAAGGAGATATATAAAAATATTAAAATGATACAATTTTTCCACAGTTTTTTATTTTGAAAAACAATTATTTTAATAAAATATATACATGTTATAGATTTGGTTTTGCTTTATAAATTGAATTAATTAATAAACCTTAAAAATTATAATTTAAAAATGCCTAATACAGTAAATGTTTAGAGATAACCCCCCACCATAAAAAATCTTTCAGATGTTCACAAAATTTTAATAGTGTAAAGAGCTCTTGAGACTTAAGTTTGAGAATTGCTGCTGTGTTAGTCTTTACAGAAAGAGAGAGAGAGACTCTCATAAACTGCTAGGTCAGAAACCTTTTCATATCAGGTTGCAATTTTATATTATTAAGGATAATCCTTGGACAAATTAGACTAGTATGGTAATTTAAGTTGAAAACAGAAGAAAGGAATTCACTGAAGCTAAAAAGCACTATGGGAGAAATTACTGAAGAAACTTTCATTGCTTGGTTAGCTTCAGGATGGAGAATGTAACAACACAGGCTTTTACAATATCAAATCTGAGATTTTTTAAATAAAAATTTTGAAACAGAAGCTAGTTTTTTGCTTTGTACTGTGCTCAATACTGTATCCTCAAGGAGGTTTATATGGTTAATTAATAATTCTGGTAACAGCTATATAAATAAGTAAACCAAAGCATATAGGGGCTATTGATTTTGTGATCAAGGATAAACTTTGGAGGTTATTTATTATCAAATTGGTAGGGTCATTAAGAAAAATTATTTATAGCTTGAAAATAATGCGAAAGTGTTACCAGTATATTCTTTCAAATTTATACTGAAACCTCCACAATAGATTATTAAATGATCTATATAAATATACCTGTTTGATGTCACTATTAAATAAAAGCTCTTACACTCATAAATTACATGTTAATGTGTAGATTATATTCAAGAAAATTGCAAATAATTTCTATCTAGTGCAGAAATAAACATGAGTTTGAGTTTTTTCTCATCTAGGTAACTTTCTAGCAACCTTTATGCAAAAGGCTGTTATTTCCCCTTCATGCTGTAGTGATACATTCAAGGATTCATACATGTGTCATTTTGTGGAGTTCAACCTCTTAATTCAAAAATGAGGCAACTGATGCCCAGAAGTATGAATTTACCAAAAACAAAAAGTCCACGACTAATATTTTAAGAATATATTGAGTCTATTTATAATGCCTTGGAACTATTTCTAAAGGTCAAAAATATCAACACGTGGGCATGAGAAGAAGGAGATTCCAGGAAAAGAGGACAGTAATAACAAATGTTTGAAGATAAAACATTACAGGAGTACATCTACGAGCAAATGGAATCATTCAGCTTGAATAGAATAAATGTAACGTAAAAAAGGTAGAGAGAATTAGCATAGGTTGAAGAGATCCTGAAAAGCCTTGAATACAAAGCTAAAGAATACTCACTGTAGCTGGTAGTTTATTTTTGAAAACTTACAGGGAGGAGAATATAGCATTCGATTATTTGTCTTAGCCTCAGATATAGGGAACTATTTTTAATTTCAAATTAAGAGTCAGGAAATAGAAGAACTTTTTAAATAATAATTATATTTTATAAATTTTAAAAGTTTTTATTGTCTGTTACAGATCAAAGGGATACTAAGGAGGTAAGGGGCAAAATAGAAAAGTACTTGCTGATAGGGAGAAATAGAGCTTGTTTTCTATTAATAGGCAGTGGAGGGGGTAATGCAGCAATAAAAGAATGAACAAATTCAAAAGCAAGTTAATATCTGTTCAAGATGAGTGCAATTACAGGATGACATGCAAGAAAATGGCTTAGGAAGTATTGAGTATTCAAAGAGGACCTTGCAGTCCTGTGAGATACAGTAAAGCTAAGGTCTGAGTAACATGAAAGAGCTGCCATGAAGTGATCTGGAGGCAGAACATTCCAGGAACAGGAAAGGTCTAATACAAAGACCACAGTATAGAAACAGGCTTGCTATTTTTGAGGCCCAGAATGAAGGACAATAAAGCTGGAATATAAGGAACAAGTGAGATAGTGGTATAACACGGGTCCAGATTTTACAAAGCCTTGTAGGCAGGGATTAAGGATTTGGGTTTTGTTCTAAGTCATATAGGATGCGATTGGAGATTATCAGTTAGTATCCTCAAATGTATGTTTTATAAAGGTCACTCTCAGTGCTGTTTTAGGATTGGCTTTTGGAGTAGTAAAGATAAAAGGAGAGTCTACTTAACCGTGCTGTTTTCAAAGTGTCCTTTCAAGGTTAAGTCAGTAGAACTTGAATGTGTATTAGATACGAGAAGTGATTAAAAAAAAAAGAATCAAGAAAAATTAACATAGTTTTCACCTAAGGAACTAGGTTGATTGGTATTTGGTTTTTATTTTTATTTTTAAGATGAGAAAGACTAGGAGTGAAAGTTTTAATGAAAATGTTAGAGTTACTTCTTGTACATGAAGCTTGAGATACATATAATGCATCAAAGAGAAGTTTTCAAGTAGCTTGAAGCTCAGATAAGTCTTGGCACAATGTGAATTTGGAAGTTGTTGGCATATAGATGATATTTCAGTCCATGAGCATGGATGATACTGCTGAAATTAAACATTATTTTCATCAGTCCATTCCTGCATTTCCTCACCTCATTGTCAGTATTTCTCTATAGTTAATGTACCTATCATTCATTAATACTCAACTCAGTTCATCTAGGTGCCTAATTGTTAATTACCACTGAATTTAATAAAATTGCTAGGGGACAGCTACAAAATAAGTTCAGTTAAAAGGTATTTGCTGAAATCTCTGAGCTGTAATAAACATTACATGCTTACTGGTGTACTAATAAAGGTCTAGTTTTACTAAACTAATTTAATTTACTTTCCCAGAAAGAGTGTAATAAGCATTTGGATTAAATTGTTAGCTTAAAATACTCAATAAAATCAAGGCTGCAATAGGAAATGTAGTCGTGACTCCCAGGAGTGAAAGTGAATAGTGATCAGTGATTAGGAAGAAAAGAGAATATGTATGCAGAAGACAATCCCTGGTGTTGCATGAACAGCCCCCATGAGGTCAAGAGTCAGTATTCTACCAGCACTTTAGTGTTGATGTCATTTTGCTTCTCTTTCTTTGCTCCAGATGCAGAGGTGAAATGAATAGAAAGCAAATAAGTGGTGCTGGTGATTTTCTTCTCATTCTTTTGGGGGGAAACATTCTTAAATGCCATTACTCAAATTCAATTCCGTATTGAACTAAATTTTAACTGATACTGTATGGGTTTTTATAGACAACTGTTGTATTAGTGAATGAGATATTCTGACACTAAAGATTTAGCACAATTAAGACACCTTAACGTGGACAGTTGAAATATGGAGATTTTGAGTGAGTTTGTCAAATTATACAAGCAGCTTGTTACAAGTAACATAGGCTGTGTACAGATGTGTAGGGTTGCATTTGACTTCTTACCATTCTTGAAACCTTCTGGAGATGGGCATTCATAGAAATACTTAAGGTATTTTTGTTACGTATGATTGAGAACAGAAGGATTTTAAAGAGAGGAACAAGTTAACTGCAGGACTGGGTGGAACATACTAGGAGTTGCTGAATAAATACTGTTTATGTTTGCAAGACTCTAAGTCATGTGAGAATCATTTAGTGCCTTCTATATGTTAATTGTATTAATTGCTATGCTTTCTTCCACATAATCAATTCAACAACCTTATGATAGGTAATATCATTGCATTCATTTTAGAGATAAAAAATGAGATCACAAAATCACACAATTAACAAAAAATTGAGCTTGAACTTGAACCTAGGCCTAGTTGACCCAAAAGCTTAGATTTTTAAGCCTCGTGTATTCTAGTGAAATATATATTTGGGCATCTCTAGGGTAGAAAGTGTGTAGAAAGTTTGGTTGCGCAATACCTGTCTAATGTTTTTTGTCTATTGTCCTTTAAATTGGACAACAGACAATTCTATTATGTCTATTTATAGAATAGACATAATTGTTAGCTTAAAATACTTCAAATATTTTGTGGATCTATATTAAATTATGGAGATTTGGGCAAAAATCATTCAATTTTTAAAATTCAGTATTCAGTATAGTTTGTCCCTAAATTGGAAAACTGCCCAATTTTACTTATATGGCAAAAGGGAGATTATATAAGTGGATCTAATGTAATTATACCATCCCTTAAAAGCAAAAGAAGAAGGGGAAATCATGGAAATTTCAACTTGCTGTGCCATTGCTGGTTTCAAATATAATGACAGCAATGTTAGAAGAAATAGAGTTCGCCTTAAGGGGCAGAGCAGAGGCAATACCCTTCTCCCTCCGCATGTCAACTGACACTGAGTAAATAAATAGGGACTTTAGTCCAAGAGATGCGATGAACTGGATCTTGCCAACTACATAAAGTGAGAAGCAGATTCTTCCTCAGAGCCTCTGGAGAGGAATAGTTCTGTTGATTCTTTGATGTTGGCCTTGGGCAATCCTGAGTAGAGGTTTCTGTTGGACCTGCCTGGATTTCGGACCTACAGAAACTGTGAGATAATAAATAAGTGTTGTCCTAAGCTGCTAAGTCTGTGATTACTTGTACTCAGTATAGAAATACTGATGCAGTGAAATAACAGTCAATGCACAGCACCCTCATTGTCTTGTTTCTGATGATTAGAAAGGCAATTGTAAGACCTTCTCTTTCCAGGAATAAGATGGGTTCTCAAGAGACTCTGGGTGCCCTACAAGAAATATGGGTGAATAAAGTTCTATTTTTAGTGTTTTTAATGATTCTAAGTATCTACACCAAATAAAAATCCTGTTTTTAACATCTAACCAAACCTCATTTGATTATTGTGACATTATTATTGAATTAGGCCAGTGTTGTCAAAGGGGAGGGAGGGAACAAAGACAACATAACGAAACTCAATTTTAAAGTCAATTGACAAGATATAGACATGCCTGGTAAAATCATAAGAAATCTCCCCCTTTGAACATCATCGCTGTGTATTAAACTAGGCTCTCAGTATCAAGAAATATTGCCATAAAAGGCATACATTGGGCAGTTTTCCAGTTTAGGGATGAAGTATACAGAATATTGGATTTTAAAAATTGAATGCTTTTTGCCCAAGTCGCCATAATTTAATATAGACCTACAAAAAAAACCCTGGAAGTATTTTAAGATAACTATCCTTTTTATAAATATGTATATGTTGTTCACCTTGATATGTTCTTAGTAAAGTGCTAGTTTAAAAAAAAGTGATTTGCCTGAATGGCTTACCTCAATAAAAATAAAATGAATTTCTTGTTGATACTACCAGAGCCATTTTGTCCTCAACATCATTTTCACTACATCAGAGATGCTTCAGAAATAGGTACTGACAAGAGCCCTCCAATTAGATGAGTAGGAAATAAGCTCAAATGGAAAATACTGGTTTAACATGGATGAGCCCTGAGAAATTATGGCTTTAAAAGGCTTCAGTTTTAATGAGACCACTGTGTCTCTCATAAGCATGCATTAGCAATGGGTTTTGTTTTTATCTTTTTTGCTCCAAAAACTTTACACCTAGCGTAGGCCAGTGACTTCCCTGGAGAGAATGATTCAAACAATTGAAAACTGGGAACAAGACTATTCAAATCCTGGCCCAGGAACATCTATTATTCTCATGTTCATAATAAACACATCGAACTTCTGGAAGCATTAATTTCCTCTGTCTCCTTTCTAAGAGGATTCTGCTTTGAAACTCAAAAGGAAAACAAGAAGACAAACTGTTTGCAAAAAAGAGCCCACATTGCCAAGTCAATCCTAAGCCAAAAGAACAAAGCTGGAGGCATCATGCTACCTGACTTCAAACTATACTACAAGGCTACAGTAACCAAAACAGCATGGTACTGGTACCAAAACAGAGATATAGACCAATGGAACAGAACAGAGCCCTCAGAAATAATGCTGCATATCTACAACTATCTGATCTTTGACAAACCTGACAAAAACAAGCAATGGGGAAAGGATTCCCTATTTAATAAATGGTGCTGGGAAAACTGGCTAGCCATATGTAGAAAGCTGAAACTGGATCCCTTCCTTACACCTTATACAAAAATTAATTCAAGATGGATTAAAGACTTCAATGTTAGACCTAAAACCATAAAAACCCTAGAAGAAAACCTAGGCAATACGATTCAGGACATAGGCATGGGCAAGGTCTTCATGTCTAAAACACCAAAAGCAATGGCAACAAAAGCCAAAATTGACAAATGAGTTCTAATGAAACTAAAGAGCTTCTGCACAGCAGAAGAAACTACCATCAGAGTGAACAGGCAACCTACAGAATGGGAGAAAATTTTTGCAATCTACTAATCTGACAGAGGGCTACTATCCAGAATCTACAGTGAACTCAAACAAATTTACAAGAAAAAAACAAACAACCCCATCAACAAGTAGGTGAAGGATATGAACAGACACTTCTCAAAAGAAGACATTTATGCAGCCAAAAGACACATGAAAAAATGCTCATCATCACTGGCCATCAGAGAAATGCAAATCAAAACCACAGTGAGATACCATCTCACACCAGTTAGAATGGCCATCATTAAAAAGTCAGGAAACAACAGGTGCTGGAGAGGATGTGGAGAAATAGGAACACTTTTACACTGTTGGTGGGACTGTAAACTAGTTCAACCATTGTGGAAGTCAGTGTGGCGATTCCTCAGGGATCTAGAACTAGAAATACCATTTGACCCAGCCATCCCATTACTGGGCATATACCCAAAGGACTATAAATCATGCTGCTATAAAGACTTATGCACACGTATGTTTATTGCAGCACTATTCACAATAGCAAAGACTTGGAACCAACCCAATTGTCCAACAATGATAGACTGGATTAAGAAAACGTTGCACATATACACAATGGAATACTATGCAGCCATAAAAAAGGATGAGTTCATGTCCTTTGTAGGGACATGGATGAAGCTGGAAGCCATCATTCTCAGCAAACTATCGCAAGGACAAAAAACCAAACACCGCATGTTCTCACTCATAGGTGGGAACTGAACAATGAGAACCCATGGACACACGAAGGGAAACATCACACACCGGGGCCTGGTGGGGGGTGGGGGGAGGGATAGCATTAGGAGATATACCTAATGTTAAATGACAAGTTAATGGGTGCAGCACACCAACATGGCACATGGATACATATGTAACAAATCTGCACGTTATGCACATGTACCCTAAAACTTAAAGTATAATAAAAAATAAAAATAAATAAAAATAAAAATCTGTAGATGTGGGAGAAAGCTGAGAATATTTTCACCAAGTTAGTCTAAAAGTATTTCACATTCATGTAGCCCTTACTCCACTGGATATCCACTAGGTATTAAGGACGACTTTGATCGTGTCTTGAATACAAAACACATGGATGGTAAATAATAATAACCAATGGCATTTTTAATTGTTAATATATTTCAGGGCATAGATAGAACGTACTTCATTGCATCTGATCTTGACTATAGTTCTGTGTGATGGATGCTAGTTTTAAACATAAGATGTTGAGTTTTAGAGAGGATAAATGTTTTGCTAGGGTGGAAAGCACATTTCAGAGCCCAGAGCTTGCTAACGTTTGATGAATAAATGAATGTTGATTTGATCTCTGTAGGATTTCTCTACTCAACTTCATTATGACTAAAATATCACTAGAATTGGTGAAATATATATAATATTTTCTAAGTGACTGTGTTTTTTATTTTTTGAGATGGAGCCTTACTCTGTCACCTAGGCTGGAGTGCAATGGCATGATCTCGGCTCACTGCAACCTCCGCCTCCCAGGTTCAAGTGATTTTCCTGCCTCAGCCTCCCAAGTAGCTGAGATTACAGGTGCCTGCCACCACTCTCAGCTAATTTTTGTATTTTTAGTAAAGATGTGTTTTCACCATGTTGGCCAGGTTGGTCTTGAACTCCTGACCTCAGGTGATCCACCCGCCTCAGCCTCCCAAAGTCTAAGTGAAATTTCTAAAAAATGTCACTAATTAAATTTTTGTTATGTTTTGTTTCATATGTTTATCCCATTTTTAAAGTCCAAGTGATTGTTTTATACACTTTTATATAGACTTTGCAATTCTTTTTTTATTATACTCAATTTTTTCATGCTTAACACTTGACTAATGATTAACATAGATTTGTATTAATTTTACCTCTATTTCCCTTCTGTTTTTATATATTTATAACTCCTCATTTCTGTATATACTATGTGGAAATCTCATCTGATTTAAATTCTTTATCCATCAAGTGGGAAGAGAATGTAATTATCAAGATTATTTTTATGGTATTATGAGAAATATAATACATAGACTCTAAAATGAGACAGTATATATTTTATTTATTCTTGGGTATTTTTATAATTTCCTTACTTTTATGTACATATTCATAATTTTGCAAATATTCAATATAATAGAACATTAAATCGTGAAATGCAAAAATTTCTATTTTAATTCTTTTCATGAGTATGTAAAGCGATTGAAAATAATCTACCTGATGAAACTTAATTCATATAACAAGGACTAGTTAATGCTAATTTATTGGCTTAAATTATATATATTGTATTGAATAAAAATTACAAATACTGTGCATGATCTACATGAGTATATCTCTATGTGTGTAAATACAGTATATATCTATGGGTACATGTATGTATATATACATATGTAGTGCTTGTTTTGAAAATATGTTATTTTGTCAAATAAATTTAAAAATTTGGGGGCATGCACAGCATTACATCATTATCCTTGTTAAACAATTTATCACAGTATTTAGTACATATTAGGAACTTATTACATAAAGGAACTATTAGATGTGCATATATATATTACTGTAGAAGTTATCAATTTTTAGCTATATATTTTTTATCAATATAATTTTTTGAAATATACAATTTGAAATTATTTACAAGTAGAGTACATATTATAGGTCAACCCAAGGTTAAATATATACAGCTTTTCAGAAGGCAACCATGAGTGTGATTTTATATTTACTTACTTTGGCAGCTTCTAAAAATATTATGGTTAATTTCCAAGTACTGCTGATACATAAATTATATGATCTAACTTAATTTGAGCTTGACACATCCAACTCACAGAAAATATCAGGAGCATAACAATTTTCACCATAGGTTACCTAAATTTGTATTGTTAGCAGTTTTGTATGAGATTGCTCTAGGGCCATTAAAAAATCTTTTTTTATAAATCAAATTTTTGAAAATATAAAAAGTAGAAATAATGTAATAAAACACTCTTACACTGCATTCAGTTTCAACAAGTATCAGCTTTTTGTCAGTTTGTTTCGGGTATTTTCCCTTCCTCTTTTTTTTCCAACTTTTATTTTTGGTTCGGGGATACGTGTGCAGATTTGATACATGGTTAAATTATGTGTCGCTGAAGTTTGGTATATGAATGATCCCATCACCCGAGGAGTAGGCATAGTACCCAATGGGTAGTTTTTCTTTTTTTTTTTTTTTTTTTTTTTTTTTTTTTTTTTTTTTTTTGAGACGGAGTCTTGCTCTGTGTCCCCAGGCTGGAGTGCAGTGGCGCAATCTCGGCTCACTGCAAGCTCCGCCTCCCGGGTTCACGCCATTCTCCTGCCTCAGCCTCTCCGAATTGCTGGGACTATAGGCGCCCGCCACCACGCCCGGCTAATTTTTTTGTATTTTTTAGTAGAGACGGGGTTTCACCGTGTTCTCGATCTCCTGACCTCGTGATCCGCCCGCCTCGGCCTCCCAAAGTGCTGGGATTACAAGCGTGAGCCACCGCGCCCGGCCCCCTGTGGGTAGTTTTTCAACCTTTATCCCCGTCCCAAGGTTCCCTCTCTAGTAGTCCCAGTGTGAATTGTCTCATTTTCGTGTCTATGTATACTCAGTGTTTAGCTCCCACCTGTAAGAGAAAACGTGCTGTATTTGGTTTTCTGTTCTTTCATTAATTTATTTAGAATCATGGCCTTCTGCTACATCCATGTTGCTGCAAAGGACATGATTTCATTCTTTTTTTTTTTATGGCGGTGTAGTATTCCATGGTCTTATATGTATGACATTTTCTTTATCCAGTTCAGGATTGACATCCATCTAGCTTGATTCTGTCTTTGCTATTCGGAATAGTGCTGCAATGAACATACAAGTGCCATATATATATGTGTGTGTGTGTGTGTGTGTGTATATATGCCATATATATATGTGTGTATGTGTGTGTGTGTGTGTGTGTGTGTGTGTGTATTTAATGCTGGAGTATTTTCAAGCAATCCCAGATAGTATAGGATATATACTAATATATATATATATATATATATATCTAATATATACTAATATATATATATCTAATATATATATATAACTAATATATATATATGTAGCTCTATATTTTTAGACATTTTCTTCTTCATAAAGACTCACATACTGATATAGAGCTCTTTCCTTTTCTTTAGTTAACCAACATGATATTATTGATCTTTAAAAATTTACACAAATTCTTTAATATCAGCTGATACATAAGTTTTCCTAATTGACTCACAGAGTTTATTGTACACCTGCTTGGTTCAAATCAGTCTTCAAACAAGGTGAAAATATTACCTTTAATTATTATGTTTCTTAAGTCTCTTTTATTCTAGCCTATAATAGTGCTCTTCCTCCTTTTAAGTTACTTGTTGAAGAAACACATTTATTTGTTGTTTAGAATCTCTCATGCTCTCTGTTTGAGTGATTGCTTCTTCATTACATGTCTTAGCTTGTTCTTCTTTCCCATCAAATTCTGGTAGATTGACAGTTAGATCCAGGGGCTTGGATACATTCAAGTTATGAGTTTTAGACTGGGATAATTCACTTACGGTTTTGTGCATCTCTCTCACCTCACTTTATGGAGCACATCCTCTCCAATAATCCACATTTGTGATGCTGAGATTGAACTGTGTTGGAGAGGTGTTACCCTGCTCTACCCCCACTGCAGCATTTCATGTAGGATTCTAATGCCGTTAAGGGACAATCAGTTTGGCCACTCTAAGGCATCTTCTAAAGTCATGAATTCTGGTTCTTAAAAATTGGGTAAGTTATTTCAATGTGCTTCACTTTTTTTTCTAGTAAAGAATGGAGATAAATATAGTCTTCTATCAGCTTTATAGGGCTGCTATGTGGCATTATATGCAAAACAGTGAGACAGTGATTGGCATATGGCACGTGGAAATTTTTTTTCTTACTTTTTTGAGACAAGGTCTTGCACTGTCACCCATGCTGGAGCAGTGATGCCGTGGAACATTGCATTCTCAAACTCCTGGGTTCAAGTGATCCTCCTGCCTCAGCCTCCTGAGATGTGGGGATTCCAGGCACACACAACTGTGCCCAGCTAATTATTGTATTATTTGTAGAGACAGGGTCTTGCTATGTTGCCCAGGCTGGTCTCAAACTCCTGGGCTCAAGCGATCCTCCCCTCTCGGCCTCCCAAAATGCTTGGATTCCAGGCATGAGCCACTGCACCTGGTAGAAAGTCTTTATAAATGTTTGCCTTTCTTACTATCATCATTGTTACAATCCAGTGTTAAGGCATATCCAAGAACTCACATTTTTGTTGTTGTTTGTTTTCTGGGAATTTTTTTTAACTTTTAAGTTGAGGGGTACATGTGCAGATTTGTTATAGAGGCAAACTTGTGTCAGTGGGGGTTTGTTGTACAGATTATTTCACCACCCAGGTGTTAAGCCAAGTATCCATTAGTTATTTTTTCTGATCCTCTCCCTCCTCCAATCCTCCACCCCCCAATAGGCTGCAGTGTGTTACTCCCCTCTCTCTATGTGTCCATGTGTTCTCATCATTCAGCTCCCACTTAAAAGTGAGAACATGTGGTGTTTGGTTTTCTGTTCCTGTGTTAGTATGCTAAGAATAATGGCCTTCCAGTTGCATCCATGTTCCTGCAAATGATGTATTCTCATTCTTTTTTATGACTGCCTAGTATTCCATGGTGTATATGTACCACATTTTCTCAATCCAGTCTACCATTAATGGGCATTCAGGTTGATTTCATGTCCTACTATTCACTATGTGAATAGTGTTGCAATGATCATATGTATGCATATGTCTTTATGATAGAATAATTTATTTTCCTTTGGGGATAGACCCAGTAATGGAATTGCTGCATAACATGGTAGTTCTCTTTTTGGGTCTTAAAGGAATTGTCATACTGTTTTCCATAAGGCTGAACTAATTTACATTCCCACCAACAGTGTATAAGTGTTTCTGTTTCTCTGTAATGTCATCAGCACCTGTTATTTTTTGACTTTAGTAATACTCATCTGACTGCTATGAGATGGTATCTCACTGTGGTTTTGATTTGCATTTCTCTGGTGATCAGTGATGTTCAGCTTTTGTACATGTTTTTTGGTCATATGTATGTCTTCTTTTGATAACCGTTCATGTCCCTTGTACCCTTTTTAATGGGTTTATTTTTCTTGTAGATTTATGTTCCTTATAGATGTTGGATATTACATCTTTGTTAGTTGCATAGTTTGTGAATTTTCTCCCATTCTGTATGTTGTCTGTTTACACTGTTGGTAGTTTCTTTTGCTGTGCAGAAGATCTTTAGTTTAATTAGATCCCATTTGCCAATGTTTGCTTTTGTTGCAATTGCTTTTGGCATTTTCATCAAGAAATCTTAGCCTGTTCCTGTGTCCAGAATGATATTGCCTAGGTTATCTTCCAGGGTTTTGTAGTTTTGGGTTTTACATTTCAGTCTTTGATCCATCCTAAGGTGATTTTTGTATATGGTGTAAGGAAGGGGTCCAGTTTCAGTCTTCTGCATGTGAATCCACATTTTAATATGCATAGTATTACTCTTCTACAACTCATTCCTGCCAATTCTGTTATTAAGCACTATTTTGGTAAAGGCTGCCAAAGTATATATTAGAGATCTTGGAACTTTGGGGAAGATTGGATTTAGATCAATGCCTGAGATGTGTGGTTGCAGAAATGGATCAATACACATAAGAAGCAAATGCAGAATGCTCTCATTAATGCAACAGAAGCACGAAAGAAAATCTAAAAATAATTAGGAGCTATCTAAGACCCCAATAATTCCTATAAATATTGGGACCAGCTACACTCCTTATCACGTATAGGGTTAGAGTTTGAGTGGTTCAATCCTAAATCTGAAAAACAAGTTGTGTCTGGCATACTGGAGAAATCCAGCCACTAACGTGTGCACAGAAAAATTATATTAAGTGGTTGTTACCCAGTTAAACAGTTTGAATTTTTTTAACTAGACAATTGGAATTTTTAAACTTAAAATTATGCAACATTTCTGATGAAAATAGTTTTATATTATTACAGATAAACCACAGTACAAGTGAAAATGCTTAAAAAGAAGCATTTATACTTTCAGGAGTTCTCAGTGTTGCAAGAGGAAGAAAAAGGTTTAGTGTTGGGTTTGTTGGAGGGTTTCTTCTTAAATTAGGTCTACTGTTTGATAAAATATGTTACTCTTCTTCTGTTTAAACTTCAAAAGATTAGAGAGAATTAAACACCAGTAGAGTATGTATTTTTTTGTAATACTAAAGTGTTATACTGCTTTATAAATGAGAATATATGGCTTTATGCAAATTTTCAGGCATGTTTACATCCATTACTTCATGAAATCTTCAGAACAATACTGTGAGGCTAACAGATGAAGCACCTGCTCAGTGGGGAGAAAAGTTTGCCAAGTGCTCAATACATGATCTTGTTACCACAGAGTTGATTTTGAAGCGAAGATGCCTGACTTTATTTCCAGTGCTTTCACTGTGAGCTTTCAATGGGGTACTACGGAAAATAATGGCAAGTAAATTATCAAAAGAAATTGAAAGTGTTCATAATATAAGTAAAGCAGCAACAGATTAAAGCATAAAGTATAAAAATATGTGTTAAAATAACATTTACTTTAAAATATTTCTTACATGTATATAACTACTCACTTTAATCTTCATGTCTATTAAAAAATACAGGCTTGAAACCATAAATTAACTTCAATATTTTTAATTATAGAGATTTTTCTTTTTTTGCAAGTTGCAAAAGAGTGATATAAAATATGCCATAATATTCCTTATATGTTACTAATAATTTTTTTTTTATTTGAAATGGAGTCTCTCGCTCCGTCGCTCAGGCTGGAGTGCAGTGGCATGATCTCGGCTCGCTGCAAGCTCTGCCTCCCAGGTTCATGCCATTCTCCTGCCTCAGCCTCCCAAGTAGCTGGGACTACAGGTGCCCGCCACCACACCTGGCTAATTTTTTTTTATTTTTTTTTGTAGAGACGGTGTTTCACCATGCTAGCCAGGATGGCCTCGATCTCCTGACCTCATGATCCACCCGCCTCGGCTTCCCAAAGTGCTGAGATTACAGGCGTGAGCCACTGCGCCCAGCCATATTTTACTAATAATTAAAATAATTTTTGTTAATACTATATTAAACACTGCTTAAATAAATGACATACAAATTTTAAGAACAGTTGAATCCCATATTATATATTTATAATTCATAAAATGTAAGAAAGTGTCTATATCTTTGTTTTGATTGCATTTCCAAAAATTTTCATCGCTTTATGTGTAGCTCTTTTATATTCTTAAGGAGCGTCTGTCAATTGTAATCTAACTTAAAGAAGTTAGAGTATATGTGAGCCAGGCGTGGTGGCTCTCACCTGTAATCCCAGCATTTTGGGAGGCCACGGTGGGCGGATCACCTGAGGCCGGGAGTTCAAGACCAGCCTGACCAACATGGACAAACCCCGTCTCTACTAAAAATACAAAATTAGCTGGGCGTTGTGGCACGTGCCTGTAATTTCAGCTACTTGGGAGGCTGAGGCAGGAGAATCACTTGAACCCGGGAGGCAGAGGTTGCGGTGAGCCGAGATCACACTATTGCACTCCAGCCTGGGCAACAAGAGCAAAACTCTGTCTCAAAAAAAGAAAAGAACTTGGAGTACATGCTTTCTCTTTTATTTGTTATCTTACAAAGAAGTAGACTTAATTGCATTTGAGTGATAATTTGAAACCAGGCCATAAATAACACCTCTTTTAGTTACATTATAATTTTTCAAAAATTCAGCTAAAACTGTACTGAGTGATAAATTCTCTGGTTTGTCAATTTTAGATGGAATTAGTAAGGGGACTCTAGTAATTTATCAACAATCTTTCTACATACAACATGGTATTCTTAGTACTGTGAAAAATTTAAAATTTACATTATATGGGAGAACATGGGTGTTTAATTATATACATTGATATACTAAATAAATATAATGTGATATAAACTACAGCTCTCTTATAATGTGTGTCACGATGATTTGCCCAGTGGATGGAAGTTATACTAAAATTTATATTTAGAGAAATATGGTGGTTTTTCCCATCACTTTCAATGGTAATTACTTTTGCACCAACCAAACATCTAAAGTGTAAAGCATCTTTTATTTAATATTACTTTGCTTCCCTCCAACAGAAACAAAAAATTACTTTTATTTATGCAGGCGAAACCTGAAAAGCCACTTTCTATTACCTACTAGGGTGACTTGCAATTAGAAAGTATTTGATAAATATCTTATGAATGAAAAAACAAGTATAGAAAAATGCACAACCTGCACATTGAAGAAACTAAACTGCTTCTACTGGCTGGAACCTGGGCCATGCTTTAGATTTGCATCATATCATCAAGTCTTCACAACATCTCTGAAATTAGTGGTATTAACTCTATTGCGTTGATGGAGTAATTAGAGGTGCAAAAGCTCATTGTTTCTTCACATTTTCACAGACAAGCTAGACTGAGAACCCAGATAATTCAGCCATGAATGTTTATGCTCATTCTACTGAACTATTCAATGTTGTTACCACCTTTTTATTTAGATGTAGTTTTTAATTTAAATGTTATTCAGATGTTTTCAAAAACTTTGATAACTCCTATACTAAATGTCTTTTTATAGCTCTTGATAGAGATGTTTTAAAGAAAAATAATTGAAAATTTTTATCCCTCTGATTTTTAAGAAGGAAAGAGAGGAACTATAGAGCCTAGGGAGGTTTTTTTCTATTTGAGGCCAATCTTTTTTTTTTCTATATTAAAGAAAACACTTCCTAGAGAAATGAGATCGTATTAGTGGGTTCTTAGACTACTATGAAGAAATATCCAAAACTGAATAATTTATAAAAGAAAGAGGTTTAATTGACTCACAGTTCTGCATGGCTGGGGAGGGCTCAGGAAACTCACAATCATGGTGGAAGGGGAAGCAAACATGTCCTTCTTCACATGGCAGCAGGAGACAGAGTGCCAGTAAGGGAAATGCCCTATTTTTATAAAACCATCTCAGATATTGTGAGAATTCACTCACTATCATGAGAACAGCATGGGGGAAACTGCCCCCATGAGTCAATTACCTCCCACTAGGTCCCTCCCACAAATGTAGGGGTTATGGGATTACAATTCAAGATGAGATTAGGGTGGAGACTCAGAGCCAGACCATATCAGATATGTAACTTAAATTAGTTTAATGTTTTCTGTGTTTTTTTTGAGACAGGATTTTGCTCTGTTGCCCAGGCTGGAGTGCGGTGGCACAATCATGGCTCACTGCATCCTTGAAATCCTGAGCTCAAGCGATTTTCTCATCTCAGCCTCCCAAGTAGCTGGGACTACAGGCATGAGACACTACACCCAGTTATTTATTTATTTATTCGTAGAGACAAAGAGTCTCACCATGTTGCCCAGTCTGGTCTGAAACTCCTGGACTCAAGGGATCCTCAACTCTCAAATTGTTGGGACTACAGGCATGAGCCACCACAGCCAGCCTAACATTTTTGCAATAAGAAATAGGCAAAAGATCTGAATATTGATGTAGATCTGACTTCTTTCTCTCTCTCCTGACTACCTGCCTTCCTAGATATTTTCATTCATTCTCTTCTTTTCCTCTTTTCATCAATGTCTTTCAATCTTTTTCATCTACTTTCTAACTTCCTAGCTTATTCTTTTCTTTATTTTCTTTTTCTTATATCTTTCATCTCTTCCTCTCTCATCCTTTCTCCCTTTCTCCATTGTATCCTTCATTCTTTTTCCCTTTATTTCTCCTCATGTTATTTCTGTTCTTAAGTGAAAGCATCTTTTTAAAAAAATTCTATATACTAAAAACTATTTTTCCCAAGCTATTTGCTCCTCTGTGATTCTTATTGTTGCTTGGGTCATTTTCAAATGTGCCTGTGGTAGTTAATGGAAACAGCTGCATTCAAGAGAGAAGTTTCTGACAAGACAGATATGAAAAAAACATAACAGCAATCACTTTCTCAACTCTGGTTAAGCCAAAATTTGTTTTATGTTGCTGATTGTTCTATAGTAAAACATGCCACCAAAGAACAATACTTTCCATTCTTAGCACATTTAGAAATTATGTAAATTAAAACAGGAGACGAGAATATTCTGATGCGCTTGAGTATATCTCTGTGTAATGACCACAGTTGTTCGATTTATCTCTTCAAACTGTCAGTATCAGAGGCTTCCAATGGAGAGCCCAGATTAAAAAGGCAAATGAATCACAAACTTGCTCATCCTTTCTGCATATGACTGTCTAGCATGGTGCTTCAGCTTTATTTAAAGTATACTTGTCTGGTGAAAGCTAATATGAGACTTGGAAGGGATAATGACTAGGGAATGCATCCATTCATAATGGTAAGAGAGGCTTTAAGTGTTGAGGCTTTAAATTGTATTTGGGATCTGACACATACGATTATCTATATTTGGATTTAGAGCTATCAAAATATCCATCAAAAAGGCACAAATAAAAGATAGTGGCTTGAAATGTGAATACATTATTCAAGTCAAGAAGTAACTACTTTTTGTGTTGGCATCAAATGTTATCTGTTGTAAATAAAAGAACATTTTTGATATTAGTTTAATCGTGCCAAATTAATAGACACTAAACAGATAAATATAGTGAGACCTGTTCTCTGGCAGACAATATTGACCGCCTACACAACAACTAACTCCTCTAATATTTCTTTCTTCTTTCAATGTCTGCATGTAATGCCTGAGATGCTGCAGCCATCTTGTGATCATGAGGAGTCATCAATGACATGTTTAAGGTGGCAGAGTGAAAAGATAGAAAGCTCTAGGAACCTTGATGAGTGTCTACATTAACTTTGGAACTGTTTAATCTCTGAATTTTAGTTTGGCAAGATCACAGACTGAAAGACCCTTGTTAGAGATGATGATTTTTTTTCTACTTTACTGTGAATCTATTGTATTCTGTGATCCCAGAGGATAATTTTATTTTTATACCCTTTGCATCAGAAGAGTTATGTAAGTGGTTAGATTTTTACTTAACTAGTGTAGCAATAACTTTTGATGACCCATGTCATATCCCCTTGTATAAATGTCTTAGCCCTTTGTTGTTATGAAGAAAATCTTTGACCAATGCTAGCTTGTCTGAGTACTGGCAGAATCAAGACCCTTTAGCCTGCACCAGTGGCTCTCAAAACACATTTTGTTTTCTTTTGAGACAGGATTTGGCTCTGTCACACAGGCTGCAGTGCAGTGATGCAATCTCATCTCACAGCAACCTTGGCCTCCTGGGTTCAAGCCATCCTCCCACCTCAGCCTCCCAAATAACTGGGACCACAGGCAAATGCCACCATGCCTGGCTAATTTTTGTATTTTTTCTGAAGACAAGGTTTCCCTATGTTGCCTAGGCCGGTCTCGGACTTCTGGGCTTAAGTGATGGTTCTGCCTCAGCCTCCCAAAGTGCTGAGACTTCAGGAATGAGCCACGAAGCCTGGCCCCATAAAACATTTTAATATAAACTTTTACTTTTTTTCTGGCTTGCCTTTACAGATTCTTCAATCCTAATTTCTAAGGGAACTTTTCAAACAATTTACCTGCACCAGTGTCCTGGCATCAGGCTTTGTACTTCAGTAGACTCAAACTAATACACCTGCTGTCAAATATAGCTAGTGTCATAATTTCAGGAATTTAAATTGCATAATGTTCACAAAAACTAGAAACACCCACAAATAGTTAAACTAGAAAATACCTGGTTATGCTGAGTTAAACTAGTTGATTGTAGATCAACTAATGTTAAGGTATACAAATTTCCACCCATCAGGTGATGGAGGGTAGATAAGAATAGCATGGAAACGAGTGATAAAAAGCTGATGCTTAGATAAGGATCACCATTAAGAGTAAAATTATATCCAAGATAACCAAATCTCCTCAAGTGTAGTCAGTTGAAAACCTAAACTCCTTTGTAATGATAGGCTGGGTGCACCAGCTCATGCCTGTAATCCCAGCCCTTTGGAAGACTGAGATGCAGGACCGCTTGAGCCCAGGAGTTTGAGACCAGCCTGGAAAACATAATAAGACTTTGTCTCTACAAAAAATGAATAATTAGCTGGGCACAGTGGCCCACACCTGTGGTTCCAGCTACTCAGGAGACTGAGGTGGGAGAATCGCTTGAGCGTGGGCGGTTGAGGCTGCAATGAGCTGTGATTATGCTACTGCACTCCAGCCTGGGTGACTGAGCAGGATCTTGTCTCAAATAAATAAATAAGTACGTAAATAAAATAAAAGTTAAATTTAGTTTCAGTTTGAAACTGTGATTTAGGAGTTTGAAAATATTTCCTACACTCAGCTCACTGTAGTCTCACCACCAACCTTCCCACTTACCAACGACCTCCCACACTATATAGACAATTTTCTGTATAAAGTATGATATCCTGTTAGGTTAGTCTAATTAGCTGTCTTCAGAGAGTATGTGTAATTACTACATATTAAAATTTAAAGATTCTCAAAAGCCAGAGACAAAATTTCAATGTGAAGAATTTAAATGATTGTATATTTTAAATGTGCTTTTCTAAGCAATAATGGATGGACAAACAAGGTATGTTGTATAAAAACAAATGAATAGATACTAAGTTAAAGTATTGCATATTTTAATGAATGCTTTTTTATAAATATAATTCAGATACTGAATGTATAAGAGACATGTAAGCAATTCCAAAGAAATCCCTGTGGTCATAATGTACTCTTCTCCCTTATCGTAACTTTCAGTAGAATCATCACTGCTTTACTATATGTACATTGTCTACTAAGGTTAAAGGCTTATTGGAGGCAGATATAATTTATCTTTGCTGCTCTCCTTGTACATTAGTATAGTATTTTACATACACACTTTATATTTTACTATGCTACATATACAATCTTCTCAATTTTAGATTCATATTTCCAACTGTCTATTCTGCATCTGACTTACTTGGATGTCTACAGGCAAGTCAAGCTATCCATGCCCATATCCAAACTCTTGATTTTGCCCTAAACTACATGTGTTCTTCCTGTTGTCTGCTCATCTCAGTAAATGCAAATGTCTCAGGTTGGTTGCTTAGGCTAAAGACTTGAGCCTTCATCCTTGACAACTCTCCTTTCTTCACAACATATATCTAATCCATTAAAAAAATTTAAAAATCTATTACCTTTCAAGATTAATAAAAAATTTGACCACTTCTAACCACCTCCACCCATAATATCTTATCCAAGACATCTTTGTATCTCATTAACTTACTGTAGTTGCCTCCTCATTGATCTCTTTCTTCCCACTCTTTCTCCTGTAATGTGTGTTCTCAACTCAGCTGTCGGGACTTTCTGGCTCAAAGGGTCACCACTTACATGGCCATTTATGATGTTGGCTTCATTACCTCTCTACTTTATCTGTTGATAATTTCTCCTTGTTTACTCTGCTAAAGGGACATTGTGTTGGTGCTGTACCTTGAACCTGCCAAGGATACTCCTGCTTCAGGGCTGTTACTTTACTTGCCATTTCTTTTACTTCATATAGTCTCACTTTAAATAACTCACGGCTTGTTCCCCATATTATTATGCTAGGGCTGCCATAACGTAATATCACTGACTGGGTGGCTTAAGCAAGAGAAATTTATTTACTCACAACTCTGGAGGCTAAAGTCTAAGACCAAGACGTCAGCAGGATCAGTTTCTCCTGAAGCCTCACTTCGTGGCTTTCATTCGGCCTCCTCGCTGTGTTCTCACAAGGCCTCTCCTCTGCTCATGCACTCTCCTGGTGTTTCTTCCTCTTCTTATAAGGACAACAGTCTTATTGGATTAGGACCTCGCCCTTATGACCTCATTTAACCTTAATTATCTCTTTAAAATTCTTATCTTCATATCGTCACATTGGGGTTGGTACATCAATCTGTGAATTTAGGGAGGACACAACTCAGTTTATGACATTTATTTATTCATTCTTTTGATACCTTACCACCAGTCTTTGAAAACCGTACTCTCCTTACGATCAAATTTTATGCCCCATCACTTTTTTATTCTTTATATAAATCATTGTCATCTAAGAATAATTATTGTTTACTGTCTGTCTTCCCCATAAGATAGAAACTCCATGAGATAAAGAACTTTCTTTTTTTCTCAGTTTTTTTAAATTTTTTTTTTATTTTTGATTCAGGCATACATGTGCAGGTTAGTTGCATGGGTATATTGGATAATGCTGAGGTTTGGGCTTCTAATGATCTCATTGTCCAAGTTGCAAACATAGTTACTGATTAGTAGTTTTTCAACCCCTGCTCTCTCTGTCCCTCTCCTGTTTTGGAACCCTCAATGTCTCTTTTCATCTTTGTGTTTGCATGTACCCGATGTTTAACTGCTGCTTATGAGTGAGAACATGCTGTATTTGGTTTTCTGTTTGTGTATTAATTCACTTAGGATAGTCGCTTCCAGCTGCATCCATTTTGTTGCAAAGGACATGATTTCATTCCTTTTTATGGCTGCATGGTATTCCATGGTGTATAGGTACCACATTTTCTTTACACACTCCACTGTTGACAGGTACCTGTATTGATTCCAACTCCTTTGCTGTTGTAAACAGTGCTGTGATGAACATACTAATGGAGGTATCTTTTTGATAGAACAATTTATTTTATACCCAGTAATGGGATTGCTGGGTTAAACGGTAATTCCATTTTTAGTTCTTTGAGAAATCTCCAAACAGCTTTCCACAGTGACTGAACTAATTTTCATTCCCACAAACACTGTGTAAGCATTCCCTTTTCTCTGCAACCTTGCCAGAATCTGTTATTTTTTGATTTTTTAGTATAGCCATTCTGATTGCTGTAGGTTGGCATCTCATTGTGGTTTTGATTTGCATCTCTTTGCTGATTCATGATGTCTAACATTTTTTCATAGTTGTTGGCCCCCTGTGTGTCTTCTTTTGAAAAGTGTCTGTTCATGT
This sequence comes from Symphalangus syndactylus, assembly GCF_028878055.3. Classification (NCBI taxonomy): domain Eukaryota; kingdom Metazoa; phylum Chordata; class Mammalia; order Primates; family Hylobatidae; genus Symphalangus; species Symphalangus syndactylus. The sequence goes on from NC_072428.2 coordinate 16,866,771, forward strand.
CTTTTGCCCATTTTCTAATGGGGCTATTTGTTTTTTCTTGTTGATTTCATTAAGTTCCTTATAGATTCTGGATATTAGTTCTTTGACAGATGCGTAGTTTGCAAATATTTTCTCCCATTCTGTAGATTGTTTGTTTACTCTGTTGATAGTTTCTTTTGCTGTGCAGAAGCTCTTTAGTTTAATTAGATCACAATTGTCAATGTTTGTTTTGTTAAATTTGCTTTTGATGACTTAGTCATAAATTCTTTGCCAAGGCCAATGTCTAGAAGAGTATTTCCTAGGTTTTCTTCTAGAATTCTTATAGGTGAGGTCTTACATTTAAGTCTTAATCCATCATGAGTTAATTATCATATATGGTGAGAAGTAGGGTTTCAGTTTCATTTATCTGCATATGGTTAGCCAGTTTTCTCAGCATCATTTATTGAATATGGTATTTTTTCATCATTTTTAATTTTGTTTTACTTTGTTGAAGATTGATTGGTTGTAGGCAGGCAGTTTTATTTCATGGATTTCCATTCTGTCCTTTTGGTCTGTGTGTCTGTTTTTGTACCAGTACTGATGTAGTTTGGATGTTTGTCCCTCCAAACCTCATGTTGAAATGTTATCTTCATTATTGAAGGTGGGGCCTGGTGGGAGGTCTTTGCATCATCTGAGCAGGTCCCTAATGAATGGCTTGGTTTTCTCTGTGGTAATGAGTCACAAAAGATCTGGTTGTTCAAAAGAGCCTGACACTTCCTTCTTTTCTTTCTTGCTCTCTCTCATCATGTGAGACACTGGTACCTCCTTAGCATTCTGCCATGTTTGTAAGCTCCCTGAAGCCCTCACCAGAAGCTGAGCAGATTCAGGTGCCATGCTTCCTTTACATTCTACAAAACGGTGAGCCAAATAAACCTCTTTTCTTTATAAATTACCCAGTGTCAGGTATTTCTTCATAGTATTCAAAATGTACTAACACAAGGACCTTTTGGTTACTGTAGCCTTGTAATATAATCCCCCACAAGAAAAACCAATAAGCCTTAACCAAAACTGTGACCTAACCAACAATGCCCAAGATGTCTCCAAAGAAGTGCAAAGTAGTCCTCATAAGATAAGTAAAGTTTTGCAAGCCATAATTGGAGTACAACCCACATTTCCGTCCAGACATATTTTTTAAGAATCTTAGCTTCCCAGCTGACGATCTGTACACAAAGGTCCAAAAGCCTCATGTGCCCTCACAGAGAGAAAACAGGAAATAAAAAGCCAACCATTATGAAAGAGAAAAAGATCAATAATTGACAAAAGTTACATAAATTTCAAGCAAAAAGGGTTTCCTGACTGGGGATCAAACCCGGGCTGTGGCAGTGAAATCACAAAATTTTAACTATTTAACATCACAAGGCAGAGTGGCTTTCATTGTTATTCCCTCAGGACATCCAAAGTAAGCACTTTGAGCTTACAAAGGATTTTAACTTTGTTGCAGGTCAAATTTTGCTCTTTAATTTAATCAAGATAATTTTTAAGGCTAGCCATCATACTATTATATGTCCTTTGTTAAAAACGTTATATCTTCCCATTGTTCTTAAGCATGTAAGCCACTAGGGTGCTTTATGGCAGCTAATCAAAGATTGTCCCCTTAGAGCTAAGTTCCTCTATACTGTAAAGTTCTCTATCCGCTTAGAACTAAAGTTCTCTGTACTATCCCCTTAAAAACAACAGTTCTCTGTACTCTCTTCTTAGAACAAATTTTCTGCCTTAGAGAAGTATGATTCTCTATAAGTGCACTCACCTTAACTTGAAGTCTCTTAAGTATCCATTGTGTGAACATCCTCACAAAACCTTATGGACCAGCTGAGTCCAATTGGATTGGGAAATCCCTCCAAACCTGGGGCTGACAGGGAAGACCCCTCTGGGGTCCAGACTGAGGGAACCAGGAAGGATGGGAAGGTACCTCCTAAATCCAGGGCCAACAGAAGTGTTCCCTTCAGGGTCCAGAATCGAAGGAATTGAGACAAGGTCTGGGAAGGAATTAGGAAGAAATGAAAAGAGGTGGAGAAAAATAACACTTCCAAAATTTTCAACTTAAATACAGGAAATCTTAGTTGGGGGGAAATTACCCAGCTTCCTCCTCAATCTTGTCAACTGAAAAATGATGAGGTTTGTAAATAGAGGTTTATTTCTTGTAAAGGGTTGTAGCCTGCTGTGTGGCCATTCTACAGGCTGGGGAGCAAAGCCTCTGGCAGGAAGCAAGAAACAGATACTTTCTTCCTTTTTTTATTTTGGCAGAAATTATTCTTATCTTCAGAGTGATGCCTGGTGTAGAATAGATTCTCAATACATAGTTGTTCAAAAAAATAAATGAACTATTTTAATTGATAATGCAATGAGGTATATCAGTAAAAATTAAAGTAGGAAATAAGAAACTGAAGTGAGACTATTTAGAGTGGGCAGAGTTAAAGAAGCCAACAAGTGATGACGAAACACCAAAGACCTTTCCACAGTAGGAAATCATCTCCTCTAATACTGAAGGGTCAAGGATAGGACTATATACAACTGGGGTCAAGAAACGGAACTATCCAAGTGGATCCATGACTACAGGGAATGGAGACTTTGCCAAAACTATACTGAAGCAGGAAGGGTGAGGAGAAAACAAGTAGACATCACTTCCTTTTCTTTCTCATATCCCTTTGATATTTCCTGTTGGCTTAAAGAATCAGAGAGTGGAGAGCAAGAGAGTGTAAATGAAGCAGTCTGTGGAGGTTTGTCACCTGAGGCTGGCAAGTAGGGCGGCAAAGTGGAAAAAATGGATCTTCTTGGAGAGAGTAAGAGGAAAAGTGGAAATTAACCCACACAAGGGGGAATATTTTTGTAGTTGTTAATGTGTCTTTCTGTTTTTTTATTTTGTCTTCATGTCCTTGTCCTTAGTCATCTTGAGACACCTTTCTACTACCAGGGGTGGTCCAGGTAGGGAAAGAGTGGGGAATGTTCAGAATTGTTAATGGTAAAATGCAGAGTAATAAAGCGCTGCTCTTCAGCTATCAGAATTCACAGAAATAACTTTGCAACAAGACAGAAGAGTTTATATTCCAGGATTTGAGAAAAGATTGAGGATTTTTAAAATTGTCTCAATACATCAAGAACCAATTCTGGATTCAGGTCATAGGACATACCTGAGAAGAAGCCTCCTCTGCTTATTACTCAGCCATGAGGCTAGCACCCTAAATGGCAACATGAAAGAGCAAAGGATTAGAATCCCATACCAGAGAGAATGATGTGTGCATTTTAAGTGGAGGGAACATTGAAGGCAAGGAGTTTTTCTCCTTATCCATCAAAGAACTCTGACAGATAATATCATTGCATCAAGGAGGCTAGTGGTATTAGTCATCTTTTAATGTAAACTCATGGTCCAGCATTGTTAAGTCAAAAGAGAAACTGATTTTAGCTTGCCCCCATTCCTATATAATGTGGATGCATCTATTTTCTTCCAGAAGTGTGATGTGGTTTGGCTGTGTCTCCACCCCAATCTCATGTAATAGGAGGGATCTAGTGGGAGGTAATTGAATCATTGGGGACAGGTTTTTTCTGTGCTGTTCTCATGATAGTGAATAATCCTCACAAGATCTGATGGTTTTATAAAGGGCAGTTCCCCTGCACACGCCCTCTTGTCTGCTGCTATATAAGACATGCCTTTGCTCCTCCTTTGCCTTCCGCCGTGATTGTGAGGCCTCCCAAGCCATGTGGAGCTGAGTCCGTTAAACCTCTTTTTCTTTATAAATTACCCACTCTTGGGTATTGCTTTATAGCAGTATGAAAATGGACGAATACAGTAAATCGGTACTGATAGAGTGGGTTACTGCTGTTAAAATGCTGAAAAATGTTGACGTGACTTTGGAACTGGGTAACAGGCAGAGGTTGGGACCTTTTGGAAGGCTCAGAAGAAGACAGGAAAATGGGAAAGTTTGGAACTTGAACTTCCTAGAGTTGTGGAGGGTGCCAAATACAGGAAGATGTGGGAAAGTTTGGAACTTCTTAGAGATTTGTTGAATGGCTTTGACCAAAATGCTGATAGTGATATGGACAATGGATTGCAGGCTCAGGTGGTTTCAGATGGAGATGAAGAACTTGTTGGGAACTGGAGTAAAGGTTACTCTTGCTATGCAAAGTGACTGGAGGCATTTTTTTCCCTGCCCTAGAGATCTGTAGAACATTGAACTTTAGAGAGATGATTTAGGGTATGTGGTGGAAGAAATTTCTAAGCAGAAAATTGTTCAAGAAGTGACTTGGGTGCTCTTAAAAGTATTCAGTTTTGTTCATTCACAAAAATATGGTTTGGAATTGGAACTTATGTTTAAAAGGGAAGCAGAGCATAAAAGTTTGGAAAATTTGCAGCTTGATGATGTGATAGAAATGGAAAATCCATTTTGTGAGGAGAAATTCAATCTGGCTGCAGAAATTTGAATAAGTAATGAGGAGCCAAATGTTAATCACAAGACAATGGGGAAAATGTCTCCAGGGCATGTCAGAGACCTTCACCGCAGCTCCTCCCACCACAGGACCAGAGGCCTGGGGGAGCAGGGAATGGTCTTCTGAGCCTGGTCCAGGGCCTCCCTGCTGTGTGCAGCCTTGGGACTTGATGCCTTGCATCCCAGTTGCTTCAGCTCCAGCATGGCTAAGAGGGGCCAAGGTATAGCTCGGGCCATTGCTTCAGAGGGTGCAAGTCCCTAGCCTTGGCAGCTTACATGTGGTGTTGGGCCTGTGAGTGCACAGAAGTCAAGAATTGAGGTTGGAGAACCTCCACTTAGATTTCAGAGGATATATGGAAATGCCTGGATGTCCAGGAAGAAGTTTGCTATAGGGGCGAGGCCCTCTTGGAGAACCTCTGCTAGGGAAATGCAAAAGGAAATGTTGGGTTGGTGCCCCTACACACAGTCCCCACTGGAGCACTTTCTCATGAAGCTGTGAGAAGAGGGCCACCATCCTTCAGACCCCATAATAGTATATCTACCAGGAAATTTTACCGTGTGCCTGGAAAAGCCACAGACACTCAATGCTAGCCTGTGAAAGCAGCTGGGAGGCCTGTACCCTGCAAAGCCACAAAGGCAGAGCTGCCCAAGGCCTTGGGAATCCACCTCTTGCATCAGCTTGACTGGGATATGAGACATGGAGTCAAAGGAGATTATTTTGGAACTTTAAAGTTTAATGACTGTCCTATTGCATTTTGGACTTGCATGGGGCCTGTAGCCCTTTTGTTTTGGCCAATTTCTCCCATTTGGAATAGGGGTATTTGTCCAACTCCTGTACTCCCATTGAATTTAGGAGGTAACCAACTTGCTTTTGATGTCACAGGTTCATAGGTGCAAGGGATTGGCCTTGTCTCAGATTAGACTTTGGACTGTAGACTTTTGAGTTAATGCTGAAATGACATAAGACTTTAGGGGTACTGTTGGGAAGGCATGATTTGTTTTGAAATGTGAGGACCTAAGATCTGGGAGAGGCCAGTGGTGGAATGATATGGTTTGGCTGTGTCCCCACCAAAATCTCATTTTGAATGTAGCTCCTATAATCCCCATATGTCATGGCAGGGAGCCAGTGGGAGGTAATTAAATCATAGAGGTGGGTTTTTCCTGGCCTGTGAGAGTGAACAAGCTTCATGAGATCTGATGGTTTTATAAAAGGGAGTTCTCCTGCACACACACTCTTGATTGCACCATGTAAGATGTGCCTTTGCTCCTCCTCTGCCTTCCGCCATGAGTGTGAGGCCTCCCCAGCCATGTGGAACTGTGAGTCCATTAAACCTCTTTTTCTTTATAATTTTCCATTCTTGGGTATTTCTTCATAGCTATATGAAAATGGACTAATGCCACCAGGTGCAGTGGCTCATGCCTGTAATTCTAACACTTTGGGAGGCTGAGGCAGGTGGATCACGAAGTCAGGAGTTCAAGACCAGCCTGGCCAAGATGGTGAAACCCTGTCTCTACTAAAAATACAAAAAATTAGCCTGGCATAGTGGCGGGTGCCTATAATCCCAGCTACTTGGGAGACTGAGGCAGAGAATTGCTTGAACCCAGGAGCCAGAGGTTGCAGTGAGATGAGATCATACCACTGCACTCCAGCCTGGGTGACAGAGTAAGAATTCATCTCAAAAAAAAAAAAAAAAAAAAAAAGAAAGAAAATGGACTAATACCGAGTGACAATAGCATGGGAGTTAGCTGAATGTCTCTAGATTCAGACTTTGGACAAAGAGTGGGATCACAGGAGGGCCAAAAGGCTTGAACAAAAGTCAGCCTGGACTGGAAATATGCACACCACTGCCATACCTAGAGCCAAGGACGAGCAGTAGAAAGAGCTTATATGGAGTCTTGTCAGCAGAGATGCCTGCCCTGACCAAACTGATAGAAACAAAATTACAAGTTACATCAGTAATGAATAGCAACAAGTACCCAGGGATCACCAGTCGCACTCCAGGAGTCATTAGCCTACACAATGGCAAACTACACCTAAAGCAGTTTTGAGTCCCTCTTCATCTGATTGCACGTGTATAATAAGCCCCCGTATACCAGCAGATACTATCCTGAAGTGAAGAAGGGAGAAAGGAAGAGATCTGAAAATTTGGATATTTATGCCACAGAAACAAATCTCAAAGTGTTTGCTCAAAATATGAAATTTAACTGAAATAACCAGGTCCAACCCCCTCACAGATTAGCTTTGATATTTCTCTTTCTTCTTATCCAATACTGGTATGAGGGGCAGGAGTTACCTAGGAGGACAGTATATAATTTTTTGGGATTAAATAACTATTTTTCTGCAAACATCAGTGTATCATGAATAATTTTGTAATTTCAGAACACTAGACATTCCATTTAAAGCTACATGTCACATATGTACTTTAAAGTATATGCATGTTTAAACTTGTTCAGACTCAACCATATATTAAATTTACTCTTGGTTCTGTCAGTTCATTGACTTGACATTGATCTGATTTGATTATATTTAGATAGATGATATCAGCTCTAATATTGAGGAAGTAGACAATGCAAAGTAATTAGTCACAAAGCTCTTTTGTAAGCCTCCAATATAATGAACTCTGGGCAAATTAGCTTGTAAGCATAATATCTCCCATTTTAATTTGATTTCTGAGCTCCAGAATTAGGAAGGCCATCAGTAAGATCCGTTGTTATTCTGCCCAATATAATTAGAGGGTCAGCAATTTGATCTTGCCTTGATGACAAAACAGTTATCTATGGCATCCCCTTTCCCATTTAGGAAAAATAAAAGCCTGTGCTTACTTAGGTTTCTTTTCTAATTAAGTAGAGTGAGTCCTGGTTTCACAGGGATGGAGCGAGCAAAACATTAATGTCAGAACTGAAGCTCAGTGTGAGTATAAAGAATATCCGAGGCAGGAGGAATTGCAACCATAGCAATCAAGATTCTCCTGCTCTCACGTTATCACCCTTTGTTCTTTGTATAAGCTGTCGGGCTTTTATCTCCAGCTGGTGTGGCTGCTGCTCTCTCCTCCCATCTGGCCTGTGTTTGCACTCTGAACTCCCCAACTCTCTTGGTATGTGTCTGGCTATTTCACAATTTCCCAATCCCTCAGTTGCCCAAGTTGGGAGTTTTTCAATGGAACTTTTCTAGAAAAAATCTAAAATAAAAACAAAAAAGCAAAATTAATGTGAAAGGTTATAGCACTTTCTAAACAGACAGGTTTGTGGAGCACAGAATTCTTAACCTAAAGCAGACTGAAGTCCAGTCAAGCTCTGCTTCCATGGTACAATTTGCCAAGTACACGAATCACTATTTTCTCTTTTGTTCTTAACCTTACCTGCCTCAGTTACAGGACAAGCCCTTCTTCAAAATAAAGTCATCTTATACCTTTTTTAGAACAGGTGAATTTATCACTTCTAACCAAAGCCAATTTATCAGAATCAGAGTTCTGAGTGCTGGAAAAACAGAAGTGCAGATATTTGTTGTGGCAAATTCAGCTGTGTGACTTTGAGCAAATTGCTTAACCTTGCTGATGTGTTTTAATCTATATAATAGGAATCACTATAACAACTTCACAAAATAGTTCTGAGGAATAGTAAAATAATAAAATAGGTTAAGCGTTAGTATGGTGCCTAGCAACTAATAAAATTTCAACAAATGATAACTGTTTTGATTATTTATTTTTAGTGTTATCTTAATATTCTGCACAATAAATTCTCTTCAGGATTTTCATTCTTTCCAAAGATTGTCTGATGCATATTTACAGCTATAAATCAGGCCAGGCATGGTGGTTCACGCCTGTAATCCCAGCACTTTGGGAGGCAGAAGCGGGTGGATCACAAGGTCAAGAGATTGAGACCATCCTGGCCAACATGGTGAAATCCCATCTCTACTAAAAATACAAAAATTAGCTGGGCATTGTGGCATGCGCCTGTAGTCCCAGCTAACTCAGAAAGCTGAGGCAGGAGAATCACTTGAATCTGGGAGGCAGAGGTTGCAGTGAGCCAAGATTGTGCCACTGCACTCCAGCCTGGTGACAGAGTGAGACTCCGTGTCGAAACAAACAAAACAACCAGTTTCACTATTGTTTTGGATAAATATGTACGTCTAGTAAGCCCTCTTATGGCCGTGTGTCCTTCTGGGTCATTAGGTTACTAGAAAGACTCACTGGTCTCACCAACTGATCAATACATCTCTTCTTTACACATTGCATTGGCCCTCCCATAAAGTTTCTTCTTTGAACATTCAGAATTGAGTAGAAAATTATTAGTCATCTTTTTATCTACCAAGTTTTGCAACCCTGAGATGATTTTTAAAGTAGTCAAAAATTATTTGATGCTCCTTTCATTGAAGGATAAGATTTATGTCCTTTCCTTTTTAATCTGTACAGACTTATTTTTGCTTCTATCGGTGGAGTATAACAAAAAACTTTTTGTGACTTCTGAGGCTAGCAGATATAAAGCCGTGCAGCTTTTGTTCTGTCTCATGGAGCCCTGAGCTTCCATAATGGAATTTCAACTGCTGTGAGGCAACCATGCTGTGGGGAAGCCCAAACCATGTACAAAGACCATTTATAGATTTAGAAGACTGTCTTAGGCAAGCTCAGCCTGGGAGTCATCCCAGCCTAGGTGTCAGATCTGTGAATGAGTCTGCCTCCAGATGAGTTAAGTGTCCAGCCAATCAGTCATATCCAGCTATTTGAGTCTTCTAGTCTGAGGCTTCAGTCATTGGAGAACAGAGTCAAGCCATAATCCTGTGCCTTGTCCAGACTCCCGAACAACAGAATCTGTGAGTGTAATAAAATGGTTTCTGTTTTATGCCACTAAGTAATGAGTAGTTTTTTATACAGTAATTTATATCTAGAACGGTCTTAGAATTTAAGCAGATTTCCTGGGGCAAGGTACATAGCTGGGTAGCTTTTAGGTAAGGGTTTTTCAAAGACATCTATTCAGATGGAGCAAAGGAGGCCTGGTAGTGACCAGTGAGACCAAATGAACTGCTTCACAGGAAATTGGTATATTAGTCTGTTCTCACATTGCTGTAAAGAACTACCCGAGACTGTGTGATTTATGAAGAAAAGAGGTTTAATTGATTCACAGTTCTGCAGGCTGTGCAGTAAGCATGGCTGGGGAGGCCTCAGGATATTTACAATCATGTTGAAAGTTGAAGGGGAAACAAGCAAATATTCACATGGCCAGGAGGTGAGAGAGTAAATGGGGGAGTGCTACACACTTTTAAACAACCAGATCTCATGAGAACAGCAAGGGAGAAATCTTCCCCCCATGATCCAATCACCTCCCACCAAGTCCCTCCCCCAATATTGGGGATTATAATTCAACATGAGATTTGAATGGGGACACAGAGCCAAACCATATTATTCCTCCCATGACCCCTCCCACATCTCAAGTCCTTCTCACATTTCAAAATCAATCATGCCTTTCCAACAGTTCCCCAAAGTCTACAGTCCCCCAAAGTCTTAACTTATTGCAACATCAACTGAAAAATCTAAGTCCAAAGTCTCATCTGAGGCAAGGCAAGTCCTTTCTTCCTATGAGACTGAAAAATAAAAAACAAGTTAGTTACTTCCAAGATACAATGAGGGTTCAGGAAATGGGATATGATCCTATTCCACAAGGGAGAAATTGGCCAAAAAGAAGGGGCTAAGCCCCATTCGAATATGAAACCCAGTAGGGCAGTTATTAAATCTTAAAGCTCCAAAATAATGTTTTTTAACTCCATGTCTTACATGGTACCATGGTGTTTTGGTTACTCTAGCCTTGTAGTATAGTTTGAAGCCAGGGAGCATGAAGCCTCCAGCTTTGTTCTTTTTGCTTAGGATTATCTTGGCTATCTGGGTCCTTTTTTGGTTCCATATGAAATTTGAAGTAGTTTTTTTTTTAATTCTATGAAGAAAGTGAATGGTAGTTTGGTGGGAATAGCATTGAATCTATAAATTACTTCGGGCAGTATGGCCATTTTCACACAATTGATTCTTCCTATCCATAAGCAAGGAGAGTTTTCCCATTTGTTTGTGTCCTCCCTTATTTCCTTGAGCAGTGTTTGTAATTCTCTTTGAAGAGATCCTGCACATCCCTTGTAAGCTGTATTTCTAGGTATTTTATTCTCCTTGTAGCAATTGTAAATGGGAGTTCATTCATGATTTGGCTCTTTCGTTGTCTATTGTTGGTGTGTAGGAATGCTTGGGATTGTTGCACATTGATTTTGTATCCTGAGACTTTGCTGAAGTTGCTTATCAGCTTAAGGAGTTTAGGGGCTGAGACACTGGGGTTTTCTAAGGATAGAATAATGTCATCTGCAAAAAGAGACAATTTGACTTCCTCTCTTCCTATTTGAATACCTTTCATTTCTCTCTTGCCTGATTGCCCTGGCCAGAACTTCTAATACTATGTTGAATAGGAGTAGTGAGAGAGGGCATCCTTGTCTTGTGGCGGTTTTCAAAGGGAATGCTTCCAGCTTTTGCCCATTCAGTATGATATTGGCTGTGGGTTTGTCATAAATAGCCCTTATTATTTTGAGATATGTCCCATCAATACTTAATTTATTGAGAGTTTTTAGCATGAAGGGCTGTTGAATTTTGTCAAAGGCCTTTTCTGCATCTATTGAGATAATCATGTGGTTTTTGTCTTTGGTTTTGTTTATATGCTGGATTACATTTATTGATTTCCATATGTTGAACCCACCTTGCATCCCAAGGATGAAGCCAACTTGTTCATTGGGGATAAGCTTTTATATGTGCTGCTGGATTCAGTTTGCCAGTATTTTGTTGAAGATTTTTGCATTGATGTCATCAGGGATATTGGTCTGAAGTTTTCTTTTTTTGTTGTGTCTCTGCCAGGTTTTGGTATCAGGATGATGCTGGCCTCATAAAATGAATTAGGGAGGAGTCCCTGTTTTTCTATTGTTTGGAATAGTTTCAGAAGAAATAGTACCACCTACTCTTTGTACCTCTGGTAGAATTCAGCTGGGAATCCATCTGGTCCTGGGTTTTTTTTGTTGGTAGGCTAATGACTGCCTCAATTTCAGAACTTGTTATTGATCTATTCAGGGATTCAGTTTCTTCCTGGTTTAGTCTTGGGCAGTGCATGTGTCCAGCAATTCATCCATTTTTTCTAGATTTTCTAGTATATTTGCCTGGAGGCATTTACAGTATTCTCTGGTGGTATTTTTGTTTCTGTGGGATCAGTGCTGATATCCCCTCTATTATTTTTTTATTGAGTCTATTTGATTCTTCTCTCTGTTTTTCTTTGTTAGTCTAGCTAGTGGTCTATTTTGTTAATTTCTTCAAAGAACTAGTTCCTGAATTTATTGATTTTTGAAGAGTTCTTCATGCCTCTATCTCCTTCAGTTCTGCTCTGATCTTACTTATTTCTTCTCTTCTGCTAGCTTTTGAATTTGTTTGCTCTTGTTTCTCTAGTTCTTTTAATTGTGATATCAGGGTGTTGATTTTAGATCTTTCCAGCTTTCTGATGGGCATTTAGTGCTATAAATTTCCCTCTTAACACTGCTTTAGCTGTGTCCTAGAGATTCCGGTACATTGTCTATTTGTTTTCATTGGTTTCAAAGAACTTCTTAATTCCTGCCTTAATTTCATTATTTATGCAGGAGTCATTCAGGAGCAAGTTGTTCAATTTCCATGTAGTTGTGTGGTTCTGAGTGATTTTCTTAATCCTAGTTCTAATTTGATTGCACTGTGGTCTCAGAGACAGTTTGTTATGATTTCTGTTTTTTTGCATTTGCTGAGTGTTTTATTTCCAATTATGTGGTCAATTTTAAAATAAGTGCCATGTGGCACTGAGAAGATTGTATATTCTGTTGACTTGGGGTGGAGAGTTATATAGATGTCTATTAGGTCCACTTGATCCAGAGCTGAGTTCAAGTCCTGAATATACCTGTTGATTTTCTGTCTCACTGATCTGTCTAATATTGACAATGGGGTGTTAAAATCTCCCGCTGTTATTGTGTGGGAGTCTAAGTGTATTTGTAAGTCTCTAAGAACTTGTTTTATGAATCTGGGTGCTCCTGTATTGGGCAGATACATATTTTGGATAGTTAGCTCTTCTTGTTGTATTGATCCCCTTACCATTATGTAATGTCCTTCTTTGTCTTTTTTGATCTTTATTGGCTTAACGTCTGCTTTATCAGAGACTAGGATTTCAACCCCTGCTTTTTTTTTTTTTTTTTTTTCACTATTTGCTTGGTAAATATTCCTCCATCCCTTTATTCCTTTATTTTTAGTCTACGTGTATCTTTGCACATGAGATGGGTCTCCTGAATACAGCACACTGACGGGTCTTGACTCTTTATCCAATTTGCCAGGCTGTGTTTTTTAATTGCAGCATTTAGTCCCTTTACATTTAAGGTTAATTGTTATGTGTGAATTTGATCCTGTCATCATGATGCTAGCTTGTTATTTTGCATATTAGTTGATGCAGATTCTTCATAGCATCATTGGTCTTTACATTTTGGTGTGTTTCTGCAGTGGCTGGTACCAGTTTTTCCTTTCCATATGTAGTATTTCCTTCAGGAGCTCTTGCAAGGCAGGCCTGGCGGTGACAAAATCCCTCTCGTTTGCTTGTCTGGAAAGGATTTTATTTCTCCTTCACTTATGAAGCTTAGTTTGGCTGGATATGAAATTCTGGGTTGAAAATTATTTTCTTTAAGAATGTTGAATATTGGCCCCCACTCTCTTCTGGCTTGAAGGGTTTCCACTGAGAGGTCTGCTGTTATTGTGATGGGCTTCCCTTTGTAGGTGACTTGACCTTTTTCTCTGGTTGCGCTTAACATTTTTTCTTTCATTTCAACCTTGGAAAATCTGATGTTTATGTGTCTTGGGGTTGATTTTCTCATTGAGTATCTTAGTGGCATTCTCTGTATTTCCTAAATTTGAATGTTGTCCTGTCTTTCTGGGTTGGGAGAGTTCTCCTGGATAATATCCTGAAGTGTGTTTTCCAACTTGGTTCCATTATCCCTCTCACTTTCAGGTACACCAATCAATCATAGGCTTGGTCTTTTTACATAGTATTTACAAATGTATATTTACATATACATAGTATATACATATTTCTTGGAGGCTTTGTTTAATCCTTTTCATTCTTTTTTCTTTAATCTTGTCTGCACACCTTATTTCAGCAAGGTAGTCTTTAATCTCTGAATTCCTTTCTTTTGTTTGATAGATTCAGCTATTGATGCTTGTGTATGCTTCATGAAGTTCTTGTGCTGTGTTTTTCAGCTCCATTGGGTCATTTATGTTCTCTCTAAACTGGTTATTCTAGTTAGCAGTTCCCGTAACCTTTTATCAAGTTCTTAGCTTCGTTGCATTGGGTTAGAACACGTTCCTCTAGCTCAGAAGAGTTTGTTATTACCCACCTTCTGAGGCCTACTTCTGTCAATTCATCAGTCTCATCCAGTTTTGTGCCCTTGCTGGATAGGAATTGTGATTCTTTGGAGGAGAAGAGGCATTCCGGCTTTTGGAATTTTCAGCATTTTTCCACTGGTTTTTCCTCATCTTCGTGAATTTATCTAACTTTGATCTTTGAGGCTGATGACCCTTGGATGGGGTATTTGTGGGGGGTCTTTTTGTTGATGTTGTTTTTGTTGTTGCTTTCTGTTTGTTTGTTTTTCTTCTAACACTCAGGCCCCTCTTCTGCAGGTCTGCTGCAGTTTGCTGGAGGTCCATTCCAGACCCTGTATGCCTGGGTATCACCAGTGGAGGCTATAGAATATAGCAAAGAGTGCTGCTTTCCCCTTCCTCTGGGAGCTTCATCCCAGAGGGGCACCGGCCTGATTCAAGCTGGAGCTCTCCTGTATGAAGTGTCTGTCGACCCCTGTTGGGAGGTCTCTCCCAGTCAAGAGGCACAGCGGCCTGGGGACCCACTTGAGGAGGTAGTCTGTCCCTTAGCAGACCTAGTGCACTGTGCTGGGAGCATCCCCCTTGTCAGGGTCTGCCACTCTCTTCAGAGCTGGCAGGCAGGAAAGATTAAGTCTGCTGAAGCTGCGACCTCAGCTGCCCCTCCCACCAGGTGCTCTGTCCTAGGGAGATGAGAGTTTTATCTGTAAGCCCCTGACTGAGACTGCTGCATTTCCTGTAGAAATGCCCTGCCAAGTAAGGAGGAATCTAGAGAAGCAAACTGGCCACAGCCACTTTGCTGTACTGTGGTGAATTCTGCCCAGTCCAAACCTCCCAGTCTCCTTAGCATTGTCTGGGGAAAACTGCCTACTAAAGCCTCAGTAATGGTGGATTCTCCTGCTCTCATCAATCTCGATTGTCCCAGATCACCTCCAGACTGCTGGGCTGAGAGTGAGAATTTCAAGCCAGTGGTTCTTACCTTGCTGGGCTCCATGGGAGTGGGACCCTCTGAGTGAGATTGCTGGCTCCATGGCCCTTTTCCAGGGAAGCGGATGGTTCTCCTGTCTTGCTGGAGTTCCAGGAACCACTGCAGTCCGAAAAAAACTCCTGCAGCTAGCTCCGTGCCTGTCCAAACTGCTGCCCAGTTTTGTGCTTGAAGCCAGAGCCCTGGTGGTGTAGACTCATGAGGGAATCTCCTGATCTGCACATTGCAAAAATCAGTGGGAAAAGTGTGGTACCCAGGACAGGTAGCACAGTCCCTCACTGCTTGTGTTGGGTAGGGAAGGGAGGTCCTCTGGCTCCTTGCACTTCCCGGGTGAAGTGACACCCCACCCTGCTTCTGCTTGTTCTCCGTGGATTGCACCCACTTCCTAACCAGTCCCATTGAGATGAACTGGATACCTCAGTTGGAAATGTAGAAATCACCCACCTTATGCATTGGTCTCACTGGGAGCTGCAGAACAGAGCTGTTTCTGTTCTCTTCTTTACTCCTGAAGAACAGCTTTGCCCAGTGTAGTATCTTGGGTGCAGCTTTTTTTTTTTTTTTTTTTTTTTTTCATTTAGCCCTTTGAATATATCATTTTATTTCTGCTGGCTTTCAAGGTTTCTGCTAAGAAATACACTGATAACCATATGAAGACTATCTTGTATGTGATGAGTCTCTTTTCTCTTGCTGCTTTCAAGATTTCTTCATTGTCTTTGACTTTGGACAATTTGATTATGTGTCTCTGAGTATTCCTCTATTGGTTGATCTTGCTTGGGATTCTCTGAGCTTCTTGAATTCCTTCTAATATTTGGAAAGTTTTCAGCCAGTGTTTATTTAAATAAGCTTTCTATTCCTTCTTCTTTCTTCTTTTACTAGAATACTCATAATGCCTGTATTTGCATGCATGATGGTGTTTCATATGTCCTTATCCTTTCTTTACTCTTTTTCATCCTTTCCCTCTTTTTGTTCCTCAAATTATTTAGTTTCAAATGACCTGTCTTTGAGATCACTAATTCTTTCTTTTGTATAATTGATGCTGCTCTTGAAGGTTTGTATTGAATTTTTTCATTTCTGCCATTTTCTTCTTCAGCTGCAGAATTTCTATTTGATTTTTTTATATTATTTTTATTTATTTATTAAATTTTCATTTGATTCATGCATTGTTTTCCTAATTTTTATTTATTGTTCTCTTGCATCTCATTGAGCTTCAAGATGGAGATCTTGAATTTCTCTTCAAGTAATTCATAGATCTCTGTCACTTAGGAGTTGATTGCTGAAGTGTTAGTTTCCTTTGGTAGTGTCATGATGGCCTGATACTTTGTTATCTGTAAAATTCGCATTGGTATTATTTGTGTATATGAAAGAGCAAACATTTCTTCCCATCTTTATGGACTAGTTTTGGTTGGTAAAGACCTTCTCCTGTTAGGTACCCAAGTTGTGATTGTGTTTGTAATTGCAGTTGAGTGGGGTTGAAGCTGGGTCACATGGTTGCTGCTGGGTCCTCAGTGGGATCTGCTGGTGGCAGGCCTATTAACAAGGTCTCAAGTGAGCATCGTTCCTGTCTAATTCCTAAGTAGATTGAATTACCTTCAGTAACTTGGTCAGTAGGGCATATAGTGGGATAAGTGTCAACTTCAGGGTCCTGAATGTTGACCCTGGTAATGGCATGCCTATTACCAGGTGCATGAACAGATATGGCTTCCTCTAGATCCCTGGAAGAACTCCCACTGGGTTATTGTGTGGGTTTCTAGGTGGGTATTACTAGCCCCAGACTGCAAATGAGAGGGTCTAGAACTGAGTCAAAAGCCGGCTTCAGCTACAGCTTATATTTGGATCTGCAGGCTTCCTCTGGGGGCATGGACTAGTATATTTCTCTCTGGGCATCTGGGCCAGGAAAACATGTCTCAGTGCATGGATGAGAGGGGCTGGAGCTAAGTTATCCAACTGTTTCACGACCTACTGTGGGACTAAGGTTGTTGGGAGTGTGCGCAGGGATACAGATTGGCATATCTCCCTTCAGGTCCCTGGTGTGCAGAACTACTCTCAGAGGGCAGCTGAGAAAGGCCATAGTTGAATAACAGAAATGTTTTACCATCTGCTGAGATCAAGGTCAGCAAATCTGTTTCAGCAGCATAGGCAAGTGTATCTCTCAGAAGGTCCCTGTGTGTACAGAACTACTCAGTGGGGCTGGAGCCAAGTTACTGAACCATTTCGGGGTTCTCCACAGTCAGGACCGAGATAGGCAGGCGTGACATTTGAGGCACAAGTGGGCCTGACTTATTTTGGGTCTCTTAGTAGATAGTTCTTTTAGTAGGGCCAATGCCAAATGTGACTATAGCCCGATCCACAGGGGAACAGGGCCGTTTTTAGTCTGGAGCCAGGACTGTGATTGGCATGCATGCCACCTGGGTAATGGCATGCTCTATTAAAATGGCGCTTCTAGACCTTGGGCTCCATCAGGGTTTCACAACCACATACCTGAATCCCAAATCACCTACAAAGATATTTTTGTCATGGATGGCTGAAAATCATTGTTGCTGTGGGGAGATACGTGGAGAGATCTCCTATTCTGCCATCTAGCTGACATCACTGTCCCCAAAAAGATTTTTATTGAACTTCTGTGTTTAATTCATAGTCTACTATTGATACTTTTGAAACCAGAATTCTGCAAAAGGGCTTATAAACTAGCAAACTATTCACTTGTGTGTGTCTGTGCTGTCTGTTTAGCCTAAATTTGAAAACCTAGGGTTGGGAGACAGTATGAGTGCTAGAATTATTATTAACATCTAAACAAAGGTCTGAGAACATTTCATAAACTGTTTGAAGAATGTTTTTTCACACATCCAAAATGAAGGAAAGATAAAAGCTAAAACCCATTGGATTGTCAGGCCTTGAAGCTTTCTTGTCTCATAAAAGTAAGGAACTTGGTTCCTGATTCTGGCAGTTTTCAGAAGAAAGTTCACAGGTTAACACTTTGAAGTATTGTTACAGACAGTATTTGTATTTGATGGTTGCATCAAAATATAATTTCTGAGTACATATCTGACATACTACAGAAGATCATCCCCGTGGTGTTTTGGGTTCTCTTTGTTGCATAAATGTATAAAAGAGGGCATAGAATTTATCTTACTACATGCCTGTATTACTTTCTTAGGTCTGGCATTAGAAAATTCTACAAACTAGGTGACATACAACATCAGAAATTTTTTGTTTTACAGTTTTGGAGGCTAGAAGTAAAGAAGTCAAGGTGTTGGCAAGGGAGTGCTGTCACTAAAACAGGTGAGGGGAAATAGTTTTTTACTTATTTCTAGCCGCTAGTGGTTTTCCAGCAATCCTTGGCATTTCCTGGCTTGACTTACAGCTACCAGTCTCAGCCTCCATTGTCATACGACACTCTCCTCTTGTGTGTCTGTGTCTCTGTGTCTCTTCTTCTCTTATTTTAGAGACAATAGTTATATTGGATTGGAGACCTTTCTTACTCCCATATGACCTCATCTCAACATAGCTTCAATAAACTATTACTAAATAAGAGCACATTCTCCAGTACTAGATGTTAGGACTTCAAGAGAACTTTTGAGAGACACAATTCAACCCATAATAGTCCCCTAAACATAATTTTAAATTTCATCTTTAGCATTCAATTTGAGGTCACATTTCCCAAATTGAAATGGTCAGAAGAAATTATAGGTATGTACATTTATGTACTGTCTAGTATTTCCAGCAGATATAATGATTTTAACATCTAGGTATCTCAGAAGCTCTTTTCTAGCATCCCTCCTAATTTATATATACTTTTTGTCTGTCTTTCTCCTTCATAAAAGGGCAAACAATGCAAGAATACATCCCCAAATGATTGAGTTTATCTGCAAATTGCTTCCAGGTGCTCATATCACTTTTTCTCCATCTTCAAACTAAAGGAAAAAAAATTCAATGTCACTGAAGAGCAAAATCATAAGGAATTCAAATGTTTTGTGTTTTTTCTCATTTTCCATCTGACATATTGCTTGTTTATAATTCTCCAGTTTATATTTACTTATGCTTACCAGTTTATACCGCTAGTTTAGTGTGCGTGAGACTCTTGTTCATTTTTTAACTTTCCAGTTGACAACATACTACATGGATCACAATATGCACTAAATAAGTGCTGATCGACTTCACCAAGGAATTACCAAGTATTTAAATTCACTTCAGGGTACCTGAAGTACCACATGACTGTAAGGATATGTCAGTAAGGAACAGATCAGAAGCATTTGTCATAAATACATGAAAGAAGCAGTTTAAAATCAGAGGGCTTCTGCTTATATTCTATTTTCTTATTGTACATGTAGATGGTAATTCTAAGAAGTGTGAAATTTACTTTTTTATAAAATCTATATATGATGTTTAATTTACTTGACATTCTCTCACCTCATTCATTTTAAGAAATGCAAAGATAAATTTGACAGCAGCTAAAGCATCATCTAGACACATAAAGCAAATTGTTTCTTTTCCTGGTGTTCCACATTTCATGAGATCACAACAAGAACAAAGACAAAAATAAACTGGCTAGAAATAAATCCATATAACTCCAATGTCCTGTAATTTAAATATGGGCCATAAAATGTATTATAAATGGTATATCCATGCATGGATTTTTGTTGTCTATGTTTGGAGCCTCCAATAATAGATAATGTTACTTAGCTTTAGTGAAAATAAAAAAAAAATCAACTTAATGGGATCTGAATTAATGAAATTATATTATTACTTCCCTATTTTAATAAAGAGTTTTTCAGTTCATTGGATGAATGTTTAGCATCTTGGATGAGGTAATGAAACTACATGAATAATATTCACTGCTTTCAATTGTGTATTATGTTTTTTTAGTTGTACATAATTGCAACTCAATCCAACTAGCTTTTGCCAAGAAAAGAATTTTCAGAAAACTGTACAATCAGGGAATGGCACTGGCCAATGGAATGGAGGAAAAAAAGGCCAAACAATGTCATTAGCCTTGTTGTCTCTGTTTCTCTGTCTACCCGTATTGCTGAGTCTCCCTGGCCGTCTTTGTTTCTTGTTCTTTGTTCTTGTGATCTTCAAGAATATGGAAAATAGCAAAATAAACAAATTGATCTCTGTGGCCCAATAATGCTTTAGCTGCTGTCAAATTCATCTTTACATTCATTATAAGGAGCGTAATTGGCTATATTAAACATAGGTGTTATGCTAAACATTATATATTGAGTTTATAAAGAAGTAATATTTATTTAATACTCCTTAGAAGTACCATCCATATCTATAATAGGAACATGGAATAGAAGCAGAGGTCCTCTGAATTTAAACTGCTTTTTATAATATACTTATGTTGAATACTTCTGATTTGTTCCTTGCCACTATGTTTTTATATAGTTAGGTGATACTTCAGGTATCCTCAAGTATTTTGGGAATCTAAAAGTGGTAGTGGGATAATATCCAGAGAATGTATGCATCTTTATAATATGGGAATACTTGAGGAAAAAAATATTATCTCAATCTCATGCTTCATATAAAATCTTAGAGAAGTACTCTGATTTGTTTAGCTTTACAGGCTTGTCACTTGACTGATCACTATGGACTGTAGGAATATTGAATATAATAATTTTTCCATCTTGAATCAAGTGTGAACTCTTTTATCAGAGAACTGTGATCGGTAATAAACCAGAACTTCATGGAGTAACAGTTTGAGGAAGTGTCATAAAGGGGAAGTAGTAGGTAAAAGAAATGATGTGTCCAAAAATACAGCATATGTTCTTCACAGAGAACTAGTTAAATTGATGAATATATCACAGATCTAAAAACTTTATTTCAACTTTAAAATTACAACGAATGAGAATTGTCAAACTGCTGTCAGTATCCATGTGATCAAATACTATTGTGAGTGACAGCTGAGATACAGATGAAGTAATTTCGTACTTCATATATTTATCTCTTCATTCAGGCATAGTTTATTTGCTCCTACCAAGTAGTTAAGGGTGGTCCTAATCTCAGTTTGTTTATTTTACACCAATTTTTTATTTTAAAAAAATTTGAACCTATAGAGTAGTGAAAAGAATGTTACAGCTAACACCTACTGATATGGTTTGGCTGTGTCCCCACCCAAATCTCATGTTGAATTGTAATCCCCATAATCCCCACATGGTTGATGGAGAGAAATCTGATGAGAAGTAATTGAATCAAGTGTAGGGGGGTTCAGTTTCCGCCATGCTGTTCTCATGACATTGAGTCAATTTTCATGAGATCTAGTGGTTTTATAAGGGGACTCTTCCCCCTTTGCTCTGCACTTCTCCTTCCTGCCACCTTGCGAAGAAGGTACTTTGCTTTCCCTTTGCCTTCCACCATGATTGTAAGTTTCCAGAGGCCTACCCAGCCATGCAGAACTGCGAGTCAATTAAACCTCTTTCCTTTATAAATTACCCAATCTCAGCCAGTTCTTTATAGCCATATGAAAATGGACTGAAACACCTACATACATGGGTAAACAACTTTTAACATTCACTCTTTTTTTCTCTCTCCTTAACCTTTCAAAAATAAACTGAGATATTATGACATTTTATCGCAAAACACTTTAGTGAGGATTTCATAAGAATAAGGACATTTGCCTCTATGACCACAGCACTACTTTTTTGTCTAGTAAAAAGTAACATTATGTTCTCATAGAAGTAGAGAGTAGAATAGTGGTTACCAGATGCTGGGGAGAGGAGAGGAAAGAGGGATGGACAGAAGTTGGTCAATAGGCACAAAGTTACAGTTAGACTGGAGGAATACATTCTGGAGTTCTATAACACGTAGGATAAGTATAACTAACAACAATGTATTGTATATTTTAAGATATCTAGAAAAGATCTTGAAAATTATCACAATGAGGAAATAGAAAAGGTTTGTGATGTTGGACATGCTAACTACACTGATGTGAACATTATGTACTGTATACATGTATGGAAATAGCACACTCTACCCAGTAAACATGTACTATTAATATATGTCTACTATAAGCAAAAAAAAAAAGAACATTAACTCAATAATACAATTCAATACACAGTCCATATTTAGTGTTTCCAAAAATTTACCTATTATTTTAAAATCTGAAATCTAATCAAAATTAATGCATTTGTTTTGTGTGTTTTATTAGTTATTTTAAATCTAGATAGCTCTCTTATCATGTTTTTTTGGTTTTACTACATATAATTTTTTATGGAGTTAATGCCAGTTATCTTGCAGGACATCCTACATTCTCTATTTATTAATTTGTTTCATCACTACTAGATTCAGATTAAAACTTTTTGAAAAGAATATTACAAGAATGTTTTAGTCCATTTGTGATGCTACAACAAAAACCCACAGCTGAGTGATTTATTTTAAAGAAGCAGACACTTACTTCTTAGAGTTCTGGAGGCTGGGAAGTCCAAGATCAAGGCATAGGCATTTGTTGTCTTGTGAAAACTCAGTCTCTGCTTCCAAGATGGTACCGTGTTGCTACATCCCCTGGAGGACAAAAATGCTATGTTCTCACATGGTGGAAGGGATGGATGGAGGAAAAAAAGAAAAGGGACAAACTGGCTCTAAAACCTCTTTTATAAGGATATGAACCCATTCATAAGGGCAGGGCCCTCATGATTTAATTGCTTCCCCAAAGAATCCACCTCTTAATGCAACCACAGCAGGGATTACGTTTCAACATGAATTTTGGAGAGAGCACATTGAAACCATAGAAGAGGGTAATGCTTGTATATTTTATTGCATCAATTCTGGACACATGTAACATCTAGCCTCCCAATATTCATGATGTCAAGTTTGATCACTTGATTAGGATGATGGCCAATAGATATTGTCAAAGTAGTCTTTTTTTTTTTTTCTTTTTGGAAAGCAGTTCTGTGAACCTTGAGTTCTTCAATATGATTTTCTATTATGTCTTTCTTTTCTTTTTCTTTTCTTTTTTTTTTTTTTTTCTGTTTTTTGAGACAGTCTCACTCTGTCACTTGGGCTGGAGTGCAGTGGCGTGATCTCGGCTCACTGCAAACTCTGCCTCCCAGGTTCACGTGATTCTCTTGCCTTAGCCTCCTGAGTTGCTGGGATTACAGGCGCATACCGCCACTCCTGGCAAATTTTTTGTATTTTTAGTAGAGATGGGGTTTCACTATGTTGGCCAGACTGGTCTCAAACTCCTGACCTCGTGATCCACCTGCCTTGGCCTCCCAAAGTGCTGGGAGTACAGGTGTGAGCCACCAAGCCTGGCCAATTTTTTTTTATTTCTTCTACATTTATTAGCTAAACTTTTTGTAAAGGAGATGTTTCTATTTTAATCTCTCTCTGTCCCTCTCTATTATTATTATTATTATTAATATTATTATCTGTTAATCTGTGGAATGTTTTTTATTTTCTGTGTTATGACTTATTTTCCTTATTATGTATTACTTATTTTTATGCTCAAAGTGTCACATATTTGGTTTATAAAAGTTTCATCTCATTAGCTACTGGGTTCTTGTTTTCAGGAACAAGGTATTCTAAACTCACCTTATATTTTCTCTCCCTAACCTAGAATTATCCACTTTGCCAAAGAGCCTGATTTCTTTATTCTTATTTTTTAATGGAATGATATTTAGAAATAACAATCTGGGGGCTAGATATGTTTATTGATACTCAAGTGTGTTATTGTTTCCAAGCCATTTTAGTGGATAGATATAGAAAACATATTTTTACAAACTATAAATGCATATTGATATATTGATTCTCACTTGATTTTATAGCATTTTTTGTTCTCTCCTCCTTTCCACATTTGTGTTTACCTTCTTAATCAGTGAAAAGTTTGGTTTCCAAAAGTATTAGTATACGTACTCATTGGCTTTATTCTGCAAAACATAAAATATAATTTTGAATCACACCACAAGTTTCATTACATGTCAAAAAACCTAGAAATCATTCTCAATATTTCTTTTAGACCTTTCCGAAGTTAGAACATATTTCTTGAGGTGTAAATTGTTGAACAGTTATACAGGATAATTATTTGATCTGTGTTTTCATATTTCCAATTTGCTATAAAATTAAGTGCTATAATTTCTATTTGTAGTCAGTTTGGGGATTTAGTTTTTCTTCCTGCTTTGTTCATTTTCTATTTTGAATATACAAAATATTTAAATGAGTCAATATTTAAAGCATTTTAAAAAGTGTACCCAAAAGTTACACTCTAATACCTAGTCCTTCCATCCTATGTCCATCTACTCTCTATAACTAACATATTTCATTAATTTCTGGTTTATCTTTGCTATTTCTTTTTGCAAAAATAAGCATAAACATCTCACATACACACAAGAATATACAGATTTCTCTTTGAAGCAATTGTGAATGGGAGTTCACTCATGATTTGGCTCTCTGTCAGTTATTGGTGTATAAGAATGCTTGTGATTTTTGCACATTGATTTTGTATCCTGAGATTTGCTGAATTTGCTTATCAGCTTAAGGAGATTTTGGGCTGAGATGATGAGGTTTTCTAAATATTACAATCATGTCATCTACAAACAGGGACAATTTGACTTCCTCTTTTCCTAATTGAATACCCTTTATTTCTTTCTCCTGCCTGATTGTCCTGGCCAGAACTTCCAATACTATGCTGAATAGGAGTGGTGAGAGAGGGCATCCCTGTCTTGTGCCAGTTTTCAAAGGGAATGCTTCCAGTTTTTGCCCATTCAGTATGATATTGGCTGTGGGTTTGTCATAGATAGCTCTTATTATTTTGAGATATGTCCCATCAATACCTAATTAATTGAGAGGTTTTAGCATGAAGCGTTGTTGAATTTTGTCAAAGGCCTTTTCTGCATCTTTTGAGATAATCATGTGGTTTTTGTCATTGGTTCTGTTTATATGTTGGATTACGTTTATTGATTTGCATATATTGAACCAGCCTTGCATCCTAGGGATGAAGCCCACTTGATCATGGTGGATAAGCTTTTTGATGTGCTGCTGGATTCGGTTTGCCAGTATTTTATTGAGGACTTTTGCATCGATGTTCATCAGAGATATTGGTCTAAAATTCTCTTTTTTTTGTTGTGTCTCTTTTTGGCTTTGGTATCAGGATGATGCTGGCCTCATAAAATGAGTTAGGGAGGATTCCCTCTTTTTCTATTGATTGGACTAGTTTCAGAAGCAATGGTACCAGCTCCTCCTTGTACCTCTGGTAGAATTCAGCTGTGAATCCATCTGGTCCTGGACTTTTTTTGGTTGGTAGGCTCTTAATTATTGCCTCAGTTTCAGAGCCTATGATTGGTCTATTCAAGGATTCACCTTCTTCCTGGTTTAGTCTTGGGAGGGTGTATGTGTCCAGGAATTTATCCATTTCTTCTAGATTTTCTAGTTTATTTGTGTAGAGGTGTTTGTAGTATTCTCTGATGGTAGTTTGTATTTCTGTGGGATCGGTGGTGATATTCCCTTTATCATTTTTTATTGCATCTATTTGATTCTTCTCTCTTTTCTTCTTTATTAGTCTTGCTAGCAGTCTACCAATTTTGTTGATCTTTTCAAAAAACCAGCTCCTGGATTCATTGATTTTTTTGAAGTGTTTTTTGTGTCTCTATCTCCTTCAGTTCTGCTCTGATGTTAATTATTTCTTGCCTTCTGCTAGCTTTTGAATGTATTTGCTCTTGCTTCTCTAGTTCTTTTAATTGTGATGTTAGGGTGTCAATTTTAGATCTTTCCTGCTTTCTCTTGTGGGTATTTAGTGCTATAAATTTCCCTCTACACACTGCTTTAAATGTGTCCCAGAGATTCTGGTATGTTGTGTCTTTGTTCTCATTGGTTTCAAAGAACATCTTTATTTCTGCCTTCATTTTGTTATGTACCCAGTAGTCATTCAGGAGCAGGTTGTTCAGTTTCCATGTAGTTGAGCAGTTTTGAATGAGTTTCTTAATCCTGAATCTGAATTAATCAGACTGTGGTCTGAGAGACAGTTTGTTATAATTTCTATTCTTTTACACTTGCTGAGATACCTAGGAATCCAACTTACAAGGGACGTGAAGGACCTCTTCAAGGAGTTCAAGGAGAACTACAAACCACTGCTCAACGAAATAAAAGAGGATACAAACAAATGGAAGAACATTCCATGCTCATGGGTAGGAAGAATCAATATTGTGAAAATGGCCATACTGCCAAAGGTAATTTATAGATTCAATGCCATCCCCATCAAGCTACCAATGACTTTCTTCACAGAATTGGAAAAAACTACTTTGAAGTTCATATGGAACCAAAAAAGAGCCTGCATTGCCAAGTCAATCCTAAGCCAAAAGAACAAAGCTGGAGGCATCATACTCCCTGACTTCAAACTATACTACAAGGCTACAGTAACCAAAGCAGCATGGTACTGGTACCAAAACAGAGATATAGACCAATGTAACAGAACAGAGCCCTCAGAAATAAAACCACACATCTACAACCATCTGATCTTTGACAAACCTGATGAAAACAAGAAATGGGGAAAAGATTCCCTAATTAATAAATGGTGCTGGGAAAACTGGCTAGCCATATGTAGAAAGCTGAAACTGGATCTCTTCCTTACACCTTATACAAAAAGTAATTCAAGATGGATTAAGGACTTCAATGTTAGTCCTAAAACCATAAAAACCCTAGAAGAAAACCTAGGCAATACCATTCAGGACATAGGCATGGACAAGGACGTTGTGACTAACACACCAAAAGCAATGGCAACAAAAGCCAAAATTGACAAATGGGATCTAATTAAACTAAAGAGCTTCTGCACAGCAAAAGAAACTACCATCAGAGTGAACAGGCAACCTACAGAATGGGAGAAAATTTTTGCAATCTACTCATCTGACAAAGGGCTAATATCCAGAATCTACAATGAACTCAAACAAATTTACGAGAAAAAAACAACCCCATCAAAAAATGGGTGAAGGATATGAACAGACACTTCTGAAAAGAAGACATTTATGCAGCCAACAGAAAAAAATGCTCATCATCACTGGCCATCAGAGAAATGCAAATCAAAACCACAATGAGATACCATCTCACACTAGTTAGAATGGCCATCATTAAAAAGTCAGGAAACAACAGGTGCTGGAGAGGATGTGGAGAAATAGGAACACTTTTACACTGTTGGTGGGACTGTAAACTAGTTCAACCATTGTGGAAGTCAGTGTGGCAATTCCTCAGGGATCTAGAACTGGAAATACCATTTGACCCAGCCATCCAATTACTGGGTATATACCCAAAGGATTGTAAATCATGCTGCTATCAGGACACATGCACACATATGTTTATTGTGTTTATTATTGTGTTTATTATTGTGTTTATTGTGTTTATTATTGTGTTTATTATTCACAATAGCAAAGAGTTGGAACCAACCCAAATGTCCATCAAGGATAGACTGGAATAAGAAAATGTGGCACATATACATCATGGAATACTATGCAGCCATAAAAAAAGGATGAGTTCATGTCCTTTGTAGGGACAAGGATGAAGCTGGAAACCATCATTCTGAGCAAACTATCGCAAGGACAAAAAACCAAATACCGCATGTTCTCACTCATAGGTGAGAATTGAATAATGAGAACACTTGGACACAGGAAGAGGAACATCACATCCTGGGGCCTGTCATGGGGTGGGGGGAGGGGGGAGGGACAGCATTAGGAGATACACCTAATGTAAATGGAGAGTTAATGGGTGCAGCACACCAACATGGCACATGTATACATATGTAACAAACCTGCACGTTGTGCGCATGTACCCTAGAACTTAAAGTATAATAATAAAAAAAGAATATTCATATTTTATTTCCTCTTCTAGTTCACTAAAAAGTGGCCTGCTATATGCATTCTTCCATATGTTTCCTTTCTTATTTAACAATATACACTGAAAAACACTAATGTCAGTTTGTAATGATCTTTATTTAGATTAAGTTTCACTGGACCCCTTTATCGGAATGCACTGTACCTTTTTCAGCTCAGTATCTTACAAATGGCATGCCTGCGTTTTCCAATAGTTTGCTTTTCCAAATAATTCCACAAGAAATAGGCTTGTGTGTATGTTGTTTCATATTTTTGGAAGTGTAGCTTCATAATAATTTCTTAGAAGTGCAACATATTATTCTTGTACATTCTCATAGTTGCAGTTCTTATAAGGTAAATACGTTTGTAGTTTTGCTAGAAGTCCATCACCTTCACTCAATAGTGGTTGCACTGTTTTGCTGTCTAAAAAACAAAGATAGATTTTCAAAGATTTACATGTTTTTCAGAAATTTACCTAAAAGTTTATTATTCTTCTAAAATTTTTGTCAAGCTGTTGCCAAAGGTAAAATAGCGTCCTACTGAAGGTTTAATACAGTTCTCCTTCTATGAGTAAATTTGATTATCTTTTGACATATTTAAGTGGCATTTGCCTGCTTTTTGCTGCAAAATCACATTCTTGGTGGATGTTTTGGTCCTTTTTCCCCTTTATTTTTTTTTCTTTTTATTTTTTATTAATTTTAGTATTACAGAAAAGTTATACAAATAGTACAAGGTATTGCTGTATACCTTTCATCCACCTTTCTCCTAATATTAATGTATCATATAACCATAGGACAACTGTTGAAACCAGTAAAAATGCTTTATTAAACTATATATCATATTCAAATTTCATCAGTTTTTCCATTCATATCTTATTTTTAACAGGATTTTATATGGATCACTTTGGTTTTCAAAGCAGTTTAAATATCAGGGATATTGATTGTTTTCCTGGAGTATAAATTTCCAGTACGTTCTCCCAATTTGTCATTTGTCTGTGACTTCTCTCTTGGGAACATAATTCTTCCTTGAACTCCACTTTTCTTCTTTATGCCTGGCAATGTGTCAGCTAGTTATGATGCTTTAACTCTCTGTCATTGAACTCTCAGATTTTTTCTTCATAGCATTTATCAGCAGTTTGACTTTTACATTTACTCACATTTTTGTTTGTTGTTTGCTCTCTTCCTCTCCCTTAAATTCTGTAAGCCATGGGTGGAGGAGCTGTGTTTACTTATCCCTATACAGCCAACTCCTGGAAGAGTACCTGCCACATTCTAAGTTTATCTATTCGGTTCTTTGAATATGTAGCCAAGAAACCGTGTCAATGAAGGAAACTTTGAAGAAGTAACAATATTGATTCAGAACAGAGAGAAGGAAACTGGAACATTCTAGGCATTTCCAAATATTAAAAAAGTGATCATGTAGAAAAATATAGATTTCCTGTATCTCACTCCAGAAACTAGCGAGGATAGCAAAATTCAGCTATTACTTTTAAAATTAGAAAATGTTTTTCTAATTCCTTTTCTAAAATTAGAAAAAAAAGCTCTCTGACATTTGAAGTATCTTCTTAACCATACAGTAGGTTCAAAGAGAGAATAGATTTTAGTCTGACAGAAAGGTTGAAGAAGAGGTTCAGGCATACAACTGGTTTGACTAAGTACCTCCTACTAAGTATATTTCCAGAGCTAGGATTGTATGAGGTCATAAAAAGGAATTTTATGAGTGAATGTCGATATAACCATTGTTTTAGAACAAAGAAGCAATTCAGTATAAGCCCAAATGAGTGAACTAATAATGGTGAAATTTTAGCAACTTAACAGTTAAGTGGGACAAATTTTGGGTAGAAAATATTTCTGGTTACCAAAAACTAACACTATATTTGTAATGTTTATTGTTACAGATAATGCTGAGTTGCATGAATCATGCACTAATCTAATGCACTTATTGAAAAGTTAAAGTATTTGCATGTGTTATCAGTCTTTTGTTTTTTGCAGACACTCAATAAACATATTACTCTTGAATAGGGATTTTTAAGTTGATATATGAATTAATGAAATAAAGGTAAAGATTAAGTCCCAATGCCTAAAATGCACATTTCTACATTGAACATATCTCTAG
Organism: Symphalangus syndactylus; assembly: GCF_028878055.3. NCBI lineage: Eukaryota > Metazoa > Chordata > Mammalia > Primates > Hylobatidae > Symphalangus > Symphalangus syndactylus. The sequence continues at coordinate 16,896,484 of NC_072428.2, forward strand.
GAACATGGGCAGGAACTGGAGTAAGTGAACTCACGTGCACTCTTAAAGAATTAGAAATTTATTTCAATGTTTAATCTCAAGTTTCATGGCAGAAACTTTTGGGAAATAACATGGCTCACTAATTATGCTGATTTTGCCACAGCATCCCAAGATATATTCCAAGATGTTTCATTCATGGACTAACCCATCCTGAATTCATATTTAACCATTAATCATGAGAAATCTAGTGACTATATCTAATTAAGTGCTTATTTGAAGGACATAAGTACATTAAACCTAATATTAAAGTAAAGCACATATGGTGGGATGAACTGAAGTCTGTGGAAAGGCGTGGAGGTGAATTATTAAATGGTCAAATATTGAAACATAAAGGCTGTTTTGCATAAGGCTGGTTACCAGATTGGAAGGCCCAGACACACTTCAGGCTTTTTTAGAGCAGACATTCTGCATATCACCATATGCTCAAAGAAATTTTGCAATTTTATTTTCTATTCTACATTTCTTTAGTTCATTGTATCTACAGCAGAGCGTGAGTTTTCTAATGCACCTGCACAGTTTGATGTTTACAAAAACGGCAATTACGATGATGTACCATTGAAATAAAGCTTTGCTGGATAGAAATTAAAAAGTGAAAACAATGATCTGGTAAAAACTATTATTTGTCAGGCATTCCATTCCTCAAAATTGCAATTAATTTCTTCCTTTCCATCATCATTGTGGTTGAAACAAAGACCAATAATCTCACATCTGGTTACAGATTTAGAAAGAGAACACTTTCTTCTTTCACAGTGCTCTGTAAGTATGGTGTTTACATTGTTAGATGAGATAGTTAAAATTCCCTGGTGCTCGATGTTGTATATTTATTGTGATTAGACTCTAGAGAATTTGCAACCTAAGTATGGAAGTAGTGTTTGATTAAGAATAAATGCTTTAAAACAGCCTCTCTTGCTTTGAAATGTCTGTGTTATCGTTATAACTTGAAAAAATAATGCCAGTGCATTGTTAGCATTCACTTTACATTTAATATGAAATCATGACTACCTTTTTGTACATGAACTGCATGGTTTGCTGGGGTTAGCACTCATCTCATCATCTTACTGGCCACCCAACATTTTGTTCCGCGTGCACCAACTTCCTGTGTAAGTTCTTTCATGTTGCCTTCCCTTTCTTGCCTTTCTACCCTTTGCTTTTTCCTCCCTTCTGTCCCTCTAGACACTACCATTAGTGTCAGTTTACAAAGAACACGGCTTTAAATACGGTCCTTCTCTCCTAGCTTAGTGTTAGGTTTTATGTCTGGTGACTCCTTCACTCTCTGTTTCCTCTTGATAATTTTTTCAAATAGGCAACTGTGTTTATTTGCTAAGACTGCCATAAAAAAGACTGTGGCCCTACCAACAGAACTTCATTTCCTTACAGTTCTGGAGGTTAGAAATCTGAGATCAAGGTGTCAGCAAGATTGGTTTCCTCTGAGACTTTTTGCCCTGGTTTATAGATGGCCTTCTTCTCTTTGTGTCTTCACATGGTCTTCCCTCTGTGCAAGTCTGTGTCTTAATTCTTTCCTCTTGTAGGGACACTAGTCATATTGGGTTAGGACCTGTCCTAATGACCTTACTTTATCTTAATTACCTCTTTAAAGATTACATTTCCAAATGCAGTGTTATTCTGAAATACTGGGGATTAGGACTTCAACACATGAATTGGGGGTGAAGAGGGGGTGACACAAATCTGTTAGCAACACTATTCAGATACCTCAGTATCATTCTGCTTGATCCTCACCTTTCACTATAGGCTCTTTCTTTGAATTCGCCATTCAGCATATTCTTGGTATGTTGCTTTCATTATTCCTCAAATACTGCTCAGCCAATCTTAGGTCCAGTGTAGACCTCAGACCCAAAATACGTGGTCTTGATTATTATGAATTTCAAGAACTTATTAAGTACATTTTGTCTACCAAGTTATGTCCTAGGTAATGGGGATGCAACAGTAAACAGTGTTTACAGTGTTCCCAGACAGACAGTGCTCCTACTGATATGAACTTATTGTCATTTTAGCAGGAGACAGAAACTAAAGGAATACATAAAAACAGTATTTGTCAAATTGTAAAAAATAATTACGAAGGAAATAAATGGTATTTTATAAATATAACTTTGGTTAGGGAGAGGGGATGTGAAAACTTTAAAGAGTTTCTCAGAAAGGCATTTCTGAAGATTGACCTTTGAGCTAAAATATGAAAGATGAAAAGGAGCTAGCAAAATGTTGGGAAAAGAAATTCACCAGAGGAGAGAGTGGCAAGAGCAAAGGTCCGAATGCACCAAAAGGTTGGTGTGTTCCACAAACAGAAAGCAGGTCAGTGTGGCCAGGACACACACGAAGGAGTGAAGAATGAGATGATGCTGGAGAGAGGTAGCAGCCCTGGATTCTGCAGGATGTTGGAAGTTTTGATGAGGAGTGTGGCTTCTGATCAAAAGCCTCTCTACCACTTTGGTTTCTACACACAACTTTCAGCATCCTCCTAGGTTGATACTTTAGAATGACTTTCTTTCAGTCTCTCTTAGAAATGCATCATTAGAAATAATTCCACAACAGAAACAGAATGTGGTAACCCTTTTTTATTTCTGTATTGCTGATTAAACTAATGCTTTCAAGGTTAATACCATCATTATATTAAACTTTTTCAGTTTACTATTTAGCTTTACCTGTCCATGTCACCTGCAACATCCCATACACGTCTCTGTATGGTGCTAGTTTTACATAACTGTCAAAAGCCTTTTCATAAACGAATCAAGTAATCTCAGCATTTACTAATTGCTCACAATACGTTACACACATTTATAGGAAATGAGAATGCAAAGTTGGACATAAGATGATTTCTCCATGAAGGAGTTTACTGTAGCAAGGAAACAGCCAGACATTAAAACAAAAACAAAAACAAAAAACTTAAGGTGATAAGTGTGATAAAATATTCTATTACCACAGAGGATTACCCTAAACAGGCAAGGGGTTCAGAATAGCAGTCAAGGAATGGAGGTAAGGATGCCCAAGGTTTTTAAAAATTATTATTAAAATACTGTTAATTAGCCAATTAAGAGAAAAAAACGTTTTGAGGGATAAAGCAGAATGGGCCACATAATGTGTCTGAGTTATTTTCTTTAGATAAATGTATGATTTAAAATACCGGATTTAGGGCATCACATTGCATTGGCTGTCATTGGCTGTCAGATTGTTCACCTCAATCAGTTTCATGAAACTATTGCACAGATCTCAACAATCTGTTGCATCCTGTTATGTACCAAAAGGCAGTTTTGTTATTTATAACACAGACCTACATCTCCAAGAAAGATTGAAAATAGTGGTATAGGCCAGGCACAGTGGTTCACACCTGTAATCCTAGCAGTTTGGGAGGCCAAGGTGGGCAGATGACTTGAGGTCAGGAGTTTGAGACCAGCCTGGCCAACATGGTGAAACCCCGTCTCTACTAAAAATACAAACAAATTAGCCAGGGGTGGTGGTGGGCACCTGAAATCTCAGCTACTCAGGTGGCTAAGACAGGAGAATTGCTTTAACCCTGGGAGGCAGAGGTTGCAGTGAGCCGAGATCATACCACTGCACTCCAGCCTGGACGACAGAATGAAACTATGTCAAAAAAAAAATGTGGTATAACAAGGCAGCGACATATTTTTCTCAAGTCCTGTGGTAAGCAATTTGGGTCTAATCTGGTGGCAATACAGGGTGGAGAACTAGACTCCACTATCTTGTGGCTGGGTCATCACTAGAGTGCTGTCCAATCCACATTGTTCAACATAGATTGCCACCTTACCAGTATTCTGCCAGCTGGAAAGGGAAAAGGTGATAGACAGAGCATGTCTCTTCTGTCAGGTTAGTAAACAGAAGTTGCAAACCTCACTTCCACTCATTCCACTGGCCAAATTTTAGTCCTATAACTAACTACAAATGCTAGGGAAGCTGTGAAATATAGTCTCTATTCAGGCTGGCCAAGTGTTAAATGAAGTGGTTGAAGATGAGTATTGAAAATGAGCTGCCTCCACCACTGTAGCAGAGTGTGAGGGTATTTTAGAAAGCTAGGTCTGAATTTCTGATCTTTTGACAACGGGCAAGATATTATTCATTTTAGGTCTGTGATATTGTTATTAGTCTGTTCTTAGGCTGCTAATAAAGACATATCCGAGACTGGGTAATTGACAAAGAAAAAGAGGTTTAATAGATTCACAGTTCCACACGGCTGGGGAGGCATTACAATCATGGCAGAAGGTGAAAGGCACATCTTATATGGCAGCAGGCAAGAGAGAGAATGAGAGTCAAGTGAAGGATGTTTCCCCTTATAAAACCATCAGATCTCATGAGATTTATTCACTACCATGAGAATAGTATGGGGGAAACCACCCCCATGATTCAGTTATCTCTCACTGGGTCTCTCCCACAACATGTGGGAATTATTTGAGCTACAGTTCACAATGAGATCTGGGTAGGGGCACAGAGCCAAACCATATCTGATATTATCTCCAAATTAGATATTATAATATCACCTTTTATGATTGCTCTTAGCTAAGACATGAAAAACGTAACAGAGATTTTGTCACATGAAAAACCCTCAGGAAATATTACTCTGATTATTTTTAATTAAACTATTAATATTAATTCCACAGACCATACATCCATCTTTTCTGGACTCGAATTCCCCTTCCTTATTGCATTGTCTGCCAATAGTTTACAAACATACATATATTAGAAAAATCACTTTATCCTTTTATGATTTTGTTTCTTCCTCTGTAAAAATAAAGGATTCATATTAGAATGTTAATAAATCCCCTTTTAGCTTAAAAAATCAATTGCTCTATCAGACACTTATTTTAGAAGAGTGGCAAATATTTAATGGCTATTACAATTTCTTGTTACCTGACAAACCCATTTTGGGATGAATACTTAAATTTCTTCTATTATGAAGTATAGTAAGCCTCCTTACTATATGCTAAACACACAAGTTTCACTACAGCAAAATAATCCTACTATTTCTACTTTTTTGTGTGTTTGTCACAGGGCACATACAATTGGTTATACGCACAATGAACTCTCTAAGCTTCCAGAACGTGTAAAATTAATATTTTACATTTTGCAGTACTGGAAAGAGCAGTTTGGAGTCTAAAGAGCTTAGCTTAAGTCCCTCAGATATATTACTTGCATCTGTATGCTATTAAGAAAGTTATTTTGACTTTCTGTGTGTTCATATATATAATTGGGATATGGATGTAAAAATTTTGCCTGCCCGATTTTGAAATTTAAGGGAAATAATCTATGTGAATGGCTGTAAATCATAAAGAACTGAAGAAAACAAGGGATAGTTATTATCTGAAATTTCAATGAGTAGTCAGCCCATGACAACTTTGCTTGAGATTTCTAGTAAGATTGGAGACACTGAATTGTCATGCCGTCTCCCTTGCCTTTTTTCTTGCAGAGTAATAAGGATACTGCTGTATTAGTAATTGTTTTCTTCGTATGCTCTTTTAAACCCCTAAATATTGGTACCTATTTTTTCTACATATATGAGTTTTTCTCACAATTACTGAAACATATTTTCTGTAATCATTGAGGTTGTTTCCGTAAACAATGAATGAAACATTGAAGTCCCAGTGAGATCAGGGAGTCTGGGACTCTGTGGCTGTTATTGGTGCTGATGCTCGTCTGTGCTCTCCTTCTTGATGTGGAAAATGTTGCGCTTGTAGATGATGATGCTGGCTTAGACTTCACATAGCTTAAATCTAACTTAGGAGATGGAGCCTTAGTTGCAGAGTTAAATTCATGTAGTTAGCTCATAATTTAAGTCAGTTTGTTTCTGCTTTTCTGCTTCCTTGGCTGTAAACTTTGATTAAGAATCACTGCTGCCTGGCTGGCCACGGTGGCTCACGCCTGTAATCCCAGCACTTTGGGAGGCTGAGGCGGGTGGATCACGAGGTCAGGAGTCCAAGACCAACCTGGCCAAGATGGTGAAGTCTTGTCTCTACTAAAAATACAAAAATTAGCCAGGCATGGTAGTGAGCGCCTATGATCCCAGCTACTAGGGAGGCTGAGGCAGAGAAGTGCTTGAACCCGGGAGGTGGAGGTTGCACAGTGAGCTGAGATCGTGTCACAGCACTCCAGCCTAAGCAACAGAGAGAGAATTGGTCTCACCCCAAAAATAAAAAATAAAAAAAAAGAATCACTGCTGCCTGTCTACAAAACACTGAATCAATCCTGTGTTGCTTTAAGAAGGTAAGAGTGGTCTTTAGAAATAAATTCCTGCTGGTAGATAATGCAATAATTAGTGCTCATGGACCTTTAGAGTTCACTGATTCCCTAAACATAGAAAATTTGTATAAAGAAGCACAGATACAACATTTTTACTTTTTTTATTTAAGTTTTTGCTGGTTCTATTTAATATCTCTTTTTTGCTTGTATTATTTTGGATTTTAAAATTGAGCCATCACTCTCTAAAATTCAAATCTGAAAAATACATTTTTACAAGAGGAAAACTCACTTGAAATTTTATGTTATTAGCTAAGTTGAGAGACTTTGCCAAGCACCTTATTTCTGAAGGTAGTGTTTCCCCACAAAAGAAATTCTTTAGGTATCAGTTGGAGCATTTTAATCTCTCTTTTTCCCCATTAGAAGTAAGCCGATGACATATGTACAAGAGTAAGTTGACCCTTCTCCAAGGCTCATTATCTGTTTCTTAATACTGGGAAATTATGATCCTAATGGCTTTCTTGCTGCACTTAAATGATTCTTCATATCCTACCTGCTTCTGTCCGATTTTTTATAAAGAGAAAAAGTATTTTAGGACATTCATAGATATGCATGCAGTAATTCTCCATTAGTAGAGGCTGCTAGTGTGAATTACTGTAGTTTAAGAATATTATGCCTATCAGCCAAAGAGCACCACTCAAGCTAATGGAGTCTTTATTTCCTGTAATCGCTATTCTACCCTTTACATATAAGCAAAGGGCAAAGTACCAAAGAACTACTTTAGAAAAAAAAGAATAGTTAAGAAGACATGAAAAGAAAAATAATTTTCTCAGAGATTTCTGGGTATGCGAGACTTTTGATATTGTGATATCTCCTCAATATTTCCTGTTGCAGTATTCGTTGTTCTGTTTTACACTGGGATGCTTATACACTGAAGAAATTTAATGTTAGCATTAGAAGCTTTTTTTCATATAACCCCAAAAGTACACAAATAAAAAGAAGCCTCAATAAAATGGAATAAAAGCGTTTTTGTTTGTTTGTTTCCTCTGTTTCAGAAATCAGAAGGCTTCACAAAAACATATAAAAGTGGGCCGGGCGTGGTGGCTCATGCCTGTAATCCCAGCACTTTGGGAGGCCGAGGCGGGCGGGTCACGAAGTCAGGAGATCGAGACCATACTGGCTAACACGGTGAAACCCCATCTCTACCAAAAATATAAAAAATTAGCCACGCGTGGTGGCAGGTGCCTGTAATCCCGGCTACTCGGGAGGCTGAGGCAGGAGAATGGCATGAACCCGGGAGGTGGAGCTGGCAGTGAGCCGAGACCGCGCCACTGCACTCCAGCCTGGGTGACAGAGTGAGACTCCATCTCAAAAAAAAAAAAAAAAAAATATATATATATATATATACACACACACACACACACACACACATATATATACACACACATATATATATATACATATATATGTGAATTTAGGAAAAGGAATAATATACCAAACATATTTTTGCATAAAAGAAGTCTATTTTAAGTGTCATAAAACTGCCAGTTAAGCAATTTCATAAGTCATTCAAAAACTTAACTCAGAGAAATGCAACCAATTTTATATATGCATACATATATAATATTTAGTTTCATAATACTTATGTTGCAATTATAGTTTATAAATAACCATCAAATATAGTATCAATTGATATTTAATCCATTTTACAACTGAGAAAATTTAGCTTTAGAAAAGTTCAATCTTTTTAAAGTTATATGCCAATAGGTATGGGCTGGGAGATCTGAATCTAACAACTTTCCTTTGCAAAAATTAGTAATTTAAGTACAGTTTGAAAATTTTCTAAATATTTATCCTTATTCATTAATAATCTTCTACATTAATTTAGAGTTTTTGTTTCATTTTCCATGTAAAATCTTTGTTCTATAAATACTTTTTGATTAAAAAATATGTTCAGACAATAGTTTTAGAATATTCTTTTGCTGAAGCAAGTTTTTTAAAAGTTGCGGCTTGGGCAAGGAGTCTTTACCAATCAAAGCTACTGTTGGCAGTGGCAGCCCATCTAAAGTGGCTGCTGCTGTGGCACCAGCTGCAGTGGGGTACAAGGGTAGGCCGCATGTCCTCAGGTGCAAACGTCCAGGCGGGCAGTCCCTGGAACCTACCCCTGGGAGCCACCACTATGGGGCCAGGCTGAGCCACCTGCCAGCAGGCGGGCAGCACAGTTGGGTGTGAGGGAGAGGGTAGAGAGGGTCTCTGAGGCAGAGTAGGGCCCAGTGCTTTCACATAGAGTGCTAGGGCTGGGCAGAGATGTGGAGCTGAGGCTTTGCTTGAGGTGCCTGCAGGGAGAGGTGGGAGTGGCACCTCCTTCCAGGACCTGGCCAGCAACGCAGCCACTGCACCCACCCGGCTGATGGCACCAAGTTCCTGAGCCTTGAAAAGAGGCTCTGTGTGGGGCCATCTGAGGTCGTATCCTCAGGATCTACCCCGCATCATGGTGACCACTAAGTTTGACATTCCCAAGGGCTGGACCTGGAGCCCATGATTGTCTCCAGGACAGGTGCGTGAGCCAGTGGGAGCTAGAGACAAGCAAGAGCCCCACCCCTTCCAAGCTAGCCAGGCAGGAGTTCCCAGGGTGCTCCTGCGGCCAGCCAGCTGCTGCTGTGGACCCAGGCATCCCTGCACTCTCGGGGCCCAGGAAGGCCCCCCCTTTTCCCTGGAGGTTTGAAAGTGCCTGCTCCTAATGCCTGGCTTCTCCCCATTGTTGGTGCCCGCTCCGATCTTGAAGCAAAGTTAGGGCTGAGCCTGGGTGATGTTGCAGCCTGACTGTGTGCGCACTTGCTAAGGGCAGCACTGACACACCAGCCCCCTGCCACCTCGGCCCCCTCTGGAATTTGGGCATAAACAAGCACAGGAGGGAGGCCAAGGGGGTGCTGAGGACAGCCCAGTGCTGGCCTGCGGGCACCCTTTGGCATGAACAGCCTGGGCACCATGAACAGCCACAGAAGGCAGATAAGCTCCTGGGCTGAAGAGAGTGGGTCCCTGGTGAAGTCCTACCTTCAAGCTGGGGAAGGCCTGAAGCCTGGGTGCTGGGCCACTAGTCCAGCTGACCAGAGGAGGAACTTGTGGTGCTTTCCTTGGGCCTGCCCTTGGCAGCCCATGGACCAATCAGCACACACTTCCTCTCCTCTGAGGCCCATAAAAACCCTGGAGTCAGCCAGATTGAGGAGAGGGTGGAGAGACAACAGGATCACCAGCTGCAGAGAGGAGCTACCCTCTTTGCTGAGAGCTGAACACTCATCTAGACAACCTGCCTAACAGAAAGGAACTATACTCTCTGCTAAGAACTGAGCTACCCTCTCTGCTAAGAGCTGAACATTCTCACAGCCTGGTCCCATAGCGGTGGCTCCCAGGGGTAGGTTCCAGGCACTGTGTGCCTGGGCGTCTGCACCTGAGGACCTACGGCCTGCCCCCGTACCCCACTGCAGCTGGCGCCATAGCAGCAGCCCCTTTAGATGGGCTGCCACTGCCATCAGTAGCTTTGATTGGTTGGGACGCCCTGTCTAGGGAGAGGAGCTACCCGCTGTGGGTCTCCTCTGAGCTATTCTATCACTCAGTAAAACTCCTCTTTGTCTTGCTCACCCTCCACTCCTCCGTGTACTGCATTCTCCCTGGATGTAGGACAATAACTCAGGACCTGCAGAATGGCGAGGCTAAATGTGCTGTAACACAAACAGGGCTGAAACATGCCACTTGCTCACCACGTTGTGGATAAAGAGGAGAGAAGAGCTTCCACCCTTCTGGGAGCTCAGATCTGGGAGCTCCATGAGCCAGGGCTGTGACTCCGTCTTTGGGGCTGCGTAGTTCCTGGAGTCCTCAAGCTTCCAGGCATCACCACACTTCCTGGTGCCAGCTGTGGAAGCTTCTTGCTTCCTGGCTATGCCTGGTCCAGCTGTGGCCTCGCAGGAGCTGGTGCCCATGCTGGCATCTGGAGCTTCCCGCTCGATGGCAGCAGCTGGCATGCCTGGCTATGCTCAGTGGCTGGACCCCACACTCGCTCACACACCCCTCGCCGCTCTGCACCTGGCTCGCCCTTGACAGGTGTGAGATCCAGGCTGGTAGTGCAAGCCAACTAAAGCCTGCCAGGCAGAGTGGACAGAATGAGCCCAGCAGGCCAGAGCAAAACTTGGGCAAAGGCATCACTGGTCACAGAGGTTTCCAGCTGGTGAAGTGATACTCCAAGGATCCCATAACACTACTGGTGAAATTTTCCACGGGGATGAAGAAGAGAGGGTTGTTTGATTTTCTTTTGAATCAAGAGAATAGTTATTGGCTATTGTCTAGTCTTCATAGGATGAAAAATTACTCCATATGCTTATTTTTTTTATCCTTTTTACCTTGTTTTTCCCATAGCACTAGGAAATAGAGATGATCTAAGATGGCTTATACAAAGTAAATTATTTAGCAGAAGAAACTACCCTGAAGCTCAGACAGTTAGAAGCCAGAGGGTATTATCTTGTCAAACCTGTACAATGAACAGTGAGGGAAAGAAACTTAGAAAGTTTGAATTACTGGCCGGGCACGGTGGCTCACGCCTGTAATCCCAGCACTTCAGGAGACCGAGGCGGGTGGATCACAAGGTCAGGAGATCAAGACCATCACGTCTCTACTAAAAAAAAAAACCAAAAAAAAATTAGCTGGGCCTGGTGGCAGGTACCTGTAGTCCCAGCTACTTGGGAGGCTGAAACAGGAGAATGGCATGAATCCGGGAGGCGGAGCTTGCAGTGAGCTGAGATTGTGCCATTGCACTCCAGCCTGGGCGACAGAGCGAGACTCTGCCTCAAAATAAATAAATAGAAAGAAAGTTTGAATTACTTCCTTTATTCTCCAATGACTCAACCCCAGCACTTTGCAGGCTACTTACATATACAGTTGTAAGAAGGAGATTGCTCTTTTCACATATGTATGCATGTATATGTATACATGTAAGTATGCCTTCATTCATTTGTAACTCAATATCCTAAAGGTTGAGGTTTGCTAGAAATTATATGACACTAAATTATTCAAAGTCACTTACCCGTTTCAGAAGATATATAATGGAAGTCTGTATTCAAGATGTATAAAAATATTTCACTGAAATTCTTCTTTATGGACAAATTGGTGGATACCAGAGCTCTGTTAAAAATATTACAAATTGTACAAATCGTACTTTAAAATATTTCCTGTAATTTTTTCAGCCATGTTATATGTTCAAGCAATTTAATTGCTCCTTTTTATAAAGATTTATGCTTTTTGTCTTTTCAAAATGGAAAGTTCAGGAAAAGCCATAGTTGAATGTAGCATCCAATAAATATGTTCCTTATAAATGAAAGAATGAATCTTTGAGAACTGAGGCAACTACTCTCACTTATTTATAGCTCTACTTAAATTCCAAGATTCCTAAAAAGAAAAATTAAAGGTTGATCAAACTAGCCTTAGAAAACATTATCACGTATTCTGTAGAAGAAATAGTGTTGTGGTTTTAATGAGTACCACACAGGCTAAGGATAGATTTGCCTTATTCTTCTTCCTAAAATCTTAAGGGTGAGTTGAATTATAATGAATCACCTGCTGTATATCATAACTGGTGGCTGCTGATGTGTAATTTATACAGCCATACTTTAGGTTTAAGCTGCATTATTACCTTATTTGTCCTTGTCTAAATTTATATTTCAAGTATTTGATTGAAATTGAAGATGATATATATTGTACCATTAAGTTCCATGCTTAGCTGACAAGTCATTTCACATAGCACTACATGGCAAAGAAAATGTACTTTAGTAGAGATATCATTGGCTTTTTATGGAGACAAAACAAGTAAAAATTTAAGCTCTAATATTTTGTACATGTAAACTTGTGAGCAACTTATTTAACCTCTCCCTATAATCTCAGTTTTCTCGTCTATACATGGGAAAACAATATTTTCTTCACTCATTAGTACTAAATCAAATACCGTATCAAACATTTTTGGTTCATACACTTTTAACCCAGAATAAGTAATATACAGATTGACTTTTATTTTCCTTCTATTTTATTCCCTTAGCAGCTCCTCCTTTTGACTTATTTACGTGAAGTGATTGTCATTTGTTCTTGGGAATACATTGCTCTTTTGGTTGTTTCTTGTAGACGTATATATCCAAAAGTCCAATCTCTCTTTGGTCTCTGCCATTGTCAAATAACTAAGAGAGTTTGTTCTTTCCTGCAGTTGTGAACTGAGCAGATAGAAATTGACCATTTGGTAGATCCCAGTAATGTGACCCAAGGCACCTGAGGATCAGGGTTGGGCTCATAAATATGACGGAATTTATGTTTCGCTTGAAAAAATAAAGGGGAGGAGATGGGCAGCATTCAAATCGGTTCTTAGCTCCAATTTTAGGAAGAGTTAGCTAAGTAAAATGTGTCTGACTCATTAAAACATGGCCATTCAACAATGACCACATGATTTGAATAGAAATCTGAATAACAGGATATCTTCTAACTCCTGGCTATTACAGTAACAGCATGTACCACATGTCTGATTTTCTTATTTAATAATGGATATTATTCTCAGTTATAGGAAAGCAAACTGGGACTCAAAGAAGTTTAACTGTGTTTCATTTAAAATCAAATGAATGGTAGAACTGAAATTTAAATGAGTAGCCGTCTACAACACCTGTTGTCTTAGTCTATCTGGGCTGTGATGGCACATTGTCATAGACTACAAGGCTTATAAACAACAGAAATTTATGTTTCATAGTTGTGGAGCCTGTGGAGTCCATGATCATTATGCTGTTAGATTCAGTGTCTGGTCAGGGCCCACGTTCTGGTTCATAGATGGCACCTTCTAGCTGTGTCCTCACGTGGTGGAAGGGTCAAGGCAGCTCTTTGGGGCCTCTTTTATAAGTGCACTAATCTAACTCATGAGGACTCTGCCCTCATGACCTAGTCACTTTCTAAAGGCTCTACCTCCTAGTGCCATCATACTAGTGATTAGATTTCATTGATGATTTTGCAAGGAGCAAACATTCAGACTGAAATACTTCTAATAATCATCACAGGTTAGTGGTGACCACAGGTCTTTGAATGAAAGAATCTCTGTCACTTTTCGCTGGCTTTAGAAGTAAAGAACGTGGCAAATTTGAAAATTCCTTCAAAATTCCCAATTCCTAGAAGCTCTGTTGTTTTCTGAACTATCAAAATTATTTTCTGTCTTTTTTGCTTTAGTTCAAATACTATTTTTCACTGAATGATGTATGAATGTGTAGCAACTTAATCAAATTGCCTAGAATTGGAGAAGAAAAAATATCCCCATCATATTTTGTTCTTCTGTGAATAACATTTGACAAGTAAAAATGCTGTATAAACAATAGTTAATGGAGAGTGTTTGGCTTTCACACTTCATTCTCATTCTGGTGATATAAATCCTCACAGGAAGAAATATTGTGTTGTATTTATTATGATCCTGAAGAAAACAAATAAAAAATAGTATTGGGTCTGGGGGTAAGATGGATATGAAATTACACTGAAATGTTAAATAATCTGTTAATGATGGATGGATTTGTTTTTTCTACTGTCGAAGTTGTTGAAGCTGCAAGGCTTTTAGAGGTAAGAGGTGAAGAGGATATAAATGCGTTAGAATTTAGAATATGACTTACTAGATGGATTTATATGCAACACAGGTGAAGTCATATTTTCAGAAATAAAACTACATAGATATGTGATCAATATAAATGCTATTATATCTTAATTTTTTGATCACTACAAAGCTCTCTTGTCACTTGAGTTCGATGTGAAGTGTTCTATAATTTAATTTCCAACCAGTATCCAGATTAATTAAAATGTAAGTTAGATGCTGTTACTTTGTCATTATCTCTTTACAGTCTCCTTAAATTCGGTTTCTAAACCACAATACTATTGACTTTTTAGGCCAGATAATTATTTGTTGTGAAGAACGATCCTATGTCTTGTAAAATATTTAGCAGCATCCCTGGCTTCCATTCACTAGATGCCAGTAGCACCTTTCCCTCCTAGTTGTATCAACTAAAAATGTGTCCACACTGCCAAATTTACCCTGGGAGGCAAAATTGTTACCTGGCTGAGAACCATTGCACCAAAGACACTGTATTGAATTGAAAAGAAGCTTCACACTCTTTATCTGAGCCTACAAAAGCCCACAATAATCTACCCATATTCAACTTTTCACACATTATATTAGATAATATTCTTCTATTCTTACTCTTTTTCATACATACTTACTTTCTTTCTATGCTTCCAAATTGCCAAGTTTATTCCCAACTTAAGAGTCTTTAAGTGGGCTCTTCTTTTAACTTGCACGGCTCTTTCTCAAGATTTTCATGCAACTAGCTGTTCATGCCTGGTATCAGTTGCCACTTCCTCACGATCTTCCTTATTTCCTCTATTTAAAATAGCCACTTTCTTTTTCTATTGCATCACCTTGTTTTATACTTTTCACCAAGCTTATTAATGTGTTTTGCAATTTATGTACTTTTAAAAATATCCTCTTCCACTGAAATTTAAGGTATATAGTGCTTTGATTTGTTCAACACATTTTTATTAAACATAATATTATTCTAAACATGAAGACTATAGTATTAAAATATCAGACACATGCATTTCAATAAATTCATGAGCTATAAAGTCAATTACAATTTAATCAGAAAAAAGCTCAACTTGATTAGGACTAATACAAGAGGTAGGATAAAGATTTATCAACCTGTGTCAAAGGTGATCCTTATTAAAATTATTTAATTACTATTATCAATAAGATAATTAGCTTACATGTTAACCATTAGAATAATATGACAATGAATGGAATATGACTTGAGAATAAAAGAGAATGAACAATATGAAAATGAGTAAATAAAATACTCTGTACATTCTCCAGGTAGCTCTAGGTAGCCCCTAACTTCTCTAGAGATAGCTGCCTTCCCCTCACTCTTTCCATTGCAGTACTGTAGCTCCACTGCAGTAATTAACATGTTACCTCCACTTAGTTACATGTTTCTTGGGGAAAGACTTTTCATCTAGATAGCTCCAGTATTTTTCACAGTCTTGGTACAAATAGGCCACCAACACATACTTCTCTATTGACTCTCTGGTGAATGTATAGTATATGGGTATTGATTGCTTTGTTTACAAATCTTACTTTACTTATTTACAGGTTATTTGATAATTTTATCAAGCACTGTTCCAAGAATGAGGATTTCAGTATTAGGTATGTTTTGCCTTTTCCTTCTTTTATCTTCTTTTTCATTTTCATGAAAAAAATGCTAAAATAATTTTTTAAAAGATAAGAATACTAAACTGACTGGGGTTCACTGTTTAAGCTTTACTTTTCTTTAATTTCAAAGCCTGCTACTCAGTCAATGAAATTAATGATGAGGAAATTGAGAATCAATGAAAGGAAATATGTTCTTTGCTTTATGTGTAGTCAGGCAATAGAATACTCTGACACAGATGAGGTCAAGTCAAATAATGTGGTTGAATATGAAAATAGAAGAGATAGCTTTATCTTCATTCATAGCACTTATACTTATTACTCTATTGATCAAACACAGGGAAAATTTATCTTTTGCTTCTAGGCATATTGATATGTTGATTGTCTGCAAAGATAAATGTGCCATATTTTGATCTTCTGGGAATTTATGTTTCAGTGTGAAAACACGGGAGGGCTCGTGTGTGGGATTTATTCTGGTACTTCCAGAAAAGGTTTAAATCAGACACTTAAACTGAACTTGTATGGCAAATAAAATTATTCAAATCTCATTCTCTGAGACTTTAAAAAATAAGCAATGAAACAATTATTAAAGTAAAAACAAATAGAAAGATAAAACTTATAGTAAATATCCCTTACATGAAGTAACACTGGATAGAAAAAGAGAGGAAAGTGCTTACTGCATATTAATTCTGCATTAAACACAGTTTAAAGGGTCTTATCTAGTTATCCTAATGATTCCAAGAAATGATAAAGAAAAATATTCATTGAAAGAAAATTATGTGTTAGCAAATATTACATGTTCTATGTATTGGTACATAATTTAATATTCAAAGTAATGCAAGGAATAGTTACTGTTATTTTTAAAAGATCAACTAATAATGGTGACTTGTATGAAACCAATAAAAACCCTTATAGCTCTCTGATAACTAAGCGTATGTTTAAGCCCCTTACCACCATATTGTCAAAGAGAAAATTGAAGCTCATAAAAGATAAACAATTTAGTTATGGTGTGTCACAGTAAAAGAGGAGGGGAGAAAATTTTGCGAATCTCTGGAATATGCTTTTCAGAGTAAAATGACTATTGCTTTCTAATCTTCTATTTAGAAGCTGCCCTGGGCAATTGCTTTACCACAGAAATGATTTTATTTGAACATTTCAGGTGTGCTTTTAACAGAAAAAGGTTTTCTTTGAAAAATGAAATAATTTGAGAGTAAAATTTAATTTAAATATTATCCTGCGAACATTCTAATATTTGCAGAGTAATTAGAGCAGAATTCTACAAAAAGATCCATCTATGTTTCATCTCAGTATTCGTTCTAGTGTCCCAAAGGCTTTATTCAAGGTAGTCCTAAGCATCAGGAAACAGGAAACTGTATCAAGAAACAGTAGCATGTTGGGTAGCAGGAACATGCACAGCATTGAATGGGAGAAGTATTTAATGAGAATTATCAGTAAATCACTTTTCCAATTTCAAGTTTACACAATGAATGGAAACAAATTAGTTATATCCTCAAGAAAAATATCCAGACATAAGTAGTTACATAGAATGTGAGGCTTAAATTTATTTATATAACTTGTTAACATGTATTTGTTCAGATAAATACTTATTGAACTTCTTCTAGGTACCAAACACTGTTTCAGATGCTGATTATAAGACATAATCCCTACTCTCACATAGTTTACAGTGCAGTTGGAGAGACCAGTATTTTTCAAATAATTGCATAACTTAAAATATAAAAATATAAATTGGGTTTAGTTTTAAGAAAATAAAAGTGACAGGATGAAATATAACAGGGAAAAAACCCTAACCCAGAGGATCAAGAAAGGCTTTCCTGAGGAAGTAGGTTTTGACTTGAGAGGTGAAGAATCTGTATGGAAAGTGGATGTGGGATGAAAATATCGGCAGTGCATTCAAGGAAGAAAGAAAACACATTCAAAGTGACTGAGAAAGGAAGAGATAAAATTTGAACGGCTAGTGAAAGAATGGGGATTGGAGAGAGAAGTTGTAAATGAAACTCCCTTTCTGGCCACAAGTGCCCGCAATCTCAATCTGTTACAATAACACATATTACTTATTTGTGTGATCTGAGTGCTACAGATTGGCTTTTGCTCGGTTCTCCTGGACCGTTCTAGGATTAAGCTTGGCTTTGGTTTGCTCTACTTGGCTTTTTTATTTTGGTACACAATGACCCTGGCTGTCCTTATGGTCCAGGACAGAAGTTTAAAAGAGGACAGAGTCATGACATGCAAGAGCATTTAAAGGTTCTGCTAGGGAAAGGTGCGTCCCATTACTGATCACATTCTTCTGGCCAAAACAGGTCACATGGCCAAATCCAGTGAAGAAACAGGAAAATACATTCTGCTTGTATAACAGCATGGTAAGGTAGAAAAATAAATAGATGATTGTGAACAAATAATATACTCTACCCGTGGCTTCTTTTTTATCTCAAATATTTATTTTCCTCCTGTGAACAAAATACACTTGTATCTTCTCCAAGAAACCCAGGAAGTTAAATCACACATTAGACTCAAAGTCCCGGATCTCATGATCAGCCTGAGGTTGGTATTTAACTCCTTTTGATCAAGGAATCTATTTACTGAAAATACAAGTTATCCACAGATAGGTAAGTTAGAAATACTCAAAATACAGACATAGAGTAGTAGAAAGGGGGCAACAGTACCCATGAATACTCACATTCAGAAAAGGGCAGAAGCAGGAGAGGGCAGAACAGTCACTGGTCCTAATTGTTTCTGAAATCCTGCAGGAAAATGTTATAGTTTCCCTTACTTTATAATAGGAAAATTTTCTCCCCCAAGTAGTTTGAGCTCCCTCAAAAAACTGAAACTACTTGATGCCAGTCAGTTCCATATGCCAATTGCAACACTAATTCTTTTTGCTATATGCCTCTCTCTAGACTTAATTAAGGGTACTTTGAGCTTATCAGACTTCCATCTAACCATATGCTGGATCTCTTTTTCTGAGCCATTTTGTCTAACAGATAGGATTTACTGTATTGGGGCCCAACTTAATGCAATGATACCATATTTATTCTTTGCCCAGAGGCTGAGTCTTAAGTCTTTTATAAACGAGAATACAAAAAGTTGCCTCTTTCAACTCTGAAAACCATGGAATTTCTTATCTTTGTCTTCTCTTTTATCTCTGATTGTGAAAAAACCAAATTATTTTCTAAACTCACTTAATTCAGAGCACCTAATAAACCACAATTCAACCTATCTAAATTCTGCTTTGAAACCTCTTCAGCCAAAGCCACAGACATATTAGGTACTTTTTCTTGCCTTCCATTTTTATATTTTTCACTTACATGAGAATTTTAAACTAAATATATGTTTGGGATCTCAGAAAACTCCTGGCCAATCCCTTTCAGGGTTGGAAATGCTCAGTTACAGAAACATAAGGCGACAGTCTCTGTGATCTACCCACAGAAAGAAAATGATCTCCAAAGTAGGAACTCATTTATTGAAAATAAATGAATCAGTGATTATATTTACAAATATAACTAAGATTTTAATTAAAAACCTAATACCAACCATTTTTACCATTAAAGCAACAACAACAACAACTCATCAAATCAGTGTTGGAGGATTCTTTTCAAAATTCTGTACGAAAATAATATTTGCTGGTTTAAAGATCTTAAACTTCAATTACAAATTTTATTTCCATAACACAACATTTACTAATGTATTGATTTATACAATTTGTTCCATTTACACACTGTATTAGTTACCTTCTGTGACACAAAGCTACCTAAGAAATAACACCAGAATCTCTGTGACTTATAACCAAAAGTTTTTTTTTTTTTCTCACCTTACATTTTGATTTCAGGCTACACTCTACTTCTTTTTCTCTCTAGTTTTGAGGATGGATCAGCAGAAGGGGGAAAAGGGAAGGTGGCCGATAATTCAATGACAATGAATAATTCTGCTTGGAGCTGGCACATGTCACATCCACTCACATTGCATTAAACATAGCAAGTCATATGTACTAGTCGCTTCTCACACTGTTATAAAGAAAGACATGAGACTAGATAATTTTTAAGGAAAGAGGTTTAACTGACTCACAGTTCTGCGTGGCTAGGAAGGCCTTAGGAAACTTACAACCACGGTAGAAGGGGAAGCGAACACTTTCTTCTTCACAAGGTGGCAGGAGAGAGAATGAGTGCCCAGCAAAGGGGGAAGACCCTTATTAAACCATCAGATTGCTGGAGAACACACTCACTATCACAAGAACAGCATGGGGGAAACTGCCTCCATTATTCAATTATCTCCATCTGTTCCCTCCCACGACATGTGGGGATTATGGGAACTACAATTCAAGATGAGATTTGGGTGAGTACACAGCCAAACCATATCATCATATAACCAACCCAAAAATAAAAGGATTAGGGATATAAAATACTTCTGATGTGGAGGGGGAGAGGAGTACCTCATAAAGAGATAAAGTTAATTTTTTATAACTAATAATTTTTCTGTGATTTTATATTTTTACTATATATTGTATATAATTGAGTGTATATTCATATGTGTTGACAAAATGTTTTAGAGAAGAGGCAAACAAATATTTCAGTGAAAAGGTTAGAATGATTTGAGATGTCACCATGGTGTAATGTGATGAGAAACTATACTGACAGACCAACTACTTTATGTTCTGTTTGTATTTAGAGAGAAATAAACCAACAAGCCTTCCGAGTCTTGTGACTGGGAGAACAAGTTTACATTAATTAGTGTTCCTCTCAGGCTCCAGTTGGCCAATATGCAATGAAGTGCAAAATGAGACATTTGACTGTGCCAGTGAGCCATTTAGCTGAAAGATGCTACATAATTGGTTTGATATGATTCCACTCACTCATGTCATGTATGGAGGTCTGGAGTGGTATTGTGGGATTGCAAGGTTATAGGATGGTGAACTAGAGGAGAAAGCGTAGGCTCTCACAGTCCCAAAATATTAAACAGGTTTTTGGGAGCATATCTCCAATTTTATTTTATGATCATATTAACATAAAGTAACACAGAAACTAAAGTAACCAAAACTCTCAGTTCCTGTTTGCCACAGTTGCCCACTTTTGTAAGATATCCTCACTGTGATCATCTTTGATATTTCAGAGCTTCTCTACTATATATTCCACTGTGCATTTATGTTAAAAATCTTATGAGATTTTATTTGCCTATGGATTTATTAAACAATTTAAAATATTATTAGAAGAAGGTAATATAGCAACATTTGAGCATGCATTATTTAAACATATAGATTCTTACACATAAGTTCAAACATAGGAAATTCTGTGTAGGTTACATCTTGTCTGTGGAAATATAAAAGAGTTAAAATCCTAGAAATACCATTTGACCCAGAATCCAATTACTGGGTATATACCCAAAGGATTATAAATCTTGCTGCTATAAAGACACATGCACACATATGTTTATTGTGGCACTATTCACAATAGCAAAGACTTGGAACCAACCCAAATGTCCAACAACGATAGACTGGATTAAGAAAATGTGGCACACATACGCCATGGAATACTATGCAGCCATAAAAAATGATGAGTTAATGTCCTTTGTAGGGACATGGATGAAGCTGGAAACCATCATTCTCAGCAAACTATCGCAAGGACAAAAAACCAAACACCACATGTTCTCACTCATAGGTGGGAATTGAACAATGAGAACACATGGACACAGGAAGGGGAACATCACACTCTGGGGACTGTTGTGGGGTGGGGGGAGGGAGGAGGGATAGCATTAGGAGATATACCTAATGTTAAATGATGAGTTAATGGGTGCAGCACACCAACTTGGCACATGTATACATAGGTAACTAACCTGCACGTTGTGCACATGTACCCTAAAACTTAAAGTATAATAAAAAATAAAAATAAAAAAATAAGAAAGTTAAAATCATGTTATGATAAAACAAAAAACCTGGCAAAAAGTTTTTGAGACAACGCAAGCAACATCTTTGAATTATAAAATTTTACAGTAGCAAAGGCACTAAGAAATTGAATACCAATGCCTTTATTTCCATAGGTGGACTCTTGAGAGAAATGAATCTTGAAAAATGTATATGCTTGAACTACAAAAAGTTAGTGGCAAAAGTAAGATTATTTATTCATTCATAAATTTGTTCATTTATGCAAGCATTTACATATATTTGATAGTTAACATATATTGACTAAATATAATGTGCCTGGTACAGGTCTAGGTGGTAGGAATGCAAAAGTGAAAAAGAGACAGGATTTCTGCTATTTGGAGATTACAGTCTAAACAGAAAAACAAGTATCAAAAATTACCTAGACATTGGGTACCATGACAAAAGAAAAGTAGAGAATATCACGGGGAAAAAAAGAAAGAGAATAAATTAGAACCCAGAAATGATTATTCTAAGCCTAGTGCTTGTAACACTCCACATGTTTTGTAACTCATTGTTGTGGCACTCAACCTGGTCTCCATCCAGTGAAAATATTTCCTGATTCTAATTATATTTATGTGTGTCTATCACCTCTTATTTAGCCAAACTCCTTTTAATGAACCTTTAAGCTAATTTCATTTGTTTTCGTGTGTGTGCTATTAACAAATAATACTTCAATGAATGTTCTACACGTGACTCCTACTCACATGTGAAAATGCATCCATTGGTTGTGTCATGATATAGAATTGCTGGGTATAAGAAAATGCATATTTAAAATTTTAACTGGTATTTTCAGATTACTCTCTATGAGTATCTGTACTGATTTATATTCTCACTTAGCATGTCAGATACTTGCCAGTAGCTGATATTGAACATTTAATGTTTGCCAATCTTACATGTGAAAATGGTTTCTCATTCAAATACATATCTCTTGTTTCTAATTATTTAGAGCTTTTGATTGAATCTTTTGTCTGTGATTTTTATTTTATTGCTTTGTGCTTTTGTTGATCTTAACAGTTAAATATCCTTCAACTTTGCCTGGATCATTTTATCTCCCCCATTGTCATTCCAGAAAAGCACCTGTGTTTTCTCACATGGATTACTGTAGTTTCCTAACCGGCTCTATGCTCAGTCTACCTAACCCACCCCTCAATCTATTTCCCACATGCAGTTAGAAGGACCTGTTTCAAAATTCTCATCTGACTACATCATACCTCTTCCTTGGCTTACATCATTTCTGTGGTTTCACGCTGCTTTTAAGGTAAAGATCACCCTCATGAACATGAACTAAAGACACTACATGAACTTGTGCAGGAAGGCAGGTTTCCAAGATGACCTTGGCTGATCTGGCTCAGCCCCACTCCTACTTGTTTCTCAGAATAACTGTAGGATACTACATCATGAAATAAGGAGGAAGTGTCTGAAACAGCTCAGGCTGTGTCCTTGCTTCTGCCAGAACAGGATGTCTTTCCATGCTGTGTTCAGCAACCCATGTATGAAACTGAGGGCAGAATGCTTTCAGAGTCCCTCAGCTGCAGTGTAATGTGCAGCGTTACCAGAGGAGACTTCCTCTTTACTGGGGATTTTTCCTGAGCCTTGGGGGAGCCGCTCACCATGAATCCCAGGCTTCTGTTTGTCCTTGCTGCCTTTCTGTGGGAAATAAATTTGCTTGGCATGACTTGCTGTGTCAGTGTTTGGTCTCATTGGATTAGACCTGAGAATGTAAATGATAGAGTTATATCTGATGTGGAAGCTGAGTCTTCTTAGATGCCCTGTTAGAGTCAAGAATCCTTGTAATTTTTCTTTAACTTTCTCTAAAGCTTCTCCTTAGGCTATGTTGTCTTCCAACAACACAGGCCTTCCTTTAGTTCCCGTAATATGTCACATCCCTCCACAACCCAGCGCCTTTGGACTTACTGCTCCTTTCTTCCTGCATTCCTGTCCCTTCAACTTCCCTTAGTTAACACCTACACACCTTTCAGATCCCAGACTCGTCACAATTTCTTAAGAAAAATCTTTCCTCTACTAAGTGAAACTCTCCCATGGAATGTTCTTTGTGATATCTGTTTTGTTTTGTTATTTATTTATTAATTTATTTACTTGTTTATTTTTGTTTGTCACTTTAGTATCTGTTTTCCTTAATCAACTCTAAGCTGACTGAGGTCACAAACAGTATCTGGTTTTGGTAGCCATTGTATTTTGTGAGCCAGTATTTTTTAGTGTCTGGAAGATGTTATATGTTCAATGGTTGAATGAGTTAAATGAAAATCTCATTTAATAGCACTCTTCTACATCTCTTGCTCTTATTCTAGGATCTTGACAATATACATAATTTAAAGTCTTTCTATATCCTAATGTATGCATAACATTTTCCTAGGTGCTCTGATTTGGACACATTTCATAGTTCATATGAAGTGTTCTCATTTTAGCTTATTTTTAAGTAGTTTTCAGTTACTGTTTGCTTTCCTCTTTAATAAAGATAGTAATTTATGTAGACATTCGTAGTTCTAAGTGTTTGGATATTTTGAACTCTCTTTTAATTGTTCATTTCCTAATTAATTGCATTCTAGTCAGATAACATGGGGTGTGTTACTCATGCAGTTCATATCTTCTGGTTCTGATTTGTGACATGGTGGTAACTGGGTAGTGATCCAAAAATATTTGAAAAAATGAACTCCCTATTTTTTGGATAGAAATGAATTGCCTGATAATTAAAAAGAGTTAACTGGAATACTCAAACATCTTATACTCATTAAACTTGTTAATATTCCTCAGAAGATTTTATGTCCTTTTTTTGCTCTGAGAGGTCTTTTGGCATTCAATAGGACATTTTCCCTCCTAACAGTACTTGGAGAGATGAATGGTAGAATTTTTTTTAACTTTTCTTTCTACGTTCCATCCCTTTGTTTTATGTTACATATGTTCATTCGGTAAATATGTTTATTGAATTTACTAAGTGTCAGCTCTGAGAATACAGGTGAGCAAATCAAGAAAAAGAATTGCTTGTCTAGAATTTCCAGTGGGGAGCTTCCATTTTAGTGTAGACTGCATTTTGCATTCTTTCATAACCTTTGGCTTGAACATTTACCTCGCTAATTCTACACTAAGTGCTTTGTTCTATTAAACCTGCCTCTTCAGGTGTTATGTCTTTTGTTTGTTACATTGATCACCAAAATTTAATACCCATGTTTTCATATCGTTTGTCCTAGGTATGTATTGCTAGGACTTGACTACTTGATATAGAGAGAGGTCAGGACAGATAAAACATGCCTATCATTTGTCTTCCGGGTATGCAACGTCCTGATGGGTTATTACAGAAAAATTGCCCTGTTTTTCTCACTCTGGTGTGTAACAGTACTCTCGGCAAGAGACAAAGCAACAGAATATAGTTGCGTTAATTCTCAATGCAATTTTTCAAGTAATCGCCCTAACATTGACTCCAGGGATCTCTGCAAATCATTATACAACTATTAATTAACTTTAAACTGAAGTATCTCTGTCTTTGCCATTGACTACTGCATTCTCTATTACAAATAATTTGGGATATCATTTAATTATTTTTCCTCTAGAACTGATTCCTCTTTGATGATCCCTTCAATATTATGAGTCTTTCTTATTTTTAGTACTATTATGTATTGATTATATTTTAAAATATAATTATTTTAAAGTAACACTGTGTGGGATGAATATGCTTAGCAAATGCTTAGTATGCTGAGTTAATCTTTTATAATTATTTTATAGAACAATTTGTCAAAATGTGTAAAGTTTAAAATTCCCACTACCTCTTACCAGATACTGTTTTTAGGAACTGATCTAAATATATATATCTATATAGCTATATAGATATATATATAAAGATATATACAGATATATATAAAGATATATATGTTTATCCATTTATGTATATAAACATAGCTACAGATGATTTTGTACTTTAGTTGACTTGGTTGTAAGTATCTCATATATTGGTCCGAGGTAAGTTTTTGAAATTTTTAGAAAGAGTTCTCCTTTATAATCTATCAATTATAGGAATTAAAAAGAAGGTTGATCCTAATCTATCAAGTAAATCATTTTATGTTATTTTATTTATCGAATTGCGAAGTTCACTGGAGGTTATGCATTTAAACATCTTCCAAATTAAATTAGCAAAACAATTTATTTCCACTTATGTTTTTTGAAGAAAAAGGATGATATTCTTTCCACTATCTGTATCTGCAGTTACAGCTAACTCTGTCACATCCAACTGCCAATATTTACAGAAGTGTTCCAAATTAATTTAAAATAAAATTGAATGATTTATTTCAATCTGTTTATAAAGCAGAGACATGCATACATTGATTTTTGATAGCTGGATACTTTATCTGATTGTTAGCTAAGGGAAGTTCTATTATTTTACATATTGCTTTCCTTGGGAATCTTCTGGAAATTTATGTAAACAAACAAAAAACAAAAACAAGTTTCTTTCTTTTACAATGTCCAGATGCAAAATTTGTAAGTTAACTCCTGTTTGCTGTGTTCCTGTAATACTCATAGTTGACTATATGAATGATCTGACCTATCAGCAGCTAACTGATGTTATAATAACGAGCTTGCATTCCCTCTCCTTTAAGTGAGTGTTTTATGAAGTTAAAATATATGAAGAAAACCTTAATATTTTACTCTTGGTAGGTCTGAGAAAAGAGAAGTCTTTCAAAACCTGGCAATGTTAGACAAACAAGATGAGGCATACTTAGGAAAAGCCATTAAAACAATACTGTCAAAATAAACTCCAAAACTCAAAGACTCTGTTTAGTATTAGCATGTTTACAAATTTTATTGTTTGTTGTTGTACACGTTGTACATGGAACTTTTTTTTGTTTAAATAAGATAATTTTTAAAACCCACACAATTCTATTAACATCTGAGTTAGAGCTGGGATATCACACATGAATCTAAACCTCTCACTCAGTGTAGCTTCGGTTTCACCTCAGTCACTGTTGTTGTAACATGAGGTTTTTTTGTCTTTCATTTCACCATATGATTGAAACATATGATTTTTCCTTTGCTCCTTATTCACTTCTTGTTTATAACAATAGTTGTAATGATATTGGACATTTATGGGGGATTCTATTTAGAAAGCAATAGATGGCAACGAATATGTAAAAAACATCAGGACAACAAAGCTGAATTCAAGAACTAATTTGTCTGTACCATCTTTTGAATCTGAGAAAATTCAAATGTTATATATTCATTTATTTGTATTTTATGAAAGAAAATATAATGTTTAAACTGTAAAATTGTTTGATCAATGTCACACTTACTAACCAACAGTGTAGATGAGGTCAATAAAGCTTCATTCTCAGGATTGAAGAGACAATTATGTATCTAGGACAGTGTCCAGCACATGCTAGAAGCTTAATTACATAGTAATTTTTTTTTCCATTTATGATTCCAGTTTCCTAAATGGAAAAGTGGAGCTCAAATAGTGAATCCCAAAAGGAATTATAAGTATAACATCATATATTTCTCATATATTATGAAGACAAATATTCAGGGAATGTATACAAAAGATAGCAAATAGATCTAAACTCACATATCAAAACAGAGTGATTGGTCTTTGCTGGTAGTGGTCTGGCTGATGTTTGGACTGTCAGCAAGAAAAATTGCTAAAACTGATGAATGATGAATAATATTTGGTTTATGTATAGAAGTGTTGGTTCATTACTACATCCATGCAGATTATTTTCTATTCTTTTTTTTTTTTTTTTTTTTTTTTTTTGAGACAGAGTCTCCCTCTGTTGTCCAGGCTGGAGAGTGCAGTGGCATGATCTTGGCTCACTACAAGCTTTCCCTCCCGGTTTCACACCATTCTCCTGCCTCAGCCTCCCCAGTAGCTGGGACTACAGGTGCACGCCACCATACCCAGCTAATTTTTTGTATTTTTAGTAGAGACGGGGTTTCACCATGTTAGCCAGGATGGTCTCGATCTCCTGACCTCGTGATCTGCCTGCCTTGGCCTCCCAAAGTGCTGGGATTACAGGCATGAGCCACCGTGCCTGGCTCATTTTCTATTCTTATATTAACATTTTGTGTAATCAGGCTTGTTTCTTAACATATGCTCCTCTGAAATTGAAGCTGAAAGTATGATGACTGGTTCCTCTTCAAATGAAGGTACCTTTCAGTCTGAAATGGCCAGATGCTTTTTTTAGGTTTAGCGTGTTGAATGTAAATACATAGAGATAGGATGAAGATGGTGGATAGGAGACATGGTGGATAGGAGACAGGGGCAACGTGCGGCTCTCCCATGGATGGACTGAACAGCATGTAGAGACTCATACCATGATCTCTCGCTCCAAGAACCACCCCAGGAGCATACCAGGAAAACCTAAAGAATTCACAGATACTTTGAAAAAAGTGGCACACCACTGCAAAAAAAAAAAAACCATGAGTTCCCAAAGTATGAGGAAGGAAAACCCACCTCCAAACGCACATCCCCACTGGGAAATCTGAAAATCCACATCACATAACTGTATCTCAATTAAAATTAAGATAATTGCAGGTAAAATAGTTTAGACAGTCTCGATTTCTTGGGTATCTATGGTGCTAGTTTGAGTTAATTTTGTTGTGAGTATTAGGGAAATAACGTATAGGACCAGGGAACTAATTAGGAAAGTAATTATGAGAGCATGGTCATGGAAAGTGAGTTCTTCTGTAAGAGGGCATGTGGCATCTTGAAGGCCTAATTGAACTGGATGAGCCATTAAGACATACAGGATTTAACCTATAAATTAACTTTGACAAAGTTATGTAATAATTTTACTGATATCTTATCGAGAGAGTCATAGAGGGTATGGGATTGGCTTGAAACCAGTTTCTGGAGGTTTGATTACTTCCTTTCTCGTTTAGGTTTTCACGTAGGTTGGTTGTTCGAATGTGTGGTAAAGTGGTGAACAGCCATAAAGTCACTCTAAATTAGTAGATGATTGTTCAATTGTTGGCACTTTTTGTTTTGAAGCAAAAATTTCTCAGGTTATAAAGATTATTATTGCTATTAGATAAATGAGCCTACGGATGAGATAATTTTTCACGCGGCTGTATGCATCAGGATAAGGAGGAACGTCAGGGCATGCTGGATAGGCCGAGGAAGTGCTGTGGAAAAAAAGGTTAAATTAACACCTTTGAATATAATGGTGAAGTAGATTTTAGCATAGGTCTGATTAAGTGTATAACCTGAAAGTAGGGAGAATCAGTGGACAAAGCCTCCTGTAATGGCGAATACTGCTCCTATTGATAGGACGTAGTGGAAATGAGCTACAACATAATATGTGTCATGTAAGACAATATCTAGTGATGAATTAGCTAGTACACTGCTGGTTAAACCTCCTCCCTTGGAAAGGAAAATGAATCCTAGGGCTCAGAATATTGCGGGAGATCATTTGATGTTACTACAGTACAGTGTAGCTAATCAGCTAAAGACCTTGACGTCAGTAGGGACAGCAATAGTGATGGTAGCAGAGGTGAAGTATGCCACTAGTACCACATCATTAGACCAATTTCAGTTAAATTGGATTCCTGTGGTGGCAAGACGCCATTGAATGCATGTCTTTTGTATGCCAGAAACTATACTATGTTGTAGACTATATGCTTATTTAATTTTCACAAAAACGCTGTGAATGTAGATTTTAATATTATTGTTGAACACTTTCACTATTCGATAAAATGAGAAGATATGTCAAAATTCAGACTATTAGTAAAGTTTTAAAGTCATCTCACTTTGGCTTTTTCTACCATGCAATGAAAGTCAGTAGGAAGCTCATATGGAGCACTGGGTGTTCCTTTTTTGTTTGTTTCAAATATTTTCACTCACTTTTTCTCTTGCCTGCATAAAGCTATAGAAAACACTCAGTGATAACTTATCTTGCTGATGAGAGTAATATTAAAAATAGATTTTGCAGGATATTAATATAAATAATTCTTTAAGTGGATCTTGGGTGATTTTCAAAGCAAAAGTTAAGAGCAAAGAATTCCTCTAGGTAGAAGATATTGGCCTGAAATTTAAAATGCATTGAAAAATCTAAAGTGAATGTTACTGTTTTGAGGAAGTCACTCTAGCTTCTAAAGAATTTTGATAAAAATGAATTAATGGTTGATTTTGATCTATGATTTGAGCTAAAATTCCCACACTCTATTCCCCTCTTCTAAGTGCTTTAAACTAATTTTATGAAACAAAAACCACTTGCTCAGATAAAAAGGTGAAAATTTATTTCTCTATAAACTTTTCCATCAGCTATTCTTAATTACATGTAAAGACCTAAGTTTGCATCCTATAAATTGTGAATTTTCTATATCTATGTAAAACTATGCTGTTTACATTTTTATTTTTAACATTAATTTTTATATTTTAAAGAATTCATATATTATTTTTAATATTACATTTGTTGTCATAACATTAAAATAAGCATTTTGACCCACAATTTTAATACATTTACTTCAAAAAGATACTTTCCTTTTAAAAATTTTGTCCAATTTTAGCTGCTTTTGTACTTATTTACATGATTGTAATTATAGTACTGTTTGTTATTCTAGTTTTTAATTTTATTTGCTACACATTATATAATAAATTCACAATTACTGAGGATTTTACCATCTGACTCCCAGTTACCTTTTATATTAATTTCCTGTCATCACAATAAATGACTTTTACAGTCTAGTAGACATGATAGCTAATAAAACAGACTTGAACATTTTTTATTTACATAATACCGGTGCCTCATCTTCACCATACACTAGATATTGGAAGTGGTACAAAGGTATTGTCAAAGATGGAGAGGTGAGCAGTTGTAATTGCAAATAGTCTTTAAATTCAGCCATTCCCTAGCCAAACCCCTAGCTGACCACAGATCAAGAGAAAATCTTGCTAAGATCAGCCAGCCCCATCCCAAATCAGCAGAATGCCTCAGCCAACCCACCGTCTTATGAGAAGAAACAACTGACTGTTGAATTTAGCCTAACATCTTTTGACCAGCAGAACTTTCTTCGTGATAGTATTGTGGAAACAAATCATAGGCACTTCGTACTACCTTAAACGTAATTGTTTCTAACCTTGAACTTATCATTTGCTCTTTTGATCCCTCACCTTGTAAATCTGAAATTTTCTTCTGAGTTACTCATTTTGGTGAATAGCAGGAGACCCTGTGCAATTTCCCATGTCCAAAACATCTGTTTCTTTCTTCCCTTTCATTAACCTCCAGCTTATACATTTTTACCAATTCTAGTTCATTTTGCCCTATACTTATCTTCAAAATTTATTAACCTCTCCATACTAGAAATTCCTTAGTGTAGTCCCTTTTTATACCTTGCGTAAACTTTTTTTTTTTTGTCTTTTTAATTAGGTTTAGACTCATCTTTCCTTCAGTATTTCTCGCTTCAAAAAAAAACTAACCTCACTTCGATACCACATTCAGCTACTTTCCTGCTTTTATCCCATTATAAGTTTTTGGAAGAGAGTTGACAACTTTGATAGTATAAAAGGCCCTTTGGTGTATGGCCCTCATCTTTCTATCTGTCCCCAGTCAGATCAGTTCTAGAATTCATGCTCTTGTGCTTTTGTATACATCTTCTCATTTCCTGGCATGACTTTTAAGCCATTATCTGCAAAGTCAACTCTTTCTTATGCTTCAAGATATACACCAAGCTTCACTATCACTTAAAATGAGGTAGGTTTCTATAGCTTGTGTTACCTATAATGCTCTTAACACACCTCCATTGTGTTTATTTCAACAAATATTTAGCATATTTTAATTTATATTATACTTTTGAAGGCAGGAGACATCTTATAGGACATAATCTGATTCACTCCATACATTATAAAATAACGTGTTTTTACTCTCTTGAGTTATGTACTTGGGAGACATTACCAGGAATGACATTATAATGTTATGAATCAACTGCACCCAAAATTAACAATAACAAAAAAATTAAAAAAAAATTTATTTCAAACTTCCTGCTTTTCTATTAATTACTAGAAAAACATTATAAATATTAAATGTTTTTAATTTTTATAAATCTTAGAACTTTATTTAAAATAATTGGAAATGAGAATCTCTAACGTTTCCCTAAGTTAAAATATACTGCAAAAGTTTACTTACACTAAAGGATATCATACCTTATTTCTCTAGAGTCTGAGATTCATGAACTTGGATATTTCTTGGAATATTTTTCGATAAAAATATAATACAAGTCAAGAAGCCTACCAAAACATAAAATATCTAAACAAATATTTCTAATAATTTACAGAAGTAATAAACTTTTGATTTGAATGAGTGTTTATTGATGATCCATGTTCCAAGACATTGAGAATGTCTTAGTGTCAAAATTTTTCTCAATCTTTATTAGTAATATGGGCATATATGTATAAGATTAATATTATAGCATTATATTCTTACTGCAGGGACGTTGGCTTTTTTGTTTGTTTGATTGGTTTGCCTATATATTTTGTAAAATTTTATTTGACGAGTAGAGCTGCATAAGAGAAGCCAACAGTGTTTTAATGAGCATAAGGAATGATTAACGAATTGCTACTTATTGAAGAACACTAATATGTTCACAGAAACTTCAAAAAGATACTGTGTAAATATGAATTGCATTTATTTTTGGCCAATTACAATTTAAGTTCAGTTCACATTGATTTTTATTCTTTTGGAGTCAGATGAGTCTTTTTTACTTTTTTTTCTTTTGTTCACTGCTTTTTTAAAAAAGGTATCTTAGTAGCATTTTTGATGTATATTTTCAAATAATCTCATAAAGTCTCATATAACTATTATTTTGAATTTGTAAATATATATTCGTACCTGATCAGTCTAAGGTATAAACTCACTAAATGACTGTAATTTAAAAACTACTATGAGCTGTGTTTTATATTAGATATACTGAGTAAATACTTGTCATTACCCACTTTATCCACTTAACAGATATTTACTGAATGGATATGAATACAAGAATAATTCTTTTTATTGTACTTTGCTTTATTGTGCTTTGCAGAAGTTGCATTTTACAAATTGAAGGTTTGTGGCAACCCTGTGTCAAGCAAGTCTATCAGTGCCATTTTTCCAACAGCATGTACACGCTTTGTGTCTTCATGTCACATATTGGTAATTCTCACTATATTTCAAAGATGATTATTATATCTGTTATAGTGATCTGTGACCAGTGATCTTTGATGTTACTACTGTAAGTGTTTGGGGGCACAACAAACAGAGCCCATATAAGACTTCAAACTTAATCAATAGATGTCAGTGTGTTCAGACTACTCCAGTGACTGCTCTTTCCCTTATTTCCCCCCCTCCTTGGGCCTCTCTTTCCCCTAAGATACAACAGTATGGAAATTAGGCCAATTAATAATCCTTTGAGGGCTTCTATGTGTTCAAGTGAAAAGGAGAGTTGCACGTCTTTCACTTTAAATCAAAAGCTCGAAATAAGCTTGGTGAGGAGGGCACGTGGAAAGTTGAGCTATGTTGAAAGGTAGGCCTCTTGTGCCAAACAGTTTGCCAAGTTGCGAATATATATATAAAAAAAGTTCCTGAAGAAACAAAAGTGCTACTCCAGTGAACACAGAAATAGTAAGAAAGTGAAACAGGCTTATTGTGATAGGGAGAAAACTTTACTGGTCTGGATAAAAGATCAATCCAACCACAACATTCCCTTAAGCCAATACTAATCCAGAACAGGACTTAGCTGTTGTCTACAATCCTATGAAGGCTGAAAATGATGAGAAAGCTACAGAAGAAAAGTTTGAAACTACCAGAAGTTTGTTCATGAGGTTTCATGAAAGAACATACAATTTCAAGCTGAAGCAGCAAGTGCTGATGGAGAAGTTGCAGCGAGTTATTCAGATATAGCTAAGACAATTAATGAAGCTTGCTACATTGAATAACAGATTTTCAGTTTAGATGAAAAAGTCTTTTATTGAAAGAAAATGACATTTAGGACCTTTATAACTAGGGAGGAGAAGTCAATGCTTGGCTCCAAAGCCTCAAAACATAGGCAGACTCACTTTTTAGAGGCTAATGCAGCTGGTGACTTCAAGTTGAAACCAGTATTCATTTATCTTTCTAAAAATTCTAAGCCCTCAAGAGTTACGTTAAATCTACTCTGCCCGTGTTTAATTAATAAAAGAACAAAGCCTGGATGACAGCACATTGGTTTATAGTATGGTTTACTAAATATTTTAAGCCCACTGTTGAGACCTTATGCTCAGAAAGAGAAAAAAAAATGCTTTCAAAATATTACTGCTCATTGACAATGCACTTGGTTTCTCAAGAGCTGTGATGGAGATGTGTAAGATTAATGTTGTTTTCATGCCTACTAACAAAATATCCATTCTGAAGCCCATAAATCAATGTCATTTTGTCTTTCATGTCTTATATTATTTAAGAAATGCATTTTGTAAGGCTTTCACTGCCATAGGTAGAGTCCTCTGAGGAATATGGGGAAAGTAAATTGAATTCTGGAAAGAATTCATGGTTCTAGATGCCATTAGGAACATTTGTTATTCATGGGAGATGGTCAAAATATCAACATTAACAAAAGTTTGGAAGACATTGATTCCAACCCTCATGAATGACTTTGAGAAGTTCAAGACTTCGGTGGAAGAAGTCACTGCACATGTGGGGAAAATAGCAAGAGACCTAGAATTAGAAGTGGATCCTGAAGATGTGAATGGATTGCTGCAGTCTCATGATAGAACAGTAATGATTAGGTGCTGCTTCTTAGAGATGAGCAAAGAAAGTGGTTTCTTGAGGTGGAATCTACTCCTGCTGAAGATGCTGTGTAAATTGTTGAAATGACAAAAAAGGCTTTAGAATATTGCATACACTTAGTTAATGAAGCAGCCGCAGCGTCTGCAAGGATTGACTCAACATTTTGAAAGAAGTTCTACTGAGGGTAAAATGCTATCAAATAGCATGGCATGCTACAGAGGCATCTTTCAGGAAAGAAAGAGTAAATCCATGCCACAAACTTCATTGTTATTTTAGGAAATTGCCACAGCCACAAAACCTTCAGCCACTACCACTCTTGATCAGTCAGCAGCTGTCAACATAGAGGCAAAACCCTCCACCAGCAAAAAGATTACAACTCACTGAAGGCTCAGGTGACTGTTAGCATTTTTTAGCAATAAAAATAAATTAAGGGATGTACATTAAAAAATAACTATGGCACACTTAATAGACTATAGCGTAAACGTAGCTCTTGTATGCACTGAGAAACCAAACCATTGTGTGACTTTATTGGAATGGTCTGGAACTGAACCTGGAATATCTCTGAGGCATGCCTACACTGGGACAATATGCTAGGTGCTCTTGGTATTATAAAAAAAGAGACACAACAGGGTGTAACTTCTAGTATTGGCATATGTATTTGAGGTTGGAAGATGAGCTCACTGCACAAGTAAAACACTATCCTATACAATTAGCATCTTTCAATGAATAACAGAAAAAGAGGCATAGTGATAATAAGACACGAAAAGTAACATCTTCTGAAGTAAGGCTTCATTATATTTTTCATATCATCTGTGGTGGAGAGAACAAAGCTAGTTTTTCTAACTACTTAAGGTTTTTATTGACTTTGCCTTTGGTATATCAATTCCCTCTGTGATGTGTAGTTTCTCTTAGGGTCTGGCCAATGAAAGTTGTTGTTTTCTTCAAAAGTTGTCCTTTGTCTTTAGTTAATTGACAACACAATTACAGCATGTAAAGCAAAATCTATCATCTAAAATGCCTATATAAGGGACAAGAGAAATATTGTATGGCAATGAGAGTAACTGAATTTAGAATTTAAAACATAAAGATTGTACTTAATATGAGACAGGCAACTGACTGCTATCTGCTCTCCACTTCTCACCTACCACTATAAAATGGTAATAATCTGTTTTAAAGTAATGAGTGCATAAATGGATCAAAATATGTTTTTTCATAGAAGTGTGAAATTTCTAATTTTTAATCTATAAATCAGAGAAAAAATATAGCCTTTGTAGAAACTAATAATGCCTTAATTTTCTTTTCATTTTGTCTCAATAGAATTAAGTTCTGCCTGTATCAGAAACAGGAATAAAGCAAACTTCTTGTGGGGTCTTCTGAACAGAAAGGAAAAAAAGGTTCTTTTTTTCAGTTTGATCAGATAGAGCTCCATAAAGGAAATTGGATTTATTTTGAAAGAGGGCAATGGGTTGACTTTTTAGGAAAGAGGCTTTTAGTCAAAGGCACCTTGTGAGAAGCAACAAAGCTATAGGATTTAAAAAAAAAAAAAAAAAAGAAATGGAAAAAGAGAGAGAGACAAGAGGGTAAGCTGTGACCAGGTAAAAAGAGCATATGGCAAAACTTAAAACCCTCTATGAGGAAATGAGGAGAAAAGGATTCTTTGCTTATGGTTTCAGGGGAAAAATGACCAACTTTGATAAAGTCTTGTTAGTCTAAGAGTGGCCTTTTTTCAATTAAATATAAACTTTTCGTGGCAGGTACTATTTTGATTTTGTAATCATTTGCATCATAAGACTTAGTATCTTTTGAAAGCTAAGAGATTAAATGATATGTATTTAACCTCTGATATTTGAATTTGACATTTATGTGACTGTGTATTACATATACTAAATTTCATAAATTCTTGACAATATTATTCTTCAGTTATTCATATCATATCATAATATGGTATACTTACAACCTCACGTGGGTTGAGTAATCTTTTTTCATGTCCATATTAATATCACACCAAAATAGTAACAAAGTCACTTTTGCTACTAGTTCAGATTTAACATTAGTAAAAATTACACATGGGTTATAGCGTCATGGGCAAGACAAAAAAGGAAAAAAAACCCTTAATTTTGATCTTTATGCTTAGAAATCAATATAGTTGTTTACTGTGAACTTGGTCTTTTATAGATAAATTGAAAAGTGCACAATAATTTTTGAATCACCAAAATGGAGTCATGAAAAAGTGAAAAAAACACCTGCTATAATGAATCAGTGGGGGTCCTGTTTTTATTTCATTTTGCCTTCTCCTTATTGCATCGACTTGCCACTTACAGTAATAAGGTATCCGCAGAGATATAACTCAAACTGTCATGATGAGAAATGAATTTTTAGAGATATTATGTTGGGACATGGTGCTAATGTTAGCCTTTCCGCTCTTTCAGCAATTTTATGCATTTCAAAGTTTGATGCGCTTACAAATGTCATATGACAGCCAAGAACCAAACACTTCCTCCTATCTTATTTTCTTTTTTTCACCAAAAATTTGTCAGACTTTTACTTAGCTCTAGCAGAAGACACAAAGATGAATAATCACTAATAATAGAGAATACTCCTTGAGGATCTAATTGTAGTCATTCTGCACTTTATGTCTTTTTATAGAAATATCTTTCCACTGCATGCAGTTCATATAGAAATAGAATTTACATATTTAATATTTTTTATCTCATTAAAACATATGACCAACTCGTATTGATAATGGCAGGGGTGACTTGGTAGAGAAAAAATTTGTTAAAGTCATGAAATAATTGAACCAGAAAGGAATCAATATAGCCTGTCCCACTCATTTATAGATGAATACACCTCAGTATACAAAGGAGTGCTGTGAAAACAAGATTAGCATTTGTTGAGGAGGATTTTTCCTTCGTACTTTGCAAATTACCTCAAAGCAGAATTTACCCTAACTACTCCAAGTCTCTGAGAATCTCACTTATTCCCAAAGACATGATGGGTCTATCTGACTGATGGATTGGAAATAAGGATCTGGGACTAAGGTTCGCCATCCCTTACCCTTTTCCCGAGCTAGGTTGCTTGTACCACCAGAAACATTCACAAAATAATTTTAGCCTTATGAATTTAGTACTAAACAAAAATCACATATTTTAGACATATGCGTTAAGTTCGCCATGTAGAATAATCTCTGACTGATCAGGGCTGCTTATGATGGTTTTTGTAAATCTGAAATTCACTATTGAAAAAGCCACCCTTGTTGTCCAACTAAACGACATTCCCCAGTGTCAGTTGTATCACTAATAAAGATGACAAATTGTTGTCAATTCTTTATTTATGTCCAAATCATTTAGGCCTCAGGTCTTCCTCAACTACCAACCGGATGTATGTTATTAATATTAGTGTGTGTGTGTGTGTGTGTGTGTGTGTGTGTGTGTGTGTGTGTCTCTTATTTAGGAGACTAAATGTATATCTATGAAAAAGAGTATAATGGTCAGGTGAGCACTCTAAGAAGAGTAAAGAAGTATGCTGATTATGTTTGCAGCAATTTATAATTAAGGTTGCCAAATAAACATAGTTAACTTTGAATTTTAGAAAATCAATAACAACATCACAATGTGTTTAGAAGTGTATTTCATTTATTGTTTACCTGAAATTCAAATTTTTTTGCTAACTATGGCAGAACTACCTATCATAATTTTGTTTTCAATAATAATAAAATGCTATTAAAAATAATAACCAGTAAATAATATGTGATGAGAATTCGCTTCCTGGATATTAACCTTCATGTTTTTAAAAAACAACCTTGTTTAAATTGGCTATTCGGGAGGACGCAGAGAAGAGAGAATACTAACTGACATCTTTAGATACATAATTGAGGAATTTATTTTACTGTAAAATTAACAGGCAAGAAATCCTTGAAAATAAGCATGAAAATCATTTCACTAAGAAAATCTATCACTCTCACCTTTGCTTCACTAAGGAGCAGAATCTTTGCTGAATTGATGATACCATCAAATTGTTCAAGAAAGTTTCTTTCATTCCTGTCAGTCACTGTTTACTCTTAAATGTCAGAAAATCTCAGTTATCAGAAACAAGTAATGAACAAGTTCTCTAAATGCACAAATGCAAAATAAACTCAACATCAAGTGGCCCCACATTTCTTCAAAATGAAGTTGCAAACGAGAGGTTTCCTATTTTTACTAACTTGTAAATTTGGATGTTTAATAATGTACATGAGATAATCAAAACAAATACATGCTGTATTAAATTAGTTATGCATATGTGTTTAATTCAATACTTCATAACATATTAATTTAGGGATGGCTTTTTTCCCAGTTACATTTAGTGAAAATAATTTTATTCAAACTCATATATCTATTAATGCTATCATTATCATTAGAGAACATTTCTAAATCACCCAACAGCATTTTTCAAAGGGGCTTTCTTTGTTTTGTTGTTTGAGAGTACCTATTTTTGTATACAGTGTATCCATATGCACAGATTTCCTGATACAAAACAATTTCAAAGTATTTGTATTTGGTCATTAATTATTGCTAGAGTTTATTTGCTAATTCCAAATATTTCCAGAGATTTATCTTGGTCTTTTTTTTACTGTTTTTTTTTTTTTTTTGAGACAGAGTCTTGCTCTGTCGCCCAGGCTGGAGTGCAGTGGCGCGATCTCGGCTCACTGCAAGCTCCGCCTCCCGGGTTCACGCCATTCTCCTGCCTCAGCCTCTCCCAGTAGCTGGGACTACAGGCGCCCGCCACCATGCCTGGCTAATTTTTTGTATTTTTAGTAGAGACGGGATTTCACCATGTTAGCCAGGATGGTCTTGATCTCCTGACCTTGTGATCCGCCCACCTCGGCCTCCCAAAGTGCTGGGATTACAGGCGTGAGCCACCGCGCCCGGCCTCAAAAGAGAATATTGAAGAGGAAAAGAATAAGGCTTTAGCCGGGCGCGGTGGCTCACGCCTGTAATCCCAGCACTTTGGGAGGCCGAGGCGGGCGGATCACGAGGTCAGGAGACCGAGACCATCCTGGCTAACACGGTGAAACCCCGTCTCTACTAAAAATACAAAAAAAAAAATTAGCCAGGCGAGGTGGCAGGCGCCTGTAGTCCCAGCTACAAGGGAGGCTGAGGCAGGAGAATGGCGTGAACCCGGGGGGCGGAGCCTGCAGTGAGCCGAGATCGCGCCACTGCACTCCAGCCTGGGTGAAAGAGCGAGACTCCGTCTCAAAAAAAAAAAAAAAAAAGAATAAGGCTTTAAAGATGTTTGTAAAATACTATTTAAACATTTTTAAAGTACGGATAATTAATGGAGTTATGATCCATTTGAGCTTGGCTTTTAAATGTACCTCACAGATAGTGGGCCACAGGAGTCCTGGATATTATTAGGGATATATTACTAAACATTATTTGTCACTGTGGTAGTTTAGGGCATTATGGTTTAATTATTTTTTGTTTAACATTATGCTAGTTTCTGATGCTACAACTGAAAATATAAAATACCGAAACTACTGAAGATTTTCATTTGAGGTTATCTAAGCAGTATTCTCTTCTTCCCCCACTCAGATACACACACACACACACATACATATATGTATTTATTTAAATTTACTTCAGACTTATAAAATTACAAAGAATTTATCCTGAGTGATATATAAATATTTGTGCCTTAAACAGAATTTATTTAGCTTCAGTCAACTTCTCTACTCATGGTAGGTACGTCCTTGACAATGGCTAAATTGGCAGGGGGGATATATGCCACTTATTCTTTTGGAATGTGTGTTAAAATTGTGATAAAATAATGAAAGAAACAAAAGCAATAAAATAATAGAGCATGATGGCAACAGAAGAAGCGAGTTGGGGGAATCCACTGAGCTAGGATGGTCTAGACTTGGCTTCTCTGAAGGGGTGACATTCAAACTATGAATGATGAGAGAGAGGCAACATTAAGACCATGAGGAGAATTGTGTTTCAAAAACAGACAACATATTCAAGGAAAAGCGTTTGCCATATTTGAGGAATTAGAAGAGACTAATGTAGCTGGACTGTAATAGTAATCATGTAGAGAGGCAGGCAACAAATGTGAGGAAGTGGAAAGTGATTGATTATGCAGCAGCTCTTTGGTTAAGTTTAGAGTTTTAAAAAACATATTTCTGGCCAGGCACAGTGCCTCACGCCTGTTAATCCCAGCACTTTAGGAGGCCGGCGTAGGGGGATCACCTGAGGTCAGGAGTTCCAGACCAGCCTGGCCAACATGGTGAAACATCATTTCTACTAAAAGTACAAAATTTAGCTGGGCACGGTGGCAGGCGTCTGTAATCCCAGTTACTCGGGACGCTGAGGCAGAAGAATCGCTTGAACCCGGGAGGCCGAGGTTGCAGTGAGCCAAGATCCCGCCATTGCACTCCAGCTTGGGTGACAAGAGTGAGACTTCATCTCAAAAACAAAACAAAAGAAAACAAAATGTATTTCTATCATGATTTTATTTTAAGTATACCAGGAAGAGGTTGAAGAGTTTTTTATAGATAGAAGTTACTGTATAAAAATTCAAGGTAATTGATAAAGTCTGTCAGTGTGATAAAAACACCAATTCAAGATTTCAGGATAAAGATTCTGCCTTTACTTGAATGACTAAGTCACTCAAATGTGACATTACTTATTTTCTTTATTTTGAAAGTGGTGGGTTATATTATGTGGTACCTAATTTCTTGTGATAGGAGAGCATGGTAAAATCAGTCAGTAATTTGCTGTCTGGTGAAATGACCAACCTTTGAATAACCTGAGAAGATACAAAAAAGTCACTTATTCTTTTTGAGGAGTCATTTCCTGGGGCTGCTCTTGTGAAGCTGTCACTCCAAATGGTGCTTATTATTTATATTAACTTTTAAATAAGCAACTACATATTTCATTTAAAACAAAATATTTACAGTGTTTAAAACAAAATATGTACTCTGATTTCTATAAAGTAAACAAATATGTACTACGGATGAGTTAGGGGAAATCAAGTTGACATTATATACAGTGGTAGATTATTCTTAAGCTTTCTTTGAATTCTGAGTTTCTTTATTGTAAAGACATTTCTTCCAGTCATTCTCTCTGCTATATCCAGATATGGTACCAACATTTGGATATTGAATTTTGTATTTAGCATCTTAAAAGTGTTAACTGAAGTTTTAAATTAGCACAGGTGCTGGGGAAAACAAGTGTCTGGTTATTTTCCAGCCGTGCTGGAATCTAATGAAAGCTGTGAAGCCATACTCAGAAATATGCAAATACATTTTTATAAAATTTCAGGGGTTCATGAACTCTTTGAAGCCTTTTCATAGGCCCTCCATATGCAACCCCTGTGGGGTGAATAAGAGCTCAGAATAAGTACACAGCAAGATATAATCAGTGATTCTCAAGACTGGCTTCTGCCCTAAATTTAATATTTTTAATTAAAAATACATTCTGTTAATTTTTTCTTCATACTGTAACTGAAAATATTAAAAGTGCTACAACGAGAAAGTAAGAGTGAACTGTTAATTGAGAATTCAAATAGAGGAGTTTTGTGACAATCCAGGAGTGTTAGCAAAGCTCATTTTAAACATGGGTTCAGTTGTTTTCTCTCCCATCATATTGACTAAAGGAACCTTGTCTTGTACCTAGTTAAAATTGATTGAAATAGACATAAATTGACATAAATCTGTCTTTTTTTTTGACTTGGTAATGTTTTTATGCATTTCTTTAAAACTGATGTTATCAACATGCAAAATCCTTTTAGGAATGTAGAACTCAAAAAGATGGCCACCATTTTCTTCTCCCAAGGTGAATTACTGTATTTACAACTGTACCTGTTTTCCATATTTATCACTGCTATCTTTTATGCGCAAGTAAGCCAACACATTTTTTGGTTGATAACTAAATTGGAAAGATACAGTATTGAAGGTATTTAGATTTGCAGTGAAGTATGGTAAGATAGCAATAGACTGTTGGCAGCCTTTCTAGTTTCTTCAGAAAATGGAAGTAAATATATGAAGTACTGCAGTTTACACTTATAGATTTGTTAACATATTATAATTCTTTGAACAATCCACTGTGGTAGTCGTTGTTGTCCATTGGCCTTGAGTATGAAGTGTAAACTCTCTGAGTTTCAGTATTCTCATCTGAAAATTGAGTACAATCACACCTCGGTGGGTTGTTCACAAGATTATAATGAGATAACACATCTCTTGCTGACTAACCAGTGCCTCTATCCATTATTGCTTCTTGTGATCACCATGCAGGCAGTAGCCACAGAGAAATTTGAACTCAAAGGTGGGTGACTCGTCTGTGGAAAGCAAGCTGAGATTATTTGAGAGCATATGAGTGATAGGTCACATGTGAACAGCCAACAGAAGCAGGCGATAGTGAAGTCAAAGCAGACAGCGTCACCTCCTCTTATGGGCACCTGTCTAAAATGTTACCAGGGATTTATGGGCAATCCACGAGCAGTGCTCTCATGTTGACAGCTCTCATGCGTCTTCAGGAAATGAAGTATAAATGTAAAAGAAAATCAGGTTCGAAGTAAAAGCTCTGATAAAATAAACAGCAATCACTAAAATGGTCTACTAAAACATCTGAAATTCTCTCATTTAGAGCCAGAGGTCTGGATTGTCTAAACATTGGTTATTTAAGACATTTCATTTAATTCATTAATCATATATAACTTACATCTTAGAATTTAGAGATTGTCAGCTATAGAGTAATTTAGGGACATAATCTGTGAAGAGATCAGAGTATTCTCTTCCACAAATTTCAGATATAGTTTTATGTCAAAATTATATTCTTCTCTTTTGCCACATTCTAAATATTAAAAAATATGTTTGGTGACTTTTCAGGACTTGAAATTAATGGTTAATGAATAGAAGTCATCTTTTTTTTTTTTTTTGAGATGGAGTCTCGCTCTGTCACCCAGGCTGGAGTGCAGTGGCATGATCTCACTGCAACCTCCGCCTCCCGGGTTCAAGCAATTCTGCCTCAGCCTCCCGAGTAGCTGGGACTACAGGCACACCAGTGCACCCAGCTAATTTTTTTTTTATTATTTTTTATTTTATTTTATTTTTTTTTAGCAGAGACTGGGTTTTACCATGTTGATCAGGCTGGTCTCGAACTCCTGACCTCAGGTGATCCACCCATCTCGGCCTCCCAAAGTGCTGGGATTACAGGTGTGAGCCACTGCGCCCAGCACTGAATAGTGGACATCTTAATTATAAAATGGCATACTTATTGTATTAGTCCATTTCCACACTACTCTAAAGAAATGTCCG
Organism: Symphalangus syndactylus; assembly: GCF_028878055.3. Classification (NCBI taxonomy): domain Eukaryota; kingdom Metazoa; phylum Chordata; class Mammalia; order Primates; family Hylobatidae; genus Symphalangus; species Symphalangus syndactylus. The sequence continues at coordinate 16,939,929 of NC_072428.2, forward strand.
AGACTGGGTAATTTATAAAGGAAAGAGGTTTAATTGATTCACAATTCTGCATGGCTGGGGAGGCCTCAGAAAACTTACAATGATGGCAGAAGATGAAGGAGAGGCAAGTACCTTCCTCACAAGGTGGCAGGAGAGAGAGAGAGCTGCCATTGATAAAACCATCAGATCTTATGAGAGTTCACTCACTAACTTGAGAACAACGTAGGGAAAACCATCCACATAATCCAGTCACCTCCCATCAAGTTTCTCTATCAGCACCTGGGGCTTACAATTCAGATTACAATTCAAGATGAGATTTGAGTGAAGACAAGGAGCCAAACCATATTATTCCTCCCCTGATGCCTCCCAAATTTCATATCCTCACATTTCAAAACACAATCAGGCCTTCTCAACAGTCCCCAAAAGTCTTAACTCATTCCATCATTAACTAAAAAGTCCAAGTCCAAGGTCTCATCTGAGACAAGTATCTTCCACCAATGAGTTCGTAAAATCAAAAACAATTTATTTACATTCAAGATGTGATGGGGATATAGGCATTGGGTAAATTCTCCCATCTCAAATAGAAGAAATTGCCCAAAAACAAAGGGGTCACAGGCCCCATGCAAGTCTAAAACCTGGCAGGACAGTCATTAAATCTTAAAGCTCTGAAATGATCTCCTTTGACTCCATGTCTCACATCCAGGGTATGATGATGCAAAAGGTAGACTCCCACAGTCTTGGGCAGCTAAGCCTCTGTGGCTCTGCAGGGTACAGCCCTCGTGGCTGCTTTCACAGGCTGGTGTTGAGTGCCTGTGGCTTTTCTGTGTGCATGGTGCAAGCTGTTGGTGGATCTAACATTCTGGGGTCTGGAGGATGGTGGCCATCTTCTCACAGCTCCAATAGGAAGTGCCTCAGTGGGGACTCTGCTTAGGGGCTCCAACCCCATATTTCCCTTCTGCACTGCCCTAGTAGAGGTCCTTCATGAAGGCTCTGCCTCTGCAGCAGACTTCTGCCTGGACATCCTGGCATTTTTATACATCCTCTGAAATCTAGGCAGAGGTTCCCAAAGCTCAACTCTTGTCTTCTGCACACCTGCAGGCCTAACACCAAATGCAAGCTAACAAAGCTTGGCCTGAGCTGTACCTTGGCCCCTTTTAGCTATACCTGGGGCTGAAGCAGCTGGGATGCAGGGTACCAAGTCACCAAGTCCTGAGGCTGCATAGAACAGTGCCCCCCACTGACCCCCACTGCCACAAAATCATTTTTCCTTCCTAGGCCTCTGGACCTGAGATGGGAGGGGCTGCTGCCAAGATCTCTGATGTGCCCTGGAGACACTTTCCCCATTGTCTTGGTTATTAACGTTGAGCTCCTCATTACATATGCAAATTTCTGCAGCCTACTTGAATTCCTCCCCGGAAAATGGGTTTTTCTTTTCTATAACATGGTCAGGCTGCAAATTTTTCAAACTTTTATATTTTGCTTCTCTTTTAAACATAAGTTCCAATATCAGATCATATCTCTCAAGTTTAAAGTTCCATAGATGTCAAGGGCAGGGGGAAAATGCCACCAGTCTCTTTGCTAAAGCATAGCAAGAGTGACCTCTGCTTCAGCTCCCAATAAGTTCCTCATCTCCATCTGAGACCACGTCAGCCTGGACTTCATCATTCATATCACTATCAGCATTTTGTTTAAAACCATTCAAGAAGTCTCTAGGAAGTTCCAAACATTCCCACAGCTTCTTGTCTTCTTCTGAGCCCTCCAAAATGTTCCAGCCTCTGCCTGTTACCTAGTTCCAAAGTCGCCTTCACATTTTCTGGTTATCTTTTTAGCAGTACCCCGCTCTACTGGTACCAATTCTCTGTATTATTTCATTTTTACACTCCTATAAAGAAATACCTGAAACTGGGTGATTTATAAAGGAAAGAGGCTTAATTGGCTCACAGTTTTACATGGCTGGAGAGGCCTCAGGAAACTTACAATCATGGCACAAGGCTAAGGAGAAGCAAGTACGTCCCTCACATTGTAGCAGAAGAGAGAGAGCAGAAACTGCCGTTGATAAAACCATCAGATCTCATGAGAATTCACTCTGTATCATGAGAACAGCATGGGGTAAACTGCGCCTATGATCTAATCACCTCCCACCTGGGGTTACTTCCTTGAGACCTAGGGGTTACAATCCAGATTACAATTCAAGATGAGATTTGGGGGGCCAGTTGCAGTGGCTCATGCCTATAATCCCAGCACTTTGGGAGGCTGAGGTGGGCAAATCATTTGATGTCAGGAGTTCATGACCAACCTGACCAACATGTTGAAACTCCGTCTCTACTAAAAATACAAAAAGAAAAAAAAAATTAGCTGGGTGTTGTGGTGCACGCCTGTAGTCCCAGCTACTTGGGAGGCTAAGGCAGGTGAATAATTTGAACTCAGGAGGCAGAGGTTGCAGTGAGCTGAGATCGTGCCGCTGCATCCAGCCTGGGTGACTCAGGGAGACTCTGCCTCAAAAAAAAAATAAAAAAAAAAGCGATTTGGGTGGGGACACAGAGCCAAACCTTATCACTTATGCTTTGCTAACAGTAACAAAAACATACTAACAAGAAAAATGTTTTTGTATACTTATTGACTCTAATCATACAGCACACATTGAGACACTTCTGTTTCTCTTCCAGAGCATATGTACATATTCACATCAAGGTACAGATCAAGAAATGCTAGTGACACTGTACATAAGAGGCTTTGGATTCAGGATTAGATTCAGCTCAATCCTTTACTACCTTTAACTTAGTGCAAGTAACTCGAACTCCATAAACCCCAGTTTACTCTGGGGTGAGTGTAAGAAGGAGGAAAATACCTCCCTTGAAGGGTTTTGATATACATTTAAGGTAATGTAGGTAAAGTGATTAGCATAAAGTAATCATCCAGTAAATCATCCCTATTCTTGCTAATATTATTCTTTCTTATTTGTAGTACACAGAAATATCAATGAAATCTCTCTCAACTCAGGATGAGAATTTGAAATATATTTATAAAGCATATCATGTAAATGCTAATTTATGAATAGAGATGATACCTCTTGCTTAAAGGTGTAGCAGGAATAAAGAAAATGTATTACTTTTAAAAAGTGTATACACACAGAGGACAGGGAAAGCATTGATATTCTCTAGGGGAACTTTAGTTCATTGGCATAGTCTATGGTTCCTACTTCCTGTATTTACAGTTCCTCCTCACCTCTCGAATGTTGGCTTTTATGAAGAAAAGAAGCCAGGTGACTTCTTTTCAACAATGGAAGGAAACTAAGGGAACTTGCACAGAAACTTTTATAGTCGTTTTATATTTCTATTACCTTTTTGCTTCTGCCACCTGCTTTAAGGATGGACATGTCTCATTTGATATTGCTCCTTCAAGTTTTGGTCCCAAAATGCAAAGACATGGAACAAAGCTGCAGCCTATCCACAGCCTAATACAGAGCCACAGTTAGAATTTAATGGAGCGACAGCAAAGAGGCAGCCCATATATAATGTGAGGTAGAAATAATCTTTTGTTTTTAAAAACCACTATGTTTTCAGGGGTTGTCTGTTATTACAGCAAAGCTGACAAATGTACCTTCACAGCTATTAAGTCTACTGAGCCCACTTATCATACATTTACATATAAATGTAGTCTCTGCTTTCCTTGTAATCAGCTTTCCATTTTCTGTACCCAGTCAGCTTGATTGATTGATTGATTGATTTAGAGACAGGTTCTTGCTCTGTCACCCAGACTGGAGTGCAGTGGCCCAATCATGGCTCATTGCACTCTTGACCACCAAAGCTCAATCATTTCCCCTACTCAACCTTCTAAGTAGTGGAGTCCACAGGCGCATGTCACCATGCCTGGCTAATTTTTTTAATGATTGTTTTTGAAGATGGGGTTTTACTTTGTTGCCCAGGATGGTCTTAAACTCCTGGGCTCAATCAGTCCTCCTGTCTTGTTTTCCCAAAATATTGTGATTATGGGCATGAGCAACTGCATCCCAACCCACCTGTAGGTTTTAATGCACATTATCACATTATGTTTGCCCTCTATGTAAAACCCTCCAATGGCTTCCAAGTGCACTTAAAATAACAATATGTTTCATAGCCCCCAAACATATTCAAGAAGGGACTCCACAATCAAGTACTTTCTACCTCTCTAGATTCATTGCATGACTTCCTACACTATTGTTATTTCGGTCCAACTACACTAGCTTCTTTTTAATCCCTACAATATTATACTCTCAGCCTGGCATGGTGGCTCACACTTGTAATCCCATAAGTTTGGGAGGCCAAAGCAGGAGGATCGCTTGAGCTCAGGAGTTTGAGACTGGCCTGGAAAACAGAGCAAGACCCTGTCTCTACAAAAAATTTAAAAACTAGTCAGGTGTAGTAGTGCAGGCCTATAGTCCCAGCTATTCAGGAGACTGAGGTGGGAGCATCACTTGAGCCCAGGAGATCAAGGCTGTAGTGAGCTGTGATTGCACAACTGTGCTCCAGCCTGGGTGACAGAGGGAGACCTTGCTTCCAGATACACAAATAAATAATTACACTTCTTACTTTTTTAAAATATGTAATCTCTTTGTCTCTGGAACATATTTCTCCTCATTGTTTCAATGCTGCCTCCTCTCATCACTGATAGTTTGAGAATCACCTTTTCAGAGAAACAGTTTCAGACCACCCTAGCCCAGTAGATTCACCCAGCTCCCCTCTTCCCCTGCCATTATTCTCTAAAATTTCTTTTTGTTTCTCTCATCATTTTCATTACAATATTAATACTTTTACCACTACAAGTAATAATAGCCAATATATATTGAATACTTACTATGTGCCAAACACTGTTTTAAGTGAATGCCTTAGAATAACCCATAATGTAGATATTATTATTAAGAAGAGGAAAATAGGGTACAATGTATATGTATTAATTTGTTTGCTTATCTATATTATAAGACACATGAAGGCAGTGGCCATGACTATTTTACCACTTATACCGACATCTATTATAAAGTCTGGTATGGATAGGAACTCAAATGTATTTTTGAATCTTCTCAAATATTGAGTATCTCAGTTGTTATTCTCATAGAACTCTCCTTATACTCCAGTGCCTAAGATCCTTGGTAGTTTCATTTTTTATTTTAAATCAAACATTAAAGCACTATTGTGAAGTCTCTAAACTTTTTAATAGGTCTTTATTTGATAACAAATATTCAGTGCTGTCCAGTACAGTAGCCATTAGCCATATGTGGGATAGATTTCCAGTACACGAAATGTGGCTAGTGCAACTAATGAACTGATATTTAAATTTCATTTGATTGTACTTAATTAAAATATAAATAGTTACATGTAGCTAGTGGCTACCATATTAGGCAGCACCATTCTAGAAACTGTGTCTTGAAAGCTAGTTAATATAGCGAAGGGATTAGTCAATGTCAAGCTGTAAGTTTCATGAACTACAGTGAGGAATGTCTACTAAGAAGTTAATCGATTTTTCTCTCTAAATAACTACATCATATTGATGAAACATTGAATTATTCACTAATCAAATATTTACTGACTGTTCATTATATCCCAGGCCCTGTAGTAGGCAACGGTGATACAATAATGAATAAAAGCAGACATAGAGTTTGTTCTCAAGAAATGTACAGCAGGGAGGAAAATAGAAACATTCAATATGTATAAAAGAAGAGCTGCACATGCAATAAGTTTTACGAAGGAAACACACATCGGGGGCTGAGCTAAAGAACATGGAGCCATTGGGTGGAACCTCTTTATATACCTCGGATGCAGGGGAGGGCTTCTTGATTGAAGTGACATAAAAAAGAGACTAGAGGGTGAAAAGGAGCTACCCGTGTGCAAGGATGCAAAGCAGAATTTCTCCAAAAAGAAAGAATAGTATATGAAAAAGCCCAGTGGTGGGAAAGAGTATGACACCTGAAGAAAAGTCAGCTAACCATCGTGGAATTTTAAGCAGGGTTGTCATGACTCTTGTTTTTCTTTGGAGACAGAATCGTAGGGTAGAATAATGAAAATGGTAGACCAATTAAGAGAGTGGAAATGTGGCAGTAAATGTTGTTGGCAGCTTGGTTTTAAGTTGCAGTAGTAGAGATGATATAATAGGTAAAGATTGAAAATTCACAACTGTTACAACTTGTTGGGCTGAAGAAGGTTTATTTTTAAATTTCCATTTAGAAATTATTATCAGAGGAAAGCATAAAGTAAAATATGTAAATAAATACATGAACACATAAGCTACTTTGTATTAAGTGGTGGCAAAAATTTCCTTGGATACATTTGTAGGTATCACTATGAGGAAACCATGCTTATTTTACTTAACATTGTTAGTCCAGAAAAATCTACTAACTTAAAATTACATTGAATTTTACAAATTATCCCTGAGATAGAATCTTATTTAAGGGCTACATTTTTAAGAATTGTTTCGTATTAAAACGAATCCAAATTTCTGATGATACAAAGATAAATTTCTGATGACAAAAAGATAAATTCTTAGGAGTGAGTAATTTTCCAAGGTCAAGGTATTTTTCTCCGAACCCTCTCTTACAGAGATTTTTGCAGTTTCAAAATCAATCAGTTTTCTTTGGGCATCTGTTTTACTATATGAAAACGAAGATATTGGATTAGTCTCCAAAATCTTTTCTGTGTCACATCTCTATGATTGCTTCAAATAGCACTATGTTAAACAGATCCCCAAAAGTTCTTGTCCAAATTTTACAAGAAAAGAAGCCATTTGTTTCTATTTGGGGATCGATCTTTAAATCTGACTGGAATAGTGTATTAGTGTATAAGGCCAAGGTATTTGCATTAAACAGCCCAACTTTAACACTAATACATCAAACATTAAAAAAAAATCCATCTATCATCCTGGACACTGTGCTGCCCTACCTGCTAAGGTAATTTATATAGGGAACAAGAAATAATATCACTGAATCAGTACTATGGAATTTTCTGTTTCACTTTATCAAATATATCTTAGCATACATTTTTAAAAATTAGGAAGCATAGTTCTTATGAGCATGTCCAATGTCTTATAAGCATATACATGTTATTTTATCATGTTTTGTATTTATACAGAAAAATTCTCAGACACTATGTGCCAAGCACTGTTATGAGGATGAAGTGGTGAGTGGGGCAGATTTAATCCCTAAATAGCATACAGCTTACGTTCTTAAAAATACCACTTAAATGTAAAATAAATATACCTTTATAAGAAAAGCTAAATGTTTTATGCTGGCCACTAATAATTACAAATAATTTAGGCATTCAACTTTCAAAAAGTAATTTAATTTTTCAGAGAATAAGTATGGTAAACTGAAGGTAAGTGAGACTTAAAGAGAAAACTAGAAAATTACTCCAGAGATTGGTATTATTTGTATTTATTTACTTTCTTGCGTCATTATAGCATGCACATGTCATTACCTAATTAAAATTTCCCTCTTTATTAGTAAAAATTAGTTGTGTTTCCTGACAACACACCAAAAGAAATTTATAAATTGTTTATAAAGTGATGAAAGAGTCTAATATGATGCTGATGTGGAAACATTTGTCTGAAATTGTACAAGTACAGTAGAATACACTGATCTCATTGTAGAATATGCTCTTAAATCACTCTAAAGCTATCTCTAAATACCATATTTTCTAATGAGTAATAAAATATGAAATAACCAAATACAGTGTGTTTAAATAACCAATGGATACACATTTTAAACCACTGGATCTAAAATATGAATTCTTCAGATCATTGTAGCAGACCATTTTACTGAGTGCTGTTTGCTTTATCTGGAACTTCTCACTGGATCTTCTGTTATACTTATGCTTATAAACCACCTCCATTCTTTAGAAACACATGAGAGTTGTCAACATAAGGACACTGCTCTTGGAGCACTGACAAATCCCTGGTAACATTTTGGACAGGTGCCCTTAAGGGCAGTTGACACTGTCTGTTTTGACTTCACTCTAATCTGCTTTTGTTGGCTGTCCACATGTGACCCATTTTTCATGTGCTTTTAAATGACATGCTAGCTTTCCAAAGAAAAACCTAATTTTGAGTTCAATTGTCCAACTTTCTCAATGGCGCAGTAGCTGTATGGTGATCACAAAGAATAATGGGCAAAGACAATGGTTGGTCAACAAGTGGTTTGAAATTAGTTTTCATTAGTCATACTTTATTTACTATTTTAGACACTATTTGTTAGGTTACTGGCATGCTGTTTGGGTAAAATAAAAATAATATTTTGGGGCACTGGCTGTTATAAGATGAATGATATTGCTAACTCCCTTGGAAAGAAATAATAAGTTATTATATATGATTAAGTTAAACATACTTGTGAACAGACGAATGACAAAACTACTGGCAAACAAACTCAGTGGCGTAGTATGTACTAGTTGGAATATCCTTACTTATGGGATGCTTTAAAAAGATGTACAGGCTGGGCACGGTGGCTCACGCCTGTAATCCTAGCACTTTGGGAGGCCAAGGCGGGTGGATCACAAGGTCATGAGATCGAGACCATCCTGGCCAACACGGTGAAACCCCGTCTCTAGTAAAAAAAATTACAAAAAAAAAATTAGCTGGGTGTGGTGGTGGATACCTGTAGTCCCAGCTACTCTGGAGGCTGAGGCATGAGATTGGCATGAACCCGGGAGGTGGACCTTGCAGTGAGCCGAGATCACACCACTGGACTCCAGCCTGGGCAACAGAGCAAGACACTGTCTCAAAAAAAAAAAAAAAAAAAAAAAAAAAAAAAGATGTACCAACTGTGTCTAACTTTGTAAACAGAAAGCAAATATAGAATCTATGAATTTATGGAACAGGGTTCCTTGGCAAACGTCCCCTAAAGAATGTAACTATCTGGGGATACAAAATAAGTTTTATCACCTAAATGGCTTTCTTCTTTGTAATTCATGTAATTGCAAACATTTCTTGGAGACCTCCCACACTAAATTGGTGCAGAATGCATTTTGATGTAGTAAGAAAGAGCCTGGGGTGTTGCACGTGTGCTGGTTGATTGAATCTTCTCCCTGCATTGCCTGTGCCTCAAAATTACTTGTATCTTTGAAATTATTAGTAAGTCTTGATAGAGGATAAGATATCGAATTCTTGTGAGTCTGATTTGAAAATATGATTCATTGCATTATGTCAGATGGGTTCTGTGTGCAACAGTATCTTTCGATTTCACATGTCATGATGACAAAAGTGCTTTTTAAGTAACAAAAGGGGGAGGATAGAAAAAAAATCTCGGCTGGGCACGGTGATGTAATCCCAGCACTTTGGCAGGCCAATGTGGGCGGATCACCTGAGGCTGGGAGTTCGAGACCAGCCTGACCAACATGGAGAAACCCTGTCTCTACTAAAAATACAAATTTAGCTGGGCATGGTGGCACATGCCTGTAATCCCAGCTACTTGGGAGGCTGAGGCAGGAGAATCACTTGAACCTGGGAGGCGGAGGTTGTGGTGAGCCGAGATAGTGCCATTGCACTCCAGCCTGAGCAACAAGAGCGAAACTCTGTATCAAAAAAAAAAAAAAAACAGGAAAAGAAAGAAAAAAATCTCATGAGGACTTGATGCCAATTGGCAGCCTATCCATTTGAGGTACTAGGTGGTGAAAACTTAAAGCAAATATTGGAAGATACGTGTTACCATTAGAATTTGGAAGAAATAAATTTAGACTCATGAACTCAGCCTAAATGAATAGACAGAGAGTACAAATCAGAAGAGAAATTATCAAGACAATCTGATTGCATTCCTATGGGCAATTGTTTTTTCTTTTAGCAATTCAAAAAAGGGCATAAAAGGAAAGAATTGACAATGGGAGAGGATGGGGAAACACCTAGCTCAACCGAGTGAAGGTTTTATATGACTTTGCTTTGAAGAGTAGGGTCAGAAAGATGTGATCCCTTTCCTTACCCATCATAAGGGTCGTCACCAAAATTCCTATAACAAAAGACAGATTAACAGGTGAAAATCATGAAGAATTGATTTAATCAAAGTTTTGCTTGACATGAATGCTTTCAGAATGAAGATCCATGGCCACAGAAAACTGTCCATTTTTATGCTTAGGTTTTATGAAGCATGAGCAACCATGTGGAAATCTGATTGGATAAAAAGAGAGTGATCTAATGCCAGTAGACTGAGGTGGGGAAACGCCACAAGGCTTGCCTGTTCAAATTCTTTTTGGCCTTTCTGTAGCGTTTCTTCCTCCTGGGTATGGGGCAGGACCCTTCTGAATTGAGGGTCTTATTGAGAGGTGAATCCAGCTGGACTTCTGGGTTGGGTGGGAACTTGGAGAACTTTTCTGTCTAGCTAAAGGTTTGTAAATGCAGCAATCAGCACTCTGTAAAAACGGACCAATCATCACTCTTTAAAATGGACCAATCAGCAAGATATGGGCAGGGCCAAATAAGGGAATAAAAGCTGGCCTCCCAAGCCAGCTGCCTAAACCTGCTAGGGTCCCCTTCCATGCTGTGGAAGCTTTGTTCTTTTGCTCTTCACCATAAATCTTGCTGCTGCTCACTCTTTGGGTCTGCACTACCTTATGAGCTGGAACACTCCTGCGAAGGTCTGTGGCTTCACTCCTGAAGTCAGTGAGACCACGAACCCACCGGAAGGAAGAAACTCTGGACACATCTGAACATCTGAAGGAACAAACTCCAGACACACCATCTTTAAGAACTGTAGCACTCACTGCGAGGGTCCGCGGCTTCATTCTTGGAGTCAGTGAGACCAAGAACCCACTGGAAGGAAGCAGTTCTGGACACATTATGACATACCATCAGACAAGATAGGGAAAATAATTGTTTAATGACCAGCGCCTACGCAGAAAAACAGGAAAGAAGGCTTAAAGTACTATTTCTAGGTTTTGTAGCTGGCTTTGGAGAAGAGAGATTCTAGTGTCTATTACTCATTTTGTGGAAGATGAACTCTAGTTTCTATGGCTTGGCTTGGAAAAGAAAGTGAAGCAGGAGAAAGGAGGGCAGGAAAAGGCCCCAAAGACTTTGCTTCTGAGGCTGCATTCCTCCAGTTCAAAATACTCAGCATGCCCAAGCATGAAACTTTGGGGTGTCATCTTCTGAGCCCCAACAGAAGAAATGTATGAAAACAGAAGTTGGTGGATTTTCACTAAGAAGTTGATAGCACACAGTAGCATTTTGAGTGAACTGAACCTGATTCACTCCCCACCCTGTTTTAAATTGCTTTAGCAAATTTGTTCTTTCTTCTATCAATACCTACTTATGAGCACTGTAATTTAGAGTAAAAAGTGTATAAACAGAAAGATGAATGTATTCTTTCCATTAAATAGTCTGTTTGTGAAACCCCTGGCAGGAGATCTTAGGTTATATGCAATGATTTGGCCCAAAGAAGTGGCCCAAAGAAGATATACAAAACTTCTTGGTATCGATAGATGTGGATGCTGAATGTGCTTTAATGCATATGAAAGGTATAGTCATGCTATCATAGACCCCAAGGCAAAACAGTGTAGATGTGGAGATATTATGGTAGAGGAAACAAAGGCAGATGTGTGCTTAGGAATTAGAAAGTATGACTGAAGAGCTTATTCAGTTCTGATCTTGCCTTTACCTGGGTGTATAATTGAGATGGATATTATGCTCATATAGGAATGTGGCCCTTATCCTTTCCGCCAGGGATATAAGCCAACTCCATCCTTTGTACAGTTTAACTGGCCATGCTAAATGAGAAGCTTTGGAATTGCCCAAGCCATCTTTATATTAAACATTAAGCAACAGAAAATTCCAGGGACACACTAATGAATCATTGTTCTGATTGAGAAAAAGGTTGAGCCTGAAGTTTTTAATTCCACTAACTCTCTCTTTAAAACTATTCTGTAAACACCAAAAGCAATTGCAACAAAAGCAAAAACTTCTGCACAGCAAAATAACCTATGAACAGAGTAAACAGACAGCCTACAATATGGAAGAAAATTTTTGCAAACTCTGCATCTAAGAAATGTCTAATTTCCAGCATCTATTAGGAACTTAAATCTACAAGAAAAAAACAAACAACTCACTTAAAAAGTGGGCACGTGTCTTTCTTTGCAAAAGAAAACATACATGTGGCCAGTAAGCACATGAAGAAAAGCTTAATATCACTGCTCGTTAGAGAAATGCAAATCAAAGCCACAGTGTGATACAATCTCACACCAGTCAGAATGGCTATTATTAAAAAGTCAAAAAATAACAGGTGCTGGTGAGGTTATGGAGAAAAAGGAATGCTTATCCACTGTTAGTGGTAGTTTAAATTAGTTTAACCATTGTGGAAAACAGTGTGGTGATTCTTCAAAGACCTACACACAGAACTACCATGAGATCTAGCAATCCCACTAGGAGGTATATACGCAAAGAAATATAAATCGCTCTGTCATAAATATATGTTCATTGTGGCACTATTCACAATAGCAAAGACATGGAATCAACCTAGATGCCCAACAATGATACACTAGATAGAGAAAATGTGGTACATATACACCATGGAATACTATGCAGCCATAAAAAGAATGAGATTGTGTCTTTTCCAGGAATGTGGATAGAGCTGGAGGCCATTATCCCTAGCAAACTAACACAGGAACAGAAAACCAAATGCCACATGTTCTCACTTATAAGTGGGAGCTAAATGATGAGAACCATGGACACATAGAGGGGAACAACAGACATGGGCACCTCCTGGAGGGTGGAGGGTGGGAGGAGGAAGAGGATCAGGAAAAACAACTAATGAGTATTAGGCTTAATACCTGGGTAATGATATAATCTGTACAACAAATCCCCATGACATGAATTTACCTATATAACAAACCTGCACATGAACCCTTGAACTTAAAGGTTAAAAGAAAAAAAGTCTTCTGTAGCCAACACACAAAACAAAATCTTTCTGGAATCAATAAAAATGATCAAGGATGAAACAAAGTGATTCCTCCAAATGTCTTAGCTGTATCTGAAATGTAAAAGAATAACAGTACAGTAGACCAAGGGAGGTTTGTAGGGTAACAAATGTCTGCTTTCCAGTTCACGTCTTAGAGTCCCGCTAGGCACAGTTTACAGTTTTTGTGGAGTGAAACACAGTATGCCTTTGCCATTTGCCACAGTGCTATTTTCTTAAGGAAATTGCCTTATCTAGTGAGGTGGGACTTGGACTTCCTACACATTAAGTGCCAGTTAGTGCACTACATAAATGAGAACATGACTGTTGTTTTCTCAGAGGGAGGTAAGACTATAATTACCAACGTGGCTAATAGAGAGTAGTTGATAAGTCTGTGCAAAATTTTAGAACTAGTCAGTTTATTGAAACTCACAGTCTGGAACAACCAAAAAGCACACCTCATCACTGTAAAAAAAAAATTAGCTAAAATTTCTTACAGAACCTGCTAATAAGCAAGCAACTTAGAATGAAGAAGGCTGTTTGAGCTTTGGCAAAATGACACTTTAGGGGAGAAAATTAACATGTTTTTCTCATCCATCATGAGAGTTATGACTGACACCCATATAACAAAAGACAGATTAATAAGAGAAAAGCCTAATAAGTGTATTTAACAAAGTTTTATGTGACATGAAAAACTTCAGAATTGAAGACCCAACATCACAGGGAAAACTATCTATTTTTAGGCTTATGTTAGATGAATAGTGAACAGTCATGTAGAAATTGTAGAAATTAATTGGACAACAAAGGGGGTATGACCTAATGGTAATAAACTGAGGGTAACTTGGCAAAACCTGTTTATTGAGATTTTTCTTATCCTCCCTATGTAGAGTTCCTTCCTTGCAAGTATGGGGCAAAACTCCTCTGGAATGAGGGTCTTATTCCCTACATTCAGGTGAGGTATATCAGAGAAGGATTCTCTATGACCATGCTTCACACAGAAGAGTCAAGGAAGGTCAGAGTGGCCTTCCTGCTGCTGTAGCTTTTTCAATTGCCAACGTGCCATATTTTGGTGCTTTATGATCTGAGCCCTGACAATATTCTTAGTGTAGGAATCCTGTTGAACCCTCTTCATCAAGTATTGTTTTTGTTTTCTGCTTGGTTTTTTTTTTTTTTAATTTTTTGTGGGCACATGGCAGGTGTATATATTTGTGGGGTACATGAGATGTTTTGATACAGGCATGCAATGTGAAATAATCACATTATGAAGAATGGAGTATCCCTTACCTCAAACATTTATCCTTTGCATTGGAAACAATCCAATTCTACTAGATTAGTCATTTTTAAATGAACAATTAAGTTATTATTATTATTATTATTATTTTGAGACGGAGTTTTGCTCTTGTCGCCCAGGCTGGAGTGCAGTGGTGCAATCTCGGCTCACTGCAACCTCTGCCTTCTGAGTTCAAGCAATTCTCCTGCCTCAGCCTCCTGAGTAGCTAGGATTACAGGATGAGCCACCATGCCCGGCTAATTTTGTATTTTTAGTAGAGACGGGCTTTCACACTGTTGGCCAGGCTGGTCTTGAACTCCTGATCTCATGTGATCCTCCTGCCTCGGTCTCACAAAGTGCTGGGATTACAGGTGTGAGCCACTGTGCCCAGCCAACAGTTAAGTTATTAATGACTATAGTCATCATGTTGTGTGGATCAAATAGTATGTATTATTCACTCTTTCTAACTATTTTTTTGTACCCATTAATCATCCCCACCTTCCCTTCAGCCCCCTACTACCCTTCCAGCCTCTGATAACCATCCTTCTACTCTCTATGTTCATGAATTCAACTCTTTTGACTTTTAGATCCCACAAATAAGTGGGAACATGCAATGTTTGTCTTCCTATGTCTGGGTTATTTCATTTAACATAATGATTTCCAGTTTCATTGGTATTGTTACAAATGACTGGATCTCGTTCTTTTTTTATAGCTGAATAGCTCTGCATTGTTTATATGGACCAGATTTTCTTTATTCATTCATCTGCTGATGGACACTTAGGTTGCTTCCAAATCTTAGAGATTGTAAACAGTGCTGAAACAAACATAGGTGTGCAGGTATCTCTTTGATATACTGATTTCCTATCTTTTGGATATATACCCAGCAGTGGGATTGTTATATCGTATGGTAGCTTCATTTTTAGCTTTTTGAGAGACCTCCAAACTGTTCTCCACAGTGGTTGTACTAATTTCTATTCCTACCAACAGCGTATGAGGGTTTCCTTTTCTTCACCTCCTCACCAGCATTGTCTTTCCCAATAGACAGGCAACATCTGAAGCTGGTGATAAGCAGCTTTCCAATAAGATCTCAGGAGTTGGTCAAGTGGACTCAAGCATGCACACTAACAGGAAACATGGTGGAGTTTAACTGGTATATGACCTTCCTCCGGGAATGCTTGACTCATAAGAGAAAAATGACTGAAATATACATGCACACAACTTCAGTAAACACATTGTGCATGCGGCCCCTCCCAGGTGCTGGCAGGCTTCTGTGCATGCGGATAGCCTGCCTCAAGAAAAAATCAAGGGAGGAGAGATTCAAGACCCCAGAAGCATGCCAACCTATAAAACCCCAAGTCATAGGTCAAACCAGGCACTTGAATCTCTCTAGTTATGTGTCTCACGTGTCCGTGTGAAGAGACCACCAAACAGGCTTTGTGTGGGCAACATGGCTGTTTATTTCACCTGGGTGCAGGCGGGCTGAGTCCAAAAAGAGAGTCAGCAAAGAGTGGTGGATTATCATTAGTTATTACAGGTTTTGGGATAGGTGGTGGAGTTAGGAGCAATGTTTTGTGGGCAGGGGGTGGATCTCACAAAGTACATTCTCAAGGTTGGGGAGAATTACAAAGAACCTTCTTAAGGGTGGGGGACATTATAAAGTACATTGATCAGTTAGGGTTGGGCAGAAATAAATTACAGTGGTGGAATGTCATCAGTTAAGGCTATTTTCACATCTTTTGTGGATCTTCAGTTGCTTAAGGCCATCTGGATGTATACATGCAGGTCACAAGGGATATGATGCCTTAGTTTGGGCTCCGAGGCCTGACATTCCTGTCTTCTCATATTAATAAGAAAAATAAAATGAAATAGTGGTAAAGTGTTGGGGCAGTGAAAATTTTGGGGGGTGGTATGGAGAGATAATGGGTGATGTTTCTCAGGCTGCTTCAAGTGGGATTAGGGGCAGCATGGGAACCTAGAGTGGGAGACATTAAGCTGAAGGAAGATTTTGTAGTAAGGGGTGATATTGTGGGGTTGTTAGAAGGAGTATTTGTCATATAGAATTATTGGTGATGGCCTGGATGCAGTTTTGTATGATGCAGTTTTGAGAAACTAAACAAAAGACACAAGGTCCGAATAAGAGAAGGAGAAAACAGGTATTAAAGGACTAAGAATTGGGAGTACCCAGGACATCCAATTAGAGAGTGTCCAAGGGGGTTCAACGTTATTGTTTGCTTGGTTGGTGAGTTTTTGGGCTCTATCCTTGAGTTTTTTTATGTTGTCATATACCAGGCCAGATTGATTTTAGGTAAAAACAACACTCTTCACTTAAAAATATACAGTCTTCTTTTTTTTAGCAGTGAGTAAGTCGAGGCCTCAGCAATTTTAGAGGAAAGAGAAATGCAAAGCCAGCAATTGTTTGTTAAAGAAGGATTAGAAACGGCTAGAAGAGAGTGGCTGAGATTGATAGTGTGGTGCAGACAGCTGGGAAGATGTAGAGGGTGGCATAAGAAAGGGAACCAGTATAACAGTGAGTATAAAAGTAAAGAATAGGACTTCATCAGGGTGAAAGTATTGGAGCGTACTTTGTCACTGAAGATCTTCTATCCGCTTAAAGACTTAAGGGTGGCAGTTTGAGGTAAAACCAGGCGCCACTGAATACCAAGAGCCTGAGAAACTGCTTGGGTGATTTGACTAGTAAAGGCCGGTCTGTTATCGGACTGTATAGAGGTGGGAAGGCCAAACCGAGGAATTATGTCTGACAGAAAGGAAGAAATGACTGTGGTGGCCTTCCCAGACCCTGTGGAAAAGGCATCTACCCATCCAGTGAAAGTGTCTACCCAGACCAACAGATATTTTAGTTTCCTGACTTGAAGCATGTGAGTAAAGTCAATTTGCCAGTCCTGGGCAGGGGTAAATCCCTGAGCTTGATGTGTAGGAAAGGGAGGGGGCCTGAACAATTCCTGAGGAGTAGTAGAATAGCAGATGGAACAACTGAGAAGTGATTTCCTTGAGGATAGATTTCCACGATGGAAAGGAAATGAGAGGTTCTAAGAGGTGGGCTAGCGGCTTGTAACCTACATGGAAGAGGTTATGAAATGACAACAGAATAGAATGGGCCTGTGAGGCTGGAAGGAGATATTTTCCTTCAGCCTTTGCCTTGTGTGGGAAGAGAATGATAGGTGGAAGTTTCATTTGGGGAGTAGGTGGGAGTGACCAGATGAGAAGGAGAAAAACTGCCGTGAGGGATAGAAGTTGCAACACTAGCTGCTTTTTTAGCTACCTTATCAGCATAAGCATTGTTCTGAGCGATGGGATCTGATGCCTTTTGGCGGCCCTTGCAGTGTATGACTCCAGCTTCTTTTGGAAGTAAAGCAGCCTTGAGAAGAGTTTTTATTAAAGAGGCATTAATGATGGAGGACCCTTGCGTAGTAAGGAAACCTCTTTCAGCCCATGTAACAGCATGGTGGTGCAGAATATGGAAGGCATATTTAGAGTCAGTATAAATATTGATGCATAGTCCCTTTGCAAGGGTGAGAGCTTGAGTTAAGGCAATGAGTTCAGCTTGCTGAGAGGTGGTGGAGGCGGGGCAGAGTGGTAGCCTCAATGATAGATGTGGAAGATACTGTAGCATAACCTGCCTTTGCTAGTAGTGAGTGGCAGTTAGGCCTGGTGGAACTGCCATCAATAAACCAAATGTGATCAGGGTGAGGAGCAGGGAAGAAGGAAATATGGGGGAACGGGGTGGATATCAGGTGGATCAGAGAGATACAGTCATTGGAGTCAGGTGTGGTATCCAGAATAATGTGGGAGGCCAGATTGAAGTCCAGGCCAGGAACAACGGTAATTGTGGGAGACTCAACAAAGAGTGAGTATAGCTGAAGGAGCCAGGGAGCAGAAAGTATATGTGTCAGGTGTGGGGAAGAGAATAGATTTTGGAAGTTATGAGAGCTGTGGAGAGTGAGTTGATCATAGTTTGTGATTTTGAGGGCTTCTAAAAGTATTAGGGCGGTGGCAGCCACTGCACAGAGACATGATGGCCAGCCTAAAACAGTAAGGTCAAGTTGTTTGGACCAAAAGGCTACAGGACACAATCCTGGTCCTTGTGTAAGAGTTCCACTGCATAGCCCTGCACTTCAGCTGCGTGTAATGAAAAGGGTTGGGATGAGTCAGAGAGAGCTAGGGTGGGGGCAGTCTCTAAAGCTGTCTTCAAGGAATGGAAAGAGGAGTGGGGAAAGGATTTAAGATCTATGGGGTCAGCTAGGTTTCTTTTTGTGAGTTTATGTAATGGTTTTGTTAGGATGGCAAAACCAGGTATCCGAAGGCAAAAGTATCCAACCATGTCTAGGAAGGAAAGGAGTTGTTGTATTGTAGAAGGTGTTGAGATTTGAGAGATCAGTTAGACATGATCAGCAGGGAGAGCACATGTGTTTTTATGAAGAATTATGCCGAGGTAGGTAATGGATGGAGAAGAAATCTGAGCTTTGGAGGGGGATACCCTATATCCTTTGGAGAATTAATGTTGAAGGAGCAGGAGTGTGTCTTGTTGAGAAGATTCAAAGGAGGGGCTACAAAGTAGGTCATCGATATATTGAATAAGGTGAGAAGCGGAGGGGTGGAAAGAAAGTAAATCATGAGAAAGAGCTTGGCTGAAGTAATGAGGGCTATCCCTGAAGCCTTGTGGCAGCACAGCCCAGGTAAGCTGCTGGGACTGATGGGTGTCAGGGTCAGTCCAGGTAAAAGCAAAGAGAGGCTAGGATGAGGGGTGCAGGGGAATAGTGAAAAAAGCATCTTTAAGATCAAAAATGGAATAGTGAGTTGTGGAGGAAGGTATTGAGGGCAAAAGAGTGTACAGGCTGGGCACTACAGGGCGGATAGGAAAAACAATTTGGTTGATAAAGTGTAGATCCTGAACTAACCTGTAAGACTTGTCCAGTTTT
Source organism: Symphalangus syndactylus (assembly GCF_028878055.3). Lineage (NCBI taxonomy): Eukaryota > Metazoa > Chordata > Mammalia > Primates > Hylobatidae > Symphalangus > Symphalangus syndactylus. The sequence goes on from NC_072428.2 coordinate 16,959,010, forward strand.
TGGACAGGTAAAATAGGGGAATAGTAAGGAGAGTTTGTAGGTTTTAGAAGCCCATGTTGTAACAGGTGAGTGATAACAGGCTTTAATCCTTTTAAAGCATGCTGTGGGATGGGATACTGGCGTTGAGTGGGGTAAGGGTGATTAGGTTTTAATGGGATGGTAATGGGCATACTTGTGGGTTAAGCTAGGGGGGCTATGAGAGGAAGACGCAAAGGAGGCTTTTGGTTGGAAGAAGGGCAGCAGTGAGATGTGGCTGTAGTCCAGGAATAGCCAGGGAAGCAGATAATTTGGTTAAAATGTCTCAGCCTAATAAGGGAACTGGGCAGGTAGGGATAACTAAAAAAGAGTGCATAAAAGAATGTTGTCCAAGTTGGCACCAGAGTGGGGCAGTTTTAAGGATTTTGAAGCTTGGCCATGAATACCCACAAAAGTTATGGGGGCAAGGGAAACAGGCCCTTGAAAAGAAGGTAATGTGGAGTGGGTAGCCCCTGTATCAATTAAACAGGGGATAGACTTACCCTCCACTGTGAGAGTTACTCAAAACTTGGTGTCCGTGGTGGTCCAGGGGGTTTCTGAGACGATCAGGCAGCGTCAGTCTTCAGCTGCTAAGCTGAGCAGATCTGGGAAGGAGTCAGTCAGAGAGCCTTGGGCTAGAGCTTTAGGAGCTTTAGGAGGGGCTGCCGGGTGAGCTGGGCAGTCTGATTTCCAGTGGGTCCCTGCACAGATGGGACATGGCTTGGGAGGAATTCTGGGCTGTGGGCATTCCCTGGCCCAGTGGCCAGATCTCTGGCACTTGAAGCAAGATCCTGATGGAGGAAGTCTTGTAGGAATGCGTGACTGCTGCGGCTTAGGCGTGTGTGGCTTAGGCATTTTGAGTTCTTGTGTGCTGGAGGTGCAGCTGGGTTTTGTCTCACAGCAGAGGCAAGTAATTGTAACTCAGAAATGCGTTGCCATCTGGCTGCCTCCTCTCTATTATTGTACACCTTGAAGGCGAGGTTGATTAATTCCTGTTGTGGGGTTTGAGGGCTGGATTCTAATTGTTGAAGTTTTTTCCTAATGTCAGGAGCGGATTGGGTGATATAATGCATATTAAGAATAAGGCGGCCTTCTGGTCCCTCTTGGTCTAGGGTGGTAAAGCATCTAAGGGTTGCTGCTAAGCGTGCCCTGAACTAGGCTGGGTTTTCGTCTTTACCTTGGGTAGTTTCTTTAAGCTTGTCATAATTAACAGCTTTGTAAGCTGCCTTTTTAAGCCCTTCAACTAGGCAGGAAATCATGTAATCTCGCCTAGCTATACCTGTGGAATCTGCCTGATAGTTCCATTGGGGATCCCCTCGGGGAACTGCTCTAACGCCTTCCTGGAGGTCTGGCTCATGGAGCCAGTGGTCGTCAGCATGAGATTGGCTAAAGAAGAAACTCTTTCCCGTTCATCTGGGGAGAGGGTAGAAGTTAGGATGACATTTAAGTCACTCCAGGTTAAATTGTAGGACAGAGTTAGATATCAGAATTCCTGTATAAATTTAGTGGGGTCTGATGAGAAAGAGCGTAAACGCTGGCTGATATGGGAAAGGTCTGATAGAGAAAAAGGCACGTGTACCCTGACTATGCCTTCAGCTCCAGCCACCTCTTTTTTTTTTTTTTTTTTTTGAGACGGAGTCTCGCTCTGTCCCCCAGGCTGGAGTGCAGTGGCGCAATCTCGGCTCACTGCAAGCTCTGCTTCCCGGGTTCACGCCATTCTCCTGCCTCAGCTTCCTGAGTAGCTTGGACTACAGGCGCCCGCCAACACGCCTGGCTAACTTTTTGTATTTTTAGTAGAGACGGGGTTTCACCGTGTTAGCCAGGATGGTCTCAATCTCCTGACCTTGTGATCCACCCGCCTTGGCCTCCCGAGAGGAAATTGTTGGGCAGGTCGGGGAGAGCTAGTGGCAGAATGAAACTGTAAACCATACCGGGTGTGGGGAAAGGAGGTAACAGAAGGGTTATAGGGTAGGTGGAGCAGAGGCTGAAGAAGAGTTGGAGCCTGATTCAGCCTGTGGGGGAGTGACCTGAGGAGGAGCAATCTGGGGAGGAGGGAAGAGGTCAGATGGGTCAGTAGAAAAGGAAGATTCACAAGACTTAGCAACACTTGGGGTTGGGACTGAGGGGACAGGCAGGAGGGAAAGAAGGAGGATTTGGTATGAGTCACATTGGGAACAGAGACTAGGCAGGGACCGATGTGTAAAAGAATGCCTGGACATCAGGCACCTCAGACCATTTGCCCATTTTACAACAAGAATTATTTAGATCTTGTAGGATGGAAAAATCGAAAATGCCGTTTTCTGACTGCTTAGAACCACTGTCCAGTTTGTACTGGGGTCAAGCAGCATTGCAGAAGAAAATAAGGTGTTTAGGTTTTAGGTCAGTTGAGAGTTGAAGAGGTTTTAAGTTCTGGAGAACACAGGCTAAGGGAGAAGAAGGAGGAATAGAGGGTGGGAGGTTGCCCACAGTGAAGGAGGCAAGTTTAAAGAGAAGGGTAGAGACACAGAGAGAAGGAGTGGGGGTTGCTTCCCCCCCCAGGAAAGTGGAGAAGGGGTGGGGAATAGAGAGAAGGGGTGGGGGGTGCTTGCCCCCCAGGAAAGTGGAGAAGGGGTGGGGACATGGAAAAAAGGGGTTGGGGGGTACTAGTCCCCCAGGAAAGTGGAGAAGGCATGGGGGGTGGTTGCCCCCCAGGAAAGTGGAAAAGGGGTAGAGACAAGGAAAGAAGGGGTTGGGGGAGGGTGCTTGCCCCCCAGAAAAGCAGTGCTTGCTGCTAAGGGTGAAAGACCAAGGCAGGCATCCCCATGTGGTCAAACACCTCTGAAACGTGAGTGAATAATCAGGCAGGCGTCCCCACAATGATTAAACACCAAGGGAAGGCTGCCTTCCCAAGTCCATGACCAGTGCCAAAGTTTTGGGTCCATGGATAAAATGTGTCTCTTTTGTCTCTACCAGAAAATGAAAGGAATTGAAATTAAGAGAAGGGAGAGATTGAAGAGTGGCGCCAAGATTGAAAGGAGAAAGAGGTTGAGGGATAGTGAGAGAGGTTGGATAAGAGAGTAAAAAGAGGCCGCTTATCTGATTTAAAATCGGTGAGATGTTCCTTGGGCTGGTTGGTCTGAGGACCCGAGGTTGTAGGTGGATCTCTTCATGGAGTGAGGGTGAGGACAGGGACTGGTCTCCCGAAAGAGTCCTGCTGACCCCAGTCTTTGGCACCAAATGTCTCACATGTCTGTGTGAAGAGACCACCAAACAGGCTTTGTGTGAGAAACAAGGCTGTTTACTTCACCTGGGTGCAGGCAGGCAGAGTCCGAAAAGAGAGTCAGCAAAGGGTGGTGGATTAACATTAGTTCTTACAGGTTTTGGGATAGGCAGTGGAGTTAGGAGCAATGTTTTGTGGGCAGGGGGTGGATCTCACAAAGTACATTCTCAAGGTTGGGGAGAATTACAAAGAACCTTCTTAAGGGTAGGGGAGATTACAAAGTGCATTGATCAGTTAGGGTGGGGCAGAAACAAATTACAATGGTGGAATGTCATCAGTTGAGGCTATTTTCACTTCTCTTGTGGATCTTCAGTTGCTTCAGGCCATCTGGATGTATACCTGCAGGTCACAAGGCATATGATGGCTTAGCTTGGGCTCAGAGGCCTGACATTACCCACTTGTCCCCCTTCCAAATGCATTTTATTTCCTTTCATTTCTGCTCTAAAATTTTGAGTAAACTTTCACTACTGCTCTAAAACTTGCCTTGATCTCTCTGCCATTTGTCCCTCGGATGAATTCCTTCCTCTGGGGAGGCAAGAATCAAGTTGCTGCGGACCTGTAAATATTCACCACTGTTAACAGACTTGTGGAGTGGCTTGAGCCTGTGTGCCTGCAGCTCTGACTACTGAGTGAATTGGAAGTACTAAGGAGAATTGCCTCCTTAAGAACTCCTTGTACCTTGTGGCTTTTGTGATTGAAATAGCATCAGTAAAAGCCTGACATTGTAGAAGGACACAAACATGTGTGGACCCAGTTATGTCTAATCTTGTACCACTCATGACAGTTTCATACGCAAAAGATTCCCTAATTGCTACCCAGTCTCTCAGAATATGTGATACCTGCAAAAAGCCATTTCTGTTGGGAAGAAATGGAGAGTTTTATTGTAATTTTAATTGATATGCGGTAGAACAAACATTATTATCTCTACCACAGTTATGTAATGCAACAAAGGCCTTGTAGGTTTACCTTTGTGGCTACAAAATATTGTGTCTTAATTTCCCAATTAATATCATATCTAGGAAACCTGCTTTGCTTATACCTCATGATTACTTGTATCCTGGTAATTATTAGTAAAGCCTGGGTAAGATCCCTGATTTGCATGAATCTCATTTGATGAACTAATCCTCCTTTTGCTTTAGTGCCAGAGTTTGTTTTGATCATTGTGGCCAACTTGTATCATGATTCCAATGTAGATTCATATTTTACCTATAAATATCACTTAAATTGGTTAGGGTGATTCAAATACAAGTAAGTTATGAAAATGTCATTAGTTTTTTACTATTTATTCACACATCTATATCCACATGTGCCTGCATGCACAAACACACACACCATGGAATATACTTTAAATCTTTTAAGGAATTGTGGGGGTCATGGCCATTGGCCTCCTAAATGTTCACTGAAAATTTACTGGCATGAGGCAGATTGACCAATAGAACAAAAACCATACAAATTTATTTAATGTGTATTCATGTATAACGTAATGTGTATACATGTATAATGTAACGTGTATACAGACTTTTTTTCAGCCTTCAGAATGAAGACCCAAATTCCCAATGAGTTACACAGACTTAGACACCATTTTGCTTGGATTCTGGCAAAACAGATTATGGGAGAGAGGAGAAGGAGAATTCTGTTGAGGAGAAATAAATGATTGCTAGGTAGAATGATTGGATAGGGAACAGAGATTAATTTGTAAGTGGTTTTCTTTGGAATTTAAATGGTCCTTCCAGACGGACATTATATTTGTGAAAGGTCTACTCAGGTATGGTCACATCTTGGTCTTTCTCTGCAATTGATATCAGAAAGGGGAAGGAAGAACAATTGTTTTCCTATGTGGGTCTAGATCTTAGGCAGATAAAAGAACTTCGGTCTCTTTGGGAGAGATGATGGGTGTGGTAGAGGCAGGTGAAGTCAGAGAGACCTTGAGACTTCTTTAGATCAGCATTCCAAAATGTCATATTTTGGGGGTATTGGTTTTTGAGCCCCAACAGAGTAGTGCAATTACTCTGTGCCCATTATAGTTCTCTTGTGTCTTTGCACTGAAACTTTCTCTAATTTTTAGACTGTAAGTAATAGTCTCACTTTCTCCTGCCTCTCTTCCTTCCTTCATTTCTTCCTTTCTTCATTTCTTCCTTTCTTTGGTTCATCCTTCCATCCTCACTGGCTGCCTCCCTTTTTTTCTTTCTTCCTCACTAGTCATCTTGTTTTCTTTCTTGCTTTCATTTAAATATTTATTGAGTTCTTCCTGTAGGCCATTCTCTTTGTCAGGTGCTTGTAATATAGTATTTAACAAGACAAACAGGGGCCTTCTGGTCAGGAAAGTTACATTCAGGCGGGAAGTGCAAGTCAATAAACATGTTTACAACTAAGTAAATAAGAGGATTTCAAACAGTGATAAGTGTTGTATAGAAAGTAAAACAGGATGAGGTAAATTACAAGCGAGCCTAGAGGTGGGCAGAGTCCTCTTAGATAGGGATAAAAAATATATCTCTGTGGAGGCAATATTTCAGATGACACTAAATCTCAGTTAAATTAATTCATTAATAAAACCAGCTGCTCCGGGAAAAACCTGGAGGCCAAATTAAGTATATTCCCACCATCAAACTCTGCATTCAATCTCCACCTAAACAATATTATCTGCAAAATATTTCTCAAATCTATTAATCTTCTTCATTTCACTACCACTACTCTAACCTTCACCACTGCATTTGTTACAGGTAGTTAGACAGGCATAAGCAGGGCAGGAGAGGGCTCTCCCCCATTCACTAGGAATGTTGGGTGATGGTTTGACCATTCCCTCATGGTCCACACCTGTTGCACTGAAGTGTTAATTGAATACCGATGCCAGAGAGAGGGAACTTCCTGGGCATGCACATTAAGAGACAAAATGGTAGAGTATGACCTTCTGGGGGCACACCACTGGCAAAGAGAAGAAAGCTTTCGATGAGCATGTGTGCACTGTCATAAACACAATGTACGTGCTCACCTCTCAAGGCCAAGGAGGGCAACGTGTATGTGGGCAGCCCACTCCAGGGGAAGTATCATGGGAAAGGAGCCAGCCTATAAAGCCCTAGGATCAAGGTTAAACACTGCACTTGACCTTCACATACATCTTCTTTCAAGTGTGCTTTCCTTTCTTTCCTGTTCTAAAACCTTTCTAAATAAGCTTCCACTCCTACTCTGAAACTTGCCTTGGTTTCTTTTTCTACCTTATGCCCCTCAGTCAAATTCTTTCTTCTGAGGAGGTAAGAATTGAGGCGGCTGCAGGCCTGTACTGATTCACCACAGGTAACTCAAATACCTTCCGCCAGTCACATTCACTCAGATATTCTTTGTTATTTCTAATATTATCATACCCAAACAATTCTCATGACTACAGGAATGCTCTTGTATATATTTAAATAATTTATTAAGTACAATATATTACATACATTATATGCATATATATATGTGTATATGTGTATTTATAGATACATATATATGCATTTGTGTATATATGTATAGATACACATATATGCATTTGTGTATATATATGTATAGATACACATATATGCATTTGTGTATATATATGTATAGATACACATATATGCATTTGTGTATATATGTATAGATACATATATATGCATTTGTGTATATATGTATGTAAAGATATATATATATGCATTTGTGTATGTATGTATGTGTATATAAATATGTGTGTATACACGTTTGTCTATATCTGTGTGTATACACACACACACACATCTGGGTACCAACCTTCAAACCTAAGAACTGAAATATCCTGGTAATATTGAATCCACCACTGTGCTCCTCCCTAATCTCACCTCATTGCCTGCCTAGCCCTCAAAGGTAACTACTATTCTAAATTTTATAATTCCATTATTTTCTAAAATACGTAACACACACACAAACATACACATATATTTTCATAATAAATATTATTCATTTCATTAGTTTTGTTTGAGCATTATAAAATCACTATAATATTCAGTCTTCCATGGCTTTTTTTCAGTGATACAATGTTCATCAGATTCATCCACATTGTTGAATATAACTGTGGTTTATTTTATTGCTGTATAATGCTACATTGTGTAAATATTTGAATATTTAATGTTTGTGTTATCCTGTTGATTGGCATCTGGGTTACTTGTAGTTTTGTGGGTTTATTTGCTTTTGCTATTACAAACAATGCTCCTATGAATAATATTGCATATTTATATTTGGGTATACGTGCAAGAGTTTTTTTATTATATATCTTAGAGTATATTTTCTTTTTGGTTGGCATACCATGGTCAACATTACAAAACACTGCTAATTTCTTTTTCAAAGTGAATATATAAGATTGTGCTCCTACTAGCATAACAAGGTGTTCCTAATGTCCCACATTCTCTAAAATCCCTGATATCATCAGAATTCATTTTTGTTTTGAGAGGATAATATATGTGAGTTAAATTTGAATGCTGTTGATACTGCTGTAATCTTGCAACTTTTCATGTTTCTATTGGTTATTTATTTTCTTTTCTCTGAGGTACCTGCTCATGGTTTTTGCCCAATTTTTATATTAATCCATAGGGATATTTTTATTCATTCTAGATACTAATTCTGTGTCAGTTATTTGTATGGCAAATATCTTCTCCTAGATTGAAGTTTGTCATTATTTTCTTCTTTACCCTGAGTTATAAAGTGATTTTTATACCATCTAAGTTGATTCTTTTATATGGCATCAGGTAGGAGTCTAATTCTATATTTTGTCTAGCATGGTTTTTTGAATAGTTATCCTTTTTCCTTTTACAGTGCCCACAGCGATATGTAAAGACATGTATTTGCCAGGACTATTGTAGGCTCAAAAGTATTGAAAGACAGTTTTAGTGTTTTTAATTTGACTGAGATGATAAACTATATTATATAGGACAGTGCTTTCAAAAGATGTCCATGTTCTAGTCTCTGGAACCTGTGAATAGATCACCTTATATAAGAAAAGGAAATTTGAAAATATTATTATGTTAAGGATCTTGAAATAGGCGATTGTCCTGGATTTTCTGAGTGGACCTAATATAATCACAAGGGTTATTATAAAAATAAAAGACAGTCAATGTCAGTAAAAGATTTGACTAAGGAAGCAAGTATTAGAGTAATCTTATTTGAAGATGGAGGAAGGGGCCACAAGCCAAAAAATGCAAGTGGCCCTTAGGAGCTAGTATAGGCGCCAAGGCCCTTGGTGCCCTAAAAGTTCACTGGGGAATCACTGAGATAAGGTAGATTGATTAAATAGGAAAAAAAGGCATACACACTTATTCGATGTATATATATGGGAGCCTTACATGAAGATCCAAAGACACAGGAGGAAGTTGTCTACTTTTGTCCTTAGGTTTAACAAAGTATGGACAGCCATGTAGAAATAGGATTGGCCCAAAAGGGCATGATCTAATGTTAATAGACTGAGTGGGGAAACCCAGCAAGGCCTGTCTGTCTACATTTCCCTTGGCCTCTGTGAGCATCATTCCTTCCTTCTGAGTGTGGGGCATGGCCTTGTCTGAATTGGGGGTCTTATGACCTACAGTGAAACAGGATATGTCTGATAATTTCTTTATGAGCAGTTTTTATACAGAAAGGCCGCAGGAAAATTAGAGTAGTATTTTTAGTTTTTGTTGGCTTGCTTTGGAGAAAAGAGGTTCTGATTTCTATAAGCCATTTTGAGGAAGAGAGATTCTAATTCCTGTAGCTAGCCCTGGGGTAGAACAGGATTGAGGCAGGGGAGACAGGAGAAGCTCAGAGAAAAGGCAAGGAAATGTATTCTCCACTAGCTTCCAGAAGGAATGCAGTGGTCGCCTTGATTTTTTGCTCCATAAAACTTGTTTTAGACTTCCAGCCTCCATAATTCTGAGACTATATTATATGGTTTGGATTTGTATTCCCACCCTCTCATGTTGAATTTTAATCCTCAATATTGGAGGAGGGGTGGGAGGCGATTGGATCATGGCGGTGGACTTCCTTCTTGCTGTTCTCATAACAGTGAGCGAATTCTCATGAGATCTGGTTCCTTAAAAGTGTAGCACCTCCTCCTTCGCTCTCTTCCTTCTGCTCCAGCCGTATAGGATGCGCCTGCTTCCCCTTCACCTTCTGCCATCATTGTAAATTTCCTGAGGCCTCCCCAGCCATGCTTCCTGTATAGCCTGGGGAACTATGAGCCAATTAAACTCCATTCTTTATAAATTAGCCAGTCTCAGGTAGCTCTTTATAGCAATGTGACAATGGACTAATATACTATAGAACTAATTTGTGTAGCTTTGAGCCATTATGTTTCTGGTGTTATAGCAGCAATAGGAAACTAATACAGAAGGTAATTGCAGAGTTTTGCACAAAGAAATTATGTGATCTAACTTATATTTTAACAAGAACACTCTGGCTGCTATGTTGAAATTGTTGGGGCTCAGATAATGATACTCTAAAGTATGGCATTGGCATGCTGAGTCCTGTGAACTAAAGGACATTGGAAGGCCTCAGAAGCAAAGTCTTTTTGACCTTTTCCTGCCCTCCTGTCTCCCACCGCTCTTTCTCCCTTGCGTGAGTCATAGAAACTGGAATTTGTCTTCCCCAAGGTAGATCAGAGATATTATAAGCCCTTTCTCTCAAAGCAAGCCATAAAGCCTATAAATATTATTCCACCCTCCACCCTTTCCTGTAGATGAGCTGAACATAAAGAAATTTTCTGCCCTACCTTGTCTGATGGTAGGTCATAAAACCCTCATTCCATAGGGGTCCTTCTCTATACCCAGAGGAAGGAATGCTGTACAGAGGCCAAGAGGAGTTTAAACAAACAGGCTTAGCTAGGTTTCCTCCGCTAAGCTCATTACCATTAGGTCAAACCCTTTGTCCAAGCACATATCTACATGGCTGCCCATTCTTCATCCAATCTTTGCATAAAAATAGGGTTTTCCCTGCATTTTTTTGGATCTTCATTTCTGAAGCTTTCTTCCTATATCACATAAAACTTTGACTAAATAAATTTGTTATGCTTTTCTTCTGTTAATCTGTCTTTTTTTCTACAAGTGTCGGCTATGAGTGACCTTTATAATGAGTGAGGAAAGGTATGACAATTTTTCTACCCATTTGCTTCTAAAATAGAATGTAGAAAACTAGAGTAGGAGTAGGAAAACCAGTTAGGAGACACTTGAAATAATAGAGGTGACAAGGTTCAGGACACACTACCCTAAAATATATCAGCTTGACATTTGAAAAACAGCAGAAGCAGGAAAGTCTCTTTGACTTTGTCCTGTCATTCTCCCCTGAAGCAGATAATAAAATAATTATTTAACTTTCCTCTTAAGTCATAAGACCCTCATTTCAGAGAGGAAAGAGATACAGACACAGACACACACACAAAAGAATTTAGTGAGCAAACAGGCCTTGCTAATTCCCCAAGTTTATTACTATTACATTATACCCTCTCTTGTTCAATTATACTTCTATACGATTGTCCACTCTTCTTCAACCTTAATCACAAAAATACGCAGTTTTCCCTGTTTATTTAGGTCATCTGTTCTGAAGGCACCTGTGTCGCATACAATTTATGTTAAACAAATTTTCTTGCTTTTCTCTTGTTAATCTGTCTTTTATTATAGACATCCCAACCATAAACCTTGCAATGGGTAAGAAAAATCTATGACTTTTCTTCCATACAGAGGAGAGCTAGATCAATGTCTTGAACTAGGCCACTAATAATACAGGTGGTAAATGGCCTCTGTCTATTTTTGTTCTTTCTCTTAGCAACTAGTTCTTCCTGGCAATCTGCTCTTTTAAAACTTATTTTACTGCCTATTTTGGGTACATACTGCTTTAAACAAGCAATTTCTTAAAGTCTAACTCTGAAGGAGCTCGTATCCTAGCCTGACATAGGAAAATGCTATGTGTGGTTTGAGTAAGCAAGCATTCATGATGGTTTTGGAAGGTGCTGGGATGACAGAGTGGCCTATCTTTATCTCCTTCTCACATGGTGTTGAAATGTTAGTGGCTGATACAATAATTCTCAGTGTTTGCTACCTCCATGCTGTTTGTTCAGACAACACAATGCAATCAGTAGCATCTCTCCAAGTGATTATCTCACCCATTGTGGGAGAGAGAAGATGAGTGGATGATGTGCGATTGAAGTGGAGAATGTCCCCAGAGAGCGATACCTCCCACTCTTCCAGACTGAGGATGGAAACTTTGTGTTAAACAATCTACAAGCTAAATCTTTTTTGTAAAATAAAAAACTAAAATAAGTTTACAAAAATTTAGAAAAAACAAAATAAACATGAGTGCCTTTGAGGCAAAAAAAGCAGTTGTATGAAGAGAACTCACGTAATTAGGTTGCTGAGAGTAGAAGATAAACTTTGCAGTTTCCTGGCCCTCACATCCCAGAAGAAAGCCACATAAAAACATGTAAACATAAAGCTAGTGAAGTAAGAATGCTATGAAAAACGTTGTGATTCTTTTGCAGTACAGCAGGTAGATATTTTATAGGTAAGAAGCTAAAACAGTATATTTGTTTTTCTTCCTTTAATATAATTTCTCTACCCCAAAGGAGCAAGAAATGTAACACTGCTATTAATAAGTGATCTACAAGCATCCTTTTGCCTCCCTGTCTCATTTTAAAGCATAAATTAGAACAAAGACTTATAAAACAATATTGTATCTATGCTGCTGGAGAGGTTTCCTGATTCCGTTCAATCTGCCAAACGCTTCACAGAGAGGTCATTGGTGTAACACATAATTTTGAAATTAAAATGTAGAGTGAGAATAAGTGATCAAGGAATGTAATGTAGGTAAAATTGTAGTATAAAATTACATAAAATTAACATAAATGTATGTAGTGTAAATTAACATAATTTTATGTAGTGTAAGTTACATAAAATTAACTTGCCTATGTTGTTACAGTATCTGAAAAATCTTTTATTAAATTTTAAGTCTCATTTCTGAAACAAATTTCAAGTCTCAACATCATAACATAATGAATGTTTGTTTTTATCACATCATGGCCCAAATAAATTAATCAGCATGGGGCTCTATTCTGCCAAGTCTTTGAGGAACATAGGCTCCTTCCACTAAGTCACTTGGAGTCTGGACTGTTAACACTGACTCATTCAGAAAAGCATAGTTCTTTCTTCTTGTACGTCTGATATTGATTCTGGGTCATTTGCCTCTAACTGGCTGATAAGCATAGAAAGAGCAGAAGAATCATGCTAGAGGTTTTAGAGTCAGGCTGGAGATTCTATTGCTTGAACTTAGTCTAATGGTCCTGTTACCCATAGAGAGGCTTTATTACCAGGAAGCCCAAGAGAAACATGATTATCGATGGGCACAAGCGTTTCCTGTTTCAACTGCTTCTCTCACATAAGCAAATGCAAGAGTTAGTTTCATCTACTATTATTTCAGACAAATTTATAGACATGCAGTCTTCCAGATTCTGCCTTAGACTATGAGAACATGTAAAGAAAATAAATAGCTTTTGTTTTCAAGATAAAGTCTGGTGGGGAAGATAAACATACAAGTAGGGAAAGCACAATAACAGAATTTAAGACCATACCAGCGTGCTATAGAAATGTCAATGTGGAATGATTTCTCCTCACTGAAGGGCATGAAAGAAGATTTTTCTGACTGATTACCTTTAAGCAGAATTGTTATGTGAAATGGAGTTAGCTATGGAAAGCAGTTGATTAGGGAAGGATGCATGTAAAGGCTTAGGGGTATACAAATTTTGTTCCTTTCCCAGGGAATGGCTAGCTGTTTGGAATAGCTGAAACATATAGAGACTACCTAGGCAGGACATGATATAAGAGCCATATCACCCAGAGCCTTTTATATGTTTAAGAACCTGTAATTTATTCATTAATAAAACAGGCTTTATGGCAGACAGAACATGATAATCCTGTAATCACGTTCAGTCATCTGAAAGTGTACATTTTCCAAAGCGACCTCTAGGTGGGGTGGAGAGGAGTGACACTTTGGGTCAGTTTCAAAGATTTGTTTTGTCCGCTAACCCACTTTTCCCCCTCTGAGCCAAGGGGAATTCAAAATAGGACAAATCAGATAAAAGATTCTGAAAAGCTTTCTTGTTTGAGGAATGATTAATTTTATCTTGTTTATATGTGCATGTATTGTCCCTAATAGTCTTCTATATATTTTCAGTTGAAAAGATTTGTGATAGTGAATGAACAATTCTGTTGCTTAAGTAAAAGACATTTCCAAAAGCTTTTTAATAAGGACTACAAAATTTGGACGTAAGCATGATATGATCTTTTTGATTAAAAAATAGATGGAGGAATCGTTTATTTTCCAAGAATCCAAGTAGAACTCTTTTGTCCAGGTTAGCTTGAGTCCAGTTTCTTGAATAATCCCTCGTCTCCCTCAGAGAAAGAAAATGTGAGTGAAGGACAAACTAGCGGCAAGTTGCACACCAGCCTAAGGCAAAAGTGAACATGTTTGAATGCTCTGGGAAACTAATGTGACAAGGAACTGTGTTGGGAAAATGCTGCCAAGGAGTCCAGCTGTGGAAATAAAATTGTTTTGTGTAGCCCACGCTTGGTCACCTCATTGTCGTATTGATGGAAATGACTAATGCTCCATGCCCCTCCACTTTACCCCACCCCCATCTTTGACATAAGTTGGGAGTACTTTGGACACTTTAACTGTGTTATAGCTAAGCCAGTTTCTGCCATAACTATTTCAGGAGCAGGTGGCATTCGAAAGTTTGCAAATGAAATAAATTCCAGGATAGCTGTCTATAGTGGCTAGCAATGTGAGTGACTAGAACGGTAGAGCAGAGAAAGGATGGGCTTTAGATGTAGTTGTATGGGAAGCGGAATAACTGCATGAACACCAGCCAGCTGGGTGGGTAATTTTTACTTAGCTAACCTCTCCAAGGTTTCACATGTACAATTATTGAATAATAATACTTTCCTTGTCAAGTTTCTGTTGGATTAAGGGTAGTGTGAACAAAAAAGCATTTAGTTTTGGAAGTCAGTGGGTATCTGTTTGCCTTTACAAATTGTATTTTGTAATTTCATTTGGCCCAGTTGCCTGATCTACAACTTAAATTTGTTCTATGTTAACATAACAAGTTATGTTGAGAAAACATGATATGTTGTTAAATGTAGTAGAGTAACAAAAACAGCCTCAGTCTGCATCTTTCATTCATTTATTTATTTCTGTTTTTTTTCAACTTTTATTTTACAATCAGGGGATACACGTGCAGGTTTTTTACAAGGGTATATTACATAATGCTGAAGTTCCAGTTAGAACTGAACCCATCACCCACGTATTGAGCATAGTGCCCAATAGTTAATTTTTCAGCCGTTGCCCCTGTCCTTTTCTCCCCTTTCTAGTAAACCACAGTGTCTATTGTTCCTATCTCTATATCCAGATGTACCCAAAATTTAGCTCCCACTTATAAGCGAGAACACGTGATATTTGGTTTTATGTTTCTGTGTTAGTTTGCTTTCGATAATGGACTCCAGCTGCATCAATATTCCAGTAAAGAACATGATTTTAATTGTTTTTTTTATGGCTACGTAGTATTCTTTAACTGGTTCTATGAAGCCAGCATCATTCTGATACCAAAATCCAGCAGAGACACGATGAAAAAAGAAAACTTCAAGCCAATATCTGTAATGAACATAGATGCAAAAATTGTCAACAAAATACTGGCAAACTGAATCCAGCAACACATCAAAAAGTTATTCATCGTGATCAGTAGGCTTTATTCTGGGATCCAACCATATGCAAATAAATAAATGTAATTCACCACATAAATAAAATTAAAAACAAAATCCACATGATCATCTAATAGATGCAGAAAATACTTTCACACATGTATAACGTATTTTTAAAAATGAATTTAAAATGGCGACTACCGGCCAGGCATGGCGGCTCACACCTGTAATCCCAGCACTTTGGGAGGCCGAGGCGGGCTGAACATTTGAGGTCAGGAGTTTGAGACCAGCCCGGCCAACATGGCAAAACCCCGTCTCTACTAAAAAATACAAAAATTAGCCAGATGTGGTGGCACACACTGGCAATCCCAGCTACTCAGGAGGCTGAGGCTGGAGAATCGCTTGAACCCAGGAGGCAGAGGTTGCAGTGACCTGAGATGGCACCACTGCACTTTAGGTAAGCTTACCAAAGCAGTGTCTTCTTTGTGAAATGAAATGGACAAATTGACTTTAAATGAAATGGACATTGATAATTGACTATCAAAAGTTATTTATTAGTTCTGCCCCACTTTTCTTCCAGTCAAAAAAAAAAAATCTTAGAGAAAATAATCCCCTTTCCCCTAGTCACAGAACATAATGCTTGCTCTTAATCATGCATAGTGATCCCAATCCCTGCATCTAATGTATGGTTTAGAATGTGTATGGAATCTAGGTTTTGTCAATTGATATGAGGGGATCTTTGGTATTCAGCAGTAAGTGGAAATTATCAAAAGTTATTTTTATCTGGATATAAAGAATCTCAGAAAAAAAACCCATTCCCTTCTTTGTATATTGAACATGGTTATGGTTAATAAGGTTAACGATGGCCGGGCGCGGTGGCTCACGCTTGTAATCCCAGCACTTTGGGAGGCCGAGGCGGGTGGATCACGAGGTCAGGAGATCGAGACCACGGTGAAACCCCGTCTCTACTAAAAATACAAAAAATTAGCCGGGCGTGGTGGCGGGCGCCTGTAGTCCCAGCTACTCGGAGAGGCTGAGGCAGGAGAATGGCGTGAACCCGGGAGGCGGAGCTTGCAGTGAGCCGAGATCACGCCACTGCACTCCAGCCTGGGCGACAGAGCGAGACTCCGTCTCAAAAAAAAAAAAAAAAAAAAAAAGGTTAACGATGCTTGGAGCTTTCTCAGCCATATTCTAACTATGCTCTGACAAGCTTACAGACAACAGCAACTATGCTAACACATTGAAAATGGCAGAGAGTAAAGAAAGACTGCTGGCATTTGAACACATTTTTGAGTGCTTACCTAAAACTTATGTCTTCATCACTTTAGCCATTACTATTTGGACTTTCTGTTACATGCATCTAACTGTGCCCTAATTGTTAAAACTAAATGCTAAACGAAGGTAGCTGACTGCCAACACTTGAGAAGAACAAGGATGCCATGAAAACAACACAAACCTTTTAAACATTTTATTTTTTCCTTTTATTCATTCACTGAGTACTTCTAAAACTTCTAAGGCAAAGCACTGCTGTAGGAAATTTTACCAAATATCAAATTCTTTTATAAAAGCACACAAATGTGCAAAACAAACTCTATTTATTTATTCATTCATTCATTCATTATATATATATATATTTGAGACAGCGTACAGCTCTGTTGCCCAGGCTGGAGTGCAGTGGTGTGATCATGACTCAATGCAACCTTGACCTTCCAGACACAAGCAATGCTCCCACCTCTGCCTCTTGAGTAGCTGGGACTACAGACAGGCGCCACCACCTCTGGCTAATTTTCTTTAAAAAAATTTGTAGAGATGAGGTTTCACTATGTTGCCCAGGATGGTCTTGAACTCCTAGGCTCAGCCTCAGACTCCTGAGTAGGTGGGATTACAGCTGTGAGCCAACATACCCAAACTCAATTTAATAAACCATTATTGAGCATCTATTTTACACAATGCTAAGTGTTAGTATATGATGGGGTGACAAATTCTATGAGGCACATAGGTATTCAAGACAGTATTGTATGATTTATGATAATAGTTTTTATAGAGTATTAAAGGCAATATATTATTTATGGTTGGGGTGTTTATGGTCAAATAGGCATAGGTTTAAAATCCGGCTTTGGAATTTTCAAACCACATGACTTTGGACATGTTCTTTATCACCCGCAAGCATATACTTCTCTATATGGAAATACAAATCATACTTACTTTATTAGATAGCTGTAAGTATCACATAAAGGTCAGTAAGACATGTCATTACCCTCTTCATGATCTGAAGAAAGTGGAAAGAGTATGAGGAGGAGTATCTGCCTTCTTTCTGAGTTTTAATATGATATATTTCTCATCTAGGACCAAACTATACAGGGATTTCACAAGAAAGTACAATGTACAGCCCACAAAATGTTTTATAACTCCATCCACTCTCTTTCTAAGGAAAGAGATAGCGATAAAAACCAATATTCTCTACTTGTATCCAGCATGAATTGCTATTCTTCATGCAATGGTAGTGTTTGCAAAGGTAATTATTCAATTACTTTTATAGCCAGATTTAACCACTCAGCTCTAGAAAAAGAAACAAATATAATTCACCTTTCAGACATTTTTATAAACCTAAAGTGGAACATATCTCAAAGATTTCTTATTGTTTTCAATAACATATTATTTAACACATCATTTGCCCACTACTTATAGTTTTTTGTAGTTTGCTAGTAGCCCTGTGGGGTAGAAACTTCACTGTGACTAACACGAAGGTTCAGTGCAGACCTAGGAGTAGGTCCCTTAGTCCATGGCAGGGTTCCCAGTCACCTCAGTATTTTGCCAGTTATAGCTTCCAGCTACCAACATCTGAGGCTATCTTTGCAGTTGAGTTCATGTATGGATAAGAAATACAATTTGGTCAGGTAGGTGAGAACATATAGAGAATATAAAACTGAGTCTGGCACAAGTTATTATCTCTACTATCTAGAGCATAATGCATGTATACATAGAGCATTATTTAAATAAAATTTACCATTATTTTGATTAGAAAGCAAAATAAAAAAATGTGATTCCCGGGGAAATTGAACAATGAATCACTTTACTGCTACATTTGATTACTCAAGCCTTTATAACACTATGGCAGAATTATATAACCCAAAATACATGCTGTTAGGTATTTTACTTAATCCATTTTATTGCTGTTGCCAAGAATTTGCTCCAATTATTTAAACTATAATTACCAGACGATAGTATTATGTTGTGAATAGTTTATTTTCACTCCTATCATGCCTCAAAATCTTGTGTTTTGCATACTTTTTTCAGGTGTATTAGTTGTTCAATATATTATTTTTAGCATGTATCACCAACTATGACCCATTCTGATTTGCAACACATCTTTTGATACTGCTACATTTTCTTTCTTAAATTACCTCTTTTTCCATGTGAAAACCTGTAGATCTAATGCAAATAAAAGAGTAAATGAAAATATACTTATTTGGAGTTAAGAAGATAAGAATTGAATTTAAAGGGCTTTTATTCAAATAGAAGAGTGTGATTCCAGTTTGAGTAAGCAATGATTAAATGAGGTACACACATAGCATATGTAGCAAATTTGAACTTCCATACACACATACACACACACATACACATATACAGAAACATGTGGTCTTGATCTAACTACTTATTAGATATGTTTTTTTCTATGTTTAATCAGATTTTTAGATGGTTGTCTATTTAAATGACATGTCCGTGTCATTTGCTTTCCCTATTGCAAATATGAAGAGTCGTGTGCTGAGATTTTTGTTTTTGGTGTTTGGTTTTAAGTTGAAGTGCAATTCTCTCCAAATCTTTTATTCTCATTGTAGAAAAGATTCAAGGATTTAGAGGGACTAAAACTCATGTAATCATTTTTTTTTTTTTTTTTTTTGAGACAGAGTCTTGCTCTTTCACCCAGGCTGGAGTGCAGTGGCGCAATCTCGGCTCACTGCAGGCTCCGCCCCACGGGGTTCACGCCATTCTCCTGCCTCAGCCTCCCGCGTAGCTGGGACTACAGGCGCTCGCCACCTCACCTGGCTAATTTTTTGTATTTTTAGTAGAGATGGTGAAACTTCATGTAATCATTTAAGCCAACATGTTTTTTATAATCACTTATTAGTATGTTTTTTTCTTCTTGAATAATTTGCTCAGAATATGTATTACATTAGCTTAGGTTACTCCTCTTACATTCACCCTGCTACCACCCCTTTGAAGTTTCCTTATCCAAAGGTACTGGTTGATGGGAGTGTATATGACTTTTAGGTGAATATTTTAGATGAGGGGTGTAGAGAGATACTAGCTGTGTGGTCAAATTTATCAGTTTACCTGATGACCACTGCGTCTGGCACAAGTTAAAGCTTAGGAATTGACTGACAGTTCAAATTGGCTTGGGTTGTACTTGGCGTGAGGGGTATATCACTAAAAGACAGCAGGATGTAGCAGAAGAAGCATCAACTCTAGAGATAAAGAGATCTGCTCTTCTACCTTGCTTCTATTCCTTACCACCTATGAGTACTTAAGAAATTCGTGTAAATTCTCTGAGACACAATTATAATTCATATTTCTTGGGGTTCTAAGTGCTAGTTAAGTATTTGAATGTTCCTAGCACATAGAAAGTGATAATACAAGATTCACTTCACATTATGCACATATGTTCAGTGAATCTTAATTCTCATTTTGGTTGTGCAGACTTCAAACATCCCATATTTCTTTCTTTTTTTTTTTTTCTTTTGAGATGGAGTCTCACTCTGTCACCTAGGCTGGAGTGCAGTGGTGCGATCTCAGCTCGCTGCAACCTCTGCCTCCCCAATTCAAGCGATTCTCCTGCCTCAGCCTCCCGAGTAGCTGGGACTACAGGCGCGTGCCATCACTCCTGGCTAATTTTTTTTGTATTGTTAGTAGAAACAGGTTTTCACTGTGTTAGCCAGGATGGTCTTGATCACCTGACCTCGCGATCTGCCTGCCTCGGCCTCCCAAAGTGCTGGGATTACAGGCCTGAGCCACCGCGCCCGGCCTCATATTTCTTTTTAGTCTCATTTTTGATGATTTTATTGCACTTTTAGATGCTTCAGAGAATAGATTTTCAAAATGCATCCTTTCTTTAACTTTTTCCATGTATAATTTCTCTTCCCCTTCCTGTTTTTCTCCTAATTATTTCTTTTCTACTTTATATGAGCTTTTCTGTTTTCCCTCTGGCTTATACACCTCAAGAACATATCAGGTTGCTCATTATAAGGTAAAATGCACAAAGTAGAAACCCCAAAATTTGTGTTGTTAGACCTACTTAATATCTACCACAATGTAATTATTTGATCTCTTGTCATTCAAACTTTTTATGAAGAAACACACAAAAACTACTATTTTCCTTCATGAATAGTTTTCCCATTTTTTTTTAAATTTAGAGATATGTTTATTGACACACACTTTACTGTCCTTAGGATTAAGATTATAATGGAGATAACCAAAGGAGCAGATTGTGGAAGATTCTAAAAACAAGATAAATCATTGTTGATATTCCACATCCTTCACTTGATATTGAGTGGTAAGGCTTTAAACAGTTTTTGATATTTGGACTGCCAGGACTTGAAGGATCTTTGGGAAGCAGTTTTTTGTTGTTGTTGTTGTTGTTTTTTTGAATTTCTTTATTTTTCTTATTTCTGCTTGCAATTGAAAGCATCAGTTTTGTTTGCTTCCTGAAAAATGACAGACAGAAAGAAGAGAAACAATGAAATTAATGGAGAGGTACAACATACCTTGGCAATAAAGTAGGTCTGTCACCAAGTCATAACTTTATTGTTCCCGGTACAGTATGAAATCTGTCCAATAGACAGTGAGTTGCAATAATAACTCTGTGTGTAGAGAATAATAATGGAATAACTGCAAAGAGAAGTAGTATCTGTTCTCTCTGCTAAGTTGAGTGACTTCATCTGGATGAAAGAGTTAGAAGCTTGGGAAATAAATTGAGTGACTGAAGATGAAACATGAGCCTGCTCAGATAATCAAATAATGCGCAGTTGAATTATTTATTTCTATTCAGGTTTCAAGTCAAATGTTACCTCCTCATAGAAGCTGTATTAGTTTGTTTTCATGCTGCTGATAAGGACATACCTGAAACTCAGAACAAAATGAGGTTTAATTGGACTTACAGTTCTACATGGATGGGGAGGCCTCAGAATCATAACAGGAGGTGAAAGTCACTTCTTACATGGCAGTGGCAAGAGAAAAATGAGGAAGAAGCAAAAGCGGAAACCGCCAATTCATCCATCAGATCTCGTGAGACTTACTCGCTATCATTAGAATAGCATGGGAAAGATGGGCCCCCGTGATTCAATTACCTTTCCTGGAGTCCCTCCCACAACACGTGGAAATTCTAAGAGATACAGTTCAAGTTGAGATTTGGGTGGAGACACAGCCAAACCACATCAACCCACTCCTGGCCCCTCTAAATTTCATGTCCTCACATTTAAAACCAATCATGCCTTCCCAACAGTCCCCAAAAGTCTGAACTTATTTCAGCATTTTACACAAAAGTCCACAATCCGAAGTTTCACCTGAGACAAGGCAAGTCTCTTCAGCCTTTGAGCCTGTAAAATCAAAAACAAGCTAGTTACTTTCTAGATACAATTGGGGGTACGGGTATTGGGTATATACAGCTGTTCCAATTGGGAGAAATTGGCCAAAACAAAGGGGTTACAAGGCGCATGCAAGTCCAAAATCCAGTGGGACAGTCAAATTTTAAAGCTTCAAAATGATCTCGTTTGACTCCAGGTCTCACATCCAGTTCACGCTGATGCAAAAGGTGAGGTCCCATGGTGCTGGGCAGCTCCACCCCTGTGGCTTTGTCGGGTACAGCCTCCCTCCCGGCTGCTTTACAGGCTGGCATTGAATGTCTGTGACTTTTCCAGGTGCACGGTGCAAGCTGCCAGTGGATCTAGCATTCTGGGGTCTGGAGGATGGCAGCCCTCTTCTCACGGGTCCACTAGGCAGTGCTCCAGTAGGGACTCTATGTGGGGGCTCCGACCCCACATTTCCTTTCCCCACTGCCCTTGCAGAGGTTCTCCATGAGGGCCCTGCCCCTACAGCAAACATTTGCCTGGGCATCCAGGCATTTCCATACATCTTCTGAAATCTAGGCAGGGGTTCCCAAACCTTAATTCTTGACTTCCGTGTACCCTCAAGCTCAACACCACACGACGTGGAAGCTGCCAAGGCTTGGAGCTTCCACCCTCTGAAGCCACAGGCTGACCTCTACATAGGTCCCTTTCAGCCATGGCTGGAGTGGCTGAGACACAGGGCACCAAGTCCCTAGGCTGCACACAGCACAGGGACCCTGGGCCCGGCCCACGAAACCACTCTTTCCTCCTGGGCCTCTGGACCTGTGATGGGAGGGGCTGCCATGAAGGTCTCTGACATTTTTCCCATGGTCTTGGGAATTAACATTAGACTCCTTGCTACTTATGTAAATTTCTGCAGCCAGCTTGAATTTCTCCTCAAAAAATGGATTTTTCTTTTCTACTGCAGCATCAGCCTGCAAATTTTCTGAACTTTTGTGCTCTATTTCCCTTTTAAAATGGAATGCTTTTGACAGCACACAATTAAGCTTTTGAATGCTTTGCTGCTTAGAAATTTTTTCTGCCTGATACCCCAAATCATCTCTCTCAAAGTTCCACAAATCTCTAGGGCAGGGGCAAAATGCCACCAGTCTCTTTGCTAAAATATAACAAGAGTCACCTTTGCTTCAGTTCTCAACATGTTCCTCATCTGCATCTGAGACCACCCCAGCCCGGACCTTATTCTTCATATCACTATCAACATTTTTGTCAAAGCCACTCAACAAGTCTCTAGGAGGTTCCAAACTTTCCCACATTTTTCTATCTTCTTCTGAGCCCTCCAAACTGTTCCAACCTCTGCCTATTACCCAGTTCCAAAGTTGCTTCCACATTTTCAGGTGTCTTTTCAGCAATGCCCCACTCTACTGGTACCAATTTACTGTATTAGTTCGTTTTCATGCTGCTGATAAAGACATACCAAAAACTTGGAACAAAAGGAGGTTTAATTTGACTTACAGTTCCACGTGGCCTGGGAGGCCTCACAGTCATGGCAGGAGGCAAAAGGCACTTCCTACATGGCAGTGGCAAGAGGAAAATGAGGAAGAAGCAAAAGCAGAAACCCTTGATAAACTGATCAGATCTCATGAGACTTATTCACTATCATGAGAATAGTATGGGAAAGACCAGCCCCCATGATTAAATTGCCTCCTCCTGGGTCCCTCCCACAACATGTGGGAATACTGGGAGATACAATACAAGTTGAGATTTGGGTGCGGACACCGCCAAACTGTGTCAGAAGCCTTCCTGAACATCCTAGATAAAGTAAACACACAACTTAGGCACTAACTTTGACATTTGTTCTCATTACAGCACTAAATATTATATTTATTTATTCTTACTGTTCTCACATAAATATATGAAATACATGAGTAAGGCTATTTGAACTCTTACTTGGGTCTTTACAAAAACATTTAAAAAGCTTGTAAAAAGTTGTATTTCTTTTATTATTATTATTATACTTTAAATTCCAGGGTACATGTGCAAAACATGCAGGTTTCTAACATAGGTATACACGTGCCATGGTGGTTTGCTGCACCCATCAACCCATCATCTACATTAGGTATTTCTCCTAATGCTATTCCTCCCCTAGCCCCTCACCCCCACGACAGGCCCCAGTATGTGATGTTCCCTTCCCTGTGTCCATGTGTTCTCATTGTTCAACTCCCGCTTATGGGTGAGAACATGCAGTGTTTGGTTTTCTATGCCCATCAGTGATAGACTGGATAAGGAAAATGTGGCACATACATACGATAGAATGTATGGAATTTATGGCACATACATACGATGGAACGTATGGAATTTATGGCTATGCAGCCTTAAAAAAGGATGAGTTCACATCCTTTGCAGGGACATGGATGAAGCTGGAAACCATCATTCTCAGCAAAAGTTATATTTCTAACTATCTTACAGTAAATCCTCTGTGTCTTTATTCCCAAACCACTGTATTTTAGCATGGATAAAAATTTCCACCATTTAGATAGACAGAAAATATGCAAATTGATTTACATTGGTCGTCTAAGTGCTGTTATCTTTTCACAGATATTGAGCACTTTGTCTTCAGGAAGCTTGATGTAAAAGAGGAAAGAGACAGTTGTCCCTCCATTAAAACTTTAAAAAATGTGTGTGTGTGTGTGTGTGTGCGCGTGCATGCGTGTGTTTTACAGGGACGGAAAAGTTAAATAAGTGACATAATTGATGGAGATGCTAAAGAAGTAAAGGGAAAAAAAGGAGGGTACACTGATAATGGTGATAATACCTGTAAAACAAAACCTCCTTTTCCCCTTCTGTTCATGTTCCAATAAAAATACAAAATAAAGTATAAAAATAAAAGGCAAACTCAGCTCCTTTCACCAAAATTCCTGATTCATAATATCTGATTTTATCAACATGATAATCTTTCCTTTCTTTGCTATCCAGAATGTTTGTTTGCAAGTCTTATCATGTGGAGTTTATCTTGTCTATCAGATTAGAAACTCATAAAAGGAAGGGAATACTGGTGTTTGTTTATTTATTTATATATTCTGCTGCAGCACTTAGTACTATCTTATATACAAAATAAACTTAATCCTCTCGATTGACAATAAATCTATATTCCTGAAAAGTAAATGCTGACAAGAGGATTCTGGTTCTTCTAATGTTTGCATTCCACTGTATAGATGGTGAGCTATCAAGATACAATTTGTGGCTGGACATGATGGCTTATCCCTGTAATCTCAGCACTTTGGGAGGCCAAGGCAGTAGGATCACTTGAGCCTGGGAGTTCGAGCTTACAATGAGCAAGACCCTCTCAAAAAAAAAAAAAAAAAAGATGTAGATGTAATTTGTTATCTTCTCTGTACTTCACTGGTTATTAGAAGATACTGATCCAGGTGAACAATATCGTGTCAATCTCACATATACAATTTTCACAGCCATTAATAATAGGGTTACATTTGTACTTGCTATCAATAATTTTGAAAAATAAAATTTTCTTCAAGAAATAGAATAATTTTCTTCAGGTAAATACAATATTAAAAATGAGTTAGAAATCCTTTCAATCAATGAGAACAAGGTTTTAAGGAAAATACTGACTTTCACATTAAGTTTAGTTTCATAACATTTAATTCCTTATTCATTATTTTTTCAATATCAAAAAGCACTATTTATTCTAACTCCAGTTTTATATCTGACTTTAGTAGAGCATATTTTTAATTCGTCTTGAATCTTTAACTTGCAGCCCAAGCTTACTTGATGTCAGAATAATTTGATTTTAATGTTTTGAATCTTTAAGCCATATTTTTGCTCTTGAATACCGTGAGGAATTTAACAATTCATAAAGCATTAGGTTTTATTTTACATATTACATATAGTAGTTCCCTCTTATTTGTGGTTTCACTTTCCATGGTTTCACCATAGCCCAAAAATATTACTTAGAAAATTCCAGAAATAAACACTTTTTAAGTTTTAATTGAGTGCTGTTCTGAGTAGTGTGATGTCATTGATGTCCTCTGCTCTTGACATGAAACCAGCCACACAGTCATGTAGTTGTTGTCAGCTACTTTTGGCACCACATCTAAAGAGCTAACTTGAGAATGAAGTCAACACGGAGTAAAGCATGGAAAGAGATAGGGACTGATTTCTATTAATATATTTTTGGACACCTGGATTTGAATGAGAGTAAAAAGAATAATAATCATTTTAACTAAAGCCAGTTTGAATTGAGTTTTGATCATTTGCAACTACAACATTTCTGACTATTATAGCCTTAATTTATGCAAATTTAAAACATATGAATAATACTATTGTACATTGAGTCGTTCTGGTTTAGTTCATAGATATATGAAAATTAAATATATCTGTGATACATATAAATATATCTGGTTCATTTCATAATATATGAAAATTAAAATACAGCATAATAGACCACCATTTTCAAACTTTCTTAGTCTAAACTGGTAGTAATACATTATTTCAGTCACACTGGCCCTCAGTGGGAAATATTTGGTATTGTTTACAACAAATGAATGTTTAAGTGTTTTTTAAAACATAAGGTTTACATCTTGGGTAACATACGTATATTGATAAATTAATTGAAACAAATAATCTGGGGACAATTTAACTAAAAGCAACAGTAATTTAAAAGTCACTTAAGCATGATGGCAGTAAAATTGAAAAGGACATTAGAATAAAATGAAGAGAAAAAGAAAAGAGTAGCAAGGATCACTGTATGGAATGACAAAAATATCGATTTAGGAAAAGATACAGAAGCTTGACTTTATTCTGTGGACTTGCACAAATAATGCCAAAAGGTATTATTTGTTTCACTGACATATAGGCCAACACAGTAATTTATTACCAGAACAAGTTAACATATATTACTTCAAGTTTAGTAGAAAAATTATGGGAGCTTTTTTTCTCATTCTCTTGTTGAAAAAGTCTACAAAATTAATTTGTACAAATTTCCGACAGAAGAGAAAGTGAATAAAGTGAGTGTCTTAGAGATAGGGATAGAATTTTGCTGAAGTGTTTATTATGCTCTCCTTTTGGCTTTAAATCAATTTTTATACAATTATTATTAGTTTTGTACTAGAAACTGCTAGTTCATATATTAATATACATAAATGTGAATGCTTGAGTGAAATTTTAGAATACACCATAATTAGAAGTAACCACAGAATAAGAGGACATTAACATAATTAGAAAAAATGCTTTGTATGATATTCAGTCCCTTGAAATAGAATATGTTGTAGCAATGGAAAACAAACACCCAAGTCTAAGTAGATTAAGGTAACGGAAGTGTTTATTTTCTTGCTCATGCTACATATCCAGTTTGAGTCAGTGGAAGAGGGTTGTGAGCGTCTACATATCATTGTCACAAAGGGAGCATGGCTGTGGGTTTTATCTCAACTCATTTTTCTTAATCACTGAAACAATGGGAAGATATACATTGATATGCATACTGGTTATGATGAGGTTTGGCCCAGAGTGCTATATATTACTTCTCATGTTGCATTGGCCAAAGTCAGTCACAAGAAGACCTCAGCTAACTTTCAAGGGTACTTGGAAAGAGGGAAGTGAAAAATATTTGTTGAAGAACACTGATGGCTGCCAGAGTCCTCTATTCTAATCAACATATATATGGCTCATTCTCCTTCCTGCAGTTTATACTCTGCCACTTACCAAGACACACAAAGCAGAATCCCACCCGATATCAGAATCAATTAGTCCAAGATCTCTCAGTGGTGCACAGTTGTCACTCTAAATGGGAATGATGTGTCGTACTACTTTCTATGAATCACCTTGATGTAGAAATTAATGTACTGAGGGGGGAGGGATAGCATTAGGAGATATACCTAATGCTAAATGACGAGTTAATGGGTGCAGCACACCAACATGGCACATGTATACATATGTAACAAACCTGCACGTTGTGCACATGTATCCTAAAACTTAAAGTATAATAATAATAATAATAAAGCAAGTTAATTGAAACTCACACAAACAAAATATACTATGGAATAGATAATGCTTACCATTTATAAAGGAGAATAAAGGGCGACATAGCATCCATTGGCTTGTAGTAGCTTTTAAGTTCTAGGCAGACTTTCCAGGGCATCTCACTCTAGAGCAGAAAATAATCCTTTATTTGGCCCCATTTTCTTTGGAAGAGGCTTACCCATTAATTCTCTGTGGCCTTTGGTTGTGACCTCACAGAACTTCTTTTTGTTTGTTTTTGTAAGCCATATGAAAAGTGAGCATTGGAAAAATGACCTATTTGAAGAAGGAGCAATTTTCATAGCTCACTTGTAGCATAAGTGTTTGGTGACCAAGCTGTTGTTTTAATTCCTGGACAATCACATTATATTTTACTATAGGTTGACAATACTTTACCAATATAAATTTGTCAGGAGATTTCTGTTATCCCCATGGAATTATAGTCATACCAACAGTTACTTTATAGACAAGTATTTTAGATTGTGTGTGTGTGTGTGTGTTTGTAATGTGGAATATATAGCTAATACATAAGTTATGTTTTATCTCTATTTGTCTTCTTTCTCTCAACTTAATTTTAGGTCTTTTGGCTTTCGTGGAAGAGACATTCTGAGTTTCATTTTTTACTGAATTATTTCATCTAGTTGAAGCATTTTAATCTGTTTAGTGGTTCTAAAAGAGGGCATAAAGCCCATAGCCTAGATTGCATCTTTCTTTCCAGGTTGGATTTTTATCAGCTTTATTCACTCAAAGTATTTCTCAATTTTGTCTTTGATTGTTTGGTATTCAGAAGAAGTTGCCTCTTCCATTCTGCGAAATTCCTCTTATTTGTGGACCCTTTCTCTTCTCTTTCATTTCTTCTTGCAAATTGACCTATTATTTTCTCAGTACATTTCAGTCATTTACTAGCTTATCTAATGCAGACAGCAGCATTCCCCACATTTTGTAAAAGTCCTCTTTTCCATTCTCTTATCTTAGAGCTAAAGTTTATAAGTACTGCCTTTAAAATTATTGTGAGTTATGGTTTTACTGTTTCACAATTAGATAACATGAAATTCCATCCTTCCAGCTTCCAGCAACCATTTCTTCACTGACTCCTTTCAGCTTCTTAAACTAGTACCTTCTATTTTGGGAGTTTTTTTTTTTACAATAGTTCTTCATCTCCAGTACCAATTTCTGTACTTGTCAGTATAGGGTAGGTTATGATGCAGTAGAAAGCAAACTTAAGTCTCATTGGGTGAAATATCAATGTATTATTTCTCAGAGAAATAGAGCAGTTTAATATTTCCAAAAGAAATCCAGAAATATCTGAACAGCACCCCTAATTCCATATGCAAATAAGTATGAAAATCTGGATGAAATGCATATTTTTCTAAGAAAGTATATGTTATAAATATGATGTATAAAGAGAGAGCCTAGGTATGCAAATAATTATGGAAAAATTAAAAAGTATAATTTTATAATCATAATCATGAGTTTGGAAAGAACTTTCCAATCCTGAATAGCATAAAAATAGAGCCAAAAAAAAAAAGATGTACAGTTTAACAAGAAAATGAGTAAAATTTTGTAAGGCAAATGTATAACAGCTAAAGTTGGAAGATAAAGAAGAAATTAAACTTCTTTCTAGACGTGAAAAATGATATATTAGTATTAAAATGTGATATCATTTTTACCTCATAGCATAATGATAAAATAAAATGATTAAAATATTTTTTGTTAAAACAGCTATAGGCATTGTGTTACATAATATAATATATACAAAGGATACAATTTTCTTCAGAGTGATCTATTTAAGCAACTATGGTTCTACAAATGTATGATATAAAAGTGATTAGACAGGTAAGAAATGTATGTAAAGAATGTCATTGTAGCAATAAGATTATTTAGAATAATAAAATGTTGGAATAAACAAATGCATAACAAGTCAAATAAAACTAAATGGATATCAGTAAGAGTTAGTTTCATTAAAAAGCATATGACCATTCAACCTTATTAGATAGAACACATGTCTTGGCTTAGAAAAATGTGCTGACATGTGAAGATGCTCGTGACATGGCAGCGAAAAGTAGTTTTATAGAGAAGTATATTATCTTTTTTTTTCCCTTAAGGAAAAGATTAAGGATTCACTTTTATTAACTGTTATATAAATCTCCACATTATTTTTGTCCATGAATTTTTAAAAACAAACATCACCAAAGCCAGTCCAGAATAGTTCCATTTTAGGAAGAAATATTTTACTCATAAATACACTGCCCCAGTGCCAAGTAGAAAATCTGACATAGAATAAAGAACTTTAATTTTATTGACAAATGGAATTTAAATAAACTAATAGTAACAAAAAATTATAAATAATACTAAAGTTTTTGGAAAATACCCATTTCCCTACCACCAAAGATTTTGTCAAAATACTAAACGTTTTTCAATTTCGCTTATTTTAGCTTTTGAGTCAACAGTATCTTTTTAAAATCTAGAATATTTGAACAGCTAAGGAATTTATTGAATTTTCTAAACAGTTACATGAACATGTTTATTATTAAAGCACAGCATATACTGTGTGTGCCTCTGTGTGTTGGGCCCTCTTTTCATTTAACTAACCTTGTGTTATTTTCATTGAAAACAAATTACTGTTCATGCATTCAAAGGGCAATGAGCAATTAGAATATAATTGATCCAACTGAGCATCCGATTTCAGCCTTGTGCTGAGAAAATGTCTTGAAATAATGTCTTTCCCATTAGCAATTTCACCTAATTCAGAAGACAGTTTCTTGAATGTGAGAATGGTATTGACTTGAATGAGAGTTAACTACCATTACCAAGATTACTAAGAACTTCTCATATATTTTAAATTTGCATTTGCCATTGAAGAGAATATTGATAAATAATGATAAATTATGTTTATATTTTTGGTACATTTCAAATGACATGCATTTGTTATTTTGTATCTTATTGCACTTCTGTGTTGTTTTAAACTAATATTTTAATAGGACAATTTTCTTTCATTTCATTAGCTATTTATTGAGTTGCTAAAATATGCTAGCCTCTCTGATAAACTCAGGAAATACAATAATGAATAAGGCAAACATCTTTTGTCAATATAACAGGACAAATAAAAGTTTAGCAAGAAATTGCAGTAATTAATTTGAGATAAGTGTAAAATGGTGGTAGGTACTAGAAGAAAAGGATTAATACAGGTGGGACACAGCTTCAAAAATTAAGGAGCACTTGAACAAAGTGATGGTATTGAGAGACAATCATTGAATTTCTTCAAGGTGGCAGATGCTTTACATGAATTAATCTTCATGATATTTGGCAGTTAAACATTTTCACAACTGTGCTGACAAACTAACATGCAAAGAAGTGAAAAAGAAATTTGCTGAAGCCCACAAAACTGACCTTTTAAAAAGCTAGAGTTTGAAATCAGGATTCTCTCCAAAGCCAAGGTTTCTCAACCCCCATCCCATCACACCATGATGCCTAATTTCTAAGACAAAGAGGAAAAGCTGAATGGCAGGATGGCTTTTCAGAGACAAGCAGCAGTGTATACTAAAGCATCAAAGTCTGAAACCACAGTAAAGTTGTTTGGAGCCGGACATATGGCAGGAGAAAACTGAAGAAATTGGGGTTGAAAAATTGCATAGGGATAAAAACAGGGAGGGAATGGTGAAAGCTAAGGGGTTTGGAATTTTTCTTTTTTTTTTTTTTTCCAATCAGTAATGACAAAACATTAAAGGTGTTAAACAAGGGAATAACTTTAATTGATCTGAACATTAGAAAGCTGATAGATTAGAGATGAGAACTCTTGGTAAAATCTTTGAAGGGCTCACCTGATACGCTACTATTAAGAAGGATGATATGGAATAAAAGGGATGAATCAGAACTATTAAAAGGATATATGAGTAAAAGAGGAAGTTAAAGGGGTACAATGAGAAAAATGAGAAGGGAATAAAAGCATTCTGAAATTCCTCTTATGCTGTTATCAGGTAACCACTAAAGAGTCATTTAGGTAAATTTATATTCAGAAAGTCCTCCTCCTTTTTCAATAAAACACAAATTTCTCATCTGTATTAAGTCAAATTTAATAAAATGGAACAATAAACTGTTCTGTGGTTAAATAATACATTGTGCTAGATACTGATAGGAAATTAAAGAGGACATATGAGGGTCAATTGTACCACTTTTTCTCCAAGCCTCTCTATGTTCTACTGGTGCCAAAAATCTCTTTCCCTTACACATATCTTGACTGGTTGTATTAGATTATTCAGAGCTATCAAACAAACATTTATTGGATAGGCAACATGTGCCAGGGATGGTGATATAGAGTTGCATTGAAATGCACCCTGCTATGAAAGATTTTACATTCTCATAGAGTATACATGCTTAAAACTGTAAATTAAAATAGAAAGCAAGAAGCCAAGTAATAAATGTTTGTATAATAGAGAGTGGTGGAACAGAGTAAGAAGTAGTTTGCACTTCCTAGAGGTAACAAGAAAACTCCAGGAAAGAGTAGATGCTTTTATAAGGTTGTAAAGGAAGGGTAAAAACCTGGAAATTAAAGGTTCGTGCATGATGAAGGTGGAAAACAACTTGGGGGGAAATATCAGTACTACCGTTTTAAAGGGAATACAAAGTATGAAAATGTTTGGTAAAACGTAGTTGTGAGATACAAAGTTTGAAAGAGAAACAAAGGCCAAATTATAAATGTTCTGCGATAGCATTTAATCTTTAATATCACTAAGGAGAAAAATATAAAATAACAGAATAAATATTGAGCAGAATGGACAAATTTCACTGCTAAGCTATAAACCCAGTCCAGCAGAGAGTCTAAGTATTGAACTCTGAGGTTTGGGGGACTACAAACACTCTCTCTCTTCCATTCTAGGGAAGTAAAATCTCTTAGTGTTGGTAATTGGCTAGAGGTATCCTGGCTTGTGGGTTCAGTAAGTGCTAGGCTGACTGGAAGTGGTCTTCGGTACATATTGGTCATCTGCTGTGAGACTCTGGTGCTCTGCTGCCTTTGTTGTATAAGTAAAGAGCCTGAGCAAGGTGATGACACCCAATCAGGTCTATTGGTTTCCATAGCCTAGGTGGTCATGTCAAGATGTGATAACAGAGTTAATCAATATATTTAGAAAGATGAGGGAAATTGCCTTTAAAAAAAAATAATAACAGGTTTGAAGGACTGATGAGTAAACAGGCAAGACCACAAACTAAGACATTGGAAACTTTGCTAATAAATAGAAGTAGACATAACAGGAGTTTATGTGAGATTCAGTATTGAATTTGGGAATTTAAGGAAGAGGGAAGATTTTGTTTTGTCACTGTGGAGATGCCATTCCCCATAAGAGGGTCCATGAAAGAATGAATCAATAGGAAATGGAAGAGGGAAAAATAATCTGGTTAAGGAATCTTGGATTCATGTCCTATCAGGGCATCTAAATGAATAAGACTTGTAGACGGAAGATGCAAATTTCTGAATATTGGGTGAGGGACAGAGGCTAAAATAAGTACTTTGTGATCAGGAATATAGAGAAGTAATTAGAGCTATAAAAGTGATTGGATAAAAATACTCAAGAGAATATAGATTATGAAGATAAAAGAATAATAATTGTTCAATGATAAACAACAGTATTTCTGCCATTAAGATGATAGTTAAGTGGGAAAACAAAGAGTGGCCAGAAAGGTAGAGAAAAACTACAAAGGAAAAAAGAAATACAAGAGAAAAGAGAGAGCAATCAACAGCACAAATGTCAGAGAGACGTGGAAGATTAAAAAAAAAGAAGGAAGAAAGTATAAAAAAAGGAAAAGGATCGGCCAGGTGCGGTGGCTCACGCTTGTAATCCCAGCACATTGGGAGGCCGAGGCGGGCAGATTACCTGAGGTCAGAAGTTCGAGACAAGCCTGCCCAAAATGGCAAAACCCTGTCTCTACTAAAAATATAAAAAATTAGCTGGGCGTGGTGGCAAGTGCCTGTAATCCCAGCTACTTGGGAGGCTGAATCAGGAGAATCACTTGAACCCGGGAGGTGGAGGTTGCAGTCAGCCGAGATCGTGCCACTGCACTCCAGCCTGGATGACAAGAGTGAAACTCCATCTCAAAAAAAAAAAAGGTAAAGGATCAATACATTTCCAATCAGGTGGTCATTGGTGACTATATGAAGAAATGTTGCAACTCAGAGGTAGATACAGACTCCATAAAGCAGTGACAAGGTCTGTGAATTAAAAGGTTAGAAAAAGGGGATTAAAATATTTTCTTTCATAAAAAGTATGGTTAGAAAGGAATAAAACACTGAGAGTGCTACTTTTGAAAGACCAGAGGTTTCTTGGAGATTTTGGTTGTTTGTTTGTTAGAATGAAAGAGCCTTTAGCAGTTTTAGAGGCAAAAAGGATGGAGCCCACTGACAGAAAGAAGCTGAAAGTGCGGAAGAGAAACGAAGCAGAGACCGTGGTGATGGCCAAGAGCACAGGGAGAGGGAAGGCTTCGCATAGGAGGATGAAGACCTTACCTAATGCAGAGGCTAAAGTGTAAGATTTGTGTAGATGAGATACATTTGTAGGCTTAGGGAAAAAGTGAAGGGTAGTAATGCTTCATACTGTCTACTTTTGTTCTAATTTCAATGATAATTAATATGCTATAAAAATGACAAAGTTAGTTTAGTAAAAATTTAGAATAGTTATTGAAGGAACTGGGAGATGAAGTTGATTCTCAACAAGTAAAATGATTTCCAGGTGGGACTAAGTAACATCTGATACTATAAGTTGTAAATGTCTGGTATCAGTCTGCATACTTTTGCCATTTTATGTGTTTGCATTCCATATAAATAGACAGGGTGAGGGAGATAGTTGCGTTTAACCAGAGTTTGAGATTTCCAGTGTGGGTATGGTGGAAAGACAATGGCATTCAGTGATTATAGTGCTATAAGAAATTAAGGAAATGATAAAAATTAAGATGAAAGCTGGGTAGGTGAAGAAGCAAGATGAAAATAGTGCTGATGAAAAGGAAGAAAACAAGGAGTATCCATTTGATGAAAAGCAGTTTAAAAGAAAGAAGAGGAGAGAGAAAGAGGGAAGGAAGGAAAGAAAAAAGGAAGGAAAGAAAGGAGTGAGAGAGATGGAAGGATTAATAACTAGTTATGATTTTTTAAAATATGTATTAGAATTTATTTCATAGCTGAATCAATTTAAATATGAGATCATAGGTTTATTTTGTTGAGAATTAGCAAACTGAAGTAGAGTTTACCTAGATTGTAGTTGTGAATACAAGAAATACTGTATTTAGGGCTGGGCATGGTGGCTTATGCCTGTAATCCCTGCACTTTGGGAGGCTGAGGCGGGCGGATCACTTGAGGCTGGGAGTTCAAGACTAGCCTGGCCAACATGGTGAAACCCCGTCTCTAGTAAAAATACAAAAAATTACTGAGGCTTAGTAGTGGGTGCCTGTAGTCCCAGCTACTCAGGAGGCTGAGGCAGAAGAATCACTTGAACCTGGGAGGTGGAGGTTGCAGTGAGCCGAGATCGCGCCATTGCACTCCTGGGCAGCAGAGCTAGACTTCGTCTCAAAAAAAAAAAAAATAGAAAGAAAGAAATACTATATTTAGAACTTGGGATGACTCCTAATGGACAATAAAATCATCTAACTTTGTGAGGAAATTTGAAATGGAAAGAAACATCACAATTATGTGTTCACTTAGTCAATGAATGTGAAGACTCGCCATAGGAGATCATGGCAATGTGATATAGAAAGTGAATTTGATGTAGTTTTAACAGGGAGAGATGTATGTAAAAAGGAGAAAGCAATGTCAGCATTGGAAATCGGAAGCCGTGATATTGTTTAGCTTTTGTGCCCCTTATTTGGAGACTAGTTTTGGAGAACGGGAAAATAGGCATCTGCCATTAGAAAAAAAACAGAAGATGTTTCCATTAAGGTGGACTGGAGCAAAGTGCTCTATGAAGAAATAAGAATACCTTAGACACACACAAGAGAAATGCTTTGGGTGGGGTTAGAGTGCGACAATTTATTATGAGTGAGGTGGGTAGGGGATGTGGATAGACAGCATATGGGAATGGCTGCAAAAAAACACAGTTAACTTGCAAGATTTGTGTGTTCAGTTGAGTTTGGTGTTAATAGGATGCAGGAAAATGTATAATTAACTATCCTCAAGGTTCTAAATGTTTATTTTATACAATGTTGTTTTAATGTAGTGGAAATGAGTGAAGGTCCCAACTGGTGTCTGAGCTTGAAATGTCTATGTAATTTCTAGTTTATATTTAGTAGACCAAGTCAAATTTAACAGAAGTGTTGCCACTAAAAATGTATTTGATGTCACTAATTTAGCTTTTACTACGAAGCATTGTTTTGCAGGTTACAGGAAAGATTTAAGAAACGCTTTTTCTTAAACAATGACTGACTTCAGGATTGGGGCAGGAATGGGTTATGATGACCTTGGGACTGCTTTGTTACGTCAGAAAGTAATGTTGGTAGATTTGATGGGGCCATGTCACAAGGACCTGGGAGCCAACATGAAAGGGCTTCTTCTGGAAAAACCTTGGACACTTTGAGCATCAAAATAATGAGGGACAATGTAAACCATTCATAAAATGTAAATCCATTAGTTAAAAACAACAAAAAAGAAAACACCCAGGTGGGGAGGAGAGAGGGTTCTTTCTCACAGTAGAATGCCAAATCAAACTGGTATATTTGGAGGGGATGGTGGAGTTGGAAGTCTCATTTTCTTACAATCGTTTTATAGACTGCTTCAGTCAGGAATCATCACTGCATGCTGAATTTAGGTAAGGGGTTTTGATAAGAAGCAGAATAGTTTTATGGTTTTAAAGTCTCTTCCTATAGACTCTGTATTAGTATCAAGGAAAGAAATAGCAACAATGCAGTAGATAAATCAGATACTTTTGTATTTAAAATTAACATAAAAATGAAATTACATGAGAAAAATGCAAATGGAGAAGTTTTACGACATAACTGACTGACACTCCTCAAAACTGTCCAAGTCATGGCAAACAAGGAAAGGCTGAGATAGTGACATAGATCAGTGCGGCTTAAGGAGACATGGCTACTAAACGCAGTTTGCTATCCTGGATTGGGTCCTGGAACAGAAAAAAAAAAAAATTACTAGAAAACCTGGGGAAGTCCAAATGTAGTCTGAAGTTTATTTAATTGTAATGTGCCTGTTTTAATGTTTTAGATCTGAGAGAAGGGTATATGGGAACTTTATAAACTTTTCTGTAAATATAGAATAATTCCAAAATAAAACTTTATTTAAGAGGGGTGGAGGAGGGCAGATAGACTTTGTGTGCCCTCAGATGTGATACCCTGTGAAGGACCCAATATCACATGTAGTTATCCAGCTGAGAATGCATAACCTGAATTTAACCATATGAAAACATAGACAAACTCAAAGTGCAGAGCATTTTGTTAAAACAAAAAATATTTACTGCATTATTCAGAACTGTCAGATTTGAAACTGTCCATGTTATATAAGACAAAGACATGCTGAAGGAATACTCCAGATTGAAGTAGATTAAAAGACATGACAAATAAATACAAGATCTTAGACCAGTTTCTATGCTGGGAGGGAAAAAATACTATAAAGGACTTTAGTGGTTCAATTGAACAAAATTGGAAAATGAATGGCAGATTAGTAAAATGTATCATGTTTAAATTTAAGTTGACGTTTGTATTTATATAAGAGAATATCCTAGTGTAAGGAGTTATACACTAAAGTAAAGGTAGAGAGGCATGATATATGACTCAATCTCAAAAGCTCCAGAAAAATAAGTATAATAGGAATATATACATAAATATTAATATTTATATATATTTATATAAATATAAACATAAATGTTTATATATAAAGACAAATGGGGCAAAATATTGATGATTGTGTCTAAAGAGCATGTCGGTATTCTTTTCATTCTTATTGCAATTTATCTGTGTATTTGAACTTTCTAGCTATCGCTCCTATTAGAAAGAAACAAATTTATTCTAAGAAAGGCAGTGAGACCAATACTTTAGGTAGAATAATTACAGTACAGTAATATAATTTTTAAGCTGGAAGGAGCTCTCTGAGACGTTGAATTTGGAGACGTCTCTCATGTATGTATGCCCAGAATATTGAATAGAAATTGGCAAATAAAATAGGTTTGAAATTCACATTTTGAAAAAATGAATGAATGGATGAATCTTGTTAGAACTTGCAATATCAGCTACTAATAGGTAGCAGATATTTTCCATCCTCAAGTAGTCTGAGGAGGTATTGTCTCTAAATTCATGGGCTAACATAAGCAACATGTGACATCAAGCAAATATCAGCCTTTGCCATCCATCGTCAGGTTTAAAGGACACTTGGTGTCCATGAATGTGGTTAAGACATCTAGAAAAAAGTTGTAACCTACATAATGTCAAAGGGCTGGGAATTTCAGGCTGTATATTCTAGGTTTTTCTGACACATTGCTGTAGAAACTTAGGTAAAAACATGTAAGCTTTCATTTTGGTTTCTTTACCAGAAGACCAGCCAGGTGTATATGCTAACAGGCCATACATGGAAGGCAACAGTGGAAATTAATTTATTTCTTATTTGTAAACATAGCAAAGTAAATGAAAAACTGAAAATGAAATCAAATTTAGGTAATTTAAAGTGAGATGTGTTTACATAGAAAAAAACAGATACATCTCTTTGATAAACCCTTAAAATGTGTGAGCACAGGAACTTCTGTTGTGAGTGCATAGAAAATGTGTATTTCTTGTGTATATAAAGACAGCTTCCTGAGACTTTCTTATCTCAGTTTAATGTCTTAAAATCTACTTAACCATAACCATAACCATAACCATAGAAATGGGTTTGGGGTGTATTTAATCTCTTACTAAGATTTACAGAGGGCATTAAATAAAAGTCTAGGGTATTAAATAAAAGCTATCTGAATGCTCAGATAGCCACAACACTAGCTTTTTTTTTTCTCCCCTGCCTTTCCCGAAGAGGATGTATTTCTCTGAGTAATCTAAATGAAAAACATGATTTTATTCCCCTCTTTCTCTAAGAAAATTTCTATATAAGCAGTTGGTACATTTTCCATTTCAGTAACTGTTCTATAATGGAATTTTAAAAA
The DNA here is from genome assembly GCF_028878055.3 of Symphalangus syndactylus. Classification (NCBI taxonomy): domain Eukaryota; kingdom Metazoa; phylum Chordata; class Mammalia; order Primates; family Hylobatidae; genus Symphalangus; species Symphalangus syndactylus. The sequence goes on from NC_072428.2 coordinate 16,997,684, forward strand.
GCTGAAACAGAAATTTAGGCTTTTTTTTTTTTAACAGCTCCCTCAGTGCTTAAGGTATCTGCTTATCAAGTGGTTTTCAAAGTGATGAGTTAAATACTAGCTAAGAAGTGACTGGTGAAAACAAAGCTTTTAGCATTCACACAGAATGTGGAATTGTGGACTTTGCTGTTGCCTGTGTATTAGTATGGAGCCAATAGTTGAGGCTAAGTTTTATAACCCTGGGCAAATCCTTTTACAATGCTGTGCATCGATTAATGGATTGGTGAGTTGAGGTTTTCTTTTTTTTTTTTTTTGAGACGGAGTCTCGCTCTGTCACCCAGGCTGGAGTGCAGTGGCGCGATCTTGGCTCACTGCAAGCTCCGCCTCCCGGGTTCACGCCATTCTCCTGCCTCAGCCTCTCTGAGTAGCTGGGACTACAGGCGCCCGCCACCGCGCCCGGCTAATTTTTTGTATTTTTGGTAGAGACGGGGTTTCACCGTGGTCTCGATCTCCTGACCTCGTGATTCGCCCGCCTTGGCCTCCCAAAGTGCTGGGATTACAAGCGTGAGCCACCGCGTCTGGCCGAGTTGAGGTTTTCAATGTTGTCTTAATGAAAATTTGATATTTTGAGGCCTTTGAAAGAACATCTCTATAGGAATAAAAAGTCTGTTTTACTTGGGAAAAAAAAGAGACAGAAAGTTAAGTTCAAGAGAAATTATTCTCTTTTTCTATCGGACAGTTTATCATTATTCTTTAAAACAAAATTTAAGCAAATGGCACCAAGTAATAAAAATTTCATTAGAATAGTTTGGCACATTACCATTACCATTACAGTTGCATTGAAGGAATGTAGAAAACTCAGAGGTGATCCAAAAATTATTACAAAGTTGGGTAATGGTAGGGAAAAAATGAAAAAGATGAAGCATAAGAATAAAATGAGTATAGCAAAATTCAGTAGTACTCAAATATGTGGTAGCTTTAAAATTCAGATGACAGGGACTAGCTAAGTTCAGCTTCCAATAAAGATAGACAAGGAAAAGAGAAGTCAGGACTCTCATCAGTTAGGCTCTGTGTTTGACTGTGAGACCACAACACTGAAATAAATAAATAAATAAACAAATAAATAAATAAATAAAGGCTAAACACGTTTTAACAATAAAAGGTTTTATTGTTTTTTTCTACCTCCACAATAAGTCCAGTGCTTCTACGATGGCTCAAAAGAGACAAAGCTTCCTTCTATCTTTCTGTTGTAGGAGGCTTTGTGTACATTTTTCACATTGAAGTTCAACTTATGGTACGAAATAACTGCTAGACACATAGCCATCCAGACTGTCTTTGAAGTCAATAAGAAGAAGAAGGGGAGGGCTGGGTGTGGTAGCTCACACCTGTAATCCCAGCACTTTGGGAGGCCAAGGCAGGAAGATCACCTGAGGTCAGGAGTTCAAGACCAGTCCGGCCAACATGGTGAAACCCCATTTCTACTAAAAATATAAAAATTAGCCAGACGTGGTGGTGGGCACCTGTAATCTCAGCTACTCAGGAGGCTGAGGCAGGAGAATTTCCTGAACCCGGGAAGCAGAGGTTGCAGTGAGGTGAGATTATGCCATTGCACTCCAGCCTGGGTGAAACAGCGAAACTCCATCACAAGACAAAAAAAAAAAAAAAAAACAGGAAAGGCCAAAAAAAAAAAAAAAAAAGTACAGTTCTGGAAGTTCCACTCAATTACTTCTGCTTATACTTACTGGATTTATTTTCATGCAAGAGAGATGTACCTATATACATATATGTTAATATATATGTTAAATATTAAAATATATGTATATGAATGATTTCCCTATTTTACCAGATATGTGTCATTCTTAGAATTATTGGCTGCATTTTGATTTAAAAGATTCTACTAGACACTGTAGAATTGCAGGTTGTAGCATCTGCCACACTAATACCTACATGGGGTGAGTTAAATTCCTTGAACAAATTCTCAGATGGCTTGAGACAGTACAGAAGAATGTATCCAAGATATAAGGGACAAGGAAAATGAAGAAAAGATTTATCCTTCAATTTTACCTACTTCTGAATATTCTCTACTTTCTCATCATTCTCTAATGTTTGCATAATCTTCCTGAAGGACATACAAACAATGTGAACTTAAAGATTTCATTTCGCTGTAAGCCAACCAGTCTTTTACTTGTTTTTGTACAATATGCGATTTGAAAATGTTAGGTATTAAGTAGGCATTTAATTCAAACAATCACTATTTTTACCTATCCCTTTTTCTTCCAACATTTCACCATTAGCTACCACAAGAACACAGGTGATATTCCATTTTTTTAGTTAAAATAATCTTTTAAAATGTGGATGCACTTTCAGGAACTACTGGCCAGGAAATGATGAAAAGTGAGGACTCTAAAGATTCATAAAGGTGTTCCTTGAACTCAAGGAGTGTGCAGATCAGTGATGGATATCAACAAGAAAAATAAAGTTAAAGGTTATAACTGCTATATTTTAAAGAGCTTCAAAAAATAGACAAAAGGTGTCTGAGACAGAATTAGTAGCTCAAAAAATCTGAGAAATATTTCCTTGGGAGAAGAAATATCTTAAGCAGTTAATGGTTCTAACTATTTATGGTAATACCATAGGACAGATATTTTTGCAATCCTAGCTGACTGAGCTAAAACACTGATTTGGGATTTTTATTATAATAGAAAGCGAGAGTGGGAAGTTGGACTAATGGATACAATGTAGGAGAACTAAACCAAATCACGAATTTGAGAATTAGTGTTACTTGGTTAAATGTTAAAATATATACACGTGAGAGCTAGAGTTAAGTGTCTATAGCTTCCCCTTGATGCTTACTAGCTCAGACAAGAACCCCAAATTTTGATAGTCTTGGTAGTAGTAAACATGGAAAGGAATATTTGCAAAAAGTGAGCATCATTGCCTTTCTATACTATCAGCTACTGCAGTCCCTAGAAACAAATGATATCTCTATTTGAAGCTATGAGATCCATGATCAATAAGCAATGCCAACCAAACCTTGAAATTTTCAAGTGTCAGCAAGTGTGCAATTTCTCCTTATCTCTGCTCGGATTATAGGGCTTTGGTTTTTCACATTTATTTCCCAGAGCTTAATGTGTAGGTAAAGAGAAGGAAAAAAAATGATTATATTAGACACATGGAAGAATTGGAGGAGGGAGTGTTGAAAGTTCATAAACTTCTCCAAACTCTAACGCTGATACCAAGAACAAATAATTGTGCAATTAAGTAAAAAGGCATTCTACATTCAATGTATGTGGAATGTCTTGGCAAGATTGCTATTCAGAGTGAATATACTAAGACAAGCAGATGCCACACGTTAAGAAGTAGTTTGCAAACAAATATATAATGAGTATTCAGTTTTAATCCTGGCTTTTACAACCTCGTATTCTTTTAAAAGAATTGAATATGGCTTGCACAATTAAACGAATATAAAGTTATATATAAAAAGATTAGAGATAATGAAAGAAGAATAGTGAGAGTAAGCTATTCTACACACCCAAGATAGGATAATGACATCATCTCTTTTTTTCACCCAAAATGAAACTAGCTTTCATTTTTGTTATTATTATTAGAGCACTTGGACTCAGGAAAAATTCACATTAGAGCAATATAAAAAAACTTTAAAGAAGGTAGTGAGAATTACTCCATATAGTAATACCGAAAGATAATTATTCATATTTTATTATATATCCTGCCATACTTTTCTAAACACATAAACATACATAAATGGCTACTATTTTGTACTTGTGTTTTAAACACTCAGTACTATGTTCTAGATATATTTTCATGTTAATAGACTTTAATTTCAATTACTGCATTACATTCCATTGTACAGAAATATATCTGTATATCTGATTCCCCATTACATAAACTTAATGATTTAAATTATTAAACATTACAATTAAACTCAATGCATGTTCCAGGCTAGCTGTATAGCCAGTGATTAATTTCAGAAAAGAGAAAGCTCTAGGCTATTATCAAAATTGTTAACATGGCTACAGAAGTGAGTTCTAGACTGATCCTGCAGAAATAATTTTGAGACAATATCAGGGAATACGCCCATTAGGAGAATAGCTATTTTTCTCTCAATCTGTAAGGCTGGCTATCGGGAAGCAGTCCTTGTGGCTGTTAATTCCAAGAGGACAGTGCCTTATTTGTGATCCATATGTCAGGAAGCAGCCCCCACTGAAATTTTGTCCCGAGAACTAGAAAACTTTGGCTATGATCTGCAGAGTCAAGACGGTGCTTCTGCCTCCTCACTTGTGTGTCCCAAGAAAATTTTGCCAAGCTGTCATCTAAGTATCAGGAAGCTGCTGGGCCAGGAACGGTGTACCCAGAGCTTTGCCACACAGTAAGATATGCACTGTCAATGACAGGCCATGGGGCTTGCCTCTCAGCATCCATGAGACTAGTGATTGGTGCCTGGGATGCTGCCTAGAAACCGAATGCTCCTACACTGTAGTTGCCAGCAGAACATGGAAGGAGCTAATATGTATTACATAGTCTCCAGATCACTCCTGTTTTCCAAATGTCATGGTACTGCACCTGCTTAGATGAACCCATCATACCCGTAATCCTAGCTTCAAGGCAGTCTATAATCTATAAAATTATAGACTCTCTGATTCCACAGTACAGACAGTAGGCTTCTCTGATGCCACAGCACAGAAAGTGCCAGAAGAAGGGTGGAATGGAGGCTAAAAGCCAGTTAACTATATTCATTAAAATTACCTGGTTTTAAAGACCTGATAAGGATATAGACAGCCTGATTTAAATGTCACAATTATTGTTAGACTGAGAAAGTTACTCAACTTCTATCATTTTTAGATTCCTCAGTTATAAAACTGGGATAACATAGTTATACATCGCCCAGAGTTTTTAATGATTAAATTAGATAATTTATATATAGTAAGATCAAGAAATTTTAGCCATTATTATCATTTTATGAACATCTTTGCAAATTTATCTAATTATTTCTTTGGAATAAATTTCTTTAAGTGGAATTTTATCACTGGTAGGTACACATATTTATGTATTACAGGAAGAAGTAAAATGTAAAAATGGCCAGATTTACACTGCTGTCAGCAAAGTGTGAGAGCGATTATTTACCAGAATAATTTCCTATATAGAGTATTGTAAATCTAATCTTTGCTTTGTAAGTCTATCATGTTGTTGTTTAAATCTGCAATACTTAATTAATGAGGGCAACCACATTTTAATAAATGCATTGATCATTTGCATATCTGCTAAAAATTGTTACTCCTTTTGTTAATATTCTATTGAGGGGTTTATATAAATTTTCTATTGATTTATGTGACTTTATAAAACACATATTTTAATCTTTTGCCATATATCTTAAAATATTTTATTGTACATAAGATATATGTCATGTCTAAACACAAATATATGAAATGTTTTAGTATTTAAAAAATGTTTTAAAATAAAAGTATTTGTATAATATACTTTTTACTTTTTTGGCTACACAGTAGATTCACAATCACAGTTTGACTGGTATTACATTGAAGTGTGTTGGGTTGTCAACTGAGAGAAAGAGGTTGAGAAAAAAAGAATCTCTTAATTTATCTAATTTTATAGGTCATTCTGTAGATTAAAAAACAATTCTTTATCATGTATATTCTGCTTATTTCTTACAGACCATTTCTATGTATTTTATGGGTTTTTGTTTCTATTGTAGAGTATGTTATTTAAGCTTATTTTGCTGTATTTTTTCTGTTTTTTTACGTAAAATATCTCACTACAAAAATGTTAGTTATAATAGTTATCCATATTAGATTAATTTGGTTAAACAATTTTCTGAGGATTGAGACTATTGTCAGCACAAATGGAATAATATCTTAACACATTTTAAAGCAAAGCAATTTACAGTATTTACTATTGTGGGCAAGTGCTTTGATATAGTGATTACTATACATTCTTTTTCTATTAGACACAGTGAAAATAGTGCTCTCATGTAGACTGCATTGGCATATGAAAGAATGTTGAGAGGTTATGGAATCCTAACTTAAAACTTCATCATTTTTCCACCCTCAGTTAAGGATATTCATATGCAAATTAGAAATATATATATTTAATCAACTCTAATTTATACCTTAAAATATCACTCATGAATTTTTGCTTTTACTAATAATAAATTTATGATACACACTATAATTTAACATTTCATGATATAATAATTAGCAACTCATTTAAGTTGGCATTTTATTCCCACAGTCTTCTGTTGTATTCTAGGAAAACGTTGACCAAAATACCATTTCTATGAAAAGGTTGCCAACCCATGATAAGGCATCTAGTCTTTTGCAGTAAAATGAAAGGAACCAAATATTGTTGTAGCCACTAAGGGTGCTATGGAACACAAGACAGATGTTATCTTGCCTCTCAGGGTGTTGATATTCAAATGCAAAGGAAATGTGTGGGCAAACAAAAGACTACTAAAAAATCAATTAACAGGGTCATTCCTGATTTGATAAAGGCATAGAAAAAATAAAGCAAGACACTATAGACAGTGACTTCAGTTGGGGATTTATTAAAATTTGGTGGACATGGAAGGATGTTTCAGATGGGTAAAAATCTCTCACAAATTTTCAGAAAGGTGGGAAGGGCAATAGGTTTTGCACAAAACATAGAAAGTCAATATTTCAGCTAATCTTACCTAGATCTTAAGTGTAGAAAAACCATAAATAAATTCTGAGCTACCTAGGACAAGAAATATATTGAAAACATGTTTTTCCCAATCCATTCCTATTAATTTTACTTTTATATTTATTAGGATTCATAGTCCTGAGAACTGCTACAGAGCATTGGTTCCTGAACATTCATCATTAGTCAGCATAATTACAAAGAAAATTAATGTACCACAATTTATGTATACTTTATTATACATTATATTAATAATTAGTTATCCCTTGAATAACATGAGGATTAGGGGCACCAACCCCCTGCACAGTCAAAAACTTCCATATAACTTTTGACTCCCCTAAAACTTATCTACTAATAGATTACAGTAAAGCCTTCATTCATCTGAAGCTTTACCAATAACATAAGCAGTTGATTCACATGTTTGTATGCTATCTGTATTACATACTGTATTCATATGGTAATGTAAGATAAAGAAAATGTTATTAAGAAAACCATAAGGAAGATAAAATAAATTACTTATTCATTACGTGGAAATGGATCATCATAAAAGTCTTCATTTTCATCTTCATGTTGAGTAGGCTGAGGAGGAAGAGAAGGGGGTCGATTTGCTGTCTCAGGAGTAGCAGAAGGGGAAGAGTAGAGGAGGTGGAAAAGGAGACAGGTGAAGCTGGCACATTCTCTTTTACTTTATGGACACACATCATAATTTCTGTCTAACATTTTTGCCTTTTCATTTCTCTAAAATGTTTCTGTATGGTACCAATCCTTCTTTCATTGTTTGCTTTCATTTCAGTGTCTGTATCACAGACAAGTCCATGTCGTGAAAGAAGTCAAAAGCAGTCTTGAATAACTGGAATCCTTCTGCCAGATTGTCTAATGTCAATTGTTTTCTTGCACTGGTTCTTTAACATCTTCTTCCTCATCATCTGGGGATGGTGCAGAAGTACTCATCCCCATAGAGTTGTCTTCTCTTAATTTCTCTGTTGTGGTGTCTATTAGCTCAGGCATTTTTGCAAGATCTGTATCTTGAAACCCTTCACGCTACCACATCCCACCTTTTTGCCATATCCACAATCTTCTTATTATTTCTTTGACTGGCTCTGTTGTAAATTCTGTGAAGTCATGTGCATCTGAACACAGTTTTCTCCAGCAGGAATGTATTGTTTGAAGCTTGATAAATTTCATGGCTTTTCTATAGCAATGATGACATCTTCAATGGTGTCATCATTCCAGTCTTTCATCATGTTCTCTTCATTGGGGTTCTCTTTCATAGCATTCACAATCCCTTTCATAGACACTGTGTTTAATGGGACTTTAATGTCCTAATGACCTCTTGTTCTAGAGGCTGAATTCACAATGTGTTTTAGGACAAGTAAACCACTTCATTGCCTTTGACATTGAACTCAAGAGGGTCTTGGTGGCCAGGGGCATGTTCTGACTTCAGGGACAAAGCATAAATGCAATAAATTTAGAAAAAGTGTTCTCTGGCATTGTCCAGGCCTTCTCATTGTATAACTGAAAGACTGGCAGCTAGTATTTATCTTTTCCCTCTGAGGCTCAGAGGGTAGCAGCTTTACACATAAGGGCAGTTATGATCATAATTCTCACTGCATTGCATTTGCACGAAATAGTAGAGTTAGGCTATTACTCTCTGCCTTAAAATCTGTTGCTCACGTTTCTTCTTTACTAATAAATATATTTTGTGGCTTTTTTTCTCCCCAGAATAGGGCACTTTAGTTTGCATTAACAGTTTGTTCATGGATATATTCTTTCTCGATGATTTTCTTAATGACGTTTAGGAACTCATCTGCTGCCTCTTGGGTCGCAGAAACTGTTTCTTCTGTTCTCTTGACATTTTTTAAGCCAAACCACTATCTAAAAGTATCAAACCATCCTTTGCTGGCATTAAATTCCCCATCTTTAGATCTTTCACCTTCCTTTTATTTTAAGTTGTCCTGTAATGACTTCACTTTTTCTCAAATCATATTAGAGTTTATGGGTATGCTTTTCTTATAGCAATCCTACATCCACATAAAAACTGCATTTTTAATATGAGGTAAAAGGTATTTTGCAAATGTACAAGGTTTTTCCACCTGCTGGTGGGACTGTAGCACCAGCTTCAGAAATTTCCTTTCTTTACAATTGTCCTTATACTGGAGTAATTAATTTTGAAATGTCAGGCAACCCTCATTTAGAGCTCCAACTTCCAGTTGGAGCTTATGTCTCCAACAGCTGCCGACCTCAATCTGTGGTACATATCAAGCAATTCAGCTTTTTCTTGTAATGTCATGACTTTTCTCTGCTTCTGGAGAGCACTCCCAGTATCACTAGTGGCAACTTTGTATAAAATCTCTGGTGTTATTCGAGGTTTACAGTATTGTGTTAAAGGCAATACAAAATATGTGAGAATCATGAGAGATCACTCTTTACTGAAATATGTAATTTCTTGGAGAGATGAACTGTTCACATGGAGATAATTAGGATCACGTGGTGTTTTAAGTGGATACTCCCAACAGTTGAGCTCACTGCAATAGCAAAAGGGGTGTCTACAAAACAATTAAAATAATACATTATGTACTACAGTTAATTTTATACAGTTATGACTTAATGCTGTCTTTACATTGTTTACATTTCTCTCAACTAAAAATAGTGCCATGTGTGCATAAGTTTTGATCAATTTTAACTTTTTATAATAGATTTGTATAAATTTTATGGTAGTAAATGATAAAATAGTAGCCACATTATTTTATGCATTCATGACATACCTAACTTTTTTGTTTTAAAAAATATTTCTAGGCTACATGGTTTATCTGCAAGTTTTTTCAAATTGTTACAAATCTCCAAAAACTTTCTAATATATTTATTGAAAAAAATCCACATATAGGTGGACCAGTGCAGTTCAAACATTCAAGGGTCAACTATATGATTACACTAATATAATATCTACAGTCTAAAATGTATTCGAAATAACATATAACCTTGAAATTTAATACATATGTAAATAATGCTCTCAATATGTTCTTGCCATAGCACAATAGATCTGAACACACCCAGTAGCTTTCCATGGTCTACTGCAAATTGCTGCGCTAGGAGTCTTTTCTGTTTTCCATAATATTGTCTTGGAGAAGAAGACAGAAGAAATTATACAAACTTGTATTTTTCTTCCTCTCATGTTACAAGGGATTTTAGATATGTAAAGCTCAGCAATAGCCTTGGCTTCAAGATCTATGTTGAGCGTAAAGAAAGGCGTTAATTCTGATGATAAAAATACATAATATGTTGTTCACACCTATATGTGGGGGCTGAGCTATGGATACACAAAGGCATACAGAGTGTTACAATGAACACTTGGAGATTCAGAAAGGGGAAGGATGGGAGGGAGGTGAGGAATGAAACTATTGGGTACAATGTACACTACTCAGGTAACAGATGCACTAAAAGCCCAAACTTCACCATTGTACAGTTTATCCATGTAACCAAAAACCAACTGTACCCCTAAAGCTACTGAAAAAAAATTAAAAAAATAAACATAATACTTGCCAATGCACAAAACCAACTCCCTAAATGACCCATGCCATTGCAAAGTAAATGCCGACAAGGTTGACCATATTTGTCATACAGTTTTAGAGCACAGGATCATTAGTCAGCTGATATTAATTCAGGGGCTCTTGGTAGTAACGCCATGATATTATACCCAGCACTGTTTAAATTTTAGGGTTGGCAAAACTCAGTGCTTCGAGTTACTATGTCTCTGTTAGTAGTCTTCTATGTAGTCCCACTGACAAATATCACAATAAACACTGGAAAGATGAATCATAAGCTAGATATTGATTCTTCCACCAAAAATGTATCTTCCAGGGAGTTTTAAAATTTTGTGTTTTTAGTTTTACTCATTGCAGCACCTAATTTTCATGACAGCTCCTACATTTAAATTTGCACAACTTAAATAACTGGGAACTGTGAAGGTGAAAAATAAAATAATAAATACAATTTGCAAATATTCTAGCTGTGCAATCTAAATTCTCATAGTAATTTGATGCCTTTTTTTTACTGTAGGCAATAGGTTCATATTTTGAGCAACCTCCTGAAAGTGCTTGTTTATTTGTGATTAGCATGATTCAGCTGTAAGCAAGCATAGTCTATTTAATGCAATTATAGGGAAGTCTGATGAAATACTTGATGAAAGAGAGACCAAGAACAGTTTGTCTTTTGCAGCTTCGTTCTTTTTTGAAATTTTGATTCTAACTCTCTTTCTGTAGGCATTTCTTCAGAGCTTCTCCTTTATATTTATCTTATTTTTTTCATCTCCATATTGCTAACTAAATACATTCTTAGGTATTTGGACAAAAATAGGTCCAAGGATGGTGGTCAAATTATAATCAAAACGAGCTAATGCATTGAACAATCTTAGAAAACATTTGGTCAAAATCTCATATTTTTAATGATAAAATGACTTTTGGAAAAATTGAATTTTTTGTGTGTCTATGTGTGTATGTCTGTGTTTTTTTCTCCTGAGGTGAGACAGGTAGTAAAAGAATCATGATTAGAATTAAATGCTTGATTAAAGGATTTTTAAAGTATGTCTCTGTGTGTGTGTATATGTGTGCAATATTATAATAGATATAATATAGTTAGTATAATATATAACATATAATATAGTTAGTATAATATATAACATATTACAATATATTATATATTATACATTATGGTTAATATAGATAGAATATATTTTATGTATAATATAAGATATTAACATACTAGATATAATGTATTATATATAATATAACATATATAACACAGTAGATATAATGTATTATAATACAATAAATATACATTAGTGGAAGAAATTGAGGAAGAGAGATGAGACAAATATAAAGCCATGATTAATAATTTTTTTACCTAATTATAGAGATAGTAATATTACAGCACTTGAAAATGTATAGTTATTTCATATAATGTTATTTAATTCTCTGTGTTTTTTTGTTGTTTTGTTTTTTATTTAGGGGGTTTCATTTTGTCTTTTTTTCTCCCTCTGTCTCCCAGGCTGGAATGCAGTGGCACAATCATGACTGACTTTAGCCTTCAACTCTTAGACTCAAGTGATTTTCCCACTTCAGCCTTGCTGGGATCACAGATGAGATCCACCATGCGTGACTAATTTTTAAAAATTTTTTGTAGCGATGGAGTCTCACTTTGTTTCCCAGGCTAATCTTGAACTTCTGACCTCAAGCAATTCCTCGGCCTGACAGGTCACTGGGATTACAGGTGTGAGCCACCACACCTGGCTAATGTTATTTAATTCTGATAATAAGATAGGTAGCTAGATAATATCCTCCCCTGTTTTAGAGATTTGGAAACTAAAGTCTGAAAAGACAGGTGACAGGGCTCAGGTCACAGAAAATGTTGAAAGTGAGACCGTCCCTGCTCAGAAGACCAGAAAGGCTGTTCTTTTCTGCTATATCACAATTTGCCTAGAAAAGTAATCTAAACTGAAAATCCTTTCTCTCTAAGGCCTACTCATTTTGCTTTCCTATTTCAAGATTGGATATTCGGGATGCTAATTTGCCAACTTATAAAATAAATGAATGGCAATTAATTGAATGACAGGGCAAACTTTCTTTCTAACTTTTCTGCAGCCAAAACCTCAAATCTGAATTATGAGGAACATTGATATGTTAGTTGTTTCCAAAGACATTTCAGAATAGACTTTCACAGGGGAGTCAATTTTATCATTTTATCATGTAAGAAGCTTAGATAAAGGAGTATGTCCTTTGTGAACAAAGTGCTAAGGCTGTTGACTGCTCTTGTTTTAAGATGAAAAATCTCTTTTTTTTCTGTTGCATCCACATGTTATAAGAGAATTAGATGTCAAGGCTATTTGTTAAACCATGCTAAGCATTACTTATTTAGTAAGGCTGTTGTTTGCAGCACACTAAGACAGGTAATTAGGCACATTTCCATGAGTAATTTTGAAATGTGACAACTCACTTGATAATCATCATCAATGTATCTTCGGTCTCTGAAAATGGCAAAGAATCTCCTTGAAATGTTCATTGTTATCTATTTCCATAGGCTGAGGACACGGCCTATGACTTAAAATTATACCATGCTCATTCAAAATTGAACACTTGACATATGTATTAGAATCCAAACTGCTTGCTATTTCTGGTGATTGCTAGACCCTAAAAGTGCTAGACTAACATAGGTCATTAAACTTGTAAGCCTGTTTTGTTTTTCCTTTTTTTTTTTTTTTTTTTTTTTTTTTGAGATGGAGTATCGCTCTATCACGCATGCTGGAGTGCAGTGGCATGACCTTGGCTCACTTCAACCTCCGCCTCCCGGCTTCAAGCGATTCTCCTGCCTCAGCCTCCCGAGTAGCTGGGACTACAGGTGTGTGCCACCACACCCAGCTATTTTTGTTGTATTTTTAGTAGAGTCGGGGTTTCACCATGTTGGCCAGGCTGTTGTGCTTTTTCAACAAGTTTAATACTTATTCTATCTATGCCTTATCATTTTCTTTCTTTCCTTAAAAACTTATATGAATAAACCAAGGCTAGGCCTAAAGAACTCTGTAAAAGATCTATGATCATTTTAAACTGTTTTGCAGGCTTGTTCACCACTATTCCCAAATACTGTAATGTTTCAACTTCTCTGTCTCATCCCCTTTTCTCCTTTGAGAAAACACTGTTCTTGAGATCTTCAGGACTCTCTGCAGCTCTTACTTTGTCTATAAATCCATGTCTAATCCTTCTCCACCTCACTCTCAGGCCTCATGCCCTGTCCTTAGCAGTCAGTCACTTCTTCCTCTGAGCTCCCAAAGGAGTGATATTTTTGGAGAGTTATCACAATGCATTATGGTTTGCTGTTTATCTGTTTATCCTTCCCATTAGAATGCTAGGTCTTTGTGGCTTGGGAATACCTTAATAATCTTTGTTCCCCAGTATCTAGCACAATGCAAATGTATAGTAGATATTCAACTAATGTTTAATTGAAGTAGCAGTAAGACCCAGTATGCAATAAGTGCTTTTTAAAACCTAAGCACTACACGAAGCATTTTGTCCTTTCAATGATCCTGTCACTTAAAAGTTATTATACCTATTTTACAGGTATGTATTTGAGACTTAGAGAGTTTAAGTAAATACTCTAAATTTATATAGCTAGAAAGTGATTTGCTTTGAATTCACATGGTCAACATCTTTCCTAAAAAAGACAGTCAAAGTAAGGGTACCTCAGAATGTATAGAGGAGTGGGGAATTAGTGTCAGTTTTTCTAGGACTCAAAGATTACAGAATGAATGTGGGGGGAAAATTTGTTCTTTCGGCAAAGTTAATCTTAGAAGATAATCTATTTCAAGTTATGGCATTTTTGCCATGTTGCAGTGGTATTTTTGTAGAACATAAAAATGTCTATTTCAGTGCCATGTGAGCATAACTTTATATAGAATGTGAAAGTATGGAATGAGGGAAGGAAATGCTTGCTGTTTTAGCACCACATTGGTAATATGCTCTGAGTATGATGCCTGTCCTTATAGATTAGAGGTGAAAACAAAACTCTTTTTGCAGCAAGAAGAAAGTACAGTTGATTATCTCTTCAGCCAAACCTAACTACACAGGTGGCTGTATCTGCCACCTGTTGTAATATTTACATCTCTGACCCACTATTGGTGTTTCCCGCAAAAGTCTCAGAAGAGCCGTAATTACTCTCTTGCCTGGGTTTATCTCACCCAACATAGTTATCAGAGAACTTACCTTGACAAAAAGTAGAATAAAAGAGGCATGGAAGTAAATGACACGAAATGAGATTTCTACTTTTCATACATTGTGGGAGCAGTGTATAGCAATGTGTGAACTTCAGACTTGGCTTTGGATCTTGGCTCTCTGCCTCTCTAGGTGATTGTGAACATACTATCGAATCTGAGTCACAGCCTCAGTGACTTCTTCTGTCAAATGGGAGAATAGTGTCTATCTCAGAGGATTCAATGAGAACCTGTAATGCACTGATACTCATAGCATTCAACATATACAGGTTGGGCATAGTGGCTCACGCCTGTAATGCCCACACTTTGGGAGGCCAATGTGGGAGAATTGCTTTAGCCCAGGACTTCAAGACCAGCCTGGGCAACATAGCAAGACCCTGTTTCTACAAAAAAGCCAAAAAAACAATTTAGCCATGCATGGTGGCATGCACTTGTGGTCCCAGCTACTTGGGAGGCTGAAGTGGGACCATTGCTTGAGTCTGGGAGGCCGAGGCTGCAGTGAGCCGTAATCACACCACTGCACTCCAACTTTGTGACAGCAAGACCCTGTCTCACAACAATCAAAGCCTCTCTGTTTAGTATTAAATCTATGACTTGATGATCCCTCTTCGTTCCTCAGCAGAAAGATTAGCTATTATTCCCAATGGCCTAGTACTTAAACAAAAAACAGGGATTCTTTTTTTTTTTTTTCTTCCTCCTTGTCAAGTTACATAGTTGAAATAGGCATACACTTACAGTGCTCATAATTGGGTATGTTCACCAAATACTAATAACCAATATTTTATTTTTCTCTTTCTTCAGAGAGTTTCCTTTAGATGTTTTTAACTATATACCAATAAATTATTGGAAACGTTATGCAAGTAAAATAGCTGAAACCATGATGGTACTTTTGGTATCACCTAGGATAGAAAATGATGATAACAGGAGGCTACATTGTATGGTTTGAGGTCCCTTCTCTACTTCAAACCAGAAAGGTAATTTCAAAATCTATTTTACATGCTGAGAACACTGTGTCATTTGAATGAATAATTCTAGCATTTTTACATATATAAAAATTAAAACTTAAAATTTTTGAAATATTTTTACAGACAGTTGAAGTCCACAGAGGAGACATGACTTAGAGCAAGTTTCCTGATGTTTTAATGTAGAAGGAAAAAGAGAGTCTATTTGTTTTCTCATGTTCTCCTTCATTGTCTTTGTCAATGAGAAACTCAAATAAATGATGACAAAAATAAATAAATGAAAGGAAGGAAAAAAGAAGGAAGAAAGAAAACAGAGAGAGGAAGGGAAGGGAGGGGAGGGGAGGAAGGGAAGGGGAGGGGAGGGGAGGGAAGGGAAGGGAAGGGAAGGGAAGGGAAGGGAAGGGAAGGGAAGGGAAAAAAGACAGAAAGGTGAAATCAACAGCTGCATTAGTTTCCTAGGACTACCATAACAGAGTAGCATAAACTGGGTGGTTTGAAATAAAATAAATGTGTTGTCTCACAGTTCTGGAAGCCAGAAGTCTAAAATTCCAGTTATTGTCAGGTTTGTGTTTCCTCTGAAGCCTCTGGGGGATGATCGTTTCTTGCCTCTGTCAGTTTCAGTTATCCCCAGGGGTTCTTGGCTTGTAGATACATTACTCCAATCCACCTCAGTTGTCACAGGGTGTCCTTCCTGTGTGTCTTCACGTCACATTCCCTCTTCTTATAAGGGTATCAATCATATTGGATGAAGGATCCACCCTACTCCAGTATGACCTTCCCTTAACCAATTTTATCAGCAATGGCCCCATTTCAAAATAATGTTACATTCTGGGTTACTAGAGGTGAAATTTAAACACGTCTTTTGTGTGTGTTGGGGGTGGAAGGATTGGCGGTGTGTGTGTGGCAGGGAGACACAATTCAATCCATAGCACTAGTTATTTCCAAAAGATTAAGGTGACATTTATGTAGAAAACATTAAGATTGAATGCCTAGCACTGATAGTGCTGGCCACACCTATGCTCAGAACTATCTTTCCTAGAAGACAGAATAGCACACAGGAGAGTTGAAATGAGTCACATCCCAAGAGTCTCTATGAAAATTCCCTTTACCCATTTGACATTGCCTGTGAATGCAACATTAGAAATATTCAGTCTGAATGAATTTTTGTGATCATTAAAATTTAAATATCCCTTGATAGGATAGTGCTTTGAACTGTTTGTTGTTTATACGCTTAGAAAAAATGAGTTTATCAGCTTTTTCCTGAAGACAGCTTTTGAATTTCTAAGGAGAACATATTAGGGCACTGGATAACTACCAGTTTAAGCAGAAATCAACACTAGCGGAACCAAAACTTGAAAGCAGTTGAATCAGGGATAGGGGAGGAGCAGCTCTTCACAAATCTTCACTAGGCCACAAAAGTACTCTGAATAACTATATGAAAAAATACAGTACTTCTATGTTTTCTGTTCTATTTTGAAAACAAACATGACAATGAAAACATCTAAAAGAACATACACGAGCCAAATTTATTCAGTTAAGATTAGGAGGGAAGGGAAAA
The DNA here is from genome assembly GCF_028878055.3 of Symphalangus syndactylus. NCBI lineage: Eukaryota > Metazoa > Chordata > Mammalia > Primates > Hylobatidae > Symphalangus > Symphalangus syndactylus. The sequence goes on from NC_072428.2 coordinate 17,014,629, forward strand.
ACAATGTATTCTTTGACTGAATGCCCCAAATTGTTATGCTGAAAGTGTGCTAAGAAATTCCCATTTTAGCATTAACTTGCTTTCTAAACATTGGAAGGTTGGTTTTACTCTTTGTCTATATTTTGTTTGTTTGTTTCTGATTCTCATGTGTCTCCTCAAAGTTGCACACCTAAAAAAGCAAAGAATATAAAAATGTACTTTACAGACAGATTGGGACTGATTGACTAGATAGTAGTAGAAATATGCTCTTAAACATGTCTGTTCTTTGTAAGAATGCTTTGTTAAAATTATGTTATTTTTAAAGCCCTAAATGGAATTTGTAAAAATGCATAAAGAGCACACATTAATGGAATGAAATTTTGTCTTAAAAAGCTCTTACTGACGTTTTGTCAGTACAGGTGGATCTTTATTTTTTATTTTATTTATTTATTTATTATTATTTTTTTTTGTGACAGAGTTTCACTCTTGTTGTCCAGGCTGGAGTACAGTGGCATGATCTTGGCTCACTGCAACCTCTGCCTCCCGGGTTCAAGTGATTCTCCTGCCTCATCCTCCTGAGTAGCTGGGATTACAGGCATGCACCACCATGCCCGGCTAATTTTGTATTTTTAGTAGAGATGGGGTTTTTCCATGTTGGTCAGGGTGGTCTCGAACTCCTGACCTCAGGTGATCCGCCCTCCTTGGCCTCCCAAAGTGCTGGGATTACAGGTGTGAGCCACTGTGTGCGGCTGGATCTTTATTTTTCAAAATGTAAATGAGTCAGTTTATAAATCACCATGGTATAGATGTCAACACCCATTATCATTCTTCTATTCTTTTCCATAAAATACATACAAATAGCATGAACTCAGCACTAGAGACTAGGCAGAGGGGAAACATATGGCCCTCTGAATATTGGCCCAATAGAGTTTTTAAATCTGCATTTTAGAACATTTTTGATAAGATAAGAATAAAATAAAGAGAAAGAAGACAGACAAGTGTGTTGGGCATTTGCAGCATCTATTGGTGTGCACAGTCTGGTGTTTTCACAATCGAACAGTAGATTCCAAGCTTCTAAGGCAACACAGTGCTGATTGGATGAGAGGATTTGGTAGTAACTAATGAGCGGATTCTCCAAGGGCAACAGAAGCCTTGAAACCAGATGTGTAACAGTGGAATTGGTTGAGTGTACGCCATCGAAAGATTGCACAGGCCAGGGCCAGAAAAGACACTATGCTGTCTTTCTCACCGCTGCATTTTTTTTTTCATGCACATTAGAGAATGTTAGTTCTGAGTCTGCATTCTTTTTGAAGTCGGTACACTGAGATTTTGAGTTGGTTGGTTCAGGGCTGTTAATTCTTTATTTCCGTATGGATTACATATTCACTACCCAATAGAAAAGATGTAAAAACTGGAGTTTTACTTCCAAATTTGTCTCTTAAGAAAAGTCACAGCAGGACAAAGGTAGATGCGGAATTTGTGACATTGGCATCTCAGGTGACACATTCTATCACATGAAGTTTTTGTCACCACTGGAAATGAAAGAGTACAAAGTCTTCCTTGTAGCAAAAATGAATGCTTCTCTGTGGTTTAAAGAAACTATGAAACCCCTTCTCACACAGGTTAAAAAGATGGTTCCACTTGGGTGAAACCAGGTGCTAATAGATAAAGAAACCAAACTGTAAATAGAATGACCTAGTGGGGTACTCAGTAAGCTACATTTTCTATTTGACTCAGATAAGGTCATCTACCACGTAAGCACACCTTTATGAGCTTTAAAACCTTTAGCAATCTAATAAGCTCCTCCAGCTTAGCTCTATCCATTAGCTTTTGCTATTTATCCCTATCATATTGTTCATTGGTCCTGCACTAATTCTTCATGTGTGTCCCGTGGGGGTGGGGATAGTTATGAGAGAAATGGATATTTTGTAAATATTTCAAATTTTTCAGTGTTCTCTGAACTTATTTGTTACTAGCGTTTTGTTCTTTGAGGATTCCCTGTTCTCCGAGGATTCCACGGCATTGCAGATTCCACGTTCTCTAGGCAGAATACTCTTAATATTTAGGACAAACATGTCAATACAGGACACTTACATACCTCAAAAAACAAACAAAAACAAAAAACTTTCTCTGCCAAACTTTCTTCATATGACTGATTTTGTTGTTCCATCCACTGGACCACCCTTAGAAATTTCTGCTAAATTTTGTCACGGCATTATTGTAAAAATTCGGATCAATATTCTAGTTCTGGGCAACTATGCTAAAAATCCTGCCTGATAGTGGGGTAAATGGGTGCCCATAACCCAGAGGTTTCTTTTTTGGGAAAATAAGACCAAAGGAGCTAACCAAAGCCAAGCTCCATGCACCCAAATCTTAGCAGGCATACTTATAGCCGCCAGTTATCTGGGCATGTGAGCAGCCTCAGGATTTTTAAGCTGTCCTTACCCCCTTGTTTCATTTTGATATATGTCTTCTAATAACCTGGTTTCTTTCTTCTTGCCTCCAGTCCATCACACTCCAAACAATCATGCAACTGGAGCTTCAGATGGTGGCTTTCTTTTACCGGGGACCCCTAGATAGGCTTCTGAGAGAGATCTGACTGCTGTTTCCCAAAACAGCATCCCCTGTCAGCAGGAAGCAGTTTAAGATGGGTCATCGTCCCTATCCTAACAGCAGTTAGATGTACTTCTTCAGAGGGGAGAATGATAGTGGCAGGAGGCAGACAAATCCTAGGCAGACAGGGGCAGTTCCACAGTGAAACCTGACTTTCAAGCTGAAGACATTTAAAGCCTAACTGCAAGTCCTTGGTAAAACCATGTGCCAAATTAAGAAACTCTCTTCCCTTTTGGCGTGCTTTCCTCTGATTGATCTGCACCCTTCACCTATTTTACATATATCTACACTTCCCTAATTGATTTTTTATACTGTCATGCTCACCTTTGAGTGTGTCTTAGCTTTAGCCTTTTTTTGTGTACTCACAAACCAATCAGCACACACTCCCCATTTTGAGCCCATAAAAGTCCCTGATTCAGCCACACTGAGAGAGAGACCACCCAACTTCAGGTAGGGAAACACCCTCACATCCCCTTTCCACTGAGAATTGTTTTGTAGCTCAATAAAATTATTCTCTGCCCTCCTCACACTTCACCTGTTGCATAACCTCATTCTTCTTGGACTTGGGACAAGAACTAGGGACCCACCAAATGCAGGTACAGAGAAGGCTGTTAACACTGTGGCCCTCCACCCTCTGCAGGTGGAAGGCAGCTGCCCCACATGACGGGAAGCAGCAGCAGCACTTGGAATGGCGGACTGGACCCTGACTTGCTTGCTCATACACCCCTTCCTGGCAGGGCCTGAGTGTGCAGTCACAGTGGCCATGGGATCTGCACCACAGTGCAAGACAGACATAGCCCAGTGGGCCAAGTAGATGGGGCATATCCTGCAGCAAGCTTGGGCCCAAGCAAGTCTTGGGCAGGGGCATCACCAGCTGGATGTCTCCACTCTGGCAAAGTGGCTGAGAAAAATCCTGTGTCATTATCATATTGTATCACAGTTTAAACATTCTCTAAAAACTCATTAAGGACTATTTTATTAATTTTTATCCATTTATCTGGTATATAAGATAGTATCTGGCATGTCTGACAAACAGCAGGCACTCAAGGAATGGTTAGTGAAATGAAATCAGTAGGTGAATGAAGGGTGATGATATAACCCAATGGACAGACCTAAAAATGTTGAAAGCCTGTTATTAAATTCCTGAATGGTAATACCAGACTGGTTTTCTGTCCCACATGTCCATTTGTTCATTTGTTTATTTATGTTTTATTTATGCATTTGTTTAGTAAACTTTTTTTCAGGATTCACTCTATCCAGAGACTGGAATAGACATTGGCAGCATATTAATGTATAAGACAGCATGGTTGCTCTCAAATTACTGAAAGATAGCCATGCCCATGGTTTATCTTCATTTGAAGGCTTTTCCACTTTTTAGTCAGAGAAAATGCAAGTATACCACAAAAGAGAATACTCAGCATTACAGCCAGTGTTACAGCCTATAAATATCTCTAGCTGAAAGCGTGACTAAGACTTCACAGCTGATATTACCCAGCTAAGCCAAAAAGTGAGCTTCATACCCTCAAAGCCACCTTTGTTATTTACTAATTGCTTTAACCTGCCAAGCTGTGCATTCCTGTTCCATTACTGCTCTTTGATTTATACTGTTAGTCTGTGTTCCTTTGTTCTAACAATGATGGCTTGCTGTAAAGGTGGTTGTGTATTCTGTCCTTCACTGGTGCATTTTTAGAAGCTGTTTTCCCAAGGACAATTTTTAAATGATAACAACAACTGTAAAAACCAGCATACAAACACTCATAATCACTGACGCAGAATTGTATCTTTAAAAAAACTAACAGTGATTTGTTATTTTTTTTGGCATGGGTTCACTATTTTTGGATTCTAAAATGGTGATGTCTTGAGAACAGACCTAAGATTGACACTATTGGAGGGAAAAAAAACCTTTGTGTGAAAATTAGACTTTCAATAGTCCCTTAATAGACTTTTAATAGTCCCTCAATGTCACAGTGTCTATTTAGGAAAGAGAGCTTTAAGATAGACTTGCAGTTACCTGCACTCCACTTCTCCTGGCTACTGAATGAATTACATTGGCTGAGAGGGTACATTTCTCTTCTTGGTCATGGAACACATTTTCATCCTTATTGAAATAACTCATAATATTTTCTAAGATAAATAAAATTTTATGACATTAATAAGTTTCCTCCCTTAAAGATGTAAGATTAGAATATTGCCAATATTTCAAATTGTTGTGGTAGCTGTGTCTTCAATTAGAAGTATAAATTTAAATAGCCAGTCCTACTTGTGAATTTTCTTTTAAATTTTCTGTGTCAGCCACAGTCTCACCTCTTCCCTATCCACATACTGACTGGTATAGCTTTCATATCAAATATAGTCTACAATTGAAGTACATAGGGTTTCGTGAAGTGTCCATTTGGCATCTCCTATTGAGACTGGTATGCTGGGAGAAGATTGTGGGTAAAGCATTTAGATGATGTAAACTCTTCTATTTTAACAGCAACCTGCATGACAATATTCTCTGGGAAGATGATTTTTACTGGCACTTTAATGAGTTAAAAGATAAATATTGTAAATATTAAGGATTCTTACTAAATAATAGGTGAAAAGAAGCACTTATGATGACCACAGAGCAAATACAAGTAACATGTAATAGAGACACATGAACTTCCTTCTTAGTTAATTTACAAATATAACTATCTAGAAGTCCCTTAAATTAATACCTATGCAGAATGCTTTTCCATGTTAGTGAAAAGATAAATTCTGCTTTGTGTTTAACCAGAGTCCCATAATCTAATAAAAATAAAGAGGTTTTAGCATATTTTTCTTTGGGTAATTTTTTTCAGTGAATTGTGATATTAAATATTTTAAATGTAGTGATTGCTTTGATTAGAAAATAAATGAGCAAATATTCATTAAATAGTTGTTAAATGTGAAGCGACAGACATATATTAAATAGCGGACTTTTTTTTCCTTTTGCTCAAGAAGTTTTATGTCAAATTAAGGAGATATATATTAAAACTACATAAATGGCTATGGATATGAAGATGTGTAAAATATAGTATAGTCAGACAACTAAGTCTATATTTATAAAAAACCCATGTTTATATAAAACACACTCTACTGAAACATAAAATAAAAGGCTATAGATTCCATGTCTCTCTCTTGTAATCTTTCTGTCTCTCTGTCTTTCTCTTTTTCTGTCTCCTCCTTCCCTCGCTAGGCTCAGGTGACAGCAGAGGCCTCCTTCTTTCAGTGGAAATTGTGGCAGCCTGGAAGATACACGGTGCATGCAAGGGATGTAAGCTCAAGTTTCATGCAAAGAGGCAGTTAACAGTAGGATTCCCTGTAACACTCATCGGGGAAGCACAGCGGGTTGTGGGTTCATTGTAAGGCCAGTTCTGCAGTGCAGTTTGGGTCACTGTTGTTGGAAGCACAGACTTGGTGCAGTAGGAAGATGCTAGGCCTTCCAGTTACTTTGTGAACCTTCCAGTAACCTGTTTAAAAAACATACTTCTGCTCAAACAGCTGAGACAGCCAAATAAAAACAGCTTCTTCGCAAATCCTCCCACTGGCCTGCACACAGTGGCGAGTGTGTACTGAGGGAAATTCGCGCCATTTGCAGAGGGTGGAAGCCTGGCCTCTCCTGACCCAGGGTGGTACCTGGGATTCAGTCTGTGAGGCAGGAAACCTGCTGGTAGGACTCTCACTTTGCTGAGAATCTGTTCTCCACCGCCTCCCCGCTTTTTGTTTTTTTCCTTTTAGCCCAATAAATTCAATTTTTCTCACCCTTCAAAGTTTCTTTCTTTTTTTTTTTTTTTGAGACAGAGTCTCGCTCTGTTGCCCAGGCTGGAGTGCAGTGGCTCGATCTCAGCTCACTGCAAGCTCCGCCTCCCGGGTTCACGCCATTCTCCTGCCTCAGCCTCCCAAGTAGCTGGGACTACAGGTGCATGCCACCACGTCTGGCTAATTTTTTTTTTTTTTTGTATTTTTAGTAGAGACGGGGTTTCACTGTGTTAGCCAGGATGGTCTCGATCTCCTGACCTCGTGATCCACCGGCCTTGGCTGGTGCTGGGATTACAGGCATGAGCCACCACGCATGGCCTTACCCTTCAAAGTTTCTGCAAGCCTAATCTTTCGTGGTCGTGTGACAAGGACCCCATTTTTAGCTGAACTATGGAGAAAGTCCTATAACACAGCCAGAGTAACTTCTGTTGTGTTTGGCCACAGCCAAGAGCCCTTGCTGGTAGAAATTGTTTGAGAAAAGAAGAAAGGAGAGAAAGAAAGATGTGCTACCTTAAAATGTATCAACAAAATATACTAGATCACATAGCTTAAGACATTCTGAACACATGCACACTGTGTAGTAGTCAAAAACTGGAAAAACATGTAGTCCCACGAATGGATAGGGATATGAACATGTCTAAGATATAGTATAGTCACACAACTAAGTCTATATTTGTAAAAAAAATTTATATAAAATACACTGCACCAAAACACAAAATAAAAGGCTGTATATCATTTATATTTTTGTAAATATTTACATATCCACATTCTTTCAAATCTACAGGAAGCAAGGGGCAGAGGAGCAAATCAAAGTGGGTAATGGGCAATTTAAACTCTGGTTTTATTTATAATGTATTACTTACAGGAAAACTTATTCCTGTCTTTCCAGTGAACTAAAAATAAATGTAGACATCAGTGTCTATATAATTATTTCAATATTTATAAACAGATAATAAAAATTTATTATAAATAAGTACATATAAATAAATTTATAAAATTTTCATTGTTAGTGTTTTAATTGAAGTACTATGATGAGATGTACTTCAATTAAATAAAAAATTATATGAAAGTGCATTTTGTTTGATTCAAGACAGTGTCTTCCATAACCAAAAGTCACGCTACCTGACGTGAAGTTTTAAAAGACTTTCAAAAGGAGCTAATTCATTTGGATTCAAAATGCCAATAGCACATAGTCTTTATAATTTCAAAATTTATGAAGTGTGCCAACAAATGAGATGACAAGTCTAAAGATATTTGGTAATCAAAATAGCTTCTCCTTTACAGATGTGTTTCTATTAGGATCAAGACTAAGAAATATTACTATGCAAAGATGCGGCTTTTTCTCTGTCCCTAGAAGATGGCACCTACTACAACAGTCAAGTAGGAGTTAAATTTACTTTTTAAATGGAGGTTTTCAAATTTTAAAGCAGATTATAACTGTGCCCCAGAGCCATCTTCTTTTTATTGCATTATCCTTACATAGAAGCCATCGTGATTCTGATGGCAGAGATTAGCTTGAGTAGGTGGTACTGAGTTAATTCATATCCCTGTTGCCCTGGGAGACCTAAATTTAAGCTGCCTATTCTTTCTCAGGGCAAGAAATAAAAATGAGTCGAGTGCCATTTTCTTGGTGCTGTGCATTTCGAAACCTAGGCTTTGTCTCATTTCTTCTCTTAGAGCTACCATTTATTTGCATTTTTTCTACAGGGGAGATTTTACACTACTAACTTTGGTTCAACGTCAGGGAAACCAAAAGGAGTTTGTTGAACATACAGCTTTGGAGTTTAGGCACTAAATGAATGGATCCATGAATAAGTTGAATGATGATTTCTAGTTCATTCATTCACTCATAAATCATTCAGAGGCAGTGCTTTTAAAAATCATCAAGCAGGATACAATCAGATTTAGATGTTCCTTACCAAGAGAGTAAATGCCCTGAAAATAGGAAGTGCATCTGTATTTACGTAATCTGTCATTTGAGAAACATTCATGAGGTGACTTCTCTGTGCCAGACATTGTGCCAGGCCCAGGGTATACAAAGATGAGTATGTCAGTGTCATTTCTTTCGATGAGGACTTCTAATCTGGAGTAGTCAAAATTACAAATTGATACTTAAAAAAAATTCAGAACAAAGTAGAATACTTTTATGTGTTCTTCATAATTTCTCTCATGGAACTCTCTCTGGATTAAAAAAGTTTCTTGAATGAATTGGTGTTTACATATAAAGTTCATTACTAACACAAAAGGATTCATTATCTAACATCCCTCTTTCCCAAGATCTTTGATGTATGCTAACAAACATAAAAGGAGGTCCGTAATTTTATTATGCCATTCACTGCTGTAATAGGGTTAAGGGGTTAAAGCTGGAAGATACCAATATCATATTTGATTAAAATCAACACATACTTAATGCCTAAAGTATTTTCTGTAGCTATGCAAAGGAAACCTCTCCAGCTCTTTCACAGCCTCTGATTAAGAAAAGGGAAAAGACAAGAAACACAGTCAAAAACTGCCTGACCTTTTGTACAGAGCTGTTGTCAAGACTGTTACCATTTTGCACTTGTTTGATCAAAAATTGCAGCAGTGCTGCATAAAATAGAGTCAAATGATGGCTCTGCATGTAAAACAGGGCTCTGAGTGTCTCTTCCTGCACCCTGCTTTTAAAACCTCCCGATGCTTCTGTCTCCACGGTAACAGTATCACCAAGATTCTGTTGAAGTGTGTTTTGAAAGCTGCCTTTACCTGAGAAGTTAGCATATGACAGAACTGTCCATCTCTCCAGGTTGCTCAGATTATTTTTCTAATGAAAAAATTGGCATATATGTATACAGAACCCTATACTATTTCTTCTTCTTCTTCTTTTTCAGAAGTTTGTGAAATATTCCAAATAAATATGATGCCCAAAGTGCATCACATTATTCAAAAGTGTTAGGGGCACACTTTTAATGAATGAATAAATAGACAAATTATAGTTGGGTCAAGGCATCTGGATTATGCTTGCAAACTGCAGAAAACATTCATAGTGACAACCCTGGGTAAGGAACCAGGAGGTGTGTGTTTCTGATCAGGTTTTGCTGCTGAGTAGTTGTGATCTTGGTCAAGATGCCTTTGCTGGGACTTTGTCTCCTAGAAAATAAGGCTAAACAAGATGATGCCTAAAGGCTCCCTTTTAACTCTAATGTTCCCTTGTTCTCTGTAGGCTAGAACTCATTTTAATAAATGAATGGTTGATTTTGTTGTCTTATTTTTCACTGATAATTTCTCAATGCCTAATATTTTATCTATGATGCTATTCATTGTTTTAATCAATGTTCTGTCTCTAACATTCAATCCAGGTCCCAAAACAGTGACACTGACAATAACATCATTGTCGATTTGCTTCCATGTTAGTTCATTAAGAAGTCAATAAAGCTTAGATTTGTGCTGTACGATGCCGTAGCCACTGGCTACTTGTGACTGTTTACATTTAAGTTGAAGTTAATTGAAAGTAACTTAAATTAAATATTTATGTCCTCAATTTCACTAGTCACATGGGACTAATAGCTACGATACTGAACAACAAAGATTTGAAATACTTTTATCATTGCAGAATATTCTATTAGACAGCAGTGACCTAAATTGACTCTGATTTCTACACAGGAATGTCCTTGCTAAGTCTTAAGCTAGAAGGAACACAAATCTTGTACCTGAGGATTCTGTCCTATCTATGAACTCCTAACTATATGGCTTTGTGTTTAAGGAGCAAACTAATATTTACAAAGTTATGTTGTAACACTCAGAAGAATACATAGCAAATGTCTAATGCATATAAAAATCTCTAAAAATATTTCCTGAATGAATGACTAAATGAATTAATTAATTCAAAGCTAAATAGCATCATTTATACCAAATCTGGAAAAACCAACTAAAATGAAAATAATTAAATAACTCTTTTTGTAACAACTGTTAAAAGTACATACCCACTGGAATAAAAATAATGTCTAATACAGCTTTAACAATTTAGAATAGTGGCTATAAACTCAGTCACCTACATAGGAAAGTATGCCATGAATTTTGAGACCATAAGTAGCAAGGCTGTACCAAACTGAAGACAACATTTTACTCATTTTCATCTAAAAGAAGCCAGAAACCTAGATATTTTCCTGAAATATCTTGAGTTTAAATGTTGGCAAATAATTCTATATCTATCTATCTATCTATGTATCTATCTATCTATCTATCTGTCAAATAAACCTTGTCTTGAAGTACACAGAATATTCTGGAGTAAAGAGTAGTTCAATTAATATTTTTTTTAAGTTTTTCAAATCATGACATAATGACTTTAAGAGGTTAAATAAAGTCCAAATTTTCATAACTAAAAAGTGGCAAAGTCAGGAAGTAAACTGCAATATTCTGGGATTGATTTTTGCTGTCTTTTTCTTCAATGATCTCATAGTAATAGCAATACAAATATTAAAAAGAGATTCAAGAGAGGCTGTACATTGGGACTAAAAGAAGGATATTCCAGTTGTTTATTTCTGCATAACAAACTATCCCAAACTTATTATAACAATATTATAACAATATTTTGGAAAATATAGCCTACCAAAAACCTTTTTTTTAGTATTTATACAAAGAAATATTCATTTTTATTATTCATATAGTCATTTCTTATTTAGTCATTAATTAGTTATTAAATTTTTATTGTAATCCAGATGCCATGTTAGCCCTATAGAAGAAACAATTTAGCTGCTTATATAACAAAATAATAGCAATAATTATTCAAAGTCTTATTGGAGAGGAAAGTGTTATCTGCAAAAAACATATCAGAGAATGAGATCATTTTAGCCTGTCTCATATTATTGTAATTTTGGGAGGTTAACTGGGCTCAACTAAGTGATTTCTTCTCAAGATTTGTCATGCAGTTGCAGTCATAAAACAGCTGGGATTGGTGTCATTTCAAAGCTTTCTCATTCCAATATCTGGCTGGTTGTTCTCTGAAATCTTAGTGGGGCTATTGGCCAGAACATTTATATATGATCTTTCTACATGGCCTTAGCTTTCTCACAGTATGGTGGCTGGATACCAAGGATGAATTTTCCAAAAGAAAGAGAAAAATGCCATAACTTCTTTTTATGACACAACTTCGGAGCTCACATAACATTCACTGTAATCTGTTAGACAAGGCAGTCACAAAGACCTGTCCTGGTCCAAGGGGAAGAGACTCTGCCTCTTGTGAAGGGCAGGTCACAATGATAGAAGAGCAAATGAGATATGTAATATCATTGAAGCTGTTTTGTAGGAAAATGCAATCTGCCATAGAGGCTTAATTTTATTTTTAATATTTTTATAAAGAATGACTTCCTTTGTTTATTCACTTATTTACTCATTGTTTCAATAAAATTTATTGTTTTCTACTGTATTTCAGGTAAGTTTCTACTATGTTTCTAGAAGAAAATAATACAGTTGCCAAACTTAGGAGCTGATATAAGAGAATACTAGCAATAGTGTGTTCAAAGTCCTATTGGAGGGGCAAGGGTGACATGCAAAGGAAACACAGCAGGGGATGGAAACGTGAACTTCTTCAATTTAGAGTGCGGAGGTCACTCCTGCTGTTATTTTTATTTTGTGTTTCTGTAACACAAAAAAATCAAACAGTACCATTCCCACTGGTTTTGTCGACACGTGGTAATGTTGACTGACTGCTCATTTGCTGTTCATAAAGTGAGCTTAAACAAACAAACAAACTCTAGACATTAAAATTTTAGTAATCTTGAGATTCCAAAAAAATTCAATTATACTCTTGATGATGGAACCTTTATTCTAGTTTGTTTTCTTTTCTTTTATAAGCATGTTCTAATTGTTTCAAAGTCTGAAATAACAGGCAGTGGGGAAAATGTAAAATAATTGAAGGAAATTTTAATATACATTTATTGTCAACAAAATCATTTTTAAGGAATACATAATAAATTTATGATTGTGTTAATTATCTACTTCTAGTTAACATATTATTTCAAAATGTGTGGCTTAAAATAATAATCACAGTTGCTCTTATTATCTTTTACTGTTTCAGGAATTCAGGAGCAGTTTGGTTTGACAGTTCTGATTCTAGGACTTTCATGAGGTTGGCGTCAGATCTCAGCTGGAGCTGCAGGCATCTGATGGTTTGAAGTTGGAGAATCCATCCCCAAGGTACCTCACACAAAAGATTGTCGAGTTAGTATTACAAGTTGTTTCCTCTTCATGTGGCACCTCCCCTCAGGGTTAATTGAGTATCTTCACAACAGGTCAACTGGCCTCTGTCATAGCAATTAATCCAAAAGACCAAGGCAGAAACTGAAATATTTCTGTGATTTTATCGACCTGGGAAGTAACATACCCTCAGGGCTACCATAATCTATTGTATTAGTCAGGGTTCTCCAGGAAGACAGAACCAATAGGAGACAGATGATAGATGGATAGATAGAAATAAAGATAGATGATGATGATGATGATAGATAGATTAGATAGATGGATGGATGGATGGATGGATGGATGAAAGGGAATTCATTGGGGGAATTGGCTTATGCAATTATGGAGGCTGAAACATCCCATAATAGGCTATGTGCAAGCCGGAGAACTAGGGAAGCTCATAGCATGACTCAGTTCATCAAGAAGATTTTAGGAAGCCAGTGGTATTACTCTGTCAGAAGATGAAGGCCTCAGTCAGAAGATGAAGCTCCTCTCCTTGAGAGGAACTGGGGTTGAAAGCCATTTTGGAGAGTGGCTACTACAATGATTAACCTGTATATATTGAAATGTTATAAGTCACTGGCCGGGTGCAGTGGCTCATTCCTGTAATCACAGTATTTTAGGAAGTTAAGGCAGGAGGTTTACTTGAGCCAGGAGTTTAAGAGCAGCCTCGGCAACATAGACCCCCAACTCTACAAAACACTTAAAATAAAAATTAATTGGGCAGGGTGGCTGTAGTCCCAGCTACTTGGGAAGCTGAGGCACAAGGACTGCTTGCACACAGGAGTTCAAGGCTGCAGTAAGCTATGACTGCACAACTGTACCATTCTAGTGATAGAGTGAGACCCTTCTCTGAAAATAAAAAAGTCACATAATATCATATTTCAATACCTGGACTCTGAAATTATGCTGATGCTGCTTGGGTTTGATTTCTTGCGCTACAGATAGATATAAGATCTTCAGCAAATTACATAACATTTTTACACTTTTATTTCCTGATTTTATATTAGTGGTTATAAAAACAGTGAGAAATTTATAAATGAAGAAAGAAGCACTCTCTGTCATGGATTGTTGTAGGGAATAATGTGCCTGTATGTGTGTTTATATATCTTATATGCAACCTGCACTCTTCTCTTTAAGGATTGACTATTATTATTAATAGCAATAATCTATCCACTAACTCTTTAACAAATATTCTTTCATTACCCAAAAGATGAGGTTTTCCCTGTACAGTGAAAGACAAAGTTCTACCTCCTAATCTGTTCTGTCAAAATATTTTTCTTCCAAACAAGATAATTTTTGGTTTGCTTTCCCTCCCTCTCACAAATAACTCCTGCCTTTTGCACACTGCTGTAATTATATTTGCCTATATTTGTAGCCTACCAATATTTCCTTTCATCCCCCCAAACCCCAATATTTGAAAAAGCAAATCATTTTGACTGTATGCAATTACTTTTGAGTAAAAGATTTGGTAACTGAAATTATCACTTTTTCTAGCTGAGAAGAGTATGGCTTATGATACAATTCCAGGGAAAATAGTGTAAAAATATTAATTTTGACACAAGGTACTTGGAGGCCCATGAAGAAAAGCTTACTTGAGGGGAATACCTTTGTACAACCCAGCTTCCTGCTGCTATTGGAAAGAGGACTGAAGAAAGGCTTTATGTCAGGAAGCTGAATCCTAGAGACAAGGTGAATCAAGAGATATGACATAATTGACTTTGCACAAATAGTGTATGACACAGTCTAAAGCACAGAAATGAGAACAGAGCATGGGACCCATCAACAAACCACAAACTCTACCCAATATAAATACTGCAACTGTTCCTTTCTGGCTATTTTTTGGGCAGGGTTGAGAATGAGTCACTTACATGGCACTTTACAATTTCTCCGAGATGCATGTACCCACGACACAGGGAACTGGGTGGGCTTAAACAATAATTGCTCTAAACCATGAAAAACTTTCATGACATTGCTGAGCATGGTGACTAAAATGGGAAGGCTGTGGAATTATTCAGAATGGAGATTAAATCTCACCTGTCAGTTTTTCATTCTGTACCATTAGTGTAGTAAATTAAGCTCTTGTGTCTCAGTTTCCTCATTGTAAAACAATGGCCATAGACTGTTGAGCCCACAAGACTGATGTGAATATTACATGAGTAAGGTGCTTAGGACAAGGCTATACATAGTAGAAGTACTTGATAAGTGTTAATTTTTTAAAATTATTTTTTGCAATTACTCTATATTCTCTTATGGCATATAAAACTCAAAGCAGTAATTGCTCATAATTGGCCTCCACATTTACCTTGGACTCCTCTTTGTGCTAAAGTTTGGAAAAGGCTAGTAATTTTTCTTCAGAACAGCCTCAGATGAAAGGTCATTATCTCTTCTTCTCATATTGTCCAGACTGTTGTCTCCTGACTTCAGGAGCTTTAAACCATTATGTTAGTGGGCCCTATCAAGCAAAAGGTCCACTGGAGACATATATGGTAATATAGGCTTTACTAGAGAAAGAAATAGAGACATTACTATGTTTATCAGTAGGTACTATTGTATTCATCTCTTTTCTACAATTTGTCTGCCTTTTCCAGAGCAACTGTCCCTATCAACTGACCTTCCTGGCCTTTTGCAAACTCTGCCTCTCCTTTTATTTCATTTCTTAATATATTTTTGTCTCTCCAGTGGCTAAAACACAGTAGGTCTGCAGTAAATATGTATTGAATTTGTCAACAAAAGAGTCAAACTCTGTAAAATATTTGAAGAGATTTATTCAGAGTCAAATATGAGGGAAAATGACCTGTGCCACACCAGCAGGGGTCCTGAGAACATGTGCCCCAGGTGGTCAGGCTACAGCTTGGTTTTATACATTTTAGGGAGGCATAAGACGTCAATCAATACTTGTGAAATGTACATTGGTTTGGTCCAGAAAGGTGGAAAAACTTGAAGCAAGGCTATGGTGGGACGGGGGGCTTCGAGGTCATAGGTGGATTCAAAGATTTTCTGATTGGCATTTGGTTGAAAGAGTTATTAAATAAAGACCTGGAATCAATAGAAGGGGATGTCTGGGTTAAGATAAGGGATTTGGAGGACAAGGTTCTTGTTGTGGAGATGAAGCCTCCAAGTAGCAGGCTTCAGAGAGAATAAGATTATAAATGTTTCCTGTCGAACTTAAAAAGGTGCCAGGCTTTTAGTTAATTCTCTCCTGGATCAGGGAAAAGACCTGGAAAGGGAAGGGGATTCTCTACAGAATGTGGATTTTCTCAGGAAGAGACAGCTTTGCAGGGTCATTTCAAATATATTTTAGGGTAAAATACTTCAATCTCTCTCGGGCCCTGCTATCTGTCATGTGATGCTATACTGAAGTCAGGTTGGAATTTGGTGTCTTATTACTACAAAAACTCTGTTTTGTCAGCCTTAAGATCTGTTTTAATGTTGATGCTGGGATGTTATGCCTGAATTCTAAAGGGAGGAGGGTATAATGAGGCATATCTAATTCCTGCTTCCCATCATGGCCTGAATTAGCATTTCAGGTTTACTTTGGAATGCTCTTGGCTGGGGTGGGGGTCCATTAGTCATTTGAGGGACTTAAAATTTTATTTTTAATTTACAAATGAGAGGTCTTTCTTTCATAGTTTTATACATATTTGAGTTATATTATTGTTTGAAAAAATATTTAGAATCATTTCTCATTAATAATCATCAAGTGAGGTCTTTTGTACTCCAGTGTTTCTTTTGAACGCCACAATAAAAAGTAAGTAAAACTTTGAGAGATACACAGGATTTTACAAAGCAATGGAACTCCCATAGCTCTAAGCCAGTAACCTTGACGTACCTCTGCTGAAACTGTAATGTCTGTGACAGGGGAGCATGCTGAGAGCTTACACATGGTGTCTTGCATGGCTGGCAGCATACAGATTTCCTGCAAAGTAAGTGTCACTGTCCCGAAAGGCATATTCAGTGATGCTTTGATTTAAAGCAGGCAATCTAAGGCTGTGAAGAAGCCACTAGGAAGGTGGGAAACGTCCCCATAGAGACAAAGTTCAGTACCACAGAATGTCAGGTGAGAGGTGAGATGACAGTGAAAATGTTCCAATAAGACAATTCTATTGTCTATATAACCGCATGTCCCAGCTGAAGATTACTATAGGAGTTAGAGTGGAAAAAAAAAGAAGAGTCTGCGAGAACCACATTGAAATCTATAGCTTCTGAAACATGGAGGGCTTTGCCATGACACTGACCTCTTAAAAGGAAACACTAAAGAGGAATATGCTCTTTTCTGTGGCGTGAAGAAAATAACATATTGTGTGAGAGGGTGTTTGAGACAACAAATCCAAGTAAAGTTTTCTGACGCAGTATATTTACTCCCTGTATTATTCCTCATCAAGCAGCTGGTCCCTTTTATGAATATTAACAAATATTAAGGAACTCATGAGTCCCATAAATAAAATCTGCAAAAACGTAAACATTTTTCAATGAGAAAAGGAACATAAGAAAAAGACAAGTGAAAGGCACAATCACAATATTATCCATAGTCTCAAAAATTGCAGACAACACGAGCTGTCTTTAAAAAGAGCTAAAACATTATCAACATTCAAGAAAAGAATGAAAGAAAAGAAGATGAAAAGTGTGGTATCAAAACTCAGAAAACAACAGAATGATACACAAAACTGCTATAAGAATGAAAGCCATAGTAAAAGTAAGAAAAATAAAAAGAAATAGCAAAGTTATGTTTCTTTTATAAATGTGTGTGTATATATAGATATGTAGCCAAAAGGCAACATATACATGAAATTGAAAGGAACACAGATATATGCTAGATAAGGTGCTACGTGATCATTATAAGAGACTATTCATCCACATAAATATTGTTCCCGACAAAGATGAAAAAAATAAATAGAAGAGAAAAAAAATAGTATAAAATAAAGCTTTTCTAACACAAAGACCTACATCTTAAGTTGAAAATAATCATTGTGTTCTGGGAGAAATTGATAGAAACAACCACATAAGATATATCTCGGGCCGGGCGCGGTGGCTCACGCCTATAATCCCAACACTTTGGGAGGCCAAGGCGGGAGGATCATGAGGTCAGGAGATCGAGACCATCCTGGCTAACACGGTGAAACCCCATCTGTACTAAAAATACAAAAAAAAAACCAGGCGTGGTGGCATGTGCCTGCAGTCCCAGCTACTCCGGAGGCTGACGCAGGAGAATTTCTTGAGCCTGGGAGACAGAGGTTGCAGTGAGCCAGGATCTTGCCACTGCACTCCAGCCTGGGTAACAGAGTGAGACTCCATTAAAAAAAAAAAAAAAAAAGATATATCTCAGTAAGACCGGGCATGGTTGCTCATGCCTGTAATCCCAGCACTTTGGGAGGCTGAGGTGGGCAGATCACCTGAGGTCAGGAGTTCCAGACCAGCCTGGCCAACATGGTGAAACCCTGTCTCTACTAAAAGTACAAAAATTAGCTGGGCATGGTGGCAGGAGGCTGTAATCCCAGCTACTCAGGAGGCTGAAGCAGGAGAATCGCTTGAACCTGGGAGGCAGAAGTTGCAGTGAGCCAAGATTGCGTCATTGTACTCCAGCCTGGGTGACAGAGTAAGACTCCATCTCAAAAAAAAAAAAAAAAAAAAAAAGAAAAGATATATCTCAGTTAAATTAATAAAACTGAAGAAAAAGTAACATAAGTGTATACATGAAAAATATTTGTGAAGTTTTTTGAACAGCAGAGATGCAGGTGGTTGTTCCTCTCTGGAGTGCAGAAGATAAAAGAATAGATACAATTCTGAGAGAAAGAGAGTGTAACCCAAGTGTGTGAATCAGGGTCCTCCAGAGAAACAGAACCAATAGGATGTATATAGGAAGACATTTATTTTGAGAAATTGGCTAATGTAATTAAGAAGGCTGAGAAGTCCCATGATCTGCCATCTATAAGCTTGAGGCCTAAGGAAGTCAGTGGTGTAGTTTTAGTTCAAACCTGAAAGCCTGAGACAGAGGAGAAGCAATGGTGTAAGACTGAGTCCAAGTCCAAAGGCTTGAGAAGCAGGAGCACCAATGTTCAATGCCCGGAGAAGACGGATGTCCCACCTCAAGCAAAGACCAAATTTATTCTTCTTTCACCTTTTTGTTTATTCAGCCCTTGAATAGATTGGATAATGTCCACCCCCATTGCTAACGATAATCTTCTTTACTCATTTACTGAATCAAATGCTAATCTCTTCCAGAAACACGTCCACAGACACACCCAGATACAATGTTTTACCAGCTCTCTGGGCATCAGTTAGCTCAATGAAGTTGGCACATAATATTATCCATCACACAAAGAATTATATGGACAGCCAAACTGGCTCAGTCTCTAAGGGCAATATGACACAGGATTTATTTTGGTGTCACTTCACCAGCCAGAGTCCTCGGTAGCCAGTGATGCGCTGCCCGAGTCTTGCTCGGACCCAGGCTTGCTGCAGGAGGCAGCCCACCCACTCAGCCCTACAGGCTGCATTTAGCTTGCCCTCCGGCCTGCATCCTATGACCAGCCTGCAGCGGGAGGGGGTGTGTGAGTGATCAAGCATGGGGTCTAGCTGGCTGCTCCAAGTGCTAGTGCAGGCACTGGCTCCATGCAGAGCTAGTGGCTGGGCCAGATGTGTTGCAAGTGCCTCCTGTGGCGGACTCCAGTGTCCAGATGAGAGGGATGTGGTGGCGCCTGAAAACTCAGAGACACCAAGTGAACTGGAATATGTTCACAGCTCTTTTAGTCCTGCTGTCCACAGCCAGACAAACAGGGGCATGGGGCACCCAGCAGCTGCCTCTCCCGTTGCTTGGTGAGTGGGAGGGGAGTGCTACAGAGTTACAGCTCTGTTTGCATTTGCCATTCAGTGGGTCCCAAGTTCTTGTCCTACATCCAAGAAGAATGAGGCTAGGCTGACAGCCGGTGGTTAAGCAAGGCACAGAGTTTTACTGAGTGACAAAACAGCTCTCAGTGGAGAGAGGGACCCGAGTTGGGCAGCCCCCTTACCTGAAGTCAGGTAGTCTTCCTCCCAGCCCAAAGGCAGACAGTTTCTCTCAAGTGTGGCTGATTCTGCGGCTTTTATGGGCTCAGAATGGGGGAGTGCATGCTGAGTGGTCTGTGAATATGCACAAAAGGCAGAAAAAAAAGGGTCTGCTCAAAGATGGGCACAACATTCCAAAGAAACAATTAGGGAAGGGTATGTATATGTAAAACAGGTGAAGGGTGGGGATCAATCAGAGAAAAGTGTACCAAACTAGAAGAGTGGCTCTCGATCCAGTTTATGGTTTTATCTGAGACTCATAGCCTGTTTTTCAGGCTTTAAACTGTCTTTGGTTTGAAGGTCGGGTTTCACCAGGGACCTGCCCCTGTCTGTTTAGGATATGCCTACCTCCTGCCACTATCAAATAGAAAAAAATATTGTCAAGTGTGTTAAGCCTCAGGGATTATAGCACCCATGTGTTCATCTTCAGAAAACTACTTGATAAGAAAATGTAGCCAATGATGAAGAAAATGAATTCAAACTAAAGAGATTATAAAGGGGAAACTGGTGAAGAGCCAGAGAAAAACACTGCAGTAATTTAAATTCAAAATTAAACAAATTTCCAAACAATGTTTGCATAAAAAATGTAAAAATTATATAGTGGATGCAAAAATAATAGAATACAAAGACAGATTAGTAGAAAAATATAGGTATCATCTTATCTAATCTCTCAAATAATTCAAGATAGTTTTTCTTATCTTTGGAGGAGTTTCCTAAAAAATAATGTGCCTTCTTGTGAAGAATGACTTTTCTGGAGTTCAGTAATGCCTGTACCTTCTGTTCCACTTTGGTTCCTTCTTGTTTGGTTAAATTTATGTACAACTAAAACCAAAGTGTTATTTAAAAAAACATGATGTATCTCCTGCTACCTTTTCTGAATACGTGTATATAGGCATACAGAAGTGGCTGGGATATTTTTCACCAAATGTCAGTTATTATAGGTGGGATTTTATACATTTTCTTTTTTGTGTGTTTGTATGCATAAACTAATTAAAATAGGTATCTATAAATATCATTTTAAATTGACCACTTCCTGAAAATTATAATAAGAAAAATATTTAGCTCAAACTAAACTGATTTAAAGAATGCTATCTCAAAAAAGAAGAGACAGCTAGGTAGAAGAGCCTAAGCTTGATGTAATTTGTAACTGTAAATTAAACTCAGCTCTTCAGGGAACCCTCATCGTGTGTGTGTGTGTGTGTGTGTGTGTTTTTCAGAAAATTGTTTAGGATTCTGATAAACAAACTACATCAGTATCAAATTTCCTTCCCAAACACTGAATAAAGCCTGTGTTATTTCTCACGCCTATAAGTGTGAGAAAAACAGCAAGGAGTGATGACCTAAGACAGATACTCAGATAATGCCCTTTGAAACTCAAAGTAGAAGGAAGGTAGTAGTCAAGGCATGCACCATGGAATCAAGAAGACTTGAATACCTGAAGCTAGTGCATTTGATGTTCTTATAATAAAGTCAGTCTCAGGGGACAGCAGAGTTGGAAACGAGAGAAAGGCTCATTTGTGATGCAGCCATTCTTGCTGTCAGAGCTTTCATGGCTTTTCAGCCGGCCACAAAAGGCCAGTCCACTAGAATATGAATCAGATCTAGTCAAGGCCTCATAGAATAAAGTAAGAATCATTAGACCTCCCTGTTTGGATCCTAATAGCTTTTTCCACCTCAGTAACCTCTCACAGTAAACAAAAAGCCAGAACTTTTAAAAATTATTTCCCTTTGGTTATTATTCTAAGGGTCCAGGATAACCGTCAGAGATTTAATAGCAAAGTGCAAATCCATGAACCAAGTTTTTGAAATTATTTTTGTTTCCATCAGCTGGCCTGTGGGTTTAAAACGTATACCTTGGAAGGATCTGATTACTAGGCAGCAGGAAAAGTAAATGTCAAAGTTGAAAGCAAAGAGATTTGCATCCCAATTTCATGCTTCAACACATGGCAAAGAAAACACTTTTTGGTAATGGGGATAGTGAGGGCTTCCTTAAGTCAAATAAGGTTAATAAAAGTAAGTGTGTTGTCCCTTCTCACCTTTAATTTGCTAAACCGATTCTACTTGTGATCAAATATATTTTTTAAGGCCACAAGGAAGGCTTCCCATCCTATTATTGTCAGAGGTTTGTAGAAATACTCACATGATGGGCTCGTAACAGTCACAGGTATAGTGCCACAACTTAAACTTTGCAAAACTTTTTAACTGCTGCCATGGATAATTTTAAGCATGCTATTCAAAGAAATCATATTGATTTGCTGATTTTTTGCTCCAGTCTTTGGCACGTAAGAGACAAAACATTCTGTCCTGTACAGTTGTAGATTTTAGAAACGTTGTTTTACACTTGGAAGTCTTAGGGAAGTCTTTTACGCTAGACACTCTTGAGTTTCTATACCCCCAGTTCTGCCACTGATACTTTCTGTTGTGCTGTAGCTAGACTTTTGCCATATTTCAGTTACATGATTAGGCCCTCACTGTGTTTGAGCTTGTGATCCTTGTCTCTATGATCTTGGTTGTCATGTCCCATGCAATGCAACACACTACGGAGACTCAAGTCAAATAATTAAGTGTGAACCTCGACACTAAGCTACCTGATGTCAAGATCTACCTATCTATATATGGCTTTTCGTTGTGCCACAGCATCCAGCGTAGTGATTGATATTTAGAAAATGATTAATCCATTAATTTTTTTAATATACAGAAGGAAAGAAGACTGGGAGCAAGTGAAGAATTCGGAAACAAATTATGATGTGCTATTTTGTTTGGTATAGTGGTTCAGTAGTGTCAACTTGGCTAAGCTAGAAATAAATTCCCCCCAACACTCTTTTCTAGATGAAAATGTTTGGATAACTCCAGGTAGAGAGGCCATGGCTGTCCATGAGCATCTTCATCCACTGTCCATTGAGATCCACAATGGCATCTGGGGATTAGCTGACCACTTTTGACAGTGCTCAGGGAAGGTTATTTAATGACTTTTTTTGGGTTGCTCCAGCTTCCTCTTTCTGACAGTTCTTTCTGCAGATTTTTCGATAATTGTATAACCTCTTACTTCTGTAATAAATCCCCCATTCCATAATAATGATAGTAGTTTTCGTTCCTTGATTTAGCCCTGACTGACACAGGTTTATTGTTGCCACATAAAATTCTGAAATGCATAAAAAATTTCAAAAGCAAAAGTGTAACTTTCTCTTTTTTTTTTTTTTTTTGAGATGGAGACTCATTCTGTTGCCCAGGCTGGAGTGCAGTGGTGCCATCTTGGCTCACTGCAAGCTCTGCTTCCTGGGTTCATGCCATTCTCCTGCCTCAGCCTCCCGAGTAGCTGGGACTACAGGTGCCCGCCACCACATCCGGCTATTTTTTTTCTATTTTTAGTAGAGACGGGATTTCACCGTGTTAGCCAGGATAGTCTCGATCTCCTGACCTTGTGATCTGACTGCCTCGGCCTCCCAAAGTGCTGGGATTACAGGCATGAGTCACTGCACCCTGTGCAAAAGTGTAACTTTCTGTAGTGTGTATTCCTTATTCTCTCTCCCTATCTCTCGTTCTTTCTCTTACACACATACCCATTTTAGATGTACTTGGGTCAGGCTTTTCCAGCAAGATTTAATAAAACCTTATTTGTTTGCCAATTTTGATGATGTAGTAGTATAATTTTCACAAAAATCCTCTTTCTTGTTTACATAATGTACAATATGTTCATAGCCAGGCATGCATTATTAGTCAAAAGAGAAATCAAGTAAAAGCGTGTGAATAGTTTACTTCTGTGAGAGCATTCTGGGTTCTGGGCCTTCTACAAAATTATCTTGACCTCTCTATTCTTTTCCTGAAGGACACACTAAGTGGTAAATGAAAAAATATATTCCTAATGACATCACAGTTTGGAATGTATCTAAAACATGTTAATTTCCCATAATGCATTGAATGGTTTTAATCTGAACTTTACTGATATTTTGATGGGCCTATGTACATTTTCAACTTCTGAGCCTGTTATAGAATAAAGAATCCGATAAGCATAGTATTTGCATTCTCAGGACATATTTTATTGAACTGAAACATGGCTAGGTGCTCTAGTTTTATTGTAGGATAAGAAACAGTGTCATTTTCATACATGCTTTGACTTTCATGGTATTTGAAATTTTGATTGTCACATATCTGCCATTGTCATTATCAGCAGGGAAAGTTTCTTTCTGTTTCTCTTCTATATTCCTTTTTATCTACCTTCTCAAGTTCTTACTTTCCTGCCACCCTCCATATCTCTATTCTATTATTTTCTTTTTTAAAGGTTTATTATTGTCGTTTTTTGATGTGTTCTCTAGTTGAGAGTAACAAAGCATCTTTATATCCTTTTAATCATTATTTCTTTTCATTAATCTATGTATATACCATCATGACTTTGTGAATGACAATGCTAAGAGATGTTTACAGCAATCCTTGTATAACTACACTGTATTTCTAAATAGAGAATACATTTTACTTTATTTTTTAATTTCCTAATTAATGATATCTCATCGTTATTGGGTACATTTGAGTAGCGCAATCCCACTAAGAGGAAAAAAAATAAGTAGTAGGAAATTATTTGTATTACTGTATATTATCTATCTGCATGTTTTAGTTAGAGAGTTTATTATTCAGATATTTAGTAAGTATCCTTGTGTTTTGACAAAGAAATTATGAATTTTAAAATTATTTGATAAAATATGCCTCATCTATTCAATGAATCTGGGTAACATTCTAATTTATTTGAAATATATTGGTCTCATATTAGGATATAATGTTTTATCAAATAGAATATAGTAAAGATTGAAATGAAGTTCAGAGAAATAATTTTTAGGACCTAAGTAATGTATTACCCTCTTTTTTTTTTTTTTGATAGGGAGTCTGGCTCTGTCACCCAGGCTAGAGTGCAATGGCTCGATCTTGGCTCAAAGCAAGCTCTGCCTCCCGGGTTCACGCCATTCTCCTGCCTCAGCCTCCCGAGTAGCTGGGACTACAGGTGCCTGCCACCACTCCCAGATAATTTTTTTTGTATTTTTAGTAGAGACGGGGTTTCACTGTGTTAGCCAGGATGGTCTCGATCTCATGACCTCGTGATCCGCCCGCCTCAGCCTCCCAAAGTGCTGGGATTACAGGTGTGAGCCATCGCGCCCGGCCTACCCTCTTTTTTACAATGGTCATGAACGTGATTGTAATGTTGTTAATCCTTTGGTTTTGCTGTGTGTAGATGAAACAATAAATATTCTTTATTGTGAAAGATGTATTTTCTGCACCATCATAATCGAGTCAATCAATAAAATGTAATGTGTCCCTAGGCATTCTGCTATGCACTACACATTTCATCAACAAGTACATATTAACAAAACACCTGAATCCCATGATGGACGACATATTACTTTAGAAATTTAAAATAATAACCATAGCATATAGTCTGACAATTAAGTAAGTCTTTTCTTTTTTACACAAAAATTACTTAAATATTTACAATCTGGATTCTAAATATAAGGTTCCTAAATGTAAAATGGTAGCTATTATTAAGAATTTTCAAATATAGGCTGGGCACGGTGGCTCCCACATGTGATCCCACCACTTTGGGACGCCGAGGCGGGCGGATCACCGGAGGTCAGGAGTTCAAGACCAGCCTGATCAACATGGTGCAACCCCATCTCTACTAAAAGTACAAAAATTAGCTGGGTGTGGTGGCACACAATTGTAATCCCAGCTACTTGGGAGGTTGAGGCAGAAGAATCGCTTGAACCCAGGAGGTGGAGGTTGCAGTGAGCCAAGATTGCACCACTGCACTCCAGCCTGGGCCACAGAGTGAGACTCCATCTCAAAAAAAAAAATTCAAATATAGTATTGTTGCTATCAAGTTAATGATGATAATTTTGCACATTATATACATAGTGCTCTTTTTCCATACAATGAAACATTAGTTTTATGTTTGAACTATACCAGAGTATTTAACTTTTGCTGTCACATATCCATTTTACTATTCTGTCTTACTGTACTAGTTGTTTTCTCTCCTCTCTCTGTCTTCATTCTTTTACATTGGTATGTGTAAAATTAAGTAACCAAAGTGTTTTGTCTTTATATTTATGTAATAAAATATTTTTCCAAATGTCAACTAATATTGAAGATCATGAGGTCACTTTCATCTTTAGTGTAAGTTTGCCCATATTAAATTTTTCATCATGTAAACTGGATTCATATGAATTTTAAATTATATTTCAAGATTTTAAAATTCAAAGTATAAATGTTTTGTTAAATACATGTTTATTTACAAAAATAAAACAGTAAAAGGAAAAAATTATTCAAGCATATTATATATTAATATAAAGCCAGCAAAATATTGTTTTTTAAAAATATATTTTCTAGTATGGGAGCATACTCATGATTTATTGAAGATTACACAGCAGGATACACGATTTGATTTTGTTTGTATTGAAAAAGAACTATATACTAAGATCTTGCTAATATTTATCCTTGGGTGGTAGGATTATTTTCAGGGCTCATTGTTTTTATTTATTCTTATTGAAATAGTATATATACATATATATATTTTCAGACAGAGTCTCATTCTGTCGCCCAGGCTGGAGTGCAGTGGCGCCATCTTGGCTCACTGCAAGCTTCGCCTCCTGGGTTCACGCCATTCTCCTGCCTCATTTTCTCACAGGCGCCCACCACCACGCCAGGCTAATTTTTTTTTGTATTTTTAGTAGAGATGGGGTTTCACCATATTAGCCAGGATGGTCTTGATCTCCTGACCTCATGATCTGCCCGCCTCAGCCTCCCAAAATGCTGGGATTACAGGTGTGAGCCACCGCTCCTGGCCTTGAAATAGTATTTTTTTAAAATAAAAATCATTTTTATATTGAGAAAGAAGGATTTTTGTTATTTGGATGCATGACCTATTTATTAATAACCCAGGATTGAAGCTGTAGAGTGAGTATAAGTAGGAGAATGGTGTCCACTTAGGACCGTCTAGCTGACTTTACCTTATTTAAGTGCCATATTTCAGGACGTGATTCTTGTTAGTGGTTGGAAGGCACATTCATTTTTCTATTGCTGTCATAACAAATTACAACAAATTTGGCCCTTGAAACAACACCCATTTATTAGCTTAGAGGTTCTCCAGGCAAAAAGTTCAAGTGGGCTAGGCTAGGTTCTCTGCCTGGGGTCTCACAAGGTCAAACTTGAGATGTTAACTAGCCTGGGCTCTTATCTGGAGGCACTGGGGAAAATCTTCTTCTAGGCTTATTCAGGATTCTAGCAGAATTCATTTCATTCTCCCACTTTTCTTCTGGCCTCCTCTACCATTAAGTAAACTAAGACAGGTGAACCCCCGCAGTCAGTGTAGAAGCATAACCAGGCATGCATGACTGAACCTTTTGAGGTTCTATCTTTCAAAGCTAGCCCACTGTACAGGGAGTGCATTCTGGACTACTTTTCACCATCTGAAAAGAAGCCTGACGCTGCAGGCAGTCCTAGTTATGCTTGTAACTATGCAGAAGAGTAAGTAGCAGCAAGCCAAAATACCTGCAGATGTAAAGCCTCATACCTTTAAAGGTTTCATAATTAAATGGCATTTTGATCTATATCTGTTTAAGGTGTTTGACTCTCACTTGTTGCTGAACTTAGAAATAAGCCCAATACTTCCAAACTTTGCTAGTTCAGTAACTTGAAATTTCAACCCAACCAGAGTTGATTAAACTCTGGGATATCAACTTATGAAACCAAGAAAAAAAACAAGTGATTAAATAAACCCATGCCAATTCTGGAATTCATAGTGGGATATGCTTTTCCTCATGAACTGGATGGCATTTCTGCTATCTAGGACACCATTTTTTCCAGGATCAGACTGCATGAGCATTTGAATAATTCGGTATGAGTTTTACTGATGTGTCTGGACTGTTAACAAAGCAGACTAGATTAGTTTGAGAGACATCCATATAGGTCATGGGAAAATTTGATAAAATGTTTCAGTTCTGTGTTAATTTCCTTTTTACAGTTTAGAATCAGAATTTGGGTTTGAGACCTGGCTTTGCCATTTAATATGTGACCTTAGTTAACATGAACTTTTCTAAGCCTCAATGGATTCATGTCTAAAACAGATGAATAGTAACATTGCCTGCTTAATAAAGGAGTCAAGAGAATTAAATGAGATGATACATTTAACTTAGTTACTGCCAAATAATGATATCTTTGTGTGTATGTATATGTACATATATATGTATGTATATATGTGTGTATATAGAGATATGTGTGTGTACATATATATGTACACATGTATGTATATGTACACACATATATGTCTCTATATGTATATATGTGTGTCCATATATATGTACACACATATATGTCTCTATATGTATATATGTGTGTGTATATATATGTGTGTGTATATATAGTGTATACATTCTACCCCATCCAGAGGCACAGGGAACATTTTATTTCTTAGTATCAGTTATTGGCTCTAGTAACTGTTCTTTTTTCATATTAGTGTATTCTTATGTAATTTTCAGATCTATTTGTAGAATTTATTCTGTTAGCTCTTATTCCTCAATTATATTTCAGTCACATTGTTATAATTTGGTTAGCTTATTTGGACATAGGTGACTTGCTTCCCTCTTTTAAAAATTCTTTTTCCTCTCTTACATGATTTCATAGAATGATACATTTTTTTCTGTACTTCATCAAACTTGAAATTTTTATTTCTGCATAGGGAACAATGCCCATGTTGTTTACTGCAATATCTAACAACCAACACAATGCCAAGTGTGTAGTTGGTGTTCAATAAATATTAAATAAAAAAGAGTAAATGAATGAATTAATGGATGCATTAAAACTTTCCTAATCAGATTATATCTTGCTGCAATCTAAAAATACATTATTTCAAGTTTGGGGGTACTCTTTACTATTTTTCTTCCAGATTCACTGGTAAATGACTTGAGTGGTATTAGCTTAGGGTCATGAATTCAGATGCTTTCAAGGTCCAAAAAGTAATACAAAGAATGTAAAATGGGCCATGAGTAAAATGACAAATGACAATTGACATTCTGTCTCCATATCAGGGAGGCAGTAAATTGTGGTAGGAATTGTAAATGGAAAGGCACAGCTTGTGTAAAGATGAGAGATTCTTCTCAGCAACAGCTGATCTTTGCTGCATAAAACTTCAAGCCTATAAGTATCAAATTGCTCAAGATAAGTCAGAAATTTATCTTTTTGTGAAATATCTTTTTTTAATGGTGTAAACAAATTAAAACATAAATACTGTACCATCATTTTGTTGGCTGACCTAGGTTGTAGTGTTAGATGTGACACAGAAACTCCTGGTTTTTTCCTCTGGCTTAGCCAAGCAATCGCACAGTTCTCTCCTTATATTACATCGATCAATGTATTCTGACATAATGTTTAGTGGCACATACCCAATGGGCTGTGCTAACTGGCAAAAATTATGTGTGAATGAGACAGATCAGTGGGTTGCTTACCCTAACTGTTTAGAGTATCTGATTGACTTAATTCCCACCTGATGAGTTTTCAAGTCAGATTGATTTTCTAATTGTTCTTTCATTTTTAAAGCCACAAAATATTAAAAAAGAAAATGTAGCTTTTCCACAACTATTTAAAACATATTCCTGGCCAGGCGCAGTGGCTCACACCTGTAATCCCAGCACTTTGGGAGGCCGAGGTGGGTGGATCATGAGGTCAGGAGATCGAGACTATCCTAACACAGTGAAACCCTGTCTCTACTAAAAATACAAAAAATTAGCTGGGCGTGCTGGCGGGCACCTGTAGTCCCAGCTACTCGGGAGGCTGAGACAGGAAAATGGTGTGAACCCGGGAGGTGGAGCCAAGATCGCACCACTGCACTCCAGCCTGGGTGACAGAGCAAGACTCTGTCTCAAAAAAAAAAAATATATATATCTGTACATATATATCTATATATTAGTCCTAAAGCTGTACTGCGAGCATGTGTAGATGCTAACATCAGCATCATTTTTTGTTGTTGTTGTTGATTTGGAAGTTATTCTCCCTTCCTCAGGAAAATTTTGTTTGAAAGGCCTGTTTTTCTTCCTCTGCTACACTGCACAGGAAAAAAGTATGAGTCAGCCCTTAAACAGCTGATCCCTGGGACACCACTGGTAGCTCCAGAACCTCTTCAGATTTTCCTCAGGGGTGAGGAATGCAGAAAAAGGAGCACGGTGGTGGGTGATAGTAAAGACTCATCACTTTGGCTTCAGGTAGAACCTCTATTGGTTTATGCTTCCTGATAATTTTTTTTTAAGTGAGTGAATATATTGTTTATTCAGGTACGATTCCTTTGCTATCACAACTTCTTTTTTTGGTACAAAATAAATGTATTGCCAATTAAATTTTTATTCAATAAAAGACTTTTTTTATAGCAGCTTTAGGTTCACAGCAATACTGAGTAGAAGGTACAGAGATTTCCTGTATGTTACCTGCTCTGGAGCTAAACATCTACTACACACAGACATAAAGACAGGAACAAAAGGCCCTAGAGGGAGGAGGTAGGGAGGGGAGTGCAGGCTGAAAAACGACCTACAAAGCGCTATCCTCACTGCCTGTGTGATGAGATTACCCATACCCCAAACCCCAGCATCATGCAAAAGATCCATGTAACATAGCTGCAAATGTACCCACTGAATCTAAAATAAAAGTTAAAAGGGACTGACCCCCCTAAATGTTGATAGTGAAGGCGCCTCATCCATATTCTTATCATTGATGAAAAGGCTTCAATAAATAATAAATAAATAACTGTAAGTTAGTGATAGTGGCAGGAAGCAGACAGATTCTGGGCAGACAGGGGCGGGTCTCCGGTGAAACCCCACCTTTAAGCCAAGAACAGTCTGAAAGCTGCAACCCAGAGTAAGAACTTCTATTCCCGGTTGTCTGCTCTTTCTTGATTCGTTCTTTCTGAATGCTTTTTAACCCATCAAATATTACCTTTTTCAAAGCTACCTAGGGCCTGATCCTCCCCATTCTGTCCCCATAAAAGCCCCGGACCCAGCCACACTTGAGAGAGAAAAAAATTCACGAACTTCAGGTGGTTGACCCGCCCTGGTGTCACCTCTCCACGGAGAGCTGTTTTGTTGCTCAATAAACTTGTTCTCTGCCTTCCTCACTCTTCTGTTGTCAGTGTGATCTCATCCTTCTTGGACGTGGGACAAGGACTCGGCACCCACTGAGCATGGGCACGAAGAAGGCTGTAACCTCGTGGCTCTCTGCCCTCCGCTGGTGGGGGCAGCTGCCCCACACGATGGAAGCAGTGGTGGGGCTGAGCCAGGCCCAGGAGCTGTAGGCCAGAGCGGAACAAGGGCTGACAGAGCTGAGGACAGCTGGACTAAAAGAGCTAATTAGTGCTTTAGTGCTCTGTAACACCCCCTCTGGGGCTTCAGGGTCACGGGCATCTCTGCCTGGGCGTCACTGCCTTCCCCTTGCCTGGACGCTGGAGTCCACCATGGGAGTGGCTTGCAACACGCCTGGTCCAGCCGCAACACTGCACGGAGCCTGCCTCTGTGAATGCACTTGGAACGGCGGACAGACCCCACACTCACTCACGCATCCCCTCCCACCAGGAGCTGAGCAGGCAGTTGCAGTGGCCCCAGGACCCACACTGGAGTCCAGGACTGGGCAAGGGCGTCACTGGCCGGGGGTCTCTGGCTGATAAGTGACAGAAAAATCCTACATCATTTTAAAAGTATATCTCCAGGACATTGTACTCTCTTTGCTATGAACTACTCCTAAGACTCCGTTTCTGACCTGTAAAATTTTCTCATAGTGTATATATTTCTTAGTTGCCCCAAATTACAGTAAGTCCTATTTTTTTTTGAGTCAAGATGTCTTCTACTTCCCTAGTTGTCAGAGAAATGAAATTTAAAAATTCAGATAACATTATCTACACTACTAATTTGTGTAAATTTTCAAAATGACTTCATACAGCATTTGGAAGGTTTGGGTAGTTGATATAATCAAAAATTTTCTAATGGGAGTATATATTGGAAAAATTCTTTGAGGGTAATTTAGCAAAATGCACTGGGTTCCTTAAGAGGTTTCATAATTTTTGTCTCAGCAAGTCTGCTTTTAGTGATTTATTCTAAAGAAATATATTTTTAAAAAAGAAGAGAATTCTCCACAAGGATGTATATTGCAGAATTTTTAATATATTGAAAAGTTTGAAATGATGTAATATATTCTTATAGAAGATTTATTAATTGTTATAAAACCACACCATGTAATACTAATATTCTTTACATATTAGATAAGAATAAAAGAAGAAAAATATGGAATTATAATGTAATATCAGTTTTGAATTTAACATTTTTGTTACACAAATCAAGTTATATGCAAATAATTTAATTTATAGGAGTTACCCCTAAGAAGGAGAATTATGGGTAATGAAAAATTCTTCATTTTTAGTTTTCTGCGTTTCCTAGGCATTCTACAATGAACATGTTTTCTGTAGCCTCCTCTAACCTACAAAAAATAGGATGTTGTTACATAAAAGTGATTAAGACCCAATGAAAGGATGAACCAAAAGGAAAATTTTGTATCAAATTATTTTGTGTAGCTTTAATTGCTGATGACCCAGTTAAGTTGTAGAAGATGTAAGTTTTCATGAAATGGACTCTTGTGTCAACGGGTTCTAGAACTGAAGAGGCTCTCTCACTGTGAGGGGCACACACAATGGAGTCACTTTGCCAAAGACTACAGGACTGACTAATGTCCTAGTCCAAATTAGTTACTATTGCTCCCATTGTTATTTTACTTCAAGTATTAAATTGTATATCTTTACCATCAAAGTAGTTTATGTTCTTAAAGGCCATAGGTCCCAAAACAAGAGACTTTTCAACAAGGCAACTGACTAAAAAACACTTTTATCAGAACTTTAAGTAAAAATTGCGCAAAAAATAAGCTAGAAAATGTTCGGAAAGACTTCCAAAAATGTGACTTTTGTTCAATAACCTTTGATTTTTTTTTGTTATTTGATATCTACTAATAACCGACACGATGATGAATTCAGTTAGTTACAGAACACATTTAATATGAAATTTAATTGAATTTCCAACATAGTAGGACATGTATTATTCTGAGGGAGAAAAAAGTCCAAATTTGCTGAGGTTGATATATGCATCAGGATATTCTTGAGAGAGTAATTCAGAATTCTTTTTTCAAGTCTGATTTCAAAGCACCACTGTTAGATAAAGCAAGGCAGAGTGTAATTAAAACCAATTACATTCAAACAAAAGCAAAATTGTTTAAGTATATTCATCATCCAGTTGGAATCTTATTATTAAATTCATTTCTTCCTAGTTTCAACGAACATCAATTTGTTAGTGTAGAATACATCTTACAGTGAGAAGCTGGTGGGAAGGAGATTACGCCATTGCAGAGCTCTATTACTTCTGAAAGCTTAAAATAACATGGACAATGAAAAGCACAGCTTATGATTAAAACCACAGATGCTAATATGTTTATAAATTTGTCCCCAGTGACAAAGATCACAAAGTATGTGGCATTTACCATTATGTACTTGAACATACCATGTGTACATATTGGCTTACTGTAATTGTATTTTATTTTGTTTTGTTTTTACCATTTCTCATAACTTTATTCCTTAAATCATTAACTGACTGCAGCGAAGACATTTACATATCCATCATCTCTCAGTTACTCATATCCCTCCATGGCAAGAACAGCCATAATCTACTTATTTAACAAACATCCTGAATACAATACATTATTATTAAATATTGTTCACACATTGGGCATTAGATATTTAGACTCATTCATCCTACACCTGCTACTTTGCATCCTTTCACATACATTTCTCCAGTCTCTCACCTACTCCCACAGCCCCTGGCAACTACTGTTTTATTCTCTCTTATATTTTATTTTATTTTATTTTTCAAATTTCCACATAAAAGTCGATCATGCAATATCATACAATATTTTTTTTCTTTTTGTGTCTGGCTTATTTCATTTAGCATGATGTCCTTTAGGTTCATCCATGTTGAGGCAAATGGCAGGAGCTCCTTTTGTAAGGCTGCATACTATTCCACTATATATCTATACCATAGTTTTTTTATCTCTGTCGACAGACACGTGTTTTAAAGCTGCAATGAACATGGGAGTGTAGATATATTTATGTGGTGGTATTTTTATTTCTCTTGCGTATATATCCAGAAAAGGGACTGCTGGGCCATATGGCAACTCTATTTTTTAATTTTTTTGAATTTTTTTAGGAACCACCATCCTGTTTTTGATAATAGCTACATCAATCTATTTTTCCATCAGCAGTGTACAAGGGTTATCTTTTCTTCATAGCCTTACCAACTTTTATAATCTCTTGTCTTTTTGATAATAGCTATCCTAATAAGTATGAGGTAATATAGTGGTTTAGATTTTCATTTCCCTTTAAGTAAGTTTTTTGGAGGATGGAGTTACTGAAAAATTATTATGTTCTTTCAATTATGCCATGTTTCCTTGCTTTTTTATGTTTCTTGTGTCCCTGGGTTGATCCCTGCACATCTGCTGGAAGTCACCTCTTCCAAATTTTATATTGTGGCTTCTTGGCATTGGGTGTTACATGGCCCACAAGCAGCTGTGGTGGCACTGGGTTCCTGGTTGCAGGTACTCAGAGTAGCTATGAAGCCTGAGTGCTGGGATCAAGATCTCCTAAACCTACTCTTGAATCCGGGACTTGGGGTGCAGGTTTACTCTTCGAGGCATGGGTAGATGCAGATTGCCCATAAAGCTAAATTCTGTGATACTAAGGACACCTCAAGACCTTGGGCCCAGGAGGTTTGGTTGTATCTAGGACTCTAACCCCGGGGGCAGGGCACAGCATTAGCCTGACTTCTGAGAGGGAGGAGTGCTCTTTAGGTTTGGGCCCTGAAGAACAAGGCACAAGTGTAATTTGGAAGCTGAAGCCAATAGGGCATAGCAGCAACTCAGGCCTTGGGGGATGAAGTAACACACAGTGGTCATTCCAGACCCTGGGATGATCCTAGGCTTCTGTGAAGCTGGGTGCAGCAGTAGCAAAGGCTCAGGAATGGGGGAGCACTGCTGTGGCTTGGACTGTGGAGGCCAGGGAGCAGCATAGCAATGAATCCACTCTCTGGAAAGGCAAGCTGCCTTAGCACCTCAGGCTCTGGGGGCCTAGTCCAGTTCCAGGACAGCAGGGTGCCACCTTTTTTGCCCTGGAGGACAAAGTATCCCAGATCAATGAATGCTCTGTTTCCCTGGGATGCAGGGTGCCATGTCAGCTCAGCCGTGGCAGGCGTGGCTGCTCAGCTTGTCCAAGGCACCAGCTCCCTGGGAGGTGGCGAACTGCTTCAGCTCAGGTTCCAGGAAATAAGACCACATTAGGGAGTCTTGGTAAAGATTCCCGGGGAGGCAGAGCATTGTTTCTGCTCAGGCAGCTGGGAGGGTGACTGCTCTGAGTTGCACCAATTTTCCAGTAGCTAGGGTACCACTTCAGCTCAGGCTATAGAAGGTTGTGACTCTAGGGAGCTAAGGCAATGATTCCCTCTAAGGTGGGGTGCTGCTTCAGCTCTGATGCTAGGATGTATGACTGCTCTGGGTAGCCAAGGCACTATTTCTCCAGAAAGCAGGATGCCAATATTGTTCAGGGCCTGAAGGGCAGGGTGCAGCAGTGACTAGGAGGGATGGATGGAGCAGCTTCACTGCAGCTTGGCCCTAGGGTATACAGGGTAGTGGCAACTCAGCCGGGGGATGGCTGACCTCTAGGAGGGTGTGGTACAGCAGGGACAAAGCCCTGAGGATGAAAAGTGTTCAGTGGCTCCTCATCCCTGGAGCAAGGCACACTCCAGCAGTGGCTCTGGTTCCAACATGGTGTAGTGTAGGCAGCGCCAGCCTTGGAGGACTGGACAGAGCATTGGCTTCTTCCCTGGGGGAAGCACAGTCACGTGAGCCTCAGGCAGCTGCCTCAGTTGGGCTTAGTGCCTGCGACAATGGTGAGAGTCCTCATTGGCAACGACTATAGGTGACTGCAGTGTTGATGGAGGTTGTTGGGGTCCTCTTGCTTACTTTTGCCCCACAGGGAAAAGTCCATCCTGGGTCTGAGCTGATCCCAATTGGGAAATTGGGTGTTAGAGGTCATGTGTATCTTTCTGTATTTTGTGTGGCCAACCTGGATTTCTGTGCTCTACTGTGTTTCTGCTATTCCTTTGATGTACTCTGGAGCTCTCTTTTAGGAATTTTCATCAAAGGGTAGCTATTTATTTGTTGCATTGGCTGTCTTTGTGTGGGGAATGAGCACTAGGGGCTTCTAGTCAGCCATCTTGCTGACATCACTCCTCCATAATTGTATTTTAAAATTAATGCTGTAAAGAGCAGTTTCTTTTAGCCAGAGGGAATACAAAAATAGATCAACTGATAGTTATAATAAGTGGCAAGCAGCAGATTGCACAAATCATCATTTTGAAAAATGAATGTTCTTCTTAGACCACTTTTAATCTCTTGATCAAAATGTCAAAAATATATTTTAACTTTTGGGGAAAGCTTGTATCCTACAATATCAAGATACAACAGCACAGTAGATAAGTCTTCATACTGAGGGCATGGTAACAAATGTGCATTGTGTGTGCAAGATGCATTTTGTTTTTCTCATCTGGATTTTAAAATAAAGCTGTTTCAGTCTTTTCTCAAGTATATTCTTTTTAAATCAAAGGAGAAAAAAAGCTTTTCTTTTTTATTTGAATGTGAAAGAAAATAACACATTCCACTTAGAAGAAAGCAAAGGAACGTTCAATGTCAAGAACGGTCCTTGTGGAACAAACAGTGTGGAAGACTAAGTGACCACCTGGAATTACAAAACAAAACCACAACAAAAACAAATAAGCAAACATTAAAACAACAGCAACTAGTAGTTTTACTCTTATTAGGAAATCGTTAGTCAGAAAAAACACCAAAAAAGACATGTTTCATTGTTGTTGTTGTTGTCATCAGATATGTATTCTTCAGCAATTCATGCAGCGATGTGTTGTTAAAAAATGTGCAACATATTCTATAGTATGATACATATTGGAGTTTGTGATACTTTAGTTATTAGCTAGACATATGATTGACAAATCTCCTAGAAAAGACTAGTGCTCAAATGCACCGTCAACTGGTGGTGAGGGGTGGGAAGGAGAGTAACATTCAACATCTCAATTATTTTTAGAGCTAACATTCTATTAAAAAATCACTCATAACCTGATTCTTGACATTGCTATTCTTTATCACATAATATTTTGGTATGTCTTTTCTTAAACTACATTAATTTTGCAGAGCAAAGCAGAAAAGTTAAAATACAATTTGCTATTTGTTGATCATAAATGCATAAGTATAGAATGTTAGAAGGACCCTCAGGTACATGGTAGAATCTATTACTTGCCAGGAAAGAAAAATGAAGTCCAGGAAAGACAGTTAATTTGCACCAATTCGTGCAGTGTGGTAAACAGAATACTGACTCCCCAAAGATGTCTACCTCCTTATCCCGGGAAAAATCTTGTCAAAATTCCCTATGTGGTAAAAGGGCTTTGAATATGTGATCAAATAAACTCTCATCAGGTGCGGAAATAATTCTTGGTTACCTATGTGGGAACCATGTAACGTGTCCTTATAAGAGAGAGGTAAGAGGGTCCAAGCTGGAGAGTAAGAGCTGTGATTAGAGAAACACATTCTAAAAGCTTTAAAATGAAAAAACAAAAACAAAAGCAAAAACAAAAAAAACAATGGCACCGCCCTCCAGTCTACAGAAGGATGAGAGTCTTACTGACCCATTCTGAATTTCTCATACTGAGATAACAGATTTGCATTTCTTTAAAATACTAAATAGTTTATGGGAATTACTTCTACAGTCATGTGAAATTAATACAACCAACTATGAAGTTTTGAAAGTAATGACAAGGCTTTTGTTTGTACGTATAAACAACCCAACGTAATACCATTTAATATAATAACATGTAAAATTATCTCCCCTTTAAAACCTGTAATAGCTTGATGTCTTTAGTAAGATATTAGCTCCACAGTTCTCAGTTACATGAACTTTTAAAAATATACTTGATCTACCCAACCCTAGTCATACTACAAATGACTGCAGGCTGCCGCTCTGATTTTTAGATAAAACAACATATACACAAGTGAAATAACATACATTAGCCCCAACCATAAGAAATGGTCAATTTTCTAGCATTTTTGGCATATAGAAATGACAATTTTATATGGTTCTATACCATGAATGCCTGGCGTAGACTCTATAATGTGTTACCTACCTGCCCCCTAAGTGAAGGATGTGTTGCTTTGGTTCCTGGGAGTGCTGTAAGCACTTGACTGTTAGCCCCTAGTATAAAGTCACATGGATCTTTGGATCTAATGACCGACTAATGCAGAACTATAAAATCTTGGTCATCTTGTCCTAGTTGGGAGCAATTCTAAATGCTCATTCTAGCTCCGAAGATTTCCCTGAGTTGAGCAGATGCTGTTGTGAGAGCTACATCATGGTTTAACTCCTATCTCTGCCTAGAGTTGCTTCCTTTTCCACAGGGCCATTCTAAGGGCACTCCTGAATAGACATCCCACATTATTACCTCTCAGAGAACCCAACCTGTAGTGATGCAAAACAATGTTTAATCTTACAACATACAACAATTCATAAAAACACAAAAGCCTAGTATTGTGTCTGGGCTAACAATCATGATGCCATGGCAGAGCAGGGGAATCACCATCAGGGGTCAAGCTTCTTTAGGCAGTGTTGTTCCAACAGGTCTATAACATATTGATTATGGAACTGTCAATTGACTGACAATGTATTAGAATGTACATGAGAGCATTCATTTTGTTTTATGGGGTAGTAGTAAAAATAATGAAGGTTGTCTAATCTTGCCACCTTTTTTCTCTTTGTGTTTCAGTTTCCTATCGTACAATGTGGATATTAATTGTGAATGCTACTTTACCTGCTGTAGTCATCTGAGGGGTTTTCCTGCCCACTGCACAGACAAAATCAGTTCTCTAAGATCATCACATTGCAGTAAAGAAAGACTTTAAATGTTGCAAGGTTAGCTATGTGAAGGAGTAGAATTATTGCTTAAATCGATCTCCCTGAAGGCTTGGAGGTTAGGGGTTTTCGAGAATAGTTTGGTGAATAGGGGACTAGGGAATGGATGCTGCTGATTGGTCAGGGATGAAATCACAGGAGTGTGAAAAACGGTCCTCAGGCACTGAGTCTGCCTCTGGGTGAGGGGCACAGGATGGGTTGAGTCATGAGTCATGAGTCTATATGTGGTTGATTGGTTGCCAGAATGCAAAAATCTAAATAATGTTTCAAAACACCAATCTTAGGTTGTACAATACAATGTTATCCATGCAAGTAATTGGTGAAGTTACAAATCTTGTGGAACAATGGCTTGTTATAGTTTAACTATGCCTACATCTTAGCAGAATTCAGGTCCCTCTCATAATCCTAACCCTGTGTCCTTTCATCAGTTGTATAAAGGCAGTTTCGTTTTGGGAAGGAATAGTACTATCCTTGCTTTAAGGTTAAACCATGAAATAAATTTCTCCCCAAATTAGCTTGGCCTACACCCAGGAAAGACCAATGACAACTTGGAGAACAGAGTAAGATAGAATCAACTATGTCAGATTTCTCTTACTGTCATAATTTTGCAAAGGCCATTGCACCACTAATTGTGATGTTATAAGCATTACGTGAGTTAGTACACCTAAGCTCTTTAAATGGTTCCTGGTGCTTAGTAACCACTAAACAAATGTTAGGTATTAGCTACTGTTTTCTAGTACAATGTTCAAAGAACTTTTCTTATACAGCAGTTCTTGTCTATGAGCGATATGTTCCAAGACCTTCAGTGGATGCCTGGAACCTCAAAGAGTACTGAACCCCATAGATATATGAATACCTATGATAAGGCTTAATTTTTTTTCTCTACATACATACCTATGATAATGTTTAATTTAATTAAGAATAAGCTAATCTGGCACAGCATGTTGCTATTAATCAGACATGTTTCCTCTTCATGTCTTCCATCTACAATTTTAATGCCTTTTCCATCTTAATTAAGTGCTTACACAGTGGCCATAACTTTTGCAGTTTGAGATGTGACAGAAAAACCAGCACGAATTTCCTTTTTCTTCTCACAATTTTGCAGGTAGTAGATTCCTTCTTACTGCAGCGCTTAGCAACTTCAGCATACAATTATTTTTCTTTTAATAACAAGTGGAGAACTTTTACCTTTTCACTAATAAAGGAAGAACTTCAAGGCTTCTTTTTGGCATATCAGAAGACTGAGCAAGCGTCACTACTTTTGCACTTTCGAGCTGTTATTAACTAAAATAGATATTACTTGAACTCAAGCATTGCAATACAGAAACCATTAATCTGATAACCGAGACCACTGCTAAGTGACTAACATTTAGAAGGGCATGTACAGTGTGGATACCCTAGACAAAGAGATGATTTACTGCCTGAGACAGAGTGGGATCACATGAGATTTTATCATGCTATACATAATGATATGCAATTTAAAACGTATGAATTGTTTATGTCTAGAATTTCTACTTAATGTTTTTGAACCATGTTTGTGAATAATGAAACAGTAGAAAGTAAAACCATGAAAAAGGGGAAACTACTATATTGTCGATTTCTTTCCACTGACTTCTTTTTCATCTACAAATATTCCCAGTCTCCTAAATAGTCAAACAGACAAGCAGAATAATAATGTTGTCTTCTCTCTTTTCTTTTCCTTTTTAGTTACCCCACTTTCTCCTTTTCATCATTTAACAAAATGTTAGTCTCCAGTAACTGCTTTACTTCCTTGTGCTCTGTTTGGCCCATAGATTAAAACAATACAGATTTTAACTGTAGCAGGATGATACATTTATTTCCACTATAGCTCAGATGGACAGAATAGTCAATTTCATACATATACATGCACATAAACAATAAAATGGATCTGTGCCCCAAGTTTAATCATTTGGCCAACAGGGAAAACAACACCTATAATTACAGAATCTAATTATATAGGCAACTCTGTCTAAAGCTTTGTGGCACTTAATCATTTAAATACTCTATTTATGGTGCCTTCAGTCTTAGTGATACAAATAATCAGTCTCACTCAAAGCCACCATTCCCCTTCCTAGTTGAGGGAATCTCCATGAATGGAAGGAAGAGTTTATATTTTCTCTCAATAGCAGGATGCTTGGCATGAGTACCTTTTTCTTACTCTTGTGATCTTTCAGCTTGACTTCCCGTCCACCTGTGTTACTTGTTCTCTCTGCATTTGTGGCTGAGTTAAATGGTCATGTAAACTTTTTTGGCTTGACGGCCCCTCCCTAGCTGACTTTTCCTAGCTTCGTATGACTCCAGGCTCTTGAGTGGCTCCAGGCCCGCAGCTGCTGGCAAAGTTCGGCATCCAGCTGGCTGGTCTGATAGTCTGCTCTTAAGCCACAGAAGCTAACCACTATTCCCAAATCCTTGTCCTTAACCTTTCATCACCACTTACTGCCTGACCACATTTAACTAGCAAGTATGCTTATCAAAAACTGCTCCGTACCCTCCAAACAGATGCTCAGAGAGCAGAAATCTATAGTTAAGTTTTGATATCTTTGCCTTTCCACTCTTTATCTGTTTCTCTTAATTGGCATGAAACTAAAAAGGGGGTGATTTTTCAGTTTTTATCCCTCATAGCATGTACTCTTTCTTCTTTACTTCAGCTAAGAAATAGTTTTTCTTCTCAAGCCATAGGAAAATCTCAACCAGCTAATCCCTCTAAGATCAGTTTTTAAATATGCTAATTTGACATGATCTCAGCTAATGAATGAGATAAGTCTTTCAGGATCTTACAGGTCAAGTATTTCTCTTGAACTGGGTCAGCTGTCTTTAAGGCTCTACAATTTTTATTTTGTATGTGTAATGGCAGGGGACTGTGGCAGTAACCAATAAATAGAATCTAATTTAAATTGAGACTTAAAACTGAATTAGTTTAATGTTATATTGCTATAGACACATTGAAATGTTCGTAGTTGTTCAAATATCCACTTATATTGCGTATTCTGTTTTCTTAGCCAACGACACTCCTATTTCCATATATATATATATATATATATATATATATATATATTTTTTTTTTTTTTTTTTTTTTTTGGTGAGACAGAATCTCGCTCTGTGGCCCAGGTTGGAGTGCAATGGTGCGATCTCGGCTCACTGCAAGCTCTGCCTCCCTGGTTCACACCATTCTCCTGGCTCAGCCTCCCAAGTAGCTGGGACTACAGGCGCCCGCCACCACGCCCGGCTAATTTTTTGTATTTTTAGTAGAGATGGGGTTTCACCATGTTAGCCAGGATGGTCTCGATCTCTTGACCTCATGATCCGCCCGCCTCAGCCTCCCAAAGTGCTGGGATTACAGGTGTGAGCCACCATGCCTGACCTCCTATTTCCATTCTTTAACTGAAAAACTTTTATTCAGCCCGTCAAGTTAAAAATCAATTGCCACTTATTTTGTGAGGTTTCTCTGGATCCCCTTGGATTTCCTTAGCATTTTATATATACCTCTATAAATGACTTATTGCATTAATCTCCTCTGTTTGATTTACTCCTTGGGGAAAGGGTTATTCTTATTTTTGTTGTTGTTGTTTGAATTGCTTCTCCCCTTAATATTAAGAAGGGTTCCTGGCACAGCACAGACATTCAGTAAGTACGTGCTTGACAGGTTTTGTAAATTAAACTTCTAGACGATATTATAACTGGGTTGAGAAAATACAAAATAACCATGCAAAGTGCGAAATAAAAAAATTAATTTATTTAACGTAACAGTATAAGAAAGATCACAAGGCAGTACACGATGATTCGTAGTCAAGTGAGTAATATGATGATTCGTAGTCAAGTGAGTGAGTAATATAAACAAAGTTTGAAGGAGGGAGAGATTATTAGAATGTAGAATGGTTTCAAAAATCGTAAATGGGAAGATGAGGAAAATTTGAACTTGAAACGTCAGTGGTTAGTTCAAACTTATCTAGTATCTACTGATTAAATCATGTACAGGTCTTTCTCAGCATTTCTATGTCTTTTCTTAAAATATGCCATAACAGAATTTATTTCTGTCATACTGCAAAGATGTCCAATATTATAGCAATTTGATGGGTTAATCTGTATTTACAATAATACAGATGACTACAGAGAGTAATACAGAGTCTATGAGTTTTGCAAAATTTATTTAATAATAAATTCAGAATGCCATGTATCAATTCTTCTGGTTAAAATATACCTATTACACATGTACTATGTTAAATGTAATTTCTGGGCTGGGGGACAACTAAGATGGCTGATGATCTCTCAAGAGCTTATAGTCTAGTAGAGGGAGACAGACATGTAAACAAATAATGCAATAAAATATTCTATGTATCATTAATAGAAATACACACAGAGAATTATTGGGAATAATGGAGGTACTTCACACAAAAAAAGTTTGTTTAGAGTGTATTTAGACCAAGCCTTGAACAGTGAATACGTTTACCAGATGGATTAATACAATAGAAAGGACACTGTGGGGGCCGGGCGTGGTGGCTCACGCTTGTAATCCCGGCACTTTGGGAGGCCAAGGCAGGCGGATCACGAGGTCAGGAGATTGAGACCATCCTGGCTAACGCGGTGAAACCCCGTCTCTACTAAAAATACAAAAAATTAGCCGGGTGTGGTGGCGGGCGTCTGTAGTCCCAGCTACTCGGAGAGGCTGAGGCAGGAGAATGGCGTGAACCCGGGAGGCGGAGCTTGCAGTGAGCCGAGATCGCGCCACTGCACTCCAGCCTGGGTGACAGAGCGAGAGCGAGACTCCGTCTCAAAAAAAAA
This sequence comes from Symphalangus syndactylus, assembly GCF_028878055.3. NCBI lineage: Eukaryota > Metazoa > Chordata > Mammalia > Primates > Hylobatidae > Symphalangus > Symphalangus syndactylus. The sequence continues at coordinate 17,058,112 of NC_072428.2, forward strand.
AAAAAAAAAAAAAAAAAGAAAGGACACTGTGGGAAAAAAAAGTGTAAAAATGTGGAAACGCTTGGCTTCTCCGGAAATTTGATGTGATTGTATCATAGGGGCCACTGGCATGTGGGTATGTGATACAGGGACAGAAGAGGGCATTTCAGGAAGAACAGATCTTTTCTCAGTCTCTTAGTTGCCAAAATTCGTTTGTTTGCTAATATTTTAATATTTTCTTTTGCTTTCACAGTTTTTTTTTTTTTTTTTTTTTTTTTTTTTTTTTTTTTTTTTTTTTGAGACGGAGTCTAGCTCTGTCGCCCAGGCTGGAGTGCAGTGGCAAGATCTCGGCTCACTGCAACCTCCGCCTCCTGGGTTCACACCATTCTCCTGCCTCAGCCTCCCGAGTAGCTGGGACTACAGGCGTCCGCCACCACGCCTGGCTAATTTTTTGTATTATTATTATTTTTTTTTTTTAATAGAGATGGGGTTCCACCATGTTAGCCAGGATGGTCTGGATCTTCTGACCTCGTGATCCACCCACCTTGGCCTCCCAAAGTGCTGGGATTATGGGCATGAGCCACCGTGCCCGGCCTGCTTTCATAGTAATTTTAAGGACAGGTTTCTTAGCTGGAGGTTCTGCCTCCTTGAAAATTTTAGGTACTCCTCTGAACCTCACATAAATCTATTATCTTCCATGAGGTATACTTCTGAGGTTCATACCCTATTTAGATATTAATATTCCACAATTCTTACTTGTGTAGATTCATGTTTCTATGACTCAAGAGATAATTCATAACATGTTAAAACTATTTTTAGGACGGGCGTGGTGGCTCACGCCTGTAATCCCAGCACTTTGGGAGGCCGAGGCGGGTGGATCACGAGATCAGGAAATTGAGACCATCCTGGCTAACAGGGGGAAACCCCGTCTCTACTAAAAATACAAAAAAATAAGCCGGGCGTGATGACGGGCGCCTGTAGTCCCAGCTACTCGGGAGGCTGAAGCAGGAGAATGGCGTGAACCCGGGAGGCGGACTTTGCAGTGAGCGGAGATTGCGTCACTACCCTCCAGCCTGGGCGACAGAGTGAGACTCCATCTCAAAAAAAAAAAAAAAAAAAAAAAAACAAAAAAACTATTTTTAAATCTTATCGTCTTTCACACTACTTCTTCCTTTATCTTCTTAGCTCGTTTCCTTTCTTCCTAACTTATGCTCAGTGCCTGCTCTAGGCCAGATTCTGTTAAGTGCTTTATTTTATTCTAATAATTCTTACAATGACCTTAGAATATAAATGCAATTACTTTATTCATTTTATGTAAAGGGGGAGACAAATGCATAACATCATAGAATTAGCTAATGACAAATCTGGGATTCAGACTCAGGCAACCTAGCTCTAGAAAGTATCTTCTTGGCTACTACTCTGGAAATAAATTATCAAGCTTCCAACACCATGTCTATTCACCTATTCCATCTGAGCCTATAAAATCCATCTTCCCTTTACTACTATTTCTTCTTTACTACTCCTTTATTGCTTATCTTTTTTGCTTCTGTTGAGAAACATGCTCTATGATATTCCAACACCTATTTCCTTCTCAAGAATATCACTCCATTGATTCTTCTGTCTCTCTCTCTCTCTCTGTTTTCCATCATCATTATGCAATCTTTCTGATGGTCATGCAAATATGTTCAGCAGTAATTCTCTCATATCTGCATAACCCCTTGAATTTATTTACCATCATCACATCAACCCCATTTATCACCTGTATTTTAGAGTAAAACACAAAAGCATTGCCATTGCCTTTTGGCTAAGAGCAAGTATAAAATCTTGCCTATTAACACTGTCTCAAATTTCTCTCTTCTCATTCTTTTGTGAAGCCTCTCCAGTCGGGCTTTAACCTCCACTTTCCAATCAAACTGCTATTTTCAAAGGTCTCCAGTGATGTCCATGAGGCTAAATAGTCAGTTCTCATACTTCTTCCTACTTGGCTTGTCAGCAACATTCGACTTAGTTGATCCCTCCCTCCATGAAATAGTTTATTCACTTCACTTCTAAGACAATGCATTCCCCATGTTTTCTCTTTAATGATCTCTCCTTGTCACTATTTTTTTTTTTTTTTTTAGTTTATCATCATCTCCAAAATCTCTATAAGACTCAATCGTTAAACATTTTCTCTTGTTTAAAATATCAAAATTAATTTCTTTGGCACTTTTGTCGAGTCTAATACTTTTATATGCCGTCAATACACTTACAAACCCACATTTATATCCCAAGCACTGACCTGTTCCTTGAACTCCAGTTCATATATCCATCTGCATACTTAACTGTCCACTTTGATATATAATGTGCATCTCACATTTAACATGTTTGATCTTTCCTCAGTTTCCACTAAAATCTGCTTCTCCTATCTTTTTTTCTGTCTCATTCTTACAATTGTTCATACAACATATCTGGGACTTAATTGTTCCTGACTCATCTTTTCCTCACATATCCCATATTTTATGAATCAGCAAATATTTTAAGTTCTATCTTTAAAATATATTTGATTCCATACCCTTTCGTAGCCTTCTCCACAACAATCATGGTTTGAATCTCTATCGTCTCTCATATGGATTATTTTTCGGTTTCCTGGAGGAGCCGCAGCGCATCCTCTAATATCTGCCAGATCACCTTCTTCTACTCAAAACACTCCGTTGTTTTTGCATCTGACTCAGAGTACACTTGAGTAGATGACCTAGGAGGTTGTACGAAATCTGCCACCAACATAATTATCCCTCCGACTCATTCTCTGATCACACCCGTATTGTTTAGTTTATTTCAAAATGCTCTGTTTTACTTCTACTTGTTTCTCAGGGCTTCTGCAGTTGCAAATCTTTCTACTTGGCAAAATTACGCCTAAGGTGCCTTCAGAACTTACTCTTCCAACTCTTTCAGGTAATCTTCTATGGTCACCTGATTTTAAATTTAAATTTGCAGCAAACCTTTCTCCTTTCTGGATCACACTTTACACCTTTTCTGTCTTAGTGAACTCTATTAATTTATAGCCATACAATTTACTATATATTTTTACTTATTTACTTGTTTATTTTCTATTTCAGTTTAAAATATAGAACTTAGGAGGGAAAGTTTTTATCTGTTTCATTCACTTATGTATCCCTAGTATCTTGGACATAAAATAAATATTTTTGGGTAAATAAAAAATGAATATACAGGAATACAGTAGAATTCAGTCTTAACTGTTTCCTAGTCATATTAAGAAAAGAAAAATCAAGAAATATTATTTATTTTTTATTATACTTTAAGTTCTAGGGTACATGTGCACAATGTGCAGGTTTGTTACATATGTATCCATGTGCCATGTTGGTTTGCTGCACCCATTAACTCGTCATTTAGCATTAGGTATATCTCCTAATGCTGTCCCTCCCCCCTCCCCCCAACCCACCACAGTCCCTGGAGTGTGATGTTCCCCTTCCTGTGTCCATGTGTTCTCATTGTTCAATTCCCACCTATGAGTGAGAACATGTGGTGTTTGGTTTTTTGTCCTTGTGATAGTTTACTGAGAATGATGTTTTCCAGTTTCATCCATGTCCCTACAAAGGACATGAACTCATCCTTTTTTATGGCTGCATAGTATTCCATGGTGTATATGTGCCACATTTTCTTAATCCAGTCAATCATTGATGGACATTTGGGTTGGTTCCAAGTCTTTGCTATTGTGAATAGTGCCACAATAAACACACGTGTGCATGTGTCTTTATAGCAGCATGATTTATAATCCTTTGAGTATATACTCAGTAATGGGATGGCTGGGTCAAATGGTATTTCCAGTTCTAGATCCTTGAGGAATCGCCACACTATCTTCCACAATGGTGGAACTAGTTTACCGTCCCACCAACAATGTAAAAGTGTTCCTATTTCTCCACATACTCTCCAGCACCTGTTGTTTCCTGACTTTTTAGTGATCGCCATTCTAACTGGTATGAGATGGTATCTCATTGTGGTTTTGATTTGCATTTCTCTGATGGCCAGTGATGATGAGCATTTTTTCATGTGTCTTTTGGATGCATAAATGTCTTCTCTTGAGAAGTGCCTGTTCATATCCTTTGCCTCTTTTTTGATGGGGTTGTTTATATTTTTTCTTGTAAATTTGTTTGAGTTCTTTGTAGATTCTGGATATTAGTCCTTTATCAGATGAGTAGATTGCAAAAATTTTCTCCCATTCTGTAGGTTGCCTGTTCATTCTGAAGGTAGTTTCTTTTGCTGTGCAGAAGCTCTTTAGTTTAATTAGATCCCATTTGTCAATTTTGGTTTTTGTAGCCATAGCTTTTGGTGTTTTAGACACGAAGTTCTTGCCCATGCCTATATCCTGAATGGTATTGCCTAGGTTTTCTTCCAGGGTTTTTATGGTTTTAGGTCTAACATTGAAGTCTTTAATCCATCTTGAATTAATTTTTGTATAAGGTGTAGGGAAGGGATCCAGTTTCAGCTTTCTACATATGGCTAGCCAGTTTTCCCAGCACCACTTATTAAATAGGGAATCCTTTCCCTATTTCTTGTTTTTGTCAGGTTTGTCAAAGATCAGATGGTTGTAGATGTGTGGTATTATTTCTGAGGGCTCTGTTCTGTTCCATTGATCTATATCTCTGTTTTGGTACCAGTACCATGCTGTTTTGGTTACTGTAGCCTTGTAGTATAGTGTGAAGTCAGGTAGCATGCTTCCTCCAGCTTTGTTCTTTTGGCATAGGATTGTCTTGGCAATGCAGGCTCTTTTTGGGTTCCATATGCACTTTAAAGAAGTTTTTTCCAATTCTGTGAAGAAAGTCATTGGTAACTTGATGGGGATGGCATTGAATCTATAAATTACCTTGGGCAGTATGGCCATTTTCATGATATTGATTCTTCCTATCCATGAGCATGGAATGTTCTTCCATTTGTTTGTGTCCTCTTTTATTTCATTGAGCAGTGGTTTGTAGTTCTCCTTGAAGAGGTCCTTCACATCCCTTGTAAGTTGGATTCCTAGGTATTTTATTCTCTTTGAAGCAATTATGAATGGGATTTCACTCATGATTTGGCTCTCTGTTTGTCTGCTATTGGTGTATAAGAATGCTTGTGATTTTTGTACATTGATTTTGTATCCTGAGACTTTGTTGAAGTTACTTATCAGCTTAAGGAGATTTTGGGCTGAAATGATGGAGTTTTCTAAATATACTATCAAGTTAAGAAACTTGCTCAAAACCACTCAACTACATGGAAACTGAACATTCTGCTCCTGAATGACTACTGGGTACATAACGAAATGAAGGCAGAAATAAAGATGTTCTTTGAAACCAATGAGAACAAAGACACAACATACCAGAATCTCTGGCACAGGTTTAAAGCAGTGTGTAGAGGGAAATCTATAGCACTAACTGTCCACAAGAGAAAGCAGGAAATATCTAAAATTGACACCCTAACATCACAATTAAAAGAACTAGAGAAGCAAGAGCAAACACATTCAAAAGCTAGCAGAAGGCAAGAAATAACTAACATCAGAGCAGAACTGAAGGAGTTAGAGACACAAAAAACCCTTCAAAAAATCAATGAATCCAACAGCTGGTTTTTTGAAAGGATCAACAAAATTGATAGACTGCTAGCAAGACTAATAAAGAAGAAAAGAAAGAAGAATCAAATAGACACAATAAAAAATGGTAAAGGGGATATCACCACCAATCTCACAGAAATACAAACTACCATCAGAATATTGTAAACACCTCTATGCAAATAAACTAGAAAATCTAGAAGAAATGGATAAATTCCTCAACACATACACCCTCCCAAGACTAAACCAGGAAGATGTTGAATCCCTGAATAGACCAATAACAGGCTCTGAAATTGAGGCAATAATTAATAGCCAACCAACCAAAAAAAGTCCAGGACCAGATGGATTCACAGCTGAATTCTACCAGAGGTACAAGGAGGAGCTGGTACCATTCCTTCTGAAACCATTCCAATCAATAGAAAAAGAGGGAATCCTCTCTAACTCATTTTATGAGGCCAGCATCATGCTGATACCAAAGCCTGGCAGAGACACAACAAAAAAGAGAATTTTCAACCAATATCCCTGATGAACATTGATGCAAAAATCCTCAATAAAATACTGGCAAACCAAATCCAGTAGCATATCAAAAAGCTTATCCACCACGATCAAGCGGGCTTCATCCCTGGGATGCAAGGCTGGTTCAACATATGCAAATCAATAAACGTAATCCAGCATATAAACAGAACCAATGACAAAAACCACATGATTATCTCAATAGATGCAGAAAAGGCCTTTGAAAAATTTCAACAGCCCTTCATGCTAAAAACTCTCAATAAAATATGTATTGATGGGACATATCTCAAAATAACAAGAGCTATTTATGACAAACCCACAGCCAATATCATACTGAATGGGCAAAAACTGGAAGCATTCCCTTTGAAAACTGGCACAAGACAGGGATGCCCTCTGTCACCACTCCTATTCAACATAGTATTGGAAGTTCTGGCCAGGGCAATCAGGCAGGAGAAAGAAATAAAGGGTATTCAATTAGGAAAAGAGGAAGTCAAATTGTCCCTGTTTGGTTTATATTTTTCTTACATCAAATGTCTGTAGACTATAGCAATATAAATTCTTGAAAACCAATTAATATCAAGATGTGAACTTTATAAATGCCTGCTTGTTTCCATGTTTGCTCTACCATACTTATTTAGGGTTGGGAAACTGGTAATTCTTATAGATTACCATTCCAGATTTGGTCAGAAATCAGTGTTTCTACTACATTGAGATTTATTAGTTCTTGCCTCTGTAGCTTATGAGCAGAATGATTATCTCTGCAACTAAGTTTTTACATTTATCAATTGGAGATAATTGAAATACTTCTCAGTATTATTGTGAAAATTACCTAAGTTAACATATTTACATCTTCAGCTTCTCCCCCAGCACACACATATGCACACACACACACACACACTTTCACACATACATTTATTCATTTTTTTTGTAAATGATGAAATGTCATATTATAGTGGTAAAGGCTTTGGAATCTGCACAATTTAGGTTTTTATCTCAAGGCTGTTGCATAGAACTGAATATTTTATGAGTCACATTCTCCCTCCATGCCATATTCATGTTCCTTATCTACAAAATGGGCATCAACATTATACATAAAATACAATATGAGACACTGAAGTGACATAAAAGACAAGTGCTGGATCTGCAAGAGTATGGGCTCTCTAATAAAAAGTAAAAAATAAATCCTGGATTTATACACATTAACTGTATGACCCTGGCTCATGCACTTAATCATTTTCCGTCTTAGTCTCAACTTATAAAATCAAACTATGATATTTTTCAGAATTGTTGTATAGATCAAATGAATTAATCACTAACAATGTCATTGGTAAACTCTAAAGGGTTAAATGGGTATTAATAAAATAACATTATTAGGTAAGATTATATGTATGGATGTATGTACATATATATTTGTGCATGTGTGTTTGTGTATTTAACGCAATTATTAGTAATTGAAAATTATTTGAGTGCTGCTCTACTGGTGAAAACAGGGAATAGATGAGCTTATGAATAAGTGTGAAAGAGTACAGAGGTGGTGTCTTTTCCTTTCTGTTTATAATTTCAATTGTTAAGGGCCTTCTAAGCACCCATATACAAGAGCACATCCATAGTCTCATTTTAATTTAACCCAGTTGATGTAGCTATTGAAACATATTTTCTGTGTATGGTAGTGTTCTCAGAAGACCTTTCCAACAGATAGTCTCCACTTGATTTAGAAAGTATTGACTTGCATTTTGGAAAGTAGTGCTTGATCATCAATTGTCTGTTACTATTATTTATAGGTAATGCTTGCTGTCTAAAATTAGGGTTTGTAATCCTACAGGTATAATTAATTAATTAGGAATAGATAATATATCTTCTACTATTTCAAGCTAATTTACATATTGCAGAGAGTGAATATTTATTATTGAGGTGAGGATAGGGTAAATGGCATAGAGTATTAATTTGCTCATATAACAGATCTTTATGGCCTATTATATTTTTGACACTCTTATTGAGCTTTTACTTATGTTTTATAATTTCTGTATGTATTTATAATGATTGATTAAGATTTTGACAATGCTAGTTTTCCTGCTTATACTCCAATAAATACATGTCTGCATACATGTTTAAATCATAAAGCTTTGTCTTTTGTAATGACATAAAACTCATTTAGTCTAAGCTTCCAATCAGTGCATGAATTCTTCTACCACTTGATACGGTTTTCCTATTTGTGAATAAACATTTCTTCTGGTGAGATAATTCAATATTCAAATGTTGATATTAAGTAGAAACATATTATAACTTGGAAAATAAAAGCTAAGTGCTTTTGTTTTTTGTTTTCTTTTTTTGATAAATCTGGTAGAGTCTAGTATTTTTTAATGTTAGTAAAATTTACATTTCCATAAAATATATATATTTTAAAAATCACACTGTGATTTCAAGTTATCGCCATGGCAACTATTTGCATCAGTGTACTATTTCTTTCCCAGATCTATTTCTGTATCATTAAATCCTTGATAATACTTTATTATTTGGTATCTGTTAAACCCACACAAATTTTAGTGTCTAATTTACTTAACAAATTATGTATGACAAAAAAGAAAATGTATAGAACAATAAACAACACTATTAATTACCTTATGAAGCAGGAAACCACTGTATTTGTCAGTAGCATTATGTCTTGAAAATGCCACCACATAATTATGTGTGAGCATATGTACTTCATTATTGGGATATGTATCCCTTTTCAGATTTATTCATTATAGTGAAGCAAAAACCAGAAACTGGGAGTAGTAAAATTACATTTATTAGAGATGCTTTTATTCTATTAAAACAAAGCAAAGAAAATGGAAACAGAAAAAAAAAAAATACTGTCTAACACTAGGTGAGAGAACAAAAAATGTTGCTGTGGCAACCGCATGCCATTTGTTCTATTTTCCTCATTAGACTACTGAAGGTGATTACACAGAGAGGAAAATACCCCTTCAATTTAAGACAATAATTTGATGGGCATACATATTTCTATTTTCCCCTTACAAAGCATTATTTTTGTTGGATAAGTACCAATAGTCCTTGGAGATTTACAAAGACTTAATAGAGATGTGAGGATTCCTCAGACCTGGAATCATGGTGGTTGATTTTCACTTTTTTTTCCCCCAGTCTGGATACAAAGAGAGGTATAAATAATGAAAAGGTTTGCAGGAGAGAGCAATAAAATGCTGTTTGTTTCCGTGGCCTCTAGGGTCTTACACGTTTAATGTTCCGTAACTTAGGTGAAGTCATGTCCTCTCTCTCTCTCTCTCTGTGTATATATATAGGAATGATATTTGATCACTGACGTATACCTGAACAATGGCATAATAGATGCACTGTGTAATTGAATGGCTTGAATGCTGAACGTGATGCAGTTTCACCTTAAATTCACATATCCCAGTAGCTATGTGTACCTACTGGGCATTCAAAAGTTGACTTAGTCAATGGAAACAGAAACTTGCCGCATGGTTACTATGTCTCAGACTTTCTGAGCCACTTCTCTCTGTTACTGTAATAGTTACTGTGTCTTGATAGCTTCATTATCTAATGCTATGGCCTGATGCAGTAGAAAGGCATATCAGCTTGGATAAGCCCACAATTCCAATTCACTCTGGATGTTGTCTTCAATTTCAAAAACACTAGTATAATTTATTACTGGGATTTTTCAGGAGTTGTCAAATTTCTAGATCTTGAAATAAAATGTTCAACTCTATTTTCCAGTTGATTCAACTAATGTTTCAATAAATTAACCTTTCCAAATCACTGCTTCATTTAGGTTCTTCAAATCATTAGCTTTCATATGCAAAACTAATTTAAAAATCAGTAAGATTAATTTAGACATGCAAGTGTGTTCTTTATATACTTGATGCGCTTTTATATATTTGTAGTAGCTGGAAACACAATTTATCCCTGTAGATTTTCACATTTTGAGGCAAAATTCAATGGTTTAAACATGTTTAGGGTTACACATTGTTATAAAAGTAGTACACGGATAAAAGAGTGTTTACCTTTGAGGCTGTAATGATATTTCCAATACTATGTAAATACTAAATATCCTTATGTGAGCATGAATTTCCCCCTAGAGCAAAACTATTTTTCTCTCTGATGTAGTATGTAACAGTATGTCATTTAGAATGCAGTGACTTTTCATGGGAGTTGCTAAAACATGTTCAGTTTACACTGAGCTAACTGCTGAAGTCATCTTTGTCTCAGTCCAGTGGTTAATAAAATTACAGTGTTAAGCAGTATTGAAGGAAATAAGTCTGGAAATACAACTTTTAAATGGAGCTTTACCACTGCCTCTACCTTCATGCCTGACTGGAGATCATCAAAGCTCATCTTGTATTTCTTGAGCTTTCCTTTTTTTGCCTTGTTCTACCTTTAAAGGATTCCTAATTCCTTAGTCCCAGGAGTTATTTCATAAGTTTATCATTTCCCTTTTTCCCTGGGCCTCTTCAATTTGTGAAGCAATGCATTTTCATACTAAGTACTATGGACCCATAGGAAACTAGTAAATAATTTCCTGTGAGTTTATGTGCATTCATAGATTAAGGGAGTAGTTATAATACTTAACATTTTTACTGGTAGGAAGTAGGAACAAAGCCAGCTATAAAAGTTATTGCATATTTTTACCTGCCTCTCATTCTTTCTTTATAAGGAATCTTAAAATAAAAACATAATAATATGTAAGCTGAACAAATCTATCAATAGAAAGAGATACATATGTGATAGATAGTTGGATAGCTAGATATGCACATATATTTGAATATATTGATATAAACCAAAGTTCAGAAAGGGGTTAGTTCTATTTTTCCATTTTATCAGCCCCCAGCTTTGTACAAGATGACAACATGCACTTTTCTTGAAAGAGCAGTGACATTTATTGTTTAGTTAATAATCCAAAATGGAGAACAATAATGTAATATTGTTAAATTACTCATTATGGGATTTAAAACATGGTTACAATAAAAATAATATGGTTATTTTTTAAAGGAGAGAAAATCAAGCTATTAAAGGAAATAAAGGTGTAAGCTCTGATGTCTAATCAAACCTGTATTTCTGTCTAACTTGTAATACTTTTTAGCTGTGTAATTTTAGATATGTTATTTATATGTGATAATTTATTCCACATTTTTCTCATTTGTAACACGGAGATAGTAACAGAAACATTGTCAGAAGTCTTTTGTTGGCAATAAATGGGTAAATTTACATTAGCACTAGGAATGCCTGGCATAAGTGTTAAAAATTGCTAATATCAGCATATCTATGTCATGCCATCACCACTACCACAATTATCATCATCAGCACCATCATTATCATCATCACCATCATCATCACCTTACCATTATAATTTTCAGTTGTATTACAATTGTAACTTTGACCAGAACGATTAGCTTTGAAAGTTTGTATAGGGTAGTAATTAAGTGAGGATTTTGAAGTCAGGTTCTCTGCTTTTAAATCACTCCTCTGCCATAGAGAAGCTGTATGATCTTACCTTTTTTCCTTAATCTTCCAAATCTCAGCACTCTTGGTTGTGAAATCAATCTAACCAGAAACCCATTTTATAAAATTATGGTGGACTTTTTTTCCTTTTAATGACTGAGTAGTATTCCATTGTATATAAATACCACAATTTCTTTATCAGCTTGATTGATGAGCATTTGGGCTGGTTCCATATTTCTGCAACTGCAAAAAAGGGTGAGAGGGGGGTGAGGAGTTAAAGACTACAAATTAGGTTCCGTGTATATTGCTCGGGTGATGGGTACACCAATATCTCACAAATCACCATTAAAGAACTTATTCATGTTACCAAATACCACCTCTTCCTCTAAAGCCTATGGAAATAAAAAATTTAAAAATAAAATAAAATTTAAAAAATTATAGTATAAATTAACTGATAAAAACTATTCTGAGTTTCCTGGCACACAGTGGAAACTTTTAAGTGTTAGTTTTCATCACCACTATTATTACTGTTACTAATATTATTGCATGGAATATTATTTTACGTTATTCTCCCTTTCTGCATCCTCTTGTGTTGATTACTACATTCCGCAGATAAGGTAGTATGTAGGATATTTTCTGCTAATTGCCTGAAAGAAAATACCAAAGAAAGTTGTTTATTAAATTTTGAGATTTAATTGTATGTTTAAAATGGACTTTATTGAAGTATAATTTACATACAATATCATGTTCTCTTGTAAGTGTGTAGTTCAATTAGTTTTGACAAATGTGTATTTTCTTGGAACTATCACCAGTAGCTTTTGGGTTTTTAAGTTGACTTTTAAAACTAATGGATATGGCAATAGTTTTAAGGGAGAAAAAGTAACTTGTAATGCAAGAATTTGAATGGTTGGGTTTCATATTCCTAAATCCTGCAGGATTCAGAACGTTATACTTATGCCCATAATAACAGATATCGAAGAGTAGCTAGGTGACTCATGTTAGATAAAATGTAAGGCTAACAAGAGTCAGAGAAAATGGACCACGTGCCCTGCCTTCCAGCTGAGGTGGGGTGAGAGATAGAGAAAGAGATGGCAGAAACTCTCAATAGGTTTGGAAGCTGTAAGAGACAACCTGAGAGAACCCAAGCGAATGGCCAGTCTCACACTTCACAGAGTACCTACATGCACAGCACGGTTTAGGAGCAGGCGAGGATAAATGGCTGAGTTAGATATCTAAGCAATGGGTCCGTGACACAGTTAGTGTTCCTAGAACTTCAGGGCAGTGCAAGAGTACTGTGCGAACCTGAGTGCTCACGAAAAACACCACAGCATCTGAAAGAGTATCAGGGCTGAGAGGCCTGTTGTTAAGTATGTAGAAGCAGACCAAAGACTAAATTCCAAGTGAAATTTATGTAGATGAACAAAATATTGATTAAAGAGAAAATGCTTATCTCAGTATATTTCAGCTTGAGTAAAAGGCAATGACTAATGACCATATAACTACTTCTTTACCCAGTGCCTTAGCAATCAAATGGCTCAAGTGACTCCAGACAAAAATGCAGGGTAAGACGAGGGGAAATTCTCAAATGATTGAGTTCCTGAATTGGCCACGCTTAAATTGCCAAACCCTGCTGGAATTGGGGCTTAAAACAGAAAGAATACTTTATTATAGGGGAAAATAATTTTATTTGTGTATCTGGTTTGTAGCATGAAATGTATACTAGCATGTTATTTATCAATATAAATGAACCTTTGAAAAGGATGAGGTGGGAGCAACCATTTCTCTCCTCTCTGGGAAGGTTTCTTATATCCTAAAGTCTTGAAAGGAAAGTGGAGTTAAAACAGAGTGCTTTGCTTTTTTGATTACACAGTACTATGTTTTTATACCCATCATCTAGTTATTGATATGTTGGTAACATACCTAAAATTACATTCCTTTATTTCAGCTTTGCTGATTGCACTTTATGTACTCATCACATGACAAGCTTTAATTTGCTGACAACTATTAACCCTCAATTTCTTTCCTTGTTCCTTTTCATTTTTTTCTTTCTTTTCCAGTTCACATATTTTTCTATTAAGCCAAAATTGTTGATGAAAGAATTTTAAGCAAAGGCATAGAATCATTGTTCCAGAATGTCTCCCTTGAATATCAGTGCTTTGGAAATAAATGCTTAAACTTAAAAGTAAATTATAACAGAAAAGCATCACTCAGAATAGTAAAATCTAAAAGTAAATTACAACAGAAAAGCATCACTCAGAATAGTAAAATCTCAAGAATACATATTGAAAAACAAAATAAAAAATAAGTGAACAGTGATAAAAACCTTTATTCAGTGAGTAGACAATGTTTTAAGCATTCTACTATTCAGTAAATAATAATAGTCTCTTTATTATGTATCAAAAATATTCCTAGAAGTTGTTTTTTAAAAATATGCTTTTATCTCATACTGCTCAGCCCAGCATTAGCCTTTTATTTTTTCAATCTTGGGACTAACTATCCGATTATCTGTGAAAATTTTGGTCACTGGTTACATATCTCCTTTTCCCAGTTATAGGACTTACCTCTTTTCAGAATTTTATAAAACTATGTTTTAATTTCTTGATTCTACCTGCTATTTTATCCCTTTTATGTACATTCATCTATATGTCTATTTACATTTTATGTGACTATTCTGAGAGAATTCTTCAGTTTGATTTTATAAAACAGTACCATATGGCCTCGTAGCAATTACTCAACTTTGCTCTTGTAACACATAAGCAGCCATAGATGATATGTAAACAAATATGAATGCTGTGTTCCAATAAAACTTTATTTACAAAACAAGAGATAAGCAGGGTTTGGCTTATGTGCTATAGTTTGCCATCATATATTGTAGAGGACTATTCTATCTTTGTTCAAAGTAGTTTGCAGTTTTCAAAAGATTTGAGTGTTTCATAAATCATTTTAATATTAAATTGGAAAAAATCTAACCATACAAATAATTACATTACAAATAGACTAAATATTTCACTTAAGATTATCAGGGTAAATATAAAAAATATATAAATAAAAACAACATTTTACAAGATCTTCTCTACAAGAGAAATACTTCAGATTTAAAGGTGGAAATAGATTGAAACTAAAATAACGAAAAGATATACCATACAAATAGTAACTAGAAGAAAATAGAAGTAGCTATATTAATATTAAAAAATTAGATTTTAATGCAAGAAATGTTACTAGAAAGAGAGTTTATAATAATAAAGAGATCAGTATATTGGGAACATAAAACAATTCTTGTGCATTCTACATATTTTCCATCAATCAACATTCTACTTCAAATTTGCCGCCTCCCCTTTTTCTGTGTCTCTTCCCTTCCTTTGCCCCTTCTTTATCTTCTCAGCCATCTGCATCCTCCCTCCCCATCTCACATTCCCTGTGGTCGAGTAATGAAAGAGGAAGAAACAGAAACCCCACTCTATAGTCCCATGAAAAGCAGCTAGTTTTAGAGTAAATATTTTTCTGACTTATGCTGTGAAGATTGTTTTTTGCAGTAAGTGTTATATTTCCAGAATAATTTAATAATTTAATGGAATTAAAAGAATAAATAAATCAGTAATTATAGATAGAGATTTAAATACCCCTTTCTTAGTAATTATGAAACTAGACACTCAGGATATAGAAGACTTGTACAATGCTATCAATCAGAGTCCTAACTAACATAACTAGAATATTCCATCCACAACAGCAAAATGTATGTTTTTTCAAGAGTACATAGGATAAATAATATGTTAGTCATAAAACAAATGGTTTTAAATTTAAATGGATCAAAATAAAATGTTCCTTAAAATCAATGAAGTTAAATTATAAAAAGAGAAAGAAATACAGAAATTCTCAAGGATGCAGAACGTGAACAACACATTGTTTAATAACTCAAGAGTTAGAGAAAAAAATTACAAAAATGTGGAAATTATTTTCAACTGATTAAAAACAAAGACACAACATCTCTAAATTCATGGGATGCAAAACTAATGATTAGTAGAACATTTATAGCTTTAAACACAAAATTAGAAAGACAGACCTAAAATTAATAATTTGAACTTTTACCATAGGAAGCAATAAAACAGAAGAGCCAATCAAATCCAATACACTTAGAAATAAATAAATAAGTAGTAAATATCAGATAGTAAATCAACAGAAAATAGACAAGAAAATCAATGAAATGGAAAAGTTGCTTTAAAAAAATCCACAGATGAATAAACTGGATAATTTTAATTAGAAAATAAAATATAAATAGAAAATATAATTAAAACAAATGTATTAACAGTAAAACAAAATTACTTACTGTAGCATCAAAAGAAACAAATACCTAGGAATTGATCTATCAAAGGATGTACAAGATGTCTATGTTAAAAACTATGGAGTATTGAAGAGAAAATTTAAAGAGAACTAGTGAGATATATCATGTTCATAAATAAAAGCTTCAAATTTTTACTATGCAAACTATCCATGAATTGATCTCTAGTTTCAATGTAATGTTAATAAAAATTTCAGCAAATTTTGAATATTGTTAATGTAAGTCTAAATTTTACACAAAAACAAATTTAATAGAATAGCCAAGACAGTTTTGAAGAAGGAAACAGAATTGGACATCTTACACTACCATGTGTCAATAATTACTACAAAGATAGATTAATTAAGATAGTACAGATATGACGCTGTAAAAGATAAAAAGACTAATTGGAATAGAACCCAGAAACAGACTCACATCTATATGGTCACCTGGTTTATAATAAATACACTTCTGAAATTCAGTAAAGACAGATTAAGTGATGCCAGTTCAAATTGGATATGCATACAAAAAAAGAAAACCTTGGTACCTACCTTACAACTATGTAAGTATTAATTGTAGAAGCATCATAGACCTAAATAAAAAATATATAGCAATAAAATTATACAAGAAAGCACAGAAAAATATCTTTATGAGATCAGCGTAAGAAAACATTTACAAACTGGTAACAAAACACTATACACTGCTGCAGCGAATGTAAATTTTTATAACCACTTTGGAAAACTGCCCATATCTCCTCAAGCTAAGCATATATATATATCCCATGAATCAGAAATTCCACTTGGATATATATGCAGCAAATACTAGTGTTCGTATTCAATGAAAGACCTAAACAAAACAAGCTAAAATGTGTTTAATTCATAATAGTCGATTAATGGACATAACCTTGTTATGATCTGAATGTGTCCCTTCACAATTTATGTTGAAACCTAATCCCTATTGTGGGGTATTAAGAGGAGGGGCCTTTTGTGAAATAATTAAGTCATGAGGGCTTTCCCTTCATGAATGGAATTAGTGCTTTTATAAAAGATGTTGAAGGGAAAACCCTTGCCCACTTCCATCATGTGAGGATACAGCATTCTGCCCTTCCACCATGTGAGCACACAACATCAAGATGCCATCTTTGAAGCAGAGCCCTTGCCAGAAACTAAATCTGCTAGGACCTTGATCTTGGACTTCCCAGACAGCTTTCTAGAGCTGTAAGCAATTAATTTCTGTTGTTAATAAATGTCCGGCCGGGCGCGGTGGCTCACGCTTGTAATCCCAGCACTTTGGGAGGCTGAGGCGGGCGGATCACGAGGTCAGGAGATCGAGACCACGGTGAAACCCCGTCTCTACTAAAAATACAAAAAAAATTAGCCGGGCGTGGTGGCGGGCGCCTGTAGTCCCAGCTACTCAGAGAGGCTGAGGCAGGAGAATGGCGTGAACCCGGGAGGCGGAGCTTGCAGTGAGCCGAGATTGCGCCACTGCACTCCAGCCTGGGTGACAGAGTGAGACTCCGCCTCAAAAAAAAAAATAAATAAATAAATAAATAAAAAAATAAAAATAAATGTCCAAGTCTAAGGTATTTTGATATAGCAGCTTGATAAACTAAGATAAATCCTAATGTTTATTAGTACTAAAATGTGTAAGTAAGTTGTAATATGTTTATACAACAGAATAATAATACATAGAATTTTAAAAGAACAAATTTCTGGGACATATAAGGTATGTATGAATCTTAGAGACAAAATATTGAAAAAAAGCTGCCAGACATGAAAAGATACATATTACACGACTAGGTATATTGAGTTCAGTAAAGGCAAAACCAATCTACCTGCATGGGAGTCAAACGTGTGACTAATTTTGAGGAAATACTTGAATGTGTAAGAGTTAGATAGCAATCTTGTGTGATACGGAAAATCTGATGTGCAGTTACATGGATAGATATGTATGTAAAAATTAGTTTAGTTGTTCTCTTATAACTAAACTCTTACAACTAAACTCGGTGCAATTTATTTTTATTATACTTAGATAAATGGAAATACTTGAAAATAAAATATTTGTGAGGTACATCTATACTTGCTCTTATTGGAAGAAGCCCAGAGATAATACACTGCAGAATTTAAAATTTTCTACAAGAAATTTGTTGCATCAATAAAAGGACACTATGTACATAAATATACACATGTTTACACAATTTATGTGTGTGAATGAATGCATTTTACATATCATTATCTGTTTTTTCTTGAGAAAACTTTCATTTATTAGTGACTATTGTAGACACAGAGTTGGGGATGGGGAAGAGGGGAGACTGCATTTGCCTTTTATCTTCTTAGATTTTTCTGAATGTATTTTTTTAGAAGTCTGAATGTATTCTTTATATTTAATTTAGAAAAATAACCAAAAAACCTGGGAAGTTCCGTTTTAGACCATTTTTATTTTTTAATATTTTCTCTATTTTAAATAACTAATAAAAGTTATAAGATGTATATTTCTATTTAAAATTATGTTATAGTAACAGACACAAAATAATTCTCACATAAAAGATAGGTACACACTGTTTTAAACACAAGCTATATCCATGAAACATAAGTAAAATGTATTTATAAGCATATTTATGAAAAAAACCTAAATGCAGAATTTTCAGAACAGAATCTGAAACATGTAATAATGACATAGCTTTTCAGATTTGTTATTTAAAATTTAGGTGAGTCATAAAATTATCTTGCTTCCATTGACTTGGATATTTATAATGATATTCGCGCTGTGATTATGGTGAGGGTTCAATGTTTTAAATTTTATTTAGGAAGAAAAATTACGTAAAGGCATGATGTAAGATTTTTTTTCAGAAGAAAAAATTTAAAACATTTTTTCTGTCTATCAATAGAAGATTAATTTTTTACCAAATTAAATTATGGGATAGCTACACCTGAAACTTCAAGCAAAAATTCAAAAGAATGAGTTAGTTTTATAATGATTTTCATAGACAGATCTGTACAATATGCTTTTAAGTAAAGCAGACAACTTTTCCAATTTTTATTTAAAAATAATTAACATAAAATAACATGTATGTGTGTGGGTGTGCATGTGTGGGTGTCTGCTGTTTTTTTTTCTTGTGTGTGTGTGCACGTGTGCATTTAAATGTTTATGTGAATGTATATAAAAAGGTCTAGAAAGAAACATTAACTGTAAGTAATAGCTACCATTGGAGAGGATAATAGGATTGGCAGGGGACTTGTGTGGACGAGAAAATAGGCTTTAACTCTTAAATCTATGAACTTGCCTCCTGTTTGAATTATTTCACGATAAACAAAGGGTTATGCAGTACATTTCATGTGAAAAATAATGAACAAAATTAAATTCTGCAGATGGTATATGATTCCCTAAATCACAAATGCAAACAAATTAAGAATCTGCCTATATTGAAATAAAACCTCAAACTGACAATTTCTTATCAGTAACATAACTGTCAAGATAGTCACCCACACAGCCACTTTAAAATCCATTTTGAAAACACACTGTGATGTTCTGTTTTTAAAAATAATTATGTGATCTTCCCCAGTTTTAAAGAAATGATCCAGTGGTCTCAAATCAGAGATGTAGTCAGTGTTTTTCCAGAATGCTAATTTATCTTTAAAGGCTATCCTTCTTGTATCCAACATAGATCATTTGTACTGAGTATTTTGGTGTTTACTAACTGTGCATTTGAAATAGGGACTTTTTGTGAAGTGGCTTGAGAGTAAAATGTGCAATAGAGAAGTGATAAGAATGGCCCTAAATCTAATAACCGTCTCCGTGTGCTGGCTGAAAACAGAGGACTTGAGCTTTCTGATAAGAGCACCCACTCTGCAAAAATAGTCCTTTTAGTCAGTGCAAAACTTAACAGCTCCTCTCTTAAAGGAACTGACTTTCATTCTCTGAAATACGTCTGAATAAAGCAACAGCAATCAAATGGTTGTTTCTGCAACGTTTAACTGAACTGCAGCATGGAACCTCTCAATGAAAAATTAAATAGAATGTATGAGATCTCCACTCCAAAAAGGCAGGGTCCAATAAAAGAAAGTTGTATAAAGGATGAAGAAAATCCTTGATATTTATATCAGTTTAGTTTGCTTCTCCTCTAAAGTGTTTATTGAAGGCCAATGATAAGTCTAACACTGCTTTTGCACATAGCAGGTATTTAACATATGTTATTTCATGTCTCATTTAATTTCTTTTTCTAGCCCGATAGGACACACAATAATCGTAAGACTTAGAAATTAATTCACAGCCCTGCATCCAGTTTTCATGTAAAGATTAACACTTCAGTAAAAGTACCCCTTTATACGTGGTCTGTAAACCTGGCTTCTGTTTATTCTTCCTCCATCTCTTCTATCATGTTTTCCTTTCACTTACTTCTAGTCATCCTGGCCTCCTTTCTATTCCTAGAACTTACCAAGTTCATTCCTCTCAGAACACTTACATTGTCTTTCCCACCTGTCTCAACTGCTCATCTGAACTGCTCACTGGGTTATAAATATCTTTTTCCAGTCATTCCCATAGTTGCTGATATGGTTTGGGTGTATCCTCACCCAAATCTCATCTTGAATTGTGACTCCCACAATTCCCACGTGTCACGGGAGGAACCCAGTGGGAGGTGATTGAATTATGGGGTGGGTCCTTCCTGCACTGTTCTCATGTTAGTGAATGAGTCCTACAAGATCTGATGGTTTTAAAAAACAGGAGTTTCCCTGAGCAAGCTCTCTTTGCCTGCCGCCATCCACGTAAGACGTGACTTGCTCCTCATTGCCTTTCACCATGATTGTAAGGCCTCCCCAGCCATGTGAAACTATAAGTCCATTAAACCTCTTTTTCTTCCCAGACTCGGGTGTGTCTTTATCAGCAGCATGAAAATGGACTAATATAGTTGCTCATATATTATCTCCCCAGAGAGTCCTGGCTGTTCACCCTATTTAATATTATCTGACACACCTTCTCTTCGATTATCCATTTCTAATTTTCTCATAGCATAGATAATTTTCTGAAAATAAGTGATTTATTTGCTTATTGCTTATTTTCTTATTTCTCCAATATGATATTAAAACTGGGAAAGCAGGATCCTCTTTCATTAACTACTTTATGTTTAAATCTTAGGACATTTATTAATATATTTTTAAAAATCTGATGAATGAATTAATATAAAATAATTATCATCTGTCATTTAAAAGATAATTATTAAGTGTCATTTAAAAGGAATAAATTGTTTCCTAGACAATAATAGATAAAATGTAGTTAACAGACAGTAGAGTCTAAGAAATGAGGGTCACCAAAGATATGCTCAATCTTCCTGTTAAAGGATTTCACAGTTGCAAATCTTTCACTTAAAGAAAAGGAGAACTGAAAGTCTTAGCATGGATTGCTGTTTCAGGCGATCTTTTGAGAATCAGGCCCTTTAAAAAAGAAATAGCCTACTTGGGTATGTTTCCTTTGTCTTTTTTTTTTCTTTTAAAAATTGATGTTAGATTTACATAAAACAAAATCAACCATTTCAAGTGTACAACCCAGTGGCATTTTATATATTCACAAGTTTGTACAACCACCACCTCTACCTAATTCCAGAAACTTTTCATCACTGCAAAATAATATTCCATACCTATTAAGCAGTTGCTTCACATTTCCTCACTCTTGGCAATACCAATCTGCTTTCTGACTCTATGGGTTTACCTATTTGCTATTGTCTGGATATTTGTGTACCTGCATAACTCATATGTTGAAATCCTAACCCACAAAGTGATGATGTTAAGAAGAGCAGCCTTGGGGAGATGATTAGGTCATGAAGTTAAAACCTTCAGGATAGCCATTAAATAGACCCCAGAGAGCTACCTTCTCCTTGTCATTATGTGAGGACAGAGCAAAAAGTCACTGTCTATGAATCAAGAAACATGTCCTCATCAGACACTGAATCTGCCAGTGCCTTGATCATGGACTTCCCATTCTCCAGAACTGTGGAAAATAAATTTCTATTTTTTTATAAGCAATCCAGTTTATGTTGTTTTCTTAAAGCAGCCCAAACAGAATAAGATGCTATTCTGGATACTTCATACAAATGAAATCCTACAATATGTGTCTGGCTTATTTTAATTAAAATAATGTTTTCAAGATTCATCCATGTTATAACATGAATCAGTACTTCATTCTTACCCAAATTTGTTCATCCATCCATCCATTGGTGAACGTCTACATTGTTTCTACTTTTTGGCTATTGTAAGTAGTACTACTATGAACTTGAGTATGGTTTTAAAGGGATGATAAGATGACCATCCCTTACTCAAAAATAAATGTTTAAGGCTAGTGGTAATCAAATTGTGGCAAGAAGTAGTCTATATTTTTATTTTTATTCTTTATATTGTCTGAGATAACAACAACATATTTTTATATTGGGTTACTTGATTGATAATTGGAGCTGTGTGTTGGGACTCATATATCAACTCAGAAGGAAAACAGACTGCCAAATAGGAAATCTTTGTTACAAAACTATTTATCATGTTTAATTTTTATTAAGATATCTATTTAGTTGTGTTTTCTCTGAGGCAAGATCTGGGTCACATTCCTCTGTCTTCTTAACTTTCATATCTGAGCTCGATACATAAATGTTTAATGAAAAACATGAATTAAATGAATAAATGACACATCCATATAAGAATAAGTAAAAAAAAAAAAACTTGATGGGAGTGCAACTCTGAAAGATGAGTCAATTGTAGTCATTTTTAAAGAAGAGAGAAAAATAGTGAGGATTTGTACATGTCTGGGAGGAAGCTTCAGAATGAATATATGAATTAAAGGAGTTTTGCAATGGATTAATCATATTATGAAGTATGATTTCTTTCTATTTTTTTCTCATGCCAACTGATTCTCCAACTCTGCAGACGTTAACTGATTTTCCTGTAATTCAATTCAATCCTGACACTAAATACCTGGAGTTAGCATTGTATTCCCCAAGCAAAAGGGCTTAGTCCCATAAGTCTACTCCCACTTCAGATGCCAATTGCAAGTCCTCCTCCTCCTACATTTCGGACCAACTGGCTATAAATGAGGGGTTCCTATAACTCCCTTCTCAGGTTTGCTAACTTTCTAGAGCAGCTCACAGAACTCAAGAAGTCACTTTACTGTTTCTAGTCAATGAACCAGAAAAAAAAAAGACAACTCAAAAGCAAGCAAATGGAAGAGATACTAGGATAAGTTATGGGTGTTGAGCAGAGCTTTCTTCGTGCCCTCTCTGGGCATGCCACCTTCCTGGCACGTAGATGCATTAATCAGTGCAAAAGTTCTCTAACCCATATCATTTAGGGTTTTCCAAGGATGATTCATTATATAGGCATGACTGATGAAAGTATCAGCCATTGGTGATTATTCCCAGCTCTCCTCAGAGGCCAGGTAAGTAGAGCTGAAAGTTCCAACCCTCTAATCATGTCTTGGCCTTTCTGGTGACAGCCTCCTTTCTGAGGATTTCTGGGAGACCCAAGCTATCAGTCACCTTATTAGCACCCAAAAATACTCTACTGTCCCTCTAAAGATCCCAAGGACTTCAGAGGCCCTTGTGTCAGGGATCCAGGATTAAGATATAATAATATTGCAAAAGATATATAGTTGTATATGCCTGGCACAACTATCATCCAGATTTTCCAACTCAAGCATGTCCACAAAGGGTAATAAAATGGCAAGTGTGCAGGCTAGATGTGCCAGTGGCAGGGTCCCCATGATTTCCTACGTGGAGTCAAGACCTACATGCATTACTCACTGTATATTTTGCTTATTCTTTGCTTTGTAAAGTTATTGTTGAAAATGTGAAAAAGGTCTGCAGATAACCTTAAAAGTAACAATGTTAAGAAGAAGATAATGCATTTATGCTTATCTACAGCACAGAAATTCAAGCTGTTGGAGAAAATAACAATATAAATGTAAAATGTATTACAGAAGAATATCATGTTGAAATAACCACCACAAACGTCCTGAAAAAAGAAAAAGATAAACTAATGATATTTTATGCTGAAAATGATGAACAGAAAGAAGTTAATGAAAAATAAAAAAAACACTGCATAAAGCTAAAAATGAAGATCTCAATTGTGTATTGCAAGAGTGGATCTGTCAGCATGGCAGTGAACACATACCACTCAGTGGTATGCAGGTCATTAAACAAAATTCTATCATGATGAACTGAAAACTGATGGGAATTGTGAATATGTAAGCTCTTTCCAGAAATTTAAGAAAAGGCAGGATATTACATTTTTAAAAAATTTGTGGTGATAGGCCAGGCATGGTGGCTCACACCTGTAATCCCAGCACTTTGGGAGGCTGAGGCGGGCGGATCACGAGGTCAGGAGATAGAGACCATCCTGGCTAACATGGTGAAACCCCGTCTCTACTAAAAATACAAAAAATTAGCCAGGAATGGTGGTCGATGCCTGTAGTCCCAGCTACTTAGGAGGCCGAGGCAGGAGAATGGCATGAACCCGGGAGGCAGAGCTTGCAAGAGCCACTCGGCTCATGCAAAGCCGAGATCATGCCACTGCACTCCAGCCTGGGCAACAGAGCAAGACTCCATCTCAAAATAAAAAAAAAAAAAATTTGTGGTGATATAGCATCTGCTGATCACAAAGCAGTGAATAAATTTATTGATGAGTTTGCCAAGGCTATTGCTGATAAAAAGCTGATGCCAGAACAAGTTTATAATGCTGATGAAACATTATTTTGGTAATTTCGCTCCAAAAATACACTGACTATAGTTGATAAAACAGCCCCTGCAGAAAGTAAGGATGCCAAGTGCAGAATAACTAAGCCGAGATATGCTAATGCAGGGGCACACGTAAGTGGAACTTGCTGTGATATGCAAAAGCTTGCATTCCTTCTGTTTTCAAGGAGTGGCTTTCTTACCAGTCCATTATGATGCTAGCCAAATTGCATGGATCACCAAGGACATCTTTTCTGATTGGTTTTACAAACATTTTGTGCCAGCATCTCATGCTTACTGCACGGAAGCTGGACTGGATGATGACTGAAAGATTTTACTATTCCTTAACAACTGTTCTGCTTGTCCTCGAGTTGAAATTCTCATCAAAAATAATATTTATGCCATGTAATTTATCCCAAATGTGATGATGCCCTCAGTCACGTGATCAGAGTATCCTTACATCAATGAAGAATAAGTGTAAAAACACTTTCTTGAACATGCTAGCAACAGTGAACCGAAATGTAGGTGTGGAAGATTTTCAAAAACAGTTCAGCATAAAGGATGCCATACATGCTGTTGCCACTGCTTGGAACACCGTAACTAAAGACACAGCTGTGTGTGTCTGACACAACCTCTGGCCTGTGACTGTTCCATGATGATGATGGACAAAGTGATGACTTTGAAAAATTCTCTATGTCAAGTGAGAAAATAATGTCTGACTTCCTTGCATATGCAAAAAGTATACCGTCAGCCCGCATGAATAAGCTGGAAGAAGTAGGTATCAAAGTAGTTTTTAACATACATAATAAGGCCCCAGTTTTTCATTCATTGACTGATGGTGAAATAACCCAAATGGTTTGGAACCAAGGTGATTGTGATAATAGTGATGACAAAGATGATACTTTCAACACTGCAGAAAAGATACCTATAGATGACATGGTGAAAATATATAATGGGCTTATTGAAGGATTAGAGCAGTGTGCATTAACAGAATACAAAAAATGTCAGCTTATGAAAACAAAGAGAGACTAAGACAAAAAACATTGTTAATGAGGTAGATGACTCTGGAGAAAACATTTAAGAAACCCGTCCAGCAGAATGCCTCCTCATCACTAAAGGGCCCACTTTCTGGCATCTCAAATGTTTCTGATTTTTATATCATCTAAAAAAGAAAAAAAATAAAATACAGTATACAATAACCTTTCAATCAAAACACAGCACTGTAGTTAGAAACTGTAAGCCTGCTTTTGTTGTTTAACAGCTGATACAGGTATTCTCGTGATGCTGCTGTGCTGCTGAGTTATCCTGAACAGGTTACTTTTCACTGTATTAATGGTATGTCGTATTTTTTACTGTTAGGTGCTTAAATGTAAATGAATTTAAGAAAATGTTGTTTAATCAGCAGCGTATAAATTCAGTTAGGAATAATGATGATTCCAAACAACCACAGACTGTCCACATGGGTGGCTGAGAGAGTGACACCTTTGCTTTCTGATGGCTTCAATGTACACAAACTTTGTCTCAAATACAAAATTATTAAAAATATTGTAAAAATTATATAAATTATATTTAGGTTATGGGTATACTATGTACATGACACAAATAAATTTTATGTTTAGATCTGCATCTCATTCCCAAGAGATCTCATTATATATATGAAAATACTCCAAAATCCAAAAAAAAAAAATTCATAATCTTAAACACTTCTCATTCCATGCATTTAGAGTAAGGGATACTCCACTTGTATTCCAATATCACAAGCTCCTAATCTCTTCGCACATCCATTCCTGTATCCATCCTTTAGTATATTTCTTGATTTCAAAAAATAAGGCATCTATTTCTAGTATCTGTATCTGGCAGGGAAAGAAAAAAAGACAGATTTCTAACTCTAGAGGAATCAAAATGTCTACTGTGTCAAATACTGTTAGGTAACACAGAGCTTCACTTCAAATTAGAAGTAAGAATTCCCTGCTCTTGAAAGCAAGAAAAAAGAATACAATTTGAGAAACTTTGATGAAGCCGTTATACTCTGATAGTTACAGACTACCCCGGAGACAAAGGTAATATCATGGGTAAGAATAACTCTTCATTGGCAAAGAAATAATTTATTTTCTTAGACAAGTCCAAATGGAGGATAAGAGTTGTTAAAGTGATGTGGTAATCAAACTATCCTAGTAATGGTTCTTGTCACCTTTAATCAGAACCAAAAATGTCTATAAAAGAAGCCTAATTATTATTGCCTAATTGTTACCGAAGGTAAAAAATAATCCTTAGAATTTTCCGATGTTTACCATATTTCCAGAAAACCCTTTGACGCTAAGTGTATTCATGTGAAGATGACACCACCACCCAGATTTTTCTTCAGAGAATCAGTTTTATAAGAAAAAAATACGCTTAGGTGAAACAAAAATACTCCACAATTGAAGAGAGAGTTGCTTTAAATTATTTTTGGCACAGTCTACTCATTTAAAAATGCATTGACTCTCCATAACGTGTTCATTTAGATGTTATAGCCACACAGATGTCACACAGTTACTCAGACATTACTGGTCAGTGCTTTGCATGCATGGGTGCTGCAACTGCTACACTTTATCTTCTTGTGGAGTCGGCTTTCTATTGCAGAAAACTGTTATTTTCCCTTCCTTCTATGGTTAATAGAAATTGGCTTCTTGTCTTCATGGCAGTAATCTTATTTGTTGTAAGCTTCCGGCACTTCTTTTTTAAAACTGTTTTTTTTTTTTTTTTTTTTTTTTTTTTTTTTTTTTTTTTGATAGAAATGTTTTAGGAAGCAAGTTTGAAAAACTGGAAACTGATTTATCTCCTTAAGAAATGGCATTTCTTGGCAATCTTCTTTCAGTCCTTGAATATATTTGGAGGTTCTTTTGGTCTGTAGCATTTTTTTCCCCATCTTCTTTCACCCAATTTATTTTTTCTTTCCCTCCCTCCCACTTTCTCTTCTCTTTTCTCTCTCCCTTTCATATAGATAACACATACACTTTCCTGTTTTATATCATCTTAAACTTCTTTGCACTATCTAGTTCAAGTAATTACAGCTTAATACATTAAAAGGTAAGTAAATTGTAGTTCCCTACTGTATTGCAACAATTCTCATTAACCGTAACTTGCATCCATACTCTCAGCTTAGTATAAGGAACTTATTGGAAACACCTATGCACGCAACATTGACCTTACTTATAAGAGGTTTTGGGTTTTTTTGTTTGTTTGTTTGTTTGTTTGTTTTAGTGGGGGGTGCTGTAGATATAAAACAGGACTCTGTAACTAGGCTTTGAATCTGAACAGTAGGGCTATCCTTCCTCATTGCTACCAATCAAATAACCTTCGTTAGATCCTTACTCAATTAGTATTTCTTTAAAATTAGTTATTACATATGCAATGCTCTTTCACTCTTTACTGTTCAAAAAGTCAGGTTCTAGCATATTGTTTGTACCTTCACCATGTGTTGGAGTCACTAACAAATAATCTTTCATTCTTCAAAGGCTTTGCAGAAAAGATGCACATACATTTTTACATTTTAAAGTGGTTTGACTTGAAACTAGCAATGCCATTTTGTGTAGGAATTAGCATATCTTTTATTTTATTAACTGTCTTCATTCCCACCATGTAAATTATATCTCTGAAGTATTGTTCTGACATTTCAGAATGGTCTCTGAAAGGTAGACAGACTTAATCTGTCAGGTTTCACATGGTTGAAAGTCAAGAATTTGGCTCTGTAAATGAATTGGTCAAAGGTGCTGGTTTATTTTGAAGGTAAGTCTTAGCTCTTCACAATTATTAGTACTCATTTGATTAGGTAAAATAAATATTTTTTGACAAGTACCATTGAGTTATATGAGAAGCATTTACATGTATGTTTGGTTTCAGAGATCCCAAGCCACATGAATGGACTCATTCTAGAATTTGACATTATTGCCTTTTGGGAGATAAAAAAAAAAAAAAAAAAAAAAAAAAAAAAAGACTTTTGCCTTGACAGAAAATCTTCTCTGGGAAATTAATATATATTACTCAGAGTCTATAAAAAAAAGGATGAAAGCATGACAAATCCAAGAGGTTTTTACCTGAATAGCCTTAGTATAATGGTCAGCCAAATCTAAATAATGGGTTTTGTGTGTGTGCGTAAAATCTGGACCAATTCTGCTACGATAGTCCTACTTTCAATAGAAAAATTCTAACATTCCATCATTTAGAAGTAAAATACATGGTTCACAAGTGTAGGAGTTAGACTCAGCTATCATGAGACTTGTTGAGAATAAGGCTTTATTGATATTTTATAGGGATGTCTGTATTAACATTTGCCTGTAACCTATTGATCAGTTATTAGTAGTGTGATAAAGTCAACCAGCTGGTAATGTTTTAAGAGGATCACTGCTTTTCTTCACGAAGGGTTAAGTATTGTCATCAAACACAGAATAATAGGGGGGAAGCCTAGACCTGTCATCATGAAGCTGGGTGGCACGTGTGAGATGCAGATACGTAGCTGAAAGCTAGAAGTTGTAAAAGCCAAAGGAGTAGTGAAATAAACTGGGAAAAGAACGTTGACCCAGTAGCAACTCCATGCTACACAGGCAATTGCACACTTAGAGAAGAGCTTGTGATTGTGTCACTCAAGAGCTTTTGATGGCAAGAGAAACAAAGAATCAACTTCCTCAGATGTGCAGTTTACGGTCAGTTATTTTGACACAAGGGTTTCTCTGATGCTAACATTCTCTAACAAAAGTACTTTCTCTATACTGAAGAGCCTGGAACAGGTAATTCATTTTATTTTCTGACCTTTGGATAGTATCTAGTCAAAAAGGACCTGGCAACTCTTGAACTCTTGCAACCAACTATTAGTTTTCATTCTAGAGGTGGTAATTTCTAGAGAAACAAAATAATACCAGAAGTAAATGGGGTTTCCACTTCAATTTGGATGACTTGGCATATGATTTTATGTTGTTTCTCAATTCTAAATCCCATTAATGATAACAAAGATGTACAAACAGGAATACGACCTTAAAGATATGAATTGGAGGATGGAACATCAGAATATAAGGGATTTTGGTGTCTTCTGAAAACAAAAGCACATGGAATGTATCAAAGTTTAAACAAAGAATACTGCTAGCCAGCCAATATCCACAAATACTTGTTTGAGCTGACCTTTAACTGCCCTATTTTCACCATTATCATTGCAAAAGCAGCATTTTGCATCAGTTTAAAATCAGCAGTATACAAATTGAATGACATACCTGGACCCGGCTAACAGTTTCTAATATAAATTTTAGTTTCCGAGAATAAAGTCATTCCCACTTTATTAATATATGCCTAAAGTTAAACTCGGTCTTGCCCATCCTTAATTTAAAACAGCTTTAATTTTAAAACTTTGACTTGTAAGTTTAACTTTAAAGTTACAAATTAATACTCCTTAGCAAAAGATCTATAGATCAGTAGAAAAAAGTCCATAGAGAACACCCAGTGGAGAGCTGTGTTAGATTTCTATAACTTCTGCAGCATCTTACCACAAACTTAGTAACTTAGAACACAAATTTATTGTCATCATACAATTATGGAATTCAGAAGTCCAAAATAGGTCTCAATGGGCTAAAATCAAGATTTGTGTCAGCAATGTCAGCATGGCTGCAGTCTT
This sequence comes from Symphalangus syndactylus, assembly GCF_028878055.3. NCBI lineage: Eukaryota > Metazoa > Chordata > Mammalia > Primates > Hylobatidae > Symphalangus > Symphalangus syndactylus. Next base: position 17,088,296 of record NC_072428.2, read on the forward strand.
TCTGGATGCTCTTGAGGAGAACTTCTACCCCTAACCCCCACCCACCCAATCTTTACCCTCTAGATAATCAAGGATAATCTCCCTGTTTCAAACTCAGTTGATTACCAACCTTAATTCTATATTTTATTTTACTTTCTCTTTGCTATAACATATTCAACGGTCTTTGGATTAACTCATGGGTATCTTCCAGAAGCCATTTTTTTCTACCTATATAAAGAGTTAACTGTATAAATTAACTTAATATTTTGTCCATAAATATGAATAAACAGCCAAGATTATTTTGGAAATGAGAACAACAATATTAGGATAAAATCAAAAGAAACAATTGATACTTGAGGAAACAATAATAACTTAGCAATTTAAAGAAACAATGTTCTCAGGAGAAATCGAGGTGACAGACATTAAACAAGAATCACCTATGGTGAAAAAGGAACAATCACACATTTAGAAGATGTTCTTGATAATTAAAATATGATGATCAAACAGTCACGAAAAAATAGTTGGGTGAAAAAGTTGAGAAACTTCCCAAAACATACAGTGAAGTGACACAGCTTTGGAAATATAACCAAATGCCGATAGGTGGTGGTTACTTCAGAAGAAAAAAAGTCTGCTAATTAGATTTCAAAAAAGAGAACATAGAAAACAGACAACTTACAGAGAATGAATTATTGAACAGTAGAATAAATTTCTCCTTTATTTCCTTTTCCTTTTTACTTGTCCTCCATACCCCTAGTTTTTTTCTTTGTTTTATAGCACTAACCACTACCTGACATTTTATATAGTAATTTATTAATAATAATAAATTATTTATTTATTTTTTCTGTGACCAAATTAAAATGTAATCTCTATGAACAAAAAAATTAGTCTATTTTACACTCCTATGTGTGGTACTTAGGATCATGCTTGAGATATAATAGGTGATTGATATTTATCACTTAGACATATTAATTAATTTTGTATTGACAATAAGTTCATCTTTGAAGCAGAAAGACAGCCCTTCTATCCTTTTTACATTCCCCAACCCCATTCCAAGGAATCTGCAGTTCTATTATGCAGTCAATACTTAGTCTGGACTTTAGGTCTTCTGTATTCAATAGTGCTATTCTTAATGTTTAATAGACTCAATTTTTTGATTAAAAATGTTAAGCATTTGGCATATTTGTTCTGAATATTAAATGAGAAATTATTTGTACACTCTGAATTCCTTCAGTATCAAATCTTCAACCATGTCCTTGAAACAAAAATCAAAGTGACATCTAAATCCTTAATTCTAAATTCAGAGTTTCTATAACATGAATATTTCCAAAAGTAGACACTAATTTGACAACATATATAGTGGAAAACCAGCAAGAAAATATAAAACTTCAAAATCCATTAAAATATTTTCTTAAATGCTAGAGTTTTACTTTCTTTCGGTCCTACTAAGTCAAAGCATTATTAAATGAGCATAACTGGAAGATACATAATCCCATCAAAATGAAACATTAATCCCAATTTTACCTATATTTCTCTGATCCAAAATTTGGGGTTGATAGAGGGCTTGAAAAAGATATAATAAAAGTTCTTTTTTTATCTCGCCCTTTATGTTAGCTAAGCCTAATGTATCATAATAACTGAAGTTGTTCTTCCTTTGGCTGTGATGTAGCAGGATTGTTTGGTTCAGCTAAAAACAGATGAGAGACATTATTGCTGTATATGATAATGTTTTTTGTTTATGCACATTTTTAAATCAATATAAATGAAGGATTTGAGAAGACACTTTTGGGTCATGTTATATTCCAAGTCTGTGTAAGAACCATGACATAGTTCTACCAATGGGAATTAAATTTATTTTTGGTACAGAACCTTTTAAAAATTCCATTTATTTGAACACTAGACAAGTCAATTTTCCCTTATCCCCTTCTCAGAACAGTGCTAGTATCACACATCTTCAAAACTCAGCTCTGGCCAGGCTCGGTGGCTCACGTCTGTAATCATAGCATTTTGGAATGCTGAGGGGGGCAGATTACTTGAGGTCAGGAGTTCAAGACCAGCCTGGCCAACATGGTGAAACCCTATCTTTACTAAAAATAGAAAAATTAGCTGAGTGTGGTGTGGCACACACCTGTAATCCCAGCTACTCGGGAGGCTGAGGCAGGAGAATTGCTAGAACCTGGGAGGCAGAGGTTGCAGTGATGCAGTGAGTCGAGATTACATTGCACCACTGTATTCCAGCCTGGGCAACAGAGTGAAACTCCATTGCAAAGCAAAATAAAACAAAACAAAACTCACTTCTAAATGCTGTCTCATTCTTTCTACTAATTGTTAATGTTTATTCAATAATTGCTCAATCCTGATCAAGCTCTTGCCTTAAACCAAACCCCCAAACCCTCGGAAGTATTCACCTTGGCCTTCCTTTATCCAAGGCACTACTAGAACAAGGTAAGATCTCAGCTTTGTTTTATCAACAGTTTATTTTTGCATTTATTCCAGAGAGCCAAAATTGACAATTAAACAAGTCTACATTATCATTTTAAATGCCAGTGATAAAATATGATGCAGGTAAACTACAAAAGAAAATTCTATTACCACTTTGAGACTTTTTTTTAGTCTTATGAAAACAGCTATTTTAGCATTACTTAAACTCAGATTTATCATTATTTACTCTTGTAATGAAAGAATAAGGTAATTGAAGTAAGTAGGTTAATGTAATCTTTTTAATACACACTTGTCTTTTATTTTTCCAGCTTTATTAAGGTTTGATTTTAAAAAGGCTATCTTTATAGGATATACAATATGTTTTGATATATGTATACATTGTGAAATCATCACAATCAAGCTAATAAAAATACTCATCAACTCAGTTACCATTTTTGTGTGTTTGTGTTCATGTGATGAGAACACTTGAGATCTGTTATCTTAGCAAATTTGAAATATACATTTTTAGTAATATAGTCACCATGCTGTACATTAGGTCTCCAGTACTTATTAATCTTACAACTGAAAGCATGTACCCTTTGATCAATATTCCCCTTTTCCCCACACCCCTTCTGCACCTCTCTGGTGACTAGCAGTCTATTCTCTGTTACTACAAGTTTGACTTTTTTTTTTCTTTTAATTCTTACTATAAGCAAGACCACACAGTATTTATCTCTCTGTATCTGGCTTATTTGACTTAACATGACCTTAAGTTTCATTCATGTTGTTGCCAATGGCAAGATGCTTTTTCTTTTAAGGCTGAATAATGTTCCATTGAGAGTGTGTGTGTGTATTTATGTGTGTGTGTGTGTATATGTATATGTTTGTGTGTGTACTTACCACATTTTCTTCATCCATTTATTTATTGACAGACAATTTTGCTTCCACATCTTGGCTTTTGTGAATAACGCTGCAATAAATATGAGAACATAGATATATTTTCAAAATAGTGATTTTATTTCCTTTGGATATACAAGCAGAAGTGGGATTATTGGATCCTGTAGTAGTTATATTTTTAATATTTTTGAGGAAACTTCGCACTGTTTACCATAATGGCAATACCAATATACATTCCCATCAACAGTGAACAAGGGTTCTCTTCTCCATATCCTTGGAAATATTTCTTATCAGTTGTTTTTTGATAGTTTCCATCCTAACTGGTGTGAGATAATAGCTCACTGTGGTTTTGATTTGCATTTTCCTGATGATTATATTGAATATCTTTTCGTGTATCTGTTGGCCATTTGTACATCTCCTTCAGAAAAGTATCCATTTAGGACTTTTGTCTATTTTTAAATTAGATTTTCTTTTCCTTCCTTCCTTCCTTCCTTCCTTCTTTCTTTCTCTCTCTCTCTCTCTCTTTTCCTTCCTTCCTTCCTTCTCTATTTCTTCTTTCTCTATTTCTTTTCTTTTCTCTTTTCTTTTTTCTTTTCTTTTCTTTATCTCTTTTTCTCTTTCTTTATCTCTTTTTCTCTTTCTTTCTTTCTCCTTTCTCTATTTCTTCTTCCTTTTTTTTTTTTTTTTTTTACTATTTAGCTGCTAAATGAGTTCCTTATATATTTCCATGTTATCCCTTTTATCAGATACAATCATAAAAAAGAAAGAAACCCAAATGGCTAAAGAAATCCTGTGAAAGAAGAACAAAGCTGGAGGCATCACACATCCTGATTTCAAATTATGTTACAAAGCTGTAGTAACAAACAATATGGTACTGGCATAAGAACAGACAGGGAGACCAATGGAACAGAACACAAGAGTTCAGAAATAAGCCCACACATACATTGTCAATTAATTTTTACAAACTTGCCAAGAACACATACTGGGCAAGGAAAGACTCTTTAATAAATGTTTCTTTGGAAACTGCATAATAATAGGCAAAAAGAAACAAATGAAATTGTATTCTTCCCTTACCCATTTCACAAAATTAAATTCAAAATGGATTGAAGACTAAAAGATAAGATCTAAAGTCATAAAACTCCTAGAATAAAACACATGGGTAAAGTTCCTTGTCATTGATCTTGCCAGTGATTTTTGGATTTGACACCAAAAGGTAACAAAAGCAAAAATAAACAAGTAGGAGGGACTACATCAAAGTAAAGTTTCTTCACAGCAAAGGAAAAAAATGAACACAATGAAAAAGTTAATGTAATCTTAAATCTCTTCACAGTCACGGATATGGGTCTCAGATATGTTAAAATGTAAATAATGTGCCTCTTAGATTTGAAGGAAAGTATTCCTGAAACTTTCAGTGGCAAGTCTGTCTCTTAGTGATAAGGCATCATTAGTTAATCTCTTAAAAGTTCCCAGAAGGCGATCCACTTTGCTTCCCCAAGAGACTCATGCACATTGACAGAGGATTGAGTGTCGGGTGTGATAGTCTTGTTTGATAAATTCTTGATGGTGTGGCCCATCTTCTCTAAGCCTTCCACAAAAGAATCAACTTTTTGGACTCCGAAGATTACATGTTTGCATATCCCATTATACTTTATTTTGTTAAGTCCTGGGAGATGAGAGCTGAAATAAAAGTGTGTCTAACCTCCATAGTTCCTTTAAAAGTCAAGGACTGAAAGAGGTAGAAGAAGCAATAGTTAGTATATGTGCTTGAATGATTTTTTAAAAATGTAAATCATTATCTTGTAACATAATAATAAGCAGGAGAGATTTCTTGGAAGACAAGGGAAGATACCCTTGGCAGGAGATCTAAAATCATCAGGTGATTTTTCATCTTTCTCTCTCACTTCCCTTCCCTAAAAATATTTTAAAATCATCTCGTTTTATTTTCTCAAGAAATACATTAAAATATTTTATAGGTATAGTATTTCATTATTTGAATAAGTCTGAATGAACTGCCATAGTCAGGATGGTAGTAAACAGACTTACATATTAAAAAGATCTCCGTTGAAGCATTAGTAAGATCTGTTCAATATTTCCAACATGTCTGCTCTAAAATAATAATAGTAATAATCATAATAAGATTACCTTACAAGTTAGAAATGATCATAAGATGTGATTCCAAAAACATAAAAATGTTACCTATTGAAGAGTGAAAACTTAAACCCAGAAATAGGCTAAATATCTTTTTCAGAACTGTGTATTTTTGAAATATATATTCAATATACTTTTGAGCATTTTGTTGGACAGCAATAGTACTTTGACTTTTAATAAAAATCACTCGGCAGAGAGAGGAAGTTGAAATTTTAATATCAAGCCTGGGTCCATCTATAGTCACAATCATTCCTCTCACTGAAATAATTAAACTGGAACATTGGAGAAGACAGAACAGATGTAAATCCATTGGATATTCAGCAAAAAGATCATAAGCATTTGCTGGCTAGGTCTTGAAATAATACCAGATTCCTTTTTTAAAATACTGTTACAGCAGAACATAAAAATGAGGAAAATAGGAAATATTTTTTTAAGATTTTTTTTCCCACTGTAGGTGATTCCCTTAGAATGGGGTGTGGGAGGTATTTTTTTTTTCTCTCGCAGTGTTTTAACTGAGGAGTCAGGATTTTCATGCTCAAAATGCATAATTTCCTTTGGGAGCACACATACACACAAATATTCTTGCGTAAAGATAATTCTCCACTTATCCAAGAAAATAGTTGTACCTCTCCTTAGACACAAATAGTGGAAAGAAAATGTAGTAGAGAAGAAGCCAGCAGGAAAGAGGGAAATGTAAGGAGAGCATAATAAATATAGCTTCATTGGGATGGAGCCCAAAAAAGGGCAATTAGTGAGTGAAAAGAGAAGCAGCAACTACATAATGAAACAAACTAAAAAAGAAAATAATGAAGGGGAGAAAGTACTCTTTAGGAAAACATACCGAGAATTCAAATGATAATGATTTGCAGTTAGGGCAGTAAAGCCTTGATAATATACAGCTGGAATAGAATAAATGCATAATATGTTGCCATGTCCTCTAGTCATTGTAAGAAAGGAAAATGAAGGTCATAGACCAAGTTTAAGAGTACCGGAGAGCACTATTGAGACAATCAACTAACCATTCTCTCTAGGATGTTTGAAATAGACACATTTTTGTTTTGCTTTTCTTTGTTTGCTCTGCCGGTGCCTACTTAGAAACCGGTTCTCTCCTCTCTAAAATAAACATGTTTTATCCTATTCATTAAGGTTGATGTTGACTTTACTTATCCTAACTCCCAGAAATGGGCACCTGATGTATTCCTAATCAATTTTAGCACTCTGTGACGCTGGTACATTCGGGGATCGGTACATGCCTCAAGGCAGGGAAGCCAGAGATTTCTAAAGGTCTTTACCCAAACTATTAAAAAAGACGTTTTTGTTCTTCAGGTTATTGTAGGATAGGAGCATGTTAGACAATTGTCCCCCATACATTAGCCACTTGAAGAAGATGTGTGAGTAGTGTTAAAAGAGACAGGGATCTGATGACATTATTTGTGACTTTGTGTTCATATTTGAAGCGAGTTCTACTCAAGGAATTCAGTTATGTGAGCCAGTCTATCCCACTCCTTCAACTTGAGGTAGTATGGATATAGTTCTCGGGCTTGCAGTGGCATGTGTACTGGCTTAATCAAGGATTTTTGGTAATAAAATAAATTGATGAGCAAACTAGGTCTGCTTTACTAAAGGTCCAACATATAGTGAAGATTGTATTTTCTCCTTTAGAAATTTACTTCAGAATTCATATGTTCTGTTTTAATGTCTACGTCTGGCAAAAACTCTCCTTCAATTTGATCTCTAGACCCATTTCCAGCCAACCTCCTTTTCTTTGTTTCTATGTGTCCAGACACACACATCTTCTCAACAGAATTGTCTATACATAGTCTCTCCAATTGATAACCTCTTGCATTTTTTTTTTTTTTAGATGGAGTTTCACTTTTTTTTGCCCAGGCTGGAGTGCAATGACACGATCTCGGCTCATTGCAACCTCTGCCTCCCAGGTTCAAGCAATTCTCCTGTGTCAGCCTCCCAAGTAGCTGGGATTACAGGTGCCTGCCACCACACCCGGCTAATTTTTTGTATTTTTAGTAGTGACAGGGTTTCACCATGTTGGCCAGGATGGTCTCGATCTGTTGACCTTGTGATCCACCCGCCTTGGCCTCCCAAAGTGCTGGGATTACAGGCGTGAGCCTCCATGCCTGGCCAGTAACCTCTTATATACTACTTAGCCCTCTTCAGTTTGACCCACATTTTAACCACTCCACTGAAACTGCCTCATTAATGCAAGAGCAACTACCATGTTGAGAAAACCAATAGTCAATTTAATCATCGGACCCTCGTCTTAACACCTCAGCAACAATTAAAATAGCTTTTCATATTTGCTGTAGAAACAAACTCATATATTACACTTCCTATGTACCAAACATGTTCTAAGTGCATTAAGTACGTTTGTTCATTTAATCCTCACAGTAACACTAGGTTGGTAATAATATAATCATAATATTGCAGAAGAGGAAATTGAGTGTCACAGAGAGTAACTTTCCCATGACTGTATACCTAGTTGATGGTGAAGACTGACTTAGAACCCAGGTGTTTTGGATGTAATCTCTCCTTTCAAACTCTACATTATTCTTTCTTTTCATGTAAGTTTTACTTCATTTCTGAAGACACTTCCTCGTTGGGCACGGTAGCTCAGCCTGTAATCCCAGCACTTTGGGAGGCCGAGGAGAGTGGATCACTTGAGGCCAGGAGTTCAAGACCAAACTGGCCAACGTGGCGAAACACCATCTGTACTAAAAATACAAAAATTAGCTGGGTGTGGTGGTTTGCACCTGTAATCCCAGCTAATTGGGAGGCTGAGGCTGGAGAATTCTTGAACCCAGGTGGCAGAAACTGCAGAGTTGAGATCGTACCACCACACTCCAGCCTGGTTGACACAGCAAGACTCCATCTCAAACAACAAAAAAAAAGAAAACACTTCCTCTTCCTAACTTCTAGCATATAACAATTTTGTGTTTTTCCTCATTTGATCTTCTTTCTCTGTTCCTTTTTGTGTCCTCTTTTTCTTTACTTGATATCTACATTTTGGAATGTTCTAGTCATAATTACTTTATCTATAAATATACTAATCTCATCTAGTTTTATGATTTAGAATTTTAGCAATTTACTATTGACTCTCAAATGTATGTCACCATTCCTGAGATCTTCTAGCACCCCATATTTAACTTTTCTTTGAAGTATACCATCATAATTATAATGTGTCTATGTCTCCAAATATCTCCCATCCCTCACTAAAATGAAATAGATAAATCAAAACATATTCCTCCCACAGGTTTCTTCAGTAAATAGCACCATCATTCATCTAGATCCTTAAACTAAAAAACTTGGAGTTATCTTTCCTTTTTTTTTCATCTTTTTGCAAGTATTCCATTTATCCCTTTTGGTTCTACCTCCAAGATACAGATTGGTTCCCTTTACTTTTCTTGATATCTGGTGCTACTACATGATTACTAAATGACTCCTAACCAGTTGGTCTGCTTCTGTGTTTGTTTCTTAGCAATACATTCTTCTTGTAGTAATCAGTGATTTCCAGAAATTAATAGATTTTATTTATTTATTTTATTTTTTATTTTTTTTCTGAGGTGGAGTTTGGCTCTCGTTACCCAGGCTGGAGTACAGTGGCGCGATCTTGGCTCACTGCAACCTCTGCCTCCTGGGTTCAAGTGATTCTCTTGTCTCAGCCTCCCAAGTAGTTGGGATTACAATCGCCCGCCACCATGCCCAGCTAATTTTTTTTTTTTTTTTTGTATTTTTAGTAGAGATGGGGTTTCACCATATTTGCCAGGCTGGTCTCAAACTCCTGACCTCAGGCGATCCAGCCGCCTTGGCCTCCCAAAGTGCTGGGATTACAGACGTGAGCCACAGTGCCTGGCCAACATACTTTATTTTTAAAAACAGTTTTAGGTTCACAGCAAAAGTACAGATAATTCCCATGTACTTCCTGTCCACACAAATTCATGAACTTCCCCACTATTTACATCTTCGCCTCTGGCATAGCAGTGGTAAATTTGATACAACTGATGAACCTACATTTATATATTATTTTCACCTAAAATCCGTAGTTTACACTGTGATTTATTCTTGCTGGCATACATTTTCTGGGTTTTGGAAAAAATGCACAATATTTTGTATTTGCCATTATAGTGGCATGCAGAATAGTCTCACTGCCCTAACAATTATTTGTGCTATTCCCATTCATCTCTCTTTCTCTACTTGCCCCTAACACTAATCTTTATATGGTCTCCATAGTTTTGCATTGTCCAGAATGTCATAATGACTCATATAGTATGCAGCATTTTCAGATCATATTCTTTTCATTTAGTAATATGCACTTAAGTTTCCTCCATGCCTTTTCTTTCTTTAATTCATTTTCTTTTATGTTCTGTCCTTTTTTCTCTCTCTCTTTTTTGAGACAAGATCTCTCTCTGCCACTCAGGCTGGAGTGCAGTGGCACAATCATAGCTCATGGCAGCCTTCAACTCCCAGGCTCAAACAATCCTGCTTCAGCCTCCCAGGAGGCTTCACTCCTGGGCAATTTTTTTTTTTTTTTTTTTCTGTAGAGATGGTGTCTCTCTACATTGCTCAGTTTTGTCTCTAACTCTTGGCCTCAAGTGATCCTCCCACCTGTGCCTTCCAGTACTGAGATTGTAAGCATGAACCACTGTACAGAGCCATCCATTTCTTTTCATGGCTTGATAGCTTATTTCTTCTTATTGCTGAATAATATTCTATTTTCTGAATGTACCGTGTTTTATTTATCCATTTACTTATTGAAGGACATCTGGGTTGCTTCCACATTTTGTCAATTATGAATAAAGCTTCTATAAACATCCATGTGAAGGTTTTTGTGTGGACATTAAGTTTCTAGTTCATTTAGATAAATAACAAGGAACATGACTGCTGAATTATATGGTAAGAAAATGTTTTGTCTTTAAGAAACTGCCAAACTGTCTTTTTAAAAGGCTGTATCATTTTGCATTCCTATCAGCAATGAACAAGAGTTTCTGTTGCTCCACTTTCTTTCTAGAATTTGGTGCTGTCAGTCTTCTGATTTTGGCCATTGTAACAGGAGTGTAGTCGTATCTCATCGTTGCTTTGATTTGCAAGTCCCTAATGACATACGATGTTGGATTGGACATATTTTTATATACTTACTTTCCATCTGTATATCATCTTTGGTGAGGTGCCTTTTCAGGTGTTTGGCCCGTTTTTTGATTGGGATATTAATTTTCTTATTGTGTTTCAAGAGTTCTTTGTGTGTTTGGGGTAACGTTCCTTTATTAGATGTATCTTTTGCAATTACTTTCTTTAAGTCTGTGGCTTGTTTTCTCATCCTCTTGGTATAGTCTTTCACAGAGCAAATGCTTTTAATTTTAATGAAGTCAAGTTTGTTAATATTTGCTTCATGTATAATACTTTTGGTGTTATATACAAAAAGTCATCACCATACCCATATTTACCTAGGTTATCTCCTATGTTATTTTCTAGCAATGTAATAGTTTTCTGTTTTACATTTTGGTATCTAATGCATTTTGAGTTAATTCCTATGAAGGGCGTGGGTCTGTGTATAGATTCATTCATTCATTCGTTTGTTTTTTGGCATGTGATTTTGCAGGTGTTCCAGTGCCATTTGTTGAAAAGACTGCCTTTGCTCCATTGTATTGCCTTTGCTCCTTTGTCAAAGATCAGTTAAACATATTTATGTGGGTGTATTTCTGGACCCTGAATTTCACTGAACTACTTACTTATTCTATTGCCAATACCACACTATCTTGATTATTGTAGTTTTCCAATAATTACTGAAGTCAGGTCGTTTCAGTCCTTCAGTTTTGTTCTTTCACTATTGAGTTGGCTATTTTAGGTCTTTTGCCTCTCCATGTAAACTTTAGAATCATTTTGCTGATATCCACAAAATAACTTGCATTGAATTTGGAGATCAATGTTGAAAGAACTGACATTTAAATAATATTGGGTCTTCCTATCCATGAACAAGGACTATTTTGCCATTTATTTAGTTCTTCTTTTATATCTTTTATGAGACTTTTGTAACTTTTCTAATATAGATCTTGTACCTTTTTTGTTACTTTTTGGGTGCTAACATAATAGTAATGCATTTTAAATTTTAACTTAAACTTATCTGCTCTTGGTATACAAGAAAGTGATTGTCTTTTGTGTATTAGCCTTGTTTCCTGCAGCATGGCTATAATTCAGATTTTCTACATAAATGATCATGTCATCTGCAAAGATGGCTTTGTTTCTTCCCTCTCAGTTTGTATGCCATTTAAATCATTTTCTTTTTTTCTTGTATTAGTTAGAATTTCCCAAACGATGTTGAAAAGCAATGCTGAGAGGGACATCTTTGCTTTGTTCCTGATCTTAGTAGGAAAACTTTAAATTTCTCATTATTAACTGATGTTAGCTATAGGTTTTCTGTAGGTGCTTTCTATCAAGCTGAGGAAGTTCCCTTCTATTTCTAGCTTGTTGAGTGTTTTTTTTTTTTTAGTTGGTGTTAGATTTCTGTCAAATGCTTTTTTCTTCATCTATTATTAATAGTACGATCATGTGATTTTTCTTCTTTATCCTGTGGATGTGGTGGATTATAATAACTGCCTTTCAAATGTTGAACCAACCTTGCATAATTAGGATACATCTTAATAGGTTGTGGTATAAAATTCTTTATATACATTGTTGGATTTGATGTTAGTATTTTCTTGAGTTTTGCATCCATGTTTATGAGAGATATTACACTGCTTTCTTCTCTTGTAACATCTTTCTGTGGTTTGGGTATGGGTAATGCTGATCTTATAGAATGAGTTAGGGAGTATTTCCTCTGCTTTTTCATTTAAAAGTGATTGCGATGAACTGATGTAATTTCCTTTTCAATGTTTAGTAGAATTCATCGCTGAACCCACTGGCCATGGTGTTTTCTGTTTTGTAAGATTATTAATTATTGATCAAATTTTTAAAATTTATATAGGCCTATTCAAATTGTCTATTTTTCTTGTGTAAGTTTTGGCAAATTATGTCTTTCAAAAAACTGATACATTTCATCTAAGTTATCAAATTTGTAGGTATAGAGTTCTTCATAGTATTCCTTTATTATCATTTTAATGTTCATGGGATTTGTATGAATGCCATCTCTTTCATTTACAATATTAGTAATTTCCATCTCTTCTCTCTTGTATTTTTCCTGGTTTGCTTGGCTAGAAGGTTATTGATGGTATTCAACTTTTTAAAGAACCAGCATTTGGTTCCGTTGAATTTGTTTCTGTTGATTTTATGTTTTTAATTCCATTGATTTCTGCTCTAAGTTTTATTATTTATTCTCTTTTGTTTGGCTGGGATTTAATCTGTTGTTCTTTTTCTAGTTTCCTGAAGTGGAAGCTTAGATTACTGATTTTACATTTTTCTTGTTTTCTAATGAATTCATTCAGTGCTATGAATTTTCCTGCAAGCACTTTTTTGCCTCATCCAACAAATCTTGATGTTACCCTTTCATTGCATGAACTTCAGAATCTTTTCAATATTTCTCTGGAGATTTCTTTTTTGATTCATTTGTTATTTAGAAGTGTGTTGTTTAGGCATTTTTTTTTTTCCTTCAAGAAAATCAAATATCTCACCCACTATGGCCCTCCTTCAGCCCTTGAATGGCTCTACTTAAACTTAGAATAAATATCATACTGTGTACAATGCTTCTACGTAATCTATCTCTTGTCCCATCTCCCATGATATTCCCTTCTTTTCAGCAGTAATAATTTTTCATTGTTTTTACTCAAGTATGTCAAATTCTATTATAGAATTTGTTTTTACTCAAGTATGTCAAATTCTAGTTACTCTTTATCAGATAAACCTGTTTTATTTTCTTCTGAGCACCATCACAGTTTGTAATTATATTGTTTGTTTATTTTTTCTTATTTATTCTCCATCTTCTCCACAGTAGAATAAAAGCTCCAAGAGGGTAGACATTGTCTATATTTTTCATAATTTTATCTCTTGTTTCTAAAACAATGTCCACCATAAAATACTTTTTATGAATAAATTAATATATGGATAAATAGGATTTTATGAAGTTAATCCCATCAATATTTACAATGAGCTTGTGAAACAGAAACTGAGGTTACAAGAATGTATTTGTTTATTAACATATTTATTTATTTATTTTCACAAGGCTTAGTAAAGATATGGTTACAACTCTGAGATTATTTCTCTTAATCATTTTATGCTTTTATTTTCAATCGAGATACACATTCGTAATTCATTTAAATTGAGAATTTGACAGTTTAGTAGAGGAAAATGGTGATATTATATTGGATGTGTAATATAAGCATCTATGCTTTCCAGTTTCCAGTGGTACCCCTTTCATAAATTTTTTTTAAAAAAGATCAAATCCAATATCCTAGGTGACTGGAGGGATAAAAATAATAGTATTGATAACAATAAATATTAACAATAGCTGACACATATATAATGTTTGCCGTGTGCCAAACATTATTGCAAGTACTATGTGTGATTAAATGATTATATAACTTAAATTCAATCAGCACCCCTTAAATATCTTCTAAGTCTTCATGGAAAATTTTAAGATGGAGTCTCACTCTGTCGCCCAGGCTGGAGTGCAGTGGCGCGATCTCGGCTCACTGCAAGCTCTGCCTCCCGGGTTCACGCCATTCTCCTGCCTCACCGTCCCAAGTAGCTGGGACTACAGGCGCCCACCACCACGCCCAGCTAATTTTTTGTATTTTTAGTAGAGACAGAGTTTCACCCTGTTAGCCAGGATGGTCTTGATCTCCTGACCTCATGATCCACCTGCCTGGGCCTCCCAAAGTGCTGAGATTACAGGCTTGAGCCACCGCGCCCGGCCTGTGGAACATTTTAATATAGCTTATCTGTTACTTATTACCTTTTATTCCAAATGGCTAATCTATATTGTAGGATTTTTCAAGTATTTGTACTTCTCTCCTCCTTAACATCTTGCCACATATTCCTCCAGCAATTTTCATATACTTTGCTCTAAAAAGTCCTAGCTTTTTCCATCGGTATATAACAAGAAGCTACAAGAATTTATCAAATTTTACAAAGGATCTGGCATGCTTACAAGACAGATAAGGAAAGAAAATAGGAGAAAAAAGCTGATTAGATACCACTGCTCCAAACTCTATTGGCTTACTACGTAATAGAGACACTCCCTTTGTAAAAGGAGGAAACATAACGTGATGTGTAAACTCAGAAGCCCTGAAGCCATGTGTATCTGGGTTCAAATTCTGTCTCCACAACTTAACTGCTATGAGACTTTAGGTGAGTTACTAAACCATTCTAAGTTTCAGTTCCCTTGTCTATAAAATCAGTATAATGTATATATAATACAATGATAAGTGAATTTAAATGATCCAAAATGTACTAGCTTACCATAAATAAAATATTTATGATTATTTCTATTATTGATAAAAATGGCATAAGGAGTCATAAGGATCTGGGAAAAGAAACTCTTGGAGTTAATAGTTTCATTGAAAGTCTGGGCTGACATAAAATGTCTCTCTCAAGAAGATTTCGCAGTGGAGGCCTAGGAAACTTGTTATTTAACACTTGGGGGAATCATCTGTCCTCTACTTACTACTATCACCTTGATTCATGCCATTTTGCTTGTTTGTTTTTCTTTCCTACCATTTTGCCATGTCTCATATTTGATGCATCTCGTAGTGCCAGTGCGCTTGAGTACTCAGCTTTATTAATCAAGGAAGTAATATTTATTACAACTGCTCATTTTTGTTTCAGTGCATCTGAAGCCAAAAGTCTCCATACACGTCAGCATACTGATAGATATGTATTGAACAAAGAAAGGATTTCAGCAATTCTAGGATACTTTCATACCTAACCTAGATAATTTAAACAAGTTGAAGGTTGAGGATATTTTCCATAAATGCTACGTAGATAATAGCTTGCGCAGACTCTAGAATTTTGACTTTGCAGATATAATCTAGGTACTTAATTATATTTCAAGAAGAAATTTAATAATTTCCTTTTATTCATTTCTCTGATAATGCCTAACCTCTAAGTGGCTAATAATAGTTCATGATAAATATTTAATAATAGCCATAGAATTTTTATATTTCAATTATACATTTTTATAGTAAGAATATATTATAATACAAATTAAATTTCTGTGTTTCTAACTTCTCTAGTCTTTAAAATGTAGAGCATTTTGTTCAGCTCTATAGAAGAGCAATTATCTAGATGTACAATTTTTGTACACAGTGTTTAATAAAGGCTTAATGAATGACTGGTTTATTTGATATACTGATTATCTGATTGGACTAATGATTCTTTCTAAGTTAAGTATATTGACTTAAACTGACTTTTCTCTATGTCATTGAAAACCAATATGGACTAGAGAGAACTAAATGCATCACAATTTTAGACTTTCTTAATAAGCCTCACTTAATTATGTTTAGATTCTTAATATGCATATGTTACAGAGCATAAAGAGAATACTACCATCAAGTAATGTTTGTAGCAAGTCAGAATAACTATGAACTTCTTTAACAAAAAAGAAACAGTTTTGTTAACTCCTATCATTAGTAGGAAATACTATAATCACTAGTAATTGGTAAGAAAACATTTAGAAACTTAAAATTGTATGTTAAATTTGAAAGTATTTACTTCAGATATGATCTTCTGTCAAGGTTTTCTTATATGAGTGCAAATCCCCAAAGAAGAGATTGTGAAATGAGTAGTCTTAGAGTATCGATAGAAGGATGATAGTTTATTTTCTTGTTTTTTCCTGCCACAGTAGTCAACTGCTTTTTGATCTTTAACATGACACACAAATGATAAAACTTCTTAATTTAGAATTGCAAATATATATCTTAAAAGTAGAATTATAGTCAATTTAATATATAATCCAACTTAGTGTTAGGGAAAGGAAACTACATAGAAATATGTTCCTCCACCTACCCCACCTCAAAGAAAAAACATAGTAATTTAAAAAATATATTTTTTCTTCTCATAAAATATTGTGCAACATACAGAACACAAATGAGGTAAATGATATTAAATATTGATTGATTCATCAATCCAAAGGCTTATTTATATTCCTTTTAATATTTTTTAATTTTTAATTTTGTATTGATCATTCTTGTACTTATATTATTTTAGGACCATTAATTAAAATTCGCATTAAGCTCCGTCAAACAATTGAGTTATTTTTTCTTAGTTTTTTTTTTTACCCCACTCAAAAATCAAAATTAAGTTGAGCCTAGCAAGATTGAAGATAATCTGTCAGGCAGAATACTAAATGCCAAGTTATATATACCAGTTGGGAAGACAATTAGAAGCTTCAAGAATCTACTTTTTTTTAATACCTCAAACCGCAAAGCTAATTATCTGTTTAGTGGTTTTATTATACATTGATTACATATCATTTGTGGTTATTAGTAAAAGAGACTGGGCTTATATTTTGCAGATATAAATTCATTATATGTGTTTTTTGAGTCCAGCATTGATCAACCTCAGCTTTTTTCTCTGTTGTTATTAACTTGTGGTTTGAAGCGAAGAAAGACCCTTGGACAATTTGAAATTCAAGCCAAAAGATACTTCATGATTTGCTTTTCATAATATAATTAATGTTGAAATATCTAATTATATACAACTTAAAAAGACATTCATTGTTTAATTTTGTTGCTCTTTTTTTCTTAACAGATCCAAGCATTTTACTTTTCTATTTAACTTAGTAAGGACATTTTAAGATAAATTATGTCTCTAGACACTTATATCCAATTAAATTATTTGCAGCCTCATATGTTTACAACCTCTTAACTGCCATATTCCTATCACTTGTTTTTATCTCTACTGAAGCAATAAAAGCAAAAGTAAAATAGAGAAAGAATATTAACAAAAATACTAAGCTAAATGTCAACTTCATGTGTATCAATACTCCTGACTGTTACATATCATAATATCAAGATATTCTTCAGCAGTTTCAGTGTGTTTACATTACACTGTAGTCTAGAAAATGAATTAGAAAACTAATAAAAGATCTTAGGATTCAGTGAAGCAATGAATATCCAAATGAACATACAAAGTAGCAATCTTTAAAAACAGCATATTCTCCAACCTCTAATGTTTAATAGAATTAAATATTTCCAATGCACTTTTCATTTAATTTGAAGATATTCAAGTAGATAATCTAAAAAAATACTCCAAACATCTTACCACATGATATTCCTGTACTAAAGTAATTAAATGAATGGGAATATAATATAACGTGGTTGAAATGGTTACATCTTTGAGAAATCTTTACAGAATATATGCACATTTCATGCCTGTTATATATTTAACTAAACATTGCATTACTTTACTTTTACAATAGTTCAGCAGTTGGTTCATTTATTCCATCCTGAGATCTTCAGTGAGTTCAAGAAATGGCTTCAGAGTCAAGCAGTGACCACATAAATATAAGCTCTGAGACAAACACGCAGATTTCATTCTCTGTAACAAGATTATATATTTTGCCATTGTCAAGCAAAATAGACTTTCTATGTGCCAGTAGACTCTCTTTTTCTAATGGTGAACTTCTGTACTTTTGACGTTCTCTTTCCATTTGATCAAGAGTGATACTCAAGTTTGCTTTGGAAGAAAAAAGCCTCATTAATAATAGCTTGACACAAGATCTTAAGATCTAGCATGTTGTGCTGCAATAATCAGTTCTCCCTGGATTTGCATCTTCTTTATTTTCCTTCGATTTAAAGCAAAGCCTACACAGCAGAGAGAAGCCCAGACTCTAGCACATGTTATTCATCATTTTTTGCCTTCCATATGTTCCTTGCATACAGCGACTATTTCTTTGTTATCAAATTTAAAATATTCTCTCATTTTTTCATTAACTGATGCAGATACAACTAAATTTAACCAAAAAGTGTGTTCATTTGTACCATTATCTCTAATACTCTTAAGTAAATATTACAAATGTGATTTTACTGATGAGGAAACTCTAATTCTAAGGTGTATCTTCCTAGGAGCTCTCAGATCTTCTTTTTGGACAACCTCCCATTTTATGTAGTCCCATGGAAAGTAGTATGGAGATTCTTTATCTCACATGCCCCAGACTTGGTAACTTATATGTGCTCTACATCTTGTGCAACTGGTGCAAGAACATGAGAACTGAAAATAATTCACTGCTTTGGCAGTGCTGGTAAGGATTGTCCCTGACTTTGGCTGTGGTTCATCCTGTGCATGTCTTCTAATCACTCTTTTGTCTGCCTCCCATTTACTACTTAGACTGTGACTTCTTGGACTCATGTTTGTGGAAGGCAAACTAGAGTCAATTTCAGAAACTTGCCAGGAAAATTACTTGGACAAAGATAAGAATCTGAGAGAACTATAATTGTTTCTGACGTGAATGGTCGGTAATGGCAGAACTAAATTATGCATTTAGATTAGTTCTAATTCTGAGACCAGTTCTCTTTCCCCTACACCAAATTTTCATTCTGCAGATATCTAGATTCTGTGTAAAGAGTTTTTAACTCAATTACCTCTTAACAGAGAAGAATTTGTTTCTTCATAAAAAATATTGAGTCCATGTTTTTATTCGGAGATTTTTCAGAAGGAAAACAAATGAAATTTATTTATATGCATGTTTTATTAGTCTTCTATTTTCTCTTTTCTGGCCTAAAACCATAACTGATCTTGAGGTCATCAGTTAATATAAATCTGAGAGAAGCTGTATCACAAAATTAAATAGAATTTTGGTAATTAACTTAAGTGAATTTTAACAATGTGGAGACCAACAAGCTAATTTAATAACCTACAAATTAAAGTACATAGCTCTCCTTTATTTAGTGTACTTAGTAGGTATAAAGTGAAACACGATTTTTATTATCTCATCAAAGAAAATATGAAAACGTTTTCTGTATCCTTGTATTTTTGTTTATATCTTTAGAAGGCATAAATTTAAATTTGACTTAAAAAGTCAAAATATGTATTTTGCTCTGAGTAACATAGAAGAGATTTGTTGTTTGTGTATATAAATGAATAAGTATAAAACAATACATACATTGTAGAATTTTAACCATGTAGAATTACACATGAAATGACAGGGTTAGAGGTTTATGTTACTGTCAGCTGAGGTCATGTTAACTTGAAATATCCAAACGGTAAGCTTCCAGAGCCTTCAGCCGTTCTAATGCTTTGAGTACATACAAAATTTAGCATGTTAAATATACTCCATTCCCTTTCCACTAATTATTAATATGATCATATCGCAAAATTGTACTTCATTAAAGAATTTTGAACTGATTCAAATTCAGCTAGTTTGTTCTATCTGTACCATATTTTTTATTTAAATAAATTCCTTAAAGGTAAGGATTACCAAGTCTTTGATCTCTCACAAAAAGAAACATGAAGGCTTAATCTAGTACACACTGAGGGAAGATTTTTTTGAATGAATAAATGATTGAATAAAAAACAGTATATACCAGTGCTTCAAAGATATATAAAAATAAATCAGAACTAATCTTTTACAATGAAAGGATTTATGATTTCAAAAGAAGTGGACTCTCTACATCTGGGCTGTATGATCACAAGGAAAGCTCTAAATTTAGAAGACTTAAAAATTAATCTGAATGTACAAGATAATTATATGTCTAGGGTAATTCCTTATCCACTGTGGATTTGGAATACCAACAAAAATAAGGAAACATGAAGGCTACATGCATCTTTTTAAAAGGGTGTTTCTCAGAGTAAATATTGGAGTTGCAAAGTAAAAAAAAAAAAAAGAAATCTGAAAATCAAACTATACATTGAGAAAAAGACTGGGTATTTTTGAATTATTATACAAAATATTTCTAAAAGTAAGATTATGAAGATAATAAATCAAATAAACATATAAATCAGATTTTCCTAGCAATTTTGCATACTTTCCAATTGACAGACTAACTAGTTTAAGAGAACCATTTTTATAATGCTATTAGTAGGAAACATCTTTGTTTAATTTCATCATTTCAAAAAAATTACCTTTAATTTTATTTTCATAGTTCCAAAATCTACCTTTATCTGAAGTTTTAATTCATAAACAATGACACACTTTCTTCAAACGTGAATTCACAAATGTTTATTGGAACCAATCTGGGTAGAGGATGACTTGCATCACATATCGGTCCAGCTGTTGTCCTTGGATTGTAGTAACTGTACCCACAGTGGTCAAGAATAGTTAAATGTCATTACTCTTGTGAAGAATTTAGGAATTCCAAACAGCTACTGAAACTCTTCAGAATGTCTTTCTTTTATGCTTAATGTGTCCAAACTTTGTTTTCACCCAAGGTAAAGATTTATAAAATCCATTATAATATGTTAATCAATGTCACATTTTAAATAATCCTGGTTTGATGCTTGGGATTAATGCTTAGTTTGATTTACATTAATCTCCTTATTTCTCTAAAGCTTCCTTTCTTTTTCTTTCTTCCTTCCTTTTTACACAGCTATCTCATATACATTCAATATTGAATAAGTCTACGCAGAATAAAACATCATATCTCCATAGGATTGATAAATTAGCCCATTTTAATACAAATTAATTATCTGTATGTTTATTAATTGCTCCAAAATACTTTGCCTTTCCCAGTGTGCTGTTTCTTTATAGGCTTGGGAAATTACATGAAATAATGTAAGCTCCAAAGCAAAATAACTTGCAGAGGTGTAAATTTCTGCTTAATAAGACTATGTCCTTTAGGAGGAGTGAACTAGCAATAATCTCTGGTTTACAAATTGAATCAAGAAACTTTCTGGGATGAGAAATAGAGGAGTGGAAGGTCACAAATATCTTTTTTTTAATCAAGACTTTTGGTTTATGTTGCTCATCCTTGTACTGTTATATCTAACCCTAAATTTAATACAAGTCATATGTATGACATGTGGCATATTAATAGATATAAACTTTTCTTAATTTTCATCCAAACCTCTATGATCTCTGAGGTAAGCATGTGTTTGCTAAACAGATGTCCAAATTTTGACCACACTCCACTACCTCACAAGATCTTCTAATTCATACAATTGAATTTCTTTTCCTACACCCTAAGCAACACGTTCCTTGACAAGATTGGAGCTTTGTACTGAATTCAACTGACAGAGCTAGTCAACCTCCTGTATTACTGCTATAATATTATATTTGTCTTTCTTTTTAAATTAACTGCAGACATGAAGTAAATAATCAGGCATAATCTTTATACAATCACCTGTCAATTCAAGTATTACTTACATATTAGACTCCAAAAGCTGAAATGGGTAGAGGCATCAGGTTGTGTATTTATATGCTTTTGTTTGTTTTGTCCTGTTTTGTTGTTGTTGTTACAACGGAATTATTAGTCTAACCGCAAGTAAAAATCCTCATCAACATAGTTTTTAAGAAGTTTTATTTTTAATATTCCCCCAGTGTTTTAGATGACTGCAGTAAGAAGGTGTTCCGGAATGTCTAGTCTACCACATCACTGGAAACAGAAGGCCATCTCATTCTCTCTGATGTCATGATTATCTGTGTTCTTGCTCACACCAGACCTTCAATCAATGACCAAATCGCACCTAGGAGATTGTCTAGACATTGGTGCCTTAGAAGTCATAATAGACTGCATATCTACCTTCTTTGAATTCCTGTATATTATTTTGCAAGGGACAAACCACTACTAATATCCTTTACCCCTAGGAAAACTAACCCAAGTAATGGCTTGAACTTAGAGATGGCTTATACATGTTTCCAAAATTAACTCCCATCTAATTTTCCAAAGGTAAAAACAAAGTATTATCCAGTGAGCTAAATTCTCAGCAGGGGAACAAATTTTTAAGCTGGTTGCCATGGTAATTCCTGTATGCAATTCCCACTCAACTTAGCTTGATGGCATTTGGGCTGAGTAATGAAATGGAAGGAAAATACTGATGATTTTACTTGCCTTGAAAATACCCACAATTAGAAGTGTACATATTTTACTCCCTCCGTTTACCCTCCCATCTTTTTTTTAAATTTCCCTAAAAACTACTGCTTTCACAGCTATCATAACAATTTTATTGAATGTACACACAAATACCTTTGCATCAAAATTAATAGGTCAGATAATTCTACTGACAGGGTTAAATTTCTGGACAGTATTTATGGTCCACACCTAGTGGGTTGGCAACATCTTTCTACTCTGAGCTAATTATGGTCAATGGGACTATAGAAAGGGTATATTTCATCTCCTTATTAAATTATTTACCTAATCTTCTCAAGCTTAAGTGTTTAGGTTTACAATACTTACAATGGTTACTATTGTCATTTTTCTCTAGAGAAATCAGCATGACTGCATGACCTATGAACATATATGTATTTGCATGGGTTATGGCTTTATA
Organism: Symphalangus syndactylus; assembly: GCF_028878055.3. NCBI lineage: Eukaryota > Metazoa > Chordata > Mammalia > Primates > Hylobatidae > Symphalangus > Symphalangus syndactylus. The sequence goes on from NC_072428.2 coordinate 17,111,102, forward strand.
CCCTTGAGAGGTGAGGTACTGACATATATATATATAAATATATATATTATATATATTATATGTATATATATTATATATATGAGACATATAATATATATATGAGACATACATATATATAAGAAAAATGTGCCACAGATGGTTAGGATATGTATGAAAATATGAGAAAAACAAATGACCACCCAAATACACCTCAAAAGACACTGAAACAAAAATTTAGGCTATCATTTCTGTGTGGCCTTTGGCTAACTCTTAACCTTCTAACACACATTATTTTCCAAAATAGAAAAGTAATAATTTCACTAATGCTTTGTGATGTTGGTTTAAGAATCAATTGAAACATGAATATAAAAGGTAAAAACAAGGCTAGGCACAGTGGTTCACGCTTATAATCCCAGCACTTTGGGAGGCTATGGCGAGAGGATCACTTGAGCTCAGGAGTTTGAGACCAGCCTGGGCAACATAGTGAGACCTCATCTCTATAAAAAAATAAATTAAATGAAGGTAAAAGCAGGCCAAGCGTGGTGCCTCACACCTGTAATCCCAGCACTTTGGGAGGCCTAGGTGGGAGGATTACTTGAGCCCAAGAGTTAAAGACCAACCCTGGAAATCAAAAAAAGGAAAAATTAGCTGGGCGTGGTAGTATATGGTTGAGGTGCAAGGATTACTTGAGCCTGGGAGGTGGAGGCTGAAGTGAGCTGTGATTGCACCACTGCATACCAGCCTGAGTGACAGAGCAAGACCTTGTCTCCTCCCGACACCCCCCCTGCCAAAAAAACAAAGATAAAACACATAGCAAATGCATTTTCTTATAATTATAGACGACTAGTCTGATGAGCACAATTATATTTTTTGCAGTTCCTAACATTCAAATTACTAAGCACTCTTTGTGGAAGAATTCTTTGTGTAATTGACTAAGTAGGTGAGAAAGAAGGACTGTGCCAATGCAACATACAGGATACACAGAGAAAAATGATCCTCATTAAGACTATGTTCTGAGAGGGTGCTACTTATCGGGTTCACACCTTAAGCATGACGTCTTCACCAAAATCATCAGTTTGGATTCATCCATGGCATTCAGCTATATTTTACTGACTAGCGGGTTTCTTTAATTTACACCTATGTAAGGTAACTGAAAGCTTAAGTGATGACAAGTAAATCCATACCGAGGTATGAGGACCACAGAAATGTAATTCTAGAATTGATTATACATATATTTAGCTATTTATAAATACTAAACAACTGTTAATATAAAGTTCTAGTCCCTTTCCTTTAATGAGCCAATAAGAATATAACCGACGTTGTTAAAGGGAATTTTTTGTTCTTGTTATGTGATGTTTTTCTGGCTCAGTATTCATATTTTCCAGATTCCACTAATTTGCTTTGCACATTGTTTTTGTAGCATTTAGTCCACAATGGAAGTCTTTGTTCCCTTTTCTCAGGGCACTAATTCTATTTCAGGAAGGCTCTGACTCTTTTATTTACTGTCAATTTATATGAAGATCTTCCTTCTTCAATATGTTTCATAAAACATCTACTGGTTATTTGCTAAATCTGAAAAGACATTTTTCTCTTCTTTCAGTGCTATGTGCTTTAGCTTCATTCCATTTTTGTGCTATGTTGAAATACAGTATATTCTGTTCCTTGTGTACAGGAAAGTCACCTACTTATTTGAGTGTAAGATGAAAAACTGTTCCTTGCGTATTTTAGAGCCAAAGTATTTTTTCCTGATACCAATGTCTTGAATTGATTTTCAGTTTAGTCTTTTATTTCCGCCATGGTATAAGCTACATGAACTCCTAGAAGTGTGTGGAGAAATAAAAAGATCCACTATTCAGGGGCTGGGAGTGATGGTGCATGCCTGTAATCTCAGCACTTTGGAAGGCTGAGGCAGGAGAATCACTTGAGGCCAGGAGTTCCAGACCAGCCTAGGCAGCAAAGTAACACCATCTCTCAAAAAAAAAAAAAATTAGTTGGGTGTGGTGACACATGCATGTAGTACTAGTTACTCAGCAGGCCGAGGTGGGAGGATCGATTGAGCTCAGGAGACCAAGGCTATAGTAGGCCGTGATCACGCCACAGCACTCCAGCCTGGACCTGGGAAACGGAGTGAGACATTGTTTGAAAAAAAAGAAAAAAGAAAAGAAAAAGACCCATGATTCAGATGGTAAATTAAAGAGTGATGGATAACTAGAGGTGTCTATCTCAGCATTCTTTTCTCACCCCACTCCATTTTTAAACTTAATTTTACTTTCCACATTTGGCTCTCCTATTTCCCTATAACTTCCTCCTTAGCAACTCCCAGAGTTATAACTAATACACCAAAGTAAACTATGGTTCATTCACTTCCATTGCTGACTTCAATTTTTTTTTTTTTTTTTTTTTTTTTTTTTTTTGTAGAGATGGAGTCTCGCTCTGTCACCCAGGCTGGAGTGCAGTGGCATGATCTGAGCTCACTGTAAACCTCCGCTGACCGGGTTCAAGCGATTCTCTTGCCTCAACCTCCTGAGTAGGTGAGACTCAGGTGCACGCCACCACGTCCGGCTAATTTTTTTTGTATTTTTAGTAAAGATGGGATTGAGCCATTGTTGGCCAGGCTGTTCTTGAACTCCTGACCTCAGGTGATCCTCCCGCCTCAGCCTTCTGAAGTGCTGGGATTACAGGCGTGAGCCGCTGCGCCTGGCCTCAGTTTTTCAGTTCAAGTGAAAGTCCATTGGATGTGTCCACAGAATGGTCTGCTTTTAAAAGCTTTAATCACACATACTCAATATATGCTTCCCCCCATATATTTCTCTAAGTTGGGGTTCCCTATTTTGTCTACCATCAGTTAGCTTCTTAGTAACTGAAGTTCTAGGTCTCAATCAACTTTGATTTTCTTTATGTTATTGTGTATTTGCTATACAGTTCACTGTTAGAACATTTCTTATATCTAGTCCCCTCTTGCATTTCATTGCTACTACTATCTTCCAAATCCTTGTAATATTTTCTTAGACTTTTTCATTTCTTAGCAACCTGTTACCTTGCTTCTGGAATGCATCTATTTTATCTCACGTAAAATGTTTCTGTTAAATTCTCCAAAATACTATTATAATTTTGTTTTACTTTTTTTGAAAAATAATAAGTGGTTTACCATTACCTATACCAAAAGCTAGCAGGCAGTCTCTGTAAAGGACCAGGTGGTCAATATTGTATTTTTCTGATATATACTGCCTCTGTTACAGCTGGTCAAATATACCATTGCAGTGAAAAGCTATAAACAATATCTAAACTAATGGGTGTGGGTTATATTCCAGTAAAACCTTATTTACAGGCAGAGTTAATCTGTAGGCCCTAGTTCGCTCACCAGTAATGTAGAATTGCTTTTCATATTTGGCTCCTCTTATACCCAGTAAATCTAGGGATCTGTTTTAAGAAAGACTGGTCTGAAGATTAAAGTCTGACTTTTTATTCTGCTCTTCAACAGCTTTCATGTTCTTCCTATATAAGCTTTCTAGATACCTCCTTTTCAGGCTGGGTACGCCTATCTGACCAGGTAACCTCTTTCCTCTGTCCTTATTATCTCTATAATCGCCTCTCCACTGCCTTTAAGTGTATCTTTTGCTTCCATGCACAAGTCCTCTCTGCTTTCTCCAACCATAGGTGGATTCACTACTCCTGAAGTCCATGGACTCTACTTGTATTTTTCTTTTAACACATTATGATACAGTCATGTATTACCGTAACTCATCTTCTCAATTAGACTGCAGGGTCCTGAGAAAATGCAGGATGTGTAGACGGTGTATTTTTTTTAAGCTCCATAGTGCTTCTTGCAGACTAAGGACTTCTTAAATAGTTATTTTATAAGTGGATGTATTTTCTTTACCTGAGGCAAAGGCGAAATTTCCCACAAATGGTGGGATTAAGATGAGAGCCCATTTCCACAGGGTCTTTATTGCTTTTTATTCATTTAATCAATATTTATAAAATGCCCATTAGATGGTAGGCACCTTTGTAGACACAAGAGTTAATAGATGTGAACAGACTGATGAGAGCCCTACTTTTAGAGATGACGTTGTAGTGACAAGGGGTTGGTGGAGAAGAGAAAACCATACAAACATATATAGTATCAGACAATCATATGTGCTATGATGAGAAAAAAAGTTGATGCTAATCTATAGAGAGAGACTAGGTAGAGTATCTACCTTTAGATTGGCTGAGTGTGGAAAGCTTCTCTGAGGATCTGGCAGCTAAGTTAAAACTCATAAAATAAGAAGGAATGATGTATTCAAAGTTTTGTAAAAAGAGGAGCCTATGAAGAAACAGGTGAAAATAAGCATAATATGTTTGAAACAAAGAAAGACCAGTGTATCTGGTGGTAATCTCTAACCTTCATTTATGTTAAGGAAAAAAAATCACACACATGCACATCCACACACAGACACACACACAAGCATACACACTACACACACACACACACACACATATATATAAAATTTATGCATATTTATATATATATATATATCCTGGAAAGGGAGAGATGTTACTGGGATTTTAATATCACAAACAGAATGTGCAAGGTAGAGAGTGTATAATAAGTATGGGCTAGTAGCAGGCCGGGCGCGGTGGCTCAGGCCTGTAATCCCAGCACTTTGGGAGGCCCAGGTGGGTGGATCACGAGATCAGGAGATCGAGACCATCCTGGCTAACACGGTGAAACCCCGTCTCCACTAAAAAATACAAAAAAATCAGCCGGGTGTGGTGGCGGGCACCTGTAGTCCCAGCTACTCGGGAGGCTGAGGCAGGAGAATGGCGTGAACCCGGGAGGCGGAGCCTGCAGTGAGCTGAGATCGTGCCACCGCACTCCAGCCTGGGCGACAGAGCGGTACTTCGTCTCAAAAAAAAAAAAAAAGATATGGGCTGGTAGTCCAGTACAATATCAAGTTGAAAATACAGAAGAGAAGGCAATTTTTCTTCTATAGATAGTTGGTAAATAACACTACTAAGAATTTTAGGGGAAGACATTGATCTGGGAGTCAAATGGCTTTAGCTATAAGGAGAAGTGTAATAGACAGGTGGAATTAGAAAGTGACATTGTCATGGGGCACATAGTTTTCTAAAGAAGTGCATTTTTTCTGAACAGGCACTTAGATTGTTAGTATCAGAGGTTAGTTCAAGAATAAGTCACTCCAGAGTGCCTCCTTATGTATTATACAAACTAGGCCTGTTCCTTCACATCTTTAGTAGGACCAAACCAACTCCTCTAGGGACTAAAGGACCTGCTAGTTTTGTTCTGTGTGTTTTCTTCTCCTCTTCACCTTTAATACTAACGATTCGGAGAGATCCTGAAAGCTATCAAAGCTCCCTGTTGGTGTTCAATACACATCAAATAATAATGAGAGGAGACTTGAAGGTGACATCCCTCTAATCCAGTTTACAGGGACAAGTTTGCTCTTGCAATAGCACACCATGAAACTTTAATAATTTAATAACTTTGCAAAAGAAATAATTTACCCATCCCTAGAGTTCTTTCCTTCTCTTTTCCTGACACCTCCTGTGATATTTTCCAAGAATGTATGCATATTTTAAACTAAAGTGTGTTCTGAGACAACTCTACACAGAGTAGTATGGGTGTTTGCTATGATTCTCTGCAGTGGGGTGACTTCTGAGAAGGAAATGTGAGGGCAGACATCTTGGTAACCTTTCTTCTCCCAGGAATATATATGTTTCTTGCTGCTCCTGAGGTCTACACAAAAAAATAAGGATAATAATGAATTTTACTATTATGACTAAGTGGATTAAAGGGAAGGGGAATTATTACCAATACCTCCTACAGGAAAACAGATTCTGTCACAATATTACAACCTCAACTACTCTGGACTTAGGAGACCTGGTTATCTTGGTAGTGAAGAGCATACTTTTCTTGCAATGAAAGTCTATAAATATATAAAGTGGTAGAGCCGAAAAAAAATCGTTTCTGTGTACTTGCTCATGTGGAGCATATTCACTAATTTTTTTCAGCTTGGTTAAAGACACTGAACTTCATAAATATAAAAAGTTGTTTACTAAAAATTTTGTTGGCAAGGTGTGGTGGCTCATGCCTGTAATCCCAACACTTTGGGAGGCCGAGGCAGGCAGATCACTAGGTCAGGAGTTCAAGATCAGCCTAGCCAACATGGTGAAACTCCGTCTCTACTAAAAATACAAAAATTAGCTGGGTATGTGTGTGCACCTGTAATCCAGCTACTCGGGAGGTGAGGCAGGAGAATCAACTGAACCCGGGAGGCAGAGGCTGCAGTGAGCCAAGACTGTGCCACTGCACTCCAGCCTGGGCGAAAGAGCAAGACTCAGTCTCAAAACAAACAAACAAAAAACAAATTTGTTCTACTATTATAAGATCATGAAAGCTCAAATATGTGTTTAGGAAGAGGTCTTTGTATATTCCATAAAGAGAAATTAATGCCCTGGCTTTGTTCGATGGGACACCCATGATTAGACATGGCTATAGGTAAATAAATACACATATATACATGAATTTTATTATAAGTCAGTGTTCTATAGTAACAGCAATAAAAGAAATGGAGAAAAGTTTAGTCTATTTGACTTTTTTTCTTAGTCGACATTTACTAAGCATTTAAAAAAGTTATTAAAAAATTAATTAAAAAATACTATATTAGATATTAAAGCATCAAAATAAAAAAATTTTCTGCATTGGCAGATTTCATAGTTTAGCAAAATAGAAAGTTTCATCAAAACTATACAGAAAAACAAAAGCTATAATGAATCTCTGAAGGAATACTATACTAAACTTATTGCCACCTGAACCTACAGTTTTTTGCTTGTTCATTGGTTGTTATGGTTTATGCTTTTTGTATCCTGTTGAATAAATATTTGCCTAATCCGAAGTCGCAAGGATTTTCTTCTATTTTTTCTTCTAGATGTTATATGGCTTTAGCTCATAAATTTAAGTACACAATATACTTCATTTTTATACATATTTGTAGTGTGAGAAAAAAACAGTTTTTTGGATATGGATATCCAATTTCAATACCATTTATTTAAAAGACTACCTTTTCCACATTAAATTATCTTGACACCTTTTGAAAACTCAGTTGCCTATATATTTAGGGACCTCAGAGATTTTTAATACTTCTATATGTGGCAATATCTAGTCTTTTTCACTGAGCCATACAAGTTTCTATTTTATCTGCCTGCCTATGCCCTGGATGGTATTTTTCTCATTTGAGATATGTAATGAAGGGTTTTCCCCCCCTTTTTTTTTAATACCTGAGACATGCAGAGGGACTTTATACTTGTGCCATGTAAGTTATTTATTTGGTCGTAGTGGGGAGAAGGTTGGGGACAAAGCAGGTAATTATGCTTTTAAAAAATGATTGACTCTGTCATGATAATATCTTGAATTTCTAAGGTTAAAAGACTTTAAATTATGTTTGTTCACCCAGCACATTTTCAGTTGTTCATCGTCATGGGGTACTGATGATGCTAGGTGGCCATCTGGCTCTTATTTCCAATGCCAGAAAGCAAGCACTTGACAGGGTTGAAGCCATGTACATTTCAGTTATGTTTAGAGGCAAACTGGACATTTCCTTCTCAGTTTGAAGCCATGACTTATATAGTTTAGCTTCAGAACTCAGACTGAGAAAATAAGGAAATGTTTAATATTTTTATATCAATTTTGACTTATCAGCCGAGGTACTTAAATCACTTTAGAGCTTATAGACTGAAATGTAAAAAGAATTGGGGTCTGCATTTTACCTTTATTTCCCTACATTTTTAAAGTCAGCTCCTTCAAAAGTTGCATATGCATGGTATCAATTTCACATATGAATGCAAATTAAAATAAGTCCTATTATTTAAATATGTCCTATTCAACAAGTCTTATTATCTAGAGGTATTCCCTTTGTATCTACTTTTATTAGGGTCTTGTTTTTAAGAAAGAAATTCTCACAAAAGAGCTGTGCAATTCTAGGTCAACTCAATTTTAATTTGGCCGAAAAGTATTTGTGAAGCCTTAATGATTCTTTTTTTTTTTTTCAGACAAGGTCTCACTCTGTCACCCAGGCTGGAATGCAGTGGCGTGATCATGGCTCACTGAAGCCTTGACCTCTTGGGTCCCAGCGATCCATCTGCCTCAGTGTCCTGGAGTAGCTGGGACTACAGGTGTGTACCACCACACCCGTCTAATTTTTGCATTTTTTGTAGAGACATGGTTTTGCCATGATGCTCAGGCTGTTCACAAACTCCTGGGCTCAAACAATCCACCAACTTCAGCCTCCCAAAGTGCTAGGGTTACGGGCCTGAGCCACCACACCAGGCCAGGCCGTAATGATTCTATTGAAAATGTTGACATACTTGCATTTTACTTTATATACTAAAGCAGCCCCAGAGCCATCTTAAAAACTCAGAAAGGGGGCCGGGCGCGGTGGCTCACGCTTGTAATCCTAGCACTTTGGGAGGCCGAGGCGGGCGGATCACAAGGTCAGGAGATCGAGACCATGGTGAAACCCCGTCTCTACTAAAACTACAAAAAATTAGCCGGGCGTGGTGGCGGGCGCCTGTAGTCCCAGCTACCCGGAGAGGCTGAGACAGGAGAATGGCGTGAACCCGGGAGGCAGAGCTTGCAGTGAGCCGAGATTGTGCCACTGCACTCCAGCCTGGGCGACAGAGCGACACTCCGTCTCAAAAAAAAAAAAAAAAAAAAAAAAAAAAAAACTCAGAAAGGGACTATATTTGTTTTTCCCTTTCTGAGTATTTTTACTGTATTTTCTACTCTAGAAAACGTAGATGTTCTTCTGCTCATAAAACTCTAGGTGCTGTCCACTATCAATGAAGCAAAACCTAAACTTCTGGGCTTGTCATTCAGGTCTCTTTATGATTTTACTACGCCATGTCATCCAATCACCCTGTTCTCTAAATTCAACCTTTACTTATCTCACATACTAAAAGCAACAATGTGCTGGGATCATATTACAGCCAGATGTTTCTTTAATTGTGTACCATCTTTGTCTAGTAATACCTTTCTTGCACTGGCTCTATGTGTCTAAATTCTAAAAGACTGAATTTTAGAGGACTAAGCTCAAGTGGCAGTTGATCCAAGAATGATTGTTTAATTAATTTTAACAGCTAGTAGTCCACTTTCATTACAGTATTTATTTTATTTATTAATATTTGACATAGTCATATAATTTTATTCAGATACCTGCGAGCATGGTCCATAACTCATTCAGCTGAGAAATTGTACCCCTCTCAGGACAGATCACGGTACCTAGCTCAGGGACTTGGTTATAGTAGGCATTCATTGCAAGTTTGGTTAGATAATAAAATAAACAAATTATTTGTTTTAGATATTTACACTTGAAAAATCCACACTAGAAATGTTTTAGATACTTCTTCAAACCTAACTCATAAATCTTTTCCATTCTAGACATCAGTCACTCTGAAACTGACAGTCTCCCATTTTAATAACTCAGTATTAACTTCCTCTAAATAAAATGTATGCATTAATCAGCATCTGATATAAATAATACCTGGCATGGCTTTGTGAGTGATTCAGTTTCAGTGTTTCAGGTTCAACACTCTAGAGTCTTTCTACAGTAAAAATTACTCTTGGAAACACTTCACTGGGTCATGGTTGGTAACAGCATTTCCAATCAAGTTCTCCTTTCACTGAAATATATAAACCTAAACTTATGTTATTCTCCCTTCCCAAGACCAATGTCAGAATCAAATAATACAACATTACAGCTATACTTCAAATGGTTTTTTTGTATTGTCTTCAAAAAAGGTATAAGATTCTGAAATTATATTTTTGCTGTTCTTATAGACAGAACCTCAGTAATTATCTAACAGCAGAGAGAGATTGATAGCATACATGCCAATTATTGTCAAGTTATCCATGTGCAATGTGTTTCAATAACTGGAATGAAGAGTTTCATTTGGATTGTTTGTATGATTATTTGCAGCAATTTCTGGGCATTTAGGGAAAATATACATTGTAGTCTAAGAAGTTTTTGTACAAGTATTATTGGAATCAGTTACTGGAGAATTTAATATTGAATACTGAACAAAAATAGAGAATTAGAATAGTGGTGATTTTAAGTATATTGCTAGAATTGAAGAGAAGTCCTTTATCACAGAAAATGTATCATAAACATAAAAAGTGGAAATGACAGTATTTATGGATAGTCATAAGTGATAATGTTTTCGTCATGAAAAAACCTGCGGTTTGGATTGTAAAGAATAACTTTCTTTTTTGGAGATAAGCAAATCTTATTATTGTGAGATTATTGATGATTAATAATTATTTTTGATAATTATTTTTTAAAATAAATAATTATAGATGTTTATAACCCCAAACCTTCTAACATTCAATCAAAAATACTCTCCACGAGAAGAAGCAGAGGACTGAGAAGGAGGGATTAGAGTTTATTAGTGAAGTACTAAACAAATAAGATGATTTTTGTAATAGGGAAATGGAACAACCTGAATGTTCCATTCCTTATTACAAATGTCCTGAAATGGACCCCTAAACTTTACTTGTGTCTTGTAAGACATGAATGCCAATGCACTGCAGAGAATAAAGAAGTCAAAAGATGCTCAAGGTAACTGTTTTGTTTTTCTACCAGATCTATAGCCCCTGCATCTAGGCTTATTGACAAAAATTTCAGAATATGGAGGTTACCTAATGGGTGACACAAAGAGTTAGAGGTCGTTCCTGATATTTATATATAGCTAAATAACAACTAATTAATATTGTTGTTTCTTGCCTGGCTGTGTAGTTGTCAACAATCCCTAAAGAGAGTCTCTACCTTGATCAGACTGACATAAAAATTGTACTGATTAATTTAAACCAAAAACATTAATTGTTTCCCAGCCACATAATTCTCCTTTATATTCTTACATAAACGTATTTACATGAAATATTGCATTCTATACATGGGAATTTAGATAGTCTATCCTCTAATAAAAAGTCATTTTGAGTAACAACATAGAATTAACTAAGGGAATTTGAGTTTAAAAATTTGAAACTTTTACTAATCCTGTAAATGAGATACTACACAATCAAGAAGATTTAAGAAAATAATTATATATATATATATATATATATATATCCCTTTGGCACTTACCTTGAAGAGTTTTAATATGAGATGCTACATATAAATGTTTTAATATATCCAGTATTTTTAATTTATGAAACATAAGTTATCAATCATTTATATACTGTTCATTAATCTTTATTTTACTTCTGAAAAAACAAACAAAATATGCACTCTTAAGGGCTTTCAAATATTCTATGATGAGCTCACCTTCTAACATGAATTTATTCCATAAACTGTTCATTTCTATCACTACTGAATCTTCTCCCATAGAAAATTTTCTGGAACTTTGATTATTGGTTTTAAAGATGATTTTATAATATCATATACCTCTAGATTTGAGAAAAATAATTTTCATCTGTGCTAAATCTAAGTATACTGAGTTTGGACATTTTCATCCTCTATTTGGGATTTTCCTCTGGCAATTTATATTTGTATATACTCTTACTTCCTTTCCAATGGGTCAGAATAAAGAAATTTCCTACGCAGACTCAAAAATTTTTCTTTTAGCCGTTTCATCAGATACACAGTATAATGCAAATGAGTGTACCATGTAATAATAACTTAAAAATATTTACCTTTTATTGAATGTATGCTATAGGCTAGATACAATACTAGCTATATTTTTATGTTTGATTATTTAATCCTTACAAAACATTGTGAAATAGATATCAGCATTCCCATGTTGTTGACTGAAATAATCAACTGATGTTGAAAGTGTTTAAGCATAGTGTTGGTAAACAGTAGATGTTCAATAGCTATCATTATCTACATGAACAATATGAATTATGGGATGGAGATATAAATGAGTGAAGAAATAAATACATAATGAAAGGCTGAATCAATTTGTAAGCTTGCTTATGATGACCCAGTTAGTATAAATGGAATTAGGATTTGGACCTAATCTGTGTAACTATAGAGATGACGGTCTTTCTTCAAAATATATTTCCTGAATCTCAGCTCTTATCCTATAGTCAGAGTTGATTGAAATAGTAGACTGTTGTAATTAAGAGCATAAATACTGATTGACCTTTCAATTTAAAAATGGCTTTATCACTGTGCGACCTTGAGTGAGTAATTAATCTGTTCTGAGTTTTTTATGTTGTGGGCAATGCTGTAGGGTTTGTAGAAGAATTTAATGACGTCATGTAAGTAAATCAGTACAAAACAATTGTTATTATGTTAATGACTTTGATATAGATTACATGTTTTCCGAGAGCACCAGATCCTCAACTTTAATCCAATAGAAATTCTAAAATTTCCAAATCCTCTAGAGATGTATATAAACTCCAGATTATCCTGGCTGCAGAAGGCAAGAGTTGTATTCGTGTAGTTTCTAACTTTCTGCAGTAACACTAGGGACCACCTGGGTGAACCAGCAAGCACTTGCATTTTGTGGCTTATTTCAGTAGACTAAATTAGAGCTAATGCCTAGATGCAAAAATTCCCAAGGGACTTTTGTTCATTCTCTTAATTTTATAGATTAGATACTATGACAAGGGCAGAACGAAACAAAAAGCAAATGAAGAATTCTATTTTTATACCCAGCAAAATATGTTTTTATCCTTCCCCCATTCCATGCACATGCAGAAACACTCACACATACTCACTTTTGCAACTCCAGTGACAGCCACCTCTATGGTTACTCTACTTTCTAAGTCTCACATTGTTCTTCACACCTTCCCATAAAGAGAAGAACTATTTTGTCTACAATAGTTCAAAATCTTAACTATCTCAGTAAACTTAAATTAACCAGTCCATTCTAGTTACTTCAAATCATTATCTCTCCTCCTCTTTCACTTATCTTACTATCCATTCTTGGTCAAGGATTCCAGAAAATGAAAAACAACCTTACTTCTTCCTTAAAATTCTCAATTTACTTGACACTCTGTTACTTTCTTTACAATGCTTTGATCTTAAGCCCTGAGTGTTACTGAGGAAATTCATGCTATTACACTTCAGTAGGCTTTCATTATTGTTCATTAAAAAATATAGTTGTTCTAGAAATGACTAGCATATTTTAAGAGTGATTCTTCCAAGCTTATTCTGCTTTTAAAACTCTCTGCCCTTAGAATCCTAACAGTCTTTATTATTTTTATTATGCAATGGTTTGTTTTTTAAAAACTTAATATAAAATACATGCTTAGACACTGCTTCTCTAAGATAAACATAATAAACTACCCATGCTTCTCTCCATCTCATATTCTCTCTTACAATGAGTTGGATTAAGGAATAAATTAAACAAACAGAGGAAATCCATTTTTCAAATGTGCTAAAGCAGGGGTTAGGGCTGGTGGGATCCAATTACCAGCAAGCAGTCTTTTGTTTCTAATGACTGCTATAGAAAGAAGATATTAAAGAAAGAACTAAATCCTGATCACAGATGTGATCTGCCTTCACTAGTATGTGGCTTGCTGAAATAGTGCTTGAAACCTGATCATTTTTAGCATGCTCTAGAAGAAGAACCTGTAGCATGTATCCAGAGTCAGCCTAAAACTTAAGGGACTACAGTGACTTGTCACAATAATGATATTTATTTCTAGATGCATCTGTTTTGAGGGAAGAAACTAAGATTACAAGGATCTCTTGATCCAAAGATTGAGGAAAGGAGGAATCTAAACTTGTGGTTTTTTTTTTCTTTTTGTTACAAATATAAAAGTTTTGGTTTTAAGAAGCTAACTATTCTAATCATTCACTGTGGTGGAGGAAATGAACTGATTATAATACTAAAAGTGATAATGTTTTCTGTTGGTAGTGGTATCAAATTCAGAGTTTAAAGAATACTGAGTCCTAGAAAGGACAAGTGTGCATTGTGTAACCAAGACTAAATTAAAGCATATGGTCATAAGGGAAACTTGAGATGATAGAGATAGCATAATGAGTGATTAAAGACTTGGATCTGAACTAGGATTAAATCTTGGAAACAGTAGTACGAGAAAGAATATTTTGTGGGATAGCCAGGCATGGTGGTGCATGCCTGTATTCCCAGCTACTTGGGAGGCTGAGGAAGGAAAATCGCTTGAATCCAGGAGGTGGAGGTTGCAGTGAGCCAAGATCGTGCCATTGTAGTCTGCCTGGGTGACAAAGCAAGACTCTGTCTTAAAAAAAAAAAAAAAAATATATATATATATATATACACACATATTTTTAATATATATACATATTTTAATATATATAAATATAAATATATAAATATATATTTATAAATATATATATATTTTAATATTTATTTAAACATTTAATTAATATGTTTAATAATATTTAAATGTATATTTAAATATATATTGATATATTTAAATGTATATTTAAATATATATTGATATATTTAAATAGATTTGATATAGATTACGTTTTCCGAGAGCACCAGATCCTCAACTTTAATCCAATAGAAATTCTAAAATTTCCAAATCCTCTAGAGATGTATATAAACTCCAGATTATCCTGGCTGCAGAAGGCAAGAGTTGTATTTGTGTAGTTTCTAACTTTCTGCAGTAACACTAGGGACCACCTGGGTGAACCAGCAAGCACTTGCATTTTGTGGCTTATTTCAGTAGACTAAATTAGAGCTAATGCCTAGATGCAAAAATTTATAAATTTATAAATATAAATAAATAAATATAAATATATAAATAAAAAATATATAAATATATATTTATATCTATGTCTATGTGTAGATTCTTCACTTTCCCTAAGGTAAATAATTTGTAATTAATTATATGATTAGGTTATGAGTTTGTACAACATAGACCAACTCTTTCACTTTTACTTTGATCAGTTCTGTTTTTAGGTGATTTAGAAGCTACAGAACATCTAAGATGAATTTCTTCTACCTTTTTATCTCAGGACCTGTGAAAATTCTGTTATTTTTCCCTATTTCCAAGCTAACAAGTTAGCCTTACAGTATCATGGATGCTGGCAGAAGATGTGAAACTCCTGGATCAGAGACCAGGAGCTTTGTTACTCATAGTGAAGCAGGAAGCATGAGCTTCATGCTCAGATGAATTCCCTTTGGCCCTGAAGTCCCATGGGAATGATGTGGAGAGACCCAGAGGGATGATGTATATACAGTGGGTTATTGTCACAGCTGTGGAACCCTGAAAAAAATAATAATCATCTAGAAATAATATATATTAGCCCTTAACACAGTCTTGCTAAAGATTCTTCAATAATTAGGCTATTCTTTATTCCCTTCTCCCTACCTGTGTGTCTAGCACACAGTGGATAATCAATAAACAATAGACACAAAAGTAACTCAAGAAAATAATGAAAAACCAGTGTGGATTAGAATTTTACATATGTACTGCTTTATTAAGGAAGTAATAAAATCTAATAAGGTCTATAATACATTTACTCGTCCTTATGGACCAGAGCAGGAAAAAAATTAAAATTAACCCAGAAAATTTACTTAATATATTTTATCTTTCAAGCACTAATTTCATATGTGAATTTCATTTTTAAGGAAACTCCTCAGTAACCAGGAATGTTAGTTTCAGTTTCTGCTGTTGCCAGTAATCTCTGGCATTTTTGGCTTGCAACCGCATAACTTTAATCTCTGCTTCTGTCATCACGTGGCATTCTACCACTGCCTTTATAACATCATCTTATAAAGGCAACAGTCACATTGAATTAAACATGCTAGTCAGTGTCTGGGCTCTTATAAACTATCTCTGTTTTAGAAAACATAGCTGTCTTAATCTCTCTCTCTCTCTCTCTCTGTGTATATATATATGTGTGTGTGTATCATATATATGTGGGATTCATATATATATGAATCTATATATAGATATGCATATATATATGAATCTGTATCTATCTATCTACATACACACACACACAGAATTGGAATTAGCTTCATTCTTCTGACTTAAAGATATAGAAATCTTAAGCTAGACTGATATGATTCTCCTGCAGCCTTCAGTTTTATTAGTCAAAGGCTACCAGAATACATTTTTTTCAAATTAAATTATCTACTTAAAAACAAATATAATATGGATATATTTTGTGCTCATTATTGCTTTATAACCCACTTTGGGATTAATAAAGGATGGTAGAAACACAGTCTTTACTTTTCCATTCTTTGTCATGTAGGATTTATGTATCTCAATTGCCAGGATTCAGAGAACTCAAGAATTCACCTGTATGTGTTCATACAGGGCTAATATAGGGCTAATCTTGAGGTTACAAGACCTCAGAAGACTCCTTTAGGAAATTAAATATGCTGGTGAGACTTCTAAAGAAAAGTGTGTTCTCTCCTCCTCCCCCTAATCCCAGGGAGTCCTCATTATTTGGTGTAAGATCTTGGTTGTTATGGTGACTGTAGTAGGCTGAATTTGAAGTGAATTAGAGAAAATATTTCACAGATGAAGAGAAGTCTTAGCCTATGCAACATTCAGTGAGAAGTGTAAGTATATAAACTAGGCTTGGAAGCACTCTAATGATTGTGTTCACCATGACAGTAGATTAGAACAAAATTGGTTTATTTGTTGCGATAACAAAGAAACCAAACCCTCCATGCCTTAGGGTAACCTTATATATTTTTCCATATAATGTTTAGCTCTGGTTACTGTAGTTTCTTGAAGGCACAGACATATAGAGGCTCCACCAACTTATTATATTGCTGTGTCTCCAGTAAGTTTCAGTATTTATAATGGTAGGGGAAAGTACATAGAGAAGCACAAACCAGATCTTACATAATTCACCTTAGAAATGGTACAAATTATTACTGCTAATATTTCATTGGCCAAAAAATTACATAATCAGGAAAATATAATCTCCTTATGGATCTGGCTAAAGAAAATAACTGAAAATAGTGGAGTACTGTATACCTACTATGGTGTTATGAAAATAAACATGTTTGCTTTCAAGTTCCCCACCATATTACATATTTTCTCCTAGTTTTTTTATTTTATTTTATTTTTTTGAGACGGAGTCTCACTCTGTTTCCCAGGCTGGAGTGCAGTGGCATGATCTTGGCTCACTGCAACTTCTGCCTCCAGGTCCATGCTATTCTCCTGCCTCAGCCTCCCAAGTAGCTGGGACTACAGGTGCCTGCCACCACACCCAGCTAATTTTTTGTGTTTTTAGTAGAGATGGGGTTTCACTGTGTTAGCCAAGATGGTCTCAATCTCCTGACCTCGTGATCCACCTGCCTCGGCCTCCCAAAGTGCTGGGATTACAGGCATGAGCCACTGCACCCGGCCAAGAGTGGTATCTTTTTTATTTATTTTTATTTATTTATTTTTTTACAGACAGGGTCTCACTCTGTTGTCCAAGAATTTCTTGGGGCCTGACCTCATATCAAGAGAAGGCTTACTTTAATTTGATTGGATTCATCATTTTATATCCTGCCTTTCTATTTCTCTTGATTTTAGGAATGGCCCAAGTTATTAGGAAACATCTTTGTCATGTTCCTAATTTTGAATGTAATTATTTTGATATTTCACAAATAATTACATTCACTGAGATATTCATCATGACTCTAGCTAGATTGAGTTTTTTTACATTTATTCCAATTATTTCTATGTATTATAAATTTTATTTCTACCAAACTATTTTGCACTTATTTTGTCCTATTTTCTTGCTTTTGGGGGTTGCTAATTAAGATGTTTCTTTTACTTCTTTGAGTGTTCTTTCTACTCCAACCTTTGTGGCTGAAAAATCACAAATGTTTATTTGCTTAAAATTCTGTCGGTTGCTAATTCAGGCTGATCTCAGCTCCATGTGGTATCAGCTCAGCTCACCTCTATAAATTAGATTTTCTCTGTCATTTGCAAGCAATAATTTCTATCTTCTAGAAGAAAAGTGAGACTGCAATATTATAGTTGCAAGAGGATAAAATCCTGTCCCAGATTAGTTTTTCAACCTGGTATGATAACTATGAAAACAGCAAAAATCTGTTATAAAATAATAGACATGGGTGGGCTCTCAAATATAAATGTAGGCAGTTATTTATTTAGCTATTTTGTTGGATAAAAAGTTCCTAATAGCCTGCACTACACTTCTTGTAACGTCTACTGCATTGTTCAGTAACTTTCATCAGTTTTTGAACAGTTGAGTCTAACCACAGTCCAAGCCTATGTACTCCAGATTTTGCCTGACTGATCCACTTTTAAGATCCAGTCTCCATGAACACATTGCATCTAAAGCAGGCGTCTCCTCTAAGTGAGTTTAAGAAAACAAAAATATTTGAAGATGGAGACTGTCTTAAAATAAATAAAACATGCTGGTGAAAATAGTAACTAAGGCAACAGCCAGTAATGGTAGAACTGTTCAGTACAATCTACAGATGGCCATCTTAAATAAATATTCCAATTATTCTGCAACTGATTTGGCTAGAGCACATCCAGTGCAAATTAGTTAACTGGTAAGAAGCTTTTACACTGTTTCTGCCATAGTCCAGGATGTTGTTTTTGATTAGATCAACTCAAATCTAACAACTATCCCCTATATATATATATGTATATTTATAATTCTGAATGGATTTATTACACATAGCAGTTTACTGATATTCTTTGTGTGTATGTTCTTCTTTTCATCTGGATTTTGATGTCTCTAAAGGCAAACAAAACATTTTATTCAACCTTAATATCTTTGCAGATAATATCTGTTGGTCTTGGTCTCGCTGACTTCAAGAATGAAGCCGTGGACCCTCGCGGTGAGTGTTACAGCTCTTAAAGATGGTGTGTCCGGAGTTTGTTCCTTCAGATGTTCAGATGTGTCCGGGGTTTCTTCCTTCTGGTGGGTTTGTCGTCTTGCTGACTTCAGGAGTGAAGCCGCAGACCTTTGCAGTGAGTGTTACAGCTCTTAAAGGTGGCACCTCCAGGGTTGTTTCTTCCTCCCAGTGGGTTCATGGTCTCACTGACTTCAGGAGTGAAGCAGCAGACCTTCGCAGTGTGTGTTACAGCTCTTAAAGGTGGCACGTCCGGAGTTGTTTGTTCCTCCCGGTGGGTTGGTGGTCTCGCCGACTTCAGGAATGAAGCTGCAGACCCTCGTGGTGAGTGTTACAGCTCATAAAGGTGGTGTGGACCCAAAGAGTGAGCAGCAGCAAGATTTATTGTGAAGAGCGAAAGAACAAAGCTTACACAGCATGGAAGGGGACCTGAGTGGGTTGCCCCTGCTGGCTTGGGTGGCCAGCTTTTATTCCCCTATTTGGCACAGCTCATGTTCTGCTGATTGGTCCATTTTACAGAGCACTGATTGGTGCATTTACAATCCTTTAGATAGACACAGAGCACTGATTGGTGCATTTTTACAGAGTGCTGAGTGGTGTGTTTACAATCCTTCCTTTAGCTAGACACAGAGCGCTGATTGGTGCATTTTTACAGAGCGTTGATTGATGCGTTCGCAATACTTTAGCTAGACATAGAGCGCTGATTGGTGCATTTTTACAGAGTGCTGATTGTTGTGTTTACAATCCTTTAGCTAGACACAGAGTGCTGATTGGTGTGTTTTTACAGAATGCTGATTGGTGCGTTTACAATCCTTTAGCTAGACATAGAGTGCTGATTGGTGCATTTTTACATAGTGTTGATTGGTGCATTTACAATCCTTTAGCTAGACACAGAGCACTGATTGGCGCATTTACAATCCTCTAACTAGACAGAAAAGTTCTCCAAGTCCCCACTCGATCCAGAAGTCCATCTGGCTTCACCTCTCAGTAATAAGGATGTATGTTGAACTGAAGAGATAATATGGTTTAGGGATTAAGAAACTGTGTTCAAGAGCCAGACTGACTGTTTAGCAAATTAATGAACAACCTGTTGCCTCACTTTACTCATCTGTAAAAGGACAAAATAATATTTATTTCAGTCATTATGAAGATTAACCAAAAAATATCACTAAAGTACTTTAGATGTGGCTGGAATATTAAAGGGCTCATTACCTAGTGTTATCATTTGCCATTGTATGTTGTTGTGATTTGGGAAGACTTTTGGATGCTTGCTCAGATACATTTTCATTTATCTCAACACCAGGAAGAACTAGCAGCCTGCATCATCATGAGCTGACTCACAAAGTAATTATTATTGAGAAAATTATGGACTATCTAAGGAGAAAACATCAAATACAGGATGTAGGACCATATTTAAGATAAACTATTTCAGATATGGGGTGCTTTTTTTGTTGTGTTTTTATTAACTTTAAGATAAATGTAATATTTTAGAAATGACATTATCCATGGAGAAGGGTTAAAATTTATTGTCATTAATAAGTTCTACAAAAGAACTACTTTAAATAATTTACTAAAATTAAACTTCAATTTTTACTCAGTAAAAGCAACCTAACCTGGAAGATTCAAGACGAATTGTGTCATTCCTGAGTTTACAAGTTTGATTATTGATTTTAATTGAGTCAGTTCAGTGTTTGCTGCTTCCTTTTGACTTTTACTTCTAGACGAAATAAAAGTAGAGGAAGGCAATGCTTGTGTTGTCCATAAACTGGGGAAAGGACATCCTGTATCGCCTGGTGTCTCCTGTTCGTCCTGGAATCCTTTGAGATGTTACTTGGAAGGTTATTACCATTGTTCAGTGTTGTCCTTGACTGATGTCTGCGGTCTAAGCGTCTTCTGCATTTCAGATGCACATATTCTTTATATCAGATATAAACTATATTTAAACACAGCTCCACGACTGGGGTAGAGGTAGGAAATAGGAGTAGAAGTACGCATAGGACACTTTCTCAGAAATCCAGACAGTTTTTAATCTAATCACACGCCTACTATTTATCACTCTAGCAAGCAGCAATCTAAGGTTTTTGAGTTGGAATTAGCTCTGTAACTCTTAACCTATAAATACTGGACACTTTTTTCTTCCTGTAGATTCTACAAAGTCTACTTAAGAGCTCAAAAGCCTGAAATTGAACTCTGTTATTTATCTTTTTCATACTCTGAAACCTAGGCAGAAATCAAATAGTTCCTGCTGCTTAACTAATGATGGGAGATCTTAGAGTTAAAAATAATTGTCAAAATAAGAAGTTTGATCTAAAACAATTACTGCCTACAATATCCATAACTGCAAAATATTAGGCAAAATATAAGTCTAGAAATGAAATATGTAGCTAAATTAAATTAAATGAGATTTTTGATGAAATTTCTAACCATGCAATTGAAGAAAGCAGATCATCAGGTCAATTTCAGACAAAAGGGCAAAAGGCTAACGTCCATGTGCATTGGATGTAATGGGGTCTGCTGGTCATCAGCAGATAGGTTTTTTTGTTTTATTTTGTTTTGTTTTGCCTTTTTACTGTTCTGTTATTCTTGATTGTTTGAAAATACATTTATTACTTTTTTAAGATTTAGGGGAAAAAATTACCTTAATTTAACGAGCCAATAATTAAATTGCACCAACATTGCCATTTATCTGCTTTTTTCCCCCACCCATTTACTACTAAACCTGTAATATTAATTCAAAACTAGATCAACAGAGTCAGCACCATCATTTAATGCAGCTTTCCAGATGGTTTCCAAGGAGTCTCTGGTTTGAATAGTTCTTCTCTTCTCCTCATCCTTTTAGGCCTAAAATTATCATCAGATTGATTATAATACCATCTATGTGATTGTTAGACATTTTGAAAAATATAACTATCCTGATAGTCTTTTCATTTTTCCTCTTAAGGAAAAAGGGGGATAAAATGATCACAGGAAGATTAAGCTTTGTTACTGTATGTGAGGCCTAAAACTAAGGTTCAATATTTTATGTTGCTTTATCATCTGGAGAAATAAGGATGACCTCAAATTGCGTAACCTGAAAATCTCCTCTTCATTCCGTTACTGTAAATGCTAGCCAAACAACCCTTTTTCTCAAATGGAGGAGGTATAGTTCCTGCTCATCCCTGAAAGGGTTCCCTTCCAGCCTGCAAAATTATTCCACTATGACAATCATACCCTCTCATAAAACCAGGGACACCTCAGTCTCTTAATCTTGTTTCCCGCAGCCCACAGTTGCTCATTCTGTTCCCTAGTGCAAGCCTTGTATATGCCTAGCCTGTGGTGTCCTCCTCCTCCTGGCTGTGAAAATGTGTAATCAGTAAACTTCTCTATATTAGTCTGTTTCACGCTGCTGATAAAGGCATACCAGAGAATGGGAAGAAAAAGAGGTTTAATTGGACTTATATTTCCAAATGTCTGGGGAGGCCTCAGAATCATTGCAGGAGGTGAAAGGCACTTCTTACATGGTGGTGGCAAGAAAAAATGAGGAATATGCAAAAGCAGAAACCCCTGATAAAACCATCAGATCTTGTGGGACTTATCGCCCACTACCATGAGAACTATATAGGGGAAACTACCCACATGATTCAAATCATCTCCCACTGGGTACCCCCCCCAACACATGGGAATTATGGGAGTACAATTCAAGATGAGATTTGGGTGGGGACACAGAGTCAAACCACATCGACTTCTGTGAATCTTTATCTGTCCACTGAGGTGTTGTTTGTTTGTCTATCTTCGTAAACCTAGGGCAAGAAGTTCTCACCAACAATATAAATAGAAGGTGATTAAAACAATCACCTTATTCATTTACTCAAAAATCTATTGGTTCAGTGGCTCCAATTGGTCAAGGATTGAGCCAGGATTTTCGCTTATGTTAATATTTAATCATCCTAATGGCCCTCCAGTATTGCTGTTATCTTCATTTTACAAGTAAGGAAACCTTTCTGTGATCCAGAGAGATTAAGCAATTGCTCAGAGTTACAGAGAAAGTAATATTTGAACCCAGGTCTTATTCTAAATCTCACACTATTTTCACCACCTTCCATTATTTTGTTAAAGGTAAATTTATTCTGTATAAATGTACAAGACAACATGCTATGACAATTTTTTTCAGGAAATAGGAAAATATTCTTAAAATGGACAAGCAACTGTTTCCCTAGTATCTAATTTTTCATTGGCAATGCTAAATAAAAAACTCCCTAAATCACATATTAAGATTAATAAAAAAAGTGAAATGAAGCTGGAACAATATTTGAAATGTGTGACATCCATTAGTGTGGTTGTTTTGTGCTAGAAAGGGTACAAAAATGGGTCTAAAACACTGGGACTTCACTTTTGGTCTTGGGCTTCCTTTCACCAAACTTCTTGAGCTTCTCTATAATAGACTTATTTAAGTTGTCCTCATTTATGTTCTTTTAAACATGACTAGTCCCTAGAAAGTCTGAGTGAATGCACCAGAGGATGGATCCTAAAGAGACTTGGGAGTCTCCCTGAGGTTTACAAACTAATTGGTCTAAATGTCCAAATACTTTCTCCTCTATAATTCTTCTGTTATTCATATAAATGCTATGAGCTCATTCTATTCTCTTCTATCAGTTTGAGTATTTTAAATACCTCATATTAATGGATTCATGCAGTATTTGTCCTTCTGTGACTGGTTCACTTCATTTAGCATAGTGTCCTCCAGGTTGATTCCTGTTGTCACAAATGGGAAGATTTTCCTCTTTTATAAGGTTGAATAATATTCCATTGTATTTACATACACCAGGTTTTCTTTCTCCCTTCATATGAGGCTGGGCATTTCAGCTGTTTTCATATCTTGAATATTGTGAATAATGCTCAATGAACATGGGGGCAAATATCTCTTCAAGATCCTGATTCCAATTATTTTAGATTTGTACCCCAAAGTAGTATAGTTGGACCATATGATATTTCTATGTTCAATTATTTGAAGCACCTTCCTACTGTTTTCCATAGTGCCTACACCATTCTATATTCCCCTCAACAGTGTATATCAAGGTTTTGATTTCTCCACACCCTCACTGACACTTATTATCTCTTATCTTCTTGATAATAGTCACCCTAACAGGTAGGAGGTGATATCTCATTGTGGCTTTAATTCACATTTCCCTGATGAATAATGATGTTGAACAGCCTCTCATATATTTGTTGGACATGTGTATGTCTTTTTTTTTGAGACAGAGTTTCACTCTTGTTGCCCAGGCTGCAGTGCAATGGCGTGGTCTCCACTCACTGCAACCTCCACCTCCCAGGTTCAAGTGATTCTCCTGCTTCAGCCTCCAGGGTAGCTGGTTATTACAGGCACCCACCACCATGCCCAGCTAATTTTTGTATTTTTAGTAGAGACAGGGTTTCACCATGTTGGCCAGGCTGGTCTCAAACGCCTCACCTCAGGTGATCCTCCTGCCTCGGCCTCCCAAAGTGCTGGGATTACAGGCATGAGCCACCGTGCCCGGTCTTGTCTGTCTTTTTTAGAGAAATTTCTATTCACATCCTTTGCCCCACTTTTAAAAAGCAGGGTTTCTTCGTTTTACTAGTGTTTGTTGTTTGCTATTAAGTTGTAAGAGTTTATTATATATTTTAAATAATAACCCCTTATCAGATAGATGGTTTGCAAATATGTTTTCCCATTCTGTAGACTGCTTTTTCAATGTATTGATTGTTTGCTCTGCAGGAGCTTTTCAGTTGGGTGTAGTCATACTTGTCTATTTTTGGTTTTGTTGCCTGTGCCTTTGGTGTAAAATCCAAGAAACCATTGCCAAGACCAATGTCAACAAGCTTTCCCACTTATATGAGGTACTTAAAATAGTCAAACTCATAGAGGGAGCGAATAAAATGGTGGTTGCAAGAGCTGGGGAGAGAAGAAAATAGAAAATCGCTACCTAATGGGTATAAAGTTTCAGTTATGCAAGATGAATAAGTTCTAGAAATCTGCTACACAACATCATACCTGTAGCTAGTATGGTGTTGTGTGCTTTAAAATATGATAAGAGGATAGACCTCATGTTAGGTGTTCTAACCACAAAAGCCAAAAATACACACACACATACACACACACAAGAACACAGGGAAATTTCTGGAGGTGATGTATAGGTTTAGTACCTTGATTACGGTGTTGGTAGCACAAATGTAGACATAAGTACAAACTTGTAAAAATGTATACATTAAATATAAGCATTTGTGAACATCGATTCTATTTCAGTAAAGAAATAAAAATATCACAGGAATCTATTTATATCTATCTCCAATACTCTTTCCTCACAAAAAGAATACTAAATGGGGACATGATCTGGGAAGATTCTATTTACACAGACACTTCTAATTAAGGATGTACTTAACACCACAATTCACTTCCTAATTTCAACTTCTCTCATGACTCATGATTGCAGTTATAATGTATTGAGAGTATATGTGATAGACACTTGCTATACATTACTTGCTATATATACATCACTGCATTTCTGCATGTAATTATGTTCTCACAGTAATTATTTCCACTTATCAATGAATTAGTCAATGCTTAGACATATAAAATATATTTATGTCATGTGATTAACAAATGGAAAAAGTCAGGAGTCAAAATCAGGTCCAATTCTGCAGCTTATACTTGACTCATATGGCTGGACAGAATGATTTGGAATCACCACAATTTGCTTTGAAGGCAAAAGCTGCTTGCGAACATATTTTTTGGTAGAGGCAGGTCTTTTCACTGGCTTGTCTGCTGCCTACTTGCTTCCTAAAAATATACTGTTTATTGTTCGTAGCTTCAGAGAAAATCATTTTTCCATAAAATGCCCATTATAGTGTGTCAATGAACATGATAAGAGGCATAATTTACCTTGGGCAAGTACGTAATTAGAAAATTAACCTTTTACTCTTCTCCCATTAATCAGTTATAGAAAATGATAGAAGAATAACACATTAACAACCATGTCCACTGTGCTATTGTGCTTTCAATTTCTAAGTTACTAGATAGAAAGAAAATGCTCGAAGACAAGAGCCCGAATAGGTTAAGGAGAGATGGTGTTTTGCACATATATGGTGACTTACTCCCCATATTTTCCATATTCCTTCAAATATTCTTAATAGTTTCTTTAATTGGAGGCAGCATTTTACTCAAATGAGACAGGAAATTCAGGATTCTATTCTTTACTTTTAAAATAATCCTTACTTTTCAAAAAGCATGACATTTGTATGAGGTTTATGTGTGCTTCCGTGAAAGGGTCAGAAACATGTAAAGTTGAGTGTGCTGTGTCCTGAGAAATAGAGGAACCAGCAGCTCCACTGCCAGATCCTATCCTCCCTCTGCAGATGTGGACTTGCTTTCTTACCTTCAAGAAAAGCTTAATTATCTAAACCACAGAATGTAGAGTCATTCTCATTAAATTGAAAGATTTGAATGCCTCTAACTCTGGAACTCACAGATGAACAGCAGCATTCTCGCTGTGTTTTGAAATCACGGGGTTGATTTTAGGCATGTCATCTGTAATACTTCATTTCTCAGAGACCCTACCATGTGTGAGAAGGTAGAAAAATCTAAGATATATTAAAATTATATGTGCTAGAGGGGGAGGCATTGAATCAGTGGACTTGGCCAAGCATTACTGGCTGACTGGTTTTTAGCACATTACTTAAGTTCTGAGAGCCTTATTTGTTCTCTTTGCAAAATGGAGTTTTTATTTTTCTTGGTTCCTCAAAGAATTTCTAAAAAGAATTGGGGTTAAAAAGTATATGCCAAACATTGTAAGTGTATGAAATATGAAATGTTATTCCTATCTGCTGGTAACTTTAAGTGGATCTATTTTGATTTCTACAGCAAACCCAAGGTAAAGGCAGGATTCTATGTCTTCTTAGTCTCAAATTCTCTGTAAATATAGCTTTCATACTCCAAAAATGTCATATATTTCCTTTGCACAGGGGTCATTCATATATCACCTGTGACCTTGAAACTTTTACCTTTCAACCTCTTGCCTTATCCCCATCCGTGGTGGGCTAGTTAATGCCCCTTAAAAGATGTGTTACCTCATAATGCCCTTAACTTATACATTGCACCCCATATTTAGAAAAGGTCTTTGCAGAAGTGATGAAGAATCTTGAGATGGGGCAATTCTGCATTATCGAGTAGGGCCTCAATGCAATCATAAGGTCCTTGTAAGGGAATCTGATACAGGCAGAAGTAGAGAAGTGGAAGCAGAAGTGGAGAAGCAATGTGACCACATACACAGGGGAGGGAATTATGGGGCCACAAGTCAAAGAATGATATCAGCCACCAGATGCTGGGAAAAGCAGGGATCAGATTCTTCCCTAAAGGATTCAAGGGGCATATGGTACTGTGTATATCTTGATACCTGCACAGTGTAACGATTTTACATTCTGGCCTTTAGAGTGTTAAGAGAATAAATGTGTGATTTATGAAGTCACCAAGTTTGCCATAATTTGTAACAGCAGCCATAGGAAATGAGGACAGTGCCCCTCCCATCAGACCAAAGAAAATTCTAGCCAAAATGCAGAATGACTATGCAGTCTCTTTCCATATACCTAACTTAGTCCTCACCCATCTTCTTTACTGCCCCTTTCCAGCTCTTGAGCACTCATCTTAAGACTTTGCAAAATTCAATATTATCTTCCCAATGAGAAACTGTGGGATGCATTATCTTCTCTCATGAATGCTTCTTTGCTTGCATCCTAAGTCATTTATGACACAAAAGGAACACTTTTAGATGATGAAGATTGTTGGAGTTAAATGAGTTGTAAAATACGAAGTGGAGTCTCCCAAGTGGAATGATTTAGATAAATTTCTCTTTGATGGTTTGAGGATAGATCTGAAAATTTTTTACTGAGATTATTTCATTTTCCTTTCTATAGTGAATTGTTATACATTATGTGTCTTAGCAGATTCTCGTAAGACATGTTGAATGGAAAGATGAAATATTCTATCTATCTATCTCTTCAGATTTTCCTTTCCGCTCCTTTCAACCCATACTCTTGTCTTAAAAACACTTTTCATTGGAAATTTAGTGCCTCTGTTTTTACTGTGAAACAAAACAAAACGACTTTAAACTAAAGAAACTCTTAATGCTATAGCGTTAAGAAAAACAATGAATGAGACTTCTTGAAAGTTGGTATATATATTTTATACATAATATATTATATATAAATTTAGAAATGTGAGCAAACAATATATATGTGTGTGTAGTGAAAAAGGTTATTTTAAATATATATTTATACACACACACACACACACACACGTGTATGTGTGTGCCTGGCTTAAAAACCAGAAATTTATTTTCTTATACTTCTGGAGGCTAGAAGTGTAAGATCAAGGTGTCCATAGGATTGGGGTCTGGTGAGGTCTCTCTCCTTGGCTGAGAGTTGGCTGCCATCTAACTGTGTCATAATATATATTCTTCAATATATTTTAATATAAGTAGGGTAAGAAAAAATAATTTTGTTCACATTTCTAAATTTTTCACTATTGGCTGCAAGATTTTTCTTTTCTATATAGGCCAATATGCTGCTGTTTCTGACACTTTTTAGAATTAACTAACCACAATTGATATGAGTGAATTTACCCAGTTGGCAATGACTTAAAAACTGTAGTGAAAAAGGCTATTTTAAATTGGTGTATATTGAATTAAAGAGCTGTTTGTCAGCGATCGTCAGTGAATGAGAAACATCTGTACATGTCAACTAGGTCACTGAGATATCCCCTAATAAATATCCAGTGTCTAAGAGAGAATATATTTCTTTATGGCTTTAATGTATTGTGTACTAAGTACAAATAAACACTCAGATTTTTATGTCTAAATAACATGAATAGCATTTTTATGTCTAAGACCACAAAATGATTTTTAAAATAATGCTATTATACATAGTGTAAAATAAATTGTTAAAACATCTAATGGGGAAAAAATTATCAATTAAGTGAAAAGGAGAATAATTTATGGCTTTAACTAGAACATTTATACAGATCTCTAGCATACTGGTATATTTCGTTTTCTTTCTTTCTTTTCTTTTTTTTTTTTTTTTTTGAGATGGAGTTGCCCAGGCTGGAGTGCAGTGGCATGATCTCGGCTCACTGCAACCTCTGCCACCGGGGTTCAAGCAATTCTCCTGTGTCAGTAGCTGGGACTGCAGGCACGTGCCACCACACCCAGCTAATTTTTATATATTTTTAGTAAAGATGGGATTTCACCATTTTGGTCAGGCTGGTCTCGAACTCCTGACCTCAGGTGATCCACCCGCCTCAGCCTCCCAAAGTGCTGGGATTATAGGCGTGAGCCACCGCGCCCAACCTGCATACTTGTATATTTCTAATGCTTATCTCTGCAGCCATTTATCTCTTAGGCTTTGCCCCCATTCTTTTATGTATTTACTATATCACTGTGTGTGTTTGTATGTGAGTGTGTGTTTTAATTAGTAAGTATAATGAAGGAGTAAGTTAGAAAATTCTAGACTGGGGATAATATAGGCAAAAATAAGAAAAACAGATGGCCTAGCAAAAAAGTAAAGGAGTTTACACAAAGAAAGACTAAGGTAGTCAATATTAAACAACTATTTCAGTGAATGAAATGAGATATTTTGAAGCATATTTTTGATCTGGGTACTGATGATAAATGTATACTCCTTAAAAAAATACATTAACTAACTGGTATCCCTGAAACTAGTGTACTTTTCTGAACATGTTACAAATTTTAAAATTTCACTTAGAAGTGTGAAATAACATGCCCAAGACATTGCAATGCATGCAATGAAGAAAGAGGGAAAAACTTAAAAATATTCCTATTTTTCGCATATTTTTGAGAATTTCCCCTTTTTAAAGAAAAACATTGTATATTTGATTTAACTCAGCTGCTAATATTGTTCGGTTTGTTAGATATATGTTATTGGTTTGGGTCAGTTACAATTAATTTACCATTCTATGAACAATGAGTTTACATGTCACTATATTCTTTTTTTATTATTATTATACTTTAAGATTTAGGGTACATGTGCACAATGTGCAGGTTTGTTACATATGTATCCATGTGCCATGTTGGTGTGCTGCACCCATTAACTCGTCATTTAGCATTAGGTATATCTCCCAATGCTATCCCTCCCTGCTCCCCCCACCCCACAACAGTCCCTGGAATGTGATGGTCCCCTCCCTGTGTCCATGTGTTCTCATTGTTCAACTCCCACCTATGAGTGAGAACATGAGGTGTTTGGTTTTTTTGTCCTTGTGATAGTTTACTGAGAATGATTATTTCCAGTTTCATCCATGTCCCTACAAAGGACATGAACTCATCATTTTTTATGGCTGCATAGTATTCCATGGTGTATATGTGCCACATTTTCTTAATCCAGTCTATCATTGTTGGACATTTGGGTTGGTTCCAAGTCAAGTCTTTGCTATTGTGAATAGTGCCACAATACACATACGTGTGCATGTGTCTTTATAGCAGCATGATTTATAATCCTTTGGGTATATACGCAGTAATGGGATGGCTGGGTCAAATGGTATTTCTAGTTCTAGATCCCTAAGGAATCGCCACACTGACTTCCACACTGGTTGAACTACTTTACAGTCCCACCAAAGTGTAAAAGTGTTCCTATTTCTCCACATCCTCTCCAGCACCTGTTGTTTCCTGAGTTTTTAATGATCGCCATTCTAACTGGTGTGAGATGGTATCTCATTGTGGTTTTGATTTGCATTTCTCTCATGGCCAGTGATACGAACATTTTTTCATGTGTTTTTTGGCTGCATAAATGTCTTCTTTTGAGAAGTGTCTGTTCATGTCCTTTGCCCACTTTTTGATGGGGTTGTTTGTTTTTTTCTTGTAAATTTGTTTGAGTTCATTGTAGATTCTGGATATTAGCCCTTTGTCAGATGAGTAGATTGCAAAAATTTTCTCCCGTTCTGTAGGTTGCCTGTTCACTCTGATGGTAGTTTCTTTTGCTGTGCAGAAGCTCTTTAGTTTCATTAGATCCCATTTGTCAATTTTGGCTTTTGTTGCCATTGCTTTTGGTGTTTTAGACATGAAGTCCCTGCCCATGTCCTGAATTGTAATGCCTAGGTTTTCTTCTAGGATTTTTATGGTTTTAGGTCTAACATTTAAGTCCTTAATCCATCTTGAATTAATTTTTGTATAAGGTGTAAGGAAGGGATCCAGTTTCAGCTTTCTACATATGGCTAGCCGGTTTTCCCAGCACCATTTATTAAATAGGGAATCCTTTGCCCATTGCTTGTTTTTGTCAAGTTTGTCAAAGATCAGATAGTTGTAGATATGTGGCGTTATTTCTGGGGGCTCTGTTCTGTTCCATTGATCTATATCTCTGTTTTGGTACCAGTACCATGCTGTTTTGATTACTGTAGCTTTGTAGTATACTTTGAAGTCAGGTAGCATGATGCCTCCAGCTTTGTTATTTCGGCTTAGGATTGACTTGGCAATGCGGGCTCTTTTTTGGTTCCATATGAACTTTAAAGTAGTTTTTTCCAATTCTGTGAAGAAAGTCATTGGTAGCTTGATGGGGATGGCATTGAATCTATAAATTACCTTGGGCAGTATGGCCATTTTCACGATATTGATTCTTCCAACCCATGACATGGAATGTTCTTCCATTTGTTTGTATCTTCTTTTATTTCATTGAGCAGTGGTTTGAATAGACCAATAACAGGCTCTGAAATTGTGGCAATAATCAATAGCTTACCAACCAAAAAGAGTCCAGGACCAGATGGATTCACAGCTGAATTCTACCACAGGTACAAGGAGGAACTGGTACCATTCCTTCTGAAACTATTCCAATCAATACTGAAACTATTCCAATCAATAGAAAAAGAGGGAATCCTCCCTAACTGATTTTATGAGGCCGGCATCATCCTGATACCAAAGCCGGGCAGAGACACAACCAAAACAGAGAATTTTAGACCAATATCCTTGATGAACATTGATGCAAAAATCCTCAATAAAATACTGGCACACCGAATCCAGCAGCACATCAAAAAGCTTATCCACCATGATCAAGTGGGCTTCATCCCTGGGATGCAAGTCTTGTTCAACATACGCAAATCAATAAATGTAATCCAGCATATAAACAGAACCAATGACAAAAACCACATGATTATCTCAATAGATGCAGAAAAGGCCTTTGACAAAATTCAACAACCCTTCATGCTAAAAACTCTCAATAAATTAGGTGTTGATGGGACGTATCTCAAAATAATAAGAACTATCTGTGACAAACCCACAGCCAATATCATACTGAAGGGGCAAAAACTGGAAGCATTCCCTTTGAAAACTGGCACAAGACAGGGATGCCCTCTCTCACCACTCCTATTCAACATAGTGTTGGAAGTTCTGGCCAGGGCAATTAGGCAGGAGAAGGAAATAAAGGGTATTCAAATAGGAAAAGAGGAAGTCAAATTGTCCCTGTTTGCAGATGACATGATTGTATATCTAGAAAACCCCACTTTCTCAGCCCAAAATCTCCTTAAGCTGATAAGCAACTTCAGCAAAGTCTCAGGATAGAAAATCAATGTGCAAAAATCACAAGCATTGTTATACACCAATAACAGACAAACAGAGAGCCAAATCATGAGTGAACTCCCATTCAAAATTTCTTCAAAGAGAATAAAATACCTAGGAATCCAACTTACAAGGGACGTGAAGGACCTCTTCAAGGAGAACATGTCACTATATTCATATTTTTTAATTTTGAATATTAAAGTTTAAAAGTTTGAATTGCCAAGAGTTAATTTCAAAAGCACCTTTCAATTAATTAGGTTGGCAACACGAGATGCATTTTATACTTTCCTTATATAGAAAGTTTGGAACAACAAAGGCATTCCATTATTTTCCTGGCATTAAGTAACTTTAAGTAAAGCCAGGGTCTTGTATTAAAATTAAAAAAAAAAAGAAAAGGATTGAGGGCTTAGGGTAAGGTTTCCAAAGAACAGTTTCCAGAAAAAAAGTTGAGAAATTTTCTATTGAGAATAAGAAATATTTTATTAGTGTTGGTATAGACTTGCATTCACATTTCCACTTGATTTTACATATTTAAAAATGTGAACACTTCCCTAAATAACCGAGGTCAAATTATAAAGTATATATTCTGCTTAATGTTCACAATCTTGAGAGTGAACATTTTATATGGAAATTTGGAGAGTTAGGAGTTTCTAGTCCTGCAGAGAGTTAAGGCAAAGAATATTCAAAGACACAGAAATATTCAAAGGTATAGTAAGATTTTTCAAGATCTTTTTCTTAAGAAAAAAATTTCAGTATTGCACCTGATGTCTTAGTGCTAGCTGTCAGTCATCTTGACAAATGGACATATTTAAGGTCAAATATTGAAAATGGAATGTGGGAGAGGGTGGATAACTTATGTCTTGGATGAAAGTGGAAAAAAATATATGGAAGAATGTGAGTATGCTTAGAAAAAAATAGATGAAAGCACTTCCATGAACAGGTTAGTATAATAATAATCATTGGAGAGCTGCAAGTGCATAATGGGAAGGATGTGGAGAAAATGAGAACATCCTCATTTTTGGAGAAATGTTGGTGGACAAATTAGAAAAAAATACACACCTAAATTGGGGCTCTGGCATTTGCAGTTTTCTTCCTTTGGGAAGAATTCAGGTTCATATCAGCTTTTGTATTACTGTAAAAGAAAATAATAAATCAGTTGGCGCCACAGATATTGGTTCAGAAGTTTCTAGACTTACTGGGTATACAGATTTCCCTCTCATTCAGGGGTTGTTAATTTTACCTGGTAATTTACATGAAAAAATATTGTAGCACCTCTCAAACTTATTTTATTTCAATAGTTTTGGGGGAACAGGAGGTTTTTGGTTACATGAATACGTTCCTTATGGTGATTCCTGAATTTGGTGCACCCATCACCTGAGCAGTGTTCACTGTAACCAATGTGTAGTCTTTTATCCCTAACCCCACTCCTACCCTTCCTCCTGGTTCCCTAAAATCCATTATATCATTCTCATGCCTTTGCATCCTTATAGCTCCCACTTATAAATGAGAACATGCAATGTTTGATTTTCCATTCCTGAGTTACTTCACTTAGAATACTGGTCTCCAACTCCATCCAGGTTGCTTCAAACGCCATTATTTCAATCCTTTTTATGGCTGAGTTGTATTCCATGGTGGATATATATATACACATACATACACACACACACACACACACACACATATATATATGATATATATACACACGTGTGTATGATATATATGATATATATCCATTATATACCATATATATATAAAACATTTTCTTTATCCGCCCATTGGTCAATGGGCATTTAGGTTAGTTCCATATTTTTGCAATTTTGAATTGTGCTGCTATAAATATGCATGTGGAAGTATCCTTTTTATATAATGACTTCTTTTCCTTTGGGTAGATACCCAGTATTTGGATTGCTTGATTGAATAGTAGTTCTACTTTCAGTTCTTTAAGGAATCTCCATACTGTTTTCCATAGTGG
Organism: Symphalangus syndactylus; assembly: GCF_028878055.3. Classification (NCBI taxonomy): domain Eukaryota; kingdom Metazoa; phylum Chordata; class Mammalia; order Primates; family Hylobatidae; genus Symphalangus; species Symphalangus syndactylus. Next base: position 17,145,395 of record NC_072428.2, read on the forward strand.
TTGTGCTAGTTTACATTGCCAACAGTAGTAAAAAAGTGTTCCCTTTTCACTACACCCACACCAGCATCTATTTTTTTTTGATATTTTAGTCATAGCCATTCTTAGAGAAGGTGGTATCTCATTGAGGTTTTAATTTGCATTTCCCCAGTCATTAGTGATTTTGATCATTATTCATGTTTGTTTGTTGGGCATTTGTATATCTTCTTTCAAGGACTGTCTATTCATGTCCTTTGCCCATTTTTATATGGGGTTATTGTTTTCTTCTTATTTGTTTGAGTTGCTTGAAGATTCTGATAGTAGTCTTTTGTCAGATGCTTAGTTTGTGACTATTTTCTCTCACTCTGTGGGTTGTCTGTTTACTCTTCTAATTATTATTATTATTTTTCCTATGCAGAAGCTTTTTTTTTTGCTTCCCTTTTAAAACATAAATTCCAATTTCATATCATCTTTCTCAAGTACAAAATTCCACAGATCATGAGGGCTTAGGCCAATGCCACCAGTCTCTTTGCTAAAGCATAGCAAGAGTGACCTTTGCTCCATTTCCCAATAAGTTCTCCATCTCCATCTGAGTCTACCTCAGCCTGGACTTCATTGTTCATATTATTATCAATATTTTGGTCAAAACCATTCAAAAAGTCTATAGGAATTTCCAAACTTTCTTACATCTTCCTGTCTTCTTCTGAGCCCTCCAAACTGTTCCAACTTCTATCTGATACCTAGTTCCAAAGTTGCATCCACATTTTTAGATTGTCTTTATAGCAGTGCCCCACTCTCTACAGCACAACTTTCTTGTATTAGTTTTGTTTTCTTACTGCTATAAAGAAATACCCTAGACTGGGTAATTTATAGACGAAAGATGTTTAATTGGCTCACAGTTCTGCATAAATGAGGAAGCCTCAGGAAACTTGCAATCATGGCAGAAGGCTAAGGGGAAACAAGGTATATCTTACATGGTGGCAGGCGAGATTCAGAGATTGAGAAAGAGTGAGAGAGAGAAAGAGCAAGAAAGCAGGGAAAACTGCCACTTATAAAACCATCAGATCTCATAAGAGCTCATTCACAATCATGAGAACAGTATGGGGGAAACTGCTTCCATGATCCAATCACCTCCCACCAGGTTCCTGCCTCAATACATGGGGATTACAGTTTAAGATGAGATTTGGGTGGGGACACAGAGCCAAACCCTATCAGATGGCTTTTATTTCCGTGAGGCCTATCCCTTCTATGCCAATCTTGCTGAGGGCTTTTTTATTAATCATAAAGGGATGCTGGATTTTGTCAAATGCTTTTTCTGTGTCTATTGAGATGATCATATGATTTTTGTCTAACTTATTTTTAATCATAGGCCTTTACTCAATAAGATTAATTGTGTCAGAACTAGCTCAGACACTATGATAGTGAATGAAAGTAGACAGTCTCAAAGCACATGGCGAATGATTTAACTAGTCTGGGAAGTGAGAACATGGCAGAAGTCACAGTTAAGCAGAGCCTTGAGGAATGATGTGCTACCAAGTAAAACTGTGAGTGCATTTTAGGGGAGGGTGAATAGTGCTCCACACAGAGGCAAAAGCACATGAAAAGGCTGACTAGGTGTATCAGCATATTAGTGCATTAGAAAAAGAGTGATACATTTGGGAGAAACTGAAGGAAACCCAGTGGTGCTGGGAAGCAGAAAGCAGGTGGCAGCACCATTTGAAGTAAAGGCAGAGAATCAGAAAATAAAGAATCTTTTATTTTTTCTAAAAAAAAAAAGGCTTTATTCTGAATACAATAGAAAGCCATTGGAGTAAACAGATGATAATATCTGTGTTTTTGAATGTTTACTGGCTGCAATAAGAAAAGTGGGTTGGAAGGTGATTCATGCAAAGCTATTGAGTAGTCCAGATGAGAGATGATGGTGGTATGGCCTGCAATGGGGAAAGTTGGGTGAATAAAATTTAGTACATTCAAGAGGGACTTAGTAAAGTCTTAACACTGTATTACATAACTTGAGTGAGAAAGTGGTTGAATAGCTCATGGCTTTCTGGTTTGTGTATCTGAATATATAACTCAACCATAAAAGAGATGCTGACACTGGAATAATATCACATTTGATATGTAAGCCTATTGGTTAAGTTTGAGGATAATGACATCAACATATCTTTGAAATATCTAAGTAGAGATGAAAAATAAGTGGAGTAGAGGAGAGGTTTTGTTTACCATACACCATAAAATGAATGATATTTAAAGCCAACAATGTATGACATTTCTTACAGCGTGAGAAGAAGAGAGAGCCTAGGCCTGAGCTTTGAGGAATTTTAACAAAAAAAAAAATAGGAGAGAGGAAAAAAACCAGTATTGGTCATTGATTGATTGGTTGCAAACTATGAGTCTTTCTAAAGTAGTTAACAACAATCTTGAATGCTACTGAGAACTCAAAAAGCTAAGGATTGGAAAATGTTTAACTGAATTTAGAGAGGACTCTTTGTATAGATTGAGTCCAGAGAGCTTGGTCTTCTATCTGAAATGGAGATGAGATAACAAAGACAGTGCAGATAATGTTTCACAAAGTTTAGCTGGAAATGGAGAGAGAAGTATAGTAGTGATTGAGCAGAAAGTGGGGCGAAGGGATCCTTTATGAGAAAGGATAAACATTGAGAGAGGTTAAATATGTAAAGAAGCAAGAATAATCAATGCTGTAAAGGTCATGAAGAGGTAGAGAATGGAATCCAAGCAACAGACATGGACCTTAGATAGGAAAAGATAACCTACCGAAATAAACTAGGAAATTGGAGGAGTCAAGATTTTTAAAGGAGTCGTAAAAGTCTGAAATACTTGTGGAATGTGATAGAGCAAACAGATCAGAGAAACAGATCATTTTTTGGGTCATGTTGAGATTGCATTTGTGCTTGGTAATCATAAATTTAAAGTGAAACCAATCTGTACTTCTGTGTGACCTTTTCTAATAGGGCACAGTTATCTTAGTTCTGAATGTAATAGATGGGAAATGCAATAGACAGATGTATCTAGTTTGAGAGTTTTGCTGGATATGAAAAATAAAAAGAGAAGCAGGTGTGATAAACTATGTTACTGACAATTATAAAATTGAAATTATGGACCGTGGACTTTCTTTTGAATAAGGAGTAAAATAATGTTGTCTCAAATAGGTGCAGCTGTTTCTACCTTTGTGCAAGTAAGGTTTGCAAAGACATACAAACTATGGTCAAATAAGTACAAAATCTCCCAACAAAAAGAGAAGTAAAGAAAGAATACCGAGACTGTATCTACCATTGTGTTTACCTGAAAGATCTACACTGAGCTATCTTGAGGTTGCAGTGGGTAAGTAGGCTTACTTTTTCTGTTACTCTCCTAATTTACTCTGTCATCATTTTTTCAGTTGGTTGTTTATAAGAGCTCACAGAGCCCTCAATTTGTCTGAGTTATTTCTGTCAGACATTTGTAGCAACACCTTTATAAGCATTAAACTGAAAAATAATAAAACCATGGAAATATATTAAAACCATGGAAATTATATGTTTTAATCCTCTCATTTTAAAGATGATGTATTGAAACCCAAACAGATGATGTGTCAAATAAGAACATAGAATGATTAAGAAAGCTATAACTTAAGCTCAAATACCTTGAACCTTAACATGGGCAATCATTCATAGCCTTAATTGTCCCTGACATAATGTGTTGCAGATTCATATGTTGGTATGGCAGAAGATGAGCCAGACAAAGCATATCTAAATAAATTAATATTTAATATTACTTTAGGGGCTGTTACACCTTGAGGTACAGTGTAGTTGTTTTATAAAATTGTGGCATTCTAAATATTCTTCAAATTTTTCTACCAAAAAGACTATACTCTCACTACTTTTAAGAATATTGCTAAATGCTATATAATTTAACTGTTTGTCCCTTTTGAAATTCATGTTAAAACTTAATCCCCATTTTAATAGTATCAAGAGGGTGGGAAATCTGACTACAGTATTTAAAGGTGGGAACTTTGGGAGGTAATTAGAATTAAATAAGTTTGTTAGAATTAAATAAGTTTGTGAGGGTGGGACATTAGTAGCTTTGTAAGAGGAGAATAAGACCCTGAACTATCACACTAAGCCCCCTAACCATGTGATGCCCTATACTGCCTTGAGATTCTGAAGAGATGCCTTACTAGCCTGCCTTGAGATTCTGAAGAGATGCCTTACTAGCAAAAGGTCCTTCACAAAGCATAACCCCTATACCTTATATTTTCCAGCCTTCAGAACTGTAATAAATAAGTTTCTTTACTTTAAATATTACCCAGTCCTAGGTATTTAGTTATAGCAACAGAAAACAGCATGTGACACAAACAGACAAAATATTTCACATAATTTTAGGGAACCATTTGTGAGATATTAAAAAGTCTTACATAAGGCATTACCAAGAATGATATCCTGAAATTTGGCAAATGAAACATATTAAACAAACATGACTACAGGGCACATTTCAAAATGATAATAAAGTTATCTTGGTACATTTAGATCACATTTAGATCTCATCTGAAAAGACAGAAAGAAGAAATATTAAATAAAAATACATACACAAAGTTTTATAACCATTATTCCTGGTATTTCATTGCTCCTGAAAGATACTAGTCAAATTTTAGTACTTTCAGTAAATAAGCAAGCAAAGAAATAAATAAAATCTAAAGAAAGAAAGAAATTGTGGATAGTAGATCAATGCTTTGTTTAAACCCATACTTTTTCAAATATACACTATGATGATTGATGTATAGGCACAATGACAGTTCCACCAAGGAGGAAAAATGCACCTTGAATTCGGTAAAGAAAAACACTTTTAGCAGAATGCTTATGTTCATTAAAACAAAATTAATAATAAGTTTTTACTTTCCATAGGACTTATAAACAAAAGATGGTGAAAAAGGGAAATTAATTAATAGGTATAAAGGTAAACTTGATGGCATTTTTGGCCATAAGCAGTTGTGAGTATTGATTCTTAAGAGATGTAAACATTAATTGACAAAATTAAGAGGAATGTCGAGGAAGACAATAAAAAATGCACTTCTCACTGTTATAGAGTATTTTGGAATGCCATTTACTCTTCTTTCTTCTTATTCTGTATAATTTATTGTGTTTTGTTTGAGTTTTGGTCTAACATTTACCTAAATTTGAACTATCTTCTCATTGTAGAGAAAATAGTTCTAAGATTAAAATCTCATAAGCATGAGATTAAAGAGTACCTTCCAAAGGGTGGACAAAAGGTGTAAGGAGGAGTGCCTTTTAAAAAAAGATACTTTAAATGGCAGTAAACTCCAACTCTATTTAATAATTTTTTCTTAGACAAATTCAACATAGTTTTAAAACAGAAAGAAGAGCTAATTTATCCTCAGCTTAATAATATCAGGTGACTTCATTAAAATTTAAAATTGAATATCACATCAGAAAAGTCAGTTACAGTATGGATTTAGGGAAAGGTAACAGTCACAAGATCAAGGTACCCATTGCCTACACACAACATGAATCCTATGTGAAGTATGAATACTCACCCACCAATGGTTTCATGTAATGTGCTTGTGTAAATAAAATCACTTCTTCTATGGGAGTGCCATCAGCAAAATTCTAGAGTAAGAAGTCTTGGGCCCAACTCACCAACAACTAGTAACTATCCATAGAATAGAACATCCTTTTAAAAACTCCAACATCTGGAAATAAATAATCCTGAGATACTCACATGGCATGCAGAATGAAACACAATCTGAATTTAGAAGAGTAGAAGGAATGGTCTCACTCCAAACAAGCAGGCATGGTGCCAGACAGACAGAGTTTTCCTTAACTCAGCTTTTTTTTTTTTTTAGAGAGAAAGAAAAACAAAAACTGAATCCAGCTTCCCTGGCATTCTCAGATAGCCCAGTCAGGACTGACTTCACAGGGAACAGTGGTAAAATCAACATGGCTTGACTGCCTGGTGAGTCAGGTAGAAACAAAGATAGCACACAGATCTTTGTGGCACCTCTGCTTTCCTGCCAGCTGCAGAACTTGATCAGAAATATCAGCCAATCTCATAACATACCTGCAAAGCTGAGACGGTAGCCTTTAGAAGTAGGATGGGAAGCACAATCTGGCTTAAGCTCCTAGACTGCTTTCCTCCCAACCCAGCCTCAGAACCGCGCCCGCCCCACCCCCTTCCCAATGATCTCATCCAGGAAGAGAGACTTCTACCCTGTGGATCTCAGATAAGTAAAGGGGCTATATTGACTAATGATCCTGCTTAGGAAGGAAGACTGCCACCTCGGTGCATTTTGGAGAAACAGAGCTGCTAGTACTGCTTCAACCAAGAAATCAAGCAGCCACCTGACTCAGCCAAAGGCCAACCCCACAGCTCAACCCAGACAGGGAAGCAATCTCTAATTTCATACTTCTAAAGGAGCACAGCCTCAGGTCATTTCCCTGCCTAACCTCAGAGCCCAACCGGCAGCCCCTGCCAAACTGCAGATAACAAAGAGTGAGATTACCCAGCCAGGGAATAAATCCTGTGACTGACCTGACCAGAAGCCTACGCAGTACTGAGCCAGCAGCTCCACCTGAAAGCAGAGCCAGCCAGTGGTCTCACCAGTCAACAGACCTCAGCTAGTAGCCCCCGACAACATGAAAGAAATGGCAGCACCCCAGCTCACTAGATAACTCACAACAAGCTCTGCCTCCATAATGTCATCATTAGCTGGCCTTACATAATCATAGGCTAGATAAATAATGAAGCTCTATACCTGCCAAAGAATATCTGTAAGGCCAGAAGAAGGAGATGTCTCCTCAAATGCATAGACAACAACATAAGGACACAGGATTGTAAAGAATCAGGAAGTCATGACACCCCCAAAGAAAACTAACCTACAATAACAGACCCTCCAAAATGAAGATCTATGAAATGGCTGACAAAAAATTAAAGTTAGGTAAAGTAAAAAGAAAAAACTTATAGAAAACGTAATGAAATTTGAAAAACCATAAACGCAAAGGTCAGATGAACAAAAAACAGACAAAAGAACCAGAGAGAATTCATAGAGATAAATAATACAAAGACTGAAATGAAAAACTTAATAGAAAGCTTCAACAGCAGACTCACGCAGAAGAATCAATGAGTTAAAAAACAAAACATTTGAAATTATCCAGTCAGAAGAGCAAAAAGATAGATAATAAAAAAGAATAAAGGAAGTCTAATGAATTATGAGACACCATCAAGAGACAGAATATTTATCAAATAGGATTTGCAGAAGAAATAGTATAAAAATCAGATCGGTTCATCAGAAAAATAAGAGTGATAAAGATTTTTCAAGAAAAACAAAAGCTAAGGGAATTTATTAGCACCAGACCTATCTTCCAAGAAATGCTAAAGGGAGTTTCTCAAGCTTAAAGAAAAGGACATTAGTAACACAAAAACATCTGAAAGTTAAAAACAAAACAAAAACTCACTGGTAGAAGTAAGCACACAGTCAAATTCAGAATATCCTAACAGTGTAATAGTAGTGTGTAAATCACATATATCTTTAATATAAAGGTTAAAAGGCAAAATTATTAAAATAAAATTTACATAAATTCCTAAGGGATATGCAATATAAAAATGTGTATGTTGACATCAAAAACTCAGAATTACAGAGGAGAATTGGGGTTAATATTCAGAGACTTTTCTAAAATATTGCAATTAAAGTTAAGTTGTATCAGCTTAAAATCTGTTATATGTAATAGATGTTTTTGTAAGCCTCATGGTAATCACAAAGCTAAAATCTATAATAGATATATTAAAGATAAAAAAGCAAAGAATCAAAACTTACTGTTAAGGAAAGTCACTTAAACGAAAGTAAAGTAAAATAGAAACAAACTACAAAACAACTAGAAAATAATTAACAAACTGGTGATCATAAAATTTACCTACCAATAATCACCTTGAATACTATGGACCTCAAATACGTCTGGCAGTAGACTTTTCAGTGGAAACCTTACAGGCTAGGAGAAATAGGCATGACATATTTAAAGTGCCGAAGATTTAAAAAAAAAAAAAAAAAGAATATCCTTCAAACATGAAAATATTTTCCAAGATAAACAAAAGCTGAGGGATTTCACAATATCAGACCTATCCTGCAAGAAATACTCAAGGGAGTATTTATTTGAATCAGAAAGAAAAGAACATTAATGAGTAATAAATAATCACCAGAAGGTAGAAAATTCAGTGATAATAGTAAGTACACAGAAAATCACAGAATATTATAACACTGTAAATGTATTTGCAAACTACTCTTATCCTAAGTAGAAAGACTAAATATGAACCAATCAAAAATAATAAGTACAGGCCAGGTGCAGTGGCTCACACCTGTAATCCCAGCACTTTGAGAGGCTGAGGCAGGTGGATCACGAGGTCAGGAGATCAAGACCATCCTGGCTAACATGGTGCATGGTGAAACCCTGTCTTTACTAAAAATGCAAAAAATTAGCTAAATATACATTCACCAAACATTGGACCACCCAGATATATAAAGGAACTATTAGAGCTAAAATAAGAGGCCCCAATACAATAATAGCTGGATACTTCAACACTTCACTTTCAGTGTTGGACAGATCTCCATACAGAAAATCAACAAAGAAACATCAGACTTAAGCTGCACTATAGACCAAATGGATCTGATTGATTGATAGATAGATAACTTATTTACAGAACATTTCATTCAACAGCCGCAGAATACACATTCTTTTCCTCAGCACATTGATCATTCTCAAGGATAGACTATATGTAAATCACAAAATAAGTCTTAAAACATTCAAAAACTTGAAATAATATCAAGCATTTTCTCTAACAATGGAATACAACTAGAAATTAATAACAGAGGAATTGTGGAAACTATACAAATACATGGAAATTAAACAATATGCTTCTGAATGACAGATGGACCAATGAAGAAATTAAAAAATTTCTAGAAACAAATGATAATGGAAACACAACATACCTAAACCTATGAGATATAGCAAAAGGAGTACTAAAAGGGAAGTTTATAGCTATAAAAGATCAGAAAAGAGTAAAAACTTAAGATAACAGTATAACAATGTCATAAAGAGTAAAACTTAAAATAAACAATATAACAATCCATGTTAAAGAACTGGAAAAGCAAGAGCAAACCAAACCCAAAATTAGTAGAAAAAAATAAATAATAAAGATCAGAGTAGTGATAAATGAAATTGAAATAAATACAATGTAATAAAGTTGGTTTTTTAAAAATGTAATTAAAATTGACAAAACTTTATCTCAACTAAGTAAAAAAGGGAAAAGATTCAAATAAAAATCTGAAGTGTAAAAAGAGACATTACAAATGAATGATACTGAAGAAATTTAAAAAAATCATTAGTGACTATTATGAGTAACTATATCCCAGTAAATTGGAAAATCTAGAAGAAATGAAGAAATTCCTAGGCACAGACAACATACCAAGATTGAACCAGAAACAAATCCAAAACCTGAACAAGCAAATTGTACTAAAATGTCTCCCAGTAAAGGAAAGCCCAGAACAAGTGGTTTCAATGCTGAATTATACCAAACATTTAAAGAACTAATACCAATCTTACTCAAAATATCCAAAAAATAGACAACGAAATACTGCCAAACTCATTCTACAAGGCCAGTATTACCCACATACCAAAACCAGAAAAAGACACGTTAAGAAAACAAAACTACAGCCTAATATCTCTGATGAATATTGATGCAAAAAATCCTCAAGAAAATACTAGCAAATAGAATTGAACAATACATTAGAAAGATTATTCATCATGCTCAAGTGGGATCTATCCTTGAGAGGCAAAGATGGTTCAACATACACAAATTAAACAATGTGATACAACAGAATAAAGAATAAAAAACATATGATCATTTCAATTGATGCTGAAGAAGCATTTGATACAATGCAACATCCTTTTATGACAAAAACCCTCAAGAAACTGAGAATAGAAGGAACATTCCTTAATATAATGAAAGCCCTACATGACAGGCCCACAGCTAGTATCATACTGGATGGGGAAAAACCGAAAGCCTTTCCTCTAAGATCTGGAACATGACAAGGACACCCACTGTCACCACTGTTATTAAGCATAGTACTATTATAGCTAGAGGAATCAGATGAGAAAGATATAAAGGGCATCCAAATTGGAAATAAAGAAGTCAAATTATTCCTGTTAGTAGATGATATGATCTTATATTGAAAAAACCTAAAGATTCCACAAGAAAACTATTAGAACTGATAAACAAATTTAGTAAAATTTCGGTAAATAAAATCAACATTAAAAAAAGTAGCATTTCTATATGCCAGCAGTGAATAATAAGAAAAAGAAATTTAAAAAATAATTCCAGCCAGGTGTGGTGTCTCATGCCTGTAATCCTAGCACTTTGGGAGGCCAAGGCGGGTGGATTATGAGGTCAGGCTATCAAGACCATCCTGGCCAACATGGTAAAACCCCATCTCTACTAAAAATATAAAAATTAGCTGGGTGTGGCTGCATACACCTGTAGTACCAGCTACTGGGGAGGCTGAGGCAGGAGAATTGCTTGAACCCAGGAGGCAGAGGCTGCAGTGAGCTGACTGCACCATCTGCACACCACTGCACTCCATCCTGGGTGACAGAGTGAGACTCCATCTCAAAAAAAAAAAAAAAAAAAAAAAAAAAAGCAATTTCATTTACTGTAGTCACACAAAATTAAACACATAGGAATTAATTTAACCAAAGAAGTAAAAGATCTCTAATAAGAATGATAAAACACTGATGAAGGAAACTGAAGAGGAAACCAAAAAATGGAAAAACATTCTATGCTCATGAAGTGGAAGAATAAATATTAAAATGTCTGTATTACCCAAAGCAATCTACAGGTTTAATGCTATTCCTATGAAAATACCAATGACATTCTTCACAGAAGTAGAAAAAACAATTCTAAATTTTATATGGAACCACAAAAGACCCAGAATAACCAAAACTATCCTAAGCAAAAGAACAAAACTGGAGGAATTACACTAACTGACTTCAAATTATACTACAGAGCTATAGTAACCAAAACAGCATTGTAGTAGCATATAAACAGACATATAGACCAATGGAACAGAATGGAGAACCCAGAAATAAATTCACACACCTACAGTGAATTCATTTTTAACAAAGTTGCCAAGCATTTACACCAGGGAAAAGACAATTTCTTCAATAAATGGTGCTGGGAAAACTGTATATTTATATGCCAAGGAATAAAACTAGACCCCATCTCTTTCCATATACGATAATCAAATAAAAATGTATTAACAACTTAAATTTAGGACCTCAAACTATGAAACTGCTACAAGAAAACATTAGGAAAAGTCTTCAGGACATTGTTCTGAGCAAAGGCTTTTGAGTAATTCCCCCCAAACACAGGCAACCAAATAAAAAATTTGACAAATATGATCACATCAAGCTAAAAAGCTTCTACAGGGTGTAGAAAGATGGCCAAATAGGAATATCTCTGGTTGGCAGCTCCCAGTGTGATCAACGCAGGAGATGGGTGATTTCTGCATTTCTGACTGAGGTACCTGGTTCATCTCACTGGGACTGGTTGGACAGTGGGTGCAACCCACAGAGAGTGAGCCAAAGCAGGGTGGGGCATTGCCCCATCTGGAAAGCATAAGAGGTCAGGGGATTTCCCTTTCCTAGCCAAGGGAAGGCATGACAGACTGTACTGGGGAAAAATGGGACACTCCTGCCCAAATACTACACTTTTCCAATGGTCTTAGCAAACAGTAGACCAGGAGATACTATGCCATGCCTGGCTCGGTGGGTCCCACGCCCACGGAGTCTTGCTCAGTGCTAGCGCAGCAGTCAGAGATTGACCTGCAAGGCCACAGCCTGGCGGGGGAGGGGCGTCCGCCATTGCTGAGGTGTGAGTAGGTAAACAAAGCGGCCTGGAAGCTTGAACTGGGTGGAGCACACTGCAGTTCAGCTAGGCCGGCTACCTCTGTAGACCACACCACTGGGGGCAGGGCATAGCTGAACAAAAGGCAGCAGAAACTTCTGCAGACTTAAACATCCCTGTCTGACAGCTCTGAAGAGAGCAGTGGTTCTCCCAGCACAGAGTTTGAGCTCTGAGAATGGACAGACTGCCTCCTTAAGTGGGTCCCTGAACCCTGTGTAGTCTAACTGGGAGACACCTCCCAGTAGGGGATGACTTACACCTCATACAAGTGAGTGCCCTTCTGGGACAAAGCTCCTAGAGGAAGGATCAGGCAGCAATATTTGTTGTTGTGCAATATTTGCTGTTCTGCAGCCTCTGCTGGTGATACCCAGGCAAACAGGGTCTGGAGTGGACCTCCAGGAAACTCCAGCTGACCTGCAGCTGAGAGACCTGACTGCTAGAAGGAAAACTAACAAACAGAAAGAAATAGCATCAACATCAACAAAAAGGACATCCATACTAAAACCCTATCTGTAAGTTACCAACATCAAAGACCAAAGGTAGATAAAACCACAAAGATGGGGAGAAACCAGAGCAGAAAAGCTGAAAATCCTAAAAATCAATCAGAGCACCTCTTCTCCTCCAAAGGATCATAGCTCCTCGCCAGCAATGGAACAAAATTGGACAGAAGAATAACTTTGACAAGTCAACAGAAGTAGGCTTCAGAAGGTTAGTAATAACGAACTCCTCCAAGCTAAAGGAGGATGTTCAAACCCATCTCAAGGAAGCTAAAAACCTTGAAAAAAGATTAGAGGAATGGCTAACTAACTAGAATAAACAATGTACAGAAGACCTTAAATGACCTGCTGGAGCTGAAAACCATGGCATGAGAACTTCCTGATGCCTGCACAAGCTACAATAGCCAATGCAATCAAGGGGAAGAAAGGGTATCAGTGATTGAAGATCAACTTAATGAAATTAAGAGAGAAGTTTAGAGAAAAAAAGAGTAAAAAGAAATGAACAAAGCCTCCAAGAAATATGGGACTATGTGAAAAGACCAAATCTACGTTTGATTGGTGTACCTGAAAGTGACAGGGAGAATGGAACCAAGTTGGAAAACACTCTGCAGGATATTATCCAGGAGAACTTCCCCAATCTAGTAAGGCAGGCCAACATTCAAATTCAGGAAATAAATAAAGAGAACACCACAAAGATACTCCTTGAGAAGAGCAACTCCAAGACACATAATTTTCAGATTCACCAAGGTTGAAATGAAGGAAAGAATGTTAAGGGCAGCCAGAGAGAAAGGTTGGGTTACCCACAAAGGAAAACCCATCAGACTAACAGCGCATCTCTTGGCAGAAACTTTACAAGCCAGAAGAAAGGGGGGCCAATATTCATTTTTAAAGAAAAGTATTTTCAACCCAGAATTTCATATCCAGCCAAACTAAGTTTCATAAGTGAAGGAGAAATAAAATCCTTTACAGACAAGCAAATGCTGAGAGATTTTGTCACCACCAGGCCTGCCTTACAAGAGCTCCTGAAGGAAGCACTAAACATGGAACAGAATAACTGCTACCAGCCACTGCAAAAACATGCCAAATTTGAAGACCATCGATGCTATTAAGAAACTGCATCAATTAACAGGCAAAATAACCAGCTAACATCATAATGACAGGATCATATTCACACATAACACTATTAAACTTAAATGTAAATGGGCTAAATGCCCCAATTAAAAGACACAGACTGGCAAATTGGATAAAGAGTCAAGACCCATCAGTGTGCTGTGTTCAGGAGACCCATCTCAAGTGCAGAGATACACATAGGCTCAAAATAAAGGGATGTTGCAAGAACTACCAAGCAAATGCAAAGCAAAAAAAAGCAGGGGTTGCAATCCTAGTCTCTGATAAAACAGACTTTAAAACAACAAAGATCAGAACAGACAAAGAAAGTCATTACATAATGGTAAAGCGATCAATTCAACAAGAAGAGCTAACTCTCTGAAGTATGTATGCACCCAATACAGGAGCACCCAGATCCATAAAGCAAGTTCTTAGAGACATACAAAGAGACTTAGACTCCCACACAATAATAGTGGGAGACTTTAATACCCCACTGTCAATATTTGACAGATCAATGAGACAGAAGGTTAACAAGGATATCCAGGACTTGAACTCAGCTCTGCACCAAGCAGACCTAATAGACATCTACAAAACTCGCCACCCCAAATCAACAGAATATGCAGTCTTTTCAGCACCACATCACACTTATTCTAAAATTGACCACATAGTTGGAAGTAAAGCACTCCTCAGCAAATTTAAAAGAACAGAAATCACAACAAATTGTCTCAGACCACAGTGCAATCAGATTAGAAATCAGGATTAAGAAACTCACTCAAAATCACACAAATACATGGAAACTGAACAACCTGTTCCTGAATGACTCCTGGGTAAATAACAAAATGAAGGCGGAAATAAAGATGTTCTTTGAAACCAATGAGAACAAAGACACAACATACCAGAATCTCTGGGACACATTCAAAGCAGTGTGTAGAGGGAAATTTATAGAACTAAATGCCCATAAGAGAAAGCAGGAAAGATCTAAAACTGACACCTTAACATCACAATTAAACGAACTAGAGAAACAAGAGCAAACAAATTCAAAAGCTAGCAGAAGGCAAGAAATAACTAAGATCAGAGCAGAACTGAAGAAGTTAGAGACACAAAACCTCTTCAAATAATCAATGAATCCAGGAGGTGGTTTTTTGAAAGAATCAACAAAATTGATAGACCTCTAGCAAGACTAATAAAGAAGAAGAGAGAGGAACCAAATAGATGCAATAAAAATGATAAAGGGGATATCACCACTGATCCCACAGAAATATAAACTACCACCAGAGAATACTATAAACACCTCTACACAAATAAACTAGAAAATCTAGAAGAAATGGATAAATTCCTCGACACATACACCCTCCCAAGACTAAACCAGGAAGAATTGGAACCTCTGAATATACTAATAACAGTCTCTGAAATTGATGCAATAATTAATAGCCTACCAACAACAAAAAAGTCCAGAACCAGATGGATTTACAGCCGAATTCTAACAGAGGTACAAAGAAGAGCTGGTACCATTCCTTCTGAAACTAAACTATTCCAATCAATAGAAAAAGAGGGAATCCTCCCTAACTCATTTTATGAGGCCAGCATCATCCTGATACCAAAGCCTGGCAGAGACACAATAAAAAAAGAGAATTTTAGACCAATATCCCTGATGAACATCAATGCAAAAATCCTCAATGAAATACTGGCAAACTGAATCCAGCAGCACCAGAAAAAGCTCATCCACCATGATCAAGTGGGCTTCATCCCTGGGATGCAAGGCTGGTTCAACATATGCAAATCAATCAATAAATGTAATCCACACATAAACAGAACCAAGGACAAAAACCACGATTATCTCAATAGATGCAGAAGAGACCTTCGACAAAATTCAACAGCACTTCATGCTAAAAACTCTCAATAAACTATGTATTGATGGGATGTATCTCAAAATATTAACAGGTATGTATGACAAACCCACAGCCAATATCATATTGAATGAGCAAAACCTGTCAGCATTTCGTTTAAACCGGCACAAGACAGGGATGCCTTCTCTAACCACTCCTATTCAACATAGTGTTGGAAGTTCTGGCCCGGGCAATCAGGCAAGAGAAAGAAATAAAGGGCATTCATTAGGAAAAGAGGAAGTCAAATTGTCCCTGTTTGCAGATGTCATGATTGTATATATAGAAAACCCCATCATCTCAGCTCAAAATCTCCTTAAGCTGATAAGCAACTTCAGCAAAGTCTCAGGATACAAAGTCAATGTGCAAAAATCACAAACATTCCTATACACCAATAACAGACAGAGAGCCAAATCATGAGTTAACTCTCATTGACAATTGCTATAAAGAGAATAAAATACCTAGGAATCCAACTTACAAGGGATGTGAAGGACCTCTTCAAGGAATACTACAAACCACTCCTCAAGGAAATAAAAGAGAAAAGAAACAAACGGAAGAACATTCCATGTTCATGGATAGGAAAAATCAATATGGTGAAAATGGCCATACTACCCAAGGTAATTTATAGATTCAATGCCATTCCCATCAAGCTACCAATGTCTTTCTTCACAAAATTAGAAAAAACTACTTTAAAGTTCATATGGAGCCGAAAAAGAGCCCACATTGCCAAGGCAATTCTAAGCAAAAAGAACAAAGCTGGAGGCATCACAGTACCTGACTTCAAACTACACTAAAAGGCTACAGTAACCAAAACAGCATGGTACTGGTACCACAACAGAGATATAGACTAATGGAACAGAACAGAGGCTCAGAAATAACAACACACATCTACAACCATCTGATCTTTGACAAACCTGACAAAAACAAGAAATGGGGAAGGGATTCCCTATTTAATAAATGGTGCTGGGAAAACTGCTAGCCATATGTAGAAAGCTGAAACTGGATCCCTTCCTTACACCTTATACAAAAATTAATTCAAGATGGATTAAAGACTTACATGTTAGCCCTAAAACCATAAAAACCCTAGAAGAAAACCTAGACAATACCATTCAGGACATAGGCATGGGCAAGGACTTCATGTCTAAAACACCAAAAGCAATGGCAACAAAAGCCAAAATTGACAAATGGGATCTAATTAAACTAAAGAGCTTCTGCACAGCAAAAGAAACTACCATCAGAGTGAACAGGCAACCTACAGAATGGGAGAAAATTTTTGCAATCTACTCATCTGACAAAGGGCTAATATCCAGAATCTACAATGAACTCAAACAAATTTACAAGAAAAAAACAAACAACCCCACCAAAAAGTGGGCAAAGGATATGAACAGACACTTCTCAAAAGAAGACATTTATGCAGCCAAAAGACACATGAAAAAATGCTCATCATCACTGGCCATCAGAGAAATGCAAATCAAAACCACAATGAGATACCGTCTCACACCAGTTAGAATGGCGATCATTAAAAAGTCAGGAAACAACAGGTGCTGGAGAAGATGTGGAGAAATAGGAACACTTTTACCCTGTTGGTGGGAGTGTAAATTAGTTCAACCATTGTGGAAGGCAATGTGGCGATTCCTTAAGGATCTAGAACTAGAAATACCATTTGACCCAGCGATCCCGTTAGTGGGTATATACCCTAAGGATTATAAATCATGTTACTATGAAGACACATGCACACGTAAGTTTTTTGCAGCACTATTCACAATTGCAAAGACTTGGAACCAACCCTAATGTCCATCAAAGATAAACTGGATTAAGAAAATTTGGCAAATATGTACCATGGAATACTATGCAGCCATAAAAAAGGATGAGTTCATGTCCTTTGCAGTGACATGGATGAAACAGGAAACCATCATTCTCAGCAAACTATCACAAGGATAGAAAACCAAATACCACATGTTCACACTCATAGGTGGAAATTGAACAATGAGAACACTTGGACACAGGGCGGGGAACATCACACACTGGGACCTATCATGGGGTGGGGGGCAGGGGGAGGGATAGCATTAGGAGAAATACCTAATGTAAATGACAAGTTGATGCGTGCAGCAAACCAACATGGCACATGTATACCTATGTAACAAACCTGCACGTTGTGCACATGTACCCTGGAACTTAAAGTATAATTTAAATAAATAGAAATTAACACTCCGTGAAATGATATTTAAAAGTTGATATGAGGGTAGAGAGAGGGATGAATAGGCAGAGTACAAAGAATTTTTAGGGCAGTAAAGTCTTCCGTGTGGTGGATACATGGCATAACAAACCCATAGAATGTACAACACCAAAAGTGAACTCTGAAGTAAACTATGGACGTTGGGTGATAGTGATGTGTCAATAGGCCCATCAAATGTAACAAATGTGACATTCCGATGGGTGATGTTGATTGTGGGGGAGGTTGTAAAGGGGGTCATGGTGAGGGGTAAATGGTAACTGTACATACTGCTCAATTCTGCTGTGAACCTGAAACTGCTTTCAAAAATAAAGTCTACTATAATATTAAAATAAAATAAAAAGGTTCTACACAGTAAAGGATACAACAACAAAGTGAAGAGACAACCCACAGAATGGGAGAAAATGTTTGCAAATTACCCATCTGATGAGGGATTAATAACCAGAATATATGAGTTGAGTTCAAACAACTCTATAGGAATAAATCTAATAATCTAATCAAAAATTGGCAAAATATTTGAATACATATTTCTCAATAGAAGACATACAAATGGCAAAGAGGCATATGAAGAGGTGCTCCCATTACTGATCATCAGGGAAATGCAAATTAAAATTACAATGATATCGTCTCACCCCAATTTAAATGGCTTATATCCAAAAGACAGGCAATAACAAATGCTGGCGAGGGTATGGAGAAAGGGAACCCTTGTACTCTGTTGGTAGGAAAGTAAATTATTACAACCACTATGGAGAACACAATGAGGAACAGTTTGAGGAACCATTTGGAGGTTCCTCAAAAAAGTGAGCTACCATATGATCCAGCAGTCCCACTGCTGGGCATATACCCAAAGGAAAGGAAATCAGTATACTGAAGAAATATCTGTACTTCTATGCTGCAGCACTGTTTACAACAGCTAAGGTTTGGAAGCAACCTAATTGTTCATCAACAGATGAATGGACAAAGAAAATGTTGTATATATAAACAATGGAGTACTATCAAGCCATAAAAGAGAATGATATCCAGTCATTCGCAACAACATGGACAGAACTGGAAATCATTAAGTGAAATAAGCAAGGCACAGAAGGACAAACAATGCATATTCTCACTTTTCTGTGGGACCTAAAAATCAAAACAATTGAATTCATGGACATAGAGAGTAGAAGGATGGTTACCAGAGGCTGGAAAGGGTATTGGGGGTTTAGTAGGGGGTGGCAATGGCTAATGGGTTAAAAAAATAGAAATAATACCTACTGTTAGATGGCAAAATAAGGTGACTATAGTCAATAATAACTTAATTGTACATTTTAAAATAACTTAAGGAATGTAATTGGATTGTTTGTAACTCAAAAGATAAATGCTTGAGCAAATGAATACCCCATTCTCCATGATGTGCTTATTTCACATTGCATGCCTGTATCAAAACATCTCATAAACCCCATAAAAATATATACTATGTACCCACAAAAATTTTAAAAATTAAAAATAAAAAAACATTAAAATTAAAAAATAATCACCTTGAATTTAAATGTATTAAATTCTATAATTTAAATATAAAAAGTAACTGAATGTATAAAAAAGAAAACAAGGGTGAACTATATGTTGACAACAAGCTACTCATTTTAATGGTAAGGACACATATAGACTAAAAGTGAAGTGATGGAAAAAATATTCCATACGAATGGTAACCAAAAGGGAGGAATAGTAGCAATACTTATATTGGATAGAGCAGACTTCAAGATAAAATAGTAAAAAAGAGACAAAGAAGGTTACTAAGTAATGACAAAGGGGTTAATTCAGTAAGAGTATGTAACAATCACGTATATTCACCCAACATCCAACCACACACACACACGATTGGTCTATCTTTTTGCATTTAGATCTATAATGCATGCATTTTCTCTAATGAGATAAATTGATTGCAATACACTATTAGTAAGGAATTTTAACCCCCCTCCCCTCACTTATAGCAACAGACAGTTTATCCAGACAGAAAATCATAAAAGAAACACTAAATTTAAACTGCATCCTAGACCAAATAAACCTAATGAAAGTTTGCACATTTCATCCAAGAGGTGAAGAAGATACATTCTTCTCAACTGCACGTGGAACATTCTCCAGAACAGACTATATACTAAGCTAGAAACAGATCTTACCAAATTTAAGAAGGTTGAAATTATATAAAGTGTCTTTTTTGACCACAATGGTATTAAACTGGAAATTAATAATAGAAAAAACATCAGATCACGCCTGTAATCCCAGCACTTTGGGAGGCCGAGGTGGGTGGATCACCTGAGGTCAGGAGATCGAGACCATCCTGGCTAACACGGTGAAACCCTGTCTCTACTAAAAATACAAAAATTAGCCAGGTGTGGTGGTGGGTGCCTGTAATCCCAGCTACTCGGGAGGCTGAGGCAGAATGGCATGAACCCAGGAGGCGGAGTTTGCAGTGAGCTGAGATTGCGCCACTGCACTCCAGCCTGGGCAACAGAGCGAGACTCCGTCTCAAAAAATAAAAAAAAAGAAAAAACATCGGAAAATTTACAAATACATGAAAACTGAACTACACACTCTTGAAAAACCAAGGGGTCAATAAATAATTTAAAGGGAAATTTAAAAATTTATTGAGACAAATGAAAATGGAAACACTTCAAATCCAAACCAATGGGATACAACAAAAGCAAAATTAGGAGGGGAGTTTACAGCAATAAATGCCTACATCAAAAAAAGAAGAAAGATCTCAAGTAAACAACCTATCATTGCACTTCAAGGAGCTAAAAACATAAGAAAAAAACAGACCCAAAATTAATTAAAGGAAGGAAATAATAAAGTTCAGAGCTGACATAAAATAGAGACAAAAACTACAAAAGATCAACAATTTAAGAGTTACTCTTTTGAAAAGATAAACAAAATTTGCAAATCTCTAGTCAGACCAAGAAAAAAAGAGAAGACTCATGAAAGTAAAAGTAGAGATGAAAAAGAAGACATTACAACTGATACCACAGAAATACAAAGGATCATGAGAAACTATTACGAATAATTATATACCAAAAATCAGAAAAATTCCTGGACATATAAACCTATCAAGATTGAATTATAAAGAAATGGAAAACCTGAACGACCAATAATGAATAATGAAATTAAATTAGTAATAAAATGTCCCCCATCAAAAGAAGTCCAGAACTCGATGGCTTCACTGAGTTATTCTACCAAACATTGAAAGATCTAACAGCAATTTTATTAAAACTATTAAAAAAATTAAAGAGAAAGAAATACTTTCAAACTCATCTACAAGGCCAACTACCCTGATACCAAAACCAGACAAGAACAAAACAAAACTATAGTCCAATATCCTTGATGAAAATAGATGAAAAAATCCTCAACAAAATACCATCACACTGCGTTTAATGTCATATTAAAAAGACCATTCACCATGATCAAGTGGGATTTGTATAAGGGATGCAAGGTTAGTTCAACATCATGTGCATCATATGGAAATCAATCATTGTAATACATTACGATAACAGAATGAAGAATGAAAAAACGTAGAATTGTTTCAATAGATATAGAAAAAATTCAAAAAAATTAATATCACTCCGTTTTAAAAAAAACTCTCCACAAATTGAGTATAGAATGGATGTACCTCAACACGATAAAGCCATATATGACAAACCCACAGCTAATATCATACAGAATGAGGAAATGTTGAAAAGTTTTTCTTTAAGATATGGAACAAGACAAGGATGTCCACATTTGCCATTTTGTTTTAGCATGGCACTGGATGTCCTAGTCAGAGCTATCAGGCAAGAGAAGAAAATAAAAGACATTCAAATTGGAAAGGAAGAAGTTAAATTGTTTGCAGATGAAATAATCTTATATTCAGGAAACCCTAAAGATTCCACTAAAAATTATTAGAATTTATTTTTAAAATTCAGTAAAGTTGCAGGATACAAAATCAACTTAAAAAATCAGTAGGACTTCTATACAATAGCAGCAAACTATCTTAAGTAATCAAGAAAACAATTTCATTTATAATAGGTACAAAAAATTAAATACTTTTTTTTTCTTTTTGAGATGGAGTCTTGCTCTGTTGCCCATGCCTGAGTGCGGTGGTGAAATCTTGGCTCAATGCAGCCTCTGCCTCCCAGGTTCAGCGATCCTCTCACCTCAGCCTCCCAAGTAGCTGGGATTACAAGCATGCGCACCACGCCAGCTAATTTTTGTATTTTTAGTAGAGATGGGGTTTCGCCATGTTGGCCAGGCTGGTCTTGAACTCCTGACCTCGAGTAATCCACCCGCCTTGGCTTCCCAAAGTGCTGTGATTACAGGCATGAGCCACCATGCCTGGCCTGCATTAAATATTTTAGAATAAATATAACAAAGCAGTTGGCAGATCCCTACACTAAAAACTACATATAAAACATTGATTAAAAAATTGAAGACTAATAAGTGCTATTACACGCTCATGAGTTGGAAGAATGAGTATTGTTAAAAAATCCATACTACTGAAAACAGTCTGTAGATTAAATGCAATTTCTACCAAAGACCTTGAGTAACCAAAGCAACCTTGAGCAAAAAGAACAAAGCAGGAGAGATCACACTACCTGACTTCAAAATATACTACAAAGCTGTAGTAACCAAACAACATGGTGCTGGCCTAAGGTGAGACACATAGACCAATGGAACAAAATTGAGAACACAAAACTTAGCACCTGTACTTAGAGTCAAGTGGTTTTTGACAAAGATGCCAAGAACACACAATGGAGAAAGCACAGTCTCTTCAATAATTGGTGCTGGGAAAACTGTGTATCCACATACAGAAAAATGAATCTAGGCCTCTATCTTTCACCACATATGAAAATCAAATCAAAATGGATTAGAAATGTAAAGGTAAGGCCTGAAACAGTTACATTCTTGGAAGAAAACACTTGGGAAATGTTTCATGAGATTGGTCTTGGCAAGAATTTTCTGGATAAGACCCCAAAAGCACAGGAAACAGAAGCAAAAATATACAAATGGGATTGAATCAAACTAAAAGTTTTCTGCACAGCAAAGAAAATAGTCAACAGAATAAAAATAACCTACAAAATCAGAGAAAATATTAGCAAACCATGCAACTGACTAGAGGTTAATATCCAGAGTATATAGAGAACTCAAACAACTCAATAGCAAAAACAAAACAACCCCACCCCCCCTGCAAAAAAAAACCCTCAAATAATGTGACTAAAAAATAGGCAAAATACATGAATCCACATATCTCAAGAAAACACATAAAACAGCCAGCAGGTGTTAAAAATTATCAGCATCATAATAATCAATCATCAGGGAAATTCAACCAAAAACTAAAACCAAAAACATACTGAGACATCACCTCACTCTCATTAGGACGACTATTACTACAAAGAAAAAAAATAACAAATGCTAGTATGGATATGAAGAAAGGGAAACTCTTCTGCACTGGACCTAAAGGTCTATCATGGCAAATAAAGAAAGAAAATGTGAAATATATATGTCATGAAATAGTATTCAACCATATAAAAAGAATAAAATCCCATCATTGTGGCAATATGAATGAACCTAGATGACAGTATGTTAAGTGAAATAAGCCAGGCACAGAATGACAAATAATGCATGATTTCATTCATATGTGGAATCCAAAGAAGTTGATCTCCTTGAAGTAGAGTAGAATAGTAGTTACCAGGGGCTGGGGAAAGGAAGGGTGGGGAGATAGAGAGAGATTAGTCAATGGATACAAATTTACAGTTGGACAGGATGATTAAGTTTTGGTACCCTGTTGGAGCATAGAGTGACCCTGGTTAGTGACATTGTATTTTATATTTCAAAATATACAATTTTTAGAATTCTAGAAGAGATTTTGATTGTTCTCACCACAAAGAAATAATAAATGTGTTTATGTATATGCTAAATATCCTGATTAGATTTTTACAAAATGTATATATGTATTAAAACATCACGCTGTTCCTCCAAAAATGTGTACAATTGTTACATGTCAACTTTAAAGAAAATTAAAAAAACACTTCTTTTGAATCTACAATTTTTCAGAATACTGTGGTTTTCTCTTAAAACCTGCTATACCAGAAACATTGGCTTGATATTCATTATTCATAAAGTTAATTTCATTGGCACCAATACCATGCCATTTACACATGTTCTACTGTCCATATGTTAAAGGGTTGATTGTTGGCAGTGTAAATATTTGTCTTATTTAAGATGAATTCCTCTTGGCCACATTCATATGCTCTGGTCATAAATGATATTATTTTAATAGCTGACTGAGTTAATGTGCCAATGCTAAAATAATAAAGATACATTACTAACCTTCCTCCCTCTTATACCGTAATAGTATGGCTCTTCTCATAGATTTACACAGTTCAGATACTGCATACTAATCTATATGCATGGGTAGAGAATCATCTTATAATGATAAGAAAGTCGTTAAGTCATATGAACTCTTCTAAAAGCAAGAGAGAGAGAGAGCTGCTGCTCCTGTTTCTGATGTGAGTGGAATAACTTCTCTAAACTTAACGTTTTTGACTGCAAAGTTCACTAAGCTTGTAATATAATTCACTATTGGTTTTGTTCATTGAAGTATCTCAAGTGCCTAGGATGGTAAATTGCTCGTGATAGGTGTTCAGTAAATTCTTGTTGAATAAATAAGATATATGTTGGCATTGGAGAGGCTAGATCACTGTCATAGTTGGGATTGCATAAAACAGACATAAAAAGCAAAACATTAAGAATCATTGTTAAAGTAAGAAAACAGAAAGCACAAAACAATTCTATGTTACCTGAAACCTTATTTAATGCTTCTAAAGAATCTCTTCATACAATTTGTTTAACATTTGAAAATATCAATAAGTGTTTTACATTAGAAATATTGTATTAATGTCCAGTAGCTAAGAAATAAAAGTTCAATACAAAGATAGGTAACATAGCTGGGTGTTGTAAGTGGATTTCACTATAGTTTGACAGTTTGATCATTTATTTCCCCTTGGGAAATGTATGTTTTATTATACTCTATGCTGGGGATTATAATTATTTCCAGAGTTGAAAGTCAAACAAAGGTCTAAAGGTCAATTTATGAATTATTGAATCAGAAAGCTGCTGAAAATGGCCACTTGTTGGTGTTCAAATTTATGAAATCCCAAACCGTACCCAGGGGTGATCTAGTTGGAACTATACTGGAACAGCAGCGATATTTCCTAGAAGTTGAAAGCAACCTGTAAATAGTAAATTGTGATGGCAGGGGAAAATATCAGTTTTAGATATTCTAATTCTCTAACACATTTTTAGCAAGGGATGTAACAGGTCAGCCACAGATTTTCTTCAAAATACAGTGAAGAAATGAAATTGAGAGATGTAGCAGAGATTCCAGGTTGAGTGGGCATTTAAACAATCATATCGTTAGCTCCTTATGTACTAAAATGGGTACTTTACCAAGAACAGCAACCAAAGTGATATTATGAGTTAATATTGAGTTAATATTATAAGTTACTACTTTGACTCGATATAATAAACTTAGAATATGGAATAATTGTCACCATCAATCGAGAAATGTTTTGTAATAATGATTAAAGTACCAAAATTAATCCGTGAGTAGTTGACTTTGGCTTTTATATTCAAATCTGTTTAAAGATACTCCCAGTTTAGCATCACTGTCTCTTGAATTCTAATATATACTTTATGAAGGGAAATTAACAAAAAGATACAGAAACTCTAGTGAGCTGAGATTCCTGCATAGTGTCCTGGCTACCTTATTGTTATGCAGCAGTGGTGAGTGATCATTTCTGTTTGGTTAGTAATTGTAGCAATTCTAACTTATTACAGCTCTTGAATTATACTTAATTTATCTTGTTAATGTCTTTATAATCTAGATTGTCCATATGTTTCAACCTTATCTATCATGTTTCTCATGTATTATTCAAAATGTATTTTTAGTACCTACCATACATATTTCACTGTTCTAGCATATGGGGATTAATCTCTGGCCCTGTGAAGCTTGCAATTTAAGGTGCAAATCAAAAGAAACAACGAATAAAAAAGATATACTACAAATATGTTAAAAAACCATAAACTCTAAAGAGAAAGAGAAAAACATGCCATGATAATGACTATTGTGTGATGCTGAGTGATGAGTTGCTCTTTTAAACAAGTAATCCGAAAGATAGATAGTCTTCTTTGAGAAATGGATATTTTAGGAGATACTTGGAGATACAGGAGGAAACTTCTGGGAGGAAAAAAAATTCGTGTAGAGAGAAGAGCCAGTGAAAAAGCCCCAGGAAGGAAATTAGGCCGGCATGATCAAGGAACAAGAAAAGAAGTGTGTCCGAAAATTTTGGGAATTTCAGAATTAATTTGCTAATTTACCTAAAGTTATTTTTGGAAAAGGACTCAAAACAAAAATATAGACAAAGTCATGAAGTCAAAACAAAAAATTATACTTCAAACAAAGAGGAATCAGCATTATAATGTCAAAAGGTTAATTATCAGACAAAAAAACTAGAGAAAAAAAGAGCACTTGATTACAATAAAATATAGACTAAAAATAGCCAAATATATAAAATATCTGAAACATTCTAGCATCAAAACTTACAGTAGATATTTAAGAAAATAACAATATTTTATTGTATAATAGGAGACTACCTATTTTTTCTTCCAGCTCAGAAGAGACTGAGTGGAGAAAATTATTTAAAAATATAGAAATTGGCGGGGCACAGTGGCTCACGCCTGTAATCCCAGCACTTTGAGAGGCCGAAGCGGGCAGATCACGAGGTCAGGAAATCAAGACGATCCTGGCTAACCCGGTAAAACTCCGACTGTACTAAAAATACAAAAAAAAAAAAAAAAAAATTAGCTGGGCATGGTGGTGGGCGCCTGTAGTCCCAGCTACTCGGGAGGCTGAGGCAGGAGAATGGCTTGAACCCGGGAGGCGGAGTTTGCAGTGAGCCGAGATTGCGCCACTGCACTCCAGCCTGGGTGACAGGGTGAGACTCCATCTCAAAAAAAATAAAAAATAATAAAAAAATAGAAATCTATAATAACTTACTGAATAAAACAGATATATATCGTATGCATCAAATCATACATTGTGAAAACAGTGAATATACATTATTTTAAAATACCTATGAAACAGTAACTGCAAAAACTACAAAATACACAAAAGCATGAATAATATTACAATAAGTTACCAAAAAAATAGAAATGTATCAGGGATCATTACCTAATCACAATGCAGTCAAACAGGAAATTAATTGTAAATCAAATAATCCATCCAGAAATTAAGTAAACAAAGGAAACTTTTAGCATTTGATAGAAAGGGGAAACCAAACCAAGATAGAATATTATAACATGAAGAAAATGAAAATAGATCAGAACCGGTGACCAAAGTGTTACTCAAAGAAATATTTATATCTGCCTATCCCTATATTACTAAAAAAGAAGGTAAAATAAATAGTCATGAAAGATAAGAAAACAAAAAAAATTAATAACCTAATAAAAAGAAAGGAATGTAAGTGAATTGGTAAAGGTTAAGAATAGAATTTACTGAGTTAGCAGAAAATTATAGCACTTATAATTAAATCCAATGTGGATAATTTTTGAAAATTTTAAGTAATTTGGATGAATTTTTACTAAATTTTATATACAAAATAATGATGAAGAGAAAAACTTTGGTACAGATACAATAAAAAGAATTAAATGATGTTTTTGAACTTCTGCAGAAATAAATAAATACGAGAAACACTACTGTATGATTCCCTAGAAGGCCAATAATTGCCAGACTAACCTGTGAAGATGTTTCTATCACCACGATTGTTCAACAAAATTTTCAGAGATTATGTTAACAAAGCAATATGAAAAGAAAATTAAATACTTTGTAAAGGAAGAAAAACTATAGATCATATAATTTAAATAGTGGAATTAAGAAAATCCTAATGAATTAATGACTTAACACCAAGGAGACAAGAAGATTCCTTAAAAAGATTTTCCAGTATCACAAAATATAAAGCCAAAAATATATATATAATGTATATCATATAAATATCTTATATATCTATATAAATATATAACATATAAATACATGTATCATATATAAAATATATAACTATATTAAAATTAAGTACTTTTATCAGGAACATGACAAGCTAAGATTAAGAATGGGTGTAGGATTAGAAGACAATATCTGCAATGTATTTAATTTTTAAATAATAGGTATCTAGAGTACCCCAAAAATGATATGCTAACGAGGAAAAAAGAAAACCAAAGTGACCCATAACACTTTTTTAAATTTCAAAATTTGCATTGAAATAGAGCTTGCGGTTTAAAATATTAAAAATTTTTAAAATACATATCTGACATTGTAAGACGACTTACTACAAAACTTTTACATACAAACATGTACAAAAAACCAGTGATTACTACTGCAAGAAAAACCTAATAGAAAAAATAAGCTGGGCGCAGTGGCTCACGCCTGTAATCCCAGCACTTTGGGAGGCTGAGGCGAGTGGATGACCTGAGGTCAGGAGTTCAAAACCAGCCTGGCCAACATGGTGAAACCCCGTCTCTACTAAAAATACAAAAAGTATCTGGGTGTGGTGGTGGGTGCCTGTAACCCCAGGTACTCAGGAGGCTGAGGCAAGAGAATCGCTTGAACTCGGGAGGTGGAGGTTGCAGTGAGCTGAAATCGTGCCATTGCACTCCAGCCTGGGTGACAAGAGCAAGATTCTGTGTTAAAAAATGACAACAACAACAACCAAAAGAAAATCTTCAAATATCTATTATATATCTTTTTTTTTTAAATTATACTTTAAGTTCTGGGATACATGTGCAGACGTGCAGTTTTGTTACATAGGTATGCACGTCATGGCGGTTTGCTGCACCCATCAACCCATCATCTACATTAGGTATTTCTCTTAATGCTATCTCTCTTATTTCCCACCCCAACCCCCAACAGGCCCCGGTGTGTAATGTTCCCCTCCCAGTGTCCATGTGGTCTCATTGTTCAACTCCCACTTACGAATGAGAACATGCAGTGTTTGGTTTTCTGTTTCTGTGTTACTCTGCTGAGAATGTTGGTTTCTAGCTTCATCCACGTCCCTTCAAAGGACATGAACTCATCCTTTTTTATGGCTGCATAGTATTCCATGGTGGATATGTGCCAAATTTTCTTAATCCAGTCTCTCATTGATGGACATTTGGGTTGGTTCCAATCCTTTGCTATTGTGCATACTGCTGCAATAAACATATGTGTGCATGTGTCTTTATAGTAGAATGATTTATAATCCTTTGGGTATATACTCAGTAATGGTATTGCTGGGTCAAATGGTATTTTGGGTCCTAGATCCTTGAGGAATTGCCCCACTGTCTCCCACAATGTATGAACTAATTTACACTTTCACCAACAGTGTAAAAGAGTTCCTATTTGTCCACATCCTCTCCAGCATCTGTTGTTTCCTGACTTTTTAATGATCACCATTCAAACTTGCGTGAGATGGCATCCCACTGTGTTTTGATTTGCATTTCTCTAATGATCAGTGATAATGAGCGTTTTCTCATGTGTTTGTTGGCTGCATAAATGTCTTCTTTTGAGAAGTGTCTGTTCATATCCTTTGCCCACTTTTTGATGGGGTTATTTTTTTCTTGTACATTTGTTTAAGTTCCTTGTAGATTCTGGATATTAGCCCTTTGTCAGATGGATAGATTGCAAAAATTTTCTCCCATTCTGTAGGTTGCCCTGTTCACTTTGATGATAGTTTCTTTTGCAGTACAGAAGCTCTGTAGTTTAATTAGATCCCATTCGTCAATTTTGGCTTTTGTTGCCATTGCTTTTGGTGTTTTCCTCATGAAGCCTTTGCCCATGCCTGTGTCCTGAATGGTATTGCCTAGGTTATCTTCTAGGGTTTTTATGGTTTTAGCTCTTATGTTTCAGTCTTTAATCCATCTTGAGTTAATTTTTGTATAACATGTAAGGAAGGGGTCCAGTTTCAATTTTCTGCCTTGACTAGCCAGCTTTCCCAATATCATTTATCAAATAGGGAATCCTTTCCCCGTTGCTTGTTTTTGTCTTGTTTGTCAAGGATTAGATGGTTGTAGATGGGTGGCAGTATTTCTGAGGCCTCTGTTCTGTTCCATTGGTCTATATATCTGTTTTGGTACCAGTGCCATGCTGTTTTGGTTACTGTAGCCTTGTAGTATAGTTTGAAGTCAGGTAGCTTGATGCCTCCAGCTTTTTTCTTTTTGCTTAGGATTGTCTTGGCTATATGGGTTCTTTTTTGGTTCTGTATGAAATTTGAAGTAGTTTTTTCTAATTCTGTGAAGAAAGTCAATGGTAGCTGATTGGGGATAACATTGAATCTATAAATTACTTTGGGCAGTATGGCCATTTTCACAGTATTGATTCTTCCTATCCATGAGCATGGAATGTTCTTCCATTTGTTCGTGTCCTCTCTTATTTCCTTGAGCAGTGGTTTGTAGGTCTCCTTGAATATCTTAAGATATGTATGATCTTACTATTGAAGTAAAATACCTTCTTATATTTATTATTTAAAGAAAACTAGAAAATTATGTAATATCAAGGTACTCTCCTTTTGCTGCTGTTGAGATGTTAATTTGTGAAGCCCCCTCTGAAACTAATCAAACAGCACTGATTGTATTTAATATGGGCATTCTCTGTAATCTTGCAATTTTGATTCCAAGGAAAACCTTTGAATACACTTACAAGTATGTATTTAAGAAGTTCATAGTAATGTTACTCTTTCTAACAGTGTTGAAGGCAGTGTAGGTGTCCATCACAAGGGGGAATAGATAAGGTATGAGCTAAATCTACATGTTGCAATATGACTAGATCACTGAAACATAGTGTTTAGAACAAATTGGTATTACTCTAGCCTAGGTGCTTTTACCTGAGAAACAAATACAACTGTCCATCTTTCTTCTTTTGGATATTTTCTTAAATATCATCTTTTCAGTTAGGGCTTCCTAGCCATCATATTTAAAATATCAAGTTAACCAGAACTATTAGAATCTCTAGCTTCATCCTTCTTTCAGCTTTATCTTCCTTCATCGTGCTCATTGTCACCTACTATGTTGCATGTTTAAATTATGTCTTTTTTGTCTGTTCTTAAAATCTGTATTGAACAATGGTTTGTCCCTTGTGTTTAATAAATGTTTGCTAATTATTTTTTTCCTAAAATCTCTTTGATCCGACATTAATATTGCTGCATCACCTATCTGTTAATTTTTTAAACTGGCCTTAATTTAGTATATTTTGTTTACTTATGAGTTTTCAAATTTTCTATGTTATCAATTAAAATATGTATTTTCTAACTCAGATATAAATAGATTGTTTTTTTCTTAATTCAGTGAGGCTCATGACATTCATTGGTTTAATATATATTTTGCTTACTATATGAAAAGAAACTTTAGAGAGGTAGGTGATGCATATCATGTTTACTTGATACTAGTCTAGTAACTAGTATCATTTCTGGTATATGATTAATGTGTTAGTTGAATGAAGTTGATAAGTGAATACTTGTTTTTCAAAATATATGAACTAGATAACAACTGGCAGTGAAGAGAGTGTGAGGAGTGAATTTAAAATAACATGAGCTGAATCATTTTACAGCTAAACATGTTTTAAAGTTTTCTAGTTATATATGTATATTTATAATTATAAGATTTTATATATATATACGTATATATATACATATATATATACGTATATATATATGTATATATATATATATATATATAGGGAGAGAGAGAAAAAAATACTCAATTGGAGTGAAAACACAATCGAAATTAAATAACCTTTGTGACTTTAGGACTGAGAATATGTATAATTTCCACAATATCAAACATGTTTATTTATGTGATGTTACTTTAGCTAAAAAGAATTAATTTTTTTAAATATTGAGGTTATAAAGATGCTCAACCCATTTTTATTTTATTTAATTGTTACAGGAATGTAATCCATCTATGAAGTGATTTACTGTATTATGGTAACACAGTAGTCACTACATGTTAGCAATTTTTCTCCAAAAATAGGTAATGTTATTAAGTAAAAGCATGTTAGATGTTGGGCATTCCCTAAGGCTTCTGTGAAAAATACCATGCTACTTTCTTTTTCAAATTAAATTTTGCTAGCTTAAAAGCACTAATGGCTAAAATCTCACTTAATCATTTTTTTTCTACTTTTACCTGTTCTACTTTAAATGATCTTTCTACATGGAAACAGATTGCATGCATGGATCATGATTCGCATTTTGACAAACAGAATTAGATGGGAAAAGAATTCTGGGAACTATATCAGGGTTATTATAATACAAATCACCAAAAAGGCTGATAAAACATAAGCAGCTAAAATCATGAAAAAATCTCTCTCCTCATGGATCCTTGTGGCTTTACTATTACAGTAGATAATCACCATGGTAAAAGCTTTGGATACAGAATAAGGATAGAGTAAGTCTTGAAAGATAAATTAAGAAAGTAAAATCCCATTATTATGGATAATACTATTCAGATTACCATGTCACAAGGGCTGAATAAATTAAAGAAGTTCCATCTAGCTGAGACTTAAAATAATGATTTACAAAACATTGCATGATAGTAATGAATCTTTGGATTTCTTCAAAGAAAATTCCAATTTAAAGATCTATAAATACTTCTAAATAGGTAACCAAGACAAAAACAACACAATATTACTCTTTTTCTTTTTAAACTCCTGTTCCTTGCTTCTATTATTTTGATCTTATATTCTTAGTAAGCAAGGTATCTGAACATTTTCCCAGAAATGAAAAAAAAAACCTTATTTTATTATTGTTTCTTTCTCTCTCTCTCTCTTGAAAAATCACAGTAGTTCTGATTTAGGTTAGGTGTGTGTTAAAGGAATTTCCAGTTTAAGGAAAATAGGAATTTCCACAACAGGCTATACCATGGGCAGATAATGGCTCCTTATCCAGTTTAGAATCTATCTAGTATCACTCTACTTTCTTCACGTAAGAAGCACATAAACTTTTCTAAGCATCATATGTCTTCTGCTCAAGGAAGCTCATCAGTATATTAACTGTGATTTTCGGTGCTACCAGAAGTATTATTTTTTAGAGGCAAATGTATTTCTGATTAGGGCTATGGTTGGAAAGCTGAGCTGTTAATTATAGAGACTTATGTCCTGGGAATCTCTCCTTTCTCAGATGTTAGGACCTAAAGGATATCATAGATAGATACTTATTTCTGGAGAAAAGATCTTAGGAGACAATGTTGATATATATTTTGTAAGTATATAAATACATATACATATTTGTAAAACATTTCTCTCTCTGTTCCTCTTCATTTCTCCCCTCATTCTCTCTTTTATCCAATCATCTGCCTGCTCCATCCTTATAGGTTAAGCAAATAAAATTCAGGAAGCAAGTGGTAGATTTTTCCTTAGTGTCCTTCTGCAAGCTTTTCAGACCACATACCCTCCCTCAGAGCTTTAATCCACTCTCCTGCTGCCACACCTTCTCTGTACTTTTCTAGTTAGATATGAGAGCTTATAATATTGGGATGTCTATGTTGCTTGTGATTTAGTGGATATTTTAGAAGACATATGCTAATACTATGGAATACAATACAATGGACAAAAAATAAGGAATAACTATATGAACAAACAAATGAAATTATAAGGTATATCTTTAAATTAAAAATACATAAATCATTTACAGCAAAATATCTACAATATGAAATAATATATTAACAACTCCCAACACACCCCTAAATACAACTCCCCTCACTATACAAACAAACACACATATTTCTTACTGGTACATATATGTATGTAAATACTAGAAAAAAACTGATTAGTCAGTGATGGCAAGGATTTGGAGAAAACCATGCTAAAAAGGGATGTTAGTCCTATCTGCAAAGTTTATTATTGTATTTTTATATGCAGAATATATCTGTGCCTTATATAATTCTTTTTCTTTTTTCAGACAGATTCTTGCTCTTTTGCCCAGGCTGGAGTGCAGTGGCACGATCTTGGCTCACTGCAACTGTCGCCTCCCAGGTACGAGCGATTCTCTTGCCTCAGCCTCCCTCGTAGCTGGGATTACAGGCACATGCCACCACGCCTGGCTAATTTTTGTATTTTTAATAGAGATGGGGTTTAGCCATGTTAGCCAGGCTGGTCTTGAACTCATGACCTTAAGTGATCTGCCTGCCTCGGCCTCCTAAAGTGTTGGGATTACAGATGTGAGCCACCATGCCCAGATGCCTTATATAATTCTTGAAATAGAGGAAAGTGAGAAAGAGATCAAGGGGTAGAAGAACAAAGGAAAGATTAGGCTGTAAGCGATCCATTAAAAATATTTTTTAAAATCTGCAACTATTTGCTATCTAATAGATGTTCAGTAACTGTTTGCTGAATTTAAAAATTAATAAAGTTTTATAACAATGGGAGTATTAGCAATTTAATGAAGCAGAATAACTATTTCAAAATTAACTGTCTCATTTCTCTTCTGTAGGTTTCTTATAAGCAATAAGATGTGTGTTGCGTCTACATTCAAAGAGGATATGTAAAACTTTGAGTCCTTGAGCCTCCTTTGTAACTGAAAGCTTCTTGATTTTTAACACTATCAGAGCCATGATATCCCTAAAAATATGTTTATGCACCTTGTTCTATCCTGAATTGAAATTCATGGATAATATAGACCATCTAAACATGTAATTAAGTCAATTTATAATAATTGTAATAAATGGAGGAATAAAAATAAACATATTTCTTATAAAGCAGAGTGTAATTTAATATGTGTATATTTTCATTACCTCATTAAAAGATGTCATGAATTAACCAGAGATTAAAACCATACATACAAATGCAGACTAATACAAGTGTGTTACATTGGTCACACAAATAACTCAGGAAGTGCTACCTTTGGAGATAGATACAGTTTTTAGAAAAGTTCTAAACCAAATAAAATCCAGTCTTCTGTAGATACAGATACAAGAAGATTGCATGCATAAAAAAAATCATTTTACATGAAAATCTTGAAAAATCTCAGAACAGGTAAAATGGGATTAGACTGTATGATCATGTAACTACCTTAGTGTTTCTGTGACCATCTGTCATGTGATTTCAAAGTCATAAAGCATGCAAAGGATCCTGTATCATGTGGAATTGTTCAAATGTCTGGTATCGTCCTGCCCTACAAAATATTATCTTTCTCGTTAGTGTGGCAATATATAAAACATTAAAAATGTTTTCTAGGTGTATCATACTTACTAATAACCATTGTCTTAGATGCTTGGAAGTGAACAGACCAGATTTTTCTGGATGGAAAGTGATCTGATAAGAGTGGCTTCTTAGAGGCAAGAAAGGCTAAGGGAGCTAGGATACACAGGATCAGTGGAAGAGGAAAGATGTACACACACACACATACACACACATGTTTGGGAACTCCAAGCACAAGTTTGATACAGAATGGATGGATGCTACTTGTGGTGCAATTTGGTTTTTAGTAGACCTTGTCAGCGTGGGCAAGAATCCTGAGAGCAGCAGATAGATATGATGGCTGCAGACTAGATTTGAGCATTTTCCCTAGATTAAGTCAAAGTTTTGTTTACATACTAAGGAAATAGATTCTCTCCACTCACTATTTTACCACAAAATGAGGCCCAAGTCATGTTTAATTTCATTTAAAAAATAAATAAATAGGAACATTCTGGTTAGAAATCTTGAATTAAACACATGAGTTTAGCTCTATTGTCTTTTGGAACCCCACCACCACAACAACGAAAAATATAACTCAAGAAGTAAAAACAGGGGTGGAGCCAAGATGGCCAAATAGGAACAGCTCCGGTCTACAGCTCCCAGCATGAGCGACGCAGAAGACGGGTGATTTCTGCATTTCCAGCTGAGGTACCATGTTCATCTCACTAGGGAGTGCCAAACAGTGGGTGCAGAACAGTTGGTGCAGCGCACCGCGCACGAGCCAAAGCAGGGCGAGGCATTGCCTCACTCGGGAAGTGCAAGGAGTCAGGGAGTTCCCTTTCCTAGTCAAAGAAAGGGGTAACAGACAGCACCTGGAAAATCAGGTCACTCCCACCCTAATACTGCGCTTTTCCAGCGGGCTTGGAAAAGGGCACACCAGGAGATTGTGTCCTGCACCTGGCTCAGAGGGTCCTACGCGCATGGAGTCTCGCTGATTGCTAGCACAGCTGTCTGAGATCAAACTGCAAGGCGGCAGCGAGGCTGGGGGAGGAGTGCCCACCATTGCCCAGGCTTGCTTAGGTAAACAAAGCAGCCAGGAAGCTCGAACTGGGGGGAGCCCACCACAGCTCAAGGAGGTCTGCCTGCCTGCCTCTGTAGGCTCCACCTCTGGGGGCAGGGCACAGACAAACAAAAAGACAGCAGGAACCTCTGCAGACTTAAATATCCCTGTCTCACAGCTTTGAAGAGAGTAGTGGTTCTCCCAGCACACAGCTGGAGATCTGAGAATGGGCAGACTGCCTCCTAAAGTGGGTCCCTGACCCCCGAGCAGCCTAACTGGGAGGCATCCCCCAGTAGGGACAGACTGACATCTCACTCGGCCAGGTACTCCTCTGAGACAACTTCCAGAGGAACGATCAGACAGCTGAATTTGCGGTCTCACGAAAATCCACTGTTCTGCAGCCACCGCTGCTGACACCCAGCAAAACAGGGTCTGGAGTGGACCTCTAGCAAACTCCAATAGACCTGCAGCTGAGGGTCCTGTCTGTTAGAAGGAAAACTAACAAACAGAAAGGACACCCACACCAAAAACCCATCTCTGATTCGTGTACCTGAAAGTGACGGGGAGAATGGAACCAAGTTGGAAAACACTCTGCAAGATATTATCCATGAGAACTTCCCCAATCTAGCAAGGCAGGCCAACATTCAGATTCAAGAAATACAGAGAACACCACAAAGATAATCCTCGAGAAGAGCAACTCCAAGACAAATAATTGTCAGATTCACCAAAGTTGAAAAGAAGGAAAAAATGTTAAGGGCGGCCAGAGAGAAAGGTGGGGTTACCCACAAAGGGAAGCCCATCAGACTAACAGCTGATCTCTTGGCAGAAACTCTACAAGCCAGAAGAGAGTGGGGGCCAATATTCAACATTCTTAAAGGAAAGAATTTTCAACCCAGAATCTCATATCCAGCCAAACTAAGCTTCATAAATGAAGGAGAAATAAAATACTTTACAGACAAGCAAATGCTGAGAGATTTTCTCACCACCAGGCCTGCCTTACAAGAGCTCCTGAAGGAAGAACTAAACATGGAAAGGAACAACCTGTACCAGCCACTGCAAAAACATGCCAAATTGTAAAGACCATCCAGGCTAGGAAGAAACTGCATCAACTAATGAGCAAAATAACCAACTAACATCATAATGACAGGATCAGATTCACACATAACAATATTAACTTTAAATGTAAATGGGCTAAATGCTCCAATTAAAAGACACAGACTGGCAAATTGGTTAAGGAGTCAAGACCCATCAGTGTGCTGTATTCAGGAAACCCATCTCACGTGCAGAGACACACGTAGACTCAAAGGGATGGAGGAAGATCTACCAAGCAAATGGAAAACAAAAAAAGGCAAGAGTTGCAATCCTAGTCTCTGATAAAATAGACTTTAAACCAACAAAGATCAAAAGAGACAAAGAAGGCCATTACATAATGGTAAAGGGATCAATTCAATAAGAAGAGCTAACTATCCTAAATATATATGCACCCAACACAGGAGCATGCAGATTCATAAAGCAAGTCCTGAGTGACCTACAAGGGGACTTAAACTCCCACACAATAATAATGGGAGATTTTAACACCCCACTGTCAACATTAGACAGATCAACTAGACAGAAAGTTAACAAGGATACCCAGGAATTGAACTCAGTTCTGCACCAAGTGGACCTAATAGACATCTACAGAACTCGCCACCCCAAATCAACAGAATATACATTATTTTCAGCACCACACCACACCTATTCCAAAACTGACCACATAGTTGGAAGTAAAGCTCTCCTCAGCAAATGTAAAAGAACAGAAACTATAACAAACTGTCTCTCAGACCACAGTGCAATCAAACTAGAATTCAGGATTAAGAAACTCACTCAAAACTGCTCAACTACATGGAAACTGAACAACCTGCTCCTGAATGACTACTGGGTACATAACGAAATGAAGGCAGAAATAAAGATGTTCTTTGAAACCAACGAGGACAAAGACACAACATACCAGAATCTCTGGGACACATTCAAAGCAGTGTGTAGAGGGAAATTTATAGCACTAAATGCCCACAAGAGAAAGCAGGAAAGATCCAAAATTGACACCCTAACATCACAATTAAAAGAACTAGAAAAGCAAGAGCAAAGACATTCAAAAGCTAGCAGAAGGCACGAAATAACTAAAATCAGAGAAGAACTGAAGGAAATAGAGACACAAAAAACCCTTCAAAAAATTAATGAATCCAGGAGCTGGTTTTTTGAAAAGATCAACAAAATTGATAGACCGCTAGCAAGACTAATAAAGAAGAGAGAAGAATCAAATAGATGCAATAAAAAATGATAAATGGGATATCACCACCAATCCCACAGAAATACAATCTACCATCAGAGAATACTACAAACACCTCTACACAAATAAACTAGAAAATCTAGAAGAAATGGATAAATTCCTTGACAAATACACCCTCCCAAGACTACACCAAGAAGAAGTTGAATCTCTGAAGAGACCAATAACAGACTCTGAAATTGTGGCAATAATCAATAGCTTACCAACCAAAAAGAGTCCAGGACCTGATGGATTCACAGCCGAATTCTACCAGAGGTACAAGGAGGAACTGGTACCATTCCTTCTGAAACTATTCCAATCGATAGAAAAGGAGGGAATCCTCCCTAACTCATTTTATGAGGCCAGCATCATCCTGATACCAAAGCCTGGCAGAGACACAACCAAAAAAGAGAATTTCAGACCAATATCCTTGATGAACACTGATGCAAAAATACTCAATAAAATACTGGCAAACTGAATCCAGCAGCACATCAAAAAGCTTATCCACCATGATCAAGTGGGCTTCATCCCTGGGATGCAAGGCGCATTCAACATACGGAAATCAATAAATGTAATCCAGCATATAAACAGAACCAATGACAAAAACCACATGATTATCTCAATAGATGCAGGAAAGGCCTTTGACAAGATTCAACAACTCTTCATGCTAAAAACTCTCAATAAATTAGGTATCGATGGGACGTATCTCAAAATAATAAAAGCTATCTATGACAAACCCATAGCCAATATCATACTGAATGGGCAAAAACTGGAAGCATTCCCTTTGAAAACTGGCACAAGACAGGGATGCCCTCTCTCACCACTCCTATTCAACATAGTGCTGGAAGCTCTGGCCAGGGAAATCAGGCAGGAGAAGGAAATAAAGTGTATTCAATTAGAAAAGAGGAAGTCAAATTGTCCCTGTTTGCAGATGATATGATTGTATATCTAGAAAACCCATTGTCTCAGCCCAAAATCTCCTTAAGTTGAACAGCAACTTCAGCAAAGTCTCAGGATACAAAATCAATGTATAAAAATCACAAGCATTGTTGTACACCAATCACAGACAAACAGAGAGCCAATTCATGAGTGAACTCCCATTCACAATTGCTTCAAAGAGAATAAAATACCTAGGAATCCAACTTACAAGGGATGTGAAGGACCTCTTCAAGGAGAACTACAAACCACTGCTCAATGAAATAAAAGAGGATACAAACAAATGGAAGAACATTCCATACTCATGGGTTGGAAGAATCAACATCGTGAAAATGGCCATACTGCCCAAGGTAATTTAGATTCAATGCCATCCCTATCAAGCTACCAACAACTTTCTTCACAGAATTGGAAAAAACTACTTTAAAGTTCATATGGAACCAAAAAACAGCGTGCATTGCCAAGTCAATCCTAAGTCAAAAGAACAAAGCTGGAGGCATCACGCTACCTGACTTCAAACTATACTACAAGGCTACAGTAACCAAAACAGCATGGTCCTGGTACCACAAGAAAGACATGGATCAATGGATCAGAACAGAGCCCTCAGAAATAATGCTGCATATCTACAACTATCTGATCTTTGACAAACCTGACAAAAACAAGCAATGGGAAAAGGATTCCCTATTTAATAAATCGTGCTGGGAAAACTGGCTAGCCATATGTAGAAAGCTGAAACTGGATCCCTTCCTTACACCTTATACAAAAATTAATTCAAGATGGATTAAAGACTTACATGTTAGACCTAAAACCATAAAAACCCTAGAAGAAAACCTAGGCAATACCATTCAGGACATAGGCATGGGCAACGACTTCATGTATAAAACACCAAAAGCAACGGCAACAAAAGCCAAAATTGACAAATGGGATCTAATTAAACTAAAGAGCTTCTGCACAGGAAAAGAAACTACCATCAGAGTGAACAGGCAACCTAGAGAATGGGAGAAAATTTTCCCAACCTACTCATCTGACAAAGGGCTAATATCCAGAATCTACAATGAACTCAAACAAATTTACAGGAAAAAAACAAACAACCCCATTAAAAAGTGGGCGAAGGACATGAACAGACACTTCTCAAAAGAAGACATTTATGCAGCCAAAAAACACATGAAAAAATGCTCATCATCACTGGCCATCAGAGAAATGCAAATCAAAACCACAATGAGATACCATCTCACACCAGTTAGAATGGCAATCATTAAAAAGTCAGGAAACAACAGGTGCTGGAGAGGATGTGGAGAAATAGGAACACTTTTACACTGTTGGTGGGACTGTAAACTAGTTCAACCAGTGTGGAAGTCAGTGTGGAGATTCCTCAGAGATCTTGAACTAGAAATATCATTTGACCCAGCCATCCCATTACTTGATATATACCCAAAGGACTATAAATCATGCTGCTATAAAGACACATGCACACGTATGTTTACTGCGGCACTATTGACAATAGCAAAGACTTGGACCCAACCCAAATGTCCAACAACGATAGACTGGATTAAGAAAATGTGGCACATATACACCATGGAATACTATGCAGCCATAAAAAATGATGAGTTCATGTCCTTTGTAAGGACATGGATGAAACTGGAAACCATCATTCTCAGTAAACTATCGCAAGGACAAAAAACCAAACACCACATGTTCTCACTCATAGGTGGGAATTGAACATTGAGAACACATGGACACAGGAAGGGGAACATCACACTCTGGGGACTGTTGTGGGGTGGGGGGAGGGGCACGGGACAGCATCAGGACATATACTTATTGCTAAATGATGAGTTAATGGGTGCAGCACACCAACATGGCACATGGATACATATGTAACAAACCTGCACATTGTGCACATGTACCCTAAAACTTAAAGTATAATAATAATAATAATAAAAAAAGAAGAAGTAAAAACATGTTCAGGCAAAGAAAAAATTAGAGGGAAAAACAACAGCATTTTATGTTTGAAAGTATGAAACAGACAAGTATCTAACCTAACAAGCATAGGTCTAACCTAGAAGTAGGGAAAGCAAAAAACAATTCTACTTAAATCACAGAGGTTTAAAAAAATCTCAGAACCACCCCCATCCCATATTTTTTTTTTCTGAAAAGGAGAATGATTACTGCCCCTTCCCCGCCGAAAAAAAAAGTTTGCTTTAAGTCAACTCGGGCTGCCATAACAAAATACCACAGACTGGGTGGATTAAATAACCAGAATTTATTTTCTCATAGTTTTGAAGACTGGAAGTCCAAGATCAAGATGCAAGTATGACTGGTGTCTCGGGAGAGCTCTCCCATTGGGTTGCCCACGACCACCTTCTCACTGGCAGAGAGTGGGAAGGAGCTCTGTGGTATCTCTTCTCATGGGAATACTAATTCCATTAGGTCAGGGCCACACTCTTAAAAACGTT
Source organism: Symphalangus syndactylus (assembly GCF_028878055.3). NCBI lineage: Eukaryota > Metazoa > Chordata > Mammalia > Primates > Hylobatidae > Symphalangus > Symphalangus syndactylus. The sequence continues at coordinate 17,187,009 of NC_072428.2, forward strand.
ATTTGGTATTAATTACCACCTAAATGTCCTATCTCTAAATATAATCACATTAGGGGTTAGAGCTTTAACAAATTAATTTTGAGAGGGACACAATTTATTACATAGCATTCTGACCCCGGCCTCCCAAAATGCATGTCCTTCTTGCATGCAAAATACATTCAGTCCATCTTGACAGCCCCAAAATACTTCCTTGATTCCAGCATCAACTCTGAAGTCAAAAATCCAAAGTCTCATCTAAATATGTAAATTAGATATGAGTGAGATGCAAAGTACAATTCATCCTGAGGCTACATTCAGCTTGAGCTGTGAGCCTGTGAAGCTAAATAAGTCTGTACTTCTAAAATAAGATGGTGGAACAGGCATAGGATAGAAATTCTCATTCCAAAAGGGAAAAATCAGAAAGAAGAAAGTTACTGGTTCCTAGCAAGTACAAGACCTAATAAAGCAAATTCCCTTTGATGCTAAGCCTGGAGAAGAATCCTCTTTGGCTTGATGTCCTGGACCTTCAGGTGCAGTGGAGTAACTGCTCTGTTGGATGGATCTACCTCCATATCACTGGGCCTTACTCCTGAAGAACTGGTTGAAAGCATCATGGTCCCCCAGAATGAAAGAGGCCTCACCCTTTAAAACTGAGAAAGAACTAGCCCTGGCCCCTGGGCCTGTGGTGGGAGTGACAGTCCTACTGATGCCTGAATTGCCTTTGAAGTCATTCTTCCATTTTCTTGAAGGTTTGCCACTCTGTGAAACTTTAGGCTGCATGTTTGTGGCAAGAGGCTTCTGTTGGTACTATATAACACAAGAAATCCGAGTCTTCTTTCATTTCATTTCATCTCTGTCCCTTTCAGTTCAAATTGGCAGTGTTTCTTCTCATATAATCCCATACTCCTTTTATCAAATAATGGTCCAGCTACATATTTTTGGTGTTCTCTTCTGAATATGATTTCTCATTTTTACAATATGGATAAGCTGATAATTTTTCAAATATTTAAGTTCAGATTATTTTTGCTTAACAGTGTCTTCATCAGTTCATCTCTCTCTTTTGCATTTTGCTATAAGTAGTCAGGAGGACCCAGGCTACACTCTCAATATTTTCCTTAAAAATAACCTCAGGAAAATACCGAATTTTATCACTTGCAGGTTTTACTTTTCACAGAGTACTAGAATACAATTCCATACAATTCAACCAAGTCCTTTGCCACTTTATAACAAGGACTGCTACTACTATCTGAATGTTTCTGTCCACCCCCAGCCCCAAATTCCTATGTTAAAACCTATCACCAATGTGATTATATTAGGAGGGGGGGCCTTTGAGGTGTGATTAGATCACTGGGTTATAGCCCTTATAAATGGGATTTGTGTCCTTATAAATAAGTTCCCAGAGAGCTGCCTTACGCCTTCTGCCTTGTGAGGACACAAGAAAGAAGGTGCTATCTATGAACCAGGAAATGGGCTGTCACTACTCATTGAATCTCCTGTCACTTTGATCTTGGCATTCCTGGTTCCCAAACCTGTGAGAAAGAAATTTCTGTTATTTGTAAGCTACCCAGTTTATAGTATTTGCTAGTATCCCAAATTAACTAAGACAAAATTGGTACTGAGAAGTGGGAGTGCTGCTGTAACAAGACCTAAAACTTGGATGTGGCTTTGGAACAGGTTAATGGGTAGAAACTGGAATAATTTTGAGGTGCATGCTAGAAATAGCCTTCATTATTGGGAATGGACTGTTAAGGATGATTCTGGTGAAGGCGCAGAAGGAGAAGAAGAGAGCTCTTACATGGCCATGATCAGAATGCTGATAAAAGTGTATATGGTAAAGGTTATTCTCAGGAAGTCTCAGACAGAAATAAGAGACATATTATTGGAAACTGGAAGGAAGGCAACCCTTGTTATAAAATGGCAAAGAACTTGGCCGAATTCTGTTCATGTCCTAGTCTTTTTTGGAAAGTAGAACTTGTGAGCTATGAAATTGTATATTCTGCTGAAGAAATTTAGAAGCAAAGTGTTGGAGGTACAGCTTGGCTTTTCTTAAATGCTTACAGTAAAAGGCAAGAAAGGAAAAATGATTTAAAGAGAATATTCAATAAAACAGGAAGCAGACATTTTTATATGGAATTTATCCATATATTCATATTGAAAGTAATACAAAAGCACATTTGGGAGAGAACAAGGCTACGTCCAAGCTGACGTTTAATAAGGAGATTAACAAGGATCTTCCATTTTTATGGAAACCAGAGGCTATTTATCAAGGCAATGGAAAAATGACCCAGAAGGTATTTCAGAGATCATCAAAGCTGCCCATTCCATCACAGGCCAAGAATCTGAATGAAGTAAGACAATTGCCTTTCCTACAGTTTCTAATAATATTTTCCTCATTTCTGTCGAAGACTCCACCAGAATGACCTTTTAAAGGTCCATTTTCCTACCAGCATTCTGTACATCACTATTTATGTATTCTCTAAGAAGATGCAGTTTTATCTCTAGATCTCTTTTCTTTCTGAGCTCTCATTAGAATTGATTTTAATGTCCATATTTCTGCCAACACTATTTTTGCAACAATCTAGATTTTTCTAGCAAGAACCTAAAAAATTTTCCAACCTCTGACCATGACTTAGTTCCAGATCCATTTCCACATTTTTTTAAATCAGTATCAGGCCATCGATTCTTGGTTCCAAAATCTGTTTTAGTTGGCTTGAGCTGCCATAAAAAGATACTATAGATGGGTTGGGTTAAACAGCCAAAATTTTTTTTTTACATATTTGGAGACTAGAAGTCTAAGATCAAATTACTTTCAGGGTCAGTGTCTGAAGAGGGTTTTTTTCTTGGGTCACAGATGACTACCTTTTTGCTATGTCCTCACAGGGCAGAGCAGGGGATTGGAGTAAGCTCTCTGATGTCTCTTCTTTTAAAGACACCAGTTCTGTAGAATCAGGGCCTGGCTCTTATGATCTCATTTAAACTTTATCACCTCCTAAAGACCTTTCTTGAAATGCAGACACATTGGGGATTAAGACTTCAAAATATGAATTTTGGAGTGATACAGTTTAGTCTATAGCAGTCATTTAAGAAGCGGACTCACCCAAATCTTTCATCTATTGTGAAAAACCAAGAGGATGGTTCTTAGTCATTCTGGCAGAAGATAGGAGGTTTATTCTTAAGGGAAGGTAAAAACAGAGAATCCCTGAACTGAGGATTTTAAAATCTAGCTAAGTGCAGGGGATAATTTTTGGAGACATTTAACCTTAGTCCCCTACCCAGTTCCTAGACCACTTAGTACTTAGTCCTGTACTGAGTTCTCAGACAACTGGTCAGGTATATTTATTCTAGAAAGAAAAAAAAAAATTAAAACAAAACAAAACCAAAACATATCAAAACATGGAAGTATGTTTTCTGGGGAAAAATAACTAAGGAAAAATATTTTCTTCTAGTGATATCAGGGACTGTCTAATAAAATGTTACAACCAGATTGCCTTACAGACTAGAGCACAGTTGTCATGTTTTACCCACAGGCTTAGAACTTCCAACCAGATTTAAATGCCGTGTTTTAAAATGTGAAGAGATAGCCATGGATCACTACACATTTAGACATTTGTTTATATTATGAAAAATATAAACAAAAAGCAAACAAACACAGAAAGGACAACTTGGAAGAAACTGTTATGGAAAGGAGAATAAAACTTCAGTAGACATTAAATAACCAAAAAGACCAAAGGAGATATTTTCTATAAACAATAAGCAAAATATTACCTTTTAAAAATCAAGAAATTAAAGAAAAAATGTGGTTGTTAACCTAAATTATGACAGCAGTATGAAAAACCACCCACTTTGAAATTAATATTGTAGAAATTTCCTAGAAACTAGAAAAAAAGAACAAAGAAATAAAACTAGTTTAAAATATTAATAAGAAAAGTTTAGGGGAGAAATCCATAAAATAAAACATCCAGGCTGGGCGCGGTGGCTCACAACCGTAATCCCAGCACTTTGGGAGGCCGAGGTGGGTGGATCACAAGATCAGATCAAGACCATCCTGGCTAACACGGTGAAACCCTGTCACTACTAAAAATACAGAAAATTAGCCGGAAGTGGTGGCGGGCACCTGTAGTCCCAGCTACTCAGGAGGCTGAGGCAGAACAATGGTGTGAACCCAGGAGGCGGAGCTTGCAGTGACCTGAGATCGGGCCACTGCACTCCAGCCTGGGCGACAGAGCAAGACTCCATCTCAAAAAAATAAAATAAAATAAAATAAAATAAACCAAATAAAAGTAATTCAAAAATGAACAGAGATAATGGAAATAAATTATCAAATAAATAAATTAGGAAAATATTCTGGAACAAAGCATCCACATTGCAAGAACTGCCTAATGTATGAATATAGACATTCATGGAGGCACATCACTATAAATTTACAATGCTGGGGGCAAAAAGGTGAATGTAAAACTTTCTGATGAGGAAATCTGTCTCCTATAAGACAATATTCTTAATGTTGCCATATTTTTCAAAAGCAATACTTGAAGTTAGAAGTCAGTGGAGTAAAACCATAAAAGTCAGACTTTTTTTTAAATTTAGAATTCTATTCCCTGTCACATTAGCAGTAAACTTTATAGCTAGAATTGATAGTTTCAGTCATGCAGGCATCAAGAAATTAACTTCGCCTGACCCAGGAGCTAATGAAATAAGTGTTCCCATGGCCTTTTCCCCTGCTCCACCCCTACCCTATGAAAGAGAAAAACAAACAAAAGACAGAAGATCTAAGCATAGGAATACTACATAAGAGAGAGTCTAAGACGATGCCTAAGATTATGTGGATTAAGATCCCACGTGACTGCATAGAATCCATAGAGAGCAATAAATCCAGTTGAAGGAAGTCAGAAAACTCTACAAAATATTTGAATATATGGAAAAGACTTTAAAACTTTAAGAATATTTAGAAATAAATTATTGATATATATCAGTAATGATTTTGCTTGATATATATATATACATACATAAAGCAAATATATATCAAACAAAATCATTAATTTTAAAAATTATTTTAATCATTTATATATTCAATAAGTATACTGAATGCTCATTAGAGTTTAGCACACTATAAGGAAAATCATTTTTAGAGGAGTTAAGTTATAATCAATTCTCATTAAAAATTATTGTCAGAATCAAAATACTTCTAATTACTAGCTATATGAGATGGGCCAGTTACTTAAATTCTGAGCACCTTTAAAACAAAATTATGAAATAAGGATAATTTCTTTTCTCAGACTATTGTGAAAATTAAAGTAGATCATTTGTTTCCTATTACTTTGATATTCCTATTAGTCATACACCCTGACATGCTATTTAAAGTGAATTTAGTATATTTTAACTGGTTGTAGGTACAGATGCTCCTTGACTTTTAATGGGGTTCCATTTCCATAAACCCAACATATTTTGAAAATATCATAAGTCAAAAATGCCTTTAATATACCTAACCAACCGAGCATCACAGCTTAGTCTTGTCTTCCTTAAATGTGCTCAGAATATTACATTAGCCTACAGTTGTGCAAAATAATCTAACACAAAGTTTATTTCATAATAAGGTGCTGAATATCTCATGTAATTTTTTTTTTTTTTTTTTGAGACGGAGTTTCACTCTTGTTGCCCAGGCTGGACTTCAGTGGTGCGATCCCAGCTCACTGTAACCTCTGCCTTCCAGTTTCAAGAGATTCTCCTGCCTCAGTCTCCCAAGTAGCTGGTATTACAGGCACCCACCACATCTGGCTAATTTTTTTTTGTATTTTTAGTAGAGATGGGGTTTCACCATGTTAGCCAGGCTGGTCTCAAACTCCTGACCTCGTAATCTGCCCTCCTCGGCCTCCAAAAGTGCTAGGATTACAGACATGAGCCACCGCGCCCAGCCCTCATGTATTTTATGGAATCCTGTACTGAAAGTGAAAAAAAATGGTCATGAGGGTACCTGAAGTGTGGTTTCTATTGAACACATTTTGCTTTTGTACTATCATAAAGTCAAAAAATAACTAAATTGAACCATCTGAAGTTGGGGACCATATGTGAAAATATTAAAATTGCTAGCATTATTGAAAACTACAATATTACTGAATTTGAGACATTAAGACATGGGCTAAAAAATAATACATAATAAAGATTTTTTAGGCATTTTAAGTGTAATTATATTTTAGGCAAATTTTTATGCAACCTTTTTGCTACACACATTTTAAGTAAAGCGTATCTTCATACAAGTTTAGAACTTAATTAGAAATTTGAATTGCTTATGAATTTATCATATCTGTAAATTAAATAAAATGTATGAAATTTCTATTGAGAAGAAGTAGTCAGTAGTGCTTTGCAAATGTTAAAAAAAATTACAATCTCATGTTGAACAATATGGTACTGAACAAAAATTGAGATGAGATTAAAATCAAGGTTAAAAGCACTTGTATTAATTAAACAATTCCTGGAAGGCTTGGGGTCAAATGTTGGCTTTGATCTCTGTTAATCTGAGTAGACACCAGACCATATAATAAATGTGACCTACTTGATTTTGCAATCATTAGAGTTCCAACTCTTCATCGCTCAAGATATCATGATTTTTGTTGCATTTGTTTGATGCTTCTACTCGGTTAAACTTGTAAATAAAAGTTGTGTTACATATTAACAATGAAAGAAAAAGAAAAATATTTATATAACTTAGTTCTTAGGGCAATCATCAATTTATCAATTACATCTAAAAAGAATCTTAAATAAAATGCTTAAAGACTAGAAATGTTGAACAATAGGTACCTTCTTAGATCCTATGATGACGTTAACAGCATTCATGAAAGCTAAGTGCAGGCACACTTTATGCAGAACTGTATTTCCAACAAGCTACATATAAGTCATACTCTATTTTCTCATTGACTACAAAATAAATTCCATGAGGCTTTATCATCACATGCAATTTATTCTTAGAAGGCTGTTGTTCTTAAGATTCATTTTTGAGTTCGTCTTAAATACCAGGCAGAGGTCAAGGCCACAAATATAAAAACAAATATTCTAACTTATCTAAGCAGGAAAAAGAGCTCATTAAAATGAAATTGGTTAGTGCCCAGAAATGTGGAGGGCTGAAAAACCAAGCTCAGAATATGAGCAAGAATGACCAGACACGGTGGTTCACCCCTGTAATTCCAGTATTTTGGGAGGCTGAGGTGGGTGGATCACCTGAGGTCAAGTGTTCGAGACCAGACTGGCCAACATGGTAAAACCCCATCTCTGCTAGAAATACAAAAATTAGCTGGGCATGGTGACTGGTGCCTGTTATCCTAGCTACTCAGGAGGCTGAGGTAGGAGAATCACTTGAACCTAGGAGGCAGAGGTTGCCATGAGCCAAGATCACGCCATTGCACTCCAGCCTGTGCAACAAGAGAAAAACTCCATCACAAAAATAAAATAAAATAGAATATGAGCAAGAGTAAAGAAGTTAAGCAGCAAGGCTCTAAACTACTAGCAGAGCTCAAAACTGTTTCATCAAGGGCGACAATGTCAGCTTCCCCTGATGACCTACAAACTGGTTGTTTCTGTTTCTATTGCAAGCTGCCACTACTTCCTTGGGTCAATAGCTTATGATTCGGTCTAGGGTATTTCAATAATTAGGTAAATGTACAGTCATAGGGACAAAAACAAAAGCTAGGTAAAAGAACGTCTAGCATTTAGGGCTTCTGTAGTAGAAGACTGTTCTGCATCCCCTCAAGATACTTACAATGGGATAATCCCAAATGTACTAAGGGAGTTCAGGTACTGGCAAACAAATGATGACAACTGTTTATGCCATCTTGTTTCTAGCACCTGAGATCAGTAAAGAATGATTTACAAATTAGCACATACCCAAAAAGAGAACCGTCCATTGCTATCCATTGCAAACTTATTGTCATGTGTATAAACTCATTTTTGTTTATTGCCTCAATTGCTTCAAATTTTTATTTGTTTAATGATAGATATACCTATACACTAACATCAATGCTACAAGAGAGGGAGTTTTGTTTCTACCCTTTGTTGATCTTTCAAGCTGACCACTTACACACGTATGCCACGTAACTAAAACACACATGATATTGACTGCCCTACAATTTCTGCCTCTACTTAACCATGTGGTTTCAGTGATAGTGATATGGTTTGGCTCTGTGTCCCCACCCCAATTTCATCTGGAATTGTCATCTCCACATGTTGAGGGAGGGACCTAGTGGGAGGTGATTGGATTATGGAGGTGGTTCCCCCCATGCTGTTCTCATGACAGTGAGTGAGTTCTCATGAGATCTGATAGTCTAAAAATGTGCCACTTGCTCCTTGCTCTGTCTCCTGCTGCCATGTGAGATGTGCCTTTCTTCCTCTTCACTTTCTGCCATGATTGTAAATTTCCTGAGGCCTCCCCAGCCATGCTTTCTGTACAGCCAGTGGAACTGTGAGTCAATTAAACCTCTTCTTTTTAAGCTACCGAGTCTCAGGTAGTTCTTTATAGCAATGTGAAAATGGACTAATACAGATAGCTTTAGTCTAGTTAGTTTACACGATCTTCTCTCCTTACCCAATGAATTGTTCTGAACAGTTGAGCAAAGCTGGGCCAATGAGAATTATTCCACAAGATTTGTTTTCTAATAGCATTGCAGGAGAAAAAGTATTTCATTTAAATCTGAGACTCAGGCTCCGTCACTGATGACTGTGGATTCTGCCAAGTAGTCTGCAGTGAAACAGAAACATGCGTGCATGAAGTGTGCCCTCCAGAGAAATAGAAAAGTTTTGAGGGCATCCTAATCAATTTGTTCCTCCTCTTCTTACTATTTAGTTTTCAATCATTTCTTCAATTGCATGTGATACTTTAATAATATTCTTTCAATGAATTATCCTTCTTGCCAAAACAAGTTCTATCAATTTTTCTGTCCTTTGCAATTCAAATTGGTATGACTAACTTACACTGAATAACACCTCAAAGTACCTGATTCACTGAAGGATTTGAGATGGAAAAATCTTACTTCCCCATCTTCCTTTTTTTGTTTGGTGCAAACCTTCTGTCCCACTCCCCAGGTGGGGGTAGTGTTGAGAAAATTATTTCTCCTCCCCTATTCAAGCTATTCAAGGAAAAGAAAAGTAATCTGGTAGGAACATGACAACTTGAACAAACAATGTTAACTATGGTTATGTCTACTGTTCCTAGAAGCATAAAAAGTATCTTTCTCTTTCTCTTGGGACCAGTGTCTTGATTATATAGAATAATAAAAGGCTCACTCTCCTCTTCCCATGTTGGTAGCTGCACAGCAGATTTAAGGCCTATTTTTCTATTGTTTTCCAGTAATGAAATTTGTGAGATTGGCTGACTTGTGGCTCATGGAATCTGTTTTGTGGAATTCACTCTTCTAACAGGTAGGTCAAAAAAGAAAAAAAATTGGTATGGTTAAAGAGAATGTCTCCAATTGCATCTGATCGCAGCTGTATTCTCTAATTCAGATTTAAAAGGAAATCTTTACATGTATGAGGACATTAAACCCTCAGTGACAAAGTTTACACCATGATCCTCATTAAGTTCCGTGAATTTTATCTGTAAAGGCTAACATTTAAGACCAGGTGGAGAGAGGAGTAATTGGCGTTTCTGTCAACACAACAATATTGAGAGAGTTATCTGTATTATCAGTTTAATATACACTCACAGATATTCAGGATTTTGTCCATGTTTTGATACTTTCTTCTCCTTCAATAGGAACCAAATATTTTTTAATTAATGAGAAAAGAAAAACACTATCTTTTTTCCATGTTTTATATGGAAGAAGCAAACGTCATCTATTTTCTATCACTCATCACAGAGTCAACAAATGTTTTCTGATCAGGAACTGTAATGTCAGGTTCTGTGTGCAGTGCTAGGAAACAGATAAAACATATATGCCTGCCCTCAGTGTATTTAGGACATAAGCTTATTAACTTTGATCAGAGATTTTTCTCTTTTATCAGAGATTTCCCTTAGGATATAGGGAAAGTGTATTATACTCACTCGCTATAAAAATGTCTACTTATAATAGGGTATAAAACACTGAAATATCTTTTATAATATATTGATTTTATAAAACACATGAAAGAACACAGACTGGGCATTTGGCTTACACCTTTTCTCTAGAATAACTAGATAAGTGTCATTTCATGAATTATTTAATCTTTGAAGGCTTTGATCTTCTCATCTATAAAATGGGAGTAGATTTTGTTGTACAGATTAAATAGGCAAGCATATGTCTTGTAAATGTCAAGGCAGACACTTATGCTAAGTGAGATCAGATGGAATGCTGGTGATTTTCCACTTAGGCCATGCATTCTGTAGAGTAATAGGATCCTCAAGTGAATAAAAAATGGTTATTAAGAGTAAAAGCATCTTACTATTTTGATGGGTAAAGCACAAATACACATACAGTACATAAAAAGATACACACTTTATCTGTAGTACTCAAATTTCACAGGGGAGGTGATTGAGAAAACAATATTTTAAAAGACTGTTTCTTTAACTGGGGTGAGTTTAAAATGTTGAGAAACTGACCTAGGGAATAATCTAGTTTCTTCCTAAAATACTTACAATACCATGTGAACATTACTTCTTCTATGTTCCGTTTCTAAAATTTATGAGGGCATTTATAAGCAACCTTTCCTTATCTACCTTATAGGGTTGTGGTGAAGATCAAATGATAATGTGTATGCAAATATTTTGAAGTATAAAAAGTCCTCCATGTTATCAAACATCATTAGTGATTTTCTCCCATGATGGGCAAAAATAAAATACAGTTCTTAAACAGAAAATGTAATATCTCACTATTTGAGACAACTCACATTCCCAGCTCCTTTACAAATGGAGGTGATGCTGGTGACCATTTTGAAATGTGGTTCTTCTACTTGACAGATTTAGGTATATCACTAAATACACTTTAAAAGAAGGTTGCCTATTTCTCAACTTAGGAAAATAGTGTAGGAAGCAATTCTCTTTTCCTTCAAGTACATCAGTTTTTACTTTTCAGGTCCTGTGTCCCAACCTACACTCCTCAAATCACACGTATTATCCTTGAATGTCTAATGTTGTCTAAAATTGCTTGATCACCTGGATCATTTTTCTCTATTTCAGTATTATTTTTACTTTAGTTTATTTATTCTCCACTCAAAAAAAGTGTTGAAGACCAACTATTATTTGGACTCTGTCCTAGGCACTGGACATACCATAGTGACAAGAACAGACAATATTCCTAGCCATATGATGCTAACAATGGTAAATTTTACATTAGTTAGGTGCTCCTGGAAAACAATAAAAATTAAGAAACCCCATCATCATTTTGTGTTTTCAGATAGGCCTATTACTGCAAGGCACAATCATTCCCCGTATGAACTATATATATAAGATTCATGGATGTCCCATTGTTTACCTATGACAAGGCCAGATGCAGGCCCTCCAAATTTCCTTTCATTCATAAATATTAGCTGAACTGCTTGCATCCATGGACCAATCTGGACAAAATACCTGCTATTTTGACTTGACCAAATTTTAGCTAGGCTTCTCTCCTTCTGCAAGACCCTGAACTTGAATCCACCTTCAGCCAGAGGCAGCCTACAACCCATCATTGTAGAATAGCTGATCTTAGCATAAAAGAGTCTGTCATCTACTATCCTATCAAACAACTCTTTCATCCCACCCTCTGTCATCCATTAAAACTTGTTTACTATTCCCTGTAAATGGAAAGCCCTTTTCTGACAAACCTTTCAGATCCTTCCAGTTCTCATGGTCAAAGTATTCCCTTTAATGAAGTCATTCCCCCAATCTATTGCAGTAGTCTTCTTCTCTCCTATTGCAAATATATGTTCGAGTCTCTCCTACCGTCACTCTGGATTTTCTCTTAATTTGACAGTGCTTATATACAAATGGATGTGAATCATTGTGCATAACACAATATTAAATTATCCAATATCTAATCCTGAGCATAAAGTTTATAATGTTCTTTTGAAACTTAAGGAAATTTGTGAGTATCCTTTGGTTTTCATTTCTGCTCTCCATTTCTAACAGGTGACACATGGGCATTTGACCTAGATGGAAAACAATGTAAATTTATTTCAGGGACAATATTATCAGACTGTGATGGCTATTGGGAATCCAGTAGCAAGAGTTCCCACCCAAAATGCATTCTCTGGAAGAAATGATGATCTATTAATTTTTTTTTGGTTTGGTTGGTTGGTATAGACTCACATGTGATTCATTTATACCATCCTCTATAAACCTCAATCCAGGTTTTTCCCAAATTATTTTATTAGTTTTCATGACACTGTCATCTGAGTTTTCGGTTCCCATTGCCAAAACACATGGACGCTTTCCCCATTTGACCTATTAGTTGCCTGAAAGCCTACCAGTAAGAATAACTCTCTCTCTGTCACACACACACACACACACACACACACACACACACAGTCATTCCTTCTAGATTATCTGGATTCTTAGTCTTTGTTTATATGTTGCCTTCATGGTCTTGTTTTTTTGCAAATATAATAGATAAATTTAGCCTATTTTTCTCGGGTCAGGTAAACCCATTAAAGCCAAAAACAAAAAAAACTTCTTGACCCACAACATATAACTTTTACTTCCAAGCAACCATGTTGAAGATCACTTTAATTATCATCAGCTACTACCCACCGTGTTATTCTTTTGACCTGAAATTTATTGCTGCTCAAAAACCTTAAGGTGGTAACATAAAATGAAAGCAAGTGCTGATTTTAAATATGGAAATTACAAATTGGGAATTTACAGCTGAAATCCACGTTTGCGCTGAAGCCAGTGGAAGTGAAGAAGGGAAATTGTTGTGGTAAAAATGAAAAAGTACAGAAGGGTGATATTTTTACTCATTAGTAAAAGAGCTTTAGTTTGGGTCTGCTTCTTAGTTTTTCCTTTTGCAATTTTTTTCAAAGGAAATGAATGATTTAAATATGAAGCAACATTTACAAAGGAGACAGAATGCTTTCATGTTCTTTCAACTGTCTGTATGTAAAGATAACCAGGATTCAATAAGTTATAAATACAGATCAAATGAAAGACATGTGAAAAATACCTAGTATCCACTCTCTTTTCGCTTAATAAAGGTAAGGATTAATGTTTTACAACTTTTCACTGAAGTACACTTGGCTTTCCCTGAACCTCTCTCTCATTCTGAATAGCACATTCCTTCAACATGAAAAATGGAATGACAGCAATAAAACTTTTTCTTTCTTTTTTTGCGATTTGCAAAACATCTGAGAATAGGGAGCCATCTGCTACTGTCATGTAAACAGGCCAGAATGACTGGGCAGAGGAGAACAAGTCTGGTATTACAGCCACATCTGCTGGCCCAGATCTCAGCCGGGCTCCTGCCCCAGAGGTGTGGAAGACCCAGGGACACCAATTCTGGCAAGAATTTTGGGGTCATGCTGGTGTTCTACAGAACAAGGAACAGCTGCAAGGAGCAGAGGTGATACAGCAGGTTGTGAAATGAGATATGGGCTTATGTCAGAGTCATTAAGCATTTCTGATAAATGGGCTGCAAATTAATTGCTGGTTCTACTAATTAATTTATTTGAGTTGCTGAAATCCTCAGGCCTGGCTGTGGTTGTTAGCAGAGCAGAGTGATACTTCAGCATGGAGAGTATTTATTTTTCCCTCAAATAACGAATTTGGATTTGGGCTTAGTTGTTGATGCAGCTTTCCAAAACATATCAACAATAAAAATATTAAATAATTCGAAAATACTTTTAATGCCTAGAAATATTTGAGTACTGATTTTTGGAATCAGAAGAGTAATCAGGGTACACATTCTCATAAATTGCTATTGGATGGCCTGTGGAATGTACCAAATGCAAGCAACAGGCCTACATAGAATTCTCATTGTTTTAATTGGCTAAGTATATACTTCTGCCCTAAAAGGGAAGCTGAGCCATCTAAATGGCAAGATTAGGAGAATGTAGACATATGTGCCCACATAATTCAGAAATAAATTCTGAGGTTTTCTTATACATATGGACACACAAATATGTGTATATATATATATATGTGCATTATGGATTTGTATATATATGTGTATATATACATATATACATATAACTTTTTTTCTTGTTTTAAATGAGAATTCTTTCTTAAGAGAAAAAAATATTTTTGTCCATTATGTGTCAATATATCTCAATGGATTGGTATTATATAAAGGAAATTTAAAGCATATATTTTATATACATAATCAGAAATCCCTGAATATACTTGTTTAAAAATAACTATAATTAAAAGCATATATTTTAAATATATGCTTTAAAATATACTTAAATTTTAAAATGTATTTGCTACATTAATTTAAATTTTAATAATTTAATTTAAAATTATTGTCTACTTTTTTTCTTTTTAATTTGATTAGACAAATAATATATGTACATTTTTGTGACAGGTCTCACTCTGTCACCACCAAGCTTTGGTGCAGTGAAGCAATATAACTCACTGTTTTTTCTTTAAAAATCGAGTGCAGAAATAGATTCGAAATTGAGAATCCCTGAACCCTCACCTTTTCATAGAGATAAGCATAGAGATAACCGTAAATTATAGAGATAACCATAAATTATGCTTTCATGGAGATAGCGATAAATTATTATGCTTTATTAAACAAATGTGGAATTAAAATGTATATAGTTTGGAATATGTGTATATTATATATGTGTATACAGCACACATATATTTATATGTGTTACGTACTATGCTTTTCCTTGTGCTCACTTGATAGTATTTTTAATCATCTTCCCATGTCCATCGATTTAGTTATCTTTTTAATGGCTTTAAAATACTTTATTTTATAGATGACCATAATATTTTAAATTAAAACCCATAAATGGACATTCAGATAATTTTCAACTTTTTATTGTCACAAACTATTTTTCAGCTGGGAATGGTGGTCCACACCTGTAATCCCACCACTTTGGGAGGCCGAAGTGGGCAGATTGCTTGAACTCAGGAGTTCAAGACCAGACTAAGCAAACCTTGTCTTGTCAAAAAGTATAAAAATTAGCTGAACACAGTGGTGGGCACCTGTAGTCCCAGTTACTTGGGAGGCTGAGGTGGGAGGATTGCTCGAGCCCAGGAGGTGAATGCTGTGGTTGCGATAAGCGGAGATCGTGCCACTGCACTCTAGCTTGGGCAACAGAGCCAGACACTGTCTCAAAACAAAACAAAACAAAAAACAATTCTTTGTTGATAATCTTAATACATAACATCTTATATATGTGTGTGCTATTTCTTTTGAATAAATTGCTAAAAGTAGAATGTTCTGCAAACATATAT
Organism: Symphalangus syndactylus; assembly: GCF_028878055.3. Classification (NCBI taxonomy): domain Eukaryota; kingdom Metazoa; phylum Chordata; class Mammalia; order Primates; family Hylobatidae; genus Symphalangus; species Symphalangus syndactylus. The sequence continues at coordinate 17,202,325 of NC_072428.2, forward strand.
GCACATAGTTAATTTTAATATTCTGTCACCAACTGATATTGTTTTGTTTAATGAGTTAAAAAGGTGACATAAGTGATAAAGTGAAAGCAGTTAAAATAGGAAGTAATGATATTTTGTAACAAAACATGCTTGCCATCCCTTTTTCATACTCTTAATTTATTAATTATGATTAACTTTCTCTGAATACTGACTTCCCTTTAAAGTGTATGTTAATTATTACCTATTGAATAGGAATCATCATTTGAAGGTGGATGTGTGGTACATGCCATAGAGGATCAAAAGGGTGAGCTCAATGTAAAAGTTTTGAATAGTTATTAGGCACATAAATGCGAAGATTGGGAAAATTAAGATATCTTTCCAACACCTAAATTATTGACCATATTTCCATTGGATTTTAGCTAACAAGAAATAATTGGGGTTTTTTGGTTTGTTTTTTCTTTTTTAAGACGGAGTTTTGCTCTTGTCGCCCAGGCGGGAGTACAATGGCATGGTCTCAGTTCACTGCAACCTCCATCTCCCAGGTTCAAGCGATTCCCCTGCCTCAGCCTCCTGAGTAGCTGGGATTACAGGTTTGGCTATGTTGGCCAGGCTGGTCTCGAACTCTTGACCTCAAGTGATCCGCCAGCCTCCACCTCCCAAAGTGCTGGGATTATAGGTGTGAATAACCATGCCTGGTCGAAATAAGTTATTTTAAACAAAAAGTAAATCTAGCTAAACTCATCTCAAAAAAAAAAAAAAAAAAAAAAAAACTTAAAAAAGGCTACACTGGCAAATAATTAGTACTGAAATAAGATTCGCCTTGCAGGAGAACTAACAATTGTTCTGGAAGAAATGCATAGAAACAAAAGTATTTCTGCTTTATTTCTTAACCTGAGTAGTCAGTCCATCACTCTCTTATATGTGCATGGAAATATACCTTTCTGGCTGTTCTGAACTTTGCATAAAATATTTAAAGTATTCAGAAGTCATATCAATAAAATGTAGCTTATTGAAATGTTTTGTAATTATGTGTAAGATCAGTACAACCAGACACGTATTTAAGGACATGTATTTGACAGAGGAAAAGGACATCTTTCTGTCTAGTGTATCTATGTTCTTTGTCCTTCTTTTGTTCTCCATAGCTAGTTACTGGACACTAGCCATCAAAAAACCAATTGACTAATTATTCACAACTCACGAGGCATGAATGCTTTTTAGAAGATTTTCAAGATTACTGCTGTATTCGCTAATCAAAAGCAGCTGGATGAAATTTTCTCAGGGGATATTAACTCCTAAATTTTCCAAAGTGGCACCTGGAGACTTAAATTAGCCTCTATATTTTTCAAGCACTGTATTGTTTTGATCTCATCTGTTATTTAAATTATCTAAAACTTTATGTTCTTGTGTTGCAAGTTGATAAATGTGCAAGAATATCCAAAAAAAAAAAAAAGTTGTCCAAAGATCAAGTTACTGAAATTCCAGTATATGGTCCCCAGAAAAAGATATTCTTTTCCTAGTGACTCTGCTTATACAACTAAAAGTTTTATTTACCTAACATGTCTCTTGAATTGCATGCTTAAAATTCTCTTGATATCATAGAAAGTACTATAATTTAGCTCTGAAATCATACAAAGCCAGGTTCAAATTTCAGTCCTGTGAATTATTAGTTATATAGCTTTGGGGAAGTTATCATAACCTCTTTGTACCTCAGTTTTCTTCTTTATTATGTTTGGGCCTGTGAAATAAGTTGTAGAAAAAAATCACTTTTTTCAATTTAACGTGAAGATACTATTCTTAGTTTGGAAATTGAGCTCAAACAACTAACAAATTTGCCTAAAGTAATTTATCCATTTCTATTAAGAAATAAGATTCATCTGGGTTCTAATTTATTTGCAGCATACATAATACATCTCTAGATAAATGATTTTGATGACACAGTACATCAAAATCTTCAGTTTTAGTATATTAGAAGAAATACCCAATTTTAAAAACTAGTTTATTTAACATACAGCCTTTCTGAATTCAACTGTTGAATTTGTATTGCCAGGGTTCTCTGTTTATAGAGCTAAATATAATACTTTTACACATAATAAAATCCTCAAGTTATTATGCAATTTTATTATCAGACATTCTATGAGTTTCATATTTTACTAACTCACCTTGTGAGGTTAGCTATCATCATGATTCCTGGTTTCCAGATGAGAAAATTGAGAAACAGAAACATTTTGAAACTCACCCAAGTTTACAGTTAGTTCATGTCAAAGTAATGATTCACTCTCAGGTGTATTGTCTCCTTAGCACATGCCTTAGCCATTAGGCTTCTTTGCTCACTCTCTTTTACTGAGTCTAAAGGAGTTCTATTTTTAGCGAGTTTAAACGTATATCATTTACTATTGGAATCATATTTTCTTTTCTTTCTTTTTTTTCAGACGGAGTCTCGCTCTGTCACACAGGCTGGAGTGCAGTGGCGCGATCTCGGCTCACTGCAAGCTCCGCCTCCCGGGTTCACGCCATTCTCCTGCCTCAGCCTCTCCGAGTAGCTGGGACTACAGGCGCCAGCCACCACGCCCGGCTAATTTTTTGTATTTTTAGTAGAGACGGGGTTTCACCGTGGTCTCGATCTCCTGACCCCGTGATCCACCCGCCTCAGCCTCCCAAAGTGCTGGGATTACAAGCGTGAGCCACCGCGCCCGGCCTCATATTTTCCACTGACTTTTACCTGTCTATTTTTGTTAGAAATGACTACTTATGTGTGCTTTTTATTCAAACTGAGACACAAATTAAACATTCCCAATTGAGTTACATTATCATAAAATTTTTAACTGGGTAAACAATTCCTTTAAAAGCCTATAGGAAGAACTTTAAAATGCATCAGTTTTGACAAAAGCAATGTTTTACACAATGTATTCCATGAAACACTAATACCACTTAAGTATCTGTTTGGGATTTCCAGGTCGGATAACTTTGGCTATTTCTGCCCTTTGACTGAAGATCATAATGCAAATTTTTAAACTGTCAAATTAAAGATATTGAAAGTCTTGAAGCAGAGACGATTAATCCAACATTTTCTAAACGTGGTTGACCAGAAAACCTTTAATAAATAGTATCCTGCTTCTAAGCATTCTGTAGAATATATTCTGGGAAATGCTAATTTATGCAACCCATCATGACAGGGGGATTTGAATTCTTTGACACATGCTTTGCATTCTATTTCAATGTTTTAAAGACCCAAAAACTCAGAAGCATTTTCTGTTTCCACTTTCCAGCCCGTATTTTAAATCAACAGTTCTGCTAATAATCATGAGTCCTTGAGATAATCACACATAAGCTATTATTTGCTGATGATTGTGCCCCATCAGATATGCAAACACACGTGGCCCAATGCAAGCAACATGAAGATAGTCTTATGGCGTCATGATGCACACTGGCAAACAGATAAAGGAAGGTTTATAAAATAAGAATACTGAAAATTGAAAAATATATAATACACCTTGGATACACAACATTTCCCAATCCTGTACATAGTCATAAGTAAAATTAAAAAAAAAAAAACCCACCTCCACAGCCCTCCAAAAACATGTGATAGTATTTTCTAAAGAATGGTGATCAGCCTATAGCTTGTGCACACAAGAGGTTCAATAAATATTTGCTGAGTGAATGAAAAGAAGAATGAAACAGGCTGTGAAGCTCTAATACAATATACTGCTTGAGCAGCTACAAAGTCCACAAACAACAGGACTGTTTTTATATTCACCCAGTATGGGACAGCCTGTTAATCTCTTCATTGTTACCTACCTGTGGAGTTTTAATCATTATCGGTAACATCATCTCATCACAGGAGGCACATTGGTATATAAAGCCTGAAGGAAAACTTATACTTGCTCTTGTTTTATAAAAAATATTTTATAAAATACCATACCTGTCAAGGTATTTTTTCATAGCATATGACTGCCCTTATATTTCTCAGTGCTGGATAATCTGCTTTTTGAAATTATCTCTACTTTTGAATTATCTCTACAATTTTTTCTACTTTTTAAACTTTTATTCTGTTTTCTTCAGACACTTCACTACAGGGAATCACATCCCTTTTCCTCTCTTCATTTTCTTATACTTTTCCTTTCACTCTCTTTTCAGTGTCATAATCTGTTCCTTTTCAATGTCATAATCTCAATTATTTACAAAAGCAAGTGGTTTGCAAATGTTTCTCTTAAGTTAGACGTGACTTTAACAAAATGTTGCATCTGACATTTTTAACTTCTGCAGATTTTTTTTCTGTTTAAATATCCCACTGACAATTGAAAAAAAATCCAAAAAAATTATAGTCCATTCTAAAGCCAGTTCCACTTCCACTCTCTCTCTGGAGCCCTGTTGGCTCTTTCCAAAGAAGTGCTATCTTCTTATATTCTAGAACCTGGTGTTATTTTCAATTACAAGTCACAGTTCTAGGAATTGAATTGTCCCATGCTCAGTTTGCTCACCTGAACTAGTCATCTACAGAAGTAGAGTTAATATAAGCTCTAGCTGACCCATTTTGATAGAGCTAAGCACTAACACTTACCTACTTTCCTTCCGCAGGCAACTAGTGGGATTAATTGTTTTGAAAAATCTGTGTTCCAACAAGAGATGCCTTGCAGCCCTTTTATGCTTCTGCTTAACATATTAGTAACTCTGGTCAATGATATTTTCAAAGACCTAAATTGCACTTCCTTTTACTTAACCTAACCTCTTGATTATTGCTCTTCTATCTCTGACTTCCAGAATTTCTGGAGTCTCCATGTACTTTCAAACCTCCCGGACTCCTTAAAACACAAGGTCCCCTAAAGGATAATACTTCCACTACATTTCTCTTGAGTATATGCTGTTTATTCTCCTACAACTCATGGGCTTGAAGGAGTATCAGCAAGTACCCAGATATACTTAAGGGTCTGTCACTACTTCTATATGTGAAAAACTAGAGAAAGAAAAGAAAAATTCATATCTATGAGTACCTTTCTATATATATAGACAATCTTTGTGGTTCTCATTTGTGTCATCAACTGTTAACTTGAACACCATTTCTTACATTTGGAAAACTTTGTGACCTGTCTCACAGTTCTCTTCCTATTAGAAGTCCTACCATCATATCTTCCCAGACATTACAACTTAGACCTACTTGAAGCCAACTTGGTAGCATGTTTATCAGGGAAACCCACCCCCAATATTTCAACATAGGTTCTTTCTATTTTCCCTAAGTGTCAGCCAGTCTGAGAACTAAAGAAAAAGAGTACAAAGAGAAATTTTACAGCTGGGCCGCCGGGGGTGACCTCACATATCAGTAGGTCTGTGATGCCCCCTGAGCCGCAAAACCAGCAAGTTTTTATTAGGGATTTCAAAAGGAGAGGGGGTGTATTAACAGGGAGTAGGTCAAAAAGATCACATGCTTCTGAGGCCAATAAACATCACAAGGCAAAGGGCAAAGCACAGATCACAAGGCAAAGGGCAAAATTAGAATTATTGATGAGGGTCTATGTTTGGCTGTGCACGTATTGTCTTGATAAACATCTTCAACAACAGAAAACAGCAGAGAGCTGGTATGACCTCAAATTCACCAGGGTGGGATTTTTTCCCCACCCTAATAAGCCTGAGGGTACTGCAGGAGACCAGGGCATATTTCAGTCCTTATCTCAAACGCATAAGACAGACACTCCCAGAGCGGCCGTTTATAGACCTCCACCCAGGAATGCAGTTCTCCTAGGGTCTTAATTTTTAATATTCCTTGCTAGGAGAAGAATTTAGCAATGTCTCTCCTACTTGCACGTCCATTTATAGGCTCTCTGCAAGAAGAAAAACATGGCTCTATTCTGCCTGACCCCGCAGGCAATGAGTCAGACTTCAAGGTTGTCTCCCCTTGTTCCCTAAAATTGCTGTTATTCTGTTCTTTTTCAAGGTGCACTGAGTTCATATTGTTCAAATACACGTTTTACAATCAATTTGTACAATAGTGGTCCTGAGGTGACATACATCCTCAACTTACGAAGATAATAGGATTAAGAGATTAAAGTAAGACAGGCATATGAAATTATAACAGTGTTATTTGGGAACTGATAAATGTCCATGAAATCTTCACAATTTATGTTCAGAGACTGAAGTAAACACAGGTGTAAGAAATTATAAGAGTATTATTAGGGAAGTGATAAATGTCCATGAAATCTTCACAATTTATGTTCCTCTGCCGTGGCTCCAGCCGGTCCCTCTGTTTGGGGTCCTTGACTTCCCGCAACACATATTGCCAGGTTAAGATGTCAAAAACTGAACATCTTTCACTTGGTATTCTATTATTATTATTATTATTGAGATGAAGTTTCACTCTTGTCACCCAGGCTGGAGTGCAGTGGCACGATCTCAGCTCACTGCAACCTCTGCCTCCTGGGTTCAAGCAATTCTCCTGCCTCAGCCTCCTGAGTAGCTGGGATTACGGGTGCCTGCCACCATGCCTGGCTAATTTTTTTTTTTTTTTTTTTTTGGTATTCTTAGTAGAGATGGGGTTTCGCCATGTTGGCCAGGCTTGTCTCGAACTCCTGATCTCAGGTGATGCCCCCGCCTCGGCATCCCAATGTGCTGGAATTACAGGCATGAGCCACTGCACCTGGCCAGATATTCCATTATTATCATAACTTTAAGTTTCTTTATTACCCTATTTTTCGATGGCGAGCCTGTTTAATTTTTACTTCATTTTTTCCACTTGAGAATTCACTCTGCACTTCAACTAATTTCTTGTCAATATCTTTACTTTCTTTTGCTGTTTTCTGACACACCTGGCTCACAAAATTTCAATCGATGATCTACTCTCACTTTCATCTTTTCTAGATCCAATTATTCTCCAAAACTATCAGATTTAAGCATACTCAGATTCTTACATCTTTAAAAGAAAAAGTCTTATGTTCAGAACCTCCTCATGTATCTAGTGACTGCATTAACTTCCTTTCTTTAATAGCCACACTTTCTATCTCTACATGTTTATTAGGTATAATACACATTGCAAAACATAGAAGATAGATGATAGATAGATAGATAGATAGATAGATAGATAACAGATATCTATACACTTTTGTCTATATATGTTTGTGCGTGTATATGTATATATATTTATATGTGTGTGTATGTGTGTGTGTGTCTATGTATACTTGAAGACATTTTATAATTAGCTATTTATTCTTCCAAGGCAACAACCAGGACTTATTTAGATTTGCTTCTTCAACATCTAAAATAATGCTTGAAACATAGAAAGTACCTAATAAACATTGTTGCATGAGTTAATACTTGATTTAAGAAATATGTGTTGAGGCAATGCAATCAGCTTGTGGCTATTGTTTTTCATCATTTTATATGTAGAATTATATTTTTAATACTTTTTTCTGTCTATTATTACTTATCTTTCTTTGAGCTTAATCTTGAAGTACTCTGAGATAAGTAAAATGTCTCTTAAGGACTCTATTAATTTGACATAGTTTGGGTGATCGTCTGTTGTTCTCTTTTTTTCTTAATGGACTCTAGAGACTTGACAAATCCATCTTGTTCAAGTGTAATTGTGCTATCACTGGCTTTACTTCAGGCATTCTCACTTAGCACTATAACAGAACTATGAAAAGCATAAGAAAAGTCCAATTAGGGTTCACATATCCTAGAGGGAAACCAAGTCTTTTTAATTCCAAATGTTCTGCTTCTAGGACTAAAAAGTAGAAACCAGTAATTATTTTCAATAATTACTAGTAATAATCATTTTCCCTTAAAATTATTCCCCTTTACCTACACATAAAGCCAAAATACGATTATAGTGTTCGTAGAATTTAAATGGCCACCCTCTCCTCTATTTCTATGGCCCTACGTGAGAAATACCCCTGTGAATAGAATAACATATATCCTTCAGGATCTCACAGATTCATGAAGACTCAAAAATAAAATGTAATTCACTAATGCACTTTCAGCCAAGCCAAACTGCTCTGAGCAACCTGTGCTCTTTCACACCTGGTTATGTTTACACTTGCTATTGTTCCTCCTCAAAATATTACCAAGGAGCTCCCCTGCACTTACTCAGTTACTTCCACCTGTCCTTCAAAGTTCAACTGAGATATTAACTCTTCAGAGCAACTTTTTTTTTTTTTTTCTTTTGAGACAGAGTCTCGCTCTGTCGCCCAGGCTGGAGGGCAGTGGCGCAATCTCAGCTCATTGCAAGCTCCGCCTCCCATGTTCACACCATTCTCCTGCCTCAGCCTCTCCGAGTAGCTGGGACTACAGGCACCCGCCACCACCACCACCGGCTGATTTTTTTTTGTGTGTGTATTTTTAGTAGAGAAGGGGTTTCACTGGGGTCTCGATCTCCTGACCTCGTGATCCACCTGCCTTGGCCTCCCAAAGTGCCGGGATTACAAGCGTGAGCCACTGCGCCTGGCCTTCAGAGCAACTTTTACTGCTACTTCGCCTAACAGAGTTTAGTTTTTTTTCTCTGAACTTAATTGACATTTTGTTCTGCATTTACAATATCATCATGGTATAAGTATTAGTAAATTAGTGTTTTATTTTTGAGTCGTCATGAATCTCTGAGATCCTGAAGGATATATGTTATTCTATTCATAGTTGTATTTCTTGCAAAGGGCCACACAAATAGGAACCATACTGAGAAATGAAACCATTAGTCTATACTCAGCCTGGACACCAATAATTAAAACCTTACTGCCTAAATCAACCTGACTTTGCTATTACACTGTCATTATTAACATGACTTTATTTTCCTGAAAGCCTTGCGCCCAGGCAAATGGCTTGATTCTTCATTATAGGAACATGCTGAAAAGTGTATAAATTTTTCAAAAGAAAACATTAACAGTTTGTGCCCTAAAATTGTTTTTGAGGCAAAAATCTTCTGCCTTGAAATCTTGCTCTTGTTTCCACCAAGGGAAGCTATCATGATCCTTTCCAATCCCAATCAATTGTTTATATTGAAAGACTTGCCTTAAACCAAACTTCCAATTCTCAATAAATTTCTACCTTTCCATCCAACCTTGAGGAAATTGTCAAAGTTATGCAGAGGTGGTGATCTCTTCCTCTAGTGATAATAGACTCAGATTTGTCTTATCAACAGATTAATTAGTTGAATTAGAGTAAACTGAATATCACATTTGTTGCCTAAAAATATGGGTTAAGTAAAACTCCAGATTCTTTATAATGTAGTGTATTAAAATTTAGGTTGATAAAATTTTATGATGTTTCAGGCCCATAGATTTAGGTCATTTGTAAAAAAAATCTAGTCAATGATATTGTATACGTAACTATTATTAGTTGGCAGAAGCTCAGATATAGCCACAAAGTAATAGTAGGAAAACATTTATTAGATACCAACTCAGTGTCAGTTGGCCTTGTGCTTTGTACAAGCTACTCCTTTTGCTTAGATTTTAAAGATTTCAGTTTATTTAAAACAAACTTGTAAATCATTTTAGACTCTTCACAGTATTTCCAATTTGTGTTAAATGGTTAACATGCATTTAAAATGTAATCAGGCCCAACACTGATTCATTATCTGGCTCAATGGTTCATTGGTTCACTCACTCACCATACAGCCAAAAGCATTATCACAGATCCAGCCTGCATTTATCATCAGGAGCAAACTACCATACAAAGGTAATGTCCACATCAGACTCATATCTTTAAGCCAGGATGATTCATCCACTTATCAAGCACCTGATATTAGAAATGAGCCATCAGAACACACCATTATTTGTCCTATGAACACTCTCACACACCCTCTTTTTATCTCTATTTGTCCAAGTCTGCATGTATCTTTCACTTATGATCAGCAAACAAGATAAAAAAGGATTACGTAAAAAGCAGTTTCTCCTGAAAGAGCTATCTCAGAAAATTCATGGAAGAGGTGGAGTTTGAACTGACCCATGACTATGAAATTCTCTAATTTCTACCTTTATGTACCTTTGGTTGTATCTTGTCTCTCCACTTCTGGCTTTGTACTTATCAGTTCAAGCTTGAATTTGACCTGTCGGCCTTCTCTATACAGAATGTTAGCCACTTTGACCTAAACCTGGTGATTTAACTCTTAGCTCTTGCCTACCTGCACATGTTGGATTATCTTTTAGTTAGAAAAAGAAATAGGAAATCACAGACTCATGTACACTATGAAATTGAGCGCATGCAATGCTATAGAGTGAGGAGAGGGAGGACAGTGGCTTTTTCTCCTCATTTTCTGTTTCTAGTCCCCACAACAGATGATCTCTTCATACAGATCTTCTACTCCTTAAGATAGACAAGATTGATGAAAGACTGGAAATGACTTTGCCTGGACCATAATTCAGTGACAGTGTCCCTCTGGCAAGACTATTGGCCAGGTACTGCCAAAGGTCTCATAGAGGATTGGGCTTTAGGGCACCATCCACATAAGATATATTAAGCCAACAAGGTAGCCTCATGGCTTAATGAGACCTTGACTCTCTTAAAGCACTCTTCATTCTATTATTCAGGATCAAACGCAGTGGCTGAGCCTCATTGACTCCTCTTCTTAAGGTTGTTACACTGGAAGCATCTCCTAACACTACACGGACACAATTCAATGACAAAATCAGAGAAAGTGGGTCTATTCCTAACTGTTATAAGTTCAAATGTTTTACCTTGCTTAAGAAGTGCAAATATAAGAAGAAGAAATATTAGTCAAGTGTCAACCATATTATAAACAGCAATATGAAATAATTTTTAGATCAGGTGAGGTGGCTCACGCCTGTAATCCTAGCACTTTGGGAGGCCAGCGTGGGTGGATTGCCTGAGCTCAGAGATTGAAACCAGCCTGGGCAACATGGTGAAACCCTGTCACTACTAAAAAATACAAAAAAATTAGCCAGTTGTGGTGGCATGCACCTGTAGTCCCAGCTACTTGGGAGGCTGAGACAGGAGAATCGCTTGAACCCAGGAGGTGGAGGTTTCAGTGAGCCGAGATTGCAGCCATGGCACTCCAGCCTGGGCTACAGAGCAAGATTCCATCTCCAAAAATAATAAAAATAATTTTTAATTTACTTATCCATAGTAGAGCATATACAGCATTCAGTATGGTTTTTATCCTACATTATTTTCCAAAATTACTATATTTTGTTGCACTTCAGTCACATTGAATAAATCAGGAATTTAAATTCTAATATGTGACTTTTACAAGTTCAAACAGAAAACCATAACAGAAATTTGATTCAGGTTTTCAGCCGGGCGCAGTGGCTCACACCTGTAATCCCAGCACTTTGGGAGGCCGAGGTGGGCAGATCACGAGGTCAGGAGATCGAGACCATCCTGGCTAACACAGTGAAACCCCTTCTCTACTAAAAAAATACAAAAAATTAGCTGGGTGTGGTGGTGGGCGCCTATAGTCCCAGCTACTCAGGAGGCTGAGGCAGGAGAATGGCGTGAACCCAGGAGGCAGAGCTTGCAGTGAGCCGAGATTGAGCCACTGCACTCCAGCCTGGGTGACAGAGCGAGACTCCCATCTCAAAAAAAAAAAAAAAAAAAAAAGAAATTTGATTCAGGTTTTTAAAGCCCCGGGTATTTCTAGAGCCCTGGAGGCATTATTAAAATATGGAAATATTTGGGCTCAAAGATCAACATCTGTATTCATGCCTTGTCTTTCATTTAATATACCTAAAGATGTAATATTCAAAGCTCTCAAATAAAAGCACTTATAATTTCATCTGAAATTGCTAAACATCTCATAAAACAAAACCTGAAAATCATTAATATGCTGAGTATATTCATTCTTTGCCTTTAAGGGATCTGGTCTGTATTTAAAGGCTGAATTATTTATCATAGCTTTGCTGTTTAGAATCAGTTTTTTTTTTTTCAAAATCACTCTTATAAGCTGTTCTTAGTTAGATGTGGAAATACTCAGGGCTACAACATACTTTTCACTATTAACCACTCTGATTGACAGATCAAAGGATTTAGATGCTCTAGAACTAACAATAATTTTATTTAGGCAAACATCAAGAGTCCAAATGGTTTGAAAATGCATATGTGTTCCTTGAACAGATTTTTACAAAACAAATCAGGTAAGTGCCAAGTCCCTCACCTGTAGGAACATAATATTATTTTTCTCTCTGAATTAAATTATGGTAAAAATCCTAAGAGACCAAACAAAATCTGGATGAGTTTGCCGAAACACCCCCAAGAATAGCATTCATGGGATTCAGGTGCACAATCCCCGCATAAATTAAGGACTGGGGCTGTGGTTTTTGAAGGAAAAAAAAAAAGAAGAAAAAGAATTAAGTTTGCCATCAGAATGACCTGGCCTTCAATCACACTGAATGAGTCAAAAGTTTATTGCCTGTTCACACAAAGTCCACCGTGAGATGGAGTAACTTCCTGGAGCAATTACCTTCTATGCAGAAACTCATTGCTCTAGGTTCACATGCTCTGGTTTTATAGCTGTGCTCTTTGCGATGTGGTGGCTCCTATGTCCAATTTAGCAAGGAAAGAGATCATTGAAATTTCTCACGTATACATTTAAATCAAAAACTGACCCACATCAGTCACTTCTGTTCACAACACAGAAATAATAACATGACCCTACCTAACTGCAAAAGACGTGGAGGATGGTAATCTCCCATGTACCTGAAGAGAGAGAAGCCAGTAGGGTCTCTCCAGCAACAGTTTTATGGCCAAGGAACACTTACATAACCTCTAAGAGCCTCTGTTTACTCATCTATAAAATGGGAATTTTAGAAATTACTCCATAAGTTTGTTGTGAGTTTGAATTAAATGAATACATGCAAACATCTAGCCTGTGGTCTAGCACCCAGCAAAAAATGTAAAAAAATGAGTCTCTTCTTCTTCCTGTTTTTCTGCCCCTCAACAACTCTGTAACAATTTATTAATTTATATATTTCCAAATGATGTTTCCACGGTGCTGTTCCTATTATTTTATCTCATTTGTATTTTTAAATTTTTAAAGCATTTTGAACAGTGCTTTCAACTTAAAACAACCTATATTTTTCCAAGGAAAACACAAATAAAATATTACTAAGTAATTTAATAAGACATGTTAAACTATTGTTTCAGTGAGTCGTATATTTTATTTTTGGATTATAAATATAAATATTGTATTTTCATAAAACTGTAGATTCAGCTGGAGACTCTGGTTATTCTTCTTTGGTCTAGCTGAGTTCTTGGGTAAAATATTAAGGCATGTGGCATTTACTTTGTAATTATTCTATCTTCCTAAATACTAATAAATCACTACCAGTAGAGATTATTTTCTTGTATATCCCCCTTAATAAAGAGCTTGGTTTTTTTTTCTTTTTTTTTTTTTTTGAATACTTGGTATATCCCATTATCTGTGGTGGTAGAAGGCCCTTCTCAAGGATTCTCTAAACTGCTCATGAATTTAACAAGAACTAAAGAGGAAGTGTTATAACATCTGTTAAGCCCTTATCACATGCCAAATTATGCTTATAATTTTACATAAGCTATTAGCCATCATATAAATAGGGTATTAGTGTCATTTTAAAAATGAAAAAATGGACATAAAAGGAAGTTTAAATAACATGGTTGTATTATATGGCCCATGAATGCAGATATAAGATTTGATTTCAGGATAAATTCTATGCTGTGTATACCATACCACAGTTTGTGTTTGTTAATTGGCCTTGCCCAAAGGAAAAATAAACTTTCTTCCATCTTCATGGCAGGAGGTACTTTTACAACTGGGAGAGAGACTTTCACCCAAATTATGTTCTTACCTTCCCACAGAGACTGGGAGATAGGGCCGGCTAACTGCCTTGATAATTACCTTTCAAAGGGATTGCTCTTATGTCCTTGCAAAAGACATTACTGGGCTGTAAAACTAGCAAGAGGTTTTTATAAAAATTCACACCTCAAGGGGCAAAGAATTTACAAGTTTCCTAAAGTAAATGGTCTAAGAACAGGGAGAAGAGGGACCTTGTTGGCTAGGTCATCTGTATTCTGTAAGAGTCAGGGTGAGAGGAAGATCTGTGGAATGGAGACAGAAAGAAACTCCTCTAAAGTTTAGTCAAGTGAAGGAAATGTGAAGGCCTTCTTGGTCGACATGATGTTAAGAATTTTAATACAGCTCTTAATTAGAAATGGAAAAGATAGCGAACAACAGCCCCAAAACAAGCCCTATTGTTCCAAAGAAATCTTTCTCCATTTGTGTGTAGTAGCTAACACCTAAATTCCTGGGTTTAGCAGCAGTGACCATCTGGGCTATAAATGAGCAGCAGAGAACTAGGAACAGACTGTTTAGGGAAGGCTTTTCCCTGGGAAATCTTAGTGAATAAAGCACCAGTTAAAAATCTGGGATGCCAGTTTATGTGGAGCAGGGGCTTATTGGACTACAAAGAGGAAATAATGGACTCAAAATCTAAAGTCAAATTAAACTGATACCTATTCTTGTTCCTTTCTCTAGCAATTTTGCAACCACCACAAACTTTGTGACATCAAGCAACATCTGTTCTATTTTCCTCATGGGTTAGAAATTCAGACAGGACAGAGCAGGAATGGCTTACTTCTACCCCATGAGACTAGGGTCCGAACTGGGAAGACAGTGAATTGGACTCAAGAACCCATTTCCGAAATGTCTTCTTTACTTACATGTCTGTACCCTGATGGGAAAGCTAGAAGGCTGGTCTCAGCCAAAATTGTCAGTAAGAATACCTCTATGTGGCCTCTCCAGTGTAGCAGCTTCAGGGTAGTTGAACCCTTTTACATGACAGCTAAGTGCTCCTGTGAGCTTACTCGTGGGAAGTTGTATACTCTTTTATGATCTAGCATTTGCAGTCCCACATAGTGACATTTCCAATATTCTTTACTGGCTCACTCAATGAGAGGCTCAACCAGAATCAAGGGGAGGAGACATAGATCCTTTCCCTCAAGGAAAGAGTGTGCAAGAATCTGCAGTTGTGTTTAAAGCTATCCCAATTCTTAAAGAAGTAAAACTGAGGCAATTTTTAAACTGGAGAAACTCTAAAATTGAAGAGCAGGAGAGACTTCATCGAAAGTTTTGGTGTGTATTATGTCACAAAGTAGCGTCTAAAAGGCTTAAGAATGGGATAAGAAACGATGAACACCACTAGCGTTTCTTTGTTTCTTTGCTGTAGCAAATACCTTTGGAGGTCTTAAACCTTGATCTCTAGGCGTTTGGAGCTCTCCTTTTTATATAGTGGTGACATTGGTGATATCCTTTGGAAAGGTTTTGGAGAACAAAGGTTTTAATCTTGGCCTTGGGCAAGATATTTAACCTTTCTGAGATGTTATTTCTTCATCGTTTAAAAGGGCATGAGGAAATCTCCCTGAAAGTGTTGCTGTAAATTTAAAATAACATCTTTATGTAAGACTGAGCACTGTGCTGGATGCATAATACAATAAAAACAGAAGAATTCCCTCATGGAATATATATATCCGGGTTTGTCTTGATTGTGTCAGTTGACAAAATGAACGTAGGCTTAGAAATAAGAGAAGATAATATCTTTCAATGAGGGGGATGGTACAAATGTTCTAGGTTTGGTGGGGTTGATAAGGAAATCATTTGATGGTTTTGAATTATGAAGGTGAATTAGAATTTCCTGGAAAATTTGTAAAATAATACATATTCATAAGCTTCATCTTAGACCTACTGAATCTAAAAATCACCTTGACATGCCAATACTCTGTAATTTTAATTAGCTCCTCAGCTGATAACAATACAACCAGGCTGTTTGGCAGCAGTCTGAGGATCACCACCAAATACATTACACGATGTTATAAAAGCTCTTCTGGGCTCCAGTCACACACGAACTCTTTTTTTTTTCCACAAAGTATCATTTTAATCAATCCCTAAACAAAGTGTTAAATAACATTAGTCAACTCATGATAAATAAATAATGAAAATAATTTTCACCATTCTCATTTTGTCGTTAGTTAACAAGAAAATTAATCTAAAACAACTTTTATTTATGTTTGATAAACATCCTGGCAATTTGCCTGCCTACACTCGATATTTCAAGTATGCATATGTAGGAATTTAAAAATTATTCCGCAGCATTTTAACAGTTCAATTATTTTAAATATGCTCATAAAAGCCATTGAGATGGGCTCTTAATACATAATGTTGACTTAGAGGTTAACATAATATTCAAACGATTATTATTTTCTTCCTGAAAATTTCCAATTGTTTGGTCAATTATTTAAGTACATTGGCATTTCTCCAATTTTCTTACATTGCAGAACATACATCCAATTTTGGTTTTTTTTTTTTTTTTTTTTTTTGGAAATCCTTGACAAAAATTGCTTTTCTGCCAATTCTACCTGCCAATAGTAAAAATTATCCCCTATTTTTACAAAGCCAACAAGCCATAAATTATAGAGAATTATCAAATCTCTGAAAATGTGTTGAATGTCTGTCTTCCCCGAATTCATACACTGAAACCTAATTCCAATGTATTAGGTGGGGCTTTTGGGGGGGTGATTAGGTAATGAGAGCTGTGACCTTGTGAATGGGATTAGTGTCTGTGTAGTATGTTTTGCATTGCTGTGAAAGAATACCTGAAGCTGGGTAATTTATAAAGAAAAGAGGTTTATTTTGTCTCATAGGTCTACAGACTGTACAAGAAACATGGAACCAGGATCTCTGTCTGATGAAGGCCTTAGGAATCTTCCACTCATGGAGGAAGGTGAAGGAGAGGCAGGTGTGTCACATTGTGAGAGAGGGAGCAAGAGAAAAAGAGCAAGAGAGAAGAGAGATACCAGACTCTTTTTTAACAATGTGATCTCATGCTATTTCATTACCACGAAGAGGCACTAAGCCATCCATGAGGGATCTGCCGCCATGACCCAAACGCTTCCCACCAGGTCCCACCTCCAACACTGGGGATCACATTTCAACGTGAGATTTGGAGGGACCAAACATCCAAACTATATCAGTGCCCGTGTAAGAGAGACCCTAGAGAGCTAACGAACTGCATCTATTATAGGAGGACTCAATTAGAAGATGAGTTTTATAAACCAGAAGATGACCCTCATCCAACACTGAATCTGACGGCATCTTTTGATCTTGGACTTTCCAGCCTTCAGAACTGTGAGAAAAAAATTCCTATTGTTTAGAAGCCACCCAGAGTATGATAATTTTTTGTTATAGCAGCTTTAGCCAATTATGACAATATGCCTTTCCATATCAACATAAAATCTGAGAATGGAAATTATTGTCAATACTTGGGAAGGAAAACAATTAAATAAGATTTTTCCCATAAATCTAAAACTTCTAAAAACACAAGATTAAAGAATTTTTTATGCAAGTACTTGTACATACAGAAGAAAATGCTTTTTGCAGACTTTCACATGACCATAGAGTTTATTTTGGAAAATAAAAGTTTATTGAGTCATTCAGGCTTATATGATTTTTTAAAAAACTTATAACTAGAAGAAAACTTCCTAAATTTTTAATCAAAGCACTTTTTGTAACAGTAGTTTAGAACTATTACACCCCAAGTTTCTGGATAGACAGAAATGTGCAATCACATCTCAAATTAAATAAAATAGATTACATAAAGCCCCTAGTGCCAGATATTAATGGGAACAGATATTTAGCTAGTCACTATTACTCTATTAATCTACTTGTTCATTTAGGTAAACTGCTAGATACATGCAGCATCAGGCTTGTTTTAGAAATAAAATCAATCTTGAAATCACCTTCTCTACCTTCTTTTACAGGAAAACAAAACAAAACTTCTGGAATGCCTCTTCATCTATCCTGTATCCTTGACAGAATTCCTGTTTAGTGGTTTTCACATTTAACAACAGATCCAATTTTGTCAAATAAATTCTTACATGGAACTCCAATCCACGAATTAGAACAAAAGTTAGTATAAGTTATTTCAAGTTTAATAGTTTTAGTTGTTAATTTATTTCTTAATTTTGTCTTTCATGGCACAGTGTTGAGAAATCATTTGCACAGACAAAAAATTGCAACTGATTTTTAACTATTTCTGTGTGCTATCTTCCTACATTTTCCAATTAAATTCTGATAGTTTGACAAGTACTGATTTCTATTTTTCAAAATTATATCACTAACTTACCAATATTCAACTAGTGCTTGCTTTCAATGATTGGTTAATATTGGATCTGAAAACATTCCTTTGCCAACATAAATGTTCATTAAGAATTTTTCAAAAATGTCAAAAAAATAGCCACCTCGGTTTCAACTATGAAATAACAATTTAATATTTCAAAACAGTCATATTTATTTTTCCTTGCTGTTAAAATCAAACTTTAGCTTCAATTAAATCAAACTTTAGCTTCACACATAATAAAAGTCTCATACGTGCTTTTTTGCTTAGATTGTTTTCAAATTTTTAATATAGCTTTCATTACACTTGCTATCTTACTTGATAGAATATTTTTAAATGCAAATGCTTAAACATTGTAAATATTTTTTATCTTAATTTTTATGATTACCTGAAAAATAATGAGAACAGTAACATCTGAAGCCTCTTCCACCTGAATGATGAACATATCAAATATTCTCAGCCTCAAATTAATGTATCAAGAACATTGGATTTGTATCTTTGTGTTCTTTCCTATCTTCTTAAAAAATTGTGCTAATTATGTTTTCAAAAATTGTTTTTCTAACGTATTGGTTACAATATCAATATATGTGGCTTAATAAAATAGTCTCTGAGAACGTGCTTCTCTGTGTCAGGTGGCAGCTTGCTTTTAACATATTGTAAGTTTTTATAATCAGATTTAAATTGTGTTTATCTAAAATATTTATGAACATTGAATTTATGCTGAACAAAGCAGTCTTTCAAATTGCACATAGTTATGTTTCAAATATGTGAAATTTTGAATACTTTATTAAAATTTTATTGTAATAGAACACATTAAATATCTGAGTAATTTTTATCTTCATAAAAGGTAAAACCCAATAAAAATAAGTTGTGTCACATTCTCAATTCCAAGTGATCTACATATGAGTTAACACTTTTTTTAATTTCATTGACTTTTATCATTGTGGTTGGTATCAGGGAATTGCCTGGTACTAATATATGACATTTCATTTTTGAGCCTGATCAAATCTCATCATATACAGGGCATTTTGTCTGTTGGTTTGATTTCCTGTCTTTCATTATGAAACGATTACTAATTTCAAGTCTAGTTATTTGATCTCACTAGAAATGATCATAGGTTTTGTATGTGTGTGCGGGTGTATGTGCGTGCAGAGCAAAAAAAGCACTACAAAACCTTGAAGGGCTGAATTTAAAAAATATATTGTTATTGGTATAAACAATCTGCATTTTCCCTATTATGTTATTTTCATTCTAAAACTATTTTTCTGTGTTGAGAACTTACTCCAGCAGAAACAACTGAATATTTCCTGAGACATTTTATGCATAGTGACATTAAGATTTGAATGAAAATCTAAAGAATGGATATAATTTGTAAATACAGAGAGAATTAAAGTAATTAAAATCAGGAAAATAATTCACATAAATATTTAGAGGAAGAATGGAGTGTAATGTGTTGGGTCAGAGGTGTTAGATGTTGCAGGTGTGGTGAAGGGAAGACTAGCCTGAAGAGGAGACTGTAATGAAAACTTTGGCAGAACAGTGATGGAGGAAAAAAGTGGAGCTGGATTAGTGACAACTCTAAATGCCTTCTTGGAGGAGTTTGGATTTTAACATCCTGTTAGGACATTGGCAGTTGAGGGTCCCTGAAGGATTTGTGGTACAGAGTTGATAAGCATAAATTAATGCCTTAAAAATATTAGTTTGGTTTAGAAGAAGTAATTCATTTTGGGTGGCAATGTGGATTCTGGAAGAAAAACAAGGTCAGAGGTGGGACAACAATATCTTGACTAGACTAGGGTGTTAGCACGGGGAAAATAAAGAAGTAAAATAGTGAGAGTTGTTTTTGTTTGTTTGTTTGTTTTCAGAGAGAGTCTCCCTCTGTTGCCCAGGCTGGAGTACAGTGGCCGTGATCTCTGCTCACTGCAACCTCCACCTTCTGGATTCAAGAGATTCTTCTGCCTCAGCCTCCCGAGTAGCTGGGACTACAGGCATGCACTAACACGCCTGGCTAATTTTTGTATTTTTAGTAGAGACGGAGTTTCACCATATTGGCCAGGCTAGTTTCAAACTCCTGACCTCGTGATCTGCCGGCCTCAGCCTCCCAAAGTGCTGGGATTACAGGCATGAGCCACCGTGCCAGGCCGAGAGACGTTTTCTTTGATTTGCCTTATTAAAAACATTTCAGCCTATTTTCACGTGACACTTCAATGCCTTTCAGGATTGAGGACATTCTTGTTTCTGTAAACAACAATGAGAATTTTTTTTTATGTGCAATACAGACAATGGGGACATATGCACTGATTTCATCAACGTGGGCATATACACTGCTCACGATCCGTGTGATCAACAAAGATACCAGGAAATGGTCATCACCAATGTCTAGGTCTCAGTTCATACTTGCACATGATGGGTTCAAAACCAACTTCTTCCTTCCCTACCTGAAATGAACACCATTAAAGCTTTGGGTCAGAAGGAAAAGATGAGCTATCAGCTTACCACAGGCAGCTTTTGACAGCTTTTCCATTTGTATATGCATTTCAATCAATTTTAAATCAGAGAGACAATAAAGCAAATCTCTTTCAGCTTTCAATTTGCCTCTGCAGTGATGGGTGCCCTGTCTGATGTTTACAGTTCACAGTTTCTTAACAATGGATGATTTTAGCACCTTGCTTCTTTCTATATATTTTTATAATGCTTTCAGCAATTTCATTAGTGCTGCTTTTTAAGATGACAATTTGACTAAAATGAAAAGCTCAAGAAGCAGTTTGAGGTATAACAAAAAAGGAAATTAATCTAACTTTGGGAAAAACTGATTTTTTAAAAATTCTGCTTATTTCTGACATCTTCATTTATTTTCACCTAAAATGTCAGGTAATTTTTCCAGGCCTTTTGGGTTTTCTGCAGCCATTCTATAGAAGTTACATTCTCTAGCATATTTGCCATGAGTCAAGTTATTCTTCTTCAACCTGTACTTGCCCATTCACAAAATGCCACTTCATCAAATAACTCTACCTTTTTGGTTTACCCCAAATGACTTTTACTTGGATTTATCCATTTCACAATCCTAATATTACTGCTATTCTATAAAATTAATTAAAAGTGCATCTGAACCTTATTGCTATGTTTTTGTTTGTTTCATTAAGGTTGACATTGTCAAGTATCTTATCAATGCCACTTTGTCAGTAAAAAAAAGGTATTTAAAGTAGTCTCCTTCTACACCCCATGAGACATAGTAAGGTATAGCGGGTTTATTTTTTTTTTTCAAGCGAAGAATCGTTTGTTATTTTAAAAATATATGTTGTGCCGGGCACAGTGGCTCACGCCTGTAATCCCAGTACTTTGGGAGGCCCAGGTGGGCGGATTGCCTGAGCTCAGGAGATTGAGACCAGCCTGGGCAACATGGTAAAACTCCGTCTCTACTAAAATACAAAAAATTAGCCAGGTGTGGCGGTGTACGCCTGTAGTCCCAGCTGCTCAGGAGGCTGAGGCAGAAGAATTTCTTGAATCTGGGAGGCAGAGGTTGCAGTGAGCCAAGATTGCACTACTGCATTCCAGCCTGGGTGAGACAGCAAAACACTGTCTCAAAAACAAACAAATATACACATATATATATACACACATATATATATACACATATATATATATACACATATATACACACACACACACACACACACATATATATATACACACACACACATATATATGTTAAAAGTGTATCTCTCTGCTCCTCAACCAAAGCTTCGGCACTTACCAAATATTCAGCCTGGAAAATAAATGAGATTATGGAGGAAAAAAAAACCTTAAACATCAGTTAACCAATTGGCTTATCATCTCTTAAAAATATCTCTTATGGAAATAGGAACACTTTTACACTGTTGGTGGGACTGTAAACTAGTTCAACCATTGTGGAAGACAGTGCGGCGATTCCTCAAGAATCTAGAACTAGAAATACCATTTGACCCAGCCATCCCATTACTGGGTATATAGCCAAAGGATTATAAATCATGCTGCTATATAGACACATTCACATGTATGTTTATTGTGGCACTATTCACAATAGCAAAGACTTGGAACCAACCCAAATGTCCATCAATGATAGACTGAATTAAGAAAATGTGGCACATATACACCATGGAATACTATGCAGCCATTAAAAAAGGATGAATTCATGTCCTTTGTAGGGACATGGATGAAGCTAGAAACCATCATTCTGAGCAAACTATCACAAGGACAGAAAACCAAATACTGCATGTTCTCACTCATAGGTGGGAATTGAACAATGAGAACACTTGGACACAGGGTGGGGAACATCACACACCAGGGCCTGTCATGGGGTGGGGGTTGGGGGGAGGGATAGCATTAGGTGATACACCTAATGTAAAGGACGAGTCAAGTGGGTTCAGCACACCAACATGGCACATGTATACATATGTAACAAACCTGCATGTTGTGCACATGTACCCTAGAACTTAAAGTATAATTAAAAAAAAAAAAGTAAAAAAAAAAATCTCTCCTATCAATGTAGTTGGTAACATGGTGACCAAAATGGAAACAGGCAGATGACTATGAATCAGTAAATAATAACATAACATTTGGATACATAAGTCACAAGCATATGTTGGGAAAATTATAATGGTAAGAAAAACACTTATTATTTATTTACTTTTTTAAAAAATCTAATTAGAGCTCCTTTGTAGAGATCAGACCACACTTAGAAGTGGTGTGCCATTCTTGCAGTGAGTCAAGATTGTACCACTGCACTCCAGCCTGGGCGCAGAGAGAAACACTATCTCAAAAAAAAAAAAAAAAAAATTAAAAAAAAAAAGTGGTGTACCATTTTTGGGTGTCAACTTTAGTTAAATCATTTTTTAATTTCACATAATGAAATATCTACAAAATACAAGTTAGGAAAACAAAGGAATTTCTTGGCTCTTATATGGGCCCCCAGGGCTTAAATTGATTTAAATGCAGCTCTGCCTAGGAGGTCAACAATATCACGTAGTATCTTTCTCTCTAGGAGTTGACTCCATGAATTTCTCTTGATCCTCGTTTTTTACACAGTTTGTTTTCATGTGGCAGTGAGGCAGAAAAATAGGGTCTGGAGGCAGGGAACATAAGGCTGATCCTTATGTTCAGGTATGAGAGGAAATACCCTCTCCATAGGGCATACACTGAGTAAATGACTTTGCACCTTTACTTCATCCTCTTCATTTATATAGGGCATATCCCAAGTAGAGAGTATTTAAACTCACAAGAACTCTATAACAGGACCTTTGAGCCTCTATGCTTGAGGCTGCTCCCACACTATGGAGTGTACTTTCATTTTCAATAAATCACTTCATTACTTTCTTTCTTTGTGCATTTTGTTCAATTTCTTTTTTTTTTTTTTTTTTTTTTTTTTTGTGACAGAGTCTCACTCTGTGACCCAGGCTAGAGTGCAATGGTGTGATCTCAGCTCACTGCAACCTCCACCTCTAGGGTTCAAATGATTCTCCTGCCTTAGCCTCCCAAGTAGCTGGGACTACAGGCACCCACCATCATGCCTGGCTAATTTTTGTATTTTTAGTAGAGACGGGGTTTCACCGTACTGGCCAGGCTGGTCTTGAACTTCTGACCTTGTGATCCGCCCGCCTCGGCCTCCGAAAGTGCTGGGATTACAGGCGTGAGCCACTGCACCTGGCCACATTTTGTTCAATTCTTTGTCCAAGACACCAAGAACCTAGACACCCTGTACCATTAACAGGAGGACAGTTGCCAGATATTCATATTCTTCTAGCTTAGCTATTCCAGGGAAACCGCACTGGCCCTATTTGGATGGATTACCATAGACAGTGAATGGGATCCTCTTTTTGAAGTAGCTTGCACCTTCAAAATTTTATGATAACTTCCTAGATTAGTTACTCCTCCAGAGCCTGAAGAAGATAAGGAAAATATGATGGTCAAATAAAACTAGAGTTTCTACAGTCTGCAAGACTCTGACAAACACGCAGTACATATATGGGTGTGTGTTTTTGGTAATGCGAGGGAACTGATAAGGCCACATACAGAAATAACCCAGGGAAAGAAAAAAATTAAACTAATATAATGACTGTATTCAAATATGCAACCACTGAATATGGATTTATAAACTATTTATAACACACCAGACTCTAGGCTAGATGCAAAGAATATAATTCCACAAAAAGAAAAAGAAATAATCATTGCCATTTTGAAGGACCTATGACAGGAAGTATTATACTTACTTTTCATAGCTCTCATGGTACAATTAAAAAGCAATGGCTGTAAGAGATAGGGAGATAGATTTACTGGGAAATATATTCCAACAGTAACAGTTCTCCCCGGTCATATAATAATGACATTTTTCTGGTCCTCCTTCAAAAGCTATTAATTACTTGTTTATTATTCTATTTTGTGACTTTTTCCCTAAGGCTCTATATGCATTCACCAGAATACCTACATTCATGTTTTTTCTTTTTTTTTCTTGGTAACCTTATACTGTCTTAAAGTTTAAAATTTACCCAAATGTTGACTTAAATTTAGACTCCATGTTTCCCAGTTACCTATAAAATGTCTCCAATCAGATACCTTTACCTAAGGGCCATTGTGATAGGAATTTAAGTGTGCTTTCCTTCCTGCTTCTTTCTCCTAACATTCTTCTTTTATCAATGGCACCATATTAACTCACATTCGAAACACTTATTATAATTTTAATCATTTTTTAAATTTGCTATTATTTCTCAATAAGTAGAGAAGAGCCACTGATAATTTGCACAGTCATGATCCATACACTTATCAAAGCTCCAGAACCAATGGAAGACTTCCTAAATGACTGCCTTCTCTTTTGCGTCCCATACTCTCAGTTAAATGTGTTAATTTCAGCCTAAATGACAGATTTTTATAATAATAAGTTATGGTTAAATAATTGCTTATTTTTCTAATACATTATCTCATGGAAGGAGGCTTTGAATAAACATCAATGAATACATGATTCTAAATTTATTTGTTTATTTATTTATGAGATGGAGTCTCACTCTGTCGCCCAGGCTGGAGTGCAGTGGTCTCGGCTCACTGCAAGCTCTGCCTCCCGGGTTCATGCCATTCTCCTGCCTCAGCCTCCCGAGTAGCTGGGACTACAGGTGCCCACCACCACGCCCTGCTAATTTTTTTGTATTTTTGGTAGAGACGGGGTTTCACCATGTTAGCCAGGATGGTCTCGATCTCCTGACCTCATGATCTGCCTGCCTCGGCCTCCCAAAGTGCTGGGATTACAGGTGTGAGCCACCGCGCCTGGCCGATTCTAAATTTATAAGAATTAATAACACATACATAATCATTCTGGAACAACTACCCTTATATCTTAAAGTTGCCTCTTTAGCTTGATTAGAGTTGAATTGAAGACAAATAGTCAAATCCCTAGATTAACTCATGGTGGAACTTCACAGAATACCAGTTGGCTTATTCTGATGGAGAGCTTTCCCCAAAATCCTCATCTTCATTGATGCATCTTGGCATATGTCTCAGATTTGCTGTAATGGTGGTCTTGAATTGTTATCCCACCTTGAAGACTAATGTGAATTTATATCATAATTTGGTCTACATGCAAAGGCTGTCTTTTTTTTTTGAAAAGCTTTGTTTCCAATAGCTTCAGCAATGACCTTGAATCTCTCAGATACTCACTTGTTAATTATATTGACTCTAAATTCCTTAGTTATTAAAATAGTTCTGATTCATTTCATTGAGTTTCTCCTCAGTGCCTGTTACTATTTTCTTTACTTATTATAAACCATAGGCATTATATGCATGCAAATTACAAATATCTTACTCATCTTTTTAAAAATTAAAACACATATAATACTTTTTCTGGAATCAAATTTAAATCTAGGGTTTGTCAACCTTGGTAGCACCTGAGAATTGCTGAGAAATCCTTTTAATATCAGTATAATATAAATAGAAATGATGTTGACGATGATGACAATTATGATAGCTAATTCTCACCGAGGGCTTCATATGTGCCAGGCTAGATTCCTTATATGAATTAAATCATTGAATCTTTATAGGGACTCTACTGGATAGGTTATTATTTCATTATAAAGATGAGGAGACTGATACAGGAATGAGATTAATTAAGCTGTTCAATGTCACAAAACTAATAAGTAGAAGAACTGGGATTGAAAACCAGGCAGCTCACCTCCAGATTCAATCCATTGTCTCAAAAACTCAGTAGTAACTCTGCAAAGGATAAGTAAAACTTTTATATTTGGACAAGAATCTTAGATTGCCTTGGCAACACACAAATTATGAGAAGGAGATGGGCTTCAAAGTTAGTTTTGTCTGAATCTAAAGTCTGGGGTCCTAATCACTACATGATATTTTAAAGGAATGTAGTAGTAACATTCTGGGCAATTCAGAAAAATACAAAAATCACAATTGAGGAAGGCTAAAAATATAACTTAAATAATGAATACATAGTTTGGAAATTGTTAAATTACTTTTTCTATACTATTTTTTCTAAAACAATGCATTATTGATTTTTTTATTGTTCCCATTAATATTACCTTATTATGAGAAGTTTTAGTGTACTGAATCTATTATTTCTTTATATACATATATATGGTTAAAAGTACTGTAAAAGGGCCAGGCACGGTGGCTCACACCTGTAATCCCAGCACTTTGGGAGGCCGAGACAGCGGATCATGAGGTCAGGAGATTGAGACCATCCTGGCTAACATGGTGAAACCCCATCTCTACTAAAAATACAAAAAAATTAGCTGGGTGTGGTGGTGGGCGCCTGTAGTCCCAGCTACTCAGGAGGCTGAGGTAGGAGAATGGTGTGAACCCAGGAGGTGGAGCTTACAGTGAGCCGAGATCACAGCACTGCACTCCAGCCTGGGCAACAGAGCAAGACTCCATCTCCAAAAAAAAAAAAAAAAAGTACTGTAAAAGTTACCAGTGATGTGGGATAGAAAAGTCTCCCAAGTCGTGGCAAATGCTGTAAGAATGACAATCTGGAGGAGTGCGTCAACAAGGCAACATTTGCATTTGGTGTCATCTTCCCCCATATACTTCTACTAAGGGCTTCCTCTATAATTCCCTAATTGCTATGTGTTTTTATGTTAAGAAAAAAAAAACACCTTATAGGGACTAATCACATTGATATTTTGTGCCTACATATTGTCTCTTAACAATGCATGGCTTAAAGTTTTAGTAAAAAATGGCCACCCAAAGATGTCAAGTCCTAGTTTTGGAATGTGTCAATGTTATTTGGATAAATGGACTTTGCAGGTATAAGTTAATGAAGAATCTTGATATGAGGAGAATACCCTGGATTATTTAGAAGAAGGTGGTTTGAAGAAGCAGGAAAAAGACGTAGTGATGTGATCTTAAGCTAAGAAATGCCAGAAACCACCAAAAGCTGGAAGAGGCAGGAAGAGAATCCCTCTGAAAGTGTCAGTAGGGAATGTGGTTCTACGGACACCTTGATTTTGAATTATTAGCCTCTGGAACTGTGAAAGACAAATTTCTGTCAATTTAATCCACCAAGTTTGTGATACTTTGTTACAGTAGCCTCAAGGACTAATACTGTGGGTTAAATATCACTTAAATGGCTGAAGGGAATCGGAGGAAGGAAGAAAAGCAGAGGGCAGCAAAGGTGAATAGTCAAATTGATGTTCAAATGGAACTCTGTATATCTAGTTTGATTAGGACCCAAAACAACAGGTGAAAATTTCCCCCACATCCATATGAAGTGCTATTCACCAATAATACTTGACAAGGATAGGGTTGAAAACCAAAAGATAGAAGGGGAAATGAATTCCAATGATTGTCTGACACAAACATAAATTGCATGAAATAAGAAGTAGGGCATACATTTATTGTATAGAATAGATATGTGTATTAGTCCGTTTTCATGCTACTGATAAAGGCAGACCTGAGAATGGGAATTTACAAAAGAAAGAGGTTTATTGGACTTACAGTTCCACATGGTTTGGGAGGCCTCACAATCATGGTGGAAGGCCAGGAGGAGCAAGTCGCATCTTACGTGGATGGCAGCGGGCAAAGAGAGCTTGTGCAGAGAAACTTCCGTTTTTAAAACCATATCTCATGAGACCCATTTATTATCACAAGAACAGCATGGAAAGGATCTCCCCCACACACCCATGATTCAGTCATCTCCCATGGGGTCCTTCCCACAACACATGGGAATTATGGGAGCTGCAAGATGAGATTTGGGTGGGGACGCAGAGCCAAGCCACATCAGTATGGATGAAGAGTAGGAAAAACAATCAACGGTTCATTTTCTTTTTCTTACAACACCAGCATATCCCACTTGTTTCACATATTAATTAAAATGATAGTAAGTGGGGGATATTAACCCACAATCTTGCGAGCAATGCTCAGTGTAATGGCTCTATCCGATTGAAGTGACTGCTCCAAGAAAGGGGATATGTTTTTACACTGAGGTTTTGTATGAGGTCTTTCTGCTATCCTCTCATGAGCTGATATACACCAGAGCTGTGAAATTCTGCAGCAGTGGAAGGCACTGGCTTATAAGAATCCAGACTAAATTCTTTCTACCCTTCCTTTCTACTCTTTCACAGACTTTAGGCTCAAGGTGGGTCTCTTTCTGTGTTACTTTCTAACTCATCCGCTATACATCTAGCTCTCTCTTTCCCTTTCTTCCCTCTTTCTTCAATACAGTATACAAAGAAAAACTGTAGCAGTCTCCCAAGAAGGCCTTAACATTCCCATCAGCTCGACTACATTTTAGGGAGGCTTCTTTCTTTTCTTTTTTTTTTTTTTTGAGACGGAGTCTCGCTCTGTCACCCAGGCTGGAGTGCAGTGGTGCGATATCGGCTCACTGCGAGCTCCGCCTCCCGGGTTCACGCCATTCTCCTGGCTCAGCCTCCCGAGTAGCTGGGACTACAGGCGCCCGCCACCACGCCCGGCTAATTCTTTTTTGTATTTTTAGTAGAGATGGGGTTTCACCGTGTTAGCCAGGATGGTCTCGATTTCCTGACCTCGTGATCCGCCCGCCTCGGCCTCTCAAAGTGCTGGGATTGTAGGCGTGAGCCACTGCAAGCGGCCAAGATGAAAATCCTTTTAAAAACCTTTTGCCAGTTTTACAACCGAAAACTGTGTTTTAAAGACCTGGGAGCCTTCCCTTTAAAATGTAATCATCAAGACAGATAGCACCCCTATTTCCAGTTTCAGGGGAGGAAGGAAAGGTAGGACCCTAACCTGGGTATGTGCTTCTTTCCCCACTTTAAAAATACCTCCTGCAATGAAGATAGGCGAAATTTTACTTTTCATTTGGGTAAGGCCAATTGGATGGCATAAGATTCCCCAACGCCCAAAGAATTTTAAGCTCTTTAAAACTCTCCAGAGAATGGAATTGAGACTGAATTCTGGTTTTTCTCCCCTATTGCAGTAACTTTGAATAAAGAGTCCCTTCCCTTTTTAACACTGTCTGTTAAAGGTTTTACTTTGATATAATAAAGAAAAAAGCCAAGTAACTGACCCTGTTTTTCTTTTTTTAATAAGTGGAATTCTTTTATAATGGTAGGAAGGAAAATGGAAGAAGCTGGAGGTATCATTAATAATTTTTAAAATTACTGAGCATAAATATTGTCATATTTTCTTAATAGTCCCAATTAGGATTTTATTCATATATTGGCATTAAAAGACAGTTTGTATTTTTGGTAGGGGCACAATTTTTATTTATATAATTTTTTGTTTATTTTTTAAAAAGCCAACTCAGAGTAGCTGCTATAAAATGTCAGTTAACCATTCAACATTAACCACACTTTTTATTTCTCAATGGCAGACCTGCTTAGTAGGGCACAGTGATAGATTTTTAAGAAGCTGGAGGCCAGGCGCGATGGTCACGCCTGTAATCCCAGCACTTTGGGAGGCCGAGGCAGGCGGATCACAAGGTCAGGAGTTCGAGACCAGCCTGGCCAACATGGTGAAACCACGTCTCTACTAAAAGTACAAAAATGAGCCAGGTGTGGTGGCGTGCGCCTGTAATCCCAGCTACTTGGGAGGCTGAGGCAGGAGAATCACCTGAACCCGGGAGGCGGAGGTTGCAGTGAGCTGAGATTGCGCCACTGCACTCCAGCCTGGGTGACAGAGCAAGACTCCGTCTCAAAACAAAACAAAACAAAACAAAAAACAGATGGAGCAGATGGAGATGACTTATCTCTTAAGATAGGAGAGAATGCCAAATATATGAATTAATAATTCACATAAGAAAGTGTATACATTTTTCAGGTTTGGTGGAGGCACCATTTGTATCTATTGATCTTGTCCCATTTTAGCATTTTTTAAAAGAAGTATATTTAAAAATGTATGCATATATAGAATAAGAGAACTCTATTCATGGAACAGACATTAGAGATAATGTAGTCTCAGTATCTTCCTGGGTGAGAAATTTGAGGTTTGTAATGTTTAGGTGACTTTTCCAGGCTTACATGGCTGATGGAGTCCTATAGTCATCTGCCTGAATTCTATTATACTTCAAGTCTGCCTCTAAGTCCATTATATTTTAATTTTATCCTCTCTCTGTATGTCAGTTTACTAATTCATTACTTCACTACTTTTTAATCTTCTTTTGGGCTATCTCTAATATATTTACACTGTTTTGACATTAGTGCAACTATAACTGAATGCTGCATTTGAGAGTCAGATCATTTTTCACACTGTCCTGCACTATTGAAGAATATAGTATTTTGTGATTAAACAGCTGCCTTGTTTCAGCCCAGAGGCAGCTGAACTTCTGTGATGATTAAGATGATCCCTGTTTATGTGACTTGTAATCAATTTGTAATTTTGCTTGAGTACAATGAGACATTTGCATGAAAGCCCCAGATAGGACACTACAGTGCCTGGAGGCTGGGATCTGCAGGCAGTGCTCCACAAGCTTTTGCCTGCAGGAAATACAAATGAGGATATTTCCCTTCAGCAGCAGAAATTAAACTGCAGGAAATCTTGTTGATGCACTTATATTTTAAGACAACAGCTTTCAAAATGTCAGTCATGATTAATCACTGTTGTTATGATTGTCATTTTCAATCTATGGTTCCGTCTTTACTACTCTGAAAAATAATTCTAAAAAAGGAGAGGATACATATATTTAATTCTGAAAAAGTGGGTTTAATGTTCTTAGTTCTGCAAGTGGAATAAGACCAAAGGTTAATGAGCATCTTCATTCTTGTATAATTATAACTTTGTATACTGTCACCCAAAATCTCTAAGCCTCAGTTTTCTCATCTGTAAAATGGAGATAATTTTAAATAGCACCATCCAGATCACTGGACTTGTGACTACCAAGTGACATAGTATAGCTGAAAAAATATAAACTGTGAAAATAATACAGATAGTGGTAGCGCTATGAATACAAGTCTCTGAAATGTCTAGATTATGACAAAGTTTCAGAAATGAAAAATATAATTAATCATCTTTTAAGCTAGGGAGTATTGACACCAGCATCAAATGTATAGATTGTAATTTATGTTTGAAATTATTTAATGTCAGCAGATTCTTTTTATCCTTTGTAGACTGGAAGATCTACTTCAATACAGGCTGGCGAACTTGGGCACTGTTGGAGAAAATATTTTGGATGTGTGGCTAAAATACACTGTTTGGTCTGTTGAACTCTAATAATTTCTTTAGACATATTAATATATGTATCTATGCATGTGTATGCATGTGTATTGGTATATGTATCTTAATATGGGAATGTTAAGTGTACCATTAATTTATCAAAGGCCCATAGATCTTGAAAACCTTAGCAGTTATATAGTATGCGTTTCTAATCAATGTAAGCGTAAAAAATCTCAGCATCCATTTATAATACTTATTAGTCATTGACTGTGTATTAGGCATTATTTTAACAAATTGTATTCTGACCTTTACTTGCATTTTTCCAGTGACTAAATTTTATTATTTTCATAGTAGTATTATTACTACTATTCATTTCCAATGCCTATAATAAGCAAAGTCAGAGGAAGTACTTATTTCCGCAACCCAACATAGACCCCAATCCACGTTTTATACTAATTGAATGAATCAACTGTGGATCCAGAAAAATTTAAACAAAATAAGAAAAAGATTTATTTGTATTTAAAGGAGAATAGATATCTGAACATATACACAAATCTAAATGAGTCAGACCTAGAGAGCCATAATTAACATATTTTCCTTTTTTAAACTAACAGGAAGGCATATGTCACATTTTTAATTCTGGATACACAAAGGTGCCTTTTCCAGGCATTTAGGCTTCCTATAATACTGTCTACTACATCTCAGTAGCCTATGCTATTTCCTGTATCATCATACTGTAACTCACTAAAAGCCATAATTGGTTCATACATCATATGAGAGCTAAGAGGGTCTCACAAAACCAGGTAGTTGGCAGCACAGTGTGTCATTTAGGCCTCACTCAGTAGTAGATTGTTCAGGAAAAAATTAAAAGTACTCTTTGGAATGAAATCTCTAGACTGATTTTGAATTCCTATCTTATTTGGATTGCAAAATGAAATGCTCTCTTTCTCCCGCCATAGAAGCCACATGATGGTTCTGAAAACCAAGATTCCACAAGCTGTCCATGAGTATAACGAGATTCTTCTGTGGCTGATGCAGGAGTTCCTTTGATCCCATTAGAACCTGAGATGTTTAGCTTCTCTGCTGAGGCCCAAGACAGAATTCCTTTCCCTTGCTTGACTGAGAGCTTGACTGAGGCTGGCAAATCGCTTCCCTGTAGTTAGCAGTACAGCTTTCTTAGACTTTCCTTAGATTTCACCTCTTTTAGCTTTAGTCACCAGACCATCTGCATGTTTTATGAGGACAGAATTATATGTACCTTGCTCAACATTCTATCTCCAGAATCTAACATAATGCTTAGCACTGAAGGTATGTGGAACATTTGAAAGAGTGAATAAATAATGTATCCAGTATAATCAATTTGATATTAATGGGAGAAAAGAAATGAAGACATTCTCACTTTTAGGCTATTTTGAACTGAAAAGCTTGAAGTATATTAGAGGAAAAAGGCATTAACTATGTAAATATGGTAGTCTTAGATTGGATGACCTAATAATTTATGATCCAAAATGGAACACTTTTCAGAGTGAAATGAGTTGCTGTGTGGATCAGACACTGGGGTAACACACATAAAAACATGACAGTTCTGGGTAAATAAAAAATTATGGGTACTCTAGATATAGAATAATTTACTTATGTTCAAAAGAAAGGATAGAACCAGTACATTTTTATTGAGTACTTATTCTATACAAGGCTGCATTGGATACTGTTACTGATAATTTATTAAATTCCAATAAAATCAAAAGGGCTTAACTATAAACTTTCTTCATTGGCAAACTATGAACCACAAATTAGGCAATGAAAGCTTGTCTTCTATAAAGAAAAATTTTCAAGTAGGTAATAAGTGGGAGAATTAATTGCAGACATATTTAAGTTCTCATTCTCTGGACATGCAGGTCAATAAGATCATTCCAGGAAGCATTACAAGTTAATTTGGGGCTCAAACTTTCTAATTAAACACAAAATGTGTCTTCATATACCTAAAATTCTGAAACCAACTATGATCATTTCTTAACTTTTTTCTTCTGAAAACATATTTCGAAATAAAGCCCAAGAACAAATTTCTTGTTCACCACGCTACTGATGATTTGTGAATAGGAAGGCCCTCATTGTTGAAGGAAGACCCTCATTGTTGAAGGAAGGCCCTCATGGTTGAATTTCTATCTATTCTCCTCAGAATGGAATAGTAAATGGAACCATTTATACAGTTCTTATGGAGGCCTTAGTGCCTAAGACAAAAGAGCCATGGAGAACATTCAGAGCATTTAATAAATGTTGAGTGGACAAACCTAAAGAGAGACATGTGAAGCATTTCCAAATGTGGCCCTAGTACCATTTTTCTGCATCCTTGATGGAAAGGGTTACATCAGATTCAACCTTGCATGCTCTAGCTTTCCTTCAGTTTGATTTAGTACTGGTGTCCTTAGAACCTAGAATGGTTTTTCCTCCAGATTTGTCATGGACAGTACTGCATATGCCTGTTCTCCTAGCTTATTTCTCAATACTGTAATCTTTTAATGACAAATAATATAGGTCACCACACCAGAACATAGCAAATAGTAAGTAGACAATAAATTAATTTATTCAGCATTAATTTATGGTGTATCTATTACACATTTACTATCTGTACATTTTACTGTTTGTCTATTTACTATTTAACATTAATAAATACATGTTAAATAGAGGCTCTGTTCTACGCTGATATTCCTCAGGTAGTATCCTTTTATTATTGATGTTAGAAATGAGTCGACGATGTTGGGCTGGTGCTAATATGTCAGACATAGTTCCTTGAAT
Organism: Symphalangus syndactylus; assembly: GCF_028878055.3. Classification (NCBI taxonomy): domain Eukaryota; kingdom Metazoa; phylum Chordata; class Mammalia; order Primates; family Hylobatidae; genus Symphalangus; species Symphalangus syndactylus. Next base: position 17,236,776 of record NC_072428.2, read on the forward strand.
AACCTATTTTGTATATACTTGATGGTAGCTTTCTATTAAATTATAATGTTTCCTTAATCAATAAGAAGTAGTCCTCTTATTAATCCAATGAATATACAAATACAAAAACTATACCAATTTTGCTAATTTGGCTAAATTAAAAATAAGAGTTCTGAAACTGATGAGTAAGAAGGCAATGGAGATGATTCTTGTGGGAGTTAGAAAAAGAAAAGTTGGGGCTTGGCATGGTGGCTCACGCCTGTAATTCCAGCACTTTGGGAGGCCGAGGTAGGTGGATCGCCTGCGGTCTGGAGTTGGAGACCAGCCTGGGCAACATGGTGAAACCCCATCTCTACTGAAAATACAAAAATTAGCTGGGTATGGTGGAGGGCGCCTGTAATCCCGGCTACTCAGGAGGCTGAGGCAGGAGAATTGCTTGAACCCAGGAGGGGGAGGTTGCAGTGAGCTGAGATGGCGCCATTATACTCCAGCCTGGGCAACAAGAGCAAAACTCCGTTTCAAAAAAAAAGAAAGAAAGAAAAGAAAAAAAGGAAAGTTGGAAAATATAAACTTGTCAGTTTGACTTCTAGACTGAGACTGCATAGGCCTTTTGATCATATGAAGAAAAAAATATTTTCATCAACTTAACAAGTTTATGTCTCTAGAAGAGGTACATGCATTTAGAGTGAGACTGATGACAAATATTCCTTTTTCTCATCTTCCAGTTCTCTTTACCAAATATTTTGTCTATCTTTCAACTTTCATTTGTATCTCTCATTGCTTTCTCTTCTCAAGAAAAGCAGTGCTGGTGCACCAGTTGACATAGCGTTTTAGTCCAACTGGCTAATTTCCAAGTGAAAATGAATTAATTGCCATTCTAGTGGAAAACAGTCTTTTGAGATTAGTTAGTGCAAATCATTATGCCAAAGTTTAATCCTGCCCCAAATAAAAATCCACAAACTGCCAAGAGAAAAACCAGATCTAAATCATTGAAGACATATCAAAGAGTAGACTCTTGGGATCTTAGGTCTGAAACTGATTTTGGCCTCCATTAGCTTGCCCACAAGAGTGAAGAGAAAGAGAAAAAGCAAATGAGGCAATTAGGCACTGCATAATTGAGAGTTGCTCTAAATAGTTTTCCTAGTGGCCTAAAAAAAGTGCAGATTTTGCATCCTGAAAATAACCACCTCTGTGGTGCAATTGGGCCCTTAGCACATTAGTGAAAAAAAAATTGTACAGACTTGCTTTTTGTGCCTTGCAAGTCTTTCCATTGTAGGTATGAGGTATTATTCGCCATTTGCTATCTTATCCATATGAGACAAGAAGAATACAATCTCAGACTAAAGTTTTTTATTTTCTTAACTTTCTAGTTTTACATTAAAAATATGTGTGATTTCTGTGGAATCCTTAGGTCTTCTGACACCCAGTGACAAATATGTGTACATTTTGATACAGTAGTTGGTCTTTATCTGCAGTTTTACTTTTTGTAGTTTTAGCTTACCCATGGTCTACTGTAGTCAGAAAATAAATGAGGGGGCTGGGCGCGGTGGCTCACGCCTGTAATCCCAGTACTTTGGGAGGCGGAGGCAGGTGGATCACGAGGTGAGGAGATCGAGACCATCCTGGCTAACGCAGTGAAACCCCGTCTCTACTAAAAATACAAAAAATTAGCTGGGCGTGGTGGCAGGCGCCTGTAGTCCCAGCTACTGGGGAGGCTGAGGCAGGAGAATGGTGTGAACCTGGGAGGTGGAGCTTGCAGTGAGCCGAGATCGCGCCACTGCACTCCAGCCTGGGTGACAGAGTGAGACTCTATCTCAAAAAAAACAAAAAAAAAGAAATGAGGGTAGTACAATAAGATATTGAGAGGCAGAGAAAAAGAGATCATATTTACGTGTTACATATATTATTACTTTCACATATTATACATATATTCACATATTATTTCTTTTATTATAATATATTGTGATAATGTTCTATTTTATTATTATTGTTAATTGCTTATTGTTCCAGATTTAGAAATTATACTTACCATAGGCATGTATGTACAGGAAAAAACATATTATATATAGGGTTCACTAACATTTGCAGTTGCAGGCATCCACTTGGGATCTTGGAACACATTTCTGTGGATAAAGTGGGACTACTATATTGCCTATCACGATGACTGAAAATGTAGGGCATGAAGTATGTGAAATTTATGTTTTCTTCCTTAGGCTAATCTCATCAGCAGACCTGTCCTGAAACTAGTTTAAAAAAAATCCAGGGATTTAAACATTGAAGAATATATATTTTTTTTGAAGCTCATTTTTAAAAACAATAGTATATCTGAGAATCTCTCTTGTTGAGGCATTGTATAAAAGTTTTTGGGTTCTGGGCCTGGGTCCAGGTTGGGTATTGTTAGCAGGGAAGCCACAGGCAGGGAACACTTGTACTCTAATCCCAGGCTTGATGTGTGGGTATAAATTATGTAACTGCTATCTGTTCTCTGGTCAGGACTAGCTCTCCTCTCCCAGGCAAAGGCACAACATTGGGTAAAGAATCCAAGGCTCTTTCTTATTCCCTGGTCTAACTGACCTCATTTTTCTTCCAGGGCTACACTGTGCTTATTCCAGCCTTTAGGATTTTACAGTTGCTATCAGCTTTCTGTGGAAAGTTCTGTCTCCAAAACATTGCAAGTCGGTAACATCTTACTATCCAGTTGTCATATCAGATGTCACCTCTTCTGGATTTTATTTTCTTCATATACTAATCTCTCTGCAAAATTATCTTAATTATTTATTTATCATTAAGTAAATACAAATTTAGTGACTACTATGCAACAGGTATTGGTTCATGTTTCCAGAATACATTATTTAAAAAAATAATGTATTTTTAAAACCCTGTATTCTGGAAACATGAGGTAATATCTTATGCATGGTTTCATGCATAGGTATTACATGAAACAGGTATTATGTCATGTTTCCAGAATACAGGGATTCAAAAATAATGGTGTTCCTGAAAGTAAGGAATTCAAATTGCATGCACATGATAAACATGTAAACAAATAAATCATTTTAGGGCTAGATGAAGTGTATGAAAAATAGCCACCAAAATGCAAACTGAAGCCCTAGGGAACATAGAAATTCAGAAGCTCATTTGAGTAGGTAAGGGTTAAACTCTCTTTTTTAAAAATTTTTTTTGAAATGGAGTCTCGCTCTGTTGTCAGGCTAGAGTGCAATGGCGCGATCTCGGCTCACTGAAACCTCTGACTCCCTGGTTCAAGCGATTCTCCTGCCTCAGCCTCCCAAGTAGCTGGAATTACAAGCATGCACCACCACAACTAGCTAACTTTTGTATTTTTAGTAGAGATAGCGTTTCACCATGTTGGCCAGGATGGTCTTGATCTCCTGACCTCATGATCTGCCCGCCTCGGCCTCCCAAAGTGCTGGGACTACAGGCATGAGCCACTGTGCCTGGCCAAGGGTTAAATTCTTGAGAAGATTGTGTTTTAACTTATTCTTAATTTGTAAAGATCTTAGAAATGAGCATTGCAAGCAAAAAGCACAGGAAGTACAAAGCATGAACAGAACTGAGCAAGAGAGTTAAAGTCAGAGAATGAGTGAGCAGAGAGGTGAGTTCTGAGAATTTGACAGAGGCCAGATAGTGTGAGCCTTATAGGATATAGTAAAGGATGTGAATTCTGTACAAAGTTTAATTTAAAAAATGAATATTTTAAAGAAAGGGCATAATAATATGCTATGCACATTTTTTAGTGTTCTGGCTGGCTGCTGTTGCAGAGAACCAACGGAGAATGTTACATTAGGATAATCTGCTGTACCCTGGATTTGTTGTAGTAACAAATACATGATATAATTTCAGTGGCTTCATACCAACAACGTTTATTTGTCATTTAAGCCCAGAGGCAAGTGGGGAAATATCTTGATTTGATGAATCGTCAAAGGTATGAGCTTATCGGCTTCTCGTCACATGGCTGTAAGTTTGCCATAACGGAGAATAAGGACCCAGTAATGCATCAGATGTGAAGTGATGTATAATATGTGCCCTCAGTTCTATTTGCTAAACCCCCGTCACATATGCAAATGAATTACAGCAGTGAACAGGAAATATAGGGGAGCAATTGATATTCCATGAGCACTAACCGGACATGTCAAAGAAGGAAAAAATAAGTGGAGAATAAGACCTGTTAGGATGCAGTTCTGTAATTAGAATAAGTGAGCGAGAAGAAAAAAGATTATGACAAAAGAGTGCTATATTTGGGCCAGGTGCGGTAGCTCACCCTGTAATCCCAGCACTTTGGGAAGCCAAGGTGGGTGGATCACCTGAAGTCAGTGGTTCAAGACCTGCCTGGCCAACATGGTGAAAACCCATCTCTACTAATAATACAAAAATTAGCCGGGCATGGTGGCACATGCCCTTAATCCCAGCTACTCGGGAGGCTAAGGCAGGAGAATTGCTTGAACCCAGGAGGTGGAGGTTGCAGTGAGCTGAGATCATGCTATTGCACTCTAGCCTGGGTGACAAAAGTGAAACTCTGTCTCCAGAAAAAAAAAGAAAATAGTGCTATATTTAAAATCGAGGGGTATGTGGGGGTGTGTGTGTGTGCGTGTGTGTGTGCGTGTGTGTGAGTGAACTATAACTATAGTGGATTCCTAAGAAGGAAAAGATCATCATTACTAAGTAAATTAAAAAACTTAAAAGTCATTTATGTGAATGTTGAACTTTTCTCTGCTTATGAAAAGTAATATGTATTTCCTAAATCATTATTTTTTATACTTTTATTTCTACTTTAAGATGAACCTTTTAAATGTTTTTCTTTTTTGGATTAGAAATACACCCCCTTTGAGTTTGACTAAGTTAAATTTTATAAGTGAGAATCCTGTTTTATCCTAACCACTCTGTTGACTCTTCAGTTTTCTCTGTAACGAACAATCATCATTTGCCACTTTTACCCAGTTATTTCTGTGTTGATGTTTCACATTAGTCTGATATTTTATGGAAAGCTAATTTCCGCCCCTCCCCATGCCATCCCGCCCCTTCCTTCCCCACCCCGCCCCTCCATGCCCCGCCCCACCCTGCCTCCCTTCCCTTGCCTCCTTTCCTTCCCTCCCTTCCCTCCCTTCCTCTCTTTTCTTTCTACATTTATTCACTTATTTGTTTATTTATTGCCTATTATGAGCCTATTACATGATGTAAGAAAAGAACTCTGGACTGAGTATCAGGAAGCCTACATTCTTGTTCTAGTTTAGCCAGTTATTCTCTATGTCCATTCATTCAACACTATTCAAGATATATTTTTTACATTCTACGTGCAAGTTTCTGAGAGAAGAGTTTACAAGAGTGCCTCCATTGAGCTTAAATTCCATTGGAAAGGAAACGGATGGAAACGACAAAATCATAAAATCACAACATTAACTCTTCATGCGCCATTTGTTGAAAAGAACATGGAGTTATGAAGAAAATAAATATCTGTCAATTATATAATTATTTACAAATGTAGTTTTTGTTGTTTTTTTAGCTTTCTGTGCCTTGCATTTTGTTTTCTCCATATATTCCTATGATTTTTGAAGATTATTTTAAACAATAGGAGCTGGTCTGGTCAGCTGGTAGTAGTTGTTCTTTTCTCAGTACTCCTTAACCCACTATTGGGATGGATTTACTGCCTATAGCAGTAGACTGACCTCACTTTTCTTAGGTCAAAGGTAACTCTGACCCACTGCACAGGGCTCCTTCATATTCAGCAAGTCTGACTTTCTGGGTTTCAAACTCTCTGTTAGGAAAATGTGTTGACTTGCTACTTAGATTCCTCTTAGGTAAATCTAGTGTTTGTAATTTCTGAGGCCTGTGGATGAGACACAGTGCAAAAATATCAGGAGTTATTAATAAAGTGTGAGTGTTCACAGTGAGGTCACTGAGAAATGATAGGAGCGAAGGAATTAATTATTCTTATCATGTCTCTGGCAGTGGGAGCTTAAAGTTATAAAATCTTTTGATATTTATAACAGTATTCCACATATTTTGTCAAATATTTTGGTTCCTTTCATTTTCTGTATCTGTGCTCTAAAATATAAGATAGTAAAACATCAAATTTTATTTTTACATAAGCAGGACATTAAAATAAATTTTATTAAAAAATACGCTACTTTTTCTATGTGAAACAAGTATTTCTGGTGAGTTTCATTGCCTGATCCCCATTAGACTTTTCATCCCCATAACAATTTTATATTTAGTCAGAGAAGGTAAACCCAAAATCAACAACACCAAGGATTTCCACGCTGTTGTTCACCAACAGTCAAATATGACCTTATTTAATCCCATAAATTGTCCCCCAGTTACAACTGGTTTACATGAATAGAAAAGGTCAAACTCCCAGTCTGATTTTGCTTCGTTTTTGTTCTCTTTCCAAGACCTTGAACAGAGTTTAGGTCTTCAGCTTCTTCTTTTCCTTTGCTAAGATGTTCGTAAAAGCAGCTTTTAACTAATTCAGTTTTCATAAAGATTTTCTGGTTGCCATTATTATTGCTGCTTCTGCTGTTTACTAATAGCTTTTCATTATGAAATGATATATATTATTATAATTTTATATCATCTATATCATTAATATACTTATATGAGATACGTATGTCATATGTATTAAGACTACCTGTGTGTATATTTTTAATTAATCTGTATTATTTTACTCCATTTTATTTAACATCCTTATTTTATTTCTATTACATTTCCTTCATAATAGTTTAATCATAATCAGCACAAGAATCACTCAGGTAAGTTTTTTTTTTCTTTTCTGAGACAGAGTTTCACTCTTGTTGCTCAGGCTGGAGTGCAATGGCACAATCTCGGCTCACTACAAACTCTGCCTCCTGGGTTCAAGCGATTCTCCTGCCTTAGCCTCCTGAGTAGCTGGGATTATGGACATGCACCACCATGCCCAGCTAATGTTGTATTTTTAGTGGAGATAGGGTTTCATCATTTTGGTCAGGCTGGTCTCGAACTCCTGACCTCAGGGGATCCACCTGCCTTGGCTTCCCAAAGTGCTGAGATTACAGGAGTGAGCCACCTCTTCTGGTCGGTAAGTTCTTACTCAGAAAAGAGGAATGAAGATATAATTTCTTTCTTTTTTTTTTTTGAGATGGAGCCTCGCTCTGTTGCCCAGTCTGCTGTGCAGTGGCGAGGTCTCGGCTCACTGCAAGCTCCACCTCCAGGGGTCACGCCATTTTCCTGCCTCAGACTCCCAAGTAGCTGGGACTACAGGCACCCGCCACCATGCCCGGCTAATTTTTTGTATTTTTACTAGAGACGAGGTTTCACCATGTTAGCCAGGATGGTCTTGATCTCCTGACCTCGTGATCCACCCGCCTCAACCTCCCAAAGTGCTGGGATTACAGGCGTGAGCCACCGGGCCTGGCCAGAGATATAATTATTTTATTTTTTCCCCATTGGTATGCAACATATCTCCAACAAAAAAAGCTACTCAGTTTTATTAATTAAAGGAAGAAGAGCAACAGGGCAAATCTAAGTTTGTAGGTAGCCAGTTGAATTACAAGTGAAATGATTCTTCCAAGAAAATATGAATTCTGTCCAGATTTTTAGCTCAAGGAAACTATTAGAATAGTGATAGCACCACCATGACATAAAAGAACTTTAAAGTCTAGATTTTGAAAAGTTTTGTAGAATTATGTTTTCTTCTTTTAAGATTGGTTCATTCCTTACATGAGAGCATTTATGAAGTTATACACTTTAAATGTTTTGCTCAGTGATGAAAAATTTTCCCGTTCAGTAAAAATCTAAGAGCAGGCTTTAAGAGGCATAGATGCAAATAGAGTCTGTATGTAAATAGTTGGTCAAATTAATTGATATTAATTTAGATACTATAAATAAATCAGACAGCATTGTAGAACAAAAATATTACTCACTAATAGACCTGAGTATAGATATAAGTAAATGGCTTTCTGAGAACCCTTTCCGCATTTTGAAATATAGGTTTGATTAATTTGAAGAGATTCAGCAGAGTAACTAAAAGTTTAACATTGCTAACACTAGATTCAGGTAATGAAAATACATATTTCTGGTGTAATTCTCTTTAAAATAATGAAAAATAATTAAAGGCATTTGTGCCAGGCGTTCCCATTCCATTAGACTTCAGAACAAAGCTTTTAAGCAGTATAGTTAGCCCTGTTTTGTGGATTCCGAAATTAAGCAAAGGTAGGTGAAATAACTTGCCAAAAGTTATACAGACATAAGTACAATTAAATAGTAAAATTTGTTCTGTCCCAAAATGCATTCTGTTGATAAATTTAAACTTTGTAGATGTGAGCTATTTGACTTTCTCAAATAAAGAGCTTGGCAATTCTCACAATTCAAGTTTTAGTTATGAGGAAAGACTGTGTTAATATTGCAGTTTTATATTGTGTTATTAAAGAAATATTAAATGAAGTACCTTCATTTAGGAAAAGATTTTTGAAATATAAATGTTATTTTATTTCTAATTATAAAAATTATTGTTTGCTCATTGGAGGGAAATTGAAAATCATGAGAAGAAAAATATATTTTCCACTAATTCTAGCACTTACCAATAATTACCGTAAAGCCCTTAATGTATGTAATTTCAGTATTTTTCTAAGTTTAAAAAACAAAAAAGCCATAACATATATACTACATTTTTTAAAAATTAGCAATACATATTTAAGTATTGTTCTAAAATATTTAATTCCAGCTTGTGGATAGATAATAATGTAAATAGATGTTTGCAATTTTACATAAAATTAGTATAATTGTTCCCATGGAAAAAATAATTAGAATATAAACTCCTTGAGGGTGGGGACTTTATTCTCTTATTCATTGCTGTAACTCAGTGTCTGGTATCTAACACATAATGCCCAATAATTATTTTTAAAAGAATAAATGGATGAATGAAAGAATAAATTAATTTTTATCTTATGAATTCTTTAAGATAAGTAACTTGAAGTGAATTTGCTAAATCAAAGCATATGCATATTTATGTATTTTTATTTATATTGAACATTTGCTTTCTAGAAAGACTTTTACCCAGACTAGCAAAATACAGGACACTAATTTCTCTGATACTCATCATATTGTATATTATTATTATTATTTAATTTTATTATTATTATACTTTAAGTTTTAGGGTACATGTGCACAATGTGCAAGCTTGTTACATATGTATACATGTGCCATGTTGGTGTGCTGCACCCATTAACTCGTCATTTAACATTAGGTATATCTCCTAATGCTCTCCGTCCCCCCCTCCCCCCACCCCACAACAGGCCCCGGAGTGTGATGTTCCCCTTCCTGGGTCCATGTGTCCTGATTGTTCAATTCCCATCTACGAGTGAGAGAACATGCAGTGTTTGGTTTTTTGTACTTGCGATAGTTTGCTCAGAATGATGGTTTCCAGTTTCATCCATGTCCCTACGAACGACATGAACTCATCATTTTTTATGGCTGCATAGTATTCCATGGTGTATATGTGCCACATTTTCTTAATCCAGTCTATCATTGTTGGACATTTGGGTTGGTTCCAAGTCTTTGCTATTGTGAATAGTGCCACAATAAACATACGTGTGCACGTGTCTTTATAGCAGCATGATTTATAATCCTTTGGGTATATACCCAGTAATGGGATGGCTGGGTCAAATGGTATTTCTAGTTCTAGATCCCTGAGGAATCGCCACACTGACTTCCACAATGGTTGAACTAGTTTACAGTCCCACCAACAGTGTAAAAGTGTTCCTATTTCTCCACATCCTCTCCAGCACCTGTTGTTTCCTGACTTTTTAATGATGGCCATTCTAACTGGTGTGAGATGGTATCTCATTGTGGTTTTGATTTGCATTTCTCTGATGGCCAGTGATGATGAGCATTTTTTCATGTGTCTGTTGGCTGCATAAATGTCTTCTTTTGACAAGTGTCTGTTCATATCCTTTACCCACTTGTTGATGGGGTTGTTTTTTTCTTGTAAATTTGAGTTCCTTGTAGATTCTGGATATTAGCCCTTTGTCAGATGAGTAGGTTGCAAAAATTTTCTCCCATTCTGTAGGTTGCCTGTTCACTCTGATGGTGGTTTCTTTTGCTGTGCAGAAGCTCTTTAGTTTTATTAGATCCCATTTGTCAATTTTGGCTTTTGTTGCCATTGCTTTTGGTGTTTTAGACATGAAGTCCTTGCCCATGCCTATGTCCTGAATGGTACTGCCTAGGTTTTCTTCTAGGGTTTTTATGGTTTTAGGTCTAACATTTAAGTCTTTAATCCATCTCGAATTAATTTTTGTATAAGGTGTAAGGAAGGGATCCAGTTTCAGCTTTTTACATATGGCTAGCCAGTTTTCCCAACACTATTTATTAAATAGGGAATCCTTTCTCCATTGCTTGTTTTTGTCGGGTTTTTCAAAGATCAGATGGTTATAGATACGCAGCATATTATTTTAATCTCAACTTTGTACATATAGTCTGAACAAAAAATAATTTTTAAAAAGATTATTTCTTCCTTTGTGAGGTTGACAGTTTCTCTTATTTATATAGGACATTTATGTCTATATATTTGTATCTGTTTTTTCCATTACATTGATTAGTCTTATCCAAATTATTTTTATTTGCAAAACTATATATGAATGTATGTGAAATACATTAAAGCAAGCCAGACATGAGATTTTACTAATACTTCCATGTGTATTAGTTGAGATAATCTTAAAATATCACTCTTATACATTGATCAAACTCAATATATTAATAGTATTCTAATATCATCTGATATCTAGCCCATGATCAATTTGTATTGATGTTCCCTAGAAATCTCCAAAGGGGTTCCGGGGATTTGTTTTACTTTTGTAGTATCAGAATGAACCCACAAGTCTTCATATATTTGATGCTTTTCAATTCATTATTCTCTTTGATGCCAAACTTAGACTGTTTTGACCAGTGGTTTGGTTCCTTGTCCTTTTCTTATGACCTCAGAAGTCTTTGATAACTTCTTCGCTTTAAATTAAGAAAAACAAGATGTCCAGATGCATTTTGTACATTTCCTTACCTCACTTCTTGAATCAAAAATATCTCCAGGATGTCTTATCGGTTATTGTGATCTACATGAATTTTTTTTTTTGAGACAGAGTATCACTCTGTCGCTAGGTTAGAGTGCAGCCATGTGATCTCAGCTCACTGCCACCTGCAACCTCAGCCTCCCAGGTTCAAGCAATTCTCCTGCCTCAGCTTCCTGAATAGCTGGGACTACAAGCGCGTGCTACCACGCCCAGCTAATTTTTTTGTATTTTTAGCAGAGATGGGGTTTCACCATGTTAGCCAGGATGGTCTTGATCTCCTGACCTCGTGATCCACCTGCCTCAGCCTCCCAAAGTGCTGGGATTACAGGCATGAATCACAGCGCTGGGCTGATCTATATGATTTTTTAAAGTTCTCTCTCTATATTAAGAATACAGCCTTTAATCTACTACAGCTTATTACCCTTTTGCATTTCTTTTACATTTCCATTTTATATCTTTTATATACTAATATTTAAAGCACTTACTTTACCAAATCTTTTCAAATGATTTATGCTTTCAATATAATACTTAGAAATATTTATATTTACTATAATTGTTAAATATGAACATATATTTTCTTATAGTTACTTTTTTAAAATTTATGTTTCCCTTCCATGGAGCATAACATATCAGCTGAGAAATCTAAAATGTATTTGAAGGAGACACGCATTCAGTTTACTCAGTGGAAACACAATATATTAATTCACTGAATGGAGGGAGACATTGGAAGAAATACACAAAATAATTAGACAAAAGTTACTATTTACCTTCTTTTGATCATAATAGTAAGATGAGCCAAGAAGATAGTTTACTTTTCATTCTTCTAAGGCCATTCTTAAGACACTGACTGCATAGTAGCTACTCTTGCATCTCTTGTTTGTGGGTCAATTTGGGGCAAATTGACTCTGGGCTCATCTGGGAGGCTCTGCCAATTGAACCTGAAGTCACTCATGCTTCTAAGGGACATATTGGGGTCGATGATATAGACTGGTCTTAGTTTGGATCTGCTATGTATATCTCTTTTCCTCCTCCTGGGAATGGTATGCTAGCCAGGGCATGTTTTCTCATGCTAATGCCAGAAGACATAGAGAAAAAGTCCAGTTATTCATGTATTTTTAAACTACTTGGTCATATCATTCTAACAATCCACTGGTCAATGCAAATGATAGATAAGGAAATATATTTTACTTGTCTTACTGCAAATCACAAAATGAATGGATGGGGGATATTAAAATAACTGGGACCATTAATGCATTTTATCGCAAATGATACCCTTTTAAATTTAATTAGATGAGGAGAGATACATGTCTTACTAGTTCCACCTGGGAGAAAGATCGATAGTGGAAGTTGGAAAGTATTTGTGCAGTAAATAAAAGAGTGAGAAGATAGTGGAAGTTGGAAAGTATTTGTGCAGTAGATAAAAGAGAGAAAATAAAGATTTGAATTTTATAGTCACATAAAAGATATTGCACTGAGACTGTGTGATTTGGAAATTCTTGAGTCCTGAATATATTTTTCTTTCAACCTGATGGGATATTAGGTAATACAGAAAAGGAAAAGGTCTTTCATAGATGACTTGGCCTATGGAATGACATTATTACATGGAAGGAGATCCTAAGAATGGGACAGCATAAAATTTATAGCTGTGGAATGAGGGCTTTGATAAATTTTCTAAGGTTATCAGTAGTTGTGAAAGGTACTGATTTAAAGGCCCTCTCTGTTTCTTGCTGTCATAAGGGAACCTGAGGTCACCTGGGAAGATCATGATAAGTAGCATGTGATGGATATCTTGCTTTGCCACTCTGAATCTGCACCACCATGCTGTCTTCCCCAGGAAACTGACATATGCAGATTATACAGATACCTTCCTTTATTGATTCCTTGTAAGTTCAACCAAACAAAATGAGAGAGAGAAGGGAGCTTAGAGTATTTCCTTGTTTCCATTTTTGCAGGGTGATCTATTATTCTCTTAACTTAAAGTAACTGCTCCTCTGATGGCAGCTGTCTCTAAAAGATTTTCTTTCTTGGAGGTCTGTGTAGAAAAATAGAAAGCCAACCTTGCCCCTAAAGAAGTCTGGCCTTTGCTCTTGATTTCTAGGTGGTCTTCCCTAAACCCTTGGCATGCCCTGCCTGATAGGAATGTCTTTGTTTGCCTGGAGTCCTTAGGCCAGCCAGATAGTAAAATGTGATTTAGGAGGGAGGTTTAGGTAATGTTGATATGGTTTGGCTGTGGCCCCACCCAAATCTCATTTTTTTTTTTTTTTTTTCTGAGACAGAGTCTCACTCTGTCGCCCAGGCTGGAGTGCAATGGCATGATTTCAGCCCACTGCATCCTCTGCCTCCTGGGTTCAAGCGATTCTTCTCAGTCTCCCGAGTAGCTGGGACTACAGGCACCTGCCACCATGCCCACCTAATTTTTGTAGTTTTAGTAGAGACGGGGTTTCACCATATTGTTCAGGCTGGTCTTGAACTCCTGACCTCTTGATCCACTCGCCTCGGCCTCCCAAAGTGCTGGGATTACAGGTGTGAGCCACCACACCTGGTTCCAAATCTCATCCTAAATTGCAGTTCCCATAATCCCCGGGTGTTGTGGGAGAGACCTGCTAAGAGGTAATTTAATTATGGGGATGGTTATCCTCATGCTGCTCTCAAGATAGTAAGTACATTCTCACAAGTTCAGATGGTTTTATAAGAGGACGTTCTCATTTTTACTTGGCACTTCTCCTTGCTGCCACCATGTGAGGAAGGACATGTTTGCTTCCCCTTTCACCATGGTTGTAAGTTTCCTAGGCTTTTCTCCAGCCATGCTGAACTGTGAGTTTTCCCCAGCTGTGCTGAACGGCAAGTCAATTAAACCTCTTTCCTTCAAAATTACCCAGTCTTGGGTATGTCTTTATTAGCAGTGTAAGAATGGACTAATACAGCAAATTGGTACCAGTAGAGCGGGGTGCTGCCATAAGGATATCAAAAAATATGGACATGACATTGGAACTGGGTAAGAGGCACAGGTTGGAACAGTTTGGAGGGCTCAGAAGACGACAGGAAAATGTGGGAAAGTTTGGAACTTCCTAGAGGCTTGGAGGGCTCAGAAGACAGGAAGATGTGGGAACGTTTGTAACTTCGTAGAGATTTGTTGAATGGCTTTGACCAAAATGTTGATAGTGATATGGAAAATGAAGTCCAGGCTGAGGTGGTCTCAGATGGAGATAAAGAATTTGTTGAGAACTGGAGTAAAGGTCACTCTTGCTATTCAAAGAGGCTGGCAGCATTTTGCCCCTGACCTAGAGATCTGTGGAACTTTGAACTTGAGAGAGATGATTTAGGGTATCTGGTGGAAGAAATTTATAAGTGACAAAGCATTCAACAGGAAACAGAGAATAAAAGTATGGAAAATTTGCAGCCTGGTGAGGTGATAGAAAAGCAAACCCCATTATTTCTAGGGAGAAATTCAAGCCAGCTGCAGAAATTTGCATAAGTAATGAGGAGCCAAGTGTTAATCACCAAGACAGTGGGGAAGATATCTCTAGCGCATATAGGAGGGCATGAGAGCAGGCCCTTCCATCACAGGCCAGGAGGCATTGGAGGAAAACATGGTTGCGTGGGCCAGATCCAGGGCCTCCCTGCTATGTGCAGCTTTGGAACTTGGTGCCCTGTGTCCTAGCCACTCTAGCTATGGCTAAAGTGGGGCCAATGTACAGCTCAAGCCTTTGCTTCAGAGGGTGCAAGCCCCAAACTTTGGCAGCTTCCATGTGGTTTTGCACCTGCAGGTGGACAGAAATCAATAATTGAGGTTTGGGAATCTCCACCTTGATTTCAGAGGTTGTATGGAAATGCCTGGATATCCAGGCAGAAGTTGCTGCAGGGGTGGAGCCCTCATGGAGAACCTCTGCTAGGACAGTGCAGAAGGGAAATGTGGGGTCAGAGCCCCTACATAGAGTCCCCACTGGGGCACTGCCTAGTGGAGCTGTGAGAAGAGGGCCATGGACCTCCAGACCCCAGAATGGTAGATCCACTGATAGTTTCACCATGAGCCTGAAAAAGCCATAGGCACTCAATGCCAGCTCGTGAAAACAGCCAGGAAGTTGACTTTACTCTGCAAAGCCACAAGAGCAGAGCTACCCACAGCCGTTGGAGCCCACCTCTTGTGTCAGCATGCCCTGGATGTGAGACAGAGTCAAAGGAGATCATTTGGGAACTTTAAGGTTTAATGACTGCCCTATTGGATTTCAGACATTCATGGAGCCTGTAGCCCCTTTGTTTTCACCAATTTCCCCATTTAAAATGGGTGTATTTACCCACTGCCTGTACCCCCATTATATCTGGGAAGTAACTAACTTGCTTTTGATTTTACAGGCTCATAGGTGGAAGGTACTTGCCTTGTCTCAGATGAGACTTTGGACTTGGACTTTTCAATTAAAACTGCAATAAGTTAAGATGTTGGGAGAGTGTTGGAAGAACACGATTGTGTTTTGAAATGTGAGGACATGAGATTCAGAAGGGGCCAGGGATGGAATAATATGATTTGGCTATGTCCCCACTCAAATCTCATCTTGAATTGTAGTTCCCATTATTTCCACATGTCATGGGAGGGACCTGATGGGAGTTAATTCAATCACGGGGCAGTTACCCTCATGCTGTTTTCATGATAATGAATACATTTTCATAAGATTTGTTGTTGTTGTTGTTTTCAGACGGAGTCTCGCTCTATCACCAGGCTGGAGTGCAGTGGTGTTATCTCAGCTCACTGCAACCTCTGTCTCCGGGGTGCAAGTGATTCTCCTGCCTCAGCCTCATGCGTAGCTGGAACTACAGGTGCACGTCACCACACCCAGCTAATTTTTGTATTTTTAGTAGAGATGGGGTTTCACCATGTTGGCCAGGATGATCTTGATCTCCTGACCTCGTGATCAGCCCACCTCAGCCTCCTGAAGTGCCAGGATTACAGGCGTGAGCCACTGTGCCCATCCGATTTGTTGGTTTTATCAGGGGCTTTTTCCCCTTTGCTCAGCACTTCTCCTGGCTGCCGCCATGTGAAGAAGGACAAGTTTTCTTCCCCCTCCACCATGATTGTAAGTTTCCCAAGGCCTATCCAGCCATGCTATACTGTGAGTCAATTAAACCTCTTTCCTTCATAAATTACTCAGTCTTGGGTATGTCTTTATTAGCAGTGTGAGAACAGAGTAATACAAATGCAGTGTCAGATCAAATTCCTCGAGGGCTGGAAATTGAAATCAGCCATGTGGGCAGTCAGTCATGCATATATAATGGATCCCCAGTGAAGTCACTGGACACCAAAACTTGGATGAGCTTCCATAGCTGGCAAAACTCCTTGCATATTATCATATGCCATTTCCAGGAGGAATTAATGCTGCTCTCATCTCCATGGGGAGAGGACAACTGAAAGCTCCTGTTTAGCATTCTCTTATACTGGGCCCCATACATTTTTTTTTTTTCTCGTGGTTGATTTTAACTTGCATTCTTTCAGTTTTTCAATTGTATTTTTTTCCAACCATAAATGTTAATATAACAGCTTCTAGAATGTTATTGAAACTGAGGGTGGTTTTGGGAACCTCTAAACTGGTAATTGCTGTTGAAAGTGAGGCTGGTCTTGTGAACTGTTCTCTAATTTTCAGTTGGCTACTTGTGCAGTTGGCATCCAAAGTGTGACTCAATAGAAAATTCCTGAGTCACTGAAACATGTGGTTTGGGAAAAGAAGAATGATAAATCTTTGAGTTGTTTCTTGCCCTATTTTGGTTCAGTCAGCAATAAATTGGCTAATTTTAATTGTATTATTTAGTGGTAATAAATGATCAACTGTGAGTATGACAATTTGTAGTGAATCTGTGAATCTTATAAACGAATGTTCAAACCTAAGGTTGGTTTGGGAGCCCTTTAACTTTGCAATATGTACCACAAGTGATGAGTGATGGTACTCTTGTGGACTGTTCACCCTCTGAACTTCACAGGGTATGTGTAATTTCTGTATCCTCTTGTCACTTATTAGTTCCAATGATACATTATGCTTATCCCAAATCTTCGTAAAAATGTTCTTCTGCTAAAACCTTATCAAATTGTCCTAAGCTGTGGATGCATTTCTTTTCTGCTGACACCCTAACAACTGTATATTTCAGTCTTTCTTTTTAAATTCAATACATATAGTGAAGAATTAATTTTGGTGTGTTATATGTAACAGTTATGGTATTCATATTTTTTAAAAGTTAAGTGGCAGTTTCTGCATACAAAGTCATACATGTAAGTATGTGTGCATCCCTCAAAATCTGTTCAGGTGAATACTCCCAATATGCTTCTATACTTTGTCAGTGATTTATTACTTTATAAATTGTAAGTGTATTTCTATTTTTCAAATGTATATAATGTAAGACTTGCCTTATGTATACTGATTGGAAAATATCTCACAAATTCATGGGGATCTATCTTGATAAGTTTAACAAATTTATATGTAATAATTTAAAAAAGATGTAAAACGCGAGTGCAGTGGCTCATGCCTGTAATCCCAGCACTTTGGGAGGCCGAGGCAGGTGGAACTCTTGAGGTCAGGAGTTCAAGACCAGCCTGGCCAATGTGACAAACCCCATCTCTACTAAAACTACAAAAATTAGCCAGGCGTGGCAGTGCATGCCTGTAGTCCCAGTTACTTGGGAGGCTGAGACAGGAGAATTGCGTGCCCCCAGGGCAGAGGTCACTGCACTTAACCTTAGACACTGTTCCACCGGGGAAGCCAGTGCCTTAATTGTACATTGGTAGTAACTACATCCTACATTATCTTGGCAGATGATAAAGGACTCATGAACATGAGTAACGAGAAAATAAGGAAGAACTGGCAACAACCCAAATAATGAGTTTTCATCAAACTCTGTGGGAGCCTTTAAATATTGACTCCTTAAAATATTTGAGAGAGTAGGGAGAGATGTAGCTGCATGGATGCTCTTGAGTGGCTGGAATGCTACACTTATTTTCCCTAGGATTCAGTGTTCTGAGAAAAGAAGGTTGCAGATCGAAACTTCTGCACCTTGGCTTGGGGCCCTACCCTCTCAACAAAAGACCCAAGAGGGATATATTTAATGAAAAGAACTCTGGATTGTACAAATATAAATATTTAAAATTACTTTTAAGATATTGACTAAATAGTATTCATAGGTGCATGTACGTAACTGCATACACACATATGCACACACAGAGGCTAGAATTTCTAAGTATTTACAGTATTTAGAATTGAAGAGAAGGCCGGGTGCGGTGGCTCACGCCTGTAATCCCAGCACTTTGGGAGGCCGAGGCGGGCGGATCACGAGGTCAGGAGATCGAGACCATCCTGGCTAACATGGTAAAACCCCATCTCTACTAAAAACACAAAAAATTAGCCGGGCGAGGTGGCGGGCACCTGTAGTCCCAGTTCCCTGGGAGGCTGAGGCAGGAGAATGGCGTGAACCCTGGGGGGCGGAGACTGCAGTGAGCCGAGAACGCGCCACTACACTCCAGCCTGAATGAAAGAGCGAGACTCCTTCTCAAAAAAAAAAGAATTGAAGAGAAATGATGATACAAAATATCCTGTTAAGGTCTACTATAAGCTCAAGTTCTTCTTTTTATCATGATATTTGGAAGTAAGTATTCATAGTATGGAAACAATTTAAAGAAGATTGAATGTAATAAATAAAGGTTTCCCTTAGGCATTTTTGCATAAGCCAAATTGTACAGAAGGGACACTAATAATACAGACAGGTTTAGGTTGTGTCTCTGAATTTCAAAAACTAGAGAATCTCAGTGCCTCATTCGTGTGATACTGCTACTGAAACACCAGGGGTTCAGTCTAGGTCTTGTTGCTCGCCAACACAGAAAACCAATGACAGAAAATGAGTATTGTCAAGGAAGAAGGCTTTAAGCAGGTGCTGCAGCTGACAAGATGGGAGCTCAGTCCCATATCCATTTCGTGACACACTAAAACCAGGAGTTTGTTAGCAGGACAAAAATGTAACAATGTGTAAAAAGAAAATAGGAACTAGGGAGGAGCAAGGAAGCAATCATGATGAATAAGGGGTTCTGACATCTCATAGGTGCTCTGATATGGTGAGTTTCAGTTCTTTGATAATTTTTTTTTTGAGAGGCCTGAAGGTTGTTTCCTGAGGAAGAAACTCAGAAAAAACAATCTTCAAGCTTTATGACCAGAAGGATCAATGTATATATTTATCACAAACGAACTATCAATGAGACTATTGAATCAGTTTCAATATGATGAAGATGAACCTCTAAAATTATCTGATTCAATGATTTAAAAATACCTAAGAATCAGTTAAAATATGATGAGAACAGCAATTTCTGAATAAAATAGACAGCTGGATAGATCAGTTGGTAGATATGTGGGTGGATGCCTATATGTGAAAGAAGGAAGGAAGCAAGGGGGAAGGGAAGGGAAGGGAAGAAAAGGAAGGGGAGGGAAGGGGAGGAGAGGGCACAGCTTTCCTATCTAGCGCTCAAGTATTAAAAGAACCATTCTGTTTCAATTAAATTCAATTCTGTTTGATATTAGTTCAGTCTATTCAACTTGACTTGATTTATTCAACAAATATTTTTATAAAGGCATGAAAGAGTAGAAAGTCTTGGCTTTCATGTGTTCAGTTTAAATACCACTAATATCAGATCAGAAGAATCTGAAATACCAGAAATGATAAACAGCCAAGTAGCAATTGAATGAATCTTTCTACATGCAGAAGCTCTAACACTTGTACAAAGGCTAGAGATGTACAGTCAGGAGGCTTAGGACATCTAATTCTGCTAATGATGGGATTGAAAGGATCTTAGCTTTGGTATCATATTGTGTATGTTATCAGTATTTGCAGGAACTTGGGCAAATTAACTTTTTAAACCTCAACTTTCTAATCTGATTAATGAGGATAATAATCTCAGGATTTTTATGAGAGTCAGTTCAGGTAATGTGAGGAAAACCTTTAGACAAAGGCGTTATGGAATATCATAAACACTCTACAAAGTGTAGCAGATAAAACAACAAAAACAAGGAGCTATTAGAGGTACCCTATCTTTTATCCTTTCTCACTATAAATTTCATTTTATAAAATTTAGAGATTAAACTAGAGTTCTTAGAATACTAACTGAAGTTCCTTCTCACTGTTAAAATACTATTGATTTTTGTCAACAGGCTACTGTGGTATCTATCTATCTATCTAACTATCTATCTATCTATCTATCTATCTATCTATCTATCTATCTACCTATCTATCTATCTATCTATCTTCTATCTATGTGCGTGTGTGTGTGTGTGTATGTATATATATATATATATATATGCCTCTGTGTGTGTGTGTCTTTCAAGTGAGCAAAGGGGGGTGGGGAAAGAGAGCCTGGCTTTTAGAAAGACACCTGTACAAAAATGCTGAGCAAATATTATTTCCTTTGTTGATTCACACATACTACTGAGAGGTGACAGTGTGCTGGCAGCCCTCACAGCCCTTGCTCGCTCTCGGCGCCTCTTCGATCTCGGTGCCCACTCTGGACATGCTCAAGGAGCCCTTCAGCCCGGCACTGCACTGTGGGGGGGCCCCTCTCTGGGCTGGCTGAGGCCAGAGCCAGCTCCCTCTGCTTGCAGGAAGGTGTGGCAGGAAAGGCACAGGTGGGAACTGAGGCTTTGCACAGTGCTTGCGGGCCAGTGCAAGTTCCGGGTGGGCATGGGCTTGGCAGGCCCTGCAGTCAGAGCGGCGGGCTGGCACCAATGGCCTGGGACAGTGAGGGGCTTAGCAACCAGGCCAGCAGCTGCACAGGGTGCACCAGGTGCCCCAGCAGTGCCAGCCCACTGGCGCTGTGCTCGAATTCTCACCAGGCCTCAGCTGCCTCCCAGTGGGGCAGGGCTCAGGACCTCCAGCCCACCATGCCTAAGCCTCCCCTCCACCAGGGGATCCTACACAGCCCAAGCCTCCCCAACCAGTGCCACCCCCTGCTCCGTGGCGCCCGGTCCCATTGGCCACCCAAGGGCTGAGGACTGCGAGCGCATGGTGCGGGACTGGCAGGCAGCTCCGCCTGTGGCCCCGGTGCAGGATCCACTAGGTGAAGCCAGCTGGGTTCCTGAGTCTAGTGGGGACTTGGAGAACCTTTATGTCTAGCTAAGGGATTGTAAATACACCAATCAGCACACTGTGTCTAGCTCAAGGTTTGTAAATGCACCAATCAGCACCCTGTGTCTAGCTCAAGGTTTGTAAATGCACCAATCAGTGCTCCGTGTCTAGCTCATCTAGTGGGGACTTGGAGAACTTTTGTGTCTAGCTCAGGGATTGTAAGTGCACCAATCAGCAACCTGTCAAAAGGGACAAATCGGCTCTATAAAACAGACCAATCAGCTCTCTGTAAAATGGACCAATCAGCAGGATGTGGGTGGGGCCAGATAAGGGAATAAAAGCAGGCTGCCCAAACCAGCAGTGGCAACCCGCTAGGGTCCCGTTACATGCCGTGGAAGCTTTGTTCTTTCACTCTTTGCAATAAGTCTTGCTGCAGCTCACTCTTTGCGTCTGCACTACCTTTATGAGTCGTAACACTCACTGCGAAGGTCTGCAGCTTCACTCCTGAGGCCAGCGAGACCATGAACCCACCAGGAGGAATGAACAACTCTGGACAGGAGGAACAAACAACTCCAGACGCACTGCCTTAAGAGCTGTAACACTCACCATGATGGTCTGCAGCTTCACTCCTGAAGCCAGCGAGACCACGAACCCACCAGAAGGAAGAAACTCCGAACACATCCAAACATCAGAAGGAAAAAACTTTGGACACGCTACCTTTAAGAACTGTAACACTCACCACGAAGGTCCACGGCTTCATTCTTGAAGTCAGTGAGACCAAGAACCCACCAATTCTGGACACACTACACTTTTTAATTGTGATAGGGCTTATTTTCACTCTGTTGTTGCAAGTTAAAATTTATAAATGTAAGTTGGACCAGAATAAACAATGGATTAATGATGTCTGTGGCATGAGGATTCTATTGTTTTGCTTTGGTTTACAAATAAACCAAGATGATATGTCATACAATCTTTGAATTTCAAAGCATTTGAACAACCTTTTAAATTCAACTGTCTCATTCTTTTCTATTTAAAATTTCTTTGCAAATATTCCTTGCCCCCATGAAGGGCAGGTGTTAAGTAGTGATGAATGTACTAAATGGTGGCATGCTTAAGTAGATTACAGAAGAAAAAACGGCATTGTCTATAAGCTAAATAGAGGAAGAAAATATTGAAAATAAAGTTTTATTGCTAGAATGAGGATTGCTAAAATCCACAGCACAGGAAATACATAGTTTTGTCATTTTTTTAAAAAGAGTGAGCAGCTTTATTTTGGGATTTCCAATAAAAGATACATATTAAACTTAAGCTGGGATTTTCAATATCCAATTAATTTTAAATACAAGTTGGCCCATTAAAAACAGTCTATTTAGCTTAGCTTTAAATATATTCTATTTTTTAGTATAGAGTTAGACTCCCACAAAATAATAATGGGGGATTTTAACACCCCACTGTCAACATTAGACAGATCAACAAGACAGAAAGTTAACAAGGATACCCAGGAATTGAACTCAGTTCTGCACCAAGGGGACCTAACAGACATCTACAGAACTCTCCACCTCAAATCAACAGAATATACATTCTTTTCAGCACCACACCACACCTATTCCAAAACTGACCACATAGTTGGAAGTAAAGCTCTCCTCAGAATGTAAAAGAACAGAAATTATAACAAACTGTCTCTCAGACCACAGTGCAATCAAACTAGAACTCAGCATTAAGAAACTCACTCAAAACCGCTCAACTACATGGAAACTGAACAACCTGCTCCTGAATGACTATTGGGTACATAACGAAATGAAGGCAGAAATAAAGATGTTCTTTGAAACCAATGAGAACAAAGACACAACATACCAGAATCCCTGGGACACATTCAAAGCAGTGTGTAGAGAGAAATTTATAGCACTAAATGCCCACAAGAGAAAGCAGGAAAGATCTAAAATGGACACCCTAACATCACAATTAAAAGAACTAGAAAAGCAAGAGCAAACACATTCAAAAGCTAGCAGAAGGCAAGAAATAACTAAAATCAGAGCAGAACTGAAGGAAATAGAGACACAAAAAACCCGTCAAAAAATTAATGAATCCAGGAGCTGGTTTTTTGAAAAGATCAACAAAATTGACAGACTGCTAGCAAGACTAATAAAGAAGAAAAAAGAGAAGAATCAAATAGATGCAATAAAAAATGATAAAGGGGATATCAACACTGATCCCACAGAAATACAATCTACCATCAGAGAATACTACAAACACCAAATAAACTAGAAAATCTAGAAGAAATGGATAAATTCCTTGACACATACACCCTCCCAGGACTAAATCAGGAAGAAGTTGAATCTCTGAATAGACCAATAACAGGCTCTGAAATTGTGGCAATAATCAACAGCTTACCAACCAAAAAGAGTCCAGGACCTGATGGATTCACAGCTGAATTCTACCAGAGGTACAAGGAGGAACTGGTACCATTCTTTCTGAAACTATTCCAATCAATAGAAAAAGAGGGAATCCTCCCTAATACATTTTTTGAGGCCAGCATCATCCTGATACCAAAGCCTGGCAGAGACACAACCAAAAAAGAGAATTTTAGACCAATATCCTTGATGAACATTGATGCAAAAATCCTCAATAAAATACTGGCAAATCGAATCCAGCAGCACATCAAGAAGCTTATCCATCATGATCAAGTGGGCTTCATCCCTGGGATGCAAGGCTGGTTCAACATATGCAAATCAATAAATGTAATCCAGCATATAAACAGAACCAACAACAAAAACCACGATTATATCAATAGATGCAGAAAAGACCTTTGACAAAATTCAACAATGCTTCATGCTAAAAACGCTCAATAAATTAGGTATTGATGGGATGTATCTCAAAATAATAAGAGCTATCTATGACAAACCCATAGCCAATATCATACTGAATGGGCAAAAACTGGAAGCATTCCCTTTGAAAACTGGCACAAAACAGGGATGCCCTCTCTCACCACTCCTATTCAACATAGTGTTGGAAGTTCTGGCCAGGGCAATCAGGCAGGAGAAGGAAATAAATGGTATTCAATTAGGAAAAGAGGAAGTCAAATTGTCCCTTTTTTGCAGATGACATGATCATATATCTAGAAAACCCCATCATCTCAGCCCAAAATCTCCTTAAGCTGATAAGCAACTTCAGCAGTCTCAGGGTACAAAATCAACGTGCAAAAATCACAAGCATTCTTGTACACCTATAACAGATAAACAGAGAGCCAAATCATGAGTGAACTCCCATTCACAATTGCTTCAAAGAGAATAAAATACCTAGGAATCCAACTTACAAGGGATGTGAAGGACCTCTTCAAGGAGAACTACAAACCACTCCTCAATGAAATAAAAGAGGATACAAACAAATGGAAGAACATTCCATGCTCATGGGTAGGAAGAATCAATATCGTGAAAATGGCCATACTGCCCAAGGTAATTTATAGATTCAATGCCATCCCCATCAAGCTACCAAGGACTTTCTTCACAGAATTGGAAAAAACTACTTTAAAGTTCATATGGAACCAAAAAAGAGCCCGCATCGCCAAGTCAATCCTATGCCAAAAGAACAAAGCTGGAGGCATCATGCTACCTGACTTCAAACTATACTACAAGGCTACAGTAACCAAAACAGCATGGTACTGGTACCACAACAGAGACATAGATCAATGGAACAGAACAGAGCCCTCAGAAATAATGCCACATATCTACAACTATCTGATCTTTGACAAACCTGACAAAAACAAGAAATGGGGAAAGGATTCCCTATTGAATAGGTGGTGCTGGGAAGACTGACTAGCCATATGTAGAAAGCTGAAACTGGATCCCTTCCTTACACCTTATACAAAAATTAATTCAAGATGGATTAAAGACTTACATGTTAGACCTAACACCATAAAAACCCTAGAAGAAAACCTAGGCAATATCATTCAGGACATAGGCATGGGCAAGGACTTCGTGTCTAAAACATCAAAAGCAACGGCAACAAAAGCCAAAATTGACAAATGGGGTCTAATTAAACTAAAGAGCTTCTGCACAGCAAAAGAAACTACCATCAGAGTAAATAGGCAACATACAAAATGGGAGAAAATTTTCGCAACCTACTCATCTGACAAGGGGCTAACATCCAGAATCTACAATGAACTCAAATTTACAAGAAAAAAACAAACAACCCCATCAAAAAGTGGGCGAAGGACATGAACAGACACTTCTCAAAAGAAGACATTTATGCGGCCAAAAAACACATGAAAAAATGCTTGCATCACTGTCCATGAGAGAAATGCAAATCAAAACCACAATGAGATACCATCTCATACCAGTTAGAATGGCCATCATTAAAAAGTCAGGAAACAACAGGTGCTGGAGAGGATGTGGAGAAATAGGAACACTTTTACACTGTTGGTGGGACTGTAAACTAGTTCAACCATTGTGGAAGTCAGTGTGGCAATTCCTCAGGGATCTAGAACTAGAAATACCATTTGACCCAGCCATCCCATTACTGGGTATATACCCAAAGGACTATAAATCATGCTGCTATAAAGACACATGCACATATGTGTTTATTTTGGCACTATTCACAATGGCAAAGACTTGGAACCAACCCAAATGTCCATCAACGATAGACTGGATTAAGAAAATGTGGCACATATACACCATGGAATACTATGCAGCCATAGAAAATGATGAGTTCATGTCCTTTGTAGGGACATGGATGAAACTGGAAACCATCATTCTCAGTAAACTATTGCAAGGAGAAAAAACCAAACACCGCATGTTCTCACTCATAGGTGGGAATTGAACAATGAGAACACATGGACACAGGAAGGGGAACATCACACTCCAGGGACTGTTGTGGGATGGTGAGAGGGGAGAGGGATAGCATTAGGAGATATACCTAATGCTAAATGACGAGTTAATGG
Source organism: Symphalangus syndactylus (assembly GCF_028878055.3). Lineage (NCBI taxonomy): Eukaryota > Metazoa > Chordata > Mammalia > Primates > Hylobatidae > Symphalangus > Symphalangus syndactylus. The sequence goes on from NC_072428.2 coordinate 17,262,819, forward strand.
GTGCAACACACCAACATGGCACATGGATACATATGTAACAAACCTGCACATTGTGTACATGTACCCTAAAACTTAAAGTATAATAATTTTAAAAAAAGAAAAAAAAGAATTCTGCTGTCAGAATTAATCAAAGATGACACTCACTTGACAGTTATTATCTGTACCTGAATGTGGCTCAACCTGAATCATCTCAGACTTTTCTACTGATTATGTGTAATATTCTGTGCAGCTCATCTATTAGAGATACATATTGGGAGGTAATCTGAAAAATATAGAAAGAAATAAATTGTTTTCCCTATTGCCTATCTAGCGCTCAAGTATTAAAAGAACCATTTTGTTTCAATTCAATTCAATTCTGTTTGATATGAGTTCAGTCTATTCAACTTGACTTGATTTATTCAACAAATATTTTTATGAAGGCATGAAAGAGTAGAAAGTCTTGGCTTTCATGTGTTCAGTTTAAATACCACTAAGATCAGGATAATGGGTTTCACTCCATTGTAAGACAACTTGAGAAGACCTCCTAGAATAGGTGTCATTTAAACTGTGGTTTGAAGAACGGGTAGTGCTGACAATAGCAAATTAGGAGACAGATCATTGTTGGCAGATAATCAGTTAAAACATAAGCCCTGATCCTAGCTAGGGAGGGCTGGAATGCTCCGAAATGGAACTTAGACCTGTAGATATAAGAAAGAGATGACTGGGCGCAGTGGCTCACTCCTGTAATCTCAGCACTTTGGGAGGCCAAGGCAGCTGGATCATGAAGTCAGGAAATTGAGACCACCCTGGCCAACATGGTGAAACCCTGTCTCTACTAAAAATACAAAAATTAGCTGGGTGTGCTGACGCACACCTGTAATCCCAGCTACTCGGGAGGCTGAGGCAGGAGAATCGCTTGAACCCAGGTGGCGGAGACTGCAGTGAGCCGAGATCGCGCCACTGCACTCCAGCCCGGCAACAGAGTGAGACTCCATCTCAAAATAAAAAATAAATAAAAATAAAAATAAAAAAATGAAAGAGAAGATATGGCCTCAGGGTAGAAAATGTTTGAGACTTCAATTTTGGTGGGTCAGGTGCCAGACAAGTAGTTATACTTAGTGCTGGAGACCATCAGGAAACCAAAGACAGACATGGAGTGATTGCTCTGGAAGAAAATAATGCCAGAGATACAGGCATGATTAAGTATCAAGAGTCTACAGAACAAGATATAAACTTTAAAGCATTGCCATTGGTTCAAGTTAGAAGGCTAAGGGTCTGGAACTAACTGTTAGCTGACTTTGGCACACTGGATCTCTGAAGTGTCTTTGTTTCCAAGCAATCATTCATGCATGCTGCTGATCCATTCTTTGAGATCTATAGTCAAACAGTCTTTCAAATCCCAACATTTCCCACCTGTTCCATATTTCCTCCTGTAATTGCAACCTTGCTTGGCACATAGTTATACATTAGGTATTCAAGAAATACTTTTGATTAGATAATGTAAATTGTTCCCTCTCGAAATGTTTTACCATCCACAGCTTGTGCTGCTCAGTTTCTAATGCATTTTTATCGTTTTATATGTGCTAGTTTTAGATCTCAGAAAGGTGTCCAAATTTAAGGTGGTACTATAGACCAAATTGTGACCCCCAAAAGTTCGTATGTTGAAGCCGTAACCCTCGGTCTGATAATATTTGGAGATGGAGCCTTTTGGAGGTTAACTGGGTTTAAATGAAGGTGCAGTTCTCATGATGAGATTAGTGTCCTCATAACAGGAGACTAGAGAGTTTTCTCTAGCTCTCATCTGTGTCTGTCTTTCTCTACATGTATGAAGATTTAGAAAGAAGGTAACCTCCTGTGAGAAAGACGGTCCCCCACTAGAGCCTGGCCGTGCTGGCACCATGATCTCAGATTTCCTAGCCTTTAAAACTGTGAGAAATAAATGCTGTTTAGGCTGCTCTGTCTATAGTATTTTATTATGGGAGTCTGAACTGAGAAAGATGGAGATTATGTCTCCTATCTTTGTCCAACTATTGCTGGAAAGGAAAGGAAATTCATTATATGCTGGGGCAATTAGCTCATAGAATATGTATATGATACTAAACAATATTTTTCAGAGATTGGTTTGAATTGATAATATGATACAGCAACTCTAAAGAAAATTTTAGGCCGGGCGTGGTGGCTCATGCCTATAATCCCAGGGATTGATATCAAATCTTGTACCTAGCTTCAAAAAAAAAAAAAAGAGGCCGGTTGCGGTGGCTCACGCCTGTAATCACAGCACTTTAGGAGGCCGAGGCGGGAAGATCACGAGGTCAAGAGATCGAGACCATCCTGGCTAACACGGTGAAACCCCGTCTCTACTAGAAATACAAAAAATTAGCCGGGCGTGCTGGCAGGTACCTGTAGTCCCAGCTACTCAGGAGGCTGAGGCAGGAGAATGGTGTGAACTCGTGGGGCGGAGCTTGCAGTGAGCTGAGATCGCGCCACTGTACTGCAGCCTGGGTGACAGAGCGAGACTCCATCTCAAAAAAAAAAAAAAAAAAAAAAGAATACTCTTTGTATTTGTCTTAATGCTTTAAAGGAATTATTTTTATATTTGGTTTTGATTTCTTTTTCAACCACGTGTGTCTGAATACCTGATTCCAAATCATGAGTTGGCTTTTCACACTGTCTTTGGAATGTTTAGATACCCAGAATTTTTTATCATTTTAAGTCGAATTTGTGAAATTTGTTGGTTCGAATTTGTTTGTGCTTTAGCATAAATACCCTAAAATAATAAAGATAATCCCTTCACTTATTATCTGAAGACGTTAGAATTTTACTTAGCGTGCTGGATTATTTGCTGTTAACTTGTTATCATTGTCTCATCCTTCCAATGTCTCTTTTACAACTAGAAACTGCATTTGCCAGAATTTCATTTCCCATGTAGACTCAGGATACTTAGTGAGATGCAGAAAGACTTCTAAATAAGTGGTTTAGAGCCATTTGATTTGACAGTTGTTAGAAACTTTTTCAGAGACTCCTGAGAGTTGCAGCTGTTCTTCGATAAGCTTTTGAGAACCAGAAACTTTGAGGCTTCAGGCTGAAGTCTCCAATGTCTGCTTTTCGGGCCTTCAAGTTGTTGCTTCCATAACCTTCCCTGGCACCTTCCATGACTTTCATTCTTCTTTCTCTTCCGACATGTCTGCCAGGCATAATTAAACTCTTTATTACCATAATAGTTAGAGTGCCCCTTTGATGTGTCTAGATGTGGAATCCTAATTTACGTATTCTGTTTGAGACTCACTGGGTTTCCCGAAGCTGAGTATTATTGTCTTTTATCTCTCCCGGAAAATTCTCAACCATTACCTTCCCAAATATTAACTCTGTGCTTTTCTCTCTCTTCCTTTACATTTCGAATTAGTTTTAGTTAGAATTTATTTATTTTTCAGTAATTTTCTCTCTTTCCTTTACTTTGGAAGATTTCATTAGGGCTATCTTCCAGTTCATTATTTTTCCTCAGTTTGGTTTTATTGACTATCAACCCCATCCATAAATTTTTTTTTTTTACAAAAAAGCAAAAACAATATCATATACTGGAGTGTAACACACTTGTAGAGCAATGAATAAGGCATACATGTCAACTTGATAAAAAATGCCACCCAGATTGAAAAAACAAAACAGGGATGTGTAAGCTCCATAGCACCCTAGAACGTATCCCCAGGGTTCTAAAGATAAAAACTCTCTTGAACTTTAAAAGAGTTGTTACAGATTAGTTTTGTCCACATCTGAACTTTGTACAAATTAAATCACAATCTCTGTATTCTTTAGTATCCAGCTCCTTTCATTTCATCTGGCTTCTGTCATTTAAAATTATGTGGTTTTTAATGAATATATCAAAAAATTTATTTTTATTTTATTTTATTTATTTATGTTTTTGAGACGGAGTCTCGCTCTGTTGCCCAGGCTGGAGTGCAGTGGCGCGATCTCGGCCCACTGCAAGCTCTGCCTCCTGGGTTCACACCATTCTCCTGCCTCAGCCTCCCGAGTAGCTGGGACTACAGGTGCCCACCACCACACCCGGCTAATTTTTTGTATTTTCAGTGAGGATGGGGTTTCACCATTTTAGCCAGGATGGTCTTGATCTCCTGACCTTGTGATCCACCCGCCTTGGCCTCCCAGAGTACTGGGATTACAGGCGTGAGCCACCATGCCCGGCCTATTTTTTCTTTCTACTACTGATAACCATTTGGATTATTTCTAGTTTTGGACTGTTTTAAATAACACTGTTTGGAATATTCTTGAATATGTCTTCCATGAATAAATCTATACATCCAGCTTTCTTGCAGTTTCTAACTTTATTTTTTTATTTACTTATCTGCATCTGGTCATAGTTTCATCTAAAATACACTTTTATTACTTTATCCAAATATCAAATATTATTTACCTGGATTACTTACATAGAGAAAATCAATCAGGCATGTGGGGCATGTGGCTTATGATACTTTTAGAAATATTAATAGAAGTTGTCCAGGAAGTCTTCGTTTGTTTAAATGAGACAGAGTCTCGCTCTGTTGCCCAGGCTGGAGTGCAATGCCACAATCTCGGCTTACTGCAATCTCTGCCTCCTGGGTTCAAGCATTTCTTGTGCCTCAGCCTCCTGAGTAGCTGGGATCACAGGCATGTGCCACCACGCCCGGCTAATTTTTGTTATTTTTAGTAAACACAGGGTTTCACCGTGTTGCCCAGGCTGGCCTTAAACTATTGACCTCAGGTGATCCGCCCGTCTCGGCCTCCCAAAATTCTAGGATTACAGGCGTGAGCCACTGTGCCTGCCCAGAAAGTCTTTAATAAAAGGCTACCTAAGCATTTTTTGTCTGTGAACACTTTGAATACCTGATGACAATGATGTACATTCTCCCTTGAAAAATGCAAAGTCATCCACCCACACTCACTTAGTTTCTCATGAATACATAAGGATGTAATTCTGCACACAATTTTAGGAAGTTTATGGATAACCTGAAGTTTAGTTGTAGACTAAATAGACATTCTTCACCCTGGTTAAGAACCCTGCTTAAGTGATTTATTCATCCCATCTTTCTTGTGCTTGTCTTCAGTAAAGACTTTTATTTTGAGTCGATCCAATCAACACCAGCAATTTCTACCCTTCCAATATACCAAGCATTACATCCGTGTAGTGTATAATATGGTTACTTTCTAATTTATATATTTATTGCTCTCATCTACACATGTGGAATATGTATTTTTAATATTAAATCTACATTAAAATTAAGGGAGCTGAGGCTCATTGAGGTTTGATCGTGGCCATGGAATCTTATAGTTAATTAATGATTATGCTAGTACTTTTTTCTTTCTAGCTTTTTTAGATCCACGGAATTAGAAATCTGCCATCACTTTCACAGCCTAAATGAGGAAAGGAGTCTCCTTGAAAGAAGTAAAAATAATAGTCTGTATGTGATTAGTCCCAAATGATTAAGTAATATAATACACCCAGATAGAAATCTCTGGAAGAATCTACTTCTATGAAAGAGGGGAGTGATGTTTGAAATAGGGCTAGTTAGTGCTGATTTTCTATTCCCTAAGAACACATCAAGGTCAGGCAATCAAATATATAGAGAGATATACACACATTTATATTCATAAATATACATGCACTCATATATATATTCATAAATATATATGCACACATTATTCATAAATATATACACTTATTTAACATAAGTGACATATAGTTAATTTTATGACTATTAATATATATCCATATCAGTAAATAAAACATAAAAAAATGAAAATATAAGTAAAGTTTAGAAGTATCTGAATATTTTTCTGCCTGTCAGTGATATTTCCAAACGGAGCTAAATAAAGTAAAAGCATAAAAGAATACATAACTGTATTAGTGGTTCTGCTGTATTCAATGACCTCAGATATAGAGCTACAGTAAGCCTAGCATATTAGTTATCTACTGCTGCATAGCACATCTCCATGAAATTTAGGGACTTAAAACAAGAAACATTTATTATCTCACAGTTTCTCTGAGTCAGGTATTTAACATGGCTTAGCTGGGTGCTTCTGGCACAAGGTCTCTTAAGAAGTTTCAGTTAAGCTGTCAGCTGGGATAGTACTTTTTATCTGAAGGCTCATCGAGTAAGGATCTTCTTCTAAGCTCACTTAGGAGTTTGTTGGTAAGATATAACTTTTCTCTGGTGCTTTCACTGAAAGACTGAGTCCCTCTGTGGCTGTGGGCTGAAGGCTTCCCTCAGTTCCTCACCATATAGGCCTTTCCATGGAGAAATCCACAGTATGGCAGTTGGTTTACCCAAAGCAAGCAAGTGTGTGAGAGAAGGCATCCAAAGGGAAATCCCATATTTTTTTTCCAAACTAATTTCAGAAATAGCATTCCATTACTTTTGCAGTATTATACTTGTTAGCAGTGAGTCACTAGATCCAATCCATGCTCAAGGGGAGGAGAATACAGAAAGGCCTAAAAGCCAAAAGGCAGAGATCACTGGACACCATCTCAGAGGCTGTCTACAACACCTGGCTTGGACCAGACAGCTTATTCTTGGACCTAATCATGGGCCTTATTCTACTAAATTTGAATCTGAATTTTGTGTTGCATATATTCTGGTTGGCCATATGTTACAATAAATCAAAACAATGATGTTAGGTATTGGATCGAATTGAGCCAGCACCATGGAAGAAGAATTTCATTTTTTTTTAAGGTAGAGAGTACCTGTATGTCTTTTAACAAAGTGGTTCTTTCTACTAGTAAAAATGATCCATTTAATCCAATTACTTGAACTCAATTACTTAACTCCCTCTTTGGTAGGGAGAAGGCTTGAAGAGGATTGGAAAAGAGGAGCAGTTGCAATGTAAGTGGTCTCTCCTGTACAAGTTAGCATTTCCCAATAGAAATTACATGAAAAAGGCTGGGCGCGGTGGCCCACGCCTGTAATCCCAGCACTTTGGGAGGCCGAGGCGAGTGGATCACGAGGTCAGGAGATCGAGACCATCCTGGCTAACACAGTGAAACCCTGTCTCTACTAAAAATTACAAAAAATTAGCCGGGCGTGGTGGCGGGCGCCTGGAGTCCCAGCTGCTCGGGAGGTTGAGGCGGGAGAATGGCGTGAACCTGGGAGGCGGAGCTTGCAGTGAGCCAAGATCGTGCCACTGCACTCCATCCTGGGTGACACAGTGAGACTCCATCTCCAAAAAATAAAAAAATAAAAAAAGAGAAATTCTATGAAACATCCCACTAACATAAGTGGATAAGGGTGAATGGGGAAGATGCTTTTAGTGTTGCCTAAATAATGTTTTAATAAATACAGAAACTACTTTTAAAATATATCTTACTTTCCAGGCTCAAACTAGCTGAATACTTATTATTTGAATACCTATTCTTCCGTCCTACCCTTTGTAAAAAAAACAAAAAGATTATGTTTATATTGAGCTCCAGGAAAAGATTTCCACATCAGTGGACACACGTGTCAGATGACTTTAAATTGGAAAGCAAGACGAAACAGAATTTTTAAAATAAAAAAGTACATAAAGAGTTATGAAAGACTGTTATGGTTGTGACTAGAGATGAAAAAATAAGATGTTAAAAATGTATGATTGTGGAAAAAATATTTTTTCTATGATAGTGTATTACAAATAATGGTAACAACATTTATCTATTCCTATGTGCATGTCCCTTTACAATGTGACTTTCTAGCTCCTCTGATAAACAGTGGAGTATATTTCTTTATCCCTTGAGTTTAAGCTGGCCTTGTTTTAACCCATAGATTGCAGAGGAAGTAAAAGTGGGTCAGTTTTGGCCCAGATTTCAAGAGTCCTTACAGCATCTGTTTATTTTCCCTTCACAGCTGCTGATTCCATGTGAAAAAGTCTGGTTTGGCCTGCTGTGTAAAGAGAGACACATGGGCTAGCCAGTTTTTTGACCCTTGCCAACAGCCTTCCAACTGCCAGATAAGTGAGCAAGGTCTTGCTACACCAACCAATCACCAGTGTTCTACCAGCGACCAGCAAACACATTAACAAGCCCAGTAGAGATTGGTTCAATCATTCCATACTTAAAAAAACATACAAACAAACGAAAAAAAATTTAGCTGACCTACAGAATGATGAGATATATAAAAGGATGGCGTTTTAGGATACTCAATTTCGGTATGGTTTCTATACCATAAAAATTAATTGAACATCTATCAAACTAACAAATTGTTGTAATATAGGCTGGTTTTAGTCCCGTGTCATCTTAAAAGTCTTTCCTGTAGATTCTGTGTACATATTCCAAGTATTATAGAAATAACCTATGTAAGACCATGCAGTTTTATAAATCTCATTTCCTTATGAAGTAAGGAAAATGGAATAGGCCATTTTTTGTTTCTCTATTTTAGACCCACATAACATTGAGTTCCTTTTCAAGCCAACCTACCTATACTGACACTTGCCAAAATATGAGGTTCCCAGAATGTTAATATCTTCCAAAGTCTTAGTGGCATAAGCATCACCTATCCTCTGATTAACTTTACATTTCTAATGAGCTATTATTTTTATTTGCAGGTACCTATAATTCTAGGGATCCTAATAAATATATACCCAGGGAAGTTACCATCCTTACTCAGATGCTCACCTTTACCTCGGTGGGTCCTAAGTGTTACCGTACATTGGAATCGACTGGAGATCTTTACAAAAGTCCCTGGCTCCAACCCCCAGACATTCTGATATAAATGGCTTGGAGCTCAATATGGGCATTGGATTCTGAAAATTTCCTTAATGTAATTTTAATGTGCGGCAAGGCTTAAAATCTACTGCTTTTAGCTCAGTCTCTGCTCTGCAACCCAGCTGCACCACTAGACTGTTAGCCAAGGCAGGGAGCTCCCTCAAAGAGTGGCAGGTGTGTATGTATGTATGTGTGAGTTCCACTCCAGATAAATTAACCCGTGTGTTTTACAAACTTTGTTTTTTTATTATCCTTTAAGTTCTGGGATACATGTGCAGAATGCGCAGTTTTGTTACACAGATATACATGAGCCATGGTGGTTTGCTGCACTATCCACCCATCATCTACATTAGGTATTTCTCCTAATGCTATCCCTCCCTTTGCCCCCCATCCCCCAACAAGCCCTGGTTTGTGATGTTCCCCTCCCTGTGCCAATATGTTCTCACTGTTCAACTCCCACTTGTGAGTTAGAACATGCGGTGGTGTTTGGTTTTCTGTTCCTGTGTTAGTTTGCTGAGAATGATGGTTTCCAGCTTCATCCATATCCCTGCAAAGGACATGAACTCATTCTTTTTATGGCTGCATAGTATTCCGTGGTGTATACGTGCCACATTTTCTTTATCCATTCTATCATGGATGGGCATTTGGGTTAGTTCCAAGTCTTTGCTATTGTGAACAGTGCCGCAAGAAACATACATGTGCATGTGTCTTTATAGTAGAATGATTTATAATCCTTTGGGTATATACCCAGTAATGGGATTGCTGGGTCAAATGGTATTTCTAGTTCTAGACCCTTGAGGAATCACCACGCTGTCTTCCACAATTTTTGAACTAGTTTACACTCCCACTAACAGTGGAAAAGCGTTCCTATTTCTCAACATCCTCTCCAACATCTGTTGTTTCCTGGCTTTTTAATGATCGCCATTCTAACTGGTGTGAGATGGTATCCCATTGTGGTTTTGATTTGCATTTCTCTAATGACCAGTGATGATGAGCTTTTCTTCATATCTTTGTTGGCTGCATAAATGTCTTCTTCTGAGAAGTGTCTGCTCATATCCTTTGCCCACTTTTTGATGGGGTTGGTTTTATCTTGTAAATTTGTTTAAGTTCCTTGTAGATTCTGGATATTAGCCTTTTGTCAAATGGATAGATTGCAAAAATTTTCTCCCATTCTGTAGGTTGCCTGTTCACTGTGATGATAGTTTCCTTTACTGTGCAGAAGATCTTTAGTTTAATTAGATCCCATTTGTCAATTTTGGCCTTTTTTGCCATCGCTTTTTGTGTTTTAGTCATGAAGTCTTTGCCCATGCCTATGTCCTGAATGGTATTGTCTCAGTTTTCTTCTAGGGTTTTTATTGTTTTAGGTCTTACATTTAAATCTTTAATCCATCTTGAGTTAATTTTTGTATAAGGTGTAAGGAAGGGGTCCCATTTCAGTTTTCTACATATGGCTAGCCAGTTTTCCCAACACCATTTATTAAATAGAGACTCCTTCCCTCATCACTTGTTTTTTCAGGTTTGCCAAAGATGAGCTGGTTGTAGATGTGTGGTGTTATTTCTGAGGCCTCTGTTGTGTTCCATTGGTCTATATATCTGTTTTGGTACCAGTATCATGCTGTTTTGGTTACTGTAGCCTTGTAGTATTGTTTGAAGTCAGGTAACGTGATGCCTCCATCTTCGTTCTTTTTGCTTAGGATTGTTTTGGCTATATGGGCTCTTTTTTATTACCTAATCTGAATACTTTTGAATATTTAGATTATAGTAGGCCAAAGAGAAAGTAGCTATCTATTTTTTAATGCTCTCTCTTCCATAAAACATTTAATTAATGACCACCCTCTATCTACCACTGAATGCTACATTTTAACCCACGTGGGTAGGAGGGTCATCTCTATTGACCACCGGAACTTGACACTGTATTCATAATTAACAGCAGCAAAGACTGTAAAGAAGATACACCACAGATACTATCCCCTAGGAATATCTGTGTACCACACCTCCCTACATGCCTGTAAATGAAAGGGCATAGGTATCTTCTTTTCTACTATCTGTTACTCAATTTATAGCAATGGTAATGTGCCCAAATATCATACAACATGAAGTACTCTTGTTTTCATGGGATCTGGCTGAAGAATAAAATTTAGCTTTTTACTTCTCTAGTTAATCTAAACTTCAGTTTGCTTGTACTGTATTAATCAGGAATGACCCAAGGAGCAAATGGAGGAATTTTTTTTTTTTTTTTTTTTTTTTTTGGTTAGAGGGAGCCTAACTCTATTGCCCAGGCTGGAGTGCAATGGTGAGATCTTGGCTCGCTGCAACCTCCGCCTCCCGGTTTCAAGCGATTCCCCTGCCTCAGCCTTCTGAGTAGCTGGGATTACCGGCATGCACTACCACGCCCGACTAACAAATGGAAGATTCTATTACACCAGGAAATGATCACATTATAGATAAGGACAAATATTTTATTTTAAAAGCTACTAAAGAAGTTAATAAGAATGTTGTGTAATTTCTTTCTTCAGAGATGTTTCAAACTGAATAGGTTATTCCTTACTTTCCAAATTCTGCTTGAGAAGCTTTAATATGTTGAGTTAATAAGACAAAAACATAGCAAAATTACATGGCTGGTGAAGACACAGCCCCTTTATTGATTTTTTTGCTTTTCATTGCTAGCTTCCCACAATGCCTGGGAAACTTCAGGACATTTTGCTCCTTCAGTTTGAAGCATATGGCAATTTCTAGTACTTTGCTCACTAAATTTTGCAGAAGATGGCTCCTTGCTGTCTTTTGCTGAAAACATGAATTGTCTTCTTATTGCTTCAGCTCCTGGATTCCATTGTTAGAGTCTGCTCTCATCTCCTGATATGACAGAGCCTCTTTCATTCTCAGGATCCTCTGTGCTCCCACAGAACCAAGTCCAATTCCCTTCTATAGATTGCATTTGACCCCTAACAAGTGTGTGGTAGGCAGAATTTTAATCCCATTCCTATGAAAATATATGTCACATAAAAAAGGACTTTACAGACATAACTAAACTTATAGTCATTAAGTTCTGGAGATTATTCTCAATTTTCTGGTTAGGTCTCTAATCACATGAGTCCTTAAAGGCAGGGAAATTTCTGTGGATTCAGGGAGTTTTGGCTGAAAGGAAATCAGGGTGAAGCATCAAAATTACTCAGTGCTCCATTAATTATTTAAAGATTGAAGAGGAAACAGGACAGGGAATGTAGGTAGCTTAAGGGCAGAGGTCTTTCAGCTAACAGCCAGCAAGGAAATAAGGTCCTTAGTCCTGCAATCACAAGAGCTGAATTTTGTCAATAACCTGAATGATCTTAGAAGTGGAATATCCTACAGAGCCATCAGGTAAGAGCACAAGGCTGCCAACACCTTGATTTTGGCTTCATGAGAGACTCTAAGCATAGTACCCAGTCAAGCCCACCTGGACTTCTGACAGGCAGAATTGTTAGAAAATGTGTGTGTTGTTTTAAAGTCCGAAGACTGTGCTAATTTATTATGGCAAAATAGAAAACTAATACAGAATGATACGTGACTTTATGCGGAGCCTAGTAAATTGGTCATCTTTCATTTACAACGTTGTAACAATTAACTACATTACTCCTGTATACAGTGCAAGCTCTATATTATTGCTAATGCTTTCTTAAAAGAAACTTTGGCTGGGCGCGGTGGCTCTCGCCTGTAATCCCAGCACTTTGGGAGGACGAGGTGGGCGGATCACAAGGTCAGGAGATCGAGACCATCCTGGCTAACAGGGTGAAACCCTGTCTCTAATAAAAATACAAAAAAAAAAATTAGCTGGGCGTGGTGGCGGGTGCCTGTAGTCCCAGCTACTCGGGAGGCTGAGGCAGGAGAATGGCGTGAACCCAGGAGGTGGAGCTTGCAGTGAGCCGAGATCGCGCCACTGCACTCTCCAGCCTGGGCGACAGAGTGAGACCCAAAAAAAAAAAAAAAATCTTTTATTATTACTATGTTTTAATGCTTTAATACCTATTTACTGAATGACATCCAGATCCAAGCCCTTCATTTGACTTCTGTGGTCACAATCTTTCCCTCTTTTATGAGCATGAGAGAATTCCTGCTGACTATGTAAAATGGAAAGAGAATTGATGCCGTACCACAGTGTTGAAAATAATGATAGAGTAACACAAAGGAAAGCAGACACAGAGGCCAGGTTTCGGGTAATACAGTTGCAGCTAATGGATGCAACCACGCCGAAACTGGTCTTTTATTTTCAAGATCATTGCATTAGTTTTTCGGTCACATACAACACAATGTTTTAATTGATACATAAACATCTCTAAATTTGTTTATAAGTGGTATTAGCTAAACTAAACACAAAGCTCTAAACCACTCTTACATCACGTATTATTTTAGTCACAGGTATGTGTTACACTGATTACAACTGATCTTTTCTGGTTTATCACGAGTACTGTGATGCCAGAAACAACGTCTAAAGCACATCATCAGTGCTGTTGAAACAGTACTGAATTTGCATCAACTAAGCAGTTAAGAACAACTAGAGAAGAAAAACAAAGTAATAATAATTTAAGGGTTTTTTTTTTTATGAAGACCTTTTAGTCTTCATAAAAGTCACTTTTAGTTAGCTTCCAGTGTTAGAAAATGAGACCTAATGAGTCATACATATTTCATGATACAGATATAATAGAAACAAAAGGGAAAAAAGGGTGTAAGTTTTGCTTCACTTTTTGATAATGTTTAGTGTATTCAATTGATGAATAAATTGCTACTTGGTTGGTAGAAAAACATTTTGCATATCAAACAAAATATCATCACATTACTCATGATGTCTATTTCAATATATGTAACCAGATGCCAAATAATTTTGCAGAGAATCTATTTCAAGGCATAAAAAACCCCGTCTTAAAAAAGTCAGTGCTGCCTTTGACTTGAATTCAGACTAGATAAGTATTTGGCCCCAAATTGATTGAAGGACATATTTATTTTTTAAAGTATTTATTTTAAATTGTCATGTAATTCTACATATGTATGGGATACAATTTTTTATGTTTTGATACATATCTATGTTATATAATAATCCAACCAGGGTAGTTAGTGTATTCAACACCTCGTGCATTTACCATTTCTTTATGGTGAGAGACTTCAAGAACTTCTCTCTATTTTCTAATATACACTATTTTACTGTTAACCATAGTCACCCTACTGCGCAATAGAACATCAGAATTTAATTCTCCTATCTAATTATAGTTTTGTATCCATTGACCAGCCTCTCCCCATCCTCCCCTTTCCTCTCCACCTCTTAGTTTCTCTCTGGTAACCACTGTTCCACTCTCTTCTTCTATAATATCAACTTTTCTGTTGTTGGTGGTTTTGGGTTATCTTTTTCTCAGATTCCACATGAGTGAGGTCCTGTGGTATTTGTCTTTTGGTGCCTGGTTCATTTTACTTAATGTGATGTCCCCTAGGTTCATCTATGTTATGCAAATGACAGGATTTCATTCCCGTTTATGGCTGCATAATGAATATTTCACTGTGTGTATACCACATTTTCTTTATCCATTCATCCATTGATACACATTGAGGTTGATTCCATATCTTGGCTATTGTGAATAGTGCTGCAATGAAAATGGGAGCACAGATATTTATCTGACATACTAACTTCATTTTATTTGGATATATACCCAGCAGTGGGATTGCTGAATCGTAAGATCGTTGTACTACTAATTTTTAAGGAAACCTGCATACCATTTTTCATCATGGCTACTCTAGTTTACAGCCCTACCAAAAGTGTGTGTTCCTTTTTCTTCGCATCCTCAAACCAACACTTGTTTTCTTTTGCCTTTTTGATAATAGCCATTGTAACTGGAGTAAAGTGTATCTCATTGTGGTTCTGATTTGCATTTTTCTGATAACTAGTGATGTGCGATATATTTAAATAATTCAATTAATACAGGATATTAGAGACCTAGATTCACAATTATATTTGCATTTTGAAATCTTATAATTCGCATGAAAATAAAGTCTGTGAATTTATTATTTGCAGGAATCTAGGATTTGAAGACCAAATTATCCAGCCTGTGTTTACATACTGCCCACATTTGCCATTTAAGTCTCCATTTTAGCTGTTGCTTGGTTGTAGAGCACTGAGCCTATCTAATATATGCTATAGTGAAGTGGTAAGGATACACGAATATCTACTTATTGAAATGATTACAGGTATATTACGATTTTACATACAGCTCTATTGATAACCAATCAGAGAAAAACACTAAGGGGCATATTGTAGAGTGTTAGATATTCTATCCCTACAAAGGAATGGAATACATCACTAATATCTGGGTGGTGATATATTAATTTTTGTAATGAGATAAATTATTGTCAGATGATATATCAAGTAACTGTCAGTTTATTTTCTAAAGAATGTCTAAGTTCATATTTTTAAATATACAGTGGAATAGTCTTTACATCTATAACAAACAGGAATTTTAAACATTCAGATAAAGCCAATTTATGTTGCCAGTACTGTTGAGCACTTTCCATGTCTGGGCAGATGCTCTTATTTGAAAGGACGCTTTTATTTTAGGCATAGTTTCTTTTCTCTCTGAATTCTACCAGTCTGCCAATGAGTCTTTGTTTAAAACATCACAGCTCATGCCTGTAGCCATGGCTGTCACAGATAGAGGTCTGTAACCAATTGGATTTTACTAAACCATGGCCTTAATGATTCAATTCTACCTTTTGAGGCAGTGATTCCTTTGGATATATTGACAATGTCTAATATTTTTGAATTGTAGAGCTAGAAGATATGCAATTTAATTTGCCTCCTTCTGCTTTTAGACAGGCAAAATTCTAAACTGTTTGGAAGAGATTCTTTAAAAAATTTTAAAGACCTAGGCCTCACAACTTTGGCTGTGTATGTTTAATTATTCTTGACTAGTGGTAATCCTGAAGAGAAGTCCTTTATGTATACAACCAAAATGTCTTCTATGACTTTTTATATTTCTGACATACTGGAAATAAAAACAAACAAACCAAAACAAGCATTTGCTTCAAGTCACCATTCAGAACTTTATACTTTAGTTAAAATCTCATTTTTTTTATATTTCTGGTGATACACCGTATTTGTTAATGCTTATGAACTTGTTATATTGGTTTTACAGAAATTTAATATAGAAGTGTCAGCAGAAAACATGTTAGACTGACGATATGGTTTCTGTCTATAAGATATATCATTATTATTATAAATAAAAATAAATTATTGTATTATAGTGCCTTAAAGTCCAAAAAGGGATTTATATTCAAATGAGTTCATATACACACTCTCTCTGATTCTCACAGTTATTATTAATAATATTTTTTTTAGCTAGGAAAGAATAATAAAATAGCAGATGCAATAGATGAATTAAGAAAGATTTGAGGTCCTCAGAAGTGAATTTAAGAGTACACCTAATCTAACCACTCACTAACATAAGGAATTAGTCCTGAGGGAGAAAAATCGAGTATTTATCTTATTTTGATTAAGCAGAAAATAGTTTATGAAAAAAGGGGTGGGGCTGAATAGGGACATCTTGTTCTGTTTTAGTTTTAATCATATGGAAGGGAGAGACCTTTTCTTATTTATGACTAGAGTTGATGCAGTAGTTCTGATTGGAGTAATGTTTTTTTCCCTTCCTATGTCTCTGTTATCTTCGCTTCTTTCTGGAAGCTGCGACCAGGTCAAAGAAAATGACTATACAGGAAAAAAAATATATACATATATATGCCTTCCAGATTGATTCCTGGAAGTGTATACATTCAAGCTTTTTCTGAGTGATTACATCTGTAATCCCAGCATATTGGGAGGCCAAGGTGGGAGGATTGCTTTAGCCGAAGAGTTCAAGACCAGCCTGAGCAACATGGTGAGACTCCTGTCTCTAAAATGCAAAAATAAAAAAAAAGCAAAAAGGAGCTTTTTCCTATTGAATATTATGAATTTCCTTCCATTATTTGCTCTTATGCCTTAACAATGTCACTATATGACTGATTCATTTATCTGAAAGCCAATTTGATTTCCTTTCCTTCATAGCTTCTCCCAGTTCTTATTATGGGAAAGCCTGTTTTTATACCTTTTATAACGTTTTCTTTAAGTTAAAAAGGGTACTGCTTTCAATCTACCCATTTAAATATCAATCTCCTTTATTTTCCAATTTTTCGGGACTATCTTGTCTTGGGATATGAGCCATAAAAGATCAAGAAGCAAACATCAGGTGCACAATCAACTAGGAGGACAGAAGCTTACCCTAGTTTGGCAAACTCAGAAATATATTTTGGTCAGGTAGGCAGAGATTTAGCATGGCAAAAGCTATTATTATTATTTCATTGTTATTATCTTGTTTATTATGTTTATTATTTTAAAATACATAATGATTTATAGAATATCACTCACTGAAATTTAATGCAGGGCAGTCAAGGGGAAGCATGCTGTGACTAATATGCACATGAGGAAAACATAGTTTAAAAGGTTTAAAAAGGACACAGGCTAATTCAAGAATTTAGCCTAGTACAGAGCAAGGCATAGAGTTGGTGTTCTATATTTAATTTAAGCATTTAATTAAATAGTCCAGATTTTCTAGTAGAAAAGAATAGTATAGGTGAGAAATGAGAGTTGATCCTGGTTACGTCCTTGAAGGCAGATCTTTATCCATCTACTTTCTGTGGAGCGATGATCTTATTTTCCTATGCTGCTGACATGACTGTAATTTGGAAAGTTATCAAAGGCCTTTGTCAAATTGAGATTGATTATATCTCTCATCTTTTTCTGTCTGTTGTTCATTTCTTTATCTCAAAAGATGCTAACATAGATTACTGCTCTACAGCTGAGTCGAAGGTTCTCAAACTTTTGTGTGCATCAAACTCCTGAGAGTTTGTAAAAACATATATTTCTAGGTTCTACCTTACATTTCCAATTTAGCAGATAGAGGCTGAAAATTTGCATTTGCAACCATTTCTAAGTGATAGTGATGCTACTGATTTGAGGCTACGCTTTGAGAATCATTGCTGCAAGCCACTAATGTCAAGTCAGTTGAATTTATATTATGTGAATACAGTACTTCAATGCAAAAGCAATGGCGTTTATATTCATTATATGGCTTTGAATACTGTAATGCACAAGGCAAGTGGAGCATGTCTGTAATTTTACTGAAACCAGCTTTGCTAGAAGGGATATTCTAGCTAGCCACTAAATATATTCACTTGGAAATGTATGATGAAAGATTAAGCTCTAACAAATGAAAAACTACATTTTCCAATGATTTCATGGCTCAGCTGTCGACAACTTTTTTGCTAATGCTTAATAATTCAGTTGTTGGAATATTAAAGACAGTCATACTTTTCCAAAGAATAATGGTGATTATTATTCAGAGGCATCGTAGTAATGAATAATATCCTGTAGAAGCCAATTATATAAGAAGTCAAAGAATGTTGGCCATTCATATGAGGGCATAGATTTCATGTCCCTTAAACTATCTTACTAATTGTCATTTTTCTCAGCTGGGCATTTGATAAGAACTGAGGAGTACATAATTGGAGATTAAGTTTTATCAAGGATCTGGAGAACTGATATTCTGTATTGCTGATTAAACATAAAACACTCTATTTTAAAAACTGGCAGTAGGGGTTGGCAGTCTCTTGCCAAACCTAAGAAATTATACTAACAGAATTCAGAAATATCTAATAATATAATTTTAAAAGTCTACCTGTACTTTGTTGTGCTTTAATGATGGAAAAAGCAAATGAATAAAAATATTATTTTCTGGACTGACAGCAACCTGAATCTATAATTCTATGACGTGCTTGGCACACTTTAAAAGAAAAAATCCTGTTTACATGCTTCTTCTTGATTAGATTCAAGATGGAACTTCTATTTTTTTTTTTTTTTGAGACAGAATCTCACTCTGTTGCTCAGGCTGGAATACAGTGGTGCCATCTTGGCTCACTGCAACCTCTGCCTCCCGGATTCAAGCAATTCTCCTGCCTCAGTCTCCTCAGTAGCTGGGATTACAGGCGCACGTCACCACGCCCAGCTAATTTTTGTGTATTTTTAGTAGAGACGGGGTTTCACCATGTTGGTCAGGCTGGTCTCGAACTTCTGACCTGATGATCTGCCTGCCTTGGCCTCCCAAAGTGCTGGGAGTACAGGCGTGAGCCACCGCGCCCGGCCCCAGAACTTCTACTTTTTATATTATTTTCTCCAGTGTATGGCTCCTAGTAGATATTCAATAAGTGTTTGTTGAACTGCTGACCAGAAAACTTCACTGAAGCTATATAAATGAACCTTAGAAGATGGGATTTAAAAAAAAAAAAAAGAAGATGAGATTTTAATTTTCATAGTTATCAGTTAATTTCATCTCTGAGTATATGCTGAGACCATAAAACAAAATGATCCCTTTCCATAAGGCAGTCATACCGCTTTGTAGTCACTTCACGTTGATTTCTCAGTCTGACTTCCCAGCTGTGATTCTGCACACAGCTTTCCTATGGAAATACATTGGTTAAATACAACCTTCCAGAAGCACAAGCTGTATGATTTCAGGTCATATGACAGATTTAGAAAGCATTAATTATTCTTTTCTAATTCAAAGGATTAATATCTAGGTAGCTGAGTTTATAAAAAGTGTGCTGAATGAGAGGCAACCTCCTGAAATAAGACTGTGCGGCTCTCAGTGAGGACTGCCTGACACATCTCACAACAACAGCGTCATCAGCTACAATCACATCACCCAGATCATTTAAATGATGCCAAACTTTAAGTCAGGGAAAAGGAGCCACAGTCAGCCTGCCTCTGGAAATTGCATCTTTTTAATCAAAATAAATTATAACTCAGTAGAGATTTTTATCTCTGGAATTAAATGTGCTGAAGTTTTATGTCTCTGTAATACTGAGAAGGAATATTCTTTCCATCTTATTCATAGACTTGCAAAAGCTAAGTCAGATTCACAAGTAGAAACTGATTTGGCCCCAAATATATGTGTGTCCTATTTAAGTCAGATCCCTTAAACCTTAACTAGTCAAACAACTCATAAAAGGCAAAAACAAAACAAAACAAAACCCTAATTATGTCACATAATTAGACATCTGCTTATCTCTCTAATCACATATTTTATTAATTCTCATCTTGGCCGGGCGCGGTGGCTCACGCTTGTAATCCCAGCACTTTGGGAGGCCGAGGCGGGCGGATCACGAGGTCAGGAGATCGAGACCATGGTGAAACCCCGTCTCTACTAAAAATACAAAAAATTAGCCGGGCGTGGTGGCGGGCGCCTGTAGTCCCAGCTACTCGGAGAGGTTGAGGCAGGAGAATGGCGTGAACCCGGGAGGCGGAGCTTGCAGTGAGCCGAGATCACGCCACTGCACTCCAGCCTGGGCAACAGAGCGAGACTCCGTCTCAAAAAAAAAAAAAAAAAAAAAAAATTCTCATCTTGATTATGCTTCTGAAGACACACTGGACATGGGTCACGCAAATCACTCTATCATCTGGGCTAGGCAGGCTTAGCTGATCTTGGCTAGGATTTTTTCTGCATCAGCTGGTGAATTGGATGGAGAGCTGGCTAGTTAGTCCAGGATGACTTCCCTCAATATCTAGTGGTTAGCTGGTTGTTGCATGGGATAATGCTGGTGTCTGGGCCATATGTTTATCATTATCCAGCAGGTTAATCTGGGCTGGTCCCAAAAG
Source organism: Symphalangus syndactylus (assembly GCF_028878055.3). Lineage (NCBI taxonomy): Eukaryota > Metazoa > Chordata > Mammalia > Primates > Hylobatidae > Symphalangus > Symphalangus syndactylus. Next base: position 17,283,221 of record NC_072428.2, read on the forward strand.
AGCTACTGGAAGCACACAAGAGCTTTCAAGATTCAGCTGCAGAACTGGCACAGTCATGTCTGCCATATGCTTCTACCAGAACAAATCTCAAAGCAACCCAGAGTCCAAAGGTGGGCAAATAAACCAGACCTATTGATGGAAGGAACTCATAATTATATTGCAAAGGACATTGATAGAGAGAGAGCTTAAGAATCAGGGCAATGCTTGTGTAAAATCCACCATATCACCTTATCTTATTTTTTTCATAGTATTTATCACTTCCTGGAGTGATAGCTTTTGTTCTTAATTTGGTAAGTATCTGCTTTTTGATCACATGACTATAAACTCAGTGAAAAGAGGGATCCTGTCTGACTTTTTATAATCTGTGTTTCTACAGGGTCTAAAGTTTTGTTTGCCAGGTACCTATTAAAATTTGTAATGATTGAATAGATGAATGAGGTCACTGGTATCACAGTATACACCATATGTATATTTCTAAATCTTTTAAATCTTTATTACTTTGATAAATACACAAAGGATACTCATTTTTGCCTCAAAAAAGAAATTATCTATACATTTGAGTCCTGTAGGAGCTGATAATCTATGAAAAGAAATGCAAATATGTGTATGTTTCTCATTAGACTCCTAAGCCCATTGCACCTGGTCATATTCCTTTTTATTTCTTTTTTTTTAAGTCTGTGAGCAAAAATCTCTTTCCATGCCTCATATAACTGCTGCCTCTCCGAATTCAGGGAGCTAAGGAGGGGGGAAAAAAGCCTTAATGAATACAAACAGTCCTTAGGTCATGAACAGCCATGTACATGACACACACACAAATACACACAATTACACACATACACACAACCCTCATACTCACACATACATTTTCTCTCTCACACACACAACTGCATGCATGTATTTTATCAAAATATATGATAAAAACAAGCAATTGGATCAGAAAAAGAATTGAAATACTACCCCATCCACCCAGTGAACTGAAATTGGTAATTTATACCAGAAAGAGACCTGACCTGTTTAGAAAATACACAGGTTAAATGGTTAGCTTTCATTGTCGGTAGCAGTATATGTTATATTCATATTTTTATTAGTAACAAAAATGTTTTGTTTCTGGTGTACTTTTATTTGGATGGTGGATTCACAATATTGAGTTTTAGTCATGGGAGACAACACATACCTTTTGACCTGTTACCCAAATGGCTTCCCAACTAAAGACTTTTATATAAACAGTTCCAGACTGATTATAGCTTGCAAGGTTGATGTCTACAAAGAATTATGCCTTTTTTCTACCAGTTAAAATAAATAATTTAAACTTAAGTGTTCTCATGTGTTTAGGATCTAGAAGGAAAATAATCAAGCTGAGATGAATAAAGAGAAATGTGGTTTAGAGAAATAAGATAACCTACCTATAAAGGCTTGGAAATGAGTTATACAATAATAAAAGAACCTTTTTTTGATTGAGCTTTGAGCCAAAAAGTATTATTAACTTGATTAATGTACACCAATTATTGTTTTCAGAAGCATCCAAGACACATTTTTTTTAGCTCTACGTGAAGTGCAAAAATACGTGTAGTAAGCTTGATGGTAGTTAGAAAGAATTAAAGAGTTAACTACTTAAGCATTAGAGTCCTTCAACAGTGAAACAGGCTATGCATGGTACTCACGTTTTCTCCAGTTATAAAAAGTAAACCATATTAAGTTTATATCAGAGAGAACATTTTATGATAAAGACTCAAGGGGACAGAAGAAAACTTGGGATTGCTAAACAGGTAGGATTCCCACAAGAAAAGTTCCCATAAAATCCAGGCAAAGTTTATTATTAGGCAGTAACTCTAATAGCCAACACAGACCCTAGCAGCTGCCATCACAGAAGCAAGCTTCCGTGGAACCCTGTTCTCCCCTGTGACATTATAGACATTTCACTATTTTCTACTCCTGCATCTGTTATTGCTTCAGTCCTTGATGATCTGTACCTTCCTGTGCATAATTTTAAAAGAAACTTTTTGGAAGAATATAGTCTCATTGATTTATTTGATGAATGACGTCATCCTGCTCAAGAATAGCTGGTCACCAATTAGGCAGCCTAATAACCAGTAGCCCTTGGGGCAGACACCCACCATTGACCAAATAAGCTAAGCCAAGTTGAGGAGCACAGATGGTCAACTTTCCTCAGAAGACACTGTGGGCATAACAGTCACTCAAAGCATAATAAGCTGTTCTGCAGCTTTTAGAGGACTATCCTTTGAGACTGTCAAAAATAAGGCTGCCAGTACCTCTTCTGAGATAAACTGGAGGAGCTTCACAGAGAAGAAACAGTATGACACTATTGAAATCTCTCTCAATACCATCTCAATGATTGTGAGAGGGAGTAAGAGGTCCATATAATAAAAGAAAGCATATTGAAAGGATCCCACTGAAAGTTGTCTTTTTAATTAAGGCGTAAACTTACTTCAGTGTTATAAAGAGATGCATGCCTTGTAGGGGGCACAATCAAGCTCGACTGAAGATAAATTTTGAAGTTACCCAGAACAATCTATTACCTTGCAAATGAAATACAGTAAGGTACAGAAGTTCTAATACATGTGTCTAATGGCAAGCAAGCATTCATGCTAAAGCCAGTTATTATTTATTTATTCATTTAAAAAAATGATTTTATTCAGAGCTTACTGTGCGCAAGGAACTATGGAAAAAATACAACCCCTGCTTTCAAGTGGGTTTAACATTTTCAGTCATAATCACACAAGAGTATGGGCTTCCAAGATACACGGTGTGGGTTGGAGTCTTGGCTCTGCCATTCATTAGCACTGACATTGAGAAAGTTATCTAACCTCTCTAGTTCCTGGTCTTCTCATCTCTAAAGACAATGTTATATACTTCTTTATTATTGTGAAATTAAATCAGATAGTGATTGAAGTGCTTTGTATAGAGTCTGTAACAAAGAAGGTGTTTGGTCAATGTAAGCTAAGATTCATCTAGTTCACTGGGTATTCTTCTATATGTGCCATCAATGTTAAACGTTTATCCAACTTTAATAGAGATAAGTAATAGCAATAACAGTGGTGACAACAAAATAGTATTTGATACATATTCACCCATTATATGACACAGGAAAGGTAGGAAGATTGAGTGCACACTAATGTCTGGTGTTTAAGTGATACACAGTTTCCTAATGCAGAGCTTATAATGCAAAACACATTGAAGACATAAAGATTAGGAGATACAGTCAAAAAGATCGCATTAGCACACGAAGAAGGGGCAATGCCTAATCTAAGAATTAAAAACAAATTTTCTATACACATAAAAAATAATATAATTTGATTTTGGAGCAAAGGGCAATCTTTGGACTGATTTAGGTAGCGGATGGTCCTGGGTAGAGACCACGCTGATTGACTGCTTGAACCTTAGCAGTTATATATAACTCTTTAAGCCTCAGTTGCCATATTTATAAAATTGTAATAATAAAAATTATAGCTTATCTGTGCTTTTGGATGACTTAAATATATGTAAAATGCTTAGTACAATATCTAGCACAATTGAGCCATTCAACATCGTTTAATCAACTCTTCCTGCTCCATCCTGCCCTGAAAAACAGAGAAATGCAGCTTATTAAGAATGTCTTTTGGAAATTCTTTTTTTTTTTTTTTTTTTTTTTTTTTTTTGAGACGGAGTCTCGCTCTGTCGCCCAGGCTGGAGTGCAGTGGCGCGATCTGGGCTCACTGCAAGCTCCGCCTCCCGGGTTCACGCCATTCTTCTGCCTCAGCCTCCTGAGTAGCTGGGACTACAGTCGCCCGCCACCACGCCTGGCTAATTTTTCTATATTTTTAGTAAAGACGAGGTTTCACCGTGTTAGCCAGGATGGTCTCGATCTCCTCACCACGTGATCCGCCCGCCTCGGCCTCCCAAAGTGCTGGGATTACAGGCGTGAGCCACCACAACTGGTGCAAGTGATAAGAATCTGGCCATCTCTTTACCTAGAGATTGTATTAGGATTTCCTGACCTGGCCACATTCTCCTCTGTGTTAGGTGGGCTGCGTACACACAAAAAACATTGTATATGATTTAACAATTTAGAAAAGTAGTTCCTTCCTACAATAAAATGAGTTGTCTATATTGTCTGCTAGGTGCCTTGCCTAATGACAGGGTTCAGTGATGTTCTTTATTTTTTAAGTGTCAGCAAAATAAAATAAAAAAAATTTAAAGAGGAAAAAAAGATGAAACCTGCAGAAAACCCAAAATGTTAAAGTGAGAAATTTACTGAAACAGAATTGCTCCAAATTTAACGAATGAAGAGGCTAATTATGAAGGTAGAATTCTACGAGGGTAGGAGTCTTATAAATTAAACGTTACTGTGTCTTAGGTTTTCAGAAATGCAAATTACCACCCACAGTTTATTGCCTACAGAAAGGATGTTAACTAGCATATTTTATCCTGAGTGCAGGTTTTAAACTTTTCATAAGAGGATTTTAAAACAACATATTCTGAACTAAATGATAAGAATTAGATAATTATGAAATTTCAAGGGCATCTAGGCAGAATTGTGAATGCAGGATTTCTAAGAACTTTTGGCTCTCCAACTTGTCTATTAAATCTTTCTTTGTTTTCTTCTAAGTGATTGAGTACATATATACATACATACATATATGTTAGAATACAAACATATTAGTGCTTATTTTAGGCAAAAGAAGAAATAAGAATTAAGTAACCCATCTTGATTTCTGAGATGGTTAAATGTGGGGCAAAACATTAGAATTACTAAGATAGCATATATGAAGTCACTAGATTTCCTGTTTGGTCCATAATATATTAAATATTTCTTAAAAAACTGAATTAAAAATTATAGGCTGTTTGGAGAAAACAGAAGTCTTCTGTTGCAACTTTCGACAAGAACAAATGGAAACAAGCTTAGTTATGAGCATCAGTATCAATGAAACTGAGATCTCATTTTGATTCAGAAGTATTCTCACAGCTTAGTTAAGAGAGAGGAATATGAGTTAAAAAGAGAATAACATGATTTCTCTTAACTTTTACCCTCACAAATATCTATGAAGGAGGAATATATGCACATACACACTAACTCTCTCTCATACATGCACACATATTTCAACTACAGACCTACTACAGTTCCAGGGACCTAGCAGAAACTCAGAAAACTTTCTGTGTTTGAAAAAATAAGTGTTACATTTGAGGACGCAGTAGGGCCAAGATTTTGAACTGGAGCCAGTAGACTTCTTGTTAGGCTATGTACAGTTTTAAAACAATGTGACCTTGGAGGACTGCATAGTTTTGTTGGAGTGCTTTGCTTTCATAGCATGGTTAGAAATGAGACCCCATCCAGAAACCCTAGGAGTGAACACTTAAGGAAAACAATTCTGGATAAGATCTAAGTCTATTTCTTAAGATTCAATACTAACAGAGTCCTAGAGATTTATTATAAATCTTCCATAGAAATAGAGTTTCTACTTGAAGATTTACAGTGTTCACTAGTGATTACAAATAGACTTTTTAAAAATACTCTAAGTTCTGGGATACATGTACAGAACATGCAGGTTTGTTACATAGGTATACACGTGCCGTGGTGGTTTGCTGCACCCATCAACCCATCATCTACATTAGGTATTTCCCCTAATGCTATCCCTCCCCTAGCCCCCCGCCTCCTGACTGGCCCCAGTGTGTGATATTACCCTCCCTGTGTCATTGTATTCTCATTGTTCAACTCCCACTTATGAGTAAGAACATGCAGTGTTTGGTTTTTCTGTTCCTGTGTTAGTTTGCTGAGAATGATGGTTTCCAGCTCCATCCATGTCCCTGCAAAGGACATGAACTCATCCTTTTTTATGGCTGCATAGTATTCCATGGGGTATATGTGCCACGTTTTCTTTATCCAGTCTATCATTGATGGGCATTTGGGTTGGTTCCACGTCTTTGGTATTGTGAACAGTGCTGCAATAAACATATGTCTGCATGTGCCTTTATAGAAAGATTGATAATCCTTTGGATGGATACCCAGTAATGGGATTGCTAGGTCAAATGGTATTTCTGTTTCTAATTCCATGAGGAATTGCCACACTGTCTTCTACAATGGTTGTTATTTTTATTGCTCTTTGATCATTTATGTTGGCATCATGCAGCTTATTTGTGTGTTAAGGATCTGGACATTTCTTTATCTAAAGGTGCTATCAAATTTCCTGACAAGTAAAAATGTTTGTCTCTCTTATCGCAGTGTTAATCCTAGTTGGGTGGTATACACGAGGAAGTGTCCATCACTTTAAGCACATAGTAGAAACCAGCTACATTTGAGTGACTAGAAAATCTATAAACAAATGGCCGTATGCGGTGGCTCACGCCTGTAATCCCAGCACTTTGGGAGGCCAAGGCAGGTGGATCATGAGGTCAGTAGATCGAGACCATCCTGGCTAACATGTGAAACCCCATCTTTACTAAAAATACAAAAAATTAGCCAGGTGTGGTGGCATATGCCTGTAGTCCCAGCTACTAGGGAGGCTGAGGCAGGAGAATGGTGTGAACCCAGGAGACAGAGGTTTCAGAGCTGAGATTGTGCCACTGCACTCCAGCCTGGGTGACAGAGCGAGACTCCATCTCAAAAAAAAAAAGAAAAGAAAATCTAGAAACAAACACAATGCTATCTTATGAAGGTAGCCTGCATTAATAGAGAAGCACTATTCTTTTCTCTTTCAAGATATTTGATAGAAAACAATAGCCATCATAAATTTATTGCCGAATTACGAAGTGCTTAATATAAATGTAGAGATTCCAGGGGATTCTAGACACAAATATCGATGGCTAATTTTTAAGACTGTTCTTTCAAAACAGTTTCAAGTTCACAGCAATATTAAGAGGAAGGTACAAAGATTTCCCATACACTCCCTGCTCCCACTTAGGCATAGCATCCACCATTATCAACATCCTCAAAGTTCACAGTTTGACTTAGGATTCACTCTTGATGTTTTACCTTCTATGGGTTGGCACAAATGTATCATGAAATGTACCCACCATCATAGCATCAAACAGAGTCACTGCCCTCTAAATCTTCTGTGCTCAACCTACCCATCCTTTCGCCACCCTTCAACCTCTGGCAACTACTTACCTTTTTACCATCTCCATAGTTTTGCCTTTTCTAGAATGGTATATTATTGGTATCATACAGTATGTAGTCTTTTCAGATTAGCTTCTTTCACCCAGTAATATCCATTTAAGTTTCTTTCATGTCTTTTCTCAGCTTAATAGGTCGTTGCTTTTAGTACTGAATACTGTTTCATTGTGTGGATATATGACAGTTTATGTATCCATTCACCTCCTGAAGGATGTCTTAGTGGATGCCAAGTTTAGTCAATTATAAGTAAAGCTCCTACAAACCTCTATGTTCAGGTTTTGTGTGGATACAAGTTTTCAACTTCTTTGGGTAAGTACAAATGAATGTGATTGCTAGATCGTATGGTAAAAGTATGTTTAGTTTTGTAAGAAGTCACCAAACTATCTTCTAAGGTGGCAGTGCCACTTTATATTCCCACCAGCAATGAATGAGAGCTCCTGTTGCTACACATTCTCACCAGCATTTGGTGGTGTTAATGTTCCAGAGTTTGGCCATCTGAGGAGTGAAGGAATGTGGGAGTGTAGTGGTAACTCATCTTAATTTGCATTTTCCTGATAACATAGGATGTGCAGCATCTTTTCACATGCTTATTTGCCATCTGTATATCTTCCTTGGAATGGTGTCTGTTCAGGTCTTTAGCCTATTCTAAATCAGGCTTTTTGTGTTCTTATTATTTACTTTTAAGAGTTGTTTGCATATTTTTGATAGCAGTCTGTTATTAGAGGTGTATTTTGCAAAATTTTCTACGAGTCTGTGGCTTATATTCTTACTCTATTGACATGGTCTTTCACAGACCAGAGTTTTGAATTTTAACGAAGGATAGCTTATCAATTATTTATGTTATGAATCTTGCCTTTGGTGTTGTATCTAAAAAGTCATTAACATACCTAAGTTTATCTATGTTTTCTTTATGTTATCTGATAGGACAATTATAGTTTTTCATTTTACATTTTGAAGTCTGTTTATAAATTTACCTCCTCCTTTCTCTTTCCCCTTCCCCTTCCCTCCCTTCCTTCCCTTTCTTCTCCTCTTCTTCCTCCTCCTCCTCCACCTTCCTTCTCTTCTCTTTTTCTTCCTGTCTCTCTTCCTCCCTCTCTTCCTATCCCTCTCCCTCTTTCTATTTCTACTTTTTTCCAAATGAACAAGTCCAGTTGTTCCAGTACTGTTTGCTGAATAAAGACTCTTTTGCTCCATTGTATTGCTTTGGCTTCTATGACTTACTTATCTATTTCTGAGCTCTCTTTTCTGGTCCATTGAGCTATTTGTCTATTCCTTCAGCAAACCACATTGTCTTGAGTGCTTTAGCTTTATGATAAGACTATAGTAAATCTAGTAAGTTGGATAGTTTCAGTTCTCCCACTTTGTTCTTTTTAAATATTGAGTTGACTATTTTGGGTCTTTTGGCTCTCTATATAAACTTTGGAATCCATTTGTCAACATCAACAAAATAACGTGCTGGGATTTTAATTGAGATTGCATTAAACCTGTAGATCAAGTTGGGAAGAATGACATCTTAACAATATTGAGTCTTCTTAGTCACAGAGATAAAATATTTCTTCATTTATTTAGTTCTTTAATTTTATTCATTAAAATTGATGAGTCTCATCAGTTTTTCTCATAAAGATGTTACACATATTTTGTTAGACGTATACCTAAGTATTTCATTTTGAAGGGTGCTAATATAAATAGTATTTTTAAAATTTCAAATGTCACTTCCTCATTATTATATAGAAAAGTGATTTTTGTATATTAACCTTGTATACTGTAATCCTGCTATAATTGCTTATTAGTTCCACCTTTTTAATAAATAACTTGATTCTTTACTTAGAAAATCATGTGAGATTTACAAATAAAGATAGTTTTATTTATTCCCTTTCAACCTGCATGCCTTTTCTTTTTTTTCCTTTTGTTTGTATTCTTGTATTTGCTATGATTCCAGTAAAATGTTGAGAGGGAGTTTTGAGAAATCATACTCTTGTCCTTGATCTTAGCAGAAAAGTTTTCAGTTTATCAAGATTAAATGGGATTTTAGCTCTAGGTTTTTTGGTAGATGTTCTTTATTAAGTTGAGAAAGTTCTCAATCTATTCCTAGCTTGCTGAGAAATTTTACCACGAATGGGTGTTGGGTTTTCTCAAATGCCTTTTTAACACTTATGGATATGATCATATAATTTTTCTTTTTAGCTTGTTTATGTAGATTACATTAATCACTGCTTAAATTTGAATGAGGCTTGCATATTTGAGATAAATCCCACTTGGTTATGTTGTAGATTTATTTTTTAATTTTCATGGATAGATAATAGCTATTCATATTTATGGGGTATAGGGGATATTTTGATACAAGCATTCATGTATAATAATAGAACCTGGATAATTGGGATATCCATCACCTCAAATATTTATTTTTTGTGTGTGTGTTGGAAATATTTCAAATCTTCTCTTTGAGTTATTTTAAAATAGATAATAAATTAGTATTGTTAGCTATAGTGATCGTATTGTGCTATTGAGCACTAGAACTTTTTTTATCTAACTGCATGTTTGTAACCATTAATCAACCTTTTATTTTATTTTTTTCAAGATGGAGTTTTTGCTTCTGTTGCCCAGGCTGGAGTACAAAGGCATAATCTCGGCTCACTGCAACCTCCACCTCCCAGGTTCAGGCAATTCTCCTGCCTCAGCCTCCTGAGTAGCTGGGATTACAGGTGTGTGCCACCATGCCTGGCTAATTTTTGCATTTTTAGTAGACAGGATTTCACCACGTTGGTCAGGCCTGTCTTGAACTCCTGACCTCAGGTGATTCACACACCCTGGCCTCCCAAAGTGCTGGGATTACAGGCATGAGCCACCACACCCTGACTAATCAACCTTTCTTAATCTCTCCCTCTAACACACACTTCTCTTCCCAGCCTCTGGTAACTACCTTTCTATTTTTTACCTCCATGAGATCAATTTCTTTAGCTCTGATGTATCAGAGAATATGTAATATTTGTCTTTCTGTGCCTGGCTTATTTCAATTAACAAAATGCCTTTCAGTTCCATCCATGTTGCTGCAAGTAACAAGATGTCATTCTCTTTTTAATGGCTGAATACTATTCCATTATGTATATTTATCACATTTTCTTTATCTATTCATGTTTTGATGGACACTTTGAATGATTCCATGTCTTGGTTATTGTGAACACAGCTGCGGTAAATGTGGGAATGCAGATACCACTTTGATATAGGATATACGGATTTTTTTTCTTCTTTTTTTTTAATGCAGCAGTGAGATTGCTGGATCACATGCTAGATCCAGTTCTAGCTTTTTGAGGAATCTCCATACTGTTTTCCATAGTGGCAGCACTAATTTAAATTTCCCCAAAAAGTGTACAAGTATTCTTATTTCTCTGCATCTTCACTAGCATCTATTATTTTCTGTCTTTTTGATAATAGACATTTTGAATGGAGTGAGATTCTGTTGCACTGCACTTTTAACTTGCCTTTCCCTGATGGTTAGTAATGCCAGGCATTTTTTCATATACCTGTTGGCCATTTGTATGTCCACTTCTGTGAAATGCGTTTTCAGACAATTTGCCCATTTTGAAGTCAGACTAATATTTTGCGATTGAGTTCCTTATATATTTTGATTATTAATTCCTTGTTAGATGGGTAGTTTGCAAATATTTTCTTTCATTCTGTAAGTTGTCTCTTCACTTTGTTGATTGTTTTCTTTGCTGTCCAGAAGCTTTTTTAGCTTGATGTAATTCCATTTGTCAACTTTTGCTTTGGTTGGCTGTGCTTTTAAGGTCTTATTCAAGAAATCTTTGCCCAGCCCAATGTTCTAAAGTGTTTGCCCAATACATGTTTTCTTGTAGTAGTTTTTTACTTTCAGAACTTACACATAAATATTTAATCCACTTTGAGTTGCTATTGGTGTCAATGGTGAGAGATAGGGTTTTAATTTTTTTCTGCATATGAATATCCAGTTTTGCCTGCAGCATTTATTGATGAGCCTGTCCCTTTTTCAATGTATGTTCTTCATGCTTTTGCTGAAAATGAGTTGGTTATGAATGCATGGATTTCTCAGTTTTCTATTTTCTTTTCTTTTCTTTTTTTTTTTTTTTGAGAAGGAGTCTCGCACTGTCGCCCAGGCTGGAGTGCAGTGGCACAACCTCCGCTCACTGCAAGCTCCACCTCCTAGGTTCACACCATTCTCCTGCCTCAGCCTCCCGAGTAGCTGGGACTACAGGCACCTGCCACCACGCCTGGCTAACTTTTTGTATTTTTAGTAGAGACAGGGTTTCATCGTGTTAGCCAGGATGGTCTCAAACTCCTGACCTCGTGATCTGCCCACCTTGGGTTCCTGAAGTGCTGGGATTACAGGGGTGAGACAGCACACCCAGCCTATGTTTCTGTTTTCATGCCAGTACTATCCTGTTTTGTTTACTATAATTTTATTGTATATTTTGAAGTCAGGTAATGTGATGCCTCCAGCTTTGTTCTTTGTGCTCAGGATTGCTTTGTCTATTTGTGGTTTTTGGTCCTATATAAATTTTAGAATTTTGTTTCCTATTTCTGTGAATGTCATTGCTATGTTGATGGATATTGCATTGAATCTGTTAATTGCTTCAAGTAATATGGACATTTTAACAATAATTAGTCGATTCCACAAACCCAGAATAACTTTTCATCTTTTTGCATATCCTGTTTGTTTCATGTGTTTTATAGTTTTTTTTTTTTGAACTTTTAAGTTCAGGGTACATGTTTAGGTTTGTTACATAGGTAAACTTGTGTCATGGGGGTTTGTTGTACAGATTATTTCATCACCCAGGTATTATGCCTAGTACCTATTAGTTATTTTTCCTGATTCTTTCCCTACTCCTACCCTCCACCCTCCAATAGGTGAGTGGTGTTCTCCTCTATGTGTCCACGTGTTCTCATCATTTATCTCCTACTTATAATTGAGAACACTCAATATTTGGTTTACTGTTCCTGCATTAGTCATTAGGATAATGACTTCTAGCTCCACCCATGTCCCTGCAAGGGACATGATGGCATTCTTTTAAATGGTTGCCTAGTATTCCATGGTGTACATGTGCCATATTTTCTCTATCTGGTCTATCATTAATAGGCATTTGGGTTGATTCCATGTCTTTGCTATTGTGAATAGAGCTGCAGTGAACATACACATTCTGTCTTTATAATAGAATGATTTATATTCCTTTGGATATATACCCAGTAATGGGATGGCTAGGTTGAATGGTATTTCTTTCTGTCTTCTACTACGGTTGGACTGATTTACACTTCTACCAATAGTGTATATGTGTTTCTTTTTCTCCACAACCTCACCAGCATCTGTTGTTTTTTTACTTTTTAATAATAGCCATTCTGACTGGTGTGAGATGGTATCTCATTGTAGTTTTGATTTGCATTTCTCTAATAATCAGTAATGTTGAGCTTTTTTTCATATGATTCTTGGCCATATGTATGTCTTCTCTTGAAAAGTGTCTGTTCTTGTCCTTTACCCACTTTTTAATGGGGTTGTTTTTCTTGTAAACTTGTTTAAGCTCCTTATAGGTGCTGGATATTAGACTTTATAGTTTCCATTATAGGGATCTGTCACTTCTTTGGCTAAGTTTATTCTTAGTTTTTTTTTTTTTTTGGTAGTTATTGTAAACAGAATTGCTTTCTCGATTTCTTATGCAGATTGGTCACTATTGGCATATAGAAATACAAATGACTTTTGTATGCTGATTTTGTATCCTGAAATTTTACTGAATTTGTTTATCATGTATAACAGTTTTTTTGGTGGAGTCTTTAGATTTAGGTGATAAGATGTGGTGGGAGGAGAAGCATTTTGTAGTCTTATTATTATGTCTCAGTTTTTTAGTAAGCCTAACCTTTTCGACTGTGAACTTCCCATGTGTTTCTCAATTTTTTTTCTTCCCTAACAGGTGGGAAAGGAGAGCTAGAGTGGGCTGGAGTTGGGTATTTTTCTTCCTGCCGGTCAGTTAGGTTCCGATAGTACTCCAGCAGTTAGGCTGTGTTTAACTAGTTTCTCCTGAATGCAGACCTGTTAATAACAACTGAATGCTCTGGCATATTTTAAAATGGTTCCTTTTCATCTCCCCCTGTCAGCAACATGTGGATATTTTTCCCCGATATTTACAGTGAGAACCTGGTAGAGCTTTTTGAGATAAATCTCATTAAATTGTCCCCCCTTCCACCATACCCCCACCATAAATTTATTTCTTCTCGAGTGTTTAACTCTTATTTTGTTGACACTGACACTCCAGCAATTCATCAATTACAGTTCAATTACCTACCCTGGCGCTGGTTCCTGCACTTGTAAGTCTCTGCCCTATTTAAGCTGAGACTCCCTGTATTCACCCATCTGTCTGGCTAATCTTGAGAGCAGTGATTTTTTCTGTATCCTCACTTCTCTTATAAATTGTAGAAGAATTGTGAATTTTTCAGTCTTTTCAGTTTTGTTAGGATGTATGGACACAGTGGTGACTTTCAAACTTCTTACATTTGAACTGGAAACCAGAAACTTGGTTAATTCATGGAGAGAAAAATATTGCATCATAGAGAAAAAATGCGAAGTTATGAAAAATTATTTTTTATGTTAAAAATTATCAAATATTTTGTAGTGTCAGTTAGGATTAAAAAAATACAAAGAGAGGGCAGGGAGGAGAGAGAAAGAATTATCTTTCTCTGTCCTTGAAGCAGAAGAGTTAGGCAGGACAATGAATAAATGGCAGCTGTCAACATACTTCTGCCTTGCCACTTAAGACCTGAATAAATATTCAGTACTGCTTTTCTCGTTTTCTTATTAAAGTTATATATTATAATTCTTGTGGTCCCAAGTCTTGGTAAAATTACATACTCACAAATATTTTCTGGGATAACTTAAGGGGAGATGTGTTTCACTTCTTTCAATAGACAAGGGAAAGAAAATAACCATCATGAGATGAGAGATGCTTAGGTGGCTGAGATTTTAGGTTCAACAAGAACTTTAAGCAATGAAGTGAACATGAGAATTTAGGTTCCCTAATATTTTGAAAATCTTGCCAGGTAATTTTTCACTTTTCATCAGAATTGAGATAGACAGTTTGAGACAATTTATATAAATTACGAAAGACAAGACAGTATGAGTAACATCTAGGTATATATGTATAGGATGAATTTTTGTGGCTTTTTATGGATAGCTGAACATTTGTTTTCTAATGTCACTATTCCTTTAAAGCTTTGTTGAATTTTAGATACAAGGTTCTTAAATAATGATAAAGGTTTTATTAATGTGTGATGATGCCAGGGTGACATCAATTTTTTAATAGATATACAAACTGTCACAATTTAATTTAGAGACAGAAGGCTTTATAGTTGACTTTTACCTTCTGCCAATTCTGATATGAGAGAAATGGTCAATTGTGTAAACAAAATAATTAAACATGAAGTAAGCCTCTGTATATTAATCCCCTACACAATGGCAGGTCATTTTCTTTTCTTTTTCTTCTTTTTTTTTTTTTTTTTTTTGAGACTGAGTCTCACTCTGTCGCCAGGCTGTAGTGCAGTGGCGTGATCTCGGCTCATTGCAACCTCTGCCTCCCAGGTTCAAGTGATTCTCCTGCCTCACCCTCCTGAGTAGCTGGGACTACAGGCAAACGCCATCAAGCCCAGCTAATTTTCGTACTTTTAGTAGAGACGATATTTCACTGTATTGGCCAGGATGTTTTCGTGATCTGTCTGCCTCGGCCTCCCAAAGTGCTGGGATTACAGGTGTGAGCCACCATGCTCGGCTGCCATTTTCTAATTCTAGGATTTAAGTGGTGAATCAAACAGAGCTCTTGCCTTGATGAGCCTGCAATTAGTGAGGAAGAATTAATCAACTACATTCATTTTGTTTTAAGTTTTGGGAAAAAAATATAGTGTGAACTTAGCACATGTGAGATAAATCCAACCTAGGATGGGGTGGTGTATATTTTGGCTCAGGAATGCTGAGATATGTAGATGAAGTTGAGGTGTAGTGGATGCCTTGATTCTCTGCTCAAATTCCCCTTAAGAATGAAGAAAATATTATTGAACCTGCTGCAAGTGCTGTCAGAAAACAGATCTCAGTTCTCAGCCCTTCCTGGAGATGTCTGCTACTGAAAAACACTGCCTCATTCAAGTTTGTGCCTTTTTCTGGGGGAAGCACACTGAATGAAGTAGAAAGATACAGCTGTTCAAGCAAACCTAGGACACATGGAAAGGGCCATTCTAGCTCTAGATTTTCTACTGGGGTCTGCTGAGGCCTTTGTTGGATGGCATTGCAACTTAGTTTCTCCTACCCACTCCTAATTCCTTCTCTACCTTTTCATGGGTGTTGATTTAAATAAATCTCCGAGTCAGAGTCTGTTTTTGTGGGACAAACAGCATTATTGGAAGATTGTTAGGTTTATTAAAGTATTCCAATCATAGGGATAGAAGTATCTATCAAGATCTGGAGATGAAGGGAAATTTTTATATTAAAGAAACTGGGAATAAGGATGTCGTGGTCAGTATGGCTGGAGTAATAACAAAATGTTTGATACTAGGATATGAGATCCTTGAGGGAAGGCATTTTTGTCACTTAGGCTTACAGACATGAACTTCAATGCATAATTACTACCTGGAGGAAAAAAATGGGAGCACAGAGGGGTGACTTGTGGAAATCAAGGGCAACAATTCAGCTGATTCGTAGGATGTGGCCAGAAAGAGAAACAAAAAACACCAGGACTGTCTCATTCTCTTCTCATTCTGTAGAAAGATTTTTCCTCTGCTTTTCAGTTCCGTGTTTGGATTTGTCTACTTCAGACAAATATTCTTCTGAATACTATATCAGTCTTGACTCTAAATTACTAGGAAATGAATTAATACCATGTGGCTCTACTCCTAGCCCATTTAGCAGTGGCCTTGAGGAAAATGTCACATGGCATGTCATGGTTCTTACCCTTCCTATTTCGGATGAAAGGGCTTTGGAGTTCCTGGGAAACAGAAATAATTGTGGGATTTGCCCATCTTTAAAAAATAAAATGCTTTTTAAGAAAATTTCTAATTTATAGAAAAATTTATCAGATAGCATCAATAATTCCCATGTGCTCTATACCAAATTTCTCTTGTAATTAACATTTTACATTAGTGTGGTATCTTTGCAACAATAAATGAACCATGATTAATAACCATTATTACCTAGAGTTCATAGTTTATTCCTATTTGCATGGTTTTTACCTATTGCTCTTTTTCTGTTCCAGGATCCCTCATCACATTTAGAAGTTATGCCTCCTTAGGTGATACCTTTTTTTTTTTTTTTTTTTTTTTTTTTTTTTGAGATGGAGTCTCGCTCTGTCGCCCAGGCTAGAGTGCAGTGGTGCAATCTCGGCTCACTGCAAGCTCCGCCTCCCGGGTTCACGCCATTCTCCTGCCTCAGCCTCTCCGAGTAGCTGGGACTACAGGCGCCCGCCACCGCGCCCGGCTAATTTTTTGTATTTTTAGTAGAGACGGGGTTTCACCGTGGTCTCGATCTCCTGACCTCGTGATCTGCCCGCCTCGGCCTCCCAAAGTGCTGGGATTACAAGCATGAGCCACCACGCCCGGCCTCCTTAGGTGATTCTTAATTGTGATAGTTTCTCAGACTTTTCTTGTTTTTGTAGACCTTGACGGTTTTGAGGATGACTGCTCAGGCATTTTCTAGGATGTTCTCTATTGTAATTTGTCCATTTTTATCATGAGTATAATGGAGTTATGGTTTTGTGACTATAAGCCTGAAGTTTAATTTTCATCCAATCTTAACAAGGGTACATATTGTCAACATGATTTTTTACTGCTGATGTTGGCCTGATGTCCTGAGAATGTGTTTATCAGGTTTACTCACTATAATGTTATTCTCCTTCCTCCCAACCCCCTTATTCTTTCAATAGTGTAGTCTTTGTAAGGAAGTCATTATACGTATCCCACACTTAATGTAGTGAGTTATTTTGCCCCTTCTCCTAGAACGTAGGGTATCTACATTAAAAAAAAAAAAACTATTTGGAATTTCCTTGCACAGGGGATTTGAGTCATCTCACCAATTTATTAATGTACTAATAATGTATTGACATCAATATGGAGAGATTTATTTTATACCTTGGGTTGTAATCCAAAGCTACTTATATATTTTTGCTCAAATTGTTTCAGCTTTGGCCTTTGGGAGCTCTTATCTGTTTGTCTTGAGTAATTTTAAAATTTCTGGAACACCAAGATATTCAAGGCTTATCTTACATACTTCCCACCCAACTCTTAGTATCAGTTATTTCTCTGGGGAAACCCGGTTCCTTTTATATGAGAATGGTAAGGCAATCAAGATATGGGTGCTAAATTTAGATGTTATTGGTATTCTTTCTTTTAGGCCTTCTCAGTTGATGGAGTAATGAAGTATTTGTGTGGATATGAACCGATATGTGAAGAACAAAGGAGGGAAGGAAGGAAGGGAGGGAGGGAGGGAGGGAAGGAAGGAAAGAAAGAAAGGCAGGCAGGCGGGAAGGTGAGAAGGAGGGAAAGAAGGAAAGAAGGAAGGAGGGAAGGAAGGAAGGAAGGAAGGTAGGTAGGTAGGTTGGTTTCTCTATGAAATCATTTGGATCTATATAAGGCAAACATGAGTTTATACTGAGGTCGCCAACTCTAATTCATTACCGCATATACTATTCTAGAGCCTTCCTTTTGCTTATCTATAAAATCTCACTGCAACTTGAGAAACCTCACTCTTTTTTCTTTTTTTTTTTTTTTTTTGAGACGGAGTCTCGCTCTGTCGCCCAGGCTGGAGTGCAGTGGCGCCATCTCGGCTCACTGCAAGCTCTGCCTCCCGGGTTCATGCCATTCTCCTGCCTCAGCTTCCAGAGTAGCTTGGACTACAGGCGCCTGCCACCACGCTCGGCTAATTTTTTTGTATTTTTAGTAGAGACGGGGTTTCACCATGTTAGCCAGGATGATCTCGATCTCCTGACCTCGTGATCCACCTGTCTCAGCCTCCCAAAGTGCTGGGATTACAGGCATGAGCCGCTGCGCCTGGCTGAGAAACATCACTCTTATTAGATGTCAATAATTTCCTTAGTTGTTCTGTTTCAATATACATGAATAACAATATCAGAATTGTTAACCACTACCCCCATAGGAAATGTTGTCAACTAGAGTACAGGGCTTATAAGCACCTTGTTTTGCCGTTAGTTTTTCTCATTTATGAAGTTACTTGGGTTAGTACTTTTTCCCACACATCATTTAGTGAGGTTGTTTCATATAATGTAACAGAGTTTTGATTATCGGTGTCTCCATTCTTTCTTGTAATCTCCTTTTCTGTTGAGCTCCTAATAATTTCACTGTACACATTTAAATTGACTTTCTTTTTTGAGACTGGGTCTTGCTCTGTTGCCCAGGCTGGAGCGCAGTGACACAGTCATGGCTCTCTGCAGCCTCAACCTCCCAAGCTCAAGCAATCTTCCCACCTCTCAGCCTCCCGAGTAGTTGGGACCAAAGGGGTGCACTGCCATGTCTGGCTAATTTTTTGGTATTTTCTGTAGAGACAAGATTTTGCTATGTTGCCCAGGCTGGTTGTGAACTCCTGGGCTCAAGCGATCCTCCTGCCTTGGCCTCCCAAAGTGCTAGGATTACAGGCATCAGACATCATAAGTGGCCAAGGCTCACTATTTGCATTGAATAGTTTTATGGGATTTTACTAATATATGTTGTCATGTACTCACCATTATGTAATTATACATTATAGTTTTACTATAGTAGAACATCCCATATGCTTCATCTAGTCCACTCTCACCCTTTCTTCTATAAATTCCTGGAAACCACGGATCTTTTTTTTTTTGAAACTGAGTCTTGCTCTGTCGCCCCAGGCTGGAGTGCAGTGGCACGATCTCGGCTCACTGCAAGCTCCGCTTCCCAGGTTCAAGTCATTCTCCTGCCTCAGGCTCCCGAGTAGCTGGGACTATAGGTGCCCACCACCACACCTGACTAATTTTTTTGGTATTTTTAGTAGAGACGGGGTTTCACTGTGTTAGCCAGGATGGTCTTGATCTCCTGACCTCATGATCTGCCGGCTCGGCCTCCCAAAGTGCTGGGATTACAGGCATAAGCCACCGTGCCCGGCCATCACTGATCTTTTTATTGTCTCCACAATTTGGCCTTTCCTGGAATGTCATATAGTTGGAATCCTGTAGCATGCAGACTGTTGAGAATGGCTCATTTTATTTAGCAATAAATATTTAAGGTTTATCCATGTATTTCCATAGCTTGATTATTCATTTTATTTATTAAATTGGCATGTAATAATTGTACATATTTACAGAATACATAGTAATATTTGATTTATATAGTATATAGTAATCAGATCAGGGTAATTAGCATATCCATCATCTTGAACACATTTCTTTTTGTTGGAAACATTTAATATCCTCTTTCTAGCTGTTTGAAACTGTACAATATATTTTTGCCAGCTCTAGTCATCCTATAATTCCATAGAACACTAGAACTTATTCTTTCTATCTAGCTGTAAGTCTGCATCTTTAAACAAATCTCTATTTCCTCCTCCTTCCCTTACCCTTCTCTGCCTCTAGTATCCTCTGTTCTACTTTCTATATCTATGAGATCAACTTTTTTTAGCTTTTGCATATGAGTGAGAACATGCGGTGTTTAACTTTCTGTTCCTGGCTTATTTCACTTAACATAATGTCCTCCATGCATAGATGTACCACAGTTTGTGTAGCCATTTCCTATAGAAGGACATATTGGTTGTTTCCAGTTTTTGCCAATAATGAACAAAGCTGACATAAACATTCACATGCACACTATGTGTGGATAAAAGTTTCTAAATCAGTTGGCTAAATAACTAGAAGAATGATTGCTGGATCATATGGTATGACAATGTTTAGCTTTATAAGAAACCGCCCAATTGTCTTCCAAAAGGGTTATATCATTTAAGCTTTCCTACCAGCAATGCATGAGAGTTTACATTTTTCCTTATATTTACCAGAATTTGATATTGTTAGATTTTTCAGTTTTAGGCATTTTAATAGGTATGCAGTGATATATCATTGTCATTTTAATTTGCATTTCCCTCATGAAAAATGATACTGAGCATCCTTTTGTATGCCTACTTGCCATCTATATGTATAATACACCCTTATATATATTATATACACAAATCACATATATATATATATAAAAAATACAATTTTTTTGGTGAGGTATCTGCTCAGATCTTTTGCCCATATTTAACTGGGTTGTTTTCTAGTTATTTGTATGCCTAGAATACAACTTCTCTATCAGATTTGTGCTTTACTAATATTTTTTCCAGCTTATTTTTCATTCTCTTAATGTTGACTATTGCAGAGAAATTTTTCTTTTTTAATTAAAAAATTAGTTTTGTAAACTTTCTTAGGTTAAAATATTAAGCAGAAAGTATTCCCTCTCTACCCCTACACAGTTTTCCCCATTAACCTATTACATTAGTGTAGCATATGTTTATCATTGATAAACCAATATTGAGAAATTATTATTAATGTTGCTAGTCCACACTATGGTACTATTCTGTTGGTTTTGACAACTGCATAAACTCATGTATCCACCATTTAAAGGTTATAATGAATACTTTCACTAACCTACAAATGCCCTGTTCTTCACATATTCATCCCTCTTACCTCCCCACCATCAGCCACCGAACCTCTGGAAACTAATGTTTTGTAAAAGCTGTCTCTATAGTTCTGCCTTGTCCAGAATGTCACATATTGAGAGTCTTACAGTATGTAACTTTTTCAGACTGGCTTCTTTAGTTTTAGATTTCTCCATATCTTTTCACAGTTTCATGCTTGCACTCATTCTCTCTCCTGCCACCCTGTGAAGAGATGGCTTCCGCTATGATTGTAAGTTTCCTGAGGCCTCCCCAGCTATGCAGTACTGTGAATAAATTAAACCTATTTTCTTTATAATTACTCAGTCTCAGGTATTCCTTCACAGAAGTGTGAGGAATTTGTTACCACCAGACAAGGCTTACAAGAGCTAATGAGGAAGCACTAAATATGGAAAGGAAAGACTGTTACCAGTGCCTACAAAATCACAGTGAAATACACACACCAGTGACACTATAAAGCAATGACATAAATAAGTCTGCAGAATAACCAGCTAACTTCAGGATGACAAGATCAAATCTACATATATAATACTAACCTTAAATGGAAATGGGCTAAATGCCCTAATTAAAAGTCACAGAATGGCAAGTTGAATAAGAGAAACAAAACTCATTGGTATGCACTCTTCAAGAGATCCATCTCACATGCAATGACACACATAGGCCCAAAATAAAGAAATGAAGAAAAATATCAAGCAAATAGAAAACAGAAAAAAAGCAGGGGTTCCAATCCTAATCTCTGACAAATATATTTAAACCAATGAAAATCAGAAAAGACAAAGAAGGGTATTACATAATGGTAAAGGGTTCAAGTAAACAAGATCTAATTATCCTAAAAATATGTGCACGTGGCCGGGTGCGGTGGCTCACACCTGTAATCCCAGAACTTTGGGAGGCAGAGGCGGGCGGATCACGAGGTCAGGAGATTCAGACCATCCTGGCTAACATGGTGAAACCCCATCTCTACTAAAAATACAAAAAATTAGCTGGGCGTGGTGGTGGGCGCCTGTAGTCTCAGCTACTCGGGAGGCTGAGGCAGGAGAATGGCGTGAACCCGGGAAGGGGAGCTTGCAGTGAGCCGAGATTGCGCCACTGCACTCCAGCCTGGGCGATAGAGCGAGACTCCGTCTCAAAAAAAAAAAAAATGTGCACGCAAGCCAGGAGCAATCCGATTCATAAAGCAAGCTCTTAGAGATCTTCGAAGACACTTAGATTCTCACAAAATAATAGGGGTAGACTTTAACATCCCACTGACAATATTAGACAGATCATTGAGACAGAAAATTAACAAAGATAATCAGGACCTGAACTTATCACTGGAGCAAATGGACCTGATAGGTATCTACTGAACTTTGCATCCCCAAACAACAGAATACACACTCTTCTCATTGCTGCATGGCATATACACTAAAATCAATCACATTATCAGAAGTAAAACACTCCTCAGCAAATGCAAAATAACTAAAATCATAATAATTTCTTGGATCACAGTGCAATCAAATTAGAAATCAAGACTGAGAAATTCACTCAAAACCATACTATTACATGAAAATAACCTGCTCCTGAGTGACTTTTGGGCAAATAATAAAATTAAGGCAGAAATCAAGAAGTTCTTTGAAACTGATGAGAATACACAAAATACCACAATCTCTGGGGTGGAGCTAAGGCAGTGTTAAGAGAGAAATTTATAGCAATAATTACCCACATCAAAAAGTTAGAAAGATCTTTTTTTTTTTTTTTTTTTTTGAGACAGAGTCTTGCTCTGTGGCCCAGGCTGGAGTGCAGTGGCGCAATCTCAGCTCACTGCAAGCTCCGCCTCCCGGGTTCACGCCATTCTCCTGCCTCAGCCTCTCCGAGTAGCTGGGACTACATGTGCCCACCACCACGCCCGGCTAATTTTTTTGTATTTTTAGTAGAGATGGGGTTTCACCGTGGTCTCGATCTCCTGACCTCGTGATCTGCCCGCCTCAGCCTCCCAAAGTGCTGGGATTAAAAGTGTGAGCCACTGCGCCCCACCGAAAGATCTTAAGTTAACAACTTAACATCACAACTTAAAAAACTAGAGAAACTAGAGCAAACAAATCTCAAAGCTAGGAGAAGACTAGACATAACCAAAATCAGAGCTGAGCTTGGGGAGATGGAGATAGAACAAAATGCAAAGATCAATAAATCCAGCAGCTGTTTTTTTGCAAAAATTAATAAAATACATAGACCACCAGCTAGACTAATAAAGCAGAAAAGAGTGATTTAAGTCATCGCAATCAGAAATGATGAGGATATGACCACTGACCCCTCAGAAAACAATAATCAGAAAATACTCTAACACTTCTATGCATATAAACTAGAAAATCTAGAAGAAATGGATCCTGGACACATACACCCTCCAAAGACTGAACAAGGAAGAAACAGAATCCTTGAACAGACCAATAATGAGCTATGAAATTGAGGCAGTAATAAATAGCCTATCAACCAAAAAAAGTCCAAGACCAGAGGGATTCACAGCTGAATTCTACTAGATATACAAAAAAAAAAAAAAAAAAAAAAGCCTGCACCATTTCTACAGAAACAATTCCAAAAAATTGAGGAGGAGGCACCCCTCTCTAACTCCTTCTACAAGGACAGCATCATCCTGGCACCAAAACCTGGTAGAGATACCACAAAAAGAAAACTTTAGGCCAATATCCTTGATGAACATCAATGCAAAAATCCTCAACAAAATACATGCAAATCGAATGCAGCAGCCTATCAAAAACTTTATCTACCATAATCAAGTAGGGTTTATCCCTGGGATGCAAGGTTGGTTAAACATATGCAAATCAATAAATGTGAGTCATCACCTAAACAGAACTAAAGACAAAAACCACATGATTATCCCAACAGATGCAGAAAAGGCTTTGGATAAAATTCAATATCCATTCACGTAAAAATCTCTCAATAAAGTAGGTATTGGAGGAACATACCTCAAAATAATGAAAGCCATCTATGACAAACCCACAGATAACATCATAGTGAATGGGCAAAATCTAGAAGCATTCCCCTTGAAAACTGGCACAAGACAAGAATTCCCTCTCTCACCACTCCTATTCAACATAGTACGTGGAAGTCCTAGACAGGGCAATTCAGACAAGAGAAAGAAATAAGGGGAATCCAAACATGGAGAGGGGAAGCCAAACTATCCCTTTTTGCAGATGACATAATCGTATATCTAGAAAAACCCATTGCCTCATCCCAAAAGTTTCTTAAGCTGATAAAAAACTTAAGCAAAGTTTCAGGATACAAAATTAATGTGCAAAGATCACCACCATTCTCCTCCAAAGGAACATAGCTCCTCACCAGCAATAGAACAAAGCTGGATGGAGAATGACTTTGACGAGTTGAGAGAAGGCATCAGATGATCAAACTACTCTGGGCTAAAGAAGGAAGTTCGAACCCATGGCAAAGAAGTTAAAAACCTTGAAAAAAAAATTAGATGAATGCCTAACTAGAATAACCAAATGCCGAGAAGTCCTTAAACGACCTGATGGAGCTGAAAACCAAGGCACGAGAACTACGTGACAAATGCACAAGCCTCAGTAGCCAATTCGATCAAATGGAAGAAAAGGTATCAGTGATGGAAGATGAAATGAATGAAATGAAGCAAGAAGAGAAGTTTAGAGAAAAAAGAATAAAAAGAAACAAAGCCTCCAAAAAAAAAAATGGGACTATGTGAAAAGACCAAATCTACATCTGATTGGTGTACCTGAAAGTGACGGAGAGAATGGAACCAAGTTGGAAAACACTCTGCAGGATATTATCCAGGAGAACTTCCCCAATCTAGCAAGGTAGGCCAGCATTCAAATTCAGGAAATACAGAGAACACCACAAAGATACTCCTCGAGAAGAGCAACTCCAAGACACACAATTCTCAGATTCACCAAAGTTGAAATGAAGGAAAAAATGTTAAGGGCAGCCAGAGATAAAGGTCAAGTTACCCACAAAGGGACGCCCAGCAGACTAACAGCTGATCTCTTGGCAGAAACTCTAGAAGTCAGAAGGGAGTTTCTTTAACGTTCTTAAAGAAAAGAATTTTCAAACCAGAATTTCATATCCAGCCAAACTAAGCTTCATAAGTGAAGGAGAAATAAAATAGTTCACAGACAAGCAAATGCTGAGAGATTTTGTCACCACCAGGCCTGCCCTAAAAGAGCTCCTGAAGGAAGCACTAAATATGGAAAGGAACAACTGGTACCAGCCACTGCAAAAACATGCCAAATTGTAAAGACCATCAAGGCTAGGAAGAAACTGCATCAACTAACGAGCAAAATAACCAGCTAACATCATAATGATAGGATCAACTTCACACATAACAATATTAACCTTAAAGGTAAATGGACTAAATGCTCCAATTAAAAGACACAGACTGGCAAATTGGATAAAGAGTCAAGACCCATCAGTGTGCTGTATTCAGGAAACCCATCTCATGTGCAGTGACACACATAGGCTCAAAATAAAGGGATGGAGGAAGATCTACCAAGCAAATGGAAAACAAAAAAAGGCAAGGGTTGCAATCCTAGTTTCTGATAAAACAGACTTTAAACCAACGAAGATCAAAAGAGACAAAGAAGGCCATTACATAGTGGTAAAGGGATCAATTCAACAAGAAGAGCTAACTATCCTAAATATATATACACCCAATACAGGAGCACCCAGATTCACAAAGTAAGTCCTTAGAGACCTACAAGGAGGCTTAGACTCCCACATAATAATAATAGGAGACTTTAACACCCCACTGTCAACATTAGACAGATCAATGAGACAAAGTTAACAAGGATATCCAGGAATTGAACTCAGCTCTGCACCAAGTGGACCTAATAGACATCTACAGAACTCTCCACCCCAAATCAACAGAATATACATTCTTCTCAGCACCACACCACACTTATTCCAAAATTGACCACATAGTTGGAAGTAAAGATCTCCTCAACAAATGTAAAAGAATAGAAATTATAACAAACTGTCTCTCAGACCACAGTGCAATCAAACTAGAACTCAGGATTAAGAAACTCACTCAAAACTGCTCAACTACATGGAAACTGAACAACCTGCTCCTGAGTGACTACTGGGTACATAACGAAATGAAGGCAGAAATAAAGATGTTCTTTGAAACCAATGAGAACAAAGACACAACATACCAGAATCTCTGGGACACATTCAAAGCAGTGCTTAGAGGGAAATTTATAGCACTAAATGCCCACAAGAGAAAGCAGGAAAGATCTAAAATTGACATCCTAACATCACAATTAAAAGAACTAGAGAGGCAAGAGCAAACACATTCAAAAGCTAGCAGAAGGCAAGAAATAACTAAGATCAGAGCAGAAATGAAGGAAAGAGACACAAAAAACCCTTCAAAAAATTGATGAATCCAGGAGCTGGTTTTTTGAAAAGATCAACAAAATTGATAGACTGCTAGCAAGACTAATAAAGAAGAAAAGAGAGAAGAATCAAATAGATGCAATAAAAAATGATAAACGGGATATCACCACCGATCCCACAGAAATACAAACTACCATCAGAGAATACTATAAACACCTCTACACAAATAAACTAGAAAATCAAGAAGAAATGTATAAATTCCTCGACACACACGCCCTCCCAAGACTAAACCAGGAAGAAGATGAATCTCTGAATAGACCAATAACAGGCTCTGAAATTGAGGCAATAATTAATAGCTTACCAACCAAAAGAAGTCCAGGACCAGATGGATTCACAGCCGAATTCTACCAGAGCTACAAGGAGGAACTGGTACCATTCCTTCTGAAACTATTCCAATCAATAGAAAAAGAGGGAATTTTCCCTAACTCATTTTATGAGGCCAGCATCATCCTGATACAGTAGCCTGGCAGAGACACAACAAAAAAAGAGAATTTGAGACCAATATTCTTGATGAACACTGATGCAAAAATCCTCAATAAAATACTGGCAAACCGAATCCAGCAGCACATCAAAAAGCTTATCCACCATGATTAAGTGGCTTCATCCCTGAGATGCAAGGCTGGTTCAACATATGCAAATCAATAAATGTAATCCAGCATATAAACAGAACCAATGACAAAAACCATATGATTATCTCAATAGATACAGAAAAGGCCTTTGACAAAATTCAACAGCCCTTCATGCTAAAACTCTCAATAAATTAGGTATTGATAGGACGTGTCTCAATATAATAACAGCTATCTATGAGAAACCCACAGCCAATAACATACTGAATGGGCAAAAACTGGAAGCATTCCCTTTGAAAACTGGCACAAGACAGGGATGCCCTCCCTCACCACTCCTATTCAACATAGTGTTGGAAGTCCTGCCCAGGGCAATCAGCCAGGAGAAGGAAATAAAGGGTATTCAATTAGGAAAAGAGGAAGTCAAATTGTCCCTGTTTGCAGATGACATGATTGTATATCTAGAAAACCCCATCATCTCAGCCCAAAATCTCCATAAGCTGATAGGCAACTTCAGCAAAGTCTCAGGATAGAAAATCAATGTGCAAAAATCACAAGCATTCTTATACACCAATAAAAGACAAACAGAGAAACAAATAATGAGTGAACTCCTATTCACAATTGCTTCAAAGAGAATAAAATACCTAGGAATCCATCTTACAACGGATGTGAAGGACCTCTTCAAGGAGAACTACAAACCACTGCTCAATGAAATAAGAGGATACAAACAAATGGAAGAACATTCCATGCTCATGGGTAGGAGGAATCAATATCGTGAAACTGGCCATACTGCCCAACGTAATTTGTAGATTCAATGCCATCTCCATCAAGCTACCAATGACTTTCTTCACAGAACTGGAAAAAACTATTTTAAAGTTTATATGGAACCAAAAAAGTGCCCGCATTGCCAAGACAATCTTAAGCCAAAAGAACAAAGCTGGAGGCATCACGCTACCTGACTTCAAACTATACTACAAGGCTACAGTAACCAAAACAGCATGGTACTGGTACCAAAACAGAGATATAGACCAAAGGAACAGAACAGAGCTCTCAGAAATAATGCCACATATCTACAACCATCTGATCTTTGACAAATCTGACAAAAACAAGAAATGGGGAAAGGATTCCCTATTTAATAAATGGTGCTGGGAAAACTGGCTAGCCATATGTAGAAAGCTGAAACTGGATCCCTTCCTTACACCTTAAAAAAAATTAATTCAAGATGGATTAAAGACTTAAATCTTAGATCTAAAACCATAAAAACCCTAGAAGAAAACATAGGCAATATCATTCAGGACATAGGCATAGGCAATGACTTCATGTATAAAACACCAAAAGCAATGGCAACAAAAGCCAAAATTGACAAATGGGATCTAATCAAACTAAAGAGCTTCTGCACAGCAAAAGAAACTACCATCAGAGGGAACAGGCAACCTACAGAATGGGAGAAAATTTTTGCAATCTACTCATCTGACAAAGGGCTAATATCCAGAATCTACAATGAACTCAAACTAATTTACAAGTAAAAAACAAACAACCCCATCAAAAAGTGGGTGAAGGATATGAACAGACACTTCTCAAAAGAAGACATTTATGCAGCCAAAAGATGCATGAAAAAATACTCATTATCACTGGCCATCAGAGAAATGCTAATCAAAACCACAATGAGATACCATCTCACAGCAGTTAGAATGGCCATCATTAAAAAGTCAGGAAACAACAGGTGCTGGAGAGGATGTGGAGAAATAGGAACACTTTTACACTGTTGGTGGGACTGTAAACTAGTTCAATCATTGTGGAAGTCAGTGTGGCAATTCCTCAGGGATCTTGAACTAGAAATACCATTTGACCCAGCAATCCCATTACTGGATATATACCCAAAGGATTATAAATCATGCTGCTATAAAGACACATGCACATATATGTTTACTGTGGCACTAGTCGCAATAGCAAAGACTTGGAACCAACCCAAATGTCCAACAATGATAGACTGGATTAAGAAAATGTGGCACATATACACCATGGAATACTATGCAGCCATAAAAAATGATGAGTTTGTGTCCTTTGTAGGGACATGGATGAAGCTGGAAACCATCATTCTCAGCAAATTATTGTAAGGACAAAAAACCAAACACCACATGTTCTCAGTCATAGGTGGGAATTGAAGAATGAGAACACATGGACACAGGAAGGAGAACATCACACCCTGGGGCCTGTTGTGGGGTGGGGGGAGGGGGGAGGGATAGCATTAGGAGATACACCTAATGTTAAATGACGAGTTAATGGTGCAGCACACCAACATGGCACATGTATACATAGGTAACTAACCTGCACGTTGTGCACATGTACCCTAAAACTTAAAGTATAATAATAATAAAAAAGAGTCAAACCAAGAGCCAAATCAGGAACAAAATCCCATTCACAATTGTCACAAAAAGAATAAAATACCAAGGAATATAGCTAACTAGGGTGGTGAAAGATCTCTGCAAGCAGGACTACAAATCATTGTTTAAAGAAATCAGTGTTGACACAAACAAATGGAAAAACACTCTATGCTCATGGATAGGAAGAATCTATATTGTTAAAATGGCCATATTGCCCAATGCAATTTATATAATTAATGCTATTCCTATTAAACTACCACTGAAATTCTTCACAGAACTAGAAGAAAACTATATTAAAATGCAAATGTAACCAAAAATAGTCCAAATAACCAAGGCAATTCTAAGCAAAAATAACAAGGCTGGAAACATCACATTACCCAACTTCAAACTATACTAAAGTCCTACAGTAACCAAACAGCATGGTACTGGTACAAAAACAGATACATAGACCAATGGAACAGAATAGAGAACCCAGAGATAAGGCCACACACCTAAAACTCTTAAATTTGACAAAACTGACAAAAACAAGCAATGGGAAAAAGACTCCTTATTCAATAAATGGTGCTGGGATAACTGGCTAGCCATATGCTGGATTGAGATTGGACCCCTTCCTTATGTCATATACAGAAATCAACTCAAGATGAATTAAAGACTTAAATATAAAACCCCAAACTATAAAAACCCTGGAAGACAACCAAGGCAATACCATTCAGGACATAGGCATGGGCAAATATTTAATGAGGAAGATGCTCAAAGCAATTGCAACAAAAGCAAAAATTGACACATGGGATCTAACTAAAGAGTTTCTGCACAGCAACAAACAAACAAACAAAAACTATCAACACAGCAAACAGACAACCTACAGAATGGGAGAACATGTTTGCATATTATGCCTCCAACAAAGGTCTAATACCCAGCATCTATAAGGAACTTAAATTTACAAGAAAACCAACCCCATTAAAAAGTAAGCAAAGGACATGAATAGACACTTCTCAACAGAAGTCATACATGTGGCCAACAATCATATAAAAACAAGCTAAACATTATGATCATTAGAGAAATGCAAATCAAAACTAAAGTGAGATTCCATCTCACACCAGTCAAAATGTCTCATTAAAAAGTCAAGGCTGGGTACGGTGGCTCACGCCTGTAATCCCAGCATTTTGGGAGGCTGAGGCAGGCGGATCACAAGGTCAGGAGATCAAGAATATCCTGCCTAACATGGTGAAACTGCATCTCTACTAAAAATACAAAAAATTAGCCGGGCATGGTGGCGGGCGCCTGTAGTCCCAGCTACTCAGCTACTCGGGAGGCTGAGGCAGGAGAATGGTATGAACCTGGGAGGTGGAGCTTGCAGTGAGCCGAGATTGTGTCACTGCACTCCAGCCTGGGCAACAGAGCAAGACTGTCTCAAAATAAATAAATAAACAATAACAGATGCTGGCAAGGTTGTGGAGGAAAAGGAATGCTTATACATTGCTGGTGGGAGTATAAAATAGTTTAATCATTGTGGAAGACAGCGTGGCAATTCCTCAAAGACCTAAAGACAGAAATACCATTCAACCAGCAATCCCAATACTGAGTATACACCCAAAAGAATATATATCATCCCATTATAAAGACAAATGTATGTGTATGTTCATTACAGCACTATTCAAAATAGCAAAGACATGGAGTCAACCTAAATGCCCATCAATAATAGACTGGATGAATAAAATGTGGTACATATACACTGTGGAATACTATGCAGACATAAAACTGAGATCATGTCATTGTAGGGACACGGATGGATCTAGAGGCCATTATCCTCAGCAAACTAATGCAGGAACAGAAAACCAAATATCACATGTTGTCACTTACAAGAGGTAAATAATCAGAACACATGGACACATAGAAGGGAACAACACACACTGGGGCCTAATGGAGAGTGGAGGGTTGGAGGAGGAAGAGGATCAGAAAAAAACAACTAATGAGTATTAGGCTTAATACGTGTATGACAAAATAATCTGTACAACAAATCTGCATGACACAAGTTTACCTATGTAACGAACCTGCACATGTACCCCTGAACTTAAAAGTCAAAGAAAGTAAGTATTAGTTAGAAAAAATCCTTCAGTAAAAAGGAAGAATCAAGTTAACTGTATCAGGAACAAAGAAAATACTAAAGTGTTATGATAACTCTTGCTTCTAACCTATCCGAATCTTCTAAAACTTATCTATGTATACTGTGTTTACCTTCTTGGTTCCATATTGAGCTGCATCTGAGCTCTTAACTATAATTAATCCAAATGGAAATATGCTTGTGCATCATGCTTCTCAAAGATACATCATAAAAAAAGGAAGTGGGCCGGGTGCAGTGGCTCACGCCTGTAATCCCAGCACTTTGGGAGGCCAAGGCGGGCGGATCACGAGGTCAGGAGATCGAGACCATCCTGGCTAACATGGTGAAACCCCATCTCTACTAAAAATACAAAAAATTAGCCAGGTGTGGTGGCAGGCAACTGTTGTCCCAGCTACTCCGGAGGCTGAGGCAGGAGAATGGCGTGAACCCCAGAAGGCGGAGCTTGCAGTGAGCCGAGATTGCGCCACTGCAGTCCAGCCTGGGGGACAGAGCGAGACTGTCTCAAAAAAAAAAAAAAGAAAAAAAGAGAAAGTAAAATATTTCAATAACTTGTCTATAGTTTACATGTTGAAATTATAATATTTTGGATATACTCAGTTAAAATATAGTTAAAAGAATAAACAGACAAAATTAATTTACTTTAAAAATGTGCTATTAAAAATCTAAATTTATATATGTTGTTTGCATTGTATTTCTAATGAAGAGCAAGCACCGGTTAATATCAAAACTTGATTTTAATGTCTTGAAGTTAGGGAACCTAAAGAATTTGAGGAATAATCAAAAGCAGTTGTTAAATGGTTTGAAACTGTGGTTTCATAGAAGGTCTACCAAATCAAATGTTTGAACATTAACACAAGTTGCTGAGACAGAGTCAGTAAAAAGGGTAATTGGAAATGAGGGAGGTCAATGAATGAGAATGTTGGATGATTTATTTATTTGAAATATGAAGACTTGAAAAATTATTGTAAGAGTTGAGGAAACATAGGAACCAGGATATAAAGCTTTTATAAATGTGGGGAGTGATCAAATATCAATAAAGGAAAGCAACAGATAGAATGATTCTGTGTGTATATGTATGTTTGTGTTCAATAACATTTAGCCTGAGCAAGGTGGCTCAAACCTACAGTCCCAGCACTTTGGGAGGCCAAATCAGGAGGATCGCTTGAGTTCAGGAGTTCAAGACCAGCCTAGGCAGCAGAGTGAGATCCCATCTCAAAAAATAATTTGAAATTAGGTGTGCACGGTGATGTTGCTCTGTAGTCCCAGCTACTTAGAAGGCTGAGGTTGGAAAATTGCTTGAGTCCCAGAGGTTGAGGCTGCAGGGAGCCATTATCATGCTACTGCACTGGGTGCCTAGGTGACAGAGCAAGACCCTGTCTCAAAAAAATTAAATATTTATAGGTGGCTATAGGTATGTATATATCAAAGTGTGTATAGACAGATTTATCTATCTACCTATGTATCTATCTAGACTGAAAGTCAGTGTCATGAAGCTCAAAGTGACAAAGACTATAAGAGGAGGAATAATGTTTTGAAAGTGACACAAATCCTATCTTCAAGCTCTATGGGACACAGTGTTTGATGAAATACAAACAAGTGTTACCTTGAAAAACAATGGGAAAAGTAGTATCCTAGGGTACCAACCATATTTCAGTTTAAAAAATAAAGGGTAAAGGGCACACATTCTCAGAAGATATTAAGAAAATTGCCACCAATAGTGTAGATGATCACAAAGTTCCAGTGGAAGAGAAAGGAGTTGGATGTAAGTGGAAGATGTGTAGAAAATTATAGGAGTAACTGAATCTTGTTTGCTAATAGGAAGAATCTGACTTCTGGCAGTGACTGAGGTAAGCAGGAAAATAGGAATGGAACTAATATAGTGTCTTGAAAAAGTTATGAATATGCTACTGCAAGCTATGCTGCTCTAGCATATTGGTAATATTGAGTTAAAGGCACTGGAGAAACAGCAGGTGCAATAGGATCACTCTTTCATTCCATTTCTTAAAAGTAGGAGATGGAATTTTGGTGTGAAAGATGCCCTTCCTATATTAGAAAAAAAGTATCATTCTGATCAAAAAGAAAGAAGAGTTGATGTGAGGGAAATCTGTAGAAACATTGTTAGACTAACACTTATCTTTTTAGCCACTTCTTTACTCAATTAACTACTCTAGTCCAAATCCCTTTGCCTTATCACATATTCACAAGTTACCACTCTTTGTCTAACTCAGGAAGTGTTCAACTCTGTGTCTTTGGGTCCTTTTAAATGAAAGCTCTGTGACATATAAAGCATGTATCAAATACATTTGTATGTTTTTTTCTCTTGATTTGTGTTATACCAATTCAATTCTATGACCAAGCCCCAAAAAACCCTAAAGCAGGCAGAGGTATAAATTTCCTCCTTTACTGTCTTTATGTCAAAAGTAAGCCATAAGACCCTGTGGTTCAATAAACTTTCCTTAGTGGTGTGATGTACTGTGTCCAGAATTAGTGGGTTCTTGGTCTCACTGACTTCAAGAATGAAGCCGCGGACCCCCGCAGTGAGTGTTACAGCTCTTAAGGTGGCGCTTCTGATGTTTGGATGTGTTCAGAGTTTCTTCCTTCTGGTAGGTTCGTGGTCTCGCTGGCTTGAAGCTGCAGACCTTCGCGGTGAGTGTTACAGCTCTTAAGGCAGCACGTCTGGAGTTGTTCGTTCCTCGCGGTGGGCTCGTGGTCTCGCTGGCTTCAGGAGTGAAGCTGCAGACTTCTGCGGTGAGTGTTACAGCTCATAAAAGCAGTGTGGACCCAAAGAGTGAGCAGCGGCAAGATTTATTCCAAAGAGCGAAAGAACAAAGCCTCCACAGTGTGGAAGGGGACCCCAGCGCATTGCCACTGCTGGCTCAGGCAGCCTGCTTTTATTCTCTTATCTGGCCCCACCCACATCCTGCTGATTCCTAGAGCCTAGTGGTCTGTTTTGACAGGGCTCTGATTGGTGCATTTACAATCCCTGAGCTAGACACAAAAGTTCTCCACCTCCCCACTAGATTAGCTAGACACAGAGTGTGGACACAAAGGTTCTCCAAGTCCCCACCAGAGTAGCTAGATACAGACTGTTGATTGATGCATTCACAAACCCTGAGCTAGACACAGGGTGCTGATTGGTGTATTTACAATCCCTGAGCTAGACATGAAGTTTCTCCACGTCCCCACCAGGCTCAGGAGCCCAGCTGGCTTCACCCAGTAGATCCCACACCGGGGCTGCAGGTAGAGCTGCCTGCCAGTCCCATGCCGTGCCGCCGTGCGTCGGCACTCCTCAGCCCTTGGGTGGTCGATGGGACTGGGCGCCGTGGAGCAGGGGGTGGTGCTCATCGGGGAGACTCCGGCCACACAGGAGCCCACGGAGGGGGTGGGAGGCTCAGGCATGGCAGGCTGCAGGTCCTGAGCCCTGCCCCGCGGGAAGGCAGCTAAGGCCTGGCGAGAAATCGAGCGCAGCGCAGATGGGCTGGCACTGCTAGGGGACCCAGTACACCCTCGGCAGCCGCTGGCCCGGGTGCTAAGCCCCTCATTGCCCGGGGCTGGCAGGGCCGGCCGGCTGCTCCCAGTGCGGGGCCGCCAAGCCCACGCCCAGCCGGAACTCCAGCTGGCCCGCAAGCTCCACACGCAGCCCTGGTTCCCACTTGCGCCCCTCCCTCCACACCTCCCTGCAAGCTGGGGGAGCCGGCTCCGGCCTTGGCCAGCCCAGAAAGGGGATCTCACAGTGCAGCGGTGGGCTGAAGGGCTTAAGTGCCGCCAAAGTGGGAGCCCAGGCAGAGGAGGCACCGAGAGCGAGCGAAGGCTGTGAGGACTGCCAGCACACTGTCACCTGTCAGTACTATGGGGCAGTATATCTCAAGATTGTAGGTTTTAAGAAGGCAACCTTGGCCGGGCGCGGTGGCTCATGCTTGTAATCCCAGCACTGTGGGAGGCCGAGGCGGGCGGATCACGAGGTCAGGAGATCGAGACCACGGTGAAACCTCGTCTCTACTAAAAATACAAAAAATTAGCCGGGCGTGGTGGCGGGCGCCTGTAGTCCCAGCTACTCGGAGAGGCTGAGGCAGGAGAATGGCGTGAACCCGGGAGGCGGAGCTTGCAGTGAGCTGAGATCGCGCCACTGCACTCCAGCCTGGGCGACAGAGCGAGACTGTCTCAAAAAAAAAAAAAAAAAGAAGGCAACCTTTTGAGTTTGGGTCTCAGATAAAAATGCTGACTTACATGTAATATATTTTTTGTTAATTACTACTCTCAAGACAGATTTCTCAAGAAGGGAATATTGCATAGTGTTTATACTACTGGTTGTAGACTCAGACACATGTGGTTTTAAATTATGATTTTGTTGTTGTCTTGTTTTTTTTTTTTCTTGTTGTTACTAGCTATACAGCCTTGAAGATGTTACCTGAGCTCTCCAAGTCTCGTTTTTCTCCTTAAAAAGAATGAAGGTATTACTGTAGGCTGGCTACAGCTAAAAATAATGTGTTAATATGTTATATAGTTTCAAAAAGCTGGAAAGAGGATAGTGACTATTTTAAACAAAAAGTAATGATAAATTTCTGAGATGATGGATATGGGAAATACCCTGATCTGATTACTACACATTATATGTGTCAAAACATCAATATGTACCCTATGAATATGTACAATCATTTCTCAATAAAGAAATTAAATTTAAAAAAAGAGAAAATGTCAGCCTACAAACATGGAGGTATTAATAGTATGCCTTTCATGGGGTCCTTGTGAAAATTAAGCTAATTCATAAAAAGCAGTACTTAGCAAAGTGTCTGGAACATTACAAGGAAACAGTAGAATGAGGACTATTATTATTACTGTCTCTTTAAACTCAAATGAGCTAATTCTGAATTATCCTATCCATTTTCAACCTTTGTCATTCCAGACTTTAAAAGGGCATTGATTTTCCTTTCTTTTCTTTCTTCTTCTTTTTTCTATTAGGGAAGAATATTATGGAGAAAGTAATTTAGTCTCTCCATTAGCCCCCAGGAGGCCTATACTTAATATGTGTCTTTCTGCCAACAGGAAAATTATTCATTCTGAATCTGTCACATATCATCTTTCCCACAATTTGCCTGACTGTATCTTCCTATTTTTTTTTTTTTTTTTTTTTTGATAACTGTGTGAAGACTTGTGGCTCCTTTCTTCATTATCATATGTTTTAGCCGAAAGTAAATTCAGGATAATCTGTACACTGGAAATGATTTAAGAATTTTAGAAATGAACATTACCTATTGGTGACTCAATTATAAGTCAAATATTTAGAGAGAGAGAAAAACATATCTAATGAAACTAAGACACCTGCTGCTTTAAACTGACAAGCATTTAAGTCAATTTATCAGTTACAAGTTTCTTTGTAAAAATTCAGTGACTCCGTGTCAGTCTTCCCTAGATTAAATTTGATATTACTAAACATGATTGATGCTATTTAAATATTCTACATCTCTGTAGCTCATGGTTGGCTTTATTTGATTATGGAATATTATAACAAAACACCTTTAATTATAGCTTGGGTTTTTATTCCTTTTTGCAATTTGAATTTTATTTTTCAAGTGATTTGCTTAAATTATTGGTAACACTAATAAAGTTGCCTTGGTGTGTCATTTTCTTACAGGCTGAATGAAATGCTTAAAACCTTAATTATCTAGCTTTTATTTTCTTTGAAGACCTTAGGTCTAGCAGTGCAAATCTGCTGTGTGTTAATTACTGTATACTTGCTGAAATATTTTCAAAATCTCTTTTTAAATTTTAAGAACTGTATTTCCTACTAACAAAATGCAGTATATAGTTGAAAAAGTAATATTAGACTCAAAGCCATTTGTGATAACACTGTTAGAATTGAAGTAAATGATCTGAAGCTAGCAAAATTTTAGTTCTAGCTTAATCTTTTCATTTCAACTTCTGATAATACTCTCTTTGCCATTTTGCTGGAGTTTTAGGGTGTTCTGAATTCCTCTTTCCCTTTTACTCACAAGTACAGAGTTCTCTGTAAAGCTGTTTGGTGAACTAATTAAATAACTTAACAAGATATAGGCTTGGCAGGTAAGATAGCCTGGGATAAGTATAGAACCTAAGGGAGAAAATACCTGGGTTTTTGCTCTTTACCAGCCATATAATCTTAAGTAATTTGCATAAAATGTTTTGAGCCCAGATTTTTGTTCATTTGTTTGTTTAATACACTAAATGGGATTATAAATCAAACTTCAAATCATTCTTGTGAGAGACAAATATAAGTCAAATGTGAGGCACAATAGCTCATAAGAAATAGATGTCCAATACACTATGGAACCTTTTTCATTAACCCATTTGTCCTATATAGTGACTAATTTTAGATTTTGTCTTCATGAAATATGTCTATTGTACTGAATTATATTGATAAGTTTATAAAAGGTTCAAACATACACTACAAGTTGCTAAAAATAATCCCATATTTCATCACTGTAACAGACCAGAGACGTATATAAATCACTGGGTCATTGAAAATCTTAAAACTTTAATATACCTGGAGTCATTAGGAATTGTCTTGCCTAAAACTCTAGCTGTGGATTTGGGAAGATTATTGCGGCATTTCTGAATGTTTTTTCTGAACAAAGGTCTCTTACAGTGTCTCCATCTGGGTCAGAAAAATGTATTTACATTTCAGAATGGTAAAGTTTTCCTCTTTTCTCTAGAGATTTGCTCACATCCCAGAGTAATAAATAATGTATTCTTTCAGGCAAACATAAAGAAGATGTGTCAGCAATTCCTTCCAAAGCTGAGTGTTCCTCAGCTGTGAAGCAGAAACAGTGCAGCATCCCTTTAGATAATCTCTGTGTCACCTCTTAATGACACTTGAGGAGCAAGGGGAACCATGCAACAAGAAGCTTTTGCTTTATGTTGTGCTATGGGTAATAAGTTATCTAAATCAATTGATGCTAACTGTATTTTTTCCAACAAAAGTTAGAGAAGTGTGGCAAGTCAGTCTAGTGGTTACTGTGATGCTTGGCTATTACTTGACTGCTTGACTTTTTTTTTGAGACGGAGTTTTGCTCTGTCGCCCAGGCTGGAGTGCAGTGGCACCATCTCGGCTCACTGCAACCTCCACCTCCCGAGTTCAAGTGATTTTTCTGCCTCAGCCTCCTGAGTAGCTGGGATTACAGGCTCATGCCACCGTGCCCGGCTATTTTTTTTTTTTTTTTTTTTTTGTATTTTTAGTAGAGACAGGATTTCACGATGTTGGTCAGGCTGGTGTCAAACTCCTGACCTTCTGATCTGCCTGCCTCGGTCTCCCAAAGTGCTGGGATTACAGGTGTGAGCCACTGTGCCCGGCCTGACTGCTTGATTTGACATGAATTAGGTGATTTCTCAGGAGCTTTCTGATTATGGTCAGTGTGAGGCATTTCCTCCAAAGATTGGGGCTGAACACTAATTTCTGATTTTAGAATTTTTGTTCCAAATTATCTTTGTCATAACACATCTAAGTTATGTTTTGGCATATGAGTAGTTTACCTTAAAGACAAAATCCACAAATGTGTAAAATGGGCCTAGTTGTCCCAGAGAACTGATATTTATGTCTCCTTTTAAACAAACATTCAAATTGACCTTCCCAGTTTCAACACTTGAAAAAGTTACACTTGTATTATCTGAGTTCCTTTCTCAGGAAATGGACCCTCAGTCCTCCCAGAGAATATCAGGGATCTCAAACTAACCAGATCACTGCATCTGGACAATGGGATGCTGAACCCTTCACCCATCATGATTGCCTAACCAACCACTAACTTCCTGTTGACCAACTGCTTTTTCTTACCCCTTACCAATTCCTGTTTTTTCATACCTGCTTACATTTCTGCTATATAAACCTTTAATTTTAGTTGGTTGAAAATATGTATTTGAAACCAATCTTCCATCTCCTTGACTGTGGCACCCAAATAAAGCCTTCTTTCCTGGCACTACTCATTGTCTCAGCAATGGTCGTCTCAGCAATGAGCTTTCTGTGCTGCAAGTAAAGGGACCTATATAGAACCCCTAGTGTTTCAGTTACAAGCGTACAGATAAATTCACATTCCAATAGTGGGAGAGAGATAAAACAATTCGGATTGCAATTCCAGTTCTGCCTTTTTTGATCTTGGGCCTCACTTACTGTCTATAGGTTGAAGACATAAGCATTTTAAAGAGCTTTAAATAAAGTTTCATGGAAATAAAAAGTAGATTTATTATTATTAACCATTATTATATACTCTCTTGAACTCTGGATAGTTTTGAAATTTTAGCAAACTTGAAAAAAATTAAAGTTGGTGATTATGGATATTCAAAATCAAGTCTTTCTTATTACATCTATAACATTATTAGCTCAAAGAAAAGTAGAATTTGTGATGCAGAAGAACCACAGCCATGAACCTATAAGTATTCCCAAAATGTTTAGTGGTTGTCTAGTCGGTGTTAGATATTCATTTTCACCCTCACAGATCTTCGGTCTATGAGATACAACTTAACTAGGTTAATAATCATTGAGGACCAACCACCTATAATCTTCTGGATTGGACTCTGTTAGGGAATTTGAAATAAGTAATTCATACTTCCTCAGGGAGCTCATTATTTTGTAGAATGTAGCACCAAAAATATCAAGCACCAAAAGACAAAGAAGATTGAAGGAAATCAAAACCCTGAATAGCAGTGGAGATGTGAATATTTATTTGCTAATAACTACTGAGCATCTACTATATATGAGATTATATAAAAGGTTATTTTATGTTATTAATATCAAGTCTAACTTTAATAAAAATTATTACAATCCATTTCATAAATAAGGAAACTGACGTTTACACAGTAAGACATTAAGAGGCAGTCAGTCATTTTAAATCCATGTTTTTCTGGTTCAGATCTACATTGTATTCTTGCATTACATGTCTATTTAGAGTTATGGATGAAGTTCATGAGAAATATTGGTTCTGCTTGGATAAACCATGGAGATTAAGCAAGTCAATGCAAATAGTTTAAAATAATTGTGTATATAATAGCATTTTAGGTATGTACCAAGAAAGAGTGCAAAACTGGTATTATCTTTAAAAATCCTAAAACCTAATATAGCAATGATAGTGACAAGAGGCAGAGAAATTCTAGGCAGACAGGGGCAAGTCGCTGGCAAAGCCCCACCCTCAAGCCAAAAAGTCTGAGATTGTGGTGCCCAAAGTGAGAACTTATATTCCTGTTTTCTTGCTCAAATGTTGCTTTTTTCTAAACCACATATGGCCCCACCCCACCCTATCCTGTGCCTATAAAGACCCCAGACTCAGCTGGCAGAGAGGAGAAGCAGCTGGACATTGAGGACTATGGCCAGATGTCAAAGAGAAGCAGTTTGACTTCAGAGGGACAGCTTGACGACGTAACTTTGAAGAATCTAGCCAGAGACAGTTAGACTTCAGGGGAAGATTACCTACCCATGACCCAGTCTCCTTTTCAGCTCCCCTTCCTGCTGAGAGCCACTTTCATCATCAATAAAATGCCCCGCATTTACCATCCTTCAATTTGTTCATGCGACCTCATTTTTCCTGGACACTAGACAAGAGCTTGGGAGGCATGAGTGTAGATGCAAAGTGCTGTCACACTGGCCCTTTGCCCTCACTGGTGGAGGGCAGCCATGGGCCCACTGAGCTGTTAATACTTAAGTCGTTCATGGATGGCAAAGCTAAATTAGCACTGTAATATGCCCTCTGGGGCTTCAGGAGTTGCAGGCATGTCACCTGGATGCCGCTCCAGGGCGCGCAGGGTTCACTCCTGCCAAAGCCCAAAAGCACTCACTCTGGCTTCCACACCTGTTCATCTGCCTGCTCCCTCCCATGAGGGATGGAATGCAGCAGGTCCCAGTGAGTGGAGTTTGTTCCTGTAGGTGCCAAAACAGCCAGGTGGTTCCAATGCTCATGCACTCCAGTTCCTGCCTTGTTTGCTCATGCGCTTCCTCCTGTGAGGTGTTGAGAGCGACAGGTTGATTAAACGAGGCATCCTTGTTGTGAGTCCCATGACGGGGTCAGGGAAATAACCTGCTTTAGCAGCTCTCATTGTTTACCACTGAAGCTATAGGTCAATTGACCTATCTACTGTATCAATTTATGAAAATTTCAGTTAAAAATACCTATATCAGGTGATGTCAGGTTTACAGAAACACCTGTGCATT
Organism: Symphalangus syndactylus; assembly: GCF_028878055.3. Taxonomy (NCBI): domain Eukaryota; kingdom Metazoa; phylum Chordata; class Mammalia; order Primates; family Hylobatidae; genus Symphalangus; species Symphalangus syndactylus. The sequence goes on from NC_072428.2 coordinate 17,324,644, forward strand.
TGTCAATGTTTCTTTTGTTTCTTCATGTCAGTCACCCATCTCTGTACCTCTCATTGTACTCACTGTTTTTGTATATACTCTGGATTTTCAGTGATCATCTTGTAATGCAAAGATTTGTTGATATTGGCTAAAACATATACTCTTAAAACTGCAATTGGAATTTATATTTACAATAAAAAATAACTAAATACTATCAAATTTGCATATTACTAAAATATGCTTTTCTTCATTTGGTAAACTTGTAAGTACAACTATTTTTATTTTTAAAAAGGGGCATAATATTACCTTTAATTTCTTGCTTGGAGTGGTGCTTAACAAGCCATTTAATATCTTCAATTCCCACCATGCTTGTCCATTTATAAAATGGGTATAAAATGTGATCAATAAGCACATAAAAGGGTGTTCAACGTCAGTAATCATTAAGAAAATGCAAATCAAAACTACAGTGATATCCACCTCACACCCATTGGATGGTTATTAAAAACAAAAACAAAAACAAAACACAGTAGGCAAGGACGTAGAGAAAATAGATCTGTGTGTAACGTAGGTGGGACTGTAAAATGTTACAGCCACTGTGGAAAACAGTATGGCAATTCCTCAAAAAATGTCAAAATTACCATATGATCCACCAGTTCCACTTCTAGGTATTTACTCAAAAGGATTGAAAGAAGAGACTTGAAGAGATATTTGTACACCTATGTTTATAGCAGTTTTACTCACATTAGCTAAAACATTGAAGCAACCCAAGTATCTATTAATATGCAAATAGGTAAGCAAAATATGGTATATACTTACAATGGAATATTATTCATCTTTTAAAAGGAAGAAAAATCTGGCATATGCTAAAATGAGTAAACCTCGAGGACATTATGCTAAGTGAAGTAAGCCAGCCCCACAAAGATAAATACCACTTATGTAAGTATGATACCACTTATATGAGATACTTAAAAGTAGTCAAAATGATAGAGACAGAAAGTAGAATGGTGATTTCCAGGGACTGGGAGGAAGGAATAATGCCATTTATAGGGTTTAAGTTTTGTAAGATGAAAAGAGTTCTGGTAAAGGATTGTAGTGATGGTTGCACAATATAAATGTAGTACCACCGTCCTGTACACTGAAACACAGTTAAGATAGAAAAATTTGTTATATTTTCCTACAATTAAAAATGGAAAGAAAAGGGCACAAAACAGCCTGTGTGGCCTAACCCTTTAGATAATAAAATATTCAAATCCTTTTTTGATCGAGATCCAATCATGACATGTAATGTTCAAAGAATGGTCTTTAGAAATTAATTTCAAGATTAAAAAAATCTTCATAGTTATGCAAATTATTTTATTTCTTTGCTCTAGTTCTCTTTCGTTGAATTGCAATGTTTCGTTGTTGCATATTTCATATGTATTTTTTGATTTAGAGAACCATTTTTGCTAAGTATTTGTATATCAGTTTAAAAACGATAGTCATTTTATATCTATTTGAGTTTTTATGTTAAGCATATGTCAACTTTTCTGATAGCAAAAAGTAGTTCAGTGTATAGAAAAAATTCAAAATTGTATTTTATTACTAACCATAATTTTGTCTTTATTTGGGAATTTTTGTTTTTCTGCACTTTTCTAGCACATCATATATTTTATCTAAATATAATTGCTTAAAATAGTCAGCATTCTTATGTCAAATATAAAATGTGCTTCATCAATATGTTCCATCTTCAGAGAGATTCAGAAGATCTCATACATAATCTTTGAATTTCTCCAAAGATGTCATTATTTGGCACAGTTGAGGTTCTGTCTCCCAGTAAATATTCAAACTCTGGTCACTCACAGCCAGAGTGCTTCTGGATTTTGGCCAAAATTCTGTCTTTCATACCTTTATTTATATCAACCAAGTTATCATTATCATATGTTTGACCCCAATAATCTTTTAAAGAAGACTGCAGTGTTTTTTAAAATGTAATTAAATATTTTTATACAAAATAATTCTATCATTCAATGACCATCTGAAACCAATGTAAGGAATTGGTATCATACTTCATGCATATCATGTTTAGACATACGTATATGCACAAACAACTTATGAATGGTTTAATTTTGCAAAATATTCCTCAGGCACTGTGAGAGTCAAGATAGTGCACAAAGTTGTATAACTATATAACCAGAAATCATAACCCAAATAGAGGTAACAAAGTGGGTGTTCTGCCATGTTGAGAATTGTTATTTCATTTTAAATAACCTATTATATTCCCCTATTTGGGCTGACACGTTTTTGTGATTTGTGAGACTCTCAAAAGTACAGCGCTTTTGCCTGTTCAGTATCTGTTTCAATATCTACCATGTTCAAAACCCTAAATAAGTCTGGGTGTGATAGCTCAAACCTGTAATCCCAGCACTTTGGGAGACTGAGGCGGGCAGATCACTTGAGGTCAGGAGTTCAAGACCAGCCTGGCCAATATGGTGAAACCCCATCTCTACTAAAAATACAAAAAATTAGCTGGGCGTGGTGGCACATGCCTGTAGCTCCAGCTACTTGGGAGGGTGAGGCATGAGAATCGCTTAAGCCTGGGGAACTGGAGGTTGCAAAGAGCCGAAATTGCACCACTGCACTCCAGCCTGGGCAGTGGGAGTGAGATCCTGTCTCAAAAAAACAAAAACAAAAACAAAACAAACCCAAAAAACCGTAAATAGGATGGACCAATGAATAATTTGGCTTCTGTGTATGATTAACTATTCTGAAAAGGGACAATCTGGATTCAGATTCAAGCTGTATCCAGACTCCAGAAAGATCCAGAATTTGCAGCCATGCAACCTTGGTTGAGGCGGTCCAAAGAGATTAGTGCTTTATCCTGTTTTCAGTTCCAATCTCCTTAGGACCTTGCCAAGATAACATTAAGGTAGACTCAATGTAATATCACGTAATTATCCCACCTGGCTTTCAAGTAGAACAAATTCTGTAAGTTGGCTAAATACTAATTAATATCCACCTTGAACAGAAGTAGAAAGTGAGGCTCAAAATTCAGTGATTTGTCAAAGGTTACATGGCTACTAAGTGCCAACCTGGTTAAAATTGAGGACAATTAAAACTGAGGCATAAAAAATGCATTTAGTATGTCATGTCATATCCATGCTTTATGGCAAATAAACTCAGTTGGGAAATCAGGAGTTAAGACATTTAGTATTTATTTTGAATCTTGAAAAAAGGATTTCCATCAATGGTGATAATTGAGATATGTATCAAAAATAGAGCTACTAGTGAAGCAAAGCCACTCTAAGGGAAAAACAAGGAGTACATGTGGCACAAAAGGAAAAGTCTAGGTGTATAGGGCAGGAAGATAGAATATGAGGTTTTATGGAACAGGTTGGGAAAAGTTGTAGAGAGCCTTGAATGCCAATATATGAATTTGACATATGATATAATTGACATTATTTAAGTATTGGAACTGTTGGTACGTGAACAAGAGAAGTTAGGATAAGATGTATACTTTAGCAAGAATTGGATAGCAGCAATATATGAAATTTCTTGGAAGGCAGATAAGGTCATTTGGTAGGCCATTTTGGGTGCTATTACAAACCAGCCCAGGTAGGCAATGAGGATTGAAATTGTTGGCACAAAAATATTGCAAACAAAGGAAAGAAGTAATACATATTTAAGTATTGCTTTTATGAAATTTCATTTCTATTTAGATAAAGAATTAAAAAAAAATATTCTGGCCAGGCACAGTGGCTCACGCCTGTAATCCCAACACTTTGGGAGGCCAAGGCGAGCAGATTATATGGTTAAGAGATTGAGACAATACTGGCCAACATGGTGAAACCCCATCTCAACTAAAAATACAAAAATTAGCTGGGTGTGGTGGCGCACCCCAGTAGTCCCAGCTACTCAGGAGGCTGAAACAGGAGAATCACTTGAATCTGGGAGGTGGAGGTTGCAATGAGCCAAGATTGCACCACTGCACTCCAGCCGGCAACAGAGCGAGACTCTCTCTCAAATAAATAAATAAAAATTAAAAAAAAGATTCTAAGACAATTCTAACTCCGTGAGATCTGAAAAGCTATGAACAGAAATAACATAGCAGGAGGTGCTCATTTTAAGTCTTTTTTTTAAGACTACTACCTTTGACAACCCAATTAACCCATTGTTTTTACCTCAGAGCTTAAATATTATAAGATTAATAGCTTACACTCATTTTGACTACCATTTTGCACATTATTTCATTTAGTTCCTTAAAATAATCCTATAAGTTTTTATGCACCTGAGGAAATTGAAGTTCAAGGATCTAAAACATTTCCAGAATCATAAAGCTCCAAAGAAATAAAGACAGAATTTTAATTTAAACCCTCAATCTTTGGAGTTTGTGCTTTTCATCTAATATCTTATTATCTTTGTTTTATACATACAATGAGAAGTAAGACTATCATAGGACCTCTCTAAACTTGGAGAGTTTTTTACCTGTTTATTATATGTAATAGATATTTATTTTCCTGCAAATTTTGAAACAAATTTTTGATATTTATTACATTTTCTGGCAGGGCATTGGAAATTGAAGAGGGGTTAGACTGCTTACTGGGAATTTTATTATCTATAGGAAGGAGAGTCAAGCCTTAAAATATACAACTATCTCTTTTATAACATTTAATGGAAATGGAAGAGACATAATACATAAACACATATTTCATATCTTTTGTACACTTTATAATATTAAACCAACTGCAGATGTGAGGATGTCTTGAGAAAAAAAGTGATCACTATGATTTCTGTTACAAAGGCATAATTTGGATCGGAAGAGTTGAAGTGATGACCACAAGATGGTGGAGCAGTAAGTTCCCAGGCTAGCCTAACTGAACACGTTATTTTTTCTATTTATAGTCATTGATGGTAGAAGTAAAAGAGTAAGAGCTACTATCCATTTATTGATATAGCGTGTGTGATAGGTTTACTGTGGCTGCCATTTTTTGTAAGGATACTGAAGTGTCACTCAAATATTAATATAAGCGTGAATAAGTAAAAATAAACAAATTTTAAAATAAAATTGATTGACTCTAAGCCAGAATCTTTTACCTGCAAAAGTAAAAAACACCAAATGGCTTCAGAAAGTTGTAGATAAATAAGTCAGTGCAAAGTCTAAAATTAAGTTGATATTGTGTAAATTCACTAAAATGCTTAATTCATTGAGCAGCCTTCTTGAAAACATGATTAAAACAAACCAATAACTTAGGTATAGCAAAATCAAATATATAGTTTCATTAAAAGCTATGAATTCATATAACTCATCAGATGTGTAGTTAATATACATTGAAATATTTGCATAAGTGTTCTGATTCAGTAAAAAGAATAGCCTTGTATTTAAAATCACAACTTTTCTAACGATTACATAATATATTGAATAAAGTAGCATTTAATCCCTTTAAGCCTCAGTTTCTTCTTCTGTAAAACAAGGATTATCTACACTGCGATATCACAACTTAGGATAAAATGAGGATGCTTATCATGTACACCCCTTACTCTTTGTGATGCATGATACTCAGCTATATACTTCACTTAACTTTGATTTGTGTCTCCACTTTACATCTTCTAGTGTCCCACAGGGCACATCTGAGGATGAATTAACACAGCTCACAATATGGATTTCGACCAATAGGTGGCACTAGTGATTTCTTTAATTTTTCTTTTTCAAACAAAATGAGACCATTTTTATTTAAAGTAAACAAAATATATTCCTTTAATACAAGAAAGACTAAGAAAAAAAGAAAATTCTGATTACTTCAACTTTCTGCTGAGAAACAGTAAGAATTCATGCAGACCATCTTTCACAAAATTTTATGACATAAAATACATAGATAGTGATTGGTGTCTTATCTTGGAGAATACGACTTAAGATGAAAAAAAAATTATATGTGTATATGCGCAATCTCATAAGACTAGAGAAATACTCAAATATTTATGCACCCCAAGTATAAAGTCTTTAAAGAAGCTATCTGTAGACAATCTTCTCTGTTACTTTCTTCATTTTGTATTCCTTACTACAATGATGTCTATCTTAATATGGCGAATTATTTTTAATGTCAACAGACTATTTCTTTTGCCTGATAACATGGTAAGCTAATGGATTTTGCAAGAAAAAAATCCCTATAAAATGTCAACAATTGATAAATACTCTAAATATTCAAAGAAACGGTCTCACTGAAGTTCTGATATACATCTGTTAATATCTCACTCTGGATATGGCAGGCTGCTTTTTTCTTTAAGAAATCAGGTTAAATGTAAATTCAGCTGACAATATCACCTAATAATTTTCATGTTGCTATGCATAAAAGCCAGTGTTTTCTATTACAATAGTAAAATGCATATCTCTATTATGAATAAGGTACACCTAGCTCCAGGCAGGGTTAATATAACGGGAGCAATTTCCATTCATCATCATATGAAATTATTTTACTCAACACAAATAGAAATTAATTCAGTTATTCAGTAGAAAGATATTTGGTGCCTGTTTTGTGCCAAGCACTAAGATAGACACTGGAACAACAACTTGAACTAAATAACCTGTTAGTCATTCATTTGATTCTACCTGTTGTATAGGTTTTGCAATAATATGTCTGAAAAATTAATCAAAATACATGTTGCATGCCTTGCCAATTTCTATAAAAAATGAGATCACAACAATCTAGAATATTATGGGCATGGATTATTCTGAGTTCTGTTACCATTGTGTGAAAAACAGGGTTGGTAGAGAAAAATACTTTCCTTACTGGTTCTCTCCTGGAATTCTTGAGGTTTCTCTATATATTCACTACGGTAAGACCTTGGAGAGACCAGTTTTATGCCTTCAGTTTGTTTCTTTTTCCTTGTTCCTAATGGTAGAGTAGTAAAACTCCTGTCCTGTTTCTCATTTTTTTTTCCTGGAGAAGACAACAGCCTGTATCTTATGCATCTTATTTCTTTTTCCTCCACAAAATTCATACTCAATATAATAACTCAAGAATTGGTGTTACAAAAGCACCAGAGGTTCCATCTAGGTCCTACTGCTTGCCACACAGAAAGCCAATAACTGAGGCAATAATTATTGCCAAGGAAGAAGGCTATGATTGGGTGCTACAGCTGAGGAGATGGGAGCTCAGTCTCAAATCCATCTCCCTGAATTACTAAAACTAGAGGTTTATAGAAAAGGAAAGAAGTGCAACAGTGTGACTGGGTGCCTGTAATCCTAGCACTTTGGGAGGTCCAGTCAGGTGGACTACCTGAGGTCAGGAGTTCAAGGCCAGCCTGGCCAACATGGTGAAACCTCGTCTCTACTAAAAAACACAAAAAATTAACCCGGTACAGTGGCACACACTTGTAATTCCAGTTACTCAGGAGGCTGAGGCAGGAGAATCGCTTGAACCCAGTAGGCGGAGGTTGCAGTGAGCTGAGATCACACCACTGTACTCTAGCCTGGGCTACAAAGTGAGACTTCCTCTCCAAACAAGAATTAAAAAAAAGAAAGAAAAGAAATGTAACGATGTGTAAGGAAACAGGAACTAGAGAGGGGCAAGGAAACAATCATGATGAATTTAGGGTTTGACATCTGGATTGGATTGTCTAGATGTGGTGGTCTGGTGAGTTTCAGTTCTTTGATACTTTATTTTTGAGATACCTCAAGGTCATTTTCTAAGGAAGGAATTCAGATAAAACAAATTTCAAAAAGTTTCAAGACCAAAAGGGTCAATTTGTTTATATATTAAAAACAGGCCGGGCGCAGTGGCTCATGCCTGTAACCCCAGCACTTTGGGAGGCCGAGGTGGGTACGAAGTCAGGAGATTGAGACCATCTTGGCCAACATGGTGAAACCCCGTCTCTACTAAAAATACAAAAATTAGCTGGGCATGGTGGCAGGCGCCTGTAGTCCCAGCTACTCGGGAGGCTGAGGCAGGAGAATGGCGTGAACCCAGGAGGCGGAGCTTGCAGTGAGCCGAGATCGTGCCACTGCACTCCAGCCTGGGCAACAGAGCGAGACTCCATCTCAAACAACAACAACTTTGGGACGATTGTGAATCCATTCAGTCTATTTATCAATTTCTCAATCATGGGAACTCTGGTCATTGATCTTTCTGGATGCTTTATGCTGAGGAAGGGCATCATGGGCAGCTCCATAACAAGGGTGACAATGTAGCCACCCAGGAATCAAAAGTTAATCTAATTCCATAGTTTTCTTCTGAAACACAATCTATCTCCAGTCCCCAGTTTCCACCAAAGACAAATCATAGCGGGACAAATATACCCACAAAATAAGCTTCAGTCTCACATACTTGACCTGGTCTATGGGACCATGAGGTTGGTTTGATTGGTATTGTATTTGCCATGGTTGTTCGGGAACGGATTGGTCATCCCTTGAAGGCATTGGCTTTCTATTATAACAAATCCTACTGCTTTCATCCTCCTACATCATCCCGGTTTGCTTCATTCTATCGCATAACTTTATATTTATCTCTACAAGCTGTTTAAGGGCATTGTTAAGACTTGTAATCTATATTAAGAGGCATATAAAATATCATATTTTACCTTGCACAAGCATAAAATTCTATAAAGATTTATTTATTAAGGACTAATTCCAAGGGGTCAAGGAAATCTTCACCAAACAGCAACAACTGGCTTTAAGTTAATTTGTATGCCTCAGTAACTAAGTCATATTATCTCAAAAAGCATTAATTTAAAACCACTGAATTTTTACACTGTTACATAATTTGGCCAAGATAAGCATGAAAAACTCTGAAGCTAATTTGCAAACTAACAAGTTAGCTTGCCATAGGTTTATGGATATGAGAAGACACTCCCAAGGGCTGCATTACAAAGAGAATTCTGAATTTACGGGACCTGAATCTTTTATAACACATAGTGAGCCTGTCTGTTTTTTGTTCTGAAAAAGAAAATGTTATCTTTATTATCCTAACAGTAAGCATGTCTGGTCTGTTTTTCCGAAAGTAAATACTAACTCTATTTTGTAAGTTGTTTGCTATACAAAAATTCTTGGAAAGAGGCTGGTTAAAAGGTGTCTCACTGGTTAAATAGACAGAAATGTGAAGGACCAAACAATAGTATAATCGAATCTTGAAGTATTAGAATGAAACTAAAAGTGTTTTAGCCATACCTGAAACAATATTTCTACATATATTATCCCTATCAGATCATCATAAACTATACTCTTGAACTCTTCAATAGAAGATCATTCATCATTTCATTAGATAGTTAATTACATTTATTCACAGTAAGTCTTTATTCAAACCCACCTTGCAAAGATTTAACCTCCTGTCTAGAATAATACTTGCATTTTTAAAAGAGCTTTACCATAGTTTTGATTCATAGAAACTTATAATCAAATATATTATTCAACGACTTTTTTTTCTTAATGTCAACGCAGTAAAACACCTTTTTTGTTTGTTTGTTTGTTTGTTTTGGTGTGGCTGCAAGATTTATTAGAGCGAAAGCAAAAGTAAAACGAAAGTGAAAGTAAAGCTTCCATGCTGTGGAAGGGCACCCAGAAGGGTTTCCGTTTCTGGTTTGGGTGTCTTATGCTTATATCCCCTTATGACTCCTCCTCTTTTCCTTTTTCTGTGCTATATAATTAGCTTATTTTCTATCCACGTGTGGGTTGGCGGGCCTAATTGGTTAAAAACATCAGGCTGCAACTAGAGCTTAAACTCCCTATATGATTGGTTGAGGTTTCAATCCCTTAGCTTGCAGCTGTGACTCTTTTTTTTTTTTTTTTTTTTTTGAGACAGAGCCTCGTTCTGTCACCCAGGCTAGAGTGCAGTGGCGCGATCTTGGCTCACTGCAAGCTCCGCCTTCTGGGTTCACGCCATTCTCCTGCCTCAGCCTCCACAGTAGCTGGGACTGCAGGCACCCACCAGCACGCCCGGGTAATTTTTTTGTATTTTTAGAAGAGACGGCGTTTCACTGTGTTAGCCAGGATAGTCTCGATCTCCTGACCTTGTGATCCTCCTGTCTCGGCCTCCCAAAGTGCTGGGATTACAGGCGTGAGCCACCGCGCCCGACCTCTTTTTTTTTTGAAGCTAGGTACAAGATTTGATATCAATCCCTGTTTATTTTATCTCAGAAGGCCAATTTATTGATCACTAATTTTGGATCTATGAAGTAAAATATGTCTGTCTTTATGAATTCATCAAGACATAATGCTAGTTACTGCAATGATGAAGACTTCATCAAATTTAAATGGGAAGCCAAAGAGGAATCATGGCTACAAAAAAGAAAATAGAAAACAGAAGTTCTCTTTATTTTGACTATGTGCATGGATTATATTACTTGATAAAAATGAATATGTGACTCAGAAAATGTCTGCTTTCTTCTAAACTCTGTAGGCAAATAATTGCCTTTAGAATGCCATTATGAATATCAACCATGTTCCCATTTATACTCACAAGCATTTTTTCATATAGAAAAAGTATTATGTTCTTTAAAATGCAGGTGGGACATGAAAATCCTTGCTTACATTTTTTTAAGAGAAAATTTGAAACTTTCTAACCAAATGTACAATTATTTCAGTTCACAAACATAGGCTAAATAATTCTTTCTTTTTTTTTTTTTTTTTTTGAGACAGAGTCTCACTCTGTCACCCAGGCTGGAGTGCAGTGGCGCGATCTCGGCTCACTGCAAGCTCCGCCTCTTGGGTTCATGCCATTCTCCTGCCTCAGCCTCTCGAGTAGCTGGGACTACAGGCGCGCCACCATGCCTGGCTAATTTTTTTTGTATTTTTAGTAGAGATGGGGTTTCACTGTGTTAGCCAGGGTGGTCTCAATCTCCTGACCTCGTGATCCACCTACCTCAGCCTCCCAAAGTGCTGGGATTACAGGCATGAGCCACCTTGCCCAGCCCAAATAATTCATTTTTTGAAATTTGTTTTAGTCTGATGACACCTACATCTCTATTAATTACTTGTAACTATTTTTTCTTCTGTTTTCCTACTTTTATTGGTTAGAAACTTGAAAGAACGGTGAAAAGAAGGATAATTACCATCTTTGATTTTTAAAATACTTTCAATATTCAAATATTTTAATTTTTGTATCCACCTAGAATGATGATACTGATGACGATGAAAATGATAACGAATTCGCTCTCAATCTACATTCAAGACATGAAAGAGGATTGGGTCCACACTAACTTTAGAAAGTCAATGACACCAAAATATGTATGAAGCAATGTAATTCATTGGTGTCTCTGATGGCTAATTTCATGTGTCAACTTGACTGGGCCATGGGGTGCACAGATATTTAGTCAAACATTATTCTGGGTGTTTCCGTGAGGGTATTTTGGACGAGATAAACATTTAAATTGGTAGACTGAGTAACGTAGATTGCCCTTCCTAACATGAGTGGGCTTTATCCAATCAATTGAGGACCTGAATAAAACAAAAAGGCTTTTTTCTGAAATAGGGTAAGATTTCTCTTGCACACACACACACACACACACACACACACACATTCTACTGGTTCTAGTTCTTTGAAGAACCCTAGCAAATACAGTGTCCTTCATGGATTCCTACATAGCATGTTATTGAATTTTATTTATAATATTCTAGAATTTCATTTAAGGATCTATCTGATCTTGTTTTTTTCCCTTGTTTATAAAAGGCCTAAAAGTATATGTAAAGATAATATAATAGTATATTATAATATTAATAGAGAATATAATATAAATCACTGTGATATTAATAGATTTTAATAGAAAATTTCCATAAACCACTAAAACATATTTAACTGTTTCTACAAAAATGAGTTTTTTTCTTTATGGACACACAAAAGGATTATATTTATTATGCTCCTTCAGAGTTATGTGTAGCCATTTGATTGAATTCTAGTCAAGGAATTGTAGATGGGAATAATATGTGTTGCTTTTAGGCCTAACTCATACAAACCTCCCCTGAGCTTCTCATTGTCCTTTCCTCTTCTAGCCGACTAAGATGGAGCATGCCACTTAGTTAGGCATGTAATGAAAATACTTAATTTCCAAAGGTACATGGAGCAGAAACATCTACACTACCCTTTATCCTCTGCTTATGCTAATAATATCTATTTTGGAATGTTACATGAGTGAAGAATAAAAATCATTTGAGTTTGAAGTATTTGGTGTTTTTTTATGCTGCCAAAACATAGCTTGCCATAATGAATACCTTGGTTATGGGTAAGATTAAAATTAGTCTATATGACATGAGAACATTAGAATTACCACACATTATTCTGCAAAGTTTCACACATTCAGATTTCAAAACGGAAAGAAAAGATTTTTTAAAATTTTACATAAATATTTGCTGTTTAATATGTTCAAAGTTTTGTGCTAAAAATTATATTGAATGTCTACTAAAAAAACCAATTAATGCCCTCCAGATGCTGAGAACAAATCACAGTTCACACAAATTTTATTTATATGTTTTAAGAACCTGTTACCTATGGGAGTTATATTATCATTATTTTTGAGTCAATGAATAAAGGGATGTAAGCAAGAAAGAATAGAAATACCAATGATAAATGCTATGGTTGTTTAGAAAAGACAGTGCCTTAGACAGAGTTGTAAAAAAGGATTCAAAGAGGAGATACAACTTGTATCAGCACTTAATACGTAGGTAGTTACATGATAAATAGGTAGACAGATAAATAATTATAGCACAGGCCCACATCATTAGAAAGATACGGAGGGATACCATTTTGGATAGTCAAAGAGAAGCATAAATAAGAGTGAATGTAAAAGACAGTGAAGACACCATCCTGATCAGACTTGTGGTTTCATATAGATAAGTCACCGGAAACGATGATAAACTGATGCTTCCTGTTTGACAGATAGTGGAGTTGCTTATGGTAGTTTGCTAAGGCTTTTAGCATTTACCATACAGGCAATAAGAAGCCCATCAAGATAATGTACATGTATCAACATTTTGAAGTAACTTTTTCAAAGTGCCTATTTTCAACTAAACATTTAGGAAAAAAAAAGATGTTCTTGAGTCTTCTGAATTGTCAATGATGATTTAATTTTGGGGAATCACCATCAAAGTGTATTCTGTAGACAAGCTTTGAAAATTGGTAGAATAAAGGCCTCAGAATCAAGTGTTCAAGTGCTTTCATAAAGATGTAGCATAGACTAGATACACTATACTAGAAGTAGCTAGACTAGACACACCTATAATCCTAGCACTCTGCGAAGCTGAGGTGGGAGGACTGCTTGAGGACAGGAGGTTGAGAACAGCCTGGGCCACATAATGAGATAAAACTAAAAAAATAAACTGAGTGTGGTGGCATGCACCTGCAGTTTCAGCTATTTGGAAGACTGAGGCAGGAGGGTCACTTGAGCCCAGGAGTCTGAGGCTGCAGAGAGCTGCATTGTGGCACTGCACTCCATCCTGAGGCACACAGCAAGGCCCTATCAGAGGAAGGGAGGAAGGAAGGAAGGGAAGAAGGGAGGGAGGGAGGAAGAGAGGGAGGTAGGAAGGGAGGAAGGGAGGAAGGGAGGGAGGAAGGGAGGGAGGGAGGGAGGGAGGGAGCAAGGGAGGGAAAGAAATAAAGAGAAAGAAAAGAAAGAAAAATAAACGAAAGACAAAGATAAAGAAAAGAGAAGAAAGAAAAGAATGGGTCCCTAAGAATGCCACACTCCTGAAAACATAATCTACTGACTGTTACCTTTAATGTTTTCAGAGCAATGCAAAACAAGTTCACTTTTCATTAAAAGAGGCTTTGAGAATACATTATGCTTCACTTCTCAGATGTATCTTTTTGTTTAGGAGGCTGCTTTAAACTGTCCAGCAGAACTCTGTTCACGACAGTGGCACATTGATTAGCGCTGTGTTTCGGCTTTTCACCCCATTACATTTTTCCTGTATGTATTTATCCGTCAGAATGTCTAATCCCATCCCAAATCTACCAGCATCACTACTCTATAATAACTAGTACGACTACCTCTATGATAACAATAGCATTGATAATACTGCCAGCTTAAGTTTGTTTTTTGAATTTACGCACAATATGTGTTATTGTCATGGCGGAAGATTGACACTTGTGAAAAAATGAGAGGCGAGAACAATGTCTGATGTTTCTGATTATAGTGACAAAATTCTGTCTCTTTCTCTCTCTAAATATCTTAGAAAAATAATTTAAAGTACTATAAAAAGTACCCTACCTTTCAAAGTGAATCATGGGAACAAACTCGAAATGACTTTGTAATAATATCAAGCATAACTGAAATCTACAAGAGATGTATGATGTCTCCAGCAGGTTTAAAAGTTCAACCCTGAGTCGGCTTACAAAATAAGCAGGCACTTTAAAAAATACCAACTTTTTCTGTGAAGACAGAAATTTTTGTGCCACTGTCAAAAAAAAAAAAAAAGAAAAAAGATATATAACTGTCTATTGATGTGAAACCTTGGGGAGTTTCTCAACTGTGGTATACTTATTCATAAAGTGAGAGTTTGCAAAACAGCCACATAAATATGGGCCATAAAGAATGGCCATAAGTAAAGCACCTACCTTTAGTTAACAAAATTCTAGGCTGCTAGGCTTTTAGGATATTGGGAAGATCAGACTACTTGCAAAGTGAAAGATTTAGACAGGCTATAGCATTCAGTAGCAGAGATTCAATAGAGGGCACTCTTCCCTCTGCTTTGAGCTCATTCCTCAAGATGACTCAGATTTCCAGTCTCCAGACAAATATGCTGGGCCCTCCTCCTTTCCTCTTCAGATTTTCTCTCCAGTCACTCACCTATATTTAATTTGGTGCTTCAGCCACAGTAAGCTACTTATGGATGCCTTAATATGTCATTCTTTCTTAGGTCCCTGTTCCTTTTCAAAATGTGCTCTCTCAGGCTGGGAAATCCCTCCTCTATCTTCTCATCAGCTTGAGCAGTATATCTACTGCCAGCCCTTTCTTCTAAACTCTCCCCTCATCATCGTGCATCTTGCCTGTGCTTTTTCTTCGCCGTTTCCATAATATCATACATATACCAGAGCTCCCCTCTGTGAATACAAAATATACCATTAATTGTGTCTTTATCCTTCATTGGAAGATGAGCCCCTTAGAGAAGGAAACATTGTATTCCTCATGTTCTAATTCCTAATACAGCTGCCATATCATAAAAGCTTTAAATTTTCTTAAAGAATGAGTAAGTGAACCTAACCATCAGAGCTTTTTCCAACCTCTTTTCATATATTAATCCCTCCATAAAAAAGATCACGCTTTACTGTAATTTTTCTTTAACTCTCATTTCCATTCCCAGTTTTATTGTATTTGCTTGTTTTTTGTGTCTAAGACAGACGTTTTTAATTCCTCTTTCCCATTTGGAATGTTTGTTTTTGCTTTTATTTCTTTGCGTTTTTTTGCTGCCATTTTAGTTTTGAAATTTTGTTAAGAATTGGTTGTGTATTCTTATAATCTTTACTTTTAAGGATAACACATAAAAAATAATGAATATTAAGATATGATATTGGCCAGGCGCGGTGGCTCACGCCTGTAATCCCAGCACTTTGGGAAGCTGAGGCAGGCGGATTATGAGGTCAGGAGATCAAGACCATCCTGGCTAACACGGTGAAACCCCGCCTCTACTAAAAATACAAAAAGATTAGCAGGGCATGGTCGGGGGGCGCCTGTAGTCGCAGCTACTCGGGAGGCTGAGGCAGGAGAATGGCATGAACCCAGGAGGCGGAGCTTGCAGTGAGCCAAGATCGACACTGCACTCCAGCCTGGGCAACAGAGTGAGACTCTGTCTCAAAAAAAAAAAAAAAAAAAAAAGATATGATATTAAGATTTTTCTCTTTGAGACAAAGTTTTACTCTGTCACCCATGCTGGAGTGCAGTGGCACGATCTCGGCTCACTGCAACCCCTGCCTCCTCGGTTCAAGCAATTCTCGTGACTCAGCCTCCTGAGTAGCTAGGATTACAGGCTCCCGCCACCACGCATGGCTAATTTTTGTATTTTATTTTTTTAGTAGAGGTCTCAAACTCCTGACCTCAGGTGATCCGCCCGCCTCGGCCTCCCAAAGTGTTGGGATTACAGGCGTGAACCACTGCACCCGACCAAAATATGCTATTAACGTTTATAGGCGGCCAGGCATGGTCGACTAAATATTTGTATACAACCCAAAAACATAGATTATAACACTTATATTTTTAAAAGGCACACATCTATACAATTATAATTTATATAAATTTATAGCAATTATAATTTGAAAGTACTCTAGAAAAATGGTCCAAAGATTGATTTCATGAATCAAAAGCTAATTTTATTATTTAATAGCTAGAAATTTAGATAGAATACATGACTCTGTTTTGCTTACTAACATTTGTCTGTAAGTCGCATAATTGTTTGCATTATACATTACATTATAAGGGGTTTTACGTGAGAGACTTGAGTAGAATGCCTGATTCTGCCATATATTCTTGAATGAATCTGCTAAAGACTTTCTCACCCTGTTTCCTTATCTGTAAAAAAGGGATAAAATATTTCTATTTCTTTTGTAGACGTTATTAAAGTATTTTAATTAATATTTTAACACTGTTAGTGTCCCTAAAAGAAAAAAGCATAGTGTTTACCTCTAGACAGTGCTCAAAAATATTATGTTGAGGCTCAGAAAACAATACCTCAAAATATGAGGCTTTGGCATGCTAAGCACTTCAAACTGAAGGAAATGAAAAGACTTTAGAAACAGGCTCAGAACCAAGGACTTTCTTTCTCCTGTTTCTCCTAAGAACAGGGAGGAAGGAACTCTGAACTTCCCTTATCTGAAGCTCCTGCAGAAGGAACACAATTGCCTTTGATGCCATCTGTGGAATTTCATTAATCAGGGAAGATTAAACTCATCTCAGGATGACTGAGAAATGTCACCACACCTAGACAGACTTTGTCCCAAGCTATAGTCTGTTCTTAGCTTCCATTCAGTTTCAAAGAGAATCATTTACAAACTACAGTTTCTTCTTTGGGCCGAATCAACAGTTCTGAAAATCATTTACTAGCTCTTAAATTGCTTATTCCCCCATCTCCTTTTTCTCGTACAAAGGAAGTACTATTTATAAATCTGGTTCTTCTTTGAGATTTATATTTTCTTTGTCTCCATGCATGTAAATAAATATGTGTACATTTTGGCCCATTAATCTGTCTATTGACAGTTAATTTCAGCAGCATTAAGACTCAAATCTTCAGAAGAGTATAAACAAATTATTTATGTCCCTATAATTATTTGCTGTTACTATGTCATTACTCTTATTTTGTATAGTCTTTATCAGGGATAAACATAAAGTAACACTGAGAAATCTAAAGTTAAATACACATATATATGTGTGTATATATATGTATGTGTATATATATATATATATATATATATATATATATATATGAGATTCTACTTTCAACATGAGAGCAAGAGGAGTTCCTCAGAACCCTCTTTAGCAAAACCAGTAACATTTTATATATATATATTTATTAGTTATACATGTATGTTTATGTATGTTTATATATGTGCATGTGTATATATATGTATATAGAATATGTGTGTGTATACTTTTACATATATAAAACTAGCTCTCTAAATGGCACTAAGTGCATACAGTAAATGAAGAAACATTTATTCAGGAAACTATTAAATTTTGAAAAGATCTGTCAAAGTTTGCAGTATTTAGACCAAGATGACTCACACCTATAATCCTCTTTCCCATCTCAACAAGGCTCAACAAGGCAAAACTCCAATCCAGACTGTTATAACAAATAACAAAGGACTTTCTTTCTTAGTTGGAGGACTATATACTCTGGAGGGGCAGGATGTTAACATTACTTATCCTGCCTCCAACTACCTGTTGCAGAGGCTAAATTCCACGTGAATAGAGCCAAGAAGGGAGGGCATCCTCCTCTGCCCCTACTCATAAGATGAAGGATCTATCCTCAGTGATTCATTGTTGGAGAATCCAATAAGATTAACAGCTAAATTATTCATTAGAAACAACAGAGACAAGAAGGAGTGGAATAATATATTTAAAGTAAACAAAGAAAAAGACAACTATTGACCAAGTATCTAAAAAATAAATCTAGACGACTGTCTTACACAGTTCCACCAAATTAACTCAAAATAGATCATAGACCTAAATATATAATGCAAAACTCTGAAACTCTTAGATGATAACACAGGAGAAAACCTAGATGACCTTGGATATGACAATGACTTTTCAGATACAACATCAGAGATAGATTCATGAAAAAGATCATTGATAAGCTAGACTTCATTAAAATTGAAAATATATGCTTTGAAAAAGACAACTTGAAGAGAGTAACAAGACAAGCTATAGGTTGGGAGAAAATATTTGCAGAAGACACAAAATAAATGTCATCCAAAATACACAAAGAACTCTCTTCTTTTTTTTTTTTGAGATGGATTCTCACTCTGTCGCCAGACTGGAGTACAGTGGCACAATCTCAGCTCACTGAAACCTCTGCATCCCAGGTTCAAGAGATTCTCCTGCTTCAGCCTCCTGAGTAGCTGGGACTACAAATGTGCACCACCACGCCCAGCTATTTTTTTTGTATTTTTAGTAGACACAGGGTTTCACCATGTTGGCCAGGATGGTCTCAATCTTTTGAGCTTGTGATCTGCCCACCCTAGCCTCCCAAAGTGCTGGGATTACAGGCATGAGCCATTGTACCTGGCCTCAAAGAACTCTTAAAACTGGGCAATAAGGAAAAAAAATTAAAATGTGCCAAAGTCTTAAGTAGAAACCAAACCAAAGAATATATACAGATGGCAGTAAACAAATGAAAAGATGCTCCTTATCATATGTCATCAGGGTGCAAATGAAAACAACAATGGCACACCACTATGCTCCTCTTAGAATGGCTTCAATCTAGAAAATGGACAGCACCGCATGCTGGTGAGGATGTGTAGCAACAGGAAGTCTCATTCATTGCTGGTGGGAATGTAAACTGGTACAGAACTTTGAATGACAGTTTGGAGGTTTCTTAGAATACTAAACATATACTTAAGCATAATCCATAGTCACACTCCTTAGTATTTACATAAATGAGTTGAAAACTTATATCCCTCAAAAACCTGCACATAGATGTTTATAGTAGCTTTATTCATGATTGCCAAAATGTTGAATCAACCAAGATATTCTTCAGTAAGTGAATGGATAAATACCCTGTAGTATATCCAGGCAATAGTATTCAACAACAAACAAATAAGCTATCAAACCACAAAAAGACATGGAGGAATCTTAAATTGATATTAGTAAGGGAAAGAAGTCAATTTGGAAAGGCAACATACTGTTTGATTTTAAGTATATAACATGCTGAAAAAGGCAAAACTGTAGAGACAGTAAAACCATCCAGGGGTCGCCAGGGTTTGGGGGTAGGGGAAGAGATAAATAGATGGAGCACAGATAATTTTTAGGGCAGTGAAATGCTCTGTGTATTATAATGGG
This sequence comes from Symphalangus syndactylus, assembly GCF_028878055.3. NCBI lineage: Eukaryota > Metazoa > Chordata > Mammalia > Primates > Hylobatidae > Symphalangus > Symphalangus syndactylus. The sequence continues at coordinate 17,344,069 of NC_072428.2, forward strand.
GAAAACATCATCATACATTTCTTCAAACCCATACAAGGTACAACGCTAAGAGTGAACTCTAGTGTAAACTATAGACTTCGGATGTTATTATGTGTTGATGTAGGTTCATTTGTACCAAATGTACCACTTTGGTGAGGATGTTAATGGTAAGAAAGACTATGCATATGTAGAGGCAGGGGCAATATGAGAAATCTTAAAACTTTCTTTTAAATTTTACTGGAAATCCAAAACTGCCCTAAAAAAGTAAACGTTAAAAAAAGGAAAACTAGAGTCCCAATAAATACAAAGTAAAAACTAACAGAATTGAAGGCAGAAGTAAATCATTCAAAATTAACAGATGGAGACTTCAATACCCAACTTCCAACAATGGATAGGACAGCTAGGGAGAGCATCAACAAAGAAACAGAAGACCTGAACAATATTACAACCAACTGTAACTAACAGACATCTACAGAAGACTCACCCAACAATAGTAGAACATATATTCTTTAGTACACATGGAAAACTCTCTGAAATGGAACATATAGTAGGCTTAGGATGAACCTCAATAAATTTAAAATAATCAAGATAATACAAAGTATGTTCTCCAACCACAATGGAATGAGACAATAAAAATTAATAAGAAATTTCAGAAATTCAAAATAGGTGGAAATTCAACAACACACTCTTAAATGATTAAATGAATCAAAGAAAAAAATAGAAGACAAATTAGGAAATACTTTGAGGTGAATGAAAATGAAGAACTGGCATATTAAATATACGGGATCCAATTAAAGCAATGCCTAGGTGAAAACTTTTACCTAATACCTATATTAATACAGAAGAAAGATCTTAACTAAACCTTTCACCTTATGGAGAAAGAACAAACTAAAATTAAAGAACCAAATGAAGGAAATAATAAAAATTCAAAAATAAATAAAAATTGAAAATCAATTTAAAAAATCAAGTGAAAAAACTTTTTATTATTATTGTTGTTATTATTATTATTATTGAGATGGGGTCTCACTCTGTTGCCCAGGCTGGAGTACAGTGGTGCAATCTCAGCTTACTGCAAGCTCCACCTCCCAAGTTCAAGCGATTCTCCCGCCTCAGCCTTCCGAGTAGCTGGGACTACAGAGGCATGCCACCACGCCCGGCTAACTTTTTGTATTTTTTTTAGTAGAGATGGGGTTTCACCGTGTTAGCCAGGATGGTCTCGATCTCCTTACCTTGTGATCCGCCCACCTTGGCTCCCAAAGTGCTGGGATTACAGGCGTGAGCCACCATGCCCAGCCGAAAAAACTACTTCGTTAAGAAGATCAATGTAACTGAAAAAAACTTAGCTACAGTGATCAAGAAAAAAGAGAACCCAAATTACTAGAGTCAAAACTGAAAGATATTACCATCAACTTTACAGATATAAAAAGTGATTAAAAGATTAATATGAACAGTTCTATGACAATAAATTAGATAACAGGGATGACATTGAAGAATTCATCTACCAACTACCAAATCTGATGCAAGAAAAAATAGACAACTTAATTGGACTTGTAACAAGTAAAGGAACTGAACTAGTAAAAAACTGCCCCAAAAGCAAAGCTCAGGTCCAGATGGTTTCACAGCTGAATTCTATCAAACATTTAAAAAATAATTACTATCAATTTTCTCAGTCAATTCAGAAAAATGGAAGAGGGAATACTTTCCAATTAATCTTATGAGTCCAGAATTACCCTGAGAGAAAGCCAAATAAAGAGATAAGAACTAAAAATTAATACCTGTTATGAATTTGGACATAAATCCTAAACAAAATATTAGCAGACTGAATCAAGCAACATGTTAAAATCTCATACACCAGGACCAAGTGGAATTTATCTTATGAGTGCAAGGTTTGTTATCCAAAAATTCTATTAGTGTAAGAAAAATTTAAAAGAAAATAAAAATGTGTGATCATCCCAAAAGATTTGAAAAAACATCAACACCATTTCACAATAAAACACTAAAAAGCTATATATTTAAAGGAACTTTCTCAATTTGATAAAAAGTCCGCTATGAAAAACCCACCAATAACATCATATTTAATAATGTAAGACTGGATTTTTCCCCCTAAGATCAGGAAGAAGATAAAAAAATGTACTTTTGCCACTTCTGTTCCATATCGTATTAAAGGCCTTATGGATGCCAATAGGTAAGAAAAAGAAAAGTCACCCAGATTGAAAAGGTGAAGTAATTATATACCTATTCATAGATGACTTGATCACGCATATATAAAATCCTAAGGAATCCAGAAAAATATGATGAGAACTGATAAACAAGTAATGTTTCAGGATACAAGATAAATATACAAAAGAAAAAATATTTTTATACATTTGTAATGAAAAATCCAAAAATAAAGACAATAATGTTTTTAGTAGAGTCAAACAGAAGAGAATTATTTAATACACTTAATAAATGAGAAACTTGTACTTTGACAACTATGAAACATTGCTGAAATGAATATCTAAAGAAGTAGGAAAACATTCTATTTCAACAGATTTGAATAGAATATTGTTAAAATGGTAGTAATTTTAAAGTCGATCTGCAGATTCAGCCTATCCTTATCAGTATCCTAAATGACTTCTTTGTAGAAATAGACAAACTGATTCTAAATTTATATGGAATTGCAAGGGACTCAGAATAGTCAAAGCAATCCTGAAAAACAAAAACAAATTTGTGAGGACTCATCTTTCCTGATTTTCAAACTTACTGCAAGAATATGGTAATCAAGGAAGTATGGGTTTTGCATGATAATAGACTATAAGTTAATAAGATAGAATTGAAAGTCCAGAAAAAGGCCCATGTGTCTATGGTCAACTGATTTTCAACAAGGGTGACAAGATGATTCCATAGGGAAAGAATAATCTATCTATTCAACAAGTGGTGCTGGAACAACTAAACAGTCATATACAAAAGAATGAAATTATATACTTATCTCACTCCATAAATAAAATATATCCAAAATGAATCACCAATCTATATGTAAAAAATAAAACTATTAGAAACATTGGGGTAAATCTGCATGACCTCAGATTTGGCAGTGGATGCTTAGATAGGATACCAAGAGCATGAGCAACAAAAGAGGAAAAACGTTGAATTGTATCTCATGAAAATTAAATCCTTCTATGATCCAAAAAACACTGTCACAAAAGTGAAAAAAGAATCCATATAATGAGAAAAACATTGGCACATAGTGTATCTGATAAGGGATTCATATGTAGAATATATAAAAACAGTGACAACTCAACGATAAAAGACAACTAACTCCATTAAAAATGGACAAAACAATCTGAAGACGTATGTTCCAAAGAAGATATACACATTACCAATTAGCACATGAAAAACTGCTGAACATCATTAGTTTTCAGATAAATGTATATAGAAACCACAATTAGGTACTACTTTATGTTCATTAGGTTATCTATAATTTTAAAAAGTCAAATAATGACAAGTATTGATTAATATCGGAAAATGAAAACTTTTCTACACCGCAGGTAAAAATGCAAATGGTACAGTCACTTTGAAAATAGTCTAGTAGTTCCTGAAGTAATAATTTAACACAGTTCCAATTTGACTCAGCAATTTCAATCTTAGATACATATCTTCCTAAAATGAAAACATATTCACCTATAAACTTGTACATAAATTTTTATAGCAACATCATTCATAATAGCTGAGATGGTAGCAACAACCATCTACTGATGAATTGATAAATACAATATAGTACCTCCAATGTAATATTATTCTGTCATAAAAAGAAATAAAGTACTGATACACTCTCCAACATGAATATTTCTTAAAATACATTTTACTGGGAGGCGCTAAAATTGACTTTTGTAGTCTGTACTTATCGACGAATATATTAAAACCACTGAATTATAGAATTTAAATAGAAAGTTATATCATATAAATTATATTTAGGTAAAGCTACTATTAAAGCAATGTGTATATATATATATATATAGAGAGAGAGAGAGAGAGAGAGACTATATATCTGCACATCACCTTTGTAGTTTTTAACAAGTTTAAAAATTCTAAAACCATTTTTCCAAATATCTTATTTATTAAGTGTTCAGTCCTTTTATTTTTTTATTTTTTTAAAATTATTATTATACTTTAAGTTTTAGGGTACATGTGCACAATGTGCAGGTTTGTTACATATGTATACATGTGCCATGTTAGTGTGCTGCACCCATTAACTCGTCATTTAGCACTAGGTATATCTCCTAATGCTATCCCTCCCCCCTCCCCCCACCCCACAACAGGCCCCAGAGTGTGATGTTCCCCTTCCTGTGTCCATGTGTTCTCATTGTTCACTTCCCACCTATGAGTGATAATATGTGGTGTTGGTTTTTTGTCCTTAGATAGTTTGCTGAGAAGGATGGTTTCCAGTTTCATCCATCTCCTTACAAAAGACAGAAACTCATCATTTTTTATGGCTGCATAGTATTCCATGGTGTATATGTGCCACATTTTCTTAATCCAGTCTATCATTGTTGGACATTTGGGTTGGGTCCAAGTCTTTGCTATGGTGAATAGTGCCGCAATAAACATATGTGTGCATGTGTCTTTATAGCAGCATGATTTATAATCCTTTGGGTATATACCCAGTAATGGGATGGCTGGGTCAAATGGTATTTCCAGTTCTAGATCCCTGAGGAATCGCCACACTGACTTCCACAATGGTTGAACTAGTTTACAGTCCCACCAACAGTGTAAAAGTGTTCCTATTTCTCCACATCCTCTCCAGCACCTGTTGTTTCCTGACTTTTTAATGATGGCCATTCTAACTGGTGTGAGATGGTATCTCATTGTGGTTTTGATTTGCATTTCTCTGATGGCCAGTGATGATAAGCGTTTTTTCATGTGGTTTTTGGCTGCATAAATATCTTCTTTTGAGAAGTGTCTGTTCATATCCTTTGCCCACTTTTTGATGGGGTTGTTTGTTTTCTTCTTGTAAATTTGTTTGAGTTCACTGTAGATTCTGGATATTAGCCCTTTGTCAGATGAGTAGGTTGCGAAAATTTCCTCCCATTCTGTAGGTTGCCTGTTCACTCTGATGGTAGTTTCTTTTGCTGTGCAGAAGCTCTTTAGTTTAATTAGATCCCATTTGTCAATTTTGGCTTTTGTTGCCATTGCTTTTGGTGTTTTAGACATGAAGTCCTTGCCCATGCCTATGTGCTGAATGGTATTGCCTAGGTTTTCTTCTAGGGTTTTTATGGTTTTAGGTCTAACATGTAAGTCTTTAATCCATCTTGAATTAATTTTTATATAAGGTGTAAAGAAGGGATCCAGTTGCAGCTTTCTACATATGGCTAGCCAGTTTTCCCAGCACCATTTATTAAATAGGGAATCTTTTCCCCATTTCTTGTTTTTGTCAAGTTTGTCAAAGATCAGATGGTTGTAGATATGTGGCACTATTTCTGACGGCTCTGTTCTGATCCATTGATCTATATCTCTGTTTTGGTACCAGTATCATGCTGTTTGGGTTACTGTAGCCTTTTAGTATAGTTTGAAGTCAGGTAGCGTGATGCCTCCAGCTTTGTTCTTTTGGCTTAGGATTGACTTGGCAATGTGGGCTCTTTTTTGGTTCCATATGAACTTTAAAGTAGTTTTTTCCAATTCTGTGAAGAAAGTCATTGGTAGCTTGATGGGGATGGCATTGAATCTATAAATTACCTTGGGCAGTATGGCCATTTTCACGATATTGATTCTTCCTACCCATGAGCATGGAATGTTCTTCCATTTGTTTGTATCCTTTTTTATTTCATTGTTCAGTGGTTTGTAGTTCTCCTTGAAGAGGTCCTTCACATCCCTTGTAAGTTGGATTCCTAGGTATTTTCCTCTCTTTGAAGCAGTTGTGAATCAGAGTTCACTCATGATTTGGCTCTCTGTTTGTCTGTTATTGGTGTATAAGAATGCTTGTGATTTTTGTACATTGATTTTGTATCCTGAGACTTTGCTGAAGTTGCTTATCAGCTTAAGGAGACTTTGGGCTGAGACAATGGGGTTTTCCAGATATACAATCATGTCATCTGCAAACAGGGACAATTTGCCTTCCTCTTTTCCTAATTGAATATCCTTTATTTCCTTCTCCTGCCTGATTGCCCTGGCCAGAACTTCCAACACTATAAAAAGTCATAAAGGGAATATCACCACCGATCCCACAGAAATATAAACTACGATCAGAGAATACTACAAACACCTCTATGCAAATAAACTAGAAAATCTAGAAAAAATGGATAAATTCCTCGACACATACACCCTCCCAAGACTAAATCAGGATGAAGTTGAATCTCTGAATAGACCAATAACAGGATCTGAAATTGTGGCAATAATCAATAGCTTACCAACCAAAAAGAGTCCAGGACCAGATGGATTCACAGCTGAATTCTACCAGAGGTACAAGGAGGAGCTGGTACCATTCTTTCTGAAACTATTCCAATCAATAGAAAAAGAGGGAATCCTCCCTAACTCATTTTATGAGGCCAGCATCATCCTGATACCAAAGCCTGGCAGAGACATAACCAAAAAAGAGAATTTTAGACCAATATCCTTGATGAACATTGATGCAAATATCCTCAATAAAATACTGCCAAACCAAATCCAGAAGCACATCAAAAAGCTTATCCACCATGATCAAGTGGGCTTCATCCCTGGGATTCAAGGCTGGTTCAACACATGCAAATCAATCAATGTAATCCAGCATATAAATAGAACCAAAGACAAAAACCACGTGATTATCTCAATAGATGCAGAAAAGGCCTTTGACAAAATTCAACAACCCTTCATGCTAAAAACTCTCAATAAATTAGGTATTGATGTTATGTGTCTCAAAATAATAAGAGCTATCTATGAGAAACCCACAGCCAATATCATACTGAATGGGCAAAAACCGGAAGCATTCCCTTTGAAAACTGGCACAAGACAGGGATGCCCTCTTTCACCACTGCTATTCAACATAGTGTGTTCAGTCCTTTTCATCCTCTTGCTCTGTATTTAACTTTTATTCAAGTAACATGGAAATATGATTATTTTAAATTACACTTTTTGTAAGTAAAACATTATCAGAAAATAAATGGACATCTATCACCTAATCACAAACTTTTGATTCTCAGTACTAATGTTAAGACCTCTCTATTATAATGACCCATTTTATGGATAGGAAAAGTTAGGTTCAGACACTTTAAGAGATTGGCTTCTATCTTTGGATGAAATAAGTACTGGAAATCACTTCAGTAACTTTACATACTGGCTATTTTTTGTTGCATGATTGCAGTTATTAGTTTCTTCTGAAAGTAGAATTTTAATGTTAACTGTGAATAGTTGTGTAGAAAACAAGTTCATTTAAAGCTGTTTTAATCCCTAGGTAGTATATATGTGTACTTTAAAATTCTCTGTTATAAGCTAAGTTATGAACCCCCAAATGCATATGCTGAGGCCCTAACCCCCATACCTCAGAGTATGACTGCCTTTGGCGATAGGGTCAAATGAGGTAATTGAGTCAAAATGAGGCTATTTGTATGACCTAATGCAGCCTGACTGATGTCTTTAGAAGAGACACATGAGGACACACTGAGAAACTGGCCATCCACAAGCCAAGGGAAGAGGCCGCAGGAGAAATCAATTCTACGGACACCTTGATGATCTTGCAATTCTAGTCTTCAGAACCATGAGAAAATAAATTTACGTTATTTAGCCCGCAAGTCTGTGGTATTGTCTTATGGCAACCATAGCAAACTAATACAGTCTCCGAATTGAATTTGCTTCTAATTTTTGCAGTTATTTGAATTAATATATTCAAAAGACACTCACAGGATTCCACTTGTTTTCTATTTCTTGATATCCTTTTTAAGCACAGCTTTCAAATAGTACCTGGGTGGGTTTTCTTGACAAATTTAATCCTGGTGAATTCTCCATAGCAGATATCAAGAGAGAATATTATTCTTTTCTCTACTTTCCTCTTTTGTAAGGTTTACAGTTTTATCAAGGGGTTTAATAATTATTGTTACACATAGATCTGGGCACAACTGTCTCTGGCCATGGGAATAATAGATTTGGCAATAACTTCTTTTTCTTTCTTCAAGGCGGGATGCCTCAAATCCAGATTATTTCAAATAACACATGAACCGAGGCACAAATGTTTTTGGCCCTCTCTCCTGGCCCCTAGAGAGCTAACTTGTATTAAATAAGCCTTCATTAGACAAGCCAGAGGCTCACCTAGGATTAGTGCCACGCCTAAAACAGCCAGAAATTTCTCATACTGGCCCAATTCACCTCATCCCAACATTTATAAATGCAGATGGCCTTAATAAATCTGTGGTAGAGAGAAAGCAGTTTTTGTAAAATAACCAGATATTTTTGTTTTTAATCATGGATCATGACTGGCAAATTTGGCTTTGAGTAGAATTACACAAAGTGAATACAGCTGCTACTCAGAATTGATTTTTTTTTTTTTTATCTGTATCTTTCCAGTGGAGTGCAGTTCTTTTTAAAAAGAAGGTTGCCTTTTGCTTTTTGTGTGTGTTGATTGCTGTCTGCCCCTGTTCCTTTTTTTGAAGCAAGAGTATGGCTGGCCAAAGCTTTAAAGGAAAACACCCTCATCTTTCGTCTTTTGCTGACCGCATTCTGTTTGCTGTAGTGGGCTTTCTGACAAAAGGAAAGAATGATGGGAAACAGATGCGGTGTCATCATGTGCCTACCTTGATTAAATGGCTGCTTTCTATTCCTTTGAAAATATTATTTTTTGCATTACTTCTCAGTAGTACAATTGAATCCTTTTCTCATTTTCCTAGACAAATTAATGTCGACTGGACCTAAAACCTGAAAAGGTAATATTTACAAATTTGAACACATGTATCTGCCTCTCTGAATACCTCCATTTAAATGTCTCTTAATGTCTTATCAGCTCTTGAAAATAATTAGCAAATTGAGTAGATGCATGACATCATAATTTCTGATCTCACCTCAAAGAACAACAAAAGTCTACTATGAATTCAACAGTGAATTTTAATGATTTTTGCACTGCATTCATTACATCTATATACATTTCAAAAACAAATCTATGGCCGGGCATGGTGGCTCACTCCTGTAATCCTAGTACTTTGGGAGGCCGAGGTGGGCAGATCACAAGGTCAGGAGTTTGAGACCAGCCTGGCCACTACAGTGAAACCCCGTCTCTACTAAAAAAAAAAAAAAAAAAAAAATAGCCGGGCATGGTGGCAAGCACCTGTAGTTGAACCTGGGAGGCAGAGGTTGCAGTAAGCCGAGATCACACCACTGCATTCCAGCCTGGGCGACAGAGCGTGACTCAGTCTCAAAAAAAAAAAAAAAAAAAATCTGTAACACAGTCTCTGACCTAGAGATGTTTACTGCACACATGAATTCACTGTTCTCTAAGCAATTCTGTCATTTTTATCTCCACTGTTTGGAAAACGCTCCTCTGGGCCATTTGATAATGGGGCATAGCTAATATAAATACAATGCTATTAAAAACATATATTCTTCCGTCTTTTTAGATTTATGTGTCTATATTGTCTGTGCCATGCTGGGTTTTTGAAGACTTCTATTTGCTTGGGGTACAAATAATTTGTGGGGTTTGGACTGATGCATTTTATCGGTCCTGTGGTCCTTATAATATGTGAGGACAGAGAAGAGCTACGTTTCTTGCAGTCAAATCTAGGTTGATCTACATGTTTGGGCTGGTTCTCCATGACCCTGAGTCATGGAGTAAGGTAGCGAAATTTAAATAATACAAATAGAGGATACCAGATTAAATTTGAATTTTATGATAACAAACCAATTTTTAGTATATGTATTTTTATACAGTATTTGGGATACACTTACACCTGGTTTGACTTTCTTTCCAAGAATTGGCAACATGGGTTGCTGAGAACTTGGAGGCATAAGGCACAGTTAATGATAAAGAGGAAGTGCAAATATCAAGTAGGCTGTTATCAATATACCACGTTCAAAGGCAAGGGATAGGATCACAGTGAAGGTTGAAGGGCAATTAATTTAAAGTTAGTATACATATAGATAAGGATGTGAACTGGAAGGAAATAAATTCTATGTAGATTTAATAGGTTTCCTTATTTTTACTTTTATTTTTTGATGTGATAGACGTTTAATTCCTGGGTGAATCAAACTGTTTAAATGGTCAGATGTAGTTCGACTATTAGGATGGCATTTTCTACTACAATAATCTTAGTACGAAGACAGATTTAAAAATTTCTCATTTTCTGACAAAGTTTCAGGAAAAATTAGAATAGTATTGAACATTTTGGCCACATGATCTTTGTTTATACGCCTCCTAATTTGTTTAATATATTAATCTACAGTTTCTAAGAGTTGCAATTGAAATTCAGAAAATACTATGCCAAGGGGCACCCTGGCAGACAGTAGGGAGGTTGGACCAAGATAAAGAAATCCTGACATCTCTGCTTAGTTTTCTAACTATGGCTTTGGCAGATGTCACATAGAAACCATCTCTTAGTTGAAGAGAAATTTGAGATGACACGAGCAGAGGAGTAATGCGAGTCCAGACTTCAAAGACATTGGTTCCAGAACTTTGTTCAGCTGCCACATATTTTCCGAGATTAAAATGGGTGGGAATTCACTGAGAAATGTTTAGCAAGAGGTAGTATCAATGGCAAATTGTTGCAAAATAAAAAGTGATGGTGAGACATACAAATATCATTATATCCTCAATACTGTTAGTGAACTAATGAAATGAATTCTTATGAAACTAATTGTATGTTTATTTTCTGTGTTAAGAAGACTAAGCTGCAAGAACAGATTCAAGAGAACTTAAGAAACAGGTGTGGATAAATAGATTAGAACTGAAATGTGAAAGCCCAGGAGATTCGCAGAAGCAGATAGCTCTTGTGGACTATGTCCCTGCTCATCAAAGTTTGGTCTTTGGGGAAACTACACAGACTTCACTTGGAATTGTGATATAAATGCAGACTCTCAGACCCCACCCTCACCCTACTAAATCAGAATCTTCATTTTAAATGTTCCACAGGCGATATTATGATATTGTTAGAAAAGCTTTAAACTAGATGTTCACTTTCATAGCATCTGTTTTTGTTTCTTTTCTTTTACTCCTTAATCATGAACACATTTTTCAGATTCTAGATAAATATTAGCTAGTTAAAATAACTTTATTGTATAAAGTGTTTTGTAGCAAAGGTTTTCATGAGTCTTTTTTTAGGTTTGCGCAAATAATCCTTGAGCCACAGTACATTGGTGTTCCAAAAACCAGTCACCTAAATTATAATAAATAAATAAATAAATAAATAAATGGATTTGTGGGTTTTCTTGATAGACAACTGTTAACATGGTGTTACCTAGAAATGAAGTTGAGTGTAGTAGGTGCCATAATTACTTATCTAATATATATTATAATGGAATTTGTTATTTTCTTTCCAGAAAATTCTCCCAATTCTTTGCTCACATAGTTGTTCTGAATGCTGCTGATAAAAATCCTGACATCTTTTCCACAAGATATATAAAATTTCTTGAGCCAATACATTTTAATCAACCCATCTATGTCATGTATCTGTGATTATTTTATAGCTGAATTGTATTACATTTATGAATACCACAACTATTCATTTTTCTCTTGAGGGACATTTGGTTTTGTTTGTTTTTCCTCACTTTTGGAGGTTTGTAAAAATCAAGACACTGAACATTTTTGCCCAAGAATTTGTGTATGTGCAAGCACTCACATTTATTTTTCTTTGGTAAATACCTAGGAATGAAATTACAAGATTCTTTTATAAGTCTATATTTAACTTATAACTGTTATTTGCTGTGTAACTAATTACACTAATACTTAGTGGTTTAAAAACATCAAACATTTGGCCGGGCACAGTGGCTCATGCCTATAATCCCAGCACTTAGGGAGGCAGAGGTGGGTGAATCATGAGGTCAAGAGATCAAGACCATCCTGGCTAACAGGGTGAAACCCCATCTCTATTAAAAATCCAAAAAATTAGCTGGGCGTGGTGGCATGCACCTGTGTCCCAGCTACTCGGGAGGCTGAGGCAGGACAATAGCTTGAACCCCAGAGGCAGAGGTTGCAGTGAGCTGAGATAGCACCACTGTACTCCAACTTGGGTGACAGAGAGAGACTCCGTCTCAAAAAAAAAAAAAAAAATGTGGGCAGTGAATTTAGGCATGAATTAGCTATATGCCTCTGACCTAAGCTTTCACACAAAGCTGGTATCAAGGGGTTGGCTAGAACTGTCCTCATCTCAAGGCCCAAAAGGGGCGGTATCTGCTCACACCTAGGTCTTTGCTGGCTGTTGGTTGGAGACATCAGTTTCTTGACACATGGGTCTCTCCACAGGGAGCTTGGTTCCTTCAGAGTGAGGATTCCAAGAGAAAGGCAGAGATGGAACATCTTTTCGTAACTTAATTTTAGAAATGCTATCTCATTACTTTTCCTCTGTCGTATTAATTAGAAGTCCCTAGGTCCAGCCCACACTCAAGGTGAAAGGATCACACAAGGGCACGAATTCAAAGATGTGGATGGAGATCACTGAGGATTATCTTAGAGGCTGCCACTGAAGGCACTGCTCAACAGCTTTCCAAAACGTTTTAGTTATTTTACACTCTTAACAAACGTATGAGGGTTCCACTTGCTCCACGTATTTACCAATGCATATCTTTGCTTATATTTGTTGTGAATTTTTTAAAAATTTCAGCCATTCCAGTAGTTGCAAATGTCATCTTTTTATAGTTATTTTTATTTCTCTAATGAATAATGATTTTGTGCACTTTTCTGTGCTTAATGGCAGTTTATCTCTCTTGTTTTGTGAAGTACTTGTTTAAAGTTGTACCCATTTAAAAAATGAGGTTAATAATTTTTAAGATGGATTTCTAAGAGATTTAAATATTCTAGATCCAATCCTTTGTCAGGAATATATATATAATAATTTGGCCAGGCGCAGTGGCTCACGCCTGTAATCCCAGCACTTTGGGAGGCCAAGACGGGTGGATCACGAGGTCAGGAGATCGAGATGGAGACCATCCTGGCTAACACGGTGAAACCCCGTCTCTACTAAAAATACAAAAAAAATTAGCGGGTGTGGTGGCAGGCACCTGTAGTTCCAGCTACTTGGGAGGCTGAGGCACGAGAATGGCGTGAACCCGGGAGGTGGAGCTTGTAGTGAGCCAAGATCGCGCCACTGCACTCCAGCCTGGGCGACAGAGCGAGACTCTGTCTGAGAAAAAAAAAAAAAGAAAAAAAAAAGGAATATATATAATAATTTATCTCAGGCTATAGCTTGCTTTTACATATTTTTAATGGTTCCCTTGAAAAAAAGTTTTATATTCATAAAGTGTGTTTTTAATTTTTTTCTTTTATCATAAGCTTAGTGATTTTTTGTATCCCAAGAATTATTTGCCTAACCCAAGGTCACAAGATCCTATTTTTCTTCTAGAAGTTTTATAGTTTTAGCTTTGTAATTACGTCTCATCTAATTCAAATACATATTTATGTATTACATAATCAAAACTCATTTCATAAATGTTTATCAAATTCATTCAATGTCATTTCTGGAAAAGATTTATTTTCTTTTTGTACCTTTATCAAACTCAATTTTCTTTAAATATGTGGTTTTATTTCTGGACTCTTTATTCTAATGATCTATATATTAATCCTCGTACAATTATTACACTGTCATATTTATGATAGTTAAAAACCAGGTGGCATAAATTCTCAATGTTTCTCTTTAAGAATTTTATTAACTGTTTTAAGTTATTTGATTTTTCAATGTACAGAGTTTAGAATTACCTTGCACATTTCTGTTAACAAAACTAACATTAATTAGTACTGCATTGAATTTATTCATCAATTTGGTAGTAATTAATATCTAAAAGGTGCTAAATTTTTTAGTCCATATATGTGGTATCTCTATTTACTTAAGTTCTCTTTAATTTCTGTGAGCAATGTTTTGGAGTTCTGTGTGTCAATCTTACATTGTTTTTTGTTAAAATTATTCCTAGGCTTTTATGAGTATATATGCTATTTCACACGGCATTCTTAGAAATTTTATTTTCTAATAGTTCATGAGAAAATAGATACAAAATAGATCTTTTTATATTGACTATATTCTGATATCTTGCTAAATATCTTTATTGTAGTAATTCCTATGGAAATTATTTTTGCTTTTTTCTTTCCAAACTTTATACTTATTTTGCATTACTGAAAATTGTTTTATTGTTCCATGATTGTCATTGGAATCCAGAGAAAATCATATTTTAATTCCTCTTGCTATGAAGAACCTTTTAAGGAGCTACCATAAGGCTGACTTTAATTGTTACCTTTTTTCTCTTCACATGCCCTCTAGCGGAGTGCTAATTACCCACATGCCTATAGCAAATCTAACTCTCAGACTTAAATTTCTTCTGTCTACCACTCAAGGTGTAAGAACTGACAAATTTCTGACCTTCTCTGGCCATCATAATTTCCTGCTGCCATTTTCAGCTTTTTTTTTTCCTGAAATTAGCATATATCAGCTTTGTAAAGCACTGAAAGTGCAAGCTTCCAAAAAACTGAAGTGCCAACTCCCAATGAGAGCATAATGTCCTTTCCTTCATGCGGCTATTCACATTCTAACAATTATTAATTTTTTTAACCGAGGAAAGAAATCCTAAGGTATCCTTTGCTATATCACTTGACCCGATGAACTTGACATTTTAAAATTACTCTTGGACTAATGAATCCATCTGCTTATTTAAAAAGATTAAAAACAGAAACAAAAACAAAAAACCACATGGCTCTTTTAAGTCTGCCCCCTTTGGCGTCTATACATAGATAACAGGGATGAGAGCAATTGTGTACCTGCGTCATTCATTCAGTCATTATTAAATATTAACTGATAATCATCACTTATCCATGAGTCAGGCTGTATGTGTGATAGATATAATAAGTAATACATCAAAGCTGCAGGCCTCTTAAAGTATGATTTATCTATCTATTTTTACCTAACCATATATGCATTAACTTAGCCACTTAAATGGCACCCATTTATTATCTCAGTTTGTGGGGGTCAGGAATCTGGACATGGCTTTGCTTGGATTTCTGCTTTGGGGTCTTAACTGAAAATTGAAGCCAAGGTTGTGACAATGACCTTTCCTTGGTCTACCATGGTGAGGGATCCACTTTCAAGCTGATGTGGATGTTGGGAGAATTCAGTTGCTATGAAGCTCTAGACTTGAGGGCTTCAGTTTCTAGGCTATCGACAAGACTCACCCACAGTTCTTGAACAGTCTCTACATACAGAAACTCGAAATATAACAGCTTACTTTACCAAACACAGCAAGGACAGAGACTTCTGGGAAGAAAGTGTTTAGTTTACTAGTGATATTCTACTGTGATGCAGCTGGCATTCCATATCTTTCATGTATAGATTAATTGTGGCAAAGCAGACCATTTACATGGCATGGCCCTGGTCTGTTCCTGCATACTGTCTAGTTCTGAGAAGAATTAGGGAAAAGTAAGGGGATAATTATCACTGAGTCATAATAAGAATTTCTCTGACTGGAGTATTCATGTATCAAATATCAAAGAATGGACTTATTCTATTTGTCCTCTTTTATGAAGGGGTTTATTAACATTCTCTACAATGTTTAAATGATGATGCACCTGTTCAAAGCAGGCTAATTCTGACTCTATTTAAAGGAATTTATTCTTATTTCTTAACTTCATCTACATGCAAGCATGATGATTAAAACAAATTATCTAGAACATATATAATTTTGCAATTTTCATTTGTCTATAATCTTTTTGATTTTTGTATAAGGTGTAAAGTCCAGGGCAAGGTTCATTTTTTCTGATAGATGTCCCACTGCTCTAACACCATTTATGGAAAGCCTCTTCTTCCTCCACTGAAATGCTTTTGCTCCTTTGTCAAAAACTAATCTGGTATATTTGTGCGGATTTATTTCTGGGTTCCTATTCTATTATCTCGGTTTGTGTAACTATCCTCCCACCAGTACCATACTATCTTGATTACTGCACCTACGTAGTACATCTTAACGTTGGGAAGAATGATTCCTAATACTTTGTTTTTTTAAAAAACATATTTTGGGTAATTTTGGAACATTCTCTTTCCACATAAATTTTGGAAAAAGCTTATATATGCCTATAAAATACTTGCTGAGATTTGACAAGAATTGCATTAAACTGGCCGGGTGCAGTGGTTCATACCTGTAATCCCAGCATTTTGGGAGGCTGAGGACGGTGGATCACAAGGTCAGGAGATCGAGACCATCCTGGCTAAGACAGTGAAACCCTGTCTCTACTAAAAATAAAAAAAAATTAGCCAGGTGCGGTGGCATGTGCCTGTAGTCCCAGCTAGTCAGGAGGCTGAGGTAGGAGAATCGTTTGAACCCAGGAGGCAGAGGTTGCAGTGAGCCGATATTGTGCCACTGCACTCCAGCCTGGGTGACAGAGTGAGAGTCTGTCTAAAAAAAAAAAATAGAATTGCGTTAAACTAACAGATCGTTTCAGAGAGAAATGACATCTCACCTATATTGTATCTTCAAATCTATACCATAGTATATTTCTCCAGATGTTTATGCCTTCTTTAAATTCTTTAGTAAGCATTTTATAATTTTCATCATATAGATTTTATACATGCTTTGTTAGATTTATATATGTAATTCTCTTTGGAACTATTGTAAGTGGTATTGTTTTTATTTTGGTTCTACTTGTTCATTGTTGGTATGTAGAAATGCAACTGATTTTTTTTGTGTTCATCTTATATCCTGAAATTTTTAGGAACTGACTAGTGTATTACAGAAGTGTTTGCTTATTTTTTTTTTTTTACATTTCCTGAGATTTTCTACATAAACAACCATATCATTTGCAAATAGAGACAATTTTATTTTTAATTTTTATGCATTTCATTTCCTTTTCTTGATATTTCCTGGCTAGAATTTCTAGTACTAGGTTGAATAAAGAGGTGAGAACAGAATACTTGCCTTATCCCTAATCTTAGCGGGATACATTTACTCTTTCACCATCAAGTATGATGTTAGTGGTATTTCACAGATGATTTTATGAGGCTGAGGAACACAGGGGAAAATCCTCAGGCCTTTGAAGTAGACAAAGAGTTTTTAGTGTTGATATCAGAAGCATAAGCCATACAAGTAAAAATTAATAAATTCCACCTTACCAGAAGTAAAAGAGTTTTGTCTTTTAAAAACCCAATTAAAAGGACAAAATGATAAGCTACAGACTTGGAGAAAATATTTACAGTGCACATATTTAACAAAGGCCTTGTGTCTACTATACATAAAGAATTCTCAAAACTAAACAGTTAAAAAAGGATAATCCATTTCGAATATGGACAAAAAACATGCACAGACATTTCAACAAAGAGGATAGACAAATAGCAAGTACATATAGGAAGAGATATTTAGCATCATTCCCATTAGAGAAATACAAAGTAAAAAACTGATTTCACTTATACACTCATACAATAGGTAAAATTTTAAAAATTGTGAGAACACCGAAGGCTGGCAAGAATGCACAAATATTAAGTTACTCATAATTGCTGATAAGAATGTAAAATATGTAGCCACTCTGGAAATAACTGGAAGTTACTTTTAAAACTAAATGTAGTCTGACAATACAACAGAGAAACTGTACTCTTGGGCATATATTTTAGAAAAATAAAGACATTTTCATGCAGTATTTTATAAATTAATGTGTTCTGCAGCTCTATTCATAATGGCCCCAAAGTGAAAACTCTCAAATGCCCTACAATGGATGAATGGTTAAACAAACTTTAGTACATCCACGCCATATAATATTACTTGGCAATATAAAGGACAAAGCTATTGATACACACGACTCAGGTTAATCTAAAAAAAAAAAAAAAGCTGAATAAAGAAAGCCAGTTTCAAAATGACATGCATTATTCCATTTTTTGTAATACAAAATAATATCATTATAATGATGTAGAAGATATTATTGGTTGCTAGAGTTTGGGAATAGGTATCGGAGACGGGTGTGGCTAAAAGGAAAGTATCTTGAATGGCCGTAGTTATAAAGGCCTACTTATGTTGTAAAATTTCATAGAGCTACGCATATACCTGCACAAACACAAATGAATGCATCTGTCATTATGCATAATTGGTGAATTGTGAGTAAACTTTGTAGATTATAGCAATGTCACCTTTCCGTATTTGATATTGTACCATAGCTGTGTAGGATGTTAACATTTTGGGAAGGTGGGAGAAAGGTACACAGGACTTCCCTATACATTTCTTTGCAACTTCCTGCGAATCTATATTTGTTGGCCAGGTGCAGTAACTCATGGCTGTAATTACAGCACTTTGGGAGGCCGAGGCAGGTAGATCACCTGAAGTCAGGCGTTCGAGACCAGCCTGATCAACATGGTGAAATCTGGTCTCTACTAAAAGTACAAAAAAATTAGCTGGGTGTGGTAGTGGGTGCCCGTAATCCCAGCTACTCCGGAGGCTAAGGCAGGATAATCGCTTGAACCTAGGAGGCAGAGGTTGTGGTGAGCCGAGATCACGCCATTGCACTCCAGCCTGGGCGACAAGAGCGAAGCTCCATCTCAAGAAACAAAAACAAAACAAAAAGAAACAAAAAAAACATACTTCCCTCCCAAAAAACATACTTTTTATTCCATTAAGAAACAAATTCCAAACCATTTAAAGCAATTTAAAAATCCGTAAAATGCAGAGCTTATAAGTTTATTTATTTATTTATCTATTTATTTTTTTTTTTGAGACAGTCTCCCTCTGTTGCCCAGGCTGGAGTGCAGTGGCGCGATCTAGGCTCAGTGCAAGCGCTGCCTCCCGGGTTCACGCCATTCTCCTGCCTCAGCCTCCCAAGAAGCTGGGACTACAGGCACCGGCCACCAGGCCCGGCTAATTTTTTTTTTTTTTTTTTTTTTTTTTTTTTTGTACTTTTAGTAGAGATGGGGTTTCACCGTGTTAGCCAGGATTGTCTCTGTTAGGTAACATGGGCACAGTAAGATGGCGCCAGTTCCGGGTTCTTCACCCCCGGTTCCTGGTTCTCCACCCCCGGTTCCTGGTTCTCCACCCCGCGAGCCCACCAAGAGAAGGCCAATCAGGGAAGAACACCTCCTGCCTTTTACTCAGACCCCACCCCTAAGCCAATCACGGATGCCCACGTAGCCCCACTGAGTATAAAAACCCAGCACCTAAGCAGCTCGCCCCTCTTCCTTCCTTCTCCTCCTCCCTGTGGTGTCGCTTTGATGCCTCCAATAAAATCTCTTGACTGCGACCAGCATGTCTTTGGTTTGAGCCTGATCGGTCCGACTCTTTCAGTCTTGATCTCCTGACCTGATGATCCGCCCACCTTGACCTCCCAAAGTGCTGGGATTACAGGCATGAGCCACGGCGCCCGGCCAGAGCTTACAAGTTTTTAAAAGATAATTTAAAGTGTGAATATGAATTCCGGATAACTTATCTCTGCTCCTTGTGAGAACGTTTGCTCTCCTACCTAGTAGAGGCTAAAATGTGACCTTCAATCCTCTGACCACATCTTTAAAAGTGCAAGTATATGCTTGCTTCACATCACATTAATTCAACACCCTTAGAAATTTGAAAGAGTGTCACAGAAACTCTAGTTGGTTCATATCAGGCAAACCTGTGATCACAGAGCTCTAGGCCATGGGTGTTAGATATAGCACCCCAAAACAGGGACAGAAGAACCCAAAAAGAGAATGAATACAGTGAAATAAGGGATTGCAGAAGACCTGAGATAGCAAAAGTAATTTTGACCTTTGCTTCTTCAATTAAAATTTTTTTTCTTTTTTTTTTTTTTTGAGACAGAGTCTTGCTCTGTCACCCAGGCTAGAGTGCAGTGGCTGATCTCAGCTCACTGCAGCCTCCACATCCCTGGTTCAAGTAATTCTCCTGCCTCAGACTCCCGAGTAGCTGGGATTGGGGGCTCTAGAGGTATGCACCATCACGCCCATCTAATTTGTGTATTATTAGTAGAGACAGAGTTTCACCATATTGGCAAGGCTGGTCTTGTACTCTTGACCTCCTGATCCACACCCCCCACCCTCCCGGGCCTCCCAAAGTGCTGGCCTTGTTTTTCATAAGTTTTAGATGTATTTCCTGCCGTTAGATTCTGTGTAATAATTTTTATATCCTCTACCTTTTCAACATAATGTCAGCAGTTTTTATCTTATCTAAACTATTGCTTATTAAGACATGGTAGATTTCAATTTTGAAACTAAGTATGCTCATAATCTGGTTTCAACTGGAAGTTTCTTTGTTTTTCTGTAATTCAGGCTGGCTATTCTTTCCCTGACCTTCCCTCTCTTTAATTACATTGCTCAAGTAAAAAGCAAAAACAAAGAACATAAGTGCTAGAAAAATCTATCAATGATTCAAATTTCTTACAGGTATAGAGATTAGACTTTTTGTTTTATAGAATTTTCAGATTGTCTACAAATTCTTTCTGCCTGATAACATTCCAACAATTAGTAAAGGTGTTTAATTGGCTGCCACACTTTGCTGTGGGATTGGTAGATGCTCTTAAAGAAAAATAATGTTTTGGGTCTTCCACTATTTGCCATAGAAAGGTTTTAAAGAATTTTTGTGTATAGATGCAGAGTTTATCATAGTTATATGTCCTAAATCTTACAAAATTATTTTCTTACAGTTTTTAGAACTTTCTATGTATTTTAGTACCTAATATATTCTAGACAGGAAATGAACTCGATATTCATGTGGATCCCAGGGCGCTGTCAGTCGTATCAATGTTTTTAGGAATAGGAATATGTTTCAAAAATGCACATGCTTTTTAATTCAGCCTATTTGTGTGAATTAGATCCTATATAATTTTCTAAGAAAATGCAAGGTAATACTTAGTTTGAAGACTATCTATTGTACCACCTTTTCTTTTCTTTTTTTTTTTTTTTTTTTTTGAGACGGAGTCTCACTCTGTCACCAGGCTGGAGTGCAGTGGCGCAATCTCGGCTCACTGCAACCTCTGCCTCCCAGGTTTAAGTGATTCTCCTGCCTCAGCCTCCCAAGTCACTGGGACTACAGGTGCCTGCAACCCCGTCCGGCTAATTTTTTGTATTTTTAGGAGAGAAGGGGTTTCACGGTGTTAGCCAGGATGATCTTGATCTCTTGTCCTTGTGATCCACCTGCCTCGGCCTCCCAAAGTGCTGGGATTACACCGCTCCCGGCCTATTGTACCAGCTTTTCTAAAGGTCAGACAAGCTAAATAGCTAACATTAGGCTATTGGCTTTCTATAGAAGCATATGTGTGTGTGTGTGTGTGTGTGTGTGTGTGTGTGTGTGTGTGTATCTGTCTAAAGGAAAGCCTATAGTATAACTTCTGAATACACTTACTTTCTTACTTACATTGTGTTCCTTATGCTTTAATGTTTTTGTACTATTTTTCTAAACTTTGCAGACTGTATAGTAAATTAACATCTTTTTTTTTTTTTTTTTTTTGAGACGGAATCTCGCTCTGTCGCTCAGGCTGGAGTGCAATGGCGCGATCTCAGCTCACTGTAAGCTTGGCCTCTCGGGTTCATGCCATTCTCCTGCCTCAGCCTCCCAAGTACCTGGGACTACAGGCGCCCGCCACCACGACTGGCTAATTTTTGTATTTTTAGTAGAGACGGGGTTTCACCATGTTGGCCAGGATGTCTCAATCTCTTCACCTCATGATCCGCCCACCTCGGCCTCTCGAAGTGCTGGGATTATAGGTGTGAGCCACCACGCCTGGCCCAGCCTGTGTTTTTATGTGAAGCTTGAGGTCCTCCTTCAACCTCCTTGGTAGTTGGCATAATTAATTTCTTGCAATTGTAGGAGTGAGACCCTCAGCTCCTAGAGGCTACCCGTCATTCCCTGCCAATGGGCCCTCTCTATATTATGGTACTTTGTTTCTTGAAGGCCAAAGGACGATGTCTTTACTGCATATGTTAGGCCTATCCAGCCTATCCTTCCTTTTGACTAACTCAGAAAAAACTGATTGGGATTATTGGTTATACTCACAAGATCCCTTTGCCTTTGCTATCTAAAGTGACCTAATTAAAGTAACCTAATTACAGAAATCTCATATTTCTTTCTACATTTAAGAGAACAGAATTATGAAGATGGTATGAGTTACTGAGGATTATTTTAGAATCTGCCTACCAAATACTATAATGTTTAATTTGTTTATTTGCAAAACTGAGCTAATAGTGTTTCTAACTTAATAGGGTTTATATAACAAATAAATGATATAACATCTAAATTTGATATCAAATATGTAATCTTTGTGTTATGGTCTTTATAATCAATAGTATTTGTGGTATTGACACCGGAAGAAGGTACTTACACAATGTACAAAATGCAACATACTAAAATTTTACAATGACTATCTCTGGTTAGAATAGGATTAAGGATAATTTTTATTTTCTATATATGTATATTATGACATTAATATTATTATAGTCTTTTGTATTTTATGCAATTACTGACACTTAGCATTTATCATGTGCCAGTGCACTATTATAAATTCTTTTTATAAATTGACTCATTTAATTCTCATGCAATGTGATGAGTTAGATATTGTTAATATCCTTATTTCACTGCTGAAGAAATATCCTTATTTCACTGCTGAAGAAACTGAGGCCAAGAAAGATTAAATCATATGCTCAAGGTCACCTAGGCATTAAGTACAATAGTGGAAATAGTAATTTAGGCACACTGGCTTCTGGCACTACTCTATTTTGCTTTTCTATGAATATGCATTGTTTCAGTAATAAGAAAAGAATAAAAGTTATATTATTTAAATAACAGGTGAAGCTATGGCAAAACAAGGGCAGTCAGAGTTTATTAAAAATAAGAGAGAGGGAGAGAAACGAGGCTTGGAGTTTCTAAATTTCCTATTCTCACCTTTTTTGAAAAAAATATAGTCTTTTATAGTAGAGCTTCAAACAGTTAGTGAACCACTACAGTGGACTAAGAACCTGCTGGAGACTGAACATTTTGCAGACGGAGAGAGGGACAGGCTATTCCTGGGAGAAAATCTGTACTTTCCAGCAGCTCAGTGCTTGAGGTTGAAACAGCCTTATCTTTGTTCTGAATTAGTCTGCTCCTCTCCAAGGGCTGTCCTTTCCTTTTCTAGTTTTTTTACTCTTTTGCAAGATCGTGTTGCACAGAACTCCCACATAGATGTGTTTTGGCTAAAAACCTGTTCCTGTAGTGAAGGTTTCCCACCCAATCAAGCACAAGAATCATTGAATTTCTTTAACTTCCTGCATCATTTTCTGGGTGGTTTTCAGAGTTTGTCTGACTCAGGCAGCACCTGATGGCACATTATAGGACTCCTGCAATGAAGCATGATTTACTTTCATCCCTTTCTGTGCATGTTTACTGTGTTAAGCAACAAAAAAGCTTTGGTACCCTCCTCCAAGTTGTGGTTCAAATGAATCCCCTTGACAACAGCTGCTCAGCATTTGTTCATCCTTATTCACTACTGTCAGAGAGAGCTCTGCTTTCCCCTATAATTATTTTTTTTTCAACTGCTTCCTGCATTGTTTGCTTTCCGACCTTTCTTTTGTCCTTCGCAAGTACACATATTAAAATAAAAATACCAAGGCCAAATGCTGCCTTGTTGTTCCTGCACAGCATGCTCTGATTTAGAAGTTTTTGGATTGGGCTTGAACTGTGTGTGGGTGTTGGGGTGAGTGGAGGCAGAGAAAGAGATGAGGAGGCAGGAAAGGAATAGACATGGCTATGTCCTTTTTTCTGTTTTATGATCTCGTCTTTCTTCTGCCTGTGCCGTGGAATAGTCAGGAAAACAGAATGCAATATTTACTAGTTAACTTATTTGTTCATTCACTCACTAGATATTTAGTGTTGTAAGCTGTGGAGCTAAAACAATGTGCAAATGATAAATAAAATAAAGCTCTAGATTTAGAATCAGAGACATTGGTTCTCCCTGGCACTTAAACTTAGTATTGTAAAAGCTGGTGAACATTCATCAAATATGTTTTGTTGATCGACTACCTTCTAGCTGTTGTGCTAATTGCTGGGAATGTGTTAATGAACAATTCCAAGGCAGTCTCAATCATCAGGGAGATTGTAATTCAGGGAGCCATTTCACCTCTTTGATCCTGACTCAGACCAGTACACTTTTAGGTTATACTTTATTATTCTTCTAAGTTCCTCTTTATAGCTCTTCTTTTAGTAGGCTATATTCAAGAGTATTGCTCATCTCAGCCCCTTGCCTTCAAGTAACTCCATACGCTAATATCTTTTATTCCTCTTTCCAATTATATTTTTCTAAAACAAAAAAAAAAAAGGAAAAACTTTACAACACCAAAGCTCATAGAATAAGGGTGGCTCAGATAAAGTAATCTGTGCAAACTTCATGTGAAATATGTAACTCTTCACCTCTACTTTAAATCAAGAGCACAACAAATCTCAAATTTGTAAATTTTTAGAGTACCTCAAATTCTAAGTAGAAAATATATAGGCAGCTAAAAGAGAGGTGACTCAGTGTAGACTGCTAACATATTTACAACTGTTCTAAATCAAAGAATCTTTGACTTGTCCAGAAATATTAGAAGTCATCTAGGACTGACAGCCAACAAAATAGAAGAGGAACCCAGCTCTTGTTTTTCCACAGAAACACCAGTTTAACAATAATACGTAGATCAAAATAATTTTATCAGAAGTTGATCCCAGTTAAAATGTTGTATGCCAAATGAGCACAAAATCAGGAGCAGCCTATTTAATAAGAATAAGCAGCCAGGTGCGGTGGCTCACACCTGTAATCCTAGCACTTTGGGAGGCTGAGGCGGGCAGATCACAAGGTCAAGAGATTGAGACCATCCTGGCTAACACGGTGAAACCCCGTCTCTACTAAAAATACAAAAAAATTAGCTGGGCGTGGTGGTGGGCACCTGTAGTCCCAGCTACCCGGGAGGCTAAGGCAGAAAAATGGCATGAACCCAGGAGGCAGAGATTGCAGTGAGCCGAGATCGTGCCACTGCACTGCAGCCTGGGAGACAGAGTGAGACTCTGTCTCCAAAAAAAAAAAAAAGAATAAGAAATTTCATTTGCTCACATCAGCTCCTTCTTCAATCTGGCACAGCTTAGCACCTACAGGGATCATCTCAGCCCATGACTTCTACTTAGTCCATAGGAGAGAGTGGTGCATGTACCCAATGTCCCCAGCTGTTTGGTGTACTGCCCAAGCAAATTGTTTTTGTCTTGTCTTACCTACAATGCTGATGGAACCAGCATAGTTTGAATGCTTGGAGGCAGCTAAGAGAAAAGGAAAGGAGCAAGTAGTTTGCTGTGGTCAGCACAGTTCTACAAGATTTGGAGAAAGCATAGAACCCACAGCCCCTACAATTCTCCAGTGTGGCCAGTTAGAAAGCCTGATGGAACTTAGCAGATGATGATGAACTATCAGGAACTGAATAAAGTAACATCCTATTTGCATGCAGCTGTACCATAAATCATGGATTTGATTAACTATTTGATGATGGAACTGGGAGTACCACTAGGTAGTGGACTTGGCCAATGCATTTTTCTCCATAGTCATCGCTCCAGAGAGCCAGGAACAGTTCGCCTTCACGTGGGACGGGCGACAATGGACTTTTACAGTGTTGCCGCAGGATTATGTGCATAGCCCCACCATATGTCATGGTCTAGTTGCCACAGATTTAGCCCCCTGGCAATGTCCAGGAGGAGTCTGCCTATTTCATTATATTGATATTGTGTATACCTCTGATTCTCTTGCAGATTTCGAAGTGGCAGTGCTCCTCTTGCGGCAACATTTGGCAGCGTGCAGTTGGGGCATCAACAAATCCAAGGTCAAAGGGCCTGGATTATCTGCCAAATTCATGGGAGTTATTTGGTCAGGTAAGACAAAGGCCATCCCAGAGGCTATCATTGATAAAATTCAGGCATATCTCCAGCCCACTATGGTGAAGCAGTTACAAACTTTGTGGGCCTCCTGGGATATTGGCAGGTATTTGTTCCCCATTTAGCTCAAATGATAAAACCGTTGCATTGGTTAAAAAGTAGGGAGCTACCTGGGATTAGGATGATGTGGCTGAGACAGCCTTTCTGGCAGCCAAGCAGGTTATTCAGCAGGCACAAGCCCTATGGGTAACTGACCAGGGGCACCTGTTTGAGCTGGATCTGCATGTGACTACAGATGGTTTTGGTTGGGGCCTGTGGCAGCACACAGAGTGCTTGAGAACATCAGTGGGCTTTTGGTCCCAACTATGGAAGGGAGCTGAGCTCCAGTATTCCTTGATAGAGAAACAGCTTGCAGTTGTACGTGCTGCCCTTCAGCCTTGTGACAGTGTGACAGGATGGGCTGCAGTCTTCATGTGGACGACTTACCCAGTAGTGGGATGGGTGCGTTCATGGGTAACGACCTCCCGGACTGGGATGGTGTAGGCATCCATGTTGGTAAAGTGGGGTGCCTACTTGAAGTAGCAGAGCATACTGAGTACAAGGCCCTTAGCAGCAGAGTTGGGCCTGTAATCGTAATGCAAGATAAGGCCATGGGGCCTGAGGCACCCCTAGACCCTGAGCCTTCACTGTTTAAAGAAGGGCATTCACTCATTCCCGATGGGGCGTGGTACACAGATGAGTCTAGCTGAGGTGCTGTTACTGCCTGGACCGCTGTTACATTCCAACCTAGTACTGATACCATGTGGTTTGAAACTGGATGTGGACAAAGTAGCCAATGGTCTGAACTTAGAGCAGTATGGATAGCGATCACCGAGGTGATACCTGTGGTAATCTCTACCACTAGCTGGGCTGTCTATCAAGGCTCAACCTTGTGGTTAACTACCTGGCATATACAGAAGTGGCTTCTCAGCCACTGACTCATTTGGGGCCAAGTCATGTGGCAAGACCTCTGGGAAAGGGCTCATCACAAAGAAGTAAGTATTTACCATGTGTCAGGCCATATGCCTTTGGCCATCCCCGCCAATGATAAGGCAGATGCCTTGGCCAAGGTCTGATGGTTAGAGTCGGCACCTACACAAGATGTGGCCTTGTGGCTACACCAGAAACTGGGACATGCAGGGGGTAAGCTGATGCAACAGGTCAGTAAGTGTTGGGGTCTGTCCCTGCCCTTCCAAGACATTTGGGAGGCTTGTCAGAAATGCCCAGCATGTCCTCAGGCATACCACAAATGGAGGCAGCTGCCCAGTGTTATACAAGAAGTAATGATAGGTCATGTGCCCTTGACCAGGTGACAAGTAGACTACATCAGGCCACTCCCAAAGTCACAAGGGTATACACGTGTGCTAACAGCTATGGACATAGCCACAGGCCTGTTGTTCACCTTCCCTTGCAGGGTGGCCAACCAACAGAACACCATCTGGCCCTGCAACACTTATGTGCCCTGTGTGGTCACCCTCTGGCCATTGAGAGTGATAAGGGAACACATTTCATTGGACAACAGGTACAACAATGGGCACAACAAATGGACATAAAGTGGAGATTCCATGTGCCATACAACCCACAAGCTGTGGGTATGATTGAACGATATAATGGGCTCTTAAATAATGGGTTATGCTTGCATGTCACTTCCCATCTTTGCAGGGCTGGAGTTTCAGGTGCTCTAAACCTTGAATGAATGGCCACGGAAAGGGGCCCCCGTAGAGGCTTTGTTACACTGGGCTGCTGCCCCCATTCAGTTGCAGATACGTACCAAGGATGATCTCCTCCAACCAGGTATGGGGATGAATGGTAACCTGTTTTTGCCTTCCCCAACACCCCTGAAGGCAAGGGAACAGAAAACTTGGGTGTGGCCATGGACCCTTCAAGCCCCCCACTGCTGGTGGCTGGCCATCATAGCTCCCTGGGAGAAGGGCCTACAGTATCACTTCATGTCACTCTTTGGGTGTTCATTACAAGGCCCCCACACTTGAATGTTTGTAGGGGAATGGCCAGGGAAGGACCCCTCCTCTAGGGGATATATGTACTGTCTGTGTGGCCTATTAGAAGCTCTCCCATGACTTTGGCATGGATACAGTACTCAAAGGGACTGTCGGGAGCTGAGAAGGTGTGGTATCATCGATGAGGCAAAAGCCTTTGGCAGGTGCATTGTTATCCAGGATGAAAGGTTAACCTGCATTTTGTCTGAGGGACATGATTTACCTGTTAGTACCTATACCTGCTCTGTCATTTCGATCATAGTTTAACATGTTCCAACTGCATTTTGGACTGGACCCACACCTAGGTTTAGGTGACCAATGTTTCCATCTGTTGGATCTGCACTGCCCTTCCAGCAGCAGCTGCAGATGGCTTGCCTTGGCACATACATTCAGCATTTGCAGAGAACTGGACATGGCTGGAGACCTGCAATCCCATGGCCAACACATGGAACGCAATGCAGCAAGCCTTGGACAAAAGACCTTGCAAGACTTATGGCACACCCGCCCTCTGGCTGGCCCATAGTGTTTATGATGGGTGAGGCTGGTGAGTGGGGGAGCATGTAGCACCCACCCCCAGCCAAGGCACCAGGGTGAATAGAGAAACATTGAGGTAACATCACTGTAGGATGGGTACCCATCATGGACTGTGTAAACATAACACATGTCACCAACCAAAGGTATGGTGGAATAAGTGGCCTCACCAAGGTCAGGCCTCAATGGAGTTTGTGCCCCCTGGGAGTTTACGGGTTTGTGGCGACACAGGGTGGCCTTACCTACCAGCTGACTGGACTGGATGTTGTACCTGGGGGTAGACTTATGTACCTGCCACTGTTATCCTCATGTTGCCCAGATGCCTGCATACCTGGGAGGTGGTATGCTCTCGGTTTTGCAAATGCAATGAGCACCCTGGTGGTTCTACCCCTTGGCAATGACTATCCCTGGAGCGGATATCATAACTGTAGAAACACAAGTCACTGCTCTTATAGAGTACACCACCCAGGCTCTGAAATACACCCAAGTGGCCCTCGTCCTGTTAACAGATGAGGTTGATCAGATCAGAAATGTGGTGTTGCAAAACTGAATGGCCTTAGACATAATAACTGCTGCCCAAGGAGGCACTTGTACCCTTTTAGGAACACAATGTTATAGTTTTATCCCTGATAACTGGCAGAACATAACAACAGCCCTGCAAGGGGCGTCGTGGGAGAGTAAGGCATTTGAGAGCCTTACTGATGACCCTCCTGCAGAGATGGTGGGCGTCCATAGGCTCTGGCATATGCTGGGCCCTAATAGTCATAAGTACCATAGCTGGGATCCTAGCAGTGAGCTGTTGCTGTCCCTGTTGTTGTTGTGGGTAATGGATTCAGGGCTCTGCCCTATGAGCACATGTCCCTGCCCAGAGGAGACCCTTAGCCTATGGGGTGGAGTACAAGGGAAATGGCTATGCTTTATCAGGAGTAGGTCGAGGCAGCTTTCTGGTACAAGACAACTCAGCGGTTTGGAGTGCAGGCACACATCCCCACACATTATGTAAGTATGCAATGTGAGGCACATTAGGTGATCATCCATGTGAACTTGTGCTTGGCTCAGGGCCACTAATTGTCTGTAAAAGATATAATTACCCTGCTAACACTACACTTATGGTTTACTTGCACCCAGAGAAAGAGTAAAGCCATGTCAAAACTGTCAACTATTCTTCGAGTATTTCTTCAGCTACCCACCACTCACTCACTGACTCTCCTGGGACCTCAGTTAGAACCTAACAAACTCCACTTTAAATAATGAATAGATATCCCAGCACAAAAAATTAAGGAAGCAGACTTGAACCACATTACAGACCAAATGGACCCAACAGACATACATGGAACATTCCCCCAACAGCAGCAGAATACATGTTTTTCACAGCACACACAGAACATTCTCCAGGATAGATCACATGTTAGATCATAAAACAAGTATTACCAAATGTAATAAGATTAATAACATACAAAGTATGTTTTCCAACCACAATGAAATGAAACTAAAAGTCAATAACAGAAAGAAAAATAGAAAATTAAAAATACGTGGGCACTAAACAACACACTCTTGAGTAACCAGAGGGTCAAATTGGAGATAAAAATGGCAATCAGAAAATACATGGAGACAAATAAAACCACAGCATAGCCAAATTTGTAGAATGCAGCACAAGTAGGATTAAGAGACATATTTATAGCAATAAATTCCTACATTTAAAAAGAAACATTTCAAAAAAACAATGTTTCACCTGAAGGAACTGAAAAATGGGGAACAAACTCAGGTCAAAGTCAGTGAAAGGAAAGTAATATATATATTACAGTAGAAATAAATGAAATAGAGAATAGAAAAGCAGTATAAACAAATATTTAGCTAGAATTTAAAAAGGGAGAGCGATGATTCAAATAAACAAGATCAGCAATGACAGAGGAGACAACTGATTCCACAGAAATTGAAAGGATCATAAGAGACTGCTGTGAACAATCATATGCCAACAAATTGAATAATCTAGGAAAAAATGAATAAATTCCCAGAAACAAAAAACCTACCAAGACTGATCATAAGGAAATAGAAAATCAGAATGGACAAATAATGAGTAAAGGGATTAAATCAGTCATTAAAACCTCTCAACAAAACAAAACCCAGGACACAATGGTTTCACTGGCATAGTCTGCTAAATACTTAAAGGCTAATTAACACCAATTATTCTCAAACTCTTCCAAAAGACTGAACGAGAGGGAAAACTTTCAAACCAATTTTATGAGTCTAGTGTTACCAAAGCCAGACAAATACACTACAAAAAAAGCACAATCTAATAACCCTGATAAATGTGGATAAAAAATCCTTAAGAGAGTTCTAGTAAACCAATTTAGCGACAAATGAAAAGGATCATATACAATGACAAAGTGGGATTTTTCCCTGGGATACAAAAATGACACAACATATGCAAATCAACTAATGTAATACACCATGTTGATAAAGGATAGTCACATGATTATCTCAATAAATGCTGAAAAAACATTTGACAAAATGCAACACTCTTCCATGTTAACAAGTCTCAATGATGCAACAGTCTTTCCGTGTTAACAATCTCAATGAATTTGATACAGAAAAAATTTACCTCAAAATACTACAGACCGTATATAAGAAACTCACAGCTAACATTATTCACAAGAGTGAAAAATTAAAAGCTTTTCCTCTAAGTTCAGGAAAAAAAGCAAGGATGCTAACTCTTGTCATGTTTATGCAATATAATACTGGAATTCCTTCCCATCCAGAGGAGTTAAGAAAAAACAAAAGGAATAAAAACCAAACAAATTAGAAAAAGATATATAATAAATTCCCTCTACAGATGACATAATCTTGTATGTGGAAAACCCTAAATACTCCACAAAACACCATTAAAACTAAAGTAAGCAAATTCAGTAAAGTAGCAGCATATGAAACTCACATACAAAATTATAAAATAATTAACAGTAAAATTAACCAAGGGGATGAAAAGCATACACAATGAAAACTATAAAGCATTGATGAAAGAAATTAGAGACAACAAAAATATATGGAAATGTTACCTGCAGTGAGTCCACAACCGTATGAGTCAGCAGCAGCCTCCATTTTTGCCCCCTCAGAAAGAATTCAACTGAGAACTGAAAGGCATAATGCAGGAGAGAGAGGAACAAGTTTTAGAGCAGGAGTGAAAGTTTATTAAAAAGCTTTAGAGCAGGAATGAAAGGAAGTAAAGTAAACTTGAAAGACGGCCAGGCAGGCGACTTGAGAAATCCAGTATGCAGCTTGACCCTTTGACTTGGGGTTTTAAATGTTGGCATACCTCTGGAGTTTTGCTTTACTTCTCCCTATAAGCCCAACTCCTGAGATTCTATTGGCTATCACTGATAACCAGCTTCAGGTGTTTTCTTTTAAGAGCAGGCCCTTCCCTAGTGCCAGCTGTGACCAATTATTACTTTAGCCAGACAGTTAACTGCCTGACCATCACCTGATGGTCACCCAACACTCCTGGTTTGTTTGTAGGAGGGAGGGAGCCCTCTCCTGCCAGGTTCATACATGACTAGCTACCCACTGTGACAGAAAGGCATTCCATATTCATAAACTGGGAAACAATATTATTAAAATGTCCATATTACCCAAAGCAACCTACAGATTTAATGCTATCCTTATCAAAATCTCATTGGCATTTTTACAGAAAAAGAAAAAAAAACCCTAACATTTATATGGACCCACAAAATACATTGAACAGCCAAGAACAAAGCTGAAGGGATCATAGTTCTTGATTTCCAAATCTACCGTAATGAAAGCAATCGTATGGCAGAAGAACAGATATATAGAAAAATTGAACAGAATGGAAAGCACAGAAATAAATCCACACACAGTTGGTTAAATGCTCCTGCACAAGAGGGCCAAGAAAACAAAATGGAGAAAATAGTTTCTTCAACGAATGGTGTTGAGAAACCTGGAAGTGTGGAGAAATTGGATGCCTTTCACAATGTTAATGGGAATGTAAAATGGTACAGCCACTATGTAAAATAGTACAGAGGTTTCTTAAAAAGTTAAAAATAGAACTAGCATATAATCTAGCAATCACCTCTCTTACTATACACCCAAAAGTACTGAAATAAGGATCCTGAAGAGAAATCTACTCTCCCACATTTATAGCAGCATTCTTTACAATAGACACCAAAATATGGAAACAACCCAAAGACCCATCAACAGATGAATTAATTTTTTAAAATGTGCTATATCTACACAATGGAATATTATTCAGCCTTTAAAAGGAATGAAAGACTGCCATATGTAAAAATGTGGAAGAATCTGGAGGACATTTTGTTAACTAAAATGAGCTAGTCACAGAAGGATTCCACTTATTTATCTAAAATATTTAAACTCAAAAAAAAGAAAGTAGAAGTAGTAGGAGCTGGGAAAAGGGAGAAATGGAAGTTGCTGTCCAATGGGTATAAAGTCTTATCGATGTGAGATGAATAAATTCCAGAGATCTTCTGTACCATAATGTGTCTATCTATAGTTAATACTGTATTGTATGTTTAAAAATTTGTCAATAAGCTATATTCATAAGTGTTTCTACCACAATAAAAAAAGCAAAAAAGACTCATCTATTCCCAACCTTATTAAATAAGGAAACTGATGCACAGACTCTGGTTACTAATAGAAGACAGTGTATTGGTGATTATCAGAATAGATATGGCCTGAATTTATTGGGCACTTTACTACATGAGTGGATTAAAATGTTCTGTAGAGAAATACGTCGTTGAATTATCATATAATTGTGTGAGGTGAGTAATCATGTAATCTTCACTTTATAAATGATAAACTGAGAATTAGAAACATTATGTGCGTGCCTAGGGGAGAAAAACAGAGAAAATTGCCCAGTGAGCTTTCAAACCTGGGTGTCATTTTTTCTTTCTTGAAAAATAGACAAATCCACCTGTGAACTACTATTGTGCCTTCCTTCTTTTTTATCAGTGTGTTTATCCACTATCCCATGTAGCTCATGAGCTGTTCCTCATTTGCTCAGAATTTTTTTATTTCTTCTATGTGAGTTCATGCATTTCTCATGGCCATTTTTTAAAGTTATTTAGACCCTTTTCATAGCAGTGTAGGGTATATCAACAGCAATAAGGCAAAAGTAGCCATTGCAATTCTAGACATTTTTGGTCTATAAATGTAAGTATCACAATTAAGTTGGGCTAATTTTTTATGTCAGAGGCTTAAACAAGATAAAATTGTATTTATTTCATAAGCAAGAGGAGTCTAGATGTAGGCAGTCTGCTGCTGCTACGAGGTGTGTCTGCTTCACTATTAATAGGCCCTGGTCTCCTTCTATCTGCTGTTTGTTCCTCAGTGTATGCCACCAATCTTCAAAGTCACTTCATGTCCCAAGATGACCATGGCATTTCTGACCATCGCTTCCACTTCACATCAGCAAGAACAAGACTTAGAGTTGAGTAAAAAAGTAGTAACTCTTTTTTTTTTTTTTTTTTTTTTGGACAGGGTCTTGTTTTGTCACCTAGTTTAGAGTGCAGTGGCGCAATCATGGCTCAGTGCAGCTTCAGCCTTCTGGGCTTGGGTGATCCTCCCACCCTGTTGAGTAGCTGGAACTATAGGTACAAGCCACTATTCCCAGCTAATTTTGTAAAAAAAATTGTTTAGAGAGACAGGGTCTTACTATGCTGCCCAGGCTGGTCTCAAACTCGTGAGCTCAATCAATCCTTCCACCTTTGCCTCCCAAAGGGCTGGGATTACAGACATGAACCACCGCACCCGGCCTGAGTAAGGACTCTGAAGAGGTTTCCTGGGGTCAACCATGACCTCTCTTCACATCTCACTGCTAGCTGTATCTACCAAGGTGCAAAGGAGATGCAGAATTGATCTGAACAGAGTCCATATACCGCCCCTGTTCTAATGTAGGGGTCAGTTAATAAGATGGAAAGAATATATTTCTATACCACATTTTGATTTGTACATTATTTCCATCTCTAGTATTTTCTAATGTATGAATCAAAAATGTGGTGTATGAATCAAAAATGTGGTATATGAATAAATATCCAGATAGAATATCAGATAGACAAATATCTCAACCAGGTGTGGTGGCTCATGCCTGTAATCCCAGCATGTTGGGAGGCTGAGCCCAGGAGCTCAAGTCCAGCCTGGACAACATGGCAAAACCCTGTCTTGACAAAAAAAAAAGAAAAAAAAAATTACACACACACACACACACACATATATACACACATACATATACATATGCATATATACTATATATACGTGTGTGTGTGCATATATACATATATATATAATTAGCAGGGTGTGGTGGTTCACGCCTGTTGTCCCAGCTACTTGGGAGCCTGAGGTGGAAGGATAACCTGGGTCCGGGAGGTTGAGGTTGCAGTGAGCTGAGGTCATACCACTGCACTCCAGACTGGATGACAGAGTTAGACACTGTCTCAAAAACAAACAAACAGAGACAAATATTTTAAGTTAAACATTCAAATAATAATTAAAATTAGATGTAGAATATATTTTACACGTTGACAGTGGTTTTCACAAAATAATTTTAATGTATAGGAACCCATGGATTTGCCTCAGGTGATACTTTAAAATGAGTTGTGAAGTCTTATGGAGGAGTAGAAGATAGGGCCAAAGGAAAACTAGCAGGTTACTCATCCCTGGATCTTCTTCCGAAGATCCCGATTCATATAACAGAGATTTGTTCCATTTCCTTAGAGAAAAAATGAAGAGATACTGTTGCATAAAAAAAGAATGGAAACTATTTATATATAACTGCTTTTATTCCTATTTTTCTTGAAAATGACTTGCCAAATAAGTCCATGACAGGTGTTAATCTAAAAAATTCAAGTCCCTTGACTCTCAGTTTAGTGCAGTGCTCTTTCTACTAAATTATATTAGAATTTACCAGTAGGATTTAAATGCACAACCCTAAGCTTTAGAATTTTTGCTCTTTTCCTAGCTCATGCTCTATGGTAGTAACTGATTTATTGATTCATTTAATAAAGCAGATGCTGAACACAATGGGCAGTAACTATAAACTCAAATGAAATCAGCAGAGGTAAAGGAGAAACTTTGCTCTGAATAAATGCATTATATATATGCCCATGTATTTAAAATTATTCTTCTATTAATAAATATTATAAAACAAACTGGAAGCAAAAAAAAAACAGTTTTACTCTGCCACCTTTAATATTTTTTGTATAACATTTTTGTAAAAGAGTTTTTAGGAAAATATCATTTTGATGATGCTTCAGGTGTTTAGACACAGAGATAATCTCTTATTATTTCCTTTGTTTTTGCAATAAGTAGAATTATGCTTAAAACAATTTACAGGCCGGGCATCGTGGCTCACGCCTGTAATCCTAGTGAGAGATGACAGCGTGCTGGCAGCCCTCACAGCCCTCACTCGCTCTGGGTGCCTCCTCGGCCTTGGTGCCCACTCTGGCCATGCTTGAGGAGCCCTTCAGCCCACCACTGCACTGTGGGAGCCCCTTTCTGGGCTAGCCAAGGCCGGAGCCGGCTCCCTCAGCTTGCAGGGAGGTGTGGAGGGAGAGGCATGAGCAGGAACCAGGGCTGTGTGTGGCACTTGCGGGCCAGCTGGAGTTCTGGATGGGTGTGGGCTTGGTGGGCCTGCACTCGGAGCGGTTGGCCGGCCCTGTCCCCGAGGGCAATGAGGAGCTTAGCACCCGGGACAGTGGCTGCAGAGGGTGTGCTGGGTGCCCCAGCAGTGCCGGCCCACTGGCGCCGTGCTCGATTTCTCTCCAGGCCTTAGCTGCCTTCCTGCAGGGCAGGGCTCAGGACCTGCAGCCTGCCATGCCTGAGCCTCCCCCTACCCCCACCCACCATGGGCTCCTGCACCGCCGAAGCCTCCCCGACCCCAGCACTGCCCCGTGCTCCACGGTGCCTAGTCCCGTCAACCACCCAAGGGCTGAGGAGTGCAGGCGCACAGAGCGGGACTGGCAGGCAGCTCCACCTGCGGCCCTGGTGTGCGATCCACTGGGTGAAACCAGCTGGGCTCCTGAGTCTGGTGGGGACTTGGAGAACCTTTATGTCTAGCTAAGGGATTGTAAATACGCCAATCGGCACTCTGTATCTAGCTCAAGGTTTTTAAATACACCAATCAGCACTCTGTGTCTAGCTCAGGGTTTGAGAATGCACCAATTGACACTCTGTATCTAGCTACTCTGGTGAGGACTTGGAGAACCTTTGTGTCCACACTCTGTATCTAGCTAATCTAGTGGGGAGGTGGAGAACTTTTGTGTCTAGCTCAGGGATTGTAAACGCACCAATCAGCACCCTGTCAAAACAGACCAATCAGCTCTCTGTAAAATGGGCCAATCAGCAGGATGTGGATGGGGCCAGATAAGAGAATAAAAGCAGGCTGCCCAAGCCAGTAGTGGCAACCTGGGTCCCCTTCCACACTGTGGGAGCTTTGTTCTTTCACTCTTTGCAATAAATCTTGCTGCTGCTCACTCTTTGGGTCCACACTGCCTTTATGAGCTGTAACACTCACCGCGAAGGTCTGCAGCTTCACTCCTGGAGCCAGCGAGACCGTGAACCCACCGGGAGGAAAGAACAACTCCAGACGCACCGCCTTAAGAGCTGTAACACTCACCACAAAGGTCTGCAGCTTCACTCCTGAGCCAGCGAGACCACGAACCCACCAGAAGGAAGAAACTCCGAACACATCTGAACATCGGAAAGAACAAACTCCAGACGCGCCACCTTAAGAGCTGTAACACTCACCGCGAGGGTCTGTGGCTTCATTCCTGAAGTCAGTGAGACCAAGAACCCACCAATTCCAGACACACTAGCACTTTGGTAGGATGAGGCGGGCGGATCACGAGGTCGGAAGAATGAGACCAGGCTGGCTAACAGGGTGAAACCCTGTCTCTGCTAAAAAAAAAAATACCAAAAATTAGCCGGGCATAGTGGTGGGCTCCTGTAATCCCAGCTACTCGGGAAGCTGAGGCAGGAGAATGACGTGAACCTGGGAGGCGAAGCTTGCAGTGAGCTGAGATGGCGCCACTGCACTCCAACCTGGGCAATAGAGCGAGGCTCCATCTCAAAAAACAAACAGACAAACAAATTTACAAATGGCCACATTCTTCATTGCTAGAAAGCAGTGGAGTGAGGATAAAGTGACCACTGATGTCTATACAAGATCTCAATCTGATGTCACACATGCTGCAGGAAACACCAGCAGTGTTTTTAAAACAGTTTAAAAACAGATAGTCCTCTCCTCTTGACTATTATGGTCTGCCATGCTATTTCCAGGAAGCCAAAACATCTTTATTGCCACACACCAAAACATGGAAAGAGTTTCAGTTTCCCTCTTCTTACATGGGATAATGGACTCTGTCTTGGAGTACTTGGCTACACTTCCCTGGTCAGCTTTTGCGGTAGGTAACATGTACGCACTTGCCCAAAAGTTCTTTTGTTCTCTCAGCCACTACTCATGGTTTAAACTTTTCAGAGCTGAGCTCAGTGTAATTTATATAGAGAGACATCATGCGGAACCAGCTGGCACATGTTCTTTCTTGAAGAAAATTAAAGACTTCATATGGTGTATTAATGACGTTTTAACACAGAGGGGCAAAAAACAAACAAAAAAACACAAAAGCAGCCATCAACAAATAAGCCTGTTACTTATCTGATACTATTACTTAATTGTAGAAAAAAATTTCCACCTCACTTAACTCTTTTTTTTTCCCTCTAGGTAGGGCCTGTCTTCTAGATACATATATATATATTTTTTTGCTTGGCATCAAGTTGTAACTGCTGACCACCTGTATTAGAAATGCCATATTTTGGGCCAGGCACGGTGGCTTACACCTGTAATCCCAGCACTTTGGGTGGCTGAGGCACGAGAATGGCGTGAACCTGGGAGGCGGAGGTTGCAGTAAGCCGAGATTGTGCCACTGCACTCCAGCCTGGGCGACAGAGTGAGACTGTCTCAAAAAAAAAAAAAAAAGATCACATAGTTGTAGATCTGTGGCATTATTTCTGAGGGCTCTGTTTTGTTCTGTTAGTCTATATCTCTGTTTTGGTACCAGTACCATGCTGTTTTGGTTACCGTAGCCTTGTAGTATAGTTTGAAGTCAGGTAGCGTGATGCCTCCAGCTTTGTTCTTTTGGCTTAGGATTGACTTGGCCATGTGAGCTCTTTTTTGGTTCCATATGAACTTTAAAGTAGTTTTTTCCAACTCTGTGAAAAAAGTCATTGGTAGCTTGATGGGGATGGCATTGAATCTATAAATTACCTTGGGCAGTATGGCCATTTTCACGATATTGATTCTTCCTACCCATGAGCATGGAATGTTCTTCCATTTGTTTGTATCCTCTTTTATTTCATTGAGCAGTGGTTTGTAGTTCTCCTTGGAGAGGTCCTTCACATCCCTTGTAAGTTGGATTCCTAGGTATTTTATTCTCTTTGAAGCAATTGTGAATGGGAGTTCACTCATGATTTGGCTCTCTGTTTGTGTGTTATTGGTGTATAAGAATGCTTGCGATTTTTGCACATTGATTTTGTATCCTGAGACTTTGCTGAAGTTGCCTATCAGCTTAAGGAGATTTTGGGCTTAGGTGATGATGGGGTTTTCTAGATATACAATCATGTCATCTGCAAACAGGGACAATTTGACTTTCTCTTTTCCTAATTGAATACCCTTTATTTCCTTCTCTTGCCTGATTGCCCTGGCCAGAACTTCCAACACTATGTTGAATAGGAGTGGTGAGAGAGGGCATCCCTGTCTTGTGCCAGTTTTCAAAGGGAATGCTTCCATTTTTTGCCCATTCAGTATGATATTGGCTGTGGGTTTGTCATAGATAGCTCTTATTATTTTGAGATCTGTCCCATCAATACCTAATTTATTGAGAATTTTTAGCATGAAGGGCTGTTGAATTTTGTCAAAGGCCTTTTCTGCATCTATTGAGATAATCATGTGGTTTTTGCCGTTGGTTCTGTTTATATGTGGGATTACATTTATTGATTTGTGTATATTGAACCAGCCTTGCATCCCAGGGATGAAGCCCACTTGATCATGGTGGATAAGCTTTTTGATGTGTTGCTGGATTTGGTTAGCCAGTATTTTATTGAGGATTTTTGCATCAGTGTTCATCAGGGTTATTGGTCTAAAAATACCTGATCTTTGACAAATCTGACAAAAACAAGAAATGGGGAAAGGATTCCCTATTTAATAAATAGTGCTGGGTAAACTGGCTCGCCATATGTAGAAAGCTGAAACTGGATCCCTTCCTTACACCTTATACAACAATTAATTCAAGATGGATTAAAGACTTACATGTTAGACCTAAAACCATAAAAACCCTAGAAGAAAACCTAGGCAATACCATTCAGGACATAGGCATGGGCAAGGACTTCATGTCTAAAACACCAAAAGCAATGGCAACAAAAGCCAAAATTGACAAATGGGATCTAATCAAACTAAAGAGCTTCTGCACAGCAAAAGAAACTACCATCAGAGTGAACAGGCAACCTACAGAATGGGAGAAAATTTTTGCAATCTACTCATCTGACAAAGGACTAACATCCAGAATCTACAAAGAACTCAAACAAATTTACAAGAAAAAAACAAACAACCCCATCAAGAAGTGTGCAAAAGATATGAACAGACACTTCTCAAAAGAAGACATTTATGCAGCCAAAAGATGCATGAAAAAATGCTCATCATCACTGGCCATCAGAGAAATGCAAATCAAAACCACAGTGAGATACCACCTCACACCGGTTAGAATGGCCATCATTAAAAAGTCAGGAAACAACAGGTGTTGGAGAGGATGGGGAGGAATAGGAACACTTTTACACTGTTGATGGGACTGTAAACTAGTTCAACCATTGTGGAAGTCAGTGTGGCCATTCCTTAGGGATCTAGAACTAGAAATACCATTTGACCCAGCCATCCCATTACTGAGTATATACCCAAAGGATTATAAATCATGCTGCTATAAAGACACATGCACACGTATGTTTATTGCAGCACTATTCCCAATAGCGAAGACTTGGAACCAACCCAAATGTCCAACAATGATAGACTGGATTAAGAAAATGTGGCAGGCCGGGCGCGGTGGCTCACGCTTGTAATCCCAGCACTTTGGGAGGCCGAGGCGGGCGGATCACGAGGTCAGGAGATCAAGACCACAGTGAAACCCCGTCTCTACTAAAAATACAAAAAATTAGCCGGGCGTGGTGGCAGGCGCCTGTAGTCCCAGCTACTCGGAGAGGCTGAGGCAGGAGAATGGCATGAACCCGGGAGGCGGAGCTTGCAGTGAGCCAAGATCGAGCCACTGCACTCAAGCCTGGGTGACAGAGCGAGACTCCATCTCAAAAAAAAAAAAAAAAAAAAAAAGAAAATGTGGCACATATATACCATGGAATACTATGCAGCCATAAAAAATGATGAGTTCATGTCCTTTGTGGAGACATGGATGAAGCTGGAAACCATCATTCTCAACAAACTATCGCAAGGACAAAAAACCAAAAACTCCATGTTCTCGCTCATATGTGGGAATGGAACAATGAGAACACTTGGACACCGGAAGGGGAACATCACACCCCGGGGCCTGTTGTGGGGTGGGGGGAGAGGGGAGGGATAGCATTTGGAGATATACGAAATGTAAATGACGAGTTAATGGGTGCAGCACACCCACATGGCACATGTATACATATGTAACAAACCTGCACGTTGTGCACAGGTTCCCTAAAACTTAAAGTACAATAATAATAAAATTAAAAGAAAGAAAACTTACTATGCAAAAAAATACATAAAAAATAATAGAAAAGGACAAAAGGAATCTGCAGAATTTTTCGTTTGATGCTGTTTTTTTTTTTTTAATTTAAAGAAGAGCAAATATATAACTGAAAAGTTTCTCCTAGAGTGATTAACAACATTTAATTTGATCCTAGTGGATATTCTAGGGAAGGAATTTTGCACGTTAAACTCTGAAAGACTTCAGCCTGAAGGGTTTCTGTATTTCAATGTTTCTCCTAGAAATGATAAGCTGTGAGCTCTCACTTATAACTCATAAGTCATTATAGGATTTTCCCTGGAGACATTGGCCCGATTTTACACGGTAGTCAAAAAAACAAGCAAGAAGCAAAGCAAAACATGAGAGTGTCCTGGAAATGATAGGTAAACTATCATCCCAGCTTTATCTAAAACCTAGTGACTTCGTATCTTCAATTATTTGGACAGATGTGGCATTTTAATTTGAGAAAACAATTCAAGAAAATAGATTGAAGATAAGAGAAGAATAATTAAAAGGTTAAGGGAAACATTGATCTTCCAGGTGACACATCTTATAATTTAACATTGAAGGAGTTCTCACCAAAAAATAATCAAAACTCTTTATATTACATTTGCGAAATCTGATATGGCCTGATTTTCTTTAAATGATTTTGTGCAGCCACTGTGATACTCCATTGTTTGATCACTAAGGTACTTGAAGAGTTGATCAACAGCACCTTAGCTCTATTTG
The DNA here is from genome assembly GCF_028878055.3 of Symphalangus syndactylus. Taxonomy (NCBI): domain Eukaryota; kingdom Metazoa; phylum Chordata; class Mammalia; order Primates; family Hylobatidae; genus Symphalangus; species Symphalangus syndactylus. Next base: position 17,386,076 of record NC_072428.2, read on the forward strand.
CTTTGAGAAATACAAAAGCTACAATTTTCAGAGGGAGAGCACCTCCAGCCTGACCAACACCTCCTTGATTCTATGTCTCCTATCCACCTCACCTGTTCTTCACTGTACAGTATCATTCCAGTTCTGTAAACAACCTGATAAAAGAAAAACCTCCACCTTGTAAACATACTGATAAAATAAAAACTTCAGCTGGATTAAAGTTAAAAGAGTTTAATTAAGCCAAGAGTGACTCGCCAATTGGGCAGCCACCTGAGACAGCCTAGACTCAGAGACTGCAGTGCAACCACGTGGTGGAAGATTTATGGACAGTAAAAGGAAAGTGACATAAGGAAAGTGGACATGAGGTACAGAAAATGGAAGTGAGGTACAGAAATACCTGGATCAGTTACAGATGGCATTTGCCTTATTTGAGCAGTTGGCTATATTTGGCCAAAACTTGGTGATTGGCACAAGTGCAGGCTATGTTCTGTTTAAACTTTCACTTGTTATAGTTCACAGTGTACAGTAAAACCTTTAGGCTGAGCCTAAAATATGTAAGGAGGCAGCTTTAGGCTGAATTTGATTTAATAGTACCTAGTCTTCTAGTTCCTACTACTCCTCTACACCCATTGAAATTGCCTTGTTCTCTCACATTCTGTAATTTTTATTCTTGGTTACTGTGCTTCCTCCACAAGACTGTTAAACCTCATTATGTGTTTTCTTTATTAACAGGCTGACCAAATTGTGAGGGAAAATCTTAACACAGTGATTTTTTAGTTTACTAAAAATCCATTTACAGTCCTAAGAGGATATTCTGTAAATCTACTTAATATAGAGTGAAAAACAATTAAGTGTATAGATAAGAAGAGTAAACATTATATAATAAAGTGATATGAACTTGATTCCACTGTTTGGATCCTAAAAATTATTTATTATAATAAATAACTGTGTACCTTTACACAACATACAATAATTTTCAAAGAACGATACTGCAACGAGTAGAATTGGCGGAAAATAAAAATGTGTTTGATTTGGTTTTGCTCTGTTCCCCCACTGAAATCTCATTGTGAATTTTAATCCCTAGTGTTAGGGGAGGAAACTAGTAGGAGGTTACTGGATCATGTGGACAGATTTCCCCCTTGCTGCTCTCATGACAGTGAGTGAGTTCTCATGAGATCTGATGGTTTAAAAGCGTGTGGCACTTCCACCTTCTCTTTCTCTCTCCTACTCTGCCATAGTAAGACATGCTTGCTTCCGCTTCCCCTTCCCCTTCCCCTTCCACCATGACTGAAAGTTTCCTGAGGCCTCCCAGCCATGCTTCCTGTACAGCCTGCAGAACTCTGAGTCAATTAAACCTGTTTTTTCTTTTTCATAAATTACCCAGTCTCAGGAGTTCTTCATAGCAGTGTGAGAACGTACTAACACAATATTCAAAAAGGTCTTAAAAAATGTTTGTGAGAATCTGTTTCATACTATAATAATTCTCACATAGTTTTTCAGCAATTAGATAATTCTTAGAATAATGAAAACTATCTTTCCAAGTTGGATGGAGCCCACTGCTATATTAAAGATCAAATAAAGCTTGTAATAATAATCCTACTTATTTAGAGTCATTTAATCTAGCATCTATCATTTTACATTTTTAAAATCATGAGGTTTTTAAAATGTATTATATCTGTTAATAAGAACACATTAAGAAGAACTCTGGGTTGAATATATTAATCAGCAATGCATTTTTAATATGACTTTTATAGGAGAAAATATATTACTCCAAAAGTCAGTCTTCAAAAATACATTTGTATTCTAATAGAATTTGACCCATTGTATATAATGAAAATTTAGATATTGTATTAGTATACATTATAAAAGAATACTAATATATTGTGAAATAATAAGCCTAACCTCATTAACTTTTCATAATCTGTTTTGTGAAGAACAGTTTTAAGTTTGCTTCTCTGAGCATTCACCAGAGAGGAAGATTCCTCAGCATATGTGAAATCGTACAGCTTTTTGGGTAGCATGTTTGACTTTTATGCTCATATTGCCACAAGGATGCAACTTGTAGGTCCGCTTTGGATAAAATATGAGAGATAAAGTAATTCTAATTATGGGAATGCAGCATATTAGCACGGTCTAATGAGATAAACAATTTGATTTCTATGTTATCTGCAGTAAGGGACAATCCCCATGCTTGACACCAGTTCATGTAGCTGTCACAAGCGAAACATGCAAGCTGTTCCGGGAATCTATGTCTTCCATGAACACAGTTTTGTAAGCCATATTTACTCATTTGTGTGTTTGTTTGTTTTGTTTTCATAAATATGCTTACAGGTATTAATACAAATTTTAGAAGCAATTCTTACTTAAATGATACATGTGTTTTGAGTCATGCTATCTAAATTTATCAGACAATTTAACATTAATTTGCTTGAAACGTAATAAATGGCAAGAAAAGTGTGATGGTGAAGAATGATGTATAATTTTTTATAGGCCAAATATCTACTGGTTTGTGAGTCCTCATCCAGAAAGAGGCAAAGAGTCACTATCACTCCTCCGCCAAAAATGTTTTCTGCAATTTCCAAAATAAATGCTCAATGTTCACATATACTCAAATGTTCACATTTGAGTCTGCCAGTTCCAATTATCCCTTGGTAAAAGCCATAATAAAACTCCTGCTTCAACTCATACATACCCACCAATTCTCTAGAAAGCTATTTAGAGAAGCTTAAGATAGTGCAAGTATCAAAGTGCTTGTTTAGGCTCCTGTTCCTAGAGTTCCGAAGTTCTCAGTCTTTGGGCTACTAGAAGTGTGTTGGCATCTGTGAAGATGTGCATGTGTGCATATTGGGATTTTTGTTTGAGGAGTGATTGTGACTCTATAGCTTGTGCTTCAATTTGTTACCAGGTCTCCCAAAGCAGCTCTGCTTGTGCCTAGGGTCCCATAAACGTCCTCTGGAATTGTTCCACAATTTCTACCCCAATCACCTTTCTCTGTGATTCTCAAAAGTTGCTTAAGAGACCTACTGTAAGACAGGCACTTTATACCGATTCTGGCCTCTGTTTTTTCCTTTGGCACCTCTTCTCTCAAAACTGTCTAATTCCACTTACAAACAAAATATGCAATGGATGGATAGAGAAAAGAAGAAAATAGATACTAGGTTGTACATGTTATTAATGCTAAAATCAAACAGATGAGAAAAAGAGGCCAGCCATGCCAATAGCACAAAATGTGTGTGTGTGTGTGTGTGTGTGTGTGTGAGAGAGAGAGAGAGAGACGAAGAATTAGAAAGAGTTGGGGAGGAATAATCCAGGCCAAGAGTATATAAAGAACTGAAGGAAACCCAGGAACCATAGCATAATGAACAAAAAGAAAAGAAACAGTGGATAAGGTTAAAGGATTAGATAAAAGCCATGATCATAAAGAATCATGTAGTTTATGGTAGGGATTGAAATTTTATGAATAATAGTTTTACTGAAAACCTATGAAGTACTTTAAATTCGTAAGGACACTTTATTGTAGTAGTTGAGAACTATAATGTTATTTGATATCTTGCCTTAAAAACCTGAAGTCAATAAACTCAGTTTATAGATCACTGATTATGACTAAATTAATTTTCTGGTGAAGGAAGCTGATTCTTTCAATCAATCAGAGATGTGTATTTATCACTTCTATTATATTATCACAAGAGGTCTCAATGTACAGTACAACTTAAATAAGTACCGTGAGTATTCTGTTGTTATACAATCGTTATCTAAATGCTCTGAATATTTTATATTAAAAAATAAAATATCAAAATATCAAAAACTCAATTTAATGAAGGATACATATTTTCTTAATAGGTCAGTTCAAAATTATACTTTTTCTTTTCAAGGCACAGTTAAGGGCTAACATATCTGTGTTACAATAATATTTAGAAAGACAAATTTTAAGGAAATACTTATACTGTTAATCTTTCCATATGCTTGAGTGTTTGATGATATTTTAGCTTGAAACTTATTGTAGAATTGTATTCAAACAGTATATTTATTTATATTCATATTGCTTTTCAATCTGAAGTCAGTTTTCATCTCTTTCTAGATAATTCCTTTTGGAAATGACAAGAAAGTTTTGGGATTTTCAGGGGGGGCTTATATCCTTAGCTTCCTTTTCTTTTAGGTTGCATGATAAGCTGTAGAGATAAATAGTATTTGAATATTAAAATAAGTATGGATCTTTCTTAATTTTTTTCTTGTTTAACGTGTCTTTTGTCCTTTTCTCATTTTCTGTGTTCCAGATCTTCATTCCCAGAATAGTTTTATATAATGCAAAGAAATCTGTTAAGAGGAAATTCAAGTTGGGGCATATTTGGGCAACTGGTATAAAGTTTTCAATGAAAAAATTATTATAACGGGGTTAAACATTGACAGAGAACCTAAAATTACTACTAGGAAAACAAATTTGATGGGTGTGTATTTCTAGCATGTCACAAGATTTTATACAAAAGTGCAAGAGAGTCTTCACTAGAGGCCTCATCTCTTTTTAGTTCTACCAAATTACTTCCTTTCTCTGTTTTTTCTCCTTCCAACTTCCTTTTGTTTTTACCAACGCAAACAACAACAACAACAAAAAAAACAAAAAGCAGCTGTTGTTCTATTTAAAATAGAAATGCATATTTGAAATTATGATGGAAATGGCAAGGTGTATACTTCTAAAAAGTTAAATTTGAAGATGAATATTTATGTTAGTAGTGAGTTCCAAGTCTTTGAAGAAAATATTTGCTTTTAATGAATCTATCCTAGCCAAGCTAGCTGCTGGAATAACGAATAAGGAATTTGGAAAAATACTAAGACAAACTGTTCAATAATTTCTTTTTCTTTTACGATTTCAGATTTCCCTTTTCAGCAAAGTACTTTCTTACTAAAATCTCAGGTTAAAATTTGCAAAATTTTTGATAACTTCTTTGTGAAAATTTGACCATCACCTCATGTTGCTTGGTTGAGCTGTATCTTTTTTTTTTTTTCCAAAAGTAGACATACTAAACATTTGAACATACTTTAGTTGTATTGCTCAAGTAGATTTATCCAATCCAGGAATCCCAGGTTTCTATAAAACCTTGACTCAGCTATCAGTTGGTAGATAAAGTGGAATACAACAAGAAATAATAATACTAATAATAATTGCATTGAATTTTCCTGCTCCACTGGATTATTTATTGCTTTCCATTTACTCTAGCAATGAAAGTTTGTAGAATCTTTCCTGGAATTCTTTCTGAAAACACTAAGAGTTACTTGGAGGTAAAATTTTTTAAGTAAACTTTTAAAATGCGTAAGCTTTGTGCTTGCACTAGGTATGTACCAAAAATGTCACACTGCATGGAATACACAAACTGTGACAGAAACCAAAAAAGCAATTTTCTAAAGAAATTATTCATCTTTTAAACTTCATCTGAGTCTTCTTTTTAAAAATACTTAATTATAAATAATGGCACACCAGGAGAAATTTATACATTTTTATGAAAATAATAATGACAGCAGTAGAGAGAAAATGAATGCTTATCCTTAAAACTCAGTAATTAGCCTTAAACAACAGAAAATTGTTATGTTACTGAAAATCATTTCATTGCACATAATGTTATTATCAAGAAATGTCTACATATAATGTATAATTTTCCTAAGCTAAATCCACTGTTTTGATAAAGCAATTCTGACTCCTTAAGTTAATTGTAGGGCACATCTCCTAAACCTCTCCCAATGCAGAAATTAAGCTGGTCACCAACCCATTAGCTATAGACAGCTGACGATTTAAGTAAACCCTTTTATTGAAAGTAGTTTATGTCGAAATTTTTTCTGTAACATTGATTTTAATAATCATAAAGCAACCCAATAAACTATCACCGTTTAGGTTACATGCCCTGAATTGAATGTGCTTTAGAAACACCCGAATGTACTTGATAACAATGGAATGTACTGACTTAGATAAAAGCAAGTATCCACTAAGTTGTCTAACTGAACACAATACTAGGTGTTGGTAAACTAGTCCACCTAATAAAGACTGTTTCAGACAATATACAATAATCGAACAAATAACAGTATTTTCTTCTTTAAACTCAACATTTATTCATGGAATATAAACTACTTAAGAAATATTTATAGGAAGAATGTTTCCTTGAGAGAACTGTAAATTATTAGGCATACACAAAATTGTGCTTTTTATGCATTATTGCTGATAACAATATGATGAGAATCATTTGTGGACATTTGGTCAAAACCACACAGCAGATTTTGCAGATTGGGATAATTTTGCCTTGCAAGGAGAATGAGTAGAAATAATTTAACATCTCGAAAAGGTGACTTTCTTTATCAGGTATTCTTAGCTAAATAATACCAGAATTGCAGCTTTATAGAATGAAAAGAAATATATCATTTTGACATAAGACATAAAAGGTAAAATTTTATAGAACATTCTGCTATAATGCATTGCTAAAATTATTAGCAGAATTAAGAGTGTGATAATAGTCTCAATTCCCATCAAAGCATCAATGTGGTTGGATTTGATAATATTTAATAGATATTATACTTTCCTTAAAATCACAGGGATAAGAAAGGAAAGGTTGTTATGAAGTTTTGTATTAGGCTAGGAAATAATTTTTATATTGTGTTCCCAGAGGCTGCAGGTGGATTATTACTTACATTAGGTTGCTCAGGTTAAGTTGATGCAGGAAGGTGAGGAGCAGGAATTATGGCAGGAAAAGGCCTTTAGGAGGCAAACTGGCCTCCATATTTGGATTCAATCACAATTGTTCTGTTACTAAAACTGCATAAAGTAGAAAGGATGTGCATCCTTAACTCTTTGCTAGTATAATTAAAAAATAATTATTTCATGTAGATGGTGCAAATTCACTATTTCTTTTCAAGAAATACATGCATAAGGAAAAACATGCATAAGGATTTCCTGGAAAAACATGCATAAGGATCTGTACGTACCAAAACCAAGTATAAGGAGATTCTGAATTATGAACTCTCTGATAAAACCTATGCTAATAAAATTAATATCTAAAATCTATTAGACTATTGTGAAAGTTTACAGAACTGATATCTTAAGATGCACCCCTCCAGAAAGTGTGGCACCTATAAAATGACAGTCATCAAAAGCCTAGCTTTGCATGTAGAAACCAAGAAAAGCAGTCATAGCCAAGACCAGCTCTGGCTACCTTCTAAACTCAGAGGCAAAGGAGATCCAATAATCAGCTACTTAAAAAGTATCTCTAGCTTTTTAACTACCTTTTTCACCCGTAAGAAATATGATTAGGATTCACTGGTTTGCACACTTGGTTCTTTCCTTTCAGATTTTACCACTGTTAAACAAAAATTATAACATCCATTGTTTCGGACTGAGCTTCTGCCTTAAGCCCGACAGACCAGACCGAACTAAAATGGAGTCACTCATTCCAAATGCCAAATAACCAAATTGCAACTTTGAGGAAACAGATAAATCTCAAAACAGACCAGTTCTGGCCAGGTGCATTGGCTCACGCCTGTAATCCCAGCACTTCGGGAGACCAACAAGGGTGGATCACCTGAGGTCAGGAGTTCAAGACCAGCCTGGCCAACATGGTAAAAACCCATCTCTACTAAAAATGCAAAAATTAGCCATGTGCAGTGGGGGATGCCTGTAATCTCAGCTACTCAGGAGGCTGAGGCAGGAGAATTGCTTGAACCCAGTGGTGGAGGTTGCAGTGAGCTGAGATAGCACCATTGCGCTCCAGCCTGGGCAATAGGGTGAGACTCTGTCTCAAAAATAAAAAACAAAACAAAAAACAAAAAACAAACAAACAGACCAGTTTCTTCCTCAACATAGGAGATTCCATTCTTCCTGAGTCAATATAATAAGGAAGTCCCCTTTGCTTTAACTCTTGCAAAAAAAGTAACCTTAAGTAGCCTGATGTTAACAAATCAATTTTTTTTCTATAGTTTCCTTGATTTCACCTTATGAAACCCACTGTTCTGCCACTATCCAAAGAGAGCTTTCATTCTGTTTGGTAGAATGGAGGTTGCCCCAGCAATAAAGGCCAGTTAGATCCATGACTAAATTTGTTATAATTTTGTCTTTCAACACCATAATCATTGCCTTCCCAAAGAGACTTTCTCAGGTTGTGTTATTAAAATTGATTTCTTCACGGAATTATATCTCATCACCACGTATATTTCTGCCATTACCTAGTTGCAATCTGTAACTATCTTATTGGTGGGCTGGTTGGGTGGCTTCTTTATTTGTTCCTCTAGCTTCTTATTTGCCTACAAGTCTCCATAAAATGCAAGCACCATGAAGCAACTTCATTGATTGTCTTACCAGTCTCTTCCACGGAATGCAACCCGTAAGAAGCACTTTATAAATAATGTTTGACTAACCGAATGAATGAGCATCTTTTAAGACACATTCAGTAATCTAGTATGTGGAGGATCCACTGTATCCTGTCCGAAATAACAAAATGTTTTTTACCTTCAGTTGCTTGAGAAGACATCTTTGGCCTGTGCTTCTTAAACTGGGTCATTATTTAGCATCCCAGGAGAATGCATGCAACCAAATGGTATACAATGGTACATCTGGGGGTAATTTTTTTTTTCCTCAAAGATTAGAGAAAAAAAAACTAAGTTATTTAATACATAATTTTAAAATATTAAATGTGAATTCTGCTAAATAATAGAAAGAAAATTCATTTGAAATTTTAAATTTAAAGGCTTTTTTTTTTTTTTTTTTTTTTTTGCATAGCGTAGTGAATCATTTAAGGTTACCTGGCCAGATCCTGGGAGAGTTATATATTCTTTTACTTCTCATTGGAATAATAGTGGGTGAACATTTCATGAAGTATTTTTAGCGTATTTTGTTCTCTCTGATACATCAGTTAGAACTTCTTGTAACATAAATTTTTATTCCCTTGCAAATCCAATTCCAATATATATATATATATATTTTTTTTTGAGACAGAATTTCGCTCTGTCACCCAGGCTGGAATGCATTGGTGTGATCTCGGCTCACTGCAACCTCCATCTCCCAAGTTCAAGCAATTCTCCTGTCTCACCCTCCCAAGTAGCTAGAACTACAGGCACCCGCAACCATGCCCCGCTAATTTTTGTATTTTTAGTAGAGATGGGGGTTTCACCATATTGGCCAGGCTGGTCTCGAACTCCTGACCCTGTGATCCACCCACCTCAGCCTCCCAAAGTGCTGGGATTCCAGGTGTGAGCCACTGCACCCAGCTGCAATACTCTATTTTTAAGACAGTTTATTATATTGCATAGGAATTTCAAATGACACAAGCTATATTATTTCTGTTTATAAAAATAGAACAATCTTAAAAGAAATTGATGAATGCAAACCAACATGTTATTCATGCATGCTGTCTTAAAAGGGCTTGGTTTTTATTGTTGACCTGCACTTTAAATGGCCTTTGCTAGAAATGCAGGAATTGCCTTCAGAGTGTTATCAATATAAAAGCATCATAGTGTTTACCACTGCAGGAAATCTTTTTGTTCATGTCTGTTTCCAGCTCTCATTTTGCAGCTGCTTGGCCAATTTGAAATGTTTTGCTCAGAGATGATTAGGGTAAGACTGTGAATGCCTTTTTTTCTCAGGAGAAATCATCAAACACCACTGAAGACAAATTTTCCTGAATAGGAAATCCTTATTAAGTCATTTTTACTATATTTCAGTCCTGTTTGTGCAGCTTAGTAATCACACAAGAGAGGAAGAGCAGAGACCGTTGAGAGTAAAACAAGAGAACAATATATTCATGCTACATAAAGAAGTGAGGTGGGAATATAGAGAAAGAGGAGAAGATGAGAATCAAAGAAAAGAAAAATCAGGTGATTGAAGTAGACACATTGAATGAGGACAGGCAAATGAATACGAAGCCCTCTTCTTTAACTTTTTTATGGATTGACGATTTTTGAGAAAGGGGCATGTTTTAGCATTCATATTTTGATAAATACATTCTCATGATGTGATGAAAACACACTTCTGAAATTCTTTTAAAAGTTCTTTACATACAGACTTTTACAAGAACAGCTTAGTTTTATAAAAGTTATTTTAAAGAAAAGAATAAGAAACCAATATTACATTTTGAATTAACAACCTTGGTCTGAATTTGAAGTTTGGCCAAGCACAGGGGATGCCTGATCTCCTGATCTCATAAAATTCATTCTGTTCGTAGTTTATTGAGAGTTCAAAAGGATCCTGCTACAGAAACTTTACCTGCACATTAAAGTCATGCGCAGGCAATATAGATTGACAATATCTGAGTCTCTAGGAAGACTTAGGATACTCTCTTCCCACCCATAGCATTAAAATTATATTATAGAAGTATCCTCCATGTTATACAGAAAGAAATAATAGACTGGATAACTTCAATCACAGTGATCAAGACTTGCAGATTATCTGTTCAAGAAGATAGAATAAATAAAGTACAGTGTGAATGCCCTTTTGTCCTTGAATTATATCCAGGTGTGCATAGGTAGCAACAGCTACTCTCCACATTGATAGTGGGTTGAAGTCACTATTATTGTTGGATTCCATACACCTCTTTCTGGATATTAACTTCTCTTAAAATTAAAATTCCCAGAGGAGAAATGGATTGATTTTTCTAGATCGTGTGCCCACAACTTGGCTAGAGCAGGGCAGGAAGCTTCAAAGTGAGAGTCACACAGGGTGTCTGCAAAGGTTCAGTTGGAATTTTTGAAATCATGCTACCCTTTCATTTTCCCCATTACATTAATTTGAAATATTTATCTTGCAATGCTGGTGTGAAGAGCAAATAAGAAATCTTGCTTCCATTCATTCTACAAATATTTAAGGAGGTTTGATAAGATTTGGCTCTGTGTCTCCACCCAAATCTCATCTCAAATTACAATCTCCACATGTTGAGGGAGGGACCTGGTGGGAGGTGATTGGATCACGGGGCAGTTTTCCACATGCTGTTCTTGTGAGTTCTGACAAGATCTGATGGCTTGAAAGTGTGGCGCTTCCTCTCTCTCTCTCTATCCCCCCTCTCCCTCCCTCCCTCTTTCCCTCTCTCTCCTGCCACCACGTAAGACATACCTTGCTTCCCCTTCACCTTCTGCCATGATTGTAAGTTTCCTGAGGCCTCCCAGCCATGCAAAACTATGAGTCAATTAAACCTCTAGTTTTTATAAATGACCCAGTCTCAGGTAGTTCTTTATAGCAGTGTGAAAACAGACTAATACAAGGTTCTATATGTTCAAGACTCATTTTTGGATGAAAGTAGATTGCTTCTATCAATGTTATAGAAGATTTTTTATTTCTGTAAATATTAAGAAAATATTTTTCCTGATTTTAGATACTATCATGCACAGGCAAGAAAATATACTTTGAAATCATAGTAGTCCTTTTTTGGTGCTACACTGTGGCACAGCACTGTAGGTGAAAACTTGGTGTAAAAACTCACTTCTGGCAATTAAACCTGAAGAAGAAAGTTATAGTACCAAATTTTGGCATAAAATCATTTGAATTGTTAGCATTATCTAAATATTCTTGCGTGATGAAGTTATTTGTATCTAAATATTACACATGACATAGGTTAACATATATTCTAAAATTTGACAGCAAAAGTGAGAGTTAACATGTATTGGGGGTCTAGGTGTGGTGGTTCATGCCTGCAATCGTGGCACTTTGGGAGGCCAAGGCAGGAGGATTACTTGAATTTATCAGTTCAAGACCAGCCTGGGCAACATGGTGAGACCCCATCTCTACAAAAAAATGCAAAAATTAGCTGAGTGTGGTGGTGTGAGTTTGTAGTCCCAGCTACTCAGGAAGGTGCGGTGCATGGATAGCTTGAGTCCTAGAGGTGGAGGCTGCAGTGAACCGTGTGTGTGTCACTGCATAACAGCCTGAGCAACCTGCCTGTCTCAAAATAAAAACTGAGAGTTTACTATGTGCCAGAAGCTAATTGCTTTATTCACATTAACTCAATCATTTTCTAGAACTCAACAATTTAGATACTTTTATTTGCATTATTTTCAGTTGAGAAGTCTGTGGTCAATAAACTTTTCCAAGGCTACATGTTTAATATTTAGATACCTTTTTCTCTTTCACAAATGAGTATATGAAGGCACTGTGAAACCAATTTAATTTTCACAAGGTTACATGGCTAATGTCAAGCAGAGATGGAATCTGAATCTAGGCTGCAAGGTAAAAAGAAAATATGCTCAGCTATTAGGCTATTCTGTCAATATCATACTCAAATGAGCTACCCACAGAGGTGGAGGTAAATAAATAAATACAACAAAGCATATGTTTTTCTATTTAAAACATTTTTCAATTAAATTTTTAGTTAGAAAGGAAAGAATGTTATTACCAGAAATTTGGAAAACAACAAAAAAGCAGAATTAATAGCTATACATAGTAGGCCAGTCACAGTGGCTCACGCATATAATCCCAGCACATTGGGAAGGCAAGGCTGGAATATTGCATGAGGCCAGGAGTTCGAGACCAGCTTGGGCAACACAGTGAGATCCCATCTGTAAAAAATATCTAAAAATTAGCCAAGCATCGTGGCCCATTTGTGTAGTCCTATTTACTCATGAGGCTGAGGTGGGAGGATTACTTGAGCCCAGGAGTTTGTGGTTGTAGTGAGCTATGATCATGACTGCACTCCAGCCTGAGTGACAGAGCAAGACTATGTCTTTTTAAGAAAATAAAAATTAAAAAGAGTTATATATAACAATTTCAGAAATGCCATCATTAACACTTTGGTGTATTTACACTGTTTTTTTGCTTTCATTAAATAGATATTTCATAAAATACTTAGTAGTAGATACGTAAATTTGTCTTTTGCTTTTCATTAATATAATGTTATACATATGTATTTATATATATACACATATAAATACAAACACATACATACACACACATGCACACACACACACATATATATACCAGATATTCTTTTTTTTTTTTTTTTTTTTGAGATGGAGTCTCACTGTGTCACCCAGGCTGGAGTGCAGTGGTGCAATCTCAGCTCACTGCAAGCTCCGTCTCCCGGGTTCACGCCATTCTCCTTCCTCAGCCTCCTGAGTAGCTGAGACTACAGGCACTCGCCAGCATGCCCAGCTAATTTTTTGTATTTTTAGTAGAGATAGTGTTTTCACCGTGTTAGCCAGGATGGTCTCGATCTCCTGACCTCGTGATCCATCCACCTGGGCCTCCCAAAGTGCCAGGATTACAGGCATTGAGCCACTGCACCCAGCCAGATATTCTTTATTCTATTATCATAATTACCCAGCCCTTTATCTTCAGTAATCAGAGGTGTTTGCTGTATGGCTGAAGCCGAAATAATGATATAAATTAGATATTTCTAATTCATTTTTATTTTTAAAAAGTGATATTTTTCCAGTTTGTATTTTGTGAAAATTGTAGTCAGCCTCTCCCTTTTTCTCTTACATAAATCTATTTCTTCCTAATAAGGTCAATTTCAGAAGAGGAATTATTGGGTCAAATAGGCCTCCTAATTTTGAATAGTTTTTTGTGGTTTGACATTTGTATTATAATCCTTTTATTCTTCTGTTTTATGAATCCTTTTAAAAGAAACCAAGGCAGACTCTCAGAATTTGAACTAGTGAGTATCTTTTTAAATTTGATACTCAGGCCATTACTCAGTATACTCTGGGCTCAGAGTCAGAAAGACCTAAAAGGATATAGGGGTTCCTCTTTTCTTGGCATCCCATGAAAAGGCATGCTTAGGCTTGCTGAACCTATCATTGAGATGGACCCCAGTAGAAGATATTGCTCTACCTCTCACTTTCTCTGCTTTTTGTAGACTAAGAGTGAGACACATCATCCAAGGGTTTGGGAGTCACAGACACAGTTTGAGTCCAGTAGCCAGGCAACCTGATATTTGCTTCCAAGGGTGTACAGGATTCAATATAGAAACCAGAGGTCTAGCATCTGGAGAACTTGAAGGCCCCTGAACAAATGGGACATTGAGTTTGAATGTGCCTTCTCTTATTGAAGAAAAAGGAAAGCCTTAGGTAATGTGGGAAGTTTTAGACTCTCCTGCTGGAAGAGAGAAAGCCATATTTCCCAACTACCTCCTTATAAGGCAATCTAAAGAGAACTCCCAGGATTAATCGTGACTGGTGGTCTTCAAAATAGTCCTCTGGATCTGAAATTATGTCTTCTTCCAAAGTTTTTCTGGCTGGGTGGAGTGGCTCACGCCTGAAATCCCAGGACTTTGGGAGGTTCAGGTGGGTGGATCACCTGACTTCAGGAGTTCGAGAACAGCCTGGCCAACATGGTGAAACCCCCTCTCTATTAAAAATACAAAAATTAGCCTGGCATGGTGGCATATGCCTGTAATCCTCACTACTAGGGAGACTGAGACAGGAGAATCACTTGAACCCAGGAGGCGAAGGTTGTAGTGAGCCGAGATGGTGCCACTGCACTCTAGCCTGGGTGACAGAGTGAGACTCTGTCTCAAAAAACAAACAAACAAAAATCTACTATCTCTACGAATCACAAAGAGATCTTAAACTATTCAAGGGGTAATTTCTCCCTCTAAACACTGCTTCATTTGTGTCCCAGAGATTTTGGTACATTGTGTCTTTGTTCTCATTGGTTTCAAAGAACTTATTTATTTCTACCTTAATTTTGTTTTTTACCCGGTAGTCATTCAGGATCAGGTTGTTCAGTTTCCATGTAGTTATGTGGTTTTGAGTGAGTTTCTTAATCCTGAGTTCTAATTTGATTGTACTGTGATCTGAGAGACTGTTTATTATGATTTCCATTTCTTTTTGGAGTTTGCTGAGAAGGGTTTTATTTTCAATTATGTGGTCAACTTTAGAATAAGTGTGATGTGATGCTAACAAGAATGTTTATTCTGTTGATTTGGGGTGGAGAGTTCTGTGGATGTCTATTAGGTCTGCTTGGTTCCAAGCTGAGTTCAAGTCCTGAATATCCTTGTTAATTTTCTGTCTTGTTGATCTGTCTAATATTGATGTGGGTGTTAAAGTCTCCCACTATTATTGGGTGGAAGTCTACATTTCTTTGTAAGTCTCAAAGAACTTGCTTTATGAATCTGGGTGCTCCTGTATTGGGCACATATATATTTAGGACAGTTATCTCTTCTTGTTGCATTGATCCCTTTAGCATTATATAATGCCGTTCTTTGTCTTTTTTGATCTTTGTTGTTTTAAAGTCTGTTTTATCAGGGACTAGAATTATAACCCTTGCTTTTTTGTTTTTGCTTTCCATTTGCTTGGTAAATATTCCTCTGTCCCTTTATTTTGAGCCTATGTGTATCTTTACATGTGAGATTGGTTTCCTGAATACAGCACACAGATGGGTCTTGACTCTTTATCCAATTTGCCAGTCTGTGTCTTTTAATTGGGGTCTTTAGCCCATTTACATTTAAGGTTAGTATTTACATTTAAGGTTAATATTGTTATGTATGAATTTGATCCTGTCATTATGATGCTAGCTGGTTATTTTGTCCGTTAGTTGATGCAGTTTCTTCATAGTTTCGATGGCCTGTACAGATATTTATAGCACTGAATGCCCACAGGAGAAAGTGAGAAAGATCTAAAATAGGCACCCCAACATCACAATTAAAAGAACTAGAGAAGCAAGAGCAAACAAATTCAAAGCTAGCAGAAGGCAAGAAATAACTAAGATCAGAGCAGAACTGAAGAGATAGAGACATGAAAAACTCTTCAAAAAAAATCAGTGAATCCATGAGCTGGTTTTTTGAAAAGATTAACAAAATAGCTAGACCGCTACACAGACTAATAAAGAAGAAAAGAGAGAAGACCCAAATAGACACAATAAAAAATGATAAAGAGGATATCTCCACCGATCCCACAAAAATACAAACTACTATCAGAGAATACTATGAACACTACTACACAAATAAACTGGAAAATCTAGAAGAAATGGATAAATTCCTGGACACATACACCCTCCCAAGATTAAACCAGGGAGATGGCAAATCCCTGAATAGAACAATAACAAGTTCTGAAATTGAGGCAGTAATTAACAGCCTACCAACCAAAAAATGCCCAAGATCAGATGGATTCACAGCCAAATTCTGCAGGAGGTACAAAGAGGAGCTGTTACCACTCCTTCTGAAACTATTCCAAACAATAGAAAAAGAGTGACTCCTCCCTAACTCATTTTATGAGGCCAGCATCATCCTGATACCAAAATCTGGCAGAGACATAACAAAAAAAGAAAACTTTAGCCAGGCATGGTGGCTCACGCCTGTAATCCTAGCACTTTGGTAGGCTGAGGCAGGTAGAGCACGAGGTCAAGAAATCAAGACCATGCTGGCTAACACAGTGAAACCCCATCTCTACTAAAAATACAAAAAAAATTAGCCGGGCATGGTGGCGGGTGCCTGTAGTCCCAGCTACTTGGGAGGCTGAGACAGGAGAATGGCGTGAACCTGGGAGGTGGAGCTTGCAGTGAGCCGAGATCGTGCCACTGCACTCCAACCTGAGCAACAGAGTGAGACTCTGTCTCAAAAAAAAAAAAAAAGAACAAAGAAAAAAAGAAAAAAGAAAACTTCAGGCCAACATCCCTGATGAACATCTATGTGAAAATCCTCAATAAAATGCTGGCTAATCAAATCCAGCAGCACGTCAAAAAGCTTATCCACCATGATCAAGTTGGTTTCATCCCAGGGATGCAAGGCTGGTTCAACATATGCAAATCAATAAACGTAATCCATCACATAAACAGAACCATTGACAAAAACAAATGATTATCTCAA
This sequence comes from Symphalangus syndactylus, assembly GCF_028878055.3. Classification (NCBI taxonomy): domain Eukaryota; kingdom Metazoa; phylum Chordata; class Mammalia; order Primates; family Hylobatidae; genus Symphalangus; species Symphalangus syndactylus. The sequence goes on from NC_072428.2 coordinate 17,402,815, forward strand.
TAGATGCAGAAAAGTCCTTCGATAAAATTCAACACCACTTCATGCTATAAACTCTCAATAAACTAGGTATTGATGGAACATACCTCAAAATAATAAGAGCTATTTATGACAAACCTATAGCCAATATCATAATGAATGAGCAAAACTGGATGCATTCCCTTTGAAAACTGGCACATGACAAAGATGTTCTCTCTCACCACTCCTATTCAATATAGTACTGGAAGTTCTGGCCAGGACAATCAGGCAAGGGAAAGAAATAAAAGTAGTCAAATAGGAAGAGATAAAGTCAAATTATCCGTGTTTGCAGATGACATGGTTGTATATTTAGAAAACACCATCATCTCAGCCCAAAATCTCCTTAAGCTGATAAGCAACTTCAGCAAAGTCTCAGGATACAAAATCAATGTGCAAAAATCACGAGCATTCCTATACACTAATAATAGACAGAGAGCCAAATCATGAGTGAACTCTCATTCATAATTGCTACAAAGAAAATAAAATACTTAGGAATACAACTAACAAGGGATGTGAAGGACCTCTTCAAAGAGAATTACAAACCACTGCTCAAGGAAATAAGAGAAAACACAAACAAATAGGAAAACATTCCATTCTCATGGATAGGAAGAATCAATATCGTGAAAATGGCCATATGGCCCAAAGTAATTTATAGATTCAATGCTATGCCCATCAAGTGGCTATTGACTTTCTTTACAGAATTAGAACTAAATTACTTTAAATTTCATATGGAACCTAAAAAGAGCACATATAGCCAAGACAATCCTAAGCAAAAAGAACAAAGCTGGAGGCATCACACTACCTGACTTCAAACTATACTACAAGGCTACAGTAACCAAAACAGCATGGTACTGGTACCAAAACAAAGATATAGATCAATGGAACAGAACAGAGGCTTCAGAAATAACACCAACCATCATCCTACAACCATCTGATCCCTGACAAACCTGATAAAAACAAGCAATGGGAAAAGGATTCCCTATTTAATAAGTGGTGTGGGAAAACTGGCTAGCCATATGCAGAAAGCTGAAACTGGACCCTTTCCTTACACCTTATGCAACAATTAACTCAAGATGGTTTAAAGACTTAAACATAAGGCCTAAAACCATAAAAACCCTAGAAGAAAACCTAGGCAATACCATTCAAGACATAGGCATGGGCAAAACACCAAAAGCTATGGCAACAAAAGCCAAAACTGACAAATGGGATCTAATTAAACTTAAAAGCTTCTGCACAGTAAAAGAAACTATCATCGGAGTGAACAGGCAACCTACAGAATGGGAGAAAATTTTTACAGTCTATCCATCTGACAAAGGGCTAATATCCAGAATCTACAAGGGACTTAAACAAATTTACAAGAAAAAAACAAACAACCCCATCAAAAAGTGTCTGTTCAGGCACTTCTCAAAAGAAGACATTTATGCAGCCAACAAACATTTGAAAAAAAAAGCACATCATCACTGGTCATTAGAGAAATGCAAAGCAAAACCACAGTGAGCTACCATCTCACACCAGTTAGAATGGCAATCATTAAAAAGTCAGGAAACAACAGATGCTGGAGAGGATGTGGAGAAATAGGAATGCTTTTACAATGTTGGTGGGAGTGCAAATTAATTCAACCATTGTGGGAGACAGTGTGGTCAAGGATCTGGAACCAGAAATACCATTTGACCCAAGAATCTCATTACTGGGTATATACCCAAAGGATTATAAATCATTCTACTATAAAGACACATGCACGTATGTTTATTACAACACTATTCCCCATAGTAAAGACTTGGAACCAACCCAAATGCCCATCAATGATAGATTGGATAAAGAAAATGTGGCACATATACACCCTGGAATACTATGCAGCCATAAAAAAGGATGAGTTCATGTATTTTTCAGGGACATAGATGAAGCTAGAAACCATCATTCTCAGCAAACTAACACAGGAACAGAAAAACCAAACATTGCATGTTCTCACTCATAAGTGGGAGCTGAACAATGAGAATACATGGACACAGGGAGAGAAACATCACACGCTGGGTCCTGTTGGGGGGTACAGGGCAAGGGGAGAGATAGCATTAGGAGAAATACCTAATGTAGATGACTGGTTGATGGGTGCAGCAAACCACTACGGCACATGTATACCTACATAACAAACATGCACGTTCTGTATATGTATCTCAGAACTTAAAGTATAATAATAAAAAAAAGAAGTAATTTTTCCAGGACGTTGAGGCATCTACATACTGCACTGAAAAGTGAGGAACTGAAAGAAAACTCTAAACAAGGACGTAAGAGAAGGGACAAGGAGCTTTGTCTGAAGCTCCCACAACTTAAGTTGGTAAGGATTTCAGGGAACTTCCTCAGTAAATCAACCTGCAAATTTCAGTTCAGCTCTATGTTGAATTCTAAGAAATTCAGTAATCATTCTAAGCTCCAGATACCAGGGCTTGATAATCACTCTGCAAACAATTGCATGGAGGTAACTCTTCCCCTTGGGCCCTTTTCCACTGTTGATTTGTGTGGTGTTCAGAGGCCTATTATCTCTTCAGTCTTTTTTTCTTCCAGGAAATAATCTTGGACTTCTCTTCCTCTTCACCTACAGAGTAGCTATTACCACTTGGAATTATAGCAAATTTTGTGCAAAATCAATCCATGCAGGCAAACTAGAAAGTAAGCTTCTGCCAGCTGGATTTATGCATGACAGGGCCTATCTTACGTTTTTTATTGTAGGATGTTGGAATCCCTCACTCTATATTTTTAAAGGAGTCAAACCACCTGGCCATGCCTGTTTCTATGAAGCAAATTGTTTTCTTCCATTTTTCAGAAGATGCAATTGCATACCAGAGAAGAATGGGAACCATGAGAGGTGTTAATGCAGAGAATGTTCTAGTAGATGTTCTGATCACTCACTTCTAGCTAAGGAGCATATCCCTACAAAACCAGGAGATTACATCACTTACGATCAAGATTCTTGAAAGCCATTTAGGATAGTCCACTTATAATCAATTCTCATTAATATTATGATATAAATATTATATTTACAGTTATATCAGCCCTTCATTCCTAACATCATCTGTTTTGTATTATATCCCGCTATGTTTTTGTGTAAAATTAGAATTGACTTGTGATATCAAGCTGCGTCCTATTTATATTCAGAGATTAGGCATTTAGTTCTATTTTTGAAGGTGAAAATCCTTTAAAGGGAAATCCTGTAGTTGTTAAAGAAGTGAAACCACCTACAGCTTTTTCATCCTATTTTGGAGTACTTTGGGAAAGTAGCCAAAATTCCTATTTCCCAACTTTCGTTGTTCTATAAAATAACCATCACTATGACAATATTCTCATGTCTCTTATAAAAGATCCACAATCGTTTGACAATTAAATATATTAACTTGTTAAATCTGAGTCACCAACTGAATTTAGACATTAGTTGAATCTGAGACATGAGTTGAATTCAGAACCCCACAAATCTGCTTTTTAAATACTAGAACTAATATAATCCCTCTTTGGGGATATATTAGGATTTGGTATCTTTACTTCATTTATCTAAACTTGACTTTATTTTAGTAGACTAAAAATATGGTCATTTTATTGAGGTTATTGCATCCCATGTAAAAAGTGAAATATGGAGATTCTAGACCACTGACTCATGAGTAAAAGGAATTTGGTAGAGTGTAAATGAAAAGGACACCATCATTCAATTAGAAATTCCTATATTAGGAACAGTCAAATTATAATTTGTTATAAGTTATCCAATCTAATTTTCTATTTCTTGGCAAATTTTCTTTTCCCTGGTTGTTAACTGTAATTGCTCAAATGTGCTAGATAAATATTTATTAAAAGATATTCATGCTAAGATTTCAGAGATGAAACCCATGAACTCATGTAGCATGACTTACGCTCTTTAAATCTAGGATAAATTGAAAGAAGGACAAGACTTCTGAGAGGTTGGCCACCTCTTATTATGAAACATCTGTTCTCCCCACCTCCCACCCCCATCTTTAGACTCTGTTAAGCCAAATGGTGTATAAAGCTGACCCGATATACTTTTAATACACCTAAATCTCTAAGTTTTACTGGTGACTCCATGGGATTTTTGTGTACCCAAAAATGATCAATCTCTCCACATACCCAAGATTGACAACAATCCAGGGCTAATCTTGGTGTTCTGAATCTGATTGGTGGGTAAATGTTAAAATGCTACAGGCTGTATCTCAGCTTGGCTAAGTTATTTAATTGAATTAAGTGATACCACATGTAAAACTTAAAAGACTCATACAAAAATAAGAAATGTAATGAAACACTGCTGTTTCCCCATTTTATTAGTTGTTTTCTTTTCATTTTCTGCATCAGGAAAAACTATTTTATTATTCTCTATGTCATTACTGTGCTTTTGAAAGATGTAGAATTGACAACCTCAGGAAAGAAAATGTCTTTATTCATGAAGAAAATAATTATATGAGCAGCAGCAGTTTCTGCTTTGCTTGCATAGCTCCCAGCAAATATTGCTTAAAACTACTGGAAAAAAAAGGTCTATAAGGCATTACAGGAAGAAACAGACATGAACCTTATTTCATTTCCTATTCACCGTGAATTCCTACAACCCCAGGGTGGCAGGGACTTTGGAAACCTTGGTTGAATGATTCATGCCAGATCAGTGACCTAATATCCGTTGAGAGGTGGTGCTTCTTCATTGCTATTTACTAAGGCCGTCTCCCACAAAGAGACCTTGAGTAGGGTGACTCCTCTCTCATCAAAAATCTCCCTCTAAATCCCCCTTGACATTAAAAATGCTGTGTCCTATCTTTGTTGAGTTTTTGAAACTGCAGACCTGGCATCTCCTAGTGAATAGCTATGCTCCTATTTTCAGTTAAACAAACAAACAAACAAAAAACACTAACTGTATTTCACAATGTGTAAAGTTTGGAATTTGGAGGGGTTTGGGGTATAAATCATTTTTTATATATACAGTTTACAGTCTTGTTGATCTTTTCCTTGCCACTGAATACCTGAAGCTACTGTAATAGCCTTCTAAGTGTTTTGCTTCTTAGCAGAAAATGATTTATTGAGTAATGTTACAGCCATTCCCAGGGTAAGTGAGGATGGTATTGAAGTGACTTATGTGAGAGTCTCAATTTTGCAGCACCAGTGCCCCTATTAGAGTTCTTCATGGACAAATCAAAAATCTAAAAGTAATCTGCTTTCATATGTTAAAGATTCTTCTCCCTAAAATCACACTTCTGTGATGATAGAACACTTTTTCCCCGAAAGGGATGGATGTGAATGATATGGCTACTACCTAATCTACGCAATATCCTTCCAGAAGATAATATAAAGTCTGAAGAGTATTCCAAACACTCAGAGAAAGCCTAACTTACAGATTCTTCTCTCTCCTTTCAAACCACTGCTATACACAAACTTAGTGTGATATCAGCAGTCTTATATTTTAGATGTGTTGCTGTTTTTCCTTATTCTCCTTTGCATCCAGGCAACCCATCTCTATTCTTAACTTGCATCCTGGAAGGCTTATCTCAAGTAAATAGGACACGGCAGAACACCAAGCAAAGCAATTTTACTAAAAATCCTACCTCATTTCAAAGGTTTTCTCTGTTCTTACTAAGGTTTTAATTGACATACACATTTGGAAATTCAAATTTATTGATTTCTAGCAGTCCTCACTTAGTAATGACTATCCACTTAACCCTTCTTAAAATTAAAATTCAAAAGGGCGAGTTTTTATTTATTTTACAAATATTAATGCAGTATGTATTACTGATAATAATACCTGGTTAAGTATGACTGTAACTGCATCTTTTCATTGGGTAAGCTTATAAAGGAGAGAGAGTTTCTTGCTAACCACATAAACTCTGTAAATAGAATCTTTCTGGAACAACTGTTACGAATAAAATTAGCTTTGTTTAAAATTCACATCCAAATACAATGTGAGTCTATTTATCACATCTTCCTTTTTCACATCTAAAAATCATAAAACACTCTGAAATAGTCATTCTCTTTATCTTCATTTTATAAGCAACTGCCTAATTTGCATTAGCAACCTAAACAATCATCATTTTATAGAAATGGAAGCATTTACAATTAAAATATCTGCAGGCCAATTATTCACAACTGGAGTATTTAAGAAGATAGCTAGCTTCCTGAGTAGCTGAGAATACAGGCATGTGCCACCACACCCAGCTAATTTTTTTATATTTTGTAGAGATGAGGTCTCACTATATTGTCAAGGCTGGTCTTTAACTTTAGCCTCAAGAAATCCTCCACCTCAGCCTCCCAAAATGCTGGGATTATAGGTGTGAGCCACTGAACCCAGCCAAACACCAAGATAGGTACCACAGCAGTGCTCTGTGGAGATTTTTTTTTTTTTTTTTTTTGAGATGGAGTCTCACTCTGTCGCCCAGGCTGGAGTGCAGTGGCGTGATCTCAGCTCACTGCAGCCTCTGCCTCCCGGGTTCATGCCTTTCTCCTGTCTCAGCCTCCTGAGTAACTGGGACTACAGGCGCCCGCCACCACGCCTGGCTAATTTTTTGTATTTTTAGTAGAGACAGGGTTTCACCATGTTAGCCAGGATGGTCTCGATCTCCTGACCTCGTGATCCACCCACTTCGGCCTCCCAAAGTGCTGGGATTACAGGCATGAGCCACCGCTCCTGGCCGAGATTCTTAACTGAAAATATTTATGTCAAATTATTACCCAAGTGTGCTCTGCCTTCACAGCTAAGTAAGCTTTTTATAATCGTCTGTTAATTTGCAACTTTAAACCCACCACTCATTGTTATTCCTTTCTATTGCAAAAAAAAAGCCACTTCGTCGTTAAAGAGCTAAGGTGACATAAACACTGCTGTCTAGCTATGCCCTTGTGGTTCTAGCAATTTTAACAGTCACCTGAAAGCCCAGGTCTGTCTCTAAGTCATGAGGTTTTAAACATAGCTCACTAAAAATAAATAAATAAATAAATAAAAAAGAAGATAGCTATAGGACAAAATAAATCTGAGAGTGAGAAAAGTTGTCACTCTCTGAAGTTATCTTCAGGTTGTTTTATAATTATTTTGTTATCTATTGCTTAGTGAGAAACTACCTCAATTCTTAGTGGCTTAAAACAATCACTTTGATTTTTCTTCCTAATTTTGATGGTAAAGAATTGCAGAACTCATCTAAGGCAGTTTGACTTAAGCAGTGTCAACTAGAATAATTAGAAATAGAGAATCTATGGCCAGGCGCGGTGGCCCACTCCTGTAATCCCAGCATTTCGGGAGGCCGAGATGGGTGGATCACGAGGTCAGGAGATCAAGACCATCCTGGCTAACAAGGTGAAACCCCGTCTCTACTAAAAATACAAAAAATTGGCAGGGCGTGGTGTCGGGCGCCTGTAGTCCCAGCTACTCGGGAGGCCGAGGCAGGAGAATGGCGTGAACCCAGGAGGCGGGGCTTGCAGTGAGCTGAGATCGCGCCACTGCACTCCAGCCTGGGTGACAGAGCCAGACTCCGTCTCAAGAAAAAAAAAAAGAAATAGAGAATCTATATTGAAAGCGGCTTCTTCGCCACATCTGAATATTTAGCCTCCTTTGCCTCTCCAATTCTCCGGAAGACATCTTATCCTCCAGAGAATCTACATGGCCTGATTATCTCTTCTCACAGTCCAGAGGTCCCAGAGCAGTTGCTTTCTTACCAGGTGACTGGCTTCTAAGAGTAAGCGTTCCAAAAAACAGAAAGTGGAAGCTGTCAAACCTTTATGGCTCATACTTGAAAACTGGTGCAATGTTACTGTGTAACTTATCCATTTGTGAAAACAGAAGAAAGCTTTACAGAGACCAAGGGGTAGAGAGTTAGGCCCCAACTCTCAAAGGGACAAATATCCACAATTTATGGCAATCATCAATCTCCCACAGTAAGAGAATTCTCATGCTAGTCTTTAGTAGAATAATTCTAAGTGATATCTGATGAATTGTAGGAAGATGATGTTTTCAGTCTTCTCTTCCAATTGTTAACATGAAGAATGGACTGTATGAAAAGCTTCCAAAGCTCATAATGACAAAGTTTATGTCAAAGCTATGTCAAGGCTATGAAAAAGTTGTCTCTACAGTTATAATCTATAAATCTTGACATTTCTTAACAGAAACGTCTGCCTGGACCTTCCTCTTACTTAACTATTTCAGGATGTACACTATAGAAGTAATGTAGTTATTGCTACGTTTGCAATAGTGCCATTAGAACATGTCACGTTTACGTAACAGTGACCCTTAAAGACATTCCAGAAGTTGATATTTAGGAATCAGTTTGGGGCCGGGCGCGGTGGCTCACGCTTGTAATCCCAGCACTTTGGGAGGCCGAGGTGGGCGGATCACGAGGTCAGGAGATCAAGACCACAGTGAAACCCCGTCTCTACTAAAAATACAAAAAAAAAAAAATTAGCCGGGCGTGGTGGCGGGCACCTGTAGTCCCAGCTACTCGAAGAGGCTGAGGCAGGAGAATGGCGTGAACCCAGGAGGTGGAGCTTGCAGTGAGCCGAGATCGGGCCACTGCACTCCAGCCTGGGTGACAGAGCAAGACTCCGTCTCAAAAAAAAAAACAAACAAAAAAAACAACAACAAAAAGAATCAGTTTGGTTGAGGATAGGGCAATAGTTGGGAATTTGCTATACAAAATGTTAAGTTGATATGTATCTCATATAAAAGTGTATACTGCATTGCTAAATGGATAGAATTAACCTAATGTTTATCAACAAATGATTAGATTACAAAATGTGGTATATATACAAAATGAAATACTATTCAGCAATAAAAACGAGTAAAGTCATGTTACATGCAGCAACCTGGATGAAACTGGAGGCAACTGTCTTAAGCGAAACATGCCAGACATAGGAAGACAAGTGCCACAGGTTCTTACTTATAAGTGGGAGATAAATAATGTGTACACATGGACATAGAGTATGGAATGATAGACAGTTAGGCTTGGAAGGGTGCAGGGGTGGTAAGGAGGGATGGGGAGAAATTACTTAATGGATACAATGTACAGTATTCAGGTGAGGGATACATGCAAAACTCTGACTTGACCACTATGCATGTAACACAACTGCACTTGTACCCCATAAACTTATATCAATGAAAAATGAAAGAATTAGGGAGCAATTACAGAAAAATACTACTTGTCACTTTTTTTCCCTTAAACAGCCACTGAATTTTTTTTTCACTCCCACTGCCCAGCCTGGAGTGCAGTGGCGTGATCTTGGCTCACTGCAACCTCCACCTCCCAGGTTCAAGAAATTCTCATGCCTCAGCCTCCTGAGTAGCTGGGATTATAGGCATGCACCACCACACCCAGCTAATTTTTGTGTTTTTAGTAGACACAAGAGTTTCTCCATGTTGGGCAGCCTTGTCTTGAACTCCTGACCTCCTGACCTCAAGTGATCCACCTGCCTCAGCTTCCCAACATGCTGGGATTACAGGCATGTGCCAATGCACCTGGCCTCCATTGAATAAATATTAATTAATGTTAACTCTGAGTCAGTCCCTGCATTAAATTATAGTACCCACCCGTATCTGTGGGAGATAGGTTCTGATACTCCTGGTGATGCCAGAAACAAGGAATATGTGAAATCCTACATATACTATGCTTTTGCCTATACATACATAATTATAATAAAATTTATGGCTGAGTGCCATGGCTCAAGCCTGTAGTCCCAGCACTTTGGGAGGCCGAGGCAGGTGGATCACGAGGTCAGGCATGGTGGCGGATGCCTGTAGTCCCAGTTACTCGGGAGGCTGAGGAAGGAGAATGGCGTGAACCCAGGAGGCAGAGCTTGCAGTGAGCTGAGATTGTGCCACTGCACTCCAGCCTGAGTGACAGAGCCAGACTCCATCTCAAAGAAAAAAAAAAAATTATTCTGCAGAATGGGAAAATCTCACCCTATAGTCAGTAAACACTTTTAATTTGTCTCCAACTCTAGCCTACAAACAAGGGCTTTTAAGAAAATATTTGCTGCTCCTTGATCTCAGAACATCTTGGCAAATCCCAGAGTATTCCATTCATTTTCAGATATAAAATGGTAAAATTTTAAAGCATAATTTATATATCATATATTTTATACCTATAGTACATATTCTATGTATACATAGTATAATAGTGTATACATTTTATACTGAAAGTATATATTTTATACAATTATTATTATCATTTTTGAGACAGAGTCTCGCTCTGTCACCCAGGCTGAAGTGTGGTGGTGTGATCTCTGCTCACTGCAACCTCCACCTCCCAGGTTCAAATGATTCTCCTCCCTCAGCCTCCTGAGTAGCTGGGATTACACGCATGCACCACCATGCCTGGCTAATTTTTGTATTTTTAGTAGAGACAGGGTTTCACCATGTTAGTCAGGCTGGTCTCAAACCCCCGACCTCATGATCCGCCCTGCTCGGCCTCCTAAAGTGATGGGATTGCAGGCGTGAGCAACCACACCCAGCCTATACAATTAGTTTTTAACAAAAAGTTTAATTTTTAATTTTTTCTTGGTACATAATAGATGCATATATTTATGGGGTATGTGATAGATTTTGATACAGGCATACAATACATAATAATCACTCCAGAGTAAATGGGTATTCATCACTTCAAGCATCTATTCTTTCTCCGTGTTGTAAACATTTCAATTATACTCTTTTATAAAATAATTGTTGACTACAGTCACCTTGTTGTACTATGAAATACTAGATCTTATCTAACTATGTTTTTGTACCCATTAACTATCCCACTTACACCCCCAGCCTAACCCACTATCCTTCCCAGACTTTGGTAATCATCTTTCTACTCTCTGTTACCGTGAGTTCAATTGTTTTAATTTTTGGCTCCCACAAATAAGTGAAAACATGAGAAGTTTATCTTTCTATGCATAGCTTATTTCTCCTAACATAAAGACCTTCAGTTTTATCCACATTGTTGGAAATGACAGGATCTAATTCTTTCTTAAAGCTGAATGGTACTCGGTTGTATATGTGTACCACATTTTCTTTATCCATTCATCTATTGATGAACACAGGTTGCTTCCAAATCTTGGCTATTGTGAATGGTGCTGCAATGAACGTAGGAATGCAGATCTCCTCAATGTACTGATACGTAAATATAAAGTGGGATTACTTTTTTATTTCTCTTTCAGATTGTTTGCTGTTGGTATATGGAAATGCTATTGTTTTTCTATGTTTATTTTGTATCCTGCAACTTTACTGAATTTATCAGTTCTCATAAGTTTCTTTATTGGTGGAGTCTTTGGGGTTTTCCAGATATAAGATCATATATCTGCAGACAAGGATAATTTGACTTAATCTTTTACATTTTAGATGTCCTTTATTTTATTCTCTCATCTGATTGCTCTAGCTAGGACTTCTAGTACTATATTGGATAACAGGGTGAAAATGGGTGTTCTTGTCATATTCCAGATCTTAGAAAAAAGGCTTTCAGTTTTCCCCATTCAGTATGGTACTGGCTATGGATCTGTCACATATGGCTATCATTATGTTGAGTTATGTTTCTTCTATTCCCCACTTTTTGAGGGTTTTTAATTATGAAGAGATTTTGAATTTTATCAACTGCTTTTTCTGCATCAACTGAAATGAATGTATGGTTTTCGTCTTTCATTTTGTTGACATTATGTATCACACTGATTAATTTACAGATATTGAACTATCCTTGCATTCCTGAGATAAGTCCTACTTGGTCATGATGAATGACTTTTTTAAGTTATTGTTGAATTTGGTTTGTTTGTATTTTCTTGAGGATTTTTACATCAATGTTCATCAGGGATATTGACTGGTAGTTTTCTTTTTTTAATGTGTCTTTATCTGTTTTTTTTTTTTTTTTTTTTTTTTTTACCAGCCTCATAGAATGAGTTTCATGCCTCTCTCTTTTTCAGAATAGTTTTGTGTAGGATGGGTTTTAGCTTTTCTTTACTTTAAATGTTCAGTAAAATTCAGCAGTGAAACCATCAGGTTCTGCACATTACTCTCCTGGGAAACTTTTTGTTTAATGGCTTAGATTGTATTACTTTTTACTGGTCTGTTAAGGTTTTGAATATCTTCATGGTTCAGTCTTGGTAGGTTGCATATGCTAGGAATATATCCATCTCCATTCGATTTTCTAATTTATTGATTTATAGTTGCTCATAGTAGGCTCCGATGATTCTTTTAATTTCTGCAGTATTGGGTGTAATGTCTCTTTTTCCATCTCTGATTTTATTTATCTGGATCTTCTTTCTTTTTTCTTATCTGGTCAGGCTAAAGGTTTGTCAGTTTTGATTGTTTTCAAAAAAACAACTTTTTGTTCCATTGATCTTTTGTATCATGTTCTTTGTTTCAATTTTACTTACGTCTGCTTTGATCTTTATTTATTTATTATTTGATCTGCTAATTTTGGGTTTGGTTTGCTCATGCAGTTCTAGAAGATAAATTTTTATGTTGTTTATTTAAAGTTTGTCTACTTTTTTGATGTATGTGCTTATAACTATAAACTTCCCTTTTACTATTGTTTTCACTGTATCCCCTGGGATCTGGGATATTTTGGGTATATTTTGCTTTGATTATCATTTGTTTCCATTTCAATTTCCTTCTTAATTCCTTCATTGACTTACTGGTAATTCAGGAGCATATGGTTTAATTTCCATGTGTTTGTATAGGTTCCACTATTCCTCCTATTATTGATTTCCAGTTTTAGTCTATCATGGTCAGAGAAGATACTTGATATTATTTCAATTTTGAAAAATTTTTAAGACTTTTTTGTGACCTAACATATGGTATAACTTTAAGAATTACTCATGTGCTGAGGAGAAGAATGTGTATTCTGCAACCATTGGATGAAATTTTCTGTAAATACTGGTTATGCCTTGGCTGGGTGCAGTGGCTCACGCCTGTAATCCCAGCACTTTGGGAGGCCAAGGCAGGTGGATCACAAGATCAGGAGATTGAGACCTCCTGGCTAACATGGTGAAACCCTGTCTCTACTAAAGATACAAAAAATTTAGCCAGGCATGGTGGTGGACACCTGTAGTCCCAGCTACTCAGGAGGCTGGGGCAGGAGAATGGTGTCAACCCGGGAGGTGGAGTTTGCAGTGAGCCAAGATCACACCAATGCACTCCAGCCTGGGCAACAGAGCAAGACTCCGTCTCAAAAAAAAAAAAATCTATTATGCCAATTTGGTCTATAGCTCAGATTAAGTCCAGTGTTTCTTTCTTACTGTTATGTCTGGATAATCTGTCCAGTGCTGAAAATGGGGTGTTGAATTCTCTAACTATTATTGCATTGGGGTCTATCTTTCTGTTTAGCTCTGATAATATTTACTTTGTATATCTGGGTGCTCCAGTTTTGAGTGCATATATATTTACAGTTATATCCTCTTGCTGAATTGATCCCTTAATCATTATATAATGACCTTCTTTGTCTGCTTTTATAGTTTTTTCTTACAATCTATTTTTCTGTATTTTTCTGATATACATATAGCTATTCCTGCTATTTTTTGCTTTCTTTTTTTTTTTTTTTTTTTTTTTTTGTGATGGAGTTTCACTCTGTCACCCAGGCTGGAGTGCGGTGGCGCGATCTCAGCTCACTGCAAGCTCTGCCTCCCCAGTTCATGCCAATCTCCTGCCTTAGCCTCCTGAGTAGCTGGGACCACAGGCGCCCGCCATCACGCATGGCTAATTTTTTGTATTTTTAGTTGAGAGACGGTGTTTCACCATGTTAGCCAGGATGGTCTCGATCTCCTGACCTCGTGATCTGCCTGCCTCAGCCTCCCAAAGTGCTGGGATTATAGGCATGAGCCACCACACCAGGCCCAGCTTTCCATTTTTATGCAATATCTTTTTCCATCTCTTTATGTTTTCAGTCTGTATTTGTCTTGATAGGTGTAGTGTTTCTTGTAAACACTAGATTGTTGGGTCTCACTTTTTTGTCCATTCAGCCACTTTATGTTTTTAGATTGGAGAGTTTAGTCCATTTAAATTCAGTGTAATTATTGATAATTAAGGACTTACTCTTGTCATTTTGTTGTTGGTTTTCTGGTCTTCTTTCCTTCCTTCTTCATTATATTTAAGGTGATTTTCTTTGGTGGTATATTAACTTCTAGCTTTTGATTTTCTGTCTATTCATTGTATGTTTTTAGATTTGAGATTACCATGAGGCTTGCAAATCATATCTCATATCCATTTTTTTAACTGATAACAACTTAATGCTGATTACTTAAACAAACAAAACCAAAGCAAAGAGAAAACCAATAAAAACCTTATACCTTAACTTTCTCCCCTGCTTTTTAACTTCTTGTTGCTTCTGTTTATATCTGTTTGTACTGTCTATATCTTGAAAAGTTATTGTAGCTATTATTTTTGATAATTTCATCTTTTAGTTTTTCTAATTAAGATATGGGTAGTTTATATGCCACAATTACAGTACACTGTGCCAATGAATTTTTTACCTTTATATGATTTCTTATTGTTCATTAATGTCCTTTGCTTTCAGATTGAAGGACTCCCTTTAGCATTTCTTGTTAGACAGGTCTGGTGTTAATAAAATCCCTCAGCTTTTGTTTGATCTGAGAAAGTGTTTATTTCTCCTTCATATTTGAGGAATATTTTCACCAGATACACTGTTCTTAGATCATTTTTTTTCCTTCAGCACTTTAGATCATTGCCAGTGGTTACACTATTATTAGTATAATGTATTTTTTATCATATAGTTCAAAATATGTTGTTATAATTAACTAAGTCTACTTATAAACTATGATTAAATACAATTACATTATAATTATATATTTTTATATTAAATTATTTGATTCAGAATTAATTAATATTAAAAATAATTAATTAATTATAAAAGTTCACCAAGTCAAAAAAGCTTTATCTGTTCCATTCAAAGCATCTCCTCTTCTCAAGCTCAGGTTTTACCCAAAGTGGGTAAGGAGGATGTGGTGATTTTTTTCTCCCTTTATTACTTCACCCTATTTTTGCAGGATTCTCTAGGATTAAATCAAGGAAAGAGGCAATTAGAAAAATTAAGGAAAATAAGTTTCCCATTGACCTCTGCCATTGTAATGTTATCATCAGTACCTTCTGTCTGGCTGACACTGAAGGTCTTTTTTTTTTTTTTTCCGTAAGACAGATACGGGAAGTTTTTGTGGGGCTGGAGGGGAATGGGAGGATATGGCCTACAGGATCTTATAAACTGTATTTTCTTGATGATGGTGATATACTTTGCACTTCCTACAATTGGTCATTCAACCTAAAGTTTCTATTTATTAAAATTTTCTATTGTTTGCCCCAACAGCCATTTTCTTGTGAATGTTTCTTTAAATATGGTTTAAATTTGTCCCATCCACTTGACTCACAAAAAATTAACTTCATTACTCCAAAAAGTAGACAGCCAGCTTGCCAACTTCTGAACTCTGTATTTGCCCTGCTCTCTTGCTCTCATGTTTTTTTTCCCTTTCTTAATAATAGCTTATAAGAGAAGCAGTCTCCAATTCTATGTTCACATATATCTCCAAACTCCACAGGATCCATAGTCACCTCTTTCAAGAGCTCCTTACTACTCTGATGGCAATGATTCCTCATTATGTCATAGTTTAGCAAACATACAGCCCAGACCGCCATGTCAGCCTCTCCTTTTGACAAATGCTTGTTATGAAGAGGGAGAAATTATTTTCTTTTCTTTAATTTTCAACATGGAAGAGAGGGGAGGTTTTGACCTTTTTCTCTTGTGGCTGCAATTCATAACTGAGTCTTTCCTTTTTCAATGAATCATTCTACTAAATACTATTTAGTAGTATTTAATCTATTACATATAATATATCAGTAATTACTATGTATATAGTAGACTAATATAGTAATTAGTATAGTATCTATTAAATAGTCTGGCATTATGTCATGAAACATGGTTGCAGAATATTATCTAGCATATTTCTGATATATGGAGATAATTATTGGCTATTTTTCTTAAATTTGGGGCTTCAGGGAAATTCTGAAACAGCATTCTGTTACATGAAATTGGAGCTCAGAGGAGTTTGATTTAAATGTTCAGACCATATGGAGAATGAATACGAGGGCATAGTAAAGGCCAAAATAACCTACAAAAATAATGGTTTTCCTATAGGAAAAAGAAAAATCATAAAAACACCATGAGGAGTTCTAGCATTTATAGTTCTGGTGAGGGAGAAGAAAGAGATTTGGAAGGAGACCAAACATGACTACAGTTATAAGAAAGCACTCAGGAGAGTGTAATATCTTGAAAACTCTAATACTAAGGGCTCTCAGTTGAAGACAAGTAAATTTTCTCTAGTTAGTTTAAGCCAAAAGATATGTATTTTAAAACATTATGTAGTTTACAGTGTCTTTGTGAAGATAACAGAATTGAGCTTGGTTGTGTAACATCCCTAAAGAAATTAACCAGATAAAATGCCCAGACTCATCCTGAAATACTATAGCTGCCACCTCAATAAACTTGGCATCTATGACATTAGGGTATGGGAAGTAAGAACTTCATTTCATTCATTCAGAAGAATCAGGTAGGTCTGCCAACATACTTGCTTATGTACCCAATATTCCTGCCTCACTACCTGACTTTAAAAACCTAGAAGTCATTGGTAAAATGAAGAGCTATTTCATTCTATTTGTGGGAGTATAAGCTTCCCTGCAGCTAGTCAAGAAGTAATGGGGTATGGGATTTTGTACAGAGTATGTATAAAACTCTTGAAAACTTTGACACTAAAGGAAAGTAGAAAACTTGGATAGTAACAGGAAACAAGTGTTTACCAAATAGTGATTTTCTTTCATTGTTTTGCTTTTAGAATGACAGACATTAGCATACATTTCCGTGCTGATTAAAATATTGTAAAGGATAGAGAGACTAATAGATATTAATAAATTTAAGATTCGACTGTGCGTGGTGGCTCACACCAGTAATCCCAGCATTTTGGGAGGCCAAGGCGAGCGGATAACTTGAGGTAGGCAGTTCGAGACCAGCCTGACCAACATGGAGAATCCCCATCTCTACTAATAATAAAAAATTAGCCAGGCATGGTGTCACATGCCTGTAGTCCCAGCTACTGGGGAGGCTGAGGCAGGAGAATTTCTTGAACCCAGGAGGCGGATGTTGCAGTGAGCCATGATTGCGCCACTGCACTCCAGCCTGGGTGACAGAGCAAGACTATATCTCAAAACAAACAAACAAAAACCAATTAAGATTCAAAAATATTGGCCGGGCACCGTGGCTCATGCCTGTAATCCCAGCACTTTGGGAGGCCGAGACGGGCGGATCATGAGGTCAGGAGATCCAGACCATCCTGGCTAGCACAGTGAAACCCCGTCTGTACTAAAAATACAAAAAAATTAGCCGACCGTAGTGGCAGGCGCTTGTAGTCCCGGCTACTCAGGAGGCTGAGGCAGGAGAACGGCATGAACCCAGAAGGTGGAGCTTGCAGTGAGCCGAGATCATGCCACTGCACTTCAGCCTGGGTGACAGTGCGAGACTCCGTCTCAAAAAAAAAAAAAAAAAAAAAAAAAAAAAAAAATTCAAAAATATTTAAAAAGGCAAGAGGGAATGAGATAAAGACTGTAGATTGAGCAAGCGGTCTTTGATTGAAGAAATATATCCTTAGATACGAAAGAAGGATGTGTTAGTCCATTCTCACACTGTTATAAAGAATTACCTGATACTGGGCAATATGTGAAGAAAGGAGGTTTAATTGACTCACAGTTCCACAGGCTATACAGGAAGCATGGCTGAGAGGCCTCAGGAAACTTGCAATCAGGGCAGAAGGCAAAGTGGAAGAAAGCATATGTTACTATGGCAGAGCAGGAGAGACAGAGAGTGAAGGAGGAAGTGCTACGCACTTTTAAACCATCAGATCTCCTGATAATTCACTCACTGTCATAAGAACAGCAAGGTGGAAATCTACCCCCATGATTCAATCACCTCCCACCAGGTCTTCCCCCAACACTGGGAATTAAAATTCATCATGAGATTTGGGTGGGAATACACAGCCAAACCATATCAGATGGGTAAAGGTAAAGACTGGCAAAGTCAATTGTTTAATTAAGAGAGGAAAGCTAATGATGTGTCTTTCATATATTTTAATCTAATCAAAATATACATTAATGTCATCATTTGATATAAAGATGGAGAGTAGAAATTGGAAGAATCTGGTAGGAAATGTAAACTTTCTTAAGAAACATGGCACTGGGATTGCCAAGTTGTGTTGAGTGTTTGTTTGAAACATGGAATTATAATTTTAAAGTAAATCCAGTCTGCCAGGTTATGTTATTAGGTTGTGGTCAAAATGATGAATCACAGATTAACCTGGATAAAATGAAAAGTGAAGATAGGCATTCCTTGATAGATAGAAATCAATAACATAATGTGAAGGTCATTACATGTTCAAAAATATTTAAGTGGAGTTACTTGAGTAAGTAGAGAGGAAGACAGGGAATTATGGTGCCAGAATAGAAGGCATACATTCAATAATTTGACAATACTTAGAATTTGGTGCTAATAAATCCTAAAAAGTGTCATTGGAATTGACTATGACATACGATGTTTGGGGAAGAGGAGGAGAGAAGATCATTGAAGATTAATGATAAAGAGGTGAATAACCTGAGACCAGAGTGTTGGTGAGATCATTTACAAAGATGTTGCTGTGGTTTGAAGGTTTGTCTCTGCCAAACCTCATGTTCAAATTTCATATCTACTGTTGTAGGTGAGGCTTAATGGGAGCTGTCTAGGTCATGGAGGTGGATCCCTCCTGAGTATAGTAATGCCTTCCAGGGGGTGTATTGAGTGAGTTCTACTATATTCGTTCCTGCCAAGAGCTGGTTGTTATAAAGCCTGATATATTGCTCTTCCCTCTCTCTCGCTTTCTCTCCATGTGATCTCTGTACAAGCCAGCTCCCCTTCATGTTTCCCAATGAGTGGATGAAGCTGGAGGCCCTCACCAGATCCAGATTCCCAATCTGGAACTTTTTAGCCATCAGAATCCTGAACAAAATAAGCCCTTCTTTAGAAGGTACTCAGCCTCAGGTATTCCCTTATAGCAATACAAAATCGATTGAGACAGATAACTATGGCTCCACTGATAATTACGGGAGTTCACAGAGAAAGAAAAACTGTGAACCAGTTTGAACCATTTTAAAAACTGAAGTTTATTTGAATCAGTAGGGTTACTCACCAAAGGATGAGACCAGGAAGTCTGTAGAGAAGGAAGGGAGAAGCTGGGTATCTCTGATTGTTGCAAATAT
The DNA here is from genome assembly GCF_028878055.3 of Symphalangus syndactylus. Taxonomy (NCBI): domain Eukaryota; kingdom Metazoa; phylum Chordata; class Mammalia; order Primates; family Hylobatidae; genus Symphalangus; species Symphalangus syndactylus. The sequence goes on from NC_072428.2 coordinate 17,422,097, forward strand.
CAGGCAAGCAGGATTTTTTCAAGGGGGTAGAAAGTTGGTGTTCTAAAATTTAAGTGGTGAACAATATATATAATTTCCCTGTCAATTTATGTAAAAAATTAGCCAGTACTTCAGGTGTCAGTAGAGAAAGGGGTGCTGTCTGACAGCAGCTGCATTTCAGTAAAAGAGATGATATAAATATTTGAGAAGCAGTTGCAATGTAGGAAAATTGTATCATCACCTTTTAGGGAATCCAGAGGACACAATGGAAGGGCTGTGAAGAAAGGGAATGTGTGGGGAAATTACTTGAATTATTTGGTCACATTAAGAGGAAAGAATGGGAGTAAATGTCTGAAAGACAGTTGAATGTAGGAGAAGCTTACCCTTCTAGCAATGATTTGAGTAAGCATATCTGGGAGGTATGGTAGTCTAAATTGTGATAGGCTTTTAGAAGATACCTATATCAGTCTGAGTTCTATCTTGCACACAGCAGGATAGAATTTGATGTGAAAGATAACTTTTATAAGGAATCTTTTGTGAAAGATAAATGTAGGCAAGCAATTAGTAGTCAGAGAGAAACTTCAAGCCTCAATGCAGGGCTGACACCTGTTAAAGAAATGATGGAAAGAGAGAAGTTTATACAGAAGGAGCCTCAGAGTATAGTCTAGCTCTGAGAACATTTGGGGCATAATGATAGGGAATACTCAAATGAAGATTTCCCAAGTCCTTTGCTAAGCAAAAACAGTGAAGTTCTAGACCCTGCTAATGATTAGTTAATGGCTGAGGAACATGACCTCAGTGTTTGGGAAATACTTGTCTCAGCCTGCAGGCTGATTCCTTACAGAAAGATCTCATGAAGAGATTTGAGTAGTGTATCTTTGTGACTATCACAAGTAAGAATTCAGTTCTAGACTATCAGAAGGAATAACTCAATTTTAAGGAAGCTTCCTTTGAAGATGTTTCCTGAGATGATACATTTCTCCCCTAGAATTAGTTATATCAAAAAGTTTAAAAAATGTTTAGTAGATTCACATCTTAGTAAAGAAGACATAAAAGAGTATTAAAATAAATTAACATAATTATACAATGTGGTAAAATCCATCAATTGTCCTTATGATGTCTTTGAAAAAGAGGTGAAAGGAAGTGACTTTGTTGTAATATAAATTGATGAATTTTCAACTTTTTGAATGGCCTTGCCAAAAAAATATTCAATTATTGATCAATGTTAGTACACTGGAATCTTTAAAGTGACATCTCAAGAACTTGTCCTTAAAAATATCTCATTCAACTTTTTTTTTTTGGTAATCAGTGATTTAAAATGTCAATGAGAAACATCAGCAGGTAGTAAGAAGCTGACGGGAGAAATTGACTGGGTTTCAAAACATAAAAGAATCAGAATCCAAAATTATCTTAAGTATCTACTATGGCAAACTACAAAAAATTAAATAGGAAAAGATTTATCTCACAATTTCAACATTGTAAATGTAAGATGGTGAGAATCACATTCTGTGTTGCTATGCCCAGAAAAAACCTGGCAGTACTGCACTGATATTTGGAATGTTACATTTAAAAAAAGATCATTGACAATTCAAGAGCTTTTACAGGATAAAGACAAGCCAGGCAGGTGATTTAAAGCTGTGTCACATACTTAACACCCATCAATAATGGTTGGCATCCTACTGGTCTTAGAATTAAATTCTAAATTGTGAGCATATGCCACAATGCCTTCTCTCTGGTTTTCAAGCACAACAAGCACCTTTGTGTCTCAGAAAATTTGAACTTGCTCCTTTCTCTCCCTGAACATTCCATCCCTTCTCACCCTATAATCAGTTCAAGCAGCCACCTCAGTGTTTCTGAAGAGATGCAAAGGAGGATCTAAGCGTAACCTAACCCAGATTTGGCTGCTTGCCACTTGAAAGCCAAACACAAGAGATGAGAGTTGGTGGAAGGAAAAGCAGGTTTATTCCTCAAGCCATGAAAATGGAGGACTAGTGTACTAACATAGCTTCTTAAGTCAATACACATTTCAGGCTCAGTTTTTGTTAAGGGAAGGGGGAAGAGAAAGAGGTTGTAATCAAGAGGTGATCAATGACCACACACATCTGAGCACCCGTGAGGATCTGAGATTAGGAACTTCTTTGTCCTTGGTCAGGTTACAATGCTCCTGTAAATCTTTAAAAAAAAACAGTGAGTTGCTTACATACTTTCTCTTTAATCCCAGAGTTTATTTTAAAAACTACATGACTGCTGTTTTTGCATATTATCTCAGTGTTCTGAAATTATACTAGCCTATGTGCAGGAATGGGCAAAGGACCCTTAAAAATGGAGTTAGTTATGCTAGTTCCTTTGCAAATTCACTGTTACAATTCCCCACTGTCCAAAGGCTCATTTCACTATCTTGTAGTACCTTGGAAATGGGATGTTGTCTTTCATCTGCCTACTTCCTGCTTCAAAAAATGAATAGGGGCAACTGTGGAATGAAATCAAGGACCTGAATACCAGCTGGATGCCAGATTCTTGTTTTTTTCTAAATGTTTATGAAGACTCAATTTCCCAGTCAAAAAGGATGTAGGGCCACATCTATGGGATGAGTGGTCTTGCAAGAAGCAAACATGAACAGAAGTTAGTATACTGCCCTGTGTCTTAACATATTTGGCAATTGTTAACTTTCTTAACACCTCAGTTGGTTTTCCCACCAGGGTAGAATCCTGGAATGACCTACCATATAATATTTCAAAGAGACTCAATTTGAGCCTATTTTGGAAAGCTGTTCTAATGCACAACCGAGCAACTGGAAACACCTTATCCCAAGTCAGATTAGTTTCTTGACATATTTTGACAGTACTTTTTTTTTAGGACATGACTTACCAGTTTTTTTCATCAATTGTGTTCTCCAAAATGACAATCTAAAGATTGTGGAAAGAAGTAAGTCACAATTTTCCCTGGCATTCCTGGATCTATTATAGTCTTTATCAAATCAGGGTATAGGCAGGCATTAACTACAGAATACATAGCACCTATGTCAATAAGAAAGTCAATAAGTTTGTTTCCCACTGATATGGTTTGGCTGTATCACCACTCAAATCTCACCTTGAATTATAGTAATCCCCACATGTCAAGGGTGGGGCCAGGTGGAGATAATTGAATCATAGGAGCAGTTCCCCCATGCTGTTCTCATGGTAGTGAATAAGTCTCATGAGATTTGATGGTTTTATAAATGTGAGTTCCCCTGCACATGCCTGCTACCATGTAAGATGTGCCTTTGCATCTCCTTTGCCTTCTGCCATGATTGTGAGGCCTCCCCAGCCATCTGAAACTTTGAGTTCATTAAATCTCTTTCCTGTATAAATTATCCAGTCTCGGGTATGTCTTTATTAACAGCATCAGAACAGACTAATACAGTAAGTTAATACAGTAGAGTGGAATGCTGCTATAACGATACCCAAAAATGTGAAAGGGACTTTTAAACTGGGTAATGGGCAGAGGTTGGAACAGTTTGAAAGGTTCAGAAGAAGACAGGACGATGTGGGAAAGTTTAAAACTTCCTAGAGACTCGTTGAATGGTTTTGGCCAAAATGCTGATAGCGATACAGGCAATAAAATCCAGGCTGAGGTGGTCTCAGATGGAGATGAGGAACTTGTTGGGAACTGGAGTAAAGGTAACTCTTCAATGTTTTATTAAAGAAACTGGCAGCATTTTGCCCCTGCCCCAGAGATTTATGGAACTTTGAACTTGAGGGAGATAATTTAGGGCATCTGGCAGAAGAAATTTCTAAGCAGCAAAGCATTCAAGAGGTGACTTAGGTGCTGTTAAGAGCATTCAGTTTTATGTATTCACAAAAATATGCTTGGGAATTGAAACTTATGTTTAAAAGGGAAGCAGAGCATAAAAGTTCAGAAAAATTTGTACCCTGGTGATGTGATAGAAAAGAAAAACCCACTTTCTGAGGAGAACTTCAAGCTGGCTGTAGAAATTTGCATAAATAGTGACAAGCAAACTATTAATCTCCAAGACAATGGGGAAAATGTCTCTGGGTCATTTTGGAGGTCTTCATGGCAGTCTCTCCCATCACAGGCCTGGAGGCCTAGGAGAAAAAAATGGTTTTGTGGACTGGGCCCAGGGCCTTGCTGCTTTGTGCCTTCTTGGGACTTGGTGCCCTGTATGTCAGGCATGGTTAAAAGGGACCATTGTAGACCTAGGTTATTGCTTCAGAAGATGTAAGCCCCAAGCCTTGGGGGCTTACACATGGTGTTGGGCCTGCAGTGCAGGTGCACAGAAGTCAAGATTTGAGGTTTGGGAACCTCTGCCTAGATTTCAGAGGATGTATGGAAACACCTGGATGCCAAGGCAGAAGTCTTCTGCAGGGGTGGAGCCCTCATGGAGAACCTCTGCTAGGGCAGTGCAGAAGGAAATGTGGGGTCAGAGCCCCTACACATAGTCCCCACTGGGGCACTGCCTAATGGAGTGGTGAGAAGAAGGCCACCATCCTCTAGATCCCAGAATTATGGATCCACTGACAGCTTGCACTGTGCACCCAGAAAAGCCACAGATGCTCAACACCAGCCCATGAAAGCATCTGAGAGGGTGGCCGTACCCTGTAAAGCCACAGGAGTGGGGCTGCCCAAGGCTATGGGAGCCCCCCCTCTTGCATCAGAATGACCTGGATATGAGACATAGAGTCAAAGGAAATAATTTTGGAGCTTTAAGATTTGGCTGCCCTGGCCAGGTGTGGTGGCTCACGCCTGTAATCCCAGCACTTTTCGAGGCCAAGGCAGGCAGATCACGAGGTCAGGAGATCAAGACCATCCTGGCTAACATGGTGAAACCTCATCTCTACTAAAAACACAAAAAATTAGTCAGGCGTGGTTGCAGGTGTCTGTAGTCCCAGCTACTTGGGAGGTTGAGGCAGGAGAATGGAGTGAGCCCAGGAGATGGAGCTTGCAGTGAGCCAAGATGGCACCACTGCACTCCAGCCTGGGTGACAGAGTGAGACTCCATCTAAAAAAAAAAAAAAAAAGATTTGACTGCTCCATTGGATTGCAGACTTGCATGGGGCCTGTAGTTTCTTTGTTTTGGCCAATTTATCCCATTTGGAATGGGTGTATTTACCCAATTCCTGCATCCCCATTGTATCTAGGAAGTGAATAACTTGCTTTTGATTTTACAGGCTCATAGGCTGAATGGACTTTCATTGTCTCAGATGAGACTTCAGACTGTTAATGCTGGAATGACTCAAGACTTGGGGGACTGTTGGGAAGGCATGATTGGTTTTGAAATGTGAGGACATAAGATTTGAGAGGAGCCAGGGCCAAATGATATGGTTTGGATATGTCCCCACCCAGATCTTACTTGAGTTATAATAATCCCCACATGTCAAGGGTGGGGCCAGGTGGAGATAATTGAATCATGGGGAGTTTGCCCCATACTGTTCTCATGGTGGTGAATAAGTCTCATGAGATCTGATGGTTTTATAAATGGGGATTCTCTTGCACAAGCTCTTGCCTGCCGTCATGTAAGACATGCCTTTGCTCCTCCTTTGCCTTCTGCAGTGATTTTGAGGCCTCCCCAGCTATTTGGAACTATGGGCCCATTAACCCTCATTTTCTTTATAAATTACCAGTCTCAGGTTTGTCTTTATTAGCAGTGTGAGAACAGACTAATATCCTCACTGTCAATTATATACCAAGGGCTCCTGTGGGAATATGATGACAGGTTGACAAAGCATATATATTTAACAGGTTACAGGGGAAGCTATGAATATTTATAAAAGTAATCTTGACACATATATACTGAACAAGCATGTATATAACATGCAACCCATATTCACCTTGGAGACTTAATATTTATATGTATTACAATTCAGCCATATATATAAGACACAAAGGCACATAAATGCAAAATTTCTATAAGCCACTTTGAACCAGTTTATGGTCAGTGGTCTTTATATTAGGAGAAAGTTACTGTAATCAGTCTCTTATTTAATAAAAGCTGTAGTTTTTCACTGGTGGAACAGGGAGAGGCTTGGGGTCAGTTAGTCAGGATCTGGTGAAGCTGAAAATTTTTTTAATGTTGCTTAGTATGAAGCCAGTGCTTGTTTACCAGCTAGAGAAAAAAGAAAAACCTCCTGGCTGTTAGAACATAGTTTGTTGTTTAAGCATAGGGGTGTGTGTCTTAACCCTTGCCTGTGTGGACTTAAGTTTTGTTTATAATTTGTTATCTTATTTTCATAAAAAGTCTGTTCTGTCTGTCTTATAATCTCTGTTTTAACAATAATGCTGGTCAGTTGCTGTGCCTAAACCATAGAAGGAAACGAGTAGAATAAGGCATGTCTAACCTCCCACCCCATCATGGATGGGATCAAAGTTTGTTTGTTTGTTTGTTTGTTTTGTTGTCGTTTTTGTTTTAGTTTTTGAGACCGTGTCTTGCTCTGTTTCCTAGGCTGGAGTGCAGTGTTGTGATCTCAGCTCACTGCAACCTTCGCCTCCTGGCTTCAAGCAATTCTTGTGCCTCAGTATCCCAAGTAGCTGGGACCACAGGCATGTGCTAACCAATGCTCAGCAAAGTTTTGTATTTTTAGTAGAGACAAGATCTCACCATGTTGGCCAGGCTTGTCTCAAACTCCTGGCTTCAAGTGATCCGCCCAGCTCAGCCTCCCAAAGTGTTAGGATTACAAGTGTGAGCCACCATGCCTGACGTAACTGGGAATTAAGTTTTTAAGGTTTCATTTTTCTTTGGAAAAGCGAGGGACCCATTTCATCTGTGGGGTCTTAGGATTTTATTTTTTTAGTTTATATCTTCCTTGTTTTTGTCAGCATATGCCAGAGACAGTATCAATGACCAACCTTTAATTTGTTCCATATCATTGCCCTGGTCCATCCCAGCCCCCCCAACTGTTGGAACTCCTATTACTAACTGACTTAGAGTCAAAAGACTGATAGACAATGAATCATTCTAATCCAAATCAGAATGGAGGTGGCCAGGTGCTCATTAATCCTTAGAATGTTTTAAACTAACATAAGAGCCAAGAACCAAAAGCCAAAAAGCAAGATTATAAAATTGACTTAGTTCTATGTGTTGAGCCATCAGCTGTTTAGGCACCTTTGTGCCCATATTTGATTTGGAGTGTCTGAACTAATTTTATCCCATAAAACTGGCCCTTGCAATCTCATGCACCCACCTCTTCTGAGATTGTTCCTGGGCTTAAAAGGAGGGTGATTAATATTGTATAGCTTTAACAGCAGCATGTTGGCAATACAAAACAGATTAGCCCAGTAGAATAGAACAGTTTTAAAATTCTGAAGATATTAGGTAGAAAGAGAAAGGCAATTTTGTTGTTTTATTCAATTTCTGTAAGCTATAAATAGTTCAAAAAGAAAAAAAAACTGTTTTCTTGATTGTAGAATGCAAAAACCACAAAGAATTGGCAACATTTTAAACAAAAAGGTCATAAGCCCTGCCTTGTTTTGAAAAGACATGAAAAGGAAGTTCACAGGTAGCTAACCATCATTTTTTTAGCATAAAGAATTTAGATAGAAGCAAAATTATTAAACAAGTCTTCATGTTTTTACATATAGTTCTGTCCCTGTGTCTCATTAAAGCAGTTTATTTTGACTGTCACTCTTTCCTGGGCCTGAAGATGCGGCTTTGGTTAATTTTGGTGGCAACATTCAAGATTTAGCAGCAGTCTGTGCCTTTTTAGATGACAGCACAGGATTCATTAATAGCACCTGATAAAGACCCTTTCAAGGAGCTGGAGGTAGTGTGATACTGGAGTCCATGTCCTGACTGGAAGTTATAAAAATAGTCTGCAACCTTGCAGTGATTAATTTTTTATAGCTTTGTAATAAGTCAAAGACTTAGTTTAGAATTTTGGTTTTGAAGATGTTAATCAAAGACACTAAAAGGCCAAAAACATTTAATTAAAACAATCATAGGTTATTGTAAAACAATAGTCATTCATTTAGCTGAGTTATAGTTAAAAGGTCTTAAAGGCCATGCAGAAAGTTACATGAATGCAAAAACCGTAAACATTTTAAATCTGAGTTTTCCTAAGTAATCAAAAACCTAATAAAGACAATGTAGTAATTATCTTGGTAAAATGTAAAATCTTGTTTTTTAAGCTGGTTATAAAAAAGGCAATAGAAAACTTTCTGCAGTGTGAGTGCTTTACTTATGAAAAGCCTATTTAGATAACATAGAAGTCAAACCTGATGAAATGAGTACTCAAATTTAATCAGGTATAGGAAAAGTGTGTTTAAGGTTATGAATATCACAGGGAAATACATGACTTTGTAACTACATGAGTTTTCTGATTAGATTGAAAACTTTAGATATACTAACAAAAGCAAGAGTATAGAATCAAGTTATAATGGAGGAAAACATTGATTTTTCTAGTCCTTCAGGATAAAATATTTCAGCATCAGGCCACAATAGTTAGCACCAGAGGAAAAAAGTTGCAGGAACTGACAAAAGCATTGAAGAAAATAGTTATAATCTTAGGTTTTCTGAAGGGGCGAAAAAGCTGAAAGCAAAGAGACACACAAAAGTTGAACTTCTGATATATGAATCTGAGAAGTTTTCAAAAGAATTAAGTTACAAAATTAAAAATTAAAAGTTCTTATAATTTTGTTAAGAGTAAATCAATACCTTAAGAAACCTTGTTTTAACATATTACAATGTAATAATACGATCATAAATAATTTCCCTTTAATTATAAGCAGCTTAATCATATACAACATTTCTTTCTTAAAATACCTTCCATGAACCATAATATGACTTATAAAGACCAACTACAACTTGGTTGGATGTTTTTGATTCATCCTATATTTCCTCTTTTTAAAATAACTAGTCGTTTTATTTAGCAGAAAAATTTACCATACAAGATTCCCTTTCATACAAAATTATTCTCTTTTCTTTATAACCTTTCTTACAGAAACTACATCTTTATTGCTGCAGCTCTTTTCACATCTCACTTTCCTACTTTCTGGTTCACGTTTACCTTCCTTTTCTCTTTTTTTCAAGATGGAGTCTTGCTCTTTTGCCCAGGCTGGAGTGCAGTGGCATGATCTCCGCCCACTGCAAGCTCTGCCTCCCAGGTTCACACCATTCTCCTTCCTGAGCCTCCCGAGTAGCTGGGACTACAGGCGCCCACCACCAGGCCCGGCTAATTTTTTGTACTTTTAGTAGAGACGGGGTTTCACCACGTTAGCCAGGATGGTCTCGATCTGCTGACCATGTGATCCACCTGCCTTGGCCTCCCAAAGTGCTAGGATTACAGGTGTGAGCCACCGTGCCCGGCCCTCTTTTACCTTATTTTTCAAATAACTTTTATATAACTTTCAAATTATATACCATTATTCTTTTTCTCAATAAGAACATAACTTACAGAATTATATATTACTTAGAATTATTATTCTTAGTAATCTTAACTGTTGATAAAAACCTAGGAAGTAAGAAATTCTGAAGTGTTTATGAGATGGTAGCATTTTATAGATGAAACAATGCCAAAATTTTTGAAAACAGGTTTCTCAACTTTATAACCCTTTTTTAATTGGAAATGAGCCTGACATACAATGAGTATTATTCAATTCAAAATAATTTTAAGATCTTAAATTACATAAAAAGTTACCTACAAGCATTAATCCCATTTACATGTACTCAATTTTTTGAATAGTTTCCCTAGAATTTCTCTGAAAACTGAGATATTAGACAAAGCTAGCCATTATTTAAAGTTATTTCTCTGTTAACCATTTTAAAAGCCTGTGATCATCAATTGTTTCCCTAAGAACCTTAAAGTTAAACACATAGGCATTTTGCCAGTAACTCAGAAGATTCAGTTGTTTTCATTGAACCACAATTTTAAATTATTCTTGCTTGTAAAAAAGATCACACAAAGATTATTCTGGTTTTGGCTGGGTTTATAATCTTGTAATCTTTGTGCCAAACCTTGACTCCTTGAAATATCTAGCAGAGGCAAATATAAAATACTTAACACAGACAAAAAGTTATGCTAGCAATTTTGAATATATTTTCTAAATTTTTATTTTACCAATAATTTTAAAACCATCTTATTTATTAAAGATTCACTAAAGTCTTGTGAATTTGAAAAGCATTTGGACTTATTTACTTAATTTATATGTGCTGTTTTATTTGTATGTCAATTTGTTACTATGTAGAGACAGCAAATAAAATAATACATATATATAATATAAACATACCTAAATGCATATATACACACACAAATAAGGACTTGAATTTTTTTTCCCCTTGGAACTCTAGCCATGAGATAGCAACTCACAGGTTTACATGAGATAGCTGGATCCAAATGGTATTTCTGTCAAAATTGGGACCTGTCTATATGTCTAAACTTAGTTTGCCATTATAGGTAATCAAGTGAAGACTGTGGACTAAAATTCTGGGTAAAATAGTTTCTATGGCAGTTTGATTTTAAAACCTCTTTTACCTTTTTTTTTTTTTAGTTTTAGTTTTTAATGTTTATATATTAGCTAGAACTGGATGAACTATATAAGAAAAACAAAATTTTCAAGTAACATTGAATTATTGAGTTTTATCTCAACACTAGTAGCTTAATAACAGTGGATTTAAAGTAGGCAGAAAAGAAAAGAGAAATAGAGATATTTGGAAGACTCTACTTAACTACAATTGCAGATTAACTATTTGAGCTCTGAATTTTTCTTACTATAATTTGTCTATTAGTTTTTAAATGTGTATAAATGTAGGCCATAATATGTAACCAGCTGGAGTCCCAGAAAACCTGACATGCCTTTAAACTTGCCCATGTTTTTAAACGTGTAAGTCCAGGTCCCACAAAAACAACCGACATAAATGCGAACGACCAATTCTCAAATTAGGTAATAGTCCAACAACTGTTCCTTTCTGCAACAAGATACCCCAATCAAATACACAGAGTGGTTTATTCTAAGGAAAAGCCTAAGTGGAAGGAAAGACACTTGCCAGTTGTGCAAACTAGAGTGATTTACCCAGTCTTGGAGCCTGTGGACTCCGCCAGACACCACATTTCCTTATACCAACAAGGCATTGCAGGCAGCTGATGACACGAAGGGGAAGGAAGGGAGAATTCCTAAGGCAAAATGTTCTTAGCAGCTGCTGATATGTCCCTAGTCATGAGCAGCGGGCACTCATGAATGGTTTTTGATTTGCCCCATAGCATGAATGGTTAAGCCCTGGCACTCTGCTGTGGTCAATTGCTTGGTCCATTGGACACACAGCAGGCTGGAAAACTCAAGCCACACAATCCCACGTTGTATGCCATTAAATTGTAATTGAACCTAGGTTCTGTGATTTGCCACTTCAAAGCCAAGCACAAGAGATAAGAGTTGGTGGGAAGACAAGCGGGTTTATTCAGACAGCCAGAAAAATGAGAAGATGGTGAACTAGCATCCTACAATATCATCTTAGGTCAGTACACATTTCAGGCTCTTTTTATGTTAAGGGCAGAGGGAAGAAGAGAGAGTTGCAGTCAAGAGATGACCAACAACTGCCCACATCTGGGCACCAGCAAGTGTCTGAAAAGATTGGGAAATCATTTGTCCTTGGTCGAATCATGATGCTCCTATAAATCTTTAACAAAACATAGTTAGTTGCTTACCTAATTTCCCTTTAATCCCATAGTGAGTTTTAAAAAACTACATGATTGCTGTTTTTGCATATCATCTCAGTGCTCTAAAACTACCCTAGCCTACATGCAGGAATAGGTAAAGGCCGATTACCCAAAACGAAGGTAACATAATAGTTAGTTCTTTCACTGTTTCACTGTTACAGAGCTTTTACAGGATAAAGACAGGATAGGCTGTTGATTTAAAGTTATGTCACATACTTAACATATATCAATAGTGGCTGGCATCCTATTGGTCTTAGAATTAAATCCTAATTTGTGAGAATGTGCTATAGGCCTTCTATCTGGTTTTCTACAACACCAAACATTTTCATGTCTTAGGAACTTTAAACTTGCTCCTCTCTCTTCCTTAACTTTCCATCCCTTCTAACCGTAACATCAGTACAACCAGCCACCTCAGTTCTTCCAAAGAGATGCATGTAAGCACTTACATGCATGCTTGTATGCATGTGCACACACTGGCACACTTGTGTCAAGACTTGCTTCCCCAATGTTTAAAATGGTACCTGTAATGTATGACCCATTCACTAAGTATTTGTTTAATAAATGATATAATGAATGTTTTTGAGTAAATGAGTATGCTTAAGCAGAGAGAAGACTCTTGGGAATAGAGGGTAGACATTGAGTACATTGTTTAAAATATTTGGAGGGCTTTATCTTAGAAAATCTATTAAGTGGCTTTGGTGAGATAGCAAGCTGCAGAATTAGAAAAAAAATTAAAGCTACCAGGTCAAAGTTTAGCTAAATATTTAGGAAAGTTTCTAAGTGGAATAACTATCCAAATAATAGATTACTGCTTGAAATGCTGATTTTTTGGTCGCTATATATGTTAATAAACTTAATTTATTTGTTTCATAGGAACACTTTTATTTTCACTTTCTAAAGTCTCTGAAATTGGAATGCCTCCTTCATGTGATGGTGTCTTAAAATTGCTATTGTAGTTGTTACTTTCCATGAATTCCTGACCATCAGATAGTGTCAGCATTAAACTTAAGAATACTTATCACTGGACTGAAAGATAATTGTAGAGTCAACCCAGGCATTAAATGGGGCTGTGGAAATAGGAAGGGAGGTGGTGATCCGATGTATAGTAGAAGTCCCGAAATAGGTTAGTGATGCTGTCTTGCCAATACTTTTGATAACCAGAAAATTATTTTGTGTGAAAAAAATATAAAAAATAAGTATTTGAATCTTTAATTAATTCAAATAAAATTCAAAGGTGCTGGGAGTGTAGAAGTTTTAGAATTGTGTAACCAATTATTTTGCTTTTATTTTCCTTTGATGTTATTCAAAGGTAATGTATAAAAAATGATGACTACTTAAGTCTAGACAAAGGCTTTAATAAATATAGAACTTAAATTCTGGGAAAACACTGTATCAAAGTTTAATTGGCAGTGTCTCTTTTTATCTTTCAAATGGTAAATAAACTAATGCTTCAATAGCTATCAATTTAATCTTATGTTTTACAAAGTATGATATAGGTTCTATACTGTGCTACAATCTAAAGAAGGCGGTGAAGAGCATACACTTAAATTAGATGGATAATTAAAAGTTAACATATTAAAATTCTATTTTAACCTTACCTTTCTTTGCTTATGTGTTATGGATTGAATTTTGGCCCACAAAAATATATGTCAAAGTCCTACCCTAGGAACCTGTGAATATGAGCTTCCCTGCAAGTAGTCTTTGTAGATAGAATTAAATTTTAATAAGCTTATATTCAACTAAGGTGGGCCCTAATGTAATGTAATTGGTGTCCTTATACGAGAACAGACACAGGGGGAACACCATATGAAGACACAAAGACAAAGAGGAAAGATAACTATGTGAAGATGGAGGCAGAGATTGGAGTTATGATGCCAAAACCCAAGAAATGTCTGGGCTACGAGAAGCTGGAAGGGGAAAAGGAGGACCCTTCCCTAAAGGCTTTGGAGGAAGGATGACCCCATTGAGACCTTGATTTTGGAATTCAAATCTCAGGAACAAATTTCCATTGCTTTAAAATCTGCATTAGTTTCCTAGGGCTGCCATAACAAAGTATGATAAACTCTGTGGCAAGGGCCGTACTCTATTGCAGGCTCTAGGAAAGACTCTCTTTCATGCCTTTCTCCTAGCTCTGGTGTAACCAACAATCCAAGAAGTCTGTCACCTTGCAGCTTTAAAACTCCAATCTCTGTCGTCACATTCTCCCTCTATGTCTTCACAATGTCTTATAAGGAGACAATTCATATTGGATTAAGGGCTCATCCTCTTCCAGTATGACCTCATCTTAACAATTACATCTGCAACCACACTATTTACAAATATGATTATATTCTGAGGTACTAGATATTAGGACATCAATATGTCTGTTTGTAGGACATTATTCAACTCATAATACTAAGTTCAAAAGAAAAGTTATTTTCCGTTTTAGCTAGCTAAAAATCACAGTAGTGTACCTTTAGTTTCATTATATTGAAAACAGTTTCTTGTAAACACCTTTTAATTCATGTTATTAGACAAAATGCTTATTTGTGGTTGCAAAGTGTCTAAATTGTGTATTCTGAGTCTTAAGCACTCACAAATATAAAGAATGTTATTTCATCAGAAGTCTGACACATTAATTTCATTATGATATATATTTCACTGTTCCTATTAGGAAGAAATAATAAAGACCATTTTTAGGACTCTGGAACTTTAATGTCTCTGTTAATTATTCATTCAATAAAGATAGTCATAGTCTTACCTAGTCTTTTAAAAATGAATATTTTAAAATAGACAATACAAAAATCGCAGCTATATACTTTTTAAAAACAGTCATATTCTAATCTAATTACAATAAACTGCCAACTCAATGCCATTAACAGCCTATTCTGAGTTGAACTAACAGTTTTTAAAAGTTAAATTGTCCTCTTGGTGTCAATTAATGTTTCCAATGATGATAGTTTAGACGCCTAGAACTCACCTTTGTACTGTTTCTTCCTTCCCTGATAAGTTATTAAATGATTTAATTTTTCAATGCTGTTCTCAGTAAATGCCATGATTGGTATAATGGAATACATGAATCTTTCCTATGATGAGTTAGTAATTTAATTAAAAGTATGTAGTTTGTGTGTATAAATATATGTGTGCACAAGGACAGGTTTGATCACTAGTTATACCCATACTAGGAATGAAAAAGGGCATTTCATTCAAAAAAAGAACTTAGTTTTTTTATGGTTGAGGCACCACAGATTTTCCTTCCAGTAGGCCTATCACAATTCAAAATGTTCTAACATCTAATTGGAACATGCCATCTGTTAACCAGGAAGGAAATTCTTTGTGACACATCTATCAATTCATTTGTCAAGTTTGGGATGAAGAAAAATCACTAGTGTAATTCTAAATACTTTGCTGGGGTTAACATCCAATGTAATTAATAGCAACATTCTAAGAAGCCTCCTCAGCTTTACCTCTGTTTCTTGCTTCCTTTAAGATCAATTCCTCTTCTACCATAGAAAAGGAAAATATAGTTTCTTTCCATGAATAACGAGTCAGAACCTCGTGTGAGAAAGGCACAGCCCTTTTAAGAGAATGATCAAACTGTGATAAAGGAATCTTAAAAGATTAACCGCAACGGAATGCTATTTTGTAGTCCTAGAAAGAGGTAAGGATCTAGTTACATCTCTAAACTCTTGCAGAGTGGAAAGGCCTTTCAATAAATTGAAAAGAGAACTGACAACACTTTCTCTGACTGCCTGTTGTGAAAAACTAAGGCCTAACATGATTGTACTCAAGGTTCAAGGAGTTAATCTGCTCCAATGAACCTCTGTTAATCTGGCATTAAATAAGCTAAAGTCTACTTTTCCCAATCCAGAAATAAAGGTGCCAGTCACATTATAATCTGTCCCATAAGCTAGAGAATACTGAATGCATTTTGATTAATATTTATTTCGTAAGTACCCTCTTTCTATGTAATGTCAAGATAGGACCTCATAAATTGCTAGTTTTCCTTGGAAATAAGGACATAAGTAGAATATTCATATAGCATTTATTTTCCTTGGATATTCTTATTTAAGTGCACCAAATATACATGATGCTAAGCCTTTACTATTCTAGGGAGGTTTATTCACAAAGTAAACTATGAGAGTAAGATATCTTACTAGTAAATTACAACTACTGTGGTGTAAATATGTGTGTCCCCTCAAAATTCACATGCTAAAATCCTAACCCCTGAGATAATGGTATTAGGAAGTGGGGCTTGGGGGAGGTAATTAGGTCATGTAGGTAAAACCCTCATGACTGGGATGAATTCCCTGATAAAGGAAACTCCAGGGAGCTAGCTACCCCTTCCAACATGTGAGGTCACAATGAGAAGGCACTATCTTTGAGGAATGGGTCCTCACCAGATATATTAAGACACCAGACTCTGCTGGTGTCTTAATCTTGGTCTTCCAGCCTCTGGAACTATGAGAAACAAATTTCTGATGTGTATAACCTACCTGTTCTATGACATTTTATTACAGTAGCTTAAATTGCCTAATCCATCAACCATACTCAGTGTATACCAAGGATTTAACTTGTTCTGTGGATTTGCAGAGGCAAAACATGAACTAATGAGTGGAATCCATGGACAAACAATTACGTTTAAGAAGGGAAGGACTTTATATCAGGCTGCTTAAAAGAGAAAGACTTTCTTTCCAAGAGACTGAGTTCTTAAGAGTGGACTTTTCTGTTCATATAACCAGCACTGACTTTCTTTTTCTTCTTCCAATAGCCTCTAAGTTTTGGAGAAGATCTATGTGGTTACCAGGATGTCAACTTACTCCTCCAGGTGTAACATGTAATCAAGATTAAGCAGTCTGCAGGGTGCGGTGGCTCAGGCCTGTAATCCCAGCACTTTGGGAGGCCGAGGCTGGGGTATCACCTGAGGTCAGGAGTTTGAGACCAACCTGAACATAACGGTGAAACCCCGTCTCTACTAAAAATACAAAAATTAGCCACATGTAGTGGCAGGTGCCTGTAGTTCCAGCTACTCAGGAGGCTGAGACAGGAGAATTGCTTGAACCCAGGAGGCAAAAGTTGCAGTGAGCCAAGATCGTGCCACTGAACTCCAGCTTGGGCGACAGTGTGAGACTCCATCACAAAAAAAAAAAAAAAAAAAAAAATTAGGGAATCAATGCATTTCATTCATGTGTATAATTATTGGCTTATGTTTGGCAAGTAACAGAATCAGTCTCAGGATCTGTTCTGGAACTTTTGTGACAAATGTGCTCTACTTTTTCATCAATATGACAACACGGTCAATATGTATGATAGTAGAATGACTGAAACTATTGAGAATATGCTTGCTACAGAGTGTGAGGAGAAGGCAATATGAGGATGAGGGTAGAGGAAAGAGGAAAGACAGGAAATAACAACATAAGAAAGAAACTGGAGGCCTGATGCCATGGTGCACCTCTGGATCAAATAATACCTGAAATAAGCCATATCTCTGAACGTAGTGACTACATCAGCAAGTAAATTTCCAGTTTGTTTCTATGTGAGTTTGAGTGAAGCTTTGTGTCACTTGGAACCAAAAGCAAACTAATATAACCTGACACTTGACTCGCAGACATGCAGGCTGGGACAGAGATTCTTAAAATTAGCATCATAACAGACTGTTGTGTTGGAGGGAAATTGCTACAATTATAGTTTGAATCACTAAAATTCAGAAGGCTTTCTTTTTAAAATAAATAAAATATAGCATTTTTATATAAAGATACAGCTATCACTTAGATGTAAAAGGAGTATTTTAATAATCTTGGCAAGAATTGCATATAACTCACAACTTTTTCTTTTCATTGCCTCAGCTCTTGAGTCTATGTGTGTTTATTATGCCTGTGAATATCTTATCATGTATGGTGGAGAGAAACATAGCAGCTGAAAATGATCTAGAAGCCCATTTCTGGAGAATGTTTCAAAGGTGATGGAGCTATGAGCTGAAAACAGAAGGCACTGGACAAGTAACCTCTAAGGGCCATGCAACCCCTCAGATGTGATTTTGCAATAACTGCATTTCAAATTAAATATCAGAAACTGGAATTCTCTTTTTGTTTGCATGTTTTGCATCAAATAAATCATTTTTATTTTGTGTTTCTAAAATGTCTTATTTCTGAAGATAGTCATTACCACACATAAATATTTACTTCCTTTTATCTGGCTGTCAAAGTACTTCAACATCTTAGCCTATGTATATTAAAAAAAAAAAAAAAGGGCCGGGCACGGTGGCTCACACCTGTAATCTCAGCACTTTGGGAGGCCAAGGTAGGCAGATCACTAGGTAAGGAGATTGAGACCATGTTGGCTAACAAGGTGGAACCCCATCTCTCCTAAAAATACAAAAACAAAATTAGCCCAGTGTGGTGGCAGGCACCTGTAGTCCCAGCTACGTGGGAGGCTGACACAGGACAATGGCGTGAACCCAGTGTGTCTGGACTTTATTCCTTCTGGTGGGTTCTTGGTCTCGCTGACTTCAAGAACGAAGCCGCGGACCTTCATGGTGAATGTTACAGCTCTTAAAGATGGCGTGTCCTGAGTTTATTCCTTCAGATGTTCAGATGTGTCTGGAGTTTCTTCCTTTCAGTGGTTTCATGGTCTTGCTGACTTCAGGAGTGAAACTGCAGATCTTCACAGTGAGTGTTATAGCTCTTAAAGGTGGCATATCCATATTGTTTTTTCCTCCCGGTGGGTTCGTGGTCTTGCTGACTTCAGGAATGAAGCCACAGACCCTCTTGGTGAGTGTTACAGCTCATAAAGGTAGTGTGAACCCAAAAAGTAGCAGCGAGATTTATTGTGAAGAGTAAAACAATAAAGCTTCCACAGCAGGGAGGGGGACCCAGGGGGTTGCGGCTGCTGGCTTGGGTGGCAACCTTTTATTCCTTTATTTGGCCCTGCCCACATCCTGCTGATTGGTCCATTTTGCAGAGCGCTGATTGGTCCATTTTACAGGGTGCTGATTGGTCCATTCTACAGAGTGCTGATTGGTGCATTTACAGTCCTTTAGCTAGACACAGAGTGCTGATTGGTGCATTTTTGCAAAGTGCTGATTGGTGCATTTACAATCCTTTAGCTAGACACAGAGTGCTGATTGGTGCATTTTTACAAAGTGCTGATTGGTGCATTTACAATCCTTTAGCTAGACACAGAGTGCTGATTGGTGCGTTTATAATCCTCTAGCTAGGCAGAAAAGTTCTCCAAGTCCCCACTTGATCCAGCAAGTCCGGCTGGCTTCACCTCTCACCAGGAGGTGGAGCTTGCAGTGAGCCAAGATCGCGCCACTGCACTTCAGCCTGGGTGACAGAGCAAGACTCCATCTCAAAATAAATAAATAAATAAAGGTTCAATTTATTTTAATATTTTAATATGTTAGTTCAACATTGGGTTAATGAATTAAGCTTGCTGTGACAATATAAATGGAATTATGATAATACTTTTCTTAAAGGTTTTTAATGAGTTTTGACTAAGATCATCCATGTAAAGTATTTAGCTTGGTGTGTGGCACATGTGGAGCACTCAGTGATTACTTCTATTGGCCTGAAATAAATCTGATGCAACGTATGACTTAAATGACATTGATTTATTCTAAACTTTTCCAATATATGCTGAGACTGGAGAATACAATTAATAGTAATATATAATATTTATATATTACAAATTCCAAAGCATTTTGACATATATAATTTTTTTCTGCATAAAAATGAGTTTAGCATCATTATTTACAACTAACAAACATGAAAATTGAGGCTCAGGTAAGTAAAGTGATCACCCTCATCACCATTCATTCACACACACAGAAAACGAAAAGTTCAGGACCTAAATCTAGGCCTTCTGACACTGAGCACATTATTCTTTCTGCTATAACTTTATTATATTTGGTCATCATAACTCTTTTACCTGAAAAATCTCAGAATGTATCTGTACCATCATGTCACATGCATACTGATAAAGAAACAGAATATTGAACCATCTTGGAAGTTGGTAGGAAACCCATGCCTGATAAATAATCAAGAATAAATATGAATGACTACAAGCGGGATCCAATGAATTTAATGTACATATTCTTTTTAAAACAGTCTTAAAAATATGGTGCCTTTAATTATTGGGCATTTTTCCCTTGCATGGGACTTGATTAAAGAATATATGAGGGTTAGGTATAATCAAATTATAATTATCATATTTTACATTAGAATAAAGCTTTACATATTGATGGCCCTTTCTTTTGAGATAGGGTCTCACTGTTTTGTCCAGGCTGGAGTACAGTGGCACAATTACAGCTCACTGCAGCCTCAACCTCCTGGCCTTAAGTGGTCCTCCCACCTCAGCTTCCCAAGTAGCTGGGGCCACAGGTGTACACCACCACACCAAGCTAATTTTTGTTGTTATTGTTATATTTATTGTGGAGACAGGGTTTCACCATGTTGTCCAGGCTGGTCTGGAACTCCTGGGTTCAAGCAATCTGCCCACCTTGTCCTCTCAAAGTGCTGGGGTTACAGGTGTGAGGCACCACATTTGGCCTTTTATGACTATTTTTATATGTTTTCTCTCATATTTTTAATTTGTAGATTTGCTCTACAGCATGTTCTACAAACGTAAAAATTGTCATTTTTAGATTAAGCAATATGAACAGTTTTATTTAACATTTCTTATAAATAATTTGTATTTTACTGAGAAATTTCCAGACTTGCAGCAGACTGTATTTTGGTGTAAGGAAATGTCGAGTAGCTAATAATACACTGTAGAGATGTATTTTGGGGCTGTCTGGATTTGATGTGTAGGAATGGGTATGTTTTAGTGAGTACAAGTACAGTTTAAGGTAAAACATTTGGAAAGGTAATCCAAGCTCTACCACAATGATAAGCTTTTTATCTCTCACAAGACAAATCAAAGAGAATGTTGATGGTATTATTATTCACCTGCTCATTTGCTCATTTATACAACTCACTTATTAGTATCATAGAAAATATAGTCGCTCAGGATGTATTCATTACAATATAGCCAGTGGTAGTGTCTCTGCCAGTTGCCACTGAGCACACAGTTTCATGCAACCAGATATTGTGACTAAGAAATCAATACGGTGAATTGCTAGGGAGCTACGATTCCAGCTAGAAAGGGGACAATTTACAGTTCTGGGTTAGTGAATAAACTTAATTTGAAACCAGTAAGGTGCTGATTTAAATTTTCACCTTTCATCATTAAGGGTGATGCATTTCATAATAATGATTTTAGGACTTTTCTGAAGTAATATAGGGAACAATGGAGGTATGTATGCATTAAAGATGATGTCAATTAAGGCATATTGGTCCACTGATCTGACTTAATCTAACACATTTTGCAATGTCTTTATGAATCAAAAGCTGAGCCTATAGAATTTAGTGGAAGGATTTCCTGGTATCTCTGACAACATCTATTAAATCTTATTCATGGGGCTGTAAATGGCTATTAAAAATCATTGTACAATAAATGCTTTCTTTTATCTTTTTCTTAATTTCCTACTAATTTTGTTATGCACACAGGCTTCCCAAAAAACTATTCAAGGAGACATCAGTAGCAAACGTTCATTAAATCCCTCAAATATTTAAATGATCTGAAGGCTGTTTTCTTCACTTACTAGAAGCTGCTGTGCAACATTGGCTGCACAATGCTTTTCCTCTCCATGTTGTCATCATTAGAAAACTTCAGCCCTGCTGTAAGGAAGCAGAAGTGATAAGGAATCCTTCAGTCAGTAAATTACTTTATAAGGTATAAATGTATCTGTATAATAGGGAATTATGCCAATGAGAGTGCCATTAAAAACAAAAGGATTGAAAAAAAGAAAAAGAAAACACAAAATTGGCAGTTAAATAGTAAACTCTGTGGTGCTTAACACAAGAAAAAAAATGAATTTCTCTCTAAAACCAAAAGACTTTTTAGCGTTTGCTTCCTGCTTCTAAATATATTGAAAGTATCATATGGGTCATTGCACAAACTGTTGCAAACTGCCTTAAGGCAACTTGAGTCTGTACTTCTATGAAGTTATTTTCAAGAGATAATCAGTAAGCACCAACAATATTTTAGGTGAATGAAGTGTACTCATGCTCCCCACACCTCCAGGTTAGAAGTGTAAGCCTAAAGAATAAATTGTCTGATTAAAGCAAACATTTATAAAATAAATATTAACAAACTGCTGGGTGAAGTCTCCTCATTTTGTCCTTTCGGATGCTCTGTTCTTGTGGCAGATGGAAGAAATCTCCATAGACGATGTTTTGTGATGTATAGTTAGCATCTAGCAGGCAGGAATCTTCCACAGGTGAACAATACGTTTAGTTAGGAATCAAACGTTGTGATACATACTTGAGAGTAAAAGAATGGAGGTTTACTGAATTCTTTTTTTTTTTTCTTTTTTTTTTGAGACGGAGTCTTGCTCTGTCGCCCAGGCTGGAATGCAGTGGTGCGACCTCAGCTCACTGCAAACTCTGCTTCCCGGGTTCACGCCATTCTCCTGCCTCAGCCTCCTGAGTAGCTGGGACTACTGGTGCCCACCACCATGCCCGGCTAATTTTTCGTATCTTTAGTCCAGACGGGGTTTCACCGTGTTAGCCAGTATGGTCTCAATCTCCTGATCTCGTGATCCACCAGCCTTGGCCTACCAAAGTGCTGGGATTACAGGCCTCAGCCACCGTGCCTGGCGGAGGTTTACTGAATTCTTATCCTGTGTTAGGAGACACAAACTAGGAGACGCCTTCAAAATATTTTCAGCCAATCTACAATAATAGATAAATAGACAAAACTAATAGACACCTTCAAAATATTTTCAGCCAATCTACAATAACCTGAATACCTTTAATTTTACCGGAGATATTCCATTTCTAATACTCTCATCATAACAAAAAACTATTATTTTTACTGTTTAAAATCAATTTTTGAGCACTCATAGTAATTAGCAAAACGTTGGATTTTCATTGATAAATGGATGACAGATTGCTTGTGGATACTGCTTTCTTTATAGCATATTAGTTGCTCTGGATTATCACTTAACCTAAATTGCCCACATAAAACTTGAATAAGTAGTAAGTCATATATTTCAAAATAAACTGTAGACACTACAAAAACCTTCCCCAGTTTTAAACTGAGAAATGTGATTATGGTGACACGGCCAAGAAAAAGGGCTAATAATTAGTTGAAACATATGGAAGACTAAGAAGCTTGAATCCTAAATGATAAAACTCTAAGCTAATTCATGATCTCTTCTGCTGATTCAAAAAATAATGTAGTATTGTTAAAAGCATAAGAACTAGGAAATCGACCAGGTTCAGTGGCTTATGCCTGTAATCCCAGCACCTTGGGAGGCTGAGGCGGGCAGATCACCTGAGGTCGGGAGTTTGAGACCAGCCTGACCAACATGGAGAAACCCCGTCTCTACTAAAAGTACAAAATTAGCTGGGTGTGGTGGTGCATGACTGTAATCCCAGCGACTCAGGAGGCTGAGGCAGGAGAATCACTTGAAGCCGAGAGGCAGAGGTTGCAGTGAGCTGAGATCGCACCATTATACTCCAGCCTGGGCAACAAAAGCAAACCTCCATCTCAAAAAAAAAAAAAAACCTATGTAATCACGATAATAGAATGGATTCCATGGACTTTAGCAACTTACTACCCCCAAACTCAGTTTCCTCACTTGTGAAATGGGTTGAAATTCTCACCTTTCAAGATTGTTGTGAGAATTAGATATCAACAGAATGACCTTTAAGACAGCGGTTGGTCCCACAGATAGACATATTTCCCTTCCTTTGGAGTAGACAAAACTGATATCACACCTGATAATTCAGAACACATAAAAATTATTGCTAAGTACCAACAGAATGAGAAGTGGTTCCAAGAAACTTGATAGGTGAACATAAGAAAACACCGACTTAGAAATTGTATTGAGTTGGATAAAAATCATAACCTTTTCAATTTTAGGTTATCACAAGAATTAGAGCAACATAGACATGAGAGCTGTGTGTCTCAATGAACTCTAATGGGAGAGGTAATGCATTTAATTCTGAAGGGCTTTGAACCACAGTGAATCAATGTGGCTCTCCACTGTAAATGGCTTAAATTTTGCTTGCTGACAATTTTATTATTAATAAATCTGTTTTAAACATGAGATAACAGATATCTCTGACATACTAATTTAATTTCCTTTTGATATGTACTAGGAAATGTGATTGTTGGATCATAAAACAACTCTATTTTTAATTATTTGAAGTGCTTCTCTATTTTTTTCTATAATGGCCTTACTAATGAACATTCCCACCAACAGTGTGTAAGAGTTCCACTTTGTCCACATCTATGCCAGCATTTGTTATTTTTTCTTTTTATTCATGACCATTCTAAGTGAGATGATATCTCACTGTGGTTTTGATTTGCATTTCCCTGATGATTACTGCTGAGAATGTTCTGACATCCCTACTGGTCATTTGTTTTCTTTTGAAAAAATGTCTATTTAGGTCTTTTGCCTATTTTTAAATCAGATTATTTGTTTTTCTGCTATTGAGTTAATTATATTCTGAATATTAACTCCTTGTCAGATGGATAGTTGGCATATATTTCCTCCCATTCTGTAGGTTTTCTCCTTACTCCATATATTTTTTTTTTTTTTTGCTTTGCAGAAGCTTTGTAGTTTGATGTGATCTCATTTGTCAATTTTTGCTTTTGTTGCCTTTCTGGTGGAGGCCTTATCCAAAAAATCCTTGCCCAGACCAATGTCATAAAGGGTTTCCCCTGTTTTCTTCCATCACTATTCACAATAGCCAAGATAATGGTTAAACAGATAAAGACAATGTGGTATACGTACACAAAGGAATACTATTCATCCATAAAAAATGAATGAAATCCTGCCATTGCTGGCAACATGGTGAACCTGGAGGGCATTACGTTTACTAAATAAGCCAGGTACAGAAATACAAATGCCACATGATCTCACTTACATATAGAATCTGAAAAATAATAATTTCATAGACATAGTAGAATAGTGGTTGTTGGAGACTGGAAAAGGTAGTGGGGGAACTGGCAATGGGGAGAGATTGGTCAATGTGTACAATGTTGCAGCCAGATGGAGGAATAAGAGCCGGTGTTCTAGTACACACTGTGGTGACCATGGTTAATAGTATTTTATTGTGTATTTCAAAATAGGTAGGAGAGTGCATTTTGAATGTCCTTATCACAAAGAAATGATAACTGTTTCAGGTGATAAATATGCTAAATAACCTGATTTGATCATTATACAATGTAAACATGTATTGAAACATCACATTGTACCCCATAAATATATATAACTATTACAAGGCAATTAAAAATAAAATTTAAAAATAAAAAAATTGTATTATCTTATGTATTTCACTCTCCTGTAATTACAAGACAAATAATAATTCATTTTGGTTTCCTTTTTCCCTTTCCATTTTTCAAATTCTTTAAGAAAATGAAGCTTGAAGAACCCTCTCACCAATTGTTGATCATTGACAAGTAAATGTTTGCACCTGTTTCTTTGAATTGATACACACAAAATGTGAATGATGCTGCTTAAAATAACAGTCATTAAAATACCTGCATAATTTTTATCTCTGAAGATATTCCTTTAACTGCATGAGAAACATAAACCCTAGTCCTATCAAGAAACACTCTTTTAGAATAAAAATTATTTTATTTCCTTAAAGAAGTCTGTAAAATTCAAGGAGGAATTTCTATTAGAGGTATGTAGGAAGCCACTTAGTCTTGCTCACATGTTTTGGTAATTTTTTCTTCAAAATTACCACTAAAGTTACCCTAGAAGTTTATGTTTATTTAAGAATAGCAATTTCATTCCCTATATTATGTAACTTTGAAATAAAATCACATAATTTCTATTACAAATTAATATAATTTAAGAATCTTGCTTTATGCTTATAATGCTAAGATTTTTGAGAAAAATGTACAGCATTAAAATATACATTTCAGGTTATAAGAGTATTTTTTTTTTTTTTTTTTTTTTTTTTTTTTTTTGAGACGGAGTCTTGCTCTGTCGCCCAGGCTGGAGTGCAGTGGCGCAATCTCGGCTCACTGCAAGCTCCGCCTCCCGGGTTCACGCCATTCTCCTGCCTCAGCCTCTCCGAGTAGCTGGGGACTACAGGCGCCCGCCACCACGCCCGGCTAATTTTTTGTATTTTTTTTTTTAGTAGAGACGGGGTTTCACCGTGGTCTCGATCTCCTGACCTCGTGATCCGCCCGCCTCGGCCTCCCAAAGTGCTGGGATTACAGGCTTGAGCCACCGGGCCCGGCCAAGAGTATTTAGAGTATTGTTTCACTTCCAGATTATTGCCTGGAATTTATTTAGGCTGAATTATATTCTGCCTTGGTTTGTCACAATCTGAAAAAACCTCTAAACTAGATCATAAAAAGTAATAATATCCAGCAATTATTGAGTACTTACTAGATGTCAGGCACTCTTCTGAGCAGTTTGCTTTGGGGTTACCTCATTCAATCTTAATATCAGATTTAGCCAAGGAATATCATGAATAATTGGGGCTTTTTTACTATACCTTATTATTTTTAATTGAAACCATGAATTGAAAACCTGTACCTTAAGCTTCTTTACATTGTTCTTCATGGTCTTCAATCTTAGAGGACACAGTGTCCCATTTCTTTTTAAAACAAATCTGAGTTTCCTAAAATATTCTTCAAACTCTATTTCTGCTTTCAGCTCTATTTCACATTTCACTCTCTTTAAATTTCTCTCTTCTTTTCTGATTCCTTTTTCTCCTCTGTTCTCTGCCTCTTTTTCTTCCTTTGTATTTTCTCTGTCTTTTCTTAATCTTCTTCTCTTTGTTCCTTTCTTTCTCCTCTTTCTTTTTACTATATTTCTAAATTATGTTCTCCCTATTTTATTTTTCATCCCTGCTTGTTTATCTTTTTTTCCTTCCTTCACCAAATATTGGCCATCAGCATGTATCCAATTCACTGATATTTCTCAGCATTTTAAGACAGGTGGTTTGTCTTGTAATGATGTCTTCTCTCTTTCTGGGAACATCTCACCCAGTGTAAGGATAGATGATAGCAATCCCAATCCCATGCTCTTCATAACACTTCTGTCATAAGGAAACAATATGCATTTGCAGTGGTGGGAAAACTTATTCAAAATTGACACTGGTTTCTGTTTCTCTGAAGCAGTATGTCAAAATAATCAAGATGGACAATCACAACTTAAGAAATAAAATTTCCTTTTAACTTCAATCAACCTGTGACCATAACAAATAAAAACTCTTACAGTAGGATTTCCATTTGTTTGTTTGTTTGTTTTTTAGATGTAGTCTTGCTCTGTCACCCAGACTCTAGTGCAGTGACATGATCTTGGCTCAGTGCAACCTCCGCCTCCCAGGTTTAAGCAATTCTCCTGCCTCAGCCTCCTGAGCAGCTGAGATTACAGGTATGTGCCACCATGCCCAGCTAATTTTTGTATTTTTCGTAGAGATAGGGTTTCACCGTGTTGGCCAGACTGGCCTTTAACTCCTGATCTCCAGTGATCCACATGCCTTGGCCTCCCAAAGTGCTGGGATTACAGGCGTGAGCCACCATACCTGGCCACCCACCGCCCCCAGCCCCATTTGGTTGTTTTGATTGCATAAAATTTGATAATAAAAATTAGAGAATGAAAGGAATTTTATATGTTGTTATTTTACATGTGTCTATTAATTTATTTGACCTCATGCTGCCATGCTTTAAGAAATCTGCTTGATTAACCTGATCACCACATCTGGAAACACTATGTAGATTCAAATCCGATAGGCTGAAGGTTTTTTTTTTTCTTGAGACAGAGTCTCACTTTGTCGGCCAGGCTGGAGTGTAGTGACACAATCTCAGCTCAGTGCAACCTCTGCCTCCTGGGTTCAAGCAATTCTCTCGCCTCAGCCTCCTGAGTAGCTGGGATTACAGGTGTATGCCATCATGCCCCGCTAATTTTGTATTTTTAGCAGAGATGGGTTTTCACCATGTTGGTCAGGCTGGTCTCAAACTCCTTACCTCATGATCCACCTGCCTTGGCCTCCCA
The DNA here is from genome assembly GCF_028878055.3 of Symphalangus syndactylus. Lineage (NCBI taxonomy): Eukaryota > Metazoa > Chordata > Mammalia > Primates > Hylobatidae > Symphalangus > Symphalangus syndactylus. Next base: position 17,449,769 of record NC_072428.2, read on the forward strand.
AAGTGTTGGGATTACAGGCGTGAGCCACCGCACCTGGCCAGGCTGAAAGAGTTAAACCAATTAATCTTCCCAAGGCTTCCTTTCCTCCATATAAAATGGGGCCAGGCGCGGTGGCTGATGCCTGTAATCCCAGCACTTTGGGAGGCCGAGGCGAGCAGATCACAGGTCAGGAGATTGAGACCATGCTGGTTAACATGGTGAAACCCCGTCTCTACTAAAAATACAAAAATCTTAGCCGGGCATGGTGGTGGGCGCCTGTAGTCCCAGCTACTCGGGAGGCTGAGGCAGGAGAATGGCGAGAACCCAGGAGGCGGAGCTTGCAGTAAGCCAAGATCGTGCCACAGCACTCCAGCCTGGGTGACAGCAAGAATCCGTCTCAAAAAAAAAAAAAAAAAAAAAAAAAAATATATATATATATATATATATATATATATATATATATATAATGGGAAGATTAATATCTTACCTGTTTGAAGGCCATTGGCCGTCTCTTGATGAATGGCATACACATTATCTACTTTATTCAATAGTAATCTGATAAAGAGATGGTTAAAGCCTAGCATAATTCAACAATTTAGTTAGCTAGATTTCTACCCCTAATAATTTAATAACGGCAATGATTTGTGATTTGTTTTAACAAAAATGTTATTAGATCAATATTGAGGTTGTAGTGGAAGTGTGTGTGAATCACAGATAGAGTTCACATAAGTCTCAATGGAAAATATTTCTTACATAGTATATTTCAATTTTTAAGAACGATTTTCCTGCCTCTCAGTTCTTACATTGGTTTATATCAATCAAATATTCTTGCAGGCATTTCACTTAATCTACATAGTCCCTAGAAAACAACACACATTAGGTTTCAATAAAACCTTTACATCACATAAACCCTGTGCTAGTCCATTGTGCATTGCTATAAAGGACTACCTTAGTAATTCATAAAGAAAACAGATTTATTTGGCTCATGGATCTGTAGGCTGTACAAGCAAGGCACCAGCATCTGTTTGGCTTCTGGTGAAGCCTCAGGAAACTTGTACTCATGGCAGAAGAGAGAGAGGGAGCAGGTATATCACATAGTGAGAAAAGAATTGAGAGAGAAGAGGTTCCAAACTCTTTTAAACAACTAATTCTTGCATGAACAAATAGAGAATTTATTCATTAACATGAGGCCAGAATCAAGATATTCATGAGGGATCTCCCCCATTGATTTAAACATCTCCTGTTGTTTTGGAATCTTTAGGGTGTTGATTTTCTGGCCAGAAACCTCTGTTACCAGTGGCATCTTTGCCCAAGTTCTGTCCTTTGTCCAGGAAGAATGAGGTATGCAGACAAGTGGAGCGTGAACAAAATGAAGAGGAGCTTTACTGAGTGTTAGAAAAGCTCAGAGGAGACCCGCAGTGGGCAGCACCTCTCTGTAAGCAAGTGGTCCTGTTTGAGTGTTCAGCTTTCAGCAGAGAGGAGGCCCTGAAATAGGTATTCCTCTCTGCAGCTGGTTGTCCTGAAGTTGAAGTCTCTGCAGGTCTCTGAAGCTCTCAGCAAAGAGGGTAGCTCATCTCTGCAAGTCTCTGACAGTCTCAGTAGAGAAGGTAGCTCCTCTCTGCAGTTGGTCACCCCATCATCTTCTGCTATTAGTAGAGAGGGTAGCTCCTCTCTGCAGTTGGTCACCCCATCATCTTCTGCTATTAGTAGAGAGGGTAGCTCCTCTCTGCAGTTGGTAGTTGAAAGGGGCCAGGCAGAGACCAAACTACACCGGTCGCGGTCAAGAGATCTTTATTGGAGGTATTGAGCGGCACCACGCAAGGAGAAGAAAGATAAGAGAGAGAGGGCTGCTGGTGTGCTGGGTTTTATATCCCTTGGGCCTATGTGGATTGGGCTAGGGGCGGGCCCAAGGGAAGGCGGGAGATGCTTCTTTCTGATTGGCCCTCCTTTGGTGGATTCAGACAGTGCCCGGTCAAGGAGGGGAGAAGAACCCGGAACCGGCCCCATCTTAAGGTATGGCGCCATTTTAAGGTACCCCATGTTACCTAACAGTAGTCCCATTGTCTCTCTCTGTTCTCTCCCTGCTCTGGCTGAGTACAGGGCTTTTATAGACCTAAGAGGGGAAGAAGTGCATGCCAATTTGTCCATGGGTGGCATTGGGACAGCCTGGAAAAGGTACCACAAGTCCCCACTCAAGTAGCCAGGATTGGCAGCCAGGCCACCAGCCTTCAGGCCTTCCTTGGCCTGAAGGTGAGGCATTACTGGGGACCTGCCCCCTTCCGTCCAGGAGACTGTCTGCCTCGGGGCTGTCCATGGGCCCAGGGTGCTGGCACTAAGGGGCAACTGCAGGCTAGCACTGAGCCACCCTCCTCCCCCTCTCAGTTTCCCCTCTCATGCTCATTGGCGCCCCAATTCTGGAGGGGGGAAGGTTGCAGGGCAGTGCCTCAAGCATATGCATACGCAGCCAGGCAGTGACAGTGCCTAGGCTCAGTCCCAGTTAGAGCCAGTATATCTGGAGTAGAGAGAGGCCAGGCACCGGGAGCAGACAAACCTGAGCTGCTGGGATTGTTCAGGGGCTTCCTGGGCGTCTGAGGGTGCAGAGATGCCTAGGTCCTGTGTCTGAAAGAGGAGCTGCAGTTGCACCTGCAGAGCTCCCTCCCCACCAAGTCTAAAGGGCGGGGCTCCTGCTTGTCCCCAGCTCCTGCCTGCTCCATGGAGTGGGAAGCCCAGCTCTGCAGCCATGGATCTGATGGCTGCAGCTGCATCCGGGAGGGCAAGAATCCTTCCTGCTCCAGGCCCCACCAAGAGCACAGGGAGAGCTGCCTACAATTTGGGCAGCTGCAGCCTGGCCCAGTGGATGGAGCTCCTGCCTGCTCCATGGAGCGAGAAGACTTGGTCTACAGCTGTGGTTTTGGTGGCTGCAGTGGCACCTGGAAAGCTCCCGCCCCAGCTCAGGAGGGACGGGGCTCCCACTTGCCCTCGGCTCCTGTGGGCCCTATGGAGCATGCAGCCCCTGGAAGCCTCCCTGCTGCAGCCACCTGATGGCAGTGGCTGCTGCCATTGCCACTACGTCGGCCTCCAACATTGGAGGTCACGTTTCAACTTTAGATTGTAGGGGACACACATCAAAATCATATCAAGCCCTTTTCCTTTATTAAATTGTATATAAATCATGACACCAATTTTCGCCTTGTTATCCTTGTTATTAGTATAACACGGAACTTTCCTCTAAAGAAAGTATAGTATTATTTGATACAGATATCATTAATTCAAAAAGAATTTTTAAAATTGTACTGTTTTTACTTGAATATATAAAGTTAAAACAAAGAAATATTTCTAGCAACTTTTAATCAATTTCAAAAAACCTCAAATAATTTTTGTAATTGATTAGAAGTGATTTTCTTAGGCATATTTTCCATATTATACCTCTTCTGTTTCTGTTTTGTCATAGTCTTTGTACCATCCAGCTCATCTCACATATATATATATATATATACCTACTTATCAGTAAAATCCAACCAGTTGACCAAAACTGATTATTAGCTTATCAGCAATCATATAACATATATAGACGTAATGTGTACATTGTCTTCATTAACAGAGATTTTTTGATATTTATAACTCTAATATGATATATTTCCTTGATCTCACCCACATACTTCAACCATTGAGGGTATCCTTTTTTTCTCTCTTTAGAAGAATATTGCCTTGGACTTATGCCACTCATTTTATTCTACCCTTCTTGATCCTGCTTTATCTTCCTTGACTCTGGACAGGTATTGGTCTTAACTGTTGTTCCCTGTACATTCTGTAGGGTTTGACTGTCTCCTCTTAAGCATGTAAGTTTACTATCAATGTCGTAGTAATCTTCTTCTAGAATATTAGCTTAGATCTATTATGCTTTTATTCTTAAGCAGGGAATTGGATTAATACCTACATAGTTTAACAAATAAACCAACATGATTCTGCCTACTTATTGTTTTCTCCAAATGCAAGCTTTTATCTACTTGTTCTTTATGTCTGGACACAACATTATGCACTGCCCTGAAACTGGCAGAAATAAATGATTATTAATTACTTCCTATCATATTAAGAAAAGCAGATTCATAGTTATTAAAATTAACTTTTGATTCTCATTCTTTAATGTACCAAATCAACTTGAATTTATTTTGTTATTCTCCTATATTTTCTTCTGTTCTCTAACTCTTTGCTAGTTATCTTTCAGAAGAGAAAATAATAGCTCTAGTGAAAGCTGCTGTAGCAGGTTATGATTTGCGGTAGACACAGATGCCATAAAGCATAACTTTGGGCAGTGCAGTCCACTGGTAGAGCTGTAGAAGGTTGGACTTTTTAAAAACTAGAGGCAAGTGACTATGAGTGGGCCTTACTTTATGAGCATCTGAACCATTTGATATTTGGCTCAACAGGGGAAATTATCAAGACTAGGAAAAGATGTGTTAAACAGCTGTTTACACGGAAGTTTTAATGAGTTTACTACTTTTAAGTACCTTAGATTCCTTTCAGATAAAAATTAACAAATAGAGCTCTACAAGAACCTCAAGCAAGTTTACCATGGTGAAAAAAAGATTTATTTAGCTGACATCAACTAGTTGCTTCCTGTGTAAGGTTCTAAGTGCTTTAGATGATTTATGTTCTTTAATTTCACTCTAAAACTTTTTTTAAAAAAATGCAATTTTGTTAATATTAGTTCTCATGTTGTACGTTAAATTTCTAGATTTGGTCATTGATATGGTCTGACTTTGTATACCCACCCAAATCTCATCTTGTGGCTTCCATAATTCCTAAATATTGTGGGAGGGACTTGGTGGAGGATTATTGAATCATGGGGGCAGATCTTTCCCATGCTGTTCTCATGATAGTGAATGGGTCTCATGAGATATGATGATGTTAAAAAAGTGAGTATCTCTGCATAAGCTCTCTTTTTGCCTGCAGTCATCCATGTTAAGACGTGACTTGCTCCTCCTTGCCTTCTATCCTGATTGTGAGGCCTCCCTATCCACATGTAACTGTGAGTCCAATTAAAACTCTTTCTTTTGTAAATTGCCTAGTCTCAGGTATGTCTTTATCAGCAGTGTGAAAATAGACGAATACAGTCAATTGGTGCCAGGAGAGTGGGGCATTGCTGAAAAGATACCTGAAAATGTGGAAGTGCCTTTGGAATTGGGTAATAGGCAGAGGTTGGAACAGTTTGAAGGGCTCAGAAGAAGACAGGAAAATGTGAGAAAGTTTGGGACTTCCTAGAGACTTGTTGAATGTCTTTGACAAAAATGATGATAGTGATGTGAACAATAAGGTCCATGCTGAGGTGCTCTCAGATGGAGATGAGAATCATGTTGGGAGCTGTAGCAAAAGTAATTCTTGTTATGTTGTAGCAAAGAGACTGGTGGCATTTTGTGCCTGCCCTAGAGATTAGTGGAACTTTGAACTTCAGAGAGATGATTTAGGGTATCTGGTGGAAGAAATTTCTAAGCAGCAAAGCGTTCAAGAAGTGACTTGGGTGCTGTTAAAGGCATTCAGTTTTAAAAGTGAAACACAACATAAAATTTGGAAAATTCGCAGACTGACAATGCAATAGAAAAGAAAATCCCGTTTTCTGAGGCGAAATTCATGCCAGCTGCAGAAATTTGCTTAAGTAATGAGGAGCTGAATGTTAATTCCCAAGACAATGGGGAAAATTTCTCCAGAGCATGTCAGAGGTCTTCACAGAAGCCTCTCCCATCACAGGCCCGAAGGCCTACAACGAAAAAGTGGTTTTGTGGGCCAGGGCCAGGGTCCCCATGTTGTGTGCAGCCTATTGACTTGGTGCCCTGCATCCCAGCCACTCCAGCTATGGCTGAAAGGGACCAATGTAGAGCTTAGGCCATGGCTTAAGAGGGTGCAAGTCTCAAGCCTTGGCAGCTTCCACATAGTGTTGAGCCTGCAGGTGCACAGAAGTCAAGAATTGAGGTTTGTGAACCTCTGCCTAGATTTCAGAAGACGTATGGAAATGCCTGGATGCCCAGGCAGATGTTTGCTGTAGGGGCAGGACCCTCATGGAGAACCTCTGCTAGGGCAGTACAGAAGGAAAATGTGGGGTGGGAGCCCCCACATAGAGTCCTTACTGGAGGACCACCTAGTGGAGCTGTGAGAAAAGGACCACTGTCCTCCAGACCCCAGAATGGAAGATCCGTCAACAGCTTGCACCATGAGCCTAGAAAAGCCTCAGACACTCAAGGGCAGCCCATGAAGGCCTCTGGGAGGGAGGCTGTACCCTGCAAAGCCACAGAGATGGAGCTGTCCAAAACCATGGGAACCCACCTGTTGCTTCAGTGCGACCCGGATGTGAGACATGGAGTCAAAGGAGATCACTTTGGACCTTTAAGATTGTACTGCCCTTCTGTATTTTGGACTTGCATGGGGCCTGTAGCCCCTTTGTTTTGGCCAATTTCTTCCATTTGGAATGGCTGTATTTACCCAATTCTTGTACCCACATTGTCTCTAGGAAGTAACTAACTTGTTTTTGATTTTACAGGCTCATAGGTGGGAGGGACTTGTCTTTTCCCAGATGAGACTTTAAACTGTAGACTTTTGGGTTAATGCTGAAATGAGTTGAGACTTTAGGGGACCACTGGGAAGGCATGATTTGTTTTGAAATGTGAAGATGTGAGATTTGGGAGGGACTGGGGTGGAATGATGTAGTTTGGCTCTGTGTCCCACCCAAATCTCATCTTATGGCTCCTATAATTTCCAAGTGTTGTGGGAGGGATTTGGTGGAGAATTACTGAATTATGGGGGTGGGTCTTTCCCTTGCTGTTCTCGTGATAGTGAATGGGTCTCACGAGATCTGATGGTGTGAAAAATGGGAGTTTCTCTGCACAAGCTCTCTTTTTGCCTGCCACCATCTACATAAGATGTGACTTGCTCCTCCTTGCCTTCTGCCATGATTGTGAGGCCTCCCCATCCACATGGAACTGTGAGTCCAGTGAAATCTTTTTCTTTTGTAAATAGCCCAGTCTCCAGTATGTCTGTACCAACAGCATGAACACAGGCTAACACTCTACATTTCCTATACATCTGTTATTCTGTATTCGTTGACATATATCTCCCTATTTCCTTCCTATCCCCTTCACTTCTGGTAACCACTGCTTTATCATCCTTGCATATTTGAGCTCTTTTTATTTTAAAAAAATTCCTCATATAAGTAAGATTATGCAATAATTTTCTTTCTCTGTCTGGCTTATTTCACCTAGCATAATGTCGTCTATAGTAGTTCCATTCATGTTGTAGACCTCCTTCTTTTTAGGGATGATTATTTCTGTGTGTGTGTGTCTTTATGTGTGTGTTTGTGACATTTTCTTTACCCATTTGTCTGTCTATGGGTATTTATATTGTTTACATGTGTTGCTATTGTAAATAATCCTGCAATCAACATGAGAGTACAGGTACATTTGCAAGGTGTCTATTTTATCTCTTATGTGTATGTATTCAGAAAATGGATTTCCAGGTCATATAGTAGTTTTATTTTTAACTTCTTTAGGAGCCTTCATACTGCTTTCCATCATGGCTATAGCAAACTACATTCCCATCAACAGTGTACCAGGGTTCCCTTATCTCCACACCCTTGCCAACATTTATCTTTTCCTTTTTAATTAATAGTCATCCTTATGGGTATGAGATGATATCTCATAATGGTTTAATTTGCATTTCCCTGGTGATTACTTATGTTGAGAACATTTTATGTCTTTTAATATTTTATATTTTACAACTTATTGTAGCTATAGTTATTTTTTACTATAACTGTAGGCATAAGTATATTATTTTGACTTTTAACCTTTGTACTAGAGATTTGAAAAATTAACACATCACCATTATAGTAATAGAGTACTTTGGATTTGATTATGAATTTGTCTCTGCCAATTGGTTTTATACATTTTTATGTTTTCATATAGTAATTATCCCTTTTTTTCAGTTGAACATCTCCCTTAGGCATTTGTTTTAAGTCCAGTCTAGTGATGATAAATTATGTCAGCTTTTGTTTCTCTGGGACAGGGTTTATTTCTCTTTTATTTCTGAATGTATTGCTGGGTATAGTATTCAGGATTGATAAGGGTTTTATGTATTTATTTTTCCCAACCCTTTGAATATATCAACCCATTCCCCCGGTCTGTGATTTTTTCTTTTCTGCAAAATCCTCTCATAGTCTAATACAGATTCCCTCACAGGTGACTTGAAGCTTTTATCTTGCTCTTTTTAGAATTCTCTCTTTGTCTGTGCCTTTTTTCAATTTGTGAAACATAGAATGCTTCACAAATTTGTGTGTTGTTGTTGCACAGGGGCCATGCAAATCTTCTCTGTATTATCACAATTTTAGTATATGTGCTTGCTACTAAAGTAAGCAATAACTCTAACACTCTATAAGGCAGTGATTTGTATCTGGACTTACATATCAGAGATTTAATGCTTACAGAGTTCTGATAACTGACCCTAGAACACTCAGATAATAAAGTATAAAGCCAGAATTTTGACTCATGCATTCCTGATATCAAAACTTATACTCTTACTTGCATTACTAGACTGCCTATTAAAGAACTCTTTCCCTTCATGAGTCAATATCCATTACCTCATATAAGTGTACTCATTGTTAGGTTTGTTTTATATGTATATTTTTAGGGTGGATTCCTTACACATGCTTTGTCACTACAGTAGTAGTGACAATATGAATTTACAGCATTAGGAAATAGATAACTGGAGAATGTAAAATTTACCCTGAATATCTTGAAGAGTCTTCACAGGCTGAGGTATCAGTACAGTATTGTATAATTTTTGTAGATATTACTTTCTATAACTCAAACAACAAAATGAAATTTCCGGTGTTTCTGTTACTTGTATTGGCATATGCACAGACATAGATTTGTAAACTTGGCCGGGCGCGGTGGCTCATGCCTGTAATCCCAGCACTTTGGGAGGCCAACGTGGGCAGATCACAAGGTCAGGAGATCCAGACCATCCCGACTAACACAGTGAAACCCCGTCTCTACTAAAAATACAAAAAATTAGCTGGGCTTGGTGGCAGGCGCCTATAGTCCCAGCTACTCGGGAGGCTGAAGCAGGAGAATGGCCTTGAACCTGGGAGGCAGAGCGTCAGTGAGCCAAGATTGCGCCACTGCACTCCAGCTGGGCGACAGAGCAAGACTCTGTCTAAAAAAAAAAAAAAAAAAAAAAAGAGAGAGAGAGAGAGGTTGTAATCTTGCCAAATATTGCATGGCAGGTAATCTTTGTAGAACATGGAATTAAAGCCATCAGGACATGATAATAATGTGAAAAGAATTAGCTTACTAATAGCAAATTTTATAATCCTTAATCACTCAACACATTACTAGCAAATATTCCGAAGTTCAGAATTCAATATTAAAATCTAAAGAACTGGTTGTTAGCAAAAGCTAAAGTCACTGGGGGTTCAAATTTCAGCCCACCGTGATGTCTACCACCTTATACTTCCATGGGGTCACAGGTCAGATATATTAATTTGACCAAAACTTGAGGTGATACTAATTTTAAGCATTTCAAAATTGTTAAAAAGAATAGTAATTCCCTCACATTTGCTTTGTGTTGACTGACTACTTTATTCCTTTTTTTTTTTTTTTTTTGAGACTGAGTTTCACTTTGTTGCCCAGGCCAGAGTGCAATGGTGCAATCTCGGCTCACTGCAACCTCTGCCTGCCGGATTCAAATGATTCTCCTGTCTCAGCCTCCCGAGTAGCTGAGACTACAGGTATGCACCACCGCACCCGGCTAATTTTGTGTTTTTAGTAGAGATGGGGTTTCTCCATATTGGTCAGGCTGGTCTCGACCTCCCGACCTCAGGTGATCTGCCCACCTCGGCCTCCCAGTATTTTATTCCCTTTTGTGTTTAACACTATCCACCATTCTTCCACCCCTCTGATTCCCTTCTAACTGGAGGAAAGTCACCTTGTTGACACACATCTCAGAAATATTGTGGTTAAAGATATATAGAGTACCTTGAATTTGGAAAAGTTTTCAATAACCCATACAGTCTATAAATGCTAGAAAAAAAAATCCATACTGGTTCAAAAATATATTCCAAGCTCTCTACAAGCCTCTGGATTATACAGCCATTATTAATTAAAATAATTCTAGTCAGAACTAAATAGAATCAAACAGGATACTTTGTCTTGCATCTACTAAGCCCCTGCAGTTTTATTTTCTCCATTAGGCCTCTTTTACCAAGTCCTGGGAAATTTTGTCTGGTTTACTCTGCTTATCTGTATGTGGAATGAAATCACACTTGAGTATATTGCCACCCTTTTCTTTTTCATGAGTTCAATTAAACAGTAAGAAAGATCAACATGGGTTTGAAGGCCAGCTATATAACCCTGAATAACTATTCAAGTTTTTAAAAACTTAATTGTTTCATTTGTTAAATAAGGCCAAGGGTGGTTGTCATCGTTTTACATAAAATGTTTCTTTCAAACAATTATCCCAAATTTTCCTAGAAAAGATATATTTTAGATAGAACCATTTGGAAAACTCTATATACTATGTTATCATCATTAGATATCAAAATTATATTATTATATTAATGATTCTGAGCAGTACTAAAGTAAGGAAACCTGTTTATAGTAATTCAACATTTCTAAAAAATATTAAGGCCAGGCGTGGTGGCTCATGCCTATAATCCCAGCACTTTGGGAGGCCGAGGCGGGCAGATCAGGAGGTCAGGAGATCGAGATCATCCTGGCTAACACAGTGAAACCCCGTCTCTACTAAAAATACAAAAAATTAGCCAGGCGAGGTGGCGGGCACCGGTAGTCCCAGCTACTCAGGAGGCTGAGGCAGGAGAATGGCGTGAACCAAGGGGGGCAGAGCCTGCAGTGAGCCGAGATCGCGCCACTGCACTCCAGCCTGGGTGACAGCGAGACTCTGTCTCAAAAAAAAAAAAAAAAAAGTTGATTAAATAAGCTGTGTGTTTAGTACTTATTAACCTGCTGCAGAAATAGACACTTATGGAATACACTTTGGAAAATGCTGTTTTAAGGATTAAAAATTGTTTCCAGCCTAGATCACATTGCTAAATTCTAGTCTACCACATGCCTGTAATCCCAGCACTTAACCACACTTAGATATCTATCTAGAAAAGTAAAAGGTTTGGAAATGAAATTCTGATTTTTCTCTTTAAATCTGCATCTTATGTACTCATTCTAAAGTCAGTAAATATCAGATCAATTATTTGGCTCATACCAAAGATGTTGTGATTATTCTTGATTCCTCTCTTTGTCTCCTACTCCACATCATGCTCATAAAAAAATCTTATTTAAAAATACAAAAAATTTGGCTAGTTCTTACCAACTCCACCATTATCACACTAGCCCACGTCACTCTCTTTCACTTAAATTTTAGCAATAATTTTCGGCTTGGTTTCCATGATCTTTTCGTTCTCTTCTACGGTCTTTTTTCAACATAGCAGTTGAAAGTTGTGTTTTTAAATGGAAGTCTCACTGTGTTATTCCTGCTCAAAAATGTCTAATATTTTTTAAGTTGTGCAGATTAAAAGCCAATATCCAAGACCCCAAAAGTTCTTCAGGATCTGCCTCAGCCTTTTAATTCTCAGATTTTATTTCCTGCCGCGCCCTTCCTTGCCCTCTTTCTTTGAGCTAAAGTACAATTTTAGTAATTTTTAAGCACAAAGCATGTGTATTAGTCCATTTTCACACTGCTGATAAAGACACACCTGAGACTGGCAATTTACAAAAGAACCAGGTTAAATGGACTTACAGTTCCAGATGATTGTGAGGCAGGTGAGGCCTCACAATCATGGCAGAAGGTGAAAGGCACGTCTCACATGGTGGCAGACTACAGAAGAGCTTGTGCAGGGAAACTCCCCATTTTAAAACCATCAGATCTTGTGAGACTTATTCACTATCTTAAGAACAGCACAAGCCGGGCGCGGTGGCTCATGCCTGTAATCCCAGCACTTTGGGAGGCTGAGGCGGGCGGATCACAAGGTCAGGAGATCGAGACCATCCTGGCTAACACGGTGAAACCCCGTCTCTACTAAAAAAATACAAAAAATTAGCCGGGCGAGGTGGCAGGCGCCTGTAGTCCCAGCTACACGGGAGGCTGAGGCAGGAGAATGGCGTGAACCCCGGGGGGCGGAGCCTGCAGTGAGCCGAGATCGCGCCACTGCACTCCAGCCTGGGTGAAAGAGCGAGACTCCGTCTCAAAAAAAAAAAAAAAAAAAAAAAAAAAAAAAAAAAAAAAAAAGAACAGCACAGGAAAGACCTGCCCCCACGATTCAATTACCTCCCACTGGGTCCCTCCCACAACACATGGGAATTCAAGATGAGATTTGGGTGGGGACACAGCCAAACCATATCATTCTGCCCCTGGCCACTCTCAAATCTCATGTCCTCACATTTCAAAACCAATCATGCCTTTCCCCCAAAGTCTTAACTCATTTCAGCATTAACTCAAAACTCCGCAGTCCAAAGTCTACTCCAAGACAAGGCAAGTCTCTTCCACCTATGAGCCTGTAAAATCAAAAACAAGTTAGTTACTTCCTAGATACAATGGGGGTACAGGCATTGGGTAAATACAGCCATATCAAATGGAAGAAATTGGCCAAAACAAAGGGCTACAGGCCCCACGCAAGTCTAAAAATCCAGCTGGGCAGTCAAATTTTGAGACGAAGTCTCGCTCTGTTGCCCAGCCCGGAGTGCAGTGGCTCAGTCTCGGCTCACTGCAAGCTCCGCCTCCTGGGTTCACACCATTCTCCTGCCTCAGCCTCCTGAGTAGCTGCGACTACAGGTGCCCACCACCACGCCTGGCTAATTTTTTTGTATTTTTAGTAGAGACAGGATTTCACCATGTTAGCCAGGATGGTCTCAATCTCCTGACCTCGTGATCCACCCACCTTGGCATCCCAAAGTGCTGGGATTACAGGCATGAACCACTGTGCCGAGGGCAGTCAAATCTTAAAGCTCCAAAATCATCTCCTTTGACTCCATGACTCATATCCAGGTCACACCGATGCAAGAGGTGGGATGGGAACTGGAGCAAGGGTGACTCCTCTTATGTTCTAGCCTACCGACTGGCAGCATTTTACCCCTGTCCTACAGATTTGTGGAATTTTGAACTTGAGAGAAATGATTAAGGGCAACTGATAGAATAAATTTATAAGCAGCAAAGCATATGAGAAGTGACTTGGGTGCTGTTAAAGGCATTCTGTTTTATAAAGGAAGCAGAGCATAAAAGTTAGGAAAATAGGAAAATTTGCAGCCTGACAATGTGATAGAAAAAGAAATCCCATTTTCTGAGGAGAAATTCAAGCCAGCTGCAGAAATTTGCATAAGTAATGAGGAGCTGAATGTTACTCTCCAAGACAATGAGGATAATATCTCCAGGGCATGTCAGAGGTCTTCACAGCAGTCCTTCCCATCACAGGCCTGAAGGCCTAGGAGGAAAAAGTGGTTTCATGGGTTGGGCCCAGGGTCCCTTTACTGTCTGCAGCCTAGGAAGTTGGTGCCCTGTGTCCTAGCTGCTCCTGTCATTGCTAAAAAGGGCCAAAGTACAGCTTAGCCCATGGCTTCCGAGGATGCAAGTCCCCAACCTTGACAGCTTTCATGTGGTGTTGAGCCTGTGAGTGCACAGAAGTCAAGAACTGAGGTTTGGGAACCTCTGCCTAGATTTGAGAGGATGTATTGAAATGCCTGGGTATCCAGGCAGAAGTTTGCTGCATGGGCGGGGCTCTTTGCAGTACCTCTTTGAGGGTAGTACAGCAGGGAAATGTGGGGTAGGAGTCGCCACACAGAGTCCCTACTGGGGCACTGCCTAGTGGTCTGTGAGAAGAGGTCTGCTGTCCTCCAGGTTTAATTGAACTGTAAGACAATTAAATATCTTTTCTTAATAAATTACTTAGTCTCATATAGTTCTTTATAGCAGAGTGGTTGGAGCAGTTTTCAGGGTTCAGAAAAAGACAGGAAGATTTGGGAAAGTTTGGAACTTCCTAGAGACTTGTTGAATGGTTTTGACTAAAATGTTGACAGTGATGTGGATAATGAAGTCCAGGCTGAGGTGGTCTCAGATGGAGATGAGGAACATATTGGGAACTGGAGCAAAGGCCATGGTTGCCATGCTTGAGCAAAGAGACTGATGGCATTTAGCTCCTGCCCTAGAGATCTGTGAAACTCTGAACTTGAGAGAGATAATTTAGGGTATCTGGAAGCATACATTTCTAAGCAGCAAAACATTCAAGATGTGACCTGGCTGTTTCTGAATGCATACAGTCACAAAGATATGATCTGAAATTGGAACTTCTGTTTAAAAGGGAAGTGGAATATAAAAGTTTGGAAAATTCAAAGCCTGACTATGTGATAAAAAATAAAAACCCACTTCCTGAGGAGAAATTGAAGCTGGCTGCATAAATATGCACAAAGTAATGAGGAACCTGTTGTTATTAGCCAAGACATTGGGAAAATGTCTCCAGGGCATTTCGGCAATCTTAATGGAAGGCCCTCCCATCACAAGCCCAGAGGCCTAAGAGGGAAAAATGGTTTTGTGGGCTGGGATCAGGGCCCCCACTGCTCTGTGAAACTTTGGGATATAGAGCCCTGTGTCCCCAGTGCTCCAGCTCTACTCATGGCTAAAATAGGACAAGGTATAGCTCAGGCTGTGGCTTCAGAGGGTGCAAACCCCAAGCCTTGGAAATTTCCACATGGTATTGGGCATGTGGATGCACAGATGGCAAAAATTGAGGTTTGGAAACCTGTGTCTACATATCAGAGTGTGTATGGAAACAACTGTATGCTCAGGCAGAAGTCTACTGCAGTAGCAGTGCCCTCATGGAGAACCTCTGCTAGGGCAGTGCAGGAGGGAAATGTGGGATTGGAGTCCCCACACAGAGTCCCCACTGGGGCACTGCCTAATAGAGCTGTGAGAAGAGGGCCATCATCCTCCAGACCCTAGAATGGTAGAGCCATTGACAGCTTGCACTGTGTGCCTGGGAAAGCTCCAGGCATTGAACAGCAGCCTGTGAAAGAAGTTTCAGGGGCTGTACCCTGCAGAGTTGCAGCAGCAGAGCTGGCCAATAGCTTGGGAGCCCACCTATTGCATCAGCATGCCCATGCCTTTGACATGGAGTCAAAGGAGATTATTTTGGAGCCTTAAGTTTTAAGGTCTGCCCTGCTGGGTTTCTGACTTGCATGGGGCCTGTTGCCCCTTTGTTTTGGTCAATTTCTCCCTTTTGCAATGGCAACATTTACCCACTGTCTGTACCCCCATTGTGTCTTGTAAATAACTAACTTGTTTTTAATTTTACAGGCTCATAAGTAGAAGGGACTTCCCTTGTCTCAGATGAGACTTTGGACTTGGAATTTTGAGTTAATGCTGGAATGAGTTAAGATTGGAGCAACTGTTTGGAAGGCGTGATTGATTTTGAAATGTGAAAAGGATGTGAGGTTTTGGAGGGGTCAGGGGTGAAATGATATGGTTTGGCTCATGTCCCCATCCAAATCTCATCTCAAATTATAATCCCCACCTTTGAGGGTGGGACCTGTTGGGAGGTGATTGGATCATGGAGGTAGATTTTCTTCCTTGCTGTTCTTGTAACAGTGAATTCTTACGAGATCTGATGGCTTAGAAGGTTCTCTCTCTCTCTTTCTTCCCCTGCCGCCCTCTTCCTTTCCCTCTTAGTCCAATCTGGCAGTGCTTCTGCTGGTATAACATTCCCCCATTCCCCTAGACCTTTATAGTTTCCTGCAAATATGTCACTAGGATTTCTCAATAAACAAGAGATTTATTCACGGATTTTTTTTTTATAATCCAATCTATATTCCCAGATTAGGCTGAGGAGGTTGAAGAAAACCCTGAGTCAATCTCTTGTTTTTGTTGTCACTACTCTCACTCCCTTCATGTCTCTCTAATAGGACATGTTGTGATTATATTAGAGCCACCCAGATAATCCACAATAATTACCTCAATCTGCCTAATCACATCTGCAACATCCCTTTGTCATATTAGATAACATAATTACAGGTTTCAGTGATTAAACATGGATTTTTGAAAATATCTCAAATAATTATTACTTATTTTATTTCCTGGAGAAACTCAGCAATTAGCATTGATATATTGTTTCTCCTCCACTTGACTTCAGCCAAAAGGCCAAGAAGCAATTGCTTCTCCTCTGCTATATGCATGCATTCAGAATTCAGCCAAAGAATAAAAAGGAAACAAGTTTCTAGAAAAAAAAAAAAAGAAAATTACCAATCCTATTTGGAATAAAAATTAAGCCTGAATGGCTATATAACACTTTTAAAACTAATTCATAGTGCAGTTATCTAGCCAAAAATATACCAGGCCAATAATATTTTTTATTCAGGGATCTAATTTAAGATGGTCCTTTTTTTCAGACTTGTACAGGATGTACCAGAACACAACCCATCATAAAAGAAAAACTCTCCTTTATGAGGTGATTACAGCTTTAATATCAAAATTAGGTAATGACAGTATAAAAAGGAAAATTATAGATCAATTTCATTTATAAAATATAAGCAAAATTCTAAATATTAAAAACCTGTCTAGTAAGGGATATAAAAGTAATGGATCATGATTATGCTGTGTTTAAATAAGAAAATTTGGCCAGGCGCAGTGGCTCATGGCTGTATTCCCAGCACTTTAGGAGGCTGAGGCGGGTGGATCACCAGGTCAGGAGGTCAAGACCAGCCTGGCCAAGATGGTGAAATCTTGTCCCTACTAAAAATAGAAAAAATTAGCCGGGCATGGTGGCAGGCGCCTGTAATTCCAGCTACTCGGAAGGCTGAGGCAGGGAACTGCTTGAACCCAGGAGGCGGAGGTTGCAGTAAGCCGAGATCGTGCCACTGCACTCCAGCCTGGGTGACAGAGTGAGACTCCATCTTAAAAAAAAAAAAAAAATTTATTAGAGTTTTCCATCAAAATGGGAGAACAATGAGCAATAGTTATTTTATTAAAGTATTTGATCAAATTGAACACCTAATGAATTTTAAAATCTTAACTATATTATATAAAACAGAAATATTTTTATTCTAATAAAGATTATTTTCAAAATCTACATAATATATTAAATATAGTTATTAAATGTTAAAAGCTTTCCACTTAAAATCTAGAACAAATCAAAGATGCACACCATTTCAGTTTCTATGTAAAAATTCCCTGGATATCTAGTCATTATAATAATAAAAATAAAATAAGCAGAAGGTAAATTACAGAGTTAAAGAAATTATTATTTTTCATAGATGATATAACTGTCAAAGTAAAAAACTCAAGACAGTATGCAAAAAATTTATTTAAATTATGAAGACAATTTAACATGTTTGCCAAATGTACAATAAACATTAGTATATCAAATGCATTCCTCTGCACTAGCAGCAAATATTTTAAAAATATTTTTAAATTTTTTAAAAATGTGACACATTTTGTTGTTATAATAACAGCAAAATATAAAGTATTTATTAATAAATCTAAAAAAATCATAAAGCCTATATTATTGATTTTAATTAAAATATAGATAGAAATAAAATAATTAAGAAAATGACATCAATAGAAGGACTTTGCTATGCTTATAAATAAGATTAAAAATATTAGAAAAGCCTTTATTCTCCTTAACTTAATCTGCCAATGAAATCAGTTTATCAGGTCTTTCTAATACTGATTTGCATGGACAAAGGACTGAAGATAACAAAGGCAATTTTTAAAACGCACATGATGGAGGAACTTGTTCCACAGCATGAGAAAACTTACTATAAAATCATATTAGTTACCACCCTGTCAAAATCCTGGAGGGGTATATACATTTCCCAATTAAACAGAACTGAAATCCAAGAAAGAAATATCCACATTCCTATGGAAACTTCATACATGGCAGAAATACACTTGCAGATCAGCACGGAAGAAAAAGAGAAATTAATACTGATGGAAAAATTGATTATCTCTTTTGAGAATGTACTGGGTCTATAACTCTCATCAATAGCAAACACCAATTTCATGTAGTTTAATAAACAGAGAGCAAAACTAGAATAATATTTTATCATATCAGTATAGGCAGCTTTTTCTAAAGAAACACAAGTAAAGTAAAAATTTAAAAAGAATAGAATTTCTAAGGTATAGAGTATGAAGAGGTAAAATGTTGACTTTAAAGCAGAGATGCCTAACAACCTCTACTTTCACTGATGATCAAAGTTTCTAAGTCATAAATATCATATACCCCTGGTTTGATGCAATGAGTAGGACAGTTTTCTCAAAATCCATATACTCAGTCTCACCATGAGAAAACTTCAGACAAACCCAAAGTGAAAAATATTCTACAAAATCTTAATAATTACCCTTCAAAAGTGTTAAGGTTATAAATAACATGAATAGGATGAGAAAATGTCACAGATTGAAGAAGACTATGACAAGATGACTTAATGCAACATGGTATCCTGGCAAAGAAAAATAGAATTAGTAAAAAATTTGGTGGAATCAAGTCTGTAGGTTAGTTAATGGCATTTGACCAATATTAATTTCTTAGTTTTGAAAAATGTACCCTGGTTAGTTAAGATATTTACAGTATAGAAAGCGAGTGAAGATCTATAGGAACTCTGCAAGGTCTTTACAATTCTTGTGAAAATCTAAAATTATTTCACAATAAAACTTTTTAAAAGATTCCTGATTTGAATACATTCAAACAATATCAAGAAAAAAGAACTCTGTCATAAGACTTTATCAATTAGTTTTAGAGACAAATTTGGAAGAAAATATTACAATGCCTATAGCTGAACATAGATTAGTATTCAGAACAGATCAAAAGTGCTACAAAACATAAAACATCATATAAGTAAAAGAGAAACAAACTTTTTGCAAACATCACCTGAAATGAAAAATAAAAAATCCAATATGCTCATCCATTGACTGAAGCTAAGTAAATTGGCTTAAATACACTGGGGAGAAATACAGGCATAGCAATATCTAATCAACTCGTATATTCAAATAATCTTTAATTCAGCCATTTCACTTTGTTTATTCGCTAACTTTCCACATATGTGAACAAGGAAACATGCACAAGAATGACATTTACATTATTATAAAACTAGAAAAAGTTTAAATGTTTATTTAAGAAGAGAACAAGTTAACAATATAGGAATGTTTTTGCACTAATACACTATACAAAAATTAAAATAAGTCAATTCAATGTAAATGCTTAAATTCATTGCTGAAAATTGCTCAAAAGTTGTTGCTGAAAAGAACAGTGAGTTAATTTTTATAGATATGAATATATATGTATAAAATAATGCCATTAAAATATTATCAAAACATTCAAAACAACGCATAGGGAGGACAATTATAAAGATATGTTGGTAATGATAAAAACGGATTCAAGATTGTGAATTTCTCTGAAAGGTGTGAAGAGAAAATGCTGAGGAAGGAGGACATGCACAGCGAGGCTTCAACTGTTTTAGAAAAGTTTTACAGATGCATATTGCACAAATTTTTTTTTAATTCATAGGTGTCACCTAGATAAAAAGGAGCAGGATTGAATGAAAGAGAATTTTATAGGTTTATGTCACATTGAAGAAAAAACCCAAGGCTCTAACTGGAGTGGAGCATATTAAAAAATAGTGGCGACCTCATTACTTTAAATCTCCCCCAGATTCAAGGATCATAGTGTCAGAGAAATGGCTGAGCTTCTGTCAGGCTGCTCTTTACAAACTGCTCTGTAAGTAGTTGTGAAAATTATTAGTATGCTTCTCTCATTCTATTGGCATTGATCCTTTATTTCTGGCATTTTATAAGATGCATATTTACATGTTGCACTTATACTCTAGGGGCTAATTTTTGAGTTTCGGAACAAAATTAAATATGTTGGAAGATTACGTAAACTAAAATGTTATATTTAAATGATTGAGAGGCACTAAGGCAAAATGTCAGCAGGCTTCAAAATACTTTACTAGGAAACTAGTTCCATAAGATGGAAAATGTAGCCCCAGACCCATATCCCATTAAAATGTAAATAGATACCCCAATATGTTTCTTCCAAACTTTTTTTTATAAAAATTGAGCTATATTTTATGCATGAGGCTGTAGCTAAAATTGTCTTGTTGCACATCTGCATTGGGATTACTGGAGGTTTTAGTATTTGATGCCAAAAGACTTGAAACTCATACCCAGAAATCCATCTAGAGAAAAGTGAGGTTAAGCTACTATTCCTCATATTGTGTGTGCATTGTGGATTACTGGATCTGATCTAGAAAGTTCACATTAGTTTGAACCAACTTGGAAAACCTATAAAAAGATAGGAGTAGATTAGTTACTGTGAGATTCTTTAGAGTAGGCAGTTCTCACATATTCTAGTTTCTTTATAACTGAAAGATCACTGTATTAACGCATCTGTATGTACTTACAAACATTTTTTTTCTCTAGTCAATTATCCCTATACTTTCCAAGAGTAGAAGAATGTGGTGGTTCAGAACAGCAGCTTGGGAGAAATATAGTTGCATATAAAATCTGTACCCACTCATCCACATGCTACATGAATGACCGAGAGGTAAGTTTCCCAAGCTTTCAGAGTTAATTTTCATCACCTGAAGTGGGAGTTACAGGAAATACCTACCTCATAATGGTTTTGTACAGAATGAATTACACAAAGTATCTAGGATGATATTGTAGACATACTAGGGAGTGAAAAGTGATAATTATTTTTATTTATGGCATTATTATTACAAAGTGGACTTAAAATGTAAAGAAATACATTTTATCAAATCTTTGATCTTAATTCTATGTATGTATTTGCTATTATTGATGTTTGTAGGAAATAACGTCTTTTTAAAGGAATATTTATAGGGTGATCATTTCCTATTCCATTGAAACTATTTCACTGCCTCCTCCCCTTAATTCTCTGAAGAAATTGTCTTTCCTATTTCAGAGAAATGCTACCAAGGGTACTTGAATGATCATCACATGTCCCCAAGTGAAGTAATCTTTTCCCATCTCTGAATCCTCATATTTTGACTCTTTAAACATTTACTATTTTCTTCATGTCATAATTATTTGCATTCATTTAGTTTGCACCACAACTATAGCTTTCATACTTTTTGACTAACACTTTCAGTAAGGAATACATTTTATAGGGTGATCCAGAGTATGCATTCTTATTCTCACCTTTACCATTCAGGCTTCTCTAGTCAACTGTCTTCTAGTCTTACAACAGTATACCTGTTATTACAGAGCACAATAAAAATTGTGACATTTTGTAATTAAGAAACTGCAAGGAATGAGAATAAGCTTTATTAATATGTCAGCAAAACAACTGGCTATTGCAAAATACACATATCCCATGGGTCTTCTCTCCTCTCCTCCCTTCTCCTATCCTCTCCTCTTGTTTTCTCTTCTCATCTCTTCTCACTACCTTATCCTATCCAAATCTCTCTTTTATCCATCTGTCTCATCTCATAATCTGGTATCCTAACATATCCTATTTTACTAGAATTAATATTTTAAAATTCTATACAGAAACTCTAAATTGATTACATACCAAATAAAGCTGTGATCACTGTCTGTAAACCATTTCCCTGGTCTTCTTTAAGTAAGTATGCACATTAGATTCTTTGTGTGCCTTTAGTAGTGTAGAATGGGCCAGGCATGGTGGCTCACACCTGTAATCACAACACTTTGGGAGGCCGAGGTGGGCAGATCACCTGAGGTCAGGAATTGGAGAGCAGCCTAGCCAACATGGCGAAACCCTGTATCTACTAAAAGTACAAAAATTAGCCAGGCATGACAGTGGGTGCCTGTAATCCCAGCTACTCAGGAGGCTGAGTCAGGAGAATTGCTTGAACCCAGGAGGCGGAGGCTGCAGTGAGCTGAGATCACGCCACTGCACTCTAGCCTGGGCTACAAGAGCGAGACTCTGTCTCAAAAAAAAAAAAAAAAAAAAAGTGTAGAATGGTGCTTTCCGTAGTATAAATGTGTGTGAATATTTATAAATGGATAAATTAATGAAAGGTCTGTTTCAATTCAAAATGACTCAAATTTTGAAGCTCACAGAATTTTTGCTGTTGTTGTTAAGAACAGTGGTATATAGAAAGAGGATTGTCAAATCCAAATTTACTAGATACAGAAGCATGAGGTTAAGAAATCATGATAAAATGGTATAGGCTTGAAACATAATTCTTAATTGTTTGAAAGTTTAATCTTTTTCATTTGTGCCAATGATTTATGTTGATGGATTCTGAGTCATCAACATTTTTTTCAACTCTTGTTTTCCTCACAAGTTATTAAACAATAGATTTTTTTCAGATGTTATTTTAATATATTTACTCATGGATTAGGTAACACATTATCAGACTATTTAGTTACCTAAAACAACATTCTTTTATTATCTATCACAGAATGCATGGTTGACAATGGAGATTACAGTGATTACAAAATATTTTGATATCATACGAAAATATTTTTCTTTACATTGCTAGAAAACCCTTGCTCTAGAACTATGGAGAATACAAACTTTAAAATCAAACTTAAAAAACTAAACATATTCTCCATGAAATTTTAGAATTAAGAAATTGCATGGAATAAAATTTTTATGTCAACAAAGGCAATTGCCTATATCAAATATACACATCTCCCATGTGCAGGTCTCCCACTACCCAGCGCATTATGGAACAGAACACAGGGCTAGACATTAGACACCATGAGAGACTTCCCCTTTGTCGTGTGTGATTGGGGAAGAGCCATTCCCTCCTTTGATGTGGGCAGTGACTGGAATCCATAATCGGAACGGTTGAGCATAATACTGGTCTTGAGCCCTATTCTATCGACTTACCATTCAATGTTTATGAGAGTGTAGGTTCCAGACTTGATGTAATCAGCTGGCATGCAAGCATTGTAGTTGTTTCCAGTCTTGATATTCCATGTCAGAACTCTATAGGGTTAATTACTTTAAAAACTATTCTATAGTGGGTTTCCCTGATGTTCTGTAAGAGGCTATCTCATTCAGAATCCAGCCTCTGGGGAATGGCTTTGGATAAATTGAACCCCACCTCACAGTGATAGTTTTGAGCAAGTGTAATTCCTCACTGGAAGTTTCTATGGTTTGAATGTGTCCCCCAAAGTTCTGAAACTGACCCAGTAGTCACATAGATAGTTTTTCAAATAAACATTGAAATTGACCCTTCTTGTCTTAAAGCTTGAACCTTACATTTGTTTTATCTGAGTTCCTTCCTCAGGAAACCACCTTAGGGCCTCTCAAAAAAAGACTCAAAGAACTGAAACTCACCAGATCACTGCATTCAGACAATGAGATGCAGGATCCCTCATTCATCTTGATTGCCTTTTTGCCCTTCTCTAGTTCCTCTGTTTACAAAACACTGCTACATTTCTTCCCTGCTATATAAACCCCTAGTTTTAATTGGTCAGGGAGACGGATGTGAAACTGATCTCTCATCAATTCAGCTATAGCACCTGATTAAAGCCTTCTTCCTTGGCGATACTTGTCTCTGTGATTTGCTTTTTGTGCAGTGAACAGCAGAACCTTGAAAAAATGCCAGGTGTTTCAGTAACAAATTTATGTACTGGAAACTTGATTCCCAATGTGATGGCATTAGGGGATGAGAACTAATGGGAGACGTTTGGGTCATGGGGGCACCACCTGCGTGAATAGAATAATGCCATTATTATGGGAATGGTTTTCTTATTTTAAAATATGGGTTTGGTCACCTCTTGCTCTTTGTCTCATTCTTTTTTGCCCCTCCCCCTTCCGCCATGGGATGAGGCAGCAGGACAGCCCTTGTGAGATGCCGGCCTCTAAATAAAATTATGTTCTTTATAAATCACTCAGTCTGTGGTATTCTGTTATAGCAGCACAAGCCAAGCCAAGACAGAAGCTTTATTAAGCTGCTTTGTAATTTTTTTCATCATTAAAAATCTTTCTTAAAGGTGTACAACTTGTAATAGAGAAAATAATTTGAAAGGAAAAATTAACAGAACCAATTTTCATAATATATTGGTATATCATCTAACTTAAATTTAGTAAAGGAACTTACTTTTCTAGTTAATAAATGGAGTGTATTTCCTTTTATTAGCCAATATTTTGAATAGCTCTACTTTATTCAAATTTGGGGGGAAATGGTGGTAATTAGGAAGCATAACATGTAATGAAGATATATGAGAAAGGGCAATTTATTCATAATAGACTCCAAAATTGTATCAGCAAAATTGACCTTTTTAAAAAACTTCTGGTACTATTATTTGAAACAGTACTCACATCACATTTACTTCTTTCTATTTGAAAAAGGAAAATATGCATACATTATCTAAAGGGGTTGTATAAATGGATTCAGTAGTCAAATTTCAGCAGAATGTCATGCAACAATATTCCAGAATTCCAATTACATTTTAGAATTGGACTGTCCACAAAGACGGTTTTGGGAAGGAACACACATATGTGCACACACACACACACACAGGCAAGCTAAAATTGTCCTGAGTTTATTTCTTGAGGACTTATTTAAAAGGTAAATGAAAGATGCTGATATATCAAAGAGAACAATTTTCTAGAAGCCAGTTAAGTATTGCTTGTCTGAATTTGTTTAAAAAAATCATTAAGTAAAAAGCACTTGAAATATAATGGAGTCTATTTGCAAAAACTTCTAAATTTCTGTTATGTGACAACCAAGCAACCTAAAATCATGTACCATGAATCATGTAATTGTTAATATTACAATGAAATTGTTTAGGATCTGAGTCCTAAAAGAAGGGAAAAAAGAAAGAAAAATAACCTTAGAATAAGCTCTTTTATATAATTCAATTATTTGTAAAAGTTTTATGACTGAGTTCATATTTGCTAAAGGTAAGAGGTTGTTTTCTTAGCTTCCATACATCTGGTCAAAGCTGTGGCTATGAGAGAGGATATTCAATGAAATATGAGCTTTGATACTAATTTGGGTCTCACCAATGCCAAGGTCATCTCCTCTGGGTTATAGTAACAGACTATTCATCATGCTTTGTCTCCATGTGTGGCCTTGTTCTGAACTGATGAGAATCTGCAGTTCACTGGGCATTGCTTGTGACTGAAGGGCTAAAATGAAATCAAATGACAGGGAATCAGCTGGATTCATCTTTATATATAAAAGATATTTTCTTAGGATAAAGAAGAGTCAAGAAGTAAAGAAACTCTTAGAAAATCTTCCTTAATTCCAGTTAGATCCAGACATGACATGCTATTTATTCAAAAAAATTATTCTCAGCAAGGGGAACTTGAGTAGGTAGGTAAAAAATTTGTTTTCAAAGACTTCTTTTTGAATCATTAATCCATTATCCTCTGCATTTCTAAACTAGCTTTCTTCTAGAAAAAATTTGTTCATTGTTGGTGCTTTGGAAAGAAAGTTTTTGATCACTCTGAAAAAAAGTACACTAAAATGTGAAAGTAGTGCTAACAAATTATGCCCTGACTACAAAATGAAGAAAATTAGAACATATCTCTGAACATACACGTTTTAAGAAAAATTTTCTATCTTAAGAAGATAGGAAGAATCAAAATTAAGATTTTAGTTGCATTTTTACAAAGGTATTTGCATTTCTCACATTCAACATTTTACAGTACAAACCAGAATGAGCTAACATTTTGTTTCGATGTTCATAAATACAACGTCAAGAGGCAGCTATATTAAATTTGGAATAAAATGATTTTGTTTCAAAGCTAAAATTGATTATCTCACAGTTGTTTAACTTTAAATAAGTCATTTAAATATTTGAGACCTTGGTGTCTAATCTCTTTATAAACTCTAAAATGAATATAATGCTGTTAAACCCACAAGGTGATTGTCATTCTCAGTTTTTTCCCAGTCCTGCCTTACCCACTATCCATAACAGATGCCTACTTCAGTTAATACTCTCCAGTCAATCAAACTAAGGTCTAAGGCTGGTGATTGTACATCCAGTGACAATTTTCCACTAGCTGCTTGGGTCTGGAAATTATCTGGGAAAGAGTTTTCTTACATCAGACACCACAGAAACAAGAATTTTTTAATATAATAATGTTTGAGTAATTCTCACCCAAAAGTCTTTCATAAAATCTATTCAAATTATTTAATATAAATTCATTGTATATACTGGAATAATATATCTTTTGGGAATATCTATATTCTCAGTCAAGGAAGCTGGACTCCTACTATGTAATTCCACATATAGTTTTAAATGACATTGAATATATTGTTATAGTGTATACATAGGATGGAATTTAATTTCAAATACTAATAATAAAAATATATGATAAACTGATTTACTCTGAATCTATGGAAATTTTGACCTTATCTTACATTCTTTTCTATGAATGGTGTATTTACATGTTCCAGGAATTATTATAATAACATATGAAATACATATTTATTGATAAGTCCTCCATATATGAGAATTTATAAAATACTATAATTAACTTTTACCCTTAGTACAGATTAATCTATCTAATTCCAGCTTTTAGTTTCTCCAATGTAATTGCAGGATTATGGAATTGTAACAAATTTACTGTCAAGAATGAGAGGTGAAGACGTTTCTCTACTATCCTCTTATATTTTCTCATTAAATTTTTGGCAACAACATCCTGTAATTTTTTTTTTATATTTTAAGTTTTAGGGTACATGTGCACAAAGTGCAGGTTAGTTACATATGTATACTCTGCCATGTTGGTGTGCTGAACCCAGTAACTCATCATTTAACCTTAGATATATCTCCTAATGCTACCCCTCCCCACTCCCCCCACCCCACAACAGGCCCCGGTGTGTGATGTTCCCCTTCCTGTGTCCATGTGTTCTAATTGTTCAGTTCCCACCTATGAGTCAGAACATGCAGTGTTTGGTTTTTTGTTCTTGCAATAGTTTGCTCAGAATGATGGTTTCCAGCTTCATCCATGTCCCTACAAAGGACACGAACTCATCATTTTTTATGGCTGCATAGTATTCCATGGTGTATATGTGCCACATTTTCTTAATCCAGTCTATCATTGTTGGACATTTGGGTTGGTTCCAAGTCTTTGCTATTGTGAATAGTGCCCCAATAAACATACTAGTTTATGTAAAACAATAACTAAAACACTTAATTTAAACTTAATATCTTCTTCCAAATTATAGTTTACACGAAGATTGAATTCCATGGCTAAATAGCTTTTGAATTCTTGTCTATGTGTTCTACTAACTTTTAACAATAGCCCCTAGATTTCATTTTTACAAATATGTGTATAAATGATGGATGAACCCCTAATTGTGCAACATAGTTCCAGTGGTCTCATAGTATCTTTTGATTTTCTTATGGCCTGCTCTATGATTTACTAAATTTAGCACCTATGAAATATATTGAAATATTAAGCCTGCACAAACCTTTCTACCTAGGTCAACTATTTGGATCTCTGAGTCATAAAAGGTACTTTCCAGGCCTTTCCTGTCTACCAGACTTCTAATCTCTTCTGATAAATTTAAAGTGACTTTCCCAGCAGTATCACTGCAAATGTTAGTGGCCTCTTTATGCTAGAAATTCCTTCCAGAAAAATGATAACTGCCTAGCAGGACTACCATGAATATTAAATGAGATAATACATTTGATAGAAACCCAGTGATTGGTACTGTGGACTATCAGTATTAGTTTGCTTCTTTTCCTGGCTAAAAGGAAACAAAAAGAACACCTCATCACTAAGCAGGAGCTGAGAGACATTGATTAAATTTAGGCCACATTTCAAAGTAGTTATTCCATTACAATGCTTTAACTAGGACACTAATTAGAAAATGGCAGAGATAGTGCTTAATTTTGGCTGCTATTACAATTTCTGGCACGGAAAAACTATACTTATTTCATTCGGAGACTGTAGAACTACACTGTATCCACTTTAAAACATGCCTCCACTTATAAGTTGATTCCATCTGAAAAGAGGAATGCTTGATTAATTATATTTGTGTTGTTTTATTTTATTTAAAGATAAAGTAATATAGAAACTTATAGATGCTTATTGAAAATAAGTGTGATTTTTGAAGTACTCTGTGACATTATCATAGACAAGGAAATACTTTAAATGAAGTAAAATTGATAGATTGCATATACTAAGTATGCATTGACTAAATATAGGAAAAGGGTTTTCAGAGATAATTTATATAAGAAAAAATATTTTTAGGCAGAATAAAGCCAAGCTCTTTTACATATCTCCAAAACAATATTAGGCTGTTTTTCAGGGCTCTATTTCTTGGTGAATATTGAATGTGAATATTTTACATCCCTCCAACCCTCAGCTCAGTGAGTTTGTCTAAAGATATGTTTACCTTCTTATTCTTTCAGTCAAAATTGGCAGACACCTCTAGGAAACATGTCTTTCAATGCTGGGCTTTTGTCTCTGAAGTTTCACCATTTTAATACATTAGCTTCACAAGTCCTATTGCCTTGTTAAAACTCTTACATGTTAAGTTTGATTTTTTTTTTTTAAAGAATTTAAAGTTATCCTCAGTGGAAACATTACTCCAAAATATATCATGTGTCATTTTTGGTAGTGGAACTACTTGGTACTCTTAAATTTAATTATTAGGAAGAGGTAAAAGGTAAAATTAAAAAATCAGCTTCATCTACTCTAGTATTGTGTTGCTGGTCGTAGAAGAGGCTAAAAATTTGGCATTCAGCATTCACTAAAAAAGTAGAGCCCTGGCCAGGCATGGTGGCTCACACCTATAATCCCAGCAATTTGGGAGGCCAAGGCAGGTGGATTACCAGGTCAGGAGATTGAGACCATCCTGGCTAACACAGTGAAACCCCATCTCTACTAAAAATACTAAAAATTAGCCAGGCGTGGTGGTGGGCACCTGTAGTCCCAGCTACTGGGGAGGCTGTGGCAGGAGAATGGCCAGAACCCAGGAGGCGGAGCTTGCAGCGAGCCGAAATCATGACACTGCACTCCAGCCTGGGCGACAGAGCAAGACTCCGTCACAAAAAAAAAAAAAAAAAGTAGAGCCCCAAAAAAGTAGCCCAAGCATTAGTTTGGCACCCTAAACTGTTATTATACTAAGTAAAAAATTAATATACCAAGGAAAAAACAGCTAGTCACAGAAGACCACATGTTTTTTGATTCCATTTATAAGAAATGTCCAGAATAGGCAAATTTATAAAGCCTGGAAGTACAGTAGAATTTTTCTAGTGTCAGCCACCTTGGAGGAAATACGGAGTGATTGCTCATGAGTATGAGATTTCTTTTTGGGATGATGAAAATAATCTAATATTTATTGTGATAATAGTTGTACACCTCTGTGAATATACTAACACAGTTTGAATTTTGTATCTTTAACAGGTGCATCATATGTCATGTGAATTATATCTCAACGTATAATTTTAAAAATGAAAGCAAAATAAAGACATTTCCAGGGAGAGAAAAACAAATAACCGATCATCAGACCTAATTGAAATAAAAAGTCAAAGATATTTCTATGGCTAAATAGAAGATAAAATAAAGAGATGAAAGCTTGGATTTGGATATTTAGACAGAAAAAATGGAAAAATATGTACAGAGAAACACTAAATAAATTTTAAATCTATAAGTTAATGATAATAATTTATATATATTCAAAATTTATAAAATAAAATGCATGAAAAAATAAAAGAAGGATACTAATAAGTGTTAAAGTGTTCTAAGGTTTTTTACTTGGAAGTACAAAAGTAGTAATTTTCCAGCACTATTTGTTGAAAAGACTACTCTTTTTCCATTACGTTGTCTTTAAACCCTTTTCAAAAGTCATTTGAGCATAAATGTGAAAGTTTATTTCTAGACTTCCAATTTTATTCCATGGATCTATGTGTCTGTCCTAATGCCACTACCACACACACTTGATTACTGTAGTTTTGCAGTTAGTTTTGAAATCAGAAGTGTGAGCCATCTATTTTTGTACATTTTCAAAATTGTCTTGACTATTCATGGTCCCTTGAGATTTAATAATCAGCTAGTCAATTTCTCCAGAAGAAGCCTTTTAGGATTATGAGCGGGATAGTGTCTAACTTGAAGATTGATTTTAAAATGATTGCCATTTTTACATTAATAACTTCTAATTTATGAACATAAGATGTTGGTCCATTTATTTAGATCCTTTTTAAATTCTTTCAGAAATGTTGTGTAGTTTTCAGTGTATATATCTTGCATTTTTTTTGCTAAGTTGATCTGTATTTTATTCTTTCTGAAGCTATTGTAAATGACAGTAATTTACAATAAACTTAGTAAGTCAAAAACATAAATGTTAGGTTTATATTTTTAAAAGAAGATAAAAAATCGGAATTTAACTATTGCCCCACCTGAGATGTGAATCATCCCTTTGTCCAGTGTATGCACACTGTCCAAGCTACCTGCCTGTTAATCACTCAATAGCCATCTCCCTTATCAGATCAAGTGTCAAATATCACAGTGCGTATGCACCACTAACTCTATTTGAGGTAGTAATGGCCCCAAAGTGCAAGAGTAGTGATACTGGCAATTTAGATATCCCAAAGAGAAGCTGTAAAATGCTTTCTTTAAGTGAAAATGTAAAAATTTTTGACTTAATGGAAAAAAAAGAAGTCATATGTTGAGGTTGCTAAGATCTATAGTAAGAAATGCATCTTCTATCTGTGAAACTGTGAAGAAGGTAAAAGAAATTTGTGCTAGTATTGCTGTTCCACCTCAAACTGCAAAAGTTATGGCAACAGTGCATAAGTGCTTAGTTAAGATGGAAAAGGCATTAAATTTGTGGATGGAAGACATAAACAGAAACGTGTTTCAATTGACAGTATGTGTTATGTCAGAATGCATTGAGGCTATATGACAACTTCAGCAGGAAGTCCCTGAAACAAGAAACACAAAGCCATTTACTTCAAATTAGAGACAGTACACAGATTCAGGAATTGGTTTAAACTAAAAAATGTAAAAATTACTGCGCAGGTTGCATCTGCTGATTAAACTTAATGAGAGGTATGTATATTTATGAAAAAAATGATATACACAGGGTTCCATGCTATCTGTGGTTTCAGGCATCCACTGAGGGTCTTAGAATATATCCCCTAAAATAAGAGGGAGTTACTGGACTTTTGTTTGAAGCAAAGCAGAGAGAAAACTGTAATAGCTGGAGCTAGAGGTATATGAAAAAAAGTTGTTTCTGTTAAGATAAAATATCCCATAACATGATTATATACTAATCAGAATGGTAACAGACAAAGTAGGCTTAATTAATGAACTAAAGTCCTTAATACAGTGAAAGGTGAGTTTATCCACAACAAAAAAGTGAAATGGCCTTTTCTTGGAAATAATTAGGAAAGGTTGAATGGAGGAAGAAGAACAAGTTTGAGTGGCTCCTGAAGCGGGAAAGCAATACGAAAATGAGTTTAAAATATTATAAATCGAATTATTCCTAATGAGACCTTTTGTGGCAGAATAACCTAATAGGTACTTAGGTTAGAAGATTCAGTGTATTGTCATATTTCAAGGATTGGGTATAGTAGGGGTTAATTTGAATAGAAGAAGGAGAAGGATAGGAAGAATTTGAATTCTCCGGAACACCCTGAAGTGGGAGAAAAGAGGCAGGGTATAAGATATGTGAAAAATGAGATGAAGACATCCTTAAAATGAGAGACACTAATGAAATGGTGTCAAGAGAAACATATGAAATGGCATTTATAAATTATTTGATTATGGATATCACCTAATAAATACATTTTCTCAGTCTTCCCTGTGAATTTTTAAATTATATACACATTACTCATTAATGTTCATATCTACCCAGGGATAGAAGAATGATTTAAAAAGTATTGATTTCATGTCTGAGAAGCCCTATGAAGCACATAAATAGCATTTGCACACACAGGAGTGTCCAGAAAGGACACTTTGGACTCTGGAGGTCATTGCCTATAACTGTTTCTGAAAGGATTCTTGCCTGTCCTCACGGAGCCATCCTACCATCAAGCTTGGCATGTATTTGACTTTAAATTCTGCCTCTTGAGCACTTGAAAACATCTGTCTTTCCTGTGTGTAATAATCAATGATGTACTGTGTAGCTGATGTCACTACATCTATTTGGAGATGCTCTGTGTGGTCGACCAAAAAAGCCTGATGTTACTTACTGCCAACACAAACATATGAGATTGTGTTCAGACCCCTAACATGCCCCTACCATACTTTCAAATTCCAAGAGCTGAAGGAATCAATACTCAGGTTGGGAAGCCCTGAAGAAAAGATACTGAGGTCCTAGAAAGGAGGTGTGATAAGTGCTGTAGTGGCTGAATCCATGAGGCATTTCAGAAATGGTATTAGATAATGTTGGTATTCAATTTTTAATGTAACACTTGAGAAAAATTCAAGCAAAGATACAAGTCAAGATGGCTAGGATTCTTATTTCCAACAATTGACTGTAAAGTTATTTTATCATCTGAGACCAGAAGGCAGAAGAAGAAGAAAATTTTTGGAGTGGAAGACAATGAGTTTGTTTTTGACAAATAACAAATAAGTTTTAGAGTGATTACGGCACAAACATTATAAATAAATTTCAAGCAGGAAGTTGGTTATAAAATATAGATCAATTATTTCTCTAATGTTCACCACATTTTGAGATTGCACAATCTTGAAGATAAGGAATTAATTTTTTTTTAAATATTAGGAAAGTAACAAACACTGCTAAAAACAAAATGTTTTTATAGTTTCTCATATATAGTTTCTCATGAAAGTGATGTGAGGCAGGACTGGCTGCAGGATTGATGCTGTTTTGGAACATAAACACACAAAATAATGATCAGCTTATGATTAAATATTTGATAAATGTATTAACCAAAGTGAGAAAAAGTCATCACAGTCTTTAGAGACTCATCCGACTGTGGAAGGCGTTGCTTTGTCTCCTTCAGATTATCAACCAAGCAGATCTGTGTACATCTTCTCTTAGTCCTCTAGGAGAGCTACCAGCCACTGGCTTCTCTTTGATAAATAGAAAGCACCTGGTGTCTCAAGGATGGCTATTAATCTCCTCACAAGATAAAAGGAACTGGGAAAAGCTGAGGAATGCTTTGTAATCAGTGACTCATGCATTCTTTTTCGAAGAATGATAAAAGATCTTCGAAGCAGTTTCTGTTTAGAAGATGGATGCATTTTAATTGATACATGGTCACTCTAAGAAGACAAGGTGTACCAAATGAAGTCAGAATTTTAAACAAAAAAAATTTTTTTTTATTAAACTTTAAATTCTGGGATACATGTGCAGAACTTGCAGGTTTGTTAAATAGGTATACATGTGCCATAGTGGTTTGCTGCACCCATCAACCCATCATCTAGGTTTTAAGCCCTGCATGCGTTATGCATTTGTCCTAATGCTCTCCCTCCCCTTGGCCCACACCCCCTGACAGGCCCTGCTGTGTGATGTTGCCCTCCCTGTGTCCCTGTGTTCTGATTGTTGAACTCCCACTTATGAATGACAACATGCGGTATTTGGTTTTCTGTTCCTGTGTTAGTTTGCTGAGAATGATGGTTCCCAGCTTCATCCATGTTCCTGCAAAGTACATGAATTCATTCTTCTTTATGGCTGCATAGTATTCCATGGTGTATATGTGCCGCATTTTCTTCATGCAGTCTATCATTGATGGGCATTTGGGTTGGTTCCAAGTCTTTGCTATTGTGAATAGCACTGCAGTAAACATAGGTGTACATGTGTCTTTATAGTAGAATGATTTATAATCCTTTGGGTATATACCCAGTAATGTGATTGCTGGGTCAAATGGTATTTCTGGTTCAAGATCCTTGAGGAATCACCACACTGTCTTCCAGAATGGTTGAACTAATTCGCACTCCCACCAACAGTATAAAAGCGTTCCTGTTTCTCCACATCCTCTCAGCATCTGTTATTTCCTGACTTTTTAATGATAGCCATTCTAACTGGCATGAGATGGTATCTCACTGTGGTTTTGCTTTCTAATGACCAGTGATGATGATGAACTTTTTTTCATGTTTGTTGGCCACATAAATGTCTTCTTTTGCCATGTGTTTGTTCATATCCTTTGCCCACTTTATGATAGGGTTGTTTGTTTTGTCTTGTAAATTTGTTTAAGTTCCTTGTAGATTCTGGACATTAGACCTTTGTCAGATGTATACATTGCAAAAAGTTTCTCCCATTCTGTAGGTTGCCTGTTCACTCTGATAATAGTTTCCTTTGCTGTGCAGAAGCTCTTTGATTTCATTAGATCACATTTGTCCATTTTGGCTTTTGTTGCCATTGCTTTTGGTGTTTTAGTCATGAAGTCTTGTCCCATGCCTATGCCCTGAATGGTATTGCCTAGGTTTTCTTCTATGGTTTATGGTTTTAGGTTTGAGCCTTTAATCCATCTTGAGTTAATTTTTGTATAAGATGTTAGGAAGGTGTTCAGTTTCAGGTCTCTGCATATGGCTAGCCAGTTTTCCCAGCACCATTTATTAAACAGGGAATCCTTTCTCCATTGCTTGATTTTGTCAGGTTTGTCAAAGATCAGATGGTTGTAGATGTGTGGTGTTATTTCTGCAGCCTCTGTTCTGCTCAATTGGTCTATATATCTGTTTTGGTAGCATAATCAGCTCTTAATTACTGCCTCAATTTCGGAACTTATTCTTGGTCTATTTAGGGATTCGACTTCTTCCTGGTTTACCTTTGGGAGGGTGTATATGTCCAGGACTTCATCCATTTCTTCTAGATTTTCTAGTTTATTTGCATAGAGGTGTTTATAATATTCTCTGATGGTAGTTTGTATTTCTGTGGGAAAAGTGGTGATACCCCCTGTATCATTTTTTATTATGTACATTTGTTTCTTCTTTCCTTTCTTCTTTATTAGTCTGGCTAACAGTCTATTTTGTTAATCTTTTCAAAACATCAACTCCTGGATTCATTGATTTTTGGAGGGTTTTTCATGTCTCTATCTCCTGGAGCTCTGCTCTGATCTTAGTTATTTCTTGTCTTCCGCTAGCTTTTGAATTTGTTTGCTCTTGTTTTTCTAGTTCTTTTAATTGTGAAGTTAGGTTGTCGATTGTAGATCTTTCCCACTTTCTGCTGTGGGGGTTTAGTGCTATAAATATCCTTCTAAACACTACTTTAGCTGTGTCCCAGAGATGCTGGTACGTTGTGTCTTTGTTCTCATCGGTTTCAAAGAATTTATTTATTTCTTCTTTAATTTCATTATTTACCCAGTAGTCATTTAGGAGCAGGTTGTTCAGTTTGCCTGTAGTTGTGCAGTTTTGAGTGAGTTTCTTAATCTTGAGTTCTAATTTGATTGCACTGCGGTCTGAGAGACTGTTTATGATTTCCATTTGCTGAGGAGTGTTTTACTTTCAATTATGTGGTCGATTTTATAATAAGTGCTATGTGATGCTGAGAAGAATGTATATTCTGTTGATTTGGGGTGGCCAGTTCTGTAGATGTCTATTAGGTCTGCTTGGTCCAGAGCTGAGTTCAAGTCCTGAATATCCTTGTTAATTTTGTGTCTCATTGATCTGTCTAATATTTACAGTGGGGTGTTAAAGTCTCCCACAATTATTGTGTGGGAGTCTAAGTCTCTTGGTAGGTCTCTAAGAACTTGCTTTATGAATCTGGGTGCTCCTGTATTGGGTGCATATATATATTTAGAATAGTTAGTTCTTCTTGTTGCATTGATCCCTTTACCATTATGTAATGCCTTTTTGTCTTTTTTTATCTTTGTTGGTTTAAAATCTGTTTTATCAGAGACTAGGATTTATCAGAGACTGTTTTATCAGAGACTATGCAACCCCTGCTTATTTTTGCTTTCCACTTGCTTGGTTAATATTCCTTCATCCTTTTATTTTGAGCCTATGTGTGTCTTTGCACATGAGATGGTTCTCCTGAATACAGCACACTGATGGGTCTTGACTCTTTATCCAGTTTCCCAGCCTGTGTCTTTTAATTGAGGCATTTAGCTCATTTACATTTAATGTAAATATTGTATGTGTACATTTCATCCTGTCAACATGATGCTAGCTGTTTATTTTATAAATTAGTTGATGCAGTTTCTTCGTAGTGTCATTGGTCTTTATACTTTGATATGTTTTTGCAGTGGCTGGTACTGGCTTTTCCTTTCCATATTTAGTAGTTCCTTCAGGAGCTCTTGTGAGGCAGGCCTGGTGGTAACAAAATCCCTTAGCATGGGCTTGTTTGTAAAGGACTTTATTTCTTCTTTGCTTGTGAAGCTCACTTTGACTGGATATGAAATTCTGGGTTGAAAATTCTTTTCTTTATGAAGGTTGAATATTGGCCCATACTCTCTTCTGGCTTATAGGGTTTCTGCAGAGACATCCACTGTTAGTTGGATGGGCTTCCCTTTGTAGGTAACCTGATGTTTCTCTCTGGCTGCCCTTACCATTTTTTCCTTCATTTCAACCTTGGAGAATCTGATGATTATGTGTCTTGGGGTTGCTCTTCTTGAGGAGTATCTTAGTGGTGTTCTCTTATTTCCTGAATTTGAACATTGGCCTGTCTCGCTAGGTTGGGGAAGTTCTCCTGGATAATATCCTGAAGTGTGTTTTCCAACTTGGTTCCATTCTTCCTGTCACTTTCAGGTACACCAATCAATTGTACATTTAGCCTTTTCACATAGTTTCATATTTCTTGGAGTCTTTATTCATTCTTTTTCATTCTTTTTTCTCTAATCTTGTCTTCATGGTTTATTTTATTAAGTTGATCTTCAATCTCTCATATCCTTTCTTCCCCTTGATCAGTTTGGCTATTGATAGTTGTGTATGCTACACGAAGTTCTCGCACTGTGTTTTTCAGCTCCATCAGGTTATTTATGTTCTTCTCTAAAGTGGTTAATCTAGTTGGCAATTCCTGTAACCTTTTATCAAGGTTCTTAGCTTCCTTGCATGGGGTTACAACATGCTCCTTTAGCTCAGGGAAGTTTGTTATTGCTCACCTTCTTAAGCCTATTTCTCTCAATTTGTCAAAGCCTTTCTCTGTCCAGTTTTGTGCCCCTGATGGAGAGGAGTTGTGATCGTTTGTAGAAGAGAGATTCTGGTTTTTGGAATTGTCAGCATTTTAGCGCTGATTTTTCCTCATCTTTGTGGATTTATCTACCTTTGATCTTTGATGCTGATGGCTTTTGGGTGGGGTTTTTCTGTAGGCATCTTTTTCGTTGAGATTGATGTTATTGCTTTCTGTTTGTTAGTTTTCCTTCTAACAGTCAGGCCCCTCTTCCACAGCTCTGCTGGTATTTGCTGGAGGTCCACTCCAAACCCTGTTTGCCTGGGTATCACCAGCGGGGGCTGTAGAACAGCAAAGATTGCTGCCTGTTCCTTCGTCTGGAAGCTTCGTCCCAGAGCGGCACCCTCCTGATGCCAGCTGGAACTTTCCTGTATGAGGTGTCTGTTGATCCTTGCTGAGAGGTGTCTCCCAGTTAAGAGCTACAGAGGTCAAGGACCCACTTGAGGAGGCAGTCTGTCCCTTAGTAGAGCTCAAGAGCTGTGCTGGGAGATCTGCTGCTCTCTTCAGAGCAGGCACGCAGGATCATTTAAGTCTGCTGAAGCTGTGCCCACAGCCGCCCCTTCCCTGAGGTGCTCTGTAGCAGGGAGATGGGAATTTTTTCTACAAGTCCTTTACTGGGGCTGCTGCCCTTCTTTCAGAGATGCCCTGCCCAGTGAGGAGGAATCTAGAGAGGCAGTCTGGCCCCAGGTGTTTGGCCATACTGTGGTGAGTTCTGCACAATCAGAGTTAACATGGTGAGGGGAAAACCACCTACTAACGCCTCAGTAATGGTGGACACCCCTCCTCCCACCAAGCTCGATTGTCCCAGGTTAACTTCAGACTGCTGTGCTGTCAGCAAGAATTTCAAGCTAGTGGTTCTTAGCTTGCTGGGCTCCATGGGAATGGGACCCTCTGAGCAAGACCACTTGGCTCCCTGGCTTCAGCCCCTTTTCCAGATGAGTGAATGGTTCTGTCTCGCTGGGTTTCCAGGCACCCCTGGAATGCAAAAAAGGAAAAAAAGAACTCCTGCAGCTAGCTCAGTGTCTGCCCAAACAGCTGCCCAATTTTGTGTTTGAAACCCAGGGCCCTGGTGGTGTGGGCACACGAGGGAATCTCCTGGTCTATGGGTTGCAAAAACCATGGGAAAACCATAGTATCTGGGCCGTATAGCACAGTTCCTCATGGCACGGTGCCTCACAGCTTCCCTTGGATAGGGGAGGGAGTTCCCTGGCCCCTTGCACTTCCTAGGTGAGGCAATGCCCCACCCTGATTCTGCTCACCCTCCGTGGGTTGCACCCACTTTCTAACCAGTCCCAGTGAGATGAACCGGCTACCTCGGGTGGAAATGTAGAAACCACCCACCTTCTGCGTTGGTCTTGCTGGGAGCTGCAGACTGGAGCTGTTCCTATTCAGCCATCTTGCCAGAAAGTCTAAACAAAGTTTCTTACTCAGAGCAAACTATTACCTAAAGGTGTATATTGTGTGAGGTTTCTTAGTGACTTTCATTATAGAGTAGAATCACAAACCTGGTCAATTCTAGGAGGAGTCAACTAAAAGTTATTCCTCTTGGTCTTAACATCCTTTCTACCATCTACTCAACTGTATTTTGGGGCTAAAAACTGAAACATAGTGATTTAGGTTTTAGAACAATACATTTATTTAAAAGAATAGTATATGGACCTCAAAATGAATAGTAGCCATTGGAATGTCTTTGTAGGTTCAATTTTTTTAAATATGAGAATTACTTACTATTATAATGCACATTATTCAATATAATTTACTTTATTACAATATTCATCAACTGAAAGAGATCCAAAATTTCTTTGAAAATAGTTGAAAGAAAATTTATTTTCTTAAACAGAATATTTTATATAAATGAAATTAAATTGCTTAATCACACAACCATATAATATTGCATATTACATATATATTGCAAATATTGCTTATTACATATATATGTATATTATTATTATTATTATTATTATTATTGAGACAGAGTCTTGCTCTGTCGCCCAGGCTGGAGAGCAGTGGCAGGATCTCGGCTCACTGCAAGCTCCGCCTCCTGGGTTCACGTCATTCTCCTGCCTCAGCCTCCCCAGTAGCTGGTACTACAGGTGCCTGCCACCATGCCCGGCTAATTATTTGTATTTTTAGTAGAGACGGGGTTTCACTGTGTTAGCCAGGATGGTCTCAATCTCCTGACCTCATGATCTGCCTGCCTTGGCCTCCCAATACATATATATTATAAATTAAAAATGTAATTTTTAAATATTTATACTTAAAAATAGTAATTTGGTAAAGTCATATTCAATCCAGAGCTTTTTAAATATGAGTCCAACGATAATTAGTAATAATTCAATAGCTTCCTCATCAAATCCATAATCAGATACCCAAGGCCTTACATAGCAGAAATTGTGATGGACAAATGGACAAATATACAAAGGTATAAATGAAGAAAATCTTCCCTCTGAGAATTCCAGAGTACTTTATTAATCCCTGATTTATAAGAATCATTTGGAGTTAACTCGGGATGGAATTTGGAATGCCTATCTACTATATCTAGATAGATGGAGGGTATAGTTGACACAAATAAGGCTGAAACTCTTATTATGAATAAACACAAAATAGAATGCAAGGGAAGGGAAGATTAATTCATAGCAGTTTTTATGAACTGGTTATAGTTCATATTTTTCTATTATTTATGCTTGGTCAGTAAGTAAATGATTATTAATTTTATGGATTTTGATGGCCATTTATTATTTGAATACATATAACTTCCCACAACCTTTAAACCAAAAATTAGCAGAGATAAAACCTAATACGTACAACAAAAGCCCTAGAAATCTTAAATTTTTTTGCCCATTTAAAAAAGCTTAATAAAATACTATGTCATTAATCCTAAAAATAAATGCATTTTGAAATACATACAGATTAACTTATTTTTTCGGGAAACTATTTCACTTGGAGTTAGAAATATTTATTTCTAAACCAAAAATAAATGCAATACTGCTAACAATTTTTTTTTAAAAAATCATATATTCAGTTGTTGTTCTTAGGTGATTTTTAAATTGTTTTTAAAGCCCTAAACAAGTTTCTATCCAAG
Organism: Symphalangus syndactylus; assembly: GCF_028878055.3. Lineage (NCBI taxonomy): Eukaryota > Metazoa > Chordata > Mammalia > Primates > Hylobatidae > Symphalangus > Symphalangus syndactylus. The sequence continues at coordinate 17,489,837 of NC_072428.2, forward strand.
ATACTGAAAGTGTTTGCAGTATTTCTGATCAAAACTATGTCCCAAAATACATTAAGAATTCCCACTTTAAACTTCCTTATGTAAGCCAAAGCATAATGTTAGGTAAGTGTTTTGAATGTATGAATATCTTTGTTTCCTCTCTTAGTGACACATACAGTCCTATATTTTGGTTTGTGAAGTTATATATTTTTATTAATTATTTCTGTGTATGTGTGTGCATATATTGATGTATTAGCTCATTAATAATATGAGTCAATTTTTCTTCCATTTCTGAAAGGTTGATAAGAGTTATTCATATTAATAAAATTAATATTGATACACAAACAGACAATAGTGCCTGGGCACTGACATTTATAATTTCTCTTGCAGAACCACTTTCATTTACTCTAGTTACAAAAGTTGCCAGAAACTGTATTCAATACTTTGGGGTTCTAAGTATCAATGTATTGATTAAACATATTTTTACATTGAATAAACTTATATGTCACTCTCATAAGTGCTCTAACATTTCATATCTATCTTAATATGATGATTTTTATAGTACAGATTTACTTCAAACTTGCTGTGGTGTACATGTTGGTGTCCCCAAAAATTCGTATGTTAGAACCGAATTGATAGCTTCATATTAAATCAATGTTCATTGCCAATAAGAAGGATTTAATTTATGTTTCAATCTTGGCAGTTAAGATTTGATCAGTACATTCTAGTGAATGAAGAATGAGGCTCTCTTTATTCTTTTACCACCATAGAGAAACATCATAAAAGCTTTGGGAAAAGGTATTAAGGAAAAAAAAAAAAAAAAAAACTAGGACAGTTCCCTCATGGTTTTCACAGTCAAGGAATTGTTTATAATAAAACATTCACAATTTTGCAAATGAGTACATAGACATTTTAGTATTTTTTTATTTAGAAAGTGCAAAATGGGGCCAGGTGTGGTGACTCACACCTGTAATCCTAGCACTTTGGGAGGCCGAGGCGGGCAGATTGCCTGAGCTCAGGAGTTCATTAACATACTATAGTAATATAGTATTATTAAGAGTTAGGGACTTTGGGGAAGTGATTAGGTTATGAATGCTTCACCCTTATGAACGCTTCACCCTTATGAACCGGATTAGTGATCTAATAAAAAAGGCTTGAGGGAGGCTGTGTCCTTCTACCATGCAGGAGGCAACAAGAGGTGCAATCTGTGAAACAAAGAGCAACTTCACTAGACACTAAATTTGATGGAGACTTTATCTTGGACTCCCCAGTCTCTGGAATGGTAAGCAATACATTTCTATGATTTATAAATTACCAGTCTAAGGTATTTTGTTATAGCAGCCAGAATGGACTAAGGCAAAGGTTATCCTAATTATGTAGGAGTTTTGGTCATTTTGCAATTTTTTTTTTTTTTTTTTTTGGAGATGTAGTCTTGCTTTGTCACCCAGGCTGGAGTGGAGTGGTGCGATCTGGGCTCACTGCAACCTCTGCCTCCCGAGTTCAAGCAATTCTCCTGCTTCAGCCTCCAGAGTAGCTGGGACTACAGGTGCAAGCTGCTGCCACACCTGGCTAATTTTTTTTTATATTTTAGTAGAGATGGGGTCTCACCATTTTGCCAGACCTGGTCTCTAACTCCTGAGCTCAGCCAATCTGCCCACCTCGGCCTCCCAAAGTGCTAGGATTACAGGCGTGGGCCACCACACCTGGCCCCATTTTGCACTTTCTAAATGAAAAAATACTAAAATGTCTATGTACTCATTTGCAAAATTGTGAATGTTTTATTATAAACAAATCCTTGACTACGAAAACCATGAGGGAACTGTCGTAGCTTTTTTTTTTTTTTCTTTAATACCTTTTCCCAAAGCTTTTATGATATTTCTCTATGGTGGAAAAAGAAAATAAAGAGAGCCTCATTCTTCATTCACTAGAACGTACTGATCAAATCTTAACTTCCAAGATTGAAACATAAATTAAATCCTTTTTACAGGCAATGGACATTGATTTAATATGAAGCTACTGATGCTATTGACAGGCTTGTCAGAAAGCTACATCTTACTGCTAGCAAAATTTACAAACTGAGTTATGTTGTCTAATGCTTTTGGAGGTCATGGAAGATGGATTCTAGATCTTCTAATTAGGACTACTCTTAATTTTTAAACTATGCATTTTTTACAACATATATAAATACTAGATGTCCTGTGACATTGTCAGGATTGCAGCAATTAAGCCACTTGCTGCAGTAAAGAGACAGAGTTAGAGTACTGGATGACAATTGTCATTCAGTTGTTCTTACTTTTTATCATGTATCTTGGTTGCACAGATTGAATTAATCATAACTTAACACATTATCGCTATTGGAACATTCATGATGCATTTTAACCATTAATTTATCCAGTTATTCAGTTAAATAAAGATAATTTCTCATACCCACCACTCAAACTGACAGCTAGAATACTCGAAAAAACTTACATATACCTGTTGGAACTGCACCTATCCAGTTTTACTGTCCACCCTAAAATGAGCTGTTACTGTAACTTTTGTGTTTTTATTTACTTTTTCTTATTTCAAGTTTTATAACGCAGGTAGTCCTCTGGTGTTATTTCCAGCTTTATGTGTTAAGCAGTCCCTTATGTTGCCAGTGACTGGCCATACTATCTGTACCATGTGCCAATGTTCTCTATGGCACAAGTGTATTTGAGATCCTTTGAAGCACTTTATTCTGTTCTATCGGTCACTTAGTTTGTCCCTTTATAAATATACATTGTCTTAGTAAGTTAAATATAGACTTTTGGCTTAGATTCATTCTAGAAAATACTCCAATCCCCTCATCTAATTATATTCATAAAGAAAAAAATGGAGTTGCAGATAATAAGAGTCTCAATGAAAAGAAATAATGTATTATTGTTAAAAATGAAAAAACCCCTCATTTTAAGGCATTATGTAATCGAACAGCATTTGATAGAAAATCAGGGAGAAATATTGAGTTCTTATAATGATACTGTATTCTGGATACTTAAATTGATTTTTGTAAAATTATATATATGAAGAGAAATTTCTTCAATTTAATACAGAGTCTCAGAATTTCCTCTTTTAGCTATGTTGGTATGTATTTTCCTTGGGCAATGCTGTTGTTGTAAATAAGGAAATTTGAAGAAAGATAAAACAAAATTTAAAATAAAAAAAAAACTTAACATGCATATGAAGGTTTCAAGGGCTCCTGTGGCATCTAAGACAAGAGAGTCCATAACCCCAGAAAGATGGGAAACTTATTGAGAACAGACTAATAACCTGCACCTTACTTTTCCTCTTGGGACCTTTTCCAAGTCTTAAGTGGCATCTAGTGAGAGACTAAATAGCTCAGCAGAGCACATCTACTCTGATGTCAAGAAACCAGTAGAGCTTTCTGCAAATTCTTAAAAACATGGAGAAAAGAAAATGGGATTTGGGCATGGCTTTGTTAGCAGTCAAGACTTGTGCAGTCAAGATTTTGCAGAGAAGAGATGCATAAAGGTTAAATATGACGCTCTACCTGGACTTTTCCTCAGATGATTTCAAAACTCTTAATGTAAACTGTGACAAATACTAAGAAACCTGGTAAAAAGTAGCTGAAACACTAAATGGATATTTTGACAATCTTACAATGCTGAATATTTAGTGGTTCTGACAATAAATTGGAGTTCAGGACGTGGTGAGACCTGGCAAGTTGGTGTGGGGTAGACCTAAAATAGATCAAGCATTGAATATAAATGCAACTTCTAGTTAGCTTCATCCATTATGGATTAAGGTGAGCCTTTTTTTTTTTCTTTACTCTAGAAGTCTGAAAGAGAATGAGTGAATGTTTCCTGGAGAAAGATATCATTCAAAGCATCTATAATAGTTTAAAACATGATGCCTGACACACAGTGAAATGTTATCAGGTATTCTAAGGGTAAAAAAACAAAAGATTTGAAAAACAGATAACATAGTTTAGAAGCAACTCAGATATTGAAATTTTAAAACATAAACTTTAATATAATTGTGATTAATATGTCAAGAATATGAATGATGAGATGGAGAAATGTACCAGATTGCTGGGGAAAATATATAAGTATATAACAATATATATAAAACTCTGTGTGTGTATTTCAATAATCTGGTCAATATAATGTAAATTTTAGAACAAAATACATGAATGCCATTAAATTAAAAAATAATAGGTTTAGAAGTGTATTAGAATAAAAGGAAGAGATTACCAATGCACTGGAAAACTGTCTAGACTGAAACACAGAGAGAAAGAAAACTGATAGATAAACAAAAAGAAAGGCAAGAGACATATGGGATGCATAAAATTACACAAGAATTACCAAAAGTAGATTAGAAAAAAATAGAAACAATTCATATTCAAAAAGATAATCACTAAGAATATTCCTAAGTTGATGAAAGATATTAAGCCACACATTCAAGAAGCACAACAAACTTCATGTAGGATAAATACAGATAAAACTAAACTTAATGCATATTGTAGTAACACTGTTAAAACTCTAAAACAAAAATAAAATCTTTAAGAACGAGAAAAAAGATTATCTTTAGGTGAACAAAAGCATAATGATCAACTTACTAACCACTGAAGAAGAAAAAATAATACATCTTAGCAAAATTGATGTAAAAAGCTACTGGTCTAGAAATCTATATTCAGTAAAAATGTTATTCACAAGTGAAGACAAATAGAAGTATCTCTAGTCAACAAAAATGAAAAGGAAATTCATCATCAACAATCCCACACAAAAAGTAATATTAAACAGTGTTCTTCAGACAGGAGAAAAATTATGTCAAGTAGAAAGGATAGAATGCAATGGTAACTATGGTAATGATATGAGTAAATCTAAATAAATATTGACAGTAGGAAACAGTAATTGTAGTTTGTTATGTAGGTCAAAATCAGTGTAGAAATGAATATGTGAACAAAGAACACCCAAGGCAGGAGGAAGTAAAAGAAGTTAATGTATTATAAGGCCGGACAATCGTCTGGGATGTGATATATTAGTTATTTATATTGGATGCTACTAAGTTAAGATGCATTTGTTCATGAAACCATTAAACAAATAATAAAAAGATTTTGTAATAAATAACCCTATAGATGAGACAATGAAACCCTACTGAAACTTGACTGATAAAAAGAAAAAGGGAAGGACATACAACATGTAGAAAACAAATTGGATCAATTTACATCAAATGTAAATAAAGTAAAACTTCCATTATAAAGTCACAGATTATCAGAATGATTTTTTTGTTTTGTTGTGTTTTGTTTTGTTTTTGAAACACGGTCTTGCTCTATTGCCCAGGCTGGAGTGCAGTGGCACAACTTGGCTCACTGCAACCCCCACCTCCCGGGTTCAAGCAATTCTTCTGCCTCAGCTTCCCGAGTAGCTAAGATTACAGCCATGTGCCACTATGCCTGGCTAATTTTGTGTTTTAGTAGAGATGGGGTTTCACCATATTGGCCAGGCTGGTCATGAACTCCTGACCTTGTGATCCGCCTGCCTTGGCCTCCCAAAGTGCTAGGATTACAGGCATGAGCCACCGTGTCCCGCCATCAGAATGATTTTTTATGAAGAAAAACTATATTCTGTGTGGAAGAAAGACATTTTAATTTAAGGGAAAAGGAACACGCAAAATGAAAGTATAGAACATTTGTCATGCAATGAATTTAAAAAAAAGAAATACAGAGGAGCTATATAAATATCAAACAAAATAAACCATAGGGCATGAATTACTCCTGGAGATGAAGAGGAATACTTCAAAATAATATGGAGGCCGATAAACCAGGAAAATGAAACAATCACAAATATTATGCAACTATTAACATAGTATTATCATTGTAAAGCAAGAATAAACAGAAGTAGCAAATCTACAAGTCTCTCATCAAAATGGGAGACTTTATCACACCTCTGTCAGTAAGTAAATGAGCAACAAAAAAAAGTAGAAAGAATTCATAAGATCTGAAAAACCCGATTTTCTCAATTAACTTCATTAACAGATACAGAACATAGCACACAACTGCAGAATATACATTTATTTTAACTTCATAAAAACCTTTGCTAAATATACATCAAGTCTGAGGGATGTAGCAATACCCTGAATATATATATATATAATAATGTGTTACCTTAAATGCGTATGGTTTAGTAATTTATTGCTGCATGATAGACCACCTCAAAACTTCACAGATTTACAAAACAAATAATTCATTTATTTTCAAGAGTCTCTGGATTGTCTGAAATCATCTAGCCATTTTTTTCTTAGGGTTTCTTTTCTTTTCTTTTTTTTTTTTTCTTTTGAGACGGAGTCTCGCTCTGTCGCCCAGGCTGGAGCGCAGTGGCGCGATCTTGGCTCACTGCAACCTCCACCTCCGGGGTTCATGCCGTTCTCCTGCCTCAGCCTCCCGAGTAGCTGGACTACAGGACAACAGGCGCCCGCCATCACGCCCGGCTACATTTTTTTTTTTTTTTGTATTTTTAGTAGAGACGGGGTTTCACCGTGTTGGCCAGGATGGTCTCGATCTCCTGACCTCGTGATCCACTCGCCTTGGCCTCCCAAACTCCTGGGATTACAGGCATAAACCACCGTTCCCGGCCTTTTCTTGAGGTTTCTGTTCAACACTGACGGGTATAGTCACTGTTGTTTAAGGTTGCAGTCCCACTGGGCTCTAAGTGAATGGTTTAATAACATGGCTATTGGTGAATATAGATAGTTGTTTAAAGACTCATATGGGCTTGTATGAGAACGGAAGATTTTAGTTCTCCATTATATTATCTCCCATTATCAAGCTCATGGCTTGAGCTTGTTGTACCACAGTAGCTGGATTTCAAAAGCAAAAATTCCAAGAAAAATTTTGGTACCAACTCTTACAGTAACATTTTCAGCTATCTTTGTGGATAATAATGCAATTCTTATTTATGAGTTCAGTACTTCTCAACAAATCCATTTTTATTTTACTTTATGATATTCTGAAACTAAGAACTATAATGATATAAATAAATACCAAAACTAATGGAGTCCATGAAATAAAGGAGAGTAAACCAGATAATCTATATGGTGTTTATGTTCAGATGTGAACGTTAGAAGTACACCTCTTCTCAGCCGGGCGCGGTGGCTCACACCTGTAATCACAGCACTTTGGGAGGCTGAAGCAGGCGGATCATGAGGTCAGGAGATCCAAACCATCCTGGCTAACACGGTGAAACCCCGTTTCTACTAACAATACAAAAAATTAGCCGGGCGTGGTAGCGGGCGCCTGTAGTCCCAGCTGCTCAGGAGGCTGAGCCAGGAGAATGGCGTGAACCCGGGAAGCGGAGCTTGCAGTGAGCCGAGATCGCTCCACTGCACTCCAGCCTGGGCAAAAGAGAGCGACTCCGTCTTAAAATAAATAAATAAATAAATAAATAAATAAATAAATAAATGAGAGTACTAAACAAATAATTTACTTTACATTTTATCTCTTCCACATATTTTGACTTAGAGTTAAGTTGTAGCATGATAAAAAAGGGGGAAAAAGTTTTTCTCTTAGTAAGTGTAACCTAATATAGTGCTTAAATTTACATGAAATCTCACATTGTGCTATTTTGAATGCCTTTTCTGTTTCCAATATTAATAAACTGCCTCAATTTATTTTTCCTACAAGAAATTTGCAGAGCAGAGGAGTTAACCATGCCAAGTTAATAACACAAATGTTTGGAAATTAGTATGGTTATACTAAAAATTAAGGTAAAAACTTGTGCTTATTGAACTTTGGCCATCCAAACTTTGCTTACAATTTTAAGGTTTAACCTTTAGGTTTTCTCCAGTTACTGCATATCAACTATTTAAAGTCACTTGAAACTATCATCAGAAACATTTAACTTCCAGTGACACTGTGCTGTATTTTATTCAATATGATGTCTGTTCTAAATGAAATATAAGACTAAAGTAACAGTGTTTCCTTTCTTTGAAATCAGATTTTCATTATAGAGCTGACCTTTAAATGTCCCATTTTGTTAGGCAAACAACATTATTTGAAATTAGTCACCGGTTTCTCGTTCTGTGCAAGCAAAGCTTGATTACAAGCCTTTCCATAAAGCTTCTATTCGGTTTAATAATTCATACTTCTCTGCTTATCAGCTTTAGAATTCTAAAGGGGCATTTGCCTATAAATCTTTCCTATTGCTACACTTTATTTTAATGCACAGCAACAGAACACTAACATAATTGGTGCAATCTGTTATTTACAGATATGCGGTGAGACGCAGGTGGCAAAGTCTTTTTTAGTGTTGTAAGGAAAAGTAAGACCTGCTTTCACAACCTGAGTTATGTGAATAAAAATTGTTCCTGGGTTAGGATAGCAGCCATTGTCACTACAGGTGTTCTCTAATTTCTGAAGTAAATCTTTTCCGTATGGAAACCTTTTCAATTCCGCTCTGCACCAGAATGTGTATTTTGTGTTAAGAACATTTATTCTTAAAAAAGTGGCCCCACAAAGAAATGTTATTGGGTTTTGTATTTATATTTCTTAACAAATATCCAGAATAAATTGGTTTATGATTTTGTTCTAATAAAAGTATCTGCAAATGCTTTCTAAAATCTAAAACACAAATCATGCTTTTTTGCCCCATCATAACTTCTAGATTTAAAATTTCCCAAATCGAAGCTCAGTTGCTTCCTTTGTCACACAGACCCTTGCTACATTTCATTGTTCGTTTAAATGAATATCCCAATAAACATTTTTTTAAATAGTAACTCTGTAATGACTCAGTTGAAAGTTTCATCATATAATACAAGTCCACATTCAATTAACTACAATCTTTGAGGCCAGATATAATTTGGACATCAGAACTTCTCACATGTTATAAAGGCAATATAGGTGTATATTGCATGTTATACGGAACTTCAGCACCCTGTAATTGTGGGATAAAGAGCCTCATTTTAATTTCATCAGGGTTTGACCCAATCTTCTATCTTTTTAACTTTCCGCATTTGGAAATTGTGAGTAAGTGATTACATTCTTTTGTTGTTGTTGTTGTTGAGATGGAGTCTTGCTCTGTCGCCAGGCTGGAGTGCAATGGCACAATCCCGGCTCACTGCAACCTCTGCCTCCCAGGTTCAGGCGATTCTCTTGCCTCAGCCTCCCGCATTACATTCTTTAACATTCTCTCCCTTCCTTCCTTCCTTCCTTCCTTCCTTCCTTCCTTCCTTCCTTCCTTCCTTCTTTCCTTCCTTCCTCCCTCCGTTCCTCCCTCCCTCCCCGACTCCCTCTCTTTCTTTCTTTCCTTCTTTCTTTCTCTTTCTTTCAAAATTCTTTTTCTTTCTTTCTTTCTTTCTTTCTTTCTTTCTTTCTTTCTTTCTTTCTTTCTTTCTTTCTTTCTTTCTTTCTTTCTTTCCTTTCTTTCTTTCTCTTTCTCTCTCTCTCTTTCTTTCTTTCTTTTTCTTTCTTTCTTTTTCTTTCCTCTTGCTGATACTCTAGCAAAGCCACAGGGGGATTTTGTTGTTGTTGTTATTGTTGTTGTTATTTTTGTTGGTGGTGGTGTTGCTCACTGATGTTTATAAAGTGTTCACAACAGTGAATGGAAGATATAAACACCCAAAAGATAATTGTTGAATGAATTCTATGAATGAACGTGTGGGTACATTTTATTTCCATTCGACTGCCATTTGTTAAGCACAAAGCATTATCCAGTTATCGGGGAACTAAGAATTCATAATAATGTAAGGAAGTAAATATATAAAATAGTAAAAAATAGCACTTAGTGAAATTTACATTGTGCCAGTAGTTTTCATAGCGTCTTGTGAAATTCTCAAAATAAATTTGGGATATGCTTACTATTATTTTCCTTAAATTGTGTATGTAAAACTGAGACTTAGAAAGCATGAAAGACTTGTCAAAGATGTCACAAATGGTAATATCAGAACCAGACTTTGAACGCAGGCAATTTGACTTTGAAGCCCACAGCATTAAGGATCTAGATATAGTGAACATGACAGCAAGTAGGTGATAATACAATTCAGTATGTTAATAAGGATAAAAAAAGATTTTTAAAAGTATAAAAAGTTTTCACATAATAGCATGGTTGTAATGGGTGGAATAATGAAAGAGAGCTTCACTGAGGTGTCAGGCAGGAAAAGATAATTATTGATAGATATATGTAGGCTTTAGGGAGGTGTGATGTTGAGAAAAACTACCACATAGACTCAAGGTCCAGAGTGAAGAATTTCTAAAGATGCTAACATATGTATTCATGGTACTGAAGGAAGAAAATCTAATCTTGAGAAAATCCAAAATTTATAAAAAGAAGGTAATCCCAAAAACACAGCACCATAAAGCATCTTTTGTGGCTTGATGTCTTTTCACAACTGCTGTTTTATTTCTATATTTATCTTTATATAAAACTTATGAACAGAATATTCAATACTTTCTGTATCAGTTTATCACCTCATGCTTGGTTCTACTCCAAGAAGATTGCAACCATAATTCACTATTGTAATAATCATCAGTAATAACTATCTGTCAAATTTAATGGTCAATTCTCAGTCTCTATCTTATTATGACTCAAAAGTATTTGAAAATTTTCTAGCAACCTGATTGAAATTTTGTTTCACTTGACTTATTATATGTATCATTACATGTATTTTTCTCCTCCTTCCTTTCTTACTACTACTTTATGCTTTTTGCTGGAGTATCTCTTCATATTTCTAAATGCTCAGCAGCTCATGCTGTTTTCCAATAACCTTTCTTTTTTCTCTTTCTCCTCTCTCTCTTTCTTCCCTCCCTCCTTCCCTCTTTCTCTTTCTTTTTTGTTTTTTCTGTTTCTTTCTTTCTTCTTTCTTCTTTCTTTTCCTTTATCTTTCTTTTCCTTTCTCTCTTGCTTTCTTTCTTCCTCTCTCTTTTCCTTCCTTCCCTCCCTCCCTTCCTTCCCTCCCTCCCTTCCTTCCCTCCCTCCCTCCCTCCTTTCTTCTTTCTTTCTTTCTTTCTTTCTTTCTTTCTTTCTTTCTTTCTTCTTTTTCTTCTTTCTTTTTTCCTTCCTTCCTTCCTTCCTTCCTTCCTTCCTTCCTTCCTTCCTTCCTTCTCTTTCTTTTTCTTATTTATGATTCCATACAGGTTTAGCTATAAATAGTTGATCTCTAAATTTATAGCCTGGGCTGGGTGTGGCAGTTCACACCTGTAATCCCAGCACTTTAGGAGGCTGAGGCAGGCCAATTGCTTCAGCTCAGAAGTTCCAGACCAGCCTGGGCAACATGGTGAAATCCCGTCTCTACAAATACACAAAAATTATCTGGGCAAAGTTGCACACATCTGTAGTCCCTGCTACTTGGGAAGCGAAGATCACTTGATCCCAGGAAGTTGAGGATGCAGTGATCCATGATCACGCCACAGCACTCCAGCCTGAGTGACAGAGTGAGAACTTCACACACACACACACACACACACACACACGAATTATAGACTGATGTATATAATAATCACTGAACTCAAGAAGCTTACAACTAAATACCTGCCAACATCTCCTCTATAGAGTCTTAACATAGCCAAAACATTACTTTTCTCTGTAAACAAATTTCTGCTCCAGTTTATTCTATCTTACCATTCACCATTTATCCAATTGCTCAAACCTGGAAGTCACCCTTCATTCTTTTTTTCCACTTTTAACCTGAGCCCAATTAATATATTTTGACAAATTAACTTTTTAAAAATGTATTTTTAACTGACAAATAATAATTGTACATATTTCTGGTGTATATCATGATGTTTTGTAATATGTATATAGCATGGAATGGCTAAATCAAGCTAATTAACATATACATTACCTCACATATTAATATAATCTTTTTTTGTAATGAAGACACTTAAAATTTACTCTCAGCAATTTCCGAGTATAAAATACATTGTTATTAACTATAATTACCATGTTGTAAAAAAGGTCTCTTGAACCTACTCCTTTTGTCTTACTAAAATTTTGTATCTCTTGACAAATATCTCCCCATTTCTTCCTCCCCCAATCCCTGGTAACCACCATTCTACTTTCTGCTTCTATGAGTTTGACTTTTAGATTCCACATGTAAAGGATAGCATGCTATACAGTTGACCCTTGAATAATATGGGTGTGAACTGTGCAGGTCCATTTATATGCAGACTTGTTTCAACCAAACTCAGATACAGTAATCGAGGGATGCAAAACATGAACATAAGTAGGGCTGACTTTTGGTATACACGGGTTCCTCAGGGTCAACACTGAATTTGAATATGCATGGATTTGGTTGTACACCGCAGGGTGAGATAATGGTCCTGGAATCAATCCCCCAAAGACACTGTGTTTGTCTTTCTGTGGCTGGCTTACTTCACTTAACATAATATCTTCCAGGTTCATCTATATTGTTGCAAATAATAGGATTTCTTTCTTGTTTAGTACTGAATAGTAATCCATTGTGTGTTCATGCCACATTTTCTTTATCCATTCATTCACTGATGCACACTTAATAGTTAATAGTCAATGCCCACCTTAATAGACTTAATAGTCAATGCCCACCTTAATAGTTTAATTCTAATCTAGTTCAGTCTCCATGCTGCCATTAAAGTAGTCTTTTAAAATCTTAAATAACATCACTTCGCTACCATACTCAAAACATTTTGGTGGTTTTCTATCACATTTAAAACAACGTCTAACTTCCTAATGCAGGCTACAAGGCCTCATACTATTTAACTTTTAACCTAAACTTCTTCCTGCTTTAGCTATGCTAACTCTGTCTGGATCACACTGTCCTTCTTGGAATTGCCTAAATTTGTTAAGAAATTAGAGTCATTTCCTGCCTCAGAGAGTTGAACTTCCGTTTCTTTCACCAGAATGTTCTCTCTTTTCACATGTCACCCTGCTGTTCATGTCTTCATTTAGGGTTCTACTTAAATATTTCTTCCTCATAGAGGCTTTCCCTGACCACCTTATTAAAAAGAGAAAGCCCACTACAATTCTGCTCACTCTCTATTCCCTTACTTTGTTTTACTCATTCTTCATATTACTCATCACTACTTTAAATTAACTGCATAGACCTCCTGGTGTGTTGATTCACCTAGAAGTGCCTGTTATTTATAAGAGAAGCTATCCATGCCTTAAGATACACAGATGTTTTGTCATATTTATCATAAAAACTATCATATTAGTGACATGAAGAACCAGCTGTGCCTTTACCAAAGTATAGGATGCAGTAAGCTTCCTGAATATTCCTACTTCTTGTACAATTAAGATGTTTAAATAAAAATATATATGAACTAATATAATGAACAATGTTTAGTATTTTTAATAAGTATTTCAATTTTTCTCAACTCTCATAAATTTACTAAGCATAAATTACCTGTGACATTATTGATTTTCTTTCAATTAATATTACACATCTCAAATGTGCCAAACAACACAATAGACCTTAGAAGAATAAAGCAAGTTCCCTTTCCTGAGGTGCTCTTAGAGTAGTGAGAATAAAATATTTGAATACAATTGACAATTAATAATATAAATGTAGTCTAAAGAAACATGTATATTTATATATAAATTTTAAAAGACTGTGATGTTGGAGAGATCAATGATTAGGTATAATGAGAGCCTTTAATTTCAGGCTTAAGTTGACTTGCAGTTTTTAAGAATTCAGTCACAATTTAAAGTATAGATTTAAATTAGAGCATCCATTTATATAAAAGCCTATCAGCAAAGTATATGTGAACTCATATTTCCAAAACGTATTAATTATGGCACAATTTTACAATTATAGACCAGGAATTATTATAATAATCTTTCTGCCATAAGAAACTGTTCATTTGTGCAGACCACATTCAGAACATCTTGGAACAGTTGCCTTTCTACTCCAAATCAGAAAGTATCTTGAACTATTTGCTTCAGGTTGACATCTTTGCTGATGTCTATATTGTAAAGGGAAATGATCAAAGTGGTTACAACAGAGAAATAAATATTCTCTTGTTCTGTATAATTCTCAGGAGAAAGTGTATTATTTCTGTCCTAAGCCATTTTTGTAAACTATGTCATTTAAAGTCCCTTTGTAAGAACAGACATGACCATAGCAAATAACATTGTAGGGCTTTGCTGTTATTCTCACACAAAGATTTCTTAGAATAATCTGATTCATCTTTTCTAGCTCCTACAAAAGCAAACTCTGTTTGAACAGTATAGGTATGTATTTATTCTGTTGTTACACTTGTGTCCACAATAGTTGAATAGAATCCCTATTTCTCTAAATAATTATACAATCAATTGACTTGCATTCCAAAGAACTGACACCTACATTCTTAACTATCAAACTATTTTATAACTAGTTTGAATGGGTAACCTTTAAAATAAACATGTATCATAAATGTAATTTAATCTTTTCACCTTGACTGTAAGTAAACAACATATGAAAATAAGAAATATGAGCATAGTAAAATCAAGAACAAGTAAAATGAGAATTGCAGCTATTTTTAAAACATGTGCTATGTACCAGGCACTGGATAAGTGTTTTGTCTTTTTTTTCTTTTAAAACCCATAGCAACCTATAACATACATGACATATGTTTATCCTTTTTTGAAAGGTATGGAAACAAGAACAGTAAAATTATACGGTTTTTCATAATGATTTAACTAACAAGGGAGTTGTTATTCAAATCCAGACAAGTTGACGTAAGGGCTCAAGTCTTAACATTCACACCCTTATTAAACTTTCATTTATTTATTCATTAATTCGCATTTTTCCTGTTAACAATGTATAAGACGATGCTATTGTTACATGCAGATTGTCAACTTGTGATTCCCCACACCTACCTATTTTAGCCGTGTCATCTTAAGAGACATCTTGTTGTCAAGAGAGATTACACACACTTTCTCTTTACCTTAATTTCTTCATCAACGAGATGGAAATAGCAAAACGAACAAACTATATAGGACAGTTAAATGAGATACAGATGTTCAACAGTTCACAGAATGGGTAATTATTCAATAAGTGTTAGATATCATTTTAAATTTAAGATATTTATTGAGCACCATCAATATGCCAGGCACTTTGCTTGTCACTAGGCAGAATAGAATTCCCTTGGCTCTGCTACTAAGATCACTAGTGTTAATGACATATTAGTGTATTAGTGACATATAATATTTCTACACCTATTTATGCCTTCTGCATATCTGTACCTATCATTTATTTGGCATACATATTCTGAGCATTTAATATATGCTAGCTGCCAGGTGCTGGAAGAATCAGTGATTTATGTGTCCAAACCTACTGTTTAGACATATCTAGGCATGTCTTGGGAACTGATGAGGTAAATCTAATTCACATCAATTTGCATGAAGTGAGAACACATCCTAAAGGAAAACTAATAACTAAAACTCATTGAGTATTTAATAATGCCATTCTGATTTAAATGCTGCCCATGTACACAGGCAAGCAAATTTAATCCCATGGATCTCTGCAGGTGGTACCACTTTTTATTGGAGTACACATTTTATGTGGCTGAATTTTTTACCAGCTTTATTGAAATACAATTGATATACAAATAACTGTATATATTTCATGTAAACAATGTGATATGTTTGGTAATATTGTAATATTGATTTTATACCAATGGGATATGAGGCACAAGGAGGTTAAATAATTTGCCAAAGCTCACTCAACAACTGTGTAATAAAGTCCATGTCCAAACACAGTCAATAAGGCTTAGAACCTACACTTTTTTTTGAGATGAAGTCTCGCTCTGTCACCCAGGCTGGAGTACAGTGGCGTGATCTCGGCTCACTGCAAGATCCGCCTCTCGGGTTCACGCCATTATCCTGCCTCAGCCTCCCGAGTAGCTGGGACTACAGGTGCCCGCCACCACGCCTGGCTAATTTTTTGTATCTTTAGTAGAGACCGGGTTTCACCATGTTAGCCAGGATGGTCTTGATCTCCTGAACTCGTGATCCTCCCGCCTAGGCCTCCCAAAGTGCTGGGATTACAGGCGTGAGCCACGGGGCCTGGCCAGAATCTACACTCTTAGCCATAATACCATACAATCAATTTTGGACCCAGAACAAGGTGTCATAATACAGAGTTGAAAAAGATTCCTTGTATAGCATGATGTTTGACAGTTAGTTGCTCACTATAAATTCCCCATAGATTTCTAGTATAAGCGAATGAGTAAAAGCAGGGATTTTTTTTTTTTTTCTGAAATCTTTATAAGACTGTGGTTTAAGAGGTGATTTTCTATTAAAGTAAGGTATAAAATACATCAGAAGGGGATTCTATTCCACGTCATCACAATCACACAAACTTGACACACAGAAGTTTCTTATGGGTAGGGTGTCTGGCTAGAGAGAGCAGTACCTGAAAAACAGAGCAATGGTGTTGAACAGAGGGAGTAGCAGAGTCAGTCATTCAGCCAATTCGTCAACAGTGCTGGGAGTGGAGATGACGCTGCCCAAGCAAAGCGACATAGTGTTGGTAACCAGCAGAATCAGCAGTGATATGTGAAAATGATACAGCGTCAGTAGACATGGTGGTACACATGGAGAAAGAATCAACGCCAAAGAAGCAACAATGAAAAAATTAGGTCTGGTGGTAAATCTAATGAGCCAGAAGTATCCATGAGCTCATGTGTAATATCCTCCAGGATTCCCAGGAATAATTGTGGGAATATTTTAGATGGCAGAAGAAGAGTCATTGAAATATGAATAATGACTAGATTTTGATGATGATTTTCCTTATATCTTGATGTGGCCTTGCAAAAACTCAAATGTCATAAGGTATAGTCTTTGCCTTTAAGAAACATGTGGTCTTTGAGGTGAGACAATCAAGCAAATACTTATTTGAAACATGACTCTCGAGTTACACACAACATTCAGTTGTAACACAGTCAGTGAGGAGGAGGATAACTCCCCAGTCTCAACATTTCTTACACCTTGTTCTGCAACATTCCTCCCAAAAGTTTTTCTTTCATTGCTCTGATTGCTGCTGGAGTGTTTGTGTTGCATGAATTAAGCCTGAATCTTAGTTCACGAGGGTAAATTTCTTCTGCGTTTTACGTATTTGCTCCATCTCTCATTTCATGCCAGGCAGGAACACAAAGTAGAGGAGGAGAAATAAGTGCAGTCAATTCTTCTTATTCCTGGTAGTTATGTTCTATAAAGCAACTGCAAACCATGAATTAGCAAATACTGAGCTATGGCTGCTAGGGGAAATACAGAATTGGGTCCCTACAAGCCTCTGGTCACAACATTTTCATCATCTGATCAATACATAACCTTGTTTTAGACATATTTCTTTTTAAATACCTTTATTTAATATTAATATATATTGTTGATTCATTATCTTTGAACCCACAGCCAGCAATACTGTAACTCATGCCAGAATGAATATTATCTAACATATGTGTTTTCTCTGTAAGTTATGTCCCAGCCTTTCTGAGCTAAGGAACCCTAAGCAGCACTTCAGCACTATGCAAGCAGGCCACTTTAAAAAGTAGAATTAACAACAAAAAGCACAAAAATGTGAATAACTTGACAACAGCAAAAAAGGACACAGTATGAGAGCAGAAACCAGAAGCCAGAGTACCTGAGTATCTCTTATTTGATCTCGACTAGGAAGGTGTGTGCACAACCACATATAATTTCTCACTCTGTCTGCAAATGACTGTGAAAGCACAACATATTTTAATTTTGGAGTTACAAACAAATTTTGGTAAATAGGTAAATCTGCAAATACAGAATTTATGAATAATGAGAATTGACTGTATTGGGCGAATAGCATCATGTCATTAATTTCCTTAAAATCTTATTTTTACTTAAAAACTGACTCTAACTGGGACCCTAGTAATAAATAAAACTGAAACATTTTAATCAGTTAAATGAGATATCTTTGATCACAGCTTATAAAGCATTAGAAAATACACAATTATTTCAAATCAATTCTTGATAATGATATAACTATCACTCATATTTTACCTGATATTTTATAATTAATAAGTGTTTGAAGAAGAAAACATACACAGCCTTCTTCTGAAGAAATTGCTCCATGTTCTTTTTTGAACAAACTACATTGAACAAAGTACAATGATATGTCATTGATGTTTAATTATTTTTCTATTTATCTCTTAGCCACATCATAGTAGTTTTGAAACTCAGCATCGTGAGTTATTATAAAATTGCTAACACAGATTCCTGTACAGTGATTTTTTCCCCACAGACCCTAGTAATAAACTCCTATCATCAAAGATAAACTGTGTTTGTATACTACTTGCGTCAAGAACGTAGTTAATTATGGCCAAGGCAATTGACGCTCTAAGAGTTCGAATGAATTGGCTAAGGTCACACAGGCAGAACTGACACTAGCCACAGACCCAACATATCCAACTTCAAAACTTCTGCTCATGCATATTAAACAACAGCTTTTCTGTTTTGTTTATACTGGCACCTTTTAAGGGCCCAGAATTGGCACATGTTTTACATAGCTTCAGTGAAAAAATAAAATTTACTCCATGCTAAAAACCCACTATAAAAGAGGAAATCAATTTTACCCCTGGGCATGTACACTCACTGTAAATTTCTACCTTAATTTAAAATTTCATTATGTTTTTCTTGTTTATCTCCTCCCTTTTCATCAACAACTTTTACATCAAAAGAGATTTAGCACACTAAACTTCACTTGTGGGGAATACTCCCTTTTCAACAACTTTTAAATCAAGAGATTTGGCATACTAAACTTCACTTGTGGGAAAAAAACCCTCCATCTATAAATGGAAGATAACATGTTAACAGATAAAAAGAAAACTTATCTTTAACCTCAGGCTTGCTAAGTAAAACCTTACAAGGACAAAACACTTGACTTTATATTAATCAAGAAGCAGCCTCCCTAGGCAAGAGAGACCTGAACAGGTTGGATTCATGATGTGATGCTTGTGAAGTGTCTCGAAATATTGTCACCCCTGCTGAGACTCCTGATGCTGCCACTTCTAATGCCAAACCCGCTGTCTCTCCATGTTGCCCTTTTGTTCAAGCCACTTTACAGCCCTGTCCAATAAGCCAAGAAACACTCTAAAAATCTGACTGTTCCAAGTAAAATAAAAGCTTTTTTAGCGACAAAATTATGAACTGCAGGGGCTAAAGATCAGTAATCATGATTGATTATACTCTAGAACATGGTTCTAGAAAAAGAGATCTGAAAAAAATTCATACTAGAAAGCTAAGAATATGATGAATATGGAGTTAAAAAAAGTCATTCTCCAAATCATTAGGATTGAAAACAAAAAAATTAAGGTGACTATGTAATAGTGAATATTGGCACAATATTTTAATGGTGATCATCATTACAGTTGCCTAAATATTAGTATAATAAATACGATTGAAATAGTTAGACTAGGTTATAATAATTTACATAAATTAGGTTCATGTCCACAAATTAGATTATATGAGCTATAGAAAAGTACCTTATAGTTTAGGTCCAGGAAGTTAGGTAAACATGTATTTAATTGGGTTTTACAACTTGTTTGTACATGTAGAGATTGTTTAGAATTGTTATACTTAATCTTTTTGCACCTCGTTTTCTTGATATAGAATACATATAATAAAATAACCTATCCCATGGATTTATTGCATAGGTAAAATTGGAAAAATCGGATTAAAATTTTAAAAATTCTATATTCAGAAACAGAATTATACTAAGATAAGACCTCATTGTCGATTTTAGACCATAGCCAGAACATTTTTAAGCTAGATATCAGATCACATAACTGCTTGGTTTTAAAATTGTTAAAAGGCTGGGCGTGGTGGCTCAAGCCTATAATCCCAGCACTTTGGGAGGCCGAGGTCGGGAGGCCAAGGTCAGGAGTTCGAGACCAGCCTGACCAACATAGTGAAACCCCATCTCTACTAAAAATACAAAAATTAGCCTGGTGTGGTGGTGCATGCCTGTAATCCCAGCTACTTGGGAGGGTGAGGCAGGAGAATCGCTTGAATCTGGGAGGCAGAAGTTGCGCAGTGAGCTGAGATGGTGCCACTGCATTCCAGCCTGGGTGACAGAGTGAGACTCTGTCAAAAAGAAATAAAATACAAAAATAAAAATAAAATCATTAAAAGGCCATCATTAGGATGGAAATGAGAATAAGGCCTCAAATCCTTAGCATTGCAAAAAGTCTTTCCTAACTCTATCTATATCTTCATCTCCCACACTGTACTCGCTGCTCTGTTCCAGGACCCCTACCACCCCAGCTTTCTTTCACTCTTTAAAATATAACATAATTACTACCATTCATGAGTCCTAGGCCCTTTACTGGAATTTTGACATTCCATTTAAAAAATTTTTTTTCATCCTTTGGATCCTTCAACATTTCCATTTTTAAACTATTTATTTAATGGTTACTATATGCTAAATATTTTCAGTTCTTTTCCTGTATTACCTTACTTAATATTTATAAAACTGTATGTTATAGAAATAATTACTGCTTCCATTTTAATGATGAGGACACTAAGGCAGAGAAAGTAAGTAAATTGTCCAATGTTATGCTCATTGTAAAGCAGAGAGTAGAGATTTTGAGTCATTGGTATTTACTAGGATGCTATCTAACGTAAGGAAAAATTTCTTCCTGTTCCCAGTGGATCACATCACACTGGTATGTGTTCTCATATTTTCCTGTTCTATTTCCTCCTGGCACTGAGTAGAGTTCATAATAATACTTTCATTTGGGAGTTGGTTTACCAATAGTAGTTTATCAAATGATCCCTGGAGTCAGACAACCTAGGTTTGAAATATGACCCTACTACCTACTGAATGAGTTGGGCAAGTTATTCCACGATCAGCTTGTTATTTGTAAAGTATTGATCATAATATCACCTGAGGCATAGTGTTATTGTTAGAGCTAAGATAATATATGTCCAACAGTCCAGCTATAGGGACCAAGATCCTAACCACTGTGCGATATGCCAATCTTAGCCAACAGATGGAGAAGACTATTGTCAAACTAATGAAGAAATGTATAAACCAGAAAAAGCTACATGAAAATGTGAAGAGAAACAAGATGTTTGCATAGTCTCAAAGTAGTTTTCCTGGACATTTATTAATAATAAAGAACACAATACAAGCTTAACAATGGAGGAACCCGGAAAACAAAACATTAGCCAAATGATAAAGTTTAATATTATGGGTAGAAATGTCATCATGTGCTCACTCAAGTGATGTATGGATATATGCAACATGTCTTTGATATTTTTGTCTAAATTTGACATCAGTCTGATCATGAAAAAACATCAGACAAATACAAATTCAGGAACATTCTACAAAATAATTGACCACTACTCTTCAAAAGCATCAAGGTTGTGAAAGACAAGAAAAGTTAAGAAATTGTCAAAGATTGAAGTAAACTGAGACATAAAAATTAAATGCAATTTATGATCCTGGAGCAGAAAAAATGCTAATAGAGGGAAAAAACAGTAAATTTTCAATAAGGTCTGTATTTTTGTAATGAATGATATTGCACCAAAACCAATTTTCTACTTTTCATAACTTCACTATAGTTATATAAGGTACTTATGTTAGTGAATCTAGATAAAGGTTTGCTTTTTATTTTTGCCAATGTTTTATTATCTATATTTATTTGAAAATTAAAAACGTGAAAGAGAGAAAGGGAGATAAAGAGAAAGAGACAAGGGGAGAGGGAGAGACCTAGACACCACATGTCAAAGGAGAAGCCCAACTGCAAATTAAATAAGCATTTTGAATTTGACTCATAGATGTAGGTGAAACATAATTTTAGTCTTAGAGGGCTGGGGTCAGTTTCAGGTCTGTAGTTGAGACTATGGGCTCACTGACCATAGTCCCACACCGGGCATGGGCCTACCTTCTCAAAATGTTCCTCTTCCGTTGGCTACTCCAGATTTTTGTTAGACAACCTCCTACCTAGATCCCAAAGCTACCTCAAAGTCATTTTTCTTCATGAATAGCTGCCAAATTATTGCTGCTGTGGGAAGATATGAGAGAGGAACCTCCTATTTTGCCATCCTGCTGATATCACTCCCAAACGACCTCTGTGTCTGCTATTTTGCTGTCAGCTTTCTTTGTTGGAGTTGTCAAGATCCCTTTCATCAAAGAAACAGTATTATTTATTTTTGCATCAGGCACAGCACATGGTGAGCACTCAAGAATTTGTCGAGTGACTAAATGAATGAAGAAGCATATAAATGAATTAATTGATGTTTCTAATATACCATGGATTTTGAAACTAATATGAGGAAAATTCAAAGTTCAGTGAGGCATTGAAAGATATTTGAAATTATGCCTTTTAGTGGCCTTCTGTGCTTACTTGTGGGCCCTTTATTTTATATCAGAAAACTGTCTTTGCAGGATAAGAAATCACTGTGATAATTAACAAATATATCAATTTTTTTAAATTAGCCTTCAACATTATATTAAACATAAAAGTTCCGTCATTTGTCAGATGAGTAGGTTGCGAAAATTTTCTCCCATTTTGTAGGTTGCCTGTTCACTCTGATGGTAGTTTCTTTTGCTGTGCAGAAGCTCTTTAGTTTAATTAAATCCCATTTGTCAATTTTGGCTTTTGTTGCCATTGCTTTTGGTGTTTTAGACACGAAGTTCTTGCCCATGCCTATGTCCTGAATGGTAATGCCTAGGTTTTCTTCTAGGGTTTTTATGGTTTTAGGTCTAACATGTAAGTCTTTAATCCATCTTGAAGCTACTCATCTGACAAAGGGCTAATATCCAGAATCTACAATGAACTCAAACAAATTTACAAGAAAAAGACAAACAACTCCATCAAAAAGTGGGCGAACGATATGAACAGACACTTCTCAAAAGAAGACATTTATGCAGCCAAAAGACACATGAAAAAATGCTCGTCATCACTGGCCATCAGAGAAATGCAAATCAAAACCACAATGAAATACCATCTCACACGAGTTAGAATGGCCATCATTAAAAAGTCAGGAAACAACAGGTGCTGGAGAGGATGTGGAGAAATAGGAACACTTTTACACTGTTGGTGGGACTGTAAACTAGTTCAACCATTGTGGAAGTCAGTGTGGTGATTCCTCAGGGATCTAGAACTAGAAATACCATTTGACCCAGCCATTCCATTACTGGGTATATACCCAAAGGACTATAAATCATGCTGCTATAAAGACACATGTACACGTATGTTTATTGTGGCACTATTCACAATAGCAAAGACTTGGAACAAACCCAAATGTCCAACAACAGTGGACTGGATTAAGAAAATGTGGCACATATACACCATGGAATACTATGCAGCCATAAAAAATGATGAGTTCACGTCCTTTGTAGGGACATGGATGAAACTGGAAATCATCATTCTCAGCAAACTATCACAAGGACAAAAAACCAAACACCGCATGTTCTCATTCATAGATGGGAATTGAACAATGAGAACACATGGACACAGGAAGGGGAACATCACACTCTGGGGACTGTTGTGGGGTGGGGGAAGTGGGGAGGGATAGCATTAGGAGATATACCTAATGCTAAATGACGAGTTAATGGGTGCAGCACACCAATATGGCACATGGATACATATGTAACTAACCTGCGTATTGTGCACATGTACCCTAAAACTTAAAGTATAATAATAATAAAAAAAGTTCCGTCATTTAATTACAATTGTTATGTTCTTGCATCTCCTTAATTTCTAAAATATACATGGATAAATTATTGATCTACAATCAACTGACATAATTAAGTTTTGCAAATATATTTTCATGCTACAGAAACTATAATGATGTACAAGTGTTTCTCTCTCTCATACATACGAACTTAGAAAGTAGCAGAGCAGATTTATAGCTACAATGCACGTCGTCTAGTCAATGATTTCTTTCATTGTCTTTCATAACCTACAGGATGTTGGAAGTTGGTAATTTGACTGTTTTTTGCTACATGGCTCTTATCTTACTCCTGCTTTGAAATGAGCCATCAGCTGACTGCTCCCACCTCCCATTCAAACCCTGAATTCTGAGGTTCTCAGGCAGAGTTGGACTAGCATCTTCTGGGAATATGTAGAACAGTTCCTTTGAAGGGAAGAGACAGAGAGTAGCTATGACCAAGACCAACGCCAGAGCATCTTTTCCTCTTTGCCTTTACCACTGCCCATCTCTTTGGTCCACTTAAGAGTACCTCAGCATTTGGTACAGCTTTACAGTTCAGAGATCCAAGGACCTGAAAATGGTTTGTTTGTGTGGTCCATTCCTCTCTGAAGCCTTGACCTGCTGTTTTCTTGGTTGAGAGCTCAATTTATTGGCAGTGATTTTTGCTTGTAAAAACACTGAAATGTAATATTCTAAAATCAATACATTTATTGTGTTTATTCAACTTTCTCCCCCGTTTTTTGTTCTCACTTATCCTCGTTTTTTTGGAGCACTGCTTTTCCAGACTGAATACCAGATGTCTTCTACATTGTATAGTAATAGTTCTTGTTTTATTGAAAAACCATTGCTATAGTCTGGCTACCAAGAGTGCCATTTTTGGTTGTTTCTACAATTGAACATTTGGATTGGCAGATGGGGTGGAAAAGACTGCCAGGGGCAGGATGGTGTAATATATTGATCCCTTTAACTCCCAATGCAAGACCGTAAAATAGAAGAAATGATTATGATGTATGTTGCATTCATCATATCAAACCCCAATATTACATAATATTTTAAAGCATCTTTTATAATTAACACGGACCAAGCTGATGTCATGTGATTTATATTTTAAGTAGGCTACAAGATGCATGTAAAATGCAAAAGAGTTATGGAATGTATCTTTTTCTATGAACCATTGGAGTAAAGTGTAAGTACATGTGAGAGTCCCTAGATTCATGTTTTTATGATACTAGCCTATTGCCATGGTGATGGCTGTAAACAAGCCCATTACAACTCTCTGAGGCTAAATAAGGTAGCATATAAGATAAATTAACTGGGTTATTGGAACAAGCTCCTACCTTGTGCTCTTTTAAAAGCCAATAGAATAATCTTTCCAAAATGCAAATCTAATTATGTCATTCTTTACTTAAAACTAGTCAACAGTTTTCTATCATATATAGGATTCAGCTGCCTAAGTGTGGCAGAGATACTTAGTCCACCTTTCTAGTTTTCAAATTCAGTTCTCAAGATGGTAGCTTCTACTCCTGAGTCTACTAGATCACAAGGAAAATAATTTGCATTACCTAGAAATACTGGGGTATTTCATGTATCTGTCAATTCAGTTAAGCAAAACATGCTTTTCTGTGTCCTCTTGGTCAAATGCCACAGCCCTTAAAACCAACTCTTTAAGTTTAATGACTCAAACTTTTATTGAGTCATTTCTGCAGAAAAAGTTTGCAACATCCAAATTCATTTACCTAGGATTGTAACTGTTTTTATCACTGGAGTGATTATACTGTATTTAAAACTGAAATGTATTTTAAATATGTAATATGTTTATTAATTTAAATATATTTTTCTCCTGTTACATAGGAGAAGTCTATTTTTGACAATGATTATGTCTTATATTCCTGTTTCTAGGACCTATTACAAGCCCAGCTCATATTGATCTCTTAATAAAATATTTTGCGTTAAGGTACATTGAGATAGTGATTAGTAACAATAATTAACGTTCATCCTTCAATTATTTTGTAATGATAATCTTCCAGACTCTCTTATTCTCTTTATTATAGATTTTCACACTTATATATTACATTTCTCCCTGTCATCTAGAACATGTCTTTTTTTTTTTTTGAGACGGAGTCTCGCTCTGTCGCTGGGCTCACTGCAAGCTCCACCTCCTGGCTTCACGCCATTCTCCTGCCTCAGCCTCCCGAGTAGCTGGGACTACAGGTGCCAGTCACCACGCCCGGCTAATTTTCTTTTTGTATTTTTAGTAGAGACGGGGTTTCACTGTGTTAGCCGGGATGGTCTGGATCTCCTGACCTCGTGATCCGCCCGCCTCGGCCTCCCAAAGTGCTGGGATTACAGGCATGAGCCACAGTGCCCGGCCATATAGATGACTTTTTAATTTATGTCTATGACCCGGAATTTTTCTCTGAATGAGTCCTGGGTATCGAATAAGACATCTTCTCTTGTCTATCACAATGAAAACAGAAAAGTGTTTCAGAGCATAGGCTTTGAGTTGTGATCTCGTCTCTGCTTCTGACTGTGAGAGCTTGAGCAAGCTGTATAACCATTTGGTATTACAATTTTCTTGTTTGTAAAAATGGAAATAATGAAAGTAATACTGTTCCCATGAGTTCTTGTAATGCTTCTGTGAGATACATGTAAAGTGCTTAGAAAAGCGTTTGGCACATAGTAGGTGCTCAATAAATGTTATCTATAACTACTGTCAGGGCACTCCCTCATAAGGCTTTCATGATACCATATATGTTCTTTTTTTTTTTTTTTTTTTTTTTTGAAACGGAGTCTCGCTCTGTTGCCCAGCCTGGAGTGCAGTGGCGGGATCTCCGCTCACTGCAATCTCTGCCTCTCGGGTTCACACCATTCTCCTGCCTCAGCCTCCTGAGTAGCTGGGACTACAGGCGCCCACCACCATGCCTGGCTAATTTTTTGTGTTTTTAGTAGAGACAGAGTTTCACCATGTTAGCCAGGATGGTCTCGATCTCCTGACCTCGTGATCTGCCTGCCTCAGCCTCCCAAAGTGCTGAGATTACAGGCATGAGCCACTGCGCCTGGCCCCATATATGTTCTTTTTAAAAATGAAGCACACTGAAATTTTAGACTTAACGTATGATTATTATTGTTTGAGACAGAATAGAATCTTACTCTATCAATCACCCAGGTTGGAGTGCAGTGGCACGATCTCGGCTCACTGCAACCTCCGCCTATGGGGTTCAAGCGATTCTCCTGCCTCAGCCTCCTGAGTAGATGTGATTACAGGCACGTGCCACCATGCCCAGCTAATTTTTAGTAGAGACTGTAGTTTTAGTAGAGACTGTAGTTTTAGTAGAGACGAGGTTTCACCATGTTGGTCAGGCTGGTCTTGAACTCCTGATCTCGGGATCCGTGCCCCCCCTCAGCCTCCCAAAGTGCTGGGATTACAGGCATGAGCCACCATGCCTGACCAGAGTTTTTTAGATAATGTATATATAAATAATGGAGTGACTGTGTAATTCCACTGATTTGGATCATCACTTCACTACTATTTAACATCATAGTATAGGTCTATATGCATTTTTCTAAAAAGTGATGTAATACTTTTTACATATATAAAAATACACATATTTATTTGAAAAGTTCTTCACTAGTTATTAATTGTGAGATACTAACACATAAGTATATCTTTATATCTTTACAGATCTCTTCATTCTGACCAATAAAAATGAATATCTCCATTTCATCCAATATATAAGATAAAAAGGTTACATTCAATCTGTGCATCAATTTTCCCAAATGGCTTTCATGCATGTTAAAATATAAGAATTCTGGTGATGTATGATGACCACACTTTATGAAAACTACCTATCTCTCATTTTGAGTCAAAACAAAGCAAGATTCACCAAATTTTCTCCTATGACCTAAATTTTGTCTTAAAATATAATTTAGAAAGTGACCTACAAGAAGGCATCTATGTTTATAAAGATGGTCCCTGAATTAGGAATATTTGACTTAGTACCTTTTTACTTTAAGGTGATGGGAAAATGATATGCATTCAGTAAACTCCTCAACTTAAGATGGAGTTACAACTTAAGATGGGGTTTCAACTTAAGACAGGGTTTCAATTTACATTGTACGTTGAAAGTTGTAAGTTGAAAACACACATTCAACTTACAGTATTTTCAAATTATGATGGGTTTATCAGGACATAACCTCATTGTAAGTGGAGAAGAATCTGTATATTCATTTTAAATCCTTTTTCTTGTCCCTAACCAAGAATTCTTATTTTAGTTGCAAACAGTTCTAATATTTTTTATATCCAAAATGTCTATGTGTGATTTTAAAATATCACTACAGAGAATTCACAAGATTTGGCAAAGTTTAGACTCATGTGAATCTTCTCAAATATGAAATCCATATCTAAAATAAGTAAACAAGTGTATTCTATGATTTTGGAGTGACTGCTGAGGCTTACTACAGATTTGCCTCTGGTGGATATAATCATCGTCATTGTCAGTTTCACTGTCTGAAGCCTCAGGGACAATTCCATGCCTGTCAAAATTCTGATGGTTTCAGGTTGTTTTAAATTTTTACCACATATGCAGCTATATATATAATATGTATAAACACACTAACACTATACACTATACTATATATACTATACTACATATATATATAAAACTGTAACTATACATAAAACTATATAACTAAATATAAATATATATATAGGCTACAAATTTATACTACCTTTTTTGTTTTCCCTTCATCTTTCAATGTTTCTTACTGAAATTATAATCTAAACACAAGTACGCTATAAATGGTTAAAGAATGTTATAAAAGTAAAACATAAAGTGTTCTCCAGAATTTACATTATTTTTGTGTTATCAAGGAATTCACAGTGTTGAGAGACAGGACTATAGCTAGTCACATCTTTGTAAACCAAAGCTCAATCAAGCATTAGTTCCGCACGGAAATAAACTGGTTTCTGAGGAGTAGTAAATTTGGTGTAACGAAAAATTAATAACTCATAGGTTAGTAATGTAGCAAGCTAGATGAGCCTCTGACATTTGTTGAGAAGCATAATCTTCTCTATGGGACATTAGCTCCACCTCCAAAACATAAAAGTACCAACATTTGCCATTACCAGCAGTATTAACACACAATGACCCTGCAATACCATCAATAACAAAAAGAAAGAGAGAAAGAGAGAAATTCGGCTAATTTCAACTTCTGATTTAATTTTAGGAGCACAGAATGTACAGATGTCCAAACTTCCAATCAAGAATCATTGAGAATTCAATGTTCCTAGATAATACTCCCTATTGCAATTGAATGTACCTTCTAGCGATGTTGCTCCACTTTGAGGAAGATGGCACTAAATTGTTGCCAAAATGTCTGTTAATATTCATAATATTTGGATGAGAATTGAAAAGTGCCATGCTGAATTGCTAGTAATAATTTTTGTTTGTTACTTTTGTTTGATATTTACATTTGTACTTTCTTTCACATTTCAGCTGTATATTTGTTCACCAGCTATCAGGATCTATAATTGGGGTGTCTTCTACAATTAGATACAACATTACTGCCTTCATAGTAACTTAAGAATCAAACAGTTTTGTTAAAAGGAAAAGCAGCTTGTGGCAGCAATGTCACAACTGTGAAAACACCACAATACTGATGTTAGTTTCTCATCAGACTGAGCTAGTCAGTTAGCTTGATTTTTTTCCCCCACCTGACACATCTGTGAATTTGTAGTGTCTTAGAAGCATCGATCTGCAATAAACAAAGATCATTTAGTTCATTCCCCTCAGGTTGCAGATGAGGAAATTCACTTGTGAAGAGAGAAAATTAAAAGCTATTTGCCCAAAGGCTTAGAATGTCATATACAGGTACAGCCAGGTCTAAAAACAAACCTCTAAGATATTCTAATTACAGTCTCACAAAACATGATTTGTATTGTTAGTAATATAAGCAGTTTGTATTTTTAAAATAAGGCTTCTATACTTCAAAATAATTTGTTGAAAAATGAGAAATTCAAACCTTAAACTCATTTTTTTTTCTAATTTTTGTCAAGTCAGATCACCTATATATCTCATTTATTCCTTCTCAGTAGAAAAATAATCTGGATGACAATTAGAGATAAACATACATGAATTATTTAAAAATTATACTATTAGTTAACATAAGCTCATATATTTATACAAAATATGCAACATAAATATTAAAATAGCTTGCTAATTCTATTAAACTTATGGTAGTTATAAGTTAATGTAATTCTGTTTTATAGTGGGTTGTACATTATCTAAAAGCCAAAAATAATCATAGGCATTAATTGAAAATTCAGCTTAAGCGTATAGTATTTTGGCAACCATTAACTTGTTAGTTCACCAGTAAGTAGATATGTGCAATATGAGGAATGAATAGCTTTGGAATTACATGTAAATTGCTGGTAAGAATGGAAGAGACATACCTTTATTTACTCAGTTGGTAGTTATCAGGAGGACACTTGAAGTCCACCTATCATATTTTATATCAATTTGAAAGCAGCTCTTATATAGGATTTCAAACTACTCATTTTGTTTTCCTTTTAATGTCACTTTTCTCACTAATTTGACCAAATTTTTAATGAAATTGATCCCACAAATTACAGATCCAGCCTATGGAAAATTATAGGGGTGAAAGCGATTTTTTATTAATATAAAATATTTTACTGATTGATGGGGGTACACATGAGTATTTGTTTCATGCATAGAATGTGTAATGATCAAGTCAGGGGATTTGAAGTATCCATCACCTTGACCATTTATCATTTCGCCGTTTTCCTAACATTTCAAGTCCTCTCTTCTACCTACTTTGAAATGTACAATACATTGTAGCTAACTCTAGCTGTCCTACTCTGCTGTGGAATATTGGGGCTTGTTTCTTCTATCTAATTGTATGTTTGTACTCACTAATCAACTTATCTTTATTTCCCACGAAAGCCAATTTGAAAAATTATTTTTTATATCCCGATGATTACATAGAAACAAACTACTCTATACAGACACAAAAGCAGTGAGTTACTCTATATATCCACATAGAGGATTTTCCACATCCATTTAATTATTCACACTATTTTTTTCTGGGAATTATATTTACGTCCATTCAGTCCTTGCCAGGGAATTCTAAGACCATTTTTTGTTTTCATTTTCACTTTAAATGCTAAGAAACTCAAGAGAAAAAGTGAGATGAATATTCTATGAAATTAAAATTTGTAATCTCTTATCGGAGTTATAAGATTCCATCATAATTGTTTTGCATTAGCAAACAGTAAGTTTTTGGAATAGGAATGAGGAGCTAGTTGGAGGTGGACAGTGGCACTGGGATTTATAATATAATAGTTAGTAGATATATCATAATGCCAACTGCTGAGAACCACTTTTGAAATATTTTTAATTTTTTTCTATAGTGTTAAATGTTCAATGTTTGCAAATATATGGAACATGAATTTCATTAAGATTTTACACATAAAATCCAGTTTATAAGAAATACTAGGGGTGGATGGATAGGTTAGCAAAAGAAAGGAGGAATGTTTTAAATATTATATTTTCAGGTATTAAAAAATAAACAAACTTAAGAAGGCTACATGTCTCTTATGAGTCTGAACTAATCAGATAGCATTGCATTTTGATAGTGATGATGATGCTGATATCAGATAAAAACATGCTAAGAATATTTATTTAAATCTAAAATTACAAAACGAAAACATAAATATGTTTAAAGCTCAAACGTCCAATAGCTTGCATTATCTATACTGGTGTTTCCAAGTAGTAACAAGAAATTATGTATATTACAAATAAGGTTGGAATACTGGTGAATTGTTAGTCTTATATCAATGTATTAATATAATAAAAAAGATCACGGTAGTTCTATTTATCAAAAGTGTTTTTTTAAATGCATAAAAATCTTAGTAGAAGCTATGTTATTAAACAAAATTGGAGAAAAATAGTTACATTCAAAAGATTTATATATTTTGGAGATGATCCCAGTTATAATGTTATTGACAAAGGACTTTATGTTTTTTTTTTCATTTTTGTTTAATAAAAATTGATTGCACTTATTATAGTGTCATGCATCACTCTATTACTGGAGCTAGGAGACCTTTCTTCCTTATTCCTATTTGCAGCCACTTTTAGCCTTCAAAAATACGTTGGCTTGAAATTCATCATCATTGTTCTCCTGATTTGTAAATGAGAATTTTCATTGAAAATTTGGTGAAATTCCATTTTCCATTTTTTGAGTTACTGAAGCATTAAAATTAGATATTTTTCACCTGCATGTTGTTTTAGGTACAATTTGGAGTATTTTTCTGGTGAAGGTCATTGAAGGAAACTTTGCAGTGAGCATATTTCTGAAAGTAGAAAACTATTTTGACAAATTTTATATAAAATTCGTGGTATTTACTTTGGATATTATAGTGGAAACAAAATTTTAAAAACACTATAAAACTACAATTTCTGTTTATTCTTAATTTATAGCATTTATTCAATTCTCTTTTTTTCTAATTCTTACCATTGTACTCACATCTTTTTGGGGACACTGACATGTCTTTTCCTATGTAAGATTCAGTACAAAAATACACTGTATTTTCATTATAATCTAAAAGAGTGTTTCCACATTGTAATGGATATCAATTAAGGTATTTTAAAGATTATATTCTATGTTAAAAATACGTGTGTGTAATTTTTTGTAACTTTCATCATGACTTAATTCCTTGAAAAAAATAAAAATAATGATTTCATCTGGATTTCATGCCTAGTTATATGACCCAGTAGATTTGACTCATGAAAATAAAAAAAAAATGCTTGAAAGTAAAAATCCTTATTATTATTTTATTTTTATTTATTTATTTATTTTTGAGACAGAGTCTTACTCTGTTGCCCAGGCTGGAGTGCAGTGGTGCAATCTCAGCTCACTGCAAGCTCCACCTCCTGGGTTCACGCCATTCTCCTTCCTCAGCCTCTCGAGTAGCGAGTAGCTGGGACCACAGGCGCCTGCCACCACGCCCGGCTAATTTTTTTTTTTTTTGTATTTTTAGTAGAGACAGGGTTTCACAATGTTAGCCAGGATGGTCTGGGTCTCTTGACCTCGTGTTCCGCCCGCCTCGGCCTCCCAAAGTGCTGGGATTACAGGCGTGAGCCACCGCACTGGGTCTATTATTTTAATTTTAAAATTAGCATCTATTAAGTAAAATTGGGAAAATAACAAAATAAAAGTAAAATATAAAAACTAAGTTCCCCTAAATCCTCACACCCAAACATAACAAAAACATTTTCTAGTATTTCCTACAGATATTTTCAACATAAACATGTACACACACACATATATGTGTGTTCATGTATGTATGTATATGTATATGTATGTGTGTGTATATATATATATGAAATTATATATACAAGTGTATCTGTATATATACATGCAAGTCATTATATATATATGTATAAAATCACTTGTAAGCTGAAGAAAGACTTCCCAAAAATATTCACATCCTTATCTCTGATATTTCTGAATGTTACCTTATATGGCTAAACAAGGACTTTTTGAATATGCTTATGTTATCTCTCTTTTTTTTTTTTTTGAGACCGAATTTCAGTCTGTTGTTCAGACTAGAGTGCAGGGGCACAATCTCAGCTCACTGCAACCTCCACCTCCCAGGTTCAAGCGATTCTCCTGCCTCAGCCTCCTGAGTAGCTGCCTCACCACATCTGGCTAATTTTTGTATTTTTAGTAGAGACCAGTTTTCTCCATTTTACCCAGGCTGGTCTTGACCTCTTGGCCTCAAGGGAGCCACCCACTTTGGCCTTCCAAAGTGCTGAGATTACAGGTGTGAGCCACCATGCCTGGCCACATAGTAAGTATCTGGAGATAAAATTATCCTCAATTACCCAGATAGACCTTAAATGCAATCACATGTATCCTTAACAGAGGGAGGAAAAGGGAGATAGCACAGACACACAAAGGAGAATGAAATGTTGAGATTGAGGCAGAGATTAGAGTGATGTGGCCACGAGGTAAATAATTCTGACAACCACTAGGAGCTGTAAATGGATGAATAGATAAAGAAAAGAGGGTACATATACACAATAGCATATTATTCAGCCACAAAAAAATGAAATCCTATCATTCACAAAAACACATGTAGATTGAAGTTGAGGATATTGTATTAAGTGAAATAAGCTAAACACAGAAAGACAAACATTGTATGATCTCACTCTTACGTGGAGGCTAAAAGGAAATTCAACTCATGGAGATACAGAAGAGACTGATGGTTACCGGAGTTTGAGAAGGGTGGTAAGGAGGGGAGCATAGCGAGAGGATGGTTAATGGCTAAAGAAATACAGTTAGCTAGAAGGAACAAGGTCAAGTGTTTGATGGCACAATAGGGCAACTATAGTTAACAATAATGTGTTGGATATTTCAAGATGACTAAAAGAATGGAATTATACTCTTCCTAACACAAAGAAATAATAATAAATTCTTGAGGTGTTGGATATCTTAATCACTCTGATTTGATCATTACACATTGTATACTTGTATCAAAATATCACATGCACCACATGAATATGTACAGCTATTATGTATCCATTATATTGGCCTCCTTGTCAAGAGGCTCTGATAGAGAATTTGGTCCTTACTTTTAACATTTTTATTTTTCATTTTTAATAATAACTATTATTTATTTAAAAAACAAAAATATTAAAGGCAAGGAATAAATTCTTTATCAGAGCCTCTTAAGAAAGTGTGGCCCTGTAACATCTTGACTTTGACCCAGTGACACTGATTTTGAACTTCTGGCCACCAGAACCTTGAGAAAATAAATTTATACTGTTTTAAGCTATCGGTTTGTAGTAATTTTGTTACAGCAATCCCAGGAAACTCATAAACCACATAATTATAAACATATGATTGTTGTATAGATAATTTTATTTTCTAGTGTTGTCACTTTATTTATTAGTTTACACCATTCTTGGCATGTCTTTATCTTTTTCCATCAGTTACATAGGTAAAAATTTGACATGCTGGCTGTTGCTTCCAACGGGAAGTAAAACAAGGATATAGCCTTCATCACTTCACAAGTTTCTTTTTATTCTCTCCACAGCTATATGTGTTTGTTGGTATTTAATATTGACTCAGAAAGGCATAACATAACACAGTTTCTTCTCTCCTTCGTCTCTGGCTGTGAATTCTGCCAATTCACCCATTGGTGACTTTCTATCAATCCTTGATTGAAAGTGATATGATAGTGGTTACTTTGTGGTCAAGCCTTGGAATCCAGGTATTATATTGATTTTTTTAAAAGTACATTGCTTTTAAACAACCCAGCATTATCACAAGAACGAATCTGGTATTGAATCTTGCAAAAATGGCCTAATCTCCTTAGAGGAGAATGATGTTATGGAAATACCAATAATAAATTTAAAATATTATTGAGATGAATGAAAAGGTTTCAATTGCCTTTGGGCCATTGCAATTATGAATGGACTGTGGATCTATGTTTTGAGGAAAATAAAATATTAAGAAGTATTTATATAATTTTCTTTTGTTTTACCTAGAGAGAATCAATACATTGAATCAATACTATATAGAGATGATAAATTATTCCAGTAGATGAGGCAATAAATGATTCTCCTCTATACCTTGGGTAATACAATATTTCCTTTCATTTATGAATGAACTGCACTTTTAGCCATATAAAAGCTCTCTGCTTGTCTCATTTTACAGCTATAATTTGTTTTCTTGTAATTACATATGTTAAGCAATGAAACTACAGCGTCCAGCAACCGTTGCCACTTAAAGGATTACTTGAAGACTCAGCTTAGTATTGTATAACGCTCGCAGCCTTGTAGACCTGTGCTTTGGTTTGATTTGTTATCTTTTGTGATTTTGTGCCTGGGATAGAGTTCACTTCACCCTGTGTAAGAAGCAGCAGAACTCTCATAACTGTTTTATTTCTTGTATAAAATTATTTTGTGTGTGTGTGTGTGAATGCTAGAGAGATAGAGAAGAGGAGAGAGAGACAGAGAGAAAGATGACAAATATCAATGTCTAGGGGGCAACAAGAGCTAGCTATTACTGAGTCTTCTCTAAAGAGTATGATATTCAATACTAGCATTTCACATGGCATTGTTTTTGCTACACCAATGAAGTTACATTTAACCTTTATATTGGAGCAACAATGAATTACAGTTACTATTGTGATGAAATCACAATTTTATCTAGACTCTGGGAATTTAAGCCCAAGAAATAAATAGGGAAGGAAAAGCTTAATAGTTTCCTGGGCTGCTTTAACAAAGTATCACCAACTGGGTGGCTTACATAACAAAAATGTATTTTCTCACAGTTCTAGAGGCTGGAAGTCCAATATCAAGGTTTCACCAGAATTGGTTACTTCTGACCGCTTTGGGAGATAACCTGTTTCATCCCCTTTTCAGAGATTATTGTGGTTTGCTAGCAATCTGTGGCATTCCTTACATTGTATCTCTTCCTTCATCTTTAAATAGCATTCATCTTGTGAATGCATCTAACTACCAATTTTCTCCTTTTATAATGACATTAATCATATTGGATTAGGGATCCACCCTACTCTAATATGACCTCCCCTGAAGTAATTACAACTGCCACAACCTTATTTCCAAATAAGAACATATTCTAAGGTACTGGGGGTTAGGATTTCAACATTCAAATTTTATAGAAACACAATTAAGTCCTTTCCAGGGAATATTCTGCCTGGCTTTTCTTTTGTTTTTGTTTTTTGAAGACTCAGCGTGGGGTGACATCATGGAGACACAACAACAGAAAATATTTGTGGTAGAAAAGGAGATATCTATGGGAAGTTGATATAGTTTGGCTCTGTGTCCCCACACAAATCTCCTGTTGAAATGTAATTCCCAATGTTGGGAAAGGGACCTGATGAGAGGTGACTGGATCATGGGGGTAGATTATTCTGCCTTTGCTGTCTTTGTGACAGTGAGTGAGTTCTCACCAGATCTGATGGTTTAAAAGTGTGTAGCACTTCCCCCTTCACACTCTCTCCTGCTCCAACATGGTAAGATGTGCTTCCTTCCCTTTCACCTTCCACCATGATTGAACTTCCCAAGGCCTCCCAGCCATGCTTCCTGTTAAGACTCCTGAACTGTGAGTTAATTAAACCTCTTTTTTTCCTAAATTACCCAGTCGCAGGTAGTTCTTTATAGCAGTGTGAGATAGGACTAATACAGAAGTGGTAATTAATAATAACATTTTGAAAGGCTAAAGAGACTTTAGGACCAAATGGTATGCATCTCTCCATTACCCTAGGGTGGCTAATTTTTCTGATACTTCTATAATACTTAGGTCATTTTGGGGAAAATTTGATATTTTAATTGTTAAGGCTTCACTGGGGGAAAAATTATTGTTAACATACTGGGGGAAAAATTATTGTTAACAAGACAAACAGAAATTTAATTTATTTTGACTATTTTTAATCAAACAGTTTGTGAATAAATACAGATTAAGTCTAGTCATTTTGGGTTCTAGTTTATTAACTGATTTATATAAATGTCAACATGCTCATATTATGGGCATGACACTCATTGGAGTGCTATTTGATGAATGCAATTAATAATTGTAATCATTCTGAACTAAATGGGAGTGGAAAGAAGAGAGAAGTTAATACAAAAAAGAAAAAACAGAAAATCAAGGAAATGGAAGGAAAAGAGTTAGGAGAATGAGAATGAAAGAAAAACACATGAAAACAAGACTTATCACCAGACCTGAACCCTTTTTTTAAGCATCATATAGTTCATGTACTAAATTCAGATAGGAATATCTTCTTATAAAGTACTTCACATTCATCTTTTTTTCATTTAGATCCCCCATACTCACAGAAATGAGATATTTTAATTACACTCATTATGAAATGATGTCAAAATTCATTTTAAATTTCAGCAAACAAAATCTTTCTGTAGTTATGTGGGAGTAAAAATAAGAATTAATTTGTTAGCTGTGATTTTCATGTATTTGCATTCTACACTTATTTTCCCTGTTAATTAGTATCATGGAATGTCTCTGAGTCAGTATATTATCCCTCCTCAGCACTCCAGGTAATAATTGAAATTCAGGACAGGTACTGTATTACAAAGCTCATTGATAAAGTCAATTAACGTAATCCAAGTTAACTCAAGACTAGTGTATGAAACAGGAAGTTCTTCTTCCACGTTATTATCACAGATCATGTGTGTGTGTCGTTGTATGTGTGTGTCTGCGTGTGTGTGTGTGTGTGTGTGTGGCTTTTGATGGCTGAATTCCTTGTATTTTGTATTGCTTTGGCTATAATACAATTTCCTCTGCTACTGTTAGGACTTTTATTATTATTATTATTTTTACATGTCTACGACCAATTACCTAATTACATATCTGGTTTCCTTCTAAAATCTGGACTCTCTCATTTAGTGAAATCCTTCAAGAAGGAAGCACTGTATTTTATTTTGTTGATAATAACTCTATTTTTGATGCTGCTTTCTGAATTTCTCTGAGTCTATGCCTTTACCACTTGTTTATGTAATAGTTCTCAAAGTTTTAAGTCCTTAGCATGTTTTGAAACCCTTAAATTTTTGAACCATGCTTGAAAAGATTAAAATGCACAAGGAAATATCACACTAGTTATGTGGTAGCTCTTTGCCCTTTTGTCTTTGTTTGGCTTTGAAGGATAAACTTCCAGATGTAAGGACTCAGGAGTAAAGGCTTTCCCACATTCCATAAACACTTTTTTTTTGTTTTTATTTTCACATTAAGCCCTCTCGTCCTGACTTACCTTTTCATCTGACATGACCATTTAATCTTAATATTTCATGCAAATATGTTCAGCAGAATAATAAATGACCTCATTTGTAATAAAAATTATCATTAAATAAATTAGACTGCACTCGTGAAGAATTTTCTCTAAGCAATCTGCAAAAGCATTTTCTGCAATGTGTAAACATTGATTTTCTTTAGGTTTCTTTTACAGTAAATTTCCTCTTGCCCTTAAACTGAAAGCCATACTGCTATAGTAATTCTCAACACTGCTATGTGATACAATATACCAGCATAAATTTCATTAACTTAGTTTTCTATAGGGTTCATTGTACAATATTCGACTAGGGAATACAGAAAATTCTAAGAAACAGAAGTAAATAGTCAAAAGTAAATAGTTTGTTCAAAAGTTTTCTCACTTTTTATGCAGCTATTACTGTCTTCCTAAGAAATATGAGATTAAATATTTTGAATTATTACCTTACAAAATTTCAATCTCTTTCTTCAGGTAGCCAGTGTAAATATCAATAAACTTTCTAAGAAAGTGTTTTTTAGTTAGGTTTTATATCCCTCAGTTAAATAAAATCTAATAGCAACATAGCACAGCAGCCTTGCTTCTTATGTCATTATTTATATTGTCATTCAAATTTCTCCCTGGCTTCTGGAAGTTAAAATGGTTGAGTTCTAGAACTGGGAATTTATTTAGAAGAGAATTCTAGTGCGAATTTCCTCCAGGCTTTGATAAAGTCTTACCCTAAGGAAATATCTGTATAACTTCCCCTGGGCAATATTCTAAAGAGTTGTTTGTTTGTTTTGTTTTTAATACATGAAGATTGTGGTATGTTTTTTGAAAGATAGTTTTTTTATACATAGTTAAGGTTTTTCTCTTCCTCCCTCAAACAGATGCTATTGTGATTATGTCAAATTGTTATTTCAATTCAATTCGATTTTACATCTCTTCCCTGATCTGCAAAATTATTACTTGTGACAACCCTTATATCTGGAAAGGTATTTCTACAGATATAAAAGTGAGCAATCCA
This sequence comes from Symphalangus syndactylus, assembly GCF_028878055.3. Taxonomy (NCBI): domain Eukaryota; kingdom Metazoa; phylum Chordata; class Mammalia; order Primates; family Hylobatidae; genus Symphalangus; species Symphalangus syndactylus. The sequence continues at coordinate 17,529,270 of NC_072428.2, forward strand.
GAGCATGATTTAGTTGTTTTATTTGGGGTAGGGAAAAGGTGAGTAGTCAACTTAAAAATTCATATTTCATCATATTCTGAGTAGTGTTTATATCTAAAATTTTTATTTGTGATAAAATCTTTAGTATTAGAAATACAATAAAAATACTTTGCATAACTTAAAAATTTGTTTTCCAAGGTTGAATCGATTATATCTTTAAAGTGCCTGGAAAAAAAAAACCCTTAACTTCTAATTTAATGTAGATAAAAACTGCTTTATCTCATGACTATTTGTCATCCTAGCATCCACCTCCCTTTTTCTAAATAACCCTTACATACATCATCCTTAAAACACTCCATTCATTACTTCTAGTCTTTCACTGCCTTAATTTCTGAATTCTTCAAAACCATTTTCCATCAATCACTATACCCTTAAACTCTGGTAAACAGCCTTTCTCCCTTTTTGTTTTTCATAATATATTTTGTATAAAAATTTTTGGGGTCCCAAGATGTGGTAGGTATTTTCGAGTTGTAGCTTCATATATACAGTTAGATAACCCACAGAAGCAGAGAATCATATTGTCATTGGGTATAGTACATGCCTTTTTTTTATTTCTTCTCTACAATGATAATATTCTAAAGTATAACTGAAGCACGGAAGAGAGACCAAAAAAAAAAGAGGGAACAAAGACACATTTGCCCTGAAGAAGACAATCACAATTAGGTGTATCAATTCCTGTTACTATATTTAGTTTCCTTAAGGAGTTCCAGAATAACCACCTATTTTAAAAAGAAAGTTATATGAATCCAAGTGACAAGAATATTAGTCAGAAGCAAATGTGAAATAGTAGTTTCTATTGGCAGGGATTCAGAAAATAGATGCCAATGTTTCTCAACCTTGATTGTAGTGAAAAAGATAAATAACCACGCAAAAATTCTAGCAGAAGGAGTAGCATATTGCATCTGCCCAATCCTTATGACATAAGCTATAATTATTTGCCCAAATCATCAACCTTGAAGATCAGGTTTTTAGGGTACAAGATATTATTAGTGAAAGTCCCGTAATACCCTATGTCAGAAACCTCTCCATATAGAATGGCATACTGTGCTCACGAAATAAAAAGGTGCTTCTGAGGGTAAAACATAATAATGCTGACTGGAAATGTTACCTAAAAATTAAGAGTTTTAGGATTTTTTTCTCTATTGGTCATACTCCCAACTCATCTGGAAAACACAGCAAAGGATAAATAAAGAAAAAACATATATCATAATTCCACGTTTCATAGATAACCATGTTAACATTTTCCTACAATCCTAGAGCTTCATTTCATCACACTCTATTTAAAATTCTAAATCCTATTTTATTTTTAAAAACATTACACAGTAGTTCCCTCTTAGCCACGGGGAATATGCTCTGAGAACCCCAGTGGATGCCTGAAATTGTTGATAGTGCCAAACCCTATATAGACTATGTTCTTTTGGTAGAACAGAGGATACTAGAGGCTGAGAAGAGTAGGGGGAAGAAATGACAGCTAGATAGGAGAAATAAATTCTAGTGTCAATACCACTGTAGGATGAGTATAATTAACAAGACATTATGTAGTTTCAAATGACTAGAAGGAGCATTGTGAATTTTCTCAACAGAAAAAAAATAAATGTTTAGAACGATGGATATGCTGATTATCAATTACCCTGATCTGATTACTATAGATTATATGTGTCAAAATGTCACTATATATCCTGTTAATACAGTTATTATTACATTAATACATTATATCCTGTTAATACAGTTATTATTGTATGCCAATTTAAAACTTAAATTTAAAAGAAGAGGAGAAACACAGATTATAACGTTTTAATTATAAAAGGTCATTCTGCCACTGACTGAAGAAGGAATAGAGGTACTATAAAGAGGAACAATGACCACTATGGCTGAATTTGTGAAAAGTGTATTTCTTCATCATGTACACTTAAAATTGAATATCTTTCAAATAATAAGACACTCTTCAAATTATCAAGAGTAAATTTAAGGTTTTTTTTTTTTACCAAAAAATACAAACTTACCAATGATAAAGTTTAATTCAGAAGTTAAGCACAATAAAGATTAACAACAACAAGAAAACAATTATAACAATTCTCAGAAGAATGCACAATTGTACACATGAATTTTTTATATATGTGATTTTTTTCTTTAATATTTTCAGGCTGTGGTTGACCAGGAGTAACTGAAAAAGCAAAAAGGGACACTTCAGATAAAGGAGGACAACTGTAAACCCATTTATTCCTTAGAAATTAAGGTGTTTGGGTCAATTATGTTTAAGTATATTCCCATATGATAATTTACTTATGGAGTTTTCTTTTTTATTATAAGTTAGTCTTTAAAACACTATTTGAGTGATTTTTTTTAGATACACACTATTTTCTTAATTTATTGTTTATGTAACACAGTCAATAGGTCAAATCTCTAAGTTGTCTGCGGCCCAATTGTTTTGCCAATTAGTTATGCTAATTTTCCTTTCCACAATGATTCAAGAGTTAGCACACTGACATTAAATATTTTGCTTTTTTCTTTGCTAATTTGTAAGCATAAAACTGTACATGGTTGTTTTATTTTAATACATATTATATTATTGTTAAAATTTCTTTTATTCTACTTTTTACATCTTTTAAAATTAATAATGATTATTGCTTTTTTGAGATACATATGTCTTCAAACTTTTTTCATAATTTATTTAATTCATCTTGCTTCCTCCAGAGATATCATAATTGATCAAATATTCTATTTTAATGGTGTTATTTTTATGTTTCATAATTTTATCAAGTGAGAATTAATTTTTGATAAGGCAGAATTCTTAAATAATCATATATTGAATAACTGTCTTTATAATATATTGGAAATGTTTATTGTATACCAAATTAAACTATTTTATATAATGTTATTTGTTTAAACTCTATTCATTTAGTTCTCACGATCTTCATATTCACTTTACAGCAGCATCACTTCTTTTAAGTTATTCTAGTTTTTAATATGTAATAATGTTAAGACAAACCTTAATCCTGCATCCCTATTCATAGTCAAAATAAATAGCATTTCTTCCTTTTCATTTTTTTCTTCTGGTTATTATATCACATTCATATTATTAGTATTAATGAATTTTAAAATTATTTTCTCATGTTTCTCCTATAATGATTGCCCCAAAAATACAATTTGTGAAATTAAGATTACATTAAAACATTATAAGTTGAAAAGTACCTTTGTGTTTTTCAGCCTTTTTATTCATGAAAGTTTATAATTTTTAATTTATACCGTACATTACTAAGAATAAATGAGATACTAGAAATACTATATTTTGATGCTTTTCTTTATGGCTACAAAATAGTTCATATAATTTATTCAACTATGATCCATTTGATTATTATTTACTTTATTTACATTTCTTTTACATTTTAAGATTTTACAAATCACAATATAATTTTTGTGATGCATAGCTTATATATGTATTTATACTCTTTTATCTTAATTACTGTAGAAAGTTTCTTAGAAAGAAAGATGATTAGGTCAAAGGCTATACATATATAGACAATTCTAATTTGTACTTTCTCATTATTTTTACAATAATAATTCCAACAATCTACATTTCTAGCAAAGTATAAGATTTCCCTCATTTTCTATAGTTGCATACATTGAAAGCTATCCATTTTAAAAATTTGTGTGATAGTACTGAGTAAAAATTTATGTTTGTTGGTTCTGCCTTCCTACACCTCCCTCCCTTCCTCCCTCCCCCTTTCCTTCCCTTTCTTTCCTTTCTTTCTCTGTTTCTTTTTCTTTCTTTCTTTTCTTTCTTTCTTTCTTTCTTTCTTTCTTTCTTTCTTTCTTTCTTTCTTTCTTTCTTTTCTTTACTTCTTTCTCTTTTCTCTTTCTTCCTCTTTCTTTCTTTCTTTCTTTCTTTCTTTCTTTCTTTCTTTCTTTCTTTCATTTCTTTATCTTTCTTTCTTTCTTTCCTTTCTCTCTCTCTCTCTCTCCCTCTATTCCTCTTCCCCTTCCCTTTCCCTTTCTTTGCTGATTAAACATAAGACATTTATTTCTCACAGTTCTGGAAGCTGGGAAGTCCAAAATCAAGGTGCAGGTAGATCTGTTGTCTGATGAGGGCATTCTTTTTGGCTTGAAGATAGATGTCTTTTTGTTGGATCCTCACAAAGTGGAGAGAAAGAGACTAGAACTCTTTGTCATGAGGGCTCCACTCTCAAGCCCTCATTTAAATCTAATGACCTTTCAAAGGCTACTCTTCCTAATACCACCCCTTTTGGGGCTAGAGTTTTCACATATGAATTTTGGGAGAATATAAGCATCTACATGTCATTTCTTTTTACTCATTTCGCAAATATTTATTGAATGACTCTCATTTGCTGCTGATTGGTAATAAAGACATAAACAGTGAACTAACAGATGTCATTATTTTGGAGCTTACATTTAGTTCAGGAAGACAAATAATGAGTAAATAATTCATAAATTATTTTAGTTAGACAAAAAGTGTTATAAGTGAAAAATACTTAACAAAACTCAGGGAGGGTGGACTACTTGGGTTCTTTATATGTCAGGGACTGAAGTGATGACTTTGATGCTAGTCTTTAAAAAGCCAAGTAAAGTACTTCTCAAGCCATGGGAAGAGTAAGATAAAAGACACTATTAGAATTGCATTTTTATAACACATTCACACTCACATTCCAGTCCAGATACTTATTAGTTGAGTATTTATGTCAGTGGTTATAGTCTTGGGCTCTGAAATCTAATAGCCATGGATTTAATTTTTAACTTCTCTAATCCTAAATTTCCTCTTTAAAATGTAGTAAATGCTATGTATTTTACCAAGCCACTACAGAAATTGCACACATAATATATAAAATGTCTATTAAAATATTTATTTTCATTAACTATTGTTATTATTATTACTGTCAAGTAGAGACAGCTGATACAAATGATTGTGACCTGGGATTTGCAGTTACAATATATAGATGAACATCCAATTTCTGCCTCATAACAGCTGCATAGCCAACTTATTAATTCATTTACGAAACAGATTGGTTTTGTCTTATCTTTGCTTATTCCTGGAGCCCTGTTTGGTATCCAGTTTCTTCCTGCACTAAGATCCCCCCTTTCATCACTATGATACATTAATTAATCCATAAAATTACTCAGTCATTGAGTACCTATGCTTGATCAGAGATCTCCAACATAAAAATTGTCTGGTAACCCTTCTAAACCCTTGTCTATCTCTTAATCTTTTACTGGTATAATATGCCCTTTCTTCTTCTCTTTGACAGTGTCCCACAAAGCAGCTAGAATTTCTGCATGCTGGCTATTCCCTGAGAGTTCATTTTTTAGGAAATCGGTCTTATTGACGGGGCGCGTGGCTCACGCCTGTAATCCCAGCACTTTGTGATGCTGAGGTGGGCGGATCGCGAGGTCAGGAGATTGAGACCATCCTGGCTAACACGATGAAACCCCGTCTCTACTAAAAATACAAAAAATTAGCTGGGTGTGGTGGTGGGCGCCTGTTGTCCCAGCTACTGGGGAGGCAGAGGCAGAAGAATGGTGTGAACCCGGGAGGTGCAGCTTCCAGTGAGTCGAGATGGTGCCACTGCACTCCAGCCTGGGTGACAGAGCCAGACTCCAAAAAAAAGAAGAGAGAGAGAGAGACGAAAGAAAGAAAGAAAGAAAGAAAGAAAGAAAGAAAGAAAGAAATCTGTCTTATTGCCAGGCTCTATTTCTAGACTTGTCCCTTTGCCCCAGTGAAGACAAAATCTTGTAAGTAAATATTTTATCTACAACAACTATTCAGCAAATGAGATTAGAATTGCTTGTATTTTTGGTAGACCTAGAAGTTACTCACAGAAGTTATACCAGTATGAGTTATTGATTTGAAAAAGATAGACTTGAAAAAAGACTACTACAATGAAATTATTAAGAAAGCTCAAACTAAATTTTAGCTGAAATTTCTTATGTACAAGATTATTTATAAAATTATATATTTGCAATTCTTTTCTCAGAGAAAATTGGAAAAAGCAAAGATAGATTTTCAGAAACAATATTCATTTATGCTCTAAGGCAACTTAATAATACTAACAGAATGTGATTGTAACAAGTCACATATTGATTGCTAGGAAGAAACTTATTCCAGTAAATAGTAAGTAGGATATGATATAATCATATCAATTGGAACTACACCCAGAAATAAAATAAAGCTAATTGCCACAGCTGACTTCATTTCAACTGAAAATATAGTAATTAAAAAGACTGAAAAGAGAAATCTGTGTTGCTAGAATATTAAACTATTTCAATAAATTATAAAAACAACATTTGACGGGAAGTTATGTTTAATGTTAAAAAAAATTACCTTTTTTATCTCAAGTGAAATCAGCCACATTGGTATGAAAATTTCTTTGGGTGTACTGTTTAGCTTCTAGTTTGTGGTAAATGGCTTTTGAAAATATGCTTCTTAGATGTTAAAGCTAGAGAAATCTTGATAGGTTTATATTCAATATAAACAAAAGAGCTTGAGAGAAAAAAAGACACACGAACACACACACACACACACACACACACACACACACAAACTTTACGAGATTTGCCTATTTTTCAAAGCCCTTAGTAATTCCTGTTTGCTCAGTGCAAATCAACTATTTCTCAATTTTAAAGGCACAGTAACCATCTTTCTTTACAGCCACATTGTAATTATTACTTCTCACAAATCTGTATTTTAGCTTAATTCCTACATAAATGGCAAACTTCCTGTCTTTGACACTCCTTGACTATGAGACTGTCTGTGTTAGAAGCCACATGTAATTTTTGTTAGTTTACATTTGCATCATATTTTCTTTCATTTTCCCGGAATTGTGATTATGTTCCAAACCCAGGATCTGGTCATAAGCTTTAATTGTTGGTGCTTTTCTAGGAGATAAGAATGTATTTATTTTCTCATCATATTCTTTAGGCTCTAGTTACTTTGAATCTTAGAAGGATCTGGAGTCATTACAATGGTTAATCATATTTTTTGAAAATATAAAAATCAATCCAATTCTGAAATTAATATAGTGTTGTTTGGATCTCTTTATATCAGTGCAGGAAACTTATAGTTCCTTAAGAATCAAAAAGAGAGAAAATGGGCAAAAGGGCACAGGCTCCAGTTACATAGTCGGTCTAATTTGAGAAAGGAGCTATCAGATAAATATATAACAAAATATATATAAATATATAATAAAAAAGATCACACACACACACACACACACACACACACACAGAATTTGGAATAGTGAGAGAGAACCCTGTCCAAGGATCCTCAGTGTATCTGAAACAGTATCCAAGGACATTCTAAGGGTATATGGTTCTACTGCCAAGTTTTACTCTGGAGACTCAAGTTAAAATTCCCATGACTAGGCTACAGCTATTTAGAAATCCACAGCTGGACAATTTACTAGCAAAGAGACATATATATATATTATTTGGAAAGGCAGAAAAGACTGAAAATCATTAGGTAAACACCAGCTGGCAGACAAGATAGAAGAGCAAAAAAGAAAAAGACAGGTGATAGAGACAGATGGAAAAACCAGGATGGAGAAAAGGTATTAATATAACTGTGTCAGGGGTACAAATTCTATAACTTATGAGCAGGGCCTGCAAGTTAGGCGTCGTAAGTATTAAAATTATGACCATGCAATTAAGAATATTGAGCTAAGTAACTGACAGGAAAGAAACAGGCAGATATTCACAAATATATGAAATGAAGATAAAAAATTTATAGAGAGGCCGGGCATGGTGGCTCACACCTCTAATCCTAGCATTTTGGGAGGCGGAGGCAGGCGGATCACAGGGTCAGGAGATCGAGACCATCCTGGCTAACATGGCGAAACCCCGTCTCTACTAAAAATACAAAAAATTAGCCGAGCGTGGTGGAACACGCCTGTAGTCCCAGCTACTCAGAAGACTGAGGCAGGAGAATGGAGTGAACCTGGGAGGCAGAGCTTTCAGTGAGCCAAGATCATGTCACTGCACTCCAGCCTGGGCAACAGAGCAAGACTCCATCTCAAAAAAAAATAAAAAATAAAAAAATAAAAACCCCAAAAAATTTATGGAGAAAAAATGGATAAAAAGAGAAACAGAATGATGCATACACTTTGTTTTCTTGCTACAGAGACTATTTCTAAAATAGGATAAATAAAGCATGATGCATGGAGATTGTCCTCTATATAACAACATTTAGATAGATAGCCCTATTCCATTTAGATAGGCCTACTATTTTCCATTACTTAGAAAGGAACTGAGATCAAATCAGTTTGAAACCTATGATGAAATGGTTCTGTTCTGCTTATTCCTTAGCTGAAATTTCACACAGTGTAATCCTCTCATTATGAAAGTCAATTTGAAAATCCCAACATCTGAGCAGAGTACTGAAGATGACATTGCCCAGAATTGACAAGAAACTGTCCATTCAAAAATAAATAAATAAATAATTAAATGTCTTGATATATTATGTTCCTGACATGGGCTAGGCACTGAGGATTCCGTTACAAACAAAAGGGAAAAAATGTGGTCTTTATTCTTATGCAGTTTAAGTTTAGAGACAGAGAAAGAAAGAAACAATTTCACAAATTAGTGTAATAGATACAAGTTGTGATAAAAAATCAATGAAGAAATGATGCAAAGTCTTGTGCAAGTATATAGCAAGTGAAGGTGGGGAGAGGCTGAAGTGCTGGGATTTGGGATGAAAAAGAAGGCTACCCCGACAAATAGCTGGATTCCTGATTGAAGTAGAACTAGAAATCCACACAGGAGTGGAGAAGATAGAAATAGAGGATGATGGTTGGTGGGGTACATTTAAAGCAAAGTAAGGACCAGAGGTAAAACACCTGCCTGGGAGGATTATCAAGAAACCAATGGTTGTTATTTGTTAGAATGAATGGGTGTACGGTGTAGGAGGAGGCAAAAGGAGCATGCAGGGATAGATTATGATGGCTTTTGACATTTAGACCATGTTTTGACAGTACAGGTGATGATATGTGCATAAATCATAAAACAAATTTAAATAGAATATTCATAGAGGCCTTAGTAGAGTCCTATGGAAGGACAGTACAAGGAGGGATAATTCTTACTGATAGGTTAGCGAAAGTTTCATGGAGGGGGTTATATGTATGTAGGGCCTTGACAGAAAGGTGATGTTTTAATTGGAGACTTGAGATGAGATGCACAGATCAAAAGAATAGTTGTTGCAAAAGCACGGAGGAAGATGTGACTGGCATTGGAAATAATGAGTCTATGTGAATGGAGACAGTTGGAGATAGGGCTGAAATTATAGACTGGAGTCAGATTGCAGAGAATTGTGAATGCCTGACAACGCTGCTCACATGAGAACTTTTTTATTTGATTATGCCTTATTTTGTAAGCAAGGAGAAAATGCACTATTTAGAGCATAAGATTTGGGTTTCAGTCCCAACCCTTTACTTACCAGCTGTGTAATTTCACAATTTACTTAATATTTATTTACCTATTTTCTTCATTGAAAATACAGAAAATAACATCATTGGGATGATACAAGGACTAAATGAATATTCAATAAGATGAAGAATAAAAATATTTAGCTTATATTGGCATATTAAACCTTAATAAATATTATTAATATTAATAAAATAATTTTACATCAGCATGTGGAATATTTATATATACAGTATAGAGGGCTTAAAATCAGTAATTGAAGCCACTATAGAAAATAAGAAGTGATGAGAACTTGAGCAATGGCTATTGGAGTATAAAGGAGGGCAATAATATTACATAGACAATATGAAGGCAAACCAAATGCTACTTCGTACCCATTATCACTACAAGGGCACTAAGCTCTGAGAAGTAAAAAATGCCTGTGTTTAAGTAACTGAGGCTTAGGAACATGGTGTTTTGCCATTAATTGAAATCAGAGCACAGAGGAAAGGAACCTTGTTGAGGAGGCAGCAGTTGGTGAGTGTGAACAGCATTCTCTGGGTAGTGAAAACAAACATGTTGATAAGAGAGGATATGCATTATCGATGACTCGAATTCAATTTGTTCATTTACCCTATAAAAGCTATCAGAAAGGCCGGGCACGGTGGCTCACGCCTGCAATCCCAACACTTTGGGAGGCCGAGGTGGGTCAATCATTTGAGGTCAGAAGTTCGAGACCAGCCTGGCCAACATGGCGAAACCTCGTCTCTACTAAAAATACAAAAATTAGCTGGGTGTGGTGGCGAGCACCTGTAATCCCAGCTACTCAGGAGGCTGAGGCAGGAGAATTGCTTGAAGCTGGGAGGTGGAGCTTGCAGCGAGCCAAGATCATGCCACTGCACTCCGGCCTGGGTGACAGAGAGAGACTCTGTCTCAAAAAAAAAAAAAAAAAAAAAAAATAATAATAATAATAATAATAATAATAAAGTTGTTGGAAATAAAACCATTGTGGTTGAAATTTATCTCATGATGTATTGTTAATTTACTTCATGATTTATTGATTTATTTATTCAACCTGCTTGCCTGTGACAGCTTGAAACATACCACACACACAAACACAATTGATGTGCAATTGTAGAAGGTGTAATTTTTTATTTTTTTATTTTTTATAAACTATAATGAATGCAAAATATATAAAATATAAATGTACAGCTTAACAAATTATGATAAAGAGAATACTTGTGTCACTATATAGAAGAAAAAGAGAAGGGACGTTGAAGCCTCAGAAGCCTCCCTCCATTCTCCTCAGTCACCTCTCATTTCTCCATTTCCCCAAGTTTTACATTAATTAATATGTATAATTTCATCTATTCATTTTCAAAACCTATTTATCTTCAAAACCATTATTTTTGTCTTTCTTACTTTTAAAGTTAACGTATATGAAATCGAACACTATGAATTCCCTTCTGCCTGGTTTCTTTACTTCAAACTTTTATGTTTCGTCTCTTGGGCTGCTTGTATTTGTAGTTGTTCATTTTATACCTGTGCAGTATTGCAATGGATGAATATACAAAAATTTATTTATTACTTATATCTTTTATGGGCATTAGGGTTGTTTCTATTTGGTGACTATTATAAATAATATGTGTAGACTATATTTGTTTATGTTTGATGGTGCAAAAATACATTCATTTCTGTTGGGTTAACATATTGCAATTGAGTTGGAACCGCATCACTTAAGCATATCTTCAATTTTACTAGACAATGACAAACTATTTTCAAAAATAATTAGGACCATTAGCCAATGATGTTATGGATGAGAGTTCCTGGTTGTATACATCACAGCCCACATTTGGCATTGTCATTTGTTTCATTTATTTATTTATTTATTTTTAATTTTTTATTTATTTATTTATTTTTGAGATGGGAATCTCGCTCTGTCACCCAGGCTGGAGTGCAGTGGCACAATCTTGGCTCACTGCAAGCTCCACCTTCCAGGTTCATGCCATTCTCCTGCCTCAGATTCCCAAGTAGCTGGGACTACAGGCATGAGCCACCACGCCCGGCTAATTTTTTGTATTTTTGTGGAGGTGGGGTTTCACCGTGTTAGCCAGGATGGTCTCGATCTCCTAACCTCGTGATCTGCCCGCCTTGGCCTCCCAAAGTGTTGGGATTACAGGCATGAGCCACCGTGCCCAGCCTGTTTCATTTATTTTAATAGGTGTGAAATGGCTTATCATTGTGATTTTGAATTCTTTGAGAACATTTTGCCTGTATTTACTGGTTTTCTACTATTTCTAGATTTCTAAATGTGTTTATTCTGAAAGGATTTAGATCTATTTTAATACTTTATTATTTCTTGTGTTTGTTTTGGTAAGTTTTATTTTTCTATGTCTATTATGCATAATTTTTCACCTTATTTAAATAATATTTTTCATATTCTAACATTTGAATGTGTAAAGTATATGTAGCCATGTTCTCTTTTCATTTCTGAATTGTCACTTTTCTCATTTTATCTGATCGTTCATAATAGATATTTACAAATCATATCAAGCTTTCGAAAATAATTTTCACTTATTTTTATGATCATCTAAAATTGTAATTCTTTAATTATATTAATTTATGTTTTTCACATTCTTATTTCTACTTAATTTATATTATATTTATTTTTCTAACTACACACTAATTTTCAGAAATTCTTTCATCTTATACATGCATGTATCACTTTGAGATCTTGATTTCAGTTCTTTTGAATAAATACCTAGAAGTGGGGCTGCTGGATCATAGGGTAGTTCCATTTTTAATTTTTGGGGAACGCCCATACTGTTTTCCATAGTGCCTGCAGCATTTTGCATTCTCACCAATAGTGTACAAGGGTTCCGATTTCTCCACATCTTTCCCAACACATATTGCATTTTTTGAAATTGATAATAGCCATCCCAACAGATTGAGAAGATATCTCATTGTGATTTTGGTTTGCATTTCTCTGACGATTAATATCGTTGAATATTTTCTCATATGTGTTATCCATTTTTATGTCTTCCTTGGAGAAATGTATTTCCAAGTTGATAGTTCATTTTTAAAATCAGAGTATTAGCTTTGCTACTGTTGAGTTATAAGAGTTCTTTATATATTTTAGGTATTAGCCATTTATCAGATGTGTGGTTTGCAAAAAAAAAAAAATATCCCGTTCTATATCTTATACCATACAGAAAAATCAACTCAAATTAGACTAAAACTTAAAGGTAAGACCCAAAACTATGACACTCCTAAAAAATTGGGAAAAAACTTAATGATGCTGACGTTGGCAATGATTTTATGAATATGATACCAAAAGCACACATGTAACAAAGCCAAAAATAAACAAGTGGAACTAAATTAAGCTAAAAATCAGGACAGCAAAGGAAGCAATTAACAGAGTAAAAAATCTACCTATGGAATGAAAAGATATTTTCAAATCCTATTATCAACAACTCACGTTAGTATCAAACAATTATTTATTAAGTTACAGGCCTATATTTGATACATTGTTATTAGCTAAAGTCCACAGTTCAGATTCTTTACGTAATTCGTTGTTGTTGTTATTGTTCCAGGACCTCATCCAGAATACTATCTTACATTTACTTGTCATCTCCCTTTAGATTCCTCTTGCCTGTGACAGTTTCTCAGACTTTCCTTGTTTCTGATGACCTTGGCATGTATTTTGTAGGATGCCCCTCTCTAAAAAATTCACCTGATATTTTTCTCATGATTAGACAGAGGTTATGAATTGGAGGAAAGAAGATCTCAGAAGTAAAGTGCCATTTTCACCTACATGATATATGACTCTTGATAATGACCCTCGTCACCTTGTGGAGATACCGTTTGTTATCTTTCTATACTCTGAAGTGACACTTCCCCTCTCCCTTTCTACACTTTATTCTTTGGAAGAAAGTCACTGCGCACAGTTCACGTTTAAGAAGAGTGTATTCATATTACCTCTCCTAGAGAGGTAATTATTTTAACATATTTTCAAATATTGACCTATCTGTGTATAATTGGATAAATGCTACTAGGTTGTACTTTATTTTTATATTTTGTTTGATTTGATATGCTAACATTTATTGAGGATTTTGCATCTACATTCATGAAAGATAAGGTCTGTTGTTTTTCTTTCTTGTAATGTCTTTATCTGTTGTGGTATTAGAATAATTTTATCCTTGAGGATATGTAGGAAATGTTTCCTCCATCTCTGTTTTCTGGAAGAGATTGTAGAGAATTTGTATCTTTTCTTTCTTAAATGTTGGGTAGAATTCACTAATAAATTTTCTAGGCTTGTTGCTTTCTTTTTTGGAAGGTTATTACTTTTTGACTCAATTTCTTTAATAGATATAGGCCTATTTAGGCAATCTCTTTATCTTTCTGTAAGTTTTGGGAATTTGTGTCTTTCAAGGAGGTGGTCATTTTTGTCTAAGTTATCAAATTTGTGAAAAAAGAGTTGTTCATAATATTCCTTTATTTTTTTTAATGTCCATAGGATCAGTAATGCTGACCCCTCTTTTATTTATGTTATTAGTAATTTGTGTCTTCTCTCTTTTGTCCTTGGTTAACTTGGCTAGAAGTGTGTCCCCGTTAATGATCTTTACCAAGAACTACCTATTAATTTTACTGATTATCTCTATTGTTACACTTTTTCAATTTTATTGATTTCACTTTTATTTTTACCACTTCTTTACTTCTGCAAGCTTTAGGCTAAACTTGCTCTTTCTCTAGTTTCCTGAGATGGAGGCTTAGATCACTGTTTTCAGATATTTATTCATTTTAGTAATATTGATTTAATACTATAAAATTATTACTAAAGACTTTATTATATCAACATAACTTGATATGTTGTATTTCATTTTCATTTACTTCAAAATATTTGTGAAATTTATTTTTGAGACATTTTATTTGATTCATGTGTCATTTAAAAGTGTGTTGTTTAATTTCCATGCACTTTAGGATTTTCTAGTTATCTTTCTAGTATTGATTTCTAGCTTATTTCCATTGTGGTCTGAGAACATATTGTATAAGATTTTTATTAACTTACATTTATTATGATATGTTTTACGGTCCGGAATGTGATCTATTTTGGTTAACATTCCATGTGAACTTTGAAAATCATGTATATTCTAATAATGTTGTATGGAGTATTCTGTAAATGTCAATGAGGTAAAGCTGATTGATAATGCTATTCAGGTCGATGATTTTTCTTTCTAAAAGTTTTGAGTATAATAACTTCTTAAACTTAGTAGCTATTTTGAAAATGAAAACAAATATTCAAATTATCAAAGCCTAATATTGATATTTTGAAACTGTTCAAGGAAAATAAAGTATTTAGAGCCTATAATTCTAAATATACCTAATAATTTATAATATTTTTTCTGCATTATTAGTAGTATTTTATAAAGTCTGTTTACTTAAATTCACTCCACTATTTATGTTTTCATTATATTTTATTCTTTACATACTTCCAAAATCCATTTGGTATAATTTTCCTTTATTTTCAAGAATATTCCTAAGAATCCCTCTTATTTTACTTCTACTGATAGCAAATTATTTGTTTTTGTTTTCCTAAAAATGTCTTTATTTCAACATCGTATCTTCAATCATAATTTTCTTTGGCATAGAATTCTGAACTGGCAGTTATTTTCTTTTTCACAAATGATGATATCATGTCACTATATTTTGGCTTGCATCACTGTTGAGAAATCATCTGTAAATGTCACTATTACTAATTTGAAAATAAGAGCTCTTTTATATTTTTACTTGACCAGTTTTCTTTAGTTTTATTTTGATCGTTGATGTGTAGATTGTCTTTTGTATCCACTCTGCTTAGCAGAAAAAAAAAATCTTGAAAAAATGGGCTAGTCATATTCATGCATTTTAGAACATTTTCATATGTTACCTTTTGTATTACTTCTGTCTCATCAATATACTCCTCACTTCTGGGACTCGAATTAATCATATGCTAGAGATTCACCAATATGCTATTTGTTTCTTTCCTCCTATATAAAATTTTCTGAACTTTTATCTCTAAATGTGGCATTCTGTTTTGTTTGTTCTGGCCAAATGTCAAATGTATTGTTTCTCCTTTGTTTTGCATAATATGCTTTTGAGTATGTCCATTGAGTCTTTGTTTTAGATTGTTGTTACCCACTGCAATAATCTATATATTTTTCAATATGCTAAGTCTCTTTTTATTATTTTTGGTACTCTATCCAATTATTGAATCTTAGTTTTTATCTCCTTGAATGTAGAAATAATTCTTTTTTTTTAAACTGAGTTTGGCTATTGTTGCCTAGGCTGGAGTGCAATGGTGTGATCTCGGCCCATAGCAACCTCCAACTCCTGGGTTCAAGTGATTCTCCTTCCTCAGCCTCCCAAGTAGCTGGGATTACAGCCGACCTCCACCACGCCCAGCTAATTTTTGTATTTTTAGTAGAGATGGGGTTTCACCATGTTGGTCAGGCGGGTCTCACCCCTGACCTCAGGAGATCCACTCGCCTTGGACTCCTAAAGTGTTGAGATTACAGGCATGAGCCAAAGCGCCTGGCTGAAATAAATAATGTTATCTTCAGTCTCTGTCTGATAGTTCCAATATTTGCAATTTCTTTTGAGCTGTTCTCTTTAGTCTTATTTTTGAAATTCCTGCTCATGTCATTTTGCCACCTTCTTTTCCTGGTTACATTTGATCGTGTTTGTAGTATATTGTCACAGAAAAAGTACTTGCAGAGGTAAATTTGAGGATGAGGATTATGTTATCTGTAATGGGATTGTGTTTGTAGTATAGTGTCAGTGAAAAAGTACTTGCAGAGGTAAATTTGAGGATGAGGATTATGTTATCTGTAATGGATTTTTTACTCCAGAAATTGTTTGTAATTTACTTCTGCCTGTTATCTGTAGACTTTAGCAATCATTAATTACCTTAATTCAATTGCATGGTTTGGAATTGTCCAGACTATTCATATTATTTTATGATAGACTCCACTATGTAGGGATGCCAAGTTTATTACATTCAGCTTTACTCTTAGATTGGAATTCTTTGTATTGCAGGAAGGGAGTGGTTATCAAAGTCTACTGCATTTACTTTTTTTTTTCTTAGTATTATGAGGCTGTCCAAAGTACAATCCAAACTTTCAGCCACTTATTATGGATTGGCAAATACCCAGAACAAATTTAATCCTAAATGTTGTAGCTTCATGACCCTTCTTCTATTCCTAGCAGAACAATGCCTCACTATATTTTTAACTCTTCACTTTATCTTATATAAAAAAGAGTTAATTATTTAGTAAGAAGTAATTAGTAGTGGAAATTCTATGTTTTAAAATTTAGTAGATCTTTGATCCGTTTTCTACTCTACCAATAACTATATCTTCATACACCTTTCAATTCTTATCCTTCAATAAGGGTAAATAGAACATTACCATAATTATTTTATTTCTAATTCAAATCTTTCCTATATATTTTGCTTGCAAGTTCCATTCAGTTAAATATAAACTGGTGTATTCCAGATGAATAGAAATATACAGGAGTTTTTTGTTTTTTGTTTTTTGTTTTTCAGAAAATAAGCAACAAAAATGTTATTTTTGAAGTTTAAAGACTATATAAATATGGAATATTTAAAAGTGTACTTATTGTTCATTACTTTTTACATTGGATGACATAGTTCGTAATATTTTATAAAAGAATATTATATTATAATCATCATAATATTTGTGATCATTGCCCCTTCTGTGATAGGTGCTGTGCAGAATGTTTTCTTTAATTACCTGTATCTCATAACTAAAATTTAGATTTTAAGGATTTGGTACCTCTAACTCTACAAATTAGAATTATTTTTTTTTAAAGGTAAGTAACTTATCCAAGGTGCACACAGCATAAAATAAATAAGGCAGAATTAAAAACTTTTTTATCTGACCCCAAATTATTTGTTCTTTACATAATTCCTTTATAAATTGACACATAATTAATAAAAGTAAATTTATCGAATATTTTAAATTGCTGTTGAGTAAATAGGAGCACACATATAAACTCAAATTGTATTTGAGTAACTAAACGTGATTTTTTAAAAGAATGTATTGTACATTTCAACATTCTGCTTCTGTGTTTTCTATAAAATATTAATAATACAAAGTATTTTACCATTTTACTTAAATAACAATTTACTTAAATAACTTTTTACTTAAATAACTTTTATTTAAATAACTTTTTACTGAAATAAATTAAGAAACCTTTGATCAAAAATGTTCTCAAAAATTATAATAGGATTGATTTTCTGAGAACCTAATTATTTTTAAATTTTGTATTATAATTACTTGTCAGTATCAAAATTCACTGGATCAGTACTATGCAAACTCATTAAGTGATATGATATACAGTGTATCATGTTCAGTAGACAGAAAAATGAGGTAAATTATTTTCAATCTCAGAGTACTAATTTTATTTGAATTATAAATTACTATCACTTTGTAGATCTCAAATAAATTTAAAAACAAAAATGAAGACCAATTTACTAGCTCTGTATCAATTTTTGTTCTGTTTGTTTACTTACATGCATTATGACAATTAAATGTCACAAGTGTTTTTTTTACAGTGTATCTCACAGATGTTAAAAAAAATTGTGTAATGTCACAAGGCCTTTTTTTTCCATCCCCCAAGTGTACCAATGAGTCACTCAAATAAATATAGACTTCAACCTTTTTCTTAAAGGAAAAATACTTTATCTGACGTAGCCACAATTTGTGCTTTTTACATCCCTTTACCATCATTGATCAACTATGTTTTATACAGATCATGATTTTTCATCCACTCTTTATAAATTTATGATTTATATGTTGTTTTATATTTTATATGGAAATTCTTTCTCAAAAACGTGAAATTACTAATTTAACAGCTAGTACAAGAAGAGTGGCAAACGGAATAAAGGTCTCCAAAATGTATGTACTTTATTATATGGATTTGGTTAATTATCAAAATCAAGTTGATTTTATATCTAACTTTGAGGTTTGCATGATGGATATGGATTATTATGCTGCTTTGGGCAGAAGTAGATATCTTTTATCCACAGAGTAATTCTTTGTTGTTGAAATTCCAAGCATACTTCAATATTAGGCAGATGAAATCACAAGACTCTAGCATACCTATTTCACCTACTGATAAAATCAACCTTCTAAATTACTAATAGCAAAGCATATTTAGCATTAACTCTGCTAATTCATGGAAGAAATATTTTGCCTAAATAACTAAGCTAGCACATTTTCTTTTAGAGTGTCAGACTAATTATACTTATTGGTGAAAGCATATGAACACTTTGAGTGTTTGAATTTCATAAGGAATCAGCCAGGCTTACAGAAAAGTGCGGTGGTCTTTAATAAATATTTACCTCTTACTAAGTGCCATGTGCTGAGGATAAAATGAAGAATATGATGTAGTCTCCATTCTTTAGAATATCCTACTCTTGTAGAAAGACTTTCATTATTTAAAAATTCTAATAAGGATGGCCATAATCTTTCTCTTAGAGTAAGGTTTTGTTTTATTACAATGTATATATTATATATTTTATATATGTTTTATTAAAATATATATATAACTGTGCTAGAGAACAGAATTTCATTAATTCGTCAGTTTTTATTATTATTAACAATAGCATTTACAATAGATTTTTGGTGCTAAATTATATCTCAGAGCAGTGTAAATGAAAGCATTCTGCCTATGAATCAAGAGACTTAAGTTTTTGGCTTACCTATCTTGATAACCGGCTGTGTGATGGTGAAGAATCATTGGCTCTCATTCTACATCCACCAAGTAAGGAATGTGAAACAGATACTCTGTTGAAAATTTACAAGAAATTCAAAATTCAATGATCGAAAAGTATTATAAAGTGTTACTTAAATATTGATCAACATCTAAATTATACACAATTACAGTGTATTTCTTACCCTATTTCTACAAACATTGTATTTCTTAGACGATGGGGTTATGTCTTAATGATTTTTTTGTTAACTCCTATAGTATTTAGCATGCTGCTGGTTGTGGAATATGTGACTAGGTCAAACCTGTAACCTTTTTTTTTTTTTCCTCAGCATCCAAAATCTTTTTAATAAAAGGGTAGGATCCAGAGTTATTATTTTTTTTGTTTGGAAACGGAGTCTCGCTCTGTCGCCCAGGCTGGAGTGCAGTGACGTGATCTCGGCTCGCTGCAACCTCCGCCTCCTGGGTTCACACCATTCTCCTGCCTCAGCCTCTCCAGTAGCTGGGACTACAGGCGCCTGCCACCACGCCCAGCTAATTTTTTGTATTTTTAGTAAAGACGGTGTTTCACCGTGTTAGCCAGGATGGTCTCAATCTCCTGACCTCGTTCGTGATCCGCCCCGCCTCGGCCTCCCAAAGTGCTGGGATTATAGACCTGAGCCACCGCGCCCGGCCCCGGGTTAGCTTTTGTGGCCTTGGCTGCCGGTCGGCCTCTGGCACGCTCGAACTTCCGGCCCTTGGAGCGGGCGTAGGGTTTGGTGCCGCGTTTCCGGGGCCGTGCCGAAATGCCGGCACACCTCTCGGCCTTTGAGAGGACCGAAGAGCAGGACGGTGCTGCAGCCCTTGGGGGAGTCTAGGGCCGCGGCGGACCGGGCTGGTCACGCGCAGCGCACACACCTTCAGTTTGGGCACCTCCTGAATCCGCACAGCATCCCTTATGGTCCCCACAACCACGGCCGTTTTGTTTTCCCGGCCAGGAAGCTTCATCTTGCGGATCATCTGGAAAAGGGACAGAGGTGGCCGCTTGGTGCGGCTCATAAACAACCTCTTCAGCACAAGCTGGTTGAATGTGGAGTTGGTTCGTCTGGCCAGAAACCTGTACAGCTTGACCAACAGCCTCAGGTAGGTATCTGGGTTCTTGGGCTCCTTGCGGGGAACCTTTCGGTCCTTGTGGAGGATGTCAACTCCCATGATGGCGTCTCCTATGTTCTTTCTGTATAATAGGAAAAACTGATGCTTTCAAAGAAATACCAAAAGGTGTTTCACATATTTTTCTCTGTATTTAATGATTTGATTTTGAAAATCTGAAAAAGATGATGTTCAATAATTGTTTGCAATATAATTGGGCTATTTTTTTCACTAAAAACATAGACAACCTAATCAAAATTTGATTGTAGACTTGCAAAGATAATGAGTGGTTGCACAATTACCAACTACTAGTAATAAAATTATTAGTTTTCTTTTAATCATTCTTTTTTTTTTTTTTTTTTTGAGACGGAGTCTTGCTCTGTCGCCCAGGCTGGAGTGCGGTGGCGCAATCTCGGCTCACTGCAAGCTCCGCCTCCCAGGTTCACGCCATTCTCCTGCCTCAGCCTCTCCGAGCAGCTGGGACTACAGGCGCCCGCCACCACGCCCGGCTTTTTTTTTTTTTGTATTTTTAGTAGAGACGGGGTTTCACCGTGGTCTCGATCTCCTGACCTCGTGATCTGCCCGCCTCGGCCTCCCAAAGCGCTGGGATTACAAGCGTGAGCCACCGCGCCCGGCCCTTTTTTTTTTTTTTTTGAGACGGAGTCTCGCTCTGTCACCCAGGCTGGAGTGCAGTGGCGCGATCTCGGCTCATTGCAAGCTCCGCCTCTCAGGTTCACGCCATTCTCCTGCCTCAGCCTCTCCGAGTAGCTGGGACTATAGGCGCCCGCCACCGCGCCCGCCACCACGCCCGGCTAATTTTTCGTATTTTTAGTAGAGACGGGGTTTCACTGTGGTCTGGATCTCCTGACCTCGTGATCTGCCCGCCTCGGCCTCCCAAAGTGCTGGGATTACTAGCGTGAGCCACCGCGCCCGGCCCTTTTAATCATTCTTGAAAGGTACTTCTCCCTGATTGAAATGATAATAAATCTCATATCTAAATGATATGCAGTATTTATTGACACAAAGAAAATTTATTTATATATATATATAAATTGATTTGGATGTATGGATGGATGTGTATACATACACATTGAGAAAATGTGTACATATTTCTGGTTAATGAATAAAATCTTAGTTGAAAAAATCAGTAAATATGTAAGTCACAAATAAGAAGAAAATACAGCATGAGAAAGAACAAAAGCTTTATGAGAACTGACCTTTAATCAGAAACATTAAGTTCCTTCTGATATTCTCTGTGATGTGTGGATGATGAAGGTAACCTTGAATGAAAAATAATATAGTTCATTAAAGTGAATACATTTCTAAGATTTCTTGCTAAACTGAAAACATGTCCTTAGTAAATTATTTTTAAGTAATAAATAACAGTTTATTATCATTGAGTGAATAAAAAAAGGGGAGTCTAGAAATGCATGAAACATACAGTAGTAAGGGAAAACTAAAAAAAAAATGTGCCTGTGTAGGAAAATATGATAAAGATTATTAAAGATAAAATAGAGCATGGATAGCTATGCTTTTTAAAGTTATTTTATTTTCAAAAGTATCAAATTAATTTCATGGGTCCACATGGAATTACATATCAATTTTATAGTCATTTTAATCAGAATATTAGTAATGTTTTAATAGTAATTAATAAATATTTAGAATGTCACATTTATGTGAGTAGCTTTCAAAGAATAAAGAGTAGACCTTATAATTTTCTAATTTTCATCTTGTATAGGGACCTTTTTGTTTGAAGAACTACATTTTAAAAGTGTTTTTAATGAATACAAAAATGTAACAGAAATCAAATATTTCTAAATAGGTGCTTGCTAGCAAAATTAAATAGTAGTAAAATTAGCGTCCTTAATATTTTTTAAATAAGGTCACTGTAGAGATTTTTACATAATCACCAAGTGCATGTAATATATTCTGATGTAAGAAATTTGATAATGAGGTTGGATGGATAACCAGCCTTTAATACCTGGCATTTCTATTACCAAACTTGAAGGTTTTTTGTTTGTTTCAAGAACTGATTTTTATTTCAGATATTATTTCTTCAAAAACCCTTCTCAAGTATTCATTTTTCTCTGGAAATATTTATTTTTCTTTAGAAAGCCAACTCTACATTATGTTTTATTTGCAATATATAAACACATATTTCAGATAATGAATACAGAATTATTTAGAAACCAGTCCTTCCCTTTGATTTGAATGGTACCATAACAATTAGGAAAAAGACTAGCCACAGCTCTAATATTTGATTTTGCTAGTGTTCAATTGAAAAGTACTAAAATGTTATTATATTTATAATCATGGGACCCATTGTCAGAGATATAAAACTGACATGCTACTTGTTTCAAGGTACAGGTAATTTTTGTTGAATGTTTTAAATATATTTCTCTCTCTCTTTCTGTCTCTCCCGTGTGTTTGTTAGTGGAGGGGATTATTATAATGTCAACAGAGATATGAGGTGTAGAGTAAGGTAGAAGGAAAGATAAATATTTGAAACACGAATGGCCATTTCCTTCTAAGTCACTAAAATTTTTGTCAAAGAAAATTAACATTGCATGTACATCTATTTTATATATGAGTGTGCATATATGTGTGTGCATATCTTTTGCTTGTTTTGTTTTCTGTAACAAGGAGGAAGGTGTATTGCGTAAGGAGAGCTGGGAAAGTATTTGCAAAGTATATCTCACTGTGAGCACATTCTCAGGCAGATTATTTTCAGTAAAGTGTGCATATTAAGGATGAAGATTGGAAAAATGGGTTTCTTGAAACTGTCCATATTTGTATGCTCCTCAAAAAGTCTTCTTGTGCTCCACAGTATACACAGTGCTTGCTTGAAAATCAGTGAACCAGAGACTTAAAAAAAATTTCACGAAGAAAATATGCTACATCTGAACCCTAGAAAACCTTTTTTTGAAGTTAAGAATAGGAGGAGGTTTATAAATTAGACTAGGAAGAAACACCCAAAGATGTAGGAAAAAATGAAGAATAGTTAGGTGCACTAGAATCTGAGTGAGGAAACAGTTATGAGGAACTTCTCAACTGTGTCAAATGCCGATGAGAATTTGAGTACAATGTGAATTTGGAATTGACTTCTTTTTTTCCAGGATGAATAGAAACACTTAATAACAGGGGAAGCTGTCATAAAAGCCAAATTGAAATGGGTCTCCAGAAATGAAAAGATGATCTGGAGACAGGGTAGCTTCTTAAGGAAACTTTCTTCTGAATTTTGTTACATGGGATTGCATAGAAGTAGAATAGTAGTTAAAAAGATAGAATCAGGGGATGATTTTTCTTTCTTTTTAAGATTGTAGATCATAAAGCAGGTTTCTATCCAGATAGTAACATTCAAGTAAAGCAAGAAAAGTTGATGAAACAAAACAGAAGCAGAAAATTATGGGCTGGGTGTGGTGGCTCACACCTGTAATCCCTGCACTTTGCGGGGCTGAGTCAAGCAGATCACTTGAGGCCAGGAGTTTGCTACCAGCCTGGGCAATATGGTGAAACCCCATCTTTACTAAAACATACAAAAAAATTAGCCAGGCATGGTGGCAGGCTCCTGTAATCCCAGCTACTCAGGAGGCTGAGGCAGGAGAATCGCTTGAACCCGGGAGGTGGAGGTTGTAGTGAGCCAAGATCGTGCCACTGCACTCCAGCTTAGATGACAGAGTGAGACTGTTTCAAAACACACACACACACACGCACACACACACACACAAAAAAAAACAATAAAAAATGAAAGAAGAAAATTATGGATGTGAAGTCCATCAGTAAGTGAGAGGGGATGGGATCCAGTGTACATCCCTGAAATGGGAGTAAGTACACTCCAGTCAAACAACAGCATGGTTGGTAGAGTATACAGACACAGTTACAGATGTGTGAAGGGATAATTGTGAGTGTTCTCTTCTTAATTGCTTCAATAACGTAATAAGTAAGATCCTAAAGTGAGAGTAAGGATGAAGGAGGTGTTATTGACAATTTGAGGAGAGACACTGGAAACCAGAGTTTTAGATCACTAGTAAATCAGCTCAGTTGTATATTTTTCCTAGCTGGTTCTCATTGCAACTACAGAAAAAGCCATATACTGGGTCTTAGTATAGCTGTGTTTTGCTTGTAGACTACAATGAAGAAGAAGAGTACAGTTGGCAGAAGGATTGTGGATATGTGTAAGGCAATGATTATAACAATAAACTGAAATAAAAGTGAGAATATGAGGAGAGGAAATAATAGAAAAATTTCATACAGTCAATATAAACTAGGTTTCTGTGGTGTAATAATTGTTGGGTGGAGTTACTAGAAGTGGTGAGTTGGAAACTTTGAAGACAGTGAAAAGAGAGTAAGATGTCTGGACCTGAGATTTGGAAGTTGTGTAGTTTTGAGTTATTGGGGAAGGATATAAAACAGAAAACAAATATACATGCAACTGAGAGACAAGACTCATGAATGGATCATTTATCTTATGTATGGATTTGTAATTGCAGAAATAATTACTGGAATAGGGATGGAGAGTGAGATGCTAAAGTGAATGAAGACTGGTAACTGGGAGAACAATAGATGATAACTTTAAATATAATAAATAAATTTTCTCTTAGGGGGAAAAAAAGAAATTATAGTCTAGAACAAGGCTGAGTAAACTATAGCTTACAGGGAAAATCCAGACTTTGGCCTGTGTGGCCAATTAAAGTAAGTCGTGTGTGTGTGTGTGTGTGTGTGTTATAAAACAAACATCCGAAGGATTATAAATCATGCTGCTGTAAAGACACATGCACACGTATGTTAATTGCAGCACTATTCACAATAGCAAAGACTTGGAACCAACCCGAATGTCCAACAATGATCAACTGGATTAAGAAAATGTGGCACATATACACCATGGAATACTATGCAGCCATAAAAAATGATGAGTTCATGTCCTTCGTAGGGACATGGATGAAGCTGGAAACCATCATTCTCAGCAAACAATTGCAAGGACAAAAAAACCAAACACCGCATGTTCTCACTCATAGGTGGGAATTGAACAATGAGAACACATGGACACAGGAAGGGGAACATCACACACCAGGGCCTGTTGTGCGGTGGGGGGAGGGGGGAGGGATAGCATTAGGACATATAAGTAATGCTAAATGACGAGTTAATGAGTGCAGCGCACCAACATGGCACATGTATAATATGTAACTAAACTGCACGTTGTGCACATGTACCCTAAAACTTAAAGTATTAAAAAAAAAGGTTCTTATTGACACACAAACAAACAAACAAACAGACGAAAGAGGAGATGAAGGAGGCAGCAATAGCAGCCACAACAGAGACCATATGTCGGCTGTAGAGCCTAAGCTTTACTCTCTGGCTCTTTAGAACAAGTTTACCATCCTTTAGCCTAGAAGCAGCAATGAGAAATTCACCTAAGAGTTTACTTAGGTCTGAAGATACACGGTTGGCCATGGAAGGGGGTCAATGAAAGCTGCCACTTTGAATGACTGCAGCTAAAGCAATATCCTCAGGTTATGGCTATTTTTAGCTAGATAGGAATATACTTAGAGAAAAATTTTGAGAATATATCAACATATATAATGATGAAAGACCATGATGAGTTCTAGGATCACAGTGAAATATTTTGGAGTGTATAAAACAGTAAGGGACTTGAATCAAATGAAAGGGTGTACTACTACATATGAAGAAAGAAGTCTAAGTAAAGAATAACATATGTCTAAACATCCTCTGATGTATCACTGACGTTTAGTTATACTTAAAATCCCTGAGTTTCCTCACTTTTTTGTCTTCTTATGCAAATCTAGGATTTATGAAGTCATTGTCCAGACTGTATCAGTTCCTTTCTAGGGCCACTCATAAGCAGTTTGCAAGCTCAAGATAAGTAACACATTATGAATCTGTAAAATATGGTAATTCCTATACATGTCCGTGCTAGTCAAGAAACTATTATTCCTGACTGAAAGAAAACCTGTGTTGGCCGGGCACGGTGGCTCACGCCTGTAATCCCAGCACTTTGGGAGGCCAAGGCGGGCGGATCACGACGTCAGGAGACTGAGACCATCCTGGCTAACACGGTGAAACCCCATCTCTACTAAAAATACAGAAAATTAGCCGGGCGTGGTGGCAGACGCCTGTAGTCCCAGCTACTCCAGAGGCTGAGGCAGGAGAATGGAGTGTACTTGGGAGGCAGAGCTTGCAGTGAGCCGAGATGGCGCCACTGCACTCCAGCCTGGGCGACAGAGCCAGACTCCGTCTCAATCAATCAATCAATCAATCAATACATAAATAAATAAATAAAATAAAATAAACCTTGTGTTATTCTTCTGGGTATTTCCTACTCAGTCAGAATATGTTGGTTGAACCGAGTGAAGCTCTCATACACTTAAAAGGTAAATGAAACTTTCTGTTAAATTTTATATAAAAAAATTAAACCTAAAAGTGTTTCAAGAACACTACAGTAAGCAGCCTTGTATTTATCATCTATATATAATTTTCTTTCTTTTTATGCTCTCTCTTCCACCCCCCACTTTACCCTTCTTGTTCACATTTTACTATTACTGCTTTCTCTTTCTTTCTTCCTTCTCTCTTCAGCCCTTCATTTTGTGTGTGTGTGTGTGTGTGTGTTTGTGTGTGTGTGTGTGTGTGTGTGTATATATATAGAAACAGATTTTTGGTTTTTTTAAAACTGAAGTGGGTAGAACATTGTGGTTAATGATAGAACATACATTCTTAATGAATAAATATTTTCTTCAATATAAAAACAATATAATGTAGCACAATCAAAAAGCTTAACATCAATTCAATAATTCTACTTAATATTTGAACCCAAATTCACTTTTTCCCAATTCTCCTCATAATATCCTTTATAGATGTTTTCTGTATGACCCAGGATCTAGTCTAGAATCATTTTACTTGTTATGAATTTAGTTCTTCTTTGATCTAGGAGAGTTTTCCCTAGAATACTGTTGCCATTCATGACATTAAAGCCTTGCAAGAATATGCAGTTGAAGTTGAGAAACTACTTTTCCATAGTAGATTGTTTTTGTTTGTTTCATACAAGTGAAAATGTGTATGTAAATTTAGCATGCAAATTAAAATGATAAGAGCTAATTGTCTCTATTTTAGTGTCCATTTCAGTGAGAGAATGTGATGAAAATAATAGCAGTGGAAATTTTTTTCTGAGAAAGCTGACTTTTGTAGTATAATATGTTTATTGAGTGTAAAAGGTAATATAAGTAGTGATATTTAAAGAAAAACATAAATGCTTAATCACACACTCTATCTCCATTACCAACTTTACCACAAAAACTAAGCCAGTTTCTTTAACCAAAAAAGCAATAGAGGTTTTGCTTTGAAGCAATTTTCTTACTATATAAAAATACTGAAAACTGATTAGTGTGATTTATTGTATGCTTTGAAATATAATTACTTGATTTTCTGTACTGTAGAAATGCAGTGCAATATAATTATTTGATTTTCTGTACTATGCTTTAGTATGTAAAATTTGCCATGTATTTATCTACCCTGTAATTTCATGGTGTTACAATGTTATTACTCAATAATGACATAGCAATTACTCTATAATTGCCCTATCACTGAATAGTTATTATCACATAATTAGAGAATAAATTTTCAAAGATTGGAAAAAATATGGCAATTTGGGCCTTGTAAACAGTTATTGTAAACTTAAATATATTTATAATATTAGAGCTTGCATATAAAATAAACCCAATAAATGCAATTTAAAATCCTATAAATAGTTAATGAAAGTAGTTGAGGATTAAGTTTATGACAAGTATATAATCTTGAGATTATATTAATGGAGCAATTATTTACTTCTCATTAAAATCTATTAGTAAAACTGTTATTAATAATAAGTAATAATGTACACAAAACAGGATCAAGAATAGTAAATGATAGTCTTTATTAGTGGGAAAATAATAAATGAAACAGCTAAAGAGAATTCCTCCTCTATGTCATTATACAGAAATATTATTTGCAAGCATTTAATGTGGTAACACTTTGAATAGAAATAAAAGTAACTACACGTGAAATCATTTGTGCTTCTTAGTTTCTGTACTTTTTTAACTTGTGCTGCATGCTGCTAATATACATTTGGTGACATGATTTCGCTCTAAATCAAAATTCCAAAGTAAATCAACATTTTTACAAGTCTATTAAAAATACCACAGCTCCTCCAGATTAATTATTAATTTCCAGAATATTACATTTTTATTTTTGCATACTACACTAGAAATCTCCTTCTCCTAGGCCATCTATAAAATGTTTCCTAGGAAGATTGATGAGTCTTTTGTATCTGAGTCAGATACAAGAACACTGACATTGTCTGTACCAGAACTTTACTGTTTCTTCATCTGGAAATTCACTGGTAGAGTAACTTTTTCTTTTTTCTTTTTTTTTTTTTTTTTTTTGAGACAGGGTCTTACTCTGGTCGTCCAGGCTGGAGTGCAGTGGCACAATCTCGGCTCACTACAACCTCCGCCTCCCAGGTTCAAGCTATTCTCCTGCCTCAACCTCCAGAGTAGCTGGGACTACGGGTACACGCCACCATGCCTGACTAATTTTTGTCTTTTTAAGTAGAGACAGGGTTTCGCCATGTTGGACAGTCTGGTCTTGAACACCTGTCCTCAAGTGATCTGCCTGCCTCAGCCTACCAAGGTGCTGGGAATACAGGCATGAGCCACTGCCTCCAGCCAGAGTAAACTTTCAAAAGTGCATCAATTTCTTTCTCTTGCCTGATTGCCCTGGCCAGAAATCTAATACTATGTTGAATAGGAGTGGTGAGAGTGCATAGGAAGAGAGAAAGCCCAGTTGTCTGTTTGCAGATGACATGATTGTATATTTAGAAAACCCCATCATCTCAGCCGAAAATCTCCTTAAGCTGATAAGCAACTTCAGCAAAATCTCAAGATACAAAATCAAAGTGCAAAATTCACAAGCATTCTTATACACCAGTAATAGACAGAGAGCCAAATCATGAGTGAACTTCCATTCACAATTGCTACAAAGAGAATAAAATACCTAGGAATAGAGCTTATAAGGGATGTGAAGGACCTCTTCAATGAGAACTACAAACCACTGCTCACACAAACAAATAGAAAAACATCCCATGCTTATGGATAGGAAGAATCAATATTGTGAAAAGAAAGGTCCATACTGCCCAAAGTAATTTACAGATTCAATGCTATCGCCATCAAACTACCATTGACTTTCTTCACAGAATTAGAAAAAAACTACCTTGAATTTCATATGGAACCAAAAAAGAGCCCACATAGCCAAGACAATCCTAAGCAAAAAGAACAAAGATGGAGGCATCACACTACCTGACTTCAAACTATACTACAAGGCTACAGTAACCAAAAGAGCATGGTACTGGTACCAAAACAGATATATAGACCAGTGGAACATAACAGAGGCCTCAGAAATAACACTACACGTCTACAACCATCTGATCTTTGACAAACTTGAGAAAAACAAGCAATGGGGAAAGGATTCCCTATTTAATAAATGGTGTTGGGAAAACTGGCTAGCCATATGCAGAAAACTGAAACTGGACCCTTTCCTTACACATTATACAAAAATTAACTCAAGATAGATAAAAGACTTAAATGTAAAACCTAAAACCATAAAAACCCGAGAAGAAAACCTAGGCAATACCATTCAGGTCATAGTCATGGCAAAGACTTCATGACTAAAACACCAAAAGCAATGGCAACCAAAGCCAAAATTGACAAATGGGATCTAATTAAACTAAAGAGCTTCTTCACAGCAAAAGAAACTATCATCAGAGTAAACAGGCAGCCTCCAGAATAGGAGAAAATTTTTGCAATCTATACATCTAACAAATGGCTAATATCCCAATCTATAAGGAACATAAACAACTTTACAAGAAAAAAACAACCCCATCAAAAAGTGGGTGAAGTATAGGAACAGACACTTCTCAAAAGAAGACATTTATGCGGCCAAAAACCATATGAAAAAAGCTCATCATCACTGGTCATTAGAGAAATGCAAATCAAAACCACAATGAGATACCATCTCACGCCAATTAGAATAGTGATCATTAGAAAGTCAGGAAACAACAGATGCTGGAGAGGATGTGGAGAAATAGGAACACTTCTACACTGTTGATGGTAGGATAATTTAGTTTAACATTGTGGAAGACAGTGTAATGATTCTTCAAGGATCTAGAACCAGAAATACTATTTGACCCAGCAATCCCATTACTGGGTGCAATTTATAACCCAAAGGATTATAAATCATTCTACCATAAAGACACATGCACATGTATGTTTATTGTAGCACTATTCACAATAGCAAAGACTTGGAACCAACCCAAATGCCCATCAGTGATAGACTGGATAAAGAAAATGTGGCACATATACCCCATGGAATACTTATTACTTTTTTTTTTTTTTTTTGCATTTTTTTAGTACAGATGGGGTTTCACTGTGTTGGCCAGGCTGATCCTGAACTCCTGACCTCAAGTGATCTGCCCACCTCGACCTCCCAAAATGCTGGGATTACAGGTGTGAGCCACTGTGCCCAGCCCTTTCTATGTCTTTTGATTGGAGAGTTTAGTCCATTTATACTCATTATTAATAACTATGGAGTTATTCCTGCTATTTTGTTATGTATTTTCTTGTTGTTTCATCATCTTTCTTCTTTCTTTCATTCCTGTCTTCCTCTAGTGAACATGATTTCCTGGTGATATGATTAATTTCTTGCTTTTCATTTTTTGTGTATCCATTGTATGTTTTTGGTTTGAGGTCGCCATGAGACTTGCAAATACTATCTTATAACCTATTATTTTCACCTAACAACTTAACACTATGTAAAAAAATAGCAGAGAAGTAAAAAGAAAACTAATAAAAACTCACTTGACTTTGTCCCCTTGATTTTTTACTTTTTGTTTTTTCTATTTGTAGCTTATTTTACTATGTCTTGAAAGTTGTTGTAGTTATTGTTTTCATTGGTTATAGGTTAGCTTTTCAACTTAGAATAAGAGTAGTTTACACACCACAGTTATAATATTTTGTGCATTATTACCAGTGAGTTGTGTACTTTCAGATGATTACTTATTTCTCATTAACATTCCTTTCTTTCTGGTTATTTCTTGTAGAACAAGTCCAGTGTTGACAAAATCTCTCAGCATTTGTTTATCTGGGAAGGTCTTTATTTTTCCTTTAATTTTGAAAGATTTTTCACTGGATATACTTTTATAGGGTAAAAGGTGTTTTTTTTTTTTTTTTCTTTAGTACTTTATATATGTCACGCCTCTCTTCCTGGACAGTAAGGTTTCCACTGAAAACTCTGCTGCCAAACATATTGAAGCTGCTTGGTATGTTATTTTTTTCCTCTTGTTGCTTTTAGGGTTCTTTCTTTATCCTTGACCTTTGGGAGTTTGATTATTAAATACCTTCAAGTAGTCTTCTTTGTGTTAAAACAGCTTGGTGTTCTGTAACCTTCTTGTATTTGGATATTGATCTCTCTCTCTCTAGGTTTGGGAAGTTCTCTGTTATCCCTTAATAAACTTTCTACCTATCTCTTTCTCTACCTCGTCTTTAAGGCTAATAAATTTTTTTTTTTTTTTTTTTTTTTTTGAGACGGAATCTCGTTCTGTTGCCCAGGCTAGAGTGCAGGGATGCTATCTCGGCTCACTGCAAGCTCTGCCTCCTGAGTTCACGCCATTCTCCTGCCTCAGCAGGCGTCCACCACCATGCCTGGCTAATTTTTTGTATTTTTCATGAAGACGGGGTTTCACCGTGTTAGCCAGGATGGTCTCAATCTCCTGACCTCGTGATCTGCCCACCTCAGCCTCCCAAAGTGCTGGGATTACAGGTGTGAGCCACTGCCCCCGCCTGGCTAATAACTCTTCTATTTGCCCTTTTGAGGCTATTTTCTGGATTCTGTGGGTGTGCTTCGTTAATTTTTATTCCTTCTTTCTTTTGTCTCTTCTAAATGTGTATTTTCAGGTAGGCTTTCATTAAGCTCACTAATTCTTTCTTCTGCTTGATCAGTTGTGCTGTTAAACAACTCTGATACATTCTTCAGCATGCCAGTCGCATTTTTTTCAGCTCCAGTATTTCTATTTGATTCTTTTTTAGTTATTTCAATCTGTTCATTAAATTTATCTGATAGAATTCTGAATTCCTTCCCTGTGTTAACTTAAATGTATTTAAATTTTCTCAGCACAACTATTTTGAATCCTCTGTCTGAAAGGTCTTATTTCTCTGTTTCTTCAGGATTGGTCCCTGGGGCTTTATTTAGTTCATTTGGTGAGATAATGTTTTCCTGGATGGTGTCGATGCTAGTAGATATACTGGTCTTCACTGTCTGAGCTTATTTGTATTCATCTTTCTTGGGAAGGATTTGCAGAGATTTGAAAGGACGTGGGTGTTTTTATCTAAGCTGAGTCTGCTTTAGGGGTTACATGAAGCCCAGTGACACTGTGGTTCTTGCTTACAGAGGTATGGTCTTTATGGTCTTGAACATGATCTGGGAGAATTCTCTGGATTACTAGGCAGAGACTTTTGCTCTCTTCCCTTACTTTCTGCTGAACAAACAAAGTCTCTCTCTGTGTTCTGAGCAACATAAAGCTGGGGATGGAATAACACAAGCACCCCTGTGGCCACCACAACTATGACTGCACTGGGTCAGACTTGAAGCCAGCACAGTGCTGGATCTTGTCCAAGGCATGCTATCACCACTCCCTGGCTACTACCTATGTCGTTTGCTCTAGGCCCTGGGCAGTGACACATCAGTGGCAATGGCAAAACCAGGCAGGCCTGTGTTCTTCCCTTCAGGGTGATGAGGTTCCCTGGGCCCTGGGTGGTCCAAAGATGCTGGGAGTCAGGAACTAGAAAAAAAACCTTAGAAGTTGACCTGGTTTTCTAAGGTACTGCAGCTGAGCTAACACTCAAAACACAGCAGGCACTCCTTCCCACTCTTCTCTCCCCTTTCCAAAGGCAGAGAAGTTTACCCTGTAGCCACTGCCACCCTAGGCCATAGGTGTACTGCTGGACTACCTCTGATGTTCCCTTAAGGCCCAAGGGCTCTTAAGTCAGCTTATAGTACATGATGCCTGGTCTTGGACTCACTCTTCAAGGTTGAAAAGTTATAGGAGTCAGGAAGTCTTTGCCACTGGATACTATACTTGTTTTTTTGGTGTTCTGGAATGTAAGGTATCAATAAGCATTCCTAATTATCTCTCAATATAAAATGAAA
The DNA here is from genome assembly GCF_028878055.3 of Symphalangus syndactylus. Taxonomy (NCBI): domain Eukaryota; kingdom Metazoa; phylum Chordata; class Mammalia; order Primates; family Hylobatidae; genus Symphalangus; species Symphalangus syndactylus. Next base: position 17,562,861 of record NC_072428.2, read on the forward strand.
TGCATAAAAATCTCCTTATAAAGTTATGCTAATCATTACATAAGCTTCCTTGTTATATCTGCCTCTCAGTTTCTTCAGAATCATCAGTCATCAACTCCAGTGATCAAGTAAGAAACATCCAAATAACCAGTATCTCTGACAGGTATTACAGTAGACTTAAAAGCCTGAGGTTTATTTATTTCGCTCACAGATGATGGATATTGGAAACTTCATTAATTCTTAAGAGGCCAGAAAAAAATGTATTATTGTTTTCAGGTACATAGGAGCTAAAAGTTTTCAAACATCAATGAGCTTCAGAATATATATCAAGATAAAATCAATGTCTTTTAGGTAAATCTCCATTATGCATTTACAGTAGTGAGTGTTTTTTTCTAAGTGTGCCTTTAAATCTTCCAATTCTAACTAAAATGCATTACATTCTGTATGGTAAGCTTTCTCCTAAGAGTTAAATTACAGCATGTATTGAATTTAGCTCTGAAATGAGAGGACAAAAATTGATTAGAGGGCTGTCTTATCAAGAAAGATTAAAGCGAGTACATATTTACAGCTAAGTTAAAGGGGAAGTAGGTTAATTTGTACATGTATTTGAATAGGGCAAATGTCAGAGTAAAGAGGAATTATTTCTTTTGGTACAAGGTATTATGCAGCTCAGAGTATTGGAATAAAATATAGAAAGAGATATTTTGGTAAAATTTGAACTGTAAGATAGATGTAGTCTTTGTAGGAAAGTAGTAAAACTAAAATGGACTGGCCTACTTTTAAGAAATGTGTTAACTTTACTCAAGGAGTGGGAAGAAACCAGATGATGTGTTATGCTTTTTATCTCTACTGTTTTTCCAACATTTTTTTCGGAGTGTGAGGGGACTTTGAAAAACTTCTGAGACTCTGTTCATTTTTTATTTTAAGTAAGATACATCCACCAACAAAAATAACAATATTAACAAGTTACCTGTGGAAGACCTACTATTACTTGAGTTGTAATGAAATTGCATTAATTAAATTGCGTCAAATAGTTTGGTATAAAAATACTAATATCTGGATTTAAATTAAGTGAATTTAAATTGAGTGAATTTTGAAATGTTTGCTCTGTACTCCCTAAAAGAAAAAAATAAATAATAATAACAACAAACATAATCCCAACAACAGCCATTATAATAATAGCCAAAATAATTTTAATTCTAGTATGTCCTGTAGTGAGCCAAGTGTGAGATGTGAATTGGCTGCACCCTCATTGGTCTCATTTTATGGACTTCCCACAAAATGATTACTGTGTATTAGTCTGTGTTAGTCTAGTGCTAAAAACAAGTAATTTTCATATACTATAGCTTGTAAATAAAAGCTAAGAGCTGTATCTGGTGTGTAATTGAAGAAACGAAGATCTCTCCTACAATGGAGGGAAAGTAGTCTGTGTTAGACATACTGACATGCTAAAAGAATTTTGTAGCGTGCTTTTGTTCTACAGACAATTATGCCTTACATTTTGACTTTGGAACTTAACCCCTGTATAAGATGCAACTCCACTCTACTCCAGTTAATTATTTCGATTCTCATATCATGAGGTAGAAACTTTCAGTGACTCTGTTTATGACAGGAAAATTAAGGAATATAGAAGTTGCATAATTTGACCAAGACCAAATTAGTAATCCTGTAAATGGTAGAAGCATTATTTAAATCAAAACTGTTTAAAGTCCAAGTTTGTGTTCTTATACACTTCCATATAGTCCAAGTTAGTGATCCAGAAACTGTAGAGTATATCAGAATCACCCAAAGACAGTGTTACATATCACTTCTCCACTCTGCATTCAGTGGTGTTACATTTGCAACTTGAAATTGGCATAGTGGGAGTATTTGCACCCCAGAAATAGGTAAACGCTACAAATCAGAGCCTTTCTTCTTCTTAAAAAGACATTGCTAGGGCCACCACAGAGTTTCCTACTCAATAGGTCTTAAGTGGGTCCCAATAATTTGTATTTCTTAGAGGCCCTAGGTGATACTGTTGCTGGTATCTGAGAACACACTTTGAGTACCACTAATCTTAATCATTTTTCTCCATATATAAACAGGTTTATTACAAGCATTGAATAATGCAGTAAGATACTATGTATTAATAAAATCATATTTATGTTGGCCTTTAATTGGATATTAATATTTCATCAAATTGTAAAAGACTAGAAAAATTTAAACTCATATAGGAAAAAATGTAAAATTTCATTTTTAATGTATATGTTAAGTGAAATATACAGTCTTTTTTTCTAACTGTGACAATTTCTATGTAAATTGGAGTAAGCTTTCACATAAATCTGAAGAAGGTGACCTATATTTTTCTATAGACTCAAAAAACAAAACAAAGTAAGTTAATACCTGAACTTATGCACTAGTTCTTAAGAGCTTTAAGAGAAAGCATAACATGTAGTCTCAGCAGTTTTAATATTCATAAGAATTATGTTCTTGATTTTATATATAAGCTTATTGGTTTTATTTGTTTCAATTTTGCTTGTTTAAAGTCAGGGATTCATTTCTGTACAATGTTCTTGAGTCTATCCTTAGAATTATTTATCTCAAAATGCTTAATCTACTGACAAAAAGGGCAAAATTAATGGTGTGGATGATAGTATAATAAACATTAATTGTAAATTTTTGGGTGAATTATTATTTGAAATATTTAAAGACATAATTTATAACTGCCATTTAAATCCTGACTCAATTATTTTGCATTTACTATTGATTGATCCTTTACTAAAATAATAATTTATTGAATAATATTTGAAAATCATTTAAGGCTGGGCACAGTGGCTCACACCTGTAATCCCAGCACTTTGGGAGGCTGAGGGGGGTGGATCATGAGGTCTGGAGATCGAGACCATCCTGGCTAACATGGTGAAACCTCGTCTCTACTAAAAATACAAAAAACTTAGGCATGGTGGCAGGTGCCTGTAGTCTCTGCTACTAGGGAGGCTGAGGCAGGAGAATGGTGTGAACCTGGGAGGCGGAGCTTGCAATGAGCTGAGATGGCGCCATTGTACTCCAGCCTGGGGGACAGAGCAAGACTCCATCTCAAAAAAAAAAAAAAAAAAGAAAATCATTTAAATAATAAACTTTTAAGGAAAATATTTGGAAGGTTATAAACAGATGGTATATTGGGTACTATTAATATCTTCTAGGTCAAAATGTAAACAGGATGCTTGGTTCTCTCAATGAGAGAGAGAGTTTGTGTATTTTAAAGCCAAAATATTCAAGATAAGTTCTTTGGATCCTCTCTTCTGTGCATTAGGACCACCATGTTGCCAACCTCCAAGGGGATTACATTGTACACACAGGCAACAAACACTGAGTTGGCAAAAATGGCAGCCCTGCCATACGTTTTTTAGTTAAATACAGTTATTGGAATTGGTCCTAGAAGATGGTTTATAACTGTTAAAGCCATTTGCATCAAGTACCTTTTCAATGTTAAATTTAGCACTTTCATTCTGAGGCACAAAATCCTGCTTACTACACATTTGTCATGTATCCATGCTTATTGCAACATAATTGATATTGTCACAGGCTTAGATAATTAGGACATTAGAACTATGGTCTAGTTTGAGATTTACTTACCAATATTGCCTACTTGTTTTCTTCTTGATTAGTAGGTCTATAAGAATTTTTCAGGGGGGGCTAAGTAAGTCATTCCTTTCAAAAACAGTACATCTTCAGAGAAATTGATGCAATGTTTCCAGTCTTCATGGTCAAATCATGTTTAACAGCTCTGTTTTGAGCTCCACCAATCACCTGCATTGCAAAACATCATAAAACAGTTAAGCTTCTTTTGGTGACAAGAGATGAATAAAATATCTTAGTTCTTGGTTCCAAAGGCACAACATGATACAAGTTGGCAAGAAAGACAGAGGCATTGCTTTTTGGCTCCAAATAGCTTCATTGCTGGCTGCTGTTAAAGAAGTATGTTTTCAGCAGGCAGAAATTGACAGGAATACATAAGCTATTTTGGCAAGCACTTTTGCTTTTGGTCTTTTCCAGCTGATGCACCAAGATGATGAAAGGCCCTAAACAAATTAACAATATTTTGTTTCTTCCTTTCAACCTTACAGCCAATAGAAATACAGTACAATTTGAAAAAAGATTAAAAGATGGAAAAAACAATGACTAAAAGGAAAAACTGAGAGCATGATGGGAACTTTGAAGCAGCTTATTACACTTGATACAGTGGAAAAATAATTAAACATTTGTTTATTAAATGCTCACTATATTCTGGCATTGGTCAGATAACAAGTTGAATCAGAAGCTTTTGTTCTAATGAAGAGACAGGGCCCATTGCCAGATACTCAGTGTAATGAATGATGTAGTAATAGTATGAACAAATATCAAGGGGTACATAGGACCTGGTCTGTCTCCACACATATCCTATATTGTTGCATAATATTGGACAACTCATTTCATTTCATAATATTGGCAAATCATTTCATTTCTTGCAAATCATTTCATTTCTTTTGACTTTTTCATCCCTGTCGCACTGAATGCTGGCTGGAAGAAAATGCAAAACCTCTCAAATTTTGTGTTTAGTTGAGCGAGAAACTTATCTCCCTTCTGAACTGTAAGGCATGGGTGTAGAATGGAGGCATCAAAACAAGTACCCACACCACTCGTCAGAAAAAAAAAAAAAAAAAAAAAAAGGAAAGAAGTATAGGTCAATGGGAGGTACTAGAAACATTGATCAAATGTAGAGTATATGTCCCAACTGAATGTGTTACAGTTCTTTAAAAATAAAGGATTGTAGAGGTGGGGACAAACATGTACCAAACACACATCTGTGCACACACACACACACATAGTTGTCAATGAAATCTCACTTGAATCTTACAGAATAAATAATATAAGGAGGAGGAAGGTATAGTGGATTTAGAATTTAAGTTCAGCTTTGACACATTAGTATTTACAAAATCATAGAGGAACAAAACATGTTATTCTAAAATGAGGCTTATGACCGATAAGTATATCGCTTCAGAGACTGAAATATTCCCTTGAAATAAAAAAAAAAAAATTGAGAAGTCTGGACAAGAAAATCCAGATACAGTAGCTTGAAATAAGTTTAAAAACATAGATCAGCTAATTTTTGTATTTTTGTAGAGACAGGGTTTCATGATGTTGGCCAGGCTGGTCTTGACCTCTGACATCAAGTGATCTGCCCACCTTGGCCTCCCAAAGTGGCAGGATTACAGGAAGGAGCCACCACACCAAACTGCCATAATCCCAGCTGCTCTGGAGGCTGAGGCAGGAGAATCGCTTGAACCCAGTAGATGGAGGTTGCAGTGAGCTGAGATCACGCCACTGCACTCCAGCCTGGGCAACAGAACGAGACTCTGTCTCCAAAAAAAAAAAAAAACAAAAAATATATATATATATATATATATATATATATATATAGCTACACATAGATTGGTTTGAAATGTTATTGAAACTATTAACATGAACTTTAAATTCCTGGAATGTATTGAGAATACAGGAGATGAGATGACTGTAACATTGTTTCATAAAAGTGACAACTTAGATCTACATTATTTGTCTAGATGCTCTTCTTCTATTAAAGTAAGTGTGCATTCAATATTTTTCTTAAATCAAAGCTAGTAAATGAAATTTGGTATTCTCTTATTCTGTATGTTTATATTATTTTAGGCTTTATAGGACTTGAACTAAAGTAGAAAACTATTTAGTATGGCTTGAAGAAAATTGTGCCTCATAGAAGGGGGCTAGAGGTGAGAAAGACTTGAAGTCGATTTTTGATCTCCAAATACATGCTTTTGCTTTTCGGCATTAAAAAAACTATTTTATATGTATGAACATTTTTCTTTTATATATAATGTAAACTGTATCTCCTAATATTGAAAGTGAGACCTGTTAAAAGTTTCATGATATTTTTTAAAGATGCATTTAGAAGCTTTTGTTCAATACAAAAAATTAAAAATTCACAAATAATTTTATTGGCCATATTTCAAATTACAGTCAGTTTGTCAAAAGAACTTATTCGACATATTAGCTTCTAATATTTGAAGAGCTGTGAAATGTGCCATATTTAATTTATATTTAAGAAATTTTTTTTTAATTATTGCTTTCCTCCTGTTCCATTACCATGTCTGAGAAGTTTAATTATCAATAGTCTCAGAATTACTGATTTATTATTAACATCCAGATATGTTTTTATTCAACCTGGTAACTGTTGTTAGTTATTAAATGAAGAACAAATAAATTATATTAATTAGGAATAAATACTAATTGAAGGGATACATTAGAATCTAAAATGTAATATCAAAAGCAAATACATTCAGAGACTGAATTTAATTAAAGACTTAAAAGTCAATAAATAAATCTGCTCTGAATGCCAACTACTTTGGTGCACCTCTACTATTACCATCTGGTTCATATGTCATGACCTGCTCCTGGACTATGTCAATAGTTCCTTAAATGGTCTTGCTGCTTTCTAGTTCTTCTGTGATCCATTCTCTAAATAGCTATTTTTTTATCAACCATAGTGATTTTCTTTCCATTACCTAAACATTTAAAGATCCCTTTTGTATAGCACCTGCTGGTCCTCTGTTGGGATGCTGTGCCACCACACGCTCACATGCTTGGCTCTTCCTTCCCAGCCTCCTTTCTGCTCATGGGTCATCACCTCTGCGAGGCTTCCCTGACCATTACAATTAAAGTAGCTGCGAACCAAATGCACATCCTCTCATATGTCTATTTTTCTTTAGAGAATATTAATTTCAAGAGACTTCCCTGTCTTATTTACTATTGTATTTCCAGTGTCTAAAACATTGCTGGAATACAGAAGACTCTCAAAACTGTTTACTAAATAAAGGAAAACTCTAAATGAGAAAAACCTTACAAAGTGGTTAATTTTATGAGATTTAAAAGATTTACTGATTATGATTATTAACTAGCAACATTTTAAATTCAGAAGAGACAAAGTACAACTGGAACAGTCTTTTTAAACTTCTTTTTACCTTAGAATGTGCAGATTATAAAAATATTAAAAATAATTATTATGATTAATTAACACATGAAATGACCTGGAAACATTCTTAGAACATTATGACTAGATTCATATTGGAATTAAGTGATTTTTCAAGTTTTAAATATCTGTATATATAATATTCTGATAACTATAAAAGCGTAAAGTGCTCTTATTCTTTTATTTTCTTCCTTATTTCTGTTTGAATAATTAAATGTCATTTTGCCTATTTCTATGATAAGTCCTACTTGGGTATATGATAAATGACCCATTTTCATTTGATTATGTAACTGTTTTAGAAAATTTATTTTAAATAACTTAAGAATATTTACTATAATGAATATAATTAATATCCATTTGTTAGGTCAAAGGTATCTTCTGCAGGCCATTTTCTGAGTGCATCTTTCCTCTCTTTTATTAATGGTTCATACTGGACAATTTGTTAAAATATGGAAATTGAGGAGATACATTAGAAAGGTCAACAAAGATATAAGCAGTCTTAAGTTTCCAAGGGACATAAAACATAGTGATTTGAGTAAGGCCTAGAAGTTATAAGGCTCTGTGTTTTTTTCTCCGAATGTTATTTAAATAGAGTATCTAAGTGATTTTTATAGTTCTCTTCATTCTTCCATTAGTTTATAATTTAAAACCCTGTGATTAAATATTTCAAACATTAGCATTTTCAGAGTATAAAATGTATAAATGCAAATTATTTGTATTGCCAATGAATTTTTAACTTTCAGAACTGTAAATTATCCCAAAGTTGGGGATGCTGGGAACCATGAGGATACTGTCACCACTTCATCTCGGCACATATTCCACTTGATTTCACTACAACTCTCTATTTATATTTAATGAAATCTGTAGTGCCTCTAAAATGTGTACTTTGCATTTGATATGCTTTCTCAACATTAGCTCATTAATCTTCTAGCCTTTCTAACAAGTCATAGAAAAGTGAGTCTATTCCAAGTGCAACAATCCACAGTATAAATTTAGCATTAAGTTGTTTGTGACTGAAAGCCATAGAAATTATGGTAGTAATTAGAAATGGTATAAGAATGCTCTGTATCCTTCTCTTTTTCCTACATTTTCTTTTTCTCTTCCTGGCTTTCTCGTATTATTTTTTCAACATTTATCTTTTAGACAGTAAGTACAATAAGAGGAATGAGTTGATATTGACTATTTAGTAATTACAGTAGCATACTTTTTATTTGTTTTCTCTATAAATTCACATCCTCTGCTTAAATTCTCCATCTCATCCTTCATTATATTGACCTCTCATGCTCTATTATATTATTTTAGTCACAGTTATTTAAATGTTCTGGTTTAATAACTGTAAACTGCGAGGACATTAGAGGCTCTGGATCTTGTTATCTTCCTCTAGAAGGGATTCGCTTCAAGTTCTTCAAGTCTCCTAGGACTGAATTGTTCTCAAGACCTCTCAGCCATGGCAGTTGTGATGTCTAATTTCTTTCTTTTCAGTCTGGCACAGTTCAGTCTAGAGATTCTGCTCGTCTTGTCAATTCCCTCAGCAATCATTTTTAGTTAGCAGATGCCACAGCAAGAGGAGTTTAGTGTTATTTTAATGTCTCTGTATTTCTCTCCTACATGCCTCCTCAGATTTTGACTGCATGAGAAGCTCTCAGGATTCTTCAAATTTTTTTTTGTATGTAGCTAGCATTGGTTTGATACAATCTCACTTACCACATTCAGAAATAATATTAATTTATTAAAAATATGGTAGACTTATTTAGTAGTATTTATAATATTTATTAATTTTAGTATTTAGTAATTGAGTAGTATTTGTAGGAATAAGATTTTAAAATAATAACAACATTTCTTCTACCATTGTTTGAGAAATCTTTATGTAAGAACCAAACTGTTACAGCATGTGCTCAAAAACTGACTACTTTGTAATCTAAGATGAAATGTGTAGAGTCAAATGAATAACGTTTTAGGGACAGCTTTTGACTAAGCACATGATTTTAGTTGTATCAATTAACTGCTCTCAGCCTCAGATCATCCTTTTGTAGGAAATCAACTTTTTCCGTCTCACTTCCTCTATGAATAAAGATTATCTGATAAATGAGAAAACCCACTGATATCCACAGAAAGAGGGTACAATGTAAAAGCAAAACATTGTTTTGTAAAAGGAGCTATGTCAGTAAGGGATTGCTTTATTGAGCAATCTGAACTAATTGTGATAACCTCAAAGGGTAGCAAAGTACACTGATCTATGCCACCAACACTGCTATGTTAGCAGATCTAGAAAGGGTGAGCAGAGATAGTAGGGAATGAGATCACAGACTTAAAAGAGTACAGGAATGGTGTGGGTATAGATTATGTAGAAGTTTTTTAGGCCACTGTGTGGACTTTGCTATTTAGAGTCATTTAGGAAGCCAAATTAGGGTTGTAAGAAGAGGAATGTCATGATTAGATTTTCTTTTAAAATATTTTTTTAATGGCTGCCATATTCTGAATAGATTTAAGAGAAGTAATGACAGAAACTGAAGGGGCTATAAGAAACTTACACAATAATTTTTGCTTATCTCTTTTATTCTGTCAGGAAGGTAAATGTGAGAAGCCCTCTAATAGATCATATACCTCAGGCTCAGTTGGCCAGGATTGAGTTATTTGCTTACTCTTGAGCTGCAAGTGTATCTAAGAAAGGAGATATCTGGCATTGTCTGTGGATATAGTGGAAGACAGACTCTGCTGGCAAAAAAAGGGAGAAATAGCCATTGGTTAGGCAATGAATAATGCTTTTCATGGTGATATTTAGGCTTAGAGCATTATGAATGCCTTGAAGCTATTAGGTAGGATATTAAATTGATAAAGTTATTTGAGAATAACCTTTCTGACTGTTCTAGAAAAATGGACCAGTGGTGAGCAAGACAAGAAGTAAGGAATCCAATTAGAAAGATCTTTCCATAATTCAGAAGACACATGATAGCATATGAAAGTGGCCTGGGATTGACTGAATGTGAGAGCTGAGGGTCATGGAGAGGAAGCATCAATGATGTTGCTCACACTAGATTTCTGGATTGGACAAATGGATATAATATGTCGCCATTATTGACACTTGTGCTTTTGTTTTGAAGGGAGCAAGTTTGGGAAGGAAATGATGAGATTAGCCGTGGTTATGCTGAGTTTAGATGTGCCTGGAAAAAAATCTAAGTAATAATATGAAATAAGCAAAGTCTGAAGCACAAGAAAAATATCAAAGCTAAAAATATATATTTTAGAGTTATATACATGCTGATAATTCTGGCCAAATTATAAAATAGTTAATCCAGAAAAACTAAGATTGAATCAAGTTGGTGTTGTGAACAAACACTTTGACTCTCCTGTCCTATATGCAAGGAAGAGACATCGAGAGTGAGGCAAATAGCAGATAAAGGGAGGTTCAAAAATAAAATATATAAAGGAAGAATATTTTTGATGAATTGGAAATGTTCAGTCTCAGACTATAAAGAGCATATACAATGTAATCTTTAGAAATATATAGTTTGCTTTTTTTTCAAAGATAGTGGATTAGAGGCTTTTGTGTGTCTCAGCCACGTGGAAGCAGGAAAATAGCACATAAAAACGAACTCAGAGTGTTAATTCAAGAAGAAAGACAATAATTCACTAGAATAGACAAGGACAACCCAGACCCTGGAGAGGAGAAGGTGGGCAAGCAGTCCCTGTTATGGCTTTTGGCTGATAAATATAAGTGAAGCCCCACTACGTGAGAGGGGTAGTTACTCTCCATCTATGTCTCTCCTTTCCTCTGGGGATCTGTGTAACCCAGGCCAAGAGAGAGCACCCCTTTTCTCCCAAGCCCTGGAGCTAACTTGGGGAGAGGCTGAGAGACAGACAGAGGGAAAGACACTGGGAAAAGCTGCAGGCATTTTCCCAGACCTAGGGCTGAGAAGAGGATGTCGTTTTAAATCCAGTCTCATAGAAAATCAGATAAGGAGTGGGAGAGAGGCAGATACCACTCCCCTGGAAATCCAATCCTCACCACAGTCTGCCCCTAAGGAAGGAGGGAGCGCAGCCTCCCAAAGCTCTTTTGGGTCAAAGTAAACGTGAACATGGTGCCAGGTATTGAATGTAGCACCACAAAAGCCCTGGAATAGACATGTAGGATGGATGACCCCTGCAATGGGGTCATCTTGCCTCCATTCCCCTCTTCAGTGCACTGTTGTAGACTCAGCAGTGGCTCTTCCAGTTAGGGCCTGAGGAGTATGAGGTAAAAGAAACCACTTCTCAGCCGAGTGCAGTGGCTGACACCTGTAATCTCAGCACTTTGGGAGGCCAAGGCAGGTGGATCAGCTGAGGTCAGTAGTTCGAGACCAGCCTAACCAACATGGAGAAACCCTGTCTCTACCAAAAATACAAAATTAGCCTGGCATGGTGGCACAGGCCTGTAATCCCAGCTACTCAGGAGGCTGAGGCAGGAGGAGAATTGCTTGAACCTGGGAGGCAAATGTTGTGGTGAGCTGAGATCATGCCACTGCACTCCAGCCTGGGCAATAAGAGCGAAACTCAATCTAAAAAAAAAAAAAGGAGAAGAAGAAGAAAAGAAAAAGAAATCAGTTCTCAGGATTTTTTAGCCTCTCCAACCCCGATGAAGGTGAACACATGCTGAGAGAGGACACTTTTTATGCTTTCCATTGCCTCGGCCACCACCCCTATCTGTTGGCTCTTAAGTGTCATCTGCAAAACTATAGCCTGAAATATACCACCAAACAAAAATACATCACTGCCATAAGAAACATCTGAGAAAGCCACTGCATGAATCTATCTGCAGCCAAGGAACCTGTATGGAGCCTCAGCACCTTGAAAACACCCAAAAATAAAGCCAAATAATTATATGCAACATACATCACAGTTATGCCATCAAGAGTAAAAAGAATAAAAAATAAAGAAGTACCACTGAAATTAAAAAAAATGAAAACAAACAAAAAAAGTCTCTGAATCATCAGCTCCCTGAGATGAGAAGGAACTGGCACAAGAACTGAATGTCAGAGCTTCTCATCACCTCAAAATAATACCACTAGCTCCCAAGCAATGAATCTAAATCAGAATAAAATGTCTGGAATGACAGATATAGAACTCAGAATATGGATGACAAGGAAACTCAACAAGATTCAAGAGAAAGTTGAAATTCAACTCAAAGAAGCCAGAAAAATTATCCAAGACTTGAAAGGCAACATAACTATATTAAGCTATATTAAGATGGAGCCAAACAGAACTTCTAGAATTGAAAATTTTCCTACAAGAACTTCAAAATTCATTTGGAAGCCTTAACAACAGACAAGACCAAGCAGAAGAAGGAATTTCAGAGCTCCAAGTTTGGTCCTTTAACCCAGTCAGACAAAAGTTTAAAAAAAAAAAAAATTTAAAAAACAAACAGAGCCTTTGAGAAATATTGGTTAATGTAAAGTGACATTTACTACTTATTGGCTTTCCTGAGAAAGAAGATAAAGTAAGCAACTTTGAAAACATATTTGAGTATATAATTCAGGAAAATTTCCACATTCTTGCTAGAGAGGTCAACATGCAGATATAAGAAATCCATAGAACTCCTGCAAGATAATATACAAAATGACCATCCCTAAGTCACATAGTCTTTAGAGTATCGAAGTTTGAGATAAAGAAAAAAAAAACTTAAAGGCAGGAAGAGAAAATGGTCATATTACCTATAAAAGGAAATTCATCAGGCTAATAGTCTCAGCAGAATTATCAGCAAAATCTTATAAGCCAGAAGGAACTGGGTCCCCTTTTTAGCAGTATTAAAGAAAGGAAATGCCAGCCAAGAATTTTTATATCTTCCACACTAAGTTACATAAACAAAGGACAAGGAGAGTCATTCCCAGACAAGCATTTGCTAAAGGAATTCATCACCATCAGGCCAGCCCTATAGCTATGCTTAAGGATGTTCTGAACATGGAAACAACATAACAATATCTACTACCACAAAAGCGCACACAAGCACATAACTACAGATCCTATAAAGCAACTACACAATCAAGACTACAAAGCAACTAATTAACACTACAACAGGAAAAAATCTCTCATATCAATATTAATCTTAAATATAAATTATGAAAATGCTCCACTTAAAGGCAGCGAGTGGCAAATTGCATGAAAAACAAGAAGCATCCCTCTGCTGTCTTTAAGAAAACCATATTTATGTAATGACACTCATAGGCTCAAAGTAATGAGAAAGAGAAAGATCTATCACACAAATGAAAAATGAAAAAGAGCAGTGTCACTATTCTTGTATCAGATAAAACAGGCTTAAATGAACAACAGTAAAAAAAGACAGAAGGGAATTTCATAATAATAAAACGTTTAATTCAACAATAGGCTTAACTATTCTAAATATGCTTGCAAACAACAATGGAGCAACCAAATTTATAAAACAACTATTTGTAGATCTAAAAAAGACTTATACATACACACAATAATAGTGACATCTTCAACACCCCACTGACAGCATTAGATAGCTCATTGAGGAAGAAACTAACAAAGAAATTTGGGACTTAAATTGGAACTTGACCAGTTGGACTTAATTGATTTCTACAGAATAGTTTATCCAACAATCACAGAATATACATTTTTGTTCAACGCACATAGAACATACTCTTAAGATTTACCACATGCTTGACCATAAATTCAGTATCAAACAAAATGAAAAAAAATTAGAATCATACCAAGAATTTTCTTGGACCAAAGTGGAATAAAAATAGAAATCTCTCAAAACCACCCAAGTACATGGAAACTAAACAACTGACTCTTGAATGACTTGAGTAAACAACAAAATTAAGGAAGAAATCACAAATTTATCTAAAATGAATGGAAATAGAGGCACAACATATCAAAACCTCTGGGATGTGGCAGAAACAGTGTTAATGGGCAAATTTATAGCTCTAAATGCCTACATCAAGTAGATCGAAAGATCTCAAATTAAACTAATCTCACACCTGAAGAAACTAGAAAAACAAGAACAAACTAAATCCAAAGCTAGCAGAATAAAATAAATAACTGAAATCGGAGCATAACTCCATGAAATTGAAACCCAAAAAACCATAAAAAGACTCAATAAAACAAAAAGTTGACTTTTTCAAAGGATAAATAAGATTGATAGACCACAAGCTAGCTTACCAAAGGAAAAAAAGAGAAAATCAAAATAAGCTCATAGAAATGACAAAGATGACATTGCAACCAATACCACAGAAATAGATAAGATACTCAGAGATTATATTAATATCTCTATGCACACATACTAGAAAATCTAGAGGAAATGGATAAATTTTTGTAAGCCCACAACTTTCCAAGATTGAAAGAGGATGAAAAAAAGAATCCTGAACAGACCAATATCAAGTAATAAAATTGAATCAATAATATAATCCTTACCAATCCAAACAATGCTCTGGATGAGATGAATTTACAGCCAAATTTTACCAGACATACAAAGAAGAGCTGGTGCCAATTCTACCAAAACTATTCCAACAAATCAAGGAGGAGGAACTCTTTCCTAACTCATTCTATCATACCAGTATCATCCTGACACCAAACCTCATGAAGACTCAAAAAAAAAAAAAAAAGAAAGTTATAACTACCGGCAGCTATCACTGATTAAAATAGATGAAAATATGCTCAGCAAAATATTAGCAAACCAATTCCAACAGTACATCAAAAGTTAATTCACCACAACCAAGGGGGCTTCATTCCTGGAATGCAAAGGTGGTTCAACATACACAAATCAATAAATGTGATTTACTAAATAAATAGGATTAAAAGCAAAAACTATATATTATCTTAATAGTTGCAGAGAAAGCATTTGATGAAATCCAGTATCCCTTCATGATAAAAATCCTCTACAAACTAGGCATTGAAGGAAAATACTTCAAACTAATGAGTCATCTATGACAAAACCATAGCTAACATCATACTCAATGGGCAAAAGTAAGAAGCATTATCCCTAAAACTGGAACAAAACAAGGATGCCCATTCTCACCACTCCTATTCAATGTATGACTGGAAGTCTTAGCCAGATAAATTAGACAAGAAAAAGGAATAAATAGCTTCCAAATAGAAGAGGAACTCAAATTATGTGCCTTCACTGACAATATGATTATATACCTAGAAAACTGTAAGACTGCTGCCAAAAGACTCCTAGGTCTAATAAATGACTTCAGCAAAACCTTAGGCTACAAAATCAGTGTACAAAAATCAGTAGCATTCTTATACACCAATAATGTCCAAGCTGAGAATCAAATCAAAAACACAATCCCATTTATGATAGCCACACACACACAAATACCTAGGGATACATCTAACCAAGGAAGTGAAAGATCTATACAAGGAGAACTACAAAGCGCTGCTGAAAGAAAACATATGTGACACAAACAAATGGAAAAGTACATCATGCTCATGGATTAGAAGAAACAAAATTGTTATAATGGCCATACTGAACAAAGCAGTCTACAGATGAAATGCTATTCCTTTTAAGTAACCAATGCAATTTTTCACAGTATTACAAAAGACAGTCCTAAAATTAATATGGAACACAATGGGAGCCCAAATATCCAAAGCAATACAAAGCCAAAGTGATACAGCCAGAGACATCATATTAACTGACTTCAAACTAAACTACCAGACCGTAGTAACCAAAAGACTATGGTGCTGGTATAAAAGAAGCACATAGACAAATGGAACCACAATCCCAAAATATGTGTGAGAAAATATTGCTGAACAAATAGAGATAATTTAAGGACGTTGACCCTAGAATTTCTCTTTGAGAAGAGAAATTGTAGACTTATTGTCTTAGATACAGGAAAAGTAAATTGTCAACAAAAACGTGTTACTGGAAAGTTTCTTTGAGCATGGAAACCAAATTTTTAGTCATAAATTTAAAGGGAGGCAAGTCAGCATATTTGCTTATTTTTGAAAATTAGGTGGAATTTTGGATGTAATCATAATTGGAGTTTTGCCAAGTGGGTAACACAGAGGGAGAGTGAGTTAGGTGTTTTGATTTTATTAAAGAAGAAATTGTGGTGATGAACCTAGAAGTACAAGCTGCATACAGAGTATATGGCAGGCCTGTGGACGGTGGTAGACACAAAAGTGGTAGAGTCAATGGATTGTATGATCCAGTTAAACTAAGGCCTTGTTGATCTGTGTACACAGTAAATGAGTTGAAATGTTAGGAGGTGGTAGTAAGGGAGTCTGTTTTAAATCAAGGTTTTGGATGCCATATACATATAATATCTAGGTAAGAAACATGAGATGAGGTGGGCAAATGGGATGAAGAAAAATATTTTAAGTGAGGATGTGAAAGATCTTGAATTTAAAGTGGTATGGACATTGGAACTAGGAGACCTTGAAGGCTACATAATAAGCAACAATTATTAGCAATAAAGAGACATATGATGACCCAGGTGTTAAAACTTAAATGAAAGCTTTATATTGATCACAAAATTTCAAAATAGCTTGGGGTATAGCCAGATGACATGAGTTTCAAAAAAGTTAGGATTATAGGAAGTAATGAGAAATATCTGAAACCATCAATTAGGAGCAAGTAGAACACTCCTCTACCTCCAGACACAGGCCTGTGGTAGGGATGTGGTGTGGGAGAAATAAGTAACCACCCTTAGGAGAGCTATAGAAGAAATGACTCTCAGAAAGTTGAATTATGAGAAAGAATGTGTGGAGAGGAAGTTTAAGGTGTAGGAGAGATCTGTCTGTTAAACCATATGTTTTAAAGGGCATGGTGGACGAATTTGAAGAATTAAGGAAGAGTCTGAGATGAGGAGATTAAGAACAGGGAAGAATTGAGATAAAAATATGTAAAACAAAGTTACCTTACTTGTCTTTTAATTAAAAATGAATAATTGATTCTCAGTATAGCCTCCTGAAGCTTGATTATGGTGGTGATTATGGCATCAGAGTTGGCTCAAGTGATAGTTCTGTAGAAGACTCAGAGCTCTGTTGGCCTCACTTACATGTCACTGAGTGTGATGACAAAGCTGAGAAGTGGCTGAATACATCACAGCACATGCAGCTAGATGGCTTCACATTACCCCAGAACCTCTGAAACTTTGTAGGCTGTCTTTTAAATACAGATTTGGGCTGATATTTCCTGTTGCATACTAGTATTTTGTGCATTTAGCTGCTAATGATTGTCTTAATATGTGTATTAGCCAGGGTTCTCTAGAGGGACAGAACTAATAGGATATATGTGTATATCTATTAGCGTTCTCTAGAGGGATAGGACTAATAGGATATGTGTGTGTGTGTGTGTGTGTGTGTGTGTGTGTGTGTGTGTGTGTGTATAAAACAGGATATATATATATATATATATATAAAAGACAGGATATATATATATACACATACACACACACACACACACACACACACATATATATATAAAGCTGTGTTAACTCACACCATCAAGAGGTCCCGCAATAGGCCATCTATAAGCTGAGGAGCAAGGAGAGCCAGTCTGAGTCCCCCAGCTGAAAAGCATGGAGTCCAGATGTTCCAGGGCAGGAAGCATGTAGCACAGGAGAAAGATGTAGGCCGGGAGGCTAGGCCAGTCTAGTCTTTTCACGTTTTTCTGTCTGCTTTATATTGTAGCCATACTGGCAGCTGATTAGCTGGTACCCACTCAGATTAAGGGTGGGTCTGCCTTTCTCAGCCCACTCACTCAAATATTAATCTGCTTTGGCAACACCCTCACAGACACACCCAGGATCAAGCTGACACTCAGTATTAATCACCACAAGTCCCCCGCTTGTCAACTTGAACCCATACACATCTTCTGAGATCATACACAATATTCAAATAAAGACAATAATAGGGTTATAATTACACATAATATAATGCAACTATCCTTTGTACAACCAGAAACACACCAATCCCAAATGCAAATACTATCATGTAAACAGTACTTAAATGCTGATATGAAGTCAATAAATCTTATGTCACATGATAAAGGAAAAAGGAAATAAAATATTTTCTTAGTACAAGTGTATACATGCACAAACATGTTTTTAACAAAAGAAGGAGGAAATACTCATGATAATTACAGTCCTTGTTTCTGCAGCTGGTCACATGACCACAGCTGGTATTGATGACTACCTCCTTCTACTACCCATTCTGTATTCCCTTTGCCTTCAGCAAGCAACTCAGCAGGTCATAACTGTTTTCCTGGTGGAGTGACCCAAACCCTCATTCCTGAAGGATCTGGACCATTTGTAATCCTGCCTGGACTGGGCTATTGCAGTTTCCCATTAACTTTACAGAGGGCATGATAATACTAAGAGATGCTCTAATGGATCTCCTGTATTCCATGCATACTCTTCCTCACCTCCCTTGTGGAGTAGTAGACTGATTTCATCTTGATAGTCCAGGTCAGCTGCCCCAGCCAATGCTGTACTTCCTTCTTAGCCTGTTGAATTAGAGACAGGAGGAGCCCAAAGTGTCCAGGGGTGGCAATCTTAACTTCCAGTTTAATGGAATCATTGTTCTATCTTCTGGTGGCAGCGTTCCTGTCTCTGGAACTAAGACCTCTAGGCCAGTGGAATGTAAAGTCGCAGGAACAGGAAGCAAAAGTTTTGCTAGTGGATCAGTAGGGGTGATGGTGAGTGGTGCCACTTCCACTTCCACCCCTTGATTCCTGGACCTGTGAATCCTGGCTATAGGAGAAACAATACCATATATTGGATGCTGATTCAGAGCATACACAGCCTTCTAAGGAACTTTATCCCAGCCCTGCAAAATATTATCCCCTAGTTGGCACTGTAACTGTGACTTCAAAAGGCCATTCCACTATTCTGTCAATCCAGCTGCCTCAGGATGATGGAGAACATGGTAAGACCACTGAATTTCATAATCATGAGCCCACTGCCACACTTCTTTAGACATCATGTGAGTGCCTTGGTCAGAGGCAATGCTGTGTGGAATACCATGATTGTGGATAAGGCATCCTGTGAGTCCATTGATGGTAGTCTTGGCAAAAGTGTTGTGTGAAGGACAGGCAAACCCATATCCAGAGTAAGTGTCTATTCCAGTGAGGACAAACCTCTGTCCTTTCTATGACGGTAGAGGTCCAATATCTGCCACCAGCTGGTTGATCACCCTGAGGAATGGTGCCATATTGAGGGCTAAGTGTTGGTCTCTGCTGCTGGCAAACTGGGCTTTCAGCAGTGGCTATAGCCAGGTCAGCATTGGTGAGTGGAAGTCCATGTTGCTGAGCCCATGCATAACCTCCATCCCTGCCACCATGGCCACTTTGTTCATGGGCCCATTGGTCAATGAAAGGGGTAGCTGGGGAAAGAGGCTGAGTGGTGTCCACAGAACAGGTCATCCTATCCACTTGATTATTAGAATCCTTCTCTGTTGAGGTCACTCGTTGGTGAGCACTGACATGGGATACAAATATCTTCACAGGTTTTGACCACTCACAGAGGTCTGTCCACATACCTCTTCCCCAAATTACTTTTTTCTCTCTCTCTTTTTTTTTTTTTTTGAGATGGAGTCTCGCTCTGTCACCCAGGCTGGAGTGCAGTGGTGTGATCTTGGCTCACTGCAAGCTCCGCCTCCCGGGTTGATACCATTCTCCTCCCTCAGCCTCCCGAGTAGCTGGGACTACAGGCACCCGCCACCATGCCTGGCTAATTTTTTGTATTTTTAGTAGAGACGGTGTTTCAAGTGTTAGCCAAGATGGTCTCAATCTCCTGACCTCATCTGTGATCTGCCTGCCTCGGCCTTCCAAAGTGCTGGGATTACAGGCATGAGCCACTGTGCCCAGCCCCAGATTTCTTTGTCACCAATTTTCCTATCATGCTTCTGCCAAGATCCTGAACATCTAGCCAAACCATTGGCTACAGCCCGCGAATCAGTATATAATCACACATCTGGCCATTTCTCCTTCCATGCAAAGTGCACAACCAGGTGCACTGCTCGAACCTCTGCCCACTGGGAAGATTTCCCTTCACCACTGTTCTTCATGGATGTCCTGGAAAGGGGCTGTAGTGCTGCATCTGTCCACTTTCAGGTGGTGCCTGCATATCGTGTAGAACCATCTGTGAACCAGGCCCTAGTATTCTCTTCCTCTGTCAATTGATCATAGGGAACTCCCCATGAGGCCATCAGTGCAGGCTGGGGGAGAGAAGGCAGAGTGGCATTCCATGGGCATTTGAGCCACTTCCTCATATAACTTGCTTGTGATTTCAGAACCTGCTCAAGCCCAATCACGTATATACCACTTACATTTGATGATGGAATGCTGCTGTGCATGACCCACTTTATGTCTAGATGGGTCAGAAAGCACCCAGTTCATAATAGGCAGTTCAGGTTGCATGGTGACTTGATGACCCATGGTCAAATGTTCAGTTTCTAGCAAAGCCCAGTAACAGGCCAAGAGCTGTCTCTCAAAAGGAGAGCAGTTATCTGCAGAAGATGGCAGGGCCTTGCTCCAAAATCCTAGAGACCTCTGCTGTGATTCACCTATGGGGGCCTGCCAAAGGCTCCAAACAGCATCCCTATCTCCACTGACACCTCAAGCGCCATTGGATCTGCTGGGTCAGATGGCCCAAGTGGCAGAGCAGCTTGCACAGCAGCCTGGACCTATTGTATAACCTACTTCTGTTCTGGACCCCACTCAAAACTGTCAGTCCTTTGGGTCACTCACTAAATGAGCCAGAGTAACACACCCAAATGAGGAATGTGTTGCCTCCAAAATCCAAATAGGCTCACTAGACATTGTGCCTCTTTCTTGGTTGTAGAAGGGGACAAATGCAGCAACTTATCCGTTTCCCATTAACCTTACAAGGAATATCTCAACAGACCCCACACCACTGGACCCCTAGAAATTTTACTGACCCCTGAATTTTAGTCAGATTTATTTCCCATCCTCTGGTGCATAAATGTCTCACCAGTAAGTCCAGTGTACTTGCTACTTCTTGCTCCCTGGATCCAATCAGCATAATGTCATCAATGCAATAGACCAGTGTGATATCTTGCGGAAGTGACAAGCAATCAAGATCTCTCTGAATAAGATTATGACACAAAGCCGGAGAGTTGATATATCCCTGAGATAGAATGGTAAAGGTATATTGCTGGCCTTGCCAGCTGAAGGCAAATTGTTTTGGGTGGGCATTATGGACAGGAATGGAGGAAAAGGCATTTGCCAAGTCAGTGGCTGCATACCAGGTACCAGGTGATGTGTTAATGTGTTCAAGTAGTGAAGCCACATCTGGTACAGCAGCTGAAGTTGGAGTCACCACTTGGTTAAGCTCACAATAATCCACGGTCATTCTCCAAGATTCATGTGTCTTCTGCACAGGCCAAATGGGAAAGTTGAATTGGGATGTGGTGGGAATCACCAGCCCTGGATCTTTCAAGTCCTTAATTGTAGCACTCATCTCCACAATCCCTCCAGGAATGCAAAATTGTTTTTTATTTATGATTTTTTTAGGTAGAGGTAGCTCTAATGGCTTCCATTTGGCCTTTCCCACTACCAACCCTCACCCTACCAGTCAGGGAACCAGTGTGGGGGTTCTGCCAGCTGCTAAGTATGTCTGTGCCAATTATGAATTCTGACACTGGGGAAATGACTACAGGATGAGTCTGGGGACCCACTAGATCCACTGTAAGTCAGACCTGAGCTAAAACTCCATTAATTACCTGACCTCCATAAGCCCCTACTTTAACTGGAGGACCACAATGATGTTTTGGGTCCCCTGAAATTGAAATCAGCTCACAGCCAGTGTCCAGCAGTCCCAGAAATGTCTGATCATTTCCCTTTCCCCAGTGCACAGTTACCTGGTAAAATGCCAGAGGTCTTCTTGAGGAAGGATAGGAGAATGATTAACAGCATAAATTGTCAGTAGTGTAGTGGGGTTCTTCCTCAAGGGCACCTGGCCTCCCATTCATTCAAGGGGTTCTGGGTCTGTAAACTGGCTCAAGTCTGGAAATTGGTTGAGGGGCCATGATTCTCTTTTTTTGTAATTCAACTTAATCTTTTATCCATTCAACCTAGAAGTTTTCTGCTTATATAAATTAGGTAGGAATGAAGTAGGCTTCCTGTCAATTTCACTTCTAGGAACACCGTGATTAACTAGCCAATGCCAGAGCTCTACATCAGTCAGACTATTCTATTGCACTTTGCCTCTGCTGTCCATTATGGTAGCTATGCCCAGTTTGCGTTTGAAAGGTTGAGGTTCCTTGCCTTGGAAGGTTGAGTGCTGCCACTTGGCCCTTGCCATCTGGGGATCCAATTATTCCCATTGTATTTAAATTTTGTGGTTGAGTGACTGCAGTTCCCACTGTTAGATCTGACATACAGAGAAGAGCAATTACAGGGCTCTTCAAAGATACAGGTGCTGCCCTTACAAATCTGTTTTGCAAGGCATTGATCAAGGGTGTATCTTCTGGACTGTCCCAGCTGGGATGAGTAGGTCTAAAGTGACTAAACCACTCCACTACCCCAATCTCTCTAAGCCTTTGGATCCCCTCCTCTACATTAAACCAAAGTAGATCAGGCATTTTGAGCTTGTGCACAGTGGGCCATCTTTTCATCCACATTTCAGCTAAGCAAGCAAATAAACTATTAGAACTTTTTTTAACACCCCAAGCTGCAACATTAAATGCAGAGTCCCTGCTTAGTGGGCCCAAATGAATAAATTTGGCCTGATCCAACTCTATGTTCCTTCCACCATTATCCCACAGCCTTAATATCCATTCCCATGTCTGTTCTCCAGATGTCAGCTTACATAAATTAGAAAACACAAAGCAGTTATTTTCTAGTGTAGCACGGCTCCTCATGGGTCACATCTGAACCTCACCTCTAGGGACCCACCAGGACTTTAGTCAAGTTATAGGTCTAGAAGCAAACAGGGGTGTTGGGGGTGGCTCCTGAGGAGAATCAACATTATCTTGCCTGGCAACTGCCTCATAGTCACACCCAGGATCAATACTTTCCACCCTTCAATCCAATCAAGTTGACACTCAGTATTAACCATCACATATTGTGATGTGTGTATATGCCCCCATAATATGCCCTATTTGTAAAGTGGCATTTCCTTCCCATTACATTCTATATGAACTTACTATTTGTTACAGTAACTGCTGGAGTGCTTACAAATTTTAAAAATATATGTTTTATACCTATGTGTAAATAATGATAGCATGTATATAAACACAGATGACAAATACATCAATGCAAATAAATGTACTAAATTGCTGTTATTTCGTTAAAATAATGTAAAATATATGCAATAGATAAAATCATATAAATGTATGGTATGCAATAATAAGAGCTAACATTTCTTGTCTCATGTTATATGATAGATGCAATCCTAAAACTGTTACATATATTCTCTTACCTAGTATTCATAAATGACACTATAAAGTAAGTACTATTATTAACCACATTTTCTAAATGAGCACATTGAAGCACAAAGAGATTAAAGAATTTGCACATGGACCGCTCACATATTTTGGACAGAGACCATGATTTAAACTCTGACTCCAGACCCAACACTTTTAATTATTATGCTATTCTGTTTCTCAATCAGTGCACAGCATAGAGTTTTATACTCAAATTATTACATCAAGGAACAATAATTTAATGAAGCAAAACATGATTTACTTTGACACAAGAGCATATATTGAGATATGAGAAAAAGTATTAACTTATATTTTGTTAAAGTTTAAATATTTGCCACCAATTTATTATTTCACTCACTATTGCATGCCTATGTTCGTGATAATGTTAAACTATGAGAGGGATTGGTTAAGAGTAAACAAAATATGTTATTTAACTAATAGATAATATATTCTATGAACACAAATGTGTGTGTGTGTGTGTATGTCTGTGTGTGTGTGTATGCATGCTAGTTGAAAGAATTCGAGTTCCATGTTACTTGAAAGAATTGAAGCACTAGGAAAGTCGGTGATTACTTCAGACTAAAGGAGTAATGAGTGAGAATTAACTACAAGGAGAGTTGAGCTGATCTATGAAGTATATAATATGGGAATTTCAAGTAGAAGTACCAGTGAGCATACAGCAAAAGAAAAAATTGTATATTTACACAATGGCAACTAGCTTGATTTAGTTGGAGAGCTGTTGTTTACAAAAAAGAAGTAATGGTCAGTAGGATGGAATAACAAATAGAAAAAACATTATTGAAGGCATGGATTAGATGATAATTTTTTCAAGTTTATTTAAGATATAGTGAAAGATCTGAAAATGTTCTATCAAAAAATGCTGTGATGATAACAGCTATATTTTGGAAAGATTAATCTGGAAGATGTTAATAAAATAAGTCAACACAAGAATTTCTCAATTGTAAAATCACTAGGGGGACTTTTATAATAAATGAGGGAAAAAGGAGGCTCTTTTTAGACTTTTCCATAATTTAAACAGTAAAGTTTGGTAGCTTTAATTTTATAACTACATGACCTTAGAGAGAAATTACTGATCTCCTATTTCAAACCCTTAAAACTTCTGATAGCAAATAAAGAAAAAAAAACCTAAACTAACATTAAATTTTTTACTAAATAATAAAATGTTCTTAGAATATATTCATCAGTTTAACTTTTTCCTCATAGTTGTTTCTCTGTGAGTGGGTGTGTGAGTACTCCATGGGTGTTATGATATGCGATGAATCCCACTTTCTCTTTGTGTTCTGGAAGAGGCAGTGAATAACGATGAGCAACTCAATATACTCCTTTGCTTTCATCACTTCAGCCTTATATTGGATGAAATAACTGTTTAAAAAATAAAACATACTATGACTAAAGACCATGTTCTGCAATAGCAGCTGAAGATCTCTCCTGCCAAAATCCATTGCACAAGAACAGCATTTGACAAACCTACATTTATCCACCATCTTTTAAATTTTTGTATTGAAACCTCCACTTTCATCAAATAAATAACATACAAGAAACTATATGTATTATATATAATTATTGTATGTAATAAATTGTTTTATTTATACTTTATTATATACAATAATTACATATAATTTTATATATAATTTATAAGATAGTATAAAGTATTATAATTATATATAATTTTAAAGTGGCAAGTAGGGCAATATATATGAGAGTTAAAGATTCATAGCATCAATTACTTTATATACTTGGTTCAGTTCTGTTATATTTTAGGTAACTAAACATCTGGAAGTTTCTGAGCTCAAGAAAAAAATTATTTCCAAAATCCTTCAAAGTTAAGAATTAATAATGGCTTAAGTGCAAGTATAGTTACCTTTTCTGAAGGAAGTTAAACCCACTGTAGGTGAGTAGTACTGAATATTTTTTTCTTTTATTAGTGAGAAAGCTTTTATGTTTGGTCCCATTATTATGCACAAACGTTTCCAGATTATTGCAGGTCCAGTTATTTTTGTAAGGAAAATTGGCCGTAGGAAACTTTACCTTTAAAATAGTCCTGACAAATAAAAATGAATTTGCATTTTAATATTCCATTATTATATAAGCATAGAATGTAACAAAAAAACTTGAAGAATTAGCAGAACTTAGGACTGATAACTCTACATACTCACCTACTTTTATGTTCTCAGTTTGAGATGGAAAAACATAAACAAAGTGAAAAGCGTGACATTCATTGTGCCGTATTATTTCTGTGATTAAACATGTAATTTGGAAGTAAGAACACATTGTAAATATGGGTAAACAAAACATTCCTCCTTTATGTAGAGGGGGTAATTAGGCATGTGTGGCTGACAATTCCAGGAGCCCGAAAGTGGGGTTTTCTTCCCAGTAATCTAAACTTGTCAAATATATTTTTAAATGAAATGTTTCTCAGCTTTCTTTGTTTTGGAATTCAGGAAGTTGTCAGCATATATTAAGTCCAAATATCTAAACGTGCTGAAAATGATGTGTGCAGTATCTAAAAATATTTGTTTTTAAGGCAAGCAACATACATATTTAAAATAAATCAGTTATTCATTCTTTTTCCTTGTCTATTTCTAGATATGAAAGCTGAATTAGTCTCCTCTCTAAGCAACAATCTTCAGCTGAAGCTAGGATTTCTCTACAAATGTCAGGACTTTATTTGATTCAGAGAAATTGGGTAGTCTTTAATGAAA
The DNA here is from genome assembly GCF_028878055.3 of Symphalangus syndactylus. Classification (NCBI taxonomy): domain Eukaryota; kingdom Metazoa; phylum Chordata; class Mammalia; order Primates; family Hylobatidae; genus Symphalangus; species Symphalangus syndactylus. Next base: position 17,588,976 of record NC_072428.2, read on the forward strand.
TCTAGGAATTTTGTCTGTTTGCTGAACTGTTTTACAATATTTCATAAGAGTAATCATAGACTGTTTTTTTGGCCTGCCAAGACATTTGACACTGCTGATATTTTGAAAATGCATAATACACCTTAGTTATCTGAAAACAAGATTTTCTACAACCTCAGCTAGCCAGCGAAGTCCCAATGTTTATGAAGATTCTCCAGCCATCCAACCGTCAAAACCTGTGCCTTATTCTAGAAAGGATCATTGGCTCTTACATTGAATTGATTGACTCTATTGTAATAATATTAATAAACTTGTTTTGAAATATTCTCTTCTACAGCGAATTATATAAAATAAGTTAGAAAAATTGACAGAAAGGTACATTTAGTACTAAAGATCTCTTAGGCACAGGAGACGGAATGAACAACAACTTTATCAAAGGTACCAAAAAGCAATGATACAGAAATTGTATTTAGTGACAGAAAACAGCTTGTATACTTTCATCACCTTGGACAGTATCACTATATAATATTCAGCTCAGTCACTCATGTTTCTTAGAAACATGAATCATTTTTTAAAAGCTAAATTAGGTTCCATATATTATTTTTAAAGGGGCATGGCAGTGCATCAAATATTAGATTGATATCTCTCAGGGGGAAAATAATTATTCTTTCGTTTAAGCTTCACAGCTTAAATGTATCTTTAGAAAATTATTCCACAGGTAAAAATTCATTCCCCAAAAATGGAAAGGTGAAGTGGTGTTAGGGGATATAATATGCCAGTTATTGAAAACTGAAATTGGAATGACTTATCACTAATCATTCTAAAAACAATCTTTTTTTTTTTTTACATTGTAGAAACTGTTTTAGTTTACATTATTTTGTTTCGATAGAAGCAGGAGGTAGAGAAATTCTAGGCAGAAAGGGGCGTGTCCCTGGCAAAACCCCACCTTTGAGCCAAAAAGCCTGAAACCCATGGTCCAAAGTGAGAATTTCTATCCCTGCTTGCCCACTTACTTCCAATTGGTTCTTTCTGAATAATGTATTTTTACCAATCAAATGTTGCCTTTTCCAAAACTACCTATAGCCTGCCCCACTCCCCATCCTCTGCCTATAAAGATCCCAGACTCGGTTGGTAGAGGAAGAGAAGTGGTAGAAGAAGAAAAGTCAAGTAGTGAGGCAACTTAACTTCAGAGGGATGGCTGGATGGCTTAACATTGGAGAAGAGACAGCTGGAGATGGCCAGACTTCAGGGAAGATTTTCTGCCTGTTCCGTCCCTTCTCCAGCTCTCCTCTCCACTGAGAGCCATCTCCATCACTAAATAAAATTCTCCACCTCCAACCTTCTTCAAGTGTCTTTGCAATCTCTTTCTTCTTGGAGGCTGGACAAGAGCTCAGGACCCACTGAGTGTTGGTACCAAAAAAAGGCTTTCAAAGTGGTCCTTTGCTCTCACTGGTGGAGGGCAGCCACCCTATGTTATGAGGCAAGGGGCCGTTGAGCTGATAACACACTGCTGTCCATGAAAGGCAGAGCTAAGAGAACATTGTAACATGCCCTTTGGGGTCACAGGTACTTCCACTTGGGATGGGGGCCCACACAGAGCCTGCTCCTGCCAGAGCCCAAAGCAGCACTCGTTCAACCACATCTGGTCGGGCTGTGGGGCCTGCATTGGAGCCTGTTCCTGCAGATGCCCAGAAGGGCTGCCCGAAACCCACACTCACTTGCTGAATTGCTCCCTGTGCTACAAGAGGTTGAGCATGGTGGGCCAAGTAAATGGGGAACTCACGTCACAAGTGCAACAAAGCGGTCAAGAAAAACTCCTGAATCAATTTCACAGCCACAACTTTGTGAACTGTATATTCAGAGAAAACTGAGGATTAATGAGATTGAAATGGTTTGGATTTGTGTCCCCACCCAAATGTCATGTCAAATTGTGATCTCCAACATTGAAGGAGGGGCTTGGTGGGAGGTTATCAAGCCATGGGGATGGACTTCCTCCTTGCTGTTTGTCTGATAGTGAGTGAAATCTCATGAGATCTGGTTGTTTAAAAGTGTGTAACCCCTCCCTTTTTCTGTCTCTTTCTCTTTTTCCAGCCATGTAAGATGTGCCTGCCTCCTCCTCGCCTTCTGGCATGGCTGTAAGTTTTCTGAAGCCTCCCAGCCATGTGTCCTGTAAAGCCTGTGGAACTGTGAGTTAATTAAACCTCTTTTCTTTATAAATTACTGAGTCTCAGGTAGTTATTTATAGCAATGTGAGAATGGGCTAATACAGAAAATTGGTACTGGGAGTGGGGCATTACTAAAAAGATACCTGAAAATATGGAAGTGACTTCAGAAGTGGTTAATGGGCAGAGGTTGGAATAGTGTAGAGGGCTCAGAAAAAGACAGAAAGATGAGGGAAAGTTTGGAATTTCCTAGAGAGTTGTTAAACTGTTGTGATGAAAATGCTGATAGTGATATGGACAATGGATTCCAGGCTTAGGATGTTTCAGATGGAGATGACAAACTTATTGAGAACTGGAGCTAAGGTCACTTTTGTTATGCATGAGCAAAGAGATGATCTGAAAGCGGAACTATATACAATGGGGAAGCAGAGCATAAACGTTTGGAAAATTTGCAGCCCAGCCATGTGGTAGAAAAGAAAAACCCATTTTCTGGGGAGCAAAGTAGTTTAGGTAGTTTTCTATGGCAATGCGAGAATGGACTAATACAGAGATTAAGTGAATCATCCCAAGTCACAGAGCTGATAAATGGCAGAATGTGGCCATACACGTAAATGTCATCAAAGCAGTTTTTTTTTTTCCGTTTTCTTTAAGACCTTCCATTTCCACTTTTATTTAGATATTATACTTGTCAGTATAAATATGTCACATTACAGACTAGATAGAATCAACAGATAAGTGAAACTCACATCTTATTACAGTAAATCATTTTATTCCATTGAATTCCAAGATGAAATTGAAAGTACCTTACCATGGCAACACCAATCGGCATTATCCTGAGTTTCCAACTCTTGCTAAAGACGCCTAGCTGTAATTTATAAGACACAGAACTCCTGCTAAGGTTGTACATGCAGGAAGGGCTTTTGAAAGTTTTTAGGATTTTAAAAAACGTTGCTCATTCTCCTTTTCTCAAATGGCTTTGTGCCATTGTATATTTCCACCAAGATGGCAGAGGCAGACAAAACAAGAAAATAGGTAAGAGTCTTCCAGAATCAGGTTCCACAGATGGAAATCCAGCCTTTCCACTTCCTTAGATGTGTGACTTTTAGCAAGTTATTTATTGCTAAGTGCCTCCTATTTTCTTCTGCAAATGATAATATTAATATTATTTACCTCACAGCTTGCTGTGAAGATTAATTAGTGGAAACTCATTTATATAGGTTAAAAGCTGTGTGTAAAATGCACATTTCGAGCATTACAACAACTCTAAGATGTAGGTGTCTCTATCTTTGTTTTGGAGATGAGGGAGGTGATTGAGTCGTAGAATGTTAACTAACTTGTCCAGTATCAAACTGATGTGTGTGGCAGTGCAGGAAATAAAACACAAGCATGATTATGAAGCCTCTATTTTAACCAGTTTGATAATATATTAACCTAGAACTAGGTGGTGTGTGAAATGTCATATTCCCTAAAGTGGTACATTTTTAATGAGTTCAGTAAATGTAAAATTATGTGACTTTGGTTTTCATAAAACTAGACACTCCACTGATTTCTTAAAAAATATTTGTAAAGGATACCTTTGAATTCAAGGCCAGGTCGTTTACCAAAGATAACACTTTACTGACAAAAGTTGCCCTTACCAAATAATATCAGTTACCATTTATTGAGCAACTACTATATTTTAGCCTCTTTCATACATTATATTCAGATCTCATAAAAACAATGTAACATAGAGACCTATATGTGCAGATGAGCACACTGAGACTTTTAAAATTTGGGGACATTCACTTAAAGATATCTAAGTATAAAGCTGTAGACCTGTGAAATGAAACCAAGTTGGCTTAGCTCCCAAGTCTATAACTTTTCTACTCTGCAAAAGTGGCACTTACTATAATCTCCTCTGATGGCAAAACATTATATTTACTATGTAAGCACCTACCTAAAGATAATATCTTTATTCATATGAGATAATGTACCTGACATGCTTTCACATTCTTTTTGCTTTATTGTGAACTCAAGAATATTTATGTTAATTCCTCGATTTAAGTTGTCATCCATCCAGCTGCCCATTCAACCATGCATCCCTCCATATATGCAACCCTATTCACTCTTTATTTCATATACCCATTGAACTAATAGGTAGTGAATATTTCCTCTGTGCTAGAACTCTGCTTGGTGTTGAGAAAGAAGTGCTATTTTATTTGTGTGTGTGTATATATAAAACAAGTCTAATTTATAAGGGGAAAATAACACTTTCTTGAGAAGTCATGATTAGCTAGAAGCCTAAAATGAGTTATCTACTCAAAGGTGAGAGGTGGTTGTATTTAAAGTCTTATTCTTCCAAGTTTTCTTGGACCATCCAATCTTCTCTGAAGAGCACATCAGTGTGCTCTATTTTTTTCTCTCTGGTACTCAACTAGTCACTTATTTCCATTAAGGATGGGCAATGATAAAAGGGTTTGGGGAATGTTTAAATCATTTGAGAAAGCCATATTGACTTCTTGTCCTATTGCTTGTGGTAATAAACATGCAAATCATGGCCTAAAGGCAAAAGCAAACAAACAAACAACAAGCAAAAAATACTTTGTACTCTGTCATAAATAAAAATCCGCAGAATTACACTAGTCTTCAAAATTAATGGAATCTTGGGCATTTTCCATACACTACTCATTCCATAATAATTTTATCTATTAACTCAGTTGACATCTGAAGAAATGAAACAAGCTTTGTATATATGATAACCATGTGAGAGAGTTGCAGTCACTACAAAATAGACAGATTAACCCTAAACTCAGTAAATTAGCAATTTTGTATATATGTGTGTATATACACATTTAAATACCTGTTGTGTGTTTTGCATGTGGTGTTTTAAAAAATCCGATTAGCTAGTTTTTCTCAAATCTGGACTCTCTTGAACATATTTTGAGGGAGTAATTCTGTTCTCTTCTGAGTTCTTTTGTTTCTGAGTCTTTTACACATGAAATGTTGCAAACATACATTCTGCCATATAATTTATTCACTTATTTATTATTTAAAGAGCTATGCATCGAGCTCCTATAATCATCTGTTAGAAATTCATTAGACTCTTAGATACATAAGGAAACAAATTAGCATCCCATGCCTCATCAAATTTCTATTACAAGTAGCAAAGACAAACAATAAACCAGCAACTACACGTTCAGTGTGTCAGGTGGGGCTAAGGAGATAATTAAGGTTAGGCAAAGAATGTGTACCTCGTGTAAATTATATGGTTAGAAAAAACTTTTCTAATTGAACTGGTACTTGAAAACAGACATACAGATATCTGGCAAAAGCCTTTAAGGCAGATGAAGAGCAAGTGCAAAGGTTCTGAGACAGGAACTTGCTTAGTATTGTGTTCATTTTGACTGGAACAAGAAGGGAGATAAAGTGGCAGATACTGAGGCTAGAAGAAAGGTAGAGATACTGAGGATACATGCCTAATCGTTCAGGGCATTGCAAGCTGTTTTAAGAACTTTGAGGTTTTTTATTTTTATAGATTTAGGGGGTACAAGTGCAGTTTTGTTCCATGGGTATATTGCATAGTAATAAAGTCTGGGCTTTTCTTACACTGATCACCAGAATATTATACTTTGTACCCAACAGGTAATTTTTTAGCCCTAAACTCCCTCCCGCCCTCTGACCTGTGGAGTCTCCAGTGTCTGTTATTCCACTTTGTATGTCATCATGTACCCATTGTTTAGCTCCCACTTATGAATGAGAAAATGAGGTATTTGACATTGAATTGCTTTACTTGGATAATGGCCTCCAGTTCCATTCATATTGCTGCAAAATACATGATTTTCTTTTTTTAATGGATTACTAGTATTCCTTTATATATTTGTAAAAGATGACTGGATAAAGAAAATGTGGTATATAAGTGATATACACACACACCATATTTTCTTTATCCAATCTTCTGTTAATGGACACAGGTTGATTCCATGACTTTGCTATTGTGAATAGTGCTACAATAAACATACAAGTGCAGATTTATTTTTAACACAACGATTTCTTTCCCCTCGGTGGATACCCATTAGTGGCATTGCTGGATTGAATGCTAGTTTTATTTTTATCTCTTTGAGAAATATCCATACAGTTTCCCATGGAGTTTATAACTGATTTCCATTCCCACCAACAGTGTGTAAGCACCCCTTTCTCCACAATCTAACCAACATCTGTTGATTTTTTACTTTCTGAAAATAGGCATTCAGACTGGTGTAAGATGACACATCATTGTGGTTGCAATTTACATCTCTTTGATTAAGATTAGAGAAACGTTAGTGGTGTTGAGCATTTTTTCATATGTTTGTTGACTGCTTTTATGCCTTCTTTTGAAAAATGTGTGTTCGTGTACTTTGCTCATTTTTAAATTTTTTTTCTTCTTGAGTTGTTTGAGTTCTTTGAAGATTCCGAATACGAGGCATTTGTCAGCTGCATAGTTTTCAAATATTTTCTTCCATTCTGTAGGTTGTCTGTTTACTCTGTTGATTATATATTTTGCTGTATGAAAGATTTTCAGTTCAATTAAGTCCCATTTGTTTATTTTTCATTTTGTTGCATTTGCTTTTGAGATCCAGTCATAAGTATTTTGCCCAAGCCAGTGTACAAAAGAGTTTTTCACTAGGTTTCCTTCTACGACTTTTTTTTTTTAATAGTGTGAGGTCTTACATTTAAGTCTTCTTAAATTAATCGAGTTAATTTTGGTAGATAATGAGGGATATGGGTCCAGTTTTATTCTTCTGCATATGGCTATCCAATTTTCCCGGCTCCATTTATTAAATGGTGTCCTGTTGACTTTGTCAAAGACCAATTCGTTGTAGATATGTGAATTTATTTCTCTGCTCTTTATTGTCTACCATTGATCTATGTTTCTATTTCTGTATCTCCTTGGTTAAATGTATTCCTAAGTATTTTTATTTTTAGCTACTGTAAATGGAATTTAGTTCTCGATTTTGTTTTTAGCTTGATCATTATTGGTATATAGAAATGCTATTGATTGTTAATTAAAACGAATTGAGAAGGTACTAGAGTGATTTTGCCAAGGGAAATGAGTTGATTAGACTTGCATTTAAAAAATATCACTTTACTGTTTGTTTTGAGAATTAACTGTCTAGCAGAGAGTATTGTTAGTTGAGAGATTACAGTGCCTTGGTCTAGGGTACTTGTAACATACAGGGAAAAACACAGAACAAGTAGGACAAACATGCTTTCTATGTGAATTAGAGGTGATATATGTGATAAAGAGAGGAGACCATAGTAGTTGCAGGATTGAACTAAGTGAGTGGAAGGATGTAGCTGCTATTTACTAAGATGAGAAAGACAAAGGAGGTTTTAATGGGTAAAATCGGGAAAACTGCAAGCCAACATCACTAATATATGCCAACACTTTTTATGCATTACTCCATTAGCCTTTACATAAAAACTTACAAATGAGTTATTATCATCTCCTTTGTATAACAGAAGAAATAAAGAATAAGTGACAGTAAAAAATTATATAAATCTCTACAGATAAGACAGGACATCAGAATTTCAACTCATGTCTGTATTATAATGTCGTCATTGTCTGCACGATACCTGTCTTTTGCATTCTACTTGGCATTACATAAATGTTTACGAGGCTCTTTTCTGACTCCTTGATCCATCTGTAATCACCTAAGTGTATACATACTGTATGTTTTTCTGAAATTCCCATGAGTGTTTTATTTAGAGCAGACATACGGTGAGAGAGTATGGGACAGAATTGCCTCAGTATTGTTACCATACCTGACGAAACAAAAGCAAACAAACAAAAAACTCTTATGACTGCAAGGAAGATAGCTAATATTGCCTTTATGTGACATAACGTGATATTTAAATGTTTCATTTCATCACCTAGGTCAGTTATTAGTGAATAATGGAAAATTGAAGCTGTAAAATTACAAGCCAGCTGTCGTGTATACACACACACACACACACACACAGCAGTTAGATTTTTTGAAGAATATTAGTGCTGGAAAGGAACACAGAAGTACCATGTTACTATAGAAATAACAAAATAGGACCCAGTGTGATTACTTGTCAACATCACAAAACTAAAAAATCTGGCTTCAGAGTTTCTTCACTTGTTTGCAGATGTACACCTTTCCTATGTGTTGTGCTATATTCATAATATTTAATAATATCAATAAAAGTGAGGCTAAGGTTTAAAATGATACAATTTAGAAGCATTCATGGTGCATAGGAATCATTAGTACTGGTTAATATCATAAAAAAAATAGTAGGTTAGAAGTTTCAGAAAGTTTTTTTTACAAGGTTTTCTTGTCTTAGAGTTGTAAATTTGAGGAAGTTTGCTGCAAAGATTGTATAAATAGTGTTTCTATTTGAATAGGGCATGTCTACTTTGCTTAGGGAGTTGTTATTAGTTTCAGTATTGACTGGAAGTGAAAATATCAGGTGCTGTTCTGTGAAGGTCTGTCTTGGGAGTGAGTAGTCCACTAGAATCTATCAGTTGGTAAAAAATTGTTTGCTGATCCTGTGCCACTTGGAAGCTTTATAAAATCTTTCAGTTTCCTTGAGACCAAATAAGCAATAACTATTTCAATGAATGAAGTGATACCACTAGGTCTTGAAAAACGATACAAAATAATGCCTCTAAGGAAGACCTAATATGAGGAGAGGTTTTTGGTTTTCTTTTAATTGAAAAATTTTAAAAATATATATATTTATGGTGTACACTATCTTGTTTCAAAATATGTATACATTGTGGTATGGCTAAATCAAGCTATGCCTTATCTTACATACTTCTCTTTTGAGAAAAACAAAATCTACTCTCTTCATCTCAACTCAACACACTCTCTATTTCACTGTACATGTTTCCAGACATAAAACATATAAACAAACCTCTAATTTCAGTATCATATTGTTTTTGCACAAAGGAAAAATAATATATTTAATAAGTGAGAATCACCCATTTTACTGGCATTCTATATACAAAATTCCCTCATTTCTTAAAGTATTGTTGAGGCGATTGTGTGTATGTTTGTGTGTTGAGTAAGATTCAAGGTTAAGTGGTTATGAATTACTTATTAAAGGAAAACTCATACAGCATTAATAGCTTTAATTAAAACTGAAGCATTCTTTAAAATAATGGAAACTTTGGATTGTTTCACCACTTTTTGGCAAGAATTCATGTCTAGAATGGAGGAGGAGAAATGTCTGAGAATATAGTGATGTAACGTCCTTGCTTGCAAAACACATTAGGTAAATTAAGAAAGAAGCTGTAGGCTTCACATAATAATTCTTGTATGTCTAGACTCGAGTTGTCTAGAATAGATGCTGAATATATTTGAACCTTTTTATTTTGTCCTTCCATTTTTCAAGTTACCATATTTAGGTACAGAATGCCTTCATTATTACAAGGTATATGGCAAATGTTGACCCTTAAAATCACAGTTACATAAATGAAGTCAGTCTGAATTAATAAATGCATGTCTTTTCTGTAGAGCAAATAAGCCATTTATGTTAAATTATTCACAAAGGACATTTAGAAAATCATAAAAATTAATCATCATGGTTATACTTGTGTATGTATGTGTGTGTGTGTCTACATGTGTATATGTGTATGATTAAGCCTTCATTTCTTTAACAGACGAATGTTCTGAAGGTTGAAAGTTAAAATACCATGAGTTAATTTATGTTTTTATATTAATGTGAAAGCAGATTATTAGGGATACTGAACTATATGAAGCACAAACACTGCTGATTTTATTCTATATGTGTTTCACTTATTGGACTGCTTGGGTTTGAATCTTGATGCCAGTACTTGCTAAGTAGATAATTTTCTTACTCATAAATTGCTTCATCCTCCTGAAATGTTAAATGAAGGCAACAATAGTAACATGTCATAGGTTTGTTTGCCATTATCGACATAATTATTAGGTTGGTGCAAAAATAATTGCTGCTTCAGACTGTGAATTTTGAATCATTATAACTAGGTTCAAACACATCTTTATTAATCAAAATAGGAACCATTGCAATCAACACATTTTTGCCAACAAGAAATAAGTTTGTTTATTCCTGTAGCATAAAAAATCTGTGCTTTGGCATTCAAAAAACTCTTGGGAAGCATTTTCTGCATCCTGCTGATTGTGGGAGCGTTTTCTCTGCAAAAAGTTGTCGAGATGTTTGAAGAAGTGATAGTCGGTTGGCAAGAGGTCAGGTGGATGAGAATATGGCGGATGAGACAAAACTTTGTAGCCCAATTGGTTCAGCTTTTGAAGCGTTGGTTGTGCGACATGTGGTCAGGCATTGTTGTGGAGACTTGGGCCATTTCTGTCAACCAATGCTGACTGCAGGCCTTGCACTTTTCAATGCATCTCATCACTTTGCTGATACAATGTTTTTCACTGGGATTCAGAAAGCTATAGTGGATCAGACCAGCAGCAAACCACCAAACAGTGAATATGACCATTTTTTGGTGCAAGTTTGGCTTTTGGAAGTGCTTTGGAGCTTCTTCTTGGTCCAACCACTGAGTTGGTTATTGCTAGCTGTTGTATAAAATCCAATTTTTATTGCACATCACAATCCAATCAAGAAATGGTTTGTTGTTGCTGTGTAGAATAAGAGAAGATGACACTTCAAAATGATTTTTTAAATTTTCACTCAGCTCATGAGGCACCCACTTATTGAGCTTTTTCATCTTTCCAGTTGGCTTCAAATGCAAAACAATCATAGAATGGTCAACGTTGAGTTCTTTGGTAACTTCTCATGTAGTTATCAGAGGATCCACTTTGATGATTGCTCTCAGTTGGTCCTTGTTAGCTTCCGATGGCCGGCCACTATGCTCCTCATCTTCAAGGCTCTCTTCTCCTTTGCAAAACTTCTTGATCCACCACTGCACACTGTACATTCATTAGCAGTTTCTGGGCCAAATGTGTTGTGGATGCTACAAGTTGTCTCTGATGCTTTACGATCCATTTTGAACTTGAATAAGAAAATCGGCTGAATTTGCTTTTTGTCTAACATCATTTCCATAGTCTAAAATAAACATAAAATAAACAGCAAATAATGTCATTAGCCGAAAAAAAACAAACAAAAAACAAAACGTAAAATGAGAAATGCCCATTAAAATGATGTATAACATAACCATATTTAGGAATGTATTTCAATATCAAATGGCAAATTCCAACAATGCAAAACCATAATTACGTTTGCAATCACCTATAATACACGTAGATATCTTAGAACATTTCTATGTATAATACATGTACAAATAATGCTAATAACTATCAATAATATTTTTCATTTTTACTGATATTTGACATTATTTCCTGAACTTTACTAAAATTTACCTAATTTGACATGTTTGATGACCTTTTATGTTTTTGGTAACTCTTTTATTTAATGTCTAAAATGTTTTTTGTATTTATAAAATCGTATTTATTGTGAAAGTTTTGGATATAAATTTTTCAGTGAGCAATTTAAAAGCAAAATTTCATTAACTAAAGATTATCACTATTCATGTTTGCTGATTTGGTGAGTTTCTTTTCAGTCATAGCTTTTATGAATATTTTATGTAGTCTAATTCATTGTGTATGAAATTTTATATTATTTAATTAGCACTTTAAAACATTTTTCTGTATGATTACAATATTTAAAAAAAATTTTTAATGGATGCATAATATTCTACCTGGTGAATTAACCATGATTTAATTAGAAAGCCATATATAGCTGTTAATCTTAGTGCTTGCTCAGCATGAAACCACCACTTTTCTGATTTCAAATGAATTCTGTCCTCAAGAATGATCATAACAGCTAAGAATCTTATTAATCACAAATAAATAAAATGTTTGAGTAAGTCTATTTGCTCACGAGGAGAGGGAAATAAAAAAGAAGAGAAAAGGAAATAAAAAATAGCATTTTTTGTGGGACAGGTATTATAAGTGCTGATTTCATTTTGTCATAAGTTTAGAATTTAGAGAATGTATCTTCTAAGATTTTAGATCTAATAAGTATGGGATACAAGCCTAAAATGCATGCAATCTGATTGCAGGACCCTACACTCCTACTCGGGAGGATACATTGACTTGTTTGTATTTATCATTGATAAATATACTATTTTCACTAGCCTTTCAAAAAAAAGCTTAAAAAACTCACATTACAAATTATCTTATAGGAGAATCATTGCTAGAAACTAGTAAATAAAAGAACTGACACTCGAATCCTCATTTCTCACTAAAATAATGGTTGTCCTAAGATAATATCTATATTCTTTATAAAGGTTTTTTTGCTTTTGTTTTTATTTTAGTTTTTTATGTGAATAATCCTACTGTTTGGCAAGTACATAAGTGAACAAGATCTATGTCATAAAATCTTCTTCCTACTACAGTACTTAGAGAGAAATAAGATAATAAGAAATCAAACCTCTGCAATTTATAAAATTGGAGATCTATACTGTTTAAAACATAAGTAGTTTAAGAAATCGGTAATATTGCAGCTCTTTTTTTTTCTTTTTGGCTTTTAATGTTTTGCCTAAGAGGTCTTCTATTCCCACAGAAAAGCAATAGATATAAGTAAAATCATTTCAATTATAACAAGACAAAGAATTAATTAGATGTCTGTTTTTAACTGTGATTTTATTACCTTTAGATGCAATATTAGTGTTTGCCTTATGGCAATTTTTAAAACTATTTTTGTAGAAAGCTAACGGGCTTTGATGCTAAAATGTGCTCAATTTTATCTTATTGGTGACTGTGAACCATTTTGTTCAATTAAACTTTAGCTCCAGGGTTTATGTAATATTCATTTATTTTATAAATCATTAAATAATCATATACTGGATTATGTCTTAGATACTGTATTTAAACAATGGGGGTACAGTGACAGGTAAGAAATTAAAAATGAAATCTGTTATTTGTAGTCCTTATTGTTTAGTAGAGTAGGCAGAAACCTACACAAACAATTAGCAGATTATGTGATGCATTCTATAGTAGAATTTGATACAGGGTATTAATGAAACATTCAAATGAGGGAAGCTGATGTTGCTTGGTGTTTGAAATGAGTTGAATAGCAACCCCCTCCAAATTCCTGTCTATCTGGAACCTCAGAATATGACATTTTTTCGGAAACACAGTGTTTGTGAATGTAATTAGTTAAGATGAGGTAATACTGGATTAGGGTAAGCTCTAAATCCAGCTTACTGGATTGACATGTTAGATGACCTTTTATGTTGTATGTTAACTCTTCTATTTAATGTCAAAAATGTTTTCTGTATTTATAAAATTATATTTACCGTGAACGTTTTGGAAATGAATTTTTCAATAAGCAATTTAAAAACATCAAATTTCATTAACCAAAGATTATAACTATCTGTGGTGGCTGATTTGGTGAGTTTCTTTTCAGTTATAGCTTTCATGAATATTTTACATAGTCTAATTCATTGTGTGTATGAACTTTTGTAATTGCCTAATTAGCACTTTAAAACGTTTTTCTGTGTGTCTTTATTTATGAAAGAAAAAACTGGATGCAGAGACACAGAAAAACACATGGAGAAATGTTCTTGTGAAGATAGAGACTGGAGAAATAAGTTATTCTGTTCTAAGCCAGGGAATGCTTGGGGTCACCAGAAACTAGAAGAGGCAAGAAAGGGTTCTTCCCTAGAGACTTTAATGGGAGCATGGCCTTGCCGACAACTTGATTCCAGATGTCTAGCCTGTGTAACTATGAGAGAATTAATTTCTATTGTTTTAAGTCACCTGGTTTATTGTAATTTTTATGGTGGACCTTGGAATCTAGTAGAGATTTTAATACCAAAAGAGAGATATTTCTGCAGCAAATAAAGAAGTGGAAGTGGATTCGAAATTGGGTAAAGATTTGAGAGCTAAAACAATTTTGAGGTGCATTGTCAGAAAAGCTCACATTACCTTTAGGAGAGTGTTGATAGGAATATGGATGTTAAAGGCGATTCTAGTGAGGGATCAGAAGGAAGTAAGGAGTATGTTAGATAGCTCTTCTTTTGTTTTAGATAATTGCTTACATCATCAACAGAATGTTGGTGTAAATATCAATGTTAAAGGTGCTTCTGGTATAGTCTCAGAAAAATAAAAGGAACATGTTACTGGACACTGGCTGAAAGATAACCCTTGCTATAAAGTGGTAGAAAACTTGGCTGAATTGAGTTGTAGTGTTGAGTTGGAAAGTAGAATTTGTAAGCTCTGAACTTGAATATTTAGCTGAGGAGATTTCTAGGCAAGTTGTAAATTATGTGGCTTGGTTTCTCCTTGAGCTAATAACAAAAAAAAAGATAAAAGACATAAATAGACACTGGAACTTTTAAGTAAAAGTGAACCAGCACTGGATAATTTGGAAAATTCTCAACATATCTAGATATTATGTTATAGGAATACATCCAAGGGTATGGCTGAGAACAAACTTTTGCTGAAGAGATGGTGTGTAACATGTGAATCCAATCTCCCATCTCAGCAGAAACCAGGAATAGAAATGGGTTATCCAAGAAGAATCTGTAGAGAACCTTCTTGTGCAATGTCATAGGTCTCCTTCATATATGTGGGAGACTAACAAAGTCTTTAAGAATATTATATTAGCAGAAACACTGCCAACATGGACTGAAGGGTAGATACATAGGATGAAATGAAGGACAGCCGTTTAATTTCTGGGATACAAGCAGGAAATGGACTGATAGTACTACTCAAGTACTTACGTTTGCATATCCATCAACAAAAAGGAAAAATTAGGAGAGAGAAAAGAGGCAGACAGAAAATGCCAGCCAGACAGTTACATGGCAGGGACTCATGGGGCTTCTGCAGGCCCAGAAGAGGAGCTAATGGGGCCTCCTTGAGCCCAGGGGTTGACTGAGCCACAGGGAAATATTCTCGGGCCTTGCATCCTAGTGGAATTTACCCTGCTAGATTCCAAATTTGCTTTAGACCAGTGACCCTTTACCCTTTACCCTTCCCATTTTCTCCCTTTCAGAATGAAAATCTTTATCCTATATCTGTCCTGTGTACATTAGAATCAGATAATTTGTTTTCTACTTTCACAGGCCCACAGACAGAGGGAAATTTTGCCCCATAATGGATAATACCCAGAGTCTTATTCATAATTATATGATGATTTAGATAATGAAATTTGAAACGTTTATAGCTGACTTTATATGAGATTTTAAATTTAGGGGTTATGCTCAAATGAATTAAAACTTTTTGGATATTGAAATGTGGTAAATATAGTTTTCATTGGGATAGACATAAATTTTGGTGGCAAGAGGGTGGGCTGTATGAGGCTGAATAGTATCTGCTCCCCAACAGCCCCAACAACAACAACAACAAAATTCATGTCCATCCAGAACCTGAGAATGTGACCTTATTTGGAAATAGAGTCCTTAAATATTTAATTAGTTAAATTAATATTAGGTCATACTGGTGCTTTTGTAAAAAGAGGAAAATTTGAACACAGAGACACAGGAAGAAGATATCTTGTGAAGGTAGAGGCAAAGGCTATAGTTATGCTTCCTCAAGCTAAGGCATGGCTGAGACCATTAGAAGCTGTAAGAGGCAAGGGGAAAGTCTTCTGTAGAGCCTTTAGAGTGGGCATGACCCTCCCAACACTTTGCCCTCAGACTTCTAGTTTCCAGGCAATGAGAGAATAAATTTCTATTGTATTAAGGTACCAATTTTGTAGTAATTTGTAATGACAACCATAGAAAACGGGTACTGTGAAGAATAGATAAGGCAGAGCTTCACAAAGGAAAAAATATTTGAGTTGGCTTTTAAAGGATAAATATGTTTTATAGGCCTAAGAGAGTAAGATATATATAAAAAAGTCCAAGTTCTGAAAAATAGAGAAGTTCGATTTCTGAAATAAAAGATGACTTCACACAAAAATATTCTGTCATAAGAGTAACACAAAATAACTGTCTGATACTTGACACTGAATACCATTGGGCCAAATTTGTCATGCAACCCCTCTCCATATGGCTTTTGCTCATATGTCCAATGTTTTCTATGGTCATGACTATTATTATTGAACCTAATTTTTTAAATGTTCACAGTTTTCTGGAATTATAATTGAAATAATATATGAAAGGATTTGAAGTATAGAATGTGATGATTTTTTTAAAAATGTAGATATCTGTAAAACCATCACCACAATCAAGATAATACACATTTCTATCGTGCTTAAATGCTTCCTCATGCCTCTGCAATATTTTCTTTACTCACTCCCATGTCCCAATCCCAGGTTATCGTAGATTTGCTTTCTACTACTGTAGATTAGTTTGCATTGTCTATTTTTTTCAGAAAAACATACAGTAAGTACTCTTTTTGACTTGATTTATTTCATGTAGCATAATCATTTGCAATGTATCTATGTTTTTCTGCATTAGAAATATTTCTGGCCGGGTGCGGTGGCTCATGCCTGTAATCCCAGCACTTTGGGAGGCCGAGGCGGGCAGATCATGAGGTCAGGAGATCAAGACCATCCTGGCTAACATGGTGAAACCCCATCTCTACTAAAAATACAAAAAGTTAGCTGGGCATGGTGGCAGCCTCCTGTAGTTTCAGCTACTCAGGAAGCTGAGGCAGGAGAATGGTGTGAACCCAGGAGGCGGAGCTGGCAGTGAGTCAAGATAGCACCACTGCACTCAAGCCGGGGTGACAGAGCGAGACTCCGTCTCAAAAAAAAAAAAAAAATACTTCTTAGTTAACATTTTAAATTTTATTTCCATCACTTCAAGGACTTATCCTTTCTTTGCACTGCAAACAATCCAACTGTACTCTTTTAGTTACTTTGCAATGTACAATTACTATCAAATACTAGATTTTATTCATTTTATCTAACTATATTTTTGTGCCTATTAACCATGCCCCTTTCCCCCAAGCCCCATTACCTTTCCCAGTCTCTGGTAATCATCATTCTATTCTCTTATCTCCATTAGTTCAATTGTTTTAATTTTTAGCTTCCACAAATAAGTGAGAACATGCAAAGTCGTTCTTTCTGTGCCTGGCTTATTTCACTTATGTCCTTTGGTTTCATCCATGTTGTTGCAAATGACAAGATATCATTGATTTTATTGCTGCATAGTAGTGCATTATAAGGATATGACACAATTTGTTTATATATTTTCCGTTTGTTGGGCATTTGAGTTGTTCCACTTTGTGGGTATTACAAATGAAATTGCTACATACATTTGTGGACAGATGTTTGCGTGACTGTTATGGGCTGAAATGAGTATCAACAAAGTTCATATATAAAGTCCTAATCTCCAACATCTCAGAATGTAACTATTTGGTGATATAGTCTTTAAAGAGGCAATTCAAATAACGTCATTTAGGTGGGCCCTATGCCAATATGACTGGTATTCTTAAAAAAAGAGGAAATTTGGACACTTGCTAAGGGATGACCATGTGAAGACACAGGAGGAAGATGGCCATCTGCAAGCAAAGAAAAGAGGATTTAGAAGAAACCAGTCCTGCTGACATCATATTCTCAGACTTCTGGCTTCCAGAATTGTGAGACAATAGAATTCTGTTGTTTAGAACACCCAGTCTGTGGTATCTTGCTATAGCAGCCTAGCAAGCTAATAGAGTAGGCATATGCCTCGATTTTCTTTTTATGGGTTATCTGGGACTATAAACGTTTGGTTTGTATTCTAGGTTTACTTTTTAAAAAAAAATAAACCAACAAACTGTTTCCAAAGTCATACTATTATTTTAAATTCCTACCCACAGCAAATGAGGGTTCTAATTTCTCTGTGCCCTGGCCAATTCATGTTATGATCAATCTTCTAAATTTTAGCCATGCTAGTGGAGGGATGGGGGTGGAATAATATCTAATTGTGGCATTAATTTTATTTTCTTAATGACTAATATGTTGAATGTCTTTTTGTATGTGATATTTGAAAACACAATAAAATGAATTAAATTCAAAAATAATACTTCTACCTCATTATAAGTAAGGGGAGAAAATAAATGTTCATATTTATCAAGCCCAGCTGTTTATTTTTTACAAACTAATGGACATTTTTCATTGAATACCTCCACCTTTGATCTAAACTTCCTTAGAGTTCAAGAAAATAAGTGAAGAGTGGATACTTTAATATTAAAAATTGCTCTAATGGAAAACTACTAGAGGATTCTATACTTAAATTTTCAGTTCGGAGTCCTTCCTGTTGTATTATATTTTGAATTATATCTAGGTTATATGCTAGATTTTGGATTATCTTTAAAAAATTGGAAATTATTCTGAAGTACTTTGGTGTAAATCTTTCCGGATTAAGCAATGCTACAGTCCCTCTGCCATTTTGTACTAATAATATTGTGGTTTTCCAGTATGCATTTGAATGAAACCACTTGGTAATAATTATCTTGGCTTTTAAAAATCCCATCTAGTCAATCCTATGTGACTTTGACTTACTAATGTACAAGGGACCTACGTGCCATTGTTTTGGGTAAAGTAGGGAAATGCTTTTCATGATTTTCTAGTTTCAAATATTATCCTGCCACTTACTGAGTGTGTGATTTTGGCCAAATTGCAAAACCCCTCTATGTCTCAGTGACTTCATTTATAAAATGTAGATTAAAATGGTATCTTTTTCCTGGATAATTAAGCATCTTAAATGAATAATATGTGTAAGTCACTTAGAATTTTTTATACTCTATGTAGTAAGCACATGATAGTAAGAGGCTCTGTTATATAAAATATAGTTCATAATTTCAACTTCTGGATACTTTTATAGGATTTGATAAAATAATATATGTAAAGGTGCCTGATATATAGGGTTTCCAATTCCAAGGGGGTCTGAAATTATGTTTTTGTGGCTGCTATTGACAATCTTATTGATATAAAGAAATATTTATGTAAAAGAGTTTATCTATTGTTTTCTATTATAAAAGTAATTCAAATTAGAATAAGGAAAGCTTTGATGGATTCTTATTTTCTTAACATGATTTTAGTTCAGCCATGAGGGGCTAAATGCCAACTCCAAAGTATTTCATGATACGTTAGATCAATCAAAATGCTTGATCAATCAAAATGCCTTTCCATCTACCTTTTTACTTCAATATATATAGATACTACAGACAAAATAAATGAAAGAAAAATATCAATCAAATGTTTGATTGCTGAAGGAGTAATAGCTTTACAGTTCTTGATTTATGTACAATTTTAAAAGTCAGCCATGGCACTGTGTATGAAAGAATGAGTACAAACACTAAAATGAATGGTGATTAATTAAAAGTAAATTGGATGGGAAATTAGAATTTTCACTTAATTTTGCTGTTTGGAAAGTTCTCATCTCTTAACAAGTGGTTCAGACAAATGCTTATTGATGCTAGTTAATGAAGGTATTAAAAGAGGAGTGAACTTTATTTGGGGAAACATTTCAGATGGAAATATATTGTTTTCCCACAGATAGTTTTTACTTTCCAAGAGCTTAGTAGAAGTGTATTTTGCCAATTTTAATTATCTGACCATTAAGAGGAATGGAGAATTTTCTTGCAAGCAGCTAAGAGAATTTCCAGTGCTTTAATGTGTTTAGAGAACCCAAAGTGAGTTATTATTTTATTTTTAATTCAAACTTGGCTTAGATTTGGTCCTCTAGGAGATAAACTGGAAGACGTTGGTTTTGAAAGAATAATAACAATAACAATATTAAGGGTTTATGTTATTTACTAATTGTTTTTTATTCATTCCCAAATGGGTGAAAATGCCTCTTGGTAAATTTTCCAAGTGTTTGCAGGTGCCGAGTATGTCAAAATTGCACCTGCGGATTTCTATGAATGTGATTTCAGTAAGCTTCGTGCTGCACAGTATATGGTAAATGCAATAAAAACAGATGGACCTAGGGACAGCTGGAGTCTGAGAAGAAACAATGAAAATAACAACAAGGGCAACAGAAACAATAATCTGGCAGTTGTTATCAATGTAGTTCTCATCTTTCATTGGATTAGGGAGCATAGCAGGGCTTTTCAGCATCAAATCACTGGCAGTTGAATTACAAATAGGAGATAAATTGCACAGACTTCTCAAATTAGTAACCCAACTAAAATAACAGGGAGTAATAATATATAATCCCAGGTATCTCTGTAATAAACAAGACCCAAGTCTTCCAGGGCCAGCTGCCAAATTTCCTCAATAGTCTTACCTTCTCTGAATTCACTTTCTGTTGTAGTCTTTCATTAAATTCTATAGATCCTTTCTGGAACTTTATTCTCTAATTGCAGAATTTTCCCATTTCCATGGCTAAAAATTAGCTTACTCATTATTTCAAACAAGAGTTATTACAAAGATGTCCTGTTACTCGTAAGATGATATGGCATAGTGGAGATTATGCATGCAATTTTAACTGATTTTTAACTTCATCACTTGCCATTTTCGCCCTTCCAAAACTTAACTACCTGATATAAAAATACTGGGTATCACAATTCAACATGATTCGGGTGGGGACAAATACACAAACTATATCTACACTTCTGATTTGGCTCATGTAGTGTTTATTAGGTTTCTCCACTGTAATGTTACTCATTTTTCTTCTCTTTTAATACTGTACTCTTTAGAAGGAAGTCACTGTGAGTACCCCTCACTTAAGGAGATGAGAATTGTCCCTGACCCCATTGACAAAAAATTAATTGCATAAATTTTTGGTATTTTTCTGCACAGAACATGTGTTTCATAACAAACCCCATTTTGTTACTTATGCATTTAATCATTTATTTCTGTCAGTATAAATAATACGGTTTGGCTCTGTATCCCCACCCACATCTCATCTCATAGCTCCCATAATTCCCACATGTTGTGGGAGGAACCGGGTGGAAGATAACGGAATTATGGGGACAGGTCTTTCCCATGCTGTTCTCATGATAGTGAATAAGTTTCATGAGATCTGATGGTTTTAAAAATGGGAGTTTCCCTGCTCAAGCTATTTTTGCCTCCTACCATCCAAGTAAGACATGACTTGCTCCTCTTTGCCTTCTGCCATGATTTTGAGGCCTCCCCAGCCATGTGGAACTGTAAGTCCATTAAACCTCTTTTTCTTCCCAGTCTCAGTTATGTCTTCATCAGCAGCAGGAAAATGGACTAATACAGTAAATTGGTACCAAGAGTGGGGTGCTGCGGTCGATAACTGAAAATGTGGAAGTGACTTTCGAACTGGGTAACAGGCAGGGGTTGGAACAGTTTGGAGGATTCAGAAGAAGACAGGAAAATGTGGGAATATTGGAAACTTTCTAGAGAATTGTTGAATGGCTTTGCTCAAAATGCTGATAGCCACATGGACAATAAAGTCCAGGCTGAGGTGGTCTCAGATGGAGATGAGGAACTTGTTGGGAACTGGAGCATAAGTGACTCTTGTTATACTTTAACAAAGAGACTGGCAGCATTTTGCCTGTGCCCTAGAGATTTGTGGAACTTTGAACTTGAGGGAGATGATTTAGGGTATCTGGCAGAAGAAATTTCTAGGCAGGAAAGCATTCAAGAGGTGACTTGGGTGGTGTTAAAGGCATTAAGTTTTATAAGGGAAGTAGAACACAAAAGTTCAGAAATTTGCGGCCTGACACTGCAATAGAAAAGAAAATCCCATTTTCTGATGAGAAATCCAAGCAGTTTGCAGAAATTTGCATAAGTAATAAGAAGCTGAATGTTAATCCCCAAGACAATGGGGAAAATGTCTCCAGCGCATGTCAGAAGTCTTCACAGCAGCCCCTCCCATCACAGGCCCTGAGGTCTGGGGGACAAGATGGTTTTGTGGGCCAGGTCTAAGGTCCCCATGCTGTGTGAAGCCTAGGGATTTGGTACCCTGTGTCCCAGCTGCTCCAGCCATGGCTGAAAGGGACCAACGTAGAGCATGGGTCATGACTTCAGAGGGTGCAATCCACAAGTCTTGGCAGCTTCCATGTGGTGTTGAGTCTGTGTGTAGACAGTAGTCAAGAATTGAGGTTTGGGAACCTCTGCCTATATTTCAGAGGCTATATGGAAATGCCTGGATGTCCAGACCAATGTTTGCTGCAGGGGCAGGGTTCTAATGGAGAATCTCTGCTTGGGCAGTGCAGAAGGGAAATGTGGGGTCAGAGCCCCCAGACAGAGTCCCTCCTGGGGCATTGCCTAGTGGAGCTGTGAGAAGAGCTCCAGACCCAGAATGGTAGATCCACCGACATCTTGCACCATGCTCCTGGAAAAGCTGCAGACATTCAATGCCAGCCTGTGAAAGCAGCCATAAGGGAGGCTATATCCCACAAAGCCACAGTGGTGGAGCAGCCCAAGACCATGGGAACCCACCTTTTGCATCAGTGTGACCCAGATGTGGACAGGAGTCAAAGAAGATAATTTTGGATCTTTAAGATTTCACTGCCCTGTTGTATTTCAGACTTGCATCGGGTCTGTAGCTCCTCTTTTTTGCCAATTTCTCCAATTCGGAATGGTTGTATTTACCTAATTCCTGTACCTCCATTGTATCTAGGAAGTAACTAACTTGCTTTTGGTTTTACAAGCTCATAGATGGAAGGGACTTGCCTTGTCTCAGATGAGACTGGACTGTGGACTTTAGAGTTAATGCTGAAATGAGTTATACTTTAGGGAACTGTTGGGAAGGCATGATTGGTTTTTTTGAAATGTGAAGACATGAGATTTGGAAGCGGCCAGGGGTGGAATGATATGGCTTGGCTATGTGTTGCTACCCAAAATCGCACCTTGTTGCTCCTATAATTCCCACTTGGTGTGGGAGGGACTCAGTGGGAGATAAATGAATCATGGGAGTGGGTCTTTTGCATGCTTTTCTCGTGATAGTGAATAAGTCTCTTGAGATCTGATGGTTTTAAAAATGGGAGTTTCCCTGCACAAGCTCTCTCTTTTTGCCTGCTACCATCCATTTAAGACATGACTTGCTTCTGCTTGCCTTCCGCCTTGACCGTGAGGCCATCCCAGCCATGTGGAACTGTAAGTCCATTAAACCTCTTTTTCTTCCCAGTCGCAGGTATGTCTCTATCAGCAGTGTGAAAACGGACTAATACAATGGACTTGTGGATATTAATTTTAAACTTGTTATTTATTTTGTTGTTCAAATTGTCTCAGGTTTGGTGATTAGGAGTTCCTTCATTTAGCTCCTATGACCTTTTGACATACCCATAGTTAGGTATCTTTGTTTGCTTGTTTCTGTTTTTTAAGTATTTTCTTACTTTCTGGCACTAAAAGATGCCCAGGCTTGTTTTATGTATTCTCTATTCCAGCCCTACAATCAGCTATTTCTCCGATGAACCGTGTTTTCTTTTACTGGAAACCAAGGTTTGGCACTTGTTGTCATCATTACTACTGGGATGCTGCTGCTTCTGTGCCCTTTCAGCTGAAAAAGCAAGAAATATCTGTATCTTATGCCTTTTAATTACCAGAAATTTGAAATTTTAATATTTAAAATTCAGAAACTTAAATACATTTTAAATAAATAAATTCTTTGGAAAGAATTTTTTTTTTTAATTCAGAAATTTGAAATTTAATACATTTTTAATTTTTTAAACCCAAGGATATTTACACTATTATTATTTTTTTAAAAACTATATTTTTAAATTTTCTACACTTATTTGTATTGTGATCTACCTACTTGATATTGTTTGTATAGTTCATGATTTATGGGTAAAACTTGATTTTTTCACTGGTGATATCTAATTGACCTAAAGCAATTCTCTAAAAAGATTATCATTTTTTTCATAAATAACTAGCATTGGGCTTGTATCCAGAATGCAAAAAGAAAATATTGCAAAACAGTTGAAAAATGACAATAATTTAAAAAAAAAAGTGATGGAGCAAGTAGAATGGTAGTTCACAAATAAGCATACTAAGTTATTAAGTAAATACATGAAAAATTGTTCTGTTTCATTATCTGTCAAATGAAAATTTAAGTTGCAATAAGATACAATTGTATAACTATGAGAATGTTTAATGTTTAAAGGACTAAAAATGTTATGTGTTGATTAAGACATGGAGCAACAGAAATTTTCATTCGCTGCTGTGAATAGGCTTATTGGTACAACTCCTTTTGAAAAACCATTAGCATTATTGACTAAATTTGAACATACTCAGGTATATTCCAGAAGAAATGAATACACCTGTGAACAAAAGACATGCATAGCCATGGCCATAGCCCCTGTTGAACGCAATTTAAAGATATATTTAAGTGCAGCATGATGAAATTGATCACATATTCATACGAGATAATACTAAACAACAATAAAAATAATAATCAAAATATTTGGGTTTCTTTAAAAAGAACATACCTTATAATTTAATTTACATAAGCAAAGCTAGTATATTGTGATAGAAATCAGGAGTGTGTTTTATTTGGGGTGAAAACACGGTAGTGTTTAGGAGGAGGCTTTTTGTCTTCTGTGGTGTTGGCAGTGGTTTATTTCTTGGCTTACGTAGCATTTACAAGAGTGTTCAGGTCTGTGGTAATTTATATCTATGGACTTAAATTTGTGAACTTTTCTGTGTGCATGTAATGCTTCGATTTTAAAAAATTAAAAATGCAATACATTAAAACAGCAAAAAACGGATAAAAACATGTATAAGCACAGCGTTATGCCTTGCTGTCATTTGATATCATGGGATCTGACTCCTTTGCAAATCCGAAGAAGTCACACTTGGAATAAAGATGAAATTTAAGGCTTTGTGAGACGAAGAACAGAAGCACAATCTTTTAGAGGTAACTTAGTTTGCAGAGAAAAGTGGCATGAATTAAAATAAACAACTTGTCCTCTGATATAGTGTGCCTGTTTTACGATCTGGAAACAGTGTTACATTCCTCTTTGAAAAATCACACCTAAATGAACAGAACAGCAATAAAGGCAATCATTGCAAAATTTTTTTTCTTTGTAAATATTTCATGTATATTAATAATAATTTAATTTAGAAGGATTAATGACATTTTGATGAACACCAAAGCAACTAATGATTAATCTATTTATTATAGAGTGCTTCTGCTTCAGATAACATTTTGCAATCCTGGCATTAGCACAATCCATCTGGCTCTTAAATATATGCGTATTTAGATGAAATCATAAAATGTTGCAGTCTGAACACTAATAATATATTTAACCAATTCATAATTGCCAAATAAAATATTTTTATTCACTTGTTAAAAATATAGCTCTTAGTGTATATGTTCTTTTTTTAGTGTTTCCTGAACTTAGATGAGTTTGAGTTCGCTTTTACTACTTAGAAATTGTAGTAGCTTTATTTCTCTGGTAATATGACATGAATTTTCTTTTATAATTTTTTGCCCTTGTGCTCTAAGCATGAAGACCATGTAGTTAAACTGTCAACTGAAAATTATTCAAATTAAAATAATAATTCCTCACCTTAAAAATTCCAAAGTGTGTATGGTTGATGGTACCACAGTGCAGCCACTAATTTTGTCTTATTTACCTTTTAAAAAAATTTAATATGAATAGCACCTACAAACATCCTGGTCCTTCTAATCACTTACCATCAATAGCTTCTGTAAAATGGATAGAGAACTATGAAATAAGAATCATTAGCAGTGTGGAAGTTTCCTCAAAAAACCAAAAATAGAATTACACTATAATCCAGCAATCCCACCTCTGAGTATCAAAAATAATTAAAACAAGATCTCAAAATTATTGTTTCACCCTCATGTTTATTGCAGCATTATTCACAGTAGCCTAGATGAGAAAACAATTTAGATGTCCATCAATAGATGAATATGTAAGGGATATGAGATATAGGCATACAATGGAATATTATTCAATCACAAAAAAGGAAGTCCCACCATATGCAATACATGGATGAACCTTAAAAACATTATGCTAATAATTCTTCTTTCTGTGGGGTATCTAAAATTGGCAAACTCATATAAGCAGCAAGTAGAATGGAGGTTATCAGGGGCTGAGGGCAGGGGAAATGAGAACTGTTCAATAGAAAAAAAGTTTCAGTTGTGCCAAATGAGTAAGTTTGGAGATCCGCTCTACAAGCTGTACTGTGCTTATAGTTAACAATATTGTACTATACACTTGACAATTTGTGAAAAGGGTAGATACCATGTTATGTGTTCTTACCACAATAAAAATGATATATCAGAAACAAAATATAAAAATTCCTAACTCCAATATCAAAGGACTAATGAGAACATATGTGAAGTGCAATGTTGATTACATTTGTAGAAAATGTTTTTAGCATTCTTTCAATTGTTGTCTCTAAATACAGCACTGTCCCCTCTGATGGAACAATATACCTAATTATTGGGACAGCCATATTAAGAGACTTCCTTTTTATATCAACATTTTTGTTTGGGTTACAGATGGTTGATGTTGCAGAAATGGATCTTGTAATTAATGTACTCACATTTTCTAAAACTAGAAGGTCTAAGTAAATTAGACACTAAAAATTAAGATTTCATAACTTTTATCTAATTGCTCAATTATTTGGATTGAAATGATTTGCTGTTTCTGTGACATACTGATTTAACTTCAGAATCTACAAAATAGGGTAGGTTTTAACTCTGTAATGAACCTTATGTTGCATGATTTTACATAAATTATCACGTTAGATTCTGTATTTGTTTTATTTAATGGGGTTTATATTTATATTTTCCAGGTGATAAAAGACTGTCTCAAAGTTTTAACAACTTGCCTAAAATCTCATAACTAATAAATAGAGAAATAGTTAATCATCCCAGGACCGTCTTACTGAAGATAATGTCCTTTCTACTATTTCATTCCATTCAAAAGTTTATTTCACCTGTCCCTTGTATCATTGGATTCTTCGTCAAAGAAAAGGAGCTCTGTAATCAAATATATTTAGGAAATGATGCATACAGTCTCATTCTCTTGGAAATGTACACTGCACCACTGCACATGAGCATAATTAAGATCCTGAGGCCGGTCGCGGTGGCTCACACCTGTAATCCCAGCACTTTGGGAGGCCGAGGCGGGCAGATCACGAGGTCAGGAGTATGAGACCAGCCTGACCGACATGGTGAAACCCCGTCTCTACTAAAAATACAAAAATTAGCTAGGCATGATGGCGCGCGCCTGTGGTCCCAGCTACTCAGGAGGCTGAGGCAGGAGAATCGCTTGAACCCGGGAGGCAGAGGTTGCAGTGAGCCGAGATCGTGCCACTGCTCTCCAGCCTGGGTGACAGAGCGAGATTCAGTGTCAAAAAAAAAAAAAGAAAAGAAAAAAAAAAAGGATCCTGAGAAGTTCTCCAGTGACAACCAGAGCATTGTTTTAACCACGGGATTTCCTAACTTTGGGTGAAAAGACCCCAAACCCTTCTCACTAACTAAGATCCATGTAGAAGAAGCTTTCTGAGGAAAACAATTTAAAAATTGATTTTTCCACTATAGTTGCTTGATCCTTTTTCAAATAGGTTTTATTATAAACTTAAAATGAACTTAAACATATTCTGTTAAGATAGACACAAAAAGCCACATATATCATTATTCTATTTATATGAAGTGTTCATAATATGCAAATCCATAGAGAAAAAAAAGAAACCAGATTAATGGCTATCAGATGCTGGAAAGAAAGAAAAAATGAGAAGTGGCTGCTAATTAGTATGGAGTTCTTTTGGGGGTTATGAAAATGTTTTACAATTAGATAATGGGTAGGGTTGTATAACTGAGACTATACTAAAAATCATGAAAAGGGTGAATTTATTGGAAATAAATTATATATTAATAATGCTATTATTAAAAATTAAATAGATTCAAGAGGAATGTCACGAAATAAATGCAAATTCAAGTTGATTGTCAAGAATTAGTGAATTTAAAAGCTGAATACATTCACTTTTCACCTAGCTAGATTGGCCTTAGGAGCCAGAGAGATAAATGTATGAATTTAACTTTTATATTTACCAACTATAGGATGCTGGACAAGCAATTTTGTGTTGTTGCTGATGATTGGTTTGCTGTAAAATGAGAATAATTACATTCACCTCATTGAGTTGCTGTGAGTGCTAGAGGAGAAAACATATTTAAACATCTGATACTGGGTGCGCCGCAGAGTTTTTAGTTGCCAGCAATAGTGTCTAAAACTTTTTACTTGCCTTGGCCATGGCCGGCATATAAGCCAAGGGACAAGGAGTGGGGGAAAAGGAAGGTGGAGAGATGTTGGGGCTCACCACAAATATTGAAGAGTCATTTTCTGTATTATAGTTATTCATGGAGTGTGAAACTAGAGGTGTGGGGTGGATAGCAAACACTTTGTATTGTGTAATCCTATGTACCATTTTTGTACTATGTACATATTTCTATCTTGCCATATTTGTGTGTAATTTTCATAATAAAAAAGATAATCTGCCATTTTACTTAGATTATCACCATTAAAAAATGAATACTCTCAAAATTGAAAAGGGATCAAGGAGAAGCCACTCCTAAGATGTAATTTGATTAACTTATCTGGAAAATGATTTGAGGACCTCAGTGTATTTAAATCAATTGTTCCAGTAACTCTTCCAGAAATCTCTGATAATAGAAAAATTTAAAAATACAAACAAATTTTGATAAGCACTAATGCCATTTCTAGGGTTACTCATAATGACAATAAAATTGGAAACAGAATAAATGATAATTTAGTAAATTGCATTTTTCTGATAATAGCTTGATGATGAGAAATAATAAAATGTATCAATAGTGGTAAAAAAATTAGGATGGTAAAACTTTCAAATCTTTAATTTTTCAATCTTAGTTGTTGAAGACTGCAGAAAGAGGCATATGTACTGGTGACAACTCTGTCAAATAGAAAAATTAATTAGGGTGAAGTGTAATCTGATGATTATATAATAAAATAATAGTATAGTTATCTATTGATAAAAGCAAATACAAAAAATACAGTTTAAATTACTTGATTAATTCAGGCAAGTTATTTTTTCACAGTTTGAGGGTTTGTTTCTCAATTTGCCGTTTTTACTTATATTACTGTAGAACACACTGTATTTTCTTGGAAATATGCTTTTAAGTAGAGGGAGCCTTTGTGAGATTTGTGAGTAAATTAAATAAAATTTAGTTCTTCCTTTCTCTGAGTCTTTGCAAACTCTTTTTTTCCCAAAGAAAAACACTTTTTCAAAAGGGTGAAAGAAAGCAGTCTGAAAGCTACATAATGCAGCTGTTCTGTTATGGATTTCTGAAGACTTCCTATGGCTTCCAAGTGAGAAGAACTACTGGAGATGAAATAGAAAGAATTTATTTCCTATACTGAAGGAAGATGCAGTTCTCTAGTCAGTTTCACTGGACCAAATCTTTTTGCTTTATTTGTAGAGCAAATGAAATGGCAGAATGCACAGAAAACTTTTTATTTTTTTATCAGAATAACAAAACAAAAAATAACTAGTGTTTCCAAGTTAGCATTGATTCAGTGTCCTGGAAAACATTTTGACTAGGAAGTTTTTCTTCTATTACTAGCCAATACTTTTTTTTTAAAAAGTAGGTATGTGGAAGAAATTACCGTAGTAATTTTGTTGATAGAATTGCATGTTAGATCCTTGTATTTGAGCATTAACTTATAATTACCTTCTTGGCACATTTGAACACACTTTCATTAAAGATTATAAGTGGTAACTCTCAGCTCCCTCATTGTATGTCTCAAGAAAAAAATTAGGCTTTTAGTCTAGACCACTTTTTAAAGAAGAGAACACTAGCATGTTTTTAAAAGTTGTCACTTTTTAATTTATGTTACAATATAGATTGTATAGAAATCTCTTCCAACTGTTTAAAATTACATACAGGCTGCTGGAATAACTAGTTCAAATTTTTTAAATATATTTTTTTCTGGCAATTACAGCAAAAACAAGTGGCCCTCAGAGGAAAAATATGTACATATTTTTAGTTATATATACACATTTACAACTGATACACTCTACAGAGCCAAATAGAGAAAATATCTTTAGAAATCTATTCAGATTTCTAGTGAACATCCCTAATTTGAGTGGTAAGATCCTTAGATAAAACAAAAATTCATAGGAACAAGTAAAAATTTTTCATACTATAAATGTTAGTATTGAGTATAGCTGTGATTTGTTGTCATTGTAAATATATTGTGGTCTTGAAAAGTAGCACAGTAGTTTGAAGAGAATCAAACTAAAAATGCCCTAAGAATGAGAGAAGAAGAGGATGCTTTTGCAATTTAGAAGATAAAATGTGCTTTTGGTTGTTTAGGTTGTTAGGTTTAGACTCTCTCTTTGAATAACAGCCTTATATACGTGCCCCAAGCCTCTTTATGAAACTCGATGCCAAATCGAAGCAGAGTTTTCAATTACTAACAAGCGTTTCTGTTTAGCTGTTATTTTATGTACTCTTTTAAAATTATATTTTTAAAAGTGCTGGGTGCCTTTGTTTTTTAATTGACTGCAAAGTTCCAACCCCCCAGGTTTTCGTTTTTGATGAGCTGTGAAGAAGGTTTTTTAATGAGTTGGTAAGTGACATTGATTACCATTAAATCACATCAAGGAGAGGAAACAATGCTATTAGCTTACAGTTTTCTGGATTCCACAATAGGTTATGGAAGAGCAGTCTACATGTTCAGCAGCCCCCAGGCCACAGAGGACCTGAAAACTTAATCTAAGAGTGTAGAATAGAAAAAAAAAAGTCATGGCTATAATTTACTGATATTCTCAAACTTGATTATAATCTAGTCAAACTTTAGACAGAATTACAATGTTGGTATTGTAATAATAAAAATTATATTATCTTGCACTTCATTAGTATAGGTAATTTTACCAAATTTAGCACGTATTAGATTTTCTACACCCCAGATAATGTTGGATCTAATTTGCTGTAACTTTTATAGACAATTCATTCCATTTCATTTTCTCTCCAATTTTTTGTATTTAAGCTAGTAATAGTTGCTTTCATGACAACATTCTAACGAGTTGCCTTAATTTTGACCTCCCCATACTTTTTAATCCATGAGGCATACTTTGCAGCATGGATTAAAATTTTCCTAAAGCACAGTTTGGGTAGAGTGATTTCTCTGTTTTATCATCTTTTTCATTGTTTAATAAAAATTGTTTAATTTTCTTAGTGGGATATTTAAGAAAATTTACAGTCTGATCCTTTGTATTGCCATCTAAACTTCCACACTCAACTTATTTATGCTTTAGGTTAACTTCAGTCACTCAGCTTCTTACTGATTTTAGATGAACTGGCCTTCTCTGAAGTATTACGTCTAGCATACTGTTTCTTCATCAGTAAACAACAAAATTTTCACAGATATATTGTCAAATTTTGACCTATTTAAAAAATCTATTTTTATGTAACTATAAATACTTGGTATTATAATGAGGCCTTATCAGACAAACTGTTTCATGAAGAAGGTCATTCAGTGAGCAGGATGTGATTTGCTGCAAGGAAGAGATAGAAATTTAATACGAAACTGCCACCAAACATAATACCTTGCTTAGTGAGATCAGTAATAACTGCCTGGTGAGTATATAAGGAAGCTAGGTCAGGGCAGTAAATGATTCAATCTAAACAACAATATGATCCTGAAGGAGCACCAATTCAACACAGGGATGATCACGGATGCCTTTAAAGACAATGTGGAACATTGTTTTAGTGTGATGGTGATTGTGTTGTTTATTATTGCCTCATACAATGTTTTTGTTTTAAAAGATGCTGCAAATGTGGTATGTTGGAACATTGCTTAACCAATCCATGTTTCCTTGAAGATCGTACCTCTACTCTGCCCCCAGACTCCTAACCTGACCCTTGACATCTCATCCTTCAAAGTGTTCTGTGCCAAAATCACTTTATTAATTACTCATTATCTAAATTCCTGTAATAATGTGGCAGAACCTCTAATGTGGGCATTTCCATTATTTTTTTCTAGCTTTATATTACAGTTCTAATTTTTTCTTTGCTTCCTCACTCCCTTTATATGGTTGACGATTCTTATGGGCATGGTTCCTACCATAATTATTTATATTTCTGTAGTCTCAGTATTTTTAACAGTGATTTTGGGAGGCCGAGGCCAGTGGATCCCCTGAGGTCAGGAGTTTGAGACCAGCCTGGCCAGGAGGGTGAAACCCCATCTCTAACAAAATACAAAAATGAGCTGGATGTGGTGGCACATGCCTGTAAACACAGCTACTCGGGAGGCTGGGCCAGGAGAATTGCTTGAACCCAGGAGGTGGAGGTTGCAGTGAGCCAAGATTGCACCACTGCACTCCAGAATGGGTGACAGAACGAGACTCCCTCTCAAAAAAAAAAAAAAAAGTAATAATAATTGAGGATATTTAAGCTGAATTTTGAACAACAGTAAGAATACAGACATAAACTTATATTAAATGGCTCTCCAGGCATAGGAAAGTTAAATGTATAAGCTGTAAGGTATGAATAAATTTCATGTTTCCTGAGAGTTAAAATGATAATCAAGAAATCTTGTGTGAATGTAACATAATAAACAAGTATGGAATTTTAGGTTTATATAGACTAAGGGCTTTGAGTTTCACATTGAGCATAATTACAAGTATTTAAGATATTTTAATGAAAAGCAATTATGGACTGACTAACATAAAGAATTGAGAAATGAAAGGGCAGAATTTAGGTGTTGGAAAGAATCAAGAAAACCTTAATGAGCTGAAAATAAGGAAAGTACAGTGATCTACAATATAACAATGGCTTATCATTAGTTTTCATACCTAACTCTAGTAGGGAATAGGCTTGGTTAGTCTCCAAACTTTAGTTTTTTATCTAATGATGTGATAAGTGTTTTCTTTGCACATCCAGCCCAAATGTAAGAGTACATTTTCATTTTCATAGTATTAGGACCATGTCTTTAGCCTGATTTAATTATGCAGGATGTCTCAGGATAAAGTAAAGAGTGGGCCAAGGCTCAGTAGCTATCCTGATGCTGTGTTTCTAAGCATATTAAACATCAATTTTGTCTTAGTTCCACATGGGCTGCAATAAGAAAATACCATAAGCTGAGTTGTTTATAAGCAAAAGAAATTAATTTCTCATAGTTCCGGAGGCTGAAAAGTCAGCCGCCAAGGCACCAGCAGATTTGATGTCTAGTAAGGGTGCTCTTTTTCGTAGGTGATTCCTTCTCATGGTATCCTCACATATGAGGGTCAAGGCAGCTCTCTGGGGCTTCTTTTATAAGGGCCCTAATATCATTCAAGACAACTTGACCCTCATGTCCTAATCACCTCCCAAACCCTACATCTTAATCCTATCACATTAAGAATTATTTTCCGGCCCGGCACAGTGGCTCACGCCTGTAATCCCAACACTTTGGGAAGCCAAGGCGGCAGATCACGAGGTCAGGAGATTGAGACATTCCTGGCTAACACGGTGAAACCTCATCTCTACTAAAAATACAAAAAATTAGCCGGGCATGATGGCAGGCCTGATGCGACCTGTAGTCCCAGCTACTCGGGAGGCTGAGGCAGCAGAATGGTGTGAACCCGAGAGGTGGAGTTTGCAGTGAGCCGAGATCGTGCCACCTCACTCCAGCCTGGGTGACAAAGCAAGACTCCATCTCAAAAAAAAAAGAATTAGTTTCCAACATATGAACTTGGGGGAACACACAATTAGCAAATATATAAGTTATGATCTATTGCATTTATTTTATGAGGTTCAGCAATAAAGGAAATAACTTATTGTCATTAAGAAACTTGTAAAATATGTCAGGATATATGATGCATAGAAAACAATGGAAAGAGTAAAAATAAAAAAATCTGATACCAATCTTTGCTATGCCTATGATGAGCCAACCGATCTGTAAATCATTTACTGTCTGATCCCATTTTAAAGTTATATAATAGCTGCTTCCTTAATGTATACCCTCAAGGTTTGTATAAGTATGCATACATTCATCTTAGGATATGTTACTTAATCTAGAAAGAAAAAAAATATCTTGGTATCAAATACTTCTACCTTGAAGGGCCTTAAAAGATAATGTTATATGACTACCTGATTTTAAATATTGGATACTGAGTGTTCAGTGAATACTAAATATACTATTATCAGAGATACTACTAAGGCTAGGTCTTTTAATATTTCAGACAAGATTTTGTGTCTAAGGTCTTAAGAAATAAAGTAGGAAGATATACATGCTACAGAAGCAAAAAAAAGAATTTCTTCTTGCATAACACACGATTAAGTTGATGAAGTGCAAGTCTACAAAGAAGTGCAAGATTCAACATGGAGACCCTACCTAAATGGATAATCGCTAACAAGACAGATATCTGGAACAAATATCCTCCTGAGTTCATCTGTCTTGTGATTTTTATTGTTACATTTTATTATTTTATGCTTATAAAATATTTTTACCTCCAATAGTGATAACTTTTGACCATTAGTCACACATTTTGCTATGATAAAGGGTTCAGATTTGATACATCCCTGCCTGTGATATGTAAGGAGGAAAATTGGGAAATATTTCTTCATATTCTATTTGGCAGGTTCAAATCTTTTGAAACAATGTAGCAAGTAGGCATTTAGAAAAGATATGTAGAGTTAGAGATATAATGAGGAAGCCCCCAAAGAATAACTGTCAACCCTTTATGACCCCAATTTCAGAAGCTTCAATAATATTGCAACTACAAGCAAAGAAAGCTCATTTTTTTACTAGCTTCCCTGAAGACAGTATCTCCAATCAAAATTGATTACTTTTTCATGCTATGTATCATGCAGAATTGCTAACAGGAAATCTACTCTTCACTCATTTCCTTGGCCTACTTCTTGGCAACTCCATTACACTGTACTTAATTTTCAAGTAAATAACATATTAAAAATTAATCAAAGGAAAGAGTAATTTGGAATTTAGAGGTGAAATAAAAGTAAAATGATACAGCCTAAGTTATCAGAGACTCTGCCTTCGTAGAGACTTAAATTTTAGGCCCTGGAGGGAGGGAAGAATAAAAAAAGTTCTTCTTCAGGCATTTAAAAATTCAAAATAAATGGCCCATCAGTTGAAATTCTGGGGTTCAAAGCAGTATTTCCTTAGCTGACTGAAGAGAATCTTTTCCAACAGTTCTGCCCCTAACATTCATAGAATGGTATGGAACAAATGTATAGATAGATAGATGATAGATAGATAGATAGATAGATAGATAGATAGATAGATAGATAGATAGATATAGATATATAGCTATATACACACACACATATATATACCTAATATGTATTATATAAGTAAAATATGTCCTTGTATCAACTTTACAGATACATATTCAAAATAACTCAACATCTAAGTTTATAAATAAAATTCTCAAAGCCTTCTGTAAGTCACACAAAGATAGCTTGGACTTAGCCCCCGGCTTTACTGCTGCTTCTCTTTTTCTTCACATGCTGCAATCAGCACTGCAACGGGCTGCAGATGGATTTGTATGGGTACCACAGCCCATTAATCAAAGTTTTCATGCTCCACAAATAGCTGCCTCCTGTTTGGCATAGTGATGTGTTTGGTAACTTTCTTTGGGGAAGTGGGCTGTGGATTCCTTGGGCAGGGAATACTTGGGTCCTGTAAAAGTCTAGAAGCAGAGGTTATGAGAAAGTATCCATGGTCCTTTGACCATATGAACTCATTACCTCATGGGGCAGCTACAATCACAGGAAGTCCAGGGAGGAATTCTCTATATTAGGACTCAGAGAGGAACAAAGGTGGAGGCATCACATTGCCTGAATTCAAGCTATGCTATAAGGCTATAGTAACCAAAACAGCATGATACTGGTATAAAAACAGACACACAGAACAATGAAACAGAATAGAAAACTCAGACACAAAACCACAAACCTAAAACCATCTGATCTTTGACAAGGCTGATGAGAGCAAGCAATGAGGAAAAGACACCTTATTCAATAAATGGTACTGGCTAGCCATATGCAGAAGAATGAAGGTGGACCCTTACCTTTCACCGTATACAAAAATTAACTCGAGATGGATTAAAGATTTAAATGTAAGACCTCAAACTATAAAAATCCTAGAAGAAAACCTAGGATATATTTTTCTTCACATTAGCCTTGGCAAAGAATTTTTGTCCCCAAAAAGTCCCAAAAAGCAATAACAACAAAACCAAAAATTGACAAGTGGCTCCTAATTAAAGAGCTTCTGTGCATCAAAAAAAAAAAAAAAAAAAATAACCCTCAACAGAGCAAATAGACAACATAAAGAATGGAAGAAAATATTATCTAAGTATGCATTTGACAATGATCTAATATCCAGAATCTAGAAGGAACTGAAACAAATCAACAAGCGAAAAACAAATAACCCCATTAAAAAATGGGCAAAGGACATCGACAGACATTTTGCAAAATAAGACATAAAAGTGTCCAACAAACATGAATAAATGCTTAACATCACTAACCATCACAGAAATGCAAATCATAACCACAATTATATAACGTCTTATCCCAGTCAGTATAGCTATTATTAAAAAGTCAAAAAACAACAGATGCTGGTGAGGCTTCTAAGAAAAGGGACTGCTTATATACCGTGGGAATGTAAATTAATTCAGCCACTGTGAAAAACAGTTCAGAGATTTCTCTGGGAACTTAAAGCAAAGCTGCCATTCAACCTAGCAGTTCCATTACTGGTTGTATACCCAAAGGAAAATAGACTATTATACAAAAAGACAAATCCACTCATATGTTCATAGTTGTGCTATTCACAATAGCAAAGACATTTGTAATGGTTAATATTGAGTGTCAACTTGATTGGATGGAAGGGTGCAAAGTATTGTTCCTGGGTGTGTCTGTGAGGATACTGCCAAAGGAGATTAAATTTGAGTCAGTGGACTGGGAGAGGCAGACCCACTCTTAGTCTAGGTGGGCACCATCTAATCAGCTGCCAGTGTGGCTAGGATAAAAGCAGGCAGGGGAACATGAAAGGACTAGACTGGCTAAGTCTTCTGGAGTCCATATATATGTCTGTCATGCTGGATGCCTCCTGCCTTTGAACATCGGGCTCCAAGTTCCTTGGCTTTTGGACTCTTGGGACTTACACCAGTGATTTGCCAGGGGATCTTGAGCTTCAGCCACAGACTGAAGGTTGTGTTATCGGCTTCCCTACTTTGAGGTTTTGGAACTCAGACTGGCTTCCTGGTTCCTCAGCTTGCAGACGGCCTATTGTGGGACTTCACCTTGTGACTGTGTGAGTGAATTCTCCTAAAAATCTCGCCTTCGTATAGGTATCTATTCTATTAGTTCTGTCCCTCTAAGAGAACACTGACTAACACAACACTCTTTCTTAAAAAAGAGAGAAATGTTTGTCAGTGACATGTTCTCTGAACAACAGTCTTTCCCAGGTGAAAATTATGAGCCAACTCTATGGCATAGAATACTGTCAAAGATAGTATGATTTCACCCCAAACTCTTCATAACCATTGTCTCCCAGATGGCTGTTCTCTGCTGGGGCCTGGATGCACATGTAATGATTTGAGAGCCCTCACAAAGAAACCTCTACCTCAAATATATTGGAGGTAACTCTAGTTACTGACTTTTCTCCACTATCCTATTTTAAAATGCACAGCTTCTTGAGGAGGAAGACATCCTACCGTGAAAGCCTTTCCAACATTGAGTTTATCAACCTATATTTTCCCATTGTCATCTGCTCTTTCCCATGGCACTTCATAATTTCTTTACGGGGAGCATTGCATAACACTGGAAGGAGCACTACATTTGGAGTCCAGCAAATGTATTTGAAATGTTGGCTTAGTCATTTTCAAATCTTTCTATCCTGAAAAAAATTAAATAACTTCTCTAAGCTTCAGTTCCTTATCTATAAAGCATTCACAAACAATCACATGGACTTGATGTGTGAATTTAAAGTGATAATGCTTGAAATATCCATGTGCAATGTCTGTCACAGAGAAACTGCTCAGTAAATTGCTATTCTCATGCATATCTCAGAGATTGCATTTAATACAGTTTCTAAACCACAAGAATCTAAGCTTCTTAAAGTCAAAAGACATCTTTTAATATTTTCTGTATCCTCAGTAGCCAGCACAACGTCTAAAATATAATATAGCATTAAAATCAGGGTATAGGCAGCAAAGGAGCACCGGACAAACTCTTCTCTCTTCTTGTAGCTGGGCCTTATCTCTAGTCTGATAATTGCTTCTCTACTTGGTATAACCTGCAAGTAAAGAGGATCTGGCATGCATTCATTAGCCTGATTGTTTATCTTCAGTCAGTCAATTCAATTAAGCCAAATTTATTGGGGGCTTACCCTGTGTCAGGCACTGGGAAAACAAAGATAAATAAGACATTTTGTGCTCATAGTCTGGTGGGGAAGAGAAATAATGAAACCAAGGATTGAAGTTCAATTTAAGAGTTATTCCTTAAGATTTATGCTACTCTTCCAGCTTACCTGAGTTTACCTTTCTCCTTTGGTACCCTCTATTCATTCATTATCAATGTTTTTGATGAATACTCTGTATTTCATTTACCTCTGGCTAGGTATATTGTATTCCCAAACTCTCAATGCCAATCCCAGTATAATTATGTTTTTGTACTGTTAAAAATCTCAAAACACATTTTCAGAATCTTTATCTCATTTGAATAACTCCAAAATGTGAAAAAGCATAACTATATTTTTATGTTAAAGGTGATGAAACTGGAGACTTGTAGAGTTTATGTGAACTGCTCAAAGTCACAAAACTGAAGAGATAGTAGATTTGACTCTCAAGCCTAAATCTTTGTAAATAGAAGATTTTCTTGTTATTATAATTTTTTGAACTCTGCCATTAATTTTTTGTTGCATTGCATTTTTACTTTTCACATTCTAACAGAATGATATTTAACAAAAGATACAAGGAGAGACTTTGAGAGGGCCAAATAAATACCCACTTGTGTGCTCAAGTTCTGAGCCAACTGAAAACTAACAGTGATATTGAAGAATGTGACTTCGACCTAGATCCAATTTAACTTACTTGCATTGAAGAAAATAATTAATAAGGCAATGACTTATTCACTACTAAAATACTCTTCCAATGAGTAGCTTTCTAATAAAACTCTCAGCTGGTAGGAGCAGAGGTCTTGATTCCTACAGGCAGGTCTGTTCCCAAAATAAGAACGGGAGAAAATGGTATAGACTGATATGCAAAGTATCTATTTCCAAACATAACAGTCAGCTAAGTTACTTATCTTCTCAGATATTATGGTTAGAAGATTGGTTTAAAAAGTGCAGCCATGTTACATAAGTAAAAGTCCCTTCACATAGAAGAAGCAACAGGAATTGGGAGGAAACATTCCCCAATAATATTATTAAGGTTTTGTTCTTTTAATCCAGCATTGGTAGACTTAAGCCAACTGCCGACCAGATGAATGGTTATCCCCTTTGTCGGAGGAGATAAGCTGCCTATTTTGATAGCACTGCTGAGTTTAACTTCTTAATATTAACTATTTAAATTATTTTCATTGAGGTTCTGTTGGTAGATACAGATTCTTGCACTGAAAACCTCCAAAATATGTCATAAGAGTATACTTATAAAATGAATTTAAAGGTTGTTCTATATCCAGAGCTGACAAGTTTACTCTGATCTTTATTGTTGGTTTATTTTGACACATTGTAATTGTATATAGCTATACAATTTGATGTTTTGATACATACCTATGTTAGGTAATAATCCAACCAGGGTAGTTAGTATAACAAGCACCTCAGGCATTTATCACTTATTTACGGTGAAAACATTTTAAATCCTCTCTTCTAACAATTTTGAAAAATACAATATTTTATTGTTAACTATATTCAGTCTGTTGTGCAATAGAACATCAGAATATTTTCTATTATTAAATTGTAACTTGAACCCATTGAACAACCTCTCTCAATCCTCCTCTTCTCACTTCAGTCCTCAGTTTCTGCTTTGATAATATCAACTTAAAAAAATTAGATTCCACATATGGGTGTGATCATGTGGTATTTATCTTATTGTGTCTGCCTTAATTCGTTTAACATAATGCCCTTCAGTTTAATCCATGCTGGCACAAATGACAATAATTCATTCTTTTTATGGCTGAATGGTATTCCATTGTGTGTATATATCTGAGTCATTGTTTGATACTTAGGTTAATTCCATATCTTGGCTATTGTATATAGTTCTGCAATAAACATGGAGGTTGATATATGTTTTTGACAAATTATTTTATTTTCTTTGGATGTATACCCAGGAATGGGATTGCTGGTTCATATGGTAGTTCTGTATTTAATTTTTTGAGGAGATTTTATACCATTTTCCATAATGGCTATACTTGTTTAGAATCCTACCAACAGCTCACCAACACTTGTTTTCTTTTGTCTTTTTGATAATAGCCATTTTAATTAGAATAAAGTGATATATCATTGTGGTTTTGATTTGCATTTCCCTGATGATTAGTGATGGTGAGCATTTTTTATATACCTGGTGGCCATTTGTGTGTCTTCTTTTCAGAAATATCTATTAAAGTTTTTGTTTATTTTTAAATCTGGTTTTTTGTTTGTTGTTGTTTTGCTATTAAGTCGTCTGATTTTCTTATATATTTTAGATATTAACCCCTTGTCAGATGTATGGTTGCAAATATTTTCTCCCATTTTTAGGTTGTCTCTTCATTCTGTTAATAGTTTAGTTTGCTGCGCAAAAGATTTTTAATCTGATGTAATCCCATTTGTTGATTTTTACTTTTGTTTCCTGTGCTTTTACGTTCTTAAAAAAATGCTTTTCTAGGGCCAGGTGCAATGGCTCACTCCTGTAATCCCAGCACTTTGGGAGGCCGAGGCGGGCAGACCACGAGGTCAGGAGATCGAGACCATCCTGGCTAACATGGTGAAACCCTGTCTCTACTAAAAATACAAAAAAATTAGCTGGGCATGGTGGCAGGTGCCTGTAGCTGAGATCGCATCACTGCACGCCAGCCTGGCCGACAAAGCGAGACTCCATCTCAAAAGAAAAAGATACTTGTCCAGTCAAATGTCCTGAAGCATTTCCCCTATGTTTTCTTCTAATAATTTCATAGTTTCAAGTTTTACATGTACATCTTTAATCCATTTTGTATTGATTTTTGTGTATGGTAAAAGATAGTTGTCCTGTGTCCGTAATTGGTGGGTCCTTGGTCTCGCTGACTTCAAGAATGAAGGCACAGACCCTCGCGGTGAGTGTTACAGTTCTTAATGGTGGTGTGTCCCGAGTTTGTTCCTGCAGATGTTCAGATGTGTCCAG
This sequence comes from Symphalangus syndactylus, assembly GCF_028878055.3. Classification (NCBI taxonomy): domain Eukaryota; kingdom Metazoa; phylum Chordata; class Mammalia; order Primates; family Hylobatidae; genus Symphalangus; species Symphalangus syndactylus. The sequence continues at coordinate 17,630,267 of NC_072428.2, forward strand.
AGTTTCTTCCTTCTGGTGGGTTTGTGGTCTCGCTGGCTTCAGGAGTGAAGCTGCAGACCTTCGTGGTGAGTGTTACAGCTCATAAAGGCCTCACGGACCCAAAGAGTAAGCAGCAGCAAGATTTATTGTGAGGAGCAAAGAACAAAGCTTCCACAGCGTGAAAGGGGACCCGAGCAGGTTGCTTATTATTTCAACAAACAAACTCTTCATTACATTGATCTTTCGAATTGCATTATTTTAGTGTGTATTTTGTTTATTTCAGCTCTGAGCTTTATTATTTTCTTTCTTCTACAAATTTTGGGTTTAGTTAATTTTAGTTAATTTTTGTTCTTCTAGTTTCTTGAGTTACATCATTAGGTTGTTTATTAGAAATCTTTCTTCTTTTTTGATGTAGGCATTTATTGCTATAAACGTCTCTCTTAGACTGCTTTTGCTTTGTCCCATACGTTTTGGTATGATATAGCTTCATTTTCATTTGTCTCAAGGAAATTTATAATTTCCTTTACATTTCTTCATTGACCCATTAGTTGTTTAGAATCATGCTGTTTAATTTCCATTTATTTGTAAAATTTCTAAAGTTTTTCTTGTCATTGATATTATTTTATACCATTGTGGTCAGAAAATGCACTTAATATAATGCCTGTCTTACAATTTTGAGACTTCTTTTGTGGACTACCATGTACTCTATCCTGCAGAATGATCCATATGCAGTTGAATAAGATGTGTATTCTGCAACTGTCGGATGAAATGTTCTGCAAGCGTCTGTTAGGTTTATCTGATCTTTACTGAAGTTTAAGTGTAGTGTTAGTTTGCTGATATTTTGTCTGCGTGATCTGTCCACTCTTTAAAGTGGGCTGTTGGCTGAGTGTGATGGCTCACACCCATAATCTTAGCACTTTGGGAGGCCAAGGCAGGTGGATCTCTTGAGCTCAGGCATTTGGGACTAGCATGAGCAACATGGTGAAACCCTGTCTCTGCAAAAAATATAAAACAAACAAACAAAAAAGCCAGGAATGGTGTTGTGTGCCTATAGTCCCAGCTACTTGTGGACTGAGGCAAGAGGATTGCTTGAACCCGGGAGGTGGAGGCTGCAGTGAGCCAAGACTGCACCACTGCACTCCAGCCTGAGTGACAAAGTGAAACCCTGTCCCAATAAAAATAAACAAATAAATAAAATAAAAATAAAAACTTAATTTAAGAAAAAGTTAAAAAAATAAAGTGGGCTGCTGATTTTCCCTACTGTTATTGTATTACAGTTTATCTCCCATTATGTCTAATAATATTTGCTTTATATATCTAAGTACTCTAAATTTGCTTACAGATGTATTAACAATTTTATACTCCCTTTTTAAATTTATCTTTATATGATGAACTTCTTAGTCTCTTTTTACAGTTTTTGACTTAAAATCTATTTTATTTGATGTAAGTTGGCTGTTTACATCTGCTTTTGATTTTCTTTCCATGAAATATTTTTTCCCATCCTTTTACTTTCAGTGTATGCTTGTCTTTAACACTGAGGTAAACTCTTGGGAGTAGCAGATAGTTTGGTCTTAATTTTTATCCATTCAGCTGTTCTATATATTTTAATTGGAGAATGTACTCCATTATGAAGGCCAAAACGTTTCATGATAAGCTGTCTAGAAGTTAAGAGACACTGGGATGCTGGTAGGATGGCTCCATCCAAGTCTTAAACCCTCAAGAACCAGGGAAGCTAATGATATAACTCTCAGTTTAAGGCTAACACCTTGAGGGTTGAGAGATCTGCTGGTGTATTTCCTGGACTCCAGAGGCCAGAAAACCTGTCATTCTGATATCCAAATGTAAAAAAAAAGTTTCCCAGCTCCAGGAGAGAATGCGAGAGAGAGAGGAGGAGAAAGAGAGAGACAGAGAGAGAATGAGAGAAAGAGAGGCAGAGAGAGAGAGATTTTCCATTACTCTACTTTTTTTTCCATTTATGTACCCAGCATGTTGGATGATGCCCACCCACACTGAGAGTGGATCTTCCTCACTCAGTCCACTGACTCACATGACAGTCTCCTCTGGAAACACCCTCACAGACACACCCAGAAATAATAATTTGCCTGTTCTTTAGGTAGTCTTTAATCCAGTGCAGTTCACGTTTAAAATTAAACATTATAAGGATAGGGTGGTGTAAATGTATGTTGCTTGTAACTCTTTTCTTTTACTACATAATTTAAAACACAGCTACATGCAGCAACAAATATAAAAATGTGTTAATCAAAAGATGCAATTTGTTTTGACAATAATAACACAAAAATGAGGGGCAAGGCTACAATGCAAGAAAATTGTGTATACTATTAAAATTAAATTTGTGTTAAACTGAACTAAATTGAATTATTTAAAAGCTAACTGAGACTTCAGGAACCAAAAAGAAAATACTTTTTAAAATATAGTGAAATAAACAAGAAGGTAATCAAAATGATATATCCCCAAAAAGTATATCTTTAATAGGAAAATAATCAAGAATTCTGAAACAGAAACAAAAAGGACATAAGACATATAGGAAACAAATCTAAAAAATGGCAGGTGTAAATTATAGCTTATTAGTTATATGACATGAAAATAGTTTAAACACATTCTAATGGAAAGACAGAGACTGACAGAATAGATTTAAAATGACTCAACTATATGCTGTCTACAAGTGACACACTTTACATTAAAAGACATAGATAGGTTGAAAATAAAATAACAAGAAAAGATTTACAGCGCAGACAGTAAGCCAAAGACAGAGAGTCACTACATTAACAAAAGCCAAAATAGAATTTAAGGCAAAAAGTGTTATTAGAAACAAAGAAGGAACTTTTACAATAATAATAATTGATCCAGCACAAAGACATAGCAATTATAATTATTTATGTGTATAACAAGAGAGCTCCAAAATATATAGCATAAGTGAACAGAACTGAAAAGAGAAATAAGCAATTTAAAAATATAGTTGGACACATCATTACCCTATGTTTAATAAATAAAACAACTAAGAATATCAACAAGAATATAAAATACAACAGTATAAACCACCTAGACCTAACAAACTTCTATAGAAGGTGCCACTCAATGAAAGCAAAATGTACTTCCTTCTCAAGTGTTCATGGACATTTTCTTTTTTTTTAATTTTTATTTTCCGTAAGTTATTGGAGTACAGATGGTCTTTGTTTACATGAGTAAGTTCTTTAGTGGTGATTTGTGAGATTTTGGTGCACCCATCACACGAGCAGTATACACTGCACCATATTTATAGGATTTTATCCCTTGTCTCCCCTTCCACTCTTCCTCCCAAGTCCCCAAAGTCCATTGTATCATTCTTATGCCTTTGTGCCCTCATAGCTTAGCTCCCACATATCAGTGAGCACATATGATCGTTGGTTTTCCATTCCTGAGTTACTTCACTTGAAGTAATAGTCTCCAGTCTCATCCAGGTCACTTCAAATGCTGTTAATTCATTCCTTTTTATGGCTGCATACTATTCCATTGTGTATATATATATATATATACCACAGTTTCTGTATCCACTTGTTGATTGATGGGGATTTGGGTTGGTTACACGATTTGGCAATTGTGAATTGTGCTGCTATAAACATGCGTTTGCAAGTGTCTTTTTTGAATAGTGACTTCTTTTCCTCTGGGTAGATACCCAGTAGTGGGATTGCTGGATCAAATGGCAGTTTTACTTTTAGTTCTTTAAGGAATCTCTACACTGTTTTCCATAGTGCCTATACTAGTTTGCATTTCCACCAGCAATGTAGAAGTGTTCCTTGTTCACCACATCCACGCCAACATCTACTGTTTTTTGACTTTTTGATTATGGCCATTCTTGCAGGCATAAGGTAGTATCATATTGTGGTTTTGATTTGCATTTCCCTGATTATTAGTGATGTTGAGCACTTTTTTCACGTTTGTTGGCCATTTGTGTATCTTCTTTAGAGAGTTGTCTATTCATGTCCTTAGCCCACTTTTTGATGGGATTGTCTGTTTTTTTCTTACTGATCTGTTTGAGTTCATTGTAGATTCTGGATATTAGTCCTTTGACAGATGTATAGATTTTGAACACTTTCTCCCACTCTGTGGGTTGTCTGTTTACTTTGCCAACTTCTGCTTTTGCCATGCAAGAGCTCCTTAGTTTAATTAGATCCCAGCTATTTATTTATTTTTATTTTTATTTTATTTATTTATTTTTTTAGATGGAGCCTCGCTCTGTCACCCAGGCTGGAGTGCAGTGGCGCGATCTCGGCTCACTGCAAGCTCCACCTCCTGGGTTAATGCCATTCTCCTGCCTCAGCCTCCTGAGTAACTGGGACTACAGGCACCCGCCACCACGCCTGGCTATTTGTTTTTTTTTGTTTGTTTGTTTGTTTAGTAGAGACGGAATTTCACCCTGTTACCCAGGATGGTCTTGATCTCCTGACCTTGTGATCTGCCCGCCTCAGCCTCGCAAAGTGCTGGGATTACAGGCGTGAGCCACTGCACCTGGCCTTATCTTTGTTTTTATTGCATTTGCTTTTGTGTTCTTGGTCATGAAATCCTTGCACAAGCCAGTGTCTAGAAGGGTTTTTCCAATGTTATCTTCTAGAATTTTCATAGTTTCAGGTTTTAGATTTAAGCACTTAATCCATCTTGAGTTGATTTTTATATAAGGTGAAAGATAAGGATCCAGTTTCATTCTCCTACATGTGGCTAGCCAATTATCCCAGCATCATTTGTTGAAAAGGGTGTCCTTTCTTCACTTTATGTTTTTGTTTGCTTTGTCGAAGATCAGTTGGCTGTAAGTATTTGGGTTTATTTCTGGGTTCTCTATTCTGTTCCATTGGTTTATGTGCCTATTTTTACACCAGTACCATACTGTTTTGGTGACCATGGCCTTATAGTGTAGTTTGAAATCAGATAGTGTGACACCTCCAGATTTGTTCTTTTTGCTTAGTCTTGCATTGGCTATGCAGGCAATTTTTTTTTTTGGGTCCATATGAATTTAAAAAATTTTTTTCTAGTACTGTGAAGAATGATGGTGGTATTTCGATGGGGATTGCATTGAATTTGTACATTGATTTTGGCAGTATAGTCATTTTCACAATATTGATGCTATGCATCCATGAGAATGGAATGTGTTTCCATTTGTATGTGTTGTCTACGATTTCTTTCATCAGTGTTTTGTAGTTTTCCTTGTAGAGGTCTTTCACCTCCTTGGTTAGGTATAGTCCTAAGTATTTTAATTTTTTTTGCAGCTATTGTAAAAGGGGATGAGTCCTTGATTTGATTCTCTGCTTGGTCACTGTTGGTGTATAGAAGAGCTACTGATTTGTGTAATTAATATTGTATCTGGAAATTTTGCTGACTTCTTTTATCAGTTCTACAAGCTTTCTGGAGTCCTTAGGGTTTTCAAGTTAAATGATCATATCATCAGCAGACAGTGACAGTTTGGCTTTCTCTTTACTGATTTAGATGCCCTTTATTTCTTTCTCTTGTCTGATTGCTCTGGCTAGGACTTCCAGTACTGTGTTGAAGAGGAGTGGTGAGAATGGGCATCCATGCATCCATGTCTTATTGCAGTTCTCAGAGGTAATGCTTCCAACTTTTCCCCATTCAGTATTATGTTGGCTGTGGTTTTGTCTTGGACATTTTCAAGATGGACTATATGTTAGACCATAAAGTAAGCCTCCGTACATTTAATAACTATTGAAGTACTTGTGATGGTTAATACTGAGTGTCAACTTGATTGGATTGAAGGATGCAAGGTATTGTTTCTGGGTTTGTCTGTGAGGGTGTTGCCAAAGGAGATTAACATTTGAGTCAGTGGACTCAAATGACTGGGAAGGGCAGAGGCATCCTTAATCTGGGTGGGCACAATCTAATCAGCTGCCATCATGGCCAGAATAAAAAGCAGGCAGAAGAACATGAAGAGACTAGACTGGCTTAGCCTCCCAGCCTACATCTTTCTCCTGTGCTGGATGTTTCCTACCCTGGAACATCAGACTCCAAGTTCTTCAGCTTTGGGGCTCAAACTGGCTTCCTTGCTCCTCAGCTTGCACATGACCTATTGTGGGACCTTGTGGATCATGTGAATTAATGCTCCTTAATAAACTCCCTTTTATATATACATCTATCCTATAAATTATGTCCCTCTAGAGAACCCTAATACAATATTTAAAGATTTTAATAATATGTTCCGTGACCATAGTGGAATTAAATTTAGAAACGTATAGAAATAGGAGAGTGATATCTAGGAAATTCACAGGTATGTAAAAATAAATAACACTTAATATTTAATAATGCTTTAGTTGTTGCAACTTTTTAACAACTAATTCATCAAGAAGAAAATCACAAAGAAAATTAAAAGTTACTTTGAGATGAATCCAAATTATAATATAATATACAAAACATAATATGCAGCTAAAATTGTGTCAAGAAATAAATATACTGCGATAAATATCTATATTAGAAGAGTAGGGACATTTCAAATCAATAACCTAAACTTCTGTATTAAGAAACTGAAGATAAAAGAGAATACTAACCATAGAACAAGTAAAACTAAGAAAAAAAGAGAGAGTAAAAGTAAATAAAAAGGATAAGAGAAAAAAATAAAATAATCAATGAAGCCAAATATTGGTTATTCAAAAATATTAACAAAATCAGCAAACCTTATGCTACATGTACCAAGAAAAGAGAGATAACTAAAATTACTAAAACCGAGAATGGAAAGGGGCATATCAGTATAGGCCATAGAGAAGAAAAAATTATTTAAAAAGACTTTTATGCCAAAAAATTAGATAATGTAGATGAAACAGAAAAGTTCTTAGAAAGAAACAAGCACCATAAACTGACTGAACGAGAAATATAAATCTAAATAAACTTATGAAAGTATAAAAGTTAAATAAGTAAGCTAAATACTTCCCACAAATCAAATTCTGTGTCTTCACTTTTTAATTTTACCTAATGTTTAAAAAAGAACTATAACAGTCTCTCAAAAACTCTTGCAAATACTAGAACATTTTCAAATTCATTGTATAAGGCCAGTATTAACTTGATATTAAAACCAGACAAAGACATCACAAGAAAAATAAACTTTAGACTAAAATCTCTTATGAACATGGACAAAAATTTCCTCAGTGCTAACTAATCAAATTCACAATATGTAAAAATGATTATATGTCAACCAGGAAAGTTATCCTTTGTTCCTGACAATGTAACATGATTTGTCCCTGAAATCCAAAATTGATTTAAATTATAAAAACCAATCAATGTAAGAAATCATCATGTTAATGGAAAAAGGACAAAAACTAGACGATCATCTCAATAGTTGCAGAAAAAGCATTTGACAAAATCAAACACCCTTTCATAATTAAAAACAAAAACTCAACCAGCTATGATAAGTCCACATATAATATCTCATTTCATGGTCAAAGACTAAATGCTTTTTTCTCGTTTCAGCCTGTATTGTAAATCTCTTTAGTTCTACTGTTCTTGCACCATTATTGAGTTGTGTGGGGGCTTTACTAAATCTGTGTATCCATATTTTCAAGAGAAGAGAGGTGAGAAGGTGTGTTCCATCCTTATGCCCCTGGGAGTGTTTCTATTGCTTCCTGCTATGAAATTCTTTAGGCCCAAGAAACTTGCATCATAAAGATGATTTTTTCCTCATATCAGTTAAAAAATGTAGAGCTGTCTTAACCCCAAAATGAAATTAAACTATAGAAAACTCCATGTGTAACTCTAATGCAGAATTAAATTTGGGTTATCTGAGCTAGTTCTACCTCTCTTGGACAACCATTAAAGTTTAAACCTGTAGTTCTGCAAAAACTCTGTATCTTTTGTAGAGCACTCTGGACTCAGCTGCCTTGCTTGTTAACAGTGGGAAGACTTACTTCAGTATTTATGTCTTAAAGTCCTCTTTCCATAAAGATAATTTTCATGATGCTCAAAATTATTTTCTTTCAGTCATATCTGCTTCTAAAAACCTTAACATCTACAGTTCAAAGCCTAGCAGATTCAATTTGGAATTGTATTAAAAACAAAAACAAAAGTATACCTTTGTTCTAACTTGCAGTATACGGTTAAGCCTGGCAGATCCCTTGCAGATAGCCTATTTTGAGGCCTGACATCATAGGTGAATTTACTGAACCCTGCAGTTTATACCTTTTCTGGCCCTCACTTTTGATGAGGGCCTCAGCCTCTGAATTTGCTGTCATCCACATGCCTTTGTTAAAGTTCTGCAGTTTTGCTGAGAACTGTATACCACTTGTGTAAGGCTTAGTGCTTTTACAACTACGCTTTATAGAAATGGTCACTTGACATTTGACAAAGCTGTTATATGCTACAATGACTGACAAAGACAAAAATCCTTCTGGCTTACACCTAAATCCTGAAGCTGTCTACCCAGGTTTCAACAGTTACAAGCCAGGTGTGGCTAATTATATTTTCTGAACATGGCTTTAAGAATATCTTTCACCTCACATACTCTTCTACATTCTGATTTTGCCTTTTTTTTTTCATGTAGAGACTAATTCCCTCCACTTTGAATCTGGGCAGTCTCAGTGACTTGCTTAACACATAAAATATGGCAGTGGTAGGATCTTGGATTTCTGAAGCTGTATTATGAGAAGTCTTGCAGCATCCACCTGGATCTCTTAAAATAATCTTTTTGGAAGCCAGCCATCAACTAAAAAGTATAGCTAATTTGAGACCATCGTATTGTGTTATGTTCAAGCCACACGGAGAAGACCTGGAATATCAGACACTATGTCTGAGAAAGAAAGACAAAGAAGCATGGAGGTACCAGGAATGTGTGTGAGGATACCATCTTGGAGGTTAAAATTCCAGACCCCACTGCTCCAGGTGATGCCACAAAGACACACTGTCTAAAATTTTTGGATAGTTTCTGTTTGTAGTAATAGATAACCAGAGTATGGGTGTACAGATATAAAAACTGCCATCAATCTTCAAGTATTACTGATCTCTCTGACTGGGGTTTACCTGTTGAGGTTTCTACATACCTTGCTCAATACACCAGATGTTGTTGTTCTGAGTTCAACTTTTGCCCTTCCTGCTATACTAGGCTTCCTCCCCAAAGGAAAATGCCTGGTACGCTGAAACTTACAGCATGGTGGAGGGCACACATTCTCTGCCATACAGTATTTCATCAAAAGAAGTATAGGCATTGATTACAAATAAATGTTAGTTTCTTGTTCCAGATTTATCATTCAGACAAGTTACTCTTCTTATTTTATTCACTTAGAGACAAGATCTTTCTCTGTCCCCCAGCCTGGAGTGCCATGACATGATCCTAGCTCACTGAGTCCTTGAACTCCTGGGCTCAAGCGATCCTCCTGCTTCAGCCTCCCAAGTAGTTAGGATAACGGGCATGAGTCATGGTGTACCATTTAGACAAGTCACTCTTTATCATGGACAAAAATGAGTAAAGGTGGAGGAAGGAGGTATATGAAAAATTTCTGAACCTTCAGCTCAATTTTACTGTGAGTCTAAAACTGCTCTGAAAAATAAAGTCTGTTTTTTTTAAAAGCCTACCAACAAATAAAAATACAGAGAGGGAGAGATCAAGAGTGTTAAATAATACAGAAATAGACGGTCCACAAAAAATAAGAAAGGGATGCAGCCATTTACCCACCTCCACCTCTCCCCAACAATCAGAATGAATAAGTCAAATAACTTTCTGGCCAATGTAGTCTGAGAAAGGAAAAGATAATGACACCTAAATAACATATAAAGTTCCGTCTTCATTCCGTTACAATCAGTATGTTAATTAACACTAATTTCGCTGCAATTTATTGAGAGCCACTTAAGCTAGCTCAAGAATTGGTTATGAGGATCAAAGCAGGAATACAGCTGGGCCTCAGGACATAGCTTATGGTCTTATCTCTGTCCCTCCATGTATGTTATCTTCTTTCTCATTTTTCAAGCAGATCTACTTTTTCTCTTTCACAAACTTTATGGCAGAGAAAAAATTCCTTTTTTTTTTTCCAGTTCCAAATTCCTGGTGATTCAGGCAGCTGTGGGAACACAGAGCCCAGTGCTTCTTTCTGGACTGGAGTATGGTGTGGGAATATGGCCACATGAATGAGTACTAGGAAATGACTACCTTAAAATCGAGCAACATTTCCAAGATAGTACCTTAGAAATCTTAATAAGTAATCAAGCATGCATGTATTACAATCATCAAAGGTTTTGTGACAGGATGCTCTGTATTGAAAGCTCGCTTAGGAATCCAGGACGACTCATGTGTCAAATAGAAAAGACCACAGTGAAAACTGTAGAAAATTAGTAGAGGCATTTGGAGAAAAATATGGATTTACAAGAGTATTTTGCCTACTTCCAAGATGCTATCTGAGGACAAGAAATAGGGAACACATTTTCTGGAAGATGTGGCCAGCATAACCTGCCAGATGTTAAAATGTATATACAATTTGTGTACTCTGTCTTCCTTGGGCAGCAGGGAAATAGTTTGAATTACCAAGCCAAATCACCTTGAAATCTTGATTAGGTGTCTATGGAAACATTCAAACAATATGATTGATATAACTGCAATAGGTGTCTTCTGCTAACTGAATTGGAAATTGTACAGCCTGTTCAATATATCAGATAGTGCTCAGATTGCAGTATGCCTCATGAAATATGTCAGGAAACCAACTAACTAGGAAAATTGACCAAAAAATAATTACTTAGTGTGTTTCAAATGTTTCATGTATGACTCTAATGATATCTCTGAAGAAAATGTCCCATGGCATATATGTACTTCTTCATAGTAGATAAAGTAAGTCGGAGTCCTTAATATGGGTAGAATAAATACTCCCAGTGATTGAAACCTAAGAAATGATCAACAGCTATAAACACTCTTGGCAGAATTTAAAGCCCTACATTCCTTAGAATGATAGGAAACATATGCATTGTTAAGATACTTAACACATAGAATCAACAGAATCTGGAAATATTAACACAGTATTAGACGTTGTTTTAGTTTCTTAGAGTTGCCATAACAAAGTATCATAAACTGAGTGGCTAAAACAATAGAGGTTCATTCTCTCACAGTTCTAGAGGGTAGAAGCTCAATATCAAGATGTTGGCAGGGCCTTGCTCCCTTTGAAGTCTCTAGGGAAGAATCTTTCCTTGTTTCTTCTACCTCCAAATATTTTTTGGCATGTGGCAGTATAACTTTAATCTCTGCTTCCATTTTCACACATCCATCTTTCCTGTATGTCTCTGTGTCTCCATGTCTCATCTTCATATGGCACTTACCTCACCATGTCTTTGTTTTCTCTTCTTATAAAAACAGCAGTTCTTATACTGGATTAGAGCCCAGTCTAGTCTAACATGAACTCATCTTAATGTGATTACATCTACAAAGTACATATTTTCAAATAAGGTCACACTCATAGATAATGGCCATTACAACTCCATGTGACTAAAAAGGGGACACAATTCAGTGCACAATAGATGTTTCCTTTATTGGTTAAATTACCAACTGATACACTGCTAAATTCTTAAATTGATAATATTCAGGAAATCCAGCATTTGATCTTGCTTGCTGCTTTTGAACAGGGGATCAGGTATAGACACAGATTTCACATTCTTTTCAAAGGGACTAGACCAAAAGTCCTTTTTGCTTTAGTGAAAAACAGATATACTTAATTTAATGTTTTTAAATCCAAGAATTAACACTATTTATGTAGGTAACTATAAAAGATAAAAGCAATTGAATAATAACCCCTCACTATAATGAAAGCCAGAGCAAGTATCACTATTTTGGTATACTCAAAACATACTGATTCAAAAGAATACTGCATTAAGAAAGATTTAATGGGCCATGAGAACATAAAAGTAATGTATTGTTTTATAATCCATTTGAGCATTCTTAGAAGAAAAGCTCTTCGTGCTTGATGAGTAGTTTATGCGTCTTAGAGGCCCCTGTAAATGTTTGTGTTGATTTCTGTACTTTTGGAGGTAGCTACTTTCATTAGAAAAGGAGCTTGGTTTTTGGGTGACAGATACTGTGACATAAAATCAGTTTTTCTTCCCATTTAAAAATGTACTTCATATTGCAGCCAAACTTTTAAAAGAAATATTGCCATATAAAAACACTGCATTGCTACATGCATTTATTCATTCAATAAGTATTTATAGACTCCCTAAATGTGCCAAAACTTTTGCTAAAAATTAAGTGTGGTAATATATTTTAAAGTGCTGCAGTAAAATGAATATTTAACTATGTCTTAAAAACCTTGCCTCAAACACAGTGTTACGCTTGGGAACTTGAGATTTGGAGGAACAGGGACCTAGATATGAGTTCTTGCTCTACAATTTGCTGGTTATCTGAAATTATGTAACTTCTGTAAATTTCGGTTTGATCAATTGAAAAATGAAAATACAACTTCATCCTTATTTAATAGAGTTGTCTTTAAATAACATTCACATGTAAAAGCATTTTGCAAAATAACCAGGTGCATTGCATATTTGTTAACTACTGTTATTTACTTTTATTATATTAATAATTATAAAAAAGTAATGTTCAAAGAATGTACAGATGGTTAAGCCTAATATATACATATGTGTGTATGTATGTATATATATATGTATAACTTCCTAGGAATACCTAATAATGATGAGAAATGACAAACTTGAAAGACTTAAAATAACAGAAAATATATTCTCACAATTCCAAGGAATAGAAGTTTCTGCCATTGCTAAGGTGTGCAGAATGTCTTGAATAGGCAGAATACCAAATGTTCTCAGGCTCAGCAAACATCTGACCTGGTACACTGAAAAGAAAATAAAAGATTCAATAAAATATGTGGAATTAAAGACAGATCAAATCTCTCCTTCACTTGGCAAAACTCAACTTATTATATCTGTAATTACAGTATTAAAAGATGTAGATTAAGGCTGTGATAGTATTCTGTTTAAAATGGAAAAAAGTAGAATATAATGATTTTGAGTAGTGGTTTCCAATGTCTGTATTTGAGAGGAAAATATTTTAAAGCTTACAGGAAATTTATACTCATTTAATTATTGATTTGTGATTTCATGGTTTCTATTAGTACAGTAGGACATATATATATAAAAGTTTTATGTAATAGATACACATATGGTATGGGAGCTAATTTTTTGACAAAATTGTGTAAATATGTTGTATACGACAGGTGGTTTTGAAATATAAATACTTAGATCTAAAATTTTATTGATAGAAGTATGTAGTGTGTTAATTATATGGAAACTACTGGCTTAGAACATAGCTTTACATTTCTATTTTTATATGCTTATATAATTATATATGCATCTATCAACTATTTACTGAATGGATCTATTTGACAGACCGTATCAAAATATAGTAGAACTTTTTTTAGTTGTCGAAATACAGTATGAACTTTTTCCTTTTTAAAGGCTTTAAGTGCATCAGCTTGTGTCATTTTTGATTGCTTTTCTAATTCTGAAAAATTAATATGTGATTTTTATTTTGTTTTTTTCTAAAAGCTAATTGATGTGTGTTTAATGCTGATATGGATATTGACAACTGCTTATGAGACAAGCAACCATCAGTCAAAATAATAAACCAATAACCCAGAAATGAAAATGTCAATAGAAGCACCAAAAAAAAAAAAAAAAAAAAAGAAATATAGTATGAACAGAACAATGTACCTGCTTTCATGGAGTTTACATGCTAATGAGGGAGAAAGCCAAGAGACAAATTTCTATCTGGCATAACAAAGTATAATACATCATGAGAATAAAAATAAATCAAAGAATATAAGAAATGATTTATTAAATGATAAAAATTTATAATTTACACTTTATTAAAATTAAAAAGTTCTAGTCTATTAAGGACATGTTAAAATAATTAAAAGACAAGAAAAACACTGGAAGAAAATATTTGCAAAACACATATGAGAAAACACTTGCAAATTATATCTAATAAGGGGTTAATATAGAAAGAACTATTACAGCTTAACAACAAAAAAGCACATAACCCGATGAAAAAGTCGGCAAATAATTTGAATAGACATTTATTTAAAGATAATATACAAATGACCAACAAGGATATGAAAATATACTAAATATAGTTAATCATTAGGAAAATGAAAATCAAAACCACACTGAGGTACTATCTCATATACATTAGAGTGGCTACTGCTTTTTGGAAAAAATACCAAGTGTTGGCTAGCATGTGGAGAAATTGGAATCCTATCTACTCTTGATGGGAATTTAGAATGTTGTAGCTGTTATAAAAAATGTATGGTAGTTTCTCAAAAAATTAAAAATATAAGATTCAGAAATTTCACTCTTGAGTTTACATACAAAAGAACTGAAAGCAGGATTTTGAAGAGATCTTTAGACAACCATGTTCATCACTGCACAATTCTCCATACCCAAGAGATGATAGCAACCCGTGTCTGTCAATAGAAGAATCGATTAACAAAATGTGGATTCATAATTCTAAGAATATGAAATATTACTTAGCCCTAAGAAGGAAAGAAATTATGACAAATGGTACAATATGGATGGACTTTAAGGGCATTATGCTAAGTCAAATAAGCCAGTCATAAGTTTATATTCACCGTAGTCAAAATAATAGAAATGGAAATTTGAATGCTGGTTGCCAGTGACTGAGAGGAGGAGGATATGAGGAGTTGTTGTTTAATGAGTACAAAGTTTCAGTGTTTGTGTGTGTGTGAGAAAATTGTTGTTTTGTTTGTTTTGTGAGTCTTGCTGTGTCACCCAGGCTGGAGTGCAGTGGCAAGACCTCTGCTCACTGCAACCTCCGCCTCCCAGTTTCAAGCGATGTTCCTGCCTCAGCCTCCCAAGTAGCTGGGACTATGGACACATGCCACCATGCCCGACTGATTTTTGTATTTTTAGTAGAGACAGTGTTCTGCCATGTGGCCCAGGCTTGCCTCAAACTTCTGATCTTAAATGATTCGCCTTCCTCGGCCACCCAAAGTGCTGGGATTACAGGTGTGAGCCACCGCGTCTGGTGCAATGTTTCAGTTTTGCAAGATAAAAAAGTTCTGGGGATTGGTTGCATGATGTGGTTATACATAACACTAGTAAACTGTACACTTAAAAAATGATTAAGATGGTAAATTTTGTTATAGATTTTTATTGCCACAATAGATTTGTTTAATTTAATTTTGTTGCCAGATAGATTTTAAAAAGCCCTGAGAATGCTAATTGGTGTTGAAGATGTGGAGAACAAGAATTCTCATTCATTTCTGTTAGGAATGATACGTGGTACAGCCACTTTGGAGGACAGTTTGGTAGTTTCTTACAGAGCTAAATGTAGTGTTACCGTAGAATCCAGCAATTTATGCTCCTAGGTACTCATCCACCTGATTTGAAAACTTGTTCACATAAATACTTGTATGCAAGTATGTATATCAGCTTTATTTATAATTGTCAAAAACTGGAAGCAACCAATATTCCCTTTAATATATTAATAGATAAACAAACTGTGGTGTATCTGTGCAATGAAATCTTATTCGGTCCAAAATAAATATTATTCAGCCATAAAAATGATGACATTCTGTCATTTGCGGCAACATGGGTGGGATTAGAGTTCATTTTGTTAGATGAAATAAGCCAGGCACAGAAAGACAAATATCACATATATCCATTCATGTTGGAAGCGCAAACAGTGAATCTCACAGAGGTAGAGAGTAGGATGGTGATTATCAGAGGCTTGGAAGGGTAGTGGGGATGAGAGATGAAGAGCAGTTGGTTAATGGGTACAAAAATACAGTTAAATAGAAGAAATACGTTTAAATAACAGGTAAAAGAGAAGAATTAGAATGTTTCCAACACAAAGAAAAGATGTTTGAAGTTATAGATATTGCAATCACCCTGATTTGATAATTGCGCATGGTATACATGCATAAAAATATTACATATACCCCCCAAAATATGTACAACTGTTATATATCAATAAAAATAATTCACCAATTCAGAAAAGTTACATGAATTTTATATGTATTTTAATGTGTATTACACATTATTGAGTAAAAGAAGATGGTCTGACAAGCTTTATACTATATGATTCCATTTGTGTGACATTTAGAAAAAATTAAACCTCTAGAGATAGCAAAAAAGATGAGTAGTTGCCAGAGTTTTAGAACAGGAGTGCAGGGCTTTGAATAGATGAAACACAAGATTTTTAGAGTTCTGAAACCGTTTTGTATAACATCTTAATTGTGGGTACATGAAACTATGCATTTGTCAAAATTCATTGAAATTTTCAGCACAAAGTATGAAACTTATTGTATACATTTTTAATGATTTTATTTCATTTTATTTTGTTCTGGGATACATGAGCAGGGCATGCAGGCTTGTTAATTAGGTAAACGTGTGCCATGGTGGTTTGCTGCCCCTATCAACCTATCACCTAGGTATTAGGCCCAGCATGCATTAGCCATTTATCCTGATGCTCTCCCTCCCCTAACCCCTCAACATGCTCCAATGTGTGTTGTTCCCCTCCCTGTGTCCATGTATTCTCATTGTTCAGCTTCCACTTATAAATGAGAACATGCGGTATTTGATTTTTGGTTCCTATGGTAGTTTGCTGAGGATAATGGCTTCTAGCTCCATCCATGTCTCTGCAAAGGATAGGATCTCATTACTTTTTATGGCTGCATAGTATTCCATGGTGTATATGTACCACATTTTTATCCAGTCTATCATTGATGACTATTTGGGTTGATTCCATGTCTTTGCTATTGTGAATAGTGCTGCAGTGAACATACATGTGCATGTGCCTTTATAATAAAATGATTTATATTCCTTTGGGTGTATACCCAGTAATTGATTGCTGGGTCAAATGGCATTTCTGGTTCTAGGTCTTTGAGGAATCACCACACTATCTTCAACAATGGTTGAACTAGTTTACATTTCCACCAAGTGTAAAGGCATTCCTATTTCTCCACAGCCTTGCCATCATCTGTAGTGTCTTGACTTTTTAATAATCGCCACTCTGAATGGTGGGAGATGGTATCTCATTGTGCTTTTGATTTGCATTTCTGTAATGATCAGTAACGTTGAGCCTTTTTTAATATATTAATTGACCACATAAATGTCTTCTTTTGAGAAGTGTCTGTTCATGTCCTTTGCCCACTTTTTAATGGAGCTGTTTGTTTTCTTCTTGTAAATTTGTTTAAGTTACTTGTAGATTCTGGATATTAGACCTTTGTCAGATAGATAGATTGCAAAACTTTTCTCTCATTCTATAGGTTGTCTGTTCACTCTGATGATAGTCAACCTAGTTAATATTCATTCATTCATTATAATAAATGTATCATACTAATGTAAGTTGTCAATAATAGGAGTAATTGGGTTCAGTATATATGGGAATTTTCTGTGCTGTCTTCATATTTTTTCTGTAATTATAAAACTATTCTCAAGAATAAAGTTTGTTGAAAACAAACACGTGAAAGCATAAATGAGTAAATCAGGATCAGTGATCAGAGAGCCTGGGAGAGCTAGAAGTCATGGTTATGGTTACGTGTAGCTTCCCTGACATGGTGACTTTTGGGGAAAGAACTATGTAAAGTGAGGATGTGCTCTATGTAGATATATTAGGAAAAGCAATCCAGTTGGAGAGAGCAATAAGAATAAATGTATTGAGTTAAGAATTAGAAACTTACCTTGGATTTAGTAACAGTGATAGTTTATAACCTTCTTAGTAACTCTTTAGTAGAGAGGAAGAGATAAAAATCTGATTACAGTTTACTTAAGATTGGCCAGAAGCAGAAAAGTAGACAAAGCATTTGTAGACAGCTCTAAAATTTTGCACCATAGACAGGAACAAGCTTATGGGGTAGTAACTGGAGGGGATGTGAGGTGAAATGAAGTTTGTTGTTTTTTGTCCTTTGTTTGGGTTTTGATAAGACTGATAATCTTATTGTGGATAATGATTTGATGATAGAGGTGTTCCAGTATGACGGGAAGAAATAAGTTAATATAGGAGAAAGAGAAGAATAAAATATTTCAGAAACAAACTATTTTCATAAAGGAATAGCAGAGGAGCAGCAGCATCCACAGAAACAGGAGGCAGCGCAGAGAGTGCAGATTCAGATGGAGGGAGGTGAGTTAAAGAGTCATGGCAGGCTGGGTGCAGTGACTCATGCCTGTACTCCCAGCACTATGGGAGGCTGAGGCAGGCAGATCACCTGAGGTCGGGAGTTCAAGACCAGACTGGCCAACATGGTGAAACCCCGTCTCTACTAAAAATAAAAAAAAATAGCAGGGATGGTGGCAGGCACTTGTAATCCCAGCTACTTGGGAGGCTGAGGGAGAAGAAACACTTGAACCCAGGAGACAGAGGTTACAGTGATCCTTGATGGGGCCACTGCATTCCAGCCTGGGTGACAGATTGAGACTGTGTCTCAAAAAAAGAGTCATGGCAGCATATGGAACATCTCTTCTCATTGCCCACATTTTCTCTAAAAAATAAGATCTAAGGCAAACAACAAAGAACAGGGAATGTGGGGTTTGGAGGTGGCTTTGGAAGTTTGAGAAGTACATAGAACGTTTTAACTAATTATCCTTGCTGTGTAAGAGAATGAATTAATTAAAGAAACAAAGCAAGATTGTCAGGAATCACTGCGGGGTAATTTAAAATTTAAAGTAATACATTTAAACGGAGATGGGTAAACATAGTGGTTTTGCACGTGTGCAGTAGCAATGACTCAGGTTTGAAAGCTAGTTAAAATTTTGTCAGGTTCAGTACGGTTGAGGAAGAAAGTTATAAGTGATGTTCTTTGAAACCAATGAGAACAAAGACACAACATACCAGAATCTCTGGGACACATTCAAAGCAGTGTGTAGAGGGAAATTTATAGCACTAAATGCCCACAAAAGAAAGCAGGAAAGATCCAAAATTGACACCTAACATCACAATTAAAAGAACTAGAAAAACAAGAGCAAACACATTCAAAAGCTAGCAGAAGGCAAGAAATAACTAAAATCAGAGCAGAACTGAATGAAATAGAGACACAAAAAGCCCTTAAAAAAATTAATGAATCCAGGAGCTGGTTTTTTGAAAAGATCAACAAAATTGATAGACCGCTAGCAAGACTAATAAAGAAGAAAAGAGGGAAGAATCAAATAGATGCAATAAAAAATGATAAAGGGGATATCACCACTGATCCCACAGAAATACAGTCTGCCATTAGAGAATGCTACAAACACCTCTATGCAAATAAACTAGAAAATCTAGAAGAAATGGATAAATTCCTCGACAAATACACCCTCCCAAGACTAAACCAGGAAGAAGTTGAATCTCTGAATAGACCAATAGCAGGTTCTGAAATTGTGGCAATAATCAACAGCTTACCAACCAAAAAGAGTCCAGGACCTGATGGAATCACAGCCGAATTCTACCAGAGGTACAAGGAGGAACTGGTACCATTCCTTCTGAAACTATTCCAATCGATAGAAAAAGAGGGAATCCTCCCTAACCCATTTTATGAGGCCAGTATCGTCCTGATACCAAAGCCTGGCAAAGACACAACCAAAAAAGAGAATTTCAGACCAATATCCTTGATAAACATTGATGCAAAAATCCTCAATAAAATACTGGCAAACCAAATCCAGCAGCACATCAAAAAGCTTATCCACCATGATCAAGTGGGCTTCATCCCTGGGATGCAAGGCTGGTTCAACATATGCAAATCAATAAATGTAATCCAGCATATAAACAGAACCAAAGACAAAAACCACATGATTATCTCAATAGATGCAGAAAAGGCCTTTGACAAAATTCAACAGCCCTTCATGCTAAAAACTCTCAATAAATTAGGTAGTGATGGGACGTATCTAAAAATAATAAGAGCTATCTATGACAAACCCACAGCCAATATCATACTGAATGGGCAAAAACTGGAAGCATTCCCTTTGAAAACTGGCACAAGACAGGGATGCCCTCTCTCACCACTCCTATTCAACATAGTGTTGGAAGTTCTGGCCAGGGCAATAAGGCAGGAGAAGGAAATAAAGGGTATTCAATTAGGAAAAGAGGAAGTCAAACTGTCCTTGTTTGCAGATGACATGATTGTATATCTAGAAAACCCCATTGTCTCAGCCCAAAATCTCCTCAAGCTGATAAGCAACTTCAGCAAAGTCTCAAGATACAAAATCAGTGTACAAAAATCACAAGCATTCTTGTATACCAATAACAGACAAACAGAGAGCCAAATCATTAGTGAACTCCCATTCACAATTGCTTCAAAGAGAATAAAATACCTAGGAATCCAACTTACAAGGGACATGAAGGACCTCTTCAAGGAGAACCACAAACCACTGCTCAATGAAATAAAAGAGGATACAAACAATTGGAAGAACATTCCATGCTCGTGGGTTGGAAGAATCAATATCGTGAAAATGGCCATACTGCCCAAGGTAATTTATAGTTTCAATGCCATCCCCATCAAGCTACCAATGACTTTCTTCATAGAATTGGAAAAAACTACTTTAAAGTTCATATGGAAACAAAAAAGAGCCTGCATCGCCAAGTCAATCATAAGCCAAAAGAACAAAGCTGGAGGCATCACACTACCTGACTTCAAACTATACTACAAGGCTACAGTAACCAAAACAGCATGGTACTGGTACCACAACAGAGACATAGATCAATGGAACAGAACAGAGCCCTCAGAAATAAGGCCACATATCTACAACTATCTGATCTTTGACAAACCTGACAAAAACAAGCATTGGGGAAAGGATTCTCTATTTAATAAATGGTCCTGGGAAAACTGGCTAGCCATATGTAGAAAGCTGAAACTAGATCCCTTCTTTACACCTTATACAAAAATTAATTGAAGATGGATTAAAGACTTACATGTTAGACCTAAAACCATAAAATCCCTAGAAGAAAACCTAGGCAATACCATTCAGGACATAGGCATGGGCAAGGACTTCATGTCTAAAACATCAAAAGCAATGGCAACAAAAGCCAAAATTGACAAATGGGATCTAATTAAACTAAAGAGCTTCTGCACAGCAAAAGAAACTACCATGAGAGTGAACAGGCAACCTACAAAATGGGAGAAAATTTTCCCAACCTACTCATCTAACAAAGGGCTAATATCCAGAATCTACAATGAACTCAAACAAATTTACAAGAAAAAAACAAACAACCCCATCAAAAAGTGGGCGAAGGACATGAACGGACACTTCTCAAAAGAAAACATTTATGCAGCCAAAAAACATGAAAAAATGCTCATCATCACTGGCCATCAGAGAAATGCAAATCAAAACCACAATGAGATACCATCTCACACCAGTTGGAATGGTGATCATTAAAAAGTCAGGAAACAACAGGTGCTGGAGACGATGTGGAGAAATAGGAACACTTTTACACTGTTGGTGGGACTGTAAACTAGTTCAACCATTGTGGAAGTCAGTGTGGAGATTCCTCAGGGGTCTAGAACTAGAAATACCATTTGACCCAGCCATCCCATTGCTGGGTATATACCCAAAGGACTATAAATCATGCTGCTATGAAGACACATGCACATGTATGTTTATTGTGGCACTATTCACAATAGCAAAGACTTGGGACCAACCCAAATGTCCAACAACGATAGACTGGATTAAGAAAATGTGGCACATATACACCATGGAATACTATGCAGCCATAAAAAAGGATGAATTCATGTCCTTTGTAGGGACATGGATGAAACTGGAAAACATCATTCTCAGTAAACTATCGCAAGGACAAAAAATCAAACACTGCATGTTCTCACTCATAGGTGGGAATTGAACAATGAGTACACATGGACACAGGAAGGGGAACATCACACTCCAGGGACTGTTGTGGGGCGGGGGGAGGGGGGAGGGACAGCATTAGGAGATATACCTAATGCTAAATGTCGAGTTAATGGGTGCAGCACACCAGCATGGCACATGGATACATATGTAACAAACCTGCACATTGTGCACATGTACCCTAAAACTTAAAGTATAATAATAATAATAAAAAAAGAAAGTTATAAGTGAACGTTATGTGTAGGTAGAAGAGGGGCAAGACTGCGAAGCAGTTAATGGACAGAAAATGATTGTAGAATTTGTTTAAAAGTGTAAAATTTAAGTATTGTGATTTCAAAGAATTTATAGTAATAGAGTGAAAAAGCAGGAAATGAGAAGGCATGTGAAATACTAACAGGTAGTAATCAGAAAGTGAGATGCTTGAAATTTTGCCACACAGAAGGCACAATGAGCAATTATTAAGTTGCGGTTATTAAAGATATATGATCATAGATACCATTAGTTAAGGTAACATGAAGGACCAGATGATTAGAAATGAGGAACTCAAGACTACAAAGGAATCCTCTTCCTGGATATGAGTTTGGTGGTCGGTTCTTTCTATGTCATCTTAAAGGCCTTAATCTCTCTAATCCTATCAGGTATAAAATGAGGATAATAATAACACTCCTCTCAGAGATATTTTGAGAGTTAAATAATAATAATCATAATAATTATGAAAATTATAACTGAAGTGTATTTATTAGACATTAACTTTGTTGTAAGCAATTTATGTGTCATAAATTAATTTTATAAAACTCCATATCACTAACACAGAGTGTTCTCTCACCATATATATGTTACAATTACTACTTGCAAAATATAATCATATTTACAGTCTTAACTAAACAACAACAGAACTTGTTAAACTTTAGGTGACTAGGAAGCCGCTTCCTCCCTATTGCCTTTCAGTCCTCTCCCAGTCTTGCTTCTGATAGAATTCCCATGCCTATTTCTAGTTTATTGTCTCTGTGACAGTGGCTAAAAATGCAGTTTTATTTTATTCAGACTTATTTGTGTTAAGTATTATAGCATCCTCCTGCCTACAGAATGATCTACCCCAGTTTGTAGTCTCCTGGCATTATTGGATCATTTAATGTTCCCTGGATTGCAAAGCCACCTATCTAATTTGTGGAATCTAGAGCAAACTAAAAATGTTTGAAATACAGAAATATACTCCTATTAAAGACACAAAATATAAAGCTTTGTTCCTTTCTTTGTGAACTGTCTTTAATTGCCATGGTATGTCCTATTTGTTATTTAACATCATGGTAAGGAAAAACAATAAAATTTTACATTTTAGCAGGAATTTTACTGTTTATATTGTGCAATGCCAATTTTAAATGCAAATATAAGAGAATTCAACTCATGGTGAATTACTGATATTGTGCAACTTACACAAAGTAGCTTCTTTCAGATATGTATTGTGCTAATACCAGAATCAGGCAAATGCACAAAAGTAACTCGTGTTCTTATTTCACTTCTTGATTCACGCATATTCCACCAATACACTCCATATTTGCCCTATTGATGAGAAAGTAAGAACTGAACACATAAGTAACTTTGTGTTGCCCTATTATTTCCTTTTCTTCTACATCATCATTTTCAAGGTAAGAAAGAGTATGACAGAGTTCCTTTGTTGTTTCTGTTTCTCAGAGTGTCATTGCCTTCTTACTGCATTTAAAACAAGTTCTTTTGATAGCAGAACACATGGCCTCTTGGGACTATTAGTTTATTTAGTGATAGATGCAACACACCTTGTGTTCATTTTGAGTCTCAGTGAACTCCTACATATTGTGAGTCCATCAGAATTCTGTGCATATGGGCCACTGTGAATGTCATGTGAGAATGGGGTGGTGAGGAATAAGAGCAGACATACATTACACAGATCTCTTCTGTGCACTTGCATACTCAATTGCTCCATCTGATTTCACTTACAAAACACAAACTGAATGATAAAATTATTAAGGTGTACACAATAGAGAGGCAGAGCCTTAAACCAAGTGGGGACTCTTTTGAAGGCAAGGCCATATGGAACTGCACAGGATACATTTCCATGAAGCTGGCTCTGCATGAATACTTCATTTGCTAAATTCATGTCATACACTTAGAAAATGATACTAGTGTATATAATAAGTAAGTGAGAGGTGTGTTTGAGTAAAGGAAAAGAAACTCCCACTTCATGACATTTCTTTTTTTTTTTTTCTGTTCTCGTTCTGCTTGTCTTTCTGTACACTCTATATGAGGCTTTTCTTCTCATGTAATTCCCGACTTAGCAAAAGTCTGAGCTCAATGAATCTTAAAGTTGAACACCTACCTTAGAGATGTCCAACATGTGTTTCACTTGATATGGCCTCAGTTGCTACAATTTCTCCAAGACACACTGCTATTCTCCATCCTAAGTATGAAAGTTTTGTGAGACCCTGATGAATAAAGGTGTTTATTTATCACTCAAGAGGACCACTCATACGTGTCTGAGGAAGGAAGAGTTTAGTGGTTAAAATCATAGCCTCTGAAGGCAAACTTCCTGGTTTTAAATCTCAACATTGTCACTTAGTACCAGTGTGTTATTACTTACATTACTTACGTTCATTTTGCTTCAGTTTCCTAAATCGATAAAATAGTAATAACTGTGTATCTAAATCATGGGGGTGCTATAAGGGTTAAATGAGGTAGTATGAGTAAAGGACACAGTAAGTGCTTAACACAGCATCAATATTCAATCAGTGGAAGTCATGATTTTCTTAAGTGTTTGGTAGACATATAGTCTCCTTAATGTTATCTTTAAATTATTTGCAGGTTTTATTACATATACGTTACCTTTTCTATTTCCCAACACTGCTACTGTAATACTGTAATTTTTCTATTTTATTTAATTATTCCTTACAATTTAATGGTATCTAGGGATCGAGGGTGGATAAAATTAATGGCTCAACTCACCATCTTGAAAACAAAATTGCTTGCTACTATGTAGTTTATAAAAAAAACACATTTCTAAAACAATTACTATTTATCACAAATATTTCAAAGAAGAAACAGAGGCCCAGAAATACCGTAATGCACCTTATATAAGATAACAGGAAATGGTAATATTTGAAAGCACATCTTTCCTACTTTAAAATCTCTACATGTTATACTCTGCTGCCTCATTAGGTAGTATAAAGTTTGTTAGGAAAATAATCATAAGCGTAAAATTCAAAGAGTAACACCTCAACATTTATCGCAAGATTGATTTTAGAGAAACAGTAAATGTTCACATGTAAGTGGGATGAACAGCATTTGCTTGACATTACAAAATGGGAAAAATGAAACAATTTATTGACCATTGACTGCAAATTTACAAAGGTGATGAAGGTTGCTCAATCATCCAATAAGTTCAGAGGGAAGACACGTATCTGATTACAGAGGGAATGCTATCCTCATTCAAAGCTCAGAGTCTGGAGTCAGAGGCCTCACTGCAGTTTCTAGTACTATCACTTATTAACTCTTATGGTTTTTGAGTAAGTACCTTAACCTCTCCAAGCATCATTTATCTCATCTGTAAAACGAGAAAATAACAGCAAAATGGTTGAAATATTTGCAACAATCTTTGCCAATTCTTTAAAACATTTTAAACAATTCTAATGCCAAGAATTATTTGTTGTTAATGTTTCATCTCCTTACCCAAGAGTCTCCCTTATCTTAATTTGTTTGAAATGTACAAGAACATTAAAATAGTCACTAAAACTCACATTTCTGTTAAGTCACAAGCTGAGGAATACAAGGACAACAGTCTAAATGACAATACAGTCATCTCTCCATATCCACAGGGGATTGATTCCAGGACCCCATGGCTAGCAAAAACTGTAGATGCTCAAGTCGTTTTTGTAGAATGGGTGGCATTTGCCTATAACCCAAGCACAGCCTCCTTTATATTTTAAATCATTTCTAGATTGCTTATACCTGGTATCATGTAAGTATTACGTTGTATTATTTTTAATGTTTACATTATTATTTTTATTGTTTTTGCAAACGTTTTTGATTCATAGTTGGTTGAATTTGTGGATGCAGCACCCGCAGATATGGAGGTTCAACTATATTCCCTTTCAACATAACTGTGTTGCATAACCATGAAATAAAATCAAGTACATGAAATGGATTGAGATTCTTTAATAATTTTTCCATATGTGTAACTGCAGTAAGCAGAATAACATACCCCCAACACAAAAGATGTCCACTTCCCAATCTCTAGAATCTGTGAATAT
This sequence comes from Symphalangus syndactylus, assembly GCF_028878055.3. NCBI lineage: Eukaryota > Metazoa > Chordata > Mammalia > Primates > Hylobatidae > Symphalangus > Symphalangus syndactylus. Next base: position 17,656,321 of record NC_072428.2, read on the forward strand.
GTTAACTTACATTGACGAGGGGACTCTGCATGTGTGATTAATTAAAAAATCTCAAGATGAGGATATTAGCCTCGATTTGCCAGGTGGGCCTAATGTTATTATATGGGTCCTAATAAAGGAAAGAAAGAGAGAGGCAGGGGAGTCAGACTCAGAGAAAGAGATATGATTACAGAGAGAGGGTCAAAGGGAGATTGCTGGCTTTGAAGATGGAGCAGGAGGCCATGAGCCAAGGAATGTGGGTAGCCTCTAGAAGTTGTAAAAAGCAAAGGAATAGATTATCTTTCCCATTCTCAGAAGGAATGCAACTTGCCAACACATTATTAGTCTGGTAAAACCCTATTCATATTTCTGACCTCCAGGACTGTAAGATAATAAATTTATGTTTTTTTAAGCAACTGAGTTTGTGGTAATAGGCTACAACAACACTGGGAAATTAATATATTAACTACAGTAGATAAGTTAATAGAATTAGTTTCTAAAGATATTGTTAAATGTCCTTCTTCCAAATGAGGATTTTCTGTAGTGCTAAAAATGGCACTATTTACACATCATGTGAACAGAGGTTTACTTTTATAAACTTTTTTTTCTAGTCATGTATTCTTTAAATTTTGCTAGTGAGATTGTCTGCAAATAAAGTGGCAGAAAATTCTCTGAAGTAAAGGACATTGTACTTCCAGCTAAAAATATGAATTTCACAGTGTGGAGGGTGAAAACCACTTCTCAGTGTTTTAATTTTAACGTAATCATCTGCCAATTTTTCTAGTTATAATTTAGTCATAAAGACTATATTTTTTCTGTTCAATTATATTTTATCTTTTAAGTTAATATATACAGAATTCATAAAACTACTGCACTGGGAATGCAATTAAATTTGCTTTTAAATTGTGAAATACCCATTTAAATCATTTTTCTTGCCTGACAAGCAGATGTTCAAGAAAACAGCAGCTCCAAACTAAAATATAACATGTAGAAAAAAGATACATCCCATTGTGTATGAAATCTTAACAATCTTGCTTTAGTTTTTAAAATAGTACTATTATTTTCTTTCCATTTCTCTTTTATTAAAAGCCAAGTTTCTTGTCTGAAAATGTGTCTTTCAGATAGCGGTATTTATTTCTAATACAGCACTTCATCTCCTTGAAGATATAATTAAATGACTTTCAACCAAACACCTTTATTCTGCTGGTTTCTCATTTTAAAGAATAAAGTAAAAATTTACTGTATTCTTGTTCTGAGGCCCTTGCTTTGTGCCATGCCAAAAATAAAAATGGCCTATAATAATTTCATCTGGTGTTTTAGAAAACACACTGCATGCCTCTTAGTGGTTTCAAAGAGTGGCACATTTAACTTCTGTAAAATTTTGCTCAAAGGAAAGTCTTTGTGGTGCATTTTCAAACTATCCTTTCTTAGATATAAGAATACCTGTATTTCTAGCTTGATGATCTCTCTTGGACCAAAAATGATGAGTATAATAGGTCCATCAACAAATAAAATGGAACTCAACATTTTTAGGTTTCATTTAATAAAGAAAGCCTGGTCTTGAGGCAGAAACAGTTGCTAAACTTGTGTTCTGATTAATCAACACTCACAAATATGTTGAAGAAGCAACTTGAAAGTTGGGGATGACAGTAGTAAAATTTAGTATAAAACTACTCTTAAAACAGGTTGTATCACTTTTCCATTTGAAACTTTAGATGGTCAAGAAAATTACTTTGTATTCTAAGAATATATTTCTAAGTAATATTCTATTTAGTTGTTTTCTTTATAAATCTTCATTTTTCTTCTTTAATGAGACATCATACAATTTTATCAGCTGCATTTCACTTTCTTTTTTTTTTTTTTTTTTTTTTTTTTGAGACGGAGTCTCGCTCTGTCGCCCAGGCTCTGGAGTGCAGTGGCGCAGTCTCGGCTCACTGCAAGCTCCGCCTCCCGGGTTCACGCCATTCTCCTGCCTCAGCCTCTCCGAGTAGCTGGGACTACAGGCGCCCGCCACCACGCCCGGCTAATTTTTTGTATTTTTAGTAGAGACGGGGTTTCACTGTGGTCTCGATCTCCTGACCTCGTGATCCGCCCGCCTCGGCCTCCCAAAGTGCTGGGATTACAAGCGTGAGCCACCGCGCCCGGCCTGCATTTCACTTTCTTTATCAGCTACATTTCACTTTCTTTAAGAAAAGAATATAATAAAAAATGGAAATCAAAAGATGCTAATTGTACTTAGCATTAGTCTTCCTTTGATTTAGAACCACATATGATAAATACAAATGAATAAATGAGTTTTTTAAATTATATTTTTAAGAGGATAAACCTTTAGAAAGGAACATGAGGGCGGCACTAGAAACTATAAGATAAAACATTTGAAAAAGAGATTAAGAGTCTAAAAAGAAATGGTAGAGAAAATGTTCTGAAAATTGGTTCTGTCAAGAGTGAAAAATGGATATAAATTCATTGATTTAGAACCTCTTGGAAGTGCATCTTTATTGGAGTGAAACATACATGCCTCAATTATTTTAGCTTCTGGTTTTTTTTTGTTTGTTTTTTTTTTTGGAGTTGGAGTCTCATTCTGTCACCCAGGCTGGAGGGCAGTGGCGCGATCTTGGCTCACTGCAAGCTCTGCCTCCCGGGTTCATGCCATTCTCCTGCCTCAGCCTCCCGAGTAGCTGGGACTACAGGCACCCGCCACCACGCCCGGCTAATTATTTTTTGTATTTTTACTAGAGATGGGCTTTCACCGTGGTCTCGATCTCCTGTCTTCATGATCCGCCCGCCTCGGCCTCCCAAAGTGCTGGGATTACAGGCATGAGCCACTGCGCCCGGACTAGCTTCTTTAGTAAAAGTGAACATATAAATAAATATAAGAACCTAGAAAGATCTGGAGATGTAAAGCAAGATTATAATGTATTTTTATTTTAGAAAGAAATGAAGAGAACTTGGAACTAAGGTTTGTTTTTTTGCATCACATAACTGTTTAGACTTCATTAATAAGGTTACCTACTGAAAAAATAATTTAATTGGTCATTTGCTTATTAAATGTAATTTAATATAAACTTTGAAAGTAATAGCAGCAATAAAAACAATATTATACAGTCATGAAAATAGTCAACAACAGTAAAAGTCTTCATAAATATTAATAGCAGATAAAAGTGAAGTTTACAAGTCTCTAATCTATAATTATTCGTAAGTTATCTAAACAGAAACTGAAGTTTTCAAATAGCAGCATCAACAGTTCACATGAGAGTATCTTTACCTTTTAATTTTAGGGAATTTATTACTTTCCTCATTTACCTGTGATAGTACAAATATACTGTATCCACAGTTGTTCTATATATTTTCTTTGATAAAAATGGCGATGCTTTCTTTATTCAGGATATTTTCATTAAAATCATCAAAGGTTTATAAAATAATAGATTTATCTGAAGTTGCAGCATTCTTCCTAAATGTTCCTCACAGAACATTCTGTGTTTCACTGTATCCTATCGATTATGAAAAGAGTAATAAACTGTTTCATCTTTTTTAAAGTTACTATTTTTATTATTATATTTTAAAAATCGTGATTAGGCAGTATACAGTTTAATTTTAATTAATTAATATATTTATTTTGAGACAGAGTCTCCCTCTGTTGCCCAGTCTGGAGTGCAGTGGCATGATCTTGGCTCACTGCAACCTCTACCTCCTGGGTTCAAGCGATTTTCCTGCCTAAGTCTCCTGAGTAGCTGGGATTACAGGCACACACCACCACACTTGACTAATTTTTGCATTTTTAGTAGAGATAGGGTTTCACCATGTTAGCCAGGCTCATCTCGAACTCCTGACCTCAGGTAATACACCCACCTCAGCCTCCCAAAGTGCTGGGATTACAGGCATAAGCCACCACACCGGCCCATTTTAATTTTTAAATATCCCAGTGCCAGCATGAGTGCATGGCACATAAGTACCCAAGATACGTGTTTTCAAAATTAAATGAGTTAATCATTAAAATGATGCATTTATATTAACTGACTAATTTAATGAATTGATTTAAATTGTTTAATACTGCTATTACTGCCAACGAGTACATTTTTTACCTGTTTTCTTACTTCAAAATCATTGTAATCCTGTAATTTTCTTAACATCTGTTAGTCAACCTGAAGGGCAAGACAAAAATATTCATATAAAAGTTAAGGATCTACCTAAAAAGAAATTTTATTCTTTTTGGCATATGGTGTACAGACAGCAGCAAGATCATATACATGGATAACAAGTTAATCGTAAAGTCAATAAGTTTAAAGGAGTAGAGAAAGAGAAATCGAGTTCGTAAAGAGGCTGGAAATACATATGACAGTGATGGGGCATGTACTAACATTTTGAGAACATATTGGTTATTGAAGGACACTTCAAATTTGAAGACAGCTTACAAAATACAGAATATGAAGAGGAAGAGATAAATCTGGAAAGTTACCTAAAAGACAATTTAATAAGACTGACAACAAAGGAAAAAGAATGTGAAGGTAAATATTGAGTCAATGGATCATGATTTGGGAGAAAATAATATACTCATTAACGGAAATGAAAAAATAGAGAATAACTTTATGAGAAGAAACAGACACATTCGATACAGTAAAATGAATACGTGTTTGACAATATACCAAACGCAATTAGAAATCAGTACATGAATCAAAGTCAGAAATGTTAAGTGTAATAGCCTCTTATGAGGAGTGATATTTGAAGCAAAAAAAATTAATTTTTATTACAGAAAGAAGAGTAAATGATTATAATGGGGCCTGAGAAATTATCCATTCTAATAGAGGGAATACAAAAAGACAAAGAAATTTCAGAAATGATTATCAGGCAGAAAGAAAAAGAAATAGAAACAGGCTGGGAACAGTGGCTCACGCCTGTAATCCCAGCACTTTGGGAGGCTGAGGCGGGCAGATCACTTGAGGTCAGGAGTTCAAGACCAGCCTGGACAACATGGTGAAATCCTGTCTGTACTAAAAATACAAAAATTAGCTGGGCACGGTTGCGGGCACCTGTAATCCCAGCTACTTGGGAGGCTGAGACAGGAGAATTGCTTGAACCTGAGAGGCAGAGGTTGCAGTGAGCTGAGATGGTGCCAGTGTACTCCAGTTGGTGACAGAGCGAGACTCCCATCTCTAAATAAACAAACAAACAAACAAATAAATAAATAAAAATAGAGACAATAAAAATAGTATCTTTAGCTCGGGCTCCATTAACAAAATCTGAGAAAACTCTGATCTCCATCTTCTTTCTGATCTTAATGTTTCAATTTAAAGTTATGATTCTGCCTGGAAGTGGCCACTGGTCTTCCTCTTTATGGTGGTGTTTCTTCTTCTCGAAACCCAATGCATTGACTTCTGAGAGCAGATGCTGATACCGTCCTACCTCTGGGACCATGTGAAGCTGAGTATACCCTAGGTTCCCATGTTCTTTTGGCACTTTTCAGTGGCATATTCTTTGTCACTTTTTAGTATGAGATAAATATTATCCACCACTTTTAAGTATAAGCTATCCCAAATTACCATGCTGAATTCAGGGATAAGTCTCTCCTGTGTCTGTATTCTACTCTTGAAAGATACCCTTTTAAATCTATATCTACTCTCTTGTATCTTCATCCTACTCTTTCTTGGTGTAGCAACTTTCTGTACCCTAAGCTTTTCTTTTGTCTCTTGTTTAATTAATTCAATAGTATTATGCAGAGAAAATTCAGCCCTTTATTTGACTCTTAATTTTTTACACTTGTTTCTTGGAATCTATCTTTCATTTACCCATGGAGTAGGAGGCCGCTTGAATAGCATCTAGCAGGTTAAACTCAATACATTACTTCTTTCTATTGCTAGACCTAGCCCGCATATATTGTTTTGTGATTTGTTTCCCAGCTTTGGAGATAAAAAATATTAATTGTTCTCCAGTTGGGTCATGCTTTAACCTGCACTCATTATCTTTATAATAGGATTAAGAAGGGGTGTGTCTATGGGTTTTCAGAGTTGACGTTTACGACATTCTTGCCAATAATCCATTTGGTGGAAAGCGAAGCCAGAGGTGAAGGGTAGGGGTGAAAATTTTAGTTAAAAAAAAATAGAGCTAGAAGTGTAGACCACTGCAATAATAAACTGAAAAGATAGAGGCATCAACAAAGTTCATTTGGTTGTTGTACAGTTTATATGCTTGTAGTTGCAAATAACAAAAAAAATTAGCATTACTCTAGCAAATAATACAGATTAAATACTATGATTATACAGTGGTATTTCATGTACCCTAAAGAGAGGAATGCCGATAGGTGATGGAAAAACACTAATAGGAAGGTTTAGGAAATTACTTAACTACTTTACCCAATTCTTTCTCACCTTTTCCCTCTCTTTTACTCTCTCTGGAGAATTTTTTTTTAAATAAAGGATTATTTTCATATAATAAAAATGCTCACATCAATGTGAGAGGAATGTGGTGTTGAAGCACTATAATGTCTAAATTCATTTAATATTCAGAATAAATCTATAAAGGTGGTATTGTTCACATCAACACAGATGACGAGAAACTGAGGTGTAGGAGACTCAAGGAATTTGTCCAACTGCGCCAACTGGTAAGTGGTGGAATAGTAGATACAATACCAAGCAACCTAACTCCAGGGCTTACATTATTAACTGTTTCAAAAGTTGAGAGAGCTTTAAGAGTATTAAAAAAAGGAAACATACATATGAAGAACATTATCTTTGGCCGGGCATTGTGGCTCACGCCTGTAATCCCAACACTTTGGGATGCCTAGGCAGGCGGATCACCTGAGGTCAGGAGTTTGAGACCAGCCTGGCCAACATGGTGAAAACCTGTCTCCAATAAAAATACAAAAAATTAGCAGGGCATGGTGGCAGGCGCCTGTAATCCCAGCTTCTTGGGAGGCTGAGGCAGGGAGAATCACTTGAATCTGGGAGGCGGAGATTGCAGTGAGACAAGATCGCACCATTGCATTCCAGCCTGGGTGACAGAGCGAGACTCAGTCTCAAACAGAGAAACAAACAAACAGAATATTATCTTCAGGAGATTTGGATTGGAAGTGTACAGGACACTGAAGATTTGATTGAGCAAATCTTCAGATGCTAGTAAAAGTAAAAACAAATAAACCTTAATAGAATCATTAAATAAAATTGAGGGTCACTAAAGGAGCTTTAGAATATTAATTCATTTATACATTCAACATTTCTTTTTTAACCTCCATCATATATCAAACCTTGTCCGTGACACTGGAAATACAGCAATGAACAGGACAGAAAGCTTTGTTTTCTCATAGAGTTTATATTTATTTCTAGAAGACAAATATAAACAAATACAAATTTAATAAAAGTGCTAATTATGAAATATAAGTGGGAGAACATTGACATAGCAGGGTGCTATGGTCTTGATAATTGAAAAGGAAGAACACTGATTTACTTAAATAATGATAGAGTGCATCACTTTCTGGAAGATATTTCAATTTTGACCTGATAAATGAAAAGGAGCTGGCTTTGGGATGATCCAGTGTGTAACTACTTTTAATAAAGTAAGAGATTCAGTCATTAATTAAGAATTTGATGGCAGAAAAAAAAAATTTAAAGGAAGCTGAAGCAGTTACAGTGGTGACACTGGTTATGTCCCAAAATTGAGAAAAGAATCATCTAGCAAAAATGAGGGACGACCAAAAGCTAAATCGATCTGTCAATTTTTCACGGTTATGGTTAACAATATCTGACTTGTAAACCTCACAAGATAAAGGTCGCATATGAACATCAGTAAAATATGGAATACGTTGGAATTTTACATAAAAAGTAATGGATTAATTAAACGTCATAGACTGAAAATCTGACTACATCAATAACAAGTGAATAACACTTTGGAGATATTTTTGTGGAGGTTTTGATGGAAGGAAAAAAAAAAACAGAATAGTCTTACTAATATGTTTTGGAAGATATTTTTGTTTGTGTGCTTTTATACATTATAATGCTTTTGGGGATTCAGACTTTTGAAAGCACTAAAAACTTATTTATACTCACCAATAGAAATAACAAAATGTTAGATAACTTCATATGAAATTTGGAGTACTTAAGTGCTCAATTCACTGCAGAATATTACTCATCTCCAATGACAGTAAACAGCATTTCATTCTAGTGTGGGATTATGCTATGATCAATGCTAAAATTAATCAACCTTTCTTGATTAATCAAAATTATGTATCATTCTCCTGATTGCAATCACCTATCAAAGAATCATCTTCCACAGTAGTTTATATGGAACATAATCAGTGCCAGTGAACCAAAAACTGGAGGTCTATGAACCTAAAAAAACTAGTTGAGTATTTCCCATTACCCTCACCCTAAAAAGAAACAAATGGTAGGATGGACAGGAATAACCTAGTTCAGAAGTTCTAGTTGTTCTTCACCCTACCATGAAACCTATCAAACACAATCAAACCAAAATTAGATGGTAATTATATTAGAGATCGTATGCCTAGTCACATCATCATCAGATGATATTATCACTTTTAAAAAATCACTTTTAAAAAAAATTTGCCGAAACGAAGCTGTTTTTATTACAATAGTTTGAAGGGCTTTAATTTTACATTGTTCTCACTTTACTAAGAAACAAGTTTAACAATGTAAATAATCTTATGTACTTGAAATGATTGAAATGAAGAGGTCCCTCTCAGCCTGAAGAATTCATTAAAGTATGGTTCAAGACAGCCAAAATTATTCTGATCTTGATCACATAGGGTTTATTTGTCTAAGGATGCTACATACCTCCATTTTGTTTAATTCACATCACCTATCCACCTGAGTTAAATTACCCCTTCTAAAAATTTATATTCCTCCAATGAAAACAATGTGGTCCAGTGGAAACTGTTCTTAACCAGCTAGAAAGAAGTAAAATCAAGTTCTGCGATTAACAAGTTCTATTACCATTGTCAAACAATGTTATTCCTTTGGGCCTCAGTTTATAGACAAAAGGAAATAATAAATTCCGTATTTCTTAAATTATGACACAATATGAAAAGGCAAAATAATGATTTGTCCTTATACCAAACCCGTTGAAAATTAAATATATGAACTTCCTTAAGATTCTTCCACCACACATTACCTCTGTTAACATTTCGGCTTGTTGCTTACAAGACTGACAATCTATCATGGGCTGTTGTCTCCCTACAATGAACATATCCCTGCAAAAATTAGAGAAGTGAAACAGAATTATATATTCCAGAACTAACAGATTGAACAGATTGAAGTCTATCTTGAAACTGGTGTGTGTTGAGTGGGTGAGGGTTGGTTGGTGGTACCTGCCACGTGGAGCAGATGGAAACTGGAGGGAACAGAGACATAATGGATTGAAGGAAAACTGTTATCCTCTGCTCTTGACTTTGGCCCCTGGTGCTTTGGAACAATTACTGCACACTTCTTCACCAGGGAAATCACTAGCAATAGCCCAGTTGCTTTCCTGGCAGTGACAAAATATTATAAGGGCAACACAAAAGGCTATCTGAGGGAAGAGTTGATGAAGATTGTTAGGGGTTAACTGGTCTCCCCAAGACAGACACTTCATCATCTTACCTTCCAAGACCTTTGGATTGATACAGTTTAACCAGAGGAGATTACCTTCTCCAAATGTTACTTCTTGTGTGTATGTGTGTGTGTGTGTGTGTGTGTGTGTGTATGTGTGTGTACAGTAAGCCATGTAAAAAGATTTACCTGCTTTGTTTTTTTCTCCCTACATAAAATGAGAGCTGTATATTATATATTGGTGCTTGAACAATATGGTTGTTAGCGGTGCCAACTCCTGCACAGTAGAAAATCTATGTATAACAACTTCTGACTCCCTCAAATCTTAACTATCAATATAACCCACTGTTCATCAAAAGCAGTATCAATAAGACAAACAGTTGATAAACACTTATTTTAGATGTTATATGCATCATATACTGCATTCTTACAATAAACTATAGAAAATGAATTGTTATTAAAATCAAAGAGAAAATATATTTACTATTAAGTGGAATGAATAATAATAAATGTCTTCATCCCCATTATCTTCAAGTGGAATAGGCTGAGGAGGAGGAGGAAGAGAAGGGGTTGGTTTTGCTCTCTGGGGGCAGGGGGCAGAAGCAAAAGAAAATTTGTGTATAAGTGGGCTTGTACAGTTCAAACCCTGTTCAAGGGTTGACTGTACTTGCTTTTTAAGAACTGTAAGAAATAGTACATTTTCTTGCTTCTGGGATGCTGACATATGCAGACACAAAAGCTACAGCTACTATTTTAAGGAATGTTGATTTATTTCATATTCATTAGGCATCGAATATAGACTAGTTTCGATACATGCAATATAAAAGAAAATAAAGAGTTTCCAACCTAGAGGCATTCACAGTAGTCAAGCAGTATAACTGCAATATCATGTGTTGTGCTATGTGGAGATATGTACAATTACTATGGAGTCCATAAAATAAAGCAAGTTTATTTAAAGAAGGCGGGAGAGACTCACCAAAAAGATGACATATTGTTTTATTTGAAATAACTAGAAATTTTGTGAGTGACTAAAGCCCAATTGAAAAGAATTGCTTCAGGTAAAGGGAGCAATATAATCAATGTTATGAAGACAGAAAAAGGACGTGTATGCTTCACCTGAGACACTGATGCTAAGTTACCTATTACCTGTACATGAAAGCAGCAATAGGACAATGCCAGAAAATAAGGCTGCAGAGGTTTAGAGAAAAATGTAGGATTGTAAAGGCCCTCAGATGTGGTGCTGGTGAGTGTGACCGTGATCTTATAAAAACGTGTACATCAAATATTTAAGTGATATTTCTAAGTCTGATATTTATCCTTCAGAAAAATGGACATGGAGGGAAGAGTAAAATGGAAGAATGTTAGAGAATAAAAAAGGAAATTAAAATGATCTAGGAAAAAGGTGATGAGGAATTAGACAAAAACAGAAATAATAGGGATGAATGAAAGTGGCTGATTGGATGTAAAAGCATGCATTAAATATGGACCTCTGTTATCTACTGCAATATTTATCATGGAATAGACTATCAATATGTGCTGTAGGAAGAATGAATTTGGACCTCCCAATGGAAGGCAGAAATTGTCTAGTAACTCTTCCACATCATCCCACCTCCTAACACTCTTAAGATTTATGCCTACTCTTTTTTATCCTTAATTTCTTACTAATCTACCATTTTTTTCTCTTTTTTCTTTTCCACACTCCAGAGTTTGGCTCCTGACTTGATGTAGTATATATGGTCATAGGCACAAGCAAGTCTCTGTAGAGAAAGACTTCAGAAACATTCCTTGGGAATTACAGAATGTGTTTAAAGTAGACTTTCCACATGGAAGGGATGAGGACAAAAATCTGAATCCATTTTCTCTGCCTCATAGAGGAAAGATGTTCCCAAACTTTAATACATGAAGTTCCCCACAATTTATCTTACGCTGTTGGAAATTTATTCCGAGAGTTGATGTATTAGCCATAAAATATGCAATAGATTTTTATAGCTGTGGATAGCTAGCATGTTGGAAGTGTTGGTTTCAAAGCAGCCTGACAAATTTTTATAGTTCGAAAAGAAAGAAGGACATTGAGGTAATGTGTTTATTAGGCAAAGAGAATTATTAGTGGTAACCACAGTATTAAGAAAATTTAATAAAATTAGTGTCAATAAAAAAATCACAATCATGTGACAGCTGAACTAAAGCAAAAATTCATATATAGAATTTCAAAACAGCTATTTAGATTTTATTTAGTTCAATCAAATTATGCATGCTTCAGGGTTACATTTTAAATGTTGTATTGATGCATAATACATGTGCATATTTGTGGGGTATATGTAATATTTTGATACATGCGTATAGTGTGTAATGATTAAATCAGGGTTGTGTTGGGAACATTTAAAATCTTTAGCTATTTAAAAAGTATACAATACATTTTTGTTAACTATAGTTACTTTACTGTGCTCTCGATCACTAGAACATATCCTTTATATCTAATTTTGTGTTTGCACCCATTAATCAACCTGTCTTTGTCTTCTCTCACCCTTCCTAGCCTCTGTTAACTATCTATCTACCCTCTAGCTTCACGAGATCTACTTTTTTAGCCCCCACGTGTGACTGAGAACATGTGATGTTTGTTTTTCTATGGCTTATTTCACTTAACATAATGGCATCCATATCCGTACAAATTGCTGCAAAAGACAGGATTTCCTTCATTTTTATAGCTGAATATACTACTCCATTGTGAATATATGCTACATTTTCTTTATTTGTTTATCCATTGATGGGAACTTAGGTTGATTTTGTATTTTGGCTGTTGTGTATAGTCCTGCAATAAACATGTGAGTGCAGGTACCTGTATACATTTTTGGGAGGGTGGACAGGGTTTTACTCTGCCACCCAGGCTAGAATGCAGTGGCATGATTGTAGCTCACTGCAACTTTAAATTCCTGAGCTCAAGTGAGTTTTCTGCCTCAGCCTCCCAAGTAACAGACTACAGGTGTGTGCCACCATGCCTGGCTAATTTTTAATTTTTTTTTTGTCAAGACAGGGTCTTGCTATATTGCCCAGGCTGGTCTTGAACTCCTGTCTTCAAGCAATCCTCCTCCCTCAGCCTTCCAAAGTGCTGGGATTAAAGATGTGTGCCACTGCACTCAGCCTACTTACATTTTAGACACAGTCATTACTTATTTCCAGATACAGTCATTCTGCCAAGGCAGAAAATAAGCCAGAGAAGTTTTACAGTTTTTTATAATGTACTATTTCTAAGTTCTGCTATACAACTTTTGTGTCTTCCCAATTAACCATTTAGCAAAAACAGTTATTATATCTATCTTATTCTTTAATCTGGTAAAAAAATGCTGGATTTTATTCCTGTGCATGTTTTCTGATAAATTACTAAATAAATATTTTCAAAATAACATTTACTTGATTTTTCAGACATTTTTGAAACCTCCTTGGACTTCTTCATATTATCACTTTTCAAGTTGTGAAATAAAGACATGAAAACAACAGCAATAGGCTAAAATGTGAAACTTGAAATGTAATTTGATCTGTCACAGTTCTCTGATTGACTGAACATCTTCAGATTGACTAAATTTATTTAGAATATCTTTAGATGGAATGGTCTATGACTATTTAGAATATCTTTAGATGGAATGGTCTATGACCAAAAGCAGGACAGCTTGACAAAAAATATAAGAATGCAAAAAGTAACAAAGTTAGTCTACATATTTTTCAAGTAAAACTTCTGTCATTCCCTGCCACCTACCTTGTGTCTTAAATTTTGAAGGAGGAAAGGAGGGTGAGAAAATTATACAACATATTCTATGTCCTCTTAGAGATTATGATAGAATAAAACAACAAAAAAATCTGTATGTGGAGTCCTGCTTTTTAATTCACATTGATACTCCAATATCCTCTCCTATGAAAGGAAAATGATAGCTATATTATTTACATGTCATATGTATGAAATGAAAAATAAAGTGAACATTCTTTCAAACTATAAAGTGGCATACAAATAAAAAGTATTATAGAATAATTTAATGTAAATAATGTAATAATAATGTAAAATTTCTTCTTACATAGCCTAGATAACATTTAGTAGATCTGTCTAGTATCCTTTCTTACATTCTTACCCTAAAGGTTTCATTCTGAGGATTCATTCCTAGAGTTTATATGATGACATCAAACAGCTCTAACAATCCCCTTAAAAGCGCTTGCTGCTCAAGTAGATTATTTTTCAGCTCTTTCAGCTCCAGCTGATATTTTTCATCACTTTTCTTCACCTTACTGAGTCCTACAGAAATTGTGGAATATTTATTTGGTACTGGTCAGGTATTTTATTTGTTTGTTTTTATAATTTTCAAGAGTATGTTTTGAAGTCCAACAAAATCCCTGTAACTCCACACATTCTCAGAGATGGATGAGAGGTCACTTGCATATTTCAAGTCCCCTGATTTCCTGGGTCATCTCAAAATATTTTTTATGTTGTCAGTGAGGAAAATCCCTTCTGACTCCTTCTCCGCAATCCTTTGAACACATTGCTAGGAAACTGAATACTTCATATGTCTTCGCTCTCATGCAAAGAACATGTTTTCCCCTAAGAATTAGTAAGCAAATGCACTGTTTTCTCATTTACTTCAATCCATTCAAAAAGAAAATCAAAACAACCTTCTTGTGTTTTGTTACAGTCTTCTAGCCTCTCACCCAATATATCCATTAATAGTAAGTAACTTCTGCTCAACTCATAGGTTAACTAAGACCACAGTTACTGGAAATTTTTGTCTTTAGGCAATCATTTTTATAATTACAGAAGCTAACTGAAGAGGATAAGGCAATGGAAAATCGAAACCTACCAAATATTTAAGCAGCCAGTGTCAATAGAAGCTGCCAACCCCTGAATTTTCAATTCTCTAGAGCTGTGCTGCTCAAAATGTACAGGAAAGGACCTTTTTAAAAAAAAAAAAAAAAAAAAAAAAAGATCATTTCTTTTTTAAACCAGAATTGGTCCTCTGCCTCATGACTAGCACACAACTCATGCCACATATCCCTCACCAGGTGACAACAAGGAATTATTCTGTAGTCTGTTCTTCAAGAAGAATCCTCTAATAACACACATGGAAGTTGCAGCAATGAGAGCTTATTATAAATTTTCTATATATATTTTCTCTATTTATTTACTTGTCTTACATGGTCCAGTGATACATAGTTCACAGAGAAGTGCCATGCTAAGGACCATCTTTTCAGTAGCAGTGTGAAAGCGGAGCTATTCCAAATGTTCCTTGAGGTAACTTAAAAGGAGTCTCATTTCTATTGGGATAACAGTTGGCCAAAAAGTCGCTTTGATATTGTGATAGATATAAAGAGCCAGATGCTCCTGCAATTTTCCACATTTCCATCCTTGCTCTACATAAACAGAACAGTTAAGATTTTCAGATCACTGAAACACAGATAAACTGCCATAAGAACCCACTTTGCAGAGCTGAGTAGGATTTCAGCAAAAAGTTCATAGCGAAGAGCCCTGGAGGAAAAATCAACAGAAGGTTAAGGACTCTACTGTGTTGGTCAATAATGGTGTAGTCTTTTCCCAGTCAATTTACCTCAGTGAATTACGCTTCCTTATTTATAAAATAAGATGATAAATCAGATTATCTGCCTACTAAGTCCTTTTCAGTACTCTAATTATAAATTCATTGTTCCACTTAAAATCCACAGTCTCCCTAGCTACATTTATGATAACGAAGCTTTCACATCAAAATAAATAAATAACATTTTCTACATCCATTACTGGTGTTTCCCTAGAATAACATTCCATTTACAGAAGCAGTACTGAAGAGAATAATATCAAGTAGAAAATTCTGTCTATTATGTAATCATAGGAATTTACTAAAATGTCAGTTTCCTGATTAGGATTGTGAGTCATGTTTGAGTCTCTTAATTTCAAAGAGATGGGATAAAACACTCTTCAAAAATTAGAATTTATCTTCTTGTATGTTTAAATCTAGATCTGATTTGATGTTTCCTTAGTTAATTACAGTACAATAAGTGGGGCTATGGAAACAAGTAAACTTCTTTTACTCTATTGTCTTTCAAGTAAAGGGCTCAGCTCCCCAACTTGCCTTTATAAAGAGACTAAATAAGACAGGAAAAATAATCCAGTTGAAAATAACTCTGAGAAAAAACTGAAGGATCAAGGTACTAAAATAAATTGCTGTCAAGACTGGGAGAGAAAAGAAAGACTTCCTGTGAACACTAAAGCCAGTAGGGACTCCAAGGCATATTGTGTTGAGCTGAGAGCAAATGAAGGAGAAAATGTATCGGAAGAGCTATTGGAAATTTTCCAAAAGGAATTAAAAGAGAATTTTGTGACTGTCCACAAAAAATAAGGGGGTTGAAACCAGAGATGGAAAAATTTAATGGATTTGAGGAAAGATTATTTTCTACACAATTTGTTGGCATAAAAAATAGGTATCCAACAGAGCCATAATGATCTATAGAATATACTTCAAGCCAAGTTTCAACCCAAGTGTATTAGGCCCATGCGGTTCTAGAAATAGATGTTCTAAATATTCTAAGAGTAAGATAGGTAACATGCCTTATGTTTTCTGAATAGTATGATCATCTGCAATCTCATCCACTACCATGGTGTATTTGTTTGTTGTTCTGCTCGACAGTTTAAGCTAGGACACAATTCCAATAGCTCATCCCTTTAATGAGTGAATGAGGATTTATAGTGCTGACAATTTGGGCCAACAATCTTTCTCAGAGAAATCAATGGAAATAATTTTACTTTTGTAAAACTGTTACATATATTATGGATTATGTACATCATTTAGTTAATCATTAGAATTTCTCAAATAAAAGAATACCATCAAAGACTTTCCCAAAGAAGCTGTTTTGATGTCATAATTGAATTTTCAACACAACACCTTATTATATATCACAAAATGATACATACCTGTGAAAATGAACCATATAAACACAGTTCTTACTTATTCAGATAAAAGCTTTATGTAAGTTGTTCTTTCAATCAATTTTAACTTCTATGATATACATTATTCACTCATTTAAGCACTAGAATAAAACCTCAAGATTTCCACTTTTTTGTCTTGACAAAGCACACGAATCAAATCTACCAGCCTTCCCCTTTTCTAGTAATTAATCCATGGTTAACTCCATCTGATTTAGAATTCCTTAGCTTTTGCACTGTGTTTTTGTATATAAATGACTATGAAACAAGTTAAATTTAAGTCTCTCTCAGGTATCGCTGAATATGCTCCAATTGGTTGAACTTAAATAAATTAATAAAAAATCTGGCATCCAGAGAGGAAAGACAAGGCAAAGCTCAGAAGGAATTGAAGACTATGTGGTTCTTATTTAACGACAGAAATTCAGTAACATTTCACCTGTAGTCCCACAAAAAGTAAAGAATATGCCTAATGAGTGGGATGATGCAGCTGAGCGATTTCTAAGGAAAGTATTGGAGGTGTCATCTTGTTTCTTCTAGCCAGTACAGTAAAATTCAAGAGGAGAGAGATAAATGAAAAACACTGTTAAGCAAAAGGAAGCCAAGATTTGATGTTGTCATAAATCCTCAGCCCTTCCAGATGACCAGAAATACTAAAATTAATAAATAACTTTCAAGAAAACATAAAATCCAGTGCACTTCTTGGAAAACTTAGTCAAAAGGTGAAGCCAAGGGTGTGACTATAAAACGTTTTATTAAAACCTCAGTTTTAATATATTCAGTCATACAGAAGGCCCTTTAAGACATTAGAGCTGTGCTTCCAAGATCTCCTTAAACAACTGAACATCAGAAATCTTAAAGACATTGTCCCTGGGCTCTTTCAACAGAACCCCCAAAACAGAGGACTGTCTTCTTTACAAGAGATTTGTAGGTACTGCTTTTGTCAAATGGAGCTAACACCAACGATTACAGAAGACACACAAACTTCTTTAAAAAATTAAATGTGGAGAAATATCATTGTTTGGAATAAGTGTCATAGAGATCATAAAGAATGAGGAGAGGCCTTTGGACCCCAGAATACAGATTCCTCACAGCAGCTACAACCCCTAACCAAAATGAAAGTCCGAAGCCAATCCCCTTTCCCTGATCTCTCAAGTCCGTTTTGGAGGCATCTTTGAAAGCTTACTTTATTCTCCTCAGAACCCCTCAACTGCATAAGTAATAAACCTTTTTCTCTCATACGATGTGTGTGGTGTCATCGGCTTTGACAGCAAAATCACATTTTGAGTGAGTAAATGAAAGGAGATTCAAATTAGCACTTTAGTTTTTTGAATATGCTTAGGTTTAAAAAAAAAACCTTTCAGTTTCATACTTATAAAATATTAGACGTCCTCAGTGTCTATTGTTGCTATCTTTATGTTCATGAGTACCTGATATTTAGCTTCCACTTATAAGTGAGAACACATAGTATTTGGTTTTCTGTTCCTGCATTAATTTGCTTAGGACAATAACCTCCAGCTACTACCACATTACTGCAAAGAACATGATTTCATCCTTTTTTATGACTGTGTGGTATTCACAGGTGTATATGGATCACATTTTCTTTATCCAATCCACCATTAATGGACACCTGAGATGATTCTGTGTCTTTGCTATTATCAGTACTGCTGCAATGAAAATATGAGTGTATGTTTGTTTGTTTGTTTTTGGTAGAACAACTTATTTTTGTTTGGGTAGATACCCAGTAATGTGGTTGCTGGGTTGAAAGGTAGTTCTATGTTAACTTTTTTGAGAAATCTTCAAAGTGTGGCTGAACTAATTTATATTACCACTAACAGTATATAAGAGTTTTCAAGGGCCAACTTAACGCCAATCTGCATTGCTTTAAAAACCGTTAACATGGGGAACTCTCATTAGTGAATAACATCACAGCATAAATTAGATTTATTCATTTAACAGATACACATTGTTAAATTGCGATCCTGAATTCTGCAACAAATCCAGTAAAAGATATTGTCTTTGTCTTGGAAGTATGCAAAAGCATGTTGAGGAGGAGAACAGTTTTATAAATCAGTAGTTATAATAAAAGTTCTATGATATGCATTTGTACAAAGTGCCACAGAGTATAAACTCTGCAAAGGAGAGCCAAGGGGGAATTCTATTAGACTTTCCCTCCCCACGAGCACAACATATTACAGAATTTACTGTAGGCAAAACATTTTTCCCTCTAGGGTGGCATGGGTCCTACCTAGATTGAAAGGACTAAGAACAGCACAGAGCTCAGTGCTCAGTCTTCTAAAAAACTAATAAAATATTAAATCTTACAATGATAAGCATGGTCTATTTATTTTTTCCCGAGTGGAACAGGAGGCAACAGGAAAATAAGTTTTTATGGTGTGTTCAGCAAGATGTTACTCCTCTTTTTGTATAAGATTGGTCCTATTGCTGACATTTTCTATATGTCACACAGCTTATTATGTCACACAGTTCTTCAGCGTAACCTTACTTGCCTATGCTCCGTATTGAATCATGGACAATTTAACTCTGACAGTAATCTCACTTCCAGCTGGGAACTGTCCTCTACGCGCCCTTCTAGCTGAACCAAGAAAAACATTGAGAATGATTGCGTGCACGTATTCATGAAGTCAATTTAATGACGAACCATTCTGTGACCTTAAATGTGATAGATTCTGGAAGACACAATATTATAATTATTATGTATAATTATTTCATGCTTAAGCCAGGGATTTCAAACATATTTTAAGGAACAACAACTTGCAGTGGCCATCTTATTGTGATTAACAAAAGATTACCTGAAATGTTCTTTCATCACATTTGCCTGGCAGGCTTCTTTGACATTTAGCTTTCAATTTATACATTGCTTTATCAGCCAGGCCTTTCCTAACCATCGAAAGCAGTATCTCTTTATTACATTGCTTTATTTTTTTTCTATAACATTTATTTTCTGGACTTTTGAGAAAGCTGTACAGAATATCAGCTAAATATTGAGAATATGAAATAAAACATGTATTTTTAGGAAATTAATATTTGTGTTCAATTAATATTGAACTGAGTTTGCCATAATCCAGCAGAATTATCTCAATTCAACCATAGTGGTGCTACCTTTATGTATTGTAGATATGGAGAGTATGTGTCAGATTTTCATCTCAAGGGTAAATAATGCTACTAAAATAAGTTGGAAAAACAATACCTTGGCTCATAGCACCAGAAATTCTGTGCTATCATAATATTAGCTGAATTAGATTTTGTTATAATAATTTTTACAATTATCATTGTTTGTGTGCTGACCCACCTTAAAGTCCTTAAATAAATTTCACATTTTAGCTCTTAGTTCTACAGGCCAGAATTGTCACTGCACTTGAGGGGTTCATTGCTTAATTTCTTACAGACCCATATCTACATGTTGTTCAGGCTGAATTCTCATTGGAGAAAATCTGCCACCATGTTCTTTCTTGTTTTTAGGAGAATTCGTGGGGTTTTTTTGTTTGGTTAATTTTTTTTTTTTCAATTCAAGGACTGAAGTCTCCATTTAATTAATAGTTCCTGGTCAGGTGTGACTCCCAGCTCCTAGAAGCCACTCGCATTCCTTCCTATGTGGCTTCTCTCTCTCTGAAACAACAATGGCATGTAGAATCTTTTTCATTCTTTGAATCTGACTTCCTCTTCTGCTTCTAACTTCTAGAGACAACTCTTTGCTTTTAAAAGACTTGTAATTAGGTTAGACCCACTTGGATAATCTCCTTTTCTTTACATCAACTGTTTCATATAACATAATCTTATGATGAAGGTAAAATCATCATATTTACTATCCAAAGGACTTGAAACTCATATGTACCAGGGGACAGGGAATCTTAGAAGCCATGTAAGACATCTGCTTACCATACAAGCAACTATAGGTTATGTATTCAACAAAGCGGGGGTATTAAAATAAAAATATTTTAGAAATAAATTGAAATTTTAAAACTGTTCTAAGTTACCCTTGTAGGAAATATCAGGATTTTATTGAAGTGTGTTATAGTTGCATGTGTGTTCACTTTGCCTTTGTTTTATCTTATTTTTCTTTTGCTTTGGTTGTTTGCTTACTTGTTAAATTATATGTGAAGGACACAAATGATATTCTAACTTCTGACACAGTTGCAGGGCCAGTTGGTGCACTATTTAATCAGAACATCAGAAAATATGCATAATTCCCTTCTTCTTTTGAATTATGAACAAATAAATATAGTTGTTGATATGCTTTTCCTTAGAAGATACACATTACAAGGTCAGGATACTGAATGTACTATAAAATTGATAATGTATTGTGTTTACAGATATTGAAAAGCATTCTAAATACTTCCACATCCCTATGGAAGAACGATGTCAATTTATTTGAATGTTCTATGCTGCAAGGAAAGTTTAGGGTAG
Organism: Symphalangus syndactylus; assembly: GCF_028878055.3. Lineage (NCBI taxonomy): Eukaryota > Metazoa > Chordata > Mammalia > Primates > Hylobatidae > Symphalangus > Symphalangus syndactylus. The sequence continues at coordinate 17,677,210 of NC_072428.2, forward strand.
ACATTTAATTACTTTTTATTATAAACTAAAAGTAGACACTAATAGAAATTTGTTTACGTTAAAATACCTAGAAATACCCCTTACAGGTTAAGTAACTTGATTCAATTTTACTTACATCTCTAATAATAACCTGACACCAGTAACCAATGGCTTGGATGAAAATACCCATAAATTATCATTTGTGTATAGAACAGAATAGAATGAGACTAAACATGATATTCTAAAATTTACGTTTATTCATAAACACAGTCACAACATAGATGCAGGAGGTTGCATCTGTTTAAGGCACATACTTTCCCAGATTGCAATTAACTCAGTCTCATCATCTCCTCTAGATGAGATTTCTACAGTAGGATGGAGTTAATTAAATGAATTCTATGAAAACAATTAGTGTTTGTGGAATATGGAAACAGAACTGCTCTAGTAGGTGTATATGAAGGTATTATAGGGAGTTTATTGCATAGTTTTTCAGATTTTGGACATTACTAAGAAGAATAAAACATTCATGGTCATGCATGCAAAAATCTCCCTATGTAGGCATGATATTATCTTATTACCCAAGTTGATTAATGCTTCAGTTGCAAACAAAAGGCAAAATATTCATATAACTTCCTGTTTCTACAAGTAAAATGAATATAAAATAGCTTTTTCCAAAGTTACACGAAATGTCAAGTAAAAGTGGTTTGCAAATTAAATTAACTAGAAAATTGCCTCAGTTTTCCAGTGATACAATCTCATTTTCTTCCCTGAATTGCTATGAGATAAAAATGGTCTTATTATTAACTCTTACATTATTTGACTACAACCAAAAGGAAACTGAATTACTTTTTAAAAAATGAAATGGTTGTAATTGTCCAAAGAGAAATTTCCAAATGGAACCAAATGCAAAATTTCTGGTAAATATACAAAGCTCCCTTGAAGCTAACAATTAAAGACCTACTTCACATGTACTTTAATAGTTTTAGTCAATCTTGTTATAATTTACACAGAACTTGATTACTAATTCCAGCAAATCATAGAAAAGCAAATTCAAAGAAATCATAGAAAGACTTTAAAGATACCTATCTTAACATAGAATTCATTCATTAGCTTTCACTGTTCTTTCTGCTGGACAGCTGCATTTGCGGTACCAGGAATGTTTGCAAATTTAACTCAGTAGAGAATAAGCCAAGTCTATCACATACATGATAGAGTTACAAACACTTGAAGTTGGCTAACATATATTTGTGCATAATCAAAACATATCACATTATGTATTTCTTATGTAACACATTTGCTAGATTTTTCACCTTAGTTGCTCATCTCTGACCAAGTGCTCACTTACTATTGTTGCTTTCAGATATGGAACCAGCATTATTAAAACTCAGGCTCCTGAGCAGTGTAACCTGGAATCTGAATGGACACTACCTTTTGATCCTAGTAAACTACATAAAATTTTAAGGTTATATTGAAGGTATTTTTATTTGGACAGTGTAAGACATAAATGGTATTTTGTTTCAGCTTGACTTTCCGGCCCTTTAAGAATCAACCTAATCCTACTAGGAATTCTATATCAGAGTATGAACTCTCTAGTTTCCTAACTTTATAATTAACATGCAACAAGGCAACTAATCAAAGCATCTCTTTCTCATTAGTACAGTTCTGACAGTTTCATCATCAAGTGGCAAGTGTTCCAGCAAATTGTGTTGCTATCCTATCAGATATGTGAAGAACTTGATCTTCCTTTCCATTAAGTCAGATTAGGGATAAGAACCAATTTCCATTATAAAAACGTGACTGAAAACAAGTAATGCTTTTCCAACAAAATTTTCCAAGAGAAAATTGATTTAAGCTCACATTATTCTTCCTATATATTCTACATGAGCCAAGTATTTTTAAATATTAATTGAATAATTCAATATTGATGAACTGTGAAAATTTTTAAAAAATTTGAAATCAATTAGCTATTTGGTTAGAGTAAATTTTGAGGTATCACAAAAATAAAGACAAATTAGCTATTGGAGCTTATTCATGACTGAGTGGCATAATTATTGTAACAGTTATGGTTATTTTGGGATAAATTGTATTTACTCTTCCATTTATTACCTCATATATTACATAATTCTGTATTTATTTATCTCATAAGCTATTCATAAAGCTATTAGAAATATCTGATTCTGATAATTAACTAACAAAATTGCTCTTTTAATTATTTTTTTAATATATGTAAATATATAATATAAATTATATTTATATTGAAATATTGTTATAGGAGATTAAATAATAATTTTATCTTTTGTTCACTGTCATTTTAGATTCTGCATCTTCATTGCTGATTGATTTGCAATACCCTTTCTGGACTTCAATCTTGTTTCTTAAATTTGCTTTATATGGAAACTCACCTAAGTACACAGGGATATGACTAATTTCAGAGAGTTTATAAATAATCACTTTGCAAGGAAAAATATTTGTGTTTATATCTGTATAAACTATTTTGTAATAATAACACACCTGAGAAGAATGCAATTAAAAATCAATTGACCCAGAAGAAGCTGATGAAAATATGAATAAGATCCCAAATTGAGAGAGACTTGAAAGTTACAGTATTCATAAAAATTTCATAAAGCCATGTCCTCTTATCATTTTATCTATGATGAAAAATAAAAATGGAAATAAAATCGTTACTAATTTAAAGGTCTAGGAAGCTCCTGACCTTTAGAAAGGCCAATGGCAATCACATGTGTTAGCTTACTATTGGGCAATGTGCAAGAAGGTGTCCTGGAAAGTTCAGGTGTGCTTTAGTAGTGTCCAATTTCAGAACTGATTGTTAGGTTTTAATAATTGCTATTGCAAACACTTTGCCTGTAAATTTTGTATATGCTGTATGTGTTACTTAGTATTATAGGATAGTTCCCTCTTTCAACTCTCTAGTTTTAACTCTTAAGGAGTGTCTTCATACATTTTTAAGGTTTTATTATAATTTTTAAAAATATGGAAAAGTAAAATGATAGTAGAAAAATAAATCCAGTTTATTTCTGCAATTTATTTCATTGCATATATGTATGTGTGCGCCTGTGTATGGGAGAACTGTGTTTTGCTGAACCACTTCAAAGTAAGTTGTGGATATTGCACTCCATTCCTAAATATTTCAACATATGTCTCTGAAAAATAAGGATATTATGTGACAAAATGACATTATAAGCTCCAGTAGCTAATTTGTTTTTATTTTTGTGATATCTCAAAATTTACTGTAACCAAATGCTAATTGATTTCAAACTTTTTTTTAGTTTTCACATTAGTTCATGTGATGAACAATATTAACAATATGAAAATGAAAAATATTAACAGTAATTCCCTAATGTCCTCTATTATCAAATTGAAATTTAAATATACCCAATATGTCATAAGTTTCTTTTCTGAAGCTTTTCTTTTCGTTTCTACCGTTATCTAATCAAGATACTCACAAATATGTTTTGTCTCTTACTCTAGAACAGTTCCTACTTTTCAAAGTGACATTGATCTCTTGTACAGTTTATACTAATTTGTCTTACAGAATGTCCCATAGTTTGGAATTGTCTGACTGTTTTTTGAAGGTGTTTGATTTGTTCTTTCCTCTGTATTTACTTTAAACTTAAGGCTAGGTATAAGATTATATTGTAATTTTAACATGGCAAAAGCTCAATATCTGTATCAATCAGCCAATGTGCTTGAAAAATTAATAAATAAAGAACATAAAGTGTACTTTTAGGCCAAACAAAATAATATATGGGTTACTAAGGTTTTTAAATACCCAATTACATTTAACAAAAGCAAATCAAATTCAAATGTTCCTCTATTCAGTATTAATAATTGACATTTAAATATAGCATTGCTTTCTGTATCAGTTAAATAGAACTATAATATCCCACTGACTATTTATGTATCTTTATCAATAATAACATGCAGGTAATAATAATAACATTTATCATGAATTAATGAAGGTAATAGAATTAGTTGTGAAATGTTAGTGAATTGACTTTAGATAATAATATTACAGATTAATATTTTAAAATTTTATTTAAATACATTACTAGATGTATATCACTGTTTTCTATATCTGATAAATAAGATAACTGCTTCATCATTTTATTTTTTCTATTCTGCTTCATTTTACATTATTTGGTCTCAGGTGAGTTTTGTTATCTTTAATCAACACCAAATCCTACAACAATATGAGCCTTGCAAAAATGTTTCCTTTTTCCCCTGCCCGGCAATATTTTTGTTTGTATAGATGTATCAGCTTTTTCGAAGTATCACCCATTAAGTCTGTGTGTAGACACATAAATTGTTCTATATGGTTTACATACATGCCCTTAACTGTCTATCTTTGAGATATGAAAAGCAGACAAATACATGTATAGTCAATGTGAAAATTTTGAGAATTATGTAAAAGTCAAAATAAGCCAAATTAACAGAGTAATTACCTCATTATGAGTGTGTAGACATATGAACTCAAAACTCTAGTGAAAAAGACACATGAATACTTGTACCAGATGAGAAACAAAGGAGTCCTTTTTCCAAGCAGCAGCGGGATTATGAACAAAAGCATCATGAACAAGATGAGTTTCAATTTGTTCTTGTTTCGTTGTTTCAGCTCATTCCTTAAAGAATTTTGTAGAAAATTAAGAACTCTAAAGCAAGCATAGAGCTCTTCATTGTTTCTCAGAATAGTAACCACCCAGTAAATATGGGACACCAAAGGAAATTTAAAGAGTCCCATCAAATACACAACTTTTCTATATTAAAAGGAGGAAAGCATGACATATGGATGATGAGTCATATGCCATTCTCCCAACTTGAGAAAAATATGTTTTACTTAGCTGATTCAATAAACAAACTGAAACTGATTGAATAAATCTACTGAAACACAGACTCAGATAGTTTATATTTTTATTTATTTTGAAAATAATATTCATTTGCATTTTTTATTATTTTAAAATGGAACTTATACAATCTTTCTATAATCAATAGGATTTACTGGAGAAAATAGAAGTTGATGGACCACTATATGGTCTACTGCTCTATATACACCTTACTCTTTATGTATTCAAATTTATTTTGTATTTTGTATTGTTTTTGAGACAGTCTCACTGTCACCCAGCCTGGAATGCAGTGGCACACTCTCTCTCACTGCAACCTCCACCTCTCAGGCTCAGGCGATCCTCCTGCCTCAGCTTCCCGAGTAGCTGGGATTACAGAAGTGCGCCACCACGCCTGGCTAATCTTTTGTATTTTTGGTAGAGACAGGGTGTCACCATGTTGCTGAGGCTAGTCTCGAACTCCTGAGTTCAAGTCATCTGCCCACCTTCGCCTCCCAAAGTCCTAGGATTACAGGCTTGAGCCACTACTCCCACCCTCAAATAATTTTTCAGTAGAATAATACCTTTCTACCATTTCATTTTCCTGCTCCAAGAAAGCACATTCTTTCTTATGAAAGTCATGCTCAGTCACTGCCTCTTTACACTGGACTTTTTTAGACAAAATATGACTTTTGTAACTCCTCGGAAATAAAGTTGAGATAAATCAGGATTGGTTAATTTAACTGCCCAAATATCTTAAACTGTATCGGTGATGTTCATGTATACTTTGTAAATGGTGATCCAATAATTTATCAAAGAGCAATTGATACCATGTTATAATGCTCAACTAAAATAGAAATATCAATGTCAATTTTACTGCCCAGAGAGAAAATTTCTTGTACCCCAAATCATAAAATATTAGACGTCCTCACAAAAAGATCAGAGGGCATATTACTTATGGTAACTCAGACATCCAAATATCTCTGTGGATTTAATACAATAGGAGTTTATCTCTCCTTTACCCAAATGCCAGATGTTGATACCTTCCAGATGCTGTCTCAGATGATTCCAGGACCAGGCACTGCTCAAATGTGGCTCTGTAATTTTCAACAATTCTAGGCAGCAACAGGATGGGAAAAAGTGGATGAGGAAAAGAAAACTTGCTTCTTAATCATGTGAGTCCAGAAACAACAAGAGCAACAACATCACATTAGCTCACAGTGTTTGGCAAATAATCATAAGGCCATACTCTAATGTACCCTAAATATAGCACCAGCCTGGGTAGCTGCTTCTTAGAAACATGTCTACAAAAGAGAAAGGGAACATGAATATTTAATGGACAGTCAATAGTCTCTGCCACAGTTGGAAATTTGAAGAGGTTCATAAAGTAGTGAACTTACACTCTAGTAAGTTTATTTTCTGGTTCACTTATTTTACTATATGTAACTTCAAGCATGAGAAGGTATTGTAGAGCCTTCTACATGATTATATAACATGTAATCATATATAATCATGTAATATAAAACAAGCAAATCATGTAATATATGATAAGTAAAAAAAATCTCTGGGTTATGTAATTTATTTTCAGCTTTTTGTGGCTAAATTTTTAAAATTAAGTTTTGTTTTATTTTGTTTTCAAAGAAAACTGAGGTTGGCACATTGGGAAAAGAAAAGAGTGTTATACCAAAGTGGGATGTGAGATGATGGATATGGTAATTTGCTTCACTATAGTAACCATTTTACTGTCTATATGTATCTCATGACATCATGTTGTTTACCTTAAATATTTAGAATAAAATTTATTTAAAAAAAAAGAAAAGAAAGAAAAGAGTGTTATAAACTGAAGAGTGGTGATAAATGAGCCTAGTTCTGGCTTGACTCAAAACTTGTTTGAAATCCCAGCACTTTGGGAGGCCAAGGTGAGCAGATCACAAGGTCAAGAGATCCAGACCATCCTGGCCAACATGGTAAAACCCCATCTCTACTAAAAAATACAAAAATTAGCTTGGTGTGGAGGCACACCCCTGTAATCCCAGCTTCTCGGGAGGCTGATGCAGGAGAACCGATTGAACCCAGGAGGCAGAGATTGCAGTGAGCCAGGATAGCGCCACGGCACTCCAGCCTGGTGACAGAGCGAGACTCCGTCTCAAAAAAAAAAAATTAAAAACTTGTTTGAATCTCTATTTAGAGTTAAGTTAATCATGTAAAGTGAAATATTGTTTTACGTGGTCTCTCTCACTCTCTGTTTTTTAAATTTTCGTGATAATCTGGCCGTGCGCAGTGGCTTACACCTGTAATCCCACTTTGGGAGGCCGAGGCAGGCGGATCACCTGAGTTCAGGAGTTGGAGACCAGCCTGACCAACATGGAGAAACCCCATCTCTACTTAAAATACAAAATTAGCTGGGCGTGGTGGCACATGCCTGTAATCTCAGCTACTCAGGAGGCTGAGGCAGGAGAATCGCTTGAACCTAGGAGGCAGAGGTTGCGGTGAACTGAGAGTGAGCCATTGTGCTCCAACCTGGTCAACGAGAGTGAAATTTCATCTTAAAAAAAAAAAAAATTCATGATATTCACCAATAATCAAGCCAGTCACACTGGTGTTCTTTCTGTTTCTTGGACATGTAAAGCTCATCTTCATTTTTGTCGTTTCTGTTATCTCTGATGGCAATTCTTTCTCCCAGTTCTTTCTTTGCCTAGTACATTCTCAAATGTTGACACTTCAGAGAATTATTTTCTAGTCATTTCATCTAAGGTAAGCTTCCAACGCACACAGAGTGTGTCAGCAAATATAGCATTCCTTTGAGCAATTTTGTCTGTTCTTTTGTAACATTAAGCAATGCTAGTGTTATAAGAACTCAGTGGAAGTAGTGGGAACACCTGAGAACTAGAATTTTTGGACTGTAATCACTCATAGTGCAACCCTAAGAGAGGCATCCTGCAATCCTGTTTGTCATTGTGTGCCAGACCTTCAAAGGAGCCAAGTCTTGTCATTCAAATGCTCTCAGTTGAAATGAATTGTGACAGTTTACATAATCTATTGTGTGTTAGGGAGCATCTGTTTTAACCATGTTCTACGTAATTAGGCTCTCTGCCACTTTTCAGAGGTTTTAGGTTTATTAACAACATTCAAATCTAGTAAACTGATGTCCCATGCTTTGTATGATGATTTTCTCCAATACTTAGCAGAAATAAAATTGGAATTTCAAGGCAGCAAGAGTATCCCAGGATCTATTATTGCCCTTTGCTGAGAAAATCAAAATGTTTTTCCTAGGTTTTCGTTTTGCATAACTGTATAAAGTAAGATTTTTGAGTATTTATGAATTATAGTTTCTCTTGTATCTATATTTTTATTGAAAGATCAAATTAAGCTTTAGTTTTTCTTAAAAATATATATTGAACTCCATTCATTAAAGAAGCTCTTGATGTTCTTTCATGCACTAGATATTATCCTAAATTTCTAGATAAAGTGTTACATGACACATGCAATCTTCTATTGAAGAAGATCTTGACAATGGAGAGGAAAGAAACTATTTTCAGATAGTGGCATAGGCTACGTATAAAATGAAACATGATGATGTGATACAGAAATGGACAATGTGTATGTTTAGAGGTTACTTCAGATGAAGTAACTAGAAAACATTTCTTTGAAATGTCAACATTTAAAGAAGAACCAGGCAAAGGAAGATCTGGGAACAAAGCATTGACATTAGGGATAACAGGAAGGACACAAATGAGAATAAGCGGTACATGTTCAAGAAACAGAAAAGACAAGAGTGTGACTGGCTTGATTGTTGTGAGGGCAAAGAAGTACAGGATGTGGTGAAATGGGTGGGCAAGGACAATGACTTATATGTCTTTGGAAAGGAGTTTTTTTTTTTTTTTTTTTTTGAGACAGAATCTCGCTCTTTTGCCCAGGCCGGAATGCAGTGGCGCTATCTCGGCTCATTGCAAGCTCCGCCTCCCGGGTTCATGCCATTTTCCTGCCTCAGCCTCCCGAGTAGCTGGGACTACAGGTGCCCGCCACCACGCCCGGCTAATTTTTTGTATTTTTTTAGTAGAGACGGGGTTTCACTGTGTTAGCCAGGATGGTCTCGATCTCCTGACCTCGTGATCCGCCCGCCTCAGCCTCCCAAAGTGCTGGGATTACAGGCGTGAGCCACCACGCCCGGCCTGGAAAGGAGTTTTTAATTAGATCTTAAGTGCAATAAGAATGCACTAGATGGTTGTAGGTTGAAGTATATTTATTTATAAAGATAGCTTCGGCTGGGTGTGGTGGCTCATGCCTGTAATCCCAGCACTCTGGCAGGCCGAGGCGGGCAGATCACGAGGTCAGGAGATCAAGACCATCCTGGGTTAACCCGTCTCTACTAAAAAACAAAAAATTAGCCAGGCATGGTGGTGGGCGCCTGTAGTCCCAGCTACTTGGGAGGCTGAGGCAGGAGAATGGTGTGAACCTGGGAGGTGGAGCTTGCGGTGGGCCGAGATTGCGCCACTGCACTCCAGCCTGGGCAACAGAGAAGACTCCGTCTCAAAAAAAAAAAAAAAAAAAAAAAAAGGATAGCTTCTACATGGGGACAGTAGAGGCTGAGACAGAGCAGTCGGCATCTATTATCATAGTCAGGTCGTGAAATAATGGCAGCCTGAGTTAATGTCATTGCAGTGAACACAAAAAGGAACTATGAAATGCAGTGTGTATCAGGAGGTAAAGCCAACAGCTTACTAATGGATTGAATGTGGTGTGTGTTAGAAAGCAAAAAAAATTATAGCTGACCCCTGGGTTTTTGGTTTGAGCAAACAGAATAGTAAATCTACTCTGATGGAGAAGTCAAAGGAAATAGGTTTAAGAGTAAATATATAGATAAATAGAGAGGTTGCCTTAGCAAAATCAGTTCAATATACAGTCCTCCAAACATCCATCTGAGGGTAAATAAATTTAAGCTATATCAATTGACACGTGTCTGTAAACTTAATAATTATTTTAGTCTACAAATAGAAAGAAAAGTAGTACATTTGGCACAGTTTCACAATAAAAATTACCTTAAAAAAAAAACCTTTCTTAAGTGACATATCACCCCGTTAGTAGCTATAGATTTTTCTCTCTCCCAATGTTAACAGAGATATAGGAGCTGCCATTATTTCTGAAATTAAATATTTAAAATCTCTCATTTCAAAGAGCACAGTTTCCTCCTTAAGGATAATAAGAAATATTCTGAATTATTTCAGTATAGTTAGAAGCAAAATCATTATCACCAATGGATCAAAATGAACTTTTCTTTCATCTTGCATGTGGAGAGATGCCTTTTCAATATATTAAAAACTTGTGGAGATTTCACCTTCCCCAAATTTACCTACACCTTGTCTTAAAATCATAGACTTATATTTATGTAGAATAATGGTACGTTGTAAGCATTGTAATAGTAGTAGAAGTATCAGCGACTAGTGATTACCACATTATCCTTTTTTGAGAAAATAGAAGAATGCAGGCCAGGGTGATGATTAAAGAAATAGGCAGGACAGAAGATCCATCAGCTTTACTGAATGATTTAATATACATTATATTTAAAACTATCTTTAAAGCATGGGTGACTTTATTTTTTTAAAGTTTGCAATATGTTATAAAATTTATTTGTGTCATAAACATACAGAAAACACAGCTTCACATATTTGCGCTTATGAGCTTATGAAAAAAGAGAATGTATTTAGTATGGCCAATCTTCCAACTAATCAGTGCTGGCTTCAGCAGCAGGCATAATTTTGAGAATCATTTGCACATAAGGAGGAAGCCAACTTGTTGAACTCTCGGGGGAAAGATAGAAGAATAAATGATTTATATATTTTTTAAAACAAGTGTTTGATTAAAAGACAAGGGTAGGCATGAATATGAGGGAAGGATTTAGGGCAATAGAAATGATTGTGTCTATGTGTGCATGTGTGTGCGTGTGTATGAATTAGTAAATGTTCCTAAATTTTGTAGCAGGACAGATACAGGGATAGAGGTAAATTAAAAAGAGCTGCTTTATGCAACTAAGCAAGAACTTTAAAGAGCAGTTATTATTACCTTTACACTACTAGTGGGGATGTAAACTAGTACAACCACTGTGGAAAACAATGTGAAGATTCTCTAAAAAACTAAAAGTAGATCTACGATTTGATCCAGCAATCCCATCGCTGGATATCCACCCAGAGGAAAGGAAGTCATTACACAGAAAAAGATACTTGCACACGCACGTTTAGAGCAGCACAATTTACAAGTGCAAAATATGGAACCAGCCCGAAGGCCCATTAATCAACGCATGAATAAAGAAAATGTGATACATATATACCATGGAATATTACTCAGCCATAAAAAAGAACAAAATAATGGCATTTGCAGCAACTTAGATGGAGTTGGAGACCCTAATTCTAAGTGAAGAAACTCAGGAATGGAAAACCAAACATCCTATGTTTTCACTCATCAGTGGGAGCTATGAGGAGACAAAGGCATAAGAATGATATGGTTGACTTTAGAGACTCATGAGAAAGGGTGTGAAGGGTGTGAGGGATAAAAGACTACACAGTGGGTGCAGTGTACACTGCTTAGGTGAGAAGTGCACCAAAATCTCAGAAATCAGCACTAAAGAACTTATACATGTAACCAAACACCACCTGTTTCCCAAAAACATTTTAAAAAATCCTCATCTTAATCACATTCATAGAGTCCCTTTTTGCCATGGAAGGTAAAATATCCATAGGTTCTGGGGCATAGGATGTGGACATCTTTAGGGGTCATTATTCTCCCTACCATATTTGGTTTATTACCTGTCTGGTGAAATCTCAGAGCAGAGGCTACACTTTATTTTCACGTTCCCAGCTCCAGCACAAGGAGCTTAGTAAGCTTTTGTAGGCTGAATAAAGTGATAAGTGAAAGTTAAAAAAAAAAAAAAAGTAAGTGATATGGCTTTGCTGTGTCCCCACCCAAATCTCATCTTGAATCGTAGCTCCCATAATTCCCACATGTTGTGGGAGTGACCCAGTGGGATATAATTGAATCATGGGGGTAGTTTCCCCCACACTCTTCTTGTGGTAGTGAATAAATCTCATGAGATCTAATGGTTTTATAAGGGGAAACCCCTGTTGCTTGGCTCTCATTTCCTCTTGTCTGACACCAGGTAAGATGTGTCTTTCACCGTCCTCCATGATTGTGAGACCTCCCCAGCCACATGGAACTGTGAATCTGTTAAACCTCTTTTTCTTTATAAATTACCCAGTCTCAGGTAGGTCTTTATCAGCAGTGTGAAAACAGACTAATACAGTAAATTGGTACCAGGTAGTGGGGTACTTTTGTAAAGATACCCGAAAATGTGAAAGCAACTTTGGAACTGGGTAACAAACAGAAGTTAAAACAGTTTGGGGGGCTCAGAAGAGGACAGGAAAATGTGGGAAAGTTTGGAACTTCCTAGAGACTTGTTGAATGGCTTCGACCAAAATATTGATAATTATATGGACAATGAAATCCAGGCTGAGGTGGTCTCAGATGGAGATGAGGAACTTATTGGGAACTGGAGTAAAGGTGACACTTGCTATGTTTTAGCAAAGAGATTGGCAGCATTTTGCCCCTGCCTTAGATATGCGTGGAACTTTGAACTTGAGGGAGATGATTTAGGGTATCTGGCAGAAGAAATTTATAAGCAGCAAAGCATTCAAGAGGTGACTTGGGTGATGTTAAAAGCATTCAGTTTTACAAGGGAAACAGAGCATAAAAGTTCAGAAAATTTGTAGCCTGAAGATGTGATAAAAAAAGAAAAACCCATTTTCTGAGGAGAAATTCAAGCCAGCTGCAAAAATTTGCGTAAGTAATGAGGAGCCAAATGTTAATCATCCAGAAAATGGGGAAAATGTCTCCAGGGTATGTCAGAGACCTTTCTGTCAGCCCCTCCCATCACAGGCCTGGAGGCCTGGGAGGAAAAACTTGTTTCATGGGCCAGGCCCAGGCACCCCCTGCTGTGTGCAGCCTGGGAACTTGGTGCCCTACATCCCAGCCACTCTAGCCATGGCTAAAAGGGACCAAGGTGCAGCTTGGGCCATGGTTTCAGAGGGTGCAAGCCCCAAGCCTTGGGAGCTTCCATGTGGTGTTGAGCCTGTGGGTGGACGGAAGTCAAGAATTGAAGTTTGGGAACCTCTGCCTAGATTTCAGAGGATGTATGAAAACACTTGGATGCTCAGGCAAAAGTTTGCTGCAGGGGCAGAGTTCTCATGGAAAAACCTCTGCTAGGGCAGTGCAGAAGGGACATTTTTGGGTCAGAGCCTCCACATAGAGTCCCTACTGAGGCACTGACTAGTGGAGCTGTGAGAAGAGAGCCTCCAGACCCCAGAGTCACCACCTACTGGAGCTGTGAGAACTGTATTCCAGACCCCAGAATGGTATATCCACCTACAGCTTGCACTGTGTGCCTGGAAAAGCCACAGACACTCAATGCCAGCCCATGAAAGCAGCAGACAGGGAGGATGTACCCTGCAAAACCACAGGAGTGGAGCTTCCCAAGGCCTTGGGAGCCTACCTCTTTCATCAGTGTGACCTGGATATAAGACATGGAGTCAAAGGAGATTATTTTGGAGCTTTAAGATTTGACTGCCTCGCTGGATTTCAAACTTGCATGGGGTTTGTAACCCCTTTGTTTTGGCCAATTTCTCCCATTTGGAATGGCTTTATTTACCCAATGTCTGTACCCTCATTGTATCTAGGAAGTAACTAACTTGATTTTAATTTTATAGGCTCATAGGCAGAAGGGACTTGCCTTGTCTCAGATGAGACTTTGGACTATGGACTTTTGAGTTAATGTTGAAATGAGTTAAGACTTTGGGGGACTGGGAAGGCAAAATTGGTTTTGAAATGTGAAGACATGAGATTTGGGAGGGGCCAGGGTGTAATGATATGGTTTGGCTCTGTCCCTACCCAAATCTCATCTTGAATTGTAGCTCCCATAATTCCCATGTGTTGTGGGAGGGACCTGGTGGAAGATAATTGAATCATGGAGGTGATTTCTCCCACACTGTTTTCATGGTTGTGAACAAATCTCACAAGATCTGATGGTTTTATAAGGGGAAATCCCTTTTGCTTGTCTCTCATTTTCTCTTGCCTGCCGCCATGTAAAATGTGCCTTTTCACTGTCTGCCATGATTGTGAGGCCTCCCCAGCCATGTGGAACTGTAAGTCCATTAAACTTCCTTTTCTTTATAAATTGCCTTTATAAATTTTCTTAACAAATTGTCTTTATCAGTAGTATGAAAATGGACTAATACTGTAAGATTATTATCTAAGGAGTTATCTTGTAAATTATGTATTAAAAGGCAATTTCTATTGAGTCATTTGCAATGGTATAAAGGTGTGTATAAATATGCCAGTAAAAAAGAAAAAAGGAAAGTTTTTTCAAAATGTTGAATCATAATATGGTCTGTAGAAGGGTAGGAATCATCTAGAATACTTCAGTCAATGGGATCTAAAATGGCAAAGTCAGAGAACTGAGACATAGATGTGATCGCAGAGATCTAAAACTTTGTAAAAATATAACTGAATATTAAAGAGAATAAGAGAAGAGTTACCAAGAGAAAATTTAGTGAAATGGACAGGGGCAGTTCATAGACATATTTTAAAACCTTAATAATAACATACAGCATTTTTATGTAACTGATATTATAAAATCTTTAATAAGTATTCTAAGTCCATTGGGGTGGAATCTTTACAACTGCTTAGTCCACACAGCTTTTGGGTCCAGTGTGTGTGTATATGAAAGTACGGTTTTTACTTATATTGCTGCAATTTGTATCTTTGCTGGTTTTTATTTTTTGCTGTTGTTGTTTCATTGTTTTAATAGTTGTACAGGTAAATGCAAACATTCATTACGGATATAATTAATCAATTTTAAACATAACATTGTTTAATTTTCTCAAATAACGATGTCATTAGATTCCTATAAATTTTTAAGTTATATATTTCTGGTGAATTTAAACTCATCACTATAAAATGAAACTTTTTGTTTATTGTAGTGTTTTATTCTATAAATATTATTTAATCTGACATTAATAGCTAATTCTGACATATATTGTTTAGCATATCCTGCATTTTTAAACTTTATTTCATTTTAAAACATACATATGTAAATTTATACATTTATGTGTAAAATTTTACATATGTTTTATTTTCACCTTTTTTTTTTTTTTTTTTTTTTTGAGATGGAGTCTCACTCTGTTGCCCAGGCTGGAGTGCAGTGGCACGATCTCGGCTCACTGCAAGCTCTGCCTCCCAGGTTCACGCCATTCTCCTGCCTCAGCCTCCTTAGTAGCTGGGACTACAGGCGCCCGCCACCACGCCCAGCTAATTGTTTTTTTGTATGTTTAGTAGAGACAGGGTTTCACCATGTTAGTCACGATGGTCTCGATCTCCTGACCTCATGATCCACCTGCCTTGGCCTCCCAAAGTGCTGGGATTACAGGCGTGACCCACTGTGCCCGGCCTACTTTCATCTTTTAAAAAGATCATATAGTTGGTTTTTCTTTGGAATAATCCTTGTAGTTTAACCAGAGAATTTATTCTATTCATAATTAATATAATTTCCATGTAAGTTTGATAACTAGTATCATACTTTTTGCTTTTTATATGTCTTGCATATTCTATATTCCTTTTTCTCTTCTTTTTTCCTTTATTTGGGTTTACTGAACGTTTTCAAATTCATTCTCTCCCCATCCACAATATGGAATGTATTTACTCTATTATTATCACTTTAGTTACCTGATAAATTACAATACACAAATCCCCTTACCAAAATGTAAAATTAATCAATCATGTCCTTCTCCTCCTAAACTAGAGAAGACTCTCAGAATACTGCTATATAACTCACTTTCCTGGCTTACATGTAACTGTTGTCATATAATTTAATTCTTATTTTAGTTTGGGCTACACAACAATTTAAATACTATTTATTTTATACAGTTAATATTTACTTGAATTTTCCCATATAGTTTCTACATTTTTTAAATTTTTCATTAATCTCAAATCTACCATTTGAGATTTCTTTCATTATTCCTGAGATACATTGTTTTATGTTTCTTTTAGTGTGATCTGCTTGTGGAAAACTTTCTGATTTTTTCATTTTTTAATATGAAAATAGTTGTATTTTGCTTTATTTCTTGAAGCATATATTTAATGGGTTTAGATTCTGCATTTAGAGTTAGTTTTTTGAAGGTGTCACTCCACTGGCGTAGCCTTTCTATTTTTGCTGTTGTAAAATCATTCAAATTATATTATTTGCCAGTAATCTGTAAAATCTCCATCCCTCCCTCTGTCATCCCTAACTTTAATTTTTTTTTGGTTTTAAGTTTATGTTTATGCAATGTTACTGTAATACAGCTGGATGGGGATTATGAATTTTTTATTTAGTTACTTAAATTACTGTGGACTTGATGGCTTCATGGAATAATATCTTTCATGAGTTATGTAAAATTATAAGCCACTGTCTTTTCAAATAATAATTTTTGGTCTGATTTTCTCTCTCTCTCTCTTTCTTCTTCCAGAATTCCACATGGATATATATATTAAGCTATCTCAAACTGTCCCAGATGTATCCTAACTTCTAATTTTCCATCTTTCATCTACTTATGTCAGGATTCTAAAATTTTTCTTGTAGTGAATGAGAGACAACACACAACATAAATGATCTATCCTAGTGGAAGCCATTCTAGGCAAGTTGTCTAGATGACTTGTTAGCTGACTGCAGTCTCATGAGAAAGCCCAGCCGAGACTCAAAGAACCAACCTAGTCCAGCTCAAACTGCTAATCCACAGAATTTATGAGCTAAATAGATGATTGCTAAGACATTATGTTTAGGGTGATTTACTGTACAGCAATAAGTAATTGCTACAAACTTCCCCAATCTCAATGACTTGAAACAATGTACAATTATTATTTCTCACATTATTTTGGGTCTGCTTGAATGATATACTGGTGTGGCTCAGACTCAATTGATCATAGCTTTTTATTCAGCTAGCAGGTTGGCAGAGAACTGACTGGCCTAAGATGGCTTCATGCACATATATGGTAACAATCTTGTTCTTAGTTAGAGCCGTCAGTGACTAGGCCATGTGTATCTTGTCATCCAACAAAATACTCTTGGAAAGATCACCAAGAAGGATTCCAATAGAGACATGTGTGCAAAGTCTCCTGAATCTTAGAACTGGAACACTGTCACTTCTGCTGCATTCTATAACCCATAGCAAATCATGAGGATAGCCTATATTCAAAGAATGAGGATACAGACTCCACTGTTGTTACTAGAACTGTGAATACACAGTGGACACAGAAGCTCAGAGTGTTAAATAACTGGGGCCATTTTGTAATCTAATGTGGTTTGCAATATTGCCAAATGAGATATACAACTCAGCCTTTCTAGAAATTATTTTAAACATCTTTCCATTATAAAGTACGGCTTAATTCTGGTATTAATCTTTACATTCATACTTGAGGAGTAAAAGTTTGTTTATTGAAACTCTGTGCTCTTCCATATTCCCATCAATTTCTTAATTGCTATTGAATGGTGTTGACTGACTATTCAGTGTGCTGGTGTATGTAGAACATTGCGACAAAATTAGAGAGAAACTGAATGTGTGCTGAGTTAATTAGTTCATGATTTGAAGAGTCAACACATTAATAATTTTAGTCTTTATTACACATACAATTTCAAAAGTTGCAAACATAACTTTAAAAAGATATAAAAGATGGTTTGTTGAAGGCAGTAAAGAGCTAATATTTTATGATGTTTTGGAAGAAAATTATATCACATATGTGGCAATTAGAGAAAATCTCACAGTGAGCCCTAGCAGTTTTGAAAATGAAAACAGGAAGAGAACTGCAGGCTGCATGGGTACTGAATCTTTTTCAAAAGCTAATCAGTCCTAGTATTTCTACTGCCCTTGGCCAAACATTGCATTAATTAGAATAATTATTATAATCCATTACATTTGCAGAGCTCTTCCACATACTTCCTCTTGCTTTATCCTGAGAACCATCTTTTGAGGAAGACACCATAGCATATTATAGATGATGAAACAGCCATTTTGAAACAAGTCTATAGCCAAATGAATACTTAAACTCAGGACTTCTCTATTCTCCTTCACTGCCTTTTTACTACGTCAAGCTGCCTAAAAACTATGTCATTAAGATATTCAGGTAAGAAGAAAACATTGGGGTGGTAAGGCTTATTGTTTTGGAGTTGTCTAGAAAAATATCAGTGGTTTAGCTTAAGAATCTCTTGTTCTGTATAACTTACATATGCTCAGCCAAGAACTGAGAGTTTTAAGACCCCAATGAGATATTTGGTGAAATGGAAAAGATATATCTAAAGCACTAAAAGGTATTTAACTTCCATCTTTATAAGTAAATCTATCCTGAATTCTTAGTATAACACAATTCAAGGAAAACATAAACACTTTAATGTTTCTTAGCTAGTGAAATATTGACAAGTTGCCTAGATTTGCTGTTGTCTGAACATTTTACATGTACTTATATGTATGAATGGATTCATTATATATATAATTTTTGTGTTTGTGTTTATATATGACTTGCATACTAACAAGGATTTGTTTAGTGGTGGTGTGTGGTATGTTTGTTTTTCAACTGCAGGTTATTTTAACTGTAAAAAGAACAGTGGGCCAGACGCAGTGGCTCACACCTGTAATTCCAGCACTTTGGGAGGGTAAGGGGGACAGATCACTTGGGGACAGGAGTTCCAGACCAGCCTGGTCAGCATGCCGAAACCCTGTCTCTACTAAAAATACAAACAAAAAAAAAATCAGCAGGATATGGTGGCATATGCCTGTATTCCCAGCTACTCTGGAAGCTGAAGCATGAGAATGTCCTGAACCTGGAAGGTAGAGGATGCAGTAAGCCGAGATCATGCCACTGCACTCCAGCTTGGGTGACAGAACGAGACTCTGTCTTGAAAACAAAAACAAACAAACAAAAAAAGAACAGTGATCAGTCAACTCTTAGGATGCATTATTTCAACTTCTTACACCATAGCATTTTGTGCAGCTGAACACAGTGAACTAAAAAAGAAGAAAAATAAAATAGCAAGAATTTTATATCATAGCAATCTAAACAATACTTTAGACTCTTGATAATGTCTTTATTTATGTCATTCGAACATTTTCTGCCCCAAATAAATCTATAGATCATAGAAATTGATTTACTAACACCCAATTTAACATAAGAGGATTTAAAACACACAAAGACTTGACGTATCTTTTTAAAATTCCCAGAAGTGTTAAAGGTAAAAATGTATGTGTGTCATGTAGTAACCTCGATATTTTATTTAGTAATATATTATAGGTTTGCGTTTTGCAACAACTTTTTTTTTCTACTGTGTTCTACGACGGTATAAGCATTACAAGTTAAGTATTCAAAGGTAATTTTAATTTTTAATGGACAAGTTAACTTATAGTTATATCTGCTTAAACACTTTCCCATGATAAAATATGGATAATCGTCACTTACATGAAACTTTATTCATCCATTTTTTTGTGTGTGTATAACAAGCCTTATCTGAAGTAGAAAATAGAAGGGAGTACGATCCTTGATTCATCTCTTACTAGTTGTGAATTACCTTGGGCAAGTTGCTTTACTTAATTCCGTCTATTTGTTTTCCATCTCTGAATTTAGTATAATAGGATTTTTTGAGGATTAAATGAGGTATTATATGTAAATCATTTAATACATCACTTAGAAATACAATTCACAATTTTGTTATTATTGTTACATTTATGATCATCCTCAGCCCTTCAATAAAGTTTAGCCTTTGTACAGTTCTTCACTAGCATTTCAAATCTTAGGGTATGATGTCAGTCATAATCTGAAATTGAGGTTTTTATTACCGTTATGGCTCTATCTTTAGATGGAAACACTAGTAGTTGATCTTACAATAATCTTCAAGAAAAAGAACATTTGAACAATAATTTCCACAGCGTCGAGTTTAGTTCAGTAAATCATAGTACGTATAGTTGCGCAAAGGAGGAAGGCTCCTAATTTACCATTTTAGATCAAGTTTTACTGAATTTTCAAAAGAATAACCAATCCAAAAAAATTAAGAACGGCTATTCTAGGTAATAAAGGTATGCTGTCCAAAACTTTCTGCAATAATGGAAAGGTTCTACTATCTGTGATCAACACAATTGTCATTAGCACTTTAAGTTTGTCTAATGAGACTGAGAAACATAATTTTTAATTTTACTTAGCTTTAATTATTTTAAATCTTAATTTAAATAGCCACACATGTAGCTGGAGGCTACTGTATCAGATGGCATAGGTTGACAGTCTATTCCTGAATCAAGCCAAAGCATCAATGCACCACCTCTCAGGACTATATTCTATTCTATGGTGCCAACTATTGGCACCATATTCTATTACCAATTAAATAATTACATTGAATGATTTATGCTTTTTACATGATTTTAAAATTTATTAATACAGCTAAGTAAAAAGGGTTCCCTGGAGAATCTCCAACCAGCCTGAGCACTGGGAGGATGGAGTGGGGCCTGAGGAAGCTCCCACCATTTGCAGAGGGTAGGAGCCTGGCCTCTCCTGTTCCTGGGTGGGGAACTGAGATTCAATCTGTGAGATGGGGGCCTGTTAACAGGAACCCTCTTGCTTGGCTAGGAGTCATTTTCCTTTTAGCCCAATAAATTCCATAATCCCTTCACCCTTCAAAGTGTCTGCATGCCTAATCTTTCCTGGTCTTGTAACAAGAACTTGCTTTTTTTTCTACAAAACTATCTTGAGAAATAACAGGAAAACCAGCCTTCACTGCAGATTCAACTTATTAGGATGCTCAATTTTTTATGCATTCTCCTCTACTCTAAGTAAGAGACCACAGATGACATTTATCTCTTACCACACTCTCAGGAATAAATGTGCTTTTCCTGAGCAACTAGTTTATTTTAACTTATGAACTCTATGATGAATTAAACTTTGTTTCTCTCTTTCCAATGCCTGATGCCTGTCCCAAATATAAGACACTCTTATTGACAAAAATCAGAAAATGAAAATAATTTTCACACGAATTGACCCCAAACATTATTGATACTTTCAGGTATTGTTATTTTTAAAAATTAAAAATATTTAACATTAACATTTGATCATAAAGTTGAAGCATTATAAGCATAGGAGGCATTATTTGATGCAAACCAATGCAACCCCAGGAAATCTATAATTAGGCTTTTTACCTCTCATGCCTTACCAAATTAACATGCTATAAAAGAACTAACATTACATCTGTAGAAAATGACTATTTCAATTTAAGACTACAGAAGAATCTCCATTGCCTCTTTACTAGATAATTACTGGGTCATACGTTAACTGTATGTTTAACCTCTAAAGAAATGTCCGTGGCCAGGCACGGTGGCTCATGTCTGTAATCCCAGCACTTTGGGAGACCGAGGCAGGCGGATCATGAGGTCAGGAGTTTGAGACCAGTCTGGCCAACATAGTGAAACCCTGTCTCTACTAAAAATACAAAAAATTAGCCGGGTGTGGTGGTATGCACCTGTAATCCCAGCTACTCAGGAGGCTGAGGCAGGAGAATCGCGTGAACTCAGGAGGCAGAAGTTGCAGTGAGCCGATAGGGTGGGCACCATTGCACTCCAGTCTGTGCAACAGTGTGAGACACTGTCTCAAAAAAGAAAAAAAAAAAGTCCACACCATTTTCCATGGGAGTTGCGTTATTTATCATTTCCACCAAGAGCATATATGGAATCCAATTTTTTATATCCTCACTAAAACGTGTTTTTATCTGTTTTTGATCAAAGCTATCCCAGTGAGTGTTAAGTGGTATCTCATTGTGGTCTTCATTTGCATTTCCATGATTGCTAATAATATTGAGCATATTTTCATGTGCTTATTAGTCATTTGTATATCTTATTTGAGGACTCGCCTTCTCAGATCTTTTGCCCATTATGAATATTTTTCTGAAGGAAGAAAACAAGGATTAGAAACATTAAGTCACCTGCCCAAGTTTATGCAGGTAATGAATCAAGTATGATATAACTTATCTGAAACTCAATATGCTCTGAGGATCTGAGGTCTGAAGGACTACATTTATTCTATTAATCAACTACTTCCCAATTATTAACATACCTGAACAGAAGACATTCATATTTCTGGAAATGTTTTCTACATTAAACAACAATTTTGGTGTTTAATAGCAGCAAGTACTACACTATTTTTCATTATGAAAAGAAGTCTACCAACTCAAAGTCTCCAAATTATAAACTAAAAATTAATACAAATACTTTTTTCAGATTTCTCAGAAGAAGGAAGGGGTGATGATCTGTTTGTGTTAGGGCGAATGCAAAGGGCAAGTAAGTGTGTGCAGTTAGAAAGGAGGTTTCACTTGATTCCCTTCGAATTCCTATTTCCTCTAGGCAATGAGGACTTAGAGAAAACTTAGTTAGGTAAACATGAATTCTAAAAATGGGACACCTTTCTATTCAGTACAAACTCCTATCAAAATCTTTTCCCATCTTTGGGAATTGCAATGATCTTTAATCTTTCTGAAAATGGCTTGTTGAGCTGAAAGCTTTTAGGACAAGAACAAATGCCCTCCCAAGAAATATTAGCATAGCCTGAGTGTCAGAAAGAGAGCAGGGTGCAAAGCAGACTGTGTGAAGGTGATTAGATAATAGAGACAGGTCCTGGAAGCCACACTCATGAAGGACAAAAAAAATTTTCTATTCCAAAACTGGGTTGTTAATGTTTTGCCACAGAACACAGAGCATTGCATTTCTCATTCTACTCACTGGCAGCAAATTTTGCTGTATGTCATTCTGGATTGTTTAAAAAAAAAAGAAAATGTGATGCCTTCCATGATAAATCTAAGCATGTCAATCATATTTGATTAAACTTAGCAGCAGCAATAGCTTCTAGCATGCTATCAGTCCATCTCTATTTAATATTATTATTATTTTTTCTTTACCATGGGTTTTGGGTTATCAGAAAGCATTAGAGCTCTATATTTGTGTGACACTTCTGGAGCCTCATATTTCCAAAATGTATTATGCTATATGATGTGAAGCAAAGTTAAATAGGGAATGAATTTATTCATGAGGGAAAAGATGTTAGGGCAACTTGCATAGATCATGCAATCTAGAGTAAAATAAAGATAGAAAGGATGCAAATCCATGGTAAATGCTTATTAATGTTTTTTGTGATCAGGTTATAAAGAATATTAGCTTTGCCTGTCAGCATGAAAGATAAGTGTGTATAATTTTGTGTGTAATTTATCTACAATATTTTCTATTGTACACTAATCTTTCCTTCCTTAGCCTTTTTCAATTATAGCTAACTATAATCATAATGTAAAAATAGTAATTTTAATAAATATTGCCTAATTTGGGAGGCCGAGGGGAGCGGATCACCTGAGGTCAGAAGTTCAAGACCAGCCTAGCCAACATGGTGAAACCCCATTTCTACTAAAAAATACAAAAAGTAGCTGGGCATGTTGGCGGGTGCATGTAAACCCAGCTACTCGGGAGGCTGACGCAGGAGAATCCCTTGAACCAGGGAGGCAAAGGTTGCAGTGAGCCGAGATCGTGCCCTACTGCATGCCAGCCTGGGCAACAGAACGAGACTCCGTTTCAATAAAATAAAAATAAATAAAATGTGTCAGGCAATTTGCTGATCTGCTGCAATGTAGTGCTTTACTTAATATTCCCTGCAGCTCAATGATGTAGATAATGCTGTTACTCAGTTAATGAGATAACCCAAGGTTAGAGCAGATAGCAACTTACCTACGTGGTAAATAAGACCACTACTAGATTGGCTTTAACTAGTAATCGTTCCTAATCAAATTCTGGCCATGTGTATAAAGATTCTTCTAGAAGTTGTCACCTTGCAGTGGAAAGGATCTGATATTAATTATACTGCTGTTATCAACAACCACTACAAATAGCACTCTATTATAATTGTCTAATTGTTTGACTCTCTTCCCTCAAAAGATATCACATTTGGGTGGGCAAGAATGGCATGTTGTTCACAATTGTATCTTGAAATTGAACACAGTAATGATAAGCATTAAACATTCATTGACAAAACGATTTTAAAAGAAGCACTGATGAAGAGCATGAGCAACTTCATGTCAACTCTATCATACCCTGTCCTTCCCCCAACATGTTGTTCCTATTTGGCAAGACTTCTGTGTGTCATAAGATCAGTTTCAACCTTTTAATTCTTGATTTTCTGCTGAGATCTGTATTTGTCCCAATACCCTGGAAACTAGGGTAAAACAGTAAAATTCTATGAAATGCATTTTAGATCATAGCCCCTTTAGTTAAAACCATTGTTTAAGATCCTACCCAAAGAAAATTACTTGGAATTACAACAGCACCTTTCAAAGTTGGAAGTATTACTGCTATTTTGAATCCTCTGTAGTCATTTCTCTTCTACCAGTTTGAACCAAGACAAAGTTCACTTGCCACCATATTATGGTGGCCAATTATATTTCCAGTTCAATTTCTCAGCTTTGATCTTATTCAGTCTCATTTCCACTTCCATCAAAGTTTACAAATGTGACCTTAGTACTCATACAGAGGATCTGAGTGACATAAATTTTCAAGTTATTTTTTTGACATAAATTTCAAAAAAAAATTTTAATATTTTTGCTGAAAATGGGTCAGTATACATTGAAAAGATCTATTCTTTTTTTTGAGAGGGAGTCTCCCTCTGTCGCCCAGGCTGGAGTGCAGTGGCCAGATCTCCACTCACTTCAAGCTCCGCCTCCCGGGTTCATGCCATTCTCCTGCCTCAGCCTCCCAAGTAGCTGGGACTACAGGCACCTGCCACCACGCCCGGCTAATTTTTTGTATTTTCAGTAGAGATGGGGTTTCACCGTGTTAGCCAGGATGGTCTCGATCTCCTGACCTCATGATCCACCCACCTTGGCCTCCCAAAGTACCAGGATTACAGGCGTGAGCCACTGCACCTGGTCTGAAAGGATCTATTCTAACTAGAGTCAAACTTCAGAAACAAAGTGGATTTTGCACTTTCCTTTAAAAATACTTTAATTGAATTTAAGAGGAGTGAGTTTAAAAATAGGAATTAATTTTAAAAAGCATTTAATGAGTAAATAAATTCCATTACTAAATTTAAAATGTTAACATAATGATTTGCTACTCAGTTCACCATTTTTTTGACTCAATCTTTTGGTTTAATTAGCTTCTTTTTTTTTAAATTCCTAAATTGAATTTTATATTATACTTGTACAAGTCCACCCTGCAGATATAATGAATGCAATAATGGATCTATTTGTAGATAAGAATTACTCTGTATGCTTTTAAGATTTATTCAAGACAGTTAGAAATAATTGCTGAGAAAGAAAAAGGAAAAATTACAAAAACTATTAGAAAAGTGAACTTATATAGTGGATACATGTGTGTCCATGTGCATGTGTTCATATGTGTGGATGTGTGTTATTGTATATGGAGAGGTTCTTGTTGTGATTTAATTATGGAATTTAAAGGTAATATAGCATTTTAGATATATTTGGCTGCTTGTTTTTTTCAACTAGTAGTTTGGGAAATTTTTCAGTTTATTCAGATTTAAAAATTGGGCTTAAAGTGACTTAGAATCTATTATAATTTGTTATTCATTTGATAATTTATTGTTTAAGGTGGTGACACTCTGTTTTATTATATTAATTATCATAGGAACTAATTTTACTACCACAATATAGAAACCAGCCAAAAAATTACTGATTTAAGGATAAGTAAAATATTTAGTTTCATTACTGAGGCCCTAAGCCTTTTACTGCTGAGCTCAAATCTTAGCTATTAAGACATAGAAAATAGATGATATAGAATTTTCCCTTCTTACATTATATAGACTAGAATGTGGCCTCCACAAAATTGATGTCATCAACTTAATTGATTTTACATTAGTCAACCAACATATTTTAATTAATTTTTAAATTTTACTCTGTAAATACTTAGTTTTATAGCATTAATATCAATTTTTATTTATTTTTTAAATTTTACACTAAATAATATTTTTACAGCATTCATATAGAAATTCTACAATGTGTGCTATTCTAATTGATACAGTTGTTAACTGACACAACTTCTATTTATTAAAAAATTGAAATAGATTAATGTAAAATGAAAAATAAACCTATAAAAAGATTAAAATTAAGGATCATGTAATAAATGAAATATTTATGGGAGAAGATAATTATTATATTCTAAGATATAAGCTGAAACAAATAACCAAAATTGAGTACATAACAAAATTTGAGTTTTCCAGTAATCAAGTAAAAGTGGAAAATCCTAGTTACTTAGTTGTCGT
This sequence comes from Symphalangus syndactylus, assembly GCF_028878055.3. Taxonomy (NCBI): domain Eukaryota; kingdom Metazoa; phylum Chordata; class Mammalia; order Primates; family Hylobatidae; genus Symphalangus; species Symphalangus syndactylus. Next base: position 17,703,387 of record NC_072428.2, read on the forward strand.
AGTCCTATTTATGTGGCACACGGTAACTCATTAGAAAGATATTGTACCATTTTTGTAATCTGAGAATATTGATCTTTTGGCCCATTGTATATGTGGCTATTTCTGCATAGCAAATATTCCTATACTCAGTGACTTACTGTTTTAAATAATTTACATTTATTTAACTCATGAATCTGGAAGTTTCCTAGGGATAGTTTGATCTAAGCTAGGTGCAGTGGAGTAGCTCTGCTGATCTTAGCTTGGTTTGGCTGACTAGCTTCGTGAATGTTCTTTTCTGATGGCAGAGGTGCAACCTGAACTTTCAAGTGCTTTTTAAAGCCGTATTTGTACTATGTCTGCTACGAGCACATTAGCCATGGCAAGGTACATGATTTAGCCCTAGTTAAGGAATGGGAAACCCCCTCACACCACCCCACAGAAGATCACTACAAAAAATACATGGAGAAAGGTATGTGTGTCTGATCATGTTACTGGAAGAGGGTGGAGAATTACAATAGCAATGTCACAATCATATCCTGTTATCCACTTAACAAACAATTATTGAGAAATTAATATGTTGCAAAAGCTATACATGTGCAGAGGATACAACTAGGAATAAAATGCAAAATTCTTTGGCCTCACAGAGCTAAACTTTTATGGGAGGGAAAGAGAAAATAAAATATACAAGTAAAACACTTACTTATTAGGTAATGACCAATACTGCAGAAAACACTATAAAGCAGGAATGAGGAATAGGGAGTATTGAGGGGTAATATTTTAAATAGAATTGTGAGCAAAAGACACACTGAGGAGGGAATATTTCACTAAAGACCCAAAGGAGGTGAGGGCACTACTAATATAGATAACTGAGATTTCAGGAAATAATCTAAATTGAGAGAGAATTAAATGCAAAGTACCCCCAAACTGATGCCAGTCCACTTATGCAAAGAGGGGGAGTTAGTAGGAGATGTGACCAGAAAAGTAAAAGTGAAAGGTAAAATAACATATCTATATAGAGTGGTTTTATAAACCACCATAAAGACTTTGATGTTTACTCTGAATGAAAGCAAAGGCAATAAAGGTTATTGTGGCATGATCAGATATAAGTTTTAACAGGCTCATTCTGCCGGTTCTATCGAGCATAGAGCATGGGCAGGCAAAGGAGTGGCAGGGTATCAAAATTATTGCAATAATTTAGATGAGGTACGATGATGGCTTGGAGCCTTGGACCAGGGCCATAATGTGATGGTGGTGAAAAATTGTCCAAGTTTGAATTTCTTTTAAGGAAGAATTGATAGGAGTGACTAATGGATTGATCGTAACTCAGAGAAATAAAAAGCCTGCCTTCAGATTTTTGGTCTGAGCAACTATGATGTATAAGTGACCATCACTAGAAATGGAAAAAGCGTGGAAAGTATTGGGTATTAGATGATGACCAGGAGATTGGCTGTGGACATTTATTAAAGTGGAGATGCCAAGTAAGCAGTCCTATATACCAGCCTAAATGTTCCTGAGGAGGTGTGATGTAACAATGCAAATAGTTGAGTTATCACCATGACATTTAAGGATGTTTAAAACAATGAATATGCAGGGCATGGTTCTCAAATACAATTTTACCAGTACAACATATTAATCCATTACATTTAAATAAACAAATATGTACTCTTCACCCACTCTATTTAAGACTGTGCTAGGCTCAAAGTACCTATAATATCTAGCATACTACCTTACAGTTCTTAGGTGTCTTGTAAGGGATCCATAATTTTGTTTAAGCCTCAACTAAGTGGCTTGAGGTTAAGAAAGGATTTCTCTTGCAACACTGGAAATATAAGTTAAGAAGGATAAAGCTATAGAAACCAAGCTGAATGAGCTAAGAAAAGATAATGATCTGATGAAAGGATCTCACTAAGCATGCAGATGCCCAAGGCCCACGCCAACTCAAATGATTCCCGACTTAGCCCTTTGGGAGCCTGAGGTGTGCAGATCGCTTAAACTTAGGAGTTCGAGACCAGCTTGGGCGACATGGCAAAATCCCACCTCTACAAAAAATTCAAAAACTAGCAGGGCATGGTGGTGCACACCAGTAGTCCCAGCTACCTGGGAGAATCACCTGAGCCTGGGAAGTAGAGGCTGCAGGGAGCCAAGATGACACCATGGCATTCCAGTCTGGGTGACAGAGAGAGACACTGTCGAAAAAAAAAAAAAAAAAAAAAGGAAGGAAGGAAAAGAAAAAGAAAGAAAGAAAATGGTCACAGGTTTATGTTCCATGGCCAAGAGTCTATAACTGTAAGTGGTCTGGGAGTCGTCAAACTTGATCCTAGAGTTTGTATATGACAGTATTTTGGCAGTGCTGGACTGAGAATACTCAAATCTGACAGCAAGGTCAAGCAAGGCACAGGGATGAACAAGGATTATTAATAGGCATAAGATTCCAGAAGGCACCATTCAAGTCACTTGAGAGACATCTTAAAAGCAGTCTCAAGAAAGCTAGCTCATTCTAGTCTCTTACTTAAAGTTCAGTCTCTGAAACACTTGGGATTTCCCTCTGGCCTTTCTGCAATAACAGAGTGCTATGATATTTCACTTCTATTTAAAAAGCTGTAACACTTTCTTGCTCCCACTTCAACACACAAGTCAGGACGGCAGGGGTGATTCATTTGGTGTGTGTTTTACAGATAAGTAAGGATTTTGAACTAATCTGTACATAGGGATATTTGGTGAGGACTGAAGATTTAATTGAACTTGGCATTCATACAATTAGTTTGGTTTACTTTCTTATATCATTAGCAAACTTATTAAAAAGGAGATACAAATAAACTTTGTGCCAATTACATAAGAAAATAATTAGATTTTATTGACCCAGGAACTCAGGCAATCAATTAAGGCAGGGGTATTCTGGTCTCAGTCACCTCATTATTCTTTATATGCTAATTTAATCACAAATACTAATGGATTGTATAGAAATGAGACACTTTATTCCATTAAACAACATATAAAAGCTCTTAAAGTGGCAATGCCTGTTTCCTTGAAAAAAAAACAAAACTGTTTTTGCTAAATGAGGTGTTTGCTTTAAAGTAGAAAACCTCTTTCTGAGCTATGATAATGGGTTCTTTATAAATTCTTGCTAAAATAACTGACTTTAACAAATGACCTTTTCAAGTTTCAAACTTGACAATTTTAATTGGATTATAAACTAAAAAGATAAAAATAGATCAAATATAGGTTCAAAGTCCATCTATTAAACTTACTACCTAAATGGTAATAGGCAAGATTGCCTTTCCCACTTCTCTGTGCCACAGCTTCTTCACTGTAAACTGGGGGTGCTCATATTAGCATTGGCCATGAAAAATTCTGGTGAGGGGAAAATACAACAATGTATATAAAATTACTGGTACATATTAGGTGCTCCATAAATGTTGCTTTTTTTCCTTTCTCCCTGTCTCTTTTTCTCAAGTTTAGGATGCACGCCCTCCACGTTGTAGTTGGCAAGAGACGCTTTCGAGATTTTTTCATTCTTAAAACAGTAGTGCTGGGGTTCTTCAGTACGATCAAGCCAATTAATCATGAGCCAACTGTACAAATATAAAGATTATCTAGAAACTGTGGCTATTTTACTTTATTCTTCTATCAAATATTTCTTCGTTACCTACCAAGTACCAGTGTTGCATGGAAAACCTGATTCTGAGGGTGGATAAATAGTGGCATATTTATGCCCTATTTGAGCTTATACTTGAGTTAGTAAGTTAGATGATTTAAAAAAAACTTATAATAAATGTTTTGGTATAGGAAAGTGTGTCAGGGTCTTTCTGAAATCCTGTCTCCTGTGCTGTTACCTGGAAACTCATTCTAGGCAGTAAGCTGGAACAATTGCAAGGCTGATTTTAAATGTTATCCTTATCCCCAGAATCACAGAAATTTACTGCCTCTCATCTAATGTCTGAAACCTCTTTTTCTATATGTTTTACTTTATTTGCTACATGATTACAGTGTGAGGAAAATTGCTATAGAAATCACTGCTTTATGGGTGAAAATGGACATAATTTATTTAATATTCAATTAGACACTAGAGAGGGGCTTCAAGATATTTGACTAGAAGCATTTCACCTTGCATCCTCCACTTAACCAAAATCTGGATGGACAATCACACTTCAAATACATTATCCAAGAGAAGACATTGGAATTCAACAGCAAAGTGACAGGAAACCCCAAAAGCAAGGAAGGAGAAGGAAGAAAAGCAGACCACTTGGCTGGGATCAGCTCAGAGCTAAAAATGAGTTCTCAACATGAGGAAAAGGTAAGTTAAAGATCTCCAGTGGCCCATATCCCCAGGGGGGATTTGTGCGATCCTGGCCATGGGAGAACCCCTGGACCCTCCTAAGTCCTGAAAGCAACATATGGAGCAGGCAGGAGCCTGTTGGACAGAACTGCTCCAGGGAGGCAGCTCACGCTGGGTCCCACATCCTTTCTGAGACCTAAGTGGCCAGAGTGAGGTACCATTTTGCATTCTAGCTTTTAAGAGAACACACACTGTGCTGGGGCCCAGTGGTGCCAGGACTGAGGAACTAGGGAAACTCATGCTGTTACTGCTGGGATGAGGGCACAAGCAGGGAATGAGCTCTCAAAGCTGGGGCTGAGAAGTGAGCAAGCACCCTGGGGACTTAGACTGGGTTGCCAAGGGCCACAGGTTGTTTCTGGATCTTAGTTGTGAGCTGGCCAGGGACTCCTGCCGATGGGATTGAGGTGCAAACTAGGTGTGGGCTACTGCCTGCCACCAAGGATGGGTCATGAGAGGGACAGGCATTCCCTACCCTCCAGCCCAGGCTGTGGCCACTGAGGCAGGCCCTGCCCTTTCCAGTAGTAGTTGACTCACGCATTCCTCCTGGGGCCTGAGGATGGCCCCGCCTTGGTCACCATGGCTGGTACCTGCTGTCACCACTGGGGGGCCTGAACATAAGTCTGCCTACCCTGGTTTTGGTTTTAACCATCCCCTACCCTGCTTCAAGATAGAGCACATAGCTGGGGTCCTGGGATTGTCCAAACCAATCCACCATTTGGGTCACCTGGGCACTTTTCTCCAGGCCTGAGATTGGGCCTAAACTCACTGCTACCATCTCAGCTGCACCAACCTGCAAGAACCACTTGTGAGCCTGAAGACTGGCCCACCCAGCCCGTGGCAGCCACTGCCAACTCAACACACAAGGCTCAAGACTCACAGAATCATCCATCCATTGCTACTGCCATCTCTCAGGCCACAGCAGCTTCCCAGGGTCCCAAAACCTGCCCACCCACCAGATTCACTTTTACCACTACTGACATCTGAGCAGCCCAGTAATCACCAACCTCAGTGACAGCGTACACTGCCCTAGGGCACAAGGACAAGTATGCTCAGCCCCCTGCTGACACCATGAAAGCCTGAAGACTGGCCGACATGACAACCCAGTGCACTGCATAACTTCACCACAGCCTCCTCTAATAACTGCACCCTAACCCACCAGAGAAATCACAGATACCACTGATTCTGTTTATAACCAAAGAAATAATTCAAAGATTACACTACTGCACACAACCTGAATAAAAGCCAAAGTGCCCTACTTAACCAACACCAAAGACATGTCTTCAGGAAAGTCCTCCTCTATGATAGGAAATTTAAACATATGAAGAAGTGACTTTATACCACATGTCCAGATACCAACAGAAGGACACATGAAAAAGCAAGGAAATACGACATCTTCAAAGCAACATCATAATTATCCAGCAATAGGCAAATATTGCTATACTTAAGGAAGTTCTTCAGGTAGAAATGAAAGGACACTGATTGCTAACATGAGAACATATGAAACTATGAAACTCACTGTTAAATATATAGTCAAATTCAGATACCCCACTATTGTAATAAGTGTAAATTATTTATACCTCTAGTATGTATGTTAAAAGTCAAAATAGTAAAATCAACTATAGCTACAATTAGTTTGTTGATAAATATACAAGATAAAAGGATGTAAATTGTGACATTGAAAATGTAAATTTTGTGGGGAGGTAAAAGTCTAAAGTTTTAGTATGGGATTAAAATTAAATTAATCAGCTTAAAATGGTACAGTACAAATATAAGATGTTTTTATGTAAGTTTCATGGTAGCCACAATGCCAAAAAAAAAATGGCATATACACAAATGATAAAGGGAATGGATTCAAATATTAGCCCTACAGAAAATCAATACCAATTCTTGAATAGTTAGAAATTTAACACTGTTTACATATGAAACTTACTCCAAAGTAACAATAAATTGTAGTTTCTCGAGGTATAGTGATAGGCTATTTATTGATCTATTTTTCTCTTTTAATGTGGGCATTTATTGCTATACACTTTGCTTTTTTAACTGCATTGGCTGCATCCCATAGATTTTGGTATTCTGTGTTCTCATTGGCATTTGTCCCAAGTTATTTTTTAATTTCCCTTTTGATGTTTTCTTTGACTCATTGATTTTTCAGGAGAATGTTATTTAATTTCTACATATTTATGAATTTTTCAATATTTCTCCTCTTGATTTCTACTTTCATAATATTGTACCTGAAAATCATAGTGACATCATTTTAGTATTCTTAAATTTGTTAAGAATTGTTTGATGCCCTACTGTGGTCTATCCTAGAGAATGCTTCATGTGCACTAGATAAGAATATATATTCTGCTGCTATTGGATGAAAAGTTCTGTATATGTCTGTGGGATAGATTTTGTCTAAAATGTAGTTCAAGTCTAGTATTTCTTTGTTAATTTTGCATCCAGTTGATCTGTTCATGATTGAAAGTGGAGCATCCAAATTACCTATTATTACTGTATTGTTACCCATTTCTCCTTTCTTGTCCATTAATATTTGCCTTATGTATTTAGGTGCTCTTATTTTGGATGCATATATATTTATGATTGCTATAACTTCTTGATGATTTGACCCCTCTCATTAACTAGTAAATGTTTATTTCTCTTGTGATAGTTTTTGCCTTAAAATCTATTTTATCTGATATAAATATTGCCACCCCTGCTATCTTTTGGTAGTTGTTTGCATGGAATGCCTTCTTCTATTTACATTCAGCCTATGTGTGTTCTAAAAGTTAAAGTGGGCCTCTTATAGGCAGCATATAGTTAGAATTTTTTTTATTCATTCAGTCACTCCATATCCTTTGATTGGAGAATGTAAGCCATTTACATTAAAAGCTGTTATTGATATATAAGGAATTACTGCTGCCATTTTGTAACTTGTTTTCTAGTTGTTTTGTAGAACCTTTGTTTCCTTCTTCTGTGGTCTGCCTTTGTGATTTGCTGATTTTCTGTACTGCTAAGCTTTTAATTCTATTCTCTTTATCATTTATGTATACCCTATGTTATTTTGTTTTGTGGCTACCATGAAGCTTTTGTAAAACATCTTATAAGCTGATAAAAATTTAACTTTGGTCACATACAAAATGTCTGGACTTTTACTGTCCTCCCAAAATTTGTATTTTTGATGTTATAATTTATATCCCATTCTCTCCTGTCTTGCAAGATTTTTTTTTTTTGCTGAGGAGTCTACTGATAGTCTAATAAAAATTCCTTTGTATATGACATGTTGTCTTCTTTTGATGCTTTTATAATTCTCTGATTGTAATATGCCTCAGTGATTACCTCTTTGAGTTGAACTTGTTTGCTGACTTTAAGGCTTTAGAGATCTGGATGTTCGTATCTCTCCCAAGACTTGGGAATTTTTCAGCAATTATTTCATTAAATAAACTTTCTGTACTTTTTTTGTCTCTGTCCTCTGGAACTTCTATAATGCAAAAATGTATGTTTTCACTTAATGGGGTCCCAGAAGTCCAATAGGCTTCCTTTATGCTTTCTCATTATTTTTCAAGTTTTTCTCTCTAGGTAATTTTAAAAGATGGGTCTTAAAGTTTACTGACTGTTCTTTCTACTTAATCTAGTCTGCTGTTGAAGCTCTTGGTTGTCCTCTTTATTTATTTCTATTGAATTATTCAAGGTAGGTCCCAGTGGCCCACACCTGTAATTTCACCCTTTTGGGAGGCCGAAGCAGGAAGATCACTTGAGCCCAGGAGTTTGAGACAAGCCTGGGCAATACAGTGAGACTTCATCTCTACAGAAATATAATTTTAAAAAAAGAATTCTTCAAGTCCAAGGTTTCTGTTAGGTTCTTTTTGATTATGTAAGTTTCTTTCTTGAATTTCACATTCAGATTATGAATTGTTTTCCTGATTTCCTTGAATTGTCTATGTGTAGTCTCTTGTATCTTGCTGAGTTCCTTCAATATCATTATTTTGAATTTCTTTTCTGGCAGTTTGTAAATTCCTTTGTCTTTGAAACCATTATTGGAGAATTATTTTATTCCTTTGGTGGAAAGCAGAGTGTTACAGGTTTCAGTTCAGTTGGCAAAGTGACCTAGTTCAACCAAGGCTCTATTTCTCTGCATGTGGGTTGCGGAATCAGCTCAGCCCTGGGAGGAAACCTGTTCATTTAGCACAAGGCTTCTACTCTCTAGGGGGCAGAGCGCCATGTCACTCAGGCACCAGAGTGTGACTGCTCTTCTTGCCAAAGGCACCTGTTTCCTGGGGGGCAGAGTACTACCTCAACTCAAGCACTAGGGGCTGTGAGTTCTCTAGATGGACAAAGCACCTATTCAAGAAGGGAGGTGCCACTTTCACTCAAGTGTTAGAAGGTGTCACTACTCTTCCTGGCCAATGTATATATTCCCTGGGAGGTGGGACATCACGTCAGCTCAGGCAGTGAAGGGCAGGGACCAGCAAAAAAATGGAATGGAGAAGATTGAGTGACTTTATGGCAGCTTGGCCTCAGGGGGCAGGGTGTAGCAGCAGCTCAACTTAAGGACGGTGGGCCACTGGGTGGGTGTGGTGCAGAGTTGATAAAGTCTTTGGAATGGAAGAGTAAAGTGGCCACTGTCTTCCAAGGCAGGACACACTCACTGTGGTTCTGCTTCTAAGATGGCACAGCACAATAGCAGCTGGTGGAAGAGGCACAGATTGGCTCATTTTTTGTTGGGAACATAGCCATATGGACTTTGGGGAGCATCTCAGTTGGGCTCAGTGTATGTGAGGAATGCAGGAGTCCTTAAAAAGACTGTTAGTATCTTCAATGGTGATGAAATCTGCTGAGTTCCTGTTTAGCTTTTCCCCGCAGGGAGAAGTCCCTCCTGGTTCCAAGCTGATCCTGACTTGGGGTTTCGGTGAAAGAGGTAAAATGTTTTATTCCCTTCCCTATGCATCCAGCCAGTTTTTCTTTGCTCCTCAAAATTTCTGCTACTTCTTTGCTCTACACTGGCACTGTACTTTAGTTACTTTCACCAAAAGTAGTTGTTTATTCGTAGTTTTGTTTGTTTTTATTGGGGAAGATGAGTGGTAGGAACTTCTAGTTGGACATCTTATGGAACTTATTCCACATTTTCTTTATCCCTTCATCCCTTGATGGGCACTTAATTTGTTTCCATATCTTTACTATTGCAAATAATAGTGCAATGGATATTGGAGTGCAGATATCTCTTTGGGATCAGGATATTTTCTTTTAATATATACCTACAATTGAGATTGCTTGATCTTATAGTATTTCTGTTTTTCAATTCTTGAGGATCACACATAATGTTTTCCGTGGTGAATTTACCAGTTTACATGCCCCCAGCAATTCCTTCTCTCCACAGGCTCACCCACACTTGATGTCTTTTCGCTTTTTTAATAATAGCCATTGTAAGAGGTGTAAGGTAATATCTCATTGTGGTTTTCATTTGCATTTACCCAATGAATAGTAACATTTAACACCTTTTGATATAACTTGGCCATTTTTAATGCCTTTTTTTGTAAAAAAAAAAATCTATTTTAGTTCTTATTCATGTTATAAACAGGTTTTTTTATTCATTTAAGTTGTGTAGGTTTCATATATATTTTATATCTTAATGACTTATATATTTCCTCCAAGTTAATAGGCTGCCTTTCATTTTCATCTTCTATTTTGTCGATTGTTTCCTTTATTATGCAGAAACTTTTTAGTTTGATGTAGCCCCACTTATGTTTTTGCTTTTGTGGCCTGTGCTTTCAATGTCATATTCAAAAACAATATCAACAATTTAAAGTAGCTTTTCTACTATTTTTTTCTAGGAGACTTATGGTTTCAAGTTTTACTTCAGTCTTTAATTCAGCTTGATTTAATTTTTGTGAGTGTTATAACAGAGGTGTCCAATTCTTTCTTTTGACTGTGGATATCCAGTTTTTCCACATTATTTATTAAAGAGACTACTCTTTTCCCATTGACTATGCATAGTGCCTTGTTGAAGATTCATTGACTGTACAAGCAAGGGTTTATTCTTGAGCTGTGCATTTCATTCCTTTGGTCTATATGTCTACTTTTATGCCAGCACAATACTATTTTGATTACTATAGCTTTGTAATATAATCAGAAAATTTGTAATTATGAAGTATGTTGCCTCTGACTTTGTTCTTGGTCAATATTGCTTCAGCTGTTCAAAGTCTATTGTGATTCCATACAAGGTTTAAGATTTTTTTGTTCTATTTCTGTGAAAAATGCCTTTGGAATTTTTATATGGATTGCATTTAATATGTATATTCCTTTGGGTAATATGAAGAGGTTAATATTAATTCTTTCAACCCACGAACACAGAAGAATTTTTCGTTTATCTGTGCTTCATTTATTGTGTTTTATTTACCAATTTATTTTATCACTGTCTTACAGATTTCCCTGTATAGATATTTCCCCTCCTTAAAGTTATTCTTAAGTATTTTACTATTTTTGATACTATTATAAATGTGATTTTCTTAATTTTTTCAGATAGTTCATTGCTAGTGCACAGAATTACAGCTGACATTTTATGCAGAGTCCGTATCTTGTAAGTTTACTGAATTTGTTCATTATTTCTAATAGTTTTTAAGCCACTTTTTTTAAAACACTGTTTCATAAACTAGTTTTATTTTCTGAACTGTTTTTCTAAATTTTTTTCTAAATAGTTGCTCTTTTGTTACAAATAAATTGCACTTTTATTCCCCCTCACCTTTTACGTTTTTTTTTTGTTTTTTTTTTGAGGCGGAGTCTTGCTCTGTCTCCCAGGCTGTAGTGCAGTGGCACAGTCTCAGCCCGCTGCAAGCTCCGCCCCCCGGGTTCACGCCATTCCCATGCCTCAGCCTCCTCAGAAGCTGGGACTAAAGGCGCCCGCCACCATGCCTGGCTGATTTTTTATATTTTTAGTAGAGACAGGGTTTCACCATGTTAGCCGGGATGGTCTCGATCCCCTGACCTCGTGATCCGCTCTCCTCTGCCTCCCAAAGTGCTGGGGCTACAGGCGTGAGCCACCGCGCCCAGCCACCTTTTACATTTTTAATGTCATAATTCACACTTTTTTTTTTTTTTTTTTTGAGACAGTCTCGCTCTGTTGCTGAGGCTGGAGTGCAGTGGCGTGATCTGGGCTCACTGCAAACTCCACCTCCTGGTTCGACCCATTCTTCTGCCTCAAACTCCCAAATAGCTGGGATTACAGGTGCGTGTTGTGTATTCATTAACAAGTTGTGATAGCAATAGTTATTTTTAATATTTTTTTCTTTTAATTTTTATATTAGAGTTAAACGTGATTTGTACTATACCATTACTGCATTTAATCATTCTAAATTTGAGAATGCAGTTACTTTTATCAGTGAGTTCTATACATTTATATGTTTTAGTGTTAGTAATTCATGTTCTTTTTTCAGTTTAAAATACTTCTCTAGCATTTTTTGTAAGACAGGTTGAGTGGTGTTGAACTCGTTCATCACCAGCTTTTATTTCCGTGGAAAAGTATTAATCTCTTTTATTCCTGAAGGGCTGCTTCAGTATTCTTGGTTTGAAGGTTGTTTTGTTTTGTTTTTCAGCACTATAAAAATATTATCTCATTTTCTCCTTGCCTGCAAGTTTTGTGCTAAGAATACATTGATAGTCTCATGGTGGTTTTCTTGTATGTAAAGTATTCTCTTTTTGCATTTAAAATTCTTTGTCTTGGATTGTTGAGAGTTTGATTGTAATAGTTTGACTGTAGTGTGTCTCAGTGAATTTCTCTTTAGGTTAAAACTGTTTAGGAATCTTTAAGCTTCTTGTGCCTGTCTATACCTCTCCTCAGTTATGGGAACTTTGCAGTCATTGTTTCTTAAATAAGAATTTGTCCTCTTTCTCTCTCTCTCTCTCCTCCTGAGAGTTCCATTACCTGTAAATTAGTTCTCTTGATGATGTTTTATACATCTCTTAGGGTTTTTTTTAATTCTCTTTTGTTCTCTCTTCTTTTTCCTCTTTGACTGATAATTTAAAATGGCCTCTCTTCAAGTTTATAGGTTCTTTATTCTACTTGTCTGTTGATTATGCTGTTGCATTTTTTTATTTTATTTATTGTATTCAACAGCTCTGGAATTTGTTTTATTTTAAAATGATTTATACTTGCTGAATTTCTAATTCTGTCTCTGTATTACTTTTCTGAATCATTTAGTTGTTTATCTGTTTTCTCATGTAACTCACTGAGCTTCCTCAAAACAGTTATGTTTTTTGTCAGGCAATCTGTAGAAGTTCATTTGAGGAAGGGGATAGATTTCGGGAAAACTATTGTGTTCCTTTGCTGGTGTCATGTTTCCTTGATTTTTTTATGTTACTTGAATTATTGTGGATGTCTTTGCATTTGAAAAAGCAGTCATCTCCTCCAGTCTTCGCTGACTGACCACAGAAGAGACTGCTTTCATCATAAGCCTGGCTAGGGATTCTGAGGCTCTCTAGGATCTCTCCTATGGATATGCCTGCTCCACACCTCATGTTTCCTCTTGGAGGAGAATTTATAAGTTCATGTGCTTCCTCTCAGTCCTGTAAAGGCAAGCTGGGTCCTTAGAGCTTCCGTTTGTTTTCCTTAGGGTGGGTGCCCCAATGTGCTTCAGTTTGTGTTTCTTCTCCCAGTCTCACATCTTCAACCTAGTGGTCACCACATGTACACAGGCCATCTACAAGACACTCATGCTTGCTATCCATGGTGGTGCGCATGGGGAGCTGGCCACAGGTATGAAGGAGGCACACAGAGCATTGGCAGGGGTGGAGGGGGGCCATTCCATGAGTGAGGCATGTCAAGCAGCTTATAGGCAGGCTTCCTGAAAACGTCTCTGTAGCGGTAAGTAGGATCCATGGCCCTGTGTTTGGTCCTGCGCCCTGATTTCTGTTAGTTCCCACCTCTCTTCCCTGCTCCCAGACTCTCCCAACCACTGAGCCCTGCTAATCACCTCAGTGTTCTGGGTGAGGCATGGAAAGAATGGGCCTCTTGGGCAGCATCCAGCATGGCTGGGCATACTGGTGCCCCTCACTGTGCTTGTACTGATTGCCATGGGATAAATTGTGGGCAAAAAGGGGTCTCTTTTGGTATGGAGCTGTACCACCTTAGTGGGAGGTATGAGGCAGGTGAGGACTAAGCTCTGATTTTTTTTTATCTTGCTCAAATTCCGATCTAAGGGGCCTGAGGAATCACGCCTTACAAACCAGAAATTCTCATCTAATGGGGTTTATTGTAACCCTGTATATTGTGACTTTGCAATCTGACTCTGGCATAACAAGGAAGAAAATCGAAATATTTTACCCCAAAACATCTTTCTCTGCTATATCTTGAAATGGCCCTGCAAAGCCGTCGCTTGTGGGAAAAAAATCCACATTCTACAGAGAATCCCCTTTACTCTTTGTTTTCTTTTCTTTCTTTCCAGATCCAAGAGATAATCAATTAAGAGCCAGGCACCCTTTTAGGTCCAATAGGAAACATTTTACAACCTGCTCTCTCTGAAGTCTGCTGAGAGATTTCTCTGCGCAATAAAACTTGGTCTCTGCAATCCTATGTCTTAACCTAAACATTTCCCTTCTGTTAATCCCAGCTCTTCAGATAAACTCAACCAACTGTCAACCAGAAAAATGTTTAAATTTACCTATAGCCTGGAAGCCCCTGCTTTGCGTTGTCCCACCTTTCTGAACCAAACCAATGTAATTCTTAAATGTATTTTATTGATATCTCTTATCTCCCTAAAATGCATAAAACGAAGCTGTAACATGACCACCTTGGGCACATGTTCTCAGAACCTCCTGAGGGCTGTGTCTTGGGCCATGGTCACTCATATTTGACTCAGAATAAATCTCTTAAAATATTTTACAGAGTTTGACTCTTTTCATCGATACAGGTAAAGTGAAACTCTTCTTCTTAACCTCTTCAGTGCATCTATTCTCGAGAATTTGGTTCCAATGGTGTACTGGAACTTCTCTGCTGGACCCCCCAGGCTCCCATAAAGGCTTTCTGTTTCATTGATGTTTGTCAAAATTGATGCTTCTATTGGGAGTTATGGTAGAAAACTTCTTTTCCACCATTTTCCTGGTGTAATTTCTTAGACATGTTTTAATATATTTACCCATATGTACACTATTTACACATAATGACAAATAATATTGTTTAACATGGTTAATATCTACATGTATGGTATTATAATTTTGCTCTTTGTATCATATTTATAAATGTTATTAAATATAGATTTTTGCAGTCCCTGTTCTGCCATTCCATAACAATAGTTTCAGAACATTCCTTTCCTCTCTGTTTCTTAAAATAGATTAAATAGCTTCAGAATTATTGTTCATTGAAAAATTTGTGAGCATTCACTTATAAAATCTTTCTGTTGTCTTTTATTTTGGCAAAGGAGGTAATTGAAAGTTGAAATGGTGAATAAAGACAAAGGGAAATTTTAAAAATATATTTCTTAACTGTTTCTACAGTAATTGCTTGTATGGATTTTTCTGTTATTGTTGGTCAATGTTAGTATTTTATATATTTTGATATATCCATAAAGTCTATTAATGTAAATTGAGAAAAATATTGTATTAATTCCTGTGTTTTACATGTTGTTGATGTTTTCTGATGCATTTTTAAAATTTCATTCATTGCGTTCATCAGCTCTGGAATTTGTTTCAGCAATATCTTTTTAATGTAAAATTTTGCTTTCTGCTTTTATTTTGAAATTAAATGTCTGTGTTTTTATTCAGTGAAAAATAGCAAAAGATTGTGAAGAGCTTCAATAGTCGCAAATGACAATGCAAGTAAACTGCGTACTTCTGTACATTGGAATAGGCACCCACTCCCACACCACCACCAAATAAAAGAATGCTATAGGTTAGTGAAAGAAAAATTGTGAAATAATGAATGTAACATTCTATCATAGGCATAAAAAGGAGAGTTAATGCATTGTATATGTGAATAGAAAATATATAAGTAAATATATATGTGTATTATATATGTATATATAAAATGTATGTATGTACATCCACACACATATACATATGTACACCTCCATTGAAACTTACAAGTTAATGATGGCATTAGTTGCCTTCTAAGAGAAGAGCTGAAAACTAGCCAGGTGATAATAGTGTAAAGGATAATTTTCACTATTCATCTTTATATATTTTGAATTTTGAATTATGTTTATTATGTGTATGTATTACTTACCCCAAAAGAAGAAAGCAAAATGTTCTTCCTAACTTTAGTTTTCTAATACTTGCTAGCAATTTAAACTTCTATCAGCAATTCATGAGACTACCTGTTTCACTGCACACTTGTTAGTACTCGACGTTATTAATCTTGATACTTGTTGTCATTTTATAGGGTGAAAAGGATTATATTATTGCTGTAATTTTCATTATCTGATCTACTAGTGAGTTTGGACATCTTTTCATATGCTTATTAGCCATTTGCATTTCCTCCTTTATAAATTGCCTTTTATATGTTTGAATTGTTCTTATTTTTAGCAATTTGCAGAGTTCTTTGTGTATTAAAGTTATTAGCATTCTACCTTCCCCATTTCATGCAGTGAGTGTATATAGTTTTTATAATAAGATAAATGTAATTTAAAATTCTATTGCCTAATCATTTAACAAATTTCACAGATAGTGCTTACTGGCAATAAAATATGAAATAAATTCTTACATTTTCAGCATTTTATAGTTAATAGAGCTTTATCATGACATTCCATTTGGAAAAAAATGCTTACTTAATTTTTGAAGGTGATTCATTCATAATTTGAAATTTAAAGGATACAAAAGTATATGTGAAATCATTTTCCTTGACCTCAAATGGCTGGGTCCCC
This sequence comes from Symphalangus syndactylus, assembly GCF_028878055.3. Lineage (NCBI taxonomy): Eukaryota > Metazoa > Chordata > Mammalia > Primates > Hylobatidae > Symphalangus > Symphalangus syndactylus. Next base: position 17,719,530 of record NC_072428.2, read on the forward strand.
TTTGCTAGTCAGTATTATTAGAAATTTATGGTATTCTTTCAGAGTATTTATGCATATAAAATTAAATGTGTACAATTTTCCTCTTTGGGAAACACACTAGAGACAATATGCTTCTCCTTGCATTTTTATTTAATTGTGTGTCTTAGAAAACATTCCAGATTAGTATGTATAGACACAGAATGGTACTCTATTTTATGGATGCATTACAATTTATTTAGCCAGTATCCATTTAACAAATACTTAGACTCTCTACGACTGTTTGTATCTTCCCGGAATTCATATGTTGAAACCTAATTTCAATGCAATAGAATTAAGACTTAGGGCCTTTAGGAAGTGAAAGGTCATGAAGGCAGAGCCTTCGTGAATGGGCTCTTATAAAAGAGATCCAAGAGAGTTAAGGAGCTCTTTCCATCATGTGAGGACACAGCCAGAAGGCTATGCTATGAGAAATGGGCTCTCATTAGACACTGAATCTGCCAGTGACTTGATCTCCTGTGCCTTCCAGCCTCCAGACTGTGAGAAATAAATTGGTGTTTTTATAAACTACCCAATTTATGATTATTTTGTTATAGCAGCCCAAATGGACTGAAAGCCATACAGAACTTAAATATTACAAACAGTTGTGTAGAGAAAAATATTTTACATTTATCTTTGCACATTGTGAAACTATAAGATCTAAGAAAGAAAAGCACTGGGTCAAAACTTATATATGTTTTTCATTTTAATAGATATCACTATATTGACCTTTCTTTAATAATGGCTATTTTCACATGCTTGCCGGTTCAATGAAATATCAGACTTTTTATTTTTCATAAATCTGATAGGGGAAAGATAACATATTTGCATTTATCCTATTATCATGTTTAACTAGATATATTACAATATTATAGTATATTATACTATAATGATATAATGTATTATATTATATACATAGAAAACTACTTATATGATACATAATACCATTTGTAATTCCTTTTCTTTGAAATGCCTATTTATATCTTCCAGGCTCTAGGTCACTTTCTATTTTGTTAGAAAACACAGGAAACACACAATTTTAATTTTGTTCTATTTAAAACATATTCTACTTTATTGCTATATTTATGACTATTCACTTCTTTCAGAATTATTTATGGAATAATCCAACTTTTCTTATTGAAAGGGAGACTAAATTTTACACTACATTTTCTATGTTATGAGCTCCTTCTCTAAGATTTGTATTGTTTTATTGATCTATATGTTGATTCAGACTTATTACATATGTTTTAATCATTGTAGTTTTATCATATTTGCGTATTGAAAGAGGCCAGGCAAGGATCAGACTACACCGGTTGCGGTCAAGAGATCTTTATTGGAGGTATCGAGCGGAGAAGGAAGAGAAGAGAGAGCTGCTGGTGTGCTGGGTTTTAGATCCCTTGGGCCTATGTGGCGCAGGCCCAAGGGAAGGCGGGAGATGCTTCTTTCTGATTGGCCCTCCTTTGGCGGGTTCAGACAGTGCCCGGTCAAGGAGGGGAGAAGAACCCGGAACCGGCGCCATTAAGGTACCCCTGTTGCCTAACATTCCTCCCTTTCTTGTTTTTTAAGAAGTGGGGAAATGGGTATTGTAGTTCGTCTGGCTACTTCCTGCTGAACAGGGGTGTTGTGGGGGAGGGGTATGGGGGGACTGTGAGGGTTGTGAACAGGGCACAGTAGGAGAATAAGGCCAAGTAGTAGGGCGCTATATATGAACACCTCCTCAGGTGTGAAGTCTGTGAATGTTCCTTGTAGGTTTTCAAAATTGACTGCCTTCTGAGCTGCTTTACGCAGTCCAGCTATTAGGCAAGTGGCGAAATGGTCTCAGGCTGCTGTGCCATTTTGTGTGTTATAGTCCCAGTTGGGCTCCTGTTCTGGCACCGCCTGCGCCCCCAGTGGCACGGCTGGGGCTGTTTGGTGGACCTCATCTGCACGAGCGTGAGCATGTTCCCAAACTCGCCTACGCTCTTCAGAAAAAGGGTGTTAGAAAGGACTGTGTAGATGTCACGGAAGGTGAGGCTATAAGCTTGGCAAAGGTACTGAAATTCTTTGATGTATGAAGAAGAGTTAGAGGTGTAAGAACCTAAACGTTTTCCGATTGGAGATAGGTCAGCTATGGAGAAAGGGACGTGGACGCAAACGATGCCCTCTGCCCTGGCCACTTCTCTGAGGGGGGCGAGAACAGGGTGGGAAGATTTTGAGCGAGTAGTGGGAGGGCTAAACGACGAGGAGAGGGCGGGTGGTGAGGAGGGTGAGGAGGAAATGGGGGGAGGGGAAGCTGTTGGGTGTTGGGGTTGGGCGGCGGCCGGAAGGCGGGGTGTGGGGTGGTGGTATGGTGGAGGTTTGTCGGCGGGATCAAAGTCAGGGGCAGAGGGAGGGGTTGGCAGTTTAAGGGCGGTGAGAAGTTGCTGGGGCTTGCAAGGGAGGCAAAGGTCGGGTCTGTCCGGTAAGAGGAAGAAGCCATGAAGGTATGGGCTCTCTATTCATTTTCCTGTTCGCACGCAATAGTTGCAGAGATCCCGAAGAAGATCAGGATCGAGAGAGCCATAAGGAGGCCATTTGTTTTGGTTGTCTAGGGGATAGGTGGGCCAATTTTGAGTGCAAAATTTAATTAGGTGTTTTGGTTTAATGTCTGAGGCGAGGCCAAGGGCCGACAAATTATTTAAAAGACATTGTAGGTGGGAGACAGCCGGCAGGGATGCAGAGCCTCCCATAATGAGAGGAAGGAATAGACGGCGACGAGCTAGGCAGGGCGTCCCCCTGCTAGCCACTTGCGGCAGAGCGAATCAGAGCCTCCGGATCGATCGTCACTGAAACGGAAGGACTGAGAAGCCTGAGAGGCGGGAGGCCGTGGGTCACTTGGTACCAGGATTTTAACGAGAGAAGGAGAGGGGCCCAGGCTGGAGACGCGAGGAGGAGAGGGAGAAAACTCCGTTCCCTGCAGGCCGAGTCTAGAGTAAGATTTACGGCGGCCGAGAGCGGGCGGCTGAGACGGGAGTTGGTCGGCTGGTGTTGGACACCAGGAGGGGAGACTTACCGAGATGAGGCCGGTGTTGGGTGGAGAGGTCAGTGAACAGGAAAATGGGTGAAGACCGGCCGGGGTCTGGACCGAGCCCGAAGAGGGATCGGGATCCCACGGGAGGGTGGGGTGTTCCCAATCCGAGTCACAGCACCAATGAAAGAGGCTGTGGAAGGGTCAGACTACACCGGTCGCAGTCAAGAGATCTTTATTGGAGGTATGGAGCTGAGAAGGAAGGGAAGAGAAGAGAAGAGAGAGAGCTGCTGGTGTGCTGGGTTTTATATCCCTTGGGCCTACGTGTGGCAGGCCCAAGGGAAGGCGGGAGATGCTTCTTTCTGATTGGCCCACCTTTGGCGGGTTCAGACAGTGCCCGGTCAAGGAGGGGAGAAGAACCCAGAACTGGCGCCATTAAGGTACCTGTTGCCTAACACATATATCCTTATAGTGTAAGTCTCTCCTTGTTGTTTTATATTTCTACGAAAAATATTGCCGATTTATGTTTATGTATGCACTTTGACATTAGTTCTCTAAATACTGCTCTCCACTCATAACAAATTTTGATATTTATTAGCAGAAAAGTGGATAAATATATTACTGTAGTCACACAATGGAATACAACAATAAACACAGTGAAACGCTGCTAACGTAGCAAAGCTAATTGTTAATGACACAGGTTAGAATAGTAGTTTCTTTGTGAAAGGTGGGTGATACTAAATTAGAAATGTTACAAGGGAATCCATTAGGGTGATGGGACAGTTATATATCTTGACCGAGTGACAGTTACTTCATTGTATACCCAAATAACTCATCTGTTGATCATATACAAGTGAAATGACAAAGTGGTTGTCTACACATGTAATCTTGCTTAGTAAAGTATTTAGCATTGTTTGCACATTTAAAAAGTTGTTTGAATTAAATTATAAAGGATTTCCTACAACCATCCATACTTTAGCTCTATGACAACATAGGAAGTTTGGCAACTTGGACCCACATTCCTACAAGGCAATAATCTGCTGAAGCTATGCATAGTTTTCTGCAATAACTATTGTCCATTTCACCCATTCCTTTTCTTGAATTTCAGCTTTTTAATATCATTTATTTTGCTGAATTTTGTGTGCTTGTTCATCCTTGAATTAGCATTTGCATTTTTATTACTGCTCATTTGTTATGAAGTAAACCTCATTTGTAATGCCCATTAAATTCTGTGTTTTTTAAAAATTTCAGATTATAACCTTGTCCTTGAATACTTCTTTAATCAACCCAACCTTCTAAAATCTATTTGAATACCATTATAAGTATATTTAATCTGATTATCAATTAGTATGTAAAATACCTATTGCTTATTGATTTTAATTCAAATACATGTTCTATATACTGATTGGATTATAGCACTATTAAAAATGAATTGAGTTTTAGATCATTCTTTTTCCTTAGCGCTTACAGAAAGTTATGTCTAGTTAGTAATATTCTAATTATTTGAGCTTTAGACACTTTAGAATGAGTATTTGAAAACCTAAACATTTATCAGAAAGTTGGCAATGGAAAAATTGCTACTACAATCTATTATTGAATACCCTCTTCAAGGTAGAAAAAATGTAATGTGTAGACAGATATGTTTTGTTATAATGATTTATAAGAACTATGGCTTAGATCTAAATGTAGTAAAATTCAGATATTAACGGTTTGAAAACCAGGATATGGATTTAGAGAAGAATAAAGAAAGTGCTTTGGTTCTGAAAGTCTGCCAAATAGAGGAGGATGATGCAAAACTAATTTTTATAAAATGGAAATCAATACATTTTGTAGATTAAAAAATAAAATAGCTGGATGTAGTGGCTCATGCCTATAATCCCAACATCCTGGGGGGCTGAGGCCGGAGGATCACTTGAGCCTGGGAAGCAGAGTCTGCAGTCAGCGGTGATCACACCATCGCACTCCACCCTGGGCGTCAGAGTGAGGCCCTGTGTCAAAAAAATGAAAATAAAAAGCAAATTGATTTCCCCCTTGCTTTCCAGTACAGAATCATAGAGGAAAAGACTGTGTAACATTCACAGTGGTTTGTTCCATATCAAATCACTTCCCACAGAGGATTAGTCCTCATTTGGAATTTTTTTTTTACTTTATTGTATATTTCTGTAAGATCTGTCATTACTAGCACCTTTCAATATTTTATATTTCCTTTTACTGGTATGATGCTAAAAGTAGTCATTTATATTTTCCAATTCAGATGGCACCGCAAAATTGTAAGTCCTTGCTCTCAACTCCTTAATGAAGTGATTGCACAACTACAGCTTGTTGTGGCACTGATTCTGAGCACAGTCTTTTCTGTCTGAGGCATTCATGACAGACACAGTCACAGACAGCATGTACCCCCTGGGACTAAGAAATTAAAAGATAATGTGAGCGATATTGTACCAGAAAAACCATTACAGTGATAAACAGGAAAAGACAATTTAGCCTAAGTCTTTGAGAAATCTCAAATAATGCTGAGTACACTGAAAGGTTTAACTTGCCTGTGGGAAAGTCACTGAAGTCATCCCTAGATAAAAATCAGCCCTCGGATAGAAAAGAGGCAGGTAGTGAGGTTGTTTGAGTGTGACAGTGACCTTTGGTGTCCAACTACATAGGTTAAACTAACTTCCTTAAAGCTTCATTTATGCCGAGACATGATCAACGCCATCTCCCATCTGTATCTGGAGATTAGAAGTAGGTTATTGCATTGTAGTTTATTCTCTTCTCTTAAATGTATATTCATCCTTTTTTGTTTTTCAAATGCAGAGTTTTGACAGTATCTGATTTTTGAAAATATTTTGAAGTGGCTAAGGGAATACACTATCAATCTCAGCAGAAAACAGTTAATTTTCTGTATGAAAATGTAATTCAGATTTAAATATGACTTTTTGATCTCAAAGACCTATGTTTATTGTACATTTGATAATTCACCTTGTTAGGAATAAATCATTAATTTTGAGGCATTTTTGTTTTATGAATTTATATACAAGGTAAGACACATAATTACAATAGAATACACAAGTGTTGCCTTGGTTTTCATACATTTTCTAAATTATAGATGTAAAATACATATTAAAAAAATGTGGCCAATTGGAGACATTACTCTGAAAAAGTAATGAAAAACAATTTTAATTAACTGACACATTGTAGTATTTTAGTGGTTAAATATTCCTTTATTAACTTTAAAAAAAATCTATTTACTTAATAAACTGTTCTGATACATAGCTATTAGCTAAATAGGCAGAGCTGTGATTAATTTCAATATAACTGGGACTGTTATTTTAGGTTCAAATTGAAGGGGACTGTCAGATACCCAGAGATTTAGTCAATACCAGGAGAAAGGAGTGAGTGGAGAAGGAAGAAAGTGGTAATATCCACAAGGTATGACTAAGTCCCCTAAGGCAACATGCTGAAGACATTTCAACTCTCATTCCAACTATGATGCACAAGTTGCTTATTATCTTTCTACAGTGTCTTTTCCGCCTTCAATTTGTATTCATTGTTGATTTAAAATTAATGTCACATGGAATCAAATATATTGAGCTGAGTCACGTTATCCCCTGTGATTTTCCCAAATCTTGTATCCGCTTCTGAAAAACCAATACTGGGAAAACTTTTAAGTATATACCATTAGAGATTTTATATATTATCAAAGAATGGCATTCAAATATATCAAATTTCTCTACCAATGCCTATTTTTGACATTTTTGAAAGAGATTTTTACAAAACACATAAATGTTTTGTCGTTTCTATCAAATACAAGCAGAAACTAAATACAGTAAACTTCTAGAGAATGGTGATTATTTTTATTTTGTCTTTCTAGCTCCCCATAGTACCTTGTCCAGCCAAATGCACTTAACAATTATTTGTTGACCTAATTAAAATTGATACAATTATTTGGTTTTTGATAAGCTATTACTGTAATGAGCTTTAATGATCATCAAAATATCAACTAATGTATCTACCTAAATATTTCCAATGGTGCTTATCATCATTTGAATATGCTCTATAACATGAGCTCTAATAAGGCAATGATACAAACATCGTGGGAAAACATAGTTAATTTGGATCTGTGTTCATCTGAACTTCTGAAAGTTCTTGGATTATGGATCATGTAGAGAAACCTTAAGCATGCTTACTGTTTAATAGTTTGTCTAGACTCCTAACTTCACAGTATTTAAACTACAAAATATGATGACATTTATAAACATTGTGGACCGAGACCTGGCAACAGTTCTTGGTACCAAAACCTGTAGTAAACTAACAAAGTATAAATATGATCGATGATTTGGCTGAGGTATTTATGAGCCACTTAGTGAGAGAGGGATAGATCTTTCAATAGAGCCATATCTTCTGGTGTCTGGTCTCTCGGCCTTCGGTCCCTGAGGCGTGTCACCAGCTTGACTTGATGACTTGTTCATATGCATGTGTACATCAATCATCAACTGTCCTATAGCCAGGGCTGTCCTCATGAGCATGCAACCTCTGCAGTCCCACAGGGCCCCAAGCTCAAAAGGGCCCAGTGCTTGGTTTAATACTCTATTGTCACAGTCTTAAAATTTTTAATATATTTAAATTTGTATTTTCAAGTGAATTCCAATGACACAATAGACCATGGTGGGGGTGGGAGGCAGAGGAAACTCAGGGTCAGTTTACATACAGTTTTGGCTCCCAAACACCTCAGGCCTGGCCACTACCTCTGCTTCCCTCCATCTAGGAAAGCAACTGATCCTGTCAGGCACTGGGGGTCAGGGGACTAGGGATAGGGAACAGGGGAGTCTGTTCTGCCAATTGGGGCATTCTGCCATTGCCCTCTGCCCTCAGTGGGGACCTGAGTATAATCCAGAAGACCTGGGTCAGAGTTGGGTGCATGTACTCCAGGATGTCTCAGGGTATGTTTGGGGGTGGTACCTCTCCCCTCTGCCAAGGGCTGCCCAATGCCCTGGTGCATCCAGTAGGCAGCTAGAGGCCATGTCTTAAAGTTGGATGGAGTAAGCCCTTCTACCATAGTTTGGAGCAGCAAACTACTGAAAGCTGGGAATGCCTGGCTCAAATTCCCCACAGCCTGCTGCCAGCCCAGTGTTGTGCATTAGTCTGGCAACTCATGGAAGGGGGAAACTGGATATACTTAGGTCCCAGCAAGTGCCTGCTAGATGCCTCCAATCCTGAGTTGGGCATCCAAGGGGCAATCCCCAGTATTCCCATACCCAAGGCAGCACCCCTTCGAGGTGGCTGTATGCCTGGCCTCGACTCTCTTTTCCTCCCCCCAACCCCACTTAGTATGAGTTGCATTTTATGTCTCTGACTCGCTAGAAGGATCCTCAAGAAATGAGATATGAAATATAAACTGCTATTGTAGTTTTTCCAGATGAGTTAAATGCCCTTATATTTGCATTTTAAATGAACATTGCAGACTATAAATCTGAATGAAAAAAATCCATACTAACATTTTTATTTCTTTACTTAGAATGATGTTAAATAACAAAAACACCATGATAAATTAAAAGAGAGACCACTGAAGAAAGGAAAAAGCTTTATTTCAGGATCTTGGCCCGAATCTTACTGTCTGTCAGATTTGGCTGATAGATTGTACAGATGTATGCGGTTGGCTGATATGTGTAACACTGAGTAGGAGTGGAGATCTGGCAAGAGTTTTCAATAAGAAGTCAACTGAAAAATATAGACTGGATTACTTTGGGTTGTTATAACTTTTCTTTATACTGTTATAAACAGTAGTGAGGACAAAAATATTGTGGGGGAAGTATGGATTACAGACTTCATATTGTCCTTTTCATCTCTAAATTTTATCATTTTAGAACAGAAAGGCTGTTGTCGGCATAAGAAAAATTATCTCTAATGTGTTCTTCACTATTATGAACTATTGCTGAAACTTGCCTTCAAAATCTAGGCAGATTATAATAGTTCATTCATTTTAGTTGAAGAAACTTGATAGAGCTCCTTACACTTTTTTTTCTGACACAATTTGCTGGTAGCTTAGAGAGAATAGAGTGTTATACAACATGAACAGATGAAAGAAGTAAAGAAAAAAATTAAAAAGAATTTCCTGATTTGATGAATCACTCATCATACCAGTATTTTTAGTGTTAATACTTAGTATCCATATTGAGAGTAGCTTATGAGCTTTGGTAATTCATTTAATAACTCTGAACCTGTTTCGTTACCTTTAATATGGTGATAATAATGCTTCAATTTGTGATTAAATACAATTGCATATAGAAAATCCCCAGAACTGCATACCAAATAAAATTTAATTCCCTTTCTGTTTAAAATACCTTAGTTTAATAACAACTTCATAATGCACAACCCCCATGACAAAAGCAATGAACCTCTTGTAAAAATAAATTATTATAAAACCAATTTCAGGAGAGTAATATATATGAAAAAGTAAGGAACTAATTAATTGATTAATTAATGTAATTCCGCTTTGCATTTTCCTTGAGGTCTTGAATCAGCCTAATGGGTATAAGGACTAAGTTTTGAATTATCCACCAAGAAGGGCTTAGGCAAATGATTCTAATTATTTAGCTCAACATTTATTCAAATGTATTATAGATAGGGCCTGAATGACACTACTTGATGATATACTGTTCACACATATATTGCCACAATCATCTAGGTGCGTTCCCTTTACCTTCTCTAATTGTTCTTGCTCTAAGTAAAACAAAACAAGACAGATAAAAAACACTTACCTTACTTTTTTTTTTTTTTTTTCGGTTAGGGCTCATGTCAATGACTTGATTCAGAAAACTATATTCAGGCTGAAATTGGTTAAGGCTATTAGGTATGTTCATAAATTATAAAACCATATGGTTTAATTCAATGCAGTTGGTTCTTCCCCTTTCCAATATGACTGCTTGAATAAATGCTTGTTGATTCAATTTATTGATGTGTTTCTTTACTTTTAAATTCTTTCTACCCTCACAACCACTTACTTTGTTCAGTAACCTACCCTATGGTCTCACTATCTCTAATTTATTTGTGATTCCAACTACGTTTTTTTCTACTCTTTTGCTAGAGTCAACTACCTAAAATAAGGAATTGAAATCACTGGAATTTTTTTTTTTTTTTTTTTTTTTTTTGGCGACAGAGTCTCCCTCTGTCACCCAGGCTGGAGTGTGGTGGCACGATCTCAGCTCACTGCAAGCTCGCCTCCCGGCTTTACACCATTCTCCTGCCTCAGCCCCCTGAGTAGCTGGGACTACAGGCACCTGCCACCATGCCCGACTAATTTTTTTTGTATTTTTAGTAGAGACAGGGTTTCACCATGTTAGCCAGGATGGTCTCGATCTCCTGACCTCATGATCCGCCAACCTCAGCCTCCCAAAGTGCCGGGATTACAGGCGTGAGCCACTGCACCCGGCCAATCACTGGACATTTGAAGGGAAATAGAAAGCATTTTTCCAGAGTTTGGAATCAACCAAAATTTAAGACAGTAGAGAGCCTAGGGAAAGTACAAAAGGCAACTTTAATACTCATACAATTTACTAATAATATAGTGTTAGATATGCAGCCAAATGTGTTTATTAACACCAACTACCCAAGTCTATCCCCTAGATTAGTCCACTTAAATAATAGTTTGGATTTATAGCTGCTGACTTTTAAGGAAAATTGAGGATTTAAGGGGTTGGTGAAAAGAGAATATCTCCAGAGTTAATAGACTAGCCGTATTAATACACTCATGTCAAACTTAGGAAATCAAATCTTTTTTCCCTTGCAGCAATATGTCAGCTTTCTCTACACCATTAAAAAGTCCTAGTAAAAAGATATCTCTGTGAAGCAGTTTATATCATTTCTATCTAAAATTTTCCCATGATTGCTTAAACCATCATTTCAAACTCTTTACAGCCCTCAGATTCTTTCCACAGCATAGCATTTCATGAAGTGGTTCAACTTCACCTACTTCTCTTGACCTTAGTTGTTATACTTCGATTAAAACCACATTCTTCCACATAAAACTCCTTTAACAGATTGATATGTCTCCATATCTATTCCCCTACCATGGTCTGAATCTGCAAAGTCATTTCCTGGGAATATTTTGCTTATCAAATTGTATTCTTCTCAATTTAGATGAGATATTGACTCGTTTGATTTTTACAATCAAAATTCTGAGTTATCTACCAATTAGGTGATAAAAAAATGAGGCTTCACATATCACAATTAAAAATCAACTATGAAGCTCCATCATATAGATTTTTGATTTCAGTAAAGGAGCTAACTCAATTAGAAAAATCCGAAGGTAGTATTTTGTTTTTGGAGAATATTGCTTTTTTTTTTTTTTTTTCCTGGAAAAAACGCTGATATTCTGAGAACCAATAATAAGTGTTAGGGTATTCTAGACATTATGGTTCTCGTAAAATTATGAGAAGTGCCACAATTTTCCTGATATATAATTTTTCTTTAAAAAGGCAAAAAAAAAAAAAGATCTGACAAAACAGACTTCAAGGAAGAGAAAACCACAGGCAAGAAAAAAATAAAAATGATCAATATTTTGAAGTCTCGAAGTAATATTTACTGATTTTAAAACTGAACTTGATACTGCAAAGTTGAATGAAATAGCGTATGATACATGATGGGCAAGGGCAGCTGGGCAATAGAATGGGTTCGTTCCTCTCTGGTCACCACTGTCTTGATGGATGTATCATGATTTAGAGTCTAATCCTAAGGTCTGAAAATCTCTAAAGAAGATGAGGTCCACACACTCAGTTTTCCATTTTTTTACACCAACCAAGGACAATAAGGCTGATGGAGAATATACAGAAATAAAAAGCATAGTCTTGAATGCTTTGTATATGTTCTTTTGAATTTTTCTGGGGGAAAGGAGGTTTACCTACTAAAAATTACACCAAACACAATATAACGGAGTGTATTAGGAATTTGCAAATGCTTCAATCAAATTTAAGCTGTCTCGTTTTGGTGATGAAATATTCTGTCATTGTGCTTGAATTTACTTGTTTCAATTTTCAGAATACTTCTCCCGTCTCTATATGATGCACTGGATATGGGCAAGATTCTGTGTGTGTGTGTGTGTGTGTGTGTATAATTTAACTTTTTGCTAGAATTCTGATTGTAGCACTAGGCACTACCAAGGAAAAACTGTGTATGTGTATGTATCCTCCTAATATATACCTACTGTGCCAATAAATTATAACTAGAATTTTTTTAAATGGCAGTTAGGGTTTATGCTCAAACATGAACATTTAGAGATAAAATACTATTAAAAAATTTTGTATTTAAATCTGAAAAAGCTCAGACTGAAAAATTTTTTATAGTATAATTTCTACAGAAAATCAATTCCTCAGAACCTAATTTGTAAGAACATTATTTTTCTAGAATATGACATAACTGACATGCTATAATTATTTAGAAAATTATTCATACATTTGAACATAGAAATGTTAAATACACATGGAAAAAAAGCAAATACCATTGGTCTTGACATCCACTATCTCTGTGTTTCTTTTCTTTTGGTTTGGTTTTTGAAATAGCATCTCACTTTGTTGCCTAAGCTAGAGTTCAGTGGCATGATCACAGTTTACGGCAGCCTCAACCTCCTAGACTCAAGTGATCCTCCCACCCCAGCCTCCTGAGTAGCTGGGACTGCAGGTGTGCACCATCATGCCCAGCTCATTTTTAATTTTTTTTTTTTTTTTTGTAGAAACAGGTTGCCCAGGTTAGTCTTGAATTCCTAGGCTCAATTGATTCTCCTGCTTTAGGCTCCTAAATTGCTGGGATTACATGCATGAGCCATCACGTCTGGACTCTGTGTTTGAATTATATTAGTTGAAGGAACTGGATATTAAGCAGATTTTATCTCTTTATAAGAAAAAAAAGAACACTTTTATAATAGTTTTTCACTATAGGAATAAACAAAAATTTTCCTTTATGCAGGGATTTTTCTAATATATGGGATTATCTTGTCTATTTTTTCCTGTTCTACAATATTTAAAAATGTATAGGATAGTTATTATAGCTATTTCCATGTGACTTTAACTAGAAGTTCTTAAATATCATTTAAAGAATACAGTATATTGATTAATTTTTTATTTTTAATCTAATTGTGAGAAATTATAATTATTCATCAATGATATTTTCTTCTTTTTTAAACTTACGTAAGAAGGTCTAGAGATGGGGGACAATTATAATAATATACATAGTTATAGGTTCTCTTTTGATATTTTATGAGTAATTAACTCCATTCACATTTCTATGAAATATATTCCTCTGCTCCTTGAAAAGTCATAATAGTACCTATGACTTGAACTTGGGAGAAAATTTGTTGACCATGGGCTCCACTCTTTTAGAATGTTTCAGAGTTAGCCACTTTGTTTTAAAGTTGTTTTCTAAGACCTTCTCATTACACATATATTATAAAATTTAAGTTTATTGACAATATAGATTTTTAGAATTTAAAAACTTTATTACTTTTCTGCAATAAGAAATTAAAAGAAACAACAAAATCTTAGAATGTAAGACTGGTTAAGAAAATTTTTTCAACTTGGCATTAATGGACTAATCTGCAGCTACTTCAAATAATGAAATTAATGTACATGTATTACCATGGAAAATTACCTACCGTATATTGCTATGTGAAAATAACGTTATAAAATACTATATGTGGAATGTTATAGAATACCATATGTGGGATATATGGAATACCATTTGTGTGTGTGTGTGTGAATATATAGTTTATAAAAATACATACCCAGGGCCAGGCACATTGGCTCACACCTGTAATCCCAGCACTCTGGGAGGCCAAGGTGGGTGAATCACGAGGTCAGGAGTTTGAGACTAGCCTGGCCAACATGGTGAAACCCCGTCTCTACTAAAAATACAAAAATTAGCCAGGCGTGGTGTTGGGTGTCTGTAATCCCAGCTGCTTGGGAGGCTGAGACAGGAGAATTGCTTGAGCCCAGGAGACAGAGGCTGCAGTGTGCCGAGATCAAGCCCTCTGCACTCCAGCCTGGGTGACAGAGTGAGACTCTGTCTGAAAAAAAACAAACCAACAACAAAAAAAATACACACCCAGATGTCAATTGTGCATAATGCTGTGTAGTGGAATGTGGGAACAGGCTAGGAATCAGAGGGCTTATACTTTTTACTATGTAACATATGCTGTTTTAAAAATCAGACTATGAATCATTTCTATAATTAGAATTTTAATTTGAAACTTATTAACTCTTGTATGCCATATGGATTTGTGACCACCATTCATTAAATTCAAGTTCTCTCAGGGATTTACAGTTTAGTGGTAGAAAACCATAAACTGAGGTCAACTGTCCATCAAGTGATAGCTGAATCTGAGGCCTTCAAATTTACCTTCTGAAATATGCTGGGATTTCTGCAGCATTTCCACGATAGTATAAAATGTCAGCTCCTGAACTTTCTAGTGATGGATGAAAATTATTTGATGGTAGCAACTTGACATTAAATATCTAGCTTATATTCAGAATGGCCACCATCTATATTTTTACATTTATAATGAACTATTTTCCTTCTACTGTATTGTAAGAATATTCTTTTGCACCTGCTAGAGGCTGTTTCTTGCAAAATTAGGCACTTGCTCATGAAAATGTATAATTGAGCATGGAATTAGTTACTTATTTTCTATGTAGATAGGTGATTACACAATTAAATCTTGGCACTTTTCTGATAAAAAAGTTATGCTTAAAGAAAAAGTTATCAGTGTAGATTCTGAAGGGGTATTCATTTGAAAAGTAACATTCCTACCTTTTGGAATTACTTTTTTTCTCAATATTTTTTCTGTAGTGTCACAACCAGAATCATGTGCCAGTCTGAATACTTTCACCATGAATACTTCTTAATCATTAATGTGCCATTGTTAGAACAGCTTCCACCTCTCTGGCTTTTCTTCCACTCCACTTTCTATTCCAGTTTTACCATCACTTTTTCTGATTACTCTATGATACTTGGAACAGTGTTTTTGGCTATAATAAAGCAGGAGGTTAGTGCTATAAAATTGTTGAGATAAAACCTTTAGCTAGTTCCAGTGGACCCCCTTCCACAGGTGGGTTTGGCATCATGCTTGAACAGGAGAAGAGGCTCTAATGCACTCCACCTGACTCATTTCAGACAAGCCTTGGTTTGTGTCATTTGGGGCACATGACCTTGTGTGTAGAGGGTATCCTCTATCTCCAGGTTTGCTCCCCTTTCAAGTCATGAACAGCAGATCTTGCCAACCACACTTACAAGTCTACATTTATTGCAAATTCTTCAAATGGATGACATGCTTCTTGAGAGCAGGAATACATTCTGTGCTATTTATATTAAACGTGCTATTTGTAGTATTAAGTGTAGAAAATTAAACATATAATATTAAATGAAGATGAACAATATTATAGGATAGTTATTAAGAACACAACGAATAGGAACACAGTTTTTTCCGTTTTCCTCGGCTCAGCCATTTATTATCTTCTAAATTTTAGCCAAAGCTGAATGCATCTCGAAATGAAATAATAACGTGTGCCCATATCAAAAATAATGTTGTGATATTTGAAAACACACATAAAGCCCTGAGAAAAATGCTGGGAAGAAAAAAACCTATAAGCACTGAATATATTTAGTTATTACTAGGCATTATGACTTGTGGTAAACACAATAAAACTTTTGAACTAAATTTACTCAAAATATATTTTATTCATTTGACTACTAATATCCAGTATTATACAAAGGTAGTCACTATAATGATCACGGAGTACATGTTAATAATTTTGAGTTTATACTTTTGTTTTCAAAAGTGAAGCAATTTGGGATAGTTTCTTAAACTTTTCTGAATTCAAATGCCCACAACTAGCCCTAACTTTGTCAATGACTTGAGAAAATTATTTTCTGTATATACTCAAATCAATTATTTGAAGGAAGTGTACCAGCCTACATAGAAGCAACCGATGAAAATTATTCCTAATTATTGGATTTTTAAGTAAAATGCTTAGCTGTATTAGGGCCAGGCTTTTAAATAGCCAACTACCTAAGCATTCTAAATCTAATTATTTTTACTGTCCTTAAAACCTAATTACACCAAATGATTGAAGGATATTTACCTTAAATATTGATCTGCAATGGCTAATTTCATTTTATAACAATATTCTCCAAATACCTTCTAAGTGTTAGAAAAATCTATATCTTAAAACACAAAACTGTAACATCATTTTTATTATTGCCTGATTTTAAAATTCTAGATTACAACCATTTTAATTTAACCATACAACTATTATTGACTTTCTTGCTAAGAGATATCTAATGCCAAATGTAAATTGGGCTTTGGAAATGTGTGTATAATTAAGCAAGCACAAATGTGCCTTTCAAAGAAAATAGAAAAAGTGCATGCAACTGCTGCCTAGTGTTTTCAAAAAGTATGAAAAAAATTATAAGGACAAAATTTAAAACTCTAATTTTAATCCACTGTTGTTGAAATATTGGTTTGTAAACATTGTGATTCTACTGTTGCCATGTCTTCATTCTATGGTTAGTGAGATTTTTAAAGACCAAATACACTATGTAAAAAAAAGTAAATAAGTTTAATGTATAGTTATATGTTCCTCGTTTATAAAACTCCTACTTTATTAACTTTATGTCCATGTTTTAAGTGAAAAATATCCTTTGAATTCTTCTTCTGAAACAGAAGTCTTCATTTGCCTAAAATTTAAAACAAAACTCCAAGTAGTAAAAATAGGAAAAAAACGTCTATTTGCCTTCTAATATATGAATGTGTGTGTGTATATCGCTGTCGTTCTGGAAAAGGAATTACTTTCTGATATTTGGTTTGTTTATACAGGAGTCTGTTGTTTTAAGATTAAAAATGATGTAAAGTTTATTCTTTGAATAGTCCTTGTTTAAATGTGTACTGTCATGCATGCTGAAATAAAGATAAAATTTATGTAAACATAAAATAAGATTGGTTTGTTCAATTATTATATAAATATAAAATATCTTTGATTTGTTAGAACAATTGGGGTTTTGAAATAATCTAACGGCATCATTATATTTTCCTACATGAAAAAATGAAATTACTAAATCATACAGTAGAAATTCAAACTATTAGAGAGATTAAATGAACTATACTTTAAAAATATGGAGGTGGCATTTTTGATGTTTTAAAATTATTAAGAATATGTATATATGAACATCAAGAACATTATGATATGTATTCATTTAAATTACAAAACAATCCTATAAAAATTGTTTAAAAAATGAATTCTAACATATGTAAAGTTTATAGATGATTCCCTATTAATTTTAGAAAAATGCTTGATTGCAAACTGTGAATCTCAATACATTGGACTTTAAAGGAAGCTGATTTTTAGAGTTAACTCATGCGTGTTTATCAGGCAACAATCAAGATATTTTTCCTTCTCACATGAAGTGTATACATGTAGAAGTTTACCACAGATAGGAAGATAAACAGTTCTCCTATAGGTACAGAAGGAAAGGCAAAATATGTGTTTGGCTCTATACCTCAGGGTTCTAAGGTCTCAGTCATTATCATATGTTATCTTTGAAGGTTATAGGGACATTTTCTTTACTCTTTCTCAGCAATAAATTTTTCTGTATTAACTCCATTTGTGGGCAAGCAAAACAGTTTAGCATGAAAAAATAAAACTTCCAGCTAACATCACCAGTTTTATCTGAAAGCATACCATGTATATACATTTAAAAATATATTAATAATATTATTTCTGATGATCAAATCATAATTGTCTACCTTTATGGAGAACAACGTGATGTTTTGATATCTATATACAGTACAGAGAGATTAAATCAGGCAAATTAACATATTCATCACCTCCTTACCGAGAATGTTTTTATGGTGAGACATTTGAAATTTATTGTCTTAGTTATTTTGAAATATACAATACATTATTATTGACTGTGTAACCCTGCTGTGCATAATGGATGTACTAATTTACTTTCCCACTAACAATGTACAAGAGCTCTGTTTTCTTCATATCCTCTCCTATATTTGTTAACATTAATCGTTTTGATAGTGGCCCTTCTAACAGGTGTGAAGTTATAGCAAATTGTGGGTTTGATTGTCATTTCCCTAATAATTAGTGATGCTGAGCATTTTTTCATGTACATATTGACTATTGTATGTCTTTTTTTGAGAAACATCTATTCAGGTCCTTTGCCCATTTATACATATATTCATTTTTTAGGACAGAGATGTGGGGTTTTGTTTTGTTTTGTCTTAATCAGCCAGACCTAGGGTCCTGTTCATACCCTCAAAGCTAAAAGCACAGTCAGTACAAAACAAAATATGTATGCAGTGGAAAAGGACAAACAGGTTCTCTAAAGAAAAATTTAGGCTGTTTTTATCCAAAAGAAACAACTATTGAGTGGCCAAAACATAACATATGTCCTCACGTTTCATTTCTTAACTCATAAATATTTACATAAGTCCATCATCCCATACATTTATTCTTCAAAAAGGTGGCCACATACACCATTCGATCATCTCACACAAAAAATAAAAATAAAATATTTCACTTTTTACCCAAGGAGGTATCCAAATTCTCAACCTAGATACCAGGGTGATGGATACGCTTTTCCGTCATGACTGACTTCTCACAATTGGCCAACTCGTGGTTCAATAAGTAATTAAATAAAAAGTAATCCAATATGTTTCATATGCTACTTTTATACTAAATGTAGTAAAATAAAACACATTGAATGTTTAGTCAAGAGGAATGTGCTCATTTCTTAGCATTGCTGCAGGATTACTACTATCAACTGGGTGGCTTAAATCATTCCCAGTTCTGGAAAATAGAAATCCAAAAAAAAAAAAAAAAAAAAAATGGGCAATGTCATGATCTCTATTCGAGTTTCAGGTTGTCAAGGGCAATCCTAGGCTTGCAGCGGCAGAACCCCACTATCTGCCTTCATCCCACATGGTTAACTTACCTCTGTTTATCTGTGTCTTCACATAGCAGTCTCCTCTCTGTGTTACCTCTTTCTCTGTGTTCCTTCTCTTCTTACAAGAAATCTAGTTATAATGAATTAAGGGTCAACTCCACTGTAGAATGACTATTAACTGGATTATATATGAAAAGATCCTGTTTTCAGATAAGGTGATAAGCACCAGTATTTCACATATTTTTCAGGGGAACAGAATTCATTTCACAATATTCATTCACCACCCCCCCATCATTAGTGTATAATGATCTATGATGTTAAAAGGGAAGAAACTTGTAAAGATTTGAAAACAGTAGATATTATATTCAAATGAAGGTTTTCAATTTTACATAGAAATGGAAAAGACCAAGTTAAAAAAAAATAAAATCGTATTATGAGATTTTAGAACCTGTTTTTTTAGAGGCTTTTGAACTGGAATGTATTTGGTCTTCGGAGAGAGTTATTACAGTGTAAATTCATATTTAACAACTATATGCCATCCTAATCCTTCCTGCTGAACTGAAATTTTGTGACATGGTTTTTCAAGGTGATTACTCAATGCTCTGTGAAACATATTTGATTAATATATAAATATCGGAGAAATCAAAGGACGAGCGATTGGCTGGCTATTGTTGGAGCAAAGGGAAAGCTGCTGCTTCACTGAGCAACTTGTTAACCCTTTTCCCATTTGCCTGGAAAATCCTCACCAGCGGCACTTCTGGCTGCAGTGTTTACCCCAGATAACTTTGCCACAAAATATCTTGCTTGTATTATTTTCACATGACTCTAGTTTATCAACTTTAGAAACAAACGATATTCTATTTATAACATTCTGTTTTTAGTAGCGGTATTTCTATTTACAAAACATAATAATTCTCAATCACTAAAAATGTCAAATCCTAGAAAACGTAGCATTCCTACAAGTGATGTAAACATCCTTCTCAACGGATGATCAGTTGTTGGCTTAAGGTTCATTTGATGAATTTGATTTTTCCAAAATAGATGATTCTGATGATTCAGATGATTCTGTTGTTAGTTATGTTTAGAAATAACACCAAGAACAGTTTTTATATTTTATTTTCACATTGCAAATCAGTCAGATTTACTTCAACCTCAAAGTGGTGTGTGTGTGTGTGTGTGTGTGTCTTGCTGTGTCACCAAGGCTGGAGTGCAGTGGTGACATCTCGACTGACTGCAATCTCCACTCCCTTGGTTCAAGTGATTCTCCCACCTCAGCCTCCCAAGTAGCTGGTATTACAGGCCACGCCACCATTCCCAACTAATTTTTGTATTTTTAGTAGAGTCGGGGTTTTACCACATTGGCCAGGCTGGTCTCAAACTCCTGACCTCAAGTAATCTGCCTGCCTTGGCCTCCCAAGGTGCTGGGGTTACAGGAGTGAACCACTATGCCTGGCTGAAGTGCATATTTATGTAAAATTAAATGAACGCTGGGAGGGAGCTACACTTTTTCTGTCTTAAACAGGGGAAAAGAATGCAATAGTGTTTTCATGGATAAAAGATGCGCCCTAAGGAGAGGCAGAATTGATATAGACCCATAATATGTTTTCTCCAAGAATGACCCTGAAATGGAAAATGAAGCTAAACAGGTATCAAGGGAATCCTTGCGGTGGAAGAAGAGTTTGGGATGACCTGAAATACAGATTAATTAAGGATTAATTTAGAGACTAATCACTTAGAAGTTTAGAGATCAAGAACCATGAGGGCGTCCCCAAAGAAACCATGACAGTGTTCACAAGGGAAAAATAATCATTAAATATCCAGAGAGCAATGGTAAAACCAACTTTCCGCACAGAATGACAGCATTGATAATTTCTTACCCACCTCTGCCCTAGTCTCCAACTCCCAGATGCATCCTTAACTGCAATGAGCAAAGCAGGCTTGCCATTTATATTTGGCCTGAGCCAAGGGAGCCTAAAAAGAAAAGTTAAAAGTTTTGATTTCCACATGAAACTGGGTTTTGTTGGATTTTGAGATATTATACAAACAGGCAGAAAATGGAGTGGGCTTTTCTGAGTTTACATCTAGGTTCAAAAGCAGAGACAATCCCACTAATTTTGAAGAAATGAGGGAAAATGAAAATAAACGTACTTAGGCCCTCAGAAATTTTGCTTGCTTAATAGGATGATTTTTATAACATATATTAAATTCTATAGAACAAAGCCAAAATTCCCCGTTCTAGTTTTGCGGATAATCATCTGGGATAATACGGCCGCTAAGTAGCTTTCGAAAATTCAGCTCTTTTGCAAGCTACTTCACACTGTCTAGTGTGAAACTAAAGATCACCTTACTGTGGTCAGACTTAAAGAGTCTCTTGGCTTTGCAATGATATTAAACTTTAGAAGTCTTTTGATTGCTTTGTATCTTATTTTCTCAAATTGATTAATCCATGTGTGGTACCTATTCCATTGAACTGAGAATATAAAACATTAAATAAAAACAAATTGTAAGTAAGAGAGTTAATTTGCACATCACCAATAAAATAAGTTGCTTACAAACAAAGGCAAATACTTTTGAATCAATTTCTTAACTATGTCTTTGAAAATGACACATCCCCCCAAAAAACCCATGTCTTAATTGAGATGTAGCTCTGATTTAACTGGAATAGGGCTAACATCTCAAACACTCAATAAGGCTTATCACAAATTTATTAAATTCTACTGAAAGGATTTTTGACACATACTTAGACAGGAAACATGGACAAACAGTCAGAGACTTCATTAAAAATTTAAATGTATATTAAAAAAATTTAAAGGAAAACTTGTCCTTCAAGACTCATTAATTCTATTTGTATTAAGAGACCATAATTTAAAATTAAACTCTATAAGTCATTTATTTATGGTGGCATTATAATACCACAGCATAATCATATCAAAATGAAGAAATTCACATGAGTTTATATATGTGAGGCAGTGAAGATAGATAGCTATGAATTCATATGCATTTCTATTTCAGAGCCCTAAAAGAAGAATGATTTTTTCCTATTAACTTTTTAATTAATCAGATTCAACCTGACAAATATATATATACATATATACACATATATATACACAAATATATGTATATGTACACACATATATATACACATATATGTATATGTACACACATATATATACACATATATGTGTATATATACATATATGTGTAGATATGTATATATGTGTACATATATATATATAAGAATGATATAAATTTGTTTCTTCTGGTGAAAAAGTATTTTAGGTAAGAAGACTATGGCCGTATGAAAGAACAGACATAGAGTATCTATCTTTTTCAACAATGAGACGAAACATTCACTTTGCTGAAATAATTGAAGCTCCATTCTGCATGGTTGGGGAAAGACGGGGCCATAATAGGAGTAATTTGATTCTCCTGCTGACAAGGACAGGGAATAAACTGCAATGTACTACTGCCTCTGCTGTTGTGGCAGCCATTTTCATCCACCTAACTTCTAAAATTTCAACAAAATTCACATTTCAAAAGACCTAGAGAAAAATGGAGTGCATCTTCAGGACTCTTTGATCCTTATCTTTACTTTTTCTCATTTGCCTTCTGACTTTGGAGATTAGACGTCTGTGGTTTTGAGTGGTCAGTGACATACGTGGAGATCAGGGTAGAGTTCAGATAACCTTACTGATTGATTGTGGTATTCTAATGCTCTATGGTTATAATGTAAAAAGATTTCTCATGGAAAGTTAATAATTTTTTTAAACAGAGAGACGCTTTGGAAAATGAATTTGTAAATTATGTAAGTGTTCCCACTTTATATTTTGAATAGGATAGAAATGTCCATTTATAAGTAAGTAAAGAAATGTAAAATTTATTTCAGCGGATATTAAACTTTCAATAAGGGAATAAAAGATATCTTTTTGTGCCATTGACTTTCTATGGGCTTGAAAATATTAAAAAGTCCCTATACACCATGAAGTGTTTTATGAGACTGTGTGTTGTTCAGAGACAGAACCAAACAACTATTGTGCATTACAAAATGCTAGCAATAGGTATGTATTTACTTATTCTTAGATTATTCCATGTTTATATACAGTTGAAAAATACATAATATGGGGATATAAATATACTACATTCAACAGTATGTGTATCCTTTCAAAGAAATAAAACCAGACCTTGTGTTTTAGGCTTAAGCTAACTCAAAAAATATATTTTGGTGCTTATGTGAGCTCAGAAGTAATTAGTTTAAGTTCCTCTGACATCTACCATATTCAAGGCAAATAAAATACTGGAAAAATGTCTCTGAATTATTCAGTGTGCTGATAACAAACATGTATTTTTACAAATAAATATAAAATTAAAAGATAGGTAGAAATTTGGTCTATTAGTGTTTTAATGAAAAAATTATGAATTATCTGCCTGAATCCTATATATAATTATAGAATTACGTATTACTATAACACATACATGTATACAATAAGTCCTCACTTAATACCATTGATAGGTTATCAGATACTGAAACTTTAAATGAAATGGCGTATAACAAAACTAATCTTTTCTTTCTAATCAGCATGATAACAAAATGACATCGAGTAAAACAGTGTTATGTGAGTACCTGCTATATGTCATTTTTCCTAAAGTTACAATTTTCAAGTACCTATTTGTGACATTTAGTGATGACTTACTGCAGTATATAAATAAATACACATGTAGATAAAAAGTACAGACATCAGGAACAAAGAAAAATATGATAAAATAATTTTAAAAATTCATCTCCCAGAAACAGCTATGCTAAATATTTCAGTTATATGTCCTTTCAGTTCAAAGGAAGAAAATACAACTGAAACAACAAAGATTGTGTTCTCTTTATGTGGTACAAAACTGGAAGTGATATACAGTCACAGATTGATAATATCTCCATATTAGATGGGACAATGATTAAACATTAATTTGTATAAAATTAAGATTATGAAAATTCAAGGAAAGTTCTGGTCAATTTTCCTTGGTTAATGAACTCATCTTCAAAATCTTTGAAGACATTCATATTATCTTTAAATATTTATGGTGCAGAGCAACTCACAACTTTGAGGTAAGGCACGCCATTTCTATGAACACAATTCATTACTGTGTTTCATTATTAAACTCCTTTTCAGTCATTTTATCATTTATTCTGCTCTGGTCTCTGGTATGACACAAATAAATTCCACTTTCATACCAGGATTAAGATTTATATATCGCAAAGCCTTATAGGTGCTTTTTCTTGTCTTCAGATTGTATAAACTAAATGCATAAAATTATTTTTTACCAGAGTCTTTTAAATAGGTGTGGCTCATTTGACAGAATGGTTGAGCAAATTCCCAGTGGCTCAGTTTAAAAACTGAAGAGCTAAGATTTTAAATCAAGGCAACCTGGTTCTTAGTTCCATTCTTTTCAAAGCCAAATGACCAGTGGAAATCTATTTAATCTCTGTGACTTAATTTCTTCATATGCAGCATAAGGATAATAATACTATATAACATATAGGGTTATTATAAAAATTGCATGACTTATAACATGTAGTACATAGCACAGTATTTTGGTATAATGAATATTCAAAAATTCTATCCATTGTTTTCATATTTTTTTTTGCAGATACAAATAAGAGAATAAATAAAGTAGAGTCAACTTCAATCTGTCAATAAACTTCCAAGAAATGCATTTAAAACATATTTTTAAGAAACCTGATGAGCAAATAATTTCAATGTCATGAGAAAATGAAGCGAGTTAGATTTAGAATAAAATGTTTTCACCTCTTGTTTGGGCAGGTGGACAAGCTTTGTTCCATAACATCATCCAGGACCCTAATTTTTCTTCCCTAATATTCCTCCTCCTCTTAAATACTGTGTTATCTAGATAGTCAAAACAGGCTCCCCTGATTCATTTTCCAGCCTGCATGAAGGAAAAAGAGATAATGCCCTGGGCGAGCAATTTCATTTTGATTAAGTAAGTTGAAAGTTGCCCATACATGTTCTGCTCATTTTTCACTGGCAAGATTTTCATAAGGCCACACCCACGTGCAAGAGTAGCTGAGAAGTATGGTGCCCATCAGCGATGGGAGAATAAAAAGAATCAGTTTGAGGAGAGGAGAGAACTTCCACTGGGCCAAATTTCCTCATCTGAAAAGCAGACTAAAGATAGTAGCCATCCTTTATTGCATGTCTGCTCTCCTGTCTCTATTATGGTTCCAGTTGCTTTGTGTGTGCTATCTCTAATCCTCACAACAACGTGGCAAGAGAGACATCCTTCCATTACTGATAAAAATTTGAAATTCAGTAAGTTAAAGTAATTTGCCAGTGCTCACAGATTTAGTGGCAAATGACACTGATAGTCTTAGTGTAGAGTAAGTAAGAGTAATGTTAATCGAAACAAGCCCAAGGCATTTGGTTACCCTGAATGTCAATCACACATCCATCAAGAGAAGATTGGAGCTGAGTGCCTTAAATTCACATCAATATGCTATAAAATAAATCACGTTTATCCATCGTATATTTATTAACTGATCTAAACAATGATGAATGCTATCAACTGTGATGAATATATATAGACTCTGCACTCAGTTGACTAACATTAGGGTGTGTAACAAATGGGCTATTTGTGTATTTGATTCACTTACATTTTATATTATTTGCTCTCATAGCTCAGAACAGTAACTTATATCCAGCTTTATCAAAGCTTATATCAAAGCTTTCCAGGCTAAGCTTTGAAATCAATACCAAATTTTGGATCCAATGTTTGAGCTGAAGAAAATATTCATTCCCAAATACCAATTATCAGTGGTTTTGGATGTCAATCTGTACTAAATCACAAAGTCTTTGGCGATTTCTTCCAGGTAATAGCCACCTCTTATTAAGACTGCTTCGTTTATTAGTCATTTGAGCACAGGCCTAGGCCTAATTGCTTTTCACAGATGCAGAAAAATTTTTGAATCTGTAAAAATAAAAAGCATTGGTTCATAGCAGGAAAAATGTTACAAAATTAAACTGTATGAATATATAATTGTATGTTTACCAAAAAATTATATTTATCAGACTATTGAACCACAAACCAAACCTTATGTAGTTACACATAAATATAATTTCATGTGGAATATGTGTGAATTTCTATATGTTTAATACGATATGAGGTGGAGCTGCAAAAATTAATAAATAAGACCTAGGAAAATCTTAATATACTCTTACTACCTCCTGCTACTGGCAAAAGAAGAATCTTCTCTAAGTGTGTAAGATAGTGATGGACACAATCAATTAAGTTCCTGATGTTCAGGAAATTCTAGTCAGTTGTATGTTACTGCTCTGCTTAAAGGAGAATAATGTGACATCTAGATTATCCTGAGCCATCAATAAAAATAATTAATATACTTTAGGACCAAGTAGCCTTGAGTGACTCTTCTATTACTGAGGCATTGTAAGAATAATTTCATTAAGTCATTTCTCATCCATAAAAGGAAAGTCAATATAATGGTATGGTTGGAAAGGCAATGAACTGACCCTTCAAGTAACTTAAGGTCTCAGTTTGCTCCTCCGTGAAATAAGAAAATTAAATTATATCAAGATATCTTATCTTGGTGTCTACGACGTATAAATGAGCTCCAGGAAATTCATGAATATCATGAAACTTTATGTTTGTGTGTACTCTACTTTTTATAGAAAATATCCTTAGTTTGTGAAACATTATTAATAGAGATGCAAAGAATGCAAGAAGTAGATAAGTGGCTTTGTAAATCTGTCATTGTGTATGAGTCATTATACATAAGATTCATTCAATAGTATATATTTAGTGATGATCATTTTCAAGGCAAAATGCCCATCTGTTTTGTCTCTATGAATAGAGATATCGAGGAAGGGCCAGTGCAATATAACATTTTAATGTTTGTTTTTTTAGTGTTCCCTTTCTGAGTTATCTAATCCCTTCTATATTCAGCAATAGAGTCATAACTGAACCTAAAGAGGCATCCTGCAGGCCTGCATATGTGACTGTGCCACTGAGCATTTATTCACATTGCTTGCTGTGCATGATCTAAGGAGCCTGTGATTACATGGTTTGTGTGGTTTGTGTACTGACACCTGGGGATACTTGTGAAGAAGGAGATGTAAAGTTCCAGTTCTCATCAGCCTTCAGTATTGTTATGTGCACTTTTTGCATATGTGCTTATTTTCACAGTATGAGAGGATTGAAGAAAGAGGTGACAAAGATAACCTCGCAATGTAATTATGAAGACATAGATACTGAAGTGCTTGTGCTGAGCCTTAACCAGTTCTAGGTACAGGGGATGTTGTAACACACATGTTTCCTGCCATCTAGGCAGGAACTTGACAACTAGCATTATTCAGAAGTAACACAAACAAATACAGTTTCTGTTGTTACTCTTAATGTCAAGTGTGTACCTATCAGCTGCTAAGATATGAGGAATCCAGGGTTACACATTTTGTAGCCTTTTCCCTGCCCTATATCGCCTCCTCCAAGATCTTTCCAATTCAGTCACAACTAAACTTGATATCTGTGAATCTGATAAAAGTAGCTGACAAAACCACAAGATAATAATTTGTTTTGCCTTTCCATTTTTTTTCCATTTGGTAGGTGGAACTTTTCTATCTTCAAGCTTTTCAACAAGATGCTGATGTAACTAAGTCCAAATAAATAGATAAGCCCAGAAGTGTACTTTCTTACAAAGAAAGCAGTTTCAAGTAATTTAAGCTTGATGCTCAGAGATTAATTTCAGAAAGAAGACTTTCAGCCTTAAGGCATGTGTTTGATAAGGAAAATTCAAAAGGAGAGGTCACAGTCAATTCTGGACACATTTGAGTCTATTCCTTGCTAGATGACAGGGATTTAAACATGAATAAGATGTACTTTTACCTTCACGGAGCTGAATCTAACCATGAGAAAAAAAAAATTATATATATATATATATAAAGCTAGACATAACTAGCACCTTTACCAAGCCCTGTCTTCACAAGGAAATGTCCAAATAACTAAAATAATTCCTGTGTTCCATTTCATATCCAAATTCTCATTTTCTCATGTCCTATTTTCAGCTTAAGAGTTAAAAAGGAGGCCAGCTGAATTTCATCATAATATTTTCTTTTTCTTATTTTCAGATGATATAAATAAACTCCTTCTGTGTATCCCATAATACTTCAAATGTCCCTATCTAGTGGTAATTATATTAATTTAGCTATCACCTCCTATTGTTCCTGCATAAGATCAGTCAGTTTTATTTATGTATTTAGAGCACTGCCATTGTAGACTTCCTACAAATGTTTGATGACTGATTTAATTCATACTAAAAATCAGGGCAGACCGACAGTTATTAAATAGGCTGTTCCTCTAGTAGCCATTTGCTGCAGAAGAGCTCTCCAATAGCAATAAAAATGGTATAGAACAAAGATACCAGGGTATCTGGATGATTCAGCTATAGTATGCTATTTGGGGAGTGATTCGCCTAGTTTTCATGAAGAAAAATACAATATGAAATGAGAAAGCATTTATTAATGTAGCTTTTTTCTTTTATAAATAATTTTGAAGATCTTTTATGTACCTCTTGTTGTCAGAGCCATAGTTAGCCTTGTATCCCCAGGCCAGATGTTTGAACTATCAAGCCCCTAAAGTCTTTTGGTGAAACTAATGCCCACTGTCAATGAAAAAAACGTTTTTTCAAAAAAAATCATTTATTTTATTATTATCCCATCTAGCATCTTAGATAATTCACGTAAAAAAAAATTATACATCGTTCTCAGCACTGTTGCATATTCAACAAATCTTTCAGGCTTACTGCTGAGCTGGTTCTTGGAATGAGTCATAAGCCCTACACCAGGTAAATTTGTCTATGGCAGGCAATATCACTATTGTTCTGAATCTTAGGGTTATCAACAAAAAGTATCAGAATCCATTCCAGCTTAGTATGATCACAGTACACTATGATGCCTCCATAGATTTACGTTCTGTCTGCTGATGACAGAACAAAAGTTCTAATAAGAAATTACTCGCCAGAAATTCAAGTTACAAAAAGAGGAATTGATATTGCTTCTCCATTCTCCAACCAGTCTGACAATTACCCTCTTCCTGTCTCATTCAAACCCTTGATATTTATGTGCAAGAAAGATTTAAAAAACCTGTCAAAATGTATTTTCTTCTCATCTTTCTCAAATCCCTCTTAAATAAAAAGAAGATACACGAAGCAATCACATAAATATATGTTAAATGGGCATAAGTGCTGAGTTAGCAAATAAAGTTTTCCTTAACCTTTTATGTACAATAGGGGCTTTTAGACTTTATTTTAGTTTTTGAAGTTTTTTTTAAATTTGACATTTGTGATATTTTATTTCTGTGTGTGTCATTTCAAAGAAAAACAAAAAATTAATTTTTATTTAATAAATTTAATTTTACCTCTATGATAAAGATAGAAAGGAAGGTTACCAAAGATTCTTACCATATGAATCTATTATACCTTTTAAGAACATAAAACTCATGATGTGGTTACAGTGAAATTTTTTTTTTCTACATCTTAAAACATTTTACTATTTTATCTTTTGGGAATTATTTCGTTATTATTTATCAATTATTCCCAACTAAACAAAAAATACTAAAAATAAACAAATGGTAGAATCATAAAATTTTCTGGAATAATGATGAAATCCTGAAATAAATCATCATTATTATATTGTCCTTCAATTTTCTTTCATTTTTTAACTTTTATCAGGGGTACATGTCCAGTCCGTTATTATAGACAAGTTGAGTGTTCAGGGGTTAAGTGTACAGATTATTTAATTACCCAGGTAATAAGCATAGTATCTAATAAATAGTTTTACAGTCCTCACCCTCCTCTCAACCTCCACCCTGAAATAGGCACTGATGTCTACTATTCCCTGCTCCATGTTCGTATGTGTTCAGCTTCCACTTACAAGTGACAACAGGTGGTATTTGGTTTTCTATTCTTAAGTTAGTTCACTTAGGATAATGGCCTCCAGCTCCATCCATGTTGCTGCAAAGAACATGGTCTCGCTCTTTTTTATGGCTGTATAGTATTCCATGGTGCATATGTACCAAATTTTTTTAATCCAGTCTAGTGTTGACGGTCATTTAGGTTGATTACATGTCTTTGCTATTGTGAATAATGCATCAGTGAATATATACATGTACATGTACATGTCTTTATGGTACAATGATTTATACTCCTTTGGGTGTATATCTAATAATGAGATTGCTGGTTAGAATGGTAGTCCTGTTTTAAGTTCTTTGAGAAATCACGCAATTGCCTTCCACAGTGGCTGAACTAATTTGTATTCCCGTCAAAAGTGTGTAAGCATTCCCTTTTCTCTACAGCCTTGCCAACATCTGTTATTATTTGAATGTTTAATATTAGCCATTTTAACCTAATGTGAGATATTATCTCATTGTGGTTATGATTTGCATTTCTTTAAGTATGAGTGATGTTGAGCATTTTTTCATATGCTTGGTGGTGTGTTTATCTTTTTTGAAAAGTGTCTTTCACGTCCTTTGTCCACTTTTTAATAGGGTCGTTTGTTTGTTGCTTGTGGTTTAAGTTCCTTCCAGATTTTTTATATATTAGATCCTTTGTTGGAGGCAGAGTTTGCAAATATCCTCTCCCATTCTGTAAGTTGTCTGTTTGCTCTTTTGAAAGTTTCTTTTGCTGTACAGAAGATCTTTAGTTTAATTAGATCTCATCAGTCAATTTTTATTTTTGTTGCAATTATTTTTGACATCTTCATCATGAAAAATCTTTGTCAGGGCCTATGTCCAGAATAGGTTTTCCTAGGTTATCTTCCAGGGTTTTTATAGTTTTATATTTTACATTTAAGTCTTTAATCCATTTTGAGTTATTCTGTATATGGTATAAGGAAAGGGTCCAGCTTAAATTTTCAGCATATGGCTACCCAGTTATCCCAGCACCATAAATTGAATAAGGAGTTCTTTCCCCATTGCTTGTTTTTGTCAACTTTGTTGAAAATCAGATTGTGTAAGTAGGTGTATAGCATTATTTCTGGGCTCTCTATTCTATTCCATTGGTGTTTCTGTCTGTTTTTGTACCAGTACCATGCTGCTTTGTTCACAGTAGCCTTGTAGTATAGTTTGAAGTCCGGTAATGTGATGCCTTCAATATTGTTCTTTTTGCTTGGGGTTGTTTTGTCTATTTGGGCTTTTTTTGGTTCCATATGAATTTTCACATAGTATTTTCTAATTGTCTGAAAAAATGTCACAGGTAGTTTGATAGGAATAGCATTGAATCTGCAATTGCTTTGGGCAGTATGGCCATTTTAACTATGTTGATTCTTCCTATCCATGAGAATGGAATGTTTTTTCATTTGTGTCATCTCTTATTTTCTTCAGCAGCATTTTATAATTCTCATTACGAACTTTTACCTCCATGATTAGCTGTATCCCTTGGTATTTTGTGTGTGTGTATGTTTGACTATTGTGGAAGGGATTGCATTTTTTATTTGGATCTCAGTTTGGGTGTTATTGGTATGCAGACATGCTACTGGCTTTTGTACATTGATTTTGTATCCTGAAAGTTTGCTGAAGTTCTTTATCAGATATAGGAGCTTTTGGGCAGAGACTATGGGGTTTAATAGGTATAAAATCATCATATCTGCAAACAGAGACAGTTTGACTTCCTGTCTTTCTATTGGATGCTTTTTATTTCTTTCTCTTGCCTGATTGCCCTGGCTAGTACATCCGGTACTATGTTGATTAGGAATGGTGAGAGCGGGCCTCCTTGTCTTGTTTGAATTCCCAAAAGGAATGCTTCCAGCTTTTCCTCGTTCTGTATAATTTTGGATGTGGGTTTGTCATACATTGCTCTTATTATTTTGATGTATGTTCCTTTGATGCCTAATTTGTCAAAGATTTTTAACATAAAGGGATGTTAAATTATATCAAAAGCCTTTTCCACATCTATTGAGATTATCATGTGAGGTTCTATATTATTATTATTATTATACTTTAAGTTCTGGGATACAAGTGTAGAACGTGTAAGTTTGTTAGATAGGTATACATGTGCCATAGTGGTTTGCTGCACTCATCAATCTGTCATCTAGGTTTTAAGTCCCACATGCATTAGATATTTGTCCTAATGCTATCCTTCCCTTTGTCCCCCACTCCCTGTGGCCCTGGTGTGTGAGGTTCATCTCCTTGTATCCATGTGTTCTTACTGTTCAACTCCCACTTTGAGTGAGAACATGTGGTGTTTGCTTTTCTGTTCCTGTGTTAGTTTGCCAAGAATGGTGGTTTCCAACTTCATCCGTGTCCCTGCAAAGGACATGAACTCATTCTTTTTTATGGCTGCATAGTATTCCATGGTGTATATGTAACACATTTTCTTTATCCAGTCTATCATTGATGGGCATTTGGGCTTGTTCCAAGTCTTTGCTGTTGTAAATAGTGCTGCAATAAACATACATGTGCATGTGTCTTCATGGTAGAATTTTGATTTCTGTTTACGTGATAAATCACATTTACAGATTTGCATATGTTGAACCAACCTTGCATTTCAGGGATAAAGCCTTGATGATCATGATAGATTCACTTTTTTATGTGCCACTGGATTCAATTTGCTAATATTTTATTCAGGATTTTTGCATCTATGTCTATCAAGAATATTGCAGTATTATTTATAATAGCCAAGATTTGGAAGAAACCTATGCATCCATCAACAGATGAATGGATAAAGAAAATGTTGTACATATACACAATGGAGTACTATTCAGTCATAAAAAAGAATGAGATCCTGTCATCTGCAACAACATGGATGGAACTAGAGATCACTATGTTAAGTGAAATAAGCCAGGCATAGAAGGACAAATATTGCATCTTCTCACTTATCTGTGGAACCTAAAAATCAAAACAATTGAATTCATGGACATAGAGAGTAGAAAGATGGTTACCAGAGGCTGAGAAAGGTAGTCAGCGACTGAGGAAAACATGGGGATTGTTAATGGGTACAAAAAAGTAATTAAAAAAATGAATAAGACTTACTATTTGATAGAACAACAGGATGACTATAGTCAATAATAATTTAATTGTACATCTTAAAATAACTGAAAAAGTGTATTTGGATTATTTGTATCACAAAGGATAAATGCTTGAGGGGATGGAAAGCCTATTCTCCATGATGTGATTATTTCACACTGCATGCCTGTGTCAAAATATCTCATGTACACAGAAATATATATATACCTACTATGTACCCACAAGATTTTATACAGATAAGATATGTTTGGGACCATGAAAATGATAACTTTATGGGGAGACATCTCAGCAGGAGATAGGCACTGAAATATGAATGCCTGAAAAAAATCTCTGAAAAAATGTCATACATTTGTATAAGGCTTTCATTTGCCTGAGAAAGTTTCATAGGAAACCAAATTCTTTACTAATATTTACAAGTTGACTTTAATAATAAAGCTGTACTTTAATGAATTAAGTCACAGTTGTTTTCTAGGTATGTGTCAACAGTAAATCTTTAATTTAAGGAAGCTCTACAAATTAGTAGAGTTGTGGAGTTACTTGAGAAAAAAAAAGGGGTGAGTTATTTGAGAAGGAAAAGTTGAATATGCACATGAGATTAGTAGTATCATACAGCCATAGGAAGACTCAAAGTTTTATCAGAAAGAATTTTTTGTTGAAAAGGAGAACAGAGCAAATATATTATCTTGTAAAAAGCCTGTTTTATACAATGACTATGAATGAGATCCTGGCATGCTCAGTCTATGGTGAGAAATTGTAACTGAAGCTGCACTCATTCTATTTTATTATCATCTCTACTGTGCTATTATGTTTCTATTAGTAGTAGGTTTACTTTGACTTAATATCATCAGTAGCAGTCTTCATAAAGAAAGAGTTTTATATTTATATTGTAATTCCATTTATTGAATTAGAGTATACGTAAAATATTAAAAGAATATTAGTATTTTAGATGTCCAGCACCACATTCGTAGGTATAAGGATTAAAAATTTATTATTTTACGCCGGGCACAGTGGCTCACACCTGTGATCCCAGCACTTTGGGAGGCTGAGGCAGGCGGATCACGAGATCAGGAGATCGAGACCATCCTGGCTAACACAGTGAAACCCCGTCTCTACTAAACAAAAAAAAAAAAAAAAAAAAAAATTGGCCAGACGTGGTGGCAGGTGCCTGTAGTCCCAGCTACTCGGGAAGCTGAGGCAGGAGAATGGCGTGAACCCAGGAGGTGGAGCTTGCAGTGAGCCGAGATCACGCCACTGCTCTCCAGCCTGGGCAACAGAGCGAGACTATGTCTCCAAAAAAAAAAATGTTATTTTAATGTTTATGCCACAGTCTTTTTGCCATAATACTTTTTCAATTTTATCCTCTATGCTGTAGTTAAACCAGTTTTTCTGTTGTAGGGACTAAAATCTATCTCCTTAGAATCAGGTAGCATTTCATTTCTTTTTTTTTTTTTCTTCATGAATCCTTTTCAGGTTCTTGTACTTTTTATAAGATCACTCTGGGATCAGACTATACTACTTTCAAATGTCTGTTCTTCACATCTTAGGTTGGTACTCTATAAAAATTACTTCATCAATCTAAGCCTCAAATATTTATTTTTAGCATATTATAAAATATGAGATAAATATACTGCATATTATATTATAAAATATGAGATAAATATACTGCATATTATATTATAAAATATGAGATAAATATACTGCACTTATAACATATAATATATTATACAATGTTTAATATAGTAGACACAATAATTATTAATTATTGTGTAATTAATAATTAACACAAAATATTAATATGTTAATATAAATATAATTAATCCTAAGGACAATCTCAGAAGATTTGCACTTAGGTTTAAACAATGTAAAAATCTTAACACATTTTCTGGAAAATTAGCACTCAAAACATTTAATGACTCTCCTCTTTCTTTTTATTTACCAACACTCTTTCCAACCCCATCTCTCACATATTCCCATGGCCCTCAAATGTAACATTTTTAAATAAACACTCTGGGATTCTTGGAACTTAGATTATCTAGAATAGATAGTAAAATGAGGGCAGATGGCTGTCAGAAACTGCGATAGCCAACATTCATGAGGAGATACAGGGAATGGACCATGAAGAATTGTGACCTTAATAGGCTTGAGAAGAGACAAAAGAATAGAGTCTGTTAGGGTATGAGCTGCCTGGATATTACCAACATACAAAACATATTCCTGAATATTTTTCTCAGTATAAGTCATCTTGGCACCTGAGGGCACTTGAAGTTTTAGTTATCAGACTCCTACCCAGACATACAGGCTTAAAATGTTCAAGATCCTCTCTTGGAGACATTTTTTGGGCATTAGTCTCTGAGAGCCTCTTGTCCAGTCATATCTCTCACTTAAAATGCTGCTGTGTCTCTGGAATAGGAGAAAAGAGTAGATAGGTGTTTCTCAGGAGACTTAACACGGCTCTAGGATTAACTACTCAATGACAGACTCCTTCTTCATGATATTGGCTCTTTCAATTACTCTTTGCAAAACTGCGTTATTATTTAACACTTAGGGATACTTTGTTCCGAGAGAAGTAACCAGGCCTCCTTGGAGAAACTGCTAAATTTTCTGTTTAGGGTGTATATGTATACAATGAATCAATAATACATTGTTAGGTTTCTAACTGGCTAAAATATCTAAAAACAGTAACTGCAATTGATTGTAGCACATTGAATATGTAGAAGTCCATGTGTTTCTAATGATACTACAAAAGAGAGAGAAAGCCAGAAATTTCATGGATATATCTATCTGAGTGCTCGTATTAGCCAGAAGATCTAGAAAGAAAATCGAAAAGGCAAGTTTTAACATGAACATCTCTTAAATTGATTATGTTTTTACTTTAATTTGTGTTGACTAATAGAATATCTCACTTCTAGTTAATGGATTTTTCAGTGTTGTTCTTTTTGCTTTTAATCTTTCCCAATATGAATATGTTGAATCCTGTTGTTTTCAGTGATTTCTACTTCACTTTTAATTTTGTTTTCTAATTGCTGCAAATATCACTCTAAGGCAAGCTGTGCTTTTTGGCTACACATTCTGACATCCTCTGAGCCGTATGATCTTACAGGTACTGTTGTAACAGGAACAGAACATTCCACCAAAGAGCATTTTATTGCTCTGTGAATCATATTCTTTGACATTCCTACTGTGCCTCTATCATGTTCCATCTTAATTAGTACAAATATAGACTTCATTGTTTTCACAGTCATTTTCAAATTTACTATAAAGACAACCCTAACACTACAAAATAGTTTTTGTCTTGAATTTACTTAACTATCATGTAAGAATGTCATTGACTTATGCATTAATTTACCTTTCCTTTATTTGTTTGTACCTAAAAGCAGGTTACATACTCTTTCTATCAAAGATAGATCATTCAGTAAAATAGAAGCCAATGTCAGCTCATTATAAAAAGAGAAATATGCTAAGAGTTTTGTAAAGTAATGTGTATTATAAACAATACTCATTATAATCATGAAATTATATTTCATAATGATAATTAGGAAAATGACAATGATATTAATTCTAGTTGTTTATTTTCCATATGCCCTTAACAGTGTAAAATGCTTTACATACAGTATCTCAGTTATACTGACAGCGATAATATAATGCAGCGTATAACCAGCTTCATTTCATTTAAAAGAATTGCTAGTTAGAAAAGTAACTTCACATATAGACTATTACACAGCTGGTAAATGATAGGGCTGGTATTCCGAGCTGGCCTAAAACTTTTCTAATTATCAGAAATTACTAGTCATTATTTGAATGTACAAGAATAAGCTATCCATGTATGCATAAAATAGGAAAGGTAAATGAATACCTAGATAATCAGAAACTCAAATTCACTTCTTATATTAAAAAACAAAGATTGGGCCAGGCACGGTGGCTCACGCCTGTAATCTCAGCACTTTGGGAGGCCGAGGCCAGCGGATCAGGAGGTCAGGAGATCGAGACCATCCTGGCTAACACGATGAAACCCCATCTCTATTAAAAATACAAAAATTAGCCAGGCATGGTGGTGGGCGCCTGTAGTCCCAGCTACTCGGGAGGCTAAGGCAGGAGAATGGCGTGAACCTGGGAGGTGGAGCTTGCCAGGAGCCGAGATTGCACGACTGCACTCCAGCCTGGGCGACAGAGCGAGACTCCGTATCAAAAAAAAAAAAAAAGATTGCTAGAGGCTCAACTTTTGTATGGATTGAGGCAAAACCTGTAAATATTAAATCATTTCTTTCAAAACGGTTACTTACAAGTTTATTAAAACTTGTTGATTGTTATAAACACTGATTGCTTCCTAGGAAAAACTAGCTAAGTTTAGTAATACCTGCCTTTGTTGTCAAATATGTCATCAGAAAAAACGTTTTATATTTATGTTTATGGATACATAATAGTGGTACATATGTATGGCACGCATGTAATATTTTGGTACAAAAATAAAATAAAAATAATAAATATTTTTAAAAATATATTTTGGAGAAATGAGGAAAAAGAATGGTAATAAAATTGGCTCTTAAATCTATTAGTCATTATTTGTTTCAGTATATGTAATGAAAGATTAACAACTGCAAGTTTATACCCTTGTTTCTCAAAATGTAGTTCTCCACTGAATAGATTTTAGATTTTATATTTCTGGTCTCATGTCCTAGCAAATCAAAATTAAAGTTTGAGGCCTATAAGTATAGATTATTAACAAGTATCCCAGGTGATCCCAGTGTTATTTGTTTGAGAATCAATGCTTTAAACTTCTAAGGTAAAATTAACATTCAGCCAGATTAAATTACCATAAAAATGCAGCAACTGGCAAATGTTTAATGGGCACCTTATTAAAAGAAGCTTTTCCTTTCACACAATGAGGACTCACAGTCCATTAACCCCCATCTGTGTGTGCTCAATTCACATCTAGACTTAAAAATAAAAACAACACTTACATAGAAAAGCCTCAGGCCAGAAACAAAGCTCACAAGAGTTTAATAGTGTCTTAAGGCTCAAAATATATGACATTGAATTAAAAGGCAAAAACATAAATAGGGTTGGGAGATGGAGGAAAAAAAAGAATTTCCTCTTTTGCCTTTATCACAGAGATGGCAATAAAAATAAAAGAGCCTTGCTATTCATTTTGAACCTTTGAATGTGGTAACTTCCAGTGAATCTGTATATTTTGATATCCCCCCCAATCGGCCAATTAATTGCTTTGACTTTTGCCTCCTAGAGACAATGAATTCTTTAATAATAACTTTTAAAAAGCTATAATTTTATTCTTGATCTTTCAATCTTTCCCACTAAGTCTATTTCATGCTGATACAGGGCCAGCAGCCCTCTCTCCTATTATCATTAATGAGGCTAAGACTCTCAGTAATGGGAGAATGACCTTGTTTAAACAGTAGTTATTCATGCAATTGGCTCTGATGAAAACGTGTGGAATCATTAATGTAATAAATGATTGCACAACAGATACCAATAGTGCAACAATGTTTATAAAGAAGGATGATAAAGCTGTTGCATCCTTTCTCCTTAGAGTATCAAACCTATAGTGAATAAATAGTCATTTAATTTATGCTTATATAAAGCAGCTACTTGGCATTTCAGCCAAAGCGTTATGTCAGAAAATTGTTAATGGCTATCTGTAGTTTTAAAGAGCTAGTATATTTGCTGCATGACCAAGCATCATACACATGGTTGAGTTGACTATATTATCTATAATAAGACTTACTATGGTCTATAGCTCCTGGTGCTCATACGCAAACCCAAGTTTATGATACATGAAGATAATCTAAATTATTCTTGCTGTGGTCTTTTTGCTGCTTTTATACTGAAGTGTTTTAGGGGGCTTTCTTGCATTAAATATTTGAAAAATGTGTTCAATAATTTGGGGACAGATAAACATTTCAGTATTAGACATTTCAGTGTAATGGATTTATTTTACAGAATTTTTTATGATATTTTATTTTTATTAAAAATTATTTAATAGAATTCTATATGAAATCATACAAACATAAAATAAAATAGCCCTTAATTTTGAGTGGCTATTTCTTCAACAACACAACTATTTTCTTTTTTTGTTGTTGTTTTTTTATTTCTGCATTATAAAAATAATTAATATTTTTAGTTTCTGATTTTTTTCTATTCTGTTTTTTAATTTTTTTTTCCAAAACATTTGTTAGGTTTTCTTGCTTTTCCATATTTATTAGATTTTTTAGTATGTTTTACTGTTTGTATTCTTCATTCTGATTCACTGTGACTAATTATTCCCTGTGACTAATTTGAATTTTGTCATGTATATTATGTTCTATTTGACTTTCAGAATTATTAGTTTCTAATGAAAACAGAGACACAACATACCAGAATCTTTGGGACTTAGCTAAAGCGTAGTTAAGAGGAAAGTTAGTAGCACAAAACACCTACATCAAGAAGTTAGAAAGGTATCAAATTAACAATCTAACACTCACCTATAGGAACTAAAGAAATGAAACGAACACCAGAGCTAGCAGAAGAAAAGAAATAACTAAAATTAGAGCAAGACTGAATGAAATTGAGATGCAAAAATCTACACAAAAGATTACAGAAATCCAAAATTGGTTCTTCAAAAGAATAAACATGATAGATCACTAGCTGGATTAACAAAGTTAAAAGAGAGGATGCAAATAAGCACAAAAGAAAAATCACAAAAGTTATGTAAAACTGACCCTAGAGCAATAAAAAAAAAAAATCCTCAG
Source organism: Symphalangus syndactylus (assembly GCF_028878055.3). Taxonomy (NCBI): domain Eukaryota; kingdom Metazoa; phylum Chordata; class Mammalia; order Primates; family Hylobatidae; genus Symphalangus; species Symphalangus syndactylus. Next base: position 17,759,238 of record NC_072428.2, read on the forward strand.
AGAATATTACAAACACCTCCATGAACACAAACTAGAAAACCTAGAAGAAATGGACAAATTCCCAGAACACAACTTTCTGATATTGAATCAGGAAGAAGTGCAAACCATGAGTAGGCTAATAAAGAGTTAGAAAATTGAATCTGTAATAAGAAACCTACAACAACAACAACAACAAAAAGCCCTTGGCCACATAGATTCACAGCCAGATTCTACCAAACATACAAAGAAGAACTAGTACCAATCCAAATGAAATTTTTCCAAAAAATTAGAAAAGTAGGACTCAGCCCTAACTCATTTTACAAAACCAGCATGATTCTGATATCAGCTCCTGGCAGACAAACACATACACACACATTAAAAGAAAACTTCAGTCCAGTATCTCTAATGAATATAGACCCAAAAATCCTCCACAAAAATATTAGCAACCAAATCCAGCAGCACATCAAAAAGTTAATACACAATGATCAAGTAGGCTGTATTCTTGGAATACAAGGTTGCTTCAACAGATACAAACCACTAAATGTGATTCACCACTTAAACAAAATTAAAAACAAAATCAGGTGATCATCTCAATAAGTGATGATAGGACTTTCAATAAAATTCCACATCCCTGTATGTTAAAGACCCTAAATAAATAATTAGAGATTGAAAGAACACACCTCAAAATAACAAGAGCCATCCAAGGGCAAACCCATAGCTGACATCATGCTGAATGGGAAAATGTAGAACATTTCCATTAAGAACTTGAGCAAGGCAAAGATGTCTCTTCTCACCACTTGTATTCAACATAGTACTGGAAGTCCTAGCCAGAGCAATCAGGCAAGAGGAAGAAAGAAAAACCATCCAAATAGAAAGAGACAAAGTCAAGTTATCTGTCTCTATGAGTGATATGATTCTAAACTTAGAAAACCCTAAAGACTGTGCCAAAAGGCTCCTAGATTCTAATAAACTTCAGTAAATTTCAGGATACAAAATTGTTGGGCAAAAATTAGTAGCATTTTACACACCAGTAATGTTCAAGCTTAAAGCCAAATCAAGAACCCAATACCATTTAAAATAGCCACAGAAAGAATAAAATTCGTAAAAATACAGATAACCAAGGAGGTGAAAGATCTCTACAATGAGAATTAGAAACACACCTGAAAGAAATCAGAGATGACAAAAACTCATGGAAAAATATTATGTGCTCATGAATAGAAATAATTAATATTGTTAAAATGGCCATACTGCCCAAAGCAATTTACAAATTCAATGATATTTCTATCAAACTACCAATGACTTTTTTGCAGAATTACCAAAAAAAAAAAAATCTGAAATTGGTATGGAACCAAAAAGGAACTGAAACAGCCATAGCAATTCTAAGCAAAAAGAATAAAGCTGAAGTCATCACATTACCTGACTTCAAACTATACTACAAAGCTATAGTAACCAAAAGAGCATGGTACTGGTAGAAGAGTAGACACATAAACCAATGGAACAGGATAGAGAACCAAGAAACAAAGTGGCACACCTACAGCCATATGACCTTCAACAAAGTCAACAAAAACAAGCAATGAGGAGAGAACTCCCTATTCAATAAATGGTGCTGTAATAACAGGCCAACCATATGTAGAAGAATAATACTAGACCCCTATCTTTCACCATAAAAAAAAATTAACTCAAGATCAAATAAAGGCTAAATATAAGACCTAAAACTATAAAAATCCTAGAAGAAAATCTAATAAATATCATTCTGGACATCAGCCTTTGCAAAGAATTTAAGACTAAGTCCCCAGAAGCAATTGCAACAAACATAAAAATTGACATATTAGACTTAACTAAACTAAAAAACCTGCATAGCAAAAGAAACTATCAACAAAGTAAATAGACAACCTATGAAATAGGGGAAAATATTAGCAAAAAATGCATCTGACAAAGGCCTAATATTCAGAATCCATAAAAAACTTAAACAATTTAATAAGCAAAAATCAGATAAATTCATTACAAAATTGGCAAAGGACATGAACACACACTTCTCCTTAGAAGACATACATGTGGCCAACAAATATATGAAAAAATGCTCAATATCACTAATGATCAGAGAAATGCAAATCAAAACCAAAATGAGATATCATCTCATACAGGTCAGAAAGTCTATTATTAAAAAGTCAAAAAATAATACATGTTGGCAAGGTTGTAGAAATAAGAGAACACTTACACAATGGTGAGAATGCAAATTAGTTCAGTCCCTGGGGAAAGCAGTTTGGAGACCTCTCAAAGAACTTAAAACAGAATTGCCATTTGATCCAGCAATGCCATTACTGTGTATATGCTCAGAGATAAATTGTTCTACCAAAGACACACATATACTCATATGTTAATCACAGCACTATTTACAATGGTGAAGATATGGAATCAACTTAAATGCCCATCAGTGGTGGATTGGATAAAGAAAATATGGTTCATATACACCATGGAATACTACACAGTCATGGAAAAGAACAAAGCTGTGTCCTTTGCAGCAACATGGATGGAGCCAATTAATGCAGGATCAGAAAACCAAATACTACATGTTCTCACTTATAAGTGGGATCTAAACACTAAATATTTAATAACATAAAGGTGAGAACAATAGGCACTGGGAGAAGGATAGGAGGGCAGGAGACTTGAAAAACTATTTGGAGCTATGCTCACTATCTGGGTGATAGGATCATTCATAAATCAAACCCCAGTGATAGAAAATTTACCCATGTAACAAACCTGCATATGTACCCACAAACCTAAAAGTTGAAAAAAATAAAAAGAATTATTAGTTTCATGACAATAGAATATTAGTCCTATATGTATTTCATTCACTTTTTAATCTTCTTTCTCATCTTACTTTGCTGATTTATAATTGTATTTTTGAATTTTCTTCTCTGAATTTTGTTCTTAGTACCTTTTGTAATTATTTTGAATAGCATGTTTTAGAAGATTAAAATAAAACCAGTTAATTTGTACATTAATCTCCAAAATCTAACATGGAAATGTAATTATAATTTATTTTCTGATTATTTAGGAAGAAGGTACCTCAAACTTCATTAACATTAATCTCTATTTATTTTGTTTGTTTTTATTTTGTTTTGTTTTGCTTTTTTTTGAGACAGAGTCTCGCTCTGTCACCCAGGCTGGAGTGCAATGGCGCGATGTCGGCTCACTACAACCTCGTCTCCCGGGTTCAAGTGATTCTCCTGCCTCAGTCTCCCAAGTAGCTGGGATTACAGGTGTGCACCACTGCTCCTGGCTAATTTTTTTGTATTTTTAGTAGAGACGGGATTTCACCATGTTGGCCAGGCTGATCTCAAACTCCTGACCTCAGGTGCTCCAACCTCCTCGGCCTCCCAAAGTGCTGGGATTACAGGTGTGAGCCACGGCGCCCGGCCCCCTATTTATGTTTTTATTAGTAAAATCTTATGAAGTTTGTGCATTTGTAAGTACAACATGAATTACTTATTAATGACAAATATGACAACAATGTAACATAATATTAGTGGTACTTATTTTTAGTATTTCAAATCCCCAAATATGCAACAAATTTATTTGGGTATATGTTTTATTAGTGTAAAGTTAATTATTTAAATATTATCTAATCATTTGCCCTGGCATTCTGTATTTTTTGTACCCTTTGTCTCTGGTCAATTAGTTGATTTTCCCCCTGTAAACTCATAGTTTCTCTCATATTGATTGTTCTATAAATTCTTAAGATTAATTAGGAAAATATTGATAATTTCTAGGAAAAAATGTTATGCATATTAATTTTTAAAGTTAATAGAATTGAAACAAATAATAATGAATATGCTCTTTGCCTGTAAGGAATTTTACTGTAGTGTCATAATCAAGAGCTCAGATCCTTGATAAGACCTAGTTCTAGCCTTATCTCTGTCATACACTCTGAGTACCTAAACAATTTTTAAGGTATGAGCCTAATTTGACTCATTTATAAATGGGGCATGGCAATATTATCTAACATATGGGAAAATTCCTGCCACATGAGATAATGTTACACAGTGCCTGATGTATAAAGACCCAAAATTATTAAGTCATATGTTTTTATCACTGTTACAAACTGTCAAGCCTTAAAAGGCAATTATGTTCTTTACAAAAGCTTTTTCTCATATTATTTCTGGTGCTGTTTCAATACAATATTTAAGGTGTTTTCTACATATATAAAATAAAGAAAAAGTTCATTTTTATTAAATTTCAGTGTATTAATTATTATATGTATACCTTTATTTTATTGGACAAAAATAGTTTCCAATACCTCAGGCAATTTTAGTCTACTGATGACCCATTTGCCTTCATAAAGTTGAATGTAGGCTTTGATAAAAATGTGATAATACTTTCCTTTTGGATCCAAACTTTCAGTTGTACTATGGCTTTGTTGAGGGATATTTTAATGGTATTTAACATCTCTGCTATATATCACTCTAAAAGTGAGTTCAAATTTAGTCACCTTCCTATTGTCTCTGACAAAGAAAAGGATTAGACCTCAATCTGATGATGATAAGTAACTAAATTCGAGATTTCCTCGGTGGCTTTTTTTTCTTTTCTTTTCTTTTTTTTCTTTTTGATGTCTGCATGGAGCAAGGCTGCCTTGAGTCATAATCTCTTTGAGTTCAGTAACTAAGAGGATTAGGCCAGGTCAGTGTTTAACTTTAAGCCCATGAAAAATGGTCTAGGATTTATGAGAAATGTTCAGGATATATCACTGGTTGATATTTCTCTACTCTGAGTTTGAGAAGCAGAGATGATATCAGCAGCATGAATTGTCTTTTTTTTTTTTTTTTTTTTGGTAATTTGGTATGTTCAGGAATTTAACAAGTTGAATCTGTATTTTGGAAATGCCTAAATGTCTCTAAAATTCACCTTATGGCTTGACTGTAAGATATATTTCTATACAAGTAAGTTCCCTGGTTTGGCTTTTACACATTATTTCCAAATCACTCCATCTTCAAAAGAGGTTCAGTAATATTAAACACCTTTAAGCAAAATCTCCTTTATTCTCTGAGTCTCAATTTCTTTAACTATAAACAAATAATTAATAAGTTCCAGCCACAGAGTTATAAAAATTACAAAAACTTCAAGAAATATAATATGCAAAAGCTGCTCCAATCTTATTTATTAACTTGGTATATTAATAACTTGTACATTTGTTCAGTCTTGTTATTAATTCAACTTTCATATTTTAATTTTTTAGCATATATTTATAGCCTATATTACATAAGGAACTATTTAGTGCACAATATCTTTAAATGGTTCGCGGTGACTAATAATTACGTTAAAGAGTCATGGTGAATCAATGCAAACTTTCCTTAGTGTCCTACATACAAAACCACATAATTATCAGTAAACATAAAAACTAAAACCTACCTTGTCAATGAATGTTTGAATAACAACTTAATTTAATTAATATTTGAGGCAGATTTTGTTTGTTATTATCAATTTAGTACAGTTATTTATTTTTCTCATCTTTTTTCTATATTTGTAGTTAACTACCTACAGATGCGACTTTGACTACTCTTACCTTCTAGTAGCCACCTAGTCCAGTTCAATTCACTGTTGATTAACAGAGAACAGGAATCTCCTTAATAATACTAGATAAAGGCTGGACATAGTGGCTCACGCCTGTAATCCGACACTTTGGGAGGCTGAGGCAAGCAGATCACCTGAGGTCAGGAGTTCAAGACCAGCCTGACCAACATGGCAAAACCCCATCTCTACTACTAATAAAAAATTAGCCTGGCATGGTGGCATGTGCCTGTAATCCCAGCTAGTCGGGAGGCTGAGGCAGGAGAATCACTTGAACCTGGGAGGTGGCGGTTGCAGTGAGCTGAGATTGGGCCACTGCACTCCAGAGTGAGACTCTGTCTCAAAAAAAAAAAAAAAAAAAGATCAAAATGGATGTTCTGGATAACAAACTTCCTGTCTTTGTTCACTATTCTGCTTTCTGAAATTATATGTAAAACATCTCAGGATATGTGCATGCTGACAAAAGATCAATTTTTGTTATTTTAACCTTATTCAAAATCTTTTGATATCTGAGGAGCCTACAAATTATCTTGAGAATGAAGCTGGGCCATACTAATACTTTCTGGTAATATGTGACAACTTGATTAAAAAATTCTTACTGCGGCATTTAAGTTACAGTATTTCCCTTTATTTTACTAACATGTTAGGGACTTACACAAATTTTGATACTGCTTAGTTGTTTTTATTCAAATGCATGCTTTCATCGTGATAGTTATGTTAATATTTAAAAATTTGGTTTAAATTCCCATTGAAATTAAATGTAACACTCTCAATATACAGAGTTAGGCAATCAACTACATGTGCCAGTTTTTATCAGAATTTTATTTTCTATATTTCTGGTATGCTTAGAAAGCTTATTCATATACAAATACAACCTATAAAAATTATACTTTTCTAAGTATCATTAAAAACATAATTTGACAGTAAAAGCAAAAAAAAAAATCTGGGCAGTTTCATCACTGAAAAATCTAACCTTTTCAAATTAGTTTCAGATTAGTTCCTGCCAAAATTGCCTTTTCATTTTTTTGCTATTTACCAATATACTAAACAGAAAACTTGGATGCTCTCAAATCCAGAAGAGATAAACAGTGACATATTCATTAATAAAGGACATCTTTTAATTTTTATGCCAAAATGTAATTAATGTTTGAGCTAACATATATTTTGTCACTACTTTATATTAGAAAAATATCATATATCTGATATGTCCAAATAATTGGAATTTTCCATCTTGGTTTTTTTCCAATTTCAATAATAGCAATAACAGAATAATAGTTACCAGAAAGAATATAAGAAAAATATGAGAAAGAAAGTAAGAAGAAAGCATGGGTTATTAGTTAACAAATATGTATCATCTTAAATAGAGTGAAACCAAGTTTGAGGTTAATGCATTCTGATATGTGCATTCATTTCACTAATATAAAATTTATGACAAATAATTAGCCAATTAACCATAAGCTAATTAGAACATATGTCTAAAATACTTCATTAGAAGTGTCTTTATTGTACTTACTATGGTTTATAAATATGTAAGTTCTTAAACTGAAAAGATTTAAAATGAAAGATTTTCTAAGTTTAGACATATTTATTATGACCACATACTCTACAATATAGTGGAGAGAAAACTTTTATACCTTTCAGATATAGTATTTTTGAAAATCCAGATGACATATTTGAAAAAAAAAATATATATATATATATATTTAGCTGATAAAAATATTCTCAATTTGACTGTGGCGGTGGTGTACATGTCTGTGAATATACTAAAAACCATTTAATTCTACACTTTACATACGTGAATTTTATGGTATGTGAATTGTATGTAAATAAAGATATTAAAAATATTTTCTATATATGCAAAAGACAAATAAAAGAAAGAAAAAGAGAGAGAAAGGAAAGAGGTGGAAGGAGGGAGGGAGAGAAGGAAGAATGAAGGAAGGAAGAAGGAAGGAAGGAAGGAAGGAAGGAAGGAAGGAAGGAAGGAAGGAAGGAAGCGAGGGAGGGAGGGAGGGAGGAAGGATAACAAACTTCCCGTCTTTGAGACGGAGTCTCACTGTGTGGCCCAGGCTGGAGTGCAGCGGAGCAATCTCCGCTCACTTCAAGCTCCATCTCCCAGGTTCAGGCCATTCTCCTGCCTCAGCGTCCTGAGTAACTGGGACTACAGGCGCCGGTCACCACGCCAGGCTAATTTTCTGTATTTTTAGTAGAGACAGGGTTTCACCGTGTTAGCCAGGATGGTCTTGATCTCCTGACTTTGTGATCCACCCACCTCGACCTCGCAAAGTGTAAAATGTATTTTTAAGTAAATTATTGAGCTGCCACAAAACATTTTCCTCATAATTTTATGTACTTTTGTCATTTATGTTCCACCAACTTGTGATGACTCGATGTTCTTTGGCTTACAGGGATACTCAATTCACTTTTTGTCATTTTTTTTTTTATTTTTGCAAAAAATCTTAACTTGAAAATTTACTTTAACATAGGCTGTGATCGATAATGCCACCAGGAAACTGGGAGAGAAAAATAAAATAAATAAAATACTTTTATTATGGAATGCAATTTTAAATCAGACCTAAAATTATTCCAAGGAAAAAAAAAAAGGAAATAATGCACTGAAACTGAGAGCCAGAATAAATGAGCAAGTGCAGTGTGACACTCTCAAAGGCTTCAGAAAGTGAAATTATCAAGAAGGCATAAAACAATAAACTTAATAAATATTAGGAAATAAAATAAAACCTTAAATGCAACTAAAACTAAACAACTCAAATGCCCATAAACTGATGAATGAATAAACAAAATACGACAACTTCATACAATAGAATATTATTTGACATAAAAAGGAATAAATGTGAAGAAAACAGTCACAAAAATCACATATCATATAATTCTATTTATATAAAATGTCCAGAATAGAAAATTTATAAAGATGAAATTAGATTAGTGGTTGCTTAGGTCTGGAGAAGCATAGAGGATTAGAAGTGTGATACTTAAGGCATATGGGGTTTCTTCTGAGCTGATAAATATATTCTCAATTTGACTGCGGTGATGGCGTACACGTCTGTGAATATACTAAAAGCCATTTAATTCTACACTTTACATAGGTGAATTTTATGGTATGTGAATTGTATGTAAATAAAGATATTAAAAATATTTTCTATGTATGCAAAAGACAAATGAAGAAAGAAAGAAAAAGAGAGAAAGAAAAGAGGCAGAAGGAGGGAGGGAGAGAAGAAGGAAGGACGGAAGGAAAGAAGAAAGGAAGGGAGGGAGGGAGGGAAAAGCAAAGAGAAGAATATGACTCTGTTTTCCAAAAATAGCAGCCAACAGAGCTAACCTCAGAATATAGGATACAATGTTAAATTTTTACAGAAAATACATTTTAATTAGCTATTAAAAATATGCTCAATGATAAGAGAAAATAAGATCATAATATGTGAATAGATGAGGAATTCTGCAGAGAAATAAAAAATGTTTTTTTAAAAGATAATAAAATTTTTTAGAATTAAAAAATAAAATATCCAAAATAAACACTTTTCTGAATGGCTTTAATAGGAGATTGAAGATGACAGAAGTAAGCGTTTGTCAATTTGAAGACAGATCAGTGGGAAGTATACAATCTGAAGAGCAGAGAGAAAAATTATTGAAAACTGTCTAACAGAGCTTCAGTGACTTGTGGGGTTAAGCAACATTAAGCAGTCTAAATTTCTGGAGATAGAGTGAAATGGGAAAAAAATAAAAAATTTAAAATATTGATTGAAAACTGTGTAGTGTGCATTTTAATTCATCCTAATCAATATTTAATCTAAGATTTTATAATGCAGACAATATAATAAATTGTTGATAAACAGTTTTGTAGCTGATGACATTATATCTGTTTTTAAACATTCCTTTTTTCTGTAACCAAGACAATTCTGTGTAAGTCCATCCTTCATTTTATAGCTCCCAACATTTTAGGAAGGTTTTTATAACAGAGCTTTAAAATATTGCATAATTTTATGGTAAACTAATCATTTTTCTTAACTCTGAGTAACATTTCCCTAGAAATCTCTCAAGATGTAAAATCATAACCTTCTGTAGCATGTTGCTGTGCCTGAGGCTGGATTTTTTATAGTTCATTTCTCACCACCTGTCTTGTTGAATCATAACCCAGGCACCTGTAATCAATTACAGATCAAATCTGAGATTCCCCTAATATTTTAATATAAAATGACCCTTCTGGGGCCCCAAGAGATATGTATCTTATCAGATTAATACACAACTGAAAATTACTTATCATTTGTTAGAATAGTGATAACAGGAGAAATCTTCAGTTAAAGACATGGGTGAGACAGCTCATTTGTGTTTTCTGTCATGATGATTCAAATAGAATGAATACCAATCATTTTTATATGATGTATAAATTTTCTAACTTATTTGTCTTGGTGAAACATTGGCTAATTTGCCCAAAATTTGATTATTAATAAGAACATTTTCGATATGTGCCTAAAATCCTCACTGATTCTATCTTCGCTTTGTTCGAAAATTCTAGCTCATCACAAAATCTTTAAGCTTGAGCATAGGATACACATCAAAGCACAGGAAACCCCTCAGAAAATACTCACCTGTAACTCAGGTAGCAGGAACATTATTTTGGGAGTAGCCTTTCACAAATTTTTACATATCAGTTGTATATCTTCTTCATTTAATTGCTTAAATTGCAAATGTTTCTGAAAATTAGATTGAGCATGTCTGCATCACAATGTATGTTGTGAAAGCATGATAAATATCAACTGTTCAAACAGCTCTGTGAGTCCACTGATCTCATAAAAACATTGATCTCATAATTATTCTAGATTTGTCTTAATATTTTTGGAGAATACATTGGAAACATTAATTAGATTTTAATACATTTGAATCTCACTTTGATTATATAGATGTGCTATGACCAAATTAAGTAACAATACAGTTATTAACTATAGACTCTTTAATAAAGTCAATTCACTATACTGTCTAATGAATTATTTCTAACTTCCAGATGGATTCTATGAATATTAGTTTACAGACTTATGAAAGTTAGATCATGGATTTATTTTAGTCTATATATTCAGAAACTGATAACATGCATCTTAAGAATAGCACCAGAGGTGAAAATATTAACATAATAGAAAATTTTAACTTTACTTACTGAAATCTAACAACTAATTTGCTTTCGTACTTCAGTTATTTTTCTCATGTGGGCAGAGCCTTTAATCACTTGAAAGCAATACTTCTAAACTTTTTTTTTTTTCCAATTCATCTGTTAGATTCAGGGGTATACGTGCAGGTTTGTTATAATGTATATACTGTGTGATGCTGAGGTTTGAGGTATGATTGAACCCGTCATCCAGGTAACGAACATAGTACACAATACGTACTTTTTCAACCTTTACCCCCTTTACTCCCTCTCCATTTTGTGGTCCCCATTGTCTACTGTTCATTATATCCAAGTGTACCCAATGTTTAGCTCCCAGTTATGAGTAAGAACATGGGGTATTTGTTTTCTGTTTCTGTGCAAAACAAGATTTGATGAAGAAATATTTGGAAACTACAAATGCATTTTTTTTGTCTTTATAACACCCTGAAAAGGGTCAAAATGCTAGTCCTAGAAGAGAATATTTGGAAATATTGTAAAAATCAAACCATTAAAAACGTCCTTTTATGTACAACTTTACAATTTTTTTCAGAAAAATCTGAAAGATGAATATCTTAAATGAATGTCCCAACCAGAAATGATTTATGTATCCATAGAATTAGGGGTGGAGGAAATTGAACATTTTAATGTGCTAACACCCATTCTAAACATTAAATTCTGTCCAACTATGCTGATCAAATAATAAAATGCATTCTCTTTGATTTCTTTTGATTCATGTCATAATAGTTCTTTGAATAATAAAAGCTATCCATTTTTATTTCTTAATTATGGCTATATCTGTCATTTTTGCCTTGAAACTTGAGAAGCCATAATGTTTAATTCAATTCTAAAGCAAAACTTACGTAAATATATTTCTTTGCATTTTCTCCTAACCAACCTAGCCCATGCCTTTCAATCTTGTAGATTTTATTGCACCATTTTATTAAATGTAGCATTTTAGATTTATTTAGGTCTTCTCTTTTAATTTAATCACATCTTTTCTTTCATTATTTTTCTGAGTTACAGTCTTTATAAATGGATGACTTACCAGAAGAAAGAACAAGAGAATCCCTTAAGTTATTTTCCTGCCAGGCTGATAAAATCTTTATTGTAATGATCAACAAAATAAATTCATCAGAGGTGTCTTTAAGGAGATTAAAAATTACCTTATTTCTACTTTAATTTTAAAATCCCAATTCTGTGATTACCACTAAAAAATGTATGTTTTTAATAGAGGGAATGACTTAAGATTCCCACAGATATTCTGTCAGTGTTGGAGACAATGAATTACACAACCTGGACTAGGATCCTTATGGGAGTAAAATGTGACTTCTTAATTTATGGAGACATTGTTTCATAAGAGACACTGGTTGAGAAGCTAAAAGTGTAAAACCTAGGATCTATTTATAATGATATTTAGAACTTGGAATAAATCACTGCCCTCAGTTTCCACAGTTGACATTAATCTAACGTCTTTTGGGAGAGCCAATGAGTTAAAGCACAATAATTAAAATTCTGCATTAGTATGAAGCCATCATGAGTTTGGCTATGTTTTCATTTCATATGTATTCTTATTACTTATTATTTTTCTTTGAGTGCTTAAAAAGTTAAACATATTTTTTAAAAAGAAACTTTATATCAACTTTAAAATGGAAAACAAGAATGCTTTGCATAAAAACCAGATAACAACAACAACAAAAAAAAACACTTTAAAACCAAAGCAATGCTAAAATAAATCCTAGATAGATGCAGTACCAGCTGAAAATTCTAAGCCTGGGGCTTTATCTTTGTTAAAAGACGGAGAAATTATAAAGAAATAGTGGTATTAAACAGAAATGTTCTCTTTGGTGTAATAAGAAAGTCAGGAAGAGAAATGAAAAATAATATGTTTCTTTCTCTGTGATTCAATGCTATTTAACATTAAGATAAAAAAACACTTATCCCTATAACAACAATTTTATGTATACCAAACTTTGTGAAATATTTGAATGATAAACATAAAAGGTTTAACACAGTACCTGCCAAATGTCTTATAACTTAAGTGTGATACAAACCCAAGATGTTAATTTTACTAAATTAAAGATTGTCACCAATCCAGTTAAATAGAGTAAAGTAATCTTACTGGGATCTGTTTCTAGAATGATTCAACTTTATTTTAATAAACAATCTAATTCGTTTCATAGGCCAGATATAGTATTCCTCTTTCAGACATCTGTCTGATATAATAAAATAAAGACCAGCAGCACAAAGTTATTTGAAGAAATTTAACTGTTAGAAAAGAGTATATAATTAATATTAATTAGAAAGTTTCTAAAACATACAGGAATACTACATCTCCATTCTGCTGATGAATCCATTGCTAAGTTGTATTTAAGTTTTTTTGTGTGTTTCAGTTCTAAAATTTCCTTTTGGTTCATATTTATCTAGTCTGTTTATTTGCTAAGAATTTCTATTTCTTTGATGAGACTTTCTAATTGTTCCTTCATTTACCTCAAGCATGTTCTTAATTGCCCACTGAAGCATTTTTTAAAAACCATGGCTACTTTTGTCAGAGGTGCTCAAACCAGAGTGACTTCAACCTTGAATAGGGGCTGAATAAAATAAGATTGAGACCTACTAGGCCGCATTCCCAAACAGCTATGCATTCTAAGTCACAAGATGAAATAGGACATCGGCATAAAATACAGGTCATAAAGACCTTGCCGATAAAACAGGATGCAGTAAAGAAGCTGGCTAAAACCCACAAAAACCAAGATGGCAACGAGAGTGACCTCCGGTTGTCCACAATGCTACATGCCTACCTGTGCCATGTCAGTTTACAAATGCCATGGCAATGTCAAGAAGTTACCCTATATGTTCTAAGAAGGGGAGGTATTAATAATCCACCATCTATTTAGCATATAATCAAGAAATAACCATAAAAATGGGCAAGCAGCAAGCCCCATTCTTTATTCCTTTACTTTCTTAATAAACTTGCTTTAACTTTACTGTATGGATTTGCCTAGAATTCTTTCTTGTGCAAGATCCAAGAACCGTCTCTTGGCGTCTGGATTGGGATGTCTTTTCGGTAACACTTTGAAATCATTACAAGATAATTCTAACATTTCTACCATCATGCTGTTGACATCTAATGATTTTTTACTATTAAGTCAAATCTTTTTTTTTTTTTTGTATAATGAATAATTTTTTGAGACAGGTTCTATTTTAGCTGGTTTCAAAACAAAAGCCACCCAACAACATGAAACAGGCAAGTGATACTTTAAGTCTATTCAAGGCTATTGCTTCAGAGGAGATCAGAACATGGTCTAAATTCAACTCAGGAAGTGAAGGGCTGGAGAGTCTTTAATAACTAGGAATGGTAGGTGCTTAGTCAATCTGTGTTTGCTAATGGGCCTTACCAAAGGCAAAGTAAACTTTCTGGAATCTCATGAAAGGAGGCAGTTTTACAACTTGGAGCAAGTTGCCTACCAGGCACCTAATTTAGTCCCCTACCCTGTCATAGAGACTGGGACACAAGAATGATCTCTTCCTTGATGATTACATTTGAAAGAGAAGGCTCTTAGTCCTTGAAAAAGACAATCCTGCATTGCAAATCAGGCAGGAGGCTTTAAAAAAAAATGTACATCTCATAATGGCAGGGAAGAATTTGCAATTGACAGGCTCCTCCAGTAAATGCTCTAAGGAAAAGGAAGTCAGGGGCCTAGAGGCAGGAAGAAGCTGGTCACAAAATTGGTCAAGCTAAGGAAAATGTTGAGGACATTTTGATCACTGGCTTTTTCTGACACTGTTCCAGCAGGAAAGGAGATAGGGTAGGGGGTAGAATGTCACTCTAATTACTGAGGAGGAACAGGAGTCCGTATTTTCCACTTAGCCTCCTATGACACTCAAGAGAAAGGGAGAGGGTGGCTCTTGATTTTTGCCCAGCAAGGATAGAAGTTTTATTTCCACATGTGGTCTCTACTGACACAGTGGTTTGCAGTTGCTTAATTTCTGCTAGATGGTGGCAAAAGTGCTGCTCTTTTTAATTTTTCATTTTGTTTGAGACTAAGTCTTACTCTGTCTTCCAGGCTGGACTGCAGTGGTGCGATCTCAGCTCACTGCAACCTCCGCCTCCCGGGTTCAACCAATTCTCCTGCCTCAGTCTCCCAGGTAGCTGGGGTTACAGGCATGCACCACCATTCCTGGCTAATTTTTTTTTTTTTTTGAATTTTTTTAGTAGAGATGGGTTTTACTATGTTGGCCAGGCTGGTCTTGAACCCCTTACCTCAAGTCATTCGCCCACCTTGGCCTCCCAAAGTGCTAGGGTTGCAGGCATGAGCCACTGCACCCGACCTCTCCTTTAGACATTTCTAACATCTGGTGAAGAGGAGGAGTAGCAATTTGCTGGGGTGAAAGGTAAAGCTCCTTATGTGTACTCCACTGACCCTGCACAGGGGGCCTTTTGTCATTGCGCAGCAGGAATGAAAGTCCAGGCTTCCCACTTGGCCTTCCCTAATTCTAACCTGGTGGGGGATTGGAGCATCTAGTTAAAGCCTGGGAAGGGTACAGGTCTAGACTACTATCCACCAAAAAGTGACTGAGGCAGATTTCGATCAATTAGTGGTTTATTTTCCCAAGGTTGAAGACATAATTGGAAAAATTAAACACATATCACAGTAAGATCTGTGACCTACATTTTTTCCAAAGAGAGTTTTGCAAACTGTAATGTTTAAAGAGTAAACAGTAAGCAGGAAGGGAAGAAGAAAAAGCCGGGGTGCAGGGTCGGGGTGGGGGGAGGTTATGTAATGAGGAAAGTGGTTACGTTCTTGTGAGGCTCTGATTAGTGGTCAATCTACATTTTACATGTGAAAAGAAAAGAAAGGAGTGGAAGGAAGTCAATTATGCATTTGTCTGGAGCTCTATAAATCTACATTTTACATAAGATAAACGTGAAAACAGCTGCCTGTTTGGCAACAAAACAAAGGCAGCTTTTGTGTGGCTCAGCTTCCAAGCTTAACTTTCCTTTTGGCATAGCAAGTCTGGGGTCCAAAGATTCTAGTTTTCTTTCACACTACCTACACAGCCTTTCTGCCAGGGTTAATTGAGGTGACAGAATTTTCTATGGAGTTTGGGTGGAGTTGAGCAG
The DNA here is from genome assembly GCF_028878055.3 of Symphalangus syndactylus. Taxonomy (NCBI): domain Eukaryota; kingdom Metazoa; phylum Chordata; class Mammalia; order Primates; family Hylobatidae; genus Symphalangus; species Symphalangus syndactylus. Next base: position 17,775,059 of record NC_072428.2, read on the forward strand.
TTATGATCTAGAAGTTTTTTGTCTTCTTAGGCAGTTATTTTTCTAGTTTGACTAGAGAGAGCAGATTTTTGGTAGGGCTTTATGTTGTCTGTGTCCATTGGTGTTTTTAAATTGCCAGCTTCTGTAACTCCAAGTCTGTAATATATGAGGCAAAAAAGGAAACACAAGGAAATCATCACTACCATGTTGTTCTTTGGGTCCTGATAGTCCTCGCTGGTCTTCCTTTTCTCCACTTTTCAGATTCTCCTCCTCCTCCTCCTCCTCCTCCTGCTCCCACTTTTCTTCCTCCACCCCCCGCCCCGCTTCCTCCTCCCCCTTCCCCTTCTCCTTCTCCTTCTTCCTTTATTTTCTTTCATATAATGTCCAAGGTTTTTAGTTGAGCCAAAACTAAGGGCTACTTAGTAGAAGAAATAGGGAAAAGTGTGTCTACTTCATAGTCCTACAAGGAGAAACCTGTTACCATTTTTAAATAGATAGTTCTTTTTATCTTTAACTGAAAATTTTGTTTTGAAGGACAAATGCTTTTCTTCATTGACCTAAATTGTGCTGCTACTGCTAGAGATACAAGCTTTCCATAATTTATTTTTTACGAATATAAAATATTCTTCTTCAATGTATCAAAAATCCTTTTATATATTCTTCATTTTATGTAGAAACATATTAAGCTTGGCAAACTAGGTAACCTTTTATGACATAGCATGTAAGTTCTTATATTCAAATTTTCCATAGTTTGTTTTTTTATGAATATAAAATATCCTTCAATATATTATAAGTCCTTTTATATATTCTCCATTTTATGTAAAAACATTTTAAGCTTGGCAAAATAGGTAACCTTTTATGACATAGAGTGTAAGTTCTTAAATTCAATGTGTCTTTTACTGAATCTTTAATATTGGTCAAGTTACTTTATTTCATCAAACTTCAATTTCCTTATACATGAAATTGGAAAAAAAATTGAACTTACAGGTTAATGGAAATATTAAATACAGTGCTGCATGTGAATTTATGAGCTTATTACAGATTATGGTGAATGTATATGGCAATATTGTTATTATTATACGACTTATCTGGTTCTTTCCTTTGTGCCTTTCTGTGTGTGTTTTTGAATTGGCAGCTTGAACTGACAGTGGAAAGTTTCAGAAAAGTTCAAGTGGTAATATGAACAGCAGAATTAAATGTATATGTGATGAATTAAAAGGATATAAATATTTATAAGGGCAGAAATTTACAATACATGCAGGAACATTTCAAGAAGAAATCTATCGCAGAGGAAAACACTCCATGGATTGAATGAGCTATCAAAAAATTTAGCAGACCGACTGAAAAATGAAAGAAATTATAACATGCTGCTCATACTAAAAAACAAAAATTTAATAGTACTGGATACATTAATTTGTAATACATTAATTTGTGTGTGTGTATATATATATATATAAAGATGTAAACTGAGGATGAATGTAACTTACAATATTAAATGATCTACTTATCTGAGTATTGTGTCATAACTATATGAGTGCCTGTTTTCACAATATAAAAAATAATTTAACTCAAGATTAAAGGTCTTTCTTCTTTTTGCTCAGTAAAGTGTTTGACATAAAAGAAGAACTTAATAATCTTTTTGCCTGAATAAAACTTGAGCCCTTATGTGACTCAAGTTTTCAGCACTTCCCATCTTTCTTTTTATCTTTTGTTTTATCATTGTGCATTTTATTTCTAATAGTCTGGTGGAGTCCGTTCACCACTCCTTTCACATCCCATGTTGATCCTCCCCTACAGAGTTTAACATATTACTGTATTAGTCCATTCTCACACTGCTATAAAGAAATACCTGAGACTAGGTAATTAATAAAGAAAAGAGGTTTAATTGGTTCACAGTTCTGCAGGCTCTGTAGGAAGCATGATTCTAGCATCTGCTTGACTTCTAGGGAGGCCTCAGGAAACTTATAATCGTGGTGGAAGGCAAAACGGGAGCTAGGCATCTTACATGGTGGGAGCAGGAGCAAGAGAGAGGAAGGTGCTACACACTTTTAAACAACCAGATCTCCCAAGGACTCACTCACTATCATAAGAACAGAACTAATGGGATGGTGCTAAATGATTCTTGAGAAACCACCCTCCTGATCCAATCACCTCCCACCAGGTCCCACCTCCAACACTGGGGATTACAATTGAACATGAGATTTGTGTGGGGACACAGATCCAAACCATATTACTTACATAAACACAGAGACTAGTGTATGAAACTTTTTCTTTCCCTCTAATAATGTAACTAAGCTTCATTCTTTGTCTCACTCCAAGTCTATAGGAATGTCCTCCCAGTCTTTGTTTTTCAATCACCTAAAATTCACTATTACAATCTTTCTAAGCCTCTTCTGATCTATGCACATGAATTGGATTCACTGAGGACTTTCATTGGCACCTAATACTACCCTTGTCCCTGTGGTAAGATGTCTTTTACTCCCTTCCTTTTCCTCTTCACTCTATGAACACTATTGTGCTGACTGAGTGAAACAGTTGGGGTAAAAGACAAGAATACACAACTCTCTTCATCCCTCCTTGTGAAGCTTTTGGTGACCAGAGGAATCTCCACTGTCATTCGTGAAAACACATTTTCATGTCCTTTTTCTCACTATTGCCAACAAAAAGAACTTTGAAAATACTTTCTGAAATGCTTCTGAAACTCATACAGATAAAAGTGCCTCCTATCATCACCCAGTTATTTTCCAGTAGAGACCACCCTGCCAGAAGCAGTGGTGTACTCCCACAACTGGTGACACTGTGTGTAGTGCTTCTTTTGTCACAGTCAATATGTCAGCTCAAGTTTACCAACAATTGGTGCTTCCAGGGCCTTTTAGACTCATTCCCTGAAGCCTCACACCAAAGGAGCAAGATGTCAATATGCCTGAATGTACTCATCCAGAAATTCCTTGCCCTATACTCTAAGGAAACTCTTAGAAAAAGAAAACATTTCCCTTCTTATTAAAAAAATGTAAACAATCAGACCATATGGTATTAGTTTAAAATTCCATCTAATCTGCATGTGTTACCTGCACTTATACAAAATATAGATGATGACTTCATCTCACCTACACTGCATATATCTTTATTGGCTGGAACAAGTAATCAAAGGCTGAAAAAAGAGAGAGTGGGAAGCACATATAAAGTTTTAGATTGTTAAATTTAAATTCCTTGTATATACGTAAAGTTAAGACAGTAGAAAGAGACCTCCCTCATAACAATCTCTCTCCCCCGCATTCCATATTATTTTAAGCACCTAAGCTTGAACAGTTCTTATTCACGATTCTACTATATCTCATCCTCCTTTAGTCCTCAAACTAAGGAAGAGGGTTCTAAGCCATATAAAAAGATGTGTATCAATAACGTTTCGCAATTGTAAAATCCAGCATTGTCTTTGTTATCATCATACTATTTGATCTCCCAAAATCTTTTGTCATTGAAGATGGTGCCTTTATTTTGAAAAAAAGAAACTTAAAAATGAAATTGTAATCACTATAATAAGTAAACTGAGAGGGTAAAATTCATTTTATTTTATAAATGATTACATAATAAATACATTCCTTGTACAAAAGGAGTAATGCTATGTCATCTGGAAGATGTGGACAACAACTGATGCTTATTGATTACTCAGTATATGTCTAGAATTATATTGGCATATAACGGGTTGTCTCTAAAGATGACTTCTAAGAATTCCTTTAATCTTTGTATGCACATATCACAATTCCCATCAATAGACAGGTGTGGTGTCTTCCTCTGGAATTTGAGTTGGTCTTGTGACTAGTTTCTAGCAATAAAATCCAGTGAAGATAAATGCTCTGCTAGTTCTGGATGTAAGTCTCCAGAAGTCTGGCAACCTCCACTTTTCCCTCTTTGGAGTCTAGCTGCCATGTAAGAAAGTTCAGATTAGATTATTAATAGTGAGTAAATATGTGAAGAAAAGCCCAGCCAAATACCCAACATTCCACCTTCCCTAGCTGAAACTTGATATGTAATGAAATCTGTCTTAGATGATCCATCATCAACTGTGCTTCCAAAACAAATGGTACAGCAATGGTAACCACAGCCAAGGTGAAGCCGAGCAGAAGAACTCTCCATCGAAGTCCTGCTTTCCAATAGAATTGTGGGAATACATGGTAGTTGTTTTGAAGTATTTGGTGGTTATTCAGCAATTGTTACTCGGCAATAGATAAATGAGATAGACATTAATACTCAGCAGTGGAGTGCTGCATAACAGAAACTTAAAATATGTGGTGTTGGCTTGGAATTAGGTGGCTGGAAGAGGCTATGTGGGTAAGAAGAGACTGTTGGTAGAGACTGCAGGGGCAATGAGGCAGCTGCAGTGGGAGGCTCAAGGAAAGAAAACCAGCACCTTGTATTGGTGGAAAAACTGGCAAAGTTGCTGATTAAATTAGCGTGAAACAGAGAAAAGATATCTGACTAAGGAGATATCCAGGATCAAAAATGCCAATTGACTTTATTTACTGTGTATGATAAAATATAAGAAGAGAGTGATGTGAATAAGAAGGAAATATTCAGTTTTAATACATAATTCAGAGGAAATATTTCTGTCTGAGGATTTGATAGGTTGGAATATATATCTATTTCTAATTCTCAGCCATAAAGTTGAAATAGCCTCAAGCAAACATCAAATCCAGGGCAAACAAATCCATCAAATTCAATAAAACGTGGCCTCACGGGCAAGATCAAATAAAGGGTACAGACATAAGACCCCTTTTTAGAACCTCAGAGAGACTTAAAAACTTTTATCTTACATTACTTCAGCATGACAAAAAGGGCCTCTAAGAATATTAAGGGCAACCATGGCTTGCAACCCAAAAATACAAAGGGCCTGACTTAAAGATATTGGTTGGTATGACTTTCGCCTAATAAAATGAATAATTTGATATGAAGTTATTACAGGACTTATACCAGCTTGGACTAGAAGGTATCAAAAAAGTCAAAAATTAAATGAAGCTTCTGGCCACGAACTGTCTAGTTATCAGAAAGAAAAAGCTACTCAGCAACAAATAAAAGTTGTTTCGTATGATAAAGGAACGTATCTCAGAGAGCAAAGCAAATAGAACCAAGGTAGAGCTCCATATAGATTGATGATCGATTCTCATATGCCACAATTGGCTTCTATTCAAAGGACATTCCCTCCCTGCAGGAATACTCTGAGAGCAAGCGACAGCTGAATTTCAGAACTACAACACAGCAGAGTGCAATATGCTGCCTGTTTTCCCTCCTCTCATTCAAAGAGAGTCTCTATTGTGCTGCCCCTGTCCTATGAATGATACTAGGTGCAGATGACAAGTCATTTTAATTATCGATACTTAAGAAGAACAAGACTAGCACCCAGAGAGCCAGATCCAAACACAGACCTGATGTAGATCACAAGATACTAAACTTCAAGTCTCACACTCTAGTAGGGTGAGTTTCAGAGGTGGCTTAGAAGTGGGTGAGTAGATTTTTCACATGAGAGGGGCATACATTTTTGTGGCAGATTCTATTGAGATTTTATTCTAGAAATTGGACTCATCCCTGTACATGCCTGCCTTCCATCAGTCTTGTGACTTGTTTGACCAATTAAAATGCACTGGCTTCAACATTCTGCCAGTTCTATCTCTTGACCTTAGAAAGTATGTAGCTTCTATTTTTGTCCTCTTGCTAGTCAGCCTCGTGTAGAAGACTCTCAGCCGGGCGCAGTGGCTTAGGCCTGTAATCCCAGCACTTTGGGAGGCCGAGGTGGGCAGGTCACCTGAGGTCAGGAGTTCAGGATCAGCCTGGCCAACATGGTGAAACCCTGTCTCTGCAAAAACACAAAAATTAGCTAGGCATAACGGTGGGTGCCTGTAATCCCAGCTACTGGGGAGGCTAAAGCAGGAGAATCCCTTGAACCTGGGAAGTGAAGGTTGCAGTGAGCTGAGATCACGCCATTGCTCTCCAGCCTAGGTGACAGAGTAAGACTCTGCCTCAAAAAAAAAAAAAGACTCTCTTTCTACAGAGGATACAAAAACATAGAGGCTAAGTGTGCCTATACTAATACTTGTAATATCACCATCCATTGTGTTAGACATATGAATGAAAATGTCTTGTATACTACCACCCAAGTCAACATACCTCAGGCAACACCACTGGAGTAGAGATGATCCATTTCCATGGAGTCCAGCCCAAGTTATATAATCAACAAATAAATGGTTGTTTTAAATTACTTTATATTGTTTTAAGCTTTTTTAAGCTTTGGGATGTTAATAACTGATACAAGGCACTTTATATGTAGTTTCTCCTTTCATTCTCAACAAAATATTCTAAGATAATTTTTCTGAAGGCCCAGTCATCTTCTCCTGCTAAACTACACCACTGTTCAAATAGAAATATTCATATATTTAGGGGATTGAACCAATGTGAAGATATGCTGATTGAATTATCTAAATGATCAGCTCATTCTCCACTTGGTTATGATTGTTTATACATTCATGGTGCCATTCAACCTTTAAGTGCTTAGACAGACACCTATTTGTCTAGGTTAATTTCAAGGCCGGCTACGTGGAGTCAAGAGGATTAACTATGTGACCTTTGGAGTTTCCTTCCAGCAGCATGATTCTATGATTAATGGTGGCTCACCCACTTTCATGGCAGCATGTAATGGTGTTAACTCACATATGAAAAATAGAAACTCACAATGCTCTTTTATACTACCTACACTTAGAAAAACTAAGAAACTTAACCCTGCATTTCAAAAATAAAAGCAAACCAAGAGAAATTGGCAAATCAATGGCAAATCAAAATGTAGCAACAGGAAGCATTCAAAGCTCCTAGGTAAGTATTTAATTAATATATCAGAGGCAATTAACACATATTAACACATATATAACACAAGGAATCATTTTAAAGTTAGATTTTTGGACGTGCCAGGGAGCAAAACTTTACTTACAGTACTTAGCACTACATGCCTAATACTGTGCTAGCCACTGTTCATATTTTCACATAAAACACAACCTTTGTTTAGAAAGATATGTCTCATTAGCTGGATTTTATAAAGCATTCAAAAAAGTTTTTTCTCTAATTCTTTTATGAAATGTATCTTAGCAAAAACTTCAAATACCACAATTTTAGCTTACTACTTTCATCTTGGGCATTTAATATCTAGAGAGTGACATAGGAACATAATTACAATAAAGTAAGAGCAACAACATTGCTTTTACTTTACTTGTATAGTGTTTTCCACATTTTCAAAAAATTCACATTTTATTATCACCACTGCCAGTGAGATAAAAAGTGAAAAACTGAAGTTTTTTGAGGTATAAGAAAAAAGACATACAAAAATCTTTTACCTTTTTCAGTACTGTAGAGCTAGTGATTGAGAATCAAAGTTTTTAGTAAATTCATTTTCAACATTATAAATACTCAAAATCTTGTAGTTGTGAATGAAATATATCTTTAGTCTGATAATTAAGACATTTATATTTATATTTATTTGTTCATAAAATATACATCTAAGTTTTCTGTTTTCCTTATAGTTTTCCCAAGGTAAATAACCTACTGTAAAATCACTGGGAGTCTTGTAATTACCAAAGCACATCTTCTAATTTACCTCTGTTATTAATTAATTAAAAAATATGGAAGGTGTATTAATCTGTTCTCACGCTACTAATAAAGACATACCCAAGACTTGGTAATTTATAATGGAAAGAGGTTTAATGGACTCACAGTTCCACATGGTTAGGGAGGCATCACAATCATGGTGGAGGGCAAAGGAGAAGCAAAGGCATGTTTTGCATGGCGGCAGGCAAGAGAGCTTGTGCAGGGGAACTCCCACTTATGAAACCATCAAATCTTGTGAAGCATATTCACTACCACCAAAATAGGATGGTGTAAATTGCCCCAATAATTCAATTACCTCCACCTGGCCCCACCCTTGATGCATAGGGATTATTACAATTCAAGGTGATATTTGGGTGGGGAGACAGCCAAACCATATAAGAAGGTTTAAAGAAATTCTGATACCAGCATAAATATGTAGACTTTTAGGAGATACAGTGTAAATTACAGTACTGGAGAAATTGTCCAGTTATGTTTGGAAAAGACAGGACACACAACTGCTTCAGGAATCTTAGTAGCAGAGACTAGTGTACCTTATTCTACATGCTACAAAATACTCGTCATCAGCTGCCTGCTTTCTGGCATTGGATAAATTCCTAAAGATTAACATTTCCAGGAGATAGAGAAGAGAGGGAGAGACAGACAGACAGAAAAACAGAAAGACAGAGAGAGAGAGAGGAGAGAGAGACTGACTCATAAGAACTACCAGAATTAAAAAGAATAAGCTTGGAAAATTCCCCAGAGAACATGATACTGAGCAGATGAAAGCAGTGGCAGTGTACCATACCTCGTCATAAAATTAGAAAAATAGTTTCTAAGGAAACTAAGCATTTTGGTAAAAGTTTAATTCACAAATGATATTATTGCTGGGACTGGTATCCATATCTTTATTTTGTTTTCACATGTCACTGTAGAATTTTAAATGCATTTTTAATAAAAGTAGAGTTTTTATAATGTCCAACAAATGTGTAAATATGTGTAAAACCATGTAAACTAGGCTACATGATTTCTTTAGCTGCAGACATTTCATAAATGTGTTTAGACTGCAGTACTTTTTAAAAAGAGGATGTGAAATTCATGCATGATGAACTTGCCTAAAAAGATACAGCAAAGTTTACTTGTTATCCGAAAGTTATTTGCTGTCTTTTGTAGAACTTGACAAATCTGTCTACAAGCTCAAATAATTCTGGGCAAAATTAGGTGGAGAGAAAACAGCCAAAAATCTATCTCTTCGAAATTCAATTAAATTTCTTTGAATCATTTAGAAGTGTACATAATTACTCTTATTTCTCTATTTCCCAATGTTCTGACTTTCCGGATATGACTTTAAAAGTCTCCAGCTCTCTCAGCTACATCTGACTTTATTCTTCAGCTATTTATTTTGATTTTCAGAAAAAAGAGGACTGAGTGGGAAGTTGGATAGTACAGTGGTCAAGAGTGTGAAGCTGGCTGGGTGCGCTGGCTCACGCCTGTAATCCCAGCCCTTTGGAAGGCCGAGGCAGACAGATCACGAGGTCAGGAAATCGAGACCATCCTGGCTAATAGGGTGAAACTCCCTCTCTACTAAAAATACAAAAAATTAGCCGGGCGTGGTGGCAGGTGCCTGTAGTCCCAGCTACTCGGGAGGCTGAGGCAGGAGAATGGCGGGAACCCGGGGGCGGAGCTTGCAGTGAGCCGAGATCGCGCCACTGCACTCCAGCCTGGGCAGCAGAGAGCGACTCTGTCTCAAAAAAAAAGAGTGTGAAGCTGTAGTCAGACTGCATAAGTTCAAATCCTGGCTCTGATGAGTTTTATCTTGGGCAGGTCACTTAGCCTTGTCTGTTAATAGGGATAGTTATAGTTATTGTGAAGGGTTATCATGAAGATTACATTTGTTAATATATGCGACATTCTTAGAACCGTAACTGGCACATATGTAAACATTTGCTTTTCTCATGTAAATGAAACAGATTGTATAATGATTAGTCAGTGGGTGTCTGCTGACTGATTGTCTAGCTAGGGATGCACTGGATCCATTTGGCCCTCCAGTTAATGTGAATAGGATTATTAGCAGTGGAAGAGATCTAAATTATCCTGAGTTCCCAGCAGGGAATCCATAGGCATCTGCAGCAACTTCAGCCCTTGTGTCCTCAGAAGAAAGAATTCAACCGAGGGGCATAAAGCCGAAAAAGGGACCAGGCAAATTCCAGGGCAGGAGTGGAAGTTTACTTAAAAGGCTTTAGAACAGGAAGAAAGGAAAGTTCACTTGGAAGGGATCCAAGAGAGCACCTGAAGGTTAAAGTGAGAGCTGGTCAAGTGTCCGTTTATCCGTGATCCTAAGACTTTTACAGGCTTGCCTCTTTCACGTGATTCTTCCCTTAGGGTGGGCTTCCCACATGCGCAGTGTGTTCCTCACCCTTTGGAATTGAGCACGGCAGTGTGTGTAGCGAGTTATACGCAGGCCCATCTAAGGCTTTCTTCCCTTTTCCAGTGGCGTGTACCCGGAAGATCACACTTCGCCATTTTTGTCTCTTAATGTGGCTGCCAAGGATGTTGCTTCTGCCTGGGGCCTACATTCAGTTAATTTTTTGATGTTAACAGGTGTGGACCATCAGGAAATGGCCTCTTTCTGGCGCCACAGCCAGTTTATCACTTTTGGAGAGGCAACACAATAAATTGTGGAATCCACTACCTAACATTTCTAGTGGGTGGTGAGGGGAGAGCCCTCTCTTGCTCCACTCATGCCTATCTACCTGTAACACGATGAATAAAATATCACAATTAATTTGATACTTAGGAAAATTTTAAGTCACCATTTTATTTTCAAACAATCGTGATCAATCACAGCTTGAATATTAATTTAATCTAGTATAGCAGGTAACCTGAAGTGTTTTCTCAATGTTTTACCCTCTCAATCTTTCTTCTTTTACACTTGGTAATATCCAAACTAACACACTTTTTTAAAAATAGCTGCCCTTTGTCGTTCTGTAAAGGCACAGATTACTAAATAATTAGATTTGTCTGAAGTATATTGATATAAATTTCACTCCCATCAGAGAAAAATAGTATTTGAAGCTCTTTGTTTTATTTATCAGATAATGCCATAAAATTCTGCATATTTATTTCTGAACATATTTAATGATAAACTGAAAAGTAAATAAGCATTGTGAATTTTGTTAATGAAAAGATCTGTAATCATGTGTGGCTGCAACTGTATTGAAGTAGTGGTACAGAGGAGACCTTAGAATGGTGTGATTCATTTAGTTACTCATTCACTCATTTTCTTATCTAACAAATATTTACTGAGTATTGCTAGAGGACAGGTGACTCTGGAAGTAAAATAGTTAACCAGATAGATACATTGTCTGTTTTTAGGGAACATCTATTTATGGAAGAAGACAGATAATAAGCAAATATATAAATATGATAATTTTAAATAATGCAAAGTCCTAGTGACAGGTGACAGCGTGCTGGCAGTCCTCACAGCCCTCACTTGCTCTTGGTGCCTCGTCTGCCTGGGCTCCCACTTTGGCGGCGCTTGAGGAGCCCTTCAGCCCGCTGCTGCACTGTGGGAGCCCCTTTCTGGGCTGGCCAAGTCCAGAGCCGGCTCCCTCAGCTTGCGGGGAAGTGTGGAGGGAGAGGCGTGGGCAGGAACCCGGGCTACACACGGTGCTTGTGGGCCAGCGCGAGTTCTGTGTGGGTGTGGGCTCCGCTGACCCCACACTCGGAGCGGCTGGCCGGCGCCACTGGCCCGGGCAGTGAGGGGCTTAGAACCTGGGCCAGCAGCTGCTGTGCTCAATTTCTCGCAGGGCCTTAGCTGCCTTCCTGCAGGGCAGGGCTCGGGACCTGCAGCCCGCCATGCCTGAGCCTCCGGCTGCCTCCGTGGGCTCCTGTGCCACCCGAGCCTCCCCTACGAGGCCCGCCCCCTGCTCCAGGGTGCCCAGTCCCATTGACCACCCAAGGGCTGAGGAGTGCAGGCGCAGGGCGCAGGACTGGCAGGCAGCTCCACCTGCAGCCCAGGTGTGGGATCCACTGGGTGAATCCAGCTGGGCTCTTGAGTCTGGTGGGGACTTCGAGAACGTTTATGTCTAGCTAAGGGATTGTAAATACACCAATCGGCACTCTTATCTAGCTCAAGGTTTGTAAACACACCAATCAGCACCCTGTGTCTAGCTCAGGGTTTGTGAATGCACCAATCGACAATCTGAATCTAGCTACTCTAGTGGGGACTTGCAGAACCTTTATGTCTAGCTCAGGGATTGTAAATACACCAATCAGCACTCTGTATCTAGCTCAAGGTTTGTAAACACACCAATCAGCACCCTGTGTCTAGCTCAGGGTTTGTGAATGCACCAATCAACACTCTGTATCTAGCTACTCTGGTGGGGACTTGGAAAACCTTTGTGTCCACACTCTGTATCTAGCTAATCTGGTGAGGAGGTGGAGAACCTTTGTGTCTAGCTCAGGGATTGTAAACGCACCAATCAGCGCCCTGTCAAAACAGACCACTTGGCTCTACCAATCAGCAGGATGTGGGTGGGGCCAGATAAGAGAATGAAAGCAGGCTGCCCGAGCTAGCGGTGGCAACCTGCTCGGGTCCCCTTCCACACTGTGGAAGATTTGTTCTTTTGCTCTTTACAATAAATCCTGCTGCTGCTCACTCTTTGGGTCCACACTGCCTTTATGAGCTGTAACACTCACCGCGAAGGTCTGCAGCTTTACTCCTGAGCCAGCGAGACCACGAACCCACCAGAAGGAAGAAACTCCAAACACATCCGAACATCAGAAGGAACAAACTCCACACGCGCCACCTTAAGAGCTTAACACTCACCACGAGGGTCCGCGGCTTCATTCTTGAAGTCAATGAGACCAAGAACCCACCAATTCCGCACACACTGGGAAGAATATATAGCAGTGTAATGTGATAAAGGGTGACTGGAAGTGCTCATGGAAGGCTCAAGGAAGGCAGCTTATATTTCAGCTTAGGTGTAAGTGATAAGCATTCAGACCTATGAGGCTCTGTCGGAAGAACCGTTCAGAGAGGGGAAGAGCAAGTGCCAAGGTCTCAAAGCAGAGTTGAACTTGACATATTTAAGACCTGGCAGCTGAAGCATCGTATTGTGGGGAGAGTAGTAAGGAATGAGACAGGAGCTTCATCGTGTAGGATCGTATTATATGTAGTAACAAATGTGTATTTTAATCTATGTGTAATGATAATTTAGTAAGAGTTTTAAGTAGAACAATATTACTTGATTCACATTTATAAAAAAAACTGTGTTGGCTTTTAGAATAACTGAATTTTATGGCTGTATTATGATTCTCTCACAATTACAAAATGTTTAAAAATATATATGCCTACATTGACAAACCTTTCTGACCCCAAATGGTTTTATTAAAACTGAAAATTCTATTTTTCCTAAATAGGAGGAATATATGTCCCGAATTCATTTCCTCCCTCCTCTCTAGGATTTCCAAACTGAGGCTGGTAAACTTTTGTACTAGGTAAAATTGGTCACGTCTTTTTTGATATTGTTCAATAAGGAAATGTTTTATGTAGGAGGTAATGCTTTTAGAAATATACAATAATATAAAGTAATGTATTGGTAAAGAATATTAACAATTTTTAAAGCGTTATCTTTAACTACCTATGATATCGAGACATCAAGTCAGAATCAGTGGAAGGAAAACATCAAATTATTACCTCTATGCCCATAAAATTTGCAGTGTGTTAGACAAAATTAATCTGTTTTTTGAATAAGTTATCACATATTGGAAGTGTGCAAGTAGAACCTACACAAATTGCGTTGACATTGAGAGTGTTAAGACATCACTTTTTTTGAGCAGTGGATAGAGAGGCAAGAAGTGGAGGGCCATAAGAAACTATGTGAAGAAACATCAAAAGTAAAATATGACACAAATGATCAAAGAGCACAAACATTTTAGCTAGTTTGGATAGAATATCTAATAAACATATGTCAACATATGAAAACAACATATTTGGAATTAATGTAAGTTTTGGTTGTTTTAAATCAATTGTCACTAATTATAAAAGTTACTTTATCTCTCAAACTTTATAATTAAACTTAGCAGCTGGCCATGAAAAATCCCAGGCATAAAGATATATAATTTTTTAATTTATAACTTGTTGTAGAGTAAGTATACTCCTTTCCAAGTAATTCTTTAGTCAGCAGTCAAACCAGAGCGAGCATTTCAAAATGCATATCTTATCAGCAAAGTCTTAAATATTTTGATCTCTTCTCCTTATACTTAACACAAGGAGGATCTGGCTCTGCTTGGTATAGTCTAACCTACTTTGGTAGCCATGTCTTGAACCATTCTTCCTTAATTTTCTGTAAGTTAGACAAAATGGATTTAAATTACGTTTTTCTTGAATGCTGTTACTGGGATATATTTTCTTCTCTATTTTTCTTTTTAACTCTTATGGGTCATTTAATCTCTTGCTTACAGTTATATTAAAATACACTTTTGGTCAGGCATGATGGCTCATGCTTACAATCCCAATGACTCAGGATTCAGAGATGAGAGGATCACTGAAGGCCAGGAGTTCAAAAGCAGCCTGGGCAACATAGTGAGACCCTGTGTCTACGAAAAAAAAAAAAAATTAGGCAAGATGTGGTGGCTCACACCTGTAATCCCAGCACTTTGGGAGGACGAGGCAGGCGGATCACCTGAGGTCAGGAGTTCGAGACCAGCCTGGCCAACATGGTGAAACCCCATCTCTACTAAAAATAAAAAAATTAGCCAGGCATGGTGGCGGGTGCCTGTAATCCCAGCTACTCAGGAGGCTGAGGCAGGAAAATCGCTTGAACCAGAGAGGCAGAGGTTGCAGTGAGCCAAGATCGCACCACTGCACTCTAGCCTGGGCAACAGAGTGAGACTCTGTCAAAAAAAAAAAAAAAAAAATAGCTAGTTACAGTTGTGCATGCTTGTAGTCCCAGCTACTGGGAAGGGTGAAGTAGGAGGATAGCTTGAGCCCAGGAGCTTCAGGCTGCAGTCAGCAGTGATCACGCTAGTACACTTCGGACTGGGCAACAAAGTGAGACCCTGTCTTAAAAGAAACAAAACAACATCCACTTTAATAAGCTTCATAGCATCAAGTCACATTCATACATACCACCTATCATAGTGTCTATTTTCCAATTATTTTTATGGAATTAATATCTATGTATTCCACTAAATTGAGGATCTATGAAGGTAATAGCCACCCCCTTATTTGCTCTATGTGGTATTCCAGCACTTAGTTGTGCCTAGTGTCTACTGAATGAATGAATCATTGAGTATAAAAATTAATGATGACAATGAAAAGAATGGATATGAAGTTTATTTATGATAGTAACTTCTCTGATTTACCAATTATCTACAATTGCCTGATAATCCTAATGGTTTTCTATAGCTTCTCTCCAATAAATAATGCAGACACAAGAAAGAATTCGGAACTGCTGTCAGAAATTACATCATAACAATTCTCATCAATATAATTTTCTTTATCACTATTATCATTGTGATCATTGTTGTCAGAATTACAAATACACCTCTGTTCCATAATTTTGCTGAATGGAAATTTAAAATACATACACTTACAGAGTCAAGCATATTTTTCACGTACAAAGAGGATTAATGAAGAGATGATCTGGAAGAAAGTGTAAATCTATAGAATGTATTCATGTTTTGAGGTATAATGTGAAAATTTAGCTTTGAAAGAAAGCAATAAAATTTGCATTTTGTAATTTATACCTAGTTTGACACCCTCTGGGCCAGGACAAGGAACAGACGCTGTCAATACAAATTGCATCACTTTCAAGTTTAACATATTATCATCACAGAATGCTATTTTTTTCAGTCTGAACTTGTATCCTAGGTATATGAAATATTATCTGTTCATAGAACTTTTTCCCAAATTGAATATAAATGTACATCAGACCTATGGTGGATGATTATAGACCTCATTTTCCTTCACAGAAAAAAATAATTAGTATTTCTCTTTTGCAAAAAGCAGGAACCATTCAAAATTTTACCTAAGATAGGCAAACTTGTGATTTATAATGTATATGTGTTCGTGTATAATATTGAATTACAGTAGATTAAGCAGAGTAGTGTGCATGCATTTTACATAGCATTTAGTTGATATTCAAAATATTTCTTAGATGAGTGAATGAATGCACTCTGAAAACATTAGTCTACTTCAGCAGTTTTTGTTAGCAATTAAGAGATTGTTCTCCCTGAAGACATTTATGCTTAATGTATATTTTAAAAATAGCATGACACATTTTTTTCAAATGAAAAGTGTTGTATGTATGTGTACAACTACTTTTTTTTTTTTTTTTTTTTTTGAGACGGAATCTCGCTCTGTCACCCAGGCTGGAGTGCAGTGGCGCAATCTCGGCTCACTGCAAGCTCCGCCTCCTGGGTTCACGCCATTCTCCTGCCTCAGCCTCTCCGAGTAGCTGGGACTACAGGCGCCCGCCACCACGCCCGGCTAATTTTTTGTCTTTTTTAGTAGAGACGGGGTTTCACCATGGTCTCGATCTCCTGACCTCGTGATCCGCCCGCCTCGGCCTCCCAAAGTGCTGGGATTACAAGCGTGAGCCACCGCGCCCGGCCACAACTACTTTTTTTTTTAGTTTCCTAAATATGATTCTGCCCAGTATTTAATTGCTTCAGTCTTGTGTTCAAAACATGAATGAAACCTTCTAATCTGACATCCAGCTTTTCAAAATAACTAATAGGAAACGAAGTAAAGCAACACCTCTCTAAGCTTTCAGTCATTTTCTACCAATGCTATTTTCTTAAAATTATGTATTTTAAAAAATTAATGGACAGGTAAACATGGAGCTAAAATGTTCCCTTTGGTTTTGTAGGCAATTATTTTGACTTGCATCATGAGAAAATAAAACACCTTCACACATGAAAATGATTAAGTTTGAAACAATTGAAATTTATGAAGTGTACATTAAAGATAAATGCTCTCATTCCTCAGAGAACAAAACATTTTGTTGGTTCCTGGAGTTTCTCTTTCTAAATTAAGGTTGCTACCATTTAACTGTCTCATTTATTCACTTACATATGGGATTCTTTGAGAAATCTAAGATTCACTGATGTCTTAAAAAATACAGGTGGGTACACTGTGGATGAGCGCACATGTTAGAACCTAATATAATTTCACTTGGAACTTATATTAGATTCATTTAGTTTTGGATACCAAAAAATAAATCTTTTAATTCATGTCTCTTCATTTCCTCCATATATTTGCCCCTTCTATATATGACTGACATAGAAGATGAAGCTGAAAATTTACAATTTCAAGATATTCTTAGAAGATATCTGGTCTTTTTTGAGCTGTAACATTTTTCTGAGGTTTGTAAAATACTGATAATTTATAAAACTTTGTTAACTTGGTAAGTGAAAATGAAAGCTAGACTTTGACTTTCACTAGAAATAGCTGTCTTTATGTACTATAGTCTAGATCAATCTTTATAAACATTAGAGATGAGATTTAAATCTAATTTCCCAAATTATTTCCATTTATCATGCTGCTGCTATGTGTGAAATGTGAATGAATGCAGTTGGTTACCAAGGCCAAGAACTTTCCTAACATGAAGCCAGTATCAGAATGAATTTACCATTGATTTGTTTTGGTCACTCATAAATTAAAGCTCCTTCCATAATTTTGGAAATTCTCAGGCCTGTGAAACAGAGTCCCACTCATGCTAGAAGCTGTAAAGCTGAATATTTTTCTTACAAGCTCCACTTGCACTTAAAATATATGAACACAACTTTGATTCAACCAATCAGATGCACCCAGTCCAGACTTGTAAGCCAGAGATACATACAAGCAGAAAAAATGTGCATAACATTCTGGCAATGATGAGAGAGTCAGTAGTAATTACATTTATTTTTTCAGAGGCAGTGACATAAGCGCATATTGAAAAGTGTCTCCTGACATTGATAGAAAATGTAGAAAAAGAAGTAAACAAAACGAACAAAACAACTATGACAAAAATCAATACTAGGAGAAACAAAATATTGTATAAAAATGAAATCATGTTTATTGTTCATTATATGGTATGGTTGGGAACAGTAATTATGTAGTCCTAAAAAAATGCATTCACCAAAAATAAGGGTTTAAATAACAATTGTGATGTCATCATATTACAAGGATGAGGAAAGGAAATGTTTATGAAAGGGAAGAATGGGCCAGGCGCGGTGGCTCACACCTGTAATCCGAGCACTTTGGGAGGCCAAGGCAGGCGGATCACCTGAGGTCGGGAGTTCGAGACCAGCCTGACCAACATGGAGAAACCCTGTCTCCACTAAAAATACAAAATTAGCCGGGCGTGGTGGCATATGCCTGTAATCCCAGCTACTTGGGAGTCTGAGGCAGGAGAACTGCTTGAACTGGGAGGCAGAGGTTGCAGTGAGCCGAGATTGAGCCATTGCACTCAAGCCTGGGCAACAAAGTTGGACTAGTCATGGTTCTCCAGATAAACAGAATGATAGATATGTTTTAAGGTTGGGTTTACTGATTTTGGAGTCTTGGCAAGTCCAAAATCTGCAGGTTAGGCCATCAGGCTGGAGACGTAGGGAAGAACTGCAATTCGAGTAATTCTTCTTGCTTGGGTGGCTCAGTCTTTCTCTACTAAGGCCTTCAACTGACTGAATGAAGCCCTCTTGTAATAGGAAAGGTAATGTGCTTCATGATTTAAATGCTAATCTCATTTAACACAGACCTTCAGAGAAACATTTAGAATAATGTTTAACCAAATAGTTTGGTACCTTGTTCTAGCCAAGTTGATACATAAAATTAGCCATCATGATATATAATATCTAAACCTCAAAAATTAAAGAAATAGTGTGGGGAAATGGTGTTGGGGACGAGAAATGGTGGTATATAGGGTTGTGCTGTTTCCATTATAAGTCTGATAATTTTTACTGTTTAATGATTTAAATTATGTACAAAGGTTACTTGGATAAAAAAATTTATAAGGTGATATTTTAGTAAAATATAAAAACTTATGGTCATTCTGAATATTTCAGATGTACATTTTTGTCTTGTCTTTCATTTCCTCCTAGGGCCATTAAGTAACAATGAAATTGAAATTATCAAATAATCCATCTATTTAGGAAAATTGGAAACTAGTAAAAATGTGGCATCCACACATTTACAGAAAGTCTTGGCTAATGAAAGCATCGATAAATAGTTCTAGGATTGTAAAAATGAATATATATTTCTAATTTTCTATTTTAATTAACAAATAATGCAGAAATATATGTGGTATAATGTGATGTTTTAATGTATGTTTATATTGTGGAATGATCAAATCAAGCTGATTAATATATCTATCACCTACCTACTTATCACTTTTTTTTATGGTGAGAACATTTAAAATCTACTCTTTTAGCAATTTAAAAAGTACAATACATTATAATTAACTATAGTTCTCATGCTGTGCAACATACCTCTAAAATGTACACATCTTATCTAACTGAAACTTCATACTCTTTGGACATTTCCCCATTCAATAATAATTTTTGACTCCCCACCAAAGCTACATTCCAAATCTCCCCCGATTATTATAACCACCACAATTTTTTTGCCTCAATTAGAGATGATGAAGTCTTGACTTTGTCCCCTGGACATGTCTAATTTTAAGAGTTTTGGGTTTTGCCAACGTTATGATATAGTATTTAAATGTATCACATAGGATGAAATTTATTTATTTTGCCTAATAGTCTAATATTTTTATAGCACTATTCAAAGACATTTATGTAAAAGTTAAAATAGGGATTCATTAGATGGCTAGATAATAGACAAATAGAACATAGATAGATAGACAGACAGAATTTTATTCTAGAGCCTTAACTGCCTTCTCTAAAATCCTCTCTACTACATAATTTCTATATTAGCTCCAAAATGATTTATTAAAAATCCATATCAGTTTCTCTTAGTCCTGTCATTTGCCTGAAATTGCCCTTAATTTACCTTACTTTACTTTGTATAGTCATGGTTAAAAAATGAGTGAAGCGGACACACATATATCATCAGGGAAATCATAAATTAATAATACTGAGAAACAAAATAAAAATTCAGAATAATACATTCAATTTGTTATAACTTATTTAAAGTTTGTGAACATACCAAACATGGCAGGTGCATATGCCTTAAAATTGGAAAAGTCTGCATAACAATTACACATATCAATGACAGGGTGCAAGAAATGATGGGAAAATGAACATTGTAAGCAAGAATTTAACAATATTTTTCATGTTTTATTTCTTTAAAATGATGGCAACACATATGTCAAAGTATTAGAATGTGTTAGATTTGAGTAGGATGTTCATAAAGTGTTTATGTTAATCACTTTAATTTTATATATTTAAAAAATGATGAGAAAGTATAATCTAGTCCATCAAAAATGAAAATAATAATAATATGCAGGGTGAGCATTTTGATTCAGTTTGGTTGCTCACAACTGAGCTCCAATTTACATTTGTGAAGTTCCTCTTCACATGAATCCTACTGAAGGGCAAAGACCATCGCTCTTTAGGTCCACTGAAAACTGTACTCTCTTCTTTCCGGTTTCCCTACAGCTAGGGCAAAATTATGAGGCCTATGATAGACTTTGACTCTGGGGATGATGATTCAAAAGAAAGAAAGGGTGAGAAGCTGTCTTTTCCTTATTGTGAGGATAGTGACACAACTGGAAAGTCGCATCCTGAAGCAGAAGTAGAGACAGAGCCAAGCTCCAGCCTGCTGGCAGGAGCAGCTGTTTCCTCTCTAGACTAGTTGTGAACTGTAGTTTGAGCCTAATTGCCAAGCCATCTAACACATTCTCAAAACAACCCAGTATCTATTTAATCTTTTTCTCTGTTTACATATCAAAGTCAACTTTTGTTGGGAAGAAATGAAGTGGAAATATGGTTGCTGCCTAAGAAGTAACAATAGGAGATACAGGAAACAGCTTGAAATGGAATAGTATGTAAAACACTAATGGAGCAGAAATACAGTTGAAAATAACATGCAAAAACAAACAGAGTAAGCAACTACAGAGAATGCATTTTGGGGCTCATATATGT
This sequence comes from Symphalangus syndactylus, assembly GCF_028878055.3. Classification (NCBI taxonomy): domain Eukaryota; kingdom Metazoa; phylum Chordata; class Mammalia; order Primates; family Hylobatidae; genus Symphalangus; species Symphalangus syndactylus. The sequence continues at coordinate 17,795,753 of NC_072428.2, forward strand.
GCTTTTACAGGTGTAGTGCAGTATATAATGAAGCAAAGCCAGGATTTTGAAACATATGAGGGGACTTTAAAAAGTTCATGGAAAAATGGAACTAAAAGATAAAAGTAAAAAAATACAAACTATTTCTCAACATAAGGTCCTTCAAGATCAATACACTTTTGCAAACGATGACACCAGCCATTTATTTAACTGATAGAGAACTAAAACTCCTGGGAATTCAACCATGTCCTGCAGTCTTCTTTACATTATTAACTGAAGAAAAGTGGGTGCCCTTTATAGATTTTTTTAAGATTAGGGAACAAAAAGAAGTCAGCAAGAGCCAATTCAGGATAGTAAGGTGTATGCTTACCACTTTATCATTCAAACTCTCATAAAATTGCCCTTGTTTGATGATAGGAATGAGCAGAATCATTATCCTCAAGGAGAAGGACTCTCTGATGAAGCTTGTCCAGGCATCATTTTCTTAAAATGAGTTATCAGTTTGTAAACTACTGATTTCCTTGGGTGGCGGGGTGGGGGTGGGGGGGCATTGTCCCATAAACCTCTCTCCTTTTTTCACACACTAAGTTACTATTTTATTAATCCTACTTAGGTATTTTTAATTTCTGGTATCCATCACATGAAGCATTTATCATTTCTTTTTGAATAGAACATTTCAGAGCATCAATAATTTCACCCAAGCTTCACCATAAATTTGATGTTTGTTCCTGCTTCAATTTTAGCAGAATGTATGTTACTCTGATTTTGAAATCCATGCAGTTTTTTTCATAACATTTTCATAACCTTTTTCACGAACTTTTTGAAGACCCCCTTGTATAGTCTTCAAATCTTTCTAAAGTTAAGAGGAGACACACACACTTTACACACATAGCCAATACAATATTGTAAACAGTATAGCTCTTATTCATGAATGGCATAATTACAAATTAAAATCTGTATAGGATTTACACAAATATTTTCAAGTGCACTATTTATTCCCTCCACATTCAAGAGAATATTCCAATGCATAGTGGAGTGTGTGTGTGTGTGTGTGTGCATGTGCATTTTCTCTATTGCCTAACAATGCATCAAGTTATTGTCACTATTTGACCAAGACCCTGTTTAGTTCTAGATTGATTTTAAAGAGCTAGAAATATTTGCAAAAATAATTGCAATTTCTTGGTTCGTGTCCACATACATTCTGTAAAATTTTCACTTGATTAAGGCAGCCCTCTTTATAACAGTCTCTATTAGTCTTAGAGTAATTGAAAGCATTTTGTGTTTGTCATTTCTTTTTATGTGTTTGTAATTTTTTATTTCCAGTTATTATTAGGTGAGAAAATAAATGATTAAAAAACTATGAAAAATCTTCTACTTGCATGATTTTGGGCGAGATACGAAATCTATCTGAATTTCAGATTTATGATCTCTAAAGGGTTGATGAGAGTAAAATGTTTCTCCTGACATTAACTTTCTGGTTCCAAGTTTACAGATTGATTTTTTGTGGGGCCAAGAGGGTACTGAAAGAAACATTTTCTATCACTTTAAATGTAATGAACTTTCCCATTTCTGAGATTTAAGAGAATCATTCAAGAACAACTAAAAAGTCATAAAATTAGCGACATTCTACAATTTATTATGGAATAACTTGTCAACCCAGAATTGACATTTTGTAACTGTTACTCTCTCCAGATATTATTTTTTCTCATAAATATGCTTAGGAAATATTTTGTGAATATAATTTAAAAAGACATATGGAGAGAATTACTCATTTGTGTGCTATTCTATATGTAGATATTTTGTTGGCAACTCAGGCTTAATTTAATTCTACTAGGTGTCTACTTTACAGAAATGTAAAATAACATCTTTACCAGGAAGTTTCAATCAAAAGCTCTATTTAGTCTTTTGTAATATAAACACATTACATTCAATACTGACAGAAACTGTACAATCATATTATAGTCACTTTCCCATCTGTTACTGGATATAAAATGAGTTTAAGTTTCTGTTGTATGAGAAGAGTAAGCTAAGTTTTATTAAGCACCTGCAATTTTCCAGGTACTATTTCCAGGGACTATTATTTTATTTTTCCTCTTTGACATATCCATGTGGTGCATATTATGACTATTTTAAAGATGAGAAAACTGAGGTTCTGAGTGAAGCATCAAGTGGAGTTTGAAATAGATTTGCAAGGTGACTTCTATACTGTTATTTAATCTTAATAACAATCCTTTTTAGTTAGAGATCACTCTTTTCCTGTTAGATATTGAAATACTGATATTTATAGAGGTTAAGTAATTTGCCTTACCAAACTTGCAAATGGCAGAACAGCGGAAAGCTAATTCTGTTTATAGCTAAAGACTTGCCCATTTTTAGTCTACTATGATTTAGAATTATTAACTTATTTCCTTCCTTCATGCATATCTAGTTTTTATAAGACTGGTGAATAGGAGAGGTGAGCTTGCTCCATTACAGACGTGTATGTTCATATGTATGTGTACATGTGTTTAAGTGTTAAAATAATTGGAGGAATTTCACTGTATGAGGTATGTCTCCTGCAATCAAAGACCATAAACTACATACAGGGAAAGTATTTATGCTCGTACAAAATAGAGAGCGTGACAATGTCACAAATGAGAAACTTAGAAAACATATGATTTACCACAATTCTGCACAAACTATATGACTATCAGAATCTATAGACTGTCAGAACCTAAGTATTTAGATTGATTCATTCTAGACACACATCTAAGGTAGCTAGAGACTAACTAGTCAATATTCTTCACTGAGTCAGAGAGTATTTAAACTCTTCTCTAAAAAGCTAAAAAGGATCAAGAATGAGAAGCATGTTTAACATCAGCTTAGCAGCCATATACTATTTGTTACAGAAATAACTTGTGATACAGGACAGAAGCCATATTAGAAGTCACAGAATTAATTATGTGAGTCTGGGATCAGTGAGAGATGAAAATTGAGAAGAAAGAAAACTCTAAGAATCTGTGACTTGAAAAATCCAGGAGAGACAGGTAAAGAACAGAAACCAATATCACACCCTAGGAGATTCAGCGTCAAGCATGCCAGATTCATGCTTCACAGTGAGAAGTGTGGTAAATCAGAAATTAAGATCAGATTGTTGATTTTCCTAAGTACTAGAGACGCTGAGTTATATAAGAAAGCTAAGAGTCATTAAAGATTTTTTTTTTTTAAATTTAGGGGTGTCATCTTTAAAGATAAATTTTCAGAATTTTATTGAAGTTAATTTTTTAAATTATATATATATTTATTTACTAGTTTTCATTCAGTAATTTCAAAATTGCCAGAGGAGAAAATTATGGCAGTGGGCATATGATCATCTAAGAAAAAAAGAAACACATTAATGGTCTCTTCTTTCTTCTGGAGCTATATAATAGGAAGCAAGTATTTTCCAGGAAATGGAGGTGACATACGTGTAGATAGATTCCTTTCCTGGTACCTCACAGATAGAGCTAACTAGAGTTTAAAACCCATATGCATAGGCTGAGTAATCCAGCCTGCAAGTGTGTGTGGGCGTACTCTTGTAAGAATGATTATAAAACCATTCAAATTAAATCCTTTAAGAAAGCATATTATTTTCCATTTTTTTAGCCCCTTCCTTTTATCTATCTTTGTCTCTATATCTATCAGTTTCTCTCTATATAAATATATAGAGATTGAAAATTGAATGACTCAGTTTTCCTATAGAGCAATATAAATACAGTCACACATTTCTTAACAATTGAGATATATTCTGGGAAATGCATCATTAGGAGGCAATTTTATGGTTATGCAAATGTCATTGGTTGTGCAAACAAACTTAGATGGTAGAGCTTACTAAAAATGCTGGTTATACTGTATAGCCTATTACTCTTAGGCTACAAATCTGTTCAGGATATTACTGTACTTAATATTGTATGCAACTGTAACACAATTGTATTAGTGTATCTAAATATATCTAAATACAGAAAAGGTACAGTAAAAATATGGTATTATAATCTAATTTGACCACTGATGTATATGCAGTCCACGATTGACCAAAACATTGTTACGCGTGGCATGACTATATTTGGGTAAGCAATTTCTAGTGTGGACTATAAAACATTGTCTTCAATAGAATTACAGAAAGCCCAAGAACTTAGTGAGTCAATATCAGGAAATCAATAATTCATTGATGAAATAAAAGTCAAACATTAAAATTCCAGAATAATTGAATGCTGGATGAAAATTAGGTTCTATTTTCCAAATTTTTTACTTAAAGAGGCTACACATGAATATTATTATATTGTAATTGAATCAAATTTATAGAGAGAGTTTAAACATTTTTGGACTAAGCCTTCTCCTGTAACAATGAATACACAAATTTTATGTATACAAAACCATATATGGTTGGCTATAATCATTGAAATTTAAATGTCTTCATTTAAATGCATTTCTCTTGTCAAAAAAGTCTTGGAAAGAACTCTGTTGTCTAAGCAATCATTCATAAATTTTTGTGTGAACATTTTAGTTGAGATATTCTTAAGTATTCAAAAATACACATGGTATAAGCCAAGTCTGTTAAAACGGAAATAAATAAATAAATGTGTGTATGTGTATATATGAAAATAACACACATATGTACATTTAAGTATACACACACACACATATATAGTCTCATATATGTAATTTCAGAAATTGCATAGATTTCAAAGTGAGAGCCTATTATACAATGACATATTTTACAAAGTTAGGTTATTTTGAAAATAAATGATGCTGGGAAATGTAAGAGAATTTTAAAAGTGGGCAAAGAGCACAAATAGACATTTTTTAAAAGATATACAAATGGAAAAACATATGATCTGTATCTACCCAAAGGAAAATACATTATGTAAAAAGAGATCTTCACTCATATGTTTATCACAGCATTATTCACAATAGTGAAGATATGGGATCACTTTAAGTGTACATCAATGAATGATTGAATAAAGAAAATATAATATATATATCACATTTCTATATGCATTTCATATACACTTCACATATTATATCAATCCATTTCTTAAGTTACAGAAATGTTGTTATATTATTATCCCAAAGTTTTTAACCATTTATATTTTCATCAATAGGATATAACAGCACCCATGTCCCAATCCATATTATTGCTAAAAGTGAATAAGACTGTGTAAAAAAGAATAGCTTTGACTATATAATTAAAAAAAAACCTATCCTAGGGATTTGATTGGCATTTTCTTGATTATTGGTGATGCTGAAAGTGCTTTCATTTTCTTGTTTTTTTGTATATTTTCTTTTGTAATGCAATGATACATGTTTGCCTGTTTACCTATTGAAGTTTTCAGCTTATTTTTAATAAAAGAGCTATATACACACACACACACACATACATATATGTATACATATATGTATTGTATATATGTATACATATGTATGTATATATGTATACATGTGTATGTATATATGTATACATGTGTATGTATATATGTATACATATGTACGTATATATAGCTCTTTTGTAGTATGTCTATGTACAGATGTATACATATGTATACATGCAAATATGTATAGATGTATGTATACATCTATACATAGACATACTATAAAAGAGCTATATATACACATATGTATACATATATACATACATATACATACACATACTATAAAAGAGCTATATATACACATATACACATATATAGCTCTTTTATATATAAATATATACAGCTATATATGTATATAGCTCTTTTATATATAAATATATACAGCTATATATGTATATAGCTCTTTTATTTAAAAAAAGAGCTGAAAACTTCAACAGGTAAACATAAATCAATGCATTGTAAAAGGTAATATACAAAAACCAAAGAAGCCATATATGTATATATGTGTATATATATATATATACACGCACACAGCTATTTTAGTAAAAGCTGTATATACATATATACTGCTCTTTTATATATATACATATGTACAGCTGTTTTACAAAAAAGCTATATATGTATGCATACAGAATATATATATATATATAATATATATACACACACACAACAGAATAGTATTCAGCCATTAAAAAAAAGAATAAAATGTTATGATTTGTAGCAACATGGATAGAACTGGATACAATTATCTTAAACAAAAACACTCAGAAATAAAGTTCAATACCTCATGCTCTCACTTATAAGTAGAAACTAAATAATGTGTGCCCATGGACATAGAGTGTGGAATAATAGATACTGGAGACTCCGAAAGAGGGTAGGGTGGGAGGGAGGTGAGCTATGACAAATGACTTAATAGGTACATTGTTTGGGTGATGGTTACACTAAAAGCCTGGGTTTCATCACTACACAATATATCCATAACAAAACTGTACTTGTACTTCTTAAATTTATATTTTAAAAAACATAGGCAACTTTAAAAGCTTTCTCTTTTGGAATTTATGAAACACAGTACCTGTAGCACTTTCTCTCAAACAAGTGATACAACATGTTATACATCATGCTCATTGTGACTGTTGAATATCTGGCAGTGTTTCTAGGGACTCATTGCTCATTAACAACCACAGAAATAATTAATTTGTCATGTTAATAAAAGGGAGAAAGTGAAAGAACAGGTAGATTTGGTAGGTGCCATTTGAAAATTTAGGTCCATTTTGTATTTAAAATAATTAAGGTTTAGATAGTAAAATAAATGTTGGCCTAACTGCCAATTAGTGACAGAAGCATTTTTAACACCAGGCCTGCCTGACATGAATTGCTACATTTTATTTTCCTATTTTTTATATTATCTTCCACTTTTAGGCCTAACATGACATAAACTTTTTTAAAGTTTTATTTAAAAATGGTAAATATTATTTCCAGAACAAAAGTAAAATAACAATTCCAATAGAAACTAAACAAATATTATCAGCATGTCTATGATTTATATACATTTTCAAATATGAAGTTTCTATGTATACATTTATTTAATTTTACTAAATTGGAATCTTTCTATATGTACCCATTTAGAACATACTTCCTCCCTTTGTGAGCATTTTTACATACCAATAATATTTTCACACAATTATTATTTTGATGGATTCATAAAATGATTAATTTACAGTCATGTCTCCCATTATCACATTTTGGACTTCTTATACAACAGTGGTCTCATAACATTACAATGGAGCTGAAAAATTCTTAATGCCTAAATATATCATAACCATTCAGTTACAACTGCCTACATTATTCAGTACAGTAATATGTTGTACAGGTTTGTAGGAGCATTAGACTACATACACCATATAACCTAGATTTGTATTGTAGACTATACCTTCTAGGTTTTTGTAAGTACTACTGTGTACTCACAATGAAATCATCTAGCTCATTTCACAGAACATATCTCTGTCATTAAGCAAAGCAAATGTTATATATTATTGGATATTTGTACAATAATATATAATATTTGTGTATTATTGGATATATTTATATATTATTTAATATATTATTGGATATATTTATATATTATTTAATATATTATTGGATTTCTATATTATTGGATATTTATATATTGTCCTGTTCCTGTTGCCTCCTCAGAATATTTTACATTAATTACTGATTTTTCTATGAAACAGCTTATAACTTGTAGCTGTGAATATTATTGTTTTAAAGTAGAAACATGTTTGAGAAATACTTCTGTGATATTCTACAATTAGCAACTTTAAAAATCTCTTTCATTTGATGCTGATGCACTAAAATATTCATCTTGATCAAAAGTTCACTATATTGAAATATCTATTGTGATATTTAGGGGAAGAATTTAATCTAATATCACCTTAATCGTTATACATACTTTAGCAACATTTTGTAAATCAGACCACTAATAACTTACATTCTTGTCTGTTTTGGAAATTGCTTCTCTTTGCTTTTGACCAAACTTGTCTGAGAACATGCTTTCATTTTTAATGCTAACTACTTCTAGTGTTTGTCTTTTTAGGTCTTTGCAAGGAAGAAAAAAAAAAAGGAAGATATGTTTTTGATTTATAAATTCATTGAGTTTATTTTTCTTTTCTTTTTTCCCTACCCCTGCCATTTCCTTCTCCTGTCCCTCTTCCCTTCCGCTTCATCCTCCTCCTCTTTCTTCCTCTCTCTTATTTTTTTTATTTATGGGAAAATATAGTGTAGTAATTAATAGCATAGCCACTAGTGTCAGCCAGCCTGGTGTTGGATCTTACATTTTCTGTGCCTGCCTGTGTAAATTTTTGTCTCAATATAATTACTATTTTTAAACCTATAAATCAGAATAGTAATAGAATTTGCTTCAGAAAGGACCCAAGATTACATGTTCACTGAGTTTAAAAGAGCTCTGTCTGCCAGTATGTGCACAGCATGCATTCATTTTATTAATATTAAAGCAATTAACATTAGATTTATTTTGTTTTTGTTTTTATAACTTGGATTTCATCTCCCATTTCAGAAAGGTTCAGGACTGATTACTTAATGATTTTTGTACACAATAAAAATACACAAGAATATTTTGATAGCAAGGTTACTTAACATAAATGATATAAAAATAAGATAAATATAAAAGTATGTGAATGTATACCAGCCTTGACCACTGAGAATACTACCTAGCAAATATTCTATTATTATTTTTATTATATTTTATTATGACAAAACAAATTCCTATTGAATATATAAATATAAAAAGTTAAACATAAAAGAGCTAGAAAATATAGAAAGAGAAATATCTTTTAGGACATATAATGAGAACACACACATATTTTATATCTCAGAATTTGAAATATTATTGAAAAACAACTGGTAAAACAATGTTTCTGTTTTACCATTGCTTTAGGCAACTGAATTGCTACATTTTATTTTCTCTTAAACCCAGGAAAATTCCCTGTGATAGAGCAACTTGAATGAAAAGAAGAATAAACAGGTGGCCAACAATAAGATTTCCAAGATAGGAAGAAAGAGAGGGCTCAAAATGAAGGTAAGTAAATGAAATGTTGGTATACTTTATGCTCAGGATAACAACTTGTTGGGTTTATTCTATTTTTTGCATTTGCTTCTTATTTATCATTTTAATTTACAAAACTCTTGTGGTACCAAGTCTGCTTTCCAAGGCATACACACACTGGTGAAATGGAATGACCAGTTTATGTAACTTCCTTTCCATTCTATGACGTAAGTACCACCCAAATGTTTTCCCAGGGTGTTGAAAAAGTGTAAGCAATTTTCTAAAGATTTGCACTTTGCTTCATCAGAGGTAGTGAAAAATACAAAACCTATTTGCAGAAGGATTGAGAATATCATAGCTTTTTGGATATTTTCTTTTCTGAGACTTGTTTTAAATTCAGGTCAGAAAAGCTAGTGTAATATTGGAATTGAAAAGAGCAACAGTGTTTTGACATTGTATATCTTGGCATAAACCTTGCATCATTCACAGTATGAGATGTCATGAAACTCAACTCAGCATAACATAAAATCAAATGGGTTAAAGGAGTTCAAATAGCAAGCAATCAGGTGTCTTCGCTGTCCAGAATCTAGTAATAGGAGGAAGTTGAGACAGAATAATATCATATCGTTTATTATTCAGCATTTAATGTGTACTCGATATGTGCCAAGGGCTGTGTCAAGGACATAAAAATTAATAAAAAAAAGTCTCTTACTCTTGAAAAGGGAATGATCTGACAACTAGCATTTATTGAAAACTCAAACATTGAACTCTGCATTTTGCATGTATCTCTGTTTAATCTTTACATTAACTTCGTGAATATAATTATTTTAAAGATGTGGAAAGAAGATGCAAAAATGTTGATTAAATTATCTAAGGTATTTAACCCTCCATTGGCTGATACATATTTCGAACAAGCCTGCTTTAACCACAAAATGTTTATGCTTTTAGTTATATATAATGTGTCTCACCAATCACTGAAGGGGACAATTCATCCATGTAAAAAATTAACTCAACCGAGGTGAGAGGACATATTCCTGTAATCTCAGCTACTCAGGAGCCTGAAGCAGGAGGATAATTTCAGGGAAGGAATTGAGACCAGTGTGGGCAACATAGCAAGATGTAAAAAAAAAAAACAAAACACATTTTTTTAATGTTAACTAGGTGTGGTGCAATGTTCCTGTAGTCCCAGCTACTCAGGAGCATCAGGCAGGAAGCTCGCTTGAGCCCCAAAGTTCAAGGGTGCAGTGAGCTATGACTGCACTTCTGCATTCCAGCCTAGGTGACAGAGAAAGGTCCTCTCTCAAAAAAATTAATTTATTGTCAAATATACTTTTGCATAATTGTATGCAAATTATGTAGCTGTAAAAATAAGGCTATAATGTAATTTTGCCCTGAAACTACTTGTTTGTTGCTGTTTTTGGTGTTGTTTTATTTTTGCTTGGTATTGGTGATGTATGGAGTAATGTGTTCACTGGTCTTTGAAGTATAATCACACCTTTGCCAGATGGAGAACAGTTGAGCAGTATATTCCAGAAATAGGGAACAGTATGTCTAAAACATGACATAGTCAAGGAATTACAACAAAGTTTTGTTTATAAAGAGGAGAGGAAAAAAAAGAATGATACAAGGAATATAAATGGGGTGGGCTCCGTATGTATGCATTTTTAGAATATAAAATGTTTTTCTATAGAAAATAAAGAAGCCAAGATATGAATATAATATGTGGGGAGCATAAACATGTCTGCATTTATTAATATTTATTTTTTAATAAACATTTCTTTGAATGTGTATTAAGTGTGTGTACTATAATGATTTGCATCGATTTACAAAGATGCCAGCCTCCATTTGACAGTAGATCCCAAGGGGCCTAATCTAAGCTCTAGCCCCCCTTGTAGTTGGGGAGCTACCTTAATTTTTCAGGGGCCTGCTGGGTCTCCTTCCCACAGCAGATCATTTCCACACAGCCACAGTACCATTCTTGGGTTTTCTGCAAGTCCATCTCAGCCAAAAATCCGTGTCAATCATGAAGTAAGTTTTCATGATACAGTACATCTTGGCTTAGAGCATCCTTTAGTGCTGAGATGGCTACAGTGGTTAGAGGATCAGGAAATAAAACAGTTAGTATACTTAGAATTCGTAGTAAACCTTCTGAAGAACAGGTACAAAAAAAAAACCCAGATTGAAAGATAAGATAAAGATGGCAGATAGGAGGCAAGACTAGCTTGCAGCTACCACTCAGAGCAGGTTGTGGAGAGTAACACTGTGAACATTTGCTCTCAAAACTGCCACAGGAACATACTGAGAGGTGACAGCGTGCTGGCTGTCCTCACAGCCCTCGCTCGCTCTCGGCGCCTCCTCTGCCTGGGCTCCCACTTTGGAGGCACTTGAGGAGCCCTTCAGCCCACCGCTGCACTGTGGGAGCCCCTTTCTGGGCTGGCCAAGGTGGGAGCCGGCTCCCTCAGCTTGCAGGGAGGTGTGGAGGGAGAGGCGTGAGTGGGAACTGGGGCTGCGTGTGGCGCTTGTGGGCCAGCTGGAGTTCCGGGTGGGCGTGGGCTTGGCGGGACCCTCACTCGGAGCAGCCAGCCAGCCCTGCTGGCCCGGGGCGGTGAGGGGCTTGGCACCTGGGCCGGCAGCTGCGGAGGGTGTGCTGGGTCCCCCAGCAGTGCTGACCCACTGGCGCTGCACTCGATTTCTCACCGGGCCTTAGCTGCCTTCCCATGGGGCAGGGCTCGGGACCTGTAGCCCGTCATGCCTGAGCCTCCCACCCCCTCGACGGGCTCCTGTGTGGCCCGAGCCTCCCCGACGAGGGCCGCCCCCTGCTCTATGGTGCCCAGTCCCATCGACCACCCAAGGGCTGAGGAGTGCGAGCGCACGGCGTGGGACTGGCAGGCACCTCCACCTGCAGCCCCGGTGCAGGATCCACTGGGTGAAGCCAGCTGGGCTGCTGAGTCTGGTGGAGATGTGGAGAACTTTTATATCTAGCTCAGGGATGGTAAACGCACCAATCAGCGCCCTGTCAGAACAGACCACTCGACTCTACCAATCAGCAGGACGTGGGTGGGGCCAGATAAGAGAATAAAAGCAGGCTGCCTGAGCCAATAGCGGCAACCCACTCGGGTCCCCTTCCATACTGCAGAAGCTTTGTTCTTTCACTCTTTGCAATAAATCTTGCCACTGCTCACTCTTTGGGTCCACACTGCTTTTATGAGCTGTAACACTCAGGTGAAGGTCTGCAGCTTCACTCCTGAAGCCAGCGAGACCACAAGCCCACCGGGAGGAACGAACCGCCTTAAGAACTGTAACACTCACCGCGAGGGTCCGCGGCTTCATTCTTGAAGTCAGTGAGACCAAGAACCCACCAATTCCGGACACAATACCAGGAAAGCTGAAAGAATCCACAGACCCTTTGAAGGAACTGGATCTCCACTGCAGCCTCCCCGAAATGCTGAAAAACTGTGAGTCTGCTTGCTTTGGAGAGGCTGGTGGTCTGGGGCAATTTCTCAGCCCCGGCCATCGGCTGCCTGGAAATAGACTTGGTGCTGTTCTGGGGTAACAGCAGGAATGAGATTGGCCTTAAAACTGCGGGCTGTGTGGGAGTGGGATGAGGCTGAGGTCTTTCCCCCACTTCCCTGGTGACCTTATGACTCAGCAGAGGCAGCCGTAATCCTCCTGGGAACATAACTCCATTGGCCTAGAAACCACACCTCCATCCCCTAGAGCAGCTGCAGGGATCCCCACCCAAGGGAAGTCTGAGCTCAGACACTCCTATCCCTGCCCCCACCTGGTGGTCTTTCTATACCCACCCTCGTTGTCAAAGACAAAGATCAGAATCTCTTGGAGGCTCTGTGGCCCTTCCCACCACCTGAGGCCTCTGAATACTTAACCAGGCAATCATAGGGCAAGTTTGTATCCTTCCTGTGGAATCACAGCTGATGTACTCTTGAAAGTGCCACTTCCTGGCTGGAGGCCAACCAAAACAAAACAAGTGCACTAAACAAAAATACAACCCAGGACCCTTATAGAGTCCACTTCACTCCCCTGCTGCTTCCACTGGAGTAGCATAGCTGAAAGACGAAGATGGATCACATCACAGGACACTTTGCAGGCACTCCCCAGTACCAGCGCAGAGCGTGGTAGCTCCTCTGGGTGGCTGGACCCAAAAGAGCAAAAACAATCATTGCAGTTCAACTTTCAGGAAGCCACATCCCTAGGGGAAGGGGGAGGGCACCACATCAAGGGAGCACTCTTTGGGACAAAAGAATCTGAGCAGCATCCCTTGAGTCCCAGATCTTCTCTCTGACATAATCCACCCAACTGTGATGGAATCAGATAAAGAATTCTGGTAATATGACAAAACAAGCTTCTTTAACACCTTCAAAAAATCACACCAGCTCACCAGCAAATGGATCCAAACCAAGATGAAATCTTCGAATTGCCAGAGCAAGAATTCAGAATGTTATTAAGCTAATCAAGAAAGCACCAGAGCCATCCTGGTTAACACAGTGAAACCCCATCTCCACTAAAAATACAAAAAATTAGCTGGGCGAGGTGGCGGGTGCCTGTAGTCCCAGCTATGTGGGAGGCTGAGGCAGGAGAATGGTGTGAACCCTGGGGGGCGGGGCCTAGAGTGAGCCGAGATTGCACCACTGCACTCCAGCCTGGATGAAAGAGTGAGACTCCGTCTCAAAAAAAAAAAAAAAAAAAAGAAAGCACCAGAGAAAGGTGAAGTCCAACTTAAACAAATCAAAAATATGATACAGGTTATGAGAGGAAAAGTCTTCAGTGAAATAGACAGCATAAAAAACAATCACAACTTCTGGAAATCAAGGAGACACTTATAGAAACACAAAATGCAGGCTGGGCACAGTGGCTTACACCTGTAATCCCAGCACTTTGGGAGGCCAAGGCAGGCAGATCACAAGATCAAGAGTTCAAGACCAGCCTGGCCAACGTGGTGAAATCCCATCTGTATTAAAAATACAAAAATTAGCTGGGTGTGGTGGTGGGCACCTGTAATCCCAGCTACTTGGGAGGCTGAGGCAAGAGAATTGCTTGAAACCAGAAGGTGGAGGTTGCAGTGAGCTGAGATCGTGCCACTGCACTCCAGCCTGGGCAACAAAAGCAAAACTATCTCAAAAAAAAAAAATAAAATCCAAAACACACTGGAAAGTATCAGAAATAGAATCAAACAAGCAGAATAAAGAACTTCAGAGCTCAAAGATAAATCTTTTGAATTGATCCAATCCATAAAAGACAAAATAAAATAAATATATAAATAAATAAAGCCTCCAAGAAGTTTAGGACTATATTAAACATCCAAACCTAGGAATAATTGGTGTTCGGATACATTGAAAAGTTTGGAAAACATATTTGAGAGAACAATTGAAGAAAAATTCCCCAGCCTTACTAGAGATCTCAACATCTAAATACAGGAGGCTTAAAAAATACCTAGGAAATTATTGCAAAAAGGTTATCACCTAGGCATATAGTCATCAAGTTATCTAAATTCAAGACAAAGGAAAGAATCGTTAAGAGCCATGAGGCAAAAGCATCAGGCAATGTACAAAGGAAAACCTAAAACCTATCACAGAAAAAGCAGAAATCCTACAAGCTGGAAGGGACTTGGGTCCTATTTTTAGTCTCTTTAAACAAAACAATTATCAGTGAACAATTTTGTATCCAGCTAAACTAAGATTCACAAATGAAAGAAAGATGTAATTTTTTTTCAGACAAACAAATGCTGAGAGAATGAACCACTACCAAGTCAGCACTATAAGAACTGCTAAAAGGAGCTCTAAATCTTGAAGCAAATCCTCAAAATACACCAAGATAGAACCTCCTCAAACCATAAGTCTCACAGGACCTATATAACAATAACACAATGAAACAAACAAAACAAAACAAGATATTCAGGCAACAAATAGCATGGTGAATAGAATAGTATCTCACATCTCAATACTAATGCTGAATGTAAATGGTCTAAATTCTTTGCTTAAAATATATAGAATGGCAGATGGGATAAGAATTTACCAACCAAGTTTCTGCCATCTTCAGGAGACTCACCTTGCATTTAAGGACTCATATAAATTCAGGTAAAGGGGTGGAAAAAGATATACCATGCAAATGGACACCAAAAGCAAGCAGGAGTAGCTATTCTTATATCAGACAAAACAAACTTTAAAGCAACAGCAGTTAAAAAGAACAGGGACATTATATAATGATGAAAGGATTAGTCCAACAGGAAAATATCACAATCCTAAATATATATGCACCTAACACCAGAACTCCCAAATTTATAAAACAATTGCTACTAGACCTAAAAAAAGGTGTAGATGGCAACAGAATAATAGTGGGGAACTTTAATACTCCAGTGACAGCACTAGACAGGTCATCAAAACAGAAAGTCAACGAAACAATGCACTTAAACTATACCCTACAACAAATCTACTTATTAGATATTTACAGAACATTCTACCCAGCAACTACAGAGTATACATTCTATTCATCAGCACATTGAACATTCTCCAAGATAGGCTATATGATAGGCCAAAAAACAAGTCTCAGTAAATTTAAGAAAATCAAAACTATATCAAGTACTCTCTCAGACCACAGTGGAATAAAATTGGAAATCAACTTCAAAAGGGACTCTCAAAATGATGCAAATATGTGGAAATTAAATAACCTGCTCCTGAATGATTGTTAGATCAAGAATGAAATCAAGATGGAAATGTAAAAATTCTTTGAACTTAATGACAATAGTGACACCACCTATCAAAACTTCTGGAATACAGAAAAAGTAGTACTAAGAGGAAAGTTTATAGCATTAAATGCCTACATAAAAAAAAAAAAACTGAAAGAGACAATAGACAATCTATTGTGTTTCACACCTCATGGAACTGTAGAAACAGAGCAATCCAAACCTAAACCCAGTAAAAGAAAAGAAATAATAAACATCAGAGCAGAACTAAATGAAATTGAAACAACAGCAACAACAACAACAAAACAACACAAAATATAAATGAAACATAAATCTGGTTCTTTGAAAAGATAAATAAAATTGATAGACCATTCATGAGATTAACCAAGATGAGAGAAGATGCAAATAAGCTCAATTAGAAATGAAACAGGAGATAATACTACTGTTACCACAGAATTAAAAAAGATTATTCAAGGCTCCTATAAGCACCTTTACATGCATAAACTAGAAAACCTAGAGGATATGGATAAATTCCTGGAAATAAACAACCTTCCTAGATTAATCCAGGAAGATATAGAAACTCTGAACAGAAAAATACAAAGCAGTGAGATTGAAATGGTAATTTAAAAAAAATGCCAACAAAAAAAGTAAGTCCAGGACCAGACAAATTTATAGCTGAATTGTGTCAAACATTCAAAGAAGAATGGGAACCAATCATGTTGACATTATTCCACAAGATAGAAAAAGAGGGAATCCTTCCTAAATCATTCAATGAAGGCAGTATCACCCAAATACCAAACCAGGAAAGGACATAACAAAAAAAAGTAAACTACAGACCAATATCCCTGATGAACACAGATGCAAAAATCCTCAACAAAATACTAGCTAACAGAACCCAACAGCATATGAAAAAGGTAATCCACCATGATCAAATGGGTTTCGTACCAGGAATGCAGGGATGGTTTAATATCCACAAGTCAATAAATGTGATACACCACATAAGCAGAATTAAAGACAAAAATCACATGATTATCTCAATACTTGCTGAAAAAGCATTTGGCAAAATCCAGCATCCCTTTATGATTAAAGCCCACAGAAAAATTGGCATATAAAGGACATAACTTAAGATAATAAAAGCCATCTATGACAAACCCACATCCAACATTATACTGAATGTGGAAAAGTTGAAAGCATTCTCTCGGATAATTAGAACAAGGCAAGGATGCCCACTTTCACTATTTCTACTCAACATAGTGCTGGAAGTCCTAGCCAGAGCAATCAGACAAGAGAAAGAAATAAAAAGCATTCAAGTCAGTAAAGAGGAAGTTAAACTGTTGCTGTTTGTTGATGATATGATTTTATACCTAGAAAACCCTAAATCCTCATCCATAAAGCTCCTAGAACTGGTAGATAAATTCAGCAAAGTTTCTGGATATAAAATTAATGTATGCAAATTAATAGCTCTGCTATACAGCAACAATGACCAAGCTGAGAATCAAATCAACAACTCAACCCCTTTTACAATAGCTGCAAAAAAAGAGTACTTAGAAATATACCTAACCAAGAAGATGAAAGACTTCTACAAGGAAAACTGTGAAACACTGCTGAAAGAAATCATAGATGACACAAACAAATGGAAACACATCCCATACTTGTGGATGGGTAGAATCAATATTGTGAAAATGATTGTACTGCCAAAAACAATCTCCAAATTCAAGGCAATTCTCATTAAAATACCACTGTCATTCTTCACAGAATTAGAAAAAACAATTCCAAAGCTCATATGGAACCAAAATTGAGCCCACATAGCAAAGCAAATTATACAAATCTGGAGGCATTACATTACCCGACTTCAAACTATGCTATAAGGCCAAAGTCACCAAAATATCATGGTACTGGCATAAAAATAGACACGCAGACCAATGGAACAGAATAGAGAACCCAGATATAAAGCCAAATATTTACAGCCCACTGATCTTCGACAAAGAAGACAGAAGCATAAAGTTGGGAAAGGACACCCTATTGAACAAATGGTGATGGGATAATTGGCAAGCCACATGTAGAAAATGAAACTGGATCCTCTTCCCTCACCTTATACAAAATCAACTCAAGATGGATCAAGGACTTACATCCAAGACCTGAAACCATAAAAATTCTAGAAGTTAACATTGGAAAATTCTTCTGGAAGTTGGCTTAGATGACAACTTCATGACCAAGAACTCAAAAGCAAATGCAACAAAAACAAAGATAAATAGGTGGGACTTAATTAAACTGAAAAGCTTCTGAACAGTAAAATAAATAGCAGAGTTAATGATTAAACTAAAAAGCTTCTGCACAGCAAAAGAAATAGCAGAGTTAACAGAAAACCCACAGAGTGGGAGGAGATCTTCACAATCTATACATCTGGGAAAGGACTAATATCCAGAATCTACAAAGAGCTCACAAATCAGTGAGAAAACATGAAAAAATCCCATCAACAAGTGGGCTAAGGACATGAATAGACGATTCTCAAAAGAAGAAATACAAATGGCCAACAAACATGGAAAAATACTCAACATCACAAATTATCAGGGAAATGCAAATCAAAATCATAATGCAAAACCACCTTATACCTGCAAGTATGGCCATAATCAAAAAATAATAATAATAGATGTTGGCCTGGATATAGTGAAAGGGAACACTTTTACACTGTTGGTGGAAATGTAAACTAGTACTCCCACGGAAAACAATGTGGAGATTCCTTAAGGAACTACAAGTAGATCTACCATTTGATCCAGCAATCCCACTACTAGGTATCTACTGAGAGGAAAATAAGTCATTATACAAAAAATATATTTGCACATGCATGTTTATAGCAGCACAATTTGCAATTGCAAAAATATGGAACCAGCCCAAATGCCCATCAATAAATGAGTGGATAAAGAATATATGGTATATATATACCATGGTACACTATTCAGCCATAAAAAGGAATGAAATAATAGCATTCAAAACAACCTGGATGGAACTGGAGACTATTATTCTGAGTGAAGTAACTTAGCAATGGAAAACCAAACATCATATGTTCTCATTCAAAATTGGGAGCTAAGCTATGAGGACGCAAAGACATAAGAATGATACAATGGACTCTGGGTACTTGGGAAAAAGGGTGGGAAGGGGTGAGGGATAAAAGACTACACAATGGGTGCAGTGTACACTTCTTGGGTGATGAGGACACCAAAATCTCAGAAATCACCGTTAAAGAACTTATTCATGTAACCAAACACCATCTGTTCCCCAAAGACATATTGAAATAAAAAATAAATTAATAAAAACCAACTGAGACCACATTAAGTACCTAATTCATCAATGTACAGATGTCATCACAAGCATCAAAGAACTGTCAGGGAATGTGAACTCAACAAATAAACAATATAATGTGACAGAGACCAATGCTAAAGCAAGGAAAATCTGTCATCCCTGAGACAAAGAATTCAAAATAGCTATTTTAAAGAAGCTCAACAACTTCAAGAAAACACAAGAAATCGGTGTAGAAATGTATCAGAGAAATTTAACAAAAAGACTGAAATAATTTCAAAAAAGCAAACAATAATTTTGGAGCTGAAAAGTACAATGAATGAAATTTACAAATGCAGTAGAGAGCATCAATAGCAGAATTGATCAGACAGAAGAGAGAAGCATGAGCTCAAAGACAGACGATTGGAAAATACACAGAAAAGACAAAAGAACAAAACACAAAAAGAAATAAAGAAAGCTTACATGATCTACAGGACATCAAAAGATCTAATATTTGGGTTAATGGAATTAATGATGAAACTGAGAAAGACAAAAGGATAGAAAACATATTAAAAAAAATAATAGAGAGGTTTCTAAGCCTGGAGAAATATATAAGTATTCAGGTACAAGAAGATCAAAGTTTACCAATCAGATTAAAGCAAAATAAGAATATCTCAAGACATATTATAATCAACCTCTCAAATTTCAAAGACAAAGAGACGATCCTAAAAGCAGTGGGAGAAAGGAGGCATCTCAGATATGAGTGAGTTAAAATATTCTTGGTGGCCGGGCAAGGTGGCTCACGCCTATAATACCAGCACTTTGGGAGGCCCAGGCGGGCAGATCATGAGGTCAGGAGATTGAGACCATCCTGGCTAACAAGATGAAACCCGTCTCTACTAAAAATACAAAAAAATTAACCGGGCTTGGTGGTGGGCACCTGTAGTCCCAGCTACTCAGGAGGCTGAGGCAGGAGAATGGAATGAATCCGGGAGGCAGAGCTTGCAGTGAGCTGAGATTGCACCACTGCACTCCAGCCTGGGTGACAGAGCGAGACTCCATCTCAAAATAAATAAATAAATAAATAAATAAATAAATAAATATTCTTGGCAGCAGACTTCTTGGCAGAAACCTTATAGGCCAGGAGAGAGTGAGATAATATATTAAGAATACTGAAGGAAAACACACACACACACAGACACACACACACACACACACACACACCTGCCAACTAAGAATGCTGTTTGCAGCAAGTCTATTTTCCAGAAATGAAGGAGTGATAAAGACTTTCCTAGACAAAGAAAAGCTGAGGCTTTTCCAGACAAAGAAAAGCTGAGGAAATTTATTATGACTAGATCTATACCACAAGAAATGTTAAAGAGAGTTCTTCAAACTGAAGAAAAAAACCACTAATGTGATTGTTATGCTAATATCGTAATGGTGGTGCATAAGCCACTTTTATCCTTCCTAAGAAGAATACAAGGCAAACTATTAAAATTATCACTGCAAAAAACTTTTAAGGGACAGGAAATATAAAAAATGTAAATTGTGACATCAAAAATTCAAAATGTAGGACTAGAAAGGAATTAATGTGTGCAGTTGTTTTATAGTTTTTTTGTGATCAAGGGTGAATTGGTATCAGTTTTAAATAACTAGTTATAAATATAGGATATTTTTGGTAAGCCTCATGGTAAAAAGTAAAAACCTATAATGAGACATTACAAACTAAAAGCAACAAATTAAAACATACTCCAAGAGAAAATCAAATAATTACAAAGAAAAACTATAAGAAAGGGAGAAAGAGAGGAGTTAAAACAAAACAAAGCAAAACATAACAAAACAGAAAGCAAATAACAAAATGGCAGTAGTATGTCCTTATCTATCAATAGCAACATTGGATGTAGGTGGACTAAATTCTCTAATTAAAAGACATAGACTGGCTGAATAGATTAAAAATATGTGACTACTATATGCCATCTATGGAAACTCACTTTATGTGTAAAGACACACATAGGCCAAGAGTGAAGTCATGAAAAAATATGTGCCATGCAAATGAAAACAAAAAAAAAGCAAGAGTAGCTACACTCATATAAGACCAAATAGACTTTATATCAACAACTGTAAAATGAGATATCAAAGGTTATTACATAATGATAAAAGGGTCAATTTAGCAAAAGGATATAATACTACTAAATACATATGTGTATATAAACATAAACATATACATATATGTACCCAACACTGTAGCACCCAAATATATAAAGTGAATATTAATAGATCTAAAGGGAGAGATAAATTACAATACAATATATTAAAGGAGTTCAGCACCCCACTTTTGTCAATGGACAGATCATCCAGACAGAAAATGAACAAAGAAATATTGAAGTTAAACTATATTCTGGACCAAATGGTCCTAATAGACAGTAATCAAACATTGTATTCATCTGCTCCAGAATCTGTATTCTTCCCATCTGCATGCAGAACACTGTCTAGGATACACCATATGTTAGGCCACAAAACAAGTCTCAACAAATTTAAGAGTCAAAATTATGTCAAGTACCTTTCCTGATCATAGCAAAATAAAACTATACTCAACAACAACAGGAACTTTGGAAACTGTACAAATACATTAAAATTAAACAACATGTTTCTGAATAACCAAGGAGTCAATGAAAAAATATAAAAGAAACTTAAACATGTTTCTCTTAAAACAAATAGAAACATTGGAACCTATGGGATACTGCAAAAGCAGTACTAAGAGGTCTTATTACAATAAACACCTACATAAAAACCATAAAAACTTCAAATAGCCTAATGATGAACCCAAAGCAAGAAAAAAAAAAATGTGGAATTAATAGAGAAAGTAAAAGGTCAGAACAGAAATAAAGAAAATTAAGACTGAAAAAAAAAAGATCAAAAAAGGTTTTATAAAAGATAAACAAAATCAATAAACCTTCACCTAGACTAAGAAAAAGAGAGAGAAAACCAAAACAAACAAAATCAGAGATTAAAAAGAAAAAAGTACAACTGATACCACAAAAATACAAAGGGATCATTAGAGACTACTATGAACAATTCTACTGCAGTTTTACTGGACTCTGATTATAAAATATTTCAAGGTATTAATTTTGTTTTTATGTATATTAAAATTTTATTTGGTACTTAGAATATGTCATCACATTTTATGAATACTAAAGGTGTACTTAAAAAATGATATGGTTTATGTTTATAGGACATCATTAAAAATTTATTAATTAAATAAATCTAAAGAATTATGTTCCTGGTCTCATATATCCTTATTAATTTTTGGTCTATTTTATCAATTATGACCTGAAGAGATGAATTAAATTGTATGACAACTAAGCTACTTCTCTCTGTTTTATTGTATTGTGATACTTTATTTTTAACTAATAAATATTGATTTATTTAAATTGATGCATACATAGTCATTGTTGTAAGATCTGCAT
Organism: Symphalangus syndactylus; assembly: GCF_028878055.3. Classification (NCBI taxonomy): domain Eukaryota; kingdom Metazoa; phylum Chordata; class Mammalia; order Primates; family Hylobatidae; genus Symphalangus; species Symphalangus syndactylus. The sequence goes on from NC_072428.2 coordinate 17,818,121, forward strand.
GGGAAACAACAATTTTATATAAAATAATATTATTATTCTGAGCAGTTTTAGAAAAGATGTTTCTTTATCTTACATGTCTGATAATTTAATGTGCCTAATCTTGTTGACTGTTCTTTCTTACTCTTTTGTGCGTTGTGGTGCACACTTATAACTTTCTTTTAATTTTCAAAAATGTTGCTTAAATTACATATTTCAGTATGTCTTGTCTTTATTTCTATGATGGATTTCTTTTTTTATTCTGTTTTTATTGAGCTTTGAAGCCCATAATTCCCCCCTACGGACTTTAATACCACATGCTGGCTCTCACTGAAGAGTATCTCTCCTTCCATGCCTCCCTGACTGTTTTTTCCAAATATGTTGTGTCTATCTAATTTAATTTTAGCCTTACTTTCCCTGTTTCTCGGAGTTTTACTTGTCAAAGTATGTTCAGGGAAGACTAAATAGCCTAACAGCTTGTGCAACTATTTACTTTTTCAAAATTATTGGAGAAAACCCAAAATAAAAAATTTAGTTTCAACATGTTGAGTTTAGGTATCTGCAAGGTATATAATCAGAGCTGTCTACCAGATACTTGGCAATATAAGTAACTACTTACGGAGAAAAATATTTTCACATATAAAAATGATGCAGTAACTAGCACTGAGAAAGTGGGCTTAAGAATATAAATGAGAAGAATGTACACAAAAGGAGCATATTGCTTGGAAAAACAGGTTGTTAAGAGGTGGATGTTCACAATCTAACTAATCAAGCAATATTCAAGTATACAATACCTAGAGAAGTTAGAGGATAGAAGGAGTAAACCTCAAGCAGATAATAATGTATGTCATACATATGTTGTAAATTCAAATTTAATGTCTTCCTGAGTCCCATCATAGTCTGTGTCTCCATGGAAAATAAAGGAATGAGAACACTACCAATGCAGAGAAACTTAATCACTTAATAGTAACCAGGCATTAAAAAGTGTTTAGAGATTTTCTTGTATGGTCTCACGCAAACAAAAACAAATATAAAGGGTCACAATTGGCCGGGCACAGTGTCTCACACCTGTAATCCCAGCACTTTGGGAGGCCGAGGCGGGAGGATCACCTGAGGTCAGGAGTTCGAGACCAGCCTGGCCAAAATACAAAAATTAGCCAGGTGTGATGGTAAACCTGTAGTCCAAGCTACTCCAGAGACTGAAGCAGGAGAATCGCTTGAACCCAGTAGGCAGAGGTTGCAGTGAGCCCAGATAGCACCACTGTACTTCAGCCTGGGTGACAGAGTGAGATTCTGTCAAAAAAAAAAAAAAAGTCATAATTTATCAGATTGTGGTCAAAACCATATATGGGTGAATATTTTAACAATCTAAAGTGGGTAAAGTGGGAAAGATTTGAGTTAAAGCTGTCCTGGGATGGTAGATATAAAGCAGGACTTTCCTTGGCACACCTGGGATGCATGGTCACCTAATTTTAAGGCACTTAATAAGGTACAGCATTAGTGACATGGGTATATCAGGTGGTGATAATTCCATTTTACTCAATTAATATCAACCATTAACTCTACCTCTTTATACATCCAGCTGTCTTACTTGTAATGCATGTTTATATTACTCTTTGGTTTCTAAGTAGGCTTTCCTGCAGAAAAATAGAATTTGTGCTTATTCAGGTGACACCGCTTTCTAACTCATCACACAAGCTGATTAGCCAGTATAAATAAATGAATTGCTTTTTTTGACATACAATTCATCCTTTTAGGGTTTGGGGTAGCATAAATAGATTTCTTAACAGCTTCTGGTAAGTTAATGCAGTTTTGTTGCTGAGCATGAATATACGAGGCAGGAAACCTTGGCATATTCAGGGAATAATGAGTAGAGCAATACTGCTGGAGAAGAGCTCATGAAGTTGAATTTTGACATCAGTGATCCAGAATTCTTTTTTTTTCTTTACTGATCCAAATTTTTTAAGGGATGGCTCTCAGCCTTGTAGCCAGAGCAGTGTTTCTTCATCCCCATGAAACATTAGCAGAGAAATTATACCCGAGGTTTCCACCTGGTCATTGATGCTCCCTGCTATCACTGTGCAAGCTATCATTTTCTTCTGAATGTTTTTCCACACAGAGAAAACATAATTTTTTTCTGAAGTTCTTTTCATGTAGACTGTGGTCTCTGAAAATCTACTGAAATCTCTCTTTTTCCTTGTTATATTCTCAGTCCTCCATTCGTTGCACATATTTTCAAAATTTATTCTTGTCCTCTGTATCTGTGAAAAGTGAATAGCCCAATAAACTCTGAGATTTAGGCATTCTTCTTTTTTATTGCATTGTTGGTAGTTCTTATCCCTAGCCAGACATGTTAAGTGACAGACAGTGATAGCGGAGGTAATAAGGCTACCTTAATTCTAAACCAAAGTAAGCAGGCTGTCATAAAAATATGGAATTGAATAGATGACAAACTAAATTCTCTCTCTGAAAGCAATTATTTCTGAACCTCAGATCTAATAATCTGCAATTCTGAAAGCTTAGGGAAGTGCTCATTTGTGGCTCAATCAATTTAAAACTAAAATCTGCATGACGGTACAGATAGCAGCTGAGAGAAAGGTTTTTTTCCTCTGCTCTGAACAAATAACAGACATCTTTTGTAATACCTATTGGCTTTCAATTTATTACAACAATAGTATATTATGCAATCCTCTATATCATCAAATAATAGCTTCCCTGACTAGTATGATCAAATTTTTGTGCAGGAACACAAAGGTAAATAATGAATAAAATAATGCCCTTCCCCAGAGAAAGGCATGAGTCCTATTAGGCAAATATTTGTTAAAAGAAATTTAGCTCTGTGTAAAATTGTATTTCTTAAATAATATATTTAATATGAGGAGTATCGTAGTACATATGAATAGCCTTATTTGATTATGTATTTGAAAATGGCTTGCTAAGAATGGCACAGAAGAAATGAATGGTTATGTATAATAATCCTATTATACTATGAAATAATTGTAAGTGAAAATCATTCAATATATTTTGAAGCACTATCACGAGTCAGAATTAAATATGTTATAACTTATAATCCCAAACTAATGACTAGCTATTATTTCCATTTTAGCTTCAGGAAAAAGTAGGTTTTGAGTCATAAAATCCTTACCTAAGATGACATTAAGAAAGTGGAAGGGTCAAGATTAAAGCACTTATCAGTCATATTCCAAAGCCCAGGCTTAGTCCACCATGTCATCTCTACTTACTGAGTTATGTGATAGATTGAGTCCAAAATAAACTTCTCATATTAGCATAATTGAGTAAATATATATTTTTTAACAATATAGTTACCCTTAGAAAAAATGTATTTATTAATGAAAATAACTATTAAATGTCTAGTTCCATAAAATGGAAAACTGAAAAGTAAAAGTAAAAATAACTATGCCTAGAAAGTGAAAACAATTATGTTAGTGTTCTTCACTTGATACTGAATTAAGCAATTAAGAGTAGATGTGCCAAGATTATGTATACAGGTGAATGCCCTCTGTTCTCATTGTTTACCTTGAGCCCCTAAAATAATGACCTTTTACATTATATAAACTCAGAGAAGTCGAAACCTAGAAAGAGTTAAATTTGTACAACACATTCATTTTCTAAATACGGAAATGCATACTTGGGGAATTATTGTGAGTCACCTAAGATTTAATAAGGTTGAGAAAAAAACTGAAAACAAACTGGTAATTCTTATTTAATATAAAGTGGATTCAACTTTTCTTAAACTCTAAAAAAATCCCAATATTTTGTTAAGGTGGAGAGTTAGTATTAAGTGAGTGAACAGAATATTGCTTAAGTCTAAAGACACATAACTTATATGAAAATGTCTCCTATAAATTGTGTATTTCATATATCTTTTTGTTCAAACTTGAATTGCTATGGATTGTCTAGTAGTACTTTTATTCCATTATTACTTTTCTTCTTTTTCCTTGGGCTGCAACTATAAGTGGTGTATTAGCCTGTTCTTGGCATTGCCATAAATAACTACCTAAGACTGGGTAATCTATAAAGGAAAGAGGTTTAATTAGCTCCTGGTTCCACAGGCTGTACAGGAGGCAGGGCTGGGGAGGCCCCAGGAAACTTACAATCATGGTGGAAGATGAAAGGGAAGCTGGCAAGTCTGACATGGCTGGAGTAGGAGGAAGAGAGAGTGTGGGAAGGTGCTACACATTTTTAAACAATCAGACCTTGTGAGAACTCATTCACTATCACAAGAACAGAAAGGGGGAAACCTTCCCCCATGATCCAATCATCACCCACCAGGCCCCTCCTCCAACACTGGGGATTACAATTCGACATGAGATTCTGGTGGGGACACAATTCTAAACCACACCAACTGGGTACTATAATATATAATACAGTATATAACTGTAATCTAGAATTAGAGAAAGAGTTTAAGTGCTAGAATTAGAGAGTTTAGAAAGGCAAGATGATGCTTGGGGAATGGTTTATGTTACAACGTACAGCTATACAGGAACACATAAGGAGTCGAGTTTGGTAGACAGTAAGTATGGTTCTGTGATAGGTATATGCAAGATTACAAAATTGTTCACATGATTTGAAGGTGGCATTTATTGCTTAGGTATATTATATATATATATATATATATATATATTCTAATTAAGAGACATAGCATTAAGTTCAAGTTTAAAAGTGAAACAGAGAGCATACTCTGAATTACTAGAAAAATTACAATGGTTTCAGCTTTACTCTAAAGAGTAAACTTTATATTTGTGTTCACCAAAGTAGAACAACACTATAGAGAAGGACTAATTCCAAGGAGAGTTTACTAGTACAACATATGGCAATAAAGTGCTTAGTGACTTTATTATGACACCTGTCCTTATAAGCCCTTTACTTACATTAACTTATTTAAGACTCAGAGTAATAGTAGAAGATGGTTGTATTTATCACCCCAACTTATGAATGAATAACTGAGGCATACAGAGGTTATTACTGCTGGATTTCTGTACAATCACTCCATTATTTTTCTTGAAAATATTTAGATCACTAAATTTTGATTTCCCCCATCTTAATAGTCTCTGAATGCTGCTTGCAAACAGAAAAGTTATAGTAACCTTTGCATTGCCTTTATTTTATGTTAAAATATGTTTTATAGATGAAGCTGAAACTGACAGCAGATGGTGGTTGGAAAGAATCCAGTATTTTTCCTTTCTCCTTCATGTAATAGTTTTTACTATCCTCTCCTCACTTCACAGATTCATTCCATTAAAATAAATTTCAAGAAATTTAACTAATGAAGCTATTCTATAAATATATACTTGGTTTCTGTTTTTAAATATATAAAACAAACTTAAGGCACATGTTTCAATTGTAGATCAACCATTTCTCTTACGTATTACCATAGTGGTCACCTGCCTACTATTACTCTTGCCTTTACCATCCTTAGTCTTTAAATGATAATATGAAATATGAACAGTGATTATTCATGTTTTCATTCTAAAGGACTCTAAAGGTTACATGAAGCATTGCCTCTTTATTTCAGAAGAAAGAAAAACATTCTCAACTAATTAGAGATATTGTAATGTTCAAATGATAGTAAGGTTAAAACAGACATTATTTTTTATCAAGCAATATAAACACTTTAGATCATCAGGCATGGTACAAAGCCATGAGTACAGTAAGGCTTGATGTCTCAAAGGGTAGTATAATTTCCCTTTTAGGAAGAATTATTCATTTATTTATTTATTTTGAGATGGAGTCTCAATCTGTTGCCCAGGCTGGAGTGCAGTGGCACCATCTCGGCTCACTGCAAGCTCCGCCTCCCAGGTTCAAGCAATTCTTCTGCTTCAGCCTCCAGAGTAGCCGGGACTACAGACATGCGCCACCACGCCTGGCTAATTTTTTGTATTTTTAGTAGAGACAGGGTTTCACCATGTTGGTCAGGCTGGTCTCGAACTCCCGACCTCAGGTGATCCGCCGGCCTGAGCCTCCAAAAATGCTGGGATTACAGGCATGAGCCATTGCACCCAGCCCTGAAAGAAAATTCTTTAAAAAATACATACATAAAAACCAAATAAAATGTGAAAATAATGCTTTGAAATTATTTTACCAATTTTTAATCCAAAAAGGTTTTGATATGTAAACAATTGGATAATCATTAGGTATAAAAGAATAGTTTAATACTAGGAGAAATAAATGAAATTTTATTATCATATAAAATTTTTAATTGGTAATGTTCTAAAATTATGTTTTAGTATATTGCAGAATGATAGCTTATGAAACAACAACTAGTGATTAGATATTTTAGGCTTTTGGTAAACATAAATTTCTTAATTTAAAAGCTGAATAGTAATGCATATCATTTCATTTACAAACCTTAAAATGCACGTTTCACTCCCCACAGAAAGAAATACTTAATATTAAACTGATTATTTGGTTGTAAATTTATTTCCAAATTTAACGGAATGTGTAATACAACATATAAGGTACTTTTTATTTGTTAAAGACCATTTATTTCATACATCCTGCATGCAATGTATTGAGCTTTCAATTAAAAAAAAATCCAAGGTAAACCATGTTCTGTACATAATTATTTAAAAACTATTGCCAATATAGTGAGTGGTATTTTAAAATAATATTTATCATTGCTCCACACTCAACATCATTAATGTTGCACTCACTCTGTAATAGTTCTTATGCTTCCACTCCTGAACAGATTTTATATTTTTTATTTTTACTCTCCTTAAAAAAATTAAATTCTGCAGTTGCATTTTTTGTAAATATAAGCCAAACTGCTTGTTGTAGTTATGTTTAGATAACATCTGGGAGCATTACCCCAAAGCAAAGAGGATCTATTTTCAATTCATCTCCAGAATGTTGGAGTGTACTAATTCATTGTCAGTTGACTATTTTGTTTGGAACACTGCATTTATTAGAGAAAAGAATTCATGATTTGATGTGGTGTTTTTCACAACAGAAATGTATGAAAGAAAAATTACCTCTTTCATGATCTATTGCGGTGATTTTATCTGGAGGAAAATGCAGAAACCTTTCAAATATTATTGCATGCTTTATGTGAAGCATGTGTACAGAGAATATCACTGCCAACCAACAACATTTGACAGTCTCTTGTGAGTCTAAAACCACTGAAAAGAATACTATTTTTAACTTGAAAATTGAATGATATCGATTGATTTTTAATAAATGCAACTACTTTCCATATTTGTGTCAGTAAACCATTGCTCCCTAACAAAATTGCAATGAGCTACAATTTATACCTTGTCCCTTTTATTGAAAAGAATAGCTAAGGGTGATAATGGATAGAGAGATGTGCAAAATTAGTGCCAGTGATGAAATATACCACACAAAGGGTAACATCAGAATAATCTCGACCGTGCATTAACAAGATAGAAAGATCTTGAATTAACAAGAATAAACTAAACCCAAATCTAGCAGAAGAAAAGATATAACTATAATCAGAGAAAAACTAAATGAAATTGAGACTCAAAAATATCATACAAAGGATCAATAAAACAGAATTGGTTCTTTGAATGGATAAAGACGATTGATAGACCACTAGCCAAATTAATAAAGAAAAAAGATAATATTCAAATAAGCACTATCAGAAATGACAAAAGTGGCATTACAGCCAATCCCACAGAAATACAAAAGATCCTCAGAGACTACCATAAAATTCTCTATATAAAAAACCTAAAAACTAGAAAAGCTAGAGAAAATTGATTAATTTTTTGAAACACACAATCTACCAAGGTTAAACTAGGAAGAAGCAGTAATTCCGAACAAAACAATAACGAGTACTAAAATTGAAACTGTAAAGCACCTACCAACCAAAAAAAAAAAAAAAAAAAAGAAGACCCTGAGCCAAATGGATTTAGCCACATTTTAGCAGATATAAAAATACAAATAAGAGCTTGTCCCAATCCTACTGAAACTATTCCAAAAAATCAAGGAGGAAAGGTTTCTCTCTAACTCATTCTATGAAACGGGTATCTTGACACCAAAATCTGGCAAAGACACAACAAAGAAATAAAATCACAGGAAAATATCCCTGATGACATAGGTTCAAAAGTCCTCAACAAAATACTAGCAAAATGAATCTGGCACCACATCAAAAATATAATTCATCATGATCAAGTAGACTTTATTCCTGTGATGCAAATATATTTCAACATACACAAATCAATATATGTAATTCACCACATGAACAGAATTAAAAGTAAAAACCATATAATCATCTCAACAAATGCAAAGAAAAGCATTTCATAAAAAACAGCATTCCTTCATGATAAAAACCCTTAACGAACTCAGCATTGAAGGAATATACCTAAAAATAATAAGAAGCATCTCTGAACAAACCAGAAAAACACAGCCAAATCATACTAAACAGGCATAAGTTGAAAGCATTCCCCCTGAGAACTGTCAAATAACAAGGATATCCATTCTCATCACTTCTACTCAATATAGTATTAGAGGTCCTAACCAGAGCAATCAGGCAAGAGAAAGAAATAAAGGGCATCTAAATAGGAAAAGAGAAAGTCAAATTACCTCTCTTTGCTGACAATGATTCTAAACTAAGAAAACTCTAAAGATGGCTGAGTGCAGTGGCTCACGCCTGTAATCCCAACACTTTGGGAGGCCGAGGCAGGTGGATCACGAGGTCAGGAGTTCAAGACCAGCCTGGTCAAGATGGCGAGACCCCATCTCTACTAAAAATACAAAAAAATTAGCCGGCCGTGGTGGCGTGTGCCTGTAATCCCAGCTACTTGGGAAGCTGAGACAGAGAATTGCTTGAACCCAGGAAACGGAGGTTGCAGTGAGCCAAAATTGTGTCACTGCACTCTAGCCTGGGCGACAGAGTGAGACTCCATCTCAAAAAAATAAATAAATTAATTAATTAATTAAATTAAATTAAATTAAATTAAATAGAAAAGAAAACCCTAAAGATTCTGCCAAAAGACTCCTAGACCTTGTACGTAACTTCAGTAAGATATAAAATCAATGTACAAAAATTAGTAGCATTTATTTATACTAATAGCATTCAGTCTGAGAACCAAATCAAGAATGCAGTACCATTTACAGTAGCTACGCACATGCGTGCGCACACACACACACACACACTCACACCTAGAAATACATCTAACCAAGGAGGTGAAACATCTCTACAATGAGAACTACACAACAGAACTGAAAGAAATCACAGATGACACATAAAAAAAATCCCGTGCTCATGGATGGGAAGAATCAATATCAATAAAATATCTATACTTCTCAAAGCAATCTACAGATTCCACATTGTTCCTGTCAAATAAACAATGCTATTTTTCACAGAATTAGAAAAAACAATTCTAAAATTCATATGGAACCAAATGGAACCCCAATAGCCAAAGCAATCTTAAGCAAAAAGAACAAAGCCAGAGGCATCATATTACCTGACTCCAAACTATACTGAAAGGCTATAGTAACCAAAACAGCATGACACTTTTTATTTTATACTAGAAATATAAAAGTAGACACATAAACCAGTGGAACAGAATAGAGACCCCTGAAATAAAGCTGTACACCTACAACTGAATGGTCTTTGAGAAAGTTGACAAAAATAAATAATAAAGAAAAGATGTCCTATTTAATAAATGGTGCTGGGAAAACTGGATAACAATATTCAGAAGAATGAAACTGGACCCCTACCTCAGCATACACACACATTAACTCAAAATGGATTGAATTCTTAAATGTGAGATTTCTAAGTGTAAAAATCCTAGAAGAAAACTTAAGAAATACTCATAGACATTAGCCTAGGCACATAATTTATAACTGAATCCTCAAAAGCAAATTCAACAACAAAAACAATTAAGTAGGACCTAATTAAACTAAAGAGCTTGTGCAAAGCAAATGAAACTATCAAGTGTAAACAGGCAACCTATAGAATGGGAGAAAATATTTGCAAATTGTGCATTTAACAAAGGACTAATATTCAGAATCTATCAGCAACTCAAACAAAACAAGGAAAAAACAACACATTTGTAAAGTAGGCAAAGGACATGAGCAGACACTCCTCAAAAGAAAACATACATGCAGCCAATAAACATTAAAAAAGTTCATCATTACCAATCACCAGAGAGATGCAAATCAAAACCATGATGACATAACATCTTACACCAGTCAGAGTGGCTACCATTTAAAAAGTCAAAAAATAACAAATTTTGTCAAGGTTGCAGAGAAAAGGGAATGCTGTTCACATGTTTTCTCTTGTAAGTGAAAGCTAAACATTGGATACACATGGACATAAAGATAAGAACAATAGACATTGAGGATTCCAAAAGGTGGGAGGGCAGGAGGAGGGCAACAGTCAAAAAGCTGACTATTGAGTACTGTGTTCACTACTTGGGTGATGGAATCATACCAAGCCAAAACTTCAGCATGTACCCCCTGAATCAATATTAAAAAAAATTTTTTTGAAGTATAACCTGGGCAGGTGGATGGTGTTGACAGATACCAAATTGTTTTACATTTCTAATGATCAGAATAAATGGAATTGACACAAAAGTAGTTTTTGCCTCAAAACTCAAATGGTTCTACTGAATATACATGAATATATATGTATATATATACACATGTATATATATGTATATATGTATATATACACGTATATATGTATATATACATATGTATATGTGTATATATATGTGTGTGTGTATATATATATATATTTTTTTTTTTTTTTTTTTTTTGACAGAGTTTCACTCTTGTCACCCAGGCTGGAGTGCAGTGGCACGGTCTCGGCTCACTGCAACCTCTGCCTCTTGGGTTCAAGCGATTCTCCTGCCTCAGTCTCCTGAAGTAGCTGGGATTACAGGCGCCCGCCACCGTGCCCAGCTAATATTTTTTTTTTGTATTTTTATTTGAGATTGGGTTTCACCATGTTGGCCAGGCTAGTCTTGAACTCCTGACCTCAGGTGATCCACATGCCTTGGCCTCCCAAAGTGCTGGGATTACAGGCTTGAGCCACCACACCGGACCAGACATGAATATTTTTTAAAAAATACCAGAAATTGTTGTTTAATTTTTTTAAACTATTGTTGACCACTTTGGTAAGTATTTTTAAATTATATTACCTGCAATATTCCATAAATGTCATACAGAATTTTTAAAGAAGAATTACATGCTTTTATTTATTTATTTATTTATTTATTTATTTGAGACAGAGTCTCGCACTGTCACCCAGGTAGGAATGCAGTGGCGCGATCTGGGCTCAAGGTAAGCTCCACCTCCCAGGTTCACGCCATTCTCCTGATTCAGCCTCCTGAGTAGCTGGGACTACAGGGGCCTGCCATCACGCCCGGCTAATTTTTTGTAGTTTTAGTAGAGATGGGGTTTCACTGTGTTAGCCAGGATGGTCTTGATCTCCTGACCTCCTGATCTGCCTGACTCGGCCTCCCAAATTGCTGGGAGTATGGGCCATTCTTCTAATTTTAAGAGTTATAAAAGCCAATTAAATGTCCTTGTTTTGCCATTCCCAAAACCTAGAAGCAATTTGTCCCTTAATTGCTCTTTGAATAGTCACAGATTCATCTCTTCCACTTTCAAAGTATCTTCCTTCCATATATTCTGTCTTACTAGTGTTCCTATCTCATTCTCAACTCTAATGATGCTCTAACTCTACCATTTTCTTTTTCTCATCACTGAAAGTCATCATGTCCTAGCAATTGGCCCTCAACTTACTGTCCTACTGACTTTTGTTGAGCCATCATATTCACCGCATCAACTGGTCACTCTATGACCTGAACATTGAGGTTAGAAATATTAACTTAAAATACTTTATATGTTTGATGATTATCCCCTGTTTAATGCCAGTACTTTTATCAGTTCTTCAGTCTAATAGGAAAAAAAAGGTGTAAGTTCTTTATGTAACTGGGCACTTCATGATCTGCTCTTAATTTTTATTCTCAGCCTCTATAATAATTTAACAACATCATTTGTTTTTCTTTCTTTCTTTAAATTTCTGAATTATTTTCTCCCTGCCTAGGAAGCTTCCATTTAGATGATTCCTCATCAGTCATGCCCTTAGGTAGAGTTTATTGCAAATATATATATATATATAAAATAACCTTGTTTTAACTTTAGAAAAGTTTTAGATTTTTGGAAAATGGGGAAGATAGCTCAAAGAGATCTCATATATCTGACATCCAATTTCCCATATTGTTAACATCTTATATTAGTATAGTATTTTTTCTACAATTAATGAATCAATATTTATCCATAACTAAGTCAAATCCATACTTTATTCACATGTACTTAGTTATTATCTAAGGTACTTTTTCTGTTCCAGGATCTCATCTAGGTTAACACATTACATTTAGTTGGCAAGTCCCTTTAGGCGCTTATAAATTATAATGTTTATCAGACTTCCTTGTTTTTAATGACCTTGACAGCTTTCAGGAATATTTATAAGGTATTTTGTAGGATGTCCCCCAGTTGGGATTTGTCTGTCATTATTCTCATGACTATATTGAAGTTATGAATTTTGGGTGAGAAAACATCTCTGTAGTTGCAATGTCTTATCACATCATATCCAGGGTACATGCTATCAATTTTTTTAGCAGTTTTCATGTTGACCTTCATTGTCTGATTGAAGTAGTGTTTGTCAAGATTCTCCACTATATGCTTTTTTTCTTGTTTCCATAACTTTTTGGAAATCATTATGTGCTGCTCCATAATAAGACTCTTTAAAGACAGAGTCTCAAAATATATTAGTAGCAATTCTTCTATATAAGAGATTTGTCTATTCTTCTTCAATTATTAAAGCATTTATTTATATCAGCTTGGATTTATGGGTATCTGTTTTACTTATAACATTATTGATATGGTTTGGCTCTGTGTACCCACCCAAATCTCATCTAGAATCTCAATCCCAACATGTTGAGGGAGGGATCCAGTGGGAGGCAATTGGATCATGGGGGCAGTTTTTCCCATGCTGTTCTCAACGATAGTAAGTCAGTCTCACGACATCTGATGGTTTTATAAGTGGCAGTTTCTCCTACGCTCTCTCTCTTGCTGCGTTGTGAAGAAGGTGCCTGCTTCCCCTTTACCTTCCACAATGATTCTAAGTTTCCTGAGGCCTCCCGAGCCATGCAGAACTGTGAGTCAACGAAACCTTTTATTATAAATTACCCAGTCTCAGGCATTTCTTTACAGTAGTGTGAAAATGGACTAATACAATTATCTTATTTATTTTCTTGCTCAAATTGTCTAGATTTGGTCATTCGGCACTTTCTTGGTTAGTTTCAGTGTCTCTTTCATATTCTAACACCATTATGTCTGTGTGTGAGTGGTATTTTTATTTACTTGTTTGAGCACATCCTTACTTTCTGGAACAACAAGAGGCCCTGGGCTCATCTTGTGTTTTTCTTGTCCCTTGTCTTAGATTCAGACATTTTTTTCAAGAAGCCCTGGTGCCCTTTATTGGGGAATGGTATTAAAAACAAATATCTGGGTGCTAGATATGCGTACTGCTACTGGAATCTCATTGCTTCTAGGCTCTTTAAACAGAGAGAGCAGGGAGATATACGTGTGGATACTAACCCATTGTCTGACATATAATAGGTAATTTTTAAAATGAAGGCAAGATTGAGTGAAAGAACAAAATAATTTTATGTGATGAATAACTTCAAAGGTAATTGGAGTAATCATGTGTTGAAGAATAAGATTATAGTGACAATTTGTTTTGCATTAAGTGTCCAGTACATTGGGACTGGATTTTTCCTAACCTCACATTAACGTCCTTTATTCAAAGATTTGTCCTTTGAAATATGTTCCAATATTCACTAGGGCCATCTATTGACAAATTAATTTATAAGAAAAAGTTAATTTTACCCCATATGTAATAATGTAGAAACAAATGTTCTTTACTTTAACAAAAGGTTCTATCCCTTTCAGTCAGGTATGAGTGACAAATTATTTTGAAGCCAATAAATATATTTGAACAATATTTACTTTCTAATTTAGAACATAAGTGCTGGGCTATATATTATTTGTGGATGTGATGAGACAAAATTAATAGTAAATATATTGAGGGCAGTATATAAAGAAGATGTGTGTGATGTTACAACATAATACACATTTAGTGAATTACTTATTTGTTAAACACATTAGACTATATTACTTACATAAAAATTGCTAAGGTATTTAATTTTTACTTCAGAGACTGAAATTAACAACAAAGTAATTTTAAGAAGTTGCCTAGTATCACTTATCTGTTAAGTGTCAGGCCTGTGTTTAAAGTTTTGAAGCTAGGGTTTATTTTTATACTTCAAACAGGCCATTTATATCAAGTGTATGTTTGATCAGAGGTAATTGTTTGATTCAATTAGTTTTCATTAAAACCAAAATCTAAGTTCTTTCAATGATATAGCTATCCTACTTTATATCTCATTACTGAATTACCTTCCTTTTATGTGTGGCACCTTATAGCAAAATGTGATATAAATAGACTAAGCAATGATGCAGAAGAAACCTAAAAAGAGCAAATTTGTCAGAATATACCATAATCATATAAGATGATTCATTTACTGATTTTCTTTTTACCTCAACTATATCTATAATGTCAATTTTTCTCCTGTACCCTGAGGGAATTACAAGTTATTTTCAGTGTCAATGCTTCACTTCCCACATAGGCCCATTCTTTTAGAAATAAAACTAATGGAAGCAGAAGAAAGTGACTTAAGAGATTCTCGAATTTGTGGTATGTGAAAATTTATTCCCAAACTCATCTCTTGCCTTTCTTGCCAAGATTCTGGACTTTCATGTACTTTCTGCTGACTTTTTGAAATTTATATTCTTTTCTCTTACTCTTTCTGAGATAGAACTTGGATGGATGTCTACTTCCAACAGTAAATCAGTTGCTGTATGCACAAAGAACATTTGTTGCAGTAAATATTTTTCCTTGATTCCTGAGCAAAATCTGAGCCAAGCATTAGTTAGGCTTGGTAAATGACATGAGGTTGATGCCACTGGAATGTTTTATGTTGATTGAAAAATGTGGGAGACAAATGTTTGTTAGTGAATCAGTTGGAGAAATATGATTTGCCTAGGCCCTGCTCTTATAAGACAGCTACCAACTTTCAAACTGCTATGACAATAAAAGGGAAGAAATTATCAAAAGGAAAGTCTACCCAATTTTTAACACATATTAACCATGAGCTATGAGTTTGTCCATTTCTATAATTTTAGAAAATAGATTATAGTCATTCATTGATCCTAGTGAGAGGAGTGGCATAAATATTGTCATTATAATATTTTATGAAGAAACACAGACTAGCTCTTGTGCCTTGGCACCGTTGTGATTGCATTAGAAAGGTTTCCAGATTCTTTTTTCTGCTTTTTAGTGATCAAGGTGAGATATAAAAAGAAATTAATCTAAGCGACTTAAATGGAGAAGAAAGCCTTTATTCAGCTGATATAGATCAGGAAGCACCTGCATACCAGTTGAATCCCGGAAGAAACAGTGACAGGATTTTTACAGGACATGGGATAGTTGCTCACCTGTCTAGCAGTTTTGGTTCAAGCAGTTTTGTTTTGTTTCGTTTTTTACTTAACCAAAACACCCACATTGTTGTGGACTATTCGAGTTTTCATATTCATTGCTAAGAGCCCTGATAAACATCAGAAAAATGTTTTCTGAGAATCATTTTGCAAGCCTTGCAGTCAATCAGCTAATCAAGGTGAGGGACAGAGGTCACTAACAAACCTGCGCATTCTGCACATGTATTCCAGAAATTAAAAAAAAAATAAATTTTTAAAAAAGAAAAGCGGGCAAAGGTAGAAAGCAAGAGAGGAGCTGGGGCCTGCTATCATGTTTTCTTGTCTTTTTACTGAGAAAAGGTAAAATTCTTCTCTTTCCTTGAAAAATACATAGCCTTCTTTGGTGGAACTGAGGTAGGTCAAACCACCAAAGCTTGCTTTTGTTTTAAAGACTGGGAAGAATGTTTACTCATTCTCAGTGGAGACTTTCTCACTCTTGTCACTCTACTCATTTTATGGTGGATTCCCCAGAAGTAGATACTGACATAATGACTTTGTGAAAGTGATTACAGGAATTGTTCACAGGACAAAACCAGAAGAAACATGAAGAAATAAGATCTCCATGTGAGTAGACCAAGTTTTTGGCATCTAAAAAAGTCCTACAGAAATAAATTTTGGCTCTATTTCACAGGATAGGCATGGAGAGAGTGAAGATCACATATTAATCAGGAGACAAGAAAACTTGGGTTTATATTTTCTAATAGGCGACTCAGTGGTTAACCTCTAACTCCAGTGGATGTACAAATGTAGACACTCCCACTCACAGTACCTACAGGTAAAGTGATTTGGGGTAGCCTGAGTGCAGTTCTAGGGAAAGGATACCCACGTGCAGGGATTATCTAATATGTGGTGATGGGAGTGACAGCCAGTGAGCGCAAAAGTAATAAAGGAAACTATGGGACTTTTCACTTTCTATTCAAATACAACAAAAATTCAAAAAAAAATATTTTATCAGGTATCTTACAGGAAAAACTAAATTGGAGAATAAAACATGGCCTAATATCTCCCTTTAGCAACATAGAATTTGAGACCCTCATAATCCAAAATAAGTTATTTAATTGCAACAGGTAAGATAGAGCAATAGCATGAGATCTAGGCCAGAGGTTGGAGGGTCCTGTTTTTGAAGTACTTACTGGAAACACAGTATTCATCTCTTTTTCTCGTATGTAAGGAAGAATTAAGAAAATGGAGGTAAAAACGGGTACCCCTCAGAATTTCTGATAGTCTAGAAACTATGGTGGGACTTCCTTTTCTTTTGGCCAACATGAAAACTAGTTTTGATTTTACATATGAGATAATTCATGTACACAGTGGTTTAATGGTTTTCCCAATGACAAGTGGTAGAACTTCAATTTTGACCAGGAATTCTACCTCCAGGATCAATACTCTTAACCACTATGTTGTATTGCCTTAGTGAAGTTGCCAGAAAGTACAGAGTTAAAAAATTATTCCTTTCCTCAAGGACCCTTTTTTAACCAGATTGGTTCATTATGACACCAAAAGATACCTTAATTTCCCTTGTTGAAATACTGATATGGAAGACATACTTGTTTCAGTGAATGTGAAGTATCATATTTTGTAGAATTTCAAAAACTTTGGAGAGAGTGCAGCAAGTGGAAAACCTTCTTGATTCAAAAATAGATAGACTAATGTTTAGCTTAGTTTTGTGATATCCAATGAAGGATGAGATCTGGAAACACAAATTTTAAATGAAACTATTAAATCATGCTAAAGATTGTATCAGAATGTGAAAAATACTTTGTCACTTTTTTTCAAGTAATATTCGGTGATGCACCAAGAAGATGTGTTTTTCCCTAGGCATGATCTCTATGGCAAAGTGTAATATATCTGAAGTTTGTGAATTTTCCTTTCCCCTAATCTGTTCTAAAAGACTTCTCTTTAAAATCTCCCTATAAAAAATATTATAAACTGTGCTATTACTAAATAATTTTATGATACTGATATAGTCATAAGGAGAAGACTTGTCTTCTTTAAAGAAGAGCTTTAGAGAAGACTTGTCAAGTTTCAGAGTTAAACCTCATCTATCTAATTCACTTTGATTTTGTAAATGAAGAAAATAAGGTTAACTGACATGACCAATAACACATTAGCTTAGTATTGAAGTTAATACCAATCTTTCTCTAGCTCAGTTATTTTCAACTAGCTGATTTTGTACTCCCAGGGACATTTGAGAAAGTTCAGAGACATTTTTGATGGTCATAACTTGGGAAAAAGGTTGCTACTACTATCTGGTGAGTGGAGGTCAAGGATGCTGGGAAACATCCTACAAATTACAGGACATCTTCCCACAGCAAAAACATTATTCAGTCCAAAATGTTAATAAGCCCAAACCTCAGAGGTTAAGAAAATCTAGATGATAACAATGTTAGATAAGCAAATGCATATGCTAAAACAAATTTTAATTGCTTATGTAATGAAAATATGTCCTTGTTCAACTGAATTCTGAAGCAACTACTCCTGATTGGGAGAATCTCCTTCAAGCTATGGTTCAGATTCCCAGGTATATTAGTTTTCTAAAGCAATGGAACAAGTTACTACTAAATGTAAGTAACCCCAAAATGTAAGTGCATTAACAGTAGCAATAACAACACATGTACTATACCTTACAGTTTCTGTGGGTCAGAAATTTGGAAGCAGCTTGGCTAGGCAGTTCTAACTAAGCATTTCTCATGAGGAGTCACATATTGGCCAGGGATGTAGTCATCTGTGAGCTTGATGAAGGATGAAAGCTTTCAGTAGCTTCCGGGGGACTCATTGACATAGCTGGCAAATTGATGCTGACTGTTGGCAGGTTTCTCATTACACCCCAAATGGGCTTCTCCATGGGGTTTCTTGAGTGTCACCATGAAATCCAAGTAGAAGAAGCAAGTCAAGAAACAAAAGTGGGAGCTGCATTGCAGTTTTTGATACAGCCTTAGAAGTCACACAACATCACTTCCACAGTATTGTGTGTGTCACACAGTTCAGCCTTGATTCAATTTGTGAAGGGACTACACAAAAGCTTGATTATCAGATGTGATAATCATTGGAAGTTTTCATTACTGCAGATTATTGCACGTCATTACTTCCATTGTGTCTTCACTATATTCTACTTAAGACTTTGGAGATCACCACTGGTTCATCTCTATCCCAACCACCATGAAGAAGACAAAGACAGAGAGCACCACATGCAGGAGAGTTTTGGGCCAGAACTTGCAGATGTTCACATTCTTTCTTGGTAAATGAAAATCATGGCATGCATGGAAAGTGGAGTTGATCTGTGTGCTCAGGAAGAGGAGTGAACAAATATTGCAAAGTACCTGCCAGTCTCTGACATACTTCCAGAAGGTTACTTAACACATTTTAGGCAATATTGTGCAAAAATGCTGTTCTCAAAATAAAGAAGATAGGGAAATATAATTGGGAGAGGAAAATATAATTAATAATCAGAATGACAGTCACTATTCAATGAGTATATTATACAATTTGGTGTCACATAATTCCTATTTTTATTGTAACATAGTAAAAGTATTTTTACTTCTTCTAAACATTAATTTAGAAGGATAGCAAACTAACAGCAGTTAAGTGCTTTTTTGTGCTATATAATGTGCAACACATTTGACAGACTTAGTGCTATGTTATGCTTACATCAGACTCAAGAAATAACTATTATAATTCTTATGCTACGTATGAGGAAATAGACTAAAAATTCAAGTATATTACCAAAAGTGATATGGCTAATAAGTAAAATATACAAAATTCAAAACTAGGTTGGTCTCAACCTAATATCCTTGAAGGAGGTATTTTCCGTTATACCACCAAATTGCCATTAGTGTGTTCTGTGCTTCCTTAAAAAGATATGTGAGGGTTTATAAACGTTATTTACTTTTTTTTTTAGAAATTCCTTTACAGACAATTACTCACACATTCTAGATATGTCTAAAATTGCAGACTTTTCTTTAACCTTGTACAGAAGGACATAATGCAAAATAACAGGAAACCCTGGCCTCCAAATAGCATTGTGTTAGAGTGCTTTTATCTTATTTGGAAGCATTTTTGGAGAGTGATTTCATGCATGCAAATAAAGTAGTGCATAAACAAAGAAATTTAGCTATAGAATATTTAAATGATATCAGCCAGAAGCCACAAATACGTCTTTAAAGGACAGATTGCAAAGAAATCTACTAGAAGCCGAAATACTCTTTTTAAAAGAAGTCTTTTAGACACACAGCACATTTCCTTGCTTATTTCCCATAAATTTTGTGTGACGAATCACTCAGTGTCATCATTCAATGCTTGAAAAGGTATTTTATGATCAAGTGATGATTACTTTAGGGTGATGAGACTTGAAAGGTATGCAGATGTGCTCTTTGATGGAGGAGCCATTTACCTATGAAAAGCAACATTACTAGAGAACTGATATGTTTAAGAAGTAAATGGCAAACCAAGTAAGCCCACAGTATTTGGCTGTTTCTTAAGCAGCAATATATCCAGAAACATCCAATGCTAGGATCAGAACATGGTAATGTAGTTAAACACTGGAAAAATCCATCATTTTTCAATCTTAGCAGAGAGCTAAATTGGGTCTAAAACATACACATTAAGACACATAACAATTGTCTCTGAATGCTCACAGACTTCTGATCTCTTTTTATTGCTCCTCTGTTAACTTCAATTCAACAAGGATGCCTTTTTGTTACTTCTGCTGGTGTTTTAGCTGTGCTTTTTTTCTTTTTGAGGTGGTGGCTATTTTCATTATTGCAAACTGGACTTATCTAACTTTGCACGTATTAATAGTTTACATGAATACTCTTATTTTGGAAGTTTATATTTTTTAAATTTTAACTTTTATTTTAGATATAGGTGGTATATTTTTATGTATTACACATTAAAATTATTTCTTAATATATTGGGAATGAATTCTCAGGTGTTTTGGAACTGCAGTTAATTTGTGGGAAGTAGAGGATTTTCTAGCCCTTTCCTCTCTTTTCATTTGCATTTTCTTGGTAATGACCATCCTTCTTATCAGCACCATCACCAATTAAAGGTGCTTATTTGGTTGGAAAGCTAGCCTAAGACCTGTTTCTTTCTCTACCACAACCTTCTCTCTCTTTTGCTTTACTTTTGTAGATAAATGAAATAAAATTAACATATTCCAGAAATAAAATGCTAGATATATCCATTAATTAAATACTATTTACATATAATTCTAGCCTAAAGATTCCCTATGGAATTCTTACTATAGACTTCTGGCTCTTATCCTATTATGCAGCAAAGTCCAAAGTTCTGGGTAAGATAGATAAATAACCTTGTGCGTCTTCACTGATAATTGTGTGTAATTAGCGATCCTGTGGGTGAAATGCAAAAGGCTGAAGCGAATGTGCCCTAGTCAATGCCCTTTTTCGTTTTTTGTTTAAAAGCCTTAATGTACTTTTTAAGGCACACAAGTTTTAGCAATAAATAACAGTATATAAACAATTGCAAAGAAGAAAAAATTTACCCACATCTAATCATCAGGAAAAATAAACCATTGACATGACAATCTCTTTTAAAATCACGGCACTATGATTGTATGCATATGTATATATATACACATATACAAGCACACACATCTCATACTATACGAGTAACATTGTGAACATTTTCTATACATTGTGTATAGAATGTATAGCATATACATTGTGTATATGCTGTACACAAAATTTTGTCTCAAGAAATATGCATATATATAATTTTTAATAGTTGTATTATTTTGTGCAAATTCACTTTAAAATATTTAATCAATTCTCTATGGAAAAATATCTGTAATGAGGCTTAGAGAAGCAACTACTTAGGTCATGCAGCTGATGAGTATTGAAAAAGAAAAATAAAATTTGTTTTTTCTGTTTTTAAATCCCATGCTGCTCCCACTACAGAACATTGGCTTACTTTTTTCACACAGCATTTCCAATTATTTCTATGCATGTCATTGACCCAGACAAATCACTCTAAGTTCTAAAAACAAGGTTAATGTTGCAGGTTAAATAACTCATTCATTTTGGCTTTGTCATCCATTTGAAAGAAGGCCCTTTCCAATATATTTGTAGCACCCTGTGCTTACAATGTGAAAACATTACATAAAGACTCCTTGTTTTACGTAATTTTAAAAGTTGGCATGGAAAGTTCCACCATACAAATGCCCCCAGCTGCATTGTTAGAAGCATTAGCCGTAGGCTTAGCTTGCGTTGAACAAAAATGAGCAGTTACAACAATAAAACAAAGCTCACCAGTCATCTGGCATTGTGTAAACCCAGTCATAAAGTGCATGTTATGATGTAACACCCACTGGGCCTAATTATTCCCTTTTATGTACGGAAAAGCACAAGCTGTGCAACCTTTAGGAGTATTGACTACTCAGAAAGCCTTCCATTTCTCTCTCCTCCCACTCCCTGCCCACAGTAGAAATTGTCCCATCAAGCCTCCATTCTGCTAGGAGAGAGAATAGAATCTTTGGTAATTGATAGTCTGTTCTGGCATAGAGTAGAGCAAAGCCTGCAATTGTCACCCCTCTGCTCAGACACATTTAATGGATTCTCAGTGCCAACAAGTTAAAATCTTCAACACTGCCTGCGGTCCTGAATGATAGAGACTGGCTAGCCTTCACAGTCTTGTTCTCACCACTGTCTGTCTGTAAATCTTAGCTTATGCCAAGACTGTTCTTTGTTCCCCAGAAGCAAATCCTACAGCTCATCTTTTTTTTTTTTTTTTTTTTAACTTTTAGTACAAGTTCAGAGGTACATGTTCAGGATGTACAGGTTTGTTAGATAGGTAAATGCGTGTCATGGGGATTTGTTGTACAGATTATTTCATCACCCAGGTATTAAGTCTAGTATCCACTACTTATTTTTCTTGGTGCTCTCCCTCCTCTCATCCTCTGCCCTCTGGGCCCCAGTGTGAGTTATGACTATATCTTTATACCCCTTCTACTTATGTGAATTCTGTCCTTCAACACATGCTAATATACCACCTTCTTCCCAAAGTCTTCTTCCAGACTATCTTGGGCTTTGTTGATGCCTCATTTCTTTATTTGTAATACTTACTTGCTCCTAATTTAATCTTTTTATTGTGAATTTTATTTTTCCAACATGTTATTATTTTTTTCTCTACCAGTAAAAAATTTGTCCTTTACTCTGTCTCTAACTGCTTAAATGCTGACATACGATCTTCTCTTAGGTGTTCGAATATAGTGTCTGATTAATTTTCTTGGACTGAGAGTTTACCCTTTCTGAGATAGCCTTTAACTTTACAGTGAATTTAAAAAATAGCCCTTTTTTTGGTTATTGTTTTTCCCAGAGAGAACCATTTGTAACTGAATCACTATTTAAAGACATTCTTTATATTAGGTCTGTATCAGTCCCTCTGAAACTATTGAACACCAATTAGCACCTATGAATGCAGGTAGTAACTATCACACTGATAAAGACAGCCCCAGACATGAAGAGTAAGTAGACTCAGTGTATTTAGTAACAACAGAAGGCATAATTCTCTGAAAGATTCTCTCGGGGTTTCTTTTACCACACAGGATTGGGAAAGAACCTAGACGGCTTAGTATGAAAGTAAAATGTTGAACTTTTAAACAGTCATGCTGCTTTAATACCAGGAATATTTAAAGAGGCCTTTTAGCTATTTTGCTGTTCTCATATTATAAGCAAATAGTCATAGTTTATCTTCTGTCGTGCTGCTTTAGGGTCTTCTAAGCCAATCTCCAAAGGTAAATATCAACTGTTCAGCCATAAAAGTCCATAAAAACCAGAGTTCCAGGAACAGCATTATGTTTTGCATACAGTAATGTGTTTGTAAGTGTTTTACAAGCCATCTGCAACAAAAATGGCAGTGTGAATACAAGTAAATATGATATGTCAGTTACTCTCTAGGACACTTAGTATTAGCAATATGTTTCAATCAGAACCACATTTATTAAGGAAATTTATGTGGTTTTCTTTTTCAATTTGAAGCTAATACATTGCTTAAAAAAACTCTAAGTATATGTATGGTATCAATCCTTGTATATCAGCTGATGTTTATAACAGTGCACCATGGGACATTACTTCCAGAATGGCCTGAAAGCCAAACCATGAATTTAAAGGGCTACATGAATTTCCAATATCAATTTTCAGCAACCCAGACATTTCTATACAACATAAACTACCAACTGCATATCGTAAATGTGACCTCAAATCCATTTATTTTGTTAATTTTCCCTCTGCTACAATTCTTACCTGAGCCTTGGGAGGTAAAGATGGAAGTTTAAATCAATCCAATTTTAATAACACCCAGGAATTCATTTCTCACCCAAATGGATGTATCTTTCATCCTTTTGCTAAAGGAGGAAACATTTAGTTTGCTTTTCCTTTATGAACAAATTACCAACCTACAGTCTATATAACTATGAGGTATTCAGTAAACTAAAATTAACACAAGGATACTGTTTAATTAAGTTTTTGGGAAGGTTTCAGATTTGGTTATTCTATCCATGCATCCTTTCTTTCGTATCAGACTGAAGTAACCAACAACAAAATCATTCTGTTTAGATTCTCTTGGATTTATTATCTTTCTGTAAACCCTTCCCTGAGCTTCAGGGTACTTTGTTCATGGTCTATACTTGCAGGTCTTTACCTGTATATTACCTTCAGGCTACAGCAGCCACTTTGCCCTGCAAGCACAGAGAGTTTGTATCCTTTTGGTACAGTCTTTAGTCAATGATACAAAGACTGACATATTGGAGTGTGAGAGCTTAGGTCTCTGGCCTCAGGTCACAGCAACTTTTTCCAGTGAAATTAGCTGAAGTTTTCTTCCATGTGACTTTGCCTCAAATCTTATTCTTGCTTGGTTTCTTCAGTTTATCTTTTGGGTTCTTCCTAATAATTCGCTTGAATACAAATGCTCAATTTGAGTTGTACTTCTGGGGAACTTGAACTAAAACAGCTTGTCTTATACCTCAATATTTGCTTATTCAGTATAATTCTTGGTCTACCAGTAAAGAATGATACATAAATAATTTATTTTATTAGACATTAATTTTTTAAATAATGATTTTGTTGGAGTTGCATTTGGAGAGAACATGGGCTTAGAAGTCAGAGAAACATTCAAAGTCAGCCTGGCTGCTCATTAGCTGTGCAACATTGGTAAACTTAATTAGTCTTTTACAGTGCTTGTTTCTTCAACTCCATTGGAATTAATCCCTATAGGGATGTGTTAGACATTACATGAATTTATCTAGCCTATGCTTTGCTCATAGAATTTCTCGTTACGAATATTTCTCTTTGTCCTACCAGCCTGTCTACTTGCTTGAAAATGTTTAATCTGCCAAAAGTATCATCTATGTTACTTTATTGCACGTAGGTTAGGTCATGCCAATTTCACTATTAATTTTTCATGGAAAGACAGGGAATGTTAAGAAAGTGCAAGATTGAAAGGTATAGAATTAGAGATATTGCTATTCTGTATGTGTAGTGATGGACTATGTATCCTTCCTATAATCCAGAAAGCCAATACTATTTTCGGTCTTTGTCCTTCCAACTGTGGCAGCATTACCACATGTAACTACAAATGTCTTTACAATAGCAAAGTTTCAAGAATTGTAGATATTAGAGAAATATATAGCTTTAAAAGTTTGCAGAGGAAATCTAATCACTTGATATTTTATTTACTATAAAAGCAGTTAAACTGCTTAATGATTTTGTCCCTGGAGAAGAAGCATTACAGTGGCCATGTTACTTTGTAGTTACAATTATTTACCCAACTAACACCTACCATCCATTCCCTGTTTGAACATAAATCCAACTTGTTTAGTTATCTTAAGATACCCCATTTTATTTTTTTTAAGTGTATGACCTAATTTAACCAAATAAATTTTAATAAATGTATTTGTGGATCTTTTTGGAAATCCTATTTATTCATTTTGAGAGGGCAATCAGAAGTAAGTTGCTTTTTAATCTCTGCTTCAATTTCACTGGATATTATCAGTCATGTATATGAGCTTCGTAGCTGCTGTGGCCATCTCATGACTGTAGTGAAAATGAAACTTTGAAGTAAGAAGGTAAATCCAAGAAATTTATAGGAAAACAGAATAAGAGCAACTCACCTTGGAAGAGAGTCAATTCTCTTAATTACTATTTGTGTGAACTAATAAATTTCCATATTTTTACAGTTTGGGTGGGCCTGTTAGTTTCCAGGGGCTGGTAACAAATTATAACAAACCTTATAACAAACCTGATGGCTTCAAACAACAGAAATATATTCCCTCACAGCTCTGGAGGCCAGAAGTTTGACATCAAGGTATTTGCAAAGTTGCTTCTTTCTGGAGACTCTGTGAAAGAATCTGTTCCATGCTTATCTCCTAGCTTCTGGTTAGCTGCCAGCAATGCTTGGCATTCATCAGTATGTAGACACATCACACCAGTCTCTAACTGAGACTTCTCATGTCTTTCTCTCAAGTGTTCCTCTGTGTGTCAAATCTCTCTCCTCCCTCTTATAAAAACATTAGTCATTGGACTTAGGGCTCACCCTAAATCCAGAGTAATATCACCTAGAGATTTCTAATTTAATTCTATCTGCTAAAAGCCTATTTCCAAATAAGGTCACTTTCACAGAAATTGGGGGAAAAGAGTTAGACATACCTATTTGGAGGGACACAGTTCAATACATTCGAATTTTTGTTTCTCACAGACACAACCATTCTGATCCAGACTCCAATTTTATTCAAATAAATAACTCCTTTATT
The DNA here is from genome assembly GCF_028878055.3 of Symphalangus syndactylus. Classification (NCBI taxonomy): domain Eukaryota; kingdom Metazoa; phylum Chordata; class Mammalia; order Primates; family Hylobatidae; genus Symphalangus; species Symphalangus syndactylus. The sequence goes on from NC_072428.2 coordinate 17,844,450, forward strand.
CTGTACCAAAATTCTAGGATCCTGGTCCTTCAAGATAATATAATTCTACAATTTAAACTTTTCAAAAAGTTAGTTATCTAATGTATTTCTTGCAATAAAAATTCTCTTCAGGGGGTTCATAAGCAATGATTGTCGTACTGTTTTAATTACTCTCAAATTTATGTTTTTCATGATATCCAAATTACTTCCAGATAATTTTGATCATTTGAAATCTTCTGTGAACAAAAAAAGCATATCTTGTTTTTGAGGATCCCAAATTATGTGGCTTATCTATATGAAAGAGGACTTTAAATCTTTATTAGGGCCACAAAAGTGTGGTATTAACAGCAATTTTCTAAAATAGTAACCTAGATTAACAGATGGAAGAGAAAAATATTGGCTTTGAGTTAACAGTAAAATTTCTACACAGTTGACTCTAGGTGAGTTTACTATTAAAACTCAATAAATGTAATATTTTGTATTACTATACATAGGGGATTATTTCAACTTATCCTGAGACATAAGTTGAAGTTTGTGAACTTTGAATGGAAAATAAAATATAAATGCTTATTTTCTCTGGCATACAATAAAATGAGGGAGAGACATGGGACATCCAGAACTAAGACAGACAGAAAAAAATTCCATTAATTTACAATTAGGTTGATTTTAGGATGTTTTACATGTTTATTTAATATGCACCCAATGGGATCAGTTCATGTTTCCTGCCATTTCCTTTAAAAAAAAAATCTACAATCTTTGATGCTCTTGCAGTAGACATAATAACTTGTTAAAGAAATGGTGTTATAAGTTTGAGCCTTTTAAAGCATCTTTGAAAGTAGTAGCTGGTGAGCCAAATGTATAGGAGTTTTAACATGAACTATATGAGCAGAGTCTGAGTATAGAATACTATGTATTCCTGTTATTCTGAAGACACAGACATGAACAAACTTCTGCCCAGTGATCAACTTGCACACCCAGTCAGATGTCATCCTCAAGGATAAACCATGACAAAACACTTAACAAGTACATTAGTATATTAATGTGAAGAAAAAAATCAATAAATACGTTAAGAAAAATTGGTGTAGTGGGAGATACTCTTCATAGATGCTTTTTCTTTTACTTTTTTTTTTTTTTTTTTGTGACGTAGTCTTGCTCTGTTGCTAGGCTGGAGTGCAGTGGCATGATCTCGGTTCACTGCAACCTCTGCCTCCTGGGTTCAAGTGATTCTCCTGCCTCAGCCTCCTGAGTAGCTGGGCCTACAGGCACGCTCCACCATGCCCAGCTAATTTTTGTACTTTTAGTAGAGACGTGGTTCACCATGTTGGCCAGAGTGATCTCGATCTCTTGACCTCGTGATCCATCCACCTCAGCCTCCCAAAGTGCTGGGATTATAGGCATGAGCCACCGTGCCCGGAGATAGATACTTTTGATTCAAATACTGCCTTCACCTTTTTCCAAGGCAATGACCCAATTACTCAGTTTAATTTTTGTATTATAAAATAAAAGTAGAGATTCATTTTGAACAACACTAAATTCTCCACTACCCACTTATTAGAATAGTGAAAAGTCAAAACACTGACAACACTAAATGCTGGCATGGAGGTTGAACAACACAAATTTTCATTTATTGCTGGCAGGAGTGCAAAATGGTCTAGCCTTTTTTGTTTGTTTGTTTAAGTTTCAGGGGTACATTGCAGGTTTGTTACATGGATATATGCATATTGCTGGGGTTTGGATTTCTATTGATGCCATCATAGAAATAATGAAAACAGTACTCAATAGTAGTTTTTCAAAACTTCCCCTTGCTTCCTCCCTCCTGCTTTGAGAATACCCACTGCCTATTGCTTCCATCTTTATGTTTGTGTGTACTTATTGTTTAGCTCCCATGTATAAGTGAGAAGACGAAGTATTTGATTTTCTGTTTCTGCATTACTTCAGTTAGGACAATGGCCTACCTGCATCCAGGTTGTTGCAAAGGACAAGATTTCATTTTTTTTTTTATGGCTGGGTAGTATTCCGTTATGTATATGTACCACAATTTTGTAATCCAATCCACCATTGATGGACATCTAGGTTGGTTCCTTGTCTTTGTTATTGTGAATAGTGCTGTGACAACATAAAAGCACTGGTGTCTTTTTGGTAGAACGATTCATTTTCGTTTGGGTAGATACCCACTAATTGGATTGCTAGGTCAAATGGTCATTCCATTTTCATTTCTTTGAGAAATCTCCATGTTGTTTTCCCCAGAGGCTAAAATAATTGACATTCTCACTAACAGTGTGTAAGTGTTCACTTTTCTCCACATCCTCGCCAGCATCTGTTAATTTTTACTTTTTAATAATAGCCATTCTGACTGAAGTAAGATAATATATCATTGTAGTTTTGATTTGCATTTCTCTGGTGACTAGAGATGTTCGGCATTTTTTCATATGCTTATTGGCTGCTTGTATGTCTTTTTTTGAGAAGTGTCTGTTCATGTTCTTTGCCTACTTTTTAATGGGGTTTTTTCATGCTGATTGCTTAATGTTTCCTTTAGATTCTGTTTGTTAGTCCTTTGTTGGATATATAGTTTGCAAATATTTTCTCCCCTTCTCTAAGTTATCTGTTTACTCTGGATAGTAAGAGCATCCTTTGCTGTGCAGAAGCTTTTTAGTTTAATTAGGTCTGACTTATCAATTTTTGTTTTGGTGCATTTGCTTTTGAGGTCTTAGTCATAAATTCTTTGCCTAGGCCAATGTCCAAAGAAGTTTTTCCAAAGTTTTCTTCTAGGACTTTTATAGTTTGACATTTTATTTTGAAGTCTTTATCTTGAGTTCATTTTTGTCTATGATGAGAAGTAGGGGTTCAATTTCATTCTTCTGCATATGGTTAACCAGTTTTCCCAGAACATTGTATTGCATAGGGTGTCCTTTTCCTATTCTTCATTTCTGGATTTCCTATTCTGTTCCATTGGTCAATGTGTTTATTTTTGTACCGCTTCCATGCTCTTTTAGTTACTAGCCTTGTAGTGTAGTTTGAAGCCAGATAATATAATGTCTCCAGCTTCATGAGTTTTGCTTAGTATTGCATTAGCTATTCGGGATCTGTTTGGTTCCACATGGATTTTAGAATTGTTTTTTCTAATTTTGTGAAAAATAACATTGGTTATTGGACAGGAATAATACTGAATCTGTAGATTGCTTTGAGCAGTATGGACATTTTAACCATATTGATTCTTGCAATGTATTAACATGGAATGCTTTTCCATTTATTTGTGTAATCTATGATTTCTTTCAGCAGTGCTTTGTTAAGAGTTCTAGAGATCTTTCACCTCCTTGGTTGGATGTATTCCTAGGTCCTTTATTTTGTTGTGGCTACTGTAAATGGGATTGAATTCTTGATTTGGCTCTCAGCATGAGTGTTATATTGGTGTATAGAAATGCTACTAGTTTTAGTATATTGATTTGGTATTCTGAAACTTTACTGAAGTTTCTTATCAGGTCTAGGAGTCTTTTGGAAGAATCTTTAGCGTTTTCCCAGTATAGAATTATATTGTCAGCAAAGAGAAGTAATTTGACTTCCTCTTTTCCTATTTGGATACCTTTTATTTCTTTCGCTTGCCTGATTGCCCTGGTTCAAATTCGTTGTGCCTTGTCTCTGGCACAAGACAAGGATGTCCACTCTCACTAGTAGAAGTGAGAAGTGCTAGTTTTCAGGGGGAATGCTGCTAACTTTTGCTTGTTTGGTATAATGTTGGCTGTAGGTTTGTCATAGATAGCTCTTATTATTTTGAGTTATGTTCCTTCAATGCATACTCTGTTAAGGGCTATTATTATGAAGACAGATTAGATACGTTAGATTTTATGGAATGCCTTTTCTGCATCTATTGAGATGATCACATGGTTGTTGTTTTTAATTCTGTTCATGTGGTGAATCACATTTATTAATTTATGTATGTTGAATCATCCTTGCATTCCAGGAATAAAGTCCACTTGACCATGATGAATTATTTTTTTTGATATGGTGCTTTATACAGTTTGTTAGTATTTTGTGGAAGATTTTTGCAACTATGTACATCAGGAATATTGGCTTACACTTTTCTTTTTATGTTGTGTCCTTGCCAGGTTTTGGTATTAGCATAACACTGGTTTTGCAGAAAGAGTTAGGAATGACTCTTGGCACAGCTGTTCTTTCTATGTCTGATAAAATTTGGCTATGAATCAAAATCCATGTACTATAAGGTTTTGTTTTGTTTTGGTAGGTAGGTTTTTTTATTACAGATTCAATTTTGTAACTCATTATTGGTCTGTACAGGATTTCAATTTCCTTCTGTTTAACCTTGGGAGGTTGTATGTGTCCAGAAAATTAACAATTTCTTCTCGATTTTTTAGTTTGTACAAATAGAGATGGTCAAAGTAGTTTCTGAAGATCTTTTGCATTTCTCTAGGGTCAGTTGTAATGTCACTTTTGTCATTTTTGATTGTGCTAATTTTGATCATTTTTCTTTATTAGTCTGGCTAGCAGTCTGTCAGTCTTCTTTATCCTTTCAAATAATCAACTTTTTAAAAATTGATTCTTTGTATGGTTTTTGTTCTCAATTTAATTTAGTTCTGCTATGATTTTAGTTATTTCTTTCATTCTACTAGGTCTGAGTTTCATTTGTTCTTGTTTTCCTAGTTCCTTTAGGTGTGATGTTAGGTTGTTAATTTGAGATATTTTTAACTTCTTGGTGTAGACATTTAGTACTGTACAATTTCCTCTTAACACTGCTTTTGCTGTATCCCAGAGATTATGGTATGTTGTGCCTCTATTTCCATTTGTTTCAAGGACGTTTTTAAAATTGTTGCTCTAATTTGGCTATTTACCCCAAAATCATTAAGGGGCAAGTGGTTTAGTTTCCATGTATTTGTCAGGTTTTGAGAGTTCCTGCTGGTATTGATTTTAAATTTTATTCCACTGTCTTCTGAGAAGATGTGTAGTATGATTTTGAATTTTTTAACTTTGTTGAGAATTGCCTTATGACAGAGCATGTAATCAATCTTAAAAGTGTGTCCTTGTGTAGTTGAGAAGAATGTATATTCTGTGGTTGTTGGTGGAATATTGTAAACGTGTCTATTAGCTCCACTTGGCCAAGTGTCCAATTTTAGTCTTGAATTTGTTAGTTTTGAGCCTTAATGTTTTGTCTAAATGTTGTCAGTGGGGTGCTGAAGACCCCCACTATTATTGTGTAGCTGACTAACTCTGTACATAGGTTTTATAGTAATTGTTTTATATATCTAGGTGCTCCAATGTTGGGTGTATGTATAATTGGGATAGTAAAATCTTCTTGATGAATTGAAAGCTTGATCATTATGTAGTCCCATTTTGCCCTGTCTTTTTTTTTTTTTTTTACTGCTATTGGCAAACAGTGTGTCTTATCTGATATAAAAATAGCAATCCCTGCTTTATTTGTTTTTCATTGGCATTATAGATCTTTGCTCATCCCTTTATTTTGAGCCTATGCATGTCATTAAAGGTGAGAGCATCTCTTGAAGACATCAGAAGGTTGAGTTATTTTTTTCTAATCCAATTTGCCCCTCTAAGTCTTTTAAGTGGAGCATATAGACTATTTACATTGAAGGTTAATATTGATATGTGGGATTTTGTTCCTGTCTTGGTGTTTTTAGCTAGTTGCTTTGCAGTCTTTATTTGTATTTGCTTTATATGGTCTGTGGGCTTTGTACTTACACGTGCTTTTGTAGTGGCAAGCATCATTATTTTGTTGCCATGTTTAGAACTCCATTAAATATTTCTTAAAGGTCCAGGCTGGTGGTGAGGATTTCCCTTAGTCTTTGCTGGTCTGGCAAATACTTTATTTCTCCTTGTTTGTGAAACTTAGCTTTGTAGGAAATGAAATTATTGGATGGAATTTTTTTCTTTAGGAATGCTAAAAAATAGATCCCCAATCTCTTCTGGCTTGTAAGGTTTCTGCTAAGAAAGCCACTGTCAATCTTAGGAAATTCCTTTTATAAGTAATTTGACCCTTTTCTCGAGCTGCCTTTAAAATTTTTTATTTCTTGTTGACTTTGGATAGTTGGATAACTGTATGCTTTAGGGATGGTCATCTGGTATAGTTTCTCACAGGAGTTTCTGAATTTCTTGGGTCTGCATGTTGACCTCCTCAAAATCAGGGAAATTTTCCTGAATTAAACTCTTGAATATATTTTCCAAGTTGTCTACTTTTTCTTCTTCTCTCTCAGGAATGCCAATAAGTCATAGGTTTTGCCATATTACATAATCCAATGTTTCTCAAAATCTTTGTTCAGTTTTTAAAGTTATTTTAAAAAAATTTGTCTCACTGGTTTTATTCAAAAGAACAGTTTTCTTGCAGTAAAAGCCTTTCTCTTTCTTTGTCTAGCCTATTGTTTAGGCTTCAAACTGCATTTTGAAATTCCCGTAGTGAATTTTTCAATTCCAGAAGCTCTTTTTGGTTCTTTTTTGTTTAGCCATGCCATCTTTCATATCTTGAATCATTTTTTGTGCTTGTTTGTCTCTTTGTTTTGTATTTCAGGTTTCTCCTCGATCTCACTGAGTAACCTCACCATTCACATATTTAACTCTCTATCAACAATTTCAGACATTGCAATCTGGTTAGGACCCATTGCTAAGGAGTATATATAATCTTTGGAGGTGACAAAACACTCTGGCTTTTTATGCCGCCAGACATCTTGCTATAATTTATTCTTATCTGAGGGATCTCTTGCTTCTTTTTTTGAGTTTTCTATCATTTGGATGGGGTTTTAATTTTTTTATTCTGTTTTTTCCCTTGAAGGTTTGACTGTGGTGTATGTTGTGTATAATTGAATGGCTTTGGTTTTGAGTGCTTTCAGAGGACCAAAGCTCGGAAGGGGTTCCTTGGTTGCAAATAGATTCTTTGTGGTGACATTCTCAGATCCTGCTTGTTGATGTAATTTTTTTTTTTTTTTTGGTTTTGTGGTGCAGTTCATGCTGAAGTCCTGTAGATGGTGCTTAAGAGTAAGAGCTGACGAATGAGCTGATGCCCTGTCCATATACATGCTCTGATGGAGGTAGCAGGAAGAGATGTTGATGTGGTGCACTGAAGCACAGGGGGAAGAACCTGGGGAGGTATGCACAAGCTCCTCATCTTGAGCTAGCAAGAGAACAATCAGCTTCCCTATTACATCCCTGTCATGGGGTTCACAGTCTTCTGTTTATGAAGCCTTCATTTTTGGTACCCAGCTGCAGCTTGGCTGTGGGCAAAGGAGCGTCTCCCTTATGGCTATCACAGAATGGGGTTGGTGGCAGAGCCACTTTTCCCTGTCCAAGGCAGGTAACTTCGCACTCTGTCCTCCCTTACAGGGGTGCTAGAACTCTGTGTAGGGAGGGGTAGTTGGGCACAATCCTTTGTTTTCGGCTCACTGGAAAAGCATGAGAAGCACTTTTTTCGGTGTGTGCTCACTTTCTTTGAGGATGGAGCCACCAGAAAAATGAAATAAATGATTTCTTTTAATTGCTCACTCACCAGGCCCTGATAGGAAGAACTGCTACTGCATCTGACACAGTGTATGGAGAGGTGGGGGACAAAATATTACCCGATCTCCACATCACTTCCTAGTCATCAAAGGGACCCCTTTTGTAGTTGATGCCTCACCTGCATTTCCTTTGCTCCCGGAGGGGCTTTGCCAGGCCGTGTTCTTCACCAAGGGTTAGATCTCCAGGAGACTCACAACTTCCTGGGCTCCACCAGTTCCCTGTCCTTGCCAAAATTGGAGTGGGTTGTTTGTGAGTGTTCCGGTGGTGCAGTGGTTCAAGAGCAGAGGATCCCCAGGAAGGAGAGTTGCACCACGGGTACCCAACTGGTATGGTGCCCACCCTCTCAGCTTGGTTCTTAGGGGTATGTGGCATGGCTGCACAAGCTGCCCACTCAGTTCTCTGTTTATGAGAAGTTCTCTGATTGCTACTGATAGTGCTACCATGGAATGCAAGGGCAGAGGGGCACCCAACAGTTTAGTAGTCAGCAGCTTGGCAGAGGGTTCCAGGAGGGGAGAAGCACTCCCACCTACCCTTTCTGCTGGGCTTTGAGTTTGTTAGGGGTCAGTCTCAGCTAGAGTTTTGCTGCTTTTTTTCTACACCCCAGCTTCTTTCCATGGGTGCTCTGATGGATCCTGGCTCTCCTCCTTCCATTTTCTGTTTAAAACTTGGCCATGCACTGGTATCTTTGATCTAATTTCTGAGGAGAACTAGTATGTATGTCCCTAGTCTGCTATGCCATGTTAAAAAAAAAAAAAAGGATATAACCACTTTGGAAAACATTTTGGCACTGTTTAAAAAAATACACTTCAGCAATCATACTCCTTGGAATTCATCCAAATAAATTGAAAACGTATGTCCACATAAAACATGCATTAGAATGTTTCTAGAAGCTTTATTCATAATTGCCAAAGCGTCCTTTAGTTGGTGAATGGATGAAGAAATTGTAGTACATTCAGACAATGGAATATTATTTATCAGTAGCAAGAAAGCTATTAAGCCATGAAAAGAACTGGAGGAAACTTAATGGCTTATCACTCAGTGAAAGAAACCAAACTGCAACTACTATAGACTGTATAATTCCAACTATGACATTCTGCAAAAGGCAAAACTATGAAGTAAAGAAGATCAGTAGTTTCCAGGGGTTAGGAAGAGGGAGGGATGCAAAGGCAGATGAGATGCTTTGGGCTCTCTGTCCCCACCTAAATCTCATCTCAAATTGTAATCCCCACATGTTGAGGGAGAGACTTGGTGGGAGATGATTAGATCATCAGGGCAGATTTTCCCCATTCTGTTCTTGTGATAGTGAGTTAGCTCTCAAAACAGCTGATGGTTTAAAACTGTGTGGCTTTCTTTGCTCCCTCCCTCTCCTGCCACCATATAAGATGTGCCTTGCTTCCCCTTTGCCTTCTGCCATGATTGTAAGTTTACTGAGGCCTCCCCAGCCATGCAGAACTGTGAATCAATTAAACCTCTTTTCTTTGTAAATTACCCATTCTCAGGTAGTTCTTTATAGCAGTGTGAAAACAGACTAATACAGCAGAGAAAAGAGTATTTTCAGGGAAGTGAAATATTGTCTGATACTACAATGATGGATAATGTCATTATACATTTGTCAAAACCCATAAAATGAGTACACTACCAACAGTGAACCCTAATGTAAACTATGCAAATATATCCTAGGCAAATATATAAACTACGACCTTTAAGTATTAATTTTGTGTTACTGTAGATTCATGGATTGTAACAAACATATGATTCTTATGCAGAATGTTGATAGTAGGGGAGTGTGTGCATGTGTGTGGTCAGGGGCCATATAGAAACTCTATCTTTTTGGGGTGGAGCCAAGATGGCTGAATAGGAACAGCTCCAGTCTACAGCTCCCAGTGTGAGCAATGCAGAAGACGGGTGATTTCTGCATTTCCAACTGAGGTACCAGGTTCATCTTACTGGGGAGTGTCAGACAATGGGTGCAGGAGAGTGGGTGCAGTGCACCAAGCATGAGCCGAAGCAGGGTGAGGCATCACCTCACCCAGGAAGTACAAGGGGTCAGGGAATTCCTTTTCCTAGTCAAAGAAAGGGGTGACAGATGGCACCTGGAAAATCGGGTCACTCCCACCCTAATACCACGCTTTTCCAACGGTCTTAGCAAACGGCACACCAGGAGATATATCCTGTGCCTGGCTCAGAGGGTCCTACACCCAGGGAGCCTCACTCACTGCTAGCACAGCAGTCTGAGAAAAAACTGCAAGGAGGCAGCGAGGCTGAGGGAGGGGTGCCCGCCATTGCTGAGGATTGAGTAGGTAAACAAAGCGGCCAGGAAGCTTGAACTGTGTGGAGCCCACCGCAACTCAAGGAGGCCTGCCTGCCTCTGTAGACTCCACCTCTAGAGGCAGGGCATAGCCAAACAAAAGGCAGCAGAAACCTCTGCAGACTTAAATGTACCTGTCTGACAGCTTTGAAGAGAGTAGTGGTTCTCCCAGCACACAGCTGGAGATCTGAGAACAGACAGACTGCCTCCTCAAGTGGGTCCCTGACCCCCAAGTAGCCTAACTGGAAACCACCCCCCAGTAGGTGCAGACTGACACCTCACACGGCCAGGTGCTCCTCTGAGACAAAACTTCCAGTGGAACGATCAGGCAGCAACGTTTGCTATTCACCAATATCCGCTGTTCTGCAGCCTCCACTGCTGATACTCAGGCAAACAGGGTATGGAGTGGACCTCCAGCAAACTCCAACAGACCTGCAGCTGAGGGTCCTGACTGTTAGAAGGAAAACTAACAAACAGGACATCCACACCAAAACCCCATCTGTATGTCACCATCATCAAAGACCAAAGGTAGATAAAACCACAAAGATGGGGAAAAACAGAGCAGAAAAACTGGAAACTCTAAAAACCAGAGCACCTCTCCTCTTCCAAAGGAATGCAGCTCCTCACCAGCAACGGAAAAAAGCTGGACACAGAATGACTTAGACGAGTTCAGAGAAGAAGGCTTCAGACAATCAAACTACTCCAAGCTAAAGGAGGAAGTTCGAACCAATGGCAAAGAAGTTAAAAACCTGAAAAAAAAATTAGATGAATGGCTAACTAGAACAACCAATGCAGAGAAGTCCTTAAAGGACCCGATGGAGCTGAAAACCATGGCACGAGAATTACGAGATGAATGCACAAGCCTCAGTAGCCGATTCGGTCAACTGGAAGAACGGGTATCAGTGATGGAAGATCAAATGAATGAAATAAAGTGAGAAGAGAAGTTAGAGAAAAAAGAATAAAAAGAAATGAACAAAGCCTCCAAGAAATATGGGACTATGTGAAAAGACCAAAGCTATGTCTGATTGGTGTACCTGAAAATGACGGGGAGAATGGAACCAAGTTGAAAAACACTCTGCAGGATATTATCCAGGAGAACTTCCCCAGTCTAGCAAGGCAGGCCAATATTCAAATTCAGGAAATACAGAGAATTCCACAAAGATACTCCTCCAGAAGAGCAACTCCAAGACACATAATTGTCAGATTCACCAAAGTTGAAATGAAGGAAAAAATGTTAAGGGCAGCCAGAGAGAAAGGTCGGGTTACCCACAAAGGGAAGACCATCAGACTAACAGTGGATCTCTCAGCAGAAACTCTACAAGCCAGAAGAGAATGGGGGCCAATATTCAACATTCCTAAAGAAAAGACTTTTCAACCCAGAATTTCATATCCAGCCAAACTAAGCTTCATAAATGAAGGAGAAATAAAATCCTTTACAGACAAGCAAATGCTGAGAGATTTTGTCACCACCAGGCCTGCCCTACAAGAGCTCCTGAAGGAAGCACTAAACATGGAAAGGAACAACTGGTACCAGCCACTGCAAAAACATGCCAAATTGTAAAGACCATCAAGGCTAGGAAGAAACTGCATCAACTAATAAGCAAAATAACCAGCTGACATCATAATGACAGGATCAAATTCACACATAACAATATTAACCTTAAATGTAAATGGGCTAAATGCTCCAATTAAAAGACACAGACTGGCAAATTGGATAAAGAGTCAAGACCCATCTGTGCGCTGTATTCAGGAAACCCATCTCATGTGCTGAGACACACATAGGCTCAAAATAAAGGGATGGAGGAAGATCTACCAAGCAAATGGAAAACAAAAAAAGGCAGGGGTTGCAATCCTAGTCTCTGATAAAACAGACTTTAAACCAACAAAGATGAAAAGGACAAAGAAGGTCATCACATTATGGTAAAGGAATCAATTCAACAAGAAGAGCTAATTATCCTAAATATATATGCACCCAATACAGGAGCACCCAGATTCATAAAGCAAGTCCTTAGAGACCTAGAAAGAGACTTAGACTCCAACACAATAATAATGGGAGAGTTTAACACCCCACTGTCAACATTAGACAGATCAACGAGACAGAAAGTTAACAAGGATATCCAGGAACTGAACTCAGCTCTGCACCAAGTGGACCTAATAGACATCTACAGAACTCTTCACCCTAAATCAACAGAATATGCATTCTTTTCAGCACCACACCACACCTATTCCAAAATTGACCACATAGTTGGAAGTAAAGCACTCCTCAGCAAATGTAAAATAATAGAAATTATAACAAACTATCTCTCAGACCACAGTGCAATCAAACTAGAACTCAGGATTAAGAAACTCACTGAAAACAACACCACTACTTGGAAACTGAACAACCTGCTCCTGAATGACTAATGGCTACATAATGAAATGAAGACAGAAAGAAAGATGTTCTTTGAAACCAATGAGAACAAAGACACAACATACAAGAATCTCTGGGACACATTCAAAGCAGTGTGTAGAGGGAAATTTATAGCACTAAATGCCCACAAGAGACAGCAGGAAAGATCCAAATTTGACACCTTAACATCACAATTAAAAGAACTAGAGAAGCAAGAGCAAACACATTCAAAAGCTAGCAGAAGGCAAGAAATAACTAAGATCAGAGCAGAACTGAAGGAAATAGAGACAGAAAAAGCCCTTCAAAAAATCAGGGAATCCAGCAGCTGGTTTTTTGAAAAGATCAACAAAATTCATAGATTGCTAGCAAGAGTAATAAAGAAGAAAAGAGAGAAGAATCAAATAGACACAATAAAAAATGATAAGTGGGATATCACCACCAATCCCACAGAAATACAAACTACCATCAGAGAATACTATAAACACCTCTACGCAAATAAACTAGAATATCTAGAAGAAATGGATAAATTTCTCGACACATACACCCTCCCAAGACTAAACCACGAAGAAGTCGAATCTCTGAATAGACCAACAACAGGCTCTAAAATTGAAGCAGTAATTAATAGCTTACCAACCAAAAATAGTCCAGGACCAGATGGATTCACAGTCAAATTCTACCAGAGGTAAAAGAAGGAGCTGGTATCATTCCTTCTGAAACTATTCCAATCAATAGAAAAAGAGGGAATCCTCCCTAATTCATTTTATGAGACCAGCATCATCCTGATACCAAAGCCTGGCAGAGACAAACAAAAAAAGAGAATTTTAGACCAATATCCCTGATGAACATCGATGCAAAAATCCTCAATAAAATACTGGCAAACTGCATCCAGCAGCACATCAAAAAGCTTATCCACCATGATCAAGTGGGCTTCATCCCTGGGATGCAAGGCTGGTTCAACATACGCAAATCAATAAATGTAATCCAGCATATAAACAGAACCAAAGACAAAAACCACATGATTATCTTAATAGATGCAGAAAAGGCCTTTGACAAAATTCAAGAACGCTTCATGCTAAAAACTCTCAATAAACTAGGTATTGATGGGACATGTGTCAATATAATAAGAGCTATCTGTGTCAAACCCACAGCCAATATCATACTGAATGGGCAAAAACTGGAAGCATTCCCTTTGAAAACTGGCACAAGACAGGAATGCCCTCTCTCACCACTCCTATTCAACATAGTGCTGGAAATTCTGGTCAGCGCAATCAGGCAGGAGAAGGAAATAAAGGGTATTCAATTAGGAAAAGAGGAAGTCAAATTGTCCCTGTTTGCAGATGATATGATTGTATATCTAGAAAACCCCATCATCTCAGCCCAAAATCTCCTTAAGCTGATAGGGAACTTCAGCAAAGTCTCAGGATATAAAATCAATGTGCAAAAATCACAAGCATTCTTATACACCAATAACAGACAGAGAGCCAAATCATGAGTGAACTCGCATTCACAATTGCTTCAAAGAGAATAAAATACCTAGGAATCCAACTTACAAGGGATGTGAAGGGCCTCTTCAAGGAGAACTACAAACCACTGCTCAATGAAATGAAAGAGGATACAAGCAAATGGAAGAACATTCCACGCTCATGGATAGGCAGAATCAATATCGTGAAAATGGCCATACTGCCCAAGGTAATTTATAGATTCAATGCCATCCCCATAAAGCTATCAGTGACTTTCTTCACAGAATTGGAAAAAACTACTTTAAAGTTCATATGGAATCACAAAAGAGCCCACATTTCCAAGTCAATCCTAAGCCAAAAGAACAAAGCTGGGGGCATCACGCTACCTGACTTCAAACTATACTACAAGGCTACAGTAACCAAAACAGCATGATGGTGGAGAGACTTCTGGGCTCGAAGGAGATTTTGTTTATATTTATATTTTCTCAACATGGAATAGAAAATTAGGCAATAAGATGTTTTTGAGGATGTGGATTTAGAGAGAATGGCCTACAAATTCTTTTTAGGGAAACGATATTTGAGTAGAGATCTGAATGGTAGAAAAGAACTAGCTATATAAAATATCTATGGAAAAGAATCCAAGTAGTGAAAATAGCAAACATAATAGTTCTGAGACAAAGATAAGCCTGGTTTATTTTAATAACTGAAGTAGGCCAATATATGTAAGGCTTAAAGAATGATAGGAAAAGTGATATATAAGGTCAGAAAGATAAGTTGACATCAATTAGGGCTTGCTGTCATTAAGAAGATATTTTTTAAAAGATTCTATGTATAATTGTGTGCATCACCTAGCTCATGATTTCAAAAATATTACTACAAGGTTTTCTTTGTGCAGCATAGGCTATGAAGGGGAAAGAGCTGTAGCAAGGAGGTAATTAGGAGTCTATTATAGTTGTCCAGGCAGAAAATAGGACTAGAATAACAGTGGTGGAGGTTTTGAGAGATGATTGAATTTGGAATAAACTTTGGAGATAGACAACTCCATTTGGAAAAGAAGACTATGAAAAACAGAGAAATCAAGAATACCCCCTAGGTCCTTGTCCTCTGCAATTGTATGAATGGTGACACCATTATAAACTTTGGTAGGCTAGGGAAGACTAATTTTAAGGGGGAAATCAAAAATTCCATTCAGCCATGTAGTGCTTGAAACACTCATTAGATACTCAAATACTGACAGTGAGCAGAGAGAGAAAAGAGTCTGGAGATCAGAAAGATATTTTAAGAAATCAATAGTGTAGACTTTATTGTAAACTAAGGGTCTGAATAATGTCATCTAGACTAGAGTATTGCTGGTGATAAAAAGATAGATGTAAGCTGTGCCCCAAGACACATAGACATTTAAAGAACTGATAAAGGGGGAGAAGCTAGAAAAGGAAAATAACGAGTCATTAGTATAGTAGGAAGTAAAACAAGACTGTGATTTTACGTATGCCAAGAAATGATTTTGAGTTGAAAGGAAGTTAACAGTATCAGAGACGTGAGTTCAAGTGTGATAAGAACAGATATTTGAATTTTGTATTTAGAAAGGTAGTCATTGGTGACCTTGATAAGATCACTTTCAATGCAATGATGGGGAAGAAAATCTAAATTGAGTGGAATAAGGAGGTGAGGAAAAGAAGACTAAATATAGGCAGCTCTCTTGTTAGTTGATGGGAAGCATGACTACAAAAGAGAAAAGCTGTGCATTTTTAAAAAATAACCGGGATTGATTTTTTTGTCAGATTCCAAGACTCCAGCTATTTTATTGTCTTTTACATTGTTGTCAGTATGCCCCCACCATCTCTTCAGATACATAAATAGAGAAAAATTACAGAGACAACAGCAATAAATTCAGCATGAAAAATGACAACATACACTCCAAAGTATATGTGTCATCTTGCAAACTTAGGATTCTTAATATGAACACAATTTAGTGGGGTTGATTTATGCCACTTCCTATTTCTTTAGAAAAAGAATAATACCTATTTTATAAATGTTTAAAATCCTATTAAAAATACTATATGAATTTGGTTTTTCTGTCAACCACATGCTAGGTCTTTTCAGAATATTTTTTTAAAAAATCCTGTAACCGTAGTTTTCTTTTAAGCAAAACTAAACAACTTTCCATCTCCCCTGATAAATTACTATTTTTTTATTTTAATTTTCCTCTCTTGAGTTTTACTTAATATTTTTAAAAAATTTTGGAACTTTTATGAGTAGTTTATTCATGATGCATACCTGGGTGAAATGTTTTCTGAAGCTTCACATATGAAATTGTTTTTATTCTTTTCCAAACTAATAAGTTGATTGGATATAAGGATGTCGGTACATGGCAGGCCCACTCACATTCTCTACTTACTTTGTTTGCTGGGTTTTCTAAAAATCTGGTTGATGTGTGTGCTTCCAAGATCCTTTCTTTTCTTCTTTTGGAATTTTTAGAAATTTTTCTTTGACATTAAAATAAAAAAGTATATCCTATTTAATTCTATATTTGCCCTAAAACATTTTGATTATTCTTTGTTTAAACTTTTCTCCCTTCTTTAAATTTTTATTTTTTCCAGACAGGTCTCACTACATTTCTTAGGCTGTACTCAAACTCCTGGGGCTCAGCTGATCCTCCTGCCTCTGCCACTTGAGTTAACTGGCACTACAGATCTTGTATGTTTTGTTTTCAAGATAAGAAATTTTTTTCTTCCGTTAAGGAGTCTTCAGTGTTTCTTCTGTTTTCTTTTTTGTTCAGACCTAATATGCATACGTGCAATCCCAATGTTAGTTTTATGAATATTTTCTATTGAAATAATTTTCAAACTGCCTATTACTTTTCTGCAGTGTTCTGATATTTTTCCCTGGATTGTTTCTCAGTATTATAGGATTGTTTCTTGACTTTCTCCTGCAAAATACAAATTTGATACTGTTGACAATCCTATTCACACTCATGCATGCTTCTCAGTTCCCATGGTTTCTTATATCTTTTCCTTTACAAATCTAGTGTATATGCCTTTCAGTGGCAGACCCAAAGTCAGTACTGTAGGGAAAAAAATTAATTCCAAGATTTCTTCCCCACAGAAAACAGGACTTTTGTTGTTGTTGTTGTTGTTTGTTTGTTTTGATAATTCATTGGTCCTTGATATTATTTTAAAAGATACTGCCTCAAGATGGTCTATTTATTTTAATTTTTTATCTTCAACTTCCTTGGCCACATTTAAAAATTTTAAGTTTGAGATAAGCAGAAAGAAAGCCTCATATAATTTATCCCTATGATCTAGAACCATGTGTTTACTGTAGTTTTTTTTCAAGTTTCAACAGGTTCTTAATGTAATCTGCCCCCAACATCTCTTGAGATATGTAGAGAAAAATGAGAGAGAGAATAGCAACAAACTTAGCATGAAAAATAACAATATATACTCCATTGTATATGTGTCATCTTGCAAACTTAGGATTCTTAGTATAAACACAGTTTAGTGGGGCTGATTAATGCCACCTCCAATTTATGCAGAAAAAGGATAATACCTATTTTATAAATGTTTAAAATAATATTAAAAATTACTGTATGAATTTTGATTTTCTGTCAACCACATGCTAGTTTTCAAATTCCCTTGATGACTCTATGTCTAATACCCAAACCTATGTCAAGAAACATTAATTCTTTAATTGTAAAATAGAAATAAAAGTGTATCTGACCACAGTAACTCTATAAAAATATATATTCTTATATAAAATCACCTCATAAGGCAAATTTTTTTATTATTATTTTTTATTATTTATTTAGAGGCAGGATCTTGCTGTTTTGCCCAAGCTACAGTGTAGTAGTATGATCATAACTCAGGCAGCCTGAAACTCCTGGACTAAGTGATCCTCCTGCCTCAGCCTCCCAAGTCAATAAAGCAACTTTTTGTCCAGAAACTAAAACCCTGGGAATGAGAGCAAAAAAGGAGGCTGCAGTGTTTGAATATATCTATACGTGTGTGAGTGAGTGTGTGTGTGTGTGTGTGTATGCAGTGATTTTTTAGGCTATGATCTACCTAGTTAAATTAAGTAGGAGAAGACAGACTTAAGTCTAATTAATGAGGAATCCATCTGACAGAACCAACACTCAGTATCTCCCGGTAAAGAACATGTTCTTAGCTACACCCACTGATAACTAGAAATTCTTGCTTGAAATAGGATTTAAAAATCTAAGCAAAGTAAAATTCTTGGGAATGAATAAAAGGCTCAATGATTACATCTG
Organism: Symphalangus syndactylus; assembly: GCF_028878055.3. NCBI lineage: Eukaryota > Metazoa > Chordata > Mammalia > Primates > Hylobatidae > Symphalangus > Symphalangus syndactylus. The sequence continues at coordinate 17,862,365 of NC_072428.2, forward strand.
GGGGCAAAGGCCAGGGCTGCCATGTCATTAAGAGTCACTAGATGGGGAATCTCAGATTCTGGGCTGTCTGTCACTACAGCACCAATGGATGACTGAACCCTTCTTCACCTAAGTCAATAATTGTACCAAACAGCTTTGAAACAGCTTCATGATTGAGTAGTGCTTGGAAAATAAGCAGGCAGGTATGTTGTTTTTAAAGGTTAATGAAATACACGTCCCTGGAAAATATCCTTCTAAGCAGTTGATTACAGTATACTGAGAAAAGAATAACTGTTGAGGGTGCCAGAAGTATCAGCCCTAATGAACAGGTAGAATAAGTGACTTTCTACACTGGATAATTTCAAGGGCCACAAAAGCCTCAACAAAACTCCATATTATCCTTCAATATTACATTCATTTATCCCTTCAACACAAGTTGATAATAATATATTTTTTTCTTGCCAAACTGCAGATCCCCGGAAGGAAGATGGGGAAGATGGTGTTTCTATGAATTAACAATAATAATAATAAAATAAAAAATACTTGAAATTCTTTTCAGTCATAGAAATGTTGAATCATTTTGTTTAATTTTTCTTTCTGTATTTATTAGCCTAGTGGTTGAAATGTTGTGGATTCTCATAAAATATTTGTGTAACTTTCATGTAGGGTAAATATAAAAACAGAAATCAGAAATCAGGCTGGTAGGAAAGTACCAAATGATGGTGTTCCTTAAGGGGGTGCATTAAGTTCATTGTGTCAGGGGTACACATGAGAATAAGAAAACTAAGTGTGCTAAATCCAAGACCTGCCTTCTTTACAATATGATTGTGGACCAGAAAATGATCAATACTAGGCCTCTTTGTAAACATTGTACAACTCCCTCTCATTATTTTCCTGTCTGGAAAATTTCTCCTTGTGTATGCAACAAACATCTCACTCCTCCTTCTGTCCTTTAAACTGGAAGAACTCCTTATGTTGTCTATGCATGGATAAAACAAGAATCAACCTAAACACAAACATTTTTTTTCTATCAATCAATTAAGGTATTCAGACTAAATTTTAAAATGAAATTCTATTTCATTCATTCCCCAGCATATCTTGGCTGAGAAATGCAACCGGTATTAAAACTAAATGAGTCATGTTAGAAGAGGCCAGACATTTAACATCTACTCCCGGAAGCCTCCACATGCCCTGTTCAGATAATGAAATCCTCTAAAAATGCTATGATGTATTTCATCTATGAAAAGTTTTTATCCAATTCATAAAACTCAGGATATGAGTCAAGGCAACCAGGAGAATTCAGTTTGAGATAATCTTATTTTTTTTGTTTGTTTGTTTTGTTTTTTTTTTTTTTTCGAGGAATACTGCTTTTTTTTTTTTTTAGGTTTAAGGGTAAATATTCCTTTATTTATTTATTTTTTTTTATTATACTTTAGGGTTTTAGGGTACATGTGCACAATGTGCAGGTTTGTTACATATGTATCCATGTGCCATGTTGATTTCCTGCACCCATTAACTCGTCATTTAGCATTAGGTATATCTCCTAATGCTGTCCCTCCCCCCTCCCCCCACCCCACAACAGTCCCTGGAGCGTGATGTTCCCCTTCCTGTGTCCATGAGTTCTCATTGTTCAATTCCCACCTATGAGTGAGAACATGCGGTGTTTGGTTTTTTGTCCTTGTGATAGTTTACTGAGAATGATGTTTTCCAGTTTCATCCATGTCCATACAAAGGACACGAACTCATCATTTTTTATGGCTGCATAGTATTCCATGGTGTATATGTGCCACATTTTCTTAATCCAGTCTATCGTTGTTGGACATTTGGGTTGGTTCCAACTCTTTGCTATTGTGAATAGTGCCGCAATAAACATACGTGTGCATGTGTCTTTATAGCAGCATGATTTATAGTCCTTTGGGTATATACCCAGTAATGGGATGGCTGGGTCAAATGGTATTTCTAGTTCTAGATCCCTGAGGAATCGCCACATGATTTAAAGCCTGCAACGACTCATTAGGAATTCTGAGCTTTTTTGATGTAACCTTTAAAATATCCTTCAAAAATCTTCCTATAGATTGAACTTGATATCTATACTCTTTATGAAATAATAGAAATAGAAGATATATCTAATTTTTCTGACTCTTGTAAAAGGAGTAAAACTATAAGGGAAAAACTAATGTTGGAATGAGAGAAATTCATAACAACAAACATCAGCATCAAAAGTCTTGCGAGTTGCCTGTTCCAAAAAGCACCACATTTCATAGGGCAAGAAGAGCCTCTGCCTCCATCCCCTGCTTCAGAGCAGTGCTTCTCAAACTTTAATGGGCATACTTACAGATCCACTTAAAATTCAGATTCTGGTCCAGTAGGTCTGAGGCGGGCTTGAGCTTCTGCATTTCTCATGAAAACCTAGGTGAATGTTTCTTAAGCTCAACACTACTAGCATTTTGGACCAACTGATTCTTTGTTTCGGGGACCGCTCTTGTGCACTGTAGGTTTTTTTTAGCAGCATTTCTGGATTCTACCTACTGGATGCTACTAACACTTTCCTGAGCAGTTGTGACAGTTAAAAGCCCCTCCAGATAAGGTCAGATGTCTTCTAGAGGACAAAATTACCCCCACTTGGGAACTACTGTTTTAGGAGATGCTGATGCTGCTGGTTCTAAGGAGAGAGATCTTTAGAGGATTCCACCTGGTATCTCCGTATTTAATTCACTTTTCCACAGAGTAAGAATTCTCTGGGTTATGAGAAGGATACATCCTAAGCCTATGCTTCCCTACTCGATGATGCTCTAGGTAACTAAATCTTGGGGATTTCCTGCTAACATGATCTTGACTTCCTTCCAAAATTCATGGTGCCCTGTCTACTGGATCGGTTTCCCCAAGGAGTGCGTATGTCACTGGGCATATATGTAACCCTCGGCTTTCAGCAGGGTTGGCCAAGGAGAGATGTTGTGAAAATGGGTGGACAGAGGTGAGGCATGTGTGTTGGGATGTCCACATGGATGCAGTTCTATCACAGCATATGAATAATTGAAATGGAGAAGAAAAGCCTATGGGGAGTCACAGAGTGGAGCTGAGGCCATGTCCTCCCCATACTGCCATTTTTTGTTGAAGAAACTTAAAAGTCTGAAAATTTTAATTTCAAGTTTGACTTTCTAGGTCAATGTGAAAGCATACTTATCAAAATAGGATGATACAACATACTTAATTGAATGATTTTGGGGGATTGATTTATTATTTTAAAATGAATCACATATGTGCCTCCATTTAACTCTTGCCTTGAGAGGCCATAAATGCTAAGGACTGTCTTAGTTTCAGAGTTGGTGGAGAATTCTGAATGTTTGATATCACAATAAGGTCCTGATGATGGGGGAATAAAGACAGTCTTTTTTTTTGTTTTTTTCAGAAGAGAAAATTCAGTTGCTTAATCTGAAAAACAGGTTGGGGATTATAAAACGTAGCATAAAACGTAAAGCTTAACCTGGAACACAGTTTCTCATAAGTCTATTTTACTCAAAGACCATTTTCATTGTGCTGCGTTAGACATTGGCAAGTTTTGCTGTAAAGTGTCAAATAGTAAATATTTTAGGCTTGGCAGGCTAAACAACTCTGATGGAACTACTCGATGCTGTTGTGGCTAGAAAACAGACATAGTAATACATAAAGGGATGTTTGTGGCTGTCTTTTAATAAAACATGTATTTTTTAAAAAACTGGCTGCATTTTTCTAATCCTTGTGTTATATTCTCCCTCAACACAAAGGGACTTTAAGGTAGCATGTTAGTGTGACACAATATTAACTGTTAAAATCAATCTATACACTATGGAGAAGATACAGATCAAAATACATGAGCCAGGATTTTTGAATTTTTGCCCACTTAGTCTCAGAATCTTGACTGTAATAGTATTTGTCTTCTATTTAGATATGATAATCTCTCTGTAATGATGCATAAAGGTGCTTTTGTAACATGAGACTGATAAAGACATACATACATACCATGCACACATACATACATAAACCAATAAATAAAACTGACTGAAGGCACAATCTGAAATAAAATCATATATAAGTCGGGTGTGGTGGCTCACGTCTGTAATCCCAGCACTCTGGGAGGCCGAGGCAGGCAGATCACCTGAGGTCAAGAGTTCCAGACCAGTCTGGCCAACATGGTGAAACCCTGTCTCTACTAAAAATACAAAAATTAGCTGGGTGTGATGGCGGGTGCCTTTCATCCCAGCTACTCGGAAGGCTGAGGCAGGAGAATAGTTTGAACCCGGGAGGCAGAGTTTGCAGTGAGTCAAGATCGGGCCATTGCACTTCAGCTTGAACAACAAGAGCGAGACTCTGTCACACACACACAAAAAATCATATAGAATGAATATTGAGTTACCTTAAATTTGACATAAATTTATCAATACTTCTTTATTTGGAATTGGCATACATCTTTAAAATGAGATTCTAAAGGAATGTATTTTTTTGTTCTTTTCTGAATTATTTTTCTATTTGTGTTTTCCAAGTTTTCTTGATATAGGTCTATGTGTTGTACTTTTCTCACTTCACTTCACTGTATGTCAGGATGTCATTCTCTACTACAGAGACACCTTGGGGATAGAGGAGGCCAAGTTCCAGACAACTGGAATAAAGTGAAAATTACAATAAAGTTAGCCAAAACTTTTTTGGTTTCCAAATGTATATAAAAGCTATGTTTATGCTGTATGATAGTCTATTAAGTATTCAATATCATCATGTCTAAAAATTAATGTATATACCTTAATTAAAATATTTTGTTACTAAAAATTCCTATAATCATGTGAACCTTAAGCCAGTCATATGTTTTTTTTCTGGTGGAGGGTATTGACTTGATGCTGACAGCTGCTGACTGATCAGGGTGGTGCTTGCTGAAGGCTGGTGTGGCTGCTACAATTTCTTAAGACAACAGTGACATTTTCTGTATTAACTCCTCCTTTCAGAAAATACTTCTCTATAGCATGGGATAATGTTTGATAGCATTTTACCTATGATGAACTTCTTTCAAAATCGGAGCCAATCCTCTCAAATTCTGCTGCTTTATCAGCTAAGTTTATATAATATTCTCAATCTTGTGTTGTTATTTTAACAGTGTTCACAACATCACCAGGAATAGATTTCATCTCAAGAAACCACTTTCTTGACTTGTTCATAAGAAACAACTTCTCATTCATTCAAGTTCTGCATGAGATTGTAGCAATTTAGCCTCATATTCAGGCCCTAGTTCTAGTTCTAGTTCTCTTGCTATTCCCAGTATATCTACAGAAACTTCTTCCACTGACACTTGAGCCTCTCAAACTATTTATGAGAGTTGGAGTTAACTTCTTTCAAACTCCTGTTAATGTTGATATTTTGACCATCTCTCATGAATCATGAATGTTCTTAATGGTATCTAGAATGTTGGAACTTTTCCAGAAGGTTTTCCATTTCAGATAAATCAGAGGAAGATCAAAATATTTAATTTAAATTAATTTAATTTAATCTTCTATTTATGACAGCTATATCCTTATGGAATGTATTCCTTAAATAATAAGACTAGAAAGTTGAAATGACTCCTTGATCTATGGGCTGCAAATGGATGTTGTGTTAGCAGGCGTGAAAAAAAGAAGTTAACCTCCTTGTATCATCAGAGCTCTTGGGTGAGTAGATACATTGTCAATGAGCACTAACGTTCAGAATGAAATCTTTCTTTCTAAGCAGTTGGTTTCAACAGTGGGCTTAAAATATCCAGTATGGGCTTAAAATATGCAATAGACTATACTGCAAAACAGATGTGCTGTCATCCAAGCTTTGCTGTTCAATCTGTAGAAGACAAGCAGAATATATTTAGTATCATTCTCAGGGGTCCTAGGATTCTTGGAATGGTAAGTAATGGTAAATGAGCATTGGATTAAACCTAAAGTCATCAGCTGCATTATCCCCTAACAAGAGGTCAGTCTTTCCTTTGAAGCTCTGAAGACAGGCATTGAGTTGTCCTCTCTAGCTATGAAAATCTGAGATGGCATTTTTTTTCCAATATAATGTTGATTTGTCTCATTGAAAATCTCTTGTTTAGCTACCTTCATCAATCTTAGCCAGGTCTTCTGGATAACTTGCTTCAACTTCTACATCAGCACTTGCTGTTTCACCTTGCAATTTTATGTTACAAAGGTGGATTTCTTTTCTTATACCTCATAAATCCACTTCTACTGGCTTCACACTTTTCTACTGAAGCTTCCTCACTTCTCTCAGATTTCAAAGCATAAGGAGAGTTACAGCCTTTCTCTGGATTAGGCTTTAGTTTAAAGGAATGTTGTGGTTGGTTTAATCTTCTATTCAGCTCACTAAAACGTTCTCTATGTAACCAATGAGACCATTACACTTTCTTATCATTGTGTGTGTTCACTGGAGTAGCAATTTTAATTTTTTCCATAACTTTTTTTTGCATTCGCAACTTACCTGTTTCTAACAAGAGGCCTAGCTTTCAGGCTATCTGAGCTTTCAACATCCCTTCACTACACTTAATCATTTCTAGCTTTTGATTTTAAATGAGACACTTGAAACTCTTACTTGAACACTTAGAGTCCATTGTAGAGTTATTACTTGGCCTAATTTCAATATTGTGGTGTCTCCGGGAAGGAGCATTCTGTGACGAGAGATACAGAGAATGGCTGATTGGTGGAGCAGTCAGAACACACAAAACATTTATAGATTATAGATTAAGTTTGACATATTATATGGGTGCAGTTTGTGGCACTGCAAATTAATTACAGTAGTAAAATCACTGATCACAGATCATCATAACAGATATAATAGTGAAAAAATTTAAAGCATTGTGAGGATTACCAGAATATGATAAATAGAAAGGAAGTGAGCATATGCTGTTAGAAAAATGGCACTAGGAGACTTTCTCAAGGAAGAATTACCACAAACTTTCAGTATGTTAAAAACCCAATGTCTATGTAGTGCAATAAAGTGAAGTGCAATAAGACGACATATATCTGTATTGGACTATTCATTAATTCTTGAACAGAATTTCCACCTTTGCTCATATGACCTTTTTAAGGTTTATTTAAGATTTGATCCTTTATCAATAATGTTTTAAAATATGTCAGTTCCCTTCAATGTGTTCTACTAACTCTCTATCATCAACTTAATTACTTGAGAAGCTGTATCGCACTGTGTTTACTTATTACATCTGTTATCTCTGTAACTGAACACTTCATTCTCTGTAGGGTTAATTTCCTGGGTTTTGTACCCAAGTTAGGACTGTTCTTTGGTTCAGTGGGAACAGGAAGGGTACTATAATCTCCTATTATTGAAGGAGAGTAACTTCCTAATTGGAATATGAGTTAAAACTGATTCTCCTATTGGGAAAAATATGGAAGAGATCCAATTTCTGAAGCAAAATCATTACATACCTTTCTTGGCAGCTGCAGCTCACCATCGCGTGGGCTATCAAGGCTGTTATATAGTAGTATATAGCAGTATAAGAAGAATTATCCCTTTTTTCATTTTGCAGCCAATTCTAGATTTCTTAATAATTTTTGTATGAGGGCCTAAAGGTTTTGCATTTCTCATAGTAGAATATCTGTTTAACAGTGTCTTTTCGGTTCACGGTATCTGTATGCAACCACATGACGTAACCTATTCAGAGAGAACCCCCCCACACACACCCTTGAAAAAAAGAAATAAAAATGGAAAATGAGTACTATATTCTCATTTTCTGTCTTTCACTTGCAATATACATCAGGCTCTGGTAGGGAAGAGAGGCAGGCTGATAAAACATTTGCAAGACAGTGAAAATGTGTTCAGGCTAATAGATTCAAAAATACATCTGCAAGGCCAAAAGGAAATATTTTATGCAGAGTACAACAAGAAAACTGCTCCAATAATAGAAAACCAAAGTTCCTTGCTTATTTCTACCTAAAACACCTTTAAGGTCTTAATTCTTCTTTTTTTGTAGCTAACACATTTCCAAAACTCTGCAATTATCACACATGAGTAAAGCAGTGAAAATGTGCTATGCTTTCTACAGAAATTCTCAGGCTATCCTTGATAATAATAATGGTGATGGACAGGAGTTTTATATCTGGAAGCACAGTCACCATGTAAAACCAAATTATCAGATTTCAGGGCCAAAAAGAACATTTTGTTGGATGTAATAGTTATAAATCATTCCTCTCTAGAATACTGAAAGTTGTGGCTTTTAGCAAAGAAATACATCAAATGTAGTTTAATATTGATTTTTTTCCCTTCAGAAATGCATTCCAACCAAGAGGACCCCAAAGCTTAGTAAATCTACATGTAATTTTTATGCAGACTACAGTTACACTTTTCTCCTTATTTTATTGAGAAATGTTTGTGACAGTTCATTCAATTTATTCTTCTAAATCTGACTTGCTTTTCATAGGAGAGCATCATGAGGACTGTGGCCTCAGATTTATTGGGAATATCAGAGTGTGTATATCGGAAAGAAGTGAATGATCCCCTGAGTGAATGCAACACTCACCACAGGTCCCCTGTAAAGCTTCCTCCCTCAAGATGTGTCTAATACATAGGTTACCATACTTTCTAATGTGAGGCTCCATCACTCAAACAGTAAATGGTTGGACTATGGACAAAAAGATAACCCTCCGATAGGCTATGCAACTGTCTTCTTGGATTTTGTCTTAAAATACAAAGGAAGAAAATAAACTAGTAGCAAAATATTAAATCTAAAATGTATAGATGTCATAAGAAAATGGAAGGTACAAATAAGCACGAACCTTAGAGTGAACTTCATATCAAATGCCTTCCATAAAACTTTTCACATGGTATTCATAGACAAGAAAAACGATTGCATCATAACACAAACATGGAAAATGCTGGGTTAAATTACATTGAATTTGTTTTTCAAACTGCAAGCCTTCTCAGAATACTGAAAGTAAAAATATGAATTATGAATCTTAATAGAGAGTAATAGTCAAAATGTTGCCTGTAGATTTCAAGTTATGTTGTATATCAGCTTGTTAACATACCATAAAATACTAGATTAACATGAATACAGTGTATACAATGCTGAAATATTGAAAAGAATATGAAGGAGAAAGAGACAGAAAGAGATAAAGATAATTTTTTCAAAAATGGAGAGGCACTGAATCGCCCACAATTGGTGAAAAGATAGAGTTGGCTAAAATAGAGAGCAATGGACATAGATTTCAGGAAGATGACAAGTTGTCATATCACTACACTATTGCTTTGCTTAAAAGATCCTGAATGCTACTGAATTTTACTTCAGTTTTATAAAGGTGTGCTCTGAAATTCTGAACTCTCTCTTATTCTATTATCCTTATTAGAATAGCCATTAATTGAGTATGTTAGATCAGCATGAAACAATTTATCTATTTCAAAGTTTCATCTAAGAACAGACTTTGTTCTCTAATTGGGTGGACATTTTAATGGAGATATTGAAATGAATGCAAAGGGTATGAATTAAAAATTCCAAGCTTGATTGTTGCCTCCTGCCTTTCCTTGAACCATTAGTGAACAAATGGGAGCCTCCTAGACAGTAATACTATGGAGGGTTGGTGCTTTTCTACACCAAGTAGAGTAATAAAGTTGGGAATAGACAGACCGTGGTGGTGGGAGTAGTTGTGACTACCAAACCAGGGCCTTCTGTTAGGCTTGGCTTAATGGAAGAGAGTAGTAATTATGTTATCATTGTCATTCTCTACTTCTTCTTTCTTTCTTTCTTTCTTTCTTTTTTTTTTTTTTTTTTTTTTTGAGACGAAGTCTTTTCTGTTGCCCAGGCTGGAGTACAATGGCACAATCTCAGCTCACTGCAACCTCCGCCTCCCAGGTTCAAGTGATTCTCCTGCCTCAGCCTCCTGAGTAGCTGGGATTACAGGTGCGTGCCATCATGCCTGGCTAATTTTTGTATTTTTAGTATAGATGGGGTTTCACCATGTTGGTCAGACTGGTCTCGAACTCCTGACCTCATGATCTGCCTGCCTCGGCCTCCCAAAGTGCTGAGATTACAGGCATGAGCCACGGCGCCCAGCCTCTCCTTCTTCTTTCTAAGAGAACCCTCACCACCACCATCACACAAAATTATTGGAGGTAGCAATTTGTCTAGTTAAAAAGTAGTTTTTACCAGCTTTCTTTGCAAATGTATGTGGGCAATATGACATTAACACAAGTAGGAGGTGGGGGTTCTTAGGAAACTCTCTTTGTCCTTCCCTTTTTTTTTTTTTTTTTTTTCCTGCCTGTTGCCTGGAATGTGATTGTGGAGGCTTAAGTGCCTTCAGCCATTTTTGGGAGTGGAAGGCCAAGACTTGTACAAATCAGATCTCTCATGTTTAAAAAGCTGCTAAACCAAAGCCAGAATCCACCCACCTTCATATTTCTGCTTGCAAAGAAAAAAGACTTCTCTGTTTTTATAGTCAGATATTTTTAATTTAGTATTTTGAGGCCTCTGTTTATAGATGCCTACCCTCATTCCTAACTGGATAGCTTGGTTTCACTAGGTATCGAAGAATGGCAAAGACTAGGGACATAATGTGTTATCTCAGGCTGCTCCAAAGTTATGGCCCTTAGGCTTCCACTGTCTAACAATTATTGGTTTCTTATTGCCTCCTAATTAGACAGCCCGGCACTTAGGGGCTATCAGGTTACCTAGGCACAGGTAACATTTTACAATATGTAGCTCTAAATCCATGATGCACTCAATTGAAACACAGCCTTTTCACTTGGGTCCAAAGTCTTGCATTAAAGTCACTTGCCATCAATTTGTTTTATATTTAAGAGTACAGGATACTACTAATCGAAGATATAACTTTATAATAAAAAGGGAAACATTTTATGAAGTGACACTTGTTTTCCAGACCCAAGTATAAGACAATAAGTTCCATGTCAATACTGTGTAGATCCTGAACCTGTTAATACTGGGTAGGTCCTGAACATGTTAAGTTCCCGGATTCATGTCACTTCTGGGTAGATCCTGAACATGTTAAGTTCCATGCAACTTAACGAACATAACTAACACAGAGAGCAGAAACTATGATTTCTTGTCCTTATACCACATTTGAAGGATTCTTGGTATTAAAACAAATAATGCTTTTATTTTTATGTTCTATCGTGTGATTACTGTAGATAAATTTTTACTAATATTTGAAGAAGAGACTACCATAAAATGTCATGTTATACATTTGAAGATGTGTGTGTGTGTGTGTGTATAAATGTTCATTAGAAACCCAACATGCCTTTATACAGAAGGAATTAAGGGATGGAAATAAGTCTTCTGAGAACAGATAATGGTAGAAAATTTAAGAAGGCTTGGATATAACTGGAGATGAAAGGTTGGATAGGTATATTATACTCTTAGTCCTATAAGTTATATCTATAGTTATAACTAGCTTTCAATTAATATAAGTATCGATATATGTATTTGCAACCAGTACATTACAAAAACTTGAGTTTTGCATACAATCATAAAAGCCATTGATTTTTGTCACCATTGTCACTTCAGGATTTATTAAGAGAGAAAAACTTTTCCCCTGCCATTGGATAAAAACACTGAAGGAAAGACAGGACCCCCTATCTTTTCTTGTCATTCATAAGTAATAAAAAACTAAATTTCAATTTAACTAACAAATAATTGGTTATATTCTTGATTATAAAATGAGTCCATTATTTATTATCTGATTTTCATTCAAAGGAAAGACCACTGACCCAGACTTCCCAACTAGGGCTGGCCTTAGTTTATTAATTCCTTTACTCCAGAGCTTTCTGGTTTCGGAGTATAGGGAAGAAAGCAGGAAAGCCAGGCAGCATGTCTTTACCATCTGCCTTGTCTTTGCGTTCTTTGGGGTTTGCTGTTAATTAAGGTAGAAACGTTTTTACATGGGAATATTCCTGTTTTCTATGGAGGATTCTAGGTGGGACCCTCTGATATTGATGCCCAAACTCACTCTGCTTCAACACGCTGCTCCTATTCTCCCCTCAGACTCTGATTTCTGTCTTTCTACTCCTCTTAGACTCTCTCTGCTAGATCGTCCTATGTTATCTAGGATACCCCTATTAGACAAACTCCCAAAGTGATCATGCAATATGCTGACCTGTGGTTCTATATTTGTTCCCCAAGATTCACGTCCCTGGACAAACTACTGGAGGAGTGTGCAATTATGTTCTTTAGGAGCAGCACTTAACTTTGTGGTACCTGCTGCTCAGAGCCATTGCCATCCTCCACCTTTAGGATCCTCAGACTAGTGTATTATGGGCATTGAAACAGATCAGGAAATATGCAAAAATGTTAACAGTTGTTATTTCCTAGTCCTGGTTACATGGAAGCTTACATTTTCTTTCTCTGTATTTTCCAAATTATCTACGATGTGACACACAGTACATTTAAACCAATAATATATTTAAAGTAATAACCAAGAAAAACTATAATGCATGTGACAATTAACTCAATGTTTTAAATTGATAATAAATAAGATTTTGAAGAACCTTCTAATAAGTAAAAGGAAATCAGCAAATGAACTTAAACAAACCACAAAAATCTGTTTGAGGAAGGATTTTAGGAAAATATGTGCTCAAAAGACCAGCTATAAGAAAGGAGACAAATCACTTCCAAACCTCTAGAAGCTTATATAGAAATAAATAAGAAGCCAATGGTTCAGACATATTTACATAGAATATTATCTGTTGTGAGAATCGGGCTTAATAACTGTATTTTCAATGAATCACTGAGAAGAATCATTACTTATTTGGTTCAACATGAGAAAGAAAGAAAAGGGAATCAAGACATTCTTTATGAAATCGTAACAGGTATCTTGTGATGTGAATGTCTGTCTATAGCAGGGCCAATGAATACACATTTATATATTAAAACACACACACATATACATACACCTATACAAAAGTAGTTCTATAGGCTAAGGTTATTAAAGAAATATTTTTCTTCACCAAAGATAATGGGGTTAATAATTTTGTATTCAAAAGTAAGTTATTTTTAATATACATGGTTGGAAAAAATCAAAAGATAAAATTACAGAGTATATTTTCATTTATAAAACCTATTTTATTTGTAAAATATTTTATTTATAAATTGATGCATATGGCTGGGCTCGGTGGCTCATGCTTGTTATCCCAGCACTTTGGGAGGCCGAGGCGGGCGGATCACGAGGTCAGGAGATCGAGACCATGGTGAAACCCCGTCTCTACTAAAAAAATACAAAAAATTAGCCGGGCGTGGTGGCAGGTGCCTGTAGTCCCAGCTACTCGGAGAGGCTGAGGCAGGAGAATGGCGTGAACCCGGGAGGCGGAGCTTGCAGTGAGCCGAGATTGCGCCACTGCACTCCAGCCTGGGCAACAGAGAGAGAGTCTGTCTCAAAAAAAATAAAATAAAATAAATTGATGCATATGTGATTATCAATTTATTGGTTTCACATCTATACACACATTTACTTTCAATTATAATGGCAAATATGTATACACAGAGAATGAAAGACATATATTCATATATAAAATAAGTCTACATGTCATATATGATATTCAGAATACATATAAAGATACATAAAGAATCAAGACATACACACATTAATATATAAGCTTCATATGTATATACACACATATACATATTACACATTTATCCTAATAAAAATTATGTAAGATAAGGTAACATAATTTCAGTGATAAATAGAAAAGCCAATCAGCACTGAGTGAGTTGGTTAAAGCACAGAAAATATAGAGAGCTTACATCTATCAAGGACAATTATTCAGAATATCATTGGAATATAAACCTCAAAAACAGCCTCTGAAGATATATGTAAAGTAGATGAGAAGAGTGGAAAGAATGAGAAGTTTTATGCTGCATCATCCTGCATTAAACTCTGTACATGCCATGGACCAGTGTTGGCAGGTTATTGATTTTATCTCCTTTCTTAAAGTTGATACTGGTATTGTCCTGATCCTCCCTCCAGGCTATGGAATAGTGAAAAGCCATCTGATACTTGGTATCTTTAACTTTTAATTCTAGCTTCTCAGGAAACATGTTCTAATCAATTGAGGTAAATCTGAAAGACCAGTATGCTTCATCAATCAGGACATTTAATTTGCAAATAAACAGGAAACAATGGTAAAGAAAATCATAGGGGAGTGAATTCATCAACTACCCCATCTGTTGTCCCTTGGATGCCATTTTGTTTTGTTTTACTTTCTCTGTCATGGTAGGTGTGTTTAGTTTGTGTACAATTTCCAGAGCCTATGTTTTTAGTAAATTGTGATTAAATTTTAATACCAAGAACATTCCTGTATAATGTGACTCCATGGGATTTTTTTCTATGCATTTACAGACCATATCGAGGGATTGAGGAAGTATATGGAGCTTCTATTTTTCAGTTTTAATTTGTAAAGAGATTATTTAGGGGCTAATCATAGCAGTATACTGCAAAGATGACCTGCAGTGAAGATCTTTCTATAAAAGATTTAAAATGCACTCAAGGTGTTGGCTTCCTCTTTAAATTGCTGCTAATATTATTTTCCTTATTTCAGACTATTTCTCAGAAATGCTCATTTTACTTTCAAATAGTTTCAAATCAGTCTTCTAATTGTTATCACAATAATCTGTGAGCTTTGTAGGGCTGGTATAGTCCTTGCTTAATACATGTGAAAAATAAAGTGCAGAGATCTTAAGGTAATTTTTTCATGGTTTATAGTGACAGTAAACCAGATATCCTTATCCCGAGTCTATAGTATTTTTGTTTGACTCAAAGCATCAAAGTGATGCAGTGGGACATCACCTTCTTCTTACTGTCAGTTGCTAGATAATTAAATTTGTTAAGAGTCAGGTCTCTGTTGAAAATCATCTGGAAAATTTGTCTCCTGTAATGACAAAAGAATCACAGAATATAGCCATCTCATCTTCAAGGAAGCATTGAACACAGATTTGAGATTCAAAATACGGTATAGCAAATTCCATAAAACCAAACTGTTTTTTAAAGAGTTTATTTGAAATCCACATTAAACTGAGAAATTATTCAAGGAGCCCAGTGAAATTAAAAAAATGTTGAAAATTACTGTAAAGATGTCTTCAAGTTTAAAAGCTTTGTCCAAAGAAGCTTGAAACCTCTTTGTAATTTTTCTCTTCGGCGTATTTTAGTTACAGGAGCTCCTGAAATTTTCTTTCCTGGGTGTGAAATTTAATAGATCTGTATACTAATGCTACTTTTATTATTATTATTGTTATTTGACAGGGTCTTACCCTGTCACCCAGGCTAGATTACAGTGGTACAATGGGACTCACTGCAGCCTCAACCTACAGGGATAGATTCATCCTTCCACCTTTACCTCCCAAGTAGCTGGGACTACAAGCACACACCATGATGCCTGGTTGATTTTTTTTATTTGTATTTTTGACACAGAAAGAGTCTCACTAGTTGCCAAGGCTGGGTTCGAACTTTTGGCCTGAAGTAATCCTCCCACCTCAGTCTCCCAAAGTGTTGGGATTACAGACATGAGACACCACATCCAGCCTTTTACTTTTATTATTAAAAAGTAATTTAGATATCTGATTCTATCCCAAGCTCTCACTTTATTCCTGATTCTAAGTATTCTTTTACTTTATAGAAAGAGGAAAGCTAATACAAACATAAAAGTTAATTCTCATTAATCTTAACATTCTAGCAAAAATGTTTTCAAACTTAAAGTGAGAACTAGTTTCCTTCAATATACCATGTATTATAGTTAAATTATCTTTGCATCCATATAATATCTATCTTCTTGCTGAAAGCATACATATTTAGTTGTACAAATAACTAATAAAGTATAGTTGGAGCAATGCTGGGAGGAAATCTCTATGTAGTCTTGGAGTAGCTGAGTGTCCTTATCAATTGACTTGAGCACAAGAATAATTTTAAAAGCACTACTAACTTTCTAATGGAACCATACAGAGACTTCTTTTGTGATATGAATCATCCCTTCCATATGTAACAGTTTATTCCTTAATTAAAATTTGTAATTTATGTAAACAACTTTCATTAACTGAAGCACATTTGTATATTATAGATATGACCTTATCCTTGTAATAGCTATCAAATAATAAGTAAATGATTCTCTGTAATAAGTTTAATTTTATCCATCCTGGCCCAGTGCAAAGGTGCACACTTACCAAAGAATAGCTTTATACAATGTGTCAGACAGGTAAACTCTAGGGAAATAACAGCATTGGACAGATCAGCCTGGCATGAGCTATCAGCAAAGAGGCCTCCTTTTCAAAATTTGAAATTACCAAACTGAAAATGCAACTGGATTTCAATTATAGGCTGTAGCTTTTAGAGAGGTATTGTTCTGCTGTGGGTTTTTTTTTTTCCTTTCCATTTATATACAGGAAGCAATCACTGTCTGTGTCATCAACATGAAATATGAATGACAGTAATTGTGAATACTGAGACAGACTCACCAAAGACAGTTACAGTAGGGGTTATGAGGAAGGGGCAGAATTTGGGAGATGAGATGAAGCTAAAAGTGACAAGTTAAGGCAAAAGATAGATGGATAGAATTTCTTTTTAAAGGACTCTGAAGTTTACAGTTTAAGAAGAGGTGACAAGGCCTTAGTGAAAGATGAGTAGCTCAGTTGTGCTACTATAAAGCAATAAATGCAAATATGTCATTAATGTGAGGCCTTTATTTAAACGTAAAAATAATAACAATAACCAAACAGTAATAAATAGCAGGTAATACAAAAAGTTAGAAAAATAAAAGCATATCATTTCTTCTTTTGTGTTTTTATTGTCCTATAAAAATGGAAATCTTGATCCTTTAAGAAATTTGTTCTTTGTAGAATTGTATGGAACAAATAGGAGACTGATACTTTCTAGTAAAGAATTTGATTCTATTATGAAATTGAAATACAGCTTCAAAAGGCATGGGCTGGACAGGTATAGACATGGGGAAAATCATGAAATGGCTTCATTCTCTCTGGGAAAATCTTATCACAGAAAAATTGAAAATCCCAACCTCTCTCTTTTTCTCACCACCCTCCCTTTTTCCTTGAACATGAAGCTACATAGAGCAAATGTCAGTCTTCTGTGTCAAAAAGACAGGCAACGATTGGATGGTGAGATATACAGAGTGAAGCACAGCCCAGCAAAATGAAAATATCACATTTTATAGCTGAAAGATACATCAAAGATTATTCAATCCACTACTATAGCTTAAGATGAGAAAACTATGGCCTGGGAACTAGATATGAGACACTCTATTTTACCAATGATAAATGACCAAAGCATTTACGGTGTGTTAGTCCATTTCACACTGCTGAAAAAGACATACCTGAGACTGGGCAATTTACAAAAGAAAGAGGTTTGATGGACTTACATTTCCACATGGCTGGGGAGGCCTCACAATCAGAGCAGAAGGGGAAAGGCAGGTCTCACAGGGCAGCAGACAAGAGAAAAGAGCTTGTTCAGGGAAACTCCCCTTTTTAAAACCATCAGATCTTGTGAAAATCACTCACTATCACAACAACAGTGGAGGAAATACCAGCCCCCATAATTCAATCACTTCCCACCGGGTACCTCCTACATTATATGGGAATTGTGGGAGTTACAATTCAAGATGAGATTTGGGTGGGGACACAGCCAAACCATATCATTCCACCCCTGGCCCCTCCAAATCTCATGTCCTCACATTTCAAAACCAATCATGCCTTCTCAACAGTCCCCCAAAGTCTTAACTCATTTCAGCATTAACTCAAAAGTCCACAGTCCAAAGTCTCATCTGAAACAAAGCAAGTCCCTTCTGCCTAGGAGCCTGTAAAATAAAAAGCAAGTTAGTTACTTCCTAGATACAATGGAAGTACAGGCATTGGGTAAATACAGCCATTCCAAATGGGAGAAATTAGCCCAAACAAAGGGTCTATAGGCCCCATGCAACCCGAAATCCAGCCGGGCAGTCAAATCTTAAAGCTTCAAAATGATCTCCTTTGACTCCAGGTTATACTGATGCAAGATGTGGGTTCCCATGGTCTTGGGCAGCCTTGCCCCTGTGGCTTTGCAGGGTACAGTCTCCCTCCTGCTGCTTTCATGGGCTGGCATTGAATGTCTGCAGCTTTTGCAGGTGCATGGTGCAAGCTGTCAGTGGATCTACCATTCTGAGATCTGGAGCATAGTGGCCCTCTTCTCACAGCTCCACTAGGTGGTTCCCCAGTCGGGACTCTGTATGGGGGCTCCAATCCCACATTTCCCTTCTGCACTGGCCTAGCAGAAGTTCTCCATGAGAGCCCTTCCCCTGCAGCAAACATCTGCCTGGACATCCATACATCCTCTGAAATCTAGGCAGAGGTTCCCAAACCTCAGTTCTTGACTTCTGTGCACTTGCAGGCTCACTACCACATGGAAACTACCAAGGCTTGAGGCTTGCATGCTCTGAAGCCACAGCCCAAACTTTGGGGATTAGCATTCGGCTCCTTGTTACTTATGCAAATTTCTGAAGCTGGCTTGAATTTCTCCTCAGAAAATGGGTATTTTCTTTTCTATCACATTGTCAGGCTGCAAATTTTCTGAACTTTTATGCTCTGCTTCCCTTAAAAAACCAAATGCCTTTGACAGCACCCATGTCACTTCTTGAATGCTTTGCTGCTTAGAAATTTCTTCCACAAGATACCCTACCTCATCTCTCTCAAGTTCAAAGTTCCACAAATCTCTAGGGCAGGGACAAAATGCCACCAGTCTCTTTGCTAAAACATAACAAGAGTCACTTTTGCTCTAGTTCCCAACAAGTTCCTCATCTCCGTCTGAGACCACCTCAGCCATCACCATTTTTGTCAAAGCCATTCAGCAAGTCTCTAGCAAGTTCCAAACTTTCCCACGTTTTCCTGTCTTCTTCTGAGCCCTCCAAACAGTCCCAACTTCTGACTGTTACCCAATTCCAAGGTCACTTCCACATTTTTAGGTATCTTTTCAGCAATGCCCCACTCTACTGGTACCAATTTGCTGTATTAGTCCATTTTTGTGCTGCTGATGAAGACATACCTGTGACTGGACAATTTACAAAAGAAAGAGGGTTAACAGACTTAAAGTTCTGCAGGCTGAGGAGGCCTCACAATCACAGTAGAAGGTGAAAAACACATCTCACATGGCAGCAGACAAGAGAAGAGAGCTTGAGCAGGGAAACTCCCCTTTTTAAAACCATCAGATCTTGTGAAAGTTATTCACCATCATGAAAACAGCGCAGGAAAGACCTGCCCCCATAATTCAGTCACTTCCCACTAGGTTCCTCCTATGATGCCTGGGAATTGTGGGAGTTACAGTTCAAGATGAGATTTTGGTGGAGACACAGCCAAACCATATCATATAGCTTAAGCATTTTTCATTTTAGAAGACTACACGTTTTGAAATTTATAAGCTTTAGGTAAGTATTTTTTACCTTGGGTGGTGAGCTACTTCTCAGGTCTTTCTAGCCACATTGTCATGCAAAATTGCTGATGCTGAAATGGGCTGAAATACATAGTCAGACCCAGCCAGCTGAAGTCTGGCCAATGTAGTCCACTGATGTAGATTATTCAAGAGGGAAAGAGTAAAATGTATCCAGGTGTTCTGGAAAAAGTTGATGATCAAGGAATCCAAACACATCAGTGGTACAGAATGTGAAACAGATTCTGTGTAAAGCCAGCCATGAAGGAAAAAGAAGGGACTACAATCTAGGAAGACCAAACTCAATTGCTCCAAGAGGTCAAATATGTAGGTCCAAGTCTTAGTCCCACTGTGATATGATAATTGCTCTTAGGATAGATAATGTTATCTTATGACTTTGTGTGACAGATTCTTCTCAGTGTGGATTGGTAAATACTAGTAAGAAAATATTGTTTTCTGGGGCATGACACCCTCTTATAATGGATATTCATTGGTATATAAATGAATATTAAAGAATGTATACTAGTGCAAACACTGGGCATTGTTAGAATCCTTTTTATTTCTAAAAAAAAGGGAGAACTGAAAGATCCTAATCATGCAAAGTAGTAATGTCTGCAACTATGCAAATTAGAGTCATTTTAACAGAATTAACTCATTTTACATAAGAAATGGGATTGGGAAAAGAAATGGGATTGGGAAGCTGGGGAAAGGTGTAGCAAGCTGCAGGGAGATATAGGTTACAGGAAGGTTGGAGATAAGTGTAGGTGACTCTTTGAAATAGAGAAAGATGAATATAAGTTGGGAGAACGAGAAAACAGACACCTTTATAGAACTTTGATTCACTTTTGTGCTGTGGGTTTTAATGTTACACTCACCTCTATTATCAAGGAGCTACTTACTCAACAGTGCTTTGGGGACTGGATTTATGTTGCTCATTCAGATATAATGAAGTGCTGAGGCAGATATCCAGGTCAGGCAAACTATGAAGGCTGAGCTACAAAGGGTGTAGAGACAAACATGGGTTATTGTCAGAGGAGGAGTCTCTGAGAAGAGCAGGGACGTGTTGATTACCATTTCCAACAACCTATTTTTATACCTTCAAATGTAATCCCAAATTTTAACTAGGCATTTTCTTTGTCTTGGAATTTTAAGTGTTTACCTTAGAAAACAAGTTTATGGAAATATGTCTTCAAATGTTACACTCTACTGGGAGTCCAGCAGCGTAAAATATAAAACCATATATTTCAGGGAAAGTGAATTCATCACCTTATATGAAACTATAGAGAATAAATCAAATGTTCACCTAAGAATTGAGTAATAATACATTTAAACGTATTTCAAATAGCATGTCTAAGTTTACTTATACAGCCTTTTGCAACTACTACATAATGATACCACATGAACTTTTGGACCTGATCAAGGTTAAGTCAAATTATGTAATGTTTATTTAAATGTGGAGAAAAAAAGATTCATAGACTTTTAAAATCATAGAGTGGATTCCTAAAATATATGAAAATAAATAGGAACACATTATCAAGATTTAGGGAAAAAACTGGAAAAAATACTTTTTTTTTCATTATTAAGAACAATACAAACAGAACCTTTAAAAGTTATCACCAGGCTGGGTGCGGTGGCTCACACCTGTAATCCCAGCACTTTGGGAGGCTGAGGCGGGCAGATCACCTGAGGTTGAGAGTTCGAGACCAGCCTGACGAACATGGAGAAACCCCGTGTCTACTAAAAACACAAAATTAGCCAGGCATGGTGGCGCATGCCTGTAATCCCAGCTACCCGGTGGCTGAGGCAGGAGAATTGCTTGAACCTGGGAGGCAGAGGTTGCAGTGAGCAGAGATTGCACCATTGCACTCTAGCCTGGGTAACAAGAGCAAAATTCCATATCAAAAAAAAAAAAACAAAAAACCTTACCACCTGAGAAACTTTCGTGAAGTCTTTCATTCCTGATGCTGTTAAATATTCACTTTAAAAAGAATCAAGAATAATTAGGGATATCATCAAATACACATTGATAACTTCAGTAAAGATTTCAGATTTCAAGGTTTTTAATATATAAAATCACCACATTTCATAGTTTGATTTATTTCTGGATTTGTAATGAATTGGTCATAAAATCATTTCCTTTAGTTCCTTTTTTATTATGATTATATGGTTAAATATATTATTGAAAAATTGACATTATTTTGTAATTGCAGGAGGTTACTATGAAAACTGGCAAATTCTTTGGAGCAAACAATCATAATTGGGGTCTAGGGGGAGGTGTATGATATTGAACACTAGTTATACTCCAGAAATGCTGGATTGGTGGTTGACATTTTTATTAAAATAAAAATACAGAAAAATTACCTGTTTCTAGCATGACATTTGTTATTTACCACCAAGCTTTGGTTTTCAAAATTGCACTTATCATAATGTCTAATAGAAAACCTGAACCTTATAATAAAATAGCACAATTATATTGGAGGAAAAAAATATTAAATACTGAACCATTTGCTTTGTTTTTTTTAACTATTGTAATTCTAATAGAAATATTTTTTATTACATACTGAAGTTGATTGGTTTTAAAATAAGAAATAAGCTAGTATATGCAATTGCCCTATTTTTAGAAAACCAGGGTGGGGTAAGGAGAAAAACCTGACTGTTTCAATTATGTACGTACAGAATAATATTAACTGACTTACTAAAATGATTTTTAACATAAAGGACAACTTCCAAGAGAACTGGGCAAACACACTAGCTGTGTTGGAAGACTTGGAAACATCAAAGAACCTGAAGCTTCAAGGGCCAAACACAAAGATTATAGCTCATTACTATATACCTTAAGTATTGATTGAAAATTGCTAAAAATTAGTGATAAAATTGTCTCCATTTTCTTGATTTGATGAAGTTCTCAGGGACAAGATTCTTGAACATGATTTTTAAGCAAAACATCAAAATTCAATAGCCTTCTTCTAATATTACTTGAGATAATTTTTGCTTTATGTTTTGCCTGAGTCTTCCATTTGGAAGTTTGTAAATGACCACATAGGATAACCATTGTGAGATTTTGTTGAAATGATTTTTACTAAGTGATCTTTTATCTCAAAAGATAAAATATATATATACAGAAATATATAAGGTGAGATAAGATATATATATATATATATAAGATATATATAAGGTGAAGTAGGTCAGCAATAATGAATGCAGCTATTATCTATCAATTTTTACACATTGAACAATAAAATGTTTATTATTAATGTTATTAATCTTATCTTTTATTGCTACCTTTATCCAAGTATTTTTAAGGACACAGCAACTAATGCTAATTTTATAACTTGTATAATCAGTAGCCTGCATGGAACAATATACGTTTACCAAATTTTTTCCTATCTTATGAACCAGATTAGTAGGCATGTATTTATAATTAAAGAATTGAAGATAATACTTCAGATCATCCTCAGTCATCTTGACCCTAAGAGATTCCCTATCAACGTGTTCTCATGGCCAAGTGTCTTTGAAAAATTTACAAAAGCAGGATATTTGCATCACAATTTTTTAAGATCTCTTTCCAATCCATCTTCCCATATGTCACGTACTTTTCTTCTGTCAAATGACTCATATTACAAAATTGAAATGGTATGAAGAGCTGATTAAAGAAAACACAACTAGAAGTGTATGAAGAAAAATCGTATGTGATAAACATTTATTATGTCTTTGCTACTCAGCTAGGCTCTTTAGGGATAATCTTATTTCTCCTACATGAAAGCCCTTTGAATCACATATTCATATAATCATTTAAAAATTATTTTCAGAATAAAGATAATGGATGTTTAATTTACTAATCAAGATATAAAAACATAGACTAGATCTTTTTAACTGTGACGTCTAAACTTTTGATTTCAATAAGACTATTAATTCCTCAATGTCAAATTTGACAGAAAAAGTAATTCATTTTAAAAAGTGTGCTGTGTTTGTATTGCCCTAGCTTTTGGTTCAAACTTCCAATTAAAATTAGGAAAATAAAATGAAGAACACTGGAAATAAATATAAGTTCCAGGTAATTTTGAATGGTAGGAAGCAAATGATAATACATTGATGCGCACACGTACACACACATTGAATGCCACATTATCACAGAAGACACTCAAAGCAATTATAAGCCTTTACAGTGAAAATGTCGAGATACCACCTATTTGGAGACAATAGACAATAGATACAGAGGGTGGTCTTTCTTATTTTAACATTTAAGAACAGCTGTAGAACCCTAGATGGTGTTGTGTCTGTCCCTTTCTCTGTACACAATGTATCTTAAAAAGTGAGTACTGGAAGATGATTCTTAGTGAATCTGATCCTCTCTTTCAAGAAACAGAAAAGAACTTTGTAAGAATCTACAACAAACTTAGAGCAGGGAACATTTTTTTAAATAACAATAGCTCTAGCAAGAAAAAAACACTCCGTACGCCAAGATTTTTGTTTCTTTTAAACCAAAGATTTCACATCAGGAATTGAATGCTGCATAAAGTTGAGGACATCAAAGATAACGTATGAGTATATGATAACTGTGACCACTGGGGAAAACCAAAAACACAAAACGAATAAAAAAGACAAATAAAAAAATCTCCAGATGGGGACCACCTCTGGGCACCCAGCTAGTGGGAACAGCTTGGGGCATGAGGACAGTGGGGAAGCTGAGAAGACTTTTCTTCTTTTTACTTCTATTCTTATTTTTAAATGTATCGCTCTGCATACTGCATCTATTTTGATAGCTTTTCTCTTAAATTACTGTTTTTGTCTTTATATACATGAAGTGTCAGTTGGAAAGCTGCTTTAGTATCTAACCACTAGGGGGTGCCCTCATTGCACATATTGATGTACAACTGTTAGAGCGCTGATCTGGACAAGGGATGCCATGAGATAAATTTTACTTTAGGCTAATGTCAATCTGAACTTGTTTCGCTGTTTAATGTATACATATAAAATCTGATCTGAGGACCTGATATCTTGACATCACTGTATTCTTCATAGTGAGAGATAAAGCCACTTTTTTGCAGTTCTGTTAATATTCAGAATTTTGGAGGAAAGAATGAAACACTGGATGCAGCTACTGAAGCTCAGATTCCTGTTCTCTTCAGGAGACACATAAACCCTCATACATATGCAGCCTCAGTTTTTAAAATATTACATAGTTGCTTATATTTATTTCTATCAGTTTAAAAATATTTATATAGGCTGATTATGACATCTATTAATATTTTAAAAATTCAAATTTTTCTTAAAAATTGTTACCCCTTCAAATGTAAAAATATTAAATTTTGCTATATTATCACTAGTGTAAAGAACTTATTGTTGTATTTGTTAATCTGTTAGAACATTTTAAATATTGTTAATATTTCACTTTTATTCAAATTTTATATTACAATTACACTTACAATTAATAAATAGCTTACTATAATGTTCTAGTAGGGAATGCCTTAGTAAAATAATGCACAAGAATATATTAAAATTTATATAGAGTAATTGATATTATTTTTCCATAAGGGCCAATGAGATTAAATGAACCTTGTTTCTTTTTTTCTTTTCTTTTCTTTTTTTTTTTTTACCTCCGGCTCCCAGGTTCAAGCGATTCTCCTGCCTCAGCCTCCCCAGTAGCTGGGGCTACAGGAGCCAGCCAGCACACCTGGCTAATTTTTTTGTATTTTTAGTAAAGACAGGGTTTCACCATGGTCAGCCTGGTCTTGAACTCCTGACCTCAGGTGATCCACCGGCCTCAGCCTCCCAAAGTGCTGGGATTACAGGTATGAGCCACCACGCCTGGCCCCTTGTTTCTTATATTTAGAAATATCAACATAAAAATTTAGAAACTTTAATAAATAATTAATATGAAACTCCAAATACAGTCTTGGCCTTAGAAAACATCAAGAAAAATTTGGGAGCCTTTAAAATGAGGGAAAAAATAATGGGTGTGTTGTCTAGATTGCTCATTCAGGTTATTTACATCTTTGATCGTCTTTGAGCTATTTTGAAACCATGTAAACTGTAAAAAAAAGCAAATGATTTTTTTCTATAAATCCCAATTAATTGTACCTAATGGAATGAAATTGATTATTGTCCTGTAGATGGGCCTTTAAAAAACTTTGTAAATTCATTTTCAGAATTTCTTTTTTTTTATTATACTTTAAGTTTTAGGGTACATGTGCATAACGTGCAGGTTAGTTACATATGTATACATGTGCCATGTTGGTGTGCTGAACCCAGTAACTCATCATTTAACATTAGGTATATCTCCTAATGCTATCCCTCCCCCCACCACCCCACCACAGGCCCCGGTGTGTGATGTTCCCCTTCCTGTGTCCATGTGTTCTCATTGTTCAATTCCCACCTATAAATGAGAACATGTGGTGTTTGGTTTTTTGTCCTTGAGATAGTTTGCTGAGAATGATGGTTTCCAGCTTCCTCCATGTCCCTACAAAGGACATGAACTCATCATTTTCTATGGCTGCGTAGTATTCCATGGTGTATATGTGCCACATTTTCTTAGTCCAGAATTTCTTATTTCATATGTATGTGTGCTTCTTGAAATTCTCCTTTGAAATGGTTGTAATGGTTTCCACACTTATTTTATTATTATTTGGAAGGAGCTTCTTTTTTTTTACTTTTATTTTATTTTATTTATTTTTTTTTTTTGAGACAGGATCTCACTCTGTAGCCCAGGCTGGTGGGCAGTGGTACAGTCACGGCTCACTGTAGCCTCTGCCTTCTGAGCTCAATGGATCTTCCTGCCTCAGCCTCCTGATAGTTGAGACTACAGGCATGAGCCACCACGCCTGGTTTCCTCATTCATTATTGACATAGCATCTTTGACATATGTTTATCTTGTGTTTGTAAAAGAGTCATTATTTTGCTATTGTTTGAAAATAGTCTAAAAGATTAGCAAGATTATGATCTAAAATAATGGATGAGGATTTGGATCAACAAATGCTGATCAGATTCCATTAACACAAAAACTATTAAAAGATTTAAAAAAGAGTTTTATTCTTAAAAGTCTAATAAGACTTGAATTCTTTGAATATATTAAAATACAACATGAGTTTTGCCTAGATAAGCTTTTAAGAAATTATTATCTTTTCTCAGCTTTGGGGTTGAAAGCTCAAATTCTTTGCACACAAACTCTGATAAATCCCCACAATCAATGTCAGTGTCATATACATCATATTGTTTGATACTTTAGAATAAAATGCATATGGATCTTAGATATCTGAACATACTTAGGTAGTAAGATATCTATCTCTATATATCTATATTTATATATATATCTATGTTAGTACTATTGCAATATAATGCAATAACCTCCTCTAGCCACCCCTCACACCCATCCAACTTATTCACTTCTGAATCTTGTAGGAACAAGTCTAAATAAGAAATTTTACAGTACAGCCCAGGCATGGAATATTTATTTCCTGATATTCTCAGATTTGTTTTTCTCATGCCATAGTTATTGCTTGATGTATGACTGGGCTAGATATAAGTGTATTTATAAGAATAGGCCTACAGTTTGAGGGTGCTACATAAGGAACAAAGCATTTATTCTCCCTGGGGATGGCCCAGATTGCAGAGCTTTTTAGAAATCATAAACTTCAAAGAAATACTATTTTTTTTTTCCAAACTGAACAATCCTTGGGCTTTAGTCCATGACTGCTCCAGCTTCTGAAGCCGTATGTCTGTGGTCAGTGGTTGCTGGCTGAGCAGCATTAGGTGCAAGCCAATAGGGCAGTTGCCTTCAGCAACAATCTTTGGAGAGCACAAACATATTGCTGGGCTGCTAAAACATCACTAGAAATATAAGTGGATAAAGGAAATGTGTTTATCAGCAGTAGGAGGATATTAAAGATGGGACTCTCACAGTTTGTCTTTATGGAAGCAAAAGAGCAAGGGATAAAATGTTCAGTTGCACTTACGCCACATTCTAAATCAAATCCAAGGCATGGCCTTGGATGTGTGCCATGTAAAGTAGGTGACTCTCAAGTAGTCCCTTAGCTCCGTGGTTCTCAACCAACAGCATTTTTGCCCCCTAAGGAGTATTGGCAATATCTGGAGATATTTATGGCTTGGGTGGTGTGGAAAGATGCTACTCACATCTAGAGTGTAGAAACAGCAACATGGTGAGCATTCTGTAATGTTCAGGACCACCCTACATAACAAATACTTATTCAATCCAAAATATCCTTTGTGCTGATGTTGAAAATCCTAGCTTAGTGTAACAATACTTTTATGATTATAGAAGAGCTGAATTAGAGAAGTCAGGAATCACAATTTGTTTGAATAAAGGTGTTAGATTTATGTGGAATTTTAATCTCCATTAGGGAGAGAAGCTTTCTTTACACATCAGGTTTAGTTGACAGTCTTTTAAAAGAATCTGTCCTTGAAAAAATTAGTATTTGTCTCTTGAATTTGAAGAGTCAGTGGCATTGGCAATTAGTTCATGTCTGAGAAGAGCATTTATGAAAGGCACCCTTACAGCCATCTGCTCTGATGGCCATGTGAGAAAGGGTGACCATGAGAGGAAAACCTGCACCTTTAAGACCTAAGGAAATGTGTTTCTCAGGAATCAGATTAGAATCTTTGATACAAGGGTTTGTATTCGGTCTTTTTGAAAGGACTATGCCTAACCAGGTGCAGTGGGTCACTCTGTAATCCCAACACTTTGGGAGGCCATGGTGGGTGGATCACCTGAGGTCAGGAGTTCGAGACCAGCCTGGCCAACATGGTGAAATCCCATATCTACTAAAAATACAAAAAAAAAAAAAAATTAGCTGGGTATGGTGGTGGGTGTCTGTAATCCCAGCTACTAGGGAGGCTGAGGCAAGAGAATCTCTTGAACCCCGGAGGTGGAGGTGGCAGTGAGCTGAGATTGCACCATTGCACTCCAGCTGGGTCAACAAGCGTGAAACAAGAAAGAAAGGAAGGAAGGAAGGAAGGAAGGAAGGAAGGAAGGAAGGAAGGAAGGAAGGAAAAGAAAGGGAAGGAAGGAAGGAAGGAAAAGAAAGGAAAGAAAGAAAGGAAGGAAGGAAGGAAGGAAGGAAGGGAGCTAGACAACTGGTCAGACCAGAAATTCTCAGAGGGGAGTATGCCTTAAGCCTAAAGAGGCCTAGAAGAGCCATGGCAAGATGAGGGCATTTATAGCCCTATCTTATCCATATGGACAGGTGCCCCCCAAGCTTCCGTTTATAGGCTCTCCACAAGGGTCACATTCCATTCCCAGAGCTATGAACATCTGCTTTTCTGGGATAGGAATCTTGGTGATGTGAAACCTCCCTGACTGCATGTCCATTCATAGGCTCTCTGCAGGGGGAAGCACATCACACGCTGTTGGGTCGTTCTGGCAGTCCAACCTGGCAT
The DNA here is from genome assembly GCF_028878055.3 of Symphalangus syndactylus. Classification (NCBI taxonomy): domain Eukaryota; kingdom Metazoa; phylum Chordata; class Mammalia; order Primates; family Hylobatidae; genus Symphalangus; species Symphalangus syndactylus. The sequence goes on from NC_072428.2 coordinate 17,891,140, forward strand.
TGTCTTTACACAATCCTGCATGCAATTTTGTGTTTACAATAATCAAGAGCATTTCATCTTTTATTCTGTAGCCATAGTTTCAGGGGGTCTCCCTACAAGTATGGAGGTTCCCCAAAACACTAGAAATAGAATTACCACATGATCCAGTAATCCCACTGCTGGGGATATATCCAAAATAAAGGAAATCAGTATGTCAAAGAGATATCTGCACTTGTATGTTTATTGTAGCACTATTCACAAGAGCCAAGGTGTGGAATCAAACTCAGTGTCCAACAACGGATGAATGCATAAAGAAAATGTGGTGCAAATACACAATAGAAATTTATTTTTAATTGCTAGACTATTACTATTTTGAGGACTAAAGCTATTGTGGAAGAATTTTCATTTTTCAAAAGATATTTCCCAAATTAGGAGTTTTATTTAAGACACAAGGAAGAAACGGTACACAATTTGGATTTGAGAGGACAGTGGAGGAAGAGCAAATTGCTTTCTGTTTGTATCTCTGCTGTAGTAATAGTAGATGATAGGTAACGATGGCATTTAATGAAGGAAATACCTAAAAATGATGGGCCTAATTGCAGGGGCTTTGTTTTGCTAAGTGAAGTTTGCAAGCCTGAGGTCAAGAAAGTCCTGATTATTTTTAAAGCTAAGTAGGGATTCCACACTACATGCTACAGCTTTTTGATATTTTGTTCTTTTGTGCAATTAAGAGTTTTAAGTGTGGCTATCACCAGCCTGCCTGGATCTTGGTTTGGACCCTTCCTTTCTAGGACACTTGCATTCCTTGCTACATGAGTTCATGAAAGATTATTTCTCATATTCATCTTTACCCATTGCTTTCTTGTTCAACACTAGATTTTTTCTAAACTCAAAAACTACTGCTTCAGTCTAATTTTATCTACTCTCTGTTAGAATAGTTCTTAATGCATTAGTGACAAAATTAATTCATTCCTTTATGCTTTCCTTCAACTTATTTATGAAGCACATCTTTTATGCAAAAAGCTATCCTTCATGTTGTATATTCAATAGCAGATGAAAGAGATCCAATTTCTTCTTTTGTGTAGCATACAGTCTGTTATACTAAACATATTTAGTCCCAACAAAGTACTTGGTGTTGTACCTAGGTATCGCATACATGCAGGAGATGAAAACTAACATTAACCTAACCAACTAGCACAGAATTTAAAATCTAAAGTTGCAGGGAAATAGTGATGATGGTAGAAGATTAATGGTTTTGGTATCAGTTCAAATGTTTTCAGTGTGGCACAGTGAAACACAATGAAAATGTAATTTCTGGGAAACCTGAGTAGATACTCTATATTGTCAGAAAACTCATCTGAAATTTTCAAATTAAGGCATAAAGGCATGCAGTACATCCTTTTAATGCCAAATGGGAGCAACAGTTACCCAATGATGATCTAGGGGAATGTACTTAGCTTGCCTCACAATTTATTATTTATTAATGTCACAGATTCTATGTTAACTTGAAGAGTTTTTGGTCCAGTAGACTTTTTGATCTAGTAAAGATGCAAATAATGTTCCTCTGGTAGACCAGATAACCCTTAAATGTTTATGACCCTGTCATACATAAATTGATATTGTATCTAATCCAGCAATCTTTTTCTAGCACTGTTTATGCATGCTTAGTTCATAATGCCCTCCAAACTCGCCACAATATCTTACTTTTTTCCTCATTAAATAATAAATTAAACAAATCTCTAACTGGTACTTATTTTATATTTGAGCACCATGATTTTTACCTATTGGAAGATTACACCTAAAAATAAAAAGCTTATGGCAAATATGTATTATAATATATTAAGGCTACATGACTTGTAGGTTATTATTTTAATCAAGGGTGGTTATTAAAATTTTTGTCAATTTGTTATTTATAGTACCTATCAAGATGATATCAAATTGTCTTTTTTAATCTCTTAAATTAGTGAAATATTGCTAATAATTATTTTACTATCAAGCCACCTTTATATTTATGGGATAAATAATACATTTAGAAAGCATTATTTTAAAATAGCTGTAGGTTCAAATTGGTAATACTTTATTTAGAAGTTTTTTGTGTGTAAGTTAATATTTGAGTTCAGTCTCTTCTTATTTTAATTGTAGATGTAACACTCATGTTTATGTTATTATAGAGATTGGTAGGCTTTTATTTTTTTCCTCCTATTTTTTGAAATAGTTTATGCAATGTCTTTTGAACTTTGATAGAATTTTATTTTGGAAAGATTTTAAATCTGTGATTATATTTTCAATTTATTCTATGAATATTAGCCTACTCAATTTTTCTACCTGATTTTAGGTCACTTTTTAAAATATCAATTATCTTACTACATTGTCCGTCTTATCTAGACGACATTTATTGGTAAACAGTTTTATATATGTATATAGTATTATTTCATTAATTTAAACAAATTGTGAAAGAAATACTTATACATATACCTGTGTTTACATCTTGATGGGTGTTCGTATGTATGTGTTTTTCTATATGAAGGAATAATGCTGAGCATATTGTTCTATAACTTGCTGATTTGCAACATGCTGCAATTTATGATATGCTGCCACATCTTTCCATGTCAATTCATGTAGATTTCTTTCATTTTATAATAATTAAGATGATTTACTTTAATGGTGCATAGACCATGTGGAGTAGAAATTCTACATAAGACAATTATTGTACAATTGATAGCCATTTGAGTAATTCCAAATATTTTTTAGAAACAATACTAAAGTGAATTTAGTTTTTCATATTTTGTGTACAGGTGGTATTATTGTGGAACACATACCCAGAAATGCAATTATTGAGTCAAATGTTTTGCATATAAATTTTAAAGATAGTATGAAATTTTCTGGCCAGGCGCGGTGGCTCACACCTGTAATCCCAGCACTTTGGGAGGCCAAGGCTGGTGGATCACGATGTCAGGATATCGACACCATCCTGGCTAACACGGTGAAACCCCGTCTCTACTAAAAATACAAAAAAATTAGCCAGACATGGTGGTGGGCGCCTGTAGCCCCAGCTACTCAGGAGGCTGAGGCAGGAGAATGGCATGAACCCGGGATGCAGAGCTTGCAGTGTGCTGAGATCGTGCCAGTGCACTCCAGCCTGGGTGACAGAGTGAGACTCTATCTCAAAAAAAAAAAAAAAAGTATGACATTTTCCTCAAAAAAGCCTCCAATCAGTTTGCACTCCAATCACCATGTCTCACCGAGACTAGATATTATCAAACATATTCATTTCTATAACTGCCAACATGGCAAGTAAAATATGTATCTTACATATAGTTGCATCTTCTTTATTTTAATTTGTAAACCTTTTATTAAGTCCCTCCATTATATGTGTTTTTCATTAACTTTTACCTTCATTTTAAAGCCACTTTATTGAGGTATAATTGAAATATGAAAAGCTGCATATATTTGACATATATAGCCATTCATGAGTTTGGAGATGGGTGTAAAATAAATACACCCATGAAATGATCACACAGTCAATGCCATAAATGCACCCATCACCTCCAAAATTTCTCTTAGCCCTCTTTATTATTATTACTGTTGTTGATGTGATAAGAATACTTAACATAAGAGCTACCCGCTTAGCAAGTTTTAGGGTATGTAATGTAGAATTGCTAACTACAGGCACTATGCTGTACGATAGATTTTTAGGACTTATTCACCTTGCATGAGTGAAACTTTATATGCTTTGACCAATAATTTGACTAATACTACATGATCGTAACAATAAGATAATGGCATAAAAATAGACATATAATTCAATGTAACAAAATAGAAAGGCTAGAAGTAAATACATTCATATAAGGTAAACTAATCTTTGACAAAGATGCCAAGAAAACACAGTGGGAAAAGGACAGTCTCTTCAATGGGTAGTGTTGCTCATCCCTTTCCCCCATCCCACCTCAGGGCTCTCTCCAGCTCTATCGAGGGCTGAAGATACAATTTGGCATAGTAATCGCAGCTGTCCAGTGAAAGGCTTTGGAATGCCATTACACAGAGGGAAGATGGGTGGCTACAAATCTGACAGCAGGGAGAAAAGTTTGGGGCAACAAAAGAGCTGAACTTGGGGCTTCTAAGAGCTAAACTTAGAAACTGAGAAGGATGAGGAAGAGAAATAGTGAAAGTGGAGGAAGAGACATGGATACTTTCAAGAAATATTTAGGAGATAAACTTGACAGGGCTTGATGAGTGATGACAAGGCAGGATGAAGAATAGAAATGAGTCCAGGATGACTCCACCTTATCATGTATTAGCAATGCTAGCATATGTTTACATAGCAGGGCTATAGTTTTCTCACATTTTATGTAGATAAGGTGATGCAACATATAGTAGAAAAGGGAAATGTCGGGAAAAAGAAAGGACAGGCAGAAAAACAAAACCAAAAAACAGACCATGGCGGGGAAAATATAAGGCCTTAAAATATAAGGGCTAGTCATGGGGCGACAATAAATTCCAAAAGTTTAAAGTGAATGAAAATGAGGCTCAAAAGGTAGATTTGGCCCACTTAGTTGAAAGTTAAAAAAATGCTACTAAGGAAATAATCAAATAGGGGTGGTGAGACTATTAGATACATCAAGAAGTAGAATCATAAGTAAATTTCTATCATAAGTTTCTATGTTGGATTGAGTAAACATTTAGAATTCTCAGACATTTAGAAAGCAGTAGGTAAGTCCAGAGGTTCAGATTATATAATGAAATTCAGATATAAATAAGTCAGTTTCTCTCTCCCTCTTCTTCTCCCTCCCTCCTTTCCTCCTTTCCTCTCTCTTTCAGTCTCTCCTTCCCTCCTTCCTTCTCTCTCTTTTCTCTCCCCCTCCTCCTCCCCCTCTCTCTTCTCCTAGCTTTCTTTCTTTCTCTCTCTCCTCCCTCCCTCCATTCATCCCTCTTCTGCTTTCATCTGAGTTGGCTACATGTCACACATACTGTTTCCACATAGCAGCAACATAACTCCTGGTGCCTGGTTCCTTAATAACTGCAATCTTAGAAGCAAAGAGATCTTTCCTCTCTGTGTAAAGTCACCCTCAAAATAAGCATACATGTCAATGTAAAGTTACTCTCATTTTCTGTACTTTTCTTGTGCATAGACTTCAAACAATTCATAGATCAGTATAGTTCTGCAGACCTCACTTTGAATAACACTAGGTCTAGTGATCTTCCAACATTTTAAAAACGATCAAACCCAACTCTGAACTTCTCTGAATGTAGTGGGAGTCAGTTCTTGACATCTTTGCCTATTCTATGTGTTGTCCAGGATAGATGGAAACAGGGCCCTATTTATATAGTCTCACTGTATGGGAAACAAGCAGATAGATCCTCCTGAGTTGCAGTAGCAAAAGAAACGAGTGAGCAAAAACAGAAGCATATCTAAAATAAGCATGGTGATCACAGTATATTACCCTGAATATTTTTAGAAGAGATTAATTCATCACTTAGTAAATGTTTATAAAATGTTTAATATAAATAAACATTTCTATGATAAGTTACAGGAAGGTGAAGTTAATATGCATAGATTCTACCTTTTTGGGGTAGATTTATAAGAATATGACCCATAAACTGACAATATCCAAGCATAGAGGAGTCCTCTGTGTCTTAGACCTTAGGCAAAGTCTGTGTCTTTCATGGTGAAAATGCCACCTTTGGGTTTTTTTTTCTAGTTTCTAACTAGATGTATAAATCATAAGAGTTGAGCTGCAGTTGAAGTTGAGCACTGACGGTGAGCTGGAGCCTACCATACATTTAACAGTTTCCTAGACTCTTCAGTTTTAGTCCTCAAAAAGGAATAAATGTGACCACACCTGCAAAGACAAAGTTAATATCAGCCAATATGACCCTGTGACATAACAGGCAATACTTATTTTGTTACCAATTGGAGAAAAGAGTCATAAGGGATTACCTCTGAAAAAAGAAACAAATATTTATTCTATCTCCCTTACTAATTGTATTATAGAAGTATCTTTCTTATTAGATTGCAGTAAGCCAGGAACATTTCTATTGTTGTTGTTTGCCATCGTTTCCTCAGCAGCTAGCACAATACTTGGCACATATAACTTGCTGAATAAAATGTTGATTGAATGAGTAAATGACAGCAGCTTTCTTAATGAAGAAGCACTGCAGTTTTCACCTTATTGAATCAGAAAAAAATACTTTGTTTATTATTTGAAAAAGGAAATAGAAAAAAATTCCAAAGGGCAAGAAATATCTGTCTCCAGGACCAACATTTTTTTCCACTTATTTGTAAATTTTTTTTTCACATGCACATATGATAGCTGAACTTTCTTTTTATATTTTGCTCTAATAAATGTGGACTTTATGAAGTCCAAGGGTGGAAAACAACCACCAATCATAGATAAACGCTTAAAGCTTCTTTTATTGTTTTTTATCTGGTGTCCTTTGCTGAAGGATATCTCCTGTGTTCTTCAGTGGCAGAAGCAGAATAAAAACATTTCAGTTTATGGAAGCAATTAGACAAACATCTGTTGTTCCAGAACTTCCATATTAAATGCTTGTCTACACAGGCCATGTCAATTAAAACTGTCTGTATGCAACAAGAAAAAAATTAAGTCACATTGATATACAACGACTGTTACAGAATTTGGCCCCCTTTTATTTTGTCTTAATGGAAAGGAAGCTTTTCATTCCTTGAGTAGTTAAAAACCTAGGCTTATCTCTGTTGTAACCAACCTAAGAAGAATGATACTAATTCATTTGGCTTTTATATCTATTTAAATCTTGTAAGTATATAGCTTTTCACCTCTATATCCCTAGCATTGAACTTGGTGGCTATTTAGTAAATAATTATGCAGTGATTAAAGGAATGTATGAGTGAGAATAAGAAAAAAAACTTTGAGATTCATAAAACAAGGTGAAATTATATTTGAAAATACAGACTTTATTTGAGAATTAAACCTGATTTTTATTCTCAGTACTAACAGCTAAAATAGTAAAATTAATGAAGTTAATTTTTTTTGTTTGTTTTTTGAGATGGAGGCTTGCTCTGTCACTGAGGCTGGAGTGTAATCTCAGCTCACTACAACCTCTGCCTCCTGGGTTCAAGTGATTATCTTGCCTCAGCCTCCTGAGTAGCTGAGATTATAGTCGTGTGCCACCACACCTGGCTAATTTTTGTGTTTTTAGTAGAGACGGGGTTTTCACCATGTTGGCCAGCCTGGTTTTGAACACATGACCTCAAGTGATCTGCCAGCTTCAGCCTCCAAAGTGCTAGGTTTACAGGCATAAGCCACCACGCCTGGCCAATAGAGTTAAATACTTTTGAAGAAACATAGATGTACACACAAATTATGTCATATCTACAGATTGCCAAATTATTACCCCAAGTTGATTGTGTTTCAGGAAATAAGCTTCCAGATAAAAGATATTATAAAATATTTAACATAAATATTTGCTTTCCTTTGATTTTTTCAGCTTTTTGATTTTACATTAAATATTTCTTAGTATCTTTCATCTAGACTAGACTCTTACTCCCTAGAAGGTAAAAATATGTATACCTATATAATTTTAAATAAATTCATAAATGAAATTATTCCATATTCCATTTTAGTGTAGTTTTGTTTTGTTTGGTTGTTTTGTGTCTTTGTTGCTGGATTCCTGTCTCATTTTCTTTTCCACTTTCATATCACCTTAGTCAGGGAATTAATTTCAGGCGAGTTTGGGCCCGTTGAGTGTGGTATGGCAATAGATATCAGGAAATTAATTTCGACAAGTCATTCATACTTTTATTTCCATATTCAGATTAGATTTCTTTATATCTATGAATATTTAAGGAAACTCAATCTTCTCTACTTCTCTTGAAGAAGTAGCTTTCCACCTAGATATGGTAATTTTCTTCCACTGATTGGCTCTCTGCTCTTATACAACCCTCTCTAAATATCTCCCTCTTTCTCTCTCTGTTTTCCTCATCACTATCCGTCATTATGACTCGGATTTTATGTACATTAGCCCATTATTATGTTCCAATTATCTTCTAAAAGCCCTAACTCCATTTCATGTTTGAAAATACCCTGGGATGCAAGGCTGGTTCAACATACATAAATCAATAAACGTAATCAATCACATAAACGGAATCAATGACAAAAAACACATGATTATCTCAATAGATACAGAAAAGGCATTCAAAAAAAATCAACAGGACTTCAGGCTAAAAACTCTAAATAAACTAGGCATTGATGGAACATATCTCAAAATAGTAAGAGGTATTTATGACAAACCCATAGCCAATATCATACTGAATGGGCAAAAACTGGGAGCATTCCCTTTGAAAACTGGCACAAGACAAGGATGTTCTCTCTCACCACTCCTATTCAACATAGTATTGGAAGTTCTGGCCAGGGCAATCAGGCAAGAGAAAGAAATAAAGGGTATTCAGTTAGGAAAAGAGGTAGTCAAATTGTCTGTGTTTGCAGGTGACATGATTTTATTTATATTTAGAAAACACCATCGTCTCAGCTCACAATCGCCTTAAGCTGATAAGCAACTTCAGCAGTCTCAGGATACAAAATCAATGTGCAAAAATGACAAGCATTTTTATACACCAATAACAGACATAGAGCCAAATCATGAATGTACTCCTATTCACTATTGATACAAAGAGAATAAAATAGCTAGGAACACAATTTAGTAGAGATTTGAAGGACATCTTCAAGGAGAACTACAAACCACTGCTCAAGGAAATATGAGAGGACACAAACAAATAAAAAAAAAACATTCCATGCTCATGCATAGGAATAATCAATATTGTGAAATGGCCATACTGCCCAAGGTAATTTATAGATTCAATGCTATCCCCATCAAGCTACCATTGACTTTCTTCACAGAATTAGAAAAAACTACTTTCAATTTCATATGGAACCAAAAAAGAGCCCACATAGCCAAGACAATCCAAAGCAAAAAGAACAAAGCTGGAGGCATCATGCCACCTAACTTCAAACTATATTTACAAGGCTACAGTAACCAAAACAGCATGGTACTGGTACCAAAACAGATATATATAGACCAATGGAACAGAGCAGAGGCCTCAGAAATAACACTACACATCTACAACCATCTGATCTTTGAAAAACCTGACAAAAACAAGCAATGAGGAAAGGATTTCTAATTAATAAATAGGAAAACTGTTTGGAAAACTGGCTATGCAGAAAGTTGAAACTGGATCCCTTCCTTACATCCTACACAAAAATTAAATCAAGATGGATTAAAGACTTAAACGTAAGACTTTAAATCATAAAAACCCTAGAAGAAAACCTAGGCAATATTATTCAGGACATGGGCATGGGCAACAACTTCATGATGAAAACACCAAAAGCAATGGCAACAAAAGCCAAAATTGACAAATGAGAGCTAATCAATCTAAAGAGGCTTCTGCACAGCAAAAGAAACTATCATCAGAGTGAACAGACAACCTACAGAATGGGAGAAAATTTTGGCAATCTATCCATCTGACAAAGGGCTAATATCCAGAATCTAAAAAGAACTTAAACAAATTTAGAAGAAAAAAAAAAACCATCAAAAAGTGGGTGGAGGAAATGAACAAACACTTCTCAAAAGAAGACATTTATGCAGCCAACAAACATGAAGAAATGCTCATCATCACTGGCCATCAGAGAAATGCAAATCAAAACCACAATGAGATACCATCTCATGCCAGTTAGAATGGGATCATTTAAAAGTCAGAAAACAACAGATGCTGGAGAGGATGTGGAGAAATAGGAACGCTTTTACACTGTTGGTGGGAGTGTAGATTAGTTCAACCAGTGTGGAAGACAGTGTGGTGATTCCTCAAAGATCTAGAACTAGAAATACCATTTGACCCAGCAATCCCATTACTGGGTATATACCCAAAGGATTATAAATCATTCTACTGTAAAGACACATGCACATGTATGTTTATTGCAGCACTGTTCACAATAGCAAAGACTTGGAACCAACCCTAATGCCCATCAATGATAGACTGGATAAAACAAATATGGCACATATACACCATGGAATACTATACAGCCATAAAAAGAATGAGTTCATGTCCTTTGCAGGGACATGGATGAAGCTGAAAACCATCATTCTCAGCAAACTAACACAAGAAGAGGAAACCAAACACCACATGCTCTCACTCATAAGTGGGAGTTGAACAATGGGAGTTGCAGGGACATGGATGAAGCTGGAAACCATCATCTTAGGGAAACTAACACAGGAACAGAAAACCACAGACCCCATGTTCTCACTCATAAGTGAGAGTTGAACAATGAGAATGCATGGACACAGGGAGGGGAACATCAAACACTGCAGCCTGTTGGGGGGTGGGGAGCTAGGGGAGGGATAACATTAGGAGAAATACGTAATGTAGATGACAGGTTGATCAGTGCAGCAAACCACCGTGGCACATGTATACCTATGTAACAAACCTCCACATTTGGCATATGTACCCCAGAACTTAAAGTATAATTAAAAAAGTAAAACAAAACAAAACAAAAAAAAAACACAAAATACTTCCACTTTTATTCCAGTAAACGAAGAGATTTTTTTTCCTTTTCATTTTAAGATCCTAATTTTCTACCTTCTAAATTAAGAATTCTCATCATACCCTATTCCAATTTCTCTAACTTTTTACTTCAAATTGCCCTTGTTATATTACTTCTACTTCTGAAGTGCAAGCTAGGATTATGTCTTATTCACATTTTAACCCCACTCCTTATTTAGTTATTCACACATTAAGAATCTCAATAATGGTTGTTAAATGAATAAAATAATAAGTAAATCAGTGAATAGTCTAGGTTTACTATACGACTTTAAATGCATATAGAAATTTAGAGCTGTTATTAGGTTGATATAAGAATCTATACTTTTCCTTCCTTTTTTCATTCTAAATCTACAGTTGTGCATAAAATAATGCAGATTTTAATAAGTGTTAAGAAATTACAAGTAATTACCATGAATAAAATAGGTAATTCAAAACTTCAGTGACCATGGTTTAAGAAAAATAACTCTATTCATGCTTCAAGACAAGCTTTTAAAATTAGTTGCTTAGTTTAATAATAACATATTTAATAATTATAAAATTTATTTGAAAAATAAAAAATACTAAAATAATTGAAAAATATAGAAAATATTCATTTAAAAATGAAATTATCTGTTGCATACTAAAATCTCTGTGACCTATAATAAATTTAATGTCTAACTTTTGTAATATTTGTGCATAGTACCCATAACTCTATTTCTACAGCTACATGCTTTTCTTTTTATCATGCACTTTACATTTCCCTTGTGTACTTTATTACACACATAATATTATAATCAATAAGGTATTGGATTCTCCTTTTAAGAATATTAGAATATTTTACCATCCATAAATTATATATTACATAATTAATATATGTTGGATTTAGCCAAACAGGCATTTAAAGAAATTGCAGGAAGTGCATTAGTATTTTCTTTATTCTAAAATGAAGGTTTACAATTTTTGTTTTATATTTATTATCCAATGTATTATGGAGTGGCACTACTCAACTCACGGTCATTTTGAAATCAGCAAATTCAACTGGTCTTTTTGGTTATGCAAAGAACATACTGCAATGTAGCATACTATTCATTTTCTCATATGCCCTGTGGTTAATCTTGTTGTTAATTAATAAAACCTAAATTAGAGAAGATTTGAGGATGTATGTCTTAATCTTAATAAACTTTATAATAAATGAGTACGGGCATTAGCAAAGATTTTAAGCCGTAAAATTGTAAGCATGGAATCAGTCTCTTGACAGAAAAGAAAACTAAGGCTCTATTAGATAATGAAATATGAGAGGGTCTTCTAGTAATTGAAATTGTCCCCTGGGTTCTTCATATGTCAAGAAGCAACGTACTTGGGACTGTTTTAAAAGTCCTTTTTTTTTTAGTCTATCTTTGAAAATCTTGCTTGATTTGTGAACCTCTGAACATTACTGCCTGGAGTGGAGAACAATTAGATTCATTAATTTGTTTCCCTTCTGACTTCATTTAATACATCCTCAGTAATAAAGCTTACTAACAATTGTGGGCTTGACTTTAGTACTTATTAGCAAATTATACTTTAAACTGAATATTGAGTTATCATCAAGAATGTGAATAAAAAGGATCATTTCAAAGCTGAAAAGAAACGACTGGGGGCACATGCTTTCAAAGTCATCAGATTTTATAAAATTAGAATTGTTTAGAAGATAGAAAACCCAGTGGCATAACTGTTTCTTGCATTATATTTTTCTAAGTTAAAAATAGCTTGTATGATGAATAAAGATGTTTTCTTAGATATACATTATTAAAAGAGTCTGTCATTCCCTAAGGGAGGAATACTTCATATAGTTGATGGGTATTGATGAGCATTGAGTCTTCTAGCAAATTGTCTTTGTCTCTAAAGAGTTTTGGTTGAAACATTTCTAGTTCACTTTAGTGGACAGCTAGTTTGTAAACCAAACTTTCTGCTAAAAGGAAAAAAAAAAAATATTGGATTGACAAACATATATTGAAGATCCAAAAAGAGAAGAAACTTGCAGGCTAAGCTTCAGGTCAGAGTCTAACCAGAGAGGTAGGTGGAGTAATAAACAGTAAAGCCACTTTCATTCATAATATCTCTATCAATAAACAAACACTTGAAGGCTAGAGAGCAAAGATAACATAGTACCCAACCAATGCAGTGCTTTTCTGGAAGTTTTTTCTGACTTTCAGATGTTGCACATTTTTAGATAATGATAAACCAGTTTTAAACCTGTTTTCCACATTCTACCTCCAACCATGTGAAACTGCTGCTGTGACTGTATACAAGTGGAGACAGAAAAGAGAAACAAAATGGAAAAAAAAAAGCCCTTCTTAACCTTCACATGGCTACATAATTACACGTGAATTAGGCAAGCCAATGACTGTCAAACCTGGAATTTAACTTGAGCTTATTCCAACTGATGAAATATACTTTTCCAAGTAAAGACTAATAAGCAGCCGCATACTAATAAGCACAGCAGAAAAGAGCAACTTAAATGTGAACTAGAACCAACAGCAAGAAGACAGTAGAATTTGACTCACGTAGCCTTAGAGCATTGTGTCTTTTGTCAAATTGGTGCTGTTTTTTCTCTTTAAAGTAGGTGATAAGCCTTAACAAATCTGATAGAAACATGGAAATGTTCAACTAACATGGTAAGACTAAAAAAATAACAAAACAAAACTGCCAGATGTGAATACTAAAATAGAAACCAGCCCAATTGTCTCATAAAACTGATGTTACAGTTTCTCTTAAATAAAACAGAGAAATGACCTTACCAGACTTATAACTTGAGAAAGATATATTTCTCTTATCTGAGTTTTTTCTCAGAAAAGTAACCATCAGGCCTCCCAGATAATATCAAGGAACTGAAATTTACCAAATCATTACATCTGACAATGAGATGCTAGACCCCTCACCCTTTGTGATTGCATAACTGACCACCAGCTTCCTGTTGACCAGCTCCTCTTCCTTAACCCTCCCTAGTTTTTGCTTTCCCACATGCAGTTACATTTCTTTTCTGCTATATAAACCCCTAATTTTAGCCAGTTGAAGGGATGGATTTGACATCCATCTCCTGTCTCCTTGGCTGCAGCACCCGATGAAAGCCTTCTTGCCCAGCAATACTCATTCTCTCAGTGACTGGCTTTCTGTGCAGTGAGCAACGGCACCTAGACTTAACCCTAGCATTTTGTTAATAGATTTTAGTTCCCTGATTGGGAGCACCTTACTCAGGGCTTAGCTGCTATGGGCCAGGAGAGTTTCTAAAGTCATCCTAAGCAGTTGCCTAACTTGTTTTTGGCCAGATGTGGATTTCAGCCTCTCTCTCACTCTTTGGCTCCATTTCTGCAGCCACCAAATACATTCCTGATTGGGTAGGAAGCACAGCCTTTTATGTTTGACGTACATGACTAGAACGGTGAGTATCATTTGTGGGTACCAGAAAGAAGGCTCTGTTTCACTCATTTTGAATAATTCTGAAGGAATTTTTATATGCAAATTGAACAAGCCCAGTTGATCAAGAGAAGAAAGTGCCGTGACTGTTTCAGTTTGGACATCCTTGGGTCCTATTTACTACAGCAGTTGGATTGTGCTTTGGAGATTGGGTATGTGTCAATACAGTTATAGGAAGTTACAATTCAATAAATGAATATTCTTTTCTAATACTGTTTGGCATCAGTGTTCTTTGGAATCTAGAGAAGTTTGGCCTCTCCACAGGCCTCATTTGGCTATTGAATGAGATACTGTGATGGAGTTCAGTGTATTCAGGTTTTTATGCTATGTTCTAAGCAGGGTTTGGCCTGGTTAGTATAGGCTGTTCTGTGGTGCTGTTTGGATGTAGTGTTCTTTGGAGTTTGGAGAAGTTTCGCCTTTAAAAATAAAACTGTCATGGAAACTACTTTACCCAAAATTTTGGTTCACAGACTCAATTGGATTATCTATTGGGGTAATGAAGTAAACAAAGTTTAGCTTTGAGAACATGTTCATAGGCTGGGGAGTTTGTATTGCTATCACGTGGCTAGAGTTCCAAGGTAAAATCTATTGTTTATGTGTTTATATACATGTTTAGATGTGTTTATATGTATGTACATTTATTATATGTTATACCTACCAAATTGGCTTATAAATAAAAGAGCACTGGTAAATTAAGTAAATAAGTTAAAGCAATTTTCAATTTCATGTGACTTAAGTACATCTTTAATAAACAAGCTAGCTTTAAAATTATAGGTAAGATAAAAATAGAAATATCTTCAGCAGTGTCAGTATACATTTTTGTCTGGGTTTTATTTTTATCTCTGATAGGTATTTTGAGATGTAAGGGTTTGGCACAGAAGGTTAGTAAACTATAAACCCAGCCAAAACAAAATTATCTTTGTGTGAGAAATAAGACTAATTTAATGCTGTTAACTTAATAAAAACGGCCAAATCTTCTGAGTTATTGGCAAAAATACCCATGCATTTAACTTTCAGTTTCTTACTTAGGTGAATACCTGATGTTTACAAGCTATAAATAAAAATGGTTAACAAAGCAATTACTTGAAATGATGGCTAACTTTGTCTAATACCTCAATTTTTCAGAAGTAATCTAGATAAACTGTAAACGAAAAAGAATTGAGTATGTACAAATGGAATACATGCTTGTGGGTGAACTTTCTGTTTAAATTTAAATTTTCACTTAAATTTCAAATCTTAAAATGATTTTTGATGGTTCTTGGATGTCTGGGTCATTTGCAATAAAGAGGGGATTATGATATGGGTAATCATGTAAAAATTGTGGAATATTCTCATCTATAAAATGCTAACATGTGATAGACAGTTCAGGATTTCCTGCTGATGGCAGGGGAAGCCTGTCTAGAGAGGCCGTTACAAAGACACTGGCTCCAGCAGGGGAGGCATGGCCAGAGTTGCACCTGGGCGCTGTGGATGATATGTTAGTGTCAGCCGGAGGCAGACAGGTTCCTGGTTGCAAAAGGGAGGGTCCCTGGTGAAACACCACCTTCAAGCCAGGGATAGCTTGAAGCTTGGGTGGCTGGGCTGCCAGTTCTGGGTAGAGTCCGTGGCCTGGAGTGATAATTTATGGTGCTTTTTCCAGGCCCACCCTTGGCTACCCATGGACAAATTGGTGTGTACTTCCTCTTCCTTCTGAGCCCATAGAAACCCTGGACTCAGTCAGACTCACACAGACATAGGGATGACCTGCCGGTGGAAAGGAGCTACCAACTTCAGTTCTCCTTAGAGCTCTTCTATCCCTCAGTGTAAGCTTCTCTCCGCCTTGCTCTCCCTCCAGTTATCCATGTATCTCATTCTTTCTGGACACAGGACAAAAACTCACGGGTCTGAAAGAGCTTTAACACAAACAGGGCTGAAACACGCCCCTCACTTGCCATATTGTAGGTGACGAGGAGAGAAGAGCTGTGGCCCTTCAGGGAGCCCAGACCTATGGGCTCCCCAAGTCAGGGGTGGGACACCCTCTTTGGGGCTCTGTGGTTTCTGGCATCTCAAGGAATTATTTATTTATTTATTTGCTGTTTACTTAGCGTTTTATTTATATATACATATATAAAATCATTGATGTATTTTAGTTTCTAATGGAAGGCTTATGTTTGCTTCTATGAATAGTCATTTTGTTTCTTATGCATTTCCAACAGTTCGTAATTTCCTCTATTTGCCTAAAATTCCTAAGCTATCTTTGTCAAGCCTCCACAAAATGAAAAGCACACTAGCAATTTAAAAAATAAATAAAATTGAATGGTTTTGTTTACCTCTGAGGATTTAGAGAGATATAAGAGCTTCAGTTTCCTGGCCAAAAATAAAAATACTTATTTTTAAAAGTCTGAACAAAAATGATATATTATTTATTTTGTTATTTGGAAAAGTGGAGGGGAGAAGAAATGTTAAAATAACTTTTATTTCCAAGATAATTCAGTAAATTAAATAATTTGAATTGGTTTCAGATCTTTTCCTTTAGATAATTAGGAAATACTTGATATGCATACAATGTTTTAATATTCAGAAAATATTATAATTGTCCTTAAGAAAATTAAATTGGCTGGGTGCAGTGGCTCACTCCTGTAATCCCAGCGTCTTGGAAGGCTGAGATAGAAGAAACACTTGAAACTTGAGTCCAGGAGTTTGAGATCAGCCTGGGCAACATAGTGAGACCTTATCTCTATAAAAAATTAACAAAATTCGCCAGACATGGTGGTGCATGCCTGTAATCCCAGCTACTTGGGAGGCTGAGGCAGGAGGATCCCTTGAGTCTAGGAGTTTGAGTCTGTAGTGAGCTGTGATTGCACCACTGTACTTCAGCCTGAGTGAGACAGCAAGATCCTGACTCAAAAAAAAAAAAAAAAAGGAAAGAAAAGAAAAAAGAAAAGTAAAGAAAAAAATGATATTGACTGAGATTTTCTTAAATTATTTTAGTTGTATTTACCATTATTAAAATTAAGTGACATTCACTTGGATAGGAATATAAAAAGTTAAATTTTCTAGTGATTTTAAAATCATTGTTGGGCCTTCATGTGTGCAACTGAAAATAAAATATATACTGTTGTTGCTCTGGTTTGAAGAATGCAGTGGTGAAAGTTACCAAATCAGTTATCAGTACTGTAGCTAGAAACCAATCTTGGAACTATGTGATAATAGTCTTTTAAAGTAGCTGGCAAGAAATTATTGTGTGGTTGTTCTTATGTTGACTTTGTTTTGTTGCATAGCATTTAAATGTAAGGAGATTATTTATACGCATACTGAATTTCCAAAATTGATATTTGCATTTACCTTTTTTTTTTTGATAAAGAGAAAAGTTCATTGTCTTACTTTGATAAGTTTGGCATATGACCTATCACATTTTTTATGCTTTTGGTCACAGTTCTGTTACTGGAATGCTAGCAATTAGACACACACAAAGCATAACCTAACCACTGTAATAAAATGGTTTGAAGAGCTACAGTTAGTAACTACTAGACACCAAATCACAGTGTTTTAATTTATGATGTGTTAGAGAGAATGGTAGGACTTTCGGCAATGTAAATATCTTATTAACTGAACCTGAAATGCTGTTAAGTTACAGCACTTTGACTTCTGTATCCAAAAAAAGATCCAACTTCTGCTATATCTTAAAACACTGACACCAAAGCCTCAACTTCAGATGTGGAAGAAGGTGACAATCAAAATCAACTGCTTTTGTGAGACACAGGTCCAAAAATAAAACCTATTTAATTCCTCTGGGCCCAGAGACTATCACAGAAGAGGTGAACATGTGAGAATGTAAGGGCTAATTCTGAGGGATAAAATTAGTTCAGAATTTTTCTATAAATTAAACATTAATATCAAAAACACACAGATGCAAGGCCATTATGTAGACCCCTAACCAGGTTTTTTGGAGCACGGATCTTCTTTTTAATAGAAAATTGTAAAAGATTATTGAAGGTTTATAGAAATCTTACCTTATAGTAAAACTGATTAAAATTAGATAGATTTATTTATAACATTCATTAAAAATAGCTTTAACATTAACACACCTAACAAAGTAAAATTTGTTTTTTTCTGTTTTGAACAACATTTTGTGCAATATTAAGGAGATAATAAAACATTTTTATCTTTTGAGTAAACTGCAGAAAAAAAGGACAAGGGAGTGACAGATTTAGTTGGCCTCATGCTGTCTTTATTAGGTTTTAATGTTTGGGAAACTATATCTCTTCTCTATCAAACTGTAAATGCTTTTGTTTTATCATTTTGTCTCAATAAATGACTATTTTATAGTGACCTGTGATCTGATTTTGTGACATAGAGTTTGTAAACCTCTGATTTTTGACAAACTTTCTGAAAGCAAAATTTTAAGTTTTAAATTGACTGCAAACTTTTTTTTGGATGTTGGCACCCGAGTCCAAGAGAGATGCATTTGGATTATATTGTATGTTAGAATTATACAGGAAACATTGTTAAATATGAGGTGTTGTTTAACTTTCTTTGAATTATATTTATATAGATGTGTTATTAATATGTGTTCCAAGATTGTCTGAGATTCCTGAAATTGTTATATGTCTTAATGTATCTTGGCAGTAATGATTGATTATTATTAAATTGTGGTATGCCACAGAAACAACCAAATTTCCTTGTCAACTATGTCTTTAACTATGGCTGTCCTAAGACTTTTGTCATCCACAATTAGTCTCTTTTTAAAAATTTGTTTAATTCTTCTCAAAAAATGGCTTATAATCAGCTATAATCAAGGGCTTGCTTCTTTGAGGGAGTTCATTAAAGGACTCTTGAATGCAAGTTTCTGATAACTTAGGAGATTGTGCCATTGGACTAGAGAGAAAACTCAGAAGAATGTAATTAAAAGGCTAATGTGTTCATAATGATGGCTAACTCAATATGAAGCAGAGTTGATTGCATAGATTGAAATATTGCTGATTCTTTTTGCTTTATTTTTCAGGGTCTGAAGAGCAATTTTCTTTTGAATTATTCATAGCCTTTAACTATTGAGTAAAGTATACCCTTATAAACAGAATTTTAGGCATAGTTCTCTATCTCTGTCTGATTTCTACAGAATTCATAACTATGAATATTCTTAATTCATCACAATGTGGTTTTTTGCATAAGTTCAATAAGAGTCCTTTGTTTTAATAATGGGATACAATTGGAAGCACTGATTATTTTATCATGGATTTGACTGGAATGGCATGTTTTTGGATATAAGCAGATTGCTCTAAAAAATTGAAATTGACTTTATAGAGCCAATGGGAGCCTCCTGGAAGGGTTGGCTTTGTACCTTATCTATGCAGTGCCTTTAGAGGGTTCCTGTCCTGTGGTAAATAGAGAGAGTCACTTTCTGACAAGCCTAGGATCCTCAATTTGTTTTGGGGCCTCAAGAAACAAAAGGTTCTCCCAATTCATGTAAGTAACTGCAGGTGCAGATGGATCCTTGGCTGGGCTTGAGAGGCCTTTGGAGGTCAAGTATGGGATTACCATGAGAGAGTTCTGCAAAGCCAATTTAGAGGAGCCTATATGAACAATGATTCATTCTGCACTTTGCGTGGATAATCAGGCCAAGTACAGTGGGACTGAAGCTTATTTTTCAGGTAGTTTGGCCCTGCTGTGATTTGTCTTTGGTGGAAGTGGAGGACTGGAGAGAGAAAGATTGTATTTCAGAAAAAAATATAGTATTAGATTAACCTTTCATTCTTGGGTGGCCATATGGTCACCCATGGTATGAGTGGCCACAATGCCCTTCCTCATCATGCAGCATCCAGGAAGATCAACTACCAGATTCCCCATGATTGAAGAATTGATAAATAGAAAGGAGGACTGAAACTGGCCCAATTGTCCCTTAGAACTGATGTTTACGGTTTCTTTTGAATAAACATAGAAACTGACCCTCCCAGTCTTGAACCTTGAGAAAGTTATATTTGTCTTATCTGAGTTTCTTTCTCAGGATACCAACCATCAGGACTCCCAGATAATATCAAGGAACTGAAACTCATTAGATCAGTGCATTTGGACAATGAGATGTTAGACCCCTCACACGTCATGATTGCCTAACAGACCACCTGCTTCCTGTTGACCAACCCTCTTACTTATTCCTCCCTAATTGCTGTTTTCTTTCATGCAGTCATGTTTCTTCCCTGCTATATAAGCTCCTAATTTTAGCCAGTTGAGGAGATGAATTTCAGACTGTTCTCCTTACTTACAGGCTGCAGAACCTGATTAAAGCCTTCTACCCTTTCAATACTCATCTCAGTAAATGACTTTCTGTCTGGCAAAAAGTGGGACCTAGACTGAATTCCTGGCATTTTTTGGTAATGCAATTACTAGAATTAAAAACCTAGGGTATTATTTCAACACCAGCCACGATGGAATAGAATCACTATAAACCTATCACTCCCACTAATTTCACGTAAAAAATCTGGACAACATTCAAAAGCAACATCAGGAGAACAATGAAAAGTAAAGAACAGTGGATAGATTTGGGAGAGAAATCAAAATTTGAAGAACACACTGTACTATGGGGACTTTCCTCTTCATTTGCTTTTTTTCTCTTTTATATTTTGACGTTGTTCCAATGTTGGCCCAACTTATAGAGCTAGAAACTAGGTACAGACACACCACACACACACACAACACACACACACACACACAAAACACACACACACACACACAAACAGAAAAACCCTCTAAGAAAAATCTTCTAGGGCCGGCCGCGGTGGCTCACGCCTGTAATCCCAGCACTTTGGGAGGCGGAGGCAGGCGGATCACGAGGTCAGGAGATTGAGGCCACGGTGAAACCCCGTCTCTACTAAAAATACAAAAAATTAGCCGGGCGTGGTGGCGGGCGCCTGTAGTCCCAGCTACTCGGAGAGGCTGAGGCAGGAGAAAGGCGTGAACCCGGGAGGCGGAGCTTGCAGTGAGCCGAGATCGCGCCACTGCACTCCAGCCTGGGCGACAGAGCAAGACTCCGTCTAGGAAAAAAAAAAAAAACTTCTAGTTCTGACTAGAAGACTAAGAAAAGAGCCCCTAAGAGCTGCATAGTATGAGGAAACACCTTGTTTTATTTGCTTTTGATCTTTTCTCTCCCAGGCACTAAAAATGATTTTTTAAAAATCTGTCAACCAGAAAAATGAGTCTCTGGACCCTGGAGAGTGTGGGGGAAAACGCTGATTAAAGAAAGATGCTGAAGAGATTTTAGTAAAATGGTGTAGATCTAACACAAGGACTAGGTTAACCAATAAGCTGTGTATACATACGTGAAAGAGATCCAAGGAAGTAGAGCACACATCATGCAAAGGCTGTGAGAAGAGAACTATGACATAAAGCATCACTCATGTCTCTAACTTTGGAGTGGCCCATGCTCAAGATGAACCCAAATAGCCTGGAAAAATTTTTGAAACTTAAACTAACATTGGAATCATTGCCCACACAAATACCAGTCCACACCTAAGTTAATTTTCTGATGAAATGAGCAAATTAACATCCGCCAAGGAATTTTAACAGAACAGATTTTCCCAAGATGTTTTGTATTTCAAGGATGCAGTACAATAGTACTTGACATATAAAAAGCAGGAATATCTGGTAAGTTCAAAACATTTAATCAATTAATTAAATAAAATTTTCTTAAAGTCAACTTCTGGTGACCAAGATGTTTCGATTATCACATAAAACTTCAATATAGAACTGAGGAACACAGGGAAAATAATACATTGATATTCATTAAACAGTGCCAACCATGCCTGTAGAATAATATCAAATATCTAATATTTGTGTCACTTAAGCTCCAGAAGAAGGCAGGAAAGAGATCTGTGCAAAAACAAAAACAAAAATATTTGAAGAAATATTGTTTGAAAATATCTCAAAGTTAGTAAAAAACATACATTACATGTTCCAGAAGCTTAGCAAATCCCAAAGAGTATAAACTCAAAGAAAACCTCAGAAAACCAAAGGCAAAGAAAAGCAAACTTTTCAGCATCTAGTGGAAGTCAAAACATTACATACAAAAATAATTTTAATAAATATAAATATAACATCGCAAAATAAAGAAGACAGAGCAAACTGTTCAAAGTGCTTAGAGAAAAAATGTAAGTCAACACCTAATTCTATACTGGGTGAAAATATACTTCAATAATAAAGAAAAATAGACATTCTTAGATGAAAAACACTGAAAAAATTTGTCACCAGTGGATTTGCTTTAAAATAATTGTTAAAGGAAGTTCTTCAGGCCAAACAAAAGTAATGCCAGTGGGAAACATGGAATTTTATAAACGAAGAAAGAACAGTAGAAATGGTTTAAAAAAATCACCATAAATATAAAAGTTTAAACATATAAAATGGTCTTTCTCCTCTTAAATTCATTAAAATATGTTTGACTGTTCAAAGTCAATATTGTAACATTTACTAGTGGACTTTAAGTTGTAATAAGTAATATGTATGAAAATTAAAGCTAAATCAAGAGGGAAAAATTAATTGATATGGCAGTAAAAATGTTACATTTTCTTTGATATTATAAATGATGACTGCAAGAAGGCTATAATTTAGGTGTGCATACTATACTCCTTAGAGTACAATAATCCACAGCAAAAAAGTTAATGAGTATATTAAATTTGGAAATGTAAAAAATTTAAAATATTTTGAAGGAAGGAAGGAAAGGTTGAATGGGAGAGGAGGAGGAAAAACTGAAAACAATAAATGGTAGACCTAAATTTGAATTATATCAATAACTGCATAAAATACAAATGCTATAAACACCAAATGCTAATATAATTAAAAGAAACACTAGATAAACTTGCAATCATAATTAAAACTTCAGCACCCCTCTCTCGGCAATTGATAGAAAAAGTAGACATAAAGCAATCAAGATATTATAGACCTGAATAATAGTATCAACTAGCTTTTAACTCTTTGGCATTTTAAAACATCTGACCAAACAAATACAAATACTTTCAAAGTTACATGAAATATTTACATTTACCAAGGTTGATCATATTATACAGGCCATAAAACAGCTTTCAGGAATGTTAAAAAACTGGAATCAATTAACTTTTGTCCTTTGACCATAATCTGGTTAAATTAGAAAAAAAAAAGATAAAAAAAATCTTGAAAAATTCCCAAATAAGACATTAAACAACACACTTATAACCTAAGCTTACACTGAAAAAGAGAAAGTGAGAAAAACAACAGCGATTTAAATATAAAGCAAGAAGATAATAAAAATCATGAGTATAAGAGCATAAATTCTAAAATTGAAAGCAGAAACTCAAAGAAAAATCAATAAAACCAAAGGCAGTTTCTCTGAAAAGATCAACAAAATGGATAAAGCTCTATCAAACTAATCAAATAAAAGAAAGAAAACACAAGTTATCCATGTCCAGAATGCAAGAAGTGGTATCATTACAGAAATAACAGATTTTGAAATAATAATGCAATTCCACAAAGAAAAGTAGATCCATAAATACAAAAATTTTAATGAAATTAACAAATTTTATTACAGGCGTAAAATATCATATCTTGCTTAAAGAAAAAATAATTGAAATAGTTCTAAAAGAGGTAAAGAAAGGGAAGTTTAATTAAAATCTTCCAAAAAGGAAACCACAAACTCACATGGTTTTAGTGGCAAATTCTATAAAAAACTTATGAAAAAAAAATCGACAATCTTTTTTAGGATGTAGAAGAGAGAGTACTCCCATTTTATTTTTTAATGAGACAAAAATCCATATTATGTTGATACCAAAATCATATGCAGTTATTAAAATAAAATTAACAGATAGTATTTCTCATACTGATGCAAATACCCTAATTAAAATGTTAACAAATTGAATACAACAATATATAAAAATGCATAATAATACAATAAATTCAGGTTTATTCCCAGAATGCAAGGGTGGCTCAATATTTGAAAATTACTTCATATAATTGCCATATTATCAGATCAAAGTAGAAAAAAATATAATAATAAATGCAGAAAAAACACTTGACAAAATCAACATATATTCATGATAAAAACTGTCACCAAACTGGGAACATAACAGAGCTTCAGTAACCTATTGAAAGGCAAAATACAGTAGTCTCCTTTTAACTGTGTGGGATACATTCCAAGACTCCCAGTGGATGCCTGAAGCCACTGATAGTACTTGATATAGTATGGCTCTGTGTCCTCACCCAAATCTCACCTTGAATTGTAATCCCCATAATCCCCAAGTGTCAAGGGCAAGACCAAGTGGAGGTAATTCGATCATGAGGGAGGTTCTCCTATGCTGTTCTCATGATAGTGAGTGAGTTCTCACAAGATCTGATGGTTTTATAAGCATCTGATGTTTCCCCTGCTTGCACTCACTCCATCCTGATGCCCTGTGAAGAAGGTACCTGCTTCTCCTTTGCTTTCAGCCATGATTTTACGTTTCCTGAGACTTCCTCAGCAATGCAGAAATATGAGTCAATTTAACCTCTTTCCTTTATAAATTACCCAGTCTTGGGCAGTTCTTTATAGCAGTATGAAAATGAACTAATACAGTAACTAAATCTATATATACTGTTTTTTCTCTATATACATACCTATGGTAAAGGTTATAAATTAAACACAGAGACTGATAACAATAGTTATAAAATAAAAGTTACAACAATACGCTGTAATAAATGTTATGTGCACGTTTTCTTCTCTGTCTCTGAAAATATCTTATTGTATGATATTCATTTATTATCAGAGTGAGGGTAACTGAAACCTCCAAAAACAAAACTTCAGATAAGAGGTGACTTCTGTAATAAATGTACTGCAAGAAAAGAGGAGAAAATTGTTGTGAGCTTGGGTTAAGCAAAGCATTCTTCAATATGACACCAAGAGCAAGATCCATAGAGAAATAAAATGAAAAGTTGGAATTCCTCTAAATTAAAACCTTTATCTCTGTGAAAGTCACCACTAAGAGATAAAAAGACAAGTCACACGTTTAGAAAAAACATTTTTAACTCACCTATCTGAAAATGAACTTGTATTCAAAATACATTAGAAAAATTACATCAACAATAAGAAACTGATCAACCTAACTTTAAAAACGATAAATGCTTGATAGGATGTTTCATCACAGAAAATATACTTTTAGCAAATAAACACATGAAAAGATACTTGCAGGTTTTTTAGAAGTGGACTGTTTACTTTCCAAGTACAGGGGCAGGGGAAGGTTATATATTCTTACGTTACTGGATTCTAGCTTAATTCCATTTTGGTCAGTGAAATCTACTAGACACTTGCTTCATGATCCAGCATATGGCCTATGTTGTTGAAGCATTTTTGTACCCTTGTAAAAATATGGATTCTGCATTGTTGGATGTGATGTTTTGTAAATTTGACTAAGATAAGTGTGTTTATAGTCTGTGATAGATAGAATAATGGTCCTCCCAAGATGTTCATGTCCTAGTAATTAGAACCTGTAAATATGTTACGCACCTGGCAAAAGGGAGTTGAATTTGTGAAATTAAGGCCGGGCACAGTGGCTCACACCTGTAATCTCAGCACTTCGGGCGGCCGAGGCGGGTGGATCACTTGAGGTCAGGAGTTTGAGATCAGCTTCGCCAACATGGTGAAACCCCGTCCGTACTAAAAATACAAAAATTAGCGGGTGTGGTGGCATGGTCTGTAATCCCAGTTACACAAGAGGCTAAGGGAGGAGAATCGCTTGAACCCGGGAGGTGGAGGTTGCAGTGAGCTGAGATCACACCACTGCACTCCAGCCTGGGCAACAGAATGAGGCTCTGTATCAAAAAAACAGAACAAAACAAAACAAAACAAAACAGATTGCTCTTCGTCTAAATTTAAAATGAATACGTTATCCGGATGAATCCAATATAATCAGAAAGGTCCTTTAAAGTGCAAGAGATAGACAGATGAGGAGGTTGGAACTATCTGTCATTACTGGCTTTGAAGATGGAGGAAAGGAGCCAGAAAAAAAGGGATATGAGCCTTCAGCTGCTAGAGAAGGCAAGGGACTTGTTCTTTAGTGCCTCCAGAGAAACAGAAAAATGCAGGCCTACTGACACCCTTTTGAGTTTTGCAGTGAGACTCATTTTGGACTTCTGATCACCAGAACAGGTAGAAAAAAAAATATTTCGAGTTAGTAAGTTTTTGGTTGGTAAATGTCACATCAGTAGTAAGAAACAAACACATCTTCTGAACTTTTAATTGAAATATGTTTTTAAATTGTCAGCAGTAATTGTGGATTTGAGCATTTATTCTTTCAGTCGCATTGATTTAACTTCGTATGTTTTTAGGTGTGTACATATTTATGATTTTGTGTCATCTTGATTATTTGGCCTATTAACAGTATAAAATATCCAATTCATCTATTTATTTGATATGAATATAGCCATTCTAGCTTTCATACAATTACTATAAAGATAGTGCGTAACCTATTGAACTTCAAAAATAATATTACACTAGCTCTTGTGGTGTTTTTGGCAGTGTGTGTGCGTGTGTGTGTGTGTGTGTGTATGTGTGTGTATGGCTTTTAAAGTGCTAAGTACCCTGACAAATAATGTAATTATTAATATTATTGTTTTTAATGCTGTTCAATTGCTGTTTGTATAGTATGTGTCTTACCGTTTTTTGTTCTCTTTTTCTTTCTTTAGATTAAGGTAGTATTATTGTTTAAGTAATTTAGTACTTTCAGTATTTTAATCCTTCTATTGACTACTTCACTGTAACTTTTAAATTGCATTTTTCATGGTCACTCTAGAGATTAAAGTAAAATCTTTAATTCATAATAATTCACTTGGAATATTTTGTAAATTATACTTTATTAATAATGTAAGGGATTTACAATAGTATGCTTTCATTTATAACTCATCTCCTCTTTATGGTACTGTGTAAATTTACTCCCTATGTTAAACTGTGGTGTATTTGAGAATTCATGTTGTTAATATTGTAGAATATTTTTACTTGATAATTGATTCTCAGATAACACTTCTATTATAATTTTAAAGACTGCTTTCTTGCTTTTAATGTTTCCGAGAAGTAATCTCCTTTATTTTTCATTGCTTTTTTGTATGTAATTATCTTTGGATATTTAAAAAATGTGTCTATTTTTGGGTTTCAGCACTTTAACCGTTATGTGCTTAGATGTGGTTTTCTTTATAATTATTCTGTTTGCAATTTGCTGAGCTTTTTTGGAGCTGTTGATATCACTCATCAGTTCTGAAAAATTCATGGCCATTAGATTTTCAGTGATTTCTACTTTCACTTCTGTTATTCTGGGATTTCAGTTACACATATGTTTCTTGTGCCTTCTTTTTCTTTGTTTTTTTCCTTTTCTCTGCTGTCTGAACAATTTTTCACTAACCTGTTCTCAGTTAGACCTTAACATCTGTTTTGCTATTTCTGCTGCTAATGGCATGCAGTACATTCTTTATTATAAGTGTTATATTTTTTAGTCCTAAAAATTAATTTGTATCACTTTTTTCTTTATTATGTCATCTTTCCACTCACTTTTCCACATGCTTTTCTTTAAATTCTTTAACATATATTAATAGTTATTTTAGAGTCCTTGTTTTCTAAATTCAACATGAGCCATTTATAGACTTTACTAATTAATGATGGTTTGATTATGGTTTATATTTTCATGTGTCTCCTCATATCTTACAATATTTATAACTTATACTTGACATATTGTATTAAAAAGAGACTAGTGTAGAAAATGTTCTCTCAGAAATCACTTTTTTTTTTCTACTGTCAGGCACCTATGGTGAGGGTTTGTTCTGTTACTCCTTCTATTCAGGATATGCAATGGGTCAGACACCTATTAGAACGTTAATTGTTGTTAATTCTGCTCTGATATCTAATATCTTGTGGGTGATTTGGAGGAGTTTCTTAAAGCAGGGCTTTGGGATCTAAGCCCTCTGAGACTCAGGATATTTTTCTGCTTTTTATCCTACACCCCAATTTCTTTTATCTCTTCTCACTCAGCAGAAGTCCCATGGACAAGAATTGGAAAGTGGAAGAAAGTGCAGGGAAGACTAACTCTGTGGTACAGGCACCTCTAGAATACAGTCTACCACACTAGTCTACATGTGGCTATTGGATGTTCACCTGTTTTTCCTTAGGTCGGCAATGTTTACCTGCCTAGCACAAACTTACTCTTCCAACATCCTGTTCTCCCAGACCCAGCAAACCCTCTAGATTTTGTAATGGCCTACTATCTCTGCTTACTTAGTAAAGATTCGTCCTTTTCTGGAATTTGATTTACTTACTTGCTATCTAATTTGTTAGATATCTTTATTTATTGATTAATATTTCAGTTTATCTGGTGTTCACTTAATCTTACAGCAGAAATAATGATATTTTGGTGTAATATACTCAGCAATAATATCTATAAGGTATTCAGAAGAGACAACCTCAAAATAACTTTGATTTTGAAGACCATTATTTGTACTCTGGAAATATTTGCCATCTCAATGAGGAAATCACTTAAAAATATTCATTACCTAACCAGTGAGGTAAAGAAGATTCTTTACACAGTTACATATTCTTGAAAATATTTACAATCTTATATTTTAACTCCTCATGTAAATACAGAGTGTGACAACAAGCAAATCAAACAGAAAACAAACAACAAAGAAAATTAAAATACAAAGAAAAAAACTCCCAAGCAATAACAAGACCAAAACACTATTAGTCTACTGGGTAATAGATAATAAAAGAAAGCTGATTTTGAATACTAAGCTAGCAAACTAATCACAGAAAAAAAAAAGTATGCTGTGGCATTTATTTATCTGTGTATTTTATTGCTCTTTCCTTTACTAGACCTCCAATTTAATCTGTGTTGATTTTGTTTAACATTTTATGCTTAATGCTCTGAGAGCCATTATGCTTTCTATAGATCAGCAATCAAATCATTGTGCAAATATTTGCTGAACGAATGAATTTATTCAGGTTAGCAACCAAACATCTGGGAGTTTATACTTTTTTTTTTTAAAAAAAAGAACTGGATACAAATAGTCTTAGAAAAATGTAATGAGTGTGATTGCCACAATACCGTAAAAATATGTTAGTGTAAGATGTAATGTAGAGCAGGACATCTGCGTCAAGTTTCCTGACTTTCAAGGCCAGTTCTACCACTTACTACCTTTGTCACTTTGGTAAGTTACTTCAAACTCATGTACCTTAATTTCTTCATCTCTGTTTGGAAAAACAATAGTAACTTCACTGTGAGTTGTTGTGAGTATTGATTAATGTTTGTGAAGTGTTTAGAAGAGCTCCTGGCATTAAATAAGCACAACATAAATGTTTGCTAGTCATAGCAGTAGTAGTAGTGGTGGTAGTGTCTGTGAATGTTGTTATTACTTTTACATTGCTGCAAGGGAAATTACGTCAAGCTTAGTGGTTTAAAACAACAATCTTTGAAATTAAGGCAGTTTTTAAGAGCCTACCAACCAAATAAAGCCCAGGACCAGAGGGATTCACAGCTGAATACTGCTAGAGGTACAAAGACGAGCTGATATAATTCCTTCTGAAACTACTCCAAACAATAGAAAAAGGGGGACTCCTCTCTAACTCATTTTATGAGGCCAGCATCATCTGGATACCAAAACCTGGATGAGAAACAGCAAATAAAGAAAATTTCAGGACAATATCGCTGATGAGCATTAATGTGAAAATCCTCAATAAAATACTGGGAAATCAAATCCAGCAGCACATCAAAAAGCTTATCCACAATGATCAAGTTGGCTTCATCCCTGGGATGCAAGGCTGGTTCAACATATGCAAATCAATAAACGTAATACATCACATAAACAGAACCAATGACAAAAACCACAGGATTATCTCAATAGATGGAGAAAATGCCTTCGGCAGAATTCAATACCCCTTCATGGTAACAACTCTCAATAAACTAGGTATTGATGGAATATATCACAAAATTATAAGAGCTATTTATGACAAACCTATAGCCAATATCATATTGAAAGGGCAAAAGCTGGAAGTATTCCCTTTGAAAACTGGCACAAGACAATGATACCCTCTCTCACCATTCCTATTCAACATAATATTGGAAGTTCTGGCCAAAGCAATCAGGCAAGAGAAGGAAATGAAGGATATTGAGATAGGAAGAGAGGAAGTCACATTGTCTCTCTTTGCATATGACATGATTGCATATTTAGAAAACCCAATCTTCTCAGCCCAAAAACTCCTTAAGCTGATAAAATCTTCAGCAAAATCTCAGGATAAAAGCAGTGTGCAAAAATAACAAGCATTCCTATACACCAATAATAGACAAGCAGAGAGGTGAACTACCTTTCACAATGCTACAGTGAAAATAAAATACTTAGAAATACAACTTACAAGGGATATGAAGAACATCTTCAAGGAGAACTACAAACCACTGCTCAAGGAAATATGAGAGCACACAAACAAATGGAAGAACATTCCATGCTCATGCATAGGAAGAATCAATATCGTGAAAATGGCCATACTGCCCAAAGTAATTTACAGATTCAATGCTGTACCCATCAACCTACCACTGCCTTTCTTCACAGAACTAGAAAAAACTTCTTTAAATTTTATATAGAATGAAAAAAGACCCCCTATAGCCAAGACAATCCTAAGCAAAAAGAACAAAGCTGGAGGCATCATGCTACCTGACTTCAAAATATATTTACAAGGCTACAGTAACCAAAACAGCATGGTACTGGTACCAAAACAGATATATAGACCAATGGAACAGAACAGAGGCCTCAGAAATAACACCACACATCTACAACCATCTGATCTTCAACAAACCTGACAAAAACAAGCAATGGAGAAAGCATTTCCTATTTAATAAATGGTGTTGGGAAAACTGGCCAGCCATATGTAGAAAATAGAAACCTGACCCCTTCCTTACACCTTATACAAAAATTAACTCAAGATGGATTAAAGACTTAAATATAAAACCTAGAACTATAAAAACTTTAGAAAAAAACCTAGGCAATATCATTCAGGACATAGGCATGGGCAAAGACTTCATGACTAAAACACAAAAAGCAATGATAACAAAAGCCACAATTGACAAATGGGAATTAATTAAACTAAAGAGCTTATGCCCAGCAAAAGAAAATATCATTAGATTGAACAGGCAGCCTACAGAATGGAAGGACATTTTTGTAATCTATCCATCTGACAAAGGTCTAATGTCAAGAATCTACAAGGAACTTAAACAAATTTACAAGAAAAAAACAACTCTACCAAAAAGTGGGCAAAGGATATGAACAGTCACTTCTCAAAAGAAGACATTTATGCAGCCAAGAAACATATGAAACAAAGCTCATCATCCCCGGTCATTGGAGAAATGGAAATCAAAACCACAATGAGATATCATCTCATGCCAGTTAGAATGGTGATTATTAAAAAGTCTGGAAACAACAGATGCTGGAAAGAATGCAGTGAAATAGGCATACTTTTACACTGCTGGTGGGACTGTAAATTAGTTCAACCATGTAGAAGACGCTGTGGTGATTCCTCAGGGATCTAGAACCAGAAACACCATTTGACTCAGCAATCCCATTACTGAGTATATACCCAAAGGATAACAAGTCATTCTACTATAAAGACACATGCACACGTATGTTTATTGCAGCACTATTCACAATAGCAAAGACTCGGAACCAATCCAAATGCCTATTAATGATAGATTGGATAAAGAAAATGTGACACATATACACCATGGAATACTATGTAGCCATAAAAAAGAATTAGTTCATATCCTTTGCAGAGACATGGATGAAGCTGGAAACCATCATTCTCAGCAAACTAACACAGGAACAGAAAACCCAACACCTCATGTTCTCACTCACAAGTTGGAGCTGAAAGATGAGAACACACGCAAGGGAACAGGGAGGGAAACATCACACACCAAGGCCTGTTGAGGGATGGGGGGAAAGGGGAGGAAGAGCATTAGGACAAATAACTCATGCATCTGGAGCTTAAAACCTAGATGACAAGCTGATAGGTGCAGCAAACCACCATGGCACAGTTATACCTATGTAACAAACCTGCACACATATCCCAGAGCCTAAAGTAAAAACAAAACAAAAATACTCATTATTTATCTCTCAGTTCTGTAGGTCAGATGTCTGGGTCCTACGCTTATTGATTCATAAGGCCAAAATCAAGTTATTGTCCATGCTGGGTTCTTACTGGAAGCTTTCACCTTTAGGGAACAACTTGCTTTGAAGCTCATTTAGTTTATTGGCAGATTTCAATTACTCGTAGCATTGAAGCCCCTGATTTCCTGTTGGGACTTCTCTCATTTGCTGTAAGCTGTTCTCAGAACACTGCCTCTTAGTCTTCTAGGCAAAGATAAACTTTGTATCAAATACCTTATTTTTCAAATCTCTAGGACTTCTTCTTCTATTACTAGTCAGAGAACACTCTGCTTTTAAAGGCTCACATGATTAGATTAAATTCACTCTGAAAATCTGTGTATTTTAACCTATATGTCTTAAGATCCATTAAGTAAACTTAATTAAATATATAAAATCCCTTTTGCCACATAACGTAACACAATTAAGGTAATATTATCATGGGGCCACCTTAGAATTATGTCTGCTACATTCATTCTTATACCAGGTATTCCACAAAAGGGCTTACTGAGAAATTTCAGTTTGAGAATTTACTGCAATAACAACCATACATACCAATTGCCCCTTTATTAAGCCTCCCTTTACTCCAGTAATAGAAGGAAAGGATTGGCAGAGATGAGATAACCATTTTAGGGAATTGGATGTCTCTAAGGAAAACCTTTAGTATCTTTTCTTTCACTCATGCCTCTGTTTCCCAGAGAGTATGGAAAACTTCAATAGGATCACTTACTGATGTTAACTGGTGCTCTCTCCATGAGCAAAGACTGCTGAGCATTTTTCCATTGATTCTTGAATAACCTCCTGAAACAGCAGTGCACTGATGATGTTGGGATATTAGAAAATGGGTAGGAGACAGATGGCACAGATCAGAGACGAACTATTTGTGAATCAGTTGGCAGGGATCAGAGATGAACTATTTGTGAATCAGCCCAAAGTTCTACTGTGTGGTTTGGCAAAGATACAAGCTTTCTGGCCCAAGAAAGTCTTCTCTAAATATTTTTCCATATCTAGGTATGGCCACAGCTTGTGATTAAAGGACAGTTAAATTTTGGTTATTTTGTAAAATTACAATGTATTTATGGTAAATTAAAACCAACATTGTCATTAATAAAATGAATGACCCAATAAAGGAGCACCCAGATTCATAAAGCAAGTTCTTAGAGACCTACAAAGAGACTTAGACTCCCACACAATAATAGTAGGAGACTTTAACACCCTACTGTCAATATTAGACAGATCAACAAGGCAGAAAATTCACATGGATATTTAGGACCTGAACTCACCTCTGGACCATGTGGACCTAATAGACATCTACAGAACTTTCCATTCCAAATCAACAGAATATACATTCTTCTCAGTGCCACATAGCACTTATTCTAGAATTAACCACATAATTGGAAGTAAAACACTCCTCAGCAAATGCAAAAGAATGGAAATCATAACAAACAGTCTCTCAGACCACAGTGCAATCAAGTTAGAACTCAGGATTAAGAAACTCACTAAAACTCACACAACTACATGGAAACTGAACAATCTGCTCTTGAATGACTACCGGGTAAATAACGAAATTAAGGCAGAAATAAATAAGTTCTTTGAAACCAATGAGAACAAAGAGACAACATACCAGAATCTCTGGGACACAGCTAAAGCAGTATTTAGAGGGAAATTTACAGCACTAAATGCCCACTGGAGAAAGCAGGAAAGATCTAAAATCGGCACCCTAACATCACAATTAAAAGAACTAGAGAAGCAAAAGCAAAAAAATTCAAAAGCTAGCAGAAAACAAGAAATAACTAAATTCAGAGCAGAGCTGAAGGAGATAGAGAAATGAAAACCCCTTTTAAAAAAATCAATGAATCCAGGAGCTGGTTTTCTGAAAAGATTAACAAAATAAATAGACCGCTAACCAGACTAATAAAGAAGAAAACAGAGATGAGTCAAATAACCACAATAAAAAATGATAAAGGGGAGAGCACCACTGATCCCACAGAAATATAAACTACCATCAGAAAACACTATGAACACCTCTATGCTAATAAATCAGAAAATCTAGAAGAAATGGATAAATTCCTGGACACATCCACCCTCCCAAAACTAATATAGGAAGAAGTTGAATCTCTGAATAGACCAATAACAAGTTCTGAAATTGAGACAGTAATTAATAGCTTATCAACCAAAAAAAGCTTGGGACCAGATGGATGCACAGCTGAATTCTACCAGAGGTACGAATAGGAGCTGCTACCATTCCTTCTGAAACTATTCCAAACAATACAAAAAGAGGGACTCCTCCCTAACTCATTTGAGGAGGCCAGCATCATCCTCCTACCTAAAGCTGGCGAAGACACAACAACAACAAAAAAGAAAATTTCAGGCCAATATCCCTGGTGAACATTGAAAGCGAAAATCCTCAATAAAACACTGGCAAACTGAATCCAGCAGGACATCAAAAAGCTTATCCACCATGATCAAGTTGGCTTCATTCCTTGGATGCAAGGCTCCTTCAAAATATGCAAATCAATAAGCATAATCCATCACATAAACAGAACCAATGACAAAAACCACATGATTATCTCAATAGATGCACAAAAGGCCTTCGGCAGAATTCAATATCCCTTCATGGTAAAAACTCTCAATAAAGTAGGTATTGATGAAACATCTCAAAATAATAAGATGTATTTATGAAAAACTCACAGCTAATATCAGACTGAATGGGCAAAAGCTGGAAGCATTCTCTTTGAAAACTGGCACAAAACAAGGATGCCCTTTCTCACCACCCCTATTCAACATAGTATTGGAAGTTCTGGCCAGGGCAATCAGGCAAGAGAAATAAATAAAGAGAATTCAAATAGGAAGAGAGGAAGTCAAATTGTCTCTGTTTGCAGATGACGTGGTTGTATATTTAGAAAACCCCATTGTCTCAGCCCCAAATCATCTTAAGCTGATAAGCAACTTCAGCAAAGTCTCAGGATACAAAATCAATGTGCAAAATCACAAGCTTTCCTCTACACCAATAATACACAAGCAGAGAGCCAAATCATGAGTGAACTCCCATCATACTCAATACAAAGAAAATAAAATACCTAGGAATACAACTTACAAGGGATGTGAAGGATCTCTTCAAGGAGAACTAGAAACCATTGCTAAAAGAAATAAGAGAGGACAAAAACAAATGGAAAAACATTCCATGCTTATGGATAGGAAGAATCAATATTGTGAAAATGGCCATAGTGCCCAAAGTAATTTATAGATTCAATGCTATCCCCATCAAGCTACCATTGACTTTCTTCACAGAATTAGAAAAAAAAACTACTTTAAGTTTCATATGGAACCAAAAAAGACCCCATATAGCCAAGACAATCCTAAGCAAAAAGAACAAAGCTGGAGGCATCATGCTACCAGACTTCAAAATATATTTACAAGGCTACAGTAACCAAAACAGCATGGTACTGGTACCAAAACAGATACATAGATCAATGGAATAGAACAAAGGCCTCAGAAATAACACCACACATCTACAACCATCTGCTCTTCAACAAATCTGACAAAAACAAGCAATGCAGAAATGATTCCCTATTTAATAAATGGTGCTGGGAACACTGGCTAGCCATATGCAGAAAACAGAAACCTGACCCCTTCCTTACACCTTATACAAAAGTTAACTCAAGACGGATTCAAGAATTAAACATAAAACCTAAAACCATAAAGACCCTAGAAGGGAACCTAGGCAATACCATTCAAGACATAGGCATGGGCAAAGACTTTATGACTATAACAAAAGCAGTGGCAACAAAAGCCAAAATTGAAAAATTGGATCTAATTAAACTAAAGAGCTTATGTATAGCAAAAGAAACTATCATCAGAGTGAACGGGCAACCTACAGAAGGGGGGAAATTTTTGCAATCTATCCATCTGACAGAGGGCTAATATTCAGAATCTATAAGGAACTTAAACAAATTTATAAGAAAAAACAAACAACTCTATCAAAAAGTGGGCAAAGGATATGAACAGGCACTTCTCAATAGAAGACATTTATGTGGCCAAGAAATATATGAAAAAATGCTCATCATCACTGGTCATTAGAGAAATGCAAATCAAAACCACAGTGAGATATCATCTCATGCCAGTTAGAATGGCCATCATTAAAAAGTCAGGAAACAACAGATGCTGTCAAGGATGTGGAGAAATAGGAACACTTTTATGCTGTTGGTGTGAGTGTAAATTAGTTCAACCATCGTGGAAGACAGTGTGGTGATTTCTCAAGGATCTAGAACCAGAAATGCCATTTGACCCTGCAGTCCCATTACTGGGTATATACTCAAAGGATTATAAACCATTCTACAATAAAGACATATGCACAAGTATGTTTTTTTTGCAGCACTGTTCACAATTGCAAAGACTTGGAACCAACCCAAATGTCCATCAATGATAAACTGGATAAAGAAAATGTGGCACATATACACCATGGAATACTATGCAGCCATAAAAGGGATGAGTTCATGTCATTTGCAGGGACATGGATGAAGCTGGAAACCATCATTTTCACAAACTAACACAGGAACAGAAAACCAAACACTGCATGGATAGGAAGAATCAATATTGTGAAAATGGCAATAGTGCCCAAAGTAATTTATAGATTCAATGCTATCCCCATCAAGCTACCATTGACTTTCTTCACAGAATTAGAAAAAAAAACTACTTTAAGTTTCATATGGAACCATCAACTCCCATCAACTCATAAATGGGAGTTGAACAATGCGAACACATGTACACAGGGAGGGGAACATCACACATCAGGGCCTACTGGGGATGAGGGGCTAGGGGAGCGATAGCATCAGGAGAAATACCTAATGAAGATGACGGTTTGATGGATGCAGCAAACCACCATGGCACGTGTACACCATGGCACGTGTACACCATGGCACGTGTACACCATGGCACATGCAAGACTCCTACTGGCCATATGTTTCATCTCTAATTTTGATGTCTGGGCACCAATTTCTCTAGGTTTAACTATTTGCTAAATGTTAAGGCAGTGCTGTGGAAATTTGTGTAACTGGGGTGCTATGTAGGCCTGTCCACATGATTGGCAGGGAGAATTGTCTGCCACAAAATGACAGGTATTCTTGGCAACCAGCAGAAGCTAGGAGAGAAGCATGGGCCATATTTTCCCTCAGAACTTCAGAAGCCAACTCTGCTGACATCTGGATTTTGCACTTCTACCCACCAGAGCTGTGCTGAGAATTTCGATTGTCTTAAACCACTCAGTTTGTGAACATTTGTTAAAGCAGCCATAGAAAACTAATAATCACCATCTACTTTTGGCAAGAGAAAATGAGTATGTGCAATCTGCAATTTTGCCACTTTTAAACACTTGGATTTTTGAAGAGTAACTTACTTATATTTACCTGCAATTTAAATGTATTTTATTCTTGAGGTTGAGCATTGTCTCATAAGTTTAAGAATTTTTATTTTCTTCTTTTGCATTTTTTACATATTTAGCTGACTTTCACTAATTTTGTCTTCTAGATACTGAAGAACAGTATAAAGGTTTATCTTTGTGTATAAATTGCAAATCTCCTCTTTTGGCTCTTTTGCCTTTTTAATTTTGTTTATGATAAAAATATCCTTCCACGTCGTAAAGTTTTATTCAAATTTACTTATTTTTACTTGTATTGATTTTGTATTTTATATTTTACATAATATTTAGGATGCTTCCCATCATTTCTGGATTATAATGGAATTTACATGTATTTTTCTAGCACATATATTATTTCAGTGTCTACATTTAAATCGCTGATCTGTATCCCACAATGTGATGTAAAGTTTAGATTGAATTATATACATTTTCCAAATGAATTTTTAAGAATCTAACAATTCCTTATTAAAAATACCATTCATCACCTGATTTGGGTTGCTGTATTTATTACTGAATTTTCATGGATGCACATATCTCTTCATATTCTTTTGTATTGCTTTGTTTAGTCACTGATGCCACAGTGCTTTAATTATGGAAAATTATAATATATTGTAACATTGCTTTGGGGTATTTTTATTGGAATTTCGCTGTTCATTAATTCCTGCTTCTTGAATCTTGTTTATTTTTCTATAAGAATTAATAATGTGTCTACTTGCAGGAAAAAAGTGATTGATTATTTGATAAAAATCACGTTATATTTACATATCAACTTAAGTGGAATTGACATATTTTTCACATTGAACTTTTCTATTAAAAATGTGAGATACTTTTTTATTTGTTCAGTTCTATTTTGTATCTTTAAAATGTTTTAAAGATTTCTTCATACAATATTTAGGAAATTTATATAAAGTTTTTGTTTAAATATTTTATAAATAAGTATTGCACATTTTATCTTGTAACTTTTTAAAAAATGAAACAAACTTAGTTTTAGTTTAGTACATATGCAATCTATTAAAGCATTAATTTACTAGATTCTGTTGTTTGCAGTAGTATTTTATTAGATCCTCTTGGACATTTCAAATATATAATCATAACATCAGCAAATATAGTTTTGTCTTTTTCTTTCTACTTTTTGAACATATTGTTGCTCTCTCTTACCCAGTTACATTGAAAATATGCTCAGTTGTAGAAGTAACAGTGAGTTTCTGTTTCTTTCTCCTAACCTTAGGAGAAATGCTTCCAGTGTGTATCCAGTAAGTAAAATTTTATTTTTTGACTAATATTTACTTTTAAACCTATTATATAAATTTCTATTTATTCTTGTTTTATTCATAGGAAAGGGTTTTGGTTTTTGCAAAATGCCTTTTCAGCATCTATGATGCTTTTCTTCATAGATGTATTCATAGAATGAATTATATTAATGGATGTTCTTCTCGAATCATACTTGCATTCTTGAAAAGAACCCCACTGTTTGATAATGTATTTATTTATTCACTGTTATATATTCTATTTGCAAACTCACATTAAACATTTTTATTGACATTTATAACTGATATTGAGTTACATCTTTATTTCTTAATGTTTATTAGGTTTCATGATGATGTAGTCATTTTATAAAAGGAATTTTAAAAATTTCTCCTTTTCATGCTGTGTAATAGTTTTAGAGTCACTGTGACTAGGTGATTTTGGAACACCTGAAAGAATCTTTCTGTGAAAAAAATCTGGGCTAGGATATTATTATCATCATTATTATTTGTAGAGACTGGGTCTTGATACATTAATAGCCCAGACTGGTCTTGAACTCCTGGCCTCAAGTAATCCTCTCATCTTGATCCTGCTGAGTGCTTGGATTACAGGCACGAGCCACCATGTCTGGTGAGGACATAATTTTTCAGTTTGTTTGTTTTTTATGTGGATGTAAAGTTCATTCACACATTTCTTTAATTGTCCCTTTAAATTGCTCTATTTAGATTTTTCTCTCTATTTGAGGTTTTGAATTTTCTTTTTTTATTTTATTTTATTTTATTATTATACTTCAGGTTTTAGGTTACATGTGCACAATATGCAGGTTTGTTACATATGTATCCATGTGCCATGTTAGTTTGCTGCACCCATTAACTCGTCATTTAGCATTAGGTATATCTCCTAATGCTGTCCCTCCCCCCTCCCCCCACCCCACAACAGTCCCCGGAATGTGATGTTCTCCTTCCTGTGTCCATGAGTTCTCATTGTTCAATTCCCACCTATGAGTGAGAACATGCGGTGTTTGGTTTTCTGTCCTTGCAATAGTTTACTGAGAATGATGTTTTCCAGTTTCATCCATGTTCCTACAAAGGACATGAACGCATCATTTTTTATGGCTGCATAGTATTCCATGGTGTATATGAGGTTTTGAATTTTCTTGTTAATAACAATTTTGTGATCTGTTCTCCCACACAGCTCTCTGAATCTTCTGTTTCTCTTGACCCCACTCTTCTTGCTATGCTCAATTTGGTTTCTAATTTCAGTATATTTCATCATGAGTAGTCTCTGTCATTTCAAAATAGTATCTGATGAATACTTCTGAGAGTCATAAGAACTTAAACCAACTCAATCTTACATATTATTCTGTACATTCTTCTATATCCATGCATGTAGTTCTTTTGTACTCACCAGAAACTTAAAATCTGTAGATTTTCTTAGTCTTACTGACTGATTTTTAAGTCCTCATCCAGGTTCGTATGTGTGATGGAGTCCTTTATTTAGGGATGTATCTGTTGGCATTATTTTAGTTTATAGAATTAGTCTAGAACTTTCTTCAACTTTTCCCTCATTCCCCAATACGCGGCCCTTGATCTCAGGGTGACCATGTGGCCCATGTTCAGAAGTTCATCAGGATTTCTTCCTTACAAGTTTTATTGAGGATACCATCTTCATGTTGTGTGTTTCTTTTTTTCCCTTTCCCGATTGGTTTATTTCATTTTCTGGGAAATTTTGTGAAAATTCAAAAACTATACTTTGTTCTTCATTATTCTTCTGGAAGACTCATGTATTTTTTAAAGATAAGAAAAATAAGAAGAGTGCCATTGTGATTACTTTGGGGGAAAGTAAGAAAGCTGAGAAGACAGTGGAAGCATATCAGTCATCTCAATGCACCTAAGAGTGAGAAGGCAAAGATAGGCACAAGGATATACTGGTCACAGAGAATAAAGAAGAAAAAAATGCCTAACTAA
The DNA here is from genome assembly GCF_028878055.3 of Symphalangus syndactylus. Classification (NCBI taxonomy): domain Eukaryota; kingdom Metazoa; phylum Chordata; class Mammalia; order Primates; family Hylobatidae; genus Symphalangus; species Symphalangus syndactylus. The sequence goes on from NC_072428.2 coordinate 17,931,893, forward strand.
CTGAGAGCTACAGACATCAAAAAAAGAAATGGTAAGACTAGAGTGATCCTCTTGAGATTATAAAGTTTCCCCATGGATGCAACTCTTAGCAGAGTCCATTCCCCAACAATCATGGACATTAAAATGAGCATTGGTAGAGTATTTTTGAACCATGATCTGACTTACCACCATACTCATCAATTATCATTGAAATCATACATTGATTATATCACAGATTTATTCTTTTTTGTTTAATTTCATTAAGGCCTCTGGGCCCACATTATTGCATTCGTTTGAAAACAGTGCCTTGATCTCACTAGGATTTTGCATTTAATGATTTTGTTTGGAGATGCCTTGGAGCTTCTGTCAAATAACCAGTTTAGTGATTGAGAGGGAGAGCTAATTTTTTCATAGGGTTGGCTTAGATGTTGGTTTTGTTTACCTTGTCTATTTTTTATCTTTATTTATTTTCTACTACTCACTTAGTGAAACTTTTTTTCTATAAGCATAATAGATTATGTATATATATGTTTTGCTACACTTTGTAGGACTACACAGAGAGAAAATTTCTGTGTAATAGATTCTCTCTCTTCCTTTTTGTTTGTAATAGATTATTTTCTATTTCTCTTTTGCAAGGGAAAACTGGGAAAGCTTTTCCTTTGCCAGGAAATTGTGGAGAAGAGAGAAAAAATGGCAGAATTAGTAACTTCTCTCACTGTAACATATGCCTTCAGGACATCCTCTTGCCAAAGAGCCTGGAACCAAGTTAGCTATTATTACTGTACTCAAGGGACCTCAAAATTTCTAATCATGATGCTAGTAGCTAATGTTACATTATCTGATATCCCACACAGAAAGGTTCTGATCAAAGGCAGAGCAACACAAATGACAAAAGAAAAAAATCAGAAATAAAATTAAAATGTTATTTCTGGAAGATAAAATGGATTCTTACACAAAACCACAAAATGAGCCCAGCGCACAAATTGGATGGCTAAACTTTCTTTCAGCTTGGTGGCTATGATCCAAATGATTTCTAAAATTTGAAGGAAATCACTGCCAGATCGCTTGAATTTTCTCAAGCATTCCAATTTCAATCATGAGCTAGTTTAGCTAGAAGTCAGATTCTTCCCAAGTTCACTTGAAGACTTCTTGGCTACAAGTTCAGACATTCTGGCCAAAACTAAAACTGAATAGGAAAGTTTACATTCTTTCTATGTTTCAATTATAGAGTTTGCCACTTACTTCTACTTGAAATGGATGATGAAAATCATATGACTGTTAATAAATTTGAGGTAGTTTTCTATTCATTTTATTATGTACTTTTTAAAATAATTTGTTTCAAGTGACTTCTATCATAAACAACTAAATAAGAGTTCATAAGACAATCTTAATTCGGATTAATCTCAGTTTAGGTACTTACTGATTTTATTTCAATAAAATTTTCAAGAGATTCTTTATCAAAGGGGATTATGCCATTTATGGTGAATGAAAATGCCATGCCCATAGACACAAATTTTCTCAAGCCTTCCAATTTCAATCATTAACTAGTTTAGCTGGAAGTCAGTTTCTTCTCAAGTAAGAATGTATTCCCACATACGTATCATAACTTTTTCTTCTTATATATTCCCCCAAATTGCATGTATTCTTAAGAAAAAAAGTATACATATATTTGAGAAGAAATTTTAAAATTATCATTTAAATTTTAATCATTACAAGTGGAAAAATATTATTTAAAATGATTGCATATTTTTTGTATTCTTCATAATATTTTTATATTCATCATATTTTTTATATTCTTCATCAATCTAGAAAATCAGTCTAAATTGTACATTTTTTGGAATTCCAAAGTTAGTGCCATACACATCAATTATCGTTGAAATCATACATTAAGAATTTTAAGTATTCAGTTTGAAATGCTTACCCATTTCTTATGCAACAGCATTGAATTTCCAAACTGCTAAACTAAATAAGTATCTCAGTGTTTTGTTTTGTTTTTTATAAACTGGGGTTGAGACCCTTGCTGTTCAGCTGCTGAGGCTATCATTGTGCTGAATCCAGTGATTCCAAAACCTGAGTAGATTTCAGGAGATTTAATGCAGATTTTGTGCTGCTGTACCTTGGCCACTAGAAGGGCCAAGCCAGATATTTAATACTAATGCTTAAAATATTAAGGAATATAAAAAGTTCTAAATGATAATGAGTATCATTTCATTTCTCTTACAAAAGTGGAAAAGCAGTTGTTTTTGTTTTTACTTTTCTTGGTAGGCTAAATTATGTTTTAACTCTCTTCTAAGGGCAACAGTATTGCTGAAAAGCATTACTGAACTTGCAGCCAGTTAGAACATTTCAATTTAATTCCAGGTTGCATGGCATTGAATAGTTGAGTTAAGCTCTTTGAGTCTTTGGTTTATTTCACATATGAAATCCTACAAAGTGCAGCCCCTATTATTACTGAAAATATTTTAATGCATGCCTGACAGCATTAATATTTTATAAGCCACATCTAAGTGCTAATTGCCCATATGTCCTATTAGCAAAACTTTTATTATTATTGATATCAAAATCGTTAGTTAAACATTAATTCCTTTTTTCAAATGTCTGGAATTTTATATCAGAATTTTTTCTGGAGATAATATTTATTATGCCTATGATAAAATTTATGTACTGAACATTTCCCAATGTTTAGTAAACTGGAAGAAGTGTCCACTTTTAGAGTTATTGGGGAAATAGGTTAGACAAACAGAAATAAAAACATTTCTATATCATGGCTGTTGAGCTAGGAGGTAGGCAAATATTAGTTTAAAACTGCTTTTTCAAAAAGGAACAAGTTTAAAAAAATCCTTTACACTCCCCTATCTTATAGTCGAATTTAAATTATACCTAGTGTGGAATCAGAAGAAGAAATTTCAAAACTGATCTTTACTATATTTTCAGAAATCATACTTAAATTTTCTAGCCGCTTATTTTCTGTCTACTTATGTGTAAGTTATTACATTGTGGACATGTTAGAAAGTGTAGATGAAATGAAATTTTTATATTGGCTTTGGAAATGCTAAATGACCACAAAGGTAGGATTTTATTATTACATATTCATATTAAACTTTAAAAGACATAACAACTTGTATTTTTACAAAAAATTAATCAGGGAAATGCTTTTTCATACAAAAAGACAATATGTTTTAATGCATAGAATGTGGCTTGCATACCCTTATTCCTGTTATCAAAAATGTATTGGGAAAAAATTAACACAAATCGGAAGAAAGCAAGCAAGTAAGCAAGCAAAACTCAGTGGGGCAGCATTGTTAGCTAAACTTGTGATTTTTTTTATTGCTGACAATCGTGATGACAGCTCACCTGAAAAAAGTGTCAAGAAAAATAAAACCTTAATGAGAAATTACTTAGTAATTTCATTGTGATTCGACAAGCATTGCATGTTGTAAAGAAAACTGTGAGAAATACAATAGCAAATTTAAGAGAGCTGTACCAAGTAGAGGTGTTAAACGAAAGGAAAATCATTTAAATGAGATTTAAAGACAGACCAGAAATCAGTTAAGGGAACAATGAACAGATCTTAAAACGTTTTCCTTCAGAAAGAGAATGTTCTGATTACTGCCTTTGTGAGGTTAAGAAATGCAAAATTAAGATAAGATGGCCTTTCACAACCTGTCAATAAAAGTACATAGGTATATCTTGGTGGCAACACCAATAGGTACAGTATTTTGTAGTCTCAGAGATATGAAGTATGCTGTATTTTTCATTTTAATGCCAAGGTTTAGTACAAAGGCTGGCACAAACAACAACCTCCCTAAATGACTAATGAATAAATAAATTGGGCATTATTTAATCATATTGAAGCTAGTATTGCCACAGATCCTTGGCTAGTGGAACGTGGCTCCACTCTGCCCTAAAAATCATGAGTGTTCTCCTAGCAGACTAGCTTCTAAGTGGTAAGACTTCCAAGGCAAGGTAGATATTCCATGACTCAGCAGGTCAGCAGAGGGGAGCAGGGCTTCCTACACAAGGCTGTACAGAGCATGCCTCAGCCCCTCTGCTACTGTTCACTACCCTGAACACTTGTGTTCCCTGAGGAGACAATCAGCATTTACTTTGCAGATGGGGGAAAAAGTGATTTATCTAGTGGTCCTAAAATTCTCCTTGAGAAAACTCTAGGTTTGGTAAGTTTCTTCTTATATGAAAGAAAGATCACCCAGCAGGGACTCCTAAAGAAAGTAAAGTGGGACTACCTGAAAAATGAAGAAGGTGGAGCCTTACTAAATAGTAATTTTAGGTGGTTTTCATGCAAATATGATGTATTTGTACCCATATGGTGTCAGAAAGTTACATTTTATTCCACAGATGACCAACTTCTTGTTAAATTAAATTTGGCCTGAGGCAGGCTGCATACTTTGAGTCCCTATGTAGTGAATTGCAACCTAACTTACTATGTAAACAAACTGAAAGCCTAAGAGTATGTCCTTGAAACAAACGATGGAGTTTCAGCCAATCACAAGCAGCTGGGTTTCAGTCATTCACAGGCAGTCAATTCATCACACCATGTCCAAAAAAGGCAGATGCCTAGCTATAGCCAATCAGGTAATTTTTCTACTTTGTCTCTGCATCTGGCCTATATAAGCTTGCTGCTTGCACTGTTGGGCAGACCTCTCTGAACCTCTACTGGTTCAGGACGCTGGCTGACTTATGAATCATTCTTTGCTCAATTAAGCTCTTTTAAAGCTAATCTGTCTAAAGTGTTTGTTTGTTTGTTTGTTTTGGTTGGTTTTGTTTCTTGCCATTCCCTTTTGTAAAGTAAATAAATAAACAAGTGATTAGAAAAATCAAAAACAAACAAACAAACAAACAGGACTTTGGGTTTTTATTTGGTAAAAAAAAAATAATTGTTTACATTAATAAGTCAGTGATAGAGGATATCAATGGTTATTTATTTCTCAATATGCTAGGGTCACAAAACGAAATGGAAATGTAATGCTATGCCCAAACAAAATGACTATTTTTCATGGTTTCATATATTGGTGTTCACTATGTTATAGATAATTAAACAAGATTCACAATATTGGCCATTGTAAGTAGCTACTTGTCTATGTTTTATCTCAGATGCCCTGTCATTTAATCATGAAAATACTCTGAGAAAATATTAAACCTATTTCATTTTATAAATTAGGAAACTGAGTCCCAAGCAGTATATGTAGCTATAACTGTAATGTTTGTAAAGATAAATCATGTTTCCTCTTGCATCAATTATCCCCAGCACATGTTATTTTCTTTAGTCCCTGGAAGGCACTTAGAAGATAATTGTTAAATGGGAGCATAAGAGAACAAACTTTCCAGATAACTAGCTTGTTATGTTAGATGCAAATACATCTCTAACTTCCCAGTCCACATTTCTAACAGAAGGAAAGCAACAGATTCTTTTGGTTTTATAGGCAATTCTACTTAAATTAAAACTCAATTAAAAAATAATAACAGTTTCTCAAGAAAGAATATTTCCTTACCATGAAGGATTGGAGGCAGACAACTAAGGTTGAGAGACCTGTCTACACACTTCTATTCACATAATCCTTTTCTTGGCTATTTTTATTCAGTTATTCAATTATTCATCAGGCATTTATTGAGGGCTTCCTATGTGCCAGATCTCTTACAGGGACTCAGGATGCAGTGGTGAAAAAAAAAGGGTCCCTGTCCTCAAATTACTCATATTCTTCAATTTGTGTACTCTGACCTAAACATTTAATTCAATATAAATTCATGAATGTTGCTTATCTCTTGTGAATCTCATTTTCCCCATTTGTAAAATGGAGAGAATAAAACTTCCTCACAAAGCTTCTGTGCATATAGTATATAAAAGATGTAGGAAACTATAAAACTTGAAGCAAAAATGGCTATTCAATTGTAAGCTGTACAGCAGGCTGCCACGGATATTATCTTGTTAAATTCTAATTTAATGTACTAATAGGATTATGATAATATTCAGATTATAAAGCAATATGGTCAGGAAGACCACAATTAAAGTCCCTGAACGGACATTATTGACTATTTGACCTTGAAAAATGTGTTACCTTTTTTGACATAAATTTCTTCTCCTGCAGAGTGAAAGTTTCATTCTACTTTGTGAGATTGTTATGAGGATAATTGATAATCTATGAAAATTGCTTACTCACTGAACAGTAACTATTATAAGTGCTCAAAGTTGATAGATATGAGAAATTACAATTATACGGAACAATCAGAAATCTCTTAGCCTACTAGTAAGAGTATAGTTTAGTACATCTATTCTGGAAATGTTTTGGAAACATCTTCTAAAACTGAATATATGCATGTCACATGGCATGTAAATTGCACTGCATGCAAGTTCACCAGAAGATATGTTCTAGGATGATTATATCAGCACTATTCATAGTGGATCAAACCCAGAAACTACCTTAGTGCCCATCATTGGTTGAATAACTCTTCACACAAGAAAATGCTATGCAAAAATATGAATGAATGATTTATGACACAATAAAATAAATGAATCTCAGGAACAACATTTAGTGAAAGCATGAGATATAACCCCTGCTATGTCAAAGATATTCTCCCTATACCAGGAAGAAAGTAATACTCTCATTGTCAAGAATAGGAAGTGAAAACCTAGAGAAGTTTCTGCAAACAAATCTTGTTAAACTAATTTTTATCTCCCTAGTCACTCAATTAGCTATCCTAACTTTACTTAACTGACTACCCTGGCCTCCGCATCTTTGCATTTTCAAGCTTTTACAATTCATTACACTTTATAGTGTAAAATTGTAAAATGTGGATATACTATATCAGCATTTGACTCTAATTGCTTCCTTGTGTCTTCATTTGCTTAGGAGAGCTCCTGTATCACATAAAATTTATATTAAATGAATTTACATGATTTTACCATTACTATGTTTCATATCAATTTAATTCTCAGGCCCAGCAGAAAGCCCTAAGAAGGTAAATGTAATGTTTTTCTTCACCTACAATGTCATTACTGCAAACTACAAAGCCAGGGTAAATGAATTAATGTTTTTAGAAATCAAAGCAGTGGTTACCTTTAATGGGGCTGGGGCATAGTGATTGGAAGGAAATATGAAGAGGGCTTTTGGGGTTTTGGATATTTTGTCTCCTTATTTGGGTGCTAGTTACAGAAGTATGTTCATGTTTATGAAAATTTAGAGTTATCCACCTGGGCATTTTTCTACAGGTACACTTTACTTTAATAAAAAGTCAGAAATTATGCGTGTTTATCAATGCCAGTTTTCATTTTTAATTTTAAGAATATAGAACATTTATATAGAGTCTATAGTTCTTAGAAATATTTAAATTGATTGATTTATTTTTCACTGTAGCTAAAATGCAGACCTGGGAGACAAGTGTCTCATATACCTGAAGTCTTCTTCAGTCTGGTTTTCAAGGCAAATTTCTAATAAGTTCCTTCCACATTCCAAAAGGCTATGTCAAAGATCTTTCAAAACAAGAATGCCATTACTTGACATGGATATGAATACCAACTGACCTTATAACAACTGGGCTTTTAAAAAAGTACATGGGAGAATCTGTCATGAGCAAAGCAGTAGCTGTTTTTTTTTTTAAGTTTCTTCTCTTGCCAATTTTGAAGAAGAGCAAACAAAAATCACTCATCACACACTGCAATTGCTACATTTGTAGCATTTATTTATGGACACTGGTATTTACAGTTCCTATTGGAGGATAATGTGCACAACAGCGCTGTGTAATTTTCTTTACTGTATTTTAGGATGCTCAATTCTATCATTCCTAATTTGAGTCCAAACCACATAAATGAAAGTCTTCGCTGTCATGGGGAATAGAAGGAAGGAAAGAAAGAAAAAAATGATGGAAGAAGAGCCAATCACTGTGAGTTTTCGAAGTAGGTCATATCAAATGACAATCCAAATATTTTCAGATTTTTCAACTTTGAAAAACAGGATAATCCCTCACTATCAAATTTAGAGGGATATTATGGTGAATACATTATATAGTATGTTGAAAATATTCTGCAATTTAACATATGTTATTCCTACTATATGTCTGACACTCTGGAATAAAAACATGAGTGAGGAATAGTTACTGACCTAACTTCCAGTCTAATGCAAGAGGTTGAGATATATAAATACAATTTCAGTATATTTACATGTCTAAGGAAAATCTAGAGGTTCTAAAACGGAAGTACTGTAGGTGAAATATTCTCACCCAAGCATGAGGGTAGATATATAACAACAATTAACCAAAAGGAAGTAGAAATATGATAGCATTTGACACTTACTCTATCTAGGCACCAGCTTCACCCACACAAAAATCTATGAGATGGGTATTACTTTCTACCTGTTTGTTGATAATAAAACTAAGGCTTAGAGAGATTAAATGCACACCCCCAATGCATCACAATTTGTCAGTCAAACCCAGCATGATGTGTTTCTAATTCTATGCAATGATTCCAGCCGAAAATAATCTACAACCTTAGAGGAAAATAAATAGAGATATAACAGGAGACTAATTTAAAGAGAGCAGATGAATGCATGAACACAGATAATTTTGTATAAAACAAATGTGTTTAAAACTCTACAGATTATAGAAGAAACACCTAGGTCTGCTTGGGTGTCTCAATAATTTTAAATATAAAAGTAAAACATATTTATGTATGCCAGAAGTCAGAATTTGTGGAACTCACAATCAAATGTGAAGAGCTTGCTCCAGCTGCCATAACAAAATACCATGGCCTGGTGGCTTACACAACAGACATGTATTTTCTCATCACTCCGGAGTCTATAGGTCTGAGAGCAAGGTGTTCAGAGAGTGGATTTCTTCAGAGATCTGTTTCTTTGTTTTGTAGATCACCGATATCTTCTTGTGTTTTTACGTGATCTTCCTTCTGTAAAGATACATGTTCTAATAGCATAGTCTTATAAGGACACCAGTCATTTTGTATTAGGGCTAATCTTAATGACTTCATTTTAACTTAATTGCTCTTTAAATACCCTATCTCCAAATACAGTCTTATTCTGAGGTACTGGTGTTTAGGATTTCAACATACGAATTTTGGGAGTACACAATTCAACTTGTGTAATGTTAGGATAAAAGGGGCGTTCCAGAAGGAATAAGCTTTATCACTAAAGTCAAAGCAACATGAGAAAGATGGATGCATTCTGAAAACTGTGAATTCATGATGATGGTGTATTGTGAAAAGGGGCTGTAGAGGTGAGTAGATACCTACAATTTTTTTTTTTTTTTTTTTTTGAGACAGAGTCTTGCACTGTCACCCAGGCTGAAGTGTAATGGTGTGATCTCGGCTCACTGCAACCTCTGCCTCCCAGGTTCAAGTAATTCTCCTGCTTCAGCCTCCCGAGTAGCTGTGATTACAGGTAAATGCCACCACGCCTGGCTAATTTTTTACATCTTTAGTAGAGATGAGAATTCACTATGTTGGCCAGGCTGGTCTTGAACTCCTGACCTTATGCTCTGCCCGCCTTGGCCTTCCAAAGTGCTGGGTTTACACGCGTGAGCCTAGTATTAATGGATTTTTTAGGATATTACAATAAGTTTAGATTTTTTTCTTGCCCTTTTTTTTTTTTTTGGAGGAAAGCTATGAAGAGCATTGATGAGAAAAGTGGTGTAACAATGCTTGCATGCAAGAGTTTATCTTGGTGGCAGTGCAGGTGATGTATTGGGAAAAAGGGAAAAATAAGAAAATAGTAGCAGGAAAGAGAACATTGCATTATGGTACAAGAGAAAAAATGAGGCCCTCAATTAAATCAATAGCAATGGAGAGAGATGAAAAAAATAAGAAAGAGACTAAGATGTATCTATAGGACATGATAGTTGATTGGACTCAAGCAGTGACAATTAAGGAGTGAGGTACTTATGTTTCTATGATTTCATTTCTCTTGTATATTCTTCCCATAATAATTTCATCTTTTAACTATGTTCTTTTGAATGGTACACATTGAAAACTGTCAGCTACATAAGGCAGGGTTTAGGACATAAGAAAAGCATTTGCTAAATAACTTGCAGGGTCAACAAACTAGCTATGGCAGAATTAGGAATAAAATAGAAAAATTTATACTTTATCATGTTCCATTTCTTCAAAGAAAGTTGAGTATCAAAGCTGATTTTTGATTCCCTTTTCTGTATGCTCATTATAGCTCTCCCAATTATGTCCCTCTAGGGTTGCCAGATCAGATGCAGGATAGCCAGTTAAATTTAATTACAGCTAAGCCACAAAATTATTTTAAATGTATCTCAAATATTGCATCAGACATACTAAAATATTATTCATTCTTTGTTTGAAAGTGAAATTTAACTGAAGGTTCTGTATTTTTATTTGCTAAATGTAGCAATATTACCTCCCTCTTCTGTCACCTCCATAGACAAAGTTAATTGTAGAAGTATTTCTGCAGCTGATATTGGCAGAATAGCTAATTTGGACATGACTCTTTTACTGGTGATGACTAGAAACCTTGGACAAAATACTAAATAAAATGTGCTTAAATGTATCAGAGTGCACGAGGTAATAAATATTAAGTGAGCCAGTGTCTCTATATCAGAGGCCTAGGGAGGCTACTTTACTCTGGGAACACTTGCTAATTTTCAGAAGGATGTTCTGAGAGGCTGACCACCACTTTTAAAACCTCAAAGAGCTGAGAGAACTCCTGCTATGGTCCAGTACCTACAGGAGGGTGGGCTTTAATAAAGTTCCTTTGGGATTGGAAAGCTAAAAGACTTCGGCAGAAGCAAATGTAAATCCACACTGGAGGATGATAGCTCCATCTTGAGCATCAAATACATTTTCTTTTTATAAATTTTACTTTAACTTCCGGTATAATGTGCAGAATATGCATGTTAGTTACATAGGTATACATGTGCCATAGTGGTTTGCTGCACCTATCAACCTGTCATCTATGTTTTAAGCCTTATATGTATTAAGTATTTGTTTCTATAAGCAGCTTTTAAAATAATTCTCAGTACACACAAAAAAGGAGAGAAATGAGAAAAGATGAGAAAGGAAAAATAAAAAGACACAGAGACCCACAGGTAATCTAGTTATTAGAAACATCAGCCACAGATGTTAAAATAACTATGTTTCTTGTGTTCGAGGTAAAAGAAAGAAATTTTTAAAAATATGGCAAAAATATGAGCCTATGAAACCTAAAAACATTCAACAAGCCTACAAAGAAACACTGCTGAGTGTGATTATGTAAACAATATATTAATTTATTGTATCATTACATTATCATATTTTATTATTGAATTTTATTACTTAAAACAAAATGCTATTTTATTATTCTGTATTTTCTGACTTATCTTAAAATCTTATATAATTTTATCACCTGGAATTTTTTAATTTAAGAAGAATTTGGAGCAATATACCATAAATAAAAATACAACACAAACCTAACATTTTTGGAAAATGTAGTAGTTCCTGTGGATATAAACATAAATTAGTGGACTTGATGAAAGAAGGAGAAAAAAGTCCACATGGGAATTTGTTGCATATGATAAAAAATATTGAACAATACACACAAAAATGTTTAATAAGTGATGGTGAAACATGTAGATGAGTATTTGAAGAAAAACATCCTTATAAACAAGAACTTAAATTTAAAAACAAGTAAACATAAGTGAATATTTCTATTAAGTTGGCTAAGGTAAAGGGTTTCTAAACATATTAAATATATTATTAAAATTCTTAAATATTAAAAAATAAATTAAATTTGACTGAATATAAGTTTAAAATATGTCTACAGGATAGAATAGTGTATTTTAAACAAGGAGGAAAAACACATGCAAAGCAGAGTTCATGGTCTTACTGAAACCTTTTAATTCAATAATAATAAAGACAGTAACTTAGTAGAAGATAAAGCAAAACTTACAAGTAACATTCACAATGAAATAGTCAAATTTTCCAATTAAACCACGAAAAAATATTCATCTTCATTAAGTCAAAGGCATAAAGATAACAGCAAAGTATTAAGCTTCTCATGTGGCATTGGCAAATACTAAAAATTGACAATATTTAGTACTAGTAAGAAAGCACATTTGTAAAAGTTTACTAGACTCTCACTATTAGATTTTAAGTATGTACCACTTTTCTCAGAAATTTCACTTTACTGTAAAGATAGCATTACAAAAATGAAATGCATATTCATGCACAAAGAAATTTATCAAAATATTATCATTTATAGAAAAAATGGAAACATGATAAATATCTATTGATATGGGATTTCAAATAAATTATTGTACATACATATGAGCTATGCAAGATTACAAGAGCTGATTCCAATAGTTATGACAATGCGAGAGGAGAAAGTAAGAAACCCGTTACAATTAGGGTGGGTCCTTGGTAAAACTCCTTCAAGGAACATCCTGAAAATCAAACCGCTGGTCCCTGATAAGAAAGAGCCCACGTCCTTGAATGGAAATGCTTACTCAGTGAACCTAGAAGAAAATATTCCACTCTCTTTTTGGAGACATTTCTCTTTATTTGACATGCCTAAGTCTCTTACTTTTCATCTATTGGCCTCTTACTTTTCACCATTTTACATATGCCTACCTTTCTGTAATTGTCCGTGGGCTAAGTCTTCATTTAAACAAGGTGAATCATCACTGCAGCCCCTGATTGATCCTGGGCCAAGGTCCTGGGCTAAGCTTTTATTTCAGCCCCTAATTGGTCCCAGGTCAAGCCTTCACCGCTGCCTCCAATTGGTTCTTTACAAACTTTCACTTCCAACTTCAAACTTCCAACTTCACTCTTTCTGTCCACGCTCCTTAAGTTTCTTGGTCATGAGAAAAATAACTCCAGGTGATACCTCAAACAAGGAGAGTCTCCTACACTGTAGTGCATTGGCGAGACCTTAACAACAGTATTGCCTTAAGCACGATTAAGGTTACTGTCTTTTTAAAACGGATAAAACTACATACAATCAAATATGCAGTTGAGGAATATGGTCCCCAGATACCTGTCATGTTCCTCAAACACACATACTCCTTTATCAAAACTGAAATCCATTTCCATTCCTACTCAATCCCTGAGGGATGCAGATGATGAACTTCTTACTTTATTTACCTAGTGGGGCAAGTGTATTCTGCTTCTGGATAATAAATACATCATCTGTTGCCCGTGTACATTTTTAAAAATATACAATCTGCAGCACATTAAAAAAAACTTTTTTAAACGTGAGAACTTAGACAAAGAAGCAGATCAAAGATGATTCAAAGTCAGTAAAGAATCTAAAATAACTAGGAAAATAAACTTAACTTTGTTGAAGCAACAATAAAACTGACGACCTAAAGTCTCAAAAGTATAATAGAAGCAATAGAATGACATTGTTAAAGACTAAAAATAAAAGACTGTCAACGTACAATTCTACTTTCAGTAAAAATATGCTATAAGAATAAATGAAAAATTATTCTTGAGAATGGCCAGTTGCCTCTATTGAGCTGTTAACCTTTAGAAAAATAACAATTATGAAAGCTTGGAAAAGTTAGAAATTTAAAAAATAGTATTTGAGGCCCTAGAGAACAATGAAACTAGGCAGACGCTGGCAAGTAGACTTGGTTGAAAGAAACTAGGGGTCTCGATATTGAACGGTTTTTCTTTGAGGACACTTCCCAGTTTGCAAGGGGCACATGAGAGAGAAAGGCTTAATGAGAAAGTGAAAGTCTTACGGAACTTAAAATATAGACATTGTGATGCCAGAGAAGCTGGAAGTTGAGGGAGAAATCCCAGACAGGAAACATAATACAGGGAAAAACACAGGAACTATGTACAGTTTACCCTCAAATCTTTACTGACTCTTACATTATACATGCATAGGATGTATAAAGGCCCCCCAAAAAAGCACCATGGAAGATGAAGATTTCTGCAGCTGCTTGATGCTAGATATATTTGTAGTTTAGCCACTACGATGTTAAGTTAGAAGGGCTTGGAAAAACCGTTGGGCTTGTCATTGACTCAGCAGTGCCAGAATTTTCCAGTAAGTCCAGGACAAAGGAGTATAACTGAAATAAACCTATTACATTAAAGGCAACGACCATTACTTCAAAGAACGAGATAATTTACCAGTACCTTAACTTCCTCCCGGAATAAAAACCAGCATCTTATGTAAGAGTTCAGAATAGTTCAACACTATCCCACAGGCAATTAAAATATGGAAAAATAATACATAGGAGCAGAAACGTTCAATAGAAGTAGCTCCACTGTTGCTCTGTATGTTGTGAATACCATACAGGGATTTCAGATCAGCTATTATCAATATTTTAGATGATTCATGAGGAAAATAAAGGTAGATGAAGTGGTTGAATATTTGGGAAATTGCAGCAGAGAAGTGGACACACTTCTATCAAAACTTCCTTTGTTTTGAGAGCCCATTATGTAAACTTAGCAAAAATCTATAATGATGTGTCAACAAATATCATCTTATGTTTACTTTTTAAAAATACCATAATTAATTTGATCAAAAACAGTCAAGAGATTTATATAGTTTTTGTGATTGGTTTATGATAGAGTATGACCTTTTAACCTAGTAATTATCAAAGACAAAAAGCTCTGTCAGAGTGATGTTGGTACAGCCCTTGTATGGTGTGAGAAATATGAATATACAAAGTTAGAAATATATCAATTATTTTGGGGGACCCAGAACTGACACAGGAACTTTCATAATATGGTAATAATTTCTATCTCCTCAATTAGCTAGGCTGAATTAACTAAAAATCCCATAGTTAGGTAGTTTTTGCAATGTATTTTTGGAAGTAGGTCACAAGAAGAACTTGAATACCATAAATTCTATCAACTTATTAAGGACTAGACCTGCACCACAATTGGTTAGATCATGAGTTCGTCAATAGCTGTTGAGTGGTTTCAAACAAATGTAAAATATTTAAAATAGCCAAAACGTACTGGTTATCTTGTCAATAAAACACAAATCATATTTTAAACTATTTTTCCAGGGTTTCTGAAGCTTTTTTGGGATTGCAACTTTCACTATTAAGCTATATTTTTTATTTTGTAAGTTGAAGAAAGCTGAAAATAATGCAAATTATTCTTGTTTGTATAAATGCAAACAAAGTGTGTTCGGTGGAATGCAATTGATCACTGTTCAATGGGTATTGAATAGTTTTACATTTCTTTGTAAATTCATTTCAGCACTCCCTATAGCCTGTATATATTTGGTTCTTTAATTTCTCCTTTGAATCCATTGTAGCATCTTACTGGATTTCACTTTAATTAAAGAATTAATTAAATATATTAAATCATTCATACACATCCATTTTATATTTATGTGAGAATCATAATTGTACCTTCTTTAAACAAATTATACTTTAATTGTCTGGATTCCTGTGTAGCCACTGTTTGTGCTAATCCATGGCCGAATTAATTAATATTCCCAAATTCCTTATCTACAAAATAGATTTAAAATTCATCCCTTACAGTGTTGATATGCAATTTAAATGAGGTGACTATGTAAAGAGATTATCATAGTGCCTGGTAGCTGCATAGCCACTAAAAGTTAGTTTTCTTTTCTTCTTTGTATATGAAAAAAACATATTTTCAGATATATTAAATATGTTCAGTATATATTTATTTTAGTTGCCAATGAAGAGAAATTGGGAAAGCTGAGATTTTTAAACAAATTAATAAATGTAGGTAAAAGGTAGAGTGAGTGGTTTATATAGATTTTACATAACCTATTAAGTGTTTTAGAAGACAAGTCCACTGATAATGATTAAGCCTTTTCTATTTCTCTCCCCAGCCTTGGCTGACTAACACAAGCACATAGTTTATTGCTTATTCAAAATAAAAATGAACTAGAAAGTATGATTCGTACTCAATTTCATTTATTTCATTGCAATGAGCGAATGCTACACAAAATATTTGTATTTATATATTATTACTTTCAATATCTCAACTTTTGATTTTTTTAGTTTTTAAAACTATAATTAACAAATTGAATAATGTAAAATAATATAAACAATGAGATACTAAGCATAAGTTGGCATACGAATATATATATGAAATAAATATATATATTTGAGAGTATATATATATATATATATATATATATGGCAAGCATCTGTTAGGAACACATTTGGTCTAGGTATATACAGATACATACACCCATGCTTTAGCTTGAGATGCTGTCAGTCTTCTCCACAAGGCAGATAGAAACGAATGATTGCAACATAATATGATGCCAATAACCATGAAATACAAGGTATAAAGAGTGCAAAGAGAATAAATAGTTGATTTTCTAAGGACAGAAAATGCTTTGAGGAAGAGGTGATCTAGTATTAAAGTGTAGAATAATTTTAAAAACACTTTTTTCAGAAATCTTTATGTTTTCTAATCAAAAAGTAAATATAGTCCAACTCTGGTACATCGTTTCAGATTGAAAAAATTTAAATTCAGCAAATTTTCTTCTCAGATCTCTTGGGAATCATTTATTAGATAAGCAAATAGTAAAGTAAGAATATTATAAAAAATTTTCAAATCCATTCCTATTCTGAAACAAAGTCGTTAAAAATACAAAAAAAGACAAAAGAAAGCATCACTCTTTAATATTTGACAATTTTCTTTTTATTTAATAAACTTTATTTTTTAGAATAGTTTTAGGTTTGCAGCAAAACTGAATGGAAAGTGGAAAGTTTCCAATTTTCTTCAGTGTGGATTTCCATCATAGAATAATACATTTGTAACAGTCTATGAATCTACAATGACACATCACTGTCACTCAAAGTCCGAAGTTTACATTAAGTTTACCACTTGTGTTCTACATTTTATGTTTTATGAGTTTTGGCAAAGGTATGTACCACATATTTACCACCTACAGAATACTTGCACCGTCCTAAAAACTTGTATGTGTTGCCTAATTCATCCCTCCCTCTCTTCTAACCCCTGTCAGTCACTGATCTTTTTGATGGTTCCATAGTTTTGCCTTATCTAGAATGTTATATAGTTGGAATCATATAGTCAGTAGCCTTTTCAGATTTCCTTCTTTCACTTAGTAGTATGCACTTAAGTTTTCTCCATTTTTTATTGTTTGATAGCTCATTTCTCATTAGTACTGAATAATATTCCATTGTTTAAATGTACCACAGTTTACCCGCCTACCTATTGAAGCACATCTTTGTTGCTCCCAAGTTATGGCAATTGCCTATGTGCAGGTTTGTGTGTGGAGAGAAGTTTTCACTGCATATGGGTAAATACCAAAGAGTGAGATTCCTGGATCTTGTGGTAAGAGTATGTTTAGTTTTGTAAGAAACTGTCAAACTGTCTTCCAAGTGGCTGTACCGTTTTGCCTTTCTACCAACGATAAATGATAATTTCTCTGCTTTACACCCTCATTGTTTGGTGTTGTTATTGTTTTGGATTTGGGCCATTCTAACAGGAATGTAGTTGTATCTAATAGTTGTTTTAATTTGCAGTTCCCTAATGACATATGATGTTGAACATCTTTTCATATGCTTTCTTGCCGTCTGTGTATCTTTGTTAGAGGTATCTGTTCAGATCTATTGCTCATTTTTAAATCAGGTTGTTCATTATCTTTTCATTGTTTTAAGTGTTCTTTCTGTATTTTGGTTAATGGTCCTTTATGAGTCATGTCTTTTGCAACTATTTTCTCCCAGTCTGTGGCTTGTATTCTCATTTTCTTGACATTGGTTTTCTTTTGCAAAGCATAAATTTTAAATTTTACTGAAGTCCAGCTCAATTGTTTCCTTCATAGATTGAACCATTTTTGATTTAACTAAAACATTATCACCATGCTGAAGATCACCTAGGTTTTATCCTATATTATTTTCTAGAATTTTTTAGTTTTGTGTTTTATAATTAGGTCTATTTTTCATTTTGTGAATGTTATAAGGCACGTGGCTGAATATATGTTTTTTGAATTTGGATGTTTAATGTTTACAGCATGGTCTTTCAAAATGGTTACCTTTGTTTCATTGTTTTGCCTTTTTTTTTTTTAATCAAAGGTCAGTTAAGTGTATTGATTTCGGTATTGTTCTGGGTAATAGTTGTGTGTGTGTGTGTGTGTCTGCATAAGATTTTGAACTTTGATACTTTGCTTGTACTCTTATATAATAATAATTTATGAAATAGTTGCCTAGTAGTAACTGAATTTTGATAAAACTAAAATTTCTTCAGTAGATACAATGTTAGTAAACAAGTTATTTTATGATTTATGTAACATTTTATTTTCTTTACTATTTGATTTCAATACAATTAAAAATTAAGAGAATTTCCCAATTATTTCAACTTTAAAGATTTTAAAATTCAATAAACTATGTCATTTATGAACTGAAATCTTAATAATGCTGAAGATTTAGTAAACATAAATACAGTATACCTAGTTGAATTTTAATTTCTGATGAACTATAGTTTGTCAGAAATTAAACTATAAATTAAACTTAAACTATATAGTATAAGATGTTCCAAAATTGCATGAAACATACTTACAAAAGAAAATCATTGTGTATCTGAATTCAAATTTAACTGGGCATTCTGCATTTTATCGGTCAATCCTTAGACACTTTACCAAACAAAAATATTTTATCGTACTGTTCATATTTCAGTTCAGTATTTTAAATTTTTCACATAAATGAAAACACCAAATGGTAATGTGAAATGACAGAATAGAAATAAATCAAGTTATAAAGATTTATCTTTAAAATTATTGCACTAGCTTTGCTTATTTAAAATCTCCTGTTTAAATATAAAGGTATGTAGAAGCATGGGATTCAAGACATAAAACTATGTGAAAAGTGAGCTTGAAAGACTTAACAGCTGTGATCGTGTTCTCAAAAGAAATGGGTCTGGTTGAGCCTTTGTTTGTTAAAGGGCCAACTGGATAACTGAGAGTTATCTAAAGTAACTTGTAATGTAGAATTCAATTTTGCTAGCTAATTAATAAAAAGTGTCCTAGTGTGTACTTTACATTGGAACTGGTTTGTTGGTTTATTGCAGTAAAAATGGCCACTTGAAAACAATTTTGAATATGTGACAATTTCCTTTTAAGAAATCCCATTTGAAATTTGCGATTCTCTATTTTGTGTGACTGAAACAGTCTCTTCTTTACATATTCCACTAACATGTTAGTACTTTTCAATTTTACTGTCATAGCTTTTCCTCTAAGAGAATTTACATTTTAATCATCTGGAGTTGAAAATTTGCTTTTAAGTTGATATAAATTCTTTCCTGGAGGTCACCATTTCTAAAATTTCATAGAAATGTAGTGCTGAGAACATTTTGAGTATTACAGACTTGCTTGTGTGGAAATAAATGAAGATCACCCTAATTAAAACAAACAAATGCCATTTATTCATAGGCTGCTCTAGCAGGGGAGTCAGCCACCATCCCTTACATTTGGCAGAGACTCAAAGGCAAACACAGGAGTGTCTCAGTCTGTTTGGGCTGCTATAACAAAATACGTCAGACTGGGCAATTTACAAGCAGCAGAAGTTTACTGTTCACAGTTTTGGAGGCTGGGAAGTCCAAGATCAAGGACTTCCAGCAGATTTGATGTCTGATGAGGACTTGCTCTTTCCTTCAAAGATGGTGTCTTCTCACGTGGTGAAAGAAACAAATGGGACTAGATGACTCCTAAAGCCCTTTTTTACAAAGACTCTAATCCATTCATGAGGGTGGAGCCCTCATTACCACATCAGTTCCCAAAGGCACCATCTCTGAATATGATCACATTGGGAATTAAGTTTCAGCACATGAATCTTTGGAACACTCAAACATTCAGACCATAGCAGGGAGTATAAAAGTTTTAAAGTGGAGAAAAAGGAAGGTTTTAGATATGTCTCATTGGAAGTTGTTGCCATGGAAAAGCCAGAGGTGAGTTAATTAGAAGCAAGGCATCCTGTGTAATTGGTTATGAGAACATATTTAGATTTCTATTGTTGTTTTTTAGTTGGGACATCAGGCGCATATTAGGAGAGCTGGCAGTTGATTATGTCCTGACAAGCTGACTAAATTCTGACCTGATCTGACTACTACATGGACTGTGGTTTGATCTTCTGTACTGCTTGCTAGGCATTGTGGGTGGGAATCCTATTTTTAAATGCGCTCTCGCCATTGTCCATTTGTATATTTAAACTCTCACTTTTCTTTGCCTTTCTTCACAGATGAAGAAACTGAGGCCCTCAAAAGAAATATTATTTAAGATTTACGTAGGTTCTTAATTCCATTTTGTGTTTGTTTTATTTATTCATGTAAGAATTGTTACCCAGTTACAAAGGCTAAACACATATGCAGGCTGAACAAGAGCAACAAGGTTCCTACTGTCATGAATCTAACATTCTTTTCACAGAAATAAATACACAATATAATATAATGTCAGGTTCAGTTATTCCAACCACGTCACACTGTATCACATGCTTCAGATGCATTCATTGTTCTCTACATTTTTTTTGTTATTTTTTTTGTTATTTTTTTTCTCAGAGACTGCACTAATCACATTTTATTGACAGGATCTTAATTGTACAATATTAAAAGCAGCTGTGTGTCTACTCAATTAGGGCCTCATATTTGTCATCATTTTTCCCCAGAAGTGAATTAAACATTAACATTAGCTACTGAGGAAATGTGCTCACATAGGCACTTCTGCTCTTTACTTCTGTCGCTTTTTAAGTGTATCAAATGGGATACACTCAGGGAAATGAATTTGTTTCATTGCCAGATCTTTTGGCATATAACACTCATAAGATGCTGAAATAAAAAGGTCTTTAGATAGTTTTTTTAATCCTTGCGATTTTTATGTGCATATATATGATGCAGCCACCTTGTCTTTATAAAATGAAGGTGAAAGTGGTTTCAAAGATGTTTTTTTGTGGAGAAGCCACTTCTTACTCCCTTAATTCTTAAAAGATCACAGTATGCATTATGTGAGTGGCTATGAATGTTTTAAAGAAGTTAGACAAAATGAGGAAAAAATCATGAAAGGCCAGAAGCTCATGATGGGTTAGGACATTGATTTGCTAAATGAAGTGGAGAAGTGGTTATCAAACACTAATGCGAGTCAGAATCATGTTCTGACTCAGTAGGACCAGAGAGAAGCTCTAAAATTTGCATTTCTGACAATTCAACATAGGTTCCTGCTGCTGCTGCTGCTTCTCTGGGCACCACATTTTGAAAACCACAGGACTAGAAGACTCATTGTAATATATTTCCCTCTGCTTTGGAAATCCAAGCATTCACAATAGTTGCAGTAACTGAAAACAGTTTGGGATTGGACCAAGTAAGGTACAGGTACTAAGGATGAGATCAATTTTAGTTTTGGCTTGACATTGTGAAAGAAACATAATTTTCCCTTTTAGGGGTAATTACATTTTCCAAAGTTAATATTTGGAATGAAAGGGCTTTTAAGGAGAGAACCAAGACTGCTTTCTTACTAGTAAGAGATCTAACATCATATTTATACAGGTGACATTAATACATATAAAGCTATTGAAGTTTTAAATATTAATTTCCGTAAGCCAAATGGGTTCATTTTACAGCTTGAATGAGTATAGTCAAAGTCTCATTACATTTAAACAAATAAACTTTCTGGACTAAATATAAGGTAACAACTTCAATTTCTAAAATAAATGTTATTTAAATATTTTGTGGGTAAAAGAAGATTGAAACAAAAAAGCTTTTTAGAGTTTAAATGGTAATCCTAATAAACTGTTTCCTTTATCAGAAAGGTTCATTTATTATTTAAGACATATTGAAAGAATTGTAAACATACTTACAAAGTGGGGGTATGAATTTAAACTCAAGTAAAAAACTTTGCCCAATCTAATTAATAATGTTTATTTCTTGAACCGCAGAGGTTACTGGAATGTAAATATTACATAATTGTCTCACCTATATTTTAGTAGTATAAATTTCCAAGTTCTTTATTCAGTAAGATTATTCATTGTAAACCTTAAGTCCCTTGTACTTATAATTTCTCTTTTCTTTTAAATTCACCTAAAGATAAATAGAATAACTTGCAGACTTTAACTTTTTACTTACAAGTATATGACAAATGTAAACAGCAAGATTGAATTTAACGTCTCCCTTTAGACTGTTCTTCTTTTTTGGTTGCATTTATCAGACCACATTTATTAAGGAAGACTTCTGAAGCTCAAATTTTCAACAACCTCAGGATCATCTATGTGTAAAATCCCGTGGATTATACAGCCTTACGGAAAATTTAAGTCTACTGAAAATAGAAATGTATTTCACAGTTCTGAGTATGTACCAGTCACATTCCTAAATACTTGGAATCCCATGAAAATTGACTCTGTATACTCACTATACAGAATTCTGAGAAATTCAACCTTACGTTATATGCAGCCTTTACACTTAACTACAGTGCCACAAACATTTGGAGAGCTTTCATGCTGTCTGAGCAGAAACAAAATAAGAAGCTAGAGATAACTGAACATTATGTTTCCAACTGGATACTCACTCGACCAAGTACCCCAAATCAGCTTTCTATATCCCTGTGGTCAAATGACAACCCAGGCTTCCTTTCTGTGGCTCCAAGGAGCGTGCCTCCTGTTTAGATTCTCTGTCAAAGTACCTCCACATCAGAAGTCTGTAGCCTCAGGTGCAGCTTTATGGACATAGGTTACAGTTTATTGTTAATTGCTGATAGTTCCCCCAACACAATGATTTTTCCTACAACTCTCAAGGAGAAACTCCCTGCATACTGGGGCAACTGTAGTTTACCCACTTAGCAAATAACAAATGTACACTCTAAGTGGTTTCATTCTGACTCTAAACATGTTAATATTTCTAAACAACGAACTGAGAATTTTGCTTGCCTTTTGGTTAGGTGTGTTGGTGGCAGATGGGGGCAGACATTAAACAAGGGAAAGTAAAATTATTTTCTCCATTCATCAATACCAGATGAAAATAAATACATAATAATAAATCAGTAAATGATCCCTTGCCACTGTAGGGTGTGTATGTGTGTGTGTGTGTGTGTGTGTGTGTGTGTACTACAGCCTAATGGAAAAGGGGACGCAAGGAATAGAGGAAAGGAGAAAGAAGGGAAGAAAGAAAAACAGAAAGGAAGGAAGAAAGGAGAAAAAAAGAACTAGATATATAGATTAATAAAATTATTCTATTCAGGGTCTCCTATCTCCCTCCCCTCAAATAAAAGTAGTTTCCTCTGTCAAATAACTTTGGTTGGAGGACTTTTCTGTTTGAAGTGATCTGAGTAAGATGTTCACTAATTGGACAGTATTTCCACAATAATTCATAGCTGGGGGCCTTTATTCTTACCTTGAATTTTTCTGTCCTTTTTTAACAAATACAAATAAGTCTTCAGAAGTGGGACACCTCAGGATTCTCTGTCAGAAGACAAGTGTTCCTTCATCTCGATACCATGTGTTCACGTAGTTCACAGTAACAACATGACTCTTTCCAACCTTATTTTGGTAATGGCTGAAGAGATGAAAGAAAAATATGCTTACTCTGTGATTTTGTGTTTTTAAATGACTCTTATGTTTCTTTTATTTTTCTTAAGATAGAAAATGCTAGGATATATTCTTGGTCAGTGAAAATAAGGACATAAACCCAAATAGATTACACATTTAAATTCCCTACTATGTGTATATCTCAATATGGCTAATGTAAATTTAACAAACCAGTGTCTAAATCTTACATGATCTTTGTGTAGAAACCTGAGAATCAGAAGCTTGGTGGTATTTAATTCTGTTTAAAATTTTCATCATCTAAGAATTTCTGCTTTTGTTGTTGTTGTTTATCTGTTTTTGGTTTTTATTGAGCACAGTGTTTGGCACATTTTAAAAAAGAAAATAATATTTTATGAATAAAATTAAATAAATTATCTTGTGTTCAGCTGAACTGAGCAATTTACATTTCAAACCTATCCCTTCATTTCTTCTTTGTAACTGGATAGCACAATTATTATTATTTTAAATAGTTTGTTCTATGTGTGTCTTCTCTGATTGACTATAATTTCACAAGGGCATTGGCTGAATCCACCGTCTTCACTGTGTTGTCATCAGAGCCCAAGAGATAGCTGACGTTCAATAATGATTGAATGAATTTTTGTTCCTTTCAGTGGTGAGATGAAGAAGTGAATGAAGAATGAACAAAGGCCAAAATCAGAGGTGAAGATTCTGATTTTTGGTTTTCCTGAAATATCTTTTTAGAAATTTATCTCACTCTTCTTCATTTTGCCATTGCAGATACTTTCTCTTCTTCTAGGCCCATCTCAGTCTTTTATTCCCAGTGTGGTTAACCTAGTCAACTATGGGGTTTGCCTGATGGAGATTTTTCTAGCACTTACTATCATATATATGCATGTATATATATGTGTATGTGTGTGTGTATATATATATGTGTGTGTGTGTGTGTGTATATATATATATATATATATGGTACTTCTTTTTTGGGAGAAGTCTTGGGCGTATCCTTATATCTTCTCCTTTGTCCACGCTTCATCTCTTCAACTATACTATCAGTTTCTTAGATTTAGTTCCTCTGTTAGAACTTCAAAAGATGTTGATATGGTTTGGCTATGTTCCCATTCAAATCTCATCTTGAATTGTATTTCCCACAATTCCCACCTGTTATGGGAGGGACTTAAGGAGGTAATTGAATCAAGGGGGCCAGCCTTTCCTGTGCTATTCTCGTGATAATAAGTCTCACAAGATTTGATGGGTTTATTAGGGGTTTCTGCTTCTGCTGCTTCCTCATTTTTCTCTTGCCACTGCAATGTAAGAAGTGCCTTTTGCCTCCCACCATAATTATGAGGCCTTCCCATCCATGTGAAACTGTAAGTCCAATTAAAACTCTTTTAGTTTCCAATTTGGGGTATGTGTTTATCAGCAGTGTGAAAACGAAGTAATACAGTAAATTGGTACCAGTAGAGTGGGGCATTGCTGAAAATATACCCAAAAATGTGGAAGTGAAGTCTGGGTAACAGGCAGAGGTTGGAACAGTTTGGAGGGTTTAGAAGATAGGAAAATGTGGGAAAGTTTGGAATTTCCTAGAGACTTGTTGAATGGCTTTGACAAAAATGCTGATAGTGATATGACCAATAAAGTCCAGGCTGAGGTGGTCTCAGATGGAGATGAGGAACTTGTTGGGAACTGGAGCAAAGGTGACTTTTGTCACATTTTAGCAAAGAGACTGGTGGCATTTTGTCCCTACCCTAGAGATTTGTGGAACTTTGAACTTGAGAGAGATTATTTAGGGTATCTGGAGGAATAAATTTAAAAGCAGCAAAGCATTCAAAAGTTGACTTGAGTGCTGTTAAAAGCCTTCCATTTTGAAAGGAAAACAGAGCGTAAAAGCTCAGAAAATTAGCAGCCTGATGATGAAGTAGAAAAGAAAAATCTGGCCCAGGTGCGGTGGATTATGCTTTTAATCCCAGCATTTTGAGAGGCCAAGTTTAGGGGGGATGAGGTCAGGAATTGGAGACCAGCCTGGCCAACACAGCGAAACCCTGTCTCTACTAAAAAATACAAAAATTAGCTGGGTGTGGTGGCAGGTGCCTATAATCCCAGCTACTTGGGAGGCTGAGACAGGAGAATCGCTTGAACCCAGGAGGCGGAGGTTGCAGTCGGCTGAGATTGCACCACTGCACTCCATCGTGGGCAACAGAGCTAGACTCCGAAAAAAAAAAAAAAAAAGAAAGAAAGCAAAGAAGAAGAAAAAGAAAAGAAGAACCCATTTTTTGAGGAGAAATTTAAGCCGGCTGTGGAAATTTGCATAAGTAGCAAGGATCCTAATGTTAATCCCCAAGACCATGGGGAAAATGTCTCCAGGCCGTGCCAGAGACCTTCATGGCAGCCCCTCCCATCACAGGCCCCGGAGGCCCAGAAGGAAAAGTGATTTCATGGGCAGGCCAAGGGTCCCTGTGCTGTGCGCAGCCTGGGGATTTGGTCCCCATGTCCTAGCTCTCCAGTTGTGGCTGAAAGGGGTCAACATAGAGCTCAGGCTGTGGCTTCAGTAGGTGGAAGCACCAAGCGTTGGCAGTTTCCATGTGGTGTTGAGCCTATGGGTCCACAGAAGTCAAGAATTGAAGTTTGGGAACCTCCGCCTAAATTTTAGAAGATGTATGGAAACGCCTGGATGTCCAGGCAAAGGTTTCCTGCAAGGGCGGGACCCTCATGGAGAACCTCTGCCAGAGAAGGTCAGAAAGGAAATGTGGGGGGAGCGCCCCCACACAAAGTCCCTACTGGGGCACTGCTTAGTGGAGCTGTGAGAAGAGAGCCACCATCCTTCAGACCCCAGAATTGTAGATCCACTGATAGCTTGCACAGTGAGCCTGGAAAATCTGCAGACACTCAACGCCAGCCCATGAAAGCAGCCAGGAGGGAGGCTGTACCCTGCAAAGCCACAGATACGGAGATGCTGAAGACCATGGGAACCCACCTCTTGCATCAGCGTAACCTGGATATGAGACCTGGAGTCAAAGGAGGTCA
This sequence comes from Symphalangus syndactylus, assembly GCF_028878055.3. NCBI lineage: Eukaryota > Metazoa > Chordata > Mammalia > Primates > Hylobatidae > Symphalangus > Symphalangus syndactylus. The sequence continues at coordinate 17,958,347 of NC_072428.2, forward strand.
TTTTGGAGCTTTAACATTGGACTGCCCTGCTCTATTTCAGACTTGCATGGGGCCTGTAATCCCTTTGTTTTGGCCAATTTATCCCATTTGGAATGGCTATATTTACCCAATACCTGTACCCCTCACTATATTTAGGAAGTAACTAGCTTGTTTTTGATTTTACAGGTTCATAGGTAGGAGGGACTTGCCTTGTCTCGGAGGAGACTTTGGACTGTGGACTTTCAAGTTAATGCTGAAATGATTTAAGACTTTGGGGGATTGTTGGGAAAGCATGATTGGTTTTGAAATGTGAGGACATGAGATTTGGAGGGGCCAGGGGTGGAATGACATGGTTTGGCTGTGTCCCCATCCAAATCTCAGCTTGAATTGTATCTCCCAGAATTCCCACGTATTGTAAGAAGGACCCTGGGGGAGGTAATTGAATCTTGGGGGCCGATCTTTCCAGTGCTATTCTCATGATAGTGAATAAATCTCATGAGATCTGATGGGTTTATTAGGGATTTCTGCTTTTGCTTCTTCCTCATTTTTCTCTTGCCACTGTCATGTAAGAAGTGGCTTTCACATCCCACCACAATTCTGAGGCCTTCCCAGACATGTGGAACTAAAAGTCCAATTCAACCTCTTTTTCTTCCTAGTTTCGAGTATGTCTTTATCAGCAGCGTGAAAACGAACTAATACAGATGTCTATCAGTAAATAGGCCACCTCTTGTCCAAGTGGATCTGAACACGTAGTGAAATTGAAATACAATAGAAAGTAAACATAGAGGCCACTATATAATGTTGACTACCAATAAACTCTAATCTGGCAAGCATAAATTTAGATTTGTTAAATGAATGGAGTTGTCAATATTTATCAACAGAATTTGACAAATTTGCCAGTGACGGGGAGTCTTGTCCAGAAAATAATTTTAAAATGAAGAAGCAGGAAAAAATCATTTTCTGTGTTGATAGCCAAACTCTCAAGAGAATATAGGTGCTGGAGTTGAATTGAATATGTCCAGTCTTTCCAAATTCATAATTCTGATGTATCATTTCACGTTTCTCTGGGAAGCAATGATCAAAGGATGGAGAGAATCCAGGAGTATACTTAGATAAATTCTTTATATATCAGAGGTAAATAAAAGTGTCTGTTTCAGCAGCTTCTAAGTCTATGTCTCCACATTGGGCTTAGCTATACTTCTTTTAGTTCATCTCATCTGAAGAAATCTCTTTAAACGTCATTTATTGGAATATAAACTCCATACTTACCATTTAGTCTTGGTATGTCCCTTCAGTTTCAGTCTTACATAGCTTTACTCAAAATCTCAACTTGGATGTGTACTGGACATCTGAAATTCAAAGAACTCTCAATTTCTACTCACTGCTCAATTTCCTCTCATTGTCTTTCTCACCTCTTTAAAGAGTAAAGCTCCAATATCTTCCCTTTCAAGCAAAGCCCATACATATTCTGAGAGATACACATAAACACCGTTATTCTTTCAACCCTCATATTTTATTAGTCACTGAATTCTTATGGGTCTACTTCTAAATTATACTAAAATTGTATTATATATGCCTTTTATTCCCATTTCTGTTAGTCACTGGCCTCCAAAAATATATCTTTACAGTATGACTTTATTTATTTTATTCATATTGCAATCTAATCACAACCTGAGTTCTGCTATGTGTTTATTGTTTCACTCTTTTTTGATTTCCCCTAAGAGAATTTTAGTTCCATATTGGAACTGTCTTCCCTGACATTTACAATGCTCTATCCCTAGTACCTAGATCAGTGCCTGAAGTCTAGAAAATGTTCTCTATATATTTGGCATGTGAATTAATACATAACTAAATAGTGCCCTGTGAATAAAGCTACATCTTAAAAAAAAAAAAAAACTTTTGTTTTAAGTTCAGTTGTACATGTGCAGGTTTGTGGTACAAGTAAACTATGTCATGGGGTTTGTTGTACAGATTATTTCATCACCCAGGCAGTAATCCAAGTACCCATTAGTTATTTTTTCTTCTCCTAACTATCCTCTCATCCTCCACCCTTCGATAGGCTCCAGTGTAAAATATTCCTCACTTTGTGTTCATGTATTCTCATGATTTAGCTCCCACTTATAAGTGATAATATGTGGTGTTTGGTTTTCTGTTCCTGTGTTAGTTTGCTAAGGGCAATGGCCTCCAGCTCCATCCTTGTTCCTGCAAAGGACATAATTTCATTCTTTTTTATGGCTGCATAGTATTCCATGGGATATATGCATCACATTTTCTTTATCCAGTCTACCACGGTTGGGCATTTAATTTGAATCCATGTCTTTGCTATTTTGAATAGTGCTGCAATGAACGTATGAGTGCCTGTGTCTTTATAATGGAAGAATTTTCATCCCTTTGGGTATATACCCAGTAATGGGATTACCAAGTCAAATGGTAGTTCTGTTTTTGCCTGCACAGGCGGTCACTTAGGGCAGGGGAGGGTCCACCGTTTTCTGCCCTAGTTTTACTCCCAGGGCAGTTTTGGTGCAGAGGCCAGCACTGGTGGGGGTGGGGCTGGCTGGCTCTGTGTTTGCTAAGGTTCTGACTGCAATGGCAGTATGGCAGGCCGAGAGAGGGCGGAGTGGCTCCCCCTTCAGCAGTGACTGGGCATGGTGAACACATACACATGCATTGGCTGTGCAAGGAAGGCAAAACCTGCCTGGCACACAAACCAGCAAAGTGATGTCTGGAGTGGCCATTGTTCCTGGGGAAGTTGCAGTAACAGGAGGGAGCTAGTGGGCTGGTGCGTGGCTGGGGGGTGGGGGTCACCCTACTGGAGCTCTCCACCAGTCACGCACAGTCCACCAGTACTGGAACTATGATGCGGGCCCCAAGGGCAGCTGAGGCTGTCCTGCAAGCAGGTGCAGCCAGGCTGGAACCTTGTGAGAAGCCAGCAGACCAAGCGGTACTCAGGTCAGAACAGCCCCATCTAGTCAAGGGCAAGATCACCTTGTAGAGTTCAGGTCCATCAGTTCCCCTAGGGCCAAATTTTCCTATGGATGAAATCAAGCATAGGGGGATAAATGTCACTGGCTGTGCTCCACTATAGAGGTTCCTGTACCAAATCTTCTGGGCTCCACGTCAGCTGGCTTGCTGCTCCTAGCACTTCTCTAAATGGTGCTTTCTGCTAACTCCACTGTCTGTGGTGGTCGAGGGGTCGCCTCCTGCCTGGATTCCAGAGGCTCATGGCAAGAGCAGGTTGCTCCTTGCCACTTCAACTCACCAGTTATCCTGGAGTCACTGGGGACCAGGAATGAGTCCTAGTGCAAGGTAGCCCTATGCAGAGTTCACAGCTTTCTTCCCTTCAGCCCAGCTTCTGCGTCATCCCCCTGAAAAGGAGTGCACCAGTCTTCTCGGTCCCCCGGTAGCAGCTGTTCCACCTGGCTGTTTCTAGTCAGCCATCTTGTCCAGCCCTGAAAAAATCTATTTCATATTAAATAAACAAATATAGATATGTATATTTTTGAGACAGAGTCTCGCTCTGTCACACAGGCTGGAGTGTAGTGATGTGATCTCGGCTCACTGCAACCTCCGCCTCCCATGTTCAAGTGATTCTCCTGCCTCAGCCTCCCAAGTAGTTGAGATCACAGGCACCCACCACCACGCCCAGCTAATTTTTTGTATTTTTAGTAGAGACAGGGTTTCACCATGTTGGCCAGTCTAGTCTCGAACTCCTGACCTCAGATGATTCCCCTGCCTCGGCCTCCCAAAATGCTGAGATTACAGGTGTAAACCACTGCACCTGGCCTTAAATAAATATATTGTTCCATAGGCCAGGGAACTAGAAATATTACATAACAAAAATATCTACTTAAATAATAATAAGTTAGTAATAAATATTTTAACCATATTTTAAAAAACATTATGTTTTCTGGTATTTACCCAATATATTTTACTGACCATTAAACAGGTTGCAAGTGCATCTTCCTGAAATAAATTAAAAATAAAACAAAAATTAAAATTCTTTACACTTTGGAAGATATTTTCCTGAATTTATGGTTAATTTCTTACTGTATAAATGGCTGTGTAGAATGTATATACTAATTTAAACCAGAAAAAAAATAGATGTGAGAGTAACTGATTTGCTAGGTCTATGCTAACACGAATTATCCTTTTTTGCTTATATATATTTTTAAGTTTTGCTAATCCCTTTTTATTGTCTCACTAATCCAATATCCTTACACACCAAGGAGAATATCATTCCACGTGCCTAAAGTCAAAAAATATTTCTAACTCACTTCCCTCCAGTATGGGGCATTTCTACACTTACTCACCTCTCCCCCCCAAAAAACAAAACAAACAAACAAACAAAAAATCCTAAGTTTAACATCCTCAAGGTTCAGGATTGGTATTACCACTTTTTGAAATCTCTCTCAATTCCACTAGGCTTTTTTTTTTCTTCTCCCACTACACAATAGCACTTTGCTATTCTATCTCTGAACTATATTAAACTAGTTTACATTTTTTCTTTATTATCATTATTATATTATAATAAAGTGACAATGCTTGGAAATGATAAAGAGTAGGAAAATTGTAGTCAAATGCACCTAGTTTGAAAGACACTGATTTTGAAATTCTCTAGCTATATTACTTTGTTCAAATTATGTAAGGCTTTCAAGATCAAAAGCCTAATTAGAATTACCTGTATAACTCTCTCTCTCTCTCTCTCTATATATATATATATATAAATATAATAAGAATATTTACCAATTAATAGTTGTAATCTTAATTAAAACAATGAATTTTTCAATTAATATATAATTTGCAACTTAAATCTTCACAGATTCTCAATAAATATTAAATATCATTATCATTGCTTTATTATTTATATGACAGTAATTGGTATGTATGCCTGTTTTCTGTGGATTTCTTCATGACAGAGACAAATTATAATTTATTCTTTGACCACCTCTGTTTGGCTTACAAAATTTCCAGAACATAGCAAATTAGGATATAATGTCTGGACACAAACAACATCTCTGTGTTAGTGTGGGATGCTTTCAAACTAGAAACAACCTAGAAAAGTTGATAAATATGTAGGCATACAACTACAGTTGGAATCCTAAGTTTTGGTTGTAACAAATGTGTCAAGTTAAAATGAGAATGATTATTCATTAAACTATCTCAAAGCTATGTTCCTAAAAGAAAAAAACAGAAATAAATTTTAGATATCTGAATGGCATTTCATATATGTGCAAAGTGCTACATCATGATTAACTACATTTTAGGGAACTCTGTCTTTGATACAATATTTATTTTCACTTTGAACTACTTTCTAGTCAAAAAGAAATGCTCATAAAAAAGAACTTGCATGGTATTAAAGGTTTAAAGCTCTACATGGTTGTATTAGTCAGCGTTCTCTGAAAGGACAAAACTAATAGGATATATGCATTATAAAGGGGAATTTATTAGGAGAACTGAATCACAGTCACAAAGGGAAGTCCAACAATAGGTCATCTGCAAGCTGAGGAGCAAGGAAGCCAGTCTTAGTCCCAAACCCTCAAAAGTAGGGAAGCTAACAGTTCAGCCTTCAGTCTGTGGCTGGAGGCCCGAGAGCCCTTGCCAAATCACTGATGTAAGTCCAAGAATCCAAAAGCTGAAGAACTTGGAGTCTGATGTTCAAGGGCAAGAAGCATCCAGCACAGGGGAAAGATGAAGAACAGAAGACTCAGGAAGCCTCGTCATTCCACTTTCTTCTGCCTGCTTCTGCCACTCTAGCCATACTGGCAGGATTAGATGGTACCCATACTAGATTGAAGGTGGGTCTGCCTCTCCCAGTTCACTGACTCAGATGTTAATCTCCTTTGGTGGCACTCTCACAGACACACCCAGGAACAATACTTTGCATCCTCCAATCCAATAAACTTGACACTCAGTATTAACCGTTACGATGGTATTATGAGTTCATCAATAAATAGCTTTTACAGTAGACCAAAATGATGATTTCTATTTGTCATTTGCCCTCACCTATATCTCATTTTCTTTAGTGGCATTCAAGAAAAAAAAAAAAAAACCCAAATATCTATTATTGGCTCTAGCTACATACTAGTTCTCTCATATACAACATTTATATAATGCTTAATTTGCTCAGTTAGGCTAGTAAGGAGCAGTAAAAGAAGAAAAATAGTGTTAATAATTAATATTTATTGGATCTTTCAAGTATATTTACATGCATTATTTTATGTATTCTTTCCAATAATCCAATGAGTTAGCACTAATATTGTCCTATTTGTATAGATAAGACATTCGATGAATAGAGAACATACATATTTAAATTACATAAATTCGTATTTATAAAATTACCATCTAATCACTTCCATTTCTTACAAATTTTATTTAAAAGTGTTTAATTAACTTACCAGTTAAAGCATTGCTTAAATCTTTATCTGTCTGTGAATATAAATATCTTTGTGCATAGTATATTTAACACAACAGTGCAAGTCTATTAATATTTTTTAGAATGCATTTTGTTTTTCACCTTTACATAATCAATGAGGTGAAACACTAAAATATTTATCTTCCAGTTTAGCCAATTATTTCAAATAATTTAATGTATTAAGGATTGAAAAATACAATCAGTTAATTCTTTTTGATATAAAATGTAAGAGTATGGAGTCTCAATTTGAAATATAGCTTCTACCCTTTCTAACTCTGTTACTTAGCCAGTCAGTAAATTTCTCTGAGGCTAATTTTCCTTATTTCTGAAATATACAATGAAATTTCCTCCCTGTTTCACAAAGCTATTAGGTTGAAAAGTTAAAATAGTTGATATTTTATAAAGCAGAAAAAATTATTAGTAGTAGGTATTTAAAACATTCAATAAAGGTAAAAGTTTTTAAATTTAGAATAATCACACATTCATTTGTATACTTTATTGGTGAATATTCAACTCAGATAACTGATTGTGAGGAATCATCATTAAGGAATTTTCTATCAAGCCTCTGTTTTTAGTTGGCTTCCAGTTCTGTGTCACAGAAACCTACATGTCAATGAATGTAACTAAAATTAAAAGCAATATTATCTTATGTCAAAAACCCATCACTCTGAGGCACTTGTAGCTTTCTTTCAAAGAGGTATTTTTCATCAAGATTTAATGTTGGTTTAACACCAGTTCGTTTTTATTTTTGTTTTTTTTTTTACCTTGAGTGCTTTAAAGTGGGAACTTGTTCTTATTCCCAAATCATCTATAATTCCATTTTGAAAGTCAAATTACTATTAAAATTAATTGTAAGTTCTCTTCAGAGTTAAGAAAGTAGATTGAGGAGAGAGAATTAAAGGATTCTAGGAATTTTATTCATGTTTTAGACAATAACGCACCACTAGAATACAGAGTGAAAATTATTAACATGCAAAAAAACTATGATTAAAAACTATCAGAGAAGTGTCAAAGTTTATTAAGGCAAATAAATAGAATATTACTAAAAAGGCAAAAATAAAGTCAATAACAATTATGAAAAATTATTTCAAGAATAATAAAAAATAAAAAGAGAGGGAGACAATGATAAGAAATTACCTACTCTCATGTCAGTTGCTGGAGAACAGCTGACATTCTAATAAAAGTTCTATAAATGCTATAGATCATTAAATCTTTCTTAATATAATATCAGATATCTAAGAATAATATGCACTTGTGCTTTTGTCTCAACTATAAAGTCATATATAACCACATTTTGAAATTACATTAACTATTTGTGGAAGAAAAATACATTTTTATTTTTAATTGCAAAATAAAATAGTTATTACATAATAATCAGGTAATAAAACACTTATGGAGTAAAACACAAAAATTTCATTTTGTGTTCTATCTCTGGACTATTTGGCTTTCTATATATACCCTTCCAAATGTAAGCAATGCTATTAGTTTGCTATATTTATACTTCAGTCCTCTTTCTGTGCCTTCCTATTCATATGATTTTTTTACATATTTAGAATCATATTTTGCATATATGAAACACTGAAATTATATGCATTTATTTATATAAATTAAATGACTTGTTGTTTACTTAGTATATCTGCAAAAGTTTTCCATTTTAGTGCATATAGATGAAGCCAATTATCTCAATGAATTTTCTAATTGTCTTTATTATTAATATACTAGCATTTATACTTTTTATTCATAAGGCTCATTTAATTACTTACAAATTTGGCTTTATAAACTTTATGTGTATTGTATAATATAGTTTATGTATATGTTGTTTTACAGAAACCCCAAATTCTTTCTTTTTAATTGCCAATGTTTCAGAGTTAATTGGGTGCCCTAATATCTACCATTGGCATTACATCGTGTTGCTTATTTTTTTGAGGCTTTCTCTATTTCTCTCAGTTATAGAGTAAAATTATTAACATATGTTTGTATTTTCTACATATATTGAATAATATATATGGTAAATTACTACTGTATGCTGCTCAAATCCCTATATAAGTCTTTCTCCCAAGCCTACCACTACTCTATATTCTCCTAATCTTATCAGTCTTCAGATATTACCACCACTTTCAGCTTCAACAGGATATTTATGTTCCTGAAATAACATCTATCTATAGGATCTTTTGCGAATTATTGTAGTAAAAAGTTCAAAGTTGATACTAATTTTTCAAAGAAAGCCAATAACAAAAGGATGCAGATGAAGACTAGGTAAGACCAACATGTGGTTGAAACAGGAAAACAATATTCTATCATGCCTCTTATGTACTCATCAAACTACAGATTTTGGTAGCATAAATTGTTAAAATCATCTTTGAACTGTTGGATACCTCCATACTCACTGTTCTCTGTGTTCATCCAAGTAAAAGGCACTGATTATGAAAAGAAAATGACACTTACTTCAATCGCGCAAGTCTAGAGAGGTTAGAATACATTCGGCAATGGCATTTATTATTAGCAGAATCCAGTGTAAATCAGAGATAAAGCTGACATCTTTCACAGGTTGCTCACAGTGGGACTATCAGGTGTCACACAGTATGTGATGGATTAAATGGGAGGGGGGGATTAAAGTTGTGCAAATTATTTTTGTGCAGGGATTCTAATGTCAGACACAGAAAATGATTAGGGGTGTCGGGTGAAGAATAATAATAAAGCTGACACTGATCTACGGATTGGTTATCACTTAGTTTCAGCGGCTGACGGGCTTTAACCTTTAAACCAGTCAGTCTTTAGTGAGAGAGAATGAAGCTGAATTGATAAATGCAGGAAAGTCTATTCTCTAGTGGGATTTTGACCAGGATTTAATTTCTGTTAATTGGCACTTATAAATCTACATTTCCAACACAAAGATAATTAGTCTTCATTATGGGAGGCAGAAGATGGTAAAAGGAATGAATTTAGCATTTGAAATCCAGCTTAGCCTCATACTAAATGGGTGACATTTGGTAAGACATCTTACTGCACATACACTGATTGTTTGCATCAGTAAAATAAGAATAGTAATAAAACCACTGTCTATTTAAAAAGGTATTATTTAGTCAGGCTCAAAATCAAAATTATAGAGCAAGCTAAAAAACCATTACTTAGGAATTATTCAGACATGGGCTTTCTGAAACTAGTACAAGAGGTAAAAACATTCCTGAAAGCAGATGCTGTATATTGTTAGTGTGCTTAAGAGTATCAAGCACGTTAACATGGATGTGAATAAATCTCTGTAACTTCCATTAGTGAGTTCTAAGTTAAGCATGTTCCTTAGTATACTTACACATCTTCAGAAGTGCAAGATATTACTGGAACTCACTGCTGGTGTTTATAATACATTAAGGTAAACACTTTATGTTGTGGTGGTGGTGTAGTTGTTTTATTCTTATGAAATAATGGAGTATTTAAATCCAGTATTTAATAAAGAGATCAATTAACTCTTTTAAAATATTTACTTGACAACATTAGTATCCATCATTTATGTGAGTCCATCTGGGTATGTTCTCAGGATTTTTGTTTTAAAGTGATGACCTCACTTTTGCCTGAATCTTACTAAAATGGAACTTTAATAAAGCTGTCAAAACCTATGAATTGTTCTTAAACAAATTACATATAGCAAGCTATTCATGCGGGATTCTTTTTCTTTTCATGCCTCCAGCTGTTTTGTTGTCTCGGTTTTTTTAGTAACTCTACTGTTCACCTGTCTCAAAAATGTAGAGAAATTTATATTAATACATTTCTTAAGAGATGTAGGTTTCGTCACTGATAATTTACAATCAGTTTTTTTTTTATTTTAAGGAATAAAATGTCTCCTTAGTAACAATTTTGAATTTAAAAAATCCCTGTTTTACCAAAATCTAGCTCTCTAAAATAAAGCTAATTTTAGTTTCACGTTACCTTTTAAAATGTCAACTGTACCTGGACTATTTTACTAACAATATCTTTTCGTCTTCATTTTTACTTAACAATATCATATATATATCACAATATATAAATAATTAAATATATAATACGTTGCAAAGATAAATTTGGAAAATAATTAAATGCATTTGTCCTATATCTAACTGTTTTTCAATTGATGAAAGATAGAATTCCAGTTTTTAAATGTGGAAAGGATGATTAAAATTAGAACATTCCTACTGTGCATTATAAAATTTACAGATCAGTCAACAATCATCAGTGGATGAAACCAACAACAGAAGGAATGAGGCTGTACCAGCTGATCTAAATAAATGCCCCTACATATTTGGGGTCTCCTGATGGAAAGCATATGAAACACATAGAAACAACTAAAGTAGTCTAGTCAGAATCAGAGTCTAGATCTAATCAGTCTTTTTAAATAACTTTCATTCACAGGGAATATTAAGGATAGAAGAACAAGTTAGCTAAAAGCACAATGAAACAAATATTGACATATTCAAAAGGCAAAACACTCTGACAGTGAGATTGTGACCTATTTCTGCCATTCGCAGTGGCATAAAGAATGTGTTTGAAATTTAACAAGAGTTACAAAACATAACTTTATATTAAATGGATTTTGTTATTGGATCAAAAATCTGGTAAATTTTGTAAAAGTAATTCTTGCAATTTGGAAAATGCTTTTATGTATTTATGTGAATAATGTAGTATTATTTGATACCCAAGAATTTGTATTAAATTTTCTGTGGATAATTACAGTTTATTATTTATATAAAAATCCATATTTTTAGAGATGGCAAAACAACAGATTGTAGGAGTAAGGTGGCATGATCAAGTAGAAATCCTTCCACGCTTTTATATTGTCTGCCTTAAAAATGCAGGAAATCATGCAGAAGTTTTAAACCTTCAGGTCCGAAGGTGGCTTAGGTTACTTCTACCTCCTATTCATTGGTGAGGACACAGTTACATGGTCCTCAAACACTTTGGGAAGGAAGATTGAAAATGCAGTCTTTCTGGATGCCAAAGAAAACTAGTAAAATGGTAAACACATATCTACCACTGCCTTTTTCATTGCTTTTCTTAAGTAAAATATTTTTCTCAATTCAACAGAACATTACTATACATACTAAAATGTTAGCGAACTTAATGTTAAGAGTTTATGACAGGTCTGGCACCCAGTTAAATTCCTTTACATGAATTAGCTCATTTAATTCTATTCCCAAAGCATCTATTTTAAGATGAGGATAATTAGCCTAAAACTGTCTTGCAGGTAGGTTGTGAAATCACACCGTCTGACTTCACGATGTCTTCCTAACAAGGTTGTTAGGATAATATATCAAAATATTGCAATATATTTCTTATTCAAAGAATTATATTTGTAAACCTAACCATCAAAACTAATGTTACATAATGTAATTAAAATTTTCAGCAGAATCGCTGAATTTTGTTTTTTACTTAATGAAAAAGCAAATATATTTTCCTTATAATAGCTATTGTTTAGAGGTAGTTTTGAAGAAAATTGCTCAAACCTCAAATGTAGGCAAACCTAGGTCTGAAATTGTGCTCTAATACCTATTATCAAGTGGCTTAATTTCTTCAATCTTTTCTTTTTAATCAAGAAATAGATATAATTTTAAAAACCTTATAGGGTTGATTTAACAAGTATAACATGAGCCAAGAAATTAAAAGATGCTAGGATAAATGATAAACATATTAGTTATAATAAGGCCAATTTACATTTGATTTCAGCTATTCAATTTTAAATGTGCATGGTCTTATCTGTTCCTGATGAAAATCTCTATGAGATAAGTAGAGCAAATATTATGACCTCCATAAGCTAGATAAGAAAACTAAGACTAGGGGCACAAATTACTTCTTTATGATTACACAGCTACAAAAGTCAGGCGTGGCGGCCAATTTGTTTTAAGTTGTATTGTTGCAACTTTTATTTTCCACAATATATCAGTGTGCAGTTCTTTCTTGCACATCTCCTTACGAGAAGTAAAATCTCTAGCTTTTCCTAGTACCTGAAATAATATATGAAGAAGTTGAATGAACTGAAAAGTTCTGTAGAGTCTTTTATTAGCAACAAAATCAGTACTTGAAAGAACATAGTCAATAGCTATTTAAGCTACATAATAAAAGGAGAAACTGAAAACATAATTGCAGATCCTCCACCAGAGCCTTTCAGAGTTAATACATGTCAAACTACAAAGAACTTTACAAACTGAAATCAATCAGTGTTTAGAGAAATTCAGGCCAGTACTTGAATTCAGATATCAAATGCATCTGACAATATCTGTAAGCTATTCCTGGGATGGATTTAGTTATTTGAATAAAACTAATGAAAATAAAAACTTTAATCAGAGTCTATATATATATAATATTGTTTTTTCTGAAAACTACCAGGCTAATTACGTTTGCTTCTAATAATTAATAATATTTATACTTTTCTTTTTTTTTTGAGACGGAGTCTCGCTCTGTCTCCCAGGCTGGAGTGCAGTGGTGCGAACTCGGCTCACTGCAAGCTCCACCTCCCAGGTTCACGCCATTCTCCTGCCTCAGCCTCTGGAGTAGCTGGGAGGACAGGCGCCCGCCACCACGCCCGGCTAATTACTTTGAATTTTTATTAGAGACAGGGTTTCACCGTGTTAGCCAGGATGATCTCCTGACCTCGTTATCCACCTGCTTCAGCCTCCCAAAGTGCTGGGATTGCAGGTGTGAGCCACCGCACCCGGCCAATATTTATACTTTTATTGAGGGTGTCCTATGTGAAAAATACTTTTCAGTTGATAATTTAATTTTCAAAATACCCTATAGGGACTACATTTTGCATTTCACAGATGAACTAATTTATAGAATAGTCAACTGACTTCAAGGCGCATAGCTAGTAAGTAATAAATGCAAGACTTAAGCCATTCCTGAAGTTAAAGACCTAAGTCTCCATTACCAAACTGTAAGTCCTTGTTTATAAAGGTGATCTCTGTGGGGGATAGGAGTAGGTTAAGGAATGGTGTTATTAAAAATAGTAAGTAAAAAAATTATACATTTATGACTAGGTATAAAAATTACATAGTTATTTTGGGCAAGGCAACTTAAATAGATCTGAGTGTCATAATTATGAGTTTGGGATGGTACTAGACAGATGTATTCACAATTGCTAAATTCCAACAGTAGAAAGTTACAAGTTTTTTTGTTTTGTTTTTTTTTCAGTAAGGCAAAACACAGTTTGGAACTTCTCCAAGGTAACATATTATGAGTTTAACAACATTATACTCAGAATTATGGTAACTATTTAGAGTAATTAGGAAGTATGTCCACATGTTTTAAGCCACTCTCTAAATTTCTACTCTTTTGAGAATTGCAAAATCTGATTTTGGGTGACCTTTTTGAACTGATGGCATTACAAACTGTGCTGCTGATATGAATTTGGAAATTTCATTCTTTATCTGGAGAATTCACCTTTAAGCCAGATACCTTGACTAGCTTCTATCATTTTATAATTTATAGTTGGTTTTGTTTTGCCTTTAATGCTCCACAGAAAAGTTCACTACTTGTTTTAAATATCAACCCAGTTACTCAGCCTGCCATTTCACAGGTCGTTATGCATCTGACTTTACAAAATTGAATAATACCTGTCAATCTTGTTTTTTTTCCCTGTTTGTAAATAATTTATTTGTTCTTATCAATCCATCCACTCGGAATGCTCTTGTTTTGCCCCCCATTTTATCCACAAATACCTTATGATTCAGTTTACTGTACTTTATACCTCTCAGACTTAAAAACTGATTGCAAAACCTCTGAAGTTTTATGTATAAACTTTTTTTTTTGTATGAGTGAATTCTTCAATTATTTCATATGGTCTAAACATGTCTTTAAAACTTAAGTGGGAGCAAAAGCCATGTCTAAATACTCACTGGAATTACTAATTCCAGATCTTTTCATGTCAATTAACACAATTTAGACACTTAATGCAAGAAAGGTGTGCATGATTGTGTGAGAAAGCTAGGGAAATGAATCCATCTTTTATCTTTATTTTAAAAGTTCTAAGTAAAAATTAACTCAAATGTTTATAAAGTACTAATGATAGCAAATAATCTTGACATAACAACATAAAATCTAAACAAGCTACTTAAAAGTAATCAGTAGGCTAAGATCCTAAAATATAGATTTCAGTTCTAAGTAATAAAATAAAATATTTTAATACCTCTCTATTGCAAATTCTAAAATGGAGTTGGAGTATACTTAATTCTAATTGCTCTGATCTTCATAATATTTTGCAAGAAAGACATTGCTGATTTTCAATTGTTTTATGTCTTTTTTCAGAGAAAGTGTTTTCATTCACGATGATGCTCACTATACTTCGATATTCCCAATGTCCAGCACAGTGCCTGATACAAAAGGGACACTAAATCAGTAGTTCTCAGACTTTTTTGATACCTAAAAGAATCATCTGGATTACTGGTTAAGAAAGAGATTCCCAGAAAGTCAGTGGTTTTTGTGAGGCCCTTATATTTGCATTGTGAAACAGGCAGTACGGGTAACTCTGATGCTCATGGTCCATGGACCATACTTTCAGAAATGGTTTAATAAATCAGCAAATGCCTGGTTGTAATAGAGTTTATCAAATGGCCAATGAAAGCTCAGGATATAGTTCCTATGTTTTGCAGAAGACATAAAAGTTTCACATAAGACAACCTGAGGACAAAATGCAATGATTATTTAAAGGAAAAAGGAGAAAGCACTGAGAGAAAATTGGAAGAATGCCGTTGAGCAGAATTATATTGATGGCATTATATCATCATTATTTATTCTACTACAGTAATTGTTAGCATTTTCCTTTATAGTATTTTTTCCTGTTAGAAGGAAGTTCTCAGCATTAGTCACAGCCGAAGAGCAATGGGTGTTGTCCTGGGGAGTAAGGTGCCTGAGAGCATTAGTGTCAGTTAAGAATGATGCCCCCACAGTTCCTGAAAAAGGTCAAAGAGAGAAAGGTGACACTGACTCAGGTTGACAATAGGAGGATGTATTCTGTCATGCTCCAAACAGCCTTTTCCCTGAGGAGACAGGTAATGAGAGAATATCATTCATAGTGTGTTACCAAGCCCCCAATGGGGATGAGTTTCATCTGTGAGAAACAACTGAGAAGATTAAAGATATTGAAGCATTTCCTACTGAAGAGTATTTAAGATGTTTTCTTAAATATAAATTATGTCCAAATTTTTGTCTTTCCGTCTCAGAAAAAACAATTCTGAGGTTGCTGTCTCTATTCTTTTAACATATCTTCCCGTTTTTTTTTCTGTATTCTCACGTTTTGCTGGCAAGCCATGATTTTTTTTTTATTTTTTATTTTTTTATTTTTATTTATTTTTTATTTTTTATTATTATACTTTAGGTTTTAGGGTACATGTGCGCAATGTGCAGGTTTGTTACATATGTATACATGTGCCATGTTGATTTGCTGCACCCATTAACTCGTCATTTAGCATTAGGTATATCTCCTAATGCTGTCCCTCCCCCCTCCCCCACCCCACAACAGTCCCCGGAGTGTGATGTTCCCCTTCCTGTGTCCATGAGTTCTCATTGTTCAATTCCCACCTATGAGTGACAACATGCGGTGTTTGGTTTTTTGTCCTTGCAATAGTTTACTGAGAATGATGTTTTCCAGTTTCATCCATGTCCCTACAAAGGACATGAACTCATCATTTTTACGGCTGCATAGTATTCCATGGTGTATATGTGCTACATTTTCTTAATCCAGTCTATCATTGTTGGACATTTGGGTTGGTTCCAACTCTTTGCTATTGTGAATAGTGCCGCAATAAACACACGTGTGCATGTGTATTTATAGCAGCATGATTTATAGTCTTTTGGGTATATACCCAGTAGTGGGATGGCTGGGTCAAATGGTATTTCTAGTTCTAGATCCCTGAGGAATCGCCACACTGACTTCCACAATGGTTGAACTAGTTTACAGTCCCACCAACAGTGTAAAAGTGTTCCTATTTCTCCACATCCTCTCCAGCACCTGTTGTTTCCTGATTTTTTAATGATGGCCATTCTAACTAGTGTGAGATGGTATCTCACTGTGGTTTTGCTTTGCATTTCTCTGATGGCCAGTGATGATGAGCATTTCTTCATGTGTTTTTTGGCTGCATAAATGTCTTCTTTTGAGAAGTGTCTGTTCATGTCCTTCGCCCACTTTTTGATGGGGTTGTTTTTTTTCTTGTAAATTTGTTGGAGTTCATTGTAGATTCTGGATATCAGCCCTTTGTCAGATGAGTAGGTTGCAAAAATTTTCTCCCATTCTGTAGGTTGCCTGTTCATTCTGATGGTAGTTTCCTTTGCTGTGCAGAAGCTCTTTAGTTTAAGTAGATCCCATTTGTCAATTTTGGCTTTTGTTGCCATTGCTTATTCACAATGGCTTCAAAGAGAATAAAATACCTAGGAATCCAATTTACAAGGGATGTGAAGGACCCCTTCAAGGAGAACTACAAACCACTGCTCAATGAAATAAAAGAGGATACAAACAAATGGAAGAACATTCCATGCTCATGGGTTGGAAGAATCAATATCGTGAAAATGGCCATACTGCCCAAGGGAATTTATAGATTCAATGCCATCCCCATCAAGCTACCAATGACTTTCTTCATAGAATTGGAAAAAACTACTTTAAAGTTCATATGGAACCAAAAAAGAGCCCGCATTGCCAAGTCAGTCCTAAGCCGAAAGAACAAAGCTGGAGGCATCATGCTACCTGACTTCAAACTATACTACAAGGCTACAGTAACCAAAACAGCATGGTACTGGTACCACAACAGAGACATAGATCAATGGAACAGAACAGAGCCCTCAGAAATGATGCCTCATATCTACAACTTTCTGATCTTTGACATACCTGATAAAAACAAGAAATTGAGAAAGGATTCCCCATTTAATAAATGGTGCTGGGAAAACTGGCTAGCCATATGTAGAAAGCTGAAACTGGATCCCTTCCTTACACCTTATACAAAAATTAATTCAAGATGGATTAAAGACTTAAATATTAGACCTAAAACCATTAAAATCCTACAAGAAAACCTAGGCAATACCATTCAGGACATAGGCGTGGGCAAGGACTTCATGTCTGGCAAGCCATGATTTTTAAAGATTTGAGGTAGCCTCTTCCAACATGAAGTGGCAGAATTCTAGCAAGGCCTTTCTAATATTTTTAAAGAGTCTAAAAATTGTGAGATGACTCCAGTTTTTGCTAGAATATCAAAATGGCCCCAAGCAATGTTGGAAAATTTGTGATGTTTGCTTTAAACATTCCTTTTTTGTGTGTGTGACCTTCTTAGAAAACCTCTGAATGCCTGCTGAGTCAACTAGAGCCCAGTATCTCCTGATATTTCCAAAACATTTTCTATCTCCTATTTGGTTCAGTTAAATTAGATAAACATTAATTTCACATTGACTGCAAGCCAGGAATTAGCTACAAAATCAGTACTCAAAGGAACAAAGCTATACAAAACAAATGAGACAGAGACTCTGGCTTCAAGAAATGCGGTTCAGAGACTGATACACATATCCAAATATATAATAAATGACATCTTAAGTCCTGCAATAGCAGAAAAATGGTAGGAAAACTAAGCCCAAATTGACCTAAGAAAAGGGAAATTTATTAATTACAGAAAAGTTGAAGAGTGAGTTTAGTTTTAGGCATGTTGTGTAAGAAGGTCATGTGATATACTAGGGCATATAATTCTCTTTGTAATGTGGTTTGAGGTTACCTATGTTGCCTCTGATTTTAAAATGGATTGGCTTCCTGTATTTCCAGAGCTATTTCCTTTCAGCTTCAAATCATTCAGTAAAATGAAAATATTTTAATCCCAGAATAATTAGAGTCTTCAGATTCATGTTGTTTAGAATTATTTAGTCAGGTACCCAGATTTGAATTAATCACTGGGGATATGTTACATTGATTAACTTTGGTGTGGTTAATTTGTTCCAATCATTGATCTGGGGTAGGTCCACAGATAGATCTTGTATCGTGAAAAGATGTTGCCGTATATCCCCAGGCCAAAAGTATAAATGTTAGCATTTAAAAGGGGAAATGCATTCTAAAGAGATCATAGGACAGGTTCCTAACTCTGCCTCGGACAGGGAAAGACAGACAATTTTTGAAGCCTTTTGAGGTGCATAAAACAAAGGAAAGGATTTACTATGCTGCAACAAAAAAACTACTACCATATCTTAATGGCATAAAAAGATGTTTATTTCTTGCTTACACAGCATCTGCTATGGGTCTGGTAAATTCTCCAGAGCAGTGGTATATCATGTGGTTGTTCAGATTCCAGGCTGCACTGATCTTGTTGAACCTCCATTTTAACATACACATTCTCAAGAAAGCTGGGTATATGGGGTTGTCAATTAAAAATGCCATTTCATCGCTACTCAATTATGTCATTTCTGTTCATAATGCATTGAATAGAACTAAACATGTTACACAGAGATGTATAACCCCCTCTTGTTACTTAAATGTCCAGAAATGAACCATGACCCGTTGACCAGAAATAGTTGCATGGTGCCATCCCACCATATTAGAATGTAGCAACATCAAATCTTCCTCTGTGCCCAGAAGAAAAGGAAACTAAACATGAGTGATTATTTTAAACCTCTACAAGTTCTAGAACTGTCCAGGTGAGGGAATAGGAAGAGCAGGGCCATGAAGGTGTAAAATAGTATACTGAGTTCTTGGAGCAACATGGATTCTAGCATTTTTGAAATGTCAAACACAGAGTGGAAATACGGAAGAAGAGTCTAGAGAGTTGCATATGAACCAGGTTACACAGCAATTTACAAAGCAGATGGTGATTTCATCATGAAGCCTATCTTGATTTACTCTAAATTTAATCAGAAAATTAACTTTTAGAACTGTTTAAAACATATTCTACTTGTCTGTCTAAAATATTGCCCGATAAGATTAAAAGTTGTCTAGGGGTATACACACACCTTGCTCTTGGGAATTCCTCTACTGCCAGCAAGAAGAAATTTTAATTATGGCTAAACTGGATAACTTTCTTATGCTACCATACGATTCATAACTGGTGGAAACACTCAGACATCATGTAGTAGTCACAGCTGAATGACTTTGGAGAGTATTGGCAGCCTGGATCTGGAGTCCTTATCAGTCTCCACCATAGGCTTTATCGTGGCATTGGGTTTATTATTTCACTGGCTGAGGAACTCTAATGCCCAGTGCTGTCAGTCAGACACATAAAACAGGATCACAATTCATTGTAACATATTTAAAAAGTGAGACTTCAGAGATAAGTGCTGAAAATGAAAGGACATATTTGATTATATTTTGAACTTGCTGAAAGTTTTGTTGATAAATTGAAATGTAAACAGCACAAACAAACTTTTTGAAGTTTCATTAATCCTAGAAAGAAGAATCGGAATGTTTAGCTTTCTAGAAAAATGAAAGAGGCTAACAGGAAAAATAACTATAGGAGAGAAGTAGAGAAGTTTTATATAAAAATTTTGCTAAAAGTAAAAAGACTTCCATAAAGACTCTCTGATTTATGACTATGTCAAGACGTTGACCATTAAATATGTACAAATAATTTACTTCTTTATATCTGAGTTTTTACATTTACATATTGAAGTATAGGAATAGACCATATCTAATGTAAGGATTTATAAAGGCATATATCTTGTTTTCTAAGTTTAACAATTATTGAGCACTAACATTAATTTAATTTGATTTGGTTTGGAGATTACCTAGATAACATCTCTGGCTGTAGTTTTGTTTAGAAGAAATTTTTATCAAACCTCTGAATGGCCCTTCCTTGCTGACTGAGTAATGGTCAGTATTTGGATATCTTTAGAAGAGGTGTTTGTATAACTTGAAAACACTAGAACTGCACTGGACCTGGTTCCTTCACGGAATCATTAAAAAAAATACACAATGCAATAAACAAAAATAATAATAAGGCACTTATTATTTAGATCTTTAAGAGCCTTTAAAGGGATCCAAGTAATGAGGTTCAAGACAAGTGCTGCCAAAATACGCCACCTTGGCATTTGAGAAAATAGCAGAAGCAGGAAGATCTTTCTGAGACCCCTTCTTCCCTGAAGTGTGTCATAAGTCCTAGCTGACCTCACCCTGGAAGTTGCTCATAAAACTCTCATTCCAGAGCATTCCTCTCTATGCCCAGAGGAAAGGAGTGTCCTCCTCTGTGAAGACACAGAGACATCAAGAAGAATCTGACCAAAAGACCTTGCTAAATTCCCACCAATTTATTATCATTAGATCCTACTCTTTTGTCTTCCAATCATGAATTTCCATATCCATTTTTCCCTGTTTCTTTGGGTCTTCATTTCTGAAGGATCCCATGTTATGTAAAAATATATGTTAAAACAATTCGTGTGTTGTTTTCTTATTAATTTGTCGTTCGACATAGAGGTTGTAGCCATAAACTTCGTGATGGATGAGGAAAAAATATTACCTTTCTTGTCTACAATAGTAAACCAGAGCAACAATTCTAATTTATTTATTTATTTAGAGACAGAGTCTTGCTCTGTCACCCTGGCTGGAGTGCAGTGGCACGATCTTGGCACACTGCAACCTCTGCCTCCCAGGCTCAAATGATTCTCCTGCCTCAGCCTCCCGAGTAGTTGGGATTATAGATGTCTGCCACTACACCTGGCTAATTTTTGTTAAAAACAAGGACACTGACCTCAAGTGATCCTCCCTCCTAAGCCTCCCAAAGTGTTGGTATTACAGGCACAAGCCACAGCACCCAGACTCAATTCTTAAAATCTTATTTCTCAATCCCTGGTCTGCCATAGTCCATGGTTGCTCCAGAGGTTCTCTCACAACAAAATGCATCTAGCATAACCTGCCTGACTTTCCTCTTTCTTTATGCCCCTATGACATGCTGCAGCTGTGCTATGTCCCTGATAGAATTGTCTACAAGTATTCCCACCCCTGCCTAAGGATACTGCCTGGCTTCTCCAGGATGACCCTCTGCTTCCTGGTCTTCCTGTGTTCCTCGTGGACAGTTGTGCACACAACCTCGTGAGAAGGAATTTTTCCTCATTTATTTTTATCTTGAGAAATTATTGACTAGAATTTCTCATAATAAAAAGAGACACAGTCTCCACTCATCTCACTCATGGGTTTTTATACTGCATGCAAATCCTCTCCTGTTTATTTCTTTGTACTACTGGGATAAGGCTAATTTCCTTTAAGAAGTTCTTGGAGTATTGTCAAGATCAGGTTTGCTGTGTCTATCAGATAATGCTCTTGTACACTTGGTAAAGGGAGAAAGGAGACATGTGAGTGAAAGAGTTTAATCCCTTCTCACTTGACAGCCAGTGAAAAAAGCAACTGAAAAAACAAAACAAGATGCTATCCTAGAACAGTCATTTTTTAATTAGTGATCACTTCCATGAGATTATCTAACATTCCCCAATTTCTGGGAAGTTCAGGTAGATTACCAAATTTGCCCTACCTTTGCTGTTTCTTTAATGGGTCAGAATATGGGCAGCTGAGAAGTCACAGTACTCTTATTACTTTCCCTGTGTATACACACTTGAAGCAGATTATATATCTGAATATTGGATAAAATTCCATCTGCAAAATTGGAGAACCATTTATACTTCCAACTGGGACCTCACTTTGGAAATGTAACTTCTAAAGCATTTGAGATATACTCCTCTTCTGTCTTCCTCTGAAACCTGGCCCAATGATGTAGATGTGAAATTAATCATTCATGATCTTCATTGCCTGATATTCTGTCTTTGTTCGGATAAGTTCACAAATAACTGTAATTCACATTTCCCTCCAATGTTATCCTTCTCTTTAAAAAATACATGATTGTATAGCAAATCTTGCTGCAGAAGTTCTACATGGACTTAACCTGTTTCTCATTCACCAAGCTTTCCTCTTTCTCACTCTCTAAAAATATTGCCATAAAATTTTCTCGATCTGAACTGGACAGAAAAACAACTTTTCATTTCTTTTCCTGAATAACTATAAAGTAAAAACATAAATGAGAGACAAGGAAAAAAGTCCTCATAGAAGTGGAAATTATATTAGTCTGTTCTCACACTGATATTAGGACATACCTGAGACTGGGTAATTTATAAAGAAAAGAGGTTTAATTGACTCACAGCTCCACATGGGTGGGGAAGCCCCAGGAAACTTACAATCATGGCAGAAGGCATCTCTTCACAGAGTGCCAGGAGAGAGAGGATGAGTGTCAAGCAAAGGGGAGAAGCCCCTTATAAAACCATCAGCTCTCATGAGAACTCACTGTCACAAGAACAGCATGGGGGTAACCACTCCCATGATTCAATTACGTCCCACTAAGTCCCTCCTACGATGTGTGGGAATTATGGGAACTACAATTCAAGAAGAGATTTGGGTGGGGACACAGCCAAACTATATCAGAAATCATTATATCATTATGACTTTGAGTCCATGGATGATTTTTGTAGGTGTCTCTTTAGATACCATACTATAAATTTTTAATGATGAATGATGCTAGTAGCAAAATTTAACATAATTCAAAATCTTATTTTCCTTAACTTCGAGCGTGTTATTTTCTGCAAATCCCTCTAGGACCTACCCTAAGAAAACTTTCTAAACTATTATTGTGAAGGGATTAGTACATGCTGAAACATTGCTCCCTTCAGCCCTCAGAAAGAGCTGGGAAACTCAGAGGTAGCTCTTAGCTATAGGCAGCCTTGTTGCCTCAGGCTGAAGCCACTTTGCCCATATACTCTAATGGACTGTATAAAAATTATTATTTTCTATTTGACCCATGGTATAAGAAAAAATGCGATGTACTGATTCACATTTCCAGAATTCTGTAATCACAATTTCTATTGTAATATCCAATTTTCTAGTGGAGTTAGTCTTTGCAAAAGGGTAGAGTGGACTTGAACTAATCTGAGTAAATTCGTTATTTTTTTCTCATGCCATCCAGAAAGAACGTGACTTGTTAAGAAACTGTGTTTGCATGAAAGAGTTCATCACTTTACAACTTCTCATGATCATTTAATTTTTTTCTTAAAAAATAAAAAAACTAAAAAATTCCTTAATGAAATTAACTTGCTTAATTTTTATTTTTCATATTTACCATCTAGTTGCAAAATATACATTTTAACCAGTATTCCAATTTTTACCTAGAAATTGCCTCTTCAATAATTTTTGAGTTTGAGATTTTTCTTCAAGAATGATGACTCATATCAAATTGGTTATTTATATTCTAATTGCAGTAATATAGCAACCTTGTTAGAATGAGTCAGCAAGGTACTAGACCTTAGGCATTCAATTTTTAACAGACAATAAAATATAAATTAAATAAATGATAAGCCAAATTCCTGCTCCTGTCTTGGCTCAGTCCTTTTGTATAGTCCCAGAGCAAGAAACAGAGTCCAAAACCAAAAGTAATTTAAAAGCATTTAGTGATTGCCAATGTCGGCTGAGGCTTCAAACATCACTAAATTTAACCAATTTCCAACTCAGAGAAGTATTTCTCTTTTTTTCAGAATCTTCTTTTCTCCCTTCTGGGATTCCTAAAATTCATGATTACTCACAAGATTTCTTCCAATCTCACACATATAAAAAAAAAACGAAAAATAAAAACAAATAAACAAATAAAATTAAAATTCTCTGTGTTCACTACTTAAATGGCTTTTCCTTTTTAACTGTTCCTCTCCTCAATGTTAATGTAATTGCCAATACATGGCAATAGATTTCCTGCTGCTACAATTGGCCATGCCCTGTTGTTTTGGATATTTGAAGGGTCTAGGAGGTCTATGCTTCTTCATATTCATTTATCTTAATTTATGAAAAAGAAAGAAAGAGAGGAAGGGATGGATGCAAAAAGGAAGGAAGAGAAGGGAAGGAAGGAAGGAAGGAAGGAAGGAAGGAAGGAAGGAAGGAAGGAAGGAAGGAAGGAAGGAAGGGACAAGACAGGGAGAGAGGAAAGGAGAGAAGGTGGGATGGAGGAAGGGAGAGAGAGAAAGACAAGAAAGAGAGAAGGAGAGAAAGAAAAAGCATTCACATAGTCCATTTGAAAGTCTTGCACTTTTGCTCAGTATGCTTTTTGAAACAAAATTCCTTCTTAGACTTTGTGGTCAATCAAATTATTCACCTAGTTACAGTTTATATACTAAGAAAAATAGGGATCCAAGAATGTATGCCATTATTAGCAAATTGGAAATTGGAATCTAAGTAAAAGAAAAAGGTAAAAGAGTGAGAAAAGGAATGGGTGTATATTATATGCATTACACTTTGAAACTTCAGAAAACCATCATGAAATTCAAAAGAAACTGCCCAATATTGGAAATTGATAAAGCTGATTAGAAAATCACTACTTAAGAAGTACTCCATAGCACTAAAACGGATGATATATTTTATCTCATTCCTGTTAACTGTTTCACAGAATAGATGATAGGTCTGGATTTTACAGTGATGACTGATTCTCAAAGACTGATTGAAATCACTCTATCAGTAACTGGCTGAGTCAGGATGACAGGAGCTTTCTTTAAGTAGGGTATCTATTTAATCATTTCCACAAATCGATATTTTTCACTTTCATTTTACCAATTGTAAAACTCCAGCCAGAGAATTTAAGCCGTCTAAAACCATCAAAGCAGCACATTATTTGTATTGAAACTTTTGGATCACCCTGGTAATTAATACAGGTATTGACAAAGAGTCTCTCATTAACCAAACTTTAGTCAGGCTTTTCTGAACTTTAGGCTCTGACTTTGAGGTTTCTGTGTTCATCTCTGTTTATGTAACCACCCAATGGCTTTTTGCCTGCTGCCTAGACAGAGCCAACTTATCAAGACAGAGAAACTGCAACAGAGAGAGTTTGATTCACACAGAATTGGCTGTACAGAAGATTGGAATTTTAGTTTTACTCAAATCAGTCTCCCTGAAAACCCAAGGACTGGGGGGTTTAAGGGTAATTGCTGGGTAGGGGGGTCAGAAAGTGGGGAGTCCTGATTGTTTGGGCCAGAGATAAAATCATAGAGAGTGGAAGCTGTCCTCTTGAGCCAAGTCAGTTCCTGGGTAGGGGCGAGTTCTACTCACCCAGGAACTGACTCAGTGCAAGAGGACAGCTTTATCATTCTGGTTGGTGTCAGGTAATCCATTGAGCACAGGGTCTGCAAAATATCTCAAGCACTGATCTTAGGTTTTGCAATAGTGATGTTATCCCTAGGAGCAATTTAGGGAGGTTCAGAATCTTTTAGCCTCCAGCTGCATGACTCCTAAATCATAATTTCTAATCTTATAGTTAACTTGTTAGTCCTGCAAAGACAGTCTAGTCCCCATGTAGGAAGGGTTTCTGTTTTGGGAAAGGGCTGTTATCATCTTTGTTTCAAAGTTAAACTATTAAAGTAAGATGCTTCTACAGTTAGTTCAGCCTATGCCCAGGAATGAACTAGGACAGCTTGGAGGTTAAAAGAAAGATGGAATCAGTTAGGTCAGATCACTTTCACTGTCATCAATTTCTGTTATAATTTTTGCAAAGGTGGTTTTATTTACCAATTTTAATAAGAATCATGCTAAGTCAGTTTAGCCAGAATCCCACACCCTCAATATACAATCACCCTTGATATATGATCATGTTCCTCGTGTTCCACCATTCCCTTGGTGACTTTTGATCACTCTGGCCTGCTTTCAGCAAGAGTCTTGTTAGGTCATTTTAGCCCAGAATCTCATCTTGTCCCTGAATTTTCCTGTTAGTAATTTTCAATCCACTGACCCTCACCCTACTCTTTGGGTATAAATTGCTGCTTTTCCTTGCTGTGTGCAGAATTGAGCCTCATCTCTCTCTCTCCTACTAAAAACTCCATTGCAGTAGACCCTCCCCCTTTACCATTCTTTAAGCATGATAAATATTCTTAATAGTGTCAAATATATACATGTAAATTTGTGTATTTATGTATATGTAATTTATGTATGGATTTATATACATGTATATAGAAACAAATTTACATGTAAAATGTTTATATAACCATACACCCAGATTCATGCACATATATACACAAAATATATAAATATAACATACACATATATGTATGAATAACATACATATAATTGCAAAAATATAATCATATGATTATGCTCTATTTTCATTTCATCAATAAATATTTAAAACTCTTGTTTTTATCTATGAGCATAAGCTGTATGTGTATATATGTTTTTTTCATATACTCACTCCCACAAATATGAACTTATTTCTAAGTCATCAACTAGGGATAAATTCATACAAAGTCATGTATTCAATCACCTATTTTTGGACATTTCGGGTACCCCATTTGAAAATTATTATTGTTGTATTTTAATATTTTTCCATACATATGGAATATTAAAATAAACATTCCTTTGGTAAAATAATAATACATTAAGTGCAGTGAAATAACTGAGTAACATTTTAAAAATTTAGATATAGATTATAAAATGTTACGTAATAAGATCAAACCAGTTATAGTTTACGAAAGTGTTCCTTTCTTCTACTCTGTAAATCTTTTGCTAATATTTTCACATATGATGATATCCCAGATGACTCAGTGAAAAGTCAACATCAATATTTTGGTAATTTATATTATGATTTTTACTTGTATCCAATACTTCCTCTTATTTATTGGTCATTTGCAAGTCCAGTACCTCTCTAATCTCAAGTACGTCGCTCATCTTTTGTTTTTTTCTTGCTATTTTTCTGGCTTAGAAAACCTCAAAGCTCATTTAATTGAACCCCACCTTCTCTAGGTCTCCAGTTGAACATAGGTGAAAAAAGAAAATACCGTCTCACTTTTGAAGTGTGACCGCTAAGAACTGCCATTCTTTAGTATAGCCTGGCAATCTCACTATAGTTTCCAAGTTCACCCACACTTTTCCACTCCTGGATGACTCTTCACAGCTTCTCTCTTCTCAACTCTCCAAAACTTTTACCACTTGCTATTTCCCCAAACTCAGCTCCATCACACGGGCATCCTCTTATTGTCCCTGAAACTTACTAAACACATTTAATGTTGTGTTTTTGTCTTCTGTCTGGAAAATGCTTTGCCTACATGATTCATGGGCTCATTTCACTCACATGTTATTTCTCTGAGCATCCCATGTTGACGAGCAGCTCTGAAACTGCAATCCATATGGCCTAATTCTCTTACTCCACTTTATTATTCAGCATTACATTTATCCCATAATGGACTTGGTTATTTATTTTATTTCCTACTACTAGAATTTCATACACTTGAAACACATAGATTCTTTTATGTTCATTAGTTTATTGCTATATTTGGAACCTAAACCATACAAAGTAGAATGTAAATGCATTATGTATACTAAAAAAATTAACTTGCCTTTTTTTGGTCAATTGTCTATTCAACTATTTGCCTTTTCTGTCTTTTCGATTTATTTTTTGGTCCGTTAAACTTTTCTAGTAAATTTATCTGGAGTTTTTATGCATTGAAATTATAAAGCTTGCCTTAAATGTGTTAAATTTCCCAGGGTGCTGATAGGCTTTATTACTTCTGATACAGAATGACAGATATTTTGGATTTGTATTTATATATTTGTAAACTATCTACTTCTCTCTGTGATTCTCTCTGTGATTCTATTTTTAGAAAGCCTTTTTCTTTTTCAAAATGAGAGCACTATTTCTATTTATTATTTATTACATTGTATATGATTTACTTCACATTTATGTCGAATATTCATGAATTTTATTTTGGTTTATGGTATAGAATAAAAACTAAGTTTCTTAGGCCACCTTTGCCACATTCCATATTCCTATATACTTTTGAGTCTGTTACAGACATTCTTGGTGTATTCTTTTTGATGATCTTTTTATTCCTGCAGTTGAGCCTAACTTTTCAATATTCTAAACGTATAAGGTTTTATTAACTTACAATGAATACATTCCCTCTTGTCATCCTCCTTTCTCAAATTTACTTTAAACATTCTTGTTCAATACTTCCAGATAAAATTTAAAATAATTAAGTGACCCCAGCTTATCCCCAGAAAAATCTAGAAATATTGATGTTTTCATTTGTTAATTACTCTGATGAAAGTCAACATCTTTTAAGCATTATGGTTTTTTTTGTTTGTTTGTATAGCAATATGACATGCTTTTCTATTTTAAGGTGATGTTTTGTCCTTTGACATAAAATGTTTACTTGTATATACAAGGTTATGATTATGGAAACAGAAAATAAGCAACAAAATCTTAGAAAAAAGTAAAACTTAGTGTAATATACAATCTTTTTCTTTACTCTTAATAAGTCATGGAAAGTCCTACCCACTTCTCAGAAGTAAACATGTGTAACATTTTGTAGTGTAGTATTTTTAACTTTTCTGCATGTTTAAGTAAATATAGGTACATAGCTGTAGAGTAAATATCAAAGCATTCTGGAACTTGCTTTTACATTTGAAATAGATTTTTAAGGATAATAGGTGTGACTGTAAACCATTGCTTACAGTTTTGTGTCATATGCCAAACATTCAATTGCATATATCAGTGGTTCTCACCAAGGCCTAGACCCTGATTAGGCCATCTGTAAGTTTCTGATGATTTTGGTGAGTGGTGCCCCCAGCACTGGTATTCTTAGAAACATTTTAGGTAATTCGAATGTGTACCTAGGAGTGGTAACTGCCACTTAATGTGAACCGAGATTTCTTAACCAATTATTTATTGATGAATGTTTGGATCCCACTAAGCTAGATGTTGCTACACTAACAAACGACCTCAACACCTCCCTGGATTAACACTATAGAAGATTATTTCTTCTTATGCTGTATGTCTAATACAAGGAGATGGGCCTGAGGCTGTGACTGGCATTAGGGCTTTTCATAGATATTTGGTATTATCTCTTTGTCCAAGCAGTTGGAGAATAATTAAAACACGGAGCAGAGTCCTTAGAGAGCCCATGAGTATTTTGCATGAGTGAGAAACAATCCTTTATTGGGTTAAGCCATGGATGGTCTCATCTGGAAGTTTTTAATTACTACAGCAAAATCTAACCTATCCCTACTTAAAAGGGATGTCTGCTCGTTGGAGTTACTCAGTAGCCCAGGCTAAAAAACACTTCATCTCAACCTGACTGTCAATAATCATACAACAGTAGAAAAGGATGGAGTGCGTGAAATGGGTTCTATTTTTTTTAAAGCTTTAGAACTAGAAATGGCGTGTATCACTTAATCTCATATGGCCGAAAGCACCCTAACCCCCCAAAGACTTTGAATTCATTATATGATTGGAATGTGAAGAGCCAGATATTTTTGGTAAGCAGCTCCAGTGGCAATCACAATGGCAGTACTCTTCCTATGTGTAAAGAATAGCAAAGGAAAGAGTCACACATTTAGATCTACATGCTTTAGATCTTTACATTAAAATAATCAGAAATTTACTTAGGGATATAAGTTATCCCAGCACCTGATGATCTATTGGTGAAAAAATAAATAAATGTCATCAGGTGTTATTCCTTTTTGACATACTATTAATACAGGAGAGGGCAGGGAAGTGCTGGGGAGAGGAGAGTAGGGTCCCTGGCCAGGGCTCCAACCTCAGGCCTGTGCCCATGGACCTAAGTGAAAACAAGCACTCCTGTTTTCTTGCCAGAATGTTGCATTTTCCCAGACATCTCTGACCCACCACGCCCTCGAACTTGTGCCCATATAAACCTCAGACCTTAGCAGACACACACACAAGCAGCTGAACATTGAGACCAGCAGACCAACAGACCAGCAATGGTGGAAAAACGCGGCAGAGAAAGAGAGAAGGGGAGGGACATTTGGACATTGAGGGGAGTTCAGCCGGGGGCAGTTGGAGAAGAGTCCGGCTGCTGGGAGACCCGATTCCAGGGGAAGACGACCTTATCCCCCCATCACTCCTTCTAGCTCCCCATCCACCTCGCTGACAGCCACCGCCACTCTCAATACAACTTTGCGCTCATCCTTTCAGCCAGTGTGTGATCTGATTCTTTCAGGATACTGGGTAAAAGCTCCGGATACAGAAGGCTGTCACACAGAGCCTCTGCCCTTGAGATAAGGCAGAGGGTCCATTGAGCTGATTAACCCACAAGCCATTTGCAGACGGCAAATCTGAAAGAGCTTTGTAACACATGCCCACTCGTGCTTCAGGAGTCGCAGACACACAGCCCTAGATGCTGCCATGAGGCTGGAGCCCAAAAGCGCTCGTGCCGGCCCGGCCTCTGCATCTGCCCATCTGTATGCTCCCCACAGGAGTTTGAACTAAAGGGTGACCAAGCAGGCAAGCCACACCTCTGTCGCATGCCCTGGGATGGGAATCAGGGAACTCTCCTGTTTCGCTATCAAATAATTATCAACGATAAGTTTATTGTAAGTTAAATGTATTGCATATGTATGGATTATTTTAAGGTGAAAACATAGTAAAAGAAGTAAAAAAAAAAAAATGAATGGATTATAGAGTCCCCAAAATTTATGTTCAAATCCCAAGTTAACTGTTAACCACACTGGGCGAAGATTTAATTCCTCTACGCCTGTTTATCCACCAGTAATACATACCATGATGTTGGGTATCTCTTAACAATTATGTGAGATAATGTATATAATACACCAAGTACATTGGCAAGTTCGTAGTAAGGACTCAAGAAATAGTGTATTACTCTGAACCCCCATCTTTCTTCCATGCCTCATGACCCTAATAAATTTTATATCCATAAATATAAATATAATTTTCATGTTAGAATTAAGAGAAATATAATACTTAGCTGCAGATTTCAAAAAGAAAGAGA
The DNA here is from genome assembly GCF_028878055.3 of Symphalangus syndactylus. Lineage (NCBI taxonomy): Eukaryota > Metazoa > Chordata > Mammalia > Primates > Hylobatidae > Symphalangus > Symphalangus syndactylus. The sequence goes on from NC_072428.2 coordinate 17,989,470, forward strand.
AAATAAATGATACCACAAGCAAACTCAATTACCTTGGCAAGAAAAGGTCAGGCTACCCAGCAATAAACAACCCTGCCAGATACAGTTCTTTCTTCACCTTTTTAATTACATCAGTTTATTTGAAGACATAAAGAATCAAAAAGAAAATGCAGGTCGATGTGTGTGAGAGCGAAAGATAAGATCAAATGATAGTTCTGTGGGAGCCATTTTGACATGTCCTGGGTCTTGTTAAAGCGGCAGGGCATCTGAAAAGTTTTGATTCTGTTATGCCACAAGGCATTGAGCAGCATATTTAATGGAAATGAAAGAGGACACCTATTGCTCCTCGAGTGCTTTCTCCTAAAACAGGCAAGGACACAGAATTCAGAGAAACTTTTTTTCTTTTTTTCCCCCCGCCACTGAAAGTTGCACTCTTTTACCTTTGCCTTTGTTTGTGACAAGGCCATTTTCTCGTTACCTCAAGAATAATTAAAAAAAAAAAAAAATAGATAAAACCCAGCAGAGACTTTAAAAACTAAAAGCGTTGAACTTGAATTTTACATACTTTCTCTTTGACCCCACATTTATGAGGAATATTTTCCTTACAAATACAACACATGTTTACAATTACTTCTGAAAATGATTTTTAAAAAACAAGCTCATGCATACTTTCAAGGACAAAACAGCATAAGAGTTTCATCTAAACACTGAATCAGGAAAAATATCAAAACAAAACAAAAATAATTATTTGTCTGGGTGTGGTGGCTCACGCCTGTAATCCCAGCACTTTGAGAGGCCAAGGTGGGTGGATCACCTGAAGTCAGGAGTTTGAGACTAGCCTGACCAATATGGTGAAATCCCATCTCTACTAAAAATACAAAAATTAGCTGGGCGTGGTGGCGTGCACCTGTAGTCCCAGCTACTCGGGAGACTGAGACAGAATTGTTTGAACCCCAGAGGCAGAGGCTGCAGTGAGCTGAGATCGCGCCATTGCACTCCAGTCTGGGCAACAGAGCGAGAGTCAGTCTCAAATAATAATAATAATAATAATAATTTTTATAACCTATAACACATAGCAGATATTCCCAAGTTATTAAATAGCAGATAGTGATAGTTAATAATTAGTCAAGGTAATTTGACTGCTTTAGGTTTCTGCTTTTGGTATCACCAATGTTTACTAATTTTTGTTTTTTTTAATATATAGATGGCTCATTTATTAACTTTCATATAGCATAGGACTTAAAAGGACAATCAGTGTAATAGGTTGCATGAATAAATTCATGTTCTGTACCTCCACCTGCTGGGATTGAGGGCCAGAACAAATGCTATAAATTAAAATAAGAATAAATACAAAGATAGCCAATCAAGGAATTTCAGAGCATATATATATAACCATGTAGAAAGACTTTCTTTTTTAAGAGTTGAAGTAATAAAAGAGGGAAAGTAAACTGCAATTCTAGGCATAATGCAAAAAAAAAATTCAGTGTTGTGAGGTCAGGCGGGAAAAATTATGCGGCAAGACAGCAAAGATAAGTGAAAGTGCTGCTCAATGTAAAAAAAAAAGTCCTAAGCAGCTGTCTAAAGGGTGTTTGGTGAATTTTGAAATAGAAGAATGATATTCAAAAAAAAATACGCAATTTAACTGTTATCATTTTGTGCAACAGAGTGTCCATATTCAAAAAAATCTGTGTCACAATTTTGTGAAAACATTGATAACCTGGACTGTATTTCAGAGGACGATAACCAGGATGAAGTGATTTGGCACAATTGTACATTACATGTGGAAAAGCTAATGAAATTTACACTAAGGAAGTATACTTTTTCTAAAAAAATGGTTCTTGCCTTCAAAAAGTGTTAGGGCTGCCATTTTGAATAGAAACTATGTTTTCTGTGTAACGTCTTACTACTGAAAATAGTAGAAATTGTAAAAAGTAAGTCTTGTCAAAAATGTAAGAGAAATAAATGTCTTAAATTAAGCATTAGCTAATCGTTATTGAGAGTTTGCATTGTTTCTGGCACCATTGTATAAGCTTCCAATATATTTATCCATTTAAATGACACATCAGCTTTGTGATTTAGAAACTATTATTTATGCCATGACACGTGTGACAAAACTGAAATTAAGCAGAAGTATTTTCTTTTAAAAGACAGAAACTTGTTTTATGTCACAATATACATTAGAGCCAGAATTTGAACTAAAGGCATCTGGTCAAAGAGCTGGTGATCTTAATTACCTCCTCATTATAAGACTTGATGTAAGGTGGTTGACCATTTAAGCCCCTTAATGATTACAGAATTGAATCCAATGAGTGAAGTGCCATATTCAAGGCACACAGATTGGAAAAAGGCAGCAACAAGAACTCCAGAGTCTTGACTCTCAGAACAACAGTTTGTTTTTCTCCTGTCATTAGTTTGACTCATATTATTGGCCTTCCATTGCTTTCCTCAAATTACCTACATGGCAGTGTTTAAAATACTAAGGTTCCTATGATTATTGAAGAGGAAATGAGTGCTTAGGAAGAAACCCAACAGACTGTTCGGTGACATTGTTCATTATAAGACTGAGAAATCAGAAGAAGCTCAGCAAAATACAGTCGTATTACTGACTCTTTGAGCTAATAATTGCTAGACTTGAGAGTCTTTAGACTGGAGAAAGAAAACTACGGTTTTTTTTATGATTCTGATATTTTAAATGGTATTCAAGGCAAGACTATACCTCGACAGTGAAATCAAAGAAGAGAAGGCAAGAAATGAGAAATGAGTATCTAAGGCAAAAGAGAGCATCCGAATCGTAAGGTTAAATTGCAGGTTAAAAAATACAGAACATCTAGATTTCACCTCCTTCAGTTCTTCCCCAGGAAACTTCTTCCTCACTTCCTTTATTATTTCCCTTGACAAACATTTGATAAATACAGAGGTAAATGTGCAGAGTTCCTGACTAAATGACTTATTTACCTTATTGTAGAGCGGCTGTGGAAAAAGACAAAATGCAAATTAGTAATACAAGCATGCGTGTTAGGTACAAAGTGTTTCCCTTTCTGCATATTGGAACTGATAGTACATAACATGATGATTTCAACGAACATGTTAGAGAATCAGATTGTGAGTACCAACACAGCCCCTGCTCAGGTTTTAATAGAGTATTCCTTTTCAAAGACCCACAAAAACGAACTTCTGAATTTTGTGACTTGTAATTGTCTGACTGCCGAATCCTTAAGAAAGGCATTTGATTTTTTAACAGTAATGATAAACTTGTGCCATAACACTATACTTTCTTAGTACAAACTTCCTTCTTCTCAACTTGTCAACATAAAGGTCTCTATGTGTTGGACTAAAACTGTTCAATGTCAGCTTGACATTTATATTATAAATGTAGAAATTAATATTTGCCCTGAATAATTGTATCATCAAAGAAAACTGTTAACCATACTTTTTGGTGATATATGACACATGAATATTCCACTTATTTAGTGGTAAAACATAAGAGAACTTGATTCATATGGAATTCAGCTAGAAATTGAAAGAGAGCATTAGAATTTTATAAATAAATTCCTGATTCTATTTTGCAATTTGGCCAACATGATTTTCTGCAATAAAAAGATTGTCTAGAGAGTAGGAAGAACATGCAAATAGCATTTATAGTTTCCAATGGATTATGGGTTTCAAAGAGGCCTGTTAGATGACAACACAGAACCAAGTCAAAATGTGTTGTGTGGGAAAGGAGTTTACAAAACTAGGAAACTAAGTTTTAGGAGACATTATCATAACACAGTCACAGGCATAGAAATATTAAGATGAAGTTACTAGGCTAAGATATAAATCAAACATGTATTGTAATAAATGACCATATATATTACATAAATTTAGGGCAGAAGGAGAGTTAATCTGATGCTGAATTTCCGAATAGTTAAAAAGAGCTTCTAACATGCTTTCTTTCTAAGGCCAGAAATGGCCCTAGAGATTAATGTCCACTGATATCTGCAATAGTGGGTGGTGCGGAAGTTATGTCTTATTTATCTGTGTATCTAAGAAGCCGGGAAAGAACTTAATGCATAGTAAATGCTCAATATGAATACTAAGCAAACTTTGATAAATATAATAATCGGCTTTATTTAATTCTGAGGACTCTGAGCCTTCAGAAAATCTAAATAAATAAAACAATAAGTCCAAGATACATCTCTGAATAGTAATTCCTACAATAATATTATGAAACAAAATAAAACAAATCAGTGAGAAATAAAAGGAGAGAAATCATGCATATGACACAATCAAGTTAAAAAGATGATGATAACTAAATTACTGAATAATGTGCTAAGCACAATATATAAATTATACCATTTAATCAAACAAAAATTAAAAATTTTATTAAAAAGCAGGTAATATTTTTATTTGCATGTTAGAAAATTGAGGTTTTGAGATTAGGTTACCGGGTCATGGTCACAAAGCTAGAAAGTTGTTGACTCAGAGATTTAATTCAGATCTGTCTCATTCCATAACTGCTCAGAGTTTAGTAATCTGGAAAAGGAGATCTGCGGTTTCAATCAAAGTTGGGGAGTGCCATTTGGCATATGTGGACTATGTAACTCACTGGGAAACTGTGTTTCCTGCTGCTAAATGCTAGTTGTGTATAATATATGAATTCTGTGTTATCGAAGTGCTTTGTTCCAGAAGGAGTCAGCTTCTCATTAGCAACCTAGGCAGCAAGCTGAATGTATTATAACTCAAAACCAAAATAGAATCTTACTTTCACATGGGTAAACTTTCATTTGAGCAACGCAGGAGAATAGTAGAAGGTCTGAATTACATATGGCTGAGGGTTTCAATAAGATAAAGACTGAGCAAACACAGAATTAAAATAAAATTTGTTAAATTACTATTTCTGAGGTCCACATGCATAAATAGAAATAAAGTGTAGAAATATATAAAATGTAACATTTTTAGAAAAATATATTCCCTTCTCTGGTATATATTTATACACACAGATATGAATATATACACATGTATACATATGTATTTTATATATATGATATATTTTGTGAGGTGGGGTCTTGCTGTGTTGCCCAGGAGACTGGAGTGAAGTGGCTGTTCACAGGCACAATCATCGTGGACTGCAGCCTTGAACTTTTGGTGTCAAGCAATCCACCCACCTCAGCCTCCTAAGCAGCTGGGACTACAGGTGAATGCCATTGGATGTGGCTCTCATCTTCAGTTTATGATGGGATAGGGGCTGGAGTAGGTGAGCTAATGGTATGGGATTGGTAATATTTTAATAATGAGAGACACAACAATAATAATATAATGTGAAGGAAGTTGTTGTATGCAGACTTCCAGGATGGTGGCCAAAGATATTTTCCATTTGGTATTAATGCCCTTATAGAATCTGTTCATTTGAGTGTGGCCTGGACATAGTGACGTGATGCTACCAATAAAAGACAACAATAGTGCTGAGATTTAATTTGTATGACAAAATTACAAAACACTGCAACTTCTTTCTGAATGGCACATTCTCTCTTTATTGCCATTTTTGCTAGCATGCTTTGATAAAGCAAGCTACCACAAGAGAAATCCACACGTCAAAAAACTGGGGGTGGTTTCCAGCCAAAATCCATCAAGAACTGAGACCCTTTGTCCAATAGCCCTTTAGGAATTCAATTCTGTCGATTAAGTTTGGAACTCTATGTTTCTACAGCTGAGCATTCAGCTGGGACTGTAGACCCTGAGCTGACACATTGATTCATTACAGACTTCTGAAAGAATATGAATCAGAGAATCCAAATAAGCCATGCCCAGGTTCCTAATTCATACAAACATGGAGATAATAAATTAGTGTTGTGTTAAGCCACTGAATTTGGGGTAATTTTTATGCAGCAATAGATAACGAAACAGAATTGGCTGATAACTCGCTGTATTTTTTGCATTGATTTTATATCCCTTCCAATCTCAGCCATCCCCACAACCTGATGTGGACTCAATAGCTGTTGTAAACCACTGTCAAGTCCTTTTACATGCATTTTAGAAACATAATATTTCTTTTTGTTCATTTCCATTTTGCAGTCTAATTTGGAGAAAGCCCAGAGAACCTTTGCAAAGGAGGCAGATTGAAAACTCAAATAAAATGTGAAAGCATGAATTCAAAGAAAGAATATGCAGTGTTATGGCCTGTAGTGGTAGGAACACTAACCCCAGTACTTGGAGTTTTTTCAAATATAATTTTATCATAAATTATAACTAGAGTTTATTATAAAATAAAATTTTGAGTCAAATTACATTACTAATTTTGGAACACATTCTTTTTGTAGAGTTAATTGAAAAATTACTTTTAAACAACAGACAATTATGTTAAATCTTATTGTGTTAGTGCGTAATTGAGGAAGTGCATGACAAAAGACATTTGCTTTGTCACAGAAAAATTGAAGTAAATTAAATATTTGATTATATGAATATTTTTTCTCTCTTTTGCACTAGATCGGTTTTTTATTTTAAAAACTTATTATAGAAAACTATATAAACAGTCAATGAGATTTTATGTTTTATGGGGTTATCTAATCCAATTTCACATCCCCAACACTATTTCTTTGCCATTTCCCTTACCAATCTAACTTCCACAGTAGGCATTTTAACAAAAGCTTCAATAGATTGCTTCTTTCACTTTGGAATTCCACATAGCCTTAAATATCTTCATTTTTATTGCGACTACTTAACATTAATGTATTTTTATGCAGATTCTCCACATTAACCCTCTCAGCAACTGTCTAAAGTAAACATCATCATTTCATATCCATTTATGTGTAAATTTGGCATATATAAGAATATAGAGGGTAGATAACTTGCCAAGGCTAAATAGCCAAGGCTAAATTCTTACACAGACAATCTGGTCTCAAAGCCGACACATCTCAGCTTCATGTCATGCTCTATAGTATCTACACATTGAACACTGATTTTTTAATATTTGTATTGTTAACTCTCCCTCTCTGCCTTCCTCTGTTGTCTATAAACTTTGTAAACATGTCATATTTTACCTCTTTTTCTTGATTATTTCATATTCGATATTAAGGCCAGTAATGAACAAATGTGACTTTACAACGAGTTCTACCTTCTGCACAATTTATGCCATTTATTTTGAATTATGTCATTAATTGGAATTTTAAAATATTTTAACTACGAACGGATCCTAGGCTGTGTTAATGTGGACAATATCGGTTTGGTGTTTCCCCAAACTGGCAAAGACTATTAGAAGTTATAGACTCTGTCATTCCCTTTATATGTATTTGTGTCTCACCTCCATTCCAAAGTTAAAGTCCAGTAATCTTTTGTTAGTACTCTTTTCTTTCAAGTACTTGAGTTGGAAGTTCCAGAGTGTAAAGTCTATATGGGAGGAGTGTCCAGTTTTAAAGTGGATTTGGCCTGGTGTTCCTGTTGGCCAATGCAGTGGTACTGGGCAGGCAGGAAGACTAAGAACATAAAGCCAGACAGCTTGGCTTGAATCACAGCATGTCTTATGCTAGCTAGACCAACTTGGGCAAGCTACATAACCTTTCTGTGCTGTATTTACATTTATAAAGTGAAGATAATGGCCTCTGCTTCATAGTTTTATTATGAGGATTGAATAGGGACTAAAAGCAAGTGTTACATAAGTGTTTGCAAAATGAAAATATAAAAATGTACATAATGAGAAAGTAGAGGTAACAAAGAGAAATGGCATGAAATAGAATATGCAGTAATGAAAGATGGGTAAGTATATATAGATCCCAATGCTTTGGCTCCTGAAACCAGATGTAGTTCCTGAGAAATGTCCTTTGTACCATTAAAATAAATTCTCCTTTTTAATTTAAACTATTATAAATGAATTTGTGTTTCTTAAAGCTACATAAGACTTACTTGACTAGAAAAATAACATAGAGTGAGAGGATTAAAATTGGTTACATAGATAAAATGCTTAGCACAACATATAGCATATAGAAAATGTTTAATAAATCATAGCTAAAATTTTTCCTCTAACTCCATCTTTATTTAGTTTTTCTAATATTTAGCTATAATTTTGTCATTTTTATGTTCAGATATATCAATGGTTCAACACTGCCTAGCGAAAAACACTTAGTCTTTAAACTTTAAATATCCATGTTCCTATCACTAATCTATCTAAATAAAGTTAGATATTTTATTTCCTTAAAAAGACTCAGTCATGATGCACCCATCTTGATCTGTCAAACATTCTGCTTCTTTGCCTATTCTTAATTTTTCTGGCTTCTGAATAAGAAACTTGTTTTCTTTGTTACACCCCACTTATTTGCCTCGTATTCCCGGCACAACATGTACAGCTTAGGTATACTGGAAAATCAATTATATTGTTTTGAGACAATCAATCAAAATACCTTGCCTAATCAAACCCAAACCCTAGGTTGTTATTTTCTTATCGTAAGACCTCAAAAAAAGATCTATCTCTGTATCATACAATCAAAAGATTTTACAAAGAGCCAATCATTTATTTGAACAGTTGCTCCTGGAATCTTCTTAGATGGTGTTGACTTCTTTTCTTGTGTCTTCCTACCATGGGTGTTAGGTTATCAGAAGGTTTTAGAACCCTCATGTATAGTAAACTCTAGTTCTCTCTCGTGACTATACTCCTGGGCATAATAAGTTTGGTATTATGAGTGCTTGTAATCAAGATGTTAGCTCCTGAGGGCATTTCAGATTCTTGAGCACCTGCTTTATTTAACTGTTCACAGAATGTCATGCTAGCAGTAACACTTTTACCCATTTATAAGCAAGATATTTTGTATTGAAATAACTATTGCATTTGATCCAGTTACTTTTTTATTTATCTTATATAGTGATTCACTATCTGAAAAGATTTAATTTTTTATCAAAGATATTTATGGAAATATATCGATAGGTAATATTATACTTGTCAAAACTAAAAAAAAATGAATAAAAATGGCTTTTTGGAAAAAAGAAGCTATGCAAGGTGCATTTCCCATTTTGATTTTATTTCCTAATGAAAACGACAATCCTAAGGGTTGGTGAAATAGTTCTACTTCTTAGCTCTGCTTCACTTTATTTTTCTGTGACAAATACAATATTCTCAGAAGCTGAAAATATTTTCAAATCATGTAAATCTAGTGAAAATATATAAAATACAGGTGCTAAGGATCGTAAAGCCCTAACTGAGTAATTCAACAAGCACTGTTCAAATGAGAACAACTTTTCAAAGCATTTGGTCAGAATGGTCTAAAATTGGGATGACAAATCCATGCAGAAATAGCTCTTTCCTTCGGATGTAGCTCCCTTCACATCTATACAATTTCTGGTTCATTCAGTAAATGTCAGTGCAAATATAAAGGACAACTATTCTTACCGATTTTACAAAATTTTGCCATTGCAAAGGAGTAATGTTGACATTTATCATTCAACAATAACATCCTTAAGAAACTAAACCATTGTCGATGTTTTTAGAACATTGACTAGTTGCCTTTATCCTTCTCATACTTTCCATATCATTATGCATACCATCAAATCCCAAATATGCAGCATAGAATTATTTTTGGAAACTTTATTTAGGGTCCTATTAAGCTATCATCATATTTTCAAATATACATTCCATATTAGCTATTAGATACCAGAATATATCAATCAAAATGATCAGAAATATTGATAAGTAGTAAGTGTGCTGGCCTAGAAAGAGCATGACTTTGTAGGGATGCAGACCTGGTTTCTAATTTCAGCTCTGGCTTCTACTACCTGGGAAAGTTATATCACGTCTCTGACAATTGACTGAGTATATGTAACTTGAGCTAGTTATTTATTTGTATTGTTATTACCTCTCAGAAATGAAAATAAAATGTCCTCACAGGCAAATAGAACCAACCATGCTTTTTTATACGACCATCCTGAAAACTAAATAAGTTAATTAATATAAAGTTTTCTGTGTGGTTCTTGGAACAAAGTAATTGTTGAATAAATTTTAGCTTTTATTTATTTTTATCTACCCAGGTATAGCTTACACCTTTTGAAATTTTTCCTCTTTAAAATTAATGTCAGTACTTATTTTACTGTTATGAAAAATATCATTTTGCAAATCTGAAACATAATATAAATTCCCAAAGAGGAATTTCACTGCTGGAAGTCTTGGATTGCTTAGCCCATCTATTTTTACCATCCCCTTGTAGTTTGTCGGTAAACAATCTGCAACTCATAGTGAAATGTTCACAAGGTAATTAATGTGAGCAGTTTTCTAAGACAAATATATACCGCCCCCAACACCACCAACCATTTTTTTTAAATTCCACAATGTGAATCCTACTCTAGAGTGTAGAGAGTATTTGCTGCAGAAATGACATTTGGCAACATCCCATTTGCCTGATGTATATTGAGAAAGCAAAAAGTAGACGGTTCTGCTCCTTGTACATATATCTAGTGCAACTTTTTCAGACATGTGAAAGATTAAGTACTAGAGCTGAATGGAAATTTTCAAGACTGGGAATAATAACAAACTTGTATAATACAAAGAAGAATGTCATATGTTCTTCAGTTTTTGCAATGCTACCAGTATTGTATTTATTAATACATTGTTCCCTTTTCATATATCTATTATTCTACTTTTCCCATACAAGTTGTCTGTATGGACCTACTTTGAAATATACTTGCATACAATTTCAAAGAATATGATTGGGATAACATAGTATTTTTTGGATAAAATAAATTCAAATAGTTGACAAGCCAGTGCTAAATTTTATTTTTATTCTACATTTCAGTAGGTGGTTTTTCCAAATGTATATATTATTTTTAGATATGATAGAAAATCTTTATCAACTGTACTGTAAATCTTCTGAATAGTTCCGTATTTTGAAAAATATTTAAGTGGGAAGGTATTTATGTCACTTAAATCTATAATTCCTTGAAATCCTTTTTAAATAGAATTTGGTGAGCTGGTGGCTAATGAAGCAGTGTGGTATAGGTGGATGTATTTGGCTCTTCAATGTTCTATATTTCATTTAATCAACTGTATCTTCTTTACTAAGGGCAAAAAAATTCCCTGTTTAAAGAAAGACAATTCTGGGGGAGGCAGCAATGAAATCGGAAAATACAAATTATATCTTTGGTTTTAAAGGAACTTGAATTCAAATTTTAACATCACAAATGCTAAAGTGTATCACCTTGAACCAATTGCTTATTCTACCTGACCTTTAGTTTTATTAACTGCACAGAAGGGCAGTGGTATAGGGGACTTATTATCTTCACATTGGAAGGCCATAGTAGAATTCAGTGACATTATTTACACAGTCCCTTGCATAATCCCCTGTTTTTTTAAAAAAAGTCCCATAAATGCTAATTCCTCACCCATTTTCTGGATGATTTTATGCTAACAGAATAGAAAGGGTGTTTTTAATGTATTGCTTTGTAATGCAAAACAAAACAAAGCAACAAGAATAAGAACAATATACCCCCTTTCAAACATAAAAATTTAAACTAGTACAGAGCAAAAACCTTGCATTAAAAAAGAGATTATGTAAAATTTGTCAGTACTCCCAACTATCCCTTCATAACTTTTAAAAATTTCAATAAGATTAATGTTTTAAGAAATAAAATCCAAAATAATAAGACCACCTTTCTTGCAAACTCTTGGATTTAATTAACCAGCGAAATGAATTTTCAGCCAACCTATTTAATGACTGTATCCCAAAGCATTGCCAAAACAGAGTGCATGTAATATAATCCTCCCATAGTAATATCTTGCTTCAGATAACACTTTTTTCAGCTCCGTAAGGAATATTCATGAAAGATTTTCTCCTAATTATATTTATTTGTACTGAAGCATGTCAGTATTGAAATGATTGTGCCATTGGTTGAGTTTATGAATAGTACCATTGCATATTTATGCCCTCTGGAATAGAAGGTAAACCTGAAATCAATATATATACGTATTAAAAATTACTGTACACACAGATACACAAGAATTCATCTTACATGTGGGAACTGCATATTTCAGCCTTACTACCTTTGAGTTTAGAAAAGGTGGAAATAAATGCTGTCAGTATTAATGCTAGGAATTTCAGTTCTGGCAATTAAACTCAACATTTTGTTTTCATGGAGTGTCCTAAAAAAACAGCTTGTACTTTTTTAGCTGATATAGCATCAATTACTGATTGTTTTAATTCTACCATCAAAGAAATCTACCAACATTCTCTTGTATACTTATTTATATTATCACTTTGGAATTCATATATTCCCAGAGATATAATAATTGAATTTAGAGGGCTAGTAAAGAAGGTAAAACGCCATCTGAGTGTAGGGTTTGAGTAGAAAATATCTACATGTTATTACATCTTATCTTTTGAAGAACCCTTGTATTAGCTAGATATCATCATTCATCACTCTATATATAGATGAAAGAAAACAGATTCAGAGGAATTAAGTAAATGACCCAAGGTCATATACATAGTAAGAAGTAGAGACTTGATTAAAATGTGCATTTTTCAAGTGACTTCATACCACTTGTTATGTGGTATCACTTTATATCACTTAAGGCTTTACCTGGCCTTGATCTTAAGAACAAGAGAAATAGGTAGAAGACATGTTACGTAGAAAGAAAACAAGAAAGTAAATTAATACTGTTCTATCTGGCTTTTTACTACTGATTAATTTGTTGCAATGATTCCTTGAATAAGCTGACTAGGTAACAGATTGAAACATGCCAAAGATTGGCTGTGGCCTATCATAGACAGGAAATAAGAGGTAGTGAAGAGAGCCAGGATATTGAGTTAAACAAACATGAACTCATGCCACTAATGCATTATGTGTCTTTGGGCAAGTCAGTTAATTTCATTCTGTTTTTCTTTTCTAATATTTAAAATGGAAGGACAATGTCAATAAGAATTATTGTGACGTGTCTCCCGGGGAGTTTGAGAAGAGACATTTACCATGCCTTACACAATTCATGGCACAGTGTAGTTGCTTAAATTATATTTCTTTTATTCATTCTTAATATTTTGTCAAGTTTTTCCTTTCTTTTGGATTCTAGGAATGTGATTTTTTTCTCTTGGCAGGCGAAACAACAAATTACACCTTCATATGACTAATATGCTTATGTGTCATCCAAACACTTTTTCACTTCCAATGGTAATGCTAATTAGAGGGGCATGATTAGCAAAATACTAGCGATTTGGAATAATATACCCATATATTATAGAAACACTTTTTGTTTCCAAGTGTTTGATATGTATGTTTAATGTATAAAAAGATAAGACATATATAAGTATATGTATATATATATGTGTGTGTGTGCATATATATATATATAAGATTTTAACAGCTATATTTTGCAAGGGAGAAAAATGTCACTAGAACTAAATGCCTTACAGGTGTTGCACTCTCATTCTCTGAAAAAGATATGGACAAAAGAAGAAACAGAAAGTAAAAAAAAAAAAAAAGAAGAAGAGATAATAGATTAGCATAAGTGGCTAGAATTTCCAAAATTCTATTGGTAAAATAAAAAGTACATTTATATAGTTAAACTAAAAATACAGTATACATGTTTCAAATGAAGTATAGACATAACATTTTGTATTCTTGTTGGTGTTATTCAAGAACAATTGTTGAAAATGTTTAATTGGAAATTGAGGATTGAATAAATTCACATATATGGAGACAAATCATTGGAAGTGGAGAGAGTAAAGAAAAGAAGGGGATCAGCAAAGTTGGATAGACTAGGTGGGCAAAGACTCACTGAGATCTGTGTGAGAATGTCCTTCCGAAACTCTGATCTTCTTCTTAAGACATCTACCAGCAGATCTCCTAATGCATTTTATCAATAATTTTGAATATTAACTTTAGGGCTAGTTAGATATTAAACAAATAGGGAAGTTCTGTATCAAAAAACTACAAAAACAAAAAAATTGTATAATGTTAAAAGGATTTCTTTATAGCATAATTACTAAGGGCCTTAACTATATTATTATCCGTTATTAAATCCAAAATAGATATATGGTACATGAGTTTCTTAGTTTATTCAGAACAGAATTCCTTCGCTACAGTGTTCCTTATGAAGGAAACATAAAAGAATACATGGTGGAACATGCGTATTACACCTTTTATTTACAACATTATGTGTAATTATTACGTGCTGGATCCTGTGGTTCTCAATTAAGGGATGTTCTGCCTTATGTTCCCACACATACATAGGGGCATCTGGAAATGTGAGTGGGAATTTTGTGGTTGGCACGAGGACTTGTGGAGGGTGGTGGGCAAGGATATATATAGTGTTCCAAGACACAGATGCTAAATGTCTTGCAGTTCCACACATTAAAGAACTACTGCCTCTCCTCCCCCATGCCAGTAGTGATCTTATTTAAAAATAGCTAAACACACTTCAGGGGACTTTTTTAAGGAAAGTCCCACTCAAAACACATTGATAGTTGTTGGATTCTGTTCGTTCTTTTCCATGCCTGTTAAGCAATGATTATTTATATCACATGAACAAATATATATATTTGGTGCTGAGTGGTAAGAAAAAAACTACAAAAAGCAGAAAAGAATATTCAGTATACATCAATTGGAGGGTATCACAGAAGAAACTGGTTTCTTAAAATCTCTGTCTGATAATTTAATTTAGTTTTCTGAATTTATCACTGAATCCTTAGGACTTATAAAACACAGTGCAAATTCCTTAAACTGATATTCAAGGTTTTCCTAATCTGCACTTGAATATTTATTGTCTATTAACATCCTCCCAGCATTTTCTTATCAATCCATTCATCACTTCTTCTACATTTTTTTTACTTCCTTGCCTCTGCATTTACTCACAGTGTACATTCTGCCTGGAATTCCCTTTCCCAGTCCACTCTTTATATGTCAGATCCAAACTATTTTATTCTAGGCTCTGCTAAAAATGCGAAGACCTTTAGGAATACTTCCCTCAATTCCATTTCCCGAAAACAGAATATAATCTCTTGCTGGTTGAAACTCACTACTAATTGTTTTCTGTGATTTCTCATGATATTTGGTATTCTAGATATTGCATTATATTTATTTTTGTATGTATCTTAATTCTGTCTCTAAATTATAAACACTTAAAGAATTGATTTATAGCTTACTAATCTTTGCAACTTCACAGCTCCTTAGAACCTCCACCCACATAGTTGCTACTCAATGAATAATTGCTAAGTTCATTACTAGTCCTTCAAAGGGAGTCCTAGGGACTGGAGGTAAGTGAAATGATTGGTAGATAAGGAAAGGGGTTAATACTGGATAGTCAACACACTTCTAAGCATAATTATTAAGTTTTCAATGACTTCTGAGTTAACTTGAGTTGACTTTAATAGTACTCCTGTTATCAATCCCAAGATGACCCAATTATTATGCTAGGACATACTAACTTGCCTAGGACTGACAAATATTTTTTGAAGTTAGCTTGTAAGTTTTCTCTAAAGTAGATTTGAAAGTTATTCGTGTTCTATAATGACCTTTCCATCTCTGATTCCTGACCTTCTGTCATACTCAAACAACTGTCAAAGCTGAATCAATCTAATAAATAGTTCCCTAAAAATTTTCCCTTTTTTATGATTAAACAATTAGTTGTTACTATTATTTCCTTTCTTCATAATTGTTAGATTTTTCATGTTCTTCCTTTAGTAATTCTCCTCCAACTAGAAGATTTCAGAAGTATCATTTTTACTTCTTCAAATAAATAACAGTCCATTCATAACTTTGCTTATACAGATCTACTTTTCAAATATTTCAATAATATACCCTGCTCCTACAAGCAAGTATACCTTCCATTATTTTGAACTTCAGATTCTTAACCAGATGAGATATTGAGTAATCAGACTATACCTAGATTCTGAAAGCAAGTGGTCAGAAGCCAATAAATTGAGAGATTGAGTCACAAAGTATGCCAAAATAAATATGTTCCAGTCACCATGGAAATTGACTTCAAGCATTTTTTTAACATTCGATATACTTCTCTTTTCTGCCATTCATCTTATTTTTCAGGTATACTTGTCATGTTCTTGTTTAACTGGAAATATGGCTGGCATACACTCCTTTTAATAACTGTTAGTTCTGCATGGCTGAACCTAAATATCAAACATGATTGGAAAGAGATAAGGTGATGATATTGGAAAAACCTATCTAAAAGGTATGGGTCATGTTTCCAAAATAAGGCAGCAAATTCACTCTTCCTGTTAGTTTATTATTTCATCCAGTAGAATATGTACCTTTTGTTTGTTAATTGCAAGGCTTAATGCCCTGCAAGGACCTCTTTGCATTTTGTAGGTAATGCCAAAAAAAAACACAAAAACAATTCCTACACTTAGCATCCAGTATAGTTTATTGCTGTCTGCATTCTGACATTTAACAATGATCTCACTCTCACCAGCAATAGGTAATTGAAGTAAAATACATAATAAACCCAATTAAGATGTTATTTTTCTCCTTTAATGCAGTTCCTTTAAGTACTTATCTCTCTGGTATTTTAATCTCTTGCAGGAAAAGAATTATGATACAAATTAACCCTTATAAATAAGTTGATTTCTATTTGTCTCTCTATAATTCACGATATATTAATATTCATTTTTTGTCATTACTAACAAAAAATTTGAAACATATCTAGTGAGTTGAACAGTGCTCCCTAAAACATATGTCCAAGTCCTCATTTACGGCAGCTGTGAATGTGATCTTATTTGGAAATATGGTCTTTGCATGTGTAATTAAGCTAAAGAATTTGAGATGAAATCATCTTGGATTTCGAGTAGGCCCTAAATTCAATGACCAGTGGCCTTATACGAGTAAAAAGCCAGAGATTTGAGACACAGAGAAATAGCAGGAAGAACACTGAAGACAGAGGCCAAGAATGGAGTTTTGCGGCTACAAGCCAAGGAAGACCATGAAATGCCAAGAGCCCTAGATGCCAAGAGAGAGGCATGGAATAGATTTTCCCTCAGAGCCTTCTGAAGGAACCAATTCTCATCCTGGTTTTAGATTTTTGGACTCCTGAACTATGAAAGAATAAATTTCTATTGTTTTAAGCTGCTCAGTTTGTGACATAAATGTCACGAAATTTGTTATTTTATCTAGAACATAAAATTATTTCTTCTTCTTTCTTCTTCTTCTTCTTCTTCTTCTTCTTCTTCTTCTTCTTCTTCTTCTTCTTCTTCTTCTTCTTCTCCTCCTTCTCCTTCTCCTTCTTCTTCCTCTTCCTTTTCCTCTTCCTCTTCTTCTTCTTCTTCTTCTTCTTATTATTATTATTATTATTATTATTATTATTATTATTATTTTGAGATGGAGTCTCGTTCTGTCACCAGGCTGGAGTGCAGTGGTGTGACCTCGGCTCACTGCAACCTCTGCTTCCCGGGTTCAAGTGATTCTCCTGCTTCAGCCTCCCAAGTAGCTGGGACTACAGGTGGCATGTGCCACCACACCCAGCTAATTTTTGTATTTTTAGTAAAGACAGGGTTTCACCATGTTGGCCAGGATGGTCTCGATCTCTTGACTTTGTGATTTGCTTGTCTCGGCCTCCCAAGGTGCTGAGATCACAGGCGTGAGCCACCGTGCCTGGCCTTCCTCCTATTATTAAAAACATATTCTCAGAACTTTTCAATGTCTCATTGAAACTCAGTGCATAATATGCACATGAAATTTATTTTTCTTTCTTTTAAACTCTTCTTAATTTGAGAACGATAATTACCAAGTCAATCACTTATCTCAAAGTGAGGCTTCAGTTGAAGTCTTTTCTTATAGTAAGACAATTATGCAGATAAAGATGTTTCTTAGAGCCACTATTTCTCGCATCTGATTTTGATTATGCTTGAGAGATGATATAATTATAAAGATTAATTAGCAGTCAGCAGAATAAAGTCATATTTCCTCATATTAGCAATATGTCAGTACTAAAATGCTGAAGCTTTCAGAGAAATGTGATAAAAAATGTTCAGTGCTTGTTAGGTCAGGCAACTCAATGAAACTGTATTTTTGTGTGCATGCTGATTTGCAAAAATGCAACAGACATAGTCAGATGAAGGGAATGAAGATTCATTAAGTTTGTAAAAACTCTTTAATTGCTAATTAGATGGGAACACATCACATTCAAATTGGAAACATTTAGCTCTTTTTCTGCTTTCCAGTTAATAATAAGAGAGAGAAGATAGTTAAAGAAACAAATAATATTTAGGAGGTCTCTTTTTAGCAGAGCTCGGCATCACGTATTTCTTTCCATAAAAGTAATTTAACAACATCAGCAGTAACAATATCAATATCAATATCAATAGATAGGATGTTTACCCCTGAAAGGCATTAATTCATCTGTCTTGCCAGCACTAATGAAGGATATGTACTTTCTATGTAGTCCAACACTGCATGTTGACCTGTGCTTTACCTCTTTGCCTCCTCCTAAGCTGAGATTCTTGAGAGCATGGGCTGTGAGAACCGTGCTGAGCCACATCAGAGCCTGACACAAAAAAGAGCAAATCAGTCATACTCACCTTTTATTTATGTAATATTTTACATTTACATTTATATTTTGTAAAAATACTGCATTTAACTATTAATTATATTGAGTACAATTTTATTTTGTTGGTGCTTCCTTACTGCTATGTTCTAGAAGAGTACTTACCTGCCTCTTCTTAATCCTGGTCCTTGTGATTCTCATTTATGTGGCCCAGTGCCTGGCACAAGGTCCCCCACATAATTGGTGCTTAAGGAAACAGCTTATGATTCAACAAGTTCTTTATAAGAATTGTGATGCAGCTCTTTCAAACAAAACTTAAAATGCCCAATGAGGACTTAAAACAATCCTATGAAATAGAAACTGGGAGTTGTTAGAAAATGAGAACAGGCTCAGCAAATTAAAGCAAATTACCTCTCAGGCTAACATACAGTCAGATGCCCTCTATGCTATTTATTTTCAAACATATCATGTTAAAAACAAAATGCTTCCTAGAGCAGGTATTGATTTTTTCCTTTTATTATTTGTTAGAATACAACATATTTAACACTTCCTATGAGTAGCTAATAACAGCAATATTAGAGCATTGTATATTCTAAAGGCTAAATTTGGTTAAATTTCAGTGTAAATATTATAAAATAATCATGAGCGGCAAGATAGAAAAAATCTTGAATTTCTTTATTTAATTTTATTTTTAAATCAAAATTCAATAACATTTGAAATGCTGCATGCCAGTTTGGTGTCCCCTATTATTTGCTATATACATTTTGTTCATATGAAAACTTGTTGACTACGCCAATCAGTAAATTTGCTTTAAATTGAATCAGAGGTTCTTAATCAATGGGAGTCCAAAATTATGTTTGGCCTAGAGAAAAGGCGGGCACTGTATAAGACAGCAGAGTATCATATGCCTTTTGAAAAATTAGTCTGTCCAACAGACTAATTGTAAGTGTCCAACACTTACTCATTCTAATCTAACTTAGCTATGGTAAATTTCTTAAAAGTTTTCTCTGTCCGTGCAATGAAAAAAAGAAAACTTACTGGAAAAATATGATTTGAGATTTGCATTTCTATGGTGCGCTACAGATGGCACATTACATTAAAATATATATTGAATACTAAAAATGGTAAATCCCACGTCAGCTACTGCTGATGTCTTTCAGACCATCATACCTAATGTCTTTTCTCCAAATTCAGTTCTCAGTTCTAGGCTCTTTATTGGCCTCATATAGGTCAGAAAAACTAAAGATGAAAAAAATGAAATCATATAATCTGTAAGTACTTGATATTAATGAATTTACTCAGTCAAAAATTTTAGGAAAACTCCCTTTGCTAGTATAGACCTCCCCAAAATGGATATAACATAGTTATAAGCAAACTTTCTGAAAATAAAGTAGCAAAGAGAGGGAAAGGGAGAGTGATTATAGTGTTATATAAAAAGTAACAATCAGTTTTTTTTTCTTGAATAGAGGAGTATCTTCTAAATGATTCTTGCCTTAGAATCTCATCTCTTAATCTCAGAAGTCGAGTTTGTTATATAAATTTTCAATCAGAGAGAAACCCAAACTCAAAATAAATTAAAAATTCTAAGCAATGGCTGCAAGTGATTTTCCAAAATGCATATGGAGAAGGGTTTGCTTTTCTTGAATAAGTTCTGCATGAATCTGTCCAGGTAACAAAAGAGATAAAGATAGCTGTAAATACAATAATATAAATGTAGTTGTCCTTTAAACTCTGAACTTTGTCCAGCTCTAAGAGACTGAGGACTTTTTATAATTTTCATGCTGATTCTGGGTCTAGAAAGTGCAGGCCAAACTAGGCTGTGGATTAATACAGTAGGAAGCAGAACAGTACTCCTCAGATAAAAGAATGGGTTCTAGACACAAAGAAGAGAACTTTACCTGAGGGCTTTACTGATGGACTAATGAGCAGGGATTGTAACTTAAGAAACCTGTCACAGATATTGACCATTTTGCTTTTATATTGCTGTATTATAAGCCATATCAAAATTTAAACACCTAAAACAGCTATCTGATTATCTCTTATTTTTCTATGAAATGATTGGGCTCAGTTTTTTTCTCTCCACGTGATACTTGCTGGGCCATTCTTGAATGGCTGTAAATGTCAGGCTATTGGGCCAATCTAAAATTGGCCTGGAATGTCCAACTTGGCTCACTCACATGGTGGGCATTTGATGCTGGCACTTGGCAGGGAGATCATATGGGATTGAAAGAGGCAAGTTAGTTCTCCATGTGGTCTCCCCATGTGGCTTGGGCTTCTCATATTATGACTACTCATTAAAGAACAGAAAGTGGATGCTGTCAGTTATCTTAAAGCCTGGGGTTCTAGAATGTCACTTTTGCCTCATCTTATTGGTTACATCCGAGGACAGCCCACAATCAAGGGGAGGGTAGATATGTTCTACCTCTTGACATGTAGTACGAACATAAAGGTATGAGACAAATTTTTAGACACTGTCATTGGAAACCAGCTACCACATTACTTTATATATGCCTATCTTTAGGTTAACAGTTTAATAATCTAGATGTAATCTATTGCATAACATAGATGCGTATTTTTTTACTTGTCAAATTATTTTTGTTTTCATTAGAAAATCCAAAATTAAAATGATTCCATTGATTTTAAAGATAGATACATATTTCATACAAAGTCAGTTAACAAATCTTGTATGTTATAATGGACTAACCAAGTACCTATACAATGATATGGCATGTACTATTCACAGCACTGTTTAAATCCAGTCTCTTTTCATGAGATTGGGGGTTATGGGCTTGAGGCTATGCAAAACATCAAAGTGGAGGTAGCTTCATTCTGGGCAATAATTGTTAAGTAAATTAATTTTTCGAACCTCACTTTTTTCATTTGTTAAATGTAGATTATAATATTCTAGTGGACATTTCTTATCTACTAATATATCAGCTATTTTATAATTCTCCTCAACTAATAGTACCTGAATTTTGTTTAGGTAACAACTCATTCTTCAAATCGCCTACTCTAAGCCCTTATTGACTTAACCAATTATCATATTCCATTCTTTTGGGTAAAATGATGGTGTTAGGGTTGGGACCCCATAAAACCAATTCAAATAGAATAAATATAAAAACAATTGGAATGTTGGAAAAATTTCTTTCTCTGTACACGAACAAAGAAGTATGTAGCACTAGGAGTTGTTATCAAAGTTATTGAGTAGAGAAGAACTGTTTTATCATGAGATTGGCAATATGGCATTTAGAGAAGAAAGATGAATTTACTGCTTCAAACTGCAGCTACATTTTCTTCTCAGAAGTCTACATTTGAGAGCTAATAGTGAACCTTTTTGCTATAAATCTCTTTATGTTAGAATTTTTGATGATAGCAAAATTAAGATACTTAAAATATGTGTACATCACAGAATTGTTTTGAAAATTAAATTTGATAATTATTATAAGACATCCTGTACCATGTCTGGCGTATAAACAATTTTTTAAAATTTTACTCATTATTTGAAGTATGGCAATATTCCTAGACCATCAAATAATTTAATTTTTTTGTTAAGAAACAGATTTTAAATATTTTTTTGTTTGGTTACAGAACAAAAAAAAATCATAGAACCTTGAGTCTATTTGATTTTAATTTCAATACATAAGGTAGAGCTGCCTGCAATTACAAGCTTACCTAACAGAGAAATATGATGTAAATGAAAAACACAATAAAAATGTAATTATGGAAGCTGGTTGATTTTTTTTCCTTGAAAGAAGTTTATGTTGGATAAGAAAGAGCTGATTTCTATTATTTTTTATGATTATAGTATTCTATTTATATTCACAGCACTGAATTAATTTCTTTTTTAATGCTAACCTTGCTGAGGATCCTTTTAAAATACTTTAATGAGTTGAGTACATAAATCATCTCAGTGAACACAAACACTTACATGTAACAACTCTGGAGGGAGCTTTCTAAAAATTTTAGAGTAGAAAATGAGTCACTTGAAGGCTTTGTGCCCCCTCTTTTCACTTATCAAAATGAAAATAAATAACTATTGTTATTTTTCATAGACTTAGCAATGGTAAAATCTTTAATAAAAAATTGTTTGAAAGAAAACATACAGCATTGCACATAGAGAGCTTTACAATACATTGCATACAAAGACTACCAAGTACAGGAGTACAGGCTTAGCATTTGTTCTCAGGTTTATGAATTCTGAACTGGAATGAATATTGCATTATAATGGAGA
Organism: Symphalangus syndactylus; assembly: GCF_028878055.3. NCBI lineage: Eukaryota > Metazoa > Chordata > Mammalia > Primates > Hylobatidae > Symphalangus > Symphalangus syndactylus. The sequence continues at coordinate 18,012,119 of NC_072428.2, forward strand.
CCATATGCATATAGGCAAATGTACACAGTAAAAAGGAGAGTTTTTGAAGCTATACAGTAATAAATATAGATTAAAATTAGAGAATTAACAGCTAAATATCAAAACTAGAATACAGAATACTTCATTTATATATTCTATTAGCTGGAAATATATATATGTATATAAGCAAACTCTAAAAATACAGTGCTATAGTTCTGTAATTTGTCATAATTAAATACTTAAAATTATTAGATGTTCTCACACATATATAACGTCAGGTTTACAATTCAGGTAGCAATAATTTGTCAATCTATGGAGAGTCATTGAGTTTGAGTAAACATTGCTTAATTTTCTGGTTTGTAAAACTTCATTTTCATATATTAAATTTTCTTAGAGTAGATCTCATCAATATTCTTACTCAGCAGAAGCATCCCAAACCTTTACCTATGTAGAGATGACAAATGTTGTTTTCTAAATAAGATTCATTGGAAGGAACCTAAAGACTCATCTATGATGGAGTTGAGAATATATTAGGAATAAATTAAAAATATAATGGAATACTGGGATAATTTTCCAGTTCTTTAAAACCATCCTACATAGACATAGCCTTGCATGTCTATCTCATAGTTTGTTGAGAAACCGAGGAAAGCATATTTCTATAATTTGCTTTATTCTCGCCATTTATAATAGGGATATAAGCTTTAGAAAACAAAGATTCCATCAATACAGAAGGAAGTCAGAGACTAATACTATGTAGTAAAACAGAAATGAAATCAAAACCCATGATTCTGATATAAGATCTATAACAATAATTTGTTTTTTGTGGAATTTAATTTCTATATGTCTTAGTGTTTTAATTTTGTGGAAAAAAAAGGTAACAATAACTTTTAAGCCCTCCAGGGATGAAACTGTTAGCTGAAGGACATAGTGAACCATTAAGTCTGAGGTGAACTACCCAACAGAATATCTCCTTAGGAATAAATCAGAAAGTGGCATATTAAAAAGCTACTTGCAAGTTCTGTCTGTATATCTCAACTCCCCAGGAGAATGCCTTGCTCTTACTCTATAAAGCATTCTTTTTCCTTAATAATTGACATTATTAGGAAAATGGGGAAGTGGCCAAATAGAAACCTCCACCAATAGTTCTCCTGCAGGAATACCAAATTGAAAAACTATTTATACAAAAAACACCTTCATAAGAACAAAAAATCAGATGGGCAATCGTAGTACCTGGTTTTAACTTCATATTACTGAAAGAGGCACCAAGAGGGTAGGAAAGACCATCTCTAATGTCAACACCACCCCTCCCCAATCCCCTGGCAGTGGCACCATAAAGCAGAGAGAGAATCTGTGCACTTGGTGGAAGGAGAACAGAGCAAATATGGTGCTTTGCATTGGAACTCAGTGCTGCTATATCAATGTGGAAAGGAACACGAGGCAGAACTCCGTTGACATCCACAGAGGGAGCATTTAGACCAGCCCTAGCCAGAAGGGATTTGTGGACCCCAGGAACTGGAACTTGAGTTCTGGCAAGCCTCGCTACTGTGGGCTAAACAACTCTGTGATCTAAAATAAGCTTCAAAGGCAATCTAGGTCACAAGGACTGCACTTCCTGGGAAAGCCATGATGCTTAGAGCCAGTGGACTTGGGGGACAAACAACCTAATGAGACACCAGCTAGGGTGTCCAAGTGAGTATTTGTGCCACCCCTTCCCCAGTGCCAGGCAGCACAGCTCACAGCTCTGGGAGAGACACTTTCCCTCTGTTTAAGGAGACGAGAAGGGGGATTAAGAAAGACTCTGTCTTACAACATGGATACCAGCTCAGCCACAGTAGGACTGGGCATGAAACAAAGTTGAAAGGCCCACATTCCAGGCCGTAGCTCCTGGATGATATTTCTAGACACAACCTGGGCCAGAAAAAACCTATTCTCTGACAGGAAGAATAAGGCAGGATTCATCACCTGCTGACTAGAGAGCCCTTGGGCTCTGAATAATCAGTAGCAATACCCAGGCAGTACTTCCTTTGGGTTTTAGGTGACACTCTGAGACATGCTGGCTCCAGATGTGATCTAGCACATTCCTAGCTGTGGTGACTATGGGAGAGACTCCTTCTGCTTGAGAAAAGGAGAGAGAAGAGTAAAGAGGACTTTGCCTTGAAGCTTAGGTACCAGCTTGGCCACAGTGGGGTAGAGCACTAAGCAGGTTCTTGGGGTCCCCAGTTGCAGGCCTTGGCTCTTGGAAGGCATTTCTGAACCTGCCCTGGGCTAGTGGGAGGCCCAGTGCCCTAAAGGGAGGGGTCCTAGGCATGGCAGCACTTACCCCAAGCTTAAAAAAGAATGGTTGGGCTCTGAGTGAGCATCAGCAGTTGCTGGGCAATACTTGCCATAGGCCTGGGCCTGTGGTGGCCATCAAGAAAGACTCTTTTGCTTGTGGAAAAGGGAGGAAAGAGTGGAAAAGACGTTGTCTTCTGGCTTGGGTGCCAGCTCAGCTGCAGAAGAATAGAGTATGAGGGAGATTCTTAAGGTTTCTCATTGCAGACTTTGCCTTCCTGACAGCATCTCTAGACATGCCTGGGTTCAGACAAACTCACTACCCTGAAGGGAAAGACACAAGACTGGCTGGCTTTGTCCCCTGCTGATTATAGAGTCCTAGGTCCTTGAGTGAACATAGATGGTAGCCAGGCAGTGGTTACAGCAGGCCTTGGGTAAAACCCAGTACCATGCTGGCTTCAGGTCTGATTCAGCACAGTCGCAGTGGTAGTGCCCACAAGGGTACTTGTGTCAACCCTCCCCCAGCTCCAGGCAGCTTAGAACAGAGAGAGATACTTCATTTGTTTGGGAAAAAGTAATGGAAGGAAGGGGCCAGGCGCGGTGGCTCACGCCTGTAATCTCAGCGCTTTGGGAGGCCGAGGCAGGTGGATCACGAGGTCAGGAGATGGAGACCATCCTGGCTAACATGGTGAAACCCTGTCTGTACTAAAAATGCAAAAAATTAGCTGGGTGTGGTGGTGGGTGCCTGTAGTCCCAGCTACTCAGGAGGCTGAGGCAGGAGAATGGTGTGAACCCAGGAGGCGGAGCTTGCAGTGAGCCAAGATCATGCCACTGCACTCCAGCCCAGGTGACAGAGTGAGACTCTGTCTCAAAAAAAAAAAAAAAAAAAGTAATGGAAGAGAAAAGTAGTCTCTGCCTGGTAATCTAGAGAATTCCTCCACATCTTATCCAAGACCACCAAGCCCACTTCTACAAGTCTGTAAAGCCACGGATTACTGAAGTTGGGTTGCCTCCTAATGCAGATACGACTACAGTGATGAAAGATGTAGATTACAAAACCAAAGTTCCTTAGAATACTCAGAAAGCCTTCCCAAGAATAATCAGCACAAGCAAACTCAAACTGTGAAGAAAAAAATAGCTCACACCTCAGTGCCCAATAAACATCCACAGCTATCAAAACCATTTAGGAAACATGACCTCATCGTGAACTAAATAAGGCACAGAACAGAGATACGTGCACTTCCAGACAGAGAATTCAAAATAGCTGTGTTGAGGAAGCTCAGTGAAATTAAAGATAACACAGAAAAGGAATTCAGAATTCTATTGAATAAATTTAACAAAGAAATTGAAATAAATGAAGAGAACTAAACAGAAACTCTGGAGTTGAAAAATGCATTTGACATACCAAAGGATGCATTGGAGTCTCTTACCAGCAGACTTGATCAAGCAAAAGAAAGTATTAGTGAGATTAAAGACAGGCTCTTTGAAAATACACAGTCGGAGGACATTTTAAAAAAGAACGAAAATGAATGAAGCATGCCTACAATAACTAGAAAACAGCTACTCGGGAGGCTGAGGCAGGAGAATGGTGTGAACCTGGGAGGCAGAGCTCGCAGTGAGCCGAGACCGCGCCACTGCACTCCAGCCTGGGCAACAGAGGGAGACTGTCTCAAAAAAAAAAAGAAAAAAGAAAACAGCCTGAAAGGGGCAATTCTAAGAGTTATTGGCCTTAGAGAAGAGATAGAGAGAGAAGGATTGAGGTAGAAAGTTTATTAGAAGGGATAATAACAGAAAACTTCCCAAACATAGAGAAAGATATCAATACTTAAGTATTAATAAAAGAAGGTTACAGAACACCAAGCAGATTTAACTCAAGCAAGTGTACCTCAAGACATTTAATAATCAAACTCCTAAAGTCAAGGATAAAGAAATGATTCCAAAAGTAGCATGAAAAAACAAAACAAATAACATATAATGGAGCTCCAATAGATCTGGCAGCAGACTTCTCAATGGAAACATTCCATGTCAAGAGGAAGTGGTATATTCAAAGTGCTAAAATAAAGCAAACAAACTTTTATCCTAGAACAGTATGCCTAGTAAAAATATCCTTTAAATATGGATAAATAAAGATTCTTTCAGACAAACAAAAGCTGAGGGATTTTATCAACACTAGACTTGTCTTACAAGAGATGCTAAAAGGAGTTCTTTGGTCTGAAAGAAAAGGATGTTAATGGGCAACAAAATATTTGGAGGTGCAAAACTCATGCAATAATAGTAAGTACACAGAAGAACACAAAATATTATAATATTGTAATTGAAATTATTCATATCTTGAGAAGAGGAAAAGACAAATTGATCAAAATAATAACTTCAGCAACTTTTCAATATATAGACAGTACAATAAGATATAAATAGAAACAACAACAAGTTAAAAAGCAGGAGGATAAAGTTCAAATGTAGAGATTGTACTCATTTTATCTTTACTTATTTGTTAGTTTGTTAGTTTATGCAACCAGTTTAAGTTGTCATCAGTTGAAAATAATTGGTTATAAAATATTATTTGCATGCTACATGGTAACCTCAAGTCATAAAACATGTATCAAATACACAAAAAATAAAAAAGCAAGAAATTAAAGAAATTAAGATAACCAGATAAAGTTATCTTAATTAAAAGGAAGTCATAAAGGAAGGAAAGAAGGAAGAGAAGACCAAAACAGTTGGAAAACAGATAGCAAAATGATAGCAGTAAGTCCTTACTTATCAAGTATATTGAGTTTACACATGGTGACTGTACAGATTTGTTTTTAATTACGAAAGAAATGGCTACTGCCTTTGAATTCTCAACATTCAATGTGGTCAGCAGGAGTAAACTTGGCACTTTGAGGGCAACCCAAGTAATAGCAGCAACAGCAACAACAGACCTTAATCGAGCAATTAATATGTGCCATGTCTCTTCCTAGACATTTTAGCAAGAGTTATTTTACCTATGTCACACACTTGTAATTAACTGCATAGTAAATAAAGGCTTTTAGGGCATAGGTAACATGTCTGACTCACAGCTGCGATGTGGTGGATCCAAATCTCTCTGAGGCCAAATACTGCCCAGCTCGAATGAACGCTAAGCTCCAGGCTTGAAACAACTGCTCCAGCCCTCAGAAAAGAGTCTCCCATTCAACTGAAGTCTGCATATCAGATTCCTGTGGGATAATTCATAAAGGCTCCTTGAAGCTAATTCTGGGCATATCCTGAAATAGAGGGTCTTCTCTGTTTTTTCTTCTTTTTTTCCATAACCGAGGAGGCACTGGTGCCTACTTATCTGAATAATGGGATTTCTCTTTGATGCAATTGCAGTTTTTACTAGGCCTTTCAATAAATATGTTGAATATTTTTCCCTGTTGTATGTGTCTGTGTGCTGCAGTACACTTTCTACTTTCATATCAGCTTATTTCCTTTTAGATTTTGATACATTTATCAAATATCACAGCTGATGTTGAGGAAGATGATGATGATGATGTGTAGGTTTCTGTATTATTTTAATTAAAACCAATCTTTTATTAAACAGCAGATAGACTTAAGAAAATTAAGTTAATCTATCTATGAGAATCTGAACTACAAAATTATAGTTCCCAAAGAGTCAAAACATCCATAATATAGAGATGTGCTGAGGACATCCTTGGTGAGTGGAAGTCCATGTTGCTGAGCCCATGTGTAACCTCCATCCCTGCCACCATGGCCACTTTGTTCATGGGCCCACTGGGCGATGATAGGGGTGGATGGAGAAAGAGGCTGAGTGGTGTCCACAGAACAGGTCATCCTATCCACTTGATTATTAAAATCTTCCTCTGCTGAGGTCACCTATTGGCAAGCACTCATGTGGGATACAAATATCTTCACAGTTTTAGACCACTCAGAGAGGTCCATCCATATAACTCATCCCCAAATTTATTTGTCACCAATTTTCCAATCATGCTTCTTCCAAGTTCCTGACCATCCAGCCAAACCATTAGCTACAGCCCATGAATCAGTGTATAATCACACATCTGGCCGTTTCTCCTTCCACGCAAAGTGCACAACCAGGCACACTGCTCGAAGTTCTGCCCAACAGGAAGATTTCCCTTAACCACTGTCCTTCAGGGATGTCCTAGGAAGAGGCTGTGGTGCTACAGCTGTCCACTTTGGGGTGCTGCCTGCCTATCATGCAGAACCATCTGTGAACCAGGCCCTTGTCTTCTTTTTCTCTCTCAACTGATCATAGGAATCTCCCCATGAGGCCATTGGTGCAGGCTGGGAAAGAAAGCAGAATGGCAGGAGTGGAGACCATGGGCATTTGAGTTACTTCCTCATGTAACATCGGTGCAGGCTGGGGGAGAGAAGCAGGGTGGCAGCCTAGAGACCATAGGTATTTTAGCCACTTCCTTATGTAACTTACTTGTGCTTTCAGGACCTGCTAGAGCCTGATCACATATATACCACTTCCATTTGATGATGGAATGCTGTTGGGCATGCCCAAATTTATGGCTAGATGGGTCAGAAAGCACCCAGTTCATGATAGACAGTTCAGGTCACATGGTGATTTGATGACCCATGGTCAAATGTTCAGTTTCCACCAAAGCCCAGTAACAGGCCAAGAGCTGTCTCTCAAAAGGAGAGTAGTTGTCTGCAGAAGATGGCAGGGCCTTGCTCCAATATCCTAGAGGCCTCCACTGAGATTCACGTATCAGGACCTGCAAAGGCTTCAAACAGCATCTGTATCTGTCACTGATACCTCCAGCACCATTGGATCTGCTGGGTCATATGGCCCAAGTGGCAGAAAAACTTGCACAGCAGCCTGGGCCTGTTACAGAGCCTTCTCCTGTTCTGGACCCCTCTCAAAACTGGCAGCTTTTTGGTTCACTTGATAAATAGGCTGGAGTAACACACCCAAATAAGGAATGTGTTGCCTCCAAAATCCAAATAGGCCCACTAGACGTTGTACCTCTTTCTTGGTTGTAGGAGGGGCCAAATGCAGCAACTTATCCTTCACCTTAGAAGGAATATCTCAACAGGCCCCACACCACTGGACCCCTAGAAATTTTACTGAGATAGAGGGTTCCTGAATTCTAGTCAGATTTATTTCCCATCCTCTGTCATGCAAATATCTCACCATTAAGCCCAGTTTGTTGTCTGCTTCTTGCTCACTGGATCCAATCAGCATTATGCCATCAATGTAATGGACCAGTGTGATGTCTTGTGGAAGCGAAAAGCAATCAAGTATCTAGGAATGAGATTATGACACAAAGCTGGAGAGTTGATATATCCCTGAGGTAGGACAGTAAAGGTATATTGCTGGCCTTGTCAGCTGAAGGCAAATTGTTTCTGGTGGGCTTTATGGACAGGAATGGAGAAAAAGGCATTTCCCAGTCAATGGCTGCATACCAGTTACCAGGAGATGTGTTAATTTGCTCAAGCAATGAAACCACATCTGGTACAGCAGCTGCAATTGGAATCACCACTTGGTTACGCTTACAATAATCCACTATCGTTCTCTGATCCATCAGTCTTCTGCACAGGCCAGATAGGAGAGTTGAATGGAGATGTGGTGGGAATCACCACCTCTGTATCTTTCAAGTTCTTAATGGTGAAAGTAATCACCACAATCTATCCAGGGATGGGATATTATTATTGACTTACTATTTTTCTAGGTGGAATCAGCTCTCATGGCTTCCATTTGGCCTTTCCAACAATAATAGCCTTCACCTTGCCAGTCAGGGAGACAATGTGGGGGTTCTGCCAGCTGCTAATTAAGTCTATGCCAATTATGAATTCTGGCACTGGGGAAATGACCACAGGGAGTGTCCAGGGAACCACTGGACCCACTGTAAATTTAACCTGAGCTAAAACTCCATTAATTACCTGACCTCCATAAGTTCTTACTTTAACTGGAGGACTACAATGACGTTTTGGATCCCCTGGAATCAACAGCTCAGAGCCAGTGTCTAGTAGTCCCTGAAATCTCTGATCCCTTTTCTCAGTGCACAGTTACCATGTTAAAAGTCCAGAGGTCTCCCTGGAGAAGGTTGGGAGAAAGATTAACAGCATAAATTGTTGATAGTGTAGTGGGGTCCTTCCTCAAGGGGACTCGGCCTCCCCTGCATTAAAGGGGCTCTGGGTGTGTAAACTGGCTCAAGTCTGGAAATTGATTGAGGGGCCATAATTCTCTTTTTTTATAATTCAAATTAGTCTTTTGTCCATTCGACCTGGAATCTTTCTGCTCATGTAAATTAACTAGAAATGCAGTAGGCTTTGTATCAATTTCACTTCTAGGAAGACTGTGATTAATTAGCCAATGCCAAAGCTCTACAAGAGTCAGACTATTCTGATTGCTGCTTTGGCTCTGCTGTTCATTACAGCAGCAACACTCACTTTGCCTTCGATGGTTGAGTGCCACTACTTTGCCCCTGTCACCTTGGGATCCAATTATTCCCCAATTATTCCCATTGAATTTAAACTTTGTAGTTGAGTGACTGAGGTTCCCACTATTAGATCTGACATACAGAGAAGAATAATTACAGGGCTCTTCAAAGATGCAGGTGCTGCCCTCACAAATCTATTTCACAAGGCATTGGTCAAGGGTATGCCTCTGAACCCTACCAGCTGGGATGAGTAGGTCTAAAGTGACTAATCCACTCCACTATCCCAATATCCCCAAGCCTTTGGATCCCTTCCTTTACATTAAACCAAGAGAGATCAGGCGTTTCCAGCTTGCTCACAGTGGGCCATCTTTTAATCCATATTTCAGCTAACTAAACCAATAAACTACTAGAACCTTTTTTAATTCTCCAAGCTGCAACATTAAAAGCAGAGTCCCTATTTAGTGGGCCCAAATAAATAAATTCAGCCTGATCCAAGTCTATGTTCCTTCCACCATTATCCCATACCCTCAATACCCATTCTCATGCCTGCTCTCCAGATTTCTGTTTATGTAAATTAGAGAACTCAAACAGTTCCTTTTGAGTGTAGCACACCTCCTCATGGGTCACACTCTCAATCTCACCTCTAGGGGTCCACCAGGACTTTAGTCTAGATACAAGTCTAGAAGCAAACAGAGGTGTTGGGGGTGGCTCCTGAGGAGAATCAACACTATTTTGCCTGGCAGCTGCCTCAGGGGAGGCCATTACTGTTGCCTCAGGCAGTATGGGGTTTATCTCCTCAGACAAAGGTAGAAAGGCTGATGGCAGCATGGGTTGGGGAGGGGATATTGCCACTACTGGAGACAGGGAAGCTGTTTCTTCTGGCAAAAAAGGTTCATCAGAGTTTACAAGCTCATTGTCCCCAGCTTCATCAGAATACTCCCACATGTCCCCATTCCAAGTTGCAGGATCCCATTCTTTTCCAATCAATGCCCTCACTTTAACAGTAGGCACCTGGTGAGGCTGTGCATGCATCTTTCATTGCAGATCAGCCACTCACATGATAAGAGCTTGTGTCTGCTTCTCTACAATTTCAGCTCTTCAACTCTTTCTCTACAGGAGATAAGACTCTCACTCTGGGCAATCTTAGCAGATTTGAGGCTCAGTGTCTGCTTCTGAAGGCAGGAGTTAGATAATCTCTGAGTTCATCATTTTCTTTTGTCACTTTGCCCAATGAACTTAGGAGCAACCAACAAGCTTCATTATGTTCTGTGGTTCTGCATATACAGTCAAGGGTATTATGTATAGAGTCACTAAATTTCTTGCCTCTCTTGAGCGGTGAATCATGAAGGTCAAATGCATTTATTCTGCATAACTCTCTACATAGGTCACACCAAGGGCTATCAGTGTTCTCCATACTATTAGAAGTAGAGTCCTTAGCATTTTTGGGTCTAATCATGTTAAGCAGCCAACTCCAGAAACCCCCAAAACAAAAAAAGAACTCCATCCTTAATATTCCATTCCTCTAGAACCACTCCTGGTACCAAAATTTGTATTAGGATTCTGTACAGGAATAGAACTAACAGGAAATATATATATATATATGTGATATATATATATATGTTATATATATATATGTAATATATATGTATATGTAACAGGGTATATATATTCATATTTATTATTTAAGTGACTTTAATAACATATATATATAAATAAATAAAGGAAAGTTTATTAAGTAGTATTAACTCACACGATCACGAGGTCCCACAATAGTCCATCTGCAAGCTGAGGAGTAAGGAAACCAGTTTGCGTTCCAAAGCTGAGGAACTTGGAGTCCAAAGATTGAGGGCAGGAAGCATCCAGCATGGGAGAAAGATGTAGGCTGGGAGGGTAAGCCAGTCTAGCCTTTTCACATTTTCCTGCCTGCTTTATACTCTGGCCACACTGGCAGCTGATTAGATGGTGCCCACCCAGATTAAGGGTGGGTTTTCCCTTCCCAGCCCACTGACTCAAATGTTAATCTCCTTTGGCAACACCCTCACAGACACACCCAGGATCAATACTTTGCATCCTTCAATCCAATCCAGTTAACACTCAGTAGTAACCATCACAAAGGTTAAATCTAGAGCTTCTTTCTTTAACACAACCTGTTTCTGTACTCTTTGCATGAGACTAAAGTTTAAAAATTGAGAAGTTCATATCACATGTCTCATTTCCAGGTAACGTTTATATTCTTTTTTCTTAGTATAAAACAAAAATGTTGGGTTTAGTTATTATAACTCTGGTAACTTACAGATGACTACAAATAGCATCAAAAAGTGAGTTTTATGTCTTCTCCCCTTAAGTCTGGATTGGCTTCTGACTGCTTTGACAAATACAGTGTGGAAGAAATGATGCCATACAAGTTTTGGGCTTAGAATTCAAAGAGACCTATAGTTTCTTCCTTGGTCTAAGTGGAGCGCTGAGCTAAAATGTAAGTTTTACTATCTTGCTGGAGATTTCATGGAAAGGCACTAAGATTACACGGAAAGGATAAAGGGAGAACCCAGCCCTGCCTGCTAGCTCTCTCCTCCAAGATGGCACACATTTGTGTAAAGTCATCTTGGACATTCCAGACCAGAAAAATTATTAGCTGAACTTCTCCAAATCACCCCAGTTAATCCCAGGTGAGCAGCTGAATTGTCCAAGCAAGCACAACTTGAATTCTTCACCCACTTAATTGGTAGATAAAAGAAACATGTTATTTATGTCACTAAATTTTGAATGAGTGCATTATGCAGCATTCATATCTGGAACAATAGATATTAAAGCTTCTTTTAAGCAAAGAGGAAGATGACCATGTCTGTGATATTATTTTACAGTTAGGGAAAAAACCATGCTTTATCACCCTGTCACACAACTGTAATGAAAACGAAATAATTATCTCTTTATCAGTTTAATCCAAATAGAAGCTTCTTTAACTCTGAAGTAAAAGGGATTGATGTTTGTCACATAAAAGGATAATTGTCAAGTATTACAATTAGCACATGCAAAAATTTAAAACTATCTCAATATATTATTGTTTTTTAAATAGTAAAAGTTTAGGAAAATTTATAATAGTATAATATATAGACTTCATAATAATGATATCCAAATGTATGCCCAATATAAGAAATTGTTTTAACAAGTATTTATTGATTTCTATTATATAAAAAGCTATATGTCTGACCTTCCACTACATGACAAGCACTGGAACTCATATCTTACTGAATATAATGACTATAATTAAATATGTAGTAGCTAGATGCTTCATATCTGTCCAGAACATTAACAGCCTCAAATATGTATCACTGTATTTAAGTGACTTTAGTAACATAATTTAAAACAAACACATCTGTACAAATTTAGAAAGCTGTATAACCGAATAGAGTGCATTAAAGAGTAAAAGTGTACATAATGATTCTATTTTAATCATAGTAAATTGTAGTGGAGTTACTCAGGTTATCACAAGGGCAGAAAATGGCTTGGAAAGCAGTGGTTAAAAAAGGGACATTACTCATATTTTTATAATTTTTCCTTAGACCTACTCCAGATATGTAGGAAAGCATTTTAATCTACAGTTAAAATACCCTCATCAGCCTGGGAAAGGTGGTGTGCTTGAAAAAGATGTCAAAATTTAATTTAATGGACTATACTAAAATAGTGTCTCAGTGCAACTATCTACATTCACAATATTAATGTTCATATCTTACTTGAAAGAACAGTATTAGTATAACCAGGTCACTCATGCAAACAGGAGACTCCCATCTTATAATAACAACTTCCCACCACAGTTTGATCAGGCTCAGTGACCTAAAGGTAATAAATGCCTAAGCCAACAAACCAAACAGCAGATACATAAATCAGCTGCCAATAACAGTCTTTCAAGCCATCCAACCCTCTGGGATTGATGTGTTTAATTAAGAAAAATACATTGTGTGGTGTTGAATCACTAATGATGTTATAAAGCAAATAGTATTTAAATGATTTACCTTGCAATATCTGTGTACTAATTATATTATTAATACTGCATGAACAGGTGATGTAAAGAAAATAGAAATAAGATTTATCGTGTTGTGAGTTTTAAAATCATGAGCAATCAGCTACTTCTTTGAATCAAAACACAAAAATGACAATCATCATGAAACACAAAAATTGCATTTGTTGAAGGTACAGTTGTGGGTTTACGCTTTTATTTTCCAATGAGCCTCCAAGGTCCTAACTTTTGATGATCATAGTAAATATATTCTAATCTCTTGAAGAATACACTGTGATTATATTGGGATAATGAGTTCCACCTGCCAAACACATACACAGAATAGAACAGGTAAAGGTAACAGGACACAGAATAAAATTAAAATCATAGGAAATAAGATGTCTGCTGGTTCTTGTTCCTTAACTGGTTGGAGGTTCAGGGAAGATTTGAGGCAATAAATTAATGTCTTACAGGAATATTTTCTATGGACTACAAGTCCATATGATGATACATCCCATATTGAGTACACTTAGTAATTGAGGCTAGAATCAACTACTATATTTGAGTCACTATGCTGCCTTGACTTTCTTATCACTGTCTTAGTTTCCTCATCTGGGCCCCAGGATCCTTATCCAAAAGGGAGTGGAATAATAGCATCTACCTCACATAATTATAAAAATTTAGTTAGTAACAAATACAAAGTTCTCAATTTCTGACATAATGTAAGTTCCATAGAAGAATAAAATATGATACTCAATTTATATCATGATCCTGACAATGACTTTAATGACTTGGGACTTCACATCTTCCTAAAATACCTTCTAGCATTTCAATATATATATTTCGAGACCGAGTCTCGCTCTGTGCCCAGGCTGGAGGGCAGTGGCATGATCTCGGTTCACTGCAAGCTCCACCTCCTGAGTTCACGCCATTCTCCTGCCTCAGCCTCCCGAATAGCCGGCACTACAGGCTCCCGTTACCACACCCGGCTAATTTTTTTGTATTTTTAGTAGAGACGAGGTTTCACCGTGTTAGCCAGGATGGTCTCGATTTCGTGACCTCGTGATACACCAGCCTCGGCCTCCCAAAGTGCTAGGGTTACAGGCGTGAGCCACCGTGCCTGGCCTCAAATATGTTTATGTATGCATTAGTACACTCCAATATTTGAATCAGTACCTGAGGGCTTACTATATATACAATACATGTGTAGTGTACTGAATGTAGTATTATGTTCCACTAGATAGTCTAACATTTATTAACCTATTAGATAAATATAGATAAATATGTGTGTGTAAGTGTGTGTTTGTATATACATACTCACAGCCAAAATGTGTGTATGTGGGAAGAGAAGGCAATTTTTTTAATTTGAAGTTTTTATATAGTAGGGAAAATTGAAACAACAGGATTTCAGCAGATAAGAATTGGGATAATTTAAATTGAAGAATATTAAGCAGCATGGAACTTTGCAGTCTGGTGCAATAAACTGACAAAAAAGTTTATATGAGAATAGTGAGAACACAAACAAAACTACAATTTGTAATATGTTTTAAAAGTAGTAGATAATGAAATTGAAGGAAAGATGGGCATCATAGTTAAGAGAAGAAAATTAAACTTGATTCCAAGAGGGGAGCCAAACAAATCCTTGAGTCCTCTACTGATATTATGTAATCAGAATTTTATAAGGATTGGTCTGGCTTAGATGGACAGAGACTGCAGAAGGTAAAGGAAGTGGTTGCCATATGGTTATAGTAATTTAGAATTGGGGTGATAGAGCAGTGGACTGAAGTAGTGCAGTGGTACAAGCAGAAACAATCAAGGACAGGCTTTCATGGGAAACTGAATTTAGAAGATGGAGGGAAAATATCTAGACAATCGTTTTTCTGATATTTTTAGTTTAGTATGTAACAATTTATGGTAGTACTAATATAGAAGGGTGCAGGGAAAGAAAAGCTAATATTACAGAGTGAATGCCAATTTTAATTGCTGAACTTGTGATTCTTGAAAGAAGAAGTTTAAAATGGAGAAATTTCAGCAAAAGCTGAGACTTATGTACATAGGAGATTATGTATATAGGAGTGAGGCCCAAGTGAGGGCCCAAACCTAGAGCATCTCAACGAAATCCCCTGTATTTCATATATTCCAATGCCAAACCTGAAAATTACACTAGACTTCTGAATTTCAAATCAAGGAATGCCCATTTAAAATATCTCCTTTAGTTAGGTCTCCTTTTATCAATTCTGCCACTTTCATTAATTCTATCAATTCTGCTGAAAAGAATAAAAATGCATTTTCAAAGAGTGATTCCAATGATTGGAATCCAACTTATTATTTATATATAATTGTGTTGCCTTTATTTATGATTAAATTTGTTGTTTTGTACAAATCAATGGTACCTAAGAATTTAAGCTATCCAAAATCTCTGTTTTGTAAATTGTCTTTAATTATTAAGGAAATAAAGCTTGTAGTCTGATTTGTGGAATCAGGAAGTTTGCTTTGACTAAAATAAAAGAAAAATGAAGTCATAATCAATTTAATGTCTTCTGCTATCAGTAAAAAGCAAGAGGCACATCTTACCTTATAAGCTAAATGCAAAACAGATGTTGTTCAGTGAATTTGACTCTGGACCATTTTAATTTTTTACTTTTAAGACAACATTTAAAGATGCCAGATTGTTCTAATCACAAGTGTCAACCATTCATTAGCTTAATGGAAAAAGGTAACAGATTATGTATATAATAGTCACCCGGGGAGAAGATATACATTTACAGCCCATAACACTTATGTAGATAGATTGTAGACATAATAATCTTCCACAGGAGAGAGAGAGGTAAACAATTACTCTAATGGAAAGCAACAAAATGTGATTAACATTAAATGCCACCCAAAGACAGATATTTGTGGTGAGAATGACATAGAGGACAACTATATAACTGGGTCTTATCTTTTGGACAACACAGGTAAGGAAAACAGATGTGGTGAGATGCCTCAGTTGAAGAACTGTTGTAGATTTGCTTTTTATTTTAGAAGGAATCCAAAACATATTTTTCCTGGCATGGTATTTTCCTGGCATGATAAATTGAGTTCCTAAAGTGGATTCCAAAAAATAACTCAATTCTCTGTGAATATGGTGAGCTATAACTCCCATGATTGTATTAGTTTCTATGTCACAGTTGATGTTAAGATAGAGAGATTATCTTCCTGGTCTTTAGTATGTAATTACATGAGCCCTTAAAAGCAGAGAACTTTCTTCATCTGATGGCAGAAGTCAGAGAGATTTAAGGCATGAGAAGGACTAGATGTACAGTTGATGAACTGACGATTCAATGGGCCACGTGAAAATAAATTTGGTGTCTTTAGGAACTGAGAAGGATCATTGGCTAAAAGCCAGCAAGCAAAGGCGAACCTCAGCCATACCCTGCAATGAACTAAATTATGCCAATAATGGAATGAACTTGAACAATTCTCCCATGAGAATCCACGTGATGAATAATTTGAGTTTGAACTTGTAAGACCCTGAACATAGAACTTAGGCAAGCCCACCTCTAGATTTTAGACTTATAGAACTCTGACTTTGAAAAAATAACGTTAGAGAAAAAATTATTGGTTTTATTAAAGCTCAAAAATCAAACATTTGCCATGTGTTAAATGCCTACATTATGGGCTTTTAAATATTATTTTAAATATAAAATATGAATAGCCATGAATAAGCAAAATGAAGATGTGTCACGATTCAAAGTTAATTTAAAAGAGAGATGCTTAGGAAGAGTGCAATAATGTAGCCAAAATGCCATAATGGCATTTTTGGTCAACGACAGGCCACAATGATGGTGGTTCCATAAAATTATAATAGAGCTAAAAGATTCCTATCACCTAGTGACATTGTAGCTGTTGTGAGGTCGCGGCGCAATGCGTTACTCACTTTTTTCTAATGTAAACATCCTGCTGCTCTGCCAGTCATAGAAATGTCTAGCACATACAATTATGTGCAGCATATAATACTTGATAATTACAATAAATGACTATGTTACTGGTTTAGGTATTTACTATGCTCTACCTTTTATCATTATTTTAGTGTGTACCCCTTCTACTTATAAACAAAAGAACATCAGTGTAAAACAACCTTAGGCAGGACTTTCAGCACATATTGCAGAAGAAGGCATTGTTGTCGTAGAAGATGACAGCTCCATGTGGATTATTGTCCCCGAAGACTTTCCAGTGAAGCAAAATGTGGAGGTGGAAGACAGTGATTTGAATGATCCTGACCCTGTATGTATTTGTGTCTTCGTTCTTAAAAAAAAATTAAAAAAGATACATATGTATACATATATATAAATTTTAAATAGGAAAATGCTTATAGAATAAGGACATAAAGAAATAAAATATTTTGTACAGCTGTACAATGTGTTTTTGTTTTGAGCTCTTATTACAAAAGAGTAAATAAATAAATCAAGTTTAAAGTTAGACATTTACAGTAAGCTAAGGTTAATACATTATTGAAAAAGAAACATATGTTTTGTACATTTACTGTACCGTAGTGCACAGTAATGTCCTAGATCTTCGCATTCACTCAACACTCACTCACTGACTCACCCAGAGCAGCTAGCAGTTCTGCAAGCTCCATTCATGGGGTCTATATGGTATAGCTTTTTAAAAAAAATCTTTCATATTGTATTTTTACTGTACGTTTTTTACATTTAGATATGTTTAGATACACAAATACTTACTTTTATAATTGCCAGCAGTATGCAGGACAGTAACATGCTGTATAGGTTTACAGCATAGGAGCAACTGGTTGTACCATGTAGCCTAGGTGTGTAGTGGGCTGTACCACCGAGGTTCGTGTAAGTACACTCTGTGATGTTTGCACCAAGACAAAATCACCTTATAGTACGTTTTTTAGACTGTATCCTTGGCATTAAGTAACAGATGACTACACATATATCTTTATTTTGCATATTAAGTATTAAACTGAGAGACAGAGCATTTCAAAAAAATATATTTGACTTACGTAGTCAGGCTTATCAATATATGATGAAATGCAACATGTGGCTGAATATAAATTCTGAGTTTATATTTTCTTTAAATTACCATCATATTATTTATTATGTATCTAATTTATTTGCACTTACCTATGAGAAAAAGAATTGTGCTTTGGATCTACAGTTGCCTCATGCTAAGATTTCTCTTAATAAGGACTTAAATATTTATGAAATTTCCTCTTTATAAGGAAATATATAAAAATAAAGGTCATTTTATTGCAAAAGTGATGAAAAGAAATAAATATTCGTCTCTATTTTTAAGGGGGGCTGATCCCGAGTGCACTGTGGCAGGTAGCAGTATAGATTTTTGTGAAGCAGCAGTGTGCTGTGATATGACTAGCAGGCGAAGAAGGAAGGAAATGAAGTCGCTCAATTCTAATATGGCATTATTACTCCTATATTTGGAATCAACATGTGGAATTTCTAGGTGTGAGTAACTCATTGTGCTGTGCCCTCCTGCTCCTTTCTTTCTTTTTTTTTTATTATACTTTAAGTTTTAGGGTACATGTGCACAATGTGCAGGTTTGTTACATATGTATACATGTGCCATGTTGGTGTGCTGCACCCATTAACTCGTCATTTAACATTAGGTATATCTCCTAATGCTATCCCTCCCTGCTTCCCCCACCCCACAACAGGCCCCAGTGTGTGATATTCCATTTCCTGTGTCCATGTGTTCTCATTGTTCAATTCCCACCTATGAGTGAGAACATGCGGTGTTTGGTTTTTTGTCCTTGAGATAGTTTGCTGAGAATGATGGTTTCCAGTTTCATCCATGTCCCTACAAAGGACAAGAACTCATCATTTTTATGGTTGCATAGTATTCCATGGTGTATAAGTGCCAAATTTTCTTGATCCAGTCTATCATTGTTGGACAATTGGGTTGGTTCCAAGTCTTTGCTATTGTGAATGGTGCTGCAATAAATGTACGTGTGCATGTGTCTTTATAGCAGCATGATTTGTAATCCTTTGGGTATATACCCAGTAATGGGATGGCTGGGTCAAATGGTACTTCTAGTTCTAGATCCCTGAGGAATCGCCACACTGTCTTCCACAATGGTTGAACTAGTTTACGTTCCCACCAACAGTGTAAAGTGTTCCTGTTTCTCCACATCCTCTCCAGCACCTGTTGTTTCCTGACTTTTTAATGATGGCCATTCTAACTGGTATGAGATGGTATCTCATTTTGGTTTTGATTTGCATTTCTCTGATGGCCAGTGATGATGAGCATTTTTTCATGTGTCTTTTGGCTGCATAAATGTCTTCTTTTGAGAAATGTCTGTTCATATCCTTTGCCCACTTTTTGATGGGGTTGTTTTTTTTCTTTTAAATTTATTTGATTTGATCTTTGACAAACCTGACAAAAACAGGAAATGAGGTAAGGATTCCCTATTTAATAAATGGTGCTGGGAAAACTGGCTAGCCATATGTAGAAAGCTGAAACTGGATCCCTTCCTTACACCTTATACGAAAATTAATTCAAGATGGATTAAAGACTTAAATGTTAGACCTAAAACCATAAAAACCCTAGAAGAAAGCCTAGGCAATACCATTCAGGACATAGGCATGGGCAAGGACGTCATGTCTAAAACACCAAAAGCAATGGCAACAAAAGCCAAAATTGACAAATGGGATCTAATTAAACTAAAGAGCTTCTGCACAGCAAAAGAAACTACCATCAGAGTGAACAGACAACCTACAGAATGGGAGAAAATTTTTGCAATCTACTCATCTGACAAAGGGCTATATCCAGAATCTACAATGAACTCAAACAAATTTACAAGAAAACAAACAGCTCCTGTCTTTTCTACAGCTACAATGTCACTAGGTGATAGGAATCTTTTAGCTCCATTATAATTTTATGGAACCACCATCACTGTGGACTGTCGTTGACCAAAAATGCCATTATGGCATTTTGGCTATATTATTGCACTCTTCCTAAGCACCTCTCTTTTTTTTTTTTTTTTACCCAACAAATATTTATTGAATACCTACTACGTGTTAGACACGGTTCTAGGTAGTTGGGACATAACAGTGACCAAACTTTTTTTTTTTTCTTTTTTTTTTTTTATTATACTTTAGGGTTTTAGGGTACATGTGCACAATGTGCAGGTTTGTTACATATGTATCCATGTGCCATGTGCACCTCTCTTTTAAATTAACTTTGAATCATGGCACATCTTCATTTTGCTTATTCATGGCTATTCATGAATATTCACATTGCATTTCCCATATATTTTTGTCTGTCTCATGATTATTTTGCCACTCATTTCTAGTCAAATGTGTCTGTCTTCCAAATTTGTGGAAAATAATAATTCTTTTATTTTCCTATCTCATTCTTTTACTATTTTTTTTTTACATTTTTTTCTCCCAGTATTATGAATCTTTTTGAAACTGTTGGGCATATATTTTTTTCTATATGATTACACTGAAGAATACAAAATATCAACTCTGCCTATTTATGTTAGGGTTACTTGTTTTGAGGGCTTTAATACTAAGTGATCATCATTTTAAATCATGATTCAAGAGTAATAAATGTGACTTGATCTCTACTTGATTGCACAAATGAACCATGAAAATGATCCAGCATGATTTGCAGATGACCAGATTAGAAGACACTTTGAATTATTAGAGTTGAGGCTTCTGAATAAAAGAGATAAGTTATTTTTCACTCACTCTCTCCACTGTCTTCATTTTTCTGTGTCTTTCTTCCATGATATTGCAGTTAAGCAATTTTCAGTAAGATCACAAATCTGTTTCTAAATGCAAAATACTTTTTAAATTCCTTATCGCATAACCTTTCAACATCTGATAATATTGGCCATTCCCTCCTTAAATCGCCATTACCTCTGAATATCTTAGCTTGTGTTCTTCCTACTTTCTCCATCATTTCTTGCCCATATTCCTATCTTTTCCCATCCTCTTCTTCCCAGTCATGAAATGTTGGAGTCCTCAGAGTTCTCTCGTAGGTCTAATTTCTTATTCTGTATTTTCCCTGTAGACAATCTCAACTACCAATTATAAGCAGATGACTACTCCTTATTTTGCATAACGAATATAGAATTCTCTCAATTTATCTAACTGCCAATTTACAATTTTCTCTTAGATGCCTGACAGTAGCTGAAACTTTATATGCCAGAAGCCAAGGTTTAAGACTTTATTCATTAGTTATCTATCGCTATGCAGCAAATTACCACCAAACTGGGTGGATTAGTAAAAATCTTTATGTATTTGTTTTCTGTCACAGTTTCTCTAGTTAAGAAATTTGAAAATGGCCTGACTAGATTATTTTGGCTTGAGGACTCTCAGGAGATTCAGTCAGATTTTGTTCATTACTGCAACCATTTGAAGGCTTTACTGCAGATAGAGAATATTTTTCCAAAGTGCCTTAATTACATGACGGACTAATCGGTGCTGGCAGTTATCAGAAGTCCTCAGATACTCTCCACAAGTATGTTTCTTGAGGGTTAAGTATCCTCATAACAACAGATGAATTCTTCCAGAGTGAGAAATCCAAGAGACAAAGCTGGATGCTGCAAAATTATCTACACGGAATTCTATTGGTTACCCAGGTCAGTTATGATTCAGAAGGAGAAGGCAGGTCTCAAGAATGTGAGGATAATTGGCAGGGCACAAGAAGTTACGGCACAAGAATAGTGAGGATTATTGGAGCCATCTTGAAACCTCATTTCCATACTGCATATGCTTATATTTTTCTATACTTTTTGTGAAAATAGTTTGTCAAGCCAATAATCTAAGAGTCATTCTTGAAAGCTCCCTCCCCTTTACTATTTCATATTAACTTTATTGCTTATCCCTGTATTTTTTGCCTCTTCAATTATGTTTACTTTTATTTTATTTCTCTTTTTATTTTTCTAGAGACGGGGTCTAATTCTGATGCTCAGGCTGGAGTGTAGTTATGCAATCATCATTCACTGCAGCTTCAAAATCCCGGGTGCAAACTATCCTCCCACTTCAGCCTCCAGAGTAGTTAGGACTGCAGGCACATGCTAACATCCTGGCTAATTTTGTTTTTAAGTTTTTTGTAGAGATGGAGTCTCAATATGTTGCCCAGGCTGGTCTGGAACTCCTGGCTTCAAACAATCTTCCTGCCTCAACCTCCCAAAATGCTGGGATAACAGGAGTTAAGCCATCATTCCCAGCCTCAGATGTTTCAAATCTACTAATTTATGGATGCTGTGAATACCACCTTAGCCCAGATATTTCCAATTGCAGGTGTTTTTATTTGCCTGAAATCATTTACTTGCACTGCAGTTAAAGTAAACTTTTTAAAACACAAAATGCATTGTGCCATATGCCAACTGAAAATATACACGCATACCTCAGTTTTTGGGCCTCATTTTATTGCACTTTACAGATGTATTTTTTTGCAAATGGAAAGTTTTTGGCAATCCTGCATTGAATAAATCTATCAGTGCCATTTTTTCCAACAACATATGCTCACTTTATGTCTTTGTGTCACATTTTGGTAATTCTCACAATATTTTAAACTTCTTCATTATTATTAAATTTATTATGGTGATCTGTGATCAGCCATCTTTGATGTTAACACTGTAATTGTTTGGGGACACCAAGAACTTTCTGTACATATAATAGCAAACTTAATCAACACATGTTGTGTATGTTCTGACTGTTCCACCAACCAGACTCTGCCCTGTCTCTCCCTATCCTAAGGCCTCCTTATTCCCTGAGACACAAAAGTATTGAAATTAGGCCAATTAAAAACTCTACAATGTCCTCCACATGGGGTTCAAGTAAAAAGGAAGAGTCACAAGCCTCTTACTTTAAATCAACAGCTAGAACTGATTAAGCTTAGTGAGATGGCATGTCAAAAGTGAAGACAAGCGGAAAGCTAGGCCTCTGTGCCAAACAGTTACTTACCCAAGTTGTGAGTGCAAAGGAAAAGTTATTGAAGGAAATTAAAAGTGCCACTTCAGTAAACACACAGATGGTAAGAAAGTGAAACAGCTGACTGAGTGCGGTGCCTCATGCTTGTAATCCCAGGGTTTTGAGAGGCCGAGGCAGGCAGATCACGAGGTCAGGAGTTCAAGACCAGCCTGGCCAACATGGTGAAACCCCATCTCTACTAAAAATAATAATAATAAAAAAATTAGCTGGGCATGGTGGCAGGCACCTGTAATCCCAGCTACTTGGGAGGCTGAGGCAGGAGAATCACTTGAACCTGAGAGGCAGAGGTTGCAGTGATCTGATATTGCACCACTGCATTCCAGCCCAGGTGACAAAGCGAGACTCCTTCCCCTACCCCAACCCACCCCGCACCCCCTCCGCCCCCCCCCAAATAAAGAAAGTGAAACAGCCCTATTGCTGATATGGAGAAAGTCTTGAAGATCTGGATAGAAGATCAAACCAGCCACAGCATTATTTTAAGCTAAAGCCTAATCCAGAGCAAGGCCCTGACTCCATTAAATTGTATGATGGCTGAGAAAGACAACGAAGCTGCAGAAGAAAAGTCTGAAGCTAGCAGTTTGTTTCATGGGGTTTAAGGAAATAAGAAGCCATCTCCATGACATAAAAATACAAGGTGAAGCAGCAAGTGCTGATGAAGAAGCTGCAGCAAGTTATCCAGAAGACCTAGCTAAGATCATTGATGGAAGTGGGTACATTGAACAGAAGATTTTCAATGTAGATGAAATAGCCTTTTATTGGAAGAAGATCCCATCTAGGACTTTTATAGCTAGGGAGGAGAAGTCAAGCCTAGCTTCAAAGGACAGGCTGACTGTCTTGTCGGGGACTAATGGAGCTTATGACTTTCAGTTGAAGCCAACGCTTATTTGCCATTC
This sequence comes from Symphalangus syndactylus, assembly GCF_028878055.3. Taxonomy (NCBI): domain Eukaryota; kingdom Metazoa; phylum Chordata; class Mammalia; order Primates; family Hylobatidae; genus Symphalangus; species Symphalangus syndactylus. The sequence goes on from NC_072428.2 coordinate 18,035,616, forward strand.
TGAAAATCCTAGAGTCCTAATAAATTATACTAAATTTATTCTGCCTGTGCTCTATAAGAGGAACAATAAAGGCTGGATGATAGGATATCTCTTTACAGTGCAGTTTACGAATATTTTAAGCTCATTATTGAGACCTACTGTTCAGAAAAAAATGATTTGTTTCAAAATATTACCTCTCATTGACAATGCTCCTAGTCACCCAAGAGTTCTGGTGAAGATGTACAAGGAGATTAATGTTGGTTTCATGCCTGCTAATACAATATTCAAACTGCAGCCCTTGGATTAAGAAGTAGTTTCAAATGTTAAGTCTTATTATTTAAGAAACGTATTCCATAAGGCTGTAGCTGCCATAGATGGGGATTCTGCTTATGGATCTGGGCAAAGGAAATTGAAAACTTTCTGGAAATAATTCCCTTTTCTAGATGTCATGAAAAACATTTGTAGTTCATGGGAAGAGGTCAAAATAACACGAAGAGGAGTTTTGAAGAAGTCCATTTCTACCCTCATGAATGACTTTGAGGGGTTTCTCCATGATGGTGGAGAAAATATCTGTAGATGTGGTGGAAATAGCAAGGAAATTAGAATTAGAAGTGGATTCTGAAGATGTGACTGAATTGCTGCAATCCTATGATCAAACTTAAACAGATGAGAAATTGCTTCTCATGGATGAGGAAAGGAAGTGGTTTTTTGAGATGAAATCTACTCCTGGTGAGGATGCTGTGAACACTGTTGAAATAAAAACAAATGATTTAGAATATTACCTAAACTTAGTTGATAAAGCAGAAGCAGGGTTAGAGAGGATTTATTCCAAATTTGAAAGAAGTTTTACTGTGGATAAAACACTATCGAACATCATTGCATGCTACAGAGAAACCTTCTTTGAAAGTAAGTCAATTGATGTGATAAACTTTATCATTGTTTTATTTTAAGAAATTGCTACAGCCACTTTAACCTTCAACAATCATCACCCTGATCAGTCACCAGCCATCAACAAGTCAAGACCTTTCTCCAGCAAAAAGATTGTGACTTGCTGAAGGCTGAGATGATCATTCACAATTTTTAGTAATAAAGTATTTTTTAATAAAAGTGTGTCCTTTTTTGATATAATGATATTGTACACAATAAACTACACTATAGTGTGAACATAACTTTTATATACACTGGGGAACCCACAGATTTATGTTACTCACTTTGCTGGGGAGCCCAAAAGTTTTTTTTTTTACTCACTTTACTGCAATGTTTGCTTTATTATAGGTTTGGCATTTTCCTACTTCACCAGCTACAACTCTAGTGATATTCCCCTCTCTCTATGTTTTCAGACATACACAGAACCATTTAGGTTTTTTGGTTTGCCATATTCTTGTGCACATGGAGATTTAGCTACCCTTCTAACCATATTACTAATTTATTTCATGTTTTCTCAGTTAATTAACATCATATCGCTTTTTTATATCTTACTTCCTCAAGAAAAATTCACATTTCCTCTGACTAGGATAAATTTTGTGTAATATGTTACCAGTGCAAGATCCTTGCACTCCTATTTCTTACAGGGTCATAATTTTACTTTTGCAGGGGCTTCCCCTTTGCGTATCCTATCTGTTTAGCTACATTAGTGTTCACCACATTTTATGCATCTTTGTCTTTGTGATCTTCCATTAAACCAAAAACGAAGAATAGGGAGGTAGGAATATTGTAAGATTTTTGCTTATTTGTTTTGCTTTTGTTCGTCATCGTAAAGCTGACTATCAATGTACGATTAAATACTGACTGAAGAGAAGTCCCTAACTGCTGCTATGGTGTATACAAAAACAATGAGTATGGTATCCAGTTGGGTTTGAAAAAGTCAACATAATCATAGTAACATCAAGTTTAGGTAAAGGATTCAGTCACATGTGCTAAGGTTAAGGAAAACTGTGTTTTGAGAGAGAGGAACTAGTTCATCTCCATTGTGTTGTATTCCTAACATTTGCAAACTCATGGTACTTAATTCAACTTTCTTTATCCATTGACCACATTTGTACAATACTATGCCAATACTCAGCCTATTTGATAACAACCACTGAAAAAACAAAGTACGTGGCCTACAAACCCACAGCCAAAATAAATCCCATAAGTATATGAATATTTGATCTGGTGAGCTAATTAATCAGTTAATTCATGGCTACACAATAATCCTAGGAAGACATGCAACTCAAACACTTAAGCACCTGGCATATGTAAAATATTATACCTGTGTTTATCTACATAAAAGACCATATGATATGTTCATTTAAGTTGCTTAACGTTTATTCAGTAAGATAACTTTGACATAACTATTTATAATTTAAGTTAAATTGTAAAAAGCGTCCTAATATGGCATAAAGTGTCTTCCTTATGCTCTAGAACAGTTTTTCTTGAGGGTTGGGAATTTTCAGGCTTATCATTCATCTTCTGCCATTTCAGCAATCCACCAATACTACTATTGCTGTTGTACAAAAGCAAAAGAAAATACATGTCTCAGTGAATCAAATGTTGACTTTTATTAAAACACCAGAGAAACTATTTTGATAAGAAAGTCACCGAGTGATACCTGATCCTGTGCCTCTCAGCCCCAAATTTTTAGAAACAAGTTAAATACTTTGCTTGGAGCCTACTGTTGTGTAAATTTTCATAGGCAACCTCTTAACCAATAGCTCCAGGTCAAAAACCATCTCCAGCCTGGTAGCATATCTCCATGCACTCAATAATTATCATGAAACTTACATTTTAGTTATTTTGTTTTCTATCCCAGTTAGAGAAAATTGCTAGAATTTTAGAAAAATAAAGTTTATTCACTAGTTTTAAACAATGAGAGCTTTTGTGTAGGTGTTTGTGTGTGTGAGCTTTTAGCAAAAAGAAAAGATGGTAGCTGCCTTGTTCAAACACTTAAGAGAGCTTCTTGACAAACAAGTTTTATCGCAAATGCTGACAAAGCACAACGGAGAAAGAAAGTGGCAAATCAGAAGCTGAATTTAGGTACAAAATGAAGTGACTGATAGTGTGATTTCAAGTGGATTTGGAAAGGCTGCCTGGAAGAAATAGTACGGAAGTATTAAAAGTAGGTTGTTCTGTGGAACACAGCATATACAGAAGTAAGAGCTCCAGGCAAGAAAAAACATGATGAACAAAGCATTGCATTTGAAAACTGCCAACTATATTCGGTAAATAATGAGTCTCAAATGGTGATACTAAATATTCAATGTATGGCAGCATGGAGTAAGCACTGTGAATGTAAATTACTTGCAGGTCATATACTATGAGAGAAGAGTTGGATTATATGCTGCAGACAACTTATTTAGAGCTTTTCATTAGGATCACATAGTCCTAGAACTTATATATTTGAGAATCCAAATGCCTAACATGTGCACAAATTTGGTAGTTGACATTATTTCCAAGAAATTTAAAAATGTATAATTAGGTCTTTTAATTATTATTTTTTAAATTTAACTTAAGTTAATCTTCATAAGAAATCAATTTATATTTATACTAAATATACACTGTTATTCTCCTTGTTCTTATAGTAGGGGAAGAAATAGGGTGAGGAATAATGAAAACATATCAAAACCTCTTCTTCAGTTCATGAATCTCTCTTCAGCATGTAATAATATACCTGTTTTCCACAACTCAGAACTTTTCAGAGCTGTGTAATCACATGATATCAAACTCTAGAAGGTTTATAAGATTTCGTTCTAATATTAATCTTTGTTTTGCTATCCTAAACATTATTTCTCTAAGCAAAAGGGATTTTTTTTATCTTGATTGAAACAGGTTTAAGTCAAATGCAGAATGCTAAGAAAAGGTTTGCAGTGCTTTGCTGACATCTCACGAAGTCTACAAAAGCCACTCTGAACACTCAATAACATCAAATGTTAGCCATTATATTTTGGTTCATCTTTAGATGTTTTTCTATTTTTTTTTTTTTTTTTTTTTTTTGCCTTTGTGAGATGCTGTATGAGTCTCAGGTAATTAGAAGTTGATTAATCAAATTTCTAGCACCTCATTTGGTTGCTTATTTTTTTTCACTGCTGCAATGAATTCTGCCTTTAGCTAATGGATGATGGTGCTGATAACAGAGGACATTTTAATCATGGTGCACTGATGATAGATGGTCATTCTAGTTAATCAAATGTCGTTTGACAGAGTATTGTCTTTAGAGTCTGCACAGGTAGTGATTCAAAGGTGAGAGGCATGTGGTGGAGTAGAAGAAACATTGTAAGATTGTTTTAAATAATGTTGTTTGACCATGACATGAAAAATGAGAGACTGAATCCTGCAAGAATTTTTAAACCAACATTTACAATAGTTACTAAAATAAACTATGATAAAGAACTTATAAGAAAAATTATATTTAGTTAAACATTACATACTGAACTGTTTTGCAAATCAACTGTATTTTTACATTTTACTCTAACTACAAACATATGCTAAGAGAATGGCCATATACTATGAATTTATCTATTTTCATCAAAATCATTTTTGGAAGGATAGACGCCTGGCATATGAACCTTTGTCTTAAAAACTACAGATTTTAAAAATGCACAAAATATACAATTTGTTGAATAGATTTCGCTTAAAATTTGAGAAAGCTTAATAATATTTTTATGATTTTTTACATGTATGATGAGACAGATACTATCACTATAAACATAATTGTGGGACCAGAAGAGTGTGCAGTTGCAAAATTTAATAGAGTGAAAACAGAGCTTCCATACAATGGGAGGAGACCCAAAGGGGGTTGCCCACTCCCGGCTCGAATGCCTGGGGTATATATCCCAATCATTGTCCACCCCCCCCACCGTGCTCTCAGGTGATATATGATTTGACTATTTCTTTATCTCCTACTTTTAGCCTAATTTGTATTTTAGTGAGCCCTCTTTACTACCTGATTTGGTCCAGTGTGAGCTGAATTACAAGCCTCATGTTTAAAGGTGGGTGAGGTCACCTTCTTCAGCTAGGCTTAGGAATTCTTAGTCAGCCTAGGAAATCCAGCTAGACCTGTCTCTTAGTCCCTCCTCTCAACAGGAAAACCCAAGTGCTATTGAGGAGGTTGGCCCATGACAGTTCTTAACTGCTTCCTGCTGAATTGGGGCATAGTAGGGGTCATGCAGTTGAAATTTCCTCAGGAGGGGTGCCTTTGATGTCATTAACATCAGAGCATGGGCTAGGGGGCTGGTCCAGGGATCCACAGGAGATCTTGGTCATGGACTGCGTCTGGGGCTCCATTTGAGAACGATTTGTAGTTTTACAGCTTTGATTCTGGAAGAGACAAACTTAACAAGGAGGTTAAAGATACAGGGATTGATATGTATGGCCTGAAGTGAAGGTGAATATTTCTTTGGAACATTTCAAAGGCCCTGACTATCTACCTGATAGTTTTGAAAAGGCCTGGTTCAGTAAATAATGATTTGGCCATCTGATGGGTGCTATTAAATACCTAAGTGAAAGGTGTGGTGAAGGATTTTAAGTAATTTCCATTGGTTAGCTGCAGGCAAAAGTATTTTTCCTTCTTCAGTGACTAGCCATCCTGAGGGGAGGAAACTATGTGAGGTTCCCCATTCTATTTCTTCTGCTGAGTACTGGGGCTTGGTTTCCTGGAGGGGATTACCCCATAGTAGGGGTCCTTCTATAAGCATTTCTAATGGAGGGTCCCACCTTACAGCTCTATTGGCTTCAATATCTGCTTTGAGGTTCCCTTCTATTTCCCTTTCTTTTCCTTTCTGATGACCTCGGAAGTGTAAGACTGCCACGTCTTTAGTTTCTGTATAGCCAATAATAATCTCCTAATGGCTTCCTGATGTTTGATAGGTATTTCCTCAGGAGTTAGGAATTCCTTTTCTCTCCATATTGCTGCGTGGTCATGGAGGACTAAGTAAGCATACTTAGAGTGTGTATATATATTTACCCTTTTTTCCTTCTCCTAATTCCAGTGTATAATGGTCCCTGCTTTTGCTAGGATGTTTCTTCCTAACAAAGGAGTGGGGCTTTCAGGCATAATTAGAAAGTCATGTGACAGGAGTAAAGTTCCCCAGTCACAACTTAGTGGCTGGGAGAAGTATCTAGTGACTGCCTGTCCTAGGACCCCTCAGATAGTGACAGATCTGGTAAACAGTTGTCCGGGACAGGAGAGTAAGACTGAGAAGGCCGTGCCAGTGTCCAGGAGATAGTTAACCCACTAGTCCTCAATGGTCAAGCATACATCTGTGAGGGTGATGGCATGGGCTGGTGCTTGCCCCGGGCACCCTCAGTCCTGCTGCTGGATCATTTGGTTAGTGGCTTCTGACTCAGAAGTCCTTCATCTCCTGGGGCAGTGGGCCTTCCATGATTCCCTTGACATAAGGGGCACAGACAAGGGGACAATCTGTTTTAAACTGTCCTCATAGACTGCAGTGGAAGCAAGCCCTATTAGGCACTTGATTTGCCTAGCTTTTCCCTGTTCCAGAGCCTCAAAAGTCCTCTTGCCTGAGGGCCATGACTAAAGGGGTGCCCCCCCGCCTTTTTTTTTAATCCCGTTTGTCCCATTCTGCCTGCTCCTCCTGATCTCTATTATAAAAAACCAAGATTGCCAAGTTCTATAGGGTTTCTAAGTTTTATTCTGGGCCTAAGGCAGAATTTTGAAGTTTTTTCTAATGTCCACAACTGAGTGATAAACTTATCCTTTAAGATTAGTTGGCCTTCCATAGAGTCAGGTGACAGAGAGGTATGCTTCCTCAATGTCCCCCTTAGTCTCTCCAGAGAGGCTGTAGGATTTTCTTCCTTTCCCTGTGTTATAATGGACATCATTGAATAATTTATAGGCTTCTTCCTAGTTTTCCCTGGTTGTTTTAGCACGCAAGTTAGCAAATGTCTGAGGCCCCAATCTCCATGTTCTGATTCTGCTTCCCAATGAGGGTCTACACTGGGAACTGCCTGCTGGCCTGTAGGGAATTGTTCTCTTTCCGCTGTTGTCATCCTATCACTGACCTGACTGAAATACCAGAGATCGCCAAACTCTCAGGCTGCAGTTATGGCAGCATTTCTCTTATTTGGGGTTAGTGTCTGATCTAGCAGTAACATTATATCTCTCCATGTCAGATCAAAGGATTGTCCTAACCCTTGTAAAAACATCAAAAGAGCCATCAGGGTTATCTGAGAATTTACCTATGTCTATTTGAATTTGCTTCAAGTGTAACAGGGAAAAAGGTACATATACTCTGACTGGGCCGAATTCTCCAGAATACATCTTAAGGGTGTTTTTGCCTTGGGGGGAATATTTCCCATCTGAAAAAAGAACATAGGGATGCCAGCACCTCTAATCATTTTCGGATGAGCATTAATCCTAGAGCATCCTCTATTGTCCTAATGCTTATTCCTTTCCAGGGTGCATAACCACCCATGGACCTCTGCTTATCGGATTAGTGATGATCACCAATGTAGCAGTCCCGCACTCCTTTTCCCGCCTTTCTTGACCACAAAGAAAGGAGTCCAGGCTGCTGGATTCCAATGGTCCTTTACCAGTTTGTCCAACAGTGCCTTTGTTCTCAGGGGCGAGTCCCAGAGCTGGGCTGAGTTCCTGAGTAGCTACCCCATCAAGATGCATTCACATAAACAACAATTCTTATGTAAATTCATTTCAGAGAGGGTGTAGGTAACATTTTGAGTCAGGATTGACATTGAGTTTTTTTGATTCTGTAAGTGCTTTAAGGCTTGGCTGAGTGCAAACAGCTTGCATGTTTGAGCAGACCAATTATTAGGCAATTCTCCTAACTCTGCTTCCACAAGAGTCTCCCTATCAATTACTGAATACCCATTATGGATTTTTTCCCTTAATCACCTGGGAGAAACCATCTATCTCCTGTCCTGAAGGGAGATCCTCCTAGGTCTGGTCAGACCTTTGTATGGTAATTAAGATTTAAATCCCTCATTAGGAAACCTGCTGGGTTAAGGGTATTTTCAGTGGTTAATGTTAAATCACATTTTTCTAACAGAATAGCCCCATACTTTAAGATTTTTTAGTTAGTAAGCTACTTTTTTTTTTTTTTTTGACTTAGGATTGTTCTGAACTTGTGAGGTGTGCTCACAATAAGGTTTCCTCTAAATGTTATTTTTCTGCTTTCTTCTGTTAGCAAAGCAGTTGCTGCTACAGATTGAGTGCATTTGTGCCATCCTTTTAATTTACTCAATTTGCTTTCATCCTGATATATTATGTTGTCGCAGACCCAGTTCCAGTTGTTAAAGTACTGGGTCATCAGTTCTAAGGCCCTGGCCAAGGAGCCAAGACTTGGAGATTATATTGCAGAGGGGTAAGCTGGGTAGAAACTGGGGGAGGAGAGCATCTTACACAATGGGAGAGCAATCCTCCTAGCCATTTACAAACTTAGGGCTATGGCTCACAATAGAACTTGGGGCTCTGGCAAGGGTGGTGGGGAATGGGTCCCACATAACTTCCCATGTAGAGAGCTATATACCTAAATTTGGAGGGACACCAGGACAAGACTCCCTGGGCTCATAGCCTAGGTGCCTAAGGACACAGCATAGAGCTTCCTTAGATCCCTTTGGAGATACATCCTGTTCTAATACTTGGGAAAGGAAGCAAAAGTCTGAAGCATTAGTATCTAGGAGGCAGGGATTGGAGGAAGTAGATTCAGTGTTAAGGATAATTTTCAGGCTACACTTTCAAGAAAGTCATGGTTGGAACCCAGGAGGTATGGATCAGAAGGAGAGGTAGGGGTGCACACATGGGCAACTGTTGAGTAGAGACTTCTGGCTGTGCCGTGATCTCGACTAGCCAATGCTGGGAGTTTGGGATGACAGCTTTCTGCCTCCAGTCGACCCTTGGCTTCCCTAGGAAAATTGTGAAAGCAGAAGCTGGTTCCAGGCAGACCAATTCTCCCAACCCAGAAGGGTTGGGCATCATGAAAGCCTTTTCCCAGGAAGCCTCACATCTGAGTCTTTAGTACAGCAGCCACGCTAATTGTTCTTAACTGGCCAACGGGTGCCGGGTATTTTCCTCCAATTCTAAGGAAGGACAGGACAGAATAGCAAGCAAAAGTGGAGTGATATTACTCACTGCTTTGGAGAATCCCCTTATGGGTCACCAAATGTTACCAGCAGGTCTTTGTTCTTAGAGCTCCCAAGATGGTGGTTGCCGCTCTCAAGATGGCAGCAAGCCTTTTGTTCTCTGACCTGAAGTTCTTGACCTCACAGATTTCAAGGAATGAAACCTTGCGCCATGCGCTGAGTGTTATAGCTCTATTAGAAGCTGTGGGTGATGGAAGAGAACCATGGAACCCAGTGACTAGTGTTCAGCTTGGTTAGGACAAACCTGGGCACTTAGCTGCCTCCAGTCTGAACAGGAGCAGCAATGGGTGCCTCCCCAGATCAGAAATGAAGTGGACACCCTGCTGGATCCAGAGGGGTGGAAGTCAATGGCGGGTCTGTGACAGCAGTGAACAGGAGTAGTGGATGGTGAGCAAGAGCTCAGCTTGAGCCAGAACAAACATGGACCAGAAGAGTTTCAGTTGCAAGATTTAATAGAGTAAAAACAGAACTCCCATACAATGGGAGGGGACCCAAAGAGGGTTGCCCACTTCCGGCTCGAATACTTGGGGTATGTGTCCCAATCATTGTCCCTCCCACTGTGCTCTCAGGTGATATGTGATTTGACTACTTTTTTTTACCTCCTGCTTTTAACCTAATTTGTATTTTAGTGAGCCCTCTAAATCAGGTAGTAAACTGATTGGTTGGGTATGAGCTGAGTTACAAGCCCCATGTTTAAAGGTGGGTGTGGTCACCTTCCCCAGCTAGGCTTACGAATTCTTAGTCAGCCTAGGAAATCCAGCTAGTCCTGTCTCTCAGTAGGAGGATTGTTTGAAGCCAGGAGTCTGAGACAAGCCTGGGCAACACATTGAGATGCAATCTCTACAAAAAATTAAAAATTAGCCAGGCGTGGAGGCATGTGCCTGTAGTTCCACTATTTGGGAGACTGAGGTGAGAGGATAGCTTGAGCCTAGGAGTTTGAGGCTGCAGTGAGCTGTGATTGTGCCACTGCACTCCAGCCAGCAGTGCAGGTGAAACATTCCTGTCAGCCTAGGATCCAAGTGACAGAGCGTGACCCTGTCTCTAAAGAAAAACATGAACAAAACAACACAAAGTTCTTCTACAGAACAGAAATAGAGTAGATTTCTATATGAAGGTAAAACAAATAAACTTTCAGAAGAAATTCTAAGATAACGTCTTTATGACATTGAATAAGGTTAAACAAGTATGTCACAAACAGTAGACACATAATTGGTAGGAAATCATAAAAATTAATAACATTCATTTATCTAAATGCAATTAGATTATCTAATTTTTATCATTGACATCCACAAAATCCTGTGAAAGAATTGAAAAGGATTGACAAATTCTACCTGAAATTATTAGTGAGAGCCAGAAAAGAAATCAGAGAACAGTTTACATCTGAGTGGACCTTAAAAAATGAGCAAATGTTTAGAAGTTAGGAAATAAGACAAGGAACATTCCATGAGGATACAGACACATGAGCAAAAGCTCATGGAGTGAAGCTACATTCATATTCAGAGGGCATATTTAACTAATTGATTAGAATGACTAATATGTAAAATAATTGTGTTTTTCTTCCAAAACTAGTCATAAAACTAGCTTTTTGTGAAACTCATTAAATCATATTTCTTCTGTATTATATAGATTAAAATACATCAAAATAAATTTTAAAATATATAGGACAAACTACTATATAAAAACCATTTTTAGATAAACAAGGAGATTTTTAATAAAGACTGAATATTAGGTGATATTAAAAATATTGTGATGTTCAAAAGCATTATATTATCATAATGGGTTTATACTTCTTTTCAAATTTTACTTTATATAATGTTTTCTAAAATACTCCCTGAACTATTTACGGGTAAAATAACATGACATCTGAGTTTTGTCTTAGAATTCTCATGTTAAAAGAAAATAAAGAAAGAAAGAATGAGCTGACAAACAGATAAAGAGAAGAAAAGGGGTTGGTAATGATAAAAATTATGCTACAGATTTGATTGATGACAATCACAGGGGTCTTTGCTATATCATCTCATTTTCTGTTATGTTTGGGATTTTTAATTATGACATATTAAACACAAAACCTATCATGAAAAAAGGAATAAGGAGGAGAAATATTTAACTATTGAAAACCTTCTGCTGTTCCATGAGTAATTGTTATTCAGAGTATTCCTAATAGTACATCTTTCAATTCTTAACCTTATTATTCCAAAAATCTACTATGTCTCATTGAGTTTATTTCTTAGAAAATAGAAAGAAGGTTATATTCTGACTTTTTAAAGTAAACTGTGCCTACTTTCTCTGAGACAGAGCAGCAAAGCACACAATGTTTGTTGTGTGTGTGTGTTTATTGTTTGTTTTCAAGAAATACTAGAGACATTCTACTATTTTGCAATTTTAATTGACAGAGTTCCACCAGTTTATTAGTATAGTTGAGTGTATGCAAATATGTATTTCTTTGCTTGAGAGAAATATAATTCAGATATAAAATACACTATATACGAATATAAAGTTCAAATTTAGAAGTCCTGTGGGGTATGTGTGTGTGTGTGTGTGTGTGTGTGTGTGTGTGTGTGTGGTGTGAAATTTTTCTTTGAATCCTTCAAAGATTGAATTGCCTTTCAAAACTACTTTGGGCAAAAAGTACAAATTTCAGTCAGACTTGAAACATAGAAGGTGGTCTTTAGTAATTTAAAGAACTATAAGGAAAAAATAAAAAGACCATAGGTGTTATTGAATATATCCTCAAAAAACAAACTCATTGCTTAACGCAACTTTGATAAAATTTTCTTCATTGTTCTAAATATACAGTCCAGTTGTTTTCTATCGGTTGGTACTAGCTCCCTCCAATACCACCACCGCATATGGAATATGTAAGGGTGTTCGAATTATCTTAATGATTACAGCATGCTATTGTAGTCATGCTCAGAATGCAATACTGTGGCATGTAGAAAGGCTGCTGCTTTATAGAATTGGTCCAGTTTCTCTTACTGCATTTGGAACCAACACACAACACAAAATCAATTTAAAATTTCTCAATTAACTGCAGCTGGATTTTCTGCTTCGCAATCTAACCACCAACAATAATTAATCATTTTGGAATATAAGAATGGCATAAGAGAGCTAATCAGAAACACACACAAACAAGAAAGGTTTGCAAAAAGGGAATTTCTCAGGGCAACACGCATACTTGAAAATCTTGATTACAACGTTTGCACTTAAAGCGAGCTAAACTGTAAACTTAACACAGGATTTTACCTAAGAAATGTGATCATGTTCTCCCTTGTAGAGTTGAAATCAAGGAGGAATTGAGTAAGAATATGCACAATATCCAAACTTCTTATTTAGTGTATTCAAAAGTCAAGCCAAAATGTCATGAAGATTCTTGGTTAGTTCAGGAGTATTCAGGTCACTTCATATAGTTGAAAATAAACTCTGTGTAACAGCTTCCAAAACTTCGGAAAAAATATTTGACTTAGTCTAACAATAACTTTTATCATAGTAACTAAGTGGAAGGTTCAGTTGAAAGACTATTTCTATGTATATCATCATATAATTCCACACAATGAAATCTAAAATTCACATCACAACTGCCATTTCTTAAGCAGCCTGCATATGAACGTCTTAAAAATTGTACGGCATTCTTATATCTTAGCACAGTATCTCTTGGGCAAATGCATCTGAGAAAAGAACAGGAATCAAGGGTCAGTTTCTCATCTTTTTCCTGCCAAGCTCATTCAAGCATGAAGCTTCCTTTTGAAGACAGAGGGAGCTTTGTGCTTGAATTCGTTCTGCAGGGAAACAGCCACAGAACTGAAGTCAATAGATGCAGTGTGTAGTTGTGATTGCAGGATGCTCCCCCTAACTGGTGTCACATTTGAATGAAATCTGCAAGCCCCCTTTTCTTTCAGGTGATTCTCAGAAGTGTTCTGTGCTCATTCTCTGTGGCTTCCACAACTTTTCTATACCTAGATGAAAAATCTCTAGCTCAGGGCTAAAAATCCCAAAACTAGCCCCAAGTGAATTTAAGCTCAAGTTGATAGAAAGGGATTCATGATGCCTGTTGCAAACTTAGAATTTCTAACAGAGTATAGGCAAGTAATAATAACAATAACAATAATTATTATTATTTATTTATTTTTATGTGATTAAATATTACTTTATATTTCAGTCCGTTAACAAACACATATTTTGCAAAGCAGCTATTCAAGTTAATATTTCACTTACAGTCTGGAGACGTTTCCCTTGCCTCCAGGTTTTCAAGCTAGATTTATAAGAAAAAAATGATTATACCTACTGCTATTTTTCTCTGACATTAGTTGTTAAAAAGTATATACAGTAATGCTTACTCTCTGCCAAGTACATTTTTAGAAACTTAAATTCTTTATTGTGAGGATATATGAGTTAACTGAGAGACAGGGATAACTAAGTCACTTGCCAAAAGTCACATAATTTGTAAGCACTGGATTAAAAACCAGTCTGGCGCTAGAATTCATTCTTATACACATAACATCTTATAGCTAATACAGATAACATGTCATTTACATCCTTCTTAGATTTTGATTAATAAATTTACTAATGCAATGGAATTGTTTTATATAATAAATAAATTCATAAGTAGAAGGTCATTCAAGATGCTTTCATTACTAGCTTTCATGCATTCATTTATTATCCAAATTGATTTCAATTGTTGTCCCAACCTCAATGTAAGTCATTGAAGTTGTTGAGATAAAAGTAGAAAACGTCCCTGACTCTCAGTAAAGCTGTGTACTTATTTGTCCCCAAACACTGCATAATTTTGTACCATTCACAAATCATCTGCAAGTGGCCAGTTTGTATAAATAATAACAATGGGCTGACATGAGGTGCCTATAGCAATACATTAACTTCTTTTAGAATATTAAAGGTTTCTTAGTGTTCCCAGTGGGGTGGTGCTGCCAGAGAATTTCAAGAGTAAATACAGTGCTCAGTATAGGTATAGTGGCCGAAAGACATCAGGAGGTTCTGCCAAAGGAACAGGCAGCTCCCCATAAACAGCAGCAGAGGACGAACCTGCGATGCACTAGGTCAGTGCAATTCATAAGGTAGTAGACACCAAGTCAGGGATGGAGCAAAAGCAGGTTACAAGAGAATACACCTTTTCAAAAACTTGATTCCAGAATATACTCGACCAATCATAAGGAACTTAATATTACTAAAAAAACATTACCAAGCCAAAAAACTCAAATCATCTAGTCATACTTCCCCACATTTCCAAGGCAGGAAACTCCTATCTATGTTAAACAATAGATTCTAGATTAGTTAGAAGTTGGAATGGACATAGACTAAATGCCCATTGTGGTACAAGCATCACCTAATAGATCAGAGGTCTGCTGAGTTGGTGTGTCTGTGATGGATCCCTGGCTCCACGACTTTTTAGCTATGGGGCAGTGACAATTTTTTTTTAATGTTTCTAAAGTTTACATTAAAATAGAGAGAGGGATATAAACTGCTGGATTTTTGGTCAGGATTAAATAAATTAAGGCAAAAGTACCTAAAATAGAGCCTAGTGTTGAGTGAGCACTCAATAACACTAAATTATGTTCATCAGCGGTTTTATAAAAAAGAAACAGATTACTAATCACACAAGAAAAAGCAGGGGTATGTCTGTTGGAGCAATAGGATCAGGGCAATTCAATTGAACTCTCAAATGTAGATAAAAATGAATCAGAGACTAAATCTGCTATTGTGGATGGGTAACTTATCTATGTGCCATAAATACTACAAATTTTCTTCTCACTTTGACATCTTTCTTTTCTGTCACGTAGATATTTGCTTATGAAAATGAACTACAGTAATGGGCAATTCTTTTTCAATCTTCTCCCTCCCAAAAAAGAAACCTCAACAAAGCAAAGTCCCACTCCTAAAAAATAACAGAGTTTATGATTTCTGCTTCTGGTTTTTGCCACCTATTTTTATACCTCAGTTATATTCTGTTTTCAATAGCATCTGTGTTGGTTTCCCAAGGTTGCCATAACAAACTGTCACAAACTGTTTGGCTTGAAACAAGAGAAAAGTATTTTCTCTCACTTGTTTCTGGTGGCTAGAAGTCTGAAATCAAGATGTTGGTAAGCGACAGGATGAGCTGGATTTCCTAGGCCAACCAAAAATCCCTAAGCCTAGCTGGGAAGGTGACCGCATCCATCTTTAAACATGGGGCTTGCAACTTAGTTCACACTCGACCAATCGGGTAGTAAAGAGAGCTCACTAAAATGCTAATTAGGCAAAAATGGGAGGTAAAGAAATAGCCAATCATCTATCACCTGAGAGCACAGGGGGAGGGAAAATGATCAGTATATAAACCCAGGCAATTGAGCTGGCAATGGCTACCTCCTTTGGGTCCCCTCCCTTTGTATGGGAGCTCTGTTTTCACTCTATTAAATCTTGCAACTGCACACTCTTCTGGTCCCTGTTTGTTACGGCTCGAGCTGAGCTTTCGCTCGCCATCCACCACTGCTGTTTGCTGCCATTGCAGGCCTGCTGCTAACTTCCATCCCTCTGGATTCAGCAGGGTGTCCACTGTGCTCCTGATCCAGTGAGGTGCCCATTGCCGCTCCTAGTCAGGCTAAAGGCTTGCCATTGTTCCTGCATGGCTAAGTGCCCGGGTTCATCCTAATCGAGCTGAACATTAGTTGCTGGGTTCCACGATTCTCTTCCGTGACCCACAGCTTCTGATAGAGCTATAACACTCACCGCATGGCCCAAGATTCCATTCCTTGGAATCTGTGAGGCCAAGAACCCCAGGTCAGAGAACAAGAGGTTTGCCATCATCTTGGAAGTGGCCCACCGCCATCTTGGAAAGTGGTCCGCCACCATCTTGGGAGCTCTGGGAGCAAGGACTCCCTGCTAACATTAGTAAGACAATGCTCTTTCTGGAGGCTCTACAAGTGGGGTTGATGCAGGATTTTGTACTCCTTAGTCTAGATCCAGGTTCTCATCTCTAGACCAGGAAAAAAATTAGGCATGTGGACATTGAAGAGTGAGTGGATTATAATTTATTAAGTGAAAGGAAAGTTCTCAGCAGAATGGGGTCCTGAAAGCAGGTTCCCAGCTGCCCGCTTCAAAGTTGAATAAAAGTTTTTATGTAAAAGTGGAAGGGGTTGGGTTCCCTATTTGTATAAGGCGCAAATTCCCAGTGGCTCCACTGCCTCCCTGCAGTGTGCATGTTGGGACCTTAGTCCACTGCCGGCATGTTCAGGCAAGCCCTGTACGCAAGTTCCCTTATCTGCACAAAACATCTGGTGTAATCCCTTGTGGGAAAGGTCAGCAACTCTCCGGGTACCCTCCTTTATCTGCCTAGGAGGGTTCCCTGCCTCCTGCCTTTATCAGGTGGGGGTTGGGGGATGTT
This sequence comes from Symphalangus syndactylus, assembly GCF_028878055.3. Taxonomy (NCBI): domain Eukaryota; kingdom Metazoa; phylum Chordata; class Mammalia; order Primates; family Hylobatidae; genus Symphalangus; species Symphalangus syndactylus. Next base: position 18,052,063 of record NC_072428.2, read on the forward strand.
GTCTCTGCCATGCCTTTCCCTTACCTTCTGGTGTTGCCAACCAATGGAGTTCCTTAGTTTGTAGATTCATCAGTAGATTCAATCTCTGCCTTCATTGTCACATGGTATTCTGTTTGTGTAGGTGTGTCTTCTGTTCTTCTGAGGACACCAGTTATATTCAGTTAAGGGCTCATACTACTTCGTTAGGACCTCATCTTAGCAAATTACATCTACAATAAGACTATTTTTTAATTTTTATTTTATCTTTTTATGTATTTATTTATTTTTGAGATGCAGTCCTGCTCTGTCGCCCAGGCTGGGTGCAGTGGTGTGATCTCGGCTCACTGCAACCTCTGCCTCATGGGTTTAAGCGAATTTCAGGCAAGCACCATAACATTTGGCTAATTTTTTTGTATTTTTAGTTGAGACAGGGTTTCACCATGTTGCCCAGGCTGGTCTTGAACTCCTAACCTCAAGTGGTCCAGCTGTCTTGGCCTCCCAAAGTGTTGGGATTACAGGTATGAGCCACTGCGCCCAGCCAACCTATTTTTAAATATGGTCACATGTTCTGCATAGGACATGAACATTGGGATATACCATTTAACCCAGTATACCCTCTTAAAGTAGCTATGTTATGTGTTTGTTTTTTTTTTAATTAGGGTAAAATACTTTGTTTCTTAACATGAAGGACATCGTCAGGAGTCTATTCTCTATGACTCTAACAGCATTTACTAAAAAAAAAAAAAAATTCCTTTACATTTCATTTAAGGAAAGTTATTAAGTGAATAATTCTACTCACTTTTAGACACAACTAAGACATGATATTTTCATTTTCTTTACTGTACAGAAACTACTTTTTCTTACAAGTATGCCAGCAATATAGGAGTTGCTTTTTAAATTAATAAATATTGACATTAGACTAGACAATAAGCAATTCTACAGTGTCTTTCCTACATTCCAACTAAGCATTTAGAAAAGTGAGTCATATAAATTTCCATTTGACTATGGCAAAATTCAGCAGTTTTTAGATTATGTAACTAGAAACTTGAGTTGGATGCAGCAAGCCACCAAGAAGAGATCACTGGACTTACAGTAAAAAGACCTGAATTCTACTTTTGTCTAAATTACCTAAACACTATGAGATACTAACTCATTGCTATTCACTGAATGTTTGTGTCTGTCCAAATTCCTGTGTTGAAATCCTAACCTCCACTGTGATGCTGTTTGGAGGTGGAGCCTTTGGAAGGTAATCAGATCATGAGGGTAGAGCCTTCAGGAATAAGTCTGGTACCCTCGAAAGAAACTCCAGAAAGTTCTCTTGCCCCTTTAACCTTGTGAGGACACAGCAAGAAGGGGCCATTTATGGAACAGGAAGTGGTCCTCACCAGACACCGAATCTGTCAGTGCCTCAAATTTGGATTTCCCAGCCTATACAAATTTGAGAATAAATTCTGTTGTTGGTAAGCTACCAGATCTATGGTCTTCTGTTATAGGAGACCAAACAAATTAAGACATTCATCATTTGAAGCTTATATCTAAAACAGTTAACAATATATCAGTCTTGTTTTTCAGGGTTATGTGAGATCAGATAAGGGTAATCGTTATAAAGGTCCTTTGCTAAGGATTAAATATAAATAAATATAAGAATGTAAAGCAGACCAAAATCACCAATTCTAAACTAAGCTAGAGATGGCAGATGTTTTTCAATACTAAACCTATTTGGGTCAATTTGCTGTTGTGCTTTTTGTGTACTATTTGTGTAGGAATTCATGGCTATGTTCTGGCTTAGCAGCTAGTGTTGTTATGAATGTATCACCATCTACTTTAGGGATGAAACGTGAGTAGTGATAAATAATTAAGTATTTGCCATGTGAGAACATAGGCTTAGTGCAGACAAATTAAGGCCTCCGAAATATTAAAACATAGCATGCAAATTATTTATTTATGTTATGCACATGTATTACTTATTAGTATTCTTTCGAGTAGATATTATTTACATTTTATTTCTATTCACACATTCACTAAATGTTCACTGTGGTATACTGGCACAGGGCATTAAGTTAGGAGCTGGATATACAATAGGGAACATAAAAGACATGGCTGTTGCCCTCATGAAGCTTGCATTCTAGCTGACTATATGCTAAGCTAATAAAAGTTCTGCTTTGAAACACAAATACATATATAAGCATGAATATGCCATTATTACTTTAAAAGATAAAACAGAAAAAGAAAGTCATGGCATTACAAGAGCACAAGTTTTGTGATAGTCTGTTGTTGAATTCCTAATGTTCATATTTAATAGATTTCTGATCTTAGACAAGTTACCATCTGTGAGACTCAGTTTATTATTACATTAGGTTATTGTAAAGAATAAATAAGTTAATGCTATAAACTTCTTGACATTAAGTAGGATTTTTACCAAATGTTAATATCCTTTGGCCATGATTACATAACAATTTGTCACAAATTGTTCTGCAAATTATGTATCTTAATCAGTAGTATCACATATATCTGTAACCTACCTTTGTGCATCAAATTCCCTTTAAATAACAAAAGATACATTCATCTGAGAAATATATTGGTCTTAAACTTGCATCCACACAGACTTTAAAAAGTCTGCATCCAAAAATTCTTAATATTCGTTAGTGTTACATAAAATTTTATCAAAATCAGTCAACATTGTAGAAAACAATTGAGACAAAGCTTGTTTAGTTCAGACATTAAATATGAGTCACTGAGAACCATCAGCTTGAACCAATGATTTCAGAATTTTTTAAAAGAAAACATTCTCAGATGATGTTAGATTAATGGAGAATGATTTCTAAACCAAATGACCTTCCTTCCTTTGTCATAGTTTTATTGACCCAAATTGAAATGGCCTCCTTTGTGTTATTTTTCCAAAGACATGACTTTTTTGTGATATCAGAGCATGAGAAAATTCTGGAGTATTTAGAAATTCCAGGGTATACAACATGCCATAAAATGCTTGAAGTTTTTAAAAATGAGATTTTGATGTCTTCAGAAAACCACAATAAAAATGAAAAACACAAACTGATCTTAATTGGAATTTCTGACCAATAATTTTGAATAAGTAATTATAAAGCAGGCTTAATGTAATGAAACCTTTAGTCTCACGGATGTTTTCTGCCATAAAATGAAAGCTCCAAACTAGATATTTTTTTTAATATTATTATTATTATACTTTAAGTTTCAAACACCACATGTTCTCACTCATAGGTGGGAATTGAACAATGAGAACACATGGACGCAGGAAGGGGAACATCCAACTAGATATTTTTAATGGAAATGCCCACTCAGCCATAACTATTTCATTGCTGTTTCAATGCACTAATAAATCATTGGTAGACCTTCATTCACCAGCAATAGATCTATCTTCGGTGATTATCAACCCTCTTTGTTGAAGTAGGTAATCAAATCATTCAAGCACGTTGAGATTTAGGTCTCCTATAGAAGAAATGAAAAAGTTCATGTTCCACAACTTTACCTCACAAATAAGCTGAAGACAAGTGCATCTCTCCAGCAGATGAAGCAGAACTTCACGTACTGGGTAGCTACTGAAATGAAGTTTCAAAAGGAAAGGGTTTCCAAAGGTTATCTTCCAGAAACAATGTTTTTGAAACAATTACTTAGCTGATTGTATTTAATTTGTCATCTAAGGGCAATTATGGAATCCTAGAATTCTCAGTAAAAAAGAAATGTGTACTAATGAGGGCTATTTATAATGTTTTATTTTTCATAACTTCCAATACATAACTTCTTTTGGTGATAACATATATAATGGTTCCCTCAAATTGTTTCAAAGTTTAAGATTTCTTAAACATAGTATTAATTCTGCCTTGAAAAATCCTTTAAGAACCAGATATAATTATTTTACTTAGGAGAGCAAAATGTAAATACAGAGAGGTTAAAATGTGAAAATTCTTCTAATTGCATTCCTTGTCCTATAAATTTACCTACAAATAATTTTGTACGTAACTATCCATATCTATCTATTTATCAGTCTGTGTATTATTTGTCCATGTCTACATGTACTCAAAACCTAAATTGAATTATATTTTATCTGGAATATATATTTTTTACATAAAATTGATATGTTGGAGGTATTTCTATATTAGCATAGTTTTACTTCAATCTTTGTAAAGGCTTATAATGTTTCATAATATACATGTCCTATATTTTATTTAGCAATTCACTCATTGATTCACTGTTATATGATTTAAAAATATTACATTACATTGCAAACACTGCTATGGTGAGCATTTTATACAAGCATCTTTGTTCACACTTCTGTAGCATAAATTTTTAAGATATAGTTCCGGATCAAATTTTGTATGTTTTAAATTTTGATAGCTATTTCTAGATTGTCATAAAGAAAATTATGATCTTTACAAATCAGACTGTATTTGTAGATTGTCATAAAGAAAATTATCATCTTTACAAATCAGACTGTATTTGCCAGCATATTTTATAACCAGGCCAGAAGTTTCACAAACAATACTAAATGAAACCTAAAATCTATGCTTGCTCTTGGTCCTTTGAAACTTCAGCTATATATTTTTCTGCCCTTCTAAGTGTGACCAAATTTTGACTGGGTGATTAAGAAATTAACAAATCAGATTTTCTAATTGGAAAGGGAGATTTTAATTACAATTTTTGTGATTCTTTACAGAGCAGAGGATCTGACACAAAGATGTTGAAAACCTCTATTACTCTTTTAGTCCTCCTCCTGTGTTTAGCAAGATTTTAGCAAGAACTAAAATTGAAACTAGATTGCATTTAAAAGAAAACAAATTACAGCATTTCCTGGAGCAAAATTCACCCACAATGTTATATTACTGACTCCCGAGTGGTTTAAATTGCTCTCAATTTTTAGCTGAATTTGTCAAGAATATTTCATACTCTATCTTTCTATATGAGTATTATAGTAGAAAGATATCTACCATTTTGCTTACTTGCACAAAAATTACATTTGTGATTCATTTTCAGCCACATGAAAAGCAAACTTTGCATGTGATTTTGTTTAGAAACTGGTATTACTATGTGTAGACACTGTAATGGAATCCAGGAGATTTAAATGTTAATTCTAATCATGTCATTCACTAACCACAGCTCCTGACCAAGTAATTTAAATGTTCTGGAACTATGTTCTTTATCTAAATATAATTGGTTGGATCAGGTGCTATTCTAGGCGCTTCCAGCTCCAAGGAAATTCTAAGGAATGAATATATAATTTTTCCTTCCTACAGCAATAAACGCTTTAAAACAGGCATGCGTCAAGACTTGCAAAAATCGGTAAATGACTATGGAGAACCATTATATTTTCTTAAACAATGAAGTTCACCATGGTAGTTAAGAGCAAGGACTTCTGAATTCTTGAGAATGAGCTTCAGTTTCCTGCTCTGTCACTTAATAGCATGTCCATTAAGCTAGTTAATTAACACTTCTATCTGAAAAATAATGATAGTAATGATATCATGTATCTTCTAAAGATTCTGGGAGTATAAAATGAATGTATTCATAAAGTGCAACATTCAATACATATCAGGTGCCCATTAACACTATTGATTAGAATTGTTATGATTAATTTGTGAAACATCATACAAGTTTTAGTCTTTCTCATTCCCTACATTAACTTGTCCTAATTTGCCAAAACAGTAAGAATAATAAAACCCTTGGATGCTTCACTTCCTTCAGCGAAGCAGGGCATTTGGTGAACAAGTCACATTAGAGCCCTAGGTTTCCAAACCAAAAATTTCCTCTCTAAAAGAAAGCAAAAGCAAAATCCTACCACTGCAAGTTCCTGGTTTAGTCTCAAGACAGAAAATTATTTATGAGGAAGGAATACATAAGTTAACAAAATCCTAAAGAGCAACATTTTCTATCTCAAGTCTATCCAAGTGAACTTGAAACCGTCACCAAAGGCAAGAAAGATAACTTCAATAAACAGACTGTTGGCACCTTACATTAGAGTTAGAGACATTTTTCAAGGATTGTCTACTCAAAGTTGTTGAAAACTGTAACAAATAAGTGATCTGAAACATTCCTGAGATTTGCAAAGAAATAGTGGCAAAGTGCAATGTGATACAACTTGAAAATACTGAGTGTATTTTTTTTTAAGTTTTGAAGTTATGAAAGTTGGGGTTAGAAAGAATTTAGGAAAAATCAGAGCTTCAGTACTAGTTTCACATATCCTGTCAGTATCAGAAGATTTAGCTGGTAGGTTGAGTTCATTCTGTTTCTTTCTTTCGTTCTTATCAAAGTCTATAACATCAGTTTAAATGGCTTATATTCAACACTTGCTCTGAAGGTAGATTCTTTTCTTGAGAATCCTTCTGAAATTTCTGATACCAGAACTTCTTATATCTTCTTACAAAATTTGAAAAAAAAAGTTAAATTAAGGTTTATGTAAAAAATATGAATTGGCATTATAAGATACAACAGGATAAAATAAGAAAGAAGTAATTTCTGATGAGGACATTCTTTGAATTGGATAAATATAGTTTTTATCATGAAAAACATTTTTCTATTGAAATTTTGCTAATATCTGTTTTGCATCCTAGACTCAAGAGACTTCATTAATAAAAAAGTTGACACTACAGTCTTTTCTGTCTATTAATTTACTCCTACTCCTTGTAGTGCAACAAGAATTCACTGTGTGGGCCCAGCGCGGTGGCTCACGCCTGTAATCCCAGCACTTTGGCTGGTGGATCACGAGGTCAGGAGTTCAAGACCAGCCTGGCCAAGATGGTGAAACCCCGTCTCTACTAAAAATACAAAAAAAAAATTTAGAAAAAAATAAATAAAAATAAATTTAGAAAATTGTTCTGAAGGAGAGTTTACAAAATCAAAGCTCTCTTAGAACAAAACAAAAACTTTTAAAATATTCCTTTATACTGGTAATTCACTATGTAAAACATGTTGTGATGTGTGGGTATGGGACATTATATTCTCTCATTAAAATCCAGACCTCCCTATTTACTTGAAATCCAGCATTTCTTTGTCCTAACCTCCTTCTCCCACCTTGCGCTCATACCTCCCACCTTCCATTCTGGACATGTGACTCATCCTAGGTACCTAGAATGATGCTTTATGAGGTTTTCACTGTATGACTTCTCATTTGTAAATATTTTATTTTTCTCTTTCTCTTGATATTTTCTAGTCTCTTTCTTAAATTTTCTTCATTTATTTTCAAGAGGATCATTATTTCTGTTTGAGTTAGCCTAGATCAGACTTTGCCATCCTCCAGAGTTCATTTTAAATCAAGCAATGCCTACCAGTTGGTAATTAGTTTAAATCAAAATAAATGATTTCGACTCGTTAGATTATGGCAGACCATAATTACACCATGCTTCAGTAAACAGACAGGATCTTGATTTAAAATTACCACTTGGTCATATGCACACTACTGAAAGTCCGCCTATAAAACTCGTGGAGCCCAGTGCAGGTTTAAAAAAATGATCTGCATACCATTGTCCAAATATTTAACTTATACATCAAGCAAATAAACTTAATAACAGGAAAAGTCAGTTCAAATTCTGAACTCTCAGATTTGTCAGGGTATCAAATGTGACAGTACAGGGAGAGGGATCCCCTGTCCTTTCCAGCTCCATCAGGCACAATACAGGCACTATCCACCCACCACCAGTCCACCACTGAGAAATGCCTCCACTTGGCACAAGCATGGGCCTAGAATTTTGCCATATATACAATGAAATCTGCTCTACAGAGCAGGACCTCACAGACTTGGAAGTGTGTTTGGAGCACGTGGTGGAATTCCAGACCTGGGTGATCAGAGCATAGTCTAGAAAGGCAGGCATGCACACTGAGTACCCATAACCTTGTGGTCCCTTGGACTCCTTGACCACGGTAGGAGACAACCAAAACAAAGCCAAAGTCTCGTCCCTGAAAGGGCAGGGACTCCTCGTTCAGGTGGTACTAAGCCTGTGTTCTAGTTAAGATTTTTTGTTTGCGTTTTTTTAACTTAAGAAAGTGTACTTGTAGGTGAAATAAACATTCTAATTATACTGGAAATTTGAGAGTCACTATTTCCCACTGAGTTATCTCATAGAGCTTTATTGTTTCCTCTCAGTTTTCCTCTGTGTCCTGATTATCTGTCCACTGATCTGTGCTTGTTCTTGCCTCATGCTCATTGCCTGGGCAAGCTTTTTATGTTTACAGCTATGTGATCAGGGTTGTTAGGAATAGATGAGTTGATATAGACATCAGTCCTATAATTAAGGCTCAAAAGAATGATCATCTTAGCCACAGGAGAAACAAGGTCTTGAGGAGACACCCTAACTTTTCCAAGCCACAATTTAATCTTTATTAACACTCAGATGATGGATTCTCCCAGGTAAAAGTGTCAACCCATTTTTTATTATTTTATATTCGTGATGAAATTTTACATTTCAAGGAAGCTAATTTACACCTAGATAGCTGGAGATGTGGTTAATAAGAAGAAACATATTTTGAATAACATTTGAAGGGAAATTAGAATTCTTCTTGATGTCGAATCATTTCTATTTAATCTTAGGAAGAAAATAATTGATTCTAATATTCAGGAGTCAGGACCATGGTTTATCATGCTTTATGCTGAAAGATATGATTGAGAAATTATTGTCATTTTTCAATTAACAGCCATTTTGTTTGTTTGTATTTAAATTTTATTTGTAATAAAGCTTTTATGAGGCTTGTAAAGAATCAGAATAATAAGAAACCTGCATTTATTCCAAGGAAGAGAAGAACAGGGTCTAGGGAGAAGCATAAAGGGAAGGCAACTTGAATTTAGGTATTCATTGTAAAGATATTTTTGTGTATATGTATAGTAAGACAAGTCTAACACATCTGACATTGCACTTCTTATTGGTGGACATATATGCACTTATATATGTATATATGTACATGTACAACTATGCTTATTCTAGTTCAAGACCAAGAAAGTAGTCTGACCCATTTGCATATGGGTTATCTCTTGCTAACATACAGACTGAGACAAAGAAACCAAAAACAACAAAAATAGTTTTGGTCTGACTATGTTCAGCTCTCAATGCTGTTGTCTGTTCATGAGGTTTCACTTTAATTGGCTGTGGTCAGTAGAGTTTTCCAAAGGGTTCTTATCCCACTGATATGCTCATTCTATATGCTTCTGATGTCAGTCAAGGTTCTTGCTTGCAAGAAAAAGGAAATGAGCTATTTTAAGAATAAAAGCAGTTTTTTGCATCTCAAGGGCTCATGGAATCCAGCAGAGTCTAGACAACCTATTTGGAAAACGAACAGGAATGGAGGCAGTTTTAGGGCATGTCCAAAGCTTAGGTGGTATAATGATAGCTTTTCAAAAACAACCAGGTGATCAGGATGCTGCAGTACAAGGCATCTCTGTACACTCCTGTAGTTACAGAAATCAAGTCTTCCCTATTGTGTCACTAATTCGGTAATAAAAAGTATTCCATAAATAAAATCTAATGTAGGACAATTCAAGTAATTCGATTTTGGCCAGGTGTCTCCAGAAGATAGACAATGGGAGGATCTTTCTACTTTACTTTTTGAAAAGAGTTACGTTACTATGTCCCTTCACTATTTTATATGATGGGATATCCTCCAAATAAGAAAAGTAGATAAATGTTGAATAAGCCCAAATGACAAATATTTACTACTTATTTGCTGTCATCACTTGTTTAGATGTAACTGCCCCATGTATAATTCCCTTTCCCCTCACCTTACTTCACCTTCAAAGTCAAGAGTCATACCTTGAATTCCCTGCAGGGTCAATTAGTTTGCTATTTATTCAACAACTGTTTTTGAGGGGCAACTATATACCAGCTCCTGACACTTGATTTTCAACATCTTTAAAAGTGAGTTCATCATTTTCGCTCTCTTGCTATTTATCTTTTTTTTTCTACATTTTATTGCTTTGTCTATGGCAAGACCATCACTTGAGATTCATCTTGGAGTTTTCCCTCTCTCTTCCCTAGTTTATTGCTAAATCATTCTAATTGCACCTTCTTAGTATTTCAGGAATTTTTACTTCACCCTTTATTTCTGCTCTATTAGTACCTTTTACCCAACTGTATCACGTAACTGCAGCACAAGCTAATACATTTTGTCAAGGTGAAGTGAGCATTATTTTACTTCAATCCCTGAATTTTGGTCATATTTCTGTGCAGTAAATTTACTATAACATAGCTGAAGAAAATGGATTTGCCTTGTGTTTGTTAAATGTTAGTTCAAATTTATTTAAGAAGTCAAAACTGTTGCATAATTGAAACCTATCAAAAATCCTCAATTTTTTTGTCCATTTATTTTCTGTCTTCACTTAAATGAGTCGTTATGAAGATTAAGAAAATATTCATGTGAAGCTTTAACGTCAGCACTATAGATGTGCTCTATACATGCTAACTAAAGATAATTATGTTTTTATTGTTGATATTATTATTTATATTTTGTCTCCAACACCAAACAGGATGAATCTAGAGCAACTGAGTGTGACTCTGCACTTAGCCCAGCATCTGGAACAAAACCAGAATTTCAATTGTTATTAAACAAAAAGAATAAATAGTAGGGTTCTGGCCAATGAGCTCATTGCCTTCAATCAAGACAGAATAAACTGTCGTTAGGTATTCTCATCTACATTTCTGTATAACAATGAATGACATCACTGACATAAAGAGAAATCTGTGCTGTTAGCCTTTCAGTAATGTGCAAGACATTCCACCTAGTTTCTCATTGCATAGTATCATCTTAGAAGTATTCTTCACTTTCATTAGCTCAGGCATTGCTATTAAAGGAATCACTTTCACAGTCTCCAAATTTCATACCACATATGTTAGATTTTCTAGTTGAAGGCCTCTGTATGGCTGAAGAACCACTCTGACTGTCCCAGAAGGTACTCAGTGTCTGCCACCTCCATAGTGCACAAATATACATAGCTCTAATATCATGCTGCTTTTAATGTAAACTTGTGTTTCTCTAAATGAAGATCATTCTAGTGAAACTATGGGTACCGTATACCATCCAGCCCCTGGGTGCATAAAATATAAACAGAGAGAGTAAATCCACTATAATGTGCTTAACAAACCTCTTATTATAAGGAAATTACAAACATATGGTTCTTCTTCACTATAGAAATTGACAGTATATGTTAGCTCCAGCCAATCGCACGGATCCTGTCTACTAAATGTTGTCTCCACATCCTGAAAGGTGTATCTGTCTATCAGAGGATAAGGCTACATTAATCCCCCCTGTAGGATTGGAGATAGAATTGAAGAGTACTCTGGGGAATTTGCCTTATTGGTTTAAAGCACAGATCTCATAAAGCCCTTTTGCTGCCAAGTAGGATTATTTTTTTGGATTACTTTCAAGGGAGATAGAGTAGATAAACACTATTTTTCCCCACCGCAAGAATTCATAGTTTCTGAGAGAACATATTTTTCAGTGTCTAAAAACATTCAGTGTTCATATAAATTGTAATTCCTTGTCTTATGAGTAAGACCTTTGTAAACCTTGTAAAAAGTCATTTGCATCAGTTTTAAGGTTCTAGAGAGTTATTGAGGGGTGGTAACTACACATATTTATGTACTTAATACTTTCAGTGACAAATTAATTATAAATTTTAAAGGTATGTTATGAAGAATGCAGTTATGCTGTATCATAAAATACAATAATGAGTAATCTGTATATTTTTTTCCGAAATTTCACATGCCAAATAAGTATTTTATAAATCCAAATTAAAGTATCTTAATAAATTTGTATTCTTTTATTATTTGCCTTATTTTCTATGTTTGTTTATAATGTTGTACCATAAGCTTTGACCACTGATTACCATGGTTAACTTTACATGAGGTTGAAATAGGTTTACCACAATCAGTGTCCCAAATGTTAACCAAATCAGAAGCATGTTTAAGGTACAAATGTTTAATGTCATATGTGTGAGCTTTTTTGATATTGTTATTTCTCCGTCTCTTTGACTATTATACAAATTAGATAATTTCTTGAAGAATACTCTAGGAATATTAGGAAAAATCAGTGACCTTCATGTTGGTTCTTTATTCCGTTCCCTAAGTTTGAATGGTTCTAAGATAATTTCATACATTTTACTCTCTAACAATATCATCTTTTTAATTATCTAGTAACACTCTCTGGGGTAATGTAGATACCTGTTAGTAGCATTATGAAATGTTTCATTGAAATTTATGCATTGAGCAGAAGTACATGAATAGATTTTTAAAATATATTATATGTAATTGTATCCCAAGGACAGCCAGTTAGGTCAAGGATATTAGAAGATACTCCTGGCACTTTTATGACAGGAGATATCCGGTTGGGCTAGAAATTAGTTAATTGATGTGAAATTGCAAGTAATTAGCACCAGTATTTTTCACAGACCCTCTGGAAAAAAAAATAAAAACTGTTGACTAATAGAAAGACATAGTTACCGCAAAATGTTTTAAATGCTATAAATAAAATTGCCAGAGTTCCACGGGTAGAGATGTCCTTAAGGGCATTTAAATGTGAAATTAGAGCAATAAAAGAAAAAGCTAAGTGGTGACCCTCTCCTGGCCTCACAGTACCTATTTGTGTCAACATCCATTGGCTGCCTCTATTATTGGTTAGACATCACTGCTTATTACCTGTTCTAACTTCTCAACATTCTAGGTTTGGAATCACTGATGTGAGAGAAAGAATCTGCATCACCTTGAAATGGTAAGGAAGAATGGAATTAAAAACTTCATAAGTTTTTTGCATTTAATAGTTCCACTGACTTCCCAAACAACATCTCAGGTCCTTGGATTAACTATACATAAAATTGATATTTCAGCATTTATGTACTTTAAAGAATTATATATTTACCTTGAGGGGTCAAGATGAATCTCAAACTGGCTGTTTTAATTGTTTTACATAGATTACATATTTGCAATCTCCTTAAGAAATATGAATTACACACGCACTTATCTATATACATATTAAGTTACAAAAAGGAATAAGATAGGACGTGGGAGTGAAAATATGTTCTACTATCTGAAAGATAAATTGAAATCTGAACTAATTTTAATATTTTCATGGTAATTAAAATAAAGTGGTCACTAACAAGGACATATTTCCTAAAGGACAATGTTTCTCAAAGTCAACAGCAAATTTATCTTTCAGAAACATAAGGTTTTTCATGTAATCTGCCATACATACAGTGTTATCTATATCCATGATATCAATAATAGTTGAAAATTATATCAATGAAAAATGTATCAATGATATTTGAGCTTTGAGAAAACATACTTAAAATATTCAAATTCTTAAGGAATTTATTATTAAAGTATTTATTAAGGATTTATTATTAAATAGTTTGCCAACTAAATGTTAATTTCACATAATATTTTATTATTAGATAAAGTTTAAAAATGAGAAGTAATAAAGACACATGCACATGTATGTTTATTGCAGCACTATTTGCAATAGCAAAGACTTGGAACCAACCCAAATGCCCATCAATGATAGACTGGATAAAGAAAATGTGGCACATATACACCACAGAATACTATGAAGCCATAAAAAAAGATGAGTTCATGTCCTTTGCAGGGACATGGATGAGCTGGAAACCATCATTCTCAAGAAACTAACACAGGAACAGAAAGCCAAACACCGTATATTCTCATTCATAAGTGGGAGCTGAACAGTGGGAAGACATGGACACAGGGAGGGGAACATCACACAGCAGGGTCTGTGTGGGAGTGGGGAGCAAGGGGAGGGAGAGCATTAGGACAAAAGCTAATGCATGTGAAGATTAAAACCTAGATGACTGGTTGATGGATGCAGCAAACCACCATGGCACATGTATACTTACATAACAAACCTGCATGTTCTGTACATGTATCCCAGAACTTAAAGTAAAATAAAAAATAAAAATAAAAAAAAGAATAAGAAAAAAGAAGTGAAAAAAACTGGCTGCAGTCATATTTAACTTAAGTGCTTTTATCAACAACCAGGACAAATTAATTTTGTTTTCCTATGGGAAAAACATTAAATTGTCAAAAAAGCCCCTAAACTTAAGAAATTTAAAGGTTCATTGTGACAGCTAGAAAAATTTAAAACAAAAATCAAAATAATAGTAATAATATCAAATTTAGAATTCAACTTCAAAACTGACACTAAAGTTGTTTTAAAAAGAGTATAAGAACGAAAAGAAAAAGAAATATATGCACAAAAGTTGCCAGAGAGAGTATTTAAACCTTTCAAAGGAAATGTTAATAGAGTCAAATTTAGGCATTTTAGAGTGACTCTTTCAATTGATAAAAATTCTATGAAACATTTCTAATAGGATGCCATCAAGAAATATTTGAAAATCAAATTGGGCACTATTTTTGTGCTTTTAATCAGACCTATTATCCCTACTTTTCTCTTAAAACTTTTCATACTGTATTCCCTCGATTTATATCTTTTTCTTCTCTTTACTATTTATTTTACTTATTTTTTCTACTTTCATTTTATTGACTTAGCTAACAGATGCCACACACTCCTGAGCCCACCTGTACTTAATTAACATATCCAAATTTTCTTATAAAATCTTACTTTCAACTTATCTAATTTCTAACTAATGCAAAACATATTTTAAAAAGTGTAAGTAGTTCATTATACACTACTATACTCTATAGTCTTTGTAATCAGAGAAATTCTTTTGTTTTTATTTCTCTATCATATTTAATCTAAATATTCCTGGCGTTAGAAACAGAAACATTCAAAAATCCTAAATCCCTTTGGGTCCAAAACATATTGCATTCAATTTGGAATCTCAGTGCTAGAGTTTCTAACTCCATTGTTTATGGTAATATTCAGGCCACAACACTGTAATCAAATGGTCTTGCCAGGAACAATATTTGTCTTCTGTAATAACTTAAGTCATAAAATTTAGACCTTCACCTGTGGTAAAATTGACTAGTGGTTTCTAAACATCTTCTCATTTGCTAGATATTCATTGGTTATTTACTGGATCATGAGAAAAACTATGTGTGTGTGTGTGCATGCATGTGCATGTGCATGTGTGTTTGCGTGGACAACATATGAACTTTGGGGAAACAGTTATTTACCCCAGTTTTTAGTATTTTAAAAAAGAATTTGGCCATATTAGCACATACAACTGAATATCAGCCTTGGCCTTGAGTCATGAATACTTCTCTCTGCTTCAGATGAGAAGTATTCTCTCTAATAAAATGGAAACACATGCAGACAAGGGTTATGTCTGAACGTAAACATAGTTAAAGGCTAAAGAACTAGTTGAAGGATTCTAGACTCACAGATATTTTCATTAAATGTTGTTGGTTTGTATTTTTGGGATTAATATGGCTTGGATATGTGTCTCCTCCAAACACCTCATGTTGAAATGTAATCCCCAATGTTGGAGGTGAGGCCTGGTGGGAGTGTTGGATGTTGGGAGCAGATCACCAACAAATAGCTTAGTGCTGTCCTCATGATAGTAAATTCACATGAGACCTGGTTGTTCAAAAGTGTGTGGCACTTACATTTCATTCTCTTGCTTTCACTCTCACCATTCTGGCTCCCTGTTAACTTACACCATGATTTTAACCTCCCTGAAGGCTCATCTGAAGCAGATACTAGCACCATGTTTCTTGTAAAACCTGCAGAACAGTGGTCCAGTTAAACTTCTTTTCTTTATAAATTACCCAGTCTCAGGTATTTCTTTAAACTGTACAAATGGACTAACATAAAAAATTGGTACCAGAAGTGGGATGTTGCTATAAAGCTACCCAACAATGTGGAGGCAACTTTGGAACTGGGTAATGGGCAGAGGTTAGAAGAGCTTAAAGGCCTTATGAGAAGACAGAAAGATGAGGGAAAGTTTAGAACCTCTTAGAGACTGCTAATTGGTTGTAACCAAAATGCTGATAGAAATACATACAGTGAACATCAGGCTGACAAGGTCTCAGATGGAAATATAGAACTTATTGGGAACTGGAGCAAATGTTACCCTTGTTATGCCTTAGCAAAAAACAGTTGTACTGTGTTCATGCCCTAGGGAACTGTGGAAGTTTGAATTTAAAGTACATGGCAGAAGACATGTCTAAGTAGTAAAGAATTCAAAAAGTGACCTGGCTGCTTCTAACAACATAACTCAAGGTGGAAGCAATGCAATGACTTAAAGATTGAAGTTCTATTTAAAGCAGAGCAGAAAAGTTTGGATATTTTCAGCCTAGTTGTGTGATATGGTTTGGCTTTGTGTCCCCACCTAAATCTCGTGTCGAGTTGTAATCCCCATGTGTCAGGGGAGCCACATGGTGGGAGGTGATTGGATCATTGATGTGGATTTCCCCCTTGCTGTTCTCATGATAGTGAGTTCTCATGAGATCTGTCTCTCTCTCTCTCTTCTGCCTCTATGTGAAGAAGGTGCTTGCTTCCCCTTCAACTTCCACCATGATTGTAAGTTTCCTGAGGCCTCCCAGTCATGCTTCCTGTTAAGCCTGTGGAACTGTGAGTCAATTAAACCTTCTTTCTTAATAAATTATCCAGTCTCATCTAGTTCCTTATAGCAGAGTGAAAGCAAACTAATACACCATGTGGCAAAGAAAGAAAAAGCTTCTTTGGGAGACAAATCCAAGCAGGCTGCAGAGCAACCACTTGACAGAGAGATTCGTATGTTTCAAAGAGAGACAGATGCTGATAGACAGGACAATGAAAAAAGGCATTTTACAGATCTACAAACCAGTCTCTCCTATAACAGACCCAGAGGTATAGGAGAAAAGAATAGTTTAGGGGGCAGGCCCAGGGCCCTGCTGCCCTGCACCACTGCAGGAGGATGCTACTTGCATCCAGATCTCCCCAGCCTCAGCTCAAAGAGGCTTAAATACATATTAAGCTGCTGCTTAAAAGGGTAGAAGCTGTAGGCACTTGTGGCTTCAATGTGATGTTAATCTTGTAGGTGTTTAAATGTAAGAATGAAGGAGGCTTGGCAGCTTATCCCTAGATTTCAGAGGATCTGTGAGAAAGCCTGAGTGCCCAGGAAGAAATCTCCTGCAGGGGTAGAAGCCTTTCAAAGAAACTCTATTAGGGCACCATGGAGGGGGAATGCAGGGCTGGAACCCCCACATAGAATTGCCACTGGGGTACTGCCTAATGGACCTATGGGAATGCTGCTATTTCCAGACCCAAGAATGGTAGAGCCAATGGAAGCCTGCAATTTGAATCTGGAAATGGTACAGGCACCCAACTCCAACTCATGAAAGGAGCCACAGGGTATACACCCTGCACAGCCACAGGGTTGGAGCTGTCCAAGACCTTGGGAACCCACTCCTTGCACCAGTGGGTGCAATGTGGGAGATGGAGCCAAAGGAGATTTTTTGGAGCTTTAAGATTTAATGACTACTCTGCTGGGTTTCAGACTTGCATTGGGTCTGTAGCCCCTTTATTTTGGCCAATGTCTCCCTTTTGGAATGAGAATGTTTGCCGAATGCCTATAACCCCATTGTGTCTTGGAAGTAATAACTTGATTTTTATTTCACAGGCTTGGAAGGAACTCATCTACAGAGGAGGCTTTAGACTTGGGAATTGGGACTTGAGACTTTAATTTTAGTTGATGCTGTAATGCTTTAAGAATTTGGGGGACTATTTGAAAGGAGTGGAATGATATTGTTTGAATATTTGTCCCCTCCACATTTCATGTAAAAATGTAATCCTCAATGTAGGAAGTGGGGCCTGGTGGGAAGTGTTTGGATTATTGGGGGTAGAACACTCATGAATAGCTTGGTGCTGTTCTTATGATAGTGAGTAAGTTCTCATGAGACCTGGTTTTTGAAAACTGCGTGGTACATCCCCCAACCTTGCTCCTGCTCTTGCCATGTGACATTCTTCCTTCCTGTCACCTTTCATAAAGTGTAATCTTTGTGAGGTGTCACCAGAAGCAGATGCTGGTACCATGCTTCCTGTGAAGCCTGCAGAACCGTGAGTCAAGTAAACTTATTTTCTTTGTATATTAGCCAGTCTCAGGTATTCCTTTATAGTATCACAAACAGAGCAATACAAGGACTTCCTTTTTAATCACATTGATAAATTTATTATAGAAACATTATTTAGTTATGATTATTTGTTTGGGATTCAACCGTATACATAATTGTATATTCTGCCCTCTTAGATATTCCATTCTAGTAAACAAAACAGGCACATAAACAAGGAAATGACAGTATGTGTAATAAAGTGTTATAAAAGAAACAAAGATAGCTGTCAGACATAACATGGATGTAATTTTTGAGATAAAAACTTTAGTTAATGTTAATAGGAAAGCCACTCTGTGGAGGCGGCATTTAAGTTGAAACCTAAAAATAAAAAAGGCGTGACTAGGAATTAATGGTTAAATTTCACTGTCCCTTTCTTTAAATCGGACTGTAAGAGAAATTGCAATAAAAATTAACTGGCTACAGAAAAGTTTGTTTGTTTGTTTGTTTCCTTGGAGCTATAAAAAGGTAGTAAAATAAATACAGAATGTTTATTAAACATTTATAATAATGTGTTCAACCTGGTCCATCTTCAAGAGAATTAAAATCAAGTTGTGGAGACAAAATTGCAGCAAAGAAAATAATTAGAGAAGAAATAAAGTTCAAGGGATGTTATACTCATTTGCAGGAAAATTAGACCTGTGTAGGCTGGAGTAATACATCCAGAGTGTTATGACAACCTAGACACAGTTCTAAAGAAGGCCTAATTTTTGTAGAAGGGAGACTATCATCAGTGAAACACAGCAAGAGAGTTAATAAAACTTAAACATATTCAGCATAGTATTCAAATCTGTGTATTATAGTGAAAGTAGTACTGGATTAGGAGTTTGATGCTCTGGGTTTTGACAACCAATAAAAACGTCAACTTGGGTAAAGGAGTCATAACCGTTCTTAGCCTCCGTTTCTTCATTTCTAAAGTGTGACAATAACTTTTTTTCATGCTAACCAAAAGAAAGCCCTGAGAATTCAAGGAGATGGTATATTAGTACAAACAGCAAAATTATACTCCTACGGAAATACTGATAGTAATAAGATTTGATGAGAATTGATTTAGTATTAGGTACTGCACAAAGTGTTTTAAATTAGTTTTTCTAATTTGACAGCGACTCTATTTTCATTCTTCAGAAAAAGCAGTTAAAGCACTGGAAACATAGTTTCTTGACGTCTCTCTTGCCTTCAACATTAAGTAGTAAAGCCAACATTTAAAATTTATTTTTCTAATGCCTAATTACTATGTTCATAACTTCTTTGATGACATTAAGGATGAAGATATTAATGCTAATGCTTTTATTTGATGTTTAATTTTGTTGATTGATTAGTTGATTGCTAGGTTCACTAAAGAAAACATGCTAACAAATAAATCTAGATTTAAATCTGAATGTTTCAGAGGAAAATTTAGTAAACTGAGTCAGGACAAGAGGTGGCCCAATTAATTCCTTTCTGTATTTCTAATGCATACGTTCTAGGATTTTTAATTCTCTTAAATTTCAAAATATCTTTTACACACACACACACACACACACACCCCACCACCACCACCATTATAACTTTAGGAAAGTGTAGTGATGTTCATTTTCCAATAGAAAAACTAGAATAGGTTTGCCTAGTATTCAAAATGCCACTGTGCTATAATGAAGAAACCAGTGATAATGCTACTATAATTTGGAGTCTCTGAAGTTTGTTGAAAATGTGTCATTTCTTGAGATTATTAAGTGCAAATCTCTGTGTAGCATTCTCATTTTATCATTCAAATGAAAAACAGCCACTGAAGCTGTACTTTCTAATTTGTTCTCAGTTTTCCTTCATGTATGTGTCAACTGGGTATGAACAATGCAAGGGTAGTAAGTCTCAAGACACATAGCTAATTGGAGAAAACTTGACATAGTTGTAGATGTCTAAAATTAAAACTGATCTCAGTTCCATGGGGACATACTGCAGTACACGCAGTTAGCAACTTAATTTAGTTGCTATTTATTGATTTAGTTCAGAACAAATCTCTCTGTGTCTGAATAAAAACAAAACCAAGCCGCAAGAGTTGGCAACTCTCAAGAGCATGTAAATACAGGAATGTGCTTTCATTGAGAAGATATGTTCCCATTTTTGGTACTTGTTGATTCGTCAATGAGGTCATCTAATTCTGGATAATCACACTGGCTTTTTAATTTAGATAAAATATCGCTTTTATAAAAATAATTTAAAGGATGAACTCCACGATACATTACTAGCATTATTAAAGAGGATAAAACAAGCTAAATATTCAACAATAATGGACAACTTAAAGCATAGCATAGAATATTATGCATTAACCATCACCTATTTATTAGGCTGATGCAAAAGTAATTGCAGTTTTTGCCATTACTGTTAATGGCAAAACAGTAAATGGCAAAAACTATGATCACTTTTGCCCCAACCTAATACTATACAAGAGTCAGGAAAGTCATAGTTTACAATGGTAAGTTAAAACAAATACGAAGTAGCATATATGATATAAATATATATCATATGTATTAGCATATGTAGTGTGGAGTTATTTTAAATCTATAAACAGAATATAGAGTACTAATATACTTTTAGATTATCTTAGATAATCTAAGCATTATGGCACCATATTATTTATCTTTTTGGCTTTTCTGTTATGATTGTATAAAAAGATAGCTCCTTCACTGTTCAGTAAAAGGACAATGGAACTTCAATCATAATCAACTTTACGCCTTGGTCTTGAGATACCTCCACGAAACCTTGTCACTATTGAAAGCCTCTTTCCTCTTAAGTATTATATAAGATGTAGCTGTCTAAGATGACTGTTATTTCTTTCTTAAACAATTCTTAAAATTAACCTGTGAAACTATTTGAGCTTTGACTTTTTTCTTGTGAATATATTTGGATAACAAATTCTATTCCCTTAATAGAGGCAGAACTATTTTGAGTTTTTGCTTGATTCAGTGCCAGTTTTCTCCAACTGACTTTTCAAAAATTTGTCAAGTCAGTTGCATATTTGAGGCAGAGATATTTTCAAAGAATTAGCTTATGTCTGTAGGATTTGTAGCATCTGCCATTCATAGTATTATTTTGTATTTAAAAAATATTCCACTAAAAAATTGTACTGTATTTCTTTTATATTTCTAAAGAACTGAGTTTTGGCTTTGTTCATTTATTTCTCTATCTATATATAAATATATTACATACATACATATATAAATTTATCACATATAAATATATATACATTTTCTTAATTTGTAGAATTTCTGGATTCTCTTATATTGCTACAGAAATAATTTTGTTTTGTTTCATTTTGTTTTGTTTAGTAAGGGATGACTTGATTATACTCAAATTGCAAACTCTCTCACTGGTGTGGAACCTGACATCTCTAGCTTGTTAATTTATCCTTAGCTGGGCTGCTTTGAGTGAACCACATACATACGTATATCAGCAGTCAGATTCTAAATACAGAAATATAACTTCCGCTCTCTGACTGTCCTCTTTCAAAGATTCTCCCCTCACTTTCTGGAGGCTGAAGTTGTCCCAAATTCTTTCCTTTTTAAATTAGTATTTTATTTTATTTTTCCAATACAAGACTGCCCTTGACCTTTCCTTGGGTTAAAAGCTGTGTAGAGAGAAAGTCTTACCTTGTGCAATTGCCCTTTTTCTGTATCAAATTGCCTCTAAAATTTGTCTTGAGATAGTTTGCTTCTGTATTCTGATTAGTTCATAATTGTTATCTATGGGAAAGGTACTTGCCCATGATGGAAGTGGAATTTTCTCCTTTTCTCTGTTGGCCTTTCCATCTTGTTTGGAGGACTTCTGTACTTTCTGCAACCAAATGTTCCAGTCCTGTCTCATATTTTCCCGATTCATTTTTCCAAGGATGCTACACACTTTTGTTGAAGAAAGGTATTTATAAACCAACATCTTGATGAAGAACACATGCATTGCTACTGGGGTACTATTGTTTATGTTATACCTCCATGAACATCTATGTATCTATCTATCTTTCCACCTATTGATTCATTTTGTGTTTATACACACATGTGTGAATACATGTATATAAGCATACACACATGCTTATCTATTTTCATATCTACTTATTTCTATTTTTAAAAAATACACTTTCATACTGATACAGACAGTGCCACTAAGTTCATTCTACAAAAGTGAAAAATCCACTTCTCTTCAACATGGGAGCATCAGCTTCTACGTAGTGAAACTATTTGGGACACAAAGGAAATAGGAAGGAAGATGGGAAAGAAAGCTGAAAAATGGAGGAAAAAGTGCATACACTCAGATTCACCATTATCCCTTGTCTTAACATGCCAGCCTGAAGCTGACCCTGAACATATCAATGTATCTACCCCTTTCAAAAGTTCATCCGCACAAAAGAAAATGTTACGAAAAATAAGGCAGAAATCAAGAAGTAGTAGAAGGAAAGAAGGAGTGAGCATTCATGGGGATTTCATTAAACGATGATAGAAAATAATTATTGCAATCTAAATACTTGATTAAATCCTGCAATGGTGATGGTATATTACCTAATAAAATAATACACTGAAAAACCAAATAAAATTAGGTGATGTGAAACAGAATTATCTTTATGGTACAGAAATCATCACGAGACTGTTTTTCCATCTATGTTTTAGTTTGTTACTGCTGCTATTATAAAATACCTTACTGGATAACTTATATAAAACAGAAATTTATTTCTCACAGGTATGGAAGCTGGGAGGTCCAAGATCCAGCAGTATCAGGTGTTGTGTCTGGTAAAGGCCCGTTGTTCATGGCTGGCACCTTCTTGCCGCATTCTCACATGGCAAAAAAGGACAGAAAGTGATGAATGCTGTGTCCTCACATGGCAGAGGAGATGCACAAGCCAATGTCTTTCTGAAGCCTCTTATATAAGAGCATTGATCCCATTCTTAAGGGTGGTTCCCTCAAGGCTTAATTGTCTCCTAAAGACCCACCTGTTAATATCATCACCTTGGGGTTTAAGTTCTAACATAGGAATATTGGAAGGACACATACATTCAAACCAGAATAGATGTTTACTGAAAGAAAGAAAGAAAAGACCTGAAATTTCCCTTATATTATGTTGGCTATTTCATTATGAGGTTTGATTTATTCAACTAAATGTTATAATTCAGATTAGCAAAAACAGACTAGAGCTCACACAGAGTCACTGACATCTCCGGTCTGTTTGATCTAATAGTTCACTCTGCCTTCTATTTATATCTGAGAAATTTAGAAGCACTAAAAAAAATTTCCTACAATATATAATATGCATATTTAAAGCAAATGTACAGTTTATTCTTTGTTTTCAGAAAATAAGGCTTTATTGTGTGTCTGAGAAGGAAAATACAATTTGCATTAATTTTACTTGACTTGTTTGAAAGTCTGTGAGGTTAATTATAAAGTGAAAAAGAGTGAAACAAAAACAGAACAAAGAAAAATAAAACAAAAATCTCACCTCATTTTCAGGTGCCATATATCTTCCCAATAGAACCCAAACATAATTTCAATCTAAGGGATAAGTATCAGATAAGATGAAGTATTTGCTGTAATTTGGACCCAATTGGAATGTTATCTTTTCTGTGATGACTTCTGCTGTCTCTGAGGCAGTTAAGCAGTCCCTTCATTGTGATTCCATAGTACTTGTAAAAACCTTTATTGCAATAGCTAATATGTAGTATTATGAGTATTATGAGAGTCTTTCGAAAATGATTTAATGGTTGGAGGAAATTTCTGATTAAGTTGAAATGTTCTTCCTCCTGATTCGTTTCAC
The DNA here is from genome assembly GCF_028878055.3 of Symphalangus syndactylus. Classification (NCBI taxonomy): domain Eukaryota; kingdom Metazoa; phylum Chordata; class Mammalia; order Primates; family Hylobatidae; genus Symphalangus; species Symphalangus syndactylus. The sequence goes on from NC_072428.2 coordinate 18,075,826, forward strand.
TTATTAAAATATCCTTAAAAGAAATATTCCTTTGGGAGGCTCATTAAGACCTAACTTTAAGCAAATTGATTATGCATACTTAATTATTTAGTTCCCATAGGCATTGTATCCAGGATAGCAATATCAAAGTCATTTTAACCACACATGATAACTTCAAGTCAGAGAGAAAAACATGTATTGTCCAGTGAACTAAGAAAAATATATAAAAAAGCACAAATATAAAGAAACATATGTGTAACGTGTGATACACACACACACACATACACACATGCAGAAGAACACACAAGTTCACCTTCAGTACAAACATTGAGCAACCATAGAATATTCATATTCTTAGACTTTTCTAACATTTGCCCCCTAGGGAGGGATCTGCCTTTGTTTCGCTAATTTCCTTTACCTCTCTGACAGCAAAGGTTGATTCTGCTTCTGTTATGGGAACCTTTAGGTTTTGTTATTTGAAGTCAGGAGCAAAGGGCTAAAGGCATTTTTGATAGGACTGTGAAGTCAGTTTTATAAACAGTGTTTTAAAGTGAGACCCAAAAATAAATATGGCATGTAAGGAAAAAATAATTTTAATAAGGGTGCAATGTATATGATGTATGTATTTCACAGTGAAGTATGAAACTTGAGTTTAGAAATATTCATATTCCTGAATTGTGTTTTTAACTACAATATCACTCTAATTCTGGGCTATGTGGGACTTCTACTGTTTTCTGTCATTTTATTTATGGCTTTCATTATGTTTATAGAGTTACATTTATTAGTATATAATATGTTAATATGTATGCATATAAATTTGTATACTTATAAATTTAAATATGTGTAGATATGTATATATATTCACATGCTTTATGTCATTAATTACATGACATTTTCCCTTTTCACTTATTTAATATATTTTATTGTTAAATTAATGATTTCTTAACATTGTTTTATTTGCAGGCTTTCTTCTTAAGATATCAATAAAATGATGTCTTATGCTTTATATGGCACCCTAGATTTGATTAATTCGTAGAACTTTTTATATATATAAAGGGATTGCATGAAATTGACTAATTGAATTTATTTAAACAAATTCGTGCTTTTCCCAATTGTTTAAGTTGGTTTTCTAAGACTCAGTTAAATAACAGCCAGGAAAGCATTTGAAACATTTGAAGTCACATTGGAAAAAGTGCTTAACATCCCTTTATAAAGTAGATGGTGAATATTAAGAAAAATATTTCTCTTTCTTTAAAATTTCTGATGCCTACACTTTGCTTGCTTCCTCAAAATGCTACAAATATGAGATCAATGACATGTCATTAAAAAGCAATAATTTAAATTAATCAAAACACATCTTGATAACTATTTATTTTAAGATATTGTCGATCAAAGAGGCAAAAAGCTTTTTTATGGTGATTTTTAATGGTTTTAAAATATTAATACAAATGCCTAATAAAAAGAAAATTTCCGAGTCAGGCATGAACTCATACAAACACAGACAGACCACACATACACAAAACATATGCATGAATCATCTGATGAAAAAGTCTTTCACTTTTAAAATCTACAATAAACGAAGTTAAGGTAACTGAAAGTTTCTTCTGAATTAATAAATTACTTTTTTTCATGTACATTTTTAAAATTTCAGCATTTTTTGCAAAGGATTAGGTCTTCAATTGATTATATTTTGTTGTATGAAATGTTCTTCTTGAGGAGTAAGGAATGGGAATGTCTCTAGGTATCTTTCTTGGTTTCAACAAATATTTTTGTGCACTTAAATATCCTTAACACTGGAGATAAGGCGCTATTCATTATACATAAATGATAGATTGACAGATAAGGAAAGAGAAAAAGAAATAAAGAAAGAAGGAAAGGGAGAAAAAATAAAGAGTGAGCTAAGAATAGAGAGAAGATTGATAGATGGAGATAGATTAGATAGATTATCTCCAATGAAATTATGAACAATTTATTTATATCTTCCCTATGTCTGAAATACATATCATGAAATAAAAATAAAAGATAGGACATAGGAGTTTTACTTCAAAATTTCTTCTATTCTTGAGTGCACATTATTATGTTTTCTTTGTATCATTAAAAGCATGCCTTCTACATGTGTAAAGAGATACACACTTTATTAGGTACAGATTTGTCCACCTCCAACACAGTATAGATCAATAAATTTGGAATGCATGGATAAACCTATGAAAATTAACCACTTTTTTTAAAAAAAAGTACTTTTACATAATCTCAATAGAGACTCTGTTATCCATATAAAATTAAATAAAAACTTTTAAATAATAATACTAGTTTTCCTTTGCATTCATTTACACACATTGTGTAAAATGCATCCTAAGTAGGTTCCTCTCTTCCTTTAACCACTCCAAAACTCTACATACTTTATTTTATCCTAATGAGACTTTGCACTATTTTGCTTACACCTTACATGAATAGTAATCTGAGGTGAGGAGAGCTCTTAGAATTGAAGAATAATGTTAAGGAACACAATATAATTTAATATCTTGAAAAATTTTAGGGCCAATTTCACCTCTAATGAGGTATTCATAGTTGTTAGTGTTAGTTGTTAATGTTTATGATTTAAATATAGAATATGTATATTTATGTAATAGATATATGTCATGTGAATTTTTATTATTATGAAGTAAAAATATGTGTGAATTTTTTTCCTTAAGGTCAAATAGTCTTTATCATATTAAGCAAATAAATATTTGACTGGCCAGGGCATCTTAAACTTTTGATAAAATCTTCTAAAATATATTAGAAAAAATTATTCACTCTAAGGTAGAAAAATTTAAGGTTCATGCTTCAACCTATATTCATTCCTATGAGTTTTGATTTGGTAAAAAGATTAGTTTCTCTTTAGATCTGTTGAAACCATGTACATTTTACTTTTACAAATAATATTTCTAAAAATTGATTCTGTAAACTTGATCATAAGGATAACATGACTCGATTTTCTACTACACGTTTTGTGAATAAAGCTGGGTAATTATTTCAATGATTGAATATGTATATGCACATATTAATATTATTGAATTTGATGAGAGAGAAATACTCATATGAGTCAAACATGGAAGGATGGTGAATTTCAGGATGGAGTATTGGCAACTATGGACTTGAACTACGAGGTATTGTATCATCCATACCATCCATATATAATGGTCAGTGAAAACATTTTTATTTTAGAACAATGACAGTAATATTTTATAACCAGTTATAGGTATGGATATAACTTTGTAATTTATAACTCTGTTATATATTGAAAACAAATCACTATCATAAATGGACTGACAATTTCAAGTTGTGGTGAAGATATGAAATATCTGGAACTCCCAATGAGATTTTATATTGATACAATTACGTTGGAAAATTGTTGGAAAATACACACACTAAAGCTTTATTTGGGCATAACTTATGAGCTAAGAAACTGCACTTTTATACAATTCTTAAAATATGAGAACTCAAAGGAAACTATCATCAGACCGAACAGGCAACCTACAGAATGGGAGAAACTTTTTGCAATCTATCCATCTGACAAAGGGCTAATATCCAGAATCTACAAAGAACTTAAACAAATTTACAAGAAAAAAACAAATAACCCCATCAAAAAGTGGGCAAAAGATATGAACAGACACTTCTCAAAAGAAGAAATTTATGCAGCCAACAAGCATGAAAAAAAGCTCATCATCACTGGTCATTAGAGAAATGCAAATCAAAACCACAGTGAGATACCATCTCACACCAGTTAGAATGGCGATCATTGAAAAGTCAGGAAACAACAGATGTTGGAGAGGATGTGGAGAAATAGGAACACTTTTACACTGTTGGTGGGAGTGTCGATTAGTTCAACCATTGTGGAAGTCAGTGTGGCGATTCCTCAAGGATCTAGAACCAGAAATACCATTTGACCCAGCCATCCCATTACTGGGTACGTACCTGAAGGATTGTAAATCATTCTACTATAAAGACACATGCACATGGAAGTTTATTGCAGCACTATTCACAATAGCAAAGACTTGGAACCAACCCAAATGCTCACCAATAATATACTGGATAAAGAAAACGTGGCAGATATACACCATGAAATACTATGCAGCCGTGAAAAAGGATGAGTTCATGTCCTTTGCAGGGAAATAGATGCAGCTGGAAACCATCATTCTCAGCAAACTAACACAAGAAGAGAAAACCAAACACCACATGTTCTCATTCACAGGTGGGAGTTGAACAATGAGAACACAAGGACACAGGGAGGGGAACATCACACACCAGGACCTGTCTAGGGGTGGGGGGCTAGGGGAGGAATAGCATTAGGAGAAATACTTCATGTAGATGATGGGTTGATAGGTGCAGCAAACCACCATGGCATATGTATACCTATGTAACAAACCTGCACGTTCTGTACGTGTACCTCAGAACTTGAAGTATAATAATAATTAAAAAAAAAACAAAACAGGTAAAAGAATGTGTATGACAGCATTACCCTGAAAGATTTCTAACAGAAAACAAGCCAAATGCCTATCAGTGCAGGAAGTATAAACAAATAAGCTGTGACATACAATCAAGACAAAACTATGCAAACGTCACAAAAATGTTGACACAAAAGTCAGAATCAAAAGAGTCAAACTGGTATGACTCTGTTTACCTAGTTTTCAATATTTGTGAAACACAAAAAATTTTATAAAGGGTTTCATTCACCATTATACACCTATTCAGCTTTAACAAGAAAGTGCTTTCTTTTTAAAATAAAAATAATAGAAACGGTTGTGTTTTTCTATTGGGACTATTTATTTCCTAATTTTCTATATTGACCACACCCAGCATTTCGATAGTGAAAAACATATATTACAAACAAGTACATTTCCATAAGTTTCCTTTAAATAGCAGGGATACTCCAATGTATACTTCCTGTTAATGATTTAAATATTTTACAAAGCAGCACAGAATTGCATAAATGCTTATAAAACCATTTATCCTTTCATATTAGTCCATTTCCAAAACTGAAACAAAGGTAAGATTTGGACATACTGTGTCTGTTTCAAAATTAATTTTTTTGGTGAGTGTTTGAATGGCTGATAGTTTTCCCACTGAGGCATGAATGAAGCAAATGTTTAGGGACTCCAGGTTCATATATGATCTATAGCTCCTTTCTAATGTGGCCCATTTGACCTATGTTGGTATACTGCCACATTGTGTGACACATCTTCCCTAATGTGGTGTTTGTTCTCTCGTTCTCATTAATAAAAAAGGTTTATCCAATACATTAATCAGTGAGCACAAATGATACCCACTGGCAATGAGAGACAATTTGTGGTCTTATAAAATGTGCTTATTATTAATAGTGTTTTGCTTGGTATTGCAATTAGCCATGTGTGAAATTTTCAAAAGTGACTTAGGATGATAAATTTCTCAGATAGCAAACCCTCCTGTCATTTTTATAAATGAGGAGAGTCTAAGATGTATAAACGTTGAATAACTTCTCCAAATTCACAAACAAAAGACGGCAACAAAAGGAGCAGCCATCACTGACAATGTCCTTGCTATCAGATTTTCTACATAAGCACACTTGCTTTACCAAACAAAACAGCAATCTAAAATATAACTTCCACTTTGGGAGGCCGAGGCTGGTGGATCACTTGAGGTCAGGAGTTCGAGACCAGCCTCACCAACATGGTAAAACCATGTTTCTACTAAAAATACAAAATTAGCTGGGCATGAAGGCACACACCTGTAATCCCAGCTACCCAGGGGGCTGAGGCAGAATTGCTTGAACCCGGGAGACAGAGGTTGCAGTGAGCTGAGGTAGTGCCATTGCACTGCAGCCTGGGCAACAAGAAGGAAACTCTATCTTGAAATAAATAAATATATACATACATACATCTTCACTGATTTTTTTCCCAGCACACCAATGTATCCAATATATCTCAATTAATGTTTCTTAAAATGTCCTACTAATGTAATCCTAACTGGAAAGGAGAATTTACTTGGGTCACAGAAACAGTTTGGAATCATACTGAAGCAAGCAATTCATACAATTCCTTTAGAGACTCACCCTTTATATTTTAAATTAATGCAAATTTTGCATTATAGCCTACAGCTGTCCATGTTTTCTTTTAATTCAATTCTGATGTGTAAAATTACTCACCCCTAAGTTGATGTATTTTGATCAACCAATCACCATGTACCCACTAACTGTAGTTATCTGAGAGGGAGAAGTATAGACTATTTAAAACAAAGGCTTAGCAATTAATAACAAGCCTTACTTTCTCTTACTTAGTCACAGTAAACTATAGGTAGCTACTGTGTGTCAGGATCTATTTCAGGCTGTAAACCTGTGATAGCAGGGACAGTCAGAATGCATGAATTTTAGAGAATCACGAGCAGCTCACTTCACTTGTCTGAGGGTCACTTTCTTTATATATATAATGATAATGACAAAGTTAGATTTCAGGGGGGTTATCATGAGGATTGCAGGTGAGAATATGTATGTGCAAGAAAGTGTTTCTAGAAACTATAAAGTGTTATGCAAGTGTAAGTTTCCATCATTATTTTAATATATCTATTTGCTAGGCATTGGGTTTAGGTGCTGAGGATATAGTGGAATACCAAACAATAAAAAAAAAAAATTCCTGCCCCTCAAAGTGTTTACATTCTAGTGACAATAGAAGGAACAGAGTCTATCATTATATTTAACATATGTATGTAGGCATACACACACATATAAAAGAAGATATCAAAAAGTACATAAAAATGGAATTTAAAAATACAAATACAAATGGAAACTTTAGTTCACAGCATTAGCTCCATCAAGCTCAACACATTTTGTAAGTGATGATACCAGCCACTTAGTCCACCTCTAAAGAACTGAGGTTTTGGACATTTAACCAAGTCAATGTAATCTATTTTAATTACTAAATCAAGGCAAATAGGTGCCCTTTAAAGATCTTTTTAAGATTAGAAAAGTTAAAAAATAGTCAGAAGGAGCCAAATCAGGATGACAAGGTGGATGCCTACTAGTTTCCAATGGACACTCTTGTAAAATTGTCCTTGTTTCCTTAGAGGAATGAGCAGGAGTATAATCCTTGTGGAGAAGGGCTCTCTGGTGAAGCTTTCCTGGGAATCTTTCTGCTAAAGTTTTGGTTTACTCAAAACATTCTATAATAAGCAGATGTTATCATTCTTTGATGCTCCAGAAAGTCAACAAGCAAAATGAATTGAACATCCCCCCAAAAAAACTGTTGCCATCACTTTTCCTCTTAATGGTCTGCTTCTGCTTTGACTGGACCACGTTCACCTCTTGTCCACTATCGCTGGATTGTCCTTAGTCTTCAGATCATACTGGTTAAGCCATGTTTCATCTCCTGTTACAATTCTCGAAGAAATGCTTCAGGATCTTGGAGCCACTTGTTTCAGCTCTTGTCTGCAGCTGATCTGGGCACATGGATTTTGGTACCCATTGAATGAAAAGTTTGCTCATGTTTAATTTTTCAGTCAGATTTACGTAAGCTGAAGCAATTAAGATGTTTATGGTGTTGGCTATTGTTTACACTGTTAACTTGTTTACGGCCTCTCAATTAGGACACTAAAAATAATTTTTTAATTTTGCAAATCCGTGTGAATGGTTGGCTGCTGTGAGCTCCATGTTAAATATCAACTCATTCCTTCTTAAAATGAATAATACATTATTAAGCTGCTAATTTATTTGAGGCATTGTCCCCATACACTTTTTGTAAGGTAAAACAGATTTCACCTTTATTCTACCCAAGTTTTACTATAAATTTGATGTTGGTTCTTGTTTCAATTTAGCAGAATGCCTGTTGCTCTGATGGGGATATTTTTCAAAATGATTTTTTATACTTCTTAGTGACTCACACTAGGTTCTGTTCAAGTATGTTTTAAAAAGTTAATTCGAGTTGATGTTGGTATAAAAAACTGAAATTCATTCTTTTTTTTAACATACATTTTCCATGACATTTTTGAAAACCTTGTTTTCAAAATGAATATGAATGCCCTGCTTGGCTAGATATTTAGACACAAATTAAACTTGTTGACTTCTATAGAAAAACCCAGGGGTCTTCTTATTTAAAAATGGATTTAATGATTAAAATATATGCATCATGGTATTAAGCATTTTAAATGGATTATCTAATTTAACTTATTTATAACCTTCTGAGGTAGGCAAGCCTTACTAGGATCTTGAACAAAGGAAGTTGTTGAAGCCATATAGCTAGCCAGGGATTCAAACAGAGGCCTTCTTCTAAACAAATATTTTCAAAGAGAGAGAGAGAAAGAGATCTGAATACTCACAAATAAGTCAGACATAGTGAAAGCCTGTTCTTTAATAATAGTAAAGGCCAAGGAGAAAAATAATGCACAGTTCACACAGTACACACCTCATATAGTACATGTCTAAATTGGTTTTACTTTGCTATTAAAAAATCATGAGTAGAAACTCAGCTCAGTAACTAGCTGACTATATGACTTTGGGAAAATCACTTACACTCTCGAATTTCAGTTCTAATACACCTATTGAGGTTATTATTAAGGTGTAAACCTGTGATACAGAAGGTCTAGTATCAGAATCTGAAAAGAAACTCAACAGAAAAGAAAAATACCCAACTTAAAATTGGAGAAAAGTCTTGTGTAGACATTTCTTCAATGAAAATATGCAAAGAGGAAACAAGTACATGAAAAGATGCTTAACGTCATTAATCATTAGAAAAATACAAATCAAAACTACTATGAGATACCACTTGATACTCACTATTATGGCTATGATTATAAAATCAGGTAATAATATTAGGTGTTGGTAAGGATATAGAGAAATTGGAAACCTTCTACAGTGCTGGTTGAAAAGTAAAATGGTGCAACCACTGTAGAAAACAGTTTAGCAGTTCCTCAACAAGTTAAACAGAATTGTAATACAATCAGCAATCTTACTTGGATGTATATGCCTAGAAGAATTTAAAACAGATGTTCATAAAATCTGTACATAAATGTTGATAACAGTAACAGTTCAGAATAGACAAAAGATGGAAATACCTCAAATATCAGTCAACTGATGAATGGATAAAGAAATCTGTGATATCTATAAAATGGAATAATATTCAACCACAAAAAATGAAATATTAATACATGCTACAACATGGATGAACCTTAAAGACATTATGCTGAGTGATATAAGCCAGACACAAAAACCTACTTATTGTTTGACTTCAATTATATGAAATATTCAGAATATGTAAATACACAGAAACAGAAAGCAGGTTAGTGATTTTCAGGGAGAGCAACGGGAAGCGAGTGCTTACAGGAAACTGGAAGTCCTTTTGTGGTGATGAAACGTTCAGGAACTGGATAATGGTGATGGTTCTATAACACTGTGAATATACTTAGTGCCGCTGAATGGGATATTTCAAAATGGTAAAAATGATAAATAATATGTTATGTAAATTTTAACTTAAAAACAAATACAATAGAATAAAATATAGGTAAAGTAGGTGACAGTATATAATCTATTATCCATAAATATTGTAATTATTATTACACCTATAAATAATTCAGACATTTATTTAGAATCACACAAATATGTTATCTGCATGGTTGATTTTTTTTTTTTTTTGAGACAAGGTCTCACTCTGTCTCCCAGGCTAGAGTGTAGTGCTATCATAGCTCACGTCAGCCTTGACCTCCTGGGCTCAAGCGATCCTACTGCCTCAGCCTTCCATGTAGCTAGGATTACAAGCGTGTGCCACCATATCTGGCTGTTGTTTTGATTTTTTGTAGAGACGGCATCTCACAATATTGCCCAGGCTGGTCTTGAACACCTGGGCTCAAGCAGTTCTCCTGCCTCGCCCTCCCAAAGTGCTGGGATTACAGGCATGAGTCACTACACCAAGCCTGGTAGATTTTTTTTTTTTTTATAAACTTACCTATATTCCCTGGAATTTTTAATAGTGTTTCTGGAAGGTTCAAATATGTATTTTCTGCATATAATAGATGCACATAATACACATAATAATATACACATACATGTAATTTTAGTTTATATTTATATTAAGCTTTTCTTCTAAAGACAATAGTTAGAAATTCGACAATAGAATAGTAAGACATCTAAAACTAAAATGTATAAAATTACATATAATTTCAAATACTTTTTGTCATTAAATATTAAAATCAGAGAGTGGCATCATATTGCTTATACTTATGTCCTGCATAAATATTTTCTACCTATCTACCTCCACATTAATATTTTTTATGCTTTGATATTTCCACATTCTTATATATGTTCATGAATGAATATGACAAATACTAAGAATGAGTTTGATTGCTCTACAGACTCCACAATTTATTGCTTACCATAGCAATACCTTTTTACAAATAATAGATTGAATTGACTTCTCTCTCTCGTTATAATTCATCACCTCCGCCAATAGACACGTCTGGAACTCATTATTTATAGGTATTAATTAAATGAATCACTGATGATTTTAGTATTCTCTTTAAAAATGTGAAAGTACACATTCATATTAGATTATGGGAATATAAATGGTCAAAATATTCTATATTGAATTTTAATCAATGCTGAAGTTGAAGTTGAAGTTGAAGTAGATTTATCCAATTTAGATTTGTCAGGGTTAATTTAGTGGTCCTGATCTTTAAAGGTACTATCTGTTTTAAAAATGCAACAAATCTAGCTTTCCATTTGACTTGAACTCAGAGGTATTTAGCCAAATAAAAGGTCAGATAGGGCATATAATGCTTCTGCAAAATATTACTAATTTATTTTACTGTTAAAGTAAATAACATGTGTAGAAAATTTCAACTGCTTCCCCTAATAAGACCGGACAACCAGCATGAAAAGATATAGGTGGAAAATAACCTACTTGTGACTGATTGAATATAAAGTATATTAAAAAGCAGACATTGACATTTCTCAGGGATTTTAAGCTGTCATGGGGAAAAGTGAAGTATTTAAGGGAGTCTGAGTAATAAAGCCAAAGTTAAAATAATAAAGTCAGTTCTTCAGGAGAAATTCAACAAGCCCCTGTTCAGAACACACACACACACACACACACACACACACACACACACACACACACGCACACACACAAGAGGAAGAGAGAGAGCAAGAGAGCAAGAGCTAGAAACAGAAATATGCTGAAATCCACAAATGGAGTAGGAATGTGCGATTATTTCGTTTGAATCTAAAATAACAGGACAATCTGAACAGACACTGCTTTGTCTAGAACTTTCAAGCCCAAAAACAAATGTAATATACCTCAGGGGATTTTATGTTTGAGAATGCATCCTTATCCTAATAAGATCTTGTTAAAACATAGATTGTGGGTTACCGCCTCAGAGTTTCTGATTCAGTACATTTTGGTAGGACCCTATAATTTGCATTTGTAAAAAAATTCTGAAATGTTGCTAACGCTGCTGGTCCTGAAACCTCATCTTGACAACTACAGCAATATTAATCAATATGATGAAAGTAATTAGGGTTAATTTAGGTTCTTTTTTAAAATTCACTACCTGTTTAATATTAGGAAACAATTAATCTATGTGAGCTTCAGTATTCTGATCTTTAAATTTGATATGGTAATAATTTCTATCAGGGTTATTATAAAGCTCATGTAAGAATGGATATGAATTTACTTGCTCTAGTAGTAGCAGCTAATATTTACTTAGTACATATTAAAGCCAACCAAAGTTCAAGGTATTTTATACATTATCTTATGTATCCATCATCATAGCAATTGTATGGCATGGTTACTATTACTGCCCTGATTACTGAAAAGGCAAGTGAGGTCCAGGCCTTTTAAACAAGTTGCCCCATGTCACGTAGACAGTGGATGATCATGCCAACATTTAAAGACAGCTGGTTAAATACTAGAGTTCCAGGAGTTGAGCACTTTATTATGGTTGCTTCATACACCAAATGGTGATGTGAAAATACTAATTATATCCTTAAAAAATGAAAGACCAAATATTTCACTGAATCTTTTTATCCTACATTTCTATTTATTTAATACAACCTTATGATTAAAAAATGTGGACTTTAGGCTGCTTGGACTATTGGATAAATTATGGGTGGCTTTGACTAAATTTTCAAATATCTTTGTATCTTATTTATTTGTCTTGAAACTTGGGATAATAATTGAAACTAGAATCAGTTTGATGATTCAGATATGTTATTGCATACACAGCACTTAAAATAATACAAGGTAAATATGAGTAATTAATTTATGTAATAAATATTCCTAGAAAGTACAATAGGAACAAGAATCCATACTTTGAAAATTTCTATGGGGTGTGTGTGTGTGTGTGTGTCTACATGCTGAGCATGTTGCAAAATTGTAATGAAATAATAAATACAGTAACTGTAAGGTTAAGAAGTTTTGAGACTTGATAGTGGGAAGTGAGAAGGAGTGTGGCCATTCAAACAGAACACTAGGAGCAAATGGATGGAACCAAGTACACAATATTCTGAAAGACTGTGAGGAAAGTGGTCTAAGTAGGGGACAGAGTTGATGGTATAAAATAATGACAGACATAGGTAGGTTGAGGCCAGATTTGACTATTGGATAGAATTTGAATATCATTTCTTTTTTACTGTGGAATGCAAAGGAAGGAAAGACAAATGCATAATTTTGACTAAAGAATTCTAAAAACCTGACCATCGCTGTCAGTTCAAATAAATTAATTTGAGAAAATACCAGACTCAGACTGCTTTTTACCATTCTATTCTAGTCCCAAAATTTCTTCCCATTCTCCCTTCCCATATTCTACTGAAACCAGAGTACTAGATAAGTATAAACCAAACTAGAATCAGCCAATTTAATGTGAGCAGAATGAGAAAGGATAGCTTTAATTAAAATTTAATCAAGAGAAAAATTTACAATGCCATAAATAATATTTTCCTAATATTAAGTCAAATAAACTCATAAGAAACCACATGAATTAATTCAAGCCATTTTATATACAGAAATTATATAGAATATAATTTAAAATAGGGCAACTATTAATATTATAAAAAATCCTTATAAAATCATTTTGTAATGAGATAAGATGTGTCAATGCAATCCAACTTAATCTAAACACTTTTACATAAAAGCCAAAAAGACAAGACTTAGTGAGTTTTAATTCATATTAGAAACTTATGCTTTTAAATTTCATTTAAACAAAATTTCATACAAAGAACCATAACCCAGAAATGTGCATCTATTGAAATAATAAAATCAATTTAACTTAATCTTCCATAAAAATTACATATAACTCAGATTCACTCTATTCACATACATTAACTCTATCATTGTTTCTATATCCAGCACAATTATCATTCAAAGGTGAAGCAGAAATAAAGATTTTCTAAAACAAAAACTAATTAAATTCATTGCCAGTAGATATTCCCTATAAATAATGTTTTCAGAAAAGATGCATGAAAGTCTTAAAACTCTCACCTGGCTAACTAAGGGAAAAAATATGGGACATAATTACCAATATAAGAAATGAAGGAAGAGTCATCACCATTGAGTTCATTGATATTAAAAGAATAATGAAAGAATACTAGGAACAATTCTCTGCCCACAAGTTTGATAACTTACATAAAATAGACCAATTCGTTGAAAGATACAAACTACCAAAACTCATACAAGGAGAAAAGATAACCCAGACAGTACTACAGCTATGAAATAAATTGAGTGAATTACTAATACTTTTCAAAAAAAGAAACAAGTATAGAAGAACAGATGAGTTTACTGGTGAATTCTAACAAGCATTTAAGAATCAGTAATACAAATTCTCCATAATTTCTCCAAGAAACTAGAAGCCAAAAGAACATTCCATACTTTGCATGAGGTGAATATTGTCCTTACTCCAAAACCACATGACATTACAAGAAAGGAAAACCATAGATCTCACATAGATGCAAAATCTCTATACAAAATATTAGCAAATCTAGTTCAAATCAAAGGAATTATATACCACAAACAGGTGGTATTAATTCCTGGCTGATTCACTATCTGAAAATAAGCAATAAAATCTACTACATCAGAACAGTAAAAAAGAAAAATCATGTGGTCATATAGTTGATGCAGGTAAAGCATTTGATGAAATCTAACACTCATCCATGATTAAAAACTCTCAGCAAACTAGGAACAGAGAATTTCCTCAGCTCGTTAAAGAACAATATACGAAAGACTACAGCAATATCATACTTCACTGTGACAGATTGGATGCTTTCTTCCTAAACTGGCAAATAGGCAAGAATGTCCTTTCATTATTTCTATTCATTATACTGAAAATACTCCATAATAAAATAAAGCAAAAAGGGTATGCAGAGTACAAAGAATAAATAAAACTTAAAAAATCATTCATTATTGGCCAATATGATTTAATTAAATCCTACTCAGATCACTCCATCTGCTTGCAATTAAATTCAAACTTTGTTTATATCCCCGTAGTAAAGTGAGCTGTTCCCTCCAGAAAAATTCACTCTAGCTTAATTGAGCAAAGAGGATTAGTCATGAAGAAGGATTCTTAAAAATTTCATACTTGTTAAAAATATGGGTGCCACCTATATTTTGGAATTTTTGGAAGGTCCTGGATCTTTATATATTTAACAATCTTCTAGGAAGATTTGAAAATTATTGTTCCAGACCAATTTAATTCTATTAAAGTGCCTGTTAAATGTTCTATAATGTGGTGGATTTCAACTTGGCTGAAAATTTGAATCTCCTTGGCAAGTTTTCAAAATTGCCTATAACTTGGGTTCACCTCTAGAAATCCCAATTTAATTGATTTTCAGTAGGACTCTGGCACTAGTAATTTGTCTAGGTGGTTTTCATGTGAAGCCAGTTCTGAGAACCACTGGTCTAGGAACTGTTACCGCTCACATTGCTAAATATTTCCTGTCATTCCTATCCCCACAATTGGCCACAAGCCTGTTTAATGACAATTGCCCTTTGCCTTGGATTAGGATACACCCAGGTGTGTCATGCCCTAGAGTCTAGTCAAACTTACATAAATGTTGATGAATGTTCAGGGATAATGTAGAAACGCAATGGACTGGTTGAACCTGTATATTAGTTTCTTGAATTGTTCCTTTGCATTGCAGATTCTGACTTAGATGGTCTTGAAGAGTAGGACTCAGTTTCTAAATTTTTAACAAGCTTTTACGTAATGCTAATTCTGATACTTCCAGTCCATGGACCACATTTTAAGTAGTAAGACAGGAGACTCTGGATCCAGCTGGAAAGGGTACGTGCATAGCTAAAGAATCCCAGCTTCAAGTGAAGGATGTGATATTCTAGATTTGCATAACTCTGTATCTTCTCAAAATAAAACAGAAATTACAGCTATGTCTTAGCCATTCTATAATTAAAGATCATAACACATACTAATTCTACCATGTTTTCCCTACTTTAAAAAGCATATGAGTCACAGACCATATTGAGGTAAATTTATTTATTCTAATTATTAAAAGTTAAGTCACTTGAACAGTTGGCCATTTAATAGATCATTAACAAATTATTTATAAAAAAGAGAATGCAGTGTCTTCATTGTTAGCCAACACCTAAGATCATTCTGATGCATCTGGAACTTCAGCCACGGGCCATGCTTTGAGAAACACTCATCTTATGCTGGAACTTTGCAGTTAGGAACTTACTTTGTTAGTAATCTAACTCTGTAGCAACTGGAAAACGAGACAAGGAAACATGGCAGTGCAGTTAGTGTTGTAATAGGGTAAGGCATGAAGTTGATAAAAATACCGACTCACTAAAAATAACCAATAAATCTAGTTTCTCAATTGAATATGCAGGAGCATAAAGAGATCAGCAGAGAATCTGAAGTGGTTTGAGTTATACTGTTATAAATTCATAGTTTCTTTCAAGTACTTCTCTCTCTCTCTGCATATATGTATATATGCATATAATATATATTTACATATGTATTTATTTCAGAGCTTGAACCAGTTTCATTTACAGAAAGAAGCTGAGGGATTCTAGCTACGAGAACTGGAAGGTCTGTGAGCAAAAAAGGCCAGAATGTCATTACCACTAAGGTTTGTAACTAGATCCACACTAAAAGAAAAACATTTCCAACAAAATTTACTTTTTGAAGGTAGTTGTTCTTGGACTTGATTTTCTAATCTAAAAATTGCTGGAAGCCACATTGTTTTCCTCAGATCATTATAATAAGACGGTAATATTCTGAAGCTGTTTCTTAATTTAGATTGAGACATTTTCATAAACTAAATGTCTAAGGAAACACAGTGACATCCATGTAGTATTCAGACAGTCGCACCTCAAATGTGCACATACAGGCAAACATACACTGGCACACAGAGCTGTATTTAATAATGTGTATTGCATTTTCAGATACGTAGTTGTTTTAGTCAGATCCAGACACTTTCATGTTATCCAACCAAACATTTTCAAAGCTCATTAACACATCATTGTGTATATAATTACAATTTCACTTGGCACAGCATTTTCTAGTTGATTGCAGGGTGGGGAATAGTTAGTTCCCTTTGGTGCCTTTCTCTCTCATCTGGAGCAAAGAACCTAACTGCTGTGACCACTTATGAGAAGAACTTGGCACACTGAGGGCCCCAGATGGAGATCTCTCCAACGTGTTTCCAGAGGCAGCATCTGTGTCTTTGATTGTATTCTGGGATGGCTCCTTTAAAGACGTCTTGAACTGTTCTAGTGCTGAAACTTAGAACAGCCGTGGATTTCCTTGTTAGATTAATTTCAAATAACCTACATTCACAACAAGATTATCTTCCGGTGTTTTATTGAGGAAAAACATACACATTCCTGATCCTTTGAGCATTAGTGGATGAATAAATGACAGTATGTAATATGATCAGATTACCAGCTGTAATGTTAAAATCACTACTTCTCAACCCCCAAAACAAAATAAAGTGCCAAACAACATGCTTTACTGGACTGTAGACAGTCAACTTTTTTCTATTATAGTTATTGAATAGTGAAATGTTTGAGATAGAAGAAATGTTGATTTTGTGAACAGGGACTTTGGAGGAAGTCTGCATCCATCCTTCCTGATCCTGTGTATTGACTGTGCGATTTCTCAATAGTTGGTTTTACTGTTGTAGCATAAGGTAACTTCTACGGTTAGAGTTCAAGGGATATATCATTTAGAAAAGAAAAAAAACTGAAAAAAATGTTGAAAATAAAACTACTTTACTCTTAAATTATACAACAAGGAAGAGTTAAAAGCCTAAAGCAAAGGTTTATGTTAATAATAAGCCCTCAGTAAAGAGGATTTGTGATATGATAAACACAGTATGTCTCTTCAGAGATGTATGAGATTCTACAACTTTAAATATCAATATTAGCTAAAGGCACACCACACAATTGACTATAAACTAGTTTATTTCTAGACTGTCATTTTAAATCTTATAGTTTGCTTTTACTCTTGCTTGTGTCGACTAAGAGCGATCAAAAGAAAAAATATAAAGCCCAACAAAGAATTTTAGTGTGCCTGCAGCTTTGTTTCAAAGTTGTGTTTTTCTAAAATCTTCATTCTTCAGAATTAATTTGATATCATGGTTTTGAATATAATGCTTCCCATTGCTAAATTCCAATATTTAGAATTAATGAATCAGCACAGCCCATGCATGCCATATATTTTAATAGAAAAGCAAGTATCTTCCAAATGCAAGACTTCTGAACTTGTGCAGCTTCAGCGACTCTTTTCTTCTCAAGATCAGAACTTAGACAGTAATTCTTGCATTCTCACTAACCCTTAGAATTCTTTCTAATTAAAATCCCTGATTCAATGCAATGGGTGATATTCTGTACTGCTTTCGCTCACTTAGTCCACAGGTTTCATTATGTAAGATAAAGTTATGACCCATTTTATTAGTATTAAACACAACATGCACAGCAATACTTTTATTATAAAATCAACTTATTACTACAGTCATTATTACACTGTAATCATTAGTAATTCATAGAGTCTATCAATCTCACAAAATTCTCCTACTTACTGCAGATACTTTAATTTTATAGCAAACATTATAATACTTGTTATGCCTCAAATATTCCATGTGCTTTCAAGTAATTTTGCTTTTGATTATTTCCTTTCATCTTCTTGGAATGATCTCCCTAACCCCTAGACTAGCATAACTAAATCCTACTTGTCCTCTTCCATTATGATTCAAATAAGTCACTTTACTATCAGTCACCTCTTGATATCATCTATTGAATTTAACCATTCTTTCTGTGAATTTCCACAATAATTCATGGATATCTGTGATGTCTTAGTTCTTTCTAAGGGATAGTAAGTTATTTGCCATTTTAAAAAGAATCTCAATATCCTCAGTCATGGTACAGAATGGGTACAAAGCAACAATTTTGGAATTACATGCTATCTTTTGAGATAAGGAATTGAAGGCTGGACGTGGTGGCTCATGCCTGTAATCCCAGCACTTTGGGAGGCTGAGGCGGTGGATCACTTAAGGTCAGGAGTTCAAAACCAGCCTGGCCAACATGGGGAAAACCCCGTCTCTACTAAAAAATACAAAAATTAGCCTGACTTGGTGGTGCATGCCTGTAATCCCAGTTACTCCAGAGTCTGAGGTGGGAGGGGCACTTGAACCCGGGAGGCAGAAGTTGCAGTGAGCAGAGATCTTGCCACTGTACTCCTGCCTGGGCTACTGAGTGAGACTCTGTCTCAAAGAAAAAAAAAAAAGAAAGAAAAAACAAAGAAAGAAAAGAAATAAAACATTTTATTTCTGAACTTTTTTTTTTTTACTTTAATGCTTATTTTTATAGATTCAGGGAGTACCCATGGAGGATTTTTACATGGATATATTGTGCACGATTGTGTAGTGGTAAGGGTTTGGCTTCTAGTATATCTGTCACCCAACTAGTGAACATAATACCCATAGGTAATTTTTTCAACGCTCATTCTATTACCTTCCACATCCCCCTTTGTGTAGTCCCCAGTGGCTTTTATATTTGATCTGTAGAGCTTTCACTCTATGTTTAACACCCTGATAAACATTTTTCATAAATTATCTTATTTCATTCTTACAACAATACTAAAAGATAAATACAGTTATTTTCCTAGTTTTACACATGAGAAAAGTGAGTCAAAGAAGTTAATAAAATTGCACAAAAATATAATTTACCAGTGTATTTATTTCCTTGGGAAAAGCAAAGATTAAATCATACAATGTTAGTTTACCGTGGTGAACTCTTGTTATCTTACTCTATTAGACATTCCAGTATGTAGGATATGAGAATGTATTTCGAATTACACATTTTATTTCTCAAATCTGATCAAGACATACTCTATACTGAGCTCGTGAAAACTATTTGTGTAAACCAGCTTTTGAAAATATCTTTGTAAAAACAGAAAGACAAAGTTTAGTTTTTAAATTTACTTATTGATTGACTTACAATGTTTTACAGCACTATAGAGATGAGTTTCCTGTGGAGGGTTCAGAAAAAACATAAGGAAAATAATGCCTCAAATACATGGAAATTTGGTGCTGGATATTACTGTGGGGTGAATTCAGTCATCGATTCTTCAAATAATTATGGAGTTTCAATCATATGCAAGACAGTCTTTTAAACATTATATTGCACGCAAAGATGAATCCTATGAGGTTACTAGTCTCAAGTTTTGAAAAAGGAAATACACAGCTAGTTAAATTATTGTAACACGAGGAAGAACATAAAAATAAACATGAGGAATATATAGCTAAACACCTAAAGACGTTCAGGATTTAGAAAGATTACTTCCAGATAATGATTTGTATGTTTCAAAAACCAAGTGCCTATTACACTATGTGCCTTTAAATAAACAAATCATTGAAAGCTTCAAGAGAGCATGAGAGTTAAACTGAGTCTTGAATAATGGGAGAAGGAAAATAATATTAATTTAGCCTTCAGATATAGTCCATCACAAAAAATCACATAAGAGACATACAACTATTTACAACTATTTTTATTTTCCAAATGAGATACAAGATTCGAAATGTTTAATGATGTACCAAATAACACATAGCTAGTAAATAATGAGGTTGGATGCCACTCAGCTGGGTTTTAACTATTTCTTTTTCATTCTACCGCACAGAATACTTGTGGTAAACAGACAATCCTTCCAGAAAAGCATAGAACCATATATCATACAACTGGCCTAAGTTTATCTAGGCCTATTCTTTTATGTTAATAATGAACAAACTGTGATCCAGATATATCAAGAGATTTTCCCAAAGACATACTTAAAGTAGTTGAATTAGAACCAAAGTTAGGTCTTTTGATTCCTACCTTAGTATTTTTTCTTCTCACTACCCTGTAGAATAATGTCAGCGAAAGTACAGATGAAGGAATATTTGGGAAAAATAGATATATGCGAATGGCATGCACAACTCTCTTTTAGGTTCTGAATATTAATATTAATGAGCTTAGCTTTATAAGTTAAATGGCAAACATCACTAACATGAAATAAAAAGGAAAAAAAATTGCAACTGGGTATGTATTTATTGTCTTAGTAGGAAGTGGGGCCTGAGGAATAATTCCTTTATTCTGGTGAGCAGAGGGGCAACTACAGGAAAGAAATCATAAAGAAGAGGGTAAAATTTTGAAATATGACTGTAGGAAAATGGATGAGACATGAGTATCTTAAATAATTTCTGAGATATTCTGAAAAAACAGCTACTTGATGGTTCTTTACTAAGAATTTTAAATATTACTTGTTGAGTGATGACTGTGTTACTTGTACTGTAGCATGGGGAATGCAAATGACTAAAAGTTATTATACCAGTCCTGGGGACAACCATAGGATTGAATTAGAGAAAAATGCTGTTAATATGTCTAGTGTGTGGAAAAAGATAACTCTCTTGATCAGATTTTCAGAGCTAATTGCATATAATTGAAATATTTCTAGTAAAGACAATAAATTTATAACAATATATTTTGAAGCCTTTTTCTGAAGTTTGAAAATTAACACATTTGCTAAATCTTGTATTTTGATTTAGAGTAAGGAACTAATCTTCAATTCAACGAATATGTTTCAGTTTGAACCTGAATGGATTTAATTCTTAAAATCAGCAACAACTGTAAAAGGATGATTAAGTCCAGAATATAGATTTTTCTTCCCTTCCCCACCTGCTCACATGATTCTCCTCTATGTGGCTGCACTCTCCGTTCACTTTAATCAGAATCTGTTTATTTTTCCATATGGGACCGACATGTTGACAAGTTGTTTCCTTACTGTATATCTTTTACTTTATTTTTAAGACAACTCTGGTAGAGTGATGGTGGTGAAGTGTATGGTTTTTATTGAGTGACATCTTCATTGTACTTCCTGTCTAGGAGGTTTATATCACCTTTGTGCCTGTTTATTTTAAAAGATGATATTTTTGAAACATGAGTCCGAGTTATTTTTAGCAGAAACTAGCAATCTTTTCCTTCTCACCTGACTCAAATTAATTATGAGAATTACTAAAATGAGAAATCTTTCACACTATGATAGCTGGGATGCTGAGACAGGTCTGTTTATTAGGAAAATATTATTCTAAGAATTTTAATTTAAAGATAAATGTGTGAGGACTATGTAAGTATCAAGGAACACAATTGTGTAATTTTTTAATATTACTTTTGTTTTGGCGGGGGGAGGGACAGAGTCTCACTCTTGGTGTCCAGGCTGGAGTGCAATGGCCCAATCTCAGCTCACTGCAACCTTGGCCTCCCGGGTTCAAGCGATTTTTCTGCCTCAGCCTCCCGAGTAGCTGGGATTACAGGTGTCAGCCACCATGCCTGGCTAATTTTTGTATTTTTAGTAGAGATGGGGTTTCACCACGTTAATCATGCTGGCCTTGAACTCCTGACCTCAGATGATCCGCCCACCTTGGCCTCCCAAAGTGCTGGGATTACAGGCATGAGTCACCGCGCCCGGCCTTTAATATTACTTTTTAAACAGCTGTTCCTATTTCCTCTCCAAGGTAACTGTGGACTCATGTTTTAAGTATAATTTACTTTGGATTCTATTCAATACAGTGCAGATAAAGTCCTTTCTTATTACTTTTTTAGCTACACCAACAATAAGATATTGATTTTAGCCGTGTTGTTTTCTTCATGGTTGAATTTCTTACATTATATTTAAAGAGAAAAAGAAAAAAGAAGAGAAATATCTTTAAATCAGATTGATTGATAATCAAGTGCTTCCTACTTCTTAGCAGGAAACAAAATAAACAGCTTGAAAAATTTTGTATGCCACCTTGATACAATGGACTGTCACACTGAGGTAGTACATAGACACTGAGATTTATTGCCATGAATTTTAAAAGAATGTAAGGATGACTAAAGTCGAGTTACTGTAAATTTCAAACTCCATAAAAAGATTTCCAGAAAGTAACGATTCACAAATGACTAATTGCTTCACAGTTCTTTTGTTTTTATAAATAAAAATGGAAAAATGTAGTAATTAGTATGGAATGTAATTTCAAAATAATTATGGATACCAATTTTATTTGACAATTTGACTTATTTTCTTGTGACATTCAGATGAATAATTTTGACTGCCATTAATATGGAAAGATCAGCTTTTTGAAAAAAATTTATGAGAGACAAGTTATTTGAAATATTAATAGCTTATTGGCAGTCTTTCTTTTTTAAAGCCATAAAGTTGAGACATTTACAGGCATCTGATACGAGCCCAAAAGTAATTTTGGAAACTCAGAATCATAAAAATGGCAATATCAGGTCTCCTTAAATAAGGACAACTATCGTTTGTGAATTTTAGGTTTATGGAATTTTTAACATTTCAGTGGAGTAAAATAGAGTTGATATGTTTTTATTGCCTTGACATTTAGTTTCAATCAATAGAAGACTATGGGGTTATTATCTAGCTGAGGGTTAGTTAAGTCATTTAAATCTGATTTCAGCCAGTATTTTGGGGGTAAGATGTAAAATGTCAGCAACTAGATAGAATTCAAAAATAAAGTTATTCTGACTTCACTGGACTATATACAAATTTATGATTTGTGTTTTGGCATTTTGAGTTAATTTCTCTTACATTTTATTTTGAAGTAAATCAAACTAATAAGGATCTCTTCAGAATTTCAGTGATTATCAGTAAGTTATAATTTTTGCCGTATTGTAAAAGTCAACGCAGGTGAAAAGAGGACCATGAAATTTATAAGTAGCCTAAACTGTGGGAATACATAACTTAAGAATTGGGGACAAACTCCTGCTCTATGCAATATCACGAAATCTCATGCCTCTTTTTAATAGTAGTCAAAAGGCAAACATGGTATCCAGTTTGGTAAATCATCTTCCTAGTGTGTTTAAAATGATGGATGATTTCAGCTTAACTGGAGTTTTTTGATTCTCTGATTTTAATTGAAGTGTGACTATGAGTCAGAGTTTATAACTACTACCACAGCTGTCTCTCTAATTTTGAAATTAGATCTTTACTTTAAAGGCTTGGAGTAAATACATTAAAAAGCATTTCCCAAGATATTTTATTTTACATAGTTAGTGTGATATGGTTTATTTTGTATAAATAAGATTGGATTTAACTTCATAGTTTTGCAGACATCAATGTTATTTGTATAGAAATATACTTCACAGACTAGTAGAAAGGTATTAACGGTTTTTGTGGAATTATTCAGTGGTACAAACACTACATATTGAGTTTTCTTGAGCCCAAAAAGTATGAGTGGGTATGTATTTGTACATAAACACCATAAATACATGGATAAAGCACAATATTCTTACTGGGAAGTTTTATCAGGTGTTCATTAGTCAGTTAATAGAAATGATGGAGACAAGTTGTCCCAAATTAATGCTCTTTTTAGCTTTGTGCTTTCATGGCTAAATATTTAACTAGAGGCAGTTTAAGAGTGGATAATTTCCTGTTTAACAAAATTAGCCTATGGATAGCATTTTTACTCTGTTTTGAAATCTGCAGAGTTACATACTTTATTTCATTTTTTCCAACTTTTATTTTAGCCTCAGAGAGTACATGTGCAGTTTTGTTACATAGATAAATTCTGTGTCTCTGAGGTTTGGGGTACAAATGACCCCATCACTCAGGTAGTAAGCATAGTACCCAATAGGTAGTTCTTTTAATTCACAATTCCCTACCCCCTACCTCAAGTAATCCTCAGGATCCGGTGTTCCCAGCTTTGTGTTCATGAGTACTCAATGTTTAGCTTCCACTTATAAGTGAGAACATGTGGTGTTTGGCTTTCTGTTTCCACATTAATTAGCTTAGAATAATGGCCTCCTGCTAAATCCATGTTGATGCAAAGAATATGAATGATTTTTTTCTTTTTTATGGCTGTGTGGTATTACATGGTGTATATACACCACATTTTCTTTATCCAGTCCACCACTGATGGATATCTAGGTTGATTTTTATGTCTTTGCCATTGTGAATAGTGCTGCGATTAACAGGAGTGCATGTTACTTTTTAGTAGAATAATTTATTTTCCTTTGGGTATATATCCAATAGTTGGATTGCTGGGTGGAATGGTAGCTCTGTTTTAAGTTCTTTGAGAACCCTCCACACTGTTTTCTACAGAGAGTGAATTCATTTACATTCCCATCAGTTGTATGTAAGTGTTCCTTTAACTCTGCAACTTTGCCAACATCTGTTATTTTTTGACTTTTTAACAATAGCCATTGTGACCGGTGTGAGATGGTATCTCATTGTGGTTTTGATTTGCATTTCTCTGTTGATTAGTCATGTGGAGTATTTTTTTCATCTTTGTTGGACACATATATATCTTCTTTTGAGAACTGTCTGTTCATGTTCTTTGCCCATTTTTTAACAAGGTTGTTTGTTTGTTTGTTTGTTATTTTGTTTAAAGGATAACATATATTAATAAATAATTTTAGGTATGTTTTGAACTCTAGGACAATGTTCAATGTCCTTTACACTGATTAAGGAATTTTTAAACTTTATCAATGACTTCACAGCCAGCAGTTAATAATCACAAGAGAGGGAGCAAATCCACCTTTCTATGACAAACATGATTTGAAAGTTTAAATGAGGAAAAAATCATTTTACACCACAAACATTAGACCGTATGCATTTTCCAATAATTAATATTCACAATCTCGTGGTTACATAAAATTCTACATGGAGCTACTACAACACACCACTAAACAATATAGAAACTGCTTTGCCTTCCTTGCTATATGGATCTGAACAGAAATTTAACTAGATGATAACAAGATACAGAATAATAATGTATGAATCTTATTTACCTTCCTTATTTATTTGGACGAAAGTTAATGGCTAAATCAGTATGTTACAGTGTCAAAAGCTCTCAGATTCTCAATTTCCTACAATCCCTGACTTTGAAACCTCTAATTTCTAGTTCTAATTATAGATTTCACCAACATAAAGTTAGAGTTATCACAGACTGTTCATACTTTGCGTCCATAGGATTGAACAACAGAAGAATAAGGAGAATTAAGCAGCACGTTTCATCTCTGCCTCTATATATGTGTAGTGGGAGTTCGTAGTTCTGAGACTCTAATGCTTTGTTTCTACACTAGAGTTCTTTCTGGTCTCCTACCTCATTTGCTGTTCCTTTTCAGGGTTTCAGTATTACACACTACAAACGTGAGTGATTTTCTCCCAGTGCTTAGTTCTGCATATAGGCTAAGGTTTGGTTTTATGTCAGAGCGAGAGGTCCCACTGGGGAAAAGAAAAATCAGCAAACATTTTAGTGGTCCTTCGGTGCTGGAATAATAAATTGGAGACTTAGAAACCCCAAATAATCAGTTGACTTGACCCAGGCGTTTTTTGCCGAGTTACGGGTTTGCACACAGGAGGCTGGAGGACTGGGCTGAGAATTTTTAAAGTCACAGTAATATATTCTTCAGTCTCACAGCACTTATCAACCCAAGGCTAACAAGAAAAGGGGTCTGCCTCCAACACAAAGTCTCCAGCATTTCTCAGGTTTGGAACTACATAGTGTGTGTTGGTGGAAGAGAATAAAAAAAATAGAGGGCATGAATTTATCATAGACTTTAAAGGTAAATAACTCGATTAGCTAGATTCCCAACAAGAACAAAAATAACAAGGCAAGAAAAATGAGATTGAACCAGAGTATACTAAGTCTTACTGCAACTCTACTCCAATTCTTACTAAGATCAATTCATTTTTGAATTAAAATGTCCATCCTCATGCTAAGAGAAGAAATAAAAAAAAAAAGTAGTCTTGGAAGTGAGAACATCACCTGTAGGTTTTTGCTTTTTTATTCTAGACATGGCAAGAGGCAAGAAAATAAGACTAATAATCAATAGAATAAAAAAGAAATAAATGCATGGATGATGTAGGCACTGGAGTTTTAAAAAGATATGATTTTTTATTGAGAAAGTTACATGTAAAGTTACACTACAGATATTATGTTTTCTCCGACTCCAAGCAACCATCACCCACCACAAACTACATTCCGTTCTCCCCTAGATTACATATGAGAAGCATCACCCAGGTCAAGTCATGGTAAAACAATGTGCACAGGCAGCAGAAAAAAAAGAATGTTAAAAAAACTGTGATTGGTGTGTTTAAGAAAACAGAAGACTGTTTAAAACATAAAATGGATGATTGGAACTATGAAGAATGAATTCATTGCAACATTATTTGCCATAGCAAAGACAGGGAATTAACCTAGGTGCCTATCAATGGTGAACTGGATAAAGACAATACTATATATATAGTAATATATCATATATATAGTTATATATATATATAGTAATATACCATATATATAGTTTTACATATATATATAATGTAATACTACACAGCCACACAAAGAATAAAATTGTGTCATTTGCAGTAATGTGGTTGCAACTGAAGGCCATTATTCTAAGCGAATTAACACAGGAACAGAAAACAAAATACTGCATGTTTTTACTTAGAAGTGGGAGCTAAACGTTGAATACACATAAACATAAAGATGAGAACAACAGACACTGGGGACTACTACAGGGGTTGGGAGGGAGAGGTATGTGGGTTGAAAGACTATAGTGTACTATTGGGTACAGTGCACACTACCTGGGTGATAAGATAATTTGTACCCCAAACCTCAGCATCACCCAATATACACATGTGTGAAACCTGCACATGTGCTCCATGAATCTCAAATACAAGTTGAAATGATTTAACAAAAGAAAAATACAACAGATAAAATTTTTGATTTAATATAACTTAACAGATTGGCTAGATCAGAAAACAAATTCATTAACTGGGAAGTATATTAATAGAAAAAGATGCCTTAAAAGGGAAGTATGGAGAGAAAAGGAAAAAATAAATAAATACAAAACCTATTGGGCGTGCTCACAAATTCTGAGAAAAACAACTCCCCTGGAGCCCTAGAAAGGGAAGAAAGAGGTTGATCAATTTATTTTTGGTGCTAATGTGCTTCAGGCCACTGTAAAACATCAAGGTAGAGTTGCCCCCTATTCAGGCATTATACCAATATAAATACATACCCTGGGTTCTACCAATATTGATCAAAGTGCTGGAGCAGGAAAACAAAATGTGGGGGTTCCTATTAGGAAGACACATCTATCCAGCAGGTTAAAGGTCTGTTTGCCCATTAAATGGGTCATCCTCAGATTAT
The DNA here is from genome assembly GCF_028878055.3 of Symphalangus syndactylus. NCBI lineage: Eukaryota > Metazoa > Chordata > Mammalia > Primates > Hylobatidae > Symphalangus > Symphalangus syndactylus. The sequence continues at coordinate 18,103,445 of NC_072428.2, forward strand.
CTTTGACTCTAAATCCTTTTAGAGTGTGCTTTCTGAAGGCTGAGTAGGACTAAAAAATAGTGAGAAAAAAAGAGCACATTTTTCTTCTGGTTGTTCAAGGAAAGTCATCTTGGACATGGAAAGGTCATTTTTATTATAAATAATGGGGTCACTTTTCAGGTGATAAACAATGTTGAATGATCCAGATTTACAGAAGCAGGAGAGGCAAGAACAGACAACATTGCCACAATTCAAGCCTCTACTGTGTTAATCAGTATGCTGGAAAAGAGAAAAAGCTGAAGAAGAGAAAAGAAATAAATTATGTATTTTCAAGATGCACTTGGTATTAGTAGCTATTAGGTCATAAAGTTATATTGCTGCCCATTGAAATATCCAGCAGTATTGCTGATTATGTGGTTCAATTATAAATGAGAAACTTAATTTCAGCTGCTTCAGTAAATACTGCATCTTTCTTAAATCAAATAATAAATTAAATTCTTCCTGCTTGAAGTCTCCATAGCACTCAGTTAAAATATATATATAATAATAAAATATGTATATATATACCAATTCTACCTACATATGTGATAGCATTATGACTTTGTAAAATAATGTATCTGGTAATAGGCAAAGGCAATAATAACAGAGAAACAATGACAACAAAAATAATAATAATGTCACTTCAAACAGGTACTTGAATGCTTATGAGAGGCCTTTGACTTATTTTTATTAGTGAATGCATCTGGCAATAAAATTATCAAAATACCAAAGAATAATGCTGCAGAAATCTCTGAGACAATGACTACCAGAGGACAATTAGGAAATAAAAAGAACTTAACGTAAGACTAATCCCAGTTTGATCTATAGAATAACTCCTGAGTCACGAGAAAGTTTGCTTTAATATAGATTGAGATAAGTATAATATTGATATATGGCATTTGCTGTGAGTGCATTCAAATGTAGTTTGTAATCACAGAAACATATAAGATATAGTCCTCAATATTTACCTCTCAGAACGATAATATTGTTGACATAAAATAAAGATATGTTTTCCTTCCACTGTGCCTCGTAGGTAAAGACAGAAATATAAGTGGTCCTAATTACTAACGAAGAAATGGCAGTGGAGTATTTGTCACATAGCAGTTGTATACCATGAAAAAACAGAGAGCTAATCTTCACTAAAATGCAGTGACCAGGTAACTTAAATTAAAGGGATGTACCTGTAATGAATAGATCATAAAGACATTCAGCGGGAACATGCAATGAAGAAAGTGAAAAACTTTATTAAAAGCATCCAAATAATGAGTCAATTTGAAAATACAACCTTGTTACTTAAGTTTTGTTTAAACCTTTAAACAGATGGCAGCTTGTTTAAAATTCTAAAAGTAAAATATATCAAAGCTAAACTCTTCTAGTTGGGAGCGGGAGTGGCAATTCTTTGAAAAAATATTTAAACATCTCATTTGGCAAAGCAGAGGGGCTAATAAATAAAATATCCACATTCATATAACTATTGAAGCCAAAGAAGGTGCCAGTAATGGAAGAAAGATATAAAAAAACTCTAAGAGACCATTAAGGTGATTCAGTTGTGAATTTACAGGATGTCAGTTAAATTAATTTCTTTTTAGAGACTTCTTTCAATGCGTCCGGGAAATGGAAAATATTTATAACTAAAAGACCTAGATTATATCATTTATTTCTCCAAAAAGTTTCAACAACTCCTTGTTATATGCAGAAAAAAGGCCAAGTAGTCAAGCCTGATATTTGTGGGATCCTCCAGTGTTATTTAAAATAAAAATTTCAGCATCATTTCTGATTATATTATCTATATGCTTCATGCCTGAAATACAGCATCAAACTTGCTTTCTCAGATATGCCTCTAACCAGTGCTTGACTTGATTATGTAAATCTCTCCTCTACATGCGAGGCTTCTGATATTATCACATTTGCAGAACAGTGCTTGATGCTTACTATTGAACTGAATACTAAGTTTCCTTTTTGGATACTCAAAAATTACTTACGGTTTAGTCAAAGAATATCGCATGTAAACAACATTTCAGAACTGCCATCTGTTTACAATTTCAAACAAAACTTAAATGATAAAAATTATATTTTAAAAATAACCTGAACAGAAAGTTATTTATAATTCCCCTCTATGTGTTTTAAGAAACATAAAATCAAGTACTTAGTCATATTTGCATTTTATTCCTCACAGCATGTTGCACTTCGTTTTTCCATATAACAATCATAAGCTAAAAGGGTGTTGAATCAATAAATGAATGAAAAGGTTATTTCTGTTTTTATTTAGTATTTAAGGTGAATGGGGACTGTGGCAGATCTATTGCATTTGTATTTTGTTTTTTCAATTATTAATGACTTAAGTCACAGTTTTGCAAAACACATCTCCAGTTATGCATAAATGGTAAGCATATCGAGTGTGTGTGTATGTGTTTGTGTGTGTGTGTGTGTGTGTGTGTGAGATAGAAAGACAGAGAAATAGCATAACATGTTATAAGATATTAATATTTATGGAAAACTTTTCCAGGTGTTTCTTCCCTCCCTGGTCATTAGTAACATTTAAACACCCTCTGGCACTGTTTCCCTTTCTCCAGTTATTTTCTTCTCTTATATTTTTTCCTTCCTTATATAATAAAATTATTTCTAGAAATGCACACTAAAGGATATTTTTGACAACCAGGTGGCAACCTACTTTGAAAATCAATGAGAACACATGGACACAGGAAGGGGAACATCACACACCGGGGACTGTTGTGGGGTGGGGGAGGAGGGAGGGACAGCATTAGGAGATATACCTAATGTAAATGACGAGTTAATGGGTGCAGCACACCAACATGGCACATGTACACATATGTAACAAAGCTGCACGTTGTGCACATGTATCCTAAAACTTAAAGTATAATAATAATAAAAAAAGAAAAAAAAAGGACTAGTGTGGCAACTTGGATGAATTTTAAATTCTCCATTGACCTGTAATGTACATATTACCTTCAATTTGTAGAATTTCTGACTTAGTTTGGATCAGAAGAATAGAGATTGATGCCTATTCATTGAATGCTACCATTAATAGCACTAATAAATAAGTGTTTTGTGACAATGTGGAGAAATTGGAGCCCTTTCGCACTGTTGGTGGAAATGTAAAATGGCACAGCCACTGTGTGAAAAACAGTGAAAACAGAATTGAAAATGGAATTAATGTATGATCCAGGAATTCCACTCGAGAATACACCCAAAATAATTGAGGCCAGAGCCATGAAGATATATTTGTACACCCATGTTAATAGCATATTAAAAGTAGCTAAAAATAAAGAGCAAATCCAAATCTTGTATGTAAGGATGAATGGATAAGTAAAAAAGTGATACACTGTACATACGTGTACAAGTATATTATGCAGCCTTAAAAAGGAAGTTATTTCCGGCATATGCTATTACATAGATGAATCTTGAGGACATTATGATAAGTGAAATAAGCCAGTAACAAAAGGAAAAAATTCTGCACAATTTCATATATCTAATATCCTTAAAATAGCCAAAATGATAGAAACAGGAAGTCAAATGGCAACTGCCAATGGCTGGGGCAAGGGAGGAATGAGGAGTTACTGTTTAATGGGTATAGAGTTTCAGTTTTACAAGATTAAAAGATCTATAGAGGTAGTAGTGGTGATGGTTGTACAATATTATGAATGTATTTAATAACACTAAAGAATGTTCTTAAAGATGGTTAAAATGGTAAATTTTTTGTTATGTATATTTTACCACAATTTTAAACATTGAGGAAAATGGTAATAAAAACTGGACAAAGCATCTTGCTTTCCTAGCGAAGCTTTCTCAGAGTTTGAATCCTTATTTTCCCAGTTATTATACGTGTAGCCGTAGGTAAATTACGCAACAACACTGAATTACCTTTTTCTACCTAATATAGGACTACAGTCACGTCTATCTCTTAGTGTTATTGTGAAAATTATATAACAAAATGAAAGAATATAACAAGAGCTTGGGAGATCACAAATGTCTACAAAATGATATTAATTACAGAACATTGTTTTGATGAGTATTCATGCTTTCTTTTAGTATATGAAATGAAGTTCTTGTTTTGATTAATTTTTATAGGGCAATTGCAGTTTATAAAACATAATCTCTTTGCTAAGTCTAAAGGAATTATTTATTTTTGACCCATTTCAAATAAATGGGTTTAAATTAAGCCATTTTGTTTGCCTACCTAAGAAAATCCCTATAAGGATTTCTAAAACCCGCGAGTGTTCTAAGCATTTGGCATTTGCTGGGTGGGGGAAAACGCCGTGCTTGCATTAGCTGAGAAACTGTGTCCTTTATTACATTATATGCCACACTCCAGAGTAGCGAGGCACAATGGCTTCCTGGCAGTTTGGGAACAATTGTCATGCCCTATTAACAAGCATAAAGAGCACAGTATGTTTTCCTCTGTTATCCAAAGCTATACTTTTTATTGCTGCCTCTCTGGCCCTTAATGGTTCTAAACAGCAGGCAGAGGGATAGTGACAAGTCGAAGGTGACTTCAAGCTTCAGATCATGCTCTAAGTGATAACTGCATGTTGCCTAAAGCTGAAAGACCAGTTCCCTTTGCTCTTTATACCCAATATAATCTGGCTGGAAAACACTGATGAATTAATTCCAGAAGTTGTTTCACTTTGTTTTAAAGTCTTCTTAGATGAAGAATCCAAAAATATACTTTGCAGGCTGGTAACATTTTGGCAGAACTATTCATTGTGACATGCAAACATTGAACCCCAGCCAAAATGAAATGTGGCTCCACATGCTGAATGAATTTTGATTATTGATATTTTTATGAAGTTGTTATGAAAAACATGAGAAATGAAAATATAATAGGTACTAATTAATTAGAAGCCAACCAAAATGATAATTCTCTGCAGAGATGGAGAGACTCTTATCAGAAAGCGAGTAGTTACCTCACTTATCACAATGTCCTTCAATTTGATCCATGCTTTCAACTGTGGCAGGATACACTGCAAAATGTGATAAGAGAGTAGATTTTATGTGATGTATTCTTACCCCAGTAAAAATAATAATAATAAAAGTGAGCAGTCATTTGCCAAGATGTCTCACAAACTCTTGAGAAAATTACCAATTTGAGGCAAGGGAAGTGTCAAAATCTACACAGCTGTTCAATAAATGTTTACGGTGAGATTAATACACTATGTTAACATATATTATTAACATCTTAATTCTAATAAGCATTCCAATAAATAGCAGTAAAATATGAGACAATTAGTCCAAATTTGAAAAAGGAATACTGTTATAATTCACATAGGATGCATACTTGATTATGCACACAGAATCAATTCTCACTCCTAGTTAAATTGTTTCTATTTGGTACCTGATATTATAAGTGATGGAGTATTTTATTATAAGATGAGTGAAGTTGGAACAAATCTTGAGAACTTGGAGTTGTTTTTCCATGAAATAATCGTGCTTTTTTTTTTTTTTACTTTTTTCTTTCTTCTAAAGAGATGTCTCCCCTTCCTTGTTCTTTACATTATTGATACTGCTTATTGATTATTCTATGTTTCTGTTATCTCACATAATGTATAGAAATCCTCAAAAATCACAGATAAGTAATTCGATTATGTTTTAATCTCCTAATTTGACCATATTTTTCTTTATGTTATTTCTCAATATCTGATTATAATTTTAGACTGCCAAGGGACTGGCGACTATCTCTTGGATGATGCTCATTGTCAGTACTTTTCAGGTGTATGGTTTGGCAACCTTTAGCAAAACTCACATTTCCACACATATACATCATTAATCCAGTCTCCAACAAAACAGTCATTGTCAAAATACTTTTGGTAGGACAGTTCCTCACTTTGCAATTGCCTTGGAACACAGCACCACGTAACAGATGTCATATACTGAGTCAATATGAATGATGCTTAATCTACATTTACTCTGCTGATTGTTTTTTTGTTTTGGAAACTGGTAGAGGCAACCATCTAGCTTCCAGTCCTCAATTACTTATGTATTTTAACTAATATTGAATTAAAGATTTCTACATAAAATCATAAGATCAAAACAGAAGAGAATATCTAATATAACCAAGCTGCTAACTGGAAATGTATAAAAGAATTATTTTTCTAATTGCATTCTATATTATTGACACAATTACAGTGTGATACTAGTTGTCAAAACTATAGAGTCAAACTGGATATGTGATTTGTGGACTTTCTAATATGGTATTTCTTTACATTGTGTTCCTCATACGTTAAAAGACTAAACAGAAAACTGAGATTGCAAGTTTCCTTTGTGATAAAAGCAAGTAACCACATGAGATCAAAAGACTCACTAACCCGTCACCCAGCACATTTTGTGTGTATATGTGTTTGTATGCCTGAGAGGAGTAATAGATTATTAAAAAATATTTTATATAAGATATACAGAATACAGAATTAAAGTAGAATTTCAGTTATATTAAGGCCTAGTAAAGAGAAGGAATTTAATGTACTAAGTAACTGTGAAGTATTTCCCTATAAACATTTATGCTGGTGGGGTCTCAATATACTGGGCTTAAATATCAAACAGATTTTATTTTATCAAGTAAGATTTTTTTAGTGTGAAAGTTTACACAGGGCTATTTTGGAAGAAGAACATGTGAAATAAACTGAGAAATTTAGTTACACATTATTTAAAGGTTTTTTTATAACATTAAAATTAGTCACTAAAACCAACTGATATGTGACTGAGGAAAACTGATATGCGACTGAGTTGACACCTATAGTTTTTAAAAAAAATTATACGTAGATCAAAAATGAGTTTCTTCTTGGAAGCCTATTTAGAGTTCTTTGTATGTTTTTCCTGTAATTTTCAAGTTGTTTTTTTTTTAATTAAATTAAATGAAGGACTTGGTCAAAATAAATCTAAGGTACAACCAATTTACAAAACTGGTAATACAGAGCTGTTCCATTGAACTGATGATCAGCCTTCATGTAGCCATCCCCTGAACCTGCCATGCACACATCTCCATGTGTGCAAGACACACAAACACTCTCACACGACAGCAGGAAGCTAAGAGAGAGAGGAGAGACACAGAGACAGGGCGACAAGAGAAACAGAAGAGTCCCTGACATGCTTTGAAAAATATTTAGACCCAAAAAGCTATTTTTAAGATCTCTACTCTTTGTTATTCCTGTTCTATCTATGCAGCTTTTGATTCACTGCTATGGGCCATAACTATGTGCTTTGTGGAATTATTAAGCATAAAGGCAGTAATAATGCAGATATGTATTTTTCATCAGAAGTAGTCACTGGGTTCGGTCCCTTTGCTTACTATAATGAGCTTCAGCAAATAATGAGTTAAGGGTAATGACGAGCCTAAAAATAACCCATATTAATTGATAAGTTGCTTAAAAATTTGGTTACACTTTTAAATTACTTATGTATTTTAACTTGTTTAATCCTTAAAAATCCTATGCCATTGATAGGCTAATAATAGCTATTATTCTCCCCAAGTCACAGTTGAGGAAAGCAAAGCAAAGGCCAAGCAAGTGACTTGCCAATGTTCAGATATCAAGTGGTGAAGCTTGAAAACTGAACTTCAGAGGCAGATCTTTTGATTTGCATTACATTGTTTCTCACATAATTACACACAGGACTTTTCACAAAGCAATAATATAAGAAATAAAATTCGGGGAAATAATTATAGCCAAGAAATTTTTCACACTTGGAGACAACTGTAATTATACACACGTGCACACACAAAACTTTATATGCCAATTGGGAGAAGGTGTAAGGGAACACTCGCTTTATTAACTTCTCAGTGAGATTTTACAAATCTCAAATGCTTTCCATGAAGCCATGACTGTGTCTCTGGTGGCTATGAGAGAAAATGGTGGATTCTAACACTGTTACCCCTAAGACTCAGGAATAACATACCGAAGGAAAGGTGCCTTAGAAAATATGGATAGGAATTTTCCCTGAGGGCATGGATTATGGTAAATAGGAGTTTATCAATGTTGATTTTCTCTAAAGGCAGGATTTAAGGTAAGTACATGCTCTTAAACAGGAACAATAGAAAAACTGGAAATCTTAGAGGCATTCTGGAACCAGGGTTGACCGGAAGTCAACATGGCAGATGAGTTTCCAAGACGGTTGCTTTGGCCTCCATATAAGGTAAGGGTGGAAAAGAACTCATCTTCTGATTTCTGCCCTAAGAATCACAAGATGTTAAATGCTTTTCATTTATACATAGTCTATGCTAAAGTTTTCTAGAAGCAGGAACCCTCTGTTACTCTTCATAAAAACAACGTTGCAATTTGACAATTACATTTCACACAATTATAGGAGTAGGTTATCTCATGCTTCATGCTACAGTTTCTATTTTAATATATGCTGTCCAGGCTTCTTGAAATAAAATTACTGTGAACTTCTCCAGACTATTCATCAAAATATTTGAAGAGGCACTACTATCACCAAAACTAAGATGTCACACACAAGAGTACCTTCATTTAAAGTGTATAAATGTTAATATATGACAAGGAAAGATGATGTTTTACTGGTACCTTCTCCATAAACTGCATGTGAACACATCTTGTGATTCTTAGGGCAGAAATCAGAAGATGAGTTCTTTTCCACCCTTACCTTATATGGAGGCCAAAGCAACCGTCTTGGAAACTCATCTGCCATGTTGACTTCCGGTCAACCCTGGTTCCAGAATGCCTCTAAGATTTCCAGTTTTTCTATTGTTCCTGTTTAAGAGCATGTACTTACCTTAAATCCTGCCTTTAGAGAAAATCAACATTGATAAACTCCTATTTACCATAATCCATGCCCTCAGGGAAAATTCCTATCCATATTTTCTAAGGCACCTTTCCTTCGGTATGTTATTCCTGAGTCTTAGGGGTAACAGTGTTAGAATCCACCATTTTCTCTCATAGCCACCAGAGACACAGTCATGGCTTCATGGAATAATTCACATTAGAAAATGTAATGGATCTTGTTTTCTGCCAGAAAGAGAAAGAAGTTCTCATACTCATATCTACTGTTCAATTGCAGAAGATCTTCTCATAAACACCCCAAACTACATGGTTATTTATGACACCAAGAAACTAATGTTAAAATTTGTGAAGCTCTACTCTCATTAAGATAATCTCTACTGACAATGTCTATTCAATAAGCAAAACAGTAATTTTAAAGGAAAAAATCTAACAGAGTTGTAGAAAGATCTACTGATAAGTTAATTTTACAGATTTCTTTTTTATTTTACTTTAAGTTCTGGGACACGTGTGGAACGTGCAGGTTTGTTACATAGGTATACATGTGCTATGGTAGTTTGCCGCACCCATCAACTTGTCATCTAGGTTTTAAGCCCCGGGTACATTAGTTATTTGACCTAATGCTCATCTTCTGTTTGCCTTCTACCCACCGAAGGCCTCTGTGTGTGATATTCCCCTCCCTGTGTCCATGTGTTCTCATTGTTCAACTCCAACTTATGAGTGAGAACATGCAGTGTTTTACTTTCTCTTCATGTGTTAGTTTGCTGAGAATGATAGTTTAGAGTTTCATCCATGTTCCTGCAAAGAACATGAACTCATTGTTTTTTTTATGGCTGCATAGCATTCCGTGGTGTATATGTGCCACATTTTCTTTATCCAGTCTATCATTGATAGGCATTTGGTTTGGTTCCAAGTCTTTGTTACTGTGAATAGCACTGCAATAAACATACGTGTGCATGTGTCTTCACAGTAGAATGATTTATAATCCTTTGAGTATATATTCAGTAATGGGATTGCTGAGTCAAATGGTATTTCTGGTTCTAGATCCTTGAAGAACTGCCACACCGTCTTCCACAATGGTTGAACTAATTTACACTCCCACCAACAGTGTAAAAGCATTCCTATTTCTCCACATCCTCTCCAACATCTGTTGTTTCCTGACTTTTTAATGATCACTCTTCTGACGTGAGATGGTATCCCATTGTGGTTTTGATTTTTATTTCTCTAATGAAAAGTGATGATGAGCTTTTTTTCATAGGTTTGTTGGCCACAAAAATGTATTCTTTTGAGAAGTGCCTGTTGATAACCTGCACCCACTTTTAGATGAGGTTTTTTTTTTTGTAAATTTGTTTAAGTTACTTGTAGATTCTGTATATTAGCCCCTTGTCAGATGGATATATTGCAAAAATTTTCTCCCATGCCGTAGGTTGCCTTTTCATTCTGATGTTAGTTTCTTTTGCTGTGCAGAAGCACTTTAGTTTAATTAGATCCCATTTGTCAATTTTGGCTTTTGTTGCAACTGTTTTTGATGTTTTAGTCATGAAGTTGTTGCCCATGCCTGTGTCCTGAATGATGCTGCCTAGGTTTTCTTCTAGGGTTCTTATGGTTTTAGGTCTTACATTTATGTCTTTAAACCATCTTGAGTTAATTTTTGTATAAAAATTAACTTATACCTTATACCTTTATGGCAACATAAAAGTCTTTAATAAATGTATTTTGACAGAGTAGGAGAAGGAATACCACCTGAATCTCACATACAAAATAGTCAAAGCACCAATTTTGTCTATGTATGTAGGTATGCATGTAGGTATGTATGTGTGTATCTATCTGTGCATATACAACTATCTTTTCTGTAAATTTTTACGTTATTGAAAAATAACCAGAGGAAAGAAATCTGTCTAGGGATGTTGACTGTCTAAAAAGAAGAGCTTCTGTACACCTATCTTATTGCTACACTTGCTAGCAATAAGGGATTTGCAACATGGTTTTCATTTCATACTGATTGATTTTAGATGAGTTTATATAATTATTATTATTGGTTTCTTGTTGGTATATCCTTTTTTGTTAGACGCTTTTTCATATACCCCTTCATTTTCTTATATTTATTGTGTTATCAACTATGCACATTATGTGAAAGAATTTTTAAAATACAAATTATTGAATATGTGTGTAAGATGTGATAATAATAAAAAAGTTACCAAACTGAGCACAATGACACAAGCCTGTAGTCCCTGCTACTGGGTAGGCTCAAATGAGAGGCTCCCTTGATCCCAGTATTTCGAGGCCAGCCTGGGTAACATAGAGAGACCATGCCTCACAAATAACCTTAACAACATAAAACAAGGTATTGAATAAAAAGATAGAAGAGAAGAAAGATTAAGGGTGGAAAAGGAGGATGAACAAAAAAAGGAGGGGAAGGGAAGGGAGAGGCAGAGGGGAAGGGAAGGGAGAGGCAGAGGTGAAAGGAGGAGAGGAGGGGAAGAAGAAGAAAGTACATGGTAGTTATTTTTAAATACTTTCTCCAAGCTCTGATACTGAAGACAAGAAATAAAGTGCTTGTCCACATTAAATAAATTAGTCAATTAGTAAAGCGGAACATGTATGTCCTGGATTTACTTCTAATACATTATTAATAAAAAAAGACTTGCTTAATTCTACATATTAAATCTAGTTAGTGGCCTTCACATTTTCATGAGTGCTGTTAGCTGCTGCCTATAACTGAGCCCCTTATCCCACCTGGTTCTGTATTAAGTATATTTAGCAGGTATCCTTTTCTTACATTTTTCACTTCCTTAATGTCTGACCTTGTCTTTTGGTCATTTACTTTCCCACCATATGGAAGAAATCATAAAATGTATCTTAAAATTTGTATAGAATGTTCTAAATAAAATGTCATGTCATGTGTCATTTCCTCAAATGTTTGGAAATTTCATATGCATACACACATATATATTCATTTAGAGTTATAGTGATGTATTTGTTTGTTTGTATTTTATTTACTTAATTTCCCTTGTGATAGGCAGAAAGATCAAAGAATTTGTCAGGACCTTCTCCCATGGTTCTGAATCTTTGAAATCAGAACTTCTACAAATATGAAGCAGTTTCAACTGCTCCATAATATATCAGGAAGATGATATTAATGTTTAGTAACTTTTAAAGAGCTATGTAAACTGTCATTAATTTATGTAGATAGCTCTAAGTTAAACAGTGCCAGAAAATTTGTTTTTATAAATTGTTTTCATTCAATGTGCTATTTTCCCTATTTTTTGAGCTTTATGTTGATAAACAGGTACTTTACACTGCGTGTTATTGAGTATGAAAATGAATATTTGATGGTTGTGAAGTCATATTTTCCTTACGGAGTCATTTTATCTTTAGATTTTATTGATGATAGTAAAAACATGAATAATGATTTTAACGTCTTACAGATGCCAGAGAAAGCAAGCTTGTATTTCTAAATCTCTAATGCTTGAACACTAGCACTTGGAGTTTCATGTCTTTTCTGTTCATTATATACTTTCTCCCCCTTTAAAAGAGGCTAGATTGCTCTCTTAACAGTTCCATTTCAGCCAAGAAATTGGCCAATCCTTAATTCCTTTTCACTGAGCCAACTTTGTTGCAGAGTCTTCTATTTAGCTTGAATCTGGAATTAAGAGCTGGTCATTCCAGAAACTGATTATAGCACATCAGACTTGGCAATTAGATTATTGTATTTCTCTACTAAAAAAGGATTTATAGATAGTTGGTATCATCTTCAAATTATACACTGACAAATTTTATTTAGTAGCTGATAATATTCAATAAATATTCATTAAATTTCTAGTATGTGCAGTTTTTTTAGTCACAAGGGATATGAAGATAACTAGGTAACTAAATCATGGACTCTATGAGTTAAGTAATTAATAGTCTAATTCAGAGGACTAAACCCTGAACCAAGGCCTTCAGGAGGCTTCCTACTGAAAAAAAAATTTTTATTTTCTTTTTTGAGACAAAGTCCCACTCTGTTGCCCAGGCTGAATTGCAGTGGCACCATCTCAGCTCACTGCAACCCAGATTCTAGCAATTCTCCTGCCTCAGCCTCCAAAGTAGCTGGGACTACCACACAGTAGTCCCAGCACCACCACACCCAGCTAATTTTTGTATTTTTAGTAGAGATGGATTTTACCATGTTGGCCAGGATAGTCTGGAACTCCTGACCTCAGGTGATCCATCTACCTCGGCCTCCTAACTCACAATGTTTCTGTCAAAAAGTACTATTGAAACATTTACTATCTAGACCTTTAAATAAAATGTTTACTGGCCCTTTCTCTATTGGTTACATTGGTTTGAAAAGGTTGAATATACTCATCTACTTTCATATGTATTTTTTCCTGTTAATATTTATGAATGATTGATATCAATTATACATGCAAACTATATATACATATATATTCTCACACACATATTTCTGTGTACAAGTATGCATATATTTTTCCTAATTATACCTTAAACTTTGATAAAATTTCTCAATGCTGGATTTCTAGCAACAGAGCTTAGTTACCTTAATTGGACTCAGACAAAAACGTCTTAGGCTGATTGACTGTAAAGATCTCCACATGACTAGATCACTTTTTAGGCTTTTTTTCTTTTTTTTTTTTTTTTTTTTTTGGACAAAGTCTCGCTCTGTCACCCAGCCTGGACTGCAATGTGCAATGGTGCAATCTCAGCTCACTGCAACCTCCACCTCCCTGGGTTCAAGTGATTCTCCTGCCTCAGCCTACTGAGTAGCTGGGATTACAGGCACCCACCAGACCCAGCTAATTTGTATTTTTAGTAGAGATGGAGTTTCACCATGTTGGCCAGGTTGTTCTCGGACTCCTGACCTCAAGTGATCCACCCTCCTCAGCCTCCCAAAGTGTTGGGATTACACGTGTAAGCCACTGCGCCTGACCCCTTTTTAGGTTTCTTAATCACAAAACAATTATTTTTCCCCAACACGAGCATAGGAATTGAAAGGTGCAGGAGAAGAAAAAGGTACCATTTAAGAGGCTTTATCAGACAGATTATTCTGCCCTGTAAGTCTATTCTTATTTTTTTTCTGATGGATTATTAATTTGTTGATTATTGCCAAAGTAGTCATTCATTTCGTTTTGTTTTATGTTTTATTTATGCATGGGACTGGCTCATAGTCAATGCTCTGTCAGCATTTGTTGAATTTACTTTGTAATCTCTCTAGTGGCATTTTTTTTTTTACTTTTAAGTTCAGGGGTACATGTGCAAGTTTGTTTCTTAGGTAAATTACATGTCACAGGGGTTTGGTGTACAGATTAGTTCATCATCCGGGTAATAAGCATAGTACCTAATAGATAATTTTTAGATCCTTACCCTCTTCCCACTCTCCACACTCAAGTAAGTCCTGGTGTCTCTTTTACCTTCTTTATGTCCCTGTGTACTCAGTGTTTAACTCCTACTTATAAGTGACAACATGTGGTGTTTCAGTTTCTGTTCCTCTGTTAGTTTGTTTAGGATAATGCTCTCCAGCTACTTCTATGTTGAGACAAAGACATAATCTCGTTCTTTATCATGGCTGCATAGTATTCAATCGTGTATATGTACCACATTTTCTTTATCCAGTCTATTGTTGATGGGCATCTAGGTTGAGTCTGTGTCCTTGCTATTGTTAATAGTGCTGCAATGAACGTATGTATGCATGTGTCTTTATGACAGAATGATTTATATTCCCTTGGATATATACTCAATATAAGATTGCTGGGTCAAATGGTAATTCAGTTTTAAGTTCTTTGAGAAATCACCAAACCACATTTCACAATGACTGAAGTAATTTACATTCCCACCAGAAGTGTGTAAATGTTCCCTTCTCTCCACAATCTCACCAGCATTTGTTATTTTTGTTTACCTTTTCATAACAGCCATTCTGACTGGTGTGAGATGGTATCTGGTTGTGGTTTTCATATTCATTTCTCTAAAGTTTAGTGATGTTGAACATTTTGATATAGATTATGTGTATGTTTTCTTTAGAAAAGTATTTGTTCATGCCTTTTGCCCACTTTTTATGTTTTCTTTTCTGGTAAATTTGTTAAAGTTCTTTATAGAGGCTGGATATTAGGCCGTTGTTAGATGTATAGATTGCAAAATTTTTCTCCCATTCTGTAGGTTGTTTTTATTACCCTGTTGATTGTTTCCTTTGTTGTGGAGAGACTCTTAAATTTAATTAGATCATATTTGTCAATTTTTCCTTTTGTTGTAATTGCTTTTGACATCTTTCTCGTGAAATTTTTGCCAGTTCCTATATTCAGAATGATATTACCTAGGTGGTCTTGTTAGATATTCATAGTTCTGAGGTTTACATTTAAATCTTTAATCTATCTTGAGTTGATTTTTATATATTATGTAAGGAAGGGGTCCAGTGTCAATATTCTGCATATGGCTAGCCAGTTATCTCACCACTATGGTTTAATAGGAAGTCCTTTCCTCATTGATTGTTTTTGACAGCTTTGTTGAAGATCAGATGGTTGTAGGTATCTGGCCCTATTTCTGAGTAGCCCCTTTTAAAATGTTGATTTTAAAGTCAAGGTGAATTGGAGCAATCAGTCTTTCAGGTATACTAAATATTTTGATCTATGTGTTGCAAAGAAGTTCTTTAATGTCAATGTTCTGTTTTTTTTCCAATTCTGCAAAGAATGTCATTGGTAGTTTGATAATTTGATAGGGATAAAATTGGATCTGTAAATTGCTTTGGGCAGAATAGCTATTTTAACAATATTGATTCTACCTATCCATGAGCATGGAATGTTTCTCCATTCATTTGTGCAATCTGTGATTTCTTTGAACAGCATTTTATAATTTATGTTGTAGAGATCTTTCATCTCCCTGGCTAGCTGTCTTCCTAGATATTTTCTTCTTTTTTGTGGCCACTGTGAATGGGATTGGGTTACTGATTTCCCTCTCACCTAGGATGTTGTTGATGTATAGAAATGGTACTGATTTTTGTTCATTGAGTTTGTATCCTAAAACTGCTGAAGATGTTTATCAGATCAAGGAACTATTGGACAGAAACTAAGGGGTTTTCCAGGTATAAAATCATATTGATCATATTGTCTACAAAAAGAGGTATTGGACTTCCTCTCTTCCTATTTGGATGCCTTTTATTTCTTTCTCTTGCCTGATTGCTCTGGCTAGGATTTCCAGAACAATGTTGAATAGAAATGGTGAGACAGAGCATCCTTGTCTTGTTTTTGTTTTTAAGGGGAATGCTTCCAGCTTTTGCTCATTCAGTATGATGTTGTCTGGGGGTTTTTTACAGATGACTCTTATTATTTTGAAGTATGTTCTTTCAATCCCTAGTTTGTTGAGGGTTTTGAACACAAAGGGATGCTGAATTCTATCAAAAACTTTTTTATTCCATACATTAGAGCAAACATGTTTTAGGTATGTTTATGTATCTCTCTCTCTCTATATATAAACATATTATATATATAATATAGATATATATGTAAAAAAATATATATTTATTCCAGACTCACATAAACATAGCACAGACCAATGATTTATTCGTAGATATTTAGTTAGAAGTACATATGAATTGAAACCCATCTACCAAGTTCAGAAATAGCGTGTGAAAATGTACATCTCGGATCTAGGAAAAATAATATTTTACTTAACAAGTCATTCCCTTGTACATGTGTTTTTTACATGGGTTTATAAAAATCTTTAAGCTCTTCTAAGAACTAAGCCATAAATCTAATACTAAACATTAAGGATCAGTGGAATTAACCAGTGTCTGCATATCCGTTTTGATACTCACTGGGTGCTTAAGAAACTGAATAAGCAAACTAAGGAGTCCAAATAGAAAATCTACGCAAATTGAATTTCTTCATTGGAATCAAATTTAACATATAACGTATTTATCCAAGTTTGCTCTTGCATTTGGCTTTTATCCCTTTTACTAGCCCATCTTTTACAAAAGTACATTATTGATAGAAGGCAGCTCTTTTCCCTAGTGCATGAAGCACTTTTTATTTCTCTAAAATAAAAGGTGGTAACTGTGACTGTGGAGGAAGGCAGTCACTACTAAACCCAAGGTACCAAGTAAGGAAGGAAAGCAGGGAAGAACTGTGCTCCCTACGATTCTCTCCTTCTGTCCCGTCATCTGTCGGTGCCTGAAGTATTTCCAGTCTTCTAACTGGTGCCTTGTTTCTCTTCTTATTGCCACACAGATGATTCTTGGCATGGCAGCCAGACTAAGCCATTCTAGAGGGAAGTCAAACCATATTATTTCTCTTCCTAAAGCCTTGCAATGGCGTTCTGTAAAGGCCAAAGTTCTTCCAATGGTTTAGAAAGTCCGGATTAATTTCTCCTTTTTCCCCTGCCTCCCCGTCTCCTCACATACGCTTTGTTTTAGGCTCTCACACCCTAGTACTCTCCTCTGGCTCACTCCACTCTGGTCACACTCCTGACTGTACCTTTAAATTTGGGCTTTTTACTCCCTCAGGGCTTTTGCTCAACTGCGCTCACATAACAACATCTACTTGGCTTCCTTTCTCACCTCTTTCAAATTTTCTTTTAAGTCCAGTCTTCTCATTGAAGCCAGACCTGATTATCTGTTTAATATTTCAGTGCATACTCATCTTGAGCCCAGTCTCTGGTATCCCAACTTAATTTTCCATTTATTTATTTATTTATTTTTGCACAGCGTTTATCATCCCTACCATATTACACGTTTCCAATTCATTATGCTTTTTTCTTTTCTTTTTTACTGCTGATTGTTTGTTGCTTTCTCCTTGCTAGATTGAGCAGTTTGGAAATCAAGCATCTTTGTTCATTGATGGTGCTGAAGCACCTAGAGTGCCAAGTAAAAAATTGATAAATACTTGTTGGGAGTAATAAATTAATGCTCAGACGTACTGGTTTTAATTGACCTAAAGAAATGATGTATTTATCCTAATATTAGGATAAGTAATCACTTAAGTCTAAGCTTATGAGAGGAATTACACCAACTGTGTATAAACAAAAGTATTTGATAATTTTTGCTAAGAATTCAGCATTTTTGTTTAAAGACAGGGTTTGAAAATGGTGGCACTATGTGGATTGTTAAAGAGTATATATTGCGTGTACAAATGTATGTAATTCGTTAAAATAATACTTTTTTTACATCAATAAATTATTTCTGAAATAGTTTCATGGCCCCAGATTCTAAATATGTAACATTAGCTTAAAATGTCATAGTTTGACAAAACTTATGAACAACTAGCTTCACTGCCTACTCCTTCAGGCAGGCAGCATATTTCACTTCATATTCCATTCTTTGTTTTCCAAGGGAATGTGTTAGCAAAGCAAAATGTGGAGTATAACACATGAAAAAGGAAGTTGTAGAGGTTATGAATAGATCCTCACAAACTTTTCTCTCTAAGGAGGAAAATGATTCTAGCCAAGTCTGCTCATGCTTTTAGAAATAGTTTTGAAAATCTTGGTTTGCTATCTCTGATTTAAGAATTGCTATCTCTATTTAAGAATTGTTCATTTCTCTTTCTGGCATCAGCTGGCATCAGATTTTTACTTTAGTCATCCACTTAAAACCTTAGTTTGGGATGAGTTGTTATGGTCACAAAATGTATCCCTTTGAGTACTGGAGACCTGGGTTCTAGTCCTGACTCATTTATGTTCTACTGAATGATTGTAGGCAAATCATTAAATCAAAGTTTCTGATTTCTTCATATACTTATCAATCTGTAACTTCTATCATCTCTGAGGTTAAAATGGTATAATATTATATCAATAAAAAGATTTTAAAGGTATTGTTCAAATATTAAATATTTTACTGTAGAGTATCATTAAAATAACCTAAATTAATAAAATAGAAGGTGAATTGTTGGTTTTGCATAGTAATTTCTTCCAATTAATAACAAAAGGTTAAAAAATAAGATGACAATATTTAAAATTATTGATACTTTTCTTTGATTGAAGAACAAATACAGAAGTTTCATGGTTCCTTAAAGTCATTATTATGACTAGCTATATTGTTGACAATGGAAGAAAGCTGTAGAAGAATTAATTAATGTGGACAAGAGATGGCCACATTAATACTCTCAAGGTAGTGTTGAATTTTGTCTAATTCACCATTAACAGAATAATTGCTTTCCAGTATAATTTGTGTATTCTCTACAGATTGTCATGAGCCTTTCCAAATAGAGATTAAGTTAGAACTGACCTGATACTGTATTATTGCCAATGATGAAGAATAGTAAGGGTCTTGCCTATCAAATGTGCAAAATGATTTAGAAATTAAATATTTTCTATACAGTATAACTCAGAAACAGACTCAAGTTTATATAAATCTGAATTATAATCTATTGCTGATAAGGAATATAATGTAATTGACAAAAAAGCCAACTCTTATACCTATTAGTCAATACATTCTTCCATTGAGAAATACCATAAGAAGTAAAAAAATATAATCAAATGATTGTTTGTCAGTTGTGGATTCAGAACTGGGGTGCAATTTTATATAAAAAGTGTTGCTATTAGTGATATGGACAGGAGACAGGGAAATACTGGGTTCAAGAGAGTGGTTCCCCGGCAAAGGCCCCACTCTCAAGCCTGAAGACCCGAGGCCCTAAATGAGGACAAGTATTTCTGCTTTCATGCCCCAAAAGTTGCCTTTTGGCCTGCCACCCCCTCATCCTGCCCCCATATAAACCCGAGACCATAGCAGTCACACACACAGATGTGGCTGAACGTAGGGACCAGCAGAACAGCTACTGGAGAGCAACATGGCAGAGAAAGAGAGAAGAGGAAGGATGTCTGGAGGCTAAGGGGAGTTCAGCTGGAGATGGTAGAAGAGTCCAGCTGATGGGTGGCCAGACTCCAGGGGAAGACCACCTTCCCACTCCATCTCCCCTGCTTCTGGCTCCCCATCCATCTCACTGAGAGCCACCTCCACCCCTCAATAAAAACTTGCACTCATCCTTGGAGCCCACGTGTGATGCAATTTTTTCCAGTACACTGGGCAAGGACTCTGGCTGTCACACTGGCCTCTTGCCCTTGCAATAAGGCAGAGGGTCCATTGAGCTGATTAACTCACAAGCTGTCTACAGACAGCAAATATGAAAGAACTTGGAAACACACACCCATCTGGGCTTCAGGAGTTGCAGACACTCACCCCTAGTTGCTGCTGTGGGGTCAAAGCCCAAAAGTGCTCATGCCAGCCTCTGTACCTGCCCGTCTGCATAATGCCCCTAGGGGTTTGAGCTGCAGGGCAATCAAGCACGCAACACCCTTGTTGCACATCCTGTGAGGGGAATCAGGGAACTCTCCTGTTTCATAAGGAATGTTTAATATTAGGTAATAATAGAATAACAATATTTTTACATAGATGAATGTATATCATCTATGTTAGTGACTTAGCAGGGATTTTTGGTCCAGTTACTTGAAAATATGTCATGGTCATGTGGTCTCTGGATGGATTGCTATAGTATGACATTACATTTAAAACTAGCTGGTTACCTTTCCAGACACTTTTGATGAAGAAAACAGTAATAAATTGCTGTGAAGAGTGCTAAAATACTGCATTCTGACCTCGAAAACAGTTGTTTCTCTAAATTAAAGAAGGGAGATTATTTACAACCGTAGATAAAATAAGTTTGAAATGAATCCCAACATTTAATGATACTAGCTATTATAATCCCAACATTTAATGATACTAGCTATTATAAAGTAACTCCAACTATTAGTAAACTTAGCTCAGTTACATTACCTCTTATATCACCTTTGAATTGTTCTTGAAGCACTGCTTATTTTCTGGACAGCATTGCCAGTACAGTTTAGCTAACTGTGAGGCCTGCCTGTCAACTACTTCCCTTCTGTATTTCTAATGGTTTGGAGAGTAATTACTCTCCAGAGGCTGTAGCATGCCCCGTGCAATATGTGCTGAGCAGTCTCACCAGAAATTCTTATAGGCCTAAGCTTGGGCTCCTGCCAACTCAAACAGTAGGAGGATTCTTGGCTTCTAAAGTAATTTAGGTACACAAAGCCAAGAAAGAGTTTCTGGATGGTTTTAGTTGATTTTAGATTTTAAAAGCCGTGGGTTCCTTGACCAGACTAGGCTACTTTATGAGAAAAAAACTGAGAAGTACTGACTAAAATTGGTCTTTTCTTCATTATCCTAGGTAATCTAGGCTATTAGAGATAGGGAACGTTGAGTTGCACCACTCCTGTTTCTTTAAAATGGGCCGTCTTACCTAACAAAATAGGACTCCATTTTTTTTTTTTTTTTTTTTTTTTTTTTTTTTTTTTTTTTGGATACAGGGTCTAGCTCTGTTGCACAGGCTGGAGTGCAGTGGCATGATCTTGGCTCATTGCAACCTCCGCCTCCCAGGTTCAAGCATTTCCCGTGCCTCAGCCTGAGTAGTTGGGGATTCATGCAACTTAATATGACAAGTTAGCTAGGAATTTTTCTTCCCAGCCATCAACATTTAACCTTTGTTGCACATAAATGCATGAAATAAATTAGCCACAACTTTTGAAAACATTGCAATAAAATGCATAACTGCAGAGGACAAAACCAGATGAAATGGAAAAATATTTATCTGAAAATAATTAAATGTGTTTGACAATTTGGTTGGTATATGATGTGCTTTTTCTCTAAAATCATTGACAAGCCATATTCACTTTAATATTAAATTTAAATATTAAAATACATGAATTTCTATCAAAGATATAAGTAGGTTTATTAAATTATTATCATTTTATTTTAGTATTGCCTTGCTTAAAGTTAGCAACTTAAGATATTATTTAAAGATAATATCGTACACCCTTCATTGAGAAAAAGGAAATTCTGTGAGAAAATAAGAAAATAAATACCGTAATTATTTTATTATCTTTTTAATATTATTAATGAAGTCTTATGCAAAGTAAAAGTGAACATACTCATTAATATCTTTCCCAATGAGTCCAATACCTCATAGAATTAAGTAATCTATAATTTTAAAATATTACAAAATATTAGTAGAAAAGTAATTTTTGATTTCATAAAGTTTTGGCACATTGTTGGGAATTAACTAGCATGACTTTTCATAGGTTACATGTTAACAAAATCGGGATTACTGCAAATGATTCATACTTTTTAAAAAAATCCTGGGGTAAATTATATTCTAATGTATATGATTAAGAAAGATTCATTTTAAAAAAATTTTATTGAAATTTTATTTAATGTGGTACTGTTTTATGCCCAGAGATGACAGTAGTAGCCATAGATAAAAGTTTCCTGCTCTTATATATCCTTCTATTTACAGGAAAGCATGTGTGTATTTCAAACTTATTTACTCTATCATGTGAAAGTCTTCTGGTCTTACACTATTTCTGTATACTGCATTAAGTGATTAAGGACATTGTGCAGAGGAGCATGCTGCCGGCAGATGGAGGGGAAACTGCTTCCATCATTAGCCTCCCAGAACATTAGACTATTTTGAAAGATAGTCTATGCAAAGGAAGAATACTTAAACAATTGTTCAGTGACTCTTTGATTAGTACTATTTTTCTATTTGAAGGCTACAATGACTAAAACATTATAAATGTTGCCTTGCAGAAATAGATGGAACTGTTAAGCAATATTGTATACTGCGTTCAACTATACTGTGTTCAGTTATCTATCTCTCCTTCAAGTAATCTTTTTGACTTGGATTACATTGACTCTGTTTTCAGAGATAATCTTTATCAGTCTGGGCCATTTATAATACTCCATCTGTTTCACCAATGATAGTATGGAAGTCTTGGCTTTAAGCAATCAACATATGGCATTTCCTGGTGATTATTACTGGTCTACAAATAGGCACATAGTCTATGTTAGCTCAGTCAGATTAAAGAAAAGCATTTTTATTCTCTGCTTAAATGAATAGTTGTCTCTCCTCCACTAAAAGTGAAGAGGGAACAGTCATGAGTTGATATGGTTTGGCTGTGTCCCCACTCAAATCTCATCTTGAATTGTAGTTCCCATAATCCCCATGTGTCGCGGGAGGGACCAGGCGCAAGGTAATTGAATCATGGGGGTGGTTACTCCATGATGTTCTTGTGATAGTGAGTGAGTTATCATGAGATCTGATGGTTTTATAAGGGGCTTTTCCACCTTTGCCCAGTACTTCTCCTTCCTGCCGCCATGTGAAGAAGAATGTGATTATTTCCCCTTCTGCCATGATTCTAAGTGTCCTGAGGCTTCCTGAGCCATGCTGAACTGAGTCAATTAAACCTCTTTCCTTTATAAATTACCCAGTCTTGGGTATGTCTTTATTAGCAGCATGAGAACCAACTAAAACATGAGTGAAGCCAGCCTAAAGGAAGAACCAAGATAATCACAGTCTATACTCCCTATTGTTTAATGTCATATTAAATGTGAAAAAAATTACTTTATTCAATTTACACTACTTTAAATTGGATTCTCTATAACTTGAAACGTATCTTCAACTGATACAGCCAATAAGAGACAAAGCCTTATTTAAACCCAATTCTCTCTGACTCCAAATCCAATTCTTTTTCACGGTGTTTGAAATAAATGGAATGTATATATTCAGTGACGTTGTAAGTCAACTAATTCTAACCTGATATGCTATAGCTTGTTATGTCTTGTTTTCATATTCTTCAGATAATTGTCTGATTATTCAGATTTATGAAAAACAGCAACAAATGCACAAATACCTTACCACTCAGGGGATCTAACTAAATTGAGTGGCTTTGGAAAATTTAATCAATATCAAAATTATAACCCAAATTCCAAGTTTACATTTTCATTTTTGAAAATTTTGCTAGTATAAATAATTATACAGATTATTTTTGTTTATTTTGACCACATGTTCTTGCTAGTCTTTTCTCTTTGCATGAATAATGGAGTTGCCAATGTGATTTGGGGTTGTAATATTTTTCTACAATGATGAAAAACTACCTTTGTACATTTTTTTAGATTTCAAAAGCTATATGTATAGGGGCCTTAGAAGTTGGTTAAAGGGAAGAAAGGGGACCATATAAATAAATTGATTCAAAAGAATTTATTCAACACCTGGTTGTGAGAAATACACTACAGTCACATTAAATATTGTGACTGATTCTGGAAAAGTTCATCAATAAAAAATTTGTGGGAAGCAATAATCAGAAAGGAAAAATAAAAGCTAATCTTTTCAAGTTATAGGTTGCTTTTCAGCAGAGAGAAACAATTTAGAAAGTCACATGATAGATAAGTGTTGGTAAGCATTAATTTCAACAAGGAGAGGGAGAATGTGGTTACTCTGGAGGAAGAAAATGTAGTGTTTGTTCAATAGAAAGCATATGTTCAGCCAGTTTAAGGGAATAAGGAAAGTTGAGCAAAACAGAACAGAAGCAAGATATCAATAGCAGGCTGCAAATCATTATTATTTTGGGGACAATTAAAGTCATGTGAGTCAACAGCAAATGTAGATTTTTCAAAAAGGAAGTCTCGGATATACTAGGCCAACATCTTTGTAGTTTTGGTAGTGCTGTCAGTCTGCCATTCATAATAGTGATACGATAATAAAAGAGTTACCTCAAATTGAGTTAATTATTAGAGTGGAGGGAACTAACTTTGGTTAGAGAATGTTAGAAAGGAGTATTTAGAATGAAATTGCATGATGAACAAAAGAGTTCATAATAGAATATCTCATACCGTAAATAAGAAAGATTGAACAGCCTGAACTTTGGGAAAATTCTTATTTACTGCAAATAAGTTTCATTTCCTTCTGTGGTTGTCATAGCAAGTTTAAATAATTAATTGTTTTTGGATCAATGTTGTCTAAGTTGCCTTTGATATCACCACTGCAGAGAAGGACGCATTCCAAAACCCCCAGGGGATGACACCTGAACCCGTAGATAGCACCCAAACCTATATATACTATGTATTCCCTATCCATATGTTTCTATGATAAGGTTTAATTTATAAATTATGCATTAAGAAATTAACGACAATAACTAATGATAGAATATAACACTTATAACAATATGCCAGCATCGCTACTCTTGCACTCTGGGGCTATTATTAAGTAAAATAAAGGTCTCTTGAAGACAAGCATTATTATACTGTGACAAGTCAATCCAGTAACTGAGATGGTTACTAAATGACTAAAGGCAAGTAGTATATACAGTGTGGACACGCTAAATAAAGGAATAATATTATTTCCTTCATATAGCATTTCAAGCACAAGTAGTCTAGGCTGGTATAATGGCTTCACATGTCTAGAGTTCAGGCTAGCTTTTTGATATTCTGTCTTTAGTGTGTCACCCATGATCTCAAAAACTTGCTCTAGCTCTTGCCATCATACCTGACTTGATCACAATATATTAGCCTCTAGAGGCTCCTACACTGGATTTTAAGGTTACATGAGGCAATACATTTTCTTTATTGGATTGGGTTATGTTCATTTGGGTTATGTTCATCCTCATTCTTCTCTCTAAGTAACAATCCAGGTATTTCAATCATTGTATTTATTATAGCATGCTATGATTATTTACTTTGTGACTCAAGATTATGGGCTATAATGAGTCATATTCACTCTTATTTTTCCTTCCTTAACACATATTCTGACACAAAGTCGAAGTCTAAGGAAAATTATCGAATAAATGAACTAGATGATGATAATTCAAAGAATTAAACTGCAAATTTCATAAACATCTATGCCATATTTGCTTTTGGATAAAAACATCCTGGAAATACTGGTCTGGAAACCAGAAAGCCAGAATTGAGTTTGGCTTTGTAACTCACTATTTTTTTTTCTGAAGCCATTTTGTCATCTGTGCTTATGTTTTCACAGCAAGAAGCTTTCTAATAGAAATTAGTATTCCTTTCTTCTCTTTCTGTTCTTTACTTATTTCTCCTTATACATGGAAAGATGACTTTCTAATATATCCAATATGGTGGGTGAACTCCGGAAAGGAAACTAGTAATGAACATGTTCAGTTTTATCACTTCTTGTATTCACTTTGGGATGTGCCAACCTGCAGGCTTCAGGTATTTAAGTTTTCCTTCTGCTATGCACTGTAATACTCTGACTTTTTAGAGTGAATCCTGTCACTGATCCAGCTGTTAGCATATGTGCATAATTATGTGTAATTTAATGATGAAGTATTAATAATAGCACTTGGCCATCAACTGAAGTCTTGTCTTCCAATGGCTCTATCAGTAGCTGATGTAACAGTTTTTTCTCCATCCTCTATATCTTAGTCCACTCAGGCTACCATAATAAAATATCATAATCTAGGTAGCTTATAAGTACCAGAAATTTATTTCTTATAGTCATGGAGGTGAGGAAGTCAAGGATCAAGCTACCTGCACATGTAGTGTCTGGTGAGGGCCGCACATTCTGGTTCATAGACCACAACTTCCAGCTGTGATCTCACATGTTGGAAGGAGCAAGGCTGTTCTCTAGGACCTCTTTACTAAGGGCACTAATCATATTCTTATAACTAAATCACCTCCAAAAGTCTCTACCTTCTAATACCATCACATTTGTGGTTAGGTTTTTAACATATTAACTTGGCTGGGTGGGGGTGGGGGAGGGAGGCGTGTTGCACAGTCATTCAGACCAAAGGACTGTGTCTATATCTTAACAATTTTCTTTCTCATAAGAGCATGAAAAAGTTTCTCAACAATCTCTAAATCAACAAAATAATCCATGACCTGAGTTCAGAAATTTTAACTGCATGTGCCTGACATTATTTGCTAGGATAATTACATGAATATTACAGATTTCATACCATCATAAAATTATAGTCTAAGTGTCTTTCCAAACATCTGAATTATATAACATCAGTACTGTATAAGAATGTTAGTTATTCAGGTATTCACCAATGTAACATCATCAGAGTCATTGGGAGACTTCTAATAACTAAAGAATTATTTAAAATCAATAGAGCTACTCAATTCTTTCTGAGAAAAAATAGAAATTCAATATAATTGTTTGTTTTTAAGTTATTCAGGTGATTATCACTATCTGCCATTTTACAAAAGTTCAAGAACCACTAATTTAATACCCTATCATGGCCAAAATCTAAAACATTTAATGACCAATAATACTTCCAGCATCAGATGACTAGGAGCATTTAGACACTATATGTTGACTTAGTGTACTCCAAACTTTTCTACAAGAAATAGAAGTGTCCAGTGAGATATTGATTGGTCTCACACATAGCACATGTGTGCAAATACACACACAAACACACATATATCAATTACAGATACTGATATAGTTTGGTTCTGTGTCCCCACCCAAATCTCACCTTGAATTGTAATATTCTCCGCAGGTCATGGAAGGGACCCGGTGGGAGGTAAATGAATCATGGGGGTGGGTTTTTCCTGTGCTCTTCTTGTGATAGTGAATAAGTCTCATGAGATCTGATCATTTTATAAAGGGGAATCCCTGTGCCTGCTGCCATGTAAGACGTCCTTTGTTCTTCCTTCATCTTATGCCATGATTGTGAGGCCTCCCCATCCATGTGGAACTGTGAGTCCATTAAACCTCCTTTTTTTTTTTAATTATGAGTCTCGGGTATGTCCTTATTAGCAGTTTATTAGCAGTGTGGGAACACACTAGTACAGATACCATAGAGATTACTGTAGTGAAACACATTTGGAAATACTAGAGAAAGCCAAAGTTAAAAAGTTGCAAAGATTTATTAGAAATTTAGTATCTTGGAGTACATTGTAATTCTATAAGAGCTGGTAAGGTATCTGTATTTTCCATTTACATTTGATTCTGAAATCCAATATAATTGGACCACATTTTGGGAAATATTGAGTTTATATCTATAAAAATGCACTATTAATTATAAATTTCAATAATATGTATACTATTATATAGCATTATTATTATATTATTTATAAACTACTTTCATATTTGCTCAATTTGAATGGCCAAATTAAAATCTTGTATTTTTTATTTACATATAACAGTTGTACAAATTTTGGGGGTACATATGACACTTTGATACCTGTATACAATATATAATGATCAAATCAAGGTGTTTGGGATATCCATAACCTCAAATACTTTTCTTTGTGTTGGAAACATTATAATTCTTTTTCTTTAGCTACTTTGAAATATCTTACTTCAAATGGCTAAGGGAAAATTAGCTATTTTGAAATAAATTATTGTTAAGTATAATTTCCCTACTGTACTATCAAATACTAGAACTTATTCCTTCTATCCAACCATATTACTGTATCATGTAATCAAATTCTCTTCACTCCCTTCTCCTGCCTTCACATCCTAGCCTTTGGTAACCACTATTCTACTGTCTGCTTCCATGAGATCCACTTTTTTAACTCCCAAATATGGAGTGAGAACATGTGATATTTGACCTTAAAAACCTAGTATCTCAGATCAATACTGTCAGATAAAATCAAATTTATCTTCCATCTTTACTGGACATACAGGAGTATTACAGGGTAAATGCCCTACTTTTTCTAATTATTTCTTGTTTTTCTAATTATTTTAAAACCAGTTTTATTTGTTGAGTTCTCAACAAAGAATATTGTCTTACATATATCCAAGGATTATTCTTGTAGGAAGCTATTTTTCTATTGGTTCTCTCTCTTAAATCAAAATAGTGTCATTATTCCCTAGGGTCCAAAGCAATGCATCAATTTGTTTTGATCAAAGAGCTTTTGTCAGCACCGTATGAGTCTGCCACTCTCTAAGACACCACTTTTATTTCAGAGAGCACACTGTAACCAAATCAGTGCCTTTTTTTTTCGAAGAAGCTCCGTAAACATTGCATCTAGAATACAGAATATGGGAGCTTTTAAGTTG
This sequence comes from Symphalangus syndactylus, assembly GCF_028878055.3. Lineage (NCBI taxonomy): Eukaryota > Metazoa > Chordata > Mammalia > Primates > Hylobatidae > Symphalangus > Symphalangus syndactylus. The sequence continues at coordinate 18,132,009 of NC_072428.2, forward strand.
TAAAATAGGTCACTCCCCCATTAAATTTACAGGAGAATCAGGAAAAAAAATATTGCATGCTCTTCAGTAAGAAAACTTATCTGAATGGAAACTGAAAAGAAAAGGAAGAAGTAGAAGGCTGAACAGAAATATTGAAAATGTATATTGATCTATCACCAAATGGAAAGCAAGAAAATTCTGAAGAAATTTTAGAATAAGCACTGGAATCTATCAGAAAAGGCAACGCTAGATTAGCCTCATGAAAATTTATTGACATATATGATTAAGCAGTTCCTACCTCTGAAATGCCCTCAATCTGTCAACTTGGAGCCGTTTATCAAGTATTTCCTAGCTGAGGGTTTTGTCCTTTTAAGATTTTTCTGAACTCTGTTGCTGCAATTCCTGCACCTTCCAGGGTCTCTTTTTACAATTCCTCTCCTAACATCCTAAAGAATACTGTTTTATGAATTTATTGTTGTTATCACACCCAGAAGTCACAGAATTTTCTCTCTAACGTACTGGAATAGGGAAATATGAAAATATTTTACAGGATTAAACTCACCTGTTGTTTTGACATGCTTTACCTAGCTTAGAAAAATATATACAGGATTACATCTGTCAGGAGACAGCCTTAAGGAGGCTTTGGTAAAGTTTTCTAAAATCTGCTGAATCCAGTTTTATAATTGAAAATAAAAAATGATAAATAAAAAATTTTAACAATAACATAATAATAATATTCTAGATTTCTTTTATCTACCTCACATTAACTTTCAAAAATTTCCCTCCCAAGATCCCATGAAAGAATCTTTCAAATGAATGCACCTTAATAGGCAGATTAAATTTGTCCTTACTTTATCTTCTTCGACTATACATATGTGATAATGCTTACCTCTTGAATATAGTATTGACATCCATTGACTACTTAGTAGGTAGACTAGAGCATTTGAAACATGGAGCTCAGTGTATTGTTATATTTTATGGCATCAGATCTTATTCAATAAACCATATACATTCATGCTTTTCTAGAATTTTTTCTGTATTAACAAAAAGGGTTAGAAATATATGGCGCTCTGGTATGCAAATGATTGGTGTCAATTTAAGCTGTCTTATGAAACATTCTCAGAGATTTTAGGGTTCTAGATCATAGCCTAAATGTTTGAGTCCTGCAGTTATTTTTTTCCAGTTCCCCTTTCCACTCTTAAGTGAAAATGCTTCCATTTTGGGATTGTACAGCCTCAGTAGTGATATAAAAAGTTACTGCAGCAAGTGTAACTCATGAAAAAAAAACCCACAGGTGCTATTGCTCTATGCCATCTGCAATACTAACAGACATTGTCTAAACTAGTCTGGATTACTCTCTCTCAATGTGCTCACTTCTAGAATGCTTTGATTTCAGGGCACTGAACTATTACTGCAACTAATGTTTCTCTATAATTATTGTCACACAGTTATACCATACAGGTAATTCCAGCTTCAATATCATATAACTATTATACCGGCAAACTTTTGAACCTATACAATATAGTCTTGGTCAACATATTTTATTAGGAGATAGCTTTGGTACTTATTATAAATGTATATAAACCACTGTGACTTGTGATGTATGGTAAAATGTACTCAAGAATAGCAAACCTACCTCCTTTTTTTTCCCCCATATCAAACCTAATACAGCCAGTGATTAAATCATGTGTTTTAGGTGCTTCCATTTATCTACTCTGATTCTGTTATAATGAGAGTCAGGGATTTTTAGGATCAAACTTCTGTGCTATTTTATAAAACATTTTTAATAATTTTGATATTACAAATACCTCAGGTCATCTTGATGATATTTCTTTTGCATGTATCCACACTTTAACATCTATGATACTTTAGGAAGACTTTTTTGTGCTACTTAATTATCCCTTTTCCTAGTTCTTGTCCATTTTGAACCTTGTGAGGAACCATCCACATCTATCCCCACCATTTCCCCACTGATCTTATAGGGTTAGAGTTTAGATTCTTCCATTTTTGGCTGATTCTACATTTTTGTCAATACACAAAGACCTGATCCTTCAATCCTCCGTCATTCTGGTAACTGAAGGTTTCTACTTCTCATTGATTTAGTGTATTTTCTTTGGAACTACAAAGCAAATATCCATTGACATCACTCAAAGTGCCCCACTTAGTATCCTTGTCCCTATATGTTGAAGGCAGCTCTGTGATCATTCCCGGATCCACTGGTACCTTAGCAACTATTACAACTATTCTATACCATACATAGTACATAACCAAGCTCTTTTCCCAGTGAGCAGTGACTTAAATATGTGTGTGGTTTGTCTTTGTGACACTCTCAAATTCCAGTGTGTCTCTAAACTCTTGGACTTGTAAAGCACTTAGTCCTCAAAATGCAAACGACTTTACGTTTTAGAGCAAGCTATTCCTTTTTGTTACTCGTTGCCTGCCACATTTTCAATATATCAGCAGGCTGTTTCAGTCATATTAGAAGGTGTCTTCTCCAGACATTGGAGGTTCGCCTCTGAAACTCTCAGTTTTTATTTCCGAACTGTTTCTATACTTAACAGATCAACACATTTTCACTGCTTGCCATAACATTTCTGTCCACATTCTAGTGGTGCAGACACCAAGTCAGAGGTAGAAAAATTCTGTTATACCCAAGGGCTATGATGATATTAGAAATGACACTTCTTTTTCCAGAAAAAAGGTTTAGGCTTCAGGGTTTCAGGGTCTGACCCTCAGCCAGGCAACTTAAAACGTATATTTTTAGGCAGTTCTTCTTGCAGTGAACTTCCTGAAAGTTATATGTAGCTATGTATACATATATTTTATATATATAATATCTGTATATATTATATATATATTTTTAGCAAGTTGTGTTAGGACTTCCAGAGACTTGGCAGACTTATGAAAAAGTTTTAGCTATTTTTTGTTGGTTTATGGGTTAGTTTTTTTTTTTTTTAAGCCAACTTTTATTTTAGAGATAGGGGGTACATGTGCAGGTTTGTCTCGTGATACTGAGGTTTGGAGTATGAATCCTGTCACCCAGGTAGTAAGCATGGTACCCAATAGGTAGTTTCCCAACCCATGCTCCCGTCCTTCCCTGCTCCTTTTAGTTGTCCCCAGTGTCAGTTGTTCTCATCTTTATGTCCATGTATACTCAATGTTTTGCTCCCACTTATAAGTGAGAACATGCAGTGGTTTGTTTTCTATTTCTCTTAATTGATTTAAGATCATGGCCTCCAGCTGCATCTATGTTGCTGAAAAGGACATGACTTCATTCTTTTTAAGGTTGCATGGTATTGCATGGTATATACGTGCCACATTTTCTTAATGCAATACACTGCTGATGGGTGCCTAGGTTGATTCCATGTCTTTGCTATTGTGAATAGCACTGTGATGAACATACGTGTGCATGTGTCTTCTAGGTAGAACAATTTATTTTCTTTTGATTATATACCCGGTAATGGGATTGCTGGGTCGAATGGTAGCTCTGTTTTAACTCCTGTGAGAAATCTCCAAACTGCTTTCCACAATGGCTGAACTAATTTACATTCTCACCAACAGTGTATAAGCGTTTCCTTTTCACTACAGCCTTGCCAGCATGTGTTATTAATAATGGCCATTCTGACTGGTGTGAGAAGGTATCTTATTGTGATTTTGATTTTCATCTCTCTGATGATGAGTGATGATGAGCATTTTTTTTCATATATTTATTCACCACTTGTATGTCTTCTTTTGAGAAGTGTCCATGTTATTCACTCATTTTTTAAATGGGATTATTTGGTTTTTCGTTGTTGACTGATTTTGTTTGTTTTTATATAGATTCTGAATATTAGACCTTTGTTAGATATATAGTTTCCAAATATTTTGTCACATTCCATAGCTTGTCTATTTGCTCTGTTGATAGTTTATTTTGCTGTGCAAAAGCTCTTTAGTTTAATTAGGTCCCACCTGTAAATTTTTGTTTTTGTTGCCATTGCTTTTAGGAACTTAGCCAACAATTCTATGCCAAGTATGATGTCACGTTGAGAAAGGTATTTCTTAGGTTTTCTTCTAGGATCTTACTTTTAAACTAGATTTATAATCACTACACAAATGCCCTGAGATACCTAGAAATAACCAATGGGATGAAAGAGCTCCACAAGGAGAACTAGGAAACACTGCTGAAATAAATCAGAGATGTCACAAATAAGTGGAAAAACATTTCATGCTTATGGACTGAAAGAATTAATGTCCTTAAATGGTTATACTTCCCAAAGCAGTTTACAGATTCAATGTTATTTCTACTGAAATAGCAATGTCATTTTTCACAGAATTAGAAAAAAAATCCTATGGAAACAAAAAAGAGCCCAAATCACTGAAACGATCCTAAGCACAAAGAACAAAGCCGGAGGCATCATGCTACAGACTTCAAACGATACTACAAGGCTACAGTAACCAAAACAGCCTGGCACTGGTATAAAAACAGTCACATAGACCAACTGGTCAGAAAAAAAGTGCCCAGAAGTAAAGTTTCACATGTACAGTTTTTGCTCTTTGAGTTTTAACTCTTTGAGTCCTCTTTTAGTGCTTTTGAGCCCTCTTTTATAATTCTGAATTCTGGTTGCCTGTTTACAAAATTCACCAATGCTGATTTTAGCAGCAAAGTTGGCCTGATGCTGACTTTAGTGATGATATCAGCACCAGCGATAGCTTTGGCAGTGGGCCTAATGTCAGCTTTGACAGAGGACTGAGTACCATCATTGGTTTTGGCAGTCATCCCAATCCTAGCACTGGCTTTACTGGCAAACCCAGCTCCAGCAACAGCTTCAGTAGTGGACCTTATTCTATTGTTTGCCTTGGTGGACCAAGCAATGGTCCTAGCTTCTGCAGTGAACCAAGCACCAGGCTTCCGTAGTGGACTGAGCACTGGTGCTAGGTTTGGTGGTGGACTGGGCACGAGTATTGGCTTTGGCAGTGAAGCCACCAGCCTTGGTGCTTGTGACTTCACCTATGGCTAGTGAGGTTTCAGGTTTATTCCCTATATTTACAGATACCACCAATAGATTGGATCAGTCCTTCCCACGGAGCCAAGGTACATTCTTGGAATCTTTGTCCACACAGCAGTCTAAGCAGTTACAACCAATCAGCTGCAGGGTGTCACGCTATGAAAAATATGTTTGCTGTTTCTGCTTTATTGTTTATTTTCTGTATGCTGTCATATTTTGGTATCAGAGTTACAGTAAGTTTGCAAAAGAGGAAAAAGGTATAAATACGGAATGTTCTGATATGGGTTTAATGTGATGCTCAATTTGTATGATACATTGTAAAAGCAGTGTCAGAATTTTTGGAGAAAAAGTTGATAAAGTCAAAGGCTGTGTGTTGACGGTCAGACTTTATAACATCTGTTATCTGATGTTGCATAATTATGCTTCTCTTCCTTAGGGCCAGAGATGAGACCAGGCATTTTTTTTCCTTGACCATAATTAAAAACATAATATCATACCATAGTTGCCCCATTCATCTATTTTATCAATAACAAAAAGACTAAAGGTAGTGGGATTGAAGCATAAGGGGTTTTAGGATTTGTTGAACATAAACATTTCTCTACAGATGACTGAATGAGGGTCAACATGCTTGCTAATATTATTGATCATCTACTGTGTGCAGAACTTAGCCCTGTATGTGCCTTAATTAAACTAAATATGACAATAACCCTATAAGATGCTAATATTATATTCTTCAAAATTACAGATAAATAAAACTAAATGGAAGAGAGGGTGAGTGGCTTGTCTAAGTAACTTGGCAATTAAAAGTTTCAAAATGCTGTCCCAGGCAGTCTGATTCCAGAGCTTACCCTCTTATACATTAAGCAATATGGAAAGTCCCCAGCCAGAGTAGTTTGAAAAAAACTAGGCTGGTATATTCTGCTCTCTAGAATATTTTGCCAATAATATTATCTCCTTCTGTTTTTCTTTAAATGTGTTTCATTAAAAAATGATACATTTTTCTAAAATTCAGAATGATTCTGAAGAATGTATATCTGTCTCTGATAATCAGAATTTAAACAGGACAATGGATGTAGGCCCATCCATTTAGTTCTGAAGGCTGGAGTTGGTATGACCTGCTTCAATAGTTTTGCTCCAGCACTTTGGGAAGCCGAAGCAGGTGGATCACGAGGTCAGGAGATCGAGACCACCCTGGCCAACATGGTGAAACCCCGTCTCTACTAAAAATACAAAAATTAGCTGGGTGTGGCGGCAAGGAACTCTAGTCTCAAGTACTCGGTAGGCTGAGGCAGGAGAATTGCTTGAACCTGGGAGGCAGAGGATGCAGTGAGCTGAGATCACGCCACTGCACTCCAGCCTGGGTGACAGAGAGAGACTCTATCTCAAAAAAAAACAGAAAAAAAATTGAAGTTGCATCTCCTTTTATAGAAGTCCCCACCCTGCAAATTACAAGTAGCTCATTAAGTAGCTCATTATTTTCCTAGGAATTCCCTTTCTTTTCTTTTTTTTTTTTTTTTTGGATATGCCCGAGGACATCCAGGTTGCTCACTTAGTTGAAATGAATCAGTCTTGATTCCATTGCCTGAAAGTCTGGATCACTCCTAGAATTTTCCTGTGTGTAGCTCGGTCTCTGCAGCCATACTTCATGCTCAAGTGTGTGACACAGGTTGTACTCAGAGATTCACAAAACAGCTAACTTCTCCCAGGTCACTTTCAACTCCCTAACAGCTGAAGGCAAATTATGTAATGCAATCATTAAAGGTCAGAAGGCTCCTCAAAGCTTTAGATATTTAATCTGAATCACTCCCACTTTGTGGTCACCAGCATTCCGGAAACCAATCTCTTTTGTATGAAATTATTTATCTTTCTTTCTCAAGGATAAGTCTATCTAAAGACTGCCTGAAGTTTTTACTGCTAAAGAAAACATAATATCCAAGACCATTTTCAGATTCAAGGACATTAGAGTTTTCTATTTTTCAAAAAATGGCTGTGTATTTATCATATTACATCTATGTAAATAAAGAATTCGCTTCTCATGTTTTTCCAAAACACAGGGGATTTGAATAGCCATGCTATCTTTACCTCCATTCTAAGTTGCCAGCATCACCCAAATTCTACCATTAAATATTAGATTGAAAGATTTTTCAAAAAAAAATTTAAGCCTTAAAAAATTATTTTATTTTATTGAAACAATGTCTCACTCTGTCACCCAGGCTGGAGTACCGTGATGTAATCATGAAATCATGACTTATTGCAGCATCGACCTCCTGACTCAAACCTCCGTCTCAGCCTTCAGTGTACCTGGGACTATGGGCATGCACCACAATGCCCTGCTAATTTTTATATTAATATTATGATTTTTTGTAGAGACATAGTCTTGCTATTTTTCCCAGGCTAGTCTCAAATCCCTTGACTCAAACAATCCTGCTGCCTTAGCCTTCCAAAGTGCTGAGATGACAGGCATGAACCACCACACCCAGCCAAAATAATTGATTTTATATACTGAAGACCTTTAAATAACTGACATGGGTTTCAGAACAATGAATCCTATAATTTTCCATATGAAGTATGTCTACCATGGTCATTTGTTATCTCAGGAATAGAAAACAAAAACAATTTTCTAAATACATGTATCCATTTCTATTGTTGTTATTGTCGCTATTAAAGGCACTCTCATTTCTACCAAAATGTGGTACTGGACCATATTCGTTAATATTTAGCCACTGGGCGCAGTGGCTCACACCTGTAATCCCAGCACTTTGTAGGGCTGAGGTGGGCAGATCACCTGAGGTCAGGAGTTCGAGACCAGCCTGACCAACATGAAGAAACCCTGTCTCTACTAAAAAAATACAAAATTAGCCAGGCGTGGTGGTGGTGCATGCCTGTAATCCCAGCTGCTCGGGAGGCTAAGGCAGGAAAATCACTTTAACCCAGGAGGTGGCGTTTGCGGTGAGCTGAGATCACACCATTGCACTCTAGCCTGAGCAGCAAGAGTGAAACTCCGTCTCAAAAAAAAAAAAAAAAAAAAAAAATTTGTCTCTCAGGATGTCATTACTCCAGTATTATTACTTGGTGACTTGGGGTGATTTGCTTCAAAGTCCTTTGCTTCCATTTCTTCATCTTCGTAATAGAAGAAATTATAAAAAGTACTGTAGGATAAAATTAAGCAATGTAAGTAAGGCAGATAGCACAATGTCATGTAAATATCAAGTATTAAATTTAGGAATAGTAATAGCTGTAGTAGTGTAGCTGTTGTTGTAGAAATATATCTAAAGTGTGGTTGGATATCATTTAAGGCCTATTCTTAATTATTTCAGTTCTAAGAAACAATATTATGGATCCTAGAATCTCAGTATCTTAGAATCATAATTTTCTGGTTGGATTTCTAGCACATATAATAGTTATTTTACCATTTATTAAATAAAAGGAAATAACAAACTATTTTTATTTTCATTTCATTGATCTTGTTCCAATTGTATGAGAATTTGTCATACATAATTTTGCAAAGGAATGGCCTTGAGTAGTCAATATACGTAATATAATTAATGTTGCTATCTATGTACAGAGCAACTTAACAATCAGCTGTCATAGAGATAATTGCTATGGTCATTATCTGTGGAATCTATTGTTTTACCTGGGTGTTCTTTTTTCAGAGAATTGCTAATTTTTTAGATTTATTTTATGGTGTTTATAAATTTCTTACATATGTTTTTCCATTCATAAATGAGAGAAATTGAAGCTCAAAGATGTTGAGTAATGCTTATAAGATTTACACACATAAATGTCTGTGCTTGTATGTGGATGTGTGTGTATGTTTATGTGTGACAGAGAGAGAGGGAGTTGCCATTGAACATATTAATCAGAAAGTTTCAGCATATGTATTTTTATAGAGTTTATTCATCATCTTTGTGTCATAATATAAAAAGTTTATTATATTCCTTCTTATAAGTTACTTTCTGTTTGACACTAACAATTACAATGCAACTCATAAGAATAAACAATTCTTACATAGAAAAACTTATCATTACAAGCGAATTTGAAAGACTAAGCTTTGTAGCTTTATGCAGTGCTTATACCGTAGCTTGTCACAAAATAGAAATAACCAAGTAAATGTAATAAGTTTAAGAAAAAGCACTAAATGAGAAACAAAGAACAAAATATAATCTTCCATTTTCTCTTAGGAGAGTGTTTTATACCATAAATCCACCTGGTTTAAACTGAAGATCGATTAATCATTTTCTGTGAGCTTTCAGGTTTTGCAACAATTACTCAATTGGGGAAAAAACAACAACAACAACTTATTCTCAAGAAAATACATTTCATCCCCTAATTATTGGCCAAACCAATTGTTCATTGAGTTTGGACTAACTGAGGCTCTTTTTCAACAACTGCTCAATTTTCGGACATTTCTGAGAGTATGTACATGAGTGCATGCATGCACGTACACACACACACACACACACACATGCATGCACACGCACGCACGACCTCATTTGTCAGAAGATAATACTGAACTAATGCATCTCAATAAAACCATATACTCTGAGGGAAAAGCAACACTTGTGGAGATGCAAAAAGTAGCATAAATTAAACTTTAAGTAGAGAGAAAGGGGGTATGTTTATTACACACTGGAAAAAAGGACAAAGTATATATGGAATTACTGGATAAAGGGTATTGAGTCATAAAAGTGCTTAGACTTAGTTGCTCAGTAACATGATGGGAGAAATTGAATTTTTGAAGATGTAGGAGTGAAAATTATTTTTAATTAAATTGTCTGCACAAAATACAAGCATTACAACTATTTATTATGTGGGAGAAGAGAATTGTTTGGAATTTGAGATACGTCAAGAAAATTAGAAAGCAAATATTCATTGAAATCTCTACTAATACTCTTTTGTAAATAGAGATCATCTTTGTGACCCACTTGTTTCTCTGAATGAATTTTGTGGCCAAGTATAAAGTTTAGCTTGAGGTTCCCTCTCTTAAATTCACGGAGTGTTGAGGACACAGGTCTGAGGTATATACTAAGTCAAAAGCAAAGCTAAATTAGAATTTCAATTGAAATTTTGTACACATTAGTATCCTATATGCACTAAGTAGACTGAATAAGTATGCTGACATACTCTCTGACATGATAGTAGGTGCCCAATACTTGCTCTTTAAATGAATTAATACCTTCTCAAACACTTTCTTGAAAAATATCTGCTTTATTTTGCATTATCATGTGTTTTTTAAAAGAAAAATACTTCTTTCCTGAAATTATGTTTATAAGGATTTGAATATTCAATATATCAAAGCTATGAATTTGTGATTTTAACATATTCGTAGTTTATGAAGTTTTTCATTTTTATAAATAAAAGGAAAATATAATTTTAACCATTTAGCTCTTATTTAAAAAATGTGATAAAAGATTTTCTTTCAGAACTGATTTAAACTTTATACCATTTCAAATCTGCCTTTCTAGATAAAGCATAAATTTAAATTCATAAAAAAGAATTGAAATTCATAAAACAGATATTGTATATACTAGTTAAAGTGATTAGTGAGGTAGTTACACAGAAAATTTATTTTCAGACTATCCAGAGAAGTATTGAAATTCACAACCAATAACACATGTTCAGAGATAGCCCAATTCAAAGTGGCATTTGAGCCAATATTCCAAGAATGATCTTCCTACTCTCAGCTCCATACTACAAAACCACATTATTTGAAGACTTTATTTTTCATAGCTTTACTATGATTCCATGTCCATGTTCCTCTCCTATTGTGATGAACTTTATGTCCAGAAGAAAATAAACTGAAATCCTAGTGGAAGATCAGGTGACATATGATGTTGGACAGACCCAAAGGAGGTAGACTCAGGCTTCCTGGGGATTCTATTTTATAAACTGGGCCTAGAAATATAAGAGCTAGAGTCTGTACCACAAAAAGATGTAAGATAGCAAGCTGATATTATGAAAACCTTACAATAAAGAAGAGCAAATGTGATTACCAAACTAAAGTCTTAGTTAAGACTAGAAATAAGTTAATTCTATCAGCTGCATATGGAAAATCTAACTTTAGGAAAGTAAATTTGAAATGGTCCTTCATTATTTTTTATATTTGCTCTTGTATTTTTTTGATTTCCAAGGGAAATTATTATAACATTTTTATATCATCATTTGTAAACTCATTATTTATAAATACAAACCTGTTTGTATCACCATCATTTAAAAATTCAACAGTAATTGGCATCTGCATAGGATTATTTGGAGAATTAAATCTAATAATACATGAAAAATCCCAATACATTTTCCAACTTAGAGAAAGCATTTATAAATGTTAGCAGCCATTATTAATATGTAATTATGTACAATGTCTCAGAATGTGTCAATTATTGAATTATTATCCAGAATTGAATGCAGCACTATGCATAAGAGTATACTTTTTTTTTCTGGTGACTAACAAAAATTGAGAGGATAAATTAAATATCGTTGTCTCCTACAGGATTTTAAAAGATCTACATTCATCTCTCTCTGCATTAGAAATCTCTCCTGCTTACTTTTATCTCATGAGAAGTTGTCAAACCACATGCAATTTTATGCCATCACTTTGTTCTTCCTGACCAACTCCAATTTGGGTTATACCGTGTTTTTCTGAATGATTATCTCAGTTTTCCCCTTTTGATGCTGATGTTGATGGGAATTTAGTAGATTTCCACCATTACCCATCATTTAACTGTAGTTTACTGTTTCTGTCTATATTAGAAGTAGTTCTTTTCTCCTTTGTGAGTCCAAGCACTCTGTTTGTACAGGTTGAGTATCCTCTATCCAAAATGCTTGGAACCAGAAATGTTTTGGATTTGGGAATTTTTTCAGATTTTAGAATATTTGCCTATGCATACTGAGATATCTTGGGAGTAGAACCCAAGTCTAAACACAAAATGTATTTATGATTCACATATGACTTATACACATAGCCTAAAGGTAACTTTATATATTTTAATAATTTTGTGCATGAAACGAAGTTTATTTACATTGATCATCAGGAAGAAAAGGTGTCACTACCTTAGCCACCCATGTGAACAATCTGTGATTGTTTGGCATCAATATCATTCCTGATTGAATTTATGTGCAACCAATATGCAATCATTTTCTTACACGCATGCACACACAAGTACTTAGCAAAAATATGACATACTACTAATACAGTGAGAAAAAAATCTGTTCAGGGTAACTAAGCAGCACAGTAGCACCACCAGAATGTCTATATCAATTGTTAAACAACAGCAAAAATAAAACAATGGCAGCTTCTCCGTCTCCACCTGCAATGCTGTGTTTTGATTAAGAGGTAACCATACACCGTATTTCAATTCTTTTTTCTTGTTTTTTTTTTTTTTTTTTTTTTTTTTTTTTTTTTTGGTGAGAAGAAACATCAGAAACAGTTGAGGGACCAGAAAATAGGTCCTCTAGGGATGAGGAGGCATTTTACTAAATGGCTTTTTAAAATGTTCCCTCCAGAGTCATTGGCCTTGTAAATGAAAGATTTTTTTCTTAGAAGTCTTTCTTTGATTTTATAAACTCACGTTTCCTTGTTCTGTTATGAATGCTTATTGCTCTAGTCTTTCAATAAGCCCATCACACATTTTCTCAATTCTGTCTATAGGCACCATATCTGCAGTGTTAACTATGTCATCTTCATCATCACTATTGTTATGATTACCTTGATTCAAAATCATTTCGGCTATTTCACCATCAGTCAATGAATGAACAACTGTAGCCTCATTATTAATGTTAAGAAATTTTTGAAACTCACTTCTTCCAGCTTACATTGTGACAGACCCTGAAGGAATATTTTTTTTGCATATGCAAAGAAGTCAGACCTCATTTTTTTTCTCACTTGACAAACAGAATCCTTTAAAGTCATCACCCTGTTTATTATTATAACTGAATATGTTGTGCCAGTCATGCATCATTGACGTCTTATTCACTGTGTTCCCAGCATTGGGAACATCATATATGACATACTTCATGCTAAACTCCTCTAGAAAGCCTTCTACACTCACACTCCTGTTCACTGCTGCTAGCATGCTGTTCAAGAAAGTATTTTTTCTTTTTAATTTACTCTTTATTGTTTTAAGGATACTCCGTCACATACCTGAATTAATAAAGTCACACTGGGCAAAAGTACATTCTGTAAACATTATTTTTGATGAGAATTTTAGCTGAAGAATGAGCAGAACAGTTGTTAAGGAATAAAAAAAAAATCTTGCAGTCATCATCCAAACCAGCTTTCTTGCAGTCAGCACAAGCTGCTTTTACAAATGTTCATGAAACCAATCACAAGAGATGTCTCTAGTGATCTACCTCTTTTGTTAGCATAATAATGGACCCGTAAAGGATTCACTGCTTAAAAGCACTGAGGACACAAGCTTTGCCTATCACAGCATGTTTATACTTATGTATCCTTGCTGCTCTAGCACATCCCAGCACAGTTATTATGTCCTTGACATCCTTAATTTCTGCTGGCTGGCTTATCAGCTGTACTAAGTGTCCTTCTGGGGTAATAATGCCAAAATAGGTTGTTCATCAGCATCATAGACTTCTTCTGTTGTCAGATTTTCACCACTGTAGCAAACTCGTTGATGAAATTCTTTGCTGCTTCATGATCAGCAGATGTTTTATCAACAAAAATCTTTAAAAATGTAACACCATGTGTTTTCTTAAATTTCTGCAACCAGTCTGTTGAATATTCACAGTTCCCTTCCACTTTCAGTTTGTCATGCTAGATCTTTATTTCATTGTCAGCACACCATTAAGTGGCATGTGTTCACTTGACATTGACAGATCCACTTTTTCAATACACAATTGAGATCTTCATTTTCAGCTTTATGCAGTGTTTTTCTCTTTTTTTAATTAACTTCTGTTCATCACCTTCAGCATAAATCTTCAGTGGTTTATTTTGCTACTTCTGCAGGTCATTTTTAGTCTTCATTCCAATGCCACACTCTTCTGTGAAATGTTTCACACTTATACTGCTGTTTAGTTTCTTCAACAGCTGGACTTCCTGTGCTATAGATAAACATACATGCTTTCTTTTTTCTTTTTCTTTTTCTTTTTTTTTTTTTTTTTGAGATGCAGTTTTGCTCTTGTCTCCCAGGCTGGAGTACAATGGGGCAATCTTGGCTCAATGCAACCTCTGCCTCCCGGGTTCAAGTGATTCTTCTGCCTCAGTCACTCGAGTAGCTGGGATTACAGGCACCCACCAACTCAACTGGCTAACTTTTCTATTTTTAGTAGAGATGGGGTTTCACCATGTTGGCCAGGCTGGTCTTGAACTCCTGACCTCAGGTTATCCACTGGCTTTGGCCCTTCAAAATGCTGCGATTACAGATGTGAGCCACCGTGCCTGGCCCATGCTTTCCTTTTCCTTACCACTGTTACCCATGGGGTATCTGCTGGCCGTTTTTACATTTACAAAAATATATTTACATCACAGAGCAGAGAATAAGGAAAACACCCAGTGAGTAATGCATGTAGGTCTTGGCCCTATGTGGGGCAACTTCGGACACCTGCCATTGGCACATCCAACCTGAACATGCACCACTTTATTACACTTTGTGGACATGCTTACATGGGGGAACCTAGGCATATGCAGAAAATGTATATCACATCTGAAGGGGGCTGGGAAGGTCTTTTTTCCGTTAGGGATGCTGAATAAACTGTGTATTGTACACTGGCATTTTGACTGCAACCCACTACATGAGGTTAAGTGTGAAATTTTCCACTTGTAGCTTTGTGCCAGCACTCAAAAAGTTTCAGATTCAAAGCATTTTAGATTTTGGATTTTCAGATTAGAGATATGGAACTTGTGTCTAGTATCACCCTTATTTTCAGCTCAAGGTTTACTTACTTGAGGTTTCTTTCCTCTTCTGAACTTGAGCTTCCTCTCTGACAACACTCATTTTCACCTTTATCTGTGTCTTGTAAAAGTTCATTTTGAAAGAATGTTTTTAAAGATTAATTAGACCACAGCATTTTCCATACAGTAAGTAGTGTTGAAAGTGAAGTTTCAGATTTCCTCACTTCTTCTGTCATCTTCTAGGGCCATGAGAGATGCCCAAGCAACAATTTCACATGCAAACAGATTGTTATAAAACTAAAAAAACTAAAATATTTTAAGCAATATCCAGTATGACAGCTTTGCTCCTCCAATGTGTCCTTCATCGCATTCCCTTCCTGCTAAATGGTGCTGAAGTGGCTTCATGGGAAATTGAGATGCCTGTGGACGCTTAGTTTAAGATTAGTGGAGTTTAGGTTGCCATGTACTCTTAGTATAGGCGCATTACTATATGTGTGTATGTGTGTCTGTGTGTGTGATTTGCATGAACCTCTGTGTGTATCTAAGTTATATTGCTCACCACACTGATTTAGGAAGAGTT
The DNA here is from genome assembly GCF_028878055.3 of Symphalangus syndactylus. Classification (NCBI taxonomy): domain Eukaryota; kingdom Metazoa; phylum Chordata; class Mammalia; order Primates; family Hylobatidae; genus Symphalangus; species Symphalangus syndactylus. The sequence goes on from NC_072428.2 coordinate 18,147,394, forward strand.
TTCATTCTGTTGACTCACATGGATGATAATGCATTCAGAGCCAGAGTTTCTTTCAGGAAATCAATTTATCTTACAGCTTTGATGACCAGATATATGTGAGCAGGGGAGAAAGAATAAGGTTTAAATTGTACAAAGACAAATTTTAAAAATTTTATAAAATGTTATAGCTTGTATATGAAAGGCACTTGATAGAGATATTTCCATAATTCTAAACATTTGGGATAATACCAATAAAAATTTGTGAACTGAAAAAAATGTACTAAAACCATTCTAGAAAAATGGATGGATTGTCTGTTTATTCTAATGTGGAAATAATATTACAAAAGTATTAACTTTGAAGATGTAATCAAAGACTATGTTGCTAAACATGAAAAATATCAATAGGAATATTTCTGGCATTTAGTTAATGAAAATGTTAAAATAATTTTGTGTATATAAACTGTTCATCAAAAATCAAATGATTCAAGTGCACTTAGTTCTAAGATCACACTTTAAGGACACATATTGCTCATCTTTCATACTTTTCATAACTTTCACAAAAACATAATTTTTATGTGAGATACTATTTTCACTTTTTGCTTGGGTAACCCATGAAAAGGAAGCCGGAATACATAAAAGAACCACTGTTCTTTATTCTAATGATATTTACATATCCCCTACCACTTAGAACTTGGAAATAAAAAAAATTCTTTCTATAGAACCTGACAAATTGCAAAAAAAAAAAAGTACTAATGACAAAGACATGAAGATTTTTCCTATCTGGAAAATGAACAGGACATGTTATTCAGGTGGAGGTCGGTAGGCAGAGTCAAAGACTAACTTACTTCCTTTACAGAAGTATATTCTATTGCCCCTCACTGTTCTCCTATTGGCTAAAAAAGCCCACATTTTTGTACTAATTCTGTTACCTTCTGATATTATTTTTAAAACATTCACATGGCATTTTTTTCTAAATGCTATGTTTCCCTGACGCTCATGTTTTCACTCCCTCTCCACAGGGCACATAAACTGAGACCATTAACGTTCATTACCTAAAAGTTTGCTGTTGTACTCGCCACTTTTCTCTATACCCAACCCCTGCCCCTGTTCTGCTTTTGACTTGGTTGGATTCAATGGCTACACGGCTAGAAAATCTATAACCACATTTCTAACAACTTCAATATTTATTATACTCCATTTCACACACATAATTGGGAGATGCTGGTACCTGTCATCACCTGAGATGCTGCTCCTGAAAAACATTACGTTTATATTTCTCTCTGTTTAGAAAGAAATGCTTCTCATGACAATCCTCATCATGGCACTTGTTGTAAATAGCAAAATCAATTAAATAATTACAAAACGTAAGATATACCATGAAGAAAACAAAAAAAAGAGGCATGTTAGGCTGAGAGAGGGTGCAGATGCATAATGTTTCAGAAAAGTAGAATTTTTATGGAGCTCAAAGAATAAATGCTACTTATTCAACACACTTATCATCAAAAAATATTATCTGTATGAAGTTAACCCTGTGAAAAGTACTAAAATCTTAGTTTATAATATATAATATATAATAATATTACATAATATATAATAAAATAATAAAGAATATATACATATGTTGAAAAAATGTATTTTGGAGTTGTTCTTTAAAGATGTCTAATAATTCCAAATAATATAATGTATGTTCTTAAAGGTAAAAATCATACTTTTTTGAATTCTAAGTAAAAGTTCTTATTTGATTGTTTTCTTTTTTAAAAAAGAATCGTATTTTATTGTTTACATTAACTGATAAAATTGTACATATTTAGTGTATATAACATGCAGGTCCCAGCATCTCCCAATAGAAATATGTGTGTGAAATGGAGTGTAATAAATATTAAAGCTGTTAGGAGATGTAGTTTTAGATTTTCTAGCCATGTAGCCATTGAATCCACCTAAGTCAAAAACAGAACTGGAGGAACGAGTATAGAGAAAAGTGTAGAGTACAATAGCAAACTTTGAGGTAATGAAAGTTAATGGTCTCAGTTTATGTGCCCTGTGGGGAAGGAGTGTATGTAACATGATGTTTTGAAGTAATGCATATATGAACTGGCTATACTGGAATGACTAAATATAGCCAGTTTATATACACATTACTTCATCTGGTTATCATTTTTGTAGAGATAACATTTTCCATCCACACTTTTAGCATTTTTTAAGAAGACAAATACCACATGATCTCACCCCTGTGTGGCATATAAAAATTTGATCTCATAGTAGAAAGCAGAATGGTGTTCACCAGCGGCTGGGGTGGTTATGGGCTGAGTGGAGTGTTGTGAAGATATTGGTGAAAAGATACAAAATTTCAGTTAGACATAAGGAATACGTTCAAAAGACTTATTGTATAACATGGTGACCACAGTTAATATATATTTTATGTTTAAGTTTGCTTAAAAGCCTATATGACTGCATAATATTGAAAGTCAAGAGCTTTTGTTTCCCCCAATATAGTAGTGAAAAGTGTCATAGATCCTCATTCTTTACAACCAAGGACAGAAATAAAATGAATAATTTTCAAACCTTATAGTTAATATGGCACTTCATAATTATTAAGCCATTCCTATCCTCTAAGAGCTATACTAATTCTTTTATATGCATTAACTTTTTTCAAACCTCCAGGTACCTACTCAGTATTTTCACATTACTTATATCTTAATGATAGCTCAAACTTTATACTGAACTTAAAGCAACATGTTTAAATTCAATTACCACACTTTTCTCCCTTATCTCCTAATTTGCATATCATTAAACGACATTACAATTGACAAATTATTTATGGCAAAGTTTACTCTAAAAGGTCAATAGCCATCTCCCAGTAATTATTAGAAAAAGTACTGAAAAAAAAATTCGGTAAGAATGCAAAGGGGGCCTGGCGCCCTGGCTCATGGCTGTAATCCCAACACTTTTGGAGGCTGAGATGGGCGGATCACCTAAGGTCAGGCGTTCGGGACCAGCCTGGCCAAGATGGTGAAACCCCGTCTCTACTAAAAATACCAAAATTAGCCAGGCATGGTGGCAGGCGCCCGTAATACCAGCTACACAGGAGGCTGAGGCAGGAGAATTGCTTGAACCCAGGAAGCAGAGGTTGCAGTGAGCTGAGATCACGCCATTGCACTCCAGCCTGGGTGAAACAGTGAAACTCTGTCTCAAAAAAAAAAAAAAAAAAAATGCAAAGGATTTAAGCTTGTCACCAATTTGATCTAACTCACAATGAAAATACAATTTTTATAAGAAACAAGCCAACAAGCATACATCTCACAGACATGTTGTTGAGTAAATAAATACTGGATGATTCTTGTTTTCTAAAATTCTAAAATAGGAAAAACTAATCTATGGTGATTTAAATCACAACAGTGGTTGTTTTTTTCACATGGGAGGAAGTGACTGCAAAGGCTAACATGGGAACATTTGGGATTAAAGAGCAGTTTCTCTCTATAAATAAATGTAGGTTGCTTGGTGCAATTCACAGATATTTATAATCTTTAAAACTTGACTTAATGTACGTTTAAGAATAGAACTATGTATGATGGAAATGCCTTTTTAAAAAGAACTCTTGATGTCTGCATCTGCTATACTATTTCCTATGAACATTTCTGATCCTCTGTATACTTTTTCCTTTTATTTGAATACTTTGTCCATTTCGGCTTAATATTATTGATACGTTTGGGTTTGAGTCTACCGTGTTTGCATTTGTTTTCTATTATTCTCTCTCCATCTTTCTCTGTCTCTGTTTCTGTCTCTCTTCCTCCCTGTCTCCCTCTCTCATCTATTTTGCCTATATGACTAGAAGATTACAATATATTTTCTTAATTTATCACATTTTACTTTAAAGCAGTGTTACATTAAGCTACAAAAATAGAAATGCATTATTACTGTATGTGTACTTTACCTCCCTCATCTTTTTTCCTACTTTGCCATATATTTTATTCCTCTAGACATTTACTTTTACAGATAACTGCTTTAAATACTTATGCTTTAAATAAATTAGTTTTCATATTTACATATATTTTTACCACTTCCAGCACCCTTCATTTCTTCCTGTAAATCTAAATTTTAACAAGTATTATTTCTCTAACTCTGAGAAATTTCTTTTGGGAATTCATATAAATTAGACATAATTTATGTGAATTCACATAAATTCACATAAGTTCGAATTCAAAGATGAGGAATGATTTCAGATTTTATTTAACTAAAGTGTTTTATTTTTCCTTCATGATTTTAAAGTTGTCTTTTTCTCGGTTTTTGTTTTTTCACCTGAAATTTACTGTAATGTGCCTTAGTGTGGTTAATTTGATATTTATCCTACAGGGATTTGCTAAGCTCTTTGAATGTGTTTCATCGCATTTGAAAAGACTTTGGTTATCATATTTTCAAACTTTTGGTTATTATGTTTTTAGTCATTTTAGGATTTCAGTTATATATAATTTAGTTTGATTGTATAATTCAGTCTTATATAGTATAATATTTTTAAATTTAATTCTCTGGATTACAAATGTTTGGTTTAATATTTTTATTGCTTAGGACTAGAATTTTGCTTTATTAATTTTTATTTTTCTCTCCTGAAATTGCCCATCTTTTTACAAAGTACGTTAATATTTTTCCGTAAATTATTTAACATATTTATAACTTTTAATTTCATGGTCAGCTAATTCCAATAATTAGATAGCTGAGTCTTCTTGTATAGACTGTTTTGATTTTGATTATTCCACTTATTGTGCATAAAACATATGGGGAAAGAAGTTTGCTTCTGACTTGCTTTGTATTGCTTATTTTCAAGAGAATGCAAGCCATTTTCTCTGTTCAACACTTGGGGAAATTAGCTCAACACACCACTTCCTCCCATCCTCACAGAGATGTGTCTAGAATTCAGATGAAATTCATTTGTTAATCTACATGCTTTAGTTAACTATTGTCACATAAGTTATCGCCCAACATTAAGTAGCTTAAAACAATAATATATAGTTTTTTCAATTTCAGAGTCTTTGTGGGCCAGTAGTCCAGGTGCAGCTTAGCACCTCTGGCTCTGAGTTTCATATTAGTCTTCATCTATGCCAACACTTAACTAGAAAAGATCTGCTTTGTTACTCATTCACGCGGTTGTTGACAAGATTTAGCTTCTCATTAATTGTGGGGCTAAAGACTTAGTTACCCTAAGTTGTTGGTGAGATTCCTCCCTCAGTCCCTTCTAACAAAGGGCTTTTTGAAAGCATCTCACAATATGGCTGCAAGCTTCATCAGTGCAAGTAAGAGAGAAGAAAAACGAGTGCCAACAAATGGCAGAGTGCTAGCAAGAAAGACATTATAGTCTTTGTAATCTGATCATGGAAGTAACGTTCATCACTGTGGCATATTCTATTTATTCAAAGAAAATCAATAGATTCGGCGCACGAAGGAAGATTACACAAAACTGAACTCTAGGAGAAGAAGACAATAATACACATTTCAAAAGTTGCCTACCAGACTGAAACTTCCAGATCACTAGAAGTTTTCTCCCCTCCCCCCCATCCTCCTCATCTTCCTCCTCTTCCTCCTTTTCCTAAATGATGATATTTGAGCTCAGAGAGGTATGAACTACAATATAATATTTTTTTGGTCACCTTTGTATTAAACACTGAAAGGACACCAGATCCTAAGCACTATAATTTTGCATGCAACTTCTTGTTTGTTAGCCCACTGTCATGACCTGTTCCAGCAAAATTCAGATCAGGAATGGGGAGAGAATAGGTGTATATTTTCTCATGAATCCTGTCTGCTTGACTGACAGGTGGCTGTCGTATTGCTCTGTCCTTACCTGCCTTCTTTTTTTTTTTTTGCCCAGGCTGGAGTGCACTGGTGCCATCTTGGCTCACTGCAACCTCTGCCTTCCAGGTTCAAGCGATTCTCCTGCCTCAGCCTCCTAAGTAGCTGGGATTACAGGCATGAGCCACCATGCCTGGCTCATTTTGTATTTTTAGTAGAGACGGGGTTTCTCCATGTTGGTCAGGCTGGTCTCGAACTCCTGACCTCAGGTCATCCGCCCACCTCGGCCTCCCAAAGTGCTGGGATTACAGGTGTAAGCCACCACACCCGGCCACCTGGCCTTTTCTTTATGCTGTGCATCCCTGGTGAATCCTTCTCGTCCTATAAGGTCAGCAATCCTATTGGATTGGGGCACCACTCTCCAAGTACAGCCACACAGGGGGCTTCAAAATATGAATCCCGGGGGAACACAATTCAGTCAGTCCACAACAGTAGGTGTACTAGTCAGGGTTCTCTACAGAACAGAACTAATACGATAGATGTATATATTAAGGAGTATCGACTGGCACAATCATAAGGTGAAGACCCACAATAGGCTGTCTGCAAGCTGAGGAACAAGGAAGCCAGTCTGAGTCCCAAAATCTCAAATCTCAAAAGTAGAGAAGCTTCAGCCTGTGCCTGAAGGCCTGAGAGCCCCTGGCAAACCACTGGTGTAGGTCCAAGAGTCCAAAACTGAAGATCCTGGAGTCTAATATTTGAGGGCAGGAAGCATCCAGCATGGGAGAAAGATGGAGGCCAAAAGACTCATCCAGTCTAGTCCTTCCTGTTCCTCTGCCTGCTTTTTTTTTTTTTTTCTCATTGAGAGGAAGTCTCCATCTGTTGACCAGGCTGGAGTGTATTGGCAGGATCTCAGCTCACTGCAACCTTCCCTTCCTGAGTTCAAACAATTCTTCCACCTCCACCTCCTGAGTAGCTGGGATTACAGGCACTCGCCACCATGCTTGGCTAATTTTTTTTAAATTTTAGTAGAGATGGGGTTTCACCATGTTGACCAGGCTGCTCTTGAACTTCTGACCTCAAGTGATCCACCCGCCTTGGCTTCTCAAAGTGCTGGGATTACAGGTGTGAGCCACCGCGCCCAGCCCCTCCGCCCGCTTTTATCCTAGTTGCACTAGCAGCTGACTATGTGGTGCCCACCCAGATTAAGGGTGGGTCTGCCGCTCCCAGTCCACCAACTCAAATGTTAATCTCCTTTGGCAACACACTCACAGACACATCTAGGAACAATACCTTGTATCCTTCAATCCAATCAAGTTGACACTCAATATTAACCATCACAGTAGGCATGAGAGAAAATTGTCCAGCTGAAAATATTTTTAGTATGTCTGGTACTTTAAAGATCCTATTCCTTATAGAAAGCTCACACGTTCCTCTTAGACTCATTGGATTGTTTCTCATACGTGGGGAGTATCTCCATCTATTTCAAACTCTGCTCTTCTCTACTTACATCCAGGATCAGGTGCTTGCCCCAAGCATGAGACCTTCCAAACCTGTCTCCCCACTTATGAAATATTTCTTTTTTGGAATTCAGTTCTCCAAAGTGTTGTTATGTTTAGCACTTTTAACCAAAATTTATAAAAATAATTTTTTGTTTTGTTAATTTTTTCTTGTTTCTAAACTTGTAGCAAAAATGTTTCATGCCCTTCTTCATCCTATGAAAACTGAAATCCGGTAATTATACTAAATATTGCACTACATATATAAACAGACAGAATGGGTCTGCATAGCATTCTCTCTTTGGTGTGTTACCAAAATATAGTATAAGGAAATGTCTCTTTACTTAGGACATCACAGAAAAAAAGGTTTTTCCTCCTCTCTTAAAATCCAGTACTTCCTTTTAATAATCAGTTGAGTTTTTTTCTTCTTAAGTTGCATGGCACCTTTCAGTAGAAAAACACATTTTTTCTTCTTTCAGTTCATCATCAACAAGTTTCCTTGGACATCAATTATTTGTGGCTCATTATTAAGTACCAAAAATACAGACATGAATTAAACAATGTCGTTGTATGCAGGGAGTTGATAATCTAGAATAAAACAAATATTCTGCTTTTAAATGTACAAATAGATTATCTATACATCAAATGACCACTAACCCTAATGTTTTAAAAATGCCCTGACTATCCAAATTATCTACAGATTTAATGCAATCCTTATCAAAATTCTCATGTCTTTTTTCGCAGAAATAGAAAAAACAATACTAAAATTTATCTGGAAACTCAAAAGATCTCAAATAGTCAATGTACTCTTAAAAAATAACATAACTGGGAACATTATACTTCCTGATTTCAAATTACATTATACAGCTATAGAGATCCAAATGTGGAGTACAATCTATGACTTATGAAAGTTTGAACAATCATATTCTGATGATGAATTGCCCACCTTGCACCTTACCTCATACATTAGGACATCACACTTCCTGATTTCAAATTACATTGTAAAGCTATAGAGATCCATATGTGGGCTAAAATCCAGGACTTACGAAGGTTTGAACAATCACATTCCTATGATGAATTGTCCACCTTGCTCCTTACCTCATGCATTAACACACCTAATCACTGTTACATCACAGCATTGAAGAAAGTGGAACTATGCTCTGTTATTGATGCTTGATAGAATGTATGCTATTGGGAGGAGAGTGACCACTGTGTTTTGCATAAGATTTTCCTTTTTTTAATAGTAGAAAAAAATTTCTATTATTTTAATAGTAGTAAAATAGTAGAAAAAAATAGTAGAAACATTTTAATAGTAGAAAAAAGTTGAGAGAAAGTGACACTTACCCAGAAATATAAATTCCTTTTTTTCTTTCTTTTTTTTTTTTTGAGATGGAGTCTTGCTCTGTTGCCCAGGCTGGAGTGCAGTGGCATAATCTCGGCTCACAGCAACCTCTGCCTCCCAGGTTCAAGTGACTCTCCAGCCTCAGCCTCCTGAGTAGCTGGAATTACAGGCGTCCACCCCCATACCTGGCTAATTTTTATATTTTTAGTAGAGACAGGGTTTTGCCATGTTGGCCAGGCTGGTCCCCAACTCCTGACCTCAGGTGATTCACCTGCCTTGGCCTCCGAAAGTGCTGAGATTACAGGCGTAAGCCACCATGCCTGGCCTTAAATTGTTTTTCAAAATATCTGCCTCTGAAATGGAATTACAGGCAAGCCATGCCACTTAGATATTATAACTGTAATATCATAGCCTAAACTGATGGGCCAGACCACATTTCCAAAAGCAGAATCAGACTCTCCTTTTTCTCATTTCCTTACGACTAGGGAAAACACATTTAGCTCTCGGTATTTTTGCCCTCCCAGAGAGGAGTGAGGCGATTGGTCTTGATTCTCTCTAGGGTTGATGTACACCATAGTACCATAGATATTCAAGAGAAAAGGATAGAAGTTCTGGAGACATTTGATAGGTTTGAAATTCTGTCTCCTGGGATGTCTGGATAGGTGAATCTAAAGGGTTTGTCAAGTACAACTGCAATTCAGGCAGTAGTTATTCTCAGGATCCCTACTTTGAGAAGCAAAATTGAATGGTGGTGGAATAGACAAAGCCCAAACACTTGGATGTTAGCAAGTCCTTTGTCTTTTAGCCATGAAGCCAGGCTTTTGAGTAAGGCTTTGGCCCTGGGATGGAACTAGAATTCTAGTCAGAAGAGTCTGTGGAAGTATGCATGGTAGTGTAGTAAGAGCACAGATTCGATGTCAAGAACGTCTAGGTATTAGTCCTACCTGTTAAACACGGCTCTGACAAGTTATTTGGACTCTCTCTTCTTCAGCTTCCTCTTGTAAAATGCACATATTTTGAGGTGGCAAGAATAGTTTTGAGAAAGTTAATATGTAAAACAGTGCCAGACCATGATAAGCTCTATTTATGTTTATTAATAACATTGATTATATCAACTTATATTATCATTAATAATTAACAAGAACACAATGGTATTATGTTGAGATCTATTCTGCTAGCTATCTTGAACATTATTATTATTTTTTTTGGAGATGGTGTCTCACTCTGTCACCCAGGCTGGAGTGCAGTGGCTGGATCTCAGCTCACTGCAACCTCTGCCTCCTGGGTTCAAGCAATTCTCCTGCCTCAGCCTCCCATGAAGTGAGGACTACAAGTGACCATCACCACACCCGGCTCATGTTTTTGTATTTTAGTAGAGACGGGGTTTCACCATGTTGCCCAGGCTGGTCTCAAACTCCTGAGCTCAGGCAATCCTCCCGCCTCGGCCTCCCAAAGTGCTAGGATTACACGTGTGAGCCACTGCACCCAGCCTGAACAGTATTTTTTAAATTCCACCTTGCTTATTTATTAAATGAGTTTAATAACAGTTACCTTTTGAGGTGGTGGTAAGAATTTGAAGTTTTATGAAGCACTTAGCATGGATTTCAAACTCAACGAACTAATGTCATTTCTAAAATAATTTCTATATCAAGGCAGAGGCTAAGAATATGGACAATTCAGCTGGTGTCCCTGGATAATAATGTGGGCTCTCAGTTTCCACCTGGTTCCAGGTCTTAGGGAAAAAAAAAAGATTTGATTTTAAATTACAATCGATTGAGATTAGGGAGAACCTGAAATATTCTAATTGCCCTTGATTCAGTTAACGTTGGCTCAAGAATTTTGTTTAGATGCCATCCCTATATACAGCTTGGAAAAAACAACAACAACAACAACAAACGCAAAGCCAAAGCTGGCAAACATTTTGAGCTCAGAATTTCACTGCTAATGTAAGAGACACAAATATCTTGCTTTTCTAAGTTTGAGTATGAAGGTAATACCATTTACTATGTTAGTTCTTAAAAAACTAGAGAACAGCTTAAATTATTTTGAAGACAATCATGAGTGTACTTTAACATACTTTTGACATGTTAAAATATTACCAAGATGTGGTAAGGTCCATCAACTTTGATGTCCTTAATATGCATAATTTTGACATTTAATACACTATAGTAAGAACTGCAAAAAAGGCATTGAACACAAAGGTATTTGCAGGTTTGCAACTTCTTGCATGATTCGTGTGCTTTTTGCATTGTTAGAAATACGACTTATTGGCAATGTTTAAATATAATAGGTTCAAAATATTTCATCTCTAGAGGGTATCTATTGGGAATAATTACTAGGACCAGATATAGAACGGCTTCTAAGCTTACCACTCCTCCCACAAAAGAAATTATTTGTTAAATAAGCAAACTTTTCTATGAAGAGAATAAGAAAATTTAACACTAAAACATAGGTTTCTGATTTTTTTGTGCTAAGCATCAGAGATATTCTGATCAAAATTAAGACAAAATAGATTTCTTTCCTGATTAATCTAATTTTTTCCCTTTCCACCAAAATGGTTTGCTGAAGATAGGACTTTTTCCATATTAAGCCAAAAATTGAGCTTGTAATCTTTTATTTCTTTCAGCCTTTAATAGGTGAACAAAATAAAATTAAAATTGAGCTCTGCAGTCAAAATTTGCAGAATGACCTATATTACCCTTCATGAACTTTTTTTTTTTTTTTTGAGACAGAGTCTCGCTCTTTCACCCAGGCTGGAGTGCAGTGGCGCGATCTCGGCTCACTGCAGGCTCCGCCCCCCAGGGTTCACGCCATTTTCCTGCCTCAGCCTCCGGCGTAGCTGGGGCTGCAGGCGCCCGCCACCTCGCCCTGCTAATTTTTTGTATTTTTAGTAGAGACGGGGTTTCACCATGTTAGCCAGGATGGTCTCAATCTCCTGACTTCGTGATCCGCCAGCCTCGGCCTCCCAAAGTGCTGGGATTACAGGCGTGAGCCACCGCGCCCGGCCCTTCATGAAGTATTAAACAGATCAGTAGGCTAAATACAGGTAACCGTTTATCTCTGTTAAATTAAAATGAATGAATTATTTATGTATTTATTAAAATAAGTCTTCATTCATCACATACCATATAACAACTCATTCCAGAAAATTATGAACAAAGCAGAATTTCTATAAAGTAATATACTACTTTAAAATGCGTAATGTAGTATACGCTAAAGTAATATAGTTTAAATATTATGTATTTTAATATTTAGAACTTGCAGAGTGAAGTAATGTGAGATAGAAGCATATAAATCTTAACATATATATATGACCCAGGAAACATGGCTTATTAAAGACAGAATTAAATTTGGGACAGAAAACCTATATTCCAGCTGTGTGATCTTGAACACAGATACATTCAGGTATATTCTGGGACAAAGCACATTAAATCAGAGATTTTAAAGGTAGAAGCTAAAGGTGGAAAAGGCCAGTCTTATGATCTGAAATTTAATATTGACGACCAGGAACTAGAGTAGCTCTTTGTTTGTAGATTTTTTTAATAGAGTGAGGAAGAAATAAAAATATATAAAAGTGCCTAATTGCTTTTTTCCCTCCATATTTTTCCACCTCCCTTCCTCTTTCCTCACCCCTCACATAAGTGTTGGCCTCATTTTGATGGACATCCAGTGCAATCTTTGGTGAAGGTGGTAATTTGACATGTCAATCTCACCTGCTTTAACAAGCTGGTGCTTTCACAGCTGTGATACCATGGAGCTCAGTTATTTTTGGTCTTGATAAAAGACAATTGTCAAGCTTTAGCTACAACTAATTTAGGAACTTCTCAGTGCTTGCTAGTTCTGAATGTTCAGGTGTTGGATGTTATCTATTTATTTTCTCTTAATGGAACTCCTTTCTTGCCTTCTGGAAATTTATTCAGCACTCAAAAAAATATTTGCAGCTCTGCCTGAAAATAGCCACATGCAAAATTTTAAACATTCAAACTATTATCCTGACTTTGTTAATATCAAATGTTGGTGTCATTATTTATGCTTAGCTGAATTTATATTGTCTCTAATTCCTATGCATTTGGTAGATAATCCTAGAGATGAGATCAATATAAGGGCATGTTAAATTAATTAAATTATTTTATCCAAATATTAATAATAAATCAAATATTTATGTGCTTATTTTCTTAGACACTATTTTAATTTGAGTATAGAGCCCTGAAGAAAAAAAGAGATTTACATATTCTTACATTGAGGTGACTCAATAATGTCTTTTTCATTCATTCATTCACTCAACACGTAATTATTTGTTTCTTACTGTCTGTGAGGTATCAGAAAAGAAGAGATAAAACACACAGTCAATGTATTAGGGCTCTCCAGAACAACAGAACTAGTAGGATAGATGTATATATGAAAGGAGTTTATTAAGGAAATTGACTCACATGATCACAAGGTGAAGTCCCACGATAGGCCATCTGCAAGCTGAAGAGCAAGGAAGCCAGTAGTGGCTCACTGCAAGTTCAAAACCCTCAAACGCAGAGAAGCTAAAAGTGCAGCCTTCAGTTTGTGACCAAAGGCCCAAGAGCCCCTGGCAAACCACTGGTGTAAGTCCAAGAGTCCAAAGACTCCTGGAATCTTGAGTCTGATGTTGAAGGGCAGGAAGCAACCAGCATGGGAGAAAGATGAAAGCGAAAGACTCACCAAGCCAGCTTATGTCACCTTATTCTGACTGCTTTTTCTAGCCGTGCTGGAAGCCCTTTGGATGGTGCCCACCCACACTGAGTGGTCCTCTCCCAGTCCACTGACTCAAATGTTAATCTCCTCTGGCAACGTCCTCACAGACACACCCAGAAACAAAACTTCGCATCCTTCAATCCAATTAAGTTGATACTTAATATTAACCATTAATTTACCATTAACCATTAACAGTCACTGACTTCAATAAATTTTCAGTTTATTTTAAAGACATATTACAGGAACCAGAAATTAAAATCAAGCACAATAAATTATCTACTAGAATTAAGCACAAAATGCTAAAGGAAGTTAAAGTAGCGTAACCTAGATCTTTGTTGTAGTAGATATCATTACTGAGACCAGCTATCTGGATGATAGTAATTAGATTTTAAAAAAAGGATTAAAAAACTGAGTTGTGCAATTTAAATGGGTGCTTTGTATGTTATATGAATTATATCTCAATAGCACTGTTTAGAAATAAAGAAAAAGAAATTAGATCTGAAAGAAAGGTAATAGCATTAAGAATGAAGAGGAGAGGGGTGAGAAAGTTGACAGATGGGATATAAAGGACTTTTGGGCCAAGTGGATTACTTGGATGTGGGAGAGTGATGGTAAGGAAGAAGGAAAAGACCAGGAAAATATGCTGTTTATTGTTTATGTAGGTACTGAGTGATGGTAATTTAAATTATTGAAAAAGAATCTACAGGAATAATATTTATGTTTGGGAGTAATATGATAATATATGATTAGTTCTGTGATTTTCATGCTAAGTTTAAGCTGGTTATGGGATATGTATGGGTCACCAGTAGGTGTTTTAATAAAAATATATAACTTAGGAGAGCCATTTAGGCTATAAATGTACATTGGAAAGCCACCAATGAGCAGGTAGACAGTAAAATCATAGGGTAAGTAGGCAGGCTTTTCCAGAAAGAATATTTTGATGGAGAAAAGTAAAGAGAATAAACCTCTGGAAACCATCATGACAGAGAGAGGAACTTGCAAACATTATTTTAAAGTTAATGGGCCCAAATTCAAAATAATGTTGAGTTAAATGACATTACAGATTGTCTAGTATAGTAGTTTCAAATATGGGAGTAGGTGGCATATATCCCTTGATTCTCTTGAAACCATAAGAGAAATCAAGCATATAAAATAGGTAAAATAATAGTGACTCTCTTAAAAGCAGAGCATGCATGTATGACCTTTTGGCTATTTATTCCCACCTAAGAGTGGGAGTCACTGAGTTGCTCATTGCAATCTTCTTAAACCACATAGACTATAGTATGAAAATATCTGCTTTAATTGCTACCTTTATTTTACTTAGAGAGAAACTATGCCTCAAATAGAGGTCAATCTGAAAAGCAAAATTACATTGAGTATTATACAGTTAGGGACTTAAATAACTGAGACCTACCCAGCTGGGGGAAAATATAGGGAAGTGAATATCCCAAAGTGAGAGTTGGAATATCAGAGAAAAGTCAACGACCACCAGCTCTCTTGAAGTTGTCAAGTAGGTGATAAGTCAGAGCTTTCAAGGAACTGAGGGAAATCAAACACAACTAGCTTGCAAAGTGAGACCAGCAAGGAGAGCTGGAGAAGTCTGTAGAAGCTGCTACAATCAGAAAGAAGAGCTGAACGCAGGGAGGGACAGTGAGGATATGCTAAAATTCACTGGCATCTCTGTCTTTCAGGACCACTTAGATAGTAAACTGCTATTCCACTTCCACCTTCTTAATTAATCTCATGCAAATTTCTCTTTTGGACACCTTCCATTCAGTAAAGTGATTTCTAGAAAATACAGCTCTAGCTTAAAGTTGACACAAGATAAAAACACCTTAGAGACACTGATAAAACTTTAAGCCAGTCTCTCGCTGAATTACTAAGTAACCCAAATGCTGGTTATTTTAAACACAAAGATTTTTTTTTTTTAATCCAAAACACCTTTAGCTGTTTGTACTTCTTTAAAAGCAGATTTGTTTTTAACGTCTGAAGTACCATTCTTGAATCTGAAGTTAATAATTCAAATTTTATTTATTTATTTAGAAAATAACCCTGTCTTACTCTCTTGCCCAGGCTGGAGTGCAGTTGTACAATCTCAGCTCACTGCAGCCTCAATCTCCAGGGCTCAAGTGATCCTCTCACCTCAGCCTCTCCAGTAGCTAGGACTACAGGCGTGCACCACCATGCCCGGCTGATTGTTTGTACTTTTTGTAGAAATGGGTTTTGCCATGTTGCCCAGGCTGGTCTCAAATTCCTGAGCTCAAGTGATGTGCCCACCTCAGCCTCCCAAAGTGCCAGGATTACAGGCATAAGCCACCAAGTCAAGGCTAGAATTTTATTAAAGCATATCTTTGTTTTTTTAAGTTATCTCTTTGTTCATCATTCTGTTATTATTTTACCTGCTTATTTTTTATATATTTTGTTTTTCATTCTATATTAATTCATTTTGTTCAAGTTATTTTTTGTTCAAATTTAAGATGAGCTTTCATTAGATGTTCCTATTTATAACACATGAACTCCATTGTCAGTATGAGGAGCTGGCACAGCTTTCTCTTGCAATTTCACGAGGCTACTTCTCTAACAAATGTGACCCTTAGTGGGAATACTAGTTATTACTTTGAGTAAGTCAGGAGAGCTCCTGTGAGAGTTTCTAAGGAACTTTCCACAAAAGGAAAAATAAAAGAAGCCTTTGTGTTAGAATAGAGAGACAATAGTACCTCAGGCTTTATTCTGATATTCTCTCCTTTTCCAGCCCCTTATCTGGGATCCATACCTAAATATATCTCTCCCGCTTTATAGAGACCAGTTCTAAGGCTTTGCTTAAAAACAAAATCCCTTCCTGTAACCTATTCTAGTCCCTAAGAAATAACTTCGTCCACTTTTATAATTACCATTTGTAAAATAAGTTACTTGGTAATTGTTCTATGATTTTGTCAAGTTCTTTGTAGGCCACAGTTAACCCAGTTTTTCCCTATGAAAATCTATGCTCTTATTATAGATATTCTTTACGGGATTTCACATGATTGCTTCCTTCCACGTAGTCTCAAGATTTCCAGGCCATAGGTGGCATCTGTGACATTTATCTAACACTGTAAGAGTTTAACACGCTTCTTTAACAACATTATTTTTAAAAATCATTGTCAGTTAAACACCTGAAGTTAGTATACATAGATGTTTGTGTAACCATGTTTAAATTGAAGAGCACTGTTGGACATGATTGCAATATTGCCCTTATCACTGGGCAACTGGGGTCCCTGATCCAAGCCCCACACCATGGGGCAACTGACACTTCAGGATACTTTACTAGTATTTTTCTAGGGACCCTCTAGTCCCTGGGGCTAGCCAGACTGGAGCTTGTTAAGACAATTTTCCTGAAGCCAGGACAAGAATTCATAGGCTTACGTTGATTTTATATCCATCTGTAAGCTTTCCAACTCTTCACCCCAGCTACCACAAGGGGAATCAACCTAAGACACTAAGGAGCTCCAGGCACCTTGTAGTCTACCACATTCTAGGGAAGCATCATGGTGAGCAGTTGACTTCCATTGCGTTGCCTGTTTCTTTTGTGAGGCAACTCAGAGTCCAGAGAGAAAAGAAAGAAAAAGAAAAGAAAAGAAAGAAAGAAGAAAGAAAGAAAAAGAAAGAAAGAAAGAAAAAGAAAGAAAGAAAGAGGGAGGGAGGAAGAAAGAGAAAGAGAAAGAAACAGAGAGAGAAAGAGAGAGAAAGAAAGAAAGAAAGAAAGAAAGAGAAAGAAAGAAAGAAAAGTTCTCTCTCTCTCTCTGTTCCTCACTATATGTCTTTTGTAAAACTGAAATCTTATTTGATTGCTTAAGGAAGTAACACTGCTAATAACCAATTTTGAAAGTGTATTTCATTATTTTCTGCAACCATGAAATTATGATTTTTATATGTAACTACAACTATATCATTGAGCAGGCAAAGGAAGAAATTAGAAATTAGACATTCAAGTAGAATCTCTTTGAAAGATAGATAGAAAATATTTTTTACATAGTATACCAAACTATGAGATGACTTTAATAATGTGCAATTCTAGTTTTTTTAAAAAATGGTAAGAAATTATTTACCTGCGTTTTCAGTAGTTTGTGGATCTATGTAAAGTGCCAAGGAAAATATCACCTCTAATTAAGGAAGATTTCCTCATATCTTAATGAAAGATGAACAATTTATTTTTGATGTAATTATAATTTCTTTAAAAGTAATGTTTATATAAAATTACTGTATAATGCAATGAAAATTTTAAAATAGAGAAAATCATTGCTGGGTTTTACACAGTACTAGGTCCTCATGTAGATATTGTTGACAAGCTCCTCTTATGGAGTAAATTTGCTGTTTTGCTTGAGCTGAGGACAGCATTTGTAATGTCTGTATGTATATAAATTTGGAAGGTAAAAATTGACAAGATTCTTGATGACATGTCAAGAAATATTTACAAATATTTCTGGTATCAGCACAATTCAGATTCAAAAAAGAACTTGTCAGACACAAGACCATTTATATGTAAACTAGTAAATAGGATGGAAGGAAAGGAAAGAAATGAGATGAGCTTTGTCACCCACTGCTAGATTTCAAAGTGCTAAATCAGTAAATGCCCTGTGCAAAACAATCACGTGTCATATAAGAAACAAATACAGAATATTTTAGCTATCTGTCCAGGCCCAAAGAGGCAAAACTATCATGCAATTAAACATTTGTAAGTCATCCTTTAGACTATATTATCCAGAATGTTCTTTCTAATGAGGTCCATACTAGTGAGTTCATTATGTGTAATCTCACTGCTCATTTGGAGTATAGGACTATCATTTACTCCAATTTGATTAAATTCACTCCAACGAGTCCTTGGCACTAAAAGAAATCCTTTGGCTTTTCTTCTTTGTTTCTTCATTTAATTAATTGGAATGACACTTGACATTTAACAATAGATATCTTTAGGAAAGAAAAAGAATGTCTACATTTTTCTTTAATGAAAGACATTGAGTAGTTCCACTCAAATATATATAAATAAAATTTTAAATAAATAATTTGTACACATTTATACATAATAAATCTTTTAGTAGACATAATACCTTTATATTATCTTTTAACAAATGCTTTTATTTGCTAGATGTTGCCCAAAATTAATTTATAAATTATTTATTAAATATATTCTATGTGTCAAAGCATTGTTATTTGTTTTGGGAATATAGTAAACAACATAGTTGAAATGCTGATCTATGATCTTAAACTACACAGGAGAAAGAAAGGAAGAATCAATATCATGAAAATGGCCATACCACACAAAGTAGTTTATAGAATCAATGCTGTTACCATCAAGCTACCATTGACTTTCTTCACAGAATTAGAAAACCATACTTCAAATTTCATATGGTACCAAGAAAGAGCCCATATAGCCAAGACAATCCTAAGTAAAAATAACAAAGCTAGAGGCATCACGCTACCTGACTTCAAACTATACTACAGTAACCAAAACAGCATGGTACTAGTACCACAACAGATATATAGGCCAATGGAACAGAACAGAAGCCTCAGAAATAACACTACACATCTACAACCATATGCTCTATGATAAACCTGACAAAAACAAACAATGGGGAAAGGTACCTGTATATTATAGAAGCTTGGTCTGAAATTGTTGTATCCCTGAGGAGACAAATTTAACAAGTAAGTTTAAAAAGCTGGGGTTAAAAAAAGAGGGGTAGAAGTATGGAGGTGGCTGGTCCCAGTAAGAGGAGAAACCACATGAGTTGGGAAAACAGATTTTACAGAGTTCCAGATGGAATTTGCTGAGAGATTTTCTTTTCAAAGGTTATGAAGCTACTTAGCATGGTTGTAGATTTTCTTTATAGTTTCCTTTATTTGCCTACTATTGTTGACATAAGTATACTAGAATTTATTAATTACAGGGTAGATTCTGCCCTGTTTTGTAAGGAAGTAATCTAAAGCTAATCTGTTGTCTATGACTTCATTAGCAAGAGAAGTTAGCGAGGTGTTGAGATTAGATATTGTGTGGCTGGTTGTTTGAGGACAGTAAGAAGTAAGTGAGATCTGGAATGGGTTAGACTTAAGATGGTCCATAGGGCTCCCTGAGGCTTGTGTTAGGTTTAAAGTAAAACTGTCAACTGGGATGCATTGCAAAGACAAAGATTTGGTAGTGTGGTTATTTCAAATCCAATGGTTGGAAAGGTTATTTCTTGAGGCAATTATTTTGGAGAAATTGACAAGGAAATCATTGCCTCATTGGGCCCATATGGTAAAGGGAAAAGTGAGAGAGGAGAGTGGAAAGATGTATTTTTTTGTTATAGCCTAATCCCTTTAGGCTTTATTGAAATAAGAATTATTATAAAATTAGGAAAGACTCAATTAGTTTATGGTGAATAGTTAGTGACAAAGCAAGCTGTTATTGGAATTCCTGGTGGTGTATAAGTTAGGGTTAAAATAAGAAGAATAAGCAGTGCTCCCGCAAATAAGATTCTCAATATTGGGACTACCCTACTTTGAGTTTTGTAAAAAGAGGGGGAGCATTACTTATCTTTTCATTTGAATAGGAACTTTAAGTCCTCCCGTGGCTCACAAGTGTAGTTGGGTGTTGGTTTCATTCTTGGTTCCTCAGAATCTTCCCAGGATTCTATTTGGGAATGATGGATCCAACTAGAAATTCCAGAAACTTTAATGGCTGTTGAGGTGGAAGGCAAAGCAGTAAAAGGGCCTTTCCGTAAGAGGAATTAGTAGATATCTAGAAGATAAATGTTTTCAGGTTTTAATAAGGACCTGAGTTTTTGGTAGATACAAGGGTTGGTTGTTAGAAGGGTCTCCAGCCATCAATACTCCCTGTGTATATATTTGGTTAGTTCTAGGTATAAAATTCTCTATCTTGGCTTTGGATACTTAGAACCCCCTTTTGCTAGGAAGTTTAAGATTTGTATTGCACATTTTGCAAGCTTTGTGGAGGGGGAGCAGAGGAGTGGATTATCTATATATTGTGGAAGTTATCTCCCCTCAAGAGATGGCTTGGTTAGACTTCTTGCTAGGGCTTATCTAAATAAGTGTGAGCTGTCTTTAGAACCCTGAGGTAGGACTGTCCAGGTTGACATAATTGGTTAAAGGTTTAGTAGGCTTTTCTAGGAGAAATAAGGCCATTAGAGGAAAAGATAAATTTGGAGATTGGGTAAATATTAAATAGTCAAACATCTTGAAAAGCACATTCTTACTCAAAAGGGCTGTGGGGCATTTAGACATTGCCAGGGACTGGTGGGAGAATTGTAATTGGTCCCATATGTAATACAAAGGAATCTTTTGAGGGAGCAGGAGTGCTTTTCTCCCCTATCGTTCAACAAGATTTGGAGTAAAGTTGCCTGGAGAAGGAGGTTAGCACAAAATAGCTTTTGAATGCAAAAGAAAATGTATAGTCCTACTTTCCACTTCCAAAGTTGCCCTCTTTTATTGACAATGTCTGACCTGGCAGCTAGCTGGAGCACAGGGCCCCTTCAGCTCTAGGCCGTCATTGGATGGGGGCCCAACTGGGCACCTTTTGGCTCATGGGGCAGTCCCTCTTCCAGTGACTGAGCTTCTGGCAGAGGGAGAGGCAGGCCACATGGGGCTTTCCCATTTGGCTCATTTGGGCAGTGGTCTAGTCTTCGCCACCAATTGCAGTTACTTGAACGAGTATCCTTAGGGCAACCTGGAGGTGGCTGGAGGGCTTATAAAACAACCAATAGCTGGGCCTACCTCTTGTCCCTGCATTTCTCCTTTTCCTTAGCCTTGTCTTCTTCATCCTGATCTTGGTGACAAAAGACTAAGAAGTCTAATTTGAGGATTTCCGGCATAGGATCACTGGGTCCCAAGGCTGAGTTTTATAATTTTCTCCCAATGCCTGGGGTGGTTTGGGTAAAGAGATGATCCTTTAGGACTAGTTGCCCCTCTGGGGATTCCAAGTTTAAGTTGATATGCTTAATAAGGGTTTCCTGTATTCTTTTGAGAAAGGCTATAGAATTTTCATTTGGACCCTAGTTTATGGTGGCTAACTATAGCTCAGATGGCAAGGTCTGCCTTCTAAGCTTTACCAAGTTTAAGGTCTTCCCTCAAGGCCATGAAGGTTTGTAAATAGGGGACCTCTGACTATATGCCCTGAGGGCAGCAGAAAAGTTCCAGCTGAAGGATCATATTAAAATTTGTGCTTCTGTTCTCTGGCCAGATTTCCTCTGGTTTTGTAAAGGAAAATTAGTTTTTTGCTTTAAAGTTTGAGGGTCAAATTTATCCCAGTTTTTTTAAAGGATGCATCTGAGACTGGGTGAATCTTGGGGTATGGACATCTGGTTACCCAGCTAAAAGAAAAGACAGGAGAATTGTAAGATGAAGGAAGCATCCGCTATCCATTTCTACAGTGATGTATGAAGGTGAGGCATCCCTCACCCGACTTGGGAAGGCAAGACAGCACTTGCCTTGCCCATAGGGAGCTCCGGATTTACTTGATCCTTTTCATGGGCTTGATTCTTTTGGTTTCCTCTTTGCCTCAGAAATGTCTCCCCAGTCACCCTTTGGTTAGCGGCTGGAAGAGTATTTGGCACAGGGGTAATTTTGCTGCCTTTTATATTCTCAATGACTCTGGCCCTTTAAGAAGACCAATAGTTGTACCCCCACCAAAGCTTGCAGATAAGGGACTTCCACAAAGGGTTCTTTGAGTGCATAATGGCATTTAGATAAAAGATGTAGATGATTAGAGGTGTGGTCAAAGATTTGAAACCTTCCGCTGTTTTGAAGAGATTCCTTAGGGATTCTGCAGAAAAGATGCTTGAAAAGCCATGGTAATTCTCTAGAGCCCTGGCTAAGTGAACTGATCTGCCAGATTAATAGTTCATGGGAATGTGCTTCCATCCTGGGGTCGTTTGTGTCCAGAAAAGGAGAAGAGGGGAGAAATTCAATGAAAGGCAAATATAACAGCAGACTTACTGGAAGATAATCATTTTGGGTTCAGAAATAAAAAGATCCCTAGTCATTGTGCAGTCTGAGCTTAAGTCCGGCCACCTTCATAAACCTCCTGTCAGGGAGGGTGACAGCGACTTAGATCTACCCAGTGTGGACTTTGAAGTTCCCATCTCCATTTGTCACCCATCAGCAGGAAGTGAGAAATCTGGAGGGAGTAGAGTCAGTCACTGAAGTGAATTGTCTGGAGATTTGTAGGCTAATGAGAGAGCAGGTGAAAACACTCACCTTAAAGTAGCAAGAATAGCATTGGGGGTAGGAGATTTTCCTCTAAACTGTAGTATAGCAGCACAGAAAGAAGCAGAGGTAGTCGCCCAGGTAGTCTGGGACCACTGTGGCATTTACCACAAACAAAAGTTCATGGATAAGGCTATGTGAGTCACGGCTCCACAACATGTTACTGGAACATACGGGAGTCTTCCGTTCTTGTCTTTTTGTAGGAAAGATTTCAGCCAAGAGACCAATTAATAGAGCAAGAAAAAAGGTTTATTAAGGACATTAGAGTACACTCCAAGAGAAGAGTGGGTTGACCCAGATGGAAACAGCCCTGAATATTCTGTATTGCAGTTTTTATTATGTCAGACATTTCCTGCCACTGTCTCAAGTCTCTGCCTCTATCTTTGTCTAGTTTCCTGCTTCTGTCTTAGGAATCCACTTTGTTTCCACCTGTTTCCCACTCAGGTTTGTAGGATTCTCCCTTACTGTGAGTTAATGTGCACCCGTGGGGCCCAGTGATCAATACAAATTCTACCTAATGGCAGCATTGCTCATTACTGCCACTCCAGCGTATAGAGGTCAAATCTATACTTATCGTGCCTACATATCTCTTAGGAATTTCCCCTTTGGACTTCTTCCCTTCTTAACAGCTCGCTGCATTTTGACAGTTTACTGCAGAGATAGTGATTACTGGGCCTCTTAATAGGCATCTTGAGGTGTTTCTTCCTGCATGGGTATTTTCCCTCTCCTCTGCTCATATTTAGCATGCACGTTTCAGGTGGTCTCTGAGGTGTGAGATTTTCCAGAGCTTCCTCCTCCAGGGGCTCCCTTTACTGCTCATGTCTAACTATCTGCCTAGACCAACAAAAAGTTAGTATCAGAGATCCCAGGAAGAAAAAAGCAAGTAAAACATCTCCAAAATGGAACTGGCTTGGAATGTTTAAAGAAGATCACTAAAATTGGTAAGTAATAAGCAAATGGGAGGGTGAAACAAGGTTTGACAAGGGAAGTAGGTAGGGGCCAAATTATGTTAATTCTTATAAGTCAATATATAGAATTTGAATTTTAATTGAGTTTCAGTAGCTGAGATTTCAACTTCTATGGTGAAATAAGGTCAAATTGAATTGATGCTCTTGAACGTAGGCTATAGGGGAAAGGGGTAACTACCTGACTATTGTATTGTGAACAAATGCAAGAAGATTCTAGAAGGATGTTAGGACTTAGAATACTTTATGGTTACAGGGTGGGTTTTCCATTTTACAGCTTCTGACCTGAGGGCAAGACACATTCAGCACATATAAAGCAGCTAAAACTTCAGTTGAAACCTCACCATCTCCCTGGCCTTAGAAAATCAGAAGACAGAGTTTGAAGCAACCATAGTAATTGAAATCTAAGGAGGCACTCCATTCAGAAAGTAGGGAGTCAAGAAGAAAGGAAAGAAAGTAATCACAAATGTTGTGAAAAAACTAAGCCTAAATATCTGACTGACCCCTAAATTAGACGTGCATGATTCAGAGGCCAAGCATCTCAATGAAGTATAAAATAACTGAGCTGAAATCAGTTGATATCCAAGAGACAGACAACAATTTAAGTCCAATAAAGCTTGAAACTACAGAAACAAAAAACAATGTTCTTTAGAGGAATAAAAAAGAATCCAGACACTTGGAATAAAATACATAAAATACCTGGGATACAATCTAAAATTACTTGACAAATGAAAAACTAGGAAATATGATCTATTCTCAAGAAAAAAGGAACTAAATATAGAGTAACTATAATTTGACCCAAATGTTCAATTAAGCAGAAAAGAACATTAAACATCTATTATATTCATAAAAATATGCTAATAATAAATTTATATATGTATTATATACATATATAGATATGTATATAATACATATTATATGTAGATGTATATATAGATATGTATATAATCTCAGCAGAGAAATAAGATCTATTAAGACAGCAAACAAAAATTTAGAACTGTCAACTTCAATATTTGACATTTAGAATTTGCTAAACTTAACTACCAAATAGAGATAGCAAGGAAAGTTTCAGTAAATTTGAAAATAAAAAGAAATTATCTATTCTGAAAAGGAGAGGGAAGGAAGAAAATCAACAGAATATTAGGGAAATTTGGGACAATGTCAAGAGGTCCAATATCTTCCATATGGAAAGGAGAAAGATATTGAGCTGACAAAATATATAAATAAGAAAATAATCAAAAACTTATCCAATTTTTTTTTAAAAACGATGTACATTTTCACACTCAAAATCATTAGTTAACTTCATGAAGAATAAATAAGAAAAACACATGTGGAAACATCATGTTGAAACAGCTGAAAAGTCAAGACAAATGGAAAATCCTGAAAGCTGTGAGGTTGAAATGAGAACTCACTCAATGGAAGTGTATTGCACTAATTCAAATGATTGCTAACTTTTCAGTAGAAACTATGGGGTCCAGAAGATAGTAGACCAGTATCTTTAAAATAATGAAAGAAAAAAATAATCAACAGCCAGGCGTGGTGGCTCACACCTGTAATCCCAGCACTTTAGGAGGCCAAGGCGGGTGGATCACCTGAGGTCAGGAGTTTGGCACCAGCCTGACCAACATGGAGAAACTCTGTCTCTACTGAAAATACAAAACTAGCCAGACCTGGTGGCGCATGCCTGTAATCCCAGCTACTCGGGAGGCTGAGGCAGGAGAATCGCTTCAACCCGGGAGGCAGAGGTTGCGTTGAGTCGAGATCACACCATTGCATTCCAGCCTTGGCAACAAGAGCAAAACTCTGTCTCAAAAAAAAAAAAAAAAAAAAAATTGCCTGGCACGGTGGCTCATGCCTGTAATCCCAGCACTTTGGGAGGCCGAGGCGGGCGGATCACAAGATCAGGAGATTGAGACCATCCTGGCTAACACACTGAAACCCCGTCTCTACTAAAAAAAATGCAAAATAAATTAGCCAGTCATGCTGGCGGGCGCCTGTAGTTCCACCTACTCAGGAGGCTGAGGCAGGAGAATGGCGTGAACCCGGGAGGCAGAGGTTGCAGTGAGCTGAGACTGTGCCACGGCACTCCAGCCTGGGCAACAAAGCAAGACTCCGTCTCAAAAAAAAATAAAAGAAAGAAAAAGAAAAAATAATCAACACTAAATTTTATATTTGTCAAAACATCCTTTAAGAATGAATGTGAAACAAATATATTATTTTAGATAAAACAAAGCTGAGAGAATTTGTCACAGAAATTCTGCACTAAATGAAAGGCTAAAGCAAATTTATTCAGCTTGAAGAAAAATTATACCAGTTGGAAATCAGATCTTTAGGAAAGAATTAAGAGCATTCAGAAATGGCTGTGAGGAAAGGTAAGGGCATTGAAGGGTTTTAAGCAGAATGACACAGTAGGATTAATATTTTAAAAAATATCTTATGTCAGAAGAATGGACTACATGGGGATAAGAACAATAGTGAAACGCTAGTCAGGAGTCGATTCAGAAATTTCAGAATAATCTTGGTGCTACAATTAATGCTGGTTTTTATGTCCATATCAACTTGGTCTCTGAGTTTGATAGTCCTTAAAATATTTATTTTTACCAGTGCACAGTACCTGAGTAAATGGCAATATGTCTGTCTGGTGTAGAAATGTATAGATGATAGTTTTGTATACTCACTGAGATATTATAGCATCTGGCCTTCAGTGGACCCACCTATTATTCTTTTATGAATTTCCAGGTCTAAAACCTGTCTCTCTTCAAAAAATTGGGTATGGTAATATTTCTTTTTTTCTTTCTTGAGGTAAATGCCATCAAACTCTGATTGTCCATCCTTGATTTTTTTTATGGTGTAAATTTAGTAGTATCCATGGTTGCTCACATCTCTGGTTCACAGGGTTTTCTATTAAGCATCTACATATTGTCTATAAGTTGAGTTTCTAAGGCCCCCCTTCAGAAAGTTAATACGAAAAATAAATATTCATTCATTCAATAAACATTTATCTAGAATCTATTATCAGGAAAGATGAGTCAGAGTAGGCTAGCATATTATAACAAAATAATACAAAATAGCAGCTTAAATGACAAAAGTACATTTCTCAATTATGCTGGAAGATATCTTTACAGTGCTCTTCCTCTGAAGTCAGGCTAATGGAATATCCATCATCTCAAACATTGTAAGTCATCATGGTAAGGCAAAAGAGAGAACAAGAGGAACTTCCATTGGTAATTAAACATTGTATCCTGAGAAAAATTATGTGAATAAGCTCAGGGTAATCTAACAGATGATAAGAATCTATATGGAACAAAGGTAATTCAGTCCAATTTTCCCAGGCAAAATACCAGACATGTGAGGGAACCAAGCAAATAACAGCAAAGCCAACATGAGGCTGAGCACAGAGTTATAAATCAGAGATCAAAAGGACTAGCCATCTGAGTCCAGCCTAAAATGTTAATTTATATAATCAGAAAATAAATTGCATTAAGCCATTAATTTAGGGACAGTTGGTTTCATAGCAATAACAAAATGATACATGGTTAAACTCAGCTAGAAATGAGCCAGTATATGAATAATACATTGTGCCCAGAAGATGAAGAGCAAGACAGCTTTGGCAAATAACTCTAGTAACTACCACAGAAAGGCAGTGCTTAGCATTTTGTGGCTATAACAAAGTTTAAAACAGAGTTTTTATGCTTCAGATGCTACATACTGTTAGGTGAGACACGATGACGAAAACAAAATATGACACTGCACAGAATATATTAGTGATACATGGAATTATCCAAATTGAACAGGAAGGTGGATGTACTTCTTAGAAAAACTTCCTTTAGCTATTCTTTCAGGTTGCTAGTAAAAAAATTCTCTTAGTTTTCTTTTATATAAGAATGTCTTGATTTCCCCTTGCATTTCTGATGGATATTTTTGCCAGATATAGAATATCAGTTGACAGTATTTTTCTTTCAGCTCTTGAATAACATTTTGCCGCTTTCTTCTGGACTCCATGGTTTTATATGAGGAATTTATTGTCATTTTAATTGTATGTTTCTATAGATAAATATTACTTTTCTCTGGCTGCTTTCTAGACTTTTTGTTTGTCTTAGTTTTTAAAAGTTTATAAGATTATTTGGAATGGATTTTTTGGGACTTACTCTCTTTGTAGTTCACATAGGTTTTTAAATCTGTGGAGCCTCAGCTGTCCCCTTAGTCTTGCTGAAGCCCAGAGTGGGGAAAATATGAGTGCTTACTAGACCCAGGTTGCTATGCCTTCTTCAATCTCGTTGCTGCTGGATGGATCAGGTGGAGGCTATCTCACTATGGCACACAGCTGATACTACCTTGGTCAGAGAATCAAAGCACTCCGGCTTCGAAGGTAGGGAATGGAAGGCTAACTTCACTTCCTGCTCTGTAGTCCCACGAACCCTGAAACATGCACTATCCTGGAGGGAAATCAGACTGCCATCTGAATATACCAGGCACGAGATGATAGAAGGTAAGTTCCCCACTTAGCTTGTGATATTACCTGGCAGGAGAATTGGAGCACAATGCCTGTGTCCATAAGATGGAAAGAGGGAGAGGATTTGGTAAAAGATCTACTTCTCTTATGGCCTAGTAAAATTGTGTGAGTAAATATGGCTGTTTATTTGGGGTTTGGTTGGAGTAGAAAATATAGTGCCAAAGACATTTTGTTGTTTTTATGTTTTAGGTTGTTTTTTCCTGATCTTTTAGCTAGAGAGATTAGGATTTTCCTGAAGCTATTTGTGTGTGTGTGTGTGCATGTTTGTTGCCTGCTCCAGGTTGTAGGTTTCTACAGCCTCGTAAGGATGAGTAGGAAGAGTAAACTCTGAAAAGAACCAATTCTTTGATGGGGGTAGATTTTCTAAAAGTGTCCTGTATGGAAAGGCATTCTAAACACTAATGAAGGCTGCAAGGATTGAAAACACAGAATCAGAGAATGGTAATAGTCTGTAAAACGCTATAGCAAGTACTGCAAAAGCCCAGACATATCCCTTCATGCACTTCTACATAGTGAAGGATATTTACTGTGACACTAGAGTAATGGAACTACTGGAGATTTAAGCTGGAAGCAATCATCAGCTAATGAGGTAGTGGGAACCCTAGCTTCCTCAACCATAGATGAGATAACTTTGATAAAAATTGTATGTTTTCTCCAATGGTTTTAGAGAGAGATCTCCAAAGGTGCTGAATTTCAGCTACCCACAGTGATAACCATTTTGAAAGTTCAAAATTTACTAGCTTCCTTTTCTTTAATGTGTTACTACCTCATGCTTCTATATATGTAATATGGTTTGGATATTCGTCCCCTCCAAATCTCATGTTGAATTGTGATTCCCAGTTTTGGAGTTGGAGCCTGATAGGAGGTGATTGGATCCTGGGGTTGTACCCTTCATGAATGGTGTAACATCACCCCTTGGTGATGATGAGTTCTTAGTTCACTTGAGGTTTAATTGTATAAAGACTGTGGGATTTCCTCCTTCTCTCTTGCTCCTGCTCTCTCCATATGACACACCAGTTTCTCCTTCACCTTCTGCCATGACTGTAAGCCTTCTGAGTCCCTCACTAGAAGCAGATGCCAGTACTACACTTCCTGTATAGCCTGCAAGACCATGAGATGGCTAAACGTATTTTCTTTATATATTACCCAGTCTTAGGTATTTCTTTACGGCAAGGCAAAAACAGTGAACACAACATGTGTTGTGTGAACACCCAAATAATTTAATTGTGTTTGATTCTTTATTTCAAGATCCACTTTTGAGGGAAATCAAAGCAAGATAAATATGAATCTCTAGCTCACTAGAATTAAAGAGGTGTTGTGAGGAATACCCTGATTTACAAGGGGCTGTAATTTCATGCTACCTTTTTTTCATCTTTATCTATGATAATGGGGCACTATTATGTCTTGAAGATGTGATTTCAAATTACCTCAGTAGATACAGATAAACATTTGACAAAATCCAAATCCTTTCATGACTAAAAACCACTTGACAAGCTAGGTCTAAAAAGAATGCACCTAAACATAAACACAGGTCAGTAACAAGACACTGCCCATTGTTACCACCTCTGTTCCATGTCATACTGAAAATTCTAGCCAGAGCGACTAAGCAAGCAAAATAAATAAAAGGAATTCAAATTCTAAAGGGAAAAGTAAAGTTATCTCTTATCTCTCATATAGATCACATTATTCCATATGTAAAAACCCTAAAGACTCCTCACAAAAACTGTTAAAACTAGTTAAACAAATTCAGTAAAGTTGCACAGTACAAAATCAACATATAAAAATTAGTTTCATTTCCATACGTTAATAATATACCCTTCAAACAGCTATTTAATTTAATTTATAATTTCATCAAAAATAAAAATAAAATTATGAATCATCTTAACAAAGAAAGGGAAAACTTGTACATTGAAAATTATAAAACATTAATGAAAGAAATTAAATAAACACAGAAAAAATGAAAAACATCTTGGGGTTCATGGATTTGGAGATTTAATATATATTAAAATTTCCATATTACCCTAAGCGATCTATATATTCAATGCAATTCTCATCAAAATGCCAATTGCATTTTATACATAAATAGAAAAAAACCCAAAAATTTGTATGAAACTACAAATTACCCTAATACTTAAATCAGTAGCACAAAGAACAAAACTAAAGTCATTACACTTCCTCATTTTAAAATAAACTACAAAGCTACAGGAATAAGAACAGTATGATACTAGCATAAAAACATGTATACAGACCAATGGAACAGAATAAATAGCCAATAAACACATACACATACAGTCAACTGATCTTTGACAAGGTTGCCAGATATACACAATGAGAAAAGAATAGCTCCTTCAACAAATGGTGTTGGGAAAACTGGATATTCACATGCAGAAAAAGAGAGAAAGAAATTGAATGTCTACCTTACACCTAACACAAAAATTAACTGAAAATGGACTAGAAATTTAAACATATGCCCTGAAAATCTAAAGCTTCTAAAGGAAACAAAGGAAGACCAAAGATAGGGGAAATCTTTTTGACACTGATTAGATTATGGGAGTGATTTCTTGGATAAGATGCCAAAAGCACAGGCCTCAATGGCAAAAATCGCCAAGTGATACTATATCAAGTTAAAAAGCTTTTGTATCACAAAGAAGGTAGTCAACAAAATTAAAAGGCAACCTATGAAATAAGATAAAATATTTATAAACCATATATCTGATAAGCAGTTCTATCTAAAATGTATAAGAAACTCCTACAACTCAGTATCAAAATTAATGATAATAATAATAATTATAATAACCCTATTTAAAAATGGACAAAGGACTTGGACAGATATTTTTCAAAAAAAGACATACAAATGGGCACCAGGTATTTGAAAAGATGCTCGACATTTCTGATTATCGGGAAATGCAAATCAAAACTCTGATGAGATATGACTTTACACCAGTTAGGATGGCTATTATCAAGAAAATGAAAAATAGCAGTGTTGGCCATAATGTGGAGAAATTGGAACTCTTGTATCCTGTTGGTGGGGTTTAAAATGGTATTGCATCTATGGAGAACATTATGAAATATCCTTAAAAATTAGAAATAGAACTACAGTATGATTCAGCATTCTCACTTTGATTACATATCCTAAAAGAATTGAAATCATCCCCTCCTGAAGATATTGGCACTCCATGTTTATTGTATCATTAGTCACAATAGCCAAGATATAAATCAACCTAAGTGTCTATCAATGAATGAATGGATAAAGAAAATATTACACACACACACACACACACACGCACACATGCACTTGTATATTATTCAGCTTACAAAAGAAGGAAATCCTGGCATTTGAGACAATATTGATGAAGTTGGAGGACAATATACTAAGTGAAAAAAAAAAGTCCAGTCATAGGCCAATACTCTACGGTTTTATTTATGTGAGGTAGCTATGATAGTCAAATTCATAGAAGCAGAAAACACAATAGTTGCTGCCAGCAGATACAGAGGTAGGAGGTGGAATAATTGAAGATTTGTAAAATAAGTACAAAGTGTCAGTTACGCCAGATGAATACATTCATGAAAACACCGCATCTGTATTTAACGATATGGTATTGCACATTCAAAATTAGTTAAGAGAGTAGATCTCATGTAAGTGTTCTTACCACAAAACAAACAAAGAAGAACAAAACAAAGTCCTAAGGAAATTTTGAGAGTGGCAAATATGTCTATTACCTTATTGTGGCAATAGATTCATGGGTATTTGTATATGTTCAGACATCAAATCGTACACATATATAACTGTAATTCTTTGTGCATTAATTTACCTCAATAAGCTGTTTAAAAAAAAAACCAAAATTTTACATCTCATACAGAAGATGTTGAGAGGAGAAGGAGAATGAGGAAGAGGATGAGGAATGGAAGGAAAGAAGGAAGGAAGGAAGGAAGGAAGGAAGGAAGGAAGGAAGGAAGGAAGGAGGGAGGGAAAGAAGGAAGCAAGGAAGGAAGGGAGGGAGGGAGGGAGGGAGGGAGGGAGGGAAAATCAGGGAATGCTGAAGTAGCCAATTAAGAGATTAGAAGCAAAAGAAAACATAGCTTGAATTTGGCTGTAGCTGAGAATATATTAAGCAGGAAATCATCTGAGACATAATGTTGAAGTCAGCAGAAATATTTTCTCTTTTGTACAATGACTTTTGGATTAGAAACGTCATGTAGCAATATTTTCCACTACCACCTTTATTTTGCATTTTGGAGGATTTGCTAATATGTGCTATAACTCCATGAGGCCAGAAAAACTCCACTTGCAGAACTGTTCACACTAACATTAAATGCAAGAATTTCCATTTCTTCTCTTGCCCCACATGAAGACAATTATGACAATATAAAAATCTAAAATGTGAATAATTATCTGCTTTGAAGCATTTCTTTACCCTTGAAACATCTGAAGGAAACTTAGGGAGCTAAAAAGCCAGAGCTGGGAATCCGTGGCATAAAGAATAATGGTCTCTGGCTTGGCACAATGGCTCATGCTTGTAATCCCAGCACTTTGGGAAGCTGAGGCAGGCTTGAACCCAGGAGTTCGAGACAAGCCTGGGCAACATGGCTAAACACTATCTCTAGAAAAGTACAAAAATTAGCTGAATGTGGTGGTGAGCTCTTGTAGTCCCAGCTACCAGGGAGGCTGAGGTGGGAGGGTTGCTTGAGCTTGGGAGGTAGAGGCTGTATCGAGCTGTGAGCATGCCATTGCACCCCAGCCTGGGCAAGAGAGTGAGAACTTATCTCAAAACTAATACTCATAATAATACATAAGAATGTTCTCCTATAATCAGTTATTTCTGTTGTAAGACTTAGATGACATTGTCTGATATAAAGGTCACTTAGCACATTTTGTATATTTCTATGCAGATTTAACTTGAGCAACTCAGATTGACCCTCTGTACATTAAAACATCCCTAGGGTCTCTTTCTTCTCAAATACACAAGCGATAAATGGTTAAAATGACCTAAAATGTACATAATAGTCCAGTGATATAAAAGCTACATTAATATATATTTATTGTTTGAACCAGAATATAA
The DNA here is from genome assembly GCF_028878055.3 of Symphalangus syndactylus. Lineage (NCBI taxonomy): Eukaryota > Metazoa > Chordata > Mammalia > Primates > Hylobatidae > Symphalangus > Symphalangus syndactylus. The sequence continues at coordinate 18,180,486 of NC_072428.2, forward strand.
ATCTTATATGGCTCAAGTTAGTCCTTACATTCACTTTTTTATAGTGTGATGGATAAAACTGAAAGAATAGGTTGAAATAGGCTTTTCCACGCCAGGATCTTATGCTAATGAGCACGTTACCTCATCATTATGAGCCTCAGCTTCTTCATTTTTAAAATGAAAATAATAAACTTTCCCCACCTGTCTCAGAGAGTGTTACAAAGAGGAAATGAGTAGTTTTTTCAGCATATTTTCTAGAATATAAAGATTTTCTACAGAGCTCATTCTTATTATCATCAATATTAAAAGTACTATTAAGATGACTTCCCCAAAGGTCAGTTAGAATATTTAAGCCATCCTTCAGACCCATTATCTTCTATCTGAAGTAGACCTAATGTTACTCACACACTTCAGAAAACAAGTTGTGAAAATGTTAGGTTGATTGCTCTAACATACAAATCTAGAAAATGGAAATGGCATATTTATCAGCTATGATACCGTAACATGGAATTCACTGAAGTTACATGTACATATCCAGGATATGTGTAGCATTGTCATAGGTGTATTAACCCATATAATGGCCAAAGAGAAAACTTTATGGTGGATTTTCAGGAAGTCTAGGGAAACACTTCTTCACTTCTTGTGTCTCAAGTTTTTGAAGATTTATTAGAAGGAACAAATATTTTGGAATCAGGCTATCACAGGTTTAAAGCCATCCTCTGAGAATTACAATCTCTGTGACCTTCAGTAATTTTCAAGTTCCCTACATTTTATTATTATAATTTGTAAAAGTGAGATGATACAGACATGGCTGACTGGTTGGGATGTGTGAGATAAAATGCTAATATTTTGGCAGCGTTTATGGCATATAGTAACCAACTTGCTGTTGAACTAAGTGCCATAGCTACTTCCTAATGATAATTATTCAAACCTTTATAAATCTCTCAATAGTCATGTGGATGGAACATTTCATTTTTATAAGCTGAATTACACATAAATGTGTAAATAAATCAAACTTACCTAATGAATTTATACAGCAAGCAAATACTACCTTTTAAGTTTTACTATATACATTCTAAGTTAAAATTTTACAACTGTGTAATATGCCCATTTTTCAAATAAGAAAATTGAAAGTCAAAGGTTAAGATGTCTTCGCAGTGACCCCTCTGAGTGTACAAATATTCTCTATGTGGGAACACACACACACACACACACACACACATACACATGTAATATATATCATTGATGTATTGGTTCTCTAGAGGGCTAGATCTAAAAGGATAGATGCCTATATAGAGAGGAGTTTATTAAGGAATACTGACTCACATGAGCAGAAGGTAAGGTCCCACAACAGACCATCTGCAAGCTGAGGAGCAAGGAAGCCAATCTGAGTCCCAAAGCTGAAGAACTTGGAGTCCGATGTTCAAAGGCAGGAAGCATCCCGCACCAGAGAAAGATGTAGGCTGGGAGGCTAAGCCAGTCTAGTCTTTTCACTTTCTTCTGCCTGTGTTTATTCTGTCTGTGCTGGCAGCTGATTAGATTGTGCTCATTCAGGTTAAGGGTGGGTCTGCCTTTCTTAGACCTCTGAATCTAATGTTAATCTCCTTTGGCAACACCCTTACTAACACACCCAGAAACAGTACTTTGCATACTTCAGTCTAATCAAGTTCACACTCAATATTCACCATCACAATTGGTTAATGGTATTTTGGAGATATCTCCAAGAATTCTAATTAGCTGTTCCTAATCAGGTATCTCCTTTTCCTTATAGTAACCAGGCTTCCTAGTGGTACAAGAAGCAGATGGTCAAAAACATTTAGGATTTAAAAAGACAACTTTGTTGTTTAAAGTAAGTCTATGGCTTCAGCAGAAGGAATTACCAATAGACAAGTCTGGATTCCTGTCATCCTCTTGGTGGGTAGTGAAATTTTAGGTCCAATGAAACCTGTGAAGTTACTAAGAATCTGATAGAGAAAGTAAAATTATGAACTTGGATAATGGAAAACCTTCTTATGCAACTGTCTTTATATATTTGTGTGTTCGTTCCATATATATATATATATATATAATTTTTATAGGTTATGAAGAGTTTAGTCTAACCACATACCTAAAAGAAAGTTATAAATAAACAGGCTCAACACCCAGCAAGGAGAAACTTTGTGTAATGTAATACATTTTTATGTTTTTTACTGAAATATTCCTACTGGCACAGGACAATGAATGCATACCCCGCCTCCCACCGAGATCAAGTGCCTTAGCCTGAAGCAAACCAGATATAAGAACACTCTATGAAGTTGCTTTTTTCATATTAAAAATTCACATACTTTTTGCATTCTGCTCTATAATATGTTTTTGCTTATTTAAATATAAAAGTAATGTGTTTTTCTCAAATCTTCAAATAAAATTGATGCTCCAAGAACATTTACAATGTTTTGACTCAGTATAGTAGAGCGGCTATGATTACAGATTCTGCCATGAGACTGCTGAGCTGAAATGTCATCACCATTCTGTACTAGCTCTGTGACTTGGGGCAAATTGCTTTCACCTCTCTGCCTTAGTTTTCTCACATGTAAAAATGGAGATTATGTTATCCATTATGATAAAAACTATCATTAGTAGTTGGTTTTTTAAGCTTCTGCCACACTTTTAGAGCCTCAAGGGTTGCATGTACCAAAATTTGAGAAAGATAGATGATGTTAGGATTCTGCTGCTTGAAATGATAAGAATGCCTATTGGAGTGATGTGTAATAGCATATACACACACGTACATTCACACTTATACACACAATTTTATTTCGGTTGTACTCATATGTGGATTTCTGATGCAATCTGAGTAAAGAGGTTTAATAGTAGGCAAGACTAATTTTATTTAAAGACCACTATCACAGTCAATAATACTGGGAAGTGTGAATCTTTCTGATGGCCCACCAGTATTTTCTGAATTTTCCTTTATTCCTACAATACTCATAATGAGGTCATTTTTACCTCGTAAAGTTTGGGTGATTATTTTCAACATTCAAGTCTTCAAAAATATTAGTGTTTTTCTCCTGGAAAACATTGTCAGGCTGCAAATTTTCTGAACTTTTATTCTCTGCTTCCCTTTTAAATGTAAGTTACAAACAATATATTTGTGAAACATAAAACTGAATGCTTTTAACAGTAACCAGGTCATTTCTTGAATGCTTTGCTACTTAGAAATTTATTCTACCAGATGCCCTAAATCATATTTTTTAAGTTCAAAGTTCTGCAAAACTCTAGGACAGGGCAAAATGCCACCAGCCTCTTTGCTAAAACATAGCAAGAGTCACCTTCACTTAAGTTCCCAACAAGTTCTTCATCTCCATCTGAGGCCACCGCAGCCTGGACTTTATTGTCCATATCACTATGAGCATTTTAGTCAAAGCCATTCAACACGTCTCTACGAAGAGCCAAACTTTCTCACATCTTCCTGTCTTCAGAGCCCTCCAAGTCTCTAGGAAGTTCCAAACTTTCCCACATTTTCCTATCTTCTTCTAGGCCCTCCAAACTGTTTCAGCCTCTGCTTGTTACCCCATTCCCAAGTCACTTCCACATTTTCATGTATCTTTACAGCAGCACCTCACTACCTGGTACCAATTTACTGTATCAGTCTGCATTCATACTGCTAATAAAGACATATCTGAGAGTACGTAATTTATAAAAGAAAGAGGTTTAATTGACTCACAATTCCACACAGCTGGGGAGGCCTCCCAATCATGGTAGAAGCAGAATGAAGAGCAAAGTCATGTCTTACACGGCAGCAGGCAAGAACTTGTGTCACGGAAGTCTCCTTTATAAAACCATCAGATCTCGTGAGATTTATTCACTATTCCAAGATTAGCATGGGAAAGACCTGCCCCCATGATTCAATTACTTTCCCACTAGGTCCCTCCCACAACACATGGGAATTAAGGGAGCTACAATTCAAGATAAGATTTTGGTGGGGACACAGCCAAGCCATATCACCTATATAACAAACCTGCACATCCTGTACATGTGCCCTGAACTTAACATTTTTAAAAAAGGGAAAGAAAATGAAGGGGCTCTCACCAGAATGTTAAATATTGTAGAGGAATAGTCCCAGGAATTCTCAAAGTCCAGTTTCACATTTGTAGTAAGAGTTTGTAATTTATGTTAATCTAGCTTCATTCTATAGGCCTGTATTTGTTCTATTTTCAGATATTTTCACATGGTAAATATTATGTAACCTGCAAAAACCCATATAACTAATTGCCTGGGAAAATCCCTGAAAAAAGTCACTGATAAGAGGTTAGCATAGAAAAAAAACGAGTTCCAGTCCTCAGGATCTCTTTAGATTTTTTTGGTGAACTGTGCAGCCTATATCATAATGCCCTTTAAACCATGTTAATAAAATTAAAAGACATGTGCCATTGTGTATGTCATAGAGCTCAGGAGAAAATAATGCAGTGCATTCAAAGTAATCTCCAAGGAAAGTGTAGTCATCCTTTTGTTACCCTTATTAGAATTATCCTTCATAATCTTTTTAAATTGAATATTTAGTTCACCATTTTTTCATGTGGCATTCAAATTATTTTTTTTTCTTTTTCCTTTTTGAAACTGATCCAATAGTCAATACTAGATATAGCTGATTCAGTTTTAGGAAACTGGCTCTGGCTGAAGAGACATATACATGGAAGACTAAGTCAATACATGTTTTAATAGTATAATGTGCTCAATCTATCCCCTAGGGTCAATGAGTTTTTTCTCCAACCAGATTCTGAATCTACAACTTTTTGACAAAAACATAGAGAGATTTGTAAAAATGCCTAGGGATCTACATATTGTATCATTAACTACTGAGTAATTAATGCTAACTAAATATTGGTCCTGAAGTCAATCACTTTTTTAAAATATAAATCTCTTTAAGTACTCTGAAAGTAGCAGTGAAAATAAGCAGTTATACTCTGTTTACTTCAGAACTAAAGCAATAAAGTCACTTGCCAAGGTGCCCTTGTAATAGGTCTGAACAAAATCTATTTGATTATTTGAAGCTAATTGCCTTTGTACAATCAACACAGTCCGGGTAACAGTGGTTTATAGTAAGTGATTCAAAATCCAAATCATCATCATCATTGTAATTACCATTTGGATACCTACCATGTAGAAAGAATTTCATATGGATTATGCACATTTTTCCTTAAAATTTTTTATAACAATTCTTCTAAGTAAGAGGGTAATTTCAGTAGAAAATCTGACTCTTGGAATTGTTATGAAGGTTAAATGGGTTAATATACTTAAACTTTTTAGTGTTGTGATGACATATATTACCTGTTTTTACTATCAAAAATGATGGATGAGTTTACTGGGGCTCAGAAAACTGCTACTGTGGTTTAGATTCATTTAAGATCTTATGATGAACAGGGTATAAAAGAAAAATTAGAATATTGATAATGGATTAAAAAGCAACAAAATAGGATAAATCATAAACCATGCAGAAGTGAAAACTGAAGAACTCAAACCACATATGTACTCTATGACTCTATATTCTTATAAACAGTGATATGAGTCTATGACTGGTGTTATAGAATTTGATGACAAAGCAAAGACAATTAGGTAAGTTAGAATGTAGTAAGTTATCAGAGAACCTTAAATCTGTTACTTATATTACAAACATTTGAAACTCTTATGATTTGTAACCCCATGTTTCTGAAGGAAAAGGTAAAAGAAAACAGCTGTATATATTTGATCTTCATATCACATGTTACAAATACAATATAGAAGTGGCTTTTGAGATTGCCAAACATACTATTTTGAACTTGGATGGAGTTTAAAGATTACCTAGTATTTTCCACTATATGTTCCATTGAGTGATAGAGGGATGAAAGGAGGATTTTTCCATGACTAAAAATATTTCCATGATCATTACTTTGAAAAAATGCCAAATGAAGTATGGTTTAAAATTAATTCATCATATTTTGTTTTATGCTTTAGTATTTCTCAGAGGTATTATAAAAATATGTAACCTGTACTACCTAACAAATAACATGCAATATTTATTGAATGAAATACAGGATGCATAATTTTTTTTTTTTTTTTTTTTTGAGACGGCATCTTGCACTGTTGCCCAGGCTGGAGTGCAGTGGCGCTATCTCGGCTCACTGCAAGCTCCGCCTCCCGGGTTCACTCCATTCTCCCGCCTTAGCCTCCGGAGTAGCTGGGACTACAGGCGTCTGCCACCACGCCCAGTTAATTGTTTGTACTTTTAGTAGAGACAGGGTTTCACTGTGTTAGCCAGGATGGTCTCGATTTCCTGACCTTGTGATCTGCCCGCCTCGGCCTCCCAAAGTGCTGGGATTACAGGCGTGAGCCACCGTGCCCGGCCAGGATGCATAAAATTTTAAAAATTCTTTGTGACACTTCAAAAGGCAAATTAATACAAAAACCTTTAAAAACTAATTTGTGCTGGAAATTATTTTTGTATCAGAGTATTCTCCATGACTAATATGCACAAATCACATTGGGGAATGCTGGTTTGGTCAAACCATTTTATTTGAATATGAGGGAGCTATGGCTGATAAAGAGAAAGCAACCTGTTTAAGGTCACACTTGTATTTAATTTTTCAGGAAGACTTCCACTTCCTGAAAAACATTAACAACAATGGAATCCACCTAAATGCCCATCAGTAAATGAATGAATAAAGAAAATATGTAAAATATACACAATGGGATACTATTCATCCCTAAGAAAGAACAAAATCCTGTCATTTGTAACAACATGGAAGACGCTAACAGACATTATATTAAATGAAATAAGCCTGACCTAGGAAGACAAACACCATGTGATCTCACATATATGTGCTTTCTAAAAAAGTTGATCTCATAGAAGTAGTGAACAGAATAATGGCTAACAGAGGCTGAGCTGATTAGTGGGGAGTGAAGGAGTAGGGGGTGTTTGTTAAAGGATATATAATTACAATTAGAAAAAAGGAATATTTTAAATGGAATATTTTTAAATATCCAGATTGGGCAAATTTAATAGAGACAGAAACTAGGAAAGTCGTTACCAGGGCCTGGGGGTAGAAAGGAGAGCATAGATGGGGACAGGAAGAGAAATCAATCATGACTATGAATCGTTATGGAGTTTCTTTTTAGGGTGATGATGAAAATGCTCTACATTTGTGGTTATTGTTACACAACTCTGTTAACATGCTAGAAAACACTGGGGTGTACATTTTAAATGAGTGAATTGTATGATATGTAAACTATATCTTGCTAAAACTGTTTAAAAAGCAACAACCTCCCCCCGAAATCTTAACTTTTCACAGGTAAGATGCCCATGTTTAAAAAAAATACTTTTTCAAAGTCTATTCAGCACTAATATAGCTATTTGAAAAGTAAGACAAATCATTCACAACTTCCATTTCTTTGAAGGGTGTCAATTACCTAATTGTTGCTAAATACCTTGATAGTTATTTTCATATTGTATTATTAAATTTGACAGAATAAATTGAGTTAATAAACATTTAAGTTGAGTAGGTAGAGACACCTACTTTGGCATATCCTATTAGTTATTGTGATGAATTGTCCATACATTTTACTCATTTTTTAAAAATCTAGTACAATAACACTGAATTAACACACTGGATTATTACTAATTGTAATACACTTTTCAAATATTAAATTCTGATTTGTAACAGTTCTAAAGTTAGCATATGAAATTCAAAGCAGCCAATGAAATGGAAAATCTTAAGAGCCTAAGAGAGTTTGAAATATGTCATAATGAAATCCTAGTTCCACTTCAATTTTCTCTGTTCCCTGGCAGTGCAAGTTACCAAATCCATTAACAAACTATAACATTGATTTTTCTACAATCCATTAAATTCCTTGCATTTTTAAGTGTTTTCCCTGTTCATTGTTATAGAAAATGTTCTAAAAATGAACATTGAATTATTTATGTTGCATTTAGTTCTCCTTAATTCAACTGTTTAAAATTGTAATTGGTATCTCTGTTTGGTTGGCATGTATTTAAAATGCTGTCCCCAGATCTAATTTATGAAATATTCTGTTGGTTAAATCAAGTAATGGAAGGAAAGGACTCAAATAAGGTTTTGAAAATATGTATAAACACATAGAATATATTGAAGTCTTTGCCTACTGAATGCAGTTTGCAGGAAACACTGCCTCATTCTGTATACCATACATACCTATGTTTATCAGAATTCAATAACCCTAGAAGTTGAAATAATTAAAAATTAGATATAGACTGATATAATATGAAGATCGTGGCCTTTGTGATTAAATGTGTTTTGATTTATATCTTAAATCCATGGTTAATGAAATTTATATTTGAGAATGTTAATCAATAACTGAAACAAATTTCCCAATATGAATGAAAGGGTTGGTTTATTTACAGTTTAGCTAATAAACATAAAGGAGGCATTTAACTAATGTTAGTTCCTCTCTAGGAATTCTTTCCTTCATAGGAGGGCGCATATTCATTCTGTAAGATAGACTAAAGTAACGTTGACTGCAGGATGACAATTGCATACAGAGAACGAAGAACACAAGAACCAGGACAAGTAGCCTACATTTTGCATTCTAAATTTATCTTTAGTAATTACATGGATGTGACCATAATTCCATTCTTTTCCAAAATCGAGACCATTTAATGATAAGAGTACTTCATTTCACATATGAAATATTAAGTTTTTACTGAAACCACAACCTCTTTATGAGTTTTACTCTTTATATTTTTATTTTACTAAGAATTATAGATAAACTCAAACATGAGTTAAACATCAATGATGAGCTATTCATTATATGTGATGCTTTCTTATACTATATAGTTTAGAGCCAGAGGAAGTAATATTTAAATTTCAACTTTAGGAAAGATGATAATTATATAGCCACAAGGGGAAGGGGAGTTATTTTCCGATAGAATTGACTTGAGAGGAAAGTACAGAAAATAGTTTTTAAAAACTCCCATCACTCTAGTATTAGTTACTGAATATATTGGAAATGTCAACTTCAATACACATTTTACAGGTGACTCAGTGTGTGGTGGAAATACAATGCAATTTGGGGCAGGTCAAATTTCAGTTAAGTTGGAAGACAAGTACTATGTAAATTTGAGTCCTTATGTTTAGTTAGCACTAGAAGCCTAGGAAGAAAATACCAGCGGAGTAAAACAATTACAGCCTAAGTGCTGAAAAACTTGGTATTTATAGAAGGATAGAAGAAGAAAGTAAAAATGAGCAGCCAGAGAAATAAGTGTAAATCAAGAGAAAGTTATGATACCACAGGTATCAAAAAACTGTATTGGGTTAAGATTAAGAGAGTGGCTAATTGTTGCAAGGATGGCAGAGAGCTCAGGTATCCCTGTAGTTGAAATGTCCATTGAATTTTTCAACACGGAAGTCACTGGCTTTCGGCTAACAAGTTTGACAGAATGTTCAAGGCAGCATTTATATTGGAGTAGATTTAACAGTGTTAATAGTAACAGAAGACATACAGACTGCTTGGACAATCCCAATATTACTTCATTTTGAACATGCACAAGGTCATCTCTTCTCAGGCTCCATATGAATAGCAAAAAAATAAATGGTTTAAGAATATCATCAAGTTGATGAGGACCAATGACAAGTAGCCCTTCAGGCTTAAGATTTAAAGAGGTGCTTGTAAAAGCAAATAGGTAACTAGTTAAGTGACAACAATATGCATATGCTTTCAATATGCGCAATCATTAACATGGACTTAAATTCTAGTGTATTTAAAAAAAAAATCTATGATTCCATGTTAGACTTTTTAGTGTAAAGTCTAGAAAATGTAGCATTCAAGAAATAAAATTGGTCATATTTAGATTATACAGTACATTTTAGAACATAACCCTTTTTAAATGTAGTTCAGGAAGGCCTGAGTTCTAGGAAGAAAAATTAAGATAGAATTTACAAGGAGAAATTAATTGGGAATAAAATGAAATATAAAAACTTTATAATATTTTATCAACATTAAACAAATGTATAGTTAGTATTGAACCAATAGTAGACAAATTCGGAATGAAACTTCATCAAACATTTGGAGATATTAAAGGAAAAAATTTTAATATTTCTGCTTCTTAAGGCTGGAGAAACAATAAAAAAGATGAGAAAGAAGATGGTGTCTACAGAGAGCAGATAATGAAAATCCAACATTTTTATCACTGAGAAGTTTAGTAAAGTAAAATGCTTGTGCAAAAAAATAATAATTAAAGGAACATTTGAAGAAATCCTTGTCAGTCTTATTAAAAGTCTATTCTGATGATTTAAGATTTCCATCGATAGGCCAGGCATGGTGGTTCACACCTGTAATCCCAGCACTTTGGGAGGCCGAGACGGGTGGATCACGAGGTCAAGAGATCGAGACTATCCTGGCTAACAGGGTGAAACTCCGTCTCTACTAAAAATATAAAAAATTAGCCAGGTGTGGTGGCGGGTGCCTGTGGTCCCAGCTACTCGGGAGGCTGAGGCAGGAGAATGGCATGAACCCAGGAGGCGGAGCTTGCAGTAAGCCGAGATTGCACCACTGCACTCCAGCCTGGGCGACAGAGCACGACTCCGTCTCAAAAAAAAAAAAAAAAATGATTTCCCTCGATATCAAGTCATGTAAAAAACCAAATCTTTTGTCAATGAATTACCCTATGTTAAACTGTGCTTCATAACAAATAATTTCAAAGTCTCAGTGCATTACAACAACATATATCTTCCTAAAAGGTTATGTTTTTTGTAGATCAGCTGCTATAACTTTTCTGGGGTGTAGGATGGGTTCATATTAGCTCTCTGGCTCTTATTTCTGGCTAAGAAACAGACGTTTTCTTGGTGGTGAACACAAAAAATATGAGAGCAAGAAGCTGAACCAAATTTCTTAATAACAGTAAAATCTTTTTGCTCAGCTATGTCATATATAATATCCTTTCACAATTCACTGATGAAAATAACTCCTATGGTCACATCCAACTAACAGTTGGTTATAGGATTATCCCCTCATAGGGTTAATAAAAGAGAGTGAATGTTTGTGAGTCATACACTATACCACATTAGATATAATCTGGTAATGTGTTTGAGTTTTAAATATATAAAGAAGTTACTTTTCATATATGCTTTTCTATATATTCCATATTGTATATACACATACATAGTTAATATTGAACTAATAGTAGACAAATTCAGAATGAAACTTCATCAAACATTTGGAGATGATGAAGTAACAAATTTTAACATTTCTGCTTTTCAAGGCTGGCAAAACAAAGAAGAAAAGAAAGAAGACAGTGTCTATAGACAGCAGAAAATATATAAAAGAACAATATATAAAATAAGGAATATATATAAAAATATATATGGAAAGAGTAACTAACATTGAATCTTCACAAAAAAGAGTAAATTTACTAAATAAATGAACATCTCCCATCTTCAGAATTTACTTACAAAACAATGGTATCAGAATGAAATGGAACTGTATATACAGAGTTCCTGAAAAATAATAATTTTAAATTATTTTCTTGTTTATGAGAATAAACAGCATAAGACATAAAATAGTTTAGATGAATTACTTCTTAAATAATCTTCACAATGAAAATGTTGAAGACATATGTCAGGGTGTATTAAGAGGTAAATTAAAGTAACTTTTTTAGGCTGGCATAAAGTGATCATTATGAAGTTTTGAAAAATAGCATGATGTGGAATTTTAATTTAGCAGTGTTGTAAACGTAGTTGCAAAACAGGATGTTGGCGAAAATAATAATGTAATGGTAGAAATCTGGCTGCAAATTTCATGCTAAGTAAATCAAAACCAGTAATTAAAGTGGAAATTGTCTAGGGGAAGTAATATAATAATACATTAAATTTTTAATAATGAATTGAACATAGAAAAGAGATACAGTACCAGTAATTTGAGAATATAAGTTTATGCATACTTACAAATCTCAATCTTTGACGTAAGTAGACAACAATAATATGCATTACTTTATAAGTAGGGAAATATTCAATTAAGATACTTAATGAAATTAAAACTGAATGGTTTAAATCAATAGTTTTTTAAATTCACAATTTTGCCGATAAGCAATTTGAAATGAGAGCAGTTGCATAGTTGTTCTAGTCCAAATCTTGATTGGCTAATCTTGGTTGAGCTCACTTGTGCATCTGAGGTGAGTTGGTTTGGTTGTAGGTTTATAATGGCCTCAACCAGGATTTCTGGGAAAAGAGATTCACATGGCCTTTCAACCTAATGTCCCCAGAGAGTCTCATTTTGTGAGTAATAAATCTTTTGATATATTCTCAATGAATGTTACAGACTGAAAGTTTGTGTCCTTCGAAAATTATTATTTTGAAGGCCTAAAGCCCGGTGTGGCTGTATTTGGAGATGAAGCCTCTGAAAAAGTAATTAAGAAGAAATAAGGTCATAAAGACGGGCTCTGTTCTAATAGAATAAGTGTTTTTCTAAGAAGAGACACCAGAGAGCTTGCTCTCTCTCTCCTTCCACACATGAACAAGGAAAACATTTGAGCATAAGGGAGATGTTGACACCTAAAAGCCAAGAGATAAGTCACCATTATGAAACCTACCTTGCCAATACTTTAATCTGGGACTTTCCAGCTCTAGAATTTTAAGAAATAAATTCCTGTGGTTTATACCACCCGGTCTATGATGCTTTGCTATAGCAGCCTGAGTAGACTCATACACTGAGCAAGGAACATCATCAATCCTTACATCCAAACAAAATTTTGGGTACAGAATCGATTATATTTATTGTGGGATAGTGTAAACATTTGGCAAGGTGAGCAGGACACCCAAGTGATGGTCACCACCACCAAGGACCTTTCTTCTCTTGTTTTTGTTTGCTAACAGACTCTGTGGCCAGCAGGGGAGAATGCACTTTGGGGTGCTAGTATGCTTTCTGAGCTGTGCCGCTGCCTACTTCAGAGCTTGTGATTTGGGCTGTGCTCATTTGCTGAGTCCTAACAAGTCTCTGTTATAGATTTAACTTAACTATCCTGGGTTGGAAGTTTCTAGAGTTGGCATTTAAGGGCTAGAGTATGACATTGGGGCCATCATGAATATGGCCCTGGTTGTGTGTCTTGGCCCAGTCCTATCTGTGTCTTAGATAGAATCATGTGTCTTCATTCTGGCATAAGCCATGACTGATGCTTGGCTTAGGGGAGCAATGCTTAGCCTGTGACTGTGTTTGTTTGTTTGTTTTTGTTTGTTTGTTTGTTTTTGTCTTAACAAGGCATTGGCTTTCATTCTTACAGTGCTTAAGGGAGAGACTGAAAACCTGTGCCACACACAGGCCGGTCATGTGGTCACTAGGAAACATAGTCACCATATGGCACTCTGAGGTCCACATTTCTAAAAGGAGATGGCTGTAAGCACCCTTCAAAATGCCTTTGATGTTCCTAATACTCAGGCTTATAGAGGAAAACGCACATGGCACCCACATGGCACAGCCAAGAGGTTAATTAAACCTGAATTAAGTCTGGGATCCCTAAGCCCAATAAAGCAACCATTGCCATGGAGGAGACCTCTAACCATGACGAGTTTCCTCAGAGGAAAAAACTTACAAATATTAGCAGGATAGAGAGGACTTACCCTTTGAGGTATGTCCAGTAACCACATAGTAAAAATGAATAAGCAATAGATACATTTTTTTAAAACTGACTAAAATGGAAGAAAACTATCTTTGTAAAAAACATCAATGATTTTTCCCAAACTGGAAGTGCAGAATATGCTAAAATAATTAACACAGCAAAAATGTAAAAGGGCATTGCATGGCTTTTGCACTTCAAAACATGGGTTCTGTACTTACTTTAACATCTGCTGAAATACACCAATTGGCAAAACTTCTGTGTCTTTATCAACACCAGAACATGAATTACAGTTACATTTGGAAAAATCTGAGAATGTAATGTATCCCCTCTCCTCACACAGGAGTTAACAAACATAAAATAGCAAACAGGAATGGCTGTCATTAACCATCAGTACTACTGCTTTGCCTAAATTTTCTATATTCATGGAGCTCGTTGTCCCAATAATAAGGACATGGGTTCTGACAGAACAAATAATGTATTCAATAATAATAACATTCTGACATAACAAGTATTATAATACATTAAATAAAATTAAACGTATACTTAAATGTACACTGCTATAAATGTGACAAAACCATGAGTATAAAATGGAATTCCATGGCCTTCCCTTCTGGTTAAAATAATTAACTTAAGCTGTGGTAAGGAAAATAATGGTCCTTCATAGATGTCATGGTCTAACCCTAGAACCTGTACATTATATTATATTATTATTATACTATATTACTAGGAGAATTCAAGCGGCAGATGAAACTAAGGCTGCTAATCAGCTGATGTTAAAATAGGGCTATCCTGGATTATCTGTGTGGTTCAATATAATCTCAAGGGTTCTTAAATGTAGAAGCTGGGACAAAAGGGAAGGTTAGGGTCATGTGTGAAGAACTTGACCCACAGCTGCTGGCTTTGAATACTGAGGAGTGCCATGACTAAAGAAGTGTGGGCAACCTCAAGATTCTAGAAAAAACAAAAGAAAAGATTATCCCCTATAGTTTTCAGAAGGGATTTTGGCCCTCTCAAAACCTTGATTTTAGCCCAGTGAGGCCCAGTTTGGGTAATGGAACTCTACAGAACTATAAGATAATAAATGCATATTGTTTTGTGTAACTAAGTTTGTGGTTATTACAGCTGCTCTAGAATACCAATACATGGCTGAAATTAAAACAGGACCTTCAAGAATTCTAACAAGACCTGCTTAGAAAAGGGATTATTATCTCCATTAATTCTCTGTTTAATAGCACCTTTTGGCCTGTTCTTACACATGGAGAGAATAAATGGAGTCTCATAGTGAGTTTCTGGAACTTTATTGCCATTGTTTCAACCATTGGATTTTTCATGTTAAATTTTATTGAAGCTAGTGACTCCATTGAATCATCAACTGGTAATTATTATGTTATTACAGGTTTGTCTAAAATGTTTCTTTCCCTGCATTTATCTCTCAGGTACAGTTTGCTTTCCCTAGGATACCCCTGAGAAATCTCAGCAGCCCTG
Organism: Symphalangus syndactylus; assembly: GCF_028878055.3. NCBI lineage: Eukaryota > Metazoa > Chordata > Mammalia > Primates > Hylobatidae > Symphalangus > Symphalangus syndactylus. The sequence continues at coordinate 18,195,547 of NC_072428.2, forward strand.
CTATCACACTCAGTCTTTGCAAGCAGCATCTTAACCTCATCTAGCATTCTTGAAGAAAACAGATACGGGCATTACATTCATGTTGTCCTCCCCAAGGAGATGCATTTGATAAATTCATTCAATGCATACTAGTACTCACAAATGATCTCACAGAAATGGATAGGATATGGTTTTGCCCAAAGTAGAAGTGCGTATGACTTTCACTAAATTCTTGGCATCATTTGATCCTCAAAGGCTACTCCATCTTAGAAAATGTCAAGAAAGAGTTATTGACCTGCTCAGAAATCACATTTTAATTGTAATTATAAATTCAATATCTTTGGAAACATTTTGGATTCTGGAGGCATTGTCTTTCCCATATGCAAATTTTATATAATTCTATTATTCTATTACTTCAAATCAGCCCACTTTAAATAGACAACCCCTCAAACGATAGGTTCTAGAATCTGTGCACATTACAATGTAGTAGGCACTCTATTGCAATACAATAGGAACTTTCGTTAGTGACCACCAGAGACTGCTTCACTATACAAGTCTCAACAAACTCTCTTCATGCTTACTGAGGTCTCTAGATAACCTACAATGGCTACAAATTGCCCATGGTTCCTATACAGTAAAACTACCCTCTTCTGTCCCACATTATACAACATAGAGTGCAAGCCAGCCACATATTGGGCTCTTCTGGAGATGGACACTCTTGCAGGCTCTTCATTATTTATGCCTGTATTTGGAAATATTAGGCCATAAGCTTGTATAACCATCAAAACCTCCTGTTCAAATGGAAGTATTACCCATAGGATAAGCCCAATCTAGGCACTCTGGCATATACCACCTGTATAAAGGTGTGACTTAATCTCTCCTCAGTTCTTTTCCAGATACAACAGTGCCAAATGATGTCATCCATTTCCAAGACCCTTTGTCCACCTGTGGAGCCCTTTGAGATCACAAGTGAATAGCAAAGGTAGTTCATACACTTTACAGATGGTAGTGCCACCATCACACATGATGATGCTGAGTGGAGGGCTGCCAATGTTTACCCTCTAACTAGATTAGGATAACTGATAAAGGAAGGGACCCAAGGGTTGGCCTGGTTCCCAAAACTTCAAAAAATCACTTTAGCATTGGATATTGTGCCCATTGTACAGTCTTGGGCCACTGAAAATGGCCCTGTGGTTTGTACAATGGGAACAATTGTTTATCCAGGTTTTCCCCTGAGGGGTAAAGAACTCTAAGAATTTATTGCTTCACAGCTACACAACATATACATCAATGTTACACATCTCTCTGTGTATACTACAACCAAAATATAAGGCCTCATCAAGACAGTTCTTACACCTTCTGAACTTCAAATGTTATGGTATTGTTTATATTTCTTGGGTAAAGAATGCAGTAAAAATTTGAAAAAATAAATTCTCCTTAAATGCACTCTCTGTTTTCCCAATGCCCTCACCAAGTTGGCAGGTTCCAGGAATTGTCCATCTTCAAGGAAATTCAAGGCATGATTACGAGAGAGCAGTCTCCTAGCAGCAATAACTTTAAATAAAAGCAGACAATCAAGATTGAGTGATTGTGTGGCCTGATCACCTTTCGGATATTGTGCATTACGAGCCAGCAGGCATTTTACCAGCAAAGTAGTCATTCTAATTTCCTGCTTTCATTTTGGAAATCTTACTTTACAGGATTAGACTCTTCTTTAGTGATTGAACATGATAAAATACCCTAGTGTTAACAGGTCGAGATTAAAAAAATTTACTATTTTTTAAAGAATTTTAGGTAATTGGTTTTACTGAGTATCATGATATCGTTGTGGAATTGGCTTTTCTGTGTGACTTTCAAATGTAATTTATTAATATATGAATAAGGCAGTATATAATTTGTGTTGTTTATTAACTTTTATATATGTGGATACCTATGTAGAGAAGAAAATTATAATTATCATTTCTGCCCTGTGTATATAATAGAAATAAATATATTAAAGAATAGGCCAGGCGCAGTGGCTCACGCCTGTAATCCCAGCACTTTGGGAGGCCGAGGCGGGCAGATCACGAGGCCAGAAAATCGAGACCATCCTGGCTAACATGGTGAAACCCCGTCTCTACTAAAAAAATACAAACTATTAGCCGGGCATGGTTGCAGGCGCCTGTAGTCCCAGCTACTTGGGAGGCTGAGGCAAGAGAATGGCGTGAACCCGGGAGGTGGAGCTTGTAGTGAGCCACGATAGCGCCACTGCACTCCGGCCTGGGCGAAAGAGCGAGACTACTTCTCAAAAAAAAAAAAAAACAACAAAAAAAGAATAATGCTGATATATTATTAGGTCTATATTACATAATAGAAAATAAAATAGAGGAAACTCTCTTTTCATTCTTCAGCCCAAGTTAAATTAGCATCCATAGCTCAGCATTTATGATTGCCATCAAGGTATGTATTTAATGGACTAGCCTACTTTTTCTTTAATTTAACATTACACTATAAAATAGTTCTCATTTATTAGATTTCAGAATTGCCATATAAATTGCTGTGTAATATATTATTTATAGAGCTCCTTACGAGTATTTTCCTATAACATAGCTCATAGAAGTGACAGCTGTGACATACTACCAGCATCATAAGGATTCATTACAGCTGCAATTTTTCAGGGTCGCAGATGAGGTATAGAGATAAAAGGTGGTATAAAACTAGGAGAATATAGCCTCCCAGTTTATTTTGATACACAGTTTTATAATGGGGAGTATTTTTAAAATCACTCCCCTACCAATGAGTGTGAGGATGTACTACAATTTTCTCTCATGGATATTGACTTCCAAAATTTTGTTGTTTTAAATTCACCTGTTTAAATAGGCAAATCTTGCATAATTTATTATTATTTTTTAAAATTTTATGTTTAATTTTTAAAACAAATACCCAGATATTCAAATGCTGGGTAAAAATAAAGCATTTTGCTGTCTTGTTTTTCTTTATATTTTTGAGTTAGATTGTTGTCCAGAAGTACTGTACCTATTACAACTACTTTGATCCAGTTTAATGCATGAATCAACATCAGATAGCTATCTGGTGAAATAGGTATTAGCAGTTATTATATTCCTTTCTAACTCAGTTGGCAAAATTGGCACCCTGGGATAATTTATATTTCTGTGATCACTACTGCTTCTATTAGTAGAGCACATAATTTAGACCTAAGCCAAGCAACACACTGTATCACTTATATTCATTGGTTGGTTAAGAGAGCAGCATAAATTAAATCTATCAGCATATATGCCAGTACTATTCACTGGGAATTCTAGACTAAAAGTACTTATTGTTTGTTGTGAGTGACTTGGGGTAAATGTAGTCACTAGAGCTGCAATCCGTCATCTAGAGGTTCAAAAGAGAGAGACTTTTTAAAACTGAAGTCAACACACAGTGAGAAGTGCTGAAAAATATTGAGCAAGATATCCTCTGTCCACATGGACCAAAACAAAGCAAAATAAATAAATTACAACTTAATGAGGGAACAATTTCTTTGGTGGTTTGTTTAAGTCAACTTGAATTGAGTTTGACTTAATGAGAAAACAATTCCTTTGGTTGTTTGTTTAAGTCAACTTGAATTGAGTTTGGCAACTTTCAAGTAAACAAGCTCTAACTAGCATTTACTGTGAAGAGCATTGTTAAGTGTCAAGTCAAAAAATCCAATAGCCATACAGCATTTACTATGAAGAGCATTGTTAAGTGTCAAGTCAAAAAATCCAATAGCCGTACTTGGGAAGAGTCTGATAAATAGAGGAAAAGATCAACTATGTGTTTCACAGTAAGCATAAGGTCAAGATAACCCAACTTTTATAATGTCATTCTTTATGCCCTGATGGAGGAGTAAAAGGGCATGTGGAGAGAGCTTCACTTGGGTATATAATTCTGGGTCTGCTTTTTCATTTATCATTCTCCTCATGCCAAGACATTTTTTAGTGTTCAAAGAAAATGGAATAGTTCCTATGTCCCAATGTAAACATGATTTTTATCTAGCTATATAAATAGAAAAAAAATAGGCCCACCATAATTCCTTTTTTCTTTTTAGTTTCTTTACCATTTCATTTTTGAAGAACAATTCCTTCCAGAATCACTAAGATATATCTTTTAGAACAAAAAAAAAATAGATATCATTGTCCCCAAGTAGACAGTTGCCATGAGAGATGGACCCAAAGATCCATATAAAATAATTGACTTTGAAAAAAACAACAAGGTTATTTCAGTTCAAGAGTGTCATTTATGATATATCCATCCAAGTATCTACATATCCATCCATCCCTGTCTATCTATTATAGCTATCTTAATTATATATTTAAATATTTTTATTTAAATATCTTTACAATTATGACATTTTTCAAACATTTTATAATAAGCTTTAGAAGTTAAAATCATCATCCTTTTCCTTTCACTCTTATTTTGTTCTTATTTCAAAGTCTGATACAATTTCTAAGTTAATTCCCAAAAGGGATCCTTCTGTCTACTGTAATTTATGTCTTTTATCTTCACTTTAAATGTAGCATCATTTTATTTAGCAGATCTTATGTTCCTGGCACTTCTGCTAACAATTCTCTATCTTGATTTAAAATTACCAGAATGTCAGAAAAATAAGCTGTCTTAAATTTGCACCATTTTTGTTACCTCTTTTCATTTATGTTTTTGCCCTTTACCTAAAAACCCACAAAGAATCTGAGACAGAATCATAGCTATATTTTTATAACAAACTTTGGCTAATTTTGAGTTTTATTTTAAAATTTGTAGTGTTTTAAACTTTGGAATTGGGTAGAATTGAGAATTAAAAACTGGAATTGATAAACTTGGGTACAAGTTTTTAAAGACAGAAGTCTAAATGGAGTAGTCTTGGCTAAATCTTTCTTTTCTTTTATCAATTTTATAATTATTTAATACCCTGATTTCTCTACAAATAGATTTTTGGTGTTTTGGACCTGAAGCAGTTTTTATTCTTCTTTGGTTGAGGCTAGTTAATCATCTGTGCTTATATAGAATAATACACATTCCTTACCTTATCCCTGTTTTCTTATGTGAGATTTATTCATGTTATTACTGAAGTGCACAGAATAGAGAAAATTATCTTATTATTTTATTGTGCTAATTGTGACTTTGTCAATCAAAATATACAAAGATTATAATATAAAATATGAAGTAAAATGTGAGCCAGAAGGGGACACACTAAAAATGACTTTCCCCCACTCTTGATATTCTTATACATGTTTTAGTTGTTACTCCTGTTAATAAGAGATGATAAGACTAATGGGGAGTGTGAAGGGGATTGGAAGCAGATATTGAGAGGAAAAAAGCATCTACTATTTGTAAATTTGCTAAAAGTTTCCTTATTTTATGTTGTTTGTCAGGATACCTCTAAAATTTTCTAACTTTCAATGATGAAAACCTGTTTCTAATTCTGGAAATTAGCCCCAAGAGTGGGACAGTTACAGCCACAAAGAAATGAGCTAAGGGTATGTAGACAAATAGGTTGAAAGCATGAGGGATTTTAAGGAAAGATAAAGAATATCCCTAGTTGTAAGAACAAGAAAAAGAAACAAGTCCACTTTCCCTAATCTGGATAGATCTGCTTTGAGAGAAAACATTCAAAGGGCAACAGCTTCCTGAAGGCAGCAGTTGTTTCGGTTTATATTTACACCTCTTACATTTAATGCAATACTGCCAAGTGGTAGCTACTCAAAAAAAAAAAAGATTAATAAAGTAAACTATATATGACTGGGTCAACCTGAATATTTGTTCTTTAGATAAGCAAACTGAATTTCAGAGACCGAAGCAACTTGAGGTTTGTAGCAGAGATGGGACTCCCATGTTGGCCTTCTGACTCTCTGTATGGCTTTCCTTCCATTCTGCTTGGAATGTGGCAGGCCCATTCATTTAAAAACTGAAATTTTATTATATATTTTCTGATGTTGATTATGTACTAAAATGTTCATTCATTCATACTTTCTTTCTCAAAGGCTTTAGACCAATCTAGACTAATGCTTTTAAATTGTTCTCTCCTCAATAATCACTTTCAAAATCATTAAAGGCAATGATACTGTCCAGGGCTGCTTGCAGTATAAGGCTTTGATCACCAAACACTTGCCATTGTCATACTTCCGAAGCCATATCAGTTAAACATTCAATCTAATTAAATACATTTTCTCTCCTGGTATATAGAAATTCTATAGCTGCCATTGAATATAAGTATAGAGACTTTTCTATAAAATGTACATTCTCCTTGAATTTTGCACTTAATTGCATGATTGTATAAATCTTCTACCACCCTTCCATGTATGCCAAGATTAAGAATGTCATATATTTACATCAAAAATAAAAAACAGAACCAGAGATGTGAAGTGACTTAAATAAAATAGAGGCTAATAGACCTCGAATTGCTCCTCCTTCCCCTCAAATTCATTCCAATTTTCGTTCAAAGTGTTAGTCATGATAAAACTTCTGTATATGCCTACAGATTGCATAAATATAATTGAATCTGGAACATTTATTTATATACCATAAAAAGATACAGCTTATCAAATAATAGCTTATCAAAATAATAATGAAGGTATTTATTCTTCAAAGAATTGTCATCTTAAGACTAGAAAATGTCTGCATATTTCTTCAGTGTTATAATGTTCTAATTTATTTTTAATTAAAAATAATAAGTATTTTTAGTTCACTTAGATTTCTTTGGGTTAACACAAAATAAATCTTGGTAAACGTAAATACATTTAGTTCACAAAATGTTATTGTGTGATGCTATTTTCTCAATAGACAAATCTTACAACTACTTTAAAGTTATTGTTGCCAATTTTCTACAACATTAAATATTAAAAGAGCTTTAAATATATCTTTATATTTACTTAAATTAATAAACTTCGCACTTTACATCAGTTTTAGGTTCAAGCAAAATAGAACCGAAAGTGCAGAGTTCCCACATAACCCCTGTCCCCACATATACACAACCTATACCACTATTAACATCCCACGGTGTCTTTTCTATACTTTTGAGTTGGAAAACAATAGTATTCAAAAATTCAAGGAAACATATAGATTTTTATTCATAAACCTGTGAAAGAAAACTTCTACTCAAAATATTAGTTCGCACATTCAAAGCAACCCTTACTAAGAAATCAGCACACGGAATCAAGAAGCTTTATATAATATACAAATCATTTGAAAGGAACAGTCAGGGGAAAGAGATGGATAATTATTAGAAGAAACAATTATGAGTAGTTAGGAACACAGTCACAACACTGTCTTGTGCTGAGAACTGTTATAAATTTTCCAATTATACTATATTGCTAAATAGTTACATTGAGACTTGGCTTTGTTTTTTTTAATACAGAAGGGATATATTAAACTGCAATTTTATGCTCATATTCATCATAAAGTTGTGTTATATGTTTAAATATAAAATAAATCTTATGCCTTCCTGACTCACCACCTTCAATAAGAGAAGAAATCATTCGCAGTGTCCTCAATATTACCTTAACAAACCAAAATAATTCCACATTTCATATTTATTTTTTCTGTCTTCTGCCTACTTCCAAACAATCTATGTCCTAATAGCCTTGTGGTCACAGAATATAGGCCCCAACATTTTATAGTATTTCTTTAGTAATCATGTAACAAATGTTAATTTTTTTTTGAAAATTAATGAATAGCACATGGAAGAATTGATATACAGTGACATACAGTTCTCCATAGAAAGTTTTGTCAAGTGTCTTTCTAAACAGTATCACTCACCTCTGAGATTTAATGCCAGTCTTGAGTAAAGGGCTTTTTCACAGATTACTTCCAAATTCTCAATGTTTCATTGAGTTGTAAAGTACTTCAAATATGCAAACTAACTAATACTTAGAATTGGTAAAATACAGAGAATCAGAATCTGGATATGGTAGCTCTGTTGAAGTTTTAGTGGCTAATGAGTGATGCTGTATTTGACCTCTCAAGCTAACAATCCATTGAAAGTTTCTAAATTAGGGTTAATAGGTATTAGTATATCTATCTATATCTATATCTATATAGATATAGATAGATATACTAATATATATACACACACTATATATACTATATTATATATATAATTATATTTGTCATTATTCTGATGAAGTTGATGCTGGTTAATATGACTTACTGTAAATATTAAGTAAGTTTTACAATTTTAAATCCACCCTCCTACTAGTCAAAGGCAGATCAAAACTAAGAAAAAAGGAAAAATGAAATGGGGGAAAGGGCCAAGAGGTAATCAGAAACTGTGTTCCAAGAAAGCAAGAAGATTTCATTAGAAAAAAGGATAAAGCTCCAAATTACCACTTATTTCCTTCAAACACCAAAGTGTACTAGAATAATTCACCGGTGTAATTGGAAGTGATTATTATCTGAAAACAATATCCGTGGTAGAGGAGGGTTTGCTATAAGTTTATGAGGAATGCTTGGATCTTACATGGCCTTCATAGCTATAGACAAGAAAGGAGTTCAGAAAGAGAGGATAATACCTATTTCTTCTATCTCTGTGAATACTTCTTAAATGTTTTCAATAACATGGAACACTCAAAGAACAACAGACTCATAGACCTGTTTATTTAACATCTTCAACAGAACAGCTAATAGCCATATCAAATTAACTGTCAGAATCAAACCTTTTAATCTTTTATTGAAGTATAATTGACATAAAATAAAATGTACAGATTTTAAGGCTACAGTTTGATGAGTTTTAATAAATGTATGTATATATATAACAAGTACATTGGTCAAGATTTAGATTATTTTTATCCCATGACATCTCCCAGGTAAGCACTATTATGATTTCCATCATTTGTTTTGATTATTTTAACCTGTTCTAGAGCTTCACATTAATGAAATAATATAGCATGCACTCTTTCGTATGCCTTCTTTCACACAACTTTTTTTTAGATTTTTCTCATGTTATTGAATGCAACAGTAGTTTGTGTCTGTTTGCTGCAGATTAGTATTCCATTTATTGTATAACATTGTTTTCATCTATTTACCTGGAAATAAGCACTTAGATTTTTTTTCCCACTGTCTGTATATTTTGAATGAAGTTGCTAGTTCTTGTAAAAAAAAGTGGATAAATTTTTTTGCTTATGTTTAGTAAATAACAAGAAGTGAAATGGCTGAGTCATGTGATAAATGTGTTTAAATTTAGAAGATATTTTCAAAATCTTTTCCAAGGTAGTTGTATCCATTTTAATTCCTACCAGCAAGTCAAGTGACAGCTTCAGCTGATCCACATCATTACCAACACTTAGCATCAGTCTTAGTTAATTGTAGCCATTCTAATGTGCTAGTGCTGTATGCTGATTTAAATTGTATTTCCCTACTGTCTAAGGATGTTGAGCATCATTTCATGTGCTATTTTTTATCTTTATTTTTGTGTGTATGAACTTGTGAAGACTTGCACAGGTCTTTTGTTAATTTCATATTGGGTGATTTTGATTTGGTTATATTGTAGATGTAAATGTCAGATATACACAATGTCTCTTCTAGTACGTTGTTTTAAAATGTTATTGCACAGAATTTTTTGAAGAAAATTAGCCACTTTTTTATTATTAATTTTTGTGTCCTGTCTAAGAAATTTTTGCAAACCCAAGTATCCTCCGGTAGATATCTTTAAGGCTTTATAATTTTAGCCTTTTAGTTTTGGTTATTTTTTCCTATAAAGATAATATGTGTGGGGTATAAGGTAGAATAATTATTAAAACAGTAGTTACCAAAGTGTTCCTGCATTATTCACTGAAAAAACTTTCTTTTCCTTTTTCAAGTGCTATGGCATTTTTGTAACAGTTAATTCTCTATATTATTGTGGCTTATTTGCAAGCATGCCATTTTATTGACTTAGTTCTCTTTTTTCTCCATTTTTTTTTTTTGGTTCAAGAATTTTTTTCCAGGTCTTTTGAAATTTTAAGTATATTTTAGAAAAAATATGAATTTATACAAAAATATGGGCATAATTTTGATTCAGACTGTTAAATATAAAGATAAATTTGGAGAAAAGTCATATATTAAAATACTGAATTTTGAAACAAAGTCACAGCAAACATCATATTGAATTAGGAAAAGTCGAAAGCAGCCCCATTATGAACTAGAACAAGACAACGATGTTCACTGTCACCAGTACTATTCAACATAGTACTGAAGTGCTAGTCAGAGCAATCAGGCAGAGAAATAAATAAACGTCATCTAAATTGGAAAACAAAGTCAAATTATTTATATTCACTAATTATATAATCTTATACTTAGAAAACCCTGAAGACTCCTCCAACAGACTTCTGGACTTGATAAACAATTTCAATATAGTTTTAGGATAGAAAATTAATGAATAAAAATCAGTTGTATGCCTATAGACTGACAAGACTCAAGCTGAGAACCAAATTGAAAACTCAATCCCATTTACAATAAACACACACACATATACACACACACACCCACTTAGGAATGCATTTAACCAAGGAGGTGAAAGACTTCCAGAAGAAGAACTACAAAACATGGGTGAAATAAATTATAGATGGCATAAACAAATGGAAAACGATCTCATGCTCATGGAATAGAAGAATCAATATTATTGGCATGACCATACTGCTCAAAGCAATCTACAGATTCAATGCAATTTCTATCAAATTATCATCATTTTTTACAAAATTAGAAAAAGCAAGCCTGTGAAACAAAAAAGAGCCCAAATAGACAAAGCAATCCTAAGTAGAAAGAACTGAGCTGGAAGCATCACATTACCTGACTTCAAACTATACTACAAGGCTACAGTAACCAAAACAAAAATAGACACATAGATGAAATGGAACAGAATAGAAATCCTAGAAAAAACACTGCGTACCTACAACCAACTGATCTTAAACAAAGTTGACAAAAATAAACAATGAGAAAAGGATACCCTACTAAATGGCACTGGGAAATTTGGCTATCTGTTATGCGTAAGAATGAAAACAGACCCCTATCCCTTACCATATACAAATATTAACTCAAGATGGAGTAAAGACTTAAATGTAAGACCTGAAACTATAAAAATCCTAGAAGAAAGCCTAGGAAAAACTCTTCTGGATATTGGCCTAGGCAAAGAATTTATGACTATGACCTGAAAAGCAAATGTATCAAAAACAAAAATAGACAAATGGGAATTAAACGAAAGAGCTTCAGCACAGAAAATAAAGTAAAATAAAATAAAATAAAATAAAATAAAATAAAATAAAATAAAAAATCCGCAAACAAGCATCCTACAGAATGGGAGAATATATTTGCAGACTCTGCATCTGATAGAGGACTAATAGAATCTGTACAGAACTGAAATCAGCAAGAGAAAAACATAACATTGCATGTCTTCTTTTTGGAAGCTCCATCCATGTTGTCATGGAATCCACCATGACCTGGCTGATTGGGATAAACCAAGTCATGGAATCAACCTAAGTGTCCATCATTGGTGGACTGGATAAAGAAAATTTAATATATATACACTATGTAGTCATTATAAAAGAATGAAATCATGTCCTTTGAAGCAACATGGATGGAGCTTCCAACAAACATATGAAAGCCACCAACAAACATGAAAAAACACTCACCATCAATAATCATCAGAAAAAAGCAAATTAAAATGCAAATTATGTGAAGATGTCTATTATCTTCTGGTATCAATGTGATACCATCTCATACCAGTCAGAATGGCTATTATTAAAAAGTTGAAAAATAACAGATGTTGGCAAGGCCATGGAGAAAAGAAAATGATTATACACTGTTAGTAGGGATACAAATTTTTTAGCCACTGTGGGAAGCAATTTGGAAATTTCTCAAAGAAATAAAAATAGAACTAACATTTGACCCAGCAATACCACTACTGATTACTTACCCAAAGGAAAATAAACTGTTATGTCACAAGGATACCCTCACTTGTATTTTTATTTCAATGCTATTCACCATAGTAAAGTCATGGGATCAACCTAATGTCCATCATTGGTGGATTGGATAAAGAAAATGGGATATATACACCATAGATTACTATGCAGTCATTAACAAAGAATGAAATCATGTCTGTTGAAGCAACATGGATGGTGCTGGAGGTTATTATCTTAAGTGAAATAACTCAGAAACAGAAAATCAAATACCGCATATTCTCACTTATAAGTGCGAACCAAATAATGGGTACGTATAGACATATGAATGGAAATAATAGATGCTGGGTATTCCAAAAAGGTAGAGTGGGAGGGAACGAGGGTCTAAAAATTACCTCTTGGGTACAATGTTCACTATTTGGGTGATGGGTTCACTAGAAGTCCAAATCTCACCATTATGCAATATATCCTTGTAACACCTGTGTGTGTACCCCAGAATCTAAAATAAAACATAAATAAAAATAAGATATTGAGTTTGCGTGCATGAACATGGTTTCTCACTCTACTTATTAAAATATCATTTAATCTTCCTATAATATAATCTACAGTTTTAGTGAAGATGAAAATGTCTATTATCATCTGTGTTGAATATATTTCTAAGTATAGCATCTTTAACAGTTTTGTTGAGGTACAATTGATATTTAAAAACTGCACATTTAATATACATTAGTTCTTCTAATTATCTATGGGGTTATGTCCCAATAAACCCATCATAATTTAAAATACAGTAAGTTGAAAATGCATTTAATATACCTAACTTACTGAACATGGTATTTTATCATAGCCTACCTTACATATGTTCAGAACATTTACATTAGCCTATAGCTGGGTTAAACTACAGTTGGGTGAACTTCTTAACAAATTCTGAAGTCCACAATTATGTATTGCTAGCTATATTGTACAGCACACTTCTAAAAGAATTTATTCATCTTGCATATACTCATTGAGTAAAATTTTGCTCCCCATTCTCCTTTCTTCCCAGACCCCGGCGACCACCATTCTATTCTTTGCTTCTAGAAGTTTTACTATTTAGATACCTCATATAAGAAGAATCACGCAGTATTCATCCCACTGTTGCTGGCTTAATTCATTAAGCATAATCTCAAGATTTATCCATGTTGTCACAGATGGTAGAATCTGTTACTTTTTAAGTGGAATAGTTCTCCATTGTGTATATTTGTCATGTTTTCTTTATCAATTTTTCTGTCTATGGACATATAGACCGTTAACATATCTTGGCTATTTTTAACAATGTCGCTATGAACATAAGAGGGGAAACATCTCTTCAAGATCCTGATTTCAATTATTTTGTATATTTTGTAAATAGACTCAGAAGTGGGATTGTGGGATCCATTAACAGTTGTAGTTTCGATTTTTTGAGGAATCTCCATGCCATTCTTTATACTTTTATCACTATTTTTCATTCCCACCAACAGTGTACAAAGATTCCGATTTCTCCACATCATTGCTGACACTTTTGTGTATATGTGTGTGTGTGTGTGTGTTTGTTGCTTCTGAGACGGAGTCTCGCTCTGTCTCCCATGCTGGAGTGCAGTGGCACGATCGCGGCTCACTGCACGCTCCGCCTTACGGGTTCACGCCGTTCGCCTGCCTCAGCATCCCGAGTAGCTGGGACTACAGGTGCCCGCTACCACACCCGGCTAATGTTTTTGTATTTTTTTTTTTTTAGTAGAGACGGGGTTTCACCGTGTTAGCCGGGAGGGTCTCGATCTCCTGACCTTGTGATGGGCCCGCCTCGGCCTCCCAAAGTGCTGGGATTACAGGCGTGAGCCACAGCACCAGGCCATATGTGTGTTTTAATAATAGCTGCCATAATAGATGTGAGTTAAACATCTATTATGTTTACATAATATTACATAATATTACAAGTTAATATCTTGTTGTAAATTTTATTTGAATTTCCCTCATGATTATTGGTGTTGAGCATCTTTTCTTATGTCTAGTAACCATTTATATGTCTTCTTCGAAGAAATGTCTATTGAGGTACTTTCCCATTTTTGAAGCTTTTATTTTCTGTTGAGTTGTAATCTTTTCTTATACATATTGAATATTAACCACTTTTCAGATATGTGATTTACAAATATTTTTCTCCGATTCTGTGTGTTACTTGCTCATGGTGTTATCTCGTTTGCTATAAAGAGGTTTTTTTTGTTTGTTTTATATAGTCCCACTTATCTATTTTTGCTTTTGTTGCTTGTGCTGTGGTGTCATATAAAAAAAAAAAAAATTGCCAAGACCAATGTCAAGAAGGTTTTTCCATATGATTTTTTTTAGTGGTTTTACAGTTTTATGATTTACATTTAAATCTTTAATCCACTTTGAGTTGATTTTGTGCATGGTATAATATAGGTGTCCAATTTCATTTTGTTGCCTGTGAATACCCAGTTTTCTCAATACTAGTTCATGAAGAGATCATAATTTCCCCATAGTGTATTGTTAACATTCTTGTTGAAGATCAGCTGACTGTATATGGGTAGGTTTATTTCTGGACTCTCCATTCTGTTCAATTTGTCTACTGTTTTTATGCTAGTATCATACTGCTTTAATTCCTGTAGCTTTGTTATATAGGTTAAATTCAAAAGTGTGATCCTTCTAGGTTTGTTTTTATATTTCTCAAGGTAATTTTGTTTATTTTGGAGTTTTTTTTTTTTTTGGTTCCACATGAATTACAGGATTGTTCTCATCTGTTTCTGTGAAAAATGCCACAGGAGTTTTGCAAGATAGCACTGATTTGTAGATTGCTTTGGTATTATGAACATTTTAAGAATATTATTTCTTGTAATGTGTAAACAAATAATATATTTCCATTTCTTTATGTCTTTAACTTATTTCAAATGTGTTTTGTAGTTTTCAGTATGCAGCTGTTTAATCTTCTTGGTTGAATTTATTCCTAAGCATTTTATCCTTTTTGATGTTATTGTAACTGGAATTTTTTTTTATTTTCATTTTCAATAATTTGTTGTTAGTATATGAAAACACAGCTAGTTGTATGTTTATTTCATATCCTCCAACTTTACTGAATTTTATACTAGTACTAAAATGTTTTTGATGTAGTCTTCAGGTTTTTCTACATGTAAGATTATATCATCTGCCCACGAAAATAGTTTCATTTCCTCCGTTCTGAATAGACATCTTTTATTTATTTACTCTTCACCTAATTGCTCTGGTAGGACTTCCAGTACTACGCTGAATAGAAGTAGTGAGAGTGGACATCCTTGTCTCATTCCTGAACTTAGAGGAATAGCTTTCAGCTTGTCACCATTGAGTATGATGTTAACTTTGAGCTTATCATCTTTGACTTGCATTATGTTAAGGTACATTCTTTCTATACCTAATTTTTTGAGAGTTTTTATTGCAAACATGTTGAGTTTTGTGAAATGCCTTTTCTGGACCTATTGAGATGATCATATGGTTTTTATTGTACATTCCATTAATGTAGTGTATCACATTTTTTGATTTGCATATTTTGAACTCTGCATTCCAGGAAAAAATCTCACATGGTCATGGTGAATGAACCTTTTAATATGCTTTGAATTCAGTTTGCTAGTGTCTTTTAAGGATATTTATATCTGAGCTCGTAATGGTTATTGGTTGGTAATTTTGTTGCTTGTAGTGTCTTTAGTACGCTTTGGTATCAGTGTAAGCCACGGCACAAAAAATGAGTTTGGTAGTGTTGCCTATTCTTCAATTTTTTGGAATCTCTTGTGAAGGGTGGCCACTAATTATTCTTTAAATGTTTGGTAGAATTCACCAGTGAGACCAGTCAAGTCCTGGAATTTTTTTTTTTTTTTTTTTTTGTTAGGATGCATTTGGTTAATGATGGAATTGCCTTACTCTTATTGGTCTGTTCAGATACTCTATTTCTTCATGATTCAGTCCTGGTAAGTTGTGTGTTTCTATGAATCTGTTTCTATAGTTTATCCAATTTGTTGTCATATAAATGGTATTAGTAGGCTAATGTTTATTTCTATGGAAAAAGTACTTTATTCCATTATACTTATTATTTCTCTTTGTTTTTGAACTTGGTTTTATTTTGCTCCTCTTTTCTAGTTTTCTAAGGTAGAAGCCCAGATCATTGACTTTAAACCTGTCTTCTTTTAAATGTAAGCATTTTAATCTTATAGTTACCTTATGAGCATATTTTAGCTTCATATTACAAATCGTTATATTTGGTGTTCTTTTTTTTATTCAGAACAATTACACATTAATCTAGAGACATTATTTGTCCTATGGGAAATTTAGATGTGTTACTAATTTTGAAATAATCTGGACTATCTTGCTGATGTTGATTCTGTCCTTATTGTTGCTTTGGTCAGAGAACATATTCTGTATGACTGAAATTTATGGAGGCTTATTTCATAACAATAATGTATTTTGGCAACTGTTCGATATGCTCTTGAGTAAAACAATGTACCCTCTTTCTGTTGTTGGAAGTGTTTTCCACATTTAAATTATGTCGAGATGATTGATATTTTGGTCTAAGTCTTTAAATTCTTACTGATTTTAATCAACTTTATTAAAATATAATCTATATACACTTACATCTACACATTTTAAATATAAAGATTTATTATTTTAACAAGCATAAAAAGTTATAATCAAGATATAGTACATTTCCAGAACCTCAAAAACTTCCCTCATGTTTCCTTCAGTGAATCCAAATCCACCTCACTCCCAGACCTCATGAAACCAACTGATCTAATTTCTGTCACTAAAGGTTAGTGAGCTTTCTTTCCTACAATTTCACATACATGTGTAAACTTTCTGTAAGATTCATTTTGAGGTTAGTCTGTACTGTATTTCTGTATTAGTAGATTGTTTCTTTTTACCATTGAGTATTCTATTATATAAATAATATAATGTGTTATTCCATTTATCTATTGATAGATATTTGGATTGTTTTTAGTTTGGGGTCATTTTGCATAAAAGCTGCTAAAAGCATTTGTGAATTAGTCTTTTTGTAAAAAAAGGCTTTTATTTTTCTTGGGTAAATACATTGAAGTGAGATTGCTGGGTTCATGCTGGGTTCATATGACTTACAATTGTGGAAAATTTTATCTTGTTTTTAAAAGTGCTCTAATAATTAGTACTGTCTTAGAAAAAAATAAATTCTATATGTGTGCTCTTCAATAAGTAGCCACTGCCCTCCTGTATTTAATTTTAATATTTAATTTAATTTTAATTTTAATTAACTAAAATAAATTTAAAATTGAGTCAAACTAGCAACATTTTAGTGTTCAGTACCCACATGAGTCTAATTGTAACTATACTAAACAGCAGAGATTATTGAAGAAAATTGTATTGGATAGTTATGGTCTATATAACTAGTTCTTACTGTGCTATTTAGAGTGAGGAAAAAACAACCCTATGTATATATATATATATATATATATATATATATATATATATATAGTAGCTTAACAACATCTGAGTAAGAGTATTCAAATGTTTACTTTTTAACTATTATAATAATATTCAAATTATTTCAATCACCAAGGAAGAAATTGTTGAGTTATTGAAAACTATAAGATCTATACAAAACGAAGGCTGGTAATCATGTTTAATTAATATCATGGGTTTGACCATTGGTCTCTGGACAGTTTGCAACACACAAGAGCTTGACCCAGAGCATATTCCACTTATTATGCTCTGCCAGTTACACGTTCCATACTCCTAACCTACAACACTAAAAAAAGGAAAGAAAATCATGTCATCTTCTCAGGCTGCTGCTTTCCTCCACTCTTATGAATTCTTTTTCAGGGGTCCCTTACTTTTGATCTCAAAGAGATCCCGGAGGAGTGAATGTGCATGAGAGAATGAAAAATGAATCTCTCCAATGATTCCTTCAGGTTTTCAAGTTATCCAATAAGTCCATGTCGTGATCATTTCTAAAGTGTCTGAAAATGTATTTGTATATTTAATTATTATATTTTAACTAAATTATTTTACATAGGCTCTGGGATCAGCTGGTAGGGTTCAAGCCCAGGATACTTCCTTGCCATGAGATTTAGAGCAAGTAACTTGAACTCTCATTGACTTAGTTCCTTCATGTAATATAATAGCCGAATATTGCCCTTCTCAAGGTAATAAGGATTAAGTGGTTTACACATGTTAAGCACTTAAAAATGTGTCTACCACATAGTGATGATTCAATAAACATTCAATTGCCATAACTATTTTTATTAATACTTTATTTTAGATAGCTCACTGTAGTGGTATGACTAATATAGGATTTAATATTCTAAGTATTACATAAAATGTTATGTTTATTACATGGTATATCAATTTAGAGTAATTAATATAAATATATTCATATTTTTGATTATTAAAGATTTTAGCTGTTGTCTGCTATGTCAAATACACTAGAAATTTTATTAATATACATAAAATCGTTGGATATGGTCTATAAACTTCTCAAATATTGATATCATACTATACCTCTAGAGAGAAGGTAATTAATTCTGTAACTCAGAGACAACCACTGCCATTTATTAAGACTATCCTACTTCATATATATTGTGAAGATTGGTAATGAGAATCAAAAATCTTTTGTTAGAATCCAAAGCCTCAGCTTGTGCTTCTTGGGTCATTTCAATTGTTTGGATTTTATTCAACTGAAATAAGGCTCCTGTCCATATGCATCCCTTTCTTAAGTCTAAGGCCTCAAAACAAAGTTATCCCCATGCTGGGTAAAATCGCTTTCACTCTAAATCCCAGAAGTTACATGATCAGAGCGAAAGGTGTCACTGAGAAGAGTTTATCTAAAGGAAATAAAAGCTAACCTGCACATTACCAAGTTAACATTATTGAATACATTAGTGTCTACAATGGCTTTATTTTTTTTTTACCCATGAAGGGCAAACAGTGCCTTGATTAAATGTGTTCCTTTAATGACATCTTTAATCTACATAATAATTATTTGCTTCCTTAAGTTTCTTCTCATCAACTGAAAGTTTAACTTTGCAAATGGAATATTCTCAGAAGAGTGGTACTGTTAATAGGGCTGAATTCCTAACAGAAAGGCACAAGAAGATCTTGTGCAAATTAACCAGGACCCTTGAGGAAGGCCATGCTCATGTAGGTACTTAATTGATTTTGTTAATGATGATGATACACTTCATGAGTACAAGCATCAATTAGGGAGAAAAGTAACTTGCCATGGTTTAGTAAGCAGAATGTTCAAGAAAGCAAGGGACTGCAGGGAAGATATCTTAATTGTGTGAACTACCCATTTTATGTTCCAGGAGAGATGTGAATTGTCATTTCCCTTTTAATCACTTACAATAACCTTGAAAAATCCCAGGATTAAATGCCTAAAGAATCTCTAGATAATACTAGAAAACACCTGACTAAAAATCCACAGCTAGGTGAATCTCAGGTTCAGGTAATGCTCCCTTGATCCTTCACAACCTGTTATATAAAGGTGGAGCTGTCACTGCTCTCAAAAGTAATTGTACAAACCTACCATTTTCTCTGCAAAAAGGTGTGGTTTTTTTGTTTGTTTTGTTTTTTTACAAATGGCATATTAACCACAGGTTAGCTTTTGTAGGAGATTAAAATGTCTGTATTTACTACAGTATCTTCTCTAATTCCATCAAACATAATTATCAACATAAAAGGGCATTCATTTTTAATAGAGCCTTAGAAACAAGGTGGTTGTCAGTAAAGTATACTGAATTCAGCACACAAAATGTTTTGGATTTAGTTACTTAAGATTTATTTAGCACTGAATTGAGTATGGTAGATACCCCTCCAAGACTAAAGCACTCATTCCCCAGTTGATGAAAGTCAATTTGCTCATTCCTGAAGCCCTTTTCAGGAATTTTCCTTCAGTGGAGGAAACCACCTCAACTAAGATTGTGTGCAGTCCCTGGAGTCAGCCCATGTCTAATGACTGTTTTATGTAAGTTAAAGACCAGGCTTATTTTTGCCTCAGTTGGAGTATTCTGCTCCCTTTAGGACTGGTGAGGCATCTGTTCCAGTTGTACCCCAGTTCAATTTATCTTTCTTCCCAATATTATTTCTTTTACTGCTCACAGATACTGTTTCCAAATCAATCCCCAATAAAAGTCCTGAATATAAATTCAAGAGTTACAGAGTCTGTTTTCTACGGAAACTAATCAACTACTGCATTACTAGGAGATGTCCTAGGAAGCCGACTTAAACCTGGATTACTTACCTTCTAGTTGGCAATGAAGACTTCATCACCTGCAGTAGGTGAAGAATTAAAAGATCTTGATATGTGATTTAAGAGCATTTGCTAAAACTTTCCATGGTAATGAGCTAGGATCAATACCTGTGCTAAAGAATGCACTGGTAAGTGCAGTATCTCAAGATGTTTGGAAGTAATAACAATGAAGTCTATTGAATTGCATAGCTGTTTCTAAGGGCCAGTGATGATGACAGGAGAAAAAAAAAAGTATGAGGGTGATTGATATAAAGCAGATTGAGAATGCCAGAGGACTTCTTAGTAGCATATAAAAAACCAGGGACAGAAAGAGACTGAGAATCTGGACCAAACCTTAATTATAAGACTAGAGATCTCCAAGAAATATTGAATTGTTAATTCTGGCAGTTCTGGTATACCAAGATGAGGACTCCGATTAAGAAAGGGTGGATACCTAAGGTTTAGGATGAAGTGTATGGATTGATGCACTTGAAAATGGTAAAATCTCAGTTTTGCTCAAACCTTCTGAGATTACAGAAGTTTCTCACTCCTCCCTGTTAAAGCAAAGATGTACCTCTTGCTTTAAGATGAAGCAAAGGCTTATCTCTCACAGAACAACACAGGTTTCATTCAGGATCTGGCTCTGACTCCTCTCTGGTCCAACAGATTTAAACTAGAGCCAAGTCATGTTGTAACTCAGCAGACAAAGTACTGGGCCTGCTAAAGGAAGGAAGGACGTTACATATGAAAACATTGCAGGAGCTAGCCAGGCAGGGCTTGGGTTGTCTGGATATTCCATGAAATAGTACATTGACCCCCTTGGCCAATAATCTCATGTTATTCAGACTGTATGAGCTCAGAAGGTGTGGGTAAACCCAGCATAGTTTCTGTATTTACCTCAGTGACATTTTAGATTTCCGGTGGTGTGAGGCACGCTAAAATAGTCCATTAAAGTAGCATACACATTATTGCATTTTGCATCTCTCATCACTAAGAAGGAATCACCACTTCTAGTAGGCCCATCTGGGTTTCAGAAGTAGCATATTTCACAATGTTAATTGTGCTCTATCCATTTGCCAAGTTACCAAGAAGTCTGTCAGTTTTGATAAGAACCAGATCAGGAAAGCACTCTTCAGCAGATCTGGGCAGTTGTGCAATTAGCCTTAACAGGTTTAGGTAACTTACACAATTAAACCTTTGTGTCATCACATAAATGTCAAGATAGGTGTTGTTATGTTTCTGTTACATGTGAGGAAATTGAGGTCCAGTGATAACGAGTAATGAGCTCATGCCATATTAATATATATTAGAACTAGGATGTAAACATGTGGGCTTTTTAATGGGAAATACAAGAGTCATGTTACTCTACATTGCTAAGAGTGTGAAGTGTGATTTTACCATGTTCATAGAGAAATAAAACTTCATTTGGAACTCAAAAATGTTGACTAATGAGGCTGATATTATAGAATAAATTAGACCATAGGTCAACAAACTATGGCCCCGGGGACCAAATTCACCTCTCTACCCACGTTTGCAAATAAATTTTCTTTGGAACACAGCCACGTCTATTTATTTATGTATTGTATATGGCTGTGTTCATACTACAATGACAAGTTGAATAGTTGTGATCTATAATTAATGGCCCACAGAACGTAAACATGTAATAACTAGCCCTTTACAGGAAAAGTTTACCAACCTCTCTTCTAGATGCAGTCATGGGATAATAATCACTGAGTAGAGGTTGAGTAGAGGGTACTTATGAGAAAATAGGGATATAAAAAATTATACCGTGAAATAAAATTCCAAGTATTGTTAGCTCTGTTTTTTTTTTTTTTTCCACAGTTATTCTTGCACACCTAGCACAGTGCTTAGCATTTAGTACACCTTTAAAATACTTGTTAAAACAGCTGGGGACAGTGGCTCATGCCTGTAATCCCAGGACTTTGGGAGGCTGAGGCAGATGGATCACCTGAGGTCAGGAGTTCAAGACCATCCTGGCCAACATGGTGAAACCCCGTCTCTACTAAATATACAAAAAATTAGCCAGGTGTCATGGCGGTCACTGTAATCCCAGCTACTTGGGAGGCTAAGGCAGGAGAATTGCTTGAACCCAAGAGAGGGAGGTTACAGTGAGCCGAGACTGGGCCATTACACTTCAACCTGGGCTTCAACAAGAGCGAGAATCTGTCTCAAAAAGAAAAAAAAAAAACAGCAACAACTTGTTAACACAATGCTGAATAAAAATAATAGAGCCCTGTAAGGGCCTTGAATATAGTAATGCCATGATTAGATAATTATTTTTTAAAAATTATTCTCCAACTATTTTCCTACTTAAATTGCAAAGGAGTGACTTTAGAGATACGAAGTGCTTGAAAAATCTTATAATAGTTCAGATAAGCAGTAATAAATTGGTTTGGAATTGGCACTAAATTAAAGGAAATTAGTAAAAGATAACATTTTGAAAAAAAAAAAGGTCACTTTCAGTTGATTGAATGTGGAAGATGTATTCCTGCACTTTTACCTCTAAAGGTTTATGATAAATATTTACTGTGTTTATTTAGATGATATGACTCTATATTTGAATTTTGTAGAAACTGGCTGTTAGTGAAGACTCCTGTTGTCTTTCTGATCTACTTGGTGTTGCTGTAAGAAGCTACAGAGTTCAGAAACCACTATTAACAACAATGGAAAATTTTCTTTTATTGGTGACACATAAATTGAATCTGCTTCTAGATGGCTTGGTCAGAGACTTCATTGATTCACTTCCCTTTTTGTTTAGCACTCTCCAGATAATCTTCTTTCTGTTTTTTTGTTGTTGTTGTTCAAATTCCACTTCCATTATTTTTGTAAGATGATCCTCCGGAAACTAAACTTGATTGAATTCCTCTGTCTCTAAAACAAGACTTGCAGAGAATACATTTATAGTTCATTGTGTTTAAAGAGAAAGAAAAATAAGTCAAGTAGCATACAAAAATCTTAGTATTGAATGTGTGACTTGCTATGTATTTTTTTCTTTCTAAATCCTTTCTCTCCAAGAAATATGCAAAAACTAAACAAAATAATAAAAACTTCTATTATTTTGATGATTAGGTAGCCTTTTTTATTTTTCTTAATATGTTCTTCTCTTTTGATGGATAGCATATAGAGATTTGCCATGTCAAATGCTTTTTATCATTATTTGAATATTATTTTCTCAGAGAATAGCAATAAGTTTTATTTTTTACTTTATAAAGAGAATTTTGAATCCCTAAGCTGTGTACACCACCTTAGTGACTTTATTCAAAGCTTACCAATTCATTTACTCAACAAGTATTTATTGAGTTGAGCTCTAGACATCTGTGGCATGTAGCATATGATCCTGTTTTAAGATTTAAATTCAAGAAGAAATGTTAAAGAACAGTTGGACAACTTTCAGGTTTGCTAGGCACATAAACTAAGAGGGAGGGCTTTGATGAATTGTGAAGCACCATAAGAAAAAAAAGACAGGTTCACAGAGGAACTATCTGAGACATAGTATATAGTTATAAAGATCTCAGTGAGTTTGGAATTGTAGAACTTTGAGACAAGAACTGAAATAATAGAAACCCATGTCTTAAAATAAATTTTTAAATCAAGTTATTAGAAGTGGTCCAATGATAACAAAATGAGATTGTGGTTTAAGACAGTGGATTTCTGAGATTGACACCCATGACCATTGTAGCATTATTCACAACAGCCAAAAAGTCGAAGCAACTCAAACGTCTACAAATAGATGAATGGATAAACAAGATATGATATCCACATACAATGAGATTTTGTCCAGTTTTAGAAACAAAAGAGATTCTGACACATGCTACAACATGAATGAACCTAAGCAACATTATACTAAGTAAAATTAGAGAGTTATAAGAGGACAAATGCTGTATGATCCCACTTACATAGGTATTCAATGTAGTCAGATTTATAGAGATAGAAAATGGAATAATGATTGCTAGGGAGTTGGGAGAGGGGGATATGGGGATATAGTGCTTAATGGGAACAATGTTTCAGTTTGGGAATATAAAAAAGTAATGGAGATGAATGGTGGTGATGGTTGCACAATTTTGTGAATATATTTCATGACACTGACCTGTACTCTTAAAGTTGTAAAGGTGGTAAAATTTATGTTATATATATTTTACCACAACTTAAATATTACATATAAAAGTCAATGAAAATAAGCACATTATATAACTTAGAGATTAGACTATTAGTGTTTCATCTTTGTGACAGGTGGAAGAAAATAAAGAATGTTAGTAGAACAAATACTTATGAATTAAAAAGGCACTGTGACCAGGAGGTGTGTAAAATTCACCAAGAAGAAGAAGATGTATCTAGATGCTGTGATTCTCACATGAGTTGCATAGAATGATAGTAATGGTCTAGAATTGGCAATATGGTTGAAAGTGTGCACCAGTTCTACCTCCTGGATCTATAATATGTGACATGTTAAAGAAAAAGAAGCTTGCCTTCAGGAGCGCTAGAGGGTATATGAGTTAGGAATGGTGTTCATCTAATAATATAAACATTCTAAGCTACAGTGACTGTATTAGGGCTCTCTAGAGGGACAAAATTAACAGGATAGATGTATATGTGAAAGGGAGTTTATCGAGTATTGACTCACATGATCACAAGGTGAAGTCCCACTATAAACTGTGGGCAAGCTGAGAACCAAGGAAGCCAGTTTGAGTCCCCAAACCTCAAATTCGGGAAGCTGACAATGCAGCCTTCAGTCTGTGGCCAAAGGCCTGAGAGCCCCTGGCAAACCACTGGTGTTAAGTGTAAGAGTCCAAAAACTGAAGAACTTGGAGTCTGATGTTCAAGGGTAGGAAGCATTCAGCATGGGAGAAAGATGAAGGCTGGTAGACTCAGCGAGTCGGCTTCTTTCACCTTCTGCCTGATTTTTCTAGCTAGCTGGAAGCCAACTGGATGGTGCCCACCCACAATGTGTGCGGGTCTTCCTGAGGGTAGGTCTTCCTGTTTTAGTCCACCGACTCAAATGTTAATCTCTTCTGGCAGCACCCAGAAACACCCAGATACACCCAGAAACAATACTTTTCATCCTTCAATACAATCAAGTTGACACTGAATATCAACCATCACAGTGACATAAACACAGTAACAGGACTGTTTTTCTTTTACCTAACATGAAGAGCAGTAGACATTTGAATGCATGAATGCCATCCCGGAATCAGACTCACTATTTTTCTCACAGACTTGGATTTCATCTTCATTGTGCCCACATGTTAATAAAAAGGCACTCAAACTATAGCCATGAAAATTATAGTCCTAAGATTAAACAGAATCATTCATCTACTTTCTATTAAAATATGTTGTGAAAAGCATAGTAAATTATAATAAATGGCCAACTAGAGTGTGGTTTTAATGCTTATTATCGATCACTCTTCTCTATGATGTTGTTAACAAGTTAGCCTTGAGTTGTTGGTTAATGTATCTGCCCTTTCTGATTCTGATTTTTTTTCTCAATTTTTAGCACTCTTTAAATTTTTTATTTTCAACATCAATAAAATCATATATTATATTGACACTTCTTTGCCAGAGCTGACAAATTAATTTCAACAAATTTAGAATTTCAATTTGAAATTATTCCAATATAATATAGAGTATAGTATAAAAAGTTAATGACTCCCAATCTCAGCTTTGCCTGAAAAACAACCCCCTCCTATCCTTCCCATTTACTTACAAAATTTATTTAGTTATTAGTTATTTCAACTATCCCATTGTTAAGGTTTCCCTCCCTCCCTCTCACTGGATTTATCAGTTTTGATTGCATAGTTTGCTGGGGCTGTCATAAAAAAATACCACAGAATGTCTAGCAAAATTAATAGAAATTTATTTTCTCATAGTTCTAGAGGCTGGAATTTCAGGATCAAGGTGCCAGCAGGATTGGTTTCCCCTGAAGCCTCGGCTTGGCTTGCAGATAGCCGCCTTCTCATGCCCCTTCACAGTCTTTACTCTGTGTGCACACATCCCAAATCCTTTTTGTCTCTTCCTTTTCTTTGTAAGGACACCAATCTTATCCAACTAGGGCTCCATTACTATGACTTCATTTCACCTTAATTACCTCTTTAAAGATCCATTCTCCAAATCCACTTATATCAAGTATTAGGAACTTTAACATATGAATTTTGGTGAAACAAAGTTCACTTGGTAACAGTGGTTATAAGGTTTTATGGAATAAAAGGAATCACTGCTGGAGTTTGTCAGCCAAATTTTATTATGCATGTCATGTACATAAGGGTTCTTATATCTGCCACTTCTGATTTTTATTTTGAAGACCAAGTTTTTCCTTTCTGACTCCTGGGTCTAACTTAACAGTACTTTTTCTTTTTTTTTTTCTGCCAAGAAAGTCATCATAAGAGAAGGGGAAGGTACAAATATTGGCAGCTCCAGCAAAAAGCACTGAATTAATTTCTGTTGCTCATGGACTATTATAGTTTCTTAAAAGTAAGAAACTTACAGAAAAGTATTATTTGCTGTTATTTTGGAATGTATATTTTAAGAATATACAGAAATTTGAAAATAAAACGTTTTATATCTTATATCATAAGAGAAGGGGAAGGTACAAATATTGGCAGCTCCAGCAAAAAGCACTGAATTAATTTCTGTTGCTCATGGACTATTATAGTTTCTTAAAAGTAAGAAACTTACAGAAAAGTATTATTTGCTGTTATTTTGGAATGTATATTTTAAGAATATACAGAAATTTGAAAATAAAACGTTTTATATCTTACCTTTATAGAGGTAGAAATAATTTGATAAAAAATATTTTTAATTGAGATAGATTATCTTAATACATAATATTGAATGCCATTTTTAAAATGGCATAATATGAACAATTTCAGAATTTGCTAATCTAAAGTAAATAAAATGTCATTATCACATATATCCAATTTGTTTGGAAATAAACCTCATCTCTTGCCATGCAATTAAATGGTAAATAACATAATTTATATGATGAATAAAACATCTTAAATAAAAGAGACTTACTCTTTTTTGTCAAAAATGTCATCCCATAAGTTTTAAAAGACTGGTGTGATAACATAATTTCTTGAAAGTATTATGTTGCTAGGAGGTGAAATGCTTAGCCTATTATCTGAGAAAGGTGTTAATATTTCTCTCCCACTGTACATTATAGTCTTCATGCCTATATTTCAGAAAGCTTTTGTTTGAAGAAATGTCAAGTTAAGGAACCCAGTAAAGAATCATATTTAGTACAGTCAAAATCAAGAATAATGTGTGAAAGCCATCTAAGAAATTATTTCTATTGAAGAACTTGATCTTTGCTTTAAAATGACAAAAATACTATGCATTGGATATATATTGATAGAAAAACCTCTTTGCCTTGCCTCTACCCAGAAACTTTTGTTACTGTTTATTTAGCAATCAAAGGTTATTTCCGTAGTTGTATTATTATCTGGGACTGGACACACATCAAGGGCTAGTTCAAGAGATCATGAGAGACATGTCTGATTGAGTTTGCTACTTCAGGGGAAAGCCAAGACAAATGATAGAAAACAGGAGAGGATGTTAATATCCTAGTTATGAGTAAGAATTTTTAAGTTCAAACAAATTTTTTGAGGAAAATGCTACAAATGTAAATGCATTTTTATTTTTCCTCAAACTAAACATCCATAATCAGAATTAATCTGAATTATAGAGTGCTTAGAATTTACTTCAGAAACAGTAATTTATTAGCTATCATTGCAAGTTGCATCACGATCAAATTTTCAATGTTTTAAAATTTGGAATATTTTTCTTAACTGAGGCTTGAGTTCACTCTAGATTTGATCAGGATGCAAGTACGGAAGGGAATTTTTTGAACTGTCATGATAGCAACATATACTGTTCTCCAACAGATATTTTAATGACTTCTATCCGTGATTTTTTTCAGTCAGAAAAATGTATCTAAAAGCCACAATGAAGAAACTATGGAAAATGAAATATAGTCGGTACAACAGCCATTTAAGAAACGATAGCATTCTTTCATACTGGCAGACCTGTAAGGAGCTATAAATGTCACCTGTAGCAGAGACACTATTTATTACAATGTGAAACCACAGCAAAGACTCCCGAAAAGAAGTTTTAGTTTTTAAATTGACGCATACTAGAATCTCTTTGCTATGCACATACAATCCTCTCATTACCTCTCTCACATTGCCTCTCCAAAATCACAGTAGCAGCTTCACAGAATCTCTATTACATTTCCAAAGTATTGTCAAGATATTTGAACTGGAACTGATTTATCTGAAAGGCATGTTGACATTTATACACCCTTGTCAGTTAAAGAGACACTCAAACTTTTATTGTTTCAAAGTTACATTTGCCTTTTTTTCTCGAGCATTTCAATTATTCAAATATTTTACTTGCAGGAAGAATTCCCGCTGACAGTAAAACAAAACCATTGTGTAATTATAAAGAAAAGATTATCCTTAATACTCTTCACCCAATGCAAATAGGATAAAAACTACCAAAAAATCCAACTTATATCTTCTTTATGCATTTTTTTTTTTTTTTTTTTGCTTTGTTTTGTTTTGTTTTAGAGACAGGGTCTGAGTCTTTTTCCCAGGCCAGAGTGCAGTGGCACAACCTCAGCTCTCTGTAGCCTTGAACTCCTGAGATTAAGGGTTCCTCCCATCTCAACCTCCCAAGTAGTTAGGACTACAGGCACATGCCAACATGCACAACTAATTTTTTTATGTTTCATTTTGTAGAGAAGGGATCTATGTTGCCCAGGTGGTCTTGATCTCTTGGCCTCAAGCAACCCTACTTCCTCGGTCTCCCACAGAGCTGGGATTACAGGTGTGAGTCACTGAACCTGGCCCATTTACAGCTTTTGTAACTGCATAATCTAGTCATTATTGTTAAATGTAAAAATATAAATAGACATATCAAATTCAAAAAATAGAATAATACATCGAAATAGATCATTGATAAATGGAAAAAAAAAATATTCCCTTTGATTTTTTTGGGTGTTATAGTTAAAATATATTTTCCAGAAACCATTGCAGTGAAATTATATTGTTTATTAAAAGTAAAATTGATAGTCAAATTTGAGAAATATGTATTTTTAAATCACATATTTTAAATTATAAGCTTCATATCATCTGCAAACAGAGATGATTTAAAGTATTCCTTTTCTATTTTCATGCCTTTTATTTGTTTGTTTATTAATTTTCACCTACTTATTCTGGCTAGGATTTCCAGTACTATATTAAATAGAAATGATGAGAGTAGGTTTTTGCCTTCTTCCTAATCTTAGAGAAAAGTAAACTTTTCAACATTAAATACAAGGCTAACTGTGGGCTTGTCATATATGGCCTTTACTGTGTTGAAGTATGTTTCTTCAATACCCAATTTATTAATAGTTTTTATCATAAAAGAATGTCAATTTTTGTCAAGTGTTTTTTCTCAATCTATTGAGAAGAATGTATGTTTTTTTTTCCTTTATTTTGTTAATGTGGTATATTATGTTTATTGAGTTGCACATGTTGAACCATCCATGCATTCCAGGGGTAAATCTCACATAATCCTAGTGAATAATAATTTTAATGTGCTGTGGATTTCAGTTTGCTAATATTGTATGGAATAGTTTTTTATTACTGAAATTTGTAACTTTCTTGTAGTGTCCTAGTCCATATTTAATATCAGGATAATGCTGGGCATGTGAAAATAGTTTTTAGGTGTACCCTCCTTTTCAATATTTTGAAAAAATTTTGGAAAAATATGGGTTAGTTCTTCTTTGAATGTTTGACAGAATTCAGGAAAGAAGCTATCCAGTCCTGAGATTTTCTTTGTTGAAAAGTTTTTTATTACCTACTCAATCTTCTTACTTATTATTTATCTATTCAGATTTTCTAGTTTCTTCATGATTCAGCTTTGGTAGTTTGTATGTGTTCAGGAATTTATTCATTTCTTCCAGGTTATCTAATTTTAAGGGGTAAAATTTTTTATAATCACTTATGATCCTTTGTACTTCTCTGGTGTCATTTGAAATGGCTCCTCTTTCATTTCTGATTTTATTGCAATCTTCTCTTTGTTAGGTTTGATAAATTTTTGTATATTTTTAACATAAAGGAAAAACTTTAAATTTCATTGATCTTTTCTATTGTTTTTCTCATCTCTATTTCTCCTTTGATCTTTGTTATTTTCTACTTTCTGCTAAGTATTAGCTTTATTTTCTTTTTTTTAGTTTCTTGAGATACAACATTGTTGCTTGCTTCAGATCTTTCTTCTTTTTCCATATAGGTACATACCGCTATAAACTTCTGTCTTAGCTGTGCTCGTGCTATATTCCATCAGTTTTGATGGTTGTATTTTTATTTTTATTTCAGAGTTTTTTCTTAAAAATTACTTTCAATTTCTTTTTTGACTCATTGGTTTTTCAGGAGCATACTTCATATTTGCCATGTATTTGTGAATTTTTCAAAGTTCCTCCAGTTATTGATTTTTGCTTTTTTACTATTGTATCCAGAAAACATAAATGACATGATTCTAATCTTCATAAATCAATTTTTATGAGGATTTCAATCTTCATGAATTTGTTAAGACACATTTTGTGGCCTATCATGAGATCTGTACTGTAACATGTTCTGTGTGCACTTGAGAAGAACGTGCATTCTGCTGCTGTTGGGTGGAATGCTGTGTTTGTGTCTGTTGGAATCACTTTGTATACAGCATTATTCAGTCCATTATTTCCTTATTGATATTCTTTCCAAATGTTTCATCCATTGTTAAAAGTAGGATATTAAAGTTTCCTACTATTATTGCATTGCCATCTGTCCCTTCATATATATTGATTTATTTTATATACTTAGGTTCTACAATATTAAGTGCACATATATATATATATATACACACACACACACTATATATGTACATATAATGCTATACTATATAATATATATACCATGTGCCATACTATATAATATATAACTACATGTAGTGTATGTGTGTGTATATATATATATATACTCTATACTATACTATATACTATATATAGTGTGTGTGTATATATATAGTAAGTACTTGATAAATTGACCCTCTTATTATTATAAAATAATTTTTGCCTCTTTTTCCAGTTTTTTATTTAAAGTATATATGTATTTTTTTCCAATTGAAGTATAGATAGCCTGGTTCCCTTTTGGTTAATATTTGCATGGAATATATTTAGTCATGCTTTCAATTTCAGTCTATGTATATTCTTAGTGTAAATTCTTACATCTGGCTTTTTATTATCCCTTCAGCCTCTGTATATCTTTTGATTTTAGTTTTTAATACTTTTCCATACAAATAATTATTAATAGGTAAGTACTTATTATTGTCATTTTGTTAATTATTTTCTGAGTGTTTTATAGTTCCTTTGTTTCTTTCTTCTTCTCTTGCTGTCTTCCTTAGTGATTTGATTAGTTTCTATAGTTATATGTTTTGATTCCTTTTTCTTTATCTTTTGTATAACTAATATAGTGTTTTGACATGTCGTTAGCATGAGGCTTACATCACATATTTGTAATAGCCTCTTTTAATCTGATAACACTTAAGCTTAATTACATACAAAATCTCTACCCTTCTGCTGTTTTTGAGGCAATTTATAGATTTTTTAAATGTATTTTATCCCTTAAAACTCATTTTAATGATAGTTATTTTAATAGTTTTGTATTTTAACACTTATCCTAAAAATGTTATTTGCACAGCACCATTACAGTACTAGTATTCTGAATTTCACTAAGTACTTACTTTTAACAGTAAGTTTTTATATTTCCATGTGTTTTAATATTACTTATTATATTTTGGCTAGCTTAAAGACTTCCCTATACAATTTCTGATAAGACAAGTTTAGTGGTAATAAACTGCTTGAACTCTTGTTTGTCTGAGAAAGTCTTTATCTCTCTTTCATTTCTGAAGAACAGATTCACTTGGCAAGTATTCTTGGTTGGCAGTTTTGTCTTTTTTTTTTTTTAACACTGTAAATATATCATCTCACTCTCTCCTGGTTTGAGAAGTTTCTTCTGAAAAATCTGCTGATAGTAGATTGTCTCTGTTTGCAAATGACATGACTTTATTTAGAGAAAATCCCAAAGACTCCCTAAAAACCTGTCATAACTAGTAAATAAATTCTGTACAGTTGCAGAATAGAAAATAAACATGCAGAGATTAGTAGCAATTCTATACATAAACAATGAACTGTCAAGAAATAAGAAAATAATCTCATAAAGCACATAAAAATATTTAGAAGTAAATTCAACCAAGGTGAAAAACGTGTACACTAAAATCCTTAAAACATTGATGAATCAAACTGAAGAAGGAACAAATAAATTGAAATATTTCTTATTGTATTAGGGTTCTCTAGAGAGACAGAACTTATAGGATATATGTATACATGAGAGGGAATTTATTAAGGAGTATTGACTCACATGATTACAAGGTAAGTCCTACAATAGGCTGTCTGCAAGCTGAGGAGCAAGGAAGCCAGTCCAAGTCCTAAAACCTCAAAAGTAGAGAAACTGACAGTGCAGCCTTCAGTCTGTGGCTGGAGGTCTTGAGAGCCCCTGGCAAACTGCTGGTGTAAGTCCAGGAGTCCAAAAGCTGAACTTGGAGTCTGACGTTCAAGGGCAGGAAGCATCCAGTATGCGAGGAAGATGAAGGCCAGAAGACTCAGCAAGTCTGCTCATTCCACCTTCTGCCTGCTTTTTCTAGCCACACTGGCATCCAAAGGAACAGTGCCCACACAGATTATGGGTGGATCTGCCTCTCCCAGTTCACTGACTCAAATGTTAATCTCCTTTGGCAACACCCTCACAAACACACCCAGAAACAATGCTTTGCATCCTTCATTCCAATCAAGTTGAAACTCAATATTAACTATCACACTTATGTTAATAGATTGCAATAATATGTATTATTAAAATATTCAGACAACTAAAAGTAATCTACAGATTAGACCCCATCAAAATTCCAATATTTGTCACAGAAATAGAAAAAGCAATTCTAAAATGTTTATGAAATGATAAAAACACTCTGAATACCAAAGCAATATTGATTAAAAATAAAGCTGAAAGCATCACACTACCTGATTTCAAAGCATATTACAAAGCTATAATAATCAATACATAAATGTATTGGCATAAAAACATGTGCAAATGGAACAGAGTAGAGGGTACGGAAATAAATACATATATCTAAGGTCAACTGATCTGTGACAAAGGTGCCAAAAACATATTCTAGGGAAAGAAATGCCTCTTAGATAAATGGTGTTGGGAAAATTGGATATACACATACAGGAAAATGAAATTAGACTTTTATCTCTCACCATATAAAAAGCAACTCAAAATGAATAAAATACTTAAATGTAAGAATGGAAACTATACAACTACTCAAAGAAAACCTAGAGTAAAATATTCTTGAAAATTGCCTTATCAAATTTTTTGTGGCTCCAAAAGCACAAGCATAATAGCAAAATTAGCCAAATAGAATTATATAAAACTACAAAGCTCTGCACCACAAAGAAAACAATCACCAGAATGAAAAGACAATATATGGAATTGTAGAAAATATTTACAGACTACACATCTAATAAAGAGTTAATATCCATAAAATATAAGGAACTGAAACAATCAAATAGCAAGAAAACAACTAACTCTATTTAAAAACATCCCATAGAACTGAAAAGACATTCTCAAAAGTAGAGACAAAAAATAGCCAACAAGTATGTAAAAAAATGCCCAACATCACTAATGTATCTGTCTAATGGAATACTGTTGTGCCTTAACAAAAAAGCACAGTCTATCACTTGTGACAACATGAGTGAATCTGGAGGTTGTTATACTAAGTGAAATAAGCCAGGCACAGAATAGACAGAATAGACAGAAAGACAATTACTCACTTATATGTTGATGTGATTAGGATCTGTGTCCTGACACAAATCT
Organism: Symphalangus syndactylus; assembly: GCF_028878055.3. Lineage (NCBI taxonomy): Eukaryota > Metazoa > Chordata > Mammalia > Primates > Hylobatidae > Symphalangus > Symphalangus syndactylus. The sequence goes on from NC_072428.2 coordinate 18,229,623, forward strand.
CATGTTCAATTTTAATCCCCAGTGTTGAAGGTGTGACCTGGTGGAAGGTGATTGAATCGTAGGGGTGGTTTCTCATGAATGGTTTAGCATCATTCCCTTGATGATTTTCTCCTGATAATGAGTGAGTTCTCATGAGATTTGGTTGTTTAAAACTGTGTAGCACCTCCCCTCTATGCTGTTGCTTTTGCCATGTGATGTGGTGGCGCCCCCTTTGCCTTCTATCATGATTGTAAGCTTCCTGAGATTTCATCAGAAGGAAAGCAGATGCCTAGTGCCATGCATCCTGTATACCCTGTAGAATTGTGAGCCAATTAAACCTATTTTCTTTATAAAGTACCCCTTCTCAGGTGCTTCTTTGTAGCAATGCAAGAATGGCCTAATGCAGAAAATTGTTACTAAGAATGAGGCATTGCTATAAAGATATCTGAAAGTGTGGAAGCAACTTTGGAATTGAATAACAGGCAGAGGTTGGAAGAGTTTGGAGGGCTCAGAAGAAGGCAGGAAGATGAGGGAAAGTTCAAAACTTCCTAGAGACTGGTTGAATGGTTGTGACCGAAATGCTGACAGTGTTATGGACAGTGAAGGCCAGAATGTTGAGGTCTCAGATGGAACTGAAAAACTTATTGGGAACTAGAACAAAGGGCACTTTTGTGATGCTATAGCAAATAACTTGGCACATTTTGTCTCTGCCTTAGAGCTCTGTGGAATTTTTAATTTGAGAGTAATGATTTAGGGTACTTGGCAGAAAAAAATTCTAAGCAGCAAAAGGTTCAAGATGTAACCTGGCTGCTTCTAACAGCCTATATTTATAAGCATGAGCAAACAATTGATCTATAGTTGGAACTTGTATTTAAAAAGGAAGCAGAATATAAAACTTAGAAAAGTTTGCAGCCTGTTCATGTGGTAGAAAAGAAAAGCCCATTTTCAGAAGAAGAATTCAAGTAAGATGCTGAGTAACCACTTGCTAGAGAAATTTACATAAGATAAGTAAAAAGGAACCGAATGTTAATCATCAAGACAATGGGGAAAAGGTCTCAAAGTCATCTCAGTGACCTTAGCAACAGCTCCTCCTATCACAGGCCTGGAGGGCTAGGGAGACCGAATGGTTTTATAGGCTGAATGGTTTCTGCCCTGCACAGCCTAATGATATTGCTCTCTGTATACCAGATACTGCTGCTCCAGCTGTGGCTCAAAGGGGCCCAGGTACAGCTTGGAACGCTTCTTCAAAAGGTGCAAGCCATAAGCCTAGGTGGCTTTTACATCGTGTTAAGCCTGCAGGTGCACAGAGTAAAAGAGTTGAGGCTTGGGATCCTCTGCCTAGATTTCAGAGGATGTATGGAAAACCTGGTTGCTCAGGTAAAGCCTGCTGCAGAGGCAGAATCCTCATGGAGAATATCTACTAGGGAAGAGTGAAGGGAAAATGTGAAGTTAGAGCCCCTACTCAGAGTCCCCACTGGGGCACTGCCTAGTGGAGCTGTGAGAAGAGTGCCATCATTCTTCAGATACCGGAATGGTAGATCCATCAACAGCTTGCACCCTGCACCTGGAAAAGCTGCACACACTTGATGCTAGCCCATAAAAACAGCTCCAGGGGCTAACCATTGCAAAGCCACAAGGGCAGAGCTACCCAAGGCCTTGGGAGCCTACCTTTCACATCAGTGTACCTTGGATATAGAACATGGAGTCAGTCAAAGGAAATTATTTGGGGGCTTTAAGATTTAATGACCACCTTGCTGGGATTCAGACTTGCAAGGAACCTGTAGACCCCCTTTTTTGTCATTTTGGAATAAGCCTATGTACCCAATGCCCATAACTCTGTTGTATCTTGGAGGTAACTGATTTTTTTTTTTTTTTTTTTTTTTTTTTGAGACGGAGTCTCGCTCTGTCGCCCAGGCTGGAGTGCAGTGGCGCAATCTCGGCTCACTGCAAGCTCCGCCTCCCGGGTTCACGCCATTCTCCTGCCTCAGCCTCTCCGAGTAGCTGGGACTACAGGCGCCCGCCACCGCGCCCGGCTAATTTTTTGTATTTTTAGTAGAGATGGGGTTTCACCGTGGTCTCGATCTCCTGACCTCGTGATCCGCCCGCCTTGGCCTCCCAAAGTGCTGGGATTACAAGCGTGAGCCACCGCGCCCGGCCGAGGTAACTGATTTTTTATTTTACAGGCTCCTAGGTGAAAGAGACTAGCTTTATCTCAGATAAGACTTTGGACTTGGAACTTTTGAGTTAATGCTGGAATGAGTTATGACTTTGGGGATAGTTGGGAAGTCATAATTTTATTTTGCAATGTGAGAGGAACCTGAGTTCTGGGAGGGAGGGACCAGGGCAGAATGATATGGTTTGGCTCTGTGTCCCTGCCCAAATCTCATGTTGAATTGTAATCCCTAGTGTTGGAGGTGGAGCCTGGTGGGAGATTATCATGGGGGTGGTTTCTCTTGAATGGTTTAACATCATCCCCTTGATGCTGTCCTTGCAATAATGAAAATAAATTCCCAGAGGTCTGGTCGTTTAAAAGCATGTATGATATGGTTTGGATTTATGTCCCCACCTGAATCTCATATCTAATTATAATCCCAAATGTTGGAGGTGGGGCCTGGTGGGAGGTGATTGGATCATGACGGCGGCTTTCTCCTAAATGGTTTAGCATCTTCCCTCTTGGTACTGTCCTCATGATAATGAATGAGTTCTTGTGATACTTGGTTGTTTAAAAGTGTGTAGCACCTCCCAGCCTACTCTCTCCCTCCTGCTATACCAGTGTGAAGTGGTGGCTCCCCCTTCTCCTTTTGCCATAATTGTAAGCTTCCTCAGACCTCATCAGAAGCCAAGTAGATGCCTGGCACCATGCTCCCTGTACAGCCTGGAGAACTGTGAGCCAATTAAACTTCTTTTTTCTTTTTTTAATAACTTTCCCAGCCTCACCAGGCACGGTGGCTCATGCCTGTAATCCCAGCACTTTGGGAGGCCAAGGCAGGCAGATCACCTGAAGTCAGGAGTTCAAGACCAGCCTGACCAACATGGAGAAACCCCCGTCTTTACTAAAAGTACAAGATTAGCCAGGTGTGGTGGTGCATGCCTGTAATCCCAGCTACTCGGGAGGCTGAGGCAGGAGAATCACTTGAACCTGGGAGGCGGAGGTTGCAGTGAGCTGAGATCATGCTATTGCACTGCAGCCTGGGCAACAAGAGCAAAACTCCATCTCAAAAAAAAAGAAAAAAAAAATTACCCAGCCTCAGATATTTCTTTATAGCAGTGCAAGCATGGCCAATACATACGTAGAATAGAAAAATGTATAACTCATGGAAGCAGAGAGTAGAATTGTGATTTCAGGGACTAAGCATTGGGGGAAATGGAACTATGTTCTTTAATAAGAACAAACTTTTAGTTAAGGAGCATAATTTCTAAAAATCTATTATACAGCATGGTGAATATAGTTAATAATAATAAACCATATACTTGAATTTAGCCAAGAGAGATTTCAAGTGTATTCCTCACAAAATAATAAGTATGTGAAGTAATGTATATGCTAAATCACTTGATTTAGCTATTCCATAATGCACATATATATAAACATCATGTTTATATATCATAAATATACAGTGCTGTTACTTGTCAATTTAATTAATGTTTTAATGAAGAAGAAAAATATAAGTTCATGAAACCTAAATTTTGAAATCAGGTAAAAATATTTACTTTCACACTGAATTATGAAAGCTTCTTTAAAACATTATTGCATGTTAAAAATAATCTGAATATGATGTAGATGGGCATATCTAAATTCATAGACATTGATATTATAAGAAAGAACTATCTAATAGGCAAAGCTTTCACAAGATCATTACATGATTTGAGATATCTCTCTTCTGAAAATATTTGGCAGAAACCCTTGGTTTGTATGCAGTAGCATTCCCCAAATTTTTCTCTCTCACCACCTCACAAAATAAAAGCAAGTAAAATCAAAGCTTGCTTCTAGTACCTAGAGTGTCTATTGTACACTTATGGCCAATGAGATGTGAGGGAAATCTATAAAATGTGGGGAGGGGGTGTAAAAAGTAAAGAATATGTAAAGAGAATACAGCTCTCTTGCTCTTTCTTTCACTTTCTCATTCTCTATCTCTATATCCCTCCACTTACTCCCTTCCCATTTTCCCTGAATTTCCCACTACTTTCTGCCATTGTATACAGTGAAGTATGTGTGATGTCTAGACATCCAGTGGCCACTAGAGCAAATATTAGATCAAAGTTGAAATGTTCAGAGAGAGACTGAACAAGCAATCTTCTATTTAAAATTTTTTGTAGGATTAGATAAGGAATACTTCATATTGACATACTGTGGTTCCTTAGATATCAGATACTTTGTTAATTGCAGCCATATCCAGTCCTAATATGTACATAATTAAACAAATATTGGACATCGATCTGACTTATTTTTGTTTTCAATGAAAAAAAAAATCCTACTGCAGTGTCTTTTATGATAGATGTTGCATCCAAAGCTTCCCCTAGATTGGGAATTCACCATATATCTATATATCCATATCAATTATTATATACAAATATGTATATATCAACTACTATATATATATATACGTACACCAAAAAACACATATACACACTATATTTCCTATAAGGTGAAATTCTGTGAAAGTAGGCAATGGAAAATTGTTCAAATTAATTATTTTCAAATAGTGCCAGATTGTCATATTAAGTAACTATTTCACATAATTGAAAAATTTCTGAGAAAAATACAATTTTAAAAACTATTATAAATAAAAAAAATTTTTCACATTGACCTTGTAACATTGTTAAAATATAAACAGTTACATAGATTATAAAAGTAGAACACAGTAGAAAGTTCTAAGGTATTGACTACAGATATTAGTCAAATGAATGTTCATCTCAATTTGCCCACATTTTCTCAAATTCTTAGCTTTACGAAACTTTCAAAGAAATGTTTTCACTTCTAGCACCGTACCCCCAATTAATTGTGTAATTCCAGAAAATAACCTGATAATTATATGTTTTGCAAAGCTTGGTATTTTTTAATCCTTTCGCTAGCTGACTAACAGAAGTTTATACAATGAGAAGTATAGACCATTAAAAAAAAGTTTTTCTGTTTGTCCCACTTAAAATTTTATTTTTGGCTGAGTGCGGTGGCTTATGCCTGTAATCCCAGCACTTTGAGAGGCCGAGGTGGGTGGATCATGAGGTCATGAGTTCGGGACCAGCCTGACCATCATGGTGAAATCCTGTCTCTACTCAAAATACAAAAATTAGCTGGACATGGTGTCCGCACCTGTAATCCCAGCTACTCAGGTGGCTGAGGCAGGAGAATAGCTTGAACCCAGGAGGCAGAGGTTGCAGTGAGCTGAGATCTAGTGATAGCGCCACTGCACTCCAGCCTGGGTGACAGAGTGGTACTCTGTCTCAAAAAATAATAATAATAATAATTTTTGATTGATGTTTACATTGATTAATAGATGCCACGTTAGCTGACATACTTAAATTGTGTGTAGGTAACTTTAGTAAAATTATTTTATTTAAGAGAGTTAATAGTATTTTACCATACACATGCCCACTAGTACATGCACAGAGCATTTCATGCATGAGTCATTGATATCTCTAAAATAATATTTACCTCCTAAAGTTGTAAAGAGTAGCATTTTTCAAAGCATAAAAAGAGACAGATATATCATATGGAGATTTTATTGTTTGGTTCATTCTCGCTGACACAGATCATGCAAAGAAGGATAATGTATTATCAGGTGATTATGGAAAAGTCCAAGTGGAAAAAAGCGTCTGGCTATATGTATGCAGACCCTACTTTCAATAGCCAGATGCTCATTTTGTAATGCAATTAGATTTGAGCAAAAATATAAGAAGCTCACATATTCTCCTTTCAGAATTTCATATTTTTATATTAGAAAATAGAACAATTTGTGCTACAATATCCCCTAAGTTTTAGGAAACCAGAGTCTCACTTAACATATTATGTATATACCTGTCCAATTTATTTTATAGCTCCCAATTGTCTTAGGGGAACACCCAGTCAAAATATAAATAGAATTGTGGAGCAATCTCATTTCTTTGTACCTTGTAGGCCTAGAATATGTCACCTTAGTTATACAGTAAGTATACCAAACCAATATTCAAAATTAGGATATATGTTGACTTTATAGCTGCAACACAAATTCTATATACAGATTTCAGTGAATCCATAATTAGCACAAGTGCAATAAATGAGCAAGGCCCAGTGGAGAAACTGAAAGAAAAAAGGATAGATTATAACTTATTTGAACTGACATCACAAGATAGATAAAGCAAAATTGCATCATTCAGAGTAGAAATGGACTATGAATCATATGGAAGGATTCCATTTTCAGCTTTCTCACAAACTAGCTATGTGAAAGTAAACAGGTAAGTTGACCTCTTCAGGCCTCATTTTCCTCTGATCTAATGAGATTGAATAAGAGGCTACAAACTCTAAGACTATGAAGCCATAACATGAATTCCAATAACAAGCTATGAGAGGCAGTTTGTGGAAAGCATTAAAAGTGCCCTAAAAAAGTTCAGGAGAAGAATCTGGTGGACATTAAGGAAAGCGATGACCATAGCTCCAGGACAAAAGGATCCCTGATATTTTCCAAAGGTTGTCTTTGGAGCAGAGTAGAGAAATCAGGCTAACTAATAGTATCAGAGTTGGAAATGAGGAAGGAGCAAGGCATTCCTGGAAACAAGATTAAAAAAAGTTAGAAGAGCAAGATACATATTTAGTGGTTAATAAACAGAACATTTTAAGGGAAAGAACTTTATCAGGGAAAGCAGGGGAATAAAGATGGATACATAGACTGGAGAAAATAGTATGTGGGCGGCCTTCAATGTCATGATAAATCAGCATTTTTAGAAATATCATTCACACTTTCTTGTTTCCAATTCATAGCTGAAAAAGTAATGTACTTTTTACTTTATTTTTTAAGGGCAAGATATTTCTTAAAAATACTGTGTGCCTCTAAATGTTGTTTAAAATAATAAGACTCCTCATTGTCACAGGAGAGTATGGGAGAAAAATACTGGTTTTATTGTGACCATATCCACAATTAATCTGGATGCAGGGATTATTAGTATTAATCCTTAAATGACACTCAGGAAAAAGAGTCCAATAATTAAAACTTACATCTCCTAGTAACCATATTTAACAGTATCCATTTTTTTTCTAAACAAAATCTGTATAAGTTTCCTTTTTCAAGAAATGTCTTTAAAATGTCAGTGGCTTTATTAAAGTCAGAGACTATGATATGATAAATTTGATAGATCATAAAGTAATTTTCTCTCATTGACTCTTATGTTCAATTGATGTAGATGACAAGTACACTAGAAATAGATGGCTATTTTTCAATTTTCTCTATGTCGAAAACCTCAGTTTGGAATCTGGGAAAAAATAAACAAAAACTTTCATATTTTCACCTCCTGCTACTTATAAAAAATCAGAAAAATTTAACATTAACTGATAATTTAGATAATATGTGAGGCAGGCTAGGATTCTGCTCAGTCTGCTATGAATTTTTAGGCCTGCAGTGGAAACAATATTTTGTCATAAAAAGAAGCAGAAGAGATTAGGAAACACAGAGACAGCTGATAAAATGGATTACATGGATACAGCTTACATGTAATATTAACTTTTCTGTTCAAATTGCACCCTATGCTTTTTGATTAGATCTTTTAATACTAGTGATATAATGGGAAAGGGTGCTGAAATTAAAGGTACACACACACATGCATAAAACAAATAACTAGTATAATTATAAAATGATATTTTATATCCCTTATCAGTCAAATATATATGGATACATTTATAGTTAATGGTAATGGCAATTTTGTATAAATATGAACTCAAAATAACGAAATTATTTATTTATGTATTTATTTTGAGACAGAGTCTCACTCTGTCACCCAGGCTGGAGGGCAGTGGCATAATCTCAGTTCACTGCAACCTCTGCCGCCCAGGTTCAAGCAATTCTCCTGCCTCAGTCTCCCACGTAGCTGAGATTACAGGTGCCCACCACCACGCCCGGCTAATTTTTTGTATTTTAAGTAGATACGGGGTTTCCCCATGTTGGTCAGGCTGGTCTGGAACTCCTGACCTCAAGAGATCCACCTGCCTCAGCCTCCTAAAGTGGTGGGATTATAGGTGTGAGCCACTGCGCCCAGCCTCAAAATAATTAAATACTTTAAAAAAGTATTTCTTGGAGCTCTACTTGGGTCCCTAAAAAAAAATGATAATTTAGTCGTATCTTTGAGGTCTTATGACTGGAACTCATCTTATGGGGATAGGACACTACGAAGACAGTAAAAATGGATGAGAGTGTAGAGAAAGGATCTCAGCTGGCATATGGACATTCCATTACTTGATTATCAAAACAGACATAAGAAATTGGATGAAGGTGGTTGGGCGTGGTGGCCTACACCTGTAATCCCAGCACATTGGGAGGCAGAGGTTGGTGGATCACAAGGTCAGGAGTTCCAGACCAGCCTGGCCAATATGGTGAAACCCTGTCTCTACAAAAAAAAAAAAAAAAAAAAAAAAAAAAAAAAAAAAAAAAAAATTAGCTGGGCGTGGTGGCGCATGCCTGTAATCCCAGCTACTCAGTAGGCTTAGGCAGGAGAATCACTTGAACCCGGGAGGTGGAGGTTGTGGTGAGCCGAGATCGCACTATTGCACTCCAGCCTGGTGACAGAGTGAGACTCTATCAAAAATAAATAAATATATAAATAAATAGGACAAAGTCTGTACTAGGGAGGTTTAATATGACAGATGAGACAGAGGAGTGAAAATCTGGATTGTGGAGGAATATGGAAAATTAGCCAACTACCTGCCTATTCACTTTGTACTCTAAGTAAGCTAAGGAGTTTGGGTGGAACTGCAGGTGACATTTCAGGAGAAGGCTTAGCATGATATGAAGATTTCAGCCCTCACACTCTCACCCTCTTTACCCCACTAAAATGAAATTTGGGTAGAATTTCCACCTCCAGAGTAGACAGTGAAATACAGCAAGGAGACTAGGCTAAAGTTCAGTTTTATACGACACTTCAATTCAGCAAGAGTATAGTAGAGTTATGGTGAGATTCTATGGACATGTAAGGGCAGGAACCTTAATCCTGGCATTCTGAACACTGGAAAATTTACAAGGCCTACTCAAGGACAACTGACAAGCTCACACATTTTTCAGCCTGTTACCCGAAATGGCACAGGAAATTGGTATGGTTTAGTGTATCTTTGAAAGACAATAATGAACCCATCTTTAAAGGGTTGAGCTAAAATATCTGTCCCACATTCAAATTTTAGGAAGTAAAACAGGTTTATTCCACCAATTTTGAATTGATTGTAATTTTACAGATATTCAGTTATTTTTATTTCTTTTCTGGGCTCACCGATCCACCACACAAATACACAATAATGTTTATGATTATGTTGGTATTCGTGCTCCTTTGATGACCTCCTAACTTCACCTCCTGTTTGCTTCCCTGCAGAGGGCAGGAGCATGACAACAAAGAAAGAAAACAGACTTCAGTGTTAGACAGATTTTGGGTTTGACTTTCAGCTTGGTATTCACGAGATGTGAAACATTACGGAAAGTTAAGAACCAGGCAGTGTTTATTGAGAACTGCTGCCTCATATTGTCCCAGGTAGTTTATAGAAACTAAATTTACTCTAACAACATTAAAAGGTAGGTGCTATTGTTTCTGAAAAACATTTGGTCACAGAAAAACATTAAGTAATTTGAACAAAGTTAAGCAGCTAGAAAGTGGCAGAGTCAAAATAAAACCCAGGCCTTTTAAATCTACAGCACCCTTTTAAATCTACAGCACCCTTTTTATTCACTGACCTTTATTCATTAAGCAATCTGTGTCTCAGATTCTTATATATATATTGAAGACAATGATGATTACCTCCTCAAATATTATATGGAATAAATAATATAATGTGCATAAAAATTACTGGCATGTGTATATGTGCCACATTTTCTTAATCCAGTCTATCATTGTTGGACATCTGGGTTGGTTCCAAGTCTTTGCTATTGTGAATAGTGCCGCCATAAACATAAGAAAATGTGGCACATATACACCATGGAATACTATGCAGCCATAAAAAAAGGATGAGTTCATGTACTTTGTAGGGACATGGATGAAGCTGGAAACCATCATTCTCAGCAAACTATCGCAAGGACAAAAAACCAAACACCGCATGTTCTCACTCACAGGTGGGAACTGAACAATGAGAACACATGGACACAGGAAGGGGAACATCACACACTGGGGCCTGTTGTGGGGTTGGGGGAGGGGGGAGGGGGGAGGGATAGCATTAGGAGATATACCTAATGTTAAATGACCAGTTAATGGGTGCAGCACACCAACATGGTACATGTATATATATGTAACAAACCTGCACGTTGTGCACATGTACCCAAAAACTTAAAGTATAATAAAAAAAAGAAAAAAAATTACTGGTATGTGAAAGACACTCAAAATATTAATTCATTCTCAATTCTTTCTACCAATCATAAAATATCTAGAAATAAATAAAAATATATTAAATAATCTGCTATTCAAATTTATCCAAGAGTACCTTTAAGAGAGGTTCCTTTTTTTTGAAAAAGAAGAAAGCTATGCTAGGATAGTATTTATAAGTTTGTATTCTTTTATATTTCATTTTCTTACAGTTTGGTTAAAATTAGCATTCAAATCCTGAGGGTGCTGTTCTTTTACTATTTCCTAAGCCTTGCAACATGGAATATTATTTCCACTGTCCATAGTATTTGTATCTTGTTGCAATTTATATACTTTAAAACTTTTTTATGTGCCCTAGGTTCTGCTATAAGGAAATGTTGTCTGTTCTGATTTGGCAAAGACTATTGAAATAATTATATTGCTTATGCTACAATTATAAAATTGCTCATTTGGGGCCTTTCTTAAAATTTGATATTATTATTGATTGAGGGTACTCCATTGTGAATTCAAAATGCACTTGAAATCTCATTTTATGAAGATATGTAATTTTCTTACCTTTTTGCTTCTAGCTATCTGACAGCTTATGTTGCTTCTGATAATGGCAGGTTTGGGTGCATATCTTGTATTTATTTTTCAACCTGTTACTTTAATAGCTTTGCATTTTGTTCCTAGTTGCAATGCTTTCCTATGTGCACTCTTTGTATTGAAACTGAATATTTTTGACATGGAAATTCCTTTTGTTTATTTTTGACCACATGTCTAACCTCTCTGCATATCAGAAACTGTATCTTTTTGTTTTATCAGGTATATTCATCTCTTCAAAGTTAAACTTGATCAGGAATGGTAATTAACATATTTTTTCCACTTCTTAGTCCAATTTTGAGTCATTCATGAAATGTCGTATCTGAGATTCTTGCAAATTCAATGTTTAGGTGCAAACATGTAGGGAATGGATGAAACAATCATGAAAGATTTTCCAGTTTACGATTCAGCTTTCTATGCCATTATTTCTAATTTTACAAAGTCTCAAACATTTAGGCAAAGAATTAAGATATTGCTGTCTCCATGAAACTTTCTAAAATAACGGTATTTGCCTCATATTATTGTAAATAAAACATTTAAGACCCTCTGTTGTATCGTCATTTTGTGAAACTGCATTCTCTCTCTGGAAAGTATTTATATAGAAAGGAGAACATTCTCTAATAGCTTCAGACCATTTGTTTAGCTCTCTCTGAAAAGTGACAGTCTCTTTTGTGCTTAGAACAAGTCCCCATCCACATTATTCCAACAGGTGCATTAGTGCTGGAAGATTGTCAGGTGGATAATGAGAATTCAGTGACTTGAGAAGGCATGTCATATTTCCGAAAATGATGGAAAGTCATTTTCCTCCCCTTTCCCAGAGTGGATGTCTTATTTTCCTGCACACTTCTGGCATCACATTAGTCACACGTTGCTTGATCTGGTCAAATTCATCAAATGAACGATTTTCCTCAATTATGTGACAGTTTATATTGTCCAAACTGTCATGAGCCCCACTGATTTTTCAGCATGTTTCCACAATGCATCCAATGCCCTTAATCCAGAACTGCAACTCAGCAAGAGGTGCAGGAGTCATGAAGGAAACATTGATACCTGGAAAAGCTTTCTCCCACTTGGTTCCATCAGATGAATTCCTGTTCATTCTTTCAGATTTTAACGCCGGGGGTCAGCCCATTTAGGAAGCTTCACTCGATTTCTCTATCCATGTCCACCCACACTCTCGGGCTGAGGATAGCTCTTTTTTTTAAAAAAAAATTCATCCCTTGAAAGCATTCTGTTTACTCACCTATCACAGCACTTCACACAGTTTGATAACTTGTCTATTTTCCAAAGTAAATTGCAAACTCAATGAGAACTTTGATTCCATATGTAAAAAGAAAATCATCAGATGTCTGAAGGCGTGACATATTTCAAGCTGTATTTTATTACAATGAGGGCTTCTTTGAATCCATTCTGTTGGTTTCTGGGGTGCCTGCTTGCAGTGGTAAACCAGCAAGTTGTTTAATACATTAACTAAGGAAGGTGCTCATCTTTTACTTACTATTTTTCATTTAGTGTTTCTCTTTATCTCTTAGTATAACTTACCTAACTTCCAACTTTTCTATTGAGTACTTCATTTCTGTCTTGAATGAGGTGCTTTGTATCCTCTGATGATTCCTTTTATTCTAAAATTATGTTCCCATTTTTTCTGTGTCGTACCTTTTCTTATCTCTTTGGCTGAATGTTGAGATTGAAGCAGGAGGATTGTCAGCTGTATGAGGAATGGCATCAATGAAATAAATAGGAAACAATCTATTAAATGTTATGATCAACAATATGAAACTGTTTAGAAATGTAGTGAAGAGTTTAGAGACAATTTGCTGACAAGATCTAAAAAAATGTGAGAATAACGAAAGTAAAATATTAAATAAGTGGAGACTTAAGCAAATGACATACTCAGAATGTATTATGCAGCTCACTTGTAAATGCTTGCTTTAATAAAGATAACACAATATTAAATACATTCTATAATTTTAAAAATTACTGAATTTTGTACCAAAATATTAATGTGTAATATCAGCATATGGGAATGATTGAGAGTATAGATAAAAATAAGAAAGTATTAATAGAAGAACTAAATTATAAAAAGTAAAGTAAAAACTATATAAATTTTTAAAATCAATAAATATATTTTAAGTATCATATTTGAAATAAAATATCAATATCAGAAAATAATACTTAAAACTCTTTTTAATTATTGAGAGAGGATGTCTTCATAAATCAGAGAACTGGAAAGGAAGGAGAGGTGTTTGAAGTTTTGTCAAAAGACTTGCAGTGCTATATGAAAATAGAACAATTTGTATTATTTTATAGCAATTGACTTTTTTTTTTAATGTTCCAGGATACATGTGCAGGATGTGCAGGATTGTTACATAAGTAAACATGTGCCATGATGGTTTGCTGCATCTATCAACCCATCATCTAGGTATTAAGACCGGCATGCATTAGCTCTTTTCCCCAATGTTCTTCCCCACCCTGCCCTCCCGACAGGCCCCAGTGTGTGTTGTTCCCCTCCCTGTGTCCATGTGTTCTCATCCTACAGCTCCTACTTCTAAGTGAAAGCATGTGGTGTCTGCTTTTCTGTTCCTGCATTAGTTTGCTGAGAATAATGGCTTCCAGCTTCACCCATGTCCCTGCAAGGGACATGATCTCATTCCTTTTTATGGCTGCGTAGTATTCCATGGTGTATATGTACCACATTTTCTTTATACAGTTTACCATTGACGGGCATTTGGGTTGATTCCATGTCTTTGCTATTGTGAATAGTGCTACAGTGAACATATGTGTGCATGTAGCTTTGTAATAGAATGATTTATATTCCTTTGGGTATATACCCAGTAATGAGATTGCTGAAAAATTGACTTTTAATTAAAAGTAGGCATCTATTGTCTCTTTCAGACAATATTATTGTCTAAGAGTTTACATTTTAGTTCAAAATATTAATTTTATAGTAAACTAAGTTATTTTGGAGGTATACAGGTTTTTAAGGTTTATAAGTCTAATTTTTGGAATCTAATATGTGCATATAATCTATTATGTTCTAGTAAATAGAAAACTAGAAGATAAGTAAGAAATACAACTTTTCTCCATGTCCCCTCTTATCTAGTAGGATTGCATATATGCATGTGTGTATGTTGAGTGTATTTTGTGTTAGTGGAATAGGATGAGCATTTAAATGTCTAACCAAATAAAAAACAGAAAGAAATGAACAAACTATATCATAAATACACAGCAATTAAAAAATACCTTTAGTGCCTATGAAGGCAAAAACAGCTTTTTGTTTCTTCCTTTGTGCTCAATGCAACTGAAATTTTTTGGTTACCTTTTTCTAATTACATGCCACATGCCTCCCTTGTTATCCTTACAACCACTAATGCCTCCTCAGGTGAGGCAGATACAAGCCATTGAACCAGCTTCTATCCTTCAAGGAATGTATATTTGCAAAGAAATTAGTAATATTATGTCATTCAATTTCCCTGTCATTTGTTTATGGCTGAGTTAAAATGTGTACTTCCTGCAGCTTAAGGAAGTGTTTTGGATTCACTGACTTCTTTTTTTTTTTTTTTTTTTTTTTTTGAGACGGAGTCTCCCTGTCTCCCAGGCTGGAGTGCAGTGGCGCGATCTCGGCTCACTGCAAGCTCCGCCTCCCGGGCTGACGCCATTCTCTTACCTCAGCCTCCCGAGTAGCTGTAGCTGGGACTACAGGCGCCCGCCGGCACGCCCGGCTAATTTTTTGTATTTTTAGTGGACACGGGGTTTCACCGTGTTAGCCAGGATGGTCTCTATCTCCTGACCTCGTGATCCGCCCGCCTCGGCCTCCCAAAGTGCTGGGACTACAGGCGTGAGCCACGGCAACCGGCCTGACATTTCTAATAGTGCATGTATTAAGCTGAAGAAGGAGGAGGATTGGAGAACTGAGTAAAGGAAGAGGAGGACGAAGAAAGAAAAAGAAGCCAAGGGACCATTTTAAATAAAAGATAAATCAAGAGAAAACTGTCTTACCAGATTGCATTCCCGAAAGTGAGGTTAGTGTTTTATTTGAAAGTCATTTGCTGTGTATTTATAAATTTACTGTGATTCTGGATGCTTGAAGTTCTTCCACAATATCTTTCTTGTCTTCTTTTGGCCACTTCTCATTCCTCTTCTAACTCCCCACCTTTGCTCTCTCATTCTCCTCTTCTACATGTCCTCCTTTCTCTTTGTTTTTCTTTTTTTTTTTTTTTTTGAGACGGAGTCTCGCTCTGTCACCCAGGCTGGAGTGCAGTGGCGCGATCTCGGCTCACTGCAAGCTCCGCCTCCTGGGTTCACGCCATTCTCCTGCTTCAGCCTCTCCGAGTAGCTGGGACTACAGGCGCCCGCCACCACGCCCGGCTAATTTTTTGTATTTTTAGTAGAGACGGGGTTTCACCGTGGTCTCGATCTCCTGACCTCGTGATCCGCCCGCCTCGGCCTCCCAAAGTGCTGGGATTACAGGCGTGAGCCACTCTTTTTCTATCCCCTCCTCTCTTCCTTCCTCTGTAACCCCATGAACATTTCCACCAGTCAATGATGCTTCCAGACATTATAACAGCAAGAGCACCAGGAATTGTTCAGTTTATGTTGAGGCAGCCTGCTAAATTGCAACTCTGTGAGAGAGCTTCTTCCCAGAGAGCTAGTGCGAGACATTAGATCCAAACGCTACACACCTGCCATGCTCCTTAGGCTAAATGAAGATAATCCTTCAGATGACAGCCTGTTGATAAGTATTCCCAGGTCCAAAATGCAACCCAGATTCTAATTAACCTGATTAAACCTGTTGTGCATGACTCATTTTTTTTCTTCCTTTGATCAAGTTGTCATTATCTATTTGGAAATTCATCTTTTTTCATGTTATTTACTAGCCAGGATTTGTCACAAATAGATAGAAGCAACACAAGGCATCTACTTTTATGTTTCTATAATCTTCCCTGGTGCCATTACTCTGTTTATATGTCAAAAGCAATGACATCTTCGACAAGCTTGAGATCTAAGAGTATAATTATGACTTACCAGTGTCTAAAATCATTTGTGCAGAATGCGTGGAGATGCATGGTGTTCAGACAGCCAGGATTAAAGAGAGCACACTCTGACTAATAAACATATTTTGCATATTTTTTTCATATGTGTGAACAAAAAAAAGTTGATCTCGGACGGGCGTGGTGGCTCACGCCTGTAATCCCAGCACTTTGGGAGGCCGAGGTGGGTGGATCACGAGGTCAGGAGATCGAGACCATCCTGGCTAACATGGTGAAACCCCATCTCTACTAAAAATACAAAAAAAAAAATTAGCCAGGTGCCGTGGCAGACACCTGTAGTCCCAGCTTCTCCGGGAGGCTGAGGCAGGAGAATGGCATGAACCCTGGATGCGGAGCTTGCAGTGAGCCAAATTGCTCACTTTACAAAGAAAGAATAAGCCATAGCTTTCGATAGCAGAGTAGACTGATTATAGTTAACAATATATTGTGATATTTTCCCGTTGGACAAGGCCTTTTATATATAAAGAGGGACATATAATGTCCCTCTGTCTCTTTTAACGGCTGTTGCTTTAAAGTTTGTTTTGTCTGACATAAGAATAGCTACTCCTGCTTGCTTTTGGTGACCATTTGCGTTTAGGCAATTTACGTTCAATATTAGTAGTGAGATGTGAGGTATGATTCCATTCATTGTGCTATTTGTTGCCTGTATACCTACCTTGGTTTTTCTTTAATGCACTTTTGATTAATTGAAGTTTTAAAGTTTGTTTTTAAAACTATGCCAACATTTTCTTCTTGTGTTTAGCTTTTTTTCCTGCCTTGATTAAGAAATCCTATTTACAAAAACATGAAAATATATTTTTTAAAAAATTAGCCATTCCTCATATACAGTATTGGTTTTTAATAGGGTCACATATGCAATTCATGGGGGAAGGAAAGTCTTTTTAATGAATATCATTGACACAATGCAATATTATAAAAATGAACCCCTATTTTCCTATCTTACATTTTAAGAGAGTTATTTTGAGATTCATTATGGACATAAACATAAAAGCTAAAGCTATGTGGCTTCTAGCAGCAAACAATATAATAGCACTACAATTTTAGGGTAAGCAAAAATTTCTCAAAGAAACCACAAAAAGCATTAACCAAAGGAAAAAATGTTAAAACAATAATGATAAAATTATCATGATTAAATATAATAATTAGAAAAGATGAAGACACATAAACAATGTTGACTTTAATTTTGTTAATGTAGTTTTCCAAGTAGCAAACTGAACAGCTAAGCAATTGGCAGTACTCCAAGATTCAGTAAAAATATAGTAAAATTCATCAAGGGGAGTGTTGGCCAGTGCCGTGAGGACAACTTAGAGTTCTGCCCAATGAGCAGAGCAACAATGTCCATTTTCAATTCTGCATAGCTGGTGCTGGGTTTGAACAGATGCAACAGCCTAGTGGATACCATTGCATTTCAGTTTAGAGAAACCATCAGTAAAAGCCTAGGCATTTAGGAAAATCTGGCCAGCTATGCTCTCAAATATGCCATTTTCAGTATACAAGTGCATTTGGATGGGCCCTTCCCATTTTGATAGTCAATAAGTCTGAGTTGAGCCACCCCAAAATGGGAATATCAGGCCAGAGGCACAGGCTCTCTTGGGACAGACATTCCTTCTAACAAAAGCACAGTATCTATCTAATAACTGTTTTCTGGGGATGTACCTTGTAGCCATGTCATGGAGGGGATGAGTCAAAAGCTCACGGTGGAGACAAGGCAGGATAGAAGCTGACATCCATTGCCGGAGGCTCCACATCAATCATGAAAACATATTACTCGAAGTAGTAATTGGCGTTGTGGGGATCCAAAGGTAAAAAGCATGCTGCAGTTCATTAAGCAGTTTACAATGTAACCTGTGATTTGGTCTCCAATCAAAGGATGCTAATTTGCAGTTTAGCCAATATGAGAGACCAAATATTATAGAATGCCCAAGTGAGTCACAAACTGTCTCCAAAACTAAAAGTGTAACAAAGTGCTGGGTCTCATTTTGGTAGTGTTGTGGGAACAAGATGGAGCAATTTTCTTTGAATGTCAGAGGAACTAACAGTTTTGAAGCCATCCACATAGTCCCAAGAAAATTTACTTGGTGAGTAGGCTCCTGAAAGTTGTCAGGGTTTATTAAACACTCCTACTGATGGAGGAAATATACCACCACAGTCGGGACCTTTGAGAATGAGACTGCCAACTTGTCAACCAACAGGACATCATTTATACTGTGTAGTTGAAAATTTTGGGCATTATAACTGTAGACATTTATGCCAAATCCTGACCCAGCCACAGGTGGCAAATGGCATGAGTTTAGATACCTCTGTGAGAATATTTCAAATGTATATTAAAGGCTTTGTCATATGAATGCAAATTGGTCTTGGTTCTTAGGTGCCTTTGGGATAGAAAAGAAAGAGCTGACAATGTCTGAAACAGCATAAAAAATGCTACCAGTTTGTGCAACAAATTCAGTTATATTGCAGTATCTTCACAGTCTCAATATTTGCAACAACTAGGAATATGGGTGCAAAAACTGAATTCAATTAGTTTTGTACTTTGAAACTTCAGCTCCCTTTATCTTCTCAACTGACCATATGTGGTTGTATTGAGATATTGCATTTCATACTCTCTGTGATGTGGTTAAGTCCCTAAGCAAGGCTATGATT
Source organism: Symphalangus syndactylus (assembly GCF_028878055.3). Taxonomy (NCBI): domain Eukaryota; kingdom Metazoa; phylum Chordata; class Mammalia; order Primates; family Hylobatidae; genus Symphalangus; species Symphalangus syndactylus. The sequence goes on from NC_072428.2 coordinate 18,248,396, forward strand.
TCCCATTCTCTTCTTAAGATACTATATTGTTTCTATTGGACCTCTCCCATGAGGACAGTGAGACAGGTTGAGGAGTGACTTATGTGTTTTATAGCAGTTCTCTACATGCCATGGTCACTGAGTAAACAAATTGCTCTTTTACCCATAAGCATTTGTATTAGTCTGTTTTCATGCTGCTATAAAGGACTGCCCAAGACTGGGTAATTTATAAAGAAAAGAGGTTTAATATATTCACAGTTCTGCATGGCTGGGGAGGCCTCAGGAAAACGGGGAAAAGCCCCTTATAAAACCATCAGATCTCCTGAGAGTTTTTCACTACCACGAGAACAGTATGCGGAAAACCACCCCCATGATTCAATTATGTCTACCTTGCCCAGCCCTTGACACGTGGGGATTATTACAATTCAAGGTGAGATTTGGGTGGGGACACAGCCAAACAATATCAGCATTCATAGTACAATCACGTAAAACATCAATAGAAATAGTATGTGAAAAGTGGAATCACAGATAATATAAAACTAGCCCATTTGCTAGTTGGTCACCTTATCGGCTTTATAAACCTAGCAATCTAGGGCAGTATAAGCTTGCATACTAGATTTATTGTTTTCTCAAAATGCTTTTTTTTTGCTTTTCTCTCAGGGAAACAATTCTCTTTGAGTGGGTCAAAGCTTCCTTATGGCACCCAGGACCCACTGCAAAAACAAAAATAAAAATAAAGCACAATAACAGAAAAACAAAAACATAACACTAAAACCTTTTAGTTTCTTGTCCAAATGCATCTCAGGTTGGCATGATAGATTGCAAAAGAGGCTGAGTCGTTACTATTCTTTCTTATCAAGCATCATATACTTCCATCTCTTCATCTTCAAGCAACCTGACAAAAAATTAACAACTGGGGCCCAATTTATGTTCACAGCAATTGTGGAAAATGCTGTCACAATGTAGCTGTGTGTTTTTGTAAATATGGTCTAAAATGTGGTGGGGGGTGTAGAAGTATCTGCCAATCTAATCAAATCTTTGTACTGATTATTATAATGAGATAAACCCAAAGATGATTACCAGATCAGTGAGGAAATCTCCTTGCCCAAAGTAGAGTTAGCACAGTCAGGGCACCATTTAGACAATTGTCTTCAGACCTCCTTTCTGGTACTCAGCTGCAAGCACCTCACTAGTGTCTCCTTGTAAGCACATTTTTAACCATATGATTTGATCAACATGTTGCTAGTATTCTGGTGCACTTCTCTCAAATCACATAAAAGAATCTAGGCCTTCATCTTTCCTTTTCTAGCATTCTGTGTGTCTGTCAACATCTATCCTTGTTACAAAACTACCAAAAACTATGAAGAGTTTGATATTTTACCTGACCTGCAAAGTAACAACCAACCCTGCCATAGTTTTACAGATTCCAGAAAGAAAAGAAAAGATTCCTGGGTCAGAGACAAAGGACAACTAATTATTCACAGCAAGATCAGCAGCCATGCAGAGGCCAGCAGTTGTGCAGAACCGCTGAGCCACACTTTCCACAGGGTGGTGAAAATATGGTCAGCTGATCCTTGTACAGGCAGTGGGATACGTTAGAGAAGAACCTTGAGGTTAGGGAAACTGAATTTTAAATAATGAACAGTTGGTTTGCCCTGGAAGGAAACATTTTCTTTATTATATGGACAGGAAGCAAATCTGCGCTTTGCTCCTGAGGTACACTATCTCTAATTTCCAAGGTTTTTCAATATACATTAAAATGATAGTCCAGAACAAAAGCAGTCAGTACCTCTGCTCCCAAACATCCCAACATGTGAGAGGCCTATGGCAAATATTCTCCCAACAAATTGATAAAACTTTTTGAGCATATCTTAAAAAGTTAAACATATACCTTTCCTGTAACCCAGTGATTCTCCTCCTAGGTATTTATCCAAAAGAATTAAAAATAGATGTTTACAAAATGCTTGTACCAAAATGGTTACAGTAGCTTTATTTATTGTTAACCAAAGCTACTCAACAGGAGAATGGATAAAAAAGTTTAGAGTAGAATAAAGTTATACAATAGAGTACTTAGCAATAGATGAAACTTAAAAATATTCTTTGGAAGGAAAGAAGAAAGAATGAATATATACGACTGCATTTATATGTAGTTCTGGAACAGACAAAACTAATCTCTGGTAATAAAAAGGCTGTGTTTGCTGGGTGGTTTAATCTGAGGAAAGGGATTAAGGAACTTTCTGCAGTGATGTATCTGTTAAAACTTATCTAACAATTCACTTAAGATCTATGAATTTTACTATGTGTGAATTATGCCAAATTAGTTCTTGAAATTCAAAGTAATCTTTCAAAGTAATTTTTGCATGCAAAATGTTGGCTAAAACTTATTAAAAATGTTATTTAGGCTTGTGTTAGACACTGTGGCAATGCTTTACAAATATCAACTAATTTAACTCTTACAATAATATTACTATTATTATCCCCTTTTAAACATGAGGAAGCTGGAGCACAAAGTGGGCAAATACTTACTCAAGATATCACAGCTAGGAAGTGGCACAGCAGTGATTTGAAACCTTTGATGCTAATGATTATTATTCTATGTGGATTTATAATGTCATACAGTTATGGTTAGTGTAACTGTGACACATTTGAAGGAACTGATAAACACATATTAACATGAAATAAGTCAATATTTATTACTCTGAGTTTTTTTTTGGAAAGTTTTTTTTTGCCTTAAGTATCTTCCCATATCATCAAGATAAATTGTTTATATCATCCAGACCTGTCTTGTCTAATAACCAGTAACCACTAGTCTCACATGGCTAGGCTATTTAAATTTAAATTTAAAATGAATTAAATTAAAATTCAGTCATTCATTTACACTAGACATTTTCAAAAGCTTAATAGCCATATGTGGCTACTGGCATCCTACTGAACAGTACAGATATAGAACAGTTTCATCATGGCAGAGAGTGCTATTGACAGCAGTAGGTTAGAATCATCAGATTCAAAGTGTGTACTCAGGCCAACAACTTAGGCATTACCTAGGTTTCTGCTAGGTTGTGGATCCCAGAACTACTGAATGAAAATCTGTGTCTTAAAAAGATTCCCAAGTTATTAAAATGCATATTAATCAAGCTTATAATTTGATATTAAAATTCATAGTGATTAAATGTGATTCACAAATGTGATGTTAATCTGATTTTGTAATTAAATTCTACTACTGATTAGATGCTGTTTCTTATTTTTCTTAGTCTATAAGACATTAAACAATCTGATATATATCATGATAACTTGTACATGTAGCAAAACTACATTTTACAATTTTATCACAATTTTATGACATGTCCATGAAGAATTTACAGTTCAAATCTGTGTTGTAGTTTTATACATGAGAGTAACTATCACAAATTTGGTTTTATGTGACTGCTACTCCCTGACTCCTGTGAGGATTCAGAATAATGGGATCTGGAAAAGAGCTTCATTTTATATTTGAGACAGCACAAAGAAATCAGATGCAGAAATAACATAGAGGTTAAGATTTGATCTCAGATCTTAGAATGCAAGTTCATAATCATATTATATGTACTCTAAGGATAACCACCTCTATACTTTCATTTACATTGAAAGAAGCTGTCATTTTTCATGCAATTAATGATACCAAAGCAACAAGCACAAATTCCAAACATTTTTGTTTTATGATGATACTGAATTTAGTCGTTTTTGTCTGTATTAAACATTTTATTTTCTAGTATTTTAAAAAGAAGCTTCATCTTTAAAAATCTAAAAATTTTTTGCTGTAGCTTGTAAGAAGAATTATATAGATAGAACTGATATTTTACTTTATAGGAAAAAGTTTATACCAGTTTTCCAACAAAATGGTCTTGAATTTAGTGTAATATAATTCACATTTACTGAAGTATTCTATACTTATATGTTGCATGATATAAGCAATGACTGGTTGATGTAAAGTCAGTAAAACATAAAATATTTAATAGTTTATCAATACTTCACAAATTGTTATGTTTTGTTTACATTGCCCTAAAATCCTTAGATCATAATAATATACATTTAAATTACCAGAAATAATAAATATTCTACCAAATCTTTCTTCCATGTTGCACTTCAGACATTTTTCAGATGGGGTTTATTAAATTTTCACACACAAATTACCAGGTATGTTCAACTGTTTTTCTCGTCTATAATATTGCATTAACCTGGGCTAGAGCTAGTTGTTGAAGACAATTTTAATTTGAAGTTTTTTTTTTTTTGTGCAAAAGGTAGGTAGAGTATTAGTAGGGAGCTGAGTTATTAACAACCTACTGTGTGATAGGTACCTGTCCTACATATTAACTCACTAAATATTCTCAAAAACCGTGTGAAGTTGTTATAATTATCACCAATTTTAAGATAAGGTGTGTATATTCAAAGAAGTAGCAAAGCTGATGAATAGAATTTTATAACAATTTTTTATTGTGAAATCGTCCTCTATTTTCTGTATTTTCCTGCATTTTGTACTTTGCATTTTCAACCACCATTTTACCACGTGCCTAGAGAAGGAAAAACAGCTGAGAAACTGCATCTTTGAAAAGTAGAACCAGGGCTAATATGAACATATTCAAATCCACAGCTGCATGTAACTGTAGGTTTGTTTAAAATGCTGAGACTATTTCAGATTTTCATTAAATTATCATCATCGTCTTACAGAATAGATGAAGGACTATTGCTTTTAAGGAACTGATCATTTACTAAGTATATTTCATTTGCATTATATAAGTTTCTCTTAATATTCTTAAGTGATCTAAGTAACATGCCTTGAAAACCTGTTTGTTAGACATTGTACTGAGTAATTTACACATTTTTTTCTCAAAATTATCATACCAAGTGTATTAGTCTGTTTTCATGCTGCTAATAAAGACATGCCTGAGATTGAGTAATTTATAAAGAAAATGAGGTTTAATGGACTCACAGTTCCACGTGGCTGGGGAGGCCTCACAATCATGGCAGAAGGCTAAAGGCATGTCTTACATTGTGGCAGGCAAGAAAGAATGAGAGCCAAGCAAAAGGGGAAACCCCTTATAAAATCATCAGATCTCGTGAGACTTATTCACTACTACTAGAACAGTATGGGGGAAATGACCCCCATGATTCAACTATCTCCCAACAGGTCCCTCCCATAGTATGTGGGAATTATGGGACCTACAATTCAAAATGAGATTTGAGTGGTGACACAGCCAAACCATATCATCAAGTTATATGAAATTTATTTCATAATCTCATTCTGAAAATGTTTTGCATATGCTTCAAAGAGTTTAAGTAACCTCCTCAAGTTTATACAACTAGTAAGTCGAAGGCCAGTAGGCAATTGTATCCCACTTTATTGTCGACAAAGAAAAGTCAGACTTTACCAAAGTCACAGAAAGCATGTGGCTTCAATGTGAGTACCAGTTGTGTTTTAGTTGATTACCCAAGTGACCTTGATTTTTGCCCTACTTTTATAAACTGGAGTCTGTTTATTTCTGAATTTGCTTCTAATTAGGCTTCTCATGAATATCAGTGAAGTGGTTGACAATGGGGAGAAAACCTGAGGAATGTCATTACTGTTCTGCTAGTTTCACCATCTATTAACTTTTGTGAAGGAAAGATCCATATAAATAAGGGTATTTGACATAATTGTCATGCTAATATCCTATCCCTACTCATCCTTCTAAATGCTTAAATGATATGCATATATATTTGGATCTGATATTTTATTTACTGAGGCTGATTGCTTAGTCTATTAACAGATAAATATTGACAGATGTCCGAGGGAGATAATGAGAAAAGGCATTTCTGAAGTTTCTTGCAATTTCATCTTAACTCATAAAGCCATTTTGTTATTCAGGCTTAACTACTCTACAGAGATAGAAGGGAAAACAAGATGTCTTTTTTATCCATATAATTGCTGTCTTTATTTCTATATAATTACTTTCTTTAAAAATTACTGCTAGAAGAAAAAAGGAGAGAGATTCTAAATTCTTAACAAAACCTTTGCAACATTTCCAACAATTCAAAGTGCAAATTCCTCAAATGTTTAATTCAGGACAATTTTGTAGTAACTTTGAAGGTAATTCACTTTCATTATAGAATAATTATGAAATAAATACAAATGGACAAAATAACTACAGTTCTACAACTATTACTCAAGGTCATATGTATAACCTTGAACCACAGCAGTGCCTCCCCTCTACCAGTGTCTCCCATTCTACTCATGTCATGCAGTCTGCATACTGTGACAAACAGGATATATTTTTTTTGTTTATATTTTCATCTTGAGAGATGAGTACTCTACTTTGAGTGAGCTCAAATGCGTATTATTTCATATATATTTATATGGTCATATGTATGACCTTGAGTAATAGTTGTAGAACCATAGTTATTTTATCTATATATGTGTATTTATTTTTATCTATATATATTTTATTGTATTTACCCTTATCTATTTTATTGTATTTACTGTTAACATTATTTTCTAAATGTAGATAATTTTTTTCTAACAAATAAAAATGGTGATCATTCAGTATATATAATTTGCATCCTCTTTCTATTTTATGTAAATTATACATTGAATATAAATTTTTAAATTTTAATGCTTTAACAATTTTTTTCTTAAATAGCCATAGCTCCATGTGCAGATTTCATTATAATCTTGAAATAATATACATTTATATCAGTGAAAAAAATTATCACTTACAAATGAATGCTTATTATCAAAGCCTAGGTTCTCAGACTATCTACATGTACATTCCAAATGATGGTATACCTACATGTAGATGAGAAAAAAATACTGCTAATTTTCTCAAAGGCATTTGAGAGGCAACATACACTGATTCTCTGAATTTCTGAAGTTGGGTAATACTGGGTTTATTGTGTGCTGATGCTGAGGAAATAAAGAGACTGAAACAACTTATCAAGCACCTGGAATTGGTTAGTAATAGGCTGTGTAATTTTTTCCTGCATAGTGATGCCAGCACAGTCCAAACCTGCTTACTTGCAATGTTCATTTTCACTTAAGGGCAGTCCAGAGTGGCACACCAAAATATTTCTGATGCCAGAACTTCACCATCAGAGAGAGCAATCCTCTTCCCTGGCCTGGACAAGATCCCCAAGGTGAGTTCTATGATCTGCATGTGAAATTGGGTATGTCTGTAAGCCTCTTTCAAATGAATGGGCTTCAAAGCATTGCAGATGTAATATGTTTATGGATTCAGTCCCCACTCAACAGATATTGAGTTCCTTCTATGTTCAAGGCAGATTGCTCATCTCTCAAGATGCAGGTATAAATAAGAAAAATATATCCTGTTTGTCACAGTATGGAGACTACATGAAATGAGGAGAATGGAAGGCACTGGTAGAGGGGAGGCACTCCTGTGGTTTAATCTATATTGTAGGTAGGGATGGTAGTTTTTTTCTCTTCATCTTCCTTAGATAGAAATTCCCACTAGAATCACCCGTGTAATTTTTTTTAGAAAAGTAAATTACTCTAATTTCATTAAAAGTAGCCACTGCATTAGGGTCATCTAGAGACAAAGAAGGTATTTTCCCTTATAAGCATGGTGTTAGGTCCATGACTATGCCAAATGTCATGCTCGGGGTCAGGTTCGAGCTCATGCTGAGGTTCGAGCAGAGCAGGTGTGTGGCAGATAGCTGAAAGAACACTCATGGGGACTGTGGCTAGGTGAAATGTGGTTTTATTCAGCAGCTGTCTCATCAGCAGCTTTCTTTCACTGTCTTCCTTTATCTTGGTTCTCTGCTCAGGCTCTGAGGCTCCTCTCAGCAATTGGCTCTGCGGCTTCTGCCACCCCATGCCTGCGGCTGCACTCCCTGGCCTGCAAGGCCAGCTACAGGGTCAGCAGCTTAACTCTTTCCCTCTGGGTGCAAGCCGGTTTCTGGCTACCCCCTGACCGCCTCCAGGGCAACCAGCTATCCCTTACAGGAGTCAGTAGCATTATTCTCTCTTTGGGCACCAGGGGCCCCTGAGACATGTTGAGCCCTGTGAACAGCATCAGCAGGGCAGTTATACCTTTTTAAACAATAGAGGCTCCAAGGCAAGTATGAGCTTACACAGACAGGTTATATAACAAGTGGAGGTGTGCGCCTGCACCCTAAACTTGCTGAGTCACTCTTGACTAGATGTCTGACTCAGCCTATTCCTTGACCAAAGCACATCCATGTACCTTACAGATGGTTGAGTTTGCTGGGAAAAAAAAAAAAAAAAAAAAAATCCTTTTAAGACTGTGGGAAGAAATGCTGCCACTGCCACCTGGGATGATACCTGGAGAAAAAAAAGGTTTCTATGGTTTTGGATCTATGAAGGGGGCTTCCAGGAGATGATGATGTTAAAATATTTAGAAAAATATCTTGAAAACAGAGCCACTGAAGTAAGAAAGTATGAAAGCAATTTTCTAAAACTGTGAACAGAAATACATCTATAATTATAGGCATTTAAACTTGGAGCCCATTGGAGAATGTAAACACATTCTTTTTATCAAAAATATTACAATGATAATGAAGAACATTTAATAAGAAAAGTAAGAAAAAATCCATATATTGTGAAATCAATTATTTTTATTTTTCTGTATTTATTTTCCATATGTACTTTTGGTTGAAGCATTTGGTGGTCAATTTTTATTTGTTTGTTTGTTTTGAACTTGCACAGAAGAGTTTTCTAGATATTTATATGACCTATCAGTATCATCTGACATAATTGATCATTCTCTTGGCCTTGATATTCTTTCTCTGGCATGCAAGTCACCAGCCTTTTTGTTTTTCTCCTGTTCACAGCTTATGGTCAGTATCCTTTGTTTGTTCCCAACTTTCTCCCTAACACTTCAAGTTGTAGAAACCCAGAGCTTAGTGTCTGCTATCTTGTCCATATTATCTTCACTTTTCTGTTGAGCTAATTGACTATTCTATAATAAAATACCATTAGTGTCTTGAAAACCTCTTCAGTATCTATCTCAGCTCCTCTTAAACATCAAAGTCATATACTAAATTGCATACTTGATTTTGCACTTAGGTATCTAACACACATTTCAAACATAACTCATTTAAAATTTAACTCTTAAATTTCCTCTTCAAATCCTGCTCTACCCTCAACCTTCTCAATTTATCCAGTGGGAACTCAGTCTTTTATTTGCTTCCATCAAAAAGCTTGAGCTTATTCTTATTATCTCTCTCTCTCTTCCATACCATGTCAAATGTATAAAAAACACATGGTGGCTCATCTTTCAAAAGAAATTGTTATTTTGATGTGTTATCACTAACTTCTTAGCTAGTTTTCCAGCTTCCACCTTGACCACCTCCCACCACACACACACACACACACACACACACACACAATTCTACTTTTTTTATGGGGATTTTCCCATATAAATATACTATGGAATTATGTTTATTATTCATTGTCTGTCTCTCTATATATGTAAGTTCTAGTATGACTATTGTTTTGTTTTATTTGATAATGTATGCCTAGGCCCTAGAACAGTGCCTGGCATTTATGTGTTCAAAAATAATTATTTAACAAATGAATATGGCATGTGATGGTTTTATGAGGTAAGGCCCAGAATCAAAGTATAGACCACTTTTTGGTATTTTTCTTTCCAAATATCATAAGGCATCCATTAATATACAATAAATTTTGTTTGTTTTTGCCTCAGGAAAAAGAAAAAAGTATTTTGTGAGGTAGTGATAAATAAAGATGGTATGGCTTTTATACTAATTTATGCTGAGATAAAGGGATTTGACATTTACTACTTCCATAAAAAGAATTTCTCCCTTTTTTATTTTTAATTTCTGTAGGTACATAGTAGGTGTATATATTTATAGGGTATATGAGATGTTTTGATGCAGGCATAAGATGCATAATAATCACGTCACGGTAAAGGGGTATCCATCACCTCAAGCATTTATCCTTTGTGTTCCAAAGATATAATTATACTTTTAGTTATATTAAAATTTTCAGTAAATTATATTTGACTGACTGTAGTCATCTTGTTGTGTTATTAACTACTAGACTTTATTCATTTCATCTGTTTTTGTACCCGTTTACCATCTCCACTGCCCCCAGCTCAACTACCCTTCCCTGCCTCTGATAATTATCATTCTACTCTCTATCTCCTTGAGTTCAACTGTTTCAATGTTTGTCCCTACAAATAAGTGAGAACATACAAAGTTTGTCTTTCTGTGCCTGGCTTATTGTACTTAACATAATGACCTACGGTTTCATCCATGTTGTTGCAAATGATAAGATCTCAGTCTTTTTATGCTTGAATAGTACCCCATTGTGTATATGTACCACATTTTCTTTATCCATTCATCTGTTGAAGAACACTTAAGTTGCTTCCAAAGCTTGGCTGTTGTGAATAGTTCTGCAATAAACATGAGAGTGCAGGTATCTCTTTCATATGCTGATTTCCTTTATTTGGGATATATACCTAGCAGTGGAATTGCTGGATCATATGGTAGTTCTATTTTTTGTTTGTTTTTTGAGGAACGTCCAAACTGTTCTCTATAATGCTCATGTTAATTTCCATTTCAACCAACACTACACAAGGTTTCCCTTTTCTCCATATCCTTACCAGCATTCATTATTGCCTGTCTTTTGGATAAAAGCCACTTGAACTAGAGTATGATAATATCTCATTGTAGTTTTTATTTGCATTTCTCTGATGATGAATGATGGTGAGCACCTTTTTATATGCGTTTGCCATTTGTATGTCTTATTTTGAGAAATGTCCATTCAGATCTTTTGCCCACTTTTTATTCAGATTATTAGATTTTTTTTTCTATAGATTCGTTTGAGCTCTTTATATATTCTGATTGTTAATCTCATGTCAGATGAATAGTTTGCAAATATTTTTTCCCATTCTGTGGGTTGTCTCTTCACTTTATTGATTGCTTCCTTTGCTGTGAAGAAGCTTTTTAACTTGATGTGATTCCACGTGTCTAAAGTAGCTTTGGTTACGTGTGATTGTGGGGTATTACTCAATAAATCTTTTCTTAGACTAATGTCCTGGAGAGTTTCTCCCATGTTTTATTTTAGTCCTTTGACTAAAAGATTAAAGTTGAGGTCTTAGATTTAAGTCTTTAATCCATTTTGATTTGGTTTTGCATACTGTGAGAGATAGGGGAATAGTTTCTTTATTCATGTAGATATCTGGTTGTCCCTGCATCATTTATTGAAGAGACTTTTCTTTATCCAGGGTCTGTTTTTAGTACCTTTGTTAAAAATGAGTTCACTGTAGATATATAAATTTATTTCTGTGTTCTCAGTTGTGTTCCATTGCTCTATGTGTCTGTTTTTAATGCCAGTATAATCCTGTTTTGATTACTATAGTTCTGTAGCATAATTTGAAGTCAGGTAGCATGATTCCTCAGTTTTGTTATTTGCTAAGGATAGCTTTTGCTACTCTGGGCCTCATTTGGTTCTATATAAATTTTTGGATTATTTTTTCTATTTCTGTGAAGAATGTCATGATATTTTGACAGGGATTATAGTCAGTCTGTTGATTGCTTTGCATAGTAAGGACATTTTAACCATATTGATTCTTCCAATCTATTAACATAGAATATCTTTCCATATTTTTGTGTCCTCTTCAATTTTTTGCTTTAACATTTTACAGTTTTACTGGAGAGATTTTTTTACTTATTCAGTTAAGATTATTCCCAGGCATTTAATTTTATTGGTTGCTATTGTAAATGGGATTACTTTTTTGAATTCTTTTTCAGATTGTTTGCTTTTGGCATATAGAAGTCCTACCCATTTTTGTATGTTAATTTCGTATCCTGCAACTTTACTGAATTTTTATCTGTTCTAATAATTTGGTGGAATCTTCAGGTTTTTCCAAATTTAAGATTATATCATCAGCAAACAAGGATAATTTGACTTATTCCTTTCCAATTTGAATGTGCTTTAATTTCTTTCTCTTATCTGACTGTTCTAGCTAGGACTTTCAGTATAATGTTGAATACCAGTGGTAAAAGTGGGCTCCTTTCCATGTTCCAGATCTTAGAGAAAAGGCTTTCAGTTTGTCCCCATTTGCTATCATACTAGCTGTAGGGAAGTTGTATATGGCTCTTACTGTGTTGATGTAGGTTCCTTGTATACCTAGTGTTTTCAGGGTTTTTTTTTTATCATGAAGGAATGTCAAATTTTATCAAATGTTTTTTAGCATCTATTGAAACGATCATATGGTTTTTGTCTTTCACTCTGTTGATATGATGTATCCCATTGATTGGTTTGCCTATGTTGAACAATTCTTGCATGCCTGGCGTAAATCTCACTTGGTCATGATTAATGATCTTTTTAATGTGTTGTTGAATTCAGTTTGCTTCTGTTTTGTTGAGAATGTTTTCATCAATGTTCATCATGGATAATGGCCTCTAGTTTTGTTGTTGTTATTGTTTTGATGTTTCCTTGTCTGGTTATGTTATCAGGGTAATGTTGGCTTTACAGAATGAGTTTGGAGGTATTCCCTCCTCTATTTTTTTATAGTTTGAGTATGAGGTATTATTTCTTATCTAAATATTTTGTAAAATTCAACAGTGAAGCCATTGGGTGCTTGGCTTTTCTTTGCTAGAAAACTTTTATTGTGGCTTTGATCTCATTACTTGTTATTGGGCTAGTCAGATGTTGGATTTCTTCATGGTTCAATTCTTGTCAGGTTGTAGGCATCCAGGAATTTTTCATTTATTCAAGGTTTTCCAATTTATTGTCATTTAGTTGCTCATAGTAGCCTCTAATGATTGTTTGAATTTCTGTGTTATTGGTTGTAATGTCTCCTTCTTCATCTCTGATTTTACTTATTTGGACCTTCTCTTTTTATTTTTCTTTAGATATTTATAATTTTTTTCTTCTATTAATTTGGGGTTTGGTTTGCTATTGCTTTTCTAGTTATTTAAGATGCATCATTAGGTTGTTTGTTTAAAGTTTTTATCCTTTTTAGATTTAGGCAATTATTGCTATTTATAAATGTCCCTCTTAGTATTGTGTTCACTTTATCTCATAGGCTTTGTTATGTTATTTCCATTTTCATTTGTTTTAAGAAATTTGAAAATTTACTTAACTTTTTCATTGACCTACTGGCCATTAAGAAAGAGAATATAGTTTAATTTTCTATGTGGTTGATAATTTCCAAAATTCTTCTTGCTATTGATTCCTAGTTTTATTCCATAGTGATCAGAGAAGATACTTGATATAATTTCATTTTAAAAAAATTTTTAAAGAAATTATATGGCCTAATGTATGGTTTACCTTTGAGAATGTTTCATGTACTGAGGAAAAAAATATGTATTCTACTTCCATTGAATAAATTGTTTTGTAAGTATCAATCAGGTCCATTTGGTCTATATTGCAGACTAAATCTGGTGTTTCATTATTTATTTTCTGTCTTGATGATTTCTCCAGTGCTGAAAGTGGGGTGACAAAATTCCCAGGTATTATTACACTGAGGTCTGTGTCTCTCTTTAGCTCCCCAAATATTGGCTTTATATATCTGGGTGCTCCAATGTGGCGTGCATATATTTTCAATTATTATTTTTCTTGCAGAATTGACCCCTTTGGCATTCAATACATAATCACAATTTTTGTCTCTTTTTATAGTTTTTTTTTTTGCTTGAAAACTATTTTTCTGATATAAGTATACCCATTCTTGCTCTTTTTTGGTTTCCATTTGCATAGAATATCTTTATTTATCCCTTTATTTTCAGTCTATGTTATATCTACGAATGAAACCTGTTTCTTACAGGCGACAGATTATTGGGTCTTATTTATTTTATCCATTCAGCCACTCTGTGTCTTTTGATAAGAGAGTTTAGTCCATTTACATTCAATGTTGTATTAATAAATAAGGACTTACTCCTGCCACTTTGTTATGTTTTCTGGTGGTTTGGTAGTTTTCTCTTCATTCTTTCATTCCTTTCTGTCTTCATTATAGTAAAGGTGATTTTTTCTAGTGGTATGTTTTAACGTTTTAAAACTATTCCATGTATCTGTTTTTGATTTGAGGTTGAGGCTTGCAAATAATATCTTATAAACTGTTATTTTAAACCAATGACAACTTAAAACTGATTGCATAAACAAAGAGCAAACTATAAAAACTCTGATCTTAATTTCATCCCCTGCTTTTTAACTTTTTGTTGTTTCTATTTATATCTTATTTTACTGTTTATGTCTTAAAAAGTTGTTATAGTTGTTATTTTTGGTAGGTTCCTCTATTAGACTTTCTACTCAAAATATGAGCAGTTTACATGCCACAATACAGTTTTGATATTCTCTGTTTTTCTGTGTACTTATTATTACCAGTGAGTTTTACACCTTCAGATGATTGATTATTGTTCATTAACATTATTTTCTTTCAGATTGAAGAACTCCGTTTAACATTTCTTGTAGGACAGGTCTGGTATTGAAATATCTCGGCTTTTGTTTGTCTGGGAGTCTTCTTTTCTCTTTTATGTTAAAATAATATTTTTGCAGATATACTATTGTATATTGTATACTATTTTATATTATACTATTGTATAAGGATTTTTTTCCCTCGACACTTTAAATATTTCATGCCACTCTCCCCTGGCCTATAAGGTTTCAAATGAGAAGTCTGCTGCCGGACACATTAGTACTCCTATATGTTATTTTGTTTCTTTTCTCTTGCTTCTTTTAGCATCATTTCTTTATCCTTGAACTTTGGGAGTTGCTTATTAAATGGCTTGAGGTCATCTTATTTGGGTTGAGTCTACTTGGTGTTCTATAGCCTTCTTGTACTTGGATATTGATATCTTTCTCAATATTTGGGAAGTTCTCTCTTAATATAACTAACTTTGAATAAACCTTCCACCCTAATCTCTTTCTCTATCTCCTCTTTAAGGCCAATTACTCTTAGATTTGCCCTTTTGAGCCTATTTTCCAGATCTCGTAGGCATGCTTTTTCTTTCTTATTCTTTCTTTTAATCCCTTGACTATGTATTTTCAAATAGCCTGTCTTCATGCTCACTAATTTTCTTCTCCTTGATCAATTCTGCTGTTAAGAGACTCTGATGCATTGTTTAGTATTTCAATTGCATTTTTTAACTCCAAAATTTCTGCTTGGTTATTTTTAATTATTTCAATTTCTTTGTTAAATTTATCTGATAGGATTTTGAATTCCTTTTCTGTTATCTTGAATTTCACTGAGCTTTCTCAACACAGCTATTTAGAATTCTCTGTCTGGAAGGTCACATACTTCTTTCTCCAGGAATGGTCCCTTGTACCTTATTTAGTTCATGATGTAGTCATGTTTTCCTAAACAGTTTTGATGCTTGTGGATGTTTATTGGTGTCTGAGCATTGAAGATTAAGGTATTTATTTTAGCCTTTACACTTTGGGCTTGTTTGTGCCCATTCTTCAGAAGAAGGCTTTCCAAGTACACAAAGGGACTTGGGTTTTGTGATCTGAGTTTTTCATTGCTGCAGTTGTATCTGCATTAGGAGGCACCCCAATCTCAGTAACACTTTGGCTTTTGCAGACTTGTAGAGGTACCACCTTGTTGGTCTTGGGTAAGATCTGGGAGAATTCCCTGGATTTCCAGGCAGCAACTCTTGTTCTTTTTCCTTACCTTCCCCCAAACAAACAGAGTTTATCTCTCTGTGCTGAATTGCTTGGAGCTGGGTGAGGGGTAACACAGGCACCCCTGCGGTCACCACCACTGGGACTGTTCTCAGCCAGACCTGAAGCCAGCACAGCACTGGGTCTCATCAAAGGCCCACCATGACCACTGCCTGGCTACTGCCTATGTTTACTCAAGGCCCGAGGGCTCTACAGTCAACAGGTGGTGAATGAAGCCAGACTTGTGTCCTTCCTTTAAAGGAAGTGAATCCCCGTGGCAATGGGCAGGTCCACAGATGCCTTCTGGGAAACAAAACCTAGAGTCAGGTCCTTAGAAATCTACCTAGTGCTCTACTCTACTGTGGCTGAGCTAGCAACCAAGCTGTAAAACTCTTCCCTCCCCTTTCCTCAAGCAGAGGAGTTTCTAAGCATGGCTACCACCACCCTGGGTGCATGGCAAGTATTACCTGGTTACTGCTGATGTTCATGCACGGTCTAAGAGTACCTCAGCCTGCATGTGGTGAATGCTGCCAGTCCTGAGTCTCTCCTTACAGGAAGTGGATTCGCCTCTGACCCAGGGCAGGTCTAGAAATGGCATCCAGACATGCATACCCAAGTCCCGGACTGGGGACTCCAGGATCCCACTTGGTTTTCTTCCCCCATTGTAGCTGCACTGGTACGGAAGCTGCAAGGCAAAGTCCCTTTTACTCTTAGATCTACTTTCCTCAAACAGGAGTCTCTCCCTGTAGCCACCATAGCTGGCATGTGCGGGTTTACACCTGAAGCCAGCATAGCACTGATTCTCACCCCATGCTGTGGCAAGTACTACCTGGCCTACCACCGCTGATTATTCAGGTCCAAGGGCTCTTTAGTCAGCAGGTAGTAAATCCTTCCAGGACTGAGTCCTTCCCTTCAAGGAAGAGCACTTTCTTTGGCCCAATATATCTCTAGAAATGTCATCTGGGAACTGGGGCCTAGAATGGGGACCTCGGGACTCTGCCTGGTACCCTATTTTTCTGTGACTGAGCTGATACTCAAGTTGTAAGACACAGTTTTCTCTACTCTTCCTTCTCCTCTGATCAAGAAGAGAGAAGGAGTCTCTACTGGAGCTGCTAGCTGTGCTGCATGGAGTTTGAAGAGGGATGGCACAAGCACTTCCTTGGCTGCCCCAGCTGGTGTCTCACTAGGTTGTGTGAATCCTAAGTTTACTGGCTTTGAGCCCAGTACAGCACCAAGACTTGCCGTGGACTTGCAATCCTTGTGGCCTAGACAGCCTTTCAAATTAATTTAGAATCCCAGAACACTTTAGCCCATAGTGCTGGGTTTACTGAAACTCATGTTGTGACTACTGAGATACATGACTCACCTCTGGCTAGGGCTGGTCTAAATGCTCCCTCCAGGAGTATAGGCTGAGTTCTGCCCTGTGTTGCTTTCCACTGTGACATGGCAGCACTGAATTCCAATGCGAGATTTCATAATCACTGTGCTGTCTCTCCCTCATACGTACAGATTTTATCTCCATGCCATGTGACCACTGCTGGGGTGTGGGAGAGGGATAGTATAGGTGATTAAAAACTGTCTTTCCTACTCTCTTCAGTGCCTACTCTCCTCAGTCTTCACCTGATTTTTCCTTCTCATAAAGGTATGTGTTTGTGGACTTTTGTTCAATTTGGTGTTACTGTGGGGAGGGATGATCACTGGAGGCTGCTATTTAGCTATCTTGCTCTGCCTCTTTGTCCAGGAATGAAAGAATTTTTTTTTTAGAACCTGTATTCTCAAGCTTTCTGTGTATCATCCCTAGCCCTCCTCATGGCCCACTAGAACAGAACTGTACCTTTTATATTTGTATTTAACAATTTGAAAATGGATTATGTTAATAGCAGTTTGCTTTAGTGAAACGTAAGGATTGCTGTCCAGTCCTCTTTACGAGGAGTACATTTACTTATATTATAGGGATGTACCTAACCATGCCTCTTTGCCGTAGATCCCCCCGCCTTTTTTTTTTTTTAAGATGGAGTCTTGCTCTGTTGCCCAGGCTGGAGTGCAGTGGCACAGTTTTGGCTCACTGCAACCTCCACCTCCTGAGTTCAAGCGATTCTCCTGCCTCAGCCTCCAGAGTAGCTGGGATTACAGGCGTGTGCCACCACACCTGGCTAATTTTTGTATTTTTAGTAGAGATGGGGTTTCACCATGTTGGTCAGGCTGGTCTTGAACTCCTGACCTCGTGATCTGCCCACCTTGGCCTCCCAAAGTTCTGAGATTACAGGCGTGAGCCACCATAGCTCCCATTTTTATATGAATGTTAAGTTTGATCTTTCTCTTTCTCCATAATTAAAAATGAGATAATAAAAAAGTATGTTCCCAACCTAAGAGTGTTTTGAGGTACCTAACTATTACTTAAAAGAGTCAAAGAGGAAAAATAAATTCAGAACTGTAAGGCCACCTGGAGTGGTATTTAGTTGACCCCTCTGTGCCTCATGGGAATATGTTTCTGCAAAGTTGCTTGATCCATTGCTATGTTCAGGTTCCTGGATAATGTCTTCAGGTTTTTGCTCTCACTTGATATGTCTGTAATAAACCCCAGTTTACCAACTGATGAATGACTTAATAGGAAAGAGAACAAGTGCCAACTTAACAAAATCAAGGAGCTGCCAACAGAGAAAAGAAGCATTTTTCTTTTTAAGCCTAATTTGAGTTCTCTATAAAAAATTAGAATGTGGATCTTTTCTCCCTTCTTTCAGCTCAAGAAAGAAATAACTCCAAGTACCAACAATTCTCCTTAATTTTTTTCTTTCTTTACATAGAATGAGTAAAAATTACCTAATTTGAACATCAATTACTGTTGCTTCAGTGATTCCCAGGGAAGCTATATTCCGTTTTCTCTATACTACTACAGAATGTTTCAAGGCAGTATAAAGACTAATCAAGTGAAGACCTTTAGCAAAAAATACTTTTACTGCTGAGGTTTATAAAGGAAGTTTTAAGCTGCTTAAAAGTGTATATATAAAATGAACTTTGACAGACTAGAATTGTTTGACTAAATGAAAATTACTGTTCTATGCCATAGAGAAAAAAAAAAGTCACTTGTTTTTCCAGTTCATCATTTTACACAGGAGAAAACTGATTTGCAGATAGCCCAACATATGTGGAGTAATGAATATCAGAGTTCCATGGATACATGCCGATAGCATATGTATACCCCTTTGCTGATATCATAGGAAACAGTACAGTATTAATGGAAATTTAATGTCAGACTGGGAAATAGTGTATATTACTATTTTCCTGTCTTTTCATTGTGGGGCATTGTGTAAGTCACTGAAGACCTCTGAGTCTCATCAATAAAATTAAAGCATCAATATCTACTTCTTATGAAATAACTCTAATAATTATAACAGCAATAATAATTATTAAATGATAATAGATTCCTAGCATTCTTCTAAGCATTTTGCATGGATAAATGAGCCACAAACTCTATGAGTAAAGTGATATTTGTATACTCATTTTATAGAGTAGGAAACTGATGGATAGGAACAGGAGTAGAACATTGTGGTTTGGGGTGAATTCCTTCATCTACACCCAAGGCTCTAATATAAAACCTACTTACAGGTTTTATAAAGTATAAAACCTATTTGTTATTAGATGTTTTATATTATATAGTTCTTTTCATGATTCCTTGGACCTGTAGGGCTTATTCTGTAAATAAAATGTGTCTCAGACACCTCCTGATGTTTGATTTTACAGACACAGATACACACACACACACACACACACACACACACGTTTTGCTTTCTATTTCAAATTATAGTTGTTTCTTGTTTGGTAGAAGTAATATTATTGTTTCTTGTATGGTAGAAGTATTATTGGCTGCCATCATTGCATACCTCCTCAATGAAGATAAGTATATGGTACTTACAATGGGATTGCTAATGTGGAGTTGTACCAATTCTCTTGCTTAAGATAATTGGACTACACATGTTCACAGTGAACACAGGACTGTGCTGGATGTTATGACCTGGGAACTGAGAACTTTTTTGTAAGTTTATTCCCTGATAATCATCTACATCTATAATTGGTCATAGATGGTTGGTAGACTGATGGTAGAGAAAAGTAAAAAATAAATTCTTTATCTAGATATTCTTGTCCATTAATTTGGATAAGATATTTAAACAGTATATGGGAAGAAAACTTATTTTTATTCTTACTTTCCTTGTAAAATAGGGGCTCATTTATGCTTCAGGCTTGAAACTTCTCATTATCTAGGACCATTGAAAGTAGATGAGAGTGACAAAAACAAGAAAGAACTGATAAAATCCTGTTTAACTTCCAAGTGACATGTGTGTACAAGCTGTGAATAAAGTTATATTTCATATTTGATTTTAAAATTGCTGTTGTTAGTCTATATTTCAATTATGCATAATTTTCCTAAAATAATACATTTAGCTTATAACTCCCAGAAGCTAACAGCTGTTGGAGACAGTATTTTAATTAACAACCTTTGTCTCAATGAATTTTGTACAGAAAAATAAGAGGGAATGTAGAGACAAATTTACCCACTTCTCTTTAATAAATAGGAAATTATAATATATTTGGACAATGCTAGATCCTAGTAAGAACGAGGGTTATTAAACCAAAATAATCTTAGCTATTAAATAAAAAAAAATTCAGGAAACCAGAAGTGAAAAAGCTACATTTTACCAATTGATACTCAAAGTAAATCACAAGGATATGACTTGTTTAATGTGATTTATATCTAAAAAAGAGAAAGTATCAAAACTGAAAGTGAACCTAAGATATTAAACCAAAGAAATGTATAGAAGGGAGGGAATTAGAAAGTCTTCCTTGTTTTTATGGGTGTGTTCTTCTTGGTTCTAAATAAATGCCAAAGTAAGGGAGGAAACAAAATGTAAAGAAATGAACCTAAATTTTTATATTTCACCATTTTGTTAGCTTGCGTAGGATTCTGAATCTCAGTTTAATAATCTATAAATAGGCAAATAGTACCCACATTACCAATGTGTGAAGCAGAATATAGTGTCACACATATACTATAGTCTGACCAAAATAAAACTTAAACACTTTGCTGTTGCTGCAATTGCAACTTTTGTTATAATAATAATCATGTTCTTGAACTGAATCTTCTTTTCACATTTCCTTTGTTACCAGGCCAATGACACCATACTTTTCGCTTTACTGTTCAGGGATCAAGAATAGTTTTGTAGCTTCTTTTGGGGTAAAAATGGGAAATAAAATATAATTGTATCAAATAATCTTTATGATATTTAGGTTAATCTCATACACATATATGCACATGTACCCCATCCATGCACAGGCAAACACATGTATATCTCATAAACGTGACAGTCAAAATAATAGAAAGAAAATAACTTAATACCATGGGGAATATCTTTTTTTTTGTTGAAATGGAGTCTTGCTCTGTTGCACAGGCTGGAGTGCAATGGCATGATCTTGGCTCACTGCAACCTCCAACTCCCTGGTTCAAGCGATTCTCCTGCCTCAACCTCCCCAGTAGCTGGGATTACAGGCATGCGCCACCACGCCCAGCTAATTTTTGTATTTTTAGTAGAGACGGGGTTTCACCATGTTGGCCAGGATGGTCTCGATCTCCTGACCTCCACGCCTACCTCAGCCTCCTAAAGTGCTGGGATTACAGGCATGAGCCACCGTGCCCAGCCAGGAATATCTTTTGTTCGTGCATCTATGTAAACACCAGAAGAAAAATAGTAGAAAAAGAAAATAGACAATGATATTACACTCCTTCTAAATCCCCTCTCTCTATTACATTCATTAAAAGGCATAAAAAATGTAAGAATGGTAGAAGACAGACAAAGAAAACTTGGTTGATTCGAAACCACATAAAATCTCTAAAAGGCAAGAATCAGAATTGCATTTCAGAAGTTACAGACCAGGAAAGTAAAAGCACAAAAGTGCTTAATAGCTCAAGGTGTAGATTCAAAAAGCAAATAGGAACATATATTAGTGTCCAGTGGCTGCTATAACAACTTGCTACAAACTTCATTGTTTAAGGCAACAGATATTTATGATTTCACTGCTCTGGGGTGCAGAAGTCTGAAATCAGCATTGCTAGGCCCAAATCATGGTGTTGTCAGGCCACACTCCTTCTGAGGCTCTAGGAAAATGAAAAAATTGTTTTTTGCCTCTTCTAGCTTCTGGTGACTGCCAACATTCTTGGCTTGTGATCAAGACTTGCATTTTCAAATCTCTTTCTGCTCCACCCTCACATCACTTTTCTCCTCTGAGTATCTGTCTTCTTTATTTCTATCGATAGCAAATCTTCTCCTGCCTCTCCCTTACATGTGATTGCACTTAGAGTCCACCAGATCATTCAGAATAATAGTTCTCTATCAAGATTCTTAATTTAGTAGCACCTACAAAGACCTTTTGTCCTTGTAAGGTAACATTTGCAGGTTCCGGGAGGTAGGATGCATTGTCTTTGGGTGGCCATTATTCAGCTGTCTATACAACCTAAGTTTACCAAGCTTGCTATTACTATGTGAGGTACAGTAGAATTATTAACAAGGGACCACAATGGAGGAACACTGTCCAGAATGAAAAACTGCTAGGAATTTCCAAATCAGATGGACCCTTAAGTGCTAAGTTTTACAACATCAAAGATAAGAGAAAGCATTCAAACCATTCAGAAGTAGAAAAGAGACCTACACCTACACTCACACTCACACTAAAACAGCATTTCTTAAAATAAATGAGCATTAAATTGACTTGATATTTTTAAAATTTACCTCACCAAATTAAAGAAGAAAATAAAGCAATTTCTGCAAAATCCTGAGAGAATTAAACATGAATTATTTTTATAATAAGTATCAATTAAAATATTTAAATCTATAAATAACTAAATACATGACTTTAAAAGCCTTAAACAATAAGATATTTTATCTCTTATAACAGGAACTTCAGAATAAAAGTTTCTATGGTGACTAAAACATGTTAGAGTCCCTTGGTCATTTTCTCTGGAAGAGAGGTTATAATTGCCCAGATTGCACTTATACTGTCCTATTTATTACCTTGGGTGGAGAAGGGCCCAGAAGGTCCTGAAGCACCTTAGTAAAAAGTAAAAATATGACTATCAGATTAGCTGCCAGCATTGCATACCTCCTCTATGAATATAAATATATGGTAATGGCACATGGGGAGACAAGTACACCAATAGATGAGAATAGTTAGGAGAGAGACACAGAAATTTATGATTACCTAATGTAGGGCGAAAGTTTTATTATGGTACAGTTGAAAGGATGGTTTATTTAATAAAAAGTACTGGGTTTGCTGGCCATCTATGTATCTATGCATGCACACATGTACATATATAGTTATATATAATATACATATGTGATATATAAGAGCTATATCTATAGTTACATGTATAATATTAATACTTATCATCATGCTAAAAACAATTACAGATGTATAGCAGATCTAAATAATAAGGTAAAGTAAAACAATAAAACTTACAGAAGAAAATTGTCTTCATGATAATATAGTCAAAGCCTTCTTGATTAGGACCAAAGAAAGCTTGATAAATTAAACTTATTTATAGTTAAGAATAAACACCATTAAAATAGCATAAAGGGAAGCTGCACAGTGGGAGCTGATATCTGTATTATACATAAGCAACAAAGGACTGATATTTAGAATATAATGAAGGTCAAAATTTAGAATATTTAGAATATTGTAGGACTTTTAGAGTATAAAGAATTCCTACAAATAAAAAAGACATAACAACCTATTTTCAAAGGACAAAATTATTTAAGACACTTCACAATAGGGTTTATCGAGATAGCCAATAAACATCTGAAAAGGTTTTCAATATTATTTGTTATCAATAAAGGCAAATAAATGTCATAATGCAATATCACCTCACATCCAGAAGAATGGCTACATTTAAGAAGACTGACTATCCTAGGGGTAGGGTTGAAAAAAAATTACATTCTGGGTACGAAGTCCAATATTTAGGTGATGGATACACTAGAAGCCCAATCCCCATCATTATGTATATAATACCCAACAAACAAGCACATGTACCCCTCAAATCTAAGATGAAAATATGTATTTAAAAAAATACCAAATATCCCGTCTGATAAACATGTGGTGCAATGAGAACTTCCTTTTGTTAAAAATAGAAACGTAAAATGATACACTTGCCTTGGAAATCTGTTTACTAATGTCTACTAACGCTGAAAAAATGCATATACCATCATGAACAATTTTATTCTCAGCTATATTCCCAATAAAATGTGTACATAAAATATCTATAAAAATGCTTATAGTACTGTGAAAGCTTCAAAATGGCAACGTAACCAAATATCCATCAGGATCAGAATGGATAAAGTACTTGTAATATATTCACATAAAAAAATGTTATTCACCATTGAGAATGAAAAATTACAGGTACTTCTGAAACAATACCACTGAATTAGAAAAGCCAAACACAAAATAGTCCATTTGTCATTTTATTTGTATCAACTTTAAAAACTAACATATGGTATTATATTACATATCAAGAAAACGATTGCCCAAGGTATTGTTGTAACTCAAAGGAAGCATGAGGCAGGTTATAGGATGCTGAAAATATTCTTTTTCTTTATCTGTATAGCGTTTCTATACGAAAATGTATAGCATTGTATTTTTATGCTATGTTCATTTTCCATATGGCTTCAACAAGAGAATTATGTAAAATCATAAACTATGTGTGAGAAACTAATAAAATTGATTTTTTTCAGTTGTGTAAGGCCCAAGAAAATTATTAACCGAACAATCATCTCTGAAACCATTACTAGAATATTCACTGACACAGAAGGAAACATAGCAGAAGAAGGAAGTAAGAAATTCAAATGTAGAGCAATGAAATCAATTAGCAAAACATACTGAAAAATACACTGGAAAGAAAAAGTTCCATCTATTCTGGAAACTATTTTAATAGCAAAGGCTTTATGTCTGTATTGCAACAGGACAGGATAGTGCAGTTATTACACTGATTGTATAATACATGACTTAATCAGCCAAACAAACAGTTCACATGTTTTATGAGTTGATGGAATCCTAAAAGTGTGTTAAAGTGTATAATCAGTGTCAGTTTAATTTAGGAAAGAGTAATTATTCAAGGTAACTAGTACTTTGGAATTTTGATTCTCTGGCTATTGTTGTGAGGGGAATTCCTCACCCCAACACCATTATCCACATGTATCACTGCCAGTTATAGCTGGATATATGGTATATTCACAATATTATGTTTAATAACATTAATTTGTAATACTCTCTGGTAGGGTTTAATCTGCACATCTGGAAGACAATTTTATATTAGCACTTTATTGCCAGAAAGCAGAATTCTGGTCATAAAACTACCAGGCTATACCTTACTGATCTCTAAGGTTTGGTTGCCTTTGCTGGATCTATGATGGGCCTAAAAGACACCCCAGTTTATGACTATGATAACCCTCAAGAGGTTTATTGGAGCCT
Organism: Symphalangus syndactylus; assembly: GCF_028878055.3. NCBI lineage: Eukaryota > Metazoa > Chordata > Mammalia > Primates > Hylobatidae > Symphalangus > Symphalangus syndactylus. Next base: position 18,273,501 of record NC_072428.2, read on the forward strand.
GGGTTGCATTTATATTGGTTTTAATGCACTCATCTTGAACTACGAAGACAGAGCTACTTTGATTATCGCCCATTGTCTTTCTTGAGCTACAAGCAAATATTCAAGAGTTGTTTGATTGTGCATGTTTTCTATAATCAGGCCTTAAATTCCTGTCTGTTTCCCTGAAGGTATCCATAACAAAATTTGCCAACTATTTAATAGTCACTGAAGTGCCTGGAACAGCTTTCCCTATTAATTTAATCTAATCCTGGTATTAGAATTCTAAAGGCCCCATTAAACACAAATTGCTATTTTTGAGGCCTGATAAGTCTTTCTTTGTGCTACAATAAGTTTTATTAGTAATTCTGAGCAGGACAGACAAAGTCCTAAGAAAATCCTCAGCTGTCATTTTCTTAGCTCGTTTTTTTTTTAATTGCCATCAATAAAATCATTGTTATTCTATATTTATAATGCTAACATTTTAAGCTTGTAAAATATATTTAATATGTAACATTGACACTTGGGAATGTATATGTATGTGCAAAAGAGAAAGCAAGAAAGAGAGAAAGAAAAGAAGAAAAAGAAAAGAGGAAGGAAGGAAGGAAAAGAAAGAAAGGGAAAGAAAGAAAGAGAAAGAGAAAGAAAGAAAGAAAAAGAGAAAGCAAGCAAGCAAGCAAGCTATAAGGCCATATTTTTTTGAACTATACTGAAGGGGAAACAGTTTTACAAAGTTGCTGTGAGTCAGAATAAATACTCTGCAATGATCCGAAATGTGAATCTTGGGTATTAGGATACTGGCAAATATTTCACCTTATAATCTTTTATACCATAAAATTTCTATCTGAGGTACAGCATCCATCAGTTCTAAGCAAAAGGATAAACAGGTTCTAGCTTCGGAAATGTACATTTAAATTATATTTTGGAAGGAGAAAAAGCATGTAATTTAATGACAAAATAATTCACATTTGTTAAATCAAATCATTATATATCATTAAGTTCAATAAAAGTTTCCCATGTGCTATAAAGAGTAAAATATACAACCAAAGGGAATTCCCTATTTGTGTCAGGGGACATATTTATACCACTCAGGCTCTCAAGAATACATGTTTATGCTTATCTGTTATTATGATCACTTGTGTAAAAAATACATAATAGAAACCCTTGAGTGTTTCATTATCAGCTTTCTTTCTTTTTTTTTTTTTTGGTTTTCCACATTTTTCTGGTATCTAGGGGCAGCTTAGCTGTTTTTTTAGCTTAGTGGTTTTCATTAGGTTGCAGAAAAGCTGTTGACAGGGACAGTAGTCTTTAAAGACATGACGGGGGGCCTAAAGTTCTTTTTCCAAGTTCATGAATGTGGTTTTGGCAGGAGGTTTCAATTCCTCCCACATGAGTCTCTCACAGAGCAAGTGATTCCATAGCAAGACCAAGAGAGACAGGGAAAGTGAGCACGTGCTTATAATGAAAACTGCACCTTAAAATTGCGCTAATCTTATAAATGATGGCCTAACTTCAGGCCTATGTTGTCAGCGCAATGCGGAAGGGGAATACAGAAGGCATGAATACCAGAAGGGAGAGACCATTGGGGGCCATCCTAGAGACGGACTACTACAACATCATTCCGAATAACTCACTTATTTTTTTTTTTATGTATATTTTATTTTATTATTATTTTTTCCCCATCACCTTGAGCATTTATTTCTTTTTTTTTATTAATTTTTTTTGCACACAAAAACAATAAACATTTTCTAAAAATACAAACAAAAAGATGCGTATCAAACATATTAGGAAGGTTGCACATGGGAAGTCGGGGAATAGAAATGGGGGGTGGGAGTTAAAATAAATGAGAGGGACTTTATATGGATCAGTGATAATAACTCAATCCTCTATTTGACAAACAAGAGGGAGAAGGAAGAGGAAGAAAAAGAAAGTGGGATAAAGGATCAGAAAGGGAGGAAAATAGAAAAAATTAGAGTATGACTCCAGGGTAGACCTGTTTTGTTGTCACTGAGTTGGTTGGTTGGTTTGTCTGTTGTATTTTTCATGTTTCGCCAAGTTGGCCAGACTGGTCTCGAACTCCTAGCCCGAAGTGATCAACCCGCCTCGCCCCCCAGAGTCCTGGGACCACAGGCGTGAGCCACCACGTCCAGCCCCCACATTGCTTCTGGCCTCCGTGGTAGACCTCCCAGACGGAGCGGCCGGGCAGAGGCGCTCCTCATTTCTTCCCAGACACCGGGCGGCCGGGCAGAGGCGCTCCTCACTTCCCAGACGGGGCGGCCAGGCAGAGACGCTCCTCGCTTCTTCCCAGACGATAGGTGGCCGGGCAGAGGCGCTCCTCACTTCCCAGACCGTGGGTGGCCGGGCAGAGGCGGTCCTCACTTCCCAGATGATGGGTGGCCGGGCAGAGGCGCTCCTCACTTCCCAGACGGGGTGGCTGGGCAGAGGCACTACTCACTTCCCAGACGATGGGTGGCCGGGCAGAGGTACTCCTCACTTCCCACACGATGGGTAGCCGGGCAGAGGCGCTCCTCACTTCCCAGATGGGGCGGCCGGGCAGAGGCGCTCCTCACTTCTTCCCGGACGGGGCGGCCGGGCAGAGGCGCTCCTCACTTCTTCCCTGACGGGGCGGCCGGGCACCAATAACTCACTTATAAGGAAGGGAAATTACAGATTAGCAGGGCCAAGGTCAGGAGACACACACACACACACACATTTTTGAATTATTTTTCTTCTTTTCATAGCCAGCAGAGGTAATATACATTCTTGTAATATACATTCTTAATAATTAGTTCTCTTTTGATTTATTTATGGGTGATTTGCCCTAGAATATTAAGCACAGTCCCAGCAACCTCATGAATTCTCCAAATTTAATAAAGATTCCAGGTACCCACATAATGGCAATTTTCAAACAAACTTATCAAAGAAAACATCTACAATAGAAGAAAAATTAAAATGGAAAGCTCATGCAGAGATCAAACCTCTAATTATATGTAGGGCAGACAATTTTGGGTTGCTTGCTGCTAAATAGGTTAAAGAAAGAACTTGGATGGAAGAATTTTGAAATATTATCTAACGTAGCCTCCAGCCAAATATCTCAGGCTGTGAATTCATCAGATTGATGCAAACTAAGCAAGACTTAAATAACCAAATGGGTCCCTCAAAGGACTGCCTTTTGGCAATGGCAATTTTGCATGTTTTCCTTCTCTTTAGTTCATGTACAGCAACCATCTGAAAAGTAGAGCTACAGTGGACTTGGCCTGTTCAAATAAAATAAAAATTCTAGATTTAATTATAATAGTGCTATCATAATAACACATGATTTGTTGCCTTTAAAATGAGCAAGAGTGAATTATTAAGTATTGAGGTTTTCCTATATCATCTTTCTATTAACTTCCTGATCTCCAAACATATTCTTTGGTGAAGTATTCAATAAATTGTGATTGTATTAAATAGTTGGCTTTACTATTTTTAAAGAAATTTAGAAATTCAAGTTTAATTAATATCTTGAAATTCTTCAATAATGATACAAATGGCAAAGGTTTTATTTCTGATGTGTCAGTCCTGACAGGGTAAATGTGATAATGATTTTAATATTGTGTAAAATTGCATATCAAATACTAAGTCTTTAAAATATGCTTTACTATTGTTCATTTTATAAGGTAATGATATTTGATTCTGTTTCTTTTTTTTTTGTTTTTTTTTTTGAGACAGAGTCTTGCTCTGTCGCCCAGGCTGGAGTGCAGTGGCGCGATCTCGGCTCACTGCAAGCTCTGCCTCCCGGGTTCACGCCATTCTCCTGCCTCAGCCTCTCCAAGTAGCTGGGACTACAGGCGCCCGCCACCACGCCCGGCTAATTTTTTGTATTTTTCGTAGAGACAGGGTTTCACCGTGGTCTCGATCTCCTGACCTCGTGATCCGCCTGCCTCGGCCTCCCAAAGTGCTGGGATTACAAGCGTGAGCCACTGCGCCCGGCCGATTCTGTTTCTTTTAATTTTCTGTTTGATTTTCTTTATTTCCCATTTTCTCACTGACTATAAAATAGAATTGGGCACAAAAATGTCCAGAATAGTACAATGAAGTGGAACAAAGTAGAAGATAAAAGAAAGGGAAACTTACATTTTCCTTTTGTACTGCTTGCATTTATTTTTATTTAATTCTTGCACAAAATAATAAGGTGTGAATTTTATTCTATATTTTACATGATGAAACTGGGACTCAAAGCAGGGTTAAGGTAGTGAAATAACTTGTTCATTTTCACAAAACAAGGAGTGAAGAACCGTGGAGTCAAGATCCAGTCATTCTGACATCAAAGCCCTTGCTTGTTTCAAAATAACATACTCTCCATTTTCTGAAATAAACTTTGGTAGATTTTTGTTTGTTTGGAAAAACAAACAGGCAAAAATCTCATGAAATTTCCTCTGCCAAATTTTGGGAACATGAATTCTAAATAATTTCCAACACGGATATAATACTTTCCCTAAGCGATGAGAGTGGCACACTATGCCTAGACTCCTCAATGTGGTTTTTGCTGAACACCTGCCTTCCATCTGGGAATCTGGATTTTGAAACCTGTGAGGTGGAGGGTGCCTACTTGACAAGGCCCCAATAAGTTCCCCAGGCACTGAGTCTCTAAACAGAGCTTCTGTGGTGGACAACACTTCACATATATTGTCACAGTTGGAATTTGGATGAATGAAACATGTCCTACATGACGCCACAGGAGAGAACCCTTGGAAACTTGCAGTTGGTTTCTTCTGGAGTTTGCTCCATGTGGCTTTCTTCTTCGCTGATTGTGTTTTTCATCCTTTTACAAATCCTATTCAAGAGGACCTCTGTATGCTAAGTCCTGTGAACCTTCCTAATAAATCATCAAACATGGGGATGGTCCTGGGCACTCTCAACACCATGTCAAAAAACAATAATAATAAAGGAAAGGATAAAAGTCAACAATAAAACATTCCCAAGAAGAAACTGATGGGACTATGTCAAAATAAAGGATGGTGATTAGTATAATTTACACATAAAGAAATTTAAAATGTTGAAGAATGACACTACAGAAAATTTTATGGGTCTTATAAGTCTCCTTATCCCCACTGTTTGTCTAGACATGTGGCCATATTAGTAGTTTTCCAGTCCTCTCTTACCTTTTCATATTCCTGACCATGAAAATGGATTTCAGTATGCTCAACTATCCCAAATCTCTCAGCACTCTTCCCTACAATTTACAAAGAGAGAGATAATCTAAGATCTGAGTTTGAGACTTTAGACATATGAGCTCATAGTTATTGGTGAAATTCAGAGGTTGTAGCCATCCTTCAGAGAAAAATAGGGAGAAGAGACTGGGAAAATTCTGAAAATGTTCAAGTGCTGAGTTTATCTCCAGGATGACAGGATAAGTAAGATAAGGAAAAGGTTAGTGGAGTGGATTGAAAAAAATCTGGAGTAATTATGGTACAATTTCAGGTTTCACCAATTTACAAGAATTAATAACCCAAACATACAATAAGAGAATGCAGTATGAGTGGGTTGGTTGAAACAGGAATTCAGTTTGAAATGCTAACTTTTGACAGAGGAGAGAACACTAGGTAGCTTAGGAATGGAAGTTTGATGGAGTGGGATGTATGGAGAACATTTCTTTTTGTAATTTCTTATTTTTAAATATATAGGAGTAGATAAAGGGTATTTGCATTAAAAATATGTCAAAATAGCATCTAGCTTGTAGACAAGAAAATAGTAATTTCTCCTCTGGCAATGAAGCCAAAATTGACAAGAAATGGCATTTCACAGATACCAAGTGCATCCTAGTGACAGGCTAGGCATATTAAGTGAACAAAAATGGGGCTTTTATAGTAAAGATATAGTGCATTAGACACAGACAATTTCATTCAAATGGCTTCAGTCCTTTGTCTATGCTTAAAACAGTTGCAGAATAAATAAAATTTTAAACTTCAAATCTTAAATATTTCACACAGTACATCTCTAGAAAAACCTAGTAACAGTGAAATCATACTGGAGGTACAAACACTTTTTTTTTTTTCCTATTCGTAGAGTATTATGTTTCTTCTCTCAAAAAGTAAATGAAAATAGTGATATTCCTTCAGCAGGGAATGAATAAGAAGGTAGACTCTTCTCTCTCTCTTTCTTTCTCTCAATGGATAATGTAAATGTCTATGAGAGTGTGCATATTTTCTTCAAAATGTCTTAAACGGTAATATGTGGGGATAATAGCATATTCCATTCTAGTCCATTGTTATCTTAATAAGTTTCTTGATATAAATAATTATATGCATCGAAGCAAAAGATCTAACATCTTCTATAAGATGTAAAAATAAGAAGTAAGGAAAATAAAAGTCTAGTTAATTTTTGGAGTGAATCTGAAATAAACAGCAATTTTATTGTGGTGATTATAACCAATAGTAAAACAGCACTCATTAAACTACTTAATATGATTTCTCAAGGGACAGAAAATTGGAAAAGTAATAAAGTCAAAATGTGAGAAACCCCAGTACCCTTGTCAGGTAATTTTAATGATCACTTGGAAATTATGTTAGTGAAAAAAAAAATGATACTTCTGGAAGAAGGATTGAAACATTCGAAAGAGAAATATTCTACAAATTTCTGGCTCAGCCTCTGACAAAGCTCTTCTTATATACTACTATGTCATTGATAACAAAAATATCTTTAAAGAATTGTATCCTTGATTCATTATAACATATTCAATAAGATGTAAACAAGCAATGAAGGAAAACCCAAAAGATATTATAAATACATAAAACTTCCCACTATAAAAGAAAATGTTGAACTCATTAGGTGGGTGAGTTGTTAACTTTAATTGTAGGTATAAATTACTAAAGAGATGATTTGTGACAACAACAACAACAGCAACAACAACAATCCAAAACATTAAACAGAAAACCAGAGATCGAAGGTTTGTAAGAATTCATAAGGAATATATCTTGTAAAATTGATTTTATATCCTTCATTGAGAGATCAAAGGAGTTACAAAGCGAGTGCATTGTGACTTCAAAGCATTGTAAAGTCTTATTCAGATATCGTTGTTAATAAGGTGATAAAAATGAGGTAGGAGGTTATGTTCAAGCATTATTAGAAAATTAAAAACTGATTTATAAAAATAATTAGGACTAGCAGTTACAATTAATAAAATCCTTCATATTTACCAAATACATTTTTCCATATATTGAAGTTTAGTGGAATAACATTCTTCTCTAATTTCATACACATAATAAGTGACAGAAAATGCACCAAAAAAGAATTCTGTTAATTCAAGATTTTCTTAGCCTCTATCGTACTCAGTATAACTTAAAATAATATAGAAGACATATGCATGAAGCTGAAGCTGTACAAAACATGACATGTACTGGATAATAAGAAATATATGAATAATAATGATATTTTAAAGATTTAGGCTTTCAGTAAGATTAACCTTAATAGGTATGAATATGAGAATGTGCAGTTAGTTTTCAATTCTTTAAAATAAATTAATTTATTCCAGGTATGCAAATCTGGCTCAATATTTGAAAATTAATTATGTAATTCACCGTAGCAAAGGTCTAAAAAGAAAAAAATCACATGATCATATTGATTAATGCAGAAAAGCACTGACAATTTCAATTCAAGGTAAAACACCTAGGAACAAAGATAAATTCCTCAAGGTTATTAAAAAAACAGCTTACATAACAATGGTAACAGACTGGATATTTGGCCCTCCTTGGATTGTAAAAATATCTTTTCTCACCACTCTTATTCAACATTGTACTAGAAGATCTATTTTGTCTAAAAGAGAAGAAAAGAAAAGATATACACATCGGTAATATGAGAAAAAAATATTTCTTTACAGATGACATTATTGTCTGTGTAGAAGCAATTTAATTGTCCAACAATACAATTTGCAGCAACAAATATTGAAATTTTGCGGTATAAATCTAACAAAATATGTGTGGAGTTTGTAGGCAGAAAACTATAAAACATGGATGTATATCATTAAAGATCTAAATTAGAAAAGAGATATTTGAGGTCATGTATTGGAAGACTCAATATTGTCAAAATGCCCATGCTTCCAAAATTGATCTACAGTTTTAATAAAATCGAATTCAAAATATCAACACGATGTTTTGTTGATATTTATAAGCTCATTTCAAATTTTATTTGAAAAGGAGAGAACCTAAAATAACACAATAACGAAGTACAGTGTTAGAGTACACACATTACCAATTTGAAGATGTGGTATAAAGGCATATGAATCTAGGCAGTGTTATATTGTCAAAACAAAGACATAAATATTAATAAAACCAAATAGCACAGAAATAGACCTGCAGAAATATAGTCAGCTTATTATTCACAGAGTCACCAAGATAGTACAACAGAAAAATATTTTCAGCAAATGGTGCTAGAATTTGTATCAATATGCAAAAAAAGAACCTAGACGTAGACTTTAGACCTTTTACAAATTCAACTCAACATGGATCATAGACCTAAATATAATATGCAAAACTATGAAACATCTAGAAGAAAACGAAGGGGAAAATCCAGGTGACCTTGGGTTTGATGATGATTTTAAAATACACCACCAAAAGTATGATCCATTATATTAAAAAAATAGATAAGTTGGATGTTATTTAAAGTAAAAATGCTCTTTGAAAGATACTATAAAAAATAAAATAAGACATGAACAGGGATAAAATAATTGTAAAACACTTTTATGATAATGAGCTTGCATTAAAAAATTCAAATAACTGTAAGACCCAACAAAGAAAGCAAACAACCAAATTAAAAAATTGGAAAGAGATCTGAACAGACACCACAATAAATAAGATACACAAATGTCATTCATAATATGAAAATATGCTCAATATCATGTCATAGGGCGATGCAAATTAAAACAATAATGAGATACCACTAAACACCTATTAGAATGGCCAAACACACAGACATAACACAAAACAAAAACCAACACAGAAAACAACCTGGCAATTCTAATTTCTTGGGAGAAAACAGAACAACTGAACCTCTTTTTTTTGAGATGGAGTCTCTGTCGCCCAGGCTGGAGTGCAGTCCTGGGATCTGGGCTCACTGCAAGCTCTGCCTCCTGGGTTCACGCCATTTTCCTGCCTCAGCCTCCCTAGTAGCTGGGACTGCAGGCGCCCGCCGTCACGCCCAGCTAATTTTTTTGTATTTTTAGTAGAGACAGGGTTTCATCATGTTAGCCAGGATGGTCTCAATCTCCTGACCTCGTGATCTGCCCACCTCGACCTTCCAAAGTGCTGGGATTACAGGCATAAGCCACCGCGCCCGGCCAACAACCGAAACTCTTACTCACTTTTGGTGGGAATGCAAAATGGTACAGCCACCATGAATACAGTTTGGAAGTTTTGTACAAAATTAAACATACTTTTACCATATAATCCAGCACTTGCACTCCTAGGTACTTACACAAGTACCTAGAAAAACTTAGATCTGCACAAAAATATATATGCACAGGTTTATAAGAATTTCATTCATAATTACCAAAGACTGTAAACAACTGAGATATTCCTCAATGTGTGAATGGGTTAAAATACGTGGTGCATCCATACAATCAAATAGTATCAAGTGATAAAAAGTAATAACTGTTCAAGTCACTCAAAAGCATGAATAAACCTTAAATGCATATTGCGAAATGAAAGAACTCAATCTGAAAGGCTACATGCTGTATAACTCTCTATATAAAATTCTGGGAAAGACAAACCTAAAGACAGTAAACAAATGACTTGTTAATTGAGCAAGGGATGGGCTTTAATAGGTAAAGCACAGAGCAGAGAGGTGGAACTATGCTATATGATAATTCATGGTAGATACATGACAATATTCACTTGCGAAAACCTATAGACCTTTACATCTTATAGCATAGAATGACCTCAGTGAATGTGCATGTGTGTACATATAAATATATGTGCAAAATACACACACACTTCTATATATCATCAGGTATTTTTCAGGAAAAAAAATGTGGACTGTGGCAAAAGAAGCCACATATATTACAAATGTGTGAAATGTACCGTGTACTATCCCATACCCTGCCTCTCACCGCCATCTCATTTTTCCTTATTGGTGCTAGGTGAGTGTGAAGTCTCAAGTTCCTACTGAACATTGCTGATAGCAGAGGAAGGAAGAGAAGAATGCTAATCACACCACTCTATTTTTATTCACTGATGTCAGGTGGAAGTGGAGCCAGTACTCTCCACTGGCCCTGCTAACAGGGGAAGGGAAAATAGGGGGTCCAATTAGTCCTGTTTCAGTCTCATTGCCACCAATTTGATGTGGGTCTTTATTTCTCCCACTGGGCCTTGATAACACTAGGGATGAGGGGAATGCGAAGTGATTTTTAATCCTGTCTTGCTCCTCTTTTTTCAGCCTTGTTGATGACAGAGAGGTTTGGAAGGGAAATTTCCACTGTCTCATTGAACCTCATTGACATGGAGTGGGAGTGAAGCCTAATGGTGACTAGTTCCAGCTCTCATTACCTCATTAAGTCTTACTGCTAGTGTGTAGGAGCGGGTCTCAGTTTGCCAATGGACCACACTGACACTACCTGCTAAGGGAATCAGAGCGCTGCCTGCTTCACCCAGGTGGTGCAGCTCCCTGTTCAAAGTGCTAATACTGCTCAAGTGGGGGGAAGAAGACTGTTTGCTTCCTCCCACCAGGGGATGAATGATTAGCTCCCTTTTAACCTTACAAACACCATCCAGCAGAGGAATTGATTGCACTACTTGCTTCCATAGGAAGTGAAGGGTGGAGGGTGGAAGATCAATTTGTTGTTAGGCCTAGTGAGACTGTGTGGAGTAGGTTATGAAATTTGTTTTTAACCAGGATTTGGCTAAAGATAAATGAGTATTGTCAAAAATGTGTGTTCTGTTGTTAGGTCGGTTTTTTCACAAAGGGAATGAGTTTTTCTTGGAGTTTTGTTGTTTTTGCTGCTGTTGTTTATTTCCCAATGCCTGTTACCAGTTCTGTGTTGGTGTCTTCTGCAGTGCCCTCTCAAGGATGTATGGGAAGAAATAAAACAAAACAAAACAGGAAACTCACTGTAATTTTGTTTCTTGCAGTGAGTACTTAGGTAGTAATTAGGTACTTAGGCAGACTTCTGACATTTAATATTTGTTTACTGTGTTATGTCCAGGGCTTTTTTAGTTGTAAAGAGAAAAACCTAGGAGAAATGGTATTATTATATCTTGGTAGACTGAAGTTTCTTCACTTTTAAAAGATAGTTTTGCTGAATGTCAAACTCTAGGTTAACAGTCTTTTTCTTTCAATGCTTTGACTATGTCATTTCACTGACTTTAAGTCTTCTTGATTTCTAATGAAATGTCAGCTATTAATCTTTTTGAGGATACCTTTATGTAATAAATCATATTTCTCTTGTACTTTTCATGATGTTTTATTGTCTTTTTCTTTTAGTAGTTTGATTGTGATGTATCCAGTATCATCTCTTTGGGTTTATTCCATGTAGAGTTTATTGAGCAACTTGGAAGTGCATGTTAATTTTTAAAATCAAATGTGGAATGTTTTAGGCTGTTATATCTTCAAATAATAATTTTGCACTGGCTGTCTCTCTCTCTTACTTCCAGAACTTCAGTCCTATAGATGTTGGTACACTTGATGATGTCCCTCAGGTCTCTAAGGACCTGTTCAATTTTCCTCATTGTTTTTCTTTCTTTTGTTTTTCATACTGAGAGATGACAGCGTGCTGGCAGCCCTCACTCAGGGTGCCTCATCGGCGGGCTCCCTCTGCTTGCGGGGAGGTGTGGAGGGAGAGGTGCAGGCAGGAACTGGGGCTGCCCGCGGCACTCGCAGGCCACCACAAGTTCCGGGTGGGCGTGGGCTTGGGGGCCCCCCCGCACTCGGAGCGGCTGGCCAGTGCTTCCGGCAGTGAGGGGCTTAGCACCCAGGCCAGCAGCTGCTGGAGACTCCCCAATGACGGGCACCGCCCCCTGCTCTGTGGTGCCCAGTCCCATCAACCGCCCAAGGGCTGAGGAGTGCAGGCACGCAGCACAGAACTGGAATGCAGCTCCACCGGTGGCCCTGGTGTGGGATCCACTAGGCGAAGGCAGCTGAGCTCCTGAGTAGGTGGGGACTTGGAGAACTTTTATGTCTAGCTGGAGGATTGTATATGCATAAATCAGCACTCTGTGTGTCTAGCTCAGGGATTGTAAACGCACCAATCAGCACCTTGTCAAAACGGACCAATGAGCTCTCTGTAAAACAGACCAATCAGCTCTCTGTAAAATGGAGCAATCAGCAGGATGTGGGTGGGGTCAGATAAGGGACTAAAAGCAGGCTACCTGAGCTAGCAGCGGCAACCCTCTGGGTCCCCTTCCACACTGTGGAAGCTTTGTTCTTTTGCCCTTTGCAATAAATCTTGCCTGCTGCTCACTATTTGGGTCCGCACTGCCTTTATGAGCTGTAACAGTCACTGCAAAGGTCTGCAGCTTCACTCCTGAAGCCAGCAAGACCACGAACCCACCAGAAGGAAGAAACTCCAGACACATCTGAACATCTGAAGGAACAAACTCTGAACACACCATATTTAAGAACTGTTAACACTCACCGTGAAGGTCCGCGGCTTCATTCTTGAAGTCAGCGAAACCAAGAACCTACCAATTCTGGACACAATACTGGATAATCTCAATTGACCTGTATTTAAGTTCACTGATTCTGCCTTTTGCCAGTACAACTCTTGCCATTAAGACCCTTTAGTAATTTTTTCATTTCAGATATTGTTCTTTTCAACTCCAAAATTCATATTTAGTTGTATTTTATAATGCCTATGCCTTTATTGATACTATTTACTAGTTACACATTGTTCCTATACTTTTATTCAATTTTTAGACATGTTTTACTTAGGGATTTGAAAATATGTAAAATAGCTGATTTAAAGTCTTCTTGTCTAGTAAGTCAAATATCTAGGCCGCCTGAGGGACAGTTTTCTATTGACTACTTTTTTTTCTATATTGGCCAACTTTTCCTGTTTCTTTACTTGGCTTGTAATTTTTGGTTGAAAATAAAACAATTTAGATAATATAATGTGGAAACTCTGGAAAGCAGGATTCTCTGCTCTCTGCAGGACTTGGTTTGTTGTCCTTTTTGTTTGCCTTTGTTTCATAACCTTCCTGAACTTTGCATTTCTTGTAGTGTGCAGCTACTGACAACTCCACATTGTTAGGTTAACTGTAGCTAATGAGCAGTGAGGGATGTCCTTGAATATCTTGAATTTATAATTATGTTATTATTTGCTGAGGCCTCCATGTGTGTTGGGATACGTTCATCAATCAGGCAGTATGCGTCTCTGCCTTACCCTACACTTCTTTTCTGGACCTCAGGCTAAGCCAGAGTTGGAAGACTGGGCCCCTCTAAGATCTTTCCTGGGCATGTGAACCACCTTCAATGTCTTCAGGAGTATTATAGAAATTTTTTAATCCTCATATAGAATCTTATTTGCCAAATATTTTACTTAAGTTTTGTTTTTTCATAATCTGTTTGCTCCAAGTGGTTTTACAACTTCAGGAAGCTGTAATATTAGACAACTTCCACTGATTATTCTCAACAAACTTCCTGGAGATAGGGCTTTCCCGATATTGGAGGGAACTTTGCATCAAGTCAAATAATGGCAATGTTCTATAAATGAGGATGTTCTAAGCAGTTATAAGAAAGATGAAATCATGTCATGCTCTGTGGGTAAAAATCTTTGACGAACTCCAAACCCATCTTCCCTGTCAATTGCTCCAAGTCTGGTTTTCACAGCCACTATGGTTGTGAGGTTGCTTCTTTTCAAGGTTTGTATGGAGATGGGGAGAGGAAGATGTGACTAAGTCAAGTTAAAAGGCCATGAAGTTATCTGTACTTAGTGGCTATGCAATCTTTCTTTAGTAAACACCTCTCAGAATTTGCCAAGCCTTCGTATAACTTCTAGAGTTTAGTAAAAATTGATTTTGATAATCTTGACAGTGTTCTTGTTACTTTAATGGAGGAATGGGTTTAAAAAGGCTCTCACTGACCACGGTGAAACCCCGTCTCTACTAAAAATACAAAAATTAGCCGGGCGTGGTGGCGGGCGCCTGTAGTCCCAGCTACTTGGAGAGGCTGAGGCAGGAGAATGGCGTGAACCCGGGAGGCGGAGCTTGCAGTGAGCTGAGATCGCGCCACTGCACTCCAGCCTGGGTGACAGAGCAAGACTCCGTCTCAGAAAAAAAAAAAGGCTCCCACTTTGCCATCTTGGAAGTGCTTTATGTCATTTAGCATAATTGCCAAAAACAAATAAAAAGTAGAAACAATTTTAATTTTAAAGATACTCAAATTCACCGAAGCATTTAATATGTAAGCTCAAATGTGTACGTAGTGATTACAAATTCATAATATCTCATGGGTAGTTCTCACTATGTTTCTCTGGTTCAAATTTTAAAAGCAAATTTCTAAGTGGTCACATAGAATGAGTAAATTGAATAATTCTAGTTATATTTCTTGTCTTTACAACCATTAACATTACTTACTTTGCAATGTAACCTATTGTTATGCATACTGTTATGTATACACATGTATACTGTATGTATATACATATAAACAGAAGTATATAAGGCTACAGAGGTTAGAGTCACAAATTGTCTCTACCCTGCTAATTCACTCGTAAAGTGAATTCACGTACATGAGTCCAGATATTGGGTTAGGTGTTGTCCGTATAAGTAGAACTTGCCTATATTAACTTCTATTTAGAATAAAATGTTTACTAGATGATAGTAATAAGATACACTAATTTGAAGCACATCTCTCGATATAATTTTAACCGTAACAAGGGCAAATGATTAAAATGTAGTACCAGGAAAGACATTTTTGGAGAAGTATTTTATCAATGACTTTTTAAAGATGTATTGGTACTTGGAGATAATAAAAAGCGTCTAACTGTAATGGCTTTTATTACTGTTCTTATATTTTCTGCAGAAAATTTACTCTTCATTGTTTGCAGTTGAAGCAATTTGTCCCTCTCTCTCCATCTATAATATGCAATGTTTCAAAGCTCAGTGAGTTTTTTCAAGCTTGTCTGTTATCAAGATAGTGTTATTTTCATCATATCACTCTTCTTTTACTTACTGGTCTTAGATACATCCAAAACAATACATTTTAACATGTGCAATGCTGATGCTTCCAGGTGCTACAAAACTAGTGATAGCCTAGATTTATCACTTTTCTCATTAAGATGATATATTGAGCCATAGCAACACATAATTCATACATGATTTTTGTTTTTGATCTTTAATGAATATTTTGAGTATTTGCTTTGATTTTGAAAATGAAGTAAGATTTCTTTCATCTGTCCCTCTAGACATGACAGAAAGTAAATGCAAAGTAGTTTTTGCTTTTTCTTCCTATGAAAAATCTTCCACTTCTCAGGTTGACGCTGATTCTATGCTTACAAATTCAAGACAAACAATGAGCATATTCTGATGCTACAGATTTAATGTTTTCTCCCTCCAATATCATATTTGTTTTTAAATTCAAACCATTAAGGGGCTTTTCCAAACACAATATAAACGTATCTACATTTGCTATCTGAATGGTCTTTAGACATTTTGTCCAGTAGCTACCTAAGTAATACCATGCATATTGCTCTTGTTGCTTAATAGTAACTCTGGTCGCATCTTTTCTTGTTGGAGTCCCTGATCTTTCAGCACTCTGTTACCCTGGTATCGTAACCAAAAGTCCCTCTATTTTTCTTTTGATTATTTTTAATACTGGAACACTATAAAATGGTATTTCTCCTTATCACTTAAGGTTATTATCTTCACCTTTATCATGCAAGAGTCAATTCTATTTTTTAAAGAAGGTATCAGCAACCTTTGTTCTATAGGGTCAGATAGCATTTTAGTTTCACAGGGATATAATCTTTGTTGTAACTATTCAGCTTTATATATTGTACTACAGACAATATGTAAATAATTATGCATGACTGTTTTCTAATGTATTTTTGGATGTGAAAATTTGAATTTTCCATAATTTTACATTTTACAAAATATTCTTTTATTATTTAAAATAATTTGAAAAGAACACATTATCTAAGTTCATAGCTGTACAGAAACATGACAATTAGATTTGGCTGAAAGGCCATAGTTTGCCAATCCTTAGCCTAAAGAAAGAATATCTTTATAGCCCTCCCATCGCCTGCCAAATTGTTGTCATGTTCCCAGTCAGGGGATAAAAATTGCAGCCAGAATGAAGATAGAGTTTTCTACATTTAGTTTTAAGAAGGTCTGATAAACTTCTGGAAAGATAGGCCATGTTTAGAGAATGGGAAGAAGTTTACGTGAAAATCATCAAAGCTAGAAAGGGTGTTAGAGTTTTCTGGTAAGTAAGCAGCAGGAGCATTGACTTGTAGGCCTCCACAATGAGTCTATAAAAATCAGCCCTTTTAAATGAAGACTAGAGGGAACTGCTCAAGTATGCATGTTGTAGAAGTATTGCATCTAAAGCAGTAATGTAATAAGCTGGTTATATACACATACACACACACACACACACAGACTGCAGTATACAAAACATCTGAGAATAAGTTTTACTCCTGGGATTGGGGGAAAGGAACAATAAGAACTGAGATGGTTTGGCTATGTCCTCACCCAAATCTTATCTTGTATTGTAGTTCCCATATTTCCCACATGTCGTGGGAGGGACCTGGTGGGAGGCAATTGAATCATGGAGGAAGCTACCCCCATGCTGCTGTTTTCATGATAGTGAGCAAGTTCTCACAAGATCTAATGATTTTGTAAGGGATTTTCCCCTCTTTTTCTTGGCACTTCTCCTTCCTGCCATCATGTGAAGAACGACGTGTTTGCTTCTCCTTCCACCATGATTGTAAGTTTCCCGAGGCCTCCACGGCCATGTGGAACTGTGCATCAATTAAACCTCTCTTCTTTATAAATAACCCGTCTTGGAAGTTCTTTATAGTAGCATGAGAACGGACTAATACAAGGACATTGTGTCATTTAAAATCTGAAGAGGGTTTCTGTCTGTTGGGAGCATTAGCAGTGCCATTTTTAAGGAAATTTGTGCCTGGGGGGAAACAATAGCATGCTCCTTGTGAATCCAATATGTTTGAAATGTTAAAATCAAGTAAAACATCAGTTGTCCATGAATGGAAAAGGTGCAAGAAAAATGGAAGAATGTCTATGTTATATTTATTCAAACATAAATTAATCACTTACTGTCTATGCTAGGTTTTGCTTTCATAGCATTACTTGAGAATTGCCCAACTACATCTGGAAAGAAAAGGCAGTGTTTTATATATAAATCATGTGGGTACTTTATTTGTAACATGACGCTTATGAGTGATTTCATTAAGTAAGAAATTCAAGTCTGACTCTAAATTCAAAGCTCTTACTAAAACTCTTTAGCATTCTCCCTTGGTATTTAAAATATACTAAAGGCTGTTTATCGGCATTCTCGAAAGCCAATTAAAAACTCTCCTGTGACTCACATAGAGACCTCATGTGTTCCTCAAAAATGTTCTGGTTGAAGAATAATTTAATTAAGAAAAAAGCAGTGGGTTTCTGAGCAGCTTAAAAGTGAGATGCACTTGGTGGGAAGGGTCAGGGAGAGGGAGTCATTGCTTCCAGGAGGAGAGGAGAGAAAGGAACCTTTTTCAGCTTTTGCATTGTAATATCTGGTTCATATCATGGCATGGTGTTGAGCAGACTGGGAAGAAAGTAAGAAAAGCATTAGAGTTTTTCTTTAAGCTTCAAACTGAGTTTCAGTCAAAGGCACAATACCTTAGAGTTATGTTGGTCATTTTAATCCATTTTGAATTTCCTAAGATATTTTCCTTAAAAACATTGTGTAATTTATTTCTTTCTGGAAGATACAAATTGCATGCATATCACCATACATACAATTGTAAACTCCTGTCCAAAAGAAAGTTCTTAAACTAAATTCCTATCCTTTTTAAAAATATCAACTGTGATACATCATATCAAAGAAAATTACAAAGACTTACATGATAAAAGACATAGTATTCATAGTATTGCAACAGGATAGAAAGTGTTGACAAGGCAGGGGATAGGGAGTGAAATGAAATGTAGCTTAAGAGATAGATTATGCAAGACTATTACAATAATTATTACTATCTTTATCTTCATGAGCCAAATGGAAGCTATTAAAGATTTTCAAATGAGGGTGGGAATGTCACTTACTAAGATTTGAAATTCAAAAGGCTGCTATGGCTGCATTACAAAGAATACATTAGTATCTAGAAAAGAGACAGGGGGACTGGTTATTAATAAAATCTTGTGCATGAGTGGGACAACTTAGAGTGAAGAAGAGGGGAACTACGAATGAGGCTCTAAAACTACACTTATACCCTGCATGTAGCTTCCTTAAAGTCCATTCCATATTGCTCCTTAATTCAGGATTCTTCTATCCTGTGTTCTTAGAATCACCAAATATACAATTGATTCTGTCCAAATGCAACTGGGTGTTAGCAAGCTATGTAGAAAGCACTATGCCAGGCAACAAAATGATGACACATATTTAAATAATTATCACAATAAGCAAAGCTAATGTAGTTATATGAAAAGTGCTACAGAAACCTGGAGTGCTTAAGCATTGATTAAATATATGAAGGAAATCAGGACAGTGTTTACAAAGAAAAGTAAAAGAAGATAAGTAATATACTGGCTCTAGTTTATAGGCAGAATCATGCATTTTAGGCTCATGATGCAGACTTAACAAGTAAATGTTAATGTTATTAGAAACTGGTAGCAAAATTTCTCATAAGAATATTTTGTCTTCTTTAGCCAACCATGAAGGAGTTTTGAGAATATTTAACCAATTCTTTTTTGTGTATTTTTAAATATTTTATGAGTCACACAACTGAATTACTTTTAAATAGAACATGTTTTCTTTCCAAACTAATTTTTGGTGAAAAAAACTGAGCTATTTCCATGTATAAATATTTAATTAAATCTAATGTGTATTCGATCAAATATTATTATATGGATTTTTCTATAATACAACTGCTCAATCTCATTAACAAAAAGTATGATATGGTATTCTTAGTATGAGAAATAAACAACAATTTAATTAATCATTATACAATTAAAATAATTTAAGAATCAGGGTACCTGGACCATTATTTCATGTCTTGTACCAGCTATTCTAATAGTTTGCAGGGGTATCCAATCTTTTGGCTTCCCTGGGCCACACTGGAAGAGGAATTGTCTTGGACCACACATAAAATACACTAACGCTAACGATAGCTGTTGAGCTAAAAAAATCATAGAAAACCCATAATGTTTTAAGAAAGTTTACAAATTTGTGTTGGGCAACATTTAAAGCCATTCTGGGGCACTTGTGGCCCACGGGGCATGGGTTGGACAAGATTTGTTTAAAGTAAAGCATTTAAGAAAGGAAAGGAAGAAAATAACATGTTTAAGAAACAAATATAATGGGTATTTTCACTTACAGAGTGTCTCACATGCCACATGATGGGTCCATTAACTTCATTTCATGAATTAGGATAATTTATGGCCTGTCTGTACAGCCCCACACCCCCGACACAAAAATTGAAAGCTTTGAATAGTAGCTGTCTTGAATGTATTTGCAGTAACTGTCATCATATGTTATCTGTGTTTATATATTTTTATAAGTAAGGATATTAAGTGAATTACAAAGTTAAGTATGCCCTAAGAGGTTATACTGTTAGAGCAAATACACCCTAAAAGAGTAAACTATTTATTTTTTGTAAATGATGTTAACGACTTTTAAAAGGTGAAGTTTAATGAAAAAAAAAAAAAAACAAGAAAAAAAAGAGAGATACACGTATATACTTGTTGGCCACAAAATTGCTCCAGATCTAAGAAACGTTATTAGAAACATATGACTGCCTCTGAGTGTATAGAAAAGAACAAAACAGAGAACAAATATGGCAAAATTTACATTGTTCAGAATAATGTGATGACTTACTTAGGCTGAAGTCAATTTTGAGTATGTTTATATGCTTATTGACCCTATGAAGTGTCTGTTTCAGAAATTTGGTTCATCTATGTTGTAGCAAATAAGTAATTTATTTTTTATGGATCAATATTTTGATATGTGTATACTACATTTTGTTTATCAATACATCAGTTGATGGGCATTTGGAGTGTTTTCAATTTAAGCTACTAAAAACAATATTGCAATGAATGAACTAACACCAATGCACTAGTTATCTTTTTCTTTATTTTTTTGAACAACTATTTTTATTTCTCTTTGATATACTTCTGTTTTCCATAGTGGCTATACCATTTTATGTCCCCACTAGTATTAGATGAGGGTTATTAATTTTTGTGTTCTAGTTAACACCTGTTATTCTCAGTTTCTTTGAATATCTATCCTCATGGGTGTGAAGGTGTATCTCACTGAGATGTTGGTTTGTGTTTCTCTCAAGACTAATGATACAGGCATTTATTCATATGCCTATTAGAAATATCTATATCTTCTTGAGAGAAATATCTATTCAAGTCATTTGCCCAGTTTTAAATGAGGTTGTTGGTCTTTCTGTTATTGAGTTGTAAGAGTATTTTATATCTCAATACTAGATAATTATCAGGTATATAATTTGCAAATATTTTCTCCCATTTTATTGCCTTTTCACTTTCTTGACAGACCCCTTAAAAAATTTTTAATTTTGGTGAAATCTACTTAATCTCTTTTTAAAATTTTGTTTCTTGTGCTTTTGGTGTTACACTTCAAAAACTGTTGCCCAATTCAAGATTGTAAAAATTTATTTCCCTCTCATGTTAATAGTTTTATAATCTAGCCCCTATATTTTGGTATTTTTATTCATTTTCAATTAATTATTTGCACATGGGGTAGATAGAGTTCCAAATTCATATTGTTGCATGTGGCACGCATTTGTGAAATACACTATTTTTCCCATTAATTGGATCTAACGCCGTGGTTGAAAGTCAACTTACTATTGAAATATGGGTTTATTTCAGGATTCTTTTCATCTATATCTATGCCCTTATGCAAGTAGCATACTTTTTAATTACTGCAACTTTGTGGTATGTTTGAAATTGTGAAGTATGAGTCTTCCAAAATTGTTCTTGTATTTCAAGATGGTTTTGGCCATTTGGAGACTTTACAATTTCATAATCAACTTAAAAAACACCTTTATGTATCTGCAAAAAAAAAAAAAAAAAAAAAAAGGCAGTTAGGAATTTAACAGTGGTTGCATTGAATCTGTAGCTAATCTGAGTAGTATTATCATCTTAACAATATTAAGTCCTTTAATCCATGAACATGGGATGTCTTTCAAGTTGTTTAGATGCTCTTTGATTTATTTTAACAGTGTCTGATAGCTTTTAGTGTACAAGTCTTACAGTTCATTGGCTAAATTTTCATATTGATGAATTGAAAAATAAAATTGGTTGTGTGTGTGTGTGTGTGTTTGTGTGTAGATTCTTTTGGATTTTCAGTATATAAGATGATGCTATCTGTGAATAGAGATTGTTTTATTTCTCTTTTTTTTTTATTTGGATGCTTTTTTTTCCTTACCTAATTGTTCTAATAGAAATTCCAGGATAATGTTAAACAGAAATGCCAAGAATAAACATTTTGTCTTGGTCTTAGGGAGAGAGTGGAAATCTTGTCTTATTCCTGATATTAGGACAAAATATTTTGATCTTTTACCATGGATGACTTTAACAAGTTAAGAAAATTCCCTTCTTTCAAAAAAAGTTTTCATTTTTTAAATTAAGGGAACTGGATTATGTCAAATGCTTTTGTTTTATATCCACTGAGAACATGTTTTACATGCTTTATACTCTGTATATTGTGTACTAAATTGATGGGTTTCCATATGTTGAACCAATTTTTTTTTCCTGAAATAAATTTTACTTTGTCATGATGTATAAACTTTGTAATATATTGCTGGATTTCTTTATAGCATTTTTTGATGATGTTCGCATCTACATTTATAATAGATATTGATCTACAGTGTTTGTTTTCTTGTGGCATCTTTGTTTCATTTTGGTATTAAAGTAATGCTAGAAGGAAGTAGGAAGCTCCCTAATCCTTTCTTTTATTTTCTTTCTTCCTTTTTGTTTTATTTTATTTTGAAACAGTATTAGAAAGATTTTACTAATTCTATTTAAACATTTCATAGAATTTACATGTGAAACAAACTTGCACTGTACTTTTCTTTGTTGAATTGTTTTGTTTTGTTTTTGATTACTGATTCAGTCATTTTACTTCCTGTAAAGTTAATTCAGATATCGACTATTTTCACTTGTGCCAGCTTGTGTGTTTCTAGAAATTTGTCTATTTTTCTAGGTTATTTAATTTAGTGGCACACAATTGCTTATAATATTATCTTATAACACTTTCATTATTTTTGAGGGTTGGTAGTAATATCCCAAATTGTATTCCTGTTTTTAATAATTTGAGACTTCTCTCTACTTTTCTTGGTCAGTCTAGCTAAAGATTTGTCAAATTTTTTTATCTCTTCAAAGACCCAACTTTTGGTTTCATTGATTCTGTTGTTTGTGTATGTTCTGTCTCATTTATCTATTATCTCATATCTTTTACTTCTTTTTTCTGTTTGATTTAGGTTTAGTTTCCTCTTCTTTTTCCAACTTCATAAAGTATTTGTTTAGATTATTGATTGGTTTTTTTAAATATTCAAATTATATATATATATATTGTCATTATACTTTAAGTTTTAGGATACATGTGCACAATGTACAGGTTTGTTACATATGTATACATGTGCCATGTTGGTGTGCTGCACCCATTAACTTGTCATTTAGCATTAGGTATCTCTCTTAATGCTATCTCTCCTCCCACCCCACAACAGTCCCTGGTGTGTGATGTTCCCCTTTCTGTGTCCATGTGTTCTCATCGTTCAATTCCCACCTATGAGTGAGAACATGTGGTGTTTGGTTTTCTGTCCTTGCGATAGTTTGCTGAGAATGATGGTTTCCAGCTTCATCCATGTCCCCACAAAGGACATGAACTGATCCTTTTTTATGGCTGCATAGTATTCCATGGTGTATATGTGCCACATTTTCTTAATCCAGTCTATCATAGGTGGACATTTGGGTTGGTTCCAAGTCTTTGCAATTGTGAATAGTGCTGCAAAAAACTTACGTGTGCATGTGTCTTCATAGTAACATGATTTATAATCCTTAGGGTATATACCCAGTAATGGGAACACTGGGTCAAATGGTATTTCTAGTTCTAGATCCTTGAGGAATCACCACATTGCCTTCCACAATGGTTGAACTAATTTACACTCCCACCAACAGGGTAAAAGTGTTCCTATTTCTCCACATCTTCTCCAGTATCTGTTGTTTCCTGACTTTTTAATGATTGCCATTCTAACTGGTGCGAGATGGTAGCTCATTGTGGTTTTGATTTGCATTTCTCTGATGGCCAGTGATGATGAGCATTTTTTCGTGTGTCTGTTGGCTGCATAAATGTCTTCTTTTGAGAAGTGTCTGTTCATATCCTTTGCCCACTTGTTGATGGGGTTGTTTGTTTTTTTCTTGTAAATTTGTTTGAGTTCATTGTAGATTCTGGATATTAGCCCTTTGCCAGATGAGTAGGTTGCAAAAATTTTCTCCCATTCTGTAGGTTGCCTGTTCACTCTGATGGTGGTTTCTTTTGCTGTGCAGAAGCTCTTTAGTTTAATTAGATCCCATTTGTCCATTTTGGCTTTTGTTGCCATTGCTTTTGGTGTTTTAGACATGAAGTCCTTGCCCATGCCTATGTCCTGAATGGTGTTGCCTAGGTTTTCTTCTAGGGTTTTTATGGTTTTAGGTCTAACATTTAAGTCTTTAATCCATCTTGAATTAATTTTCGTATAAGGTGTAAGGAAGGGATCCAGTTTCAGCTTTCTACATATGGCTAGCCAGTTTTCCCAGCACCATTTCTTAAATAGGGAATCTTTTCCCCATTGCTTGTTTTTGTCAGGTTTGTCAAAGATCAGATAGTTGTAGATATGCAGCATTATTTCTGAGGGCTCTGTTCTGTTCCATTGGTCCATGTCTCTGTTTTGGTACCAGTACCATGCTGTTTTGGTTACTTTAGCCTTGTAGTATAGTTTGAAGTCAGGTAGCGTGATGCCTCCAGCTTTGTTCTTTTGGCTTAGGATTGACTTGGCAATGCGGGCTCTTTTTTGGTTCCATATGAACTTTAAAGTAGTTTTTTCCAATTCTGTGAAGAAAGTCATTGGTAGCTTGATGGGGATGGCATTGAATCTATAAATTACCTTGGGCAGTATGGCCATTTTCACAATATTGATTCTTCCTACCCATGAGCATGGAATGTTCTTCCATTTGTTTGTATCCTCTTTTATTTCATTGAGCAGTAGATTGTAGTTCTCCCTTGTAAGTTGGATTCCTAGGTATTTTATTCTCTTTGAAGCAATTGTGAATGGAGTTCACTCATGATTTGACTCTGTTTGTCTATCATTGGTGTATAAGAATGCTTGTGATTTTTGTACATTGATTTTGTATCCTGAGACTTTGCTGAAGTTGCTTATCAGCTTAAGGAGATTTTGGGCTGAGATGATGGGGTTTTCTAGATATACAATCATGTCATCTGCAAACAGGGACAATTTGAGTTCCTCTTTTCCTAATTGAATACCCTTTATTTCCTTCTCCTGCCTCATCGCCCTGGCCAGAACATCCAACAATATGTTGAATAGGAGTGGTGAGAGAGGGCATCCCTGTCTTGTGCCAGTTTTCAAAGAGAATGCTTCCAGTTTTTGTCCATTCAGTATTATATTGGCTATGGGTTTGTCATAGATAGCTCTTATTATTTTGAGATACGTCCCATCGATACCTAATTTATTGAGAGTTGTTAGCATGAAGGGTTGTTGAAATTTGTCAAAGGCCTTTTCTGCATCTATTGAGATAATCATGTGTTTTTTGTCATTGGTTCTTTTTATATGCTGGATTACGTTTATTGATTTTCATATGTTGAATCAGCCTTGCATCTCAGGGATGAAGCCCACTTGATCATGGTGGATAAGCTTTATGATGTGTTGCTGGATTTGGTTTGCTGGTATTTTATTGAGAATTTTTGCATCAATGTTCATCAAGGATATTAGTCTAAAATTCTCTTTTTTTGTTGTGTCTCTGCCAGGCTTTGGTATCAGGATGATGCTGGCCTCATAAAATGAGTTAGGGAAGATTTCCTCTTTTTCTATTGATTGGAATAGTTTCAGAAGGAATGGTACCAGCTCCTCCTTGTACCTCTGGTAGAATTTGGCTGTGAATCCATCTGGTCCTGGACTTTTTTTGGTTGGTAAGCTATTAATCATTGCCTCAATTTCAGAGCCTGTTATTGGTCTATTCAGGGACTCAACTTCTTCCTGGTTTAGTCTTGGGAGAGTGTGTTGAGGAATTTTTCCATTTCTTCTAGATTTTCTAGTATATATGTGTAGAGGTGTTTACAGTATTCTCTGATGGTAGTTTGTATTTCTGTGGGATTGGTGGTGATATCCCCTTTATCATTTTTTATTGAGTCTATTTGATTCTTCTCTCTTTTCTTCTTTATTAGTCTTGCTAGCGGTCTATCATATATAGATTTGTAATCCTTTTTCACTTTGGAGGCATTAACAGCTGTAATTTCCCTAAGAACACTATTTTCACTGCGTTGCTTTCAGTTTTAATATGCTGTGCTTTCATTAACCTCAATATAATTTAAATTTCCCTTGTGATTTCTTCTTTGATATATTATTTGTTTAAATTAAGTGTTCTTTAATTTCCCCATACTTGTGTATTTTCCAGATTTCTTTTTTTTATTGATTTTGAGATTCATTTCTTTTGGTTGAAGAAGGTATATGCTATGATTTTAATCTATTAAAATTGATTGAGACATATTTTGTGGCTTAACCTATGGTAATAACTGATAAGTTCCAAGTCAGATGAAATAAAGACAAGGCTTTGTCTGGTCCTTCAGGGAGCCATTGGCCAGGTCAAAATAAACGACCTGATCCCTCAGGTATTAGGTACATATCAGGAATGAAGTCTGTCCTCAAGGCTGCCACAAAGCTGGAAGTGGAGAATGATACAAGGGGAAGTCAAACGACCACAAACCTCTCTTATCAAGAGTCAGCTTTTTTCCTTGATACAGAGTTTTTCTCGTTACTGTAAGCTTTTGATTAGGCTCCGGATTTCTAAAAAAAGGTGATTCTGACAGTTTTTACCTCTGTTCTTTGGTTTTGCAGAAAGATGGACTTTCAGAATTTTCTCCTTTACCATTTCTGCTAACGTCATCCTGTTTTTCAGTACTTTTGAGAATTTTTTTTTTTTTTTTTTACAATTTGAAGTCAAATTTATCAATTTTTCCTTCTATTTTTCTTTTAAGTTTTGGCTTTTATGCACATTTAGAAATCTGTGACTACCTTAATGAAGATATTATCCTACTCTTTCTTTAAGGCAACTTATAATTTTAGTTTCCATGTTAGAATCTATGGTCTAACTCAATCTATGATCTTCCGTTAACATGCCCCATTGCTTTTTTGTTTCTTTATTCTACTATCTTTAAATTAATTGTGTATTATATACTATTTTATATATTGTATATCTACTTCTGGAATATTAGTTACAGGTCCATATTTTGTGTTTTCAGTGTGTGCTATAGTGAAGAACTTCTGACATTATTTATCACTTTGTTCTTTTATGTTTAAGTTTTAGCCTTTCTGTGCTGTCAGAAATCTGTGACTACTATAAAGTGACAAAAATATTCTATTACTTTTTGTTTAAGTCAACTTAATTTTAGTTTATAAGAATCTATGGTCTGTCTTGAGTTAATGTGCCCTATTGCTTTTTCTCCCCCTCGTTTTTTTGTTAATTGACATTCTATTGTCCAATATCAGAAAAGAGCTATTTGATGTGTTTCATCCAAACTTAATTAATGTGGGATAGCTAATTCAAGAGTAGATACCACTTTTTAAAAATTTAATAATTTACTTTTTAAGGTCCTGTTTCCCCATACAGGGCTACATTTATTTTTGCTGGTAGATATAATCCCACCTCACCTCCCTAAGGAAACCTAGCCAATTAGTATTGAAAAAAATTGGCTTTCTCGTATCTTAATTCTAAACAAAAATTTTCCACATATCTAATTATGATTTAAGTAACATAACTTGAAATGCAATATTGGTCACCTGGTCACAACTCTCACATTATTACCTTACTTGTGAAAGGGCATTTGCTATGATTGATACCTAAGAACAATGTTATATTTAAAATTCAATACTGTTTTATTTTAAATATATTTAATTAATTATAAAAATATAAAAATATTTAAATATAAAATAAAATAGTATTAAATTTTATATATAAAAATATAAAAATATTTTAAATATAAAATAAAACAGTATTAAATTTTATATATAAAAATAATGTTATATTTAAGAGAGAATTGAAAATGGGAGAATATGCTATTTAATTATTCCAAAGTTCTTTTAAAATCCAATACCAGTATTGGCCATCATTCTAATATATCTGTCTCATTTCTCATTATATCTGGCAACACATAGTATAAAACAATGATTAAGATTTTGAGTTTTGAAGTAAAATAAATAAAGATTAGAACCAAATTACAGCTTTTATCAATTTTGTGGCTTTGACAAATTATTTTATCTTTCTAATAATACTTTTCTATCTATATAATGTTGATAATACTATCTCTTAAATATATTATAATAATATAATTAGATTATGTATATAAAGTTTTAGTACATTTATGACAATAGAGCAGAGACCTAAGTTATATCAATTTTGATCCTTTACAGCCTTGAGTTTAACATTTTACCTCAGTAAAGACACTTGAAACAAGATCTATTTCTCATAACAATGCTTTAGGTTGTTTAAAAATAGGGCGTGGTGGCTCACGCCTCTAATCCCAGCACTTTGGTAGGCTGTGGCAGGTGGATCATGAGGTCAGGAGTTTGAGGCCAGCCTTGCCAACATGGTGAAACCCCGTAACTACTAAAAATACAAAAAGTAGCTGAGTGCGGTGGCACGTGCCTGTAGTCCCAGCTACCCAGGAGGCTGAGGCAGGAGAATCATTTGAATCCAGGTGGCAGAGGTTTCAGTGAGCTGAGATCCTGTCATTGCACTCCAGCATGGGCTACAGAGCAAGACTCCATCTCAAAAAAAAAATAATAAAAATAATAAAAAAATTGGCCAAAAATGCTAATAATTATTATTCAGTAGGAGAGGAATAAATAAAATGATGTAAAAATTGGCTTTTTTTCAGACATGGAAATAACTTCTGGTGTACACACACAAATACAAGCAAACAAAATCAGCCTTGTTTCTACTGCTAACAACTCGATACTCTAGAGATTTCAATAAAGAAGATTTATTATAAAAATAAATAAAGGCATTTGGCAAAATGCCAAATTTGTTCATTTGGTGCATTTATATTAATTGCTAAGTCACACAAAAAATCAGTAGAAAAACTAGAAAAGTCTTTAAGATAAATAACTAGTGTCTCATGTACTTGACTTCAGTTCTGACCTTGATTTTTAAATATATTTCTCATATATTGATATGTGATATTTATAGTGAAACTGTCCTTGGTTTTTTGAATATATTTCTCATATATTCATATGTGATACTGACGGTGAAACTGTCAATATTACACGCAGCTTACCTTTTGTAATCCAAATGTGATTTTCTAAACAGATATTGACTGTCATTTCCAGTATTTGGTGGGAAAGCAAACATTATCTGATAGAATTTGTATTGCTAAAACACTAATGAGTATATTGTGAGGAAATTATCAGCAAGATCATATTTGTGGCTATGATCTTCCAGACCCTTTAAATTAAGTATTTTAAAATGAGATGCCCAAATTTGCAATGTTAAGTTATGATTAGCCCCATCTCCCAACTATAAAGGGATAGGGATACACATGGGAAAATCATGGGATGCTGATTACAACACCTGGTGACCAGCTTAAGCGGTCTGCAGCTAATAGGAGTTATTGGAACCCGCCTGACAGCTGCCAGTTTGAAAGTGTACTTTACTTCAAACCTACCATTAATTTAGTGGAAGTAGAGTAGTGAAGTACAACTAAACACGACAGCTGCCAGAGTCCATCACTGTGAATTTGACAAAGATCTTTTAAGAGGGATATTCTTATTCCCCAAACAAAAGAACAAAGAGAAACTGTATCTTCAAGGATAAGAGTTATGGACCATTTAACTTTATGAATAATATGGTTTTTGTCTTTTAACTTTTATTTTAGGCGCGGAGGTACATGTGAAGGTTCACTACATAGGTGAATTTGTGTCGTGGGTTTGTTGTACAGATTATTTAGTCATCCAGATATTAAGCCCAGTATACAATGGTTATCTTTTCTGTTTCTCTCCCTCCTCTCAAAGCCTCCACCCTCAAGTAGATTCCAGTGCCTATTGCTCCCTTCTTTGTGTGCATCAGCTCTCATCCTTTAGTGAAAATACGTGGTATTTGGTTTTCTGTTCTCGGGTTAGTTTGCTAAGGATAGTAGCCACCAGCTCCATTCATGTTCCCACAAAAGACATAATCTTGTTCTTTTTTATGACTGTATAGTATCCCATGGTATATATACACCATATTTTCTTTATCCAGACCACCATTTATAGACACTTAGGTTTATTCCATGTCTGTGCTGTTGTTAATGGTGCTGCAATTAACCTTAGCGTTCACATGTCTTTATGGTACAGTGGTTTACATTCTTTTGGGTATACACCTAGTAATGGGATTGCTGGGTTGCATGGTAGTTCTGCTTTCAGCTCTTTGAGATTTGAGAAATTAGCATTACTGCTTTCCACAATGGTTTAACTAATATACACTGCCTCCAACAGTGTGTAAGTGTTCCCTTTCCTCTGCAACCTTGCCAGCATCTTTTTTTTTTTTTTTTTTTTTTTGAGATGGAGTCTCACTGTGTCACCCATACTGGAGGACAGTGGTGCGATCTCTGCTCACTGCAAGCTCTGCCTCCTGGTTCAAGCGATTCTCCTGCCTCAGCCTCCCGAGTAGTTGGGGTTACAACCTTGTGCCACAATGCCTGGCTAATTTTTTGTATTTTTAGTAAAGACAGGGTTTCACCATGTTCGCCAGCATGGTCCCAATCTCCTGACCTCATGATCTGCCCGCCTCGGCCTCCCAAAGTGCTGGGATTACAGGCATGAGCCACCGCACCCGGCCCATCTGTTTTTGCTGTTGTTTGTGTTTTTTTGTTTTTGTTTTTACTTTTTAATAATAGCTCTTCTGACTGGTGTGAGATGCTATCTCATTATGATTTTGATTTGTATTTCTCTAATTATCAGTGATATTGAACTTTTTTTCATATACTTGTTGGCCACATGTATGTCTTCTTTTGAAAAGTCTAGAAGTTAAAGCAGAAATCAAGAAGTGTTTTGGAACCCATGAGAACAAAAATAAAACCAGTATCTCTGGAAACAGCTAAGGCACTGTTAACAGGGAAACTTACAGCACTAAATGCTCACGTCAAAAAGTTAGAAAGATCGCAAATTAACAACCTAACGTCATAACTGAAAGAATTAGAGAAGCTAGAGCAAGTCAACCCCAAAGCTAGCAGAAGTCAATATATAACCAAAATCAGAGATGAACTGAAAGAAATCTAGACACACACACAAAGAAACATTCAAAAGATCACTAAATCTAAGAATTCATTTCTTTAAAAAATTAATAAGATAGGTTGCTAGCTAGACTAATAAGAAAAGAGAGAAGTTGCAAATAAACACAAATAGAAATGATGAAAAAATGTTATTACTGACCCCACAGAAATAAAAATAACATCAGAAACTACTACGAACACCTCGATGTTTTATTTTTAATTGCAATAAAAGCATTTGAGAACTACATATGGGCTTATATCCCTGGGAGCATATATTTTACATTACCTTCTTGCTGATCAACCTAGAGATGGGCTGTTTCTATTTTTCCAGTAAGTTTAGATGTTGCTTTCAACTTCTTACATAAATGAAATTTTCGCAAGTCAAATAGAATTAGATAACGTGAGATATTCACCATTTGATGCACTCCAAAGTTATGTCAAATTGAATATACTTTTCTGCTCTAGTTCAAATCTAATTATTAAGATTGTATGCAGCTATATGAGATAAGTATGTGAAGAAATTTATTATTTTTTTAAATAGCAAACAAAATATACTTTCACATTTAAGCAGGTCTCTCACTAAATATAAATTGTGGACAGTGAGAAGTTTCATTTATATATTACTAAAATAATAAAGGGAAACTGCAAATCACTTTTAGTCAAACAGTCCATCCATTAGTTTTAATCTATCTCTCTCTAAATAAAACTAGGAAATATTTTTGTAGGAAAATGCCTCCTTCTGTTTGAAACACACTTCTAGGTATTTTTTTTATGTTCCAGTAATGCAAAACATAGAGGAAATGAGCTGTTTTACATGATATTCTAAATATGACCCTTAACGTTTGCAGAAGGCAGATTAGTACTTAAGTTATGCCATAATGAGGGGCTGGGAAATATGTTGTTTCATTGAATAGATAAATGTACCAGCAGTAAAATAAAACAAAATCAAACAAACATATAAAAACCCAATGAGCTTCAGGAAGAATTGCAAATTAACAAACTATTCCTTTCTGCCTTCTGTGTGTGTTTTCTTTTTTAATTTTTCTGGTATTTCTCCCATACTTTTTTCTCTTAATGAATCTTTTAAAATTTATCATAGAGCTTAAAATGGCTTCTTTAATTTTTGAGTGTACGACGGTTTACCGCAATTGTCAATATTCTTTTATTGTACAAGTTCTAACTCAGGAGGGGAATTCATATGTAACAGTTAATCACTTTATTCTGAATTAAGGAATAATAGTTTTCTGACAGGCTCTGGATGAAATTTCTTTCAACCTGATTCCACTCTATCCCATTGAGCATAAATTAAGATGTAGAATCATTTTGTATGGATTCAGTTATGGAGGTGTACATCAAACACAATTAAGCACTAATTTACAGAGGTGCATTCTCTAAGAAGTGCGTGTGAGCAACATAGAAAGTTCAATGTACACTTAGGGCATATTTAAACAACAAAGTAATAGAAACAAATAAGTAATCTGGCAATAAAGAAATATTAAACAAAGAATACTACAAATGTATAACAGAAAAATGTTTACTAGTGAGAGGTGACAACGTACTAGCAATCCTCGCTCACTCTCGGCGCCTCCTCAGGCCTCGGTGTCCACTCCAGCCGCGCTTGAGGAGTCCTTCAGCCCGCTGCTGCACTGTGGCAGACCCTCTCTGGGCTGGCCAAGGCTGGAGCCTGCTCCCTCTGCTCACGGAGAGGTGTGGAGGGAGAAGCATGGGCGGGTGCCAGGCGCTGTGCGCAGTGCTCGCGTGCCAGCGCGAGTTCCGGGTGGGCGAGGTCTAGGCAGGCACCGCACTTGGAGTGGCCGAGCCGGCGCCACTGACCCTGGGCAGTGAGGGGCTTAGCACCCAGGCCAGCAGCTGCGGAGGGTGCGCCGGATCCCCCAGCACTGCCGGCCAGCTGGCACCTGCTCGAATGCTTGCGGGGCCTCAGCTGCTTCCCCACGGGGAAAGGCTGGAGACCTGCAGCCGGCCACGCCCGAGCCCCGCCTACCAGTGGGCTTCCGCATGGCCAGTGCCTCCCTGACAAGCGCTGCCCCCTGCTCCGCGGTGCCCGGTCCCATCGACTGCCCAAGGACTGAGGAGTACGGACGGGCCATGCAGGACTGGCGGGCAGCTGCACCGGGGGCCCCGCACGAGATCCACTAGGGGAAGCCAGCTGGGCTCTTGAGTTGAGTGGGGACTTGGAGAACTTTTATGTCTAGCTATAGGATTGTAAATGCACCAATCAGTGCTCTGTGTCTAGCTCAAGGTTTGTAAACACACCAATCAGCACCCTATCAAAATGGACCAATCAGCTCTCTGTAAAATGGACCAATCAGCAGGATGTGAGTGAGGCCAGATAAGGGAATAAAAGCAGGCTGCCCATGGCTCCAGTGGTAACCCTCTTGGGTTCCCTTTCACAGTTGTTTGCGATAAATCTTGCTGCTGCTCACTCTTTGCATCTGCACTGCCTTTATGAGCTGTAACACTGGCAAAAGTCTGCAGCTTCACTCCTGAGGCCAGCGAGACCATGAACCCACCAGGAGGAATGAACAACCCTGGACGGGACGAATGAACAACCCCAGACGGTCCGCCTTAAGAGCTGTAACACTCACTGCGAAGGTCTGCAGCTTCACTCCTGAAGCCAGCAAGACCATGAACCCACCAGAAGGAAGAAACTCCAAACACGTCCAAACATCAGAAGGAACAAACTCCGGACACACCATCTTTAAGAACTGTAACACTCTCTGTGAGGGTCTGCGGCTTCATTCTTGAAGTCAGACCAAGAACCCACCAATTCCGGACACACTGGCAATACCAATTATAAATACCGTGAAGAAACATAGAAAATTATTTTTGGCTAGAATGATCTAATATCCTAGGTTGCCAAGGATAATAACCTAGAAAACCATATTTTCCTCAGCTTGACCAAATTTTAGAGTGTCATCTTTCTGCCTCTAAGCCCCTGATTTCCCTCTCTGTTACTTTCAAAGTAAAGCATTTACTTTAGGACAGTTCTAATTGCAAATTCTTTCTCTGAAACTTTGCGATATAAATCTTTTTAAAAGCCCTTGTCATGTTTCTCAAGGAACAAGGAAACACCCTTTTGAAATATAATTGTCAAAGAAAGTAATGCCTCTTTCTCTGTGTCTGTAGGAAAGAACAACTAACTTACATATGTTCGTTGCTCCACGTTGTATAACTACCTCTGGTCATGAGGTTATGATATGAAATTTTTTTTCCTTTGGTTAAGGGCAAATAACATAGATGGCAAATGATTTTCCTTACTTAAGGTTGTAAAATCTCTCCAGCACTTCCTTTTAGTATTGTCCAGTTGAGACTCAGTTTGGCCTTTCTCTCCTATTGCAATAGCTTTAAAAGAGGTCTTGCTTATAAACAACTCTCTAAATTTCTTCACCTTTTAATTTAAAAATTGTTGGAAATCCTAAGCTCAAATATTCAACAAAAAGAGTACCAAAAATTTTGGTTTTGAAGATTTAAAGAGGATTTAAAAAGTATGTCATTAAAATTTATACTTACTAAATCAATGTAGGATGTGAAAAATACAGAAAAATCAAATGAGTATACTTTTTATTTTGAAAATTTAAAATATATCTACTTGGAATAATCTTTTAATGGAGCTACTATTTAAAATTAAACTAATTTAGGGTTTTTCCCCCCAGAATTATATAGAGTTGGGAAACTAATTTTGGAGTAATAAAGTTTGGTAGAATATTGAAAGTCATAAATAGTACTTATTTGATGAGTTTTGTCTTATGAAAATATATGTAAAAGGAATTTTACAGGAAGGCAAAATTCAGTATCCATGAAAACATTTGGGCTGAAATACTTACATATTTCCATGTGAAAGGAAGTAGAATTGAAAATATCCTTTTGGCAAAATCTAATCAGTGCTTACAATGTCCTGCATTAATAGCACAGACAGTATGTTTCCCATTAAAAATAATATATGGTTTTAGCAGTAATTTCCAGTAAGCCACATCAACCACAAAATGGATACCCACTGAAAAAAATTTTCAGATCTTTAAGCTCTTTGTAATAACAGTATGGGCAGGAAACTCTGGCCTGGGTTTTTAAAAAAATTTCAGGGCTAAAACATTTATGACTAATTAAATTCACGAGCAAAACCCTGGATAACGTATCACCTTATGTCAGAGGAAAATTATACGTTTCCAATTTAGTGGTATTTTAATTCAGCTTCTGCTAAATTAGAGTTATTAAAATCTTCCGATTTATCTAAAATAGAAGATAACTTTGTGACTCTACAGCTCTTTTGTACACAATGTCAAATATACAATAAAACATACAGGTAAAGAGTAGAGACAGAAATTTAGAATCAATAGAAAAAGTGAACAATAAAAAATTCATATATTAGAGAAATGGATTTTACAATGAACATTTTAAATATGATATAGAATTAGAAGAAAAATAGATGGAAATATAGAAAATGCTACTAGAGAGTTTAAACTTTTTAAACTGTTAAAATGGGCTTTCTAGAATTGAAAAAATGCAATACCTGAAATTAATGCCATAATGTGTACATTTAACAGCAGATTGGACACAGAAGAATGCTGAATTAATGAAATTAAACACAAAAACAAGATAATGGAAATGACACAAAAGGAAACATAAGATAGGAAAAGGAAAGAGAGAGAATAGAAATAAAAAGAAAAGACTAGATCAGAGTTAAATAAACATGTACCATGCGTACAGAGGAAAAGAAAGTATCAATCCACAGACTCAGTGAACATAGAATACCGCAAGCAGGATAGATTCGAAAATAACTTTTTAAAGCACATTACAGTAAATGCTGAAGACCTATGACTAGGGGAAAAAAGCCAAAAAGCCCCAGTAGAAAACCAGGCACCACTTTTAATGAAGCAACAATAGAATCGACAGCTGGAATTTCAACAGAAATAAGGAAAGACAGAAGGCAGTGTATTAACATCTTTAAATTTCTGAAAGAATATAACTGCCAACCCAGCATTGAAAAACTAAAGCCTATATCCTTCAAAAAGGGAGAAATAAATGTTTTTGGATAGACAAAGACTGAGGGGTTTTATTGTCAGCAGCCATGCAATACAAATTGGAAAATTTTAAATAATGACATGGATGTGCCGAAGAAAATTTTGTATCAGACAATACTAAATCAGCAATGCATATGCTGATCTTTAGAGTTGCTATTAAAGAGATAATAAACCAATCTATAACAAATAGCAGAAAGTAAGACAGAATCGCAAAAATGTTTAAAGACAGGCAAGAAATCAAAAAGAAATGTAAAATATGTATCTATACAAAATGAATAATAATATCGTGTATGTTAACCTAACTACATCAATAATTGAAGTAATTAAATTATATGTAAATGTGTAAATGGACTATGTCTTTGTGTATACATCGATATAGATATGTATTAATATACTATTATCCCTGTGTTAAATACTGTATGTGTTCCCAATGTTGAATTTCTAATGAATGCTCACACACTGTGAGTTAGGGATATTACCAACATGTTAAATATGAAAAAAGCAAAGTGCAAAAAGATCAAATTATATGCCTGTCTGAGTCTGTTTGGGCAACCATAGACTGGTTACTGCTAGACCCTGCATTGAATTAGGAAGAAGTATTTTTGAAATCCATTGACTACTGTTTATTTCATGGTGTCCTTTAATTTCAGATTTAATATAATCCAAAAAGTTCAGGTTTAACAAACACTAAAACATTATTTACCATGTATGTAATGTATTATAGTATACACTATATATATAATGTGTTATATACTATATATAATATGTACACAGATACATTCACTTTAAAATTTACAATTATATTTTGGAGAATATTTCTATATACATAAAAAAATTTGTCCAAAGCATAGCATCAAAAAATTATGAAGATTTTGATTAATAGTACCTTTTAGATGATTACTTGAAAAGAACTTCATAATTAACCCATTCAAGGATAAAAATCTCTGTATACATCTTGAAAATATAGACTATATACCTTCTTGACATAGGAAGAAATAAGAATGAATACAAAAATATAATATTGGAAACTTCTAACCTCAGGTTTGCTTGGGTTTCTATAGAAGCCAGAGATGAAGTCAAGAGATTGCATACATGTAACTTACTTGGTAATTTCCAGCAATGCTGAGCAGTGTTCCCCCACTGGTCCATTACCTCCTTTCCAAACATCATGACTTTGTGAATGTTGGCAGTTTCCAGCAGATGTCTAGCATACCCAAAGTGAAGCATCAGAAATAACCTGGGGCAGATAAAGGAGGTTCAGCCAAACCAAGATACTCAGGTCACAGCTGGGTGAAACTAGCTACAACAAAAATAAATAAAGTAAAAGACAAGCTGTGAAATTGGCAGGGAGTGAGCAAGAACTATGTGACACATCCCATAAATATGTAAATTACCACTTAGTAATTCACACCAACTCTTTCAGGTAAAATTTATTTTAAAAAAAAGTCTTTACCCTAAATGAACAATCATACATTCTTGAAAATAATCCCTGAAAATAAGATTAAATTTCCTCTTTAAATACTTTCAAGTTGTTAGAAAAAAATCTTGTGTACATTTACAAAATTTGCATCCATTTTTGTAAGAATTTAATTATGAAGTTTCTCTTGTAACTTCACTTTCTTAAAGAACAAAGTATAATTGAATATTAAAATGTAAATATTCTTATAATATTGTGTATTTGAGAAATTAATACAAGGTATAGATCTGAAAAATATCACCAACTACTGGCCGGGCGCTGTGGCTCATGCCTGTAATCCCAGCACTTTGGGAGGCCGAGGTGGGTGGATCACGAGGTCAGGAGATCTAGACCATCCTGGCTAACACGGTGAAACCCCAGCTAACATGGTGAAACCCTGTCTCTACCAAAAATACAAAAAATTAGCCAGGCCTGGTGGCAGGTGCCTGTAGTCCCAGCTACTCGGAGGCTGAGGCAGGAGAATGGTGTGACCCCGGGAGGCAGAGCTTGCAGTGAGCCGAGATCGAGCCACTGCACTCCAGCCTGGGGGACAGAGCGAGACTCTGTCAAAAAAAAAAAAAAAAAAAAAAAAAAAAAAAAAAAAAAAAAAAAATCACCAACTACTATGTGTCCCTCAGAGTTACATATTTAAACTCAGTCTCCTTTTCTATACGCCTTGGTTATTCCATTCAAATAACATATACTGTAATGGTTAAGAGGGTGACTCTGGGGTTGAACTTGTTTAAAAGCTAATTTCATTATTAGAATTAAGCTTTCCATCAATTGTATAATCCTGGATATGTCACTTAGACTCTGTGACCCAGCTTCCTTATTTAAAAATAGGGAAAACAGTATCTGTTTAATGTTTGCAATGTATTTAGAACACTCATTTAAATGGTTTTGCGAATGTATTTACTCAAGGGATTAAGTAATTTGCCCTAGGTCACATCACTTATGACTAAATCAGGGGACTAGAGCCGTGACTGTTAAACTTTCATTCCACCGCATGCTGTTCCCCACAGTTGCCTAACACGATGGTTTTTGTGATGTCTTGTTGTCTCTAAAATGTATTAATTCTATTCTTTAATGAAAGAAAATTAGTATTTTAAATTATATAATGAGCTCCTCAGTAATCACTAATCAAAAAGTTTAGCTAATCACTACAGATTGATTGGTTTTGCTTTTGAGGTATTTGAACAATGTCTGGATAAATAAATGTCTTTTTTTTTAGCATTTATTGGAAAATATGTGAAACTGCCTGCTCTTAAGGATTTATCCTGATGCTTTTAGAAGAATTGGTATATTTTAAAATCTCAAGCCTTATCCGGTTTGGGAAATAGAGAAGACTGACAAACTGATTCTTCCAATAAATTCTCTAATACCTTTCAGTGATATGCAGCAGAAAATGGGTTTATGATGCACTGTAAGACCAGAAATCAACAATAGTAAGCCAAATTGAAAAGTCAAAGAGAATGTCCCTGGGGGCATCACTATGGAAACCAAGGAAGATCAAGTTAGTAATACAGGAGAAAGAGAAAGTACTGGACAAGAACAGAGCCCGAAACAAATTAAACCAAAACCCTGTGGTTGCAGCTGAAGCAGTATTTATAATCCCTTACAATGCATGCCTTTATTTCAAATTTCTCTTCCCATGATGGTGCTAGGCTCTGTAAATAACCATGGCCCACAAGATCAGGCATTTCAACTCAAAATCACTACTTCATCATAACAAAACTTATTTCAAGCTACATTAGGCTTCCCCAGCTGGGCTAAATATGACTGTAATATAATGTTTGTTTCTAAAATATAAGGGAGGAACTTTCATTCAGTCGCCAGTGAGCTGAGACTGCTGTATCTTAAAATTTCCAGTTAACTTTAGAGATGTAAATTAGGTCCTGGTCTTCAGAGTTGTAAATTAGATCCTGGTTTTCTCTCTGCCTTAAGAGAATTTAGGGGGAAAGACTCAAATAATTTCAAGGAGTTTTAAAGAATACCCACCCTTGAGAAATGTTTTGGGAAAGAGTGGATATCCAGAGATACAGTGAAGAGAAAAGGTTTTGATTGTTGGGCTTCAATGTATATAAGGTCATGTTAATTCCATTTGTGGATCTTTTACATTACTTTTGGCAAGTTTCACAATCTATATCCTAAAACCATGTATATTCTATGATTCTATTTGTTCCAAGCAGTAAGGTATATCGATACATAATGATAAGAGAGGATCAAACACTAAACTAAGTGCAAACAATAAAATATTTTATTTAAACTCAGTCTCCTTTTCTATACGCCTTGGTTATTCCATTCAAATAACATATACTGTAATGGTTAAGAGGGTGACTCTGGGGTTGAACTTGTTTAAAAGCTAATTTCATTATTAGAATTAAGCTTTCCATCAACTGTATAATCCTGGATATGTCACTTAGACTCTGTGACTCAGCTTCCTTATTTAAAAATAGGGAAAATGGTATCTGTTTAATGTTTGCAATGTATTTAGAACACTCATTTAAATGGTTTTGTGAATGTATTTACTCAAGGGATTAAGTAATTTGCCCTAGGTCACACTTTTAACATTTACAACTAGTGACCTAAGAATTACCTGAGGAGTATGTTGTGTCTCATTGCATGTACCTGCCTATAGAATTTAAGTTTCCTTCTAACTAAATTAAATTCTTATCTTAGTTACTTGTATTTATTACTCATATCTCTCATGCTTGCTCTTTTATGAAATTAATCCTGGTTTACATTTCCTTCTGATAGTATAATTTTAGGCAATCTGAGACCATCAATTATAAGTTGTTGATTTGAGCTTCAGAAAGCTTAAGATAGTCAGGACCTCAAGTTCTTCTTGCTAAATGATATTTTTTTGGCTCTGTTTTCCCACCCAAATCTCACCTTGAATTGTAATAATTTTCATGTGTCAAGGGACGGACCAGGTGGAGGTAATTGAATCATGGGGGCAGTTTCCCCCATGTGGTTCTCTGATGGTAAATTAGTTCTCATGAATTCTGATGGTTTTATAAGTATCTGGCATTTCCCCGGTCGCACTCCTTCTCTCTCCTGATGCCATGTGAAGAAGGATGTGTTTGCTTCCCCTTACACCATGATTGTAAGTTTCCTGAGGCCTCCCCAGCTATGTGGAATTGTGAGTCATTTAAACCTCTTTTCTTTATAAATTACCCAGGCTCAGGCAGTTCTTTGTAGCAACACTAGAATGGACTAATACACTAAGCATGTCATAAAGAATATTGCATGTCAGAAAAACATGGTGATATGGATTGGCTCTGTGTCCCAATCCAAATCTCATGATGAATTATGATCTTCAGTGTTGGAGGGGGAACACTGTGAGAGGTGATTGATTCATGGGAGTGGATTTTCCCCTTGCTGTTCTCATGATAGTGAATAATTTCTCAGAATATCTGATGGTTTAAAAGTTTATGGCACTTTCCTCCTTGCTCTCTCTCTCCTACTACATCATGCTAAGACATGCTTGTTCCCCCTTCACCTTCCACCATGATTATAAGTTTCCTGAGGCCTCCCCGCCATGCTTCCTGTGCAGCTTGTAGAACTGTGAATCAACTAAGCCATGTTTCTTCATAAATTACCCAGTCTCAGGTAGTCCTTTATAGCAGTGTGAGAACAGACTAATAGATAAAATTGGCACCACAGAAGTGGGGGCATTGCTGCAAGAATACCTTAAAACTACTTTTAAACTTGATAATGGGCAGAGGTTAAAACAGTTTGGAGGGATCAGAAGACGACAGGAAGATGTGGGAAAGTTTGGAACTGCTTAGAGACTTGTTGAATGGTTCTGATGAAAATGCTGATAATGATATTGACAGTGAAGTCCAGGCTGAGGTGGCCTCAGATGGAGATGAGAAACTTATTGGGATCAAGAGTAAAGGTCACTCTTGCTATGCTTTAGCAAAGAGGTTGGAAGCATATGCCCCAGCTGTAGAGATCTGTGGAATTTGAACTTGAGATGGATGATTTAGAGTATCTGGCAGAAAAAATTTCTAAGCAGCAAAGCATTTGAGGGGTTGCCTGGCTGCTTCTAAAAGCCTATGTTCACTTGCATAAAGAAAGAAATGATCTGAAACCAGAATTTATATGTAAAGTGAAGCAAAACATTAAAGTTTGGTAAATTTGCAGTCTGACCATGATGAGGTAGAAAAGAAAAAAAAATTCTGGGGAGGAATTCAACACTCCAGTAAAGAAGAGCCAAATATTAATAGCCATGATAATAGAAAAAACTGCCTTTAGGGCATTTCTGAGACCTTCGCTGTGTCATGTCCCTCCCATGACAAGCCTGGAGAGCTAGGAGAGAAAAATCATTTTTTGGGCTAGGCCCAGGGCCCTGCTGCTCTGTGCAGCCTTGGGACATGGTACCCTGCATCCCAGCCACTCCAGCTTAAGCCACGTGTAAGTGGCCAAGGCCCAGCTCTGGCCATTGCTTCAGAGGGTGCAAGCCCCAAGCCTTGGTGGCTTCCACATGGTGTTTGGCCTGAAGGTACATAGAAGGCAAACGTTGAGGTCTGGGAGCCTCCACCTAGAATTCAGAGGATGTAGGAAATCCCTGGATGTCTAAGCAAAACTCTGCTGCAGGATGGAGCCCACATCGAGAACATCTACTAGCCCAGTGCAGAGTAGAAATGTGGGGTTGGAGCCCCACAGAGTTCCCACTGGGGCAC
This sequence comes from Symphalangus syndactylus, assembly GCF_028878055.3. Lineage (NCBI taxonomy): Eukaryota > Metazoa > Chordata > Mammalia > Primates > Hylobatidae > Symphalangus > Symphalangus syndactylus. The sequence continues at coordinate 18,315,323 of NC_072428.2, forward strand.
TGCCTAGTGGAGCACTGAGATAAGGGCCACTATCCTCCAGATCCCAGAATAGTAAATCCACCAAGGTTTGTACCATGCCCCTGGAAAAGTCACCGGCACTCAATGCCAGCCCGTGAGTACAGCCATGGGGGCTATAACCTGCAAAGCCATAGAGGCAGATCTGCCTAAGGTCTTAGGTGCCCACCCCTTGCATCAGTGTGCCCTGGATGTAAAACATGGAGTCAAAAGAAATCATTTTGGAGCTTTAAGATGTAATGACTGCCCTGCTGGATTTCAGACTTGCATGAGGCCTATATCCCCTTTGTTTTGGCCAATTTCTCCCTTTTGGAATAGGAGCATTTACCCAATGCCTGTACCCCCATTGTATCTTGGAAGTAACTAACTTGTTTTTTGATTTTATAGGCTCATAGGCAGAAGCAACTAGCCTTGTCTCAGATGAGACTTTAGATTTGGACTTTTGAGCTAATGCTGGAATGAGATAGGAGTTTGGGGGATTGTTGGGAAGACATGATTGTGTTTTGAAATTTGCAAAGGATGTGAGATTTGGAAGGGGTCAGTGGCAGAGTGATATTGTTTGGCTCTGTGGCCCCAGCCAAATCTCATGTTGAACTATGATCATCAGTGTTGGAGGAAGGTCATGGTGGGAGGTGATTGGATCATGGGGCAAGATTTTCCCCTTGCTGTTCTCATTATAGTGAGTGAGTTCTCATGATATCTGATCCTTTACAAGTGTGTGGCACTTTCCCCTTTTCTCTCTGTCTCCTACTTCATGATAAGATGTGCTTGCTTCCACTTCGCCTTCTACCTTAATCCTAAATTTCCTGAGGTCTGTCCAGCCATGCTTCCTGTACAGCCTATGGAACTGTGAGTCAATTAAACTTCTTTTCTTCAAAATTAGCCAGTCTCAGTTCTTTTTAGCAGTATGAGAATGAATTAATGCAATTGGACAGCAAATGTTTCTGCTCTTCTATGCCTGAAGAAAAGGGGATGTCCTGTAATCTAAATAAATCTGAAGAGGACTTTGCTTTCCATGTTACCCTGGAATCTCTGTGGACCACTGATAACTTACCTCACAATACAATATTCCAAACTGTTACATACTCAGTAATGCCTTCAAATTGGAGTAATTTCTAAACTAATGAGTCATGTAATGTAAGAAACAATAATAGATAATATCATTGTTTTGGAAAAGCCCTTTCTTTTCTTTTTGGGCTGTCTACACTAAATATTTATTGGAACCAGCAACATATAAAAGACTGGTACTTAGATGTGATCTGTTTCAGTCTTCTTATGATTTAGATGTAAAATGAATTTAACATAAGTATTCAAGGTTTTTGAGCTATTATTCAGAATCCTATTGAGATGGCATTGGGCTTCTGAATTCTCTCTTTTGAAAGCTATCTTGTTATATTAGTTTCAAAAATAAAAAGAGAGGCCTGTAATCCCAGCACTTTGGGAGGCCAAGGTGGGTGGATCACGAGGTCAGATTGAGACCATCCTGGCTAACACACGGTGAAACCCCGTCTCTACTAAAAATACAAAAAAAAGAAAAATAGCTGGGTGTGGTGGTGGGCGCCTGTAGTCCCAGCTACTCAGGAGGCTGAGGCAGGAGAATGGTGTGAACCTGGGAGGCAGAGCTTGCAGTGAGCCAAGATAGCACCACTGCACTCCAGCCTGGGTGACAGAGCAAGCCTCCGTCTCAAAAAATTAAATTAAATTAAATTAAATTAAATTAAATTAAATTAAATTAAATTAATAAAAAGAGAGAAACACTAAGTGAAACCATAAGAAATACCATGGCTCCAATGCTTGCTGAGATTTATGTTTTTGTTCTGTTTAGTGAGCCTTTGTCATAAATGTATACGTGTATGTGTGTGTCAGGGGGGATCTCCAGGTATGAGAAACCAGAGATATATCCTTTCTAGAGAGATAATCTATATAGGCATGCATATATACAAAACAGAGACCTTTGTATGTCATATTACATTTCAACATACTCTGGTTGGTTATATATTGTTCTTTTATAGATCTCTCAATCAAAAAGTAAACTGAGGAAACAATGATTTATGAGAAAATAATTCTACATTCAGGACTTGCAATTCTATAGATCTACCAGGGTTTTAAAAGGGTATTTATTTATTTCTATTTATTTATTTATTTTTTGAGACAGAGTCTGGCTCTGTCCCCCAGGCTGGAGTGCAGTGGCACCATCTTGACTCACTGCAAGCTCCGCCTCCCAGGTTCACGCCATTCTCCTGGCTCAGCTTCCCTGGTAGCTGGGACTACAGGCACCCGCCACCACGCCCGGCTAATTTTTTTGTATTTTTAGTAGAGACAGGGTTTCACTATTTTGGCCAGGATGGTCTCAAACTCCTGACCTCGTGATCCGCCCACTTCGGCCTCCCAAAGTGCTAGGATTACAGGCTTGAGCCACCGCGCCCGGCCTATTTATTGATTTATTAAGCTACTGAAGGACATATAGTTGCTTCCAGTTTGGTGCAACTATGAATAAGGCTGGTACAATATTCATGTGTAGGTTTTTGCATGAACATAGCTTTTCAAATAAATTGGGTAATGCCTATAGTATGACTGCTGGATTCTATGGTAGGACTGTGTTTAGCTTTGTAAGAAACTGAAAAACTTTCTTCTAAAATGGCTGTAACATTTTGCATTCCCTTCATAGAGAGTCATGTCATCTGTGAACAAAGATTGTTTTATTTCTTCCATCCCAATATGCATATATTTGCTTTTTTGGTCTTCTTGCATAATCGAGGACAGGGGTTCCCAAGATGGTAACGATCTGTGGCCTGTTAGGAACATGACCACACAGCAGGAGGTGAGTTATGGGTGAGCGAGCATTACTGCTTGATCTCTGCCTCCTGTCAGATCAGTGGTGGCATTAGATTCTCATAGAGGCACAAACCCTATTGTGAACTGCACATGTGAGCTGTATTAGTCCACTCTCACACTGTTATAAAGATACTACCTGAGACTGGGTAGTTTATAAACAAAAAAGGTTTAAATAATTCACAGTTCTGCATTGCTGGGGTGGCCTCAGGAAATTTACAATCAGGGCAGAAGGCAAAGTGGAGGCAAGGCACATCTTACAAGGCAGCAGGAGAGAGAGAGGATGCAGGGGAAACTGCTACTTTTAAACCATCAGATCTTGTGAGAACTCCCTCACTATTAGGAGAATAGCATGACAAAATCTGCCCCTATGATCCAATCACCTCCTACCAGGTCCCTCCCTTAACATGTGGGGAGTACAATTTGAATTGAGATTTGGGTGGCGATACAGAGCTAAAGCATATCATGAGGTTTTGCACTCCTTATGAGAATCTAACACCTGATGATCTGAGGTGGAACAGTTTCATCCCCAAAGCATTTCCCCCAGCACTGTCTGTGGAAAAACTGTCTTCCACAAGATCAGTCCTTGGTGCCAAAAGGTTAGGGACTGCTGATCTAGGACTTCAAGTATGATATTGAATAGGAGAAAAGCATACAGTGTCTCAAAATTAATTATTATGTTAGCTGTTGGCTTCTTGCTTTTTTTTCTTAAGAGGTTCTTTATCAAGTAGAAAAAGCTTGCTTCTAACCCTAATTTGCCGAGGGTTTTAATCAACTATGGATGATATTTTTAAGTGCTTTTTCTGCATGAATTTATATAATCATATAATTTTTTCTCTTTATCCCTTTGAAATGGTAGGCTATATCAATTAATTTTTGAATATGAAACCTACCTTACATATATGAAATAAATCCAACTTGTTTGTGGTATACAAATTTTGTATAGATTTTTTGATATGATATAATATGATTGATATGCTAATATTGGTTGAACATTTTTGCATATATATTTATTAGAGCCATTGCTCTATAGAGTTCCTCTTTTGTAATACCTTTATCTAGTTTTGGATAGGATAATGCTGGCCTTATAAGAATAAGTAGAAAGTGCTATTTCTGCTTGTGTGTTTTGGGAGTTAATTTGGAGAATAGGTATCATTTCTTATTTAAATATTTTGTAGAAGTTACCACTGAAATTGTCTGGAGTTGTTGTTTTATTTATTGGAGAGTTATAATTATTCATTCAATTGCTATAATACATATAGGTCTTCCTGGTTGTTGATGTTTCCTTGTGTGAGTTTTTATAGTTTGTGTCCTTCAAGAATTTTTATTTCATCTACATTACAAATATATGGACATATATTTGTGGAAATCATTCCTTTCTTAACCTTTTAAAGTCCACAGGATCAGTAGTGATGTCCCTTCTTTGTTTTGATGTAGACAATTTGTTTTTCCTCTCTTCTTTTTGTCAAATTGATTAATTTCTGTATAGATATACCAATTTTATTCATCTTTTTCAATAACCGTTTTAGGTTTTGTTAATGTTCTTTATGATTTTTTTGAATTCAATTTTATTGATGTCTGCTCCTATGAAGTATTTTGTTATTTTCTACTTGAACTAGGCTTAAATTGTTCTTCTTTTTATAGTTTTATATAATTAAAACTTAGGTCAAGGAGAAATTGTCTGACTAATTTTATTTTGGCTCCGACTCTGAGCATTTGAATTGAATGGCTAAGGCTGTTTTAACCAAGCTAAATTTGACATAGGTAACTTCGCCTAATGCTCCTTAACAACCGGATGGAAAATAATAGTATAGCAACTTAGGCTAAACATTTCATAATTTTATCTGAATAAAGTAAGGTTGTTGTCATGCATCTTTGCAGTTTGGCATTAGTCTCCATATCTTCTGACCCAGTGTGTGCCTCTAGTCCCTTAATTCTCTCATTTCTAGGTTATGCTCAAAGGTCTTCAGAGTTAACCCATGCTTTGGGTTAAATTGCCTATTTGCCAGCAAAAGCACATACTTAAAAAAAAAAGAAGATAAAGAGGAGGGGAAATATGTTGGAGCAGAACACTCCAAAGATTGCTTCCCCAAAGAAGGCCTAGGTTCAAACCAAATAAAACTACCTCTTGATATATTATAAATAAACTGTTAAAGATCAAAAGAAAAAGTCAGTCCTGAAAACAGCAAGATAAAAAAAACAAATAACATCAATTTGAATAACTATTCATTCATAAAATACCTTCACAAGAGCTCCAAAAAACCCAGCGAGATCCCATTTCCTGGAGTTAGCATAATAAGAAAACATTCATTAAAGAGGGTCTAAAGAAGAGTTTTACATTAACTATATCACTTCTTCCACAACCATAGACAGCATAGCACAAAGGAAGATACCATTTGCTTGAAGGAGGCAAAAGAAAGTAAGTATAGGACTTTGCCTTGCAACTAAGTACTGTACCCACTCCACTGAAACCCAGCAATGAGCAGATTCCATGGCCCCTAACACTAGAAGGTATCCACATTTGGGGGATCTTGACCTGGCCTAATACCAAACAGGAACCCATGGCCCTTGCTAGATGGACTTGAGATCTATCACACATCACTGCTGGTTAACTACAGCAACCTAAAGCCTTGCATAAGCCATGGTAGAGAACAGGCTGCAGCAGCTGCAGGCCTTAGGTGTGCCACAGTGCTACGTTGTTCTCTGTAGTCATAAACTTTGTGTCTAACCCAGTGCTTTGTCAGCCTCAGTGGCCAAAGGATTCCAGTGCAGTAATCCTCATCTTAGGACATCCCCTACTGCTGCAATGGCTGAAGCAATTGGCAGGCTTGAATGCCTAATCAACCAACTTGCATGAAATGTCTGAACAGGTTTACTGCTGAAAGATCCCAACAAAGCCAGAGCAGGAAGACTGGATTAGGTACCTATGTCAGTGTGCAGACATCGACACACAGCCACAATGATCAAGATTAGTTTTAAAAACATGATGTCACTAAGTAGACAAAAGAAGTTGTCAGTGACTGACCCTCAACTGGCAATGAGAGAACATCTTGATGAATAATTCAAAATAGAGCTTTAAGGAGGCCTAGCAAATTTCATTCAAAATACAAGGAAACATTTGAGATATGTATAAGATAAATTTAACAGAAAGATTGAAATATTTAAAAAAATTAAACAGAAATCCTGGAACTGAAAAATACAATAAAATAAATTTCAAACGAGAGCATAAACAACAGAATTGATCAAGTAGAGGAAACAATGTGTGAACTCGAAGGTAGGTTAATTGAAAATATACACTCAAAGGAGAAAAAAGAAAAATGAATATAAAGTAATGAAGAAAACTTATGAGATTTATGAGACAAAGTCAAAATGCAAATGAATAAGTAATTGATGTTCAAGAGTGTGTTGAAAAAGGAAAAATGATAGAAAATTTATTTCAAGAAATAATAAAGGAAAAAAATTCTTAAACCTAGAGGAAGATATAAATATTCAGATACAGGAAGCCTATGTCTCTAATTAGACTCCAATTGAATAAAACTACCCCTTGATGTATTATAATTAAACTGTTAAAGATCAAAGATGAAAAGTCAATCCTGAAAACAGCAAGAGAATACAAACAAATAACATATAAGATAGTACCAATACATCTAACAGCAGAATTCTCAGCAGAAATTCTACAGATAAGGAGAGAGTGGGAAAATATATTCAGTCTAGAAAATAAAAAAGCACAAAACTACCAATAAAGAATATTACTACATCCAGCAAATCTGTTCTTCAGAAATGGAGAAATGAAGACTTTTCGGTTTAAAATACAAAACCATTAAAATAATTACAATGATTTGTTAGGAAATATACAATATAAAAGATATAAATTGTGACATTAAAAATGCAAAACGTAGACAGGAAGAAAAGATAGAGTAGACTTTTTCCCAATTTTTTTTTCTTATTTTTCATAATCACAGTTAAGTTCTTGTCAGTTAAAATAACCTGCTATAACTGTAACTTACTTTTTGAAAACCTTATGGTAACCCACCAAAAAAAGGCTATAAAAGATGCACTTGAAAAGAAACGAATTAAAGCATACTACTCGAGAAAATCATTTAATCTCAAAGGTAGATAGAGCAAAGTAAAGAAGAAAGGATCTGTAAAACAACTAGAAAAGAATAAACAAAATGGCAGTAGTAAGTTCTTACCTACTAATAATTACCCTAAATATAATTGGATTAAATTCTCCAATTAAGAAACGTGGAGTTTGAGAAACATTCCAGGACATTGGTCTGGGTAAAGATTTATTTAATAAGAACTCAAAAACACATGCAACCAAAGCAAAAATGAACAAATGGGATTATATCAAGCTAAAAAACTGCACAGCAAAGGACACAATCAGTAAGGAGAAGAGACAAACCTCCAAATGAGAGAAAATATTTCCAAACTACCTATCTGAAAGGGGATTAAGAACCACAATATATATGAAGTTTGAACAACTCAATAGAAAAAAATAATTAAAAATGGACAAAAGCTCTAAAAACACATTTTTTCAAAAGAAAACATGCAAATAGCAAACAGATATGTACAAATGCTCAGCATCACTAATTATTAGAGAAATGCAAATTAAAACCAAAATGAGATATCATCTTGTCCAAATTAAAATGGCTTTTGTCCAAAAGACAGGGAATAACAGCGGCTGATGAGGATGTGAAGAAAACGGACCCCTCATACACTGTAGGTAGGAATGTAAATTAGTACAGCCACTATGGAGAAGAGCATGTAGGTTTTCAAAAACAAAAAAGTCAAACTACCCTACCATATGGTCTAGAAATATCAATGCTGGGTATATATCCAAAAGAAAGGAAATCAATATATGAAAGAGATATCAGTACTCCCATGTTTATTTCAGCACCATTAACAAGATATGGAATCAACTTAAGTGTATGTTAATGAATAAATGAATTAAGAAAATGTGGTACATATACCTAATAAAATTTTATACCGCTATAAAAAACAATGAGATCCTGTCATTTGCAACAGAATAGATGGAATTAGAGGACATTATTTAAGTGAAATAAGCCAGGCACTGAAAGACAAGTATCACATTCTCACTCATATGTACAAACAAAAAAAATTTAACTCATGAAGTTAGAAAGTAGAATAATGATTACCGGAGGCTAGAAAGGGTAGTGGGGAGGAAGGTGATAAAAAAGGGAAGAGGCAATGATTAATGGGCACAAAAATACAGTTTTTTGAGACAAATAAAAATGGTAATACAGCATAACAAAACTTATGAGATACAGCAAAAGCAGTTCTTAGAGGAAAGTTTACAGCAATGCCTTAGTCCATTTGATTTGCTATAAAGGAATAGTGTAGGGTGAATTATTTATAAAGAAAAAAAGGTTCATTTAACTCATCATTCTGTGGGATGTACAAAAACCATGGGATCAGCGTCTGCTTATGGTGAGGAGTTCAGGGCACTTTCACTAATGGTGAAAAATGAAAAGGAGATGCATAAGGAGCTGCATATCACATGGCAAGGCAGGAGGAGAGAGAAGATGAAAGTGCCAGACCCTTTTTAACAGCTAAATCTCAAGGGAACTAAGAGTAAAAACTCACTCAATCTTAGGAGAATAGCACCAACCTTTTCATGAGAGACCTGTCCCCAAGACACATCACCTCTTCCTGGGTCCCATCTTCAACATTGGGGATCAAATTTTTGCGTGAGATTTGGAAAGGACAAAGATCCAAATAATATCAAGCAATAAATGTCTACAAAAGCAGAAGGATCTCAAATAAAATACCTAATACGGCACCTCAAGGAACTAACAAAAAAGAACAAACTAAACACAAAATTAGTAGAATAGAAGAAGTAATATCAGAGCATAAAAAAACATAAACTAAAGAAACAAAGCTAAGAAATCAACAAAACAAAAAGCTCCTCTCTGAAATGATAAAATTGACAAATCTCTAGCTAGACTACTTGAAAAAAAAGAAGACACAAAATCAGAATGAAGGCCGGACACGGTGGCTCATGCCTGTAATCCCAGCACTTTGGGATGCCAAGGCGGGCAGATCACCTGAGATCGGGAGTTCAAGACCAGCCTGACCAACATGGAGAAACCCAGTTTCTACTAAAAATAGAAAATTAGCCGGGCATGGCGGCACATATGGCAGCCTGTATTCCCAGCTACTTGGGAGGCTGAGGGTGGAGAGTCACTTGAAGCTGGGAGGCGGAGGTTGTGGTGAGCCAATATCACACCATTACACTCCACTGTGGGAATCAAGAGCAAAACTCCATGTCAAAAAATAAAAAAAAAAAGAATGAAAAATGTTATATTACATCTGGTATCACAGAAATACAAAGGATTATAGGACACTATTATGAACAACTATATGCCAACAAATTGAGAACCTAGAAGAAATGGATAAATTCCCAGACATATACAACCTACTAAATTGAATCATGAATAATTAGAAATGCTGAACAGACCAGGAATAAGTAATGAAATTAAATCAATAATAAAAAGTCTCTCACCAAAGAAAAGCTCAGGACCTGAGGGCTTTACTTCTGAAGTCTACCAAACATTTAGAGAATAACGAATATCTATATTTAGCAAATTGTTACAAAAAATTGAAGAGAAGAGAATTCTCCCAAACTCACTTATGGAGCCAAAATTATCTTGATATCAAAACCAGAAAAGACCATAACAACAACAACAAAACTTCAGCTCAATATTTCCAATGAATTATTTGCAGAAATCCTCCATAATACACTGGCAAACCACATTCAACAGCACATTCATAAGATGATTCACCGTGATTATGTGGAATTCATCCCAAGGATATAAGAATAGTTTATCATATGCAAATCAATACATGTAATACATCACATTAGCAGAATTAAGGGTGAAAATCATATAATCAATAGATGCAGAAAAATCAATTAATAAAATTCAGTATCCATTCATGATAAAAAAACTTTCATCAAACAAGGTATAGAAGGAATGAACCTCAGTATGGAATGCCATATATGACAAACCCGATGCCATTTGAATGGGGAAAAGTTAAACACATTTTCTTTAAGATCTGGAACAAGACAAGAATGTCCACTTCTACCACTTTGATTCAAAATAGTACTGGAAACCCTAGCCAGAAAAATTAGGCAAAAAAGTAAATAAATGCCATCTAAATTTAAAAGGAGGAAGTCAAATTATCTCTATTTTAGATGACAGAATCTTATATCTGAAAACATTAAAAAATTCACAAAGTAACTTCTATAACTGAGTATATCTAGTAAACTTATAGAGTACAAAATTAACATACAAAAATCAGCAGCATTTCTACATACAAAAAACAAACTATCTGAAAAAGAAATCAAGAAAGCAGTCTTATTTACAATAGAAAAAAAGTAAGATGCCTAAGAATATATGTAACCAAGAGAGTAAAAGATGTCTACAATGAAAACTATAAAACATAGTGAAAGACATTGAACAAGACACAAATAAATGGAAAGATAGCCCATGTTCATGGATTGGAAGAATTATCATTATTAAAATGTTCATACTGCCCAATGAGGCTACAGATTCAATGTAATCCCTACCAAATTATCAGAGATATTCTTCAAAGAAATAGGAAAAAAAAACCTTAAAATCTGTGTGGGTCCACAAAAGACTCCAAATAGCCAAATACATTTTGAGCAGAAAGAACAGAACTGGTGGTGTCACTCTAACCGACTTCAAAATATACCACAAAGCCATAGTAACCAAAGAGCATGATACTGGCATACAGACACATGGGCCAATGGAACATAATTGTGTCACAGAAATAAATCTATACACTTAAAGTCACCTGATTTTCAACAAAGGTGTCAATAATACACATTGGGAAAATGTTAGTCTCTTCATTAAAGGATGCTAGAAGAACTATATATTCACATGCAGTGTGATTAAGCTAGACCCTATCTCTAGCCATATACAAAAAAAAAAAAAAAAATCAACTCAAAGCAGATTAAAGACTTAAATGTAAGACCCAAAATAATAAAACCTGTTGAAGAAATCATAGGGGAAATGCTTAATGGCATTGCTCTGTGCAATGACTTTTTCAGATAAGATTTCAAAACCACAGACAACAAAAACAAAATTTGACAAATGAGATTACATCAAACTAAGAAAGCTTCTTTACAGCAAAGGAAACAATCAGTAGAATGAACATACAAACTGTAGAATAGAAGAAAATATATTTTTTAATTTTATTATTATTATACTTTAAGTTTTAGGGTACATGTGCACAACGTGCAGATTTGTTACATATGTATACATGTGCCATGTTGGTGCACTGCACCCATTAACTCGTCATTTAGCATTAGGTATATCTCCTAATGCTATTGCAAGCTATGCTTATTAACCCCAAATATATAAGGAACTGAAATAATAGCAAAAAAAGAATCCAATTTAAAAATGTTCCAAAGACCTGAATAATAATTTCTCAAAAGAAGAAATACAAATGGCCAACAAACAGGTACATGAAAAAGTGCTTGACATCACTAGTCATTGGGAAAATGCTAATTAAAACCACAGTGTGATATCACCTCACCCTAATTAGAATGATATTGTTAAAAAGATAGAAAAATATATACAAAAACAAATGCTGGCATGAATGTGGAGAAAGAGGAATACTACAATACTCTTGGCAGGACTGTAAGTTATTACCATCATTATGAAAAACAGTAGTTGCTCAAAAAACTAATAATAGAACTAACATATGATCTAGCAATTCCACTACTGGGTATATATCCAAAGGAAATACAATTAGTATGTCAAAGAGATGTCTTCCACCCCATGTTTCTTGTGGTTGTATTTGCAATAGCCAAGATATGGACTAAACCTAAGTGTCCATCAACAGATAAATGGATAACAAAAATATGGTGAATATACACAAGGGAGTACTGTTTAGCCATAAAAAAATGAAATCTTGTCGTATTTGCAACATGAATGAACCTGGAGGACATTATGTTAAATAAATAAACCGGGCACAGCAAAACCAAAACCGCATGATCTCATTCTTGTGTGGAATCTAAAGAAATTAATCTCATAGAGTAGAGTTAGAATAGTGATTAGCAAAGCCTAGAAAGGGAAGAAAAGAGGCACACATAGGGAGAGACTGGTCAACGGGTACAAAGTTAAAATTAGATAGGAGGAATATGTTCTAGTGTTCTACTACACAGTGGGGTGACTACAGTTAACAATATTATATATTTCAAAGTAGCCAGGAGAGAGAATTCGAGTGTTGTCACCATAGAGAAATAATAAATGTTTGAGGTGATGGAGATACTAAATATCCTGATTTGATTATTATACAATGTATACATATATTGAAACATCACACTATGCTATAAATATGTACAATTATTATGCATTATTTAAAATACAGAAATAATTTTTAAAAAGAATTCTCAGAAAAAAAGTATTGTTTTTAATTTAATTTTGTATTAATCTGATATAGCATTAGGCTATATTTCAAATAGGATTAATGGCCTCAACATTAAGACATAATTCTAGAAAGGAAAAATAGTATTTGAGCAAATTTTTTATTTTAGATGAAGAGAATTTCTGTAAAAGAACCTCATGTTTGATATTATAGTGAAACCAGTCATCACCACTTTGAAAGTCCTTCCTAACATGTTGGGAGACAATTCTCATGGGTCTCTTTCATTTCTGTATTTCTAGCAATCAGGGGCACTGACAGTTGTTTGTTCTGGACTATCTTTTCAAGGATATTTGCCTTGGAAGATAAAAATAGTGTCTCTGAAGCAGAAGTCAATCAATCCTATCTATCTATCTATCTATCTATCTATCTATCTATCTAATCATCATCTGCCTATCATCTATCTAACTATCTATTTGTCTATCTTTCTATTATCTATCTTCTCTCCATGGAAAAGTTTGCACAGGTGGTGGGAAGGTTTGTTTGCAGCTCAACAAAGGGATTAGAAAGGGGGCAACCCACTAAGAAATAGCATATGCATCAGTGGAATTACGTGTTCCTTGAATGTCTAGTTGTGCTCATTTGTATAAAATTTATTATTTATGTATAATATATACACAAATCAAGATGACTTTATCTGTAGGTAAATACATTGCATGGTTACATTTCTTAGCATGGATTAGTAAGTATACATTATTTTATATTATGGCAATTTTTAAAGTGCTCAATAATTAGCAAAAATAATTATAAAGAAAAAAATTTTATATACATTTTGAACTTACTCATTTCTACAGAGATGTTAGCATATTACAATTTTGAAGTTATATGCTGATTCTCCTTTAGCTTTATTTAGTTAAAAATGAATACTTTTTGGAAATCGCTTTGTCTTGCAAGTATCTTAATGTCTTTGCTATGTAACTCTCATTTAAAAGGATAATGACTTTACTTAGAATCAATTTTTATTGCCTGCCATATAACTTAGGGAAGTTTACAAACAATCTCAATTACAAAAAGGTAAAAAAAGCAGCTGTGTTTTACCATGTTAGTTTTTTAACATTCAACAACTGATTCTGCAGGGCAAATTTGCATTAGCAACCAACTCAATAAGCAGAATGTTACCTGAAAACTATTTTCTTAACATTCCATAGGGGATTATCAGCTTTGATCTAGCTATCCCCTGTGTTGTTTTGCATGTAGAGCAATTCATAACTCCTCCAATTCATAAAAAGTAGAGTGTGTGTGTGTTTCTGTGTGTGTGTGTGTGTGTGTGTGTGATTTACATGATGCCTCTATTTTCAAAGATAGCACGAACACTTGGTTACAGTTTTGCTGTTGAAATGGCCCCTTTATTTTCAGTTAGTCATTTAAATCCTACAGCTGCTTTTGTAGAATTTCCTCCTTGATAATTTGATTTCTGTATAGACATTTGAGTAGACCCCAGGGTCATCCTGCCTTACTTTTATTTCTATTTTTATGTCATCTTCCACCTACTTCAATACCATATTATTTTTAAACATTTATTCATACTGAGGAAATTTAAATATGTATAAACTATGTCCAATTCACAGGTACTCATGGCAGATATTTGGAACTTAGTACAAGAAGACTTTCGTTTTGGTCATAATTATTTTTAGGTAATTGACATACTCCGTGCATTCTGTATGCCCGGGACAGTACTGCTAGCGTAATGTTTCTGAAATACAAATTGAATTGTTCTACTACTGAGAAAGCTCTGAAGAAAAGACACACTAGCAGTAATGAGCAAACACAGCATATAGGTACTGGTTTCTAAATACCCTCCTCCTCCAAAGGAACAAAGCTTCCAAGCAATAAAAGGTCCTAAATTAACAAGTGTTGAAAATGAGCACTGGTATTTGAGAGTTTCAAAATGGAAAGAAACCTAATCCCAAAGATCACATGAAGGATGTGGAGTTAAGATTCTTTCTTAAGAACTCTAAATATTTAAGGCTATGTATGGTAGAAACTCAGTGACCCAAAAAACACATCTAAGAATATTAAGAGCATTCCCACAATAGCCTGTCATGTTGACTAACATAGAGATACTTGTCTCAAAGAGAATCATAAGGTAAACTTTTGTCAAATGGACTTAACTATTATTTATAAATAGAAGCCTTGTATTTTAAGGGGGGCATATCAGCAGAACACCACTAGCAGTTGATGAAAAGAACCTGAGACTTTTTAAATTTTCAAAATGCTATTGGGCTTCCAAATTTCTAAGGCAGGAAGCAGGCTCATTGGGAAGACCTGGGAAAAGAAACCATTTTATTTTCTAATCTAGCAAGTACTGTCTGGCACTTTCAACATTCCTACCTGAAAATCATCTTAGCAAGATGTAGAAGTACATTAAATACATATTCTGTCTTCAAAATTCACGAAGGCAAGAATTTCGCCAATATTTTTACACTATATGACACAAGTTACTACATTTCCAGCATACTATATCAGTTTCTTTCTGAGTTTTCCACCCTCTGCTAATGCTGTGGTTGCCTTTTTCCAGTCTTTGGCAATAGTTTTTTTCATTGCTTTTACAGACACTGCATGCTGATCAGTCCCAATTTAGCTTATGATTCCTGTATGTTCTATATTTAGCTTATGATTCTATATGTTCTATATTTGGCTTATGATTCTATATATTTACTAATTAGATCTTTGGATCTGTGACAGGTAAGCTAGTGGCTCCATAGTCTGTGATGGCATTATTCACATCTGGTGGTTGATATTTTTTCGCTTGCAAAGACAAGGGCAATTGGGCCATCTATCTCTTCATACATATAGCTCATCATCCAGTAGACTACACTGAGCTTTGACACATGGCAGCAGTGTTCCAAGAATAGCAAGAATTTAAGTTCCTATGTGCAAGTGCTTTTACAAGCTTCTGTATGTGTGACATTTGCTTATACAAACTTGGTCAAGGCAAATAATAAGGCACTCAGTATAGGAGGAAATTATTAAATGGAATATATAAAGAAAGAAATGATTCATTTGCATTTTTACAGTATATGCAATTTCATAATCAACAAATACTGATTTAATTAATTTTCTGATTAAGATTTTGTTAACATTTTTTCATTTTTCTCATACATGAAGAGTGTCATTTTACTCTGGCTGATTGTAAGATTTTATTTTTATCTTTGTATTTCAGCATTTTGGCTATCAAGTGTCTATCTGCAGTTATCTCTGTATTAATTCTGTTGGGGTTTGCTGAGGTTCTTGGCTTCATGGATTTAATACTTTCATGAATTTACAAAATTATTAGCCAGTATTTCTTAAATATTGTCCTCTGTCTCAGACATTTTCTGCTGTTCATCTAGTATTTGATTTAGATATATGTCAAATGGCTCAATCCTTTCCCACACGCTATTAAAGCTCACTTTCACATTTTCAATCTATTTGTAAATCGATTGGCATAATTTCCATTGCCTTGTCCTTCAGTACACAGATATTTTACTATGCATTGTCTAATTTCCTATTAAACCCATTCATTAAAACGTTGGTTTCAGGTATTGCATATTTTCAGGTTTAGAATTTTCATTTTATACATTTTTTTTGACAGTTTTCATTATTCTCCTGACATTTTCCACCATGCAGAAACTGTCCTCTTAGTCCTCAGCCCATTAAATTAGCGTCCTCCTACTTGAGCTCTTACCCTTCATTAGCTTTGTGGACTGTGGAGTTCCTTTAAGGGAAAAGTAAGATAAATGTATATTTCCGTGTTCCCCTGGTTTCAAGAGCCATTTCACCTCCAGTTTCTGCCTGCTTTGTTTGCTTCCCAGTGTCTTCAAAGAGTTGTTAGTGCATTTGATTCTTTTCCGAAGTTTATACTTGTTACTGGCAGAAGGGTAAATCTGATATAAAGTTCTTTTGGAAGCTACAAGGTTAGGGACGAATGTATTTAATTTCTACCAAATTATGGAATATTAATTTATTGCATTTAACTGATATAAATAAATCTTATAGGAAAATGTTGGCCCGTTTATCTATATGCAATTTCTGCTCACTTCATAGAACATAATCTAGAAGGGGAATGTGATAGTTAAGCCCATCTTCATTGGGCTACGGATGCCCAGATATCTGTTTTAAATATTATTTCTGAATGTGCCTGTGAGGGTGTTTTTGGGAGATACCAGCATTTTAATTGATGGAGTAAGTAAAATAGATTGCCCTCCCTAAGGTAAGTTTTAGGCATCTTTTAATCTTTTGAAGGCCAGGGATAGAACCAAAAAGTGGGAGAAGGCAGAATTCTGTCTCTCTGCTGGAATGCATAACCTGAGACATTAGTCTCCTTCTGCCCTTGGACTAAGACTTACACTATCAGTGATCCTGCTTCACAAGCATTCAGACACAGACTGGAATTTAAACCACTGGCTTTCCTGGGACTCCAATTTGCAGATGATAGATAGCAGAAATTCTCAACCCCCATAATTGTGTGAAACAAAACTCCTTATAATAAGTTGTGAGGTTTATTCTTTCTCTCTCTCTCTCTTCTCTCTCTGTCTCTCTCTATGTGTATATTCCTATCATTAAATGTTGCTAACTTTTTTTTGTAGAAAGAATTTATGAATTTACATTATTCAATAGCGGCATAATGACAGTTTCGCCACATCCTCGTTACATTAAATATTGTCATCACATTACTCTTTTCAGAGATGGTAGATTAAATTATCACTGTATATAAAAATTGGTTTGATATTCAATTTTATTTATTTTATTATTAATAACGTGAGGCTGCACTAGCCTTCATTTTCTATGGATTGTCATTTGGCTAGTAGGTTTTCTAAGATAGTGAAAACTGATTGGCCAAACCAGTTATTTCATTCATATATTTGTGTTGGACAAATCATGTAGTTTTTATCTTGTCAAAATTGTAAAATTTTCATAATCAGCCCAGCTGACAGCATTTCAGCTTGGGATTCTAAGAAGGCATTTTATGGTGGGAAATCATTCAGCGCCTCTAACCTGACAGCTGCCATTAGGTCATATGATTGGAACAAAAAAGTGACAGAGTGATGAAGCAAGACCAAAGCTGCTAAAATAGTTACTCATATTTCCACACCTGGTTAAACACAGTAGAATGGAAGCAATGCTTTTGATAGAAAGTGTGCAAAAAAGAAGATGTAATTTGACATTTTAACTACCAGATAGGGTTGAATTTGCAGAGGACAACTATTTTTCTCATGAATTATACTTCACATTTGGTTAGTTGCCAGTATATTACAGGAAGCTTTAGGTTGCAGAATACGGATCAGGGAAATGAGCACAGTTCTAGGTAAAAGCAGCTGAAATAACATTAAAGTAACTCTTTATCCTTAGTTTCATTAGCATTAAATTATAATTACTTTAATCCAATGACAAAATACTGAACACCCGTGTGTCCAGCATTTTTGCCCAGAGGTTTTCTGTGTGTGTGTTAATTCAATCTACACCATTGTGTAATTATCATTCTTATCAGTATTATTAGTGCCTATGTGCAAGGAAAGAAACTGAGGCCCTAAAGTGCATAGTCACCACAGTCACACAGATGATGTAAGTTCAGGATTGCGTCTTGGATCAGTAGCCTTTAAATTAGAAACTAATAGCAATTTTATCGTGTATCACTAATAAAAATATATAGAAATACAACTCTGTAGATGTCGACCAAAGCTGTTTCACATTTTAGTATGTGGCTGTCCTTGAACTTTTCCCATATGTATGTATGTATAATTATATTAATTATATGAATGTGTCCCCTTCAAAATTCAGGTGTTGCCAAATTGATAGTATTAAGAGATGGGGCTTTTTTGTTTTTTTGTTTTTTTTTTGAGACGGAGTCTCGCTTCTGTCACCAGGCTGGAGTGCAGTGGCTCGATCTCAGCTCACTGCAACCTCTGCCTCCCAGGTTCAAGTGATTTTCCTGCCTCAGCCTCCTGAGTAGCTGGGACTACAGGTGCATACCACCATGCCCAGCTAATTTTTTTTTTTTTTTTTTGTATTTTTAGTAGACAGGATTTCACCATGTTGGCCAGGATGGTCTCAATCTCTTGGTCTTGTGACCCACCTGCCTCAGCCTTCCAAAGTACGTGAGCCACTGCGCCCAGCTGAGGTGGGGCTTTTAAGACATGATTAGGCCAACAGCACTCCTGCATTGTGAATGAGATTAAAGCACTTATAAATGAGGCTTCATGCAGCATTCAGTTTAGTTTGTTCTTCCACCTGCCTCTTAAAGGCACAGCATTTCTACCCTCAGAATAATGCAGCCTTTACAAGACAAACAGCTCTCCTGCAGGCACATTGATCTTGGACTTCCTAGCCCCCAGAACAGTGAGATATAAATGCCTGTTTTTTATAACTAACCAAGTCTCATATTAAGTATTTTGTAATAGCAGCACAAATGGATGAAGGCCATTTACATGGATATGTATAACTTAAATGTGTATATACATTTGTAAATTAATGATGGCAGTGGCAGCCAGTTGGAGCAGCAGTAATGAAGACACCAGATGCAGCAGGAAGGTGTAGCCAGGACTGAGTGCTCCGTGGAGCAGTCAGGGTCTGGAAACACGTGGGAACCCCGCCGCCTATTGAGTTGGCGGGAAGGGAGCCCCATGCTCCCGGGTGCAGCTGAAGCCATCGAGCTGCAGTTCTAGACCCGGGCATCCCTGCACTCTTAGGGGCCCAGGAAGCCCCTGCAGGCTCAGAAGTGGGGAAAGGCAGGCTTCCTGGGCCACTGAGAAGGGGCTCTGCTCCTGCTCTCTGGCCTCTCCCTGCTCCTGGCACCCGCTATGATTTTGGAGCAAAGTGGAAGCTGAGCCCAGGCACTGTCATGACCCAGCCAGGTGTGTGCACACTTGGAGTATCGCTGACATGCTAGACCCCTGCTGACTTGACCCTTTCCAGACTTTAGGTGCTGACAAGCATGGGAGGCATGCTCAGGGTGCTGAGAGTGGCTTGGCATGAGCCTGCAGGTGCTCCTTGGCATGAACAGCCTGGGTGCTGTGGACAGCATGTTGATGGTGATGGGAGACAGACAGGTTCCTGGGTGGAAAGGAGAGGGTGCCCAGTGAAGCCCCCATCTTCAAGGTAAGTATGACCTGAAGTCTAGGGGCCAGGCTGCTGGTTCTGGGTGGAGTCTGCAGCCCAGAGTGATAATTTATGGTGCTTCTTCCTGGCCTGCGCATGGCTGCCCATGAATCAATTAGCACACATGTCCTCCCTTCTGAGCCCATAAAAACCCTAGACATAGCCAGATTCACACAGACATTGGGACTAACAGTTGTGGGAATGAGCTTCCCACTTCAGGTCTCCTGGACACATCAGGATGACCTGCCTGCAGAAAAGAGCTACCCACTATGGGGAATTGAACAATGAGAACTCATGGACACAAGAAGGGGAACATCACACTCCGGGGACTGTTGTGGGGTTGGGGGAGGGGGGAGGGACAGCATTAGGAGATATACCTAATGCTAAATGACGAGTTAATGGGTGCAGGAAATCAACATGGCACATGGATACATATGTAACAAACCTGCACATTGTGCACATGTACCCTAAAACCTAAAATATAATCAAAGAAAAAAAAAGAAAGAAAAAAAAAAGCTTGGTAGAATTCAGCAGTAAACAAAAAAAAAAAAAAAAAAAAGGAGCTACCCACTATGGGCTTCCTCTCCACCGAGAGCTGGACATTCATCCGCACAACCTGCCTGCAGAAAGGAGCTACTCAATTTGAGTCTCTGGAGAGCTGTTCTGTCAATAAAGCTCCTCTCTGCCTTGCTCATCCTCCAGTTGTCCGCATACCTGATTATTTCTAGACATGGGACAGGAACTCAGGACCTGCCAAATGGGGGACTCGTAGAGTTGTAGCACAAACAGGGCTAAAACACGCTACCCCCAACCCCACTTGCCACACTGTGGGTGACAAGAAGAAGAGAAGAGCTTTGGCCCTTTGGGGAGCCCAGACTTAGAGAGTCTCTGAGCTAAGACTATGAAACCCTCTTTGGGGGTCTGCAGTTTCTGCCATCTCAAAGCTTCTGGGTACCACCACATTCCCTTCACCCTAATGTAGGTGCCCACGGCAGAAGCCACTCGTGGTGCATCTGATCCAGCTGCAGGCTTGCATGGAGCTGGCACCTGTGCCAGCGCCTGGAGCTGCCTGTCCCACCACAGCAGCCAGTGTGCCTGGTTGTCCACAGTGGCCAGACCCCGTGCTCACTTGTTCACACACCTCTCACTGCTCCACACCTGTCTTGCCCTTGGCAGGCATGGGATCCAAGCCAGTAGTGCGGGCCAAGCGCAGCCTACTAGGCTGAGTGGATGGAACAAGCCCAGTGGGCCTGAGCAAAACTCGAGCAAAGGCTTCACTGGCCACAGAGGTTTCCAGCTGCAAAAGTGACACCCTGAGGATCTTGTGGAAGTGTGGTGGTTTTCATCACATATATGTATATGAGGGTATTAATATCACAGGATTTTACTTTAACTCAAATTCTCCTAGGTCTCTTAAGCTATCATTATTAAACTCATTGACATAAATAACAACACATTTGGAATAATATCCAATTTTGAATGGCTTAGAAGCCTTCATCTGCATTACTACATGACTATAGTTCTCTTTCCCCAAAATATCTGAGGGCTCTACGGGAAGTCTCTCTTGTCCTCAGAAATGACTTTGCAGGTTCCAAGTACTACTGTACCCTAGCCTGCATCCCCAGAGAATCTTCAAGCTTTTTAGAGCACTCTGCCTTCTCTGCTCACTGTGATTGTTGCTTACTCTTCACCTCTTAAAGTGAACAAGTCTTCAAGTAACAAACAGACCTATATTTTCTTCAATACTTTCTGCTTTACCAAAGTTGTGTAATTTTACACTTATTATAATAAAATGTTCTGCTTTCTTCAGCTTCCTCTTTCTTTAGACACTCTATATTTTCCTTACCATGAACATAAATATAATTACTCTTATATTTTCTCCTTTTCCTCTCCATTTCCTCCATCACCCACTCTTTTAAAATGTTATTATTTATCTTAGTTTTTACCTTTGTGCTAATTCAATATTCAAAAAATTTCCCAGTAGATTTTTTTCTTTCAACTTAAAATATCTTTTATTTTCAGCCATTATACATCAGGCAATTTGTGAGCTATTGTGCTTATGATCATCTCTCCCTCTTTCATACTTTATAAGTTATATTATTTATCTGTTTAAGATTATATAATATTTTTGTTCTATCCTACCAACCTTATGGTTACTATTGTTGTTTTTCTTACTTTTAGATCTACATTTAAATACACCCATTGCTTATTATTACCAGTATTTTACCAAAGTTTTTCTTGTCATACTTTGATTAATTACAATTTGGTCTCTAATAGTTTTATTAACAACAACTCATGAGAATTATATTCTTCAAGCTCTTCCATTTTAAAAGTGGTTTGTCAGTAGCTTTATCACTTGAAGGTTAATTTTGTTTGAAGGTTAATTTTGTTTAATTTCCCTGGTTCACAGTCTTTGTTGTTCATCTTTCTCATGTTTCAGCACTGTGAGGATGTCTGAGACTAGTCTGATTTTTTAATCCCTAAAAGGGAAGCCACCGTGTAGCCTGGTTTATGACTGATGTTCGTCATAATTATGAATAACATGCAATATTATTGTCCAAAGTATCTCAATTAGATGAAAAATAATGTGATTAGTATAGGTACTTTACTTATTTTGCCAAAAGTCTGTTTGTTTGATTTTTTTACTCAGATAATGTTTCTTAAATTAAGGTATAAATAACATTACTAACATATTTTCTACTGTGTACTATTCTGGGTCTCGTTCGGTAGGGATAAGCCTACGTTATGCTGCATTTTCAAGTTTTATCTTATAGCTTTTGTATGTTTTATATTGAGATTATCACTAAATATTTTTATACTTTTTACTGTTTTAATTGTTTTCTTCCACAACATTGTATAACTATTGTTTGTAAAAATAAAAATATTTATCTTGTACAATAATTTTGTTTCCTTCTATGTTAATGTCTGTATTTTGTATGTTAGCACTTTTTGTGTTTTCAGATGCACATAATTATGGAATGCAAGTAGAGATAGTTTTATCCATTTTCCAATTATTATGCCTCAAGTTTTTCTCCTGAATAATCACACTAGCTAATATACAATGCAGTATTCAATTGCAGTAAACAGTAAAATCTTTGCCTTGTTCTTGACCTAGTGGAACTGTGATGGTTAATATGTGTTAACTGTCTAGGCCTTGATATCAAGATATTTTGCCAAACACTATAGTCAAGACACAGCTGTGATTATTTTTTAAAAGAAGATTGACATTTCAACTGGTGGACTCTAAGTAGATTACCCTCTATAATGTGGGTGGTGGGTAAGCCTCATCTAATCTGTTAAAGGCCTTAATGAAATCATTCACACATACAAACTGAAGTTTCTCTAGAAAGAAGGAATTCTACGTGAAGTCAGTCTTCAGACTCAATCTGCAAAATCACCTTTTCCATGTATCTCCAGCATGCTGGCCTACTCTGCAGATTTTGAATTTGCCAAACCCCACAATCACATGAACCTATTCCTACAAATAAATCTGTCTCTCCTTCTCTCTCTCTGTGTGCGTATAGATATATGTGTGTGTATAGATATATCTATCGATATTTACATATATGTGTGTATAGATAGATATATCTGTATGTATCCATATACATATGTGTGTGTACATACACAATACACATATACATATATGTATGTATATATATATATACACATATACATACATATGGTAGTTAAAACAAGAGATAGGTAATAAAATCTAAACAGGAAATATATACCTAGACTAGGAATGGAGAATGGTAAACAAGTAAATATGCCTAAGGAATACAGATCTATCTCTTGGAATTAGCAAAATGTAATGTAATTATATATTAGCAAAATGTATATGTGTATACATACACATACGTGTCTGTGTGTATATACACACAGACACACACACACATATATAGTAGAGGGTAAGGTACTCTCTCTCACACACACACACAGACATATATATAGAAGAGGGTAAGGTAAAGTGCAAGAAAGGTAGTAAAATCTAAATAGGAAAACATTCACCAAGACTAGGACTGGCGAATTGTTGACAAGTAAGTCTTCCTAAAGGATATGAATGTATCTCTTGGAACTGACAAAAGGTAAAGGGACCCACTGCAGAGGAAACTCAATTATCTAGCAGATATGTATGACTAATTTAGTTGGTATCAGTCAATGCCTTTTCTCAACCACCTAACGTTTGCTCTCTGGGCTTAAAAAATTTGGAAGGAAGATGAGAAGCAAAACCCGTATTCTGGCTACTGATAACAAATGAGTGGGTTTCAGCAGATGTGAGATTTTGCACAAACAATTTTCTTTTTTTTGTAAATTACCTGACTTAGTGATTGAGTTTGCTGAGAATATTTACAGGGGATAATAATAAATATCATCCCCTAAAATATACCTGTAAATAAGAGATGTAATAGCAGTTTTTACATTTATTTCTTCTTTCAATGTCCTGAAAACAAGTAAATCCTTGTAATAAATCCTTTTCTGTTTGAAATATTTGGAATAGGCTTTGTATTTGTGACTGATCCACATCTGATTTGTATCCTTATCTATAGTGATGTATAGATATAAATATATATGTATATTGTTTAAAGATCTCTATATATGTATATAAACTTGCTCTATGACATCTAGAAAAGTGCTAGATTCATATTAGATACTTAAAATTATTGTTTAACTCTTTGGCTCACCAGAAAAATGCCCAAGACAATGAAACAAACCACATACTACATATCTGCTAAATACCTTTGAGTTGTAAGTCAAAAGTTTCCAAACTCTCTTTTAAACCTTGTGACAGTTGCACAATCTCTCTGAAGTAGTTTCCTTGTGTGTAAAATAAAAGGTTAGACTATATGATATACGTAGCCTGCTTTAGCCTTTATTATTTTCTGATATCTTTCCTATTTTTCTGATTCCTTCTCTGTTCTTAATAAGATTTAATAAAGCTGCATCAAAACAAAAATACAACCCAATGATTTGGGATATTATTCCAGTTTCCAGATCCATGATATTGCACTGCTTCCTTATAGTGTTTCTTTCATAGATTAAATATTTCAGTCTTCATTTAGGTTGGGTTGTATACACAAGGAACCACATGATTAGCAGTCTCAGGAGAACAGTCAAATGGGCCATATATATAGCCCAGCGATTTTAGATGATAAGAAGCATTTTCATTGAAGATATAGTCCTTTCCTTAGCAGATGACTCATAAAGAACTCGGTCTGGAATATCAATATTAAGTGGAAAAACACAATCTTCAGTGTGAAAATTCTGATACTGATTTATTTGATGAGGTTGGAAAAATTATATGACCTTTCTCAGTCCTAATTGCCATTCTGTAAAATTGCATGCTAAGAATATCAATAATGGGATAGAAGCACTGGCTCAATGCCTGAAATATAACAGAAAAAGTATTTTCTGAAATAAATATTATATTCTATGATGCAAAGAAATTTCTAAAAAGAAATAAAAGAAAAAACATATTTAAAATGAAATGCTTATCTTGGATTTTTTTTGAATAATTCTAGAATAGACAATATTGTACACAATAACCATGGACTATCGGAAGAGCAACTGCTCCATGTTCAGTCCCCAAATTCTCACTGTTACTAGCTTATGCCTAGTTTAAATCAGGATCAGTTTCTTCTAAATTTTCCTTTTTCTTTCTTAATTTAGAGAAAAGTACAGAAAGGATTAATGTTGATGGCAAGTGGTCAAGATAATATCTAATACAGCCAGACCTTTAGATTTCCACTTCCTATAGAAGTTCAGTATCTTTTCTTTGCTAATATTTTTTGACTTGATAAAGAATCCAAATCACAAAATTTGGGGAATTGTGGAGAAGAAAATGATGTAACTACAAAAAGAAAATTGCATTTGTGGTTGCTGGAAGGAAATCTAAGAAATGAATAACAGTAGCCAGAACAAAAATAAATTAGGGAAATGCAGATGAACTTTGATGTTGCACTCAGAATACTTACCAGCTTTGTTGAGGCAGAAAAGAGAACAAATAAATATTATATATCAAATACCTTCAATTATCAAAGTCAAAACCCATATTACACTGGCTTATAAGCCAAGGAAAAGATATAAAAATATAGTCAGAAAAACTTGGGTTTTTTTTTTTTGTTCTGGGTTGGGTATGCCTCCTTAATGAATTGTGCCTGAAAAGAGGAACAATATTATAAATGTCTACCCACCCAGCTCAGAATAAAGAAAATGAAACTCATTTATCTCAATTGTTTGATAAGCCAGAGATATTTTAGGCAGAAGTTATAAACTCATGGGATTTTTGTTTATCTGATGTGAATAATAAAAGGAAAATACTAGGTACCAGTTTGCATAGAGACAGCAAACTACATTTGTCTATTAACAAGATGGATAGTGGCAGCATTTTAAAGCAAAATGTTTTAAAAGAAATACTATTTTCTGTGAAATTAAATAAACCTGACTATTGGAGGTAAATAATTTTTGAAGTTAATGAGAACAATTCTCATTACATTGCATAACAAGTGTGGATAAAATAATTAGTTTTATTTTAGGACAAGCTGCTACAATATAGTTTTCAGTGGTTTTAGAGTTCTGACTGATATTATATAAATCTTACCAATCATTCAAGTGGGAGGTACAGTCACACCTCACTCCTGAGGGAGCTATTTGTGTTAAAGAGGATGTTCCTTCTGGGTGACAAATAATTTATTCAATGATAAAAAAGTACTTTCTCCTTTTAGAAATACCATGCCATTAATTTAATTCCGTTTGTCAAAGAAGATCTAAAGAGTGAATATTATGCAAAAATGAAAGACCCTAAGGTCAAATGATTGCAGAAAACATTGGACACTGTACCTCCAGTAAAAAGTCACATCTGGACTTAGAACGTTTGATGTACTCTAAAATATCTTATAGTAAGTATATCTAAAGTGGTTGTATAAGATATTATCCAAAGAACATAGTTTTCAGAAAAAATTTTTTTTGAAATTAGATTTTTATGTATTTATTTTATTTTATTTTTTTAATTATACTTTAAGTTCTAGGGTACATATGCACAATGTGCAGGTTTGTTACATATGTATACATGTGCCATGTTGGTGTGCTGCACCCATTAACTCGTCATTTACATTAGGTATGTCTCCTAATGCTTTTGTATGATGTGTCCATAGCACAACTCCAACACACCAACACAAGCCCCTTTTATAAAAACAGTATCATTAGATAGAACACAAAAGAATACTTAAATAAACAATCAGTAGATTTGAATATAGAAGAAAACATCTCTTTTATCTCTTTAAGATAGATACAAGAATGAGTCAGGAACTAATTAATACATGATAAAAGATGATGGAGATAGAAATAAGAAACTCAGAAGACCAGCCAGATTAGTGTTTAACATTTTTTAGGAGTTCTGTTTATTATAGCTAGCCTATGTGACTTTTGAAATAAAGTAACAGCTAGAAGAACCATCCTTGTCTATCAAAAGAGAGATTGAAATTAAATGCATATTAAAAGTATTTTCTTAAAAAACAGGCAAAATATTTTGTTGTAAGTTACAAAATGTGCTGAAGGGCTAAAGTGAATTAAATTTTATATCTTTTAAGAGAATAACTAAATATGAATTTATTTTGCAATGTAGGATTGTCAAATCTCTGTAGCTAGAGAGCAAAACATCAATGAGTGGAACAATCTTTTTTAAAATAGAATTTATAGTTTTTGAAGAGACACAGAAAATTTGTATAAATAAGGTAAGTAAACAAAAAGTGTACAATGAATATGTGATCATTCAGTACATTTTATGGTTGAATAATGATAGGAATTTGAAGGAAGGATTTTTAGAAGAAAATAGTTACTTTAAAAATTTAAGGTGCCTACTAGGTAGAAATTATAGTTTATTAAGTTGCAAGATCTCTTAAAATATAACTTATAAGCTCTTAAGTTTAACAGCATAGATTAAAACTCTAAAATGAAGAACTAAGTAAGGCTTAAGTTGTGTTCATATTTCTGTAGTGTCCATAATTAACAATTGTTCTTGAATCCATGCATGAACTGAATTATCAAATTATATTTTACATTATAGATTTGTGTAAGGTATGCATAGACAGTATTTTTAATTTATCATGGATAAATCTGACTGTACCAGTTAGGGCAGGCTAGATTATGTTGCAGTAGCCAATGGCTACAAATGTGAATAGCTTAAAACAACTAAAGTTCTCCTCTTGCATCAGCATGTCCTGGATGTGAGACATGGAGTCAAAAGAGATTACTTTGAGTTTTAATTTTGATGTCTCTCCTGCTGGATTTTGGACTTGCATGAGGCCTGTAGCTCCTTGGTTGTGGTCAATTTCTTCCATTTAGAATGGTAGCATTTATCCAATGCCTGTACCTCCATTGTATCGTGAAAGTAAACAAATTCCTGTTGATCTTACAGGCTCATAGGCAGAAGGGACTTGTCTTGTCTCAGATGAGACTTTGGACTTGGACTTTTGGGTTAATGCTGAAATAAGTTGAGATTTTGAGGGACCTTTGGGAAGCCATGACTGTGTTTTGGAATGTGAGGAGATAAGATTTGGAAGGAGATAGGAGTGGAATAATAAGGTTTGGTTGTGTCTTCATCCAAGCCTTATATTGAATTGTAATTACCATATCCCCACGTGCTGAAGGGGGAGCCTAGTAGGAGGTGATTGAGTCATGGGGGCAGATTCCTACATGCGGTTCTCATTTTAGTGAGTGAGTTCTCACAAGATCTGATGGTTTTATAAATCGGGTTCTCCTGTTCTTGCTCACTCTCTCTCCCCTGCCATTATGTAAGTTGTGCCTCTTCCTCTTCCACCATGATTGTAAGTTTCCAGAGGTTTCCCCAGCCATGCAGAATTTTGAGTCAGTTAAACCTCTTATCTTTTAAATTACCCAGTCTCAGGTATGTCTTTATTGCCATGAAAATTGACTAATACAAAAAGTAACTTACGTAAATAGAATCAGAATGTCTAGAGGCAAAAAATATAATATCTAAAATTTTTAAAAGTCTACTGAAATTAACAGCTGATTAGACACAGCAGAAAAGATTGGTGAACTTGACCACATAGCAATAGAAATGATCTAAAATGCAATATAAAAAAATGGCTGAAAAACTCCGAACCTTGTGAGCCAATATCAATGAGTCTACATATATACATCATTAGAGTTGCAGAAGAAATTAGAAGGAAAAAAACTTAAAATAATGGGAAAGAAATAAAAATGTAAAACAATGTTTAAAACAAAGAAAGGAATGAAAAAAAGAAACGGCATATAGTATACATATATAATCAAATAAAAAATGGTAAATTTAAGTAGAAGCATATTGATAGGAAAGCAAGATCCACCAATATGCTATCTACAAGAAACATTTAAGAAAAATACTGAGAAAAATAAAAGTAAAGTTAGTTGAAAAGCCATTTGAACATTAATTTTCTAAAAACCTGGGCTGTAATATTGAAACACCCTTCAGAATAATGAACATTTCCTAATGATAGAAAAAATAAGTTCATCAAAGCACATTAGAAAAATAAGTGTATATGTATCTAATAAAGGAAATTCCAGATACACACAAAAAAAGAGGAAACTAAAGAGAGAAATGAGAAAAACCTTTGGTAATACTTTGGGATTTCCAGCAGAACCTTACAAGCTAAAAGAGATTGGGAGTCAATATTCAGCATTCTTTTTTTAATTTTTTTTATTATTATTATACTTTAAGTTTTAGGGTACATGTGCACAATGTGCAGGTTTGTTACATATGTATCCATGTGCCATGTTGGTGTGCTGCACCCATTAACTCGTCATTTAGCATTAGGTATATCTCCTAATGCTGTCCCTCCCCCATCCCCCCCACCCCACAACAGTCCCCGGAGTGTGATGTTCCCCTTCCTGTGTGCATGTGTTCTCATTGTTCAATTCCCACCTGTGAGTGAGAACATGCGGTGTTTGGTTTTTTGTCCTTGCGATAGTTTGCTGAGAATGATGGTTTCCAGCTTCATCCATGTCCCTACAAAGGACATGAACTCATCCTTTTTAATGGCTGCATAGTATTCCATGGTGTATATGTGCCACATTTTCTTAATGCAGTCTATTGTTGTTGGACATTTGGGTTGGTTCCAAGTCTTTGCTATTGTGAATAGTGCCACAGTAAACATACGTGTGCATGTGTCTTTATAGCAGCATGATTTATAGTCCTTTGGGTATATACCCAGTAATGGGATGGCTGGGTCAAATGGTATTTCTAGTTCTAGATCCCTGAGGAATCGCCACACTGATTTCCACAATGATTGAACTAGTTTACAGTCCCACCAACAGTGTAAAAGTGTTCCTATTTCTCCACATCCTCTCCAGCACCTGTTGTTTCCTGACTTTTTAATGATCGCCATTCTAACTGGTGTGAGATGGTATCTCATTGTGGTTTTGATTTGCATTTCTCTGATGGCCAGTAATGATGAGTATTTTTTCATGTGTCTGTTCGCTGCATAAATGTCTTCTTTTGAGAAGTGTCTGTTCATGTCCTTCGCCCACTTTTTGATGGGGTTGTTTGTTTTTTTCTTGTAAATTTGTTTGAGTTCATTGTAGATTCTGGGTATTAGCCCTTTGTCAGATGAGTAGGTTGCGAAAATTTTCTCCCATTTCATAGGTTGCCTGTTCACTCTGATGGTAGTTTCTTTTGCTGTGCAGAAGCTCTTTAGTTTAATTAGATCCCATTTGTCAATTTTGGCTTTTGTTGCCATTGCTTTTGGTGTTTTAGACATGAAGTCCTTGCCCATGCCTATGTCCTGAATGGTATTGCCTAGGTTTTCTTATAGAGTTTTTATGGTTTTAGGTCTAACATGTAAGTCTTTAATCCATCTTGAATTAATTTTTGTATAAGGTGTAAGGAAGGGATCCAGTTTCAGCTTTCTACATATGGCTAGCCAGTTTTCCCAGCACCATTTATTAAATAGGGAATTGTTTCCTCATTGCTTGTTTTTGTCAGGTTTGTCAAAAATCAGATAGTTGTAGATATGCGGCATTATTTCTGAGGGCTCTGTTCTGTTCCATTGATCTACGTTTCTGTTGTGGTACTAGTACCATGCTGTTTTGGTTACTTTAGCCTTGTGGTATAGTTTGAAGTCAGGTAGCGTGATGCCTCCAGCTTTGTTCTTTTGGCTTAGGATTGACTTGGCGATGCGGGCTCTTTTTTGGTTCCATATGAACTTTAAAGTAGTTTTTTCCAATTCTGTGAAGAAAGTCATTGGTAGCTTGATGGGGATGGCATGGAATCTATAAATTACTTTGGGCAGTATGGCCATTTTCACGATATTGATTCTTCCAACCCATGAGCATGGAATTTTCTTCCATTTGTTTGTATCCTCTTTTATTTCATTGAGCAGTGGTTTGTAGTTCTCCTTGAAGAGGTCCTTCACATCCCTTGTAAGTTGGATTCCTAGGTATTTTATTCTCTTTGAAGCGATTGTGAATGGGAGTTCCCTCTTGATTTGGCTCTCTGTTTGTCTGTGATTGGTGTACAAGAATGCTTGTGATTTTTGTACATTGATTTTGTATCCTGAGACTTTGCTGAAGTTGCTTATCAGCTTAAGGAGATTTTGGGCTGAGACAATGGGGTTTTCTAAATATACAATCATATCATCTGCAAACAGGGACAATTTGACTTCCTCTTTTCCTAATTGAATGCCCTTTATTTCCTTCTCCTGCCTGATTGCCCTGGCCAGAACATCCAACACTACGTTGAATAGGAGTGGTGCGAGAGGGCATCCCTGTCTTGTGCCCGTTTTCAAAGAGAATGCTTCCAGTTTTTGCCCATTCAGTATGATATTGGCTGTGGGTTTGTCATAGATAGCTATTATTATTTTGAGATACGTCTCATCAATACCTAATTTATTGAGAGTTTTTAGCATGAAGCGTTGTTGAATTTTGTCAAAGGCCTTTTCTGCATCTATTGAGATAATCATGTCGTTTTCATCTTTGGTTCTGTTTATATGCTGGATTACATTTATTGATTTGCATATGTTGAACCAGCCGTGCATCCTAGGGATGAAGCCCACTTGATCATGGTGGATAAGCTTTTTGATGTGCTGCTGGATTCGGTTTACCAGTATTTTATTGAGGATTTTTGCATCAGTGTTCATCAAGGATATTAGTCTGAAATTCTCTTTTTTGGTTGTGTCTCTGCCAGGCTTTGGTATCAGGATGATGCTGGCCTCATAAAATGAGTTAGGGAGGATTCCCTCTTTTTCTATTGATTGGAATAGTTTCAGAAGGAATGGTAAAAATAAAATGTTATTAATAAAATGCTGTTATAAAATTCAAGTCACATTCATATGTCATGTGATAGACATATGACAGCCATATCTATAATATATAAAAATAACTCAATAATAATAAGAATAATAAAAAGTCATAGCATATGAAAATATATTAATATTTTAAAGGATCATAAAAAGATGCTCTACATTAATAATCAGGTAAATGATAATTAAATCTCCAAGAAATAAGATAATCGACATAAAAGATAAAAAGTTGTCAATATTAAATTTAGTCAACAGTGTTGAGCAGCTAGAATTTTTACCCAATGCTAGTGGGAATATAAAACTGTAGAATCATGTGGATTCAAAGTTTACTAGTTTCCTTTAAGTGTAATATATATTTATTATGGGATTCAGCAATTTTACTCCTGTGTATATGCCCAAGACAAAAGAAAAAATATATCTACAAAAGGACTTGCCTACAAATGTTCGAAGTGACATTATTCTTAATAGATCTGAACTGGAAATATCCAATTATTTATCAGAAACAGAATGGATAAACAAATCATTGTACATTTGTACAAAGAAATACTACTTGGCAATAAAAAGAATAAACTAATAATACAGACATGAATTTGCTTAAGAGAAGTGAGACCCAAATAGAATATAATTATATTTATGTGAAATGTGGTATAAGGCAAAACTTATCTACATCAACAGAAATTAAAACATTGGTTTTCTATGTGGTAGAAATTAAGGGAATTTACACATGGAGGCTTATTCTGAGACAATGGCTATGTTCTATTTCTTGATTTGTGGGATGATTACTTCTGGTAATAATTTTTAAAACTTTATTAAACTATATACTTAAAATGAGTGCATTTTATTTTATGTAGATAATCCCTCAAGTTGATTTCAATAGTGAAACATAACACTTCTGGGTAAAAAAAATAGTTGTATAATAATTACAAGACCCATGCTGGAGGATTGTGAATTCTGTGAACGGTATTAACACTTAAATCTCAATACTAGTATTAGCATGATTAGCATTTTGCCAATCAATTTCATAAAGAAATAGTTAAGTATAGTTAAAAACAATTCACATATATACTTCAAATATCTTTTTAGTTGAAATATTTAAAGAATCTGTCATTAACCAGTCTTTTTTCATTGAAGGCGAGTCTTTTTGATTTCCACTGCACGTGGTTCTGCTAATTAGAGTTTCACATCACTTTTCTCACATGATATATATTTTAATGTGTCATAAGATAATTAGTTTGAATTTTTTTCAAGTGGTAGTAAGAACTTAAAGATACTAAAAAATGAGGACAGATTTTTTCAGATGTTTGCAATATTTCCCTCTAGTAATTTACATTTATTTTACTCATATCTAATTTATAAATTTTTAAAAATGCTTTTTAATTTTAACAATTTTCATATAAACTCGGAAATGAACATTCTCTCCACTAATTCTACAATGTGAATTATGTTTTATTAATTACTTCATTATCATAACGAGAAAAATTGACATTAACTGGATTAGAAATTAGTAAAGATACTTTTTGGAGGGAACAAACACACATAAACAAGCTTAAACCACAGTTTTCACACATTTTGGTCTCAAGACCGGTTACAGTCCATAGTCTTACTGAAGATTCCAAACATCTTTTTGCATTTGTTTGTATCTACCAGTTATCCTTATTAGAAATTAAAACTAAAAAAACTTAAGGTACTTATTTATTTGAATAATAACAAACCTATTAATGGTCAATGTAAGTAACATATTAAGTAAAAGCTGTATTTTTCAAAAGAACTAGTGAGAAAAGAGACTTTTTTGGCAAGTCTCTTTAACAATGTATTCCTTATAACAGAAGACTGGATTTCCATATTTGCTGATGCCTGCAATCTGTTGTGATGTGCTACTTACTTGAGATATGTTTTTAAAAGTGTCACATATATAGTTAGAAATGGGAGTAGTATTTTAAATTCCTGTTCATATAACGTTGAATATTTATTTATGATTCTATAAAGAAGCACACAAAGGAGTAGGTTATTAAAGGTTAGTTTCAACGTGGAATCTGAGAGCATGTCCGTGATATTGGCTTATACTTTTCTTTATTTGTTGTGTCCTTGTCTTGTTTGGGCATCAGGCTAATGCTAGCCTTGGACGAGTTTGGAAGTACTCCTTTTTAAAATTATTTTTGAGGAGTTTGAGTAGAACTGGTATTAGTTCTTTAAATATTTGCTGTAATTCAGCAGTGAAGCCATTAGATCCTGAGCTATTGCTTGATGGAAGACTTCTTATTATGGCTTTTTTTCATTACTCTTTTTTTTTTTTTTTTTTTTTGAGATGGATTTTTGCTCTATCGCCCAGGCTGGAGTGCAGTGGCATGATCTCGACTCACTGCAACCTCCACCTCCCAGGTTTAAGCAATTCTCCCACCTCAGCTTCCTGATTAGCTGGGATTATAGGCACATGCCACCATGCTGACTAATTTTTGTGTTTTTAGTAGAGATAGAGTTTCACCATGTTAGCCAGGCTGTTCTTGAAAACTCCTGACCTCAAGTGATCTGCCTGCCTTGGCCTCCCAAAGTGTTGGGATTACAGGCATGAGGCACCACACCTGACCTTCATTATCCATTATTGGGTGTTTTTTTGTTTGTTTTCAGTTTTTTTTTCCCCTCATAGCTTGTATGTGTCCAAGAATCCAAGAATTTATCCATTTCTTTTTGCTTGTCCAATTTGTTGGCATGTGGTTGTTCATAAAATTCTCTAATTTTTTTTTTTTTTGGTATTTCTGTGGTCTTGTTTTTTTTCCTGATTCTGATTTTATTTTATTTTTGCCTTCTTTCTATTTTTCTTACATAATCTAGCTAGTTTTTGATTTTATCTTTTCAAAAAACAAACTTATTTTATCTTCTTTTTTATTTTTTATTTTTCTTATTTTACTTTAAGTTCTGATATACAAGTACACAACGTGCAGATTTGTTATATAGGTATACATGTGCCATGGTGTTTTGCTGTGCTTATCAACCCGTCATCTAGGTTTTAAACCCGGATGCATTAGCTATTTGTCCTATAGTTGGGTCTTTTTTTTTTTTATACTTTAAGTTCTAGGGTACGTGTGCACAACATGCAGGTTTGATATATAGGTATACATGTGCCATGCTGGTTTGCTGCACCCATCGACTCATCATTTACATTAGGTATTTCTCTTAATGCTATCCCTCCCCCAGCATCCCACCCCCCATATCCATTCAACCACTCTGTGTCTTTTAATTTGAGAATTTAGCCTATTTACATTCAGTATTATTATTGATAAGTAAGGAGTTGTTACTGTCATTTTGTTGCTTTCTGGTTGTTTTGTATCCCCTCTATTCTTCTTCTTTTTTTTTTCTTTTGTCATCCTTGGTGGTTAAGTGATTTTTTTCTGGTACTATGCTTTAATTTGTTGGTTGCTCTCCCTCCCCTCGCCCCCGAAACCCGACTGGCCCCTGTGTGTATTACCTTCTATGTGTCCATGTGTTCTCTTTTTCAACTCCCACTTATGTGTGAGAACATGTGGTGTTTGGTTTTCTGTTCCTCTGTTAGTTTGCTGAGGATGATGGCTTCCAGCTCCATCCGTGTCCCTGAAAATGACATGATCTCATTCCTTTTTCTGGCAGCATAGTGTTTTATGGTGTATAGGTACCACATTTTCCTTATCCAATCAATCATTGATGGGCATTTAGGTTGGTTCCGTGTCTTTGCTACTGTAAATAGTGCTGCAATAAACATATGTGTACATGCATCTTTATAGTAGAACAATTTATATTCCTTTGGGTATATACCCAGTAATGGGATTGCTGGGTCAACTGGTATATCTTGTTCTAGTTCCTTAAGGAATTGCCACACAGACTTATACAATGGTTGAACTCATTTACATTCCCACCAGCAATGTAAAAGTGTTCCCATTTCTCCACAGCCTCACCAGCATCTATTGTTTATTGACTTTTTAATAATCGCCATCCTGACTGACATGAGATGGTACCTCATTGTAGTTTGGATTTGCATTTATCTAATGACCAGTGATGATGAGCTTTTTTTCATACATTTGTTGGCTACATAAATGTCTTCTTTTGAGAAGTGTCTGTTCATATATTTAGCCCACTTATTGATGGGTTTTTTTTTCTTGTACATTTGTTAATGTTCCTTGTAGATTCTGGATATTAGCCCTTTGTCAAATGGATATATTGCAAAATTTTCTCTCATTCTGTAGGTTGCCTGTCCACTCTGATGATAGTTTTTATATTGCTTTTTTAGTCCTAAATTTTTTATTTTTGCTCTGATTGTTGTTATTTTTTCCTTCCACTAACTTCGAGTTTGATTTATTCTTGCTTTTCTAGTTCATTGAGGTATATCACTAGGTTGTGTGTTTAAATCTTTCAGCTTTTTTGATGTAGGTGTTTATTGCTCTAAACTTCCTTGCAAGTACTGCTTTGCTGTATCTGATAGATTTTTGTATGTTTTATTTTCATTTCCATTTGTTTCAAGAAATTTTTAAATTTTCTTTTTAATTTATTCATTGACCAACTTGTCATTCAAAAGTACGTTGTTAATTTCCACGTGTTTGTGTCGTTTCTAAGGTTCTCTTGCTATTGGTTTCTAGCTTTATTCCATCATGATCTGAAAAATATTTTATATGATTTCTACTCTTTGAATTTGTTGAGGCTTGCCTCGTGACCTAAGATATGATCTATTCAGGAGAATGTTTCATGTGCTGATGAAAAGAATGTGTATTGTGTATCGGTTGGATTAAATATTCTGTAGATGTCAGTTAGGCCTATTTGGTCTAGTGTATAATTTAATTCAATGTTTCTTTCTTGATTTTTTTGTCTACCCGATCTGTCCATTCCTGAGTGTGAGGTGATGAATGCTCCTGCTATTATTGTTTCAGTCTATATCTCCCTTTAGATTTATTAGTTTGTTTTATATACGTGGGTGCTCTAGTGTATAGTGCATAGATTTTTATAATTCTTACATCTTTTGCTATGTAATCATTTTAGCATTATATAATGACTTTTGTCTCTTTTTATAGTCTCTGACAAGTATTCTATTTTATTTGATATATGTGTAGCTACTCTTGTTTTTTTCTGTTTCATTTGCATGAAATACATTTTTTCATCTCTTCACTTTCAGTCTATATCTATATAGGTAAGATGGGATTTTCATAGGGACCATATAGTTGGGTCTTTTTGTTTTATTATACTTTAAGTTCAAGGGTACATGTGCACAACATGCATGTTTGATACATAGGTATACCTGTGCCATGTTGGTTTGCTGCACCCATCAACTCATCATTTACATTAGGTATTTCTCCTAATGCTTTTCCTCCCCCAGCCTCCCACCCCC
Source organism: Symphalangus syndactylus (assembly GCF_028878055.3). NCBI lineage: Eukaryota > Metazoa > Chordata > Mammalia > Primates > Hylobatidae > Symphalangus > Symphalangus syndactylus. Next base: position 18,352,361 of record NC_072428.2, read on the forward strand.
CGTATCCATTCAACCACTCTGTGTCTTTTAATTAGAGAATTTAGCCTATTTACATTCATATTATTATTGATAAGTAAGGAGTTATTACTGTCATTTTGTTGTTGACTTTCTGGTTGTTTTGTATCCCCTCTATTCTTCTTCTTTTTTTTTTTTTTTTTCTTTTGTCATCCTTGGTGGTTAAGTGATTTTTTTCTGGTACTATGCTTTAATTTGTTGGTTTTTATTTTTAGTGTATCTATTTCAGGTTTCACATTGTGATTACTACAAGGTTTACAAAAAACATAGAAATGACATATAACTTTAAATGGATAAAAACTTAGATCACATTAAGAAGAGTAAACAAAAACAATGTCTATATCTTTAGTCCCCCCATTTTGATGTTTGTCTCAATTTACATATTTTATGTTGCCTGTCAGTTAACAGAGTGCTATAGTTATTGTCGTTATTGATAGACTTGTTTGGGCTTCATGGTAGAGTTTAAGAGGATTGTACACCACAGTTACAGTATGTGAATATTCTGGAGTTGTCTTTGTACTTAATTTTACCAGCGGGTTTTATATCTTCATTTTTTTTCCTGCACATCGGTGGTTTTTTTTTGTCTGATTGAATAATTCGCTTTAGCATTTTTGGTAAGACAGATCTGGTGGTTATAAATTCTCTTAAGTTTGTGTGTTTCAGGAAGACTTTACCTCTCATTCATAATAAAAGACTAACTTGGTTGAATAAAGTATTCTTAAATATCAGTTTCTTTTTCTTTTTCAGCATTTAGAAAATTTGGTCCCACTCCTTTCTGGTCTGTATGGTTTCCATTGAGAAGTCTGTTGCCAGATGAGTTGGAGTTCCTTTATATGTTATTTGCATTTTTTTTTTCCATTTTCTTATTTATTTATTTATTTATTTATTTTTAATTTTTATTTTTTATTATACTTTAGGTTTTAGGGTACATGTGCACAATGTGCAGGTTTGTTACATATGTATCCATGTGCCATGTTGATTTCCTGCACCCATTTACTCGTCATTTAGCATTAGGTGTATCTCCTAATGCTGTCCCTCCCCCTTCCCCCCACCCCACAACAGTCCCCGGAGTATGATGTTCCCCTTCCTGTGTCCATGAGTTCTCATTGTTCAATTCCCACCTATGAGAGAACATGCGGTGTTTGGTTTTTTGTCCTTGCGATAGTTTACTGAGAATGATGGTTTCCAATTTCATCCATGTCCCTACATTTGCATTTTTTTTTAATCTTGCTGTTTTAGGATCCTCTCTTTGCCTTTGACCTTTGAGAGTTGGATTACCAAATGCCTTCAGATTGTCTTATTTAGCAAATCTGTTTGGCGTTCTCTTACCTTCTTGTACCTAGACATTCATATTATTCTCGAGTTCGGGAAAGTATTCTGTTATTATTTCTTTTAATAAGCTCTCTACTCCTTGCTCTTCCTCAACTCCCTCTTTAACATCAATAATCCTTAGATTTGGTCTTTTGAGGTATTTTTATTAGGTATCTCCATTTCTTTTTATTCTTTTTTTCCTTTTTTCTCTTCTGATTGTATAATTTCAAATAGCTTATCTTCGAGCTCACTGATTTTTTATTTTTCTCTGCTTGGCCCATCTGCTGTTTTAAACCTCCAATGAATTTTTCAGTATGGCAAATGTATTTCTCAGTTTTAAGATTTCTGGGTTTTTGTTTTCTTTAATCAATTTGTTAAATTTCTCTGATAAATTTCTGAATTGTTTTTCTGTGTTATCTTGGAGCTGACCAATTTTCCCTAAAACTTTTATTTGGAAGTATTGGTCAGAGATCTCACATATTGCCATCTCACTGAGGTCAGTCACTTGTACCTTGCTTTGTCTGTTTCTGGTGGTCATAGTTCCCCGATTGCTGTTGTTTCTTGTAAATGTATTATACATCAACGTCTTTGCTTTGGAGGTTTATTTATTTATTCTAGTATTCTCTATCTGGCTTGTTTTGGTTTTTGTTGGTTATGTTTGCTTAGACATTCTTTATAATTTACCTGTTAAATTTCTTAATTTTTTCCTAGGTCACTGCCTGCTTTTTGGCATCAGATGTTACTTAAAGCTCAGGATTGCCTCGGCTCTAGCAAATCATAAGTGCTTCCTGGCAGGAATAGGGGAGGTCACAGATGGGATATCCTGGGAGCATAAAAAGGCCAGCTAGGGGTTTGAGCCCAGGACACTTACAGAATGTACCTCCTACAGCACGATGCTGCTGAATATGAATAGAAATGCTATTCTGATTTGTCATCTCCTTTGGCCAAGTTACAGAGCAGGGTTTCCAGAGATGGGGATGATGTTACCACCTTTCCCCTTTCTCTCTGGCTGTCCTCAAAGATTTGCCTCCCTTCAGGTACTCACAATACTTCTCATGGATTGAGGCATGAAAAGGTCGCCTGACGAAGGACTCAAGTTGGTGGAGAAGCTGATTGTCCACCTTGATCTCACTTTTTCCAGTGTAGAAATGGTAAGTTGGGGGAAATTTTTTGCACTCTTGGTGCTAGGCTGATTGGGGGGATAGTTGTTGCATATATGAAATTAAATTATCTTACTGTCTGCTCAGAGTTTTTAAGCTTTCTGTGGCCCTGGGAAATAACTTATCCTCATCTTTGAGTTCTGGAGTATTACTGGTGACAATCTCAGTGCCTTATTTTTTTTGTTTTCTGTGGGTAGGAGGGAAGCCAGCTGCCATTTTGGAACTGAAAGTCTCCTCTGCTATGATACTTTCTATGACACCAATAATTTTACCACATTTGCTCTTGCAAAATCAGTGTAAATTTCAACAGAGCGAACAAAGTCAATTAATGTTTTATCATTACTAAAAAAATAATTTGACCTTGAAGATACTCTAAAAGCATATATCTTAATAATATATTAATAAGAGTATCCAAAGCTTCCTGGACTACAATTTGAGAAGCACTGCAGTAAAGTGTAGCCCATGCATAACTTGCCATGAGTGTGCAGTATGCTACAAGCATTAGTTTCTTTTTTCTTTTTTTTTTTTCTCTTTTTTTTTATTTGAGATGGAGTCTCCCCCTGTCCCCCAGGCTGCAGTGCAATGGCACCATCTTGGCTCACTGCAACCTCCACCTCCTGGGTTCAAGCGATTCTTCTGCCTCAGCCTCCTAAGTAGCTAGGATTACAAATGCCCACCACCACACCCGGCTAATATTTGTATTTTTGGTAGAGACGGGGTTTTGCCATTTTAACCAGGCTGGTCTCGAACTCCTGACCTCAGGTGATCCGCCTGCCTCAGCCTCCCACAGGGCTGGGATTACAGGCCTGAGCCACCGGGTCCAGCCAGTCAGTTTCTTTTCACAAAGGAGAGCTCTTATTTTTCCAGCTAGCTGGATAGTTTGATTAAAAAGTCGTCTGTCATTTAAATTAGTGACAAAGAAAAGTATATGATTTTGTTTCCAAATTCTTTTTATTAGTTTTCTCTAGCATTTGTATAACATTTTAAAAAGGTGTGTATTATTAGCCCCGTTTTATAGATTAATAAATTGAAACTATTATTTTTTAAGATAATAATAGACTTTTTTTCATTAGACTAGTGTTTTGTTTAAAAAGGTTTAGTGTCATATGGGAATTGGAATTGGACAAAAATATTGTCTTAGGTCGATTTTCACTGAGAAATATGTTTTTGTTTTTAAGCTCATAATCTCATACTGATCAACATCAATTACAGGAGAATATCTGAGACCTCAGTTCAAACAAACAAGTAACTGTATTTAACTGAAGAAGGTCATTGTTAATCCTAGTCAATAAAGTAACTAATAGATAATCCCTTTTTAAAGATACTAGCTCAAGTTCAGTCTTTAAAATGGCATTTTCTTCTGACAATATGTAAACACTAAACAAGAAAACTTTTAAAAAGATATTTTTCTTTACTTTTATATTTAAAATAACCAATTCTGTTATTTAAAGTATTTTTAATGTTGTTTTCTCCAATGCAATACATTACTTCATTAATCTCATTGTTTAGTATTCTAAACCAATATTCTTTTATTAGGTTTGTCTGTTTGCTGTGGCTTCTGGTCTGGGTAGAAAATTAGTTTTTGAACAAATTCAATATAAGTGGAAAAAAATTAAATGTCCTGAATAACCACTGTGTTGTTCTTGCAGAATTTTATTTTTCTGTGGGCCAACTTTTAAAGTTTTCAATGTCTTAAGCTTATACAGCTGAATTACAGCCTCTTCTTCTCGAAAGCGTTAGTTCATAGAGATATAAGTGTTCCTTAATTAGTTAGAATTTTGGCTTTTTGTTATGTCTGGTGGTTTATTCTGTGATACAGAATACTGTAGGATGGGACGCTGAAAGTTTTGTTCTTAAAGAGAAGAAACTTTGCATTATCCTCAGGATGCCTAAACAATTATCACCCCCTAAATCAATCAACTAATTAATCAATCCTATTACCAAAACGGCCAACCTGCTCATCTGAGCTTCTCAGGTTGTAATTGTTGTCTTGGCAATACACAGCAGCAGCTCCCATACTCTGTATATGGAGCCACCTTTGAATGAAAGTGTATTCGGCATCCTGGTAATCCTGTGAACCTTTGTTCCTAAAATCAAATAACTCCCCACAACTTTAGTGTCAGCAAATTGTTCTTTACTATGCTGAAAGTAATATATCTTCAATTGTATAAATGAAGCTAGATAGCTTAAAAGTGTTTTCAGTTGATAGTCTTGGTTATCTGAAGGGCCATTCTTAACATCTTTCAAGTCTTTCTAGGCCTTTTCTTACTTCTGTCTTTTAGACTTTTATATAACAATCTGTTTTTTGCTGGGGGGTGAAGGTTGTTTGTTTTTGAGGACAAAGAATGTTCCTTCAGCTCCCTGGTTCATCTGTTAAACAATACAACTATACCCTTCATCCAGGCATTGAAAACCACACCCTACAGGCAGATGGGCTAAGATTTCACGATGGACCCAAAGGAAAATCCTGTCCTTCAAGTGAGAGAAACCAAGTCACAAAATAGCAGCCACAAATTCCACAAGGTAAGTGGCAATTGGCTTGATAATACACTGTGTGCATTGATAATGTACAGTAGCCATTGAAGATACACTGACCAGGTCCAAAATAAAAAGGTACAACCTGCAGAAACTTGACTGCTGTCTATTGCAATGCTTTTAATCTGCAGTAACATCTTCATCAAAATTGTGACGATTCTTAATATTTTACCAGGAAATTACATTAAAGTACAGGTGAATTTTTCAATCAATCAGAAATTGTAATCCTGCCATCAATTTCTTTTCACTTCCCTTGGATTCATACCACTTTGTTCTTCCTGAGGTTAAAATTTTTTGTTTATTTAAAAAAATTGTTTCATTCATTTATCTGTTACCTTAAAAATTTCTCAGACACTAAAACCTATGGCTATAAAAACAAGAAAAATGAGACACCTGTCTTCAAAGAGTTTACATTTAATCAGACAATCCATTGACAGTGTAAGTGCTATGTAAAGTTGCAATTGAGATAAATAGCATCTTATTAATGATTTTTGTCAAGATATGACTTATACATCGTGTCTATAAATTTACCTAATTAGCTTATGTGGGATAAAAAAAGAAATAAGATTTCAAAGGTGTCATTGTTAATATATCTGCAATAGTAAATTTAGCTCCCTGAAAGTGTCCTCAATTTTTACAACCTTCTGAAATATGACCTTTTAATAAGTCACTCCGCCACCGTAACTCCATCTGCACCATCTGAAAAAAAAAAAAAAAAAAAAAACAAGGAACAAATTATGGAATAATCTTCTTGACAGTTCCATATATTTCTAATGAATGGATGTTTCTGAGTCCCCATTGTTTGCCATCTCCACAGACAGTATTCAGTTAATGAAATGGCTAATTAGATTTCTGTAATCCTGTTGTCATTGTGTTTGAGGTGACATTTTGTCGGCATTTCTCTTGTGGCTTCTTCAGTTTGATGGGAAATATTCTTGCTTAGCCAACTTGGCTTTTGCTATTTTGTTAGAAAGGCAGTTCCCTCTATTTGTGTAATGAAATCATTGCCCTCCCAAATATAGCTCTGCCACTCAGCATTTAAATAGAAAAGAATAGGAAAATAATAATCTGATTAGACAAACAGGCCCATGTTCAAAATCCATTTCCAAAATCAAATAATAGAATTGGACTGAATTCAGAGTGGAAGAATGACTTAGGTATTATTACATACAATAGTACGTATTCTTTGACCAGCAGAATGTGGAAGGATTTAAAGTCTCATATTCTTATATTCTTTTTATGCTTCACAAGAGTGAAATTCTTTAAAAAAAAATGGGAAGGATCTTACTTCAGGCAGCATTCTTAGACACTACCAACTATATTAGAGCAAAAAAGTGAAAGATCAGGGCCAAAGTCACCATTCAGTTATATATAATTTATATTATTGTAGGAATATATCAAATTTTAATATCATTTATATATAAGCTATGTATATATGAATCATTTATGTAATTTATATATATAAGCAATATATGAAAATCATTTTTGTAATTTATATATAAATTATTTAAAACATTAGGATGGTAAGTAGTATTACAATTTAGAATTTGATAATTGTTAAGTATATGACAATTTTATGTATTTGAATCTTAATAAATATAATTTTATGGCTATAAGTTCTAATTTCTATTTTAAGTCACTTTTCTAGCAGAATGACACAAATTTGGTATTATTTTGAAAGTGATTCCCACACTTTCCATCAGATTATGTCTGAGTTTTTAATTCTTTTTAACTTTACTTGGGAGTGGAGGTTGGATGTATTTATCAAAGCCAAAGATCCACTCAAGCTTTCAACAAGGTGTCTTTAACTCGTCTGACCCTCAGTCCTAAGTTCACACAGGCCATACTCTAAATATTCCTTGAGGCTCAGAAATGTTCTCTGCTGTTTCTGTGCTATTCAGAAGCATAGGTGACATCTACTCTCTTTCGACTGGGCATAGAAAATGTCTTTTAATCTAAGCAACTTACCTAACAAGATATATGATATAGTGATTTTCCCATCCCAGATGTCTCAATTCATCTGTATAACATTATCCTAAATCGGATATAAAACTTCCCTCTCATCCTGAATCCCATAAACTTATATGGGGTTATGCCAGCTCTCCAGTGCTCTACCTCTTTTCTATACTAGAATCACCTTTGTTTACACACTCATCATTTCCATTTGGACCATATTTCCTTCTATGCCTATTCTCCACAAAATATTTATTTTCAAATTAAAAGACAGAAATTGGGAATAATAAAGGCTTAATAGTCCTCATGATATCTTCTTCAAAGTTATTTATGTCTGCTGTAATGCTTTTGGTTCTTCAAGGGTCTTTGCCTTTGGGCCAAAAAAAAATTGCAAAAACAAAGTATTTTGCTCTCATATTCTGCTATGGCACATACATTCCCTGATGTAGTTAAGTGAAAAATGACAAAAGCTATGAGAAAAAAGAGAAAAGGAAAATTAGAGAAAGGAGGAAAGAGTGGAAAAGATCCGTTCAAAAGTTCCTACAAGCATACAAAAAGATTGATTGTTCTGTGCCCATAGAAAACATGTGTGATGATTTTGTGTTTTCACCTTGGGTAGACTAAACTTTCTTCTCTGGAATTTCCTTGCTCATATGTTATTTGGTGGGTGAACTACAAGAGTTATTGTCTTACAAAAGTTGGAGTAAGGAAGGGAAAAATAACCATTTTGTATCGTGCACATCCATTTTTTTCCTTATCCAATTATACACTAATATAGGTTGTTGTAGTGAAGAGATAATGTAACAAAAATCCATAAAAAATGGTCATTAATTAAGAGAGATTATCCTGGGTGGGCATTACTTACTCAGTTGGAACCCCCTAGAAAAAGGCTTATGGCTTCCCTGGGGAGAGAGAAAGAGACTCACTTTGACAATAGCTTGGCCCATACTCATGAAATTCCAGCCCACGCATGATTCTTCCTTTCTGACTACCTATTATATATGACATTGGATTTGCATATATGTCTACACGTATTCTGCTTATGTGTTTGAGCTTGACTAATACAACCTATTCAATAATCAATGGCAACTCTGTTAAATAAACACATTTCCATCCAGCAGAACTGAGGTGAGTCTCTTGCTTCTGAAAAAGTCACCCAGTCAACAGTGAACATACTAGCTCTAGGTAGTGTGCCTCTGAATACCAACCAGGCAACAACAGGCTCGTTCTAGTGACTGCAATTCTACAAATGATGTCATCTACTGAAACTTCTAGAAGGAAAATCTACCAATCCCTGAACTCCATTTTTCCCTGAATGCCTATATAAAAGCAGTAGTCTGCTCTGCTCTGCTCACAGAGACTATGACTGACCAGCATAGCTCTCTCTTATTATAGTGAACGATAAAATCAGCTTTGTCTTTTTGTTTGAGATATCTAGTAGCCTTGTCATCCTTAAAATACTACTATGGACATTATATAAAAATATTATTCAGATTCCAGCCAGTTGTTGCCATCTGCATTGGCCAGTCCAAGCTAGCTCCCTGTTGCCTGGATTATATCCTATTGGAAGTTTATTATTTACCCACAATTATTCTCTGTCTTATCAACCTTATGCAATTTTTTACCTGTATTTATTTAAGACTGTTTAAAAGAAGTGCATTTTTTAAAAAAATCAAGTATGCATTTAATTAGATTGAATTCTTATAAAATATTTGGTCAATATTATTTCCTTATATAGCCACTCTCTTTAATATATTCTTGAAAGGATGAATTAGAAAATTGTAGAACTAAGCAATGGAGGAAATAATTCATATAAAGGGGCTTAGGAAAATTCCTAAAACAAAAGAATTACCCCCAAAATTGTTGTTATTATTATGCTTAATTAGGATATTTTAATGAAAAAAACTGTATTTTGACAGATAAAATTAATTGAGAATTTTTGTCTTTAATTTGACAAGAAGAAATGAGAAAGAAAAGAAATAAGCATTTAAAAAATGAATAGCTTTATTTTTAAGAGGTTCATTAAAATGGTTTTAAAGTACAAATGTAATGTTCAAAATTAAGAATAAGGGAAAAGTGTCGATTTACTTCCAAGAGGGGTGAATATAATGTGGGAAACACTTGAGAAATCACTTCAACATTCTAGTACACAATTTTATAATCACTTTTCAAACTATAATCACATTTATGCAGACTAAAATTTGAGAAAGTAAAGTACTTCGATTAAGATTCATTAACAGTCTATTCAAGTTCAGTAGTCAACAATCACTTTTACTTTGAAGTATGTAGTCTTTGATTCCCTTCTAATGTTTCTGAATATGCTGAAATAGGTCAGTAAATGACACAGAAAAATAAAAGCTAATATCAATATCTGCTAGAAGTAGAAAATCAAAAAATGTTCAATTAAATGATTATTAAATGTTTTAATTTCCCTGAAGTCATTATAGTCTGTAGTTCACATAATATAGAGTATGAATAATAAAGCTGGCTTACCATTTTACTTTTTTTAAGCCATTGACACCATTTTGTTCCTGTTCAAAATACTTCATTTACATTGAGAAAATACTATTTCCAAATAAATAACATGTTCTTTAAACTTCTATTGGTGTACAATTTAGGATAAGGAAATAAAGCACTTTATCTCAAAAAATATTAATGTGTCTCTTGTAGATCTTATTTCAGATAAATCTGCATTACTTGCAAGGAGTTTTCTGATTTCTCTTAGGATAATTTTTAATAACATGATTATCTTTTTTCTCAGTGACAGATTCATCTGTCAAGCAGTATCCCCAGTGAGGGTATGTACAAAAATAGGCCAGCAGTAAAAGCACATGCGATACCGTTTTTTTTTTTTGCAAACTGGATCACATTTAACTAACTTTTTTCCTCCCATGATATTATGAATTATGAAGAGCTTTATAAAAGCAAATAATTGATCTTGTTCTTTTTGAGGCTACTTTTTTTTTTTTTTTTTTTTGAGACAGAGTGTCACTCTGCTGCCCAGGCTGGAGTACAGTGGCGCAATCTTGGCTCACTGCAACCTCTGCCTCCCGGGTTCAAATGGTTCCTCTGCCTCAGCCCCCTCAGTAGCTGTGATTACAGGTGGACGCCACCATGCCCGGTTAATTTTTGTATTTTTAGTAGAGGAAGGGTTTCACCATATTGGCCAGTCTGGTCTTGAACTCCTGACCCCGTCGTGATCTGCCTGCCTTGGCCTCCCAAAGTGCTGGGATTACAGGTGTGAGCGAGTCACTGTGCCCGGCTAAGATTTCTTAATAGAATTGGTATCTTATTTGGTCCTATGCTCAGGAAATGAGTGGAAAAATGTGCTCATATGTAAATATGTCAAGGTATTCATACTATGTTTGCTCTAAATATGGAGCAATTTCAGATGTTGCCACTTTTACAATTCAGACACTTATGATAGCCATTATAATTCTCAACCTCATTTTTCATTGATCCAAACACAGCTGAAGATTGAGACTATGTGAGTGGAATAAAGAATGATATAACAAAAAGGAAAGGAACCACTGCATGTGGGATAAAATAATGTCGAACTCATTCTAATCATCGTTTTATTGTGTACTCCTCCCCAATTCCTCTGTATAAGTATTGAATTTGGTTTAGTAGAATGAGCAAAAGCTTTGGAGCAACACAGAGCTGAATTTGAAAATAGTTTGGTCAGGTACTGAGCAAAGTAATTTTCCCCTAAAGACCTAAATTTTCTCATCTACATAATAAATGTAATAATAACTATCTTATCCATTTGCTGTTAGCATTGCACAAGATAAGCATAAAAATTCCTGGAAAAAGATCAGTGAAATAAAACAGAATAGGATCCAGACATAGATCTATATAGTCAACTGATCTGTGACAAAAGAGCAAATGTAATACACTAGAGGAGAGATAGTCCTCAACAAATGGTACTAAAACAACTGGACATCCAAGATACAGAACTTACACCCTTTATAAAGCTATCTCAATATGGATAATAGATCAAGGTGTAAAGCACGAAACCATAAAACTACTAGAAGACAGCAAGGGAAAATATAGATGACTTTAAGTATGATGATGAATTTTTTGGTACAACACCATAATTCATGAAAGAAATAATTGCTAAACTTGGCTCCATTAAAATTAAAAATCTCTGCTCTTCAGAAGACACTGTCAAGAAAATAAGATAAGCAGATGACTTGGAAAAAATATTTGCAAAAGACATGTCTGATGAAGAACTGTTATCCAAAAATATACAAATAATTCTTAAAACCCAACAATAAGAAAATAAATAGTTAAAAGATCTGAATGAAAAACTCACCAAAAAAGATATACAGATGAAAAATAAACATACGGAAAGATGCCCCAGATGATATATCATTAGAGAATTGCAAATTAAAACAACAGTAATACCCAGTACACCTATTAACATGGCCAAAATTCCAAATACTGATGCTACGGTTTAAATGTACCCCCTTCAAAATTCAGGTGTTGCCAATATGATAGTATTAAGAGGTGGGGCCTTTAAGAGGTAATTAGGCCATAAGGGCTCCTTTCTTGTGAATGAGATTAAGAAACTTTTAAAAGAGACTTTACAAAGCATTCAGTTAGCTTGCCCATCTGCCTATCACAATAGGAGGAAACAGCATTCCTCTTCTTCCAAGGATGTAGCAAAAAAGCCATCCTTTCTGAGAGAAGCTCTCACTAGACAACTGAACCTGCCAGCACCTTGAGTTTGGACTTTCCTGCTCCAAGACTATGAGACAATAATTTCTGTTCTTTATACATTACAGTCTCAGGTATTTTCTTTTTAGCAGCACTAAATGAATGAAGACTACTAATAACACCAAATGATGGTAAGGATGTGGAGCAACAGGAACTCTTTCATTTTTAGAAGCAATGTAAAATGGTACAGCCACTTTGAAAGACAGTTTGGCAGTTTATTACAAAAGTAAACATACTCTTAGCATACTATTCAGCAACTGTGTTCCTTGGTATTTACTGAAAAGCACTTGAAAAACAAAGGCTTTTGTGTCCACACAAAAACCTGCACATGAATGTTAATAGCAGATTTAGTCATGATTGCCAAAACTTGGAAGCAACCAAGATGCCCTCCAGTAGGTGAATGGATAAATAAACTGAGATACATTCAGGCACTGGAATCTATTCAGTGATAAAAAGAAATGAGGATTCAAGTCATAAAAACACATGGATGAAACTTAAACGTACACTACTAAGTGAAAGAAGCCAATTTGAAAAGGCTACATACTGTATGATTCCAACCATATAATATTTTTAGAAAGTGCAAAACTATGAAGACAGTAAAAAGATCAGTGGTTGCCAGTAGTTAGAAGAAAGGGAGGAAGGAAGAATTAGAGGAATACAGAGGATTATTGGGGCTGTGAGACTATCCTGTATGATTCACGGGTGGATACATGTTATTATACAACTGTCAGAATCCATTTAATCTAAAGCACCAAGAGAGACCCTTAATGTGAACAATGGACTTTGAGTGATAATGATGTCTCAATGTAGGTCCATCAGTTGTAATGAATATACCACTCTAGTGCAGGATGTTGATAACAGAAGAGGCTATGTATGTATAGGGCCAGGGGACATATGGGAATGCTGAACTTGCTGTTCAATTTTTCTGTGATCTTAAAACTGCTCTTTAAAAAAGTCTATTTTTTATAATCCTGGACAGTAAAATAAAAATGTTAAAATTTTTTTAAAAAATCTTTTTATTCTAGTTTGCTATATTAGAGGCCCAGTTATTGGTAGAAAAGTAAAAATTTTGATTTTCTCTGAAAAAGACCAAAAATATTGTTCTTCTTTCCAAGTTAAGGAATGCTTCGTGTTTTTTATTCTCAAAAAGAGTTTCTGAATTTTCTGTTGATTATTATTTTACCCTGGTTTTGATGAGCAATTGGCCTCTTGTTGATGTGTTTTTAAGTATTATTTTGACAAAAAAATGAGGGGAACGCAATTGATCTTCATAACGAGGAACAACGTGTGTAAGAAACAAAGACAGAACAGAGAGAAAAAAGTGGAGAGAACAGAAAAAAATAAGGTCTCTGAGAAAGAAGATTTGGGGCTGAGTTAGAATGATAAAATTTTCTGTAAAAAGCACTAACCTCAAGAAGCAGTAAAACAAAGTCCTCTCTAGCCATCTATTCAGTTTGTAATCCAGGGGAAGCTGACCGTGCTCAGAGCTGTCACACAATTTTAGGTCTCTGGGAGTGGACTTGATGCCTGGCTCATGCCACATATCCTTAACCCATAACTATCTGCCAATCTTTGAGAGACTGCTATATCCCTTAATATCCTCATTGCAAATATAACATTAAAAGCATCCATGAACAGGGTCCGGTGTAGTGGCTCACACCTGTAATCCCAGCACTTTGGGAGGCTGAGGCGGCATATCACTTGAGGTCAGGAGATTGAGACCAACCTGGCCAACATGGTGAAACGCTTTCTCTACTAAAAATACAAAAATTAGCCAGATATGCTCTCTTGAACCTAGGAGGTGGTGGATGCAATGCCACTAGACTTCAGCCTGGGAGACAGAGCGAGACTGTGTCTCAAAACAAAACAAAAAAGGTATCCATGAACAATAAGCGACAGGCCCCATGCCTGTGGATGGGAACTTACCTGAGAATGCTGGAATACTTCACATTTTCAGCGTGAGAACAAATCGCAGCAAAGAAATAGCACAGGACATAAATGAGAGTTCACCCAACATAACTAGCTTTGTATCAAGCAGAGCCTAACTCCAAAAACTAGTGATGCAAACACGGGTACTCTGGAAAAGCAGCACTGAAACGGTACTCTGGAAAAGCAGCACTGGCGTGAATTAGAATTCCAGCTCCAAAACTAATTAATTGATACCTTTATTCATTCATTCAAAAAAGCATTTTTGATGTTCCAGACACTGGATTATATGATGTTGAGCTAGTATTAATAATCTTTCTAATTCACACCTTCATTATGTATAAGTAGGTGTTGATAATAATTGTCTACTTGAATATATTTTAAAAATCTGAGATAATATGTAATCAATATCTGAAAAATCTACAACACTATGAACAAAATGGTTATTAAATAATATCCAAAATAATGCAGTCAGCCAAGTTGGGGGGGAGAGTTTATTCATCTAAAAAAATGCTCTGTGTCAGGCTACAGGCTAGAAATTGCAAGCTTTCTTTGATTGGAAGTAACATAATCATAATTCACATTTAATCTTTTATTCTCTACCTCTTACAATACACATACAAACCACATTTTTTCCTGTCTTAGAAACTCATACTCCTTTATGCAGTTACCTGGAATTGAAGAACCTTACTACATTTTGAAATGCAGAGCTTAGCAAAACTTTTAATTTCATGTGAGAGTAAGATGCAGTCAGATGTTTGTTTTATTTGTACTAAAGACTAACACATTCCGTATTAAAAATGCCAGAGTGGAAAACTGAAGTCCCAATTCTAGGCTATTGGGAAACCCAAAAGAAGGTGAAATTAAAGAGTAAGATTCGCCTGCTACTAAACTGCAGAACATTTCTTGTACTAGGGATGAATGATTCAATTCAATTCCAATGCAGAATGATGTGAGAATGAAACTGATAGGAGAGCAAATGGAAACAGCTGTGTTTTACTGCAACACAGACAGTCGGCACATTTTGCTGCTGATTTATAATGAAAATGGAAATTGTAAGTGACAGGCTGAGGGTAGTTTATAAAGCAAACATTTGGAAGCCTTGGAGGTGATATTGCTGTATGAAAGGCAACCATCTGACCCACCTTTTCCATTCTGCATGGTTGCTGAATTCCCTTACTGAGATGAAAGTACATTTTTACCTCAAAAAAGTACTCTGGGACTAGAGTAAAGCAAAGTCTCATAGAACCCAGAGTGCATGTGATGGTTTTCTAAGTTCTTATCTAAAATCAGTTATTAATCAGAACCTCCCTGGTTTAGGGAACTTTGGCCCTGCACCCTTGGACAATTGGGTTTTTTTTTTTTTTTTTTTGGTCTACATCACAAGATGTCTAAAAATAGGCAGTTTGGAGCCATGGCTCAAAAATCAGGATAGTGATCCAGGATCTTTCTGTCTTTTTCTCCCTCCTGTGTGGATTTCATATTTTCTCTTTTGCTGCTGCACCTCCAAGCATGGTATCCCAGTGACCATATCTAGATGAAGATGACTGGGAAGAAAGGGTTGAGTTTGAGTTGAGTCAGCAGTCAAATTGGGCCCAAATGACTATAAAGGTAACAATATTTTCTGCATTTCAGAGGTAGTTTCTATAATATATGCAAGTAACTTTGATGCATAAATATGTTTTTGTTCTGATTACACAACTATATTTCAGTCTTGTAACAAGGTATTTTCTATTTGCCATGGCCCTTTTATTCCTAAGTACAGAGGCAATTTGGCTCAAAGGTTGGTCAAATACAACCTTGCACTATAATTGCTAACCATTTTCTCTAACATTCATTCTTGCAGCTGAATCTAGATGCATTCTTCCAGATTTGCAGTAGTTTGTATGATTTGTCTTACAGAGACCTGTTTATTGCCTCCTGCCATTTCAAAACATGTAAGAAGCTTTTTGACACACGCACACACACACGCACACACCTGTACACAGATACTCTCTAGATCTGAGTGATATTACCTATTTAAACACTAACACAATTTAACCCATCTTATGACACACTAAGAAAGATGATGTTCTAACAGATCATTTTTTTTTTCTTTTGGGCTTGTGAAAAATATCTATTACTTTGGCCTTAGGTTAATTTAAGCCCAGATCATTGCCAGTGTTTACAATGGGTTTTCTTTAATGTGTGAAAGCCAATTGGCAAAATAATGTAGTGAGCCAAGTTGGCAGGGGAGTTTATTCATCTAAAAAAAATGCTCTGTGTCAGGCTACAGGCTAGACATCACAAGAAGCTAAGAATGAGTATGTCAAATTCTTAAGAAGGAAGCCGACAGAAACAGAAATAATTGCAACACAGGGTGACAATAGGCTACTCAACATCATGAACAAGCTATGATGGAAAATCAGAAGATGTATTGAGAAGATATATTAAGTATGCCTGGTAGAGCAAAAAGACACTTTATAACAGAGTTATATGGGCTGAGGCCCATGGAGACAGGAAGTGTGTAGATATTTTTTACTCAGGAAAAAATAAGTAAATCAAAATAACAATAAAACAAATGATAATAATAATATAAAAGATTGGGAACAAATGACAAAAACAATGGGGAAATATATTGGAGTTTCTTTTTAATTATTTTCTTGTTGGTGAGGATGAAAAATAACCTACATTCAGATTTTAATTGGGGGGGTCCCATAACTCAACTTTTGAAATTTTGAATGCCATCTTTCAAAGCAATGTGGAGGGTGTCCTCTCCCAGAGATGGCTAGCTCTAGGGAGTTTCCTTTTACCAAAACTTTTCGCAAGAGGCATTCCTATTGTGTTGGAAAAGTTACTGACTTTTGGTTTCAAATGTATCTGGTTTACAATCGTTCTTTGACAACTCAGTAGCTCAGTAACATAGGCAAATTTTATAAACTCTGTATTAGTTATCTATTGCTGCATGACAAATACAGAAGAAAAAAACAATACACAGAAACAACAACAAAAAATTTAATGGATTAAAATACTTATTACCTTTTCTGTCTGTCATAAATTTGAGAGTGGCTTAGCAAGGAGGTTTTCACTCAGGTCTCTCATAAGGATTCATACAAAATGCAGTCAAGATGGCAGGAAGTCTCAGTCTGTGTTGGCCAGAGGTCTCCATTCTTTGCCATATGTTTCTATCCGTAAGGTTGCTTGAGTGTCATGATATGGCTGTTGGCTTCCCCACAGTGAGTGATCCTAAAGAGATCAAGGAAGTAGCCACTATTTCTGTTAGAACCTGGTCTTGGAAGTGGCATGACACCTCTTCCACAATATTCTGTCTATTACAAGAGAGTCACTAAGTCCACCTCAAATTAAAGGGAAGGAAAATTAAATTTCAACTGTGGAAGGAAAGAGTACCACTAAATTTTGGGGCATACTTTAAAACCACCACACTCTCTAAGCTTGTTATGTCCTTATTTGTAAAATGGCAATGCACATAAAAGAGATAATGTAATTATTCTTAACTCTGTGAGAGTCAGCTGTTAAAAAAAAAAAAATCTCAACTCTTCCCTCCCTTACTCATATTTTCTTCCCCATCTTACTCCTTGTCTTCCTTCTTTTTATTTTCTTTGTTATGGTTGTCATTACTGTCATAATCATCAGTATTACTGCATCCTGGCCTTTTTCAGAAGATATATTATGTGACTTAGTAAATTTGGGAATGGAAGGTGGGAGAACTTTCTCCAATTCATGCTGACCATAGATAATTTAATGAATACTTTTATGGGCAAAGCACTCTGTCAAGTGCCATAAATAAATATCTATTCATATCATCCTCACAATATATGACTAGGCAACCTCACTCTTTTTTTTTTAATATAAAGTAACATAATGGAGCTATTTCATGACTGGCTTCAAATGATCATCTGTGAAATGATGAAAGCAGAGTTTCAACTCAGGCCATCCAATGTCAAAGCCATGGTCTTCCCATCATGCTATGCTGCCACAGATTCCTCTGTCTCTATGCATTTTGGAAAATTGTAGAAACCAAATGGGAGAAACATGATATAGAAAAACATAAACAACTACAGAACATTTTATGAACTTTGTTTAAATTTTTGTAAATTTATAAACAAGAAGAGATGATAGAGCTAAAATAAACAAAAAAGTTAAGTGGGAAAACCACAGTCATCAGGGATTGCACATAGTCTTTATTGATTTAGAGATCGTTGTTCTGCAAAGGGAGCATTTATAAAACTTTTATTCTCATGTAATTTTAACATAGCCCCATGTAGTTAGAAATCTAATTCTATAAAAGTCGTTACTGAAAGAAAATAATTTTCAAACTTTAGTTTTCAACCTACTGTCTACAATAGCTTCTGTACACTTGACACAATAAAATTGGCTATTTGTATTACTTTGTCTCTGACTCTTTAGAATGGAATTATTTCATCAATACCTTTTTGCTAAGGAATGTAGACATCCCTACATTTTGGAATTTTTATTGCAAGTACGTACAGTTTTACTCATAAATTGAATTTTTATCTCCACAATATTTGAGTAAATTATGATGATTCAAAACAAAAGTGTGAAACTGTCATCGAGAGGAGAAAGATTTCAAATAACTTTATTATGTCTCATAAATCTAGGGAGATAGTGTTATATCATAAATTAAATATTATTTTTAGGGAGATAGAGGAACTGATTTTCAGTATAAGGACTGTTCCTAACTAGTTGTGAGAGTTTGGAAGACTCATTTAAACTTGATGGACCACCACCAGCTCCACTTCAGAGCAAATGAACTGTAACTTTCCAATAGCATTATTTAATGTGAAAAGAATTTCTGTGGATTATTGGATTTACAACATGAATAATTAGTGATTTTAGCAAATAAGGTGTACTAATAAGTAAAAAGGACAGTATCAGCACTGTACATCATTTAGCAGGCTGTATCTTGTAGCTGTGCAATGTGTTTGTGTGTGTGCGTGTGTGTGTGTTTCAGCTTTGTTAGATTCTCCAGGTAACTTTGTAGATCCAGTCTGATTTAGCTTTTGTTAAAGTCTCCTCTTCAACAAACAGAAGACTGTTTATTCAAAATACTCAGTATGGCACTAAGATTTCTAAAGTCTTTACATTAAAATAATGCAGGTAGCATAAGACTGATAAAACTGGGGCCAGGCGCAGTGGCTCACGCCTGTAATCCCAGCACTTTGGGAGGCCGAGGTGGGTGGATCATGAAGTCAGGAGATCGAGACCATCCTGGCTAAGACGGTGAAATCCCCTCTCTACAAAAATACAAAAAAATTAGTCGGGCGTGGTGGCGGGCGCCTGTATTCCCAGCTACTCCGGAGGCTGAGGCAGGGGAATGGCCTGAACCTGGGAAGTGGAGCTTGCAGTGAGCCAAGACTGTGCCACTGCACTCCAGCCCGGGTGACAGAGAGAGATTCCGTTTCAAAAAATAAAAATAAAAAAAGACTGATAAAACATGGCCAAAAGAAAAAAAAAGCACCTAATTGATTAGAAAGTAATGCAGTCTTTTCACATGTGACATAAGGACACACCTATCTTTTCACAGTTTTTTTTTTTAGTTTGTCTATTTTTTGCATAAACGTTAAGAAAGTCACATCCCCGTTATATTTCTTATTGAACTAGTCTACTAATATTACACCCATAGTGAACAGATCCAGTCGATGAGAGCAACTGTAGTAAACCAGTATCTATTTCTTTCTCATTTTAAATTTACTGATTCAGCCAACTGCACTATATGATTTAGAAAAGAAAAATATCTTATGATAGATTTGAGAATGCTTAACAAACATCATTGCAATTCTGAAAATGCTTATACTGTCTGTTTCATTCCAGCTTCTGCCAAAAATACCTATGGATCGCGTTTAATACACTGTGGTATATGCTTAAACCTTGACACAATGGGAAAAACACTACAGCTTAATATTGAATGTGGTAGTACTGGATTCTTTGTGTCTATAACAATATACTTTTCTACCGATGCGTGTCTCATAAGTTTTATTTCATTTCATTGGCATTTAACAAAAAAGGGGTTTTCATTTCTTACCCCTTTCAGGTACACCTGCATTTTTATCGCTCTGTTCTTCTTGCAGGTGTTTCAAAATATTCACTCAAAAGAATTGAGACCATCATAGGAAGCAATGGGAAATTTTAAAAAGTGTAATAATAACTGAGGTTAGATGTATCCTCACACAAAACAAAACACAATTGTTTGCTTTATTAACAAGCCCTACTTCTCAACATATTTAGGTGTTACATTGTCTTTTTTTAATTTTATTTTATTATTATTATACTTTAAGTTTTAGGGTACATGTGCACAATGTGCAGGTTTGTTACGTACGTATACATGTGCCATGTTGGTGTGCTGCACCCAGGAACTCGACATTTAGCATTAGGTATATCTCCTAATGCTATCTCTCCCCGCTACCACCACCCCACAACAGTCCCCAGAGTGTGATGTTCCCTTTCCTATGTCCATGAGTACTCATTGTTCAATTCCCACCTATGAGAGAGAACATGTGGTGTTTGTCTTTTTGTCCTTGCGATAGTTTACTGAGAATGATGGTTTCCAGTTTCATCCATGTCCCTACAAAGGACATGAACTCATCATTTTTTATGGCTACATAGTATTCCATGGTGTATATGTGCCACATTTTCTTAATCCAGTCTATCGTTGTTGGACATTTGGGTTGGTTCCAAGTCTTTGCTATTGTGAATAGTGCCGCAATAAACATACGTGTGCATGTGTCTTTATAGCAGCATGATTTATAGTCCTTTGGGTATATACCTAGTAATAGGATGGCTGGATCAAATAGTTTTTTTTTTTCTTTTTTTTAATCAGCATTTTTATTTTTTTTTTCTTTTTTTTATTATTATACTTTAGGTTTTAGGGTACATGTGCACAATGTGCAGGTTTGCTACATATGTATCCATGTGCCATGTTGTTTTGCTGCACCCATTAACTCGTCATTTAGCATTAGGTATATCTCCTAATGCTGTCCCTCCCCCCTCTCCCCACCCCACAACAGTCCCTGGAGTGTGATGTTCCCCTTCCTGTGTCCATGTGTTCTCATTGTTCAATTCCCACCTATGAGTGAGAACATGTGGTGTTTGTTTTTTTGTCCTTGCGATAGTTTACTGAGAATGATGTTTTCCAGTTTCATCCATGTCCCTACAAAGGACGCGAACTCATCATTTTTTTGTGGCTGCATAGTATTCCATGGTATATATGTGCCACATTTTCTTAATCCAGTCTATCGTTGTTGGACATTTGGGTTGGTTCCAAGTCTTTGCTATTGTGAATAGTGCCGCAATAAACATACGTGTGCATGTGTCTTTATAGCGGCATGATTTATAGTCAGTCCTTTGGGTATATACCCAGTAATGGGATGGCTGGATCAAATAGTATTTCTAGTTCTAGATCCCTGAGGAATCGCCACACTGACTTCCACAATGGTTGAACTAGTTTACAGTCCCACCAACAGTGTAAAAGTGTTCCTATTTCTCCACATCCTCTCCGGCACCTGTTGTTTCCTGACTCTTTAATGATCACCATTCTAACTGGTGTGAGATGGTATCTCACTGTGGTTTTGATTTGCATTTCTCTGATGACCAGTGATGATGAGCATTTTTTCATGTGTTTTTTGGCTGCATAAATGTCTTCTTTTGAGAAGTGTCTGTTCATGTCCTTCGCCCACTTTTTGATGGGGTTGTTTGTTTTTTTCTTGTAAATTTGTTTGAGTTCATTGTAGATTCTGGATATTAGCCCTTTGTCAGATGAGTAGGTTGCAAAAATTTTCTCCCATTCTGTAGGTTGCCTGTTCACTCTGATGGTAGTTTCTTTTGCTGTGCAGAAGCTCTTTAGTTTAATTAGATCCCATTTGTCAATTTTGGCTTTTGTTGCCATTGCTTTTGGTGTTTTAGACATGAAGTCCTTGCCCATGCCTATGTCCTGAATGGTAATGCCTAGGTTTTCTTCTAGGGATTTTATGGTTTTAGGTCTAATATGTAAGTCTTTAATCCATCTTGAATTAATTTTTGTATAAGTTGTAAGGAAGGGATCCAGTTTCAGCTTTCTACATATGGCTAGCCAGTTTTCCCAGCACCATTTATTAAATAGGGAATCCTTTCCCCATTGCTTGTTTTTGTCAGGTTTGTCAAAGATCAGATGGTTGTAGATATGCGGCATCATTTCTGATGGCTCTGTTCTGTTCCATTGATCTATATCTCTGTTGTGGTACCAGTACCATGCTGTTTTGGTTACTGTAGCATTGTAGTATAGTTTGAAGTCAGGTAGTGTGATGCCTCCAGCTTTGTTCTTTTGGCTTAGGATTGTCTTGGTGATGCGGGCTCTTTTTTGGTTCCATGTGAACTTTCAATTAGTTTTTTCCAATTCTGTGAAGAAAGTCATTGGTAGCTTGATGGGGATGGCATTGAATCTATAAATTACCTTGGGCAGTATGGCCATTTTCACAATATTGATTCTTCCAACCCATGAGCATGGAATGTTCTTCCATTTGTTTGTATCCTCTTTTATTTCATTGAGCAGTGGTTTGTAGTTCTCCCTGAAGAGGTCCTTCACATCCCTTGTAAGTTGGATTCCTAGGTATTTTATTCTCTTTGAAGCAATTGTGAATGGGAGTTCACTCATTTTTTAATATTTTATGCCATGTTTTCACTGTACCTTCTCTATGTTTAGTCATGTTTAGGTACACAAACACTTATCATTGTATTATGATTGCCTACATTATTCAGCATAGTAACAAGCTGTACAGGTTTGTGGCCTAGAAGCCATAGGCCATAATGAGGCAGGAAATTAAAGAAAAATAAAATTAAAAAGAAAGAGAAATAAGTTTTCCTGTATTAGGCTGACTTGTCCCAGAGGCAGCAACAGGCACAGCCCAGACCCAGGAAAAGTCTTGATAATATTATCTAATGTGATCTGGAGACTCTCCCAGCACTCCCTCAACATAGGGAGAAGAAAAATAAATTTTCCTTTGTTTTATGGAATGAGTTTATAGATTCTTGTTCTCTGTAACTAGTGACTTCGAATATTCTGTTTCATCTAAGAAGTACAATGAAGGTCATGAGAAGTCTGAGTAGGCCTGAACTACAGCTGCCTGGGAACCATAGTGAAAGTTATAGGATAAGCCCGTGCCCAAACCTAGATAATGAACATCTGGGTTGCTTGGCAATGGTCATGTGCAATCCTGCCTTTGTCCTGCCTCTGCATCCCCGCTTTCACGCCACTGTAAGCTTGTTTCAAGCTAGCCCACCCACTTTTGTGAAGTGCATATAAAAGCCAGATGTTGTCTTTATTCCGGGCCCCATTTTTTGGACATAAGTCAGCTGGGCCTGACTGCACTCAATAAAGATTCTCCTGTTTCAATCTGAGGTCTCTCTCATCCTCCTGAATCCCGGAACATTTCTGTATAGCCTAGGAGTGTAGTAGGCTGTACCATCAAAGTTTGTGTAAGTACATACTATGATGTTCACGTAACAAACAAAATCACCTAACAACACGCTTCTCGGAATGTATCTACATCTTTAGATAACTCTTGAGTATATGACTATATATATGTATATACACACACACGTACCTATATACTCCTAAATTAATAAGCAATAATTGCAAGATTGCAGGATATACAGTTAGTATGCAAAAGTCAATTACTTTCCTATATGCCAACAATGGACAATTGAAATTTGAAATTAAAGGAAAAAATGCATTCTGTTTACCTTAACACTCTCAAAAATGAAATACTTACATAAAAATATAACAAAATATGTATAAGATCTATATAATAAAAACTATAACTCTGATGAAAGGAATCAAATAACTAATTCAATTAAGAGATAGTTCATATTTATTGATAGGAAGATAATATTCTTAAAATGTCAGTTTTTCTCAACTTGATCTATACATTCATATTGTTCAAATAAAAAAATGCAGCAAATTACTTTGTGGGTATCAACAAATGGATTTTAAAATTTATGTGAAAAGGCAAAAGATCCAGGATAGTCAACACAATATTGAGGAATCAGAACAAGGTCACAAGACTGATACTATTCGATTTCAAGACTTACTGTAAAGCTACAGTAATAATGCCAGCGTGATATCGGTGTAAGATTGGGCAAATAAATCAATAGAACAAAATAGCCTAGAAATAGCTCACACAAATATAGTCAATTGCTCTTTGACAATGGAGCAAAAGCGGTACAACACAGCAAAGATAGTCTTCTCAACAAATGGTGTTGGAACAAATGAACGTTCACATGCAAAGAAAGTGAATCTATACTCTGACCTTACACCTTTTACAAAAATTTACTCAAGACAGAACACAGATCTAAGTGCCAAACACAAAAAGATAAAACTTCTAGAAGATAAAATAGGAGAAAATCTGACTGAACTTTGGTTGGACAGAGAGTGTTTAGATATATCAAGAATGTAAGCCATGAATAAAAATTGCTAAGTTGAACTTCATTATAATTAGAGATGCATTGTCTGTGAGAGTCACAATTAAGAGAGGACAAGGAAGCCAGATAAAATTTTTGCAAAACACATGTCTGATAAAGGACTGGTATTCAGAATATAAAAAGTACTCTTAAAATTCAACAGTAAGAAAACAACCCAATTAAAAAATGGGCCAAACAGCTAACGCAGGAGGCTGAAGTGGGAGGATCGCTTGAGCCTGGGAGTTGGAGGCTGCAGTAAACTGTCATCCAGCCAATGCATTCTGGCCTTGGCAACTGAGCGAGACTGTCAAAAAAAAAAAAAAAAAAAAAAAAAAAAAAGCGAGGGGGCGGAAGACCTTAACAGACACTTCACTAATGAAAATACAGATGGCAAATAAGTATATGTAAATATATTTAACATCATATATCATTAAAAAATTTCAAATAAAAACAGCAATGAGAGATTATTACACCCTTGTTATAATGGCTGAAATTCAACACTGACAATACTTATTTATTGCTGGTAGAAATGCTGAATGGCTCAGTCACATTGGAAGGCAGTTTGTCAGTTTCTTAAAAAACTGAACATATTTTTTCTGACTAAATGATCCTATAATAACATTGCTTGATATTTACCCAGAGGAAGTGAAAACTTACATCTACACAAAATCCTGTGCACAAAAGTTAATAGCAGTTTTATTCATAATTGCCCCAAAATGGAATCAACTGAGGTATTCTTTAATAGCTCATAGAAAAATGAATATTGTCATTCATTCTTCCCCTACCAAGTGAAGATTGTAAAAAATCACTTTGATTTTAAGAGATTGGCCAATATCTTAAATCCCACCTACATAATTAAAGAAACCAATATGCATGGTGTTCTAAAAGATGAAACAGTCAAACTTGAAATGAAAATTGGTTATAGTGAATACTGCTTTCTTTAAAACATATATACAATTTATATAAAATGTCAAGTAAAAATGTTTTATTGTGTAAATGAGTTATATAACGTCCTTCTTTATCCTTCATTTCTTAAAAAGATAATGATACCTACTTCTTAGAGTCACTTAATGAGTAAAAGGGAAATAATACATATAAAATGTACTTGATACGTTTTGTTTTCTTTTACAGCTCCTATGTATATTGAAACACACAGGCACACACATACACACAGGAATCTGAGCTTCTATTTACAGCTTTCCAAGTCAAGCTAGGGGAATAAGTGCAGCCTTTATCAGGAGTGGAGATAAGTTAGCTAAATTCTAATTGGTTTGTAGGTAGACTAAAAACCCTCAGTCCACTGTATAGGTAGGTTGTATAGTAGACACCCCCAAAATGTAAAACATCTCACAGTTCCAGACTCTGTAAATGTCATGACATTCTTTTATTCACAGAGGTGAGCACTGAGAATGTGTGGAAGAAAGAGGCAAAGATCTACACAGGGAGTGGTCAAACACTTTCATTTCCTGGGAATAGTATAAAAGATTCTGCACTCTAGATAAACCTCTTTTCATAGATTGAATCCGCTCCAAAGGGCATGTGAACTGTTGATAGCCATCGATTCCACAAACCAGTTTATTTTCTCAATTCCAAATGCCTTGTGTGTCTAATATCCACTTTCATTTTCCACTCCTAGTGGAAGTAATGTTGATATTGTTCTGCTCTCAGTTGAAATGTGCAAATGGAAACTTATGAGGAAATTTGTTCTGACACTACAAACAGTAAATAATTTTAGTCTGTTTATTCTGATGAGGAAACTGATGTGTCTGTTTTGTTATTTCCTTCTCTCTGTTGTTATTACGGGCATCTAATTTTGAAAGCACGGTGTGAAAAATAATAGTGGTTGTTGGAATGTTTTATAGAATTCAGTTTATTTTTTTTGCTTTATTAATAAAAAATATTTTATATATATATATATGTGGTACATATGAGTACTTGTTACATGTGTAGCATATGTAATGATCAAGTTCATGTTTTTTTTTTTTCCTTTTCTTTTTTTTCGACGGAGTCTCACTCTGTCCCCCAAGCTGGAGTTCAGTGGTGCGATCTTGGCTCACTGCAAACTCCACCTCCGCCAGGTTCAAGCAATTCTCCTGCCTCAGCCCCCAGAGTAGCTGGGATTACAGGCGCCTGCCAGAACGCATGGCTAATTTGTCGTTGTTGTTGTTGTTGTTTTTGTTTTCTTTTGAGATGGAGTCTCACTCTGTCGCCCAGGCTGCTGGAGTGCAGTGGTGTGATCTCAGCTCACTGCAACCTCCGCCTTCTCGGTTCAAGCGATTCCTCTGCTTTAGCCTCCCGAGTAGCTGGGATTACATGTGCGCACCACCACACCCAGCTAATTTTTGTATTTTTAGTAGAGATGGGGTTTCACCATGTTGGCCAGGATGGTCTCGATCTCTTGACTTTGTGATCTGTGCACCTCGGCCTCCCAAAGTTCTGGGATTACAGGCATGAGCCACTGCATCTGGCCAAGTTTATGTTTTAAGTAGCCTATAGACACTGGGCCTGAAGAAAGCTTGATGGTATTGTAAGTTACCGTCTATCCCTTGTCTTCTAGGGGTGGCAAACAGCAGCCCTTAGGTCACACATCCAACACCGAATCCCACATAGTCGGATACAAATATCACAGTTGCTTCACTTCAGGATGAAAACTCCACACTCTTTGCAACATAATTCTTTTATTCAATTTTCAAAAAAAGAAAATGCTTATTTGCAGCTACTTCCAGCTAGGAAGTATAATCTAACCATGTGGAGTTTGCAGCTAGTACAGGTATAATCTAACCATGTGGAGTTTGCAATCTAGATGCAAAAATAAATGGCAAGTTAATAAACTATTGATATAGTGTTTACATATCTTATGTAATCACTTATAGGAATGTTATAGCAATATTATAAAGAAGAAAACAAAATGCTGGGGTAGAAAAAGTTAATGGTATGAGGTGGGCGAGATTTATTTTAGGAAGGGTGTCAGCAAAGTTCTATTAAACATAACATTTAGGCTAAAACATTAAGAAATAAAACAAGCACACGGGAGAGGAGGAGGGGAATCTTTCAAACAGAAGTAACGTTAGGTCAACAATCTCTGAGCTGCAAAGAGCTTAGTATGCTTCAAAATCTAAAAAAAAATAAGATCAAAAAGGTGACAGTCTATGAGTAAACATGGAAGTTATGCAACATGGAGGTGAATAAACAGGGAGTCATATAATAAACAGCTGGCTTATTGAAGGTTTAGGAGTGAAGTTCCAGGCTTATTTTTATGCGTTGGCTGACCATTGAAATATTTAAATAGGAAGCAAAAGACTTACCTTTAGATTTTAAAGGAATTAATTCTTACTATTAAATTATAAATGGATTACAATGGGCGTTGGCTGAGACTATTCAAGAGTGAGAAAATGCTGGCCTGGATAATCATAGAACAGTGTGGAATGGGTGTGGAGAGTAGGACCAATTCAAGACCTGATTTGAAAACTGAACTGATAAAACGTGCTGAAGGATAGGATGTAGAAATGAAGAAAAGCATGTAGTTGGCATTGACATCTAGATTTCGGGTATGAGTATTTGTAATGTGGTGGCTTCATTTTCTATGGTAGGAACGCTTAAAGCAGAGGCAGTGGAAATCAAAGTCATTTTATAGTTAAATTCAGTTTGAGATATCTCAGTCAACTAAAATAGTCAAGTACTGATGCATATTTTTGTTATTCAGATGTAAGTTAATAGAGTAGCATCAGCTAAAAAGGTTATTTTTCTCAAGAATGAAAGAGATTCCCTTGAGAAGAAGGAGAAAAAGAAAAAAAGCCCATGATTGTATTCTGAGCAACTCAATGTTAAGTGCTTGAAAACAGTTTAAATCCTATCCCTTTTTGATTTATCCAGGTACATATGACAGAGAATTGTGTGTGTGTGTAGACTCTCTCCATATATAGACTCTTTAATTTAGCTGTTTGTCTTTTATTGCTGTTGAAATACTATAGACAGCATCCTAAGTTTAAAACCATATTTTTTTGAGAAAAAAAAAACCTTCATAGTTTATGAAATCTTGGAGCTGCCCAGATTTTTCTATTCAACACTTGTATTTTCACTGAATAACTGCACAATGTTCAGTTTCTTTTGGCTAGTAGAGGCAAAAATTGAAATTTTAAAAGCTAGGCCACAAAAGAAGAGAGGTTTTTTTTTTTTTTTCTCCAGCAAAATATGCACAAACCTAATTTTGCTTTGCAATTTCTATTTGCCTCTGCCAAAGACACACTTCTCAGGAATAATACTGTATATAAATCCCTTTTTAATGCTGTGGCTTGAGGTAAGGATGTTCCAGACAGATAAGTAGAAGAAGCCAGGCTTTTTAGGAGATCAATGTGTTATAACAGATTTTGACTGAATATGGTAGTTGTGTTTGGGGAAAAAATAGAATCAGGGTGTTTTCACAGATAAAAAGAACTTTACTCTCCATCCAGTCTCAATTTTACAGAAAAAGAAATTGAAGTTCTCAAAGGTTAAGTTGATTTCTCAAGGTCACGTAGCTCATTAGTGGCAAATGTGGAACTTGAACTCAAATTTTCAGATTGGGGCCACAGTATCATACAACCTAATTTGACCCAGCACACATAAGTATCTGATGACTAGCTAGTGCATCAATGAGTTCCTACTGAGTCTGTTCAGCTTTTGGCAAAATAGCTGCTTAATTGGATCTATAATACTTTCTGTAAGGTAAAATATATCTTAAAGTCTATGGGAGGTCTCTTCGGAGTTAAAGAATATAGGATCATCTTAGGGGAAGAGGCAAATCCAAATGCAGTTTTACTTTCCTCAACTGCACTAGATGTCATTCCTCCTAGGTTTTGAGCAACTTCTTCTTTGACACTGTAAGTCTGAGGTTAAGAATATCAGGGTTTAGAGAAGCACAAAATCAATCATCTCCACTTCACTCATGGGCCTAAGATTTTTTAAATTGCAGATGTTAGGAGCAACTTTGGATAAAATCACAGTACATAAATTCAGATGTGCAAGGATTACATTTTTTCTATAATTGATTGTATTTATTTTTTAAATTCATTTAAAGTTTTATATATGTTTTATTCTTATACATTTAGAGGTACGAGTGCAGTTTTGTTACATGGATATATTGCACAGTGCTCAAGTCTGGGCTTTTAGTATACCCATCATACAAATAGTAAACATTGAATATACATTCTTCTCAGCACCACATCACACTTATTCCAAAATTGACCACATAGTTGGAAGTAAAGCACTCCTCGGCAAATGTAAAAGAACAGAAATTATAACAAACTGTCTCTTAGACCACAGTGCAATCAAATAAGAACTCAGGATTAAGAAACTCACTCAAAACCGCACAACCACATGGAAACTGAACAACGTGCTCCTGAATGACTACTGGGTACATAACAAAACAGAGGAAGAAATAAAAATGTTCTTTGAAACCAGTGAGAACAAAGACACAACATACCAGAATCTCTGGGACACATTTAAAGCAGTTGTGTAGAGGGAAATTTATAGCACTAAATGCTCACAAGAGAAAGCAGGAAAGATCTAAAATGGACACCCTAACACCACAATTAAAAGAACTAGAGAAGCAAGAGCAAACACATTCAAAAGCTAGCAGAAGGCAAGAAATAACTAAGATTAGAGCAGAACTGAAGGAGATAGAAACACACAAAAAAATGTTTAAAAAATCAATGAATCCAGGAGCTGGTTTTTTGAAAAGATCAACAAAATAGACCACTAGCAAGACTAATAAAGAAGAAAAGAGAGAATAATCAAATAGATGCAATAAAAAATGATAAAGGGATATCACCACTGATCCCACAGAAATACAAACAACCATCAGAGAATACTATAAACACCTCTACGCAAATAAACTAGAAAATCCAGAAGAAATTGATAAATTCCTGGACACCTACACCCTCCCAAGACTAAACCAGGAAGAAGTTGAATCCCTGAATACACCAATAAGAGGTTCTGAATTTGAGGGAATAATTAAGAGCCTACCAACCAAAAAAAGTCTAGGACCTGATGGATTCACAGCCGAATTCTACCAGAGGTACAAAGAGGAGCTGGTACCATTCCTTCTGAAACTATTCCATTCAATAGAAAAAGAGAGAATCCTCCCTAACTCTTTTTATGAGGCCAGCATCATCCTGATACCAAAATCTGGCAGAGACACAGCAGAAAAAGAGAATTTTAGACCAATATCCCTGATCAACATCGATGCGAAAATCCTCAATAAAATACTGGCAAACTAAATCCAGGAGCACATCAAAAAGCTTATCCATCAAGATCAAGTTGGCTTCATCACTGGGATGCAAGCCTGGTTCAGTATACACAAATCAATAAACGTAATCCATCACATAAACAGAACCAAAGACAAAAACCACATGATTATCCCAATAAATGCAGAAAAGGCCTTCGACAAAATTGAACAGCCCTTCATGCTAAAAACTCTCAATAAACTAGGTATTGATGGACCATATTTCAAAATAATAAGAGCTATTTATGACAAACCCACAGCCAATGTCATTCTGAATGGCAAAAACTGGAAGCATTCCCTTTGAAAACTGGCACAAGACAGGGATGCCCTCTCTCGCCACTCCTATTCAACATAGTGTTGGAAGTTCTGTCCAGGGCAATCAGGCAGGAGAAAGAAATAAAGGGTATTCAATTAGGAAAAGAGGAAGTCAAATTGTCCCTGTTTGCAGATGACATGATTGTATATTTAGAAAACCCCATCGTCTCAGCCCAAAAAATCCTTAAGCTGATAAGCAACTTCAGCAAAGTCTCAGGATACAAAATCAATGTGCAAAAATGACAAGCATTCCTATACACCAATAACAGACAAACAGAGAGCCAGATCGTGAGTGAACTCCCATTCATAATTGCTACAAAAGGAATAAAATACCTAGGAATCCAAGTTACAAGGGATGTGAAGGACCTCTTCAGGGAGAACTACAAACCACTGCTCAATGAAATAAAAGAGGACACAAACAAATGGAAGAACATTCCATGCTCATGGATAGGCAGAATCAATATCATGAAAATGGCCATACTACCCAAGGTAATTTATAGATTCAATGCCACCCCCATCAAGCTACCAATGACTTTCTTCACAGAATTGGAAAAAACTACTTTAAGTTCATATGGAACCAAAAAAGACCCTGCATTGCCAAGTCAATCCTAAGGCAAAAGAACAAAGCTGGAGACATCACGCTACCTGTTAGAATGGCGATCATTAAAAAGTCAGGAAACAACAGGTGCTGGAGAGGATGTGGAGAAATAGGAACACTTTTACACTGTTGGTGGGACTGTAAACTAGTTCAACCATTGTGGAAGACAGTGTGGTGATTCCTCAAGGATCTAGAACTAGAAATACCATTTGACACAGGCATCCCATTAGTGGATATACACCCAAAGGACTATAAATCATGCTGCTATAAAGACACATGCACACGTATGTTTATTGCGGCATTATTCACAACAGCAAAGACTTGGAACCAACCCAATTGTCCATCAATGATAGACTGGATTAAGAAAATTTGGCACATATACACCATGGAACACTATGCAGCCATAAAAAAGGATGAGTTCATGTCCTTTGTAGGGACATGGATGAAGCTGGAAAGCATCATTCTGAGCAAACTATCGCAAGGACAGAAAACCAAACACTGCATGTTCTCACTCATAAGTGGGAATTGAACAATGAGAACACTTGGACACAGGGCAGGGAACATTACACACCAGGGCCTGTTGTGAGGTAGGGGGAGGGGGGAGGGATAGCATTAGGAGAAATACCTAATGTAAATGACGAATTAATGAGAGCAGCGAACCAACATAGCACATGTATAAATATGTAACAAACGTGCACATTGTGCACATGTACCCTAGAACTTAAAGTATAATAATAAAAAAAGTAAACATTGTACCTACCTAATGAGTAATTTTCATCCCTTACCCCCTTCCTAGCCTCCCACCTTTACATCTCCAATGTCTATTATTCCATTATGTATGTTCATGTGTATCCATTGCTGAGCTCACATTTGCAAGTGACAGCATGTAGTATTTGACTTTCTGTTTGTGATTTATTACACTTAGGATAATGGCCTTCAGTTGCATCCATGTTGCTGAAAATGATATAATTTCTTTTTTTTTTTTTTTTTTTTTTTTTTTGAGACGGAGTCTTGCTCTGTAGCCCAGGCTGGAGTGCAGTGGCCAATCTCGGCTAACTGCAAGCTCCGCCTCCCGGGTTCACGCCATTCTCCTGCCTCAGCCTCTCCGAGTAGCTGGGACTAGGGGCGCCTGCCACCACGCCCAGCTATTTTTTTGTATTTTTAGTAGAGATGGGGTTTCATTGTGGTCTCGATCTCCTGACCTCGTGATCCGCCTGCCTTGGCCTCCCAAAGTGCTGAGATTACAAGCGTGAGCCACTGCGCCCGGCCGAAAATGATATAATTTCATTCTTTTTATGGCTGAGTAGTATTCTGGGTATGTATATGTCACATTTTCTTTATCCAGTCATCTGTTGATGGACACTTAGGTTGATTTCTTAACATTGCTATTGTGCAAAGTGCTGCAATAAACATATGAGCTCAGGTGTCTTTTTTTCTTAATGATTTCTTTTCCTTTTGGTAGCTACCAAGTAGTGGGATTGCTGGATCAAATGGTAGTTCTATTTTTAGCTCTTTGAGAAATCTCCATATTGCTTTTGATAGGGGTTGTGCTAATTTACATTCCCACTGCGTATAAGCGTTCATTTTCTTCACATGCTTGCCAACATCTCTTGTTTTCTAATTTTTTTATATAATAGCCACTCTAACTGGTGTGATATTGTATCTTATTTTGGTTTTAATCTGTGTTTCTCTGATGATTAGTGATGTTGAGCATTTTTTTCCTATGTTTCTTGGCCACTTGTATGTCTTCTTTTGAAAAGTATGTGTTCATATCTTTTGCCCACTTTTTGATGGAGTTACTTGTTTTTTTCTGAGTTGTTTGAGTTCCTTGTAGATATTGGATATTAGTCCTTTGTTGGGTGTGTAGTTTGCAAATATTTTATCCCATTCTTTAGGTTGTCTATTTGTTGATTATTTCTTTTGTTATGCAGAAGCATTTTAGTTTACTTAAGTCACATTTGTCTATTTTTGGTTGCGTTGCATTTGCCATTGAGGTCTTAGTCATAAATGATTTGCCTAGGTCAATGTCCAGAAGAGTTTTTCTTAGGTTTTCTTCTAGGATTTCTGTAGTTTCAGTTCTTACATTTAAATCTTTAATCCATCTTGTGTTAATTTTTTGTGATTTTTATTATTTGTTATGAGTCCCAATTCTAAGAGTTATGTAAAATTCAGTCTTGGTCAATTGACCTTCTCTATTCATTTCCTGAATCACAAACAGGTTACAATAGCTTACTCAGTGATACTGGGTAGAACAGGAGTAGAAGTGTGAGGGTGAAGGTGTGATGGGTTTTAGGAAGAGAAAAATTGTCGTTGGCTGAGACATTCCTTTTATATCTTGCCTTCACTAATTGGTTCGTTTAGACTTCTCCTGAATGCTCCTGCTCCGGTTACTTAGATGCCACATATGTTCCACTGATTGGGTGACAAAGATGGGTCTCCCACTGATGAATATTATCTGTTGCAACACTCCCAAAAATACCCCCTAAAATGTTCACTAGGTAGCCCTGTCTACTCTGGGATCATGTGGCTTTTTCACAATCTATTATGTAATTCAGTGCTGACCCACATCTCCTCTGCCCTCAGATCCCCAAACCTATTATTGGTTTCTTCTCACCATCATCCCTAGGGATTCATAGAGAGTAGACACCATCAGCCTCTAAGCTGTTTTTAATTCCCTCACTAACACTTCTTCACCCACTGAGATTGTAACTGAACCTGAGGCTGGCATAGTCTGGCAATTCATATATGTTCCAAATCTGGTTTTTAAACCCAAATTATATTAGAATGTAAAGTTTTGCAACCCCAAAATCATTTATCGGGTTTTC
Organism: Symphalangus syndactylus; assembly: GCF_028878055.3. NCBI lineage: Eukaryota > Metazoa > Chordata > Mammalia > Primates > Hylobatidae > Symphalangus > Symphalangus syndactylus. Next base: position 18,386,432 of record NC_072428.2, read on the forward strand.
TATGAAAGCAAGTGTTTGAGGAGTAAGAGCAAGAGATACATGAAAACTGAGTTTTTGCTTTTGTTTTGTTTTGTGTTTTTATTTTTGCCCATATATGCACTAATTTTTATTTGCTATACATATTCAACTGAATATTTCCATTTGTGGTGAAAACATGTTAATTTGCTGTAAGATGATTGTTTCCCCAGCAGTGTCATTTGGGTGGCCCCTCTAAGCTACTGAATAATTTTTCAATAAACTTTTTATTTTAGACAATCTGAAAATATAGTACAGTGGTTTCACATTTACCCCATGCCTAGTATCCACTCTTGCTATCATGTTACATCATTATAGTGCCTCTGTCACAACTAGCAAACTAATATTAGCAGGTTATAATAAACTAAACTGTATACTTTATTCAGTTTTTCTTAGTTTTTTCCTAACTTTTGTTGTTGTTGCTCCAGGATACCACATTACTTTTTAGTCATCATGTCTCCTTAGGTTATTTTTGACTTTGGTAATTTATCAGATTTTTTCTTGATTGTGATAACCTTGACAATTGTGGAAAAAAACTCATTAGGTATTTTGTAGAATGTTCATTATTTGAGATTTGTCTAATGCTTTTCTCATAATTAGATTCTAGAAAGATGACAATGGAGGTTAAGTGCCATTCTCAGACCAACAAAGCAAAAGTTGCCTTTATCAACTTGACTTATCACTAATGATGTTAACTTTAATCACCTAGTAAAAGGCAGTTTTTGTCAGTTTTCTTTATTGTAAAGCTGCTTATTTTTTCCCTTTCCATACCATACATTTTGGAAGAAAGTCATTAGGTATAGCTCACACTTAAAGAGTTGAAAATTATGCCCCACTTCCCTGAGAACAGAATCTATATTAGTTATTTGGAATTTTTCTGCATGCATGGAAGATTTGTCTCATCCCACCCTCAATTAATTTATTAATTCAATCATTCATTTATATCAATATGGACTGATGCATTTATTTTATACTATAAATAATCATTTAATGCTACACTATTTTATTGCTCAAGACATTCTATAGTTCACCATTTGGAGTTCATTTAGTTGGGTTCTGTGTCCCTTTGTCATATCCCCATTATATTGAGCATTTCTTTATTTTCTGGAACTATAAGACACTCTGGTCTCATCTTGCATATTATTCTCCCCAACCCTAGAATCAGCTATTTCTCTAAAGAGGCCTGGATTCTTTATTGAAGAATCCCATCTGAAACCAAGATCTGTGTGCTAGATGTACCCAATGTTAAATGAATGACATCTCAGCAGGCAGAGCTAGGAAATATGTATTTGCACAAATAATTATAACCGTATATTTTCTATATATTTTCATCAGGATCTATTAAGCTAAATGCAAGTTATAATGATGCCTCCATTTTAATCCAGTACCACATGCTTCATTTAATAAAGGTTTAGGGTTAACACCTAAAGGGAACCTACATAATAATAAGTATGAGGAAACATATTACTTAACATTACGCATGGTTAATATCATGCTGCTTACATGTGAGTCAGTATCACCTAGTACTTAAGAGCAGAGACTCTGGAACTGCTGTGCCTATATTTGAATACTGCCTCTGCCAATTACTAGCTGTGTGACCTCATGCAAATTGCTTAATGCCTCTGTTCTTCAGTTACCTCACTTGTGGAATGAGGATCATAATAATACTTAATCTACAGAGTTATGTGTGAGGGTTATAAGCTCAATCATATGTAAAAGGGCTTCACATATGGTCCTCTGATCTATTGTCCGTAATTCATACTATATTAAAATCTTATTATGTCAAATCTTGCTTTTATGTTATTACATGAAAACATATTGAAATGCACATACATGAAAGTTAGCCACATATCTGTGACATAGGAGTCACTGTTCTATTGGTGTGAGCATAGCTTCATTTTAATAATCAGTGATTATTAAGGAAAAAGAATGAATTTTGGATTAAAACATATATTAATATTTTATCAAAATCCAGCAAGGAGTGATTATTGTGAAAATTGTTAAAATTTTCTATCTTGATAATTTTTCCGAAGAAAAGAGCTAAAAGCTAGTTATATAACAGGACTGTTAAAAGCATTACTGAGATTACATAGGGAGATAGTGGAACAAAATAATAGTTTAATTCAATAAGTCATTTATTCTAAGATCTCTACTAACTATGCACTCTGCTCTGTGACTGGTCTGGATACACTCACAGGCTTTCTTGACAGCACTTTTATTTTAATAAATGTCTCATGTCCCATTTATTTCTGGTTTACTCCCTTCCTTTACTCTATTTTTTGGAAAGTCTATTGGGCAGGACGAGCTCTCTCTGCAGCCTGAATGGGGCTGATGATGAGTAAGAACCATGTATTAGTCCATTTTTGCATTTCTGTAAATACATGAAACTGTGTAATTTATAGAGAAAAGAGGTTTAATTGGCACATGGTTCTGCAGGTTGTATAGGAAGCATAGCAGCTTCTGCTTCTGGGGAAGCCTCAGGAAGTTTCCAATCATGGTGGAAGTCAAAGGGGGAGCAGGTGTCTTACATGGCAAGAGCAGGAGGAAGAGGGCAGGTGAGAAGGCGCTACTCACTTTTAAATGACCAGATCTTATGAAAACTCACTCAAGGACAGTACCAAGAGGAATGGTGCCAAGCCATTCATAAGAAACCCACTCACATGATTCAGGCACCTCCCACCAGGCCCCACCTCCAACGCTGGCGATAATAATTCAACTTGAGCTTTGTGTGGGAACACAGATTGAAACCATGTTAAACCATATCCAAGACATACTCCTTGCTATGTTCAAATTCTTTAAAAATCTTCAATTATTGAATGTATGCTATCTCTCCATTCTTTACCAAATATAAGGTTCTTGTACTCTGACTCAAAATTGTAATTTCTTGGTCAGATGCCAACAAACTCCTTGTCAGCTGAGTGGTGTTGATTTGTAAGGCCAGGGTCCAGCCTGTGCTTCTGTCTGCTCGGCTGTGAAAGCTCCCAACAAATGTGAGAGGGAATTTTCCAACAGACATCATTCTCTCTCAGCTTTTGGGCAGACCCTAACCTCAATAAGCATTTTAACTGTTACTCTTTTCTCTCAGAATATACCTGGAAGATTCTCTGTTACGAAGAGCTTTTTAGTGTTAGATTTCTTTTTTTTATCTAATAAACATTTATAATTCTTAATTTTCTGACCATTTTATTCAATCATTTATTCACATCTGTTGTCATTTATTATTTTATTCAACACATATTGTTAAGCACTAACATTGTAATAAATAATATGAGAATACGGGAAGACAGAGTGGAACAAATTGGCTCTAGTGTAGCTTATAATATGTAAGAGGGGAGAGAAACACACAATTGTGTATAGGTGTAAGTTCATAATTACAAGTTGTGATACTTGCTGTTTTGGAAAGACTTGTGTTATGAAAGAGGACATGTAAAATTATAGTTAATTTGTGGGTTAGGGAGAGTGTCTCTGAAACAGTGCCATTAAAATAAAACATGAAGGAAGATAGGGATAAATTAAAGACTAGGGGAGTCATAGCTTTACAGGTAGGTAGAGGAATAAGGATGCACAAGTGAAGTGGGAAAAATTTAACGTTTTTGAAGAATTGAAAGGAGCCCACTGTGGCTAGTGCACCGGGGTCAAAGGGAAGTTTCACACAACTTGAAACTGGGAATATATTCATCTGCTTGGGCTTCCACAACAAAATACCACAGAGTGGGTGGCTTGAACAACAGACATTTCTATTTTTGCAATTGTAAATGACTGAAGTTCAGGGTCAAGTAGGTTTGGTCTCTGGTAAGGGCATTGCTCCTGGCTTGCAGAAAGACTCTTTCTAGCTGTCTTCACATGGTTTTTTGTCTGTGTGTGTGGAGCAAGAGAGAGAGAAAGAGAGGGAGAGAGAGACAGATATATAGATAGATAGATAGATAGATAGATAGATAGATAGATAGATAGATCTATCTATCTATCTATATATATAGATAGATATATCTGTGATCTTTTCCTCTTCTTATAAGAACACCAGTAATACATGATTACAGCCCCACATTTATGATCTCATTTAACCTTAATTACCACCTTAAAGACCCTAATCCAAATACAGTTACATTGGGGGTTAGGACTTCAGCATAGGAATCGAGGAGGAAAGAGCAGCACAATTCAGTCCTTAATAAGAAAATGGCTGGGATCATGTAAGATTCATAAACCATAGGCACGATTTCATATTTAAACTTGGAGAGATATATTAATGAGTTTTCCATTCTATAGTATTACACTGTTGCAAATATTGAAATGTTTACATAATTTCAGCTGTCAAAATTTAGGGGAGTTTTTTTTTCTGCAAATGTTTTTTAAATAATCTGCATGTTCTCTGCTTTTTGAATCATGATTGGTGACTTTTCTGAATACCCATATTTTAAAATGAGAGAGAAACAAGTATAAACCCCACTTTTGCTTTACTGCTTCTGTGAACTTTGGAATATATATAATCTTTTTCAGCCTACATATCTTCATAATTATAGTGGAAAATTCTGCATCCATTTTATAAATTTAGAAAGTACTTAATTCTGTGATTTCAAATCAATTAGCATAAATTTTAAAAGTTCAACCATTTTGTATAAAATTGCTAACAGATATTGATCATTTTCCTGTTTTCTCAGAGTACACTGAACTTAACAAATACCCTTATTTTATTTTCCAGTCTTTTGTGAAGCCCTTTTTTTCTTAATGTGCTGAATACCTCTGTGTTCACTGTGTTCTGATCCTTGTGTCTACTTTTTGTTTTTTTCGTGCCTTTTCTTTCATTATATGCTATTACTTCTGTCTGCTTAATGAATGTACTTGCCTATTTTAGTTTTTTTCTCTACATGATCAATTGTTTCTTTTCATCTGGTTTTCACATACAAAGCAGATTATCAATCTTAAAATTATTGTCTGTATTGTTAATAAATCTGAATTTAATTATTCATATATATGCCCACAGCGTGTAGTTTGTAGTATAATTTTTGAGACATCTATTTTGGCAATCGATATGCATCTGATGTGACTTCCTTTATCATACTCAGTTGCTAAGGAAATACTACTTAGTTTCAAAGATTGGTAGGGTAAAGTTAATATATTTATCACTTATACCATAATCATAATAAAGTAGACATATTTTTTTGCCCAAACTACAGCAGCTATTTATACTGGGGGTTATCTTAAACACCATCTCATTCAACTTCCTCATTTTATTTTCTTTTGAGGTAGAGTCTTGCTCTGTTGCCAGGGCTGGAGGGCAGTAGTGCAGTATCAGCTCACTGCAACTTCTGCCTTCCAGGCTCAAGCGATCTTCCCTCCAAGTAGCTGAGACTACAGGCACATGCCACCACGTTTGGCTACTTTTTGTATTTTCGGTAGAGATGAGGTCTCACTATATTGCCCAGCCAGATCTCAAACTCCTGGGCTCAACAATACACCTTCCTTGCCCTTTCAAAGTGCCTGGATTATAGGCATGAGCCACTGGGCCTAGCCAACTTCCTCATTTTAGACAGGATGAAAATGGCAAGTAAATTGACTTGTGCAAAGATATACAACTAGTTACAAGCACATATAAAGCCCTAGTGGGCCTGACCAACTTCCTCATTTTAGACAGGAGGAAAATGGCAAGTAAATTGATTTGTGCAAAATATACAACCAGCTATGAGCAGATATAAAGCCCAACTAATAGCTTTTAATTAATTCCACATAATTGTGCTATTATCTTATAAATAATAACTTACTATAGTGCCGGAGGGTCTGTCTAACCAAAGTTTTAAATTTTATATGATGACAATTAAAACATATTCTCAAATCCAAAGGAAATATAAGTTAGCAGAATTTGGTAGCATTGATCTAGAAAGCTATCAATGTAAATATGAAAGATTGGTTCTTTAAGGTTATTTTACTTTTTTTAATTCTCAAGACAAGTTCAGTCATACTTTTCCGCAATAAATTATCTTTTCCTTTCTCATTTCAAAGACTATAAACACTTCCTAATGCCTTCTTATCCTTTTCCAGAAAACTATGGGAATTAGAAAAAAGAAAGAATCGTAAGAATGTTTATTATAGTTTTGACCCATTGACTTAACTATTCAGGACTAGAGTTCCTAAGAACATTTAAAGTATACTCCCTTGTGGTGTGGTGATTTTTAACTTACTGAGTTATTGGGCAGCTTCCTCTTATTTTTGTCAAATGCCTATAAATTCATGACAAAGTCAGTAAATGAACCATATATTTACGGCAAGTTATTTCCTGCTAATTTTTCTTCATAGTATCCAGGGTGTGCTATTCCACTCTGAAAATTTTATGTGCGCTATAGTTAGTAATGTGTAAGATTGAGATTTCACACTTATCAGTATGCTACTTTCATGTAAGTTTTGATAGTTGAGGGATATGAGCTAGGTCTGCAAACCTGGATGTGCACACCAAATCATGGATTAGCAAATCACATTTTCTCTGAAGGCAGTGGACCACTTCAAAGACAGAGAGGAGAATTTTTTGGAAGGTAAACTGTAGCCCATCATTATAAGTCCTTTATGGGACTTTTAAACGTGTAATGAGAAAAATACACTATGTTTTGGGTCACCATCTTAGAAAAGTTTTCCAGAGACCAAAGATAACAGGAGTCATTTGCAAATTAAAAGAGACTGACCAAAATGTGTTAGCATATATATAGTCATAAATATCTGAAGAAAACCAATGGTAAACAATATATTGCAAGCTAGTATGGTATTATTCTGAGACAAAAAGAGCCTTAAGTATTAAGTAGCATAGAAATAATAGTCTTATTCAAAGAAAGAGCAATCTGGAAATCAATTATATACACAACATGTATGAGCTTAGCAAGATATAGTCCATGTAATGACATCCAGCAATGGTTGCCATCATAATATAACACTTGCATATCTTAAATTTTTATGATTTTGGTAAGAATAATAATTCATAGTAGATTTTACACTTCCCAAAGGAAAATCTGCAATATCACATTTGATCCACACAGTGATAATGTTTTCCAGTGATAGGTTAGCAGCCTTTTATTATCACCATTTTTAGAAGAAAAATATTTATCTAGAGTGGTCAATGACAGGATTTGAACTTGAACATGAGTCCTTTGAGTTCAGAGCTCATACTATTGTATTCTATTTCATTTCTTTATTCCAAGAGTGAACTCTCTTCTGATAATTCACATAAAATAACACACAAGTCTTTATTGATTAGTAGTATTTGTGTCCATGTAAGCAAACACATATTGGTATTTTTTCAACAGGTTAATTGTGAAAATAGCAAAATATTTAAAGTCAAGGTTAAAAATATCAAAATACACCAAAAAGTCTTAACAAACACCAGTCTCCATATTCACTTCATGCAGTTTTGTTCCTCAGAGGCAAACGTTTTTAACTATTTTATTTTATTTTATTCTCTACTCTCAAGGAGGCTTCTTGTTCAGGCTATTTTTACTGACATGTAATTTGGATGATTGCCCTCTTTATATCTTTATTTTTTGCTTTGCAACTCATGGACTAATAATATCCTAAGTCCCTGTCTGACTGAGGTTTCCAGCAGGGCAAATTCTAACTAGTAGTGGCCTCAGCACCTCAGGTCTCTCCTTTTGTTAAAGAAGAATTTAGTCATATACATGTTTACATCATTTGTTACTCTGACTAAATATATGTAAGATTAAGGCATGATAAGAGTTTTTATTTCTTACAAATACTTTAAATTCCACTTAAATAAACTTACTATTGAAAACGACTGAGTCTAGAAGTTCCTGTATTTGATTTGAAAACAAGGAATATACTTATAGTTTTAAGAGGTACATTCAAATTTATATGTGAGTAGGTTTGCATTGCCCTCTATCCATTGTCTTACATTGATCAACAGATTGAAACTCTTGTTAGAAAATATTGCATGCTGATAAGAATTGAGAGGGTTCAGAACAGAAATAACCTTGAGTTAGTCCTTTATTCACCCTTTCACTTTCTTTTCTCACTCCTTTAAAGACCCATCCCAAATCCCCACAGATATTCAAGGGGAAAGCCTGCCACCAAGTAACACTAACATACAGTAAACCAAGCATTTTACTGCATTTTCTTACCACAAAAACAATCTCATCTCTTTATATCCCAAGATGTTTCAAAATCACAATAAATTGCTTTGCATCTTACAGGCATTTAGGCATTTTGTGGCCCTTTGGCCACAAAACTACTTAAGATACAATCATGAGAGTCTGTTCACTTTCTTTTTTTTTTTTTTTTTTTTTTGAGGCGGAGTCTGGCTGTGTCCGCTGTGTTGCCCAGGCTGGAGTGCAGTGGCGCGATCTTGGCTCACTGCAAGCTCCGCCTCCTGGGTTCACGCCATTCTCCTGCCTCAGCCTCCCGAGTAGCTGGGACTACAGGTGCCCGCCACCACGCCCGGCTAATTTTTTTGTATTTTTGGTAGAGACGGGGTTTCACCGTGATCTCGATCTCCTGACCTCGTGATCCGCCTGCCTCGGCCTCCCAAAGTGCTGGGATTACAAGCGTGAGCCACCACGCTCGGCTGTTCACTTTCTTTAATTTCAGTATCTAATAGAAGTTGAAATTCCTTTCCCACATTTTTGCAGATGTAGTCCAATTCTGGAATGAATTTATCAGTGGACATCAAAATCTAAAAACAGATGTGTTCAAATGAAAGAAAACTTCATGAGGCTCATAATCAATTGAGACAGCTAGCTGGGTAGCAAGATACAAAGATATAGACACTAGAACAAAGAATATATGGCTTGTCCTTTGGCACATTTAGTAACATGCCTTGGAATCCTGTGAAATATTAATGAATCGCTTTGAGGTAATTTGTTTCCAATAATTAGTCCAGTAGAGCCCATAGCATAAAAAATGACAGAAGGTCTGAAAATAAACACTATATTCTGAATTCATAGGTTGGTAAAGTCAAGACTATATGAATTGTATATTTTCAAGAAAAAAATAACACATTTTTTTTATTTTTATTCATTTATTTTTATTGTGTGTATATATATACATATATGTGTACATATATGTATGTATATATAATACACATTAAAATTAGAATTATTATATATGTGCACATATATGCATATATATTCTAATTCAGCATTCCATAAAGAATGCTACATTACATTTAGTAGTCATATCTCCTTAGGTTCCTCTTTATGGAGATAGTTTTCCACAATTTCCTTGTTTGAACAGTTTTGAGAAATTAGGTATTTTGTAAAATGTCCATCAATTGGGAGTTGACTGATATTTTCCTCATGATTTGGTTGGGGTAATGTGTTCTTGGAAGTTAGACCACAGAGATAAAGTGCTATTCTCCGGACATTAATTCAATGATACGTACTGTTAATATGACTTATCTCTGTTGCTATTAATTGAAATCCCTTGCCTGAAGGGGATTCTCCACTGAAAAGTTATTTCTCTTTTTCCCTCATTTCCATACTGTACTCTTAGGAAGGCACAAGGCATAGCCCACACTTAAGGAGTGAACAGGTATATCCTATATCCTTGGGGTAAGGATATGTACATAAATTACTTGGAATTTTGAACAGGAGATTTGTGTGTTCTTCCTTATATATTTATTCATTTAATTAATGATGTTAGCACAATCTCATTGACATTTATTTTATATTTTGGGTTAAACTACAATAGAATTTAATGTATTGTCTTGCTGACAGTGGCCATCAGGAGCCCTTTCTGTTGGCTCTGGTGTGCATTTAACGTACCCTAATCGATGTGAAGGTATTGCTTTTTTATTTTTTTAAGACCTTATTTTCTCACACTACAACAAGCTCCAAGCTTACCTGTAGATTTTCTGCTCTAGCCCTAGAATCTGTCATTTCTGTAAGAATCCATCATTTTTTTAGAGGACCGTATTAAAAACCAAGTTCTGAAGGGGACAAGATGACTGACTAGACACAGCCAGGAAGTGCCACCCTCACCAAGACAGACCAACATGCTTTGAGCAGCTCGCTGGTAAGAAAATACCAAGAATTGATAGGTGACATAGACAATGAAGCTGAAGCGGGAAGAAGCTGAGAACCCTGCGTGGGATTGCCAAATACTAGAGCTAGTTCTAGGCCTGGAATGGTTCCTAGGGAAAGAGTGAATGAGGGGACAGAGGGACAGCCTACTCTCACTGCAGACCTTTGGGATCCAAGTAACAAGAGATTCCACACTCCCTCAGACCTATGGAGTGGCAGAGGGATCTGTCCAGAGAGTAGACAAAGATAAGGTTCCAGCATGCATGGAACCCAGGGTCTTTGCACAGAGGGCAGCTGCGGTGGAATGTAGCCATAAGTGCACATCTTCCAAGGCTGTCTATCTCTCTCTGAGTATCTCTAGCCTCAGCTGGCCACTGGGCCAAGTGAGGGTAGGTTTGGCTTCTCCTGGGACTGGGATATGTCTGTTCTGTAGGCCTTCCTTCCCTCCAACCCTTCCCGGGGCTCTTGCCTAGCTGCCCCATAGGAGCGTACACATAGTGCAGCCTCTGCTGTCCAGCCTGGGTACTTTGCCATCACCTCCAGCTGAATATTTTCTCAGTGGCCTGGAAGTACTTCAGATCCTCTAGCACAGCCAGTGACTGATCCTGAGGTTCCAGAGGACAGAGCTGCAGGCTAGACCTGGCACCCCAGGGCTGCAATATGTGTCTTGGGAGTACTGAGCAGAGTTCTTCAGCTGGCACTCAAGTTGAAGAGAAACCTCCATTCTTAGAATACTGAGAATGGTGAGATGCATAAATTTGTGGGCTGGTGTTGGAGTGTGGCATACCTCCCTTCACAGGGCTGGCCCGGGAAGCGTGTGACCTATCTCCCAACCAAGTCCTGTGCTCAAAGGGGCCCTGCAGCCAGGAACACATGAAAAAGAAATACAGTCATAGCGCCAGTGATCACAGAAGCTCCCCCAAGGCCCAGGAGCAAACTAGTGGGAGAACATCTCTTAATTCAGACCCGCAGAGTACAGCTGTGAATGTGTGAAAGTACAAAATGATTGAGTACAGCATGGTTGAGTACAAACCTATGTGTCAGCGATTACTCTTAAGCGCTGTCTACTGGATTGCAGTGGATAATTGCAACACCAAAAACATTCTGCCAATTAAATACCAATGAGGCTGGGTGCCATGGCTCATGCCTGTAATCTCAACATTTTGGGAGGCCAAGGTGGGTGGATCACCTGAGGTCAAAAGTTTGAGACCACCCTGGCCAACATGATGAAACCCCATGTCTACGAAAAAAATACAAAAAATTACCCAGGCATGGTGGCAGGTGCCTGTAATCCCAGCTACTCGGGAAGCTGAGGCAGGAGAATCGCTTGAACCTGGGAGGCAGGGGTTGCAGTGAGCCAAGATCATGCCATTGCACTCCAGCCTGGGCAACAAGAGTGAAACTCTGTCAAAAAAAAAAAAAAAATGATGAAATTATTGGGAAGAATCCTGCCATCCTGCCACAAATAAAGATTCTGTACAGATCCTTGATCCTCAAAAAGCAACCAAAAAATGAAGCCAAATTATGATAGTCAAGTTACAACATAGTTAAAGGAACGCTAATCCTCTCCAATGAGAAAGAATTTGTGAAAGATCTCTAGCAATGCAAAAAGCCATTGCAAGCCATTACCTCCAAACAAGCCCACTAACTCTCCAGCAATGGTTCTTAACCAAACTGAAATGACAGATATAGAAGTCGTAATTTGGATGGCAAGAAAGCTCATTGATTCCAAAATAATGTTGAAACGTGGTCCAAGATATCCAAGGAATTCAGTAAAATGATCCAAGAGCTGAAAGATGAAATGCACATTTTAAGAAAGAATCAAACTAAACTTCTGGAACTGAAAAATTCACTGCAATAATTTTATAATACAATTGAAAGTATTAACAGCAGAATACATAAGCTAAGGAAAAAAATCTTCAAACTCAAAGATCGGGTTCTTTAAATCAACTCAGACAAAAATAAAGAAAAATCAGCTCAGATAAAAATAAAGAAAAAAATAGTTGTATAAAATTAGCAAAACCTCAGACAAATATGGGATTAAGTAAAGAGACCAAACTTATGACTCACTGGCATTTCTGAGATAGGAGAGAGTAAGGAACTTGGAAACATATTTAAGTATATAGTCCATAAAAAATTCCTCAATCTTGCTAGAGAGGTTAACATGCAAATTCAAGAAATAAAGGGAGCCCTGGTAAGATACTATATATATATATATATATATATATATATATATACACACTATATATGTATACACACACACTATATATATATATATATATATATACACACACACTATATATATATATATATATATATATATATATATATATACACACATACATGTACTATATCTCCCCAAGGAGATGAATAACTATGCAGTTATCAGATTCACTAAAGTCAATGTGAAAGAATCAAATCATAAAGCAGCTAGAGAAAAAGTCAGCTCACTTAAGAAGGGAACGCCATCAGGATTGCAGTGGACCTCCCAGGAGAAACCTTACAAGCCAGAAGAGGCTGGGAAGGTATTTTCAGTGTCCATAAAGAAAATAAAATCTAACTAAGAATTACATATCCTGTTAAATTAGGCTTCATAAGAAAAGAAGAAATAAAATCCTTTTTGGACAAGCGAATGCTGAGGAAATGTGTTACAACTAGACCAGCCTTACAAGAGGTCCTTAAGGGAGTGCTAAACATAGAAACAAAAGAACAACACCTGCTACCACAAAAGCATAAACACATAACCCAAAGATACTATGAAAATACACAATTAGGTCTACTAAACCACCAGCTAACAACATGATAACAAAATCAAATTCTCACTTATTAATACTAATCCTAAATGTAAATGGTCTATACACCCCACCTAAAAGGAATAGAGTGGCAAACTGAGTAAAAAACAGTAAGACCCAACCATCTGCTGTTTTCAAGAGACCCATCTCATATTTAATGAGACCCACAAGATCAAAGTAAATGGATAGGGAAAGATTTACCATGTAAACAAAAAACAAAAAAAGAGGAGAGTTCAATATTCTTATATCAGATAAAACAGACTTTAAACCACCAACAATTAAGAAGGAAAAAGAAGGGCACTACGTAATGAAAAAGAGTTCAACTCAACAAGAAGATTTAACTATCCTGAATAAATATACACCCAACACTGGAGCACTCATATTCATTAAACAAGTCCCTCGTGACTTACAAAAACAAACAGTCACACAATATTAGGGAGAGGTTTCAATACCCACTGACAGTGTTAGACAGATTATTGAGGCAGAACACTAACAAAGAAATGCTAGGCATAAACTCAACACTTAACCAAGTGGACCTAATAGACATCTACAGAATACCCAATAACCACAGAATATATATTCTCATCTGCACATGGAACATATTCTAGGATTGACCACATGCCCAGTTACAAAGCAAATCTCAATACATTAAAAGAATTGAAATCATATCAAGCAAACTCTAATTAAAAATATAAATCAATATCAAGAAAATCTCTCAAAACTACATGAATACATGGAAATTAAAGAACTGGCTTCTGGATAAATCCTGATTGAACATTGAAATTAGGACAAAAATCAAAAACTGTTTTAAATGAATGAAAATACAAACACAACTTACCAAAATCTTTGGGTTGTAGGTAAAGCAGTATTAAAAGAAAAGTGTATAGTGTTAAACACCTTCATCAAGAAATTAGAAAGGTCTCCAATTAAGAAATTGCACCCAGAGAAACTAGAAAAAGAAAACAAACCAACTGCAAGGCTAATAGAAGAAAAGAAATACAAATAAGTACAATTAGAAAAGAATTGAACAAAATTGAAATGCAAACATCCAAGCAAAGTATTAAGAATACAAAATAATGTATGAAAATCAGTAGTATTTCTATATAGCAATAACATTCAAACTGAGTCAAAATTAAAGCACAGTCCCATTTATAATAGCCACAAAAATGAAATATTTTAGAAATACAGCTAACCAGGGAAGTGAAAGATCTCTACAAGAAGAATTAAAAAACACTGCTTAAAAATCAGAGACAATACAAATAAATGAAAAAAAATTTCAGGCTCATGAATTGGAAGAATTAATATCATTAAAATGGCCATACTGCCCAAAGCACTTTACAGATTCAATGCTATTTCTATTAAACAACCAATATCATTTTTCACAGAATGAGAAAAAAACTATTCTAAAATTCACACGAAACAAAACAACAACTTGAATAGCCAAAGCCATCCTAAACAAAAAGAACAAAGCTGGAGGCATAACACTGCCTGATTTCCAACTATACCATTTGGCTACAGTGAGCAAAACTGCATGGTACAGGTACAAAAACAGATACTTAAACCAATATACCAGAATAGAGAATCCAGAAATAATGTCTAACACCTACAGCCATCTGATCTTTGACACAGCCAACAAAAACAAGCAATGAGGAAATGACTTCTTATTCAGTAATGATGGTGGGATAACTAGCTATCTACATGCAGAAGAATGAAACTAGACCTATATCTTTTACCATACATTAAATTTAACTCAGTATGGATTAAAGATGTAAATGTAATACTTCAAATTGTAACAATCCTAGAAGAAAATCTAGGAAATATTCTTTTCAATGCTGGCCTTGGCAAAGAATTTTTGGCCAAGTCCCCAAAAACAATTGCAACAACTACAAAAATTGATAAGTAGGACCTAATTAAATTAAAGAGCCTCTGACAGCAAGAGAAACTATCAAAGAAGAAGTAAACAGATAATCTGCAGAATGGGAGAAAATAGTTGCAATATATGCATACAAAAATGGTCTAATATTCAGAATCTATAAGGAACTTAAATTAACAAGCAAAAAGTAAATAACCCCATCTAAAAAATGGGCAAAGACACTTTTCAAAAAAGACATACAATTGGCCAAAAACATATGAAAAGTGGTCATAATAATTAATTATCAGAGAAATGCAAATCAAAACCACAATGAGATAACATCTCACACCAGTTAGAATGGCTAATAGTAAAAGGTAAAAATAAATAAATTGATAACAGATGCTGTTGAGGCTTTGGAAAAGAAAAGAGAACACTTATGCACTGCTGCTAGACATGTAAATTATTTCAACCACTATGCAAAGCAGTTTTGAGGTTTTTCAAATAATTGAAACAGCCATCATTCAACACAGCAATCCCATTACTCAGTATATACCCAAAGGAAAATAAATTGTTTTACCAAAAAGACACATGCACGTCTATATTCATTGCAATACTATTCACAATAGCAATGGCAGGGAATCAATCAAATTGCCCATCAATGGTGGACTGGATAAATAAATTGTGGTATATATACACCATGGAATGCTATGCAGCCATGAAAAAGAAGAAAATAATGTCCTTTGCAGCAATATAGATGCAGTTGGAGACCATTATTCCTCGCAAATTAACACAGGAAGAGAAAACCAAACATCACTTGTTCTCACTTAAAGGTGGGAGCTAAACATTTGAGTACAAATGAAAATAAAGATGGGAACAGTAGACAATAAGGATTACTAGAGAAGGGAGGTGGGGAGAGGGAAATGGGTTAAAAAGTACCTATTGGGTACTGTGCTCACTACCTGGGTGATAGGATGCCTATTCCAAACCTTAGCATCATCTATATATCCATGTAAAAATCGGCCTATTTACCACCTGAGAATTCATTATAAATAAGAAAAATTCTGTGTGTGTGTGTATATATGTTGAGTGTGCTTGTTCCTCCTAGGCCTTCTCAGTTACAGAGCAAGGAGATCTATGTGTATACAATAACCTATATGTATCCACATAGCTATACATATTTCTATGTGTAACATATGTATCTATATTAAGCTCACGAGTTCACACTAATGTTTCCTTTTTGTTCTATCAGTTTTTGCCATATATTGTTTTGACATTTTGTAGTAAGGTACATAGACATTTAATATTCTTTCTTCTTGGGGAATTATTCCCTTTAGCATGATATGGTACTCCTCTTTGGCCCTAATATTTTTTCTTCTGAAATCCACTTTGTCTGGAATTATTATAGCTACTTTCTTTTGATTAATGTTTGCACGGCATACTTGTCTTTATCCTTTTAACTTTAACCTCTCAGTGGCTTCATATGTAATTGGGTTTCCTGTAGACAATATGTTGAATTGTAGATAGTAGGTGGAAATTTGTTTTTTATCCACTTTGTCAATTTCTGTCTTTTAATTAGTGTATTTAGATCATTCATATATAAAATAATTATTGAAATATTTGAATTGATATCACCCATGTTTGCATGTTTGTCAGAGGCTCCATTTTCTGCATTCACTATTTTTATTTGAGCATTTTACATTTCATTTTTATTTCTTATTATATCAACATAATTATTTTCTTCTCTTTTTATTGGTAATTGCCTTAAGTTTACAATATGCGTTTTTAATTACTCTAAGTTCACCACCATTAATAGTATTCTATTTCCCACGTAGTGTAGGTAGCTTTCAGCTACCTAGAGAGAGGATTTATAATTCCTCTCTCCAATCTCTGTGACATTTCTTTTTCATTTCTCCTTACGCTGTATGCACCAAATACATTGTTACTATAATTATTACTTTAAGAAAACAGTTACATTTTATAGCAGTTAAAGAAAATAAGAAAATTAAAAGATAGTATTTTGTCTCTTTGACACGCTTCCTTTCTTTATGTAGATACAGGTTTTGAACTATATAACTTTCCTTTCCTTTTTTTCTGAAGAAAATCTTTTAACATTTCTGCATATGAGGTCAGCTACCAATAACTCCCTTTAGGCTTAGTCTGATAATAACTTTATTCTCTTTTACTTCGAAGGATAATTTCATTGAACATAGAATTACAAATTCATATTGTAATTTTTTCTTCAACATTAAACGTTTTACTCCACTGTCTTTTTGCTGGCATATTTTCAGATAAGAAATTTGTTGTAATTATTCTTGCTCCTGTAAAACTGTTCTTTTACTTTTAAATAGATTTATTTTAATTTTTCCTGTTTTTAATTTATTTTTCTTCATTTTAAATATATTTATTATAGTTACCATTCTGTGCAGTAGACTGAACCTGGTAGATCTGGCAGCTGAGATTGTACTTGGCTTTTTCAAAAATGTCCAGCTATTGGAATAAGACTGATTATTATTTGCCAATCTGACATCAATGTCTCTCTTCCTTTCTGCTACTGCGGTTCTTTCCAATATTAAAATTTTTATGAAAGTTTGAAACAAAAGATCTACTTCCCTTCTCTTTGATATCGTTTTATTCATTTGTGTATGCATGATTTGTTAATTTAATATTATTTTATTTAAGAAAGAAATTTATATATTTATTGAGTGTGTACCCATATGTAAATGAAAATTGTTTGACTATTTGTATTAGGAAACTCCAAAATAAACAAAACAAAATTTCATTTCTTTCTCATAGGTAATAGACAGTCAAGGGTTGGTATAATAGCTCAACAATATCAATGGGTACATTTCTTTTTAGTATCATGAACTGCCAGCCTGGAAGCCACCTCATGGTTAAATATGGCTTTTGAAATGATACTTCAATTCAATACTTGACTGAAGATACAATGCAATACAGACAAGAAGAATAAAGGGATGAAGAATCTTGACATCTCCCTTTTTAAGAAATACTGGAAATCATACACACACAGATGTACACACACACACACACACACACACACAACCTTCTGCTTCTGTTTCATCAGTAGAACATATCAGTAAGCCAAGCCAAAATAATATTGTAACTGGATGCTACAATTTATTCCAATTCAAATAATAGTGGTAGTTGAAAGCATTTACCACTATATATGTGTGTATAATCATATATGTGTGTGTATAATATGTGTGTACATTCTAAAATGAAAATAAACTGGAATAAATATATTCTATATTCGCATTTTGGTTATGAGTATAGCAAAAACCACATTATCTGAGGATAAAGTATTTCTTCAAGTCAAAATATTATTTTCCAAAAAGAAGAGGCAATTCAAAGTGTCAAGCAGTTCAAATTTGTTAACTGTAAAGTGTAATATTTTGAAGCAAATTAAAAAATTAACATTAATAGAAACTGAAAAATATTCTTGGGAAAAATTCTTGTGATTCAGTACTAGAGGAGAAAGATTAAAAATAATAAGAATGGAGAAGTAATAACCATATTTTAAACCAATATTTGGAGGTATGGTTTACATATAAAAAATAAATACATATTTAGTATATACATCATGATGAGTTTGAAGATAAGCATACACCCAAGAAACCATCTCTTCCATCAAGGCCATCACCTCCCAACATTTCCTCAAACTCCTTTATTAGTATCATTATTATATTTTAGAACTTTTTTGTGGTAAGAACCTTTAAGGTAAGATCTATCCTCTTTTTAAGGTGTAGGTTAGGTATACAGTACCCTGTCATTAGCTATAGGCATTATATTGTATAGTAAATCTACTAAATTTACTTAATCTTGAATATGTGAACATTTGTACAATATATTTAATGATCATCCTTCTCTCCACCACCCTCTCCAACAAACCCTGACAACCACCATTCTACTCTCTGCTTTTATGAGTTTGACTATTTTATATTCTTCATATAAGTGAGATTATATAGTATTTGTCTTTTTGCATCTTAGCATACTCTCCTTCAGGTCCATTCATCTTGTTGTAAATGGAAGAATCTTATTTTCTTTCAAGGTTTAATAATATTCCATTGTATGTAGATAATAACTCTTTGTTCATTTCTCAATTGATAAGCATTTGTGTTTTTCTATGTCTTGCCTATTGTGAATAACACTGCAATGAACATAAAAGTGCACATATCTCTTCAAGATCCTGATTCAATTCCCTTGGATATATACCCCAAAATGGGATTGCTGGATCAAACTGTAGTTCTATTAATCTCCATACTGTTTTCCATGATGGCTATACCAATTTACTTTCCCACACAATATGTCAGAGGATTACCTTTTCTTTACATCATCACCACCAAAACTATTTTTAATAGCCAACCTAACAGATGTGAGGTGATATTCATTGTGGTTTTGATATGCATTTATCTGATGATTAGTGATGCTAAGCACCTTTTCATATATCAAGTAGCCTTTTCTATGTTTTCTTTTGATAAACGTTTATTCAAGATTTTTGCCCATTTAAAAAATTAGGTTATTTGTATTTTTGCTATTTTCTTGTACAAAATCCGTGTATATTTTGGACATATGCTCCTTAATGAATAAAAGGTTTGAAAATATTGTTTCACATTCCACTTGTTGCATTTTACTATGTTGATTGTTTCCTTTGCTGGGAAGAAAGTTTTTGGTTTGCTGTAATTCCACTTGTTTATTTTTGCTTTTGTTGTTTGTGCTTGCTTTTGGTGTCATTTACAAAATATTACTGCCAAGTCCAATATGAAGGAGGATTTTCCCTGTTTTCTTCTATGAGTTTTAATAATTTAAAACGTATATTTATGTCTTTAATCAATTTTGAGTTTATTTTTGTGTATGATTTAATGTAAGGGTTGATTTTTATTATTTTGCATGTGGATATACAGTTTTCTCTGGACCACGTATTGAAAACACACACTATCCTTTCCAAATTGTGTGTGTGTCAAACCATTGTTGAAAAATAGTTGGCTATATATGTGTAGGTTTAGTTCTGATCTCTTTATTCTGTTCCGTTGGTCTATGTGTATACTTTTGTGCCAGAACTATACTGTTTTGATTACCCATTCAGAGGAACAAAAGAAAAAAGCCCCAAATAAATGGGAAGATATCCAGTGTATGGGAAGAATTGACAATTGTTAAAATGTCCACAGTACCCAAGTGATCTACAGATTCAATACAATCCCTATCATAATTCCAACAGTATTTAACACAGACATTTTTTAAAAATCCTAAAATTCCTGAGATAAGGAAGTGTGATACTTCCAGCTTTGCTCTTGCTCAAGATTGCTTTGACTATTTGCTTTCATTTGAGAGGGAGTAGAGGGTTTCATATTAATTTTATGATTTTTTTATTTCTGTAAAAAATACTATTTGAATTATGATAGAGATTGCATTGAATCTATAAGTCACTTTGAGTAGTATGGACAATTTAGCTATTGTCAATTCTTCCACCACATCGGACATCTTTCCATTTTGGAGGGTCTAGTATATTTTTTAATCAATATTTTATAATTTTAAGTGCACATATTTTTCATTTCCTTGGTCAAATATATGCCTAAGTATTTTATTCTTTTTGAGGCTATTGTAAGTGAGATTGCTTTCTTGATTTCTTTTTGGGGCAATTTGTTTTCATGTAGAAAGATGCTACCAATTTTTGTAGGTTGATTTTGTATCTTACAACTTTACTGTATTTATTAGTTTTAAGATTTTGGAAGAGTCTTTAGTGTTTTCAATATATAAGATTATGTCATTAGAGATGGATAAAAATTTATTTTTTTCTTGAATTTGAATGCCTTTTATTTCTTTTTTTTGTTTTCTAATTATTCTGGCTAGGACATCCCATAGAATGTTGAATAGAAGTGGTGAGAGTAGGTATCCTTATCTTCCTCCTCATCATAGAGGAAAACCTTACAGGTTTTCATTATCGTATAATGTTTGTTGTGGGCTTATTACATATGACCTTTATAATGGTGAGGTATATTCCTTTTATATCTAATTTGTTGACAGCTTTTATTACAAAAAGGCATTGAATTTTGTTAAATATATTTTTACAATTATTGAGTTTACTATATGATTTTTCTCGGTCATTCTGTTAATATGGTATATTACATTGATAGATTTGTGTATGTTAAACCATCCTTGCATCTCAGGGATAAATCCCACTTGGTCAAGGTTTATAAACCTTTCAATGTGCTATTGAATCAGTTTGTTAGTATTTTGTTGAGGATTTCACAACTATGTTCAACAGGAATATTGACCTATAATTTTTTTGTCATGCCCTCAATCTATCTGGAGATTTTTGAGCTACATAGATCTGTATGTTCATTTCTTTGCTTTTGGAAAGTTTTGTGTTACTTCTTCGAATGGTCTTTATACTTTTATCTCTTTCTCTCTCTGTTCCTTCTGAGATTCCCATAATATGTATATTGGCTTGTTTGATGGTGTCCCATACGTCCTGTAGTATTTCCTCACTCTTTTTTTAATACATTTTTTATTTTGTTCCTCTGAATGGGTAATCATATTATCTGTCTCTAAGTTTACTGATTCTTTATCTGATTGATTAAGTCTGCTGTTAAAGCTCTCTATTGTACATTTTTTTTCTTTACTTCAGCCATTGTACTCAACAGCTCCAGGATTTATTTTTGCTTCTTTTTTTATGGTTTCCATATCTTCTTTTTTTTTTTTTTTTGAGATGGAGTCTCACACTATCACCCAGGCTGGAGTGCAGTGGTGCAATCCTCTGGCAACCTCTGCCTCGTGGGTTCAAGTGATTTTCCTGTCTCAGCCTCCCAAATAGCTGGGACTACAGGTGTGCACCACCACTCCTGGCTATGTTTTTATTATTATTATTATTTTATTTAGTTGTCTGTGTGCTCTTGTAGCTCATTGAGTTTCCTTAATTATTCTATGATTATTTTGGATTTTTTTCAACATCTCATAGATATCTATTTTTGAGGGAGTAAGCCATGGGAGCTTTGTTTTCTTCCATTGGAATTATCATATTTCTTTGACTCTGTGTGTTTTTGATGCCTTGTTATGCTGTTTTCACTTATGAAGAAGAGCCAGTTTCTCCTATTTTCACTAAGTGGCTTTGGGAAAGAAGACTTTCCCCAGTGAAACTAGTTAAAGATACCGAGGGCTTTTCCAGTCATTTTAGGGATGTTAATACTCTCCTTTTGTTCCCTCTTATGCAGAATGTCTCAGAATTGAGTGTTTTCTATAGATCATGGAAAACAAGTCCTCTTGCTGACATCTCCCATATGTTTTCTCCAGGGGCGCTTTCTTCTACACTTGCAAAATCAAACTCACCGCTATAATCCACACCTGCTGTTGTGCTTATGTGCTATCTGCAGGAGTCCATGACATCAATGCACAGGGACATGCAAAGTCTCATCCATGGGTAGGGAAGTGTAGGGTGCGTGTTACTTGGCAGGGATTCTGCAGACAAGTTGGGGTTTATTGTTAGGCTCCTTTGTGGAGTTCATGAGCTGATTAGCAGATAAAGGCCTGGCTGTTGATAACCAAGAGCCAGTGGCTATGCACTCTCACTTCTTTTCCTTGCTACAAGATGCCCCCAGATAATTCAGTCATGTCAGTGCCATCAGTGTTCTGAGTGGAGTGAGACAGAGGTGGACCCTTTGGGCAGCATCCTAAAAGGTTCAGGAAGTTGGGCATTGACTTTGCTTTCAGTTTCCTCTGTGGGAGAAAACTGTAGACTGGCGGGGTGGAGGGACAAGCTGACCTCTTTTGGTACTACGTTGTGCTACTTTGGGGTAGGGGTGATGCAGGAAAAGTGAAACTGCTGTTCTCACTCCCTGCAGTGAGTTCACTTTCAGGTATTTTGTATTACTGGGCTACTGGAACCTATTAGCCAGAATCTGAGCCTTCTACAAAGATATTCTTGTCCACAGGTCATTGTTAAAATTGCTATTTTTGTGGGTACATGAGGATTGGAAACTTTTACTCTGCCATCTTAGGAATGTCAGTCTCATTAAACCTATTTTTAATAATAAGAATGGTAATTAGAACAACATTTTACTTATTTAAACATTGAGGTAATCAATTCATTTTGATATTCGTTATGTTCTATTTTGTATATATATGTATAAATACACAGTATATGTATTTTTTCATCCAAATATTTTGGAAAATACTTTTTAAAGAGAATAATTTAGTGAATTTCAACATAGTAAAAATAATTTGTTGTTTGATAAATGGATTTTTCAAAAATTATGTTTATTTACTTATTTATAGAATGATCCTTTACTCTCAGAAATGCCCAGGTTTAGATAATAAATTGTATGGTGACCCTAGATATTGGTTAATGATAATGTTTTGAGTCAAATTTTGAATTATATCTATTCTGAGTTCTTTTTATATAATTAAATACAACACCAATTATTTAAATAGTTAAATACAACACCAACATTTACAATTAAATAAACACCAATAAGCCATTTATCCCAATAGTGGACTTTTGTGAAAGTCTTTTTATCTCCTCCATGTTAAGTATTTACCCAAAAGAACAAATCAACCACTCATAAACTATGAATCAGGCTTCTACACTCTAGCCATGTCTCTAATTAAAATTTATATATTTGTTCATTCACTTTTGAAATATAAAAAAGTAAGTGATACATTATTTCTCAAAATATGTAAAATACTATATTTTGTTTAAAAAGAAAAAATGTCAGGTACAGGAGCAATTTTCCTTTGAAATAAAGCATCTATGTACTGCTATTTGTTTAGAATGTGTTTACTCATCAGATGAAAATGTACTGGATTTAAAAAAATGGCAGGTGATAGAGAAAGTTTATTAGCCTAGATATGAAATATAAGTAGCATGAAACACACAGCTTGTGTGTGTATATACACATGTGTTTGTGTGGTAATGAAACAAAATGGACTTAGTGATTGGTTGGTTTTACTCATATTCATTATGTCTATGTAATATTATCAGTTCTTTAGCCTATAGTGTTATCAGTTCTTCATTTTATCTTTCTTTTTTTTTTTTTTGAGATGGAGTTTTGCTTTTGTCACCCAGGCTGGAGTGCAGTGGCATGATCTCAACTCACTGCAACCCCTGCCTCCTGGCTTCAAGCAATTCTCCTGCCTCAGCCTCCTGAGTGGCTGGGATTACAGGTGACCACCACCATGCCTAATTTTTGTATTTTTTTTATTAGAGACGGGGTTTCACTATGTTGGCCAGGCTGGTCTCCAACTCCTGACCTCAGGTGATCCACCCAACTCGGCCTCCCAAAGTGCTGGGATTACAGGCGTGAGCCACCTTGTACGGCTGTTTTATCAGTTCTTTAGTCTATAATATTGCCCGTTTAGGCGCTACAGATATATTAAAAATATTCGTTCATGAAATAAAAACCAGGAGGTAATAAGAAAGCCGGTAATGTAAACGTTTCCCATTTCTTGTGAAAGAAGAATAAAGAATAAAGAATAAAGCTGTGGACTTTAACCAGTTATTGCTGCATCACATTCTGTTTGATATATTTTTATTTCATCTACAGTTGTGCCATAATCATCAAATTCCCAAAGTAAAAATATGTTAGGTTTATTTCATTATTTAAAGATACTTTAGATTTTATTTTCCTAAATTAACTTTTTGACTTGAAATATTATTTTGTCATTCAAGGAAGAAAGTGCCAGTATATTTTCACTTTGGGCCACTATTTTAAAATATTGGGCAAACAAAAGTAACAATAAAAATTAAAGCTGAGAAATTATGGCAAAGACAAAGTAAGACAAAAAACACTGACTTAGATTCTGAGATAAAAAGTCAGTTTTTGTTTGTTTGTTTACTTTGAGTTCTAGTATACGTGTGCTGAGCATGCGGGTTTGTTACATAGGTATACATTTGCCATGGTGGTTTGCTGAACCTATCAACCCATTATCTAGGTTTTAAAGCCCCATGTGGATTAGATATTTGTCCTAATGCTCTCCTTCCCTTTCCTCCCAACCCCCCGACAGGCCCCGGTGTGTCATGTTCCCCTCCCTGTGTCCATGTGTTTTCACTGTTCAACTCCCACTTATGAGTGAGAACATGCAGGTTTGGTTTTGTGTTTCTGTGTTAGTTTGCTGAGGATGATGGCTTCCAGCTTCATCCATGTCCCTCAAAAGGACTTGAACTCATTCTTTTTTTATCACTGCATAGTATTCCATTGTGTATATGTGTCCCATTTTCTTTATCCAGTCTATCACTGACGGGCATTAGGGTTGCTTCCAAATCTTTGCTATTGTAAATAATGCCGCAGTAAACATACACATGCATGTGTCTTTATAGTAGAATAATTTACAATCCTTTGGGTATATACCCAGTAGTGGGATTGCTGGGTCAAATGGTATTTTTGGTTCTGGATCCTTGAGGAATTACCACACTGTCTTCCACAATGGTTGCACTAATTTACACTCCCATCAACAGTGTAAAAGCGTTCCTATTTTCCACATCCTCACCAGCATCTGTTATTTCCAGATTTTTTAGTGATTGCCATTCTAACTTGTGTGAGATGTTGTGGTTTTTGATTTGTATTTCTCTAATGACCAGTGATGATGAGCTTTTTTTTTTCTTATGTTTGTTGGCCACATAAATGTCCTCTTTTGAGAAATGTTTGTTCATATCCTTTGCCCACTTTCTGATGAGTTGGTTTTTTTCTTGTAAATCTGTTTAAATTCCTTATAGATTCTGAATATTAGACCTTTGTCAGATGGATACATTGCAAAATATTTCTCCCATTCTGTAGGTTGCCTGTTCACTCTGATGATAGTTTCTTTTGTTGAGGAGAAGCTCTTTAGTTTAGTTAGATCCCCTTTGTCAATTTTGGCTTTTGTTGCAATTGCTTTTGGTGTTTTAGTCATGAAGTCTTTGCCCATGCCTATGTCCGGAATGGTATTGCCTGGGTTTTATTCTAGGATTTTTATGGTTTCAGGGTTATGTTTAAGTCTTTAATCCATCTTGAGTTAATTTTTGTATAAGGTGTAAGGAAGGGGTTTAGTTTCTGATTTGTGCATAGGACTACCAGGTCCCAGCAGCATTTACTAAATAGGGAATACTTTCCCCATTGCTTATTTTTGTCAGGTTTGTTGAAGATCAGATGGTTGTAGATGTGTGGTGTTATTTCTGAGGCCTCTGTTCTGTTCCATTGATCTATATATCTGTTTTGGTACCAATACCTTGCTGTCTTGGTTGATGTAGCGTTGTAGTACAGTTTGAAGTCAGGTGGCATGATGCCTCCAACTTTGTTCTTGTTGCTTAGGATTGTCTTTGCTATATGGGCTCTTTTTTGGTTCCACATGAAATTTAACATAGTTTTTTCTAGTTCTGTGAAGAAACTCAATGGTAGTTTGACAGGAATGGCATTGAATCTATAAATTATTTTGGGCAATATGGCCATTTTCACAATATTGATTCTTCCTATCCATGAGCATGGAATTTTTTTCCATTTGTTTGTGTCCTCTCTTATTTCCTTTAGCAGTGGTTTGTAATTCTCCTTGGCGAGGTCCTTCACGTCCCTTGTAAGTTTTTTCCTAGGTATTTTATTTTCTTTGAAGCAATTGTGAATGGTACTTCACTCATGATTTGGCTTTCTGCTTGTCTATTATTGGTGTATAGACATGCTTGTGATTTTTGCACATCGATGGGAAAAAGCCAGCTCTGACACTAACTATGTAATCTTGGCCTATATACCTTACCTTTCTAAGTTTGATAGTTTTCTACAATGAACCAAGTGGATAATAGTCACCTTTCAGTATTGTTTTGACAATTTAATTAAAATTATTTATATGTGCCTGTATAATTTATACAGGATTATAGAAATGATTATTACTATTTTTTGCAACAGAGTCTCACTCCATCACCCAGGCTGGAGTGCAGTGGCATGATCGCAGCTCACTGCATCCTCTGCCTCCCAGGTTCAAGTGATTCTCCTGCCTCAGCCTCCCAAGTAGCTGGGATTACAGGCACACTCCACCACACCTAGCTAATTTTTTATATTTTTGGTAGAGATGGGGTTTCACCATGTTGGCCAAGCTAGTCTCAAACTGCTGACCTCAAGTCAAGTGATCCACTCAAGTGATCCACCCGCCTCGGCATCCTAGAGCATCAGGATTAGAGGCATGAGCCACCACGCTTGGCCTAAAAATGAAATATTAATTTTCCAATAATTGAATGAATAATGGTAGAAATAAAAATATTTTTAAAACAGGAATTTTCATAAATATATCATTTTCTCCAGTTTTACTTGAGAAGTATTTTAGCAACTGTTTGGAGGAAGTATATACAAAAGAACTCATATATATATATTTGTTGTTGATGTTGTTGTTTTTTAATATCAGAGGAACTAAGAACAGCCTGCACAATAATGGTCTATTCAATTTGATATTTATTTTACATGTTTGACAAGCTGAAAGGCAAGTTGTGCCTCTTAGTTATGATACTACATATGTAATTGTGACTTTCTCAGAAATTTCAAAGATAATGGTAATTTCTTCTTTAAAACTAGCTTTATTAAGATATATTTCATATGCCAAAAATGCACACGTTAATGATGCACCTAGATGAGATTGGACATATCCATTAATTGATTGGGATTTCTTTATAAAAATCATTCTTCCACATAGAATACAATTTAAATGTAGTTTCTTCTTCTCCCTTCCTGGCCCCTCATGATAAAGTATTTTATTTGGCTTTATGTGAAGATGTTGTTGAGAATGAGGGAGGGAAGAGAAACAGCAGTGGCTTCAGAGTCTGCCTCATCTGTATCAGCTCTGCTATGCCAACTGCAAGGAACAAAATATAGCACAACAGTATGTTTTTGTTGGTAAAGTCAGCAGATGTGACTTAAAGATAAATAGGGACCAGATGTGATGATTTAGATAGTTTGCTTTTACATAGACAAATGTGGCTATAGCCATCATAATTGGGAAATGCTTTAGCTGCAGAATCCACTCTGTCTTGTAAGTGCCAAGTTTATGTTTCATACTCTCTTGGAAGTTCTAAAAGAAGTATAGACCATGCCCCCAAACCCTCTATAAACTATCATCTGAGACTGTGGAGTGTTAATTTAAATAAAATCAATAAAATGATTTAAAAGGTAGGTGTTTCTTTTTACACAGATTACAATGAAGGGCATTGTTTTTTGAGTTTCTATTGTTAAAAATAAAGAAAATAAAGTAAAAAAATAAGGAAAATAAAGAATAAGTATGTTTGGCAGAAGTGGCATGGAAATAAATTAGGGATGTAACAGTTGTGTTGATGGAGTTGAGCGATGATAATGTATGTTAAAAAATAAACAACTATCCTTAGAGTTGTGGGGCTATTTCTGAAAGTAATATTTATTTCCTTGGAAAATCTAATATGCTCAGACATTGTACTTCTGACCTTTGATTCTAAACACTCCAGGAAGCTGCAGATTAACCCAACCCTCTGCTGTTTTGGAAGCCTAGTTGAATCCTTTTAAAGAAAAGAAAAGGGAAAATATATCCCCCTTTTATTTGGTGAAATCTCTCAGCTGAAATTCCAGAATCAAAGGAAAAAAAATTGTATCAATTCTAAAAGCCAAGTCTGTTATTAACATTTGCTCCAGTCCTTTAGTTAATCTGAGCAATGCACTAGGCCAGTTATTCAGTTAATTACATAGCACTGAATTATTCTCACCTTTTCCTTCTTTTAAAAGCCTATACTATATAAACCTAGACATGATTAAAACACCAAGGGTTCTTTTTATCTTCACTCAGCAGATATATTTTTATAATTCCGGATGTGATGAGTGAGATTCTTCCTGTGATAGTCTACATCATCCTGTCATTACTCTGGGCTTTTATATGTCACATAATAAAGTAATCCCTTCAGACCTTTTATCTAACAATACCTTCAATGTATACTGTCAAGCTAAGTGTAAGCATATAGCATTCAGAACACTGTTGGAGATTCTATTAGAACTGACAATAGTATTTTTATAATGCAAATTACATTGCAATCCAGAAGAATGTGATAAAATAATTTTCTGATTTATAACTATGCTTAATTTCTGTGAATGAAGACAAAATTTTATGAATCAAAAAAGGGGTCAAAAATGCCACCTGCTGTCAGTGTTGAATTCTGATTCAAGCTATTATTAGTTTTGTGAGTCTCCATTTATTCATATGTAAAATGAAGATCATAATATCTAGCTTGTAGGGAGTTGAAGAAGATGAGTCATATTATATATGGTATAAAGTATTTAGTACATAGGAGAACTCAGTATACAGTAGTGCACGCATGGAGTCTGGTGGTCTAATTCTGACTCTTACTATGTGTTTGGGGCAAGCTCTTTAACTTGGTAAACTTCGTTTTTCTTATCTGTGGGATAATAATTACATTTTATAATTGAGGATTAAGCAAGATAATAACTGATGAAGTAGTTAGAATTGTTTCCTACACATTGTAAAGGCTCAATAAATGTTAGCTTTTATGTTTTTTTGATAAACCTTAATTCTCTCTTTCTTTAACTCATTATCTTTTTGTCTGTTTTTTTATTTTTATTTTTTGAGACAGAGTCTGGCTCTGTCGCCCAGGCTGGAGTGCAGCGGCGCTTACAGAATTTATAGTGATCAAGGAATATACAATTGGCCCACTATAGTCTGAGATCATTTTGACATCTATGCATGGCTCTTCAAAGCCTGAAGGTTGTCTTTGGGTGCCTGCATCTGCAAAAGTTATAATAATGCATTGGTACTACAATTCATAAGCACTTTCAATGCTCAACTTCAACTATATGGGAGACACATGCATTCAGTGTTCTTGTTCTGTGCGCTTATCCTTCAGACTTCTGTTGTTATGCATGAAATTATATTGTAATGTTAAGTAGCCCTCATTAATTAGTCAATACATTGAAAATGCATTGTTTTATGAAGTTCACTTTAAATTCATTCTTATATCGTATGCTGGTGAGATATGAAGAGCCAAAGTTAGGGTAATACACTATATTCACGGAGTTCATTCAGTCCCATGAATCACTGTCTGAGTGACAGCCCCTTATAGTTCACATGTGTAATTAATTTTTTAACTATATAACAAACTTTTTCCAAGATAACCAATTCAAGTATAAGAAAATACTAAAATTCCAAGTTCAGAAAGCTTTATGATATATAAGATCATAAAAGAAAATGAGGACGTAGAAGCTAGATTAAGTCATCAAGTATAAGTTACATAACTCCTTTGAATCTCAGATTGCATTTATGCAAATTAGAGATGAAAATAATACCTTCTCTAACTTCTTCACAGTGATATTTTATTTACCACTTTACCACTTTAATTCTCTTTCCACTTCAAGTCGTCTTATCATCTTCAATGACTCCATCATCTGATACAGATAATTCGAACAGTATTCTACTTCTTCACTCCCTCATCACAAGCAATTGCTTTCCTTGTCACTACAGATTAGATAGCTTTCATTTGTCCTGATTCTTGTGTTTATCCTTTTAAAAAAAAAAAACTTCTATAATCAGTGGTAAGTAACCTAACTTTTTGACCAGAAACTATATTTCTTCCACCTTAATTTGACTGTTTATTTATATCTACATAATTCAGTCTCTTGAAATCTCTACTTTCTTATATTCCAAGATCTTTCATCTTTCTTTACTTTCATATTTTTCAGCTAAGATCTTCTAGATTATTTTGACATTTTTCCAGTTCTGTAAATCATGTTGATATTTTTCTTATTGTGTTCATCTAGTAAAATTCCAAACCAAGATTCAAGTATTTTATATTCTTGCTTTGTGTATATATTATGATAGCAGGGTCTACTGAAACAAAATTACAGAGTAGAGTACACTAGTGATACGGTGTTGATGTCCCCTCCAAATTTTGTGTTGATATGTGTGAGAGGTGGGTCATGGTGGGAGGTGTTTGGATCCGGTGGGCAGATCCCTCATGGCTTGGTCCTGTCCTCATGATAGTGAGTGAATGCTTGCAAGATCTTGTTGTTAGAAAGTGTGGCACCTCTATCCTCCTCCCACTCTCTATCTTTCTCTCACTCCCGTCATGTGACGTGCCTGCACCCCATTTACCCTCTACCATGATTGAAAGCTTCCTGAGGCCATTGAAGAAACAGATGTTGAGGCTATGTTTCTTGTACAGCCTGCAGAACTCTGAGCCAATTAAACCTCTTTTCTTCATAAATTACCCAGTTTCAGGTATTTCTTTATATCAACACAAGAATAGCCTAGTAAAACTGGTGTTACTATAAATTCATAATTATCAATCTCACATATGCTCTCAGATTACCTACAACCACTAATTTATTCTAGAGAAAATCTAATCATGAAAATGAAAATAACTAATATTCTCTGAGTCACCTACCTATGAGCATATGAGTTAGATAGATACATACATACATACAAACATACATATAGGAAAACATATATATGCTTGTATATATATGTATATTAATATATATGTACATATACACATAAATATGTATATATATGTGTATATATATACATATATATATTAATACCACTGAAATAATTTTAGAGAATTTAAATCCTACTACATAATACATTTTATAAAATATTAAATTTGAATAGATGTGAATTTAACCAAAGATAAAGACAATCTTATGAATTTGAATGAAATCTGAGATTCTTGGAAATTTTCTGAAACGTGATTGTCATCATGGATTTTAAACTATACACTTACAATTTAGATACTACCAGTATTTAAGAAATTAACACATATTCCTCATACTCCATTTTCCCAAACCATCCATTTCCATAACATTAGTAGGTTTTATTTGTGGGGGCTCTTGTAACAATAATTTCCCAGTTGTTTCAATTCTACATTTATATGGATAAAATGCTCAATAGCTGTTCTTTTACCTTAATGACGTTATCTCTGGTATCTTTTTTGTCCTTATACTTTTGTCCGGATTTTGTCCAGAACTCTTTTGTTTTTTTCTGATTTTAAAAATGTATATAGGAGTGCTATATTGTCTACATTCTTACATTTTTCAAAAAATTTTAGTAATATTTATACATTATTCATATTCATATCTTGGAGCTTAGAACAAATATTCAAAACTGTGTGGAATTGCTCAATTCACTGCTTAGTTTCGAGAGCCCATAACAACACCGGTGCATATGAGGAGCCCCATAAATATTTACTGAATGAATAAATTAATATAACAAAACCAAAGTCAGGGCTTGAAACTATATCAGAGGTGTTTCCCAAAATGTTCATAATTACTAAAGTCACATAGGAAAAATAATTAGTTATTTCATTAAAATACTAAGTAACAAAAATCTTCATAGTTGTTGTTTAAAGTTTGAATATTTAATGGTTAATAAAAAGATGACAGTTTGAACAACTGTTGCATTAGAAAAAGCTGCTGTTTAGAGATCACTACTGACAGCAAAGTTACTACCAAATGTGTAAAAATATCAAAAGTGTAAGAAAGTGAAAAACAGTCATATGAGGCAATAGTAGACACACAAGGTGACTGAAGCAGTCACATACCTTAGCAACATTTTAGATTTTCTATGATTTTATGGCAACTAATAGAGGTAACTTCAGACATATCACAGATGGTATTTTCCTGTGCAGTTAAGATAAACTATAATAATAGCTTGCAGAAGTAGTGGTCACTTCTAAAAAGAAAAGCTCTTAGAGATAGGTCTACTATGCTCTCAATAAAGCCATGGAATAAGAAAGGAAATCCTTGGCACTTGCTCTATATTAATGATACTTACATTTTTGCGGCATGTTTTTATGAGTTAAGTGGATATTTACAGACACTATCTTTATTACAAGCATTCAAGGTAGAATGGTTACCCACATTTTATAAGCAAAGTTATTAAGGCTAAAAGAAGTTTGTATCCTTAGTGAAGAAAAGGTAACAAATAAATATCAGAGGCGAGTTTATATTCAAGTTTTCTGGTTACAAGTCAGATGTTATATTCTCTGAACTTTATCTTCTGATTTACAAGTAATTCTTGTGAATATCATGTATTTGTAATCACAACACTTTACACAAGGGAAGCTCATTCTTTAATGCATATTCCAGATGCTCTTGATAAACATTAGGGCCAGCAACGTGCCCTAAAGAAAGAGAAATACTAGTTGATACTAGGCAAATAGTATTATAGCATTTAATCATAGTCATTTCAAAATAATGGGGAAATATTCCATTATAAATACATGCTTTGAATTGATATAATTGTGATTTTCTACACAACATATTTATTAAGATGAGCATTCATTTGAATATATATTGTATTATATACATATTTTGAAACAACTAGTAGACAGGCATTTTTAAATGTTAATCTTATCTCCTCACGTATCAATATCTACACCAAGAGACATACCCACCTATAGAACTTGGAAATCTATCTGCTGGAAGATTCCCTAATTGCAGGCACATGCAGGTAAAAGAGCATTCTAAATTAAACAATTGTTAATCCAAAGAGGACTTCCAATAATATTTTGGCAAACAATCTCTATGTTTATGTGTTTGGAAACATATTTGAAAGTAAATTACTTCTTAATTGGACATATTTTATTAGAAATTAGGTAAAGCATCAAAGTTAATGACACATTGAAATGTAACTCCCCAAGTCCTTTTAGAGAGTTCATTTAATATTTTGCAAACAGAAAAGAGAAACTTGTTTATCTAATTAAGAAAGGTAGCATCTTATCAGAGTCAGGGAACTCTGATATAATTTACATGCCAAGAGTTACTAAAGTGATTAATTTTGTTCATTATTTTCCATAGTATATCCACGTATTTAAACATCTGCTAATAAGTGCAGGAAGGAATAACTGTGTGAGTTTTCCACAATGATAAATCCAGGTTGTAACCACATGGTCTGAGACTCTTGCAGTCATTTTCATTCTTTTTTATCTTGTAGCAATATTTTGTTGAGAGTCTGAGTAAAGCCTAGGATTGAAGGTTTCATTTCACTAGAGTCAGAAGCAGGTGGAATGATTCCAATAGAGTGGGAAAGAAGACATCCATGTCAACAAATTCATCAAGGTTTATTTTTCATTTCTTCCACAGTCTTTCTGCTGAAATATGGTCTGGCTGCTTTGCTGCATCATGGGGGAAAGCAACAGCACAACATAATTCAAAATAAACAGTTTCACAATCTCACAGACATAAAGGACAGAAAAATATATCTCTGGAGTTGTTTGCTCTTCTAAATAACATTCATTAGTTTGCATTTGTTGATAAAAGCTGCCTATTAGGTATATCAATCGATGTGTTCCCTGTTAATATTTACTGAAAACCATAATCAATCTTGGGGTTGGTCTTCATCTCTATTAAGTTTTTGTAATTTAATGTGTACTTTATTTTTCTTAAATACAGAAGATGGGAGTTCAGTCTCTAGAATCCCTTCCAGTTCTAACATGCTAAGACTCTATATAAATTTTTCTTTAATTTTACTTAAATACCAAATTCTAATAGCTGAATTCATCAGAATCTGGCAGGTTATTGTTAATTCTATACCATTATACTTTTGGATTAAGTAATATCAAAAACCTCTTTAAAAGTATTATTATTCTTAATCATGGTAATATACACATATCATAAAACTTACCCTGTTAACCATGATTAAGTATACAGTTCAGTAGTGATACAATGATAGAGGCAGGAGGCAGAGATATTCTATGCAGACAGGGGTGGGTCCCTGGCAAAACCCCACCTTCCAGCCAAAAGCCTGAAACCAATGGCCCAAAGTGAGAAATTCTGTCCTTGTTTTTCTGCTCGAATGTTGCCTTTTCCTAAACTACCCATGGGCCACCTTGTCCCCGATCTTGTGCCTATAAAGACCCCAGCAGAGAGAAAAAGCAGTTGGATGTCAGGAAGAAGAGGCTGGATGTCAGGGAGAGGCAACTTGACTTTGGAAGAGAGAGGCAGGGAGCTTGACTTCAGGGGAGAGCGAATTGCCCTTCCCATCCCGTTTCTGGCTCCCTTCTGTGCTGAGAGTTGCTTTCTTCATTCAATAAAATTCTCCATATTCAACATCCTTCAATTCATTTGCGTGATCCCATTCCTTTTGGGCACTGGACAAGAGTTTGAAATGCACTGGGGTGCGGACACCCCAAAAAGGCTGTCACACTGGCTCTTTGCCCTCACTGGAAGAAGGCAGCCACCCCACATGACGAGGCAAAGGGCTCACTGAGCCGTTAACACTTAAGCCATCCGTGGACAGCAGAGCTGAAAGAGCACCGTAGCATGCCCTCTGGGGCTTCGGGGATCACAGGCAGTCCTACCTGGACGCCGTATGGCCCCTATGGAGTTCGCTCCTTCCAGTGCCCAAAAGAGGCAGGATCTCATACTCACTTGCCTATGTGCTCCCTTCCACAAGGGGTTGAGAGTGGTGAGCAGAGTTCTTGCCAATGCCCAAAGAGCTTTCTCGGGTTCCTGTACTTGTTTGCTCGCATGCTCCCTCCTACGAGAAATAGACAGGGGTGGGCTGAGTAAACAAGGCACCCCTGCACCTCTGTGAAGGGTCCCATGAATGAGTCAAGAAAATATCCATCATCAGTGTTAATGTATTTACATGTCGTGCAACCAATCTCCGTAACTTTTTTTTAACAAAACTGAAATTCTACATCCATTAAGCAACAACTCCCCACTTCCTGCACGCCCCCCCCCATCCGTTGAAATCCCCATTCTACTGTTGGTTTCAATGAATTTGACTACTTTAGAAACCTCATATAAGCGAAATTACACAAGATTTGTATTTTATGACTGGTCTATTCCACTTAGCATTTGACACAGGATATTAGATCCCATAGTGCAGACGTACTACATTTCCTGCATTTTGTATCTTTTGAACAGTGATTGAATTGTCTACTAATGAATTACACAAACAAACAAATAAAAACCACCCTGAGCTTAGTGGCATACAACAACAACAGTGGCCTGTTATTATTATTTAACCCTGAAAATAATGAAGTGTCATTTTTGAATCATTCTATTCATTAGACGCTAGGCATTGAAAATGGTAAGAGGAGAGGAATTAGACTCCCATATGCAAGAGGAAAGGAATTAGACCAACCTTCAAAGAGAAGAATGCTAAAGGATTTGAAAATATATGTTAAAACCACCATAAACAGTGTCACAAAGGTAACAAGCATATATTTCGTTGTCTTCATATATATTTCTATTAATCCTAATTGCATTTTTAGATGTGTACAACTTATAAACATTTGTCTGATATTTTGATAATGGTGATTAAAGAATACTAAAATAGAAAACTGTCACACAGAATGTTGCTAGATGGCAAAAGCTCAAAGTGAAAAAAAATAGCAATAATCTTCCCCAGTACACACTGTTGATTTGGAAGACAAGGGCCTTTCATAGGCTGACCCTTGCCTGATAACCATGGGTTATTATGATAGCAGTAGGGTAGGATGACGATATACCACAGTGGTATAAAATACATGACAACTAGGTGGAAGATGGTTGTGCCTTATTGCATTGTGCCCAAGTACTGCTACATCAGACAAATATCCTAAGAACACGTGGTTTTGTATTTTGTACTTAGGCTTACGGGCTTTGGAAGAGCTTCTAGATATCTAAATTTTTAGCATTAATTAACTCTCACCATTTAGATTTTTTAGAAAAATAAAAACCTCTTGAGCATTTAGCAAAAATGCTGAAATGTAGAACCCATAGTGCAAAGATACTGTATTGCTCATGATATAAAGTAGTTTCAAGCAAGTTACGGAACTACCTAATAGCAAATTTGCAAACCATGTATTTGAATAGGTAATTTCTTTCATAATAATTTCGTTTCTCTGAAATATTTGCAAATAAGAAAGCATATTTTCTTTCTTAATAATTTCTTTTATTATTGGAGTTCTACAACTTAAGAATCACTTATTCATAAATAATATACAAGTAAAAACTAGCCTATGTTCTCTATTATTGATATCATTTATAGATTAAACATTTATTTATAAATATATGTACATATATCGATATATATATGTATGTGTGTGAAAAATATATATACTCACCATATGACTTGGAAGAACAAGGGATTTTTACATATTAACTAATGAATGAAGCATTTTCATTTTCGTAGATAATTCATAAACCATTGTGAATTATAAAAGTAAATTAAAACTTAATATCCATCTAAATAACTTGTACAATATTTAGTAAGATTTAAATAGTTTTAAAATTGTGATTGCTGAGGACCCTTTTTTCATACTTTGGATAGCATAAATTTGGTATTCTGAACGTAGAGGCAACACTTAAATGAAATTTGAATCATAGATTAAAGTCATAATTATAGCATCTAATTGCAAGAAATCAAGGTATAAAGAATAAGAGATCAGTCAAATAAGAAGTAACATGTGCTGGGAATATCCATGGTGCTAGGAACAGATGTATGTTACCTTCATTTTTCAGTTGAGGAAACTAAATTTGGACCTTATAAAAATTAAGTCATTTATTCAGTTACACAACATTCAAACACGTTTGTTCAAAACCGATGTTTCACTAAATTTATCTACCTATGTTTTTAAATGAAATTGTGTGTAAGATCCTCATTTTGCTTTTTATTTTAAAGCTGGAGCCATATTCCTCTAGCTATCCTAAACCTTCTCTGATGACCATTGGTTTGATATTCAACATTTCTCGCCTCCCTGCAGCAATATTTACATTACCTTTACACTGATGTTAACTGGACCCTCCACTCCTGATCACAACTCCTCTCCCAGTTTAGCCAAATTTAAGGTTGCTTTTGGTGATAGTGAGTCACTTTAACAAGTTACTTAGAATCACTTGGTGCAATTATTTAAAGGGAGGCAGAGTGATACAAAGGAAGTGGTATAGAGAATACAAAATGTCTATGCCTATCACATTATATCACTCAATAAAAGTTAATGCATATTATTATCAATATTGTACTTGCATCTTATTTAGCAATTAGCTTATAGACATAATTAGAGCATTTTCAAAGCTAATGTTTGTTTTTTTAACTGTTAAGAATATTACCATGAGAATTCTAAGCACTTTATCAATCCAGAGAGCCTGTGATTAAAAGCATATTCAAAATGAAGGGATTCTTAAAATGACCAATAATTTATTACTCAATATGCAAACTTAATGTGACATTAGTTCATGAAAGCAAACATAATTTATGAGAGGATTTGATATTTCAAAAGTAAGCCTTAAAAATATCAAAAATTATTTCTCATGTAGCTATACTCAGAATGTACTAAAGGATGTTCTCCCTCCAAAAAAGACAAAACACTAAGGAATATAAATTAGCATTGGCCAAAACCGAGACATCCCTTAGAGTAAAGGACTATTTTCTAGAATAGAGGCTAAACAGTGTCTCAACAATGTGGCAGAATGAAAGGTCTAGAGATTGGTCAGAAAAACCTAGAAAAGATATCTCTGTTGGGGGAGGCTATTTAGATGTATAATATAATATTCTAACAGACTTGACAGTGTAGAAAATGTGTTGTGCTGCATTTAACAAAGCTCTAGAAGATTCACACAGCAGAGCTCAAGGTACACATTTTACGTTAATAAACTATCTTAATTCCTTTCTTTCTTCTTTCCTTCCTTTTATTTTATCCCTCTCTGTTTCACCCCTTTCCTTGTTCTCTTTTTTTTTTAATATTTTGATTTACACTGTAAAGAAAAACTAAAAATATTGTAAATTCAAAACTAATTCAGATAAACAACCAAAAATATGTATACCTGCTTGATTAACAGAATATATACCTTATAGCTGCGCAATATTTCTTTATACTACTGGAACATTACTTTCTGTGATTCACCACAATTTTCTTTTTTTTACCAAATTGCTTTATGTAGATACATTAATGACTCATATTTTCCCCATGCAAATCACTATATTTAAGTCATATGAGGCTTTGAAGTTTTGAGCACATCACCAAATATAATTTTAACTAGAATGTTTTGTTTTCCTGTTTGGTTAATCACATTTTATATTTAACAATGTAACTGAGAGAATTGTTTACTATGGTTTAAACAGTATTTATTCTGCTTTTATTGACAACAGGCACTTAAATTTTTAGCATCATATTTCTCATTATTTAGATATGCCATATCATATATAGATGTAATTCTTAGAATATATGATCCATTTATGTTATTTCAATATGGATTCATCCTTCTTCATTTTGCTGAAACCTATTCCACCCTCTTTTGTGCAGCCTCCTGCATCGGTCCATTGCCCAATTTATTTC
Organism: Symphalangus syndactylus; assembly: GCF_028878055.3. Lineage (NCBI taxonomy): Eukaryota > Metazoa > Chordata > Mammalia > Primates > Hylobatidae > Symphalangus > Symphalangus syndactylus. The sequence continues at coordinate 18,425,363 of NC_072428.2, forward strand.
ATTTCTGTATCTTGATCTTAGTGCATATTATTTTGATTCACTTATGATACTACAACATCATTTTATATTATCTTTCACTTCATTTTGGTCATTATGGTTTACATTTTCATCATCTCAAATCCAAGTCATATCATTTTTGAAGCAAGTACTTGTCATTGTGTGTCCAATTATAATTGTCTTCTTTTATTTCCTGTTATCCTGAATTCAATTACCCTTGTTATTCATTTCCCATCATTTTATTGTTTTCAATTTGATTTTCTAAGGCTCTGGTTCTGCTAATATTACTTTACAATATATTTTTTCCTGATTTTATTTACTTGATTTTCATTTATGATTGTTTAGGTCTTATCTATACATATGAAGACTTCATCTTATGCCTTTTTGTATTTATCATTGTTTTGATTTAAGCAATGTTTTTAAAGATATAGTATTTTTTTGAGACAGAGTTTTGTTACTTCACCCAGGCTGGAGTTCAGTGGTGCAATCTCAGTTCACTGTAGCCTTGACCTCGCAGTTTCAAGCAATCCTCCCACTTGAGCCTCCCAAGTAGCTGGGACTATAGGTGTGCACCACCATACAAGGCTAATTTTTGTATATTTAGTAGAGTTTCACCATCTTGCCCAGGCTGGTCTCAAACTCCTGAGCACAAGCAATCCACCTGCCTCAGCCTCCCAAATTGCTGGGATTACAGATGTGAGCCACTGTGTCTGGCCTAAAGATTTACTGTTAACCTGCCTAATTTTTTCACAAGTTTGAATAAATTGTACTTGCTAAATTCATCTAACATTATTTTAATAATAAGTTATATCATTACAAGATTTGCATATTCTTCCTTTTTATTCATATTTTTGAGTTAATTTTACTCTATTCATGTTCTGATTGAACTTGTATATTTAGCTAAATATCACACCAGTTAATTGCTGGTAAAGATGTTATAATTTCCATATAATTCTAAATTTTCTTTTACTTTATGAAAGAGAAGTTAAATAGTGATCTTAAATTCACTTTTAAGTCTCTCAATTTTAATCAGGAAAGTGAAAAGGTAGAATTTTACTTTATTATTAATAGTAGAAAATTTTAATTACAGCTGAGTTTCAAAGAAGTTTACCTTAAACTGACTGTGTGCCTCGGAAACTGGAGGCAAAGTATTAGATGTGTGTAATTATGAAAATATTAAGCAAGATTTCTAATATGGTTTTGCTCTATGTCCCCACCCAAATCTCATGTTGCATTGTAATCCCCACATGTCAGGGGAGGGACCTAGTGGGAAGTGGCTGGATCATGAAGGTAGGTTTCCCACGTGCTGTTCTTGTGATAGTGAGTGAGTTTTCATGAGATCTGATGGTTTAAACCTCTTTTCTTCATAAATTACCCAGTCTCAGGTAGTGTATTAGTTTGTTCTCACACTGCTATAAAGATACTCCCTGAGACTGGGTAATTTATAAAGAAGAGGTTTAATCGACTTACAGTTCTGTGTGGCTGGGCAGGCCTCAGGAAACTTGCAGTCATGGCAGAAGGTCAATGGGAATCAAGGCTCATCTTACGTACATGGTGGCAGGAGAGAGAGAGAGTGTAAAGGAAACTGTCACTTTTAAAACCATCAGATCTCATGAGCACTTTCTCACTATCATGAGAACAGCATGGGGGGAAAAGCCTCCATGATCCAATCACCTCCCACTATGTCCCTCCTTCAACACATGGGGATTAAAATTTGATATAAGATGTGGTTGGGACACAAAGCCAAACCGTATCATTCTGCCCTAGTGCCTCCCAAATCTCATGTTCTTTTCACATTTCAAAATCAATCATGCCTTCTCAACAGTCCCCCAAAGACTTAACTCATTCCAGCATTAACCCAAAAGTCAAAGCCCATAGTTTCGTCTGAGACAAAGCAAGTTCCTTCTGCCTGTGAGCCTGTAAAATCAAAAGCAAGTGAGTTACTCCAAAGATACAAAGGGGATACAGGCATTGGGTAAATGTTCCCATCCCAAATGGGAGAAATTGACCAAAACAAAGGGGCCACAATCCCCACACGAGTCTGAAACCAGGGTTAAATCTTGAGATTAAATCTAAAAGCTCCAAAATGATCTTTGACTCCATGGCTGACATCTAAGTCACGCTGATGCAAGAGGTGGGCTCACATGGCCTTGGGCAACTCCACTCCTGTGGCTTTGCAGGGTACAGCCCCCCTCACAGCTGCTTTCAGAGGTTGGCACTGAGTGCCTGCAGCTTCTCCAGGTGCATGGTGCTATCTGTCAGTGGATCTACCTTTCTGGGGTCTGGAGGAGCTCTTCTCACAGCTTCACTAGGCAGTGCCCTAGTGTGTCCAGAATTTATTCCTTCTGGTGGATTCTTGGTCTTGCTGACTTCAGGAATGAAGCCGCAGACACTTGCGGTGAGTGTTACAGTTCTTAAAGATGGTGTTTCCAGAGTTTGTTCCTTCAGATGTTAAGATGTGTCTGGAGTTTCTTCTCTGCATTAATGAAATTCAATACTGTTGAGTGACTTCGACAAATACAAGCAAACCAAAATCTCTGGAAAAAACTAAAGATGTCTGTAATGCTTAATAAGAATGTCCAGGGCTGAAATTTTACATTTAGCAGCTTTATCTTTTGTATAAACATTGGTTCTTGGTCTCACTGACTTCAAGAATGAAGCCACAGACCCTCACAGTGAGTGTTACAGCTCTTAAAGATGGTGTGTCCAGAGTTTGTTCCTTCTAATGTTCAGATGTGTCTGGAGTTTCTTCCTTCCAGTGGGTTCGTGGTCTCGCTGACTTCAGGAATGAAGCTGCAGACCCTCATGGTGAGTGTTACAGCTCATAAAGGTAGTGCAGACCTAAAGAGTGAGCAGCAACAAGATTTATTGTGAAGAGCGAAAGAACAAAGCTTCCACAGCATGGAAGGGGACCCAAGTGGGTTGCCGCTGCTGGCTTGGGTGGCCAGCTTTTATTCCTTTATTTGGCTCCACCCACATCCTGCTGGTTGTTCCATTTTATAGAGTGCCAATTGGTCCATTTTAAGAGTGCTGATTGGTCCATTTTACAGAGTGCTGATTGGCGCGTTTTTACAGAGTGCTGATTGGTGCGTTTACAATCCTTTAGCTAGACACAGAATGATGATTGGTGCATTTAGAATCCTTTAGCTAGACAGAAAAGTTATCCAAGTCCCCACCCAGCCTAGAAGCCCAGCTGGCTTCGCCTCTCAATCCCCCCTCTAAACAGCACACCCCAACTGCTGTTGGGAATTGGGCGATGACTGCTCTAGCTAGAAGGGGAACTCTTTAAGCCAGTGACAGGGCCAGTGGATCAGTCCAGGGGTCCTCAGTAGAAGTTATTAGTTAAGCTCATTTGAGGTTCCATTTGTAAGACCATCTGTAGCTTACTAGCCTTGATCCTAGAGGAAACAAGTTTGACAAGGAGGTTAAAAATACAGGGCCCGAAGGTGAGTAATAGCAAGATGGCTGCCACGGGACCTAGAAAGGAGAGAAGCCATGTTGCCCAACTCCAGAGATTGGTATAAGAATTTGAAAGGTGTTGTCTGATTTCAGAAGCCTTTTCCTGTAAATGCTGGGCAGCGTCTCATACTATCCCTGACTGGTTAATGTAAAAACAACACTCTTCCCCTGAGAAGGTGCAGAGTCCTCCTTTCAGTGAGGAGGTTTAGGCTTTGGTGGTTTTGGAGAGTCACTGCTGCCAAAGAGTCTATTTGGGATTGTAGTGTAAGGATAGATTTTGTTATTTCTTGCAAACTGTCTGAGAAATCCTTTGAGAATGTGTGGTAGTAGGATAATGAAGTAGATAAACTGGCTATTCTGGTTCCTGTAGCAGTAGCCATTCCTAACCCTATAAGTAGGAGTATTAGTTGTATGGCTCTACGCTGATGGACTTGAGCTTTGAGGGGTACTGATAGGGTCTGATTTCCTCAAGATTAGAAGTTAGGATAATACATTGTTACACTGTTAACTTTCAGCAAACTTTACTTCTGTTGAAAACCTTGTATGTTTGGGATTTTAATTATTCTTTGCTATTAATAAGACCTTGTTCAGTTCATATTAACTTAGAATTGGTATAGATGGCTCCTTCCTGATTCTGGAAGTACTTTAAGGTTTGGCTGAGTGCAAACAGCTCCCACATTTCAGCAGACCTATTATCAGCAATTTTCTTAACTCTGCTTCTGCAAGAGTTTCCTTATCACATACTGAATACCCATCGTGTCTTTTTTCCTTAATTGCCAGGAGGAACCATCTATCATCCTGTGATGAAGGGAGTTCCTCCTAGGTATGGTCGGATCTTTGTATGGTAATTAAGATTTAGATCCACTGTTAGGAAACCTGCTGTGTTAAAGATTTTTGATACACTGTTTTTTCTTTACTCCTTCCATCTTTCTTTCTCTTTGACTTCTTCTTTGTCTTTCTGACTCCTTCTTTGTCTGTCTCTTCCTCTCTCTGTCTCTTCTCTTTGTATCTCTGTTTCTTCCTCTCTGTCTCTTTCTCTGACTTTCTGTCTCTTTCTTTCTTTCCTTTCTGCTGCCTCTGCCAGCTGCGTATGCTGCTGTTCTCCTCTCTCCTTCCCCTTTTGATGGCTTCAGCAGTGTAAGACTGCCACCTCCTTGGGTTTTTGCACTGCATGCAATAACTCCATGTTTCCTTGTGATATTTAATAGGTGTTCCCCCAGAGGTTAGGAACCCCCTTTCTTTCTGTATTGCAGCATGGGCATGTAGGATTAGACAAGCATACTTACTATCTGTAGCAAAGTCTCCAAATTACAACTGAGGAGGTGGGAGAAATACCTGGTTACAGGCTGTCCCAGGATTCCTCAGATGGTAACAGACCTTGAGAACAGCTGTCTGGGACAGGAGATTAACACTGAGAAAGCCATGCCAGTGTCCAGGAGGAGGTCAATTTCCTGGCCCTCAAAGGTTAAACGTACCTGGGGCTTAGTGAGGGTGATGATATGAGCTGGTGCTTGCCCCAGGCACCCTCAGTCCTGTTGTTGGATCATCTGGTTGGGGGCTTCTGGCCCAGAGAACCTTTGTCCTCTGGGGCAGTGTACCTTCCAGTGATTGCCTCAGCACAGTGGACATGGGTGAGGGGGCAGCTTGTTTCTTGTTGGACAATCTTTTTTAAAGTGTCCTTGTAAAGCACACTGATAACAAGCCCTACCAGGTGATTGGCCTGTTCCATTTTCTGTCCTCTCTGAACCACCAAGATTTGTTTGTCTGAGGGCCATGACTAAGGCTGTGGCCTTTCTCTGATCTCACTTTTCCATTTTAGCCTGTTCCTCTTGGTCCCTATTATAGAACACCGAGGTTGCCAGGTTTAGTAATGCCTCCAGATTTTGTTCAGGGCCCAGGGCTCACTTTTGGAGCTTTCTCCCAATATCTGCAGCAGATTGGGTAACAAACTTATCTTTTTGGATCAATTGACCGTCGAGTGATTCGGGTGACAAGGGAGTATATTTTCTTAAGGCCTCCCATAACTGCTCGAGGAAGGCAGAAGGATTATCTTCCTTTCTCTGAGTTATGGTGGACAACATTGAATAATTCATGGTCTTTTTCCTAATTCTCCTTAGTCCTTCTAGAACACAGGTCAACAGATGTTTGCGACTCCAGTCCCCATGATCTGAGTTGAGGTCCCAGTGGGGATCCATACTGGGGATGGCTTGCTGACCTGTAGGGAATTTGTCCCTTTCTTCGGCTGTCATTCTATCATTTACTTAAGATGCCGGGCATCTCCAAACTTTCAGGCTGCAGCTAAAGCCGCATTCTTTTCATTAAAGGCCAGGGTTTGATATAACAGTAGCATGACATCTCTCCAAGTGAGATAGAAGGTTTGCCCTAGACCCTATAGGATATCTATATACCTATCAGGATCATCTGAAAGCTTCCCCAGGTCTGCCTTGATCTGCTTTGAATCAGAGAGGGAGAAGGGGACATGTACCTGGGTTGAGCCAAATTCCCCTCCCCCTATAGCTTGAAGGGGACATAACCGATAGCCTGGGGGGTTTTAATGGTCCTTTGGAGATTTCTTTGCTTGTTTCCTTCTGGGTGGGGGAGATTAGAGGAGACTTATCATTAATAGGAAGGGGAGCTACAGGGAGGCTAGGATATGGGGGGTAAGCTGAGAGGTCCTCCTGTGGGATGTAAATTGCAAGCTTTGCATAGTTGTGTATTCTCCTTCAATGAAAAAAAAACTTGGACATAAGGTATTTCACTCCATTTGCCTTCCCTCTTACAGAAAAGGTCAATCTGCAGGATAGCATTGTAATTTATACTTCCCTCAGGTGGCCATTTTTCCCTATCAGAGAGAGAATATTTGGGCCATAGTGCAGAAAAAAAATGAGCCACCCCTTTTTCAGGTTTTGCAGGTCAAATTGGTCCCAATAGCTTAGGATGCATTTCAAGGGTGAGCCTGTTGGTGTCTGAGTGTTTCCCATCTGAAAGACAAAACCACCTGGGGTTTTGGTTTGTTTGTTTCCCCCACTCCCTGCCCCACTCCAGTGGTCACTGGACCCTGCTGATCAGAATAGTTGCACTCACTGACACAGCAGCAGAAACACCTCTTCCCCAAGAACCCGCAACAGTCCCTGGACCCTGCTGATCAGAATAGTTGTGCTCACCGATGCAGCAGCAGAAACACTAGTTTTCCTCCTAGACCACAAGGAGGAAGAAGGAAGTCAGATTTAGTGATTTAGTGGCCTTTACTGACGCATTCTCAAAAACCTGCACCCTTGCCTGTCCTCCTAGATCACAAAGAGGACTGAGAAAAATCAGATTTAGTGGCCTTTACGGATGCATTCTCGAAAACCTGTTAAAGTCCTAAGCATTCTCCTGTTAGTATTGGGACTTTAATCCATCCTATAAAGATGTTATGCCCCAAAAATTAAGTGGGTGGCCATACCTTGAGGGAGGGAAGAGATCTCCAGGGTTGGAAGAGTGATGCTTTTTGTCCTCACTTGAATAGGAAGGATATCATTCCTGAGGCTCCCCATATCCTAGCTTCAGGAATAGCTTTTGTTAGGCATGCTATTCTGAGGAGGGATCCTAAAATTCCAGATAAGATAGTCCCCCTGCTGACGAGGCTTTGGGCAAAAATTATGTCTTTCTGATTGGTGAGCCCAGGTGCCTAAAGAAGGGAATAGAGTCCTGAAGTTTACACTAGAAATCATTCTTATAGGAGAAACTAGAAAAGGACCAGAGATAGGAAGTAGTTTTTAGAAGCAGGACTAGCCTCGGAGAAGAGAGGCGAGAGGAAGTTGTCTGACAGGCATTAGGACCCAGGAGGCAAGGGTCAGGATAGATAGGATAGATGAGCAAGTCTCACTTGGGCGACGTGACTTTGAGAGTTCCACTCATGGCCGCAGGGTCAACCAACTTGTCAGGACCCCGGAGCTGAATGGCTTTCCTCTCTGTTGACCCTCGGCTCAGCCCAGAAGTACAGGAAAAGCCTGGTTCCAGGCAAACCAATGCTCCCAACTCCAAAGAGTCAGGGGTTGTGAGAGAGCCCTTTCCCAGAAAGCCTGACAGCTGTGTCTAGTCCAGCAGCCATGCTAGTCACTTTTAACTGGCCAATAGGTGCCCAGTATTTAGCCCCGAATTCTAAGGAAAAATAGGACAGAATAGCAAGTGAAAGGGGTCCAATGGTACTCACCACTTGGCAATAGGTGATAGTCCCTTCATGGTCGCCAAAATGTGTCTGGAACACACTGGTCAGACCAGTGGGTTCTTGGTCTCGCTGACTTCAAGAATGAAGCCACGGACCCTCGTGGTGAGTGTTACAGCTCTTAAAGATGATGTGTCCGGAGTTTGTTCCTTCAGATGTCAAGATGTGTCTGGAGTTTCTTCTATACATTAATGAAATTCAATACTGTTGAGTGACTTCCAGACAAATACAAGCAAACCAAAATCTGAAAAAAACTAAAGATGTCTGTAATGCTTAATAAGAATGTCCAGGGCTGAAATTATACATTTAGCAGCTCTATCTTTGTATAAACACTGGTTCTTGGTCTCGCTGACTTCAAGAATGAAGTCGCAAACCCTCGCAGTGAGTGTTACAGCTCTTAAAGATGGTGTGTCTGGAGTTTGTTCATTCCAATGTTCAGTTGTGTCCAGAATTTCTTCCTTCCAGTGGGTTCATTGTCTCGCTGACTTCAGGAATGAAGCTGCAGACACTCGTGGTGAGTGTTACAGCTCATAAAGGTAGTACAGACCCAAAGAGTGAGCAGCAGCAAGATTTATTTTGAAGAGCGAAAGAACAAAGCTTCCACAGCATGGAAGGGGACCCAAGCGGGTTGCCACTCAGGTGTCCAGCTTTTATTCCAATATTTGGCCCCACCCACATCCTGCTGATTGGTCCATTTTGCAGAGTGCTGTTTGGTCCATTTTACAGAGTGCTGATCCATTTTACAGAGTGCTGATTGGTGCGTTTACAATCCTTTAGCTAAACACAGAGTGATGATTGGTGCATTTACAATCCTTTTGCTAGACAGAAAAGTTCTGCAAGTCCCCACCTGACCCAGAAGCCCAGCTGGCTTCACCTCTCACTATGGGGGTCCTCTGTCAGGGCTGGAACCCTACATTTCTCTCTGCATTACCTTAGCAGAGGTTTTCCATGAGGGATTTGCCTCTGCAGTAGACTTCTGCCTGCTTATTTAGGCATTTATATACATCCTCTAAAATTTAGGTGGAGGCTCCCAAAGCTCAACTCTTATCTTCTGCACACCTGCAGGCCCAACACTATGTGGAAGTTGCCAAGGCTTAGGATTTGCACCCTCTGAGGCAACAACGTGAGCTGTATGTTGGCCCTTTTAGCCATGGCTAGAGCTGGAGCTGCTGGGATGCAGGGCACCCAGTCCTGAGGCTACACAAAGCAGCTGAGCTCTGGGCCTGGCCCACAAAACCATTTTTCTCCTTGAAGATCTCTGAAATGCCTTGGAGCCATTTTCTTCATTGTCTGGTTGATTAACATTTGGCTTCTCATTATTTATGCAAATTTCTGCATCTGGCTTTAATTCCTCTCCCAGAAAATGGGTTTTTCTTTTCTACCACATAGTTAGGTTGCATATTTTCCAAACTTTTACGCTCTGCTTGCCTTTTAAAAATAAGTTCCAATTTCAATCCATCTCTTTGTAAGCTCATATAACTATATGCTTTCAGGAAAAAGCAGGACACATCTTGAATGCTTTGCTGCTTAGAAATTTCTTCTGCCAGCTACCCTAAATCAGCTCTCCCAAGTTCAAATTTCCAAAGGTCTCTAAGGCAGAGGCAAAATGCTGCCAATGTCTTTGCTAAAGCATAGCAAGCGTGACCTATGCTCCAGTTCCCAAAAAGTTTCTTATCTCCATCTAAGACTATCGTAGCCTGAACTTCCATATCACTATCAACATTTTGTTCAAAACCATTAAACAAGTCTGTAGGAAGTTACAAACTTTCCTACATCTTCCTGTCTTCTTCTGAGCTCTCCAAATTTTTCCAATCTCTGTGTGTTACCAAGTTCCAAAGTCACTTCCACATCTTCAGGTTATCTTCATAGTAGTGCCACATTCCTGGTACCAATTCTCTGCATTAGTCCATTCTGACACTGCTATACAGATACTGCCCTGAGACTCATTTATAAAAAAAAGAGGTTTAATTGACTCACAGTTTCACATGGCTTGGCAGGCCTCAGGAAATTTACAATCATGGTGGAAAGTGAAGAGGAAGCAAGGCACATTTTACATGGTAGCAGAAAACAGTGAGAATGGAGGGGAAACTGCCACTTTTAAAATCATCAGATCTGGTGAGAACTGCCTCACTATCATGAGAACAGCATGGGAGAAAGCACCCTGATGATCCAATCACCTCCCACTATGTACCTCCCTCGACATGTTGGGATTACAATTTGAGATGAGATTTGGGTGGGAAGACAAACCTAAACCATATCAGGTAGTTCTTTATAGCAATGTGAAAATGGACAAACACAATTTCTTAAATGCTGAGCCAGAAAAATTAATCAGAAACAAGGTACTTACACAGAATCTTATCTTTGTGCATGTGTTTTGTGTGTGTGTGTGTGTGTGTGGCCTTGTTGAAATGTCTTGTATAAAGCGCTAGAAGTTTCTATATTGTTTAAAATACTTTGTCTTATGGCTATAAAATATTATGCTCCATTCATAAATGAAATATTTGATGTTATTGTAATATTATACATATATGTGTTTGTGTGTTGTCTGCAGATATACACACACTTGAGGTATCTCTAGTAGGACTGGGCGTTAATAATTTTATTTTAATTTTAAGTTATTTAGCTTTAAATGTACACATATGTACATATAGTGACTTCTATAGTAAACAGAACTCTGCCAAAGAAGTGCACACTATTTTATATCATTTGAGTTCTTAAGTATCATTTTTCAGTTCCTATTATTATCAAGACAGTCCAAGGTAATGAAATTATATAAAACCAAGTGATAGAGCCATAATTAATTTCCAATAAAAATGACAACATTAAATAAAAAGCTCTATACATATGCTTCAGATATTTGTGAAAGTTGACTGCTTTTTAAAAAAATCAATAGCAGAATATTTATTTCACTCTCACTAATTTACTAGAAGGTAGGATGTTTTCCCGGAGACAATAAGATTGGAATGAAACAGGGACATGAACAAGCTGTATTCCTGAAGGGAGTGACAAATTAACTCAGTTTTATTGCTGAACTGAATTAATAGTAGGCTAAGAGAAAGGAGAGAAAAGTCAGGGGAAGGGACATTTCTGAAAACAATCACAGTACCTTCAACTTACCTTTATTGATAAGTTACTTCAACAGAAAGGAAGTAGAACAGAGTATATGTAATAAACCCCAGCTGAATAACGAAGATTGCTAATTGGATGCTATTTTTTTTAAACTTGGTTTTATAGTTTCATAACATGTACATGGTATAGAAAAGTCTATTTCTAAGCATATGTGTAATCATGCGTATGTGTGCGTGTGTAAGTAATTAATAATTAGGCAAAAAAAAACAATTCAATAAACCTTTTTATGGTTCTAAATGGCCACTGAAAACATCTGAGAAAAATTTATGACTTCTAAGGTTAGAGACAGACTTCTAATTTTAGGTACAACATGAGAAGTATTTAGAAGCCATCTTTCCCATGCATACAAGAAATTAAGATGAAAACAAATACAAAAATCACTGAAAACCAATAGCTTTTCTCAGACCCATTAGAGAACTAAAGTTGCAGGGAAAACTCCCACCATGAAATCTTGGTAGATAAATTCAAAGGGTTAGAGTCAAGATCTGCGAAACTGTAGCAGAAGTTGAGGGAGCCATTAACTGGTAGAAATACTGATGTGGTAATTAAATTAATTGCTGGAGGTTGAATGTGAACCAGCCTGAGAGTGAGAAAATTCTGGGGCCACAGTGTTAGGCGGTCCCCACCCTTCCATGGGCTTTATCTCCAGGAACATTGTCAGGTTTTCCAGATTAAGATGAGAGCATGATTGATCGCTTTATAGCCCTGTTAGGGGAAGGCAAGATTAATGTTTGTGAAATATTTTCAGAGCTTTCTCCATAAGCAAAGACCTGCTCTCCAGGGTAAAAGGTTTTATCAGAGCTTTAGTCCAGCTGAGGAAAGGGCATTGGTTCTACCCCAGCCCTCTGTAGCCATTCTGTCTCACCAGTGGAGGGGAAAAAAATAGCTATACCACTGACGAAAGTTTTGAAGTCAAAATCCCAAGAGAAAGCCCACTGAAAACAAAGATATAAGTGTGAGATTGTAGAATGTTTCCTGACCGTTGTCCTTAACATGACACAAACAGGGCTTCAGTATAATAACAGTGGATTACAATTAAATGAACTACAAGACTCTCTCTGGAGGAATGTATAGGAAAACTCAAAGTCAAGAGTGGAAGCACAAACAAGAATGCTAAAGGAGTTTGAAGGCTCTAGAACCTATGGCTTCAATAAACATTTGAATACAGCTCAACTTCTAGTAAGATTAACATAACTCTCACATGCAAGGCCAATTTAGCTTAATTCCTACTAACTGATACAATGTGTCCAGCTTTCAAAAAAAAATTATAAGGCATGCCAACTGGCAAGACAGCAAGACATTTTCTGAAAAGAAAAGCAAGATGTAGAGATATATTCAAATATGACACAGCTGCTGCAATTACCTGAATGGGAATTAAAAATAATTGTAATAAATATATTAAGGGCTCAATGGAAATGATAAACAACATGCATTAACAGATGGGTAATATAAGCACAGATGTGATAACTCAAAAGATTAGTGAAGTCTAGTATGTCTGCTTGCATAACTTTTTAAACTCTAAATTAGTTGTGAAAATTGCATGATGATGTCCTATGATTAAAATATAAAATAAGATATACTGATAAAGAGATTGCCTGCCATTTTACAGTATTTTAGAGCTTATAATGCATTGGTGCTTAAATTATTTTATTAAGTCCTAATCACAGATCTGGGAAGTAGAAAAGTAGGCATTATTATTATTTTTGTACAGAGTAGCATTTAGAAGCTGTGTCAGTCTGCTTAAAACTAAGTTCGGCAGTGGCAACAAATGGCATCCTAGTCTTAGTGGCCTACATCAACACAAACTTATTTTTCACTTAGTTTACAGGTTTATCAAATGTGTGGCTTTGATTATTCTAAGAAATTAGCTGAAGGAGTATGCAGGATATTGCTTTTGTCCCACAGAGAAAAAGAACACTAACAGATGCATGTGATGGTTCTTAAGGCTCTTCTAAGAAATAGCATATGCCATTTTCTCTCATTTTGCATTGACAAAATCAAGTCACAAGACCAAGACTGTTTTCACTGTGGCACTCTTAATCTAACCACAGTACAGGGCTTAGTAGGAAAAAAAAAAAAAAACAAGAGTCAAGGGTTACGATTCTTTAGACAATAATACACTCTGCCACAGATCCTAGGGCTTATCTAAGGCTTGTGGTGACATCAATTAATTATAAATTCTTGACTCCACATATGGTGTTGTCATAATTTATCATCTAGAAAAGAAAAATTAAAATACAATATTGAAACATAAAATGAAATAATTATGATTTTAATATCATTAAATCAGTATGTAAAAGCTTTGAGTGATATATCAATTAAGAATAGTATCAGCTACGTATTTTTTTTTTTTTCTTTTGCTGAGCCAAATAGTTTTCTTTTCCTGCATAGTAAGAATTTGTAAGTAGGTAGTCCTAAGTCTGATGCAGCAGCTCTACGATGACATGAAAAACACAGACTTGTTCAAGCTTTCTTAAAGAATGACTCTTATCCTTATGCCTGTATGCTCATGGTCTCAAATGACTACCTAATTGCCATGAACAGGTCTATACTCAATGCAGAAAGAAGAGAAAATCAATGGACAAAAGTTTTATGCCAAATGAAAATTTTTAATGTTCTTGTCTGTATTTTAATAAGCATTGTAGTTCACCATAAATGCAAAAATATTTCATCTTCTTCTTAGGAATTTTATTTTGTAAAACTGTTAATTTTAAATGAGAGTTTTGAATAAGAAAACATACATAATCAATATTTGTAAGTGAAGATCAGAAAGAAAAGAAACATGTGAGTGAACCAAGTAGCACAAAATAAAATGATAGATATAAAATGATAGTTATACAATAAGTAATTATGTTGGATATGGGAAAGTAATCTTATAAAAGAAAAATATCTGGATAACTTTTTTAAAGAAAAAGAATAAATGAAATTTTACTTGATACTATTCACAATTTACTCATTAACAACATAATTATATATGAAGGATAAAATAAAAAGCCAAAAACCTTCTGACTTTGTCAAATTATAATTAAAAATTCATAGGTGTAAGTATGACAATACCAAATAAAATAGACTTACACATAGAAGCAATTATAGATATAATTAAGGTCACTTCAACTGTGTTGATTAAATTAAAATACAATAATAATATTGTACATTTATATAAATTACATATACAATAATAATTTTAGATTTGTATGTACCTTATAAATAGCCCCAGAATATTTACAATAAAGATTAGTGAAACTAGGGGAAAAACTAAGAAAAACAAAATGATAATGGTAGATATTTACATACTTTTTCAGCAATTGGTAGAACAAGCCTATAAAATCAATAATAAAGGAAATTAGAACAAATTGGCTAACAAAACAAAAATGCTCAACAAAATAGAGAAAGTGATCATCCAAATATAAAAACAATATGTGAAGAAGAGAGAATTGCAGATCAGGATGAAAATTTTGAGTTTTCAATAAACATTGCTAGGAAAATTGCTTTTCCTTGTGGGAAAAAAATGGCTGTTCATACAGAAAATTGAATTCTTTTCTCATATCATACAATTCCATTTCAATTCAAGACCAAAATATCAATGGAGAACCTTAAAAACTGAAAACTGATATGACAATCTTCATGTTCTTCAATAGAGAAGAAACTCCTCAAGATACTATAAGTGAAATAATTTTAAAAGAGAAAGGCTGATAAATTTAATCATATTAAAGTTACGAAATTCGATTCCATTAAATGCTATGTAAAATTTTTAAAGAGGTAAGTCATGAATTTAGAAAGAATATTTTCAAAACATATAATTAGCTGATTAAAATATGCATAACTTCTATAGATCAGTAAGAAAAAAACAACTAACTCAATAGAAAATAAAAGAGTAAAACGTTCCAACAAGCTCTTCACGAAACAGAAAATCCAAGTGGTCTATAAACATATGGAAACCCGTGCTAATATATTAGTAACCAGGTATATACAAAGTAAAATCACCACAAGATACTGCTGTGTTGCCAATAGTTTAGCAAAAATAAATTTAACAAAAATGTAAAATAAGCACTGTGAGATTATAGATCAACAGGAACTTTTATCCATGGCTTTTTGAGGTGTAAATTTTTATACCACTATGGAAAACACTAAGGCAACACCTAATAAAGGTAAATATGGACATGTCTTCTTTCTCAGCGATTTCATTCCTGGGCGTGCACTCTTAGAGATATTTTGTACATTTGTGCCATGAGAAATGTACAAAGCCTTCATAGTAATCTAAATGTCAGTAGAAGATTGTGGGATATGTTCAAAGCATGTTATTTCACAGAACAACGTGTATGAATTCTACAGATATAGCATTAAGTAAAATAATCAGATGTGAGTTGTATGTATGGAGCTCAGAAACTGGTACTATTAAATAATGTCATTTTAGAAATACTATTTTTACAAAAGTTATGACACTGGTTGCCTTCCTTTGGAATTAAGACACATACTTTGGAAGGAGCAGACGGTGGGGTATTAGCAAAATTGCAAACCTGGCTTATTATTATCTGAATGTTTACTATATAATGGATTATAAAACTGTACTCATAGATTTTACACACTTTTTGACATTTATGAGCCCTTTTCACAATAAACATGAAGTTACAAACAACATTGTATAATCTAAATGATAATGGAGAATCATTAACTATTTTATATACATTATAAGTGACATTAGGAAAACAATATTGACCTAGAACTTGATCAAACAGGCTTCAACTCATTCTTCTATCACTGCCTAGATTTGGACTTTGGGAACACTCTCCTCCTCATGTATGAAAGAGACATAGGATTGTTATCAAGGTTAAATGATATCATACAAAGTGCTTATGTTTTGTTATCTTCCCAAACACACTTGTTTTTATTTTTAACATTTGCAGATGGTACCACTATTTCCTTCCCGATTTTCAGACCAGATATTGATTAGTCAGAATTTTCCTTGTTTTACCTCTTTCTTCAGTTTAATTTTGTCCCTAATTCCAATGCATTCTACCTCCTAAAGTTTCTATAAACATTTATTTTTCCTACATATATCACTCCTTATGTTCAGACATCTGTCTTCTCTAACCTGAATTTATTTCTATGGCTTTAATTTTGGTATTCTTGGCTCAGGTTTTATTTTCTTTCTGTTCTTTTATTTTTCGAACTCACAGATAAGCAGAGTGAACGTTCCCACATTTGCATAGATGTCCATTAATTTGCTTCTTTAAACTCTTAATGACTGATTATCATATAGCTGATAAAACTCACCTTCCATTCAGTTTATTTTTAATGAAATTATTCATATATCCCTTCATTCATCCTTCCATTTATCTGTTCACATATCCATCTACAAAATTTTTGTTTACGTGGTATTACAAAGTATATTGTATTTTGGGAGTGAAACTATTTAGGCTATCATAGGCTAATAATGAATATATTCATTAGTCTATAATATCCCTGAAATTGTATAAGGATTCATTTCCTCTTTTTAGCACCTTTTTCCTCCAGAATATTGAAATATGTGTATCTGTTGAAACCCACTTTGCTTCTGTTATGTGCCTTCTGTTCCCATAGTCCTTCTTACTGGTAAACACCTTTTCAAAAATGAGTTCTTTCTGATCTCATCTTCTGTAATATGCCTCTTTGATTGCCTCGGATAAGGTTAACCATATTCCCTCCTATATTCCTTTAGAGATTTCAATCAATAAATCCATTTTATGTTTGTTTGGCTAGACTATCACAAGCTATTGGGAACAGAAACTGGCACACACATACTCATATTTCCACAAAGTATATAAAGAGCTAGAATCCCTGAGGCATTCGGTAGAAAATATGCACTGCAGCAGAATGGCTGAAAGCATGCTCTTAAGTAATCAAATTACATGTGCTAAACAACACATATCTAAGGTAGAGCTATATGCTTAGTAATTTAGATGATTGTTATTAAATTTTAATTTTCTTTTTTCTCACTTATTAGACAATGCACTTACCTTACAAAAACTTATTTTCAAGGCTTTTACATTTTTCTACTACTCTCCTTTGAGGATTGTGCAGCCTACTCTATTTTCTATAAAGTCTGGCACATTTTAGAAACTCAATAAATATTGGAATAATAATCATATATAGTGAGCTATAGTCCCTGTTGTTTTTCTTTCTCTCTCCAAGACAACTTTATAAGCAGGAACTTCGGGGAAAATAATTTTATTACCAATGACAGTTGAGCTTACACTTTCTAAAACTTTTCTATTTTCCTTGTCTGTGGAATTTATGAGATACCAGATGTGTTTAGGAAAATAATTTGAAGTAACACTCTGTCCTTAATATGGGAAGTACTAAAACCTCTAATTGTATTTCAGGTAGTAGATCAATTTGACCTTCCATAATAGGAACCTGAAATATAGAAGGCATTTGTGTACTGTTAGTGTTCAAACTTTTACACATTCCCAATATTATCTCTACTTAAACTGCCTAAATATAGTCACATCATGATAAAACAGAGCCTTAATTCAGACTCTTTCAAATTCATACTCTTAGATCCTAACTCCAGCAACCAATAAGGTTATACTATCTGATCTGGAAACACTGTGAGCTATGGATTATCTTTTCCAACAAGCAGAGATCTCTGAATGCAGTCCATTTGTCACACACTCATGAAATTTCAGGGTTGAACAGATTGGACAAAAATCACAATTTTTTTTGTCTATGACATTTGCTTATGAGTATGTATAAAAGTAACCAGGAGAAGAGCAGAATTTTAAAAAGTGCTTTCTATATTGGCGTTGATCTCTTCCATAGAATAAAATCATGTCATTACTCGCTCCTCAACAAGTGAATTTTTATCTGATTCTTAGTGTGCTTTTTCTTAAGTTCTATTTAGAAAGTAGAAATAACTTTCTATTGATATCCTACCCATAGCATAGTCACTCAATGCTGCTTTATTTCAACAACATATTTGGAGAAAAAAGACAGCTTGTCTTTCCATCATGTGCATTGGAAGATTAAAACACTGGATCATTTAAATGCCCTGTGGTGAGAGATTTAAAAAAAATGTAATGCAACCTGCTTTGAATTAACTATCCACCTAAAACGTATTTATCTTCCCTGTGAATGAAGGTAGGCCTCATTTCCTCATTTTACCTTGGTGATTATGAACTTTTTATGCAACCAAATTTTCTGCTGATTATAATTTGATGAAAATGTCAGAAAAATTAAATCAAATCTAAATGGCATTCCTGTGGAAAAATACACATATAAATATGTCTCCATGTCTCCCCACCCCCCCGCTCTGCATTTACTGGGTTGCTAAATCCAGGTTTCTGTAATAAAATGTAATATTACTGAAACCATCCTTTATAGATATGGAGAAGATCACCTATTCTTTGTGTCTTTCTAAAGCCTTTGCAAAAACATTTGTCACTGTCAAAACTATGAATATGCTTTAGTTGTGGATGAGCTGCAGCACAGCTATTCACCATAGTTATAAATCAGCCGCTCCTTAGAATATCATTTCTTGTTGCCACACGAAAGGTTAGCAGAAAGGAAAAGTCTTCTTCCTACCATTTCTTACTTCATGTTGAAATCTGTTCCCTCAGGTGACATTTATAAACGAAACTGTGGTTCTGTTAATGCTTGTGAAAAGTATTAACTGTCAGCATATCTATACCAGTTGCTCCATCTGTTTCCCTTAATTCAATTTGTCTTTATCATACCCATCCTTTGATAATCACCTGTGTCATCTAAAATATATAAATTGAATCATAGATTCTAGTGTGGTTCTTTCTTTGGAGTCTTTATTAAAAGCAGAGGTAAAAGTATAAATAACTTAATAGTTTTACTTTGATTTCCTCAGTTGATGAAATTCCAAAAAAAATTATAGATTCTCTTGTTTATATGGTGCGATTTCATAAATTTTGCTGCATCCCTGAATCCCAAATCTATATGTGACAAATGATTTAAAGGTGCATTATATTCAAAACAGTTACTTAAAGAGGTGCAGATTATGACTAATTACATCATTTGAAGAAAATTAATGTATTCACCAAATTCAGTGTGTTGATATTCAGATAGCAAGAATGCAAATTAGGCTCTCGGCATTTAAATTCCACAAGAAAATAATAATTTAAGGCATACATTATGAATGCACATAGCCCTACCTTATACTGTTTGGGTTAGTTTACAGGAAATAAGATTATTGTATTTAGTAAGGCAAAAGTTAGTACATAAAATATAAACTTCTATCCACTTGGGATAATAGGCTGAGAATTGTATGTACATTATTACATTTAAATCTCATTTAAACTGGGATCTCTTCTGATTCCTTTCTGTAAGAAATGGTGCTTAAACTCTATGGATATTATTTTGGCAAACAATTCAGTAGCATATGTTAGTCAAATCTGCATGCTTTAGATCACTTTCCTTATTAATACTCACAGTTATCCTTCTAACTTGTCCCCACTTCCTTTCTTAACAACAACAAAAAATACAGAAGTAGAACTTGAAATTAAAATTAAACATTTCTCTCTAAATGATTTCTTAAATACCAATATATGATATTTCTTCAGACTAATGGTAACATAGAAATATGGGACTATGTATTTATAAAGCTATATCTTATTATATATACATCTTATTCTAGTGTTATTTTGTATGGTACCACAATTACTTATGAAGTTCAAGGGTCTGTACATTTCTTGGTCTACTGGATTACTTTTTATAATATAATATTTTAATTATATGATTTCAAAAGTTCACCAGTGCAACATCTTAACAATGCATCTTTCTCATCAGATACAACCATATGGAAACTTACTGTACAATTGTTTTATGTCCACACGGTTAGGGCTAGGGAAGTACTTTTCAGTACATTGTTACTCTTGTTATATATATATAGTGTATGTGTGTGTTTGTATGTCATAGAAACCTTACTGAATTGTGGAAAAAGCTTTAAAGTATTTTCCCACTAAGTTTCAAGGGGACATCTACTTTACATATTGGAACATTTATTTCCTAGTCTTTCATAGCACTCTTTTCTATTATCTGTACCAAATTTATCCCTATATTTGTTTTACAGTCATTCCTCTGGCATAGCCACTTCACCTCCTTTGCTTTATAGAACAATTCTTCCTATCAGAAAAATTTGTCTGATCAACTTTGGTTTACAGTAAATTTTCTTCTAAATACTTGTGGAGATTTTTTTCCAGTTAGAATATAGCCTTTGAAAATATTATTTTAATACTTATTTTATAATTGTCATGTACTCAACAGTCTTAATAAATATATAAATATTGATTTGTTAAAAAAAGTACATATATTAATAGACTATATATTTATATAGTGTATATATATAGTGTATGTATGCGTTATAAACATATATATTTATGTATATATAAATATATTGGAGTGCAGTGACAGGATGGTCACAGCTCACTACAGCCTCAACCTCCTGGGCTCAAGCAATCCTCTCACCTCAGCCTCCCAAGAATCTTGGACTAAAGATGCTCACCACCATGCCCAGCTAATTTATGTATTTTTTTGTAGAGATGAAGTTTTGCCATATTTCCCAGGCTGCTCTCAAACGCCTAAGCTCAAAGACTCTTCCTGACTAGGCTTCCCAAGTGCTGGAATACATGAGCCACCATGCCAATTGATATAGTCTGGCTCTGTATCTCCACCCAAATTCTCATCTTGAATGGTAATCCAAATCGTAATCCCCCTGTGTTAGAGGAGGGGCATCGTGGGAGGTGATTAGATCATAGGAATGGTCTCTCAATGCTGTTCTCATGAAAATGAGGGAAATTTCTCTAGATCTAATGGTTTCTGCACTTATTTCTCCCACCGTCCTGTGAACAAGAATGTGTTTGCTTCCCCTTCCACCATGATTGTAAGTTTTCTGAGGCCTCCCAAGCCATGCAGAACTGTGAGTCAATTAAACCTCTTTCCTTTATAAATTACTTAGTCTTAGGTATTCTTCATAGTAATGTGAGAACACACTAATACAGTAAATTGGTATTGGGCATCACATACTTCTGTAAAGATAACCAAAATTGTGGAAGTGACTTTGGAACTGGATAACAGGCAGAGGGTGGAACAGTTTGGAGGGCTCAGAAGAAGACAGGAAGATGTGGGAAAGTTTAGAACTTCCTAGATACTTCTTGGTTTTCACCAAAATTCTGACAGTGATATGGACAATGAAGTGCAGGCTGAGGTGGACTGAGATGGAGATGAGGAGCTTATTAAGACCTGGAGCAAAAGTGACACTTGCTATGCTTTAGCAAAGAGACTGGTGGCATTTTGCCTCTGCCCTAGAGATTTGTGGAACATTGAACTTCAGAGAACTGACTTAGGGTATGTGGCAGAAGACATTTCTAAGCAGCAAAGTGTTCAAGAGGTGATGGAGAATAAAAGCTTGGAAAATTTGCAACCTGATGATGTGATAGAAAGGAAGAACCTGTTTTCTGAGGAGAAATTCAAGCCAGCTGCAGAAATTTGCATAGGTAACGAGGAGCCAATTGTTAATCAGCAAAACAATGAGGAAAATGTCTCCACGGCATGTCAGTGGCATTCATGGAAGCCCCTGTCATCACAGGCTCTGAGGCCTAAAAGAGAAAAATTGTTTCATGGGCTTGGCCCAGGGCCTTGCTGCTTTGTGCAGTCTCAGGACTTGGTACCCTGTGTCCCAGCCATGGCTAAAAGGAACCAACATACAGCTCAGGGCCATTGCTTTAGCGGGTGTATGCCCCAAGCCTTGGCCACTTCCATGTGGTGTTGGGCTGGCCGGTGCACACAAATCAAGAATTGAAGTTTGGGACCTCCGCCTAGATTTCAGAGGATGTATGAAAACTTCTGGATGTCCAGGCAAAAGTTTGCTGCAGGGGCGGAGACCTTGTAGAGAACTTCTGCTAGAGCAGTGAGGAAGGGTAACGTGGAGTTAAAGCCCCATCACACAGTCCCCAATGGGGCACTGCCTAGAGGTGTTGTAAGAAGAGGGCCACCATCCTCAAGGCCCCAGAATGATAGATCCACCAACAGCTTGCACAATTTGCCTGGAAAAGTCACATTCACACCAGACTGAAAACAACCAGGAGGAGAATTGCATCCTGCAAAGCCACAGGAGCAGAGCTTCCCAAGGCCATGGGAACCCACCTCTTGCATCAGCATGACCTGTATGTGAGACACGGAGTCAAAGGAGATCATTTCAGAGCTTAAGATTTGACTGTCCTGTTGGATTTCAGGCTTGCATGGGGCCTGTCCCTTTGTTTGAGCCAATTTCTCTTATGTGGAATGGCTATATTTAACCAATTTCACTGTACCTCCATTGTATCTAGGAAGAAACTAACTTGCTTTTAACTTTACAGGCTTATAGACAGGAGGGGCTTATCTTGTCTCAATGAGACTATGGACTTGGACTTTTAGGTTAATGCTAAAATGAGTTAAGACTGCAGAACTGTTGGGAAGGCATAATTGTGTTTTAAAATGTGAGGAAAATGAGACTTGGGTGGGGCCAGGGGCAGAATGATATGATTTGGCTGTGTCCCCACCCAAAACTCATTTGAATTTTAATCCAAATTTTAATCCCCCTGTATTGTGGGAAGGATATCATGGGAGGTGATTAGATCATGGGGGCAGAACCCCATGATGTTCTCCTGATAATGAGTGAGTTCTCACAAGATCTGACAATTTTATGAGGGGCTCTTCTCCCATTTGCTCTGTATTTCTCTCTCGTGCTGTCACGTGAAGAAAGGACATATTTGCTTCCTCTTCCACCATGATTGTAAGTTTCCTGAGGCCTCCTCTGCCATGTGGAACTGTGACTCAGTTGAATCTCTTTTCTTTATAAATTATCCAGTCTCAGGTATTTCTTCATAGCAGCATCAGAGCAGACTAATACACCCAGCCAAATATTTTAATAGTACAAATATTCTGCATTCATGTCATATAAAACTAGTTGTTGAAATTATAGAGACTGAAAAGTTTTACTAACTCATATAGAAAAATCAAATGCATTTTTATTTATTTTACCTGATAGGCACTGTGTTCACAGTGGCCTTGAAATATAGCTTTAAATTTTTAATAAGACAGGTGACTAAGTCAACTTCAAATGTGACTTTGCATTGTAAGATGTAGTGTCAGATTCTGGAGAAAAATTCTTAGTTCCACATTAAGCACTTTTATAACCAATTAGAAAACATGTTTTCTTCTATTTGCTTAATATTTTTCATAGATTGTAAGCAATAAAGTTTCACTTAGAGCAGAACACATTGGGGGCGAGTTACCTCCCTATACACTAATGAGATATTTGTTTTAGATTGGGCACAGTGCAAAGACTTGATAGCTGTAAAGCAAAATACAGATAAAGAATGGAGCATTTCCTATTTAGCAAGAAAATTTGCTTGACTGATATCTCTAGTTTGATCTGAATCCTGTCCTTCAACTCCATACTGCATTTTCCTCTACCAATTTATATGTGACATGCAATGGGCAAACTGCTTTCTTCTTTGATCATCATCTTCCCATATCTGTTACCCTTTATCTTTCTGTTCAATGAAGACAGTCTAAAAAGCCATCAAATATTTGCATTTTAAAGACCAATGAAATTATTTTTAAAGATCAAATGTATTTAAAGAGTAAACAGTTTTTTTTTTTGTCTTTAAACATTGAGACTCCTAACAACCAATGGTTTAGATCCTAGTCTCTTCATGTAGGTGTTTCTCTCTCTCTCTTTCTCTCCTTTTTTCTTTCTTTTCTCTCTTTGTCACTGCCTCCCACTCCTTCTCCCCTCCCTTCCATTCCTATCTTTCCATTCCAAATACTTTTGAGAAAATTAGAGATACATTTTCAATGGTAAGTTAGTTTAAAAATAAAATCATATTTAATGGTGGAAAACTCATCTATTGTCAAATGTAAACGAGAAAATTAATTCATTTATAATAACATTAATTGAAAATATGCTTCAAAAGTAAGAGAGTAAAACAATTCCCCACCTAAACTATTTGGTGTTCAAACATTTAAATTAGAGATAGATATACAAAGGAGTGATTAGCATTTTTATTTTGGTGAACTGGAATAGTAACATTTTTTGTTAAATATGATCAAATTACCTGTTAAAAATGTTTTCTTAAATTATGTATGCATATACATATAAATTTCCATATAGTTTTTTTTCTCAGTTTGGTTAAATGTGTTTTAGACAATGAATATACTTCTCTCCTTCCACAGGAGCTAAAGCTAATAATAATCTGTCACAAGGGATCATTCATTTGGGAGTGACATATCTGTCTGTTCAGCAGAGTAAAAATTTATGAATAATTCACTTTCCTTTCACTAGGTATTTCTGATTCTGTGTTGTATTAACTTTCAGGATATATTTTTGCACTCCGTAGAGAATGTGACCTACAGGATCCACTAGCAAAAGAAATCTGACTGTTAGAGGTTAAAGGAACAGTAAATATCTAGTTCCACTTTTGAATCCTGCAGATAGGAAATTTGAAACTTGGAGAGTTAATGGTTTTCTCCAAGGTCATGTCAAGACAGAAGTCAAGCCAGGATAAAAATCAAGGGAAAAACAGTGACATGGTGGGAGAAGTGTTCCCAAACTCTGAATGCAAGGTAATGTATATAACAAATAAGAAGTTTTTAAGAAATACCTAAGAAAAAAGTGAACATGATTTACATTACATCATATAAAATAGTGGGAATAAAAAGTATACAAATTAACTGATAAAATAAGATATACCAGTGTAAAAGAATATAAAGAGACATCAGTTAGAAAAATTAATAAGATTTATATATAGAAATAAAACTGTAAATAACACTGGAGGTAGAGGGGCCTATAAACAGAAGAGGGGAAGAAATTAGTCATCTTTCAAAAACCCAAGAGAAATGGATTATTTTGTTATTTTCTCTTGTTTATTTGATTCACCCAAACTGATACATTGCCTCTTACGTAAACTCTATCAATTTAATTCTGGACTTGAATTTTTTCTCTAAGTCTCTCAATTTTGGTTTGTTTGCTTTCTCTCCCTTTCCTTTTTCTTGGTTCATTATTCTTCCTGGAAAAGTTTTTGAGTTAATCATATAGTAATTTACAGCATTTGGGGGATAGATACAAGATGTTGAAACTTCTGAGATATTTGTCTTGTTTTCTGATTATTTTATACAAGTTAATATTACATATAGTTTTTTTTGTTTGTTTGTTTGTTTGTTTGTTTTTTTGAGACGGAGTCTGGCTCTGTCACCCAGGCTGGAGTGCAGTGGCACAACCTCGGCTCTCCGCCTCCTGGGTTCACGCCATTCTCCTGCCTACATATACTGTTTTTAATAATATATTCTTGCTTATGTATATATAGTATCTTATCCTTTGCTCTGTGGACTTAAATAAAAATTTTTAAACTTTTTTCCCTTGTTTTGTTTTAGTTTCTTCTGGTTTCCTTTTTGTTTCTCCTATTGACTTACTTTGCTTTCTGTTATGTTAGATCTTCTAACAGTTATTAGGCTGGTTTCTTCCAGCTGTGAAACTTCCTTTTTCTCTGATTGGACTCTGATTTTTCCTTTGCCCCATCATCATGGGGTGTTAGAGGGAGACTAGAAGTCTAAGACAGACTTGGCTGTTCCTTTCAGCCCCACCCTGGCACTGTCTCATCACGGTAGCTACACCAGCTGGTCCTGGTTTCCATTTTCCTTTCTTTTCTTCACTTGTAAGAACCATTCTTATTCTGCTCCTTCTTAGAAACAAGCAGCCACCAGACAGTGCTTCTTCCTTGGAGATCTGAGTCCCATTTCCATACAGCCTCTTCTCTGAACTCTTGAGTCTACATGTGCTGGGCAACAGCCCCCCTTAGACATCTACACAGTATTTCCTCCAAAATTCTGGATTCTCGTCACAATATTTTTCTTCTCTTTTTACTCCATCCTTCTAATTGGTAGCTCTTTTTGCAACTGCCACGTGTATTACCTCAGTGTTTTCTTTTTCCTATTCCAGTACTTAAAAAACAAAATAAAACAAAACACCTTATATTACCCATTTGTTGGTTCCTTGTTTTTTGATACAAACTTGACTGATACTGGACATTTCCATGTGGGTCCTCATTCTTATTCATTAACATTTTAAAATTAAGAATTAAGCTACCTAGTCAGAACTGCATCAACAGATAGCTTCATCACTATTTAAGACCCTGTTTCACTGGGGCACTTCAAGATCTTTATACCAAGGTACTTTCTCTGATCTGGTTGGTCCTTTTAGAGATAACTCTTCTATTACTTGCCTGAGGGATAACTACCAGCTATTTGGTGTGCAAAGTTGAAGAGGATGAAGATAGAGCCACATTTTCTATATGTGAACTCCCAAGTAACACCACCGTTTTCTGATCTTTACCTCAACCTTATCCTCTATAGTATCCAGTACTTCTAAGTTCTGTACTTCCCTGGCATTCAGAGAACAATTTGGGCCATTTTTCAATTTACTCACTCTGTAAAACTTCTATCTGTAGCTTTCCCCATGGAGAGCATGGCTGTTTCATATATAATTTGCTCTTTGGTAAAATTGCTGAATTATCATATTTCTCTATGCCCCGTCTATATTCTTCCATTTTACAGATTTGTACATTTTAATTGGCTATTGTCTTAAACTGTTCCTTTCATTTGGAAAATTCAAAATCTTTCCTCCTTTTTAAAGATATCAAAAGTTAGATGAAAATAAAGACATTCTCCTCTTATAATAGTGGAAATGGGAGTATAAAATACATAATATTTTGAAGGGCAATGTAGCAATGTAAGTCCCCAGTCCCAACAGAAAAACTTTTTAAACACAATTTTTGTCTACTTTACCATAAGGAAAAATTTGAAATACATAAACATTCATATATAAGAATGCCCACCTGTAATAATAAAATGTGTGAAACAATCAAAGTACTCTAACATTGGTGGTTAGATTATATTTAAGCCAGCTCATAGAAATAAAAGCATTTTTGAAAAGTTAAAAAAAAATTTTTCTGTAAGTTTATGAGAAGTAAAATCACTATATATAATTCCAAATTTAGTAAAATAAAAATAATCATTTATGCACATGCACAGAAAATAGACTGAAGCAAAATGAAATAAAATATTAATAGTGGTGGAAATATATATTAATTTCATTTATAAATATGTATTTTCTTTTTTTGTTTTCTTGTTTTTTTTTTTTTCTTTTTTTTTGTTTTGACACAGTGTCTCACTCTCTCCCAGGCTGGAGTGCAGTGACACAACCATGGGTCACTGCAGCCTCCACCTCCACCATGCCTAATTTTTATATTTTTTGTAGAGACATGATTTTTGCCATGTTTCCCAGGCTGCTCTCAAGCTACTAAGCTCAAGTGATCTGCCCACCTTGGCCCCCCAAAGTTCTGTGCTTACAGGCGTGAGCTACCACATCCAGCTAAATTTCTTTATTTTAAATATAAAACTTATATAGATTAGTTTTATATTAAGATATGTATTTAAATAGAAAACTAATATGCATTAGTTATGTAATTAATTATAGATTTTAAATATTTTGAAAAGCATCTTATATTTAATCATGTGAAACACTTTTCACTGGAAATATTCAACTGGGATTGTTTACCCCAGAAAATAATAACTAAAATATTGATTCTGTCTAGTGGTCCAACCTAATGTTTGGCTTCACCTTTTGGGTATAAAATGTTAATTTAATAATAATTATACAATAACAAGGGAAAAATAATTGTATGGTGTAGGTAAAGGCTTGCTAATAATTAACAGCAATTTGACATTTTGCACCCATTCTTACAATAGTTATGAAAGAAGTGCTATTTCTATTCATTTGATAGTTCCAAAAATTGGAAGTTTTACAACACACTAAGTGATGCTTCTCAGTTACATTGCATGTAAGGAGCAGAATTAGGACTTGGATTTAAATAGCTCCACTTGAGGACGTACGATCTCAGCACAAGAGCAGGTAATAAAATGGACTTTGGTGTCTCAGTATATCTCAAGAGCATGGACTCTTTCCATCTTATTGCACATGGTATACAATGCCCAGTGATTCAGAACTGCTGATTTCTACTTATAATCTTAATTCATATAAAACTTTAGTGACAAGACTGGAAAAACAATCAGGCTTTGTAGGAATTGCCTTTAATTATAACATTTTATTTGGGGAATAGTTATTAAGTGTTAGATAATAACATTTTTTTAAAGTCTTAATATGAAGAATTAAATTTTAAGGGGAGAATTTATTGCCCATGAGACCTGCTCACAAGGACCAGTTAAAAAGTTACTAGAAGTTTAATATTGACATTTAAAATAATCTTTAAATGTTACAAAACAACCATTAGGAACAATATTTTTAGTATTACATTATAACATAAAATACGTTTATGACACAAAAGTAAATGTAAGACAAAAATTTAAAAAAATTATTTGTTTCTGATTATGTTGATGAAAATAATATAATTCACAAGGAAAAAATCAAACATATATGAAAAATGCCACATATTTAACGGTGCCTGTATTTGGACAATGAGACAATAGGTAATTTTTTCTCAAATTTGTATGTCATTTAATAATATTTATCAATGCATTTCTATGTTTACATTTAAATTAAAAAATAGAAATGGGGCCAGGTGCGGTGGCTCACACCTGTAATTCTAGCACTTTGAGAGACAGAGGCGGGGGTGATCACCTGAGGTCAGGAGTTCCAGACTACCCTGGCCAACATGGTGAAAGCCCGACTCTACTATAAATACAAAAATCAGCCAGACATGGTAGTGCTTGCCTGTAGTCCCAGCTGCTCGGAAGGCTTAGGCAGGAGAATCGCCTGAACCTGGGAGGTGGAGACTGCAGTTAGCCGAGATCACGCCACTGTACTCCAGCCTGGGCAACAGAGTGAGACTCTGTCTCAAATAATAATAATAATAGAAATAGGTTTTATGGCATTAAATATTTAACAAAATAAGACATATAAAATAGACTAAAATAGGTATATTTAAAACATTTTCCAAGGCAAGAAAAAGAAAGAATACATTTCCAGAAAAATATGTTTTAGTGTAGGGGCTAATATTAAGTAGAGAAGATAAGGTCAATGGCATGTTCAGCTATGAGAACTAAACTGACTTCTAAAACATGATTCAAAAATGTAAGTCTTTGTTTTTTTTTTCTGTTTGTTTGTTGTTGTTGTTGTTTAGAAAGAGTGTCTTGTTCTGTTACCCAGGCTGGAGTGTAGAGGTGTGGTTATAGCTCACTCTAACCTCACCTCGAACTTCTGGGCTCAAGTGATTCTCTTTTCTCAGCCACAGCCTATCGGGGGAACCAGCCCCCAATATTTCAATGTAGGTTCTTTCTATTTTCCCTAAGTGTCGGCTGGTCTGAGAAATAAAGAGTATAAAGAGAAGAATTTTACACCTGGGCCTCCAGGGGTGACATCACATATTGGTAGGACCGTGATGACCCTGAGCCATAAAACCATCAAGTTTTTATTAGGGATTTTAAAAGGGGAGGGGGTGTATGAACAGGGAGTAAGTCACAAAGATCACATGCTCCAAAAGGCAATAAAGATCACAAGGCAAAGGCAAAATTAGAATTACGGTCTGTGTCCCGCTGTGCACATACTGTCTTGATAAACATCTTAAGAGGAAACAGGGTTCGAGAGCAGAGAACCCGTCTGACTAGAATTTACCAGGCTGGAATTTCCCAATCCTAGTAAGCCTGAGGGTACTGCAGGAGACCAGGGTGTATTTCAATCCTTATCTCAACCACATAAGACAGACACTCCCAGAGCAGCCATTTATAGACCTCCCCCCAGGAATGCATTCCTTCTCCAGGGTATTCCTTGCTGCGAAAAGAATTCAGCAATATCCTCTTACTTGCACGTCTGTTTATAGGCTCTCTCCAAGAAGAAAAATGTGGCTGTATTCTGCGCGACCCCCCAGGCAGTCAGATCTTACGGTTATCCTACCTTGTTCCCTGAAAATCGCTGTTCTTCTGTTCTTTTTCAAGGTGTAGTGATTTCTTATTCTTCAAACACACATGTTTTACAATCTATTTGTACAATAGTGGTCCTGAGGTGACATACATTCTCAGCTTATGAAGATAACGGGATTAAGAGATTAAAGTAAAGACAGCCATAAGAAATTATAAGAGTATTATTAGGGAAGTAATAAATGCACATGAAATCTTCACAATTTATGTTCAGAGACTGCAGTAAAGACAGGCATAAGAAATTATAAAAGTATTAATTTGGGGAACTGATAAATGCCCATGAAATCTTCACAATTTATGTTCTTCTGCCGTGGTTCCCGTTGGTGCCTCCATTCGGGGTCCCTGACTTCCTGCAACAACAGCCTCCAGAGTAGTTGGGACTAAAGGTGCTTGCCGCGAAGCTTAGCTATTTTGAAAATCACTTTCTAGAGAGAGGGTCTTGCTATGTTGCCCAGGCTAGTCGAGAACTCAAGGATCTGATTCTGTGGGAAAATAGTTTACACTTGCATTCCCATACTTTTTGTATTTATTATTTGACTTTAATTTGTCTAGGATTTATTTTTGTATTAAATCATTCTCATATTTGTTATAATGGACCTTATTAATTTCTGATAAAATGCATTTTATATATGAGTATTAATTCAAGTTAATATGAATTTGAGTAAACACAGGGATAAGCTATTTCATTTCAGAATGATTAAGCTAACAATAATTGAAAATAAATATAGATTACTAAGTTAAGCCTGACAAGTGTTTACTGTCACCTCAAATACCTTTTAATTCTTTCTATTCGTATTTTACATTTATTTAAGAGAAGATAAATTATTTAATTGCTAATTTCAATATGTGGCTTCAAATGTAAATGTCCCTGAACATGGTACCTCATTCATCCCAAGACATACAATGCCTGATAGCAAGTTATCATTATTATTATTATTATTCCTTTTTTTTTTTGAGATGGAGTCTTGTTCTGTCACACAGGCTGGAGGCTGGAGAGCAGTGGCATGATCACAGCTCACTGAAGCCTCAACACCTGGCCTTAAGTGACCTTCCCACCTCAGCCTCCCAGGTGGCTGGGATCACGAGGCATGCACCACGATGCCTGGCTATTTTTTTTTCTTTTAGTAAACATGAGGTCCTCCTGTGTTGTCCAGGCTAGTCTCAAACTCCTGGGCTCAAATCGTCTTCCCACCTCAGCCTCCAAAAATGCTGATATTACAGGTGTGAGCTGCCATGCCCAGCCCTGATACCAAATTTTTGGTTGAAAGTAGCTTAAGGCTAGATCTCTTTTTAAAAATTTCAACCAAAAATATATATGCATATTATATATTATGCTATTTAAATTCAAAATTAAATAGGAAACTACTCTTAACTCTACAAAGTTGTTCATATAGAAAGGACTAATGTGCAAAATAATTATTGCATTGCATTGTTAAAATTCTATAAAGAGACCAATGTAGACACTGCAGTGGAAAAACCATATAGAAGCTGGAACTCCAGGACAATTCACAAAGGATCAGATATTTATTTTTGGACTTGAAAGATGAGTGGAAACAAGCTTGGTACACAAGATTTGGAAACAGATATTCCTGGTGGAGAAAAAAGATCCAAACATGTTATATTTCTTTTAACTCGAAAGGAAATGATGAATGGTCAGAGTGTAAAGTTCTGCTGGGTTTACAGGTTATGAAAATCTAATGTGAATAGGGATTGCTGAGCACCTAAAAGTAGAGGATTTATATCAAAACAAGGAGAAAAGATATAGGGGCAAAAATGTAACAATGAATTTTTATTATGAATCTTAATGTTTCAAAGTTTGCTTTCTGATTTTAGCACACCTACATTCTATAT
This sequence comes from Symphalangus syndactylus, assembly GCF_028878055.3. NCBI lineage: Eukaryota > Metazoa > Chordata > Mammalia > Primates > Hylobatidae > Symphalangus > Symphalangus syndactylus. The sequence goes on from NC_072428.2 coordinate 18,456,981, forward strand.
TCTTATTTGTTATATCAAAAATGCTTAAGAGGCATATGATACAACCTCAGTTATTAGACAGAAAAAGTAACCACAGCCTAGAGACTGTCATTGTAAGGATAAAAGAAAAGACAACTGTCTCAAACACAGCATGTGAGATGAGGCTATAAAGAGGTAATGCAGTAAAATAGTATTGATCAAGCTTCAATTCACATATACTAAGAGGTTTAGGATTTTAATCTTTTGTTCTAAACAGAAAAACAATTTTAAAAGCCTTGCTTTTGCTTTTAAAAAAGGTAATTAATAACAGCTTAAAATTGTACTAATTAGTGTCCTACTGAAATAAGCTTCCTTAAGGACAACGAGGGAATGGGGTAGAAACAGTAAAGCAATTAACTGGATTTTCTTCTCATTAAGTTGTCATAATTACATTTTCAGGATTAAATGCACTTATGTGAGGGTCCTGCCATTTTACTCTGGATAGTGAAAATGACTTTGTTCAGTCTTGGAAAAGTTGAACTCTTCATTAAATATTAACAAATTAAAGTTCACCTGGAATGATGAAGGAAATCATAGTCCCTAAAACTCTGAATGATTCATGAAAATTTTGTTTTCTATCATACTAAATTTCATTTGCCTTTACAAAACAAATAAAAACTAATAAGTCTTTTATTATTATTTTTTTCTGTTAGGCCACCTGGGATTAGGGAGAACGGTTAATATAAATGAAGTTTTTCAGTCATGTGATAAAGTACCTCTTTCATACTTTTTAGTGTGTGTAAATGAAAGTGGCATATTTGAATACTTAAAGTTCAACATTATTCTATTTTGGTTTTCTTAGAAAGTATATTTAGGAAAGTTTAAAAAGACATACAAGCAATCCTCTCCTCCATCTGAGTTTCAGAACAAGTAAGAGATAAATGAGAGAAAAACCTAAAGAAATAATGCAAAAGACAATGCTGCCTTCATTTCTATTGAAACTGGCATTTGAGAATTTGCCGTATACCTCAGGAAAATGTGCTTTCTCGTGTAGAAGTCCACTTCATTTACAGCTGGCTCTTTACGTTCCTAACACATGAGAGGCAGGAAATGGACCTGAAGTCCTCTACAGTGGAGCTTCTTATACCTGAGAGGAGATAGCAGGTGTAAAGAAAACCTCACACCGCTGCTAACATTATGCCATTAAAATTAGGAATCTTATAAAAGAGAACATCCAAAGCATGACTATAATTGATAGAGAATAAATAATGTTTACCTTGGTCTGTGTGTTAAAATAATTTGTAAAAATGAGAACTTCGTGGAAGGAGATGATTGCAATTGCTCTAGACTGAGAAATGTTAAAACTATATTTTTAATGTTTTTCCTGCCTCTAAAATCTACTTTCAATAGTAGCCAGTGTTTATTTCTAAAATACCCCTCATTTCAATTGCATTGTTCACCATCCTCCTCATGATAAAATCCAAGTTCTCCTACATAAAATATGTCACCATAATTTGGTTCTTTATCCGTTTTCATGCTCTCCTTTCACTTCCTTTTTACACTGTAAGATCTAGCCTTATTGAACTTTTATTTTTTAAAAAATGCACTGTGCTTTAAGTAATTTAAAGCTTTTGGGTATGCTATTCCTTGGAGTTAGAATGATGTTCTTTGGTTTATGTATGTCTACATTCCATGTGCCCTTTCCAAGTTTAGACATCAATTCTGATTTGAAGCAAGTAAGATATAAACAAACGGAGGGAAAAGAAACAAGTACTTTTTTCTTCCCAACTTTTGTTCACTACTTCTCTTACCTATGTTTTTCTGGCACTTTATATTCTTACTAATTTACCTGTCATCTTGTACTATAATACATATGTACTGCTATCCTCTACTAAAGTTTGAAAGCAGCAGAGAATATGTCTATTTTGTTCACCATTTAACTACAGTATTCAGCGTCTGAAATGTAGTCAGCTCTAAATAAAAATTTGCAATGAGTGAGAGATTGAAGAAATACTTCATAAATAATTGAAGCAAGAAGCAGGAATTTTTACAGGATAAAAGTGATCTTGTAATATAACTAAAATGACATTTTAAACACTTTTTAAAAACACTTGTTTCAGAGCACTAAAACACTTTTTTTCCAATATTTTATATTTAAGACATGAGCATCCATGAATAAATACATGCCATCTGATGGATTGAATTGGTCAAAAATTTGAACCCAGCATCAGGCCTACTCAGAGAAATGTGGCAGTCCCAAGGAAGGGTGGAGATATTCACCTTTAGGTTTTCCAAAGAAGATTTACCTAGCAATCAAAATCCATAAGGTAATACATTATTTGCTTGGATGTATCAATTGCTTGTAACGAAATGCTGTGACAGTTTAAAATAATTTTATATAAAGTCATCAACAGGTTAAATGCTTTTGGAATTTTTAACAGACATTCAGGGAAACTCTCAGGGCAGGTTACAGAACCAGCCATTTGGGGGATATAATGGCAGAGACCCCAGCTGCAGATAGACTGAAGCAGGAAGCAGATTCTAAAGACGGTCATTCAGAGAAGATAAAAGAGAAATTTTAATTAGCAGCACAAGTATACATGGTGTAGCCTGGGACTCAAGAGCTTGGCAGAAACAATTTATCTCAACGTAAGCATAAGAACAGAGCAGGTCTGGGCAGGGCGTGGTGGCTCACGCCTGTAATATACCACTTTGGGAGGTGGAGGTAGTCGGATCACCTGAGGTCGGGAGTTTGAGACCAGCCCAACCAACATGGAGAAACCCTGTCTCTACTAAAAATACAAAATTAGCCGGGCGTGGTGGTGCATGCCTGTAATCCGAGCTACTAGGGAGGCTAAGGCAGGAGAATCACTTGAACCCGGAAACGGAGTTTGCTGTGAGCCGAGATCGCGCCACTGCACTCCAGCCTGGGCAACAAGAGTGAAACTCTGTCTTAAAAAAAAGAAAAGGGAAAAGAAAAAAGAATAGAACAGGTCTCAGATGTGGAAAAAAAAATGGACAGGGGAAAAAAAGAAGAGGAGCTAAAAGCCAATTTTCAAATGGGATCTTGAAGCACACAGAAATATATACCTTTGCATCACATGTACAGAATATCTGTGACTAGTTGATTGCAACAATAAGCTTCAGTGTATTTTCACGTTTTAATACTCAACCTATGCCCATTTAACCTCTCTGCGTTTCTTCAGTATCTCTACTCCTTTCTTCCCCATTTAATTTTATCCTCGACAATCACTTAAACCAGATCTCAATTGTATGAATAAGTTATTCTCAACTAGTGGTGATTTTCTCTCTCCTGCAAAAGGACAAAAATCTCAGAATTTTGGCTTGTCACTCTGGGATGCTGGTGTTCCTGACATTCAATGGATACATGTCAGAGATGCTTCTACATATCCTGTGAAGCACAGGACAGTGATACCATGATAAAAGGTGTTCGCTTCCAAATGTCCAAATTTCTGAGGCTGAGAAACCCTGCTGTAGATAATGAAGAGTGAATGGCCTAGCAACGATTGTCCTTGAATTTCAATCCCATGCCCATGGAATAAATGGTCTTATATTGAAAGTAATTTGAAAAATAAGAGGAAGAGAGATCACTTGAGAACAATGCTTCAGGGTAATGCTTATAAAGCTCTAAATTAATCGAATTCTTGAGTTTAGCATAAAAATCCTCAAATTAAAGACCTATTAGAAAAGAGAATTTGAGTCAGGTATGTTCCTGCCATATCTTCATTGCCTCTCAAATGGCAAATTTCTGTCCAGAGGGAATAGCTGATAATTTCACTAGATAAAAGGTTTTGTCATATTATGCCAGTATATAAAAAAAAAAGAGAACAAAACACAGTGGTAATAAAGCAATAAAATACAGAGGAAAAGCATAAATAAGTATAATAAAAAGAGGATTACACCCATCTCTGTGGATCAAAAATCATCTGCCTGATGCTGATGTTTGCATTATGCCAGCTGGAATTTTCAGACAAATTGCTGCATCTTTCACAGATTAAACTAATGCTCCTGTGTGAATGAATGCAGTTTAATGCCAGGGCATACAGTGTAGAAATACTTAGACTATGGCAATCAGACAGATGGCTTGGTGAATTAATCCATAAGCAGCATGCCATAAGGTTAGTCAACGACAGTGATGGAAGAGTGTGGTTCATAGGAATAACCATAGGAAATGTGAAGGTGAAAAAGATCATGAAGGGGGAATGGAGAAGCCACTTTAATTTTTGCCATAAAGCCACTTTATATACCATCATTTTAAATGTACTTCTTTAAAACAAAGAGTGGCTGAGGGGAAGAAGAATTTAATTATTCAAAAATAAACAAGTGGAAATTTCGTGACAATAGAATCTATTGCTCCAAGCACCTAATCAGAGTTAAAAGCAAAGGGTTATTATAAAAATTATGTATAAATTAATACTCCTATTATAATTGTTAGTATAAATTTATGTGGGGCTTCATTTTGAATTCTCATGTAATTCACTGCCATGGTTTTTTCAGTTTCAATAGTTTTTTATGATTAAGAATATCTTATTTAAAAATTACAACGTAAAACACACGTAAGTCCTAACATAGAAAGACTTTTGTCTTAGAATTATATTTATTTGGGAAAGATAAGAAATAGAAATGTATCTGTAATTACATATACTAAAGTTCCCATGGGATGTTTTCTATTTTATAAATTAAATATGAAGTGAATCAATCTTCTAGGTATAAAAAGAGAAGTATCAGCCTTAAAGATTAGAAGAGGGTTGAAAATACAGTCTGAAATAGCAATTATGAATAATGTGAGAGTGCGACGGCTAGGCTAAGGTATTATTTGCCAGGTAGTATTGAGCACTTATATGAGGCTAGTGGTCATGGGACTAAGCGTAGGACCAACATGCTCAATTCTGTGATTGTCTCTATCTATGCTGAACAGCCAGTCAGCAACCAGGGTCAGTAAGCATGGATACCCTTGGGACTAGAGTTTCATCCTGAAAGGCAATGAAGGAAAACCAATAACAAATTTAGTTGATAATATTGTCAAAACAGAGTTTTTTGTGATAATATTCATAACTAGGAAAGGTAGCACTGGAGAGAAAAGAAAAGTAGAGGAATCAATGGATAAGTAGAGCTTATTAAACTGTAGAATTAGAATGGTGGCAGTATAAGCAAGTAAGCAAGAAAAGTAAAAGCTTATGCCCAGAGAAGAGAATTTCTAAGTTTGGCTTTGGAAAATAAATCATTTCACATCATGAGAAAGTACAGAGTAAATATATAGTGGTTGGCAATAGAAGTGGAATGAAAAATAAGATGTGTAAAATAATAGGTCACAGGACTGGCAGATCAGAGTATTTATGTGGAGTCTGCATGGAGCTTGTGATGAATAAAATGAAATGTCAGGTTCAAAATCTTCAGTTAATAATTGAGTTGATCACAGAAGTCAATAGACAAAATAGGAGTGATAGAGCAGATAGTAAAATCATCCAAAAGAATGTGAATTTTTATTATTATTGAAGTGGGATTGAGAAAGGAGGAGGAGACCTACCCTACCTCCCAAATTTAGGTTGTGTGAAATGTGGAAGCATGAGCAGTCATCTCTGGACATATAATATTTATGGGAAAGCCAGGTTTGAATAAAGACCAAGATGTTGAATGAGGCATTTAAGGTTAAAGGAGAATTTCACTTGGTAAAACAAACGTATATTTTTTAGCACAGACAGGAGGTTTGGTTCAGGTGAGAAATAGGTGTTAAGAAACTAATGTCTAAAAATATAAAAATTTAAGACTAAAGTAGTTACTCTGTGGTTAATGAAAGATTTATTTGTGAGATTTCTTATTATTCTTATTACTTTGTACTGAACTCCACCTCCCTTCAGTCAATTGCAGCCTGTTTTCCTAGTGTAAGGCATTGTCTGTGCTGTACTGCAAGAGTTAATGGCAAACTGAAAAACAAAAGAGTTATCTTAATATTGTCTACAGTATCCCTTGTGAATAAGTAAGGGTTCTTTTGATGGCCATATAAACCAATGTTTATTAATTAAAATTATAAATACGTTGAAAGAAATATGATGTATATAGGGAAGAAACTTACGCAATCATGAGCCAGAAAGGACAGGAATTAGAGTAATTCAAGGACTTTCACATTAGTGGTTTTGCTGTAGAACATTATATGAAAGTCCACTAGCTTTAAATCCTTGTAAGTTCTAGGCTATCTTTAGAGAGATAGAAGAATTTTGTTTATTCAGGAAATTAATACTGGCTTGTATGTGTTTGTATTCTCTTTTGCTTGAACCAATTCAGTGAATTGCTCCATATTTTGGTAAATCTTCATCTAAATCACAAATAATGATGATTCTAGAACATTTTGTTGCAACAAAAAATAGTGCCTCACAATCCACCTTACTTCTAAGGAGAAAACAAAAATATTAATTTTCTCATCACCAAAGGAGACTGGAATACCTATGAGGGTTTATTTATAATTTTCATCAACTCCTGTTCACATTTCTTACGTCGGTGACTGACATTATTTGAATTTTCAAGTTACTCAATCAAAACAAATTTTCCCTTGAAAACCTGTCTATATAGAAATTGTTGCTGCCATTGTTGATTTCATTAAACATTTGATAATTTTTTATTAGGCATTTATATTTCAAGCCTTCTAGGTGCTGAGAATAATGGCTTAAAAAGAGAAATCTGTCTCCTGTTTTGGTGATTGTATTTTGTGGGAAGAGGAAGAATACGAACAAAATAGATAACTAAAATATTTGGTATATTAGATAGTGCTAATGGCAGTGAAGGAAATCAAAGCAGGAAAGGAGATTAGGGAATCAATTGTTGGGTGATTATATTTTCTATGGATGGTCAGAGAAGATTTCATAGAGAGGTTAACATGTGAAAAAAAATCTGAAGAAGTTGAGAGGATAAGAAGCGTGGATACATTAAAGAAGAGCTCTTCAGGTAGTGTCTTGAGGCAGCAACACCTCTGGATTGTTCAACGTGAACAAAGATACTCATGTATCTTTGCTGTAGAAGAAAGAGCTGTAGGAAGATTAAATAGGAGTAGTAATGGAGGGTCTGACATTGGAGAGGATCTGGTCAGCCCCTGTAAAGATGCATTTTTACCCTGAATAACATGGGAACCCTTTGCAGGATTGGGGCAAAAGAATGGCCCTGTCTGACATGAGTTTGCACAAAATCATTCTAGTGCAGTTCTTTATAAAGAAAAAACATCTATCAAGATCTTTCTGTATTTGTGTAGCTTCCAGATAGTGGAAACATTTTCAGGAAGAAAAAAAAAAGCTGACAGAGTTGGAAAGGAGTAAAATTAAATCAAATTTGTAGTTGAATTTAATTATAAATTAGTATTTAATTATCAAGTATACATTGAATAAGCAATTATAAAGCTCAAACATAAGTTGAATAATATATACCCTAGATTCCAAAAATAATGAAATATATTGACATTATTAAAAATAGCCCCAAATCATCTATTATTAAAAATGTATTCTTATGTACATAACAGGGCCTCTAACATTAGAAAACCTTAATTTGGAACTCCTGTTCTAATACTGTGGCAGGTAATGCAGTTACATATCCAACAATTCTTCTCTCAATTATTGTGTGCTTACAAAGCCTGCTTTTTGTGATTAAGGCAGAGTCAAAGCTTTACTTTTCCAGATTCACTTCCAACTAGGAGTAGCCACATTCCCTAGTGTTAAGCAATGAAATATAAGAATTGATTTTTTCTTTTGGGAACCAAGGAAATATTTTCTCCATCATAAAAAAAGTTAATAATATTGCTCTCTTGTTATATAGAAATCCTAATGCTTCCTGTCTTAGAAATAGGACCTGATAATAGAAACAGCTATAACATGCCATGGGGACAACAACCCTGAATAAAATAACTAACTGCTGAGAAAGGCATTATGTAAAGGTGTCTCCAGCTTCACTTTGACAGCATCACTGAGCTGCTCCATCAATCCTCAACTGCCTACCTACAGACTTTACAGATGTGAGCTAATCCCTTATTACTTAAGGCAATAGCATTCAGATATTTTTTTCTGAAGCTCAGAAACATCCCTAACCAATACAAGTACTTACCTATGCAAAACATGTGACTACATTTAACCTCAATGATGGATGATAACTTCACATGTTCTCATTGAAAAATGTGGACGAGAATATTTAGTGATCATTTTTGTGGCATGGATTAAATGACAGTATCGAAGTGAAGTGTACACTCAAAATTATTCTCCAATATAGTTGTTTCCCTGAAGTTAGTGAAAATGCTATTTCTGTTTAATTTTAGCAGTTAATTTGTGTATACAATGACTACAATAGTGCATAGACAACATAGATCCCCCTGATTAATCATGTCCAACATGCTCTTTGGGGAATGTGTGTGTGTGTGTGTGTGTGTGTAATACATATATATATTTAATATATATGTTATAAATATACACTTCATGTATATGTTATAAATATATACTTCATATATATTTTATAAAATATATATGTAATTCATATATATTTTATAAAAATATACACCATATATATTTTACAAATATATACACTTCATATATATTTTATAAATGTATATACTTCATATATTTTATAAATGTATATACTTCATATACATTTATGAATATATATACTTCATATATATTCATAAATATATATACTTTGTATATTTCATAAATATATGTACTTCATATATATTTCATAAATATAGATACTTCATATATATTTATAAATATAGATACTTCATATATATTTATAAATATAGATACTTCATATATATTTTATAAAGTGCCTACACTTCATACATATTTTATGAATAACTACATGTCATATATATTTCTATAAATACATACATTTCATATGTATTTATGAAATTATATATTACTCTGATATTGGTGAAGATGAAGACAAGAAGTAGAAAAAAGTAAGAGGAGATAAAGCTAAAGAAGAGAGGAAGAAGAAGAGGAATAGATGAAGGAAAATAAGAAGAGGTAGAGGGTGAGGGAGAAAATAGAATCAAAGCATTTCTGGATATAAATCACTTGGAGCTTGTACTTACATACTATATGAAGTCAGAGCAAAGCTACAGAATCCTTGGAATTGCTTTTTAAACTGTAATATTTCGTATAAATATGGATGAAAACTGACAAGGAATACTTAGAAATACTTGTTTTCTTTTTTAATTACAAAAGATATGCTTATTCTCAGTTTTACCAAATTCCTCATTGAAAAAAAGAATTCAAGATCAATTTTTCTAAGTGCCTTAAGAGAATACCATGTTCCTGAGCTGAATTCACATAGACTATTTCCCATACACCTTATATAGCGATTTTTGATTGATTGTACACGTATTAATACATTTAACAATTTACTTCATCTTGTGTATTCAATTTTAAAGTTCCTAATATATATTACTTTAAATTTTATAGTTGAGAAATAGTATTAACTCCTATTTTTCTTCACCTAAGATATAGAAGATTCTAGCAAATATCTTAATTTTTATTTTTTAAATTGACAAATATTGTATATACTTGCCATGTACAAGATGTTTTGAAGTATATCTACCTCATGAAATGGTTAAATCCAGTTAATGAAGAAATCCATCACCTCATATAATTATCATTTTTGTGTTGAGAGCACTTAACATCAACTCTCCTTGTATTTTTCAAGAATACATTATATCATTGTTAACTTCAGTCACTTTGCTGTACAATAGATCTCTCAAATTTATTCCTCCAATCTGACTGTAATTATATATCCTTTGAGCACCATCCCCCCATCCTGTCCTTCCCCCTAAACACTCCAGTCTTTCATAATCACCTTTCTATTTTCTACTTCTATGAATTCAACTTTTTTAGATTCCGCATATCAGTGACATCAAGTGGTATTTGCCTTTCTGTGCCTGGCTTATTTAACCTAACGTGATGTCCTCCATGTTCCTAAAAAATATTCAACTTCACTACTCATGAAGAAAATTTAAGTCATATCTAAAATGTGATGCCACCTCACTCCAGTAGTAATCGTTATTATCAAAAAGACAAAAGATAAGTGTTGGCAAGGATGTGGAGAAAAGGGAACCATACACACTGTTGATGAAAATGTAAATTAGCGTAGCCATTATAGAAAACAGGATAGAGGTTTCTAAAAAAATTTAAAAATAGAACTATCATGATCCAGCAATGCCACTACTGGGTACATATCCAAAGAAAAGAAAATCGGTGTGTCAAAGAGATATTTGTACTCTTGTGTTAATTTCAACACTATTCACAATAACCAAGATCACAATAACCAGTGATCAGCCTGGTTCATCAACAGATAAATCCATAAAGAAAATGTGATATATATACACAATGGAATACTATTCAGCCATTAAAAAACAAGCAATAGTCTTATACGTAGAGCAAACGGCTCTTTTCTTTCCCAGGAAAAGTCTTGAATAAGGCAAAACCTAAGATTCCTGCACTAATTTCCATGTGCTATCTGCACATTGCCTAGTGTCTGGGTCATAGTAGGCACTTCCCTGGTAAGAACCTTGTAACAACTTTTGATGCAAACCCAGACACTCCAACATTTAGTAACTTAAAGAGAAAATATTTATTATTGTTCACTAGTCTGTTGGTTGCTGGGGGTTCTTTTCTGGTCTAGGCCAGCTTGATTGGGACTGGATGTTTCAAAGTAGCCTTACACAATGTCTGGTGATTGGCTTAATGACAGCTAAGTGGAGGGATGACTTAGCCACATGTGTCTTGTTCTTCCAGGTAGCCTGGGTTATTAATGTGAAGTTCTTAAAAGCAGCAAGAGAACAAGCTCTACCCATGTGCGAGTACTTTCTATACCTCTGTTTGCATCATATTTGCTAATGGCCCGTGACCAACTCAGATTCCAAACTCAAAGAATTTTTCTCTAAAATATGTAATGTAAAAATACATATTTTATCCTGAATTATATCTGAGCTACTAATACTCTGAAGAGTCCACCTTTTTTACACTGGTACTGCCTTAAATGAGATCCATTTAATTTTATAGTTAAAAGAATACAAAAACAATCAAAATACAAACTACATTTGAAATGTTGACTCAGTGTACAGACACTTCCTTAAGATTTATCTCTGAGCAGCATTATTTTTAATGTACCCCCTTATCAATGATTTAGAGGGAAACTGATAATCAGAAGCTACCAAATTCCAGATTCCAGGTCCAAGATTATAAATGACTACAAGATATTTTTTAAAAGACCAGAATTGGTGAAATCTTTATCTTGGTTAACTTTATTTCATGAGAGCATGGTGCATTAAATTGATGTAAGAAAATCTATCATTCATGACATATTTTGATCTTATACATCTTTGCAATTACATACATGGATTTCAATTGATTCTATTATATAGGAGCAGAAAATTTTCCTGGCATAAATTCATTTCTCTAAACCAGAAACCAAAATAGAAACAAAATATTTTTTGTCTCTATTGACATTGCTTTTGTTCAAGATTCATGCAATACCAACGAAATATTCATCATGTCTATACATAATGATTTTCTAATTTAGAAGTCATTATATAGTAATTGAAAATATGTAATGCAGCTTCAATTAACAAAATATTATTGTTTAATGAAATGACAGAAAAACCCAGGTTATGACTAGAAAAAATTGAAAGATTTACAAACATAAAAATTAAATTTTCTGAAGGGAAGGACACTACTGACAGACTCAAAATGAAAAGATAGAGCAATAGAAAATCTACAATAAAAATAACTAAGTATGTAGAAAATTAATGTTTGCAATATAAAGAGAGCTCTTGTGTATTGGTATTTTAAAAAGCGTAAAGAAATAAATAACCAAAGCATAAGAAACAAACCTATAAACAAAACCCAGCAAATCTGGCCAAATAGCATAAACTGTCATTAAAAAACAAACAAACGAAGAAACAAAAAAACAGAAATGTAAAAGGCAAAAGAAAAATATGTTAGAAAATGTTCAACTTCACTAGGAGTTATGAAAAGACAAATGAAAGCATCTTTAAGACAATTTTTCATTCTTTTGTTTGGCAAATAGTAAAATCCATTTTAATATATCCAATGCTGATTACATTGATGGAAAGTAGGTACTTTCATGAAATCCTGGTGGGCTATGCATATAGACTCTTTGTTGGAAATATGCTGAAAGTATTGATCAAAAGTCAATGACAAATACAAAGCTTGGCTTTTTGCTGGAGAAACTTAAAATACACAAATACTCTCTCCTTAATCTCAAAAAGCTGTATAGAAACAAATAGTGAAAATCTGTATAAAATCCTCAGAAAGCTGCTGAAATAATCGGTTAGACAGACAAAGATTTCAGAAACAGATAACCGTGGAGAAATGAACTTATTCCTGGAACTATATTCTATATTGTAGGGGCCTTTTCTGATTCTGAACACTATGAGTATCTGTGTCTGGTTTCAGAAAATAGCTACTTCTGGGGAACATACTGAAATATTGGTGTTCTAATCAGGCTAGAGAGACAAAATTGGAGCATCAGTGGTCAACATCTAAGAGAAAAGGAAATAGTGTATAACCGAGCCTGACACATAGCCAATTCTCTCCTTAAGACATTGGCTGTAATCTGCAGCTGCCCAGAAAAGACAATAAAATGTTAAGCTAAAACCATAAGGAAAAGTGAAGTAGAGATTTTAGCAGTTTCATCAAGCCAGGAAGACAAAATATTAATGTTCATGACTTGCCAGAAGAAGGATTGTTATAAGTAAACTAGATTCTTGGTTGGAATCTCTAGAGACCTTTGTTCTAAGAACAAACTTAAAATAATTATTTTTTTAATACTACCTTAGCTATATGGCCTCAGCTTGGAATTAGCCAATGAGAAAAAATCCCATGAGATTTGAAAGACAGTTGAGAAGTAGAGGTTCCTGATTTTTTGATCTTTCAATCAGGAGGACAGTAGGAGTGACAGATTTAGTGACTTCTAAAGACTTGGCAGAATCCACTAACATGATGGATTCCATTTTGGGGCAACCTCCACCAATGGGACATCTTTCTTAGACATGGCACAATAATAGAATACATTGAATGATGTCAAAACTTCCTTAGTATTACATAGAAAAAATAAAGTTTTGGGAAATAGAAATGCTAGAGTAGGTTTATTGTGGATACCCTGCTTACATACTTCCTCATTATGTACAACAGAGGGCCTACAGAATACTCACTCTAAATAGGCTTCTAGAAATGTACTGTTGAGAGATTAATAGTATCCTTGAAAGGTTGTTTTGTGCCTGTAATCTGTGGTCCAGGAATCACAGTGGGAAATGCTGCCATCATAATAAATCTTCTGACCATCATCCCTCGATAGGAATGATGAGATCCCAGCATGGCAGGGGCCAGATGTTGGCATCTAACAACCAGAGAAAAGATGGTCACAATGACCATAATAAGCATAATGAGCATAAGGGCAATGGCAGTTAGAGTTCCACATACAGAAATCTTTGATTACGAATAAGGGAACATAATTAAATATGAAAGAAATGGGCAACCTATTAATGTCTTACTCGATTTACAAAACAAAACATATTATCTTAGGTCTGGTGAACTTAAATTGCTGTATTAGAGGGTCATGGTCCCTCACTGTATTCTGCAATTTAATCAGCTCAAGATCCAGGGCAGTGTGAATGCAGGAGAGACAGGATTCTCCTGAGGAAGAACACTGTTACACCATCCTTCATTCTATGGTTATTTTACAAGTTCCAGAATGTACTGTGGGAGTCAACATATTTAGCAACTGACCAATTTCCACATGGCTTACTGACTTAGAAATAACAGGTATTATGGTAGAAAGGGCCAAATGAAAGTTCTTTAGACTGTCTCTACCTGCTCAAAGCAATACCACATTCCTGGAGGAATACTCCTTAAAAATTAAAGATTACAAAAGTAGTAATCTTTATTATATCCCTCTTTAACACCTCTGATTGGTCTGGGTAGAAACAGGTGAATCTTGGAGAAAGAGTAGATTAAAGTAAACTTAATGAGATAATTGCTCCATTGTAGCTGCTGTTCCAGAAGTAATTTTTCTGTTGACCTCATATGGCATCTGGTATAGAACAATTGATCTGGTGTGTGTTTTTTGTTTGTTGGTTTCCTACCTGTTACTAAAGAATACCAATTCAATTTTCTTTCATCACCTTATCACAGGGATGAAAAACCATTAAGTATTTCACATAATGCTTCTTTACCATCTTATCACAGGGCTATATCAATTCTCCATCCTTTCATTACAAGTTAGCCTGTAGGGATATTATTCATCTTTCATCCCACAGGATAAAGTGTTCATCTTCTATATTGATATATCATACTGATTAGATATTGGTGAGACACATGTATGACAAAGTTGGAGAAGAAAAATATTTTACAGTTAAATTACCTGAAACTTCAGTGAAATACCAAGTGTCGAACAGTTCAGAACACAGTAAGGTAATCTTCCCAAGTTAAAGGACAAATTGTCAGTTAAAACTGACATCCACTATCACTGCAAAAAAAAAAAAAAAAAAAAAAAAAAAAAAACAAGAAAAGCACAGGTACTAGAGGGCCTCTTTGTATTTTGGAGGAAACATATATTTCACTGCTGCTGCTACTTAAAACTGTTCACTGAATTATGTGAAACGGACCAAGAACAATAAAGGGCTTTTCAACTGATTCAGGCTGCTGTGAAAGCTGCTCTGTCACTTCAGCCATATGTTTCAGACAATCCCATGGTACATAAAATGCCTATGGCAGATAAAGATGTTGAAATTGATAATTTGACAGATTTCAATAGAGCTTAATAAAATATTTGAAGCAGAATACTCTAATATTGCAATGATGGAGCATAAATTACTTTCAATTATATCATAAAAGTTAAAAGACAAAAGGATTAAAAATAACTATATCTACAAATATTTAGTAATAGATACATGATATATAAAATATGTAAATAGCGATATAAATTACATAAAATATGAGAGTAGAGAAAGTTGAAATATAGATGTTTTGTATGCAAAGTTAAGTTTAAAATAGTCAATTATATCAATAAGATGTTTTATTTAGCCTGATGATAAGCATAAACACACACATATAAAATCAGTAGCAGATACACAAAAGATAAAAATAAAGGAATCAAAGTATACCACTAGATAAAAATACCTACTTTCTGCCAGGAGCGGTGGCTCACACCTGTAATCCCAGCACTTTGGAAGGCTGAGGTGGGCGGATCACGAGGTCACGAGATTGAGACCATCCTGGCTAACACTGTGAAACCTCATCTCTACTAAAAATACAAAAAATTAGCCAGGCATGGTGGCGGGTGCCTGTAGTCCCAGCTACTCGGGAGGCTGAGGCAGGCGAATGGTGTGAACCTGGGAGGCAGAACTTGCAGTCAGCCTACATTGCCCCACTGCACTCCAGCCTGGGCGACAGAGCGAGAATCCCTCTTAAAAAACAAAAACACAAACAAACAAACAAAAACTTACTTACAAAGAAATACAGAAAGAAGGAAACTACAAAACTGTCAAAAAAATTAACAAAATGCCAATAGTAAGTTATTACCTATTAATAATTCATTAAATGTAAATGGACTAAATTGTCCAGTCAAAAGACAAATGATGGCTGAATGGATTAAAAAAGAGTATCATCTAACTGTATGCTTCCTAAAAGAGACTCACTTTAGATTTTAAGACATACATATGCTGAAAGTGAAGGGTGGAAGAAGCTAGTCTATTCAGATCGTAACCAAGAAAAGCAAGGTTGTCTATACTTTTATAAGACAAAATAGAATTTAAAGATAAAACTATCACAAGAGACAAAAAGGGCAATTATATAATAATAAATGAGTCAGTTCATTAAGTGAGACCAGCCTGGGCAACACGGTGAAACCCCATCTCTACTAAAATACAAAAAATTAACCCATCTTGGCAGCATGCACCTATAACCCCAGCTACTCGGGAGGCTGAGACCGGAGAATCCCTTGAACCCAGGAGGCAGAGGTTGCAGTGAGCCGAGATTGCATCATTGCACTCCAGCCTGGTTGACAGAGTGAGACTCTGTCTCAAAAAAAAAAAAAAAAGAGAAAGTATATTATAATTGCCAGTGTATATGTATTCAACATGGGAACACCTAAATATATAAAACAAATATTGATAGAACTGAAGGGAGAAATACACAGCAATACAATTGTAGTAGGGAACTTAGATACCTAATCTTCAGCAATGCATATATCATCGAGACAGAAGATTTATAAGAAAATAGCAGACCTGAACAACACTAGAGACCAAATGGACCTAACAGACATATACAGAATATTTCCTCCAACAGCAGCAGAATACACATTCTTTTAAAGAACACAGGGAACATTCTCCAGGAGAGATTACATATTAGGCCACAAAACAAGGCTAACTAAATTCGATAAGTTTGAAATTATATCAAAGATCTTTTTTAAATACAATGATATGAAACTAAAATTAATAACAGAAAGAAAATATGATAATTAAAAATATGGGGAAATTAAACAACACATTCCAAAATAACAAATAGGACAAAGAAGAAATCAAAAATGAAGTAAAAAATATATTGAGACAAACATAGATAGCACCCCAATATGCCAAAACTTATGAGATACAGTAAGAGCAAGTATAAGAGGAAATCTATAGTGAGAAATGCCTGCATTCAGAATGAGGATCTCAAATTAAAAACCTAACTTTACATCTCAAGGAACTAGGAAAAGAAGAATAAACTAAGTCCCAAGTCAGAAAAAGGAAAGAAATAAAAAAGAGGCAAAATAAGCAAAATAGAGAGAAAAGTAACAATAGAAGAGATCAATAAAACTACGCTGGTTTTTCAAAAACATAAACAAAAGTCACAAACCTTCAGCTAAACTATGATAATCAAAACAGAGAAAATAAATAATATCAGAAATGAAAGAGGAGACATTACCACAGATACCACAGGAATACAAAGGACCATAAGAAAATACTACAAACCATTACACCCCAACAAATTAGATAATTTAGAAGAAATGGATAATTTTCTAGAAAAGTATAATTTACCAAGATTAATTCATTAAATAATAGATCTGAACAGATAAATAATGACAAAGTAGATTGAATCAATAATCAAAAATATTTTGGAAAAAAGCTCAAAACCTGATGGCTTCATTGGTAAATTCTACTGAGCATTTAGAAAACAATAAACCTCAATTCTTTTCAAATTATTCTAAAATTTAAAGAGTTTGGAAGTGTTTACTCCTATACTTACTATATACTTACTTATTACTTACAAAACTACTTACCATAAGTAGTTGGAAGTGTTTACTCCTCTTTAATTTTTTGGAAGAACATTACTCTATATCAAAGCCAGACAATATCACTACAAGAAGAGAAAATTAAAGACCAATGTCCCTGTTTAACATATATGCAAAATTCTCAACAAAATAATAACAAACTTAGCTCAACAGCATATTTTGAAAACTGTATACTATGAGTAAGTGATAAATAATCCCTTGGACGTAAGAATCGTTCAACATACAAAAGTCTATATATGTGATATAACATATTAAAAGAATGAAGGATAAACATCATATGGTCATCGCAATAGATGCAGAAACAGCATTTTACAACATTTAATGTCCTTTCATGATGAAAACTTTCATCAAATTAGGCATATAAAATTTACTTCAACATAATAAAGGCCGTATATAACAAGCCTACAGTTAACATCATTCTCAAGTGTGAAATGCTGAAAGTTTTTTCACTGTGATTAGAAATAAGACAAGAATGCCCATGCTCACTACTTCTATTCAACAGAGTACTGAAATTCCTAGCCAGAAAATTAGGCAAGAAAAAGAAATAAAAGGCATCTAAACTGGAAGAAAAGAAGGGGTTAAATTGTCTTTACAGGTGACATGACATGACAGGTATACTTTGAAAAGCTCGGCATCACTAATTATCAGGGAAATGCACATTAAAACCACAAGATATCACCTTACACCTGTTAGAATAGCTATTATTAAAAAGGCAAAAGATAAGTATTGGCAAGAATGTGAAGAAAAGGCAATCCTGTATACTATTGATAGGAATATAAATTAGTACAAACACTGTAGAAAACAGTATAAGAATTACTCACTAAATTAAAAATAGAGCTAGTATATGATCCAGCAATTTTACTTCTGGGTATATATCTAAAGAAAATTGAATCCGTGTTGAAGATACATTTGTACTCTTATATTCAATGTTGAAGATACATTTGTACTCCTATATTCAGTGTTGAAGATACATTTGTACTCCTATATTCAGTGTTGACGATACATTTGTACTCCTATATTCAGTGTTGAAGATACATTTGTACTCCTATATTCAGTGTTGAAGATACATTAGTACTCCTATATTAATTGCAGTATTATTCTCAACAGCCAAGCTATGGAAGCAACCTAAATGCCCAGTGGAGGACAAATAAATAAAGAAAATGTGATAGGTATGCACAATAGAATACTATTCAGCCTTAGAAAATAAGGAAGTCCTGTCATTTGCGAAGATGTGGATGAATTTGCAGGCCACTATGCTAAGTAAAATAAGCAGAAGAACAGAGAGTCAAATCCTACATGATCTCAATTACACATAGAATCAAAATATTCAACCTGTAGAAACAGATAACAGAATGGTAAACAGAGGCTAGAATAACAAGGAAATGGGAAGATGGTGGTCAGAGGCTAAAAAGTTCCAGTTAGACAGGAGCAATATGTTTTGGAGATCTATTGTACAACATGGTGACTATAGTTAATGATAATATATTGTATACTTGAAAATTGCTAAGATAATAGATTTTAAATGTTTTTGTGAGGTGGTGGATATGCTGATTAGGTTGATTTAGTCATTCTACAATGTATACACATATCAAAGCATCACAGTGTCTAAATACATATAAAATTGTCAATTTTAAAATAATAAATATACAAATGACACTTGAATCTTTCAAAAGTGGATGTCTGGGATGGCTATAGCATAGCGACCCCATTCAAGAGTAGCTGTAGAAGACAGTAATGAAGGGAGCATTTTCCAGTGGGCAAAAATCTGACAGGTATACTTGGTAGTCATTTTCCCTAAACGGGGAGATGGCCAGAGACACTAACCTACAGTGATTCATAGGAGTGTTTAGTGGTTGGTCTGAGGGTTAATGACTTGAAAAGAACAAAGTTGAAAAGGATCAGGGAGATTGGTGGAATAAATATTTTGGGTGAACTTCCCTAAATGGGCATAAAGTGTGAGAATATTTGTATCTACTATAAAAATCCACTAAAGATAGCCTTAGTACAAGGGATTATCCAAAATTACATGGAAAAAATATCTGATGACTCTGTTGATGTCAGTGACCAATTTCCTTAAATGCCTTTCTTTCTCTTTCTTTCTTTCTTTCTTTCTTTCTTTCTTTCTTTCTTTCTTTCTTTCTTTCTTTCTTTCTCTCTTTCTCTCTCCCTTTCTTTCTTTCTTTCTTTCTTTCTTTCTTTCTTTCTTTCTTTCTTTCTTTCTTTCTTTCTTTCTTTTGAGATTCAGCCTTGCTGTGTCGTCAGGCTAGAGTGCTGTGGCTTGATCTCAGTCCACTGCAACCTCCACCTCCTGGGTTCAAGTGATTCTTCTGTCTCAGCCTCCCTAGTAGCTGGGATTACAGGTGCGCGCCACGACGCCCAGCTAATTTTTTGTATTTTTAGTAGAGACGGGAATTCACCTTGTTCGTTAGGATGATCTCGATCTCCTGACCTCATGATCTGCCCATCTTGGCCTCCCAAAGTGCTGGGATTACAGGCGTGAGCCACCACGCCCGGCCAGATCCCTTTATCTTTAATGAGTGAACTCATTGTGGCAAGTATGAACGTTATCATGAGCTAAGCTACGTAGCATGTTACTTACCATAGTTGATCTGACTACAAACCTTCTGTGCTAATTTATCAACAGCAGAGAATAACACTGAGATCCAGACATAGCATAATGTCTCCACAGACCATATAGATACCTAAAAGACCATATAGATACCTGAAAGAGATCTATTTGTACTTTCTGGAATAGAGACATCCTAATGCTTCTGCCCAACCTATCCTCTGGAGACTTACAGAACACCTTTTTTTTTTCCTGGTATTCCACATACCAATGCTTATTGCCAGGAAACTCATGTTATAGAAATTCAAAAAGCAACAATTTGTTCACGATTAAAAAATTCACAGATCTTACTATTTTACTCATAACCCGAAGGCAACTGTCCTGATAGAATGAGGCAGTGCCTTTGCAGAAGATGTTATGGCACCAGTTAAATGGCAATGTTTGTGGATTACAATAATGTTTTGCTACATGCTCTGAATCAGTGACTAATACATAGTATTTTTATGCCATAGCCATGATACATAGTTACAGTAAACAAAGTAAGAAAATTGTATGCTTCTCCCATTACCTCTGATAATCTAAGTAAATACTTCGAACAAGTGAAACACCAATGGTCCATTTAACTGGAAGGAGAAGCAGTGCAAAGAAGACAATTGCTGTGCTGACTGGGATGATTGATCCTATCCGTAATATGAAATTAGGTTGTTACTACACACTGGGAAAGAGTATGTCTGGAAAATGACTGAGATTTTCTGGGAATAATCTCAGTATCCCATATCTAGTGATTACAATTAACTGAAAACTACAGCAACTCAGTACAAAAGAAACACATAATAGTGTAGACACTTTGTTAAGAGAAAGTCTGAGTTGCCTTAACCAGTGGGCCACTATTATAGATTATAGAGGTAGAATGAATATTAGAAGAATAAATTTCTAATTTCTAGCTGCTACCACATTATTAATTGCTATATTATGTATGCATTTTCCTCTTTGCTTTAATATTATTTGTATATATTAACCAATTAGTTTTATCTCCCTCTGACTAATATGCATTATTAGATGTTAAATCTCTCTAACTCAGTAATTAAATTACAGGATGTCAAAGAGAGATTGTGACTTCACTAGAACAAGAATAAATGTGATCTGAAGATTACATGGTCTTTGCATCTCGTCTTTCTGGAAGAAAGTCGACAAGTCTTTAGTTTTATATGAGATGGTTGCATTCAGTTGAGCTGAAGCATTATTTTCTTAGTATTTTTATTCAGAAATTAAATATAGCTAAAAGGAGTATGTATAGATGCTACATTGGTGAAAGAATGGTCTGTAATAAATTATGTGCTTCAACTAAGCATCAACACACTTCATATTTCCCAGTATTCACCTACCTATACGAATTTGGGTTACAGTTTGTTCATGAGTGGTACTTGCCCAAAGTTTGGAGACAGACATGAAGTAGAGTCCATTATTATTCTAAGCTGTCTATAGCTGTCACATGTTGTGTGGTCAGAAGTGGTGATTGCCATGGCAGCTTCCAAATATACGGAAACTTCTACAAACACTGCCTGCTTTGCAGATCTATTCGTCACATCCTTTTGTGCTTGTAGTTGATTCTCAGATTTCCCCATGATTATTTTTTTCTCCCCTGTAATGCTTTAGATCAATATCATTGTAAGTTGTTTCTGATCTTTTGGCCACAGCAATCCAGACTTTCTCTTCTCCAATGCAAATCACATTTACATAACTTGTAGTTTCTATGTGCAAACCTTATTCCCATACTTGCAGTGGTTCTTATTTTCTTACTAAATCAAAATAGAATAATTCGCTAACGAATAAACAAAAGTCAGTCAAATGTGGACCAATGTAGTAAGTATGTTATTACCCAATAATTATGATTGACTCAAGCGTGGGCCTGTTGAAGTTCAGAGAAGAAAAACAAGATTAAATAAGCTGGAGTGTGACTATAAGTCACCTTCAAATGCTTGTCTTAACTGAATAAACAGTATGTACACAAAGACTATAGGGAATTTAAAGGAAGCATGTTAGATACAGTCTGTTAATATCAGAAGCAAGATAAGGATAACCACCATTACCATTTCTAATTGTCATTGTGCCTGTCTGTATACCTTGTCAATACAATTAAATAAGAAAAAAATAAAGTAGAAAGATTAGAAAAATTATATGGATATAAATGATAGTGACTTGTTAATACTTAGGTAACAGGAAGGCAAGAAGATATTCTTCAAATGTTGTTTTCTGAGGGAATAAGAACCAAATATACGAAATATTCTTTAGTAAAAGGAGGGTATGAGAAAGTTTATTAGTAGAATGGGAAAGTGAGTAAACTAGCAAACTCCAGTTGGTTCTCAGTACTGAGAGACAACTTGAGGTCTGTGGTCTTGAATAAAGAGATAACAATCATGGAGTTACTCATGTTTTCTAAGGCTATTTTCAATTGATTGGATATGCGTGTGGAGATACATACGGATTTAGCAGATTTCTGGTTAGGCAGTGTAAGTGTAGGTTAGAGCAAGACAGTTTGGGAAGTGAGTAGAGTGATGAACACTCAGTTCAAATTAGGCAAAGACAAAAATGAGGATAAGAAGGGAAGACCCATTACAGTAGGAAAATGAAGGGGAGCGGGATCAAAAGAGTAGATTGGAGTATTTACAGAAGTGAGCTTGAAAGATAGGTAGTAGTCAAAGAAAAAGATAATAAAAATGGAAAGTGTAGAAATGACACAGTTGTTGGTAAGGACAGGTTACAAGAATTCTGTTGTAGGAGTTGTTACTAGATCAAAAGTAACATTCGATTATTGGAGGTATAAAACATTTTTGAAAATGGGAGGAAGTAGACGGATTATATAAAAAGTGAACCCCACAAGAGTTATGACAAATGTAGCGATTGAAGTAAAGACAGTGAAACAGGTATTACAATCTTCAGTGAACGAATGACTATGGTTGGGAAGCTAATTAACTGTATAATTTAATGTCATAGAATCCAAGCAAATCATTATTTATTTATTTGAGGAATGGGAGAAGGGTGGGTGTCAACAGTTTGAAAATAACAATGAGGATAAATTAGCACATATACCTGATCTCTTGTCCTATAGTATACAGGATGTGAAAGGAAAAAAAAGCTTCCCAGGAAGAAAATGTTTTGCAACATATTATACACACTATAATTATGATCAAACCTTTAATAAATATCGAGAGTTTAATATTCCAGATTACATTCTTTTTAGAGTAAGATTTTACTTTGAAAATTATATATTTATAATTTTTTATCCAAAACATTAAACACATTTTTATGTCTTTATAATGTGTTTATGGCCAGTAATATCCAACAATTATAATTTTTAAATTTTAGTCTCTTTGTCATCTGACAGATTTAATTCAGAATTTCTTAACTGCAAATATCTTTATCACGAATATGTTTTGATAAATAAAATGTATATATTATCATACATATATTTTGATGACATGTAATTATTTTATATGAGTTCTTTTCAAACATGTTTTTGAAAAATTGTTTATACTATTCATTCTTGCATTTTACCTTCACAAATAGAAAACTAAATAAATGCAGTGCGTCTAAAGAAAGATGTTCTAGAGGAGAAATACAGGACTTGAGTAATTCCCCAGTTGTTTCTAAAGAAAAAATAAACCACAATGAGATACCATCCCACACCAG
Organism: Symphalangus syndactylus; assembly: GCF_028878055.3. Lineage (NCBI taxonomy): Eukaryota > Metazoa > Chordata > Mammalia > Primates > Hylobatidae > Symphalangus > Symphalangus syndactylus. The sequence goes on from NC_072428.2 coordinate 18,480,535, forward strand.
TTAGAATGGTGATCATTAAAAAGTCAGGAAACAACAGGTGCTGGAGAGGATGTGGAGAAATAGGAACACTTTTACACTGTTGGTGGGACTGTAAACTAGTTCAACCATTGTGGAAGTCAGTGTGGCGATTCCTCAGGGATCTAGGACTAGTAATACCATTTGACCCAGCCATTACTGGGTATATACCCAAAGGATTATAAATCATGTGGCTATAAAGACACATGTACACGTATGTTTATTGTGGCACTATTCACAATAGCAAAGACTTGGAACCAACCCAAATGTCCAACAACGATAGACTGGATTAAGAAAATGTGGCACATATACACCATGGAATACTATGCAGCCATAAAAAATGATGAGTTTATGTCCTTTGTAGGGACATGGATGAAACTGGAAACCATCATTCTCAGCAAACTATCACAAGGACAAAAAACCAAACACCGCATGTTCTCACTCATAGGTGGGAACTGAACAATGAGAACACATGGACACAGGAAGGGGAACATCACACACTGGGGCCTGTTGTGGGGTGGGGGGAGGGGGGAGGGACAGCATTAGGGGATATACCTAATGTTAAATGACAAGTTAATGGGTGCAGCACACCAACATGGCACATGGATACATATGTAACAAACCTGCACGTTGTGTACATGTACCCTAAAACTTAAAGTATAATAAAAAAATCCATAAAAGCAAATATAGCAAGTACTTGCATATTTTCTTATTTTCAGCTCATTTCCTTCAACATGATAGAAGTACACCTAATGTATTATTTTTTCTAATAAAACCTCTTTTCACCCAGAAATATTCTGAAATTTAGTTGGGAGCAGTCTGTGTGAGGGTGGGGATAGAACCAAAGAATGTGAACAAGAGAACTGTGGTAACTATCAGAGTCAGAACTTTGTTGTGAATAGCAACTTAGCAAATTGGCTTTGTAGTCTAGCCAGAATAGTGACCAATTTTCTAACAGCAAATATCTGAAAGTTTTGCTTAGTTCTGTGACTGCACAAAAGCCCATGAGTGACTTCATTTTGGAGATACTTTCTTTGCTACAGTTCTCTAAATGCTTATGGAAAGCTGTACCAAATAAATTATTTAAAAAAATATACGAAAAGCTAATGAGAACAGTGCTGATAAATCATACCCGTGGGTTGAGATAAATTAGACACTGTTTACATCAAAGCTTTAAAAAGCCCATTTCTTTTAAACATTAGCTTCATAGCAATGTTTACCTCATAAAACAAATGTTCAGTGTCTTCTAATAAGTAACTCACTCATAAACACATACATTTTGTCTGCATAATTGTCATAGAGCTATTTGCTCCCCTTGTGAAATGATAATATGAATGAAAATTAAAGACTTAATGAAAGCTACATTTACTGTTGTTAACTAAATTAGCTTTAACCTTGACTTTCTAAAGTCTGCAACTTTACGACAAAGATATTCATGCAGTTAAAAAGATGTCATTCCCTATCCTTCATTTTGCTCCAAAATACTTACACCTTAAAAATGGCCTTCAGGGGCTTATATCAATGGAAGAAGAAATACACAGGTACACCTATAATTACTTTCCTATCTCACAAATTGTCTTCCAAAATCTAATATGGTAAAGCCCTTAAGGTTTTGGAAAATATGCTGTGTACATGTTCCAGGATACAAATAATTTTGGATTTGATTATTGTTTTTCTAATCTTTTTTTTATGAAAATCTGTATGTAACCTCAGGAAATCAATCATACAGTATAAAAATGATAATATGAGCAGAAGATGAAAAGAGAGAAGGCTGGGGATTCAAGACAAAATTAGAATAACATCTTCATATTCTGTAAGTAGCAGTAGTCAGAAAAGGGAACAGATATATTGCCTAATTTAGAAAAAAAAATACCTTTCAACTTTAAAATTACAAATGTCTATTTGGTGTTTTAAAAAATAATTGTGTCCAGTATCACCCAGAATTTATGCCCAGTGTGTTAGCTTCTTTTGTCATTGGAGATGAACAAAGAGAATATCAATTCAAAATCTTGCCACCTCAAACTCTTTGAACACTACCCATGAGGCCCTAGGTTTTATAATATTTCCTTTGTGTAAAAAGATCTACTATTTGAGGTAACTCAATGAATAAGTAGGTGTGACTAGTGAAGCATGTGGGTAAGGTAATCTGAGAAAGCAGATGGAGTTGGGATGGATGGTAGTTCCTGTACTGACATTTGGCTACCTAATTGGTGGCATAAACAACTTAAGGTAAGTTCCTTCAGGATGGCACAATTTGTATTCCAGAGTTCTTTACACCTTATTTTAAAATAAAATTTAGTTTTACTTTCTCTGTTTTCCTATTCTGATATATTTGCCTATATTTCTGCTTAGCATCAGAGAAAATCTGCTTGCTATAACAACTGTATTTATTCAAATACCGAAAAGCCAAGTATTATAAGGTTCCAGAGGAATAGTTGGCAAAATTGAAATTTCTAAGTTATAAAAATTACTGTGGTTGTCCATGTCTAAGCATACACTTAGTTGGTAAAATACCTATGTCAAGTTGTAAACAAAGTATTTTATTAAAATCAAAGATATTATGTTAGGTTACAGTAATCCCTATAGCAGCAGTCAATCCTGCCCATGTTGTCTTTAATGAGAATTTAAATACTTATTTTAAGAAGCACTTTGTAATAATCAGATCAATCAGCAAGCCCCAGCAATTAGGTTACTCAGTGTTTCCCAGCCTTTGGTTATCTTGCCACCAAAGGAACATTTCACGAGTAAGCAGTTAGAAATGGAATCATCAAAGAAGACAAGATCACTATCTCTCAGTTGGAATAAATCTTGAATTAATGAAGTGTTCTGTGTGACACAATCATGAACATAAACTTATTTATGCATTTTGCACCTTGCTTTTTCCCTGTCTGAACTAAGACTTAGAGAACTTCAGTACTAGGCAAGCAAAAGAGGAAGGAAATTTTAAGTCGGGCAAGTGTGTGAATTCATTCAATAGAGAAGAATACTATTTGGAAAGGGATTAATTGTTCTCTCTGTTAACTACCACCATTTTATACATGTGATTACAAATACGTATACACACATGCATCCATACTCATGTGCAGACCTACACACATGTGTACAGAGACACACATGTATGGCCTTTCACTTTCTGCTGGTACTTCTGACCTTCTACTCATTGGAAAAGCTTCTAAATCCTATCCATTGACTGATGGGAAGAGTTGTTTATAACAAAAATGCAGCAAAAGTGCTTTGAGTTTGATGCTCTGAGTAGACAAAAATTCAGAGAAAAACATATGGTCTATAAAATATTACCCAGAAATATAAACAAATAAATTAAGTCAGTCCTGGACTAGGTTACAAATAAGTAAAATGAAATATGGAGTGAATAAATGCCAGAGGGTTGCTGAAAAGAGGTTCTGTTCCCTAAGTTACACCCACTCTCTCCATACTTCTTCCCATTGGGACTTGAGCTTGGAAGAAGGTGATGACAGATGATAGTGTTATTGAAATCTAAGGACAAAGGAGATCTTTTGTCCCTCTCTCAGGCAAAGCCTGGGAAAGTGCCAAGGCCCCACAGTGAGAATAGCTGCACAGTAGTGCTTTGTTTCATTGAGGTTCCCTATAACTATAGAAATGTGTAGAGAGAGTAGAATAAGTTCTATGCCCCACAAAACAGTAGAAAAGGGTGACAGTTTTTCATAATGCTGGGGGATGAAGCACAGTAGAATAGATTTCAGCTACCTTGGAATACACAAAAAAATACCAAAGAGCTACATCCTGGAATCACTCACTCGCATGCAAGCTTTAACTTATTCACAGCAGAAATAAACATCTCACTAGGTATCAGTGAACAATGCATCGTGTCATCCGATTCTCGCAAAGACACCACCCGCAATTTATAGCTAGAATTCAAACTTAGAACTCTCAAATTGAATTTGATGATGTCTTCATAATTCTGCTATGAACACTACTTCAATTTTATTTTTGTTGATTGAAAAAATAAGTGAATGAATGTAATTGAATTTATTTTTGTATACAGCAACTGAAAGGTCTTAAATAATTTCAATTTATAAGTTATTTGATAATTTTATTTTACATGTAATGCAATAGTCTAGTTCTTATTTGAATTTCTATAAGGTAGATGTTCTTTGGCTATGTTCAGAGCCATGCACACTCTTGACCCAAAGTAAAGATATATGTCAAGAATTTATGGCCACATTCTGGCACTTACGACTCTATAAAAATTTCCATTTTATGATAAAGTTGATAATGCATATCTCCAATTAGGTTTTCTTATCCGTAAAGAACTCTTCTTAAAAGCTTTCTATACAATAACTGGCTTAACTTTATTTCTGCAAATCAATTCAGTCAGGAGTGTATGTTTGTAACTTTGCTAAAGGAAACATGTTTTTAGAATGACAAGAGACAGGCAATACAGGATAATTTTTTAAAAAGCTAGGAGTTGCTTTCATAAAATGAGAAAAGCACCTACTTTTATCTGAAAGGCAAGCTGTTTTCCCTCTGATAAAGCGGCCATAATCAGATAATAAATGTTGTGGCCCCTGGTTAATCATTTAAATGTATTTAAAAGTAAGTTGGATAGCCTAAGGTATTTTTATATTCTTAATATTAATATTTTAAATATATTTCTGTGAACAGTTAAAATTTAAGTAAAATTTTTTAATCTTTTTACAGTTTTATTATTGGTCTATTTTAAATATGCTTTTTTTTCTTTCTCTACTCCTTTGTGAAGCAACCTATACTCATCCAAAAAGTATGATTCCTATTATACAGGTATTAAATTGAGGTTATAACCCTTTTACTTTTAAAACAATAAATTTTACTCATTGACTATATGTTGTCTCATAGATCTAAAAAATATTCTCAGTTTTGGCTCATGCCTGTAATCCTAGCACTTTGGGAGGCTGAGACGGGCGGATCACGAGGTCAGGAGATGGAGACCATCCTGGCTAACATGGTGAAACCCCGTCTCTACTAAAAAAATACAAAAAATTAGCCAGGCGTGGTGGCAGGTGCCTGTAGTCCCAGCTACTCGGGAGGCTGAGGCAGGAGAATGGCGTGAACCCAGGAGGCTGGAGCTTGCAGTGAGCCGAGATTGTGCCACTGCACTCCAGCCTGGGTGACAGAGCGAGACTCCGTCTCCAACAAAAGTATTCTCATTTTATTTGAAAATGATGTTATAAATGTCTGCTAATTATAGTTTTAAAACCAAATCATATGATGGTTAAATTAATTTCACATATACAAAGAAAATGTAAATAAACTAAAATGGAAATCTCATTTATAAAATGAATTGCCATAATCCTAGAATGAACTTTTGTTCTTTAAGTACTGTCTCTTTCATTCTTAATAATGTGTAACCATTCTGGGACTATCGAAGTTTCAGTTTCTCCCCCATCTGCTATGCATTTGAGTATGTATTCTTATGACCAAGAAAGTGCAGAAAGTTAGCTCTTGTTAAAGAGAAAGGCAGAAAAGCCATACAGAAATCACTGCCAGATTCTTGGGACATGAAGAGACAAAGCATGAAATGCAATAGTGACAACGATGAAGAGTTTTGACAAAAATGGCCTGATTTTCATTTACCTCTGATGCCCTGGGCTTCAAATCTGAGAAAACACACTGTAGCATGGAAAATCAGCAGTAGCTACAATCCAGCATGGCTATCATCCAACAGGAGCAATGGAGCAGAATAAAATAAATCAAAGCTTGAGAGATTCGAGTTTAATACCATTTGATTAAAGACAGATACTACATGCACTAAGCTTCCTATTCTATTAAATAACACATAAGTGACTTTTGATTTGATAGTTATTTTAATTCATGCTGTATGCATGTAATAACATTCTCTCACTTGACATTCCAAGAATACTCATTCAATGAAAATAGTTACCAGTTCTGCAAACACGGGAAGAAGGAATTTTCTCTAATATTTCATTTCTATTAAGAGATTACATGTAATCAAGAGGGTTTTAAACACTGTCCTCAGCTTGACCAAACTTCAGTTACTCTTATTCCTGACTACAGGCCCCTGACCTCCTTTTACTTTAAGCATTTACTTTATAAAACTTGTAAATTCTTTCTCTGCCTCTTTGAGATAATGTAAATATTTTTATATGACTCTTACCGGTTTTACGACCTTGGGATATCTTTCTGAATGACCTAGGAATGATCTCTTAGAAATGCAATCATCAAAGAAGACAAGATCACTACCTCCCAGTCTCTGTTAGGGTAGCAACATAATTTCAGTGGGCTCCGATTAGCAAACATGAAAGGCCTAATCACACAGAAAAGCATGAGTAAACTCGGGAATAATTTATAGTTCTCACTATATCCCTGGATCAACCTCCCCCTAAGTTTTCCACTAGTACAACCCAGCACTTAAAAAATATGATGAAAGAAAAGAAAAGGGAAAGGAAATGGAAGGAAAAGAAACACCTCGTCTTTGGTTTCAGCAGAATTGAGCTCAAAATGAGTTCTAGCCTTTTTTCTTTATCGTAATATCAATGGGGAAAGTATTCCCTATTTAATAAATGGTGCTGGGATAAATGGCTAACTATATGTAGATGATTGAAACTAGACCCCTTCCTCATACCATGCAAAAATGCAACTCAAGATGAATAAAATATTTAAAGGCAAAACCCAAAACTATAAAAACCCTGGATGACAACCTAGGCAATACCATTCTGGACATAGAAACTGGCAAAGACTTCATGATGAGACACCAAAAGCAATTGTAACAAAAGCAAAAATTGTCAAGTGAGATCAACTTAAATTTAAGAGCCTCTGCTACAGAAAAAAAAAAAAAAAAAAAAAAGAATAAACAACCTACCGAATGGAAAAAAAAATTTGCAAATTTTGCATCTGACAAAGGTCTAATATCCAGCATTTATAAATAACTTAAACAAGTTTACAAGAAACAAGCAAACAACCCCATTATGAAGTGGACAACAAGAGTGAAACTCCATCTCAAAAAAAAAAAAAAAAAAAAAGGAGTGGACAAAGGACACAAACAGACACTTTTTAAAAGAAGACCACATGTTGATACATGTGTTCAACAAGCATATGAAAAAAAGCTCAATATCACTGATCATTAGAGAAATGCAAACCAAAACCACAATGAGATACCATCTTATACCAGTGAGAATGGCTAATATTAAAAAGTCAAAAAAATAACAGATGCTGGCAAGGTTGCAGAGGAAAGGGAATATTATGCATTATTGGTGGGGGTGTAAATTAGTTAAATCATCATGGAAAGCAGCATAGCAATTCCTCAGAAAGCTAAAAACAGAAATACCATTTGACTCAGCAATCTCATTACTGGGTATATACTTAAAGGAATATAAAATGTTCTACCATAAAGACACATGCATATGTATATGCATTGCAGAACTATTCATAATAGCAAAGACATGGAATCAACCCAAATGCCCAACAATGGTAGACTGGATAAAGAAAATGTGGTACGTATACGTCATGGAACAGTATGCAGCAATTAAAAACGAATGAGAACATGTCCTTTGCAGGAACATGGAGAGAGCTGAAGGCCATTTTCCTGAGCAAACTAACACAAGAATAGAAAACTAAATACCACATATTCTCACTTACAAGTGGGAGCTAAGTGATGCGAACACGTGGACACAAAGATGAAAATAACACACACTGGGTACTACCTGAGGGTGGAGGATGGGAGTGTTACTAGCAGCAAACCTCAATTCTTGCCTCCTCAGAAGAAAGAATTCAACGGAGGGGCATAAGGCAGAAGGAGAGACTGAAGCAAGTTTTAGAGCAGGAGTGAAGGTGTATTAGAAAACTTTAGAACAGGAATGAAAGGAAGTAAAGTACACTTGGAAGAAGGCCAAGAGGGTGACTTCAGAGATCAAGTGTGCAGTTTTACTTTTTGACTTGGGGTTTTATATGTTGGCATACTTCTGGGATCTTGCATCCCTTCTCTCCTGATTCTTCACTTGTGGTGGGCGGTCTGCATGTGAAACGGCCTGCTAGCACATGGGAGGTGAGCATGAGCAGTGTGTTTACTGGAGTTGTGTGCGTGCTCACTTGAGGCATCCTTCCATTACCAGTCAATATCCCTGGAAGGTCAAAGTTAAATGCCACTATTTTCTCCCTTAATGCACATGCTTGAGCCCACTCACCCAACTCCTGAGATCTTGTGAAGAAGCTGCTGATCACCAGTTTCAGGTTTTTCTATCTATTGAGAGACTGCTTTTCCCTGGTGCTGGCTGAAGTCAATTATTATTTTAGAGAGACGGTTAACAATCACCTGACCATCACCTGATGGTCTCCTGACATTCCTGGTGGGGTGTTGGTGGAGCCCTCTCCAGCCCTGCTCATGCCTGACTAGCTATCTGCTGTAACAGGAGGAGGGAGAGGATAAGAAAAAAATAACTATTGGGTACTCAGTACCTTGGTGATGAAATAATCCATACAACAACCCCCCACGACACAGTTTTACCTATATAACAAACCTGCACATGTACCTCTGAACCTAAAATAAAAGTTAAAAAAAGAAACAACTTCCTTGCCTATTTAACTTTGCTTGGTGTGATGCTTTCTTTGACCTAATGTATTTATATTTTGCAGCATCATAAGAACATACAGCCATAATTCATTCATCATTCCTTGATTCAGAACACTAATTAATTCATTAATTCTTTAAATACGTTTTAATGTCTTATAGTGCCAGAGTCTTCGGAATACATTGAGACACAAAGAAGAAATATTCTTATTAGTCATATTATAATAACCAGAAATCTTTAGACTCCATTTTTTAAAGTATATGTGAAAAGTAGAGATTGTTTTCGGAGAGAATTACTTTACCAAAGCTAACAATTCATGATCTACCCAGGAGATATTTGTTCGTTTACTTTTATTTCTTTATATATTTTGCCTGATTACTTTTTGTTATTTGTCTTTTCTAAGTGGGAATCCTGGAAAGAGCCCAAAGCCTTGAAAAGGCTACAAACAAATGAGAAAGTTGGATTGTGTTCATTTATTTTGTACCACAAGAGAAGAGCTTTTCTCCTTTACTTGTTGTAGACATTTAATCATTCACTTCATTTAATATTCTTTCAGATATAGGTATGCAAATATACAAAGCTGAATAGGTGCTTAGTCTTTCTGTTCCTCACTTTTTAGAAAGAAATATCTAACTTAAGTTTTATGTATAATTTGCTTATGGACAAGCAGTTTATTACGCCAAAATGATATCAGCCATATTATAGAGCGTGATTTGGAAAGAGGCAAAGTGACTGATATTTTGAATTTGATGCAAGTGTAAAAATAGACCCTGTATATTAGGGTCTATATCATACCTCACAAAATGAGAACACTCCCCAGGTAGATAGATTTCTGATGGAGATTTTGCCTTATTATCTAGCACAAATATTCAACTTGGTAAAGCACAATTATCACAACATCAATTCTAGGATAACAAACAACTTACCCATTCTGAGGCTGTGAAAACAAATTGCTGCAACTGACCTATTAATGATAGCTATTTAAAAATGTTAAAAACTTGGGGAATTAAAAAGTAGATTTTGACAAGACCCTGGAGTAAATGTACCATTCCACATATGTCTGACTTTATATTTTTTAATGCATTGAAACCTCCTGAAAAGCCCAGAGAATTGGCAAAAATTTGGACACATCTCCATGTGTTATTTCCTGACTGAAGGGTAGGTAAAAGGATAATTGGTGAAATCTGTAAAACAGATCAACACTTATGGAAGAAGAAAATCACAAAGGCCATTTACCCCAGGTAGAGAAAGAGTCTAATCAAGTTAAGAATGAGAGAAATAGCTTTCTGTGCAGGTTCTGATTGTGTGAATTTTCTGGCTCAATAATGAGAGAACCAAAGTACACGTGAAAAAAAAAAAATCCAACAAGAAATTGCTGAAAACCAGCAATTTTCCCTTGTAGATTTTTTAATGTAAATAAAGGAAACACACTAAGAGTATAAAAATAATGCTCATTGCAGAATTATTTTTAACAGCTAAAATCTCAAAATAACCTAAATATTCAATAATAGAATTATTATGTAAATAATGGTTTAGTTGTAATGAAAAAATACTAAGCAGATATTCAAAATCATGTTCAAAAAGTCAATGACACAGAAATATTCATATAATTTAAAGGACAAAAGAAATCTAGAAAATGCAATTTATGCTATTAACATGATTACCTAATATATATGTGTACACATAAAAATATTAAAATTTGAACTAGAATCAAATTATTATACTTCTCACTGTAGAGATCATAATTTTTCTTGCCCCTTTTATCTCCTTTTCAAATTCTCTGCACTAAGAAAATACTGCTTCTCTAATTAGAAAAATAATCCAAAATAAATAAATAATAAATAAATAAAAAGTATTAAGACTAAAATTTTTTCCAACCTGCAAGATAAAAAGTTAGCCTGGCCAAGCTTCATGGATGCTGAGTCAGAGGTAAAGTACTTTATTAATCATGACAACAGCAGACAGCATGAGCTTCATGTTATCACTGGTCCCCTTAGCCCTCAAGTTCCGCAGGCGTGAGGAGGAAAAGTTTGTGTACATGGAGTCTATTTGTATCACAGTCCAGGAACCCTGAGTTTAAGAAACCTGGATCTTTTCGAGCTTCTAGCAAATGTGCCTAAAGTTTGTCCTGAAGGGAGAGAATATCTTTATTACACCCTTCAGGAAACAAGTCTGCGCTCTGTCTGGGATGGAGATGTTATCTCTGTCTTCAAAGCTGTCTGCTATTAAAAACATCCTTGAAAAGATAGTTTGCCGAAAGCATCCAATGCCTCTTGTTTAGCTCATTTGCAGAAATTTAAGAGAGTCATTGCAAGTACTGTCTCCCAAGGGAAGATAAATCTCCAAAATCAGTGTCTACTATGTCTTTATATTCTGAACATGTTGGCAAAAGGAATAGTGCCTTTAAGACATGTTGTTGCAATTATTAGTACTGACATCCCACTCCCTGAGTCTGCAATAAAGTTCTTCATAGGACAGTACTAGTACTTGCATTATAATCCTATTAAGGATCCGTGGACTTAACACCCTCTTGTGACACCTGCATTTCACTGCTAAACAAACATTGGCTTGTCCTTTGGTTATTACAGGTGGTTTCCTGCATCTGTTTCTTTCCAAAGAAATCCCGGAGTCAAGGAATAGATCTGATCCCTTGAACACATACTATGAGGGGAAGGTGGGATGAGGATCTTCAGGTAACCAGCCTACTTCAGGAGTCAGAATGTGAATAGGCAAAATATATTTCTAACATCATTGAGATATATTCTCCAGCCCGAGTCCATAAAATTTTTTAAAAATAGGCTATTAGGCAGACAAAATGAGACTATCTGACTTTGGTTCATATATTAAAACCCCTTCTTCCACAAATGAAAATCCTCTATTGCTCAGAAGGATTCCTCAGATATCTAAGTTCATTATTAAATCTTAATTATTTGTGACATTAGAGAAGTTGCATTCTACTACTTACATTCTTTGATCTGTGCTTCTTTAATTCTTCTTTATTATAGATAGAGATCTAAGTTAAGTCACCAGGAGTAACATGGGCAAATGTCACATTATTTACCATAACTATAACTTAAAAAAAATGACATGATCCAGTGGTTTTTATTTTCACTACTACTAGCTCTATTTTTACCATCATTCTGTTTGAAAAGAAGTCAGATCTGAAAAAGAATATTGGCTTCCTAGAAAAGTCCATAAATGGAATAAAAATATTAAAATCACATAGTTTTTTAAAAGTGGTCATTGAACCTAGTGCTTTAATGGAAAAGCAATAATTTACCATTATGGTAATTTTCAGGATTTGCAAGCACCAATTCAGTAGAAAAACGAAGAAACTTAGTGGAGTGCATGATGATTATGCTAGCTTTCTTTTGTGTCTCTGTTCATATGACCTGCTAAACAAATGATTATAAATTTAGTTAATGATTATACTGGAACACAAGTTGATAGGTTTGGCTCTGTGTCCCCACCCAAATCTCATCTGGAATTGTAATCACCATAATCCCCACGTGCTGAGGGACAGACCAGGTGGGAGGTGATTGGATCGTGGGGTGTTTTTTCCCCATGCCGTTCTCATGATAGTGAGCGAGTTCCTACAAGATCTGATGATTTTATAAGGCAGTTTTCCCTGCTCTTGCTGGCTGTCTCTTGCCTGCCGCTATGTAAGATGTGCCTCTTCCCCTTCCGCCATGATTGTAAGTTTTTTGAGGTCTCCCCAGCCATGCAGAACTGTGAGTCAATTAAACCTCTTTCTTTTATTAATTACCCAGTCTCAGATATGTCTTTATAGCAGTGTGAAAACGGACTAATACACAAATCTTCCCTTTTTTTCATTCTACTAACCTAGCAACAGTTAAATAAATAAAATGCTCTCCATATGAAGGACAATGCTTGCTATATAGGCAAGTTTAAAAAAATCACTATTTTTAACATTGATATTTGAAAAAGTTAATATGAAGTGTTACAGGACAAAAGTAGATCACAATATTATTTCTTTAGGTTGAAGTGAGGATGTATTTTTCCCTTCTGTGAGGGAGAATTTATCTCTACATTTAAAGAAAAACGGTATCATCTAATTTTTTATTAATAAAATATGGTTTAATACAATAACAATTTAGTGGCAAGAAGAAGAAAATATGTAGCTTATGTTGCTCCAACTCTTTATTCATCCAGTCCACAAATATTAACTAAGTTAATGTTTACAACTTCAGAGGTTCTCAAATTTACATACTTATAAGTTGTTTAAGCTTAGGCAAACCAGGGTAATTTTTTATGTTTTAGACTCCTCATATGTAAAATGTGGTTAAAATAGTACTTATGTCATATGATTGATTTTAGAATAAATTAAATCAACATATATATAGAACTTACAGTAGCAACTAGATCATATAAAAAAACTCAGTAGTATTTGGCTATTGTTATGTTTATCATTTTTATTCCTTTATTGGAGTACTGTTATAGTCTACTCACTAACTAGAAATTCTAGTTTCTCTTCCTCTCCCCTCTTTTTTCTTTTCACCTGCTGTTTTCATCAAAGTAAACTGTCTAAAGCACAATTCAGATCTTTCTTGCTCAAAACCTTTCAGTACCTCATACAGATTCCAACCACTACAATTTGACCCCAATCTAGTCCCTCCACATTTATTTCATACAACTGCCCTTGCCTACTTTACAAGGTATAAAAATAGGAATAGTCAGAGTTCTGAGCTTTCTTGATATCATGCATTTCCTCATGCTTTCTAGGTATTTCACTTGAGATTTCTCCAACAACCAATAGTTGACTGAAATCTTTTATCCTCTGAGTTTTATTTTAGAATGAAACTTCCCCAGAAAATATTTCTGATTCTCACAACTAAACATAAACTCACAACTAGAACAATATAATCCATCTGTATTTTGAGCCCCCCAAATACTTTGCTAGTATTTTTCCCATATAAATTCCTAGCTTACTTTTTTTTTTTCTTTATGAAATGGAGTGTCCCTCTGTTGCTGAGGCTGGAGTGCAGTAGCTTGATCATGGCTCACTGCAGTCTCAAATTCCTGGGCTCAAGCAACCCTCCCACCTCAGCACCCTAAGTAGCTCGGACTACAGGCATGTACCACCACACCTGGCTAATTATGTATTCACTAATATATCTAACATATATTAATATATATTAGTAGCATACATATTGTCATAATAGTGATCATTGGTATATATAACATTGGTATATTTGTTATACATATTATATTTACAAGTGTGTGTATATAAATATACATAGAGAGAATATCCTCCTCCAAAATGTGCCTACTAAATTTTGCTGACATTCTACAAACTGCAAAAGAAGCAATTCTTAAAACACTGAAAATAATGATGAGATCTTTTAATTGAATTCAAATTGACTTTGAGAGAATTATTTCAGTCTAGTATCGTCAAACCCAACTACTTGTACTTATGATTGTGATTTTGTTTTGTTTTTAATTTTTCTGCCCCTTACATAAACTTCCGAAAAACACATTTAATCTATAACATTATTTTAGTCTTCAAGCTCTTCTTTGTAGAACCCCCAGGGGTCTTCTGAGGGATACAGAAGCAATCTTATGTATGGCCTAGAAGCAGTTCTGAAGGAGAGAGATACCTAACCACAGGAGCCTAGTTCACCTTGAAAATGGACTCTGAAGAGCTTACATCACAAAGAAAATATCCCCAGGGCCTCATTGCTGCCTATCCCCAGATTGTGCTATACACATGCAAGATTCCATATGACATGGTGAGAACGGAAGCTTTCAGAAGTGTGAGAAGTGATGATCAAAGTGAGCTGATGGCACTGAGGGAAGGACACATTTTCAAAGCAGGCAAAAGCAACCAGTGCAAATTATACCTTAGAGGATCTAGAGTTCAAACAATCTTTACTTTAACTGCAAGTGAGGAGACAGTACTTTTGAAAAATGATTTTCTTTTTCACATATACCTTTATTATCTTTAAATTAATGTAAAAGTCATGATGTAGCTATTTGGAAATTATAGTATTTCTATGACCTCTAAAATCTAGACAGTGAAAGAGTCAGCATTCTCTCTTTCAGACGAGATCTTTTAGGACTCAAACGTGGTTGAGAATGCATGAGAATACAATTGTGTGATTCTTCTTTAAAGCCATTCTTTGTGTTTGGTGCTGAAAAAGTAACAAACTTGCTGAGGGATGTATAATGCTATCATGGTGTATTGCATAATAATTTTCATGCATTGGCTTTTAATCTTATGCTGTAACTTCAGCACACCACATAGCTATTTTGACATCTACTACCAAGTCCATCATTTACAATTGCACAGAAATCTAGGACACTGTTCAACAGCCATTTCCTCTCAAGGGCCAGAGAGTAAATATTTCAGGCTTTGCAGGATATATTGTCTTTATTGCAACTACTCAAGTCTGCCATAGTAGTTCCAAACCAGCTATTTGCAATATGTAAGTAAATCGTTGTGCTCCAAACAAAACAAAATAAAACTAACAAACAAAAAACAGGTAGTGAGCCAGATTTGGCCAGGCCATACTTTATCAACTATTAGTCTAAAACATTCTTTTAATGTTATAGCTACAAATTGAAGAGTATTGTTAGGATAAAAGGACCCATTTATATGCGTTATATTTTCCTTCTTGCATTTTATTCAATCATCTTACACTCTAGTCAAAAGGATGTACTTATTGTTATCCTTGCTTTGTTTGTATTTTCTCGCATTTGAAACATCAATCTTGCCAGAAATTCTTATCTTAACATATTCTTGCCCAGAAATCTCATTTATATTTCAAAGACCAACACTAAACTTGCTTTTTTTTCACTTTTGTCTTCTTCAGTTGTGTTATTCTTCCTTTTATTTCTTAAAGCAATGTGTATGCAGATTCTTTAAAACCCTCTAATTACATTCTCTGCAATATTGTTGTTTATCAACATGTATTTAGATGAATTAATTCACTACAGACTTCTTCCCTTTTCAAATTGACCAGCACAGTGTTTTCTATAAAATGTTCAATAAAGAGTTATTCTGCTAATAATTGCCTCAATAAGCACTTATATTTGGAAGGGGAAAGAAAAACATTTAAGGTAAATGTCATGGGATCAATTTGGCTAGAAAACTCCAAGTAAATCATGAGTCACTTAGTCTTTATTTCCATATTACTTTTATAACAGCGCCTACCCGTATTGAGGACTTCCAAACTTGGCTGAGAATCTTGGACACTTGATACCATATTTTTGATACCGTATTTTAAAATAAGAAATTGTTATAATGTATCAAAATTGATTCATCTGTTTTATGAAATCATTTAATTTCCCTTGTAAAATTGAAGGGAAATATCATGTAAATATGTAAACAGCTTTTAAAACAAATAAGGATGATTGCTTTCTAATGACATCTACCTTACTAAGTTTGTGTTTTATTAGCATTTCAATATAATCAGAGATAATTGCATTCTTCTTTGAGAATATGTCACCAGACATCAGAAAATTTCAAATTATCAAATAAATATTACTCTCTCCCATGTAATATGTGTATTCACCAACAAATTAATCAGTTTTTTCTCCTTAATTTTTTACTCAATAGGAGAGACTCAACTTTCAATAAATACATTTAAAAAAAGAAAATCATGAAGGTCAAGGATAGATAATATTTTCATGAAAATGCTTATTCCTTCATCTTTTTTTCAAGAATTTTCTTATTTTTTCCTTTATTTTTTTTTCCTTAAAATTATCCTAGTTCTCATAGCATTTTACTGTTATGAATACTCACCTATGTTTACATAGAGCTTTATTTTTTGCCCCTCATTTGGAAATGAGATAGCTCTTTCTTTCCTGGGGTCTTTTAGGTTTAAATGATTGTTGTGAGAGAGAATCACTGAGAGCTGCAAGGGACATGGCAGGGTCAACGGGAGGCTGCAATAATGAGAATTAGACCTAAGTCTTTATTCTGGATCATAAATCAGGTCTTAAAATACCAGATAAGAGTTCAGAATAATACCCAGAAGGCAGAATTTTAAACACAAGCTGAAACTGCCATTGCAAAAATTGTAACTAAGAAAATGATGACAGTGAAAGAGATCTGACCTAACAAACTCCATCTTGTTTCTAAACTTTAAGCTGTCCTTGTTCATTCCTGGGCATAGGCTGAACTAACCTAGGAAATGGATTTAGTTTATGGTTTGACTCTGAAACAAAATTGATAATAGTCCTTTCCTGAAAAGACCCCCTTCTTGCTTTGAGACCAGTCTGCCTTTGTAGGACCAACACATTAGCTACAACATTCGAAATTACTGTTTAGGGCTCATGCAGCCTCTGGCCTCAAGTCCGAACCTCCTCGAATTGTTTCTGGGGATAACATAATTTGTAAAACCTAAGATCAGTGCTTGAGATATTTTGCAGACCCTGCACTCTGATGGATCACCTGACATCACTCTGGTAATCTGACTCAACCAGTTCTGCAATACCACCCAGGAAGAGAAGATAGCAAGAAAATCTCACTTCCACTGCCCCTGTGATTCCATCTCCAACCTGAGCTCTCCCTACTTCTGGAGCCCCTACCTGCCAAATTATCTCTAAAAATTCAGATCCCTGTATGATAGGGGAGACTGATTTGCGTCAGAATAAAACTCCAGCTTCCCACATAACCAGCTCTGCATGAATTACTCTTTCTCCATTGCAATTCCCTGTCTTGATAAATCAGCGCTGTCTAGGCAGCGAGCAAGGTGAACCCATTCGGTGGTTACAAATTCAAGTTGTCTTAGGATATTTATAAGTCTTGAGTCTACAAAGTCAGCCCAGGTATAATGGGAACTAGTTATTTATGTTAAATTAGATTCTCTGGATTCAAGTTACCAAAACAAAATTGATGAAAGTAGAAAAGAGGAATTTATTTAAGGAAATAGAGGCCAACTTTTAGTGTCAAGCAATAGGATGATAGGAACTAAAAATGAGAACTGCAAAGTTGTCAGGACTCCAGCTCTTGATCCTGTCTTTCTCTCTCTCCAGTGCTTTCACTGTCTCTTCCAGAACATACCTTTCTCTTGTTCTTCTTTGTATACATAACAGGATAAAGAAGGCTAAACTATTTATCCGTAAGCAACTGATTTAGAATGTCCTTATCCTAACTTCAAATCTCTAAGAGTGAAAGCTTATACACTTTTAAAAAGTCTAAAAGAAGAGTACGAGATTTTGATAAAATATAGGTTCATGGATGTTAACTATAATCTTGTTTATAAGAGAAAAAACAACAAGAGCCCAATAATAGGGGCTTTTAAAAATTATAGTACATCCATAGAATGCTATTTTTTAAAACACTACTGAAAATTCCATAGCAGGTATATGTAATTGTTTTCTTCTGTAAGATAAGTAAACTACGTTTGGAGAATGATTATATTCTATGACTTCATACTAAAAAAAGGTCTCATGCAAGCCTCTAAATATTCTGCTTCCCAGTTATAATCAGCAAGTGTTGATTACAAAGTTCTTATCTATTGTTTTAGAAATGCAAATATATACACCAGAGCATTGGAAAACCATTAACCACATTGCTCATTTAGTTTTTGGTATATAAGTGTTTTAGGAAAAGGTCTTCTATATATTTTCTTAAGGGATACATGAATTCCATAGCCCTCTGTGAATTTATTCATTGCCATGTAAACCATGGATCTTTTCAACTTGTTCCAGTCTACATGTCTCACCTGCATGCGATGCTCCAATAAAAATTCTGACTCCAGAAGTTTCAAATTAAAATTCGTTTTATTCAAATTCACTTCCCTCAGGAGCTGAAAACTAAACTCAGATACTTCAACAATTATACTTATTGGAGAGGGTGGGAGAATATAGAGGCATAGACATGAGCCTACACAAAGTTCCAGAGATAAGAAGAAAAGTTGGTTTTTCCTTTTGTTGTTGTAATTTTTTAAGGAATTGATATTTAAACTCAAAATCCAAAAAAGTCCATGAGTACATATGGATGCAAATGCATGATTGAATAAATAGATAAATAAGTAAATAAGAGACTATTCTCCCATGAAAAAGAATTTAAATAATTTTTAGAGATACTTTGAAGGAGATGAAGCATACCTCTTAACTCCTCAAGTATGGGTTGTGCATAATGACCTCCTTGTAAAAACTACACTGTGGAAAGGGGGGCTGAAAAAGTAACTTTGCAGTGGAGAAACGTGACAAACACTACTTCAAGTAAGGTAATTCAATTTAACAGCAACAATGAAAATTATGTTGATAGTATGTACCCTTGATATTATGAGATAACAATGTCATTTTAGAGACAATAAAAGAAGGAAATTGCAGAAATGTAGCATGCAGCAAAACCTGAGAGACATTCATTTATAATATGAATGTGTATCTTCCTGAACCAGGCCTGTGCAGTAAGTATTGCAGTCTTTATTCTACTGGTGCTCACCTTTCTAGTGTGAAACAGGGTCAATCAACAATTAAGTCAATAAGAAAATAAGTGTACATTGTGATCATTCTTGTGAAAGAAACAGGCATAACACCTACACCCTATGCATTATATTATCGTGACCCAGTCGTTATTCATTTCTTAGTATTTCGTGCTACCTATGTTATCAAAACATCAGGGGTTCTATCTAGGTCCTATTGCTTGCCGCACAAAAAGCCAGTCATTGGAACAGTGCGTATTGGCCAGGGAAGAAGGCTTTAATTGGGTGTCACAGCTGAGGAGGTGGATGAGTCTCAAATCCCTCTCCACAACGGCCAAAGTTAGGTATTTATATAACAGGGAAGAAATGTAACTATGTGTGGGAAAACAGGAAGAGGGACATATAAGGAAAAAAGTTGACCACAGGAAGCACATGGTAATTTAGGCAACCATGACAGGTAAGGTGTCTAGCATCTCATTGCCCAGATGTGGTGATCTGTAAGTTTCAATTCCTTGATACTATTCAGGTTTTCTGAGAAAGGAGCCCAGATAAGACAAATGTAATTTCCTCAAGTTTTAAGACTGGGAGAGTTGATACCATAAATACCTCTTCTATGGGACGATTGGGTGGTTTCACCTACAACCCATACCTTTGTTCCTAATTTCCGAACTCACTTGACAATATTGACAGATTAGTGTACTTTAAATTAGCCAATGTTTGGAGATGCTATAGCAGTTCCAAGGAGTAAAGATGTTTCTAACTGCCATTGGGTATGGGCATACATGTGTGTTTTAAATGGTGGGAAGTGGATATTCTGTAGCCCCATTTGAATTTGGAAAAAAATTACAGAAAAATGTTGTGAGAATTTATGAAATAATGCAAACATGAATATTAATGTCTTCCTATATAAAAAAAGAGTGAATTTTTAACCAATTCGTATTACTTCTCCAACAAATATTTCGGATGCATTTTACTATACATTTCGGAAGCATTGCATGTATAGTCTAAAAAGCAGTTTGCTTTTTGATTTGTTGTTGTTCTTGCTTCGTAGAAAGGAGATATTCCTTGGCACCTACGAGCACAGATTATAGAGTATCATAGATCAAGAATATGAGAAGAATGTGATGCTGCTTAAACAGGTCAGGATAGGAAGATCAGTGATGGCTTCTGGTTAACTATTAGACATCACAAGCACAAAACCCTCATGACTGCTTCCAAGATATTTCAGTTTATGAATCTAAATAAAAATAAAATTTTGTTTCGGTCAGGCGCAGTGGCTCCTGCCTGGAATCCCAGCACTTTAGGAGACTGAGGCGGGTGGATCACGAGGTCAGGAGTTGGAGACCAGCCTGACCAACATGGTGAAACCCCCTCTGTACTAAAAATACAAGAGAATTAGCCTGGCATGGTGGCACGTGCCTGTAGTCCCAGCTATTTGGGAGGCTGAGGCAAGAGAATCACTTTGACCCAGGAGTTGGAGGTTGCAGTAAGCCGAGATCACGCCACCACACTCCAGCCTGGGTGACAGAGTGAGACTCCATCTCAAAATAAAAGGAAAAGTTTTTTCATTTGTTTGAAACTTAGTTTTTGTTTGAAACTTAGTTTCACATAATCAACTTTCATACTTACCTGAGACTTGTGTGTTTTAAAACTTAGTTTCAGGTAATCAACAATATAAAACAATTTTGCTTAGAGTAAGATCGAATTTTTAAAACATTCTTGGTGAATATTTTCTAGTTTTTCCATGGTTGTTCTTTTATTTGATATTGTTTTACAGTTCTTTAAAAAAATTTCTTGTTTGACAAGGAAAAATAAATTTGAATTAAAAGAAAAAGAAGTATCTTGTATATTTGTTATTAGATTTTAATCAATCTTAGATTTCATGTTTTGCTGTTTTTTAAATTTGTTTTGCTTTGTTTTTTAAGCTTTTGAAGTTAAAGTTAATACTAGAGATTGTTTGAAGCTTTTGGATGTTATTGTAAGTTTCTGGCCTTCATGAAGACCACAGAGCTTCTGGATCCTTTTAAATTGAAGAGAATTAGAGAGAAAGCACTGATTAATCTTTGAAAGCTCTCGATTACTTAATTTCAGTCATAATTAAAGCAAAAAATATTTTCTAAGGATGACTAAGCATAAGTAAACATCTTTGTGAAGAAATTCATATGAATTCTAAATCTTAGTTTAACAAAAATATTGGTTCAATGGTTACAGAGCAATGAAACAGGAGAAAACAATAAGACCATAATTTGAAATATATTGGAAAATATGGTTTTAATAGGTATTCAATCAATTTGAAAGCATAAGTTAATGAGTTAGAATGAGCACAGCTTCTGAATAGAGCTATTTCAAGATAGTTTTATATGAAGAATAATACTCTTAGTTATCTAATTTAATTTCTGTAGCAGGAAATGAAAAGCCCTTGAATAGACATCTGAGGGATATCTTACCTGCATCCACCCCTATGTCTTCTTCTGGGAACTTCTGCTTTCTTTTTCTGTCTTATTAATTTAGAGGCCAACCTGTTTGTAAAACTTAGGCCACAGTGGTCAGAAATAATTACCTGAATCTAGCTGGAGCAATTAGTCTTTTAATTTTTCAAATTAGAAAATAAGTTGAAGAGTTCTCTTCTTTGTGGTTTGGGTTCTTGGATGGAAAAAAAAAATTAGGAATATAGGTTTTCTGAGATGTGAAAAAGAGCCTGTCTTTAGTAAGAAAAATTTAATGCCAAAATGAAGAGAGCTGAAAATATGAAAATGGAGGTAAAATATGCTGCAACATTTGAATCCTTGCTTATGGATAGTGTCAGAATGTGAACACATCCCTGCCCTTCCAGTGGTTTTGTGGTTTCACATTTTCTTGTTCAATGACACAATAAATGACTTCATATAATATTGTTTGAATGTTCTTTCTGCTTAACAATACTGTGTTCTCCTTTTCTTCTTCTTCATGTATTTGATGTATCTCTGTTAGGTTGTACGGATACAAAGATTTTTTTATAGATCTTAACGTTATTGGAGATGTAGAATTAATATTCAAAGAGACTACTTCAGGACCTCTTTGGAAAATGGATGGAATAAACACTTAGTGTACTTGAGAGAGTATTATAGATATTTTTAGTTTCAGAGCTCTTTGGTCAATATGACTTAAATGTTTACATGAGTGTTTAAAGCAACTGACTAGGCTAATGTTTTTAAAATAAACATACTATCTTCTTCCCCTATCCTTCCTTCCTTCTGTACCTTGCTATCTTCTTTTTTTCCTTATTTCTTTCCTCTTTGCCTGAAGAAGTCCGTCTAAAACATATTCCTTAGGGATGTCGAGTACGGTGGCTCTCCACATGGAGGAGGGAAGGCAGCAGGTTGGGTGAGGTTTGGAGCTGTGTTGGAGTGAAGATGAACCCTGTTTGAGGAAGCGATGGCAACTATGTCAGCTTGGTACTGAAAGTAAAGGCCTGAATGTGGTGAAAAGGCTGCCTCAGAAAAGAATATCTTCAATGCCAGTTGTCGGCAGCGGAGGTCAGAGCTCAAGCAGAGTGAGGAGGGCATTTTAACATCCAGTTGCAGGTGATTGAAACAGAGCAGGACGAAGAGTGGCCATCCAGGAATTTGGCGGTGGCTGCAAGAGTGAGAGTCCTGAGTAAGATGAAGAAGACATCAGTTTGTGTGTGCAGGTGGGGGAGGAGATGCAGGCAGTGATGGAATATTGGTTATATTGGGGAGAAGGTGCCTGTGAATAAATATATATATATATATATGTATGAATGTATGTATATGTGTGTATCATATATATGAATGTATGTGTATATATATCATATATACATCTATATGATATATACACCCATATATATATATATATGCATGTATATATATGATATCAGAATATCAGAATCAGGTTTTTTACTGTGAGAGAAGAAAAATACAAACATGGAAAGGAAGAAACAAAAATTGACTCTTTGGTCTTTGATTCAAATTGGAAGTATCAGAGTGAATTTACGGATTGTGATATCTAAATTGATTGACATAGAGAGATATACATGTAGATATGCATATATATTCTCCAACTCTTTCCTCTAAGAAAGCCCAGGAAGAGTAACACCCCTATAGCAATGATCACACTTGCAAATAAATCTTTGTTTCTAAATCTTATTCTCCACTAAAGGCACCAAGGCTATGATAAATGTATAATTTCAGGATTGGAACAAGAAAAATATATGACTGGCCTAGAATAGTCTTGAAAGGGAACACACTGACCAAATCCAGAATAATTTGAACAGCAAATTAAATCCTAATAGGAATTAATTAAAAATCACTGAAGAAAGTAGAAAACCATGAGTCCATATTGGTTTGAAAAACAGAATCAAAAATAAATAGAAGAAGAGAAGCTCTTCCTTGTTGTATAATCCTGACTATTAACTGTGTAAAAAAATGACAAAATTAGAATAATCATGATGCAGAAATCATCATGGTAAAATTAATTCAGCCAAGAAAAATCTGTGGTGTTAAATCTAGTGGGTGTATGTTTGATAAGTACAGGAAATTTACGTAGTCTCAAATTACCTCCTTACAAAATATTTACTAATTGAAAGGGAAAATAGGTTACCTAAAATGGAAGAACCTGGAAAATCCTATCTTAACACAAATGATAAATGTTTACTCATTCATAATAGGACAAATTGAAATTATTTACCAAATGATATATTACAATGAATGGGACACAACATCATTTGTGTGATTTTCCTGCCTAATGTGAATAACTTGAATCAAATCATGAGGAAAATCATAATACAAATTGAAACACATTTCACAAAATAAATGGTTTATCATCTTTAAAAGTATAAAAGTTATGAAAGTCAAGAATAGGGTGAAGTCAAGGACAGAAAGAAATTAAAAAGATATTACAATTAAATGCAGAAATAAGCCTAATTGGCACATTTTTCTATAAATGAGTTATTGGCACAATTTGAAAACTTAAACAGAGTCTGCTATTATTATAATAAAGCATCATATCAATTTATTGGTTTTGGTGTTTTATTATTGCTATGCAAGAATATATTTTTGCTTGTAGAAATGACACACTCAGATTTTCAGAAGCAGTGAAGCATGATGTCATGGTAACTTCCAAATTAAAAAGGAAAGGTTGTACTAGTTTTACAAACTTTCTTAGTGTCAAATCATTTCAAATGAAAGGAAATAAAAATAATGCAAGAAATAATGTTTTCTAAATAAGCATAGTATTATCCTCATTTTTCCAGCTGCTGAACAAGGTATAGTACCAGGGACCAGGTTAACTCACCTGACTCAAACAACCGTAAAACCAGAGAAAATATGTGAAATTATAGCATCCAAGATATTTGGATGCTGGTCAATGAAAAATAGTGATCCCTGAGAGATGGAAATAAATGAAGTGAGTCTTATTTTTTGATGGCCCTAGCTCACTGTCTTAAAAAGATTTCCAAATTAAAGTGAAGGGGAGGCAACCCCAAGAGAAGTTAAATGGGAGAGATGGAGCTTTCCTGAATTCATGAAAAGAACAACCCAAAATGATTAGAGAAACCATGCTCAGGCCTCATAAAGGGCCAGGAATAGTGCCTGCTTCCAACAACAATGATGGGAAACCTCCTAAGTCAGGGACATCAGTTAGACTACCGAAAAAGGTTTTGACTCACTATCGGGGAACCATAGACTAATTACAGCTGTAAGTTGGATTAAGCTTAAAAAAAAAAAGACCTGAAAAGATAAAATTGTTTGCCATTAGTTTAACTACATCTCATAACAAAACTCAAAATATTTATTTCAATGGAAAAATATTCTGTACCACAAATGTAACATATAGTTTTTGATTGAATGTTCAGCATTCGATCAAAAACTGTATCACATGGAAAGTAACAGGAAGAATCTGTATAATGACAAAAAATGATTCTATCTAAACTATAGTAGTTATGTAACTGATGATAGATTTAATAAGCAAGGAGATTAAAACAGTTATTATAACTATATTCTGTTTGTTGAAGATAAAGGTAAAATGCTGAACATATTAAGTGGACATTGAAGATATGCAAATGATCCAATTGAACTTCTGAGAAATAAAAACTAGAGTGTCTAAGAGGAAAAATACATTATTAGCAAGTGTAGAATTGTAAATAAAACTAAAAGATTAATCTCACACTGTTATTCATATCTTTGATCTTTCCAGTTTTTTTCATCTTCACTATGCACTAGTTTCTGAGAGCAGTGTGTTAAATATTTGAAACTATTTCAGAACACTTGATTTATTTGTTTTTCCCTGGAGTTCAGTCAGTTTATGCTTGATATATGATATTTTGTTATTTGACTTTAGGTTGATGATGGTTTTATGTGCTTGTTCAGTTGTTTCTTTTACTGTTTTCTATTTCATTATCTTTCACTGATTTTTTATATGAAAAAATATTATTACCTGTAACAATTAGAAACTCAGGATTTTTTCTTTCATGTTTGCTATTTTTACCCTATATTATAAATTTTCGATTTTCCAGTTTTATTCCTTGGATTTTTTTTTCTTTTGACAAAACTATTCAACATACTGTTAAATCTTTTTAAACTAAAATGAGAGACTTCTGTTTTACCTAACAAATTTGTTTGTTCTATAGTTACTGTAAGTGCTGGTATACGAGATCTTACTTTTGATCACTGTTGCTGCTTCTTCCTTGTTTCTTTATCTATTGGCTGGCTGTAGTTTTATCTGTCTTAAAATCTATATAATTTTTTCTCGATTATTGATCTTGATCATTGCTTTATTTATTGACTGATTTTTTTTAAGACAGGGTCTCACTCTGTCACTAAGGCTGGAATGTAGTGGCATGATCACTCAGCTCACCACACAGCCTCATCCTCCCAGACTCAAACAATCCTCTCATCCCAGCCTCCCAAGTAGCTAGGGCTACAGGCATGTACTACACACTCAGCTAAATTTTTTATTTTTTATAGAGATGAGTTTCTCTATGTTGCCTAGGCTGGTCTCAAACTGCTGGGCTCAAACAATCCACCATCATTGGCCTCCCGAAGTGCTGGGATTACAGACGTGAGCTACTGCACCCAGCCCGATTATTTCTCTTAATTTAACACTTATACTTACCCCCTAATTTATTATCCTTATCAATATATATATTGTACAACAATGTGGTTACTAGAACATGTTCTCATTTTACCCATCACTACCGTACTGATATTATCCAAATTTTGTTTTCTAGGTTATTGTGGAATGTCTTGCTTTGGAATGAGTCTTTTGGACAGCAGTACGTATTCATAAACCCTTTGATTAGCCTTCAATCCCATATCTCTATTAACATTTCTTGAATTTAGCTTTTGTTTTTTTTTGAGACGGAGTCTCACTGTGTCGCCAGGCTGGAGTGCAGTGGTGCGATCTTGGCTCACTGGAATTTAGCTATTTTAAAACTCCATTCAAGAATATTTTCAAAATGAGTTTCTGTTTGCTAATCATTCAGATATCTAATATACCTGATGATGTTTTTATTATTAAACCATCATCCTTAAGAATTTGGTTGATTATAAAATTATAGGTTAAAAATTCTCTTCATTCATATATTGACCAGGGTAGGGAATATATGTTAGTATAATAAACTACCATGAAATTTCACAATAAATTTTATTGCTTGGTCTCATTACAGTCTGAAGCAGATCAAGCTGTACTCCCAAGCATCCCTCTCAAAACAGTGACTTTAAAATCTAAGATCTAGAGAACAGGAAACTACTTTATTTACTGAAGTAGTCCATGAACGAAGAAGGATGTGAAACATTTAGTAAGTGGTCAAAAAATATCTATTGCATTAATTAAATGGTGAATAAAAAATTAACAATAACTTATTGTATATTTAAAAATAACTTGGCCAGGCATGGTAGCTTATACCTGAAATCATAGCACTTGGGAGGGCAAGGTGGGAGTATCATTTGAGCCCAGCAGTTGCAGACCAGCCTGGGCAACATAAGAAGCCCCCGTCTCTACAAATTTTTTTTTTTTTAATTAGCCAGGTGTAGTGGTGTGTGCCTGTCCTTCCAGCTCTTAGGGAGGCTGAGGTGGGAGGATTGCTTGAGCACAGGAGGTCAAGGCTGTAGTAAGCCATGATTGCACCACTGCACTCTAGCATGGGTGGCAGAGTGAGACCTTGCCTCAAAAAATAAAAAGGTAAATAATAAAAAATAATGAAAAGTGGAATTGGAATGTGTCTAATACAAAAAAAGGACAAAGGTTTGAGGCAATGAATACTCCAATTACCCTGATTTGATCATTACCCATTGTATGCCTTTATCAAAACATTACATGAACCCCATGCATATATTCAACTACCAGGTACTCATGATAATTAAAATTTTTTAAAGTAAATAAAAATATGAATAGAAAAATAGAAAAAGTTTTTAGAGTCACAAGTCCCATGGAGGGAATAAATATTTATAACATAGTATGTGGTTTATTTAATTTATCAAAATATGCTGTAGGAGTTGCTGTAAGAATTTCTTCTAATTCAGAGTACAATTAGTTTACATCTTTATCTGTGTGTGAATAGATGCCCAGACACATAATTGTGTGATCTTTTTCTTAATAATGTGATGAAAGTTTCAAAAATACTTGTTAATTGAATGTTAGATGAGAACAATAAGGACTATACAGTAAATGGATCTTATTATTTTCAAGTTATATATCACTCCCCTTTTCTTTACCACTTCTCTCCCTAACTGTTCTCCATAGTTGTGGTAATATTTACTCTGAGTTTTCTCAATATAAAAAATGGGGCTTAGTCATTTGCTGTTATTGAATCAGTCCTCTTTACTTTTGTGTTATAAATTCAATTGTAATTTTTAAATTAATATGCCAGTTCATGCAATGTACATTTACATCAATAAATTCATTTGGCTATAGACATTTGACTATCTTACAAAAAGTCACAATCTTAATAACTAGAACCCTTATTGCTTATTTATGGTTGTAATGAAAGTTCATAACATAAAGAGACAGAAGATATAATTATATTTTCTAAGAATTATTTTTATTCAGCATCTAATTAGTAAGTCAACACCCGATGTCATTAAGTCATTGTTCAAGATAGCACTACTATGCCCTATTGAGGTACCTTTTCCTTCTTATACTTCTGAACCTAATCCCCAAATTGATGTTCCTTTCTCAAAGTGAATTTTCTGACATGTCATTAATTATTTTTCCTTTTTGTTTAATCTTATTGCCCATGGTAGTTTGTCAGATCTTTTGAATTTAGATACCTGGTTCCTTGCTAGAGGGACTAAAACACATCAGGAATCTCGCTTTTCTTGACAACTACATTATATCACCTCTAGCATTGGCATGTTTTACATTTTCATGTTTTTTTTTCTGATTTGATTGACACATTGCCTACAAATTGCAATAGCTCTTGAATATATTTTCTTGATTATAGCCTCAAGAACTCCACCCCTTATAAGGGAGTATGCTCTGATTTTCAGAAGCAAATATTCTTGTAATTAAAAGAACACTCTGTTTTCCTTATTTAGCAGTGTCAAGGAATAGTTACTTATTTAGGATTAGAGCTCTAAATTTTATTGGCTTATAAATACTATCATTCGGGTGATATTTGGAGTAAAAAATTTCCCCATTCTATAGCATTTAGCTTTTCATTTATCCGAAAATCCATAGTATGCAGTAAATGTCTACTGTGTAAGAATTACTGACTGTAAGTCTTTTTTTAAAAGGTGTATCTGAAAGAAACTTAATTAATACACTGAATTCACCTAGCAACATGCTGGGTTTACACCATAAATCATTTTCCAGAAGATAGCAAGGTGAAATGGAGACTACATTAAAAATAACAGTTTGGCAATTTCTTTACAGATATGAAAATGTAACTCTTGCCTTTCACCTTGAGACAGAGAGCCTGTCTAATAAAGGATGTGGATTCAAATAATTTGACCAAATAAAAAAATTATCTTGATCTCTATACTAGTTTCCTAGGGTGCCCAAATATCTTACCACAAAACAACAGAAATTTTTTCTTTTATAGTTCTGTAGGCAAGTTCAAAGTCAAGGTGCATTCAGGGTCATGCTCCCTTTGTAGGCTCTAGGGATGATTCTTTCCTTGCCTCTTGCTAGCTTCTGTTGGCACCTAAGAATCCTTGCATTTGCAGGGCTTGCTTCTGCATCATGCCAATCTCTACTTTCATCTTCAAATGACCTTTTCTCTGTGTCTCTATCTCTTGAATATTCACCTTCTTTATTTTATAAAGATGTGGTCAGTGCATTTAGAACCCACACTAATCCAGCCTGACCTCTTCTTAAGTAAGTACCTTTGCAAAGACTCTTGTTTCCAAATGAAGTCATATTCTGGGGTTCTGGGTAGACATGAATTTTGGGAAGATACTAATCAACTAATTATAGTCTCTATGAAGCAGATAAAATATAAGAAATCATTTCAAGCAAGTAAAGAATCTTACAGATAAACCATTTTTTAAAAGGTAATATCAACTCAATCATTCAATTGTCATAAATTCCTAGTGAGACTAATACACCTACCTGCACCAGACTTACCTACACTGACTATCACAGCATACAAGGGACAGCCCAGTACTCCATGTGCTTTTGCTGAGACCGCCCCTTCCTTAGTGTTGATACTGTAAGACTATTAATTGCAAACTAGCCACTGACAGGACAAATCATAAAAAAGAAGTTGTAATTAGAGCTCATTAACCACTCATTTCTAAGAGAATATTAGCACAAATCCCATCTGGATTGTATCCCCACCTCACTCACTTATTACTGGGTATATACTCAAAAGATTATAAATCATTCTACTATAAAGACACATGCACAAGTATGTTTATTGCAGCACTGTTCACAATAGCAAAGACTTGAAACCCAAATGTCCATCAATGATAGACTGGATAAAGAAAATGTGGCACTTGGCTGGGCGCGGTGGCTCATGCCTGTAATCCCAGCACTTTGGGAGGCTGAGATGGGCAGATCACGAGGTCAGGAGATGGAGACCATCCTGGCCAACACAGTGAAACCCCATCTCTACTAAAAATACAAAAAATTAGCCAGGCGTGGTGGTGGGTGCCTATGGTCCCAGCTACTTGGGAGGCTGGGGCAGGAGAATGGCATGAACCCAGGAGGTGGAGGTTGCAGTGAGCCAAGATCGTGCCACTGCACTCCAGCCTGGGCGACAGAGCGAGACTCTGTCTCAAGAAAAAGAAAAAGAAAAAGAAAAAAAGAAAATGTGGGTGGCACTTATTCACCATGTAATACTATGCAGCCATAAAAAAGGATGATTTAATGTCCTTTGCAGGGACATGGATGAAGCTGGAAACCATCATTCTCAGCAAACTAACACAAGAATAGAAAACCAAACACCGCATGTTCTCATTCATAAGTGGGAGTTGAACAATGAGAACACATGGACACAAGGAGAGGAACATCACACACTGGGGCCTGTTGGAGGTTGGGGGGATAGCATTAGGAGAAATACCTAATATAGATGATGGGTTGGTAGGTGCAGCAAGCCACCATGGCACGTGTATACCTATGTAACAAACCTGTATGTGCTGCACATGTATCCCAGAACTTAAAAGTATATTAAAAAAAAAGAAAAGAAAAAAATAGGGTCATTTTATAATTTGGCCTCCAAATCAGGGCAAGAGGGTGGAATAATAGTTATTGAGATGGTAATGTGGAAGGAGGGTGAAGGATGAGAAATTCCTTCGTGGCTACAATGTATAGTATTTAGGTGATGATTACTTTAAAAGCTCAGACTTCACTACTACACAATATGTCCATGTAACAATACTGCACTCGTTCCCCTTAAATTTATACCAAAACAAAACAAAACAAAAGACGGTGCAAGGAAACACCGTTAAAAATTGCACTGAGACCACAGACATAAAAGTAGGTAAGAATCTGTCTGTTCTACCAATAATTGTGACTCATTGGGACCTTGTTCCCAAGTCTCTACTTAGGCACTGAACTTAATATATGTGGGATTCCACTTTTCTCATTTTTCAAACCCTTGTGATGTGCCCTCTCAAACTTACCTGGGCTATCACTGATAAAACGTAATATTCCCAACCTCTGTCTTAGTGTTGCTGTCACCAGCTTGTTCTATCTCAAACCTGACTGCAACCCCATCCAACAGAGACTACACTGACATTTATTCTAGTAAGGATGTTGAAGTTGAGGTAGGTGTCTTCCTTCTTTTCCCTTGAAAACCTCTTGGCTTGAAAATGCCATTCACTTAACAAGACACGACCTCACACTACACCACTGATACATCCTATGCTTTGTTGGTTATCCAATATTCCCCAAGTCATTCCCCATCCTTTCTTGAAAACTTTATTTTTTAGTTCACTATTTCCCTCTCCAGCACTACTTCTGTGGCAATTTTAGTGACTAAAAATTTCAACGGTATTCTCCACCTCCACCCTTGTTATTCAGTTCTTTGGGTTTACTACTGCTGACAATATTAACCTTCACCTCTTGACAGCCACCCCTCCCACATGAGACATCACTGTTATCCATGAAAATCTCAGTTTTCAGCACCCACTGTCAAATAATCACCACGTATCTGTCCAGTTTATTATTGGGTTATCATAGAGGGGAGATCAACCATCCCTTTGTACTAGACTATTCTTATTAGCATACAAACATGCTGTCATATTTCTCACTTAAAGAAGAAAAACAATTACTACATCCACCTCCAGCTCTGTCTCCTAATCTAGTTCATGTTGCAATACAAACACAACTCACTAGAAGTGTTGTCTACAATCTCTGCCCAATTGCCCTCTGTAGTCACCACATTACACTTTCTTTCTTTTTTCTTTCTTTCTTTCTTTTTTTTTTTTTTGAGATGGAGTCTCACTGTGTCACCCAGGCTGGAGTGCAGTGGCGCGATCTCGGCTCACTTCAAGCTCCACCCCCTGGGTTCACGCCATTCTCCTGCCTCAGCCTCCCAAGTAACTGGGACTACAGGCGCCTGCCACCACGCCTGGCTAAATTTTTGTATTTTTAGTAGAGACGGGGTTTCACCATGTTAGCTAGGAAGGTCTCTATCTCCTGACCTCATGATCCGCCCATCTAGGTCTCCCAAAGTGCTGGGATTACAGGCGTGAGCCACTGCGCCTGGCCACCACATTATACTTTCATTCCAATAACTCTACCAGGTACAAGGGAGGGGGAAATCTCTTATCATCACAGCCAAAAATGTTCTTCTTGGATCTCTCAGTAGCACTGGCACATAATCACGCTTTCCTTCCTTCTTGAAATACCTGCTTCACTCAACATCCGGGACACTTCACCTTCCTGCCTGTCCTCCGACTTCACTGTCAAGCCTTCCTCAGTATGCTTTGATGAATCATCAACATTGAGTTGTACCAAGACTTAGTACTGTGCCTTTTTCCCTTCTGTCTCTGTTTTCACTCCCTGAGTCATATTTTCCCTGCTCCTGACTTGATCTTTCTTGTATATAGTATTGATTTTCACAATAGTAAGAAGTTTTATTCACAACTTGTGCATCTTTGTCCATAGCTCCTCACACCTATTCAATTACTTAGTCATCATCCATACTTGGAAGTCAAATGTATATCTCAAGTTTAACAAAGCCAGGACAAAACTCTTACTACCACCACACACCTTTTTAAATTCATCAGTCTCCTATTAATCAATAAATATCTCCATCATTCACCCAGTTAGAGTAAACATTTAGAAATCTTTGTTGAATCCTTTCTTTTTCTTTCTTACATCACATTCATTAACACTGATGATCCTTCTTTCAAAATATGCAATCAGACTACTTCTTTCCATTCATTACCACTCTAGCTTAAGTTACAATCATAACTCTTGTAAACGACAAATATAGTCTCCTTACAGCCATTTCTTCCACCATTTTTACCTGAAATCCATGTAAACATGGACATCCTCTGTCATCTTTTTTCAAAGGCAAATAAAATTCAATCCCTCCCTTGTTAATTCTCTCTATCACACTTAAAACAAAATGCCAAATGCTCACTGCAATCTCTGCCTGCTGGGTTCAAGTGATTCTCCTGCCTCAGCCTCCCAAGTAGCTGAGATTACAGGCACATGCCACCATGCCCAACAAATTTTCGTATTTTTAGTGGAGATGGGGTTTCTCCATGTTGGCCAGGATGGTCTTGAACTCCTGACCTCAGGGTGATCAGCCCACCTCGGCCTCCCAAAGTGCTGGAATTACAGCCTGCCTATTTCTTATTCATTTAGTCTTAGTATATTGTATGTGTCTAGGATTTTTTCTGTTTTCTCTAGATTGTCTAATTTGTGGTCATATAATTATGCATAGTAATTCTTATTATATATATAATTTATTTAATTTCCGTTGTAAATATTGTAATGTCTTCTCTTTTATTTCTCATTTTATTTATTAAAATCTTTCTCTCTTGTTTTCTTAGACTACCTAAGAGTTTGTTAATTTCATTTATTTTCAAAAAGCCAACTCAGTTTTATTGACTTTTTAAATTATTTTTCTATTGTTGATTTCATTTATTTCTACTCTAATATCTATTATTTCCTCCCATTTAATAACTTTGTGCTTAGTTCAACTTTTTTTTTCTAGCTCCTTAAGATGTATAGTTAGGTTACTTATTTGAGATCTTTTTTCTTTTTTAATGAAGGTATTTCTCCATAAACTTCTCTTTTAGTATCTCCATAAACTTCTCTCTAACTACCTCTTTTGCTGCACCCCACAAGTTTGGGTAAGTTTTGTTTTGTTTTCGTTTGTATTGAAGTATTTGTCATTTCCTTTTTGATGTTTACTTTGACTCAATGATTGCTCAAAAGTCTGTTGTTTAATTTCCATATATTTGTGCTTTTTTTTTCATTTTCCTTTTGTCACTGGTTTTTAGTTCCTTCATTGTGTTCAGAAAAAAATACTTAGAAGAATTTCAGTCTTCTTAAATCTCTCACAAAACAAGTGACCTAGCATGTGATCCATCTTGGAGAATATTCCAAGAGCACTTGAGAAGAACGTGCATCTTGGTGCTGTTGGGTGGAGTGCTCTGGATATGTTAGGTTCATTTGTTCTATAGTGTTTTCATGCATGTTATTTTTATTATTACCAGTACTCTAAGATTTATAAAACTTTAAATTAGCTAAAAAGCCGTGAAAGACAGAGATAACTTGAAAGAGTACATTAGATAGAATGCTCGCTAATCTTTTATCCCACTTCAATTTTTTTTTTTTTTTCTGGAGACAGTCTCACTCTGTTGAGTAGCTGGGATTACAGATGGCACCACCACGCCTGGCTAATTTTTTGTATTTTTAGTAGAGACGGGGTTTCACTATGTTGGCCAGGCTCATCTTGACCTCCCAACCTTGGGTGATCTGCCCGCCTCAGCCTCCCAAAGGGCTTGGATTTACAGGTGTGAGCCACCGTGCCTGGCCTCAAAATCTTTCATAATTTTTCTACGAGAACAGTCACTATTCTCCCCTATTCGTCCCAATATTCATTACCTTTCCCCATTGAAACTATTAAGCCATAAATATATGCTGTGTATTCATGTTTTTATTGTCTGTCTCCCACCATTAGAACACAAGCTCCATGAGAGCATAAAATTTTAAATATCCTGGCACATAGTAATTAATCATGTTTTTAAAGGGTGAAGGAATGCAAATATTTCATAATATATCTTAATGCTTATACATCTCTCTCTCTCTCTCTCTCTCTCTCCACATACACACACACACATATATATATGTGTGTGTGTGTGTGTATGTATTTTTTGGGCGGGGGGCGGGACAGGGTCTTACTTCCATTGCCCAGGCTGGAGTACAGTGGCACAATAAGGCTCACTGCTCCCCCAACTTCCCAGGCTCAGGTGATCCTCCCACTTCAATGTCCTGGGTAGGTGGGACTACATGCACCACCATGCCTAACTAATTTTTTATATTTTTAGTAGATATGGGATTTCGCCATGTTTCCCAGACTAGTCTCGCACTCCTGGGCTCAAGTGATCTGCCCACATTGCCCTCCTACATTGCTGGGATTACAGGCATGAGCCACCACACCCAACCCATGGATTTTAGGGAATATTTTATTGTCTGATATATCAGTTCCTCTAGAAAGCCTTGACTGGCATCCTCTCTGAAGTCCCATAATACTTTTCACATACAATTGTCTGCCTGTGGGCCTGTGACTGTCGGAAGAGTGAGTTCTTTGGAGTGCAAGAAGCAACTAGGCTTTTACATCTATTTCCCTAGTTTCTAGCATACTGTCTACATTAGACAAGGTGCTCAGTTTATATTCTCTGAATGAACAGAATACAAGGTCATATAAAGAAATAGCTGAAAAGAATTTGCCCAAAAGATCAGCCTTAAAATCCAGACAAGATGAGAATAACCATTAGAATTAATAAATATGTAGCCACATTAAAATATTCTGCCTCACAATAATTTCACCAGTTAGAAAAAGTACCGATTTTAAAAATTAATTTAAATGGGCTATGTACTACTATGAAGCAAGGTTGAAGGCATTTCCCTAACTTAAAGTGAAATATAACATATTACAGATTAACTTTACAGCATCTTTTCCATATGTTATACATTCTATGAAACAGATAAAGAGCTCTGATAACTATTAAAATCAGAGGAAAGAGGATAAAGGCATCACACAGGAGCAGAGTGTACAATCAGATGTAAAATAATCAGTGGACTATAGAAAGGTGGCATTTGAAAAGAAATTACAAATCAGTAGGAATTAATGGCTCTTTCTTTGCCATAATATCTACTGATTTGATTACCAAGGAGATTGTTTGACACATGGGTTTTTATGTCAGAGAAATTTGTAAAAGATGGTGATGGCAAGCTTAATACCAGCATTTAAAGAAGTATATGCTGGAGGTAGGACACCAAATATATAATTCCTTGATTTGATGTAAAAATATTTAATTTTCTAAGAACTAGGATGCAAACTTAGTGTTACAAGGTTTGTGAATGATGTCATTCTGCTCTGAGTTGTAATAACATGTTACAAGGTACAATTAAGAAGATGGTATGTACCTAAAATTATTTACAGGGTTTTTTGATCTATTTATATTTCTGAGTCTCTTCCTTTTATATGTATGGATGCACACACACACACATACATATATACATACACATAAAACAGGTCACATTATATATTTAAATGTATATCTATTTGTATGGATTCACTAAAATATTTACTAGATGAGTAATATGTGCTAAATATGATATGAAAACATGAAGAGAAATAAGACAGTTTGGCCCCACAGGTACTTGGCATCAGTGTCAGGAGAAGAATATGTTAAAAAATACTATAGGCCAGGCATGGGGGCTCACGCCTGTAATCCTAACAATTTGGGAGGCCAAGGGGTGGATTACCTGAGGTCGGGAGTTCAAGACCAGCCTGGCCAATATGGTAAAACCCCTTCTCTACTAAAAATACAACAAATTAGCCTAGTGCAGTGGCATGCGTCTGTAATCCCAGCTACTCTGGAGGCTGAGGCAGGAGAATCATTTGAACCCAGGAAATGGAGGTTGCGATGAGCCGAGATCACACCACTGCCCTCCAGCCTGGGCTACAGAGTGAGACTTCGTCTCAAAAAAACCAAACCAAAACAAAACAAAACAAAACAAAACAAAAAAGTATTAGTGCATGCAGTAAATGATCTTTGTTAGATCTTTACATAACCATCTGCAAAGTCCAGGAAAATGAGTGTTGCATGATATTTACTGAAGGGTTTTTACTGCCTTTGTAGCAAAGAAGGCACATGAATGTACTGTCTAAGAAAGAGAAAGAACATTGTTGTATAGGGCATACAAAAAAAAAGTAATGTCAAATTAGAAAACAGCGCATGCAAAGACATGAAGGAGTTCAAGAGTGAGGGACACTTGGAAAAATCGCATGCAGATCAGTATGACTGCTTATTTACAGATATGCACAGATATCCAAGATTTAAATATATGCATGTGTATTGCTTTCCATTCTTCACATATTTAGATACGTACTCTTCTCTATTTTTTTCCTGATTGTAAAAAGAAAAAAGCACTTATTTTTCAGGGGCACATGATGAAACCTGGCTACTTTCTTAAAGCACCAAAGCAACAGAGCAATATAATCCAACCTAAAAGGCACAGGATGCTATACTTCTCATCATTACTCCATGAAGTGGTTTGTCTATTTGTGAGGAAGACATTTCACTTCTAAACTGAGATTCCAAACAGCTCTCATAAAATGGAGATGCTTCACGCTTGAATTTTATTTATATATTTAGTTAGTTATTAATCATAGTCACAGTTGTTATTTCTTACTGTGTCCTGGGAATAGGTGATTCCCTACCCCTATCCCAAGTTCAGAAAAAAAATCACAATAGGGGAATCAAATTAAATCATGATTTACTGGTTCCAGCTGTATTCAGAAAAGCATTTTGTCATTTTTTTAATTCTAAACACCTTAAAAGGCATTTGCATCTTCAATGCTATGGAAGGTCATGTCTATCTCTGCGGGCCATATTTGATGGAATTTTTTTCAGTGGGTCTGACATTAGAGAACACAGTACTGTAGCTCACACCTCACCAATGTAATTTGGAGTGTTAATTGGAAAGAACCTAGTTGCCCCTGTGATTTCTGCTCTCTAACAATTGGTGACAATATGTCCCATCTTTCCTTTCGAAGTCTAGTAGACAGAAAAGGTGAGGATTGTAGGGAATTTGTCTGAAGAGGAAAGCCATAGAGAATGTGGCAGAGAGAAGAGAAATGTAACCAAATAAAAAAAATGATTGCTCGGTGAAAATAAATGAAAACAAATTGTATCACTTCTGAAATGAAAGTTTAAGCAAATGAACTAGAGTGATTATGGCTAGTCAGCTTCTAGTTATGATTTTTTAAAGATAAAGTCAAGAAGGAAACCTCAAAAGTTTTATGACAGAAGAGTCAAGCAAAACAAAAAGAAGGGGACTTTTAGCTTCTCAACAGTAAGTCTATGAGAATAAAAGAAGCGGTTAATTTATCATTGCAAAACACTGCTCCGCGTTCTGAAAATAATAGCTAACACAACTTAAATAAATGCAAAATGTCAGTCACTGTTCTAAGCACTTTGCAAGTGCTTAACAATGTAACCGCCTCAAAACTTTTTATAAGACAGGTTACTATTATCACCCGTGTTTTCCAAGAAAAGGAAAAAAATACATATAGGACAAGTAAATGTAATATCCTGTGGTAGCACAGCTATTAGGTGAAGCTGGCTTCATGAAGAGGCAGTAATTTATTACAGACACCTTGGCTTGAGGGGCTTCCTGCGATTAATTACTGTGAAGAATCACTAGTGCTTCTCAATTTTCTAAAAGAAGGACAGAAAGGCTCTTTATGAAAAAAAATAAATGACCCATTAGTTTAGCAAAACTGACATGGAATTGGAATTGAGTGATTTAAAAATGTCATCTATTTGAATGCTGGCTAAGCTTTTGATAACATTAGACATAGTGGAGGGCATAGATATTGAATGAATAAGATGGTGAGGATTTGAGTTTGGTACACTGAAATTGACATTGATGCCTCAGTGGTAGCGAACCTTACCATCTATAATAAGCCTCTTCACAAACCACTAAGTTGGACGGTTAATCAACTTGTTAATACAATTGTAAACTTCTAGGGTCTATGTATTTCATGTTTGAATTCTCAGGACAAAAATTCCTGACACATGATTACCTAGCTTAGCTGGATCATCTTCTGTGATGGAGATTACTTACCTTTCAGAGCAATGCTTTACATCCTTGAAAAAGCTTGTTTCAAATTTTTTATTAAATTCAACTGATACCTAATGCTAAATGATGAGTTAATGGGTGCAGCAAAACAACATGGCACATGGATACATATGCAACAAACCTGCACATTGTGCACATGTACCCTAAAACCTAAAGTATAATAATAAAAAAAAGAAAAAAAAATTCAACTGAAATCAGTGACCCTGTAGCATTTAAAATTGGACTCAATTCTATCTCTGGTAAATGATTCTCCTAGGTGGATCGACATACCTACCTTATCATTGTGATAAAATATTGGATGTTTTCAGTTTATAAAATTATCTTTAATTAGTAGTTGATGTAGCTGCAAAAATCACCACTTATCTAGTGGAAAATGTGAAGTTATTTGAATTGCTGAAAGGTATTTTTTCAATTAAAGTAACCACATTCTCACTTCTCTTCTCAGTTGCAGCTTTTGAAGTGCATCCATTTTATATTTCATCCTATAAATGAAGTCAAAGAGTGTTTTCAAAGAGATAGAACAGAAAACTTGCTAAATAGGATTGCTTTATTTCCTAGAGTCATGTCTTTCAAATGGCTTCCTGTTAGGGAACTGTCTTTCTCATCCAGCAAAGTTAGATATCATCCAGACTAGAGAAGCATGAGGAGATTAATTTCAAAATTCTGTAAAATATAATCCAGGAATAGAAGTAAACAGCAATTTCTGAGGCATAGGGAAGGACATTCTAAGCAAACTAAGAGTACATGAGGAAACTGAGGGTCTGGTGATGAGGGATGGGGCAGAAGAAGTCATAAATAGAGAAACAAAAGAAATAGAAGAGACACAACCACAACATTTTTAAGCACCAAGTGAACACTTTTATCACTTATAAAAGTAGCCTGTTTAAGGAGTAAAAATTTACTCTGTGTAAATGGCATAGCATATGCAAACAGAAATATACTTGTTTAGAGAGTATACTGTGCAAAATGAAATAAGAAATTGACAATATTTTTCTTGTAAGACTACTATCACCACTGACTACTAAATAGATTGAGAAATTATTCCTACTCCTGGTCTTAAATTTTTATAGATGTTCCTAAAATGTTCATTTAGCTCACCTCTGGTGACAGATTGTGCAGAATGATTTATAAATGGGGCTGATTTCCATATCACTGATGGATGCTTTATTCACTTAATGATCACTGGCAAGTGGCAGCTACTATAAAATTTCAAGTGTCACTAATAGGACCTTTTAGCTCTGACACTATAAAATAAAAGGTGTGAGCTTTTTTTTTTTTTAAAGACATAAAGCCTAAAAAGCTTCAAAACCTAAACAGACAAACAAAAGACCTTCATTTTTCAAGATACTAAACATTTTAGACCTAAGATGGCTTTTCCAAATACATGATTATTGTATTTTCAGGCAATAAACCTACAAGCCAAGATGAATATATTAAGGATTGATAGTATACTAAGTTGCATATAATTAGGAAAGAAACTTTGAAATAAAAACAAAAAATGAAACCTTCTCTTTTCCAAAACTGTCTGCATAAATATTACATCCAAGTAGCTGATGCTTCATCATCATAATAATAAAATGAACATTATATTCACTGTATGACAGGTACTAGATGTTATTTTCACCTGTTTTTTCACGTATCTTGAATTTATGTAATTTTAGAAATTTGGAGTTAAAAATCTTTTTCAAATATGCCCTTAATATATCTTGCTGTTTCTGTACAAAGGATATGAAAATATGTTATTTTAAAGGTCCAAGAGTCCAACTAATGCAGTAAGTGAGAGGCTTTTGTCAAATTTACTCATCTATCAGTGAGTTGGGGAGTTACATTGAGAGGGATGGGTGCTTAGCCTTGTTTTTCAATCTGATAGAGGATGCCATGCACCTGAATTTGTTGAGTGGCTCTTGAGGCCTCAGTAGTCTCATCTGGGTACCAAGGCAGGTGGACAAGCAGCTCAAAGGACTGTGACATCTCATACATTAAATTTACATTCTATAAACCCAGAACTTAAAATGGAATAGGCACAAATTTAAAACAGATAAATATACAATGAACTGTCATCTCCTTCAAAAATCTTACCACCATTGTTTTATAACTGCAATTATTAGGGAGTATACAGGGACTTGATATTAGAACTTGTGAGCATCATGTCCCAAAACACAAGACCAGGGCCATTTCCTTGTTTTCAGCATACATCTTCACTATGTCAGGCAATGGTTAAATAGCCAAGCGTGATGGCCATTTAAAGATGTACTAGCATGAAAAAAAAAATCATTTTCTTTGTGTAGTGCCCATTTTCAAGAAAGAAAAAGACTTCCAATCTGCCTTACTTTGCTCTATTGTGTTTACTTATCTAGAGCTCTTGTCACTTCAATAGATTTTTTTATTTATCACATGTATTGTTCAGTATCTATCTACTACAATAATATATAAGCTCTTTGAAAAAAGTGTTTCTTTCTTCTCTTTTCATTACCCGTTTACCCTTAATGCTGAGAATAGTGGATGGCTCATAGTAATTGCTTTAAGTATATATATTTTAACAGTCCCATGTTCTGCTGACTGAGCCTGCTGGGCATGAGTATAAGGATATATACTTCAATAAATAAATGCAATTTATTCTACAGCTAGTTTTCTTTGGGGATCTATATCAGAGCAACACTTATTCTTAAA
This sequence comes from Symphalangus syndactylus, assembly GCF_028878055.3. Classification (NCBI taxonomy): domain Eukaryota; kingdom Metazoa; phylum Chordata; class Mammalia; order Primates; family Hylobatidae; genus Symphalangus; species Symphalangus syndactylus. Next base: position 18,521,936 of record NC_072428.2, read on the forward strand.
TTTTTAACTTTAACATATTTTTTCTATATAGATAGATTTGCAAATGTTGACAGGATTGCCACAAATACATTATCAATGCATTCTGATAAATACTGATACTTTGTAGCATATTCTCATTCATAATGATAACCAGTGTTCATACTCAGTACTTTCTTTTACAATCTATCTGTTTAGAAGCCACCAGAAGTTTGTGTGTGTATGTACCTGTCATCTTTACCCTAATCATTACATATATGAGGAAACAAGTTTGTAAAAGGTGCTAGGTAAGTGCAAAATAAGCTGGAATAAAATACATAAGTGCTAGTGTAATCACACAATATTTGTTCTTTTGTGCTTGGCTTATTTCATTTAGCATGTCTTTAAGGTTCATTCATGATGCAGCTTTGTCAGATTTTCCTGCCTTTTTAAGACTGAATAATAACCAATTGCCTGTATATACCACTTTTTAAAAAAAAAATTTAGCTTTCATTTTAAGTTAAGAGATACATGTGCAAGTTTGATATATAGGTAAATGTGTGTCATGGGGGTTTGTTGTACAGATTATTTCATCATGCATTTTCTAAGCCTAGTACCCATTAGTTATTTTTCCCAGTTTTCTCCCTCTTCCCAGCCCTCCAACCTCTGATAGGCCCCAGTGTCTTTTGTTGCCCTCTATGTGTTCATGTATTCTCATCATTTAGCTCCCACTTATAAATGAGAACATGTTGTATTTGGTTTTCTGTTCCTGCATTAGTTTATTAAGGATAATGGCCTCCAACTCCACCCATGTTTCTGCAAAGGGCATGATCTTGTTCATCTTTTGTGACTGCATAGTATTCCATGGTGTATATGAACCACATTTTCTTTATTCAGTATAGCATTGATGGACATTAGATTGATTGCATGGCTTTGCTACTGTGAATAGTTTTGCAATGAACATACATGTGCATGTGTCTTTATAATAGAACAATTCATATTCCTTTGGGTAGATAGCCAGTAATGAGATTGCTGGGTCAAATTTCTGTTTTTAGGTCTTTGTGGAATTGCCACACTGTTTTCCACAATTGTTGAACTAATTTACATTGCACTAACAGTGTATAAGCACTCCTTTTTTTTTTCCTGCAACCTCACCAGCATCTGTTATTGACTTTTTAATAATAATCATTCTGACTGATGGGAGATAGCATCCCATTGTGATTTTGATTTGCATTTCTCTAATGATCAATGATGTTGAGCTTTTTTCATAATGGTTCGGTGCATATATGTCTTCTTTTGAAAAGTTTCTGTTTGCATCCTTTGCCTACATTTTATGAAGTTTTTTTTCCTTTTTGTTTTGTAAATTTGTTGAAGTTTCTTATAGATGCTAGATAATAGATTTTTGTCAGGTGCATAGGTGCAAAAATGTTCTCCCATTCTATAGGCTGTCTGTTCACTCTGTTGATAGTTTCCTTTATTGTGAAGAAGTTCTTTAGTTTAATTAGATCCTATTTGTCAATTTTTGATTTTGTTACAATTGCTTTTGGTGTCTTTGTCGTGAAATCTTTGCCTGTTCCTATATTGAGAATAGTATTGCCTAGGTTGTATTCCATGGTTTTTAAAGTTTTCGGTTTTAGATTTAAGTCTTTAATCCATTTTGAGTTAATTTTTGTATGTGGTATAAGGAGGGGGTCCAGTTTCAATCTTCTGCATATGGTTAGCCAGTTATTGCAGCATTATTTATTGAATAGGAATCCTTCCTCTGTTGCTTGTTTTTATCAGGTTCATTGAAGATCAGATAGCTGTAAGTGTGTGGCCTTATTTCTGGATTCTCTATTCTTTTCCATTGGTCTATGTGTCTGTTTTTGTACTAGTACCATGCTGTTTGGGTTACTGTAGCCCTGCAGTATAATTTGAAGTGAGGTAGCATAATGCATCCAGCTTTGTTCTTTGTGCTTAGAATTGCCTTGCCTTTCTTTTGGGTTCCATATAGATTTTAAAAGTTTTTTTCTAGTTCCATGAAGAACGTCAGTGATAGTTTAATAGGAATAGCATTGAATCTGTAAATTGTTTGGGGCAGTACGACCATTTTAGTGATACTGATTCTTCCTATCCATGAGGATGGAGTGTTTTTTGATTTGCTGTGTCACCTCTGATTTCTTTGTGCGCTGTTTTGTTGTTCTCCTTTTAGAGATCTTTTGCTTTCCTAGTTGGCTGTATTCCTAGGTATTGTATTCTTTTCGTGGCAATTGTGAATGGGAATCCATTAACTGATTTGGCACTTGGCCTGACTGTTTTTGGTGTATAGGAATGTATGTAATTTTTGCACACCAATTTTGTATCCTCAGAATTTTTTTAAGTTGTTTATCATTTAAAGGAGCTTTTGGGCTGAGAGTATGGGTTTCTCTACATATAGGATTATGTCATCTGCTAACAGGGATAGTTTGCTTTTTTCTCTTCCTTTTTGGATTCCTGTTATTTATTTCTCTTGCCTGATTGACCTGGCTAGGACTTCTAATACTATATGGAATTGAAGTGGAGAGAGAGGGCATCCTTGTCTTGTGCCAGTTCTCAAGGGGAATGTTTCCAACTTTTGCCCATTCAATGTGATGCTGGTTGTGGGTTTGTTATAGATGGCTCTTATTATTTGAGGTAAATTCATTTAATACTTAGATTATTGATACTTTTTAACATGAAGAGGTGTTGAATTTTATTGAAAGCCTTTTATGCATCTATTAAGGTAATCATGTGGTTTTTGTCTTTAGTTCTGTTTATGTAATAAATCACATTTATTGATTTGGGTACATTGAATCAACTTTGCATCCCAGGAATAAAACCTACCTAATTGTGGTAGATAAGCTTTTTGATGTGCAGCTGGATTCAGTTTGCCAGTATTTTGTTGGGGGTTTTCGCATTGATATTCATCAAGGATATTGGTCTTATGTTTTCTTTTTTCTGTGTGTCTCTGCCAGGTTTTGGTATCAGGATGATGCTGGCCTCATGTAATGAGTTAGGGAGGCATCCCTCCTTCTCAATTTTTTTGGAATAGTTTCAGCAGGAAAGGTGCCAACTCTTTTTTGTACATCTGGTAGAATTCGATTGTGAATCCATCTGGTCTTGGGCTTTTATTTTTTGGTTGGTACCCTATTTATTACTGACTCAATTTTAGAGCTCATTATTAGTTTGCTCAGGAACTAATTTTTTTCTGGTTAGTCATGAAAGGGTGTATGTTTTCAGGAATTTCTCCATTTCTTCTAGATTTTCTAGTTTATGTGCATAGAGGTGTTCATAATATTTTCAGATGGTTGTTTTTATTTCTGTGGGGTCAGTGGTAATATCCTTTTTGTTCTGTCTCACTTTTTTCCTTTGTTCATCTAGCTAGTGGTCTATTTTCTTTTTTTCAGGAAAACAGCTATTGGATTTGTTGATCTTTTGAATGTTTTTTTGTCTCTATTTCCTTTAGTTCAGCACGGATTTTAGTTATTTATTGTCTTCTGTTAGCTTTGGGGTTGGTTTGCTCTTGTTTTTCTAGTTTTTTTTTTTTTAGTTGTGATATTAGGCTGTTAATTTGATATCTTTCTAACTTTTTGATTTGGGAATTTAGTGCTATTAATGTCCCCCTTAACAATGCCTTAGCTGTGTCCCAGAGATTCTGCTATGTTGTATCTTTGTTCTCACCGATTTCAAATAACTTCTTGATTTCTGCCTTAATATAATTATCTATGCAAAAGTCACTCAGAAGCAGATTTTCCAATTTTAATGTAATTGTATTATTTTGAGTGCATTTCTTAGTCTTGATTTCTAATTTCATTGTACTGTGGTCCAAGAGATTATTCACTAGGATTTCAGTTCTTTAGCATTTGTTGGGGAGTATGTTACCCCCAAATATGTGATTGATTTGAAAGTATGTGCCATGTGGTCATGAGAACAATATATATTCTGTTGTTTTGGGCTGGATAGTTCTGTAGATATCTGTTAGGTCCATTAGATCCAGTGCTGAGTTCCAGTCCTGAATATCTTTGTCAATTTTCTGTCTCGATGATCTTTCTAATATTGTCAGTGGGTTTTTAAAGTCTCCCACTACTATTGTTTCAGAGCCTAAGTCTCTTTGAAGTTTTCTAAGAACTTGCTTTAGGAATCTGGGTGCTCTTGTATTGGGTGCATATATATTTAGAATAGTTAAGTCTTCTTGCTGAACTGAACCCTTTATCAATCATTATGTGGTGCCCTTCTTTGTCTTTTCTGATCTTTACTGGTTTAAAATCTGTTTTGTCTGAAATTAGAATTGCAATCCTTGCTTTTTGTTTTCAATTTGCTTGGTAGATTTTTCTCCATCCCTTTATTTTGACCCTATGTGTGTCATTGCATGTGAGATGGGTCTCCTTAAGATAGCATACAAGTGGGTCTTGGTTCTTTATCCAACTTGTCACTCTGTGTCTTTTAATTGGGGCATTTACATTCAACACTAGTATTGTTGTGTGTGGATTTGATCCTGTCATTATGGTGTTAGCTGGTTATTTTACAGACTTGTTTATGTGGTTGCTTTATAGTGCCACTGGTCTGTACTTCAGCATGCTTTTGTTGTGGCTGGTAATGGTCTATCCTTTCCATACTTAGTGCTTCCTTCAGCTCTTTTAAGGCAGGTCTGCTAGTAAAGAATTCCCTCAGCATTTGCTTATGTGAAAAGGATCTTGATTCTCCTTCCTTGTGAAACTTAGTTTGGCAAGATATGAAATTCTGAGTTGAAATGTTTTTTATGAATATTAAGTATTGACCTCCAATCTCTTATGGCTTGTAGGGTTTCTGCTGAGAGGTCCACTGTTAGTCTAATGGGCTTCCTTTTGCAGGTGACATGACTTTTCTCTCTAGCTTCCTTTTACAATTTTTCTTTCATTTTGATCTTGGAGAATCTGGTGATCATATCTTGGAGAATCTGGTGATCATATCTTGGAGAATCTGGTGATCATATCTTGGAGATGATCTTCTTGTGAAATATCTCACTGAGTTTCTCTGTATTTCCTGAATTTGAATGTTGGCCTCTCCAGCTAGGTTGGGGATGTCAAATAGATCATATGTTTTCTAAATTGGGTCCATTATCCCCATCTCTTTCAGGGACACCAATGAGTTGTAGATGTTATCTCTTTACATAATCCCATATTTATTGGAGATTTTGTTCATTTCTTTTCATTCTTTTTTTTAATATTCTTGTCTGACTGTCTTATTCATTAGGCTAGTCTTTATAACCTGAGATTCTTTCCTCCACTTGGTCAATTCTGTTATTAATACTTGTGATTGCATTGTGAAATTATTATAGTGTGTTTTTCAGTTCTATCACATAAGTTACATTCTTTTTTATACTGGCTGTTTTGTCTGTCAACTCCTTCATTGTGTCATCATGATTTTTAGTGCCATTTGATTGGGTTTAATTTATTCCTGTAGCCCAATGATCTTCATTCCTATCCATATTCTGAATTCTTTTTCTGTCATTTCAGCCATCTTGGCCTAGTTCAGAACACTTGCTGGAGAGGTGCTGTAGTCATTTAGGAAAGAAGGCAATCCAGCTTTTTGAACTCTCAGGGTTCTTGTGCCAATTCTTTCTTGTATTTGTGGGTTTATCTGCCGTCAATTTTCAGGTTGGTGATGTTTGGATTATTTAACTTTTATCCTATTTGATGAACTGGAGAGTCTGATTGTGGTGCAAGGTAGATTCAGTCAACTTACTTCATTTCTGGAAGATTTTATGGGGCCATCATTCAGCACCCAACTTTTGGACTGCAGCCTGTAACTCTGGGGACTAGTATTGGGCCTCAACTTTGTTCTCTGGCTCCTTGAGGTTAGGAATCCACTGTTCTCGAAGTGGGGGCAGGGTGCCCGCAAACTGCTGGTCACTATACTCTCATAGGTGGTATCAGCAAAAGCATTTTATTGTGCACTGACAGCAGGATTTGTCTGTGTAGCAGCAGCTTGGCATAGTGCTAGTGGGTACTGGGGTGTCTGCCTCCCTGTGGGTGTTCACCACAGTGGCCGATGCAACGCAGCTGGGAGTGTGGAGGAGAACCCTTGCTGGCAACTGTGTGGGTGGTCATGCTGGAGGTGGTGTTCCCTCAGGGTTGGGGCACTGGTGGTTGCCGGTCTGGGTGCCTTCAAAATGCCCTGATAGAAGAAGTGATTGCTCAGAGTGTGGGAGGATCCCCTGCTCTCTGCACAGTGTTAGCGTAAGGCTGGCTGGCTCTGTGCCTACCAAGACTCTGCAATGGTGGTTGGTGGAGTAGGGGGCAGGGACTACTTTCCTTTGAGCTAGCTGGACAAGGAAAGCAAAACCTGCCTGTGCAGAAACGAGTCAGCAAAACAATGTGGGGAATTGCCATGGGCCTGGGGGAAGGTACAGTGTGGGGAAGGAGTGGGAAGGCTGATTCATGGCCTTTCGGACTGCCCCCATGGAGCTCTCCACTGGTCAGGCATGGTCCACCAACACAGAAGCTATGGTGTAGGCTCCAGGGGCACTCAAGATTGCCCTGTAAGCAAGCGTGGCCAAGCTGGGGCACCAGGAGAGGCCAGGAGATCAAGGAGTGCTCAGGTTAGATTGGACCCCTCTGGTGGGCAAGACTGCCTTGCAGACTTCAGGTTTGACGGTTCCCTTAGGGCTAAAGTCTCCTATGGTAGAAAGTAAAGCCTAGAGGAATAGCCATCCCTGGCCATGCTCTGCTTCAGATGCCCCCACACCAAACTCTCTTGGCTCCACATCAGTTGGCTTGGTGCTCCTACCACTTCTCTAAGCAGTTCTCCCTGCCAACGTGAGTGTCCCTGGTGGTTGAGAGGTCTTCTCCTGCTGGGGTTCCTGAGGCCTGTGGTGAGAACAGATTGCTCCTTGCCAGTTCAACTCATCTGTTCCCCTAAACCCACTGGGGGCTAGAAATGAGTCCTAGAGTATAGCAGCTCTATGCAGCATTCCCTGCTTCCTCCCCCTTCAGCTCAGCTTCTGTGTCTTCCCTTCATCCATCCGCTCTGGGTAGGTTACCTCTGAATATCTGTTAGGAGCACAACAGTCATCTGGTCCCTAGGTGGGAGCTGTTTCATCTGACTGTCTAGTTGGCTATCTTGCCCTCTAGAACCACATATTCTTTATTATTCATTCACTGATGGACATTTGGATTGTTTGCAGTTTTTGGATCTTGTATAAGGAGACATTAAAAATAATTTTACAAGTTGATGATGCTTGGTAAGGAATTTGATAGCTGTTCAGGAATTATATAGGCAATCTATACAGAGAGATCAGCACGCTGTGAAGTTTAAAAAGTGAGAAATTATATGAAAGCATATCTTGTGTGAATTTTCCTCAGTGATGTTCATGTAATTATATTTTAAAAGGCAATATACAAAAATTGGTAGAAGGCAGATCTAGAAAGTGACCAAAATGCACATTAACTTCTTTAAAAACCTGGCCTAAAAGATGATTTCATCTATTCATCTTGTCAGCTAGCCCCTCCTGCATTTCATTTCTTGCCATTTGAATGTGCTATCCCCCTTTTGTATTCCTCAATCATTTTTTAATTTCAATTTTCTTAATAATTTTAATCACTTTCTGCCATTTCAATTAGTATGATGTTCATTTCCTTGGTCTTTCTGTTAGAAATTATGTTTTTTCTGTGTGTGTGTGTTTTTTTTTTTTTTTTTTTTTTTCAGTATAGTGGGTGCCTGTTACTTTTCCTTGCAAATCCCATGGCAATTTAGACAGAGTAGGCATTCACCAAATACTTCTGATGAATTACTGAATTGAAAAACTAGGGTGACCTCCATTCTGGTTTGCCTTACAGAGTTCTAGTTTATGCTTAATTCCAATAGTGTGATTATTAATAGAGCCACCTTACACGCTCAACAATGCTTCATTTGGATAAGTAGTTTTATGAACATTCTTGTGGTAACCCTTATTAGATCAAGCCCTATAAACTGACATCACTGTGGTAATACAAATTGTATTATAATTCGTCAAATTACCACTCACTTTTGTACGAAGACACTCTAAACATTTTCAGCATGTGGTAGGTAATGCTAACTTGGTGCAACCTCCTTTATTCCATTTTTATTTAAACTGCAGCATGGGTCTTTTACTGACACCTGGGGAATTTGACCTATAATCTCAGCTTTTAGTATGTTTTCCCCTTTTTAACTATTTTCTCACCTTTCTGTCAGGTTCAGTTGAATTTTGACTTCATTTCTTTGTATTTACAATGTGCAAAAATATAAGACTGGGATTCTTGCATGATTTACTATCTTAGTGCAAGATGTTATCTGTACAAGTTAGATTTTATAGTTGCTAATTACTCAAACTAATTTTAAATAATCTAGTATATTAAGAATATATTAGAATGATGTTAAGTATATTATTTAATGGCTGAAAAGAACACTGTAGACTCAGGAGTAGGTGGGAACAATGGTCATGGGTATCGGCCAAAGAGGAAAATGTCACGGGTACTCTCCACGTGTTTGCTACTACATTGCTGCACTTTATCCCCAACACACCCTCAGCCATGCCTCTCTTCTCTCAGCTACATGCTGTACATAATCTTTAACCTACCGTTGGCTTTTACTTTATTCCAATATGATTTAAATTTGGAGAGTAAAGTATTATTTATATGCTTGAATCATGTGCCATCACTTTAACTGCACAGGTATGGGGTGCCTCTGCTTTCCCTTGTCAGAAGGCATAACTGATGGCATGAAAGATTCACATTACAGCCCACACAATGACTTCCTCATCATACATGTCCATCTTGTCATAGTTACTTAAGAATGTCCTCTCATAATGTAATTTGATGATTTTTTATAACAACAAAACCCATTCAATTTTCCCTATAGAAAAGAATCTAACGCTCAAAAATCAATAAATCTAAATAATCAAACACAGGTTTCTGAATGAGTCATACTTTATTTCTGTTATTCTCCCTCGATATTGTTTAACATATACTATAAATTATAAGTTTAATTTAATCACAGTTAAATACATGCACACAAATATGAGAATATGGGGGAAATAATTAAAAGAAAATTTAAACTATGCATGTGTATATGCACACACAGTTAGGAGATTAGATAAAAAGAAAAACAGGTGAATGGTGTAGTTTTCCTTTCTGCAAATGGTCATGGGCCTTTAGTAATATTTGTTACTTAGGATTTTCCTTCTCTATTATGCACTCAATCAGTTACATATATTTTCACTAGCTTTATTGGATGAATGCCTCAATTGCAATTACTGAGGAAATGAGCTCTTGGTGATTCTCCTGGGGTGGGTGAGTATTTTTCTTTTTTTTTTTTTTTTTTTTGTGTGTGTGAGACGGAGTCTCGCTCTGTCGCCCAGGCTGGAGTGCAGTGGTGCGATCTGGGCTCACTGCAAGCTCCGTCTCCCGGGTTCACTCCATTCTCCTGCCTCAGCCTCCCCAGTAGAGTAGCTGGGACTATAGGTGCCTGCCACTACGCCCGGATAATTTTTCGTATTTTTAGTAGAGACAGGATTTCACCATGTTAGCCAGGATGGCCTCGATCTCCTGACCTCGTGATCTGTTCACCCCGGCCTCCCAAAGTGCTGGGATTACAGGTGTGAGCCACCACGCCTGGCCACTGGGTGAGTATTTTTCATGAGCTTCTTCCTCAGATGGTTTTTGTTTCTTTCCATATTTTCCATTCTTATAGTGAAAATCTTTAGTTATCCTCTAGTTTCCCTTTAGTTATCGAGAGGATTTGAATATTTTTGTATAACAACAAAATCAATTCAAATCATTCCCTATGGAAAACAATCTAATATTTTTAAAATTCTAGAAGTCAAATAATCAAGTCCAGGTTTCTGAATGGGCTTGATTATTATATAACATTATATTGAACATGACATTGATTATAATTATAACATTATAATCTGACTTTAGGCCTCTTGAGTGCAAAGGGAAAACAGGAAAGATTGTTAGCAAGTTAAGCTATCAATTTAACATCGATTGATTGTCATCCCTTTTGTATATATTTCTCAAAGCCATTTAAGCATGAAACTGAGTTACAGAAACATAAAATAAACATATTTCAAGCAGAGCAATAGATGTAATGTCAAAGATACCACCTAACTTTGTCCAATTTATTTTGGTAATCACACATTAGAAATAAAGCAGGCAGAATTACTATACCCCCACAAAAAATTTCCACATTCCAAATCTAGGAATCTGAATATGTTCCTTTTTTTTTTTTTTTTTTTTTTTTTTTTGAGGTGGAGTCTCGTTCTGTTGCCCAGGCTGGAGTGCAGTGGCGCAATCTGGGGGCTCACTGCAACCTCTGCCTCCCAGACTCTAGCAATTCTCTTGCCTCAGCCTCCCAAGTAGCTGGGATTATAGGCACGTGGCACCATGCCTGGTTAATTTTTGTATTTTTAGTGGAGAGAGGGTTTCATCATGTTGGCCAGGCTGGTCTCAAACTCCTGACCTCAAATGATTCACCCGCCTCGATCTCCCAAAGTGCTGGGATTACAGGTGTGCACCACTGAGCCTGGCCTGAATATATTTTTTTCAATGGCAAACAGGACTTTATAGGTGTGATTCAGATTAGGCATGTTGAGATGGTAAAAATATGATGTATTATCCATGTGAGTCCAATATGATCACATAAATTTCTAAGCATGAAAAAATCTTTGTAGGCCACAGAAACAAGAGAGATGGCAGCCTGAGAAGGCATCATCTTTCCTCTCCTGTCTATCATTGGCTTTGAAGATGGAAAAAGGACTTAAGCTAGGGAATGTGGGTCATCTTTAGAAGTTGTAAACAAGAAAACGAATTCTCCCATTGAGCCTCCAGAAAGAAATGCAGGCCTACTAGCACCTTGATTTTAGGCCAGTGAGATTCTCATAGGATTTCTGATGAACTGTGCTGTAAGATAATAAATACTTTTTTTAAATTCACTAATTTTGTGGTACCTTGTTAGAGCAACCACAGAAATATGTCTGTAGGAACACTGTTTTTAGGAAAAACACTGTCTATAAGAAAAAACTGCATATTCTACAACTACCGGTTAAGAATATCAAAGTAGTTGTTCTCAGATTTGACTGAACATTAAAATTACCGTGAGAGCTTTTAATACTTGCAATGCCTAGGCCCACCTCAGCCCAGTTAAATCAGAATCATGGGCTAGGATCCAGACAATAGTGGTTTTAGAGCTCCCCAGAGAATTCCAATATGTAGCCAAGTTTTGAAAACCACTCATACACGGAGTTCTGCAGAAGAATATTTTAGCTGTTTGTGTTGGAACTGAAATATAGTATTACTGGGTCATTCCACAACCAGTAAGTGCTGACTACTTCTAGATGAGAAAATACATTATGAGACAAGTGAATCTATTCTCTTAATAACTCATTGCCTTGTTTCAAAGGTGCCAGCATTTTTCTCAGAAGCAATGTTTGCAGAGTTGATAGTATATTGCTTTTTCAGAAACTTTCATTCTAGGCTGGAATACTTGAGACTAGGTTATGAAATGGGATTAAAATAATATGATAATGAAAGGATTCTAACAAAAAAGGAAAAGAACAAGTATTTGAAAAGTAAATGGCTTTGGAATGGTAACATAGTTGGTGCATTGTAAAAGTTAGAATCCCCTAATCAAAAATATGGATATACTTTGGAAAGAAAACATATATTCTTGATGGAAATAAAGAAGTCTACTATGTAGTAGAAAATAATTATATTTTTAAAATCTGTATATTTTTTCAAAAAGTAAATTTATTTTTATTTTATCATAGGTTACAAATAATAATTGTATATGTTTACAGGGTATACTGTGATGTTATGATACATGTATTCATAGTGGGATGATTAAATTAAGCTAATTAACATAACCATCACCTCACATACTGATTTCATTGTAGTGAGAACATTTGAAATTTTTTTTACTAATTTTAAAACATGCATTACTACTAATTTTAGTCACCATTATGTGTGTTTAATGCTTTTCAACTAACAAAGAAAAGAATTTAAAGAGTGAATGTTGTACTTTTTTACATGAATTGAATATACATTTCCTATAAACATGATTGCATTACATTATTTCAAAATAAAAGAGTTAGTAATATGGAAAACGATGAATAAGAACAGTTTTATAAGTTGGTGGGGAGTGTAAAGAGTAGTTGACTGGAAGATAAGTGACCTGCACATTCATCTTGGTTCTATGGTTGATCCATTCACTGGTGACTCTGGGAAAAGATTGACTCTGAGAAAGAACAAAGTATATGAGGTATATTAGCATGTATTCATAGTTTAAATTTAAAATTATATGATTTGGAAACTGAATATAATGCTAAATTTAATAAAATATCGCATTGAAAGAAGAAAACACAGTAATGTAGAATTCTATATACCTCAAAATTATACTTCAAAAGTGAAAGATTAAGATTTCTCAAGCAAACAAAACACTAAGAAGATTTATTGTTAGTAGCTCTACTATGCAAAAAATGTTAAAAGAAGTTCTTCCAAGAGAAGGAAAATGATGTAGTCAGCAATTTGGAACTATGGGAGGCTGAAGTGTGCATATCATCTGAGGTCAGGAGTTCCAGACCAGCCTGATCAACATGGCGAAACCCTGTCTCTACTAAAAATACAAGAATTAGAAGAGTGTCATGGCGGATGCTTGTAATCCCAGATACTCGGGAGGCAGAGGCAGGAGAATCGCTTGAACCTGGGACACAGAGGTTACAGTGAGCTGAGATTGCTCCACTGCACTCCAGCCTGGGTGACAGAACTAGACTCAATCTCAAAAACAACAACAAGAAGAAAAGGAAAGAAATAATAAAGTTAAGTATAATATTCTACTTTTTCATATATTACTTGACCTATTTGATAATTATTCAAAGTAACAACAGAAACAACTTACTGGGTGATAGTTATAGTATATGGGTAAGTAAAATGAATGAAAGCAATGTTATAAAGGATAGGAAGGAGGAATTGGGGCTACTGTGTTGTAAGGTAACTGTATAATCTGTGAAGCATGATAGTGTTATTTAATAGTGATTTTAGATTTGTTGTGAATGCATATTGCGAAGTCTAGGTCAACTTCTATTTTATTAAAGTATAGTAATGTAATTGGCGTGAAAGGGGACAAAATGAAATTATATACAGTACTTAATTAAAACCAGAGAAGCCAGAAAATAAGAGAAGAAAAACAAATAACAAGTGCAACTAAAAGAAAACGTATACAAGCATGGCCCTTATTAAACCAAACCAGTCAATAATCACTAAAAATGTGAATGCTTTATACCAATCCAAAGACAGAAATTGTCAGAATGAATAAGAAAAATAACACAAAACACAAGGTCCAGCTATATAGAAACTCACTTTAAATATAGACACAGGTATGTTAAAGAAAATAAATGGAGAAAACATGCCATTATAACAATGACGAAAAGCCAGCTGGAGTAGCTAGATTAATTTAAGACTAAGCAAACTTCAGGGAAGGGCAAATATCAGGAATAAAGACAGATATTTTAGAATGATAAATGGGTCAACTTTTAAAGATGTAACAATCCTTAATATTTATTCATCTAAAAATATGTATCAAAATCTATGAGACAAAAGCTAATTGAACTGTAAGAAAAACAGAAAAAATTACCAATATATTTGGAGACTCACTGCTCCTCATTAAGTACTTGATAGATCAAAAAGGCAGTAAATCGGTAAGGATGTAAGTGACCTGAATAGAACCATCAGTTGTGTCTTGATCAAATTGACATGTATAGATTATTTTGTCAACCATCACAAAATACACATTCTTCTCAAGCTCAAGAACATTAATCAAGAAAGACCACATTCTGTGCCAATAAAAACATATCTGAACAATTTTGATTATAATATAAATTATATGAAGTATTTTTTCAGATTATTTTTTCAGATTACAAAGAAGTTAAACTAGAAATAAATAATAGAGTTGAAACAATCCCATGAACAAAATGTTTACTACTTTCTTAAAAATCATGTTTTAAACCTGTCAATATCTTACAATAACATGGAAGACACATGGGCCCATTTCTTATAATACAAGGTATAAGGCAACAACAATAACAAAATCCTAAGTGTGAGAGGACCATCAGTTTTCCACATGTAAAACTGAACCTTGGCAAAAACATGAGTGTTAGAATGAATAATGGAGCCAATTAAAAAAAAAACAACAACAACAACACAGGTTTACAACATTTACCCACATCATAGCCCTGTCCCAAATCACTCATCTCCTTAAAAAAGAGAGTTATAAACCAGTCCCAAAAGATTAAATTTTAAATATGCAGTATGCTGATTATCATCTGTTTTTCACAAATCACAGTAATATGGCTATAGAAATTATACTTTTAAAATATTTGAGACCTATGTTGAATTTATTGGTTATTTATGATTAGAAAAGTGTACTGGTAAAGAAAAGATGTCTTGTATATGAATATAATATTAACTAGCTACCATTTGACCAAGAAGCTTCCACTGAAGGGAACAGTAAAAGTCCTTGCTACTACCTGTCCATATTGCACATATTCAGTTTCCCATTGCTCTTATCAAAAATCTATCTAGGCAACTAAAACATTCTTTGCAGATAATGTGCTGGATTTTGCCAAATGAATGGTAAACATGAGTTAGTCTGGGGCATTACACAATATAAAGCAATGTGATTGAAAACTAGATACCCTACTTTAGATACTACTCCAACATATCAAGATAATTGAGTTATTAAACACTGCATAACCAAAAAGAAGAGCAAGGTGAACATCTAAAAATATTATTTATCCTACAGGAATTGCTGCCTTATCTGCAAAATTTTAATTGGATTCTGTAATTGTTTTATTAAAAAAACCTATCTTAAAAGTAAATGAAATTAATTTACATCGGAAATTATGTTAGGGATATGTGAATGATTAAAGTTTGTGTTTCAATATCATTCTGGGATTTTATGTTTCTCAGATTTTAGTAACCAAGTAACTATGATAACTGCAGCACACCTTCTCTGCTTTAGGTTTGGATCCTCCAGAGCATTCAGGGATTTTAGAAAGCTGTGGCTATCAGTTTTCCTTGCCGTGTATAGCTGGTAGAATGCTTTCATTTGCACTTGGTCTTGAGCTCAAGATTTTACTTGTATCCAACTCTGAGTACTTTCAAATTGCAGTTTTTAGAACAAATTAAACTGACTTTATATGTGAAAAAAAGTTTTCTAACAACTGTTGCAATTTATTTCAGATTTTCCATTTAGCAGAAATGAAATTGCCCAGTAGGCCTGGGTCTGTTCTATTTGTAGTGGGTATTTATGTGTTCATGTGCATGGATTTCTTATTCTTTCTATTTCTGAAAAATTCACAACTTCCAGCTTCTGTGAAATATTCCATCTACTTGTTTCCTCACCACCCATCCACCTTGTAATCTAACATCAACTTCCACAGAGAAAGTGCTTTGAATTTTCCATAGCAATACTTGCTGTTTTAAGTTTTCTCTTGGTACCAAAAATATTACTTGATAACTTCTTTCCATTAAGGGCTTCATTTTCTTTTCACTACTCTTCCTGCTTAATCTTGCAGTGCTTTTTCAGCTAATGCATTGCCTCTACCTGGAAGTATTCCTTGACTCTTGAGTAAGAGTTAGATTGTCCTCAGCAGTGTAGGCATACAACCAGTTAGGTCCTGTAGGCCAGTCCTTACTACATTGCATTTCAATGTATTCATTGTTTCCTTAAGGATCTTGTCCTCATTTGTTTGTTTATTTAAACCCAGCACTTAGATTAATATGTTGAACAGTGAATACTTGGAGATGAGTGTTTCTGATTACAGGTACCTGCGTGAGATAATATTCAAAATAGATAAGAGATATTTTTCAATGTAATCTTACCTTTCATATCAATATATGTGAATATAGATATAAACTAGTGACTTTATTGGTGTTTATTGTCTGTTGTGATAAAAATTATGAATTTATGCTCATTAATTTACAAATGGTTCTTCCACTCTCCTCCAACTTTTATTCCTTTTCTTGTTACATTTAAAGTGACATTGTTAGTGTTGCTATATGAGTCATATGAACCAGATACATGATTTGAAATTAAGATATATTTAGTTTTGGAATGTTAATGTAAAAGAGGGATGTTAACTTCCCTATGCAAATGAGATGATGGGTTTTGGTACTGAAGAATATCAACAGCACACATGCACACACATAAAAAAATCACTGAGTATATGATTTACTCAGGTGTCAAAAGAATTACCTAAGCCTTATATTTTTAGAAATGACAGGGCAACTTAATCAATAAAATTATATATATTGAGAGAGTGTCCCTATAAATATCTTAGATAAAACATTATTTACTAAATGAAATAATGGCAATTTGCCACTATTATACCTAAGTGGAACTTATAAAATGAATGTCTTGCTTTCAGCTCTATTAATGTTTTACATTAGTAGGTTTATGTGAGACACTTTTGGCTTTAGGTAAAAATGCCAACAAAAAATAAATACAAAGTCTGCTTTGGAAAGTTTGTAATTTCTAAAGTTCAGATTTTGTTATTCATACAACTTCATTCACTAGAATCTCGCTTTATAGTCGCATAAGAGCAGAACAAGGGAAAAATGGCTATGCAAATAGATTTGGGTAAAGCAACAAAATATCCAAAATATATTTAATAGAATTTTGAAAGACCTTCTTCATTGGAAGCAATGATAATAGATGCTAATATCCATGAACTGCAAATTGTACAAGAAGAGGGGAGCTGAGCTTTATTTGAGGCCCACCCTAAATCAGCCCTTCAATGTTAGGAAGATCTTAAATCTATGCAAATTGTGTGTGTGTGTGTGTGTGTGTGTGTGTGTGTGTGTGTTCACTTACAAAAAGAGGTGAGGTGAACTTCCTCTGATCCTCCTCCTGTTGTTGGTAATGAGACCTGAGAAAATTCATTTGACTCCATCCTGCCCCGGGTATTGGTCTTCTCACATAGGCTGTTTGCTGATTGAAATATGAATTCATATTCATTGACATGGACAGTTATACTATCCAGTAGAAAATTTATACAGTGAAACCACATTAGACATTATTAGTGGAACCACAGTTAATGTGCGAGGACTTGTTTATGCACCAATATGTCTAGAAGACTGCATGAAAATCTGATAATACTAGTTGACTCTGAAGAGGAACTTACTGGTTGAGATGACAAGAGTGGGAAAAAGGCTGATATTTTTTTAAATTACCTTTTTGAACTTTTGAATTTTATATCATGTAAATGTGTCACCTATGCAAAGGTTCATTTACTTAAATTGTGTGTGTATGTGAAAACTACAGTCAAATGTGCCTCTGATAAAATCTATCTATTGTAAAAATGGACTAGCAAGGTGACTGTCATACTAAAGGCTCAAATATGACATAATAATTTTGGCATTTAAAATATAATGGTTTGAGGATATAGAATGCTATCACTTTCCACTTTCTTTCACTTACTTCTTGGTAATTTTCTCCCAATACCAAGAGAATAACTTTGTTTTGACAAGCAGAAGACATTTACAGAAATCAGTGGCCTTGGAAATGCTCACTTATTTCTGGAAAGATGATAAATTGTCTGCACATTTGGCCAATAACTTCATCTTTTTTCTCCCTAAAATGACAAACTCACCTGGTGTGTATAACATTATTTATAGAAAACAGTGTAGTAAATGTCATAGTGAAATGATAACTTCTGATTTTGGGACTGCTCCCAGATGTAACAGACTGTAGGTTTTACTTTTGTTAGACCTTAGAGCAAGGGCAATGGTAAAGATAATAAGATAGCCAGCATTTATTGACTATGCCTCATATGCTAATTACCTGAACCGCATGACCTCATTTAATCTTCATAATGAGCTCTTAAGAGAGTACTGCCATTACTTCCATGGTATAGGTGAGGAAACTAACATACAGAGAGGTTAAGGGATTTTCCCCAAGTACACACAATAAATGAATGATAGAACTAGTAGTCTTTTTCCAGAGTCAATGTTTCAAATCCCTAGAATATACTAATACTTGTCATTTCCCAGCTTGAAAAGCCTAAATCTAAATTATAGGCTTAATAGTTTCAATCTTACCTAAGAAAAAAAGGCATTCTCAGGTGTTAAGGGGTTTTAAACACTGATATTTCTTAAGTAAAATCAACACACGAGGCAAAGATTGCTGTTAGTAGATACACTGATTTATCATTTGAACTTCAGCCTCATGGATTTTCAGATTGACTAGAGCTGTACATACCCATTTGCATCTCCATCTGAGTCCAACTTATATTCCAGCTAGGCCTAGACCTTAGTTGATCAACCAGGACACAGTTGCTCACTATAAATGGAAATATCTGTGCCTTAAACTCTCTCATTTATAGAATTTTGTTTAAAAAGTTGTGGAATCCAAACATCATGTTATTTTGAATCAAATATGTTTGGAAAATACTGGCTCAGAAAACTGGAATGGTGGAAGTTCTTGATTATTTTTTAAAAATAGCAATCCTTCATGTAAGAGGGAAAAATTGACTTGATCATGTGTCCCTAGGAGTTCAGGATACATCCTGGTTTGGACCACTCCATTCCCAAGACATCATTTATTTGTTGCCACAAGGGCATAAAACCATGGGATGAGATGTTTTTAAAAATTTTACATAAAGCTTAATGTTTGTGACTTTTCATGTTTGTGATTTGGTAAAAGGTCAGTCAATCTTATTACATGTAAAAGAGGCAGACTGGCTTACCACATTCATGGGGGAAAACAGTGACCAAAGTATATTCACAGAGTTTGCCTGAGAATGATCTTCTTCATCCTCCCTGTCTACCATGAAAGAAGAAGTCTGTACATTTGAAAAAATAAAATAATAAATCTTGGCCGAAGGGCACTAGAAGCCAGTGGAAATAAAGTGTGATTACTAATTAACATTATCTTAATTATACTTTTGTAAACCAAGTTTGATTGATTTCTCGGCAATGTGACCCCTTGGCTCACCATATTAGAAAAGAACAAGTTAATTAATTAAGATTTGGGGAAAAAAAGAGAATATTTCCTCCCATCATTGACCAAGAATTCCCTTGAAAATTATTTCATCAATATTTAACATTTCTCAAGGAATAGGAAACAAAAGCCCATTGCTTAATTTTAAGCATAACTGTGACTCAATTTCTACTTAAGTAATCATGGAAGTTTTATTAATCTTTTTTTTTTTAATTATACTTTAGGTTTTAGGGTACATGTGCACAATGTGCAGGTTTGTTACATATGTATACATGTGCCATGTTGATTTCCTGCGCCCATTAACTCATCATTTAGCATTAGGTATATCTCCTAATGCTGTCCCTCCCCCCTCCCCCCACCCCACAGCAGTCCCAGGAATGTGATGTTCCCCTTCCTGTGTCCATGAGTTCTCATTGTTCAATTCCCACCTATGAGTGAGAACATGTGGTGTTTGGTTTTTTGTCCTTGCGATAGTTTACTGAGAATGATGTTTTCCAGTTTCATCCATGTCCCTACAAAGGACACGAACTCATCATTTTTATGGCTGCATAGTATTCCATGGTGTATATGTGCCACATTTTCTTAATCCAGTCTATTGTTGTTGGACATTTGGGTTGGTTCCAACTCTTTGCTATTGTGAATAGTGCCGCAATAAACATACGTGTGCATGTGTCTTTATAGCAGCATGATTTATAGTCCTTTGGGTATATACCTAGTAATGGGATGGCTGGGTCAAATGGTATTTCTAGTTCTAGATCCCTGAGGAATCGCCACACTGACCTCCACAATGGTTGAACTAGTTTACAGTCCCACCAACAGTGTAAAAATGTTCCTATTTCTCCACATCCTCTCCAGCACCTGTTGTTTCCTGCTTTTTTAATGATGGCCATTCTAACTGGTGTGAGATGGTATCTCACTGTGGTTTTGATTTGCATTTCTCTGATGGCCAGTGATGATGAGCATTTCTTCATGTGTTTTTTGGCTGCATAAATGTCTTCTTTTGAGAAGTGTTTGTTCATGTCCTTTGCCCACGTTTTGATGGGGTTGTTTGTTTTTTTCTTGTAAATTTGTTTGAGTTCATTGTAGATTCTGGATATTAGCCCTTTGTCAGATGAGTAGGTTGCAAAAATTTTCTCCCATTCTGTAGGTTGCCTGTTCACTCTGATGGTAGTTTCTTTTGCTGTGCAGAAGCTCTTTAGTTTAATTAGATCTCATTTGTCCATTTTGGCTTTTGTTGCCATTGCTATTGGTGTTTTAGACATGAAGTCCTTGCCCACGCCTATGTCCTGAATGGTATTGCCTAGGTTTTCTTGTAGGATTTTAATGGTTTTAGGTCTAACATTTAAGTCTTTAATCCATCTTGAATTAATTTTTGTATAAGGTGTAAGGAAGGGATCCAGTTTCAGCTTTCTACATATGGCTAGCCAGTTTTCCCAGCACCATTTATTAAATAGGGAATCCTTTCCCCATTGCTTGTTTTTGTCAGGTTTGTCAAAGATCAGATAGTTGTAGATATGCGGCATCATTTCTGAGGGCTCTGTTCTGTTCCATTGATCTATGTCTCTGTTGTGGTACCAGTACCATGCTGTTTTGGTTACTGTAGCCTTGTAGTATAGTTTAAAGTCAGGTAGCGTGATGCCTCCAGCTTTGTTCTTTTGGCTTAGGATTGACTTGGCGATGCGGGCTCTTTTTTGGTTCCATATGAACTTTAAAGTAGTTTTTTCCAATTCTTTGAAGAAAGTCATTGGTAGCTTGATGGGGATGGCATTGAATCTATAAATTACCTTGGGCAGTATGGCCATTTTCACGATATTGATTCTTCCAACCCATGAGCATGGAATGTTCTTCCATTTGTTTGTATCCTCTTTTATTTCATTGAGCAGTGGTTTGTAGTTCTCCTTGAAGAGGTCCTTCACGTCCCTTGTAAGTTGAATTCCTAGGTATTTTATTCTCTTTGAAGCAATTGTAAATGGGAGTTCACTCATGATTTGGCTCTCTGTTTGTCTGTTATTGGTGTATAAGAATGCTTGTGATTTTTGTACATTGATTTTGTACCCTGAGAATTTGCTGAAGTTGCTTATCAGCTTAAGGAGATTTTGGGCTGAGACAATGGGGTTTTCTAGATATACAATTTATGTCATCTGCAAACAGGGACAGTTTGACTTCCTCTTTTCCTAATTGAATACCCTTTATTTCCTTCTCCTGCCTGATTGCCCTGGCCAGAATATCCAACACTATGTTGAATAGGAGTGGTGAGAGAGGGCATCGCTGTCTTGTGCCAGTTTTCAAAGGGAATGCTTCCAGTTTTTGCCCATTCAGTATGATATTGGCTCTGGGTTTGTCATAGATAGCTCTTATTATTTTGAGATATGTCCCATCAATACCTAATTTATTGAGAGTTTTTAGCATGAAGCGTTGTTGAATTTTGTCAAAGGCCTTTTCTGCATCTATTGAGATAATTATGTGCTTTTTGTCTTTGGTTCTGTTTATATGCTGGATTATGTTTATTGATTTTCGTATGTTGAACCAGTCTTGCATCCCAGGGATAAAGCCCACTTGATCATGGTGGATAAGCTTTTTGATGTGCCGCTGGATTTGATTTGCTGGTATTTTATTGAGGATGTTTGCATCAATGTTCATCAAGGATATTGGTCTGAAATTCTCTTTTTTGGTTGTGTCTCTGCCAGGCTTTGGTATCAGGATGATGTTGGCCTCATAAAATGTGTTAGGGAGGATTCCCTCTTTTTCTGCTGATCGGAATAGTTTCAGAAGCAATGGTACCAGTTCCTCCTTGTACCTCTGTTAGAATTTGGCTGTGAATCCATCAGGTCCTGGACTCTTGTTGGTTGGTAGGCTATTTATTATTGCCACAATTTCAGAACCTGTTATTGGTCTATTCAGAGATTCACCTTCTTCCTGGTTTAGTCTTGGGAGGGTGTATTTGTCAAAGAATTTATCCATTTCTTCTAGGTTTTCTAGTTTATTTGCATAGAGGTGTTTGTAGTATTCTCTGATGGTAGATTGTATTTCTTTGGGATTGGTGGTGATATCCCCTTTGTCATTTTTTATTGCGTCTATTTGATTCTTCTCTCTTTTCTTCTTCATTAGTCTTGCTAGCGGTCTATGAATTTTGTTGATCTTTTCAAAAAACCAGCTCCTGGAATCATTAATTTTTGAAGGGTTTTTTGTGTCTCTATTTCCTTCAGTTCTGCTCTGATTTTAGTTATTTCTTGCCTTCTGCTAGCTTTTGAATGCGTTTGCTCTTGCTTCTCTAGTTCTTTAAATTGTGATGTTAGGGTGTCAATTTTGGATCTTTCCTGCTTTCTCTTGTGGGCGTTTAGTGCTATAAATTTCCCTCTACACACTGCTTTGAACGTGTCCCAGAGATTCTGGTATGTTGTGTCTTTGTTCTCATTGGTTTCAAAGAACATCTTTATTTCTGCCTTCATTTCATTATGTACCCAGTAGTCATTCAGGAGCAGGTTGTTCAGTTTCCATGTAGTTGAGTGGTTTTTAGTGAGTTTCTTAATCCTGAGTTCTAGTTTGATTGCACTGTGGTCTGAGAGACAGTTTGGTATAATTTCTGTTCTTTTACATTTGCTGAGGAGAGCTTTACTTCCAACTATGTGGTCAATTTTGGAATAGGTGTGGTGTGGTGCTGAAAAAAATGTATATTCTGTTGATTTGGGGTGGAGAGTTCTGTAGATGTCTATTAGGTACGCTTGGTGCAGGGCTGAGTTCAATTCCTGGGTATCCTTGTTAAATTTCTGTCTCGTTGATCTGTCTAATGTTGACAGTGGGGTGATAAAATCTCCCATTATTATTGTGTGGGAGTCTAAGTCTCTTTGTAGGTCACTGAGGACTTGCTTTATGAGTCTGGGTGCTCCTGTATTGGGTGCATATATATTTAGGAGAGTTAGCTCTTCTTGTTGAAATGATCCCTTTACCATTATGTAATGGCCTTCTTTGTCTCTTTTGATCTTTGTTGGTTTAAAGTCTATTTTATCAGAGACTAGGATTGCAACCCCTGCCTTTTTTTGTTTTCCATTTGCTTGATAGATCTTCCTCCATCCCTTTATTTTGAGTCTATGTGTGTCTCTGCACGTGAGATGGGTTTCCTGAATACAGCACACTGATGGGTCTTGACTCCTTATCCAATTTGCCAGTCTGTGTCTTTTAATTGGAGCATTTAGCCTGTTTACATTTAAAGTTAATATTGTTATGTGTGAATTTGATCCTGTCATTATGATGTTAGCTGGTTATTTTGCTCATTAGTTGATGCAGTTTCTTCCTAGCCTTGATGGTCTTTACAATTTGGCATGTTTTTGCAGTGGCTGGTACCGGTTGTTCCTTTCCATGTTTAGTGCTTCCTTCAGGAGCTCTTTTAGGGCAGGCCTGGTGGTGACAAAATCTCTCAGCATTTGCTTGTCTGTAAAGTATCTTATTTCTCCTTCATTTATGAAGCTTAGTTTGGCTGCATATGAAATTCTGCATTGAAAATTATTTTCTTTAAGAATGTTGAATATTGTCCCCCACTCTCTTCTGTCTTGTAGAGTTTCTGCCAAGAGATCATCTGTTAGTCTTATGGGCTTCCCTTTGTGGGTAACCCGACCTTTCTCTCTGGCCGCCCTTAAGATTTTTTCCTTCATTTCAACTTTGGTGAATCTGACAATTATGTGTCTTGGAGTTGCTCTTCTCGAGGAGTATCTTTGTGGCGTTCTCTGTATTTCCTGAATCTGAATGTTGGCCTGCCTTGCTAGATTGGGGAAGTTCTCCTGGATAATATCTTGCAGAGTGTTTTCCAACTTGGTTCCATTCTCCCTGTCACTTTCAGGTACACCAATCAGATGTAGGTTTGGTCTTTTCACATAGTCCCATATTTCTTGGAGGCTTTGTTCATTTCCTTTTATTCTTTTTTCTCTAAACTTCCCTTCTTGCTTCATTTCATTCATTTCATCTTCCATCACTGATACCCTTTCTTCCAGTTGATTGCATCAGCTACTGAGGCTTCTGCAGTCTTCACGTAGTTCTCAAAACTTGGCTTTCAGCTCCATCAGCTCCTTTAAGCACTTCTCTGCATTGGTTATTTCAGTTAAACATTCGTCTAATTTTTTTTCAAAGTTTTTAACTTCTTTGCCATTGGTTTGAATTTCCTCCTGTAGCTCGGAGTAGTTTGATTATCTGAAGCTTTCTTCTCTCAACTCGTTGAAGTCATTCTCCGTCCAGCTTTGTTCTGTTGCTGGTGAGGAACTGCGTTCCTTTGGAGGAGGAGAGGCGCTCTGCTTTTTAGAGTTTCCAGTTTTACTGCTCTGTTTTCTCCCCATCTTTGTAGTTTTTTCTACTTTTGGTCTTTGATGATGGTGATGTACAGATGGGTTTTGGGTGTAGGTGTCCTTTCTGTTTGTTAGTTTTCCTTCTAACAGACAGGACCCTCAGCTGCAGGTCTGTTGGAGTTTGCTAGACGTCCACTCCAGACACTGTTTGGCTGGATGTCAGCAACGGTGGCTCAGATGGAAATGCAGAAGTCACCCATCTTCTGCGTCGCTCATGCTGGGAGCTGTAGACTGGAGCTGTTCCTCTTCGGCCATCTTCTCAGCTGATAATTAAAACCCAAGCAAAAACATAAGCTTAATATAAGTTCAAGTGTATAATATATAAAAATGTACTCTAAATAGTCAATCAGATTCTCTGTTACTATCAAGGCATATGTTTATTGATTCTCTTTCTTGTTTCCCTCTTCAAGGCTTCCTTGTGATGTTCATCTTAAGCTGACTTTTTCCAGATACAAATGTTGTGGGTGGCAGCAGAAAAACCCAGCACCTGGGCTGACATAGTGCTTATGCCCAGTCTCAATCTTGATGCACATGCACCCCATGTGTACTTCCCCTGTCTGTCTAATATCACTGAGTTTCCTTATGACTTTGGTTCTTAAAAGTTTCATCTGCTGGGCGCGGTGGCTCACGCTTGTAATCCCAGCACTTTGGGAGGCCAAGGCGGGCGGATCACGAGGTCAGGAGATCGAGACCACAGTGAAACCCAGTCTCTACTAAAAATACAAAAGAATTAGCCAGGCGTGGTGGCGGGCGCCTGTAGTCCCAGCTACTCGGAGAGGCTGAGGCAGGAGAATGGCGTGAACCTGGGAGGCAGAGCTTGCAGTGAGCCGAGATTGTGCCACTGTACTCCCACCTGGGTGACAGAGCGAGACTCCGTTTCAAAAAAAAAAAAAAAAGTTTCATCACCATAACATCAGGAGACATTTGCTTTAGTGTCAATTCTTGGTTGTGCCATATATAGTCACTGGAAACACAAGCGATCACACAGAAAAAAAATAGATCTCTAAATTAATAAATGAGAAATGATAATCAGTAGCTTAGCATGAGTCAAAGTCATTTTGTGAATGTCATGCATTCCTTATAAAATTTGTGACAGACACATTAGGGTTGTTGGGATTAGACAAGGAAACCTATTTCTTAGCTATTAGGAGAAACTGATTTAAGTTTTCTTCTACTGACCTTCAGCAATTCCTGAAAGGTACAGGTAGAAGTAAGAATCTGAGATTCTATGAATATCACTGGGGAGAGGTTATTAACATTTCTGGGAAATGATGACATTGTATTTCTTAATATAATTTTTTTCTTTTTTTTTTTTTTTTTGAGAGGGAGTCTCCTCTGTCACCCAGGCTGGAGTGTAGTGGTGCTATCTTGGCTCACTGCAAGCTCCGCCTCCTGGGTTCACGCCATTCTCCTGCCTCAGCCTCCCGAGTAGCTGGGATTACAGGCGCCTGCCACCAAGCTCGGCTAATTTTTTGTATTTTTAGTAGAGACGGGGTTTCACCGTGTTAGCCAGGATGGTCTCAATCTCCTGACCTCATGATCCACCTGCCTTGGCCCCCCAAAGTGCTGGGATTACAGGTGTGAGCCACTGCGCCCGGCCATAATATTTACTTTTTATACCCATTAAATTAATACATAGATAACTTAAAACTATAAAACATTAAAAAAAGTTGCCCATCAATTCAACACTTAAAAGAAAAAAAAAACTAGTAATATTCCCTTTCTTTTTTTCCATGCACACACTCACACACAAACACATGCATCTAATCAAGCACATACGTATAGGTATACATTTACTTCTACACCCATACAAACATAATTTATACTAGATAGGTCATTCAGTATCTACAATTTTGTATCTTTTCATTCAGTGTATTATGACCTTTTTTAAATAAAATATATGTGAAAATAATAATTTCAATTAGTTAATTTGACAACTAATTTTTTAGTGATTATGTGCCGGGTAATTTTGTAGGTGGATGAATTTTATCAGTGAAACTTGGATGGAACTAGAGGCCATTACTCCAAGTGAAGCAACTCAAGAGTGGAAAACCAAATACCATATTTTCTCACAAATAGGAGCTCAGCTATGAGGATACAAAAACACATAAAGTGTTATAATAGATTTTGGGGACTTGGCAGAGGTGGGGAATTTGGGGCGGTTGATGGAAAAAAATACTACGTATTGCGTAGCGTACACTGCTTGGGAGATGGGTGCACTAAAATCTCAGAATTCACCACTAAACAACTCATCCATGTAACCAAAAACCACCCATACCCCAAAAACCACTGAAATTTTTTAAAAATTTTAAAAATCATGACAACACTACTCACAAAAGAAGACGATAAAGATCCTTGCTCTCATAGAGCTTGTTTTTTTTGGAGGTAGAAAATAGGCAATAAATACTTTTAAATAGTAAAGAATTCAGTTACATAGTATAGTAAAAAGTTGATGAGTGCCATGGATTATAGTAAGGAAAAAAATATGATATAAATAATCAGTGAATACGGTAGAGAGGATGTATTTTTATTTTATTTATTTGTTTATTTATTTGTTTATTTATTTATTTATTTTTGTGTGTGTGACAGAGTCTTGCTCTGTCGCCCAGGCTGGAGTGCAATGGCGGGATCCCAGCTCACTGCAACCTCCGTCTCCTGGGTTCAAGTGAGAGGTTTTATTTTAGGCAGCCTTGCAGGGCTGTCCCCATTGAGAAGGTGAGATTTGACAGATTTGATGGAGGTAAAAAAGTTCGCGCTGAGGATATCGGAGAAAGGTGAAAGAAAATTTCAGGCAGGGAGAATAACCAGTGCCTGAACCCTAAGCCTGGTGTGTTCTAGGAGAGAAATGGAGGCCCTGATGACTGGAGAGAAAGAGAAAAGAGTAGAATCTGGGAATGTCAGGTAGGATGCCCTGTATTATCTCATCAAGACTCGGCTGTTAAGTAAATTGCAGTGGCTCATCCCTTTACTCCCAGCATTTTGAGAGGCCAAGGAGAGCGGATCACTTGAGGTCAGGAGTTTGAGACCAGCCTGGGCAAAATGGCAAAACTCCATCTCTACAGAAAATACAAAAAATTAGTCGGGTGTGGTGGTGCATGCCTGTGATCCCAGCTACTCCAGAGGTGGAGGTGGAAGGATCTCTTGAGCCTGGGTGGTCGAGGCTGCAGTGAGCAGAGATTCCATGCCACTGCACTCCAGCCAGGGTGACAGAGTGAGACACTTGTCTCAAAAAAAAAAAAAAAAAAAATCAATGCAGGGCTTTCTGTGTGGGTGACCAGTGTGTCACAAAAGGACACCCAGCATTTAGGATGTAATGGTCTGTGATTACATTTTATCTTTGAATTGTGTTTTGAAAGTGATGTCCAATGGGACAATGGCAGATGCTCCAGGGTAGTGGTGTCAGGAGTTTAACTCACTCATAATCCCATCTCCCATCTCTTTTCTACGTCTTCAGGATGGTAGAAGCCCCTCCCACTCCAGGCCTTGCTCAATCTTACTTTTTTTTTTTTTTTTTTTTTGAGCTGGAGTCTCACACCGTCCCCCAGGCTGGAGTGCAATGGTGCGACCTTGGCTCACTGCAAGCTCCACCTCCTGGGTTCACACCATTCTCCTGCCTCAGCCTTCCAAGTAGCTGGGACTACAGGCACCCGCCACCATGCCCAGCTAATTTTTTTGTTAGGCAGGTGAATCACGAGTTCAGGAGATCGAGACCATCCTGGCTAACACAGTGAAACCCTGTCTCTGCTAAAAATACTCAATCTTACTTTCTAGCCCCTGTCACTCCAGGCCTTACTCAATCTCTCCAACTGGAGACTGATGCTAACCTCTGCTGGAGTAGCAACCTGGTAATATGGGGATTCCAGCACTCTTCTGTCTTCCTATGCCCCCAGTGGGGTGAGTCAAACACCCCACACTGTCTCAAGGCTGCAACTTTCCCTCTCTGGGCTGACAGCACTAGGTGGCAGGTGACTAGGTGGGGACCTCTAACTCTACTTTCTACCCCTTCCAGGTACATAGAATGTCCAGATAAAGTGATTGAAATTTCTCTGGCATTGTATTTTAGTCAATTTTCACACTGCTGATAAAGACCTACCCGAGACTGGAAAATTTATAGAGGTAAAAGAGTTTAATGGACTTGAGTTCCACATGGCTGGAGAGGCCTCACAATCATGGTGGAAGGCAAAAAGGAGCAACTCATGTCTTACATGAATGGCAGCAGGCAGAGAGAGAGAGAGTTTTTCCAGGTGAACTCCCTTATTTAAAACCATGAGACCTCATGGGACTTATTCAGTATTTTGAAAACAGCATGAGAAAGACCCACCCTCATGATCCATTTACTCCCACTGGATACCTCCCACAACACATGGGAATTGTGAGAATTAAAATTCAAGATGAGATTTGGGTGGAGACACAGACAAACCATATCATTTCACCCCTGGCCCCTCCCAAATCTCATGTCCTCACATTTCAAAACCAATCATGCCTTCCCAACAGTTCCCCAAAGTCTTAACTCATTTCAACATTAACTCAAAAGTCCACCATCCAAAGTCTTATCTGAGACAAGGCAAGTCCCTTCTACCTATGAGCCTGTAAAATCAAAATCAGGTTAGTTATTTCCTAGATACAATGGGGATCCAGGCATTGGGTAAATACAGCCATTCCAAATGAGAGAAATTGGCCAAAACAAAGGGGCTACAGGCCTCATGCAAGTGCAAAATCCAGCAGAGCAGTCAAATCTTCAAGCTCCAAAATGATGTCCTTTGACTCCATGTCTCACTTCCTGCTCACCTGATGCAAAAGGTGGGTGCCCATGGCCTTGGGCTGCTCTGTCCCTGTGGCTTTGCAGTGTAGAGACCCCCTCCTGGTTGCTTTCATGGGCCAGCATTCCATGTGTATGGCTTTTCAGACACATGGTGCAAGCTGTCAGTGAATCTACCATTCTGGGGTCTGGAAAATGGTGGCCCTCTTCTCACAGCTCCACTAGGTCGTACTCCAGTAGGGACTCTATGTGGGGGTTCCAACCCCACATTTCGCTTCTGTGCTGCCCTAGCAGAGGTTCTTTGTGAGGGCCCTGCCCCTGCAGCAAACTTCTGCCTGGGTATCCAGGTGTTTTCATACATCCTCTGAAATCTAGGTGGAGGTGCCCAAACCTCAATTATAGACTTCTGTGCACCTGTTGGCTTAAAACCACTTGAAAGCTGCCAGGACTTTGGGCTTGCACCCTCTGAAGCCCAGCCTGAGCTATACATTTACTCCTTTTAGTTAGGGCTGGAGTGGCTAGAACACAGGGCGCCAAGTCCCTAGGCTGCACACAGCATGGGGAGCCTGGGCCTAGCCCTTGAAACCATTTTTCTTCCTAGACCTCTGGACCTGTGATGGGAGGAGCTGCTATGAAGACATCTGACATAACCTGGAGACATTTTCCCCATTGTCTTGGAGATAAACATTCAGCTCCTCGTTACTTACACAAATTTCTGCGTCCAACTTGAATTTCTTCTCAGAAATGGCATTTTCATCTCTATTGCATTGTCAGGCAGCACATTTTCTGAACTTTTGTACTCTGTTTTCCTTTTAAAACTGAATGCCTTTAGCAGCACCCAAGTCACATCTTGAATGCTTTGCTGTTTAGAAATTTATTTCTCCAGATACCCTAAATCATCTCTCTCAAGTTCAGAGTTCCACAAATCTCTTGGGCAGGGCCAAAATGCTGCCAGTCTCTTTATCAAAACATAACAAGAGTCACCTTTGCACTAGTTCCCAAGAAGTTCCTCATTTCCATCTGAGACCTCCTCAGCCTGGATGTTATTGTCTATATCGCTATCAGCATTTTGGTCAAAAGCATTCAACAAGTCTCTAGGAAGTTCTAAATTTTCCCACAGTTTTCTGTCTTCTTCTTAGCCCTCCAAACTATTCCAACCCCTGCCTGTTACCCAGTTCCAAAGTCACTTTCATATTTTTGCATATCTACAGCAGCACCCACTCTTGGTACCAATTTACTGTATCAGTCTGTTTCCACACTGTTGATAAAGCCATACCCTAGACTCAGTAATTTATACAGGGGAAAGGGTTTGATGGACTTATAGTTCCACGTGGCTGGGGGGCCTCACAATCATGGCAGAAAGAAAGGGGGAGCAAGGTATGTCTTACATGGATGGCAGCAGGCAAAAAAAGAGTTTGTGCATGGGAACTCCTCTTTAAAACCATCAGATCTCATGAGACTTATTCACTATTGTGAGAACAGCACGAGAAAGACCCACCCCCATGATTCAATTACCTCCTGCTGGGTCCTTCCCACATTAAGTGGGAACTGTGGGAGTTACACTGAAGATGAGATTGGGTGGAGACACAGCCAAATCATATCAGGTTGCCTGTCTGTTGGGAGTTAGGATGGAGGAGCTGTCAGGAGGGCAGATTAAGTTCTCTGCCCACAGTGGAGGACCAGTATTTTTATCCTTTGCCAACAACCTCAAATTATAGAGCTAGACTTGGGAGAAGAATATTGAACAGAAGAATAAAATTATGATCCTCAACATTTTAAATAGTTACTTTTTCATATGTTGATAATAAGCTATAGAAAGACTGGTAGATGCTAGGAAGGAGAGGCTACCATATGATACCAGTGGGAGATAAGAGTGTCTCAGATTAAGCTGGTGCCAGTATAGATGGTGAGGAATGGTACAAATCTACATTTACGGGAAAAGAGATAAAATATGATCACCTGGTACACAGGACATGGAATATAAATGACACAAGTGTCAACAATAGTTCAGGTTTTTGGCCTGAGCTACTGAAATAATTGAGTTACCATAAGCTGATATGGAGAAGGCTGAGGGCAGATCAGGTTTGGGAGTAGAGAGATGAGGAGTTTAATCTTTTTCATGTTTATCATGTTATTATGTGGACAACCAAATTATAGGGTAAATAGTTATATAAAAAGGCATGTAGCTCTGAAGAGGTAGTCTAGGTTGAAGTTGTCAATTTGTAGTTTCAGTTTATACAGCTTTAATGCCATGTGTATTAGTCCATTTTCATGCTGCTTATAAAGACATACTCAAGACTGGGTAATTTATAAAGAAAAAGAGGTTTAATGGACTCACAGTTCCATGTGGCTGGAGAAGCTTCACAATCATGGTGGAAGGTGAAAGCCATGTTTTATATGGTGACAGCAAGAGAGAATGAGAAAGGGGAAACATCTTATAAAAACATCAGATCTTGTGAAACTTACTCACAACCATGAGAACAGTATGAGGGAAACTGCCCCCCCATGATTCAATTATCTCTCAGCAGGTCCCTCCCACAACTTGTGGGAATTATGGGAGCTACAATTCAAGATGAGATTTGGGTGGGGACACAGCCAAACTATATCACCATTGTACCCAAGTGAAGTCATTGAAGTGGGGGTGTAGGGAGAGAAGAGAAAAGGACCAAGGACTTATCTCCTTGCTACCATATTAGGAGTAAACAAGTAGAAGAGTCTAATCTAGCAGTGAACCATTTACATAGACCTTAAGACTGAAAAGGAGTAGCCAATGAAGTAAAAGGAATTCAACAAATATGCTGTTAATGGAGCCAATAAAAGAAAGTTTACTAAGATGCATTAACTGTGCCAAAAGTTACTAAAAAGTCAAATAAAATAAGAACTAGAGAATGACTGTAAAATGGCACTGCCTGGCTAAAACTTTT
Organism: Symphalangus syndactylus; assembly: GCF_028878055.3. Classification (NCBI taxonomy): domain Eukaryota; kingdom Metazoa; phylum Chordata; class Mammalia; order Primates; family Hylobatidae; genus Symphalangus; species Symphalangus syndactylus. The sequence goes on from NC_072428.2 coordinate 18,553,900, forward strand.
ATAAGTAATCTATTTCCCAGTTACTGGTCTTTTAATTTTTGAAAAATACTTCCTATTGAAAACAAGGCTGCAACAATTTTATATAGAAGCAATAGCTCTATATTGTTGCCTAATTGGAGCTATTTCTGCATTGTATAATTGACTATAAAAATTGAAAGATAGAAATATTTCACTGCAGAAATATTTATATATATGTTCAACAAGCTTTTCAAAAGACAAATATAACAGAATATAGCAGAAACCCTGATTATTTGAAGAGGTAGTCTACATGCATAAAAACATGTATTTAGTACTGTATGATTTGCAAGATTTTCCCAATATATCTGAAAAGTCAATGTGGACCCAATCAATTTAACATTTTTTTTTATGGAAATTGACAAGCTGATCTAAAAGTCAATTTGGGGTAAATATTACATCTGAGATTATTCAAAACATTTTGTAAAAAAGCATCTTTTGGGGGAAAATATGAAAAGTACTAGTTGGTTAATAATTAAAAGAATGTCATATTGTTATATAAATAGAAAACGGTAGAAATGGTATTGTGACTATCACTAAGCATTTGAAGAGTGGGAGAAGATATAGCTACCTCATTATGCACACATACAGGTGCACATACACATGCACACTTAGCTTTACATTATTCTCACATGTAGATCAGTAGGCTGAAAAAAAACCATTAAACGTATTATCAAATTTAAAATACTAGCTTGGAATAAATTTTTAAACAATTATCAAATAAGAATTATTAAACACTCAATGAAATTGATAAATACATAAAAGTACTATTAGTAGAACAAAAATAGAGGATTCAAATAAATAAATAGAAATAATCCTTTAATAAATAAATAATAAAATCTAAAGCGTTACAAGGTACTAAAGAAATTATCATCAAAACCTTTTCAGTCAAAAGTTAGTGTAAAACTATAAAATTTACACATTATAATATGGATGGATGTTACAAAAACCACTGTGCTAAGTGAAAACATTAAACAGAATTAGATGTATGAGACAATACCCTTTCCACACAATAAAAATTTAATATTAAAAGTCAAAGTAAAAATTATTATACTGCTTTTAATTCAGCAGTATATATTTTAAATAATACGAATAAATATAAGGGTGCTTTAAACACATGAAGTCATTGTCAATGTTGATAGAATGTAATAAGAGTGGAAATCTGAATTACAAAGAAAAGAATACATTTGTGAACAAATAGAGAGGCCTTAAATAGGTTAATCTACTTAAATAGATCAAATACTAGAGTATGGATGAGGAACATTGCTAATCCTTCATACCTAGGCTTTAATTTTTAAAAAGTACACTTGAGTAATAAACACATAAAATAATTCCTGATATCATTAGTAATTGTACAGAAACAAAATAGAGAATATTGGTAAAAAAGGTAAGAAAATAGGGAACATGGCCGGGCGCGGTGGCTCACGCTTGTAATCCCAGCACTTTGGGAGGCCGAGGCGGGCGGATCACGAGGTCAGGAGATCGAGACCACGGTGAAACCCCGTCTCTACTAAAAAAATACAAAAAATTAGCCGGGCGTGGTGGCGGGTGCCTGTAGTCCCAGCTACTAGGGGAGGCTGAGGCAGGAGAATGGCGTGAACCCGGGAGGCGGAGCTTGCAGTGAGCCGAGATCGCGCCACTGCACTCCAGCCTGGGTGACAGAGCGAGACCCCGTCTCAAAAAAAAAAAAAAAAGAAAATAAGGAACATATATATATAATTTTAGCTATTATGAATACATAATAGTTGTACATATTTGTGGGGTACATGTGATATTTTTATACAAGAATACAATGTGAAATGATCAAATCAGGGTAATTGGTATATACATCTCCTCTAGCATTTATAATTACTTTGTATTAGAAACATTCTAATTCCACTATTTCAGTTGTTTTGAAATATACATTATTGTTAACTATAGTCATCCTATATTTTAACTAACAGTTTGGCCATTCATGCACACATGAAAATGGAATGTTTATAGCCAGAAAACTGTTTGTTAAAATAGGAGTCTTGTAATGTCTACAGGAGTGTAAATGAGATCAAACATTGTGGTTATGTATAAAATTTTTATAAATTTGAATAATATATTTTTAAACAAAAAACAAGTTAACAAAGGTAATAATTATCAGTTATTATTATATTTTTTGTGTATATATTTATTTTATATATTTTTATTATTTATATATTCATATATCTATGTATAACTTTTATATTATATATTATATATAAAACATTTTATATATTTTATATAATATATTAACCAATGTATAATTATATATTGACCTATATGTAATTATATTACATATATTTTATCCCGTATATATTTTATAATATATATGTATATATATTTGATAATATATAATATATATGTATATATATTTGATAATATATAATATATATGTATATATATTTGATAATATATAATATATATGTATATATATTTGATAATATATAATATATATTTATGTATATTTGCCTAGGGGAGGTTCCCAGGAATGTCCATATGCAAAGGCTGATCAATGCTGGAAAAAAGGCCTGACTATATTAGCTCAACTGGGGACAATTGTAAAGGACTCTTCTAGCTTGAGAGCCCCTGTGGGGTTACTTGTGGATGTTAACAGACTGACAGCATTTGCAGCTCACCTTCTTACTGCCCAATCCTGCTGTCTGCCCTTCCCTTACAACTAACATCTCAGGAATACTTAATACATGTCTAGCAATGCCAAGTTTCAGTTTAGAATAAGATTCCAAGTATTTTTTTAAATATCTGTTCCTGGTATCAAATATGCTATGTGCATCTATTTTGTATGCATATGAGTGTGTGTGTGTGTGTGTGTGTGTGTGTGTGTATGTGTATTCTTTAAGGCTCTTGATAAATAATCTCAAATGGTGTTATGCCATTGTAAACTTTCCAGTGTTTTTAAAAGAGTGCCTACTTCATAGTATTTTGAAATAAAGCTCAGAGTTTCAGAGTTTAACATGTTTTGGCTTCCAGCTTTGCCAGTTTGACATGTAAAGGACAGAATCTCAACATCTCATAACATTTTGTTTAAATTTTCTTGAATTTCTAAAGTTGTTGAGCTTGTCATTTATTTAACAGTCTTTTAAATTATATTGGTTGTCTATTTGCTTTGATAGTTTCTGTCGCTTATTTATTGTTTTTGTTTAGTTCTTTTGTATTGAACATATATATTGCTTTAGCTTCAGATACCAGATACTAGGACGCTGGAAAGGAAAGACACTTCCAACAGTAGTGGTTCACAAGAAAAGGAATATGTGGCTTCTCTTCACTCTGCCACACACATTTGAATTCTATTGCTTTTTTTCTCTATAAGCAAAACCTTTTCAAATAATCTCTCTAAATTTATGAATTAGGTGGACTCTGCACCCAAAACACTAGAAAGCACAAAGGGATGCATATCAAAATAAGCATACAGCCATGTTGGAAGACAATTTGGGAGTTTCTTATAAAGGTTAACTCAGTCTTACCATGTCATCCAGCAATCACTCTCCTAAATGTTTGCACAAATAAATTGAAAGCTTACGTCATACAAAAATTTGCACATTTGTGTTTATAGCCACTTTATTTGCAATTGCAAAAAAATCAGCAGCAACCAAGATTTCCTTTCATTGGTGAATGAGTGAATAGTTTGAAGATATTCTAAAACAGTTGAATAGGGAAATACAAATTAGACAAGCCTCAGACCCTCAGACTTATATAGACTCACACAATGGAAAATTAAAAGAAATGAACAGTCAAGCTATAGAAATACATGGAGGTACTTACAACACATATTGTTAAGGGAAGGAAAGCAGTGCCAGAAGGCCACATACTGTATAATTTTAACTATGTGACATTCTGCAAAAGGCAAAACTATAAAGGCAATAGAAAAATCACTGATTCTCAGGGAGTAATGAAGTAGGGAATAAGGGGACAGAGTACAAGAGATTTTAAAGACCATGAAACTATTGTTTGATGCTGTTATAGTAGATATGGGACATTATGCATCTGTGTCAAAACCCATGTAACTGTACAGCTACAAGAGGGAACTACAAAGTAAACTATAGATATTAATAATAATACATCTATATTGGTTTTAACATAATATGAAGAAAAAACATTTTAATATGAGTAATAAAATTATTTAATTGTTCTCATACAAGCAAAATAGAGAAAAACAGGATGGCAGATGGGGAATATCAATAAGAAAGATATTAAAATGAAAAAGAAGAAAATTGTGATCATACATTCAATGAACAAAGAAACATAATAAATTAACTGCACAGAAATGCAAATGCTCAAAGAAAAAATAAAATAGCTCAAGGAAATTATGATAAGTCTATATAAAGAAATGAAACCTGAACCCTCAAAGCTCATGAAACACCTGAGAGAAAGAAATGAAACTAACATAAAAATATGGTTAAACTTGGAAAAAGTACAAGGCAGAATAAATACAAGACAACCAAAGGTATGTAATATATATACATATATATGTATGTATGTAAACCTATATTACATGCATATGTATGTGTATATATACATATATTACATATACATATTTATATGTGACATAACTTTGTCTTGTGTATACACACACATACATATAAATACATATATGTAAGATTTATGGGAAAAAATAAAACGTTTTTAAAAATGTCATACATAAAAAAAGAGGACTTCAATACACAAATTGAAAAGCATAGTTTGTCTGACAAAATATTGATTCAGAATTGACTACAAAATGATAAGTCCCCAAATTTTAAAACAGTTAAGAGTGGAAAAGATTAGGCTGGTTTCAGACTTATTCACAATACTATAACGATGAGTACAATACGAGCGATCAATACCTACAAAATTTTCAGGGAAACAAAGAGATATATAATGGAAAAAAAAGTTGACATATAAAGACAGAGGAAAAATTGTTTACATGAGAACTTTCTTAGGAATTGGCTAAATTTGTCTTACCAGGATATAAAATAAAAATAAAGGTAGACACACAAAAATAAAATACCTGGAATACATCTAACCAAGGAAGTGAAAGAGATCTACAAGAAGAACTACTGCTGAAAGGAGAACTACTGCTGAAAGAAACCAGATATGACACAAGTAAATGGAAAAACTATATGCTCGTGGATTGGAAGAATCCATATCATTAAAAGGCCATGCTGCCCAAAGCAATTTATAGATTCGATGCTATTAGTATCAAACTACCAACACCATTTTTTACAAAATTAAAAAAAAAAAGAAACTGTCCAAAAATTTATATGGAACTAAAAAAGAGCCCAAAATAGCCAAAAGTTTTCCAAAATGAAAAGAACAAAGCTGGAGGCATTACATTACCTAACTGTACTACAAGGCTACAATAATGAAAACAGAATGATACTGGTACAAAAACAGACACATAGATCAATGAAACAGAATAGAGAACCCAGAAATAAAGCCACACACTTACAGCACCTGATCTTCAACAAACTCTACAATAATAAGCAGTGGATTAAAGAATTTTCATTCAACAAATGGTGCTAGGATAACTGACTAGCCATACGCAGAAAAATGAAACTGGATCCCTACCTATCATCATATACAAAAATTAACTCATAATGTATTAAAGACTTAAATGTGAAGCCTCAAACTACAAAAATCCTAGAAGAAAATCTAGGAAATACCCTTCTCGATATTGGCCTTGGTAAACAATTGATGACTAAATCTCCAAAAGCAATTGCAACAAAAACAAAAATTGACAAGTGGAACCTAATTAAATTAAAGAGCTTCTGCACCGCAGGAGAATCTATTCAGGAAGTAAACAACCTACAGAATGAAAGAAAATATTTGCAAACTATGCATCCAATAAAGGTCTAATATCCAGAATCTATAAAGAACTTAAACAAATTACGAACAAAAATCAAATAACCCCATTAAAAAGTGAGGAAAGCACATGAACAGATACTTTTTAAAAGAAGATATACAGGTGGTCAACAAACATGAAAAAAATGCTCATCATCACTATCAAGGAAATGTAAATCAAAACCATGTGAGATGCCATCTCACAGGAGTCAAAGTGACTTTTGTAAAATAGTCAAAACATACCAGATATTGGCAAGGCTGTGGGGAAAAGGGGACATTTATCATGTTGATGCAAATGCAAATTAGTCCAGCCACTTTGGAGAGCAGTTTGGAGATTTTTTCAAAGAACTTATTTGAACTACTAGTTGACCCAGCAATCCCATTACTGGCTTTATACCCAAAGGGAAATCATTCTAGCAAAAGGACACATGTGCCCATAAGTTTCTGGCAGTGCTATTACCAATGGCAAAAACAAGAAATCAAGCCAGATGCCCATCAACAGTGAACTGGAAAAGAAAATGTGGTATGCATTTACCATGGAATACTATGCATACATAAAAAAGGACAAAGTTATGTCTTTTGCAGCAACATGGATGCAGCTGGAGGCCATTATTCTAAGGGAACTAATAAGCAAACAGAAAACCAAATAGTGCATGTTTTCACTTTTAAGTGGAAGCTAAAGATTGGGTACACATGGACATAAAGGTGAGAATAATTGACACTGGGAACTACTAGAGCCGGGAGAGAGAGACCAGGGCAAGGACTGAAAATTACCTTTTGGGTCCTATGTTCAGTATCAGTGAAGCAGGATATTTCCTTGACCACTTTGCAACAGTACTTGCAACAGGTGTGCCTAGTTTACTCAGCCCACCACTCTCAACTCCTCATGGGAGGCAGGTGCTTAAGGAGGAAGGAACTGGAGTGCATCAGTTGGAATTGGAACCAGCTGGCTGCTTGAACTCCACTCATTAGGCCTGCTACCTTCCATCCCTCACTGGAGGGAGCATGCAGGTGAGCGGGTGCAGGAGCCGGGGCGAGTGCTTTTGGGTGCTGGCAGAAGCAAACTCTCTGAGGGCCCCGCAGCAGCATTTTGGGGGGGGTTGCAAGTGCACTTGTGACCCCTGAAGCTCCAGAGAGCATGTTACAGTGCTTTTTTTTTTTTTTTTTTAGCTCCATCATACAGTGGCTGAGTGTTAATTTAGTGTTAAAAGGTCAGTGGGGCTGTGGCTGCCCTCAGACAGTGAGGGCAAGGGCCAGTGTTCAACCCGTTTGTATCCCCACTCCTTGCTCCCAAGCTCTCGTCTGGCATCCAGGAAAAATGAGGTTGTAGGAATGAACTGAAGGATGGTAAATGTGAAGGATTTTATTGCTGAAGAAAATGGCTCTCAGCAGGAAAGGGAGCTGATACGGGAAAGGAGGCGGGTAAGTAATCTTCCCCTGAAGTCTGGCTGTCTCTGGCTGGATTCTTCTTTAAATCTATGCCATCAAGCTGTCCATCTGAAGCCAAGCCACTGCTCTCTGACATCCAGCTGTAGTCCTCGACATCCAGCTGCTTCTCCTCTCTGCCAGCCGAATTTGCGGTCTTTGTAGGCACAGGATGGGCCAGGGTGGAGCCATGGGTAGTTTAGGAAAAGGCAACATTCCAGCAGGAAAACAAGGATGTAAGTTCTCACTTTGGGCCCAGGTCTCAGGCTTTTTGGCTCGAGGGTGGGGCTTCTCCAGGGACCGCTTGTGTCTGCCTAGAATTTCTTTTTTTTTTTTTTTTTATTTAGGTTTTAGGGTACATGTGCACAATGTGCAGGTTTGTTACATACGTAGCCATGTGCCATGTTGGTTTGCTGCACCCATTAACTCGTCATTTAGCATTAGGTATATCTCCTAATGCTGTCCCTCCCCCCTACCCCCAACCCACAAGAGTCCCGGGAGTGTGATGTTCCCCTTCCTGTGTCCATGAGTTCTCATTGTTCAGTTCCCACCTATGAGTGAGAACATGCAGTGTTTGGTTTTTTGTCCTTGTGATAGTTTACTGAGAATGATGTTTTCCAGTTTCATCCATGTCCCTACAAAGGACATGAACTCATCATTTTCATGGCTGCATAGTATTCCATGGTGTATATGTGCCACATTTTCTTAATCCAGTCTATCGTTGTTGGACATTTGGGTTGGTTCCAAGTCTTTGCTATTGTGAATAGTGCTGCAATAAACATACGTGTGCATGTGTCTTTATAGCAGCATGATTTATAGTCCTTTGGTATATACCCAGTAATGGGATGGCTGGGTCAAATGGTATTTCTAGTTCTAGATCCCTGAGGAATCGCCACACTGACTTCCACAATGGTTGAACTAGCTTACAGTCCCACCAACAGTGTAAAAGTGTTCCTATTTCTCCACATCCTCTCCAGCACCTGTTGTTTCCTGACTTTTTAATGATCACCATTCTAACTGGTGTGAGATGGTATCTCATTGTGGTTTTGATTTGCATTTCTCTGATGCCCAGTGATGATGAGCATTTTTTCATGTGTTTTTTTGGCTGCATAAATGTCTTCTTTTGAGAAGTGTCTGTTCATGTCCTTCACCCACTTTTTGATGGGGTTGTTTGTTTTTTTCTTGTAAATTTGTTTGAGTTCATTGTAGATGCTGGATATTAGCCCCTTGTCAGATGAGTAGGTTGCAAAAATTTTCTCTCATTCTGTAGGTTGCCTGTTCACTCCGATGGTAGTTTCTTTTGCTGTGCAGAAGCTCTTTAGTTTAATTAGATCCCATTTGTCCATTTTGGCTTTTGTTGCCATTGCTTTTGGTGTTTTAGACATGAAGTCCTTGCCCATGCCTATGTCCTGAATGGTATTGCCTAGGCTTTCTTTTTATGGTTTTAGGTCTAACATATAAGTCTTTAATCCATCTTGAATTAATTTTTGTATAAGGTGTAAGGAAGGGATCCAGTTTCAGCTTTCTACGTATGGCTAGCCAGTTTTCCCAGCACCATTTATTAAATAGGGAATCCTTTCCCCATTGCTTGTTTTTGTCAGATTTGTCAAAGATCAGATAGTTGTAGATATGTGGCATTATTTCTGAGGGCTCTGTTCTGTTCCATTGATCTATGTCTCTGTTGTGGTACCAGTACCATGCTGTTTTGGTTACTGTAGCCTTGTAGTATAGTTTGAAGTCAGGTAGCGTGATGCCTCCAGCTTTGTTCTTTTGGCTTAGGATTGACTTGGCAATGCTCTTTTTTTGCCTAGAATTTCTCAGTCTCCTGCCTCTATCATTGTATCACCAGGGCGATGGGTTCCGTCATACCCCAAACCTCACCATCATGCCAATATGCCTCCGTAATAATCCTCACATGTACCCCTGATTCTAAAGTAAAAGGTGAAAAAGAAAAGCAAAGAAAAGCAAATAAAGGCAAACGTTTTTACCTGTCAGAAATGAAGTCATTTAGTCTTAGAATAAAATGTTCAAGCAACTATTGGAAGTACAGTAGTAAAAAAAAAGTCAAGGTTATGTATGTGATAAGCTAAAAAATCACGTAAGTGAAAATTATTAAGTAGGGAGTAACAATGTAAGATGCAGAGAAAGTATTCTGATTTCTTCACTTTTACTATGTTTATATTAAAGGAGATTATAGAAATATGACATTAAATAATTGAGATATATTCATGCCCAAATGCTAAAGTGTGAAAACAGCTTGACATGGAAATTATTTTATATTAGGTAGAGGTGTGTGAGGAATAAGAAGTACATTAATTAATTATTGTAATGTTAGGAGATAGATACTGCTGAAAGACATGGAATATTAGATTTATTTTATAAACTTATTTAAACAAAGAATATTATGAATGCAAATGCAAATCTTCATATATATCAAGAGTAATATACACTAAACCATGAAATCAGTCTTTCACTCACGTCCGTGTGAAGAGAGCACCAAACAGGCTTTGTGTGAGCAACAAGGCTGTTTATTTCACCTGGGTGCAGGCGGGCTGAGTCTGAAAAGAAAGTCAGCAAGAGGAGATGGGGTAGGGCCGCTTTATAAGATTTGGGTAGGTAAAGGAAAATTACAGTCAAAGGGGGGTTGTTCTCTGGCAGGCAGGAGTGGGGGTCACAAGGTGCTCAGTAGGGGAGATTTTGAGCCAGGATGAGCCAGGGGAAGGAATTTCACAAGATAATGTCATCAGTTAAGGCAGGAACAGGCCATTTTCACTTCTTTTGTGGTAGAATGCCATCAGTTAAGGCAAGAACGGGCCGGGCCGGGCCGTCTGGATGTGTAAGTGCAGGTCACAGGGGATATGATGGCTTAGCTTAGGCTCGGAGGCCTGACACAGTCTATAAAGTGAAAGTTTTTAAAAACTGTGAGCCTGTAATGTTTGACTCTTGCACAAAACACACTAACAAAACCACTTTTAGAAATAAAAAAAAAAACATCTTTTTTATGAGCTTTTCTCCATACACTCAGAGGAATAAAGTAAATCTAAAATATTTCTTTTTTAAAAAATGGAAGTTTTGCCATATTGCCCAGGTTAGACTCAAATTCTTGGGTTCAGGGGATACCCACACCTCAGCCTCTCAATTAGCTGCGACTGCAGGTGTATGCCACCACACCTGGCTAAAATAAAAATCTTGTAGTTTTAGAACTATTTGGCTTATACGCATATTGCATAAACACTATAGTCTTCTGCTGGCTACAGTCTCTGTCTAGAATTACCCATGATCCTGCTTATTCAACCCACCTTTAATGCAAGGCATTAGTGGTTCTTTTTAAATTGCTTCCACCTTTTGTCACTGTATAATTCCATTCTACATAGTTTCTGAAATGCTTGCCCACTATGTAATGATGGCAAATCTAGATTAGTTCAGGCCATATGTTTATTTGATCAGGTATAGCCCCAGTTCCAGGATGCTACAATGTGCCAGTTTCTCTTCATTTTCTCCCTGTTTATTTGCAACTTTCGATTTCGCTTTATTTATACAACCATTTCCATGTAAAAACTAGTTTGTACCCAACTCACAAATCTAGTATTTTAGACCAGATTTCTTCCCCAAGGGCAATTCATATGCAGTCATTAAATAACTCCATAATGACATTTTCAAACACAAACAAGTTGTTTACACCTATCTCCCCAGGACAATGGGGCTAGCTTAATCTACATTTCACAGTCAAGTGATTTTTTTTTTTTTTTTTTTTAAAGAACAAAAACAGATTGCTTCATAGTTTTAATTAGTACCTATCCATCTTATGAAAAAGTGAATATTTTCTTTACAGAAATATTTTGATATAAAAGTTAAAATGCCTTATAATAATTGGTTAAAATGCCTTATAATAATTGCATGTAAATTTATTGAGAATTCATTTTCAACATGGTCTGGTGACTCAGATGTAGGAAGTATGGTTTAGAAAGACCAGCAGGGTGTAGATCCAGAAGACAGTTGGTAGTAATCAGTCAGGTGCTAAGGAAAAACTGAAGATTCATCCAAGGAATTGAAAAGGAAAAGAAAGGCTAGGCACCATGGCTCAGCCTATAATCTCAGCACTTTGGGAGGCTGAGGTGAGTGGATCACCTGAGGTCGAGACCAGCCTGGCCAACATGGCAAAACCCTGTCTCTACTAAAAATACAAAAATCAGCCTGGCGTAGTGGTACATGCCTGTAGTCCCAGCTACCCGCGAGGCTGAGGCAGGAGAATCACTTGAACCGGGGAGGTGAAGGTTGCAGTTAGCCGAGATCACACCACTGCACTCCAGCCTGGGCAGCAGAGAGCGACTCTGTCTCAAGAAATAAAAATAAAAAGATAAAAAGAAAAAATCCAGAAACATTCTGGATTCTTGGGTTAAATCCTAGGACTCTAGAGTCAGTGTGTGGACTTAAAGAAGTCTATGAACTTTCTGAGGAGATCAGCTACATTATGAGTGTAAAATAAATATAGTGGGCATGTAAACGTCAGGTATTAAGCACATAGAAGACATCAAGCAATGAGGTATAGGTCGACTGAGTCCATATAGCCTATGGAAAATAAATGAAACCTTTCATAAAAATCTGGTTTGAGGAAATAAATTGAAAATCTTTAATTGAAAGAGTTTTGAGAATGGATAGAATCTTAGTGTCAATAAGTATCTTAAATATTTTTTAGTATAAACTCTTACCAAACTCAGTAATTTTTTAAATTACAGGTAGATATATAAGAATAATTATGAATCTGCTACCTTGGAGAGCCAGAAGTAAATATTGGCACTGTTACTTGTTAGCTGTGAAGACTTGTTTAACCTATTTCCTTACTACTAAAGATGAGGATGATAGCTTCATGTTTTCCTGGGAGGCTTATAAGACAAGAAAATGTAATATACTCTACCTCTATACTTGACCACAATAACGTCACAACCACTGTTATTTCCATATTGGACATATTTTCAGATTTCTGCTGAAGGGGTGGCCTGGGTAACCATATTGGTAATATGTAATTCCTTCTCTCTCTGCAGCATAAATGAGCGTACTGTACTGATTTGGCATCTAACTAATGGATAACTCAGTCTTTCTCTTTCACCTTCCCCTCTTCCACCTTCATCTCCATATTTTAATGAAAAGACACAATTGCCTTTGTTCTGACAAGTGAAATACACCCAAAGCAACATACAAAGCGAAGTCAAAGGTAAGCCAAAATTCTGAGTAAAAGCAATTTACTATGAATCTGGCATTTAGAGAAAAGAAGGAGTGGACAAAAAAAAAATCTAACAAAAAATCAAAAATATAAGAAAACAAACAACCAACAAAAACAGTCTCTGGCATACAGGGACAGAGCATTACTATACTCTAACAGGTTCACTCTAACAGGTTCAATGTCTGATGGCTGAGATTTTCCTAGTTTACCCTCTCACTTCCTGTCATTGACTTCCATCAATTCCATATTTTTATGAAACTCAAGTTTATTCCTTTTCTTGTGCTAGCTTGGCTGGCTGCTTTTTTATGCATTTAAAAAATGTGTCATGTAATCAATTCCTTTCCCCATTTCCTTTCCTAAAACATATTCAGAAGTTTTAGGACCCATGACTCCCCTACCCCACCCAACCACCACCAACCATTAGCTTAAATCTTTATAGTCAATACTTTTTGAGGCATGAATTTAACTCAAGGGTTCTATTATCAAGTTCTTACTTAATGTCAAACTGATTTTTTAATTCACCTCAAATCCTGGAATCTCAGCTACTCTGGCATTAAGCTAAAGATAGGTATGTACACATATGTGTGAGGGAGAGAAAAGTCCAGATATACTCAAAGCAATCTGATTACCATTGAAAAAATATTTTCCAAACTGATGAAATAAAAAACCCGAACAAATACCATTGATATTGCCAAATAAATCTAATTTTTAATGATGCTTGCTGTTTTACTGATCTCAGTCCTCCTCATTAGCACATCTAAAAATATCTTGAAAACTATATGATTACCATTTTGATGGCAGAACTTTAATAAAAACATCTTGAACTTTATAAGACTTAAAGGTAAATATGAAAATAAAAACAGAGCACTAGTCAGAAATGAGATTATTAGTCATGAATTTGCAATCCAAATATTTTTCCTATTTATGCAATACCCAGAAGATAGCACATTTCCTGTCGATTGACTCTGGCCTTAAGTTTTGCCAAACATTAATAATTTAAGGAAAGGAAGAAAGCTAAAATAGCTCCCTTTTAAGGCAAGATAAGAAGACCTTGCATGACTTCATGGATTAAGTAGAATTTTCAACTTTTCAAGCCTCAGTTTGTAAAACAGAATGATGTTTCTTTCTTTCCTTCTTCTGTTTCTTTCTTTTGCTCCATCTTCTCTTCTTTCCAGGCATTTATTCAACAATGTAATAAGACTTTACATTAAAAATTTAATTGTCTTCCCTTTTCTACTTGGTACTAATAGCCATAAACAGCCCTAAGCTAAAAATATTCTTAGAGACCTGATTCTATTAGTGATGCTTTGACTGTGATTTCTTTGACCAATAACACAAATCAATCTTAAGAGTTCAAAGATCTTAGTCTTATAAATCTCCTTAAAAGCCACATATTACTTTTCACCAGAGCATGCACTTAAAAATGAATCAGACAAGGCAATCTTTTCAGGCTTAAAATAAATTTATTCAAAACAGGAATATATGATCCAAAGGTCAAAGCCAATCTGCCCAAGTTTGATTTTTCACCTTCAGGAGTTCATAAACCTAGAGCTGTTTACTCTTCTGTTTCTGAGGAAATATTTTGATCATGGTCATAGTATAGACATATTTTCTTTTTGAAGAAAAGTATAGCAGTCTGGCAACAACCTTCATTTTTTTCCACTTCATGAAATTTTTTGATTGATAATTTTTCTTTAAACTTATTTTTTATTAAAACCATGTTCCTCAAGCTACAAGTTGTGACCTAATATTCTGTCATTAAATCAATGTATTAAATGGAATAGGTATCTAATAAATTAAGAAACAATAGATATATAATAACATGAACAATAAAATAGAGCAGTTATATTAAAGTGTTTATTACATCTAGTGAAAGTAAGTAAGTGTTTGTTAGGACAGTTTGCTTTCTGTGTGAGTGTGTGTGTGTGTGTGTGTGTGTGTGTATTGAGTCACAATATAAAACATATACTTTATCATGTTTCTGTCCCAGTTTGCTTAATAAATTACCCAGACTTAGTGGCTTAAACTAACGGTAATCATTCATTATGTCTTACAATTTATCTGGTCAGAAATTCAGAAGGAACATAACTTATTTCTGCTCTGTATGCCTGTGGCATCAGCTGGAAGACGTACAGGCTGAAAGCTGCTGTCACTTTCATTCTCATCCAGTCTCATGTCTGGTTCTTGATGCGTGCATGTCTTGATGATCTCATTTGGGCTGTTTGCCAGAACACCTACAAGTGTCCTCTCCATGTGACTGCAGTTTCCTCACAACCTGGTGGCTGGGTTCCAAGGGCAATCATTGTAATAGAATGAGAGACAGAAGCAGCATTGCTTGTGTTGACCTAGCCTTGGCAGTCACGAAGTTACCTGGTGTCATTTCCATCATATTAGTTAAGGCAGTTACAAAGGTCCACTCAGATTTAAGGAGAAAAAACATGGACTCCTCCTCTCTATTGAAGAATGTCAGTGTCATCCAATAAAATGTACTTTGGATCAGAATATATATTTTTATGGCTTTGTAAAATTTGCTGCCACAGTTTCCTACTCAAAAAAGCTGAAAACTACTTGGTCCTTGGTCATAGTCTTTGCGATATTAGCGTTGAATATTTTGGGAGACATGAAGAGACTTGTATTATAGGAACCCCTGCCAAAATTCATGACCATTAAAATAGAAGAGATAGAAAAAAATGTTTACATTTAGAGAGAAGAAAAATTGTAATGAGTGTTATATACCCTTAATTCCTGGGGAATGTGTATCAGTCAGAATAGACCTGGCATCTTTGTTCTCTTCTTTTTAGTAGTAGTTTACTTCATACAACTAGGTAATCAAAAAGTTCCAAGTTTTAAATTTATTTTATGAAATTTATATTAATTGACTACTTCAAGAATTATTTTAGGCACTGGATTGGTTATTGAGCCAAATAAAGATAGGTAGCTCAAACAGCATATAGCCTAATCAACAGAAATGCATAATAAATATGCCATTTCATCCCCAAGCTGAAATAGAGGTAAGTACAGAGTATTATGATGACTCCTAGAAAAAGGTGACTGACTCTGGCTGATGGATTTGGAAAGGCTTCACAGAAGAGCTGCTTTTTAAATTGTGATATGTTTCTAATCATAAGCAATTTTTTACTATGGTTATAGGTTACGTTACGTTAGATCCTTAGAAAATAGTCCTCACAGATATCAAAGTTGAAATATTACTACCAAGTTAAACATAAAAATGGGCCAAATCCTGTAATCCCATCTAGTCAGGAGGCTGAGGCAGGAGAATCGCTTGAACCTGGGAAGTGGAGGTTGCAATGAGATGAGATTTTGCCACTGCACTCCAGCCTGGGTGACAGAGCAAGACTCCGTCTCAAAAAAACAGGGGGGGCGCTGAATCTCATATTGGTTAAGGATCGGTTTCAAATACTTCCTATACTATGTACTGCTTGAGTAACCTTGGATAAATTCAACCTCCTCATACTTCAGGTTTTCACCTGAAACATAAGAAAATCAGCAATACCCACATCATAATACTGTTAAGAAGATCAAGAGAATAGTATTTGTGAAGTGATTATTATAGTGCCTGAAGTGTGTTGAACAATTAAGAAACATCTGCCAAAATTACCACGTTGTTTTCACTACTAATATTATAGCCATAGACAGGAGGACATTTTGTGCAGATCATCAGAACTAAAAATGTTTAGCAAAAGTTAAGCTAAGGATGTAGCTCATCAGATATCATCATCATTAAAATACAAATGGAATAAGAGCAATAAACAAAGTCAGTCACTTTCTATTCCTGTGCTTCATTCTTATTATGGCACTAAGCACAATAAAAATTATGTTGTCCATTTTATCACTTGTTTGTTCAAGATGTTTTTGTTTCTCTATCAGCAATGTTTCTACCAAAAAAAAAGGCAGAACCAGTAGGATATATGGGTGTGTGTATACACACACACACACACACACACACACCTAAGTGACTAAGAGGATTATGGTCTGGTAGGCAAGTTCAAAATCCTGCTGATAGGCAAGGCTTGAGGAAAGGCAGGTTGGAACTTGAAATTGTCTAGCAAGACTAAAAGTGTCATCCTCAGGCAGAGTTCTCAATCAGGGAAGCATCAGCTCTGCTCTTAAAGGTCTTCGAACTGATTTAATCACACCCACAGATTTTATCAAGCATAATCTCCCTTACTTAAAGTTAACTTACGTAAAGTTGTGTAATGATAGGACCTTAATCATATCTCCAAAATACATTCACATCAACTCATACATTATGTTTGATTGAATAACTGAAAACTCTAGCCTAGCCAACTTGAGCCACCAAAAGACCATCGCAGTTTCTAATTGCTTATTTTCTCTGTCCTGTATATAACTCAATCCTTATCACCTGTAATCTTCCCTGGACCACAGCAGAAACTCAAAAATATTTGTTTAACAAATAAAGAAATGTGAGTATCATGCTGTGTGGCATCTAATAAGCCTTGCAAATGATTTTGAAACATAGCCTAAAAGCAAATGCAAACAAAAAATATACTTTTAGATTAGATAGGAATTTCATAAAGCGTTTTTTTTTTTTTTTGGAAAAGTAAAGAATACTATAGTCAGTGTGGAAAATTCATTATTAATAGGAGAGGCATTCCACAACAAATCATTAGGAGGATATTATATTCATGCAGGTGAGAGAAAAATGAGCTCCCAAACTAAGTAACACAGAGAAAAAGGAAATATAGAACATTTATGGGAGAATTGTGAAAGATATGGCAAGAATTTGCTTGCCACAGAAAAAGAAAGAAAGAACAGAATCTTCAGTAGATAATTGTTGCTTATTATGTAAAGTTCATGGAGTGGAATAAACATATTACAGTTTCTTCAAGTAAGACTACAAATGAAATAATTTTCTAGTTTCAGTACCTCAAGAAGGCACTTTTGGATAGAAATAGAACTGATGTATTACTTTGTGACTCTCATAAGCAAACATCAGTTTTAGTGTAAATGTAGGAGTGCAATTAATAGGAAATTTATCAACATAGTGTACATGATGGCAGTATATTTTTACACATTATGGAGTCCAAAACTTAGCTTTATTAGTCTCATTGGTTAATGATCTCTGTGTTAAGGTATTATACAACCTTTTAAAATATTGAGATATTGCTATTTTCATATTGTTCTCTTCTGATGTTTTATTAATTGTTGCAGCTGTTTGTTCTAAATAATTTAGTTAGTATTTAACTGCACTGATGCCCTGAGATTGTTAAAGCTAAAGATGCAATTAAAACAATCAGAACAATAAAAGCATAATTACTAGAATCAGAAAATGTTGTGATGAGATTTAATAAGTTTTTAGGATTCCTTTGTGTTTTTCCATACTTACTTATTCCCTCATTAGTAACTAGTATGTCAGTTTCTTTAAAAAATAAAATGGAAATATCAACTATGTGAAATCGTATTTCGGTGCTAATTAAATATACATAGATATACCTCAGATATGTTAAGTATTCTTACCCCAATGTTCTTTTCAAATGTCATTAAACTTACTACTCCAGAAAAATCTGTCAACATCATTATATAGTCTTCTCACATCAAAATTAATATCTAAATAATCTTCATGTTGTATTAACGTTAAATATACATGTTTTGATGTATACTATATTTCAGAATGCTATATTTGTGCTAAGCTGTCCAAATAAGTTTGGAAATCTTTCATGTTAAATACAATTTTATAGATTTTGTTATTTTTATTGTAACACTTCTTATATTTTATAATATACCAATGTACATCCTGAGTTTTCAGAGAAGAAGTAGTATGAAACACTTATTAATCTCATTTAACTAAATTATCATCATATATTTTGATATTTTTTAAAGAGGAGAATAAGAAAGTTAAGGATACAGATTTGGTTTGTGGTTTAAGGTGGCTTACCAAACACAAGTATTTATTAATCCTCCCTCTGATGTCCTGTTGAAATGATGTAATGCATAAAAAATAATATAGATCAGATATAGGACTAGAAATCTTGAGAAAACACCATCAACAGAAGAGAATAGTGAGGAATTTCTTATCTTTGATCCTCAAAGTGATTTTATAGAAGTAGAAAAATCATTACATTTTTCAGGGCTAATGTGTGGGGAAAATAATGAACAAATGAATGAATAAAAACTACAAGGATCTAAATAATAAATCACTTAATTACTTAAAGCCAAATCTGACTCACAATGCATGGCATTGCTTCTTATTCTGTGTTCTGTTCCCCAAATAAAATAATATATATTAGGGAAAAATCAACCCAAAGAAATTCAGACTTTTTTTCTACATATATGCTATACATAAATGAAATATTAAAACTTCCACCCAAGTTCTGAAAAAAGCTATTTATTGAGACAAAGCACATTGAAATGTATTAGTATATTTAGAAGTTTACTTTTCCTAAGATGATGAGAAAATCTACAATGTACTGCTCATTTTTTATTATAATTACCAAAATAATTGTTAAAAAATAGTTTTTCATGTCCAAAACAAACCAAAATGAAATAAAACTTTAGATCAAGGCAACTTTTTCCTTAACTATATTAGAAACTTTTTAAAAAAGATTAATGTATTTTATATAACTTTCTGTTAAAAACAAAAAATCATTCAATTTATAAGTATAGTAATAATTATCCAGAAAATTACAAAACATATCTTCTAATTTCCAAATTTCCATTTAGAATTATGCTCATTACTTTAGATATTTTTTATAAGCACATACAATTGATAAAGGAAGGAAGTAATTGAACTTCAAACTAGAATTTTATATATAAGCTATCTCTTAATTCAACCTGGCTTTAAATCTGTGAATAAAAGTAAAACCAACTTCAGTTGATATTAATTTAATAACCTTATGACAGTAGAAAGAAATGGGCATGGATTTGCTTTTGACTAAGATAAATATTAAAGTTAAGTTTTTCCTCTCTACTTAGCTTTGCAGTTACCCTCAAGGCATTAATCTATTGAAAGGGATAAGATATCATCTTTCAGAGAAAACATGTCATAAATATTTTGATAAAGTATTTGTAACCCTCAAAAACAGATGGCTGTTCCAAAAAGATTGTCAGCTGAGAAGGTTTTGCTGACAGAATCGTATTAAACAACAGCAACTGGGTTCTGCACTGCACAATCAAATGTATTCTCTTCTATTAATCAATCACAGCTGGCTGATTTTTCTGACAGCTGGATCTTACAAGACCTAATTTTCACCTTTTGCTCTATTGCTGACTAATGAAACCCAAATCAAGTGAAATAGGCTTTTGCAGGGTGAGGGGTATAATGATAGATTAAAAAGTAGAGGAGAAACATGAAGAATGTTGACTAAACCTTATAAATATGGGAAAATAGAAATATTCCCAAGGACCATGGGCAGAAGTATCTTCCAGAAAATTGATATATCAGGGGAAAAGAGCCCTATATCAATAATGATAACACGATAAGGAGAATGTTCATTTCCCCCAGGGGTTTCCACTTGGCTAATGACATTCCATTACCCACTAGATTATTGCATCTAGTTTTCTTTATTAACCTTTGGATAATATTTTGGTGGGTAGGCTGCATGACTTTGCATTACTAAAACTCAAGTTGTGCTCTTGTAATTTAGAATTTAGTATATTCTTTACACAGGATTACAAAGTTACTTACTGTATTAGTCTG
Organism: Symphalangus syndactylus; assembly: GCF_028878055.3. Lineage (NCBI taxonomy): Eukaryota > Metazoa > Chordata > Mammalia > Primates > Hylobatidae > Symphalangus > Symphalangus syndactylus. The sequence goes on from NC_072428.2 coordinate 18,574,086, forward strand.
TTCTCATGCTGCTAATAGACATACTTGAGATTGAGTAATTTATAAAGAAAAAGAGGTTTAATGGACTCATAGTTTCACATGGCTGGGGAAGCTTCACAATCATGGCAGAAGACTAAGGAAGAGCAAAGGGACGTCTTACATGGCAGCAGGCAAGAGAGCATATGTAGGGGAACTGCCCTTTATAAAACTATTAGATCTTGTGAGACTCATTCATTATCATGAGAACAGCGTGAGAAAAACCTGCCCCCATGATTCAATTACTTCCCACAAGGTCCCTCCCATAACACATGGGGATTATTAAAATTCAAAGTGAGATTTGGGTAGGGACACAGAGCCAAACTTTATCATTTACTATTTGTAATTTTTTTACTACTAAGAAGGTAATAAAAAGGTCATCAACCAATTTTTCTAAATATCAAATGAGCCAAGGCATGGAAACGATGGGTGTAATTTGATGTGATAGACAAGGAGTGAGTTTAAGGGCACTCTTTAAATAATTTTTTTGAATTTCTTCCATTATCTGTCATTGTCTCAAATTTTCTTTTCATTTATTTTTTGCCTCTTTGATCTTTTTCTCTCCCTTCCAATACAGTATAAATTTATGTAAGCAAGAATTTTGTGTTGATCATTGCTGTATTACATCCTCAGGGTAGAAAACAATGCCTACTATAAAATATGTCCTCAGTAAATAAACGTTCAAGGAATGCCATGCAATGTACCTATAAAGTTGAATTCACAGTATATATTTTGTGTTCTGAACTAATTTACTTTTTATTTGCAAAAATTATTTATTTATCAAATACACATTCTGTACCTACCATGTGTGAAGCATTGTATTAGCTGCTTCAGAGCAAATATGAGTAGGATATCATCTCTATCTAGAAGGGTTCACAGGAAGATGGAAAAGAAAAGAAGAAAACCAAACATTACAGCAAATATTTCATTTGCTTATTTATTTGTTTATGTATTTATTTATTTATTTTGTGATCGTGTCTCACTCTGTGGCCTAGGTTGGAGTGCAGTGGGGCTATCTTAGCTCACTGCAACCTCCGACTCCTGGGTTCAAGCGATTCTCCTGCCTCAGCCTCCCAAGTAGCTGAGACTAGGACTACAAGTGCGTGCCATCACACCTGGCTAATTTTTGTATTTTTAGTAGAGAAGGAGTTTCACCATGTTGGCCAGGCTGGTCTCGAACTCCTGACCTTGAGTGATCCACCCACCTTAGCCTCCCAAAGTGCTGAGATTACAGGCATGAGGCACCGCTCCCAACCTCTTTTGCATTTTTAGTTTTTCAAGTAGAGAAATTCAACTTTCATGCAAAAAGCAAAATCCAAGTATTTTAGATCTGAAAGTAATTGGGATTTGCTAATCCACATTCATTTCACAGAGAAGAAATTCAAGGACCCATAGGCTAAAAGCATTGCGTAATATTTCTTTGCTTGTTAGGGAAGATTTTCTAATTTTCAGGCCACCATTCTTTAAAAGAGTGTATTCATCCACTTTTTAAAATTTTGAACACTTATAAAAGCTATGTAGGGGAGATGAAGAATGGAACGTATAATGTGAAATGATTAAAATATTGTTTCTATCTTATAAGTAGCAGAAAGGTTACTGGAAAATAGATTATTTAGTATTTTTGGCAATCATCTGAAATTTTATAAATACTGGGACCTCCCATACACTTGGGTAGTTTTAAATTGTTTAATTTAAAGATTTTTTTTCCTGACACAGTGCCTTGCAAATATTTATTCAAAATGGTTAAACTGATAAAGAATGAATGAGTGAGTGTATTACACAAAGATGCCCACATTATTCATTTTTGTAGAAATACTGATCATATATGAGATAAATGTACTTTTATCTTTTTATAAGACACCTGACACATTCTATATGGCCCATGCTTATCATTGAATCTAACCTCAGTAAATAAATGTTCAAGGAATGCCTTGATATTATCTTAAATAAATTCTAGAAAGGCAACTTTCAGGCCATATAATTTAAAAGTCTGCCATGAGCCAGCCATCATGCAAATATGAAAAAAATCAAATATTAACGTGAGTTATTCTCATCCTTAGGTAGCCCGTAAACTAATGAGGTGGGCATAAATATGAACATGTACAAATATAAAGTGTGAAAAGTGACTTGATTCACTCAAAAAGTCTTGGCTAGTATCGTTGTAAAAATGTCTCACAAGTCTAGATTTTAAATTTGAGTTTATTCGCTTCGTGTCATATTTGTATGTTCTGCTACCCACTGCATGCCTCCATATGAGTTTACCATAAACATTTCGAGAGGAAAACCTAGGCAGTACCATTCAGGACATAGGCATGGGCAAGGACTTCATGTCTAAAACATCAAAAGCAATGGCAACAAAAGCCAAAATGGACAAATGGGATCTAATTAAGCTAAAGAGCTTCTGCACAGTAAAAGAAACCACCATCAGAGTGAACAGGCAACCTACAGAATGGGAGAAAATTTTTGCAACCTATTCATCTGACAAAGGGCTAATATCCAGAATCTACAATGAACTCAAACAAATTTACAAGAAAAAAACAAACAACCCCACCAAAAAGTGGGTGAAGGATATGAACAGACACTTCTCAAAAGAAGACATTTATGCAGCCAAAAGACACATGAAAAAATGCTCGTCATCACTGGCCATCAGAGAAATGCAAATCAAAACCACAATGAGATACCATCTCACACCAGTTGGAATGACGATCATTAAAAAGTCAGGAAACAACAGGTGCTGGAGAGGATGTGGAGAAATAGGAACACTTTTACACTGTTGGTGGGACTGTAAGCTAGTTCAACCATTGTGGAAGTCAGTGTGGCGATTCCTCAGGGTTCTAGAACTAGAAACACCATTTGACCCAACCATCCCATTAGTGGGTATATACCCAAAGGATTATAAATCATGCAGCTATAAAGACACATGCACACGTATGTTTATTGCGGCACTATTCACAATAGCAAAGACTTGGAACCAAGCCAAATGTCCAACAACAATAGACTGGATTAAGACTATGTGGCACATACACACCATGGAATACTATGCAGCCATAAAAAATGATGAGTTCATGTCCTTTGTAGGGACATAGATGAAGCTGGAAACCATCATTCTCAGCAAACTATCGCAAGGAGAAAAAACCAAACACCGCATGTTCTCACTCGCAGGTGGGAATTGAACAATGAGAACACATGGACACAGGAAGGGGAACATCACGCAGCGGGGACTGTTGTGGGGTGGGGGGAGGAGGGGAGGGATAGCACTAGGAGATATATCTAATGCTAAATGAGGAGTTAATGGGTGAGCACCCCGACATGGCACATGTATACATATGTAACAAACCTGCACGTTGTGCACATGTACCCTAAACCTTAAAGTATAATATAAAATTAAAAAACAAAGAATCTATTTCTTAGCATGATAATGTTTCCAGTTTATTTGCATATTTTATTCCTGATAACGTTTTCTTTTACAAATCCTCTTTTATAGTAAACTTAAGCCATTTCTAATATACCCGGCTATTTCTATAGTAAGATGGAAGGACAATTTTTAGGGTGACTTTGGTTGTTCTTCTACACACAATAAAATTTTAGATATCTCTAGAGCCCTCATTTCTAAAATTCTGTTAATAGCTTGTTTAAAATATCTTGTATTGGATTTGAAGATCTACTTTCAATTCTTGTATCTTTCTTCTTGTAAATAATATCTAAATACAACTCTGATACCTTGCCTCTTTTGAGAGTCTAAAAATCAGAGTTGTTGATCTGAGAAGACCTCTAGACTGTCCTCTCCCATTTTGTTTTTGAAAAAACAAGGTCTATTTTTACCCCTTTTTCTCCTAAAAACAGTGTAGATTTCTTATTTTTTCCTAAGGTAGTATACTTGTGAAACTTATAAAACTAGGAAACAATATAATCTTGTTTTTATTTATGGTTCTAGTGCAAATACTGTGGACATGAGTCAATATCTCTTTATTTTTAAATAAGTGGATTGAAATAATATAGTAAAGAGCTTTGGACTCACACACAATTTGGAATGTACACATTTGATAACAGATACAACTAACTAGATCACGATAAAAACATCAATGTAGATATTTGAGGGATTATTTTTCTATGTAATTATAATGTTTTAATGGTAAATTATATATAATGAATACAGCATACTCTATATTTTTCAAGTCACATTATTTTTTAAGTGTTAAAATAATGCACAATGAAACTATTACCTAAAAATGCTATTCAATTGTTCTCAGTAGACATTGCTTATATAAAGCCAAAAGTAGAATCAACAGAGCTGATTTTGTGAAAAGATAAAATGAAATAAAGATATTAGAATCATATACATAAGATAAATAATTTGCATTTTATGACACCACATCATAAGGCAAAACCACAGCACAACAATCTCAAACTTTTGAGATAGTTTTTACTTCAAATTCTATACTTCACAAGATTTTCATCATGAAATAAAAATGCTCATGAAATCGAAAGTAGGCTATTAATTTTTCTCCATTTTCCCGTGCATAATTTTTTTTTCCCATATGAGAGTTTAAGTATTTAAAGTCAAGGATTTAAAAATATCAACCTCTACATATACAATTAATATTTGCTAATTAAACCTTGAACATTATTGACAAATTTAGTAAAATTTACAATAATTAGTATTCTTGTATTTGATGTTACCAAGGAGCTACATATTGCTTACGTAAAGAAAAGTTACTCTACTGTTACGGAAAGGACATTTGAAATCACTTGTCATTTCTGCCATCAATCACCACTTTATAAATCTGGTATCAAATCTTCCCCACAGGTACCTGGACAAAATTCTTATTAGGCCATCCATTAAATGCTTATGTTACCATTGGCAAACTTGGCTTATACTTTGGTGCTTTCACTCAGTTTTTGTATTTAGGTATCCCTCTGATTCATCAGTCACTTAGATAATTCTTGGGGAGATGTCCTGGGGTGAAGTAATTATACAAAATTATTCGATTTTTAGCCTTGAAGTCTGTTGTTAAAGACATAAAAACTATAATATTATCTGTAGTACAATGCTCTATTACCGAATAATTGTATATAAATGTCCAAAATGAACACAATAGTTAAACAACAGGAAATAGAATTTCATTTACAATGTACAAAATGTAAAGAAATGTGCAAAGACACGCCTACCAGGAAAAAATATTTATACTTAAAAAAAATTCCACCAGGTATAGAATCTGGAGACTTACATTCTAAGCCTGGCTCTTCTACTTATTAGCTATAGAACCTCATGTTAGTAACTTGATGTGAGTATCCTAGTCACTGAGAATCATTTATTTATTTGGAAATCTCAGGGCTGAATTAAGTATGCCCCCCAATGCAAAAAAGAAATAAGAGAAGTTCAGAAGAATATAGTTTTTTAAAAAAATTATGTAAGTAACTTTTATATTCTCTGTTAACTGTAGCTTATTTACTTGCAAGTAGAAAAGTAAACTCCAAGTTAAGATTGAACTTCATTGTCCTCTATTTCTATGCTAATTGCTTCTCTTTCATCTTGCTATTTATTTTGGATAATTACATCATGGTATGATATTTTCCAATTTAGATATATTTTATGGTTTTATTGTGTCCTTGGGTTTTAGACCAATTTTGCACAAATGAAGACCCTTAGGCACCCAGAAAAGTTACCTGCAGACTGTTGTGTTTGATATATCTCATACTATACCTATACATATATTGTACCTATATCTATATTTATTTATATATATGGGTATATATATATAGTATATATGCAACTATATATAATATATATGTTACTATATATACTATATACATACTTATACATGCTATATATTATACAGTATTATATATTATAACATCATATAAATTATATTATAACAGCATATACATGAATGTATATGTACTTACATAAGTAAGTATAAGTATATATACTTATATATATATATACTGTGTATATACTTAAACTCAGTATATTTATAAATATACTTATACTTAATATATATACTCATATATACTTATACTTCCTTATGTAAGTGTATATACACTCATATATGTGCTTATGTATACTCATATATATATATTCATAACTATAGCTGTCTCATCTGTCTCTCTGATTATAGAATTTACATTTAAGTTAATGGCAAAAATGTAACACTTTATCCTAGAAGAAGAATTATGGAGTTAAAAACGAAGCTGGAAACCATCATTCTCAGCAAACTAACACAAGAACAGAAAACCACATGTTCTCACTCATAAGTGGGAGTTGAACAATGAGAACGCATGGACCCAAGGAGGGAAATATCACACACTGGGGCCTGTTGGGGTGGTGGGGGTCTAGGGGAGGGATAGCATTAGGAGAAATACCTAATGTAGATGACGGCTTGATGGGTGCAGCAAACCACTGTGGCACGTGTATACCTATGTAACAAACCTGCACGTTCTGCACACGTATCCCAGAACTTAAAATATAATAAAAAAAAATTAAAAAAAGAAAATGCAAATCAAAACTGCAATGAGATACCATCTCAGGACATCAAAAGGGTGATTATTAAAAAGTCAGGAAACAATAGATGCTGGCGAGGCTGTGAGAACTAGGAATGCTTTTACACTGTTGGTGGGAATGTAAATTAGTTCAACCATTGTGGAAGTCAGTGTGGTGATTCCTCAAGGATCTAGAACCAGAAATACCATTTGACCCAGCAATACCATTACTGGGTATATACCCAAAGGAAAATAAATAATTCTACTATAAAGACACATGCACACGTATGTTTATTGCAGCACTATTTACAATAGCAAAGACATGGAACCAACCCCAATACCCATCAATGATAGACTGGATAAAGAAAATGTGGTACATATATACCATGCAATACTATGCAGCCATAAAAATGAATGAGAACATGTCCTTTGAAGGGACATAGATGAAACTGGAATCCATCATCCTTAGCAAACTAACACATGAACAGAAAACTAAACACCACATGTTCTTACATATAAGTGGGAGTTGAACGATGAGAACACATGGACACAGGGAGGTGGACAACACACACCAGGGCCATTCGCGGGCTCGGGGGGGTGGAGTGGAGGGAGAGCACTAGGACAAATAGTTAATGCATGCGGGGCTTAAAACCTAGATGATGGGTTGATAGGTGCAGCAAACAACTATGGCGTACGTAGACCTATGTAACAAGTCTACACATTCTGTACTTGTATCCCGGAACTTAAAATAAAATAAAACGGCAGAAGCTCTATTTAAAATCTATCATACCTGCAGCCAAACCCATTTCTAGAGAAAGTCTATCAAGCTGCACTGCCACTAAAATCTTATGAGTGCCCATTTCACTGCATCCTCACCAACAATGAGTCTTTGATTTAATTAAGATATTTGTAATTTTCGTAGGTGAAAAGAGAATAATTTAATTACATTGGGTTAAGTAGAATGAATATTATTCAGTCTCTTCAGGCTTATGCAATGCACTTGTGACAGAAAAGTTAAAATGATGCCACTATGCTGTACTAATATCGATTGTATGACATAAAAGTAAGAGAAGGTTTGAGAATATTGTAACAGAGAGAAATAAAACAATATTTATTAATTATGAGGGAATCAGTAGAAGAGACATGTGACACTCAAAATAACAAAAGTAAAACATTCTGCTATGTATACTAGAAAGACAATTTATACACTGATAAAATATAGTGGAATTGCCAAGAGGAGCAAGCATTATATACTACCTAAATGATTCAACAGATTTGAAAAAAATTACTATTGGATATAAATTACATTGTATATATAAAGAAAAAATTTTGTATATATAAGAAAGATCTTATAATCATTTTTTTTCTTTCAGTTACGTCACTCACAAGACTAAAATAAGCTGGCAACATTTTCCTGTATCCCGGACTATGTCTATCTCCTTTATGTGAACATGGAGAGCCAGTGGATCCTCTCCTTGAATGTACTGAGGTAGGCGCAAAGTTTATTTCTGTGGCTATATTTTGTGGTGGCTGAAGAAAAATCCCCATTCATTTTTTAGTATACTAGAATGTCTATCCGATCTGTATTCAATTATTGCCAACTTTGGAGTCCTCGTTTGCATTTATTTTAAAAATGGCTTTGTATTTTCGTGTTCTAGTTAATTCTGCACTTATTTCACCTTTCAGATAGTAATTCATTTCTAAATTACTTCAAGGTCAAGGTTTCTCAATATACTTCTAGAGTACAGGAAAGACTGTCCACTTGAGAGGTTCTAGAATAAATCCCTGGAGTTTAATTCTCAGCCTTAAGCCAGCATTTTATATGACTTTGAACAATGCTGTCTCCTCTGACTTTCACTTGCGTCATCTGAAAACTGGATATAATAATGACCTCACTGAGTTTTGCTTAGAATAAATGAAACACTATTTCAACGAGTCTCAAACCTGGGAGCATCTTAGAATTACTTGGGCGTTGATATTTTTAAAATACCTTGGGTTATTTAGTGTATGTCTGTCTTCTTAAATGAAAAACTGGTACATGCTAGGAAAAGTTCTGATTCTGCCAGCAAGTCTGTGGTCAGATTAGCCATAATTAATTTGGGATTCTTATTAGAAATATACACCTTTGCGTGCTGAATTTTTTATTTTTGGGGGTGATTTGCATTTTGGTATCTTAAGGCATTTTAATTTATGTTAAGATATGTATGTTGTAATCATTATTGTTTGTCACAAAATATGCAACATTTATTGCTGGGTAAAAAACAAATGTTTTTAATCCACTGGCAAGCCAGGTATACCCTCTTAGCACCTCTGCCTAAATAAAGAAGGATGTCATTTTTGACCTAGGGCTAAAATCAGGAAAGGAATGAAATAGAGAAAAGCTTGGGATATTCAGTCTGAATAAGCTACAGGAGACAATATCTAAATTATATTGATTGCCTATTGTATACCATATAGCTCACAAAAGAGTTGTACAATATATTTATACAATATAACTATAGAAAACAGATATACAATATAGTTCCCAAATCTATATAACTATAATATAAAGTGGTATTATTATCATGATTTAGTAGATGGAGAAGTTAAGTTTCAGAGAAGTGAGTATATGGTCTACATAAATGATGGATTTTTCAATTCTTTCTAACTACTACTCTGACCAATAATGCATTATCCTACATTAAATAGTGGGACATAACTAGAGAGACCAATTTTAAGAAACAAAAACACTAACAAACATAGAACACTTTAACACTTTCAAAGGAAACATTTGAATAACTTTAGCACCCATTAGAATTGATAGGAAGATAACTTCACTGATTTTAATAGTAGTGAAATGCTATGGATAACAATGAAATAAAACTTGAGGTTAATACAAAATAATGATGATGATACCATGCTATAAGAAAACAAACAAATAAAACTCTTTTAAACACCTTGCCATATCAAAAAGGAAATCCAAATTGAAATAGGGTAATTTAAAAAGTTACATGTTAAAATAGATGAGCTATAGATAAAAGGGTTTTTAAGAGAAACTGAAAGCTGTATATATTTTTGTCATCAAAAAATCAAATTCAAGACACTAAAAATATAAATAGGCATTGGAAAAGTAGAATGATCTGATTTTAACAAATGTAAATGCTGACATGAATGAATAACAAAACAAAAAGTGATAGAACTAATAAATTAAGAGATAACCCATTCCCAAAAATAGAAGGAACAACAACAGCAAAAATTATCTTCAAAGATAATGTCTAACCACACACAGAAAGAAAGACATCATATGAGACTGTTAGGTTCACATCTAGACAATTTTTTTGCAATGACTGAGCACCATGAAAAAACAAAATATCAAAATCAATCTTCAAAAAGATATCAAATCTAGATAGAACAATGGTTACAAATAGAAATAAAATTATCAACAAGCCATTTAATATGAGATTTCTATAAAATATTCTGAAAATATTAAGCCCCATAGCCATTTAAAGGGTTCCGGAGCAAAGGAAACATTAAAAAAAGTATCCAATTATTTTATTCTAATATTATCTCAGTACCAAAATCCAACCAGGATTGTGCATTCTCACATACAGGCAGATATTCACACACATATGCAGACTTCCATGTGCGTGCACACACATAGTTCAGTTTCCATGCCTCCAATTAGAGAATGGTATGTCATATAGAGCAAAAAATATATAAAGATCCACATACAATAGTATATTATTCCTTACTCGATAAAAGCTCATTTCTTGCTCTTGTTAAAGAACTTAGCAAGAACTTAGAGTCTGTTAGCAAGTTGCCAAGGATACTCTCTCCCCCATGCTGGCATTCACAAATACAAGGATATTGGTGGCTTTGCTGATTTCAGCATTTATTTTCCAAGTCAGCCACCTGGAAGTGGAAAAAAGCCATAATGCAGCACCGCGTGCAAGGTTTTTGTGGGTCAGTTCTGGAAACGTACCCCATCAATTCAATTCACATGGCATTGATGAAAATATATCACAAGCCCTAGCTGCAAGGGAGCCTGGGAAATGCAGCTCCTCTAAGGTCAGCCATTTTCTAGCAACAGCTTGATACCAGTTGATACCAAGAAAAATAGAGCTTATATTCTGGAGTAAATTTAGCTTATTTCTCAGGGTAGTTGTGAGGATTCGATGAATTTATTGTTGTCAGGTACTCAGAATAATGTCTGTTAAATGGAAATCTTCCAATAAATTATCTTAATGTCCATTCTGTTTATCCCTAGTCTTACTCCATGTTATGGTCTTACTACTTCCCTTATGTTTTACTCAGAAAACTTTGAGCTATAACAAGAGAAATATCTAAAATCCAGTGGTTTTAGCAGTAAGAAATTATTATAAGGTAATTGAAATGAAGCCTTAAATTGTGACAATCTCAAGGTTGCTGAATTCAGCATCTCAGTGAAATCAACAAATATGTAGTGTCTTTCAGCTTTTATGTCCAGGATTCACTCTGTGTTAAGATTTATCTATATAAGACTCTGTCCCATAATAAACAGAAAATGTATGGGGAATCCCAAGATACAGGAATATCTAGAAAAATATTACTGACAAGGATACTTCCTTCTGTATATTTTACTAATGTAAAAACATTAACCAGAAATTCTCAAGAAAGTTTTCTCAATGCCATTTGCCACAATTAGGTCACATTTTCACTACTAAGTTAATTTACTAGCAGAAGGAAAAGACCTGCCATTCTTTAGTTAATAAATCAGGATTTAACCCTTGAGTTAGGGATAGGGCCGTCTTCTCCTCAATTAACGGATGGAAAGAAGGAAACATGGCAACAAAGTTGGTTGTTCAGAAGAAAAAAGGGAGCAAAGGTTTTCAGCACCTATTTGACAGTGTTTGCTATCACTTTTTATCTCTTGCCCAGAATACCAAAAACTTCTATGAAAATTCTATAACTGGGTTTTCTGATTCTGCCCTACTGTGACAACATCTCATGTTACTGCCAGATACATTTTCCGAATGGATAGATTTTATTTGTTCCACATCAAAAGCTTCAATTCATTTTATACCATTTGGGTCTAAGAGCACCTGTTGATTTTCTACTAGCATCTTACCATATAATATCGCACTCACTGAACCCTTTGCAGTGCATCTTTCTCCCCTAAATATTGGAATGGTCTTTCCTATTACTTCAGTAAGGTCTTTTCTCATATGCCATATTTTTTTATTAAGTCCTTTTATATTTACCCTTACATAAAATTCCAACTACTTCCAACTTTTCCTATCCACTTTCACATTTTATATTTTTCTTATAAATTGGCATTATCTGATATATTCTAATAAGACACTTACTGTCTTTTACTACAAAAACTTTATGCTCCAAAAAGTCAGAAATTTTTAAATGTTTTAAAATATCCTATCCCTAGAATCTAGAACAATGAATACTGCATGCAGGTATTCTCTAAGTATTTGTTGAATAAGCAAATGAATACCTTAATTATGGGCATAAAAAGTCAATCAAACAGATTATAATTTGGGGAGTGGGTACAGGTCCTGAAGACCTGAAGTATACAAAGGAAATACTTGATTAAATCTTCCTTTTAAATGCATTCTTTTTTTTTTTTTTTTTTTTGAGACAGAGTCTCACTCTGTTACCCAGGCTGGAGTGCAGTGGCACAATCTCAGCTCACTGCAACCTCTGCTTCCCGGGTTTGAGTGATTCTCCTGCCTCAGCCTCCCAAGTAGCTGGGAGAGGTGCATGCCACCAGGCCTGGCTAATTTTTTGTATTTTTAGTAGAGGCGGGGTTTCACTGTGTTAGCAAGGATGGTGTCAGTCTCCTGACCTCTTGATCCACCCGCCTCGGCTTCCCAATGTGCTGGGATTACAGGCGTGATTAAGTGCATTCTTTGCACTTTGAACTTTTTTATTAATCTTCACATTGAATGCCTAGTCAGCATTCCCAGTTGTATGAATTTTTTTTGGTTTTAACTATACTAAATTTATAAAATCTTAAAACAAAAATTACATTAATTTTGTTTTATATAAAGCCTTAAAATAACAAATATTTAAATTTTGCATAGGTAAATGCTGCTAAACAAAGATCGCAATGTCATTTAGATTTCTATTGTCATTAATAGGCAGTACTTCTTTTCAAAATTATGAAAGTTTCTTCATCAGCAGATGAGTTTTTTAAAAAATTAATATTTGGTAGTTTTTGATGGTCAACTGTAATGTAAGAATGTAAAAATGGTGAAAGTACAAAGGTTCAAACCGACTGAAATTTTAAATGTATGTTGAATAGATTTCTTCTACTTGGGAACATTTGAATGTTTTACACATGCTGCATGAATTTTCAGTTCTATGACTACCATGAAACCTCCCCCAGTATCTTTATTTCAAAGTCTGGTACATTGTCCTGTTGTTTCCAAATGGTTGTTCTTCCTTTCGCTGTCAAGAGAATTATATGTTTCTTCTTACTGTTATGTGATGTTCTCAGATTGATGACATGTGAATGAACTCATCTGAGTAGTTGTTTTAAAAGGAATAATCAATGTCAATCATGTGTCTTGCTCTTTTCCTTCTACTGGCAAGTGGTATCTCCAAAAGAGGAACTTCACTTTTAGCCTGAGTCTTGGGATGATATTTGTAAAGGCATCACAGTAGTTGCTGTAGCCACCAAAATATGACATAAGCAAGAAATGAATTGCAAATTACTTCAATTTAGGGAGTTGTTTGTTGCTGTGGCAAATAAATTCTAATGTGACCCCCAGTGATATCTCATTTCCTGTTGCCTAATACCCTTCCTTTGGTGCAAGCTGGACCTTGCTTCTAATGCATACAATATGGAAAACCAGATGAGCCATCACTCCCATGATTATGTTATGTTATGTTATGTTATGTTATGTTATGTTATGTTAGATTTATTTTAGCAGATGTGACAAATGAATATCCTCTTATAGCAAAGAACTGCAGTTGGCCTCTAGAATATGAGGGCAGCCTCCAGCCTGTAGCCAACAAAATCTTGGGACCTCAGTCACAAAACCACAAAGAAATGAATTCTGCCAACAGCCTTAATAAGCTTGGAACTGGATTCTTTTCTAGTGTAACCTCCAGATGAGAACACAGATAACATATTGATTGTATGCTTTTAAGACCCCTAAGAAGAGGACCCATAGAGGTCTTGTCCAAACTCCCAATCCATAGAAAATGTGAGATTAAAAAAATATGTGTGATGTTTTAAGTCACTGTGCTTGGAATAATGTGTTACAAGACAATAGAAAACTAAAACAACTATTATAGAAAAGTTATCTCTTGGACAGTTCCTACCAATATCATAAACCTAATCTCAAAGTCTACCTTCTTCAACTAGGCAATGAAAAATGATAGTACCCACTCTTCACTTTCCTAGCATTTTGCACCGTGATATGGCACTTAGAATTTGCATCTAGACATATGTTAATTTTTAAATCTTATTCTATCTCATGTGTTTCTGATAACTGAGAAAGTGCTTTTTATTTTTATTTGCCCACACTGCTAACATAACACTCTTCAATAAAATGTGTTCAAATCAAATAATTAAACCAATTTAAAATATAATAACTATTTTTAGAATCATAATTTTGGTCTAGGCACTAACATTAAACATATTTTAAGCAAAACAAAAATTTATTTAAAGATAATCTGTACTTTCTTTACATTGTTTTGGATTGATTTCTTTTTAGGCTAAATTTTTAGGGTTTCTTGTAGATAAAATGAAACTACTTAGCTTAAACTCTTATTACATTTGAGCAAGTGATTAATTGTGTAGTTTCCTTAAGGTGATTAACTATCGATCTGTGAATCTCCTCCTCTTGGTTACAATTTCTCATTATACTTCTATGTCCCTCTTACTGTACTTTCACATTGTAGGGATCGCTATTATTGGATGTACTCCACACAACTCTCGAATATGAGGTTAATCAGAAGTGTAGAAAGAGATGACCATGGGCCTCTCTGTAGGCACTAGTGTGAATAATTTATTATCAGAATTATGAAATCATGCATTGCTAACAGTAGATGTTTGTTAAAACACGGAAGTCTTAAAAGATATGTTAAGTGGCATCAGGCTTTTGGGCTTACATCAGTTCAAAAAATATATTTAAGAATATGCTAGAAACATGGAAGGACTTTGCAAATATTTGTGAAGTCCAGAGAGTTTGGTAAGTCTAATATATTCCATATATTTACACATTTATTTGCTTATCATTAGTTTTTCCTCACTAGAAAGTCAAGTCCATGCAAGGAGATTCCATTCTTTTTATTCACTAATGTATGTTACCAGAATTTAGAATAGCTTCTCGTACTTAATGTTAGTTGACTAAATAAATATTTTTACATTATCTTGGCAATAAAAATAAACTTCTATTAAAATAAATTATAACAGGCATGTTTTCTGAAAAAGATACCCTAATGTAAGTCTGACTCCTTTGTCCTTCATGTATCTTCTTATATTCAGGATTTGTTTACTCACATGCCGCACCAATTGGCATAATCTATATAAGAATGTGGACATCTCAATTAGTATATATAATTAATAAATAGAGTTATTTGTTGTATAAATTGGTTGGCATATCTTTAGGGCTTTATATTGTTTCTCTATTATTTTAGTATTTTCTTTTGGCACTACAATCAGAGAAGGTAAGAATTGAACCGACTCTTGGCTCTGCAAAACACAAATTAGCACCTCTGTTTTTTTCATATGTCCTTTCATTCCATGTCTGAGGCAAGGTCTTTTTCATGAAGGAAGAAGAGAATCACTCACATCCATTCAGCTCAGCCATGATCACAGACTTGGAAATACTTTAGTAGGAAAAAGTGTGTTTTTACTCTTTGCAAAAGTCTCCAAAGATGTAGAGGTGTAATTGTGGGAGAAGTACACTGGTGTGATGATGTCCTGTCTCTTAGATCAAGAATTTTGGTGTGGGGAACTTGCAATTCACTGTCCTTAATTATATTTAATATCCACTTGAGGAGACATTAGGACTAAAGCAGTTAAATACCAGGAGTTTATGACTTAGTATCAATAGAATGTCACTGCAGTTCTTGGCATGTTTAATAATGGTAAACAGGCAGTATTTTTCCACAGTTTTGTCATTACAAGCAAGGTACACAAGTTGTTGGATGCACAGAAAATGCCATTTTTTCTCAAATAAATAAATGGCTTCGTGAGTAATGAGCCCAGGAGAATGAGGGATGAATGTTACTGTCTTCTCTTTCCCATCTTGTAAGCTCTTCCTGAAGAAAAACATACTATCTATAGCTGTCAAAGCAACGATGCTTGGTGTCTGAGTTGACTTCAGCAATTACAAGAAGAGATAATCTAGTTTTCTTTATGTGACAAAACCAGGAAAAATAGAAGTACTAAAAATCATGAGAGAGAAAAAAAGTAAAAACTATAAAACGCTGAATACTGACAGAATTTTTTTGTTGTTGTTGTTGAATTTAGGGGAAGTCACCATGTAAAATATTTGTCTGTTGAAATAGACCTCAATTTTTATACCAGCAAAGATCATGTTTAAAAATGAAAATTATTTTTAGTGTAGGTATGCTGAGCAACTCTAGCACAGACTAGAGTTGGGTTAGTAACCATTTCAATTTTATTAATCTTAAATTATCAAGTGCCACAAAAAACCTATAAATATCATGTGAAAGTTGATCATATTTTTATTGTACTCTGACCTTACTCATCTCTTCTCTGTTTGTATACATGAAGGAGTAACAAGAAAAGGGGATAAGTTTAACAAACATTAACATTAACATCATTAACATTAACATTAACATTAACTTGAGGTATGGTATTGATACCCAACAGGTAATTGTGCATAATATCTAGTATTATCTACTATGCTGTAATTTGGGTCATATACTGACAATGGATTATACTTTGCACAAGCTTCCTTAGAACTAAAGAGCTAGACTAGGTGCTTATTTAAGTGAATGCCAATAATTAGAAGAGGTTACTCAAGAGACAAAACCTCAGTTTGGTAGGCATGTCTTAAACTAGAGTAAGAAAATAAAATGCTTCCTCTTTACCTAGGCATAGCCTTCCTTTTGACCTAGTACCCTAAGAATAAATATGACCAAAAAAATTTCCGGGGTACTTGTGTGTATATACACGCCTGTGTGTGTGCCTGAGGGCAAGGAAGAGGTTTGTTCCCGGATGTCAAGTTGCTTTGAAATTTTTACTCACAGCTGGCCGGGAGAGGTGGCTCACGCTTGTAATCCCAGCACTTTGGGAGGCCGAGGCGGGCGGATCACGAGTTCAGGAGATCGAGACCACGGTGAAACCCCGTCTCTACTAAAAACACACACACACACACACACACACACACACACACAAATTAGCCGGGCGTAGTGGCGGGCGCCTGTAGTCCCAGCTACTCGGAGAGGCTGAGGCAGGAGAATGGCGGGAATCCAGGAGGCGGAGCTTGCAGTGAGCCGAGACTGCGCCACTGCACTCCAGCCTGGGCGACAGAGCGAGACTCCGTCTCAAAAAAAAAAAAAAAAAAAAAAAAAAAAAAGAAATTTTTACTCACAGCCATTCTTTTTATGTTCTGCAATGTTCCGTGAAAAGAGGAATGTAATATGAAATAAGTCTGAGGCAGCTAAGGTTAAATTCTGACCCCTAGTTGAAACTAGAATGAAATAAGGACAACTAAGTGAAGTTGATATGCTCTACTGAATGAAGAGAATCGTAAAACGGTTCAAGATATGCTAAATAATTCACTATAGAACTACTGAGTGATGTGTCTACTTAGAGTGCAAGTGAGTTGTGTTTCCTGCAAATCTCCTCAGCTATACCATGGTTAAGCTATATTATGTGTATTAGCAGGTATATAGCATAATATGGCTATATACATATATATACACATACAATATATGTATATATATGCTGTATATATACAATATATAGTATATATTGTGTATCTATGCTGTATATATACATGCAATACATCCTATGCATGTATATTATATGTATGCTGTATTAGAAACCTAAAGCTGAGAAAGTATGGAATGTTAGAGCTAGAAGGGACTTTAGAAATCATCTGTGTTTAACCTGAGTTCCCTCAATTGTTTAGCATTCAAAACGTTGTAGTGAAGATCCAGGAGCTATTTTGATAACCAGTCGTAACATCCTACTAAGACACATGAAATTATATTTAGCCTAGTAGGCCTTATGATTGTGGTAATTTATGATTTGTATTAGGCTCTCTGAAATATTCAAAACAGAATCCTAGATAACAGGTAATGATGAATGTCACTTTCTGTCAGTCTAGAATATTAACAAACACAGGAATTTCAAAGGAGGATATTTTAAATTATACATACTACAGATAAAAAATCTGTTAGAAGTGAATTCGTTGGTTTTGGTTTCTGATCATTGTTTTACACGCAGAACAGCCACTCTGCCCAAAAAATAAACCAAAATTACAAAGCGTAGTTTTGTCCTAGTTCTGGCTTCTCAAATACTTGGAGAATTTTCTTCGAAGCCTGGGCTTCTACCAAAAAGCAATTTTATCTCTCACTTTGCAATGCTATCTAAAAATATGTCATGACTTTTGTCGATGTGCATCTTCTGAGAAAGTTGCTGTGTTTCCACAATAAAGTGATTAGTAATGGAAACTTTATAACCTTGGTAATTTGGCAATTTTTTAAATTTAGACATCGATTTTTCCTTCTTTTCTTCCTTCTAGTTTCCTTCCTTGCTTCCTTGCTTCCTTCCTTCCTTCCTTCCTTCCTTCCTTCCTTCCTTCCTTTCTTTCTTTTTCTTTCTTTTCTTTCTTTCTCTCCTTCCTTCCTTCCTTCTTTTCTTTCTCTCTTTCTTTTCTTTTTTCCTTTCTCCCTTCCTTTCTTCCTTTCTATTTTGCCATCTCCTCTTGAAGTTGAATCTTTTACAAATTATTAGTGCAGAATAAATTTCTTCTTTTCTCAATACTGTTGCCTCTGAGTCTTGCTTTCACAGCCACTAGTAGGTATAAGGTGCCATTAATTATCATTCTGTGATATACTAGCCATTGTACAAAGGGCTTAGAAAACATTACCTTTTAAAATCTTTTCATTTGGGTGAGTATTTTAAAATAATAAAGGAAGATTTTAGTAATTTTTCCAATGTCACAATCAGTGGCAAACCTAGGTCTGTCTGTCTCAAAATCCATGCCTCTGATTAGCATACAATAAGGATGACTGAACTCTGAATTTAATAAAGATCTTAAATGTGTATTAATTGCCTTGTTACTTAAAGTATGGCTTTGTTCCTAAAATTTAAGACAAAATTTCCCAGGAAATATCCTAATGTAGATTATAAGCTAATAAGTCATCAAAAATATACAAATTTTGTAGAAAATTTTGGCATTGATTTGTTGTCTTTCTGTATCAAAGATAATAATTTGTAAATGTTATATTAAGGGCTTTTACTAAGTTCCTTTACTTTGCTAATCATATATTTACTTACATAAGTTCAAAAGGAATCTATCTTCCCTATTAACAAATTTAAATTTGTAAATCACACATTTAATTATTACCATGCTAGAAATACACCATTTGTTAGGCATGACAAGACCTCTACTGAGCAAAAAGATTATCCTTCACATGAACTGATAATTAAAATAATATATATCTAGGCCATAAAAGTCAACTATACTCTGTGAACACAGATTATCATCTCTAAATAGCATTTCCCATTAATAGTTGAAGGGCTCCTTAAAGAAATGGCTCATTTTGGCTGTGGGACAGGATATATCCAAGATGAATCTGAAATATCTTGTCACATCAGATAGCAAGGATGCTTGTGAAGGTAATTATGGTCAAATCAATAGGACTCAGTCTAGTAGCAAACATAAAGAAGCTACCAGAGGGGAAATTTCCACAGGTGTGACAATTTGAACATAGATAATAGTAATAATTGTAATGAATTCACATAGATCAAATATGTTTAAACCGTAAGTTCAAAAACGTCTGATCTGAATTGAGATGCACATATTATGCAGCGTTGCTGAAACTCTTGGTCTTTCAGTATGCATGTCCTCAAAGCAGTTCTGAAATCTTACATTTGTTTTAAAGTTGCTCACAATATGTTTTGCCTCTGAGTATTTTCTGTTAGCATCCCACATTTTGGTAGCAGTGGGTTCTCTCTGAAATCAATATTGTTATCAGAATTTGGTACAATGAATAGAGGAGATAAGTCAAAAGCTGTCATTATTTTTGTTTTCTCTTTCAATATAAATATATCAGTGCCTAACTTGGGGAGTCTAAAATAAAAATTAAGATAATAAAATTCACAAGTATTTTTATCTCCCGTTATCATAATATAGACAAAATATTTGTAATTATAATGACAAAAAATGGCTTAAGAAAATAAATACTACATTTTATTTCCCAATATGATATGATTGTGTGTATGTTTTTAAGTATTCTCACTACTGTTTTATCTACCATCTATTCTCATGACATATCTTAGGAAGATAATAGCTTCTTAAAAAGGAAATAAAACACTGGAACATTGCTAGATAAAAGCTTTTAAAAGGACAAAAATGCAATAACATTTGATTAAGTTTTTAGCAAAATCTGAAAGTAGATACTTCAGACAGAATGTACATGTGAGGTAAAAATTTATCAAAATCTTCAAATGTCTTTCCCCCACCAGCATTTGGTAGCAGATTTAGATTGGCAAAAACATCCAGGTACTTAAATAAGACAAAATGAGTATGTCCTTGTCCCTCTGTTGGGTACTGGTAGTTATCATCCCCTATTTAGTTTATTTCTTTTTATTGCCTCCATAAAATCATTAATTCTGCTTTTGATAATACTCTCTAATTTTCTCTGGGGAAGGATCCCTTCTCCACATACTACACATGTTCATCTGGTGAAACTGATTTTACTATCAGATTACAAAAGTGTCACAGCAAAAGATCTAGGCTAAGCAGCAAATGACCTAGGCTAAGCCAGTACTGGAATTCCATACATACCCTCTATCATAGAGATAGATCCAGAAAGATGAACACGTTCCACAGATGAAGACAATGCATGAAAGTTCTGGGTGTTTGTTGTTGTTCTATAAGTTTGTTAATATAAACTCTCCAGTGCCTCCTCCTTGCGTGACTCCAGCTATAAATAATTTATCAAAGTCAAAGACCTAATGTTATTGAAAGCCAGACATGGGAAAGGAGAACAGGATCAACTCAGAGGAAAGAAAGCTGACAGATACTGGTATAGTAGTTTGGACTCCAAGCAGGCTGTGCTTGAGACCAGAACTCCACAGCACTGTGCAGATTCTAGTCTCTCAGCAAAATCATATTTGTTTCTTGTTGCTGGGCTGTGTGGGCAAAGAGGATGTTACGGGCTGACTACTGTCCTCCAAAACACACACGTTGAAGTCCTAACTCCTAAGAAAATACAACAGAATGTGGCTTTATTTGGAGACAGAATTCTTAAAGAGGTAATCAAGTTAAAATTAGTTAATTAAGGTGGGCCTTAATTCAATGTGACTGGGGTCTTCATAAAAAGAGAAATTTGGATGTATACATGCATAGAAGGTAAACAGAAAGAGGCAAGGATAAGACAGTCATCTACAAGCTAACCTGCACAGCCTTCAGAAGCCTCAGAAGGAATCAAGCCTGTTGGTATCTTAATATTGGACTTCTAGCTTCTAGGACTGTGAGCCAATAAATTTCTGTTGTTTAGATCACTCGACTGTGGTATTTTGTTGCAGCCTCCCTAGCACACTTAACAGAAAAGGTAAAATGAAAAATGTCATCTGTAGTTGTCATTCACCCTCAAATGAAAAAATGAAAGCCTCCTTTGTTTTAAAAAAACAAAGACAGATTAATAAAATAATACAGGCCTTATTCACCAAATACAGATAAACTATTCATAATTTTAATAACAAAATAACTTGAAGACATAACAACTTCTTCTTCCAATATATTGCATTTATGGATATGCTCTTCAGAATGGAAGCTGATATGATTTGGACCTGTGTTCTCACCAAATCTTATTGTAATTCCCAATGTTGGAGGTGGGGCCTGGTGGGAGGTGATTGGATCATGGGGACAGATTTCTCATAAATAGTTTCTCACCATCCCTTTGGTGCTGTCCTCATAACAGTGAGTGAGTTCTCATGAAATCTGGTCATTTAAAAGCATGTAGCACCTCATCCAGTTCTCTTTCTCCTGCTTCTGCCCTGTAAAGTTTCTGGCTTTGCCTTCTACCATAAATTTAAGTTTCTTGAAGCTTCCCCAGCAGCTGAGCAGATGCCAGCATCATGCTTCCCACACAGCCCATGGAACCGTGAACCAATTAAAACTATTTTCTTTATAAATTACCCAATATCGGCTATTTCTTTCTAGCAATGCAAGAATGGACTAATGCCTGTGTTCACGGCATTCTCCTGTGTCGGCCTCCCGAGTAGCTGGGGCTACAGGTGCCTGCCACCACGCCCAGCCAATTTTTTTTTTTTTTGGTAGAGACGGGGTTTCACCATGTTAGCCAGGATGGTCTCGATCTCCTGACCTTGTGATCCGCCCACCTCAGCCTCCCAAAGTGCTGGGATTACAGGCGTCAGCCACCACACCTGACTGATATAATCTTTATCATTGCATCATTGCTCCTAGCATAATGCTAAGCACATGTGTGGTAAGTGTTTAGCAAATATTTGTTGAAGGAGTGAACGAAGGCATCAGTAAACCCAGTCAACAAATTAATCATCTCAAATTATAAAAGGTGAGCTTAATTTCTTATACCAAATATGTAACAGCACGTTTTAATGGAAGAAACAGTCAAAGGTCTGGTTTTGACATCCTGGTCACAGGATCTTGTGCAAGTTGTTATGAGTTTTTTTTTTGGATTTCAACTACAAATAAATAAAATGAAAAATTCTTACTCCAAGGAGGTATGAGAAGTGAAATAAAATATGTGAGAAGTCAAAATATGACTTGGTAACTTCTGAAGTGCTCTGCAAATGTTAGTTGTTATATTAAAGTTGATTTAAATTATAAGAGAATACATCTTGATGGGTTACTAATAACTATAAATGGCCAATAATATATTTATATTGTGCACCTCTGAAATACATTAAGCAAAATTAATTAAAAGCGACCTGAAATCAAGAAATCATTATTTGGGTGGGAAATGTTCATTAAAAATTTGATTATAAGTGAAACTTACCAAAATGGCAAATACATTTTTCCTTTTTCTCATGGAAGAATTCAAGGCTGTTGAAGTGTTACTTGTTACATATACTAAAGAATGGAATTAATAAAATCCGTTTTCACTGCTTGCAACAAAACTTTACCTATTTTGAGAAACTTACAATGGATTATATTTTTAATTAAAAAAATTTTTTTTTGAGATGGAGTCTCTGTCTCTCAGCTGGAGTGCAGTGGTATGATCTTGACTCACTGCAACCTCTGCCTCCCAGGTTCAAGTGATTCTCCTGCCTCAGCCTCCTAAGTAGCTAGGATTACAGACGCACCACCACGCCTCTACTTTCTGTATTTTTTAGTAGAGATGGTGTTTCACCATGTTGGCCAGGCTGGTCTCGAACTCCTGAATTCAAGTGATCCGTCTACCTCAGCCTCCCAAAATCTGGCTTTACAGGAGTCAGCAACTGCACCCAGCCAGCATTTTGTTTCTAAGAAAAGACGCAACAAGTAATTTATAACGTAAAGAATTATTTATGACATATACTAGAGATGTATATCAAAGAGAAAACAGAAAAAAAAATATGATAGAAAATATTCTTCTTTAAGTGTTGTTATATACAACTCACTAATACTTTTCTATCTTACCATCCAGTGTGTTTATGTATGTGTGTGTGCATGTTCAATGATGGACATTCTTACCATTCATTTCCAGTGAACAATTAATTTTTTAGTGGAGTTTTTCTTCATTAGAGGCAGGTTATTTTTATTAAATGGAGCATGAAAAATTAAAAGAGCTGCTTGAGTCCAATTAGATCTTCTAATTTCTATTTTGTTTCTAATATTGAATATATACTAGTTATCATCTTTAAATACCCTATGAGGATTTCAAGAAATAATTCAAAATGTATTTTATATCTCACACCTATCCTCATCATATTTCACATATGAGGTTGTAATTTAAGCTGTTTTACAAGTATATACAAATCTTTTAAAAAATGAAATAAGAGAAAATTACTGGTATATAAAAAGTTTTCCTTCTCTGGATTCTTTCAGAACACAATGTTCTTTATATTTGAGCCTAGGTCTTTCGTTAATGATTTCAAATCTACTTATTCCTATATATAGTTTGTTCACTTGTTACATCCTGAGGAATCTTAGGAAGGCTCTCTTTTTTTTATCTAAAAAAAAAAAGACACAGCTGGCATCTTCCTTTGAAAAGTTATCTAATGTTTAGTAACAGTTTATTCAGAGGAGTGGATAGAAAAATGGGGGAAAAGGCTGTTCCATATTTCTATTGCCAGCCTCTCAGAAAAAATAGAACTGCCTCAATATCTGTGTTTCTCTAATAAACTGTTCATTCTTTAACTTGATGAAATGGAGGGAGTGAAGGGGTGGCCTGCCCCTCCACACCTGTGGGTGTTTCTCATCGGGTGGGATGACAGACTGAGAAAATAAAGAGACACAGAGACAAAGTATAGAGAAAGAAAAGTGGGCCCAGGGGAACTGTGCTCAGAATATGGAGGACCTGTGCAGGCACCAGTCTCTGAGTTCCTTCAGTATTTATTCATCATTCATCATCTCTACTATCTCGGAGAGGGCGATGTGGCAGGACAATAGGGTAATAGTGGGGAGAGGGTCAGCACGAAAACATGTGAACAAATGTCTCTGTGTCATAAACAAGGTTAAGAAAAAGGTGTTGTGCTTTGATGTGCACATACATAAACATCTCAATGCATTAAAGAGCAGTATTGCCACCAGCATGTCTCACCTCCAGCCCTAAGGCAGTTTTCTCCTATCTCAGTAGATGGAATGTATAAGAGTTTTACACGGAGACATTCCATTGCCCAGGGACAAGCAGGAGACAGATGCCTTCCTCTTGTCTCAACTGCAAAGAGGCCTTCCTCTTTTACTAATCCTCTTCAGCACAGACCCTTTACAGGTGTTGGGTTGGGGGACGGTCAGGTCTTTCCCTTCCCACGAGGCCATATTTCAGACTATCACATGGGGGGAGACCTTGGACAATACCTGGGTTTCCTAGGCAGAGGTCTCTGCTGCCTTCCGCAGTGTTTTGTGTCCCTGGGTACTTGAGATTAGGGAGTGATGATGACTTTTAACAAGCACGCTGCCTTCAAGCATTTGTTTAACAAAGCACATCCTGCATATCCCTAAACTCATTAAACCTTGAGTTGACACAGCACATGTTTCTGTGAGCACAGGGCTGGGGGTAGGGTTACAGATTAACAGCATCTCAAGGCAGGAGAATTTTTCTTAGTACAGAACAAAATGGAGTCTCTTATGTCTACTTCATTCTACATAGACACAGTAACAGTCTGATCTCTCTTTCTTTCCCCACAAGGGAACATTAATTAAATGCATGTGGCATACTTGATACTTACAGAGAAGATAATTTTTAAAAAAAAAGTCTTCCTGTGGGTAACAGAATTTGCAGCTTAATCATGTTGCTTCTCTTTGTAAAAATTTTTACCCAAATAAGGAAGGTAAATTCACTGCATACATACTTTGAGTTCCAGAACTTGGCTGGTTACTACATCTCAAAAATAGAGACTACTAGAGAACATCCACAGATTGAAAATTTAAAGACCAAAGACGTGGAATCATTTCCATGCAATAGAAACTAAGTTCTATTAGAAACTTAACAATTATATATCTGGGGCAAAGTTTGTAAGATCAACCATTGTAGAAAGATCTGTACATATTTAGCCACCAATAGGCATCACTTGGTATTACATATTAACACTTTAAATAGGTTGCTTAGCAGTATGATTGATGTATATTTTAAGATGTGTAGTTTACCAAATGCCACACAAATACATTATAGCAAAAAAAATGTGTTTTTTCTAAAGTTATGTACTTGTTACAACAGAGAAGATGGAATATTTAGCATTTCGTCAGAAGTGTAGAGGTTGGCTCTGGAGTTTATCTAGCTCTCTCCCAAATGTTCATAATGCCATTATCTGAAACAATATAGGAATGTTGAATCATTATCTCAGCTAGATGAATATATCTCTGCCCTTATTGTAGCAAAGTTGGTTATTTTGGAACTGTTTTATATAGAAGAGATTGGAAGTGACAAAGACAATATGTAATTCAATAGTCTTATCTTCATATTGAGAGAGCAGAAAGGAAGAAACCAGCTAGGCAGATAGGGCAAAGAGTCCTTAACAGAATTCCCTCTCTAGCAAAGAGCAGCTTGGAAGATTGGGCTACAAACATAGATAAGGAAGGGAGTTCCAGCACAGAAGGAGAGCCTCCTGGGTAATCAGCAAGCTTCAAAGACACAAGGTGGGCCCCAGTAAGCACATTGGGGGCCCTAGTGACCATATTCCTTTCCTTTTTTGGACATACTCAGATAAGGAGGCTTGGGGGGAGAGGCTGGGTGGGGGGGGAGGGGCGCTTGCAGCTGCACGAATAAAAAGAACTACCTTGGGCCAGGCACATTCACCATGGAGGGTTCTGCCCCCACTGAGCACATGCACAGTAGGGAAAAAATAAGCAACATGGAGTAACTTAGGCTAAGGATCTGCCTGTGCAATAAAAGGTTGGCGTGGTAGCTGCCAGAGATTCGTGCCCTATGTGGATGACACACCTAGTCCTAACTGTTTTTTTTGTTTCTTAAGTAGATAAGATATCCACTCCCCACTAGCTCATTTATGAAAACCCTTGCATTTCACTGAGAAATGGGCAACTTTTTTCGAGGCCACTCTCTACAGCAGAGAGCTTTTTTCTTTCTTTTGCCTATTAAACATCTGCTCTAATCTCACCCTTGGTGTGGTTCTTTGTCCTTAATTTCTTCTGCTGTGAGACAAAGAACTTCTGGTGTCACCCTGGACAATGAGGCCGTTTCAACATCTTCAATCATGCTGGCAAACTTATCAATGCACTTCAAGATCTTATGGCAATACTTACGTAAGTTCATCTAACTCATTCAACTTGAGAGACTGTGATGTTTCATGGAAATGGACTCATGTCTGTTTTGAAAATTTGATGAAAGTGTGAGGATATGCAGTGTATCTTAAAGACTTGGCTCCTTCATTATAGTAACAGAAGAATTTCCTCTACTATCCAAAACCCGAATGTAGAATAATTTTATTCATTTAAGTATATCCTCTCTTTTTCTTTTCTTCTATCATCAGTACTTTATATTAAGTAAGCCATTGCTCAACTTTCTTCTAGTTGGTAATGTCTCCTCCCTTAATTTCTGCTGAAGGTAATTTCACAAACATATAAATTTTTAAATTCTCAAAGAGCGATAAACATATGTGAGGTTCTGAATAAGAACAGGCTGTTTTCTGAATATCTCATGTAATTTCCAATATTAATATTTTCTTATTGAAACAGAAATATCAGTCAATTATAGGAATTTAGTATTTGAAGACGAGTATACAGAGCTTTCGGCATCCTGGAATTAACACTGAGAAACAAACACACAAACAAAAAGCTAACATAAATTAGTTTCCCACATTTTTTCAGGTCACTTACCTGGAATTAGCCAAATAGTGAGGTTTGAAGGCATAGTCTTCCAGACTTCAATTCTATCCAACACTTTGAACACCAACTTTTAGTTTGCTAGAAAGACTCACAAAACCCGCTGAATGTTGTTATACACTGAGTACAGTTTATTACAGGAAAATGTGATATTGAAACCAACCAAAGAAAAAGACAGGGTTCCAAATAAAATGTGTCTGTTGTCCTCAGGATGCGTTACACTCCAGGGATAGCCAATGATACATTTTGGATATTTGTCCTCTCCAAATCTCATGTTGAAATTTGATCTCCAATGTTGGAGGTGGGGCTGGTTGGTGAAAGGTGTTGGGATCATCTGGCCAGATCAGTCATGAATGGCTTGGTGCTATTTTCTCCATGTTAGTGAATTTTTATTCTATTAGTTCCCCAAAATCTGATTGTTAAAAAGGGCTTTGTACCTTTCTCCTTTCTCTCTTCCTTCCTCATGCCATGTGATGCCTATTCCCCTTTGACTTCTGCCATGAGAGGAAGCTCGCTGAAGCCCTCGACAGGAGCAGGTGCTGGTGCCATGCTTGTTATATGGCCTGCAGAATGATGAGCCAAATAAACTTCTTTTCTTTATAAATTACCCAGCCTCAGATATTTATTTATAGCAACATCAAATGGACTAGGGCAAGGAATATTGACAAACTATGAAATTTACCCAAGCTTCAGTGTACGGAATTTTTATTGGGCTTCTTTATGTAGTCATGACTGATTGTTTGATTGCCACTGTTGTTGAACTCAGTTTTCAGCACCCCTCTTCCTAGAGGTCATTATATCCTGTATCTCAAACGGTCCACCATGAGTCACCTCATTAGCATAAATTATTAAGTGTGGTCCAGGAGGCTCACTATGAATAACAGACACTTGTATCACCCAGGAAATTTAAAGCATTTCTAAATTACTTCCAGGAGTCAGTGGTAAAGGAGAGACCTCTGTTTGGGCAAGGACAAATTATTCATGACATGCCAACCAAAAAATATAACTAATTTTTCCTGAATCTATTGTAAACAAAAAATAAAATCTAGGCCCCCCAATCAACTGAATTCATTTGGTTTTTTTGTTGTTGTTGTTGTGTTTTCTTTTTTTGTTTTTTTGTTTTTTGGTGGAGGTGGATGGAATCTTCCTCTGTCACCTAGGCTGTAGTGCAATAGTGCAATCTCGGCTTGCTACAAACTCTGCCTCCAGGGTTCAGATAATTCTCCCACCGCAGCCACCAGAGTAACTGGAATTACAGGCACCCGCCATCATGCCTGGCTAATTTTTGTAGTTTTGTAGAGACAGAGTTTCACCATATTGGCCAGGCTAGTCTTGAACTCCTGACCTGAGGTGATCTGCCCGCATTGGCCTCCCAAAGCACTGGGATTACAGGTGTGAGCCACAGTGCCCAGCCTCAACTGAACTCTTTGGCCAAGGGAATCTCAGAGAAATCTGAAAAGTCATAAAGGTAACGCAGGTTAGACAAACTTCATTTTTGGAGTTTAGACACAACTGACCAGCATTAATGTGAAATAGCGATCTTGAGACTGACAGAATGGACTCTTTGTGACAATAAGATACCAAATCATAAACAAGATCTAAGGCCTTGCAAGGCAAGGGTTACATCACAGCTTACAAATCATAAAATCTCATTAAACTGGTTAACCTATTGTCAATCTGTTATGGCTTATTTCCAACCTGACTCTGGTATAGCATCACACAACAGATAGCACACCCCTTATCTTAACCTAAATGTTCCTTTGTACTGACTTGAAGTCTTTGACAATGCTTCACTCTTTTAACCAATTGCAAATTAAAGAATGTCTGAATTCACCTACAACCTGTAAGCCTCCACTTCTAGATAACATACCTTTTCAGGCCAAACTAACATACCTTCCATGTATTGACGTGATGTTACCTGCAATTCCTATCTCCCTGAAATGTATAAAAACAAACTGTAACCTGACCACCTATGTGCACTTTGTCAGAACCTCTTGAGGCTGTGTTCCCCAGGCCATGGTCACTTATATTGGCTCAGAATAAATTTGAGACTAAAATAAACATTAAAAAATATAGAGTTTGTTTTTTTCATTAAAATTGTTTTCACATTGTTATTTAGTGCATATTTAGAAAATCATTTTTTCTTTCTTTCCTTTCATTCTTTCCTTTCTCCTTCCTTCCTTTCTTTCTTTCTTTCTTCCTTCATTTCACAGAGAGTTTCTAATTTAAACTAGAAACCAATATTTTATTTTTTGTGTGCTGGCAACTGTTTCTCAGCAATTAGGAGAATTGCTGAGTAGTAGAATTAGGACCATAGTTCTCTTTCATAAACTAGATGGTAGAATATCAGGTGTCCACAAATGTTATTTCCCCAATGTCTGCTCAAGAATCTCATTCAGTACATAAAAACACATTTAAGCTATCTGTAAGAATGTTTTGTGTGCTGCAGAAGACCTGATTTGGAAGACACTATGTGAAAATTTACTGTAAATTTTTGGTTCTTGGCAATACTAATACTAAACAGAAAGAAAGGCAGTAATGAAATAGGGTGGACATGTTTGTTCCTCCCCTACACACTTATTGATATTAATTGGAAAGACTTTATGAGTAAGTAAATTAAGATATCCTACCCACTAGAAATATAATTGCTACCTTTCTTATATTTTCTTTCCTTTTCTCTTCTTTTTTAAATGTACCCTTCTCTGCTTTCATCTTCATTAGCCCTTTATTAAAATGCAAATGCCTTTGGTAAAGATCAATGCTTAGATAAATTTGCATCTGAGATGCTTAACCTGTAAGAATGTGGAAGAAAAAATATTGGACAAAGTTAGGCAATGCATAGCTAGAAAAAGATATATATAAAGGAATAAAGATGAGAGGAGAAACCCATGGAAGTATTTCAGGGTAGTCAAAGAGGAAGATTTTGGAAAGAGAATCAAAGACAGACTCTTTTTATGTTCTCTCAGATGGTTTTGTAAAATGAATTTACGTAGCATGGCTTTGCTTCTCTTATTTTAGGTTGTTGGCTCTGTTGAAATAAAAGCTTTAGACAAATTAAATTTAATGGAGTTTAATTTAGCAAATAAAATGATTTGTGAATTGGGCAGTCCTCAGAATCAGAGCAGATTCAGAGACTCCTGCAATGCTCCGTGCTTGGGGAGAATTTATGTGCAGAGAGAAAGGTACAGAATCTGCTGTATTGGTTACAGCTCAGTGTCAGTCTTATTTGAACACAGTTTGAACAACTGGCTGCCTGTGATTGCCTGAAATCTATGGCTGGTACAAGGGTAGGTTACAATTTGCTTATCCATCCAGTTAGGTTACAGTTCATAACGTTCAAAGAGACCTTTAGGCCAAATTTAAAATATGTAAGGAGGTAGCTTTAGGCTAAACTTAATTTAACAGCTCTTAGTTTGTGATAAAGCGTCAGCATTAAGAAAAACTAGTTCAACTCAACAAAAAGAACAAACATAAGTTAAAGAAGCCTAGCCCATCTAAATTTACGAGCCAGGGTTATGAGATACATTCATATAAGAAAAAAATAGTTATTGATTCAGTTTAAAATATAGGGAAATCTTGAATTGACATATGAATTTTGAATTCTGAAGAGTAAAGAATAGCAGTGTATGCACATTATCAAGTTACTTAAATATCTCAGGCTAACATCTTACTTGTTGAGAATTTTCTGCTAAAATGTGAACATTTTGCTGTTGCTTTTCCCCTCATGTTGAAGTCAAAACATCTAGAATCAAGTCCTGGCCCTGTTATTAACTGTCTCTCACATATTAGAAGCAATTGCTTATATCAGCTGACCTGTATTTTCCTCATCTATAAAAGCAAAATAATCAATTATTACATATATGGTAAAATGATAAAATAATAATGACATATAATGGACGTGAATTGTAAAGTGTTCTGAAAAAGACCATTTTTGCAGAGAATCAAATTATGAGATTTCTGGGAATGGACAGCACCTGATTACGTTCATCCCCATATGTCCCAGAAAGGCATTCTGGACATTTGAAAAGAATATATGTACACTATAGATGCTACATATAGCCAGAGTATTCTTAAGAAGAAATAAAAATTTCAAATATTTTAAAATGTATTACCTACACTTCAGCCTCTTTTAATGATCAGATTGAAGAAGCAAGCCCTATGTGCTGGTACTGGTGGACAATACCCAATTGTGCACATCTCTTTCAACTTTCTATTCATTGAAGTCATTTTGTGAGCTTGAAACTAACCATTGGCAGAATATTTATATCAGAACAATCTGTAAACTTTGACAATTAGTATCTACTTATATTCCATCCCCTAACATTTACTAACATACCTCTTCATATATTGCAAACGGCAAGAAGAAGTAAATTGTAGGTGTCCAGTGACAGGAAGGAGGTTCCATTGTGTATCTGGTAATCATGTCTTTGCTGAGATTGTATGTGATTTGAAGAAGTCTTATTTTCTAGGGAAGAAATGATATAATTGAAGAGAAGTAAGCTGAGGAATCTAGGTAAAGTGAACAATGTGAAGTAAGGTTACTAAGCCAGAAATTTGCAGATATTTTTGAGTGAGTCATTACAATAGTTGGCTTTAGTGGACGGTGCAATTAATATTCATCCTATTTATAGTAAAAACAGTGTGTGTGTGTGTGTGTGTGTGTGTGTGTGTCTGTATAATATAAATCAGACTAGTAGGGTAAAGTCTTGAATTCTAGGCTGAGACATTTACATAAATTAGTAGAGGGTGTGAGAACATGTAGAGCATGCAATAATTTATAATACAAATTAAATGATCTCATCTGTACAACTATAAGAATAATTTAAATGGGCACTATATTAGAAGCTGACACCAGTTGCGAGACTGTTGTGATAATCCAGTTTTGAAGCCACATCGAGTCTTTTGTAAGTTCAGATAGTATAAAAATGCATGCAGGAAAGAAGGAAGGCAGGAAGACAGGAAGGAAGGAAATAAAAAAGTCCAACCTTGAATGTAAAGAGCCTGAACTACTAGTTCTCCTTATAGAAATCAGAGAGCACAAGTTTTTTGTTTTTTTTTTCAATAACATCTGTCACCTTTATAAAAGTTCTTTTTAACAGAAGATCTTGAAAGTGTTTTTTTTTGTTTTTGTTTTTTTGTTTTTTTTATTAAGGCAGGATTTTGCTTTGTCACCCAGGGTGCAGGGCAGTGGAGAGATTACAGCTCCCTGTAACCTTTAACTCCTGAACTCAAGTGATCCTCCTGCCTCAGTCTCTAGAGTAGCTAGAACTACAGGCATGTGCCATCACGCTTGGCTAATTTTTTCATTTTAATTTTTGTACAGATGGAGTCTCATTATGTTGTCCAAGCCGATGTCAAACTTTTGACCTCAAGTGATCTCCCCACCTCAACCTCCCAAAGTGCTGGAATTACAAGTATGAATCACCATGTCAAGGTAAAAGTTTTATTTTTCAAGTAGGAAATATGTTGATTTATAAAATGGTCTAAAAGAAGCTTGTTACCTTGAGAGATAATATTCACTACTGATGAAAGCACATGCATGTTTATTCTTCTGGTAGAGGCAAATAAGGACCAAGCAGAATTTTGAGCCTCTCAGATCAATCCCTCTCCTTTGTTACCTCACTAGTTTGCTTTCATTTTCTAAAATAATAGATTTTGAATATCAGGTTTCATTACCATTGCTCTCAAAATTCACTTACCATTTATGGATTAATCACTGTTGTTTGGTGCCGAGACTAGCTCGTTCAGGGAGACTGTAACCCAGTGGTGCTAGAGGAATTAAAGACACACACACAGAAATATAGAGGTGTGAAGTGGGAAATCAGGGGTCTCACAGCCTTCAGAGCTGAAAGCCCCAAACAGAGATTTACTCACATATTTATTAACAGCAAACCAGTCATTAGCATTGTTTCTATAGATAGTAAATTAACTAAAATATCCCTTATGGGAAACGAAGGTATGGGCCGAATTAAAGGAATAGGTTGGGCTAGTTAACTGCAGGGGGAACATGCTCTTAAGACACAGATTGCTCATGCGATTGTTTGTGGCTTAAGGATGCCTTTAAGCAGTTTTCCGCCCTGGGTGGGCCAGGTGTTCCTTGCCCTCATTCCCGTAAAGCCAAAACCTTCCCGCTTGGGCATTAGGGTCATTATGAACATGTTACAGTGCTGCAGAGATTTTGTTCAGGGCCAGTTTTGGGGCCAGTTTATGGCCAGATTTTGGGGGACTTGCTCCCAACAGTTTGGTATGTTTTATACAAATCGTGTTTTTCCAGAATCTGCAGAACTGTCTTTTCAATTTATAACATTCTGTGTTTTCTAACAAAAACTCAGTTTCTCATATAATTGTGATATTTTTGTATTTCTATTCTCTAACATAAAATATAATATCATATAATTAAGGGCCAAAATATCACTAGACATCATCTAATTTTACCTTATTTTATATATTAAAACAATTCTGAGATGTTAGTTTACTTGTTAGGGTCACATAGCTCATTAGTGGAAATTCAACATTCTTATTTTTTGTTCACAGTTAACGATAAATCCTAGTTTATTTTTAGTTTTAAGTTCTTGATTTATGTTCCTTGTATATGTGTGCAATCTCCACTTATTTTAATGTGGATTTCAAATTGTAGAGTTTACTTTTCAACCCACATAAAGATAGACATTGAAAGTCACTATGTAGTCAGAAAATAACATACTCAAAACTTTTCATTTTAAATTGACTCCAATTCTAACTACAACCTAAAATTGCAAAACATAGTCAAGCAGTGATCTTTGCCACTCATATCAGAGATCCAAATGGCCCTGCAGATGTGAAACTGTCTGTTGCTATGGGAGAACAGCTGGAATCAGTTAATGATTTAAGTCAGCATGAGCTGACACACTAGACTAGAAAGTTTCATCTCCATGGTAGAGAACTGTAGGAAAAGGAGCAGAGAGCCAGATTGTTGCAGGAATGGCCTCATGAGGGACACAGCTGTAAGCATAATTAAGCCCCTCTCCCACTGACAAGTGAAGTGTTGTTTACCCTTGTACATATGCAACTCAGTCATCAGCAGGCCAGTCTTCAATCCTATCCCCACTGTGATAGAGAACCAATTCACTAGGGACAGATATCCAAAAGAGACTAATAAGAATCGCCTTTGTTTAGGAATTGCAAGAGGCTAGTATGAGAGAAACACAAGATTTTTCTTGGTGATCTTTGGTTTTCTTTTTTCTTATATGGTCCGTAGTTATTTAGAGTTTAAAAGATGAAGAATTGCAGATATATTTACCACCTTACACGGTTTGGGGTGTAATTTTTTTTTTTAAAAAAGGCTAAACTGGGGGGTGTGATGTCATTATTGAATAACATGACAACAATGAGATGAGACACTTAATTAAACTAGTTAAACTTTAATACTAGTTTGAGTTTGGAACTCTTTATTTTAAATACAAAACCTTCATCTAACTACTACAATATATAGGAACTAAGAAATAGAGTTTATTCTTAGAATTACTTCAAATTTTTATAATTATGCCTACCAGGAATGATTAAATGAGAGTGGGATATATATTTTCCAGAATCTTTTATTTAGCCAGGTCCTCACTAATAACTGTTAGAGGAGTAAAAGGTGATGCTATAGTTGGTGATGAGATGGGAAAATTTAATTTTACTCTTCTCATCTCCTGTTCCTAGCAACACAGAGCAGTAATATAAGGGATAAACACACACTCACACACACACACACACACACAGCAAACAGCAAAGGTGATAGTAGTGCATTTATTCATTTAACAAATATTCACTGAACATGTACTTTGTTCCAGGCATCATTCTTCTTGGTGCTAAAAGACATAAAAATGAACAATAGACAATGTCCCTGCCCTCATTTAACACTGATGGATTACACACACAGGAACAGTAAGATTATGGATGTGAAGGGAATAAATAAAGATAATAATATGGCTGTCATCAAAGTAATAACAGTCCTTGATGAATGAAAAGCTATCTTTTTATTTATAATACAGAACCTTACAGAGTTTCATTGCCACTAT
Organism: Symphalangus syndactylus; assembly: GCF_028878055.3. Classification (NCBI taxonomy): domain Eukaryota; kingdom Metazoa; phylum Chordata; class Mammalia; order Primates; family Hylobatidae; genus Symphalangus; species Symphalangus syndactylus. The sequence continues at coordinate 18,609,280 of NC_072428.2, forward strand.
CCCAACTGTCACTATCACCACCATTATTATTACTGCTATCAACAAGCTTTTTCTATATGGGCCAGCCATTATGCCAAGCAATTAACATGTACTAAATTCAAACCAACCAGAAAATAATTTCAACATTTTATAGATGGAAAATTCAGGCACAGAGAAATGAAGTCATTTATCCAATGATTTGATAAAACTTAAATATTTCAAATGTGGTAGAGCTGTAAATGAAATACAAGATCGTCCAATTGCAGAGTCCATGCTCCTCTCCATTCCATTCTACTAAATTGACAAATATGTGCTGATATTTTAAACAAATAAATGCATGAGTACTACCTCCAAAAAAGGATCTATCTTTCCAAATGTGAATCAAATACTTCTTTCTCGTAAGTTAGAAAATATTGTTTTGACATCTCATAATCTCTAGATAAAAATCTCAATTTGCAACCAGCATTTGATCAGGTCCAAGATTTAGGGTAGTCAAGCCTGTGAAGACAGATTTTAATTATGGGATAAGCCTAAGAACTGACAGAATCTACACTTGGTTCAAAGAAACTGTCAAAGGTTCTTCTGACTCTTCTACAGGGACTCTTCAAACATATGTAAGAGTGTTCTCACTGTGCTCTCATTACTTGGAGGTATACACTTTGCAATTCTAGGCATAGTTTATCCAGAGAATGGATTAAATGGGATTGCAAATGAATAATGTTGGGTAAATAAATTAACAAATACTGAGTACAATTAATGGACTTTATCCAACTGAAGTGGCAATTCACTTTGCTCAATAAGCTTGACAAATTCATCACATTGGTGCTTCTTTCCTCATCTTTGGTAAAGATAAGACCAAAGTTGGCATTAGGGCAGATGTGAGACAATCTATCTGAGCTAATGTTCAAACAGACTCACTGCAGAGAGAAAAAAGTGATTATGTACTTGAATGGGTAAGTTGACATGTGTAAACTAATGCAGGGCAAGAGTTAAAAAATTCTACAAAAACCAACAAATTTTCCAATCATCAAAATAGTTTCAGATGCAGGAAAGGCCCATTAGTAATATTGGGCTAAAGTTTGGTTCCATTTTATATATTCCACCCAGCATGTACTTCCTTTCGCATGAATCTTATATGAATATAAACCTTTCCGTTACTGACTGTGGCCTCTTTGGCATTCTGGGTATTTCATGACTTCTCTCCATAACACTTTGAAAATGTTTACAGAGAATAAAGGTTGGAGCTGGGACATCCTCTATGTCATTTCCATTATGAGATGTATAATCATCCTTGTCCATAATTCTTATACTATTCACAAATTCTGAGTAGATTGCAGTTACATGTCTTTCTTCACCTTTGTCATTTTTGTCTGAATCAATATTGCATGCTCCTTTTCAGGAGCTTAGTTTACTTTTATTCTGTAAAAGACCATGCATACATATAGAAATTTTATGTCTCACACAACAATATTCAGTGATAGAGCATTATCCTTAAAATAAAATACTTGATTGGATGAATGGAGGAAAGATGTCTGACAACTATATGGCCCATCCAAGGACTGTCTGTAAAATATTAGTGTACTTTATTTCAAAATGATGTACTGGAAGGAAATAACTGGAGACATTTTAGTCTGTTTAAATCTAGAACCTGTGATTCAGTGATGTCTATTTTTATTTCGCTTTGTAAGATATTTTAATAAAAATAAGTATAACATAGTTATATAATTATAAACACTTTAATATCTTTACAAATAGTAGTTAATTACTTACAGGCATAAAAGAAGCAATTTCTTCTTCTACTTCTTCTTCTTCTTCTTCTTATTATTATTATTATTATTATCAAGACGTAGTCTTGCTCTGTCACCCAGGCTGGAATGCAGTGGTGTGATCTCAGCTCACTGCAATCTCCACCTCCTGGGTTCAAGCGATTCTTCTGTTTCAGCCTCCCAAGGAGCTGGGGCTATAGGCGCGTGCCACCACGCCCAGCTAATTCTTGTGTTTTTAATAGAGACGAGGTTTCACCATATTGGCCAGGCTGGTCTCGAACTCCTGAGTTTGTGATCCGCCCATCTCGGCCTCCCAAAGTGCTGGGATTACAGGCATGAGCCACTGTGCCCAGCCGAAATAAGCAATTTCTATCCTGGTAAAGTACTTTTATTCTAATAAATCAATGGAAAAGAAAACATACAGATAGATTTGTATAAGAGAAAAAAATTATACTATGAATTTGAATTCAAACATTTCAAGAAGACAGGTGACCAGTACATAAATAACACCACCTTTTTCTCAAGAACTGGAAAATATTAAAAACAAGTATGTTGGTATTGGAGTCTGACTGCTGCTTTACTTGGAAAATGTACCTGCAGAAAGAATATGTGATTTTCCAACTCAAATAGATACGGAAATTAAGAGGTAAGCTATAAAGCAGGTTAGTGAAGGTGTATAAAAAATTCCTCCATAAATTTGCATGCCAATTTTGTATATTTACAAAATAATCTCACATGTGTTAGCTTATTTGATGTGAGGAACAAATTTTTGAAGTAGCCCATGTTACCAATGAGAAAAATGCCATTTAGGGAGGCTGCGACTAGCCAGAGGTGACACAAGCCATGGAAAAGTTCAGATTTGAATTTGGATTTTCTGATTTATGGCCAATGCACTTTGAGGTTTTGTTTCAACTGCCATCTCCAGTTGATTGACAGTGATGCATGAATGCTATATGCAAAGGATTTTAAGACCCTCTTTGTACTCATTGGGAAAGGGTGTTGTGATTAATACAGATGTGACCATGGACTAGGAGTTTAAATGGCAGCATAAATATCATGAATTTTTTTATTGCATTTCTACATGTTTCCTTAGTTCAACTTGAAAACTATTGCAGTGAAATCTCTGAAGCAACCTTGTCTAGACATATATATATGCATTTCTCACATCCTTCTCTTTGCATTAATACTAATTAAGACAATTAATTTGTCATCAATATACCTTTGTTGTATTTTTACAGTTGGTAAAAAACAATAGGTTTTTGTTTTGCATTGTTTGTTTTTAAACAGTTTTATCATTTCTGACTGTAACAAACCAGCTCGTTTGTCAAGACTCAATTTGCATCCCACCTCTCCAATAAAGCACTTTCCTTTTTTTCCTTTTTAAAATATTTAGTTCACTGTCCTCTCCTTGTCTGTAACACAATGAAGCTGTCCTTCTTGCTCACAAAAGTGGTAATGTCCATACAGATGAACACTGCTCCAGCAGTCAATCCGAAACCAGGTTCTTTCCAAAAGGTGGCTTTGCTATCTTTCAGTGATCTTGAGTCCTGCACTGGATTTTCTGCATTAAATTCATTCCTGACTCCCACACATGCCAGTATGACTCTTTTTTTTTCTTTCTTTTTTCTTTTTTCTAGTTGAAACTTATACTCTGGGGATATCTTCTCACACCATGTATTTCAGGTGGAATTTTTTATCACAGTAACTGAGTAGCTGGGATTTTGTCCGAGTCTTGGGTGGAGATAACTCCTCCAAAGATCTGCATCCTTTAGCCAAAGTAATTGGTTTAGAACAATAAAATATCTCACCAGGATTATTGTTCCCTCAGTAATGAAAATATGTCAGTTTAGAGATTTTTAAACTATTGTGGTAAAGTTGTTTGCAGTAGGAGATGGTGAGTCCAAATTAAAAAAAATGTAGAGGGAGACAGAGAAAGAAAAAGATGCTGGACAACACAGAAAGAAAGATCTTTGACAACAGTGTCTGAGTCTCTGGATTCAGTCAAAGTGATCTCTAATTTTTATTTAGATAAGTAAGTTTATTTACTTCCTTTAAAAAATTGGGTATCAAAAGCAACTATATGGGTATTTACTAAACTGTTTCCTTCTGTATTAGTACTAGTTCTTTGGTGACCTCTACTAACATGGTGGACTATTAACAATGACATAAATCCTGTAGAAGTGCTTGAAGCCTGACCCAACCACACCTAGTTTGAATAAATGTTATGATAATTCAAAGTCATCTATTTTAAAAAAAATTAAAGGCTCTAAAGAGTCTTGAAGGAAATTAAAACAAAAAGAAAAAATGATTCTTTCAAGGAGCAGTTGGTTAATTTCCTCAATAACCACATTTCAAAAAACTCATGTCAAAATCAGGTTTTTGGCAAATGCTATCTCATTTAATGATTAAATGTTGCTTATGTAAATATGCGAAGTTAAGTTTATTCTTCTCTGGGTTTATTTTTTTTATTTGGGATAGGGAGAAAGAGAAGAAAAGAGAATAAAAAAGTTTGAAGATCTACATTTCCAGGCAAATGTCAATTTTTTCTTAATTTGGTATTTGACAGTAAAGGCACTAGGCTCAATTTGTGTGCAAAAATTCCTGAGCCTTAAAATCTAATGAAATTTGTCCAGCTAGATTTCAGGCATCCTTGATACCCATAACTCCTTTCTTCTTTCGTATTTCTTCTTTAAAAAATGGAAATGTCGGCCGGGGGCAGTGGCTCACGCCTATAATCCCAGCACTTTTAGAAGCTGTGATGGGTGGATCACAAGGTCAGGAGTTTGAGACCAGCTTGGCCAATATGGTGAAACCCTGTCTCTACGAAAAATACAAAAATTAGCCCAGCATGATGGCGCACAGCTGTAGTTCCAGCTATCCGGGAGGAGGTTGAGGCAGAAGAGTCGCTTGAACCCGGGAGGCGGAAGTTGCAGTGAGCTGAGATTGTACCATTGCACTCCAGCCTGGGCAACAGAGGGAGACTCTGTCTCAAAAAAAAAAAAAAAAAAAGGAAATGTCTATCCTAATTTCATGCCATCATTATATTTTCGAAGCATTTTAGAAGCATACAACTTTTATTGTATCACAGGTTCACAGTTGAAAACGAATTTTTTCTCGGGATGAATCATAGCAAACTCTCACCCATATCTGATTTAGATAAGATTTGGGAATGAGTTAAGACTTTGGGGGCTGTTGAGATGGGTGAATATATTTTGCAATAAGATGATGTGACGGACAGATAAGACAGTCACCTACAAGTCAAGGAGCGAAGCCTGGGACAGATCCTTTACTTATGAGCCACAGAGGGAACCAACTGTTGACTGATAACAATTCCCAAGAATAATACAGGAAACTTTAAAAAGCAGAGTATAGTGGACTTCTGACAACAGAGGGAAAGGAGAATAATGAAAGAAGATGAGGCAAGAGGGGATCTAGATAGTGGAGGGCCTAAAAAAGATGTTAAACATTCAAGTGTTATCCTCGGTGAACTAAGAAACCATTTATAAGATTGGTGTTTTAAAAGAAACGTTATGATTTAATGCTGAGTATAGGTTAGAGAAACATAAGAGCAGATATGAATTGATAAGTAGAAGACCTCTATAGTAGACTAAACAAGATAGTACTGATTGACAGTGGAGGTGTGAGGCAGAGGAGCAGACTATAGTATCCAGATATTGATAACAATGATAACAATTACCGCAGTAGAGATCAAAGGATGGTAAAGAGGCATGTACATCTATGGAGCAGACGAGCTCTGTTGTGAATGTATCTACCTTGATGTGCCTACAAAACAGCAGAGTGCCATTAGGCAACCAAATGATCATTTGAGTGTAAAACTCAGGAGAGGTATCAGGGCTAGAGAAAGATTTTCATCAATTGAAACATAATTATGATAATGGAAACTATTATTTAGCAAGTGTAGGTGTGAAAAAAGTACTTAACTTTTTAAGAGTTCCTTTTTAAACCGTAGATTTTCAGTCTCATAATGCCTAAATACTCTTGTCTTACAAATGCTTTAATTAGAATAAATAAAATACATTAAATTAAAAAACAAGCCAATTGTATTGCAATGTGCACTATCAAAAATATTTATAGGCAAATTTGCAATATAGTCAATATATGTGCTTCTTCACTGACACATTCAATATCAAGATGTATCTGATGTTTAATTACAATCAGCCACTTAGGAGGCTGAGGCAGGTGAATTGCTTGAGCCCAGGAGTTTGAGGCTGCAGTAAGCTATGATTGCACCACTGCACTCCAGCCTGGGCAACCAAGCAGGACACTCATCTCCTAAAAAAAAAGTATGCCAATTTCAAATTTGTATAGAGATAAATAATATTTTGAGATTCTTGAAATAATTATAATGTGATATATCATATTGTGATTGTGATATGTAATTATATGAAATTATCACTTATTTTATTCATGACAAATTTTCACACATTGCTAATACTAATGTATTTTGTAGCCTACATTTAAAGAAAAAGATGCATTTTAACTGGAGGCTAATGGAAAATTTTTTGTTTTGTTTGTTTTTGTTTTTGTTTTTCCCATCTGAGGTCATGGGGCTTCTATCCACAAACACTCAATTCTATGGAACTCAGGATAGATTCTGTAAAAAATGAGATATACAGCATAGTTCTGAGTTTTTCTCTGCATAGTCTAACAAGGAATAGGTAAAGGGAAAAAAAAAACACAGCAAGGGAGACATAACAAATCACTAGTTCATTAAGAGTAAAGCCCATGGAAGACATTTTAGGAAGACAAGGGAATAAAGTATTTTTAAGGGAAATAAAGGTCAAAATTATTGGATTGCAGCTCTGGAATTTGAAAAACACATGGATCTTGCTTTGTAATGCTCTAGGTGTATGGATTTACACTATATTATTTAAATCCTTTAAGCCTCAATTTCTTCTTGTGAAAGGATAATTTGACTTTATTAAATTTTCCAACTCTTTAATTATTCCTATAACCATGCCCTTTGAATTTTGGTTTTGAAGTTCTGCCTACTAAAGAGCTAGAGTCTAATTCCCCATATCTTGACTCTTGGACTTGGTCATGTGACTTGCTTTGGCTAAAAAAGGAAGTTCTAAGCTTAGCCCTTAGGAGGCATGACATACTGCTTCCTTGCTTATACCACTGCTATCACAGTTGCTGATGAAAAGTGTCCAGGTTATTGGGGTGTTAAAGAATTAGACAAAACACGCAAACAAAGCAAGGAAATAAGCAACAAAATCAGAGATTTATTGCAAATGAAGGTACACACCACAGGGTGAAAGCGGGCCAAGCAAGTGGCTCAAGAGCTCAGTTACAGAATTTTCTGGGATATAAATACCCTCTAGAAGTTACCCATTGGTTACTTGGTGTATACCCTACGTAAATGAAGTAGTGACCAGCAATCAGTCTGATTGGTTGTATGGAGCAATCAATCAGAGGCTGAAGTGAAGTTACAAAGTTACACCCTCTGCAAATGTCTGATTGGTTGTGGAAAGTGACCAACCAGAGCCTGAAGTGAAATTACAAAGTTATACTCTTTTGCAAATGAAAGCTTGGCCCATGACCAACCTGCTTGGTTGTGGGAAGGACCCAATCAGAGGTACTTTTAATTTTTCATCTGCCATACAGAAAAGAGTGGGGCATTGCAAATGGAGTAGCCTCTGGTCCTTTTTCTACTTGGGCATGGGAAGTTGGAGTTTTCCTTTTGATTTAGTTCTTGAAAGTCAGCATGGATTGGCCTTTGGTTCCCTGCCTCCAGACCCTAGTCTCCTGTCTCATCATTACAATAACATACTTGGAATAACTTGCTGGAAGATGAAAGACCTATGGGCAGAGTCAGGTCATCTTAGTTGCCCCAGCCAAGGTGAATCTAGATGTTCCAATAACTAGTGGCTCCTCTTAGACATGAAAAAGTCCAGCCAAGATTAGTGCAGCAGAATAGATAGGCTATAGCTTATTCCAGATGCTAGAGCAGTGAAAATTTATTGTTGTGTACCACGGAAGTTTTGGAGTCGTTACACAGAATTACTATGGTAATAGATAATTGATATTAATTGATACAGCCTAAAAAACAGAAATAGCAGCATTTTCTTTTTTTATAGTGTGTCATAAAAAATAGAGAAGACGGCCAGGCACAGTGGCTCATGCCTGTAATCCCAGCACTTTGGCAGGCTGAGGCGAGTGGATCACCTGAGGTCAGGAGTTTGAGAACAGCCTGGACAACACAGTGAAACCCAGTTTCTACTAAAAATACAAAAATTAGCTGGGCCTATGGTGGGCACCTGTAATCCTGGCTACTCTGGAGGCTGAGGCAGGAGAATCGCTTGAACCCACAAGGTGGAGGTTGCAGTGAGCTGAGATGGCACAATTGCATTCCAGCCTGGGTGACCAGAACAAAACTCTGTCTCAAAAAAAAAAAAAAAAAAAAAAGGAAGAAGATAAAATATACACAGCTGATTCTTGAATGACATGGGTTTTAACCGTGTGTGTCAACTTTTATGTCAATTTTCTTCAGCCTTTGCTACCCCTGTGACACTAAGACATACTTCTCATCTTCCTCTTTGTCTCAGCTTACTCAACATGAAGATCACGAGAATGAAGACCTTTATGATGGTCCACTTTCATTTAATGAAGAGAAACTATATTTCTCTTCCTTATGAATTTCTTAGTATCATTTTCTTTTCTCTGGCTTACTTTATTGTGGGAATACAATATATAATACAGATAGCATACAAAATATGTGGTAAGTGGCTGTTTGTGTCATTTGTAAAGCCTCTGGTCAAGAGTAGGCTGTTAGTTGTTCAGTTTTAGGGCAGTCAAAAGTTATACATGGATTTTTGACTACACGGGAGGTTGTCACCCCTAACTCCTGTGTTGTTACATTTTAGAAGAAATTGAGAAACTGTCCAGATTCAAAAGAAAGATAGGTAGATAGGAAGTTGTAATAAATGCTGTTTGGATGATAAGCAAAAGAACACTTAAATATACTATTATCAAGCTGATGGTCTCTACTATTTTAGAGCTGTCTTAATTAAGTAGTGACAGCAAACAAGAAAAAAAAAGCAACCTGTTCAGAGGAGTTTTGGAATAAATAAGAGATGAAAGGAAAGCTGTATGCTAATAATAACTATGGCTAACATTTACTTAGCACTTAACTGTATTCCAGGTATGATACTAGATATTTTATATACATGTCCTTTTATTTCATTCTTAAACAATGTGAATTTACCAACCTACTTTACAGCTAGCATGGAATAAAAGCACAGGTTAAAATTTTTATTTGGAAGGAACAATTTCTGTAACTTTCAAACAAAATACCTTATTTGACCTTTCTGACAAGGAAAGAGTGGTTTAGTATATTTCTCAGGAGGTATCATTTATGTAGTTGCCACTCCATCAGATGCATCTTATATTTTTCCTTGGATGGTTTTTTCAAAAAGAGGTTGTGCAGTATTGCATTTTAGCCACACTAACATGAAGCACTATAAATCTTCAAATGCTTGTTTAGGCATTTGCATCCATAGCTTCAGCTACTTGGCAAAGAATCCAGCGGAGCAAAATTCGAAGCAAAGCTGGTAAAAAGACCAAGATGCAAGCGTCAGGCAAAAGGAGCTGGGTTAGAATTTGTCACCAAGTTCAGGCCCTATGCCTCAGTTTCATCAACCTTAAATTCAAATATTAATGCGATTTCTCTATAAGATCGTCATGAGAATTAAGTGAAATTATACATGTGAATGCTTAATAAAGTGTCTAATACATTGATAATTATTTTTGAAGAGTAATCATGGTACCCATGATGACTAGTAATTGCAAATAGTTGATAAAATAAGATTAATATTCAATTTACTAATAGCGTGTGTTTAGGCATTACTGCCAAAATTTTAATACAAAGCGTGGATGCACACATATTAGTTCCATGAGAAAGCCTAAATCTTTAATTCTAGTGAGGAATAATTAATTTAGATACAAGAATATAGTATTAAGACTCAGGAATAAAGGATTCTGTTTCCAGATTTGTGAGTATTTTTGTGACCTCAGGTATGGCCTGTTGCTTTTGTAACCAAGATTCAATTTCCTCTTTTATAACATGAAGTAGGTAGACTCTAACTTTCTTTTATGAGAAAATATTCTGTGATTTTGGTCACCTTTGAATTTAGCATTCAGAAAGAATACCGGCCACTGTAGTCTGTACTCAGAACAGAAGAATAAGAATGAATGTATAATTTAAAGTAGCGAAGGTACCTCCCTTTGACTTTGTCAGCTTATTGGCCCTGGTTTCCTTCAGACATTACCTGCTACAGAGCCAAGGCAATATCAGAAATCTATGAAAGAAGTAGCAGACTTTCCAAGGACTATTTCAGAGTGACTCATTCTTTTCCAAGTCTTTTATAAGAAGAGAAATGAAGCATTAAAATGGACAACTTCTCCAGTGATTCTCAAGCAGGAAAATGTGGAAGCTTTAGGAAGGCCTCTGGCTCTTCTGTTCCACAGATAAAATTCTGCAAATTAATGTACGGCCAACACAATGAGGGGGTGGTTGTGATATGGAGGCTTAAGGGCAGTGAAAGCAGCATCCCTGTAATCCGGTGCCAAAAGACCTGCACAAGGGATCCTCTTCCAGCCCTGGGCAGTTCCTGAAATGCAACCCTGACTAACTGGCAGCAAATACTTTCATAGAAATGGAAGGAGTAAGCTACATGAATCCAGAAAGTTACCCTCTGTGACTGTGTCTGGTCTGGATAGGTATGTTGTGCTCTCATCTGTGGTCCATAGGCAACCAGCAGGCTCTTAGTGTTTTCCTTGATGAATTAAGAACTGGTCCAAAATTCTGAGTCTTTTTTTCTTAATTACACATATGCGTGTCAACACCTGTGTGCGTGTGTGTGTGTCTGTGTATGTCATAAAGATGACATTCTTTTTCACTTTAATGCATTACTCAGATATCCTACTGGTGACATTTTATTTTATTTTATATTACATTGATAAGAAAAAGAGAGTTTACTGATAAAAATATACCAAGTTCTGCATTTTAGACTCTACCACAAGTCCTGACTGCATTGTAAGACTGAACGGTACAGGTGCAAATGCAGCTGGTTAGAAATCATGTAATAGTCAAGAAAAGAGAGGTTTTGCAATTAAGATATTATCAATAAAGTTTCATAGTCATGTTTCACCACAAGTTTTAGCTGGGATTCTCTTTCATTTAATTGACATGTTTAAAAAAATTTTCACATTTGCTCTTTTGTAACTTGTGTGGTTATCAATTTTGTTGTTATTTTGTCTCTCTCTATCCCTCTGTTATCTCATATTTCTTCTCTTCCTAATAGTAGAAACAGACGTGCTAGGTGAACTATGGAGTCTTTCCTCTCACGTAAGTGGATCTAAATCTTGTCAAGTTTCAGAATCACTGCATTTAAGCACTGTTTCTGTGCCCAGTGCCTTTTCCCAGGCTCACATGTTTTTCACAATGCTGCTGAAACAAAATATCCTCCTGAAATTCCACTGGGGTTATTCTTGAAATATAACCATGGTGCATTGCATTGCATTACATACCTTGTTGGGTTGGTGTTTATTTCAGTTATTTTTGTTGCATAAAAAATTACCCTAAATTCAGTGTCATAAACAATCATTTTGTTGTGTTCAATGATTCTATGGATGCAGATTTCAGAAAGGATGCAGCAAAGATGCTGTCTTTCTATATGATGTCTGTAGACTGAGCCAAGAAAACTTAAAATCTGGGACTGACTTAACACCTGAGGACTGTGAAATCATATGAAGGTTCATTCATGCACAAATCTAATAAACTGTACTTGATGTTTTAACCTCTTAGACTTCATTGTTCTCTTCAGTAATATGGGGATAATTTTAGTACCTAATTCAGATTTCTTATAAATTTTATATATATTTTTGTATGTAAGTAGGCAGGTAGGTAGGTGCATGTGTCCCTCTACAAAATTATATGAACCAAGGAGACGAAGATTTATTTTATTTACGTATGTAATCATAAAATATTATGACCCCTAGTAAGTGCTCCTTGCATATTTCATATGAAAGAATGCAGAGAAAGTTTTTATCAAGGAGTCCCATATAAAGTAAAAGCTTAAAAATAATGTTTTTGTTTGAAAAAAAAAGTATTAGACTCCGTCTGGTAGACCATAATGGTTTTGAGCACAGACACTGAAAATATACTATCTAAATTCTAATGCTAGCTCCACTATATGCAAACAGTGGGCCTGGCTTTAGTTTTCTTATATGTAAACTACAATGATTTAAAACAATAGTTCCTATTCCTTAGCATTATTGTGAGGTTTACATGCATCCATCGAGTTGATGATGTACAAACTGCTAGACCAGATTTGGAACCACTGCTAGATATCTCACAGGGTGCCCTTTGACTACAGGTCAGTGATTTGGAAATGGGTTTCTATGGGAAAATAACTAAAGCCTGGGAATCCCGGAGACCCAGAAAAAAGGGCTGTATCAGAACCCAGTGGATTATAAGCCAGACGTTTAAAATGTGTATTTTCCTATTCTCAGCATGGATTTCTCTTAAATTCTCCCTTAGTAATTTATTTAGGGAAGCCTTTTGAAGACCTGTCTCTCTCAGCTGTCAGAAATGAAAGATCTTTCAAGTATTAAAAAGGAAAATGCCCTCCGCACTTCTTCTCTTGTATTCTGTTTGATTTAAGCATGTTGTGATAATCAGAAGAGAACCCCAAGAAGTGAAAACCCAAACAGAGCAGAACTACGAGTAGGTAGATCTACTACTCTCCATTTGAAAATTATTTTTTAATGTTAACCTTGAAAATGCTGAATTCAATTGTTTTAAACTAGTTGAAATTTCTTTCTAGCTTTGTACACTGAAGTCATGTTGATCACCTTCCCACCATCCCTATAAAAACAGCTTTCCATGAGTCAGTTTTGGAGGTAGAGTTTAGATAGGGACATAAAGTAATCTAATTAAACTAATTGAAAGTGATATATAAAATTTTTAACCTTCCAGAGACATTTCAATTTTAAATGAGGTAGTTTATTAAAAGTAATGAATCTCTAGTTGATGAAATGTCGGGCTGTAAAATAAAAGAACAATGAAAAAACCTAATACTTATTGAAAGTATACCATGTACCAGGATTTTACATATAACTGTTTTTAAAATATCTACTTTTACATATAACTTTTTTAAAAAGTTACATATTAAAGTTACATATAACTATTTTAAAAATAGTTATATAAAAATAATATCTATAAATTAATGCTTTACATAAGTATATATTTTTGTTTAAAAGATTTTTTAAAAGCTCCGAGAAGTTCTCACATTTGACTAAGTTGCATAGCTAATACAGCAAAGAACTTGGTATTGAAACTTCATTTGTGCAAAGGACAACTCCCATACCATATAACAATAATCCTGGCACCAGTAACTTCTTCATTCTGAGCCCCACAATAATTGGTTGGAACAATGTCAAGTAAAAATTTGGTACATCTAAATTCATTACATGAGAATATATTTTGATTGATAAAGGCATGTTATAAGTTTCACAACTATAACAAGGTGTGTAGAATTTTTAATAATGTGAATATGTTAAAACAGATGGGAAAATAGAGCCATTTTCATTGAGTTTGTAGAGTAAGGTCTGTTTTGTTGATCTATTTGTCATGAATGGGTATCTTCTTATTTTAAACTTTTTTTTGAGGTAGGGACAAGTTGCTAACTTTCCTTCAAAGGTCATAACTACTAAATAATTTTCTTATCACTGGAAACCTGTTGCCACTCTAATACTCTATAAATACATGACAAGATTATTGTAACAAATTAACATAGGAACATAAAACCAAATACCACATGTTCCCACCCATAATTGGGGGCTAAACATTGAGCATACATGGACTTAAAAATGGGAACGATAGACACTGAGGAGTGCTAGAGTGAGGAAGGAGGGAAGTGGGTGTAGGCCAACAACCTATTTATTGGGTACTGTGCTCCCTCCTTGTTTTATGGGACCACCTGTACCGCAAACCTCAGCATCATACAATATACCCATGTAACAAACTGCACATGTACTCCCTGAATCAGAAAGGAAGGAAGGAAGGAAGGAAGGAAGGAAGGAAGGAAGGAAGGAAGGAAGGAAGGGAAGGAAGGGAGAGAGAGAGAAATAAAGAAAGAAAGAAAAAAAAGAAAGAAAGAGAAAGACAAAGAAAGAGAAAAGAAAGACTACATGAAGACATTTTTGAAGAATAGAGAATAAATAAATACATGCATGGCAAGGCATGTATGGTATATTCATCCTCAGGATTTTTTGAAGACACCTTTGCATTATTGCCTTGGTTATTATGGAAATAATGTTTTGACTTATCAACATTTCTCTTTGCCTTGCATGAAATCCATATATATTTCCACTGACAGCTTCCTTCAGCATCAAAAAGTGATTTCTGTAACCACAATACATTTCCACAATTCCAGTATGCAACAATCAAATACCTGGACACACAACATTACATAGATAATGAGGAATGTTGGGCTTCATGTCCTCTGATAAACATTTATTTTTTGCTTGTCAGAAGCTTTCATTATTATTCCAAATATTTTGGCATTCAGTGGTAGGAACAATTTTTGTTTTTGTTTTTTTTAAAAAGAAGTCTTTCTCAAGAATGTTTTGTGATTAAAAAAAAATATATCCTTCAGAAAGGTTCCCTAGCTAGCAGAAGCAAAGAAAGATCAGTAATTTATTTAATAGATAAAACCACTTCATCAAATAGGACATTGTATAATGATTATCAGTATTAAAATGCCAATTTGTATATTTTCATGTATCTTTTACTCAATCAAAACAATGTGAAATGTCCTTGAAAATACTGTGTTCCCAAGCTTCCAAGGTTTTTAAGAAGAGACACAGCCCTTTGTAGGGTGCAGAATTCACAGGTGACATTCTCTTCATTTGGTGTACTTGGCATTTCCTTAAAAAGAAAGCCCATTAACATTTATCAAATCTGTTTTGATATTCTATATATTCTATCTACCTGGTAAACTCACTTACGGACTTATTTATGCCTGTAGTTGTAAAATTGCAACACTGTTTTCTTGATCTTTAGCATCTATCAATTATTTGAAAGTCCACAGGCTGGGCAAATTTTACTAAGAAAATAGAAAGTACTAGACTCAAAATCAGATGGGATACTTCTCATTAAGTTACAGAAAATATGGTAAAATACACCTTGTTCATTTGGAAGATATCTCTCCTTGTGTGTTAGTGTTTAATATTATTCTAACATTCAATGAAACATTTATTTTTACCTCTTGAATAACTTATTTCATTGTATTTATTATTTCTATGTACAGGAAGGTCTTGGTTCTTTTATAAATCTGATGTAGTCGAGGTACTTTTCCCAGGCTCCATATCTTTAAATGTAAAAAATAATTATTCAGCATCATTCATATTTCAGCATCTGTGTTTATCACCTGGAATCTGTGCTTTCTGTGCCATCCCACTTTCCAAGAGATTTTCTCAAACATCTGTCTCATTTTTATTGATTTTAGAGAATCCAAGTTAGAAATCAAGGATTTTTTGTTGTTGTAGTAGCTGCTAAAAGAAATAAATTTATGGCATTGCCCAGAGAAAAGAGACCCAGGCAGCTGAATTTTTCAATTTAGTTTCTTTTTTTTTTTCAGTTTTACTTATTTGTTTTTTACCTTTCATTTGGAAACAGATTTATTTTCATACAGTAGAGCTGCCTGACTCGCCTGAAGACACATCAAATCCCAAAGTGTAGTTAGTTATTCTCCATTTACTTGTCAATACATTGGGGCCATTTTATCTGTATGGCCTATGGAAGTAAATCAGACAAAAAGTCCTAACTTCGTGGACTGAATTACCATATTGACTGATTTATCTGATCAATTCTATTAAAATAATTCAACCAGTGGAATGTCTAAAAAATATAAAGGCATGAAATAATTCTAAACCTCTGACACCTATAATAATAGTCTGCTGCATTTAAAAGTTAAACTCAGACACAAAAGGAAATACAGATTCTCAACACAAAAACATCAATAATCTAATGAATTGCATTTGTTGAAATAGCCATTTTCCTTTCAGTCTTCTGAATTGTACATCTGACAGGGGCCAATAATAAACCTCTCTGATAGTCCGCTCACATGATGATAGCTGTCTAGCAGCTGTTAACTGAGATAGTATTATTGTAATAATACTAAGTCAGAGAGAGGATGTAGTATATTTCCAGTGTGGTGTCATTAATTCCGAAAATTACCTTTAACCAACACCACTCAAAGTACTATAATAGTATTTTAAGTTTAGCCTAAGGTGACTTTCATGTCAGCTGAGCCTAAGGTTTTCTCTTTCTGTGCGTAGTGAACTGTAGCCTAACTGGATGTGTAATCGGACTGTAACCTACTCTTGGACCAAGTAGCCGAGTCTCAGCCAATCACACAGGCCATACTTCAACTACTAACAGGCAACAAACTGTTAGTGTTCACCTAAGACAAACTAATCTGGCTGTTTCAGTACCTCACTTCTGTTTTCTATATATCACTTTCCTTTTTCTGTTCATAAATCCTTTCTGACCACAGGACAGCCCTAGAGTTTCTGTAAACTTTTTCTGGTTTGGGTGGCTGACTGATGTGCACATTGTTCTGTGCTCAATTAAACTCTGCTTAATATAATTTCTCTAAAGTTTTCTTTTCACAATAACTTCTATTTTTCTTAAATATTCATTGAAAACAGTATTCTAGAAAATAATTACTCAGTTCTTTATAATATAGACTTCTAACATTTTTAAAATTGTTATTGTGAATAACTGGAAGAGAAAAAATATACTTTTCTCAATTTTCACTGTAATCATTTGTTTTCATGACATATAGTGATATCAATAAAAGAAACAGAGCAAGAAAAATTTAAACTTTAGACAGCAGCATAATTTTTACCTCTAAAGAAAGATTCCTTATTCCATTATTGGTATTCTGTTCTATGCCTTGAAACACATTCTGTCTGTGTGGTTTATTCAAAAATGCGTATCATTTGAAGTGACTTTTACTTCAAGGCCACCTAAATATGCTATTATACATCAATGAAAATATCAGATAATGCATGTCTATTTAATGCAAATACTGTTTTCTGCTTAATCCTTTATGGTTTTATTTAACCACTTTTTATATGCAATGTATAGTAATGAAGTGACCTTAGTAGACCATAATTATGTTAAGAATGATTTTCTTTTGTGTGTGTGTGTGTCTAGTTCTTTTATCTGGACAGAATAGTGTGGGATCTATGAATGACAGCTACAGAGTAAATTATTAATCTATCAAAGGAGAGAGAATAAGCATTTGCCTTTGCTTATCTCTTTGAATAATACTTGGGGGCACTATCTCTGTCCCATGCACTTTTTGATAACTAGACTGTATATATAATATGACACAATATTAGGTACATATACATATTTTATATGTATCTGAACCCTCTTCATTCCCATCACTATAGGCACAGAACTACATGTCAGTCCCACGCCTTTATCGATTTATTAGAGGTTTACCATTTACATCACGGAATTTTGTTCAGTGATGGAAAGTAAGACTATATTTAAAAGTTCGCCTTGAAAATTATTTTCAAGTTAGTGTAATGATTTCAAGCTTCTCTAAAAAAAGAGACAAATATTTATTTAAAAAAAAAGAAAGCATATTTTCAACTGAGTTTGGTTATGTAACTCATTTCCTGAAAACATTATAAATTGCAACATGTCCAGATAAAATGTTTAGAATGTAAATGTGAATATTAACTTCAGACCAAGGGCATAATGCATAGCAATTGAAATAGAAATAGAGTCACATATAAAGCAAAAGAGCATATGTCTAATATATTTCATATTATATACACATATATCTATTACACACTTGGTCTGAAAGTTAATATTACAAATATTGTAAGAATTTACATTTGTATATTTATATTATGTAACATATTTAATGATGTATATAGAGTATCTATATCTAACACATTTTTTATTGTATATAAAATATACTGTATATAACAGCATTAGAAATACAGTATAATATGTGTATAAGTTACATTGGGACTCTATGTAAAGTATATATATATAACAAATTGGAACTATATTGTAATACACAGTAAATATCAATATGTATATTTTATATATTATATATTTGAATATATGTGTATATTTATATTTATATTTAAGACATATACCATAACATTATTAAGCATTATAAAAATTGTTATATCTTGTATAGATGTTTTCATAGCTTATGCTTAGTTATACCTTTTTGGTCAGGAATGCAAACCCTAATGTGTTTTTATGAAAATGAAAATCATGGCAATCTATTGGATGTTATATATGCTAGAAATAAATTGTGTTAAAATTTTATGAAAGCCTGTATAATTTGTTGAAACATTTTAAACATTTTTAATATCAAAAAGTTATGTGAGTCTGTGTGTATGTACGCAAATGTATGAAAGCATATGTAAAATGGGTGTGCTAAATAATTATAGATGCATTGAAACTGGGCCCAAGAGAGTATCAAACTACTGCCATGAGTATAAGCCATGCAGTCATTTTACCTTGTAAATTCAAAAGACGTTATTCATGCTATCTATGTGATTGTATATTAAAAGAAACAAGACAGATTTTAGCCAATATATAAAATGAAGATACAAAAATTTTATGTGCTTGTATCTCTTCTTTAGCTGCCACGTAATTGTCTTGTAAACTGACATATGCTAACTCTATTGAGTCTTCAGGTAAGACAGCAATTCTGTGGTATGCGTAGACATTCCAAGTCTTAGTCAACAAAGACCTCAGGGTTATTTTTAACAGATTCAAATAAAAATGCTTCTCTCTTTGTTTTTTGTTGTTTTGAGTCTAGGATTTTACTTATTTTGATATATTTGAGAGAGATTGTTCCCGAATGGAAGGATATTGCTAGCTTCTGCCAGTTGGCTGCTGGTGAAGGTCTCGGACAGGAGGTATAAACTACAAGATTCCAAGCCAACAATGAGGCGAGCCCACTTTACATAACAGGCTATCACATGCAAACATAATTTTTGTTATATTTTTGTCATTGCTTTAGTAAAGTCTTGTCTAAATATTTCAGCATGATATTATCTAGGCTTCAGGATATTTAGGAAATGTTTATATGTTCATACTAAGCTAAAACAGTATGAAGAATATGCACTCACTCTCAGAGTGGTAGCAGTTGTTAGAATTTAGTAGAAATCCTTCAGGAAATTCTCAGTAAAATGGGACACCATTCTGAGGCCTGACTGTATTCCCCATGTGGAGATTCTCTCCCTAGCCAAGCTTGAAGAATTGGGATTATTTTCTTATTTGTTTCTTCCACTCCCTCCTCCTTTTTTTCTGTTTCCAGTATTCTTTTTTAAAGAAATTTCCCAGATGTATTTATGGAGACATATACATAACTGTAATTGGTGTGTTTGCGTGTGCGTGTGTGTGTGTGTGAGAAAACTGCAGTAAACCATTGATTGTCATTAGTTGGAGTAATGTTCTTATCCCTGTATAGATTATTCTATAGAGATATATAAACGTGATTTTAAAATCCATCTTCTCTGGTGAAGCATAGGACCCTATCTTTGTGTTGTTGTTGTTGTTATACCGATATTTCATCTGTAACATTCTGCCTACACAGAATGAAGGAGGCAATGAAATGAATTTGTGATCCAGGTGGAAGAAATGAAATTAAAATAGGAGGAGGCTGATAAAATACATTTTGACAGAAATAGAGAAGTCTTCTTTAAATATCAAATAATTGCATAGAATGCAGGTGTGAGTTTTGATGGATTAACATAGAGATTTACACTTTACTGGAATTTTACAGATAATTTCTATATAACTGCCTAATAAAATGAAAACTGATAAATGTTTTAAAAAATACAATAATAGACTTCCATGTTTGGGAAATGGAGTAGACAATACTTTTTCATCTTTATCCCCATAAGGTATATGAAATCACCTGTAATATTATTGTAAAACTAATGGAAGAAGTCTCTGAAAGGTGGAAAGAACAAGGCAGACTGCCTAGCTACCTAAGACCCAGGAAAGAACACAGTGTGAAATTTTCAGATTTCCTTTTTGCTTCATGTACCCCGAGCTTAGAAAAAGCTGACAGTGGGTAAAGATGACAAAAGACCCAACAGAAGCCTGTTCTTTCTAGTGAAAAAAGGATAAGGAAAGGGACACCATAGCAAGACAGAAAACGTTTAGACAGTAACTGTTCTACCTTCACAAACAACATAAAATTAAATGTGACCTGACCCAACCCAGGATGGTAAAGGCTGAGGAGGCAGCCTAAAGCTCCATGTTGACAAGGTGTAAATGTAAAGAGTTTCCTGAACCATCATGCCAGGGTGGTGTCATAGTAAAGCAAGTAGGGAATCAGGATCTTTCATCTCATTATTAGGTAGTAACAAGTCTCCTTCCCCCAAATATCAGTGGAGACCATCTGGTGGGCCTTAACTGCTTATGATGAACACCCAGAAGTAGCAAGGCGTCCTTCCATTCTTCCTGCAGAGGTAATGTCAAAGAGGCCTAATGGAGATTCAAGACTTTCACCATCACCCAGCAGCAATGATGTCACCCAACTAGAGTCACATAGGAAGCAATAACTAGGAACTTCCACCACTCCCAGCCAGGCGAGAGAGGCCTAGAAGGAAGCTAGAAGTCTCATGACCACTCAGAAGTAACAAGAAGACCTTTTTCCCCCAAGTGTCAACTGTGGTCAAGTGAGGAACTAGAGTTTCTACCTGCAGTGGCAGTAATGACACAGCCTCTCCTGTTTCTCTGCCAGACCCATATTGGGGAAACCAGCTAAAACAATACGTTTAAATAAGATTCAGGATCCCATTACCTAATATCCCAGTATTCCAAATGTAGAAAGAATCAGTAGATGTTAACACTGAGATTATAACAATTTTAGAATTATCTGGTAAGTATTTTAAAGCAGCCACCATAAAAGCATTTCAACAAACAAATTACAAACATGCTTGAAACAAAATTTTTAATAGGAAGTTTCAGCAAAGAAACAGAAATTTTCAGAAAGAAATAAAACAAAGGAAAAACAAATGCCATATTAGAATGGAAAAATAAAATTTCCAAAATAAAAACCTCAATCATGTGCTCAACAGTACCATGGAGGAGGCCTAGAGAGAGGAGAAATTGTCAAACACTGGCACATCACTGAGGCAGACAGTCTCAGAGGCCATGGAACAGAAAGATGTCTCAAATTGAGATGGTAAAATCTTGAGGAATTCATATGCTACAGTTAAAACATAAAACTAAGGGCAAAAGAAAAGATATGAAGTAAGTTAATACAATTAGGATAGTTTGCAGATGAGATGGAAGAAGCACACTATGAAATCCTGATTATGCAGTATTCTATGTTCTATCTTTTTATTTTTTTTTTTCCTTTGGTGCACCAGGCTTCCTCGCTAAGCAAGATGTAAAGGTAAACAAAAAAGCTTGACTGCACGTGGCAGGTATGCCTGGCTGCATCAATAACTCATTAATAAGCTGCTGAGAACTATTCTTTTTATCTGTGTGTCTTTGCCAGACGTGGGACAAAAAGTGTGTCACAAAGCACGTCTGATTTAAGAAAGTCGTGAATCTAAAGGTATTTAGGAAGATTTGATTTGCTCAATTTTTAGACAATGTTAATTATACTTATGCTCCATTTATTCCACATGTATCCACTATGTCTAAAAGGTTTGTGGAAGGAAGGGCAAATAAAAATTTAAAATAAGAGGCTTAATTCTGCCTGTTGAATCGAAGAGAAGGGATCCTTTTACTTGGAGTATTTATTTTAGAAATCATATAAATACTTTCGCCTCTCTTTGAAATGCATATAAATTCTCTTGAAAACTAGATAGGTTTATTGTCAGATCAATAACCCAGAGATTTCTTTCGCAAGGTCCTGGAAGCCATTTGTTTGAAATGTAAACATCAAGGGAGATCTTACCCCTATTTCACTGTTTCTGTGGGAGAGTAGGAGCCTAACTTAAGTAGGTGCCTTGCTCCACTTTGCGAAACCTGTTATAAACATATGTGAAGTTTGTTTCTTCTCAGAATAAAGCCAATTACCTAAAACTGATGATGACTCCTGTTACCAGGAAAGTTTAGGATGATACCAAGTCCTCTTACTTGAGGATTAGTTTTTGTTTATCTTGAAAACATTCATGAAATAGGTTGTATCTGCTTGGTTATTTAAAAAGAGTGTGAGGTTTTTTCTTGACTTTGCAGTCTTAGTGGATTGCCTGTGATGTACATTGCTTGTTTAATAACAAAATCGGTTTCTTTCTCTACTACCTTTGTGTAGAGGATTTCTTGATTGCTAATTGATTTTGTTTTTAATTGTATTTTCCCAACATTAGTAACTTAGTATCTATATTTAACATGTCTTATGAATTTTCCCCTTTTCTCGCAAAATACTTTCATAATTACTTGTTACTGAGCACATCATATGAGTTTTTCCAGTTGTTCTATTTACTTGATTTTTGTTTGTTCTCCATAACAGATTCAAATGTTCTCAAATTGTATAATATACACAATTTGCATCTCTCACTTCTAAAAAGTTAGTGATGCAACTGTAAGCTAGAATAAGGAGGACATGGCAATTTCAAATCTTTAGTCCAGCTAGTTTGAGACCAGGAATTGAAAAGTTAGAGCTCGAGGACCACATCCATGTTCCATTTCCCATTACAGTAAGAAAATAGTTTAACCAGGATTGCAAATATAAACATAAACTCTCTTGAGTATTTCCAGACACGTATGCAGAAGAGACACTTGAAAAAAGGTTGAATGTCCTTCAATGAGCCAAAGAGAGCATTTTCATTTTCCTAAATGTTAATGTAATTTAATTTGTATGCTAATAAAGTAACCCATGAAATAAAGATAAGTGTTTCATTTTGGAAATGCTATCAGTATGGAAAGGCATTGGAAAGACACTGGCTCTCACTACAACATTCCTATTTAAATTTAACTTGAAATGCAAGCACTTTAATTCCATGAGTTATACTTCCCAATATGTAGCTGCTAATATGGCTGCTAATATGACAATTTTTGCATAAGTTTTAATTGATGCAGTTAAAATTATTTGGCACAAGCTGACATAATCTGTATTTCTTGAGGGATATAGTTTTTCTGAACAGAAAAAAAAAGATACAGAAATATTTACAGTGCTCCCCTCTTCTCAGCACACCAAAGAAAGAACTATTTTCATTCTTACCTTCTTATCTACAGTCTCTCTCAAAGCAAACAGGTTTTTGTGATGCAGAATTAAAGACTTGATTAGAAAACTACAGAATCAGAGAGGAGGCAGATAACTAGAATGCCTTAGCAAAGAAATGTAAAATCAACTTACATGATAAAAAGACGAGGGTAATCAGGAAAGAGGAAACTCAGAAGGAGCTACTTTTCATAGGGAAGGTAGAGGAGGTTGGGTAGAGGACATGGTAGGGGTTAGCAAAGGAGAATGTCTTAAAAAATACAAGGCTTGAAAAAAATTACAAAGAAAAATATTCTTGGGATGATCTTTGGAATTTCACTTTTAATGTTGCCTGATTATTACACACAAAGTAAAAGACTCTTCTTAGAATTAGATTTTTTGTGAATGTGACATCATTTAAACTATATAGGGCTAGCTTCAATAGGTTCACAATTGAGGAAGCCAGGCAGCTTCTCTGACACAAGTAATGGTCAGGCACACCTAAGGCTAATACCATTCCCTGTTACACTAAGCCTGAATCAAATTATTAAACTATGGGTCATGGAAATGGGTCTCTAATTATGAGTCAGTGTGATCCTTAGAATAATTCTTTGATATATTAACAGTATTTTGGAAAGAATGACATTCCAATTTGCAAATTAAGAAATATGTGCTATTTGAAACTGAATGTTCCAGGCAGATAGCTAACTAAATTTATTTAGTGATGCAAAAGTTAACTGGATATGGGGGAAAAATTCATTGGGAAGAGGTAAAGTAGAAAATAATTTTTACTTCCTGTTTACTATGTATTAATAAATTAAACTTCATTTATATAATTATACAAGTGTGAGGCCAAATTTATTTAAGCTAATTCAAAGCTAATGCTAGATTCCATTAATGCAAAGACATTCATTTGGGTTATAAAGAGCAATGTTAGGAGACATATGATTTAAAAAGCTTTGGAGCTGCTGGCATGGAAATCAGCAATAAAAAATTTGAGATGGCAGAGATAATTAATGAGCTAGGATTCAAATAGAGTGACTTTGAATTATGGTTGGAATATGTCTCAGAAATCACACATGGAGAGATAGGCTCAGAGACAAAAGACAATGCCAGCTTGTGAGAATTTATGATGACTGTCATAAGGGTCATTTTTGACACAAATCCATAAAGGCTGACAGTTATGCATAGGACTAGAATAAGCGCCTAATAGAATGGACAGTGACTGGAATTCATATTCTGAATTCAATACAGCAAGCCAGTGACCCAGGGAAAAGTTGTCTTTTTTTGTTCTCCAAATGGAAGAACCATTCTTGTGAACTACCTGCTAGCAAGCCACAGAATTAAGCACTTCAGGTAAAATTACAAAAGGATGATGTACAGTTAGAAATAATAAATAATAAACAATATTTTTTGCTCTGAAGGACATCTAAATTCTAACAGTTGGTAAATTCAAACATGGGTAGGAGGAAATGGTAGATAGCTTTGTTGGTCAACAAAGACTCAGGACCAAATAACACAATGCAAATCGTAGATACCTGTTGGACCTAAGTTGGAAGTTTTACAAACATAGTCCCATATGTTGGATATGCCAACTTCCTCAAGATGGAAAAAAAAAACGAAAACAAAAGCCAGTATACAGATTCCCTAAACCCAATTGTTCAATCATAAGATCCTTAAAGAGGCAACTTCTATACTTCAAGCTGGAAGCTGTGCTCCTAATTTATTTATCATCAGAAGATTGGGTCATAAGATCCTCTGTTGTTATTCAGTTACTTATTTTCTGATTCTTTTATGACCTATAGATAGGTTAAACCTTGATACTTTAAAAGTCAGGAAATAACAGATGCTGGAGAGGGTGTGGAGAAATAGGAATGCTTTTACACTGTTGGTGGGAGTGAAAATTAGTTCAACCATTGTGGAATACAGTGTGGCAATTCCTCAAGGATGTAGAACCAGAAATGCCATTTGACCTAGCAATCCCATTACTAGGTATATACCCAAAGGATTATAAATCATTCTACTATAAAGACAAATGCACAGGTATGTATATTGTGGCACTATTCACAATAGCAAAGACTTGGAATCAACCCAAATGTCCATCAATGATAGACTAGATAAAGAAAATGTGGCACATATATACCATGGAATACTATGCAGCCATAAAAAGGATGAGTTCACGTCCTTTGCAGGTACATGGATGAAGCTGGAAACCATCATTCTCAGCAAACTCTCACAAGAACAGAAAACCAAACACCACATGTTCTCACTCATAAGTGGGAGTTGAACAATGAGAACACACGGACACAGGGAGGGGAACATCACACAGTGGGGCCTGTAGAGGGCTGGGGGGCTAGGGGAAGGATAACATTAGGAGAAATACCTAATGTAGGTGATGGGTTGATGGGTGCAGCAAACCACTGTGGCACGTGTATAACTATGTAACAAACCTGCACGTTCTGCACATGTACCCCAGAACTTCAAGTATAATAAAAAAGAAATAAATAAATTAAATTAAATTAAATCTTAAAAAATGTAAAAAAAAAAGAAATTTTAAATACTAGTGCCAAACTTACTTTGAATATGGAAAAAGATTTTAAAAATATAGTCTCTTTATTCCTCATTTCCTCTTCATACCAAAACTATTGGAAGATATTTAATTCTCAGATTAATGCTTTTCCTAAAAAATATTTATTCTTGTATGATTTGTTAAAGGAGATTATAATGGAATCAGCTGGTTTCCAAATGAAAGCATCTGCAGGAAGGAAGAGGTAAAGGAAGAAAAAGAAAGAAATTTGAAGAAAAAGATAAAAAGAGGAGAGAAGAAAGGATAAGATGATTATTGGATTTTATTTTGATATTGGTGATCAGAGGGATGTGTGTGTGTTTTTGTATGTGTGTATAGAGCATGATGAAGAATAATGTGGAACCATGTGATAGGATACAATTTGTTATTGAATATACTAAGAAACATTGTTTTTGTGGGTACATAGTAGGTGTATGTATTTATGAGTTTCATGAGATGTTTTGATATAGGCATGCAATGTGTAATAATCACATCATGTAAAATGGAGTAAGCATCTGTCTCCTCAAGCATCTATCTTTTTTGTTACAAACAATCTGATTATATTCTTTTAGTTATTTCAGAATGAGACAGCTGGGTGGGAAGGGGTTCCCAGAGAAACTCCAACCAGCCTGCACATTGGGGGAATGCACATTGGGGTGGAGCCACAGAAGTTAGTGATGTTTATAGTGGAAAGGAACCTGGGGCCTCCTTTTCCTGTATGGAACGTGGAATTCAATCTGTGAGGCGGAAAGCCTAGACTAGAAGGACTCTCACTCTGCTGAGTCCCTGTTTCCACCCTTTTTCTTCCTTTTTGCCCAATAAATCCCATTATTCTCACCCTTCAAATTCTCTGCAAGCCTAATCTTTTGTGGTGACAAGGGCCCGTCTTTAGCTGAACTAAGGAAAATACCTGCAACAAAAATGTAGAATTAAATTATTATTGACTATAGTCACTCTGCTGTGCTATCAAATACTAGGTCTTATTCATTCTTTCTAACTCTTTTTGGTATCCATTTACCAGCCCCACATCCTCCCTATACCCCACCACCCTTCTCAGCCTCTGGTAACCATCCTTTTACTCTCTGTCTCCATTAGTTCAGTTGTTTTGATTTTTAGGACCCCAAAATGAGAATGTGATATTTGTCTTTCTGTGCCTGGCTTATTTTACTTAGCGTAAGGACCTCCAGTTTCTTCTATATCGTTGCAAATTACATTATTTTGTATGGTTGTACTCCATTTTGTGTTTGTGTGTATACACACGCACACACACACACACATATACTTTATATATATATATATATATACATACACACACATACCATATTTTCTTTATCCACTGATTTGTCAATGGACACTTAGATTGCTTCCAAACTTTGTGAATAATGCTGCAACAAATATGGGAGCACAGCTATCTCTTCAATATATTGATTTTCTTTTTAGGGGGTATATATCCAGCAGTGGGATTGCTGGATCATATAGTATCTCATTTTTAGTTTTTAAAGAGCTTCCAAATTGTTCTTTGTATTGGTTGCACTAATTTGCATTCCCACAACAGTGTACGAGGGCTCCCTTTTCTCCACATTCTCACCAGCATTTGATTTTACTTGTCTTCTGGTTATATGCCATTTTAACTGGAGTGCAATAATATTACATTGTAGTTTTGACTTGCATTTCTCTAATGATCAGTGATGCAGAGAACCTTTTCAATTGCCTGTCTGTCATTTGTATGTCTTTTTGGAGGAATATCTATTCAAATATTTTTTCTGTTTTTAAAATGAATTATTAGTTTTTTTCTATAGATTTGTTCGAGCTCCTTATATATTCTGGTTATTAATCTCTTGTCAAATGGGTAGTCTACAAATGTTTCCTCCCATTCTGTGGGTTGTCGCTTCACTTTGTTGATTGTTTCCTTCACTGTGCAGAAGCTTTTTAACTTGATGTGATCCCACCTGTCCATTTGTGCTTTGGTTGCCCGTGCTTGTGTGGTATTACTGAAGAAATTTTTGCCCAGACCTATGTCCTAGAGAGAGCTTCCTTGATGTTTTCTTGCAGTAGTTTCATACATTGAGGTTCCAGTTTTCCCAGACAATTTATTGAAGAGACTGTCCTTTCCTCAACATATGTTCTTGGCACCTTTGTTGAAAATGAGCTCAATGTAGATGTATGGATTTTTCTCTTGGTTCTCTATTCTGTTCTATTGGTCTATGTGTCTGTTTTTATGAAAGTGTCATGCTGTTTTGGTTACTAGAGCTCTGAAGTATAATTTGAAGTCAGGTAATGTGATTCCTACAGTTTTGTTCTTCTTGGTTAGCATAGCTTTGCTTATCCTGGGTCTTTTGCAGTTCCCTATAAATTTTAGGAATTTTTTTCTATTTTTGTGAAGGATGTCATTGATATTTTCATAGGGATTGTATTGAAATTGTTGATTGCTTGGATAGGATGAACGTCTTAACATTATTGATTCTTACAGTCCATTAACATTGAATATCTTTTTATTATTTGGTGGTTCTTTTCAATTACTTTGATCAGTGTTTTATAGTCTTTATTACTTTTTATAGTTTTTTTGTAGTTTTCATTACTTTGCTTAAATTAGTTTCTCAGTACTTAATTTTATTTGTGGTTATTGTAAACGAGATTACTTTTCTGATTATTTTCAGATTGCTCATTGTTGGCACATAGAAATGCTACTGATTTTTGTGTATTGATTCTGTATCCTTGAAATTTACTGAAGTTTTATTAGTTCTAACATTTTTTTTGGTGGTCTTTAGGTTTTTCCCAATATAAAATATCATCTTCAAGCAAGGATAATTTGACTTCTTCCTTTCCAATTTGGATGCCCTTTATTTCTTTCTCTTTTCTAATTGTTCGAGCTAAGACTTAAGAGAAATTACTGATTCCACCTCACAAATCTCCTCCTATCTCTATTTAACATTACTTAACAAAGAATTTGTGAAAGAACTTAGTCATATTATACAATAAAGAAATTAAAGAAAAATGATATGAGAAGGCAAATGATACACTGTGTGCTGAAGGCAGAGAGATGATTTTTGAAGGGTTCAAGTTTGGCAACCAAAAATAATGTTTGAAGGCTGAGTGATTAGTGACTAAGATGTTCTAGGGAATATATTTTGTGGGGAAAATGGCAAAAGATAAAAGTGACTATAAAAAGAGAAAAGGGACTATAGAATTTCTGTGGTGCTTCCTGATTGAATCCTATTTAACACCAGTTGAGAGCAGGAATAAATAATGGACTTACTTTTGTTGCTTTCTGTTTTATCACAACACAAATGTTGCATAAGCATTACTCATAACTTGCAGAAAATGCAACTTCACTCTTCAGTCTTCCACTGTTCATATTAAACTTCACTCAGTGGGAAGAGGTGTTTTCCCTGACATCAGACTAAAACTTAAAAATGCTTATTCACTGGCTGGGCGCAGTGGCTCACGCCTGTAATCCCAGCACATTGGGAAAGCCAAGGCAGGGGATCACAGGGTCAGGAAATTGAGACCATCCTGGCTAATACGGTGAAACCCATCTCTACAACAAAATACAAAAAATTAGCTGGGCATGGTGGCACGTGCCACCACATGCCTGTAGTCCCCAACTACTTGGGAGGCTGAGGCAGGAGATTCGCTTGAACCTGGGAGGCGGAGCTTGCAGTGAGCCGAGATCAAGTCACTGCACTCCAGCCTGGGCAACAGAGCGAGACTCCATCTCAAAAACAAAAAACAAACAAACAAAAAAGTCTATGCACTTTGTCTGAGAAAATGGCAGTTTAATAGTCATTTTGTCACACATACAGTCTCTATTCAATATCTAAAATGTGCAGTAAAACATATGAATTATAAATTTGAAGTTGATTTGACAGTAAAATCGTTCTTCTCACAGTTTAAATTTGATAGCAAATGGAAACTCATAGTGCAAAGAAAATAACACAGTTCGAGTCTTCCTTCCTCCCCTTTTTCCCATTTCTCCTCTTCACCTCCCTTGCGGCTTACTAGCCAATTCTGAAGTCTACTAAGTAAGATTTATAGCTAAGGAGAGAAGAGTATACAAAATATTTTTCTGTATTATTTCATCCCTGAGAATGGCTAATATTTAAATATCCCTCTCTCTCACTGGGTCTGACTATTGTGTCCTCTTTCCTGGGCAGAATAACCTCTATTCCAGAAGATCGATTGCTTTCTTTTAGCCCCAAGAAATCCATTCATTTTCACCTTTTTGATATGGGGTTTTCTTACTTCTCTAGGCAGTTATTTTACAGAGAATAATATCTATAAGCTGACAATTTTTTTAAGTATGGCTATACACTGATCCATTCTTTGCCCCATGCAAATTCTGGAAGTGCAAGTTTATAATGTTATAAGTCTTTTTTTTTTTTTAGCTTAGCTTGTTTTGTCAGAATGGGTCTGGTACCAGTACTCTGTTATTCTGGGCCACAGGAAAAATAAACTATATGAAAGTTTCCATTACTAAGATGGAAGCAAAAGGATCAGGCTTCTGCATTCCTCCCCACATTGGGATGCAAAAGGGAGACAGATGAGGACTTATACCTACCAATTGCTCTCTCCAAAATGGCCTGGATATTCTGATCCAATCCATCTTTATAGCCTTATTTTGTCTGAAGGCCCAAGAGTCATGGAACCAAATTTCATTATTTTTCTTTGTAAATTTTACATATGGTGCTTTTCCCTTGGAATTAACTTCTCTGTATTTTGAAGATGTGTTCACAGTTTCAATTTAGTATTGGGTTACCCACTTACCTTGTTTGTCAGGTGTGAATCATTCAAACCATGTTAATTAGAGCTTTCAGAGAGCTATACCTGTAGAGAAGATTATGCTTTATGGGGCCATCTTCATTTACTATTAAAATTCTATTTGGTAAAATAGAGGAGGATTCTTGTATACAATAATGCAGTTAAGGAACCAGAAAACAGAGAAGTAAAGTGACTTGATCAAAGTCAAACAGCTGGTACGTTCTGAGCACAAAATTCGATAGTGGAAAACACTGACTCTTAGCAAGGGGGTATTTTTATTATACCCCACTAACATGTGGATGAATTTCAGCAATTATTCTATTTTTGTGAAGAATAGATCAGTTCACTGCAGGTATATTTGAGAAAGGAAGATAATGGGTAGAGTCTTGACATTCTATAACCTTAAATTATTCACCTCATCATGCATCCACGTTTAATTTACAGTTGATTAGAATTTTCCAGTCCAACTTTTCCCTAGTGAAATGTTGATATGAATAGTAAGAGAACATCTTACTCTACAGATTCATTTGCTCTATAGGACAATGGAGTGCTTTAATACATAATGGAGTATTCAGCAATTTTCTCTTTTCTTCAGGTCTGTTACTCTAAATGGTTCCTGGGGTCTCTTCAGAGACAGGATTAGACATTTTGATTTTTATAATTTTGATTTAAGTTTTCATGATTGGTTCAAAAAGCAAATTGTATGCCAGATAATGTAATAAATCTTCCCCATAGTGTTTTATTTTATTTTTTCTCATTTTGCTTTAAGAAATGTAGCAAAGAAAAAAATTGCAGGAGAAAAGAAAACGCTTAGCTTAAAAAGCTGATATTTCAAGTAAACATGTCTTTTTCTTCTACCTTATTTTTTAAAATTAAGTGATTTGGAGGAAGAGTTGCAGTAGCATGTCAACTCGTTGTTCAGTATAAATAATATATTTCCACAAGAGACTAAACAGAAATATGAAGGATTCATGGGAATGTATATGGAAGAAGCCAAATAAATTAAAAAGTTAACAGCATTTCCCCAAGTCAGAAATTCATTTCCATATTAAGGTTAAAAAAATCAGGACCTTTCCATTTAACAATCTGAATATATTTCCTACATGAGAAAATAACAGAAGAAATGGAGTTAGTGAGTCTGCAAAGAATCTCTACATGAAGTTACTATTTCTATTCATCCTTTGTTCTTCTAAGTAACTAGTCTAGTGACTTTAATCTCAGTAGACAGTAGATTGTCAAAGGAATGCATTCAATAGTAGGGGTGAAAAGGGAGAAGGAGATACACTGATGTAAAAAGTCTTTGAAGATGTCTTAGCAAGACAGTAGGATCTTATTACACAAACTTTGATTTTAAATAGTGGCTGAATTAAGCTTAAATAAAACAGGTTCATGTATCTAAAAATCATCTTCTGATAAAAAAAGAGACCAATATAGCAACTAAATGCTATTCCTTCTTTTTTAATAAAAGAGTGATATTTTACTGTGAATCACTATAAAACCTTGTGTAGGGTTCTCAATGCGTCTCTGATTAGCTGGCTATATACCACATGACAGTTGCAAAACAATTTCCCTATATAGTGTAATACTTCTTTTCCCAAAGAGCAAAGGAAACTATTTTCTATTATTCTATAATATAAAAACAGTAGCTTTTTTCTTGTCTTCAATAGGTCTGGATCATTTACATTTAGAAGGTACCTAAGTCTTTGTAGATTTCAGAGAAATTTATATATTATATACGTAAATTAGAACATATCAACATATAAATATATACAGTCAGTCTTCATTATTTGTGAATTCTGCATTTGCAATTTTTTTTTTTACTAGCTAAAATGTTTTTGTAATTCCAAAATCAACACTTGTGAGGCTTTCTAGGCCATTTGCAGAGATGTGCCTGTGCATATCTGCACAAGATTTGAAATTCTCTATGAATACATTCCCAGCTGAGGTCGAACAAAACTTTCCTGTAAACAAGTGTCCTTTTTGCATTTATTTGGTGCCACGATTTTGCATTTTTGTCCTTTTTGGTGATTTTATTGTTTAAAATGGCTCCCAAGTATACTGTGTTAAAGTGTTTTCTAGTGTTTCTAAGTGCAAGAAGCTGTGATGTGCCTTATGGAGAATATTTTTGTGTTAGACAAACTTCAGGCATGATTTACAGTGCTGTTCTCTGTGACTACAAAGTTAATGAATTAACCATATATATTAAATGCAATGTCTTTAAATAGAAATGCACATAAATCAAGGTTATGTATAGATCAGTTTTTGAAAATCCTATGACCAAAGGCTCACAGATATCTCTCCCTGTATTTCTCCTAGGAACAATGGGTCAATATTTGCCAGTTCAATGTTGGTGGCAACTTTATAGAACATAATAAACTCGAATAACAAAAATTGACTCTGTGTGTATGAATGTTGAAATACCTGTCTGTGATTTGTTGCTTCCTCTTTTTGATATCTTATTTTAGGAAAGTTCTGTAGCTAAACTGTGTCCTTTCTTTCATTTTTAGCATTTTTTAAAAGAAATGCTGGGAATGAAAGGATTGGGTCAAAAAATTGATCTTGTAAGAGTTTTGACTTGTATCTCAAAGTTTCTTTGTAAAAAAAGAAATTCATTTAACACACTCATTTTTAAAACACTTCTATATGCCAGAGACTATTCTAAACACCAAAGATATAGAAATGAGAAAGGTGAGATTCCGTATAGGAATCATAGTCTATTAGGAAAGATCAACATTTAAAAAGCTAAGTATAATACAACATAATAAGTGTTATTCTAGTGGTGTAAACAAAATTCTAAGATAAAACTAAAAGAGCAATCAATGATTAAGGGAACTTGGGAAGTCTTCCCAGAGTAGGAGAGAAGGAGAAAATTACATCATATCTTAAAGAATGAACACTTTAAAAAAAATATAGAAATTGGGGTATTCCAGACATTAGGTAAGCCACTGGAAATACATGGAGAAATGAGAGGAAGTTCAAGGCCATAATAAAGAATACTAAGTATAATCCAAAGGTTACATAAAAGAGGCATGTCGGAAAAGCTAATAATATAAAGGTGGATTATCAAAGTTATCATTTTGCCAATTGGGTAAAAGTGCTAGATTTTGCTATATATTCTCGATGTGTATGGAACATTTCCCAGGACTGTTCTGGCTCTCATCCGTCACTGGTTGGGGATTAACTCTATACTTCTGGGTTGTGTGCAGGAAATGGGACTCCTATGACTTCAGATAAAGTCCTCTGGTTAGGAATTAGATAGAGACATAGCATTTGCTTTTTATGGGATACTCTCAGGTTGATATAAGTTTGATTTTGCATGTAACTGTCCAACACGACTGCGGATAAGAGCAGAGATGAGCTGTACCAAGTGACATGGGCACCAGAGGCAGGTGCTACACCATGTGAGCCTGAGATCTTATATGTGCATATGAGTCAGGTGGGGTGCATGTATATTATTAGGATTTTATTTCCTACCAACACAATGAGTGGAGGCTTGAAGCTGAGTAATTTTGCTTGAAGTATTAAATGAATATAACAGCTTGATTTTTACAGGTGAGCACTTATACTTGCTATAAGGGTAATACTTAAAATATGAAGTACAACACTGAACACATTTGCATCTCTCAATATATTTTAGTTTCCCATTTCTATATTCTTCATTTGTTCTTGCTTACTATGTAAGGTCATCACGATAGAAGCGGCGTCCTGTCTGTAGCCGGCGCTGCAAAGAAATCGGCTGCAGCGGGAGAGGTGCGGTGAGGGTTGTGCCCTCACTGAGGCCAGCGAAAGCCAGAAACAGGTGAGAGCCGCCCCTATGGAGTTGGCGGAGCAGGAGCCCGAGTTCTTGGGTGCAGCTGCAGCAGCCCAGCCTGGCTCTGGACCCAGGCATCCCTGTACTCTCCAGCCGGGAAGCCCCTAGCACCTGCAGGCGTGGACGTGCCTGCTCCCGCTCCCTGGCCTCTCCTTGCTCCGGGTGCTCACTCCAGTGTGGATCAAATTCGTGGCTGAGCCCAGGTGCTATTGCAAGTCTAGCAGTTGTATGCACGCTAGGGTTGATGCTGACATACCAGCCCACTGCCACCTCAGACCCCTCCGGACTTTGGGCATCTATGAGCATGGGAGGGAGGCCAGGAGTGCTGAAGGCGCTTGGTGCAGGCTTTCAAGTGACCCTCAGCATGAAAAGCCTGGGCGCTGTGGAGGGCATGTTGATTGTGAGAGGCAGACAGGTTATTGAGTGGGAAGGGGAGGGTCCTCACTGAAAGCCCACCTTCAAGCCAGGGACAGCCTGAAGCCTGGCAGCCAGGCTGCCAGTTCCCGGTGGAGTCCACAACCTGGAGTGCAACTCATGGTGCTTTTTCTGGGCCCACCCAGGGCCGCCCATGGACAAATCAGCATGCACTTCCTCCTGTCTGTCAGCCAGACTCAGACAGCTGTCCGAGCCACCAGCTGCGGGAAGGAGCTACCCACTTTGGGTGTCCTTGACTCTTCAGGATGACTTGCGTGCAGAAAGGAGCTCCCTGCCACTGTTGTCCTCTCTGCTACGAGCTGGACACTCATTGGGATGACCTGCCTGCAGAAAGAAGACACCGATTTTGGGTCTCCTGGTCGCTGTTATGGCTCTCAGTGAAGAGCCTCTCTGCCTTGGTCACCTTCCAGTTGTCTGCCTACCTCATTCTTCCCGGACACCATACAAGAACTTGGGACGCACTGAATGGCGGGACTAAAAGAACTGTAACACAAACAGGGCTGAAACACGCCCCCTACTCGCGTCACTGCAGGGGACAAGAAAGAGAGAAGAGCTGTGGGCCTTCTGGAGGACCAGACCTTGGGGATCACTGAGCCAGGGCTGTAACAGGCTGTTGAATTCTCTTTGGGGCTCTGCAGTTCCTGTTATCTCAGAGCTTTCGGATGCCACCACGTTTCCTTTGTCCAGATGCTGGTGCCTGCTGCAGAAGCCGCTTGTGGTATATCTGGCCCAGCTGCAGCCTCACATGGAGCGGGCACCTGTGCGGGTGCCAAGAGCTTCTTGTCCCACCACAGGCAGCATGCCTGGATGTGCGCAGTGGCTGGAGTCCTCACTGCTCCACGCCTGGCTGGCTCTTGGCAGGCATGGGATCCAGGCTGGTAGTGTGAGCCAAGTGCAGCCTGCTAGGCTGAGTGGGCAGAACAAGCCTAGCGGGCACAAGCAAAACCCAAGGAGAGTCATCACCAGCCACAGAAGTTTCTGGCCGATGAAATAACACTCTAAAGATCCCGTGACAATTTTTTAACTTCTATGTAAATGCATGAGAGAGTCTATCGGCTTGTGTTTTAATGATGATGTTAATGAAATTATCATTATCATTATTATCATTAGTTATTGAGTATTGCCATATTCTAGACATTAGGTGGGGTTCCTTTTAAGTAGATTTTATTGAATAGCTATAACATAGTTATAGTGCAAGTAATTACATAGGCACTAGTGATGCCACCTTTGCCATAGTAATAGACAGGCTATAGAATCAGGATTTGAATCCAATCTCTTTGACTCAGAAGGGTTTTATCTTAATCAAACTAAGTGGTTTTCTATTACATTGGTATATATTATTAACTGAATGTGTTCCCCAAAAAAATCAAAATGTGGAAGCATTAATCTCCAATTTGACTGTATTTGAAGATAGGGCCTTTAGAAGGTAATTAGGTTAAATGAGGTCATAAGGGTAAAGTTCTAATGTAGTACTATTAGTGGCCTTATAAAAAGAGACACCAGAGAGCTCACTCTCTCCTTCCCTCTGTGTGCGTCTCTGCGTGTTCTCTCCATGTAAGGACACAGTAAGAAGGCAGCCATCTGCAAGCCAAGAAGACAGACCTGACCAGCAACCAAACCCTGCTGGACCTTGATCTTGGACTTCCAGCCTCCGGAACTGTGAGAATTTACATTTCTGTTGTTTAAGCAAAAATATATTTATAAGTAACAATGTTCCTGATGTTTAACAGGAAATAACATTATAAGTATTATTTCAATTATTGAAAAAAAACAACAATAACTATGAATTCAATACCTCAAATTGAGAACAAGAATTTTGATATTTCTAGAGCTGTTGGCAGACTTTTCTATACAGTGGAAAAAGTGTATTATACCTAGTATCCGAATTCGCTTTTTATTGAATAGCAGGTACCACCGACAAACATTTGTGTCTTTGTTTTTCTGATGTATAAATATTGAATTGTTTCAGAAATAGAGCAATTTTGCTTTCTTTTTCAGAACAAGAAACGGCAACATCTACTTGGAAAGATCTAGTTTGTTTTATTCAAACAAACAGATTAAATCAATATTTGGTGCTGGGGCTAAGGAAATGGGTATTACAATGGTTTCACAATAATATCGTAACAAAATTTGTAAATCTCTGTTATTGCAAAATAAATGTGCCAAAATTCCCCAAATACTTAAGATAAATGGAAAACAGGCACTTTCTCTGTGGATATTTCTGTGTGTATGGCATTAGACATACATAAACACAGTAGATTTCAAATTACATAAGGAAAATTGTTATTTCTACTGTCTGTAGGTATTTCTTTGGATAGAATAAGCATATTTTAATATTAACTTAAATGAAAATTTCAGTAAGGCATATTCACTTAATACTGAATACTAAATATCACTGAATGGATTATAAAATCAGATAAAAATGATATTTTAAATTTTGTAAGCCATTGTTTCTCTCTGCCCTCCTGTCCAATTACTGTTGGTACCAAGACCAAAGACTTGACTGTTTGTAATGTTGCACGCATATACAAGTTTGCCTGAATATTCCTACTGAGTTTTTAGACATATATGATTGAATCAGAATCCTAGCACTGTTGTGCAAACACAACAGTGACAATGTTATCCCTAAATCATGTTTTAATAGACTGATATTTTTTTTCTTGTAATAAGAGGAAAGTAACCCCGAAAAAGAATGTAGATAGATAACATTTAGTTGCAAGCAAGTTTTTACTTATAACATAAGTTAAAGAAAAACAATATACCTAACGTAAATGATGAGTTAATGGGTGCAGCACACAAACATGGCACAAGTATACATATGTTACAAACCTGCACGTTGCGCACATGTACCCTAGAACTTAAAGTATAATAAAAAAATTAAAAAAAGAAAAACAATAATAATAAACCTGGTAAAATATTTAAATGTTCATATTTTACATGAAAAAATTTCTAAAAGCAAGAAATAAAAATGAGAGAATAAAATACTTTTGGTCTATATAAATAAAGTAACATACATATACTTACATAACTTTAAAAAAGGAATATTTAATTAATATGTAGATTGAAAATGTAAGAAGAGACAGGACAAATGAGTAAGAAAATGTTAAAATAAATAAAATGAAAATATATATAGGCTTTGTCTTGCTAGAGATTTTGAATGTACTTCTAATCAAACAATGATAATAAATTCATAAAGTATAATCTGACACCTGGAATTTAATTTTATATAATGCTTAGGAAACAATGAAAGAAGAATTATAATATTTTAAACATGTCATTTATTAGGAATCACTGAAAATATTAAATATTCTAGTTAAATGACTATATTTTCTAGAATATTATATGTATATATATATATGCACTCACATTTACATATAAAACAGAAACAGTAAAGCACATATTAATAATTTTCAAAATCAGATAGAAAATGAAAAAGAATCTCTGTATTATATTACAAGCAAAGTATAATTATGACAATTGTTACTACTGCTCTTATATAGCAACTTTATGTTATAGGTATTATACATATATTAGCTCTAATCATGAGTGATTAATTAGCTCTAATTCATCAGTGATGAACTTGAAATTCTATTATTACCTCCACTTTATAAACAAGTCAGAATACTTAAGAAATGTACTTAAAGTTAAACCATTAGTGAGTAGAGACCTTGGATTTTAAAATTCATGCTCCTAAATCCAAACCGTAACTTATTTAATTTATTCGTTTTAAATTAATTTAATTTAATTAGAATTTAAGAATTTAATTTAATTCTTTCTAAATTTATGCTGACTTATAGACTTGGAACTTCAGATATCTGTGCATAGAGAATGTCTCTATTTAGTGATCGTGTATACTGGAAATATGGTAATTGGGACAAGTCAGTGGTTTCAAGTAAAATATTTGTGTAAGTGTTCCTGCTTGGAAATGGTATTGTTTGCCTCTCTTTCGTTCCTGGAACTGCTTTGAAAAGCAAGAGAACTCAGATTGAGTAACTGAAATTTGGTTTGCTTATGAAGTGTGGGTGGTTAGCAAGATGTTAGTTTGGGACTTAGTTTCATGACATCTACAATACATGGGTAAAAAGACAGTCTTTGTATTTATTTCTAAAAGAATGAAAATAAAGCATGCCTTTCAATAGGAACTGCCGTGGGAACTTTTATTCTATAAAATAATTCTGCTCTACAGAAATCTATTTCTCCTTTTCTATATTCTCCTATACATATGTGAGCATGCACACACACACACAGACACACACCCTTGATATTTGAATGTCTTTTTTGATATCTCCAATTCTCTTTTTCCTATAACTACTAATGTATCAACACAATTCTCTCATCTAGCTTTTCTGTAGTATTGTTTGTCATATGTTTTAAATATTTTCTTTGTTTGTCTCCTGTATTTTTTCCTTCTTTTAACTATCATCTATTGCATTCTTTTTTTAAAAGAAACCAAACTAAATAAGCTATATTTTATACTGTGCAGCTCTCAGTTGACTTATTTCCTGTGGATCAATGACCCTTAATAGGAAACAGTACCCCTTAGAGTAACATAGATTGTTCTTTTATAACATAAAAACAACCAGTCAATGCTGATAATCAATTTTCAAAATGATCACTTCAGTGACAGAAAAAAATTAAACTGGTTTGGTGCTATTGTAGAGACACAAATAACTCACTACCTTTAATTCTTTCAAAATTATTGTTACCTTTATAAGACTCCGAAATTACTATATTTATGCATACTCATTCTCTTTCAAATTATATGTCAATGTCTTATGATGCAAGTCAATCGTCTGAAACCCAGGAATACAAATATTTTGATTGTGTTTGAAGGTAGGCAGATATCTAGTTGGAGAATGACACTCGAAACCATTTGATATTGGTTCTAGTGACAAGCTTTGATCTGATAAAAATACTTTATAGCAACATTTGTAGAAGAAGGCTTTTAGGGTACCAGTGTACACACTGAAATTCTCTGAAGTAAAAAGTTGAGTGGTTA
This sequence comes from Symphalangus syndactylus, assembly GCF_028878055.3. Classification (NCBI taxonomy): domain Eukaryota; kingdom Metazoa; phylum Chordata; class Mammalia; order Primates; family Hylobatidae; genus Symphalangus; species Symphalangus syndactylus. Next base: position 18,648,836 of record NC_072428.2, read on the forward strand.
TGAGAGCTGCCTAATCATGTGGCAGCTGGGTAGCAGAACTGGGACAAAAACTTGGGATTTTACAACTGAAGACAGAGTTATTGCAGACATACTGGCTCTGGTGTGAAATTTCCTATGTTTGTGTTTTTATGTCTAAATACACAAGAGCCCCCAAGACACCCTTGTCATCCAATTGAATATTTTTCTCTGTTTATAGAACGTAGTGGCATCCAATAGAATCTTTGCAATTTTTCTAGCAAATACTAATGCTAAACAGGTATCTGTAATTCCTCATGAAAACTGTGATTGAGATATGCAAGAAGGATAGAAGCTTTACAGAGCAATTTGGGAGCAAATGTGATTACACCCATTTATACTTATATCCCCACTTGCTCACAAACAAACTCTTTTTATTTTGATATATTTACATAAATCATGGTGCTGATTTGATTTGTCCATCTGTAATTCTCTATTATTAAAAACTATCACATTTTCTACAAATGGGAACAGAAACAATACAGAACTCTTAATGTAATCTCATGTGGCATTGATCACGTACAGAAGATTCAGTGGGGATGTAACAGACTTGGCAGGTGCAATTAAAAGCAAACCTTATTTTTTATTGTAACTTTCCTAGATGAAATCCTAGTCAATCCTCATAGCTTTTCTTGTCATGTCTTAGTCATTCGGTGATTAAAAAGTCCACCCCCAATATAAAATGAAACTTGAATCTCTATCTAATATAACGACCCTCCTTCCCAAACACACGTAGTTCGTCTCTTCTTCATGGTAGGAAATCAATAGAGCAGAAGGGAGAATAGTCAGTCCTCACCTTCTGGCATGATAGCCCCTCACCCATTTTCAGTTGCAGTTTGTGGCCCATCGAGGTTCAAGCTGAAACAGAAAGGAGGGAAAAAGGAATGTGACTTCACTGTCTGATGTGGTTTGGTTCTGTGTCCCTACCGAAATCTCATGTTAAATTATGATCTTCAGTATGACGGAGGGATCTGGCAGGAAGTAATTTGATCATGAGAGTGGATTTCCCCCTTGCAGTTCTCTAATAATTCTCATGAGATCTGGTTGTTTAAAGGGGTGTAGAACTTCCCCATTTGCTCTCTCTCACCTGCCACCATGTGAAGACCTGCTTGCTTCCCCTTTACATTCTGCCATGATTCTAAGTTTCCTGAGGCCTCCCCAGCCATGCCCCCTGTTCAGCCTGCAGAACTGTGAGCCAATTAAACCTCTTTTCTTCATAAATTACCCAGCCTTATGTATGTCTTTATAGCTGTGTGAGAATAGACTAATACAGTACCACAGCTGTAGTCTAGTTTGAGTGATATATTAAAATGGTGGATGCACAATGACTGGCCTTTTTCTGAGTTTCTCCAAGATCCCGGAAGTGGTCTTTAATGGAAATGTTGTTGATGAAGACGATGTCTTCACTAGCTGTCTGCTTTTGAAATACCCCTCACATTTGCAACGGTTGGCTCTTTCAGTACTGTACTGGAGCTGGTTCATGCTGCCTAGAGACAACTTGTGTTCATCTCTCCCCTATATGACATTGGAAAAGTTACTTGACCTTATTTTTAAATAGAGGATACAAAATAGTACTCCCTTTATAGTGTGTTTATAAAGAGAAATTGATGATACCTACAACATTGTAAGTATGCAATAAATGTTTCCTCATATACTGGGGATTAAGAGGAGGAAGATGTAAGATGGTTGACATATTGCTGATCTGTTCAACTAAAAGCCACAAACAATTTGGTGTTTTGTAATATTATGCATAAGTTGTAGATTCCAGTGTTCAGATGTGATTGCCTTGGCTTGAATTTTTTCTCAGAAAATCCACACATGAAAGCTAGGTGTTATTTGGAAGGGAATGAGGAAGACCTATCAAACCTCAATAAGATATTTATTAGTTGGTAACCAAATTATAAAGAAATGTTCTGTTTGATTTATAGTCATTGGTTATTCCCAGTCAACTCAAGGATGTTTTGTTTTTTCTTAAAACATTGATCTGTATAAAAATGAACTCTAATCATACCATAAATCAATAGTTTGTATTTGTGTTAAAAAACAAGCCAAATAATGCTCATTGTGTCTTTTTCTTAATATTTAGCAAATAGTTTTTTTAGTGGATTGGACATGCTAATTCAGGCATCATGGCCAACAATGGGACCTTCTATTTGGGTTATATTTGTCCTCATCACATTGTTAGAGTTCAGCTGTGGAAGTAAACTACATGACTCATGAAAAATAAATACCATGCAATTTTAAATTAACATTTAGCTGGCCTAGAACAAAAAAAATAGCCAAAGATTTCTGTAATAAAACAGACAAATTAGTTAGATTTACTTCTGAACTTCATTTTGTTATTCAGGGAGTAATGCAGGCCTAATCTGTTTATTTCAATTATTTTTAAATTTTGTAATAATTTATTTGATAATAATTTTGTTTTATTTATCTCTTTATTCCACAAACACAAATACAAATAAGAGCTGTTTGGTCTTAAAATGCATACCAGCTGTAGACACGTTTGGGGTTTGTAACTAGACAGCTAGAGTGAACAGATCCCAAACTGGAAAACCTCCAAGCAATGAAGTTTTCAACTTTCACAATGGCAATTTGGAAATAGACTCATCTGTGTGCCTGCACTGAACTGATATTGAATTCTGATTTACATTGTTTTATATAATTGAGTTTTTAAGGACACATAATGTCTCTCTGCTCATATCATAAACTGAATGTCAAATAAGAAAAATTACTGTTATTGAGCATCTTTCCACCATTATATTATTTAAATGTTACCACAATTTTATGAAAAAAATATTTTATTTCCAAACAGAAGCATCTCATGCTTTGGACCTTTTCCTGAAAAAACTCTAATTCAAAACAGATTGTGTGTATGGGTTCGTGTGTATATGTATCCTGTACCAGGTACAGTCACAGTCGCTGGTGTCCTAGACCTTACAATTTCAAATGAAGCCTCACTTGTTCAATTTCCACTACTGAGCAATCAATTTGCCTGAAAAAGGTAATGGCTACTGGTGGAATGTATTGTTATCTCACCTGCTGGTGGTTACATTTAAACATGGACTTCTCAAGGGACAGCTTCTATCCCCTCGCCCTCCCCCCCAAAATATCTTATACCAAAGACATGTTATGTCAATGGGTGAGAGATTTGCTAACTGGGGAGTCCTTAGTATAATATTGAACCCTAAAGTCTCTGCAGACTTGATTCCAGACACTTGACACTATTGGGCAGTTCATGTTCAGTTTCTTTCTTCTTCTTCTTCCTGATTGCTGGTAGAAGTTCCAGAGGATACAGTTTTTCTCAAATCCTAATGTGCTCATGAATCACTTGGGATCCTGCTAACATGCAGATTCTGATTCAACAGAACTGGGGTGGGGCTTCAGATTCTGCAATTTTGACAAGACTTTTGGTGATGCTGCTTGTGTTAAACAATATAAAGTACAGCACATACTGCATAGATAGATGTACTGTATGCTGAACAGCTTGGTACTAAGGAATGAGCTAAATCTTCAGGAAAAAAGACAGGAAAAAAATGCAAACTTTTCCTACAACAAACTGGATATCAGTGTTCATTACCCATCCAGTAATACATGTGGTAATTCTAAGCCTAAAATTTGAACTTCCATTACCTTTTTATTCTGCTCTACTGTGATTCTCTGTTTCTTTCTTATCTTCCTATCCCACATAGGATTAAATGGGAATACTAAAGTAGGTAATTCCTTTATATAGCTTAAACTCTTTTAGTATCCTTTTATTTAGATCTACACATGATATGCAGATTTTTTCAACTATATTTGATCAGTTTTCTTAAGATTCTAAAAACTAAATTTTTATAAGTAATATATAATGCTCTCAATAAATATGTAAAAAAGTTTTTTTTCAAAACAACTAAAGCTAAGAAAATTTAATAAGACCTGTTAAATGTTACAGGTGACAAACTGCAGAACAAACTCTAAAACTCAGATCTGGTAGATACAAATTTCACTGTCCTACTTTTCACTACCTTCATATAGACTTCAGTCAATGTATATATTAAGTTAATGCATCCTTAGGGAGATTATAATCATGTCATGATTAAAAACATCCTGCTGTGAAATATAATCAGTTTCTTTACTATAGGGAGTCAGCCAAATTAATCAGCTACCCAATTAGGTATAAATTAATGCCTTTCCCCAATGGTCAAAAGTAAGAAATAGCCTGTGAATCTAAAGATATTATAAGCCATTCTATTGTATATGTCTCTCATTTATACTGAAGAAGAAGAGTCTAAAACAATGATTCTTCACTTATGATGCACATTATGAAGGCACTTGCAGGTGCATACTATATGACTTACCTAGATTTTGTTTATACTTTGTTTATAATCAAGTAATTATGAGATTCATTTTTTGTAAATTTCATTATTTTTAACACTCCATTATAAATCTTGACAGAAACCTTTGTGATCTGTATTTTTTTTATCAGCAGAATTGGTCTTTTTAGTGGAAATTTTGTCAAAACAGACAATAGTTTAAGAAAATGTGAAAACTAGTGATCCCAAGGATCCACATTTAAACAAAAAAAAAGTCTCATGCTGTAGCTAACACAGTGTTATATTCTGTTCTTTGATAAAACATCAATTGGTAAATAAGTATGACATTAAAAAATTGAATGGATATCAATATTCCATGTGATGCATCAAATGTCTACCTACCTTTGCTTCTTCTCATTTTTCTTATCTGAAAAAATTAATGAGGTTTACATGATTTGTAGATATTTTTTAACTGTTATTTTAGGCTCAGGAGTGCATATGCAGGTTTGTTACATGGGTAAATTGTATGTTGCTGAGGTTTGGTGTACAAATGAACCCATCACCCAGGTAATGCATGTAGAACCTGACAGGTAGTTTTTCAACCCACATCCCCCTCTCAGTCTTTCACCTCAAGTAGTCATCAGTGTCTATTGTTCTCAGCTCTGTGTCCATGTGTACCCAATCTTTCCTCCTGATTATAAGTGAGAACACCTGGTATTTGATTTGCTGTTTCTGCATAAATTTGCTTAGGATAATGACCTCCAGCTGTATCCATGTTGCTGCAAAAAAACATTATTTCATCTTTTTTATGGCTGTTTAGTATTCCATAGTGTATATGTATCACATTTTCTTTATCCTGTCCACCTTTGATGGACATCTAGTTTGATTCCATGGCTTTGCTATTCTGAATAGTGCTACAATAAACACAGGTGTCTTTATGGTAGAGCAATTGTTTTGGGGAGTGGTATATACCTAGTAGTAGGATTTCTGGGTGGTTCTAAGTTCTTTGAGAAATCTCCACACTGTTTTTCACAGCGACTAAACTAATTTGTACTCTCACCAACAGTGTATAAGTGTTCCCTTTTCCCCACAGCTTTGTCAGCATCTGTTATTTATTTTTTAGTTATAGCCATTCTGACAGATTTGACGTATCTCATTGAGGTTTTGATTTGCATTTCTCTAATGACTAGTGACATTGAGCATTTTTTCATATATTTGTAGGCTGCATTTATGTATTCTTTTGAGAAGTGTCTGTTTATGTCCTTTGCCCATGTTTTAATGGGGTTGTTTTATGCTTGTTGAAGTTCCTTATAGAGTCTGGACATTAGTCCTCTGTCACATTCATAGTTTGCAAATATTTCCTTCCTTCCTTCTTTCTTTCCTTCCTTCCTTCCTTCCTTCCTTCCTTCTCTCTCTTTCTCTCACACTCTCCTTCCTTTCTCTCTCTCTCCCTTCCTTCCTTCCCTCCCTCCCTCTGTCCTTTCTTCTTTTTTCTTTTTTCTTTTCTTGTCTTTTCTTTTTTTTCTTTTCTTTTCTTCTCTTCTCTTCTCTTCTCTTCTCTTCTCTTCTCTTCTCTTCTCTTCTCTTCTCTTCTTTTTTGATGGAGTTTCACTCCTGTTGCCCAGGCTGGAGTGCAATGGTGCAATCTCGGCTCACTGCAATGGCGTGATCATGGCTCACTGCAACCTCTGCCTCCTGGGTTCAAGCGATTCGCCTCAGCCTCCTGAGTAGCTGGGATTATAGGCATGCAACACCACATCTGGCTAATTTTGTATTTTTAGTGGAGATGGGGTTTCTCCATTTTGGTCAGGCTGGTCTCGAACTCCCGACCTCAGGTGATCTGCTCGCCTCGGCCTGCGAATATTTTCTCCAATTCTATATGTTGTCTGTTTACTCTGTTGATAGTTTCTTTTTCTGTGCAGAAGCTCTTTAGTTTAAATAGGTCCCACTTGCCCATTTTTGTTTTTGTTTCAATTGCTTTTGGGGACTTAATCATAAATTCTTTGCCAAGGCTGATGTCCATCGTGATATTTCCTAGGTTTTCTTCTAGGGATTTTATAGTTTTAGATATTACATTTAAGCTTTTAATCCAGCTTCAGTTGATTTTTGTATATGGTAAAAGACAGTGATCTGTTCCCATTTTGGCATATAGCTAGGCAGTTTTTCCACCACCATTTATTGAATAGAGAGTCCTTTCCCCATTGCTTGCTATTGTGAACTTTGTCAAAGATCAGATGTGTGTAGGTGTGAAGCTTTATTTTTGGGTTATCTAACCTGTTCCATTGGTCTAAGTGCGTGCTTTGTACCAGTACTATGTTGTTTTGGTTATACTACCTTGTAGTATAGTTTGCAGTCTGGTAGTATGATGTCTCTGGCTTTCTACCTTTTCTTTAGGATTGTCTTGACTATTTGGGCTCTTTTTATATCCATATGAATTTTAGATTTTCTTTTCTAACTCTGTGAAAAATGACATTAATAGTTTGATAAGAATAGCATCAAATCTGTGCAATGTTTTGGGCTGTATGTCCATTTTAATAATATTGATTTTTGCTATTGATGAGTCTGGGATGTTTTTCCACTTGTTTGTGTTAGTTCTTATTTCTTTCAGCAGTGTTTTGTAATCTCCTTTCAGAGATCTTTGCTTTCTTTGGTTAGCTGTATTCCTGGGTATTTTATTCTTTTCATGGCTATTGTGAATGGGATTGCTCTCAGCTTGAATATTATTGCTATATAGAAATGCTACTGATGCGTGTACATTGATTACATTGATTTTGTACCCTTTAACTTTACCAAAGTTATTTATCAGTTCTAGGAGTCTTTCGACAGAGTCTGTGGGGTTTCCTAGTTATAGAGTAATATCATCTACGAAAAGAGACAGTTTGACTTCCTCTCTTCGATTTGTACACCTTTTATTTATTTCTCTTGCCTGACTGTTCTGGCTAGGGCTTCCAGTAGTATGATGAACAAGAGTGGTAAGGGTGGGTATCCTTGTCTTGTTCTAGTTCTCAAGGGGAATGCTTCCAGCTCTTGCCCCTTCAGTATGATGTTGGCTGTGGGTTTGTCATAGATGGGTCTTACTATTTTGACATATGTTCCTTCAATGCCTAGTTTATTGAGAGTTTTAAACATGAATGGATGTTGAATTTTATTGAAAGCCTTTTCTGCATCTCTTGAGATGATCATGTTGTTTTCATTTTGTTTATGAATGACATTAATTGATTTGTGTATGTTGAATCAATCTCGTATCCAAGGATTAAAGCCTATTTCATTGTGATGGATTAGCTTTTAGATGTGCTGTTACTTTTGATTTGCTAGTATTTTGTTGAGAAGTTTTGCATCTATGTTTATATAGGGATATTGGATTGAAGTTTTCTATTTTTGTTGTGTCTCTTCCAGGTTTTGGTACCAGAATGATGCTGGCTTTGTAAAATGAGTTACAGAAGAGTCCCTCCTCCTCATTTTTTTGAGAATAATTACAGCATGATTGGTACTAGCTTTTCTTTGTATGTCAGTAGAATTTGGCTATTAATCTGGTCCAGGGATTTTTTTTGGTTGGCAATTTAATATTTTCATAGTCATAGCCCTTACAATGTAACACTGAATCAAAATAATTTTAATTATTGAAATATGTGCTTATTTTCTCACATAATTTGGTGAAGAACATACCTAATATATTTTTCACCATTTTTTCGGTCTTTTTATAGCTTTATGTTTCAGTATATGGTATATTTGATAGCTGACAAAATCCTTAGTTCCATGTTATAAAAGATTACCTAGAAAAAAATTTTCACAAAAAAGTTTTGAAGCATATATATATAGATATAGATGATATAGATCTTAATAACTTATTTTTTGCATAAGTCTGTTTTTCCAACAGCTTATCTTTCCCACCACCACCTACCTTCATACAGAGAACTGGAAGGAAATTGGCCATAGTAGTATTTTATCTCTCAATCTGGAAAATCAAAATTCAGCATTCTTTCTTTCTCCTTCTTTCTATCACCTATGATAAGAGAAGTTAATGCCTTCCTTATTTGATTTCTTTAGCTGTATCTAGTGAGATATTATCTGTTTTGAATATTTAATCATCAATTTTTTCTAATATCCTACTTCTATTAGTAATGTGACCTTGAGAATAATTTTAGTCTTTCAATTTCAGTTTCCTAACTTGTAAAATAATGAGGTAAGACTAAATCTATCCCACTCCCCAAATTGAACAAACTTTAGACAAAATGATAGTGCAAGTATAAAATGATATTTAGTCAATAAATATATATTGAATATCTATTGTGTGCTTGGTATACAGCAGGTGAAGGAGCTCCTAGGATAATATGTGTTGTCTGTCTTCTATGGATTCAAACTGTAGTGAAAGAGGCAGACAAGCACAGAAATCTGTAGAGTAGAATAGACCCATATTTTTATGGAGGTGTATAATAAATCCTAAGACCATAACAGTGAAGTGTTGTGGGAAGTCAGGGACCCCAAACAGAGGGACCAGCTGAAGCCATGGCAGAAGAAGTTGGATTGTGAAGAATTCATGGACATTTATTAGTTCCCCAATTTAATACTTTTATAATTTCTTATGCCTGTCTTTACTGCAATCTCTAAACATAAATTGTAAAGATTTCATGGACACTTATCACTTTCCCAATCAATACCCTTGTGATTTCCTGTGCCTGTCTTTACTTTAATCTCTTAATCCTGTCAACTGAGGAGGATGTATGTCGCCTCAGGACCCTGTGATAATTGCATTAACTGCACAAATTGTAGAGCATGTGTGTTTGAGCAACATGAAATCTGGGCACTTTGAAAAAAGAACAGGACAACAGCAATGTTTAGGAAACAAGAGAGATAACCTTAAACTCTGACCGCTGGTGAGCTGGGTGGAACAGAGCCATATTTCTCTTCTTTCAAAAGCAAATGGAAGAAATATCACTGAATTCTTTTTCTTAGCAAGGAACATCCCTGGGAAAGAGAATACTCGCCTGGGGGTAGGTCAATAGATGGCCCCTCGGCTGTGGCCATATTTTATAGTCTGTAGACTGTAGGGGTGAAATATACCCCAGTCTCCAATAATGCTCCCAGGCTTATTAGGAGAAGAAATTCCTGCCTAATAAATTTTGGTCAGACCGGTTTCTCTCAAAACCCTGTCTCCTGATAAGATGTTATCAATGACAATGGTGCCTGAAATTTCATTAGCAATTTTAATTTTGCCCCAGTCCTGTGGTCCTGTGATTTCGCCCTGCCTCCATTTGCCTTGTGATATTCTATTACCTTGTGAAGTACTTGATGTCTGTGACCCTCACCCTATTTGTATACTCCCCCCACCTTTTGAAACTCCCTAATAAAAACATGCTGGTTTTACGGCTTGTGGGGCATCACGTAACCTACCGACATGTGATGTCTCCCCCGGATGCCCAGCTTTAAAATTTCTCTCTTTTGACTCTGTCCCTTTATTTCTCAAGCTGGCCGACACTTAGGGAAAATAGAAAAGAACCTACGTGACTATCGGGGCAGGTTCCCTGATAGTGAAGTGATTTGTAGACACTAGAGATATACTAGTAAATGAGGCATCTGAGCTGTATCTGGAAAGAGGAAAGGATACTCTAAGCAGAGAAGAGAAAGAACAGCATTCCAGGCAAAGATTAGGAAGCTAAAAAAGTAAAACCTATACTGAAGAATGCTCAGGTTGCCAGAGGTCAAATAGGAAGAACATGACAGATATGGCTAAACCATAAGTTAGGTGAGTATTGACAACAATTTTGTATATCCTGCTAAGGCAGATGAACTTCCTAAGAAGCTAGAATTATTGAAGGTTTTCAAAGAGGAGATTGATGTCATCAGAACTGCTTTTAGAAAGATAACTCTGCCAGTACTGTGGGAAATGAATTGGAGCAGGGAAATGCCAAAGAAAGTAGTTGATATTGGGCACCTATAAAAATTTAATTATTACTTAATGCATATTACTTTGCAGATGAATAAGGTAGAAGTATTGACCTTTAGTGGACAATGAGTATGACATTCAGAGCACAGATTTTATCAGAATGTGGAATCACCATATGCAAAATTTGATGATTGGATGTGTTCTCTGCAGAGCAGTAAATTTTGGCTCTGGACATTATGAGAAATTCTCAAGGAAATTAGCCTGAGGGAGTTTCCCACAGAGGATGTATTATATCTACAGTGATTATGCTGCCATTTATTGTAGCCAAATACATTTTTTACCTTTGAAGACAGTTTACTTCCCTCTTTAATTTTTTTAACTGTATCATACCACTTTCCAATAGGACTTTGTATGCAATGTAGTGTTCTAAATGTACCGTTAAATGTGGTAGCAACAAGTCTCATACTGAACATGGAAATGTAGCTACTGTGACTGAGGAGATGAAAATCTTACGTTATTTAATTTTAACGTGACTGGTTGTTACAAAACTGAATTGTGGGACTCCAGTATATATGCACACATATTAGCCAATTTTTAGCACAAGGAATCATGGTATCCTGTGATTGCTCTTGAGACAAGATAGTCTTGTATTATATATAATCATTTCATATAATATTCACTTTCACATATACTTCTTTGAAAGTTGATGAACTCTCAAATTCTGGCATTTTGGAAGATAAAAACTGCAGGTAAATATGTGAATAGCAAGAAAATAAATTAGCTTTCCAACAATAACTACATACATTTTGCTGTTATTGATAGAAAGTTCAAGTAATTTATTACTAGTCTATGATTATTTCATGTTTTTAAGACTATAGTCTTAGCCATACATATGCATTTATACAATATTAAATAATACTCATAATAACTCCCAGAGATTAATTCTATGTGAATGCCTATTAGACAGACTTGAAACCTGTAGCAAAAAAAAAAAAACATTATTTCCCATGGCACATAGAGTATGTTATAGCCAAATTTCTGTTCAAAGTAATGATAAAACAACAACAATAATAATTAATAATATTAATAATTAATATCAAGTAAGATCAAATCTGTTTAATTCCAGTACTAAATACTATGATCACATTATACAATTTACTCGTTAGTCAAATAAACATCTTGAAAAATTTTACCCACGTTAATTTTATTTTACTATTATATTCATTAGTTCTGTGAGTCAGAAAAAAACATATATAATATGACAACTCTAAAAAGTGACTTATTTGGATAATATAACTGAAAAGTCCAGGAGTAGAGTGAGCATAAGACAAAATTTGATCAGACACATGAATGATATCACTAAGATCTCTTTTTCTCTTTGTTCCACTTTCTACATGTTGGTTATGGTATTTTTTTCACATCTTGCCTAATTCAAGTACAATGGAAAGAGTACCTACTTATCAAAAATCTCAGTAAGTCTCATTCATTTCACTGGCTCTGGTGGAGTAATGACATAAGCACCGTAGAATGAATCTCTATGGCCAGGGGAAATGTAAATCCTTGAATTGTTTAAATCCAAGTTCTTGTTACTTTTAGCTGCCTCACTTGAACAACGTGAACTGAGAAGTAGGGCTTCAGAGAAGTGACTTTTTAGAGGGAAATCTGGAAACAAGAAACTGAGTTTCAGGTGGGATGGGTAATGAATGCTAGATAAACAAAAATATATATATTCAAAATAGGCAATGAGGGCATATGGTTTCCCTCATTTTTTACTGAGAAAAAGAAAATGTCTACTTTTTGTATTTAAGTGACAGTCATATTTTTTATGTTTTTTATTTTTAACAATCTTTTTATTTTCAAATATATTTAGATTTGTGGAAGATTTGAAGAGAGAGTTGTCATGTGCCCTTCACCCTGTTCTCCTTAGCATTAACTTCCTACACAGTCATAGTATGTTTATCAAAAATAACAAATTAACATTGTGACATTACTATTAACTGAATTACAGACTTGATTACATTTTTCCATTTTTTTTCACAAATCTGATACTGATCTGTTCAAGGATTCAATATAGAATGGCACATTGCATTTAGTCATCTTTAGTCTCCTCCCTAATCTCTAATATGTGATAGTTTTATGTCTTTCATGATCTTATAGCTTTGCAAAATAGTGGTTGAGTATTTCGTAGATTACCTCTCAATGTTTGATGTTTTCTCAAAACAGTCGAAGGTTATTTGATTTGAGGGAAGGAAAGTATATTATAGAAGTGATAAGCCTTACTCTTTGAATCGTATTAGGGAGCATATAACATCAAGATGACCTGCTGTTGATGTTCACTTCGATTACCTGGTTAATATGATGTTTTCCAGAACTTTCTCATGTCAAGTTGCTGTTTTGTTTTTTTTCCTCTTTCTACATGCCGTTCATAGATGCCATTTACTAAGAGCTGTGTCACTTATGAAGGTCGTTAAACTCTAATTCTTGCAGAAGAGGGTACCAAAAAATTTATGACCATATATTTAAACTACTACAGTAGTTAGTAAACTTTTGAGGAGATACTTTAAGGCTATGCAAATATCCTGTTTCTTCTTAATGTCCACTAATTTTGTCATTCATCAATGTATCTTCCCTGTAACAACTACTAGTAATTTTTTAAGAAAAATATTTTTATAGGCTTCAGAATATTTCATTAAATATATAATATTTGTCAACTTTTAGCTTTGAAATTATTGGCTTAAATAGCTTGAAAATTATTTAAGATTAAATAATTGCCAGGCAGAATAACAAGATTATGCCAAGTTATTGACTTGACTTTGTCAGTGTATTACAGAACACAAGTATTTTTCAAGTAACACCCTTTTTAAGCAGGAAACAATCTAACAAATTCAAATCATGTTTTGAGCCTTTTCCCCTAGGGGAAAGTTATAATTAGATTATAAAGTCATATTTGAAAAGACAAGTAATAAAAAGTCAAGTGTTAAGCTCATAAAAATATGCATTTAACCATTCTTATTTTCCCCCAAATTATCTGGTTGTGCAGGGAAAATATAATTGAAATAACTTATCTCAGTAACTGAGGCATAAACTCACTTATCTTTTGTTCACGTCTTTTGGCAGTGAAGATTACAGGTGAGTAGAGGCAAGCACCAAATACAATAAAAAGAGGAGAGATTTGACCAGAACTTTCTTATTTTTATGGGTACATTGATCAAAATCATTATATAATCTCATTAATCTTTGTAAAACATGCCTTGTAATTTTTGCAAATGCAGACTTTGCCAAAATCTGCAAATCAGCTTCTGCCAAAATCAGAAGCTGTTGAAATACTTGGATGTCTTAAAATATTTTCACTAAATTTAACAATATTCTTTTTTTTTTTTTTTTTTTGAGACGGAGTCTCGCTCTGTCACCCAGGCTGGAGTGCAGTGGTGCAATCTGGGCTCACTGCAAGCTCTGCCTCACCTCGCAGGTTCACGCCACTCTCCTCCCTCAGCCTCCCAATTAGCTGGGACTACAGGTGCCCACCACTACGCCCGGCTAATTTTTTGTATATTTTTTAATTTTTTTTAGTAGAGACAGGGTTTCACTGCATTAGCCAGGATGGTCTTGATCTCCTGACCTCATGATCCACCCGCCTTGGCCTCCCAAAGTGCTGGGATTACAGGCGTGAGCCACCGCGCCCAGCCTTGAACAACATTCTAACACCTGCTTTATTACAAGTGTTCACTTTCTTCTTTCAGCTAATCACGTCAATTAACTAGTTTTCTGTCTGTTGAAAAGTAAAATATCGATCTTCATATTCTCTGGGCATCAGAAAAGAATAGTGGTACAAAGTTGGTTATGAAGTCATTCAAAATTTCATTGTCTTTGAAATGCAGGCTATCATTACAGCCTCCTAAAAGACCTTTGGGGTCTGAATCTTTGGTACCAAATATACTTTTTGTGTGAACATTCATTTGTTTAAGAAACACTCCTAGGACTTATAGTAAGTAATAGGCATAATTATTCACATTTTATAATTACTAACTCATTTAATTTTTTTTTGTGTGTGTATGTTTGTGTGTGTGTGTGTGTGTTTGCTGGTGCACAGGTGTTAGTGATTGAGAAAATGTACTGAGATAGAAACTTTCTTTTGAAGTATTTAATATTTAGATTGTAAATCTATTTTTTAGTTGCCCTGATCTAAATAGTTTTCTTTTGGGATATAAACCCTGTTATCATTGATCCATCAAACTTCAATAATGTACAAAAATCCAAATGGCTTAAAATACACCTGGAACCTACTATCTTTATTGAATCCAGATGATATTGAATTGTTTGAACAAATGTCTAAGAGTTCTGAAAATACATCTCTAAAAATAGAGTGAAGAATGGATAAATGCAAGATATTGGACTTTTATATAAAAACAAATCCATAGATACTTGCCTTTACTATCATGTGCCTTAGAAAACTGAGAATTTAAAATTCAAAATAAATAATAAACCAGGAGCACATAAAAGTGTATAATAAGTAGTAATGAAGTTTCTAGGTAGACAATTTTTATCTGAAGACATGCAGGCTCATCATTAATGGACAATACATCTGTTGTAATTCTTGGTCATTGTGCTCTGAACTCATGTCTTGAGTTCTATGATAGAAATGTAAAATGAATCATTTCAATATCTATGGCTAAATAGAAAAGTATTTCATTTTTACTATGGATTTTGCATATTACTAAAACATGTAAAATGAAATAATGAATAATAATACTAAAAGAAAGCCCCATATGTTCATATCTTAGCTAAACAAACTATAAATACCCCTTTCAGAGTTCATCTCTTTCTCTGAGCCACACAAAGTAACTACTTCACTTTGTAAAAATTAGTATATGTTTTTCTCTATAGTTTTAGTGTATTTACCTCTAAACAAAATATGCTGGATTTTTGCCTTCCTTTAAACTTTATATGACTTAATATATACATGTTTTTGTAATCTGCATAATTTTCTAAAAAATGTATTTTGTAATTTTAGGGTTCATTCATATTTCACCACTAATTTATATTTCATTGTCTGAAAATCCTATAATTTCAAATTAATGCACATTTGAGGGATTTTCTGATTTTTAAAAATCATTTTTGAGGTTTGCGAGCATGTGTGTGTGTGTGTGTGTGTTTATAATGCTGTAATTAAGTCTTGTTCACATCCTTTTGTACAACTGAGAGTAGAATTGATGGGCTTATTTCTTATATGTATACCTTGTTTTACCAAGTAATGCAAAAAGGTACTGATTTATTCTCCCAACAGACTTTTATATTTTGTAAATATGGTGTTTGTGAAATGGCTTTATGGTTTTAATGATTTTAATTTGCACTTATTGGATTATCAATTAGGTTGAATATCTCTTTCCTGTTTACGTGAAATCCCTATTGTATTATTTTTTCATTTTTCTGCTAGTTTGTCTCCTCGTATTAAATTTCAGAGAGTATTTTATATTCAGGACATAAATTCTTTGCTGACAACACGTGATCTCTTCATCCACTTGTAACTTATAACTATTCATGTTTGATGGACAGAAGTGATTAATAGTAATATCACCAACTGTATGAATGTTTAACTTGATAGTTGCATATTTTGTGTCTTGTTTAAAAGATTTATATATTATATAATATGTTTATTATATATAAAATATGTAATTATATTATATATTTATATATTATATAAAATATATATTACATAATATAGTATAATTATATAATATATAATTATATTATATAATGTATATTTTATATATTATATAACTATATATTATATTATATTATATATATTTATAGATTATATATAATTATGATATATAATTATATTATAGATTATATATAATTATGATATATAATTATATTATAGATTATATATAATTATGATATATAATTATATTATTGATTATATATAATTATGATATATAATTATATTATAGATTATATAATTTATATATTGTATGTACTGTTATATTATGTATTGTATATAAATTATTAAATTTATATTATGTATATTAAATTTATAAATTATTAAAAATAAAATATATAATTTATATATTATATAATATATAATTATACTATATATTATATATAATTCTGGAAGTTATACATATGTTATTATATATAATATATGTAATATATAATATATATTTTATGTTATATATGTATAACTTCCAGAATGTATATGTTATATATGTAAATTATATACATATATGTATGTATAATATATGTATACATATAAATTACATACATACATGTATGTATAATATATGTATACATATAAATTACATACATATATGTATAATATATGTATACATATAAATTACATACATATATGTTTGTATAATATATGTATACATATAAATTACATACATATATGTATGTATAATGTATGTGTATATATAATATATGTATATATAATATAATGTATAAAATAAATTATATGCATATATACATTATATACATGTATATGTATAACTTCCAGAATTATCATGGCTGTAAATAAAGGGATGAGTTAAAACTAGTTTACAAATACACTCTTTTGACAAACTTTTATATAGGAAAAAGCCTGTCTTACTTACTTTAGAAATAAAACAGACTGAATGATCTTTTTAATGCATGTCATCCCAATGCCCATGCACCCACGTACACATACATCTCATGTTAATAGGTGATAACTTAATTATCTGTAACAACAACTTTATCACAGTTTGGAATATGTTTCTTTTATGTAGAGTTCTTGCCTTTGTTTTTCTTCTTATACTAATTTGTCATCTTGTCACAGAATACACTAAGCCTTGAACACTGGAGCAGAGTAAAATCTAAATAAGTATTAGTAATTATTATTATTACTATTGTTATTCTCACTGCTATTACTATTGTCATTCTAAATTTTCCTATATCAATAAATAAGGCCAATAACAAAATCATATAAATCTTACAAATGTTCTAAGATTTAAAAAAATGTAATTTATCACTATACGAGCTTACCTAAAGGTAAAGAAATACAGAATATTCAATAATTGTAACAGTATCTAATGGCAAAGAGGGGAAGAAACCCATATTGCTCATGGTAAATTTGGGTTCACATCCTTCCCTTTTAAGCTCACTCCAGAGTCATTTTAACCTTTCTTGTTAATTTCTGTCTTTAAGTTTCCCTGAACTCACTGGCTTACTCAGTGATGGGGTAGGTGACATAGATGTTGACTTCATTATGTAGGTAGAGCTTGACACGCAGGAAGCTCAGACATTTGGCATTGCTTAAAGTGAATCTTTAATAGAGACTCTTTTTTTTCTTCACAAAATTTAATTGCACATTAACTACCAAATTCTACTACATGATCTCTCCAAACACTAGAATCCCAAAGAAAAACTGACTTGAGATTTTCTCTCACTTCATTCTTCTTTAAAATACAATTCACTTACCATTGCACTCAAATTCCAAATTTCTTAACAAAGACTTTCATCTATCTTTCTAATTTTATTTTCACCACTCCATTTTCATCACGGACCAATTCCCAGTGGCCTCCTTCTGGTAACTCCAACCAGATGCCCTTCCCTCCCCCAGCTCAGGCCTCCCCTCACCATCTTAACTAAAATTTAGTTTTATGTTTTGTTTTCAATGTCCACCCTCCAACATAATACATATTCTAAAATGGCAAGGACTGTTATTATCTTCTTAGGTTTATCAGCAGCATCTACAAAGAGAGAGAAGAATGTGGATATTAAATAAATATTTAATGCTGAGTTGAGTAACAGAAGAGAGAACAGAAGTCATTATAGAGAATGGCCAACGAACTGTTGGAAAGATGAGTGGACCAGAAGAGTATCCTGAGAAGTTATGCATAGTCTTAAGGACTACAGATAAGATGTAAAATCTTGATTTAAAAATGAGAAGAACACAGAAATAGAAAGAATATGGGAAAGTACTGAGGAAAAAAACAATCTCTCCTCTGCCTTTTTAGAATTGCATTGTAGTAAAAAGAATGACACACTTATGGATTTCTTTCTTTTCTAATATATTTTCAATTTAGCATAATAGGTCATATTTTGCACTGAAATTATATTAAGAAAAATCTAAATTCCTCAGCAAGCCTATGAAATTAGTTCTATACTTTTCTCATACATTGTCCATATTTTCCACAAAATTTTGAAAAGTATTCATCACTCTAAAGAAGCCCTGTTTCAAAGCAGGTCTGTGGTCTGTTGATTATACTCATATTGCAAATAAAAGTTTAAAGTGTTTCATATGTATAGTCACATTTGAAAATTCTGTAAAATTGATAAAACAGTCCAGATGTAGCTAACTACAAATTTCAAGAGAAAAGTACAAAAAACTATGAAATAAACAAAATTAAAACTGTCTTGCCTATGAACAGAAGTTAGTTTATAATGACTTAAAGCTAAACTAAAGTTCTATTTCCATATTATTTCTACTATACTATATTACTGCTCATCATTAAGGATTTGAAATAGCTCTAGAACATACACAGTGGTAAGCAATTGA
Source organism: Symphalangus syndactylus (assembly GCF_028878055.3). Taxonomy (NCBI): domain Eukaryota; kingdom Metazoa; phylum Chordata; class Mammalia; order Primates; family Hylobatidae; genus Symphalangus; species Symphalangus syndactylus. The sequence goes on from NC_072428.2 coordinate 18,667,545, forward strand.
AAATTTACATGTTAATATTTAAGTAGGGTACAAATCAGATGAAATTCTAACTGCAAAGTGATACTGGGACAAGTGGCCAAGTAAGTCATTCCAGAGGCTAGGAACTGGGAACAATTGGAATGTTTTCATGGAATCTTCTTTTGATATCTTTAAAGTAGATAAAAATGTGACTTCTGGATTAAAAAATTAATTTCACATGGCGTAACAATATCTTGACCAACATCTTGGGTACATGAGAAGGTGGTTGGAACATAAAACACCTAATGATCTCAGTGTCCTTTGTTGATAATTTAGGCAGGGTACTTTTTTAAAAGGTTATAAAAGCAACAGTGGGATGTGGGGGCTAGTTCAAAATAGCAGAATTGGAGGCTCAAACCATATTTCTGCCCATAAACTCTTTAAAATTATCTTCATAAGAGACTACATATTGAGTACAGTGCGACACTGCTCAGTGATGAGAGCATTAAAATTTCAGAATTTACCACTAAAAAACTGATCTGTGTAACCAAAAACCACCTGTACTCCAAAAACTATTGAAATAAAAAAAGAATAAGAAAATATCTTCAATCACTGTTACTTTTAGCTTTATAAATTCCTTTGTAATTATGTAAATATCCAAGTATAGTAAGAAGAATGTTATGACAATAAAAAGATCAATGTGGCTTTTGGCTTTGTCGTATACCCAGTGATGGTTTTCATTCATATTTTAGAATCAAAACATGTACCTGAGTAATAGTCTTTCACAAGGCAGGACACTAGCTGATTTACTACAAAAACATCACAAACTATTTCTTTAATTTTAGGTAATGTGTTATTGGTTAAAAGGCATTTATTTATAGACTTGTATGCTAAAATACTGCACTAAGTTTAATAGAAATTATTTTAAGAGAATATAATAGTGTTAAAAATCTGAATTGATTACTTACAATTGATCACATTAGTCAAAGTTTAATACCAATATCTATCAGGTATGATTAAAGCAAAAGAAAGAAAGGTGGGGTGAGGTAAAACAAGTCGCAGAATGGTTTAAAAAAAAAGAGCCAATATTTTCTATCAGGATTTAAAAACTCAAAGACAATAAAGAGATCTGTTCGAAAAAATCAGAGACAAAATCAATTGAGACTTGATTCCACTTCTCATTCGTCCTACCTGCTCACACCTCAAACATTGCAAAAGATGCATCCTTGGGGGGATGAGACCCAGGAGTATGCGAAAGGAGAAGATATGGCTCAGCTGTTTGAGATGACGGCCGACAAAAATAATTTTGGTTTTGAAAGAATGTCTTCAGAAAAATGTGATGATGATGTTTATAATTAACATCTGCTACAGGTTTTAATAACTGGCAGACATTGGGCTAACTGAGCTGTACTCATTAGATTATGCCATTCTTGCAATTGTTTTATGAGGTACGTATATCCACTATTTCCTTTCTCCAGTTTACAATTAGAAGTTCTATGAATATAACTTTCCTTTTTCATAAATTTAGTAGGTGGAATAGTAATCATTCCAAACCAGACCTATTCAGTTCTAGAGCATGAGATGTTAAACCCAATACTATAGTAATATGTTTCATGTATGATCAAAGTCTGTGAAAACCAATACTTTGAGGAAAAAGGAAAAAGATTAATGTTACTGTTCAATGCTGAGTGTTTCCTAAGAATTAACATAGTATCAGAAGCTTTTTTCTATTTATTTTCAAACTTTTGTTACATTTTACCTTATTACATAATTAATACAGGCTTATCTCAGATATCACAGAAATATTATCTATGAAAATAGATACTTCCATTACTTATAAATCATGGAAAATATTCTCTGTTAACTGGTAAATATTTCTCTAAAACTCTTGAGGCCAAATATATTTCTGGAGCCAAATTTTTCAGATTTTAGAAAGCTAAGAAAAAGAAATAACAAACTCAATAAAATACCAGCAAGGACTGGGCGACTACCATGTTATTCAACACAATATTACATTAGCAAACTATGTGCATACTTGAAGTAATTAAAATAATGATTACACATCACCTCATATCAATTTAGGTCAAGATTTCCTGCCAAATGAATTCAAAACTAATTAGTTTTTATCACCAAATACATTATGAAAAAAATTTAGACCTCTATATATTTCAAAATTTCAGATAAATAACTATGAACATGCGCTGTATATATTTTTTGCAACTTGATCTTTTTCACTCAATCTTTCTTAGAATACTTTTTTGGGAGTTATCAGAGAGAGATCCGCATCATTCATTTTAATAGCTGTATATTATTCCAATTTATGGATGCATCATAGTTTATTGCTAGTGATAAAAATTAATTTTGGTTATTCGTCAAACTAATTTTGACCTCACTTATCTCTTCTATAGCTTTCATCACCTATCATAACCTGTATGAACCATGACTCAAATTAATTTTATTAAGCCACTTTCTTGGACATGTTTCTCGAACAATAATTCAAAAACTGATATTCACCCTAAAATGTGCTATGTGATTTCACATGCCATTTTTTGAAGAGTATTATTTTATAATAAATATAATACTACTTGAGGGTGGAGAGAGGGAGAAGAGTTAGAATTGAAAAAAATACCTACCCCTATGGGGTACTATAATTATCCCCTGGGTAACAAAATAATCTGTACAACAAACCCCCATGACACACAAGTTACCTGTATAACAAACCTGTACGTGTGCCCTTGAACCTAAAAGTTAAAAAAAATAATAAAAGTATAACTGGTTTTAAAAACAAACAAACCAAAAAAAAGACACTTGAAAGCAAGATATTTTTTATTCTAACTGATTCTCTCTAAAATAGGTGTGTGGCTTAAGCTCCCTTAGAGTAAATAATTTCATCATTAAAATGGGAGAGGGTTAAATAACTGGTTTCTAAAAGTCTGTGCCTTTATAATGCAGCATTCTCCTAAAGTTTTCAGAATATGGGGCACAGAGAAAATAATACTGTATCTTTGACATATCTTGGGATAAATAGAAAACAATATGCTTGACAGCTCTGGCTGCCTCAGGACCTACTTGGGCACTCTAATAACTGAGAATATCGACATTTCTGATACAACAGTTGAGAATCTTTGCTATAAAGTATTGGTGAAATCTATTTGGCTGCTGTGCAAGTGACTTTATCATATGAGCTCAGCTGTAGACTTCAAGAATCAAAAGGCTTTTACATTCCCCAGGAGTATCTGATCTTTGAAAGATGATTTGTAAAGAAGACCATTTAGACATAAACTGGGTAGACATAAAAGTCCATGGTAGTTCCACAAAGTTTTTTGCTGTCTAGGCTGTTACTGTTGTGTTGCTTTCTTTTCTTGAGAGTTTAGCTTTACTGAGTTGTCTAAGATGCTCATTTTTGGCTACCTTGCTGAAACTCCCAGAAGCAGAAGGCAAAATGTGGAGAAAAGACATATCTACCTCCCCTAAAGGATGCTTTCCAGAAATTCTCACCTGAAACTTTGTTTGTATCTCACTGGGCAGAGGTCAGACTTATTTCTGTTCTTCAAAAGATAGATTCAGAAATGCAAGCAGTCTTGATCCCAAATGACCATGTCCCCAGTTAGAGTCTGTGGGCTCTGATAGTGTGGAAAATTCAGAGATGATATAAAATGGAACAAAATCTTGTTGCTAGGTATGTAGTTGGTATATATAGCTCTGTAAGAAAAGGAGTGTACGCTTGACAATTATTCAGTACAAATTGAGTTACAGATTATGCTACTTTAATTACAAATAAAGTCAGGAGTTCACACACTAGACACAGGTGTTTTATAGTCAAACCATCACTCTTGCACACAAGTGGTGAGCGAACTTCATCTATTTACCATCTCCGAACTTCTCTATTCTATCATCCATTAAGTAAATGAGTTGAACTACATAAACTTTATAGAATCTTCTAACTCTAGAATTCTAGACTTTGGGGAATATGAGATGAATCATCTATCACTAAAATGAATTATATGTGAATTAATTGTTCATGTTATTTTTTTAATTGTAATTTAAATTGCAGAGTTTATTTGGAAAATGATCTCCAAGATAATAATATTTTTTGAAGGAAAGACATGATTTTCAATGTTCTTTAAGTAGAGGAAATGGCTTTTTGATCTTCTACAAGCAACTTAAAATATATATAAAGTTTCAAAAGCTTGAAATTTGTTAAAGACCGTGAGAAAAGATCTAATGCTATAAAACAATGCTCTTAATTTAGCTTTTCAAAATATCATAACTTTTTATCTCAAATGTGGTGGTCTAGATAAGTTTAAGAGTAGTTATAAATTCAAATGTTTATTTTGCCTCTATTCCTTATTTGTATCAGGTAATAGATTCATTAAATTGCATATGCTTTGAAATTATTTGTGCAAATATGCAAGTTAAATACCATTATACATAGTATTGTTGCATTGTTGCTAAAATAAAATAGGAGTTAGATTAGCAATTCAGAGGAGCTACTTTTAAACTTTCTGATTAAAAAATATTTAAATTTTTGTTTTCAGATTACATGGATTAAAAACCAATGAGTACATCTGATTAGCCAAATTGGTTTTTAAATGAGTGATTATTTCCTTGCTAAATAACACAGTTTTCACGTTTGATTGTTAAAATACTTATTTTGACAAATGTAACAACTTAAAGGTTTTGAGATCACTTCTTCAGCTAATAAATCCCTGAGCTTGCATTAGGCAGTCAAACAACCAAGCTTCTACCTGCAAATCTGTGGAAACTTTTGCCTCTGACACATCGCTTTTTCATAACCAAGCTCTGATCTCAAAGTTGTTAGATTTCTTCATCACACTCTCAACTCTTCAATAATGAAGACCATCTTCCACCGAATATTCAACACCTGTAAGATGGACATAGAACTCCATGTGAAGGACATGGTGATGGTTCCCGTACAGTGCAGCTTAAAGCTGATTGAGGTTATGCAGGGTCGACAACATGAAGAGATAAGTTGAGCCTGAGTGCTCAACTGTGACATGGGATCTGGGGTGAGTCTTGGGATCAAGACTTGAGGGCCTTGAGTCTTTAGAATTTATTTGCAAGATTGCAACAAGCTGTGAATCAGAGCAACATCTTACAAGCTTCAGTTACCAAAATAAAACATTCTAAACAAGTGGTAGAAAACTTTAAACAGAATGGAATCGTCGTCGTAATTTTTGAGCTCCTGGGTGCAACACAACTGCCCTGCTACAGGGTGAGTTTTCTGTCTTTAAGGAAGAAAGTAGGCAGGAAAGAAGTGAGGCAAAAATACAATTTTTATAATGCTGACAAGTTCACAATTATATATTCCAAAGTGACAGTAAAGCATGAGGTCTTTAAATATAAAAAAATACATTATCAAATTTAAGGGCCTAATTTTCATAAGTCCCTACAATAGATGCTCTCATTAGAAGAGAATGCTTACCTGTAGTCCGGAGGAAAATGTGTATTATTATTTATTTCAGAGAACTTTGACAATAAAAGAAAATTATTCTCTTCTTATGCTTTAGGGAATCAACTGTATAACTTCTCACAGCTGCAAAGGTTTATAAGTTACCTAGTCTATTGGATCCTAATCTTTTAGATTTCGCACAGCAGAGACAGATTTTTGTTTCTTGCTGGTTTTTATTGCTATTTGTGCAATGTTCTTAGTAAGGTGTTTACATTGAGATTGTCATGTTTATAATTGTATTAATAGAGGCCATTTTCAATATGAAAAAAAACAAGCAAAAACCAACATCTTACTATCACTTTCACCTTCATTTCATAAAAGGTAAAACATTTTAGCACAAAAAATGTAAGAAATTATACATATCATCTAAGAACAATTTTTGCCACGAATCTAATAAATCTTCTAGACTTACTTCCAGCTTATAGGAAATACAGAGATAGAGGACAAATTTATATGCACCATGAGGGAACAATAATAAAAATCTAAGAGGGCATTCTATAAGATGATGTGACCTTCATTCTTTAAAATGTTATTGCTATAGGGAGAATAAGTTTGAGGCACTGTTCTGGATTAAATGAAACCAAGGACAAAAGCAACCAAGGATGATGCATAAACCTCAAATTTCTCTTGGTTCAGAGAAAAAATAGAAAGCTATAGAAGACATTATACAAAAAGTTAGACATAGAATTGCCATATAACCTAACAATTCCACATCTAGATATATCCCAATGAGAAATGAAACATATGTCCACACAGACATATGTTCACACAAAAACTTGTACATGAATGTTCATAGCAGCATTATTCATTATAGCTGGAAAGTGGAAACCACCTAAATGTCTAAGAACTGATGAATAAATTACAGTCCATCCACGTAATAGAAAATGTTCTTTCGAACATAAAAAAGAATAAAGTACTGATGCTACAACATGGATGAATCTCGAAAACATCACGCTAAGTGAAAAAAGCCACACTCAAAAATTACATATTGTATGAATCCATTTACAGGAAATGTCAAGAATAGGCAAATTCAGACAGCAAGTAGATTAATGTTAGTCAAGGGTTGCTTGTTTCTTCTCCCTACATTTCATAAAGATTCTTTCAGTTGGAGTCTCAAAGCAGAACTCTTCAAGAGGGTGAGATTCTCAGCCATGAGACTTCATCTTTAGTCCCCTTTTGTGGAACTGACTCTGCCCATTCTGGACACAGAAAATACGAATCTCTGGTCCTATCAGTGGGCATGCAATTCAGTCTCAATCAGCTTTACTCCCTTAGACTTTTCTAGGTAAGAGGCATACACTCATTTTCTCTTCTGCAAACTTCAGATAACACATGAGAACCTTTCTAAGTGGTTGTGTTGAAGGCACCTTCACTTGGCTTAAGATGGCCAGTGTACCTGCTCCTATCCTGTTGGACAAGGGAGAAGAGCTAGACAGCCATTCAGTAACACACTCCCAAGAAGTCCTCAACATGAGTCCCTTCACAATCAGTGTTCCCCAGCCCTACCACCATGTTTGGCTTAAGCCTGCTTTAATGGTTGAGAGGCCCAGAAAGCCAAGGGCCGCCCTGATGGCAAGTCCTCCATAGGCAGTAAAATAATTCTCCTACAAAATACGGATATTGATACCTAATTCTGTTTAATTATGGAACTTCAGCCCAAACTAAGAATTAAAACAGTCTCCTTTTAATTGAATTAAGTGTGTAAATAATATAATGTTATTGTTACACAATGATGCTTCTCACAGACATCCCTGAAAGCAAGTTCAATAGATTCTTTGATCATCTGCTTCAATAGATTTTTATAAATGACTTTGGAATAGAAGTCACTGATAAAGATTGCTCATCAAAGAAAAAAACATCTTTCCATTTATCATCAGGAAAATAAAAAGAATGAAAAATGTTTTATTTACATATGACATACTAAGATGAAACTATTCTTTATTGTGGAAAGATTAAAGTTATGGTCATGTCTTATAAACAAAAAAAATCTGAAAGACAAGTATTTAAAACTAAGGATTCATTCTTTTATTGTCATAAGAGATTGAAAAATCATTAAATCTATACTGAATCCGCTTTAGTTCATCATTTTTAAGCCTGTTTTATGACTAGCCCTGGAGCTTTTTATGGGAAATAGCTTATAGAAGAAAAAAACATGTGTGTCTTATTTCTGAGAGTTCTTTTGTTGTCCTAATAAACCACCCCAAGGTTTCTGGGAAATTAAAATACTCTCACATTCAAGCAATAGCTCTTACCTGATTATTTTACTAAAATCCTATGTCAGACCACATCTGATTGTTCATTTGTAATATATAGTTCCTCCATTAATATTCCACTCTTACATTGAGTGGTACCTGCAGAGCATACATTTAGTTTTCAGTCGTGTCTTAAAAATCATCATAATTACTGTGTATAGAGTTTTGCATGTAAATTTTTCTTGTCTATCTAATTTCTGAAATATTTTATTATTTTATTCATTTTAAAAGAGTTCACAGTGTTTCAGACCTCAGGATATAGTAACAGGGTATAAGTTCTGAAGCATTTTTCTAATCTTTACAAAGAAATTAAAAGATGCTTTGCCTAGCATTAATATTTTCATATTTTCCCCATGTACTTATTTAACTTCATTATTGGAATCATTATTTAGTTTACTTTAGATCTTACCACAGTATTTTAGGGAAACTACTGTCGTTACTATTGCCTTATGTAGTAAGTAAATTACAGCATGAAATCATATTTACACACCTAAGATGAGTGTATAAGACATGGATGTTCTAAATTCTGTACAAATGTTTTAGGGCCAGTGCCATTAGCTTTATTTTATATTACCTTCTTACCAAAATTTGAGTTCTTTGAGGAAGTAGAAAACGTCTCATTTTCTAGGTATGTTATTTAACATCCAGATTAGTATTTCAAAGACATCCAAAAATGCTGAGCACTTAGGTCAGATTTAAAGGGGGTTACTGTATTTTTCAAAAATGAAGAACAGGTTCTTTGCACAGGCTTTTGAATCAGATATACTTGGGTTCACAATTCTGACAATCCCTCTTTCACATTTCCTTTTAATTTACTCACTGCATGACCTTGAGAAAGGTACTTACATTTTCTGGGAACCACATTTCTTATCTTCACAATGGTATGAGACGATGTGAAGAAATAAGAACGCTTTTACACAGTTGGTGGGGGTGTACATTAGCTCAACCACTGTGGAAGACAGTGTGGCAATTCCTCAAGGATCTAGAACTAGAAATACCATTTGACCCAGCAATCACATTACTGGGTATATACCCAAAGGATTATAAATCATTCTACTATAAAGACACGTATGTTTCTTGCAGCACTGTTAACAATAGCAAAGACTTGGAACCAACCCAAATGCCCATCAATGATAGACTGGGTAAAGAAAACGTGGCACATATATACCAAGGAATACTATGCAGCCATAAAAAGAATGAGTTCATGTCCTTTGCAGGGACATGGATGAAGCTGGAAACCATCATTCTCAGCAAACTAACACAGGAACAGAAAACCAAACACCACGTGTTCTCACTTATAAGTGGGAGTTGAACAATGAGAACACATGGACACAGGAAGGGAACATCACACACCGTGGCCTGTCACGGGGTGAGGGGCTAGGAAAGGGACGGCATTAGGAGACATACCTAATGTAGATGACAGGTGGATGGGTGCAACAAACCTCTTTGGCATGTGCATAACTATGTAACAAACCTGCACGTTCTGCACATGCATCCCAGAACTTAAAGTATAATAATAATAATAATAATAAAAACTTGTTTACATAGAAGTACTGCTTTGATGATTGTATAAAACAAAATAGCTACAGTCCAGTATGGTTTGTAGAAGAGTATTTCCTAAACTTCTTTATGCATTCAAACCTCCAGGGAATTTTGGCAAAATGTTGATTTTTGATTCAGTATGTGCAAAGTGGGGCCCAAGAGCCTGCATTTCTAAGAAGTTCCTTCATGGTCCTTAGACTGCTCTTTTGGTTGCAAAGTCCTAGAAGTTTCTCATCAAGTAATATCCATTCTACTTTAATAATAATTGTTTTCTTTGATTGGCCAATACGTTCTCATTTTATTGAAAGGGGTTCTGGAAATGCCACCCCAAGATATGCTGCTGTGGTACACTGATTACTTAAACTGAGCGTGCCTGGAAAACAGCCAACGCAGAGAGGGCCTTTCTCTGAACTTCCTTTATTTGCCTAATGATGTGTCCTCTAAAGGGAAGTAAGTTATTATGAATCTCCTGCTCGGGAATCGCATCAACCAAGAAAGATTAATTCAGACCATAGGAGGGAAGGCTGGAGGTCAGCACCATCCCCAGACAGAATTTTTCACAGGCTGTCATCTGTTTTTTTCTGGGGGCTCATTTGTCTTTCTCCGAGACCGTTCACTCTCCCCTAAATTACTGATATTTCTCCTCCCTTCTCCCCTATAAAGAGGGTTTTTAAGCTTCCAGATCTCACTGGGTTTTTGAATGTTCACTTCTCTTTTCTGTGATGTCCCTGTGCACATATTTGTATACTTTTTTGCCTGTTAATCTGCCTACTCTCAGTTTATCTGATGGGGTCAGTTATCAAATCCTCAGAAGATAGAGGAAAAGATTTCCCTCCTCTATACTTTGTAAAAAATAACAAACTCTTTCATTTTTATGTTAGTAATCCATTACTCTTAGAAGTGTATTTTCTTTTCCTTTTTTGTATTTTATTATTTTATTATAAAATGTTTGTATTTAAGATGCACATGATGCTTTGATATATATATACATAGTGAATGATTACTACAGTAAACAAAATTATGTATACATATGTGTGTGTGTGTGTATCTCCTGGTGTGTGTGTGTGTGTGTGTGTAATGAGAGCACTTGTAATCTACTCTTCTAGCAAATTTCTAGTGTAAAATACAATTTAATTAACTATAGTAAGCATGCTGTGCTTCAGATATTTAGAATTATTCATCCTACATGATTGAAACTTTGTACCTTTTTAACCAACATTTTCCAACTTCCCCCACCTCCCTACTCCTGGCAACCACTATGCTACTCTCTAGCTCTATGAATTTGACTTTTTAAGGTTCTTCATGCAGTATTTTTCTTTCTGTTTCTGGCTTATTTCACTTAGCATAATGCCCCCCTTATTCATCCATGTTGTTGCAAATGGCAGGATTTTCTTCTTTTTAAAGGCTAAACAGTATTCACATTTAAGTGTGTATGTATATCACATTTTTAAAAAAGAATTTTTCTTGTTTTACGAGCATAAAACTCAATACCATGCATTTCACCGAGTTCAGTGGCAAGTTCTTCAGCCTTTGCCATTTCCAGGTTGGCAATGCAAGTCACTGATTTTGTACCCAGGATATTTCCTTCCCAGAGAGGAGGATACTCATCATATCTGTCTTTGTCATCAGTCCTGATAGCTTCCACCAGCTTAGCCAGAGCTCCTTTTCCTTTCGAGGTAACCTGTGTGAAGGCAATGGTAGTGCACGTCTTTTTGTGTACTAGAGTCCAGTCTGGCCTTCCCATCGATAATGCAGTGGAACCACTCATCATCTGACACAGGGCAGATACATCCAGCTCCGTGGGATCTGTGTCATGTACAGTCACCACCAGCTGAGCCTTCTTGTTCTCCACCAAGGTGGTGTCAGTGCCAATTTCTGCTTCAAGAATAGATGGTCTCTTAGTGGGACATCCTGTTTACCAGCAGCTTTCTTTTCAGCCTGAACTGACAATCTCTGCTTGTTCTCATGCTTTGTGTCTGGTCTGTACTTGTGGGCCAGCTTAAGCAGTTGAGCCCTTGTTTAGCAGCTCAAGGCCTGGGTGAACTGGTTAATTGCAAGAGCCACTTTCAGCCTCTTTTAGAAAGTAGCCCTTTTCCAGGGCAACTGGACATAGCAGTGCCATATGACAAGGTGGGTAAGATCCCTTTTGGGCAGGTTGTCCTGTCCAAGGCCAAAATTCTTAGGTCTTTTCTCTAAGAGGGGATTTACCACCTTCTTGATCTGCTGCTGCTTCACAACAGCAGAAGCTGGAATCTCCTTCTTTCCTTGCCCTTCTTTCCTAATGGCATCTTGAGCCACGGAAGGAGAGACTATACCATATATTCTTTGTCCCTTTATCTGTTGATGGGCACTTAGGTTGTCTCTATACCTCAGCTATGGTGAATAATATTTAGCTGAATAATATTGCAATGAACATAGGAATGCAGATACCTCTTTGAAGTACTGATTTCACTTCCTTGGGTGTATATTCAGAAGGGAGATTGCTGGTAGTTCTGTTTTTAATTTTTTTAAGGAAACTTCATACTATTTTTAATAAGGGCTGTATGAATTTACGTTTTGCCAATGATGTACAAGGATTGTCTTTTCTCCACTTTCACCAATAATTATCTCTTATCTTTTTGATGATAGTCATCATAACAGGTATGGGATGATATTTCCTTGAGGTTTCGATTTACATGTACCTGATGATTAGAGATATTTAATATCCTTTCATATACCTCTTGGCCATGTTTTGTGTCTTCTTTGTAAATATGTCTATTTAGGTCTTTTGCTCATTTTTAATTTATGCAATTTTTTGCTATTGAATTGTGTTTCTTATATAGTTTGGATATTAACCCTTTATCAGATATCTGGTTTGCAAATATTTCCTTCCGTCCATAAGTTGGTTGCCTTTTCATTTTATGATTGCTTCCTTTGCTGTGCAGAAGATTTTCAGTTTGATGTAAAACTGCTTGTCTTGATTTTCTTTTCTCTGTTGTCGCCTGAGCTTTTGGTGTGATATCCAAAACACCATTGTCTGTCAAGGAGCCAGTGTCAAGGAGCTTTTCCTGTGTGTTTTCTTCAAGGAGTTTTATGGTTTCAGGTCATACTCTTAAGTCTTTTAGTCCATTTTGAGTTGATTTGGAGTAGTTTAGATCTCAGATCTCACAAATGAGCTGATGTGTCAAGAATCAATCATGGAGTAGAAATACAAATGCCAGGAAAAATTTTTGCTACCTGTGACCCAACTGCTAAACAAAAAAGAAACTATGTTTTTAAAAGCGTAAATAAGATTTCGATAAGTATGAGACAGAAACAGAGATCTGAATATGTTCTAACGTTATCAATTGCTGGAAAGGTTTACAAACCTTAGGAAATTTGGCAGAGGCAAAGACAGATTGCCGTTGCTTTAGTTGTTCAGATTTTTTGTTTATTTTAAGATACTATCCGCACACAACAGTGCCAGAAACAATGTGGAAATTGACAGAACATTAAATCCCCTTTAGAGGAAAACTGATAAGCTACAGGCAGAGGAATGCTGAGAGACAGATGAAGGGATTTTAGGTAATCAGAGAAAAAATTGCTGCCTGATGGAATCCCAGCAGCAGGAACTTCATTTTGTAAAATACTTGATGACTTTTTACGGCGTTATAGCATTTGGGCTTTATGTTGTATGATATTCACCCAGTGACAGGCTGACCCCCTTCTCCTCCAATAAGTTATCTGTTCTCCCTAGAAAAGTAATTCTGTTGCTGTCTGGCCAAAGATGAACTCATGAATCAGTGATGTGGGCAGAGGTGGCATCCCAGATAGCATTCTGAAAAATCCATAAATTCTTTAAGAAAGATTGTTTCTCTACTGCTGTCAGGTGCTATTATTCCTAAATCACACAATTCTATTTGGAATCTTGAGGTGGTCTGGAAAAGTGCCCTAAGGAGCTAAAAGAAGAGAAAACTATGAAAACAAAAGTGCCAGAGAGATAGGATATTTTATTATTGCATAAAGGTCAAGAAGAAAGATGTAGGGCATGTCACTTTCAGTAACAATTTAAAACACTACAATTTAATTTATATCTGAGCTGTATTACACCGTCAACGAGATACAAAGTTTTAAGATCAATGAGCAATATGTTCTAAGTCAATTTTAAATTTCATTGAACAAAGGCCCTCAAATTGGAAAAATGAGAGACAGAGACAGAGAGAGAAAGACAGAAAAAAGACTTTGTGGAATCTGAGTCCCAATATTTTGAAGAACAGAATGGCCTGCATATGCAACTTATGTCATATGCATATAAACAAGGATAACTAGTTCTCTATTACCTAAAGACTCTTCTCATAAGTATCTTATGTCTAATGTACAATACCTTTAAATTTGGGCAAAGATTCACTCATATATATTCTTGCATGCTTGGCCCCTAACCTTGTCACAGACACCTAATAGTTGGTCAGTAGAGAATTGTATTACACAGAAAAATCAGTGATTTTAAGTGTAGTGTAGAGTGGATTGTATGAATTTCTATTTGGCAAGATAAATCATCAGGAGAATTAAAAAGAAATACTATGTAAGGTTTTTGCTTCCTTTTATGTTTTCCTTTCCTATAGGCAAAAGTTTTCATCCAATTTGTGATGGTAAATAGCTAGTTGTCCTCACTGGACTTTCTTTTGAAATACTTAAGAAAACACTGCAGAGTATTAACCATAAAAGCTGTGAAAACTAAGACTATCTGTAAGAGAATTTCCAGTGTCTAGGATGTTTTACCCTAATTACTATACTTAAGCGACAAACCCTGTTAAGGTCAGTCCTTTCCAAGAACAACTCATAGTCATTGATTAGATTTTATCTCTTCTTTTTCTTTATTAATTCAGTCAGTTAACAAACATAGCAATATGCCAAGTTGGTGATACAATTATGATTAGTTGGAATAATGGAAGGAGGGTAATGAAAGGGATAATGAAAAGGATCTTTAAGAGTGCTGTTAGAATGCAAACATATTGCAAGCTAAAATAACTGGTATTTTGGACAAATAACAATATTGTATTTAATAGTGAAATAAACTAGATGCATTTTTATTAATATGAGGGAAAATAAGACATTCATAATATCACTAACAAATCTGGGAGTAGTCCTTGACAATTCAATAGGATAAGAAAAGTATTTTTAAGATTTAAGTAACTATTATTTGTAGAATACTTATTACCAAATTGAAAGTCTAATGAATATGTTTTGAAACAGTTTTGAATCTCCAGTAAATGTATTTAGCAATATGACCAGTAACAAAATATAAAATAAAATAAAAATAAATATAGTGTTTCTGTGCCATACCATATAATATATCATCAAATAAAAACAACATTTTAAGAGCAATGAAATAATAAAATTTCTAGGAGGAAAGCTACACACACACACACTTACACACATACATTGATTATATGAAGAAAACTATACTATATTAATGAATGACATTAAAAAGGAAGACAGACACATTGTGAATCATTACCTAGAAAACAGAGAGAGGCAATAATGAGAGAGCGAAGGAAGAAGAAACTAGAACTCTTTTTGATAGTTCGCCTTTAAGAATATCTCAATCAATAGGTGCATACCTGCAAAATTTCCCCAGGTTTTGTCTCACCCCTTTCCCCTAAATAAAGTCATTCACTTTTTGGCATTTGTTGATGGTGGCACTGTCTCTCCATTCTTTTAGTTCAGCTGTAATATCTAGGAGTGCTTTGTCAATCAAATACCAATATTCCAAATCGTTTAATAATTTCTAGGGTGACTGCATAGGAGACGGGAGAATTATAAAGATCTGTTATGGTTCTCTTTTGGTTCCAAGAGTCAAACATCTGAGCATAATAATATTATGGGAAATATCAATTCTTGGATTTCTTTTTCCTCTCCTTGTCTCACCCACTCTCCAGATAATTTTACTTAGAGACAATCAAGGCTACCTGAAATTCAGTGAGTCATTTTTAAATATTGAGGACTACCAAGAAGCCAGCATACTAAAGTTGAAAAAGGAAAATGAGATTGGAATAAATGATACAGTAGGTGAGGGAAATTATTTAGTTACTCACTGTGGTCAGTTGGGCTACCTTCTCAGACCAATAATGAGAAATGCGTTGTCTGCTTTTATCTTGCCTGAACCAGAAGGAAAGATCAGCAATACAAACAGCCAGATATCAAAATCAGAAAAATAAATGACTCCATGCTCATGCTAATAGTAAAGAGATATGAAAAAATCTGCCTAGGATCATTCTGAGCTCATGATGATTCATAGCAGAGATCCAGAAGATAAAATTGTATCCCATTGTGTTCAAGAACTTATGGAGAAAATGTATAATAGTTGTGTTTCATTCAAGAGAATTGTAGGGCCTGAATGCATTTTTTCTTTGTCTGTATTATAACATATAAACTCAGTATTTCCTAGAAATTCAGCACAAATTCCTAGGCTACTGGTTTGGGCTCTGGGTAATATAATCTACCCTTTTATAACACCTTGGGCATGACCATTTAATTTGAGAGTGATACATAGATACTAAAAGGACAGCTCCTATGATCAAGTGACTGAAGTGCAGCATTTATATAAGATTTTGAGAGTGTGCTGGTCTCTGGCCATCAGAGGCAATAAATGTGGTGCAGCTTGCAAGCTTGTTGACTGTGGCCTGCTCTTAATATAAATTTTATCATAGTTTCAACCTTTACGTTGGTTATGTAAACTAACCAAAATATTTCCAATACAATATTTTCCTGTTTAATTTATCCAGAGATAATTTCTATTGTTGGCAGATAAGAATTGGCATATAATTCATGTGTATTTATGTGCAAATTTTATGTCCATTCTAGTTAAAATTCCAAATAAAGCAAAAATACAAATTGTCAACAATATTATTAAATATTATTCTAGAAATGTGGATCCATTAAGATGACTTGATATAAAAACAAGGATAATTTTTGTGATAAAAGCATGCCATTATTATTTGTAGGTGATATAATTATATAATTAGAAAACTCAGATAATCCACTTAAATTTTATATAAAAAATTTTAAAAATATGAGAGAGATATTAGTAACGTATATAAAAATCAAATAAAGACTGAATAGCCCAATCAGAAGACAAAATGGAAATAAATATTTCACACACATAACAGAAGAAAATATTCTAATGCCTAACAAAGTACACTTGGGTTTTCCCAAGGAGAAATATAAAGTCAATAAAATAAAATGAAACAAAACAAATACAAACAAAATCTACCAAACTTTACTGGGAGACATTTATGACCTGAAAAATATCAGAAGTTTGATATGGGTATTAACTGCTGCATAATAAACCATCTTAAATTAAGTGGCTTAACAATAACCACAGATTCTGTGGTGAGGATTTTAGACGGTACAACAGGGATGGCTAGTCTCTCCTCTCCACTATATCTGGAGCTTCAGTTAGAAAAACTCATAATGTTGTGTTGACTCAAGCAGGTGTGGGCTGAAATTATCTAAAGGTGTATTCATTAATATGTCTGTTATATGTCTGGTAACTGGGATGGAAGAACTCAATGTTTAGGCTTATCTAGACTGTCAACCAAAGCACCTACACATGGCTTTTTTGTGTGTGACTTGGATTTCCCTGTGTCTGGATCCTAAGAGAAAACAACCCCCAAGGAAACGCTTTGACCAAGAGCAAGGTGGAAGCTGCATGGTCTTCTCTGAGTCAACCTAAAAGTCACACAGGATCACATCTGGCACATTCTATCTGTTACAGAAAAGGCACTCTGTCCAGCGTAGACTCAAGAAGAGAGGAATGAGACATTGTCTTTTAAAGGGAAAATGGCAAGGTCACATTGCAGAAGATCAGGTGGAATCAGAGATATTGTTGACTATCTTTACAAAATACAATCTGCTACAGATACAAAATATTTATTTACTCAATGTGAAACCAAATTAAAAATGATATGAACAATCCATCTGGATTGATTTCCTTGATTTTCAGATACTTTAGGTATATTATCAATTTAATATCAGTTTTCTAGAGAATATGCATTGCAATCATGATATGTAGTCCACTGCAGGAAAGTTAAATTTAGATATTCTATTCCAATTTATTTTGTGGCCAGAAATGTCAGCAAATGCCTTATAAATATAATTTGATTATATCTTACTGCAATCCAGTGAGTCCATAATATCCTGATTTTACAAATAAGAAAACTGAGGTATAAATCAGATGGTAAAATGAACAGTAAAGTTATAAAAATAAAAATGCCATATAGGTGCATAGATATTATAATAAAAGTAAAGGTTGTACCCAAACAAATTTTACACAAATATTTCTCTCTCTCTCTCTCTCTCTCTCTTTCTCTCTCCTTCTCTCTCATTCTGTGTGTGTGTGTATGTAAAGTCCAAAGGTGGTTTGGTTTATTCAACAAATGGATCTATAAAATTAACTAAATTAATCTGAGTGAAGCACTGTCAGCACATTTTTTGGCACTGTTTCGTAAAATTTTAATTTTAGAACAGTTGTAGGATTACAGAACAAGAGAAGATTACACAGAATTTCCTTTCACCCCACATCTGGATTTTCTTTAACAAACATCTCACACAAATGTAGTAGCATAGTCATGATTAATAGAACTATATTTTTAAATGATTATTAATTAAAGTCTACATGTTGTTTATTTTTCTAGTGTTTGCTTGATGCCCTTTTTATCTTCCAGAATACCATCTAGGGTACATTACATTTAGTCACCATATTATCTTGGGCTGTTCGCTGTGAAAATTTCTCATGATGTCCTGTTTTTTGAAAAACAGTCTTGAAGTTTACTCATCAAGTACTTTGTAGAGCATTCTTCAATTCAAATTTGTCTGATGTTTCTCTCATGATTAAACTGGAGTTTGGATTTTGGGAGGAAGACCTCAGCTGTGAAGTGTCATTTTCATGACATCATATTAAGGGTACATAATATTGAGGTGGGAGATCAACAGGACTTGTTTTCCAAGCACGGGTCATGGCCCCAGTTGTGACCCCACTGATCAGAGCAGTATCTGGTCTAAACAGGGTATAGTGAGGAAACCAGCCCAAACCAGCAGATGGCAAAGAAAAATAACCTCTAGTTGCCCTTACTGCTCATTAGCATAGACACTCTCTCTGGCACCATAATAGTTTACAAATGCCATGGCAACAGGCCATGGCAATGGTCCAGAAGTTACCTTATATGGTTCCAGGAACTCTCTGCCCCTTTTCTAGAAAGTTCTAAATGACCTGCCTCTTAATTAGCATATAATTATAGTTGGTATAAATATAGCTACCAACAGCCCATATGATGCTACTCTGGGCACACTGCCCACGGGGTAGCCCTGTTATGCAAGGATTGGTACATCTGTTGCTGCTGTACACTGCGGCTTTCATAAAAGTTGCTGTCCAATACCAATGGCTCACCCTTGAATTCTTTCCTGGGCACAGTCAAGAACCCTCCCAGGCTAAGCCCTAATTTAGAGGCTCACCTGTCCTGCATCACTATCAATATGACTTATAACTATTGATGCTAATGTTGATCACCTAGCTAAAACAGTGTTTATTATGATTTTCCATTCTAAACTTACTCTTTTCCTACTTTTTAGTACTGTATTCTTTTGAAGGAAATCAATGTGAGTAGCTCACACTAATGGAGTGGGGAATTATGCTCCATCATGTTGAGGATGAAGTACCTATATATATTATTTCTAATTTTTCAGTGTATAAGATTTGTCTATTCACCCTCATTTGTTTGGTTATTTATAAGTATAGACTCATGGATGTTTATTTTATACTTCAAATTATAATCCAATACTGTTTTATTTATTGTATTGTTCAAATTGTCCCAGTTTGGGGCTGTGGAATTTCGGCTGGCTTCTGTATCCATTTAACCGAGCCCCATGATTTTGGAATTTTTGAGCATTTTGTTTTATTTCTATGAGATGTTCCAGCTCATCTTGTTTATTTCCTATTCCAATCCTTGAATCAGCCACTTATCTAGGGAGTTCTGCATCCTTTCAATGGACAATGGTATTAGAAACCAAGATTTGGGTGCCTAGGTCATTCTTTTAAGTTTTATGTTGAGGTAGTTAGTAACTCACAATAAAAGTATAAAAATAACACAGAGTTCCTACATACCATTCATAAAGTCTCCCTCCATAGTAACACATTACAAGACTATAAAACATTATCATAACCATAAAACTATATTACCTATATTGCTTATTGAACCATGTAGAAGAAATAAATAATACTTTGATTATTGAAGTTTTTTTCTGATGTTCACTTGGTCAAGAATAAGCAAAAAATGTGAGTAGAAGATATAGTATCATGTCTTAAAGCTTAGTCAGTGGTAAGACAGGTGAGTAGCAGCCACTGGAATGTTCTGAGAAACTAAGGATGCCATTGGCTCTCCATTATCACTGGAGATTGATAATAATTATACTCTCTACTTTTTATCAGTATCTGCTTTCTCCTTCTCTCTCCTCCCCACTCTCTCTGTCTCTTCAAATTTCTTTTTCTGATTTTTCTTGCTCATATACACCAAACATCTTATATCAATCCATAACTCCATCCTCACAAAGAGATCGGTTATATTTAAAACTCAACTTTGAAGGGAAAAAGGAATAGGAAATAATTCAGGAAATACGAAATAAGGGAAGCCTTTGAGATAGAATAAGAGATTCTATTATTAAAAATCGGTCAGGTATTAATGAACAAGACAATTACCTGGATTCAGACAAGCTAGGTCAAAAACACAAATTAGGCTGCCAGGTCTTCCTTTTTTGGGGAGATGGGTATCTGAAAGGGAGATATATTATAGTTTTGTACTTGCTCACAATAATTCTTCCTCAAAATACATTACTTCATTAATACAGCAAGTTCACAAGAGTTTTCAGTGTCCTCAAGGGTCACAGGCCTTCTTTCCCCTCTCAAAAGCCTCATTATATGGAGGGAACGGCCTCTCTATTTACCATCTGTCTATTATCTTTCTGTCTGTCTATCTTTCTATCTATGTATCTATCTATCTATCTATCTATCTATCTATCTATCTATCTATCTATCATTTTTCCTTGATGGTTAATTTAATTGAAAAAATCTTATAAAATGTATTTGACATGACATTGATTATTCTGATGCTCTATGGCAAGTTTTCTTGGCTGAGAATACCAAGGAAAAACTGGAGATTATTTCTAGAAGGAAAAAAAAAGCAAATTAAAAAGCAAGGACAAAAGAAAAAACCTCATGTAAACTGTTTCTATATGCCCATTTGTACCTACGAGACAATGCCAATTCTACATTGTATAGGATTTTCAGTTTTGAGGAAAACTCTCTCTCTTCAAGTAGACATCAAGATGATAGCAACAGCATCTTTTAGGGGCATACCCAACCCTCCTGCATATAGATCCCTGGCTTGATGACAAAGTGATGAGACTACATTAATCACACGCTAACCAGCCAGAAAATAAGAAGTGCACAATAAGAAGTTCTCTTGAAAGAGAATCAGCCACAAGTTTAAAGGGATAGTAACTTTCACCAGCTTTAAAACTTTTACACAAATCCCTCGTACTCTATGTTTAAACAAATCCAGTTTTTCACTCCAAGTATTTAATGCAGAAATACTTATTATAATAACTTACGTTTAATACTAGATTTTTTAATTTTCCAAATTTATTCAAGGATATGTAATAAAAACCCTATTTGTATGCATTTTTCTTCTGAAGACAGAGTGGCACTCGACAGATTTTATGTCTTTGTCACTGCCTACAGTAACTGATTAAAAATAGCTAATGATAGATGAGATAATGGAACTCCTATATTTTCATTATAATTAGATATTAACCTAGTCATTCTTTGCCTTCCTCATCCACAACATTTAAAACTTCAAGAGCAATCCCTGCTAAAAAAATGAGGAGTAAAATCAAATGAGAAATCCAAAGCCGCATGTTTTCATCCCAGGCTGTGATATGTCATCATGCATTACAGCTATCATTTATGAGTAAACACTAAATTAAATGCTAGATAATGGAATTACAATGGTTTATTAATAATGGATAATATTTATCTGAAAAATTTAAAAGCTTCTAAAACAAGGTCTTTTATTTTAAAATATCTTTTTTGTTATTGCTGACAAAAAGAGTAAATTGAATTCTATCATGGAAGGAAAGCACTCTTAATTGCAAAAGCCCTTTTTATTTGATATGATCAGTTCTGCAGACATATGTAAGCAGAGATAAGAAATGATAATAACTGACAAATAGATAATGTTTCCCTAAAGAAAGAGGTGACTGAAAAACAGTTTTTTTTAATGTTACTGTGATAGATTTCTACCAATTAGTTTTGTACACTTATTTCCTCCAGTCTATCTCCAAAGGTGAGCAAAGAAATACGCCTCCATATTTCAGTAGGTGACCACCTGAAATAAATTTACTGAAACAACTTTAAAAAGTGGGAAAGCTTTATAAAGCAATTAAAATGACACCATTGGCTAGATTCTTGACTTTCATACCATGATAGCATAATTGTCTTTCCTTTTTTTTTCTGTTCTTGTATTTGTGTATGTGAAATTCTATGCCATGCATCTTGAATTCTCAGGAGATCAGAAATCTGATGACCTGAGTTTTAGCTTCCCCTCTAACACTCTCTGGCACTGGGAGCAGAACATCTTTTTCCTCTTGCTTAGTATTTTCTTCTTGTCAAATTGCTTCAAGTCTCTTATTTTCTGATTCTACCCATGTAAGATATAAACAATGTATCTAGCTGTTAATCATAATTTCTCCAAAAGAATAAACAAACAAACACAAACCTTTTTTCACACAAGATATTAGCATATGGAAGAGCAGGTGGAATACAGTGAGTTGTTTTTCCCTTGCTGGTGAAAAGTGTATGTTTCAAAAACTGTTTGGAAAAAAATTTTTTTTCTACTTTCCATGATAGATGTCAAATTGTATTTCTCTGTCTATGAACATTTCTTACTGAATTTCAGTTAGAGGAATAAGAGTAACAAAATCAAGGAACAGTGATAGTAAATTCTCCTCCTAAACACTACCATCTACTTCCCCATTACTACATTTTATTTCTCTCTATAAAAACAGGAGTGGCTGTCAACGTATAACTCCACAAAAAGCTCTACCACCAAGAAAACATCATAGGATTAAAAACTCTGTGTCAAGAATCAGGGTTAAAGGCAAAGTATTTCAGGAAAGTATGCTCCTAGCATGCCTATCACTTAGAAAATTGCAAAGGATTTTAGAAGCTCTATGCCAGGAACAGGGGACAAAGGCCAAAATATATAGTCATGTCTTGCATAATCAGGTTTTGATCAACAATAAACCACATACATGACAGTGGATCCATAAGATTATAATGGAGCTGAAAAATTCCATAGCCAAGTGACATCTTAGCTAGTGTAACATCATAGTGAAATTCATTACTCACATGCTGGTGGTGATACTGGTGTAAACAAACCTACTGCATTGACAGTCTTATAGAAGTATAGCACATACAATAATGTACAGTACATAATACAACTTGATTATAAATGACTATGTTACTGGCTTATGCATCTCCTACACTATACTTGTTATTTTAGAGTATACTCCTTCCAGTTACACACATATATGTATAACTATACATATTTATAACATATATATGTGTATGTCTATATATAACTGTAAATCAGCCACAGGCAGGTCCTTCCGGAGGAATTCGAATAGAAGGCATTGTTGTCCTATGAAACACTATTCCTGTTTCTGTTACTGCCCCTGAAGACCTTCCAGTGGGACGAGATGTGGAGGTGGAAGACAGTGATATTGATCATCCTGACCCTGTGGACGCCTAGGCTAATGTGTGTGTTTTGCATCTTATTTTTAACAAAATGTTTAAAAAGTAAAAAATAAGGTAAAATACAAAAAACTTATAGAATAATGATATAAACAAAAAAATATTTGTTCAGCTATGAAATGTGTTTGTGTTTTAAGCTAATTCTTAAGCATCGCAAGCATCAAAAAATAAAATAAAAGTTTATAGAGTTAAAAAGTTACAGTAAACTAAGGTTAACTTATTATTGAATAAAAATTGTTTTTATGAATCTAGTGTAGCCCAAGTGTATCGTATTTATAAAGGCCACCATAGTGCACAGTAATGTCCTAGGCCTCTGTAGTCACTTGCCAGTCACTCACTGACTCACCCAGAGCAACTTCCAGTCCTGCAAGCTCCATTTATGGTAAGTGTCCTATACAGATGTACTATGTTTTATCTTTTATGCCGTATTTTTATTTTACCTTTTTTACATCCAGGTGTATTTAGATACATAGATACGTATCACTGTGTTACAATTGCCTACAGTATTCAATACTATCACATGCTGCACAGCTTTGTAGCCTATGATCAATAGGCTGTACCGTATATAGCCTAGGTGTATAGGTGGCTATACCATCTAGGTTTGTGTAAGTACAATCTGTGATGTTCACATGAGAATAGAATTATCCAATGACCCATTTCTCAGAATATATCCTGAGCTATGCATGGCTATTTCTTATTATAAATCACAATATCACAACTGTAAAATCTAGAGTCACATGGTTTTGAATAAGAAGGCACCAGGTTGGCCAGATATATAGAGGGAATTATATATAAAACTTAAAATATTTGCAGTTATATATTACCTATTTAACAAAACAGATAATATTATACACTCAATGTATAGTAGCTCCATGTCTTTGAGAGGGATTTGATAAATTTCAAATTTCCAAAATTAGGGACTTAATTTTCTCAGTTTACTGAATACACACCATTCTCCTAGTGATTAAGTCATGTTATCCATGTTCACAGGGCACAGGTGTGCAACATCTTACAGAACACAAAAAGAATATCTGCAGGTATACTCTGTGCAGAAGGCACTGGATTATCAATGACTTTGAAAGGAAAGGCAAATTAGGCATAACTCAGTCAAAATAAAGTACAGTGAAACTAGTTGTTTTAAAATACTGATTCTAGTAGTGGAAGCCAGACCCTGATATTTGCAATATTCACTTTGGCAGTACCAGGTGTTTGCTAAGGAGATGAACATATCAAAAGATCATTTTCCTAATGTGTAGAAATTCCATTCTGAGCTAAATTTGTTCGTATGCATCCTGCCTTATTCACAAATATGAAAAGCACATCTCGGTTAGGCACTATATATCTCTTGATTTTTGATGTTTTTGTTTGCTTACTTTTAAATAATTTTCAAGCACATTACCAATGAAAAAGTTAAGCATAAATGCTTCACACAGACCTGAGTGACTTAAAATCATTTTTCAGGAAAAAAAAAGTCTTAAAAATGAACTGAATATATATATGAAAATTTAGCATGCAGCTACTGCAAGACAGAGTGAAGGATCCCCGCCATGCACAGGGAACACAACAAAGACCCAAGAGATGCACTTAGAAGCCATGGCAGATGGGTCTGTTAAGCCAGAGCAGACCAATTAAGGTTGTATTTGGAGCACACTGTCACCCCTAGAGGACAGAGAGAAAAAAAGAAAGTAGGAGGCCCTGCATTTAGTAACTGCTCAGATTGCAAAGCTGTGTATGGGAAGTATGTCCCTGGGAATGAGATGCTTTTTATTTGTACTGTGCTTTTTTTCTTATGCATTGTGATCAGCATTCAGGGATTCTCTACTACACTGGGTGTTATTTTTATGTTTCAAAGGAGCACAAATGAAGCCTGGTTCCCTGTTGCTGTGTTTTTATTTAGTTCACATTTACTCCCCAAGACACATGTCTTTTTAGCAGCTTGGATAGTAGGACTCTTCTGGAACAACCCCTCAGGAGAGGGACAGAGAAAGTCACCAGAGTTTTAAGCATCTTCTTAGAGTTAGACTGAATTTATCTTAAGATAAAAAAAAGCACTGCTTCTAAATGTCAATAGCTTCTCTAAGCTACCTAGCTGGCTCTGCCTGCTCCTTAAAAGTAACTATATTTGAGGGGAAGGAAAGAGTTCAACAAAATATGTGGAAATGCTTTAAATATATCTTAGGTACAGTTATAGACAATTACACATGCAAAATCCAATAACAGATACCAAATAATCCGACAATTATTTTGGGGGTGTAGGTACTATTTTTCAATATTGCTAAGTAGCTGAAGTTAAGGCACTGCTTAGTTACAGTTCAAAGCAAAGAAGATTTTTTTTTTTACTTCCAAAATATTTCCCCTTTCTAATTCTCATACACTCATTCCCATCAATTAAGGCAATAAAAGTAACTACTAAAGTTTAAATGTCATTTGGGAAGGATATTTCAGATTGATTAACTAACCACTTGGGGAGAAAGTGCAATATTTGTTAACCTCTAATTCTTTGCCAGACAGTATGTTAGAGATACTTTCAAAGTTATCTGCTTCAATTCTAATTATTTATATACAGAGTAGATATTGTTACTTCCATTTTAAGAATGAGGAAACTAAGGCTTACTGCCATTAAATAACACGTTTAAGTTTGCACTGCAGACTGGTTCTTTCTGCCATATTTCCTCCCTAGCAAACATCGTGGAGAAAATGGTTGGGGCAACTACATTTTAATGTGAAAAAAATGCTTTAAAAAGAATTGTTATAGAGAACTAGTGGGAAAATCTTTAGTAGTCTTCATGAAAGGAAGGGAGGGAAGAGAATGTTCTAGAGATATTCATGTTCATGTGTGTGCTCTGGGTATGTGTGTGCTCTGGGTATGTGTGTGCAGGGGTAGGGTGGGCTTTCCTCAACATACAGTTCTCAGATTTTTCCCCAAGTGTTGCTACTCTTGAGTATACTCTTTGAGGATACTCCTAGGCAAAACCCTCAGAAAATAAAGTGAAGGCTTCCTGCTGCCTAATGAGAAGCCTTCTATCATTACCAACTCAAGCTTCTGAAGCCTAGTTATTTGGTATAGCCTAAGAAAAGTTATTCCACAAGAAAGGAAAATATTACTGATTCCTGGTCAGAGGACAGAAACCCACTCTATACAAATCCGTCGTAAGCCAAGTGATTTAGGGCAAATGAGGGGAATAAGTAATTGGGAATCTTGAGAGAGAGAGAGTGCTCTGTCCTCAGGTCCAGTGCATTGGTACTTGGCAGGAATGGGAGAGTGAGCTTTGCAATTGTTCACGAGATATTTCTATGAAGCCTCCTTTTAAGTATTGACAACTCATTCATTGTTTTTAAAAATTCTATCTGGAAGAATCAAAATACATCCGGAACCCAGATGTAATCTTAGGGTTTCTGATACATGACTACTATATGTCAAGTTTATTTAAAACAATGAAAATATGGTTATAGAATAAAAGAGATTAGTATTATTACTCACATAGGTTGTTTTATTTAATTCTCACTTCAGCACAGGATAGTAGGCAGAAAAAACCTTAACCTGTATGCCATTCAGGTTTCTCTAAATGCCATACAGTTTTCAGATGGGGTTTGGGATGAGCGTCCTCTTTTGCAACATTTAATGGAGTCTCTAGAGACCTCCACTATTTTCAACTGGGCATGGATCTTCTATGCCAAGTCAACTGCAGTCCATGGCAGCTGTTGCTGAGGAAAGCACCATGAAAAAACACTTTCCGTCTCCTTCCGTGTTACCTCCCCCTTTTTGCTAGTTCTGCAAATCCACTCTGTGCTGTGCCAAGAAAATGCCATCTGCCTCCTACACAAAAGGGAATAGTTTCCAACATAAGTAAGCAGTTTTACAACTCCAGAGTAGGAACTTGTGGAAGTAAAATTGCAGTTAGAAGGAAAGAATCCACAGCTTACATCTTGACATTCCTTTTTAGTTGGTGCTTTTGTGTGTTCTTGCTTCATTAAAACCATTTCTTACTAAGCAAATGAGAATTTCAGGATCATCATCTCTTCATGTGAGTGAAATCAGGGTCATAAAATTAAAGTGGTCTAAGCAATTAGATTTACACTCAAGAACCATGTGTGTGACTGGAGGAAAACATCAAGAAAACTCATAAAACAGCAAACTTCTCCAAATTTCAGGTTCTTAATTACTTTTTATGATGTTCAAAATAGAGTATTTTTGTAACAAGAATTAACTTCTTATAGAAACTTTGGGGGGAACAATTCCGATCTTCCACAAGTGAGTAAGACATGGGCTAAGCTTTCAGGAAGTTTGAAAAGCATACAATGGCAAAGGTGGTCTCTTCAAGAAAATAGCAATGTGATTTTATGTAAATTACATAATATCATTGAGATTCATCTACATCATCTGTGAAATGGGTGATTTTGCAGATTCGATGATGTAAGTAGGGTTGGGTGCGGTGGCGCATGCCTGTAATTCCAGCACAATGGGAAGCCGAGGCAGGTGGATCATCTGAGGTCCAGGGTTCGAGACCAGCCTGGCCCACATGGTGAAACCCCTTCTCTAATAAAAAAACAAAATTAGCCATGATGGTGGTGCACACCTGTAATCCCAGCTACCTGGGAGGCTGAGGCAAGAGAATCGCTTGAATCCAGGAGACGGAGGTTGCAGTGAGCCGAGATTGTGCCATTACACTCCAGCCTGGGTGAGAGAGCAAGACTCCATCTCAAAAAAAAAAAAAAAAAAAGATATAATTAGTATTATACGGTGGTTCCTTCATTGGGTGGCTTTGTGCAATAATGATATATAGTGCGAGCAAAATTTTAGGTGCATAATGGATGTTCAGTTCTCTGTATTTTGCTACTTTACTCTGTAATTCTAAATTAAACAATAAATTTGGCATACTTTGCACAGCTGTAAAATGATAGCTTTTATTATACATATGTATGAGTGTGTATAAGTGTGTATCTTTCTTTTTTAACGAAGTTTCTTTAAGAATCTAACAAGATCACAGATGTGAAAGCCTCATATATTTTTTTAAATGCTCTATAAATGTGGAGTATAATTTTTATTTGTCATAATTAAATAGATGTTTGAGGCTCGGCAAAATATAATGCTGGAGGTGTTAAGCAGCCACCACATCATGAAGGCCTTCACAGTAAGGAAAGAGAAAAGCGTTGTTTGAGAAACATGTAGTGTGACAAATGGATAAGAATTTATGGAATTAGGTTTGATCATAAGGCAGAGGACTGAGTAGGCAAGAAAGATGTCCCATTTCTAACTTGAACAATTAAACGATGGCAGCACCATTTACTTAAGCACAGTGAATGGCAAGCAAACAGTGAAGGGAAGGCAAAGAATTCTGGATTAGAAAGCATTGGGTTACATATTTAGAACACACACAAAAAAGATGTTCAGTAGGCAGCTAAACATATACTACTGGATTTCAGAAGGAAGATCTAAGTTTTATTGATGACTGATTGATTGATTGCTCAGAACTTTGAGAATTGATGACCTCACCAAATAGGTGCATGTGGAATAAGAAAAAAGATAATCTAGAATAGAATGCT
Organism: Symphalangus syndactylus; assembly: GCF_028878055.3. Taxonomy (NCBI): domain Eukaryota; kingdom Metazoa; phylum Chordata; class Mammalia; order Primates; family Hylobatidae; genus Symphalangus; species Symphalangus syndactylus. Next base: position 18,696,139 of record NC_072428.2, read on the forward strand.
GAATTGTGTTTTCCTTATTTGGGCCAAGTAAGAAATGAACTTTTCCTAAAAGACATTTAAAATCTCTTTGTTATTACATAACCTTAAAGATTTCAGCAAGGTCTCAGATTTCAGAAGTGAATACTACAGTAATAGTCTACACCTATAAAATAAATTGTTACAAAACATGATTGTTGGAAGAATTGAATGAGATACTTATAATGTAACTTTTGTTGCTGGCTGGTGTTTTCTCTGGCTAGATTTAAGATCCCTCTTTCCTTTTTACTTGCTTTCCTTACCTCTTTTTCTCATTTTGAAAATTTCAAGTACTATCACAAGTGACTACAAGTCAATTGTGACAAATTTGTTTTTGAAGTCTTGAATTCATAATGTACAAAATTTAATGCTCCCGGTTATTTTTATTCCTCATAGCTCCTTTCTTGCCATTGTTTCCTTTTTCATTTAACTCATATTTTTCTTATCATTACATTGACACTCATTAACAGCTTGCCTTCTGACAACATCTTGAGTGTTATTTTTTATTTATGTCTCTGATCTACTGTAATAATTTTAGTATTACTCACCCAAAAATATTTATAAAACACAATTTTTACCAAACTAGTGTTAAAATTATAATTCCTCAAATAAAATTTATTATTACAAATACTGTAACTACAGACACAAGATGAGGAATACATAAGAAATTTTCTAGAAATTCTGTATGTTCTTTAGCCCCCACCCCCAGAGCTTCATTGCATTATGTATTATCATTCTGCTGCATGCCACCCCTGAACCTCATGCCATGCATACATAGTCGACCTGCTAAGTAGCCCATTAGTTCTGCCCCTTAGACCATGGAAATGGTAGTTACGATTATAAATGTAATCACCACTAAAGAGTGTTCCCAAGCTATTGTTGTAAGCGTATAGTTCCTAAACTTAAGGAAATCTTCTATCCCCTAAGTTTATTCACTCACTCAAGAAACTGTTGAACAACTAGGCACAACTGAGTAGAAATACAAAGCCCAAGTTTCTCATCAATTGAGCAAGGATGCATCTAGCTTAGTCAATAAAATGGCAACATTGAGCTACAGGACCAAGGTGAGATGAAGCTTTAGTAAGGTAAGAGGTTAATCAAGTCTTCCAAGGAAGACTTTTTCAAATATATTAGTCCTTTTGCAATTATGACTAATTGCAGATAAATGACTTTGTGGCTTTTTTTCTGTGATCATGTAGGGCAGTGCTTTTTAATACATATTCTTCGTAGCCATTGTCACTCTATTTGGTAGCAATAAACTCAAGATTTACAATTTGTCTTTCTGACCCCTGAGGCAGTATTTTTTAAGTGAACAGAAGCAAATAAAATAAAATACTGCATTGCCTGATAAGGTGAGGGAAATCATTACAACTGAAAGGGTGATCATGGAGCAATGCCATGAAGGTATAAAACTTTGTGCAGACGTTGTCTTACATAAAGCACAAAGAATACATGTGAACATAATGGAGAAGAGTTTAGTTGGTGTGTAAGTACTCCCATTCCATCTAGCTAATCTTGTGAGACAGATAAACTCCTGACTGGGTCCCAGGTCACTAGTTAAAGTTAAAAGAGAGTCTTGTCGGTGAGGCAAATCCGAGAAAGAGTCAGATGTAATGTACTAAAAAGCAGTGTCAGTGCCAAAAAACACACACACACACACACACACACACACACACACACACACACAGGATAAAGGCAAGAAAAGTTGGTACTCAGGTAGAAAAACCAACTAAAAGTGAAATCTGAATGATATGAAGATGATCTGAAAATGTTCTTTGGAGCAGCTGCTTCTCTCTTTAATGGAAGTTGCCTGATTAAGTGGGTTTGGAAAGATGTCTAATAATATACCACACAAAGGAGTAACAAAGAGTCAAAGAGTTTCAAATTGATTCAATTATGGTACAGGAATATATATTCTATTTATTAAGCAAAAGCGCAGTCAGATGAAAACTGCTGAGAAAAAAAAAAGACACTGATAGCCTAGGAAATGTGGTCTGAGCTATGTTGGATATTACAATCAGGCAGAAAAAAAAGTCATACTGGCTGTTCCGCATTCACTCACTCAGTAAGCTGGCACTGCACCCCACAAACTATGCTTCTCAGTAGGTATAAAGGAGTGAGCACTTTGACAAAGTCCTTGGCTCCATGAATCTTACATTTAGTGGAGAAAGAGAGATAGTAAAATGCATCCGTGACAATTAATTGATAATGAATGATAAAGAGAAAAATAGGATAAGAGAAATAAGTTTCTGGAGTCACACAAAGGTGTTACTTTCTATGAGTAATCAAGTGATACTTTAGCATAGTGACAAGGTAACACTTGATTGGGACCTATAGAAGTAGGAGACATTGTAGGTTACATGAATCCATAGAATAAACAAGATTAAAAAATTATGTTATAGATAGAATCCAAAAAATGTAAAAACCTGCTTTGTAAGCAAAAAGTTGTACTTTTATACAGTGATGGGAAAATACCTCCCATGGATCCTTGTAAAGAGGAGGCTACACGATGTTGCAGAAACTGTCTTCCCATAGGATTATTTTCTTACAAATCTTTCTTGAGACATACCTCATTGGAAAACATCACTGCTAATATGTATTAGTGCCAAAACAATGCAGTTCCAATAAACAATTTTTAGAATTTTAACTTGATATAAGGTAAAATTTAGAGAATGCAGAGAAATTTATGGATAATAATCATTTATCATGATTGTGACAGTGGCAATATTCCTGCACTGTTATCCTAATGAGAGACAGAAAAACCTCTGCTATATTCTCAGCCTAGCTAGCATCTCTGCCCAGTGGAATATTTTTGCAGATTATGTCTGAATTAGATGGTAATGCAAGAGTAGCTACAATTAGGCAAAAAAAAAAAAATTCTGTTGTTTTGTTTTTTTTTTAAAAAAGAACTGAAAAGAAAAAAATAGATTTTAGTTCTGAAATAGAAAATAGTAAATTATAAATCTATTCCAGCCAAAATGAACAGTATTCTTTCCTCTGAAGTAGTGCTATTTGACATTTCTTTCTTTCTTTTTTAGAAAAGCCTAGATTTCCTAAGTCAAAATATTGCGGCTGACATTAAAAAAATGTCTGAAGTAAAAAAAAAAAAAAGAAAAAAAAATGTCTGAAGTGAATTTCCTCTGATGTGACTAATCTCTCACTATAATTATCCTTTGACCTAAAGATATCGTCAACTTTTAACATTTGCACCCTAGAACTTTTGTCAAACAAATTAGTTTAAGAACTAAATATTGTTAGTCTTACTAGTCTGACTGAATATGTGAACATGCACACACACACACACACACACACACACACACACGCAGTTCCCAAGAGATAGGGAAGTGGCCTGTGGGACACTATATACTATTCAAGAAACTACATTCAGGGTATTTCTTGCAAATTACTCTTATTTCACCTGGTTAATAGAAAGAGCATAGAGCAATTTGCAGGTCAGGCTGAAGGAGGTAAAAACTCTGATTCTTCCACTTACAAGTTATGTGAAATTGCGAAACAACTCATTTTCTCAAAACTTATTTCTTCATCTGTTAAATGAGATTATAAATACTTTCCTCTTAGTATAGCTGCAAGAATCAAATTACTGAAAACACCCTGACCTATAAAAGCAATATATGCTGATTTACTTTCTACCATCTAATTTGCTTCAATAGTCCTATGAATTAATATTGGTCCAAAAATGCATTAAAAATGGAAATCCAACTAGGAAAATATTTTGCATAAAAAACTAACATTCAGATGACTGTACCTTCTATAGTCTAAGACAGGTTATTTCTGCCTTAGGAGTTTTATATAAACACTATACTTTTAATGAACACACTTAATGAGAATCGTTTCTTTTAGTAAGCTGTTGTCAAATATCTGATAAATTATATAACAGTGGCATCTTAGCGTTAGGAAAACATTGGGCTTAGAATGTATTGCAAACTCCACAGTAGTAGTCTAATTATATCATAATTGTATATATTTTAGCATAAAAGTATGTTATACTGTAATACAAATATCATACAAAATTATGTAAGGCAGGGTTTCCATCTTCCCATTCCTCTATCTTGTGTTTGCTTTTTGTTTCCGTGCCTGAGAATGTGCAGAATCTTTTTGCATTAAACTTTTAATTAGTGACTTCCACATACTATTGGTCCATCAAAAATCATCTATGTTGCAGTTGTCTGGCAGAGGGGGAACTATTCTCATATTCAAACACCTGTGTTCTAGTAAAGGATAAGAATTCCGATGCTGGTAAGCCTGGAAAACAGAACTGGAAGAAAAATACAGATCAACAGCTATTTCAAACTATCTGTAATGTTGCCCTAAGATGTGAATGAAAAAACCAAAAACTAAGAAAACAAACAACAACAACAACAACAAAAACATGAGGTCAGGCGTGGTGGCTCATGCCTGTAATCCCAGACTTTGGGAGGCCGAGGTGGCTGGATCACAAGGTCAGGAGATAGAGACCATCCTGGCTAACATGGTGAAACCCCGTCTCTACTAAATTACAAAAAATTAGCCAGATGTGGTGGCACGTGCCTGCAATCCCAGCTACTCAGGAGGCTGAGGCAGGAGAACTGCTTGAACCCGGGAGGCGGAGGTTGCAGTGAGCCAAGATTGTGCCACTCCATTCCAACCTGGGTGACTTAGCAAGGCTCCATCTCAAAAAAAAAAATGCTGGAACATATTTATTAAAACACACATTTTCAACTGGGAAGCATCAAGAATGGCACAGGATCAAATTTGGATCTGTTTTTGTCCTGTAAATGTGATACTTTAAAGAAATAGTGAAATAACAGTTGATAATTAAAATACCACATATAGTATCACCACTCTCATTCCCTCTACTTCTTGGGTACATAAAAGAAGACACTCCCTACATCCTTTGAGGGTAGGAAAGATCAAATAATTGATCTGCCAAATGGTCTGTGAGTAGAAGAAATATGTGTCACTTCTAAGCATTCAATCCTTGCTGTCTTACCTCTCTTCTTTCTTTCACTTTCACAGTCATTAGGGAAAATCTCCATATTGATATGGAAAACCTGAGTTTTTGAGCCACAGCAGGGCGGAAAAGTACCGGAAGACTGGTCTGACCCTCATGAGACGTTGTGTGATTAAAACACAGATATATTTTGTTTCACTTTTACTCTAGGGCTTATGATATAATCTGGATGTTGTCTTCTCTAAATTTCATGTTGAATTTTAATCCCCAGTGTTGGAGGTGGGGCGTGGTAGGAGCTGACTGGATCATGAAGGCCAATGCCTCACAAATAGTTTAGTGCCATTCCTCTTGGCACTGTCCTTGGAATGACTTGATACTGTCCTCACAATAATGAGTTCTAACAAGATCTGGCTGTTTAAAAGTTTGTAGCACCTCTGCCCTCACTCTCCTGCTCCCATTCTGGGTGGATCCCCCTTTGTCTTCAGACATGACTGTCAACTTTATGAGGCCTCACCAGAAGCTAAGCAGATGTCCACTGCCCACACTTCCTGTACAGCCTGCAGAACCATGAGCCAATTAATCCTCTTTTGTTTTTTTTGTAAATTGCCCAGTCTCCAGTATTTATTTATACCAGTGCAAAAATGGCCTAATAGAGCTTATTTTTACTGTAGGCCTAATATGGCCTTTCCAGACTAATTAAATGGGAGTGTTCCCTGACCCTCCTGGCAGGATGTGTGACAGGGATGTGGCTTGCCTGTTTGGTTGCCTGCTGCTGAAACCCCTTGCAGGAGCAGGAGCATGCAGATGGGCAGGTGCAGAAGCAGAAGCTGGGGGTAAGGGCTTTGGGCTACGGCCCTGTGATAGGGTGGATGCCTGCAACCCGTGTTACAATGCTTTCTTAGCCTTGCCATCCACAGATGGCTTTAAGGGTTAATCAGCTCAATGGACCCTCTGCCCAAAGGCAGAGGGCCAGTGTGACAGCTTTCTGTATTCTGAGCTCTTGACCATCATCCCAGAAAAATTTGGCTCACACAGGCTCGAAGGATGAATGTGAGGTTTACTTAGTGGTGGAGGTGGCTCTCAGCAGGGTAGATGGGGAGCCGGAATGTGGGGATGGAGTGGGAAGATGATCTTCCCCTTAGGTTGGACCGTTCAGCAGCTGAACTCCTCCCCAAACGCCATGAGCCAAACTCCTCTGTAGTCCCAGCTACTCAAGTGGCTGAGAAAGGAGGATCCCTTGAGCCGGGGAGGTTGAGCCAAGGAGGTGATCACACCTCCTGATCACACCACTGCCTGAGCCCTGATCACACACACCTGATCACACCTCCTGATCACACCAGAGCCCTGATCGCACCACTGCACTCCAGCCTGGAAGACAAAGTGAGACCCTGTCTCAAAATCAATAAATACTTAAATTACTATCTGCTGCTAAGGTTTACACTATAGATGCAGGAAAAAAAAATGTCCTCACACTGCTGTCTGATTGTGGCAGCTGAGATTGAATAGAGAAATATAGGGGTAAAATAAAAAGAAATTGTATGTATAAAGACCATGAGTCGAAAAGGAACACATTGAATTTAAACTGCTGAAAGAAGTCCACTGTGGCTGAAAAAGGAATTAAGTGGTTCAAGATGAGTTTAGTGAGGTAGGCAGGGGACACATTATGAAGGGCTTTTGTGACCTTATGATGAATATTACAAGAAAAATAATAAATCACTACAGTATCTAGACAAAGGAATGGCATACTTTAATTCATATTTGAAATGCAAATAAATTACTTGATGAAAGAGAGTGGATGCTAGGAGAACAGTTTGGAGGTCCAATCATGCTTGTTCAGGGAATAAAAATTAAAGACTAGTTATATGGAGAGAGGAGAACAAATTGTGTGATTTTTGGATAGAGAGGTGTTATTCCTAAGATTCTGTCTGTCATGGCTAAATCGAGGGTAATGGATCCGCTAAGACGTCCTTGAGCTATTTCCACTAAAATAGCAATTCAACCTGCCTTCTGACATATACAGATATCTCTAGTTGAAGAATAATATCTTCTTGCTTTATTTTACAAAACTCTTCTCTTAAGCATATGGCATTCCTGTACATCAAATGCACTGTGACTTACCTAATTTCTTATTAGAATTAGATGTATTCTACAACTTAGGTTTCCTAAGTTACCAGTCTTATGTTCATTGTAGCACACTCCACTACATAAAACACATCTTGACTGTGTCTATTTTTCCCAAAAAAAACTTTAAAACTGACATTTGTTTACCAATTAGAATTAGAATTATTTTGTGGCATATTGTAGGTATTAAATTTTATCCACCTTCCTTTCCTTTTTTTAATAGTTATGGTTTTATTATACTTTAGTAACTAAAAATTATTTGAACTTGCATACAATATTTTACTGAGATCCATCACTTATGTTATCTACTCTGAAATGTTTACTGCTTGTATATCTTTTCTTGTAACATTTCCAGTTCACTTACTATGGCAGTTCCTATCCATGGGACCTTATAAAACTACTGAAAAGAATAAAAGATCTTCTCCCTATTTCAATATCATTTTCCTTGGTTCACTCCAACATCTGTCTTCAAATAGCATCTAGTCACTGATGATTTTAAATGGGCATGTTTTATCTCTCTTATTAGATTAGAAGTATATTGGTAAACAACAACTCTGCTATCACTAACCTAGCCTTTACCTATCATGTTTCCTAGAGCACCCATACACATTATCTATTAAATACAGCTATGAATGAATCCTTGAATGCAAGTTTTTAAATCATGCCTTATAGGAAGAAAAAGAAACATTTTTAGAAAATACAATCTAAAAAATGATTGAGAAGAAAAAAATTCTCTCAAGATTAAAGTGAAAGAAGTTATGTATTTATAATTGAATCAACTCACTCTCATATATATACTTTAAAAATTGTTTTTTTAATTATTAGATACATAATATTTATAGGGTAGTTATTACAGATTCTTTTCCTACTTCTCTACTTTTTATTAAGACATTAAATTCCTTGCAGACATTATTTTATATGGTAATGAGATACAAAGTTGTGAGTAGTTTGAGAACTGGAGAGAGAAAAATGACTTAGCCCATGGTATGCCTCTCTTCTCAAAATTGCATTCAGTTATGTTACTTGGTGGCTTGAAATCAATCCTGGTAGGAATATTCACACAGTGGAAGCTGAGTTGCAGATGTAAAAATCAGGGCTTTATTTATTTATTTTTTAAAGCCAGTTTACCAATCTCTATGATTTAGTATATCAGAAATTAAACAGAAATTGTTAAACTTTTATTTTAGGTTCAGGGATGCACGTGCAGGTTTGTCATACAGGTGAACTGATGTACAGATTATTTCATCACCCGGGTAGTAAGCATAGTAACTGGTAGGTAGGTTTTTCAATTCTCATTCTCTGCTCTCCCTCTGCCCTCAAGTAAGCCCCTGTGTCTGTTGTTCGCTTCTTTGTGTCCAAATATACACAGTGTTTAGCCCCCACTTATAATTGAGAACATGCTGTATTTGGTTTTCTGTTCCTGTGTTAGTTCACTAAGGATAATGGCCACCAGCTCCATCCATGTTCCTTCAAAGGACAGGATCTCACTTTTTTGATGGCTGCATAGTATTCCATGGTGTATATGTATCAGATTTTCCTTATCCAGTCTACCGTTGATGGATATTTAGGTTGATTCCATGTCTTTGCTATTGTGAATATAAACTGAGGAATTTTTAAAACATAATACACACGCACATATGTGGGCTCTGAAAAACTCTGTTGTGAACTCATGGAAGAAATAAAAAGGTAAACAAACAATTTCTTAGTGTTATTATATAAAAATAATTTTAATTATGTGGACCATGAAAGGATTTTGGAGGGCCCCTCTAGTCCCCAATTCACATATTTGGAAGCATTTTTAATACCATGGTAGCTAGAATCTGATTTTATCCCAGTCATTCCTCCTGTGGCCTATGGACAAAGAAAAAAAGCATGTAAGAATAAACATAAGCAAAACACCTATATCATTATTTTCTTAAAACTTAATAGCCAAGAGAGCTAGATTGTGGGATTTCCTTATCTAAAAATAACAACAAAGAGTCATCTTGCTTCTGACTTAAGCAAAGCCTAGGTGATTGCTTGTTTATTGCATCTCAAGGTAGAAAACATGCATGAGAAATTTGCCACAATCTTCAGTGATCTTTGTGTTGGGGTAGAAAACACCAGTGGTTATAGTATTGGTATTGCTCAGATCAATAAAAATAATCTAATATGACACAGATGTGTTTGGAATACAGGATGCTTTAGTGACAGAAAGAGTGATAGAACTTCAGGTTACAGAAATCATTGAAAAAAGAATAGTCAGGACAGATGCATAAACTATCAAAATATCAACCTAAGGGATGCCAACAAATACTTGGATGAACATTGTCTTACAAACTGCTGACATTTTTATGTAATTAGTAGATGAGGGCTGAACCCTAGTGAAATAAGCTATACTCATAGAAGATTTCATTGTTATTGATGAACATGGCTTGCCTATAGGCAATTAAGATTTATCTAGAGCAATTATTTTCAAACATATTCACAACATAATTGAATTAGTTTCTATTGCTATGTAACAAAGGACCACAAACTTAACATCTTAAAACAACATACATTTATCATCTCACAGTTAGCTTAGCTGAGTCTTTAGTTCTCATAGGGCTGCGCTCTCATCCTGAGTCTCAACTGAAGAAGAGGCTGTTAGCAGAATTTTCTTTTCTTTTCTTTTCTTTCCTTTTCTTTTCTTTTCTTTTTTTCTTTTCTTTTCTTTTTTTCTTTTCCTTTCCTTTTCTTCTTTTCTCTTCTCTTCTCTTTTTTTCTCTTCTCCTCTCCTCTCCCCTGACCTCCCTTCCCCTCCTCTCCTCCCCTCCCCTCCCCTTCCCTTCCCTTGCCTTCTCTTTTCTTCTCTTTTCCTTTCTTTTCTTTTTTTCTTTTCTTTTTTTTTTTTTAGACAGAGTTTCACTCTTGTTACCCAGGCTGGAGTGCAATGGTGCAATCTCGGCTCACTGCAACCTCTGCCTCCTGGGTTCAAGCAGTTCTCCTGCCTCAGCCTCCTGAGTAGCTGGGATTACAGGCGCCTGCCACTATGCCTGGCTAATTTTTGTGTTTTTAGTAGAGACAAGGTTTCATCATGTTGGCCGGCTGGTCTTGAACTCCTGACCTCAAGTGATCCACCCACCTCAGCCTCCCAAAGTGCTGGGATTGCAGGTGTGAGCCACCGTGCCGGCCCAGAATTTATTTTCTTGTGTTTGTAGGACTGAGGTCCAGCTTCTTGCTGGTTATCAATTAGAAGTCACCCTCAGCATCCGGACATTTTCTAGAGAACATCTGCCTTACTCAGAGGCTGTTTGCAGTTTCCAGAGTCTGTGTGCAACATGCTTGTTTCCTCAACATGGCTATTTACTTTATTAAGATGAAAAATAGAACATCCAGAGCAAATTTGCTAGCAAAATGCAGTTTTATATAACACAACATAATTATAGGAGTGACATCTCACCACTTTTGCAACATAATGTAATATGTAATAGACTAAGGTGACTTTTTAAAATCAGTATTATTTTGGTTAGAAGAAACTCACAGGCCCTGCCCACATCCAAAGTAAAGGGATTATATAAGGACATGAGTACAAGAGTTAGGGCAATTGGGGGTCACCTCAGGGTCTGTCTTTCTACCACAATGACACTCAGAGAAGCTAATGATGTTTGTAAAGATAATGGGGAAGTCAGGGCACAGTGGCTCATGCCTATAATCCCAGCACTTTGGGAGGATGGGTGGATCGCTTGAATTCAGGGGTTTGAGTCCAGCCTGACCAACATGGTGAAACCCCGTCTCTACTAAAAATACAAAAAGCTGGGTGTGGTGGCAGGTGCCTATAATCCCAGCTACTGAGGAGGTTGAGGCAGGAGAATCGCTTGAACCCGGTAGGTGGAGGTTGCAGTAGGTCGAGATCGTACCACCGCACTCCAACCTAGGCGACAGAACCAGACTCTGTCTCAAAAAAAAAAAAAAAAAGATACTGGGGAAAATTATAGAATATGTGGGGCTTTCATATGGGGTTTGCAAAAAAAGTTATAGTTATATCAATTAATTACCATCAAAATGTTATCATAAAGTATTAGGAAAATGTTAAATTATATATTTTATAAAATTAAAAAATAAATGTTTAAATAAAATTGGAATGTGTTTTTGTTCACATAAAATTTTTATATAAGGTTAGAAATATTCATAAGATATTGGAAATATTCACAGGATATTGCTTATGAAGATTTTTAATGATAATCTCTTCTAATTCTTGAAAGTTACCATCAGGAGAAACTTTGCTCAAACAGAAAGGTGATAAAATATTTAACATTATTTTATACCCACTGAAAAATTTAGATCATTAGAAATTATTTTTAAAGGATCTAACAGCTCTGCCTTTTTTTCATGACATGTAAAAAGTGGAAGGTTCTTGTGATAATGTAAATTGATTTTAAATTTCATGGAAATTTTTACATCAAATATATCAAGCCAATTAGTGAAGTTCCAATTTGCAGCACGTGTACATATTATTAGAAAGCCACCCTGAACCTGGCTTATATGCCAGGATGACACATCAAACACAGAATGGATAGACATACCTGATTTATCAGATGACAGCCATTTGAGTCAACCTCTAAACTTTAGTCACCAGGAACTCCTCAGCATATTCCTTTGGGCTGGATATTGATCCTTTTGGGGTATCTGAAATGAGACCTTTTTCAATATCTCCATATACCTATTATCTACCAAGGTGTTTCCTGCAATTTACTGCTGACAGAAAGTTTCCAACAAGTAAAAACTCTTCTTTGGCTGTCTTTGGCATACAGTGTTTGAGCAGCATATACTAATTTTTTCTTTCATGAGAATAGCCAGAGATTGCCCTTAAACCTTGTTTTGTTTGGTCTGTGCTCTGAGAGGTTAGGATGGAGAAAATTTAGCCTAAGATGGCCAGGTTAGCAGCCTCAGTAGGTGGCCTCAACCAAGCGAAGCCTCCCCACACAGCCTAAGGCCTAACGGAATCTATAGACTTCAGTAAAACTCACATTTATAATCTACCAGTGGGCAGCTATTCTGGCATAGCTGAAATGCCATTTAAACAAGTAAACCAACAGCCTAGATTGATGCTATTTTTGGACAAGTGTTGCATAAACTTGCAAAACTTTGACTAACACAGAAAAATAATTCAAAAGAAATGCCTGACACGAGCCAACTTAGCAAGAACCTTTGGAATATTTTAGTGAATATATTTGTAAATACTTCACTTTGTATATAAGTAGAAATGGGCAGGTATATAAAAAAAAAGATATGAAAACACAGTAAATATTTATATAGGCAGAATAATGCCAGGTATGCTACCACTTTCAAACACCAGTATGCTCTAAGCAGCTTTTCCTTTTCTATAAATATTCGTAACATGTTAATATTAGAGAATTAAATTTATATGTCATAATTTGATTGTCTCTCCTAATTAAAGGGCACATCTATATTTCTTTTCCTTAGACTTAAAAATTATCTGAATTTCTCAGAGAATTAATATAATATTGTGCATTTTGATGTATATTGCCAGCCTCTTTACCTGAAGTGTTGTATTTTCACTTCTGCCAAGATAGGGTGAAAATTCTTTTTTACTTAACTCTCACAAATGCCAGTTTTTCTCAGTCTTTTCCATTTTTGTTCATCAGGTATATATTGTTCTAGGCCCTTCTGAAGTGCTAGTTATCATTATGGTAATTACTTTAAATAGTAAATCAGTTCTTTCAACATTATTTATTGATTCACATTGCTTTTTCAATAGCTTGAAGTATTTTTGTTAGAGACTGGCAAATGTCCTACAAAAATTATGTTCTTCTCCTCATTCTGGGAACATAGCTAGACTGTACTTCTTAGTTTCCCTTTGTGGTTAGAAGAAACCATGTGACTGAGTACTAGCAAATGGTATTTAAGCCAAAGTAATGGATGCCATTACCTAATATTATGTAATACATAATGCATTATAAGAGTGCTTAATCACAGTATTAGTTTACGAAGGCTGCTATAACAAGTTACCTCAAACTTGGTGGCTTATAACAACAGAAATTTCTTCTTTCGCAGAGATGGAGGATAGAATCAAAGCAATGGCAGTGCCATGCTTCCTCTGAAGGCTTCAGAGAATAATTTTTTCTTGTTTTTTTCCTAGTTTGTGGTGGCTCCTAGCAATTCTTGGAGTTCCTTGGTTTATAGATGCATAACTCCAATCTCTGCCTCCCTCTTTACATGACATTCTTCTCCATATGTCTCTTTTGTTCTCTCCTCTTCTTATAAGGAAGCTAGTCATAGGATTTAGGACCCACCTTAAATCTAGGGTAATTTCATTTACAGATATTTAACAAACTGCTTCTGAAAAATTCCCTTTCAAACAAGGTTACATTCTGCGGTTGTTCCAGGTGGTGACTTTTTAAGGAAGACTGTTCAATCCATTACAATAACCATGACTCCCAGATGGTACAGTATCTATGCTCTTTCGTGGCCAAATGAAGTTGGTCACCATCCCCTAGGCTAGTGACTGTCAAACTTTATCACACATCAGAATCAACTGGGAGAGCTTGTTAAAACAAACAGAATGCTGGCCCCCAACACTACAGTTTCTGATTCAATAAATTTGAGATAGGGGCCAATATTTGCATGTCTAACAATTACCCTGGTGCTGCTGGTGCTGCTAGTCTGATATGACACTTTGAGAATCAGTGACTAAAAATACAAGAATATCGCAACATGAAAGAGCATGGAACAAAACCCTCTACTGAACAAAAAATACTTCTTTAACTTTTACATTGGAAAGAAATAAATATATTTGATCTTATCCTATGCTGATCAAAAATCACTTGTTTCTCTATAATACTAAATTGCTATACATGCTGAGTATATCTCTGAACTATCTATTCTACTTCTTTAAACTGTCTCTTCATGCACAATTACAACATTGTCTAAATTGCTGTACCTTCATAAAATGTTTATACTCTGGTAGAGGACAGAATACCCTGCTACTTGTGTTTCTCTCAAATTTCCCACCATTTTTTATACTTAACCGTACAAGTACCACTTATATATATATATATATATTTTTTTTTTATTATACTTTAGGGTTTTAGGGTACATGTGCACAATGTGCAGGTTTGTTACATATGTATCCATGTGCCATGTTGATTTCTTGCACCCATTAACTTGTCATTTAGCATTAGATGTATCTCCTAATGCTGTCCCTCCCCCCTCCCCCCACCCCACAACAGTCCCCGGAGCGTGATGTTCCCCTTCCTGTGTCCATGAGTTCTCATTGTTCAATTCCCACCTATGAGTGAGAACATGCGGTGTTTGGTTTTTTGTCCTTGCGATAGTTTACTGAGAATGATGTTTTCCAGTTTCATCCATGTCCCTACAAAGGACACGAACTCATCATTTTTTATGGCTGCATAGTATTCCATGGTGTATATGTGCCACATTTTCTTAATCCAGTCTATCGTTGTTGGACATTTGGGTTGGTTCCAACTCTTTGCTATTGTGAATAGTGCCGCAATAAACATACGTGTGCATGTGTCTTTATAGCAGCATGATTTATAGTCCTTTGGGTATATACCCAGTAATGGGATGGCTGGGTCAAATGGTATTTCTAGTTCTAGATCCCTGAGGAATCGCCACACTGACTTCCACAATGGTTGAACTAGTTTACAGTCCCACCAGCAGTGTAAAAGTGTTCCTATTTCTCCACATCCTCTCCAGCACCTGTTGTTTCCTGATTTTTTAATGATGGCCATTCTAACTGGTGTGAGATGGTATCTCACTGTGGTTTTGATTTGCATTTCTCTGATGGCCAGTGATGAGGAGCATTTCTTCATGTGTTTTTTGGCTGCATAAATGTCTTCTTTTGAGAAGTGTCTGTTCATGTCCTCTGCCCACTTTTTGATGGGGTTGTTTGTTTTTTTCTTGTAAATTTGTTTGAGTTCATTGTAGATTCTGGATATTAGCCCTTTGTCAGATGAGTAGGTTGCAAAAATTTTCTCCCATTGTGTAGGTTGCCTGTTCACTCTGATGATAGTTTCTTTTGCTGTGCAGAAGCTCTTGAGTTTAATGAGATCCCATTTGTCGATTTTGGCTTTTGTTGCCATTGCTTTTGGTGTTTTAGACATGAAGTCCTTGCCCACGCCTATGTCCTGAATGGTATTGCCTAGGTTTTCTTGTAGGATTTTAATGGTTTTAGGTCTAACATATAAGTCTTTAATCCATCTTGAATTAATTTTTGTATAAGGTGTAAGGAAGGGATCCAGTTGCAGCTTTCTACATATGGCTAGCCAGTTTTCCCAGCACCATTTATTAAATAGGGAATCCTTTCCCCATTTCTTGTTTTTGTCAGGTTTGTCAAAGATCAGATAGTTGTAGCTATGCGGCATCATTTCTGAGGGCTCTGTTCTGTTCCATTGATCTATGTCTCTGTTGTGGTACCAGTACCATGCTGTTTTGGTTACTGTAGCCTTGTAGTATAGTTTAAAGTCAGGTAGTGTGATGCCTCCAGCTTTGTTCTTTTGGCTTAGGATTGACTTGGCGATGCGGGCTCTTTTTTGGTTCCATATGAACTTTAAAGTAGTTTTTTCCAATTCTGTGAAGAAAGTCATTGGTAGCTTGATGGGGATGGCATTGAATCTATAAATTACCTTGGGCAGTATGGCCATTTTCACGATATTGATTCTTCCAACCCATGAGCATGGAATGTTCTTCCATTTGTTTGTATCCTCTTTTATTTCATTGAGCAGTGGTTTGTAGTTCTCCTTGAAGAGGTCCTTCACATCCCTTGTAAGTTGGATTCCTAGGTATTTTATTCTCTTTGAAGCAATTGTGAATGGGAGTTCACTCATGATTTGGCTCTCTGTTTGTCTCTTATTGGTGTACAAGAATGCTTGTGATTTTTGTACATTAATTTTGTATCCTGAGACTTTGCTGAAGTTGCTAATCAGCTTAAGGAGATTTTGGGCTGAGACAATGAGGTTTTCTAGATATACAATCATGTCATCTGCAAACAGGGACAATTTGACTTCCTCTTTTCCTAATTGAATACCCTTTATTTCCTTCTCCTGCCTGATTGCTCTGGCCAGAACTTCCAGCACTATGTTGAATAGGAGCGGTGAGAGAGGGCATCCCTGTCTTGTGCCAGTTTTCAGAGGGAATGCTTCCAGTTTTTGCCCATTCAGTATGATATTGGCTGTGGGTTTGTCGTAGATAGCTCTTATTATTTTGAGATACGTCCCATCAATACCTAATTTATTGAGAGTTTTTAGCATGAAGGGTTGTTGAATTTTGTCAAAGGCCTTTTCTGCATCTATTGAGATAATCTCTGAATAGACCAATAACAGGTTCTGAAATTGTGGCAATAATCAATAGCTTACCAACCAAAAAGAGTCCAGGACCTGATGGATTCACAGCTGAGTTCTACCAGAGGTACAAGGAGGAACTGGTACCATTCCTTCTGAAACTATTCCAATTGATAGAAAAAGAGGGAATCCTCCCTAACACATTTTACGAAGCCAGCATCGTCCTGATACCAAAACCTGGCAGAGACATAACCAAAAAAGAGAATTTCAGACCAATATCCTTGATGAACATTGATACAAAAATCCTCAATAAAATACTGCCAAACCGAATCCAGCAGCACATCAAAAAGCTTATCCACCATGATCAAGTGGGCTTCATCCCTGGGATGCAAGGCTGGTTCAACATACGCAAACCACTTATATATTTTTATCAAGTTCAAAGTGTTTTAACTATTAGATTTTCAAATAGGATTAAAATACAATTAAATAACAGTTCAGGATTTATTTGGATATTTAGGGTCTTATATGGTTTCACACAAATTTTAGGATCCTTTTTTCTATATCTGTGAAGAATTTCATTGGTGTTTTCATAGGAATTGCACTGAATCTATGATCACTTTAAGTATAGTATGGACATTACAGCAATATTAATACTTTCAATCCATACCCATGGAATATCTTTCAATTTTTTGTGTGTATCCCCTTCAATCTCTTTAATCATCATTTTACAGCATTTACAGTTTTATTTCTAGAGTTCGTTCACTTCTTTTTTTTAAATTTATTCTTATGAAATTATTTTGTAGATACAGTAAATGTGGTTGCTTTTCTGATTTTTTTCCCAATTACTCACTGTTGGCATATATAAATGCGTAAATGCTACTGATTTTGTGTGTTGACTTTTTATTTTACAAGTTTACAAAATTCATTTATGAGTTATAACAGTTTTTAGTGGTGTATGTAGATTTTTCAAAAATATAATATTATGTTGTCTGTGAACAGACAGGCCAGGAGAAATTGGGATGACATTCTAAGTGCTGAAAGAAAAAAGCTGCCAACACGTAACAGAGTACACAGAAAAGCTATCTTCCAAACATGAAGGAGAGATGAAGACATTTCCAGAAAAAACAAACAAACAAACAAACAAAAATCTGAGGGAATTCCTCACCACCAGACTTGTCTTAAAAGAAATGCTAAAGGAAGTGCTTCAATGTAATGAAAATGATGTTAGCATGCTGCAAAAAAAATCACTTGAAGATACAAAACTCACTAGTTGAAATAAGTACACAGAAAAATTCAGGATACTCTAATACTGTAATTGTGGTATATAAACTACTCATATTTCTAGTATAAATACAATAAAGAAAATATATAAAAATAATAATAACTATACCAATTTGCTAAGAGATAGGCAATATAAACAATGTAAATTGAGACAACAAAAAGTCAAAATGTGACTGGGAGAAAAAGTGTATAATTTTTTAGTTTGATATTTGTTTGCTTCTTTTTTTCTTTGTGATCAAAGTTTAGTTGTAATCTATTCAAAGTAAATTCTTATAACTATGAGATGTTTTTTGTAAAACTCAAGTTAACCACATAGCAAAAAGCTATAATAGATACACTAAAAATAAAAAGCAACAAATGAAAACATACTACCAAAGAAAATCACTTAACCACAAAGGAAGAGAAAAAGAAAGGAAGAAAAGAGGAGAGAATTCACAAAACTAGAAAAAAGTAACAAAACTGCAGTTGTAAGTCTTAGCTATGAATGAGAACATTGAATTTACATTCAAATGGACTAAATTATTCCATTAAAAGACATAGAGTGGTTGAATATTTTTAAAAATACAGAACAATATGCTGCCTCTAAGAAAGTCACTTCACCTAAAAAGACAAATACAGACTAAAAGTGAGAAAACGAAAAAAGATATTTCATGCAAAAGGAAACTAGCCAGACTCTTCTCTGAAGCTACACCATCAAGCTGTCCCTCTGATGTAAAACTGCTTCTCTCTGACGTCCGACCGTGGTTTCCAACGTCCAGCTCCTTCTCCTCTCTGCCGGCTGAGTTCTACGGTTTTTATGAGCACAGGATGGGGGCCACGGTGGGCCATGTGTGGTTTTGGAAAAGGCAGCATTCAAGTGGGAAAACAGTGATGTATGATCTCATGTAGGCCTCGATATTAGGCTTTTCGGTTTGAGGGTCGGGTCCTCCCCTGGGGACCTGCCTTCTTCTGCCCAGAGTTTCCCAGCCTCCTGTCCCTATCACTAATTCTTTCTTCTGCTTGATCAAGTCTGCTATTGAGGATCTTTGATTTACTTTTCAGCTCAATGTATTTCTTAGTTAAGTTTTTTCTGTTTATTTTTAAATTTTTATTAATATTTTAATATCTTTGTTAATTTTTTCTGATAAATTTCTTAATCTTTTTTTGTGTAATCTTGGCATTGCTGAGTTTCCTTAAGATTGCTATTCTGAATATTTATCTATGTCTTCACACTGAAGGATTATTTATTCCAGTCATTGTTCTCTGGGTTGGTTTGTTTTCTCTAGTGCGTGTGTGTTTAGAAGTTCTGTGCAGTTTTCCTGTTGATTTCCTTAGTCCTCGATTGCTGCCTCTTTTGTAGTACTAGATGGTGACCTAAGTCCAGGTTTGCTGTTGCTCTCACACTATATCAAAGTGCTGCCCTGATGGAAGGGTTCCAAGTGGGATTCCCAGTTTTTGGGGGGAGGCTGGCTAGGGTTCATGCCCAAAGGGCTTGTGGAATACACTTCATACAGCATGGTGCTGCTGAACCATCTCTCTGATTTGGTAATTTTTGTCTAAGAGGGAAATTAGCCCTAGAGTTTTGTGTGCTGAGACTTTTAGCTCTACCTTCACTATCTGTCTCCAGCTGCCCTCAGGAATCCCTTACCTTACAGGCACTTTCAACACTGTCTGTGGGTTGAAACAGGAGCAGTTTCCTGCATAGAAACCAAAGACAATGGGGGCTGGCTGCCTCAATCTCAGTTTTTCTAGTGTAAAAACTGTGAGCTCAGGGAATTTTCCCCTAAAAGTTTGGAGGAGGGGCATTGCACCTGAAAGTTGGGGAAAGGGGCATTGAGGATAGATAAATCACTTCTCCTTCCTCCTCCTCACAGTTTTTCATTTCTCTGTTGCCCCGTGTTTTGTCATAGCCTCAACTTTGAGTTCCGGGATATTGGTGGTAATAGTTTTGTCACCTAATAGTTGTTTTTAGTTTTCTGTCGGGGAGAGTGAAAACAGATTGCTTCTGGACAAATCTGATTGTGAACATTTTTTATTAATTTTTTTACCAACCTTTCTCAGTAAAAAGCCAAGCTTTTCAACCATATATACTATTTTTTTATTCAATGTGAAACCCAGTTGCGTGTATATATATATAACTATAATATATATACACTTATACATACATAACTATATATACACATATACATAAACATATATATGTATACACAGGTACATATATAAAACATTTAATGTTTACCTACACATATATATACACACAGAGCATTAGTAGGTAGCTCTCAAAATTATTGCCAGAATTAAAAGAGGTAAAGCATTTAATGTACCTAGAACAATCCTTAGAACATAGAATGCATTTAGTAAATGTTGGTACCTCTCTATATTAATGTAGATCCTCCTTGATGTGAGATTATTATATTGGAATGAAGTCCATCTATAGTTTCTAGCACAATATCTGGTACAAATAAGAACACCATAAAGACTGCCTATTATTACTATTATAATCATCATCAGTGTCATGCTCATCTTCCTCTTTATTAGCATCCATCATCAACACCATTATTTAATGCCCGTTAATGTAACTGACACATAGAGAAAAATATTTAAAAACTTGTTTCATTCTAAATCCTGCTTCTCCTCCTCTAAAAGTCCCACTCATCCTCAATTAATTCTCAATCATTTTGAAGTACTGTATAGCTGCAATATCTAAAGCAAACCTTAGAATTAGAGAAGACTGTATTTTAAGACAGGAAACAATGACACTATGCTGTAGTTCAATATTATTGTTTCTCTTCTCCCTTTGAGCTACTGAAATGTGTATTGCAAATTTAGATCGACTTCTATCTTTCTAAATCTTTAGACAACTACTGAAGACTTCTAGATCCCGGCCTTTTATATAGCAATGTATTATAAAATATCTTTCATTGACTATGTAAAAATATTTTTAAATTGACAAAAATTATAAATATATAGGGTGTATAACATGGTGCCTTGATACATGTATACATTGCAGAATGGCTAAATCAAGCAATTAACATATGCATTGCCTCAAATGCTTATCTTTTTTTGTGGTGAGAACACTCAAAACCTACACTCAGCAATTTTCAAGTATATAATACACCTTTATTAATTATATTCGCTATGTTATACAATTAAGCTGTTGAATTTATTCTTTCTGTTTAACTGAAAGTTTGTATCCTTTGACCCACATTTTTTCCAAGCTGCTTCTATTCCCCTCCCAATGGTCCTGGCCCCTAGGTAACCACTATTCTACCCTCTGTTTTTATGAATTTGACTACTTTAGATTTCATATATAGGTGAGACCAGGCAGTATTTGTTTTTCTATGTGTGGTTTATTTTACTCAGCATAATATCTTCCATGTACATCCATGTTTTCAGAAATGACAGCTTTGTTGTTGTTGTTGTATCTGACTGAGCAAATAGTTCATTTTGCAGGTACCACATTTTGTTTTTTCATTCATTCACTGATGAGCAATGAAGTTGAGTCCATAGCTTGCCTATTGAAAATAATGCTTCAGTGAACATAGGAGTACAGATATCTTTTCAACACACTAATGTCAAATCTTTTTTATCATTTGACCAACATTTCTGGGTATTTTGGTAATACCCAGAAGTGGAATTGCTAGATCATATGATAATTCTATCATTAATTTTTTGAAGAAAATTTATACTGTTTTACATAATGGCTGTAGTAATTTACACTGTCACCAACAATGAGTTTCCTTTTATCCATATCCTCGCCAACTCTTTTTATATCCTTCATTCTTTTTTTTTTTTTTTTTTTTAGACAGGGTCTCACTCTGTCATCCAGGCTGGAGTGCAGTGCTGTGCAGTGGTGTGATCTCGGCTTAGTGTAACCTCTGCCTCCCAGGTTCAAGCGATTCTCCTGCTTCAGCCTCTGGAGTAGCTGGGATTACAGGCCTGGGCCACCATGTCCAGACATTCAGCCTTTTAAATAATAGCCACTATAACAGGTGTGAGGTGATATTTCATTGTGGTTTTTATTTGCATTTCACTGATGATTAATGACATTGAACTTTCAAAAACGTATCTGTTGACCATGTGTATGTCTTCTTTTAAAAAATCTGTTAAGTTTCTTTGCCCATTTTTAAATCAAGTTGTTTTCATGCTATTTAGTCAAATTCCTTGTATATTTATGATATTAACCCATTTTCAGATGCCTGGTTTGCAAATATTTTCTCTCATTCTATAGCTTGCCTCTTTACTCTGATTCTTTTGCTGTGCAGAGCTTGGTCATTGGATACAATCACATTTGTCTATTTTTTGCTTCTGTTGTCTGTGCTTTGGGAGATATATTCAGAAAATTATTGCCTAAAGTGAAATCATTGTGTTTTCCGCTGTGTTTTATTTTAGTATTTTTATAGTTTAAGGTCTTATATTTAAGTCTTTAACCCATTTTAAGTAAATTTTTTTCACGTGTATAGAGTGAGATAAGGGTCTAATTTCATTCTTCTCCACATGTTTTTTCAACACCATTTATTGAAGAGACTGTCCTTTTCCCTTTGTGTGTTCTTGGCAACTTTGATGAAGATCAGTTGATTGTGGATTTATTTTGGGGCTCCGTATTCCGTTCCATTGGTTTACGTGTTTGTTATTTATGCCAGTACCATGCTGTTTTCATTACTATTGCTTTGTAGTGGATCTTGAAATCAAATTGTGTGATGCTAGCCAGCTTTTTCCTTTTTGCTCAAGATGGCTTGAGCTAGTCAAGGTGGGACAACTTAATTTTAACCTGCACACATCAATTTAAGTCTGTGAATCAGTGTGAATAACCAGGTGCCTAGTTAGCCACTGTTTATTATCATAAAGCTGTACTCACCCATCCTAAAAGT
The DNA here is from genome assembly GCF_028878055.3 of Symphalangus syndactylus. Classification (NCBI taxonomy): domain Eukaryota; kingdom Metazoa; phylum Chordata; class Mammalia; order Primates; family Hylobatidae; genus Symphalangus; species Symphalangus syndactylus. The sequence continues at coordinate 18,718,638 of NC_072428.2, forward strand.
GTTCACTGGAAATTATCATGATTAAGGGCATGTTCTGTTTAGTAGAGGGCTAAATGAGTTCTATTTTAGTTTTGTGGCTTAAATTTCTCATTCTTCTCTGCTGAAAAGTGATGTTCTCTTTACTTGTTTATGACATGTAATTAGTATCTACCAGTTTTGTAATGTTAATAAAGAGTAGAGTCAACTTTAATCATTGCAATTCTTTCATTCTGTGATAGCTCTGTTTTACAATAGTTATAAACTTATTAATTAAAGTGCATCACAGAGGAAAGTGGGCAGAATTGATTCCTTAATAAAACAGATTAGAAACATGCAGTATGCTATAATTCTCCCGACCAAAACATACTCGTATAGGTTTCAGGCAAATAAGAGGTAAGTGGTTTACTGTGAATATAAGGAGAGCATCTGTAGTTGCTTTGCTGGGTAGCAATCAACCAACATATCTCAGGGGGATACATAATAGGCATCTATTCAGCTTAGAGTGGGCTCGGCTAAATGGCTGTTAGCTGCAGACTGTTTCTGTGAATACTGCATGTGTTTCTCATCCTTCTTGGATTAACAGCCTATCTGGGGCATGTTCTTCTAGGGCAATGACAGAGGCAAAAGTGGGCAACTAAAAAAATATATATATAATATTTATATATGTATATGTACAATATATTATATATATATTCCATGCCTTGGCCTTAATAAACAACATATATATTGCCTTAATAAACATTTATATATGTATATATATAGCCTTAATAAACAACATGTATATATATGTTGTTTATTAAGGCCAAGGCATGGAAAGTCTCACTACCAGCTTCCACTGGGTGAAGCAACTCACCTCACTGAGCTCACACCACAGGGACAGGGTAGTATACTCAGCCTCTTGAGGAGGGGCAGTAGTAACATGAAAAAGAACATGGGCACAGATGGATACAGAAAGGGGTAAAAAAATGAAGAAGAAAAGAAAAACAAAAACAAAACAAAACAAAAAAAGGACCATTGATACAGTTCAAATGTTTTGTCCCCTCCAAATCTCATGTTGAAATGTGACCTCCAATGTAAACGGTGGGCCTAGTGGGAGGTGTTTAAGTCATGGGGGCAGATCCCTCATGAACGTCTTGATACTGTCCTCATGATAATGAAAGAATTCTCACTCTATGAGTTCACGTGAGATCTCGTTGTTTAAAAGAGGCTGGAAACTCCTCCCTTTCTCGTTTGCTCCCTCTCTTGGCATGTGACAGAAAGAGGCTTCCCTTTGCTTTTCACCATGATTGTAAACTTGCTGAGGGAGCACTAGAAGCAGTGGTGGCACTGTGCTTCGTGTACACACTGAGGAACCATGTTTATAAACCAATTTATAAACCTCTTTGCTTTATAAATTGCCAATTTCAGCTATTCCTTTATGACCATGCAAATAGACTCATAGGGACAATAATTCAATCTGCCCTATAGAGCAGCTGCCAAGCATCTAAGGTACGTCTTTTCTCTTTCTTCTACTTTTCTCTTGTTTTCTATTCTCTTCTTTTCCTTTTATCCTTCTCTCATTTCCTCCCCACCCCATTTTATTTCCTTAAGAATCTGTTTTGCCTTCCAAGATGATATTCAAATTCTTTATGTGGATATATATGGAGGAAAACTGGGTGTCTAATTAACCATTTCAGATTTACTGTTTCCATAAAGTATTATTTCATGACACAATCTTTGACATATCCATGTTCTGTCCATTTATATTGGACTGTATTTCCCCAATCTAATAATTATATTAATGAAGGCAATAAGAAAACTTTATTGAACTTTTAGTATTTATCAGAAATTTTGCTTACCCTCCTATGCATGAGTTCCTTTGAGCAGGCCTCCAAAGTAGGTACTCTTATTATCCCTATTTTACACATGAGGAAAGTAAGGCTTAGAAAGAGGTGAAGGCAATTTCCTAACTTCCCACAATTAGAAAATGTTAAAACTCAAATTCAATCTATATCTGTGTAACCACATAATTTCTATTTCTCAACATTCTACCAGTCATTTAACCACTTTGTTAAAGCTCAAATACTTCAGGAAATGGAATTGTGCAGGTTTTCAAAAGTAATTCTTGATAATAAATTCTGTGGTTGACCGAATAATGGCTGCCCAAAGATGTCGACATCCAAATCCCCACCAAAAACCTGTGAATATATGGCTTTATATGATAAAAATGACTTCACATATGTGATTAAGTAAAGGATCTGGATAAAGGAGGGATTATTCTTAATTATCTAAGTGGGCCCAATGTAATTACAGGTGCCTTTATCAAATAGAGAGGAAAGGATAAGTGTTAGAAGCCAAAGATGTGATGAGATGTGATGAAAGAAGCAGGAGCCTCCATTCTCTCAGTAACTCAGGGAAGGGGCCCTGAACCAAGGAATGAAGGCAATCTCCAGAAGCTGAAAAAGGTAAGGAAATGGATTATCCTATGAAAATTATGGAAGAAAATTCTGGAAGAATTCAGAAGTCATGAGTTTAGACTTCTGATCTCCAGAACCACAAGAGCTTTATGTTTTTAAATTTTAAAATTTTTGTATTTTAAATTGTGTATAGTGTAAACCACTAAGTGTCCGGTAATTTGGTAAAGCAGCAATAAAAAACTGATACAAATGTGACTGTAGTATGGATTCTGTCTATTTTATTGATACTGATGTATTACCAGTGATTATAATGAACCAATCCACAATTCCTCCAAATTTATTGAGTGCATAAACAAAAGACTAAAAGATTGCTCATAAATCAGATAATGGAATCATCAGGTTTCCAATTGGAAAATAAACTTAAAATAATTATGAAAAATTAGTGTATACCATTTTTTGAGAGGAGTCCTTATCATATTGAAAATTGTTAAAACACCTTTGTGAAGTTATATTTTAAAATTTGACTCCAAAAGTTCAGCCTTTTTTTTGAAAGTACATCCTGCAGAGCTTTGTGATATTTTTTCAGTAAGTACAGAGTGGATTTTTTGAATTTATGTAACAGGATTTTCATTTTAGTATTTAGATTGCTTTAATTTGGAATGAAGGAAGAAACATCACTTTGAAGAAAAGAGCAAACAATGTGTTGTTTTGAGAAGTTCTAGCCAAATAAACCGACATGCAGATTGAATAAAGGAAAACAAGATTCAGAGAAGAAAAATATGGTGTGGGTCTTCATATGTTTTTTGTTTTTGGACTTTTTATTTTTCCTTTAAAGATTAACACTGGAAGCATCTACAAAGCAAAAGCCTGTCATACTGACATGGGAGGCAAATCAGTGACTGTAAGTATATTGTAACTTTGGAAAATGAAAAAGATTCTCATTCATATATTTTTCAAAAACCTTTTCCAGAAGTCGTTTTTACATTGCTGACAAATGGATATGACATCAATTTTTTTTAGCACTTATTCTGTGCCAACATCAGAAGTTTATATGGGTAATTTAATTAATTTAATCTGTCTCTCCCCTAACACCATCTCTTTCTCTCTCTCTCTCTCCCCCCACCTCTGTCTGTCTCACACATACACACACATACATGCACACACACACACACATACCCAAATGTAAATGCACACAACGGCAAAACTGAGGATGGGACAGTTGTATAACTTGCCCAAGGACAGGCAATAATAAATAGTAAGTCTGTCTTTATATTTGAGCTGTTATTTCCTTGAAGAACAAATGACTGAACTTAGCATTATTTCTCCGCTTATTTATTTTACTTTATTTTATTTTACTTATTTATTTAATCTGGAGGGACAGAATTGATTCAGCTATGTAACTAAAATTTTGTTATTATTGTTATTATTTCAATTTGCATAAATAAATTTTTGAAGGACTTTCATTTGGTTTCAAAAAGTCAGAAAATTGTGTTCATATTCAGTCATCATGTAAATGTCAAAAGTCTTGTTTTCCAATCTGGCATACAAAAAAACCCAAAAATTTGAATAAAATGTACATTTGAGAAACTTCTGTATTTCATTTATTGCCCACCAAATTAGATTTTAAACCCTTGACCATAAGGATTGTGCCCAATCTGATTGTATCCTCCTTACACATTTTTACATAAGCAATCATGTAACTTAAAAGATGCATTCTGCTCTTAGCACTTAACAAGCTTTTTAAACTATTAATGGCCTCATTACCTTTTTTAATGATTATACAACCTATTACATAGTTATCTTATACTAAATATTTGCTTTGTAATATGAACATTATATATCTTGTAGTTTATGATTCATAATGAAAAGTTTGTATATGCAGATTATTTTTTCTTTCCTTTTGATTATTCTGTATTTTATTATTTGGAGGCAGGGGGATTGCCTGCCGAAAATTGATATGCAGGACCAAAGGATATGAATTTTTGATTGTCTTCCCTTTTAATTGGGCCAGTTAATGCAGCCATTAGCAATAAATAAATATTGAATTTTTCAGTGTCTTTTACAGCTGGGGGTATTAACGTTTGCTAATTTGATACATAAAACACAGTACTTTTTAATATATTTGATTGCTCATAAGAATGAATTTGTAAAGTTCTAATGATGGCTATTGTTATTATAAACTTAATGCACAGTAATTAGAGACAATATTAAAGATATATGGCATGATAGAAAAGATAAATTTTTCACAATCCTGTTATATACTCAGATGTTACTACAGCTAACATTTTGGAGTGTATCCTTTCATCTAACTCTCTATTATGCATATATATATATATGTATATGTATATATATATATATATCTTTACCTATATCTGTAATTCTATTTATCAATACCTATATAAACATATAAACACAATTTTTAAATATACTGGAATCACATTTTCTATAAGCATATACATAAATATTAGAATATATTCACGTGGTTTCTCTAAGTTTTCTCTCATGAAGTGTATAGCTGCTTGGAATTTCTGGGAGAGTGACCAGAATGTTTCAATAAACTGGGTTTCCTGAAGAACACAGTAGTGAGGTGAGGCAAATGTAAATACTTGGAGTATATAAAATGTCCTCCACATTCATTCTCACTCCTTTTCTCTCTCCCCCTAGCCCTCTCTTCCTCTCCCCCAATTCCCACATTCTGCTTCTCTCTCTCTCTCTCTTTATCTCTCTCTCTCTCTCTCATGTGCAGACAGAGATTGAGATGGTGATAGAGAGATAGAGATTTAAAAGGAAAGAATATACTCTAAGTGGCAAGGTTTTCATCTTAAGTTATTCAAATATTCTCTGGAATGCTGAAATATAATATGATATGGCATACTATTTGATGACATATACATTTATATATTAAACATTTCCGGATGGATTGTTAATAGTGGCATATCCCCAGGGAGTGGTGCCAGAAGGGCAAGGTGAGACACTTTACATGTTATTTTATGGTATTCATTAAAATACATATATATTACTTTTTCTTTGGGTATCAGATTTGCTTTTTCATTCTACTTGGTTCATCACTCAGTGTTATATTTGGCCTCAACATGACCCATATTATTTATAAATTGGTTATAAAATATAGTGCATACAAAAGCGCCTGATACTTACTAAAGAAATAGAATAGCATTCAATTATTTCATCTGTTTATGTGCTTCTCCTCTAACTTAATATTTTGCCTCTAGCTTCAACATTCTAGACCCAGACCACCATTCTTTGTAATTTTATATTGCATATCCCACTGATTTTATAATAATATGACTTTATTACAAATATACAGTTTATGTATGTTTGACTCTAAATTTTTCTAGCTGATGCAAAAGTTATTATACTATGGGTAGTTTTTACATTTTTTGGCACACAATATTATGTTATGTAAGAATCGACCATGTTATTGCATATTTTCATTGTAGTATAATAATCTATTGTTAGTCAAACTACTATGTACTTGCTCATCCTTATAACAATGAGCATTTTGGTGCCATTCATTTTTGTTATTACAGATAATGTTTCTATGGATATTCATGTATGTACATCCTAGAAACCATGGCCAATAGTTTCTTTTAGGTGTTTTCTGGGAAAGTAATTACTACTTCCTAAGGTACACAAATTACAAATCTTTACAAGATTATGTAAAAATATTTTCCAAGTGAGTTACACAAATTAACATGCCCAGTATCAATATATAGGAGATACACATAGTCCATATCTGATTCAACACTCGTTATTATAAAAATTCTTAATTTGCATCAACTGAATTAATGTTAAATAACATCTCTTTTGATTGTCTTTTGAATTCCCTGATTTTTAACAAGCATAGGAGTAGCTACTATTTAAACAGTAACAATAACAAAAACAGCAAAAACACTAAACATAAGACAAACTAATAAATTTAACCTCATTAAAGCTAAGGGCTAAGGTTGATGAAAAAAATACTCCTTTATAAAAGTGAAAACACAAGCCAGTAATTGGTAGAGAATATTTGCAAAACATGCAATCAGAAACACATTAATATAAGAGCAGTCTTATAAATCAATAAGAAAAAGACAAACAACCTAGTGAAAAATGTGAGAAAAATATATGAGCAGAAGTTTCACAGGAGAAACACAAATGCTCAACAAACTACAGATATCAATTTATTTTAGAATGATTAAAAATTATTAATTAACATACAAAAAGGACAATAAAATCATTAGAAAGACAAGTGACAAAATATTGATGACCTCATTGAGAACACTTTCTTGGCTGGGTGCAGCGTATCATGCCTGTAATTCCAACACTTTGGAAAGCGTAGGCTGGAGGATAGCTTAAGCCCAGGAGTTCGAGACTGAGTGAGTTATGACTGTGCCACTGCACTCTGATTTGGGTGTCAGAGAAAGACCCTGTTCAGAGACAGAGAGAGAGAGAGGAGAGAGAGAGAGAAAGAGAGACAGAGAGCGAATGGTCTCAAGCTTTTTGTCTGAACATCAAAATTATTATTGCCTTTTGAAATACTCATGGACTGAGGCAAAGAAAGGAGGGATATGCCGTTTCCAATTCTACCACTACTCACAGCTTAACTCTCTTCTGCCATTTGAATTTTTGAAATATGAAGGTCATTTCTAACAACTGTGGGCCTATTCATTGAAATAAATATTCCTAACTGGTTTGATGTCAATGAGCGAAGCTTTCTAAGCTTTGCATTAAAGACTCTTGGCATTGGTGAAAGGAGATGTAGGCTTGTATTACTATTTTTTCCAAAACCATATGAATAAGCAGCTCTGCACTTGGAGTAAGCAAAAGCTTGTGATCATGTATTTTGATGCAGGTGAAGAGGCTACAATCAGAAGAAAACAAAAGGACAAAGAAGGACCAAACCAAAGGACAACCACCAGCCTTGCTTTTTGATCATTAATGTTATTGCCTTTTTTTCTCCCTTTTAAATCATGATTTTTCAAACAGGCCGTGATGGTAGACTATATTCTTTGAAACAGTATTTATACCATTTTGTCATTGACACTTTCTTTTCTGCCTAAGAAAGGTAAATGTTACCCAGGGGAGAATTCTTTTAAATGGAGGTTTTTCTATTTGAGGAAGAAGCCTATTATTGAAATTCTAAAGGCCATAAAGATACCATTTAGTGAATTTCAGAGTAAATCACTTTTTGCTTTTTTGCATTGCAGTTTTATCTAGTCTAAATAACTTCAGGTGAAACTGCCCTACTAACTTTAAACACATATTTCTCTCATACTTTGGAGATTACAGATGTTATTAATTAATCATTATGAAATAAATATCTGCATGAAACAAATATTTATATTAATAAAATACATTTTTTGTTGATATGCATGTTTTCATTTATGTATTATGTATGTACACAATGTGTATGTGCATATGTGTGTATATGTAGGTCTATTGATGGATGGATGTGTGTATATTTAAGTATTTTTATACACACAGAAGCACACATGCACAGTTAGTTATGCTGCTTGCAAGGGCAGACTTCCCTTGCACCCCTCTTTATAGTTTTTCGAAATATTTCTTAAAACTGTAAAAAATTTACGTCACTGTAATATACTATTCATACTTTAGAAAATGTTTCCCTATGTGGTAATAATTATTTGTCATATTTTGTGAAGGTTTTTTCTACCCAGATTTGTTGGAATAGCTAAGTTTAATCAACGTCTAGATGGCTTACGCCTGTAATCCCAGCACTTTGGGAGGCCGAGGTGGGCGAATCACCTGAGGTCAGGAGTTTGAGACCGGCCTGCCCAACATGGCTAAATCCTGTCTCCACTAAAAGTACAAAAAATTAGCCGGGTGTGGTGGTGGGCACCTGTAATTCCAGCTGCTTGAGAGGGTGAGGAAGGAGAATCGCTTGAACCCGGTAGGCAGAGGTTGAAGTGAGCTGAGATTGTGCCACTGCACTCCAGCATGGGCGACAAGAGCAAAGCTCTGTCTCAAAAGTAACAATAAAATTTATATTTAAAAGTTATTAATAAGTACAACCCCACCTCATTATCCCAGTCTCCTTTTTTCCAGCCTTATTTTATTTCTAGAATAGTCAATACTTTTTAATTATGTATATGTATATATACACACATACATATATATATGTATATACTGTGTAATTTACTTGATTATCTATTGTATTAGTCTGTTTCCACGTTGCTAATAAAGACATATCTGAGACTGGGTAATTTATAAAGGAAAGAGGTTCAATTGACTCACAGTTCAGCATGGCTGGAGTGGCCTCAGGAAACTTACAATAATGGCGAAAGGGGAAGCAAGCACGTCCTTCTTCACATGGTGGCAGGAGACACAAGAATAAGTGCCTGGCGAAGGTGGAAGCCCCTTATAAAACCATCAGATCTCGTGAGAACTACCTAGCTATTATGAGAACAGGATGGGGGAACCACCCCCATGATTCAACTATCTCCACTTGGTCCCTCTCATGACACGTGGGGATTATGGGGACTAAACTTCAAGATGAGATTTGGGTGGGGAAACAGCCAAATCATCACCTATAAGCATTTACTTTTTATCTTTTTTGATTGAAAATTATAGTCTCAGTAATGTGGGATTTTTTTTCTGTTTTTTTTTTTTCACTGACATATCTAAAATCTTAGTAGAGTGCTCAGTAAATATTGGTTCAATTACTGATATCATCCTCTCTGCTTGAAGGAAAAGGATGAGCAGAAGCTACAGGGCTCTAGACTAGGTTTAAAACTGTTCTGTTACTTTTCTCGTTTGATTTGAGGAAGCTATTTGATCACTCTGATACCTAGTTCTGTATATTAAATAGAGATAATATTTCCGATTTCTCAGAATATGTCATTCATCCTAAGCACTCAGTAAATAATAGTTATTGTTACTATCAGTTAGCAGACAGTCGTGCCAGGGCATTAGCTAACTAAAGCTGAGGTACTGTACCAATAAAGAACATTTTGCTTTTCCCTCTTCTTGAAAACCTCTTGCCCTTTGTGTCTGTAAGGCCAAAGTATTCATCTCCTTCTGGTTATTACTCAAACCTCAGCTTTCCAGTGAGCACTTTGTGGCTCACCTACCTAAAATGCAACTTCCTCTCATCTTCACAAAATTCTAACCCCTTCCTCACTTAATTTGCTGATTAGTATTCTCTGCTATGTAACAAACATACATTTTACTTTTTCTTGTGTGTAATGTATACACACCCCATCCCTATTAATATGTGTACTTTTTGAGGGCAAGAATTTTTGTGTGGTTTGCTGTTTTATCCTCAGGTCTAGAACAATATTTATTCAGCATGAGCAATAAAATTATAATGAATAAACCAACCCTATTTTTACAAATATAGAAATTTAGTCACCAAGAGGGTAATTTTCTCAAGGGCACGCACAAATTAATAAGTGGTCTATATAGGATTAATAAATTAATAAGTGGCAGATAAGAATTCAAATTTAAGTAGTCTGGTTTTTGTCTCAGGATCTGTAGTAACACCCTGTGTAATTACATTTCCAATATTGGTAATTTGTGTCATCTCCCTTCTTTTCTGTGTCAGGGATATGATTTGGATCTATGCCCTCACCCAAATCTTATGAACTGTTGTAATCGTCAGTGTTGGTGCTGGGGCCTAGTGGGAGGTGATTGAATCGTAGGGGTGGATCTTTCATGAATTTTTTAACCCCATCCCTTTGTTGCTGTTTATTCGATAGAGTTCTCAGGAGACCTGGTTGTTTAAAAGTGTGTGACACCTCCCACCTCCATCTCTCTTGCCCCTGCTCCAGCCATATAAGACATGTCTGCTTCCCTTTCACCTTCTGCCATGATTGTAAGTTTCCTGAGGTTGCCCCTGAAGCAGAGTAGATGCTTCCATACTTCCTATACAACCTGGTTGCAACCCTGAGTCAATAAAAACCTCTTTTCTTTATAAATTACCACATCTAAAGTATTTCTTTGTAGCAATGTGAGGACTAATAGTCTTGCCAGTAATTTCTATATTTTATTCATCTTTTCAAAGATCTAGCTCTTTGTTTCATTGATATTTTTATTCTCCCAGGGTTTACTGTTTTATGCTGATGACTATTCAAGCACTGAAAACAATTTTCTCCTATGTTATTGGAATCTTGTAGATTTTTATTAATTGGAGGGATGTATAGTTTCATTTATTACATGACGATCAGATGCACTATTTGGACAAAAGATTTTTATTTATAAAGCTCTTCTTTTTATTTTCAAAAAAGTATTCCATATATAAATTATTTATTTACCCCAAAACTGTAAAGTTTTATTTTTTCTTTTTATATTGTTTTCTATTCAGTTATCTAAATTCTATTTTTGAATTAATATTTGTTTATGGTGTGAAGTAAGCTTCAAGAGTTATTAATTTTTCCCAAATATTTATCTAGTTATACCAATCCAATTCGTTGAAAGACTTTCTTTTTTCTACTGAATAGCTTTGTAATCTTTATTCTTAACTTAATGGACTCTTGGAGATATGGTCAAATGATTTTTGACAAGGGTGTCAAGATAATTCAATGAGGAGAATAATATAATTATCTTTACTTTCAGTAAATACCACATCATCTAAATTATTGCATTACTGATGCAAAACACACTTGTTCATGACATATTTTTCTTTTCTATGTATTGTGCAAGTTGATTGGCTAATATTTTGTTATACATTTTTATATTTTTTCATTAGAGATATTTTTGGCATTGCCTTCATTAGGTTTTAGTATCAGGGTTATACTGATCTCATACAATAATTTGGGAATAACTATGATATGGTTTGGCTCTGTGTCCCCACCCAAATCTTATGTGGAATTGTAATTCCACATGTGATTCCCACATGTCAGAGGAGGGGCCTGGTGGGAGGCGGATTTCCCCTTTGCTGTTCTCATGATAGTGAGATCTGATGGTTTAAAAGAGCACTTCCCCCTTCTTTTTCCCTCTCCTGCTCTGTCATGGTAAGAAATGCTTGCTTCCTCTTTGCCTTCCACCACGTAGGTCTCCTGAGGTCCCCCAGTCCATAGTTCTAGGTTCCCTCAGAACTATAAGTCAATTAAACCTCTTTTTCTTCATAAATTACCCAGTCTCAGGTAGCTCTTTCTTTCTTTTTTTTTTTTTTTTTTTTTGAGACAGAGTCTTGCTATGTCACCCAGGCTAGAGTTCAGTGGCATGATCTCAGCTCACTGCAACCTCTGCCTCTGGGTTCAAGCAATTCTCCCACCTCAGTCTCCCAAGTAGCGGGGATTACAGGCACATGCCACCACACCTGGCTAATTTTTGTAATTTTTAGTAGAGACAGGATTTTGCAATATTGGCCAGGCTAGTCTCAAATTTCTGGCCTCAAATGATCCACCTGGCCTCAGCCTCCCAAAGTGCTCCCAAAGGGATTACAAGCATGAGCCACTGTGCCCAGCCAGGTAGCTCATTATAGCAGTGTGAAAATGAACTAATAAAAGTCCTTTACTTTATTTTCTAAAGTTTATATAAATCTGATTTATTTCTAATTTAAAATAATTATTTTAAATATTGTATTATTATAGTAAATAATTTTGATTTAAAATCACTTCATTATGTCTGATTTAAAATAATTTCATACTTTAATATTTTACCCGTGAGCAAAATTATAGGTTTTCAAACAGCATCTAACATGAGAAAAAATAATCATTTGATAAATATTTACGCAATGAGTTAATGAAGTAAATAAAATACATTTATGACTTATTAAAAATCCCAGGTCTTAAATAGTTTCACACAGCCTTTGTATTATCTCAAAATTTTATTTGCCAGTAAAACAATCCAAGTTTCTTTAAACCTTACTATGTAGTACTTTAAGTCTCTACCTCACATTAAATAATGTTTATTGCAGAATAGAAATGAATCAGTTAAAGCCTGGAGGTTTTTAATGTAATATCTTGAGTACACTGCTCAGTTTGACATGCTTCATCCATTTTACTACCATGCCATAAATGTCTTTATAGAAATCACTGATTGAAATATTAAATTCAGCCGGGCGCAGTGGCTCACGCTTGTAATCCCAGCACTTTGGGAGGCCGAGGCGGGCGGATCACGAGGTCAGGAGATCGAGACCACAGTGAAACCCCGTCTCTACTAAAAATACAAAAAATTAGCCGGGCGTGGTGGCGGGCGCCTGTAGTCTCAGCTACTCGGAGAGGCTGAGGAAGGAGAATGGCGTGAACCCGGGAAGCGGAGCTTGCAGTGAGCCGAGACTGAGCCACTGCACTCCAGCCCGGGCTACAGAGTAAGACTCCATCTCAAAAAAAAAAAAAAAGAAAAAAGAAATATTAAATTCAGGGCATATCATGGTGTTCCATTAGGCACACAACATTTTAAACTATGCTTATTTTATGAGAAGTCTTTTAACTTGTTACATGTATACCTACCTACATTGTGATATAAATCACATTTATTAAATGTTTTATCAAAACCATAACTTTTTTCTAATTTATTAGTTTGGTAAAATTATCTAGGAAAAATTGGTTTGAAATTGGTTTTTACTGATTTATCTATGGTGAGCTCATTCTAGACTCTAGAGATCTCTGTTTTGCTTTCTATTGAGTAATTTAATCTTTAAAGATATTTCCTATTAAACTACATCCATCAAACCATGGTAAGAAAAATCAAAGATTTCCATCTCTTAGGGAGTCAAGATGTCTGTTTATATGCACTATTTTGTCCTCGTTCTGTCATCTGGTGATTTAAAAGGTATTGAATGACGGAACTCTGTCTTCACTCTCTTTCATGGTTTGCTATGAGCAACATAGCACTCACAGATTCTAAATCATCACATAACCAACCTTCTTACATAAGTGTCTTCAACCTGCACTTTTTAATATTGGCCCTATCTTTCATAGTCTGAAAACAATTCTACTCAAAGACAATCTGGAATCATAATAGAGTAAAAGAGAGGAATTACACCCCACAATGAATTATATCCCTGGCCTCATCCATACATATTTTACGTTATATAGATGATGACATTTGAGACTTTTAAGCTGATGTGACTCAGATGATATTTTGAACTTGAGCTGATGCTGTAATTCGTTGAGATTTTTGGGGAACTTGGGTGGAATGAATGCATTTTGCATGTGGGATAGATGTGACTCTTTGGGAACCAAAGCCTAGAATATTGGGCAGAATAACAGTTCTGGAATAATGTGCACAGCCTAATCTCTGCAACATGTAATAGCTACATACATGGCAAAAATGAATTAAGATGACTGATAGGATTTATCTTGCTAGTCAACTGACATTAAAATGGGGAGACTCTTAGTTTATCTAAGTGGGCTCAATGTAGTCTCAAAGGTTGTTATAGATTTAAGAGGGAAGAAGAAGACAGAACCTAAGAAATTGCAGCATGAGAAGGACTAGGCCTGATGTTGCTGGCTTATAAATGGAGGAATGTTACCTCAAGGCAAGGTACATGGGCAGCCTCTAGAAGCTGGGAAAGGCAAGAAAACAGATTCTCCTTTCAAGCCCTAAAAAGGAACAGAACCCTGGCAGTATGTTGAGTTTAGCCTGGTGAAGCTAATTTTGAGCTTCTGACCTCTAGAAATGTACAGTAATAAATTCATACTATTTTAAGCCATAAAGTTTCTGGTAATTTGTTGAAGCGATAATACGAATCTAATACACAATTGTATTTATTTTTAATGTTTAAAAGTTGATTTGCCCTCTTTGAACTCACTGTGGATTTTTAATCTTGCTGCTACTATTTTTAGAGGCTTAGAAGCCTGTTATACTATTTCATACAGATTCCATACTGCTAGACAAATTTTAATTTTTCAGCCTCTCCTTTTGTAAGAAGGGTTGTAAGAAAGACTAAAGTGAAAAATAAAACAAAATATGATAGAACTGAGTGATAAAAATAGTATCATTCATGAAGTCCTTGCCCACGCCTATGTCCTGAATGGTATTGCCTAGGTTTTCTCGTAGGATTTTAATGGTTTTAGGTCTAACATATAAGTCTTTAATCCATCTTGAATTAATTTTTGTATAAGGTGTAAGGAAGGGATCCAGTTGCAGCTTTCTACATATGGCTAGCCAGTTTTCCCAGCACCATTTATTAAATAGGGAATCCTTTCCCCATTTCTTGTTTTTGTCAGGTTTGTCAAAGATCAGATAGTTGTAGCTATGCGGCATCATTTCTGAGGGCTCTGTTCTGTTCCATTGATCTATGTCTCTGTTGTGGTACCAGTACCATGCTGTTTTGGCTACTGTAGCCTTGTAGTATAGTTTAAAGTCAGGTAGCATGATGCCTCCAGCTTTGTTCTTTTGGCTTAGGATTGACTTGGCGATGCGGGCTCTTTTTTGGTTCCATATGAACTTTAAAGTAGTTTTTTTCCAATTCTGTGAAGAAAGTCACTGGTAGCTTGATGGGGATGGCATTGAATCTATAAATTACCTTGGGCAGTATGGCCATTTTCACGATATTGATTCTTCCAACCCATGAGCATGGAATGTTCTTCCATTTGTTTGTATCCTCTTTTATTTCATTGAGCAGTGGTTTGTAGTTCTCCTTGAAGAGGTCCTTCACATCCCTTGTAAGTTGGATTCCTAGGTATTTTATTCTCTTTGAAGCAATTGTGAATGGGAGTTCACTCATGATTTGGCTCTCTGTTTGTCTGTTCATGTCTAAAACACCAAAAGCAATGGCAACAAAAGCCAAAATCGACAAATGGGATCTCATTAAACTAAAGAGCTTCTGCACAGCAAAAGAAACTATCATCAGAGTGAACAGACAACCTACAGAATGGGAGAAAATTTTTGCAACCTACTCATCTGACAAAGGGCTAATATCCAGAATCTACAATGAACTCAAACAAATTTACAAGAAAAAAACAAACAACCCCATCAAAAAGTGGGCAGAGGACATGAACAGACACTTCTCAAAAGAAGACATTTATGCAGCCAAAAAACACATGAAGAAATGCTCATCATCACTGGCCATCAGAGAAATGCAAATCAAAACCACAGTGAGATACCATCTCACACCAGTTAGAATGGCCATCATTAAAAAATCTGGAAACAACAGGTGCTGGAGAGGATGTGGAGAAATAGGAACACTTTTACACTGTTGGTGGGACTGTAAACTAGTTCAACCATTGTGGAAGTCAGTGTGGCGATTCCTCAGGGATCTTGAACTAGAAATACCATTTGACCCAGCCATCCCATTACTGGGTATATACCCAAAGGACTATAAATCATGCTGCTATAAAGACACATGCACACGTATGTTTATTGCGGCACTATTCACAATAGCAAAGACTTGGAACCACCCCAAATGTCCATCAATGATAGACTGGATTAAGAAAATGTGGCACATATACACCATGGAATACTATGCAGCCATAAAAAAGGATGAGTTCATGTCCTTTGTAGGGACATGGTTGAAGCTGGAAATCATCATTCTCAGTAAACTATCGCAAGGACAAAAAACCAAACACCGCATGTTCTCACTCATAGGTGGGAATTGAACAATGAGAACACATGGACACAGTAAGGGGAACATCACACACCAGGGCCTGTTGTGGGGTGGGGTAGGGGGGAAGGATAGCATTTGGAAATATGCCTAATGTTAAACGACCAGTTACTGGGCACAGCACACCAACGTGGCACATGTATACACATGTAACTAACCTGCATGTTGTGCACATGTACCCTAAAACTTAAAATATAATTTAAAAAAAGCAGGCAAAAGAAGGTCAGAGGCCTGCTCCTGAGGCCTAACTCAACCAACATTATAACAAAAGATGTAACAAGGGCTGTGGGGAGTTATGAAACTTTGGATGAAAATTAGTATGTATGACAGCACCAAAATACCAAATGAAATGTAAGTGCTATGTAAACAGTTGTTCTACTGTATGGTTTATGGAATAATGGCAAGAAAAAAAGGTCTGTACATGTTCAGTATAGATGCAACCATACTTTATTTTTTCCAAATATGTTTTATCTATAGTAAATAATCCATGGAATGCAGAACCCATAAATATAAAGGACCAATTATAGTTATCTTTATATCTCTAAATATGGTTATAGTTTAGATGTGCTTTCTTTGTGGTAAATTATGATGCTATTCTTTTTCCATACTTATCCCCGATTCTCAAGGTTTTGCATTAAGCAAAAATTGCCTTTGAAGTAAAAAAAATTGATAAATTATTAAATTAGAAAAATTTCTACTTTAAGAAATTTTTGTTAGAATTTCTTTTTTTAGATTTATTGAGGTATAATTGACACATAAAAATTGAATAAATTTAATATATCCAACATGATGTTTTGACATACATTTACAGAGTTAAATAATTACAACAGTAAAGCTAATTAACATATTCTTCACCTCAGACAGTTGTCAATTTTGTGTGCGTGGTGAGAATATTTATGATCTATTCTCCTAGCAAATTTTATAATTTAAAACACAATTTATAATATAAAACACAAACTAAACACATAATTTAAGACACAATTTATAATATAAAACACAAATTATAATATAAAACACAAATTAACTGTAGTCACCATGCTGTACATTAGATCTCCACAAAAAATTTATCCGGCGTAAGTAAAACTTTGTATCCTTTGACTGACATCTCCTCATTTCCCCTACCCTTGACAGTAATATATTCTCTGTTTTTAGGAGTTTGATGACTTTTTAACACACGTGTAAGTGAGAGCATATAGTGACCGCCTTAATGAGCCTAGCTTATTTCACTTAGCACAATGACCTCTAGATGCATCCAAGTTATTGAAAAGACAGAATTTCCTTCTTTTTAAGGCTGAATAATATTCCAGTGCATATATACCAAATTTTTAACCTTGTATTTATTAATGGATATTTAGATTGTTTTTATGTCTGGCTGTTGTAAATAATAATATAATAAACATGAAAGTACAGATAACTCTTGGAGATACTGACTTCATTTCCTTTGGAAACATATCCAGTGGTAAGAATGCTAGATTTTATGGTAGTTCTATTTTTAATTATTTAATACTTTAAGGAACCTCTACACTGTTTTTCATAATGGTTGTACTAATTTACATTTCCACCCAAAATGTACAAATGTTTCCTTTTTTCCATAAGGTTGCCAACACTTACCTTTTGTCTTTTTGACAAAAGTCATTCTAATAGGCATAAAATGATATCTCATAAAGGTTTGATTTGCATTTCCCTAATGATTAGTTATGTTGGGCATTTTTTGCATGTCTTCAATGAAGAAATGTCTGTTCATGTCCTTTGCTCATTATTAATTTACGTTATTTGTTTTCTTGCTCTTGAGTTTCTTACCTATTTTGATATTAACTCATTGTCAGATGAATGATTTGCACCTGTATGGTTTCCATTAAGTAGGCTGTATCTTCACTTTTTGATAGTTTCCTTCGATGTGCAAAAGCTTTTCAGTTTGATGCAATCCCATTTGTATTATAGAGAAAAAAAAACTGGGTGAGGGAATACTAAAAGCTTCCAAGTGGATCACATGTGTACCAAACATATGCTTTTGCCTCATGGCAAAACAGCTCCCCTATCTCTTCCTGGTGGTCAGGACTGATTATCTATTACATGAAAGGAAATACAATTTTTTCTTTCAACTATTCACTTAGATATTTAGATTATTGGCCATCCACTTTATTTTCCAAAATCTTAGACTATGACACATTCTTCTATTACCTGTTTTCAAATATTCCTGATTCTATCTATCCCATCTGGGGACAGGGAGATAATTAAATTGTTAAATGTGTCTCCCTCATAATTGAGTTCTGTCAGGGTAAATATGACAATGTTCTCCAATACTCCTATTCTGAGTATCTGACACCGTAAATAGTCTATAAAGCACCTGTTGAATGAATAGTATGGTCATGGTCACAAAATAATTGTTTGTCTCTGTTTTTCTGCATCTCTGTCTCTTCTACTCTCCTTGTGTATGTGTGTGTGTGCATGTGTAGGGGTAAGCTATTGTGTGCGGGGGTTGGTAAAAGAGAAAGATGAAAATGGAAGTGAAAGAGAGGGAGAGGAGAGAGAAAGAGAGAGGAGAGAGAGAGAGAGAGAGAAGTGGAAGCTGGTTTACTCTGAGAGTGAAATCAGTTTACAGATAGTATCCCTCACCAAGTTAGCATTCATGTAGCTCAGAAATACATCTAAAAGTCTCAACATTAAATATCTGTCCCATAGCTACCAAAAGTATACCAAAAAATCACCACGATGAAACAATGATTCAGTGCTACAAAGAAGGATTATACTATAAATAGCAGCTTCTTAATTTGTATTAGTGGGATTCTGAAATAATTCCTCCAATGAAGTAAATATTTCAGCAAATTAAAGATTACATATTATTTATTTTTTTCTAAGCATAAAATCTCTCTCACTTCATTAGCTGTGTCAGTCTACAAGTCCCAAAGTTATATTTGCAATAAAAAGCTATATTTTCAATCAAATTTGTTAAAACAAATCTTAATAGATGCATCAGGTTTTGACCCTAACAATATTGGTGGTGGTTGTTCTTATAAATAAATTCTGTTAGGCTGAGTTTCTAGATAGTTAAGATTACATCCAAATATAGGGGAGGCATGCACAATAGGAAAAAAGAAAATAGAATTATCAGACTACACGCAATATTGCAGTACACATACAACTTCTGGACTATGACAGACCTTGAAGTAGTTTCTAGCTACAATTTCCTACCCATTAGTCCATTCATATGTAAAACACACTCTTCAGGTTAACTGCTTTCAATTTGGTTACTCACTTCTGTCCTATGTCCTCTTCTAAGAGATTGTAGGGCACAGACTGTAAGAAATATCCTAATTTCTAATACAGTTTGAATTAGGAAGCATAGGCCTAATGTAATTCTCATTCCTCATTGTAAATTAACCTACCCAGTTGTCTTTTCTTGTATTTTATAGAAGTTTCTGAGTTATTGGGTTAACAAGTCATATTAATTACATGCTTTGGACATATTACCTGATTTTTTTCCGTCAATATATATTTAAATATGCTTTATTGGTATACAGCTATTTGGTAAAAACAGTCTAATTTACTTTTTTCCCTAATATGCATATGAAAATAAATGATTCTGCTATGTGTCTACTACTATTGTGCTACAAGTATTACTACTGGTCCCACTATTTTTACTTTTGTATTAATACCGCTGTTATTGCTGCTATTACTGTGTGCGACCATCTTCTGATTATTATACAGTGGACAAATATGTTATTTATTTCCACTTCTAAAACAATGCTTTAAAAAACAAAATAATATTATATTTTATTGATAAGAATTTTAAGACTTCTAAATTCAGTGGCCAAAGTTATTTGACTAATAAATGCTAGAGATGAGATTTGAACTCATGTAATTTAGATTCCTAAACTTGAGTTTTTAAAAATATTATTCTACATTGTCTGCATTATTTTGATATAGTATTTTGAATAAACTTAAACTTCTTTAGAAAAAAAACAGAAAAATACTGTATAGCAATAATTTTATTTCTCGTGAAGGTGGACAAGTTTTTCCTTTTAACTTTTTTTTTTTACTCCTGTGATTTGAATTGCTGCAGTCCAAGACTGAGATTATGAAATCTCAGATAAGAAAAAGGGCCTTCATTTTATTTCTCTGCTATGTTCTCAGGGAGACAACTCTATATGTGCTTGACCTTTTCAAGGTTCTGCAGTTTGATTGGATGACTGCCTCTGTTATCACCTTTTACAACCTCTCCTTCATGTGAGAAAACAGAGTGGATTGGAGAGCCAATCAAATATGGAATATTGAAAAGGTTATAGCAGCACTGCAGACTACAAGCTTTCCCAGATTGCAATGGTTATTAACATTCAGGCACCTTATTCCAATGACAAAGATTGTAATAAGAACAGATGAGGCTAAGGTGTGAATTTTATCCTTTTGACAATGATCAGACAGGAAATGGATAAATCTGGAGGTCTGCCTTACCTGCTCTTCTCTTACTGAGCTGCCTGTTTATAATCCTGTGAATTGACTTCGGTGTCATGAATGAGGGTCGTGTTGACATAAATCAGGACGAGAAGTGCATCTTCCTGCACATTGCTTTGGGCCACTCTTTACTATTATAATTGCCTTTTTCTGTGCTTTCACTCCCTTGTCCTATTTCTATGTGGCATTTAAAAGTGAAATTGGCTTTTGAAATATTGGCTCCTTTCTTTTTCATTAGGACACAGGCTTCCTAAAAGAGTCAGCCAGAAATGCCATGAAGTGGTTGGTAGGAGAGTATCTTAAAGTCTCATTAAATACATAATTAACTTTACTATTGAAAGCAATACATGGTATTAAATTCAAATGGCAGGGCTAGTGCTTGAACTGTTATATGGAGTCTAAATTTATTGCTGGTATATTTACTGTGTTTATTCATTTCGGACAGCATATCACTGGGGTTATTTTTATATTATATATTTTCTACTATATCTTGTTAAATAATTTTATGGTTTTTTTTTTTTCCTTTTTAAAGTCTTTTATACTGTCAAATACTTTGGAAAATGCCAGAGAACCAGCCTTTCATGAACAATTTGTATTATATTGCCACTTTGTTACATCCTTGTTAAATGGAGCTGGGAAAACATATACTTTTTAAGGCATATCTAAAACTTGAACATAATATATTATGCTTATACTTATTCCAGCTGATGCTACTATTTTATATCTGATTAAAATGAAGAAGAATAAAATATTTCACAACACTCAGGAAGAAAAACAAACGGACTTGGAAATAAACAACTGTGTTCATGAGTGTTGTATTTTTTCCTTCATATAACAAAACAATTTACTACATCTCTAGGAAAGAAAATATGTTTTTCTGATTAAATTCTTGATGCAATAAATCTTGCATCTGTCATCAGTTCACAGCAACTTAGAAAAAAAGTTTCCACATAGCCTTAATTAAAGGTCAGTTCAGAATTTTGTGAACAAGTCTTTCTGAAGTTTTCTAATCTTGGTGAATATATGAATGCCCCAACCGCTGTGCCATAAAACCTGCTGTTTCAAGCTTAGATCTGCACTGTTGTCATCTCCTCCACACAGCTGGGAATCTCCTCTTAAACCAAGGCATCCCAGTGTGTGAAAGGCACACAGAACTGTGCAGATGCCAGAGCTGGACCATTTGCCTGTTAGAGCTTCTTTCATAAAACAAGAAAGAAAAATAACTGATCATTAAATAGAAATATTTCTTATTTAGAAGTCTTCCTTAAAAAAAGATGAAGAAAGTTTTTTGCTTGTCTCCAATTATACCAATACAACTAATTAATTCACTAAATTGTCACAAGAAACTTAGCCATGGAATGGACTGAATTCCCCCTTTGTTTAGTTGGGTTGTATTTCTCCCTAAAATGTGTCCCATTCTACTCTAGCATGTTTTAATTTTTTTTTTTTTTTTTTTTTTTTTTTTTTTTTTTTTTTTTTTTTGAGACAGAGTCTCGCTCTGTCGCCCGGGCTGGAGTGCAGTGGCGCAATCTCGGCTCACTGCAAGCTCCGCCTCCCGGGTTCACGCCATTCTCCTGCCTCAGCCTCCGAGTAGCTGGGACTACAGGCGCCCGCCACCGCGCCCGGCTAATTTTTTGTATTTTTTAGTAGAGACGGGGTTTCACCGTGGTCTCGATTTCCTGACCTCGTGATCCGCCCGCCTCGGCCTCCCAAAGTGCTGGGATTACAAGCGTGAGCCACCGCGCCCGGCCGTTTTAATTTAATTCCATCACACAGCAGCCTATCCATGACATTTAGTAAGGGCCAACCGAATCTTATACTTACCTATCTTACCTGCTGGGCAGTTCAACACAGCTTTTTGAGCTGATAGACCCAGTCCTACAACACAAAGCGGCCATCCTATAAAAAGAATATTCAGGAGTATGCTCAGAATGTTCAAAGTTCAGAATCACTTGTCCTCCTCTAGTGTTAATAGTTCTCCTGTGCGCCAGCTTTGCTACTTTTGTTTTCACCCCTCGGTGCAAAGTTTTGTCTTCTCAACTTGACGTGCTTTTTCTTTTATTGTTGATTCAGATAATTCACCACATTTACACATCTGTTTTGTTTGTAAGTGACTGAAAACAGCTCAAACTTTATGACAAAAACAGTTATTGTCTTTTTTGAATTCTTAAAATGTCATCAGAATACTTTTTCTCCCAGTTTCTCACCAATGTTTTTCTCTGTGTTCATTTCATTCTCTAATAAGATTTCTCCGTTTGAGAAAAAAAAGATGGCGGCCAGAGACTCAAGAATCCTATATTACAAACTTAGTAATCCCAGGAGAAAGAGAATTATCTTTTAAAAATTGTTCTAACAGAAGTAGCAAGGGGTAATCACACTTGCTTAGTTTTGGTCACAGACTCACTTCAGAACTCATTACCGTGACCACTGCAGTGGAGTTCTGTACCTCTCAGTCTGAGTAGAATCTATCTAGATATAGGCATGTAAGAATAGTCCCAGCCATACCACATGGATTAAACTGGGAAAGAATGATGTGATAGGCTGAATAATATGCCTCCTCCAACCCTTTCAAGATGCCCGTGTTCTAATCTCCAGAGACTGTGAATATGTTACTTTGCATGGGAAAAGGAACTTGGCAGATCCAGTTCAGCTAAGAATCCTGAGATCTGAGGTTATGCTAGCTTATGCAGGAAAACTCAACCTAACCAAAGAATTCTTAAAGTAGGAGGTTCAGATTCAGAGAAGAAAATGTAATAATGGAAACAGTAGTCAGAATGATGCCATTGCTGGAAGGGGCTGGGAGCTGAGGAATGTAATGTAGGCTTCTAGGAACTGGAAAAGGTAAGAAATGAGTATACCCCAAGGGCCTTCAGAAGGAGCCCAGATCAACAGACCTTAATTTCAGAACACTGAGATTTATTCTGAACTTCTGTCCTACAAAAGTGTAAGGTTTTAAGCCATTAAGTTTCTTGTAATAGGTTACAGCAGCAATAAAAATTAATACACATGGTTCTCTCAAAAGATATTGGGCAGAAATAAACATATGTTTATTAAATGTGAGTAGTAGCTTATGTTTTGACTGTCCTAAAAGATGTTTCTAACTCTCAGTTCCCTTTACACTCAATAAATTACACACTTTTTAAGAGTTGTCACTATGTCCTGATTATGTTTTTATCTCTCAAAGCAACCTGGCCCATGGTCATCTAAACATAAATATAAACTTAATTGATTTTATTTGGCACCCTACAATCACATCTACAGTGAAAATGACAGTAGCACCCTCTTATCTGATATTTCACTTCCGGTGGTTTCAGTTACAGCTATCTACCAAGGTCTGAAAATACTAAATAGAGAATTTTAAAAATAAGGCAATTCATAAGTTTTAAGTTGTGCACCAGCTGCTCTGAGTAGCATCATGAAATCTCACACCATTCTGCTCCATCCTCCCCCAGGAAACAAATCATCCCTTTGTCCAGCAGATCCATGCTATCTACACTACCCACCTGTAAGTAATTTTCTTAAATAAAATAAGCCAGATGCCTCTCCCAATTATATTGTCCATTATTCCACTTATAAAATTATAGAAAATACAAACTACTCCATAGTGACATTAGGCTGATACCTATGGGAATTGGAATGGCAAGGATGGTGTCTTAATCCATTTTGTGTTGCTACAACTGAATACTTGAGGCTGGGTAATTTCAAAAGAAAAGAGTTAGCTCATGGTTCTGCAGCCTGGGAAACTCAAGAAGCATGGCGTCAGCATCTGCTCATCTTCTGGTCAGGATCTCATGCTGCTCCCACTCACCATGTAAGCAGAAGGGGAGTAGGCATGCACAAAAAGATCCCATGGCGAGGGAAGAAGTTAGACATTTTAATAACCCACACTCACAGGAGCTAATCCATTCTCCAGACAGCAACAACTTACTCATCCCCATAAGAAGGCACTAATCTATAAATCTATAAATGAGGGATCCACTCCCATGACCCAAATACCTGCCACTAGGCTCCAGCTCCCAACACTGTCACATTGGGGGATCAATTTCAATGTGACAGTGTTTCCCATTGAAATTTGATCCCTCAATGTGATCAAATTTGTTTTGGTGGAAGCAAACCATATCTAAACCACTGAAGACAGGTTGGAGGAATTACAATGTGCACAAGTTTTATAGATATGCATATGTGGGAATATCAGATGGTACACTTTATACATGTGTATTATTAATTATACTTCAATATAGTTATTTAAAATAAGAAAAAAGAACAATATTACATTATAAGTAGTACACAATAAACACATTTTTAAAATTTTCCTGTTTTCAGAAGTTACTTTATAACTAGTACAAGTTTCACGTGGTGTTTATAAAGGGATAGAGTATTTCCCAATTTAGAGATAATGTTTCTATAATTTATCCACTGCATCTATTTATCTAATTTTTGATATTTTTTCCCAAAGAATATGTACCACTTGGTCTGCTGAAAAACAAAATGAAACAAAACAAAATTGTTTCCCCTTCCAAATATTAACTACAAACTCTTCTTTGTTTTACAATCAAGTAGAGAAACGTGTTAGATTTGTTGGCCGGGCGCGGTGGCTCACGCTTGTAATCCCAGCACTTTTGGAGGCCGAGGCGGGCGGATCACGAGGTCAGGAGATTGAGACCATGGTGAAACCCCGTCTCTACTAAAAATACAAAAAATTAGCCGGGCGTGGTGGCGGGCGCCTGTAGTCCCAGCTACTCGGAGAGGCTGAGGCAGGAGAATGGCGTGAACCCGGGAGGCGGAGCTTGCAGTGAGCCGAGATAGCGCCATTGCACTCCAGCCTGGGCGACAGAGTGAGACTCCGTCTCAAAAAAAAAAAAAAAAAAAAAAAAATTCCTAAATGAACTACGTACGTGAGATGCTGATAGGGAAGCTGCATGTAGCAAGCACTCAAATACCTTAAAAGAAAATATCTATTTACTACTGCCATGTGTCCAGCTATAAATTTATAGTATAGCTAAAGAACTAAAACATGCTCACAGAAAACTGTTAAATAGAAACACACCATCGGTAAAACCCATCTGTAGAGGGAAATTCATAAATCAAACTCAAGATACCCCAGCAATGTAGTGATGCTATATAAATCTCTCAATCCTCTCTCATGAAGGTTTAAAGTCAAAACGATAAAAAACAAGCATATCTAAAATTAGTGACTAAGGAACACATAATAGATAAAGAAGTAAATTAAGGTAGCAAAAATATAAATGGTGCTGAGTACTTTTTTAAAACTAAAGTTAAATTGTTATCAGCTTAAAATTGTCTACTGTAACTACAAGACTCTTTATGTTAGCCCATGTTAACCACAAAGAAATAAGTGACACAAATGATAAACAGGAAGGAAACAAAGCTGAGGACCACAGAAAACTGTCAAACCATAGAGGTAAAAAACAAGAGAAGAAGAAAAGAACAAAACAACTACAAAATAATCAGAAAATGATCAAAATAACCAAAGTGAGTTCTTATTAATCAATATTAACCTTGCATGTAAATGAATTAAATTATTCAATTGAAAGATAGAGTGGCTGAGTGGATACAAAGCAGGCAAACAAACAAACGTAAAAACAAGACCCAACTCTTTGCTGCCTGCATACTCACCTCACCATTAAAGGCAAACATAGACTGAAGGGAAGGGATGAAAAAAAATTGCATGCAAATGACAACCAAAAGCAAGCTTTTGCAGGTGTATTTAGATCAAATTTAAAAAAGACTTTAAGTAAAAAAAATTGTAAAAAGAGAAAAGGTTAATATGTAATGATAAATCGATCAATTCAACAAGAGATTACAATAATTATAAATATATGCACCCAATACCAGAGTACCTAGATATGAAGCTGGCTTTTTGAAATTAAACAGAGACCCACCAGTAGAGGTAAATTTATAAATCAAACTCTAAATACCCCAGAATGTAATGGTGCTATATGAAAAATTGACAAGCCTTTAGCGAGACTAAGAAAAAGAGGGAGAAAACTCACGTAATAAAATCAGAAATGAAGACATTAGAACAAATATCACAGAAATACAAAAGACCATAAAAAGCTGGTATGAACAACTATACACCAACAAACTTGATAACATAGAAGAAATGGATAAATTCCTAGATACACACAGCCTACCAAGATTAAATTATGAAGAAATAGAAAATCTAAACAGACCAATAATGGGTGGAGAAATTGAAGCTTTAAAAAATAGTATTTCATCAAAGAAGATCCCAGGACTTAATGTCCTCACTCTTGAATTCTATCAAACATTTAAATA
This sequence comes from Symphalangus syndactylus, assembly GCF_028878055.3. Taxonomy (NCBI): domain Eukaryota; kingdom Metazoa; phylum Chordata; class Mammalia; order Primates; family Hylobatidae; genus Symphalangus; species Symphalangus syndactylus. Next base: position 18,745,275 of record NC_072428.2, read on the forward strand.
ACTAATAACAATTTTCCACAAACTGTTTCAGAAAATTAAAGACAAGTTAATACTTCCAAACTCACTTTATGAGCCAGCATTACACTAATTCCAAAACTGGATGAGAACATAAAAAACAAAATGGAAACTACAGGCCAGTATACCTTATAAAAATAAATGCAAAAATTATCAACAAGATTCAGTTGGATTCAGCAAACTGAATCCAAGCGTGCATTAAAAAAGATAATTCACTATAATTAAGTGGGAATCATTCATGGGATGCAAGGTGCAAATCAATGAATATTATATACTTTATTAAGAGAAAGAAAAACAACCACATGATTATTTCAATAGATGTAGATAAAGCATTTGACAAAATTGAAAATTCCTTCATGACAATAACTTTCAACAAATTAGATATACATGGTATGTACCTTGACGCAATAAATGCCATATATAACAAACCTGAGATTTGCATCATAGGGAATGGGGAAAAGCTAAAATCTGTCCTAAGACCAGGAACAAGATGAGGATGTTCCCTTAACCATTTCTGTTCCATATACTACTGGAAGTCCTAGCTAGAGTAATTAGGCAAGAGAAACAAACACAAGGCATATACATCGGAAAAGAGGAAATAAAATTGTCCCTGAGTGTAGACAATTTGATCTTGCATATGAAAAACAATATAGGCTTCATTAAAAAAAACTGTTAGAACTAATAAACAATAAAGTTGCAGAATACAAAATCAAAATAAAAATTAGTGCTTCTATGTAGTGTTAGTGAACCAATATGAAAAAAAATCAAGAAAACAACTTCAGTTACAATAGCTACAGAAAATTATATACTTAAAAATAAGTTTAACCAAAGAGGTAAAAGATCTCTACATTGAAAATGCTATGAAATTTTCATGACAGGGGACACAAAGGGGCACAAGGAAATGGAAAGGTAGTCCGTGTTAATGGATTGGAAGAATTAATATTGTAAAAATGACAATACAACTTAAAGCAATCTTCAGATTTAATGTAATCCTTGTCAAAATACTAGCAACATTCTTCACACAATAGAAAAACAATCATAAGATTCATATGAAACACAAAGGACTCAAAACCTAAAGCATTCCTGAATGGAAAAAAACAAACTTGAGACATCACACTATTCAACTTCAAAATATGGTACAAAGCTATGGTAACAAAAACATCGTGGTACTCCAATGAAAGCAGATACATAGACCAATGGAAAGGAATAGAGAGCCCAGAAATAAATCCATACATTTATAGCCAAATGATCTTGGACAAAGGTGTCAAGAACACACTTGAAGAAAGGACAGTCTGTTCAATAAATGGTGCTTGGAAAACTGGATAATCACACATAAAAGAATATAACTAAATCCCTATTTCTCACTACTTACAAAAAATTTACCTCAAAATAAATTAAAGACTTAAATGTAAGACCCCAAACTATGAAACTACTCAAAGAAAACATAGGGGAAATGTTTCAGTATATTGGTCTGGGCAAGGATTTTTTTTATTTTTTATAAACATGTTTTATTTATTTTGCTTATACCATCAGAGATGAAACTACTGTCTGTCATTTCTGTGAAACAGAAATCAATCTAAAACACGTACTGGTGCCTTTTAAAAGATAGCAATTGAAAAGGGTGGTAGCAGCAGGCATTTAGTATCTTTTCCTTTTAAAAAAAAGCTTTCGAGCAGAAAGAAAAACATGTGACTAAGAGTGTTATGATTATCCCCGAGAGATTTTCATCAGTACTTCTACCAATTTAGGTGACAATACTGGACAAGGATTTTTTTGAGACCTTAAAAAAGCACACAACCAAAGCAAAAATAGACGAATAAGATTGTACAATAGAAAACTTCCATTCAGCAAAGAAAATAATTGACAGAGTGAAGAGACAATATCTTCAGAATAGGAGAAAATATTTATAAACTATACATGTATTCCAAGGGGTTAATATCTAGAATATATAAACAATGTAAACAGCTCAAAAACAAAATATGAAAAGACCCAATTAAAAAATGAGCAAAATACCTAAATAGGTATTTTCCAAGAGAAGACGTACAAATGACCAGCAGGTACATAAAATATTCTCAATATCACTAATTATCTAGGAAATGTAAATCAAAACCACACTGCGATTACCACCTAACTCCAGTTAAAATGGCTATTCTCAAAAAGACAAATAAGTAATAAATGCTGGCATGGATGTGGAAAAGGGAACATACACACTGTTGGTGGGAATGTCAGTCAGTATAGCTATTATAGAAAACAATATGGAAGTTGCTAAAAAACTAAAAATGAAACTAACATATGATCCAGCAATCCCACGGCTAGATACATGTCTGAAAGAAATGAAGTCAGTATTTTAAAGAGCTATCAGCACTCCCATGTTATTGCAGGAAATGGAATCAACTTAAGTGTCCACCAATGGATGAATGGATTAAGAAAATGTGGTATGTATGCACAATAGACTACTACTTAGCCATGAAAAGAATAAACTTTGTCATTGCATAAACCTGGAAGACATTATGGTAGGTGAAATGCGCCAGACCCACAGAAAGGCAAACCCAAATGATGTCACTTACATGTGGAATCTAAAAAAAGGTGACACATAGAGACAGAGTACAACAGTGGTTACCAGGGACTAAGGGAGATGGAGAGGAGGATGAGGAAACGTTGGTCAGTGGATACAAAGTTACAATTTAATAGGATTAGTAAAATATGGGGTGTTCTATTGCATAGTGTGGTGACTATAGCTCACAGTAAAATAATGCATATTATAAAACAGCTAGAACGGACCCTTTTGAAGCTTCTCACCAGAAAGAAATGATAAATGCATGAGGTGATGGATACACTAACTACCTTGATTGAATCAATTAACAACCTAGGTATGTATGAAAATATCAAATTATATCCCATAAATATGTACAATTATAATGTGTCAATAACAAATAGTACAACATAGGGTTTGATTATAAAATATATTTTTAATCTGGAATATGGTACTAAATAATTGCACAAAGAGGTGATAAAATTGTGAATTATACAAACCTGTTTTTCATTTCAAATGAGGTAGTGCAAAAGATTCACATATGAGAGCCAATCCACCTGAGAGAGTTGACAGAGAGGGAGAAAACCAGTAAAACATAATATTAAAACAAAATAATTGAAAATATCTTTTCCTTTTTTTTTCTCTCTGAATCTATTGGGAATATTTTGATTTTAAGCACATTAGACGAACTCTGTTCAGAAAATACCTTTGTTGTCTTGGCTGAGTCCTATCAGTTGATGTAAGTAAATATCACTGCCACCAACTTCAAAAGCATTTACTAGCTATAGTCTTAGAAAGCCATTTATTATCTTTTTGATTTAGGCTGACTGTGTCTGAGCCATGTTCTGATATAATTCCTAGAGGAAATTAGGCTAACAAATAACCATAAATGAAAATGAATTCATATTTTCTCAAATTCTAACCTACTGATTCAAAAGAAAGTTGATGATGCAAAAAGATGTTTTGTTTGTCTGTTTATTATTCAATATTTAATCAAGTATTTAAAGGATATGGAATTCAATGTGGGTATTTCTAAAAATAGTTATCAAGAGCTTGGTCATTGCTATGCAAAAGAAAAGCATCCTAGGAGGAAGGAAAGAGAGATGATGCAACTTGCAACTGATGAATTTCAATTTTTACTGATTTCCACTAAATGCAAACACTCTTGGAGGTATTACTATATAGATTTGTTTGGATAAAGTTTAAAATAGTAATTTTTATATTTCTCTTTGTATTTCATCATTTTTTCTTTCCACCTTCCGATGAGTAGCTGTCTACTCATTGCCTTGCTTCAAGGGAGATATGTGACTAGAAGGAAAACTGATGTTAAATATAAGACATATCCCTCATTGACTGTTGTTTCCAAAAGCCCAAACCTATTATGAAAAACATGTCTTTATGCACTGAAATGTTTAACAATAAACACAGACATTTAGAGGAGCAGAGGATAGGACAATAAATCTTGTTCCAGAACAGTGTCCTCAAGAAGGGACCCACCTTTAGCCTGAGGTCCATGTTGAGGACCTAGGGAGGTCAAATCCTGGGCATAAGGATTCCTAGCCTCACTGTATCCCAAGGGTGGCACAGAAGCAATAGATGTAGGTGTCCTGAAGACTCATGTAACCTGGACAATAAGAAGGCCTCTCCTGTGCTTCCACACCACCTCTTTACATCCAGGGTACTGGAGTCCCAAGAATGCCTGAGGCTGGAGTCTCTGTAAGTCCAGGAGTATGAGAACTCAGATTCAAAATCAGATTAAGTGATAAATGATTTTTTTGTAAATTTTTTGAGCTATATTTCACTGCCTGCATAGATAGTCATTTTATACCTTCACAATTAGTTTTAGCAGCTTTAAGGTTTCCTTATGGAATTCTTGCCTTGGATATTGATGTTCTATTATCCTACCTAGAAAACTGAAAAAAGGATTGGTGCTTACCTTCCACCTGCAGAGTTAGCTTCTAACTTTCCATTTAGGGAAATCAAACTAGATACAGTTTTTCTCAGTATATGTGATAGATTGAGTATGATGACTGTAAGATTGAGGCATTTTTCAAGAACAAACATGGAAGTATGTAAATAATGAGTGTATAGTTTAGAATTAACAAATGCAAATATTTAAAAAATGGGTGTGAGGTAGTAATTAACCATCCTGAGAACTCTATGTGACAGGTACTGTGCCACTGATTATTCCAGAAAATTAATTTACTACAAATATCCCACCCTCTATGTCAGAAATGTTCTTCTCCTAGTTATTGGCATAGCTAGCTGTTGCATCCCTTTCATGTTTTTATGCAAAAGGCACATTCTCGATGAGGTCTTTCCTGGCTATCTTATCTAAAACTGCAATTCCTCTTCACCAATTCTTCTTACTCCTGTTCTGTAATTAATTTTTCTCCTCAGCACTTATCACTACCTAACATACTGTATATTTCATCCATCTTGTTTATTAAATGTTTTATGCTTCCAGAGGACAAATATTTTGACTCTTTCGTACAATCCTGTATCCCAAACCCTAGAGCCACGTCAGATACACTATAAAAGCATAAGTAGTGATTCATTTGTTTGAAAAAAACTAATTTTTCAATGAATCACAGAAGGAATAGAAGTTAATAGTTCTCATTTTGCCAGATGAGGAAATCAAGGTTAACATAAATTCTGTAATTTACCCAAGGTCACACAGTAAACTAAACTTTGAGTATAAATTTGACTCTAATGCTTCCACTCTTGTTACTATGACATCCTTTCATTTATTTAAAATAAAATCATTTTGTATGCACTTATGCATTAAGCTAGATGCTAAGGAATAGAAGATAAATAGGTGACCAAGATACTACCTTCAATATTGAGCTTGCACTGTAGTGAAGGAGACTGGATAATAAGAAGAACGTTTCAATAAAGAGACAGGCATATTATGGCAAGATTAAATGCATACTGACATACAGTGAAGGAAATCTTAAGCTATACAGTTAGGGGGCTGTGAAAAGCTTTTAGGAGTAAATTATGTTTGAGCTGAGACCTACAGAATGGGTAAGAGAAAGGGAAGAAAAAGAAGGCAGAGAACAGAAAATAAAGGAGATAAAGAGGAGTGAGCAGGTGCAAGATCAAGTAAGGAGAACAAGTAGCTTGTTTTTCTATAGACTAGCCCAAAACCATGACCACATGGAGCTGTAAAGGCCTGGGTTTGATTGGTAGAAAAAGAAAAATATTCAATAATTACATTATGAAATAAGTAAAGGCCATGTTACCAAGTTTTTCTTAGAAAGAACCCATCCAATAGGGTAAAGATGAAAATGAAAAAAAAAAAAAGCATGTGACAACTCTTTTGGTTTATTGCTGCCTTGGTAACTTCAAATCCCCACATTTTGAAAATAGGAAGTTAATTCCCAAATATCTTTAACTATCCTTCCCTTCAAGCTTGAGTATTCAGATTAGGAGTTCATTATTTTATTTAGGAGAATAGACTCCTTAACAAGATCTCTGTTGAGGAATCTACTTTCTATACAAATTATAGTGTTTTGCAGATGTGTATTAGTGTTATACTTTGCTGCATAGCAAGAACACCACAAACTTGTGACTTAAAATAACATACATTTGTTACTGCATAGTTTCTATGGGTTTGGAGTCCAAGCATGATTGACTTTAGTTTCCAGGTAATGGTTTACTTAGAGTCTCAAAAATTTTCAGTCATATTTTTGGCTGTGGCTGTGATCCGAGCCTCTATCAGGAAACTTACGCAGTTGTTCGCAAAATGCATTTCCTTGCAGGTTACTAGGTGAGAGACTTAATTTTCTTGCTGACTGTAAGCTATAGGTGATCCTTAGCTGCTAGCCATGTGGCCCTCTACATATGGCAGTCCACAACATTTGAGCCTGCTTCTTTAAAGCGATTCAGGGAGAGAAAATCTCCTTGCAAGATGGGCACTACAATTTTAGGTAATGTAATTTTGTATTTGTGATTACAAATATACATAATCTTTTCTGAATTCCATTGCTTAGAAGCAGGTCATAGGTCCAGCACACACTCAGTGAGAGAGACGTACACAAAGGCATACTAGAAGATAGGACCCTGGAGGTCATGTGAAATTCTATCTTCCTAAGGAGGTTTCTCTGTTAAACTTCAACGTGGTGAATTGCTAATTATTCCCCTTCACAAAAATGTGCATGTGGATGGCTCCATCATACAATCTAGCTTCTGCTTCAGAAATTCAGTAGTAAGGACATCGTCAGGTGAAACTGCTTCACAATGACTTATCTGCCATACAGCTGAGCCTGATATGTTTGACCAATCTCTAGGGATAAGTTAGTCTCATTTCACCACTGATTAGAATCATCCATGTTCAGGGGATGCTGTAAGTTCAAAACCTGTTAATAAATGAGAATACCTTCACGATTTTTATGACTTCTCAATTTGAAGCTCTTCTTCTTTACTAATTATGATTTATTTAGGCAAGGAAAAGCTTAGCAGACCTGGGAACCAACTGTGCTATGTAGTTATGTAAAAATTGCCGGTGAGAGGAGGTCAGAAGGGAGAGCATGCAGCCAGCTTTCCCCAAATTATGTGAAACCTTTAATCCATGAAGACCTCATAGGCAATTGTTTTGTAAAACGACATCCAAATAGTTGTAACTGCCAACAGCTATTTTATTCTTGACATCAATTTCTGAAAACATCACCTGTGAAAAGTTCAAAATTTAGCATTTCCTATTGTGTTCCTTTTTCTTTGAGTGTTGATGTGAAAAGTGCTATTTGGGGAAGAGAACAAATACTAATGACCTCTGGATGAGATAAAGGAATGCAGAGGATGTAGGGGGCAAGGATGTGGACACGGGAATCAGGAGATCTTTGCACTACCTCAGGCAAACTGTGATTCCCAGAAAGACAATTAACCTCTTTGGGCCACTGAATTCTGATGTGTACACCATGAGAGAAACAGATGCTTCCGCTTAATCCTTTGATAGTTTATGAAGAGAAAGTAAGGCATCAGTTACTAAAAAAATAGAGAGAAGGGTTTTTACTACATTCCCTACATATAATTCTTTATTGTTGTCTTGGGGTAAAAAGAGAATAAAATAAAAAGAAAGAAAGAACATAGTGTTTCCAGAATTGAATATGATTATAAAGCTTGGCATTGTAAGGCCATTTCTTCAATTTGTTATGGTAATATATTTAGAAAGTAAATTAGTCTAATTCAGTAAATCTCAAATTACTTCTCCAGTCCAAAAGAACCACCTGGGTATTTGCCAGGAAGGAGATGACCAGATTTCATTTCCAGATGTTCTCTATTAGAAGGTCGTGAGTGGGTCTCCGTAATCTTCATTTTTTACAAGTGCCCACTAATGCAGTCTGATGTAGCTTTTTCCTAGACTTCCTTTTGCAATACCTGACCAAAATTATAAGAATTCTGATCCCTACCTCTTTGATTTCTTCCCCATGCTCCAAAAGGGCCCTTACGCAGACTGTTCCATTTGCATTGAACACTCTCTACTATCCCTTCCACACTGTTCTGACTTATTTAGATTATCTTTCAGATTTCACCTTAATGTCAGTTTCTCCAATAAAGTTCTTCCCACTGCCCCCGACTAGTTCAATTCAATCCCTCTTACGCATTTTATAACTATTTACTTCTTCATAGCAATTATCATAATTATAGTTAGTTAATATCTGCATAATAGTTTGTGTTATGTCTCTCTCCTCACCAGCATATAGGATTCTATGAGGCTAGAGACTCTGTTTATTTGGTTCACTGAGCCTGAAGAAACAGCTTGACCATAGTAGGTGCATTATAAATATGTGTTGAATAAAACAAAGAAGGAACGGAGGGAGGAGGAAAAAGACAGCATAATCAATCAAAAATATGTTCTGCTTCAGGAGTTTGGGAGAATCCAAGACAGGAACAAAATGCTAAATTATTTAAAGTGATATCCAAAGATCAAGCCTATATGAATATATCACAGAAAAATCTGAAAACATTTAGCTGTCCTCTAAAAGTTTCAGCTGAAATCATTTTCCTCAAACTGAATATATTCCAACATGATTCTTCTATGAAATTATTTAGACTTTTATATATTTTAAGGATATAAGTTCATTAAGAGAGCTGTAAATTATGATTTAATTTTATTCATAATTCATAAGAATTATTATTATCTAAAGAGTCACTAAGCACAGAAAAAAGTTTGAGCAATAAGATTATTTAGAAATTATTAATTCATAAATTAAAATGGCAAATAAACCCATTAGAAAAATGTCATTAAAAAGTGCTCAGTACTGATGAAGGTAAACCCCATGTCCATTGATTGGGCATTTGCAGTGTGAACTATCTATTTCTCACTTGACAAGATCATAACCAATAGGGATGGTACCAGACTTAGAAGGGTTCAGTTTGTAATATTTTGACTTTATGATGGGTTTTTCAGAGTTTATTAAAATGTAACCCCATCAAAAGTCATGAGCAGCTATGTAGTTGGTAAGCTACTGAAAAACTCAGTTGAAGTGAAAAAATGTAAAAAAAGATAAATATGTGCCTTAAATGTTTTATTTTAGCCTAAAACAAAAAAATGTTATTTATTTAACTACTCTGTTGATGTAGAGTCAAGTCTTCCTTGAATGTGTCCACTGATAGAAATCTGTATACTCTTTCTTGCCAATAAAATAAACAACAACAACAAAAAAATCCATTTAATGTATCTTCTACAATTTCCAGTATAGGTTTCTTAGGTGAAGTTGAAGTTTTTAAACACTTTTAAGTGAATCCAGTACAAAATATTTGTAGATGTTTATGAACTTTTTTTCTAAATTATTTTTACTCACCTCTTCCACATCTATTCTGATAGCAGTTTTGCTTTAGATGGCTTACCCTTATAAAGTCAAAATTATTTAACAGTTTGCATAAAAACGCAGCTCTTTTCCCCCTTGCGTTTATATTTAATCAGAGTAAGCATTGTATTGATTATAATAACAAGAGGAACAAATATGGGGGAAAAAAAACCACAAGTGACTCTTGACAAGCACACAATTTAAATAATAAACCTGGAATTGTGGAGGCTGACTTTAGGGAAAACCCTTATCCCTGGTCCTATTGTGAAGGGAGAGTGTTCAATGATTTGGTGAGTTAAGTAGAAGTCAGCTAAGACAGTCTCTATCTTTATAACTTAAATGTCTACTGCAGTGCTTCCCAGAGTGTTGATAAACTGCATATTTATAAACGTAAGACATTTCTGTCATCTTTACCCAACAATATTGTCTTACTACATAAAAAGTCGTAGTCTTATATTGAATCCTAAGCTTTTTATTTGGATCAAAACCCAGTAACCTCACATTTTTCAATTTACAAATGATTCCATTGAGGCACGTGGAGGTACCCTTGACACAAGGACCATTTTGAGAAGGTAAGTAATGAGGTAAGATAGGTGTATTAGTCCGTTCTCACATTGCTGCAAAGAACTAGGTGAGACTGGTTAGTTTATGAATAAAAGAGGTTTAATTGGCTCACAGTTCTGCAGGCTTAACAGGAAACATGACCGTGAGGCCTCAGGAAACTTACAATCATGGTGGAAGGCAAAGGGGAAGCAAGCACCTTCTTCACAATGGTGGCAACAGATAGAGAGAAGAGGGAAGTGCCACACACTTTTAAGCAATCATATCTCATGAGAAGTTACTATCATAAGAACTGCAAAAGGAAAATCTGCTCCCCTAATACAATCACCTCCCACTAGGACTCTTCTCCAATTACATGAGATTTGGGCAGGGACACAAATAAAAACCATATTCCACCCCAGCCCCTCCAAAATCTCATGTCCTTCTCACATTGCAAAATGCAATTATGCTGTCTCAACATTTCCCCAGTCTTAACTCATTTCAGCATTAACTCAAAATTCCATGGTCCAGAGTCTCATCTGAGACAAGGTAAGTCCCTTTCTCATATCAACCTGTAAAATAAAAAAACAAGTTAGTTACTTCCAGGATACAATGGGAGTACAGACTTTGGGTAAATGTGCCCATTCCAAATGGGAAAAATTGGCCAAAACAAAATGACTATAGACCCCATGCAAGTCAGAAACCCAGCAGGGCAGTTATTAAATCTTAAAGCTCCAAAATAATTTCCTTTGACTCCATGTCTCACGTCCAGGCCATGCCAATACAAGAGATGGGCTCCTAAGATCTGGGCATCCTGCCTCTGTGCCTGTGCTGGGTACAGCCCCTATTGCTGCTTTCACAAGCTGGCATTGAGTGCCTTCAGCTTTTCCAGGTTCACAGTCCAAGCCATCAGTGGATGTACCATTCTGGGGTATGGAGGATGGTGACCTTCTTCTCACAGCTCCACTAGGCAGTGCCCCAGTGGGGATTGTGGGGGGTGGGGGGGACACCAACTTCATATTTTCTCTCTGCACTTCCCTAGCACAGGTTCTCCATGGGAGCTCTGCCCCTGCAGCAGACTTCTGCCTGGACATCCAGACATTTCCATACATCTTCTGAAATCTAGGTGGAGGTTTCCAGACCTCACCTCTTGCCTTCTGCACACCTGCAGGCCCCAAACCATGTTGAAGCTGCCAAATTTTGGGGCTTACATCCCCTGAATTAGTGGCCCAATCTGTACCTTGGCACCTTTTAACCATAGCTAAAGCTGGAGCAGCAGTGACACAAGGTGCCATGTCCTGAGGCTGCACAGAGCAGCAGGGACCTGACTCTGGTCCATGAAGTCATTTATCCCTCCTAGGCTCCAGACCTGTGATGAGAGGGGCTGCAAAGAAGGTCTCTAAAATGCCCTAGAGACATTTTACCCATTGTCTTGGCTATTAACATTCTGCTCCTCTTTACTTATGCAAATTTCTGCAGCTGGCTTGAATTTCTCCACATAAAATGGGGTTTCTTTTCTACTACATGGCTGGGCTACAAATTTTCCAAACATCTATGCTCTGCTTCCCTTTTAAATATAAGTTCCAATTCCAGACCATCTCTTTCTTCATGCGTATGAGTGTACAGTTTTAGATACCTCCAGGACACCTCTCGAATGCTTTGCTGCTTAGAAATTTCTTCTGCTAGATACCCTAAATTATCTCTTTCAAGTTCAAAGTTTCACAGATCTCTACGGGAGGGGCAAAATGCCACCAGTCTCTTTGCTAAAGCATAGCAAGAGTGACCTTTATTCCAGTTCCCAAAAAGTTCCTTATCTCCATCTGAGATCACTTCAGCCTGGACTTTACTGCCCATGTTACTATCAGTATTTTGCTCACAACCATTCAACAAGTTTCTAGGACGTTTCAAACTTTCCCACATCTTCCTGTCTTATTCTGAGCCCTCCAAACTGTTCCAATCTCTGCCTGTTATCCAGTTTCAAAGTCGCTTCCACATTTTCAGCTGCTTTTATAGCAGTGCCCCACACTCCTGGTACCAATTTCCTGTATTAGTATATTCTTACACTGTTATAAATAACTACCTGAGACAGCGTAATTTATGAAGAAAAGAGGTTTAATTGACTCACAGTTTTGCAGGCTTAACAGGAAGCATGACTGGGAGGCCTTAAGAAGCTTACAATCGTGGTAGAAGGTGAAGGGCAAGCAAGCAAGTCTTACAATGGCAGAGGAGGGAGAGAGCTAGAAGGGGAAAATGTCACACACTTGTAAACCATCAGATCTCATGAGAACTCACTCACTATCATGAGAACAGCCCATGATTCTATCACCTCTCACCAGGCCCCTCCTCCAATTCAACATGAGATTTGGGCAGGGACACAAATCCAAACCATATCAATAGACATATTTATACTGTTGCATTGGGGACTAAGTGTCAACAAGATATTTGGAGGGGCACACAAAAATGTATTCAAACCATAGCAACCTGACAGCCTGTATTTGTGATTAGTTAACAACTCCAGCCATCAATTTTCTTAAAAGTGAAATCAAAACCAACAGCAACAAAAACAGTTAAATAAACTCAAAATATATGATCTTATATTCTTTTTGCATCATGATGTGATTTATGACGATTAGAATGTTTACCACAAAGCACTCTTGATGTGTACTGCAGTTTAAGACCAAAACCTTTCAAAGTAGGTTGAATTGTGTTTCTTTGAAATTAGTGTGGAAACATTTTTTAAAGAGATTAAGGTTTTCATTTTTTTCCTAAAAAGAACTATCAATTGTACAAAAATTATACTATGTAATATACGACTTCCTTAGGACTGCCCAAACAATTTATCACAATTTGAGTGGTTAAAAAAAACATATTTATTCTCTCACATATGTGAAGGTCAGAAGTCTGAAATCAAGTTGTCAACAGGGTTGATTCCTTCTGGAGGAGTTGAAAAAGAATCTCTTCCATGTCTCTCTCCTAAGTTCTGTGGCTGCCAGCAGTCCTTGGCATTCCTTGATTTGTAACTCCAAAACTTCAGTCTCTGACTCTGTATTCACATGGCTTTCTCTGATCTACATCTCAGTGTCTCAACTCTCATTCTCTGTTTTCTAATGAAGACTTCAATAATTCCATTTAGGGCTAACCCTAAATCCAGGAAGATCTGATCGTGAGATCTTTAACTTAATTCATCTTTACAGAACGTATTTCCAGGTAATGTTACATTCACACGTCCTGGGGGTCAGGATTTGGATATATCTTTTGGTAGGACCACCATTCAAACCCCGACATATAAGTATGTCGTGTGTAGTTTTATGCTGTCGTTTATTCAGGGCTTTTACTGTTATAAAGAATTGAATCTGTGAAATGATAATCAGATTTGATTATATTAGAAGAAGACTACTTTCTGAGAATTCTAAAAGCTTTCTCTTAGTGGAACAGATTTTTGTCTTGATGCATGAACATCTGCTCATCTCTCATAAAATAGTTTATATTGTTACAAATGCAAAATGATCATGAACTTAGGTGGGTTTTCCAGTGGGAGAAGATTCAGAACTCCCTAAAATTCACTTTAAGACCCTAGTGATGTTAAAGGATATCATAGTCTGTCATTAGATTGACATATTGTCTAGATCAACACTGTGTGTCCCAGTTATGAGTTGTAAAGCTGTCCATTCTGTTTTCTTCCCTTTGTGTTTCAGATTATCAATCTTTTAGATTCAGGAGACATCTATTTCCATTACAGCAAAACGCAATTTCTCTTGACCTCATAGTTTCATCTACAATTCTCTGATCTGTATCTCAGTAAATTAGTCATCAATGACCAGCCCTATTACTTTTCCATTCCTGGTGTCTCTCACTGACATGTTTTTAATGGATATTTACTTCTCAGTCTTAATCAGTGAAGGCAAGAAAGTGATAGATATGGGGTTTGATGGACTTACACATTTGCATATAGTAGGAGCACAGAGTTGATTAGCAAAAGAAAATATTTTTAAGTGAAAAAGTAATTGGATGAGGAAAATAAATGAACACAAGAAAATATAAAACAAAATTTAGCTTAAAAATATTATGTGCCTAGTATGTACTATAGTGGTTGGAAATGTAATATAATATAGTATGTGTGGAAAATAAAATGTACCCTGATCTAAGACTCAGGAGAACTAAAAGTTCATATTAATTGCCAGTGTAACCTTGAGCAAAATCACTTTATCTCATTGAATCACAAGTTTTCTTAATTGTAAAACAATGGGCTTGTACTAGATCATTTCTGGAGTCCCTTTTAGATTTTGGTAGTTTTTGGTGAGATATAAACAATAGGATAGAAATAGAATATAAATAAAAATATTCACCTAGAAACTTCTAAATCTATCACTGGAAATGAATATTTTATTGCTTATAACTTTCAAAGTATTATTCTATTTTCACTGATATTTCAGTCCACCTGAATCTAGCTTAACCCTTTAGAAACATTATTTGGCTGGAGGGACTGTATTTCTTTTTTCTGCCAAAGAATAAATGCTGGCTTCTGGAATACCTGGCAATACAGAAAAATTGTTTCAGATATCCCTATATCATTCTGCATCATGAACACCAGATGCCTTTTTATACACTATATGAGGCTCAACATTTTCATATGTATTTGTGCAAATTCCCCCACTTAATTAGGTTGTAATTCACGTGTAAAATAATTTTTGTTTTAGCATTAACTGAAATTCCTGATTACATGTTTGGATAAACACAGAGAACCATTTTAAAGATATGCTTACAATAAGCAATTCAGGATTAACTGATTATGCCATGGAAGGATACCAAATGTAGAAACAGAAAACTAAAAATACCCTATTAATCAATATTGAAGCCATGACCCTTTCCCTCCAGGTCTTCCTTAAATGGTACCACATCATGCTATTTGGTACCATGTTGTGTTAGCAGCTAGAAATGTTCTTGAGGAATGTCTTTATTTATTTTAAATAATAAACCTTTAAAATCTAGATAATTAAATTGTTGACACAGAATTTACCAAAATATTTTAGTGCATAATTGTTCTTCCTAATTTCTATAAGGGATACAAACATGGCATTTTCCTGACTTGACAGAATTTATTAAACTAGAGCTCAAATAATAGATTTGTATGTAGACAACAATTATACGAATTGTAAATATACAAAAGAGAAACAAAGTTTTGAGAGCCTACAATAAGAAGGTAAAAAATAGTGAGACAATATCCAGAAAAATATACATACATGGGAAAGGTGACAGATGTTTTGAGCCTTGAAAAATAATATTCCAACAGTCAACGATGAGAAGAGGCACAACCTTGGTGTGGCTGAGGTATGATAGATTGGATGTGTATTGAAAAATAAGACTAAAACTATAGATTGGAGTGAAAAAATGGATGGCCTCGAATGCCATCCTAAACTTGAGAAAATTACTTTTGGGGTATTTTGAAAGATAAGTTGATTATGAAGATCAAAAGACTAGTGGTTTGTAGTGTTGGAACTAGAAAGAAAGAATAAACTTAAGAGAATATTGCAGAAGTAAAATCAGTATGAAACTAAATTTGCAGTTGTACACCTTGTCAAACACATTTGCATAATAATACTTTGTACTCTATTATTATCTCACATAATGTTTTTCATCACTAAGTGCTTAATAAGCAGTCATTAAGAGTAATAAGTCAGACAAAAATGATACGCAAATCACAAGTTTTCAGGTATATTGCATAAATATAATTTCCCTGCTGTGTAAGTATTCTTGATGCTTTCTGAACCCTTTGTATTTAGAAGAATTTCTTGTCATTGTCATTTGGTGTTTGTGTTGTCTGATAATTTTCCAAGATGACTATGTCATTTCTCAAGCATCTGTGTTTGAGGATTCAGAAATCAGGGAGTCTTTTTGGTGAACTCTCTTTTTTCTTCTCTGAATTTATGTTCTTTGTCTCGGGTCATCATCTAGGATAACAACAGCATCACTACAGTTGATTTTCCTCATTTTCTCTTGATAGTATGTGTCCTCAGAGATGATAAAAGCTGCCCTATCCCACTTTGGTGTCAAAAGTTATATATATATATATATATACACACACACACAGAGATAGCTTCAAAATAAATACTTTTATATGAATGTATCTATATACACACATAGCTATATATATATATACACAGATTCAAAATAAATACTTTCTTTTTACACTGTATGTATTGAATATATATGTTTGATAAAAATATTCATTTAGAACTTCTGTATATATTACTGAAATGGATATTTGATTGCTTATAACTTTCAAAGAATTATTCTATCCTCATTGAGATTTCAGTCAACCTGAGTCTAGCCCAAACACTAAGAAACATTATATTACTAGAGGAACTGGATATTTTTTCCTATCAAATAAGAAAAAAAAATCATCACCTGCCATCACAATGATGGAAATAGGGTCGTTATGTCAACAAATTTTTAAAAACAATACGTTTAATATTTTTATCATATTTTATTTTATTTTATTTTATTTTATTTTATTTTATTTTATTTTATTTTATTTTATTTTATAGAATCCTTTGTGGTTGCAGAGTGAGTCTTAGCTTCACTTTAACACTGGAAATTTCTTGCTATGATATATTGGAAATAACTCACCTAGAGTTATTAATGTGTTAAATAGGCATTCTGAGGCACAAGAATTACCCTTTACCCTCTTTCTCCCTTCAGGTTCTGTTTGATAAAACACCTACACCCCCCACCCCAACCCAAGAAAAACAGTACCTACAAACAGTACTGGGAGACCATTTATTAATACCACAGCAACTATTATGTTTAAAATGCATGTTTTGGTAAAAATTGATTTATAAAACACAGATTGGGGGAAGGTTCAAGTGGAGTCTCCTATTTCCTTACTTTGGAATTGAAAACCACTTGTAATTCAAGGCTGTCCTGACCTATCCATTCAGTTATAGGCAGAAGAGCCCGTAGATAGCCAGAGTATAACAAGTTTCCCTCTGTCCTCTGTGGGAAAGTCTTCTCTGATCTCATTAATACAAAGAAACAGAAAGTTCAAAGGGATTCAAAAGGGGGAGAACAGAGCTCCTGCTGTTCCAGAGCACAGATCAAAGAGACAAAAGCTGAGTTCTTGCTCTAACACAACCATAATTCTACAGCCTAGTAAAATAAGATCTTATACTTATCATTCAAACACACACACACAGAATGAAATTGGATACCTCTCCATGGAATAAGGATATGAAATGAAGGGCATAATTTTCTTCCCAGACATTGCCCCCATGTGATGAGAAGTTGAAACTCTCATCTTTTATGCGCTAAAACCTGGAAAGTATGCATTTATCTTTCTACAATAAATATCAGGTAACCAATTATTTTTGGAAACATTGTATTGAAAGAGAATTTTCCAAAAGCCTCTCTTGTTTCGACACATCTGGGTATTAACAGTCAATTTGCTTCAGATTATCTTTTCAGAAATGATTGTATGAGTAAATGATTTTGGTAAGAATAAGACAGTAATCCCCTCTGGAGCAGATTCAGTTAATTTCCAGGTTAGTAAAGATAAAAATGTCTCCCTCTCCTGGAGAAATTCTAAGATTGTAAAGATAGAGACATCTCCCTCTTCTCTCCAGAGCAGACTTACTAATATTCCAGATAATAAAGATAATATCTTTTTCTGGACAGATTTGCCAGCAGCTCCTATATAAAATTGGCACTTTCTAGTGTCAAGGCTGCAGTTCTGTAAATTACCCCCACTACTTGTGCTGGCAACATGTTGTTTTCATGATATTGCCTTTGGGAATTTGGGACTTGAGGAACATGTGTTACATAATAGCTAGGGCTGGTGCTGTGAGTAATAAACTGTCTTCTGTTTCTGACCCAGAGGACTCAAGCAGTTTTTTTTTTTTTTTTTTTTTTGGAGACAAAGTCTTCTCTTGTGCCCCAGGCTGGAGTGCAATGGTGTGATCTCGGTTCACTGCAACCTCAGCCTTCTGAGTAGCTGGGATTACAGGCACCTGCCACCACGCCCAGCTAATTTTTTTACTTTTAGTAGACACGGGGTTTCACCATGTTGGCCAGGCTGGTCTTGGAATCCTGACCTCATGTGATCCGCCTGCCTCAGCCTCCCAAAGTGCTGGGATTACAGGCGTGAGCCACAGGGCCTGGCCTCAAGTAGTTCTATTGGTTACTCTAAACGTATGACAGGCTCACTTGTTAGCTCGTGAGCCGGGTAAACTCAGGCTGTTCAAAGTTCTTGAAATGACAATGAACACATTTCTCTTTAATAAGTTATGGAAAAGAGGTAAATAGTGTTTAGGAAAAAAATGAAGCTAATGTTTATTGAAGGCATACACATTATATTGCTTAATCTTCACAATGACTTAACATAGTACAACCACGAAAGCGGGAGGATTTCTCCAGTTTTATTCTCTGCATTTTCTCCAGTTTCTAACAGTCTCTGTCACAAAGCAGATGCTCAAGAAACATTTGTTACATAAAAATGAATAAGTATGCGTGTTTATGTATGTTTTTGCAGATGGTGGATTGCTGTTCAGAAAGAAGAAAAAATTTTCCTATAGTCACACAAATCAATCAGATTGCATAGTCCTTTATGGAAGTTTCTTTTTTCTCTAAAACACATCAAATAACCATATACTGAACTATAACTAAGACAAATAAAATATAAAATAAATTAAAATTATTTCACTATAAAAATATGTTCATTACAGCCTGCATGCAGAAATCATAGTTTCTTTCACACCTGTGACTTAAAAATTGTGTGTATTTAATACACATAATTAAGTGTAAATATTTAGGCAATATAGCTCTGTATATTTGACTATTCAACATGTCCAAAAATAACCTTGCCTTAACCCACGAAGTATGTAAAAATTATTTTTTATTTTAAATAAATTAACCAGGAATTTCCTTATGACTATGACATTCATTCGTATGATACTAAGCTATTTTTAGAAAGACTCAGAGCTTATGTATAGAATTATGTAAGTAGTCCCCAAATCACAAATAAATATGAAATTCATCCACATTTTCTCATAAAAAGAAGATCATACTAATCAGCTATGCTCATAATTTCATGATAAAAGATTGAAAGTCTACATTATGTTGGGAAAGAAAAAGTTAAATCTGCCTGTCTTTGGTTGATTTCTCTCCCAATGGCTGGGAACCCTCTGGGAAAAGAAACAAGATAGAGAGTATTTTCTAATCTCCTTGTTAACGTTATGATAACTGGATCTCTTAGTAAATACCATAGTGATATTTGATAGGAGCAAAATACCTCTCTATAGAAGACTGGTAGCTGGGTGTCATAGATCTACGATTGCTTATGAGAGACAAATCTAGGAGCTATGTTTCAATGAATCATGGCTCCCTGAAGAATGTCATGTAAGCTATACAATACAGCTTATATAAATAAGCTAAAAACCCCACTGTGTGAGGCATATATCTGATGTTAGTGAATAATGAATAGTCTTGTAGCCGCCCGCAATGTCTGAGACCATTTCCAGTTTTGCCTCTGTGGCTTGATTGTTTATATCCTTGAAACTATTAGTAAAGGTTGGTTCTGTGTAAAATATCTGATTTGTATGATTCTTATTTAACAACCTAATCTTTTATGTTAGCTCATAGTCTACACTGATTTTTCTTCAACTCAGAGTAATGAGAGATGAATAATAAATATATGATTTAGCAAAATGCATTATCTGACTAGATGGTTCTATTCCTAGAACTGGTAGCAAGTGCTGTCAGCTATCAACTAATCACTGAGTTTAACACATATTATATTTACTTAGATTATATACTTAGGTTATTCCAAATTATGCAATGGCTTATATGTTCTACTGGCTGTTTGCTGTATTTGTGTCCTTTTTCACCATTACTCCAGAATTATCTCTAAAACACTTCTATACCACAATTACTCTCTTGATCTTGTATTAATAGAGATCAATCATGCTGTTATAGACTGACCATGATGCTTAGCAGTAAGAACACAACTTTGTTTTAACCCAGTATCACTTCTTAATACACCTGTGTTCCTTCTTGTGTTCTCTAAGCAGATATTATTTATGAACCACATTTCTTCTTATCAAAAACAAGCACAGCATTTCTCTCTGTTATTAAGATGAAATAATATAATGATGCATATGAAAGCATGCTTTGTTAATGAATGCGGATGGTTCTTGTGATCACTGAATTCTGACAAATGTAAATTGTTACCAAAAAATAGGCTTCATGAGGGCAGGGAGAGTTTTCTTTTCCCTGCCACACACCCAGAATATGTAAATGCCTACTTACTTTATGTCTATATCTACATCTATCTATCTGATGAATGTTTACAAATAGTGAAATAGAATTGTTTTTCAAAACATAGTTATTATCTCACGACTGAGGTATACTAGAAATATCAATAAGGTATTAACATCCCAGAATTTTCACTGTCACGTTCACGTGCTTTGTATTTGTTATGAAAATACAGATTTAGGAGCACATTTCTAAACCACTGGAAAAAAGTATTTGTGTTTATTTGTGTGTCACTTGAATATATTCATTTTATGTAGATTTATTCCAGACAACCCAGGAAGCTACTGTAAATATTTTAAAAATCGTGTGATGCCAAGTCCCTTTGATGAAATAAATAAATAGAAAATTAAACACCAGAAAATAAATATCTGCAATTTGGCTAGGCAGATAAATTGCTATACCCAGGTTCAAGAAGAACAGGTTTGACCAAGTTTAAATGTCACCAAAGAGTGAAGCCATTGCCTTGCAAAATCCCCTAAGAAAAATCCAAGGGCTGCAATTAAGTCTGACTCCTAAATTACTTGGGAAATATTTAGAGGCTCTGCCATACTAAGTGTAACAGGATAATATTCTCATTAAGTTGTAGTCAATTATCATGAGTCAGTGTCATTTTAGAATTCAAACCAGTTGGTTGGATAATTCATTTCCAAGAGCCCACTGTGGCATAATCCTTCTGCAGCCATCTGTATCATAAGTTGATTCCCAAGTTTATTACTGAAACACCATGGCAATGTCAGTAAATCTACCAGAGTGATTTCCCTGTGGTCACACATTTATTTAGCCAAACAAATGGCTGTTTGCGGTAGGTAGCAGGTGTTGTCATTATAGTATACAACATCATCTGAAGCATCTTTTCTGTAGTTGCAACTGAGAAGGTATGGCAAAATGAAAGCAGCCAAGTGTTTTAAGCTTTACAAGGAACAGCTTTTTGTTCCTTAGATTCTCCTTTGATTTTCATTATATCACTTTCCCAGGTATCCCCTGAATAGTGATAAGTTTCTATTGCTATCCATTTAGAGTGGTGCTTAGTAGCATTGAATAATTCAAACAGACATAATACTGGGGTTTTGCAAAAGGCTTACCTCGGTATGACTTCCAATATATGCAAAAGGTACCTCTCACACCCTCGCTAATTATTCCCTGTCCCAGTAGTATAAAGCATACTGTGCATGTTAAATGGATATCACCGAAGAATGCATCACTGTATAAAAAAATTAATATAAAATACCTGAAATGCCTATTTTATCTTTGAAGGAGTATTTCTTTTCTTAAACATTCAAAACATCAATTGTATTTTGTTTTAATAATTGTGACTTTTATTTTGGATTCAAGGGGTAGATGTGCAGGTTTGTTACATGGGTATATTGCATGATGCTGAGGTTTGGGATACAAATGATCCCATCACCCAGGTCGTGAGCATGGTACTCAACAGTTTTTCTTTCTTTTTTTTTTTTCTTTTTCTGGGGCGTGGGGAGGGGGGAGACAGAGTCTTGCTCTGTTGCCCAGGCTGGAGGGCAAAGGTGTGGTCTCAGCTCACTGCAACCTCTTCCTCCAGGGTTCAAGTGATTCCCCTGCCTCAGCTTCCCGAGTAGCTGGGATTATAGGCATCTACCACCACGCCCAGCTAATTTTTGTAGTTTTCGTAGAGATGGGGGTTTTACCATGTTGGCCAGGCTGGTCTCAAACTACTGACCTTCAGGTGATCCACCCTCCTCAGCCTCCCAAAGTGCTGAGATTACAGGTGTGAGCACAATGCCCAGCCTCCCAATAGTTTTTCAACACTTACTTCACTCCCTCCCTCACCTCTCCAATAGTCCCCAATATCTATTGTTGTAATATGTATGCCCATGTGTATTCAATGTTCAGCTCCCACTTATAAATGAGAACATGCAGTATTTGCCTTTCTGTTCCTGCATTAATTTGCTTAGGATAATGGCCTCTTGTCACATCAGTGTTGCTGGAAATGACACAACTTTATTGCTTTTTATGGCTTTATAGTATTCCATGATGCATGTGTACATTTTATTTATCTAAGCTACTGTCGATGTGAATCTAAATTGATTCCATATCTTTGCTATTGTGGATAATGCTGTGATGAATATGTGAGTTTATATGTCTTTTTGGTAGAATAATTTATTTTATTTTGGGTATATACCCAGTAATGGGATTTCTAGGTCAAATGGTATTTCTGTTTTCAGTTCTTAAAGAAATATCCAAACTGCTTTCCACAATGGCTGAACTAATTTTCAAACAACAGTGTATAAGCTTTCCCTTTTCTCTACAGCCTTGTTAGCATCGATAGTTTTCTGACTTCTTAATAATAGCTTTGACTGATGTGAAAACTACATTGTCGTTTTGATTTGCATTTCTCTGATAATTAGTGAGCATATTTTCATATGTTGGTTGGTTGGTTGTACATCTTCTTTTGAGAAGTATCTCTTCATGTCTTTTGCCCACTTTTTAATGGGGTTATTTGCTTTTTATGTTGCAGTTTAAGTTTCTTATAGACTCTAGAAATTAGCACTTTATTGAATGCATAATTTGTGAATACTTTCTCCCATTCTGTAGGCTGTCTCTTTTTTTTTTTTTTTTTTTTTTGAGACGGAATCTCGCTTTGTCACCCAGGCTGGAGTGCAGTGGCACAATCTCGGCTCACTGCAAGCTCCACCTCCTGGGTTCATGCCATTCCCCGGCCTTAGCCTCCCAGGTAGCTGGGACAACAGGCGCCCGCCACCATGCCCAGCTAATTTTTTTTTTTTTTTGTATCTTTAGTAGAGATGGGGTTTCACCGTGTTAGCCAGGATGGTCTCGATCTCCTGACCTCATGATCCACCTGCCTCAGCCTCCCAAAATGCTGGGATTACAGGTGTGAGGTATCGTGTCCAGCTGGTAGGCTGTCTCTTAACTCTGTTGATAGTTTATTTTCTGTGCAGAAGCTCATCAGTTTAATTAGGTCTCAGTTGTCAATTTTTCTTTTTGCCAGAATTGCTTTTGGGGACTTGGCCATAAATTCATTCCCAAAGCCAATTATCCAGAATGGTGTTGCCTAGGTTTTCTTTTAGCATTCTTCTAGCTTGAGGTCTTACATTCAAACCACTAATCAATCTCGAGTTAATTTTTGTGTATGGTGAAATGTAGTGGTTCAGTTTTATTCTTCTGCATATGACTAGCCAGTTTTCCCAGCACCACGTGTTGAATAGGGAGTTTTTTTTCCATTATTTAGTTTTGTCCACACTGTCGAATATCAGATGTCTGTAGGTGTGTGGCTTTATTTCTGTGTTCTCTATTCTGTTACATTGGTCTATGTATTTGTTTTTGTACCAGTACCATGCTTTTTGGTTACCATAGTCTTACAGTATAGTTTTACTTTGGATAATGTGACGCCTTCAGCTTTGTCTTTTTTTGCTTAGAATTTCTTCGGCTATACAGACTCTTTTTGGTTCCATGTGAATTTTAGAATAGTTGTTTTCTAATTCTGTGAAAAATCATGTTGGTAGTTTGATAAGAATAGCATTAACACTGTAGATTTCCTTTAGGCAGTATGGCCATTTTAATGATATTGATTCTTTCAATCCATGAGCATGGAATAGTTTGAAATTTCTTCGTTATCTATAATTTCTTTCAGCAGTGTTTTGTAGTTCTCCTTGTAGTTATCTTTTATTTCCCGATCAGATGTATTCCTGAGTATTTTATTTTTTTGTGTGGCTATTATAAATAGGATTGTATCTTGATTTGGCTCTCAGCTTCAATGTTATTGGTGTATAGAAATGCTATTGTTGAACAATGAGAACACATGGACACAGGGAGGGGAACATCACACACCAGGGCCTGTTCAGGGGTGGGGGGCAAGGGGAGGGAGAGAATTAGGACAAATACCTAATGCATGCGGGGCTTAAAACCTAGATGATGGGTTGAGAGGTGCAGCAAACCACCATGGCATATGTATAACTATGTAACAAACCTTTACATTCTGCACATGTATCCCAGAACTTAAAGTACAATAAAAAATAAAATAAAATAAAATAAGAAATGCTATTAATTTTCACATATTGATTTTGTATCCTGAAACATTGCTGAAGTCATTTATCAGTTCCAGGAATCTTTTGGCAGTCTTCAGGGTTTTCTAGGTATAGAATTATATCGCCACTGAAGAGAGATAGTTTGGCTTCCACTTTGCCTACTTGGATTTTTTTTTTTTTTTTCATTTCTTTCTCCCACCTAAATGCTCTAACTAGGGCTTCTGGTACTATGTTGAATAGGAGTGGAGAGAATCAACATCTTTGTCTTGTTCCAGTTTTCCGTATGATGTTGTTTGTGGGTTTGTCATAGATGTCTCTTACTATTTTGGGACATATTCCTTCAATGGCTAATTTGTGGACAGCCTTTATCATGAAGGATTTTTGGATTTTATCAAAGGTTTTTTCAGCATCTATTGGGATGATTATATAGTTTGGTTTTTAATTCTGTTTATGTGGTGAATCACATTAATTGATTTATGTATGTTGAAACAACTATGACTCATAGGAATGAAGCCTACTTGATAGCAGTGAATGAATGATTTGATATGCTACTAGATTTGCTTCTTTTAGCATTTTGTTGAGAATTTTTGTATCTGTGTTCATCAGTGATATTGGCCTATAGTTTTCTTATGTCATTGTATCTTCGCCAGGTTTTGGTGTCAGGGTGATCCTGGCTTTGTAACATGATTTAGGGAGGAATCCCTCCTCCTTGATATTTTGAAATAGTTTCACTAAAATTGGTACCAACTCTTCTTTGTATGACTGGTAGAATTCAGCTGTGAATCCATCTGGTCTAGGGTTATTTTTGGTTAATAGATTTTTTTATTACTCATACAATATCAAACTCAATATTGGCCTGTTCAGGGTTTCTATTTTTTTCATATTTCAATTTTGGGAAGTTGTGTGTTTCCAGGAGTTTATCCATTTTCTCTAGATTTTCTTTATATATTTTTTTCTGTTTTGTTTTTCCTTTAGAGTTTCTAGACTGCATGCATAAAGATGTTCATAATAGTCTCTAAAGCCTCTCTAAGGTCTTTCGTATTTCTGTGTGATCAGTTGTAATGTCACCTTTGTCATTTTTGATTGTGCTTATTTGGACATTTTTTTGTTAATCTAGCTAGCATTCTACAAATCCTGTTTATTTTTCAAAGAACACTTTTATTATTTCATTGATTCTTTGCATGAGTTTTTGAGTCTTAATTATGTTCAGTTCTCTTCTGATTTCAGTTTTTTCCTTTGTTTCTGTTAGGTTTGAGTTTGGTTTATTATTGGTTTTGTAGATCCTCTAGGATTGATGTTAGGTCATTAGTTTGAGATCTTTCTAATTTTTTTTAGGTAGATATTTAGTACTATAAACTTTCCTCTTAAGACTGCTTTAGTTGTGTCCTAGAGATTGTAGTATGCTGTATCTTTGTTTTCATTAGATTCAAATATTTTTTTTAATTTTTTCCTTAATTTCATTGTTTACCCAAAAGTCATTGAGGAGCAAATTTCATTTTCATGTAATTGTGTGGTTTGGGGAGATCTTCTTGGTATCAATTTTCATTTTTATTCTACTATGGTCCAAGATTCTGGTTGGTAAAATTTTTATTTTCTTGAATTTATTGAGGCTTGCTTTATGGCTGAGCATGTGGTCAATTTTGAAATATGTTCCATGTGTAGACAGGAAGAATATATTAGGTGGTTAATGGATGGAGTATACTGTTGATGTCTAATAGGTTCAATTAGCCAAGTGTTGAATTTAAGTCCAGGATTTCTTTGTTAGTTTTCTGCCTTGCTGATCTGTCTAATGCTGTCATTGGGGTATTGAAGTCTGCCACTATTACTGTGTGGCTTTAAAGTCTTTTTGTATTTCCAGAAGTAGTTGTCTTATAAATCTGGTGCTCCAGTGTTGTGTGCATATACATATTTAGCAGAGTTAAGTCTTCTTGTTAAATCAAACCCTTTATCATTATGTAACACCCTTTTCTCAAAGATATTACAACAGTCCTTTATTACTGTGTTTTGTTTAAAGTTCATTGTATCTGACATAAGAATAGTAACCTCTGCTTTCTTTTTTTTCCATTTGCATGATAGATCTTCCTGTGCTTTTTTACTTTGAGCCTATGTGTGTCTTGATGTGTGAGATGGGCCTCTTGAAGACAGCAGAGGAATAGGTTTTGTCTTTTTATCCAACTCTGAGTTGTTTTTATTGCAGCTCTGTCATTATTAGAATGTGGGGGAGTTTTGACCACTTTCATTCAAAATTAATAATGATATGTGATGTTTTGATACTATCATCAAGTTGTTAGCTGTTTGCTTGTAGTTTCTATTGTATATTTGCTTTATAGAGTCTGTGGGCTATGTACTTAATTGTGTTTTTGTGGTAGCAGATATCATTCTTTTGTTTCCGTGTTTGGAACTCCTTAAAGGGTCTCTTTTAAGGCTGGTCTAGTGGTAATAAATTCCTTTAGGACGCACTTCTCTGAAAGAAAATATATTTCTTCTTTGCTTATGAAGCTTAGTTTGGCAGGATACAAAATTCTGATTCGAATTTCTTTTCTTTAGAATGCTGAAAATTGGCCCCCATCTCTCCTATTTGCAAGGTGTCTGCTGAGTAGTCTACTTTTATCCTGATGGGGTTCCCTTCCTACATGATCTTTATCTCCCACTACCTTTAAGATTCCTTCTTCAGCACTGACCTCAGGCAGTCCACTGTCTATATGCCTTGGTGATGTTTGTTTTGTTTAGTATCTCACGGGTGTTTTCTGGATTTATTATATTTGGATGCCTACCTCTACCAAGGTTAGGGAAATTTTCTTGAATCTTTCCCTCAAATATGTTTTCCAGGTTGTTTACTTTTTCTCCTTCTCTCTCAGGAATGCCAAAAATTCCTAGTTTACTCACTTTATATAATCCTATATTTCTCATAGGCTTTGTTCAGTTTTTTTTAAATTCTTCTTTCTTTATTTTTGTCCAAATGAGTTTGTTCAAAAGACTGGTCTTTAAGCTCTGAAATTCTGTCTTCTATTTAGTCCAGTCTGTTGATAAAGCTTCCAACTGTATTTTGAAATTCCTTAAGTGAATTGCTTAATTTCAGAAGTTCTGATTGATTTCTTTTTATGATGATTATCTCTTCCTTCATTTCCTGTAATTATTTAGAAGTAATGTTGATTTTCAACCATTTCTTGGGTCTTATTGATCTTCCTTGCTATTCATACTTTGAATTATCTGTTAGGTCTCAGTTTCCTTCTTCATTGGGGACCATTGCTGGAGAGCTAGTGTGATCCTTTGGTGGTGTCACTACATTCAGATTTTTCATGATGCCAGAATTCTTGCACTGGTTCCTTCTTATCTAGAGATGCTGGCACTTCTAATTTTCATAAATATTTTCATTTGGGTGGGAATTTTTTCTTTCTTTCTCCATAATATTAAGTTTATTTTTCCCTTTCCCTTTTTCTTCCCCCATCTCCATGGCTTGTGGCTGTAGAGAATGTTTGGTAGGGTCGTTTGGCTTTTCTTTTATAACTCTATGCACTTCTTTCAGCTGGTTTTATATTGGGCTGTACGGTTTAACTTACAAGTCAATAAATAGTACTCATGAGTAAGAGCTGGATGCAGCCAATGTGGCAAAGTATATAGTTGATTCTTTTTTTTTACTGGAAGAAGCTCTTTTTTTGCCTCAAATAATGGGATGATTTATGGAATGCACAGTCATTGGAGTTTCATGCTCATCCCCCAGTCACGGGGGTTCAAGAGGCAAGATGAATGGAGCCAGACCAGGCAGGCCCCCCTACAGGTCACCTGATGGCAGGCACACTTATTAACAACAAGGGAGATCCCAATGGCAGCTACCAAGTGCCTAAGCTTATGTCTAGGTGTGGAGCTGAGAAACCTCCTCAGTACTTCTTCCAATAAAATCCCTAAGGAGAATGTGTGCATAGAGGCAAAGGAACAACAATGAAACTGTCTTTATTAATCTATGGAAGTCATTGCAAAATAAAATGCCTATAGGAACCAAGGAGATCATGTAATTAATATTACATATAATCAGGAGCTCTGGTTTAGAGTTACACAGAGACCCACAGTGACAGGCTTTACTTTTTGTAGCTGTACTACATGCACAAAAACTTTGGCAATGCAATAGGGAAATAGAGGGATAAAGCAATGGCACCAATTTTTTAACTATGTTTACTTTGAATATTGGTTGAATATACACTGCAAATCTTAAACTAACCAAATTTATCTTTTGGAAGATGAGTTTGCAGTATCAGCTGGCCTTTTTTTGTTGATAGTAGGCACAGGAAGAATTGGAGATGATGGATTAGGAGCTCAATGAGGTGTCAAAATTGGAGTTACAGATATGTGAGTTTTGAAATAATAACTGAGGCAGTTCCAGCCGTGGATGTGAGTGAGTCTGCCAAAAGAAAGAATGTAAATAAGAACAACCGAAGTCAATCTTTTGGGCTAACAAAGCTTTGAAAGCAACATAGAGAGAAGTGAAAGTAACAAGACAATAAGGTAGATGGTTAAGAAAAAGAGTAAGAATCAGAAGTAGTGGATTTGGAAAGACGAGAGGTTTGAAATTTTTAGTAGTTAAAAATAGCAGATTATGCAGAAAGATATAGAAAGGTGAGGCCACTGGATTTGGCATTTTGCAAGTAATCTTGGCAAGAACAGTTTCAGTTTTTTTTCTAGAAGAAAATTCCCTTCAGACATTAAGAGTTCAATAGGAGGTGGGGACTGTGACAGCTGAGTCAATGAGAGGAAACTATTTTCTTCAAAATATGAATTAAACTATTTTCTTCAAAAATGAATTAACATAAAAGTAAGAGAGGCATGAGAGAAGAAAATTTTCTTCGTATACCTTTAAGGGAAACTATACACTTTTGTTAAAAGGAACAAAACAACTGAAATTGGAAAAATAAAAGTAAAGGGAAAAACTTCTATCATGAGAGAGGACAAACCCACTTTAAGAGATTCAGGATAATGGTCCCTCAACAGGATTTGAAATAAATTAATGTGGATTTGGTAGTTTTTGGGGTTTTGTTTGTATATGCTTTAAATGTGCTTAATTTTTTAAAGAGCCAGTTTATATATCAAATTTACATCTCCTCTGTATCTTTTTATGGTTGCTTTATTATACATTTATAGGGATTAGATGTTCACTTTAAAACAAGTAATAATTTGCATTTTTCATTGGGTATTTACATTATTTTCTTCTAAGCAATCATTATAGTGCTATGGGTTTCTCTCTGGATTCATTTATCATGAGCATATCTTGAAAAATATTCAATTTGCACATTTTTCTCTTCAATTCTTTTCTTTATAAACCAGCAGGTTATATATCCCATCATATTTTATTGCCTAAAATAGCTGCTGAACAAGAAAAATATATAATTTACACTCCTTTATCTGCAGATGAAATTGATCATTGTAGCACAATTTGGTCTAAGGTAAAACCCAGAATTTTTTTTCTTTGCAGAGATATTCATTTTATATTCTGAAAGCAGACCCATTTTATGCAGTAATAATTATAACACTAGATTAGGAGTCAGTTCAATTCTCTCTTTGGCTAATGTTGAATATTGGCTCTAGTTCTCTTCTGCAAATAACCGATAACTATCCCTCATTAGCTCTAAACTGTGTTTTCTCTCATCATTAACACGGAAATAACACTGTGTATGTTATTCCACATAAAGGTTTACAGGATGGAAGTAAATATGACTTTGCTTTTTTAGAAAATATATTTGGTATTGACAGTCTATCAACATTAGCTAGCATTTACTTTCTCTGGAAACACACACACGCAAAGTTAATTCTCCAGGTACATTACCAAGAACTATGATTTTGTATAGTCTACATAGTGTGTACATTTTCCTAAGAATTCTCAGACTGCAATTTCTTCTACCTATGCATCAACTATAACAAGCATGCTACATGGTGAAATTTTTGTAAAAGACACAATGGTAATATAAATAAGAGAAAGCCGCAGTGGTTAAATGTGGCATCTAGCACCAAACTGCCTAGGTTTGAATTGACTTTGCCACTCATGAGCTATATAATTAGGGATAAATTACTTGATTGATTTCTTAGTGAATCAGTTTCTTCATTTGCAAAGTAGGTTTAACAATAAAACCTGTATCATTAGATAGTCACGAGGGTTAAAGAGATTAAAGTACTTAGAGGCACACCTAGCATATATTAGTGATATATGGGATGAGCTATAATTATTAGTTAACATTTATTGTATGCTTAATATGTTTCAAATAGTTTCATGTAGATTATGTCATTAAATTATCAGAATAGAGCTATGAATTCATTCTGTTTTTATTCTTCTTTTACAGATGAAGAAACTGAAGACAGAGTGACCAAATCATTTGTCTGAGGCTGCACAGATAGTGAGTGCTAGAATCACAGTTTTTATCCAGACCTCTGGGCTGCCTTAAGACTGCCACAGTATTTCCCACCTAGTACATATGGTCAAACTTAACTAAAAGTCAGAAAAATTGAATTGGTTCTGTATGAAGTCATAAACAAATTCCAGGATTTCATAAAATATTTCGTGGAATTTTATTTTCACATGCTGTATTGAAAATTAAACTTGCATGCTGAGAAACTACAGAGTTCTGGAGACTGATTATGAGAACTCAGTAAAAAAAGTAGAGGTCCCAGAGATGTCAAGCATGTTTATTAACTGCAAAACACTTAAGCTGTGACATGTTTTCAATGTTTGTTTTTAAAGTCAATGACCTAAATGTTTTGTATGCGAGAACCCTTGAGGAATCTGAGGAAAAACATAAAATTCATCCCAGAAAGACATACTTATGTACAATTTAGAATACAATTTTGAGTGTTTGTAACCCCCCTCGGAACCCATTTCTACTCTCCAGGATAAGAAGCCCTGACTAATGTACTATGTAAAGTTCTATCTAGCACCTTTGCTGCATCTTATCTAAAAACTCATTGTATCAAGACATACAGACATAAAAAATACATCTACTTGCAAATTTATGTTAGCCCCAATTTTTCAGATATGAAACTTGAATAGATACTTTAAATATCTACCATTTGATTTTGCAAAAAGGAAGTCAAACAAACAAGCCCTCCTTTTAGTTTTAACTACAACCTCATCATGCAACTTTCAGTGTTCTAAAGTCAAATTATGCACACCTGGGGACAGAATTCCTATTCTCGTAAATGATTTTTTAAAACAATAATTAAGGAAAGCCACTTATTTCCTGCAATTTTTGATGAAGTGGCAGGGCTGACTGCTCTGATTCTGGTTTATTTTGGGAACTTGGTGCATAACTCCCTGAAGAAGTAAGCTACATTATCCTCCGTATTACTCTCCTCAGAGCCTGCTGCCTTCTGAAGTAGATCCTTATTTCATTTTAACGACAAGTAAGGCTCTGTAAATTCCAAAGGGTCTTAAAATCACCAGCATTTCAGAAATGCAGCTTGGCCCATCACTTCTGTATAATAGGCAAGGTTTTTCACATATTCTAAGCAAAGAATATCATCCTAGACATTTTAAGAATAAAATGAGTTTCTCTTAGAAAAAAAAATGCATCAGTGATTGTTACAGTTTGCCGAAAGAGCCCTATCCTAAACTATGGGATATTTTAGTAAAAATAAATATTTAAGGACTTTAAGTTTTTTGTGTGTGAGTAGAAACTAATTTAGGTCTAAGTTGCTTATGGTTTGTGATTCGCTAATTCCATTTTAGCCATTTAAAAAAGAATAATATTTAGCTTTGCTGAACTACAATATTTAAAAAATACATATATACGTATGTATTTGTGATTATGTGCTGTAACAAAAATTACATATTTGGTCTCTGCCTCTGGTTTCTGGCACGTGGTCCATAAAGTCCCTGGAATCTCCAGTGATAAATGTCTTTCATATGCTAATGACCCAAATCATTAGCATACGAAAGACATTTTATTTAGGGGCCGGGGTCCCTAAATAGCTTCTAGATAGGGGATGGTCACTAGAAAGCCCAAGGCATGATTAGAGGGTTGGGGCTCCAAGCCCTACCACCCTAACCGCCTTGGAGAATTTAGGGGCTAAAAGTTCTGTTCATCAATAAGCAATTATTCAATCAAGCATGCCTACATAATAAAACCTCTATAAAATTCAATTGGACAGAAGTCACAGCATTTCAGATTACTAAACACATGGAGGTACCCAGAGAGTGGCATGCCCAGAAAACATGAAAACTCTGTGCCCTACCCTCATACCTCACCCTGTGCATTTCTTCCATCTGGCTGTTCATCTGTGTCCTATGTAGTATCCTTTATAATATACTAGTAAGTGTAAGCAAGTGTTTCTATGAGTTCTGTGAGGCATTCTAGAAAATTAATTGAACCCAAGGAGGGGATAGTGGAAACCCCAATTTAGAGCTGATAAATCAGAAGTATAGGTGACAACCTACTTCTTGCCATGAAATCTGTGGGATTCCTATATAATTGAATTGATTCTATAGGAAACTCAGTGCTCACTGGAGAACAGCCTGATGTGTAAGAAAAAAAAAAAAAAACCATGAATCTGATCATAGGAGGGATCTGTGTGTATTGATTGTGTGAGATTAGGAACAACACTGCTTTTTTCTATCTCTATTAATATTACATATATACTTATGTATTAAATTTAATGCAGTATTTTTCTTCAGTAGTTGCGAAGATAAGTTTTGGAGATTTCAGATTCTCTTGTTTTCATTTTTTCCCCACAATTATTTATTATGAAAATGTCAAACATACAGTAAAGGTGAATCATTAATTTTTTAATTAAAATGCGTATTGAGTTACCATTAAATATGAAGAAAATAATTTTTTGAATCTGCTTAAGAAAACATGGCACATTCACAGGAAATTATAACTGTCAATAGAATGAGAAAATCTATTTTGGCTAACTCTGAGGTACATAAAAAGGAAGAGGTGGCCGGGCACGGTGGCTCATGCCTGTAATCCCAGCACTTTGGGAGGGCAAGGCAGGCAGATCACCTGAGGTCAGGAGTTTGAGACCAGCCTGGCTAATATGGTGAAACCCTGTCTCTACTAAAAATACAAAAATTAGCCTAGTGTGGTGGCATGCACCTATAGTCCCAGCTACTCGGGAGGCTGAGGCAGGAGAATCACTGAACTTGGGAAGTAGAGGTTGCAGTGAGCCAAGATCTTGCCACTGCCCTCCAGCCTGGGCAATAGAGCATGACTCTCTCAAAAAAAAAAAAAAAAAGGAAGAGGTGACAGCTTTAACTCCATTAATATGATTCCTGTGAATTATAACTTTGGAATACACTCACATGAATTGCTACAGACTGTTTCTGAGATTCTGTTTCATGGCATTGGCACATGCAGATGAATCTATTAGCATGCATGCACACTCATCCACCAACACACACACACTGGATTTTACAGTGTGCACTGGAAAGGGATAGGAAAACAACAAAGCTTTTCCTCCACTCCATGGGTATAACATACCCTAAATACATATTGTTGTCTTTTCACAGAACCACATATTTACCTTTAAAATGCCGTTACTTTAGAAAGCAGACTTAGAATTCTACAATTCCAAGTCTAACAGATTATATTTATAAGGAAAAGAATAAGACTAATAGTTATTTGGAATTGTGCAATTTCCTCCTGAAATATTTATTGATGTTGCTATATATACATTGGCATTGTTAAGGAGATGTTGTTCAACTAAAGGGAATATGTTTAATGAGAACTCTTCAATTATTATCTCTGTGAAAAAGCTGGGTGAATCTGTACTATTCTTAAGACACAGTATTCTTAAGTTTTAGCACTGATTCAATTTAGACTACAGATTTTTAAAAATCATTTACGTTAGAAAAATAAGGGAGAATAATAAATTTGAGTGAATTTAGTCTTTTTCCATCTGGTGAAACTATTATTTAATAAAAATAATCAAATTAGATATTTTTATATTCCTAAAAGATACATCTTTTTTTCATTTAAAAATATGAACAAGTATATAAACAAGACCACTAGATGTAATTCTCTATAGGAGCCATTCTTTTTTTTTTTTTTAATCAGAGCAATGACAAACAATGATAGCTTTAAATATTTATTTGGGACAAAAGTAACTATCAGTTATATGTCATGAAACACAAACACACACAAACACACACACATAATTTTTTCTTAAAGCGCTACAAATTAGTTGATCCATCTTATGTGTGTATATGAGTACCATTTACTGGAAAACTCTAATATTATAGACATGAAAATAGGCCAGGTGGGGTGGCTCACACCTGTAATCTCAGCACTTTGGGAGGCCAAGGCAGGTGGATCACGAGGTCAGGAGTTCAAGACCAGCCTGGCCAAGATGGTGAAACCATGTCTCAAGTAAAAATACAAAATTTAGCCCATCACAGTGGCAGATGCCTGCACTATCAGCTACTCAGGAGGCTGAGGCAGGAGAATCGCTTGAATCTGGGAGGCGGAGGTTGCAGTGAGCTGAGATCATACCACTGCACTCTAGCCTGGGCGACAGAGCAAGACACTGTCAAAAGAAAGAAAGAAGAAAGAAGCAAGAAGAAAGAAAGAAAGAAAGAAAGAGAGAGAGATGAATGAAAGAAAGAAAGAAAGAAAGAAAGAAAGAAGCAAGGAAGGAAGAGAGAGAGAGAGAGAAAGAAAGGATGACAAATTTTTCAAACACTTAAAACCTTTGTTTTCCCTCCCTAGTGTTTTATTATATTATATATTTTTAATTTTAATTTATTTTATATGATTTGGAAGATAATTTAGTGAAGGATTATAAAAATGATATTACATTTTTATAATATCATTATTATAAAGATATTACCTATAGAAAAAATAGTAAATTGTAAAATATCTAAGGTTTTGTTTATTTTAATAAGATAATCTAAAACGACAAAAGCAAACATAGATTCCTCAGCAACCAGGACTCAGTACCCCGAGGAAAATGCACCCTTTTAGAGAAAAAGGTGTCCTGAAGATGCATTCCTACCCCATAGGTCTTGATGGTACTCAGATTCCATTTGCTGAGTATTTGAAAGGTTGAATGAATCTGCTTTTTGATAAGGCTGTATTGAAATAGAGAAAATGGGCTTTTTCCTCTTCTTTCTTCATTTCTTATATTATATAAATAATGATACTCTTAAAGCCAAAGAAACAAAATGGGGTTGTTTATGATAAGTATGGTCTTAAGGCAGCCTAAGTAAAGTCAATTCTAAATCAAGCAGTCTGCAGAAGTGGGTCAGTCCCAGAGATTCTACATTTGAGCTTCATATGAACAAAAGTACATGACTCAGGCTGCTATGCACTGTTCCTGTTCTGACTCATGCACATGTACTATATACATATATGTATATATAATATGTATCAAGTATATTTGAAACCTAGATATAAAAATATTTAATATAGAACACTCATAAATATTTCAGCTGCTTGTGTTTGTTCACCAAACACTTAAGTTATATTTACTAAATGTCAGGCACTATTCTAAGAGTTGTTTGAATAGTGATTAACTGTAACTGATAGATGGCATTGTTATCTCTATCACACAGGTGAGGAAACTGAGGCATTAGAGTTGTTAACTTACCCAAGGTCACAGCTAGACAATAGCTGATGGCACCTAGCGGATGATGGCTGATTACCAGGAATTGAATAAGATGACTCTGGCCATACATGCTGCTGTCCCCAATGTGGTTCAGATATTGGAAAGGCTGACTTCTT
Organism: Symphalangus syndactylus; assembly: GCF_028878055.3. Lineage (NCBI taxonomy): Eukaryota > Metazoa > Chordata > Mammalia > Primates > Hylobatidae > Symphalangus > Symphalangus syndactylus. The sequence goes on from NC_072428.2 coordinate 18,781,201, forward strand.
GTCTAGCTACATTGAGAAATGTAGGTACATGACATACTTTGTTGGAGTTAGCAAACACTTTATTTAGCATACCCTTAGATTCAAAGTTCTAGGACATGTTTGCCTTCACCTAGGAGACCAAAAATGAGTGCACTGTTGGGCCAACAATTCAAGAAATATAATTGTCTGCCATATGTCAAAGCAAAACAAGATCAGTCTTATGGGATCTTTTATATCATTCTGCTTTGTCTTCCTCTAAATCACTGGAGAATTCTTGAAGACTCTGAAAATATTCAGGTATCATTACTTTTTGGAAAGACAAATTGCTGATTCAGGCTTAAGAGATACTTTTGGCCCAAAACAATATCCCCTGCTTTCTCAGAAATAATTACATAGCCCTACCGTCTGCTGTGGTTTGGTGGTAAGAGACCTGATCATTTTGAGTGAGTGCTGTCTCTGGCATTGACCGGAAACATTGTGTGGATGACATTTTGTGAACTTCTAGAGATTTGATTCTTTTGCAGAAGGCTACCAAAAAAGGTTCGAGGGCACTGGCAATCTGTAGGTGGGCTGTCAATCTGCAGAAAGTCCAAGGGTAAGGGATCATCATAAAATTTCTGGGCATAGTCTGGTTGGTAAGTATCAGGTTTTGCCAACAGCCATGATTGGCAAGATACAGGCATACCCATTACCCCAAACTGTTAAAGAATTACAAACATCTGCAAGTCTGCTACGATGCTGGAAGCCCTTAATTCCCCACTTGGCCTAATGTCTCATGTCATTATACTGCTCGATCCAGAAGGGGGCACATTGGGACTTGGGCCCTAAAGAATAAGTGTTTACTGGACAAAAGACAGTGATGCAAACACTAGCCCTACAAATGGTCATGCCTGGAAGACTTTTTGAATTAGATGTTTCTGTGACTGAAGAAGGAAAGATTTTTCCTTTCCTTCTCCAGGGGGAGGGTAGCCAATGAATGCCCGTTGGCTTGTGTTTTCAATTGTTCAATGGGGGTGAACAATGATACACCCTGTTTGAAAATGGTTCCCTGCAGTTTACCAGGCTCTTTTCCAAACAGAGGCCCTAACTGGAGACATGCCAATGGAGGTAAAAACAGCTTACCTATTAATGGATAGGTGGATGGTGGATGGCCTATGTGCCAGAACTACATTAGCCATAGCACAAAGCAGTATTTTGTTTAGGTGGCATGAGTATCTCCAGCAGAGAGGGCACATTCCATCTAGCCTTCTGTCTGTAGAACAACAGGCCCTGCCGGGAATGTAAAATGTATTGTAGATTTAAAACCAGTCCCAACGCTGCCCCTAGAGAAACCCCACCAAATAAATGAAGGAGATGGGAACCACTCAAGGATGCTTATTACACAGATGACTTCACTGTGGGTCAACCACCCAAGTGGACTGATATGGCTAGGCAACCAAACACCAATATCATATGGCTGGAATTGGGAACACGATATAGCAGCCAATGGACAGAGCTACAAGCTGAGAGTTGAGTGATTGTGAAAGAGCCACATCCAGTAACTCTGTGTCCTGATTTCCTGGGAAGTCCTGCAAATTTGCCAGACCCACATCAGCGGTAGCACAAAACAGGTGAACCTTGTGAATAAATCAAGGGAAAAGTATCAATAATCCATAAATGGAAGGCTGTTGTGAAGGGTAGAGTTATGGGCAGACAACTGGAACTGATCACAACCACCAGGGGCTGAAGTTACAGTGCCCCACGTAGCAGCTCACCAACAACCGTTCCCTAGTGGAAATATAGAAGATTTGGCCCAAGCCTGGTCAATAGTCACCTCTGAAGAAGCAGCTATAGCACATTGGATATATCATGAGGGAGGTCCTAGGGGGCTGTATTCTACTTGGAAACTGGCCCCAAAATCAGGCTTATCAGTGTCCAAACAAAACACAGAAAAGAATTCAAAATTACCCTGTCTGTTGCCATGCCTATCCTCAGCAAGTGCTGTTGAAACTAGAAAAGTTCCCTTGTCCCTCTCGTAGAGCACGCAGTGAAAGTGTGGCTCACTTCTTCGGTGCTCCGCTGCTCAAACCTCTAGGGGGAGCATGCAGATGGGCAGGTTGTGGGGACTCAACCCCATGGCCATGTCTAGGGGTGAATGTTTACAGTTCCTGAAGCACCAGTGGGCATGTGTTACAGGGTGCTCTTTTAGTTTAGCCATCAGTAGGCAGCTTGTGTTAGACAGCTCAATTGGACCCCATGCCTTATCACAAGAACAGAGGGTTTTCTGTATTTGGGGTTTCTTGCCTTGGTGTACCAGAAGAATCGCATCACACGTGGGCTTGGAGAATGAGGGCAAGGTTTTATTGAGTGGAAGTAGCTCTCAGCAGATGGGAGAGGCGGCAGGGAGATGGAGTAGGAAGGTGGTTTTCCCCTAGAGTCCAGCTGCTTAGCAGCCCAGCTCTCCTCTGATTGTGCCAGCCAAACTCCATGTCATTCAGCCAGTTGATGGCCTGCTGGCATCAGGCAGTGTGCTCCAATGCTGGTGCATTCCTCTTGACATCCAGCTGAGGCAGGCAAATAGGATCTAGAGGCAGGGAACATAAGGCCAATTCACACTTCAGCTATGAGAGGAAATATCCTCTCCATAGGGCATATGCAGAGTAATTGACTTTAACTTTATTTCATCCTCTTCATTTACATAGGGCGTACCCAAGGTAACAAATGGAATCCTCTAGAGGGTATTTAAACTCCCCCAATTTCTGTAAAGGGGCCTTTGAGCTCCTATGCTTGGGTCCGCTCCCACACTCTGAGTGTTCTTTTTTCAGTAAATCCCTTCATTCTGTCCTTGCTTTGTGTGTTGTTTCCAATTCTTTGTTCAAGATGCCAAGAACCTGGACACCCTCCACCGTTGACACAGCCACCTGTATCTGTGACTGCTAGGGTTTCAGGGGTTTTTATAGGAAGAGGATGAGGGTGTGGCAGGCCAGGGTGGTCTTGGGAACTGAAACATTTGGGTGCAAAGGCAGGAGTGCCTGTCCTCATCTAGGTCCATGGGCACAGGCCCAGTGGTGGAGCTTTCACCAGGGACCCGCCCTTCTCCCAGCAATTTCCTGTCCCCCTTCCCTATCACCCTGGGCCACCAGAAACATGAAAAGAGAAGAGAGAGGCATTGACACATGGAAAATTGATTATATTGGCCAACTCCCCAAGAACAAGGGCTACCAATAGTTACTCACATGCATAGACACCGTGAGTGACCTCTTGCAAGCTTTCCTGTCAAAAAAAAAAAAAAATCAGACCTTTACTATACAGAGTCTGCAATGCTTGCAACTCATGAATGGGACACCAAGAACAATAACCGACGATCAATAAACACATTTCACAGGCTCCCTAATCCACGATTAGGTAGAAAACTGGGTATTGCATGGCCTACAACTCAAAGAAAGAAGGACTTACAGACAGGCAAAAATGGCCTCTTAAAGGAACAAATTAAGCTCTTGACAGAACTGAGCCTGATGCAAGTCATGCAGGTATGAAAAAAAAAATCAGTGACTCAGAACTCAGTTCCACATGGAATGTTCTGATTTTGTGCTCCCCTTATCCCAATAACATTCATGCAAAGAACCCTGGGATGGGACCTGGGATAGAAAGTGCCACCAAGCTGGACTGGTATCCTTCTTCCCCTGAGGCAGGAGGCTACCACCGCCCTGGACTTGACCCTCACTTTTCTTTTTGATGACGGTCCCAGGAAGAGGCAGTGGTAGTGGGCAGGCAGTGCTCCTATACACTGGAATGGCACTGGTTGGTGGATTTTAGCCAGCCCTGTCACTGTGGAGTCTACAATTCCTCCCACACTGGGATACAAGGTCTGGTATGGCCCTCCCGGGAAGATTTCCAAATCAGCCAAGATCATTGCAGAGGAGAGACCTAATACCAGTTTTATTATAGAAGAGGGGCCGGAGCTCCCCCATGTGTTTCTAATATATTGTTATCTTTTTGTTAGCTTGAGCTACCTTTTCTATTGCTGTTAAATCATCCCCATTAGTGTTTACTTAGATAACCTTGTAGAATTATTTTCCTGGCCTGGGCCCATCATACAGCCCAAATGCAAGGCTGATCTAACTGCTGGGTGTCTTATGCTCCTGAGTAGCCAGTGAGAAACTCCTTTGGACTGAGAAATTACTGGATGAAGACTGGAACTCTGTGTAAACCTGGATAACTAAACAATGTTGGAAATGAGTGCCCTGGATACCCCTGACATCACACGCACGAACATGAGCAGTTGGATGTGACACCAAGTCACCCTGGACACAATGTAAGTTTTTCCCTAAACATGTACTGCAGAGCGGCAAGCACCAAAGCCAGAATTGCTCTGAAGAGCACCACATGCCAGCAACAGGATGGCTTTGTGTGGCTCACCCCAAGAGCAGGGATGCTCTCCTGGGTTGCAGAGATCTGTTGGGAACAAAGTAACCACTCTATATACATCCAGGTAAACAACACTAAGTTTCCCCCCAACTGCCCAGTGCTGATGCACCATTATACCTAGAGACCCAGGCACTTGGTTTGCCACAGATTGGTCTGGTTGGGCAGAAATATATTGGATTGTCCTGAATGGCAGTCAGTGGCTTCGTGGTACTAACCTCTGGCTTTGGCTTCCCCCAGGTGGTTTGGACCGTGAACCCATAGGTGCACTTCAGAATCTCTGACACCATCCCTGTCCCCCTCAACAAACCCATCTGGAGGGGTAGGTAGAGTAGGTCTGCTTTTTCTAGATGAGATTACATATTGACTATATTTGTGCCTTCATGAGGCTTTATTGATATCATGCAGAAGGTAGAAGTCCTTCCAAGATTTGAACAACACCAAGCATGGTTTGGAGGCCTGGAACATTGAAATGACTACAATGAAGCAAGTGCTCTTACCGAATGGAATGTCTCTGGACATGCTGACAGCTGTGCAAAGAGGAACATGTGCCCTTTTATTTATTTTATTTTATTTATTTATTTTTCTTTTTGAGACAGAGTTTCACTCTTGTTGCCTAGGCTGGAATGCAATGGTGCCATCTCGGCTCACTACAACCTCTGCCTGCTGGGTTCAAGTGATTCTCCTGACTCAGCCTCCTGAGTAGCTGGGATTACAGGCATCTGCCACCATGCCCAGCTAATTTTTTTGTATTTTTGGTAGAGATGGGGTTTCACCGTGTTGGCCAGACTGGTCTCAAACTACTGACCTCAGGTGATCCACCCGCCTCGGCCTCCCAAAGTGCTGAGATTGCAGGTGTGAGCCACCACTCCCGGCCACATGTGCCCTTTTGAAAACTGAATGTAATGTATCGATCCCAGAGGAATCAGCTGAAGTTAATCAATTCCTCCTTCCTTTACAAAAGCAATTAGAGCTAATTGACCATATGAGGGGATGATCCTGGTGGTCTACAATAAAGTCATGCTTTACAGGAAAGGGTCCTTGGTGGAAAGCTCTGCTAGTAAGCCTTTTAGGAATCATGTTCTTAGATCTTATTATATTCACCTGTATTTCTGTCAGTATAAATTTTGTTTGCAATGTTTAATAAAGTTAGGGAAAAGGACCTTGCAGGCAATTTCACCCTTTCCTGCTAGCTCAGAAAACATCATGGAAGAGGTGGCTATAAGATTATAAGTAAGAGCTGGTCAGGGGCATGGATTATAGAGTCCCCCAGTACCCCCTTCCACTTTCTTTCTGTTTCCTTCACCATTCTGAGACCCAGCTAGCTGCACGATTTGCCCAACAGGCTTAATGCAAACCAGAACCCTGAACATTCCCAGGCAATGATAAAGGTATATAGGCTGTTGCCTAAAACATTGAAAGAAACTGGCCCTGACCCTGAGCCTTAAAATTCCTTAAACCCTCATATAAACTCTATAACCTGACCCCCTTGCTGCTGACATAATTAGGTATAACACTCCTTTCCCTTGACGTTTTTGCAAGGATTTCTGCAGCCCACTCTGTAAGTTGCTTTAATAAATGCTTTGGACTGATAATTGCGACATTTAGTACTTCTTTCTTTGGAATCCCAACCAGCCCCATCTCAGGGACTATTTGGGATATTCTCTTATGGGAATGTCCCTGCCACCACTTTTAGGGTGATTTCACTCACAGGTTCTGCTGACAATACAGTATGCCTGGTCATCTTCTTTCCCTGGACGCTATCTGGAACAAGGTAGATGAGGTTATCTTGACCCCTTAAATTAAAATAAAATTAGGTATTTTAAGATCATGAATTGAAGCATGTATAAAGTATCTGTTCAGCAGGTCTGCTTTGAGTGGAAGGGCCATGATGAGGTAGAAAACAAATGTATTTGTAAAAGTTCAATAGGACTAGAGTAGGAAAACATACTTGATATTATACTACCATGAATCAAGGATAAGTACAAAGGAGGAGTGACATATGAAGGCAGGTATTTAAAGAAGTTTATTGTAGTTTTTTTTTTTTTTAACAGTGTGGTTTAGTGTGAAAGTTTATGGCAGAGAGTGTAGAGGAGTTACTGGGAAAAAGCAAGAAATATTTCAAGGTAGTTTTCATTATTTCTCAGATTATTTAAACAGTAAACATCACAAATTCAAATACCTTTATGGATCATACTGATACACAACCATATTTATTAAAACACAGAGAAAGCTAAGGATTTAATGAGAAGCTATTCTACCTAAAAGCATTTAAATTCCATTAAAAAGGCAATTTCAGCCCCAGAAAAATCAATATTTATCCTCCTATATATTCTAAGATGGCAAGATGGCTGCTATAAAATGAGAAGGAAATGGATACAAAAGATTTCTTAGACAAAAAAAATACAACCCGATGACTAGCTATGTAAGGAGAATTAGGATGAAGAATGTGTCAATGACAGCAGCAACATTCCTAAGCTGGATTGCAGGAAAATGATGAATTTGGAGGAAGAGTCATTCAAAGTAGATCCACTTTAGAAACCTTTGTTGGGTTTCTTGTTTCTTTCCAGTTTACCAGTTATGACAAGTACTCCAGCCAAGGTTTTTAAATAAGATAGTATCTTATCATACTCTAGCATCCTTAAATAGGAATTATTTCTTTTTACTAACCAGGAGTTTCTCTAAAGTAGACATATTGTCAGAAGATTTTTTTAAAATTTTCAAAATCTATGCAACTAATCTCAGTGCCAGCATCCTCTTTTATCTGGGAATTGTTTATCACTGAGTCAACAACATATTTTTTCTCTTATAAGGCAGTTTTACTGAGGCTTAACATTTGATGTCACTAAATGAAAGTGACACACGACTCATATCAAAATGGAAAAAGCCAATCTCCGAACTCCATTTTAAATAAATAGAGCTTACAACCCCTTAGCGAGATGAATAAGCTTTTTTGCTTTATTGGCTTTTGACAGAGTTGTAGACACAAACATGGATTGGCTGATGCAGCAGAAATTTTGCAGTTTAGTAGTTCTAAGATACTATATTGCACTTGCTAAAATACACACAAACATTTAATATTCTTTTATGAAATTAAATATGCCCTGTAACTTTCAATGAAATGCTAAAATATATATTTCTGTATGCAGATGGTCTTTGAGAATAATTTTACCTAGCTAAATGTTCATGAAGTAGTTTTCTTCTTTCATGATTCCTTATTATGAATATACTGCTGTGTGAAATATAAACAGACACTACATTTTTCCTACCTAAACCATTCAATAGCTGTATAATTTGATATTTGCATCTAGAGTGACAAATTTTGCTAGGAGAGCTAGATCATGCCAAATAGGTGTTCAAATGATGTTTACAAGAAAGACATTTCATGTTTATAGTATAATGTTAAGTGGAAAAGCAGAATACAAAATTGCATGCACAGTGTAGCGATTTCCAAACATGGCTTCAAATTCTTTAATATTTACTCCACTAAGAGGAAAGGTCCAAGTACCCACCCTCTTGAATCTGGATGAGTTTGTGGACTGCTTCAACCAATGGAATGTGGGACAAGTGTTGCCATTTGACTTCTGAGACTAAACCAGAAAAAGCCGTGTTCCTGAGCCACCATGTAAGAAATCAGACTACCCTGAGACTGTCACTGTTGAGAAGCCATAGAAGGTGCTCTGGCAGTTCAGGCTGAGCCCAGCCCACATAGACAGGTGAGTGAAAATGCCAGATGGAACTGGACCCTGCAGATAAGCTGTTCTAGCCTGTCACCATTTCATGTCCCTAGCTGAAGACCCACATGTAGGAGGACAGAGGAAGACTGGCCTCCATGTGTCCTTTTTGAATTTCTAAACAATCAGATTCTTGTATATAATAAACTGTCTCTTTACATGCTGGTGGTGTGTTGTAGCAACTTCACATCAGCTTTCAAAGGATAATAGTTATATTTTTCAGGTCTTGTGCAAGCAAATTGTGGCAAAAATTTTTTATTTTTTAATAAAAATAAAAATTAAACATTATTAAAAACAAAGTGAATACATATTCAAAACTCATTACTTCGTAATTACTTTACGACTTGAAAGTAGAGATTATGTCTTCAACTTGAGCCAAATGTATCATATTGCATTTTAAATACTAACTTAGTCAATGGTTATAATATATTCATATATTGTGTGTATATATATATATATATATATATATATATAAAACCATGAAATATTCACATGGTCATAATCTATGAACCTTGCATATTTAAAAGTTATTGATTATGTCTTAATAATAATGAAATGTTTAAAAATTTGAGAATCCACCATCAAAACATTTTTAGGAGTATATGCAGTATTAGAATATGGAGGTATGAATTAATAGGTCCTAGAAAAAACATTATATTTGTTTTTCTTTCATTTTAAGAGCTTGGATCAACATATACTCTGTTGAATCAGTCATATATGTCAATATCTAGTGATTATTAAGAGTAATACATGCAAATGATTTTATGATAAAAATTATTTATATTGTACATCAGTTACATCCACTAAAAATTCCAATACTACTTGTAAACGGCCCCAAAGCCCTGATGAAAAATACTTTGCCAAACTAAACCCATGTGAAATCTAATTTTGCTTGAGCTTCTTATGAAATTAATTTTAATGCCTAATCATACACGCTTCATGCTGACAAAATCCATATTGAAGTTAATGAGACAGGTGTCTCAAAGGAATATGTGATAGTTTATTCTCCTCAAACAGTAGTAGTTCAAAGATATGGGCTTCAATAATTTCTTCTCCACCAACCTTTACAAGAAAATAATAAAAAGCCCTCAAATATATTAGAACTAAATCTTCGTGAAAAATTAGGCAAAGAGTTAAGTTAGGTTTACAGCACCAAAATATTCAATGACAAAACTCAATTATTCTCTTTTATTTTTATAAGTAATTGTCTTTGTATTAAAATATTTTTGTTGTATGTTTTTATCTCTCCCTCTCATCTCAAAAATGTTCAAGTCACACATCCTAATGAAGATGAGAAATTCTGCTTCAAAAAAGGATAGACCAGGTGTGGGTGGCTCACACCTATAATCCCAACACTTTGGGAGGCCACCTGAGGTCAGGAGTTTGAGATCAGCCTGGCCAACATGGTGAACCCCATCTCTACTAAAAAATACAGAAATAAGCTGAGCGTGGTGGCATGAGCCTGTAATCCCAGCTACTCAGGAGGCTGAGGCAGGAGAATCGCTTGAACCCAGGAGGCTGAGGTTGCAGTGAGCCAAGATTGCCCCACTGCACTCCAGCCTGGGCCACAGAGGGAGACTCTGTCTCAAAAACAAACAAACAAACAAATGAATAAATAAAATAACAGAATAGATTTAAGATACATACTAAAACTTTTTGACAAGCCATTGTGTAACTGACTGTAAATGCCAAGGTCATGATTTTATCTATAATCTGTGGAAATATATACTCTTACTAAGATGTTCCAAAGATTACCCAAAACCAATGATTCAAATTAGTTCATAAATATTTTATAAATATTTAAGTACATAAATATTTTATACATTTTAATTTAAAAATACACAATTGTCTTTGCAAATATCAGATGCCTTCAATATTTTATTTTATCTTCAGACTATAAATAATGGGATTATATTTTAAAATGGTATAAATGTTTTTACCCTTTGTTAGTCTAAGATGCTTTTTAAAAATGAATATTGGCCAAGTGCGGTGGCTCACACCTGTAATCCCAACACTTTAGGAGGCCCAGGTAGGTGGATCACAAGGTCAGGAGATTGAGACCATCCTGGCCAAAATGGTAAAACCCTGTCTCTACTAAAAACACAAAAATTAGCCAGGTGTGGTGGCACATGCCTGTAGTTTCAGCTACTTGGGAGGCAAAGTCAGGAAAATCACTTGAACCAGGGAGGCAGAGGTTGCAGCAAGCCAAGATCATGCCACTGCACTGCAGCCTGGCAGTGGAGCAAGACTCCATCTTAAAAAATATATATATTATATTTATCAGCCATGGTAAAAACACTTATAAGATTCAGAAACATCTGTTCAGTACTTGTGATTGTTTAGCAGTTGTCCTGCTACCACACAGTGAATGCTTACAGCTTTTAAAATAATTTGAGAGTACAAAGAGTTTCAGAGTATGACTTTACATTTATGAAGAGGTTGTAATTGTATGGCCTTTTATTTCTAAAGAGCTTTCAAATAATGCTAAAGAAGAAATGTCTAGTCATAAAATAATAATCACCATCTGAACATATCAAACCCAATCAAATCAGAAACAGCATTAAAGCAATATGCCAAAAATGTTCACCAAATATGCAAAATATTGTGATGGGACTTAACAAGCTCTTGGGTTTGCAAAATGGTTTTATACCCCCTACAAATTAAAGATTATCTTGAAACAAAACACACTAAATTAGAAAACAGAACTTCCTATGTATTCAACAAAAAATTATGAGTTCTATTTTTTAACTATGCAAAAAAGACATTTTAATAGACTATTTTTTAGAAGAATTTCATGTTCATAGCAAAATTGAGCAGAAGGTACAAAGATTTTCCATATGCTCCCCCACCCCCACACATGCATAACCTCCCACACTATTAACATCCTTTTCAGAGTGTCACAATTAATTAACACAATTGACTTGTCACAATTAATGAACCTATATTAACACTTAATAATCACACAAAGTCTGTATTTTACATTAGGGTTTCCTCTCAGTGTTGTACATTCTGCAGGTTTGGGTAACTGTATAATTACATGTATCCACCATTATAGTATTGTTCAGAGTATTTTCATTGCCCTAAACATTCTCTGTCCTCTGCCTGTTAACTTCTCCCTCTCTGCTAAACCCCTGGCAATCATTTATCTTTTTACTGTCTCTGTCATTTTGCCTTTTACAGAAAGTCACATAGTCGAAAACATACAGTATGTAGTCCTCTTAGATTGGCTTCTTTCAATTAGTAATATGCATTTAAGTTTCCTCCATGTGTTTTTCATGGCTGAATAGCTCATTTCTCTTTAGCACTAAATAATATTTCACTGTCTGAATGTACCACAGTTTATTTTATCCATTCACCTATTGAAGGGCACCTTGGTTGCTTCCAAGTTTTGGCAATTATGAATAAAGCTGCTATAAATATTCACATAAAAATGTTTATGTGAACACAAGTTTTCAAGTCCTTTGAGTAAATACAGTGGAATGCTTACCATATGATTGCTGGACCATATGGTAAGAGTATGTTTAGTTTGGTAAAAAGCTGCCAAACTGTCTTTCAAAGTGGCTGTACCATTTTGCATTCCTGTCAGCAATGGCTGAGAGTTTCTGTTGCTAGAAAACATTTTCGACTCAATAATTTTGGCTTAGATGTAATAAGAGAGCAGCAATTTCCCCTGGTACCTCCCATCTGAAAAGACAAAAAAAAAGCAGAATAAAAAGAAAAAACATGCCTATGAGAGAGTAGCTCACAAGACATTGGATGAGGCAACAAAGGAAAGTGATTCCCACCAAACAGAATGTAAAGTCCAATAATTGAAAGAGTACTGGGTAGAGCAGTTAGAAAGAGTTTTGTCTCAATAATGGGCAAAAAAAAAAAAAGCTAAAATAAACACTACTGATATTGTCTTAGAAGATTAAAAGCAGGACTCTTTCCAATTAACTTAATAATGTTCCATAGTAATGATTAAGAATGTTATGCTGAGCACGGTGGCTCACGCCTGTAATCCTAACACTTTGGGAGGCCGAGGTGGGTGGATCACCTGAGGTCGGGAGTTTAAGACCAGCCTGACCAACACGGAGAAACCCAGTCTCTACTAAAAATACGAAGTTAGCCAGGCATGGTGGCACATACCTGTAATCCCAGCTACTTGGGAGGCTGAAGCAGGAGAATTGCTTGGTAACTTAACAAAACTTAACAGTCATGTAAAGAGGAAATCCATAATGAGTATTGGGAGAATCCACCCCCAATATTTCAATGTAGGTTCTTTCTATTTCCCATAAGTGTTGGCCAGCTGAGAAATAAAGAGAGACAGTACAAAGAAAGGAATGTTACAGCTGGGCCGCCAGGGGTAACATCACATATCGGTAGGACCGTGATGCCCACCTGAGTCTTAGACCAACAAGTTTTTATTAAAGATTTCAAAAGGGGAGGGGGTGTAAGAACAGAGAGTAGGTACAAAGATCACATCCTTCAAAACAACAAAAAGCAGAACCACTGATAAGGGTCTAACAAAGATCGCATGCTTCTGAGAGAACAGGGCAAAGGGCAAAAGCAGAACCACGGATAAGGGTCCAACAAAGATCACAAGGCAAAGGGCAAAAACAGAACCACTGATAAGGTTCCAACAAAGATCACAGGGCAAAGGGTAAAAGCACAACCACTGATAAGGTTCTATGTTCAGCGGTGCACGTATTGTCTTGATAAACATCTTAAACAACAGAAAATAGGTTTTGAGAGCAGAGAATCAGTCTGACCACAAATTTACCTGGGCTGAGTTTTCCCAACCCTAGTAAGCCTGAGGGTTCTGCAGGAGACCAGGGCATATCTCAGTCTTTATCTCAACTGCACAACACAGACATTCCCAGAGTGGCCGCTTATAGACCTCCCCCCAGGAACACATTCTTTTCCCAGGGTATTAATATTAATATTCCTTGCTAGGAAAATAATTTAGTGATGTGTTTCCTACTTGCACATCCGTTTATAGTCTCTCTGCAAGAAGAAAAATATGGCTCTTTTTGCCCGACCCCACAGGCTGTCAGACCTTATGGTTGTCTTCCTTTGTTCCATAAAAATCGCTATTATTCTGTTCTTTTTCAAGGTGCACTGATTTCATATTGTTCAAACACACATGTTTTACAATCAATTTGTACAGTTAACACAATTATCATAGTGGTCCTGAGGTGAGGTACATCCTCATCTTATGAAGATAACAGGATTAAGAGATTAAAGTAAAGAGAGGCATAAGAAATTATCAAAGTATTATTTGAGAACTGATAAATATCCATATTAAGATGAAATCTTCACAATTTATGTTCCTCTGCCATGACTCCAGCCAGTCCCTCCGTTCAGGGTCCCTGACTTCCCATAACAAATGAGAGAAAAAAATTATCAATTAAATTTACCCAGAAATTATACAGATGCTAGAATTAGTGGATACATTTATTATAATGGTACCCATGGAACAAAAATCCTAAAGGAAAGATTAAACATGTTAAATTGAAGCATAGAAGAAATATATATTTAAAAAAAAAAAGCTAAACTTCTAGAAATAGAAACTAGAATGTCTAAAATAAAAAATTTAATTAATGGCATTAGGATGATTAAACATGGCAAAAAAAAAAAGGTTGGTGAGCATGAAAACAAGGAAAAAGAAACTACTCAAAACAAACCACATAATGAAGAATAGATGAATTAACAAATTACTAGTGAGCTGTGAAACAACTTCAAATAGCTTACCTAATACTGTGAAATAGGAGGTTCCAATAGGGGATTAACAGGAAAAAATAAAACTAATGCTTTTATAAAAAATTATTAAAATAAAATTTATTAAAAATAAAAATAATCATTTATTAAAAGCATTATTCAAGTTGGTATTTCAAAAACAGTTACCAATTTGATGAAAATTGTATAGCTGCAGATCTAAGAAACTCAACAAACCCCAAGCTTAAGAAACATAATGAAATTAGACTGGGCACCTTGGTTCATGCCTGTAATCCCAACACTTTGGGAGGATGAGGAGGGCGGATCACCTGATGTCAAGAGTTCAAGACCAGCCTGTCCAACACGGTAAAACCCTGTCTTTCCTAAAAATACAAAAAAAAATTAGCCAGGCATGGTGGCAGGTACTTGTAATCCCATCTACTCTGGAGGCTGAGGAAGGAGAAGTGCTTGAACCAGGGAAGCAAATGTTGCAGTTAGCTGAGATTGCGCCATTGCATTCCAGCCTGGGTGACAAAAGTGAGATTCCATCTCAAAAAAAAAAAAAAAACACAAAAAGAATCATAATGAAATCAAATACAAGCAGGCCACAATAAAATTGCTTAAACAAGTGAAAATCCTAAAATCAGCAAAAGAAGAGGTGGTGTGGCTATATTAATATCAAAGTAAGTTGATTACAGAGGAAAGAATATTACCAGGCTATAAAAGAGTGATTTTTATAATCATAATGCAGTCAGTTTATCAACAGGACCTGAATAAACCTAAATTATTACATATATATAATAACAGAAGTTCAAAATTCATAAAACAAGAGCTGTAGAACAATAAGGAGAAATAGGCAATTCTACAAATAAAGTCAGAGATTTTAACACCTCTGCTGGTATTTGTTAAAAAAAGTATTTTTAAAAAATCAGTAAGTATGTAGAAGTTTAGCAACACTATCAACCAACTTGCTAGTGGTTGATATATATTTATAGAAATTTCCATCCAATAATGGCAAAATGTTCATTTTTTTCAAGTGTATATGGACCATTTACCATCATAAAAGCTACTTAAAACTATAAAATAAGTCTTGACAAGTTTAAAAAGTTCTAAATTATACAAACTATCTACTATGAACACAATAAAATTAAACCAGAAAGCAATTCCAAAAAGATATCTGGAAAAACAAATACATATGTGCAAACTGTATAACTCTTATGCAAATAATCAAAGCATCAAAGAAAATATCAAAAGCAAAATTAAAATTTATTTTAAATTAAATACAGATAAAAATGCAACATATCTGTGAAAATGCAAAATTACCTGCAAATTTTGCATAATAAAGCTAATGCAGTATAAGAAGGAAATTCATTGCAGTAAACATTTACATTAGAAAAGATTAAATTCTCAAATGAGTGATCTCAGTATCCACCTTAAGAAACCAGTAGAAGAGGAGCAAAGAAAACCCAAAATATGAGTAAAGAAATTAATAGAAGAGTCAACATCAATGAAATAGAAAACAGAAAAATAATAAAATGAAAAACTATTTCTCTAAAAAGATCAATAAAATTGATAACTATCTGACCAACTTGATTGGAAATAAGAGTATAAAAATTCCAATGTCAGTGATTGAAGAGTTGACTACCATACAATCTACAAATGTTAAATGGGTGATAAGAAAATATTCTGAACAACTTTATACAAAGGCATTTGACAATTTAAATGAAATGAAATTGTGTAAATGATACAAACTACCAAAATTCACTAAGAAGTAACAGAGAATCTTAAGGGCCCCATATTGATAAAAATAAATGTATAATTGAAATCCTTCTTTTACAGAGACTTCAGATTCAGATGAATTCACTGGTTAATTCTAACCATTATTTAAGAAATAATACTATACACAAATTTTGCAAAGATTTGGAAGAAAGATGATCTTTCCCACTTCATATCATCATGTCCACATTTCTTTAATTCAAAAGACAGACATTACAGGAATCAAAAAGTGTATAATAAAGATAATACACTATGACCAAGTGGAATTTGTCCCAGGAATGCAAAGTTTGTTTAAAATTTGAAAATTAATCATTGTCAATCATCATATTAACAGAATAAAATTAAATATATAATCATACAAAAAGATGCAAAACAAAATATTTGCACAAAATTCAAGTTCAATTCCTACTAAAACCTCTTAGCAAACCAGGTATAACACATAACATTCTTAACTTAATAAAGAAAATCTATGAAAACCATACAGCTAGCACCTTACTTAATGATGAAAGACATAATGCTTTTTCTGTAAGGTCAAAAACAAGTCAAAGAGGTCTATGTGCACCACTTACTAAACTAGATGCTGAGGCCAAATCCTAAAACGTAACAGTTAATTAATGTTCTTGCATGAAATAACGCATAAATATTATTGTTAGTTTTACAAGTATTATATAAAAGCAGATTGCTAAAATACATAATTTGAAGGTTGTAAGAAATAAAGGTTAAATTTATTCAAAATAATTATAATTCAATTGCATAAATCTAGGGATATTTCTTTTATTTTTTCCATGTGTTTGCTTCACATAATATATGTGTAAAATGATGAATATAAGAAAAATTATTTAGCTTTTAGAAAATATGTGATACATAAACAAAAGTAGATGAATGTGTGCTAAATCATTTATTAACATTATTTATTAAGTAAGCAGTGATGCCTGATAGCAATAGCAAGTAAAACCTCAGAAAGAGAAGCTCACATAGAAGCTATTGTCAAAATGCAGTCTTTTCATTTTTGTTGCACTTAGAGGCATGAGCTACTAAAACAATTCCAACAGCTTTTTTTTTTTTCTTTTTTAAGATGGAGTCTCACTCTGTTGCCCAGGCTGGAGTGCAGGGGCACCATCTCTGCTCACTGCAACTTCCGCCTCCCAAGTTCAAGCAATTCTCCTGCTTCAGCCTCCCAAGTAGCTGGGACTACAGGCGCGTGCCACCATGCCCAGCTAATTTTTTTTGTATTTTTAGTAGACTCAGGGTTTCACCACGTTAGCCAGGATGGTCTTAATCTCCTGACCTTGTGATCCGCCTGCCTTGGCCTCCCAAACTCCTGGGATTACATGTGTGAGCCACCCTGCCTGGAATCCAACAGCTTTTAAATGAGTACAACTTAATACCACACTTATTTCAGTATGCATACTTGTTTGCAATCAAGATAGTAATGCATTCCAGAATTTCTATTTATTTGTGTATTTATGTGTGTATGTATTTATTTTCACTAAATTACTGAGAAAAGTCAAGCCTCTATCATTAACATTTCAGATAAAATACCTTAATATTTTTCCTTTAAATTCTTTTTCATTGATACATAATATTTTACATATTTATATATTACCTGTGATATTTTGTTACATGCATAAAATGTGTAATAATCAAGCCAAGATATTTGGGATATGCAAAACCTTAAGTATGTATCATTTTATGTGTTGGGAACATTTCAAGTCTTATCTTCTAGCTACTTTGAAATATCAATATATTATAATTAACTATACCCTACTTTGCTATCAAGAACTAGAACTTACACCTTCTAGCTAACTGTACGTTTGTACCCATTAATCAATTTTTCTTTATCCTCCCACCACACCCCAAACCTTCCTAACCTCGAGATCAACTTTTTTTAGTCCCCACATATGAGTGAGTACACGTGATAATTGTCTTTTGGTGCCTGGCTTATGTCACGTAACATGACCTATAATTCCTTCTATATAGCTGCCAATGAGACGATTTTATTCTTTTTTGTGGCTGAATAGTATTTCATTGTGTATATATGCCATATTTTCTTTATCCATTCATTTGAACATTTAGATTGATTCCATATATTTGCTGCTGTGAACAGTGGTACAATGAACTTGCCAGTGTAGATATCCCTTTGTTATAGTGACATTTTTCTTTGGATAAATACAGTTAAGTGATTGCCAAATTATGTGGTTATCAGGAAGAAGTGAAAATGGCTGGTTCCTGCCTTAACTGATGACATTATCTTGTGAAATTCCTTCTCTTGGACAATGAGTCTCAGAAGCTCCCTGCTGAGCACCTTGTGACCCCCACCCCTGCCCACCAGAGAACAACCCCTTTGACTGTAAGTTCCACTACCTACACAAATCCTATAAAACTGCCCCACCCCATCTCCCTTCACTGGCTTCTTTTTCAGACTCAGCCCACCGGCACCTAGGTGACATAAACAGCTTGATTGCTCACACAGAGCCTGTTTGGTGGTCTCTTCACCCAGATGTGCATGACAGTGGTAATTCTATGTTTAGGTTTTTCAAGAAATTGCCATGCTGTTTTCCATAGTGGCTGTACTAATTTCCGTTACTAGCAGGAGTGCATAAAAAATCTCCCTTTTCTCTGCATCCTCACCAGCATTTGTTATGTTTGTGTTTTTAATGACAGCCATTTTAACTGGGATAAGATACTATCTCATTGTGGTTTTGATTTGCACTTCCCTGATGATTAATAATGTTGAACATTTTTTCATATACCTATTGTCTATTTGTATGTCTTATTGTGGGAATTGTCTATTCAGGTCTTTTGCCCACGTTTTAATATGATTATTTTTCTTACTCTTGAGTTGCTTGAATTTCTTGTATTCTAGATATCAGCCTTTGTTTGATGAATAGTTTGCAAATATTTTCTTCCATCTGATAAATTGACTCTTCACTCTGCTGATTGTTTCGTTTGCTACAAACTCTTTAATTTTCTTGCTGACAAATCTGAATATCTATCATTAAAATTGTTACAGTAGCATGTATGGCTTAATGATATGTTTAATTGACTAAATGGGCCAAATACAAAATTGCAGAGCTGTGAGTTATCGCTTTTATGTAGCAGCAACAGATATTAGCCCATGACTCCAGGTGAGCAAGAAAAGACTTTTTCTGGTTATGATTATCTTAGGTTTACCCGGATAATCCAAAATAATATCCTCATCTTGAAATCCATAATTTAATCACATCTATAAAGACCCTATTTCCATATATACTCATTTTTATATATGTTATTGTATTAGTCCATTTTCACACTGCTAATAAAGACATACCTGAGACTGGGTAATTATATATAAAAATGAGTTTTAATGGACTCACAGTTTTAAATGGCTGGGGAGGCCTCACAATCATGGTGGAAGGCAAAGGAGGAGAAAAGGCACATCTTACATGGTGACAGGCAAGACAGCTTGTGCAGGGGAACTCCCATTTATAAACCCATCAGATCTCATGCGGCTTATTCACTATCACCAGAACAGTATGGGGAAAATCACCCTTGTGATTCAATTATCTCCACCTGGCCCCATCCATGACACATGGAAGTTATTATAATTCATGGTGAAATTTGGGTGGGGACATGGCCAAACTGTATCAGTTATTGATGTTTATAATAAGCTCCCATGGAGTTTAGGGTTGCTGACAACTACCCAAAAGGTTGTGTCTTATTTGGGGAGAGATTTTTTGTATGAAAGCATGGGCCTGGAGAGTGGGAGAGATACATTCTATTTTCAGATACTTCTTTCTAGTTCCAGAACATTGACATAGGCATTCAGATCACATCTTGGCTCACTGCAAACTCCACCTCTCAGGTTCAAGTGATTCTCCTGCCTCAGCCTCCCAAGTAGCTGTAACTACAGGTGTTTACCACCATGCCCAGCTAATTTTTATATTTTTAGTAGAGATGAGGTTTCACCATGTTGGCCATGATGGTCTCGATCCCTTGACCTCATGGTCCACTTCCCTCGGGCTCCCAAAGTGTTGGGATTACAGGCGTGAGCCACTGCGCCAGGCCAAACAAGTCAAACTTTCATCTTGCGTTTTGATTTTAAACCAAGAGTTTCAATCTTATGACAATCAGGTAGTGACACTTGTCGTTGTTAGGAAATCCTAACAATTATTTTCATTTTTAAACACTCATTTTGAGTGGCTTGAAACCAACTCAAAGTTGCAGAGGCATGAGTACTGAGTGTTTAAAAATAAAAATCTTAAAAATTCTCATTATATTTAAAAAATTAAGAATAAATTTTCACTAAAATCTCAAAATTTAAAACTGCTGAGAAAGCTGCTTATTGACTCTCCTCTATTAAAAAATGAATTAAGAAATCTGAATGAAGGTCAGGAAATTTATGTTTCAAAGTTGAACCCTCTTTAAAAAATTCTAATCAGCCTATTAAAAAATATCTTTTATTTTAATAAGACAAGCTACTTTAAAAATAAAGAGGGAAAAGTTCTTAATACAGCTGTGTTCCTACAGGAATTGCTTTTTTAATATTAAACCGTTTTTTAGGAAAAATGAGATAGAAATTAAAGGAGATTCTGTAGATCTTCTTGGAGATTAAGGAATATAACAACTTACAATGGAACGTGTATACCAGTCTTTTAATGGAGTACAAAACTGTATTCATAAATGATAAAGTAAAAACTTGTTGCCACTTGAACTACTCAGGGATCAAATAAGAGCAGAAATAAAATAGCTAACACACAAACTTTATCTACACTGTGTTAGGTACTAATTGATGTGCTACATATATTAATTCATGTAATCCTCATGAAAAGGTATTATTTTAAACTATGTTTTATAGATGAGTACATATAGCATAGGATAGCTAAAATTCCCTAAGCCACACACTTACGATTTGGTGACAGACAATCCAGGTCCAGCCAAAATCTATGCTGCTGAATACTAATAAATATTGTATCTTAGACCAATTGAAATGCTCTCTTACTGAGGGAAAGATGAAGAATTTTCAGAATGCATCTCATACCAAAAAATAAACACATAACCACCATCAATAGCTCATTTAAGGTAAACAACATGTGGTTTATGGTTTTCCATAGCCTTTTAAAGATTTTTTTTTGCAGATTTTGTTAATGTTCAGTAAACCATGTATAAGTTCAAACACTGGTGATTTTCTTTCATAATATGGTTGAATCATTTTCAATGATACATTTTTATACTTCAATTTATAAAATATGAATATACATTTCTGGGAAATTAAGTTTAAAAGTGAACAAAATGAATTATAAAACATTGTTTGGCTGCCACGAGTATCTTTCTTTTCAAACTTTCACACCATAAGTATTTATTCTAGAAAATAGTAGGTCAAAAATCATAATTAGGAATAATTACAGTTTTACATATTCCAAGTGGAAATTATTATTTTCCAAATCACTAAATTCACCCATCTCTGGTATATCTCCACATATTAGTGTAAGTATATTTGTTTTCCATTACTTCTGTAACAACTTACCACAAGCTTAGTAAGTTAAAACAGCACAAGTTTCCTCTTCTACAGCTCTGGAAGTCAAAAATTTAAATTCAAGGTGTTGGCGGAACTGCTTTTCCTCTAGAAGATTCAGGAAAAAATACTCTTGCTTGCTTTTTTCAGTTTGTAGAAGCTACCTGAATTCCTTGGTTTGTGGCCCCTTCCTACATCTTCAAAGCCAGCAGCATAGCATCTTCCAATTGGCCTCTCTGTTTCCATCATTGCATTGCCTTTTGCTCTTTGATTCTAATATTCCCAACTCCCTTAGATAAACAGCCTTATGATTATCTTGGGTTTACCCGGATAATCCAAAATAATATCCTCATCTTGAAATCCATAAGTTAATCACATCTACAAAGACCCTATTTCCATTCAAGGTAAAATATTCACAAGTTCCACAAATTAGGTTGGTGGAGACTATTATTCAGTGACTAAAAAAAAATTTTCTAGTATTAGATAGGGGTAACTTTGCATTAAAACTTGGATAATTTTAGTGGCTGACTTTCCTGAACAGATACATTTAACTATGTCATAGATCCTAGAATTTTCAACACCATAAGAAGTTTTAACATTGTAACGTAGAATACTTCACCATTAAAAATAAAGTATCCCATTTTAAAGACAAAACACTAAAGTCTCTAGAGTTTGTGTCTTATTAAATATTAAATCACTCTCTTGTGTCATAGATTTATTTCTTGGTCTCATTACTCTTGAATGTTTCCCTGGTCTTGCTTATTATCAAAATAAATATGTTCATTTCAGATATTTTGACCACTGTATTTCCTCTCTTCAAAAAGAAAAACAGAAAAATCTTTACAAATGGTTGAGTAATAGGCATACTTGGGAGAAATTCAGAATTACTGTTAAAATGGATTCTTTTGCAGGTGTCTGGATAAGAAACTGACCGCATCACTGATTTTTGGCAAAGTAACTGATGTACAAGCAGTCTAAAATAGAAAATGAGGGCAACTTACTCACTTTCATCTTTCTATCATTCCGGCAGTACCAGCTCCTGGGAAATTTTTCAATCCTTCTTTAGGTCTTTGAAGTTTGTAATTGCTATGGAAAGTGTAAAAAATTTTTCTTACTGAATACAAAAACTAGAATGTGTGATTCATAAATAAGAATTTAATAATTATTCCAATGACCAAATACAAAAGGGTTTTGCAGAAATTTTAAGAGGAATTTCTAAAGAAATGTCCAAAGAAAGGCCTAACTAAATACGTAATAACTATCAGTGAATTTGCAAATAATTAGTGCATGATTTTAATAAGTAACAATTGCATAACACAAGTAACATATTTTAATCTCAGGTTCTTTGTTGAAAGATGTGAACTCTATTACATTTCTTTATTAAAAGCAGGAAAAGCTTTTATATTTCTGCACATTCAGATTATTATCTAAACTCACATAATTTATGATTACTACATAACTTCACTTTCCAGATAATATATTTATTGTAGAAAATATAATTACACAACATCTTTAGAACAAAAAAACTACTTTGACTCCAGTCATTTGCGTATTTTACTGAAAACAGCTTTTAATTTGAAAATGTATTATGATGAGGACTGACACATAAAATCAATAACTTATACATCCTCTAGGGCACTAGTTTTAATGAAATTTTTACATGTTCTGAATAGAATAGTAATAACAGAGATTGCTATTAATTTATTACAATGTTAAGAGTATGTTAGTGATACTAATACTTAAAATGTGTATATTCTCTGAAATTTTTTAGATCCAATGTTTTTCATTCTAATATTATCAGCTAGGTAATGAGTATCATACTTTTTAACCTACTGACATGAAAACTGAGGTTCATAAAACAGTATTTTTTTTATGACCACAAGGCACAAGTTTTCAGGAAGTAGGAGACAATCTGGCACAGTGATTGGGAAAAGGTCATGGTTAGTAATCAGAGATGGGACTCATACCTTTTCAGTCTTAAGTGAATCTCTTGACCTCATTTTGTCATCTACAAACTAGAATTGAGAATACCTTTTACGCTCATCTTTAATAAAATAAGAATGATCATAGACAGAAAAGTCACCTTGAAATGTCAATGAAACTATCACTTTTTCCTAAAATCAACACCCATAGCTTTATGATAATATTTGAGAATGTATATTTTGGCTTATAAAATGTATGTTAATTATAAGTACATTTCTTTTAAGTTTGTGAATTATTACATTAATAAATCATAACTGAGGTAATTACTAATGTACTGCTACAATATTAGATTTCACATCTCATAGGTATCTTATATTTTTCTTGCTGATCAACAAGATGTCTTAAAACATGGATTTCTGATTAATGATCTTGTTAATAAACTAATCTAAATGCATGCTTCTGGGCATCTCCTAAAGAAAAGAAGATTTTTGAGAAAGCTAGCAGAAGAGAAATACAGTTTATGAATAATGCACGTATTTGTTCCCTTCTATCTCCCTACCTTTTGCTTGTAATGATATGTTTTGATAGTTGTAAATAGCAGGGATTTGTGGATGAAAGATACTGCATACCTGAAGGTGTTTCACCATTCCAGAGATTTGACATACCATTAAATCACCCTAACAGCAAAATCGGTAAATGCTACTTAATGTTAAGCTATGAAATGATAATAATTACATAGTGGTTTTACTAGAGATGATAAACATTTTGCAAAATTGTGATTGCATTAATAATTTTTAGTGGTAATATGTCCAATGAGACACATGGGATTTATGGCAAGTAGATGTTATACAAACATTATCTCTTAATGAGGGGCATAGCATTTGCCAAAGTATGCATGCTTGATGTTGTGAGGCTTACAAGGATTCAGACAATTTTACTTTGTGGTTTGCCTAATAGTCTTCAAATCTGACATACTTCTTCATTTTGGAACTGATAATAATAGCTGTTATCACATGAGATCCAGGCAATGTGCTAAGCATTTTGCATGTATTAGCTCTGAGTACATTAAAACCATACAGTTTCCAGAAATACATTGCATGATAATTATGATGATGATGATGATGACCAATATGTATGCTTAATACCTTATATTAGTATAAGTTTCATAAATCCTGTTCAAAATAAGTATATCTCATGAACCAGTTTTAATTTTAAAATATTTCATTGCCATTAGTTAGTCATAGTGTCTATATAGTAGTAAGGAATCAAGGTTTTAAGAATTTGAGTCATCTTTCCAAGATCAAAAGACATGTTAATGATGTGGCTATGACCAGATTCACCTCTTTTGTATTTGTTAGCCACTTAGTTCTTACCCTCTATATTGGTTACCTAATGCTGAATAACAATTTATCACAAAATTAGTGGTTTGAAACAACACAAGATTTTTGTCTCCCTGTTTCTGTGGGTCAGAATTCTAGGCAAAGTTTAGCTGAGTCTTCCCAAATGCCTCCAATCAAAGTGTCAGCCAGGGCTGTGGTCTCACCTCAAGTCCTGACCGAGGAAGAATTTACTTTCAAGCTCATGTAGTTCTTGACAGAGCCCAGTCCCTTGTGGACTGTAGAAACAAAGGCATTGTTCTGTTTGTTTGTTTTCTGTTTGTCAGCCAGAGACCACTGTCAGTTTTCACTGCATGAACTTCTCCATACAGCAGCTCAAAACATAGCAGTTTGCTTCAATAATACCAGCAAGTGAGATGCTAGCAAGAACATGTTATAAGATCACGTAACTCAATAATGGACTTGACATTATATTGTTTTTTTTTTGTTTGTTTTTTGTTTTTTTTTTGAGACGGAGTCTTGCTCTAGTTGTACGTTCTTGGTCAGAAGCAAGTTACATGTCCTGCCAATATTGAAAAGAAGGAGAATACACAAGGTTGTATCAGGAGGTGAAGATTACTGGGGTCGACCATTAGAGTCTGTGTAGTACAGCCTCTTTACTGACATCTTTGGAAATGATATGATTCTTCACTTTAGCTACAGTCATGATCCTGGGTTTTTACTGCCTACATAAATCAACCATCCAAGAACATGAAGAACGTGGTTTTCCAGTTTCTTATCTTGCTTTTCCAATGACCTACCACTCTACTCATTATACCTATTTCTGAAATCATAACCTAGACCTTTCCATTACTCATAATTTAACAACCTTCCACTCCTCCTAAGGAGGAGTGATGATAATTATGAGTAATGGAAAGGTTGCTCATAATTTAACATAATCTTCTCATCAATCAAGTTTCAGCTCTTAAGTAATATTTTCATTAAAATTATTTATGCCCATCTCACAGTGGTATAGGATTCATGTTGAATTCTTCCACACAAAGATTGTGAACCTTGTCAACATTTCACCTATCATAGTTGAAATTCTAATTTATTTGAGTTTTCCTCTTTCAATAATATCTTTTGCACATTTGATTATAATTGTCATGATGATATTGTTTTTGCCACTGTTAGCATAGGGTTTGTTGTGCCTTAGGATTCAATCAATATTGTTGACTAAATTGCTAAAAGAATGATTCATAGAGTTAGATTTAAAATTCACTATTGATCTCCTACTTTATCTTCTTCATTCTTATTCATCTCTAAGACCTTGAAATAAATCTTACAAACTCAGTATGTGTACTTTTTTATTGCTGCTGATGCTGACTTTGTTCTGTTTCCATATCCTCTGTTTCTCACTAGGTAAGATCTTTATTTAAGGCCCAAATGAAAAGATGCTACTCAGAAAATATTTCCTAAAATTTTGAAGATTTGTCATTAAACTATTTTTTGTATATTTAAATGTATTGTGTTTCTTATGTTGTTATGATTAAATGATTTTATAAGAAATTAACGGCCAGGCATGGTGGTTCACGCTTGTAATCCCAGCACTTTGGGAGGCTGAGCTGGGAGGATCACTTGAGGTCTGGAGCTCAAGGCAAGCCTGGCCAAAATGGTAAACCCAATCTCCACTAAAAATACAAAAATTAGCCAGGCGTGATTGTATGCCCCTGTGGTCCCAGTTACTCAGGAAGCTGAAGCGAGAGAATTGCTTGAACCCAGGAGGCAGAGGCTGCATTGAACCAACATCATGCCACTGCACTCCAGCTTGGGTGACAGAGTGAGACTCCATCTCAAAAAAAAAAAGAAAAAAATAAATTAATAGAAGTATTTTCCTTAAAACAAGCAATATAAAACAACTTGTTTCATTATCTTTAGATAAACCAATTTATTATGTGCTAACTCTGCATTTATTAGGAAGTGGGGATTTGTGCTGACTGATTGTCATAGAAACAAGAAAAAATAGGGGTATCAATTTAAAGATATCCTGGTTACCAAGTAAACATATGTTGATTAAAATTAAAAGGTTAAAGGGCTGACAGAAGAAGAAACTGGAATCTATCAGATAATGGGACTTTCAATCATTTTGAAAATGAATTAGAAGAGTTTAATATTTAATGATTCTAGTAAAGTAATTCTAAACATGAACAAAAATTAAAATAAAGTCAAGGTATTAAGGGACAAAAAAATTTAAGCTTCTCATTGACAAGCACTGGAGGCAAATATTGTAAAAGGGATTACAAGTTTCCATAAATATTGATGTTCTTAATGTCCAGTTTAGGGGCCAAAAGAGACTTCAGGAGCTTAGGACAACTCCTTCCCAAAATGCTAGGCCAAATATGGAGGATATCTACATAGGATTATTTTATTCAAGTTGAGTACATTTTTCAAAAAAGTTATTATATGCACAAATGAATCTTTGACCAAAGTAACACTTGACATAAAAAAAGTTAAAACCCCTATATTAAAGGGTAAAATTCCATCTTATCATGTTGCCTGTTTATCAGACAGGTGATGTAGCCAGACTCAGCCAATAATCAAAGACAGAAGCATGACAATCTGAATCACAGATATCATAGGCCTTGCCCTTAAAGTCCTACATACTCTTGTCCAGTGCTTGAAATAATTGTTCCTCTACTCTAAGGAGAAGTATAGCATTAAAATAGCAACATTAGAACTTCATCTAAAATTCTTATACTTCAAACAATATTGCCTTTAGACCCAAACAAGAATCCTGTCCTTGGCACTGCACCTCAGAAGCCTCTGTTCTTTGGAATGCCTTTCTCAAAAGTTTCTATTAATAAATCCCATTTCAGTGCCTGAGATGAGATAGGGCTGGCCTGCCATTTAAGATGAGTGGCCAATCCCACTTCAAACTACGTGAGCCTCAGTCACCATTTCACTCCTTGAAGACTCTCTCCAACCCTTCTAACTCCCCAGTATCACGTGTGCACTTGACTAGATGCCCTAACAAGCTCCAGGACTTCCACCTGGGAGGTTGTCTTTAAATCTCCTGGCCATTCTCTAGTTCTAAGAGGGTGGCCTCTCAAGTGAATCATTTTCTCTGACTTACATTATATTTCCTTTGTGAAACTGCATGAAATTGGACGGGCAGAATGGTACAGTCATGCTGATTTTAGGTGACTCTTCCATGTTGGACATGAGATGAATTCATGGCTCTTGGCTAGCAATCATCCACTATGTCTTGGGTTTGAGCTATAAACGTAGACTCATGCATCAGTTTTTGCTGGTTGGTTAACTCGCACTTGTCAGTGGTGCCACTGCAGTACTGCCTTTGAACGATAGCCCTCAAGGATGGCAGAAGTGGTGGTAGGAGGCCTTTACTCTCTGTGCCCTTTGACACCGCATAGAAGACAGTCATCATATTCTTTAAAGATCAGGACATATGTCAGGCAGTCCTCTAGTGGCAGGTATGTTTATCTCTTCTGAGGATTTTAGAGGGAGCCAAGTGATGTCTTCTCTTACTTCCAACTGGGACATCGTGGTTTGGTTTGTCAATCTGAGGCCAAGCCAGATGAGGGAGGGATATCGTTTGTACAAATGAAACTGCTGTCCTCAGTCTACATGCAGTTTTTCACTGGTCCTTCCTCCTGATTGTAGTGTTTGGAAGGATGAGATATGGTTAATTTAGGGAAAGGTCCACATCCTAGAATGATATGCATTTTCTTGAGCTATGGAAAGAACATGGATTGTTTTATATTTATGTTATCAAATTCCAATTGCTAAATTTAACACTACCAGAAAACAAACTGTTGCTCACATTTTCCTGCATAGTCTGAGTAAGACTTGTTCTTTCGGTAATCACTAAAAGAATAAAGAAATAACCTAGGATAGAAACATTGGAAGACAATATTCATGGGAGGCAAAAGAGGTGATACAGCATCATGAGTAATGATACAACCAGCAGTATATAAATGGCATTCATTAACAGCAGAGGCAAGAATATCACTACTACTGCAATAGAAAAAAGTTCCTAAGAGACATGGCTCTTGATAAATAACAGCATCCCTACCTTTTTATGACATGCTGAGACATGCAAAATTATCAAGGAATAGCACCTTTGGCAATGTAGAACCTGAAGAAATAGATCCTGGACCCAAAGAGGGAAAGATATAACCTGAACACTATAAAAATGTTATGCATGCTGATTGAGCAATGCATAAATATATAAATAATACTTTTTAAACCATTCTAAATTTTCATGAGTTACTATGCCTTACATGGGCCTATAATTTTAGAATTTTTGGAAAAGCAGCTTTACTAAGATATAATTCATATATCATAAAATGCACCCTTTGAAAATATACAATTTAGTGTATTTTAATATATACACAGACTTGTCCAATCAGTACCACTAGATAACTAAAGAAAATTTTCATCACTACCCCAAAAAACTCACTGTGAAGAAACAGTCGTTCCCTTTCCTACACTTGGCCAGATCCTTGCAACCATCAATGTACTGTCTCTTGATGGATCTGCTTATTCTGGACATTTTAGATAAATGCCATTACTTAACGTGGCCTTTGTAGCCAGCGTCTTTTACTTACAATGCTTTCAAGGATTAACCAATTTTAGCATGTATCAGTACTTAATATATTTTATTACCAGATGAAATTTTATCTATGGATATATTACTTTTTGTTTATAAACGGCTACGCAAACAGACACACAAGTTATGAGTTCTCTCATTTCTTAACATTCTCACCAAGACCTGATATTGTCTGCCTTTTTCATATTAGCCATTCTAGCATGTTCGAAGTAGTAGCTCACTGTGGTTTGGGTTTGCATTTTTGTAATTACTAATTATGTGAAACATCTTTTTGTGTGCTTCTTAGCCATTTTTATATCTTCTTTGGAAACACGTGTAGTAAAATTCATTGTCTATTTTAAAATATCATTTATTTCTGAGGTGTAATTTTAAAACATATTTTGGGTACTACACTTCTATTGGATATATAATTTGCAAATATTTTCTCTCATTCTGTATGTAAGTTGTCAGTTTACTTCCTTGATGGGGTTCTTCAAAGCACAAAAGTTCTTAATTTGGTAATGCCTAACTTACTTACCTATTTCTTCTTTAGTCACCTGTGTTTTTGGTGTCATACATAAGAAACCTTTGTCTAATCCAACGTCATAAAGATTTAAAACTCTGTATTCCTCTAAGAGTTTTATAGATTTAACTATTTTACTCAAGTCCATGATTCATTTTGAGTTAAATTTTGGATATGGTGTAAGGTAGGGGTATAATTTATTTATTTATTTATTGCATGTACATATCAGTTGTATTTTGTTTAGGACTCTAAGATCTATATTTCTAAGTAATATTGATTTGTAATTTTCTTGTGATGTTTTTATCAAGTATTGTACTGTGGTTAGAAAACAGTTTGCACAAATTCAATCCTTTTGAATTTAATGAGGCTATTTTTCACAGTATGATGTATGATATATCCTGGAAGCTGTTAGATGTGTACCTAAGAAGAATATTTATTCTACTATAATTGGTTGAAGTTGTCTATAGATGTCTGTTAGATGTAACTAGTTTATCATGTTGTTCCACTTGTCCACTTTCTTATTGATCTTCTGCTAAGTTGTTCTATCCATTATTAGAATGGGACGTTAAAATCTCTATTATTGTTATCTAGTGTTTATTTTTTCATTAATTCTGTTAGCTTTTGCTTCATGTAGTTTGGGGCTCTGTGGTCAAGTGTTTTCAAATTTTTAATTATTATTTCCTGATATATTTTACTTTTATCATTATGAAATGCCTTTCTTTGTCTCTAAGAACAATTTTTCTATTAAAATATATTTTGTTTAATATTAACATAGCCACTCCAGCTCTTTTTTAGTGTGTTTGTAGGACGTATCACTTTATATCCTTTTATATTACAACTGCTCATGTCACTGAATCACAAGTATGTTTCTTATAGACATTATGTAATTAAATCATTTTTTCAAAATCCATCCTACTGATTGCCAGCTTTTCAATAGAATGTTTAATACACTAAAATGCAATGTATTTACTGATGAGGAAGGATTTGTATGTCATTTTACTTATATATGCATGCATTTATTTATTGATATATATTTTACTTATATACGCAAGAATTTATTTATTAATATATATTTTAATTATATACACACACACACTGATATGGTGGGTTTTGTTGTTCCTCTCTCCATTGCTGCCATATTTTACATAAATTGATATTATCTAGCGTATTATTTTAACTCCCTTGTCATTTATTTATAATATATATTAGTCATTTTCTTAGTGGATGCCCTGGGGATTACAACTGACATCTAAATTTGTTACAATCTAGTTCAGATTATGGCTAACTTAATTACACAAAAATTTGTTCTCATATAGTTTCCTCCTGCTCCTTGGTACTGTAATTGCCCTATAAAGTATATCTTTATATTTTATAAGCCTATAATCACATTTTAAAAGTTTATTTATTTATGCATTAATTTATTTATTTCAGACTGAGTCTTGCTCTGTCACCCAGAATGGACTGCAATGGTGCAATCTCAATTCACTGCAATCTCCACCACCCAAGCTCAAGAAATTCTCCCACCTCAGTCTTCTGAGTAGCTGGGAATACAGGCACATGTCACTACACTCAGTTAATTTTAATTTTTTTTTTCTTAGAGACGAGGTCTCATTATATTGCCCAGGCTGGTCTTGAACTCCTGGGCTCAAGCATTCCTCCTGCCTCGGCCTCCCAAAGTGTTGCAATTACAAGTGTGAGCTGACCACTGTGCCCAGCACAAACACAATTTTATAATCGTTGCTTTAGCAGTTGTCTTTAAGATCAAATTGGAGGAAAAAAAAGTTACAAACAAAACCCCCTTATATATATGTATATTTTAATATGCACTAATAAAGTTACTTTTACCATTTTTCTTTATTTCTTCATGTGTTTCCAGTTATAATTT
Organism: Symphalangus syndactylus; assembly: GCF_028878055.3. Lineage (NCBI taxonomy): Eukaryota > Metazoa > Chordata > Mammalia > Primates > Hylobatidae > Symphalangus > Symphalangus syndactylus. The sequence continues at coordinate 18,812,541 of NC_072428.2, forward strand.
GGTGTCCTTTATTGTAAAATAAACTACTCCCATTGGTAATTTTTTGTAGGGCAGATCTGATAGCAGTAAATTATCTCAGATTTTGTTTATCTGAAAATATCTTAGTTCTCTTCATATTTAAGTAACAGTTTTGCTAGATATATAAAATTTTTGGTAACATCTTTTTCTTTTAGCACTTAGAATGTCATTCCACTGCTTTCAGGCCTCCATTGTTTCCCATGAGAATTTGTCAGTCTTATTAAGGATACTTTGTTCATGATTATCTCTTCTGTTTTGCTGCTTTCTTAAGATTTTCTTTGGCTCTTGCTCTTCGCAATTTGGTTAGGATGTGTCTAGGTGGTGCAGAACTCTGGGTTTGTACTAGTTGAAGTTTTTTTTTTTTTTTTTTAGTTCCTTGGAATTTTAAATTTGTATCTGTTTCATCAAATTTGGAATGTTTACGACCACGCTTTCTCTAAATGTTATGTATTCACTTTTTTATATCTCCTCTCTTTCTGGGATTTCCATATGCACATGGTACATTTGATGGTGTAGTTACACAAGTCTCTGATGCTGTGTTCATGTTTCTTTATACTATTTTTCTTTTTGTTTCTTAGACTGGATCATCTCAACCGACCTATATTCGAGTTAATTGATTCTTTCTCTGCCGTCTGAAATGGTACACAGAGTCCCTCTAGTAAATGTTTTGTTTCAGTTATTGTAGTTTTCATTTTTCCACCACCCAGGATTTGTTGTTATTGCTGTTTGTTTTGGTGATGGTGGTTTGTTATGTCAGGATCATTCTACATTTGTTTTCTAGAGTCTATATTCTTTGTCATTTGTAGTCACTAAAATTTTTTCTCAGTTAGCTTGACAGCCACCTAAAGATTAGATACAGAGCATTTATGCATAACTATCTTTATCATATGCATAAGAATGTGATAAAATTGTATGACATTTATAAACTTCACCAATTAATATTTATTGTTGATTATTTATCATACATGTTTTTCTTCGAACTGATTTTCGTTTTTTTTCCTAACATTTTAGTGCTTAATTGGAGTGACTCTTTATAATGCATACTATTGTCTGTGCTGAGCATCAAGGAAAAAGGCTAAATAAAATAGGTTGAAGTAAACTCATGGACTAAGAACACAGACGATAAATAAGACATTATTATATCGATGTAATTACTAAGAGGAAGTGCAAGACCCTAAACTGTCATTATTGAACTTTCTACTCAACATTCAATAAATAATTATCATTTGGACTCAGATTTTTTTAATATTAAATATAATGTGTACATTATAAAGTAGTGATTGCATTTATTTCAGTTAACTAGTACACTTGTGTCTCAACTTTATCTGTAACTTTCTTTTTCCTTGAGGTTTATAACAGTTTCTAATCAGTCATGCTTAATTAATGTTGCACACTATCTTTTAAGCAACTGTATGGAATCCAACTTCTACTTAAAGTATTCAATATGAAATTGTCCATTGAGTTGTCTCATTTCTCCTGATAAATGTTGCTCTATTTTACTTTTTTTCTGAAACATCAATCACTGCTTTTGAATTTATCTAAAAAGCTTTCTTTTGCTCTAAGATTTAATGTAAAAACCTGATTATTTTTACCTTTTTCAGTGTAAACTCAGAGTAAAGCCATCCTCTTCATCTGAGAACTAATAATTATTTTCTCACATTCCCCAATTATTGCTATGCACTATTTAACTTCAATATACTTTAAAAATTGCTTATTTTTTGAAAAAAATTACCATAAATGTACAACTTAGACTTATTTTCATTAATTAAATAAATCTATGTACCCATCATCAATATTGAGAAAGATCAATACTAGCACCAGAATAGCCTTTCTTTGCACTACTTACCACTGATCATATCCCAACAACTCATGACCAGGGAAACCACTTTCTTGACTTCTGAAAGCATGTATTAGTTATTCTTGGTTCTGAAATTTATCTGGATGAAATTATATATGTGCATCTTTGAGTCTTACTTCTTTCACACAAAATATTAGCAAGAGTCATCCATGCAGTATATTTATTTTTATTGCTGTATGGAATTGTATTTGTGAATATACTGAAGTTTATCTATTCTTACTTTTAAGGGACTTTTGGTTATTTACACTTTGGAATAGATTTATTACATGCAAAAAAATGGCTTATCTATGTTCACCAAAAGCTGTATTCTATGATTTTCTTTGAGTATAGCTTTTGGTGAACATAGTTAAGCGATTATTTTTTGAATGCACAAAACAAGGAATTAAAAGAATGTTATGTGTTAAAGAAGTATATAAATGCTACTCATAGTTAAAAGGGTAAGAGCTAGTGATGCTGAATTAATTATTCATTTGGCTAAACTCATCACAAAAACATTTGTTATCTCAGCTGTCACTGGTTTACATCACCTGAAACACATCTATATTCTCTTCTTGCTAATAAAGAATTAAATTTAAGATATTTCCTGTTATTTTTTGAAAGTTATTTTACCTCATGTGTTAGGCAAAAGTCCACATCCTTGCATCAGAAATAACCAGATTAAGGAGAATTACAAAGTAACAAGGCAAAATACTTGATTATCTAAAAGATGTTGGCAATTAGATGGATGAAAAACTTTATACATTGCAAGAGAGAAGGTTAAAAGTATAACATAACTAATATAACTTGTAAATATATCTACCGATTATATTTTATTGTAAGAGTATTTCACTAGCTTTGATTACCTGGCAATAATCCAAAGCCCAAACTCTTTCTCTTTTAAATATTGTTGCTGTGAATATGAATTGATACCTAGTCATTATCTTGTTTAATTATCATCAGCTATCTAAGGGAGAGTCTATCTCATGATTAAAGTTTAAATACTCTTCCATACCTTTGTTTAAACTACCCTATTTGAGAACAGAATAAATCTTTTAGAATTATATCTAAGTAGATTGAAGAATTACGAGTAAATTTATTATTTAGGAGATTTTAATCAAGAGAAATTACAATTTTTACTGATAACTATAATCATATATTTTAAGTAAGCAAATACATATAAAAATTCCATTTTTTAAAAAAGTTAAGTTATATTATGTAATACTTTCCAAAATTTTACAAAACTCCTTATTTACCAAGCAGACATCACTGGTTTTGCCAACAAAGGGACTCTGCAATATTCTGATCGGACAGTGAACTTTCATTCTTTTCATTCTTATTAGTGACTCTTGTCTTTATCTAGAACAATTATGCTTCTTTTCCTGTTAGTAAAATTCTGTCTCTTTTTCAAGACCAATCTAAAATAACCCCTTTGCTCAGTTACTGTGTTAATCAGAAAAGGCTATGATGGCAGATAAATCCCTAAATCACAGGAATCATTTTCAAGTGCACAAAGTCAATTACGTTAGTTGTCTTTAACCATCTTTACCTGCAATGTGTGCAGCACATGGCTTCCAAGATGACCACAATAAGGAAACACGGACCTGTGCAAGCACAACACAGCTTAATAATCTCAGCCAGGAGGTGATACATATCATTTCTTTTTTTTTTTTTTTTAGTGCATGATCTCATTTACAAGTGGAAAAACTGAAAATATATAAGATCATGAACATGTTAAATACCCTGATTTAATCATTACACAACACATACATGTATCAGAACATAACATCGTGCCCCATACATATGTAGAATTATTACATGCAATTTTTTTTATTATACTTTAAGTTTTAGGGTACATGTGCACAACGTGCAGGTTAGTTACATATATATACATGTGCCATGTTGGTGTGCTGCACCCATTAACTCTTCATTTAACATTAGGTATATCTCCTAATGCTATCCCTCCCCCCTCCCCCCACCCCACAACAGGCCCCGGTGTGTGATGTTCCCCTTCCTGTGTCCACGTGTCCTCATTGTTCAATTCCCACCTATGAGTGAGAACATACAGTGTTTGGTTTTTTGTCCTTGCGATAGTTTGCTGAGAATGACGGTTTCCAGCTTCATCTATGTCCCTACAAAGGACATGAACTCATCATTTTTATGGCTGCATAGTATTCCATGGTGTATATGTGCCACATTCTCTTAATCCAGTCTATCATTGTTGGACATTTGGGTTGGTTCCAAGTCTTTGCTATTGTGAATAGTGCCACAATAAACATACATGTGCATGTGTCTTTATAGCAGCATGACTTATAATCCTTTGGGTATATACCCATAATGGGATGGCTGAGCCAAATGGTATTTCTGGTTCTAGATCCCTGAGGAATCACCACACAATTAGTTTACAGTCCCACCAACAGTGTAAAAGTGTTCCTATTTCTCCACATCCTCTCCATCACCTGTTGTTTCCTGACTTTTTAATGATGGCCATTCTAACTGGTGTGAGATGGTATCTCATTTTGGTTTTGATTTGCATTTCTCTGATGGCCGGTGATGATGAGCATTTTTTCATGTGTCTTTTGGCTGCATAAATGTCTTCTTTTGAGAAGTGTCTGTTCATATCCTTTGCCCACTTGATGGGGTTGTTTTTTTCTTGTAAATTTGTTTGAGTTCATTGTAGATTCTGGATATTAGCCTTTGTCAGATGAGTAGATTGCAAAAATTTTCTCCCATTCTGTAGGTTGCCTGTTCATTCTGATGGTAGTTTCTTTTGCTGTGCAGAAGCTCTTTAGTTTAATTAGATCCCATTTGTCAATTTTGTCTTTTGTTGCCATTGCTTTTGGTGTTTTAGACATGAAGTCCTTGCCCATGCCTGTGTCCTGAATGGTATTGCCTAGGTTTTCTTCTAGGGTTTTTATGGTTTTAGGTCTAACATGTAAGTCTTTAATCCATCTTGAATTAATTTTTGTATAAGGTGTAAGGAAGGGATCCAGTTTCAGCTTTCTACATATGGCTTGCCAGTTTTCCCAGCACCATTTATTAAATAGGGAATCATTTCCCCATTTCTTGTTTTTGTCATGTTTGTCAAGGATCAGATAGTTGTAGATATGCGGCATTATTTCTGAGGGCTCTGTTCTGTTCCATTGGTCTATATCTCTGTTTTGGTACCAGTATCATGCTGTTTTGGTTACTGTAGCTTTGTAGTATAGTTTGAAGTCAGGTAGCGTGATGCCTCCAGCTTTGTTCTTTTGGCTTAGGATTGACTTGGCAATGCAGGCTCTTTTTTGGTTCCATATGAACTTTAAAGTAGATTTTTCCAATTCTGTGAAGAAATTCATTGGTGGCTTGATGGGGATGGCATTGAATCTATAAATTACCTTGGACAATATGGCCACTTTCACAATATTGATTCTTCTTGCCCATGAGTGTGGAATGTTCTTCCATTTGTTTGTGTCCTCTTTTATTTCATTGAGCAGTGGTTTGTAGTTCTCCTTGAAGAGGTCCTTCACGTCCCTTGTAAGCTGGATTCCTAGGTATCCTATTCAACATAGTGTTGGAAGTTCTGGCCAGGGCAATCAGGCAGGAGAAGGAAATAACGGGTAGTCAATTATGAAAAAAGGAAGTCAAATTGTCCCTGTTTGCAGATGACATGATTGTGTATCTAGAAAAGCCCATCGTCTCAGCCCAAAATCTCCTTAAGCAGATAGGCAACTTCAGCAAAGTCTCAGGATAGAAAATCAATGTACAAAAATCACAAGCATTCTTATACACCAATAACAGACAAACAGAGAGCCAAATCATGAGTGAAATCCCATTCACAATTGCTTCAAAGAGAATAAGATACATATCATTTCTACTCAGTCTTCTGGCAGAGCTGTTCATATGGTCATAGACCATCTCTAAGAGAATATAATATCAGAGCTATTTTTGAAGACTCCCCATACACCACCAAAAATAAATAAAGTGTATATATATATATATATAAAGTATATATGTGTGTGTATATATATATAAAGTATATATGTGTGTGTGTGTATATATATATATATATATATTTTGAGAGTAGTCTTAGATTCTTATTCTAGCCCAAATAATACCTCTTGTTAGTGAATTTCTGAAATCTTTCTGATTCACTATTTTATTTATTTAAGGGTCTTATATGTGCTTGATAATGGGAATATAACCTTCAATAAGCTATAAACTTGTCCTCCAAAGGGCTCAGAAACGGTAACATACATACAATTGGCTCTGTTTTAATACTTTGTTTTAATTGTAAGAAACTTCAATTATTTCGCTTCTGGAAACCTTTTAGGTATTTTTAAGAAAGCTGCATTTTACCAATAAATGCAATAGCAGAAAAAGAGAGAGAGATAGAGAGGAGAGAGAGAGAGAGAGAGAGAGAGAAAAGAGTAAGTGCATTAAAACAACAGGGAGATGCTGCAAAGGACCAAAGGCAAAGCCAGGTCATTACTCAGACCACTCAGTTCCCATTTTAGGACTATTGTTTATATAGCACTTGATTGAGCAGAACTTCACATCTGCAGCATTAGAAATGACAATTTTCTCTGATGAGAATTTCCTTCCTATCTCACCCTCTCTTCTCAGAGGCTCTTGTGTCCATACCCTTAAAAGACATCCCACCCTTGCTGATGGATTACATGTGGTCCCTGATGAAGCCTTAGCCAGATTCTTTTTTTCTTTTCCCATAAGTCTAAAAGTAAAACTCATTAATCTTTATTGGCCTCTTATATTAAAACATCAAGTAAAGCTGGAGCCGAAGCTCTTATGATGAACCATGAATTTGTAGGACAGAAAAGTCTACTCAGTAAAGATAACGGAAGTAAGCAAAGCATAGAGAAGACTCACAAAAAAAGACCATGTGTCCTCTCAGCACTACGTGGATGAAAACTGAAACTACATTAACTCCTGAATGGTTCTAGTGCTTTCTTTTAGGCCTGGGTACGGCCCAAATATGCCCCAGGCCTAAAGTTCTGTGAAAAAGCCCTGTGCACTTTCTAACAGTTCTTTTACTGTAGACTAATCCAAGTAATCTTACTTGACAACTATATAATCCCTAAACAGTTGGCCAGTGGTAACTTAAACCTCCTGATGAGAGAACCTTAAGAGCTTTCTGAATCAATCCAGTACAATTTCACTACATTCTGGTTCTTTGGAAGCTACTTCCAGCCCTGTCCACTTTGGCTTCTCCCGGACACAGTGATCAAGGAGTTTCACCTGCAAGTGCCATCTTGTCCGATCCCCATCAGGGCAAGGACCTGCAGCCATCCACTGAGGAAACCACAGTTAGTGTTTTGCAGAGGTATCTGGCATCCGGCATGCCTGAAGGATGAGTAAACTCACCTGCAGAGTGAAGGCTCTCTCTTTTTCTACATAGCTTTAGCCTGGATTGACTGGACATTTTTCTTGGCTTCCACTGGCCACATTATCTGGCTGTTGAAATCAGGTTCCTTATTTCCTGTACCTTGTCTTTGACTTCCTTCTATGAACATGATTAATAATAATAGAAAACACATGCCAGGGACTGATGTAAATGTCTCTCATGTATTAACTCACTTAATCCTTACAAAAAGCTCATAAAACACAGAAATTTTAGTAATTTTCCTGTGGCAATAGAGACATTCAGGGTAGGCTTCAAATCCCAGTGTTCTAGCCTCACAGTCCATTATGTTAACCACTTCGTACTAACAATCTAGGATGGGGCAGTGACTGTCCTCCTAACTACTGTACCTGGGCTCTGGCTGCAGCCCTGTACTTGAAGCAATAAACTTTTTGGATCTCGGTATCTGTGCTGAAACATAGCTCTCCAAATCCTTCTTGAAAAACGAGCAAGTAAGGGCTCAGGATCTTGCATGAGTACTAAAAACTTAAATACCTAGCTAGAGGCTGAGTATTAAAAGCTTAAGTACCTAGCTAGAGAGGCTGAGTACTACAAGCTTAAGTACCTAGCTAGAGAGGCTGAGTACTACAGGCTTAAGTACCTAGCTGGAGAGGCTGAGTACTACAAGCTTAAGTACCTAGCTAGGGGCTGAGGAGCATCAGCTTACACGGTTCACTTTTTCTGTCATTTTGCTTATGGGCAGCGTGATGATCAAATCCTGAGTCTTTTATTTGCCACTGGTATGACCTTGGGCAAGGTCCTTTGTCTTTTATGCCTCATATTTTATCAATGAAAAGAGGCAAACAATACCTTCTATCAGAGTGCCAGGGAAAATTAATTGACAGGATATATATAAAACACATAATTCTTAAAAATATATATGTTGCTTTTTGTATATACTCCACTCCTTAATCAGATATGTAAATAAAAATATTCAAACATTTGTTTAAAATTATATTTTATACATGATCAGATGTTAAGTAAAAGTTGTGTTGTTCATTGTTTATATTAATATTTTCAGGACACTTTTCAAATTAATTAGCCTGGTGCAGTCAAAATTCCATTTTCATTCTCATTTTTTTTTTAATGTTTTTCTTTCTCACTTGGAGGTGAAAATAGATCATTAAATTCTATCACAGCCTGATTTTTCTTCACCTTTGAAGTTAGCTTCTGAGGTTTCTTTTGGAGATAGTGATTTTGCAAAGGGCAGTTTCATTACGTATCTTGGGTAAGCAAGGATTAGGGAGATAATCAAAGGTCACGGTTAAAGCAGTGCTGAATTACTTTTTCAGACTTTGAGAACACAAGCAAACAAGTTCTTACCAATATGTCTGTGGAATCAGACTTCATGCAAGAAAGATTGTCCTGTCTGCTTTTTGACTTCATATCTCAGCTCCTTTCACAATTGAAAGAGAGGAAGTCTGCTCCTGCTAGTATGAAAATTGTTTGCAGTTTTAAAAGAGGCACTTTGTCTCATTCATCAGACAAGTCATGTTTTCCCCAAATTCTATAAAGTAGATTGGGATGTTGATTTAGTAATCCTGAGTACCCCTGGGCCAACAGTTGAAAGTCCTTAAAGTTGAGCCCTGACTTTCACCTTTTTTCCTGTTTTGTGTCTTGTGACTACCCATTAGAACCAAGTGAAAACTTGGAATGAACTTATTAAGTAACTGCCTGCTTGTTGCTTGTTTTTGAAAGCCTCTAAACTTATTTATTCTATACAGACCGCAAATGAATACCATAAATTAGTTAAACACCACTCTGATGTCCCTATATATTTTGTCATTGTCATAAAAATTTCAAGGAAAATAACAATCAACAGCCTAGTATGTCATTTTTTTCACACCCATAGTTTTCCCTTCCACCTGGGAGATCTGTATTTGTAGCCCTGCTTACAACAGAATTATTGCAATGAGAGAGAAGGAACCAGCTTGGAAAGATCCTCTTCCGCAGGTAGCACTGGACGACTTGAGAAAGGCTGCCTCAGAGAGAGAGAGGTGGCTACAGCTACAGATTGTCATATAAAAGACTTTCAATTGGTTAAGTAGCTCTGAAGAAGCAAAATTCTGTTGTCCAATTTCATCTGGCCCTGAATCTGATCACAGAGCCTGCGATTCATTACACAGCTGCCTAGCAGGTGCTTAGAAAGCCACAGTTCTTTATATGAATCTAGAAAACAGGTCATTATAAACTGTAACTTTAGTTTTGGAAAACACAATGTGCTTGGTTGGATGAAAAGTGTACTTTCATATTTCCCTTTCTTCTTTTTTCAAACTCGAGATCCTTTTTGTTTTCTCTGAGATTTTGGAGTGATGAAGGCAAGGAGATAGGCAGTATTTTCTTTTTCTGACATAAATAGATTTTCACATTTTGAAAAAAAAGGGGGGGGAGAATTTTTATCCTAGGAAAGTCAAAATATGTATCATTAGAATTGGCATTCCAATGAGCTTTAGAACGAATAATATTGCTACTCTTTACCTAATTTCTATTTGTTATTCAATCATAGGAGTATTAATAGTTTTAGAGAACATTTTGAACATTACTTTGTTCAATTATTTCAATGCTGCCAGGTATTTTATTCTCTCTTAATAAATGTGAATAGTAAGGCTCAGAGAACTATAAGAAATTGTCAAAGTTGACACATCTAATTAGTACTTAAACCCAGATTTGGCATCAGGTCTGCTGGAGTGATAGATTTGATCCAGACTCTAGAAAGCTAGATTTGCTATGCCATGGGTTTGGGCATGCACACAACAGGGGGACACACTGGAATATAAGATTCCCGTGCACGGCACCTCGAGGACAATTGTCTTTTCACTGATGATGCATCCATAAGGCCTAGCTAAGTGTCTGGCCCATAGTAGGTGCTGTGGAATGAATGAATGTTTGCTGGGAAATTAGTGAATGAATGAATACATCAAAAGATTTTAAAGCAGGAAACCGCAGAGCATAATTGCAAATCATACCTGATGCAGCCATTTAATTTCTACTCAATTATTTTCTTAAAGTTTTTGTTAGGTAGGCGGAATGTTTCAGAGATCTTTACACAGTATGGTGACTAGAAATAATAATAATGTATTTCAAAATTGCTAGAAGAGTAGATTTTAAATGTTCTCACCACAAAAAAATTATAAGTATGTGTGATAATGGATACATTAGTTAAATGGATTTAATCATTTCATAATATATATACATATCAAAACATCACGTTATATACCACAAATAGGTACTATCTCATGTCAATTACAAATAAAATTTAGAAAAAAATAAAAATTTTTTTAAATCAATCTTTGCTTATTATACAACTTTTGATTGTAACAGTATTTTGACATTTCATAAACTTCTAAGGAATGTGATAATAGATACCAATAACCAAGATAAAAATTGGTTTGTAATAGAACAGATGAATTGCTACATGTAATCATATTTGTGGTTCAATATAGAGCTTGCCCCCAGTGTTGGATTATTTCATTCCATAGAGAGCAGGAACCGGGAGATAATAAAGGAGAATAATGGGTTAGAAGAAGGTTGAGAAAGTCCTTAGGATGAGTGGGGTATATTTGTGTTATTTCCATTTTTTATGAGTAGAAGGCATTTGCCATGTAATTAAGTTACTTAGTAGCATATGCATTGAGTCTTTCTTACCTGATATGGCAACTCTTTGGTTATGTCAGATTAGAGAACTAAAGGGATTAAAGCCAAATTGAAGACCCTAAATTGGGGAGAGGTGGATAGTGACATGCTGATCTGAGATATCTTAATTGATGAGACCTGATCCTGAAAACTAAACTGAAGCGTGAGAAAGACTGTGCAGCATCACCAAAGGCCTAGAACACTGGTAAATAGAGATCCCACACATCCTCATAAGAGCAGTCAGGACATTAACATATATGTTTTTTCATCCACATCACATTTCTTACCAAACTCTGAAGAAATCCCTCATTCTACCTTGTGAAATTCAGGAACTTTTTTTGCCATAAAAGTGCAACATCATAGCAAAGTATGAAAGGGAACAAAAAGGCCGGGCGCGGTGGCTCATGCCTGTAATCCCAGCACTTTGGGAGGCCGAGGCGGGTGGATCACGAGGTCAGGAGATGGAGACCACGGTGAAACCCCGTCTCTACTAAAAATACAAAAAATTAGCTGGGCGCGGTGGCGGGCGCCTGTAGTCCCAGCTACTCGGGAGGCTGAGGCAGGAGAATGGCATGAACCCTGGAGGTGGAGCTTGCAGTGATCTGAGATCGCGGCGCTGCACTCCAACCTGGGCGACAGCGAGACTCCATCTCAAAAAAAAAAAAAAAAAAAAAAAAAAAAGGGAACAAAAAGAGAAACAGCCTTTTGCAAAGATCTATACATGTTGTAATAATGAAATGTAACGTATCTATTAAATCACTATTTATGTCATATAATACTGGCAGTGTGAGGTGGGGAGGATGCATTAGCTAAGGTAACTATCCCATGGTTGTGTTTCATCTCATTGAGTAAAGAAGTTTAAAACAAATGACATGAACATTAGAGGAGGCTCAGGCTGTTGCTATGGATACAGGTCACAATGCAAAGCGGACAAATATCCTTGGTAGAAAGTGTTGAATGTTCACTCTTAACACAGAACATTTTTAAATAAATTAATATATTCTCTTAATGTTTTCTTTACAGATTACAAAAGGCTGATGATGTCTTTCTTTGAAAGTAACTAGAAACTACTCTCAATGTTTTATCCACAAAATAGCTCAGGGAATCTGATACCACTATAGCACTAATAGCTTATAAGAGTTAAGTTGAGATAAGTAAGGTTTGGACATTAACATACCAAAATATATTTAGAATTTTCTATAAGTAAATAATTTTAGATGATTTTCTATAACATAAATAATTTAATACATATAGTGGTAGATAAGAAAATACTGAATACTGATACTGAATACTGATACTGACAAATTTGTACATAATACCAGTGCATATCATTCCATTTTCTATCCTTCCCTTGAATGGGAGTTATTCAGAACTACTTTTTATTTTTCACTGATAGGTTTGTGGTTTGATTTGCATGGAACATTTGGACGGAGAATGTGATAAGGAAAATGTTATCCTCATCAAGACAGATGACCTGGCTTTGTGATGTAGGTCACAAGTAAGGTGGTATAGTCCAACTGTCTTAGAACATAGTCATCAAGAAGACAAGCAGAGCTCAATCTTAAGTTGCAATACTTATTTCATGATTTTCACCTATTTATAATCACATATAGAGAATCTGTATTATTTACTGTTATATAACACGACAGAAATGACAACCACACCAATCTCTTGCATTTGTCTAAAATCATGGAATCAACCACAAGAGATATTGAGTACAGCCAAATGAAATGAACCTCAATAATGGGCTTGCAGGGTTAGGGTAGTTCAAGGCAAAACAGAAGGTATTCTAGGCAAGTTTCACTGCACAGTCAAGTGAATTCTAACATATTATACAATGTTTTTTTTTTAGTTCTTTGAGGACAAAAGGACAGATGCTCCCATGAAGAAGTTATAGTAAAGCTGAATTTTTTTCAAATTGATTCTTTCTTGCTTAATCAGGGAAAAACATCATCCATATTTGCTACTCTTCCAAACTCAACCTTAATGAGGTAAGAGATAAAGAGAAGTCTCTTGAAATTTTGTATTTGCAGTTTACAGAATTGAGTATAGAAAATCAAATTTATTTTCCACCTTTCTGTATATTAATTGATCTTTATATATAGTGTAAAAATATATCACGTCACTTAGAGTTACTATCAAAACACAATAGACACAATACATTCTTGTCCAAAGATTTTCATTATAAATACCATACTTAATCAGCCATCACTCAGGAAACATGCTTTTCTCTTATAAAAAAATTAATTTCAGTGAATAGATTTAAATATGCTATACTTGATCATCTGTTTGTACTTGTTTTCCAGTTTAATAAACTTACCATATAGCATATTTAAAAATTAAAATTGTTTCTAGACATCACCTAAAATATGTGGCAGCTTTATGTAAGAGAAAGTTCATCTAATACTATTATTGTCCTATATGCAGAGATGGATAAATTTAATCAAATGTATAAGCATTACAAAACCTAAGTTTGAAGTTTGTAACACAGAGAAAGGAATCAGACAGACAAGAGTTTGGATTTTTCTGTGCCATTTACTAGCCGAATGACTCCAAATTACTTTACTTGATCTGTATTATTTCCCCTTTGAAACCAAATTACATTAAATGAGAAAACATAATCAAAGCAACTAGTAATATCTAATATCTAATTGGGACTCAGTGTTAGCATCGCCTTTTGTTTGTTAGTATACTCATTCTTATATAGAATATCCATCACCCACATGAAATTTGACAATACAGTGAATACTAAATTCTTCATTAAATTTCTACGTTATGGTAAAAAATATCAACTGATAATTTATACCTGAATCAATATTTCAAAATAACGATTTTCAAAATGTATCATTTCTTCAATTCAGAGAAGCTGGTGTTTTTCAATAGAGTTTTGAGTCATCAACTAGGATGAATTGGCTACTTGAAAATTTCATTCCCACCATAAAATTAAGACAGATGTTTAACTCTTTTCCATTAAATACCAATTTTGAAAATACATGTTTGGTATATTAACCATTATAAGTAAGACATATTTCTTCTAGCTTTCTCTTTTTTGTTATTATTGTTATGGATTCGTGGGGTTTGATTTATTTATATCTTTATCACCTAGAATCATTTTTTTCCTATGACACTCAAGGAGTCACATATTTGTCTTTTTCAGGTTCCTCAAGGTAAGTCATGTCCTTTCGACCTGATCCCTTATTTATTGCAAGCTTTCTTGCTTTCTGGAATAGCAAAATATCCGGACTCAACAATGCTACTTACTTATTAGCAGTGAGTACACAATGAATACTTTATATATTTTCTTAGCAGTGAGCTTTATATACACAGCATAATAATGTAAACATGGAGATTTAACTTACCTCCAAATAATCAAATAACTTACTTGTAAGACAGCAAAAGGAAAAACAGAGATGTAACATTAAAGAAAAATACTAATTTATCAAAATGTATAGTCAATGGAAATTATATATATTATACATATACAAAGATGTATATATTTATTTAATAAGGTAATTTCGAACTAAGCATATTATTATTTTGAATATGAAGGTTTGTTCAATAGAAACAACTAAACAAATGAGTTTAGAATTCCATTTTTTCTCTTGGTTATACATCAGTGCGTCTCCTATATTTCAGGAAATTTTAATTGGTAACTATTTCCACATACTACTTTGATTAAAATTAAAATTATAATATGCAATCAAAAATACTACCGAAATAAAGACTTTGAATTTCTTCAAACTATGAAAACCAACTAACACAAAATGCCAAACTAATGGAATTTATTAAGAATGATTTATTGTGGAAAATAATGCAAATTGGGGTAGAAGATTTTTGACTTTCATTCACTGACTCTTCCTCAGTACCTATTATTCCATGGCAGGAAGCAGATTCCCAAAATTAAGCTTTTTGATAATTATGTGGAATACACATATATTTTTAAAGCAGATAAAATTTATAAGCAGAACATCAGATTTTTCTTCTGCTACAGAAACCTGTAACGAAAGAGTCTGCTAAAGAATGAGAAATATTAGAACACTTGATTTCTGGGAAAAATAAACTACTTCACATCCCTTCTCTACATTCAAGTGCTAACTATACTTTATTACTCCGTGGGGTCTACTTCACTGGGAAAGGCTAATGCTTCTGAAGAAGCTGCTCCCTCTGTAGTGAGAATTTATGTATGAAGAGACGATGTATAGTACTTGAGGTAAATTCCTGTCAATTATACTCATTGCTATATTCCCCTCACCTGTGTAAACTGATGAACCTAGAACTAAGTCAAACGTTAACTCATATTTACCATTTCATGGCACTGAACTAATATTCATCTCCTGGTGCAGGAGGGATTGTGTAGTCCCTTAGCTGCGTTTCCAACAGCCATTTAGAGCACGTAATGTAATAGTCAATGTGGGGAAACCCCCAAACAAATAAGATGTGCACCTGTGCTTTCTGAGCTGGGGTTTCACTGGAGATGAAGGCACGAATAACCACAACCCAAGTTAGATGAGACAAGCGCTTTGATGAAAACATAAATGAGTGCTGTGGTAATACTGCAAAAAAGGAAATGACGTTTACTCTGGGGAATGGAAAGTTAAGAAATTTTACTGAAGTCTTCCAAGTGAGGCTTCCCAGAGAGGGTATCTTAATTGAGTTTCAAATAATAAATAAAATTGTCTTGTTAGCTGAATATTGAATACATTTAAACATTTTAAAATGATGTTTGTCTTTGTCATGTAGAAATGGATTAGGCATTCTGAGTTTTTCATAAAATGACATATACTAAGGGCTTACTTAAGTAGTCGCTGTATCAGGCAAAACCTTTAATTTCATTCTGCTATTAATTCTCTGGTTCTGCACAGCCTTGCACATCAACCACCCTTCTATTTTATTTCCTATTTCTTGTATATGGTTCTCATTTTATATAATTCTCACAACCAATAGGCTCTGATAATGATATGATTTTCATTGACTATGTCATTAAAAAAACATGACTGCCTAATTTGTACACAAATAATACCCGTTTCTATAGGTAACCTGGTAAGTCTCTCTAGATGTTAGTAAATGCTTCAAAATTTACTAACTAGTTGAATATTCTGATGTTAAACACTTTTTTATGTAGTTCATATAAGCCTCTTTTCATTTGTCTTTTAGGAATGTCAGTAAGTGGCTAGCGATGTGTCTCAGTGATTAACATATTGTGCTTCTGGTAGTAGCAACTTTTTTTAAAATAAAAAGAGAGCATTGCAGAAACGTTTTTCTCACCCCATTACCACTATTAGGATAGACGAACTGCTACTACCCAGTAAGCACAAGCCTTCTAAGCAATAATGACAAAAACCACAATAAAATCAGTATTCCATAAATGCATTTGGTTTGATAATTGATCAGGAGCAGCCTACCTTGTAATTATTTAATAGAAAAATCTAATCATGATTGGTTTCTTACCCAAATATGTTCAGCTTTTTCCCTTCGGGTACAAAAATTCTCCTCCTGGGTTTTTTGTTTGTTTTTAGTAGCTGGAAGATGCCGTGTGTCTATTTGGACTAAGTAAGTGTCAGGCCATTTAACTGAGGATAAAATTTTTCTGAGCTTGCTTGTTCTCTGTGATTGTAACCAGCAATATTTGAGATGGTTGCTTCTCCATAACGCTGTATAAAACGCTGAGTCCACTAGACACGGACAAATAGCTTAACAAGAAATAAGCCTTTGTTATTACAATTTTGTGATTTATTATTTATTTATATATATATATTTATTTATTTTTTGCCACAAGCTAGACTCTTCTGACAGATGCAGACACTGACATAAAGAGGAAGATATCTGAGTTTTCAAATCCTGAAGGCTGTGCCATCAAGGTTTCGCGATGCAAGAGAAAGCAGACGGACTTCATTCAGGCCATTCACTTCAACCTCAGGTGTCCTGATGAGTGCTCCTAATTTCACTTCCTGACTTCACTCTTGCTTTCACATGATCCAGACTGAATGCAGCCTACAGTCAGGTTTATATTGGTTCACATGATATTGGTCATAACAGCATGGTTGTGTTTATTTTTGTTTGTTTTCTTAAGTTATTGACAAATAAAGAAAATTGAGATTTAAGGTGTGTGTTTATGCTGTGTGTATGTGTGTGCACATATACTTGTATATATATATATGTGTGTCATACATATATGTGCAAGTATATTCCATCGCTTAAGAATCAGGAAGTATGTTACATTTGGCCAGCATCCACCCTTGGCAAAAATCTGCAGAGTCAAGTTTTCCCTTGCCACTCAATATTGTTCCCCTGACAATGATGCTGAGCACTGGTTTCCATTCATCACCATAATTGATCTGCTGATTTTCTCACAGAGTCAAGAGGACAGTGAAATCTTTCTTGCACTAATTTCTCTACACAAAGTAGGAAAATAAAGAAGAGAGCAGGAACGTCCCTCGTTTTAACAAAAATACAAGGATCTAGGTTTCTTTGCGGAAGTAAAGACAATTTTCTGTGTCTGGACTACTAGACTTATTTTTTGTTGTAAGTCCAGTACATATGAAAGGTATCGAACTTATTTTATTTGGTTTCTAATATCTATTTACAGATAATCTAGAGTAATTCCAAGTCACCAATTTGGTTTATATTACATTCGAAGTAGAACTGATTTCACTTGAAACCAAAATAAAATACCAGCATAAACCATACAATATCTGTAACTGAGAAATATCAGTGAAACCAAATTCTATTATTGTGTCACATCTCACGATACGTAGGCAGCAGACACTAGTGGCTAAGAGTAAGGATAATTAAACGAAATAACCTGAGTTTGAATTCTGGCTCTGCTACCTGTTAGCTTTGTGACTTAGGGAAGTTTCTTAGCCACTCTGTGCCCGGAAGCCCAGCTACAAGAGAGGATAAAATAGTGCCTATTTCAGAGGTTGTGCTGTGTAGATTAAATTAGTTAACAGTAGTAAAGAACTTAAAACAATGCTTGGGGAATAATAAGTATTTCATACATATTTATCAAATAAAATTCCCATTTTATGGTTTGGGATGAATCATTCTTTTGTCTAAAATTTCTATAGCAACTTTTCATTTGCCAAATACCCTTATCTCTAGTATTCAGCCCATCATCTTTAACTGCAGTTGTTTAGGAATCTGCAGCCCCAGGAAAAAATGACCCTGTGGGTTTCTTCAATTTTTTTTTCTTTATACCTTGGGCAACGTCAGGAACCAAACAGAGAATTAAGAAGTATTTGTTGAACAAAACTGCCAAGAAGGTATGCCAATTGGACCATTACATCGCCAATGAGAGTTAGTTAATAGATGCCACCCAGTTAGGTCACTTTTACCCAAAGAACTGAGGAGCAAGCCAAAATGGTTATGCCTTAAAATGTTGAATATATGCAAAAACTGTCACTGAGTTTTCCAACAGTAAATTTTGTAGACCTTAGGGATTAGTTATTGACCAAATTGCTTTCATTTTGATTATCAGAAAATTCATAAAGATTTGAGGATCCAGAAAGTCATAATTATAATATTAGTTCCAACAGCAATTTGCTATGCCCCTAAAACACACACACACAAACACATGGACGCACACACACACCCACACACACGAGGATTTAATTTTGCTTGTTAGTTTTACCAGCACACAAAATGAAGGAAATAATAGCAACAATTATCCCAGGTATGTAGTTAATTGCTGCCAGTAAAGTATTCCTAAACAAAAGTACCATATAAATTCTTAATAATAGTAATTAGTAAAGCTGAGTGATTTTTAAAGAAAAATCTATTCAGCTTGGCTTATTTCTGGCATTTTAAACTCATAAAATTTCTTTAAAGTTTCTATTGGCTAAACAAGTGACAATGCACAAAACAAATCACAGGCAGTCAGGCGATTTAAGAATGCATCACTCATTTGCCCACTGGAAGATAATTTTGAAACAATTATCTATGATTATGCAAATCTATGCAGAATTCTTAACCTGTAAAGTATTTATTGAGAACATTATAGGCTTCATTTAAATTGGGTTCACTAGCTATCTGGTTAGCAGGTTAGGATAAAAAAAATAGAGTGTTTTATTTAGCAAAAAAGTATCATTCCACAAATACAGTCAACCACCAGAGAAGTCACACACATCCAAAACTATAATAGAAGTTTACACACCAAAATTGGTCATTGGAGAACTTCTGCACAGGAATCCTGTGAACCACCTGGGTGCAGTTATAATGTCAAAGGGTAAAATGGGAGGTGATATGGATGGCTCAAGTTAGAATGCTTTCTATAATAGAAGAAGTAATTCAGCAGTCTTAAATTAGACTTAGAAATTTTAAAGACTCTAATAAATCTGATATTTGGCATTTTAACTGCCTCTCCTAACTTGTTGGAATCTGCCAGCATCAAAGGAGCTGGAATCAGAAGAATAAGTTTTTAGACTCAAACGCTGTTACTGTCATTTGCTCGTAGCATGGCCTTTAGCAAAATGCATGTCTTATTTTTGCCTCATCAATTCTATCATCTGTAAAATGAAAAGAATAATAAACCTGTATTAGTGTTATGTTGGTACCAAATTAAATAAAATTTGATTAAAGTGTTCTGCAAAATAGTTAAGATCTCAAGGTGTATACATATATGTGTGTGCATGCATGTCGATCAATTTATTGGTAAATATATGTTGAACAGAAGAGGATTGAAGGCAAGTTTTTGTCTTTCCAGTAAATTTCTAGAGACAAACTTTCAGTTTGGCATTGATGATGCAGCGAAAGTAACTTAACTGTATCATTTAAACTGGTTTGAATAGTTTTATTGGTCTTTGGCTTTCTACATTTTCCCCACACCCCCCACAACCCCTGCAAATTAGGTTACTACATAAAAACTAATGAATTAGCTCTCTGGTTTAGGAAAAATATGAATAAATTAAAAGTTGTTTAAGGGTAATATTCACTTTCCACCTGTTCCATTAGTTTCCAGATTGAAACTGCCAGAGATGTTCATTTCTTTAGCCAAATTTGTCAGAGGCTCAAGCATCATGGTTTAGATTTTTAATATAGAAGAGGGGTAAGAGTATAGAATTTGGAGTGAGAAGGCATTTTCTGAATCTAATTTCCTCCACTTCCACTTTCTGGTGTATGGCTTTGAGCAAATTTCTTCAGTTCTTGAAGCTTCAGTTTATTCACATAAACGCAAGTGATAATAATTACCTTATTGAAATATGCTGATAAATACATCAAAATTATGAGAACTAAATTATGTCAGTGTAGGTAAAACACTGTCTTGCTCATATGAAACATAATAAATTGAAACTGGTATTGTGTCTGTCTCTATCTTAAATATTCAATCTCTGAACACATTTTGATAGTGAATAAGTCTCACTTATTCACTTATCACTCCTGATAGTGAATAAGTCTCATAAACTTATTTTTCATAAAGCAATAATTTTCCCAACTGAAAGCAATAATTTTCCCAATTGAGCAAACACTAAAGACTATCAGGTTTATTGACAATGATTTTCTAGAGCAGTGCTACTCAAAGTGTGAAATCCAAACTATCAACAGCATCAGCATCACCTGGACCCTTGTTAGAAATGCAAATCCCTGAGCCCTACCTTAGCTCTATGGAATCACGAATATCTGGAATTGCGGCCCAAGCATCTGTGTTTTAACCAGCTCTCTAGATGATACTTATCCTACGCATGCCAAATTTTGAGAAGCATTGATCTAGAGTATCAGAATCACATGTATTAGGACTGCCTCAAATGTTTGTGCAGCCTAGACCAGGAGTTGGCATACTTTTCTATAAAGGATCAAATAGTGAATTTTAGGTCAGATAGTGAATTTGTGAGCCATATGGTCTCTGTCACAAGTACTCATCTCTGCCATGGAAGTGTAAAAGCAATCACACATAATACATTAACAAATGAGTTTGGCCGTTTTACAGTAAAATGTTATTTACAAAAATGAGCTGCAGGCTACAGTTTGCTGATTCCTGAACCCTGTTGTGCTTGTGCGTTGCACAGCCTACAAAACTCTTATGGACTGAATGTTGGTGCCTATCCCCCCAAAATTCATATGTTGAAGACTTAACCTCCAATATGATAGTATTTAGAGATGGAAACTTTGGGAGGTAATATGGTTTGGCTGTGTCCCCACCCAAATCTCATCTTGAATTCCCACGTATTACGGGAGGGACCCAGTGGGAGGCAATTGAATCATAGGAGCAGTTCTTTCTCATGCTGTTCTCCTGGTAGTGAATAAGTCTCATGAGATCTGATGGTTTTACAAATGGGAGTTTCCCTGTACAAGCTCTCTTTTGCCTGCTGCCATCCATGTAAGATGTGACTTGCTCCTCCTTGCCTTCTGCCACGATTGTGAGGCATCCCCAGCCACATGGAACTGTAAGTCCTTTAAACTTCTCTTTCTTCTGTAAATTGCCCAGTCTTGGGTATGTCTTTATCAGTAGCATGAAAACGGGCTAATACAGTAAATTGGTACCAGTAGACTGGGGCATTGCTGAAAAGATACTTGAAAAGGTGAAAGTGATTTTGGAACTGGGAAACAGTCAGAGTGTGGAACAGTTTAGAGGGCTCAGAAGAAGACAGGAAAATGTGGGAAAGTTTGGAACTTCCAAGAGACTTGTTGAATGGCTTTGCTTAAAATGCTGATAGTGATATGGATAATAATGTCCAGGCTGAGGTGGTCTCAGACAGAAATGACGAACTTGTTGGGAACTAAAGCAAAGGTGACTCTTGTTATATTTTAGCAAGGAGACTGGTGGCATTTTGTCCCTGCCCTAGAGATTTGTGAACTTTGAACTTGAGGGAGATGATTTAGGGTATCTGCCTTAAGAATTTTCTAAGCAGCAAAGCATTTAAGATGTGACTTGGTGGCTGCTAAAAGCATTTAGTTTTATAAGGGAAGGAGAGCATAAACGTTCAAAAAGTTTGCAGCCTGACAATGAGATAGAAAAGAAAATCCTATTTTTTGAGAAGAAATTCAAGCTGGCTGCAGAAATTTGCACAAGTAACAAGGAGCCAAATGTAAATTCCAAAGGCAATGGGGAAAATGTCTCCAGGGCATGTCAGAGGTCTTCACAGCAGCACCTCCTATTGCAGGCCCAGAGGCCTAGGAGGAAAAAGTGATTTTGTGGGCCAGGCCCAGGGTCCCCATGCTATGTGCAGTCTAGGGACTTGGTGCCCTGAGACATAGCTGCTCCAGGCATGGCTGAAAGGGGCCAAAATACAGCTCGGGCCGTGGTTTTAGAGGGTGCAAGCCCCAAGCCTTGTTGGCTTCCACATGGTGTTGAGCTTGTAAGTGCACAGAAGTCAAGAATTGGGGCTTGGGAACCTCTACCTCGATTTCAGAAGATGTAAGGAAATGGCTGGATGTCCAGGCAGAAGTTTGCTGCAGGGGCAGGGCCCTTATGGAGAACCTCTGCTAGGGCAGTGCAGAAGGGAAATGCAAGGTCAGAGCCCCCACACAGAATCCCTACTGGGGCACTGCCTAGTGGAACTATGAGAAGAAAGCCACCAGACCCCAGAATGGTAGATCCACCAACAGTTTGTACCATTTGCCTGGAAAAGTTGCAGACACTCAACGCCAGCCTGTGAAAGCAGCTAGGAGAGAGGCCACACCCTGTAAAACCACAGAAGCGGAGCTGCCCAAGACCATGGGAACCTGCCTCTTTCATCTGTGTGACCTAGATGTGAGGACATACAATTTGGGAGGGGCCAGGGGTGCAACATATGGTTTGTCTGTGTCCCCACCCAAACCTCATCTTGAATTCCCACTTGTTGTGGCAGGGACCCAGTGGGAGGTAATTGAATCATGGGGACAGGTCTTTCCCCTGCTGCTCTTGTGATAGTCAATAAGTTTCATGAGATCAGATGGTTTTAAAAATGGGAGTTTCCCTGCACAAGCTCACTTTTTGCCTGCTGCCATCCATGTAAGACGTGACTTGCTCCTTCTTGCCTTCTGTCATGATTGTGAGGCCTCCCCAGCCTCTTGGAACTTTAAATACTTTAAACCTCCCCTTCTTTGTAAATTGGCCTGTCTCAGGTATGTCTTTATTAATGAACTAATACAAGAGGTAATTATGTTTATTTCAAATAAGGCCATGAAAGTGAGACTCTCATGACAGGATCAGCACCCTTAGGGGAGGAGCAGGGAGAGAGATCTCTCTTTCTTTTTCCAGAGCATACACCAAAGAAAGGCCATAAGATCACACAGTGAGATGGTAGATGTCTGCAAGCTAGAAAAAAGGCCCTTACTAAGAACCAAATCTGCTGGCAACTTGAGCTTGGATTTCTTAGCCTCCAGATTTATAAGAAATAAATATCTGTTGCTTAAATGACTCGGGCTAGGGTAATTTTGTAATTACAGCCCAAGCTGATTAAGTCAACTGTATGCACTGGTCCTGTTTCTGTGGTCAAAGTAGAACCTCTGCAGCATGCAGCTTCTAATAGATACATTGAGGAAAGCTTCTTTTTTAATTTTAATTTTCCCTATACATTGTGTGTTTAGCCTGTGTCATGATCCTTTGGTCTGTAGCATGATTAATTAGCAAATCATTAAATGGCTACTCATTCTAACCTTATGATTATAGCTGTGCAGAATTAACTGAGAATTTTCAAAATCTAGGACAATTGAGTGACTGTAATGTGGATTTTGCAGCAATAGTGCCATTAGAAACTTTGGTTTTCTCAGTAATTTTGATTTACCAATTGTAATCAATTTGTATTCTGCTTCCCGGAAAAGACTATCTTCTTAAATTATTTCTCCCCTTTTTTCAAAGAGTAGAAGGAAACATGAATTGTTCCAATTATAACAATAATCAAGATTCTCCTACCAGCTTTTCACTTTGAAAAGGTAGCTGCCAAGGAGAGGGTAGAGGCCTTTTGCACTGAAACAGTAACTCAGCTCCAAGTGATACTGCTGACATTTTAGAGAATAATGCCAGTATTAATTTATCAAGCAAAAATTCTTTGGCACATTTAAAAATATATTCCAGTGTCCTAGGATATTACTTACTTCCTAGAAATGAGTTACTCCCTGGAAAATGGCCCTCCTCCATTCGCCATCTGTATAGACTTCAGCCTGGAAGGCATCATCCATCCCAGGCCACAGTCCTACTTATGGCCTTGCAGAAAGCAGATACTCTAAAATGTTTATTAAGTTAAATTAACTTTCTAACTCAAAATGCCATAAGCCAATTTAGAATTTTATAAGGGTTAATACAGAGAATCATTTGAAAGATTTTCTATTAAAAATTTTTGCTATTGATTAAGTATCTTCTTATTCAAAGAGACTCAAGATATAAAAAATTAATTCTGGCCTTAAATTTAGAAGTCAATTAACTCAGGGCTTCAAGACTTTATTTATTCATTTATTCTTTCTCTCAGCAACCACTTATCTGAAAACAAAGACTAATGAAAAGAAGTCTTATTTTTAAAAACTACATAAGACACTTGGAAAGTCAACATAAAAACAAATATTATTATATATCATATAGTATAATAAGTATGTTCTAACAATAAAGGGAGGTCTCAATATATCTTATCAGAGATTAAAGTTTCCAAATAGAGAAGTATTGAATAACATATAGAAGACAATTGGATCAAAAATACATTCCAGGGTCAAAATAAATTATATTAAGTTAGGGTGTCGTGGAGTCATGTTAATGAGGGTAGAAAGTATGAATGGTCAACCATTAATCAGTATAATGAATAATAAAATTATGCTGGTTGTCTCAGTCTGTTCCTGCGGCTATTATAATATATGTTAGATTAGATAATTTATAAAAAATAGAATAGACAAACACACTGTCCTCACATGGCAAAAGAAATATAAGTCCTAGGCAGCTCTCTGACATCTCTTTTATAATATCATTAATCCCATTCATAATAATGGACCCCTCATGACTTAATCACTCCTGAAAGGGCCCCCACCTCTTAACACTGCAATTAGGATTAAGTTTCAATATGAGTTTCCGAGGGACACAAACATTCTAGCCATTGCCCTGGTGTAACCTTGTATGAAATTGTTCGTGCTACAGCTCATAGGATTTTCATAAAAACATACTTTGAATTATATCTGAGTAGGCCTCAAATAGGATGCAATAAGCAACTAGAGTTGATATAATTAAAAAGGAATAATAGTCTGAATTTTAAATCTATCCATTGGTATAGTGCTGGGATGAGTGTTTAAATTGCTAATTGAAAAATAAGATAGTAAAGGTACAATAATGGTAAGAGTTCTGATTATATTAGAGGACAAAGTTGTTCATGACTACATGATTTATGACATCTGCAATTGGTTGTAGCAGTCTCTGTGGACCTACAATATCTAGTATTTTCATAGTAGTGTATAGCGTAAAATAAGGGTTAATACAAGTTTCTCTATAAGGTCAGATAGTAAATATTGGAGGCTTTGCTGGCCATATATTCTTTACAGCAACTACTCAACTTTGTCATTGTACTGTAATTGTAGCCACAGACAATATATAAACAATTGAGCAGGGTGTATTCCAATAAAACTTTGTATTGATACAAAAATTTGAATTTTGTATAATTTTTATAAATCACAAAACATTTGTTTTGTTTTTCCAACCATTTTAAAATGTAAAAGAAAAAATATCTTAATAGGCTGTACAAAAAGAGATGGCTGGCTAGATTTCCCCTGTGGTTCAGAGTTTGCTGACCCCAGACCTATAACTTTTTACTCAATCAATGTTAGAAAAGCTGGGGCAAACATGATTGGGGCAATACATAAAAGAAAGTTGAGTAAAAACATACTTCTTAAGATGCTGGATTGACATTAAAGCTCTAAAGATCATGGTTTAACTTAAATGTAATTACTTGCGTCTGTCACATTAATGAACCCTCTTCTTGGGCAAGGCTTCATATTTATTTACTAAATTCGTTAATTCTATGTATTCAATTGATGATGCTTTGATGCTTTCATAAAGTTGGCCTTATCTCTCCTGTCCTTTTGTACTCTAAGACATATCGTATAGATTGAAACCACCATGCTCCAGTCTAAACTCAGATCTCAAGTGACTTTCTTTGTAACAACAAACCTTTACTAAGCATTACACAATTAGGATTTACACTTTTCACAAAAATTAAATCAAAATGTGAAGCTCAAGATTATAAAACTTCTGAAAAAAGACGTAGGAGAAAATGTAAGATAAGCTGGGTTTGGTGATGAGCCTCTAGAGATGACACAAAAACATAATTCATGAAAGAAAAATTCATAGGTTGCACATTATTAAAATTTGAAACTTCTGCTCTCTATAAGACATTTTTTAAATGAAAAGACAAGCCATGGGATGGAAGAAATAATTTTTAAAACACATATCTGATAAAATACTTTTATTCAAAATATGGGAAAAATCTTTAAACTCAATGTCAAAAAAGCTGAAAACTATTTAAGAAATGGATAAATACTTTGCTGCCTTACCAAGATATAATGCAGATGACAATTATGTATATCAAAAGTTGCTTGACATCATTTGTCATTAAAGAACTACAAATTCATAGAACAATAAGATGCCACTACGCATTAATTAGAATGGCCAACAAGTTGGTGATGTTGTAGAGCAAACTGAACTCTTTTATTACTGATGGTAAATTAAAATGATACAACCACTTTGAAAGACATCTTGACAGTTTCTTAAAAAGATGCATATACCCTTACCATACTATGCAGCAATTGTACTTCTAGGTATTTATCCAACTGATTCAAAAACATGTCCACACACACACACACACACACACACACACAGAGAGAGAAACCTCAGTTAAATGTTTATTACAGATACACTCATAATCTCCCAAACTGGAAAAAATATATATATATATCCTATAATAGGTGAATGGATAAATGAATGCTGGTACAGCCTTAGTATGGACTATTTTCCAGTGGAAAAAAAAGAGGTATCAAGGCATAAGAAGACACAAATGAATGTTAAATGCATGTTGTTAAATGAAAGAAGCCAGTCTAAAAAAGCTACATACTAGATGACTCTAACTATCTGACATTCTGAAAAGGGCACAGCTATAGAGATTAAAGTATCAGTAGTTGACACAGCTTTAGTGAAAGAAAGGTGAGAATTGAATAGATGAAGTACAGAAGAAATTTAAAATAGTAAAATTATGCTGTATGTTACTTTAAGTGTTAATACATAGCTCTATAAGTTTATCAAAATCCACGGAACCTCCCAGTACCAAGAGCAATCCTTAATTTGCAAAATTTTTTAAAAATTATAGAATTTTTGGGGAAATTCAACATGGAATGCAGGTTGTGACAATTTGTAACTGTATTATACAAATATGTGAAGTGATCTCCCTGACAGGGGTAGACAAATAAAGGTGCTGGCCTAAGTAATTTTTTAAAATTTATTATTTTGAACTAGCATTGGTCCATAGCAGGTGTATATATTCATGGGTTACGTGAGATAGTTGATACAAGCATGTGATGCATGTTAATCATATCAGTGTAAATGGGCCATCCATCACCTCAAACATTCACCATTTGTATTACAAAACATCCAATTACACCTTTTTAGTTATTTAAAAATGTGCAATTAAATTATTATTGACTACAGTCACTCTGTTATGCTAGCAAATACTAGTAGGTTTTATTCATTTTTTCTAAGTATTTTTTGTACCCATTAACAATGCTGATTTCCTTGCTGGTTAGTCCATTCTCACATTATTGTAAAGAACAATCCAAGCCTGGGGAATTTATAGAGAAAAGAGGCTTAATTGGCTCTTGGTTCTACAGGCTATACAGGAAGTATGACTTGGGAGGCTTCAGAAAACTTATAATTGTAGTAGAAGGCAAAGGGGATGCAGGTATGTCTTACATGGCAGGAGCAAGAGGAGGAGAGAAAAGGGGGAGGTGCTACACACTTTTAAACCACCAGATCTCATAAGAACTCACTCACTATTATGAGAAGAACAAGGGGGAATCCACCCCTTGATCCAATCACCTTCCCCCCTAGCCCACCCCTACTCAAACACTGGCGATTATAATTTGACTTGAGATTTGGGGACACCACAAATTTGAACCATATCAACTGGCAACCCCCAACTACCCTTCCCAGCCTCTGGTAACCATCCTTCTACTCTCTGTCTTCATGACTTCAGTTGTTTTAATTTCTAGATCCACAAATGTGTGAGAAAATGTGAAGTTTGTATTTCTGTATCTCACTTAATATAATCACCTCCATTTCCATCCATGTTGTGGCAAAGGAAAGGATTTCATTCTTTCTTATAGCTGATAGCAAACATACACTCCATTGTAAATATATACCACATTTTCCTTATCCATTCATCTGTTAATGGACAGTTAGCTTGCTTCCAAATATTGGCTATTGTAAATAGTGCTTCCTTAAATATGGGAACACAGATATCTCTTTAACATACTGATTTCCTTCCTTTAGGGTACATATCTAGCAGTGGGACTGCTGAATTGTACAATAGGTCTATTTTTAATTTTTAGAAGAACCCACATAGTGATTGTACTAATATAAATTCACAGCAGTGTATGAGAATTCTCTTTTCTCCACATTCTCTCCAGCATTTGTTATTCCCAGTCTTTTGGATAAAAATCATTTTAACTGGGGTGAGATAATATCTCATTGTAGTTTTGATTTGCATGTATCTGATGATCAATGATGTCAAGCACATTTTTATATATGTGCTCATATTTGCCATATATTTGTCTTCTTTTCATATATTTCATATTTTAAATATATATGAAATCATATTTAATTTCATTTATATTTGATGAAATATATATGAAGTCATATTTCATATATATTTGAAATATATATGAAATATATAAAATCATATTTCATATATATTCATACATATGATTTCATATATATTTGATATATATTTCAAATATTTCATATTTGCAATATGTATGTCTTCTTTTGAGAAAAGTGTATTCAGATCTTTTGCCCATTTTTAATTGGATAATTAGATTATTTTCCTTAAATATAGTGATCATCAATTCTTTCTCAGATGAGTGGTTTACAAATATTTTCTCCCATTATGTGGGTTTTCTCTTCACTTTGTTGATTGTTTCCTTTGCTGTGCAGAAGTTTTTTAACTTGATGTGATCCCATTGGTCCACCTTTGCTTTTGTTGCCTGTCTTGTGAGGATTACTAAAGAAATCTTTACCCACTCCAATGTCCTGGAAAGTTTCAACAATGTTTTCCTTTAGTAGGTTTATACTTTGAGGTCTTCTATGTAAGTCCTTAATGCATTTTGTTTTGATTATTTTATATGGCAAGAGGTAGGGGTTTAGTTTCATTCTTCTACATATGGATATCCATTTTTTTCCAGAAGTATTTACTGAAAAGACTGTCCATTCTTTAATATATGTTCTTGGCGCTTTTGTCAAAAATGAGTTCATTGTAGCTGTGTGGATTTGTTTCTGGGTTCTCTATTCTATTCCACTGATCTATGTGTCTGCTTTTATGCCAGTACCGTGCTGTTTTGGCTATATAGCTCTGTAGTATAATTTGAAGTCAGGTAATCTGATTCCTCCAGATTTGTTCTTTTTGCTTAGGATAGCTTTGGCTATTCTGATTCTTTTATGGGTCCACATAAATTTTAAGATACTTCTTCTATTTTTGTTAAAAATGTCATTGGTATACTGATAAGGATGGCATTGAATCTTCAGATTGTTTTAGGTAGTATGGAAATTTAAACAATATTGATTTTTACAATTTATGAACATAAAATATTTTTCCAATTATTGTGTCCTCTTCAATTTTTTGCATAAATGTTTTATAATTTTCATTGTAGAGAGCTTTTACTTCTTTGCTTAAGTAAATTCCTATGTATTTATTTTCAATTTGTAGCTATTGTAAATGAGATTACTTTTTAATTTGCTTTTTTGGATTATTCACTGTTGGCATTAAGAAATGCCACTGATTTTTGTAGGTTGAATTTGAATCCTGCAACTTCATAAAACTTGTTTATCAGTTTTCAGAGTTTTTCTTTTGGTGGAGTCTTTAGGTTTTTTTCAGATATAAGATCATATCATCTGCAAACAAGGATGTTTGGACACATTCCTTTCCAATTTGGATACCCTTTATTTCTCTTGCTTACTTTCTCTAGCTAGAACTTCTAGTAACAGTTTAATAACAGTGGTGAAAGTGAGTAGCCTTGTCTTGATCTAGATCTGAGACGAAAGGCTTGCAGTTTTATACCATTCTGTAAAATACTGGCTGTGGGTCTGTCATATATCACATTTATTATGTTGAGGTATGCTCCTTCTATACACAGTGTTTTGAGGGTTTTTATTATGAAGGGATGTTGAATTTTACCAAATGCTTTTTCAGCATTAACTGAATGGTCACATTCAATTAATTTTGTCCTTCATTCTATTGATGTGATTCATCACGTCGATTGATTTGTGTATGTTGAATCATCCTTGTGTGCCTGAGATAAATCCAACTTTGTCAAGATGTATGATCTTTTTAATGTGCTGTTGAATTCAGATTGGTAGTATTTTGTTGAGGATTTTTGCATCAATATTTGTCAGGGATATTGGCCTGTAGTTTTCTTTTTTTGATAGGCCCTGTCTAGTTTTGGTATCAGGGTAATGCTGGTCATATAGAAGGAGTTTGGAAGTATTCTCTATTTTTCAGAAGAGTTTGAGTAGGATTGGATCCAGTCATTCTTTTAACGTCTGGTAGAATTCATCAACGAAGACACTGGGTCCTGGGTTTTTCTTTGATGGGAGACTTTTTAATATGGCTTCAAATTTGTTACTTGTTATTGGACTGTTCTGGCTTGAAATTTCTTAATAGTTCAATCTTGGTAAGTTATATGCATTTAGGAATTTATCCATTTCTTCTAGATTTTCTAATTTATTGGCATATATTACTCAGAAAAATATTAACGGTCCTTGAATTTCTGTGGTTTCAGTTGTGACGTCTCCTTTTTCATCTCTGATTTTATTTATTTTGGTCTTCTCATTTTTTCTTAGTCCAGCTAAAGATTTGTCAATTTTGTTTATCTTTTCAATAAAAACAACTTATTGTTTCAATGACCTTTCATATAGTTTTCTTCATTTCAATTTTATTTATTTTGGCTCTTATATCAACTATTTTTTCTATTAATTTGGGTTTATTTGCTCTTGAGCTTGTAGTTCTTTAAGATGCATTGTCAGACTGTTTATTTGATTTCTTTTCCTCTTTTTTGAGCTATAAATTTCCCTCTTACTACTGCTTTCACTGTATCCCATTGGTTTTGGTATGCTGTGTTTCCATTATCATTTGTTTCACAAAATTTGTTTTCATTTAAATTTCCTTCTTAATTTCTTCATTGACCCATTGGACATTAAGAAGTGTATTATTTAATTTTCATATGTTTGTATAGTTTCAAAAATTCCTCTTGTACTGATGTTTAGTTTTATTTGATTGTGCTCAAAAAAGATGCTTGGTATTATTTTAATTTTTGAATATCTTAAGACTTTTTTGTGATCTAACACATGGTCTATCCTTGAGAATGATACAGGTGCTAAAGAGAAGAATATATATTTTGCAGCTGTGGAATGAAATGCTCTGTAAATGTCTATTAATTCTAATTCTTCTGTAGTACAGACTGAATCTGCTGTTTTTCTGTTTAAGAGGTCTGTCCAATTCTTAGAGTAATGTGTTGAAGTCTTTAGCTATTATTGTATTGGAGTCTATATTTCTCTTTAGCTCTAATAATGTTTGCTTTATATATCTGATTACTAGTGTGGGGTGCATATATATTTACAATCGTTACATCCTACTGCTGAATATTGCTTTATCATTAGTGACTTTCTTTGTTTCTTCTTAATAATTTTTGTCTTGAAATCTATTTTGTCTGGTACAAGTATAGCTACTCTTGCTTCTTTTTGGCTTCCATTGCCAGGGAATGTCTTTTCCCATTCCTTTATTTTCACTCTGTGTGTCTTCATAGGTGAAGTGCATTTCATGTAGGCAACAAATTAGTGGGTTTTGTTTTTTCATCCATTTGGCCACTCTATGTCTTTTGATTGGAGAATTTAGTGGATTTACATTCAATGTTATTATTGATAAGCAAGAACTTACTCCTGCCATTTCATAATTTATTTTCTAATTATTTTGTGGTCTTCTCTTCTTTTCTTCTTTCCTTCCTTCCTATTTTTCTTTTAGTGAAGGTGATTTTCTCTGGTGGTATAATTTAATTTCTTGCTTTTTATTTTTTGTGTCTCTGTTGTGTGTTTTTGATTTGAGATTACTATGAGGGTTCTCAATACTAATTTATAACACATTATATTAAACAGATGACAACTTAACATTGATTGCTTAAATAAACAAGCAAAATAAAACTAATAAAAACTAAACACTTAAATTTTGTCCCCCTGCTTTTTAACTTTCTGTTGTTTCTCTTTATGTCTTTATATCTTACTGTACTATACTGTCTATGTCTTGAATTATTGTTGTAGTTGTTATTTTTATTTATTTATTTATTTTTGAGACAGAGTCCTGCTCTGTCGCCCAGGCTGGAGTGCAGTGGTGCGATGCCAGCTCACTGCAAGCTCCGCCTCCTGTGTTCACTCCATTCTCCTGCCTCAGCCTCCCAAGTAGCTCGGACTACAGGCGCCTGCCACCACGCCCAGCTAATTTTTTGTATTTTTAGTAGAGATGGGGTTTCACCATGGTCTCGATCTCCTGACCTCGTGATCCACCCGCCTCAGCCTCCCAAAGTGCTGGGATTACAAGCGTGAGCCACCGTGCCTGGCCTAAATTTAAAATATAATTTCAAGCTCCGCCTCCTGTGTTCACTCCATTCTCCTGCCTCAGCCTCCCGAGTAGCTGGGACTACAGGCGCCCGCCACCATGCGCGGTTATTTTTTTTTTTTTTGTATTTTTTTAGTAGAGACAGGGTTTCACCATATTAGCCAGAATGGTCTCGATCTCCTGACCTCGTGATCCACCCGCCTCAGCCTCCCAAAGTGAGTAGTTGTTATTTTTGATTTGTTCACAGTTTAGTCTTTCTGCTTAAGAGTAATTTACACACTACAATTACAGTGTTATAATAGTTTATGTTTTTACATGTACTTACTACTACCAGTAGTTTTGTATTTTCAGGTGATTTCTTTTTGCTCATTAATTTTCTTTTCTTTCTGATTGAAGAAGTCCCTTTAGTATTTCTTGTAGGACAGGTCTGGTGTTGATAAAATCTCTGAGCTTTTGTTTGTCTGGAGAAGTCCTTTTTATTCCATTACATTTAAATGCTATTTTCACCAGATACACTATTATAGGGTAAACTTTCTTTTTCTTCTGCACTTTAAATATGTTATGCCACTCTCTTCCTGGACTGTAAAGTGTCCACTAAAAGTCTGCTGCCAGATGTATTGGAGTGCCACTGTATATTATTTGTTTCTTTTCTCTTGGTGGTTTTAGGATTCTTTCTTTATCCTTGACCTTTGAGAATTTGGTTACTAAATGCCTTGAGGTAGTCTTCTTTAGGTTAAATCTGATCAATATTTTATAACCTTCTTATATTTGAATATTAAGATATTTCCCTAGGTTTTGGAAATTCTCTGTTATTATCTCTTTGAACGAACTTTCTACCCCTATCTTTTTTCTACCTCTACTTTAAGGCTAATTACTCTTAGATTTGTCCTATTGGGGCTATTTTCTAGCTCTTGTAAGCATGCTTGCTTCTTTTTTATTATTTTTTCTTTTGTCTCCTCTGAGTGTGTATTTTCAAATATCTTGTCTTTAATCTTACTAATTAATTCTTCTGCTTTTGATAATGCTATGCATGAGTGCTAGAATAGATTAATTACATCAATATATAGTGGGTACTAGGAGCCAGGTTTCTCACAGTTTGAGTAGAAATTTAAAGACTTTCACATTAGACAAGAAAGGTTAAAATTATTCAAGTGATAATGTATTTGAGTTGTAGACATCAATATAAATTCATTATTAGCTTAATATAGATACACGTAGTTACATATAAATGTATTCCTAGATGTGTGTATGAGATAGTATACATACATAGTTTTATTTGCTCTGTTAGGTGAGAGGACCCAGATATCATGGCTTCCCAATAGCAGTGAGCACATTTTCCACCAAATTTTGGTTTCTAATACCACTCTCCAATCAAAAGAACCAGGGGCCCTTGGAGAAATGTCTGGTTTTCATTACCAGATAATAAATACATTAATGAAAACCTCAAGCATTTTATAGCTCAAGAAAATAAGAAATTCGCCCCCCTCCGAAAAAAAGAAATATTTATACCCCAAAAAAGGAACCATCTGAAGGAGCTCACCTTGGCCAAAGCTAGAATAAATTGAGTACCAATATAAATAAGATAGTATGGTATTAAAGCCCGTGTGTGTGTGTGTGAGTGTGTGTGTGTGTATATTTTTTCATGTCTCTCTAGTGATATTATTAAATAATTACATAAAGCAAAGACAGATAAACAAGAGACAAATCTCTTGTGTAGAAGAAATAAAAATTGCTTTTCCCTTAAAGCAGTGGAACACACCTCATTATTTAAGCATAGGCTGTTCTTAGTGACTTCCATCATAAAAGCACAGTATAGAAAGGTGGGAAAAAGAGTAACTACAGTGGAGAAACTTAAAAAATGCTACCTCAGTGATATGGTTTGGCTGTGTCCCCACCCAAATCTCACCTTGAATTGTAATTATCCCCACACGTCTAGGGAGGGACCAGGTGAAGATAATTGAGTTATAGGGGTGGTATCTCCCATACTGGTCTCCTGGTAGTGAATAAGTATCATGAGATGTAATGGTTTTATAAATGAGAATTCCCCTGCACAAGCTCTCTTGACTGCCACCATGTAAGACGTGACTTTGCTCCTCATTCACCTTCCGCCATGATTGTGAGAGGCTTCCCCAGCCATCTCGATCTGTGAGTCAATTAATCCTCTTTCCTTTATAAATTAACCAGTCTCGGGTATGACTTTATTAGCAGCATGAGAAAAGACTAATACACTCAGCCAGGTGATCAAAGTTAACAGCAAGAGTTATATCATGTTGATAGTACCTACCCTTAAATTGAAGTGATGAAAAATGGCATTTCACCACTGTCCTTGTTCTGCCAAAAGCCCATAAATCCAACCTAATCATGAGAAAAATAGCAGATAAATCCAAATTATGGGACATTCTACAACATACATCACCAGGACTGCTCAAAATATCAAGAATATAAAAAACAAGAAAAGTGTGAGGAACTATCACAGCCAAAGGCAGACTAAGGAGACATGACTATTAAATATAATGTGTTACTTTGGATGAGATCCTGGAATAGGAAAATGATAGTTAAAAATTAAGAAAATTTTAGTTTTCAAACCTAAGAACATTAGTTAACAAAAATGTATCAACATATGTTTGTTCATTGTAACAAATACACCATACTAATTTAAGATGTTGATAATAGGGAAAGTGGGTAGACATGGAATATATTGAAGCTCTAACTTTATAAATTTTCTATAAAAATAAACCTATCCAAAATAAGATTTATTTTAAAAATATATGTATATATTAATAATTCCATTTTTTAACTCTTTGGAGCTATAGCTCTGCTGTTTGCTATTTTCACTTAGGGTGTAACTTTGTACTTGGACTTTATGTTTAACTGAATTTTTTTCTTCTTAATAAAGAAAACTCTGTGAAAAGTGGGTTGTTTATACATGTATAGAAAGAATTTCCTCTTGCTTTTACCATAAGGATATCAACCTGGAACTTCTTTATTTCCTCAACTTGCAGTTTCTCAGACTGCTATATAGATAACATTTGCACATACTGTGTAAATGTAAGTGGGTGACTACAGTGATCACGAGAGACTTCTACTCCTAAACTCATCTTGACATATACACATTTTTATGTTGTCTATGTTTGCTACCCCAGAACGTCCTTTTACTAACATTTTTTTTTTAGCTCTCCATGGTTCTAACTTTAAGAGGTATCTCATTTCAAGTTATTTTCCCTTTATTTCCCAAAGTTTTGTTAGTTAACATCCTTTAAAACATAAGCCTTATGTCACAGAGATAAGCAAAGCCTCAGCTTCTACTGAACATTCTGTTTGTTTCAATGCCTTCCTTGGTTTTGGTTGCTAAAATGTATATTCCTCTCTCCCAACCTCAACTATACTTTAGAAAAAACATTTCTTTTTTAAAAACATTTTTATTGTGGTAAAGTATATACAGTTCATTGGTAACAAATACATTTATATTATTATTTCTCTTCTTCAATCCTTCCTCTCTCTTTCCTACCCCACCTCTGGTAACCACCATTCTATTCTTTATCTTCAGGAGATCCATTCTTTTTAAACTCCCATATGAGGGAGAATATGTAAATATGTGTCTTTCTCATAGTCATTTAACATAATGGCCTACAGTTTCATCCTTTAAGCTACAAATGAAGAAAATACATTTTATGGAAGAATCACGTTCCATTGTGTATATGCACCACATTTTCTTTATCCATTAATCCCTTGATGGGAGATTTTATATTTTGACCATTGTGAATAGTGCTGCAATAAACATGGGAGTGCAGACATCTCTTTGATATATTGATTTCCTTTCTTTTGGATATATATCCAGTAGTGGCTTTGCTGGATCATATGGAAGTTCTATTTTCAGTTTTTTGAGGAATCCCCATCCATACTTTTCTTCTTAGTGGCTGTACTAATTTACATTCCCATCAACAGTGTATTGGGATTCCCAATGCTCCATATCCTGGCCAGCACCTGTTATTTGTCTGTATTTTGATACAAGCCATTTTAACCAGGGTGAGATACATCAAATTGCAGTTCTATTTTGCATTGTAAAAGATATTTCTAATTTTCACGCAATAGTTACATGGATTTTAAATGGAAAGATGTTCCTCATATATAAACTGTTATCTTTTGTGGTTAAAGTTATAGTTTTTAGTTGTTTCTGATTCTAATGTCAGGTTTCGAAAGTATATACCAAGTTTAAAGAGATTGTCATAAATTGGACTTAAATTTAAATTTTAAATTCTGTATACATTTTAATTAGTCTGAATTCATTTAGTGTATATTTTGAGTTACATATTAAACATTTTCTATGTGTATATAGATCTTTACATGTATATATTTTATATATACTCTTTTCATATATTAGCCTGATTCCAATAACATATACTAAATATGAATGTATTCTATTACCATTTTAATGCCATATCGATCATATACTAAATCCCATGTACATCTTTTGTTCAGTTTTTAATCTACATTCTGTTGAATTAATTAGACAATGTATTTCTTTTCCCCAACTTTCAGTGATCGAATATAATACCCTTCTTTTTTTAATCCACTAAGAAGAGCCCTCATTTTTTATTACATATTACACCGAATAGTTCAGAAGTTTTATTTCAGAACAAATGCCTGTTGTCATCTTCCTGTCTTTTAATGCTTGTGAAGGAATTTACAGAAAACAAATTCACCAGTGAGAGTTTGGTGGGAGTGCATTGCTCTTACAGATTAATGTTAGTATTGATAAATTTTATCATTAATTAACCAATTACTCAACATTTCTATGACTCAATCACCTTGTCTTTAAAACATGTTTAATGGTGTACCTGCTTCATAGTGATAGTACATAC
Organism: Symphalangus syndactylus; assembly: GCF_028878055.3. Classification (NCBI taxonomy): domain Eukaryota; kingdom Metazoa; phylum Chordata; class Mammalia; order Primates; family Hylobatidae; genus Symphalangus; species Symphalangus syndactylus. Next base: position 18,850,044 of record NC_072428.2, read on the forward strand.
CACATAAGAGCACTTTGAGTATAAAATAAACAGAGGATTACTGGCATGTAGCACAAGTTAGAAAGAACTGGTAAAAAGGAGTCAGAAATCCAATAGAAAGAGTGGATAACTGATGGAGTAATATTTCAGAGGATGCAACAAGTGACAGGATTCCAAAGTCCTGGCAGAGGGCAAATGTCTTACTTGTTATGTCAGATGAGAAAGTAAAAAAGATTTAGATTAGATGGTGGGGATTTAGATAAAGTTTAGGATTAGAGGTAGGAGATTGAATTAACCTTTTCTTTTTTTTCAGGGAAATAAAAGGAAGGTCAACTGCAGACATACAGAAAATAATTTGTGGTAGGAGGTGTTAGAAGACTACAGATGCTTGAAATAGTAGCTGTGGAGAATGAGAAAGAAATAGATAGGAAAACATAACAGTTTCTGACAGTGTTGACATTCCAGTTAAGAATGGGCACTGTGATAGATTACACTTTATTTTCCAATTCTTCACTCTGCTTTAACAAGGTTATACTCTCACACCCTTTGGCAGGTAGCATAGCAGTACTCTCCAATAATGGGTGGTGGATACTATCTGGTCCCTCAACATTGGGCCTGGCTGGGTGATGAGTTTTTGGTTTGGCTAATGAAATATTAGGAAATGCGAAGCAAGCAGAGGCCTGGCTGCACATTGGCTTGGCTATTGAGCTTCACTGTAAGAAGAACAAAACTAAGGTAACCACAGGTCCAAAGAGGGTGAGCCTTGCAAAGCAGTCCTGAACCAACTCAGAGCCTGAAGCTAGATTTAGCTATCCTGATGTCAGAGCAGAGCCAGCCATCCTACTCCCAGCCAAGTCCTCACCTAGACCAGACAAACTGCGATCAGCTTGCAAAGCCACAAACATTAAAAAATGAATAATTACCAAGCAATTGTATTTTAAGGTGGTTTGTTAAGCAAGATTATTGCAGCAATAGCTGACTAATATACAGACCATAAATACACACCAGCACTAAAATGTGTAGCAATTTTATTCAACAGTGTTTATGAAGCATAGCATAGGAATGGGAAAGGAATGGAAAAGAAGAATGGATTCATTCAAGTTTGTGATTTTCTTGAATAAGAGGCATGGGAATAATTGGCAAGGTAATGGTTAAAGTTATGAACAAGCCTCTTTCTCTGTTTTTAAAGAAAAAATTACTAGGTTTACTGCTGTCATAGTTTTTTTCTGACTCTGTTACCTAAGATAGATAGATTAGATAGATAGATAGATAGATAGATAGATAGATAGAAAGATAATAGATAGATAGATAGATAGATAGATAGATAGATAGATAGATAGAAAGATAATAGATAGATAGATAGATAGATAGATAGATAGATGATAGATAGATAGATAGATAGATAGATATAGATAGATAAACTTTGGACTTTAAAAAAGCTATTTGAAATCAATTTACCTTTTATATTTCTATCAGAGTTATATTTTTTCAAACATAAATGAAACCATGAATTAATCTCTTGTTTTTAGGAATTAATTCCAAAATATTTCTCATACTTGGCCTCTGCTACCCAGACAGCATGCTACCCCTTTGACCTCTTCTTATCTGGATATTATTTTGCCCACTCTATGTGACAGAGCCCTATTGAAGGCTGTCATGCGTTTATTTTGCTATTCATTCTGCATGTCAGACCATTTCCCACCTAAATATATAGCTGTAAGCATGGACACACACACACACACACACACACACACAAACCCCTAGAGAACCCCAATTCAGATGTCACCAACTTCTTCAACACACACAACCCAGATACACTGGCTTGGTTTTACTCTTTATTAAGGTACTGAATTACTTCAATACTGCCTAGTAAGGAGCCTACCTTTAACTCCCGGAGTGCCCTGTCACTCATTTTTCTGGCCCTGCATGAGACTTTCTGCCCCTTTCCAGGAATCTAGCAATTATGGGATCAATTCCTGCCACATTTTGGGGTACCCAGGTCCTTTTCCAGCTCTGGGACCAGCACCTCTACTCTTGTTGGTTTGTGTATATGGTAGACTCTGTATTAATGTATTTTAATATCACCCTGAATACAACCTTGTGAATACTACTGATGCAGCACTTTCTTACTTGAACATACGTGTATGTGTAAGTCTGTCATAGGAAAATGTTTACTCTTAAAGTTAGGAGCAATATCTTTATAGTTCTTTTATCCCAAGTGCTTAGTAGAAGTTTATTTTTAATATTAAAAATGAATAGAAAAAGAATCAGAGAATCCAAAAGTCATTGTCAGCCAACAACATAATAAATAGTGCCCCAAATAAAATTTAGAAATATCTATACATATAAATTTAGAAATATTTAAGCCTGATTTTAATTGACTTCTCTAATTTGCATTCCTTTTATAGGGCTGGTCAGTGATCCATTTTCGTTTGAAAACAAATTGGTTTTATCATGTCCTAGGTTTCTTCCAAAGCTGCATGAGAATTTCAGAGAGCAACACTTTGAAGATGGCAGAGAGATCATCGATATTTGTTCCATTCTCTGCTGTCTCATGAAGGCTGGAGTTTAGGGCAGGATGGTTTGAATGAGTCAAGTACCTCATATAATCTTCACGTAACAATTTTGAAAGTTGCCTAATTAACAGAAATACATGGAAAGCCTCTTAGAAAAACCACTTGAACAGCCTGATACACAGGGAATTACTAACAATTCCAATTCACCAGTCTCAGGGCAAGGCATATGCTTCAAACTGAAATAAACTTCAGTGTCCTTCAGCTGTCTGAAAATAGCCACTCCAAACGATTGCCTTGTGTATAATTCTGGTTTTATTATCTCGACATATTAAAGAGTTTACAGATTTACATACTGAAGCTTCAGCCTCAGGCTTTAACGACTTATTGCTATGTCATGGCTCATATCCTTTCTTTAATACTGTGTTTCCTAGAGATACAACCGATCAAGTCACAAGCTGTACGTCATGACTGTCATTGTTCAAGAGACTCAGAATCCAGGGGTCAGGTTCCTTCTTCAAGGACTTCTGCTACAAGTAGATCTTTGCACCATCATCAATCACTTTTTTTAAATAGACTTTTTTTTGCGATTATAATTTTCCAACATAAATAACATAATTTTCTGAATCCAGGGTCATTATTCTCTTCAACCTTACTCAGAAAAAACTAAGACCTGAAGGAGGGGTATCCCTCCTAGATATTGAACAAACTGCACAAAAATGGGTAAAAAAAAATAAAAGGTCACACACCACACACACACACACACACACGCCCCTTTGTCAATGGCACATAATTTTTTAAACTATACTTGAATTTTCCACCCATTTATTAATCATTCTTTTGTTCTGTGAAGCAAGGTGGTAATACCCGTGTGTGTGTGTGTGTGTGTGTGTCTATTAGGAATGTGGTATGTAAACAAGGAGGAAGTAAAGGGTTTCTAAAACTTGAGATTACAGGACAGAATGAATCCTGAGGATGAATATTTAGAAAACTATAGTTTTACAAATACAAGGTTAAAATAAGCAATCAAAAAAGCGGAGGCATCTGAATTAAAGAAAGCCCATTTTGAAGTAATGGCACATGGAAGAAATGACCATGTTTATAAACAGATATTAAAGAGCAAAAAAAAAGCTGCTATGCACAGAGAATCGGATTTGTCAGTGAAGGGGTCTGCCCATGCCCTTTTTTTTTTTTTTTTTTTTTTTTTGGATAGAGTTTCGCTCGTGTTGCCCAGGCTGGCGTGCAATGGTGTCCAGGCTGGAGTGCAATGGCATGATCCTGGCTCGCTGCAACCTTCGCCTCCGGGGTTCATGTCATTCTCCTGCCTCAGCCTCCCGAGTAGCTGGGATTACAGGTACCCACAACCTTGTCCGGCTAATTTTTGTATTTTTTAGTAGAGATGGTGTTTCATCATGTTGGCCAGGCTGGTCTTGAACTCCTGATCTCAGGTGATCCGCCCTCCTCGGCCTCCCAAAGTGCTGGGATTACAGGCATGAGCCACCACGCCCAACCACCCATTTATTTTTAAACCTTCTGTTTCCTAACAATCTGGTGATCCCTCTCTTCCAAGCCCTCCACTCCTGAGAGTGGCAGCTGATTGAACTTCAAATGGTGGGAATCATTTGAGTATTGATCTTAGTAGCTGTGATTGGTGGAACTATTTTATACCTTACTATATGCTTAAGAAGAGAAAGTGAGTCAACAAATAACAGCAAGAAAGAGCAGACAGAGACAGAGAAAAGAAAAAAATCAAATGTTCCCATGAAAGATAAAGGGAGTCTCTTGTTCCAACTAATTTCTGCATTTTCTGCAATTTTTTGAGGAAAATCCTTTTATTTTTGTAATAAAAGATTGTCCAATAGGTGCAGAAGACTATTATCTTAAAATTTGTTAGCTAAGAAACAAATATGTGTCCCTCTGCATTCTTTTCCTAAAATAATCACAAAAAAAGTTAAAATATATTTACTGTTGAGAAAAAAATATTAAGCGGGGAGACAGGCCTTCACTTCCGTTTTCTTATTTTTCTATGTTGCATATATTTACTTTGTAGGGACAGAAAGATATGATACCTTTTCTCTCCCATCATAAGGGTCATGGCCAACTCTCCTATCGCAAAAGACATGTTAACTGGAGAAAAGCATAACACCCAGTTATTTAATCAAGTTTTACATAAGCGTTCAGAAATGAAGACTCAGGGAATCTGTTTTTATGCATAGATTTGATGAAAAATTGACGGCCATTTAGAAATGTGATTAGACAGAGGGTATGTTCTAATGGTAATACAGAGGGGCACCTCAGCAATACCTGTCTTCTTAAATTCTTCTTGGTCTCCCTATGCCGCAGTCTTTCCAATTCTTTCTCTTCTAGGTATGGAGAAGGACTTTTCTAAAAGATTCTAATTTAGATTTTAATTTAGAATCTTTTAGAAAGAAGGGAGAAGGAAGAGAGTGATCTTTCTAGGTTTTATGGCTTGTTTGAGGGAAAGGGGATCTAGTTTCTAGGATTCACCCTGGTGAAAAAGAATTCTGATTTTTGTGACTTTCTTCAGGGGAAGAAGAGGGACAGGAGACAGGAAAGCAGGAGAAGATCAGAAAGAAACTTCACTTTTAATGCTCCTTCTTTTCAAATTTTTTTATTGATGCATAATAGACGTTTATAGTTCTAGGGTACATATGATAATTTAATGCATTCATGTAATCAGTGTACTGGGGATAACAATCACCTTAAATATTGTCTTTTCTTTATGTTAAAAACCATTCAATTTATTCTGATGCCTTCCAATATCCTTTAGATCAAAGTACTCAGCTTGCCAAAGCACCATACTTTGGTGTATCATTTTCTGAGCCCCAGCAGCAACAAGGAATATATGTAGCATGAAATTACAGGTTATCTATGTATCTTAAACAACTACCAATACAGAGTTCTATTGTAAATGTGAAATTTATCTCTCCCATAACAATTAATCAATCTCTCACTAGGAAAAGCAGATAAGCACATATCAGTTCTATGTTTTATCTATTGAATCTACCTAACACTAATGAAACACTAGCATTCTGATGTGAGAAAACAAATAATTTCCAAAGCAAGTGTGAACAAGCTCAGTTTCCAAACTTTGCGAATCTTTCCCATCCATGTGCAACTCAGGACCCCCATTTAAAAAATATATATTAATCATCCACTTTGTTTCCCTCCCCTCTCATCCCTTCATTCCTTCCCTCTCTAGACACTCCCCTCCAGCAATGTATGGTTATGTAATTATACTCTTGCTTAAGAAATTCCATCAGCTAACTTGAAACAAACCAGGCGGAGAGCCCCAGTTGTAGAATTCTCCCGCTTAAGGGAAGTTAAGAACAATTCGTCCATCACCAACAGGCTGAGGTCAAAATAACACCAACCAGACCTCCAAACAAACAATCAGCCAAGATATCCATCAGAACAAAGACACACAGACCCTGGCCCCTGCACCATGCCCATGTATCTCCCATACCAACTCTTTATGGTAAAATTTAAAATTTAAGATGGTCTTTGCGACTGTAGTCCACCATCTTCTTGGCTTGCTGGTTCTCTGAATAAACCTGCTTTTCCTCCCATCAACTCTCATCTCTTGCATCTGGCTTTTGAGTGTTGAGCAGCTGAACCTAGGTTTGGTTATATAAGCAATTTTGATATTGTAAAACAAAAAGTATGTGAGACAAGTCTCAAACAATTTGGAAGTTTATTTTGCCAAGATTAAGGACATGTCAGTGACACAGCTTCAGGAGGTTGTGAGAAGATGTACCCAAAGTGGTTGGATTACAGCTTTGTTTTATACACTTTTGGGAGACAGAAGTTCCAAAGACAGCAATTGATATATGTAAGGTGTACGTTGGTTTGGTCCAGAAAGGAAGGATAACTCAACGTGGTCATAGGTGGGGCTTCCATGTCATAGGTGGGGCTTCCATGTCATAGGTGGGTTTAAAGAGTTTCTGATTGGCAATTGCTTGAAAGTGTTAAGTTACTATCTAAAGGCCTGGAATCAATAGAAAGGAATTTCTGGGTTAAGATAAGGGGTTGTGGAGACCAGTGTTCTTGTTATGCAGAAATGAATCCTCCAAGTAGTAGGCTTCAAAGAGATTAGATGGTAAATATTTCTTATCAGGCTTATAAAGGTACCAGCACCTTAGTTAATCTCTCCTAGATCAGGAAAATATTTGGAAAGGGAAGGGGATTCTCTATAGAATATAGATTTCTCCCGCAGGAGACAGCTTTGCAGGGCTATTTTAAGATACATCAAAGAAACACATTTTAGGATAAAATACTTTGATTTCTTCCAGGGCCTGCTATCTGTCATTTTGTGATGTACCGCATTGCTACAAAGAGTCTGTTTGGTCAGTCCTGAGACCTCTGTTTTAATGTGAATGCCGATTAGTTGTGCCTGAACTTCAGCGGGGGGAAGGTATGATGAGGCATGTCTAATCCCTCATTTCCATCATGGCCTGAACTAGTTTTCCAGGTTTACTTTGGAATGTCCTTGGCTGAGAGGTGGGATCCATTCAATTGGTTGGGAGTCTTAGAATTTTATTTTTGGTTTACAATATTGAGATGCTGCACAACAAGTATAAATTTATCAGCATTTTCTCAGCATTTTAAAAAGGTAATTACTCAAGGTGTGTTAAAAAGGCAATTAAGAAATATTGGTTGAATAATTTTAAAATATATTTCTGAAACTGAAAATCACAGACTTAGCTTATACCACACACAGCAATCATCTGAAATAATTTCCTCAAAACTAAAAGGGCAAGACCCAATACTGGTGACTTGGCAATTATCAGAGAGAAGTGCTACATAACATTAACACTAAATAGATCCAGGTTTCAGTTTCCTTCATTCCAATAAGATGATGGCTGTTTGCTTATCTTAGTCATAGATAGAGGGTGGGTGGCGTGCATCCCCTCAGGTTCCATTTTTTTCCCCCACAGCTGATATCATTATGAATCATAGCCCTCAGTTTCAGTGAGTACAGGTCTTGTCTCAGATTCCTTCTCAACATTCCATGAGAAAAAACTAATTTGTCATAACTACTTAGGCTGTAGTTTTTATGAAGCTATAATTTAGAAATCTATGCAGGAAATAATAAGTGTTTGACATTAACTCATGACGAATAATAAAGAGTGCTTTTGATCCTTTTTCTCCTGGGCACATATTTCATGAAAATATATAACTTCCATTAATGAATCCAAAAAAAGAGACTAACAACAGTGTTGAGATAAAATAGCTACCACTTAATAATTACCCAGTATGTCCCAAAAACTGTGATAAGTGCTTTACTATTCTTACCTTGTTTAATCTCAGTAACAATTATATGAGATAAGAAATGATATATCTGCAATTGCTGAGAAGGAAACCAAGGCTTAGAGAAGTGAAATAACATGCTCAAGATTACTGAAAAATTAGTTGACAGCCAGTATTTGCTAGCCAGTTGTTCTGACTCCAAAGCCTATTATCTTAACAATTACACTAAACGGCCTCTCCACCTCAGCTACAAAGTCCAGTATTCAGAGACAGACTGCTTTTTGCTGAGAAAGTTGCATTGCAATGACCTCATTGTGTAGCGCTTGAAAAGAGTACTTTCTCATTAATTGAGGAAAATTCCCTTTTGGCAAAAGCAGTCCCCATTGTAATGAAAGCAAAGCACTGGTCTTCAATTTAATAGGGATGCTTTCAGCTCTGAGGGCAAGGAAGGAGGCAGCTCTGAGTCATTACTTATTGTCACACTCAGTCAGTGGAACAATCATCAAATATAGAGGGCCACATTCGTTACTCCAGGTTGCCAGAGCAAAAATAGTGCTTCCTCTCACTTTCAACCTCAGCTTATTTGATTATAAATCAGGTGTTACTAACTTTAGAGCAGTGGTTACCGTTTGGGGTCTAGTAAGGATGTGATGATGTCCACATGCTGTCATTGTTACTTCCAAAACCTAATGGAAATGGTTCAAATAGCTGTGCTAAGGCTTTATAGATTAATGAAGACACAAAATGCCCCTGATTTTGATAAGGATGTTGCCAAATGAATGTGGTTATTGTAAGATGAAACCCCAAATCTGCATGTATTTCCCTCCAAAAGTATGGGTTGCAGGCACTTTCCCACTGCATTCACATCTCTACTTTAAAATGTCTCCATCCCCTATGATACCGTCACTTGTGCTATAGATGTCCGCAGGAAATGAACCAGAAAGGCTTATAATAATGGCTTTCATTGAAGGTCAACATACCCATATATTGTAGTGATTACATTTGGTAGAGCAACACAATGAAACTGAAGATATGGGGTTACTGAACTCTGAATCTAAAAGCCAACATTTATATTTATGCAATACTATTTGTTTCTTCTGCCATTTTCACTTGTGTAACAGAAAGTGGCTAGCAGAGGATGCCAACATTTAGCATATACTATTAATATGTAGTAGAAACTAGGTAATGTTTTATAGTCACACATTTATTCCCTACAACAACCCAATGAAGCAGGACCAATTATTGTCCCTGCATGGAGGAAATGAGTTTCTGAGACATGGGGCCCCATAGTTAACCAGTCGCTTAGTTGAAGTTCACAGGAGCCTAATATGTCGCCCTAAATTTCAAAGACAAGGTGGGGCCTTTCTCGCAGGTTCCAGATCTGCTGCTTCTTTTTGCTTACTTGGCTCCTTGTGCAAACACTGGTCATGACATTAACCCTGAGCATCTTCGCATTGTTGGTGTACAGTCTCTGTCTCTTGAATTTGGGCTGTGGCTTCCTGTACAAGAACAATCCTCATTTGTTTCACATTAGGAACGCTGGATCCCATTCAAATGAAACCACATACTTTATTGCTATCTATCCTATCTACCTTATGAGAAAAGATCATCTGGGTATAAAAAATGATCTTGCAGAAGCCCAGAGCACTGTCTGATACAGATACCTTTCAATAGAGTTTCAATTATTAAAAATTAGTGCAAGTACAAGGCTCTAGATCAGAAGAAAAAATAAGAAGAGTAAGTTTCCATTATTAGCCACTACAATAGTCTGAGTTATGTGGTTTTACATCTTCCCAGGATGACTCTGTAATACAGCACATGAGATTTTAGCTGAATGCTCTTATCTGGCCCTATCATTCTCTTGATAGTGTGGTGCAGGAGATAAAAGTTTGAGATCAGAAAAACATGGGTTTGAATCCCAACTCTATTACTTAAAAGCTATGTGAATTCAAAGAAATTACAACTCCCTGGACTGAATGGTATCTACCTTCCTCAAAAAAAAAAAAAAAAAAAAAAAAAAAACATCTGAAATACTACAAAAATGTGATTTCCATAAAGGTGAATCAATACCCTCCTATTGCTGCAACAATGCTCGATAGGTATATGCACACAACCATCATTTTATATCATAACTTAATATCCTCTTTTCCCATTCTCCATATACTCTCATGAACAGTAAGACCTACTTAATGCCATCTGCTTCTAATTCACTCCTATAAAATTATTTTGCATCTGTCTTTACACCATGACCTCTGATTTTGCCTCTCAAAAATCCTTAGTTGATGAAAAAGTCAATTAATCATATTAAAATGAAATATTTTTCGAGGGTTGTGAAATCACTAAAGCAAATAGCAAGAAATGACAAGCAGAATAGCAAGAAGATTCTTACAAACATTGCAATTTGACAATTTACTTTCAAATTTCAATTTGAGCAAGTCCTACAAGCCACATATCCTTTAGAAGCATACCTACAGCAATAAATATGTAAGCATAACATTTGCTGAAAGAGCAAACGAAAACCTGATCTCAGTTTCATGGAATGCTAGGACAGTCGTATTGGAGATACAGACATAAAATGTTAATCATTTTGTCCCATGTGGAAATTATTCTCGGCATACCATGAAAGACCGTAAGAAATTAAGATTCATGTAAATGGAGTTGGGAGTCAGGATGGTAACATCTCAATTAGACAGGAAATTCTTATGATGTTGATGAATAAAATGACATGTCAAATTTTATAAAGCTGGCTTTACTGACTTATATTTGAGATTTCTTCTGTTTCAGGGAATTAATTTAGGACATCTCCTATGAAATGGTGATAGAAAATTTTGTTTCTCTGGTATCACAATATGGAAGAGAAACTTACTCCCATGAATACTCACACTTCCACCCTCACTCTACCAATGCTCCCAATTCCAAACACTAGAAATCTAAGTTTTTCCAGGGAAATTCTCATTTTTCCTATGTTTTTCTATGTTTTTGTCTTCTGTTTTACTTGTGAAATTCATGAGTATTTTTCTAAGAAAATTATCATGATGTAATTCTGATAATATGAGCGAAACAACCAATGAAAAACTTAGGATGTAATAGTCAATCCGTAATTTTTGAAATGGGCAAGAGTGTCCACTTCATGTAGTTGTAGTGAGGATTATATGGTTCATTCAAATTAAAATGTTTACAGCTTGCACCTACTAGTCATGCAAAAATTTTTAATATTAGCAATTTTGTTTTTACATATGTAAAATAACTCTATCTGTAAAGACTAAAACATTAAAGCTTTATTTTTTTTAGACTCAATTAAAATAATTTTCTAGGCATACCAAAATGCCATGGGTCCTTTAAAAGATAATAGAAAGAAATCAACTGATCGGATTAGAGGACATTTCTCTCCAACTCAGAAGTTAGTTATCATGAAGTAAGGGGCAGTTACCTCTTGTATATTTAGTTCATAATCTAGAGTTGGGATCAAATTGTGATGTATATTAAAACTTTATTTTATCTTGTTTATTATTATTTGATCTTGTCAAGAATGACACTGCTTTTGTCATCAGAGGGAACATTAATCAGCGTTCTTTTATATCAATTCATACATCATCAAAAATACATTACGAACTTTCCCTCAGAATGTGAATGTGGTCTTATATTCAGCTCAATATTTTTATCAAGTTAAATTCTAACGAGGACCTTAATTGATAAGACCTATATTTTTCTGTCATGATAACATAGCAGTAGCATATTAAAAAGCTGAGGGCTTTTGCCTTGTCAGATTTTAAATGCATTTTCTATTATCTACCTTTCTATTGCTGCCACAACAAATTATCAAAAATATAGCAGCTTAAAAGAATACAGATTTTCTTCTTTTAACGTTCTGTAGATCAAAATAATACCAGCGTCACTGGGGTAATATCAAGAGGGTAGCGAAGCTGAGTTTCTTTCTGGAGCCTCTAGAAGAGAAGCTGATTCCCTACTCCTTCGGGTTGTTGGCAAAATTCAAATTCTTGTGGCAGCAGAATTAAGATCCCTGTTTTTTTGCTGGCTCTCAACTGAGAGCCACATCCAGCCTTAAGAGGTCTTATGCATGCCTTGATCGGTGTCTCCTTTCCCTGTCTGCAAAGCCAGCAACAGCTAATCTAACTCCTTTCATGGTTCAAATCTTGCTGACTCTACCTTCATCTTATCTCACTGACTCATCTGTTCCTGTCTTCCACTTTTAAGGGCACACATTATTGCAATGAGCTCATCCAAATAACCTAGGGCAATCCCCCTGTTTTAAACTCTGTAAGTTTAATTGCTTCTGCAAGCATATGTGTGTGTATGTGTGTGTGTATATATATATATGTATACATGTCATAAGGCAAATATATATATGGAACTTGATAAATATATATATATATGGAATTTTCTGTTATCTTGATTATGTTACCTTACCTTGATTATATATTTGCCTTATGACATAATCACAAATTCCATTGATTACAGCATGAATATCTCTGGGGACCCATTGTTCTGCTTACCACACTGATTAAATATCTCTCAGATTCTCTAAACAGAAAGAATCTGTTGTCTAAATACTACACAGACAGTTTCAATCATAAAACCTAAGCAAAACAATGTATCATGAGAATCTGTGAAAAGCAATTTGTGGATTTTGTCAAGTTTTTAAATCTGTATTTAGAGCTCTGAGTTTGTCAACATTCTAAAATCAGTTAAGCAATGCTCAGAATGCTTCATTGCAAAACGTTTCATGTGCAATGCAATTAGAGACAGGACTGTCTAATCCATTTAATAGCTATTTCAGGGGATGGTTTATATCAAAGAAACAATATTTCTTAAGTGTTCACATTGTACAGATATCGTTCTAAATGCCTTTTAAAACCCACGCTCCCACCCTAGAGGTTAGTTCTACTATTTTTAATAACATTTTGTAAAAATTGGGAAACCGGGCAGGGTGCAGTGGCTCATGCCTATAATCCCAGCACTTTGAGAGGCCAAGGCGGGCGGATCACTTGAGGTCAGGAGTTCGAGACCAGCCTGGCCAGCATAGTGAAACCCCAACTCTACTAAAAAATACAAAATTAGCCAGGCCTGGTGGTGTGTGGCTGTAACTCAGCTACTTGGGAGGCTGAGGGAGGAGAATTGCTTGAACCTGGGAGGTGGAGGTTGCAGTGAGCCGAGATAGTGCCACTGCACTCCTGCCTGGGCAAAAAAAAGCGAAACTCTGTCTCAAAAACAAAACAAAACAAAACAAACAAACACACACAAAAAAAGTGATACTAAAGATCAGAAAGTTGATATAGTCAATAATGAGTAGAGCTGGGATTTTGAAACAGGGAAACTCCCTCTGGCTAAGTTCTGGTCAGTAGAAATTTCTGTGATGATAGAAAATTTCCATCGGCACTGTTCAATAAAGTAACCATTACCCACATGTGACAATGTAGCTCGAAATGCAGCTAGTGTGAATAAAGAGATAAAACTTCTAATTGTATTGAATTTTAATTAATTTTAATTTAAACAGTATTTTGTGGCCAGTGGCTACCATATTGGCTAGTGTAACTCTACCGTCCATCTTAATCACCTCACTGCACAGCCTCAAGAAAGCCCTTTGCTACTTCTTGACTCTTCTTTCATAAGCATATGCACTGCAGCTCAAGTTATGCTTTGCATTTCTGAGTTTGGAAATAGAACAATTTTAGCATCGTAAATAGCTTAATTAAACAGTTTATCTCTTGTTATGATTTGTGGAAACAAAATAGAAAAGAAATCTGCTTGGCAGATCATTTTATCCTCTCTTCAACTTCTGTTTAGGTGAGATAAATCACTTATGGTTAATATACACAGTGTTCTGTAATGCAACGCCATGATGTAAATTAGCCCTGGTTTTTCTATGGGTATGTAAATTGTCTTTTTTAGGGCTTTGTTTATAGAAAATTTCAAACATATAAAAATGTAAAGAGAATGGTACATTGAAACACAATGTTCTCATTATCTAACTTTTAAAATTATCAGTTCATGGCTACTTTTATATCTTCTTTACTCTCACACATGAAACAGAATATCAAATGTATTTCAATTGATTTCAATTATTATTCTAATTGATTCAAAAATCATTCCAATTTTGGATAGTAAGAAACTGTTCATTGGCTGATAATTTTTTTATTTGTGTTTTATTCTACCAACTGCATATTCACTTTATTTCAGCTAACTTTCAGTTTTAATGTAAGTTAATTTTATAGTAATAAAAATTTCACAGAGAGTCTCAAGTAAAACATAAAAAAGTAGACATATTAAAAAATAATCTGTATCCCTATCTGCTCTCAATTTTTTTTGTTTCCCTTTTAGGTAACAATTTTTATTACCTTATTTATTTTTATTATATTTTTCCCTTATTTACTTTATGTTATTACTCTATTACTTTATTACTTTATTTACTTTATTATCTTTCTACTAAGGTATATAAATAAATACATATATCTGTTAATTTTCTTCATTCTTGGATAAAAATATGGGCTAACATACAAAGCTTTCTCTTCCTTACTTTATTTAATAGCATTTCCTGCCAATTATTTTGTATTAGTACATAGAGCTATCTTTTATTCCTTTTGTTGCAGCTACATGGTTCTTTATTGCATCTATGAGCTATTTTTTTATTTAACAAAGTCCCTATGAATAGATATTTGGGATTATTTTCAGGCATTTAGTATTACTAGTCATTCTTCAAATAATAGTATTCTTCATAAATCTTTTCATGTTTTTGCCAGTATAGGACTTTCTTATATACAAAAACAAATGGAAAAACTGTAATGTCTAATTCTTTTAAAAAATAATCTTTTCAGAGTGTGGTCATTCTGTGAGAGTCTAATTTTTGGTAGTATGTAGAAATATGATCACTAATTTTATTGAGATACACACACCCTTAGCATGCACACAAACCTAAAAGTATAGAGGTCGTGGGTGACTTTTAACACCTCTTGATTTCTTTCCACAGTTACAAAGCTAGAAATTCATACCAAAAGGCAATATAGCTTTTACTTGCAAATATCCAGAGTTGTATTACTAATGTGTTATTTTATATACTGTCCATTTGAAGATAAGGAAGCAATCTCTATCACTGTCTCCACCTCCCTCTACATCATCACCAAAGGACAGAACGTGAGCTTCTGTTACTCAGTTTCAGACCTGATGAGGCCACATTTGCTGGAACATAAGGTCACTCTTCTTTTTAAAGGTCTTAAACATGAAAGAAACTATGCCTTTCTCTTTTGGTCTCTTCTCTTCACATGTGCTAGGAAAGTAAGCACACTCTTGTAGGTCTTTCTTTTCTTTTCTTTTCTTTTCTTTTTTCTTTTCTTTTCTTTCCTTTTCTCTTTTCTTTTCCTTTCTTTTCTTTCTTCCTCTTTCTTTCTCTCTTTCCTTCCTTTCTTTTTTTCTTCTTTCTTTCTTATATTTATATGTCTCTCTGTAGAATTTATCTATCATTCATTCTATATACTGAAAAGTCAACTTTATTTCTACCTGGACGGAACCTCTCTCTTCTGCCACATGAGAACCTGCATGTACCGTTGGGAGCAAATGTGACTTCTTTTACATTGTACCTCTTTGATTACATACCCTCTTGTGTTAGCAAATGTTAGGAATTGCTCTTTTATTTGAAGCCACTTAGGGCTAAATAGCTTAATAAAAATGGTTGTTCCACATGGTTCTGTATAACTTGCCAAATGTGTCTGTATCGTCTGGTTCGAGGGCCAAGTCTATCTAGCAATGTATTTATTATTTTACATCTTTAAGCCACTAATCCTCATGTATTTATCTTCCTCACAAATCTAAATACGTCTATTATCCATGCTTCTGTCATAGAAGCACTTTCAAGAATACTAGAGATCACAGCGAAATTTGATGTTTCACTATTTGAAAAAGACAATTGCTGCTTTTATCATCTCCTGCAAAATGCCATGCAAAGAATTTGGCTGTTAAACATAGGAAAGGCTCTCTTCTCATCAGTAAGGAACAAATGGTTGATGTCTATTATGTGATTCAACTCCATCATAAAATATGGCTGTCAGTAATAAATATAAGGAGACATAAGTTCATTTTGCAAGAAAAAGCTGAAGCGTCTACTTGGCATTTGAGTTATAATTTAGCCCTCCTTTACCTCCAGCTATATAACATATTCTTAAAATTTTACAAATCAGAACAGAAATATATCCTAGAGAATCAACTAATACTTTATAATGATTAATTGATGACTAACAAAAATATTTTCCAGGCTGTGAAAATTAGTGACTTTGTAACTCCTACTGCATTCAGAAGTCTGAATATTAAAGTAAAATACAGTATATTTTATGATGGCATCCAGGAAAAACTGTACCAGTGTGAGTCATCGGTTATGTGTTATAGGTAATGAACTAAAGAAGGATCATGCCTAGAATCCCTGACCTAGGCATTGAGATTTTGCTTAGTTTATATTTACAAAAAGAAGAATAAACAAGCAGAGTAGATTAGCCAAACTGTAAGATACGGACTTAAAAATCATAGAAATTCTGTAAAATAAAATTCTCTCAGGTATTAAATAAGGGATGAAACAAAAATTTCAAAACTTTGCAATATTAAATCAGATAAGCTGATACATACGGAAATTCTTTATGAGCATTATTATCATGGAAGGGTGGTCCAGCAAATGTAGGGTTTCCCACTAGTGAATTGATTACTTCTTTTAACTCCTCTACAATCTGGGCCATATACCTACTAGTAGAAGGATAATAGTGAGAATTTGGGGCTGAGAGTAAGAAAAATCTGGGTTAAACATAGTGATTTTTGTTATATCACTGGTTATTCACTTTGAACAATGCATCAACTCTAGTAAAAAGCAACAAGAAAACCTCTGTACCATCACCTTGATTATTTATATACTTTCTAGTAAAAGCTAAAGATTCCTCTCTTATAACAAGCACAGACAACCATAAGTAGTAATCATTAATTGAGCATCTATTATGTTCAATCCATGTACCAATATTAACCCTGAATATAGTATTGTCTACCATGCTCATTGTCCTTATAGGGAACTTTCTGTCCAATATCCCTTTAGGTAGTTAAATTTTATACCATATTGTAAATCTATTCTGCCCATCTCCTTAGTAGAAAAGTGAGGTATAGTCACTTTACCCAAATACAGTGAATCAATAGGTTATACACCTAATCTATAACCCTTCTAGGAAACAAAACATGTGGTGGCCACCTGATTAACATTCTCATGGTACATATATTATATTATATAGAAATATAATCATAGAAACTGAGGTAATTAGTAGGAGAGTTAAAGCTGGAAAGTCATGATGAGAAATGATGCTAGAGAGGCCATGATAGAGCATATCTAAGTGTAAGTTTTGAGTGAGCAGAAATAAGTACACAAACATTGTGAGTAAAAAAATTAGAATACATGATGGCGATGTTAACAAAGAAACAGATGGAATTTGAAGTTCACAGGTATTAAGACACATCCATCCACAAAATAACAGATTATTAGAAATAGCTCTTTCACTTTCAAGTGACACAAACCCTGTAGAAATCAGCTGATACAATGAAATCCATAGGGAAAGTCTAGCTTAGAACTGAATCTAGGTACTAAAATGCTTATATCAGGAAACTTTATTGTACTGTTGCTTTTCTATGTGTTGGCTTCATTTTCAGACTGTTTCCCAATGAAAATAATTAAACTTACATTACACAAGATGTCATTTCCCAAGGAAAAAAACGTGGTGGTATTACCAAAGAAAGGCTGAATGAGTGCTTCTCAGGCAAAAAAGCAAAAGCCTATTACCTTGAATCTGGTAATAGATTTTGGTGTGGCTATTTTCTGCTTTGTTTTATTTTCTATACCATTGTATTGCGGCATTAATGACCAACAAGAAGTTTTACATATTTCATATATATAACTTGACGAGTTTTGGAGATAAATATACGTCCAGGAAACCATCACCACATTCTATGTATAAACAACCTATCTATTGCTTCCAAAAGTTTCTTTCCCCTTCTTGTTTATCATGATGATTATTATTTATCTGTGATAACAGTTAACATGAGATACAACCTCCTAGCATATTTCCAAGTATACAATACAACATTGCTAACCATAGGCACGATGTTGTACAGTAGGTATTTAGCACCTACTCATCTTGTAAAACTGAAACTTTATATTATTTGACTAATACGTCCCCATTTTCCCTTCCCCCATCTCCTGGCAACCACCATTCCACTCTCTGCTCCTCTGAGTTTGACTGCTTCAGAATCATCACATAAGTAATATCATATAGTATCTGCCCTTTTCCATTTCTGCCTTATTTCACTTAGCATAATGCCCTTCAAGTTCTTCCATGTTGTTGCAGATGGTAAGATTTCTTTTGTTTTGAAATGAGTATTTTGAAGAGATATCTGCAGTTTCTTGTTTTTTTGCAACATTATTTACAACATCAAAGCCCTGGAAGTAACCTAAATGTCTATCAATGGATGAATGAATAAAGAAAATGTGGTAGATACATACAATGAAATATTACTAACAGTTAACAAAGAAAAAAGGTGGCTAGTTTTCTAAAGGTTATGAAAACCATATTAATGAATCAATTGTTTTAACAAAATACTAACAAGACTTATATGCAAGTGGGTATATTTATATATCATTATTATTCAATTAACCTACAAATATTGAATAACTATTATATGCCTAATCCCAGTCTAGACTTTGGAAATAAGTAGTAAACACTCAGACAGAAATACAGATAATGAGTAAGTAAATAAAAAAGCAAGAAAACTATACAGGCAATTAAAATATTGTGGAGGAATGAAAGGACTAGATGAGGATATTTTTTAAGGGAAAATCTCTTCTGAAGATTTGATATTGCAGCTGAAAGCTGTCAAAAAGGAACCATCCAGTGCGTTCCAGGCAGATTAAAGAAGATAGCATCTGTTTATTTGTTATATTTGACTGTTACATGGTATTTAATTACTAGACATGGTAAACAAAAAGGTGCTTCCACAATAGTCTGTACTCATCAGATCATAACACTAACCAAATTTTCATGCAATTACTTATTTAACATCTTTATTCATCACCAGAAAAATAAGCTCCATATTGACAGGAACTTTAGTTTTTGTTTGTTCGATTGAGTATCCCCATGGCTAACTCTTGGTATGTACTCAGTGGATGTTTTCAGAATGGCAGGCTAGATGCAAAAGAATTGATAATATTGAGAACCTCTCCTTGAGAACTTTCTCAAAACAAACAATTCAATTCTCTTATTTTAAAAAGAAACTATAATCAATGTTTTAGAAGATTGACAATCATTTTGAAAGTCTTTTAGAGTCATTCAAAAGCTTTGTGTTTGGGAACTCTTCCAAGCGCTTGGTAAAAATCAATCTTTCCTCATTATAGAGCAATATTGTTGACATATATATACATAACAGGAATATATATGTATATGTATCATCGTGTGTGTGTGCATATATATGTGTACATCTATACATACATACACATATGTGTATATGTGTATGTATATATGTGTGTGCGCACATATGTATAGATGTACACACATATATGCATATGCATATATGTATATATGTACACACACGTGCATATGCATATATGTATATATGTACTACACATGTGCATATGCTTATACATATATGCATATATGTACATACACACATATATGCATATGTGTATGTGTATTTTATGCACACATATATACATATGATATATATCCATATATACATGTATATATACACATACATGTATACATATACATACATATATGTACGTATATATGTACACATATATACATGTATATATGCATGCACACATACATACATATACATGCACACATATATATATGTACATACATATATATATATATATAATGACAGTAATAACATCTTTCTGTAATCAGAATTGTGCAACTTTTAAAAATGCACATTTCTGGTCTGTCTTCACCAGCAAAATTTATAGATCAAAAGCATCAATATGTTGTAGAAGTCTTAGAATGGTGATGTTTCTGGCATTCAGTTTTGGTTCCTGATTTTAATTTTGCTGATTTCCATGCTATTGCTATGTTGATATGATTAGAAACAACCATTGTACAAGAATGGCAATGGGTCTGCAATTCCATGAGATTTTTACCCATTAAAATAAATATTACACATTCTGGAACTTATATGGAAATGGGCTAAAAATACAGAGAAGAAAGAATTTAAGAGTTCAGATACGTGAAGGTAGAAATAGAAAGAAAATAGATCAATGAGGTAAATGCTTGAGCCTATGTCAAGGGCTTAAACAGAAACCATAAGAAATAGCTTTCAGGTGCTGGGAAAACTGGCTAGCCATATGTAGAAAGCTGAAACTGGATCCCTTCCTTACACCTTATACAAAAATTAATTCAAGATGGATTAAAGACTTACATGTTAGACCTAAAACCATAAAAACCCTAGAAGAAAACCTAGGCAACACCATTCAGGACATAGGCATGGGCAAGGACGTCATGTCCAAAACACCAAAAGCAATGGCAACAAAAGCCAAAATTGACAAATGGGATCTAATTAAACTAAAGAGCTTCTGCACAGCAAAAGAAACTACCATCAGAGTGAACAGGCAACCTACAGAATGGGAGAAAATTTTTGCATCCTACTCATCTGACAAAGGGCTAATATCCAGAATCTACAATGAACTCAAACAAATTTACAAGAAAAAAACAAACAACCCCATCAAAAAGTGGGCAAAGGACATGAACAGACACTTCTCGAAAGAAGACATTTATGCAGCCAAAAGACACATGAAAAAATGCTCATCATCACTGGCCATCAGAGAAATGCAAATCAAAACCATAATGAGATACCATCTCACACCAGTTAGAATGGCCATCATTAAAACATCAGGAAACAACAGGTGCTGGAGAGGATGTGGAGAAATAGGAACACTTTTACACTGTTGGTGGGACTGTAAACTAGTTCAACCATTGTGGAAGTCAGTGTGGCGATTCCTCAGGGATCTAGAACTAGAAATACCATTTGACCCAGCCATCCCATTACTGGGTATATACCCAAAGGACTATAAATCATGCTGCTATAAAGACACACGCACACGTATGTTTATTGTGGCACTATTCACAATAGCAAAGACTTGGAACCAACCCAAATGTCCAACAATGATAGACTGGATTAAGAAAATGTGGCACATATACACCATGGAATACTATACAGCCATAAAAAAAGATGAGTTCATGTCCTTTGTAGGGACATGGATCAAACTGGAAAACATCATTCTCAGTAAACTATTGCAAGGACAAAAAACCAAACACCGCATGTTCTCACTCATAGGTGGGAATTGAACAATGAGAACTCATGGACACAGGAAGGGGAACATCACACTCCGGGGACTGTTGTGGGGTGGGGGGAGGGGGGAGGGACAGCATTAAGAGATATACCTAATGCTAAATGACGAGTTAATGGGTGCAGCAAACCAACATGGCACATGGATACATATGTAACAAACCTGCACATTGTGCACATGTACCCTAAAACCTAAAGTATAATCATAAAAAAAGAAAAAAAAGAAAAAAAAAAGAAATAGCTTTCAGAATGATGCTAGAAGGAATGTAAGTGATTGTGGTTAAAGATCACCTCTGGCTGAGCACTAAATGGGTTGTGGGGAGGAACAATATGAAGCATGATTGGGAGAATAAATAAAGTGTGTGTGTGTGTGTGTGTGTGTGTGTGTGAGACAGAGAGATAGAGAGCCAGAGAGAGAGACAGGTTGGGTGATCTAGCAGAGTAAAAGGAAATTTGAAAAAGGAGGCAGAACAGACCATCTCACATTCCTCACTGCTGGACAGATGTGAGCTGGTGAGGCTGGAAAAAGCTTTAAATTCACGAGGAGAACAGAAATTTCATTTTAATCATTGAAAATAAAACAAGAATAACCTGAAAATTGTGGGACGTGTGTCATTACAAAGCTAACAACTATATCTAATTTATTTTCCAGGAAATGGCAAAGAATATCTGACAAGATACATTTGAAGAAAGAGGTGGAAAATACTAAGATTGTTTTCTGATTACACCTGATCATGTTGAGCTCTTTAGCAAGACATTTATGATCTCTAATATTAATACTCTTTACCACAGTATTATTTTAAAAAAACAGAAAAATAAATGAGACTCTATTTCTACTCTCAAAAACCACATAGTTTAAAAGTAGAAAAAAATTATAAGAATAAATTTACTGGGG
This sequence comes from Symphalangus syndactylus, assembly GCF_028878055.3. Lineage (NCBI taxonomy): Eukaryota > Metazoa > Chordata > Mammalia > Primates > Hylobatidae > Symphalangus > Symphalangus syndactylus. The sequence goes on from NC_072428.2 coordinate 18,872,073, forward strand.
GAAATGACAGTTTTCAAATTGCCCATAAGACACCGACATTAAAGACAGAGATTCTAAAATCTTCTTTCTTTTGCATGGTCATTAAGTTACCTTCTAGCTCCTCCCAGCTGAAGACAATAATCTTTGTAAGAAAGAAGACTGATTATCACACCTGTAATCCCAGCACTTTGGGTGGCCGAGGCGGGTGGATCACGAGGTCAGCAGATCAAGACCATCCTGGCTAACACAGTGAAACCCCGTCTCTACTAAAAATACAGAAAATTAGCCAGGCGTGGTGGCGGGCGCCTGTAGTCTCAGCTACTTGGGAGGCTGAGGCAGGAGAATGGCATGAACCCGGGAGGCAGAGCTTGCAGTGAGCCGAGATCATGCCACTGTACTCCAGTCTGGGCGACAGAGTGAGACTCCGTCTCAAAAAAAGAAAAAAGAAGAAGACTGATGAAAGCTGCAGTGGTTTGCTTGCTTGTTATAATTCATTTTACTAAGTTGTAAATCTCCTGAAACAATTCATCTGTCTTTCATAGAGCAAATCCCCAACAAATACATGTGGGGTTGAGTAGCAAGCACCGTGGCTGAAATTTGAAATCCAGGCTTAAATGTGCCTCATTCATATTGGCATAACTACCATTAAAGTTAAGAATAATATAAACGGAGAAATCAACTTAAACAAAGGTCGGACAAGAAGAGTGAGTAGTTGCTGGTAAGTGGGGGAAAAAGAAGAAAAACTACTGGAAAAGCGGACTAGAATATTTTATTAATTTTAAAAATGTGAATTCATTTCAGCAGCAAACTGGAGGCTGCTGACCAGGCAAATAACAGATCATTGTATGTATTTGATTTAGGCAGTAGACTCAATTTCCAATGAAATATCTAGATATGACTGCTTTTTATCAAGGTTAGAAAATTGATGCTATACACATGTGCAATGTCCATTCCATGTCTAATTTGATCAGATAAAGCAGGGACTTAGCCACCATCTTTGGAGGGAAGAAGAGAGAATATCATATATTAAGAATAAATTAAAGTAGGTTAATTTGTTTTTTTAAAAAAATAGAAAATTAAGAAACACATTGACAGAGCTATGAAACCAAACTAGCCTGCCAGAGCAGCACATATTCAAGTTCAGAATACCCTTCCAAAGAAAGACGAGCAAAGAAATATGGTAATGTGTAAAGAACAGTAAGATTTAGCAATATCCTCTCTGTTTTTAACTAGCTATGTGACCCCCTCTGTGTTCTTCAGTTTCCTTCTGTGAAAAATGAAAGTGGAGGATGAATTAATCTTGTAGGTCTTCTCGTTCTATCATTCTATGTAGAGAGAAGGCTTTTACATGATGGAATGATCAACGTTATTTATTGTAACATCCAAACTAATTAGGGATGATTCAACAGCACCAAATATATGTGGGCTCATTAATAATCATAACACTGAAAACCATGCAATCTTTTTTTCATCTTTTTAAAAAGTGTTTAGTTCTCTTCTTGGGTACTCATAGGAGAATAATTTATATTAAGCTGTTGGCGTCACAGTTAATAAACCTAATGAAGTATAGCCGAGCTCCAGATTTCTGTTTTGATGTGTTTAATTGATTTTATGAAATCTTTAAGCATATGAATGACAAATGTTTAGAAGTCACTCCTTGATCCCATTTTGTATGTTGCAGTGACTTCAATTTGAAAACTCTCAATGGTGATTTTGCCTATTTATTTTTAACACAGATGTCTAATAACTTTCCCATCTTTTAGCCTAAATACAGCATCACTGTTTTCCCAAGGCGGCAGGCAAAAATGATTGATAGAATTTCAAAATTTCAGAAGAAGCACAGAGGGTGCTTTACAGTTTCTGTTATAATTAATTGAGAGTCCAACAAGAACATGTGTTTGTGTGGCATTACAATGGGAAAGTGTTAAAGGAAATGGAGTTATTTCCACTTGTAGCCAATGGTGGGCGAATGAAAGCAGAATCTGTCCTACAACATTGAGCAAAAGAAAATTTAAAAGTGAATCTATTTCAAATTCAGTCTGTTTGGCAACCTGTAATTCATGATTAACTGGTGTTTCAGGGCAGATTAATTACATAGTACTAACCATGCAATTATAAGTAAATTTATTTATTTCTTATTCCTCAGCATTTTAAGCAAGGGGAGCTCACCAGACATGTTAATTACTTTTAGATCCACGCAGTGTAATTTCCGTATAAAAGGTAGAGACATGTAATTGCCAAGTATTCAGTATTTAACAAGTATATGTTTCTCAGACTAAAGAAACAAGGTACAGTGCAAAGAGCAGGGTTTTAAAATCAAACTTGTATTTGAATATTTGAATCCCATTTTCTCCATATTATTATGGCCTTTCTCATCAGTAAGAATAGAGTTGCTGTATTGATTAAATATGCAATCACTTAATTTATCTCTAGCTGTACAGCACAGGTATAGACACTGAAATCATTTTTCAACCTGCTCAGATACCTCTCAAGTCTTCGTGCTTTGACTATTCTGTTCCTTCTGCCTGATACAATATTTATATATTTCTACAGCTGTTTAGTTCCATCTTGTTTTTCAAGATCTAGATAAAGATTCAGCCAAGTATGGCCAGTGGGTCAAATTTACCATCACCCCCCCACCACAAAGTTTCCTAAATAAAGTTTGATTGGAACACAGCCATGCCTATTCATTTAAGTATTGTTCATGGCTATTTTCATACTACAACAGCAGATAGTTGTGACCAAAAACCGCATGGCCCACAAAGCTTAAAATATTTTTACTTCAGGTATTTATCCTAATACCTAATGTAAATGATGAGTTAATAGGTGCAGCAAACCAACATGGCACATGTATACATATGTAAGGAAACTGCACATTGTGCACATGTACCCTAGAACTTAAAGTATCATATATATATTATATATATATATTTGCTATCTAGCAGATAGTAAAAGTTTGCCAACCCTTGATTCAGAAAATGTTCCATATTCTCTATGCTTCATTTCTGACCAACAACATGTTTGTTTTGATATCATTTGTGTTGTACATTAACTGTATTTTCACACAAGCACCGAGAAGTGGAGACTGCATTTCAGTGTTCCTTTGTCTCCAGTCTGCTTAACATAATATCTGACACTCAAATATTTTTTGTTAGAACCTAAAAATAAATTATTAAATTTATATAGTCAGCCCTCTGAATTCATGGGTTCTACATTTGTGGATTCAACCAACCTTAGATTGAAAGTATAGTTAGGCCTAGGACAGGATGTTGCATCTGTACTAAACATATACAGATTTGTTTTTGGTCATTCTGCCCTAAACACTACAGTACAGCAACTACTTACATAGCACTTACATTGCATTCAGCATTAAAAGTAATCTAGAAATCATTTAAAGTATATGGGAGAATATGCATAGGTTTTATGCAAATACAATATTACATAAGGGACTTGAGCACCCACAGATTTGGGTATCTGTAGGGGTTGTGAGTTCCTAGAACCAATCCCCCAAACATGAATACTGAGAGATGACTGTATATAGATTGGATGTCAGTCTAGATAGAACACAAATTAATATTTTTAAAGTGTTTACATGGAAACAGATACATGTACATAGACACAATACACTGAAGAAGTTCTCAAAGCTAAATGTACATGCTTATCTCTCAGAACAAGAATGCAGACCCTTGATTATAGGACAAAGGACTCAACAGGCTTTAATATTGATTTCTCCAGTGGGTTTCATCTCTTATGTGACCTGTTCTAGGTTTGTTACACAGTTGTGTCTGTATGTGTATGTATGTGTATGGCTTGAACAGCACAGGAGATTATTCATTTCATTGATAAAAAATCTGACATAGAGCAAATTTCTTCCAGACTAAAATCCTTCGCATTCTGTACTTTCTGGTCTCTTAGCTTTCATCTCCCCTGCATATAAAAGTGCCACAATTCCAAATATGACTGAATTATCATTCTTAATTTATCATTCTTAATTTATAGTTATCATTCTTAATTTATAGTTATCATTCTTAATTTATACCATATGTATTTAAATTATTCCTAATCTAAAGGATATTTTTGAACAGAAAATGTCTAAACTAACATTGAGAGTTATAAAGTTCAGATTATTTAATTTTCCCTCATGTAAAACAGGATCTGTTTCCCTCATTATAGAAAGTATCCTGTCTGTTGTTATTTACAAATGCTAAATTATTATGTTGCATGAAAGATAGACAAAAATGTTACCTGTCTGAATTACTGCCTGTATTAGTCCATTTTCACACTGCTGATAAAGACATTCCTGAGACTGGGAAGAAAAAGAGGTTTAATTGGACTTACAGTTCCACATGGCTGGGGAGGCCTCAGAATCATGGCTGAAGGAGAAACGCACTTCTTACATGGCTGCGGCAAGAGCAGATGAAGAAGAAGCAAAAGTGAAAACCCCTGATAAATCCATCAGATCTTGTGAGACTTACTCACTATTGCAAGAATAGTACCGGAAAGACCGGCCCCTGTGATTCAATCATCTCCCCCGGGTCCTTCTCACAACACATGGGAATTCTGGGAGATACAATTCAAGTTGAGATTTTGGTGGGGACACAGCCAAACCCTATCACTGCCTGTATTGTTATTAGTATGTTTACTTTTGGCAATCAGCATGATCTGTATAAGAGATATTTCCAAGCTGATTTCAAAGACAGCTTTTGGTTTTGTCTGCTTTACTTGCTTTGATTGGACAATGACAAGGTCAGAAACCTTTTGTAAATGCTGAGACTGTCTAGATTAATTATAATGCCTAATAAAATGAAATGGCATGTAAGTAGTCGCTATACCACAGTGTTAGCTTTAATTTTATTTTCATCTGTAAGGGTATTGTGACTTCACTCTTCATGCCTTAATAATAGTGGCCACCACTTTGTTTAATCTTTTAAGGATTTACAAACTTTGTTCAAGTTTCTACTCTTTTGTATATGTGGGTAAATTAGGCCACCGTAATTGTCATTATTTTTTGTTTGTTTTTACTCCTTAATATCTCCTGTTAGTGATTTACATCCATCAGAGGTTAACATCATGGTTACCCAGGCTTTGGTTTACCTTCTCTGGTGTGTTTTCCGAGTATAAAATATTGCCCTCCCAACATTCCTGGAGCATCACACTAATGCCGGGATGTATTAATGCCTTAATAAACATATTCCTCCGAAGTGAATCATGGCTGTCCAAAATTAAATGCCATAAAAATGGAGACTACAATCAAGATTATCTATTACATATTCACTGAGGCATGACAGCTAAAATGGAGAATGTGTGTAGTTATTGAGGTCACGAACAGCCACTACCCTTATGTTCATTGCTTAATTTTTAGCAGCTATTCATAATGTATGCCATTTCTTAGGTGCTACCTGGCCCTATTGCGAAGAACTATGAACTGATATCTATAAAATATAAGTGTCTAATTGTGTAACTGATCACTCTTAAGAAACAGGGAAGGTTGCCATAGCACTGACAGTAGTATTTGGTATGCATGCATGTGTGTTTATTTATTTACGGACTTACTTTTTTTGACTGCTAAGCATTCATTCTCATTTTCTTCTAGTAAGAACACCTTCCAGTTCTGTTTGAGGAATTACTTCTTCATCGCTGTGCTTTGTGTTTCCTGGGTCCATCAATCAAAGTATCCAGCTTTCTGCTAACTGAAGAGAAAGCATATGGCTCAAGCTAGTTAAATTATGCTCTCTGTATTACTCTTGAGTTTGGAAACTTGAATGTCAAATTTAATGAGAAATGTCATTGCTTTTGTTTTAAATACCCTAGAGGTGACTTATCTCCTGAAGAGATAAACATTTAGTTTATGCACCTGGAATGACCTGGTCTATCCAAAGATAGCACTTTATTATTTTATTTAAACCTCATGAGCCACATCATATCCTTCCAATTAATTTTCTTTTTTTTTCTTTTTTGAGACAGAGTCTTGCTCTGTCACCCAGGCTGCCGTGCAGTGGCATGATCTTGGCTCACTGTAACCTCTGCCTCCTGGGTTCAAACAATTCTCCTGTCTCTGCCTCCTGAGTAGCTGGGACTACAGGTGCATGCCACCACACCTGGCTAATTTTTGTATTTTTAGTAGAGATGAGGTTTCACTATATTGGTCAGGTTACCTGCCTCAGCCTCCCAAAGTGCTGGGATTACAGGCATGAGCCACCGTGCCCAGCCAAATTTTCTTTGACCTACTAATACAAAGTTTCTTTCTCTTGAAAACAATGCACTTAATTGCATTGCAATTGCAAGCTAGCTCTGCAAGCTGGAGAACCAGGAAAGCCAATGTCTGAAGGTCCCAGAGGGGGATTGAAAGGTGGGGCATGAGAGCAAGGGATGGGCCATGGTGTAAGTCTCAGTCTGGTAGAGCACTGATATCCAAGGTGAGGAGAAGATGGATGTCCTGGCTTAAACACAGAGAAAAAAAAATTGCCTTTCCTCCACCTTTTCATTCTATTTGGGCTTTCCATTTTCAGTCTTTGCCATTTCATGATGCTATAACAACATACCACAAACTGAGTGGCTTCTAAACAACAGAAATTTGTGTCACAGTTTTGGAGGCTGGGAAGTCCAAGCAAATTCGGTATCTGGTGACAGTCCACTTCCTGGTAGGCCATCTTTTCACTGTAACCTCACAGGGTGGAAAGGGCAAGGGGTCTTTTTCTTGGTCTGTTTTATAAGGCCACCATTCTCGCTCATGTAGTCTCTGACCTCGTGACGTATTCATCTACCAAAGGCTCCACCTAATATCATAACTTTGGAAGATAGGCTTTCAACATACGAATTTTCGGAGGACATGGACATTCAGATCATCGCAGTCTGATTATAAGAACTTTCTATTATAAACCTATTTGATGCATTCAAACATATCTTATACATTTAATAGGATACAATGTCTTCTTAGAAATTGAAAATAATAATAAACCAAGAAGGTGAATAGAAAAGCAATCCTTATTATTCCCTCAGCTATAGCCCTGTAGTAGAAGCTGGCTTTTAAATGTTCTGTAATGCTTGGTGTGTACAGAAGAATGCAACAGATTCCAATTGTGTCATCATTTGCAAGTAGCCTAGGCTTTAATTTTAAAAGAGGTTGAATACTACTTACTACTTGTCCTAGTTTCCTATTGCTACAATAATAAACTGTCACAACATAGTCATGTAAAACAACACAAAATATCCTCTTATGGTTGTGGAGGTCAGAGGTCTAAAGTTATTTTCACTGGGCCAAAGTCACGGAGTTGGCAGGGCTGGTTCCTTTTGATGCTTTGCAGAGAAAACTCATTTTTCTTGCTTATTTCTTTTCTTTCTTTTTTTTCTTTTTTTTTTTTTTTTGAGATGGAGTCTTGCTCTGTCACACAGGCTGGAGTGCAGTTGCGCTCACTGCAACCTCCGCCTCCTGGGTTCAAGTGATTATCCTGCCTCAGTCTCCTGAGTACCTGGGACTACAGGCACACACCACCACGCCAGGCTCATTTTTGTTATTTTAGTAGAGACGGGGTTTCACCATGTTGATCAGGATGGTCTTGATCTCCTGACCTTATGATCCGCCCGCCTTCGCCTCCCAAAGTGCTGGGATTACAGACGTGAACCACTGCACTTGGCCTTCTTGCCTATTTCTAATGGTCACCTGTATCCTTCGGTTCTGGACGTCTTCCTCCATCTTCAAATTGCATCATTCCAGTTACGGCTTCCATCACAACATTGCCTTCTCCTCTGACTTCTCCTGCATTCTTCTGTGAGGATCATTGTGATTACATTGGGCCCACCTTTAAAATCTGGAAGCATCTCCTCATCTCAATATCCTTAAGTTAATCACATCTGCTAAGTCCCTTGTACCACACAGGGTAACATTCCCAAATTCCAGAGATTATTATGTGGATATATTTGGGGGCCCATTATTCAGCTTACCAAACCATTTTAAATTATCTATACTTGATCCTAAATGTTACGTTGGACTCATAACACTTATCAGAGCTAATATGTGTTTACAAAATAAAAAAAGGCAATGTCCTAATTGCTATGGTCCTGTTTTCCCAAAAGCTCATAATTTACTGGACAAGTCAAGTACACAGCCAAATGTATTAGGCTGATGCAAAAGTAATTGTGTTTCTTGCCATTAAAAAAATGGCAAAAAAAAAAAAACGCAATTACTTTTGCATCAGCCTAATAAATCTTAGCAGGTTTTTCTCTTTTTTTATTTGCTATAGAAGCAGAAGTATATGTTTTGATACTCTGAATATTTTCACCCAATAGTTTCACAATATTTCAATTGACCAAACAAACCAGTATTCAAAGTCATAATTTTATAGTAGGGCTGCATTCAACTTTTAGTGTGTATGGCATTCAAGAGGTCATGACTAACATACTTTTCAGTGTTTTCTGAATTTACAAAACAATCTTCTGTGATTTTATTACCTGAAGTAATAAAAATTTTATACCTCTGAAAGGCAGCTTCTAAATCAGTAGTTTCTAAACATTGATTTTTCGTCTCATGCTCCGTAATGAAGACTTCACTCGTCGGAGAAGAATGGGGAAAAAAATGAAAATGTAAGGAGTTTTTTATAAAACTAAATGTATTCAGTTTTAAGACTGTCCTTCATGTCCTTTTCACAATTTTTCCTTTTCGAAAAATTTTAGAGATCACAAGTAAATCTTTTTAACCTGAAAAATAATAATTTAATGAATGTATATCAGTAGCAAATTAATACACACACATACAAACACACATGCATACATTCTGGCTTATAAAATTTGAAAATCTAGAAATCATATCTGTAGCATGTTAATTAAGTTACATTCATAAGTTAGTATTAACACCTATAATTGTATACTGCTAAAAAATTTACAAAACGCCTTCATATCCATTAAGTCAAGGGCCCTCCCCCTAAAATAAATCCATGAGGAAAAAAGTAAGTGATAAGTATCTCCATTTTGTAGAATGAGAAATAAAAGTACAAAATTTTAGATGACTTACCAGAATTATTTCAGTTGATATGCTGTATCTGTCGTCTTAAACTTGCCCTATATCTTCAACCAGTTTTCAGAACATTTCATTTATCCAACATTTCATTTACTGCACTAACTAAAATGTTGGTTTTCCCTAATTCCTCTGCAGTCAAGTCAAGTTCCATATCCACTGCTTGAGCTGTACACATTTCCTTTGGACCAACTGTCCCAGTGTGGGGAGGCTAAAGAGAGATACGCTAATGCATCTTCCTGGTTCATACTGTTGGTTTCAACCCAGTTTTGTCTTTTTTTTTCTTCTTCCTAAACTATAACTTCCATCTCTGAATCTCATGTTTTTAATGGGGAAAAAAAAGGTAATCTATTTTGAGTGCTTCAGAAAGGTCAAAAAAATAAGGAAATCGGTATGATCAGTGGTTTGGCCACATACAGGTAAGTGAAAAGTATGCATTGTAGAGTGCCGGGTATGAAACATATTTAGAATGGGATAATTGATAATAAAGACAAAGGGCACTAACTCTTTCAAGATTGTTGCTAGAAACAGGTATAGACAAATAAAAAGAATGTTAGAAGATGGTAAGGTATGAGGTCAACATAATTGATTTTTTAATTACGTAAAACAGAAATTATGCCACAGAAATACATGACTCCTTTGTATATAATAGCCCAATATGCTACTCCTTGAAAAATCTGGTTAGAGGTTAGTAGTGCTTAATCACTTTAACATATATTAATTACAGAAAATGCTACAACTCCATTAAATTATTCTTTGGTGATATATTGTGGAAACAGCACTCAGAGAAGGCTCTCTAAATGTTATGGAGGCAGGCGAAAGCCCTTTTACTCCATTATTGGAGGGGATGTAAATTAGCACAGCCATTATGGAAAATAGCAAGAAGGCTTCGCAAAAAAATAACAAGTGGAGATGGAATAGTTGGATTTGAAAATTAGGGAAAAATAAACCTTCAGCCTTACCTGATTTTATACATAAAAATTAGTTTGTGATGAATGATAGACCTCAATGTAAAACAAAAGTATAAAGCATGTGAAAGAAAATATAGAAGAATATTAATTCTTGATTGAGACAAAACTTGCTTAGATAAGTCAGAAAAAAGCAGTAATCATGAAAGGAAAAAATGATAAACTGGGTTTCAACAAAATTGAAAAATTTTGTCATGAAATGTATTTAACAAAATGAATAGGAAAACCACAGACTGGAAAAAATACATATTTACACATTTAAAAGCTCCTTAAAAGTCAACAATAAAAAGGACAAAACATATTTAAAAAGGGAAAGAGGGCAATGGTTTTGACTAGTTGGACTGTCTACAACAGAAAACATATTTTTTCATTAGAGAAGTAATAATTTAGTCCTCAATTAGGTAATATTTCATACCCATACGGATGGCTAAAATTTAAAAAACACTGACAGTTTTAAATATTGACAGGATGTATAGCAACTGATACTTTCATATACTGGCAATGGATGTTTACATTGTTATAATCATTTTGGTAAACTGTGACCTAAATTCCACTCCTTGGTATTTATTTATCTAAGAGGATTGAAAATAGATATCCACAGACATATACAAAAATATTCATCATAACTTTATTCATAATAACTATGCCTTGAAATAACCCAAATGCCACCAATTAATAATCAATAAACAAATTTTTGTTTAATAAAAAGAATCAAAATAGCAAAAGCCATATATGAATGTATATATAAATACACAAATTATATAAAATTTGAGAACCATTTATATCAAGTGAAAGAAACCTGTGATAAAGGAGTAAATACTGTTTTGTTTCATTTTTATGAAATTCCAAAACAAGAAAAACTTATCTATGGTTATTGACATCAAAGATTAGTTGCCTTTTGGGTAGAGGAGAAGGGAGCAAAAAGGGGAACATGGGAGAACTTTCTGGGGTGATGAGATTCTTGTGGATGTTGGTTTCTGTATGGATTACAGCTGTATAAGCAATTGCCACAACTCATTAAACTTATCACTTAATATCTCTACATCTTGTTGCATATAAATTATAAATTAATTAAGAAAAGAAAAAGGATCAGTAAAAAGGTATTAGTCCAATACTATACAATGTCTCCATTTAAAAAATTCTTGAAATTCTCTGTGAATTAGTATGCTCAATAGCAGAACAAAATTATATGGTTTTTGTCTTAAGAATAATTTAAAATAGGAAGATTTTTGCAACAGATTTTAAAACTCCTCAGCTTCCTTCAAGGGTGACCATCTTTGATGTTTTCAGATGCCTGAAAATATTCTTGTAAAAGAGAAGAGGATCTCTTATGCTATGTAGGATTGTATATATTCTTTATGTTTTGGTGTATTTCAACTTTGTTTTGGTGATCCGATATTTATTTTAATCTAGGAAAAATGACAGTAATAATCATGCTAGACTAAACTTGAAACAAAACAAATATAAATAATATATACTTTGTCTAACACCAGAGTATGCTAACATCTGTATATGATGTTATGTCCATGAAGAGGTATTTTCCTTCATGTTTTCCCCTCTGTATCACTTTAGAAAGGATTAATATTTTGAAATGTCCTCACAATAAATGAATGTTTTGAAATATACTGAAAAAAAATGTGAGGTGTGTTGAAAATATGCTTCTTTGCTTAACAGCCAAGGAGTAAGACATACTCATATCTTATTATGAGTATTCAACTTGGGTATTGAATGAGTTTAGGTTGCATAACACTTTCAACAAGACAATAATGAAAACATAAAAACAATAGAAAATAAAAACAGTTTTCTAGAAAACATATCTACAAAATGAGAACATGCTCTCAAATAATTTCAACGTGTAGCTTGTAATTATTATTCAGTGATCTCCATTCCAGCTCAGTATATTAAACCTTCACAATTAAAAGCCCCACCCTAAAACTTAATGTCTTCTACCAAAAACTTGTACCAAAATCATAAAAGCAGATTTCTGCAGTTCCCTGTGAAAAATATGTAAAATGTATTCGAAAAAGATGCCAGACACGAAGACTACATATTGAATTGTTTCATTTATGACGAATGTCTAAAAAATTGTAAATTCATAGGGACAGAAAGTAGGCTAAGCAGTTGTCTGGGGCTTACAGGGAGAGGGCATAGGGAATAATTGTCAATAAATATGAGTGATCTTACTGGGATGATGGAAATATTCTAAAACTAGATTATGCTGATGATTGCACAACTTAGTAAATTACTAAAAATCATTGAATTGTACACATAAATTCGGTAAATTTAAATGTGTTTGAGGCCGTGCGTGGTGGCTCACACCCGTAATCCTAGCACTTTGGGAGGCCGAGGCGGGCGGATCACGTGTTCAGGAAATCAAGACCATCCTGGCTAACATGGTGAAACCCAGTCTCTATTAAAATACAAAAAAATTAGCCGAGTGTGATGGTGGGCGCCTGTAGTCCCAGCTACTCGGGAGGCTGAGGCAGGAGAATGGAGTTAACCCGGGAGGCGGAGCTTGCAGTGAATGGAGATCGCACCACTGCACTCCAGCCTGGGCGACAGAGCAAGACTCCGTATCAATAAATAAATAAATAAATAAAGTGAGTAGTTAAACTAACAAGTTTTTTTTTTTTTTTTTTTCTAAATTGGTGTCTAGTTTCTTATACATCCACTTGTTACAATGTGGAAAAAAAGCACAGTATTAAGAAGGACCTATTTTATTTTAGTGGTTGAGTGATTGACACAGTTTGATAGTTAAGTTAAAATGGATACTTATAACAAGTTAAATATGAAATTCCAATTTTTCTTGCTAAAAGCAAGAGGGTGGAAATTTTTTTATACTTCAATGATTAGGATGTTCTCTACGATATATATGGAGAGGCGTTCGTCAATAATGCTTTCATACACTTTTTTTTCTTCTACAAGTTAGAGGTACTGTGTTTCTCCACTTGGAGGAAGTAAGTCAGTGTGAAGTGTCTGCTTTTTTCTCTCTAGCAATACATACTTAGGATTTCAATTAAATTAATTAGATAAAATTAAAATATTTACTTTGGGTAATCAGGGTGTCTCAACCTTAGCAGTATTTAGGGGTATTTTGACACTAATTCCTTGTTTTGGAAGCTGTCCTGTGGTGCCTGGGATGTTCAGCAAAATCCTCATCCTCTACCATTAGATAATAATAATTAGAAGGATATATCCAGAAAGATAATGTTAATGAAAAAAAATAAAGAGCTAGTGTATATATTGTTTGTAAGTGTGAGGAATTTGTAACACTTTTAGGATAGGATTTATATTCAGGAGATAGGGAAGGGAATTAGATACATAAGGAGTTAAAGGAGGCTTCAGCTTTATCAGTAAGATTCTGACAGATAGTATGAAAAGAGATCTAAAATACAGAATAAAAAAGAAAACAAATATCTGCAGTCTGTGTGATGGAAACATTTGTTTTGGTGAAATTATTCTCAATAATTTTATACATGTAGAATAAACTACATATATAGTAGAGAGAGAAAAAAAGAGAAAGATAGAGATTAATAAACTAAGCTTCATGGTCACAGGGCCCTGGGAGATTTGGAGAATGTTTCTATTTCCCCTCTTTGTTTACAGAATCAGAGAGAAGAACAGTCACAAAATGAAAGTGCATTCCTAGAAACTGTAGGTGTCCTATATATTACAATGCTGCTATTTTGCTCCTTTTATCAACATGATTTAGATTCTAAATAATAGTAATCATTTACAAAAAAATTACAATGGAGAAAAGTCACAAATGCGTGCTTAAACACAAGCATTTTAAAAATTATACACTATCTAATCATTCCTAGTGTTCACACAGAATTATATGATAGCCAAGGTTTAAGCAAATGATTATAAATAATTTAAAGTTATTACTTATTAATTTTTAATAATTATTATGATATTAAATGTAACAATTATTTATGATTATTACCTAATAAATAATTTTCAATTTCTTAAAAATTATAGAAAACTTCTGTTAGCAGATATTATGATAATCCATTCTGGTCATTATTACTTAGCTTGGTGTTACAGAAATTGAGAAAAATGAGTGTAAAATCATGTCCCCTCAAACAAAAACAACTCCATATGGTAAAATACTGATAAAAGTAGTTCTATTGACAGTTATTCCTGCTCTCAGAAATTAGCACAATAAAGAGTTTATATTAGAATTGAGATAATAGAATCCCAGATTTTCCTCCTTTTAATTTTACAGTTGAAAGAGCCCTGAAAAGTTGTTTAGCTCTTATTTGATAGATGTGGAAAATGAGATTCAGAAAGTTCAGATGATTTCCTTCCCCAAGGACACCTGGTGAGTTAGTAGCAGAACTGGATCTGGAATGAGTATCTTCATCTTTCTATGCTTTTTCCACACTCCCAAAGTGAATTCCTGTCACAGTATCTTTTTTATTTCTAACAGAGAGTATTTTATAACACAGCACAGTGGTAACTACATACCTAATGTGCATTTCAGAACACATCAAGAATATTAATGTTATTAGTAGGGGAAAAGTCTTTTACTGCAGTTTAAACTTTCGTTTTTCCCCCATTATCTATTGCACAACTCCAGTTCTTAACCGGGAAAAAAAAATCAGACTCAGTCAGCAACTTGTAACCTGTGCAAACTCTATGACTGTCTCTATGACAGCCTGAAGGTCAAAAGACCAGATCATCTCTAAATTAGTCAATTCTCTGAAACTCAAGGATGTCAATCATTGGAAAGGATCAGCTGACCTATCTCCCCACAAGCACTCTGACAGATTTAATGTTCCCAACATCTATTGTCAACAAAGAAAATAGAGGGGGAAGACACTCAATTTGTATACTTCCCTCCTAAGGCATTCGAGGCACAGACTAGGATAAATATGTTGTTTATTTTCTAAACTGATGGCATTTCCCTGTTTGCTTTTATCTGCTGTTTCATTTAGCTCAAAAGATCTAACTTTCTTCTTTATCTCTTCCTTTGAGCTAGCTGGATGAGATTTGCTAAGGACGGGAAAGCTAGCACTGCCATGATAGAATGCCATAAATTGTTTCAGCATACAGTGACTTGAGTAAACAATTTGTTTAAATTCTCCCCCCAAGAGCCACGCATATATTCCCATTGTTACCAAAAGAGATTTTTACTTGTTTTTATTTGCATCTTGCCTGAACAGATCGGGAGGAAAAGCATGGAATTTGGAGCAACACTCTCTTGGTTTTATATATCCTAAATCAAGATCATTTACCTCTCTGGGCCTAAGTCTGTCATTTACATAAGAAGTGTAATACCAATTGTATCGGTTAGGATTATATTGAGCTGCTGGTGACAGAAACCCCAAAAGTAATGGAGGCTTAAGC
The DNA here is from genome assembly GCF_028878055.3 of Symphalangus syndactylus. Classification (NCBI taxonomy): domain Eukaryota; kingdom Metazoa; phylum Chordata; class Mammalia; order Primates; family Hylobatidae; genus Symphalangus; species Symphalangus syndactylus. Next base: position 18,887,382 of record NC_072428.2, read on the forward strand.
AAGATTGACGTTTATGCTTTTTCTAAAACAAAACTGAACAAGTGGAAGAGGACTGATATGGTGGTTAATGCATCAAGGGATCAGAGTCCTTTTATCTTCTTGTTCTATCATTTGTGGCCTTTACTTCATAGTCAAGGAACACAGAATTTTGATGTAGAGGCAAGAAAGAAGAAAGGAAGGAAAAAAGAGAGTGTGGTAAAGGGTACACAGATGATATGTGATATGTCACAAAGAACATGTCTCATTGGCCAGCACTAGTTACATGGCTGTACCTAGCTGCCCAGGAGGCTGGAAAATATGGTGTCCATTCTGGATGGACTTAGACCCACTCAAAAAGTCAGGGTCTGCCTTTTTTCAGCTGCCTTCCCCTCTCTGTGGGACCTTCAGGCACCTGCTTGGGTCTCTTCCAAGGAAATTTTCCTTTCCTTCCTGTTCCAAAGCCCTTTTAAATAAATTTCCACTCCTGCTCTGAAAAAAAAAAAAAATCAGGATCCTATTACCACAGAAAAAAAGAAGAATATTTTGGGAGACAACTAGCATCTCTACCACACCTAATTTAGGAGAAATTGCTAGTTTTTCACAACCATCTGGGCTGCAATCCCAGGTTCCCTTGCATTTAGATCCTATCATTTGACTATGCTCTCCCCATTGGGATATGAGTTAAAGTGATCTGAGCCATTTCCATGCCCAAATCTTTAAAATTTTGAGCATTCTCTCTCTATGTTCTCTTTGCAGTATGTGTCTTTCCTTTGAGCTAGCTAAAAACCTGGACTTTCAGGCAGCTACTTTTCGATGTAAATGGGTACAATAACTTAGGTATTAAAGTAGGGAACACGGAAGGAATCAAGTCTCTGCGTGGCTGTAAGGAAGGGAAATACCTGCTGATCTGATTTACTTACCCAGTCCTAGTACATTTGAGAGAGACACACTTCTATACTTTGCTCACACATCCTAGTAGTTAAGCCTCGCTTTGAGTGATATATTTAGCACACAGGAATTTTTCTGGAGAATAAATGAAGTAATATCTACAAAGTGCTGACAGTGCCTGCTTATGGTAAGTAAACAACAAAAATAAATTACAAACAAATCTATGTATATAAAACAATAATATACACACTAGCTATACATGTATCAAAATATTTTGTGTAAATTTTTATAACTGTGTATATAGCTTTATAAATATAACCAGCTGTCTCTTTGAAGTATCATCAGGGTCCTCTAAAGTGAATTTTACATCAACTGTTCTATGTAAAATATAAATAATAACGTATCAAATATACCTTCAAATTTACTGAAAACCCATGCATTTTTGTTGCCCTGATGAAATAGCCCAAAATTTTACTTATTTTAGACAAAAAAAAAAGATGGTGTATGGACCAGAGCTACCTTAGTCTTCCATGTATCAATTTCACCTATTTGAGGCCTCCAATGAAGTATAATACATAAGGCCAACACCACAATGAAAGAGCATCATTGTTAGTATGTGGACTTTGCCTTCCTTTACAACTAATAAGCTTCCACCTTCTAACCTCAGAATCATTTCCAGTCTACTGCAAACATTTATGCAAACAATATTCATCACATGCCGGAAGAAAAGAAGTGATGTAGTCCCATATGTAACTCAAGACATCATCCACAATCTTACTCTCTGCTCCAATGTTTGGGATTATAATAAAGAACATACGTTGGCTCTTGGTCTGGCATATAATCCTCAACTTCAATTTTCTTTCCCTCAGCTCAGGAAAACTGTCACTGCTTTTCTCTTGTCCTCTATGTTCAGTACCACGGATCAGCAACTACTCTGAGGAAGAAAGCAATTAAAGGTAGGTTTCATCTCAAGCATTCCTATTCTTTCAGATATTCTGGCCCCTCAAGTCTTGATTTCCTTGGTTTCTTTCTAATCATAACAACATGCTTTTTGTATTTTATAAATATTTTTGATAAGTGGATTAGCACAATATATTATTTCATAACAAAAACAAATAAAAATGAGCTTTTGACGGTATAGAAGCCAATCTCCAGGATGAATTCTAAGGATCCTCATCTCCTTGTATCTCAGCCCTGTGTAGTCATCTCCCATAATATATGAGGGTTGGTGTGTTAGAACAATATAATACAACAGAAGTGATGGTAGATCACTTCTCAGGATGTGTTATAATTTCATTGTAGCTTCTGTCTCACTCTCGACTCTCTTGTTCTAGAGGAATTCAGTGCCAAGCCATGAGTACAGGCAGCCCTGTGAAAAGATTAAGTAGTGAGAAACTGAGTCCTTGTACCAATAATCAGTAAGAAACTGAGGTATCCTGTCAACAGTCACATGAGTGCGTCATTTTGAAATGGATCTTCCATCCCTAGTTAAGCATATGAAGGACTGAAGTCTGAGCTTATAGCATGACTACAAACTCTTGAGACCCAAAGCCATAATCATTCAGTTAGTTAAGCTGCTTCTGCATTCTTGACTGTCAACAACTGTGTGTGTGTGTGTTTAATTTGTAATTGTAGTAAAATACATATAACATAAAATTTATCATATTAACCATTTTTAAGTGCATGGTTCAGCAGTGTTAATTATATTCACATTGTTGTATAACCAATCTCCAGAATCTTTTCATATTGCAAAATTGAACCTTCATACCCATTAAACAACAGCACTCAGCTCTCCCTCCTCTGGGAACCACCCTTACACTTTCTGTTTCTGTGAGTTTTACTAATCTAGATAGGTCATGTAAGTGGAAGCAGAAACTACTTGCCTTTTTGCGACTGGCTCATTTGACTTAGCATAACGTCCTCAAGGTTCTCCATGTTTTACTATGTGTCAGAATTTACTTCCATGTGAAGGCTGAATAATATATTATTGACTGTGTATACCACATTTTCTTTACCCATTCCTTTGCCAATGAACATTTGGGTTGCTTCCACCTTTGGGTTATTGGGAATAGTATTGCCATGAACATAGGCATACAGCTATTTTTTGAGACCCTGCCTTCAATCTTTGAGGTATAAACCCAGAAGAGGAATTGTTGGATCATATGGTAATTATATTTTTTAATTTTTTGAGGAACTGCCATACTGTTTTCCATAGAAGCTACACCATTTTAATTTTCCACCAACAGTGAATAAGGATTCAGTTAATCTACTTCCTCACCAACACCTACTAATTTTTGTTTTCTTGATAGGATCCATTCTGCTGGGTATAAGGTGATATCTCATTATGGTTTTGATTTGCATTTCTCTGATGATTTGTGATGTTAAGCATCTTTACAAATGCTGTTGGCTATTTATATATCCTCTTTAGAGAAATGTCTTTTCACTTTTTTTGTCCATTTTTTATTCAGGTTTTGTTGTTGCTGCTGTTGTAGAAGTTTTTTTTTTAAAAATGTATTCTTGTTATTACTTCCTTATCAGATCTATCATTTGAAAATTTTTTCTCTTATTCCACAGGTTGTCTTTCACTCTGTTAATTACTTCCATTGATGTGCAAAGTTTTCAGTTTTGCTCTGTATAGTCCAATTTATGTTTTTACTTTTGTTGCCCATAAAATGAGTGTTGTCTTAAGGCACTAAATTTTGGGTAAAATGATTACACAGAAATAGCAAATAGAGGAGGCTATTATTTTATTTATCTATATTAATGATATAATTTGATTCCATGTCCTCCCTGAATCTCATCTGGAATTGTAATCCCACATGTCGAGGGAGGGACCTGATGGGAGGTAATTGGATCATGGGGGCGGTTTCACCCATGCTGTCCTTGTGAAAGTGAGTGAGTTCTCATGGTATCTGATGGTTTAAAAGTGTGTCACTTTCCCCTTTCTCTCTCCTGCCATCATGCAAGACATGCTTTGCTCCCCCTTCACCTTCCACCATGATTGTAAGTTTCCTGAGGCCTCTCCACCCATGCAGAATTGTGAGTCAATTAAACCTCTTTTCTTCATAAAATTACCCAATTCAGGTAGTTTTTTATGGCAGTTTGAAAGCAGACTAACACAACTATTTTATTTCAGAGACAGTTTCGCTACATTGCTCAGGTCCTGGACGCAAGTGATTCTCCTGCATCAGCCTCCTAAGTGGCTGGGACTGCAGATATGCGCCAGCACTCACAGATATAGGAGGTTTTAAATTTATTTTAAAAATGTTTTCTTGAGGCCGGGCGCGGTGGCTCACGCCTGTAATCCCAGCACTTTGGGAGGCCGAGGCGGGCAGATCACGAGGTCAGGAGATCAAGACCATCCTGGCTAACACAGTGAGACCCTGTCTCTACTAAAAATACAAAAAATTAGCCGGGCGTGTTGGCGGGCGCCTGTAGTCCCAGCTACTCGGGAGGCTGAGGCAGGAGAATGGTGTGAACCCGGGAGGCGGAGCTGGCAGTGAGCCACAATCGCGCCACTGCACTCCAGCGTGGGCGACAGACCAAGACTCTGTCTCACACACACACACACACACACACACACACACACACACACACACACACACACAAAGTTTTCTTTGAATGCCTTGTAATAATCACTTTAAAATTATTATTGAAATATACTTAAGATGATGCTAGACATAAATTGTGAGGATATATCTTATAAAAGCAGATTATTGAAGAGGAGAAATTAGTGAAATAGTTGACAATATAGATAGAATGTAAAATAGTGGAGAGAGATTAAAATCTAGAAAAGATGGGAGTTAAAAAATGTATAAAAGTGCATATGAATATGCAGGACAAGGTGGGGAAATGATAATATACTTGTAACTAGAGACCTTGAAGAAGGAGACAACGAAGAAAAGCAATATCTGAGGAGAAAATAATGGTAATTTTCAAACCAAAGAGATGTTATGCCATATGTTCAATAAGTTTTAAGAAAACCAAGCAAGCTAAATACAATAAAATGCCACACATAAATATGCTATGTAAAACCAGTGAATAAAAATTAACAATGAGTCAACTATTTTACAATAAAAATGTCTGTATAATGCATTGATGGAAATTATAATCGTCTCAATAGATGGTATTCAATCGATTGCATGTCAATGTAGGAAAAAGCATTAGTTTGTTTTATTGAGACAGAGTCTTGCTCTGTTGTCCAGGCTGGAGTGCAGTGGTGCAATCCCAGCCCACTGCAGCCTCCACCTCCTGGGTTCAAGTGATTCTTCCACCCTGGCCTCCTGAGTTACTTGGATTCCAGGTTTGCCCACCACACACAGCTAATTTTTGTATTTTTAGTAGAGACAAGGTTTTGCTCTGTTGGCCAGGCTAGTCTCAACCTCCTGGCCTCAAGTGATCTGCCCACCTCGGCCTCCCAAAGTGCTAGGATTACAGGCATGAGCCACCATGCCTGCCCACAAATTTTATTCTCTACTTTGAACTACACAGAATCAATTCCTGATGGATAATAACCAAAACATGAAAGGTAAAATAATACATCTTCAGATAGTAACATAGGATACTTCACAAAAGAATATCTAAATGATGAATTCATATATGAAAAGATTCTTAACTTCAATATTCATCAAGGAGGAATGTTTGCTTATTTCTTAATTGCTGCTTATAGATTTGTAAGTTCTTTATTGCCTAAAGGTATCCATTTGTAACGTCGGAAAGATGACTGTCCACATATATAATGCACAATAATCTGGTGTTTATTAATCACAACTGATGATTCATTTCAGAGGACTGGTGGAAGACCTTTCCTCTGGAACTACCTTGCAAAACATCAGTGTGGTTAAATAAGGAAAAAAAAACCATAAAAAGAGCTTTGTTGGACTTCAGTGCTTATAGAATCACCTCTAATGTGAGAGAGAGACATAGGCAATTAAATAGAAATCACTATTGCTCTTATTTGAGAGTCAATCAATCTATTCCTACTCTATGTTTTAACCTCTGCTTTATGGCAAGCTAACACTTCTCCATTTTTCTAGCTATGTCCTAGCTGCAATCTCTGCCACAACATGGATAGTTACCAGAAATAGTGACTAAAGTTTATTATATTTTCCTCATCAAGTATACTATTTTAAATATGTTAATATTAATTTAGCTGATTCACACTTTAAAACTTAGAAAGTACATTTGTATCCATGTTAATGAGAGGAGAAAAACATACTTTCTCAGTCCATAGTAATGAAAGCTGTACAATTTATATAGTTGTAGGAGTGTTGCAGTTCTGACACAAAACAGTAGGCAGATGTATCTGCAATGAGATCTACATGAAGAAAACACAGCAGAACTTTTAAATATAAAAAGCAAGACATTTTTACAAATAAATACCACTTTCTTGATTATGTGTGTATGTTTACTACACCATAAATATGTATAATTAATACACAGGTGAACTTCAAGCTGACATTATTCTTAGATCCTGGATATTCTTTATTTGTCTGTTAGAAACTGGGTAGGATAATGCCTGAAGTTATGCACTAAGGCATTGCCATTGGAGCTGCAGAGTGTTGAATGTACTTATTTTTCTCCCCTTTGAAACTTCATACTTTAATACAAACCACAACAACAGGATATCCATAGTATTCAATAATTTAAAATATTCAGAGATATTTCACTTTATGTTTCTTATTTGATCATTCCCTGTGAAATAGGGAAGACAAGTAAATGGATGATCATCTCTCACTAGTTCATTAAAATACCCTGTCAAAAAATACCCTTGCATGAGACGAGGCTGGAGATCTGCAGTTTAGAAATTAAGCATCACATCTGGAACATCACAGAGCTACCGCCTCCATAAAATAAAGTAACTAGAACTGTATACTATCGCCCATGTATAAAATAAGAAAGATTATCAGTTATCCAGGGGAAAGTAAAGAAAAAATGTACCCATTGGAAAATGAAAGCTGAATACATTAGATTGCATTATGTAGCCCCCAGAATCACACACTTGCCTTTAAACCAAACCAGCCCTAATGATTACTTGCATTCGTCCCAAGTTCAAAAATCTAGGAAACCAAGAGATCCTTAGGGTCAAGGTGACCAAAGTATCTGTACTACTGGTAGCTCCTGGCTACCCAGACAAGACCTACCTGATCACCTCCTGATCACGCAATAACTCTCACCTCCTGCTTGCACGCTTTCTGCCTCCTCCTTGGGGCATTTTTGTTAAGCATGAGAAACAATGTGGTATAGAATATTTCTAGGCACATACATATCTATATCTATACCTATACCTATATCTATATCTATATCTCTATATCTATCTATCTATCTATCTATCTATCTATCTATCTATCATCTATCATCTATCTATCTATCCTTCCTATGGGTTGCACTTTTAACCAAAGGGAAAGATGATCCAGTTAATCCTGTAAGCAAATTCTTTATCTTTTCTTTGTCCCTCCTTGCCCTGTGGTAGATACACTCACAGCAACACTGCTGATATATAATTTAAAAGGCTGCTTGAAGGCACGATTCCAAGGATGAAGCAATTAGTCACACTTAGCAGGGGGCAGACAGATAACACATCTTTGCATTGACTCCTTTTTCTGTACTGTTTCGCTATCCTTGTTTCACATTTCTACTCTTGTGATTATACTCGGTATTAAATAATAACATATTAGCCCTCTTCTATGGGCTTTCATTTTTCTAGACATCAGGTAAAAACACAAAGCCAAATGCCACATATGGATGTGAGATAAAAATTCACACTATGAAGTGAGTGAGCATATTGCTGAGAAATTAACAAAAACTAGTATCAAACAGTCAAACAGTTGAAACGTCTATTGATCTGATTGAAATGAGCTGTGCCTGTAAAAACACTTCCATATCAGAAGGTTCATAGGACCCGCACAAAGAAAAACACTCTCACCAGCTATGGGCTCAAACTAAAATAATTGAGACCCACATAAATAAACTAGCATGAGCAAGATTAAGTATTGCAAAAATTCAAGGAAAGAACTTCAAATAATAGAATACTAAGAACAAATCTATTTAACAATCTGTTTAAAATAATCGAAGACATACACTGAAGAAGGGGAAACGAAATCAAATAACCATGTAGTATTAACAAGAGTAGGTACATTTTCTACTGAAGAATCAAATAAAAATTCCATAAATGTAAAACATAATACAGTAATTGACAATAAAAACTCAGTGCATCTAATAAAGAGCAGATTACACAAAGCTGAAGGGAGAATTACTAAACTGAATTTGGTGTCTAAGGAAATCAACCAAAATGGAGCACAGAGAAATGAAAACACTGTTACCAATTTTTAAAAAATGATTATTTATCACTGGCAACAGAATATAAAAGTTCAATATGCTTCTATTAGGAATTGCAGAATGATAGGAAAAAGAAATGGCAGAATGTATAATGTCTAATCATTGTGCCAATGGCCAAAAATTTTTCTAGAATTGAATCACTGCAATCACAAAGTTGTTTGGCTTACCTTTCCATTTAGGGCTCAAAAATAATAAGGCATTTAAAAACACTTTTAAATTTATTTTTATTTTTAATTGCCACTTAATTGTGTATCATTATGGGGTATGGTGTGATGTTTTGATACAGGTATAAAACGTACAATAATCAAATTAGTGTAATTAGCATGTCCATCAACTCAAACGTTTATTACTTCTTTGTGTTAAGAACATTAAAAATCCTCTCTTCTAGCTATTTTGAAACATACATTGTATTATTATTAATTAGAGTCACCCTACTGTGCGATGGAACACTAGAACTTATTCTTCCCATCTATCTGTAACTTTGTACCATTGATTAACCTCTCCCCATCACCCTCCTGCTCAGCTTTTCCCATCTCTGGTAACAACTATTATACTATCTACTTCTATGAGATCAACCTTTCAGACTCCGCATAGGAGTAACATCATGTAATATTTGTCTTTGTGTGATTGGCTTACTTCATTTGATACAATGTCTTCCAGGCTCATGCATGTTGCTGCAAATGACAAGATTTCATTCTTTTTTATGACTCAATAATGCTTAATTATGTAAATAAACTACATTTTCTTTGTACATTTACTTGTTGATGAACACTAAGGTTGATTCCATATCTTAGCTACTGTGAGTAGTACTGCAACAAACATGGGTGTGCAGATATCTCTTTGATATACTGATTTCATTTTCTTTAGCTACATACCCATTAGTGGGATTGCTGATCATATAGCATATCCTTGATGGACACAGATGCAAACAAAACCTCAACAAAATAATAGCAAGCCAAATCAATAGCTCATCATAAAGATTATTTACCATGATTACGTGGGATTCATCCCAGGGTTGTTAGGATGATTCAACATATACAAATCAATAAATGTGATACATCACATTAACAGAATAAAGGACAAAAATCATATGATCACCTCAACAGATGCAGAAAAAGCATTTGATAGAATTAAACATCTCTTTATGATTTTAAAAAAACTCAACAAATTAAGGATAGAAGAAATATATTTCAACACAATAAAGTCTGCATATGACAAACCCACAGCTAACATAATACTGAAAAAGGAAAGGTTAAATTTTTTTCCTCTAACACCTGGAACATAACAATAATGCCCCCTTTTACCAGTTTAATTCAACATAGTACTGGAAGTCCTAGACAGAGCAATTAAGTAAGAGAAAGAAATAAAGAGCCTACAAATTGGTAAGGAGGGTCAAATTGTCCTTGTTTGCAGATAACTTGATCTAGTCTATAGAAAACCCTGAAGACTCCACACACACACACACAAATCTATTAGAAGCAGTAAACAAATTCAGTAAAGTTTCTGTACATAAAATCAACACAAAAATTCGGTAGTGTTGCTATACATTAATAGTAGACTATCTGAAAAAGAAATCAAGAAACGAATCTTATTTGTAATAGTTACAAAAAAATAAAATACCTAGGAATAAATTTAACCAAGGAGATGAAAGATCTCTTCAATCAAAACTATGACATGCTGATGAAAGAAATTGAAAAGGACACAAATAAATGGAAAAATATCCCAAGTCCATGAACTGGAAAAGTCAATACTGTTAAAACATTCATAAATTATAGACTTAATTCAATCTCTATAAAAATACCAATGACATTCTTCACAAAAAATGTTTTTAAAATCCTAAAATCTGTATAAAAACTTAAAATGTGTATACAATTAAAAAACTCTAAATAGCCAAAGTAATCTTGAGCAAACAGGTTGAAGCTGGAGGCATCACACTATCCAATTTTAAAATATACTACAAAGCAATATTAATCAAAACACCAAAGTACTGGCATAAAAATAGACACATAGATCAATGGAGCAGAACAGAGAACTGAGAAGTGAATTCACACATTTATAGCCAACTGATCTTCTACAAAGGTGCAAAGAACACATATTGGGGAAAGGAGAGTCTCTTCAATAATTGGTGCTGAGAAAACTGGATATCCACAAGCAAAAGAATAAAACTAGACCCGTCTCTCATCTTATGCAAAAATCAATTCAAAATGCATTAAAGATTTTAAGACCCTGAGCTATGACACTACTCAAAGAAAATGGGGGAAATTCATCATGACATTGGTTTGGGCAATTTTTTGGATATAACCTCAGAAACACAGGTAACAAAAGCAAAAATAGAAAGATAGGATTCTATCAAACTAAAACGCTTCTGCACAGCAAAAGAAAAAAAATTAACAGAATGAATAGACAACTTTCAGAATGGCAGGAAATATTTGCACCTACGCATCAGATGAGGGGTTAATATCCATAATATGTAAGGAATTCAAACAACTCAATAGCAATTATCATCATGATCATCAATTTTTTAAGTGGACAAAAGATCTGAATAGACATTTCTCAAAGGAAAATCTAAAAAGTGGCCAATATGTATATGAAAAAATATTTGACATCACTAATCATCAGGGAGATGTAAATCAAAACCACAATGAAATATCATCTCACCCCATTTTGAATGGTCATTATCAAAAAGAAAACAAATATCAAATGCTAGTGAGGATGTGGAGAAAGGCTACTGTTATACACTGTTGGTGGGAATATAAATTAGTACACTCATTATGGAAAACAGTATGGAGATTCTTTAAAAAAATAAATTTATTTTAAAGCTCTTAACACAGTTTCTTTTTTGCATTTTTATTTTAAATATTTGGATTAGAATTTCTCTGGATATAGTATCTTTTGTTCACAAGGCATGACTTTCAATCAGTATCCAGATATGCCTAACACCAGAGTTTTGTTTTCAACTGACCAGAAGCAAAAACAAAAACAAACAAACAAAAAAATTCCTTAACAAACTTGGAATCCCACAGACTTCTTTATGCCATACGGGTCTTACAAAACTATAATTTATAAAGTTATATTGCTTCTTACAGAAAGTGAATTGCTTCCCTCTAGATATCATGTGTAAAAATGAGCAAAATCAAGGATTTACTTATATTTCTACTGAGATTAGCAAAGTGAAGTATTAAAACATTTTGACAGAGTCGAACATTTTTAAAACATTTTATTTTTATAGGTGTAAGTTTTCTTGTATTTATCCTACTTGGGATTTTCTGACACTTGGCTTTTAGGGTTATTTTCAAGAACTTTAGGACATTTTGGGGCATTCCTTTTTTTTTCTGCCTCTTCTCTCTCAACCGTCATTCTGTTATACCAATTACCAGTATGTCAGATAACATAATATTTTCCACACATCACTCTTCATTTCCCCCCCAACACTTTTGTAGAAACGTTTTACAGATTGAGTAATTTCTAGAGATTTACTTTTAATTTAGTACTATACCATTTTTAATTGATTCTATTTCTTTGCTAAATATTTCTATTTACTTATTCTGTACATTTATTTCTAAAAGACCTTGAATATATTTACAATATATGTTTTATATTATAAAACCCATTCTGACTGGAATGTAACTCCATTGTTTTCCAGCACTTCCCTATATCTGGTATCAACTGTTCAGTGCTCATCTTGACAGCAGCCATTCTCTGCTAGGCTAATTGTAGTTCTGTCCCATGCCTAGTAGTCTGGCACCTGAATGACCCTCAGGGAGCTCAGGCAGACTTCTGGGCCCTGCTTCCCTGTATAGCTTCCATCCATTCCAAATTCCAGCTGCCTCAGTAACCTCAGTTGAATAAAATTCTCAGTTCAGCAAGAGCTTGTTCTTCTGGGATTTAGCCCTCTACCGAGTATTCTGGAAAGTGCTCTCCAGCATAAAGTCTGGGAACTTATCAGGACCATTTATCAAGAATCACCTTCCTGTACTGCCTGCTGCCCAACGCCTCAAAAGAGTTGCCTCACATATTTTATTCGATTTTATAGTTGCTTATGGTAGAACGGCAAGTTTGGAAGCAGTTACCCTATCATGGCTGAAAATAAAATTTCTACAGAATTGTATTTAAGAGCAAAATTGTGAACTAAAAATGAGAAATAAACTAAATCTTAATTAATATGTAATTGGTTGAGTAAATTATTGTGCATACTTTTTTTTTTTTTTTTTTGAGACGGATCTTGCTCTGTCGCCCAGGCTGGAGTGCAGTGGCGCGATCTCGGCTCACTGCAAGCTCCGCCTCCTGGGTTCACGCCATTCTCCTGTCTCAGACTCTCCGAGTAGCTGGGACTACAGGCGCCCACCACCACACCCTGCTAATTTTTTGTATTTTTAGTAGAGACGGGATTTCACCGTGTTAGCCAGGATGGTGTCTATCTCCTGACCTCGTGATCCGCCCGCCTCGGCCTCCCAAAGAGCTGGGATTACAGGCGTGAGCCACCGTGTCCGGCCTATGCATACTTATCTTTAAACATCATCTTGCCCTTGAAAATCATAACATTAAACGATGTATAAGACACATTGTTAATTTTTTGAGACTATGCCCAAAGCCATCATTATGTATGTATCTGTGTGTGTGTGTGTGTATGTATGTATATCTATATATCTATATCTATATATATATATGCACATGTATAGATATGCAAAATGTAGAAAGCAAACTGCAAGGATAAACTCAAAACTGCTGATAAATAATTACTGTGAAGAGTAGGAGTGAAAATATCAGTGCATGCAAACTTCGTGTTTTAGTCTATAGAGACTTTGTGATGTTTGCCTTTGTGATGTCTGCATCATTCACAATGTGAAAATGTAATAATACTTTTCAAAATAAAATAATTAAATGGACTTTGTATTAGTAAATTGCTTGGGAATCACTGTCTACACTTTTTACTCTTGTTTCTTTGTAGGACCTGCTATAACTTCAGAGTTGGAAGCATCAATGGTAAGAAATGTAAAACTAGACAGATTTATAAAAATAAAATTATTTTCTTTGCACTGACTGGCTAACTTTTAGTTTTGACACATAATCTGTGCAGCAGTCTCTCTTATGCTTTCTGTGCTTTATAATACTGCATATCTGAAATACTCTTTCTTTGCTATTACTGGAAACTGACATGAAGGATCCACTTTCTCCTGCAAATATGACATGCCAATTTTCAGGGAGGATTTGAGCAGTAAACACTTGACACAATTTATTTATTTTCAAATTGTGAGACTCGGAGTCTCCCCCAGGCCCAGGTTTGAATATTTGAAAACTACTTTTATGTCTTTCAAAATCTTGACAGTGGTGGGGATTCAGAGCATGCTAGCAATGTATCAAACTACATTAGTCCCTCTGTCTCAAGGAATGATTGAGACTACCTTTTATGATGAATTCCCAAAGTGTGATTCACTCAAAATCAACTCGTTCAAACAAGAATTCTATTCCTGAGGGTTCAAAAATTCATGGAAATTGGATCTAAAAATGACACAGGTTAGCCAATCATTTCTTCGCCTTCCACCTTTCACCTTATAACTACTATTCTCTAGAAAATCGGTCACACCAATATCAGGATTTCCCCTAATTAAACTATTGGGAATATAACACCATAATTGGTAAATATTTCTATAAAAATATATTCCATATATTCTAATTGCATTTAACTTGATAAATGTGTTATCGATTTGACACACATCTCAGTGTCAGAATTTCTAGACTCTGAAGAGAGACTGCCTTCATTCAAGTCCTGGCTCTGTCAGTTTACTGCACAATTTGGGTCAAGGTTATTTAACTTCTCTGTGCTTTTTCCCTCGTCATTAAAATGAGGATAATAATGATGCCTATATCAGCATTATTTGAGAATAAAATTCTTTGTTTTCACAATTACATGGGCATAATAAATACTCAGTATATGTTAATTATCATCAGCACCATCATCATCATCTACGCAGTTATTATCAGTAGTATCATCTCCCAGGGGCTTAAATTATTTCACTCTATTGCAAACCAGTAATGGTTTCTAGTGAATTGATTTATTGTCTGTTTCTTTAAGAATTTTACCTTCTCCAAGCTGTGCTAAACTAACAATAACTGCTTATTTTTAAAAAACGAATAATGGCCATAAAGTTAGAAGAATGAATGAACCCCAAACTCAAAGCAAATGGTCAGTGAGTTTTAGCTGACCTCAATATCATTTGTTTGAATTCATTTACACAATAGCTTACCATTTAACTAATAACAACCTGCTTTAGATGCTACAGACAGATGCTCATTAAATACTTAATTAATGATGATTTTATACAAATACATATATATATATAACATATAATCATTTCCATTTAATATTGAGGAACTAGGATTTATTGAACAGATTAGGCACCTTAAGTCTGACATTATATATATATATATATATATATATATATATTTCTATGAATGGGTGGCTAAGCAAGGCTTTGGGGTCTGTATATCTTGTTCTTTGGAGAGCACCTTTTCTTTTTTTTTTTTTTTTTTCTGTATTTTTTTTTTTTTTATTATACTTTAGGGTTTTAGGGTACATGTGCACAATGTGCAGGTTTGTTACATATGTATCCATGTGCCATGTTGATTTCCTGCACCCATTAACTCATCATTTAGCATTAGGTGTATCTCCTAATGCTGTCCCTCCCCCCTCCCCCCACCCCACAACAGTCCCCGGAGCGTGATGTTCCCCTTCCTGTGTCCATGAGTTCTCATTGTTCAATTCCCACCTATGAGTGAGAACATGCGGTGTTTGGTTTTTCACAATAGCAAAGAGTTGGAACCAACCCAAATGTCCAACAACGATAGACTGGATTAAGAAAATGTGGCACATATACACCATGGAATACTATGCAGCCATAAAAAATGATGAGTTCGTGTCCTTTGTAGGGACATGGATGAAACTGGAAAACATCATTCTCAGTAAACTATCGCAAGGAGAGCACCTTTTCTTAAGAGAAGGAGCTCCAATCACTAGTAACAAAAAGGAAATGCAATTCAGATTCCTACATCTAGCCACTGTACCCTACAAATTCTTTGAAAGTGGTAGAACTAATGAACCTCCACATAAGCCATACCCTTTCTTACCTTTTGTAACTTCTTTTCCACTTGGTATTTACTTTAAACTGACTCCATTCAAAACAAGGTCGAGCTTCTGGAGCACAAGACAATGTGATTATTTCTTGGCCACACAATCCCCTCCCAAGGATGATGTGGAGACTCCAAAGGAGAGAAAGCGTTGCCCTAGGGAAACCTGAGAGAAATGCAGTAGAGGCTGAGGTAGGACTGTAGCTGGAGTGTTTAAGGAACAGGAAGGACCCAGTGCAGCTGAAGAGGAAAGAATGGTCCAAAATGAGATTGGAAAAGCAGCCAGAAGTCACATTACAGAGGACCCTGGAGGTTCTGTTAGAGAGTTGAGTTTTACCCTCGCTGAGGTGGTAAGCCACTGGAGGGGTCCCAGTATGCTAAGACATTATCTTTTTAGTGCCTTAATGCCTCGCTGGCTATTGTGTGCAGTATAGACTTGAAGAGACCTGAGAATAGAAGCAAGATGGGAAGGCTGTGTAGGTTACTGACTCTTCCTTTTATGGTTATTAATACCCACCTTACTATTTGCTCTATATTAAAGTGGGCTTGAAGTCAGAAACCATTTCAGGTTCATTTTTGTATCTATTTTAATACTTACCACATTCTCTTTTAATTTTCAAAAACATATTTATTTACTTATTCATTCATTTTCAATACTTCCAGCATTTGGAAATCTACTGGAGGAGTATCCAGCAAAGGGCATGGTAATGAGCCGTAACAGACAGCAAGAGGAAAAAACAGACTGGCTGATATCCTGACAATGAAGAGAAGAATGTGGATCTGCTGTATCAAGTGCTACTGAAAGGTTTCCATTGAATTCAACAACCTTAGGATCACTGGCACCCTAAAAGAAAGGAAAAAAAAAAAATAGTTTCAATGAAGTGGCAAGGCCAGAAGATGCAGTGCAATGAACTGAGAAACAGCCACAGCCAGACAATCAGAACACCTCTGATCTCTATTGCCATTGAGCTTTTATGTCTAGAGGATGACCCACTGCAATTTCAAAATTACTAACTTGGTGCCAAGTCATCAAAAATATTTATTATAAGAAAAGTAGTTATAAAAATCATTAAATTCTCATGGTTTCAAACATAGTTTAATAAGCCTACCAATACAGTACATTTTAGTTATTGTTTTATTTTTAATTATAACAACAATTTTTTCCATAGTTTGTGAATAAAAAGTCTCCCAAATTACAGATATCACATAATCAAAAGACTTGGAAAGGCAACACAGACTATCACCAATGCATTGTAATAGTATAAAGAAGAACATGTATTAAATGGCCACTTGAATGCATGGTTTTGTAGAGAAATACTCTTTAATTATCTATGTTGGCAATATTTCATCAGCTCTATATTTACATCAGACTAACAGGATTTTGTGAAGATTCCAATGAACTAAATTTGCATATATGACATGCATATGCTGTATAAAATCTACACAGTATTTAAATTATTACATAATCTTGCCCAATAGAGATTAGTGACAAGAAACACATGCAACCTCAACTTTCTTTCCTCCGGTCAAAATGCATTTCATTCCTTTGCATAAAGGAAGGGACCAAGCCTCATCTACCATTTCAGAATTGATATGCATAACTTTGGCTGAACTTATCTCCTGCTTGTAAATCCTTATGTAGCGAGAGAGAGATACAGCATAAGCCTGATGATTGAAAACAGTATTAAGTAACTAGGTGCTACACAATTCACAATGTCATGTAAGAGTAGCACAGTCAATATTAGATAAAGCATAAAGAACTCCATGGGGAAAGTAAAACAATTTGGAGTATTAAAGTCATTATTATCTGACTGTCTGTTTTACCTCTTTTTGGTTAAGTCTTAACACCACATGTAACTGTGTTTCTCTAAAACCCAGTAATAAAAAATACATGAGAAATTAACCAATTGCATTTTATAATGAGCAATTCTATGAGTTTGTCAAATCCTATAACTTATCTATTATTTATTTTTCACAGCATTATAAAATAAAGTAAGTATCCATTGGTAATCTGGTGTTTGATACTTTTTTTTTCTGTTTTTGAGGCAAAGTCCAATAAAACAAATTTTTTAAAGCCTGAAAATTAATGATAGCCTTTTAAACAAATTCTAGGAAGTAGGGAGTTCTTTCTGTTTCTTTGAAAACACTAAATTCACATAAATTTAATTAGTGCCAATAATGTCTATTTCTCTACTATTTCAAAGCTCATCTTGACCCAATCATATAAAAAATGAAAAAACAAATGGTCTTGACATTCTTGACTGTTGTACTATTTTTCAAATTCTTGTTGTGATAAGATAGCATTTCTCATTTAAATATTGTTGGCACAAATTAACTCTCCTCAGTAACCACAACATTTGAGAATCATATTAACTATTACAGTTACTATTGCTGCATAACAAACCACAACAAAATAACATTTTCAAAAAATTAAGTTCATGCACTCTCTGGGTCTGTAGTGCTTAGAGGATATAGCAAGAAAAACTTTGATCTGCCTCATGGTGTCTAAAGCCTTATCTGGAAAGGTGTAAAGGCTGGGTTGTCTTGAAGAAAGGGAGCTGGAATTATCTAAAGAGCTCCAATGGCCAATGCTGGCTGTTGCCTGGGATCACAGTTAAGGCTGGTGACTAGAACCCACACATGGCCTCTCTCTGAGGCCTGCACTTTCTCATAGCATGGCACTCTTAAGGTAGCTCTCACATAATGGCTCAGGGGTCCAAAGATACATTTGCTAGGCAGCAAGCCAGAAATTATATGTATTTTATGACTAGGTCTTAGAAGTTATGTTGCATTATTTCTTCTAAATTTAATTAGATACAAATTAATCACAAACCAACCCTAATTCAAGGAAAGGGCAGTTAGGTACCAGATATGGATGACAGAGAAGTAATGTTCAAAAGAGCATATGGGATGTGAGATATTGTATGGCCATATTGGGAAAATACAATCTATTTTATTTACTTTTACATTCCATGTAGCAAGTCAGACGTACTTAAATGAAGGTCTTGGCCCAAGCAACAGTAGTAACCAGAGCAGACAACCTGTGCTTGAGACAAAATATTAAAGTAGGGGCTTTCCTATTTCACTGAATGACTGAATACTCAGATATGAAAACTAAGAATACCTTATGCCGATATATCCTAAAGAGATTTGGGAAACTTCTGAAGATTTGCTAAGGAGTAAATAAAACCCATTCGATATGGTTTGGCTGTGTCCCCAAACAATTCTCATCTTGAATTGTAGCTCCCATAATCTCCACTTGTCATGGGAGAGACCCGGTGGGAGATAATTGAATCATGGGGGCTGGTTTTTCCCACGTTATTCTTGTGGTAGTCAATAAGTCTCACAAGATCCAATGGTTTTATAAAGGGCAGTTCCCCTACACATGCTGTTACCTGCCACCATGTAAGACATACCTTTGCTTCTCCTTTGTCTTCCACCATGATTGTGAGGTCTCCCCAGCCAAGTGGAACTGTGAGTCCATTAAACATCTTTTTCTTTGTAAATTACGCAGTCTCAGGTATTTCTTCTTAGCAGTATGAAAATGTACTAACACACCATTTATACCACCTTGGCTTCAAAACCCACCTCCAAACTATAAAATGATAAAATGATGTTCAAAGAAAAAATTGTAGTTAAAATAATTTTTTGTGACTCATTGAACTGAATGGACTCCCAGCATTCATGAACTTCTTATAAGAGGATAAATTCATGGAGAATATTTACATGTTCTTAAAACAGAAAGTGAGGGCTCTAGACATTTATACGTGTCTGGGCAAGTACATTAAGATTTACTACTTAGATTTCCATCTCACCAACTCCTACCTACTGTAAAATACTTATGGTCGCTCACTTATTCCACTTTATGTCTCCTAACTGGTCTCCTCACATCCATGTGCCTCACTCCAATCCCTTCATTGCAGTTTACAGAGTAGTTTTCAACAAATCTAATCAGTTCACTCTTCTGCTTAAAATCCTCCAATGTCTGCCTAATTGAAGAACCTTCAATAGGAGTCTGCCTCTACCTGGCTCTGGCTTTGTTTCATACTTCCACCTCCTCATGAGTGACTTTCAAATCTCCAGAACCCCTTCCAGTGCTCCCATCACTGGTACTCTCCTTGCTAGCCAATCTGAATTCCTGTGACTCTTTGAAACTCTACAATTTTTCTTAGGCCTCACAATTTTCAACATGTCTTTTTTATCTACCTGATGTTCCCTCTGACTTTACCAGTTTGAAAGAATAGGTGGTATGTTCCAATATCCCTAGGAGTTCCCTTAATATTCTGTATGTCTCTTATTCTAACACTTACCACACCTTATAAAAATTATTTTTTCACATCTCATTCTTTCTCCAGAAGATAAATGCCATGAAAAATAGTGACAAATATCTATGTTGACTGCCATTCAGCATTTAATAGAGTGTTAGGCATATAATAACTCACTAAATATCTGTTGAAATAATACATTTTTAAAAACAGTTTTCAAATTATTTTTCAACTTCTTGATAGTGCACTGGCAGAATATCCAACATACATATTTATATCAGTATATGCTTTTAGAAAGTGTGTCTCTTCTTTTCAAAAGCTTTATACAAGGAGAAAAATAAAAATAAAGCACTAGGGAAAACACTGTTGTGCTGAGAGTATTCTACATATATACATTTGTACCAAGATAAATATTATCACTTGCCCAGGTGTGTAGTTTTCTTATCCATTCTGTACTACAGTCTTATCAGCTGCTTGCATTGGAAATGCTTTATTTCCATTATAGCTTTCCTGGTTTACAGCTGTTAAGTTTTTAATCTCTAATGTCTTTTTGTACAATCATATACAATCATATGTTTAGGTTATAGCTTGCACTCTCTCTTTCTCTCTCTCTCTCTCCCCTTTCTCTGTCTCTCTCTTCTTAGAATCCTTAATATTCTGAGTGTGGGCCTATATTTTATGGCAGGATTGCAAGTCAAACAAGTTGATATTTTAATATGAAGAAAATTTTATGATGTTTCTCAAGGGCACTAAAAACTCTACCTTGAAATTTTCTTAGGGCAAAAGGGCAAATGACAGGAATATAAAAAAGACTTAAATATCAAAATATGTACCTCTGAATGTACTTGTGAGTAGGAAGTGGTTCCTGGAATTTAGTAATAAATTTAGCCTAGTAACAGTACAGTCCTTCAGAAGCTGTGATTATGCCAAACACGGTCATTATCTTAGTGGATGGAAATGGCAGGAAGAGTATGCACACCTAGACATCTCAGCAGATGCCTTAAAGTGAAAAAACAAGTGGAACTTTCTTCCATCTGAGCAAAACCGTTTATAATTTAGAGAATGTGACTACCTCCAAGATCAGAATGCATGAGCCAAGAAATTTGACTTTATCAGCTTCTTATAAGAAAGAGGTTTAATAATAAAAGAATGTCATACGGATTAAGAAAATAAAATCCATCAGTCAAATGTTCTCCCACACACAGAATAAAACAAAAACAGAAACAGCTGTAATAGAGGCTTTAAGTACTACCATTTGAAGTAATCAAAACATTATCCATTTATTAAAAAAAATTTCCATTTCTTAATGATGCCCCTTTGTATTGTTGAGTGATTAGTTCCTTTGGGGAAGCTAGCTGTTAATAAATAAGGTCTCATGTTAAGATCTTTGTTCGTAAATTATGTGAGAAACTCTGGTTAATTCCCTTTAGTTGTGGAGGAGACCATAGTTAATTTATACTTGGTAAAACAGAATGATGAAAATGCTTATATAAACAAGTAATTACTTCTTTATGACATAAGCTAAAAGATTAATTAATACTTGTGAATGCAAAAGCATTTTCAATTTAACTTTCCTTTTATTCTTACAATGCACATGAGACATAAAGCACAGGAATATTTTTGGAACTTTTTATATGTAAAAAGAGAAAAATCATTGTTTTCCAACTTTAAGTATTTTTTCAGGACATTTCTTCAATTAAAAAAATTTCTGTACGTGTACATAGAGATACTTTCAAAAACTGAGTAGATTTCTGAGTTACACCCCTCTTGTCAAGATTCTACACCCCTCTCATCAAGATGTCTAGCATGAATTTGTGATCTGTTTTAAAATACCTGCTGGGTGATTCTGGGAATCTTTAGGATTAATAATCCCTGCTCTACTCAATGTAAACTCTTCTCTTTTATGTCAATGAGGCCCAAAGTTCTATTTTCTCTAAGTGGGTGATTTCCTCATCTGCATTTATAGTCTTGATATGTCAGCAGAAATTCCAATCAGCAATTCTAACTCCACATTGGATTTTTCCATGTGGATGACCTGTCAAACCCAAGTTTATGTTCAACAATAAATCCATGCAGAGGCTTTAAAAGAGGCACACAGTTTAAAAAGAAGTCTGTGGTCAGTGGATATTTCAGTGTTGTTTTTGGCCTTCATTTTACATCAGTTTGCTTCTTTTGATTGTGTTTATAACAACCTCTGGGATCTGGCCTTCATTCTGAGTCTTTAGTAATATGTCACATTTTCTAAATTCAAAGATGTTTTTGAGCATTTTCATTCTAATTCCTGTACATTCAGAAAGCTGGAATTATTTTCTTTCCCGATATTTTCTGGGAAGACTTTAAGTATTGATATTGAATGTTAGAATTTATCTTTCTGAAATTGATCAATATTATTACAAACAAAATGTCAGGGTTTCCAGACCTTGCAAAGAGCTTTTAAATCAAGATCAGTTTGCATGTGTAAAGGTAATAAATTTATTACTTGTGACCTCTGAGGAATTCTTTCTCCAAACTATGAGCAAAGGTTTTGATTGCAGACACACATTTTCCTTCAATAACATTCATGCTGGCTATTATGACAATGTGTAATTTTAACAAAGCAAAGTTTGGATGAGGAAGGTCTATAAAAATATGCAATAATATGAAAAAGAACTTCACTAATAAAAATCTTTGTAAAAGTTTATCACTTGAACTTTACTCAAAGGTAAACTTCTCTACAACTGTGACGCTGAAACATGAACTCAGCATGTTTTCCAACAATCCTGCAACCCAAATATTTCCCCAGAAAACACAAACACCAAGTTGAGGATTAGGGATGAGCTCAATACCTTCTCTGTCTATCTGCCTAGATTGTACCCTTATTCTTCAAGACCCATTTCAAACACACCTTCTCCATAATGCCTCACATGATCCCATGTTAGACATGATTTTTCATTCCTTTAAAGCATACC
Organism: Symphalangus syndactylus; assembly: GCF_028878055.3. Taxonomy (NCBI): domain Eukaryota; kingdom Metazoa; phylum Chordata; class Mammalia; order Primates; family Hylobatidae; genus Symphalangus; species Symphalangus syndactylus. The sequence goes on from NC_072428.2 coordinate 18,909,925, forward strand.
ACATATAACTTGGTTTTTATGGAAATTATTTTATGGTGTTCCATATTGTCATTATGTAAGCATCTAATTTTCCTATCTTTGAAGACATTATTTCCTCCAGTATCTAAAGGTCTGTTCCATGCAATAGGTACTCAAACACCTGAGTCACATAATAGCTACTCAGATACCCAAGTCACATAATAGGTACTCAAATACACAAGTTAATTGAACCAGTTTCACCAGCACTCAATCTGTGTCTCTTCCAATTTCTTCAATTCGAAACACGTGAACCTTTGCCAGTTTCAGTAGTAGAAATCAATCTTATTAGTGAAACTAACAAGTGGTGAAAGCAATATTCGGTAGAAGAAAGATCAGGGAGCAGTGATGAGGAAAATTCTTGCCACTCTTGGCCCACAAACCACAGACCAACTTCATGTTTCAACATATCCTCTCTTCTATTCCTGCTTGGGCTGTTATCACAGCAGCACCAGAAAGTCTTTACATCAGTTTCTGACTGCCACATAATATTGCCATGTCAAGTATGGAACTGAGTTCTCAGAGATACTGCCTAATTGCTAGCAAGATCAGGATTCATGGGAATCTTTGTCAGTCTCAATCAAGAAATTAGGAGAAAAGACAACTCTGAGTGACAGAGAAACAAGTAGAATCAGTTGTTCATGCCACCAATTTGTTTCTTCTTATTTCTTCCCCACACCTCCCTACTCCACCCACTTTCGAATTTGTTTCCTGCTATGAAGATGCAGTCTAAACAGCTTTCCTTCCTTTTTACTTTGCTTTACTTTCTAATACGTTATAGCATATTAGAGAGGCATTTTAGAATAACAGATTGAGAGATTTGGGTTGCAGATCCTGATCTTGAGAATGCAATTAAAGAAAAAATAATAGCATATAATGGCATGATATAACCATTTAGCATATATTAACTCATTTCATCCTTATATTTGTCTGTTTGTTACTAATATTATCCACATTTTGCAGATGAAAGAATCAAAACCTAGATTGCATTAGGACCTTGCTCAGCATCACAAAACTACCAAGTAGAATGCCTCTAAGCAAGACACAGAAGGTCCAAAACCTAAATTTCATCTAGGGGCATTTTTTATGGACCAGGCAAAATCTGACAATATAAGTCGGAAACTCATTCATTCTTTATTTCTCTTACACCAACATTTAGTTCATTAACAAACTGTGTTACTTTTTCAGGGAAGTCTCAGAGATCAGATTATTAAATTGTTAACCCAATCCCACCCCCAGCCTGAGCATCCTCCATTCCTTTTGTTTTCTACCTAGAATGTATTATTATCTAACATGCTATTATATGGGCTTATATATTATATTTGTATGTTCCATCTTCATCTCAGCAGCCCCTTCCATACCTTCCATAGCCCTGATAGAATATAAAATCCACAAACAGTTTTGTTGTGGTAGTTTTTTGTTTGTTTGTTTTTACTAATTCGTTCAGTTCTCTATATTCAGGCCATGGAACACTGCCTGGTACAGAAGAGATAACAAATATTTGTTGAATTAGCAAATTGTTTACTCATATTAATTATTGAATAAAGCAGCAGAATCTTCCTTTCAAATTTATGTTTGTATAAATCATTGTTTAGAATTAAGAAAAACAAAAAAGTGCACCAAGAATATTTCTCTCATAGATTTACAAAAGTCTGTCTTTTCTTCCTCTGTAATAGCAAAATAATAATATTTTCTTATTTGGAAATGGGGCAAGAGCATGTCTCAGTTGGAGCCTCTTGCTCTTTTCTTTCATATTGAAACAACCCCACCTTGTGGAATGAAGGGTAAATTTGCCAAAGACTCAAATACTCGGGCAGCATTTTTGCAACTGCAGATATATAGGGCACTGCGTACTTTTGGCTCTTTCAAGTCTCTGTTGATTTCCAAAGGTTTCATAACTACCGTGGGTGGAGGTGCTGCAAACACAGGCTGTTTACTGTCCCAATTGAGCCACTCCCTGAGGTGATGTTTGAGCAGCAAACTTCGATTCGCTGTTTTGTTTTGTTTTTTTTAAGAAATATTCCTTTGCCTCACAGTTGTGCCAGAATATTATTTGTTCTAGTTTGTTTTCCTAGAAGAATATCATACTTTCTCATAAAATGTATGTAAGTTCTAAGGTGGTGTATTTATACAATTATAAGGCAACCAGAGAGTGCTACAACCAATGAAGATGAACAGTTCTGGGTTGATTAAGGAAATCAATGACTATATCCTGAGATAATTCAGACTGAATAGGAGCTTTTACTAGGAAAAAAAGATGTTCTAGATTATATTGTACTCTGGGCAGTAAAAATTCCAATTGAAGCTGAAAGTATTGTAAGGAAATAGCTATGTGTTCCTCAGTGCTAATAACCTTAGAAGTTCCAAGGATAATTTGTTTGATCGATGGACTATGGCAGGTGACACATAAAATATCATATGTTATATTTAAATGAATAAAACCACTGTGTATTGTTTACTCAAAATTACTTTTGGTTTGAAACAATTTTTCTTCCTTTTAGTAAACATAGAAAAGAGTAAATTGCTTTACAAATATTATTGGTTTTAAATAAGTCTTCCTTCACATCTTAATTTTTTAAGTAAATTCTTAAAGAAATCAATTTACCCAAAGTTCCTTAAATAAAAACTATTCTAATTTTCTTGTTATCCTTCTATTTGTATCATACGAAAGTATTTTATATTGTTCAATATTCATGTGGTTTACATTTTAGACTTTTCCCTTAGTATTTATGGTTAATATGTTTCGACGCTGTGAGCATTTTTCATATTTAAGTAATATTTCTTTAATATTAAGTATCATAATACAAGTAATAATTATTCCATTTAAAAATAATTTATAATTTCTCTCTACTGTAATCAGAATATGAATTACTACCATTTTATGACTGCAATATTCTTTAGAAAAGTTTTTGAATAAAGTCAAAAGAGAGAATAGAGATAACATCACACTTAAATTCAATGTTTATGTATAAGAACATCTTGGGTAATACAGGTTAGATTTTTCTCAATAACAATCTAATTACCTCTTCTCCCTATACGTTCTCTGCATGATGTGAAAGACAGAAAGATTTCATTTTCCTTGCCAGTGCTTATAAGGGCAATTATAGATAACCCACTCTGCCTCTTCCTTCAGGATGTTAAGTGGAAGTAAAATCCCAAGAATACGCAGTCCAGAGTGGGTTTCCAATACCCACCAAAACCTAGCATGAGTTGTTGTATAATTAGATCAGACAGTGCACAGAAAGCACTTTGAACAATGCCTGGCATAGAGCAAGAACTCAATAAATGTTAGCTGTTGTTACATTTTTACGTCTATGTCTGTTGAAAGGTACATCTATTCTCCGTGGATCCCATATTCATTCTCTAAAGCTCCATAATATTGTTAAAATATTTTGAATCAATAAGAGATTCTGTGAACCAGTAGCTTCCCCAATATAGTCATGCATAGCTGGGGCTAGAATTCAATCACAGAAATATTGTTTGTTTTTCTTCTTTCCACATACAGTTAAAGAAAATATAAAATAAATTCATTAATCTTAAACTATAATAAGCTCCAAATTGTAGAATCAGAAAGACTACAATTGGATTTTTACATTTCAGGTAAAATTATAAGATATAATCTTATCATACAGAAACCAAAAAAAAAAAAGATCTCAAAAATCTAAAATAAAATGATTGCTTATGTAAATGCAGATTTGAGATTATTATAAGAGGAGAAGATCATTATTCTTTTCAGTTTCAAAGGAAATGAATTATAAGATTTTAGCCAGAAAATGGCATTAGTGTAACACTCAGAATTGATAACTCTTTAAGTGTTATTTAATAGGGTCGAACATTGTTAATTTCAGGGTGATGGCAGGCTCTCCTCCCTGTGGTGAATGAACAAACAAAGATGATAAAAGTCAATCAAGAATTCAGAATCACAACAAGGGTTCTACTAATTTACTTTCATGGTACATTTTAGTTATTTTTAAAGCTCTCTTACATTCAACAATAAGTACATACTACTAGACATCGCTATGGGAAGCCAATTGTACCATGACGATGAATTATTTGTAGAAAAGTAGAATGAGTGTTGTAATTTTTTTAAAGATATAATTGATTAACAGCTTCACATCTAGTATATTCTAGGAAGTCTGAGAGAGAGGGTTTAGATGTGAAAACACAAATTATGTAATTACAAAATCAGCCCCCTCTTGTCACTCATTGAACAGTAATCCTTTCCACATCAGTTTTTGGCATGATTTTAATGACTAAAAATAAAAGTACTATTTCATTTTCAGACTGCAATTTAAATAGCAATGCAATCATTCCAGAGATTTAATGAAAAAAAATTCTGATATATTCTTATATGCCTAGGACCAAAATGTAATGAGACTGCTGTGTCCTATCACAGATTAAGAATTCTCACAAGCCTTTCTCAAAGGCATTCCATATAGAACAAGTCCCTCTAAAACAAGATTGTTTTCGGATAGTCTTGCTGAGGTGTAGTACAGTGTAGTAATTAAGAGCATAGGCTCTGGAACCTGATCATAGGAGTTCAGAAGCTATTTCTGTCATTATTCCAGTTTGATCCAGTATTGCCTTTAGATTAGGCTGAAAGGGCCTGGTTCTAAGCTCTATGTCTAGAGGGCCCCCCAAATCACAAAAACTGAAATGCAAAGACTTCTTTTTTCAGCCTCTTAAGAACATGTTTTGAAATTTCACAAAAGGAGGGAAGACATGAAAGAAAGAGGTAAAAGCCAAATTGGGTTTCACAAACCAGATAATCTCAGGCTAACAAGAAATGTGGGCAAGGATTGGTAGAGGCAGGGTGAAGAAATCAAAACTGCCGCCCCTAGGAAAATCAGATCAAATATGCTTTATATCAAGGAAACTTGTTTAAAGATGGATGTCCCAAATCTTCCTAAGTGGGGCCTGGGCAGCCCAAGTTTCTCTGATAACTATACTACTTCCCATGCTATGCCCATCTGACGTAGTTTTGAGTGGTAAATAGAAAGACCTGGAAATACTAAGATATAAAAGTGAAGTGCTGGAGAGGAGAGCCTGCTCACTACAAGTTTATCCTGGTCAGTTTCTATCCCAGGTGTAGGTGGATCCAGTTGCATCCTAAAGGCAACATTGGCCACAGCCAGACTCTGCCCCTTGTCTTGCCTTTTCCCGGCAGATTTTTCACTGTACTCAGGCTGCAGAAAGCAAGTATCAATTTGTGTTTGGCTTCTTAGTTGTAAGACTGATCCCGGGGAAGAGAGCTGCTAATCCCTGAATGAGAATACGGGCCAGGCAGAGGGAGCCACTTAAATTATAAAATTTAAATATCTCGACACTTCTGACATTTTCGTCAACCAATTATATACATCATTTTCCCTTGTCTTATGACTGAGACAATTTTGGCACAGCACTTAAAATTGCCTGAACTATGTCCATATGGCCACTCCTCCCTTTTAAACAGGATTTAACTAAATATAAATGCAAATTTTATATGAATATATAGTTCATGATACACTGCTATTTTTCTTTTTTCTTTTTCTTTTCTTTTCTTTTTAGACACAGAATACAAAGCCTACCATTTATATTCTTGCCCTCAGCCACACAGATGTTAGGAGGGAGCCCAGTGTGATCTCAGTCAAGTTACTTAACTTTTCTCTTTGCTTCACTTTTCTCATTTGTGAAACAAGTAGAATAACAATAGAACCTACCACACAGTGCTCATGTAAAGATTGTCTCATTGGCAGGGCGTGCTGGCTCACGCCTGTAATCCCAGCACTTTGGGATGCCAAGGCGGGCGGATCATGAGGTCAGGAGATCTAGACCATCCCGGCTAACACGGTGAAACCCCGACTCTACTAGGAATACAAAAAATAAGCCGGGCATGTTGGCACGTGCCTGTAATCCCAGCTACTTGGGAGGCTGAGGCAGGAGAATCGCTTGAACCCGGGAGGCAAAGGTTGCAGTGAACCGAGACTGCGCCACTGCACTCTAGCCTGGGCGACAGAGAGAGACTCCGTCTCAAAATGAAATAAAATAAAATAAAGATTATGTGCATTAATAGAGGTAAAGTGCTTGAATAGTGTCTGGAACCTGACAAACATTAGGTACATATTTGTTATATTTGTAAGTGTGTTAAGTATTTTGTAGATCTTATCTTATTAAATTCTTATTATTTTATGGGGTAGATACTGTTACTTTCTCCAATATGCGTGTTAGAATGTAGGCCCAGACAGATAATCTTACTCAAAATTACACAAAATGGAATATGCAAAGCTGTGATTTGCACTGGAATATATGTGAATCCAGATCTGGCTCTGTTTACGACTACGATAGTATCAGCCTCCTACACTGGTAACCCCATGGTTAATTCTCAGATGGAATGTATTAAGTCAGTAATTTAATCATCTTAAGTCACTAATTTATAACATTGTCCATTATTTCAGAGTCATATATTTACATTTGTAGCAAACAATATGTTAATACCTGATACTAGGGAAAAAAATCAAAGGTCCCATAAGAGTTTTGACTGTGCCAATCATTAGCTATGTGTTCTTGGATAAGCTCATTCCATTTTTTCAAAGTAAATTACAGCAAAAAGAATACCAATTCTTGAACTTCTAAGCTATAAGGTTAAAATGAAAATTAATGCAATTTATTATTTCAGGGTAATTTTATGCAATCCACAGGAACATGTATTTTAAAAATATAAATTAAATAAGGAAATGATTGACCCTTGGCTGGGCACGGTGGCTCACAACTGTAATCCCAGCACTTTGGGAGACCGAGGCCGGTGGATCACTTGAAGTCAGGAGTTCAAGACCAGCCTGGCCAATATAGTGAAACCCTGTCTCTACTAAAAATGCAAAAATTAGCCAGGTATGGTGGCATGTGCCTGTAATCTCAGCTACTTGGGAGGCTGAGGCATGAGAATCGCTTCAACCCAGGAGGCAGAGGTTGGAGTGAGCCTAGATCATGCCACTGCACTCCAGCATGGGCGACACAGCAAGACACTGTCTCAAAAAATAAAAAATAAAAGAAAATAAGAAAATGATCGACCCTTAAGCAGATAACAGTCTAGAAAGGGACACGAAAATCTGTGAAGGCCAGGAAGAAAGGTTTTTGTCTTTCCTGGCATTCTTATTCTTTACCTTCTCCCATCATGATCCCAGAAAAGATAAGTTGTTTGGATTGTTCAAATTTGGAAACACTAATTGGCCTCTGGTCCTTGCTGGATAAGGTTACATACACTGTCTCTGCACAGGATGTGTTTTCTCTTTTATCTTTCCATTCCTTAGAGCTGAAGATTAAAGGGCTAAAGCTCTATCAGTCTCCTATTGCTACATAACAAACTACCCCTAAATTTAGTGACTTTAAAAAAACCATTTTAGCCGGGTGCAATGAGTCACGCCTGTAAACTCTGGGAGTCTGAGGCAGGTGGATTACCTGAGCTCAGGAGTTTCACACCAGCCTGGGCAACATGGTGAAACTGTCTCTACAAAAAATACAAAAATTAGCCTGGCATGGTTGAACACACCTATAGTTCCAGCTACTTGGTGGGGCTGAGGTGGGAGAATTGCTTGAGCCCCAGAGGCAGAAGCTGCAGTGAGCCCTGTTTGTTCCATTGCACTTCAGCCTAGGTGACAGAGTGAGACCCTCTCTCAAAACAAACAAACAAAACCCTATTTGCTCACTGTTCTTCAGGTCCACAATTTGGTCTTGACTGTCATCTCCCTTCAGGTCACTCATGTGACTTTATCTATCTGGTGGTTTAATTGGGACTGAAGGTCTAAGGTGGCCTCATTCATAAATCTGCAGATGATTGGCGTCAGCTGTGAATTGGACCATGTATCTATGGCAGCCCTGCCTGGGACTTTTTATATGACAACAGCATTCCAAGAGAATGAGAGCAGAAGCTGCATGTTCTCTTGAGGAATCATCTTGGAACTCCCCAATTAACCACTTTCTGCTTCATTCTATTAGTCAAAGCAGAAAATAAGACCAGTCCACATTCAGGAAATGGAAAAGAAACTTTAACTCTTGATAGCAGGAGATACAAAGAATCTGTACCGATTTTTAACCCATCATATGACTGTTTAATAATAATATTACAAATTGAATGTTTGTGTACCCTCAAAATTCATGTTAATATCTAATTTCCAGTGTGAAATTATTTGGAGGTGGAACTCTTGAGAGGTAATTAGGTCATAAGGTGAAGTCTGCATGAATGAGATTAGTGGCCTTATAAGGGGAGGACAGAGAACTAGCTCACCATCTTTCCACCATGTGACGATGCAAGGAGAAATCAGCTGTCCGCAACATGGAAGAGGACCCTCACTAAAACTCAACCATGCCGGCACGCTGATCTCAGGTTTCCAGCCTCAGAACTGTGAGAAATAGTTTAAGCCACTCAGTCTATGGTAATTTGTTATAGCAGTCTGACCTGACTAAACCAGATAGTATCTATTGCCTTTTTTCCCTTTGTTGGCACTATGTTTTCTCTCTTTCCAATATGATTTTAAAATGTAGCATGATGGCCAAGGGCTTGTGGGACTATCTCAGTTTCTTCTGGACTAACTCTAGAGAATGGCTAGAGACTTCTCATCTAGATTAGTTCCCTAAAAATAGGCACAGGTGTCAGGCCTCTAAGCCTCACTTTACCCTGAGATAAAATTGAGGGAAGTTACTCCTTTGTAGAGTTGAGAAACTCAGCTTTCTGAGGCTTATAACTAACCAGGAAAAGTCAAATGCATGGGAAACAGAAACACCTAATATGGGAGACGATCGCCTCCCAGTTCCCCTTTGCTCCTCTTTCCATGGACAAACAGCAAAGACAATCCTTTCCTGGCCCTGCAAGTTCCTGTGTTGCAAGGAAACTAATCGTTGGATATTCAGGACAGTTCCTGTTACACATTTTATTTCCAAGTGACACTATAAAAAAGCAGACAAAATATAAGATGAAAAGCAAATATAAAAAGAAATGGATACCAAAATCCTTAACATAAATAACCTGATAATCATAGTAGATATTTATTTATCTAATTAATTCAAATGTTAGTGTTATCGATTCAGTTTGGTCAATTGCTCTTTGGCTATCAATCTCATTGTTAGACACCAAGGTGAAAGTTGCCTGTTATGTTCTGGGGTGGGAATTTTCATAAAAATGTGTTTTGAATAGGATAGGTAAAACTGAATGCACAATTTACAACAGTAGGTACACGAGCACAACCTGAACTAATTCTGTAGCAAAGATGCCACAAATATGCCCACAAAAAATTTTACGATAGCAAGCCGAGGTATGTTCTTGCACTACATATGATGAGTTTCCCCTTCTAATATTTTTAAAAGTTCATCTTTGCTTTTTTAAAAAGTTTGGAGATTTTTTAGACAATTTTAAAGTGGCCCTTGCTCAATATATTGACATTCAACCAGGCTTCCTTTTTCTTGAAGTATTTTGATACCAAAATCACGTCCAAAAGAGATTAGTTCTTTTTTTATCTACCAACCACACATTTCCCAATATAGTTTTAAAACACTAGATAAAATTCCTAACAAAAAAAACATATATATGTGTGTGTGTGTGTGTGTGTGTGTGTGTATTTCCTTTACTTGAACTATTTCAAAAACAAATATCTCATGATATTCTTTCTTTGTAGTACTGTTTTCTTGCAATTGCGATTTGGCAAACACCCTTTAAGACTCTCATCATAGAGAAAAAAACCACTCCAGACTTGTCAGGTCAACTTCAGTGAGACAAATGACCATTTCATTTAACACCTGCAATGCTTTCTGCTAAAAGAAAAATGTGCTTTTTTATTTTGTTTCTGACATAAACAGCCCAAAAACAATAGAAGCAATAATTTAGGGTCAGTATAAGCCATCTTTGGCATACTGCTGGATCTACTCCACATTTTGAAGGACGATTTAACTGTAGAAAGTAAAAATTAATAATCAAAGCTCAGAGGTACTCCTGTCCAGAAGAACACCCAAAATGCAACAGTGTCATTTATTTAAAGCTCTGTGTTAGCTTTATTGAGGGTGTCACCAAATTTCTTATGTTAAATTACCTGAGGCTGAGATGGTGAGTCTGGAGGGGATATCAAGCCTTCTAAAATGTGAATTATAAGTATAAATAAAGGAATTGGGAATCATTTTTTAATTTAAAAAAGTCAACATATCCTTGGACTAGTGACATAATTATTTTTCCTATTAATTTGTCTTGAGTTTGTAAGAAAATGTACTGATTTCAAACTTGAATTTCTCCTTCCCTCAATCAGATATCCTGTAGTTTTCTCTGTACCTTCTATTATTAATTTATCAGACATTAATGATTTATAACCCGAATTAGGACAATATTCTTCTAACTTGTCTTCCTGCTTTCAACCCATAATCTTTCTAATCCCTACACAGTGTTGCAGAGTTATCTTTATGGGAAAAAAAGTATTATGCTGACCCGCTGCTTAAAATTATTTATTATTTTCTCATTTCTTCAGAAAAGATACAGACTTTTGAGCCCAGAATAGGAAAACCATAATTATATGGTCTTGACCTTTTTTGTCTCATCTCTACTCCACAACCAAAATCATTACATGCTCTCAGTGGTAGATTGAACTGATATACCCAATTTCCCATACTTTCATGCACCAATGCATTTGACAAAGCTCTCCCACACTAACTCTGGACTTAGCTCTATGACTTTCTTTGACCAATGGGACAAAAACAAATGATGGAAGGAGAGGCTTAAAAAGGAGTTTGCATATCTCTTCTTCCATTCTTAAACTCTGAGGCAAATGCCCAGGTCTACCCTATAGGAGGCTGAAAACATAAAGACTTTTGTCCTAGGAAGAGTATCCTATATTAGCCCAAAGCAAGAAAACCACAAAATCTATTAATGTGTCCCAAACTGAGACCAGTAGCAGTGCCCAGACAAGCCATACCAAAATCACTTATAGATTTCTGAGCATTAGTAAATCATTATCACTAAACAATTTGAGTTTGACATGAAGTGTTATTGAAGTAGGAGCTCATTGACACAGAAATTGTCATTGGACATAGAGTGCTTTCATAACAAAAACCAATACTATGTTGCATTGGCTTTTGGAGTAGACATTGAACAAAGACTAGAAAAGCACTGAGGAAGCTGCTAAAAATGTTGTATTGTGGTAAAACAATTGGGATAATTGTCACCTACAGTGAGTTAGATGATATAACAGGCATCTGACAAAATTATGGAACTGAACAACAAGTTTTTCAGACAGAAAGTGGAAAGTGTCATTTGGCTTTTATAAAGTTGTAGGTGAGACAGAAGGGTCAAAAGTTTCTGGGTCGTACCATAAAACTGTTTCTCATCTCCAAATTCTCCATCGGGAAAATATTTCTCAAAGTAAAATACTTGGAGGCAAAGGTCAAATCAAGAGTGACACACCAAACTAGTCAAAAGGACTTCTTAGAATACTAAAGGCATCACCCCACCCACAATATTAATGACTAAGTCTAGAGAGGAGACATGTCTCCAAAAACAAGTCTTGATGTGACACTCTAAGCATGGAAAGGAATCATATCCAACTCACAGGAAACCTATGCAAATTTTGGAATAGCAATATTGGTGAAAATGCCATTAGCCTTGAGTAAAATAAATCTATATATTTCAAAATCTACAAAGGTTTTGGAATCCACACGTTAATATGAGTAAGAAGCAGCCTGAGAAACTAGCCAAAAAGATGTATTTTCTAATGACCTTTAAAGAAGTGAAAAAATATGGGTAATGAACGAGTGTGGAGGGATGAGCTGTGAGGAACATTGGACTAGATAGTTCACTCCCACGGAAGAGTAAAGAATAACGGTCAGGCCGGGTGCGGTGGCTCACGCTTGTAATCCCAGCACTTTGGGAGGCCGAGGCGGGCGGATCATGAGGTCAGGAGATCGAGACCATGGTGAAACCCCGTCTCATTTAAAAATACAAAAAAATTAGCCGGGCGTGGTGGTGGGCGCCTGTAGTCCCAGCTACTCAGAGAGGCTGAGGCAGGAGAATGGCGTGAACCCGGGAGGCAGAGCTTGCAGTGAGCCAAGATCGCGCCACTGCACTCCAGCCTGGGCAACAGAGCAAGACGCCGTCTCAAAAAAAAAAAAAAAAAAAAAAGAATAACGGTCTAGGGAGCCACTTCAAACGCCCTGTGAAATCTAGGGTAGTGAAAATTTGCAAAATGGTTCTAACTGGATGCTAGAATCTTTTCTTTAAATCATACTCTAAGTTCTGGGATCCATGTGCAGAACTTGCAGGTTTGTTACATAGGTATACATTTGCCATGGTGGTTTGCTGCACCCATCAACCTGTCATCTAGGTTTTAAGCCCAGCATGCATTAGGTATTTCTCTTAATGCTATCCCTCCCCTTGTCCCCCACCCACTGACAGGCCCCGGGGTGTGACGTTTCCCTCCCTGTGTCCATGTGTTCTCATGTTCAACTCCCGCTTATGAGTGAGAACATGCGATGTTTGGTTTTCTGTTCCTGTGATAGTTTGCTGAGAATGATCAGAAACTTTATTAAAGATTGTGTGCCTCCCAACCTTCTACTTTTTAAGTGGAATGGCCTGTTGCAGTTATTTTGTCTTTCTTTCATTTTCTTATGAGTATGTGAAGAGTTGGGTGGACAGTTAACTTGCCTTTTTAGTTTATAGATACTTGGATAAAGAGAAGCTATATCTGGACTTCGTTTAAATCATGAGTTCCTAAACTCTAAGTCCAGTGCAATGATCAATGATCATATGGATCATTGAAGGGGAAGAGGATAGCAATAAAAGCTATTAAGCTTATAGAAGAGATATAATAACTGTGGCCAGAAGAAAGATTATGGAAAAGCGATTTGGTTAGGGTCCAATCTTTCATGTATTCCTCCATTTATGCCTTTTGTATTGCCCTCCTACCTGAACTTTGAGTTTGACCCCATGAATTATTTTGGCCAATAGACCACTAGCAAACTAGTGACAAATCTATGACTAAAAACTCCTTGGTGTTTACGCTTCGTCTACTCTTGGCATCCAATTAGAATATGCTCAAGCTTGCCAGATAGAGGTTGAGATATATGGAACAGAGATAGTCAACCAAGTTGAGAATATCCCAAATTAGCCCAACACATTTTAAGACCATAAAAATACCCCCAAGTAATATCACTGATTATTGCTTGGTCAAAGCCCATTCAACCTGTAAACTTAGGTCAATAGTAACAAATGGGTGTTTTAAGCACTGAGTTGCCTGTTGGTTGTTATGAAGCATTGTTGGAATAGCCAACTGAAACACTCTCTCAAAACTGATTTTCCTCCAGCCTTCACATCATTATCATATGTTACCTAAGCTAGTAATCCCCAAATTATCTTTATGACTATACACTGTCTCCTCTCCAGCCCCCCTGTATGTACAAAATCAGTCATAAGTAGTGTCGACTGAATTCTATCTTTATAATATTTTTGAACTATTTTACTCCACCCACTGTTATTATTATAATTTATAATGTTATTATATTTAACTTATTTCTTGGTAACATTCATTTAATATATACTCCCTGTCTCCTGCCTTTTATCGTTAATATGCCAAGGAGAATGCCCTAAAACATAGATATTTTATTGTGTTACTCTCAGGCTTTAATGCCTCTGGCCAAGCTTATAACTTGGCTTGCCATTGGAAAGTCTTTTACAATTTACCTTAATCTATTGTGCAACTTCACTTTCAGACACACTCAATCTTCCTCTATACTCTAGCATTTTTAAATTACTGTCTGCTTTCCAAATACACATGCCTCTTTTTTTCTGTACCTATTTCTACCTCAACCTAGAACTATATTGTTCAATAAAGTAGCCATTAAGTATTTGTGGCTATTTAAACTTAAATAAATTGAAATTAAATCAAACTTAAAATTCCCTTCCTTATTCACACTACCCATATATCAAATGTTCAATAGCCACATGTAACTAGTGGCTACCCCGTTGGGTAGCACAGCTTATGGAACATTTCCATTATTGCTGAAAATTCTATAGCTGATCTAGAATATTTTCTTCCTCATACTGATGGTGGTTCTATTGGGCTAGGTAGAGAGCTGCAGAGTCCAAGCTGTGTGGGCATTATTTCATGTTCATGCCATTATTTCCATTGCTAAAATATAGATAAAAATAGAAAAAATTAAGGATCATGGGGCTCAGATTGATCCTTTTGCTAGGCTTCAAAATGATTAATGAGAAACAAATTATATGGAAGTACACAGGAGGTAACTAATGGGTTTTATGTTACGTGACTCTTTGAATTGGGGTTTAGAGTAATTCAATAGAATCTTAGTACTACTAGTTTTCTCTATTATCTGATTTTCTTTCAGGGAATCCTAATAAGCTCTAGTTACTGTTGTGGTCATTTACTGTTGCGATCAATATCCATTGTCATTAGGCCTCCCAAAACTATCATATCCAACTCTTATCCTATCTAGAATTAATTATTATTTATGTAACTATGGTCCTATTTTGTTTCATATATTGTATTAAGATTATATATTGGTTGAATTCAACAGAATTTGAAGGAAGTCAAAAATTATTTACTACTCCTAACGAGGTTCTACAGAACAAAAGTGGATTAAAAATAACAGAAACAATGCTTGATTTTAGACACACACACACACACACACACACAGTGGTCATAAAAATATGTAAACTTTCAGTAACAGTTTGCTGACTCTAAATGAGAAGGATTTCAGTTGAGATGTTCTTCAGAAAAATCTTACATTTTAAAAGATGTTATATTCAAAGGCAATGCTTATTTAATATGGACAAATGTTGTTAAAGGATTTCAGCAACCTAGAGAACTTAGGGATATTTTCTAAGTAGAAAGGTCTTTCCAGAGGCCTTCCAAGCACAATATATGAAGTCCACCTGCTAGGATGAAAAGAGATCTCACAATCAACTTTGACATGGCCTTATCCTTTCAATCATGCAACATAGGCCTCAAAGTATGCAAATCAAAAATTCCATTTAAGGAATTTCTAAAACTATAGATACCTTTCAATTCCTTTACTATTCCCGATGGACTTTGTTTATCCATACAATAAACATTTCTACTGTGGCTGCACTTTAAAAAGAAAGGTAAACCAATGGAATTTATTGCATCTCATTATGTGCTGTAGAAGCATTCATTCATCACTTGCTAAAAGAAAGACATTCATAGTTAGGTAGCCTTTAAGAAATATCAAAGAAAGGGGTTACAGATGGCACCTGGAAAATCGGGTAACTCCCACCCTAATACTGCACTTTTCCAACGGTCTTAGCAAATGGCACACCAGGAGATTATATCCTACGCCTGGCTCAGAGGGTCCTACGCCCATGGAGCCTCACTCATTGCTAGCACAGCAGTCTGAGATCAAACTGCAAGGACTCAACGAGGCTGGGGGAGGGGTGCCCGCCATTGCCGAGGCTTGAGTAGGTAAACAACGCAGCCAGGAAGCTCGAACTGGGTGGAGCCCACCTCAGCTCAAGGAGGCCTGCCTGCCTCTGTAGACTCCAACTCTGGGGGCAGGGCAAGGCCAAACAAAAGGCAGCAGAATCCTCTGCAGACTTAAATGTCCCTGTCTGACAGCTTTCAAGAGAGTAGTGGTTCTCCCAGCATTCAGCTAGAGATCTGAGAATGGACAGATTGCCTCCTCAAGTGGGTCCCTGACCTGTGAGTAGCCTAACTGGGAGGCACCCCCCAGTAGGGGCAGACTGACACCTCACACAGCCAAGTACTCCTCTGAGACAAAACTTTCTGAGGAATGATCAGACAGCAACATTTGCTGTTCACCGATATCCGCTGTTCTGCAGCCTCCACTGCTGATACCCAGGCAAACAGGGTCTGGAGTGGACCTTCAGCAAACTCCAACAGACCTGCAGCTGAGGATCCTCACTATTCAAAGGAAAACTAACAAACAGAAAGGATATCCCCACCTGTACGTCACCATCATCAAAGACCAAAGGTAGATAAAACCACAAAGATGGGGAAAAAACAGAGCAGAAAAACTGGAAACTCTAAAAATCAGAGTGCCTCCTCCTCCTCCAAAGGAACACAGCTCCTCGCCAGCAATGGAACAAAGCTGGATGGAGAATGACTTTGACGAGTTGAGAGAAGAAGGCTTCAGACGATCAAACTACTCAGAGCTAAAGGAGGAAGTTCAAACTCATGACAAAGAAGTTAAAAACCTTGAAAAAAAAATTAGATGAATGGCTAACTTGAATAACCAATGCAGAGAAGTCCTTAAAGGACCTGATGGAGCTGAAAACAAAGGCATGAGAACTATGTGACGAATGCACAAGCCTCAGTAGCCAATTCATCAACTGGAAAAAAGGGTATCAGTGATGGAAGATCAAATGAATGAAATGAGGTGAGAAGAGAAGTCTAGAGAAAAAAGAATAAAGAGAAATGAACAAAGCCTCCAAGAAATATGGGACTATGTGAAAAGACCAAATCTACATCTGATTGGTGTACCTGAAAGTGATGGGGAGAATGGAATCAAGTTGGAAAACACTCTGCAGGATGTTATACAGGAGAAATTCCCCAATCTAGCAAGGCAGGCCAACATTCAAATTCAGGAAATACAGAGAATGCCACAAAGATACTCCTCGAGAAGAGCAACTCCAAGACACATAATTGTCAGATTCACCAAAGTTGAAATGAAGGAAAAAATGTTAAGGGCAGCCAGAGAGAAAGGTTGGGTTATTCACAAAGGGAAGCCCATCAGACTAACAGCTGATCTCTCGGCAGAAACTATACAAGCCAGAAGAGAGTGGGGGACAATATTCAACATTCTTAAAGAAAAGAATTTTCAACCCAGAATTTCATATCCAGCCAAACTAAGCTTCCTAAGTGAAGGAGAAATAAAATACTTTACAGACAAGCAAACGCTGAGAGATTTTGTCACCACCAGGCCTGCCCTAAAAGAGGTCCTGAAGGAAGCACTAAACATGGAAAGGAACAACCCGTACCAGCCACTGCAAAAACATGCCAAATTGTAAAGACCATCAAGGCTAGGAAGAAACTGCATCAACTAATGAGCAAAATAACCAGCTAACATCAAATTCACACATAACAATATTAACTTTAAATGTAAATGGGCTAAATGATCCAATTAAAAGACACAGACTGGCAAATTGGATAAAGAGTCAAGACCCATCAGTGTGCTGTATTCAGGAAACCCATCTCATGTGCAGAGACACACATAGGCTCAAAATAAAGGGATAGAGGAAGATCTACCAAGCAAATGGAAAACAAAAAAAAAGGCAGGAGTTGCAATCCTAGCCTCTGATAAAACAGACTTTAAACCAACAAAGATCAAAAGAGACAAAGAAGGCCATTACATAATGGTAAATGGATAAATTCAACAAGAAGAGCTAACTATCCTAAATATATATGCACCCAATACAGGAGCACCTAGATTCATAAAGCAAGTCCTTAGACACGTACAAAGAGACTTAGACTCCCACACAATAATAATGGGAGATTTTAACACCCCAGGGTCAACATTAGACAGATCAATGAGACAGAAAATTAACAAGGATATCCAGGAATTGAACTCAGCTCTGCACCAAGCGGACCTAATAGGTATCTACAGAACTCTCCACCCCAAGTCAACAGAACATACATTCTTCTCAGCACCACATTGCACTTATTCCAAAATTGACCACATAGTTGGAAGTAAAGCACTCCTCAGCAAATGTAAACTGTCTCTCAGACCACAGTGCAATCAAACTGGAACTCAGGATTAAGAAACTTACTCAAAACCACTCAACTACATGGAAACCGAACAACCTGCTCCTGAATGACTATTGGATACATAACGAAATGAAGACAGAAATAAAGATGTTCTCCGAAACCAATGAGAACAAAGTCACAACATACCAGAATCTCTGGGACACATTCAGAGCAGTGGGTAGGGGGAAATTTATAGCACTAAATGCCCATAAGAGAAAGCAGGAAAGATCCAAAATTGACACCCTAACATCACAATTAAAAGAACTAGAGAAGCAAGAGCAAACACATTCAAAAGCTAGCAGAAGGCAAGAAATAACTAAAATCAGAGGGGAACTGAAGGAAATAGAGACACAAAAAACCCTTCAAAAAATTAATGAGTCCAGGAGCTGGTTTTCTTAAAGATCAACAAAATTGATAGACTGCTAGCAAGACTAATAAAGAAGAAAAGAGAGAAGAATCAAATAGACGCAATAAAATATGATAGAGGGGATATCACCACTGATCCAACAGAAATACAAACTACCATCAGAGAATATTAAAAACACCGCTACACAAATAAACTAGAAAATCTAGAAGTAATGGATAAATTCCTAGACACATGCACCCTCCCAAGACTAAACCAGGAAGAAGTTGAATCTCTGAATAGACCAACAAAAGGCTCTGAATTTGAGGCAATAATTAATAGCTTACCAACCAAAAACAGTCCAGGACCAGACAGATTCACAGCCAAATTCTACCAGAGATACAAAGAGGAGCTGGTACCATTCCTTCTGAAACTAATCCAATCAATGGAAAAAGAGGGAATCCTCCCTAACTCATTTTATGAGGCCAGCATCATCCTGATACCAAAGCCTGGCAGAGACACAACAAAAAAAGAGAATTTTAGACCAATATCCCTCATGAACATCAATGCAAAAAGCCTGAATAAAATACTGGCAAACAGAATCCAGCAGCACATCAAAAAGCTTATCCACCATGATCAAGTGGGCTTCATCCCTGGGATGCAAGACTGGTTCAACATACGCAAATCAATAAACATAATCCAGCATATAAACAGAACCAAAGACAAAAACCATATGATTATCTCAAGAGATGCAGAAAGGTCTTTGACAAAATTCAATAACCCTTCATGCTAAAAACTCTCAATAAATTAGGTATTGATGGGACATATCTCAAAATAATAAGAGCTATTTATGACAATCCCACAGCCAATATCATACTGAATGGGCAAAAACTGGAAGCATTCTCTTTGAAAACTGGCACAAGACAGGGATGCCCTCTGTCACCACTCCTATTCAACATAGTGCTGGAAGTTCTGGCCAGGGCAATCAGGCAGGAGAAGGAAATAAAGGGTATTCAATTAGGAAAAGAGGAAGTCAAATTGTCCCTGTTTGCAGATGACATGATTGTATATCTAGAAAACCCCATTGTCTCAGCCCAAAATCTCCTTAAGCTGATAGGCAATTTCAGCAAAGTCTCAGGATACAAAATCAATGTACAAAAATCACAAGCATTCTTATACACCAATAACAGACAAACAGAGAGCCAAATCATGAGTGAACTCCCATTCACAATTGCTTCAAAGAGAATAAAATACCTAGGAATCCAACTTACAAGGGATGTGAAGGACCTCTTCAAGGAGAACTACAAACCACTGCTCAGTGAAATAAAAGAGGATACAAACAAATGGAAGAACATTCCATGCTCACGGGTAGGAAGAATCAATATCATGAAAATGGCCATACTGCCCAAGGTAATTTATAGACTCAATGCCATCCCCATCAAGCTACCAATGACTTTCTTCACAGAATTGGAAAAAACTACTTTAAAATTCATATGGAACCAAAAAAGAGCCTGCATCGCCAAGTCAATCCTAAGCCAAAAGAACAAAGCTGGAGGCATCACGCTACCTAATTTCAAACTATACTACAAGTCTACAGTAACCAAAACAGCATGGTACTGGTACCAAAACAGAGATATAGAACAATGGAACAGAACAGAGCCCTCAGAAATAATGCCGCATATCTACAACCATCTGATCTTTGACAAACCTGACAAAAACAAGAAATGGGGAAAGGATTCCCTATTTAATAAATGGTGCTGGGAAAACTGGCTAGCCATATGGAGAAAGCTGGAACTGGATCCCTTCCTTACACCTTATACAAAAATTAATTCAAGATGGATTAAAGACTTACATGTTAGACCTAAAACCATAAAAACCCTAGAAGAAAACCTATGCAATTACCATTCAGGACACAGGCATGGGCAAGGACTTCATGTCTAAAACACCAAAGCAATGGCAACAAAAGCCAAAATTGACAAATGGGATCTAATTAAACTAAAGAGCTTCTGCACAGTAAAAGAAACTACCATCAGAGTGAACAGGCAACCTACAGAATGGGAGAAAATTTTTGCAATCTACTCATCTGACAAAGGGCTAATATCCAGAATCTACAATGATCTCAAACAAATTTACAAGAAAAAAACAACCCCATCAAAAAGTGGGTGAAGGATATGAACAGACACTTCTCAAAAGAAGATATTTATGCAGCCAAAAGACACATGAAAAAATGTTCATCATCACTGGCCATCAGAGAAATGCAAATCAAAACCACAATGAGATACCATCTCACACCAGTTAGAATGGCAATCATTACAAAGTCAGGAAACAACAGGTGCTGGAGAGGACATGGAGAAATAGGAACACTTTTACACTGTTGGTTGGACTGTAAACTAGTTCAACCATGTGAACGTCAGTGTGGTGATTCCTCAGGGATCTAGATCTAGAAATACCATTTGACCCAGCCATCCCATTACTGGATATATACCCAAAGGATTATAAATCATGCTGCTATAAAGACACATGCACACGTATGTTTATTGCGGCCCTATTCACAATAGCAAAGACTTGGAACCAACCCAAATGTCCAACAATGATAGACTGGATTAAGAAAATGTGGCACATATACACCATGGAATACTATGCAGCCATAAAAAAATGATGAGTTCATGTCCTTTGTCAGGACATGGATGAAGCTGGAAACCATCATTCTCAGCAGGCTATCGCAAAGACAGAAAACCAAACACCGCATGTTCTCACTCATAGGTGGGAATTGAACAAGGAGAACACATGGACATTGGAAGGGGAACATCACACACCGGAGCCTGTTGTGGGCTGGGGGGAGGGGGGAGGGATAGCACTTAGAGATATACCTAATGTTTAATGACCAGTTACTGGGTGCAGCACACCAACATGGCACATGCATACATATGTAACTAACCTGCATGTTGTGCACATGTACCCTAAAACTTAAAGTATAATTTAAAAATATATATATAGTCAATAAAATTAGTAATGAGAGTAGCAATCAGTTGGCAATATTCTGGGAGGGAAACCAAGTGCTCTATTTAACAACAAAAAAAATCAGAGAAAATTCACCAGTGAAAGAAACTGACATTATAAACACACACACTCACGAAAAATTCCAAACAGAGGTACTTTAGTACATGGTATCTCTGGGTTTGCTTTTTTAATTACACTCTTTACCTAAACCTATGCATAGCAGTTTTTTCCTGAAATCTCACTCTTTTTCCTATGTATCCTGTATTTGGCATTCAAAATCATAGTTATATTTGGAGACATCTAATCTCTTGTACAATAGTCTACGTTATTTAAAGAAAGGGCATATCTTTTTAAATTCTTTTTTAATATTTGTGGGTACATAGTAGGTATATATAGTTACAGGGTACATAACATTTTTTGTTAGAGGCATGTAATATATAATAATCACATCATGAAAATGTTTGATGGGTATCCATCCCATCAAACATTTATCTTTTGTCTTAGACACAATCCAATTATACTTTGTTATTTTTAAATGTGCAATTAAATTATAATTGACTATAGTCCCCCTCTTGTGCTATCAAACACTAGGTCTTATTCATTCTAATTATCTTGTACAATAACCATCCTTATCTCCCCCTACCCACAAAATTATACTACCCTACCATTCTTCTATTCTCTGTCTTCATAAATTCAATTGTTTTGATTTTTAGATTCCAGAAATAAGTGATAACATATGATGTTTATCTTCTTGTGCCTGGCTTATTTTACTTATAATAACCTTTAGTTCCATCTATATTGTTGTGAATGACAGAATTTCTTTCTTATGGCTGAATAGAACTCCGCTGTGTATATGTACCACATTTTATTTATCCATTCATCTGTTAAAGGACACTTATGTTGCTTCCAAATCTCAGCTATTGTGAACAGTACTGCAACAAACATGGGAATGCAGATATCTCTTTGATATATTGATTTCCTTTCTTTGGATATATGCCCAGTAGTGGGATTGCTGTATCATATGATAGCTTTATTTTTAGTTTTTGAGGAACCTCGAAACCGTTCTCAATTGTGGTTATATTAATTTACATTCCCGCCAACAGTGTACAAGGGTTCCCTTTTCTCCACATCATCACTAGCATTTGTTATTGCCTGACTTTTGGATAAAAGCCCTTTTAACTACAGTGAGATGATATCTCATGGTAATTTTGATTTGCATTTCTCTGATGATCAATAATGTTAAGCAGTATTTCATATACTTGTTTTCCATTTGTGTGTCGTCTTCTGAGAAATACCTATTTAAATATTTTGCCCATTTTTTATCACATTATTAGAATTTTTGCTAGAGTTGTTTGGGCTTCTTATGTATTCTAGTGATTCATCCTTTGTTCAGATGGGTAGTTTGCAAATATTTTCTCCCATTCTGTGGGTTGTCTCTTCATTTCATTTATTGTTTCCTGTGCTGTGCAGAAGCTTTTCATTTTGATATGATCCCATTTGCCCATTTTTGCTTTGGTTGCATGGGCTTATGGGCTATTATTACTCAAGAAATTTTTGCCAGGACCAATGTCCTGGAGAGTTTCCCCAGTATTTTCTTGTGTTAGTTTCATATTTTGAGGTCTTTGATTTAAGTATGTAATCCATTTTGATTTGATTTTTGTATAAGGTGAGAGATAGTGATGAATTTTACTTCTGCTTATGGATATCTAGTTTTTCCAGGACTATTAAGTAAAGAGACTCAATGTGTGATCTTGGCATCTTTGTAGAAAATAAGTTCATTGTAGGAGTGTCAATTTATTTCTGAGTTCTCTATTCTGCTCCATTGGTCTATGTGTCTCTGTGTGTCTGCTTTATGCCATACCATGATGTTTAGTTACTATAT
Source organism: Symphalangus syndactylus (assembly GCF_028878055.3). Classification (NCBI taxonomy): domain Eukaryota; kingdom Metazoa; phylum Chordata; class Mammalia; order Primates; family Hylobatidae; genus Symphalangus; species Symphalangus syndactylus. The sequence goes on from NC_072428.2 coordinate 18,932,909, forward strand.
CTCTGTAGTATAATTTGAAGTCAGGTAAAGTGATTCCTCCAGTTTTGATCTTTTTGCTTAAGAAAGCTTTGCTTATTCTGGGTCTTTTGTGGTTCTATGTAAATTTTAGAACTTTTTTCTCTATTTCTGTGAGGAATGTCAGTATTTTGATAGGGATTGCATTAAATCTGTAGATTGCTTTGAGAAGTATGGATATTTTAACATTATTGAAAATAGAATATCTTTCCATTTTTTGTGCGCTTTTTAGTTTCTTTCACCAGTGTTTTCTAGTATTGTTTGTAGAGATCTTTTACTTCTTTGGTTAAGTTAATTCCCAGGGTAATTACTTTTGTCTGTGGTTATTGTAAATGGGATTACTTTTTGATTTCTTTTTCAGATTGTTAACTGTTGACCTAAGAAATGCTACTAATTTTTGTATGTTGATTTTGTATCCTACAACTTTACTGAATTTTTTATCAGTTTTTATATTTTTTGGTGGCGTCTTTAGGTTTTTCCATATATAAGATTACATCACCTGCAAACAAGGATAACTTGACTTCCAATTATTTATTTCTCTTGTCTGATTGCTCTAGCTAAGACTTCTGGGACTATATTGAATAACAGTGGTAAAAATGGGCATTCTTGTAGGTTCTAGATCTTACAGGAAAGGCTTTCAGTTTTTCCCTGTTCAGTGTGATATTACCTGTGGGTCTGTCAATATATGATAGTATGGTTTGGCTATGTCCCCACCCCAAACTCATCTTAAATTGTAGCTCCTACAATTCCCAACTGTTGTGGGAGGGACCTGGTGGGAGGTAATTGAGTCATGGAGGTATGTTTTTCCCATGCTATTCTTTGATAATGAGTAAGTCTCATGAGATCTAATGGTTTTATAAAGGGGAGTATCCCTGTCCAAGTTTTCTTCTCTTGTCTGCTGCCATGAAAGACATGACTTTTGCCTTCCACCATGATTGGGAGGCCTCCCCAGTCACATGGAACTCTGAGTCCATTAAATCTCTTTCTTTTGTAAATTGCTCAGTCTTGGGTATGTGTTTATCAGCATCATGAAAATTTAGTAATACAGTAAACTGGTACCAGTGGAGTGGGGCATTGCTGAAAAAATATCAGAAAATGTGGAAGCGACTTTAGAACTGGGTCACATGCAGAGGTTGAAACAGTTTGGAGGGCTCAGAAGAAGACAGGAAAGTGTGGGGATGTTTGGAACTCCCTAGAGACTTGTTGAATGGCCTTGACCAAAATGCTAACAATAATATGGAAAATGAAATCCAGGCTGAGGTGGTGTCAGATAGAGATGAAGAACTTGTTGAGAACTGGAGCAAAGGTGACTCTGGTTATGTTTTAGCAAAGAGACTGGTGGCATTTTGCCCCTGCCCTAGAGATCTGTGGAACTTTGAACTTGAGAGAAATGATATAGGGTATCTGACGAAAGAAATTTTTAAGCAGCAAAGCATTCAAGAGGTGACTTGAGTGCTGTGAGAAGCATTCGGTTCTAAAAGGGAAACAGAGCATAAAAGTTCAGGCAATTTGCAACCTGACAATGTAATAGAAAAGAAAATCCCATTTTTTGAGGATAAAGTCAAGCCTGCTGCAGAAATTTGCATAAGTAAGGAGGAGCTGAATATTAATCACCAAGGCAATGGGTAAAATGTCTCCAGGACATATCACAGACCTTCACAGCAGCCCCTCGCATCACAGGCCTGAAGGCCTAGGAAGAAAAAATGATTTCATGGGCTGGACCCAGGGTCCTTCTGCTGCAGTCTAGGGACTTGGTGCCCTGCATCCCCACCACTCCAGCCATGACTAAAAGGGGCCAAGGTACAGCTTGGGTCATGACTTCAGAAGGTGCAAGGCCCAATTCTTGGCAGCTTCCATGTGGTGTTGAGCCTGCAAGTGCACAGAGTCAAGAATTGATTAGGAACCTCTGCCTGGATTTCAGAGGATATATGAAAATGCCTGTATGTCCAAGCAGAAGTTTACTTCAGGGGCAGGGTGCTCATAGAGAACTTCTGCTAGGGCAATGTGGAAAGGAAATGTGAGGTGGGTGCCCCCACACAGAATTCCCACTGGGACATTGCCTAGTGGAGCTGTGAGAAGAGGGTCACAGTCTTCCAGATCCTAGTATGGTAGTTCCACCAGCAGCTTGCACCATGCACCTGGAAAAGCTGCAGATATGCAATACCAGCCCATAAAAGCAGCTGAGACCGAGGCTGTACCCTGCAAAGCCAGGCTGTACCCTGCATGGCCAAGACCATGGGAACCCACCTCTTGCATCAGCATGACCTGGATGTGAGATGTGGAGTCAAAGGAGATCATTTTTTGGAACTTTAAGATTTGACTGCCCTGCTGGATTTTGAACTTGCATGGAGCCTTGTAGCCTCTTCATTTTGGCCAATTTCTCCCATTTAGAATGGGTGTATTTATCCAATGCCTGTACCCCATTTTATCTAGGAAGTAACTAACTTGCTTTTGGTTTTACAGGCTCATAGGCAGAAGGGACTTTCCTTGTCTCAAATGAGACTTTGGACTGTGGACTTCTGAGTTAATGCTGAAATGAATTGAGACTTAGGGGGACTGTGGGGAAGGCATGATTAGTTTTGAAATGTAAAAGGCCTTGAGATTTGGGAGCAGCCAAAGTGGAATGATATGGATTGGCCATGTCCTCACCAAAATATCATCTTGAATAGTAGCTCCCACAATGCCCATGTGATGTGGGAGGGACACAATGGGATGTAATTGAATCATAGGGGCAGGACTTTCCCATGCTCTCCTCATGAAAATGAATACATCTCATGCGATCCAATGGGTTTATAAAGTGAAGTTTCCCTGCACAAGTTCTCTTTTCTTGTCTGCCACCATGTGAGACATGCTTTTGCCCTCCACCATGACTGCAAGGGTCCCTCCAGCCACATGGAACCATGAGTACATTAAACCTATTTCTTTTGTAAATTGCCTAGTCTCAGGTATGACTTTATCAGCAGCATGAAAACAAACTAATACATATGGCTTTTATTATATTGAGATGTGTTCCTTCTGTATCCAGTTTTTTTAGGGTTTTCATCATGAAGGGATGCTGAACTTTATCAAATGCTTTCTCAGCATCAATTAAAATGGTTATATGCTTTTTGTCCTGCAGTCTGTTGATATTATGTATCACATTTTTTGATCTGTGAATGTTGAACCATCCTTGCATAACTGGGATAAACCCCACTTGGTCATCATGAGTAATCTTTTTAATGTATTGTTGAATTCGGTTTGCTAGTATTCTGTTGGGGATTTTTGCATCAATATTCATCAGAGATATTGGTCTATAGTTTTCATTTTTTGATGTCTTTGTGTGGTTTTGGTATCATGGTAATGCTGGCCTTGTACAATAAGTCTGGAAGTATTTCCTCTTCTATTTTTTATAATAGTTTAAGTAGGTTGGTGAGAAGGGTATATGTTTAAGCCATTATATTCTTTGTGTTCCTGTGCTTCATGCATCTGAAATACTCAATGTTAGTTAAGTTAAACAATTATTTATGTATATATAATGTTAACTTTTATGTTATCAAAGTTAGATTCTCTTCAATAAAAGTACTATAGGGTAATGATTAAGAACAAATATTGGTGTCAGCCAGACCTCATTTTAAATTTTAGTTTCTTCAGTTTTTAGATTGGGCAAAGCACTTGGCTTCTCTAAGCTTTTTTCTCATCATCTTTAAAATGAAATTAATAAAACAATTATTTTTCAAGTTTGTAATGATTAAATGAGATAATACAGGTAAAGCATTTAAAACTAAGGAATTTTTAACTATTATCAATAATATGGTCTAGGTTAGACTTACCTTTTGTAAGTTTTTCTTTCTTCAAAAGAAAAATAATGCTGTGAAGGTTAAAGTGGTTAATCCATAATTGGCAGGTATTTAGTTCAAATTTTAAAAACTTGTGGCTTTGTGGATATGGAAGAATGTGATACCTGGTTCATCTTCTGTCTTAAAATACACTGAAAAAAAAAAAGAAAGATGCTTAATATGTAGGCATTAACAACTTGCTAAACAAGACAATAACTTGCATATCAAAGCAGCTCCTCCTCAAAGCAACCAGTTAAATAACCCAACACCTAGCTTACATGAGTTACTAATTTCATACCAATTATGAAAGATTATCTATAACTGGCCAAAAAATGTATTTTCCAGAGTGTCAGCATCAGCTTCACCAACCTGCCCTCATCCCACAAAAGCCAAATGTTCAACGGATATCCTGTGAGCAGTTAGCTTTCCAAATCTCTTATGACAAGCTCTTTAATTTGCCGACAGATGTCACATGCCACCAATAACTGAACTGGTTTGAATTTTATAGTGCAGCATCTACTGATATCTTTCCTTCCTCCTAATTACAATTATCAGAGCTCCTTTTGACTTTGTCAGTTTTGAATTCCAATGCATTGATTGTTCAAAGCTGTTTGAGTAATTGTGATTGTTTTCTCCAACCATGGATTAGTTATCTCAAGAATGAATTAGTAGATAACCGAATGACACAATTACCTCACCATAAAAACTAAGATAAGTTTAAGACAGAAAGTAAGTGTGCATGTGTGTGGAAATATATGTACATGCTCACACACATAAAATGTAAAAATGATAAATACTTTGATCATAATTATGGATACCCAAATTACCCTGACTTGATCTTTACACATTCTACACATGTAATGAATTTCACATGTACCCCATAAATCAGTACATCAACAAATTTAAAAATAGAAAATATATTAAACTTAAAAATACTAATGCACATATACACATCTATATGTAAATATATCTAATTTAATTTGAAAACCTTGATTTGCAATGTCTGTGTACTACATCAGCTTCTTCCTGTGAGATGGAGAGAAGGTCAACCCAAACACTATAAATGAAATTTGTTTCCCATAACATTACAGTAATTTAATTTATTGCTTACATTTATTTTTGAGGTTATTTTGTCCCTTTGTTCATGTTGTTATATGTTTGTTTGGTGGTGGAGTTATTTTGTTTTCCATTTGTTTCTTTTAAGTTAATTGTGCAGTTATTTAAGCAAAGGGTTTAATTATTTTGGGCTCAGTTCAGTCACTTGCTTGTTGCAACGTCACAATTTGGCCTCAAACACGTGAGCTGAACTCTTGCAATGTATCTCAATGAAATTATATCAATCATAATGACACGAATTACTGGTAATTAGAATGTGACAGAAGAATCTGTATGTTGAACTTTAAACTTGTTGCACTTCAAAGTGGTTTTCTCATTATGATCATATATGTACCAGTTTTACTCATAAATGACTACCTGGGCAGAAGTGTCTCATTTGAAGAGTTCTAGTTTAACATTGTATAGTGTGGTGAATGTGAGGTTTTGAGCCAAAATAAATCAATCTCAAATTCTTTTCTGTGTCATATTGACCTTAATAATTCTGAAACTTGGTCTCCTCTTCTTTAATGTAGAAGTAATAAAAATATTTTGTGAACATTTTATGAGGAAGAGAGTTTGTATACTGTGTGCCTAGTGGAGAGTGGTAAGCAGAAAAAGGGTGCTAAAGAAATGGTAATCTTTTTTTTTGTTTTTGTCAGGTTTGTCAAAGATCAGATAGTTGTAGATATGTGGCATTATTTCTGAGGGCTCCGTTCTGTTCCACTGTTCTATATCTCTGTTTTGAAAAATGTGTATAGAAGAAAAGTCATGGAGTACGGACATTTTGATTCAGTAGCCAAGTAAGGACTTATTCCTCAAAACAAGACTGCTTTGACTTTGGGACCAACTTAGTTCAATAAATGAAAGGATAAAACAAATACGATCATTAGTAACTTTATCAGAGCAAAGGACAATGTGACATCTCAAGTTTCCTACCATAAGCAAATATTAAAGATAAAAATAAATAAGGTGATTTCCTTCACTTCTGCAAGCATGAGTTCAGCTTTGGTGCAACTTCCTGAACTGACTTTTCCCTCAACCATATACAGCAGGAGAGTCCACTGGTGGTGTGTGAAAAGCTGTAAGAGGAAAGGCTCCCACATATGGCTCAGCCTCATTACAATCATACCTTGTTGCTCCCATTTCCATAGAATTAAGACTAGGAAGGTTTTGTTTGGGAAAGATAACTAAAAGAGGCTTCAAGCTCAGTAAAGTAAGTAAAGGAGAGGCAACACATGAAATTGGCATGCTGTATGTGTTTTGATATGTGGTTGAGAATAAATGCCAATGTAGCACTTCCCTGATGCCATAGAGCAGAATATTTAAAACTTCTTCAATCTCTTGGACTAGGTGTTTTCCACCTGTTTTAGAAAGCTACGTAGGAAGACTTTAAATACATGGACTTTGCAGAATATCATCCATATGCAATCATGTATCACCTGATGGTGAAGATATATTCTGAGAAATGCATCTTGTTTAGTCATTGCACAAACATCATAGGGTATACTTACACAAGCCTGGATGATAGAGCCTATTACACTCCCAGGGTATATCACATAGCCTAGTGCTTCTAGGTTACAAACCTGTACAGCATTTTACTGTAGTGAATACTGTAGTCAATTGTAACACAATGGTAAGTACTTGAGTATCTAAACACATCCAAACATAGAAAAGGTACAATAAAAATATGATACTATAATTTTATGGGGCCACCACCATAAACGCAGTCCTTTGTTGACTGAAATACTGGTATGCAGTGCATGGCTGTATTTGTGGGTTTTATATGATACATATATGTAATGTAGCTTTATAAATATTGTATGATCATTGTATTATCGGTGAAAGTCACATAAGAAACAAGCAAGTCTTCAAGCAAATCTTCACAGCGTAACCGCAGTACTTCATTACTGAAATAATCCTAACTGCCCACAGTGTGGTATAGGATATCAAACTATACAAAACACTAACTTTGAACTTTTTGGATGTCACTATCCCAATTTTAAGTCTACATGGTTATTGTAACACCTTTGTTCCAGGTCATAACTCTTTCTGTTTTTCAAAATATGTTACACAGAAGAAGGCAGAGACAAAGAAGCCCTGCCTCTTAAATGGTTAAGAGACTTAATAAAATGGTTAATTTTTCCTCAATACCAAGTGGTTATTTCTTTATGTTAATAACTGATCACAAAACTCATATAGTGCTGATTTTTCTCCAATTAGGGACCCTAAAACTGGTAAGTATGAGTAAGTTACTGGATTGTCCATACACCACTGTGCAATGTATACTAAATTTTCTACATGTGTATAATGTATTTTTTTATGAGAGGACGCTTCCATGGCTTATGTGATATTCTCAAATATGTAATCCCCACTAAATAGAAAAATAAACAACTACTGCCTTTGTTCTTGAGCTGCATCTCAAACCCAAAATTCGTTTCTATCAGAGATGAAAATTATTGGAGCACAATTGAATGTGATATACGGGGATGAAACCTCTTAATTTTCTTCTTATTTTAGTGATGATAGTGACAAAAATGTATATACTCCAATGTGATAATATGTTTTCTGGGATTTATTCCAAATAAACAGCGAGGAATGCTAATTTAGGCAAGGGATTCTAAAAAGTTGTTGCATATACATATGTTTTATGTTACTTAAGAATACGAATAATGCATGAGTGTTACCCTTTCAGCTCAAGAATCAATACAAATATCCCAAATATCAGTACCCAATATTATAGATTCTACTTTTCCACAGAGAGGCCTACCATCATTTTAAGTCATGTGATCTCAAAAACATCTTTACTTTTGGCTATATTAAGTTTTATACCAAGTCTTATCTTTAAGTAAATATAGAAATATTCAACTGAGCAAAAAAACTTCCCTGAAAAATTCAGAATATTCTTTCTCATCTCATATGGTGTGATAGCTCTGGATCTAAATCTCAGTTCTTTTATTTGTTCTCCTGTCTTGCTTTCCCTGATTAAAAGAAGAATGGCTAATCCAATAGCTCCATGTCCCCAGTGTGTTGAATCCTGTTAGGGTCACTTTTAATGTGCAATCCAGCCTTGTCTCTGGCCCTCCCAGACCTGTCTTGTACATGGGCATTCTGGGTTCTCTCTCAACCAGTCTCCAGACATGTTATATGTGGCCTGTCTCTATAAACCCAGACCAATCTATACTCTACCTCTTTCAGAATCCCTCCTTGCAATGTATTGAGTGAATCAATAAAGTTATGCACTCCAAGGTCTGGATTGGAGGAGGGAGGTACAAACTTTTCTCATGTTCTCCAATCCAATGTACCTGTAATCAAGCTCATATTTTGCCCCATTGGGCTCACTTCTTTGTAACATATTCTTATCGGCTAGCACTATGAAATCGAAGAAGGACGAGTGAAAAAAAAAATACTTGGAACAAAAAACTTGAATTATTTGATATTCATAGAATACTTTTTCTGACAAGCTAAATAAAAAGAAAAAAAAATAGCAAAAATGCAACCAGCTAAGCACGCTCTCTACAGCCCAGATATTAGATTTTGGGTGCAAACCATGAAGGAATAATTGCAAATATGTTTGCCAAATTTATCTAGAAAGTTTACATTTGAAGCAACTACTGACTGCAATCCAACCATATCATTAATGTAAGGTTAGGGTATATATAAGCAAGCTCAGTGCACTGGCAAGGCAACAGGCCTACTAGCTTTCCACAGTCAACTGGTATTAAGAACAGTTGACAAAATCATCTGCAGCCCACAACTGGCCAGGCAGATCCTTCTCTCAAATGACAACAGAATTTAGATTAGTTACAATCCTCAGGGCAAAGATTTGAGCCAAAGGTAACTCAATTTTTACAGGGTCTATACTCAGTTCCAGAGAAAAATGTCTAACCCAGATTTCCTGTGCTTCAGGGAGGGAAGCTACCCTGGATTTTTCGGGGAAAAAAAAAAGACATACTAATGAAAGATAGAACCTGCAAACCAGGAGAAAGTTCTACCTCCTAAGTGGAATATAACTATAAAAAGCATCTATTTTGAAGAAATTAATGACTCTTCCCATAAAAGTTTGTTAACTAACTGATGCATGCAAATGTTTTAGAGATATATTGATAGCATCAATTATGTGGTGTTTAACATGAAACATAAAGGAATATGGCTAACAAGAGCCCTCCAAACTGATGTTTTGAAACAGTTCAGTTGATTTCAATAGATGAAACATTTATGGTAATGTAGGTCACAATATAACCTCAAAGCTCTTTAAGACAATTATTATTTTCCAGATTACATTCACTTTTGTTTACATCCTAAAAAATAATAAGGCCTAAATTTTACAAGGGAAGGAAATAATATTTAAATACTATTGAACTAAAATTGCCTAGATATTGTGGATAATTAATATGTTTACATTAAAGGTTCCTGAATGTTGCTTAAAATGACTAGTGAATCCGAATGAAAGGAACCTGTATCTGAGATGTATTTCTTCTTTAAGGACTGCAAAACAGAGTGTGAAAAGAGTCCCCAAGGAAATTGATCAAGCAATTAATAGGTATAAAATGGCAATGATGGTACTAGGGTGGGACATTGGATATGACCTTAGCTGACATCCAAAAATATAGTCAACAAAGTCAAATCCATCAAGCAAATTATATATTTATTGGAAGTGTGGGGAGTTAAACAGCAGAAAAAAATTTTTTGATCTGGGTGCGGTGGTTCATACCTATAATACCAGTGCTTTGGGAGGCGAGGCTTGAGGCTGGTAGTTCCAGGCTGAAGTGAGCTATGATTGTGCCACTGCACTCCAGGACAGGTGACAGAGAGAGACTCTCTCTCTAAGAAGAAAAAGTAAAAATAAATTATTTGAGCTAAGATTATCTGATGGAGATGGTTACCTAAATACTGACTCAAGCCGGTGGATAGAAGGGAAGTGTACATCTGATTCAGTTGCGTCGGGCAACAGGCCCTACTTTGAAGCTTCTAATAGACAAGCCAGAATGTGCTGTAGCGATTCATGAGCATCTACTGGACATTAAGCTTCTAATTGCTTTTTTGTTTTTTAATTTACTACAAAAAGAATTTATTAGACAAACACACCAATAGATTGAGTCTAAGGATTTGGTTGGAAAGCCACTGGGCCTTTTAAAGCAGTAGAAGTCCAAAGTCACACGCTTCAAGCATTACTCTGCAATGATCTGTGGAATTACAGCACCATGCAAGGCCAAGAACAGATCAGCCTCCCACCTCTATCCCTATTCCCTCTTCTACTGAAGTCCGTGATTCTGGTACCTGAGAAGACTGGAATGAAATGTTTCCAACTTATTACAGAAATTCAGCTTCTTTGTTACAGAGAAATTGTCACATTTGAATTGTCTGTTTAATATGGGATATTGCTTTTGAGAAACCAACAAATAGTTATTAAAGGAGTGTTTACTAAAGCATAAGGTGAATGTTATCTAGTATAGTAACTGCATTTTAATCTCATCTGGCACCAACTGTCTTTTAGAAAGTTACAATGTGTTGTTTGGGGGGACATTCTTCTTTAGAAGGAAAAGAGTCTAATTAGTGGATATTAAGTAATTAAATATATACTATCAAATCTTATGAGAGTCTTTGCCTGCTAAATAGACACAGGTCTGTTGCACTGCAAGTTTTGAGAACAGCTTGGACCAAACCACACAGTGACCCCAAAGGCATAAAAATGGTAATGAAGGCAGCGATGGCTCAACTAATATCATGAAGTCTATGCATGAGGCTGCCTACTTTGATTTGCAGTAGTTGATACTTTAAAACTTCAGTCCTGGCTTATCTGCCTGTCCCAGGGATTCCTGGGCTCCCAGTAGTGAGCCAGGTTGGGGAAGAGCTAGCTCCATCAGCACACACTGCATGTGGACAGTTGGACTGGACTGTTTCTTAAAAGCACAAACTCAACAGTTTTAGATCTTTGTCTAGGATTCTGACTTGTAAACTTCTAATTGCTTTTCTCTTTGTGGATACACGGCTTTCCCAATTTCACCCTAAATTTTATTGTGGCTACTCTTACATCTCTAGATTGTTCGGGTAGGTATTCTTTTCAAGCTTTGACTACTGAGTGACCTCTTGTATGCTACTTACTAATTTTTCACATATTATCCTTAGGAGGACTCCTTGTGGCTATTAATGATGACATCCACCTAATAGATTGCCCCATTCCCATTCCTTGGACTAGGGGAAGATTGCCTCTTCTGTGAGAGATCTATGACACATTATTTATTTCCATTCGTTATTGTAGATCCCTTTGGTATTCTGCAATTATTCAGCAAGTAATGCAAAACAAATTCAGATGAAGGTCCAAAAGTAAGGAATTTGTAGAGATGTATGGAAGTCTACACAAAAATGGATTCTAAGGCCATATCAAAGTTCAATGAGATAAATTCTAAGGCCACATTTAAGTTCTGTGAGAAAACAATGTATTTAATGGTTAACCTTAGATAACCATAGGATGCAGAATTTTGCCTTGTTTAGAAGTGAAGTTTGACCCATAGTATGCATATTTTTTGTCTAGTGTCCTTTAAATTTTAAAGCCACCTCTCTCTTTTCATTTGGATGCAGATTCAATCTCGATACTATGAAGTACACCTATTCCCCTCCCTCTTCAACTTCATGAATGAGTTCTAAGCCTTGTAATTATATTACCTGTCCACCTTACTTTAGTAATTCTTACAAAGTAAGCAAACGACCCAATCGCAATCTTTCTGAGAAATTGATTTGAGTTATTCAGGAGGAAGAAGCATTCTTTTCCCTCTGAAATTGCTAGGAGATGATATATTTCTGAAGCTACCAGTAGCCACCTTTCCAATTGCATGGAGAAAGACAAGGGACCAACACACTTACACACACACACAAGAAAAAAAAAACAGTTCATCAGAGATGTGCACTGTTAATAAATGGACAAAGAGGTATTGTTCTAAAGACATTAATAATTGCTTAACCCCTGCTACTGAGGAATTACTTTTGTTCATAATTATTTATATAGTTACTTATTTCATTACATTAACTGCACTCAGTATCCTTCTAGCTAAGCTGTAGTGATATCCTTTTTGCTCAAGCCACCTATACATTTATTTTTCAATAAATATTTATTCGGTGCCTATGATTTGTTAAGCTACTTTTTCAGATAATGGAAATACAGCTACAAATAAGAAAGACCAATTTGTGACCTTAAAGATTTCACATTCTGCTGGAGAGATAAACGAAGAAGATATAAAAGTAATTATTTAAAGTAGGTTAGGTAATGATATGTGCTAAAAAGAATGAAATAGGGTAAGAATATGGGTGCTTTGGGGAGTAAAAAAGGAGTCCAAATTTTATATAGTATAGCCCAAGAAAGTATTTTGAATTAGACTTCTGTCTCATATTACCACAAACATTTTACCACAAAGCTCAACATAATTTGGGTCCATAATTCTACTAATTTTATCATATTTAAAATTTTTAATCTTTGACATTCCTCTCATATTTTCATTGAACAAGTCTATTCCACAAGACTATAAATGTAATCTTATTTTGTAGCATTTATTTCACCTTTTAAATGCTTTCATATTATTTGATTTTTAATTCTATAAGTTTACTTAAAGTTTTATAGTTTTAAGTTGCTTTAAAAACTCAAATCCATACTCCTCATTTGAAGCCAATAAGAAGTTTTTAGTAGTTTTTAACAATAACTATAATAGCTGTATTAATTTTTTTGGTTATAATGCTATATAAGAAAGTCTCAGTGGCTTATGACAATAAACATTTTATCTCACATTCATGGGTTGGCAGTTTTGATCCCTTGATAGTTCACAGGAGCTTGAAAAAGAAAGATAAGTGCTAACCTTCTTCATCTTTCTTCTTCTTCATTTTTTTTTTTTTTTTTGGGGGGGACAGAGTCTCCCTCTGTCGCCCAGGCTGGAGTGCAGTGGCGCGATCTCAGCTCACTGCAAGCTCTGCCTCCTGGGTTCACACCATTCTCCTGCCTCAGCCTCCTGAGTAGCTGGGACTACCAGCACCCGCCACCACACCTGGCTAATTTTGTTTTTGTATTTTAGTAGAGATGGGGTTTCACCATGTTAGCCAGGATGGTCTCTATCTCCTGACAAGTACCAACATTCTTCTTATGGACATGGCTCAGAACTATTACCTTATAATTTCAAATTCCCGTAAGTGCAAGTCAGCAAGGTCAAGTGCACCACAAGTGGCGTGAAAAAGTATATTCTACTTCCAGTGAACCATTGCAAAGATAGAGAGGAAAAGAAGGATTTTAAATAATAATATCATCTACTACAGACACTAAATGTAATTTTACACCGTGAGTACTATAATATGAAGAAGTGATCTAAACATGGCAGCACAACAGAAATTCTAGAAACCTGGCCCTACCGAGGTCACATAGGACTGTCAGAAGACAGGCAGGACTTAAAAGTCTGTGTAAAGTTGATGTATTAGTCCATTTTCACACTGGTGTAAAGTTACTACCTGAGTCTGGGCAATTTATAAAGAAAAGAGATTTAATGTACTCACAGTTCTGCATGGCTGAAGAGGCCTCAAGAAACTTACAATCATGGCAGAAGATGAAGGGGAAGCAAGGCACATCTTACATGGCATCAGGAGAGAGAGAGAGAGAGGAGGGGGAAGCACTAGACACTTACCAAATAACCAGATCTCATGAGAACTCACTATCACAAGAAGAGCATGGGGCAAACTGCCCCCATGATCCAATCACCCCCCACCAGCTCCCTCCTTCAACATGTGGGGATTACAATTTGAGATGAGATTTGGGTGGGGACACAGAGCAAACTATATTAGGTGATATGCCCATAAATGAATTATCTCCATACAATTGCCTGAACATATCATCCAGTTCTATGCCTCCCTTCATTTCTACCTGAAATTCTCTGTCATTAACTCTTGAGATTCTCCTCTGCAAAGCCCTGCTTGGCATTCTCTCCTCTCTGATTTAACATCATTTCCTATATTTGCCCTTTATAACAGTATGTGTACATGCTTGTCACACATTTATTATAATTTATCAGAAATTTTCTGTGATTGAATGGTTTATTAGCACCATGGGTTTTCTGGAGGTGAGCATTGTACATTTACGTCTGTATACTGATATTTAGTTTAGTTCCCAGCTATATGAAATTAAAATATCAGACAATCCATTTAGTCTAAACGACCTCTAAAATTTCTTCCCACCCTAATATTATACACAAAGCATTGTGTCATCACAGGATTAGGAAGGTTGTTTTAATAAAATGTCAGTGAGTCTTCAGTCCCAAAAATGATGAAAAAATTTTAGCAACAACAATTGAGAAAGTTAGTTTGTTTGCTGCATTTAAATAGCATTTACTCTAACCTCTAGCTCCCAATCTTGGATTTCTTATCCTCAGGACTGTCAGGACTATCTTATCCTTTTTTCATTCAGTATTTAGTTGTGCTTAGTCTTTGAATTGCTGTTCATTCTGCCCATCATTTCGCAATGATTTTGGCAGACAAAGCAGTCTATGCACAACCAGGTGTTCACCTTGGCACCCTCACCCCTGGAAAGGGTTGATTCAGATGTTTCCCGCACCTGCGAATTGGCTGCCCAATCTTAGCCAGCTCCCATGAACTTAATTATCATTCTGTATTTCAAAATTCAAAAGCAAAATATTTCAAGAGAACGTGCATAAAAATTCAGATGCTGCTGCTTCCTGCCATCCCATCATGTCCTCCCCACAAAAACACTACTGGAAACAAATTACTGTTTCTCCATAACCATTTTATTTTGATTTGAGGGATGTGTAAATGGAATGCAACTCATTAGGTCTGAAGAGCTGATTGATTTCAATGGCAAAAGCATCTCTGTTTGCCCAGATTAAGTCCAAGATGCTTAACCTATGATCCAGGGGCTAGTCAAGGGTCCATGGATAATCTTAAGATTGTAAATATCTGCTTTTGGAGCATGTTACACTAAAACATCAAAAGATTAAATTTTATAATAAAATACAATTATAAAATTAGAGACCTAAAATGCCTTCTCATAGGTTTCTCTTGTCTAACTCTTAGCCAAGGACTTGCTTTATTTCCTCAAGGCAGAATGTTTTTGAATGCACTAAAAGCTATTCATTTGTTTCAGCCTTTCATGATGTTTCATTTGTGTTTTTTTATTGTACCAACCTCTTGATCATAATTCCATGTGTGTACTCCATAACCATGTGACAGGGACCTGGGGATTGATATACAATAGCTAGACAATCTGCTGTTTAAAAATACAACATAATTGAACTGCTTGTTATTTACCCAAGAAAAATCAAAATGTATTTCTATACTAAGACATACATTCAAATATTTATAGAAATTTGAAATAGCCTAAATTGGAAACAACTCAAATGTCCATCAACAGTGAATAAGTAAAGCAATTGTCGGTTATCCATACAATGGAAAATGACCTAGCAATAAAAGTAAATGAGCTCCCCAAATATCCAAAACAGTCTTTAACAAGAAGAACAAAGTTTGAGAGTTCAGATTTCACAATTACAAAATTTACTACAGAGATGCAATCATCAAGACTGTGGTACTGGAATAAGAACAGGCACGTAGATCAAAGGAACAGAATTGAGATTTCAGAAATAATCTCATACATTTATAGTCAATTTCTGACAAGGTTATCAAAACAATTTAATGGGAAAAGAATCTTCTTTTTAACAAATGATGCTGAGAGAGTTGGATATCCACATACAAATGAATTAAGTTGGACCCTCACCTCCCACCATATCCATGATTAACTCAAAATAGATAAAAGGTCTAAATGTAAGTAACAAAACTTTAAAACCGTTAGAAGAAAAGAGATATAAATATTTGTGACCAATAATTAGGCGACCTCTTAGGTCTAAAACCTAAATCACGAGAAACCAAGACATAGATAAATTGGACTTTATGAAATTTAAAACTTTTTTGCTTCAAAGAACTCTATAAAAGAAGAGAAAGGACAATTTATTAAATGGGGGAAAATACTATTAAATTGTGTATTTGATTAGAGTCTGGTATCTAGAATACATAAAACATTCTTACAGGTCTACAATAAAAAGACAAGCAACCCAATTTAAAAATGATCAAAAGATTTGAATACATATTTTCCCCAAACATACATAAAATCTTCAGTAAGCAAATGAAAAAAATGCTAAATATGATAAGACAGCAGAAAATGCAAGTAAAAAATCAAAATGAGATACTTCTTCATTAGGATGGCCATAATAAAAAAGACAATGACATGTTTTGGCAAGGATGTGGACAAATCAGAATTCTTACGCATTGCTGGTGGGAACATGAAATGGTACAGCCAATTTGGAAAACAGTCTAACAATTCAAAAAGTTAAACGTAGTGCTGCCATATGACCTAGCAATTCTACCTCTATGTATATACCCAAGAAAACTGAAAAATGTATTCTCATGCAAAATTGTACAGAAATTTTTACAGTTCATAATAGTCCTAAAATGAAAACAACCCTAGTGTCTATCAACTATGAACAGATAAGGAAAATGTAATATATATATAAAAGATAGAACATTATTCAACCATGAAAGAAATGGTACACTAATATATACCACAATATGGATGAACCTTGAAAACATGCTCAGCAAAAGAAACCACAGGTAAAAGGCCACATATTGAATGACTCATTTATATGAAATGTCCAGAATGGACAAATGCATAGAGAAAGAAAGTAGATTAGTGTTTGCCAGGGTCTGGGGAAGGAGCAAATGAGAATGACTGCTAATGTATATGATATTTTTTCTAGACATATGGAATTGTTCTGGAATTAGTGGTGATGACTGCACAATCATGAAAATATAATTAAAACTACTGAATTGTACACTTTAAAAGAGTAAAGTTTATGGTATGTGGCATATATCCCACTAATAATGGGTAATCTGTGGATACATTAAACAACATTGAAACGTCTCAAAATAATTAACGCTGAGTGAAAAAAAAACCTATATAAATATTTACTATATGATTCTATTTATATATTATAGAAAATTTGAACTGATTTGTAGTGGCAGGAGGCATATAGATTAGGGGTTACCTGACAGAAGGGGTGACAGGAGGAAGGAATTACAAGGGAGCATGAAGAAACTTTTGGGAGTGATGAATATATATATTTTCTTGATTGTTTTAATGGTTCTACAATTGTATACATATGCCAAAATTTATCACATTGTTCACTTTATATATGTGCAATTTATTATATAAGAGGATTTCAAAAAGTTCATGGAAAATAGAATTAAAAGACAAAAATAAAAGTATATACTATTTGTCAACACAACCTTCATCAAGTTCAAGGCATTTTTTTAAAATCTATTATACTTTAAGTTCTGGGATACATGTGCAGAATGCGCAAGTTTGTTACATAGGTATACATGTGCCATGGTGGTTTGCTACACCCATATCAACCTGTCGTCTTCATTAGGTATTTCTCCTAATGCTATCCCTTCCCTAGCCCCCATCCGCTGACAGGCCCCAGTATGTGATGTTCCCTTCCCTGTGTCCATGTGTTCGCATTGTTCAACTCCCACTTATGAGTGGGAACATGTGGTGTTTGGTTTTCTGTTCTTGTGTTAGTTTGCTGAGAATGATCTTTTCCAGCCTCATCCATGTCCATGCAAAGGACATGAACTCATCCTTCTTTATGGCTGCACAGCATTCCATATATATGCCACATTTTCTTTATCCAGTCTATCATTGATGGGCATTTGGGTTGGTTCCTAGTCAGTGCTGCAATAAACATACATGTGCATGTGTGTATGTTTTATGTATATATACGTATTTATAGAATGATTTATAATCTTTTGGGTATATACCCAGTAATGGGATTGCTGGGTCAAATGGTATTTCTGGTTCTAGATCCTTGAGGAATTGCCACACTGTCTTCCACAATGGTTAAACTAATTCACACTTCCACTAACAGTGTAGGCAATCAATGATACCAGCCATTTAGTCTATTTCTAAATAACTGAGGATGCTGGAGCTTAACCATGTCAATGCATTCTTTGTTATATTATTAGCTGAAGAAAAAATAGATTTTTTTTATAGATTTCTTAACATTAAGAAATAAAAAGAAGACAGAAAGAGTTAAATCAGGACTATAAGGTGGATACCTAATGATTTCTGATCAAAACTCTTGCAAAATTGCCACCATTTGATGAGAGGAATGAGCAGGAGCATTAGCATGGTGGAGAAGAACTCTCCGGTGAAGGTTTCCCAGGCATTTTTCTGCTAAAGTTTTGGCTGACTTTCTCAAAACATTCTCATAATAAGCAGATGTTATTATTCTTTGGCCCTCCAGAAAGTCACCCAACAAAAATGCCTTGAGTATCCCAAAGAAACTACTGCCATGGCCTTTGCTCTCAACTAGTCTTCATTTCCATCTTTTGGTAGTCATTGCTATGATTTTGTTTTGTCTTCAGGATGATACTGGTGTAGCCATGTTTCATCTTCTATTACAATTCTTTGAAGACATGTTTCAGGATCTTGATCCCACTTATTTATAATTTGCATTGAAAACTCTGCTCTTATCTACAACTGATCTGGGCACAACAGTTTTGGAATCTTTATTTTTTCAATCAGAATTGTGTCAGTTAAACCAGTTGAAATGTCTACGATGTTAGATGTTGTTTCTGCTGTTAATCATCAGCCTTGTTCAGTTAAGGCATAGACAAGATTATTTTTTTTCCTTGCAATATGATATGGATGACCTGACACTGTGGGCTTTATCTTCAACATTATCTCACTTCTTCTTAAAATGAGTTATCAATTTATAAACTGCTGATTTTTAAAAACTTTTTATAAAGCATCAACAATTAGACCATTCTTCCACCTGAGTTTCACTATAAATTTTATGTTTGTTCTTGCTTCAATTTTAGTAGAATTCATGTTACTTAATAGAGGCTTTTTTACAAACTGATGTTTTATCCTTCTTAGTGCCTCAAAGTAGATCTTGTTCAAATATGTTGTAACATATTAGTACAAGTTTATTTTGGTTCAAAACATTTTTAAATCTTCACATAGTGTTTCATAATGTACATTTTCTATAAACTTTTTGAAGACCTCTTCATATGTTCATTATTTCTTTATCAAATGACATTTTTTTTTTGAAAAACGCCCAAAACATCAATACCAAACCTAATAGTGGTGGGTCAATTATCAACTTGGAGAAGACAGGAGGAAATACCATGTTAAGAACATGTCTTTTTTTGTTGCATAGGCTGAGAGCCAGAAAAAACTTCCAGAAAACTGCTGTTAATATTTTGTCTTATAGAATTTTTATGATGAGATAAATTCAGCTTGAGAAGTAGCAATCAGTTTGAAAACATGAGCCTATAATCTGTAGTACATGAGCCTCAAAGTCAGTTACTTCCAGTGTTAAACATAAATATTCAAGTCCTAACTAGTTTTATCTCTACAAATCTTCACCATTTTCATACAGATAGGATATAGGGAAAAGTACAATAAAAATGGAATTTAATGAAAACTATTTGGAATTCACTGTTTGGTGGCCAGACATAAGAATTTATGCTGGACCTGTTTCTGCACAGACGGGTAAAGAGCAGACATTATTCACTTTAGCCAACTCAAAGAGAGGATATAACTCAATTGTATTAATTTGAATTTCAGAATATAAAGATGGCAACCCTTTCTTGGCAATCAAAAACAATATAACACAGTAATTCCTCAAAGTTAGAATATATTATTTAGATAACAAAGATTTGTCTCTTTATTAGCATCATTCAGGCTTCTGGCAGTGGGCAATTACAAGAATGTTTGGTCCAAATGAATGACCAAAGAAAACATGGTCACAGGCATTTGTAAAGCCAATTAGAATTATGTACTAGATTGAGCTGTATGTGAAGCAGGTCATTGCCTTTGCATATCCCTGGTAACTAAAACAATTAGTAATCAATAACTGACCATTATCTTTAATGAATTAAGTGTTCTAGGCTTCTAATGACAAAATTATGTGTTGTTATTAAAGTTAAGCACTACTTTAAAAAGAGTGTAAGTATAGAGTGGATCCTGCATATGTTTGCTTGTGTGTGTATCTGTGTGTGTGTGTGTGTGTGTGTGTGTAATACACTGTGTAGTGACAAAGAAGCCATCAATTTAGAGTCTCACATAGGTCTGTGACCTAAATATGGTGAAGATCACATGTTTACACCCAGAAATTACTTTTTCTAAAGCTCCCCTTTTAAGACTGATGGACAAAAAGATAACTCTTGCTTCACAGCTGGCCCCAGTTTGAGGAAGTGATGTTAAGATTCTTTCAAAGGGGATCTCAGGAACTTACCCACCATGTCTCAGCTAAACTATCCTATACAGTCTACCCTCCATACCTGCCCGTTTTGCATCCATGGATTTAACTAATCATGAATGGAAAATATTCTCTCCCAAAAAACTGCAATAAAAATAACAATACAACAATAAAAATAATACAAATAGAATACAGTATAACAACTATTTACATAGTACTTGCATTATATTAGGTATTATAAATAATCTAGAGATGATTTAAAGTATAGGAGAGAATGTGTGTAGGTTATACACAAATGTGCCATTTTATACAAGGGATTTCAGCATCACAGATTTTTGCTTTTCATGGGAGGGACTGGGGAGTAAGGAGGTGTCCTGGAAACCATCCCCCTTGGATACGGAGGAACAACTGTATTTACTCCCCAGACTCAAAAATTCTGTCTCGGCTTAGGTTCTCTGGAATGCTTTTTCTCTGAAACTTTGCATATCAGAATCTATCTCATCTTTCAGCAAAGAGGAATTATTGTTCATCTTTTTTTAGTGCCTCTCCCAACCCAAATTATGCTGTATCTCCCTGTATATTATGCTGTATCTCCCTGTATATTCCTTAAAGCACTTAGCACATTTCACTATATGTTTTTATTTTTCTAAAAAATTTGCTTTGAGTCTCACTTCTCCGATTAGGATATAAGTTCCATGAAGGGATAAACTTTATCTATTTTGTTCTCTGCTAAATGCCCAATACTCAAAATAAAGACTGACACATAGTAGAAATTTAATAAACAATTGTCAATGAACAAATGAATGAGTTAGGTATAGTGACTTTAAAAGGAAAGCTTGTGTTCTTCAAATACTGTGTAACTCTGTCGGTGTCACCTACAAAAATAACTTAGAATCATGTCCAGCTCCCAGCTCAGGAATTATGAAGATCCTTTCTCTCCACAATATTGTGACCATCTCACTCCACTCTAACAGTTCAATATTTTTTGAACATCGCCTATATTCCAAATCTTTTATTAGGCCCTGAAGATAGAAGATGAAACAAGGCCTTCAATTATTTTGCCTGTTTGGAGGGCAAGGAACTGAAAAAGTATGAAACCTGAATCAGGAGATACCATCTCTAGGTAGTGCTTCCAGTGGGCTTAGTGCAAGAAGAGAGCGATGTAAATGATTAAGCTCAAGTTTGGGAACAGTCTGTGAATTTTAATTATCTCTCCCATCCCTGTGTCCCATTGCCATGGATAATTGAAAGTTTGCCATATTGCTAGGTAACGCTTCATTCCCTACATAACTTGGCACTTAGAAAACATTTTGCAAGAGAAGCAATTACAGCAATTGTCTCATCCGGGGTGGGTGGAGGGTGGATAGAAATTTACTCCTGACGATATTTTTGCTCTTTCAACATATTTATAAGATAGATTCTTCAACCTACTTCTGAAAACCTTCAAATATATATATATATATATATACTCAGTTGCTATACCTACCAAGCTGTGTGGGGAGAGAAGGGTATTGCAAGAGGTGCATACCATCTCATGCCCCACAGTTGCTTTCCAACCGCCTTATAGGTGGGTGCTCTGAGCAATAATTTCTATGGTCCTCGCTTTCCCCCAACAGATGTTCGTGGGGGAAGGTATGCTCAAACTGCAGTTAATCAAAGTTTTGAAGACTAAACAGGCAAAATAAAATATAGCTTCGGGAGAGTGTGTTAGATTGTGTTGGAGTATTTCTTTTTGCCTTGCGATCATGTGTTGCTTTGGGGGAGAGAACCCGTAAAATTTTCAAAGTGTTTAAGCACCAAATTTCTCCTTTGTTCATTTCATTGCCTTCCCTAAACTGCCTTTCTTCCTGAATCAATGCTGTATCAGTTTGAGAGAGTGAGTTTATACTTTCTAAAACATTGCACTTGAGACAATCCTTCTAGAGCTAGAATGCCTGGGTGGATCTGCGGTGATTCTGATTTCCATTCTAGTGGCCATTACTACTCTTCCAGGAAAGTAACTGCATAATTTCCCAAATCCCCACTACCCTCTGTGGCCCAGGCAGAGCAGAGGCATTTCTCCTGCAAAAGAGAGAAGCAGCCAGCTTAGGCCTGGGCTGAGTAGGATCCATTTGTTGTTATCTATACAACTATTGGTGTTTCCTGATATGTCATTTGGTAGAAGTGCCTCGGCTTTATATAATGCATGATTCAGGAAGTATATCAAATGCAGGTGCCTGAGTCAGAACAATAAAACTTATTGAAACCTGCAAAGCTATCAGGATTTCCAATTAAAATTTTAAGCATCTTCAGGTATGTGTTTGTATGTGGAGTTTTTTTTTTATGTTTGTTTGTTTTGGTTATCCTTTTGTTTTGGGTAGTAGATCCCTCTTTTCAGGGTACATTTTAGTTCTCCTTCAAATTATTTCACTTCCTGTTAATGTTTTAAAGGTGAGGGGGATGCTTTTTAAACTTAAAGTTATTATAAATTACAATATTGGCAAGACATGCCTTATCTAAAGAGCTACTCTCAGGCAATTGATTTCTACATATTTGCATGATATTTTAAGATTATTTTTATCAAGAACAGAAAACAGATTTCTAATGTCATTATTGAAATCATTTTTCCTCCCTATCATAAGAAATTCACAGGAGTCTCATACTAGCTAATCTGTGTAAATGCTGAGGTTGAACTTTCACAGGGTACTGGAAACATTCCTGGCTCTCCTGATTAGGGTCAGAGTTTCTGCCGTGTGCTCCCACTGTGTTCTGTAAATCTCCTTTGCAAACTTTACACAATGACAAATGGTTATTTGTGTGACTTTTGCTGACTAAGCCCTATATGCATACCACTATGCTAAGTGCTTTGCAAACATTATATAACGTAATCTTTACAATAACCCTATGAGCTCAATACTTTCACAAGTCAATATTATAGAAATAAAAATTATGTCTGAGAGATGTTAGGTAACTTGCTCGAGGTCACATAATTTATAATTGGCAGCACCGTGATTTACTAAGGGTTATGTAATTTCAGTGGACATGAACTTAACCACCATGCAAAATTAACTTTCCAATTGATAAATTAACGCTGGATTGCTTTCTTAAAAGCATTTTCAATTGCTCTTTAAGGGTAGTTTATTGAAGAGTGCAAGACAGCTGTCCACATTTGGGTACCCAAGATTGATAAGGGATAACTTCAGATGCAACTTTGTCATAACCAACAAAGTTCAAGAGAGTATAGCCACACAAGATAAGAGAAGGCTGCAAAAAGCTTTGTGGGCACTGTGCATGGTAGTTATGCAAGCATAACTGCTATTGAATCTGAATCAAGTATTGGAACGTCCATTGGCCAGGGTTTTGAACATCTTAAGGGACAAAACATTTAAGCAGGATTCAAGAAGCTAAAGCTGCATTTCAGAGGAAGCTTGAATATGGACCTGTTGCTCAGAAGGTTATTCAACTTTCCACTGCTCTAACGGTAGAGTAACCATAACTGATATTTTTTGCCTTGAAATTTTAGTATTTTAACGATGGATGCCGCTGATTACTTGACATTTCCTTTATTGTATTATGGTCTTTAAATTATTTTCCACCTCTATTTGTGCCTTTATTTCCTGAGTCCCAACCTAAGGTACAATTCCTTCCTGATTTTCATAAAATTGTATCTCTCCACCTGAGATAGGAATGAAGGAGAAAAGTCTCATTTCAAATAAGGGTGACAAATCTACTCATGTAAGCAAGGAAGAGTCCCCGTTAGTAGCTATCTGCTGTTTATGGCTGCCCAGAACACTGGTTTCATTTAGGGAACTGCACCATACCTTCTCATGTGGGTTTGGTGAGATTGCCAATTACAGTGACTCAGCCCCCTGGTCATAATGGTGGAGAAAAGAAACAAAACAAAACAGTATTTAACTACTCATAGTATATTCTATTCGCATGGAGATAATGTCTCATCTGGAGTACATATTAGGTCTATGGAGAACAAATCAGAGTCCTCCTCCTGATTGAAATAGATACAGAGGGAAGTGAAGCTTGCTTTCTACTATATCTAAATTGGAAGTGTGCTAGCCTGGAATTCCAGGAGCCATTTTTGCTCAATAATATGGAAGATGCTAACTTCAATATGAATGAATGAAGGCATCAAACAGAAAAAAGTAAAGCTAAAACATGGAAAAAAATTCTCAATAGCATTCAGTTTTCTTAAAGTTAAAATCATTCTTGTACTTTCCAGATATAGAAGCTGGTTAATTCTCTTTGGAGATTAAGTTAATTCAATTGATATTATAGCATTTTAAATAAAAATTTCTGATTAATTGCTAATAAAATAAAAATGGAGTAATGACAAAAAAGGAACATTACTACTTCATATCTATTATACTATTGAACCAACACTTATCAACTAAGTTGTAGGATGTTAATCACTCTTCTGTCCTCAAAAAATATGTGCTATGTTCAAGTAAGTAGGCTAGGATTAAACCTGTTTGTATTTTAACACACACACACATAAAATATTTGGCTTAAAAGTAAACAGATTTCGTTACTGAAAGATTTCAAAGAGATTTAAAATGTCATGTAATGTGTTATCAAAGTACTTATTGCTCTTTTACTTGCTATAATAATGTCCTGTAATTATTTAAACTGATAAAATATGAGAGCAAAAATAGTTACTATTTCTACAAAAACTGTTAACTTTCTTTGAAAACAATAAAATTATATATTTTTAAAATACACATAGAAAGACCAGTGTAAAGTGTGAAAAAAAATCAAATATTTACAATGATTTATATATATTATATATATAATACACATTAAATAATTCAACAAACTACAATTTTTGATCAACTAAGGTATTCACAAATATAAACTTTTACTTAATTTTATTGTTATTTCTGGATTTATAAATATATATATTCTTATTTTTTAAAAGGAACAAAGACATAAAGAAGTTATCAAACCCCTTAAAATTTTTATTATTCCCATGAGGAATAATGATGGGCAACCTCAAGTATACTTCATTCAGGATGTCAAGCTATATATACACACACAATATATTTATATATATATTTACATACTTTACATGTATAGATTTTTACGTGTTTAATTTATATATAAATGATTCACGATATTATTTATGAAAAATATTACTAAAATGGACTCATACTGTCTATATTTTTAAAATAAAATATTAGATTGATTACAAAATTAAGTAAAAAAATGCTGGTTTTAATTAAATGAAAGTGAATTTAGACAAATGTTTTTTAATAGTAAAAGGTATTACTATACTAAAATATCTCAATATAATTTAATTAAAAACCATGATAATATTGAGGCTGAAATAATTATTTTTAACTGCATATTACAAGTTTAATCAAGCTTAAACTGTGTCAATTGACTCTGCTATTAAAGTTGAAGAGGAACTGCATCCTCTTTCCAATTTTCTTAATTATATTGTAATTTTAAACTGTCATTGATTTTAACATACATATTATCTTCTGCAATCACTATTTTTAATTTGTTTAAAGTTGATTAAATGCATATTACTAGTCTTTTTCACACGTATTCAGTTCTAAGTCCTTTATTTTGAATTAATTCCTCTGTGAGCTAGATTTCATTGTCAAAATTATTTTCCTCCAAGAAAAATGGGTTGGCACTATAATTGTTGGATTTTTGCTTGTTTGAAAATGTGTGTCTCTTGGCTTTATTTACACCAGAAGAACAATTTGGTAGGATGCAATTTTTCTTTTCGTAATACTTTGTTTTCATTCAAAAGACAATCTGCATTGCCCCACAGTTTTCTGATATCATATACTGTTGTGGGAGAAAGCTTAGCTGAATTTTTCCTCCCTGGCAACTTGCTTTTTCTTCGTGGACATTGAACTTCCTCTTTTTTGAAGCATCTCCAAACTATATCTTTATTTATTTATTTATTTGAGATGGAGTCTGGCTCTGTTGGCCAGGTGGGAGTGCAGTGGCAGGATCTTGGCTCACTGCAACCTCCACCTCCCGGGTTTAAGCAATTCTTCTGCCTCAGCCCTGTTGAGTAGCTGGGATTACAGGCATGTGTCACTAGGCCTGGTTAATTTGTGTATTTTTAGTAGAGACCAGGTTTTGCCATGTTGGCCAGGCTGGTCTCAAACTCCTTACCTCAGGTGATCCACTTGCCTCAGCCTCCTA
The DNA here is from genome assembly GCF_028878055.3 of Symphalangus syndactylus. NCBI lineage: Eukaryota > Metazoa > Chordata > Mammalia > Primates > Hylobatidae > Symphalangus > Symphalangus syndactylus. The sequence continues at coordinate 18,959,289 of NC_072428.2, forward strand.
AAGTGCTGGGATTACAGGCGTGAGCCACTATACCTGGCCCCAAGATTTATCTTTATATTGATGTTTCAGTTTTATTTTCACACCACTCAACCAATAGACTATGTATTCTTTTGAAATAGAGAATCAAGATTCATTTCAAGAATATAGTCCTGCCACTATTAAATGTAAATCAATATTCTGGTCACTTTTAGGAATTTGCAAGGGTATTATTTTTCTTTTTTTTTAAGAGACGACATCTCACTCTGTTTCCAGGCTGGAGTTTAGTGGCACAATCATGGTTCACTGCAACCTGAAACTCCTGGGCTCAAGCAATCCTCCTGCCTCAGCCACCCAGGGATTACAGGCCTCAGCCTCTGTCCCTGGCACTAGATGTATTTTTAAAGGGCTGATGTAATTTTACTTTTTGTATTTGTGAAATGTCTCAGAATGGCATGCTACTTTTAATTCTTTTCTAGATTTTCTCTGTGAGACTAGAGATAATTTTATCATCAATGACACCATCAACTAAAAGATGCAACATCGTTTTATGTAACACTACAAATGAAAATGTGATGTCAATTAAAATTGTACAATAATATCTATTGTTAGATATGCCTCAATTTTAAAAATGTTAAAATATGAAAAAATGTGGATCTTATAATTGATGAAATATGAAACTATTCCCATTACACAGGTAAAGAAATATAACCAGAAACCTCCTTCCCCATGCCTTCTAATATTTATTGTCATTTTTCCTTCTATGCGAACAGCTTTCTCCATTCTAAGTCACATGGAGATAGAATGTAGAGCTAGAAACTTAAGCTCACAATAACAGAAATATCAATAGTCATATTATATTCAAATAAAAATCTGCATTACATATTAACCCCCATCATTAGATGATTTTAAATAAGCCACATTTAACCCAAAATCCATATCTTTTCTGATCCAGATGTTGACTAGAAGATTTATGATCTGTTAATTTTCTGCCTTTCATTTGTAGATAAAATGGTACTAATGGTCAATTGATTCTACTGCATAACCAAAATTTAGAATGGCCTATTACAACACAGTTGCACCTTCATGTCTGGTATTTTGTCTTACAATTGATGGTCATTCTATGACCTTTTGAATAGTGAGTCTTCCTTGACCATTTGTAGATCCTTATTAGATTATCTAAGAAGGATTCAGTTTAAAATGAATAAGAATATATTCTCTTCACTGAGGGTAGTTCTTGTTTTGTTCAGAAATATTTGAAAGAAAAAAAAACATGAATATGATTAGTGGCTGTTAAGATAGAAATCCAAAAAAAGGAAAAAGGACACTGAAGCTAATTTTGAGTAAACCTATTCTATTCCCAAAGGATGTTTTAGAAAATTATTTTACCACCAAAAGTTTTATTAGAAATTAAGAATATGACTTTATATTTCAACTCCACCAAAAATAACAGTGTAATACTTGATGTGCCAATTAACCTCTTTGAAGCCCAGTTTTATAAACACTGCTAGATACAAAGTATACAGAAAAATGTACCCTCTAGCTGAACAAGTAAATACTGTGGTAAAACTGAAGTAATGTTATTACCAAAAGAAAGGTAAGAGGAATGGATATTGGGGTATAAGTAGCACTATCTGTCACAGAAAGCTACAAAAATAAACCATATAGTTAAATAAAAATAAATCTATAAATTTAGGATTTTAAATATATACTGCCTTATCACTACATAGTTTTTTTAGACCTTTTATATATTTTCAAGCAAAACCTAATGCTTTTTTGTTGCTCCTTCAGAATTTTAATATTCTAGTTCAAAGAAAAAGTGTAGTGAAACACTTGAGTCAACCAGAATTGTTGCAATGGTTGGATTTAAGAAACTTATGATGCAATTAGTGATGCAGGTGAGGGCATTTAAAATGCATGTTAATTTTTATCCTACCCCATTTAAATAAAGAGTTATTTTGTTAAAGTGAGATGATTATGTCTAAGATACTGTTCTTGCAACAGATTTCCCAATTTAACCCACTTCTATGTTCTTGTAGGGTTTTAGTAAAGAGTATGATAATTGAATTGCTTTAGCTAATGATATCCCCTAATGGGGAAACAGGAAAGCAGAGCAAAGTTTTGAGAAGCTGAAGATGCAATTTGGCCTGGCATGAGCCTTCTTTCTTACAAGAGATGGATGGAGGAAAAACTCAAAAAACAATAAAAAATAAATAACTTCTTAAACTAATGTGCTTCAAAGATGAAAAAAAAAAATTCCTTGATGGCAAATACCCTCAGAATCTATGCCTCCACAGTATGTGGTGCAAGCTTTGACCTTTCAGTGTTTTAAACAAGTTGTGTATTACATTTAAAAAAAGAATTCGGGAAAGCAGTATATGATGCAACTGGAAGTAAATTGTTTGATCCTCAAACCCATACTGTAGCCCTGCTTTTCTTTCATTGATCAAAATAAAATTGCTCTATTTTTGGAGTAGTGGAAATTACAGCTATAATTGCAGAGACTGCCAAATCTTTTTCCCAAAAACAATTTGATAAAGCCACAGAGGCCAAAACAAGACAAAACAAGAAAATAATTTTTGAGCTGCAAAAATCAACCAAAACCAAACTACAATCTTAAAAGTAATAATGGTTTAAAAATTGCTGAACATTGAGTAAGAAAGCAGAGATCTGTGGCATTTTGGTCTGGGTATGATCACATTTTTTCTCCCCACCTAGTTCAGCATGATTGTTCTGCCAGAATGGATCAGACCATGAGAACTAACAGAGTCTCTGCAGCAGGCAAAATGAATTTACTTATTTGGATTGGTAGGTGACACCAACACCCAACAACACTTTTCAGATACAGGTAAATGGAGGAAGTCAACATGTCAAGTCTATGATTCTGATATTGTGTGGTTGAGAAACAAGTATATTTCTGACTAAGACTAATCACATATGCAGAAGAGACCAGAGAAAGTCAATCTATTCACACACTCCTGGTTGATTCTGAGCTGCAAGCTTGTGCATAGGGATACTTGAAAGAGTCTGATAGAGAAGACTTACAAATGGCTCAAACTTTGAATGCATTTCCTCAGCTACTCATCTTCCTATTGGTAGAGATTGGAAGCCTTACTGGCTCAAGTAATTTGAACACAACATTAGTCCATTCGTTGGCTGACAACAAAACTTGTCAAACACAGGAACAACCTTACCAAGCAGTGAGACCTAAAAATCAAATTAACAGCACATATATAAATGGAGTAGATACTTGAGTGTCCACATATTATATGAAATACAGATTGCAGAGATTTAGTTGTAGCAAGTTACTAAGGAAAGAGTGAAACCAACAAAAGTAACAACAAACCTTTCAAGGAAAAAACATTATAGTCCAGAATTTTTACAATATATTATCTAAATCACCTAGTTCTCAACAAATCTTAAGTGTCGTGTAAAGAAACAACAACAAAAAAAATGTATCCCCTACACAGGGAAAACAAAGAAACAAAGAAACAGTCAATAAAATTTTTCTCTGAGTATTAACAGATATTGGATTTAGCAGAGAAAGGCTTCAAAGTCATTTTATGGATACATTCAAAGGACTAAAGGAGACTGTTAAAAGAATTAAAGGAAAATATAAAAGCAATTAACAGAGATCCCTAATAAGGATGTAAAAATTATAGATATTGGATAAAATAGAATTTTGCAATACTAAAATTGAAATGAAAAAATTGTTAAAATAGCTCAAAAGCAGAAGAAAGAATGGTCAAATAAAGACTGATCAATAAAAATTATCTAGTGCAAAAAATAGAGGAGAAAAAAATAGATAATGTAAAAATGTATTATTGAATTTTATAATAGAATGAATATATGACAATTTCAGCAAAAGGAAAGAGAGGGATGAATGTATATTTCAAAAAGGTTTAATTATTCAACCAAAGTTCAGTTAATATTAATATGAAGTACATGATGATTAATTAAAGTATATATTATTATATATAATATAATCCTTAAAACAATCATTCAAAAAATAACCAAAAAACACATTTAGGAAATCAATAAATGAGTGAATATTCTATGCTAAAAATATATTTTTTTTTTAGCTCAAAAGAGTGCAGCCACGGAGGAACAGACACAATTTGAAAAAGGAGATATCTTTAAAACAAATTACAAAATAACAAAGATAAATTCACCCACTTTGTTAATTATATTGACACAATAATAATAAGCCACTTTTACAGATACATTCAAAGAACTAAAAAACTGTTAAAATAATTAAAGAAAAATCTAAAAGCAATTAATCAACAGAAATCCCCAATAAGGCTGTAAAAATTATAAAAATGGGACAATCTAAAGTTTCACTGAGTCAGGAAATTCAAGAAATAAAGAAAAATCAAATTTAAAAAAAAGGAAAACAACCTTTCTATATTAGGCTGATTCATCCTAAAGGCAGTAACAGGCAAAGCCCAGGCCCAGGCGAAGTCTCAATAACATTATCTAAGAAGCTAAGACTCAAAGGGATGTGCTCTTGAGACTCTCCCAGCACTTTTTCTCCCAGAAAAAGTAACCTGCCCCTCGAATTCCAACCCCCTCCGTGTGATTGTACTTTGCTCTGCAAGTTTTATAAGGTTATAGATTCATGTTTTCTGTAACTAGTAACTTCAAGTATTCTATTTTATCCAAGCATCACACTGAAGGTTATAAGACATGCTTGAACAGGCCTGGGCTGCAGCCATCTAGGTGCCATAGTGAAGGTTATGAGATAAGCCCGTGAAAGGCTCTTTTGAGCAAGCCTGGATAACAGCCATCTGGGCTGCATAGCAAGGGTCACATGTAAAACTGAATTATGAACTTGTCACAATTTGATTAACTGCCTTTGTTCTACCTCTGTATCTTTGCTTTCATGCCACTACACTTTGCACCACTGTAAGCTTGTTTCAGGCTAGCCAACTCTCTTTTAGAAGTGTGTATAAAAGTCAAGTGCTGTCTTTGTTCTGGGCAGTTTTTGGATGTTAATCCTCTGAGTCTGAGTGCACCCAATGATATCCTCCTGTCCTACCTACTGATCTCTCTAGTCTCCTGAATTGCAAAACATCACAATGCCAAAACTGAAAGGACAAAGTTATTAAAATAGCTCAAAAGCAGAAGAAAGAATATTTGGATTCAAATGATAATAATATGTGATAGTAGTAGTTGTAGTAATAATAGCCTTATTACTCCAATCAAAAGTCAAATATTATTAGATTGGATGTATAAAATAGGTAAAACCAACTGTAAGTTGTCTACAGGATATCTACCTTAAATTAAAATATAAAAATAGATTTTAATTGGAACTTACATTCTACAAATGATAAACAAAAATCATAGAGCTGGAGTGCTATATCAGTATCAGATAAAATAGACTTTAAGGTAAGATGTATTATTACAGACAACCAGTCAATTTCATAATGATAAAATTTTCAGTGCATCAGGAAGATAAAACAACTTAAATATATTGGTATCTAATAAGACAGGCCAAAAATGCATGAAGCAAAATAAGAATGAACAGAATTGAAGAGAGAAATAAGCAACCCAACAACAAAAACTAGAAACTTTCAAACTCTACTTTTAATAATTGGTAGAACCAATTGAAAAATCAGAAACAAGACAGAGACTTGAACTCAAAGTTTACAATTAAAAAAAATTACAGAACACAAATTAACAAAAATAATAATGAAAAGGGGGATATCATTAATGACTCTGAATAAATAAAAATAGATTGTAACGGATTATTATGAAAAACTGTATGCCAGAAAATTATACAAGCTAGATGCAACAGAAAAATTCCTAGGAAGACAAAAATTATTAAAACTTACCTAAGAAGAAAAGGAAAATCTGAATATAGATGATCCTTGACTTAGAATGGAGTTATGTTGCAATAAGCCAATGATAAAGTAAAAAAAAATTGTAGGGTTAATTATTGTAAGGCGGGGACAGTATATTTACTTATAAAACATGAAGAAATTAAATTAGTAATTGAATATATTTCCACAAAGGAAAGCTCAGGCCTGGATTAATTCTATCAAATAAAAGAATGCATTAGTATAAAATTAAAATTATTGGATTTCAATTTTATGAAATCTAAGATCAAAGACCATTGACCAACTCAATTTTGTGAGGCTGTTATTATTCTGATACTTAATCCAGATAAAGATAACCCAAGAAAAACAAAAGACCAATATTTCTCACAAACATTCATGGAAAATTCTTGACTAAAATGCCAGTAAACTAAAACCAGCAACATATAACAGTATTTTGCATCATAACAAAGTCGTATTTATCTCAGAAAGCAAAGTTGGTTTAACATACAGATGAAGTAAGCAATATATATGTGTGTGTGTGTGTGTGTGTATAAAAATACAAAATCACATGATCATCTTATTAGAAACAGGAAAAACGTTGGCAAAAACATTCATGATCTAACACAAATTCATTATTTAAAAAAAGAGTAACTGTCAGCAAACAACTTCTTCAACCTGACAAAGGATTTATATGAAATACCCACAACTAACCTAACTTTAGTGATGAAAATTCATGTTTTTCCTCAAAAATCAGGAAGAAGTCAAGAATGTGTACTATGGCTGTCAAGAAAAATAAATGAAAGGCATCCAGATTAGAAAGAAAGAATTAAAATAGTCTTATTTGCAGAAGACATAATCTTCTATATAGAATATCTTGGGCCAGGTGCGGTGGCTCACACCTGTAATCCCAGCACTTTGGGAGGCTGAGGCGGGTGGATCACGAGTTCAGGAGATTGAGACCACGGTGAAACCCCGCCTCTACTAAAAATAAGAAAAATTAGCTGGGCACGTGGTGGGTGCCTGTAGTCCCAGCTACTGGGGAGGCTGAGGCAGGAGAATGGCATGAACCCGGGAGGCAGAGCTTTGACCAAAAAGAATAAATAAAACCTAATTAGTACTAGTTCCTATAACTATGTGTTGGCATGCAGGCATATGTGACATTCTTTTTTTTCTTTGCCTACATGCTCACTGTCTGATATCTTAGAATCTTACCTCCTCCAGTCTTGCAACTAATACTTTTATTCCAAGGTGGTTCAGGATATCCATATTTGATGATCAACAACAAAAGGCCAATTTAACAGAAAAGAAAAGTTGTATTTTATTACAACTGTAGCTAATATTTTGAGTCAATTTTCCTCTTCTCCTCCTATTGTTAATGGCCTAATTTGTAGATGTGTTAAATAAAAGGCAAAGTTTTACTGTGAATAAACACTCAAGTAATGAAAATAGACAAAAGAGGTTTAACCATTTTTATCATTTACTAGTACAGGAATATTGAAAAAGTTACTTGACATTTTTCAGCTACAAATTTCTCATGTAGAAATGGACATGATAGTATCTGTCTTCCTCATGTAGTCTTATTAAATAAGATATTACTTACGAAGGCTTTAGCATAGTTTTTGACATGCCAAAATATATTTGAAATATAACCACTTTTCATTTTTTCCCTTGTGATCTCCTTAGGCCATGAGAGTATGATTCTTTCCTACAATTAAAGTAACTGATGAATGATCTCTCTGCTTTTGCCTTTGTCCTCCCATCGGCTATTCTTCACAGAGGAGATATTTCTAAATTGCAAATCAGATTGTATCACTCCCATGCCTCAGTGGCTTCCTTCAAGTCCTAATGTGATTTGACTCCCTACTACCTCTCTGGCCTCTTTCCTATCAATCTCCCCCATGGTCACTTGAGCCAACCTGACCTTGCAATTCCTCAAACTCATAACATATTGCATCTTAAAGCATTTATTTGCCCCTCTTGTTTACTTTTCTGGAATATTCTTCCCGCAGATAGTCAAATAACTTATTCCCTAACTTCACTCAAGACAAATAAACAATCTCAAGGAGCCCTTTCCTGAGTCTTCTATCTATGATAGAAAACTCTGTCACTCTATCTATGCCCCCTAAACTTACTGTATTTCTACTACTGAATAATGCTTTTTCTGTGCACAATTTTTGTCTTTTCTAGATTACAAGCAACTTGAAGGTAGTCCCTTTGTATTTTTATTTCACTGTTGTTTTATTAATATCAGGATCTACAACAGTGACAGACACATAATATACTCTCAACAAATATTTGCCTAATACATGAATGAGTGACAAATAGTAGCCACTCAAAACAGCAGCATAATTGAATAGGACCCTATGTAATTTGACTCACTATTGGTTAAAACACAAAGCATTGGAATGGATTTCCAAATTAAAACCAAGTGAAAAAATTAAAATCCTCATGCCTCCTAATAGTTATTTAAAAATCAAGACAAACAAAACAAAACAAAAATAAACAACTCCACTTTCCATTCAAAGTGGATAATATGTTCAAAGATCATGTATTTCTCTGTAAATGGAAAATAAATTCAATATTTTTTCTATATAAATTCATTATTTATTTACTATTGTCCTTCTATTTGTGTTTCAGTGTTAAAGTCAGTATAATTTATCTTCCTTAGGGAGCCTGGTGGATATGTAAGACCTCTGAACATAATACTGCTCTCATAAGAGAACAGGGATTTATTTCTATGAACAATTAATCATGGCTTCCTGGAAATGCTTTGCAGACCCAGTCCTCCCAAAGCTATTTATCTCCTCCCTTATAAGGGAGGAGATAATTTATATTGCCTTATTATGTGATTTAACTCTTTACTGCCTGGATGCTCTGTTTCATATTTACTTTGTAACTACAGTAAAACCCTTTCATAAAACAATGTGTGCTACAAAAAAGTTGAAAGTTGTAAAATGCTATAAAGGCATGATTGTAAAGTAAATGAAATGACTGGAGAAGCAAGCTCTTTGTTTGTAGTGATCCAATTTCTGGCTACAGGATTTAAATCCTTCTAAGATCCAGTTGACTTTGGAGCCATTTAGTTAGGGCTGGTAGCTTAAATATCCAGGATGATAAATTATTTTTATGGTTACACAGAATCTCTTGGAACCCTGCCATCTTTTTTATTGGCCTCATCCCAGGAGAATTAGCTAGGCGAATAGAGAGCATTTTGGGCCATGTTGTGCCTGTGTTCCCCTAGATGGGGCTGCTTCCCTATTCCCACCTGACCTTGCCCTTCCCTCCTCCTCCCTTTTCTCACTCATCTCCACCTACCTTAAGAAACTTGCTTAAAGAGTAGAATGAGAGGCAATCACCAACTAAACTATGTCTGAATTTATATCAGAGTAGAATTTTGCTTAAATATTTTTAAATCTAAACTTTTTTGGAGGTGGAATTAGAGTTTGTGGAGAAGTTAAATAAATTAACTTTGCCTCTATACTTGTCATTTTACCTCCCACCAGCAAGTACTTCCTCACCAAATTGAAGTAGAAAGACACTAATAAAATAAAAGAACTTCACTAAAGTGTAAAAATGCTCTTAATAATGGTCTAAATAAAGCATTAAAGGATGTGTCATATCCCCCAATCACGACTATTCCACATAGAGGAAAAAAGTCACAAAGGTCTTACAAAAATAACAATATTGTATGCTACAGCACAGGAAAGGAGAAAGAGCAAAACAAAATGTCAAGAAATAAATTCCCACTTCTTCCATGTGGGTCTGTGTTTTCTCTTTTATAAAATGTGAGAGATAAACTTATCCTTGAGGGTCGCTTCTTGCTCTAAAATGAAAACATCTGCCACATCCAGATTACCCAAGTTGAATATTATAAACCCAAAATAGATTTTGGGAAAATCTTCTTCCTCTGTTCAGGAATTCATGGTTACCTTTTGTCTCTGGATGGATGCAAATATTTAGATCTCCATTTCCTACTCCATATTAGGTTTCTCAATAGAATGGCATTGAAACAAGTACATGATCCTGACCGATGGCCTAACAGGGGAGTAAGCGAACTTTCAGTTAAGGTTTGCAAATGAATGTGCCTTAAATTTTAAATAAGTTGCTCCTTTTTTATTTTAACTGTATGGTTTACCAGATATCCTTGATAGAAAGTGAGGGGCATGCAATGAGCATAAGAATGAGTTTTACAATGGTGACAACATAGCAAGTAATCACAACTGATTAACACAATTTATTAGCTAGTACCTAGTAGATTCAAAACTGTAAGTACTTATGTAGCATTTCACTTAAAAATTATGGTTGAAATGATTCGAGAACTATACTTACTTTTGTTTGAGTGTTTAAACAAATTATTGAAGGTTAAATGAAAACAACATGGTAGGACTGTTGTGTTACCAGGTAAAGAGATGTCTAAAGCTGTGAAAATAGATCTGTGAGATAATATGTCATAAGGAGAAAGAGCTTGGGGTTTGCATTCTGACAGACTTGTGACTGAATCTTGAATTTACCATTTACTTTCTAAGTGATTTTTTGTAATTTCTTAAACCTCAGTCTTTCCTCTGAAGAAGTAAGATTGTATAATTTATCAGATTGTTATTATAAAGAATAGACAGTACAGATTAATCATGGTATTGTCTACATAATAAGCAAATAATGAAGGATAATTTTCTCATTATCATTATTCTCATCCTTATGTTTACCATTATATTCAAAGCATCCTGGAAAATTTGCCAAAGCCGAGTTTGGCTCTCAAATTTTCAGACTTAAGGACCCAATTTTGTCACCATACCAAGATCTGTTGTGTCTTTTAGGAGTGAACCAAAGTTAACAGAAGTCAATGAGACACTGATGTATAATATAAGCCTGAATGCCGGTTGGTTGATTTTCAATAATAACTACAATTTTTATACAAAGAATTGCTAAAACACTATTATCTCTCTATAGGAATAGAGGCATAGAAGGTCAGATTACAATTCTATAGTTGATGGATAAACATAGTGTTAGAAAAGAAATGTCAATTACATATTCCTTGTGTGTAGTGGCAATGGAATATGGTGGTATGATGCAGCTATCTCTGCAACAAAGATATATTGTTTTCACAAGGATTCGTTGTGGGAAAGGCAGTATTTTTATTGTCTGGTGTTTAATATCAGTTAGCAAAATTCTAGATCTTGAGGGGTTTTGTTGTTGTTTTTTTCTGGTCTGTAGGCTGACAATATTCACATAGCCTTTCTTCATTAGGGAAATAATACAACGAGCTAATTTTTCTCTTCCTATACTGCTATAGAATTCTTAGATTTCTTCAGGCATTTAGCTTCAGTTCACAATGATCAGGGTATTGGTGTCCCAAATCTGTTGTCCCACAATGTCAGATATTTTGTTTCCTCCAGTAAGTGACTAATCCCATCTACTGTGTGAAAATTCTCTTAGAGAGTAATATTGTTTCAAATTTATTGGCAGCTACCTATTATTTTGCTAAAATATTGCCCTAGTAATTTACCACATTAATCAGATTCTAAAAGGAATATAGAACATTCAGCAAACAAAGTAATCAACAAAATTATTGGATTTATATTAATTATTCCATAACTATTTCTTATCTTCCATGAATCTGGCTATGTTCAGGTACTGAGAATTATGTGGAAAACAGGCCCAGTCCTTGCCCTTCAGGAGCTTACTTATTAGAGGGTAAGACTGAAAAGTAAGTATATGGAAATTTCATTAGATTTATAATAGAATAATAATATGCTAGGAGACTCTACAGTGGCCGGGTCTAAACTCAGAGTAATATTCAACATACATAGGCACTAAACATTCAGACTGGAAAAATATTAGCCTTAAATAATCAGTTTAGACATCCCAGCAGATACCAGCTAAATATCACACATATCTTTGTCTGACATTCAAGGAAATCCCTCTTAGGGAAGTGTCTCTTAAACAAAATTACAACAGAGGAACAGATTTTCAACGAATGAAAAGTACGGCATGGGGTGTTTCCGACAGAAAAAATGGCATGCTCAGTGGTGTTGAGGTCAAGTATTTAGCATAGCCTGGATGAGTGAATCAGTCAAGATACACACCATGAAGATCTTATAAATTAGTGAATAACTTTAAGCAAAGGATAGGAGATGGAGTCAAATTTTTGGAAGTAAATGTGACCCATTGTGTGTCACTAGATGAGTTAGATAGTGGCAGTTTGAGAAAACTGATGGATCTGGGAAATGTATTAGGGTATAAAATAAACAGGATTCAAATTGCTTGGGTATAAATGATGAGGTAGACTGTGGAGGTGCTCACAGATGAAGATAAGACATTAATTCCTACTTTTTAAGTTGTGCTATACACATAGCACCAAAGGAGGAGCAGCTTTGGATGGGTGAGACATTAACTCAGATGTTGACAGCAAATTTGAGATATTTGCCAGGCATTTAAGGGAGATTCTTTAGTAGAGAGTTGAATATGTATGTCAGGAACTCATGGTATAATTTGGAAACAAAGTTTAGAGGTAAAGATGGCTGATCTACATGCTTTAATTCAAGTGGGAATAGAAAAACCCTGTCACAATTAGTGCATTTTATTCAGATGTAAAAGTACAAATGTAGAATTTGAAATAGCTGAGAGTTTTAGCTTGTTTTAATGAGAGAAAAGCCAGAAAGGTTCTCCATAATCTATGACTACAACAGAGAGGAGGAGATAAAGAGACTAACACTAATCAGAAATTCATGTGCTTCAGGTACTGTGGAATGATAAATAGAATTCTAAATACAGTTAATTTCTTCTAATTGTCTGCTTTCCTTCTCAGGCAATTACTATTAACCTTATTTTACAGATGGGAAAATGGAAGCTCAGAGAGGTGAACTTGTCCCATGTAATATAGTGGGTGCTTTTGAACAAGCTAGAATTGTGAAATATAATTAAAATGCACTTTTATTCTTGTCCCTCACTGTCTCTCTATATTTAGTCAGTAGAGGTAGTTTTTCTCCTGTCATGGAATAAATGTGGTCAAGCCTTACGAACTTCTCTGTTTACTCAGATCTAATGGAACACCCTACAGTTACTGAAATCACACAGTCTTAATTCAATGCATCACACATGAATATTGAGTGAAATTAAAATCTCATTTCTCCAGTGTGAGGAGTAGGAATTCTCGGCTTGAAAACTAAAATTTCTATTTAGTTCCTGACTGAGGTGCAAAATGGGTACATTGAGGGAGACAGGTAAGGGTAAAATGAAGTTCTTGTTAAACAGGCATTGCTGTTGGGAGACTTGGAACCCCTTCACCCATCAGATAATCAGAGCAAATGCTTCTTTGCCTCATCACATTGGCATGTTATTCAGAATCCATACTCTGCCATCCTTACTTTGTCCTAAACAGAAGATGACACATTCCCAGATATGAAAAAGTATCTTCTCTGGTATGTCATTCTTCCTTCAAACCCTGGCTTTTAGAAGTTTATTCCACTCAGAATTTCTCTGTTGAGGGCCCATCATGCTTGTAGGTACTCTCCTAGTCTTGTAAATTACTTTAGGCTAGTTCTTTCCCCAAGTCAAATCACACACATCTAGTGCTGGTGAAATATTTCCAGCTTCCTGTCTTTGGCATAACTTTATCTATTGCTCAGTGTGGACATGGAAATCAATCTCTCTCTCTCTCTCTCTTTCTCTCTACACACCCCCCCCCCCCAACCAGCATGTTTTTGCTAGGTGACTAAGATGGTAGCAGTTAGAATAGAGAAAACTAATGGATATAGGAAATGCATTAGGGTATAAAATGAACAGGATTTAAATTCCTTGGATGTACACAGTGAGGTAGGTTGTGGATGGGCTCGTAGATGAAGACATTAATTCCTACTTTTTAAATTTTGCCGTTGTAACATATAGCACCAAGGAGAAGCAACACTGGATGTTTGCTATCTTTCTCTCTCTCCTGCTCTCACCTCTTTGCCCTATTGCCTCAAGCTCACATCTATAGCCTTTATATTTCTCAATAAGAGTTCACTCTGCTACTTTCTTACAATTATAGGAAGCACCTACCAAACACTCCAAGGGATCTTATCAAAGTATCTTTCATTAGAATTGAGGTTGGGGGTAAGTGCCCTCACCCTTCTGCTTTGGGGTGGTGGAGAATCATAGCACACATGCAACTCTCTCTAAAGAAAGAGCCCGGGAATATCCTCGGTCACCCTCCTTTTTCTCAACTCTTTCATGTCCTTAGAGGCATTCAATAAATCTGTAATTGTTTTTAAATATTTCCTTTGCAAACTTCATATTGTTCTTCCAAATCACTTTGGAATTTTATATTTGGTTTGGCTTGGTCTTGGCTTAAAATTGACCTGCTACTGTAGTCACATCAGTGTGTTCACTCTAGGATTTAAATCCAGGTCAATCTGACTCCAAACTCCTGTCTGTTAACATTTGGGGACCAACTTTAAATAACAATATTTTAAAGTTGCCCAAATATGGCAACTGTTTCCCACCCACTCCCAATATCCATTGACACTATCTTGCCTTTTTGAGTTATTTGAATGCTCTAATAGTGATTGATATTAGTGTCACACTCTCTTGTGATGCTGCATAGGAGAATTCCCAGAAGGAGAATCTATTTTGGCTCTCTTTCAGCTCTTACATGATAACTTTGAAGAACCCACCAATATTATGCCTCTTCTCTTTCATTTTAGGTTCTGTATCTAGGAAGCTTCTTGGTGGAAACATCTCTTTGGCAAATGATCTTTCCACACACCATCTTGGCAATGACACTTGTTTTCCTTCTCAGTCAGACCTTGTGTAATCAGCAACTATGTTAATATCAGAAGTGTTCACTTGAGCAATCTATATATCATGTTTTTTTCAATAAATATATTTGTCTGCTGAGTAGCATAATTTATTCTGTTTTCCCTTTAAAGTATATTTCATCACAAAACAGAGGTCACATTGGCTTATACTTACAGATGGTTTGATAATTATGATGATTCTAGATTATAAATATATTTGGTTATATTATAAAATCCAAACGAATGGTAGTTTAGTGCATACAAGAAAATTTATCTGGGAGTGAGACGACTAATACCACCTCAGGTGCCTACATAGATTGTTTATAAATATATCTAATAGCACTTTGTAAAACATAATGAGATTTTAATACTGTTACCAACCTCCACTCCTTATTTTATAATGCACAGAAAAGCTCCTCTGCCTCCCAGATTCAAGCGATTCGCCTGCCTCAGCCTCCCAAGTAGCTGGGATTACAGGCGCTTGCCACCATGCCCAACTAAGTTTTGTATTTTTAGTAGAGACAGGGTTTCACTGTGTTGGCCAGGCTGATCTTGAACTCGCAGGAAGTCATTCACATGAATTTAATGTACGTTTCTCTGAACTACCTCCCATATATTTATTTGTGCGTAAGTATTTCCCAGGAAATACTACATGTGCCATAATAAAAATGAGTTTTTTTAAACCTTTATTTCATATTGTTTCTTCTAAGGACTTCTGTAATATGAGGCTGTATCAAAGAATTTTATTTTATAAATAATTTTCTGTTTGTAGAAGAAATATTAGCCTTTAGCTCAATTTTGAATGGGCCACAAAGAAACTATTGCAATAGTTGACAAGAATAGAAATCAAATGTTGCTGTAGCACTTCGTAACAAAAAAGAGTTGTTGGCTACTTCAATGTCTATTATAGGGGTATGTCTTAAGTATATAAGACATACACTACGGAATACCCTACAGTAGCAAGAAGCAGTCAATAGGATATGTGGCTTACATCTTGGGTAAATCCTAAAACAATTTTTGGAGTTAAAAAGTAAAACACTATTCTCCCTCACTCTAGATAGACATATGTCTAGCTCTCTCACTATCTGCATATATACGGATATCAATACACATTTATACAGATAGCAATATCTATCTACTTATCCTTCTAGAATTAGAGACAGAGTAGAGACAGTGGAGAAAAAAAGGACAAAAACTAAGATAAAACAAGAGGTTTAAGAGCATACACATGAAAAAACAAAGGATAAATTAAAATATTTTTCCCTTTAGCTAAATAAATGGCATAAAATGTAAAAAGTGGTCTCTCTAAAACATGTTTAAGAAACACAAAATTACTGTGTTCTGAAAACTGTTGTTAGATGAATCTAAAAGTGGCTCCTGTGTTGACAAATACCTGAGGTTACAGATGCAGTGGAAGACTTACAACAAAGTTCTTTCATGAATTATAATAATGGAGATCACAGAGATTATGCTACGTTTTTCTATTATCATATAGTTGTTACTTTCAGATTTAGGCCTTTAAATAAACTGAAGTTATTTTTTAACTAGGATAAAATGTTAAAACAATTTTTCTAACATCACTTTAAAGAAGTCCTTTTATAATACCATATGTACAACTCACTATATATAGATAGAATACATTATAAACCATATATATTTATATATAAAATATATATGTGTATATATAATGAAAAAATCAAACCCTAAAAATTGTATATAATTATATAATATAATGGTTGTTTGGTTAAGTTAATTTAAGCTGAGTTTCTTTCACTTGATCTGAAACAGCCTTGAATAACAGAGGTGTTATGAAATATTTCTGAGCTACTGCCAAAATAAAATATATGGTCTGTCATTGCTTCACAAGACCAATAAGAAAGAGGAAACTGTGAGGGTAATTAAAAATCTACAGTATTAGTCTTAAACTTTAAATAAAATAAACTTCATTAAGGACTTGACTATTGTCATTGCAATGTTACAAATGAGAAAACTGAGGTTCATTAGTTAACACTAACTAACTCCCTGAAATCCCTCTTGGGAAAAAATATCTAAAATTTATATTTAGTTCCATCTGTCTACTTACAAACTCATGCTTCATCCAATGAAACTGGAGTCAATAGGCTTGTTCTCTAAATGATCAGATATTAAATATTTTAAGCTTTGCAGCCCACATTGTGTGTCACAGCTACTCAACCCTGTCATTATAGGTCAAAAGAAGCCTTAGACGACACATAAAGGAATAGGCATGGCTGTGTTCCTTTAAAATGTTATTTATGAATACAATTTGATTTTTATAAAATGTTCATGTCATGAAATATTATTCTCCTCTCATTTTTTCAACCATTGGAAATATAACAAACATTATTTGCACACTGTATAAAAACAGGTGGCAGCCTGGATTTGATCCACGGGCCATAATTTTTCAACTTCTGCACTAAACTATGCTAACTTAGAAAGAAATGGAAGGTTTTATTTCAGTAGTAAGAAGGTGGAATGCAAAAATTTTACTTAAGAATGTAGACACAGATGATTTTATGACATCAAAAATAGATACCCAGCAGACAGACTGAAATACAGAATCAGAATTCAGGATATGAGTTGGTAATGGTAAATATTTTTCTGAGAGCCTGGGATGAGAGAGAAGTTAAAAATAGAAAAGAGCAAGAGAAAGTGACATGTGTACAGAAATGTCAGTGAAAAGGACAGAACCAAGGTAAACAAATTCATGGGAGATTCGGAAGGAGATAGTTTCAAGATAGAAAAGGAGAAGCACTACTACAAAACCCAGGAGAACAAAGAAAAATCCAGGGCTAAATTTCGCAACTAAATAGGTCATCAATGACTTTTGAAAGAATAGTCACTGTAGAAAGTTAAGTGTGAGAAGCAGTTTACAGGTGCTTAAGGAGGAGGCAGAATCAGAATTACAAGCAAACTTTTGGAAGATAGGCACCATATTTAAGTTATCTAAGAATTTTGTGCTTAATAAGTGTTTATATCACTGAAAATCTTAAATTACAAAAATAAGCATTGTTAGCAATAAATAACTGAAAGAGAGAAAATAGAGTTTCTACACAGACTTGAAATCTCTACAAACATTTAAAAACTACTAAGTTTGGATTGTCTTATTTGGGAGGTTCCTTAAGCTTTTACCTATTCATTATTTTTTTCTCATGAAATTGCAGCTTTTATTTTAGTGTATTTTAATATACGTAGCATATCTGTAATTTAAAGTTTGTGGTAAATCTACAACTCTTCTGATGGTAAGTAACTTGCTGATTCAAGTTCTGGCCTTTATGTCTCTTTTTATAAGAGATACAATTGAGATAAAAGTAGTTTCCAGGCCCTGGCGTGATGGCTCACGCCTGTAATCCCAGCACTTTTAGAGGCCAAGGAGAGCGGATCACGTGGTCAGGAGATCCAGACCATCCTGGCTAACATGGTGAAAACTCGTCTCTACTAAAAATACAAAAATAAAAATTAGCTGGACATGGTGGTGGGCACCTGTGGTCCCAGCTACTCGGTAGACTGAGGCAGGAGAATGGCATGAACCCAGGAGGCGGAGCTTGCAGTGAGCCGAGATCACACCACTGCACTCCAGCTTGGACAACAGAGCGAGACTCAAAGACTTGGAACCAACCCAAATGTCCATCAATGATAGACTGGATTAAGAAAATTTGGCATATATACACCATGGAATACTATGCAGCCATAAAAATGATGAGTTCATGTCCTTTGTAGGGACATGGATGAAGCTGGAAACCATCATTCTCAGGAAACTATTGCAAGGACAAAAAACCAAACACCGCATGTTCTCAGTCATAGGTGGGAATTGAACAATGAGAATACTTGGACACAGGAAGGGGAACACCACACACGGGTCCTGCTATGGGGTGAGGGGAGGGCGGAGGGATAGCATTAGGAGATATACCTAATGTAAATGATGAGTTAATGGGTGGAGCACACCAACATGGCACGTGTATACATATGTAACAAACCTGCACATTGTGCACATGTACCCTAGAACTTAAAGTATAATAATAATAATAAAATCTAGCAGCAAATCTAATATCCACCATAATTTCAAAGCAGCAGTAAACATTTTTTGAGATATCTGCAACAACTGTAATGTGAAATAAAAATGCCTGGGATTTCTTTTGGCAACAAAAACATGTGTACCACTAATAACACTATGGTTTCCCATCTATATTTATAATGAAAGAAAATGCTATATTTGAGTTAGAGGTTAATACAAATAAAGATGTCCTTTTTTTAAAAAAAAAAAATTTTTTTCCAGGTTGACACTTTCAAGTAAAGAGAAGTTAAAGAGATTGAAAAAAGGGATGTGGAAATCAACCCCTCCAAAATCCAAAATGTCCTTCAACGGGAAATGCAATGTATGAATGTGGGGAGAAATTGCTTCTGATATAGGGTCCTAGAAAGAAACAAAGCACACATTGGATAGACATTAATTTAAGGAATATTATGGAGATTTGGGAAGCCATGGTTAGCAAAAGCAAGAAGGTGCTAATCCTGTGGACGTAAGGGGCAAGCAGAAGAGAGGTGCCAGAGTTCAGGGAGACCTTAGGCTCAGAAAAGTTCAGTGAGACCCTAGGTTCAGGAAAGCTTCAATCACGGAGGGACACAGCTACTGCTAAAGATTCTGCTCTCTAGAAAAAGTTTTTGTAATCTGAGAAGAGTTACCCGTTCTTAGATATTTAACAAAAATGAGATCTTGGCCTGCAAAACAAAAAAATAGACTGATGTTGCATTTTTAGATAGCTGAAAATATTTCAACCCAATGGTTGACTTCATTTGCTTAGAGTTCATTTGAACATATTGTGGTAAATATGCATTCAATTTGCAATTTTCTGCATTAAAATACATCCCAGATTTACTATTTCATAAAATATTCATTTCTTCTTCTGCAATCTTCAATAACCAAAATTCTCTGCCAGCTATATCACATATTTATAGCCAATTTTAATATTTTAATTAACTCTTTAAAAATACTTGCCCCAACATTTTGACATACTGTTTGCAAAGAAAAATAAAACTGCACTGTATTAAACTAATTTGTATTTGTTTTTCTTCTTATATATTGTCTCAATTTAACTACGTTGGATAAGACTAATTCATCAAGCCACTAAATACCTTTCTATACGCATATGGAATTTGCTAGCCATCATGGACAATACAAATTGGAGAACATTTCTGGCATATGATGTCCACAATCAGTTTATAAAGAAAAGTAATCTCCAAAAAATATGTTGGAGTTCAGAAGAGAGGAAGACTGAAGGAAAAGCGACAAAGTGATAGCTTCATGAAAGATGTGACATCTGTGCTCAGTGTTTAAGAATGGGAGAGTTTGGAAATGCAGAGTGAAAGGATATTTTCCAATTACAGGGAGCCAAGAAGATCCCCCCTGACACACCCCACCACCCTCCAGCCACCAACTATGTTAAGATGAAATAAACAGGCCTTGGGTACAACTAAAAACTATTGTAAATGGAAATAAACCAGCAATTACGCAGTCCTCAGTATTAACTGCTCTCTGGAGAAATACCAGTCTACATACTACATTCTGTAATAATGGGCAAAGTGACAATATTGAACTTTTAATAATGCTGAACAAGCACTTTGCCCTAGTATGCTGTAACCACGGAATTTACAGCAAATCATAAAACACACTGTGTGACTATGCCCATAAATCCCTTCTAAACCTTTTGAACTCAACACATTTTATCCAGTTTGGAGTGGAGTGGCAACAGCATGTTTTATTCTCCTGGAGTCGAGATAAATGGAATAAGAGAATTTATATTGAAAATGAAGAGGCAAGTTCTTCTAAACAGCTACAAACCTAGGTGTCACTAGTCAGTTCTTACATTACAAAAAGGAGGACTTATGTCTGAAAAAAAGAATAAAATAGAAGTTTGAAACAGATACTCATCACAAACTTGGTTAAGTGATGCTTATTCCTTGATAGCTACCTTATTTTCTCATCAATGCAGAAGAAAAGGTTTTATAAAATGCTTACAAATGTGCACTTTGAACTCATTAGTCCTAGTTTGTATTATTTTGTTTCTTATTTATTATTCTCACAACTTCAATATTGTTTGTTTGGCAATAACGTGAACCTAGCATGATGTGGGGCCTACTGCAGGCAGATTCTGAATGTTCATTCCAGCTCCAGAGCTCCCCCACACAACTGACAGAGGCTTTTGTTAGAGATTGATATGGTTTGGCTGTATCCACACCCAAATCTCACCTTGAATGGTAATAACCTCCAAGTATCAAGGGTGAGGCTAAGTGGAGATAATTGAATCATAGGGGCGGTTTCCACCATACTCTTCTTGTGGTAGTGAATAAGTCTAATGAGATCTGATGATTTCATAAATGGGAGTTCCCCCACACAAGCTTTCTTGCTTGCCACCATGTAAGACATGACTTTGCTCCTCCTTCACCTTCCGCTATGATTGTGAGGCCTCCCCAGCCATGTGAAACTATGAGTCCAGTAAATCTCCTTTCCTTTATAAATTACCCAGTCTCAGGTATGTCTTTATTAGCAGTGTGAGAACAGACTAATATAGTAAATTGGTACTGCGCTTGCAGTAGTAATGAACTAATCATGTGGACAAACTCAGAACTTCCTGGTTAGCAAGGGTGATGCAGGCAATGGCGATAGTTGAGGCCACACACAAGTTTTCTCCTTCCTGGATGCTGTGTTATTCTACCTGCCAATTGCTGTAATAGACTGTTGTTTAGCCTCCAGCATGGAGGTACCCCTTGCAAATGAGCACCAGCTGCAGTGGTTGCTGTGGAATTGGTGCTTGCCTTATGTTACCCAGAGGAAGTGTTCTGTGTGTCAGGCAGTGGGTGGAGCCATAGAGCTCCAAAATGTTTCTTTCTTTGGTGTTAAGCAAGGGGCAAATTCAGGTGGAGGCTGGGTCAGGCAAGTCTGTGCTCTGGCTCCCCACATGCTGGCCCAAGCAGCAGGATTGGAGGGCAGTTTTCTGGCCACTGTGGTAACATTCAGGGAGCAGCACAGCTGCCTCTGTTGTCCAGAAGAGTTTACACAGGGAGTGAGGAGTAGCAGGCAGCAGCAAGCCTCACCCAGCTCCCATACACTTAGCAAGGCGGGTCTCACACCCATTGTTTTCCACTAGCAGCAGCAAGCTAGATTTCAGGCAGTTTGTGTTCAAAACTCAAAACTGCTCTAGGCCACAAGCTTTCCCCATGGAGACAGAAACTGTGGCTTTCAGGCCACACCCCTCCTAGTATGCCCAAGAAGCAGGGTCACCCACCTCCTTCACTCTTGGCTGCAGCACACTTCCTATTCATCCCTGGGTTCTGGTCAAATGAGTTTGTCTCGACTCAAGATTATATCATGAATCTCAGGTGTGAGCTTCTCTTAACGTGTAACTGCCACCTGAGTAATTTGGCAGGCTTCCATGAGGTGCCCTGCAAGGAAGGATCCAAAATGGCTTTCCTCCTTCCCCACTGGACACTGGGAGTCTATGCAAAGCATATCCTGATGCCACTCCTTCTCAAATACTCCTCACTGCTCACTAAATCAGCTCAACACTGGGTAGGGTTAAGGCCTCCCCTGCGGCCTAGATTGCCATGTTCCCCAGTGGGAGTGTATATCCTGGAGGCAGTTTATCCCCCATCCCATGCTCTAGGGACTTACAGTTTTCCACCTGGCTCATGGTGAATGCTGCAGCCCACTCTTCCTTTCAAAGAGTCTGTGGTTTCTTTCCATTTTTCTGTTAAGCTCCTGTGTTGCTTCTTGGAAAAAAAGTTCATGGTGTGAATCTCTACATACTATTTTGTCTTTCCAAGTGGGAGACACATGCTAACGATGCTTCAAATTTGCCATCTTGAAAAAAATATAAGGCTTATTTTAAATGCTAGAAATTTTAAATGCCAGAAAACATTTCTTCATCCTTATCATCAAGGTTTACCAACACACATCCAGATGTATTCCCTTTGTATGAGTCTCAATAAGCTTTAGCTAATACCTGACCTTGTGTAGAAGCATATTCTTCCTTAAGACCTCTTGTTGAGAGTTAGCTCCTTAGGGGGAGGTATATTTGTGACTGTGAAAAGTGGAAGCATGAAATTTAATTTTAAGAGCTCATGGGATTTAGTATTAGAAATGGCTCTACCCCCTTTTTTCTTCTAACTTACATTCTATTAAAATTTTTCTCACCTGTCTAAATATCAAATCTCAAATTTCTAAAAAGTATCTGTGGCTGAGTGTGATGCCTCATGTCTGTAATCCCAGCAGTTTGGGAGGCCGAGGTAGGCAGATTACTTGAGGTCAGGAGTCCAAGACCACCCTTGCCAATATGGTGAAATCTTGTCTCTATTAAAAATACAAAAATTATCCAGGCATGATGGCACTTGCCTGAAATCCCAGCTACTTAGAAGGCTGAGGCAGGAGAATCACTTGAACCCGGAAGGCAGAGGTGCAGTAAGCCAGTATCACACCACTGCACTTCAGCCTGGGCAACAGAGCTAGACTCAGTCTCAAAAAAAATTTTTTTAAGTAAATTTTTAAAAGGTATCTAAGAACAACTACATCTGCGTATCAAGTTGGCATAAAGTGAAATAATGTACAAGAGTAAAGCTTTAACTAATAAAGGTGTCCATGAAAGTATCAGTTATTGTGGATAGACTTCATCTTCATAATCATTATTATCCTGATGCCTTGTAACCAAAATTTCATGGTAAGGTTTCATTTTCTTTCTTTTT
Source organism: Symphalangus syndactylus (assembly GCF_028878055.3). NCBI lineage: Eukaryota > Metazoa > Chordata > Mammalia > Primates > Hylobatidae > Symphalangus > Symphalangus syndactylus. The sequence continues at coordinate 18,982,612 of NC_072428.2, forward strand.
TTTTTTTTTTTTTTTACTTTAAGTTCTGGGATACATGATGTGCAGGACGTGCAGGTTTGTTAGCTACACACGTGCCATGGTGGTTTCCTGCACCCATCAACCACCTGTCATCTCCATTAGGTATTTCTCCTAATGCTATCCCTCCCCTAGCCCTCCACTCCTCGACAGGCCGCAGTGTGTGATGTTCCCCTCCCTGTATCCATGTGTTCTTATCGTTCAACTCTCACTTATGAATGAGAACATGCAGCTGGGCACAGTGGCTCATGCCTGTAATACTAGCACTTTGGGAGGCAAGGTGGGCAGATCACCTGAGGTCATGAGTTCAAGACCAGCCTGACCAACATGGAGAAACCCTGTCTCCACTAAAAATACAAAATTAACCAGGTGTGCTGGCACATACCTGTAATTTCAGCTACTTAGGAGGCTGAGGCAGGAGAATCGCTTGGACACAGGAGGTGAAGATTGCAGTGAGCCAAGATAGTGCCATTGCACTCCAGCCTGGGCAACAAGAGCAAAACTCCATCTCAAAAAAAAAAAAAAAAAAAAAAAGGAGAACATGCAGTGTTTGGTTTTCTGTTCCTGTGTTAGTTTGCTGAGAATGATGGTTTCCAGCTTTATCCACATCCCTGCAAAGGACATGAATTCATCCTTTTTAACATCTACATAGTATTCCGTGGTGTATATGTGCCACATTTTTTTTATCCAGTCTATAATTGATGGGCATTTGGGTTGGTTCCAAGTCTTTTCTATTGTGAATAGTGCTGCAGTAAACATACAGGTACATGTGTCTTTGAAGTAGAATGATTTATAATCCTTTGGGTATATGCCCAGTAATGGGATTGCTGGGTCAAATGGTATTTCTGGTTCTAGATGCTTGAGGAATTGCCACACTGTCTTCCACAATGGTTGAACTAATTACACTCCCACCAGCAGTGTAGAAGCGTTCCTATTTCTCCACATCCTCTCCAGCATCTGTTGTTTCCTGACTTTTTAATGATGGCCATTCTAACTGGTGTGAGATAGTATCTCATTGTGGTTTTGATTTGCATTTCTTGAATGACCAGTGATGATGAGCTTTATTTCATATGTTTCTTGGCCACATACATGTCTTCTTTTAAGGAGTGCCTGTTCATATCCTTTGCCTACTTTTGGATGGTGTTGTTTCATTCTTGTAAATTTGTTTAAGTTGCTTGTACATTCTGGGTATGAGCCCTTTGTCAGAAGGATAGATTGCAAATATTTTCTTCCATTCTGTAGGTTGCCTGTTGACTCTGATGATAGTTTCTTTTGCTGTGCAGAAGCTCTGTTTTTTATTATATACTATTTGTCAATTTTGGCTTTTGTTACCATTTCTTTTGTTGTTTTAGTCATGAAGTCTTTGCCCATGCCTATGTCCTGAATGGTATTGCCTAGATTTTCTTCTAGGGCTTTTACGGCTGTAGGTCTTATGTTTAAGTCTTTAATCCATATTGAGTTAACTTTTGTATAAGGTGCAAGGAAGGGGTCCAGTTTCAGTTTTCTGCATATGGCTAGCCAGTTTTCCCAACACCATTTATTAAATAGGGAATACTTTTCCCATTGCTTGTTTTTGACAGGTTTGTCAAAAATCAGATGGTTGTAGATGTGCGTGGTTAATTCTCAGGCCTCTGTTCTGTTCCATTGGTCTATATATCCATTTTGGTACCAGTACCATGCTGTTTTGGTTACTGTAGCCTTGTAGTATAGTTTGAAGTCAGGTAGCATGATGCCTCTACCTTTGTTCTTTTTGCTTAGGACTGTCTTGGCTACACGAGCTTTTTGTTTGGTTCCATATAAAATTTAAAGTATTTTTTTCCAATTCTGTGAAGAAAGTCAGTGGTAGCTTGATGGGGATAGCATTGAATCTATGAATTACTTTGGTCATTATGGTCATTTTCATGATAGTGGTTCTTCCTATCCATGAGTATGGAATGTTTTTCCATTTGTTTGTGCTCTCTCTCATTTCCTTGAGCAGTGTTTTGTAGTTCTTATTGAAGAGGTCCTTCACATCCCTTGTAAGTTGTATTCCTAGGTATTTTATTCTCTTTGCAGCAATTATGAATGGGAGTTCACTCATGATTTTGCTCTGTTTTTCTATTATTGGTGTATAGAAATGTTTGTGATTTTTGCACATTGATTTTGTATCCCAAGACTGCTGAAGTTGCTTATCAGCTTAAGAAGATTTTGGGCTGAGATGATGGGGTTTTCTAAATATACAATCATGTCATCTGCAAACAGAGACAATTTGACTTTCTTTCTGTTTGAATACCCTTTATTTCTTTCTCTTTCCTGAGTGCCCTGGCCAGAATTTCCAACAGTACGTTGAAGAGGAGTGGTGAAAGAAGGCATCCTTGTCTTGTGCCGGTTTTCAAAGGGAATGCTTCCAGCTTTTGCCCATTCAGTATGATATTGTCTGTGGGTTTGTCATAAATAACTCTTATTATTTTGAGATACATTCCATCAATACCTAGTTTATTGAGAGTTTTTAGCATGAAGAAGTGTTGAATTTTATCAAGGCCTTTTCTGCATCTATTGAGATAATCATGTGGTTTTTGTCATTGGTTCTGTTTATGTGATGGATTACGTTTATTGATTTGCATATGTTGAGCCAGCTTTGCATCCCAGGGATAAAGCCAACTTGATTGTGGTGGAGAAGCTTTTTGATGTGCTGCTAGATTTGGTTTGCCAGTATTTTATTGAGGATTTTCACATTGACGTTCATCAGAGATATTGGCCTGAAATATTCTTTTTTTGTTGTTGTGTCTCTGTCAGGTTTTGGTATCAAGATGACACTAGCCTCATAAAATGAGTTGAGGAGGAGTCCCTCTTGTGTTATTGTCTGGAATAGTTTCAGAAGGAACGATACCAGCTCCTCTTTGTAACTTTGGTAGGATTTGGCTGTGAATCCATCTGGTCCTGGGCTTTATTCAGTTGGTACGCTATTAATTACTGCCTCAATTTCAGAACTTGTTATTGGTCTATTCCAGAATTCGACATCTTCCTGGTTTAGTCTTGGGAGGGTTTATGTGTCCAGGAATTTATCCATTTCTTCTAGATTTTCTAGTTTATTTGCATACAGGTGTGTATAGTATTCTCATGTAGGTTGTATTTCTGTGGCATTAGTGGTGATATCCCCTTTATCATTTTTTGTTGTGTCTATTTGATTCTTCTCTCTTTTCTTCTTTATTAGTCTGGTTAGGGGTCTATTTTGTTAATCTTTTCAAAAAACCTGGATTCATTAGTTTTTTGAAGGGATTTTTGTGTCTCTATCTCTTCCAGTTCTGCTCTGATCTTAGCTGTTTCTTGTCTTCCACTAGATTTTGAATTTGTTTGCTCTTGCTTCTCTAGTTCTTTTAATTGTGATGTTACGGTGTCGATTTTAGATCTTTCCTGCTTTCTCTTGTGGGCATTTAGTGCTATAAATTTCTATCTAAATACTGCTTTAAATGTGTCCTAGAGATTCTGGTACGTTGTGTCTTGTTCTCATTGGTTTCAAAAAGCATCTTTATTTCTGCCATCATTTCGTTGTTTACCCAGAAGTTATTCAGGAGCAGGTTGTTCAGTTTCCATGTAGTTGTGAAGTTTTGAGTGACTTTCTTTGACAGTGGGGTGTTAACATCTCCCACTATTATTGTGTGGGAGTCTAAGTCTCTTTGTAGGTCTCCAAGGACTTGCTTTGTGAATCTGGGTGCTTCTGTATTGGGTGCATATACATTTAGAATAGTTAGCTTTTCTTGTTGCCTTGATCCCTTTATCATTATGTAATGCCCTTCTTTGTCTCTTTTGATCTTTGCTGCTTTAAACTATGTTTTTATCAGAGACTAGGATTGCAGCTCCTGCTTTTTTTTTTTTTTTTTTTTTTTGGCCTTCCATTTGCTTAGTGAATCTTCCTTCTTTGCTTTATTTTGAGCCTATGTGTGTCTTTGCACGTGAGATGGGTCTCCTGAATACAGCACACCGATGGGTCTTGACTCTTTATCCAATGTGCCAGTCTGTGTTTTTTAATTGGGACATGTAGCTCATTTATATTTAAGGTTAATATTGTTATATGTTAATTTGATCTTGTCATTATGATGCTAGCTGGCTATTTTGCCCATTAGTTGATACAGTTACTTCATAGTGTCAATGGTCTTTAAAATTTGGTATGTTTTTTCCAGTGGCTGGTACCGTTTTTTCTTTTCCATATTTAGTGCTTTAGTAAGGAGTTCTTAAAAGGCAAACCTGGTGGTGACAAAATCTCTCAGCATTTGCTTGTCTGTAAAGGATGTTATTTCTCCTTTGCTTATGAAGTTTAGTTTGGCTGGATATAAAATTCTGGGTTGAAAATTCTTTTAAGAATGTTGAATATTGGGCCCTACTGTCTTCTGGCTTATAGCGTTTCTGCAGATAGATCCACTTTTAGTCTGATAGGTTTCTTTTTGGGGGTAACCCGGCCTTTCTCTCTGGCTGCACTTAACATTTTTTCTTTCATTTCAACCTTGGTGAATCTGACAATTATGTATCTTGAGGTTGCTCTTATCAAGGAGTATCTTTGTGGTGTTCTCTGTATTTCCTGAATTTGAATGTTGGCCTGTCTTAATGGGTTGGGGAAGTTCTCTTGGATAGTATCCTGAAGAGTGCTTTCCAGCTTGTTTCCATTGTCCCCGTCACTTTCAGGTACACCAATCAAATGTAGGTTTGGTCTTTCCACATAGTCCCATATTTCTTGGAGGCTTTGCTCATTCATTTTCATTCTTTTTTCTCTAATCATGTCTACGTGCTTTATTTCATTAAGTTGACCTTCAATCTATGATACCCCTTCTTCCACTTGATCAATTCAGCTACTGATACTTGTGTATGCTTCACAAAATTCTTGTCCTGTCTTTTTCAGCTCCATCAGGTCATTTATGTTCTTCTCTAAACTGGTTATTCTAGTTAGCAATTTGTCTAACCTATTTTCAAGGTTTTTAGCTTCCTTGCATTTGGTTAGAACATGCTCCTTTAGCTCAGAGGAGTTTGTTATTAGCCACCTTCTGAAGCCTACTTCTGTCAATTTGTCAAACTCATTCTCCAACCAGTTTTGTTCCCTTGCTGGTGAGGAGTTGTGATCTTTTGGAGGAGAAGAATTGTTCTGGTTTATGGAATTTTCAGCCTTTTTGTGCTAGTTTTTCCTCATCTTCATAGATTTATCTACCTTTGGTCTTTGATGTTGGTGACCTTTGGATGGGGTTTTTGTGTGGACATCTTTTTTTGTTGATGTGGACGCTGTTCCTTTCTGTTCATTCTTCTAACAGTCAGGCCCCTCTGCTGCAGGTCTGCAGGAGATTCCTGGAGGTTCAATCCTAACCCTGTTTGCCTGGGTATCACAGCGGAGGCTGCAGAACAGCAAAGATTGCTGCTTGTTCCTTCCTCTGGGAAGGTTTGTCCCAGACGGGAACCTGCCATATGCCAGCTGGAGCTCTCCTGTATGAGGTGTCTGTCAACCCCTGTTGGGAGGTGTTTCCCAGTCAGGAGCATGAGGGTCAGGAACACATCTGAAGAGGTAGTCTGTCCCTTAGCAGAGCTCAAGTGCTGTGCTGGGAGATTTGCTGCTCTCTTCAGACCCAGCAGGCAGGAATGTTTAAGTCTGCTGAAGCTGCACCCATAGCCGCCCCTTCCCCCAGGTGCTCTGTTCCAGGGGAAGTTTTATCTATAAGCCCCTGACTGGGGCAGCTGCCTTTCTTTCAGAGACGCCTTGCTCAGAGAGGAGGAATCTAGAGAGGCAGTCTGGCTACAGCGGCTTTGCTGAGCTGTGGTGGGCTCCGCCCAGTTCGAATTACCACACCTCTTTGTTTACACTATGAGGGGAAAACTGCCTACTCAAGCCTCAGTAATGGTAGGCGCCCCTCCTGCCACCAAGCTGAAGCATCCCAGGTTGACTTCAGATTGTTGTGCTGGCAGTGAGAATTTCAAGTCAGTGGATCTTAGCTTTCTGGGCTCTGTGGGGGTGGTATTTACTGAGCTAGACGACTTGGCTCCCTGGCTTCAGCCCTCTTTCCAGAGGAGTGAACGGTTCTGTCTCACTGGCATTCCAGGCGCCACTGGGATAGGAAAAAAAACTCCTGCAGCTAGCTCAGTGACAGCCCAAACAACCACCCAGTTTTATGCTTGAAACACAGGGCCCTGGTGGTGTAGTCACCAGAGGGAATCTCTGGTCTGCCAGTTGCGAAGACTGTGGGAAAAGCATAGTATCTGGGCTGGAGTGCACCATTCCTCACAACACAGTCCCTCACGGCTTCCATTGGCTAGGGGAGAGGGTTCCCTGACCCCTTCCATATCCCTGGTGAGGTGATGCCCAACCCTGCTTCAGCTTGCTTTCCATCAGCTGCACCCACTGTCTAACCAGTCCCAATGAGATGAGCTGGGTACCTCAGCTGGATATGCAGAAATAACCTGCCTTCTGCGTTGATCTCATTGGGAGGTGCAGACTGGATCTGTTCCTATTTGGCCATCTTGCTGTTGCTGCTGGTAAGGTTTTTTGTTTGTTTGTTTTAATTGTATTGATAAAATGTCTCCCCTGGCAATATTTAACTATAGACAAAATTTCTGATCCTGAAGAGTGATTGTTACTAAAATAAATTTTATTTTTTTAAAGTTTAATCTCATAGAAAACTAAAAAATAATGTTTAGTAACTAAATGTCTTGAACTAGTGAAGAAATAGATATATCAACTGATATAAGGTCACATTTTACATTTCTATAGTGATTCTCACATACAAGAGCAATAAACGATAGCAAATTTGACATGTTTTTTGAATCTTTGTCATGAAATAGATTATTTTGTTAATATAAACCCTTCCCTCACAGCCTTCTATGAATAATAAGATTACCCTGTAGTATGCTTGTAATATCTGGAGTCTCACAGCATTGTAATTCCAGTGAAACTGAAAACCTTTAAACTAGCCAAAGTGAGGAAAGGAAGGTGTCGTAAGCAATTTTATTCCTTTCTTAATGTACTATAGAACAAGGGTACTTCTTCAATTCCTTACTGGAGGGGCTTTTTAGAGAGTTTGCTCCACACAGTAATAAAAAACAAAAAACTTTAAAAGTTCATACATTTTGGTTTCAATAGCACCTCTCATATGGCTGCATTTATATAATGAGTTTTCATCATAACAACATAACAACACAGCACAGCTCCATTGGGGAAGAAAAGTGAATGCAATTGATTTCTATATGGCAAAAACATTTCATAAAACTAAATATGAGATGTCCACAGGTTTAGTAAACACACTGAACTTGGTAAGTAAGATACAGTCAGAAAACAATTTTGTTTTTTTTACCATCTGGAGCTTCAAATATACTCTGTAAAATCTCCTTTCCCTTTCTCTAGATGGTATCTTTGGCAGATAAATTGCTTTTCTCTAAATTCTGGGTATTAGAAGAGTGTCATTTTTCAGCATTAAAAAGTCTAGTATAATCCAAATCAACACTGATCTCTCATACAATTCAAACATTTTTCCCCCTATTTCAGTTCAAATTGACCAAATGCTTCGAAACCAGCAAAGGGAAAGAAGAATTTTAGCATGATCTCTCTCCACTCAACTCTTTGCCAGGGAAGGGAGAGGAGAGAAAAGGATGAGAAGAAAACGAGCAAAATATGTTTGCTTAGTTAATGTTGCTGATAATCTTCTACTGATTGCTGAGTCAAAGATTCAAATGTTGAGTATTTTATAGATATATATCGGAGGATTACTGGAGGCTACTCAATAGCCTTCATCCTCCACCATTCTGACATGGGTGATGCTCTCTATGGCTGATCTCATTCAAATGCCCAGTCTCCTTTTCTCCCAAGTTTTCCTCACCCCAATGCCTAGGTTCCTTTCAATATGACTCAATATTATTTATTGAGCCTACGGGGGAAAGACACACACACACACCATCCTGGTCCTTCCAAAATCTACAAGGGCACACATTTCTCCTGTTGCGCTCTCTCTTTTCTCTCCCATCATCAGATGTGACAATTAGCTTTAATTTTCTTAGGCATTTTCAGGTGAGAAGGAAGCATTCTTATGTGTGCCCTCAAGAATTTTCTTGCACTTAGCTGTAGGAGAAGCAGTCTTAGTAATTTCTTCATTCATAGTCTCCCTAGTATGTGAGTGTTTTTATTTTGGCCCTAGTCACTTAGCCAGAGACAAAGAAAAGCACATCCCTTTATTAACAGGAAAGGGAGGAAAGTGCACAAAGCCCCAGTCTTTCATGTATTATCTTCCAGAAAATGTTTCAGTAAAACCCCTCTATTTTACTATTTTATGTGGAAAGTGGGTGTTTTCCAGGGAGTAAATTTTGCTTCTTCTCCATTAGCCCTACAGAAACGTTTCTATCCACTCTTTGTTAAAATGTGGGAACATTCTTAACAATTTGCTCAATGTCTCATTCTATTATACATGTATATGCAAGTTACATTTTGTGTTTCTAGTTTGCTAGAATCAAAGACAGATTTATCATAAAGCTAGTGATGCAGAAGCTTTTGGTTTCTTTATTTGCATATCCTTCCCCCCTTTCAAGGTCCTACTGTAATTATATTTTTGTAATGTTGTATTCATTTTCTTAAACGTGTTCCCCAAACTGTATACAACTGAGGTCTGTAAAGCCTTATTTTGCCTTTTTTAAGGGTTGTATTTGTAATGTGTTTAGAGTAAAATTAAAATTATTTACTTTGCTCAAGTGTTGATATCAATCTTTATCTCTTATCAACCCCGTCTTAAAACCTCTACCCATATTCATGTTTAAGTCTTTCTAGACTCTAGAGTATAAACTAATGTAATAATCAGGTGTAGGAGTTGAATTAAACACAAGCTAATTTACTCTGCTACAAATTTAGGTAGATGTATCCACACATTAAGATCTCAGCCACCTGAGGATGGCATCCCAAACAGGAAGTTATTCCCACTGAATAATTTAATGCAGAAATAAACCAAATTTGGAGGTTTATTGTCAAGTATATTGGCAGGTATTCTATTGGCACATCTAATATTGTAGGCAGTCAATAAAGCTATTAATGAAATTAGATAATATTGGAAAATTGATTACAATGTCTCAAAATGAGCAGATATAAATATTAGTTCTATGGATTTTAAATGTATGTCTACTCTTGACACTGACGAAATTCTCAGTGTGGATCCATTGCTGCCTGACCTCCATCACTACTGCAGGCCTCTGTACCCCTTCACATCCTCTGGATTTGTGGGTGAGATACAGCAAAGAAGTTTGACTTTGTCAATGTATTTGGTAGAGATTGCATGGGCACTATATTAAGAAGTCATTCTTCCACTCACTCCAGCTGCCTCTGGATTCAGTCTAAAAGCATGTCATGGTCAATTAGTGATGCTGCTATAGTTGCTGGAATGAAAAGTGATGACACGTTTGCTATCAATCTGCCACTCATGGCTGACGATAAGCAGATGTGCTGCTGCCTGGTAAGTATTCTCATCATTATATTGTCCTACATCAATGTATTAAGATATATCCCACAGTCTATCTTAAAATTTTTATGAATACATTTTGTACAATCATCTCAAAGAAAGACAAAATCCCTACATTTTGTGTATTCATTTTAAAACATATGCAACACTCAGCAGCACATGGTAGGAAGCAATGACTAGAATGGAAATAACTGAATATAGCTTTTTGTTTCTCCATTTCTAATTCCACTGCCTCAGTATATAAAATGTAATATGATGTATTATTTATCAACACCAGTGCAGTGCTGCCGTGCAAATGTCACTCAATGAGATTACCATATATATTTGGCTGTACATAAAAATGTTTTTATGTGCTTTGTGATTATCCAACATTATGGAAATGTAGCAATGAAAGTTAAAGCAAATAAGAAAACTGTAGGAAGGAGAATTTTTTCCCGTAATAAATATGTGCAAAAATCCCAGGTAGAGAAAAAAGACTTCCTGCTGTCCCACCATTGCAGACAGAGACAGCAGCAGTTCGAGCTGGCATATGAGTTTCACAGCCAAACTCTGCAGAAGCTACTGCCTCTTTTCCCAATACCAGCATAGCAGTGCATAGCTGCTTCATGGTGTCCAGATTGGGGCATGACGGATTCAAGATGCATTCTTGAGACCAGAGAGAGACTGGTGTTTTCCCGCTCCCAGTTAATGGAATTTTTCTTTGCCTTGATTTAGTATTTTAGTGTCTAAAGTACTTAAAAGGGATGAAAGAAATTAATGTATTTAAGGCATACTGTTTCAGGCACTGGATTCAGTACTGTGTGTATATATATATATATATATATATATATACCATTTCATCATATATCTACTCTCTGAAGACATTTATATAGATGAATATGTATATTTATGTATATATTTGTATGTATAAGATACATTGTATACATGTATACATTTATACATGTATAAAATATATATTAATTTATATTTTATATCTTGATATAAAATATATATCAAGATATATATTCACATATATTTTTATATCTTGTTATAAAATATATATGAAATATTTATATTTATATAGTTATTTAATATTTATATTTACATATAAATCTATATTATATATTATTTATATTTATATAAAAATGAATATTATGTATAATATGTGGTATATGTATAAACATATTTATATGTATAAATATTACATATGAATAAATGTATTTTATATATATGTATATATAACATATGTAAAAATTTACATTTTACAGACACAGAAACCACAGATCAGAAAGCTGAAGTAATTTACCTAATGTTACCCAGAATTTACATCTAGAGTTATCTGACTTGTGCTATTCTGTGATACTACTGTGATACTAACTTGTGCTATTCTGTGATACTACTCCATCTCATGATAAATAGTTGCATTTTTCTCAATTATTTGTTGTGTTTTATCTTCCCAAAGCCCCTCAATTGTCTACTTCCCACTATCTTCTAGGTCAGACCATTTTTTCAACATATTCCAGAAATTTGGTCTGCTTTTAAAAGAAATATAAATTAAACAAATTTCTATAGTTTGGCCATATTTTATAATAAATATTTTCTAAATAGTTTCATCTTTATGCTTTTTAAAAATGAGGTGGAGTCTGGCTATGCTGCCCAGCTGGCCTCAAACTTTTGGTCTCAAGGGATTCTCTCACCTTAGCTTCCCAAGTAACTGGGAATACAAGTGCACACCACTGCACCTAGAGCTTTTTAGCTATTTTTTTCAGTTATTTCCATTCTAGTAATTGCTTCCTACCAGTTGCTGCCGAGTACTGCATATGCTTTGAAATGAATCACAAAATGTGGGGATTTTGTCTTTCTTTGAGATAATTGTACAGAATGCATTCATAAAAATTTCAAGATAGACTGTGGGATATCTTATTACATTGATGTAGGACAACATAATGATGAGAATACTTACCAGGCATCAGCACACTGCACCCACTCTTTATACTTTTACGATAATTAGAAATAATAATACTTAGAAATTGGTTGACCTATTTGCTCACCTAAGGCTTTATTCTCTATGTTATAGAATGGTAGCAATCATTCTCTGTGACTATCTGAGAAATACAAACCCTGGAAATCCAACTTATCCTAGCAGGAGCTTAACTGTAACAAAAATCTCTTACTATGCTAGGCATATATCATTCTCGTCAAAGATCTTCCTCCATTTTTTGCTTTTTATGTCTAGAGGCTGACCTACACACATGGTTAGATTCTGACCAAAGTCTTTATCCTTATAAATCACCCTTTGTCTTCACTCCTTGACTCATGCTTAGTGAATCACTATTTCATGAAGAGGTAATTATGTATTATTAGGCTCCTACATAGCACCAGATATGTATCTAACTCTTTCTGAAAACGTGGTTGCAAATGCGTTGTTTTCATAAAAATCACCTATATCTATTGCATACTTACTACATGCCAGTTTTTTTTAAGTTCCCTGCATGGACATTTGCACCACTTCTGCATGTAACTTACTTGTACCTTCAGGACCTTCTCCAGCCTGGTCATGTATATACCACTTCCGTTTGATGATGGAATGATGCTGTGCATAATCCACTTTATGGTTAGATGGGTCAGAAAGCACCCAGTTCATTAGAGGCAGTTCAGGTCACATGGTGACTTGATGAACCATAGTCATACGTTCAGTTTCCATGAAAGCCCAGTAACAGGCCAAGAGCTGTCTCTCAAAAGCAGAGTAGTTATCTGCAGAAGATGGCAGGGCCTTGCTTCAAAATCCAAGAGGACTCCACTGTGATTCACCTATGGGGTCCTGCCAGAGGCTCCAAACAACATCCCTATCTCCACTGACACCTCAAGCACCACTGGACCTGCTGGGTCATATGGCCCAAGTGGCAGAGCAGCTTGCACAGCAGCCTGGATTTGTTGCAGAGCCTTTTCCTATTCCGGACCCCACTCAAAACTGGCAGCCTTTCTGGTCACTCGATTGATTGAGGAGCCATGATTCTCTGTTTTTACAACTCAAATTAGTCTTTTGTCCATTCTACCTAGAAGTTTTCTGCTTATATAAATTAAGTAGAATTAAGTAGAAATGGAGTAGGCTTCCTATCAGTTTCACTTGTAGGAACACCGTCGTTAATTAGTCAATGCTAGAGCTCTACATGAGTCAGCTATTCTGATTGCTGCTTTGCCTCTGCCATCCATTACAGTAGCTACACCCACCTTCCCTTTGACAGTTAAGTGCTGCCTCTTGGCCCTTGCCACCTTGGGATCCAATTATTCCCACTGCATTTAAATTTTGCGGTTGAATGTCTGTGGTACCCACTGTTAGACCTGACATACAGAGATGAGCAATTACAGGACTCTTTAAAATGCAGGTGCCGCTCTCACAAATCTATTTTGCAAAGCATTGGTCAAGGGTATATCTTCGGGACCCTCCCAGCTGGGATGAGTAGGTCTAAAGTGACTAATCCACTCCACTATCCCAATCTCCCTTCCTCTACATTAACCCAAGGGAGATCAGTAATTTCCAGCTCGCTCACAATGGGCAATCTTTTAATCCATATTTCAGCTAACCAAGCAAATAAACTATTTAGAGCCTTTTTGTAACTCCCCTAGCTGTCACATTAAGTGCAGAATCCCTACTTAATGGGCCCAAATCAATAAATTCAGCCTGATCCAACTCTATGTTCCTTCCACCATTTTCCCACACCCTTAATATCCATTCCCATGCCTGCTCTCCAGATTTCTGTTTATATAAATTAAAAAACTCAAGCACTTCTTTAGAGTGTAGGGAACTTCCTCATGGGTCACACTCTGAACCTCACCTCTAGGGGCCCACCAGGACTTTAGTCTAGTTATAGGTCTAGAAGCAAACAGGGGTGTTGGGGGTGGCTTCTGAGGAGAATCAACATTATCTCCACTGGCCACTGCCTCAAGAGAGGCCATGACTATTGCCTCAGGAAGCACAGGGTTTATCTCCTCAGGCAAAGGTGGAAAGGATACACACACACACACACACACACACACGAGATATATTTATGTTATATGTATATAAACTACTATATATATATATATATATATATAGAGAGAGAGAGAGAGAGAGAGTAGTTTTTTAAGTAGTATTAACTCACACGACCATGAAATCCCACAATAGGCTACCTTCAAGCTAAGGAGCAAGGAAGCCAATCAGAGTCCCAAAGCTGAAGAGCTTGGAGTCCAATGTTTGAAGGCAGGAAGAATCCAGCATGGGAGAAAAATGTAGGCATGAAAGGCTAAGCCAGCCTAGCCTTTTCACATTTTTCTGCCTGCTTTATATTCACTGGCAGCTGATGATATGGTGCCCATCCAGATTAAGGGTGGGTCTGCCTTCCCCAGCCCACTGACTCAAATGTTAATCTCCTTTGGCAACATCCTCATAGACACACCCAGGACTAATACTTTGCATCCTTCAATCCAATCAAGTTGACACTCAGTATTAACCATCACATCACTATTACAAGGTAAGAAAGTATTTTCAACGAACTTACAATTCCAGAGTGCTAAGTAGTTTGTTTTAAGGTTATATCTTCTAAATTTATAAAACAGAACAAAACAACGACGATGACAACAACAAAAACCCACGTAGGTAGTGCTTTCTTATTGTTTAGTATTTGGGAAAAAAGAAAAAAAAGGACTTTTAACTTACTAAAATATTTGGTTATTTGGTTAAATTTACAGGTGTTCATATTCCTCAGAGGAAAACAAAATAAGGCAAAATCTTTGGGGGAACAAGATGGAGATTAGCAACTTTTCTTTTTAGACCTCTAAATTGCTTTTATATATGCTTGTTAAATGGTTTTATTTTTATACTTTTTAAATCACGAGCTGCATATTATAAAATGTTATTTATTGGTAAAGATCCTTATTGTAGCATTTTTACATATACTGAGTTTTGTCAACTCTCAGGTCACTCAAATGACCTTACATTATTCATCTCAGTGCATCATCTTTTATGTGCTATCATGATTTTTTTCTATATCTTAAAATAGTGATGAAAGTGAGATTCGATGTCACAAAGACTTGTGTTCCTATCGTCTATAGAAGCTTGATCTTAGGCAAGTTCCACATTGTCAATCCCAATTTCCTTACCACTAAACTATGAATAATAATGCCTGTAGTATTTGAGGGCTGTTTTAGGATTAAATGAAGTACTGAGCAATTATTTATTAGTTTCCTTCTCTTCTTCCTACATCAGTATCTTAGACAGGGTTATTTTATGTCAAGCACAGAAATTCACTTCAAAGTTTAAGCATAAAATAAAAGCTATTGAAAAGATACTCTGCAAACTCAGAACATCCAAATAAAAGATAACCAACTAGGTCTCAAGACAGGTGGGAAAGAGTACCCAGCAAGCTACCAGGAACCTAAGCAGATAGTTTAAAATTCTTCCTCTCTACTGCCAGATGAGTTCTCAACCTGCTTCTCTCTGTGGGACTACCTCATTTTTCTTTTATCTGTTGATCTGATTTATCTATTTTTCTGTGTAAATGGCTGGCTCAATTTTTTTTAAATTAATTTTACCTCGAAATCCACATGTTGAATCTAATTTCAGATTTTAGAGGAGAGAATCTGATTGGCTTCAGTTGGGTCAGTTGCCTGGCACTGATCTAATGGTCCACCGGAGGAACATAATTTCATGTGAAGTATTGTACATGCCAGGAGTCTACCTCTGTTTGTCAATACAAGATGCCAAGTATAAAGCAGGAACTGTGTTTGATATTATGTTTCATATGTAAGTGTTCACTATCTTTTAATTTTATATTTTCTACTTCACCTAGTGTCGAACTACGTACATGACAGTTTTTCTAATGCTGTTAGGTAGAATAAGAAGTCAATCAATATTTATTGAGCATCTGCTAGATAATTCACACCTTGTCATTTAATCCATAGAAAATACTTAAAAAGCAAGTCTTACCATTCTAACATTTTACATATTTATATAACAAGTCACAGAAATTCTAAGTGACTTTCCTATAGTCAAGGCACAGTAGAAGTAGGTAACAGAGGGGCCTCCTCTGTCTTACCCCCAAAACACATACAATCACCTCCTACTCTTAACCACTGCCCACATCATCAATAATTCACTACGGGACCTTGAGAAAAATAAGGGATGCATTTAAGAAATCCTATGATTTCCATCAGGTCTACATTCAGAGTAATGGCTAAGTAAGTGTATGAAAACCATAATGCTGCTAACTGTGTGATTTTGGACTGCTGACCTAACCTCTGTGTGTTTCCATTTTTTCCTTTGTATAAAGGAGATAATAATAATTTCTACTTTATAAGATTGTGAGAATTCAATGACATAATCGAGTGGCACATATTAATACTAACAGCTAACAATGATTGAACATCTTATGACAGCTATGCTTTAATTGATATTTTTGGTTAACACTCAATATTCATAGTGACTTCATGTTATCCATTTTACACATAATGAAAATCAACAGAGAGCTTTCCTTCTCAATTCCACACAGCTAGAGAGTGATAGGGCCAGAATTCAAACCCAGGTGTATTAGTCTGTTCTAATAAATACATAACAATACATAATACATACATAATAAAGACATAATAATAAAGACACTGTTAATAAAGACATACCCGAGGCTGATTATTATTATTTTTTAAAAGAGATTTCATGGAATCCCAGTTCCACATGGCTGGGGAGGCCTCACAATCACTGAGGAAGGTGAAGGAGGAGCGAAGGCACATCTTACATGATGGCAGGTAAGACAGCGTGTGAGGGGAACTCCCCTTTATAAGACCATCAGATCTCGTGAGACTTATTCACTATCGTGAAAACTGCACAGGAGAAACCTGCCGCCATGATTCAACTATCTCCCACCAGGTCCCTCCTATGACATGTGAGAATTATGGGAGCTACAATTCAAGATGAGATTAGGGTGGGGACATAACCAAACCATATAACCATGCAATATGGTTTTTCAAAGCCATGGCTTTTAAGTATGGCATTACACCGCCAACCAATAACTACAGACTAGTAAGGACTTAGTAACATTGGCTGGTCTTCTGATTTGTTTTCTGATGGCTCATGTCATGTAATCCATATCTTAAATGACCCTTCATAGTTATGCACTGCACAACATCATTTTGGTCAATGACAAACCACATATATGATGGTGGTCCCATAAGATTATACCATATTTCTACCGTATCTTTTCTATGTTTAGGTATGTTTAGATATGCAATTACTTGTCATTGTGGTATACTTGCCTACTGTACTCAGTACCGTAAGATGCTATACAGGTTTATAGCACAGAAGCAATAGGCTATATCATAAAGACTAGGTGTGCAGTAGGCTAAACCATCTAAGTGTGTAAGTACACTCTATGATGTTCACACAACAACAAAATTGCCTAACTGCATTTCTCAGAACATATCCTCAGCATGAAGCAACACATGACTGTAATTGTATAATTTGGCACTATAATGTAGATTGATAATTTATAACTGTCCCTTCAAATATACACCAGAATCATCTTTGCATTTGTTTTTTACACACAGGTGTCTATGCCTACTGTGTCTAGTGACCGTTCAAAGGAAGGTCCAAAACAGGTGTAATTTTAGTTAGCATCATGGTTGAATTCATATGTAAGAATCAATACATTAGTTCTTGGGGGTAGTGTTTACTGCAGAGGGGCCCACTTACTACCTTTATGAGACTCAACTTTGGTGCCTAGAAATTGGAAAGCCCAAGGATAGGGCCTGGGAAATTTAACAAATTCCCCAGAAAAAATTTGTGTACAACAAAATTTGAGATGTATTGGCTTAGAGTTAAGACTTAAATGGTGAGAAAAATTTATTTCCCAATTAGGCAGTAGAAAAGCCATGGAATAGAGATGCTGATAAAATCTCCCCGTTCACTAACCACCATGAGATGGTGCTACCAGGCCTGCATCTTACCCACATAGCAGATTGGTTGCTTTAGAATCTTTCAGGTTAAATGAAAAGCTGCCTAAGCACAATAAATTGTTTTGCATTTGGCTTGTCTTTGGGCATGACAGCCCCTTCAGTGTTTCTTCAATCAACTAATAGTTAGAAAACTTAGACTAGGGGATATTAAAGAATGCTTCTGTCAGCCACAAGGCTTGCAGATTTAATTTGATGTGATTTATAAATTGCTGCTGTTATTGATTCTGTTGTTGCTGGCAAACCCTGCTGCTATATAAAGCAGCTGCCTTCTGTAGTTGAGGTATGCCTGCATCCATTAATGGATGTCTTGGGCACAGACACAATTTCATAACAGATGTCATTTACCTAGACTGACACTGCATATGGAAATCCCTGCTGCTTTCCCTTTGCACACAGTGAGAGGAAGCTGTTTTCTTGCTACATTCAAAGTTGTATGGCTGTCAGCTAATGATTCAGAACGCAATAGCTACCTTTTAAAAAAAAATTCCACCAGGAGACATTTCTCAGTATGGCAAAAATAACTATCTTTGCAACACATTTCTTGTGAAACAGACAAAAAAAACTTGATATAATATCAAGAAGGAGAAGAGTGATTGCACACAAATAGTTATACATCTGAAGTCCTATTCCTATGCAGGTTTACCATTTCATGAGAATGATTGTTTTTATTTTTGTATTATACTGATTTTTTAAACTCTCATTTTTGTCTTAAGTCTTGAACATCAAAATTTTTAGCAAACAACAATCATTCATTAGCAGCTTTTCAGAAACAAAAATGTTTAAATGACAAATTGTTTATCAGGTGTGTGTGTGTGTTTCATTATAAAACACAATACTTACTGAGAAATATTTACATGTTAAAATTAAAGAGTACCTTTGCATTATGACATTCATCAGGCCTTTCTAAAAACTTTCTCCTCAGATGCCAAGAATCAACTCATAATTGTGTTAATAGGCCTGGGGATAATGCTTCAAATTAGAAATTAGATTTCATCTACCTGGGCTCTGATTTCATATGTGTGTGTAATGTGCTCTATTACAACTCCCCTTTTTAAGGAAAAAAAAGAAAAACCTTTTGAGAAAATAGCGTTGTTATTGAAAAAAAAGAAAAACCTCTTGAGAAAATAGCGTTATATCATTAATAGCTAACATTTGCTATGTGACTGGTACTTTCTAAGCATGATCTCATTAAATACGCACAGAAACTCTATGGCATGGATAGTCATTATCCCTTGGGGTAGTAATTAGTATTATTCACCAAATGTTACTTACTATCCACCTCCTGAGTATTTGGCATGAATGCACCCCCCTAATTTTCTGCCTCCTTTGAAATTAGGTATGTGTCTGCCTGAATCCTGAGTGACTACAAGGAACTGAGCACACTATCAATTGCCTTCAACATGAGAGAGAAATAAACTTTTGTTCCATTAAGCCACTGAAATATGGGTATTGTGTTACCAGTACATAACCTAGCACATCCTTCCTGATTTATCTTCATTTCTATTAAGAATCCTGGCCGGGCGCGGTGGCTTATGCCTGCAATCCCAGCACTTTGGGAGGCCAAGGCGGGCGGATCACGAGGTCAGGAGATCCACACCATCCTGGCTAACACGGTGAAACCCGTCTCTACTAAAAATACAAAAAAAAAAAAAAAAAAATTAGCCGGGCGTGATGGCGGGCGCCTGTAGTCCCAGCTACTCAGGAGGCTGAGGCAGGAGAATGGTGTGAGCCCGGGAGGCAGAGCTTGCAGTGAGCCGAGATTGTGCCACTGCACTCCAGCCTGGGCAACAGAGTGAGACTCTGTCTCAAAAAGAAAAAGCTGATGTAAATCTCAGGAGGGTAAAAGCCACGAACCTATGGTACTTTCTCCACTCTCCTGACTGGGTTCTACTTTTCATTTCCTCCTGAAAACGCTGTTACTAACGGCTCTGCTCATTTCTAAATTTTGTTAAAATTCCCATTCACTCCTCAATTTCACAGCATAATTTTCTCAGCTCCTTTAACTACCTCCTTTTCAGCTGTCTAAAGTTTTTAATGTTGCTTAGAAATCATCGCCCTAAAGTGGGGATCAGGGTGTGAAGGAGTTAAATGTTATAGGGAAAATCGATTCTATCACCTATCTATTGAGATACAATTAACAATTACCAATTTCAGAGCTGCTCCTCAAAATCATTGTGTGAGGCTTCATTTTCCTCCCTGGCTTGGGAAGTTTGAGTACACTCACTGCCCTCAAATATTATGGTCAATTTTTATTGTTTATTACGTTTTCACTCTGAGTAACCATTTTAAATATTCCTAAAGGACCTTCTTACCTAACAGCTCATTCATTATTGTCATTGAGGGTTGACAGAGAATTCAGCAACTTGACACTAGAGTTTGCTTAGATTTAAAAATCTAAACCATTTTTTTTTTGCTTATTGACCTTAGGCAATTTATGTAATCACTGTGTATCTTTTTTTCATATGTAAAATGGGGATTATAATAGAACATATTTGTTGAGATCCTTGGAAATATTAAATTATTTAAAACATCTATGAGGTTTGGGACAGCTCCTGAACACAACCCACATGCACGACAAAAGTTATAATCAGTAATTGCTCAAAGTGTAGCAGACTGTATAGCAGCCCTAGGTAAACAGAGCATAGTCTTTGCTCTCAGGATGCTTGCTCTCGGCGGAGGAAGATGGCACTGATTATTGCAATGCAATGTGCTAATTTTTCTAATGGCTCTAGATAGAAAAGTAAGTTAACATGGAGGAGGGAGAACTTAATCTTGGCTGGGGGACACAGAGGAAGCAAGACATGAGCAAAAACCGAAACATAAGTTTAATAGGTGGACAAGGAAATTCCCGGCAAAGGGAATAGCAAAAGCATGGAAATAGGAGCATGGACTTAAATAGTAGCAAATGGGAACATTTGAAGGAGCTGGAGAATGAGCCTACAGTTTGACCTTGCATTTGTGCTTCAGCTGTTCCTGTCTTATGTTTTTGGTTTTTGTCATAAGCCACTGCAAATCCTTTTTGCAATGATGTGAAGTACAAAAACAGATCATTTACAACAACAGTGCTTAGCCCTTAATACTTTTGTAAGAGCTGACAGCCGGCTGAGATGTCTAAAGAAAAGGTGGTCCTGACAGTGGGACATAAGGAAAGAGGAAGAGCATAACCAGAATAAGAATGGGACCAAGGACTAGGCAAGGCCTTTTCCACCTTTTACTTGTTTCTTATAACACTTCCACATTTTTTTGCAATGTCCCTGTGTCATTTCTACAAGTATTTCTCAGGCATTTTCTTTAACTGTCTTATTTTTTATATTTTCTCTGATTTTAAGTAATGTCAGTGACCGTTAAAGGCATGTGCTTGTTATAATTTTCTAATACATATTAAGATAAATATGAAAATAAATTTAAATATTATTCCATTGCCATCAAAATCATATTATTTACTCCACATGGTACATGTACCATATTTTAGAGAAAAATGTTCTTAACCAATCATGTGAGAAGATCCTGGCTTGAAGATAATGATATGTGCACTGGCCTGACTATTTTCATTCATAAAGCTTTTTAGAATGAGCAGATTTCTGAAAAGTAGTTAAGCATACTGAGGAAGTTACAAGAAAAGAAGAAAGCAAGCATCAACAGAAATGAGAATAAAGGGAAAAACCCAGTTGGTGTGTATTGCCACGTTTTGTGTCGGAAACTGTGCTTAGCACTATGAGGAATTAGAGGGTATACTCACCATTCTGTGGAATGAGGTGGGGAGGTGTGTGGGGGCATCTGTGAGTAGGCACCTAGCCTTACTAAATAGAGGCAGGATGTGTGCTTCAAGGGAAGTTCAAAGACAATGTTGTATGGAATTGGAAGGGGACAAAATCACATTTGGTTGGGAATGTCAGGGAACAAGTACCATAAAGCTGCCATTTCAGCTGGGCATTAAAGGGTCAGTGTAAATTTTACATGAGTAAAGCAAGATGAAACTGAAAACCATCATTCTCAGTAAACTGTCACAAGGACAAAAAACCAAACACCTCATCTTCCCACTCATAGGTGGGAATTGAACGATGAGAACTCACGGACACAGGAAGGGGAACATCACACTCCAGGGACTGTTGTGGGGTGGGGGGAGGGGGGAGGGATAGCATTAGGAGATATACCTAATGCTAAATGATGAGTTAATGGGTGCAGCAAACCGACATGGCACATGGATGCATATGTAACATGTACCCTAAAACCTAAAGTATAATAATAAAATAAAATAAAAAAGCAAGAAAAGGAATACAAAGAAGTTTGTATCTTCCACTGTATGATGCTGCATATCTGGTCATATACATAAGAACTGTCTTTGATGCTTGGAAACTAAGCAGACGAGGGGTATTGGGCCTCCAAAGCACATAAGATATCTTCCATTTGTACTTACAGATCCATGTCCCACACTTCTGTACCCACGCTGCCGTGTGCCTTGATAGGCTGACCCATATGGCTGCACCAACGAGCTCTCTGGCCTTTCGATATCTGGTTGGGTTTGACCAATAGTAACCAGTGTCAAGTGATTCAGTGGAAGTTAATTTCTGATTATTTTCCTGCATAGCCATATTCCTCTACAGAAGGTTTGAGCTTATGATGGGCAACCTTCTCCATATACTTACCTTCTCTTGAGAAAGGCTTTTCTTTCTCTTGTTGCTTCAGATAGGCATGGTAGCTGCTGATACCCTTAAGGTTTCCATAAACTCCTCCAGTTTATTTTTTAAACTCTCCTTACTGACCCTGCTGAAAAATGGCATCTCTTTTCTTCTGGAACTGTGACGGATATGATGAACACAAATTATACAAAGAATACAAGTTGAATATAGTAATATTAATTGGATATTCTATATTTATATAAAGTGTCACCCACCTAGTCCTTTTGAATGGCATTCTGCATGCATTATGGGAAAGAAAGAAAGACTTACTTGATTTTGCTCAGCCAGAGCATCTGAGTCAGTGTGAGGGAGCCAATGTATTTCAGATTTCTACACACCTGAGAGGCACTATGGCATAGATGTTAAGACCAGAAAATCTAGCAGCTAGTGCCTGGATTCAAATTATCTCTCTACTACTTGCTAACTATATAATTTTGTCAAAATTCCTTGTATTCTTTGTGTCTCGGTTTCCCCATCTTTAAAATGAGGCTGATTAGAATACTATCGGGTTTTTGTGAGAATTAAATGAATTGATGTTTGCAAAGTATCTGAAATGATGCCATATAAGTGCTATATAAATGTTAGGCACCATTATTATTATTTGATATAATAATACCTTAATGAATCCTTTCCTTTGGGGATATTTGAACCCTATAAGGGATTTTTAAAACCTATTCAATTGACTGAATAAAATAAAACCAAATGTTCAGTTTGGTCTGTATATGAATGGAACACAACCTATTATACAATGCAATAGGGTTCAGGTACAATAGTGCAGTCAGGATGATGAAAGGAAAACAGGTTTTTTGAGATCCTTTTCTTCCAAGTTCTGATCTTCTCCTGTGTCCCAAACCAGGATAATCCTACACCTACACATGGATAATGGTGCTATGTGATTCTTGTCTCACAGTATTACTAGTAGGTTTAGTACTTCCTTATTTTAGAGTGATAAACTATTTGCAGAAAATTTGATTTACATACCTGCAATGACTCAAAGTTAACTTCATATGCTACTTTAATTAATTTCCTTCAGATGTCTGCAATATTTTCTCAGTCTCCTTTGCTTTGTATCTTAAGAATAATTACATTTAAAATGTTTGGACTTACACTTCTTGGCAGTATTACACTATACCTCAAGTCCTACTTCTCCGTCTCAATCAACATTCTTTGATACTTGGCAGATTTTAATTCATAGTTTTTCTTGCAGCACATTTATTTTACTTTTGGGCCTCAATCCCCTTACTCAAAAAAGAAAAGATATGACATTAAATGAAAGCTTGAAATTCATTACAACGCTTGAGTAATACAACTAAACCTACTCTTTAGCTGCTGCCTGTGGTAGTTCTATTTATCTGTTTCATGTCGTATGTGACTGCAGTATGAGAACTTTCTAGAACTAAACTTTGTTTCCTTCCATCACATGAATTTGTCTGAATATGGTCAGAGATCCTAGTCCGTGGCGTAAGTGACGAATCATCACCCATGATAACCATGAAAATTTTCAGAAGGCACATAAATAATGCCATTGAGAAGAAAGTTTCAGAAGCTACTTTCACCATTGGTGCTGTGGTGTGAATGTTTGTGCCCTCTCAAAATTCTTATGTCAAAACCTGAATTCCCAAGGTGATGGTATTAGGAGGTGGGGTATTTGGGAGGAAATTAGGTCATAGGGACAGAGCCCTAAGAAATGGGATAAAGTCATATATAAAATAAGTCCAAGAAATATCCCTGATCACTTTTGCCATGTGAGCACACAGTGAGAAGATGAACCAGAAAGCAAGCCCTTAATGGACACTGACTCTGCCAGTATTTAGATCTTGTACTTCCCAGACTATGTAACTATAAGAAATAAATTTCTGTTGTTTATTACCTACCCTGTTTATGGTGTTTTATAATAGCAGTTTAAATGGACCAACATAATGGGGTATCCCATAGACCAGAATCCATACTGAAAATGAAGTATGATTCCTTGTACAGGTAAGGATGAACTTAAGTTATTGGGAAAAGTGAAGGATGTCAAAGAAGTAAGATCAATCCTAAGATAATAAAAACTGCATGTAATTGTTAGCCAACATAGATCATTTCTTGAATTAAGAGCAACCTTGTTGAGCTCAGAAGAATTACATAGTGAAAACTAGTCAGGAGTCCTCATTCCAAGGATTGTAAAACTAATTATCCTCATTAAGCCTCTTGCTATGTTTTTGCTCTGAGTCAGTTGCCAGGCTGATTTTTGGTATTAACTTCTGTACTTCTGGTTTCTGGGAGATCTGTACAATAAATTTCTTCCAAATTTCCAATAAATTTCTTCTATTTCTTACAAATAGAAGAAATATATTTTTAATTAAATAAGAATAAAGTTCTTATTAAGGAAAGAACTAATTTCTAATTGCTTCTTAAGGAAATATCTGGAAAATATCTCACCGTATTTTTGCAAAATGAATATGTTTCTCTATTATTGTTTTTTATTAAGGAGAAATTTCACAGTATACTTCTATCTTTTGACACATTCTTCTCAGTTTTTCAACCATATTTCTGTCATTTTCTAAGGCCCACATCAAAACAGCTCTATTATAAATTTCTGCACCTCATCTATTCTCTCCTTTGCTCTGCTGCAGACTCAGTGACTGACAATTTTGATGAGTTTTTTACCACACAGTAATGTCTTTGCACCATTGTTTTCAATGGCTTTTATAACTCAAACCATCTGGTCTTTTTTTTTCCTCCTTTTCCCGTTGTGTAAAACATTTTTGAAATACAGTGAAGGAAAGAAATGCAATCACAAACTGCTGTTTTGTGTTGTGCCGCGCATTAATTTTCAAGCTGCTTTGCTCTGCAGCATTAATTTCTCCAGTAGAATAGCAAAGTGTGGATGCCTTGAGGGCCTGAATTTGCTTTTTTCTTAATCATAAGTAATTAGAGAAACTGCCACATGTTGTTTTGGATAGTGTTTAAGTGCAGAAATGCTTTGAAAAGGGTATATATACAGCCAGATTAAAGATATCCAAAGGCAAATTGGTACCTTCAAAAGCTCAAATGGGTTGATTTGTTACTTCAACACTCTACAACACCTGGCTCTGTATAAAAGAGCTAAAGAAAAAAATACACAATGAGGCATCAAAAGGAAATCATGGTTCAGTGTCATTCTTTGTTGTACAATTAACCTACTAGACAGGAAGATGGCTATATATAGGATGAGGCATACCATTAAAGGCCCTCCATAAAGTCTCTCTCTCTATTTCACAAAACTCTTATTGGCTCTGTAGGATTTTTTCTTTGGGGTCTTGAAAGCATCTTAACCACAAAACTTCACTTTTAAATTATAAGTATCTTCCTTAAATGATACTTCTGTAAGGATAACGTTCATTTAATTATCTAAATGCCTGCTAGCCAGGAGTAAAACTGTGTTGAAAAATCAGCTTAAATAGGTTTTGAGGTTGAGAGAGCAGAGGCAGAAATCTAAAGGAAAGGAGAGCTGAAGGGATAATAGTGAGTCACCAAAAACCCAAGATAAACTCTTAGGATCTGTGTGGGGAATGAAAATTAAAGATGAGCTGATTCAATTGCTTATACATACAATAGGTAGCTACCTGGCTTCCAGTTTTTCCTAATGCAGTTAATTACAATGAAACTATTGAAACAAGTGTATTAGTCCATTCTCACATTGCTAATAAAGACATACCCAAGACTGCATAATTTATAAATTAAAGAGGTTTAATTGACTCACAGTTCTGCAGGTCTGGGGAGGCCTCAGGAAACTTACAATTGTGGCAGAAGGGGAAGCAAACACGTCTTCACATGGTAGCAGGAAGGAGAAGTGCAGAGTGAAGGAGCGGGGGAGCCTATCATCAAACCATCAGATCTCATGAGAACTCACTATCATGAGAACAGCATGAAGGTAGCCGCCCCCATGATTCAATTACCTCCCACTGGGTCCCTCCCACAACACATGGGGATTATGGGAACTACAATTCAAGACGAGATCTGGGTGGGGACACAGACAAACCATATCAGCAAGCTTTTATTCTTCTACCCAGCAATAACCACTATTAAATGTTAAGTTTAACAAAATGCCTCTTAATATTTCCATTTAATGAATAATATCTCCAGTACTCCCAATTAAGCACTGAAACATTCTGGGGGAGTTCTGACCATCATCTCATCTGGGCAACATGTTTAAAGGGAAGAGAACTAAAGAATAATAAGGAGGCTGGAGCAATAGCCAGTAATATCAGGAATGCTCCTGTTCGTATCAGCCTCTTCCATACCTTCCTGACCTGAATCAAGGTAGGATCCTGTAGCTGCATTGGCAGGACTGTAGAAGCTGCTAGTTCATGGATTACTTCTGGGTAAAATGTTAATGAAGGAAACTACATACCTTTCTAATTTTTAAGAAGATAATTTAAAATGCTAATAAAGACACATCATGTTGTAATTTGGCATTTACCTTCGATATAAATAGGTTATTACCATGTGTTTCATTCTAAAAGGAGTTGTTAACATCTAAATGTCTCCTAGACTATGCAATTGCAACTTTTGGATCTTAAATGAAATTCTTAAAAATTAAATGTCAAGACACTTCATGACTCTGAAAACACACAATTTTGATCACTTCAAATGATAATAACAATGGCAATAAACATAAGAGTGATCAAGAATACATAGACATTGCAACAGATACTTGCTGGTCTGCTAATGTCCATGAAATCTAATGAAATCTGTTTTTCTTAAGGAACTGGTAATTACAAGAAAAACTGAGACTATTTCCAGGAAAAGCAAATCACTAAGGTGTGAAGTTATCAGGAGAAAATGGCTTGAAGCAGTTTACAGCTACCAATCTATAGCTGAGTGCCATGAAGCAAAATCCTAAGAATAGATTGTTGTATGATCTTGTTCAAATTATTAATGAACTCCAAGATGTGGTTCCATCAGTTGTGAAATGTGAGAGATGGACTCAAAAAAACAAAAAAAACCTTTTAAATCCTGTCTGTGGAACGCTCTGGTTTCTGTAAAGTCACCCCAGGACCCACTACAGGGTTGTGTAGAGAGAAAATTGGGTGATGTTCCCGTCACAAATGTCATTTCCTCTTCTAATTCTGTCTTTACCCAGCAAAGGGCCCTTTGTTACCAGAAAAATCTCCCCAAAGCACAGCTTTCACTATCAATATCCTCTCAAAATGGACCCACACTGTCCTTAAAGTAGAACTTTAAGTCTGTAAATTGTGGCCTATATTTATTTTATCTAATTTTTTATGTTTTCGAGCTTCTGCCTTTGTTCATACCACTCTCATGCCTGGAATTTCTTTTTAAATTTCTGCCTTTGAAATATTTTTTCATGCCTCATATACCGGGTCAAGTAATATGTGTTACTAGAAAACCTTTCCTTTTCACATTTCCCCTGCAACACTTTTCTCATTCTTCCCTACCTTCACCCCTCTGCCCATTATATAGCTCCCTTTTATTTATAAATCCAAGGAGCATTGTGGGGTGCATGTGCACGCATGTGTGTGTGTGCATGCACACATATGTGTCTGTTTGAGAGTGAGAGAGAGATGCCTTTATTAAACAGAATCATTTCTAAGATAAGCACTATATTCTATTCATATCTGTATTTACATATGCGTATGTGCTCAGTAAATGTACATTGAGTAGAAAAGCATCTTCACTAAAAAGTTTTCCAGCCAAACTTTGTGTGAAAATCACCTGGATTGGATGATCTAAAGCTTCTTTCTATTTCTCAAGCTGTGGCGTTCTTTCAAAAATGTCAGTCCTATATGAACTTGTGCATGCATGCAGATGAGCTTGTCACAATACGCCAGAAGGCAATGCTCTCCTTGTAGGGACTGCCTAATGTGACAGTTGGTGATGGTTTTTGGTGATAACCTGTGGGCAAAATAAGCAACATAAAATTAGCTCTTATCACTGGCAGTGACTTCAAGGGAGTCTATAGCTAGAAGGGCATCACAAATTATCCCAGCTCAGTTCTGGCCCTCATTTTCTCACCCAAAATGCCTGACTGCAAACATATTCTTCACTGTCAAATATTTCCTATATTCCCCAGAGGATTTCGCATGTGTGGTCATGATGAATCTATGCCATCTGTGTACTACGCTGTTTTGCTAGGTCTCCACTGGAAATCAGCTGTGCCCACTGGGCATTTCAGTGCTTACTGAGTAGCTTCGGTTTTGTACCATGGTTCTGCTGAGTTGGCCACCCCAGCTAATTGTCTGGGAAAGCAATGCTCTGCCTGAGGTGGTGATTCTTGGTGCTTCTAAGGGCACTCGAATAGCACTGTTTCTTACACTTCTCACAAAATTTTGTATACAACCAGTTTCTTCAGTTTCTGCCTCTACCCTTCTTCCTGAAGGACTGAAACGTAGAGGCAGAAACTGAAGGGCCTGGGGCCAAGTAAGGGAAACAAGAGGTGTTCTTCCACCCTCCTAGTCTCTAAAACAAAGAAACAATACAGCAACAAAAATTGCTTCCCTTGGTCAAAATAAATAAATAAACAAACAACTATATAACGACAATAGCCCTACTACAATGAAGTCAGAAAAAGATACACACATACAAAAATCATGCTTATCTACTGACACCACTAAATACCCAGATACTCAAGAAATAACAATTTAGCAGGAAGCCCAAGTTCTGAGTCATAGGTTTGAATTAGCAGGGACTCCTATCTACAGAATCTACCCCCATCACCAAGGACATCTTCATTTTGTACACTTTCTCAAGCTTCATGTTTCGGTTTGTTTTACTGTCATTTCTTGAACAATCATTTTGTTCTAGACTCCTTCATATAACACCAAAAACAATTCTTGGAGGTTGGTGTTATTATCCTTACACATTTCTCTTTTAAAGTTGGCTCTGAGAGTAGCTTTAGTTTGGTTTTGCTTATTTTAATTGCGAACAGAGTAGATCGTCAATGTGCATATGCAGGAGTCATATACTTCCACAGAAATAAATTTTCATGTGTTCTTATACTGTCTCTGCATTGTGAACTCCAAATCCAAAATCAAAAGAATAAAGACATACATTTTTATTTTTTTTCCACATCTGTTTATTTTGCTTAACTTGACCTGATTTTTACTTTGGCAGGAGGAAAAAAAAAAGCATTATTTGTGCGTGTGATGAATAATGTAAGTAACACAAACAAAAATAGAAATGGGGTGACTGATTTAGACTATTGATTTTTTCCACTGCTTAAACCAGCACATCAGACAGTTTAAGCCACAGAAACCACATTCAGGTAATTAAGTAGAGAAACTGATCTACACTCAAAGGGACACAAAAGTATAAAGACCGTTAGAATCCACTGACGTAACCTGCACAGAAAAGGTTACCCAATCTAACTAAATTCCCCTAGAAATTATCTGAAGAATGAGGGCACAAACAAGGCCAAGTGCATTTGGAGTAGAAGAATGTCCTTTTCTGAATTAATTCCTGAATTCATATGAGTATGTTTTATTAGAATAAATTATGGGGATAGACGAGTTCTATTAAAACCACTTCAGAAACTGGAGTCATCCATGATTGTATATCTAGAAAACCCCATTGTCTCAGCCCAAAATCTCCTTAAGCTGATTAGCAACTTCAGCAAAGTCTCAGGATACAAAATCAATGTACAAAAATCACAAGCATTCTTGTACACCAATCACAGACAAACAGAGAGCCAAATCATGAGTGAACTCCCATTCACAATTGCTTCAAAGAGAATAAAATACCTAGGAATCCAACTTACAAGGGATGTGAAGGACCTCTTCAAGGAGAACTACAAACCACTGCTCAATGTAATAAAAGAGGATACAAACAAATGGAAGAACATTCCATGCTCATGGGTTGGAAGAATCAATATCGTGAAAATGGCCATACTGCCCAAGGTAATTTATAGATTCAATGCCATCCCCATCAAGCTACCAATGACTTTCTTCACAGAATTGGAAAAAACTACTTTAAAGTTCATATGGAACCAAAAAAGAGCCCGCATCGCCAAGTCAATCCTAAGCCAAAAGAACAAAGCTGGAGGCATCACGCTTCCTGACTTTAAACTATACTACAAGGCTACAGTAACCAAAACAGCATGGTACTGGTACCACAACAGAGACATAGATCAATGGAACAGAACAGAGCCCTCAGAAATGATGCCGCATATCTACAACTATCTGATCTTTGACAAACCTGACAAAAACAAGAAATAGGGAAAGGATTCCCTATTTAATAAATGGTGCTGGGAAAACTGGCAAGCCATATGTAGAAAGCTGGAACTGGATCCCTTCCTTACACCTTATACAAAAATTAATTCAAGATGGATTAAAGACTTAAATGTTAGACCTAAAACCATTAAAATCCTACAAGAAAACCTAGGCAATACCATTCAGGACATAGGCATGGGCAAGGACTTCATGTCTAAAACACCAAAAGCAATGGCAACAAAAGCCAAAATTGACAAATGGGATCTAATTAAACTAAAGAGCTTCTGCACAGCAAAAGAAACTACCATCAGAGTGAACAGGCAACCTACAGAATGGGAGAAAATTTTCGCAACCTACTCATCTGACAAAGGGCTAATATCCAGAATCTACAATGAACTCAAACAAATTTACAAGAAAAAAACAAACAACCCCATCAAAAAGTGGGCAAAGGACATGAACAGACACTTCTCAAAAGAAGACATTTATGCAGCCAAAAAACACACGCAAAAATGCTCATCATCACTGGCCATCAGAGAAATGCAAATCAAAACCACAGTGAGATACCATCTCACGCCAGTTAGAATGGCCATCATTAAAAAAAGCAGGAAACAACAGGTGCTGGAGAGGATGTGGAGAAATAGGAACACTTTTACACTGTTGGTGGGACTGTAAACTAGTTCAACCATTGTGGAAGTCAGTGTGGCGATTCCTCAGGGATCTAGAACTAGAAATACCATTTGACCCAGCCATCCCATTACTGGGTGTATACCCAAAGGACTATAAATCATGCTGCTATAAAGACACATGCACACATATGTTTATTGCAGCACTATTCACAATAGCAAAGAGTTGGAATCAACCCAAATGTCCAACAACGATAGACTGGATTAAGAAAATGTGGCACATATATACCATGGAATACTATGCAGCCATAAAAAATGATGATATCATGTCCTTTGTAGGGACATGGATGAAACTGGAAAACATCATTCTCAGTAAACTATCGCAAGGACAAAAAACCAAACACCGCATGTTCTCACTCAAAGGTGGGAATTGAACAGTGAGAACTCATGGACACAGGAAGGGGAACATCACACTCTGGGGACTGTTGTGGGGTGGGGGTAGGGGGGAGGGACAGCATTAGGAGATATACCTAATGCTAAATGACGAGTTAATGGGTGCAGGAAATCAACATGGCACATGGATACATATGTAACAAACCTGCACATTGTGCACATGTACCCTAAAACCTAAAGTATAATAAAAAAAAAAAAAAAAAAAAGAAACTGGAGTCATCGAATCTAGGTCAGAGAGTAGAAAATTTAAGAAAAACAAAACAACAAAAGCAAGTTCCACCCAAAGTGGCAGTTATAAAGTATCTGCTGAAGACAGAAGCACTGGCTGAAATGAAAATAAAGCATTCCTACCTGTGTGGAGCCTGAAAAGGAAAAGAGAATTACAAGAGGAAAGAAGATATGACTGAATTGAATTGACTTGGGTGTGTGAGTGCCAGCTTGGGAATTTTTTTCCTAGACACTCAGAGGGAAGAAGTATACCCAGTGTCACCTGCATATTCGCTCCCAAGTCCTTCCTCCAATGTTCCCTGCATTTATCGCACCATTGATTAATTTCTTTAAAACAACATCTTTTACGCTTTTCCCCTATTCCTCTGAAATTCACCAAGTAATCCTAACCTTCTCTCTTTATCTCTCCTGCAAATTATCTGTTGGTAAATTCCCTTTTCAAAGTTAAATGTCAAATCAAACAGCTTCTGAGACCTCTTATCCATTCTTGGCTCTAACTAATGAATGTGAAAGACCCCATATTACACTCGCCTCACTATTTAGTTAGCTTTCCTTTCATGCATAAGGCTGAAAGTAAATCCATATCTCATTTCCTATTTGTCAATGAGGTAGAGTATTTTTTCTCCTTCAGTTCACTAATTAAATTTATACCAATATCTCCAGTTTAAAGGTAAAATGAAAGCACAACCAGCAGTTCTGATTTCTTCTCCATTCCTGATAATTTCTCCTCATGTTACTTCATTTATGACAAAAAGGTGTAATGTTTCATCTTTCCTCAGACATCTTCATTCCTTATGTTATATCTTATATAGACCAAATTCTTCCAAATTGTCTCATCCTCTTATATTCAATACAACAAATTTCAGCACAAACATTACATACCTAAAATACTTTATATTATGACTATCATTTATTCACTTAACAAAGTTGCATGGAGCATCTATTAAGTCTGCAGTGCCAAAATGAAGACCTTTCCCTAAACAAACACATCCTTCTGTTAAAATTGAGACTACTAAAGAATGAAGCTCAGAGAAGTGAGTGACCCTCACAAAGTTTAAAAATAAAGAGTAAAATAACTTTGGATACTCTAGAAGTCTTAGTCCAACAACTTTAATAACAAACATTGAAAGCAGGAGTTTATAGCATCAATTTCTTTAAGTTGTCTTCCGATTTGTTTTCTTCCACCAATATTTTTCAGTGGAAAGTTGAGTAATATATGAATGCATGTAATTCAAAGGTGCCACATTTTTCTACATGTATAAAACAACCCAGATACCCAATGTAGACTACAGTCTCACTATTGGTGGTTGTCATAATAGCAGTGCCACTTGTCTTGATTTGCTATGATCTGAATGTGTGTGTTCCCCCAACATTCACAGGTTAAAACATAATCACAAATGTGGTAATATCAGGAATCAAGGCCTTTGGAAGGTGATTAGATCATGAGGGTGGTGCCCCGGTAGATGTGATTAGTGCTCTTATAAAGGAGGCCTTACTATTATTAAAAAGTCAAAAAATAACAGATGCTGGTTAGATTGCAGAGAAAAAGGAACACTTCTACACTGTTGGTGGAGTGTAAATTAATTCAGCCATTGTGGAAAGTAGTATACCGATCCCTCGAAGAGCTAAAAGCAGAACTACCATTCTACCCAGCAATCCCGTTCATATTCCCAGTGGAATATGAATCGTTCTACCATAAAGACACATGTAAATGAATGTTCATTGCAGCACTATTCACAATAGCAAAGACATGCAACCAACCTAAATGCCCATCAATGACAGATCGGATAAAGAAAATGTGGTACATCTACACGATGGAAACTATGCAGCTATAAACAAAAACCAGATCATGTCTTTTGGAGGAACATGGATGGAGCTGGAGACTACTATCCTTAGCAAACTACAGCAGGAACAGAAAACCAAATACCACGTGTTCTCACATACAAGTGGGAGCTAAATGATCATAACTCATGAAGACAGAGAAGGAAACAAGAGACTCTGGGGTCTACTTGAAGGTGGAGGTTGCAAGGAGGGAGAGGAGCAGAAAAGATAACTATTGGTTACTGGGCTTAATACTGGGATTATGAAATAATCTGTGTAACAACTTCTGTGCCATGATTTTACCTATGTAATAAACCTTCACATGGGCCCCTGAACCTAAAAGCTGTTTTTTTCTCTTTGTTTTTGTTTTTGTTTTTTTAAAAAAGGGAGGCCTGAGAGAAGTTGGCTGTTCCTTTCACTATGTGAGGAAGCAGCAAGAATGTATTATCTGTGAACTAGAAAGCAGACCTTCACCAGACACAGAATCTATCTTGATCTTGGACTTCTCAGA
Source organism: Symphalangus syndactylus (assembly GCF_028878055.3). NCBI lineage: Eukaryota > Metazoa > Chordata > Mammalia > Primates > Hylobatidae > Symphalangus > Symphalangus syndactylus. Next base: position 19,016,542 of record NC_072428.2, read on the forward strand.
CTCCAGAATTGTGACAAGTAAATTTGTTATTTATAAGCCACCCAATCTGTGGTGTATTGATATAGCCACTTGAATGGACTAAGATATTATGATTCCAGTCATGAACAGAAACTTTTTCACTGAATAATGAAGTTAGATGGAATGAAACAACTAGTAAGAGTGGTCGTCATCCTGGGTCAAGTTTTTAGGCACAGTTTACAGTGAAAAGTGGTTTATCAGTTGCTTACTGACAATATGAACAAGAAATTTGAGAACTCTGAATATGACACTCTTGCAAACTGCCACTCAGCTACCATATCTCTCCCTCTGCCATCAAACAACATCACCTAAAACAAAGTTCACATTTTGTTTTACTCTGCCCTACTCCTATGCTTCCTCATTAACAGTGTGGTAGAAATGATGTCTCCTCATATTTGTAAAGGGAGATACACACATTTAGAGCTCTTCAACATATGGCATCTTGCCCTTCTGCTCCTCCATTGCTATTTCTACTTGTTCCTCTACATTCCAATTCATCATTAAGTTTTATTAATGAGGAAGTGCCACTGGAATTTATCCTTTCATTTTTATCACCACTGTCACCTCCATGATTCACGTTTTCCCAGTTTCTCTGTTGAATTATTACAAGTGTATCCCAAATGGTCTCTCACCTTGTCCCTATCCATCATCTACCTTGGAGCTAGAATGTTCTCTTTTAAATAACAAAATGAGTGTTGTCATTTTCAGTGCCTGAAATACTTAAAACTCATTTGGTAAAGTCTGAAGATCTTAACATAATTCATAAAGTTGATCATCATATGTACCTGGCCTACCTCTCAAAGCTTACCTTTTTCTATGTATATAAAGTCAGATTTAGACATACCTCTCAAAGCTTACCTTTTTCTATGTATATAAAGTCAGATTTAGACATACCAAAACATGTGCAAGTCATCAAAATCGCCACTCTTTCTGGCCTCCAGGACTTTGCACATTTAAGCTCTCCGCCTGGAATTCCAGCTTTTCTTTCACTAATCCCAGGCCTACATGGTAAACAACTTATATCAAATCTCATCTAAAATGTCAGTCTATCTCTGAACTTTTTTTATATAGTTAGCTTAGGCTATGCATTCCTGTGGCTTGCAACAAAACTTTATTTTGTACTCATGTTTTTGTCTGTTACAGATCAACTGTGCATGAGTGATGGAACAGATTCGGTGTCTGAGACCAACACTGAAGGAGTACCCTTTATCTGGTTCAAGGCAGTCTCATGAAAAAGTGAGAAGAGACATGATGGAACCATATTTTACAACTTATGGGCTTCCACTGACAAACAAACATACCACTTCTACTGATGTTTCTCATTACAAAGCCAGTCATATAGGCAAGCACGATAATGAGAAATAAAACCTTGCTGCAGGGAAGGACTGGTAGAGAAAAACCTAGTAAGAAGCAGATGTAAATATTTAGATATCTGCCATACCTCCCTATGGAATGCTACCTTTATCTAAGTCATGTTTTTTTAATGGACCATTTCATATATATCTTAGTACAAAGATTATCATATGGCTATACGTATTTACATATCAGCTTTGAAGAAGAGAGGTAGTGATGCCTTCACACTTACAATGTTTGCTATATAAATGAATAAATGTGGAGCAGGGATTAAAATTGCCATTTTTTTTTAGAGCAGGTGTTCAACATATGTCAATTGAGTTGATCAAAAGTTAAAGAACCTGAAGTTTAGAGATATTTAAGAACTGGATGAAGGACATAAGGTTGAGTACATTCAGGGTCCAGGATTAGAATTCAAATTTTTTTAACATCTAGTCCATTGCTCTGTGTGAGGGATGGAAAAAAAGGATTTAAAAAAAATCACAAAATAGTGGTAGCAGCCCCAAAGACGGGCATTATACTATTAGAAAGTTGAAATGTTTGTGTAGAGTTTATTATTATGTAGTAGCAGTAAAATTACGTAATTTAAAATAGTAAAATTACTGTTGTTATTATGTTATAAATATTAAAACATGCACACACTCGCATGTATTCGAGAAATAGCTTATGTCATCTAAAGCTTTGCATCTATTATCCTTCCTTGGTTCTATTAGTTGATAGTAAAACATAATCCTCATCAGAACATAGACTATTTTCCTCCTGTATCTCAAGTTTATGTAACAGTAGAGGTCCTTGCTCATAAAAATGCTTGGTAAAAGCTCCTGCAAGAATTTTTAAATAGAATACATTTTGGGAAACACTACTGATGGTTCAAAGCTAGTTTGTTAAAAGGAGGAAACTTTTTTTCCTATTAATGGTTTCTGTGCTATTAAAACTCCCCAGTCGGCTGTGTTTTGTGTCTAGATACTCATTAGCTTTCTAGGTAATGTTAGCAAGAGAGAGGCAATTTCCCTTCTCTCAGTGTCTTTCTTCTAGCCTCATCTGCCATAGTCTGTACTATCACTGGTACACTCAGATGGGAATTTTAAACTGATTGGTACTGATTGGTACTGTCATCTTTTGTGTATTTATTTACATAAAATTTATATGTTAAATATTTATTTAACAAATACTAAACATGTACTATATATCAAGCATTGTTTTAGATGCTGTGAATAAAACAGTTAAAGAAAAAAAGAGGACAAAATATACCTGACTTATGAATTATAAATTCTAATAGAAGGAAGACCAACAATCAACAGAAAATAAAATACAAGATTTGCCAGATAGTGACTTGATGAGGTGCAGTAAGAAAAATAAAAGCACAGAAAGGAGATACAGAGTGGTGTGGCAAAGGGATTGTAATTTGAATAGAGTATTTAGAAAATCCTTCACTGATGTGAAGATACCTGTGCAAAGACCTGAAAAAAGTGAGAGATAAAGCCCTAAGACTACCTGGGGGAAAAGCATTTCAAGCTGAGGGAACAGCAGGTGCAAGAGACCTGAGGTATAAACCTACTTACCTAACTGAAAATCATCAGGAATGTCCATGTGGCTGGAATGGATTATCCAGGGAAAGTGTGGATCAAGGAGAGGTCGGGGGGCAGCATAAGTCCAGGTCATGCCAGTCCTGGTAGGCCATGTAACAACTAGAGTTTATTTACTGAATGCTATATGAAACCAAGAGAAGATTTTGAGCATGGAGATTAAATGAACTAACCTGCATTTACAAATATTATTTTGGCATCTGTATAGACTGGAATATATGTGTGTGTGTATGTAAAATATATAAATATATATTTAAATACACATATATATTTGTATACAAATATATATGTGTATTTAAATATATTTTTATATACATAAGTATATGTATATACTTATATATAACATATATACACATACACATACATACCTATGCATATGTGTATATATATGGTATGGTATATGTGTATATATATATATCTATATATATAAAACATATATATGTATAGTAGAAATTGCAGCTTGTTTAGAAACAAGAATCCCTATTTTCTAGTTTAAGGAAAAGATTAATCACATGAGAAACAGATTTATTCCTGGATCTAGAGTCTTGAATAATTGAGAAAGAAAAGGAAACAGAGCCCCAATAAAGGGGCTGCCTTAGGGGTACAGTGTCCATTCCCAGTAATAAGTGAGCAGGCAAGGATTTCAGGAACAGATGCAGAAAGATACGTAGATATGACAGTGGGAGCCAAAAGAAGTCATTTTTATTGCTTTTCTTCAGTGAAATACAAAGAAAAACTCTAAGTCTAGAAGGAGGAAATTATAGGAAAATTTGGAGGTTTGAGAAGGGAAGAGGAAGCATGAAGTAGTTATCTACGGTAATGGAAGAGTGAATGGAGCAGGAAAATAAAACAGGATTGTGTGGCTGCACTAAGGGACCATTTCTGGTTAGTATCATAAATTTAAAATGAAACCTGCCGGAATGTTTGTGAATCTTTCATCTGCAACAATCAGTTTCTTGAATGCAGGTGTGTATAAGTAGAGATTTTTATTAGTATTGGAATTTTCCAGGTAAGTATGGTAAATGTTAAAAGGGATGAGTGTGATGATGATGATGATGGGCCATAAGGTCTAAGCTAGTTTAATAATAAACCTGTTATGGGGAAAGAAAAGTGAAACATAGCAACAATGGATAGCAAATGCTGCCTCCATTAAAAAAATGTGGGAATTAGAATTCTTGAAGGATTGAAGCGGAGAAATAGGAAATGGTGTCTGATATAAGGTATTTGAAATTGAGATTGTAAAGCAAATAAAGTTTTATCAATGATAAATGAATAGCTGAAGTGGAGTTAGCAAAAGATAATCAAAGGGAAGCGAGTTAAAGAACTGGTAAGTCGTGGTATTGAAAGGATCATCTACACGGTTATTGAAAACACTTGAATTATCACAAAAATACTACTGAAGAAAATGGTAACAAGCCTGAACCCAAAATCTCTAAGGAATGAAGGTAAGTAATCCAAGAATCTAAAAGTGACCACAGCAAGGAAGGTAGTTGCTAGTACTATCTGGAGACATGAAATTATGTGATTCAAAACTAGGGGGTTTGAGGAAGAGGAAAAGTGACAGATCTATAACAGCACTGGGGACCCAAATGACATACATCTTAATTCCAGATAAGGGGGTATGTCTGTCCAAGAATCACATCTTGAGAGGGATGAAAGGGAAATAGTATCCTCAGGAAGGAGTCAGATTCTCATTAGAGCAAGAAGATGCAGAGAGCAGTCAGAGAAGAACTTGATGATACAAATAGTTTAGATAATGGGTTTTGAAAGCCACAGTGGAAAGGTTTCAGGAGTTGGAATAAGCCAGGATATGGGGTGATAACAGGCAATGTACAGAATATGAGAGTCTAGTGCTGTAGGATGACATTAGAGTTTTAGACTGATGTAGGCAGGAATGAAGAGCAGAATGGAATTTGCCCTTGTATTGCCAAGATACAAGGTAGTAATAAGGCTGTGATGGCCAGACAAAAAGGAAGAGTGAGTCTGAACAGGAACACAAAGTTCTGGGGCTCTTACCTCCACATGACATGATTTTTACATACTAGTACATGTGTGTAATAAACTTACCTCTCTGAGTATTGTTAAAGCAGCAGCAATGCATTCTTCATAGTTTTATCTTGTTTTCTTCTATTTTTCAAGGAATAAATTCCAGCTTCATAATCTGACATGGTTGTTGATTTCCATATCTGACTCTAGAATATTTTTCCTTTTATATTTTTCTTCTCAAGTTCAAGTTCTTACACTTTTTTATGAAGATGCATTTCATCATTTCACACAATGACCTGTTTTTGGAATACAAAGAACAAAAGTTACTGATTAAATTGTAGTTATAAAAAATGTTTCCTTCATAATGTGTTTTCATTTTTTTTGTTTGTTTTAAAGCAGTGGAGTGGGGTGGCTAAAAGCATTAGCTTGGAATAAAGATAGGCCTAAATTTGAATCCAAGCTTGGACGTGCATTGTCTCTGTGACCTTGGACCAGTTATGCAACTGCTCTTTGCTTCAGTTGCCTAATCTTTAAAATAAGGACATTTTCGAAGCTAAATCAGGCAATGATTATACAGCACCAAGATACTGCCTGACACATACAAAGCATAATAAATATCTGATATAAGTACAGCTACATTTTAGCATTCATTATTACGATGACTACTAATCATTATTAAAAATGTATGATATCTTGAGTAGTGATTAGCTAATAATATCAAATTTTCCTTAAAAATTAAGAGTTGTTAAAAGAGCTATTAATTCAGTGCACCTGTATAATGTGTATATTTTCCAAAATATCAAGAATGTAAATCACCACGAGATAGAGGATCTTGTTCTATTCCTGCAACAAGAAAGCTGCACGATTTTATGAACAAGATTAAAATTAAAATGTAAGCCCTAGAACAGTGGCCTTCCCTTGGTAGGCATGCAAAATATGTTTATAATTTTAAATGTATTATTATTTCAACATCATAACCTTAAAAAATCAGTATGTTTTAGCAGCATTTTATTGAATTTCTGATATCACAAATATGTAAAATTAGAATGCCCTGGGAAAAGGGTGTAAAGGAAGACGAATTCCAGCAAATACAAAAACTCATCTAGTATTTATAGACACATTTTCTATAAAATATATTAAAAATCCAAGAAAACTGTTTCGAACTTACGCATTTTTTTCTTTCACTCAGGGCTTTTTTTTTTTTTTTTTTTTTTTTTTGAGACGGAGTCTCGCTCTGTCCCCCAGGCTGGAGTGCAGTGGCGCAGTCTCGGCTCACTGCAAGCTCCGCCTCCCGGGTTCACGCCATTCTCCCGTCTCAGCCTCTCCGAGTAGCTGGGACTACAGGCGCCCACCACCACGCCCGGCTAATTTTTTTTTGTAGTTTTAGTAGAGACGGGGTTTCACTGTGGTCTCGATCTCCTGACCTCGTGATCCGCCCGCCTCGGCCTCCCAAAGTGCTGGGATTACAAGCGTGAGCCACCGCGCCCGGCCTTCACTCAGGGCTTTAAAACTTTCTTCTATAACTTCATTCTTTCTTAACTTACAGCCACACAACCAATTTGGATACCACCCCTACACAACTGTTCCTTTACATTCTATGCTGCTGTCATGAGATGTATTTTATTAAATGACACGAAGGTCTGGTATTTTGTGAAATGATGCTAATTAGCTGAGACTCTCCATTAGGGCTATAAAAGCAGGTAGAAACTTGTCACATGAAAATGATCCTCACCTCTATGAATATGCTTTTTAATTAAGGTTCTAGTAACTGGCTGACAAGAACTCATGAGCTTAGTGAACAGATCTGAATGTAATTAAACATTTATTAAGTGGCCCAGATCCCTGTTACAATTATAACCTATCTACCCTTCACATAGGTTGCAGCAGGAAAGGGAGAGGGAAAAAGAAAATAAAATTATAGTTGCCTCCATAATCCACCTCTCATCTCCATCAAATGGTCCTTCCTTCAATTAACAGAGTTAAAATAATACAGTCAAAGTCTGTTTATTGGATTTTTAAAGCACAGAGTCCAGAGACTGCTTGTTCATTATAATGGCACTTACTAAACTGCCTTGACAACTTTCACTTTTGTTAGCAAAGACTCGGCGGAAGACTGATTCAGGCATAGCACCAGTGAACCAAGGAGCAGCTCTGCATATCAGAAATGTAAAATCAGGTCAGGAAATCAACCTAATAGTTTCCTGTGAAGATGATTTGGCTCTTTTATTATGTATTTTAAAACAACAGAAAGTCTCCTCATTTTTCACTTATTGATACTCATTTATCAAAATGTGGTATTACTCATGATGTAGACAGCAGGGAAATCTGGGGTTTGAAGTACTGCATTGTGAAGAAGTAGTCTAACACTTAGAATAAAAGACATTATTTTCAACTATATGGAACCAGGTACAATTTTTTTTCTCAGATATTAGTGTTTCTATTCTAGTAGAAACCTTCATTATCTGTTTCTTCATTGTCTCTTTTTTATTTCTTTTAGGGAAGGCAGCTGAAAGTATCAAATATACCTACATGTAACTATGAAGTTCCACATTATTTTGTCTCATACACTGAGAATATGATTACATTAGAATGACGAAATTCAAAGTTATACATTCTGAAATTGCTCTATTTCTAAAGCCATGTCAATATTCTATTTCTTATATATTAGTTTGAAAACTGGCCTACTATCTGATTAGATGAATGTTGGCAGTTATTACTAATGATAATTTGAATGTTAAGTAAGTACAGAATATATGCAGCCATGAACTACATAATGGTGGAACACATATACAACTGTGGTCTCATGAGATTTTCATGGAGCTGAAAAATTCCTACCACCTGGTAACACCATAGCCAACATAATGTCATAGCACAATATATTACTCACGTTTGTGATGATACTGGTGTAAACAGGCCTGTTGTATCAAAGTATGTGATATGCAATTATGTATAGTGCACAATATTTGATAATAATAATAAATGAATATGTTACTGGTTCATATATTTACCATACTACACTTTTTATTGTTATTTTATAGTGTACTCCTTCTACTTATATTTTAAAAGTTAAGTATAAAACAGCCTCAGGCAGGTCCTCCAGGAGGTAGTGTAGAAGAAGGTATTGTTATTATAGGAGATGACAGCATCACACGTTATTGCCCCTGAAGACCTTCCAATGGGACAAGATGTGGAGGTGGAAGACAGTGATATTGATCATCCTGACCCTGTGAAGGCCTATGCTAATGTGTGTTCTTGTGTCTTAGTTTTTAACAAGAAAGTTTAAAAGTAAAAAAAAAAAATTAAAGCAAAAATAGAAAAAGCTTATAGAATAAGGATATAAATAAATAAATAAAATGTTTTTGTACAGCTATACAATATGTTTCGAGCTAAGTGTTATTACAAAAGAATCACAAAGTTTAAAAATAAATTTATAAGGTAACAGTTACAGTAAGATAAAGTTAATTTACTGAAAAAAATATTTTTATAAATTCACTGTAGGGTAAGTTTACTGTATTTTTAAAGTCTACACTCATGTACAACAATGTCCTAGGCCTTCAAATTCACTCAAACCTCACTCACTGACTCACCCAGAGTAAATTCTAGTTCCATAAGCTCCCTTCATAGGAAGTGGCCAATATGGGTATACCATAGTTTAATTTTAAAACCGTGTTTTTACTCTACATTTTATATGAGTAAATATATTTAGATACACAATACTTACCATTGTGTTACAATTGCCTGCAGTGTTCAGTACAGCAACCTGCTGTATAGGTTTGTTCATACAATGACAAAATCACCTAATAATGCATTTCTTAGAACATATTTCCATTGAAGCAACACAGATATCTGTATCTTATTTTGAGTTCTACTCATTATCAATAAATTATCATTTTATTCATTTTCACAAACTAAGTCATTAAATAAATTCTTGAGAATATGTCTCTTTATATTTAAAATGAGTCTGGTATCTGAAAAAGCCTTAAATTTTTGAAAGAATAGTTTATATGAACTTTGAATTTCTATTTGAAAGAAAAACACGCATGTACAAAAACTCAAGTACTGTTAAAAAAAAAAAAATCCTAACAAATGAGAACAAAAGTTCCAGCCTAACTTTAACCTGGATTAACCTCCCTGTTCTGTCCCATAGCCATAGCCATCTCTTAATGATGAGTCAATCAATGTTCACTGGACTTAGTTATGAGCCACTCTTGCTTCTTTGCCACTTAAATGTTTAAAAAATAACTGAATAAGTGAAAACTCAGGAATCGTATAAAATGGAGGAGGTGGTTCTGTACACAGAAGGTTGGAAGCTCAGTTCCTAGGGTGAGAATTAGTAAACACATGTGACTGACTGCAAAAAGTCAACCTAATAGACTAGAGCAAAGAAGCATCAACCAGGGAGAATGACTTACAATACCATTTATAAGCTAACAACTCCCAACTTTGTCTTTAGCCTAGGTTTTGTACTGAGCCCCTCATGTATCCAACAATCTGCTTGATATATCTACTTTTGTGTTTCACCAATATTTCATCTCAACGTGTTCAGAAGTAAACTCTTGAATTGCAACTCCTAAATATTAAAGCTTCTCCTACTTTAATAAATTATGCTAAATCTATCCAAATGCTCAAACCAAGACTGAAAGATTTTTTTTTTAACTCCTGGGTACTCCACCACCCGTATTTATTCACAGGCTATTAAAAAATTTGATACAAAATATACATATCTCAAATGGATAAACTTCTCCCTCCTTCCACCATTATAGTCTAAGCCACCATTACCTCTAGTCTGGATTAGGGCTATACAAATTCAGACAGTAGAAACTAAGTTAGAAATTCCAGCTAGGTAGAAATTGCAATTATAAGTTGTGAGACACACTGCTTCTCTAAACAGAGATAGATAAATTATAAATAAAGTGTAAAATTTATTTTAAAGGCCCATATGGGGAAAAACATGATAAACATTTGCATGGATCAACATGCAGAAGAAACTCCACGTGTGGGCAAGGCTTAAGCCACATAAATACTGGTCTCTGTGTTCAAAATCAGGCAGAGTTACCTGGGAGTTCAGGTTTATGGGGTAATAGAAACTAAGGATTCCAAGTGAGATAGTGAGCCAGATGTAAACTCAATGTTTGAAGCCAGGAGCTACAGTAGGACTCTCAGTCACAGGAAAGAAGGGCCACAGAATCTGATGCAGGTCACTTCCCAGGGCTACAGAAGGCTTCAAGTCTGCTGCTGGGATTTCGAATATAACCACTAAAACTATGAAAATGGGATGAGTAAAAATGCGAACTAGAAAGAAAGCTAGACATTTAAAAATGAACAGAGTAGGTAGGACAAATAAGTTACAAAATAGTATGTCAGATATAAACATGTCAGCAATTATATAAAATAAAAATGGGCTTACTGTAGTTAAAAGATAAAGTTCATAACACTGGGTTTTTAAAAATCAGGGATCTACTTTCTGTCAATGGATTATATCCAGGGATAAAAGTAAGGTTGTCAAATATGACCTGATAAAGATATTTACGAAGTACTACAGCAGACATCACTCTTAATGGTAAAATACTATCTTCTTCCAGAGATCAGTGTCTGTCAGACAAGAATTTTTGTGAACAACACTGTAACATTAATCTTAGCTACATCAGTAACACAAAAAATAGGAGAAACAACAAAATAAATATTGGAAAAGAACACCTACAGCTTCCTCCAGTTATAGATTACATGACTTTGTATATAGAAAATAGAGCAAAATATTAAGAGAAAACCTAATGGAACTGACAAATTTAGCAAGGTTACTGAATATAAGGTAAATAAACAAATGTCTATTTTGTTTTCATAAACTAGTAACAAACAATTTAGAAAACATAACTGATTTATGATACAATTAGAATAGCACAAATAATAAAAAATTTAGAAATAAGCTTAATTAAAAATAAGCAAAAATCATCACAACGCAAGAAAGCATTTTTAAAAGCAATTTTAAAAGAACAAAATAAATGGAAAAATGTACAATATTCATGAGTAAATTATTAAATGTGCTAAGGATGCCAATTTTATAAAAGTTGATTAATATAATCAAAATAATCCCAATCAAAATATAGTCAATGTTTGTGTGGAAATTACTAAGGTTATTCCAAAACTATTTGGAAATTCAAAGGCATATGAACACCCAAGTTAATACTGAAGTAGAAGTACAAACTTAGAGAATATGTAGTAGCAGATATAAATACATATTATTAATTTATTTTTAGTGTGATATTGATGCAAGACTCATGATGGGATAATAAAACAAACTAGAAACCCCAGAAACAGACTCATACATCTCTAAGAAAAAGTAAGGAAAATGGTTTTATATATGCATAGAAATACTCCTGATCAATGAAAATACCAAGAACTATATAAAGATATTAATCAAAAGAAGCAATACATAAAAGATAATATAAAGTATGACATCATTTATATAATAAAGCAAGTAAATAAACTTAAAAAATATGTAGTTATGCATAAAAAGATTGTAAAAATATAAAGAAAAACTGGGGTATCATTGCCACAACAGCCAGTGATAATCTCTAGATAGGATGGAGAATGTTGTGATAAGAGATAGGCATAATGTTATTAAAAGAACAAAAAAAATTAAACATAAAGAGAAAAAAACAAACTTGCTTTAAAATTTATTTTACTGTTAATAATTAAAAATCAATCTGTAGAGTGAGACAAGGTATTGAAACACATATAACAAAATAATTTTTATCCAAAGAATATATTCATACAAATCAATTGCAAAAAGACAGAAGCCCCAATTAAAAAGGCCAAAATAGTTAAAAAGGAATCTGAAAAAGGAGAAATTCCAATTGATGTAAAAACAAAGGAAAATATGCTCAACTTCATTAGTGATCAGTGAAAGCAAATCAAATCCAAAAGGAGATTTATAGACACCATGATTGAATAATCTGCCTAAAAATAGAAACTGATAATACATAGTATTCATGACAATGCAAGGCAGCTGGAACTTTCATACACTTATGATGGAAGTGTAAGTTGAAATGACTGCTTTGGATCTCAGTAGTTTTCTACTACTATGGAACATAAGCAAACATTATGATCAATTACACTTCTAAATATATTTATTTTAGAACCCTAGAAGAAAATCTAGGCAATACCATTCAGGACATAGGCGTGGGCAAGGACTTCATGTCTAAAACACCAAAAGCATTGGCAACAAAAGCCAAAATTGACAAATGGGATCTAATTAAACTAAAGAGCTTCTGCACAGCAAAAGAAACTACCATCAGAGTGAACAGGCAACCTACAAAATGGGAGAAAATTTTTGCAACCTACTCATCCGACAAAGGGCTAATATCCAGAATCTACAATGAACTCAAACAAATTTACAAGAAAACAACAAACAACCCCATCACAAAGTGGGTGAAGGACATGAACAGACACTTTTCAAAAGAAGACATTTACACAGCCAAGAAACACATGAAAAAATGCTCATCATCATTGGCCATCAGAGAAATGCAAATCAAAACCACAATGAGATACCATCTCACACCAGTTAGAATGGCCATCATTAAAAAGTCAGGAAACAACAGGTGCTGGAGAGGATGTGGAGAAATAGGAACACTTTTACACTGTTGGTGGGACTGTAAACTAGTTCAACCATTGTGGAAGTCAGTGTGGTGATTCCTCAGGGATCTAGAACTAGAAATACCATTTGACCCAGCCATCCCATTACTGGGTATATACCCAAAGGACTATAAATCATGCTGCTATAAAGACACATGCACACGTATGTTTATTGTGGCACTATTCACAATAGCAAAGAGTTGGAACCAACCCAAATGTCCAACAATGATAGACTGGATTAAGAAAATGTGGCACATATACACCATGGAATACTACACAGCCATAAAAAATGATGAGTTCATGTCCTTTGTAGGGACATGGATGAAACTGGAAAACATCATTCTCAGTAAACTATCACAAGGACAAAAAACCAAACACCGCATGTTCTCACTCATAGGTGGGAACTGAACAATGAGAACTCATGGACACAGCAAGGGAAACATCACACTCCAGGGACTGTTGTGGGGTGGGGGGAGGGGGGAGGGACAGCATTAGGAGATATACCTAATGCTAAATGACGAGTTAATGGGTGCAGCAGACCAACATGGCACATGGGTACATATGTAACAAACCTGCACATTGTGCACATGTACCCTAAAACCTAAAGTATAATAATAAAATAAAATAAAACAAAATAAAATAAAATAAAAAAGAAAGGTGTCCACACACACCAAGAGTCACATAGAATAATGTTCATAGCACTATTAATTATTATAATCCAAGACTAGAAAAATATGTATTTTAATCAACATTTTAAAAATAAATTGTTGGTACAGTCACACAACAGAATACAATATAGCAAGAACAATGAATGAAATGTAACTAAATGCAGCATCAGAGTGGACATCATAAATATAATGATGAGTTAAAAAACATGTGGAACATATAACGGCATTCTAGTAATATAAAATTTTAAAACAAGCAAAAGTTAGTTACAAAACTTAGAGATAAATGTTTTGGTAGTAAAAAATAAAAATGTAGCAAGAAAATGGTAGAAACAAGACAGTGTTTTACCTTTGAAGAGGATGAAGGATGGAGGATATATGGATTATGCAGGGCCATCAGAGGGCTTTGAAAATGTCACATATGACACCATTTCTTAACTTTGGTATTATTTGCATAAGTATTCTTAAATAATAAATAATGAAGCTCTTTATTCACTTCTATAAAGCTACTATATTTCAATGAAAAATATAATAGGCCAATGTCCCTCTTGGAAGTATCCAACTGAACAAAACCATGTCCTAGGTTCATACTCTAAACTGAACAAACCAAAATAAGGGATGAGAACTTTCTAGCCCTTTCCTGATACAATGACAGATGCCTCATAATTACAAAGGATCTGGAGATGCTAGATTATAGGCAATGAAATCAATGTAGTGGTCCACAAATATTATTTTAAAAAATAGATATAAGATGCAGTACATACAATAAAAGTAATTTTATGAAACAAGTTTTAATTTTTATTTGTACATGTGTACATATAGACATGTGCTGAGTAACAAACGACTATATATTTCTCAGCATAGCATAGGGGAAAATATTGATAAATACTACTATACTGGGTGAGAAGAGTACTATCAATTAAGCTCACATTCCCTTTGCATAGTAACTTTTAATTAATTTTTTTTTTTTTTTTTTTTTTTTTTTTTTTTTTGAGATGGAGTCTCGCTCTGTCACCCAGGCTGGAGTGCAGTGGCGCAATCTCGGCTCACTGCAAGCTCTGCCTCCCGGGTTCATGCCATTCTCCTGCCTCAGCCTCTCCGAGGAGCTGGGACTACAGGCGCCCGCCACCACTCCCGGATAATTTTTTGTATTTTTAGTAGAGACGGGGTTTCACCGTGGTCTTGATCTCCCGACCTCGTGATCCGCCCGCCTCGGCCTCCCAAAGTGCTGGGCTTACAAGCGTGAGCCACCGCGCCCGGCAATTAATTTTTTTAGACAAAGAGAATATAAAGTATTCTGTAAAAGATAATATATATCTAAAAATAGTAGAGCATGGTGGTGTGTGCCTGTAGTCCTAGCTACTGGGAGGATTATTTGAGTCCAGGAAGTTGAGGCTGCAGTGAGCTGTGATCATTCCACTGCACTCTGGCCTGGATGACAGAGTGAGACCTTGTCTAAAAAAAAAAATAAAAATAAAGGATATGTACATATTATTTCTTGTATTTCTTTATACATGTAAACATGTTTTACTTACATGTATGTATACATATAATGGATATTTGAGGGGAGAAAACATGAAACTTGCAGGATGGAAGCTTATTAATAATTATCATTTATAACTGTCTAAGCTTGAAAATGTTCAAAAGCCATATGGGGGGGGAGTTGACAATTTTGAAACACATGATAATGAGCAAGAATCTTAAGGATGATATAGAAATAACATTATTTCTGGCAATTAATTACAACACAGCAAAGGCATACATGCTTGAAAATAATGAGTTCACAGGTTATCAGAAATTATCACTTCCAACTTAAATTCTGGGTTAAGAATTCAGTGAGTTTTGAAACATTCTAAATGAAATTAGGTTCTGAATTTGGGTTATATTTTAAAAGTGAGTTAAGCAACTTATTTCACTAGTAGTGAGGATTTTTTAGTGTTATATAATGGCTTGTGAAATTACAGAGCTGGTAAAATCTATTTAGTGCTTTTTGATATCTGGAAATCATGACTAACTGGAAGGAAATACAAGTGGAAGCTGGGAAGTTTTCCTTACCTACTCAAGTGAAAGAGTGACTGATTTAAAGAGTGAATTATTTTTCTTAGAGACTAAGCTATCTTTTAAATAGAGAGGAATTTTTAAATAGACAGAAACTCCCCAATTCTCAAATTTCTAGGGAGAGGTATCTTTGTCAGGTCTATATGACAATATTGCCAAAAATTATTTAATCACGTTCATGAGAACATTAAGAAGCAGAAAGGAATGGAGCCTTCCCAGAATCTCCATTAAAGCAGTCCATCATTTATTAATGAATACCTGAAATGATTCTGTCAATTGACATGGATTAAAGGACAGGCTATACCATTCATTACCTGTGTGAGGCTGCACAAGACATCATCCAAACTAAATTAGCCCGAGCCTAAAAAATTTGATACATAGCAATGAAAGACAAAGTACATGACAATGAATGTTATACTATACAAAACTCATAAATGTATCATGTTTTTAAAATTTATTTTTCTCTTCCTCTTCTAAAATTTGTGCTTAATGGAAACATATCCAAATATTTGACTCAATGGTCTACAAATACCAAATACTTTCCAGTATGTATACACACTGGAAGACACGATGTATACATCGTGTGTTTAGATTTATTCTCAAACAATGCTGCAAGAAAGACATGTGTTTTATTCGCATCGTGTAGAAGAGAAAGCAAAGAAGTTTTAAAATGCAAAATATATCGTAAAAAAAATCCTCAGGCAACTATACCAGAGAGAAGATTGAGAATATATGTTTTACTTCTATTCCTGCTAAATCCTCATAAAATGAAAATGAAGACATAAAATACAATACATTAATAAATCTATAGCAATATTAAGAATGAGAAAGGAAACTTCAATAGACCAAAGATTCTAAAATTTCCCTAGAATACATAGATAGCATGGAGGAATTTTAGCCTACAACAAAAGAAAGATTTTATTGAACTTGGGAGCCATTCATTTTAGTGATAAAAAATAGGAGTCTCTAAACTCAAAGCTATCAAGATTACAGAATAGGAATGGTGGTTGTGTAGAAATCAAGAGGAAGAATTGATTTTTTTTCTAACAGGATAGCTGCTTAAATTACCCTCCTATCTCTTCTCAATTTTGAGTCAGCAGAGTGTTTTTCCTCAGGCCAAAACATAAGTACTGTTCCCTAAAGAAACGGGGGGGAAAAAAAGGAAGAAAGAAAGAAAAAAATCTGCTTTGGAAAAACTAGAGCTGCTGATGTGAATCTTGTTGCAGAAAAATGCTCTTTTTAGTTATAGTGTGAATGTCATTTAAAAGTAGTCTTATTTCCAAATTTCTGCTTATATAACATCAGGGAAGTGCAGCCATCATACTTTAAAAGTCCACTGAAGAAATAGGTCTGAACGAGCAATAAGCTCTAATAGCCACTTATATTAAGTATGCTATTGTTTTTAAAGACAAATCAGAGTGTTGAAAATAAAAACAAAACAAAAAAAGTTAAGGATTTAAAAAAAGAATGATTGTGCATTAAAAAACATCTATAAATGTGGAGATAATAAGGAAACAATAATTCAAGAAAGAAATTTTAAAAGATTAGTCATATTTTATGAAAATATGTGGCTTATACAGTTCTATTTCTGGAAACAAATAACTGATAGAGAGTTGCCCTCTTGCCGTAAATAATGAGAT
This sequence comes from Symphalangus syndactylus, assembly GCF_028878055.3. NCBI lineage: Eukaryota > Metazoa > Chordata > Mammalia > Primates > Hylobatidae > Symphalangus > Symphalangus syndactylus. The sequence continues at coordinate 19,033,480 of NC_072428.2, forward strand.
ACTGAATAAAATAAATTAAATGACATGCTTTATACTTTTGGACATCAGGCAGAACAGAACTGTGACCTTTGCAAGAAGAAAAACAAATGGCAATTTAAGTTTATTAGAGCTTTTTGCCTAGAGACAATTTATTGACCAAGGCATGGAGAGGTTGTCCACAGTATGGTGGGCTCATTGAGTTGAGATACTGAACAAAGTTCAGGATGGACAAGATATCTAGAGCTTAAAGAAAGGAGTAGGAGATAAAAATGGATACATAGAGAAAGAACTCCATAAATCTGCAAAGGAATGTTATTGAATGTTTATCTGAATAGTCACCTATGTTTCATGGGGTGAAACTCTGCAGGACAAGGCCAAGAACAGCCAGGAGCTGTAATATGGACAAATCCCACACTGATCTAAAAGACATCTGAAATTTGACAAAAAGTGTGCTCAGAATTAAGACCTAAACACTAAGATGGATTGTAGACACTCCAAAAGTGTGAAGCACTTGCAGTATGGTTAAATTTGTCCTAAAGTAAAAATGACACTGGACCTATCCTAACAAGCTTAAAAAAAAAAAAAGACTTGACATCCAAATAGGAAGAGAGGAAGTCAAACTATTTTTCCTTGTAGATGAGAAAATTCTCTACCTAGAAAAACCCATAGTCTCTGCACAAAGGCTCCTAGATCTGATAAATCAATTCAGCAAAGTTTTAGGATACAAAATCAATGTACAAAAATCAGTAGCATTTCTATACACCAATAACATTCAGGCTGAGAACCGAATCAATAACACAATCACATTCACAGTAGACACAAAACTAATAAGATATCTAAGAATACAGCTAATGCAGGAAGTGAAAGATCTCTACAAGGAGAATTTAAAAACACTGCTGAAAGAAATCAGAGACAATACAAACAAAACAGAAAAAATATTCCATGCTCATGGGTAGGAAGAACCAATGCTGTTTAAAATGAACATACTGCCCAAAGCAATCTACAGATTCAACGCTATTACTATCAAACTCCCAATGACATTTTTCACAAAATTAGAAAAAACTATTCTAAAATTCATTTGCAATCAAAAAGAGTTCAAATAATGAAAGCAATCCTAAGCAAAAAGAATAAAGCCAGAGGCATCACCCTACCTCATTTCAAACAATACTACAAGGCTATAGATAGACACATAGACCAATAGAACAGGTTAGAAAACCCAGAGGTAAAGCCGCAAACCTGCAACCATCTAATCTTCTAAAAAGCTAACAATAAGAAGAAAGAAAAGGATTCCCTATTCAATAAACGGTGCTAGGATAACTGGCTACCCATATGCAGAAGATTGAAACTGGACTGCTTTCTTTCACCATATACAAAAATCAACTCAAGACAAATTAAGCACTTAAATGCAAAACCTAAAACTACAAAAGCCTAGATTCAGTCAGATGTAAGAGATCATAGTGGGAAATAGTAAAAACTCTAGAAGTAAACCTAGGAAATAGCATTCTGGACATCGACTCCAGCAAAGATTTCATAATGAAGACTCCAAAAGCCTTTGTAACAAAAACAAAACTTGACAAGTGGGTTCTAATTAAACTAGAACTTCTGCACAGCAACAGAAACAACAGAGTAAACAGACAAACTACACAATGGGATGAAATTTTTGCAAACTATGCATCTGACAAAGTTCTAATATCCAGAATCTATAAGAAATGTAAAAAAAAAAAGGAAAAAACAAAAAACTTCAATTTAATATCCAGAATCTATAAGAAACTTAAAAAAAGGAAAAAAAACAACTCTATTAAAAAAATAAATGTGCAATGGACATGAACAGACACTTCTCAAGATAAGACATACATTGGCCAAGAAGCATATGAAACATTGCTCAACATCACTAATCATTAGTGAAATCAAATCAAAATCACCATGAGATGCCATCCCACACCAGTCAGAATGGCTGTTATTAAAAAAAAAAAAAAAATTAGGCCAGGCATGGTGGCTCACGCCTGTAGTCCCAGCACGTTGGGAAGCCAAGACAGTCGAATAACTTGAGGTCAGGAGTTCAAGACCAGCCTGGCTACCATGGTGAAACCATATCTCTAATAAAAATACAAAAATTAGCCAGGTGTGGTATGCATGCCTGTAATCCCAGCTACTTGGGAGGCTGAGGCACAAGAATCGCTTGAACCTGGGAGGTGGAGGTTGCAGTGAACAGAGATCCTGCCACTGCACTCCAGCCTGGGTGACAGAGTGAGACTCTGTCTCAAAAATAATAATAGTAATAAAAGTAAAAAAATAACACATGCTGGCAAGGTTGTGGAGAAAAGGACACATTTATACACTGCTGGTAGGAATGTAAATTAGTTCAGCCTCTGTGGAAAGCACTTTTTTCGAGATTTCTCAAAGAACTTAAAATACAACTACCATTCGAATCTGCAATCCCAGTACTGAGTATAAGCCCAAAGAAATATAAATTGTTCTACTACAAAGATATATACATGTTTATATTCATCACTGCACCGTTCCTAATAGGAAAGACATGAAATCAACCTAGATGCCTATCAATGGTGGACAGGATAAAGAAAATGTGGTATACACAACATGGAATTCACAGCCATTAAAAAAAAAATATGTCCTCTGCAGCAACATGGATAGAGTGGAGGCCATTATCTTAAGCGAATTAATACAAGAACAGAAAACCACATACCACATGTTCTCACTTGTAAGTGGGACCCAAACACTGAGTACACGTGGATACAAAGAAGGCAACAATAGACAGCAGGGCCTACTGAGGGTGGAGGATGGGAGGAAGATGAGGATAGAAAAACGACCTACCCAGAACTATACTCATTACCTGGGTGACAAAATAATCTATACACCAGATCTCTGCAACATGTAATTTACCCATGTAGCAAACCTGAACTTGTAACCCCTGAACCTAAAATAAAAGTTGGAAAGAAAAAAACAAGCCTTGAAAGAATCAACATGATCCACTAGTCACTAAATTCTAGCTGTCAAAACCTCTTTTAAAAGAAGAAAAAGGAGTCCAAACATTTAAAAATGTAACATTAAAACATGCTGTATAGAATGAAAATTTACCAGATTTGTGAAAAAGTGATACAAAAGGATACATAATTAGAAAGAAAAAAATAGTTAATAGAAAATTAAAGAACCATAAATGAGAGACAAGATGGAAATAGTAAACAATAACTTCATAAAGCTCTTATACATATGCCCAAGGATTTAAATAAATACATAAAGAAAATAGTATAGACATGGAAGGTACAAATGAGGCAAAAAAATGAAAATGTATAGCTGAAAAATACAATATCTTAAGTAAAAAATTCAATGAATATAATCAAAAGTAGATTAGACATCAGCAAAAAAGTATCAGTGAGCTCTTAAATGGCATTAGAACTTATCAAAAATAAAGCCCAAAGAGAAAAAAATGATAAATATTAACAAAATCAGTAAATTGTAAGACAATATCTTGTCATCTAACATAAGGTGACAGAAAAAGTTTGGAAGAAATGATAGCCTAGCTTGTTCCAAATATGAATTTAAAAACCTATAAAGCAAAATAAATATAAAGAAAACCAAGAAACCCAAAGAAGAATACATATAAATAAAAACCACCTCCACAAAAAACACAGAATTAAATTGTTGAAAAATAGCAATATAAAAATTATCAAAGCTAATAGAAAAAAAGAAAGATATAGCAGATTCAAAGGAACAAAGGTAACACTGAAAACAGACTTATCATAAAACAAATATAAGCTAGAGGCATTAAAACAAAACATTTACCCAGTGAAAATAGTCTTCAAAAAGAAATTGAGATAAAGAAGCCTCCAGAAAAACAAAAGTTGAGAGAGTGTATCACCAGCAGACCTATACTTTCATAAATATTAAGACAAATTTTCAGGCATAAGAAAACTATACTGAGTAGAAAAGAATAAATAAGGTCAGAAATAGTAAATATGTAGATAAATATTAAAGATCTTTTTACGTTTATAAATGTATTTAAAAGTTAATTGTTCAAAGTGAAAGCAGGCCGGGAACAGTGGCTCATGCCTGTAATGTCAGCCCTTTGGAAGGCTGACGTGGGAAAATTGTTTGAGCTCAGGCATCTGAGAGCAGCCTGGGCAACATGGCGAGGTCCCATCCATACAAAAAAATTTAAAAATCAGCCAAGTGTGGTGGTGTTGTGCACCTGTTGAACTAGCTACTTTGGAGGCTGATGTGGGAGGATTGCTTGAGCCCAGGTAGTAGAGGCCACAGTAAGCCAAATCTTGCCAGTGCACTCTAACCTCAGTGACAGAGAGAGAGAGAGAGAGAGAGAGAGAGAGAGCCTGTCTCAAAGAAAAAAAAAAGAAAAAAAGACAAAGAAAAAAAGTGAAAGCAGTAACAATGTAATTAGGTGTTTAATACACCCATAGAAATAACATTTATGACATAAAAAGACAAAAGGTGAAAGGAAGAAGATAAAATAACTGTTTCAAAGTTCTATCATTATATACAAAATGGTAGAATATTAACTGAAATTAGATTGTGATAAGTTAAAGATGCATAGAGTAAATCATAGAACTCTGAGTTATAAAGTAATACACTTTCAGAAAGATGGAATAGACATACTTTTTCTTATTCTTTCCACTAAGTAAAGCTAGAAACCCTTATCATTATTAATTAAAAAAAATAACATAAGAAAACTGGCAAAAGTGAAGAGAAGTCAGGGCAGCTTATAACTTGGGGGATAACATGGTAGTGAGCTCTTTGGCTCCCTGGGTTTTCTTTTTTCCTTCTATATCCTAGACTGAAAATCAAAGAAGCTTGCCACCCAGAAACACCAATGGGCACAGACAAATTAAAAGGATGGAGAAGGCAAGAAAAGTCAGCTTTTCTTAGCCAAGGGATCAGAAAAGAGGCAGGCTAGACTGTCACAAATCTTTAGATGAAAACCACTCTTATCCACAGAATGAAATAAAATGTGGCTGTAACCCAAAACCCACCAATAAAGGCCAAGTGGAGAGCACAGATTCCACCCTTCCCAGGCATTAGTGAAGCATTCCAAAGCCACCACCAGTGTGATGTTGGAGAAGAATGAGTGAGAAGCTAGAATGCTCAACGCTGTTGGGTAATGACAAAGCTCCCACACCCCATGATATCTGTGGAGACCACAAGAGGAGCCTGACTTCAACTCCCACTCAGTGGTACTTAGGCACTCCTCCGCTTCTTTGCTGGGGTGGTATCAGCAGAGTTTCAGTGGAGAGCCTAAAACTCCACCTTCACCAGTAGTAAAAAAGGCTCCCTCTCTCGTCCTAGTTAGGGTATTAATCATGGACGCCCACCGGAGAACCTGGATCTCCAGCCCTACCTGGCAGTAGCAAGGAAATGACCCCATTTATCCATCAGAGAAGCGTCAGAGTTGGCCATCTATGAAGTGTGCAAGTAGTACACAAGGCTACGCCCTCACTTCTGACAACAAATGCAAGTTTAGAGATGGTCTTGAAGACCATCCTCTTATAAGACCAGTTGAAAGTTCAAATGTTCACACGACCACCCTCAGGTTCTATAATTCATTTGAAAAGCTAAAAAATTCACTGAAAGCTATCATACTCTTTAGTAAAGTGTATTACTGACAGATAATAAACTATATAGATAAATATTATGGATTATATTATTGAAATCAACCATGGGAAGAGATGCATGAGCCTGAGCCCAGAAAAATGCCAAGTGTGATGCTTCCAATTATGTTCTCCCAGTGTAGTTATGAATAGAACTCACTTTTCCCAGCAATGATGTGTGACTATATACACAAAGTATTGCCAACCAAGGAAGTTCACCTGCACTTTGGTGTCCAGAGTTTTTATTGGCACTCAGTCATGTAGACATTATTGGCCACTGGCACAACTGACTTTAGTTTCCAGCTCCTCTGGAGACCGAGCTGATATTGCCTAACCCAAAGCCCCCACCAGAAACGTGAAAAATTCCAAATATTTAAAAACAATATACTTCCAGATGACTCATAGATAAAAAAGAAATTAAAAGAGAAATTAGAAATTATTTTATCTGAATTAAAAGGAAAACAAAGCATATCAAGAATTGTGAAATGCAGCTAAGGTGGAATAAAGCTAAATACACACAAACACACATATATATACATATATATGCATATCTATGAAATATCTACATATATATGAAGTATTTAGGTATTCTTGGAATTAATAAGCATATCTATATGTATATGTTTATGCTTTTCCAAATTTTTCTATGTTTGTCATCATGTTGCATACATTTAATCACATCAGATTATATTGCTTCCTGTATGAATCCAATTATCCTTCAGCATTATGTCTTAAATAATATTGCATAATAAAATGTATACTAGAAACTAAATTTTAATTTTTAAAATAAAATTGTAGACAAGTCATAAACTATTCTTTTTTATATTTTATTTTACAATGTTAATGCTCTAAACTTTGAGACATTATAAAAGCTGAAGTTTGGATGATAGAGTATGGTGAGAGAGAGATGGAAGAAAGTGAGTAAGCAAGAATAAATGTTTCTCTGTTAAAATTATTAAAGTATTTGATAAAAAAATTAAAAGAAAGAAAATTATGTGGTTATTTGGCATAGACTAAAACAGAAAAGAGAGATGGAGCAGTTTAAGCTAAATTCTCTTTCTCTTAAATAAGTCAATACATAATAAATAAAGATATAAATGAATAAAACTATAAATATATTATCTACAGTTATGGAAGTACCTACAGAACAAAAAAATGGCTTAAAATAATTACCTCTGGAAAGTGAAATTAGATTTTAGGTAGAGGAAGGTAAACTTTTTTCCTTTTTTATGTTTCTATACCATATGGGAAAAAATCTGAATCTATCTATATATCTACCTCTTAAAGACAACATCCTGGTAGTTTAGTGGTAGCTATTCCTTAGAATAAGATAAGGGTTTTCATTTATTTAAACTATGAGGTCATACTATCTGTATCTAATCGTATTAAAACAACAAAAAGAAAGAGAAAAGAAAAGAAAAACTTGTCATTGGATATGCATCTCAAGTATTTTTGTTGTTGTTCTTATTTTATCTTACTGTTGATTTTATCCTTATCTGTTTGACCAGCAATGTGACTGAATTTTTTATGGAAAATCAATATTAACTACCTACTTCCAAATGACAGGCAAATACACCAAAAGTCCTATAAAAGCCATATTCCTGTGTCAAGAGAAGCAGCCTGTATATTGCAACATATTTCTACATACAGAAATAGGTGTGTGTGTGTGTGGACATATGTGTTTATACAGTTCTTTAAGCAGTCCTGTTATACATTTAAAAATTCCAGGTATAAATTTACTTTTCAGGACTTGATCCAATTATCAGTGATGTAAATTTAGCTTAATCAAAAGTATAAAGATGTAATAGATGCTATCAGATACCCCAGCACTCAACTGTTACAAATGGAAAACAAATCTTTCTATGGTATGTGGCATATTTCACCTTTCTTCCAGCTGGTTTTAGACTGTGTAATAAGACTGTTGCATATAGGTCTAGAAACCAGTAAAACACAGATAAGTTCTATTGGGGCATGTTTTGTATGAGTACTTTTAATTTTCTTTTTTCTTTCTATTTTATAGTTGTGTATTTTTCCTTGAGTCTTATCGCCATTATGAATAGTGTCAATAGGCTCTTAATATTACAGTGTTATAAGAAAGAAAAATTAAGCAGAAGAGTGGGAAGCAGGAACACATAAGCTGTTATATAACTCCTCCATTGTTCAATTTAAAGAGCATTTTTTTGAGTAAATAGCACGTTGTCTTTTGCTTCCATAACTGTACATTTGAGAATGACTGATGACTTCACAAATTTCTTTGTGTTCAGCAGCCCACAGAGTGAAATGCACTGTGTGCTGCTATGACTGGCCTGGAGGTGTACAATTCCTCTCACTTGATAAGAGTTTGTGATCAGTTTTCCAGTCAGTTTTCTTCTTGGTGCTTCTTATCTAATTTCTCATCTCTTGATTGCTTTATATCTTGTTTGCAGCATGCATTATCAGCCATTCTTGTTCCTAAAAGTGTTGTAACACAGTTTCACTATCTAGGAGAGCTTAAAATGACAGAAATGTATTCTCTCACCGCCCTGGAGTCTAGAAATCCAAAAACAAGGTGTTGGCAGCATCGTGCTCTCTCTGAAAAGTCTAGGGGAGAATCTGTTCCATGTCTTTCCCTTAGATTTTGGTGTTGTCAGCACTCCCTGAAAATCTTAGTTTGAAGAGGCTTCACTCCAATGTCTATGTCTCATTAATGGCCACCTTCTCCTTCAGTCTCTGTTTCTATGTCTCTTTTACTCTTCTTAAAAGGGTACCACTCATATTGGATTCCTTAATCCAGTATGAAATAGGACCCACCCGACTGTTATATGGTCTAATTTTAACTAATTACATGTGTAGTGACCTTATTTTCAAATAAAATTATATTTTGATCTACTAGGTGTTAGTAATTTAGCATAACTTTTAGGGGACAAAATTCAGCATGCAACACATTCCCAGGAGGAACATGTCTGAGAATATCCTACTAATATGGTTTGGCTGTGTCCCCACCCAAATCTCATCTTGAATTGTAGCTCAGGGACCCAGTGGGAGGTAACTGAATCAAGATTTTTCTTGCTATTCTCCTGAGAGTGAGTAAGTCTCATGTGATATGATTGTTTTATAAAGGGGAGTATCCCTGAACAAGCTCTATTTTCTTGTTGATTCCATGTGAGATGTGGCTTTCACCTTCTACCATGATTGTGAGGCCTCCCCAGTCATGTGAAACTGTGAGTTCATTAAACATCATTGTTTTGTAATGGCCCAGTCTCAGTCGTCTTTATCAGCAGTGTGAAAATGGACTAATACAGTAAATTAGTAACAGTAGAGTGGGGCACTGCTGAAAAGATATCCAAGAATGTGGAAGCAACTTTGGAACTGGGTAACAGGCAGAGTTTGGAGGGCTCACAAGAAGACAGAAAAATGTGGGAAAGTTTGGAACTCCCTAGAGACTTGTTGAACAGCTTTGACCAAAATGCTGATAATGAAATTGACAACGAAGTCCAAGCTGAGGTGGTCTCAGATGAAGATGAGGAAGTTATCGGGAACTGAAGCAAAGTTGACTCTGGTTATGTTTCAGCAAAGAAACTGGAAGCATTTTGCCCCTGCCCTAGAGATCTGTGGAACTTTGAACTTGAGAGAGATGATTTAGGGTATCTGGTGGAAGAAATGTCTAAGCAGCAAAGCATTTAAAAGGTGACTTAGTTGCTGTTCAAGGCATTCAGTTTTAAAAGGGAAACAGTATAAACGTTTGGAAAATTCGCAGCCTGACAATATGATAGAAAAGAAAATCCCATTTTCTGATGAGAATTTCAAGCTGGCTGCAGAAATTTGCATAAGTAAGGTGTACATGAATGTTAATCACCAAGACAATGGGAAAAATGTCTCCAGGATATGTCAGAGACCTTTGCAGCAGCCCCTCTCATCAGAGTCCTGGAGGCTTCGGAGGAACAAATGGTTTCCTGGACCAGGTCCAGGGTCCCTCTGCTGTGTTCAGTCTAGGGACTTGGTGTACTGCTTCCCAGCCATTCCAGCCTTGACTAAAAGGGGCCAAGGTACAGCTCAGGCCATGGCTTCAGAGGGTGCAATCCCCAGGCCATGGGAGCTTTCATGTAGTGTCAAGCCTGTGGGTCCACAGAAGTCAAGAAGTAAGGGTTAGAAACCTCCATCTAGATTTCAGGGGATATATCGAAAATGTCTAGGCAGAAGTTTGCTTCAGGGGCAGGGCACTCATGGAAAACCTCTGTTATGGCAGTACAGAAGGGAAATGTGGGGCAGGCACCCCCTTACCGAGTCCCCACTGGGGTGCTTCCTAGTGGAGCTGTGAGAAGAGGGTCACCGTCCTACATACCCTGGAATAGTAGATCCACTGACAACTGGCACCATGCACCTGGAAAAGCTGCAGACACTCAATGTTAGCCTGTGAAAGCAGCTGGGAGGGAGGCTGTACCCTTCAAAGCCACAGGGCTAGAGCTGCCCAAGACCATAGGAACCCACCTCTTGCATCAGTATGACCTGTATGTGAGACACGGAGTCAAAGGAGATCATTTTGGAGGTTTAAGATGTGACTGCCTGCTTGATTTCGGACTTGCATGGGGCCTTTATCCCCTTTGTTTTGGACAATTTCCCCTGTTTAGAATGGGTGTATTTATCCTATGCCTGTACCCCCATTGTATTTAGGAAGTAACTAATTTGCTTTTGATTTTACTGGCTCATAGGCAGAAGGGACTTCCTTGTCTCAGATGAGACTTTGGACTGTGGGCTTTTGGGTTAATGCTGAAATGAGTTAAGATTTGGGGGGACTGTTGGGAAGGCATGATTGGCTTCAAAATGTGAGGATGAGATTGGAAGGGGCCAAGGGTGAGATGATATGGTTTGGCTGTGTCCCTACCCAAGTATCAACTCGAATTGTAGCTCCCACAATTCCCACATGTGGGAGGCACTGGGTGGGAGGTAACTGAACCATGGGGGAGGGCCTTTCCTGTGCTATCATCCTGATAGCAAATAAGTCCCAGGAGATCTGATGGCTTTATAAAGGGAATTTTCCCTGCACAAAGGTGCCTTCCCCTTCCACCATGATTGTGAGGCCTCCCCAGCCACATGGAACTGTGAGTCCATTAAACTTCTTTCTTTTGTAAATTGTCCAGCCTCAGGTATGTCTTTATAAGTGGCATGAAAATGTACTAATACACCTACCAAAAGCCCTATATCAGAATTCCTACTTGGTGGCTGGGCACAGTGGCTCATGCCTGTAATCCAGCACTTTGGGAGGCCAAAGTGGGAGGATTGCTTGAGCTCAGGAGTTTGAGACCAGCCTCGGCAACATGGCAAAATCCTGTCTCTACTAAAAATGCAAAAGTTAGCCAGGTGTAGTGGCATGCACCTGGAGTCTTAGCTACTTAGGACGCTGAGGTGGGAGGATCACTTGAGCCCAAGAGGTGGAGGTTGCAGTGAGCAGTAATTATGCCACTACATTCCAGCCTGGGCAACAGAGTCAGATGCTATTACAAAATAAAAAAAAAAAGGCTTGTCTATATCTTTTTTGACCTCATCGAGATAACCAATACTTTTCATAACCACTGACTGATTAAAAACAGGCAAGTATATTTCATTAGTGTTTGAGGATATCACTAATCCTTCTTTTTCAGATTTATTACTTGTTCTATATTTGATGTGATTCCCATCTTATTCTTGGCTCCATGTCTCATTTATACAAACTAGGTCACATTATTTTTTATGCTATGGCTAGGGATACCATTGCCTAGGCTGTGTTTGCTATTTCTCTCATCTTTCCTATTTTATGTCACCTCTATTCAAGCCTCTCCAGTTACAAGCAGCAGATCCTCAAGAGGGTTCACACATACTTAGCTGCCTCTTCAAGGTCAGCTATATGCAAGCCATTGGGGAGATGTCTTTTTACTGTCATCATTGCCAGTTCCTTCTATGAGTAGTTTGCTCTTCTCTGTACTGCATCATTCCTCCAGCACTGAGTGGCACAGCAATTCTACATGGGAAGTTATGTAACCAAACTCAGGCGTGGCTGCTCACTGCCTGTCAAGCTGAATACACCAGAGGCAAAGTCTAGTGAAAGGAAAGGAATTTTTATTTCCAATGCCAAAAGTTGGAACAATGGCCAGACTCAAGTCACAAAGAAACCATCTCAAATTCTGGGGCTGATTGTGGGGTTTAACAAAGAAAAATTTGTATGGGAAACATGTGAAGTTTATGCAGGATGCAGGTCTGCATGTCTTGTTTTAATAGCTAATTTGAGTATCCAGAGGTCTGGTTGGCATTATCCTGACTCTGGCCCAGTGGTAGTAGACTAATTGTTCATCACTCCCCCTAAGTGGGAGGATTCCATAATGGGGGCTCTGTGCCTGATTTGTTTCTAATTTAGCCCCTGGAATTTCTGAGCAAGCATATAGTTAGATAAGTGTGCAGGGTGCCAGAGAGTGGCTGGTGGGAAAGGCAGAGAAACAAAGAGTTTCAAAGTACATTCTAAGGCCTGTTACGGGAAGTCAGGGACCCCAATTGGAGGAACTGGCTGGAGCCGTGGCAGAGGAACATAAATTGTGAAGATTTTATCTTAATGTGGACATTTGTCAGTTCTCAAATAATACTTTTATAATTTCTTATGCCTGTCTTTAATTTCTTAATCCTGTTATCTTTGTAAGCTGAGGATATACGTCACCTCAGGCCCACTGTGATAATTGTATTAACTGCACAAATTGATTGTAAAACATGTGTGTTTGGACAATATGAAATCAGTGCACCTTGAAAAAGAACAGAATAATAGCGATTTTTATGGAACAAGGGAAGACAACCATAAGGTCTGACTGCCTGCGGGGTTGGGCAAAAAGAGCCATATTTTTCTTCTTGCAGAGAGCCTATAAATGGATGTGTAAGTAGGAAACATATTGCTAAATTCTTTTCCTAGCAAGGAATATTAATATTAATACCCTGGGAAAAGAATGCATTCCTGGGGGGAGGTCTATAAATGGCCACTCTGGGAATGTGTGTCTTGTGCATTTGAGATAAGAACTGAGATAAGCCCTGGTCTCCTGCAGAACCCTCAGGCTTACTAGAGTTGGGAAAACTCAACCCTGGTAAATTTGTGTTCAGACCGTTTCTCTGCTCTTGAACCCTGTTTTCTGTTGTTTAAGATGTTTATCAAGACAATATATGCACCGCTGAACATAGACCCTTATCGGTGGTTCTGCTTTTGCCCTTTGCCCTGTGATCCTTGTTGGACCCTTATCAGTGGTTCTGCTTTTGCCCTTTGTCCTGTTCCCTCAGAAGCATGTGATCTTTGTTAGACCCTTATTAGTGGTTCTGCTTTTTGCCCTTTGAAGCATGTGATCTTTGTACCTACTCCCTGTTCTTACACCCCCTCCCTTTTGAAACCCTTAATAAAAACTTGCTGGTCTGAGACTCAGGCAGGCATTATGGTTCTACCGACATGTGATGTCACCCCGGCAGCCCAGCTGTAAAATTCCTCTCTTTCTACTGTCTCTCTTTATTTCTCAGCCGGCTGACACTTATGAAAAATAGAAAGAACCTACACTGAAATACTGGGGGTGGGTTCCCCCAATAAAGGCCACATTTTGTGATTAGAGAAAAACGTTTTAAAATGTTTTAAAGCTAAGATACACGTTACAGTTATAATGAGTCTTCTGGGCAAAACCTCCACAATTGTCTATGGGAGAGTAAGAAGTTTGTACTCTTTATGCAATCATAATTATTATATCACTAGTGACCCAATAGTGGATATTTTTTGATGTTTCTACTCAATCCACAACGATTCCCCTTCTTTTGAAAGATCTTCATATTAGGTAGGCCTATGCCACCAGAAACCATGTTTGTTTAACATGTCATAACCCTAGCTATGACATCATTCTTGGGTTCTATGTAAGATTCTATAATCATGTAATAAAACCTCTGTTTGCTTAAACTTACTGAATTTTTTTCTATTACTTACAGCTTGCAGTAATATATCCATTAAATGATACCGCTTATATCTCAAACCTTACAAACATTTCTTAAAACTTCTTTTATCATCTAGATCTGGCACCCCTCCTCACAGAGGACTAAACCAGCCCAGGGAACCAGGATGACATATACCATGTCATCAGTTGCATTTTCCCATAATTTTATTGTATTTTCTACCTGCCTTGTATCCAAATGTATTTTCCTCATTTGCCCAAAAGCAGAGCCCACATGCATATTAAGTCAAATAAATAAATATCCCATAGGGGAGCAGTGCAGTGGTGGGAGGTCTGTCAGGGAGACACCAGAAGAGGAAACTTCAAAACAAATTAAAACCTCAATAACAAGTTAAGCCAAGAGGTAGCAGAAGAGTGAACATAATACAGATTACAGTTGAAATAAATAGAACAGATAATAGAAAAATGATAGAAATAAATAAAACTAGGAGTTATTCATTGAAAAGATCAACAAAATGGACAAAATAGAACTGGACTAAGAGAACATTCAAATAAATAAAAACAGAAATGAAAAATAGACATATTTGCTGATTCCACAGAAATATAAATGATTATAAGAGACTATTATAAACAATTATATACCAACAAATTGGATACCATGGAAGAAATGGAAATACTCCTAGCAACACACAACTTACCAAGATTAAATGATGATGAAATAAAAAGAAAAAACAAAACTTATAACTAGTAATAAGATTGAGACAAAATCAGAAAAACCCAGGGCCAGATGGCTTCAATAGTGAATTCTACCAGACATTTAAAGAATTAACACAATCATTCTCAAACTAAACCAAAAAACTGAAGCAGAGAGAATACTTCCAAACTGGGGTTCTGTGTCAGCATTCCTCTGACACCAAAGCCAAAGGCACTATAAGAAAAGAAAAATATATGACAATATCTATGATGAATATAGATGGAAAAATTCTTAATGAAGTATTAGCAAACAAAACATTAAAATAATTACACACCATGATCAAGTAAAATTTATCCCTGGATGCAAAGAAAATTCATCACACAAATAACCATCTATGTGACACTCCACATTTGATGGTGAATTTTATGTGTCAACTTGGCTGGGCTAAAAGGATGCCCAAGTAGCTGATAAAACATTACATCTAGGCTGGGCACAATGTCTCACGCCTGTAATCCCAGCACTTTGGGAGGCCGAGGTGGGTGGATCACTTGAAGTCAGGAGTTTGAGACCAGCCTGGACAACATGGCGAAACCCCATCTCTACTAAAAATATAAAAATTAGCCAGGCATGGTGGAGCATGCCTGTAGTCCCATCTACGGGGGAGGCTGAGGCAAAATAATGGCTTGAACCTGAGAGGCGGAGGTTGCAGTGAGCCAAGATCGCACCATTGCATTCTAGGAGCCTGGGCAACAGAGCAAGACTCCGTCAAAAAAAAAAAAAATATATATCTGTGTGTGTCTGTGAGTTTTTTTCTGGAAGAGATTAGCATTTGAATCGGTAGACTGAGTTATGTGCAGGAGGGCATCATTCAATCCCTCAAATGCCTGAATAGAACAAAATGTCATAGGAAGAGGAAATTTGCTTCTGTTTGAGCTAGGACATCTGCCTTCTCCTGATCTGGAACATCAGCGCTGCTGGTTCTTAGGCTTTCAGACTCAGACTGAAACTTACATCATTCTAACCCCTGCTCCTCACCACTGCAATTAATTTTATGCAGTTATGATTTAATACTGCATGTTTACATTTGTTTACATTTCTCTTGAGTACATATGATGCCATGCGTGGTCTATAAGTGTCTGTATGCATAAGTTTTGATAACTTTTAACTCATGACTTCAGTCTCAAACTGAATTACACCACTGGCTTTCCACGTTCTCTGGTTTGGAGACTCAGACTGTGTGACTTCTCAGCTTTCATAATTGCATCAGCCAATCCCTATTACGTGGGTTTGTATGTGTATATACACACAGTCATGTATTGCTTAACAATGGGGATATGGCCTGAGAAATCTGTTATTAGGCAATTTCATTGTTTTGTTGATATCATAGAGTGTATTTACACAATCCTAAATGGTATAGCCTATTATATACATAGGCTATGTGGTAATACTTATTGTTCCTAGGCTATACATCTGTACTGCATGTTACTGTATTGAATACTGTAGAAAACTGCAACACAATGGTATGTGTTTATATATCTAAAAACAATATATAAAGTTGGTTGTTGAGTGAAATGTCATTATTCAGCACACGACTGTGTGTATGTGTGTGTGTGTGTGGTGTGTGTATATATACACACATATACTGTTGACTCGAATGAGTTTAAACTGCACAGTTCTAAGTATACATGGATTTTTAAAATAAATATATTGGCAAATCGGCAAATTTCTTGGAGGTTTGCAACAATTTGAAAGAAAACCCACTGATGGACAATGTAGTCTAGAAATAGCAAATAATAATAAAGTTAGATATGCAATAACTACATAAAATACATGTGAATACTAGTCTATTTTATCATTTATAACTATAAAATAAATACAAGTCTATTATAAAAAGTTAAAAGTTATCAAAACCTATGCATACAAACACTTATAGACCATGCATGGCATCATATGCACTCGAGAGAAATGTAAACAAATGTAAATATGCAGTATTAAATCATAACTGCATAAAATTAATTGCAGTGCATATTGTATTACTGTAGTAATTTTGTAGCCACCTCCTGCTGCTATTGCAGTGAGGTTAAGTGTCGTGGGTATCTATGTAAAACCCCACATGTCCTTAGTCAACTCCTCATGAGCAGTTTGTCTCTCCAGAAAATTGTGTATCACAGTGAAAAGTGACCTCTTATAGTCCTTGTGTATTTTTCATCATGTTTAGTCCAATACGGTAAACCTCAAATAACACCATGGTACACATATGAAGCACCTCTAGGGATGCTGGAAGTGCTACAAGAAGCAGAGAAAAGTCATGACAGTACCCCCAAAAAGTTAAATTTCTTGGTATGTACCTTAGATTGAGGTCTGCAGCTGCAGTTGCCTATAATTTCAGACGTATGATTTATTTTGTAAACCAATGATGTAAACTTATAGTATCAATCATTACAGCTCTGTACATGTATTTTCTCTTCTTTATAATTTTCTTAATATTTTCTTTTCTCTAGCTTATTTTATTTTAAGAATACAGTATATAATACATATAACATACAAAATATGTGTTAATTGACTGTTTATGTTATTGGTAAAGCTTCCAGTCAACAGTAGCATATTAGTAGTTAAGTTTTGGAGGATTCAAAAGTAGTATGTGGATTTTTGACTCTGTAAGAGGGCCAGCACCCCACATTGTTCAAGGGCTGACTGTATAAATTATTGGTCTATTTTTCTGGAGAACCCTGAGCAATATAGCACATTAACAGAAAAAAAAAATCTATAAATATCTTACGATTATCTCAAGAGATGCAAAAAATTTTCATCTGACAAAATTTAACAGCCTTTCATGATAAAAATGCTTAAAAAACTAGGAAGAGAGAAACTGTCTCAACATAATGAAGGTTATAAATAAAAGTCTACAGTTGACATCATACTCAACAGTGAAAATCTGAAAGCTTTTCCTATAATATCAGAAATAAGGCAATAATGCCCACTCTCACCACTTCCATTCAATATAGTGCTGGAAGTCCTAGCTGGAGCAGCTAGATAAAAAAAGAAAGAAAAGACATCTAAATCAGAAAAAAAGTAAAATTTTCCCTATTCACAGCAACTTAATCTTATACAGAAAAATCTAAAGATTCAACACAAAACTGTGAAAATAATTGAAATGAACAAAGTTGTAGGATCCAAAATCAATGAAATTAGTTGCATTTCTATACAGTAACAATGAAAAATACAAAAAGAAAATTTAAAAAAATCCCATTTATAATAGCAGTAAAAAAATATAAAAAATAAACTCATCAAGAAGGCAAAAGTCTTCTACACTGAAAACTACAAAACACTGCTAAAAGAGATTAAATAATACATAAATAAATAGAAAGATATCTGGTGTTCTTGGACTGGAAGACAATATTATTAAAATGTCAGTACTACCTATCTTAGTTGATTAAGGATGTTATGACAAAATAACACAACTAGGTGGTTTATAAACAACAGAAATTTATTTCTTACAGTTCTTGAGGATGGAAAGTCTAAGTTCAATGTGCCAGCAGATTCGATGATTGATGAGAGCTCACTTCCTAGTTCACAAAGGCACAGGTTACCAAAGGAAAAATAGATAAGTGAGACTACATCAAACTAGAAAGCTTCTATGCAGTAAAAGAGGCAATCAAAAAAGTGAAAAGGCATCCTACATATTGGGAGAAGATTTGCAAACCATGTGTATTAGTCTGTTCTCAAGCTGCTAATAAAGACATATCTGAGACTGGCTAACTCATAAAGGAAAGAGGTTTAATTGACTCACAGTTCAGCAGGGCTGGGTAGGCCTCAGGAAATTTACAACCATGGCAGAAGTGGAGCAAACACATCCTTCACATGGCGGCAGCAAGGAGAAGTGCCAAGCAAAAGGGGGAAAAGCCCTTTATAAAATCATCAGATCTTGTGAGAACTCAATATCACAAAAATAGTAGCATGGGTGTATCCAATTACCTCTCAACCAGTCCGTTGCACACATGCAGATTATGGAGACTATAATTCAAGATGAGATTTGGGTGGGGACGCAGCCAAACCATATCACCATGCATCTGATAAGGACTTAGTATTCAAAATATATAAAGAACTCCTACAAATTAATAGCAAAAAACTAACATAATTTAAAAATGGACAAAGAACTTGAATGAATGTTTCTCCAAAGAAGACCTACATATGACCAAAAGGTATATGAAAAGATACTCAACATTGCTATTGATCAGGGAAATGCAAACCAAACTACAATGAGGTATCTTCTGACACCTGTTAGGGTGGCCATTATCAATAAAACTGAAAATAACAAGAGTTGGTGAGGTTGCAAAGAAATTTGAATCCTTATACACTGTTGAAGGGACTGTAAAATGGGTCAGACACTATGAAAATTCATCTGGTGGTATTTCAAAATATTTAAAATAGTACTGCCATGTGATCCAGCAATTCCACTTTTGGATATTTATCCAAAAGAATCTAAAGCAGTATCTTGAAGAAATATTTGCACTTCCATGTTCCTTGTAGCCAATGAGGTACAATAAACACTACACCCAAAATATGGCACTTTGAAAACTGAAAAAACAACAGAAACTGGATGGTTTCTCTGACCTCTTCCCCCTTTCTCCCATGAAGCAAGCCATAAAACCTAGGAAGGTGATCTCTAACTTTCTCTCTTTCTTCTCCCATGAAGATCCTCATGTGACTCATGTCTTCCTCTATCCCCAGAGGGAAGGAATGTCACACAGGGGCCCTAAGAAGAAACCAAACTTGTCTACTATTCACCCTCTCCCCTCCTGACCCTCTAATAATTACCATCAGATCCCACCTTTTTGTCCCCAATCATACTTCTGCATGACTGTCCATAAAAATACGCAGATTTGTTAGGGAAATGCACATCAAAACAATGAGATATCATCTCACTCCAGTCAAACGGTGATTGTCAAAAAGTCAAGAAACAACAGATGCTGTTGTGGTTGCGGAGAAAAAGGAATGCCTTTACATTGTTGGTGGGAATGTAAATTAGTTCAACCATCATGAAAGACAGTGTGGCAATTCTTCAAAGATCTAGAAGCAGAAATATCATGACCCAGCAATCTCATTATTGGGTATACATCCAAAGGAATAGAAATAATTGTATTATAAAGATATATGTACACATATGTTCATTGCAGCACTATTCACAATAGAAAAGACATGGAATTAACCCAAATGCCCATCAATGATAGACTGGATAAAGAAAATGTGGTATATATATTCCATGGAATACTATGCAGCCATAAAAAGGAATGAGATCATGTCCTTTGAAGGGACATGGACAGAGCTGGAAGTCATTATCCTCAGCAAACTAACACAGGAACAGAAAAACAAACACTGCATGTTCTCACTCATAAGTGCGAGCTCAACAATGAGAACAAATAGTGGGGAACAACACACACTAGGGCATGCTGGGGGTGGGGAAGGAGAGCATCAGGAAGAATAGCTAATGGATGCTGGGCTTCATACCTAGGTGATATGTTGATCTGTGCAGCAAACCACCATGGAACATGTTTACTAATGTAACAAACCTGCACATCCTGCACGTATGCCCCAGAACTTAAAATAGAAGTTGAAGAAAAAAAAAATTCAGTTCTCCCTGTTTCTTTGGGTCTTCGTTTATTAAGGCTCCTGTGTCACGTGAAATGTTAAATAAACTTGCTATGCTTTCCTCATGTTAATCTGTCTTTTGTCATAAGATCTCAGCCACAAATTTTGCCATGGCTACAGAAAATATATTTCTTTTTCACCCCTACACAACATTATTCATAATAGTAAGAATAAGTAAGAGGTGGAAACAACCTAAATGTCCATCAACAGAACAAATAAAGAAAATGTGGCCTATACACACAACAAAATATTAGCCTTTTGAAAGAAAAAAATCATATCATATGCTGCAACATGGTAAACCTGGAAGACATTATGCTAAGTTAAATAAGCAATCACAGAAAGACAAATACTGCATGATTCCATGTATATGACATACTTAAAATCATAGAAAGTAAGAAGGTGGTCATCAGGGGATGGGGCAGGGGAAAATGTGCAGTTGCGTTTCAATGGGTGTAGAGTGTCCGTCATCCAAAATGAAAAAGTTCTAGAGATCTGTTATACAACAATGTGCACACAGTTAATAATATTATAATGTGTTGTTCTGGCTTCTTGGGCTGTAAAGTGCAAGGTGATAACACTCCAAAGTAGAGTGTTGTTCACAGATTAGAAAGGAAACTGACATAGTGTATACTAAAATGTATGTCTCGGTCGTGGTTGTAAAGCTTCAATGTTTTCTATCTGTTTGCATTGCTTGTCATTTATTTATTCACTCAAGCATTAGCTTGAGCACCTCTTTCACGAACATCACTAAACTTGGTGCTTTGAGGGATAAATATACTGAAAAATTTATCATTTAGTGAAAACACACACACTTATTAAGCAAAACTAAACATGGTAGTTTGAAAGTGCTCTTGAAATATAAACATGAAAAAATGCTGGAGTGGAAGGGAGACACAAGGAAAATAATAGTATTTGAACTGGTTTTGTGGAAGTAAATAAGGACTTTCTTAAGCATAGAAAGAGACTGGCAGAAAGGACATTCTAAGCAAAGTATGAGTAATGCTGCAAAAGCATGGATAAGGATGGAGGTTTAGGTAACTTCTAGTAATGTTCTCTTATGACTGCACTTTGGGTGTAGGTCCTGAAGGCCAACGCCACTGAAGAAACAGGTGAGAGCCAAAGCCAAAGAATCTAAATTTTACACCAGGGGAAGGTCAGCGGGAATGAGCATAAAGTATGCACTGAAGAACATGCAATTTTTGAGGAAAGTCTACAAAATTAAACTGGTAATACATTTCATGTGAGGGTGAGGGGAAAAAAATCAAATCTGAGTTTGAATGCTTGAAGGAATCTTAAACTGGAAGGACACTCCAACTTAGCTTCTTCATTTTGTAGATAAATATTTTGATGTCCCAAAATAATGAGATCTTAACAAATTCCCCACAAGTAGTTAATAATAGGTCTGAATTAAATCAGGAAACTAAATTCTCTAATTCCAAGCTTCATAAAAAGTTAAGACCAAATGTCTAAACTACAAAGTAAAGTCATTTATCATTCCACCTTTAGCTCTCTTGCAGACTTTCTCCAAAATTCTTCTTCATGTACTCTGAGGTCCAGCCAAAGTGAACTTATATAATCCTATAAGTGTACAATGATTTTTTGCCGCCATGATTTTCTTTTTAATACTCTCATCAGTTGCTCTGTGCCTTTTCCATTAATGCTTGTCTACACTATTTATCCCTCAAAACTTAGCTCCAATGCTGCCTTTTCTAAGATCATATAAATTTTCTCACCACTCTACCCCAGTCAGAAGTAATCTCTCTTTCTGAATTCCCACAGGACTGTGTGACTTTCTTGATGTTTACTATATTACATATTATATTGAAGTTATAGAAAGATATTGTTTCAGGCAATAACCTAAGAGGCTGTCAAATGTAGCAAATATAGAATATTCACATTCAATATCTCCCACAGCATCAGCCCCAAACTTATCAAATAGGTAGAGGCTAAATAAGTATCTCTCAGATACACAAATAAATACTTTGGCTTAAAGTGTGGGGGTGGTGGGGGCAGAAGAGAACTATCTTTGTTTTTTTGCTATGTGAATACTTGTTTAGTTTGGACATAATTAATATTGAATTCAATTTTCTCTATTATACAAATTTAATCAGAATGGTAGTTTTCATTTCTAGCATAGCCATCCCTTTTGGGACGCAACTCCTCATTTCAAAAAGACATTGCAAAGGTAGATTTATCATAAAAGCTTTACTACATCAGTCCTCACCCTTTTCAAACGTTTATTGCTAAGCAATTTCTTTTCTTGACATGCCGACAGAGGAAGCCATAATACATCTCCCAGGCAACCAGACATGTACATAGCTGAGATTATTAAAATAAACCTAGAGTTTATCCTAAGTATTAAATAAAGGTTTAAATTGTTCTGCAGATTGATATAATCATGTGGATGGTGGATAGGTCTTTATTTCTATAATTATTTTATCCACCTGCATGTTCCAGTTTGGAATTCTTGGGGTTGAGGGTCTATTCATTGGGCAACTGAAAATGAGGCTAAACATGTTATTCATCTCTCTGAAATTAATCAGGATGGACCCAGAGTTGATCCTCTATGTTAAACAAAGGTTTAAATAGTCATTCAATAATTATAACACCCTATATAACAGATAGGCTTCTATCCCTGTATTGATCTTACCTATCTGCTTACTCTTGCTTGAAATCTTTCTGGGTAGAAACAGGGGTAGAGAATTGTATTATGTAGTCAGAAATGAGGCTAATAATGTTTCATTGACTTAAATTCACAGTATGGTGTAAGTGATTTTTTTTTAGATGTATTCTTTTTTGTTATTATTATACTTTAGCTTTTAGGGTACATGTGCACAATGTGCAGGTTTGTTACATATGTATCCATGTGCCGTCTTGGTTTGCTGCACCCATTAACTCGTCATTTAGCATTAGGTATATCTCCTAATGCTGTCCCTGCCCCCTGAAGGAAATAAAGGGTATTCAATTAGGAAAAGAGGAAGTCAAATTGTCCCTGTTTGCAGATGACATGATTGTATATCTAGAAAACCTCATTGTCTCAGCCCAAAATCTCCTTAAGCTGATAGCAACTTCAGCAAAGTCTCAGGATACAAAATCAATGTACAAAAATCACAAGCATTCTTGTACACCAATCACAGACAAACAGAGAGCCAAATCATGAATGAACTCCCATTCACAATTGCTTCAAAGAGAATAAAATACCTAGGAATCCAACTTACAAGGGATGTGAAGGACCTCTTCAAGGAGATCTACAAACCACTGCTCAATGAAATAAAAGAGGATACAAACAAATGGAAGAACATTCCACGCTCATGGGTTGGAAGAATCAATATCGTGAAAATGGCTATACTGCCCAAGGTAATTTATAGATTCAATGCCATCCCCATCAAGCTACCAATGACTTTCTTCACAGAATTGGAAAAAACTACTTTAAAGTTCATATGGAACCAAAAAAGAGCCCGCATCACCAAGTCAATCCTAAGCCAAAAGAACAAAGCTGGAGGCATCACGCTACCTGACTTCAAACTATACTACAAGGCTACAGTAACCAAAACAGCATGGTACTGGTACCACAACAGAGACATAGATCAATGGAACAGAACAGAGCCCTCAGAAATGATGCCGCATATCTACAACTATCTGATCTTTGACAAACCTGACAAAAACAAGCCATAGGGAAAGGATTCCCTATTTAATAAATGGTGCTGGGAAAACTGGCTAGATGTATTCTTAAAGCTGACTTTGAGAGAGGAAAGAGTCTTGGGTGTGTTAGAAGAAGAAAAACAGATTCTGTAATCAAGAGTAAGAAGGATGCCTCTAGTAGTTCTTTCTAATTATGCCAAGAACCCTAGAAACCAACAACAAAAATAGCTTCCTCATTATCAGTGTTTTGAAATTAATCTAGGGGTGTGAAGTATTTGGGTAATTGTTCTCTATGTGTAGAGGTTGAGTCTGGATACACAAAGTTAAAATTAAACATGTAAAACTGAAATGATGATTCTTCCTTTAAAATGTGTTTCCCTTTCATTCCTTTTTTTTAGAAAAATACATAATTATTAATCTAGCTGCAGAAGCCAGAAATCTAGGTGGCATCCTTAACATTGCACTCTTCCTTGCCACTTACATTCAACTGACCACCAAATGTTTGCCCATGATGTTATAAATACCTCTTGAAAACATATACCTCCTTCCTTCCACCACCTAGTTCAAGCAAATATCATGCATCACTAACTTCTTATTTCAAGATGCACCCATTCTGTAATCCCTCCAAATTAATGCATCCTTCATACCGCACTCATTCACTCATATATTTATTCATTCAAGTACATACAGCTATACTTCATTTAATTCCAGTTTGCTTTATTGTGATCTGCAGATAACGTGTTTTTTAAAAATTGAAGGTTTGTGTCAACCCTGCATTGAGCAAGTCTATCAGCACCATTTTTCTGATAATGTGCTCACTTTAATTATCTGTTACATTTTTGTAATTTTTGCTATATTCGAAACATTTTCATTTTCATTATTATTATATCTGTGATGGTGATCTGTAATCAGTGATCTTTAATGTTACTATTGTAATTGCTTTGAGGTGCCACAGACTGCACCCACATAAGACGGCAAAATTAATCAATAAACGGGTGTGTTCTGACTGCTCCACCAACTGGTCATTCCCCCAACTCTCTCTCTTTCTTTGTGCCTCCCCATTTCCCAAGATACAACAATATAGAAATCAGGCTAATTTATTACCTGATAAATGTCCTCTAAGTGTTCAAGTGAAAGGAAGAAGTACACATCTCTCCATTTAAATCCAAATTAATAAGCTTGGTGAGGAAGGCATATCAAAAACTGAGACAGGCTGAAGGCTAGGCCTCTTGTGCCAAACAGTTAGCCAAGTTGTGAATGCAAAGGAACAGTTCTTCAAGAAAATTAAACGTGCTACTCTAGTGAACACACAAATGATGAGCAAGAAAAATAGTCTTATTGCTGATATGGAGAATGTTGTAGATCAACCCAGCCATAACATCCCCTTAAGGCAAAGCCTAATCCTGAGCAAATCCTTAACTCTCTTCAATTTTATGAAGGCTAAGAGAGGTGGGGAAGCTGCAGAAGAAAAGTTGGAGGTAAACAAAGGTTGGTTTGTGAGGTTTAAGGAAAGAAACCCACCTCTATAACATCAAAGTGCAAGGTGAACAGCAAGTGCTGATGTAGAAGCTGCAACAAGTTATTCAGTCCTTGCTAAGATAATTGATGAAAGGGGATACACTAAACCACAAATTTTCAGTGTTGATGAAACAGCCTTCTCTTGGGAGAAGATGCCATCTAGGACTTCTATAGCTAGCAAAAGTCCATGCTTGGCTTCAAAGACTCAAAAAACAGGCTGAGCTCTCTCATTAGAAGCCTATTCATGTAGTGACTTTGAGTTGAAGCTAATGCTCGTTTACTTTTCTGAAAATCCTAGGGCCCTTAAGAATTATGCTAAATCTTCTCTCCCTGTGCTCTATAAACAGGAAAACAAAGAGCCTGGATAACTGTATATATGTTTATAGCATAGATTACTGGCTATTTTAAGCCCACTGTTGAGAATGAAAAAGAAGATTCCTTTCAAAATATCACTGTTCATTGACAATGCATCTGGTGACTGACCCAAGAGAGCTCTGATGGAGATATACTAGGAGGTCAATGTTATTTTCATGCCTGCTAAGACAACATCCATTCTGCAGCCCATGGATTAAGGAGACATTTCAACTTTCGAGACTTCTTATTTAAAAAATGCATTTTGTAAGGCTACATAGCTGCCATCGATAGTAATTTTTCTGATGGATCTGGGCAAAATAAGTTGAAAATATTCTGAAAAAGATTCACAATTCTAGATTCCATTAAGAACATTTGTGATTCATGGCGGGGATATCAGAACAGGAGCTTGGAAAATGCTGATTTCAACCCTCATGGATGACTTTGAGAAATTCAAGACTTCAGTGGAAGAAGTATTCACACATGTGGTGGAAATAGAAAGAGATCTAGAATTAGAAGTGGACCCTGAAGATCTGACTGAATTGCTGGAATCTCAAGGAATCTAATCTTGATAAAGATGCTATGGACATTTTTCATATAACAACAAAAACTTGAGAATGTTGGCTGGGCATGGTGGCTCATGCCTGTAATCCCAACACTTTGGGAGGCTGACGTGGGCGGATCACTTGAGGTCAGGAGTTTGAGACCAGCCTGGCCAACATGGTGAAACCCCATGTCTACTAAGAATACGAAAAAAAAAATTGTTGAATGTGGTGGTGCTCACTTGTAATCCCAGCTACTCAGGAGGCTGAGGCAGGACAATCACTTGAACTTGGGGGGCAGAGGTTGCAGTGAGCCAAGATTGTGCCACTGCACTCCAGCTTGGGTGACAGAGCAAGACTGCATCTCAAAAAAAAATGAGAATATTCTATAAACTTAGTTGATAAAGCAGTGGCAAGATTCGACAAGATTGAATCTAATTTCTAAAATGTTCTACTTTGGGTAAAATGCTATCAAACAGCATCACATGCTGCACAGAGATCTTTCTTGAAAGAGTCAATCGATGCAGCAAACTTCATTGTTCTATGATTTTAAGAAACTCCCACAGTCACCTCAACCTTCAGCACCCACCTCCATGATCAGTCACAGCCACCAACATAGAGGGAAGACCCTCTACCAACAAAAAAGGATTATGCACAACTCACTGAAGGCTCTGATGATCATTAGCATTTTTTAGCAAGAAAGTATTTGTAATTAAGGTGTGTGCATTATTGTTTTAGATGTAATCCGATTGCACTTGTAATAGACTACAGTGTAGTACAAACATAACTTTTATAAACACTGGGAAACCAAAAAAATTTGTGACTTGCTTTATTGCGATGGTCTGGAACCAAACCCACAATATCCTCAAGGTGTGCTTGCATTGAGCACCTACTCAAGGCCAGGCATTATTCTAGACAGTGGAAAATATTAATAAATAAACCAAATTTCCACACTTACATAGCTAGCACTCTAGTTTGGGGATATGAACAATAAACAAAGAATTATGCAGAGTTCTATAAACAGAGATATATAAACAAAAGTCAAGAGGGGTAATTGCTGTGAACAAAGGGGAAGAAAACAGAGCATATAGGGAAAGCCTTTTTTAATACAATAGTCAAGAAAAGCTTCTTTAATAAGGTGATATTTGAGCTGAAACCTAAAGAAATAATGGAACAAGACATAAATAACGGGAAAGAACATTCCAGGGACAAAGAAGAGCAATTGCAAGAGCCCTAAATATACTTATTATGTTGAGGAACAGCAAGAAAGTAGTGTGACTGGAATATCATGAGTGATTAAGATAGCAGTAAAATGTTAAACCATAGAAGTAATGGTGGCAGGGGAGCAGAAGACAGGACTTTATAGGCCATGTTAAGGTCTTAGAAATTTATTTTGAGTGAGATGGGAATCCATTAAAGGAAGTTGAGCAGAAAAGTCACTGAACCACTTCAAATTTTGAGAAGGACTCTCTGGCAGTTGCATAGAGCAGACCTTGTAGGTACTATTAAGAGTGAAAAAAGAGAAACTCAGTATGAGCCTTTTGAAAAAGCCCCGACAAAAGGTGTGTGCAGCTTGAACTATAGGGTCATTGTGGAGTGCTGAAAGAGGATAGACCTCCAGGACTTTAGCTCTATCTTGAAGGTGGAGCAGACAGGGTGTGTTGACATATGACATGTACCTTGCACACTGTGAGGAAAATAGAGGGATCAGAAATGACCACAAGGTATTCAGCCTCAGCAGCTGGGAGGATAACACTACTAGCCTTTTTGACTCTATAAAACTGGAGGAGGATCAGAGTCGTTTGTTGTGTGTTTTTGTTGTTACTGGTGCTTGTAATCAGGGTGGTTTGTGGAGGAAAGGAAAGTCAAGAGATCTGTTTTGTTATATGTCAGGTTTGAAGTACTAATTAGTCTGCCATTAGGAGTGTTCAAGTAGCTCATAGGATGTAGAAGTGTGCAGTTTTGGAGGAGTGCTTGGAACTGAAGATCTAAACATTTCAATTTACAAATCATATTTATCACCAGGAGACTGGAGAAGACACCCTCAAGTACGGGTGTAAAAAGAATGTAGTTCTGAAGTCTGAGTGCTAGGGAACTACCATATTTGGAAGTCAGAATAAAGATAAGGAACCAGCCAAGCGAACCAAGGAGGAACAGTTAATGTGGTATGAGAAAAATCAAAACAGTAATGATTTCCACCAAAATGTGATGTGAACACAATACCTTTTTGTCCAGTAGTTCTCACTGGCTTAAGTTTTACATTCTCCTTCCTATGCGTTTTTGTACCACCAGAGTTGAAGGCCTGCAAAGTACATACCAGACCCCCAAGGCCATCTGAGTATTTGTCGGCTTCTCCCAGTGAGAAGCACTGAAAGGAGAATTGTAGATGATAGAAAAGGAGTCACCATTTAATTTTGATTCTGGAAGCAATTAAAGCAGTGGGGAAACTGACAATGGCACATGATGGTAGCTCCAACTGAGTCAGCGGAAGTTTCAGAAAATTTAGCAATAGGACAGGCATTGTATCCTAGTCCCTGGGACATAATAGGTAGTAAATATTTACTTCTTAAATAAATGAGTGGATGCACCAGAAAACAAACAAACAAAAAAAAAACTCTTTTCTTTCCCCTGTCTCTTACATCCAATTAAGGATTGTCAAGCCCTGTATGAGATATCATTTCTCTCACATCTGTCTTCTCTCTGTTACCACTGTCATCACTGGGTTCTTATAGCCCACATCATTATAGTGACCTAAATGTTCTCTGCTTTATACAACTCATTGTGCATCTACAGCCATATTACCATCAAGGGTGCTACTCAAAGACCTCAAAGGGTGATTAAAAATTAGCTAAAGATAATGTCTTATTTTCTAAAACTACCTCCATTTTGTGTATTTTAACTTGCCAGCCAAAAAAAAAAAAAAAAAATGCCGCTATTTTGATGTCAGGAACACCCAGGAGCTACCCTTCACTAGAACAGATGATCTTAAGCATATGGAATTAGAATCTCAAATAAAAATTCTCTGTACCACCAGGCCTTACCTGACATTCATAAAACATGCACATTTTCATTCCTCTGCTCAGAATATAGTTGTCTTTTTCATGCATTGGGAATGAAGAACTATTCAATATTTCCCTGTGGTGGATTAACCTAAACCAATCTAGAACAAACTTTTTCTTCTTGAAGGCTTACATTACTTCTTAATCACTTTATTCCACCAAGGGGTTACTGGTTTTTCTATCCCAAATAAATAGCTCTCTTTAGTTACCCTCGGTGGTATGGATAGGGGGCTTGACTGCCAAAGACAAAACAAGCTGAAAGAGTCAGTCTGAAAGCAGGGAGATCACCTCCCCAGCATTCCCTAATGCAATGAAATGATTGCATTGCTTTGTTGGTTATGCTAGCAGAGTGCATTTCTAATGCCTCTTCTCTTCATTCATGAGTGTTTAAACATTTTAATGAATATGTTATTTACCGTAATAAAGTCAGAGTTTGCTATTAAATTAATAGAGCAGTGTAACCAAGAATCCCATAACAGCAATATATTCCTGCTCAGTGTTACTGAGTTCTCAACACAGGATTCCTGGCCATTTGCATTCTCTGCTAGTCATAGATGTTGCATAAATAGTCTTTAGCTGCAAATAGTTACCAAATTCAGGTTAATATATATATTTGTGTGTGCATGTTTGTGTACATCATGCTTTAGCACGGTGAATAAAATCAATGAGTCCTAGAAACAAAAAGCCTGGCTTCAAATTTGGTTCTAGTAGCTGGGTATGCTTAAGCAAATTACATTCTCTCTGAGGTACAGTTTTCTCATCTGTCAAATGGGGATAACAGTATCTCCCTTTTTAGATTGTTCAGATAAAATAAATGAGATATTATACACAAAACATAATTCCCGACACATGTTAAAACCCTATAAATACTAGATATGAATACTATCAAATGTAAGGACTGAACAGGGTCATCATTAACCCATAGGAGCTTTTTGAAAATTAGAAAAAGTCACCCCTTTTGGCAGGGGAAACAATGCTGTATAGAGCTTCATGAGTGAAACATGAACTGTATTTTAGCCCACAATCACCCTCTTAGCTGAGCATGCTTGAACAGAGTTCCGTTGGTCCTAGAGCTGACCTTGCTTTCTTCTTCTCTACTTCAATCACGCTGATTCCTTTCCTTTTCCCTTCCTTCATCATTTTAAGGATTTCAGAAGGAGTTGGGCTTCCCAAGATCAATTAAAAATGCTCTCAAAAAGGAGGTGGTCTCCCAAAGTAAAGATTTTGTCTTTTTAAATGTTTGATTCCTGAGCACTAGCCATGGACTTATTCTGTAATGGAAACTTAATAAATGAATGAATAAGTGAATTAATGACAAAAAAGACATGCACTTTATTGACTTAAAATTCAAGTTAGGCTTCAACTGATAAATTCTGTCAGCTGGAATTCATTTTAAATATTCATAATACCATAACAAAACAAATACTTAAAATTCATCTGGGCCGGGCGCAGTGGCTCACGCCTGTAATCCCAGCACTTTGGGAGGCCGAGGCGGGCGGATCACGAGGTCAGGAGATAGACACCATCCTGGCTAACACAGTGAAACCCCGTCTCTACTAAAAATACAAAAATTAGCCGGGCGTGGTGGTGGGCGCCTGTAGTCCCAACTACTCAGGAGGCTGAGGCAGGAGAATGGCGTGAACCTGGGAGGCGGAGCTTGCAGTGAGCCGAGATCGCGCCACTGCACTCCAGCCTGGGTGACAGCGAACTCCGTCTCAAAAAAACAAAACAAAACAAAACAAAATAAAATAAAATAAAATTCATCCATAGAATCATGTTGTATCACAAAAATAACCATCTGATAAGCACACGTAATTGGTGAAAAGCCAAATGATATGGAAAATGAAATTCTTAACCAAACATTGCCCTCAATATAGGAATTGATCTTAATTTAGGAAAGTAGTTTAAAATTTTCTGCAGAACAGTCTTGCTGTTTCTTAATCAGACCCGAATTCATGATTACACAACCACTATTCAGTAATAAAACCTACTAAAATGTTTAAGCAATTGACTCCCTTCTGCTGTTATTTACTGAATTAGCCAATTTTTTGAGATCTGATTGGTGACTTGGGTAATCCATTGAGTATAATAACAAAAGTATTTTTTCTACCATATAATCAAAAGCATATATTTCTAAACTATCTTACATTCAAACAGTGTGGCAAGAACCAAATGCAAGCACAAAACAATAGCACTCACTCAGTCAATTAATCACAGCCATGCAAAACCCAACAGGAGGCTTAATGTCAATGAAACAATGGTCACAGTTACCAAAAATCACACTTATATGCAATCTTGATATAAACACAGTTTGTTTTATATTAAAGGAGAGAAAAAAGCATTTTCATTGTCTCAGTTTCACAGTCTAAAGAAAACCCAAATATCTAAAACAGAGTTCTTTATGATCCATAATTTAATAAATAAGGCTACTCTGACTGCTTTACTTAAAATTGCAGGTTATCTTCACATCCCATTCCTGACATTCCTGACTTTTCTTCTCTAGTTCTGTGTTTTATCTAGAGGATTCATCACTTCCTGACACTATAAAGTTTAATTATTTATAATTCCTACTATCTGTTGTCTGTCTCCATCCGCTGTACACAAGTAGGATACAAACTCACATCCAAAACAGGCTAGAATGTGTGTGTGTGTTATCTCACTAATATATACCAAAAACCAAAAAACAGTTCCAGGCACACCTTAAGGATCTCAATAAATATTTTTGAATGAAAAGAATTTATGTCACTCTTTTGATTAAAATAATTTTATTGGTTTTTGTTACAATAGAGTATAAAACTTATACTCTTAACCAGGGCCTAAAATAGCTATGTGTCCCAACTCTCCCTCTCCCTCCTTTTCATTTTATCCCTCTCCTCTTTTGTTACAGTAGACTATAAAACTTATACTCTTAACCAGGGCCTACAATACTCTTAAAACTTATACTCTTAACCAGGGCCTACAATAGCTATGTGTCCTAACTCTTCCTCTCCCTCCTTTTCATTTTATCCCTCTCTCCTATTGCCTATGTTACTGCAAACCTAATGGACTCCTTTTAAAGGGTAAATATGCTAAGTTCTATTCTGTATCAGGGCATTCTCACATGGTATTCCTTCTGCCTGGAATATTCTCTTCCCTACCTCCTTTTCTGCCTTGGATTTTCATTGGCCAACTTCTTAATGTTAAAGCATTTATTGAAAGGTTATTTTTCTAGAGGTGTTTTCCCTCATCACCCTAAATAAGCATCCCCCACCACCACACATGTACCTTATGTACTTCATTTTTTCCTCCAGCCTAGTACTAAATACAGTTTACAACTGCACATTTGTGTACTTGGTTTATTCTCTGTTCCTCCATTATCCTCTGTGTTTCATGAGGATAAGAACTTCAAATTTCACAAGTGCTTTGCTAGGTCTAGCACATAACAGACACTCAATAAATGGTTGATGAGTAAATGAGTACACAACATAATTATCTTAGAACAATATCTTAATTCCTATTTGCAGAAGATTTTTCTTCAAGAGAACAAAATAAATACCGTCAGGGGGCTTGACCCCATATTTCCAGGAGTTAGACTTCTAATTCTAATTCAAAGTCAAAATGAATTAAATCATATGTTCATTCTTCATTAAGTTTCACCACGGCCATGTGATGCTACACCTGCAGCTGTTCAGGAGTGTCCAGATGGCTACTGTCATAACTGAAACTGACAAGATGTTTAGGCAGCTTTTGAATATATTCTTTGTGAGTATGTGTTTTGAGAGAGAACACTCAACATCTGATTAATATGCAATGCAGATTGACCCTAAATCCTACCCACTTTTATTTTATATAAGTTTATTACTCTTCACTCAGTGCTATAAAGTTTAAAGTCAGTGGCTGCATCTTGATTACTCTAATTACTTGACATGTAGCTCATGAGCACTTATAATCCTAAATACTAAGCAGGCATCAGTTTCTCTATTTTATTCTATGAGACAATTTTTTTCTTACCATCAATTATAGAAAAGACATTTTGCTGGATATTGGAAAGAGGGTGACCTACTGTCACTGCTTTCAGTTAGGGATATAATGGGACATGATCTAATCCTTATTTAGTAGTTGTGTTTGTTTTTGTTATTTTTATTTATCTGTTTGTCTCAGGGAACTTAAAATATCCTCACCAATATATACTGATTATTAAATTTGCACAATAAAACTCTGCATGTTTATTTAAAAGTAACTACATTGGCAGAGCGCGGTGGCTCACGCCTGTAACCCCAGCACTTTGGGAGGCCGAGACGGGCGGATCACAAGGTCAGGAGATCAAGACCATCCTGGCTAACATGGTGAAACCCCGTCACTACTAGAAATACAAAAAAATTAGCTGGGCGCAGTGGCGGGCGCCTGTAGTCCCAGCTACTCAGGAGGCTGAGACAGGAGAATGGCATGAATCCGGGAGGCAGAGCTTGCTGTGAGCCAAGATCGTGCCACTGCACTCCAGCCTGGGCGACAGAGCAAGACTCCGTCTCAAAAAAAAAAGTAACTACATCACCAACCCATTTTACCCCCATCTAGGTACCACACTCTTGTAACCTGCTAATCTGGACTGTCTGCTCATGTCAATTTCTCTTAAAAACATGTCTTAAATCTCACTCCTACTGAAAGTGTAGGGGTGAGATTCCTTCTATCTCAAATTACCACAAATTCCTTCCATCTCAGCTCCATGGTGTTTATAAAAATCACATCTGTTACTATATCTTTTTTGTTCTTTTACATATTACCTAACATTATTTTAGAACTTTTAAGTATACATATCTTGTTTTCATGAACTCTTTATTACATATTCATGACAAAGACTAAATTATATAATGGTATTCCCCACAATGATTATTATGGTACTAGAAAAAAAGATTTCATTTATATTTGTAAAATAATGGAAATAGCAAATAACATTAAATCTACTATAAATTTCCTCAAGATTTATTAAATATAAAGTATTAAGGTTACTTATAATTTTATCCCCATTCCTGCTACCTCACCTATTACGGCTATCACAAAGTGTTTGATGCCATGATTTCCTTACTCTTTTTCTCCACTTTTGAAGTTGGTAAGCCCCTTCAGCAAAGAGTAAACATTATATACAATCCTCCTCAGTCAAAGGGAAGAACAAAGACATGTATCAGGAAGTTCACTCATTGTGATTCCATCAGTATTTTCAGAGGGGTTCCTTTTCCTGAACTTAAGGTCAATCATAGCAGCCATTTGTCTAAAAACCATATTTATCAATCACAAAGGATATCAGGTATAGACTTTTGTATTTGTTTCCAATTAAGGTATATATGTATATCTAGCTATCTGTCATTGGTGTATATAGGTCTGCATCTAATCAATCATCTATTCATGTGTATGTGCGTGTGTGTCCATGTAGTCATAGAAATATGTGGATACAAAAGGGGAGAGGTGAAGATACAGAAGACAGAAGGAATCTTGAGGTTTCTGGATCACTGTAACGGCCTTCTTGAAAATGGAAAAGAGGCCCTTAACTTTATTTTCTTCATGAGTTTCTCTGTCTAGTCCTGAACTCTAAAGAAAGGTTAAAGAATTAAAATGACGATAAAATCCTCACCTAAAGTTCATGCTTATAAAGTTTACCCATCTGGTATATTAAACATTTTAAGTTCTATTTTTATGTCCATAATTTTCCATTTCCCCAGTAAGAACTCTTTTATGTGAAGTTGTTAATAGCTGCTTCCTTAAAAAAATTCTTAAGAGGGTTTCTATTAATATATTTCACCAAGAGAACAGGGTGTGTTGGGCTATTTCATAAATCTCTTGCAGACACAAGGGAACAGCCTGCAGAGAGAACTGTGAACAACTGTTCTATTCTCACTGTGGACAGACTAGAAAGATTCTTCCCATGGGTCTCAAGGAATAAGAGTTAAAATGGCAGACTGAGTATACCCATTTAACTTGCTTCCTCCTGAATCTTTATTAAACACACACTGAAGAGGTTTTGTTGTTGTTGTTGTTGTTGTTTTTGTGATGGAGTCTCACTCTGTCGCCCAGGCTGGAGTACAGTGGCACAATCTGGGCTCACTGCAACATCTGCCTCCCGGGTTCAAGTGATTCTCCTGTCTTGTCCTCCTGAGTAGCTGGGATTACAGGCGTGCATCACCACGCCCAGATAATTTTTTGTCTTTTTAGTGGAGACGGATTTTACCATGTTGGTCAGGCTGGTCTTGAACTCTTGACCTCAGATGATCCGCCCGCCTCGGCCTCTCAAAGTGCTGGGATTACAGGCGTGAGCCACCATGACCAGCCTGTTGTTGTGTTTTAAAAGGCACATGGCTGGAAGAAAAAGAAAGGATAATACAGTAAAACCTGCCAGCCAGAAGGTGGATGGATGTGTCCTAACTTATCTTTCAGCCTGAAAGCCAAACCCTGGATTTTTGGTGAGAAAAGTCAATAAGCAAATCAATTTTTATCAAATTCTCCAAAGCCACAATCACTATCAGCACCAGGTATGATGGAAATGGGAGGGAGAGCAGCTGGGACACTAACACAGACAGCACTGAATGAATGCTGTTTGGGAGGCAATTTGTTGCCAGATTATTTCTATCACTCCACACATTTGGAAGGCTGCCCCTCCCCCAGTTTTCCGATCTGGTAAGTGGGGAGCTTAGAAGTCACCATCTCCTCCCAACAAGTAAAAAGCTGAACAAACTGAGAAATCAACTCTTCCCAGATCTGTCAGAGAAATGAGATCGCAAGTCAAACCACTACCCTAAAAGCTGGAAAGGCAGACAGGCAAGTACAAATAGTCACAACTTAACGGAGCAGAAACCCAGCTCTGCAGGAACCATTACTGGGGTAGGAAACCCTTAATTGTAATTGATGGATTCCTAGAGATTGAGTGTGGACAAGTATGAGAGTTAAAAACTCCCAAGGGACCAAATAATAGGGGAGTTCCCATACTTTTGTGAGTTTTACCTCTAGGAGCTCAACCAGGTTCTCAAAGTGAATACTTAAGAAAAATCCCTCATGCTTCTAGCAAGGGGAGAAGAAAAGTAGGCTTTTGAAATAGACCAGAACATTCGGTTTTTCTTCATAAGTCCTGCCCTCAAAAGAAATTATTTTACTAGAGCCTAAACTATTAGAACTGACCCGGGGGAAGGAAAATACCACATTCTAGCTCACTTTAGCCATTTTGTCCCATCCAAGTGGGGTGAAGGATAACTGACAAGCATTTGTGAGGTTGAGAGTTCCGACGCACAGGCTCACTGAAAGACTCAGAGTTAATCTCAGCAGCACAGAATGCTTTCTCTATCCCACACCTCACCACATTTTACTGAAGACTTACATACAGCAGTTCCTTCTACCTGGCACATCACGTCTGGCTACCAAGAAAAAATTACAAGGCACAGTAAAGGCAAAATACACCGATTAGAGAGACAAAGCAAGCATCAAAACTAAACTCAGATATGGAACGGATATAGGAGTTATCCAACTTGAAGTTGAAAACAACTGTGATTACTATGCTAACAGCTTTAATGGATAAAGTAAGCAGCATTAAAGATCATATGGCCATGTAAGTAGACAGATAAAAATCCTAAGAAAGAATCAAAAAGAAATACCGAGATCAAAAACAGTGTAACATAAATGACAAATGGCTGTGGTGGGCTCAGCCACGGACATGCCTGAGAAAAGAATCTCTGAGCTTGAGTAGGGTATCTAAATAAAAATGTCCAAAACTGAAAAAAAAGAGAAAAGTGACTGAGAAAATAGACCAGAATATCCAAAAACATTGGAACAAACAAAAAAAAGGTGTAACATACATATTAGGTTGGTGCAAGAGGAATTACGATTTTTGTCATTGAGGGTAATGATAAAAACCACAATTACTTTTGCTCCAACCTAGTATAATAGGGATATAAGAAGGAGAAGAAAGAAAGAGAGAAAGAGAGGAAGGAAGGAAGGAAGGAAGGAAGGAAGGAAGGAAGGAAGGAAGGAAGGAAGGAGGTTTGAAGCAATAATTACTGATAATTTTTCCCAAATTAATGCAAGAC
Organism: Symphalangus syndactylus; assembly: GCF_028878055.3. NCBI lineage: Eukaryota > Metazoa > Chordata > Mammalia > Primates > Hylobatidae > Symphalangus > Symphalangus syndactylus. The sequence continues at coordinate 19,070,490 of NC_072428.2, forward strand.
ACAAAACCACAGATTCAGGAAGCTCAGAGAAAAACAAGCAGGATAAACGTAAAATACATGTGCACACACACACATCATATTCAAACTGTAGAAAATCAAATCCTGAAAAAATGCAGGGGATAAAAAAACAAACAAAATGCCTTATCTATAGAGAAGAAAAGATAAGAATTATATCCAACTTATCCTCAGAAATCAAGCAAGCAAGAACAAAGTGGAGTGAATAAAAGTGTTGAGAGAAAAATAAAAAGCAAAACACTAACAAGAATACTATACCCTAATTCTTCACAAATTGAAGGGGAAATAGTTTCTCAGACAAACAAATGGCGTTTATTGCCAGTAAACCTGCCTTGTCAGAAATTTTAAAATAAGTTATTTAAAGAGAAGGCAAATAACCTATGTGAGAAACTCAAATCTACATAAAGAAAGAAAAAGTATCAGAGATGCAATAAGTAAATAAAAATTTTTAAAAAATTCTTAATTGATGTAACAGATAACAATTTATTTTAAAAAAGCAGCAATGTATTTAACTATGTATGTGTGTGTATGTATATATAAATACACACATAGGTATATAGCATATAGGGGTGTCTGTGTGTGTGAATGTATATATGTATGCATGCTTATACATGCTGTAAACAAAAAAAAGTATCTGAGAAAAGTCTCAGTCAATTTAAATGTTTATTTTGCCAAAGTTGAGGATGCAACTGGGAAAAAGAGACAGGAGCCAAAGTAGGATCAGTGGCTTATGCATTTTTGGAAGAGGATTTTGAAACTTTCAACATTTAAAGGGAAAAATAAGGAAGAAGGGGAAACAAGAAAGTGAAAAAAGAGGAAAGGTATGGTTACCTCTCATGAATCCACATCTTGCATGTGAAAAGGAGGGGTGATGGAAATACAGTCAATTATGTATTCATCTTGCACTCAGCAAATCTGCAGTTTACATACAATAAAATAAACATTGAGTAGAGGAAGCAGTTAAATATGAATTTATATCAGGGTTAACAGAAATTAATTTCTCATCTCCCTTGTCTCATGCCTTGAAGATAAGCCGTTAATTTACATTGTCAAGGTGAGGAGGGCCCCCTGTGAAGACATGTGGCCTTCTACCTGTAGCTATCAGTTTAGGAACAAAAGGCAAGGCAGGTGTGTGTGTGTGTGTGTGTGTGTGTGTGTGTGTGTGTGAGAGAGAGAGAGAGACTTGGCTTCCAAGTTTAACTTTTCCCTTTTGGCGCAGGAAACTTGGGGTCTCAAGATTTTATCTTTCTTTCACAGTCCTTATGAATAAGTGAAATAAAGGACAGCAACAATTCGAAGGATAGAATGAATAAATTAGAATTATTTTGTTATTATAAGACAGTTGCATCACCCATGAAGTGGTACAGTGTTATTTGAAAATAGACTAATTATTTGTAAATGTATATTGCAAATTTTAGGGTAACCATGAAAAAGAAGAAGTATTAGAGTTATGCTGAGAAATTAGTGAAAATGAAATCATATAAAATGTTCAACTGAAATCACAAAAGGCAGAAAAAAGTGTAAAACAAAATAGGAACAAAGAACAAAGGCAACAAATAGAATAACAAGTATGGTAGTCTGAAGAGATTGGAAAAATTAACCTATTTTTCCCACTCTTGCACAGTCAACACAGAATACTTCACCTCTAATCACCAAAAGGTATAGGGATTTCTCCTCAACAGCAACCACTTAATTCTCCAGTGAACACTAATAGGATATCCTTTAATTCAATTCAATTCTAAGACTACCTGGAGGTAGTGGCAGATCCAATAGGCAAAAGGCTCAGTCCCAGAAGACTTTACCCCCACTTCGGATGGCAGTCACAAGCCCCAAGTTGTGACCTGTGCTTCTGATTGACTTACTGTCAATTAGAGTTCACGCAACACCCTCTTCAGTTTTAATTAATTTGCTAGAGTGATTCAGAGAACTCAGAGAAATACTGTACTTACATTTATGCATTTATTATAAAAGATATTACAAAGGATATAGATAAACACCAGATTGAAGAAATACATAGGGCAAGCTTTGGGAGGAAAAGTAAGTCGAGTTTCTATGCCCTCACTAGGTATATTAGTCTGTTCTCACATTGCTATAAGGAAATACCAGAGACTCGGTAATTTATAAAAGGAAGAGGTTTGACTGACTTCCAGTTCCACATGGCTGTAAAGGCCTCAGGAAACTTACAATCACAGTGGAAGGCAAAGGGAAAGAAGGCACCTTCTTCACAGAGCAGTAGGAAGGAGAATTGCTGAGCAAAGAGAGAAGAGCCCCTTATAAAACCATCAGATCTCATGAGAACACATTCACAATCAAGAGAACAGCATGGGGGAAACCGCTCCCCATGATTCAATTACCTCCACCTGGTCTCTCCAGTGACAGGTGGGGATTATGGGGATTATAATTCAAGGTGTGATTAGAGTGGGAACACAGAGCCTAACCATCTCACCACACATGCCACCTTCTAGGCACCTTCACATAGTCAATTATTCAGAAGCTCTCTAAACTGTTCTTGTTGGGTTTGTGGCAGTTTCATTACATAGGTATGATTAATTAAATCACTAGCCATTGATGATCACCTCAACTTTTACTCTTTCTCTCCATTCTGGAGGTTGAGGGTTAGGATAGGAAGCTTTAACCTTCTAATCACATGTTTGCTTCCCCAGGCAACCAGTCCCCCATCCTGAGGCTATGCAAGAGCCCCTGGCCATCAGTCATCTCATTACTATACAAAAAGCCACTTATCACTTAAGAGATTCCAACAGTTTTAACTGTGTTCCATAAAACAGGGACAAAGTCCAAATATGTATTTTACAATATTGGAGGTAACTATATCATTAATCACTTTAAATATTAATGGTCTCAATACACCAGTTAAAAGACACAGACTGTTACATAGATAAAAAAAAAAAGAAGGATTCAATTATACGTTGTATATGAGAAACCTACTTTACATTGTAAAAGTGCATATAGGTTAAAAGTAAAGAAATGAAGACAGATATACCATTTCAACACTAATGAAAAGAAAGTGGAAGTAGCTATATTAATTTCAGGCAGAGCAAGGAAAGTTATCCCAATAAAGAGGGGCATTACATAATGATAAAGGGGTCAATTCTATAAGAAGATATAACAGTCCTTCCTGTTGTATATACCTGACAACAAAGTGTCAAAATAAATGAGGCAAAAAATGATAGAACAACAAGTAGAAATATATGAACTCACTATTATGGTTGGGGATGTTAACACATTTCTATCAGAAAAAAATCAAATCCATCAGGTAGAAAATAAGTAAGGACCTAGTTTAAACCAATAGCACCATCAATCAACTGAATATAATCGACATCTACCAACTACTTCATCCAACAACAATAGAATACACATTATTCTCAAACTGCCTAATACGTTTTCCAAAGTAGACCGTTTTCCAGGCTATAAAATACACCTTAAAAACTCAAAATAATTGAAATCATACAATGTCTCTTCTCAGACCACCATAGAATTAAACTAAAAATCAATAACACAAAGATAGCTGCAAAAACGCAAAACACTCAGAGATTAAACAGCACACTTCTAAATAAAATATGGGTCAAAGAAGAAATCTCAAGAAAAATTAAAAGTATTTCAAACTAAATGAAAATGAAAACACAACTTGTCAAAATTTGTGAAATGCAATGGAAGCAGTGCTTATGGGGACATTTATACCATTGAACAAATGTATTAGAAAAGTAGAAAGACCTAAAAATTAATAATCTAAGATTTAATATTTATAAAATAGAAAAAGGAGAGAAAATTAAATTCAAAGTAAAAAAAAGAAAAAATATAACAAATACTAGAATGTAAGCCAATGAAATTAATATAGAAAATCAATAAAACCAAAGGCTAGTTTTTTGGAAAGATTAATAAAATTGATAATCCTCTAGATAGGTTAACAGAAAAAATAGAGATGACACAAATCCTAATATAAGAAATGAAAAAGTGAGCATCACTACAGATTCCAAGGACATTTAAAAAATATTATTAACAAACCTACACCCACAAATTTGAAAACCTAGAATGGACTGAATCTGTGAAAAACAAAATCTGCTAAGCTCACAAAAGAAGACACAAACGATCTGAATAAACCTATATCTTTTAAGGAAATTATCAATAATTAATACATTTCAAAAACAGAAAGCACCAGGCAGGCCCAGTTTGGTTCACTGGTGAATTATATCAAACAGTTAAGAAAGAAATTATGCCAATTCTCTACAACTTTTTCAGATGATAAAAGCAAAGAGAATATTTCTGAACTCATTCTACAAGACTAGCATTACTCTAATACAAAAACATAAACAAAAAAAGACAGAGACTCTACAAGAAAAGAAAACTACAGATTACTATGTCTCATGAACACAGATGTAAAAATTCTCCACAAAATATTAGAAAATCAAATCCAACAGTTTATAAAAAGAATTATACTCCACAACCAAGTATAATTTATTCCAGATATGCAAGGTTGCTTTAAAATTTGTAAACTAATTAATGTCACTGATCATATCAACAAGCTAAAAAAGAAAAATGACATAATCATATCAATAGATGCAGAAAAATCATTAGAAAAAAATACAACATCTATTCATGATTAACTCTTTTCCCATTTAGAAAAAAAAAGTGCAGGTCCCTGATATTGCTCATTTAATTTTACATAAACAGGCTTTTTGAGGCTAAAGCAAATCTGATTTTCAATGTGAAAATAAAATATTAAAACTGTTCTTGGAATTATTTCTAAAAAGGACTGACAACAGAATTATCTGAATCATCAGAATTGTCTCTTTTGGAAAAATGGGATTCATCAAATGAATCCTTAGCTAATAAATGTTTGAGAATGATGTAAACATCACGCATAGGAATGCTACATTTTCTAGGATTTGACATTTTCAGTGATTGAGAATTAGCACATTTTGTAAATGGAAACACTACTATTTATAAATGCCACTACTAAAACCAGAATGCTATAAATAGAATGATGTCTTTTATTTTCAAAGTCGATATAAGTATTTATATCATATATTCTTATTGCCCCAAGGGTTAAAAAAGAAAAAAACTTCAGCAAACTAAGAATAGAGGGGAACTCCCTCAACTTGATAAAAACCCATCTACAGAAAGCCTATAGTTAACATTACACTTAATGGTGAGAAATGAGAAGATTTCCCACTAAGACTGGGAACAAGGCAAGGATGTCTCCTCTCACCACTCCTTTTCAACATCATTTTGGAAGTCTTCGCAAATGCAATAAGACAAGAAAAGTAAATAAAGATACACATATTGGGAAGTAAAACTGTCTCTGTTTGCAGATGATTTGTTGTTTATATAATAAATCTGAAAAAATGAACAAAAAACTAATAATCAATTACAGTCATCCCCTGATAGTCATGGGTGATTTTTTCCAAAATTCCCTGCAAATACCAAAATCAAAGGGTGACAATTTCTTCAGAAAGAGAATATATGAGAGAGAGCAAGCTAGAGAGTCTGATACCTAGACAGAAGTTACAATCTTGTGTAATGTAATCACAGAAGTAAAATCTTATCAGTCTCCATAGTGTATGGGTTAGAAGCAAGTCACAGGCCCTACCCACATTCAAGAGGATGGGATTACACAGGTGATGAATACCAGTCTGTGGAAGTAATTGGGGGTCCATTGTAAAGTGTGTTCACAATTGCTGAACATAAATTTTCATCATGAGGAAAATGTTTTACATCTAAATTTAGGTGGATAAAATTATAAAGTCTATCTTTTGAATAAATCTAACTCAGGTGTTTTATTTCGCCACACCTATCCCCCTCCCACACATATCTGTGTCAGTTTTCTTATATTAAAATCTCTCTATACAACCCTTACTGGGCAACTATTTATTGTCAAGGTCAGGAATGCTTTTCTTAAAGAGAAAAAAACCTAACTGTTGAACTAGATCACATTGGTACAAATCAATGAAGAAGATAGACAAGCCTCTTCACTGGAGTTCTTAGGGTCACACTGCTGCCTACTGACATGAGTTGATTCCCACCTCTTGAATAGATGGAGATTAATAGGCCACTGGCAAACCTAGGGTTTTTACTCAGCTGAAACTCCAGCACTGAGGTTTCATTGAATTGGTTATGCTGGTTTAGAACTGTCCTTTTAGAAAATTACTGTAATTTATTCTTTTGAAAAAGGTCTGTTTATGTCCTTTGGCCACTTTTTAATAAGCTTACTTTTTTTTTTTTCTTGTTCAGATGTTTGAGTTCCTTGTAGAGAATGAATATTAGCCCTTTGTAGGATGCATAGCTTACAATGATTTCCTCACATTTTGTAGGCTGTCTGTTCACTGTGTTATTTCCTTAGTGATAAAGAACCTTTTCAGTTTAACTAAGTCCCATTTGTCTATTTTGTTTTGTTGCATTTTGTTTTGTTGAGGCCTGAATCATGAATTCTTTGCCTATACCAATGTCCAGAAGAATTTCTTTCTAGGTTTTCTTTTAGAATTTCAACAATTTTAAATCTTACATTTAAGTCTTTAATCCATCTTTGGTTAATTTTTGAATATGGTAAGAGATAGAGGTCTAGTTTCATTCTTCTACACATGGCTCTACAACTTTCCCAGAACCCTTTACAGAATAAACTATCTCTCTTCATTGTTTATTTTTGTCAACTCTGTCAAAGATCAGTTTGCTGTAAGTATGTGGCTTTATTTCTGGGTTCTCTATTTTGTTCCATTGATATATATGTCTATCTTTCTACCAGTACCACACTGTTTTGGTTATTATAGCCTTGTAGTATAATTTAAAGTCAGGTAATATGATGCCTCCAGCTTTGTTCTTTTTGTTTAGGATTGCTTTTGCTATTTGGGCTCTGTTTCGGTTTCGTATGTGTTTTGCAGCAACATGAATGAAACTAGATGTTATTATCTTAAGTGAAATAACTCAGAAACAGTCATATACTCTATGGTCTCATTTATAAGCAAGAGCTAAATAATGTGTACATATAAACATGTAAGGTGGGATGACAGACATTAAAGACTTAGAAGATAGAAGGGTGAGATGGCTTGAGGGATGAGAAATTACCTAATGGTTACAATGTATACTTTTGTGTTATTATTACACTAAAATCTCAAACTTCACCAATACATAATATATGGACTTTGTACCACCAAATCTATAACAATCCAAAATAAAGAAAATGACTGATTTTTACAAGGCTCTTACCATACAGCTAAAACAGTCAAAAAATAAATGATTATTCTCTTTTCTTTACAGATGAGGTTAAGTGGTGAATGGTTACAACATTACTATACAGTTGATAAATTTGTGGTTGGACCACTATAATGAATGCTATGATGCTCTACCTAATTTCTCCCTTCACAAATGGGAAGGATTTACTTTCAAATAAACAAAGCTATCTCATCCAAGTTTTCATTCCCTCCCCTTACAGGCAGTCTATATCTAATAACTGGTCAATGTGAGAACATAAATACAAGCTTCCCTTCTCTCAGTTGGAGTCAACTTTGAAGGTCAATCACAGCTTCAGAACTCGCCAGAAGTCCAACTGAAGTCAGAAGTTGGAGGCACCTGTGTCTCTATTCAAATTCTTCTTCCAGCCACTCACTTCCTCACAGGTGTTGTTGCTCAAAGCACTCATCAATAAACTTCCTCCATACAAATTTTCATTTCAGAGTCTACGTGGGAAAACAGATCTATGGCAACATCTTAGCTGTACTCTTCTAAACCTGAATGTTGGAAGAATTTATCAATTTAGGAATCCTCAGCAGGTTGTTTATAATAGGGATGATGAAAATGATAATAGCAATGATAGTTGATATAGTTTTGCTGTCCCCCCACCCAAATCTCATCTTGAATTCCCATATATTGTGAGAGGGACCTGGTGGAAGGTAATTGAATCATGGGGACGGTCTTTCCTGTGCTGTTATCATTATAGTGAGTAAGTCTCATGAGACCTGATGGTTTTATAAAGAGGAGTTTCCCTGCACAAGCTTTCTCTTTGCCTGTCGCCATCCATGGTGACTTGCTGCTCCTTGCCTTCCACCATGATTATGAGACCTCCCCAGCCATGTGGAATTGTAAGTCCCTTAAACCTCTTTCTTTTGTAAATTGACCAGTCTTGGGTATGTCTTTATCAACAGCATGAAAACAGACAGGAAGCAACAATAAAATGAAGCAGGAAGCATAGGCAAGTTTTTAGGGTAGATGAGTTATAGTTATGTAGCAAATAGTGTTTCTACCACAGTAAGTATATCTATGCTAATTGTAATTATAAGGCCAATCACTGAATCACAAGATTAACAATATTGATCAACATATGCAACAAATCCATTCTATCATTGCCTATAGTGCTCAGTTTGAAGTTTTATTTCTGCTATATCCACTATAGTGAAAGCCATTAGTTACCAGGATGACCAAAAAAAAAAAGAAAAAGAAAAAAGAAAAAAAGCCTTGTTTGGCTGTTTTAATTCTTCACATTTGCATTCTGGAAGGAACTGTTTTAAGAGTGAGGAAATCTGCCAAAATTTTTTCTGTAGCCTAAATTTTTACAATGAAATCAACAAAAAGGTCTTTCAAACATATTTGAATCACAACAGAACTACATCTTGAAAGGAAGGTAAAGAATAGGTAAAGGGGACCTCTTCCTGACATTTTAACTCAGAGAACTACACATGTTTTGCAGTCTACAACTGTCTATTTTTGTGACTACCAGGCCATTTGAAAATCACTGTACTTTTGATTTTGAGAATACAGTCAAATAAAACAATATATGAATAATCTTTAAAGATCTTTGAGTTTGATTTTAGATCTCAAAATAATAATTATTTGTCTATCTAGTGGGTAAAAAGAGAGTAAAGAAAGGCTAATTAGTCCTCATGCAAATAAAATTACAACATTTTAAGCTGGAAATATTTTTATAAACCCTTTAAAGGAAACACAGACATAATTGTGACCATATTGAAAGGTAAGCATAAAATATTTTGTTTATCTATTACAACGCAAGTCTTTTCTTCAGTCATTGTCATTGTCATATGTCTGAAGAAAAGACGGTTCATGCTGTGATAAAAGCATAAGTAGAATATTAATAATGCAGAAAACCCTGGCTTCTCATTCAGTAAACAAACTGATCACATCAGAAATTTATACGAAGAAAGAGAAAGGCACTATCTCCTAATGGCCCCCTGCCTGGCTAATTACTGTTTGGTTATAGTGTCTGAAAATTAGCATAGATATAGGTCATACCTCAAAGCATAAATATTACACTCCATCAAATATTCTTCATACAAATATAAATATTAAATTCACCATGCTGGGTTCTTGTTCAGCTCTGAAAGTTATATAAAGGCTCTAATTTAAATTTTATGTATGCCTGAAAGCCTAGTTTATTTCAAAAATTGATTATTTTTATTTCTTTGACATGGGTCAAAGATATTTGTCTCCATTCATTAATAAAACACGTACTGAACACTACGTGCAAATCACTGTGCTAAGTATTATGGAGAATGCAAAAATGAATACAATTTCATTCTGCACTTAATAAACTTATAGTTAACTGATTTATCAAAATGTATTATGAGAACTCAAGTTTTTATAGATAACAAATAGGTAATAATTGACAAACAAAATATTTAGATAATAGATAAAATGTTTAGATAATAATAGATAAACAAGAACTCAAGTTTTTATAGATAACAAATAATAATAATAGATAAACAAAATATTTTATGCTTACCTTTCAATATGGTCATGATTATGTCTGTGTTTCTTTTAAAGGGTTTATAAAAATATTTCCAGCACTAAAATATTGCAATTTTATTTGCATGGGGACTAATTAGCCTTTCTTTACTCTCTCTTTACCCATTAGATAGACAAATAATTACTATTTTGAGCTCTAAAATCAAACTCAAAGATCTTTAAGAACTCATGTTTTTATAAAATGGAAACTTCTGAGTTGTCACAGTAGGAGAATAAGGGCAAGTTAAAGGAGCTGATGTTTTCCCAAAATTATCTTCACTTTATTCATACCCATATTTCTTTAATTTCACCTGTTTTAATGCTTCTGAGGAAGTCTTTATTAAATCAAATGGAATTTTTTGTTTTAGAAGTTTGAAAATCAGTGAATGAGTTGGAAAAGAGCTAGGTCAATTTCTATGGTTTAGTAATTTATTCAATGTCAACATATTTTTACTGCATGCCTCTTGATCCTACAGACATTAAAAGAATATGAGAGAACACTACGAACAACTTTAGGCCAACAAATTTGACAATTTGCATGGAAATGTACAGATTTCTTAAAAAATCCAAGTTACCAAAACTGACACAAGAAGAAATAAAAATTCAAAATGCCCTAAAACTTACTTGAAAAATTAAATTCATAGTTAAAATTTTTCACATAAAAAAATGCTTAGGCCTTAACATCTTTAACAGTGAGTTCTGTTGAATATTGGAAAAGGAAATAACGTCCATCACATAAAAGAACTCTCAGAAAACAGGGGCTGGGCCTCTGAATCTCTAATACCAAAATATGACAAATACATAAATATATTACAAGAAAAGAAAATTACAGACCAACAACTCATGAACATAAACACAAAATCCTTAATAAAATACAGCAAACTAATTTGGCAATTTGTACACAGAATAATACATCATGATGATGTAGAGCTTATTTCAGCAATACAAAGTTTATCTATCAAATGAAAATCTATTAATGTGATTTCTATATTAATAGAGTAAGGCAGAAAAGCCATATAATCACCTCAATAGATACAGTAAAGTAAGTGAAATAATTCAACATCTATTCATGAAAACAATTACCAGCAAACTAGTAATAGAAGGAAATGTCCTGAAACTGATGAAGGACATCTACAAAAATACTAAAGCTAACATTATTCTTAAGCAAGAAGCATTAAAATTTCAATCAAAGACTGAAAACAAGGCAAATATTTCCACTCTCTTCACTATTCAACATTGTACTAGGTACTGGGAAAACAATTAAAAACACAGAGCAAAATGAGCAAACATCCTTCTATCAAAATTTTATATGCTTTGATACAATGAGAAATAAAATATGACCTTCAATAAAGTATGAGAATATATCTAGTTGTTTTAATGTAGGGGTCTAAATGTGTCTCAAAATTCGTATGTTAAAATCTGAACCCCAAAGGTTATGATATTAGGAGGTAGAGACTTTTAGAGGTGAGTGGTCCATAAGGGCAGTGCCCTCATGAATGGGATTAGCGTCCTTACAAAAGAGGCTCAAGGGAGACCTCTCACCCCTTCTACCATGTGGGGACACAACAAAAGGCACCACCTATGAACCAGAAAGTTGGTTCTTACCAGACATCAAATCTACCAGTGCCTTTGAGAGATGACAGCGTGCTGGCAGCCCTTGCAGCCCTCGCTCACTCTTGGTGCCTCCTCCGCCTCAACGCCTCCTTGGCCTCGGTGCCCACTCTGGCCATGCTTAAGGAGCCCTTCAGCCTGCCACTGCACTGTGGGAGCCCCTTCCTGGGATGGCCGAGGCGGGAGCTGGCTCCCTCAGCCTGCCGGGAGGTGTGGAGGGAGAAGCACAGGTGGGAACCCGGGCTGCACATGGTGCTTGTGGGCCAGCTAGAGTTCTGGGTGGGGGTGGGCTTGGCGGCCCCACACTCAGAGCAGCCGGCTGGCTGGCCCTGCTGCCCTGGCAGTGAGGGGCTTAGCACCCAGGCCAGCAGCTGTGGAGGGTACGCCGGGTCCCCCAGCAGTGCTGGCCCACCAGCGCTGCACTCAATTTCTCGCCGGGCCTTAGCTGCCTTCCCATGGGGCAGGGCTCAGGACCTGCAGCCCCCCATGCCTGAGTCTCCACCCCCCTCCTCCCCCTCTCCCCACCATGGGCTCCTGCGGGGCCTGAGCCTCCCTGACGGGTGCCGCTCCCTGCTCCATGGCCCTGTCCCATCCACCACCCAAGGGCTGAGGAGTGTGGGCGCATGGCGTGGGACTGGAGGGCAGCTCCACCTGTGGACTCCTGCGAGATCCACTGGGTGAGGCCAGCTGGGCTTCTGAGTCTAGTGGGGACTTGGAGAAACTTTGTGTCTAGCTAAGGGATTGTGAGTGCACCAATCAGCACTCTGTATCTAGCTCAAGGTTTGTGAACACACCAATCAGCACCTGTGTCTAGTTCAGGGTTTTTGGATGCACAAATCGGCACTCTGTATCTAGCTAATCTGGGGGGGACTCGGAGAATCTTTATGTCTAGCTTGTGAATACACAAATCAGCACTGTGTATCTAGCTCAAGGTTTGTCAACACACCAATCAGCACCGTGTCTAGCTAAGGGATTGTGAATGCACCAATTGGCACTCTGTATCTAGCTCAAGGTTTGTAAATGCACCAATCAGCACTCTGTGTCTAGCTCAGGGTTTGTAAATACACCAATCGACACTCTGTATCTAGCTAATCTAGTGGGGAGGTGGAGAACTTTTGTGTCTAGCTCAGGGATTGTAAAGGCACCAATCAGCACCCTGTCAAAATGGACCAATTGGCTCTCTGTAAAACAGACCAATCAGCTCTTTGTAAAATGGACCAATCAGCAGGATGTAGATGGAACCAGATAAGAGAATAAAAGCAGGCTGCCTGAGCCAGCAGTGGCAACCTGCTGGGGCCCTGTTCCACACTGTGGAAGCTTTGTTCTTTCGCTCTTTGCAATAAATCGTGCTGCTGCTCACTCTTTGGGTCCACACTGCCTTTATGAGCTGTAACAGTCACCGTGAAGGTTTGCAGCTTCACTCCTGAAGCAATCAAGACCATGAACCCACCGGGAGGAACGAACAACTCCAGACGCACCACCTTAAGAGCGGTAATACTCACCGCAAAGGTCTGCAGCTTCACTCCTGAGCCGGCGAGACCATGAACATACTGGAAGGAAGAAACTCCGAACACATCCGAACATCAGACGGAACAAACTCCGGACATGCCACCTTTAAGAACTGTAACACTCACCGCAAGGGTCCGCAGCTTCATTCTTGAAGTCAGTGAGACCAAGAACCCACCAATTCTGGACACACCTTGATCTTGGAGTTCCCAGCCTCCAGAACTGTGAGAAATAAATTGTTGTTGTTTATAAGCCACCCAGTGTAATACATTTTATTACAGCAGCAGCCTAAACAAACTAAGACAGACACCCCCTGGATAGATTACTTATTACCATTTGACTTATATAAAAACACATGCTCCAAACTAATATAACATAGCTAGTCTCCTGGCTGCATCATTACAAATGGAAACTGAAAAATATTCAACAGCTCAGATGCATGCCATAATCATAAGCCTTCTAGATTATCCATTTGTTATCTATGTACTATTGAATTAAAAACAAAACAAAAACAACACGCACACACACACACCATTTCTGAACTTACTGCTCTTTGAAAGCACATATTTTATATCTGAGAATAATCAAGTGCATGTCGATACCAACTCCAAAAAAATAGGTCTGTTCAATATGCAAGCTTTCAGAAAATATGCACGCCCATGATGAGGCCTGTGCGAGGTGCAAAGCTCCAATTACCATAGTACAATCAAACCTGCATTTAATTCCTTTATACCTCTCCCAGATCGCACATGAAGCACTTTTGGAATCTAATTGGCATGAAAGGCAGGATAAACTATGCACAACAAATTGGGTATGAAACAATGTCCATTAAGATTATCCTCATTTCACAAAAGTGTTGTTTGGAAGTTTTTCAAAAACTCTGAGGGGTTTGAAGTCTTCCTTAATTGACTTGAGTGCAGTCTCTTGGCTGAGTTTTCTAGGAGTTGTTTGGTTATGACTTGATGCTTTTCCTAAAAATGCTACACTTTGGAATAGGCCTTTTTTATATTAAAAAAAACATGGCATTACAATCAAGACTACTCAAGAAGATCAATTAGTCTTTTGAAAATGGAGGTTATTAAAATCAGATCATTTTATTAAGCTTGGATACAAATTACAACGGAAGAACAACAGATGCTTTGAAACAAAACCTATATTAGCTATGTTTCATCTATCCAAAAACACTACTGAAAGAAATCTGATTTCATAGATGATCAATAGTAATTCCCATCAATGTTAAACATTATTGTTTAAAAAGTAATGCCCTCCAGGAAGAAATTCTATAGTGCTTATATTCTGAATGGAGTTGTCATCCTCTGGCTGTTGGGGCACTAATCACTTATTTCAATTACTTATTTCAATTATTTGTTTGTTTGGTTCTTATTCTTAAAGAACTTCAAGCTCCTGAAACAACTGTCATAGGGGTCCTTTCATGTACTAATCCTTAGTACAGGTCCTACTTCATAGTATGCACTCATATTATTATGGTAAGAAGGAGGGATAAGAGGAATGGGAGAAAGAAAGGCAGGATGAAAAAGTGAAAAAAAATAAGCTTTCACTAGCCTGATCTAATTTTTAAAAGTTTAGTTCATAATGGAGTCCAATTTTTTTTTCTAAAATTGTCTCCTCAAGGGACTCTCTGAGGGTATTTATTAAAATAACAGTTTTCATCTCTATGAGATACTTTCCATCAACATATAAACAAATTTTTATATTTACCGTATTAAAAAAAGAAATAAAACTATATTTATTTGTCTTCTTTTCTCTACTTCCTATCTTCTTAGTCATATGATCAAAGAGGTTGCATAGCTTCCCCAAAGGCTCCACATGCAAGGATTAAGGTGAAGGCCAAACACTAGAACTGGGTCTCCTGTCCTTATGCTCTTTTATTACTCCAAACACACATGAAGCAAGACAACGGGATGTGATCACACAATGAGATCATCTCCAGCACTCCCCCTCACTCCTTCCTGCATGGCTTGACTCTGAGCTCCTTTCCTGGCCAGACTACAATGGCAAAGCCATCTGTTTTGTAATTTTATTCTTTCACTTGGCTTCCGTGTAGTGGACTTTTGTGATTCAACTACCAGACTAATCTGAAGGGAGAGACCAGCCTATTTCTCAGCCAGGATGCATTCAGTGTGCAGATTTAGGGGTAAAGTGTCTTGGCTCTCCACGACTATGCAAGAAAGCACCTATTCTTAAGCTTGGCATTAGAGATTCATCTTGACCAGGTTCTAAGCTATAACTCCGATATTACTTTCTCTGCCTCTAATTCTGCTCTACCTATGCCTATAGCAGCCTGGATTGTCTAAGAATGAATATGACCTAAAAGCAAGCCTCATCTAATTATTGTTATGAGGTGGTCCATGAATAGCCAAGCTTTCTCATTCTTCTTGTTGGATACTCTAAAATACACATTTACAGTGGCTCCCAGAGCCGCTTTATAGCATCAAGTTTTAGTTGCCCACAATGTTAATTTGCCTAATAACTCTTCTTTACTGGCCACCTTCCCACCCCACTCTCACTTCCCCACTTCCTTTCCACTATTTCTGTGTTTAATCCCAAAATAAATTAATTGCACTTTAATCGTTGCCTAAGAGCTTGATTCTGAGATGAAAATTAAAGAACAAAAACCACTTTCAACTGCAAACTTATACTCCAGCTGGGGATTACACATCTCTATTTGGATGTTTAATAGTCACTTCAAATTTTACATGCCCAAAACTGAATGCTTGATTTTCCATTTCCTGGAAACGTTTATTATGTCTGTTTTCTCTTCTCAGTTGATGGCAGCCCTATCTTTACAGTAGCACAGTCTCCAGCATCTACATCACTGTTGACTCATCTCTATTTCTCACAGTCTGAGTTCCCTACCCCATTTAACTTGCTCCAACTTTTTTTTCCTACAGTACTTATCATCTTATATAATATTATATAATCTACTTATATCTTATGTGATGTTGTTACTGTCTATGTTACTCTGCTAGAATCTAAACTCCCTGAAGGACTAAATTTCTATCATGTTCATTGGACATGACTTTGCTTTTTATACATTCATAGTCTAGCTTATGTCCCGTGATTTTTTTATACTTAAGAAATTTTATATTTATTTATTTTTATGGAAACACGTGTTTATGTGAGTATTTCTACATAGATAATTGTGAAATTAGAGTGAAAGTGGAGACAAATAAAACTAATAATCTTGGTGGCCAGGATCTACGGTCACATGAAAGAAAACACTGGCCGGGAATGGTGGCGCACGCCTGTAATCCCAGCACTTTTGGAGGCCGAGGCAGGTGCCTCACGAGGTCAGGAGCTCGAGACCAGCCTGACCAACATGTTGACCCCTGTCTCTATTAAAAATATAAAAATTAGCAGGGCATGGTGGTGGGCACCTGTAATCCCAGCTACTCAGGAGGCTGAGGTGGGAGAATCGCTTGAAGCCTGGAAGCAGAGGTTGCAGTGAGCTGAGATTGCACCACTGCACTCCAGCCTGGGTGACAGAGTGAGACTCCATCTCAAAAAAAGAAAAATAAATAAAATAAAATAAAATAATAAAAAATAAATTTAAAAAAGAAAACACTATATGGTAGTTGATTTCAAAGATACACACACATACATACACACACGTTTAGATGCTCTTACATAATATATTTTTCTTTTATTAAGTTAGAATGATGAATAGTTAGGTAATTGTAAAATATCTCAAATTCCAATATGAAATGATACATCATCAAGGAGATCATGTTCTAAATTTTCAAGAGAAAATTTCTGGAAAGCCATCACAACTATTGAAAAAAAAAACACTAAAAGAAGAGCTCCCTTTTACCTTTTATTTTAAACACAAAAGGCCAAAGTTACCATTTTAAACACAAAAGGCCAAAGTTACCTTTTTGTTATATCTTTGTTATAAATTTTTGAAATTTTGATTATTTCTCAAAGGCATGCAGTACTACTTCTTCATTTAAATAATGGAAATCTATTAAATGCTGAATCGGTGTCTAGTGTTTGCTTTCCTTGCTTGTTTGTTTTGCGTGTTGGTGATGTTTTGGTTTTATGAAACAGTATTGCTTGATTTACTCTTAGGAAAACAGATTTTCTAATGAATTTGCATGTTGGCTTAGCAAAAGCTTAAAATACAGAGGTTGATTAAAGTATTGCAATTCTGTTATGGAAACAAAAACAGTATGATGTAATCAAATAATACCCAGTGAAGATAAATAAGCTGGCAAATTAGGTAGCCACTTATGTTTTGTGTTTCCAGTGGCAATCAATGTCCCATCTACCCTCATACATCCCTCTGCTTGACTTTATTTTAATCAAATCTTCATCTGTAGAATTAACCTGAAATCATGTTTTCTAAATTCTCATCCGATCTATGATTCTTCTTTACAGGATTCCCAACAATTTAAACCCAAGCCCTTTAACAGAACATCTAGTGACTCAAAGATGTACTCTTCTTAAAAAGCAGTAAGAGTTAGCATGTGATTAAAGAAATGTGGACTTTCACCATACCTGTGTTCAATTACTCCTATAGATCATTGTGGACTTTGTATGACAGTGGGAAAAAAAACAAAAACAAACCTCACTAGCTGTAAATTTGACTTCTTGAACTTCACTTTCCTCAACCAAAAAGTGAAGGCAAAATGCTTTGTGTGGGATGTTAGGAAGAATGCAATATATGTAATGTGTGCCTGACCCACAGAAGGTATTCAATAAATGGTAAATATCATTATTATTCATTTCTGCATCTGTTTCATATCTCCACTTGTTTTACAACTGAGAATATTTTCCTTTTTATTACTTAATAAGCCCTAGACAACAGTGCTGCTTATTGGAAGTCTATTTCCTATTTCAGAAAACCATTTGTCTTTCCTAAACAACTGTTAAATTTCTGCTTCCCATTTACTAATACATAACTCATCAGTTTCTGAATCTCCCTGAATTACCAAAAGCTCTAAAGGTTTTAAGTTCCATCAGTAGCAATTATATGGCTCCTACAGTTACTATATTTATATTTTTATACTTAAACTGCAATGCTAGCTGGCAACAAGCTTTTTTGTTGCCATTTTTGGTCAATCATTTCAACCTTTTATTAGAAGTGTCGGGATGTAATAAACGACATTAAAATTGTACATGGTTCCCTAAAAAGTGAAGAACCATTATTTTAGACTTAAAAGGATAATTTAGCCCCCGTCTATGTTTATCTTTGCATTCTCCTTAACAAAGGTTTTTACTGAGCAAAATAAAGGGTAAATATGATTATGAAACGAGTTGTCCCACTAGTTTTCATGTCCTTTATAAACATTTCATATCCAAGCTACAAATGCTTCACTTGATTAAAGCAGGATCTCTAAAAGTCATATACCTGATACTATGTTGTTAGTCTAATTTGAGTTATAGCAGTGCTATAGATACTAAAAGACTATTTGCTTAAAGTCTCATAGCAGTTTCATTTTCACAAATTTATTGCATATTTGGTGTGAATTAATGAGATATTAAGTCAGACATAATCATTGAATTAAAAGGATTTTTTTTTTTTTCTGTAAGCTTCTAGGGACACGTTGGCTCTGAAATATATACCAGGTATTATTTTCACAGTTCTGTATAACTTCAGTTTAGTTTGTGTAACACTTCCTAACAGCCTGAAGACTTGCTTCTCTTGTCAGGTAAAAACTAAATTCCCCTCATCCATTATTAAAGATTGTTTATCAAGATGCTGCAGATGAATTAGTGTAAGCCTTATCATCCAGTGTAGCCCAGCTGGATACCTTAGCTGGAAGTTCTTGAAATTAAGAAGCTTAGTAATGATAAGGAAAAAGTCATTCATTCTTGTTTTCCCCAGATTCCAGAAAATAAATCAGCAAAAAAAGAGCTTTGAGAGGCAAATATCTGAGAAGGAAATAATTGTACTGCAATTGGTGCACCATGGCTGCACCTGTCATTTATAACCCTGAATAATATATCTTACTTTACTTATATTTTGGCACATACTGAAATTGAATATATTCATTTTTGTCTTCTTTAATTATTTTGAAATGGTTGATATTTGGGTAGCTTTGAGTGTTCCTAGGCCTTCTGAAGACAGCATTAAGAAGAAATCTCTTAACGTAGCTGTTGCTTCAATATTAGACGAGTATAAGATATTCAAAGTAACTACAAGGTAGAAAACATTTTTCCACAGGTCTCAAACTACATATTCTTTTGGAATAACATTCCATGATGCTTATTTGACTTCAAAAGGCATTGATGATAGACTTGTCTAAAGATCCATTTCCCATCAAGTATGTGCCATAAAGCAATGCCTAACTTTATCAAAATAAGGTTGCAAAATTCAGAATGAAAAAGAAAGAATTTCAGGGTAAAAATTAAAGTCTATGAGTCATTATTTTTTGAGTATACATAAGGAATTAATAATCAGATAACATTTTAAATCCTAATGAAGAGATGAACTTTAAAAAGTACACATTTGCTTTTTATTCTTCTCTTTTCCTGAACAAGTTTTTAATCCCTTCTGATGTTCTGTTTTTTTCCTTTGATACTAAAAAATACACCTGCCAGCTGAGATGTTATAGAAACCTACTTACATAATCAATTCTAACTCCCTGCTATTTTCAAAAGAAAAAAACAAATTTCCAGAATATAATACAGAAAGGTGTGGAACTCTGCAATGTTTGATTATAATTATTTGTTTATAATTATATCCCACTCTGAACTGAATTAAAGAAGGAAAAAGTACATTTTTAAAATATTGTTTTAAAGCTTATTTTAAAGGGTCTATAATTAATATACTTTCTCTGGAATAAGCTGGTTGCTGCTTCATTCATCATCATATTTAGTTCAGAACTTCTTGACAAATTACGGAAACTGAGAAGTTTATTACGTAATCTAGTTCTCAATGTCCAATAAAATTACTTATTTATATTCTTCTGTTGCCTAGAGGGGATCCTAGGCCAACCAGCCTCCCATCAATCTTCCAGCTGACTGCAGCCACATGAATAAGCATGGCAGAAAAGATTAGGAAAATAATTGGCCTAATCAAATTGCTGACTCAGAAAATCCTGAATAAATAAATAGTTGTTGTTGAAGTCCTACGTTTTAGCATAGTTTGTTTATACAGCAAAAGTTAACTGATACATGGCATTTAAACCAGTCTCTTTTGTTTTTACCAATATCATTGCCATTATCACACAACCTCCCCCTGAAATAAATGAAAATGATTAAATAATGTACCTAAACATCTCTCTTAATCCAGGCTTCAAATCACCTTTGTATTGTAAGGGTTTTGCTATTTGCTATGAAACATCCAGTTTAAGTTTGCAGTTACTCATTGAAAGAACCTATTAAAAACAGAACATACACAATAGGTTAATTTGTAAACTACTCTTCTCATTACAGAGTAAACAAGAAAAGCATTCACTTCATCTTTCTTTCAGGAACAAAAAATGCAAATCCTACCTTGGGTTTGAAAACCAACCAAGACCTTCCTATCCAGCTGAGGCAGGTGTTAAAGTCACTTTGTATATAATTTCAACTATATTAATCAAAGTAAGCATTCATGTCTATTTCCTTACAAAATTGCTTTCCCCTTCCAAACATTAACATCAAGTGTTAGGCCCATTTGAATCTCTAAAATAATAAAACATTTCAAACTAGCAAAGAGGATGAAATCATGGTTCTTATATAGTTGTGTTACTTTACCAAATCAATCATAGTGGGATCATGCTTTATCATCTTTTTTTTTTTTTGAGTTAACTTTAAGTATTCTACACTAAAATTCCACAAAAAGATAATTCCACCCTGAAACAATATTTCTCAGTTTCAGGTATTTCTGAATTTCTCTCGGTAGCCTATGTGTTTTTACTGGTGACAGATTTATTGTAATTTTTAATCTATTTTTCTAAATAGGCATATAATTTTTACATTTAGTAATATTAAAATATAAAATTATAATGAAAAATTATGGTGAAAATTGCAAAACAACCAAGAAAAATATTTTTTTAAGTGGGAATTAATCATAGGTGGGATTTGGAACCATTCTGAATATTACCATATCTGTTTCCATTGCCAAAGCTTCCCCACTGAGCTTCTGGATATTTGCATATCAGAAGTACCTCCAGTTAAACTTTTTCAAAATAGAGTTCACCTTGTTTTCTGAGCACTTAGAGGTTTACACATCTCCAAACCCATAAACTTAGGCTCAGCTATATAAGTATCTCTAGCCAATGGCTTGTAAGCAAATATAATATGTGTCACTAAAAGATTAAATAGTTAATTTTAGTGAGAGTGTTTTTTTGTTTGTTTGTTTTTTGTTTTCCTGATGCATCAAGGAGTTCCCACAATCTTAATAGTACATACTACATGATGGAAGAAATGATTCTGTTTGTCTGTATTACTGAGTGGTGTCATGGAGGACATTTGCCTGTAACTACAAAGGTTCTGATAACAAATAAGTCTTTTGTTGTTTTAAGTCTCTGAGATTTGGAGGTCTTTGTTATCACAGAGTAACCTAAACTAGGACTATTACAGCTTAAATTTGCAATTACCAGAGGTACTCAAATTGCCCAAATGCGATAGTAAACTTAACAAGGAAGAGAAAGTTTCCAGAAATCTGAAAGTACTTTCGTTTCACCTTTCTGAGACTGCAATGCCTGAAGATTTTTAGTCTAAAAAGAGTCTCTTTTTGAGCATAAAGTGACTCAATGTCTATATAAGCCTTTAATTACCTTGATATTTAACAGATGAAGTAGAGAAGTTAATATAGACAATGAATGTAGTCTTAAGTAGCTACCCCAGGGAGGTACAAAAAATGGTTGCTAGTAGTGGTGACCTTTAACTAACAGAAGAATGGTACAGCACTGGTCACCTTAGGGATTTAATGTGGTTGTTTAAGAAAAGAGATTGCCTGTTGAAGGTGGCCTTTGGCAGCTATTGGTGTATTTATGCTATCAGCAATTCAGCCAACACTGCGACTTTATGTTCCAAAAATGTAGACCAAAATAAAATGAACTACTGTATATTTTACTAAAGAAAATTAGGAAATTCTATTGCCGGTAGTTTAGAACTTCAGACTAAAATAAACCTTAAATATCAATTATGTTTTCCCAGATTAGAAAGCTTTGATCCAAAGAGTACCTTGTTCAAGGTCAGAGGCAGATCCAAGACAAGAACACAGATCTCCAAATTCCCAAGCCAGTGTAGGCCAATCAATATTTAAGGAACAATGACTGAGACATACTTAAAATTTTTATTTTAAGTTCTGAATCACAAAATTCTAGCCTTAATTTTTGCTTTTTGATTCACATATGTGATGAAACTTGACCTAACAGGATAACTATCCATCTTTCACAAACAGCCAAAGCAAGCTAGAAAAAGCTGAATCATCCATTGTTATTAACACATCAGGCTCATAGCTCTGGACAGCACATTATCCCCAAAGGGAAATGACAAATGAAAATGCAAGTCTGAAATGTTCAACCTAACCCCACTTCATCCTTTAGGTCTCAGGTGAAATGAACACTTCCACATGAAAGCTGTCCCTGGTCCTCTATAGTATGCAGAACTGGCTTCCTGGACATACAACCTTTACATTTCCAAGTCCTGTACTTGTTCCATTGTCATCATCTTCAAATTCTTAGTAATTTTTGAATAAGAGGCTGAAATTTTATTTTGCATGGAGCCCTTGAAATTATATGGCCAATCCTAATGTTGTGTTTGTTTGCTCTGGTGTTTGCACTGAGAACACCTTGCATTTATCCTTCATAGCATGACTATGTTTAATTTGTAAGACCTTGTTTGCTATTTCGTTCCACTTTTATAGTGTCAGCTCCAGGAAAAAAAAAAGTAAGTTTTATCTATTTCACCTTTTTATTCATCCTGCTTAGTGGAGTTGCTGGATTAAAACAGCTTTGATAAAAATCTGTTGATAAATATACAGATGAATAAATCAACAAACTGATTCACTTTTAGTAAATGGATAAATAAAAGAAAATTGGAGGACATTTTTGACTTGAATAGAATGATAGGCAGCCTGGAGTTTTTTGGAGAAGTTAAAAAAATGACGGCAGATATATAGAGAGGGAGTAAAGTACAGCAAGTTATAAAAGTCAAGCAAAAAAGTTGGTACTTGACATATGTGGAAATACAGTTCTCATGAGCTTTTAAGGTACAGAATTTCACAGCTGGTGCCTATGTTTCCAGGTTGAATGTTATATCCTTTAACATGGTATTCCTCTGCTTCTGTAATAGGAATAAAATGTCATGGCATATTTTACTATTTAGTAACAAATTCCATTCACCATCAACTATGTCACAAGTTTTACCTGACAGTCCTCACAAAAACCCTTTAATGCTGGTTCCAAATTTTCCAAAAAAAGGAAATTGAAACTTTAAAAGATTAAATAATTTTCCCAATGTAACATCAGAAGAGGAAGTTATGGAATTTGGGAACAGGTTTCTTTGAGAAAATTATCAAAATTTTCCTACCATTTAAAGATGTGTTCTTAGCTTAACCTTTTACTTTTTAAGTGAATATTTAACTACTTTGTATAAACTAGCTCTATGTGACTATTAGAAGAGAATCACACAGGTAAAATATGCTTAGGACCAGCTACATGTTCTATTGATAACATTTTCTATACGAATTAAATCTCTAAGAATTTAAAGGATGTCTCTAGAAAGTTTCACTTTTTGTCAAAGTCCTAGAGGAAGATAAGAAATTTTGAGATGATTTTTCACCAAAGATACTCCAATCACAAACATATTAACTTTTTTTAGAGAGAATTAGAGGAGAGAGAATAGAAAAGATTTAGGGCCAGAGCAATACTGCATAATATCTTTGTAAACACTGCAATATTTAAATAAAATGGAGCTCCAATTAAATTTAAAAAGACATAAAACAGTTCAATTTGATTATAATTTTACCTAGTTAAGTCATAAAATAATTAAAATAAAATATTCAAATCCAGTCACTTTGAGACAGCTCTTGGCATAGGCCTCTGAGTAAATGTTCATGCTCATCTTTACCCAGAAGTTTACTGTTATTATTGATAGTTTTATATCATTACTACTACTATAATTAACCATTAATTGAATGTGTATTATGCTGTCTTCTGTCACTTTAGATACTAGCTGTGGTCCTGCTACATAGATGTCAAAGAAAGAAAGATATCACTTAAAGCCCTCAGCAGGTTGGAAATAAATGTGATATGAAATTTGGCTGAATAATCTGGTTGCCCTACGTAAAGTATATAAAGTCTTCACTTCTATATACCAAAATAAATTCAATTTCATTAAAGGGCTGCCTTTCTTTAAAAAAAAAAAAGCAAGCATAAAATTACTAGGTTATTAGTATAGGTCTGAGGATCAGAACAGCTAAGATTTCATTTTGGCTCCACTTCTTATTAGATGTGTGACGTTAAACAACATAATCTATCTCTCACCCTCGTCTTTTAATCTCTAAAATAGAGATCATAATTTATTTTATAAAGTTGTTGTAAGGGATTAAATTAGATAACACATGTAAAGTTGTTAGTATTTTCCATAGGTATATAAGTATACAGTTATGTTAGTATCACTGTTATGTTCAATCGATATGAATCTGTCCTCCTAGATTACTTTGTCATTTTAATGTAACAAATTTAAATAGAAATATGAGATAAGAGGCTGGGTGCACTGGCTCACACCTGTAATCCCAGCACTTTAGGAGGCCGAGGCGGGAGGATCACGAGGTCAGGAGATCGAGACCACGGTGAAACCCCATCTCTACTAAAAAATACAAAAATTAGCTGGGCTTGGTGGCGGGCACCTATAGTCCCAGCTACTAGGCAGGGTGAGGCAGGAAAATGGAGTGAACCCGGGAGGCGGAGCTTGCAGTGAGCCAAGATTGCACCACTGCACTCTAGCCTGGGCAACAGAGCGAGACTCCGTCTCAAAAAAAAAAAAAAAAATGAAATAAGAGAAATACTGTTATTGATTTTAATGTTGAAACATTATCTACATAAGGCTCAAGAAAAAAGTCAATTTTCTACTTGCTATTATTTGTACATACATGCATTAATTTTTTAACTGTATTGTGACAAAATTTATATACATTTGGAAATCACAGATATTAAGTGCACAATTTGATGGGTCTTGATACATGTATAAACCTGTGAAGCCAACACTTCAGTGAAGATATAGAATAGTACCATCATCCCAGAGAGTTTTCTCACAGCCCTTTCCTGTCAGTCTTCACACTCCAAAAGAAATTGCTGTTTTAATGCCCATCCTAATGGCTTTGTTTGTGGATTTTATATAAAAGGACTCACATATTTAGTATTCTTTTTTTGAATGGCTTATTTCCTTAATATGTTCTTGAGATTTAGTCATGGTGTTATATCTATTGCTGGTAACAATATTTCATTATATGAATACATTACACAATAGTTTATTTATTCCTATACTGATGGACATTTTTTCCCCATTTTCTTTTCCTTGAATTTCTTAAAAATGTTCACAATGGGGTTTTAAATTTCCAGTCTTCTAATTTTATCAGGTGGAGCATCTCAGGATCTATTTATATTGACTACTGCTTTTCTTATGTTGTATTTTGTGTTATATATTTCTGCTTTGTCATATACTTATGAATTTATTATTGTATACTTAGATAATATAGATACTACATTTAGAGCATCTGTTATACTGTCTTTATTTAAAAAGTATTATGTTTTAGTCTGGCCAGCAGAACTAGTTCTAGCAAGTCTTTTCCATACTTTCACACTTTTTTTTGTTTTTCCCTGGCAATATTTTAAGAAAATTGTTATAGACAGAAATAATGAAAGAATTATACAGTGATGGTAGTATATGAGTGAAAACTCAAATCTGATCATTTTGAGATAGTTCTTGGCAACAATCTCTCATATACCTCTCATGGGAGTGAAAATTCATATACCACCATCTTTTACAATTGTCAAAACTTTGCTACATTGATTTGGTTTTACATCTGTTTATCCATCCATATGTCATTTGTTGATACATTTCAAGGTGAGTTGCAAGCATCAGTAAACTTCACATCTAAAAAGTTCAGCATTTCAGGCTTATTAATATGGAGCTACATTGATTTTTGTCCTTAG
Source organism: Symphalangus syndactylus (assembly GCF_028878055.3). Taxonomy (NCBI): domain Eukaryota; kingdom Metazoa; phylum Chordata; class Mammalia; order Primates; family Hylobatidae; genus Symphalangus; species Symphalangus syndactylus. The sequence goes on from NC_072428.2 coordinate 19,096,484, forward strand.
TCTTAAGAGCGTATCCCTTCCTCCAGGGTGTTGTCATTATTGTCAAGGTGGGGATTTTCTACAGCCTCAATTGAATGTTTGAGGTTCTCACCAAGGTTACTCTGACTGCGATATAACTCTAATGTCTCCCAGCACGGTATGACCCCTAGTGTCTGTTGAGATCTCAGTCACACAGTAGCCACTATCTTTGTGGAGTCTCACTGTGTGTGTATACTCAGTGCAGACTAGTGTTCAGGAAGTTCTTTCTTATGCAGACATATCTTATAATCTCTCTACATAGCTCTCTTCTCTTTATACAATGCCCCATTAACACTAGCTGCTTCACCACCCTGGAACTCATCACCCTTGAAGTTTAACTCAAACAAAATCTTGTGCTCTGCTTGGACTTCAAACCCTTGCTTTAACAGCTAAACGAGCATTGTTCAAAAGAACCTCCTGTGATGATAAAAAATGTCCAATTCTACACTGCCCAATATGGAAGCCATTAGCAACACACTGAGCACTAGAAATGTGTATTGTTTGCGGCATTGGATTTATAATTTTAGCAAATTGCTGCATAATCATTTGGCTTTAAGAAAGAGGAGCAAAGCAGCAGTCCAGGTGGAAGCTGATTCCCTGACCTTCCTTTGTGATGTCTTTGATCTTGTATTTCCCTTTATCATAAGGGAATTTAGTTACTGTTACTAGACTGTGAGCAACTTCAGGGCAAGTCTTTCATGTCTGTGTTGTTAGTCCCCAGCATAGTACTTACTACATAGTACTCATCAATAATAAACTGATGTTAAGTGAACAAGTAAAGGAAATACTCATTCCATCTGGGCCTTTTAGTAAACTGATTAAGAAGAGCAAGAAGTTTTAACTTAAAGCCTTATTTTCTCAAGTTTGTGGGAAATTGGAGAAACTTCCAAAACACCTACCTCTAAAGGTAGATCACAGGAATCACAGAAAAGAGGGATGGCTCTCTTAACTGGTTGTTCAAACTTAGGCCTGCAGAGTCCCAGCCTTGACCTTCAACAGATTTATAGAATGCCACAGAGCAAATCTAACATCACATACATAGAATAATAAAGATGTTATGTTGCTTTCACTTTGAGATCCAGCCTTCCCCCAAATTTTTACTTTTTAGCCCAAAGGCATGGAGGTCTACTGGAGAAGACTGTGTTAAATAAAGCAGCCAATTATTTTCCCATACTTGTGTGATGCCACTCATTAAGTTTGCCATTTATACAATGATCTAAATTCAGAGTGCATGCACAGCATTAATAAAATGTTTTATCCATTTTCTGCTTAATTCCTCTACTTAATTTTCTTGCCATTGCACATTTTGCCTAATTCAGTAGGATGCATGGATTCTTCTTTAGGTCTACACAAAATGACTGAGAGTTCCTCTGCAATTATAAGTAATCCTACAAAGAAGGAAATAAAGACTCAATTATGGAGTGCATTAAATATAAGCTGCGCTGTGGATAGGAATACATCTCTGTCTACAAGTTCAGTGCAACATGAAGAAAGATGGGGATGCAACACAATAAGATTTCAACAGGCTTACATGGGGGAGCATTTTCCACATTTATACAGTTTGAAATGCAGCAAGCTATCTTAAACATAAAATATTTTTATAAAAAGATGACTTTGATGCTGAAATTGTTTCTTTGCACAAAAAAGTCACTGTTGTATCTGGCAGACAATTACTCATAGTCTAATTTTTGTTTATGTTTTAAATTTACTATTAATATTCAAAGCAGTGAATATACACATAATTTTGTGTAATTTTCCATTTTTCTTCCTACGAACAATGTTTGGAATTAGTTCAATTCTGTATACATTGAAATGTCAGTTTTAAAATAACAAATACATAGAAAGCTCCCTCTAGGATAAAGAGAAGGCTGATTCTATGACCATCATACATTATTTAATTTTTAGGTTTAAATTTTCAACCTTCCACATGTTTCTTTTCCTTCACTTCTTGTTTATTTTTTGGTACTCATAACTTCTTCTTACGTTAACGTTTACCGATGGAGATGGCTGTCTAAATTTGACTAGAGCTAGAAGTTAGATTTTTCAAGCAGATCTGATAAACAGAGATTAGTGTTTGAGTTGCTATGATTCAGCCAATACTGTTAGGTATTTCTATCTCTGTGAATGTATTAAATTCTGTAATACTTAGATATTTGGTAAGAGCTATTTATAAGAAAATTTAGAAGAATAATGGCCAATAGATCACACTGCCAATTAATCATTTAGTTCTTAGGGAAGGGAAAAGCAAAGCAATCACATCAAATCAGCAGCACTGATTGTGCAAGAGGGAATAGCCTACAGAAGAGCACTGACTTTTGATTATAGAAAAGTGAAAAAATTGCATTCGACATCTAAATATGTCGTTAACTTTATGGAGAGGGGTTCCAGTGGTTTGTGAATAGTTATTACTAATCCAAACATACTTGTTCTTTTGACATCCTACTCCCTCAAGAATACAAGTACATAATTAATATGATAGCAGCACACTTTGTTTAGATGAGGGTGAAAAAGCATGGTTTTACATCTTGTCTTATTATCTAGCAGCCACACTAACAATAAATACTTAGCAAAAGAATGTTCATCCTTTCCTAGCTTGATTGCTCCTATGCCTGTTCCTGTTATTGCCTTCATGAATAGATTTCCAACTTGGAAAGAAACAAATAGAATTAGTCTTTGAAGGAAGTAGGCCAACTGCTCATTAGAAAAAATAGTAAAATTAAGAAAAATAAAAAGTTTAGCTATGTGGAATCTAATAAGGGCTTTTTTTGGTCTTTTTTTTTCTTTGCATTTTCTCCAGCTCATATTTTTGGTTAAATTTTAGATAATTTCTTAACTTTCCTTTGGCAACCCTTGGTTCCCATTCTATCACTTTCCACTTTTTCAATTGTATAACTACCTAAATGCTTCTTCACATGTTGACAGAGATGCCCTCCTTAACCAAGCTTTAGGCAGGCCCATTGGACATGTCCTTAAGAACCAAGTGTTAGCGGGAATTGTCAAGTCAGTTGAGCCAGAATTCCTCCTTCTCTTCATGTTTCCTTTTAGTAATTTTTTTCTCACCGACACACCCTCTCTGCTCCATAGCTATAAATCCCCAGTTTCCTTGCTGTTCTGGAGTTGAGTCCAATCTCTCTTGCCTACTGCAAAATCCCCTGGCAGGAGTCCCTATACATACCTCAATAGTCCTGAATAGTTTGCCTTACCATTTAACAAGAGTCAGAATAATTTCTTTCTCAACAATATCATAAAATGGATCTTCTTCCCTAGCTGTGGTAATGGCAGACTATTTGAGGAATTGTTTCAGGTTACTATTCTTTGCCTTGCCTGAGGGTCTTCTCCCTACCTCATGCCCCATCAAGCTCATTTGTTTCTTGTTCCATGTCTATTATGGCATTTAAAATGAGGATAATTTAGCACAAAGTTTTCATTTAGTATTTTATTATAAAATGAACATATATTTGAACATTATGCATATTTTTTAATATAGAAAATAAAACACAAAAGGAAACAGACACATCGAAGGACCAAAAGCCTGAGAAAAACCTCCAGCTGTCCACTGGCATGCCTAGCTCAGTGATCTTTCAAAAGGCAAATTTGGTGAAAACCTTTATCTGTTGAGACCTTTGCCATAGATTTTTACAGCCCACAGGACAAAGTCCACATTGCTTACCGTGGCAAACTAAGCTCTGCATAATCTGGCTCCCTCCAAAGCATTCTAATAATCTCAAAAATCTAATGCAGTGGTTCTCAAACCTGAGAACATGTATAAACCACTCTCACCTGAATCTCCTGAGGTTTTGTTTATTTGTTTATTTTTATACCAAACCCTGGTTGGTGCATTCTAAAACTGTGACTGAATAGGTCTAAAATGAGGCCCTCAAAATTACATTTTTAAATCCCACAGTTTACCCTGTGGGATTCTGGTGCAGGTGGCTGTCAGGCAAGTCTGAAAAATATTTCTCTAGGCACCAAGTTTACACAATTGTCTCTATTTTACCACCCTGTGATTCATATGTGCTATATTCGCTATGCAAAATGCATTACTCATCTTTTCAAACAGCATATTCTTAATAATCCTTCAAAACTTAAGCATAAATAAAAATTATTTGATGGTAGAGAGAACAAACAACAACAAAAGGTTTCTTATCATATCAACCCACTGTTTTAAACTCCAGTGTTTATTATTCTTTCTGTATTCCAGCTTTCAATTAAAAACCTAGAATAAAAACAAAGGCAATATTTCTACTAAGAACAGCGATTTTTAAAAACAATCTATCTTCTTGAATTTACACATCTCTACAACCCCCAGGCTACGGACTGGTACTGGTTTGAGGCCTATTAGGAACTGGGCCACACAGCAGGAGGTGAGCGGCATGTAAGGGGAGGATTATCACCTGAGCTCCGCCTCCTGTCAGGTGGTATTAGATTCTCACAGGAGTGCGAATTGTGAACTGTGCATGGGAGGGATCTAGGTTGCACATTCGTTAGGAAAATCTAATGCCTGATGCTGTGAGGTGGAACAGTTTTATCCCAAAATCATCCCCCTGCCCTCCCACCCCCATATCCATGGAAAAATTGTCTTCAACAAAATTGACCCCTTTTGCCAAAGGTTGGGGACCACTGCTGTGTCAGGCATTATGGAGGACAAAATCGTGAAAAAAATTCAGAGCCTGAGGATGCTCATTACCAAAGGCTAAGACAAAATACACATTAGAGAACAATAATAATATATATATATATAAAATTAAGGGCCAAGATTTAGATTATACATCTGTATTAGTCAGGGTTCTCCAAAGAAACAGAACCAATAGGATATGTGTATGTGTATGCAAATAGAGATAGATAGTAGGTAGGTAGGTAGATAGATAGAGATAGAGAGATACAGAGAGAGGGAGATTTTAAGGAATTGGCTCATACGATTATGGAAGTTGGCAAGTCCAAAATTCACAGGGTAGACGAGCAGGTTAAAAATCCAGGGAAGAGCTGCAGTTTGAATCAAAAGACCATTTTCTGGTAGAATTCCTTCTTGTTCAAGGAAGGTCAGTCTTTGTTCTATTAAGGCCTTCAACTACTTAGATATGGGTATTCAAATTATGAAGGATAACCTGCTTTACTCAAAGTTTACTCATCTAAACGTTAATCGTATCTAAAAAAGGCCTTCACGAATACATTTAGAGTAGTGTTTGACTATCTGGATCATGTGACCTAATCAAATTAACAACAAACTAACCACTACAGCATCAGAATTGAAATTTAGGACTTTCTGTGGATTGACAGATTGATTAATTCATAAAAATTCACATCTATTAAAAATGAGGCATAGTATGAAATGCTATCCTTTATTTTAGACCAAAATCTTTAGAGCTAACCCCTCCAAAGAACTTTAATAGTAGTTCATGGAATTCTTATTGAGCAAACGATATGATTCAGAGTTTAGCAAAGGAAGAAACCAATATATTAGGTAGACTTACCAAAAATTTCAAAATGTATAAAAGTGGAAGGGTGAATCAAAAATATAGAATCTCTCCTTCCAACACTTAAGAAGAGAAAAAGTCAAAGGCAAACAGAGCAAAAATAAATTATCCAGCAATAGCTGAACAAAGAAAAATTTGAAAATCTGCATCCAGCTAGAGAGTTGGAATATTATCTGAAGTAAGGTTCGATGGACCTTTTAACTATTTCCCTACCATAGCCCCTAACTGCCAAAAGTAGAAATTAAAAGAGAATTAAATAAAATTCCGAAAACTTTCACTAATAAATTCTATATTGGGAAAGGTGGACCAAGGCATCAGTAGATAACCTTACACATAGTCAAGAAAATACATTCACACCAAGACCTCAATACGACAAGAAAAGCAACCAGAGTTTGTCATCTTCCAGGGACGTATGCTGAGTTAAAATAACACTGCAAGATAAAATGCAGAAGACCTAGTTAAATTTTAATTGCAGATTAACAACAAATATATAAATATACAAAAACAGACACATACATACATATATGTATGTCTGCATGTGTGTGTATGTATGTATACACACACTTAACCAGAGAAAAAGTCAAAGACAAATAGGGCAAAACATAAATGATTCAGCAATAGCTGAAAAGACATTAGTATATGTTCTGAACATTACAAGGGGCATATTTATACCAAAATATATATTTGATCTTTATATGAAGTTAAAATTTAACTGTTCACCATATGTTTTTATTTGCTAAATCTGGCAACTGTTGGTTGGAGCCACCAGCTGATGGCCACTGGGGTGAAAAGCATCTCTGGATGAGTAAAGAATCCTGGAACAGGATTTGTGACAGAATCTATCCTAGTTGAGTTGCTCCATTCTCCCATTTTCATACCTATAAGCCAGAGAGAAATGTTTGAAAAGCAATACCAATAACTCAAACTGTAGCTCAAACCACCAAACAGAAATTGATACTTTAAAAATTAATTCAAGATGAATTAAAGACTTACATGTTAGACCTAAAACCATAAAAACCCTAGAAGAAAACCTAGGCAATACCATTCAGGACATAGGCATGGGCAAGGACTTCATATCTAAAACATCAAAAGCAATGGCAACAAAAGCCAAAATTGACAAATGGGATCTAATTAAACTAAAGAGCGTCTGCACAGCGAAAGAAACTACCATCGGAGTGAACAGGCAACCTACAAAATGGGAGAAAATTTTTGCAACCTACTCATCTGACAAAGGGCTAATATCCAGAATCTACAATGAACTCAAACAAATTTACAAAAAAACAAACAACCCCATCAAAAAGTGGGCAAAGGACATGAACAGACACTTCTCAAAAGAAGACATTTATGCAGCCAAAAAACACATGAGAAAATGCTCACCATCACTGGCCATCAGAGAAATGCAAATCAAAACCACAATGAGATACCATCTCACACCAGTTAGAATGGCTATCATTGAAAAGTCAGGAAACAACAGGTGCTGGAGAGGATGTGGAGAAATAGGAACACTTTTACACTGTTGGTGGGACTGTAAACTAGTTCAACCATTGTGGAAGTCAGTGTGGCGATTCCTCAGGGATATACAACTAGAAATACCCTTTGACCCAGCCATCCCATTACTGGGTATATACCCAAAGGACTATAAATCATGCTGCTATAAAGACACATGCACACGTATGTTTATTGCAGCACTATTCACAATAGCAAAGAGTTGGAACCAACCCAAATGTCCAACAACGATAGACTGGATTAAGAAAATGTGGCACATATACCATGGAATACTATGCAGCCATAAAAAATGATGAGTTCATGTCCTTTGTAGGGACGTGGATGAAACTGGAAAACATCATTCTCAGTAAACTATCACAAGGACAAAAAACCAAACACCGCATGTTCTCACTCATAGGTGGGAATTGAACAATGAGAACTCATGGACACAGGAAGGGGAACATCACACTCCGGGTACTGTTGTGGGGTGGGGGGAGGGGGGAGGGACAGCATTAGGAGATATACCTAATGCTAAATGACAAGTTAATGGGTGCAGCAAACCAATATGGCACATGGATACATATGTAACAAACCTGCACATTGTGCACATGTACCCTAAAACCTAAAGTATAATGATAAAAAAAAAAAAGGAAAAAAAAAAGGAAGGTAAAGTACAATAAGAAAAGGTATCTGAGATTATATCAGGGCAAACTGAAGATCTGGAGATGTCCATAGTAAAGTCTGGTGGGAAGAAAAGATAGGACATGACAACCAAACAAATATACCAGACATGGATGGTGAGATGAGTAATAAGGTCTAGTGGGGATTTGTGAGGAAAGGAGGAAAGGGAAAAAAGAAGGGAGGAAAGAATGAGAAGGAGAACTAGAAGAGGGGAGAAGAAGAGGAGATGGAAGGGAGGAAGGAAAGGAAGAGAAAGGGAAATATAAATGAAGGACTTATTAGGCGTGGGGTGGTGCCTAGCCCAAGGAAGGGAAGCACACTCACTACAAAAGCTAAGATTCTAGAAGAACTTTAGAAGAATCAGATTCAATAAAAGACTTAAAGTTCAAAAAGACATCAAAGATGACTTAATTATAAGAACATAATTCATTAAAGTTGAGATTGCAAAAGTAAGAAAATATTCAAAGTAATGCAACTACAGAAGTAATAAATAAATTAGAAAAGCTCAAACTGGCATGTCTGAAAATGCAATTACTGCTATAGATAAAAGGCTTGATATGAACATAGTGTTTGCAGAGAAACAAGACAAAGATTAAAGCAATTACAAAAGACATTATACGTATGCAGGGCAAAGACCTCTGTGTACGTGTGTTTGTGCACATGTGTCTTTATTGAAGAAAATCTTTCCTTAAATGAGGAATTCAGTGTGTTACATAAAAGAGCAGGCAGGCCAGGTGCAGAGGCTCATGCCTGTAATCCCAGTATTTTGAAAGCCCAAGGCTGGAGAATCACTTTAGGCCGGGGGTTTGAGACCAGCCTAGTCAACATAGCAAGACCCAATCTCTACCAAAAAAAAAAAAAAAAAAATTGATTTTAGTTATCCAGATGTGGCATTGCATGCTGGTAGTTCCAACTACTTGGGTGGCTGAGGGAGGACTGTATAAGCATAGAAGGTCAAGGCTGCATTGAGTCCTATGATCACACCACTGCACCCCAGCCACGGCAATAGAATGAGACCCTATTTCCAAAAATAAAGAACATGCAATATAATTGAAAGATAATTCATAATTAACAATCATAAAATATATACCAGGTGCATTATCAAACTTCATAAATAAAGGACATGATTCTTCAAGAGCATAGGCAAGGAAAGCAAATTACTGGCAAGAAGAGAAAGCAGACTGGCTTCAGGCTTCTCTACAACCATATTCAGTGACACAAAAAATAGGAGTTGTGAACACAAGCTTCTGGGAGGAGAAAAAACCTCTCACCTAAAAATATTCTACCCATACAACTTATCATTCAACTATAAAGGTATCAGACAATGCATCTCAAATCTGATAGAACTCTAGAACTATAGCACCCATGAACTGTTTTTTTAGAAAAAAAATTGATGCAATCCAGCTAACCAACGGATCAATAAAAATAAAATGTAAGGAATAAAAGTTATAATAAAATGTCTGGTGGTTAACATTAAATCCAGTAAATGTTTTCTTGTGACTGAACATCTGGGGAATTGTAGTTGTAGGACAGATGGTAAATTTTATAAACTCTAACAGTTTAAAACATAACTAATGGATACTGGAAGGTTTGGGGTGGAGAAGTAGGAGAAAGTATGAGAATGCTAATTTTCCTTCTCCCAAAGTAAAGAATTCATTGATGCTACCTCAAGCTGAAAGTTGTAGTTAGAAATCACAATGATTAAAACCACTTAGTAAAATTAATCTTTTTGGAAAGAAAAATCAGCCCAGCTTCATTAATCTCAATGCTATTTCTTTTTTTTCTGCCAAACTCAACTAAACTTAAACTTAACATTTTAATTATAAAAATATTATTATCTACATTTTAATATGTATTTCTATATGCATGTATATAAAGAGACATATCTGGAAGGATATAAAACAAATATTAAAACCGGTAAGATTTTAGACAATTTTTAGTTTTATAATTTTGTGTATAGCTTGAATTTTCTCTTATGATGACCCTATGTAATTTTGATAGGAAAAAACAAAATTGTAGTGACATGTTTTAGAGGCTGGTAGAAATATTTCTTGTGTTTGGGATTTTTTGTTTGTTTGTTTTCTGCCTTTTACTTTTATCAGTTCAAATACTATAGAGATGTCTTGAGAGAAAATTATTGCGCTTGTTTCACTATGGGAAATATTTTGTCTTCATTGTAGCATCCTTACTAGAGTAAATGAATGAAAGGATACGGAATGGCAGAACATAGAGTTGAGTAACATTTTGTAAAGAAATCTCTGATCCAGATTGTTTTATAATAAACTACACGGCCACTCTTACTGTTCCCATTCACATGTTGACCCTGGAGATCAAGGTTCTGGACACAGCTGTTGCTTAACAAGCATCTTTTGGGTTTTTCTGTGCAATAACTTCAAAGGCTTTTGCCTTACGGACAGGTTATTGAGTACCGGTCAACTAAGGTCAGTAAATTTTTATTAAGAGCTGTACTCTCTCCTAGATGTTGGTTTTTTTTGCCTCATGAAAATGTACACAAACCAAATGTGCAACTACTCAATAAACAATCCGTAAGATTACACTCAGGTAGGAAGAGCTCCGTGCCAAATGGCCTGAAGATCAGTATGCAACCCCCATCAGTTTTTGGCAAGATCTTTTTATATATTTCCAATATTTCAAATGGTTCTTTCTATTTTATGTTTTTTTTCACATAAGATTAAATCTAACATCCACCACATTCAACACGCCCAATGTTTTCCTTCTTTATTTCAATCATAGTACTGTTAATATTAGCTGTTTGATTTTCTTTTCCATTTTCCCTTCACTTTAATAAAACAAAGCAAGATGCAATAAACATTAACGTAATGTAACCAACACAGCTGAAATTGAACAATAGATCTATTTTGCATGAGTCAATACATAAAAGTCAAAAAGTTTCAATATAGAATATGAAAATGCCAGGCATGATGGCCTGTAATACCAGCACTTTGGGAGGTTTAGGTAGGAGGATCACTTGAGGGGCAGGAGTTCAAGACCAGCCCATGCAACAAATCAAGACTCCATCTGTATGAGATATAAAATAAAATTATCTGGGTCTGGTGGCATGTGCCTATAGTCTCAGCTACTTAGGAGACTGAGGCAGGAGGATCACTTGAATCCAGGAGTTTGAGGTTACAGTAAGCTGATCGTGCCACTTCCCGTAAGCCTGGATGACAGAGGATGACAGAGTGAGACACAGCCCCCTCCCCACAAAAAAAAAAAAAAAAGTGCTAAGTGTACAAGTCAAATAAATGTTCACCATTCAAGGACCAACTCTAACCTGAAGAGCATCAGAATACTTTAAGAGTCCTTCAAATTTGTTGAGATAGGGATTTTGGAAATTTGATCACAGAAAGGCAAAGAGGAGTAAAATTGTCTGTAAATCATTACAGCTGTAGAAAGGGAGCCTGTTGGCCAGAGACCCAAACATAACCAACAAGCCAAATGTAGTGGAATAGTTTCAAAAAGTGCTTACTCTAAACTGAATATGAAACACAGGGAATGACAGAGCTGTGACTGAAACCTAGGCAAATTTAAATACATGCTTCAGCCCCTGGAAAATATGCCTATGGCAGTTACAATAGCACTTTAGCTAGAGAATGTGATAAACATCTCCTCCTCCACTCCACACGGCTATCCTTCTTTAAATATGAGGATGAACATTTGCAGAGAAATGTTATCATAAATATTTCTGGTATTGTTACCAACTAGAAAAAAGTAATCCTCTATCTGGATCCTCACAGCTGTAGAAATCATTACGTCTTCAGAAGAGGAAGGTAAAAAATAAACCTTCAGCTCAAATGAAATCTTATTTTCATGCAAATATCCCTAGTAATATAACAGAAGGAAGAGGAAGTGGGAATATGGTAAATACATACAGTCAATTGTCTGGAAAGAAAATGTCTGTCAAAAGCCAATAAGTATTTTGAAAATTCTTGTTTCATGGCAAGAAAGATAAGGTAAATGAGGCACTTATACACAGATGTGGTCATTATTTGGCACATTTAGAGAAAATCTTGATATTAATTTTTTATTTTATTATATTTGAAATATTTAACTTCCTAATACTTACCAGAGCACATTTTATTTTCATTTCAGTTTATGGCTTTAATTATGTGCTTTGAATTCAGATCACCTGAGATTGCATCTTTGTGAAATACTTAGAAGTCTTAGGCCTAGGGCTTGCAGTGAGCCGAGATCGCGCCACTGCACTCCAGCCTGGGCGACAGAGTGAGACTTCATCTCAAAAAAAAAAAAAAAAAGTCTTAGGCCTTAGGAAAAATTCCATGAAGTTCAGTGCTTCAGTTTCCTTGTTTGTAAAATGAGAATAATAACAGTATCATTCTCATCAGATTGTAATAAAGTTAAATAAAACAATAAAAAGCACTGAGAATGATGCTCAGCTCATAGTATATGTTCAATGAAGGTTGGCTACTATCACAATGGATTTATCTACCAAACAACAACAGTTGTCTAGACTTATGTGCTAGACAAAGATCTAAGTGTTACAGTAGATAGGCAGATGTGAGCAGGGCAGGAGAGGACCCACCCACCAGGAATTTCAGGCGACCATCAGGTGCTGGTTAGGTGGTTGCTAGCTGTCTCTCTAAAATAATAATGGTCACGGCCAACATCAGAGAAAGACAATTTTCCAATAGACAGAAACACCTACCTGAAACTGGTGATCAGCAGCTTCCCAATAAGATCTCAGGAGTCGGGCAAGTGGGCTCAAGCATGTGCATTGAGAGGTAAAATGGCAGAGCTTAACTGGTATATGACTTTTCAAAGACATCCCACCAGTAAAAGGAAGAATGCATCAGGTGAGCATGCATAAAACTCCAGTAAACACACTGCGCATGCTCACCTCCCAAGTGCTAGCAGGCCACTGTGCATGTAGGCAGCCCATTGAAAGGGAAAAATCAAGGGAAAAGGGATGCAAGATTCCAGATGTATGCCAACATATAAAACCACAAGTCAAAAGGGGAAACCCTACATTTGTCCTCCAAGATGCCCACTTGGCCCTCTTCCAAGTGTACTTTACTTTCTCTTCATTCCTGCTCTAAAGCTTTTTAATTAACTTTCACTCTTACTCTAAACCTTGCCTTGATCTCTCCTTCTGCCTTTTGTCCCTCAGTTGAATTCTTTCTTCTAAGGACGCAAGAATTGAGCTTGCTGCAGACCTGTACAGATTTGTTGCCAGTAACTCAAATACCCACCACCAAAAATATAAGTGCTTTACATGTACTAACTCACTAAATCCTCCCATAGCCTATAAACTAGTTTTTATAATTATTTTCCCCATTTAACAGCAGAGGAAACTGGGTAGCTGAAAGGTTAAATAGACTTTCCAGAGCCTGTGTTCTTAACCATCCAGTTGAAACTGCCTTCGCAAAAATTATATCATTGAGAAAATTATGACAACGAAAGAGATGTGAACTAATCCACCTACCATCTTGCCTTTCCCTTCATTATTCCTGGACTATTGGGCTAAGTTCGAGAGACAAAATAGGCCTCCCCCAAAACTCAACTGCCTTTATAAAGCTAATGGGAGGCCACCCGTCTTGGAGAAGAGAAGCCTATGTCCTGCTAAGGCGCAGACATAAGTGATTGTCAGCCATTATCCCAGAGGTCATAAGATATGCAACTTCCCCAATTACTCCTTCAAACAACACCACTCTTGCAGATTGGCCTTTTGAGATAGCTTTTCAGGTTATTCGAATGTCTGACATCCATAGTTCTACCTGGACCTGCCAACCACCCTCCTGCAGCCCCACTCAGGGCTAATTCAGCCCACAGAAGGACAGCTTCAACCTGCTATGCCTTTGAATAATCCCTAACCTACTAGCTTCAAAGGAGATAATTTGAGTACTAACTCCAACTCCCACACGGTGTGGCCAGCCTTGTGTCTATTAAACTCTTTCTTTACTGCAATGCTGTGGTCTTTTTTTATGCAGTGAGAAGGAAGAACCCCCCGGGCAGTTACAAATCGATTCTCAACTTCAGCTGTACTACTAGAATCACTTGGGGAACTTTCAATAGTTCTGATTCTTGGTTGTACCCTAATTCAATTAAATTGGAATCTCTACAGACGGCCTCAGTAGTTTTTAAAACTCCTGAATCGTGGCAGTGGGCTACTCTATAGCACATGGCTTTTAGAATGAAAAATCAGAAAGACACTTAAAGTGAAAGAAGAAAACCTGATAAAGCAGACTCTTCTCACAGCTATTCCAGGTTCTTGTTACAACAGCTAGACCCAAAAGTTCGATGTGTCTACAAATGAAATGAAGTAAATAAGACCCAGCAGCAATTGCTTACTAAAGCAATGGTAGACGATATACTTACCTTTGTTATGATTAACGGCCTCAGTAGGAAGGAACCATTAGCAATTCCATTAGGCAGTGTTCTGTTCACTCTTGCTCTGTGGACCATAATCATGGGGTAGCTTAAGAAATAATAAACTATTCTTGTCAGCATGTAATCCTGATTTCTTGTTATGTGGGACAAAATCATTTGAAGTGAGAAGCTATGTTTATTCGCAGCTACATGTAATGTAATCAAGACAGAACACATTTAAATGAATCAATAGCACTATAAGAGAAAAAATGATTCCTGATTAATACACTTATTTTCTCTCTTCACTTCTATTACTATTTATTTCTGTATTTATTCATTATTCAACAAATATTCATTGAGCATGTTACATGCTACACACTCAGTTATAGGCTCACATTGATAAAGATGATCAACAGGTTCCCAGTCCTCCTAGATTGTACAGTCGGTCATGTTAAAAAATAATGGTAATATTCATTGACACTTGCTAAAGCGTGACAAGGTAAACTTTATCCAGGACCATTGCAATAGATATACAGACAATGGGAATGAGATTTTGCAGTCAGGAAGAGGGATTGGGCTTAACTCAAATTCAGCTAGGCCAGTGGGAATTTATAACCTTGGAGAAGTGGATGGAAAAATACTAAGAGGTAATATTAGGAGTAAGTAGGATTCTGTCTAAACTGACCTAATAAGATTCTTGGTAAAGATAGGCCAGGGTGATCAAACATCATCTTGGAAATGGTGAAGGGTCAGGAACCCAATAAGATACTGAGGGTGAGAAATCAAGAGTGGGGGATTCTTTCTAAACTGACTTATGAAGGTTTTTGCTAAAGCTAGATTTTACAAGGAAGCACACTAATGCACCAAAGAGAAAGTTCAGTAGCCTGACTAAAGATGGGCCAAGCAAGGAATCTTTGTCAACCATTAAGCAAAAACATGAAAAATTTTTAAAGCTAATGACTATCATCTAGAATTCTAATTTCTTTTATCATCTCCAATCAACATAATCACTGTTTATCAAAGGTTCTAGGCCAAATATCAAATAGTAAACTTTCCAAAAGTGCTTTTAAGCTTGAAGACAGAATTTAAAAATATCCTACGTAAGCATCTACCCTAAAAGTGGTATTAGTCTGGAAAAGAAAATAAATAAATAAACTTTGTCTCAGTAAAATGCCAAGGGAATATTTGATAATATTCAGGGTACGGAGTGAGTTAGTAAGAATGAATTAATTTCTCATGTAAAACTCACAACAGGCATGATTATGTTATTCATCAGAGATCATACTCAAAGCAGATAATAAATGATACGTGTGTGTGTGTACACTCTATATACACTATTGTCTCAGGATCCTTAGGGTGTTGCTTTTCCAGATGGAACACTTGTGGCAGGTGGCACCTTTGCCTGAATTTTTGCTAGGGTCTGCTGGGTCAGCCAGAGTCTTTGCAGTGGCCACTTCAGACAGCACACCACTGCCATCGCTATAATATGTATATATATATGTCTATTATATAAGTTCTTGTTTTAAGTCCTTTAGGAAAGAACTTGTCATTCTACCTTCACAGGAGAAAACATCTTAATACATGATCCAAAACACTATTAGTAATTTGATAGTTTTCAGTGATGTACAATTCAAATTTTAACCTTTCTAACAAAATACTTTTTAGCAAAATATTTCTCTAAAAATATTTTGCTAAAAATAAAAAATTTTAGCAAAATATTTCTCAACTAGTCCATTTATCCCATTTGTATTTGACTTTTATAAAATAAGTTCAAAACAGCCTAAGATAACATAATCAGGTAAAAGGGAAAATTGATTTTATATTCCCATCACTCCTGCCAAGGTGGATAAAGTCATAGTCAATACCTATAATTCCAGTAATGGGACTGACAATGCTACCTGAAATATGGCACCTTGGCATATTGAATATTTTAAGCTGAAGGAAATTTGAGAAAACAACAGATGGAGGAAGCTCTCTTTGATCTTTCTTTGACTCTTCTTACCTGAAGTAAGTCATAAAAACCTCATGTGGGAAGGGTCCTCTCTAAACCTAGAGAAAAGGAGCGTCCTTTTCTTCATCCTGAAGATTAACAGAACACAGAGAGGAATCTGAACAAACAGATGTTGCTAAGTTTCCCCATTTTATTTCATTTAACTCAAACCCTTTTTGCTGTGATTTCTCCATGACTCTCCACTCTTCAGAAAACCTAGCATAAAAACACCAAGGTTCAAGTGCTTCTTCAGGTCTTTATTTCCTGATGAAGGCTCCTGTATTAAGCTGTTCTCATATTGCTATAAAGAAATACCTGAGACTGGGTAATTTAAAAGAAAACAGGCTTAATTGACTCACTGTTCTGCAAGCTCTACAGGAAGCATAGCAGCTTCTGCTTCTGGGGATTTCCTTAGGACACTTACAATCAAGGTGGAAGGTGAAGGAGAAGCAAGCATGTCTTACATGGCTGGACAGGAGGAAGAGAGGAAAGGGAGAGGTGCCACACACTTTTAAACAACCAGATCTTGTGAGAACTCACTCACTATACAACAGCAAGGGAGGACGGTACTAAATCATTCATGAGAACTCTGCCCCCATTATCCAGTCTCCTCCCACCAGGCCCCTCCTCCAACACTGGGGTTTACGATTCAACATGACATTTAAGTAGGGAAAAAGAACCAAACCATATCAGCTCCCATGTCAGGTAAAACTTGAATTACATAAACGTGCACGCTTTTTCTTATTAATTTTTCTTTTGTTATAAAGGCCCCAGTCAACAACCCTAAAATTGGTAGAAGAACAAGATACCTTTCCTCCCCTATGCTTCCAAGACATCCTTGCTCATTTACGCTCCTCCCATATCATCTACATGCTACAAGAAATATGCTAAAACATTATTTGTATGCTATTAGGGAAGAGTGAGCATTTACAAACAAAGAATCTTTTTTATGATAACACAGTGGTATTGGGAATAATATGTATTGCTTCATAATTGTGGCCAAAGTTTCTCCTAGGAGTTTGGTGCAAGGCAATGAAGAATAAATAAACTATATTTTAAAAGAAAAAAAATGTTTTAAGTTAAATTTTATACCCAAGTCTTTTTCTACTCCTTCTTGCCTCTGATCTTCCTTAATACCTGAGGATCCTTATAATTAAAAGGAATCTCCATTCAAATTTAATTATAGATGAAATAACTATGTGTTAATCTACTTAACTTCACAAATTCTAAGTGCTGAAAACCATGGAATGTTAGTGATAGAAATAAAATAGCATACAGCTGTAAGTGTCTATTTAGTACCATCTGGGTTTTCATTCAAAATATGTCCATTATCTAGTCCCTCACACCTGCTATGCTCCCTTAAAGCCTCATGAATTCACACCGAAAGTGAAGACAGAAAACATTTTCTTCCAACCTTTTCTTTGTCCTGTACTTCTTCCGTAAAGTTATGTTCCACACGGTGTCTTTGATACTACATAATGACAAACTTCTGGAATTCTTTCTTTACTTACTAAGATTCAATGCCTAAAATTTTTTTTATCATCATCCTATAACCTTTATGAGTTGCTCATAGTTGAAGATCACTGAAAGGATTAAAACTGCTTCCCTTATTTGAACAAGGCAGATTCTCCTTAAAATACAGCTACCATTAACCCCACTCCTATAAGGAAGTTTCCAGTTTGGAAGAAGATTGATCCCTAGCATGTTGTAATTCACCTGTCTAGCTCTAGGGGAGCATCTAGCTAGGGAGACTGCCCTTAACATCAGGATGAAAAGGCCCAAGAGAACTTTAGTAATTTCCAGTTGAAGTCCTAACTCTATCCCCTTTTGTGAAACTAATATATAAACTCTTACCTTAGGCTATTCTTCCAGTTACTTGCTGACAAATACTCCAACATAGGTAATGCATTTTTCTCCTGTGAATCTGCCTATTATCAGTTAATTCACATCCCCCCAAACACTTAGACCTAGGTGGGTAAATGAAAAGTTATTCCTGCAAGTGTCAAAATTCCACACATACTCTTGAAACTCATAAATGTTTCTGATGGGAAAAAAATCACAGACAGGTAGATAATTTTTTAAAGATTTCCCTAAACACTACAAGGAGCTTATGAATTTCCCCCAAACACTTGGATTCTCCTATTGTGGAAATTTAAGTCATAGCCCAGAGTATATATAGATATAGCTAATCCTAGGAGGATTTGATATATATCACTGCTTCAACTGACAATTTGTTTCAACCACAAATTAAGTCCCAAGGAACTGGAGTACAAGTAAAAGAGGAAATTGTTAAACTCATTTGTGTGCCTTGAGAGGACACAAACGTACTCCTTGAAAGTTAAGGATTCACGTGACAGCCAATTGAAGTTTCCATGTTTCAAGCAGCCCACTTTCTAGGCTTAGATGAAGATGATTTAGATTTTGAGTTGGACCAAATGAGTTTAAGCTAATTAATGCAATCCAGTTATTGTTACCACCAAACAAATGATATGTCCCAAATATTGAATGGGACATCCTAACACGTCCCATCATTGCTTATCTAAAATTCAAACTTAAGAGGACATCCTGTATTTTATTTAGAAGTCTTATTTTTAATTTCTCTAGAGCACAAAACAGGATTGAGAGCTACTACAACACAGTGTCTACACTCTCCATTTATAATATCCTTTTTATTCTTTGTTGTTTGGATTGTTTCTCTTTGGGGAAAAGAGTAAACAACAGAATATGAACAAACCTTTAGTAACAGTGCTTTACTGGACAAAAATAAAAGTACCTATATCTAACTATACATATATCACTGCCAAATAAAAATACAGAAAATCTCAATAACTCAAAGCATTAATTAAGCTCCACCTCTAATGCCTAAAATAATAATTACTCATTCACTAAGACTTTGAGGGAGTGGTAAGAGGAACTATTAGAACTAAATGAAAAAAAGAAGGGTAAGGGAATGCTAGCTCCTTGCTGCTCAAAGTATAATACATGGGCCAGCATCACCAGCAATATCTGGGAGCTTGTTAGAAATGCAGACTCTGGGGACACATCAAGATCTACTGAATTAGAATTCGTTTCAGCAAAATCATCAAGGGATTAATATACACACCAAAGTTTGTAAAGATCTGTTCTTGATCATGCAATTCAAAAAAGGGTAAATATGAGCATTAAGGTCACAAAAAGGAGTCAAGAAGACACAAAATAAAGATGTAAAGCATTTTGAATATAGATTTCTTTTCCACTGGTCAATTTCTATAAGCAGCAAGTAACCTAGTTCCTGTGAACAGGAGTTGCCTAGGTTAAAGGACATCCCTTGACCCTCTACACTCAACAAACCTAAACAGGTAAATTACTTAAGGCTAGTTCACTGCCCTTTATCTACTATTTCTCTGAAAGAACTCAGGATATAACCCTGCAAGTTTGAAAGGGGAACATTAGGTACTTTCTAATCAAATTTAAAATTGAATAAACAAATAGATATAATTATTCCAGGTACATCAGCAAAATCTGCAGCCAGAATACCAATACCAGGTCAATCTTGTTTTAAGTGCATACATATTGATAAAAACCTGATCTTAACTACATTTACTGGAGAAATATTCCTACTATAATATATGACAGCCATAAGAATGCCAAGGACAGGCTATATTTAATAGGGTTTGTAATCTCATCCCCTTAAAATTACCTTGGGGGAACATAGCCATTTTCCAACCAAGGACAAGAAATATCAATAGGTATAATAAAATTGAATCATATTTTATTTAGATAAATTCTCATTCAGTATTTTTAAAGTGTTAGCACAATGTTTTCTAAGCTTCAACATGCTTTTGAGAAATATCTAATTTGTGAGTGCTGCCTAGCAAAGGAGGCACAATGATTCAAACACAAGTTAATTATATTTATATACTCAAATAACTGCCCCATTCATCAGGAGAGAGAAGGAAATATGTAGGAATTGGTTGGGTCAGGTAATTGGCCAGTTGCAAAATGGAATTTGCTATTTGCTAATCAATTGATTTATCATGATTTCTCAGGCTAAGCCTCTATCACCATTTCTGTCAATCCAACCAAAAGAAGCTAAGTTAGAGTATGGTTGCATTAAAGCCACAAATACTCTGGCAGGATTGTACTTTTGTGTTTCCCAGGACAGTACAGGTGTGTAACAAAACTATCCCAAGAAGGTCAATTCTTTTCTGTTTCAGAGGCAAGTGATAGGCATTTACCAAAGGAAATTAGACTGAGGCTGTTCCCACAGAATTGGAGAGAAATTAGGTTCAAATTGTCTCTACCAAGTAGGCCAAAACCCCCAATACAAACACACAAAAGTATTATCTCTATCTCTCCATGTTCCCTGCAGGCAGAATTCTAATTCTATAAAATCAGTTCCTTTCCATTCAGCCACTAATAAGGGAAGAAGCTTCTTCTCAGCCTTCTCCTTCTCAGAAGTGGAGAGTGAATGTATGTTCATGCCAATCAAGATAATTTATTTTTTCTCTCCAGTGATTGGTTTAGAAACAAGTATGCGATGTCATTTTGCACAATGTGATTCTACTGAGAGGTTAGAGTTTTCTCCACTTTTAAAAAGAGATGCATAAAGAGAAACTTCCACTCCTGTCTCTGGGTGAAATCGTCTGCACAAGATACTTGGAATTGCCACAAGCCATACTGGGGCCATGAGAGAAGCAAACCTAAGAAAAGTCAACACTCTGAAGTTGGCAGAAAGAAAAAATAAGACGACTTGGGTCACTTATCATATAATTGAGCCAGTGAATAAATCAAACCTGGAAACACCTAATCTGTTATATAACATAATAAATCTATTTTGAATTTGATTTCTTTTACTTGCAGCCAAAATTTCTTAACTAACAAAGACAACTAGCCAGAGATTCTATCATTCCTGTAACATCTGTTTTAGAGAGAAAAATCATGTGGAAACACACAGATCATTACACAGGTGTATGATGACTCACAAAATGTGTATACCTAAATAAAGGGAAGGGTGTCCTGCAAACTTAAGACAAAATACTATTTCATTCAATGCCAGGGTAGACCACTAGTGTTTCCTTCTATAATATTAAGGCATCTATATACAATACTACATGTAATCTAATTAAAATGATATATTTCTGAGTTAATAATCAGAATTTAAAATATCAGGCTGCTTTTCACCTAATATGTGATCTTCACTTAGGTTCCTATTAACTAGTTTTCTGTTAATTGTATATGACATTCATTCAGGTTGCCCATAGCTGTCATCCTGAAATCTGTTTCAAGTAAAAGCCTGAACTAAAATTGGCTTAAAAAATAAAGATAATTTATTGGCTCAAAAAATCAATTGCTCTAATTATGGTATCCACAGACAAAGTTCCATTTTCTCTGAAGTCTAAACAAACATCTCACAACTCATGGGCTGTGATTTGTACATAACCCCAGGCTAGGGTGAAGAAACAGAATACAATTGTGCAGGCTAATCATTGCCTACCCCTGGAACACGATTGGAGTTAATTCTACCTAAGCCAATTGGCGGATAAAGAAAGTGGAACATCCAAAAGAGAAACCATGGTCCTCTTGGTGAGATAAGTAAGGAAGAATGAATACGATGGAAGCAACAAATAAATATTCATTACACCATGGAGAAACTAGCATTAATTATTTAGACCATGTGTGCAAATGAGTACAATTTTGTTTCCACTTATTATGCCTAAATCCTGCCATTTTTAAGTTCTCATTTCTATTTAATCAGTTTAGGGGTAAAGGTTACAAATTTGGCCCACAAGAAATAGACAAATAACATTATAGAAAAATGACAGATACTACAGGACAACTCTTGAGTAACAAGGCTTATATTTGGCAGGTTGATTATACATTGGAAAGTTTTTATGTTCTAACATTAAATTCCAAATGTGTCCACAACCCTCACAATGTCTGTCACTTGCTTTCTCTTGTAAGCACCAAGAAAATTACCCACAAAGGAAATTTCAGAAAAAGTCTAAATGCACTTTTGTCTATGATTAGATTCTGTGCACAAACTTGGCTCAACTTTTTTTTTTCTCTCCAACACCTCTACTTAGCAGATTACTAGGTGGCAGAGGGATAGAAAAAGGAATTTTAAGTAGAAATATTAGTTTTTAATGTCCACAACCTTCACATAATAATTTTTTCTCTCACATTAAATACTTGCACAGTGTATTCAGCTATGCCCCATTTAGCACCATGTTATACAATTTTTAGCTAATTGTGTGTTGTTTCCTGTATAAGATTACTGCTATGTTATATCATTCATCTTATTGTAAGCTTTCTGCTCTCTTGAACAATGCAGCATATGACTTTCATTATTATTATGATACTTGGGTAGTTTTAATGAGGTAGGGCTTGGTGATTCATAATAAATATTATGCAATTTTCAACTTTGCAATTTTAAAAGTGGTTTAGTATCTGCTCAATTTACCCAAAGTTATTTCACATATATATCACATTACAAAGTTCAGGTAAAAATTCTAGCCAATTAAGCCAAAATAATGATATAATCATCATCTGATGCATTTATTAAGAATAAATGCAGAATAAGATCCAGGCAACACATTGTATTGTAATTGAATTATATTTCATTTGTTTATCCATTCATTCATTTATGCATGCAAGTATTCAGGCACATTCTAAGTTAGGTATTACATATACAACATGTAGTAAGACACACACCTTGTCTCCATAGTTTACTGTTGTCCATTCACTCGGACAATTTATTAACTTATGTGAGTCTCTCAGCTTCTTTGTGGCTCAAAGCTCTCATCTGCCTGGTGAAGATAATAACAGTACCTTCCTATTGTCTATTTTTTATTTTTCTTTTTTTAAGACAGGTTCTCACTCTGCCCATGCTGGAGTGCAGTGGTGGAATCATGGCTCACTGAAGCCTTGACCTTGACAAGCTCAGGTGATCCTCCCAGGTGTGTGCCATCACAACCAGCTAATGTTTTGTACTTTTTGTAGAGATGGGGTTTCACCATGTTGCCCAGGCTGGTCTCGAACTCCTGAGCTCCAGAGATCCTTCCACCTCAGCCTCCCAAAGTGCTTAGATTATAGCTGTGAAGCACCTTGCCCAGTCTACTCTCTGTTTTTTTTTTTTAAGTCTGTTGTGACCTTGAAATAAGAAAATACACATGAAGTGTTCAGAATTTAACAACCTAATATATGCTTATTAATTGTTAGCTATTATTGTTAAAATTATAGAAGGAGAGAAAGAGCAAATGAAGTTCTATTAATTTGTTTAATGTGTTCTAAGTACTGATGGCAGTGGTGGTCCATCTAGAGTGGCACTGCCATGACATTGGCTGCAGTGGGGGAGGCACAACCAGGACTGTATGCTCCATGGAGACAGTGGGTGCTGGGAACAGGAGAAAACCTTGGCCCCCTTCTGAGTTGACAGGGTTGGAGCTTTGTGCTCCCCAGGTGCAGCTGTGGCCACCCAGCAGCAGCAGCTGCAGACCTGGGCATCTCTGTGCACTTTTGGAGACCAGGAGCAGGCAGGAGCTCTGCCCTGCCGGGTACAGGTGCATCCACCCAAGCTGTGGCTGCAGAATCAGAGATCTCTGCACTCTCAGGGGTCCAGGAAGGCCCCACCTTCCACCACAGGCCTGGAAGTGTCTGCTCCCACTGTCTGGCCTGTTCCTACTCCCAGTGCCCACTCTAATCTTGGAGCAAAGTTGAGGCCAAGCCTGGATGCTGTCACAACCTGGCCAGGTATGCACACGCTTGAGGCAGCACTGACATGACAGCCCCTTGCCATCTTGGCCCCCTCCGGAATTTGGGCACCAATGAGCATGGGAGGGAAACCAAGGGGTTGCTGAAGGCAGCTCAGCACTGGCTTCCAGGCAACCCTCAGCAGGAAAAGCCTGGGTTCCATAAACAGCAGGAAAAGGCAGACAGCCTCCTGGGAAAGGGGTGGGTACTGGGTGAAGCCCCACCTTCAAGCCAGGGAAGACTTGAAGCCTGGAGGCCAAGCTGCCAGTCCTGCAGACTGGAGTAGAAACTTATTATGTTTTTTCTGGGCCTGCCCATGGCCAACCACAACCAATCAGCATACCTTTCCTCTCCTCTGAAGCTCATAAAAACCCCCGACTCAGCCAGACTCAGATAGATGTCAGAACAATCAGCTGCAAAGAGGAGCTACCCACTCCAGGGTCTCCTCTCTGCTGAGAGCTGAGCAGACATCGGGACAACCAGCTGCAGAAAGGAGCTACCCATCCAGGATCTCCTCTCTGCTGAAAGCTGAACACTTATTGGGACACCCTAGATGCAGAGAGGAGGTATCCACTGCAAGTCTCCTCTGAGCTGTTCTGTCACTCAATAAAGCTCCTCTTCACCTTGCTCAGCCTCCACTTGTTCAGGTACCTCATTCTTCCTGGACACGGGACAAGAACTCAGGACCTGCCAAATGGTGGGGCTGAAAGAGCTGTAACACAAACTGGACTGAAACACGCCCCTTGCTTGCTACATTGCAGGCACCAAGAAGGAGAGAAGAGCTGTGGCCCTTCAGGGAACCCAGATGTAGGAGCTCCTGAAGCCAGGGCTGGGACACCCTCCTTGGGGCTCTGTGGTTCCTAGCATCTCCAAGCTTCTGGGTGCCACCGCATTCCCCGGTGCCAGCCGTGGAAGCTGCTTCTGGGGTGCCTGGTCCAGCCGTAGTCTCACAGGGAGCCAGCACTGATGCCGGCACCTGGAGCTCCCTGCCCTGTCACAATGAGCGTGCCTGGCTGTGCTCAGTGGCTGGACCCCACACTCACTCACACACCCCTCACAGCTCTGCTACCCCTTGGCAAGCATGGGATACAGTCTGTTAGCATGAGCTGAGTGCAGCCTGCCAGGCCTAGTGGGCCCAGTGGGTCTGAGCAAAACTTAGGCAAAGGTGCCACTGGCCACAGAGGTGTCTGGCTAGTGAAGAGACACCCCAAAGATCCTGTAACAGTAGTCACTATATTCCGTCTTATGCAAATCCCTCAGAATATAGCAAAGAGTATGACAGACATGTTATCTGCCCTCATAGGATATTTAACCTAACACATATATGAAGAAAAACACAACAATATTAAAAGGGAAGGGTAAAACATGGAGAATACAATTAAAATATGTTGATTATTTGGTATGTTTCATATCTTGTGCCAGAAACTTTAGAGAAATTGCTCATTTCATTATTACATGAGGAATCAAAGCCCAAAGAGTGATCCAAAGTCACATATTTTCTAAGAGTAGAACCAAGATCCAAATACTGATTTATTTTCTTAACTCTATACTGTAAGAAATCCTAACTTCCAGAGAGCAGTTAGAATTGTTGTGGATGTCTTCACCAAGAAAGTTAAAAGCTATGAAAAATACCACTTTGAAAAATACATTTGAAGTAACTACCTAACACTGATATTTCGTAATGTGTATTCTGTGGGACCATATTTGCATAAGATATTATTAAGATCAATTGATATTGGGAAGATAGTAGTAATGCCATAGTTTATAATCTCCTTAAGTCCTATCATAAAATCAAAGCCACCAGGAAATAAAGCCAAAACCCACAGAAAAATGGCAAGTAGTAAAATGGCAAAGTAGCCTCATGACTCAATATGAGAGGTAGAAAGCCAGCAACCACTATAATATATGCATAGTATCAGCGTCTATATGGAAAGAAACAAAGGGAACCAAATGAGTGTCTGCTAAATCAAAGAATAGGAAAATTTGAAAATTGTTAATAGATTTTCAAGAGTGGTCCAAGATTTTGAACTAGATAGTGGTGTTACCCATTTATAGGTGATTTGAAGGAGTCAGTTGTAAGGTCTAAAAGGTTGGAGCAATTTGGGCCTTATGCAATTTCTAAACCAATTAACCAAATATCCTAAGACAAACATCAACCAAGTAGAACTTCTGGAAATTGACTTGTAATTGGACAAGACAGCAGCAATAGAGAGAAAAAAAAAAAAAAGAAAAAAAAAAGAATATCTAGGTAAAAACAGGAGTGAGGAACAGAGTAAGAATATCTCTGAAAGTATAAGAACATATTTTTAAGACTTCAGAAAATGACAGAAGAAGTGTTTATATACCAAGGATTTTAAAAACAACTAAACAACTATTATGACCTATTTTTCCCTTCTAAAAATATCAGGAAAATAAATTTTATTTTAACAAAGTCAACAGAAAAAAATACACTAAAATTCCATTAAAAGGTATTATAATAAAAAAGATAATAAGGATTAGAATTACATTACTACCTTCTTAAAAACTGATAGGCCAGGTGCAGTGGCTCATGCTTGTAATCCCAGCACTTTAGGAGGCTGGGGAGGGCAGATCACGAGGTCAAGAGATCGAGACCATCCTGGCCAACATGGTGAAACCCCGTCTCTACTAAAAGTACAAAAATTAATTGGGCATGGTGGCGTGTGCCTGTAGTAAATAATCCAAAATATATAAATAAAAACTAGGCAAAACATGAAAGAACATGAGGAACAATGAGGAAAACTCAGAAATAGGTTCTAGAATTTAGGAAAAAAACAGACATTTGAAAACATAAAAACTCAGTTTACAAATGAAGGCTAACCCAGGAGGAATGCATGGACAAATCAACACAAACACACACAGAATGCTTGAAGAGAAATAGAAGTGAAAAAGAAGTTTAAAAAGTAAAAATATTAAATAATTTGAGTAAATATTAAATATAACAGGTAGAAAAATATTCAATAATATTTTATATCATAATATAAAAATAATATATATTATACATATTATTGATGTTCTCAAAGAGGAAAACTCAAACAGTGCATAAGAACAAATATTCTAAAACTAAAATTTTAGAAAACTTACTTGAAATACACATATGAAACTAAATATTGGAAAACATATTTATGAAACTTCATATTAAAATGTGTATTTTATATATTTTTTGAAAATACTATTTATATATATAATTCTATTGATATTTACCATTATAAATTAATTCTATAAAAATACATATTTTCACAAAAATACGAAATGGCATAGTAAATGTAATGAGTTATGGTATTAGTTTCCCTTACTTTCTGATTCTTAATTTGATAAATTCACTAAAACTTTTCAGTAATCATACAGATGAAAAGTTACTACATCAAGGAATTTTGAAACAGCCTTTTCTTTTAATCTATTTATTGTTTTCAGAAAAATTATTATTCTTAAATATGTGACTGTTCTTATAACTCTTTTAAACTGTAAAGAAAAACACTACTTTTTCTTTTGTTTAAAAAGTCAGATATTCTCATTCATTTGAACTAGAGAATTTATGAAAACTACAGTATCCCTCTGGACTATGTTGATGAAAACTACACAACTAACTAAAGTTTCATGATTTTAAGTATAAATTAAACAAAGATTAGGCTCCCACTGTGTTTGATCTGTCCTTACACATTTAACTCCTGCAACCCACCCAAAACATTAGCAATCAAAACCAATCACACTCGCACCTAAAACACCTGAGCTCTAGAATGCTTTCAAATCAATCTATGCAATGCCTTCTAGCCTGCCTTGTCTGCAGTTTCACTTTCTGCAGTTACAGTTACTTGCAGTAAATAAGGTTCAAAAATACTAAATGAAAATTCCAGAAATAAACAACTGATAAGTTTTAAACTGTGTGGTGTTCTGAGTAGTGTGATGAAATCTCACACCATCCTGCTCCATTCCCCTGGGATAGGAATCATCTCTTTGTCTAGCCCATGCTGGATATGTTACCCATATACTAAGTGACTACTAAGTTAATCACTTAGTAGCCCTCTAGGTTATCAGATTGACTGTTGCTGTATCACAGTGCTTGTGTTTAAGTAACATTTATTTGACTTAATACGGCCCCAAATTGCAAGAGTAGTGATGCTGGCAATTCAGATATGCCAAGATGAAGCTGTAAAGTACTTCTTTTAAGTAAAAAGGTGAAAGTTCATGACTTAATGAAAAAAATATTGTATGCTGAGGTTGCCCACCCCCATAAAAGAACACTAAATCAAACAACTATTCACACACAAAAAAAGAACCTTCACAAGAACCAAAAATCAGGTGAGTGATCACAGTGCCTGGTTTTAATATCACATCAAGGAAAGAGACGCTGAAGAAGGTAGAAAAGACAGTCCTGAATTGCTGACACCACTTCCCACATTCCCTGGCAGCAGCCATGTGGCATAGAGGGAGAATCTTTGTGCCTAGGGGAGAGAGAATGCAGTGATCATGGGACTTTGCATTGGAGCTTGGTGCTGCCTTGACACAGCAGAAAGCAACACTGGGCAGAATTCAGCCTATACCCATGGAGGGAGCATTTAGACCAGCCTTAGATAGGCAGAAATCATCCATCCCAGTGGTCAGAAGCTGAGTTCTGACTAGCCCGACTTTTGCAGGCAAAAGCACTCTGAGGTTCTAAATAAACTCAAAAGGCAATCTAGGTCACAAAGAATGCAGTTCATGGGAAATCTTAGTGCTGGGCTGAGCTCAGTGATAATGGACTTGGGGTGCACATCACTTAGCGAGAAACCAGCTGGGGTGGCTAAGGGAGTGCTGTGTTCCGCTGCCCCAAACCCAGACAACACAGCTCATAGCTCTTGGAGAGACTCCTTCCTTCTGCTTAAGGATAGTAGAGGGGAGAGTAAGGGGGACTTTGTTTTGCAACATGGATATCAGTGCAGCCATAGTAGAATAGGGCACAGTATAGAATCCTGAGGCCCCCATTCCAGGCCTTAACTCCCAGATGAAATTTCTGGACACATCCTAGGCCAAAATGGAACCTGCTGCCTTGAAGGAAAGACCCAGTCCTGACAGGATTGATCACTTACTGACTAAAGAGCCCTTGGGCCTGAATAAACATCAGCAGCACATAGGCAGTATTCTCTGTGGGCCATGGGTGAGATCCAGAGCCACATTGGTTTCAGGAGTGACCCAGCACATTCCCAACTGCAGTGGCCATGGGGAGACTCCTTCTGCTTGAGGAAAGGAGAGGAAACAGTAGAGAGAACTTTGCCCTGTAGCTTGGGCACCAGTTTGGCACAGAGGGGTAGAGCAACAAGTGGGCTCCTGGGGTTCACAATTTCAGGCCTTGGATGTTGGACGGCATATCTGGATCCACCCTGAGCCAGAGGGGAACCTGTTGCCCTGAAGAAAGAGATGCAAGCCTGGCAGCATTCATCATGAGCTGGCTGAAGAGCCATTGGGCCTTGAGTGAATATCAGTGGTAGCCAGAGAATACTCGCCATGGGCCTGTGGCAGTGGTGGCCATGAGGAGGGACTCCTTTGGCATGAGACGAGAGGAAGAAAGAGTGAGAAGGATGTTGTCCTGTGGCTTGGGTGCCAGCTCAGCCACAGTAGAATAAAGCACCAGGTAGATTCCTAAGATTCTCAACTCCAACTCCTGTTTCTCAGATGAAATTATTGGACCCAACCTGGGCCATGTAGGCAGCTTGCTACTCCAAAGGAAAGGAGACAAACTTAGCTGGATTCACCAAATGCTGACTGAAGAGTCCTGGAGCTTTGAGTGAATATTGGTGATAACTAGGCAGTGTCAGCCGGGGCCTTGGGCCAGACCCAGTGTGGTGCTGGCTTCAGGTCTGACCCAGTGCAGTCACAATTGTGGTAGCTACAGGGGTGCTTGTGTTACCTCTCCCCCAGCTCTGGCAGCTCAGCAGAGAGAGAGAGAGGGAGGGAGAGAGAGAGAGACTCCATTTGAATGGGGAAAATTAAGGGAAGAGAACAGGAGTTTCTACCTAATAATCCAGGGAATTGTCCTGGATATTACCCAAGACCAGCAAAGCAGTGCCTCTACAAGCCTGCAAGAGTCTCAGTATTACTGGGCTTTGGTTGCCCCTTAATGCATATATGGCTGCAGTGACCAAAGATTTAGAACATTTAATTTGCTATCAATACTTTGGCTGTGGCCCCACCCCAATTTCATCTGGAATTGCATCTTCCATAATTTTCATTTGTCAGGGGGGACCCAGTGGGAGATATTTTAATCATGGGGGTGTGTCTTTACCATGCTGTTCTCATGATAGTGAATAAGTCTCACGAGATCTGATGGTTTTATAAAGGGGGGAATCCCCTACACAAGGGGACAATGTTATTGCATAATGAAAAAGAAGTCAATTCAGCAAGAGGATATAATAACGGTAAATACATACGCACTAAACACTGGAGTGCCCAGATATATAAGGAAAATATTATTAGAGCTAAAGAGAGAAAGATGCCAATCTAATAATAGCCAAAGAATTCAACACCCTGGTTTTATCATTTCACAGATCATCAGACAGAAAATTAACAGAAATATTGGACTTAATTCATAAAATAGGCCAAATAAACCTAAGATTTACAAAACACTTCATCCAACAGCTGCAGAATACACATTATTCTTCTCAGCACATAGACAGTTTTCAAGGATATACATGTTAGGCCATAAAATAAGCTTTTATAAGTTAAAAAAATTGAAATCATATCAAATATCTTATCTGAACACAAGGGAATAAAACTAAAAATCAATAGCAAGAGGAACTTTGATATCTATATAAGCACATGGAAATTAAACAATATGCCCCAGAATGACCAGTGGGTCAATGAGGAAACTGAAAAACTTTTTGAAACAAATGAAAATAGAAAACAACATACCAAAACTTATGGGATACAGCAAAAGCAGTACTTAGAGGAAAATTTATAGCAATCAGCACCTATATCATAAAGTAGAAAAACTTCAAATAACCTAATGATGCATCTTAAAGAACCAAAAAAGCAAGAGGAAACAAACCCAAATTATTAGAAGAAAAAAATAATAAATATCAGAGCAGAAATAAATGCAATTTAAACTAAAAAAAATCCAAAAATCATAAAATGAAAATTTTTTTTGAAAAGATAAAATTGACAAATCTTTAGCCAGACTAAGAAAAAAAAGAGAAGGCTCAAATAAATAAAATGAGTGATGAAAAAGGAGACATTTGATATCACAGAAATTCCAAAGATTATTAGAGATGAGTATGACCAAGTATATGCCAAAAAAAAAAATGGAAAACATAGAAGTGGATACATTCCTAGACACATGCATCCTACCAAGTTTGAACCATGAAGAAATGTAAAACCTGAATAGACCAATAACAAATAATGAGATTTAAGCCAGAATCAATAGTCTCCCAGGGGGACAAATAAAAGCCTAGGACCCTGTGGCTTCACTGTTGTATTTTTCCAAACTTTTAAAGAAGAACTAATACCAATTAAATTCGAACTATTTTGAAAAAGAGAAGAGGAAGGAGTACTTTCAAACTCAAACTCATTTTATGAGACAACTATTACCCTGCTACTAAAAGCAGACAAAGACACATTAAAATATATATATATGCAAATATTCCTGATAAACATTGATTAAAACTCCTCTATAAAATATTAGAAAACTGAATTGAACAATGCATTTAAAAACTCATGCGTCAAGACCAAGTAGGCTTTTCCCAGGGATGCAAGGATGATTCAACATAAGCAAATCAATCACAATGCGATACATCATATCAACAGAATGAAGGACAAAAACCATGTGATCATTTCAATTGATGCTGAAAAGGCATTTTATAAAATTTAACATCCCTTTATTTAAAAAAAAACATTAAAATACTGGGTAGAGAAGAAACATACATCAATATATTAAAAGTCATGTATGACAGACCCACAGCTAGTACCATACTGAATGGAGAAAAACTGAATGCCTTTCTTCTAAAAAGAAAGGAAGACAAGGATGCCCACTTTCACCACTGTTATTCAACAGAGTACAGGAAGTCCTAGCTAGAGGACAACAGATTACAGAGCAATCAGACAACAGAAAGACATAAAGGACATCCAAACTGCCAAGGAAGAAGTCAAATTATCTCTGTTTGCATATGAAATGATCTTATATTTGGAAAAGCCTATAAAGACTCTGTCAAAAAACTATTAGAACAATAAACAAATTCAGTGTTGTTGCTGGATACAAAATTAACATACAAAAATGAGTAGCATTTCGATATGCCAACAGCAAACAATCCGAAAAAGAAATCAATAAAGTAATTTACAAGGGCAACAAATAAAATTAGATGCATAGGAATAAACTTAACCATAAAGTAAAAGATCTCTACAGTGAAAACTATAAAACATTGATGCAAGAAATTCAAGAGGACACACAAAAAAGGAATGATATTCCATGTCCATGGATTGGAAGAATCAATATTTTTTAAATGTTCATAATACCCCAAAGCAATATACAGATTCAATGCAATTCCTACCAAAATATAAATGATATTCTTCACAGGAATAGAAAAAAAATTCTCAAATTTACACGGAAAAAAAAGACTCAAAATAGACAAAGCTATCCTAAGCAAAAGAACAAAACTGGAGGAATTATATTACCTGACTTCAAATTATACTACACAGCTATAGTAATTAAAACAGCATGGTACAGGCATAAAAACATGGTTCTCTATTCCATTCCATTTTTTCACATAGACGAGTAGAATAGAACTTAAAATCCAGGAATAAATCCATACATCTACAGTGAATTCATTTTCAACAAACGTGCCAAGAACATACATTAGGGAAAGGACAGTCGCTTCAATAAATAGTGGTAGGAAAATTAAATATTCACAAACTGAAGAATAAAACCAGACCCTTATCTCTCGCCACATACATAAATCAAATAAAAATAGACTAAAGACTTAAATATAAAACTGCAAACCCCGAAACTACTACAAGAAAACATTGGAGAAACTGTCCAGGACATTGGACTGGGGAAAGATTTATTGAGCAATACCCCACAAGCCCAGGCAAACAAAGCAAAAATGGGATCACACCAAGTAAAAAATAAAATAAAATAAAAAGAAATAAATAAATAAATAAAAACCTTCTTCATGAAAAAGGAAACAATCAACAAAGTGAAGAGACAACTCCTGGAATGGGAGAAAATATTTGCAAACTATCCAACTGACAAGGGATTAATAACCAGAATATTTAAGGAGCTTAAACAATGCTACAGTATTCCTGGGCAAGATGACCGAATAGGAACAGCTCTGGTCTTCAGCTCCCAGTGAGACCAATGCAGAATGCGGGTGATTTCTGCATTTCCAACTAAGGTACCCCGTTCATCACATTGAGACTAGTTAGAAGGTGGATGCAGCCCATGGAGGGCGAGCAGAAGCAGGGTGGGGTATTGCCTCACTTGGGAAGTGCACAGGGTCAGGGAACTCCTTCCCCTAGCCAAGGGAAGCCATGAGGGACCATGCTGTGAGGGACAGTGCTATTCAGCCCAGATACTATGCTTTTCCCATAGTCTTCGCAACCCACAGACCAAGAGATTCACTCAGGTGCCTAAACCACAAGGGCCCTGGGTTTCAAGCACAAAACTGGGTGGCCATTTGGCCAGACACTGAGCTAGCTGCAGGAGTCTTTTTCTCATACCGCAGTCGCGCCTGGAACCCTAGAAAGACAGAACCATTCACTCCCCTGGAAAGCGAGCTGAAGCCAGGGAGCCAAGTGGTCTTTCTCACTGGATCCCATCCCCACAAAGCCAAGCAAGTTAAGATCCACTGGCTTGAAATTCTTGCTGCCAGCACAGCAGTCCAAAGTTGACGTGGGAAGCTCCAGCTTGGGGTGGGGGAAAGGGGTTCACCATTAATGAGGCTTGATAGGCGGTTTTCCCCTAACAGTGTGTAAAAAGCAGCCGGGAAATTCAGATTGGGCAGAGCCCACCACAGTGCCACAAAGCCACTGTAGCCAGACTGCCTTTCTAGATTCCTCCTCTCTGGGCAGGGTATCTCTGAAAGAAAGGCAGCAGCCCCAGTCAAAGGCTTATAAGATAAAATTCCCATCTCCATGGAACAGAGCACCTGGGGGAAAGGGCAGCTGTGGGCAGAGCTTCAGCAGACTTAAACATTATTGCCTGCCAGCTCTGGAGAGTAGCAGATCTCCAGCACAGTGCTCGAACTCTGCTAAGCGACAGACTGCCTTCTCAAGTGGGTACCTGACACCTGTGCCTCCTGACTGGGAGACACCTCCTAGCAGGGGTCGACAGATACGTCATACAGGAGAGCTCTGTCTGGCATCTGGTGGGTGCCCCTCTGGGAGGAAGCTTCCAGAGGTAAGAGCAGGCAGCAATCTTTGCTGTTCTGTTTTACAGCCTCTGCTGGTGATATCTAGGCAGAGTCTGGAGTAGACCCCCAGCAAACTCCAGCAGACCTGCAGAAGAGGGGCCTGACTGTTAGAAGGAAAACTAACAAAAAGAAAGCAATAGCATCAACATCAACAAAAAGGACAAACACACAAAAATTCCATTTGAAGGTCACCAACAGCAAAAATCAAAGGCAGATAAATCCACGAAGATCAAGAAAAACCAGCTCAAAAAGGCTGAAAATTCCAAAAACCAGAATGCCTTTTCTCCTCCAAAGGATCACAATGCCTCACTAGCAAGGGAACAAAACTGGACGGTGAATGACTTTGACTAATTGACAGAAGTAGGCTTTAGGAGGTGGGTAATAACAAACTCCTCTGAGCTGAAGGAGTATGTTCTAACCCAATGCAAGGAAGCTAAGAACCTTGAAAATAGGTTAGACAAATTGCTAATTAGAGTAACCAGTTTGGAGAAGAACATAAATGACCTGACGGAGCTGAAAAACACAGCATAAGAACTCTGTGAAGCATACACAAGTATCAATAGCCAAATCAATCAAGCAGAAGAAAAAATATCGGAGACTGAAGATCAACTTAATGAAATAAAGCATGAAGACAAGATTAGAGAAAAAAGAATGAAAAGGAACAAACAAAGCCTCAAAGAAATATAAGCCTATGTGAAAAGACCAAACCTACATTTGATTGGTGTACCTGAAAGTGACGGGGAGAATGGAACCAAGTTGGAAAACATACTTCAGAACATTATCCAGGAGAACTTTCCCAACATGGCAAGATAGACCAACACTCAAATATAGGAAATACAGAGAACACCACAAAGATTCTCCTAGAGAAGAGCAAACCCAAGACACATAATAATCGGTTCATCAAGGTTGAAATGAAGGAAAAAAGGTTAAGGGCAACCAGGGAGAAAGGTTGGGTTACCCACCAAGGGAAGCCCATCAGACTAACAGTGTATCTCTCTGCAGAAACCCTATAAGCTAAAAGAGAGTGGGGGCCAATATTCAACATTCTTAAAGAAAATAATTTTCAATCCAGAATTTCATATCCAGTCAAACTAAGCTTCATAAGTGAAGGAGAAATAAAATCTGTTACAGACAAACAAATGCTGAGGGATGTTGTCACCACCAGGCCTGCCTTAACAGAGCTCCTGAAGGAAGTACTAAATATGGAAAGGAAAAACCAGTACCAGCCACTGCAAAAACAAACAAAAATATAAAGACCATTGACATTATAAAGAAACTACATCAAGTAATGGGCAAAATAACCAGCAAGTATCATAATGACAGGATCAAATTCACACATAAAAATATTAACCTTAAATGTAAACAGGCTAAATGCCACAATTAAAAGACACAGACTGGCAAATTGGGTAAAGAGTCAAGACCCATCAGTGTGCTGTATTCAGGAGACCTATCTCATGTGCAAAGACACATATAGGCTCAAAATAAAGGGATGGAAGATATTTATCAAGCAAATGGAAAGCAAGAAAAAGCAGGGGTTGCAATCCTAGTCTCTGATAAAACAGACTTTAAACCAACAAAAATCAAAAGAGACAAAGAAAGGTAAAGGGATCAATGCAACAAGAAGAGCTAACTATGCTAAATACATATGCACCTAATACAGGAGCACCCAGATTCATAAAGCAAGCTCTTAGAAGCCTACAAAGAGGCTTAGACTCCCACACAATAATACTGGGAGACTTTAACACCCCACCGTCAATATTAGACAGATCAATGCGACAGAAAATTAACAAGGATATTCAGGACTTGAACTCAGCTGTGGACCAAATGGATGTAAAAGACATCTACAGAACTCTCCACCCCAAATCAACAGAATATGTATTCTTCTCAGCACCACACTGCACTTATTCTAAAATCAACCACTTATGTGGAAGTGTTTTACTTCCACATAATTGGAAGTAAAGCACTCCTTGGCAAATGCAAAAGAATGGAAATCATAACAAACAGTCTCTCAGACCACAGTGCAATCAAATTAGACTCAGGATTAAGCACCTCAGTCAAAACCACACAACTACATGAAAACTGAACAACCTGCTCCTGAATGACTACTGGGTAAATAACAAAATTAAAGCAGAAGTAAATAAGTTCTTTGAAACCAATGAAAACAAAGACACAATGTACCAGACTCTTTGGGACACAGCTAAGGCAGTGTTTAGACGGACATTTATAGCACTAAATTCTCACAAGAGGAAGCAGGAAAGATCTAAAATCAACATCCTAACATCACAATTAAAAGAAACAGAGAAGCAAGAGCAAACAAATTCAAAACCTAGCAGAAGACAAGAAATAACTAAGATCAGAGCAGGACTGAAGTAGATAGAGACACAAAAAACCCTTCAAAAAATCAATGAATCCAGGAGCTGGTTTTTTGAAAAGATTAACGAAATAGATAGACCACTAGCCAGACTAGTAAAGAAGAAAAGAAAGAAAAATCAAATAGACACAACATAAAATGATAAAGAGGATATCAACACTGATCCCACAGAAATACAAACTACCATCAGAGAATACTATACACACTTCTAAGCAACTAAACTAGAAAATATAGGAGAAATGGATACATTCCTGGACACATACACCCTCCCAAGACTAAACCAGGAAGAAGTTGAATCCCTGAATAGACCAGTAACAATTTCTGAAATTGAGGCAGTAATTAAAAGCCTACCAACCAAAAAAACCCCAGGGCCAGAGGGATTCACAGCTGAATTCTACCAGAGATACAAAGAGGAGCTGGTACCATTCCTTCTGAAACTATTCCAAAAAATAGAAAAAGAGGGACTCTTCCCTAACTCATTTTATGAGTCCAGCATCATTCTGACATCAAAACCTGGCAGAGACACAAACAAAAAAAGAATTTCAGGCCAATATCACTGATGAAGATCGATGTGAAAATCCTCAATACAATACTGGCAAACTGAATCCATCAGCACATTGAAAAGCTCATCCACCATGATCAAGTCAGCTTCATCCTTGTAATGCAAGGTTGCTTCAACATACACAAATCAATAAACGTAATCCATCACATAAACAGAACCAATGACAAAAACCGCATGATTATCTCAATAGATGCAGAAAAGGCCTTAGATAAAATTCAACACACCTTCATGCTAAAACACTCAATAAACTAGGTATTAATGAAACGTATCTCAAAAGAATAAGAGCTATTTATGACAAACCCACAGCCAATATCATACTGAATAGGCAAAAGCTGGAAGCATTCCCTTTGAAAACTGGCACAAGGCAAGGATGCCCTCTCTCACCACTCCTATTCAACATAGTATTGGAAGTTCTGGCCAGGGCAATCAGGCAAGAGAAAGAAATAAA
The DNA here is from genome assembly GCF_028878055.3 of Symphalangus syndactylus. Lineage (NCBI taxonomy): Eukaryota > Metazoa > Chordata > Mammalia > Primates > Hylobatidae > Symphalangus > Symphalangus syndactylus. The sequence goes on from NC_072428.2 coordinate 19,133,986, forward strand.
GCAAATAGGAAGCGAGGAAGTCAAATTATCACTGTTTGCAGATGAAATGATTGTATGTTTAGAAAACCCCATCGTCTCAGCCCCAAAACTCCTTAAGCTGATAGGCAACTTCAGCAAAGTCTCAGGATACAAAATCAATGTTCACAACTCACAAGCATTCCTATACACTAATAATAGACAAACAGCCAAATCATGAGCAAACTCCCATTCACAACTGCTACAAATAAAATAAAATAAAATACCTAGGAACACAACTTACAAGGGATGTGAAGGACCTCTTCAAGGAGAACTACAAACCACTTCTCAAGGAAATAAGAGAGGACACAAACAAATGGAAAAAGATTCCATGCTCATGGATAGGAGGAATCAATATCATGAAAATGGCCATAATGTCCAAAGTAATTCATACATTCAGTGCTATTCCCATCAAGCTACCATGACTTTCTTCACAGAATTAGAAAAAAATGCTTTAAATTTCATATGGAACCAAAAAAGAGCCCATATAGCCAAGACAATCCTCAGCAAAAGAACAAAGCTGGAGGCATCAGACTACTTGACTTCGAACTATACTACAAGGCTACAGTAACCAAAACAGCCTGATAGTGGTACAAAAACAGATATATAGATGAATGGAACAGAACAGAGGCCTAAGAAATAACACCACACATCTACAACCATGTGATCTTTGGCAAATCTGACAAAAACGAGCAATGGGGAAAGGATTCCCTATTTAATAAATGGTGTTGGGAAAACTGGCTAGCCATATGCAGAAAACTGAAACTGAACCCCTTCCTTACATCATACACAAAAATTAACTCAAGATGGATTAAAGATTTAAACATAAGACCTAAAACCCTAGAAGAACACCTAGGCAATACCCTTTAGGACACAGGCATGAGCAAAGCCTTCATGAATAAAACACCAAAAGTAATGACAACAAAAGCCAAAATTGACAAATGGGATCTAATTTAACTAAAGAGCTTCTGCACAGCAAAAGAAACTATCAGCAGAGTGAACAGGTAACTACAGAATGGGAGAAAATTTTTGCAATCTATCTATCTGACAAAGGGCTCACATCCAGAATCTACAAGGAACTTAAACAAATTTACAAGAAAAAAACAACCCCATCAAAAAGTGGGCAAAGGATATGAACAGACACTTTTCAAAAGAAGACATTTATACCGCCAGGAAACATATGAAAAAAAGCTCATCATCGCTGGTCATTAGAGAAATGCAAATCAAAACCACAATGAGATACCATCTCACACCAGTTAGAATGGCGATGATTAAAAAGTCAGGAAACAACAGATGCTGGAGAGGATGTGGAGAAACAGGAATGCTTTTACACTGTTGGTGGAAGGGTCAATTAATTCAACCATTGTGGGAGAGAGTGTGGTGATTCCTCAAGGATCTAGAATTAGAAATACCACTTGACCCAGCAATGCCATGACTGAGTATATACCCACAGTATTATAAATCATTCTACTATAAAGACACATGCACACCTATGTTTCTTGCAGCACTATTCACAATAGCAAAGACTTGGAACCAACCCAAATGCCCATCAATGTTAGACTAGATAAAGAAAATGTGGCACATATACACGATGGAATACTATGCAGCCATAAAAAAGAATGAGTTCACGTAATTTGCAGAGACATGGATGAAGCTGGAAACATCATTCTCAGCAAACTAACACAAGGGCAGAAAACCAAACACTGCATGTTCTCACTCATCAGTGAGAGTTAAACAATGAGAACATATGGGCACAGGGAGGGGAACATCACACACCAGGGCCTGTCAGGGGGTCAGGGGCAGTGGGGGAATACATTAGGATAAATACCTAATGTAGATGACAAATTGATGGGTGCAGCAAACCACCATGGCACATGTATACCTATGTAACAAATCTGCACATTCTGCACATGTATCCTAGAACTTAAAGTATAAAAAAAAGCTATAGAAAAAAATTTAATAATCCAATTTTTTTAAAATGAGCAGAAGATCTGAGCAGTCATTTCTCAAAAGAAGACATACAAATGAAAAACAATAATATGAAAAGGTTCTCAACACCATTGATCATCTGAGAAATGCAAATCAAGATTACCATGAGACGTCATCTCACCCCAGTTAAAATGGCTTTTATCCAAAAGACAGGCAATAACAAATGCTGGCAAAGATGTGGAGAAAGGCAACCCATGTACATTGTTGGTGGGAATCTAAATTAGTATAGCCACTATGGAGAAGAGTATGGAGGTTTCTCAGAAAACTAAAGATAGAACTACCATATGATCCAATGATCCCACTACTGGGTATTCATCCAAAGGAAATGAATTTGGTATGTCAAAGCAATATCTGCACCCCCATGTTTATTGCAGTGTATTCAGAATAGCCAAGATTTGCAAGCAACCTAAGTGTCCATCAACAGATGAATGGATATTGAAAATGTGGTACATATACACAATGGAGAACTATTCAACTATTCATCCAAAAAAAAATAATGAGATCCTGTCATCTGTAACATGGATGGAAGTAGAGGTCATTATACTAGTTAAGTGAGATAACCCAGGTACAGAAATACAAACTTCTCATTTTCTCACTCATTTGTGAGAGCTAAAAATTAAAACAATTGAACTCATGGAGATTAAGTAAAGGGATGGTTATCAGAGTCTAGGAAGGGTAGTGGGGATAAGGAAGAAGTAGGGATGGTTTATGGTACAAAATATAGTTAAATAGAATGAATAAGGTCTAGTATTTGACAGCACAACAGGATGACTAAGTCAACAATTATTTATTGTACATTTAAAAATGACTAAAAGTATAATTGGTATGTTTGTAACACACAAAAAAGGGATACATGCTTTAGGAATTGACAGCCTCCCACAAAAAAAAAGAATGATTCTTTATCCATAAAATTGTAAAGAAAAAAAGGAACCTGCAAAACAAATTAAAAAGTAAGTTACAGTCACAGTTCATAATAAGTACTTAGTTAAGATAGAAAAAAAAACAGTAAATTTGTGAGTGAAAGACATGTCCTAATGGAAAGCAATCAGGTTTAGTATTATCCAGAGTTTCAGGCATTCACTAGGGGCCTTTTAATATATCCCTTGAAGATAAAGGGGGCTGCTGTACCTACAATAATAATGGCTAATGTTTTATGAATATTATTTATGAGTCAGGCACATTGTGAAGTAGTTTTTGACGTGTATATAATTATTAATTTTATGTGTCAATTTAGCTGAGTCACATTATTCAGATATTTCTCCTAATAAGAAAGTCCTGTCTTCTTGGATCTGGAGAGAAATTCTAGGTCATACTCATTTCAACAACAAACAACAAAAAATTGTAGAGGACATGCACAGGATACATGTCAAGTTATTTTGGTTTATGTCCCACAGAGTAGGACTTATTATCTAATTCCTACATCATGCTGACATGGAGCTGATCTAATATCTACCAATTTTTCTAATTATCTGCTTAAAATTCTTCCTGTATACACATGTTTATGTAACAGGGACACAATTTGATTTGGATATCTACCAGACTTATGTGGCATATAATGATTCATGTACTTGTTATGAAGAAATGGATTTCTTTCCCCTGTCCACTTATTTGCACAAAGCAAATCTGGTCTCAATCCAGAGGTATAAAGAAGCTAAAATACCTCCCAAAGTGCCCAACTCATGATTAACACATTCAGGTCACAATGGCACCACTTAGGAGTTCTGGAAGAAGGCCTAAATTACTGCCAGGCACTGGTTCAGATGCCCCAGGAATTTGGCTCAACATATTTTTCTGTAGCTCTGGGAAGCATGCTAAATCATACTCATCATGATTCCTGCCAACAGTGATGCTGAATGGGTGCCACAGTTTTCCTAAAACCTTTTGAGAGATACTTCCTGTGGTAACACATTCCTATGCTTTAGAATAAAATTCTGGAAGGTCAGAGCAGTAAAAAAACGTAAGAATCATAAATCGGCACCCTAATTTTACAGATATAGAAACGAAGTCTCAAAAAGATGGAGGGGACAACTTAAGTGTACCAAGAAGCTAGCTGCATGCTCTATTTTTTTGTAAATGTTTGGTTTTGTTTTATCTCCACCATCCCAAATGCTCCTCCTAATAAGGTACGCTTGTCAGCAAAATCAGGCCAAAATAATTCTGTCAAAAACTGTACATTTTTATCTTCTGTCTATTCTTTTATTCCTTTCATGGTAACTTACCCCGAAAAGTCATTTTTCTTCAATTTACGAATGCTGGGGGCAGCCTTCTCTGAGTAATTTTGAGTTTATCGTGATTTTTATTAACTATAGTGAAAACACTTTCTTTTGTCTAATGTCTAAGACAGCAAGTCTGCATCAGGTAGCCCCAGTAGTGAAGCCCTGAACTTGGTTACTTTTCTCTTTTTTCCCGTTTTTTTTTTTGATATGGAGTCTCGCTCTGTCACCCAGGCTGGAGTGCAGTGGCACGATCTCGGCTCTGCAAGCTCCGCCTCCCAGGTTCATGCCATTCTCCTGCCTCAGCCTCTCGAGTAGCTGGGACTACAGGCGCCCGCCACCACTCCCAGCTAATGTTTTGTATTTTTTGTAGACATGGGGTTTCACCATGGTCTCGATCTCCTGACCTCGTTATCCACCCGCCTTGGCCTTCCGAAGTGCTGAGATTACAGGTCTGAGCCACCGTGCCCAGCCTCACTTTTCCCTTTCAATGCCCTAGCTATAAACCCTGCTGCTCATATTTTCCAAACATCAGGGATTTCTGCAATGTTTCTGCCACCAACAGCAAAACCCAAAGTGGGTGAGAAGAGTGAAACTCAGAAGGCTGGAGCAAATGCAGACAGCCCAGGGGGTGCAGAGGAAGCCCAGAGAGACATAGTCCTTGGTGGGATCAAAATGGACACCTTTCCTGAGTGTCAATATATTTTACCCCATATGTAGAGTGCAACAGGAAAGCCATCTAGCATTTATTAAGTGTTTGTTCTCTACCACAAACAGTTCTCAGTGCCTTATGTATGTTACATCCTCTATGGCTCTGTGAGTAGGTATTACTTAAGATTTACAGGCCAGGCACGGTGGCTCACGCCTGTAATCCCAGCACTTTGGGAGGCCGAGGCGGGCAGCTCACGAGGTCAAGAGATCGAGACCATCCTGGCTAACACGGTGAAACCCCGTCTCTACTAAAAGTACAAAAAATTAGCCGGGCGTGGTGGCAGGCGCCTGTAGTCCTAGCTACTTGGGAGGCTGAGGCAGGAGAATGGCGTGAACCCAGGAGGCGGAGCTTGCAGTGAGCCAAGATCGCGCCACTGCACTCCAGCCTGGGCAACAGTGCAAGACTCTGTCTCAAAAAAACAAAAAAAGATTTACAAAGAAACTGAAATTCAATACACAGGTAGGAAATGACAGAAACAGGAGCTTGACCCCAGAGTCCTTGCTCAACATCATGTGCTTAAAACGCAGGGACATTTCAGGGGGCGTAAAAATGTGTAGGACACCAGAAAATGCCATCCCAAAATATGCCTCTTTGGTGTAAGGATTATTTTGAAAAAAAAAAAAAAAAAAAAAAGCAGAAACAGGAGGAGCTATGAAAACAGAGTAGAAGTTACCCTTTTGCAAAGAAAATTTACATCTATAAAGGAGATCTTTATTAGTAAGGGTGTCTTCCTCTCTACTAGCAAAAGAAAAAAAATTACTAAATCTTAAGAAATTTGTATTAATGAAGAAGGCAAAGATTGAAATCTGCCTAACAAACCTTACTCTTGTTTGCGGGACTTTTCCTGGTCAGCTTCCCATAACTGTCCTCTCCAATCCCCTCCCTCTTTTGTCTTTAGTGGAAGATGGTATTTAAGCCTCGATTCTAAGCCACCTCTCAGAGATTTACTTATTTTTCCCTGAGTATCTTCTGTGCATTCGTGAGGTATACAAGTTAATAAACTTTGGTTTTTCTCTTGTTAATCTGACTTTTGCTGCAGGGCATCCCAGCTAAGAACAAAGAATGGGAGAAAAAATATATACATTTCTTCTCCTAGAAATGCTAATTAGAAAAAGCAATCAATTGCTAAACGGTTAAGAAAGCCCAACTAGCTTCTCATAACAGTTGCAACCTAGACTTTCTGATGATTATTGATTAAAAGGCAAATCCAAGACTTTTCAATTCTAAACCCAAACCAGAATGTTCAATCAACCCAGTCAAAGGAGTTAATTTAATTAACTTTAAAAAATAAGCACGGTGAAACCCCGTCTCTATTAAAAGTAAAAAAAAATTAGCTTGGCGTGGTGGCGGGCGCCTGTAGTCCCAGCTACTCAGAGAGGCTGAGGCAGGAGAATGGTGTGAACCCAGGAGGCGGAGCTTGCAGCGAGCCGAGATCGCGCCACTGCACTCCAGCCTGGGTGAGAGATCAAGACTCCGTCTCAAAAAAATAAATAAATAAATAAATAAATAAATAAGCAAAATTTATTTATTTTACTAAAAGGAATGGAAATTTACCTTGAATAATTAATCAGTTCCATCAAAATAATTTGGTGACAGATTGTGAACGCAGGCACCCTCTTGGGAAAAACAGCAGAGTAGTTGAAACACACAGCATGGACTTCCATAGCTACCATGGTAAAAAACGTGAGACCACAAGGATGCTAAAATATCAAAGCAAAAATTGCTAAGTCAATAAGATAGCAAATGAGCAGCTGAGGCAATGAATGAAAGCAAAAAAAAAAAAAAAAAAAAATCAGAGAACCAAAACTGGAACGGACAAAGGTCTTGAAAACATTTCTGCAAACTCACAGGAATTTTGCAGTTTGAGCCTGAAGGACCCACAGATAAAATGAACAGAAGTTGAATTTGGAAGGTCACCAGTGTATAAGTGAGATCTCTAGTCATAGCAGCAACTGAAATGACACCCAGCAGGATTGCCATTAGTTATGTAAATGTAGATGTCTACACTGACAGCCTGATTGATGTAGGTTCAGAAGAGTAAACAAGAACCAATTCAAACAGTGCTAGCACAGAAACAATAGCAGGTCTCAGTGCAGGTAGCAAGGAGCATGGGAAAAAGATGAATTATCTTGTTATAAATTGAACTCAAGCCGGGCGCGGTGGCTCAAGCCTGTAATCCCAGCACTTTGGGAGGCCGAGGTGGCGGATCACGAGGTCAGGAGATCAAGACCATCCTGGCTAACACGGTGAAACCCCGTCTCTACTAAAAATACAAAAAATTAGCCGGGCGTGTTGGCGGGCGCCTGTAGTCCCAGCTACTCGGGAGGCTGAGGCAGGAGAATGGCGTGAACCTGGGAGGCGGAGCTTGCAGTGAGCCGAGATCGCACCACTGCACTCCAGCCTGGGGGGTGACAGAGCAAGACTCTGTCTCAAAAAAATAAATAAATAAATAAAATAAATAAATAAATAAATAAATAAATAAATTGAACTCAAAAAATCTTTATTTTGCATGTAAGGTAACTTGTTAGAAAATTAAGTTCCAGTAAAGAGTAGTCAAAACATGGTATTATAATAGTTATTTTGAGAACAAGTGAACATCACCTACAACCTTCTGACCTGGAATAAGAAATAACAATCTTAACATCAAGCTTAGTCCTCCAGTTTAAAATGTCTCGTTACCCCTGATGCAGGCTTTCTTAACTTTTTAGCAAAGAATTAGTGAAAGCATTAAAAAATTACAACACAAGAGCACTAGGCTTCTCAAGGAAATAATATTGTGAAAAAATTTAGGTTTAGCTTTGATTGTTGAGCAGTTAGTGTGTTAAGCAGTTAGGCTGGGAACAGAAAGAACGGCAATTTTAAATATCTTTTTATATGCCCAATAGGCTTCCCTAGATGTCACCTAGTTTGAAAATAAACATAGAGAAATACACAACAGCATAGAACCTATTCAAAATGTACATTGCTACTTGAAAAACAGAACATAGCCTGTGACACAATGCAAAAATAAATAAATAAAATAAAAAATGACCACAATCCTTGATTTCTGTCTGTATCTATGTTCTTTGCTATGTGACTTTTTATTTCTGCCGTGAAAAAATGGAGTCTCCTTCCCCTCCCCTTTAACCTATGCTGAACTCCTGATTTGCTGATTCGTGAGATGTGGTGGAGGCAGAGTCAATGTTATGCCCGTTCCAAGCCTAAAGCTCAAGAGTCCTTGCACACTTCTTTCTCCTGGAAACTTGCTCATCTGCCATGTAAACAAGCCTAGTCTAACCTGAGGTTAATGAGAGACCCTGTGGAGCAGAGATGAGCTGTCCTGGGTAAGGCTGTCCTAGACCAGCCACCCCTAGCTGACCTGACACTGATAGCAATGTCCAGAATGAGCTCAATTAAGGAAGACAATCACCACAGTGAGCCCACCTCTGATTTCTGACCTCCAGGATAGCAATTTAATAAATGGTCCTATTTTAAGCCCTTAAGTTTTAAGGTGGTTTGTTTCACAGCTTAATTGATATATCACCCAAAACACTTATCATTAGCAGTACAGACTCCCTAAATAAGAATTTACTAGTGCAAGCAAAATATAATATTAGCATATGTTTGGCAAAGCATCCTAAATAGAATACTACTACTTGTTTATTTATTTGGAAGGAATGATGTTTTTATTTTCTTTGTGTTAAAATCACTATTTTTCTTAGTATAGATTTTTGTTCCTATGGTGAGGTCAGGTGAGAAGGTCAGATTTTTAAAAATTTTAAGAAAATGAAAATGTCAATAGCAGAATTAAAGAATGCATTGGATGCTAAATAAAGCAGAACTGATCTTTAGAAAATAGATTCAGTGGAATGGAAGATAAAATTGAGACATTCTATCAGGATGCAGAGGAAAAAAACAAACAAATACTAAAATACCAAGAATTCATATGAAAATTCCAAAGCTGTAATAACTAAAACTGTGATGTTGGCACAGGGAAAGAAAAATTGACCATGGCATACTTTTGGTCAATGGTCAACCTCCCCCTTTCCCACCTCTCAATAACATGAATAAAAATTTTTGACAGAACTGATTTTCCTAATAAGAGGATAAAAACTAAATTTTTTGTATATTTAAGGACACACATGTAATAAAATTTATAACAAAAGGCAATAAAACATAAATACAAGATTTGGGGATTTAGTAATGGTATAAAGTGAATGGTAAAGTTTCATCTCCTAAATGGGATGATAGGTACAAAGGTGTTAATGGAATTCGCCTGTTATCTTACACACATATTTGATTATTCCATTTATTCAAGCAATCTTTAATGAGCCATCTTTTATAAAGGATATTTTAGAATGAAAAATATAATGAAAAGCCAAGTGTATATAAAGATTTTTAACTTGGAGTTCTGCATTTAACATCTAACTCAAAAAGAGATACATAAGCCAATATATAAAATCAGAAATATTGATAAATGTGTTAGCTGTTATCACTGGAATCTAAAATTAAATACTTATTGAATTTTTTAGTAACTTTATAATGAATTCTAATTTTAGAATCAGGTTTTAGAAGGCTATGATACTTTTAATAATACTACAAAATGTTTATCATTGCACCCAAACTGTGGTCCAACAGACATGAACTGGGTAAGAATGATGAAAATTTATTTTAGGTGACAAAATCTAGGTTTAAGAGAAAGAGACTCAGTCATTGAAATAAGTACAACTACCAGAACTACTTTAATTTATTGAACACTTTTTTTATGTGTTTGGCATTGTGCCCTGTGTGAATTGCTCAAGTAATCAACACCTTTTACAAAGTGACAGTTGAGCAAAGCGTTTGCCTTCTTTAGAGGGATATTAGCATCTCTGATAAGTTTAGACAGAAAGATAAAATGATGTGTTTACTTGTCAACCGGTTGCACAGTCAAGTGCTCTGGAAAGAATAGAAAATCTTTTGAGGACGTATTATCAAGAATCTCTGGAAAACAGTTGCCTTATATAAAGACAGCTGTCATTGAAGTTCCTCAAATCAGAAAAGAGGCATTTAATGAGCAAGGTACAGGGAAGACCTCCATGACTTGGTTTTATCTACTTTTGTGGGATAGTAGAGAGGATTCCATAAATAACATACTTCTTAACAGTCTAAATTCTGAATCAAGTTATATTTAATACAAAGGAATCGCTATTTGTGGAGAAAAACATCTTATTATTGGTAAACATTAGGCTGGAGCATATGTTTTTTATAGAGAAGAATTTCTTATAGAAAATCCCAGAATTAGTCAGACTTACTGGCAACCCTGAATCAGTAAAGAACTATCCCTGACCAGGCGCAGTGCCTCATGCCTGTAATCCCAGCATTTCGGGAGGCCAAGGTAGGTGGATCACCTGAGGTTGGGAGTTCGAGACCAGCATGACCAACATGGAGAAACCCCATCTCTACTAAAAATAAAAAATTTGCCAGGCATGGTAGCACATACCTGTAATCCCAGCTACTCGGGAGGCTGAGGCAGGAGAATCACTTGAACCCGGGAGGCAGAGTTTGCGGTGAGCCAAGATTGCACCACTGCACTCCAGCCTGGGCAACAAGAGTGAAACTCCATCTAAAAAAAAAAAAGAAAAAGGAAAAAAGAACTATCCCATAGTACTACACCATCTTCACCACAAAGTAGAATACATGACTGCTCCCAACAAAAGAGAGTGAAGTACACATTTGCCTATTATCTCTTTCCAAATAAACCAATTACATAACCCATTCCAACTCCTCAGGAATATAATAAATGAAAGAAATGTAACTTTGCACATTTTACCTGCTTAACTAATTGGACTCAATCATTTAGCGTATCTAGGACATGATACATCTTCTCTATAGAGAAGATCAAGTATCCTATTAAGATAGACTTTGCTATAGTTTAGTTGTTTGCCCTCCCAAACTTTATGTTGAAATTTGATCCCAGTGTTGGAGGCAGGCTATAATAGAAGATGTTTGAGTTAGGGAGCAAATCTGTCATGAATAGATTAATACTCACCCTGTGTGGAGGCAGTGAGGGGGTTCTTGATCTTTTAGTTCCCATGAGAGCTGATTGGTAAAAAGAGGCTGGCACATGCCCCACTTCCTTTTTGCTTCCTCTGTTGCCTCTGCACATGCCAGCTCCCCTTCACCTTCCATTGTGAGAGGAAGCAGCCTGAAGCTCCCACCAGATGCCTGATCTTCTAGCCAACAGAATTGTGAGTGAAATAAACCTTTCTTATTTATAAGTTACTCAGCCTCAGGTATTCCTATAAAGCAACACAAATGGACTATGACAGAAAATTGGTACTGAGGAGTGGGGTGTTGCTATAAAGATACCTGAAAATGTGGAAATGGCTTTGAAACTGGGTAGTGGGCAGATATTTTAAGTGTTTGTACAGCTGACAAGAATGCAAAAAAGAAGAAAAATTTGGAACTTCTTACATATTGGTTAAGCAATTATAACCAAGATGCTGATAGAAATATAGACAGTAAGGCCATGCTGAGGAGGTCTCAGATAGAAATGAGGAATTTATTGGAAACCAGAGAAAAGCTTAGCCTCATTATACAGTAGCAAAGAATTTAGCTGCATTGTCCCATGCCCTAGGGCTTTGTGGAAGACCAAACATAAGTGTGATGACCCAGGGTATCTGGTAGTAGAAATTTCTAAGCAGCAAGGCCCTAAAGAAGTAATGCAGCTACTTTTCTTATAGCTTACAAACAGATATGACAGCAAAGGGATATTCTAAATGTGGAATTTACAATTAAGAGGGAATCGCAGTGTGAAAATTTGAGAAATTCACAACCTGGCCATGTAGCAGAGAAGGAAAGGAAAGAGCATTTGCAAGAGACAGATCCAAGGGTGCTCTAGAGCAACCACTTGATACAGAGATTAGCTTGACTAAAAGGGAGCCAGGTGCTAATAGTCAGGACAATGGGAAAAAGACCCTGAAGGCATTTCAGAAATCTCTGAGGCAAAAATTCCCATCACAGGCCCGGAGGCCTAAGAGGACAGAAGGGCCTGCAGTGCTGTTGCCCTGCACTGTCTCAGCATGCTGCTCACCACATCCCAGCTGCTTCAGTTCCAACTACAGCTAATGGGGCCCAAATACTGCCTGGGCCACTGCTCCAGAGAGCACATGCAGTAAGCCTTAGTAGCATCCATGTAATGCTAAGTCTGAAAGTGTCCAGAATACAAGACAGGTAGAGGCCTGGTGACTTCCACATGGATTTCAGAGTTTGTATCACAAAGCTTGGGAGTGTAGACCTACCTCAGGGGTAGAGCCACAGCAGTGGACAGTGGAGCTGTGGGAACAGGAATGTTGCAGATACCCTAGAATTATGAAGCCACCAGCAGCATGCAACTTCAGCCCATAAAAGCCACAGGCACCAGACCCAAACCTGTGAAAGCAGCCACTTCTGATATGCCTTGCAAAGCCATGGGGCCAGGGCTGCCTCAGGCTTTGGGAGCCTACCCCTAGCACCAGTGTACCCAGGATCTGGGACACTGAGCCAAAGGAGATTATTCTGGAGCTTAAAGACTTAATGTCCGCCCTGATGGATTTTGGACTTTCATAGGGCCTTTTATTTCTGTCTTTTAACCTATTTCTTCCATTCCTCCCTTTTGCAATAGGAATGTTTACCAATTACATTTACCACCATTCTATCTTGGAAGTAAATAACTTATTTGATTTTACAGGCTCATAGGTAGAAGGAATTTGCCTTGAGTCTCAGATGAGACTTTGGACTTTGGACTTTTGAGCTGATACTAGAATAAGCTAGTAATACTTTGGGAGACTATTGGGAAGGGATGATTGTATTCTACAATATGAGAGGAATATGAGTTTTGAGGGACCAGGGGCAAAATGCTATATTAGGCATTGTTCCCCCAAATTTCATATTGAAATTTGATCACAATGTTGGAGATAGGGCTCTAACGTGAGGTGTTTAGGCCATGGAGGTAAATCCCTCATGAATAGATTAATGCTCTCCCTGTAGTGGGGTGGTAAGTGAGTTCTACTCTATTAGATCCTGTGAGAGCTGGTTATTTAAAAAAAAAAAAAAAGAGCTTGGTATCTTTCCCCTCTTTCTTTTCTTTCTACTTACAGTGTGATCTCTGCACATGCTGGCTCCTCTTTGCCTTCCACCAGAAGTGGAAGCAGCCTGAGACTTTCAACAGGTGCTCAACCTTCCAGCCAGTCTTTATAAATTACCATCTTTATAAATTACCCAGTCTCAGGAATTCCTTTATGGCAACATAAATGGATTAAGACAGACTTGTCTGCCCCTTCATGAGGCTGCTTCTCACAATAGCAACCACTGATCCTATAGGTATCCTCATGGGCAATGCAGATTTTTGTCCAGAGGGTTTCATTTTGCTGGGTTAAATGGCCAGCATCTGCTTAATGTTTCAAAGGCTTATGTGTTTCCTGAGCCTTGAGTGGCCCTAAATATTTCCTGAGGCCCAAGATGTCTCCCACCTTCACTGAGACATGAGTTACTTCTCAACATTGCTGAAGTGTGCCTTCCATTTGCCTAATTCTCACTGGGCACATGTAGTACTGCCTCTACAGAAAGAGCTATTTGCCTGTGGACAAAGCTTCCATTAAGTTGCAGTGAGGTCATAATAACTCAGGGCAAAAATCAAAGTTCCTTTCCCAGTTTGCAAGAAGTAACAGTCAACTACATAACTATAAAAACAAGTCTTATGGGCTAGCATAAACTTCTAAGGCCCCAAATCAACAAACAACAAATGAAGTCTAAGGCCTAAATGTAGGTGAGATGTTCCCCACTTAGAACCATTTGACAACCATTTCCCCTGCAGAATTCTTCTTCCCAATTATTTCTCAAGGTTTGTGCCCCAATATACATTCTAACAATCCTAAATTAAATTACTCCCCTCAAAACAGCATTTAACTTCCCCATCACCCATTCTCATCTTTGACTTAGGGGCAAAACCTGTCTCTGTAAATGGAGAAAACCAAATGGGAACAACTACACCATGCAGGTAAGCTGGCTCCCAACGGAGAGAAGAGAAAAAGGGTAGGAATATACATTTCTAGTTTCAACTTCCAAACCCAGGTACATCAACGCCACCCACTGCAGGAGAGATATAAGTCGATGGCAGGAGGACAAGTGTGTTACACTAATGGATATTCCTCCACCTGGAAGAAAGCACAGAAATAAGAGCTGTTTTCTTTCATTCCTACTTTTCTTTCCTTAATATTTTGTACTCTAGTGCTTCTAGATTGATTATAATTCTAATTTTATACCCAGTGGTGTTTCATGCCATTGTGCCTTTGTCCATGACATTTCCTCCTCCTGGTACTTCTTTTGGTCACCCTCCCATCCACCATCTCAGTACTCACAGACACATTCTCTCCCTTCTCCCATGAGTAACTTCTACTCATTATTCAAGCTGAGGTTTAATGCCCGCTTTCCAAGACGTCTCACATTCCCTCTGAAGATCCTTGCACTCTCAAATCATTCACATAGTTCTCTAGGCTGTTCTATTTCCAGGCAATGACCATATATATTGGAAACGTCTATATATATACCTGTTTCTACGTTAAAGGAAAATGCTAGTGAATAAAATAATGCAGAAGTAATAACGTAAAATATGAATTCCTATAACACAAATTACACTCATGAAGTAATTTTCAATTGTAATAAAATGCTTTTAAAAATGTAACTTAAATAAAATAAAGCAATAATAGTAATTGTACAGTGGAAACGTCATGTTTGTGGTATCTTTGATGTAGAAGCCATAACATCAGTGAGTGTTTTATGTCCTGACATCATCTGATTCATTAGCTTATTTAGAAAAAAAAAAAAAACCTTATGGACATACTTGAATGAAACAAATTCTATACTCAGAAACAAGGAGTATAGGCGAGGGTGAGGAGTGAAGACTTTAAATCATCCTTAAAATTAGAAAGCAGCTATTATTTTTGAAATGCCCTTGTTGGGCTAGTTATTCTTACTTTACTATTTAGTTTATTAACAGACTTGATTTTTTTTCCTACAAATCACTGATATTGGTTAGCTGTTTATAATTAGGAAAGACAAAACCTTTCTCAATGCAGAGATGAGTTGTTTGTCAAACAACAACAAGAACAAAATGCGCCCAGTTAGTACCTACTTATAATATCCTAGTTAGTACCCAGTTTATATCCTAGAAGTAACTTTAGTCTGTTCAGGCACAGATAGTGAGTCCTCAGAGGGTCTTTGCTTTCTAAATACCATGATACCTTATAATATTTTGTAATTTATAAACACCTTTACTCACATATTATTTGGGTATCACAGCAATTCTAGGTAGTAAATATTATTACTTTGCCATTTTTCTGATGAGGTAATTAAGGCACTTAGCAAATCTTCAAGTGAAGAGCAACTTATTCTAGTTCCAGTAATATTTCTATTATGCTACAACTACCCCTGGCCCAACCCTAATATGATATACAATAAACTCATTTCTGGTACACATATAATGCAGTATTCAAAGTATCCACTAATATGTAATTCATGATTTGTAACTGTTATTCATTCATATAAAATAGTTACATTCTTCCACTCAACAAACATGTACAAATTCCTTGTAAAGAATGAAACAAATCCAGGACTGAGGAAGATTGAAAAAACTTAGCAAAGACAATAGTATACATCGTTTTGACTTAAAAAGTTATTTTTTAGCTTGATTAATCTCAATGACCTAGTGGTTGTACTGTTATTTACCTATCTATTACATTTCAATTCTTTAAACTTATTGGCCCAATTCAGCTTCCTTGAGTTTCTTTACTAATGAATTCATTTAATAGGTTAAACCATATGAAAAGGCCAACCTTAAGAAAGTTCTTGACCTACAAAAACAGTAATTTTATACGGTTTAATTTAATGTTTCTGTAAATTGGGACAGAACAGGAATATTTTGTCTCTCCAAGTCAGCAAACAGATAACACCAAATTTGATGAGATGCCATCCAGCCTAAGACAGACTAGCAATTTCCTAAAACAGTCAGCATTTTATAAATAAATCTCATATTTAACATTATTTAATGCACTTTGAAGGAGCCTTTTGGGGATCAATTTACCTATATTTACATCACAGGAACATGAATACCATAACAGAGAGGCACAAGTGTGTCAATGTGTTACACAAGAGGCAATATTTTAAGAGTATTTCAAATTACATCAGTCAATGGCAGTGACTCATTATGTGATTTTTTTTCCAAGATTTTTGTGTATTTTATAATCTCTGTGGAGGAATTTAAAGATAAACATTTTAAGAAGATTCTGACTAGGTACACAAGGTTGAAATCCTGGCATGTGCTCTTACCAACTTTTTATTCTAATACATGCCATAGGTTAGAGGCCAGCATAATAAACACTGACTAAGAGACAAATGTTAAAGGTGATTGATTCATTCATATAGCCACACCAAGCCTGCCATTATCTGCAGCTGTAACTTACAAGGAAAGCTTGTTTAGAACCGAAAAGCAACTTATAGGCACATATTAAAGGCTCCACATAAGGGTGTAATACAAAGATAAAATCAGAAAAGGCCAGTTTATCACAAAGCTATTTCTACATATTCAGATTTATCATCTTCTAAGCCAGGAACTGCAGATAGACAATAAAGAAATTACCACCACTCATTTCTATTCAGAATAGACAATCTCAAGTCTTTCCTGGTCCACATCCCTGCTAAGGTCAGTAAGACTTTACTATTCTTGAATTATTTACCTATATTCCTGTGTGATGATTAATAACAGGTGTTCACTTGACTGCATTGAAGGATACCCAGGTGGCTAGTAAGGTATTGTTTCTTGGAGTGTCTGTGAGGGTATTGCCCAAAAAGATTGCCATTTAAGCCTGTAGACTAGGAAAGAAAGACCCACCCTCACTGTGGCACCATCCAATCAGCTGCTCACACAGCTAGTACAAAGCAGGCAGAAGAAAGTAAAAGTAGTTTGTTGAGTCCTCTTGCATGCTGTCTCTCTCTCTGTCTCTCACTTCCCGAGCAGAATGCTTTCCTTCTTCTACTCCTGCCCTTGGACATCAGACTCCAGGTTCTTCGGCCTTTGGATGTGGAACTTGCACCAGCAGTCTCCCAGGGGACCTCAGGTCTTCAGCCTCAGACTGGGGGCCTCACTGTTGGCTTCCCTGGTTTTGAGGCTTTTGGACTTGGACTGAGCCACACTACTGGCTTCTCTCTTTCCCCAGCTTGCAGAAGGCCTGTCTTGGGACTTCTTGTAATCGTGTGAGTCAATTCTCCTTAATAAACTCTCTTTCATATGTACATACATCCTATTAGCTCTGTTCCTCTACAAAACCCTAATACATGCTATAACAAATTATCACAAATTTAATGGATTAAAATAATACAAATTTATTCTCTTTTAGTTCTGGCTGGATATCAAAAATCAAGGTGTTGGCAGGACTGTGTTTTTTCTAGAGGTTTCAGAAGAGAATCCCTTTCTTTACCTTTTTGAGCTTCTAGAGCTGCATTCTTTGCATTCCTTAACTTATGCCCCTTCTTCCATCTTCAAAGCCAGCAACATGGACACATGTTCTTCTCCTCTTCTGTGGTCAAATCTGCCTCTCTCTCATAAGGATCCTTGTAATTACATTTAGCAGCCACCCAGATAATTCAGGATAAACTCCTCATTTGAAGACTCTTAAATTAATCATATATGCAATGTCCATATTGCTCTATAAGATGACATTCACAGGTCCTGGAGATTAGGTCTTGGATATCTTCGGGGGCCATTACTCAGCCTACCACACTTTTCAACACAACAGTGCTGGGCTGTGAAACTCATTTTTCTGAGATGATGTCTCTTTGAATTATGAATATAAAATATTAGAAATCTAAATTATCTTATTTGAACTTCACATTTTACAGATTGTAAAACTGAAGTCTCCTAAGGGCTTCAATAAACTATCTTGAGTAGTATGGGTTATTAGGAGCAAAGCTGTGACTAGAGCCCAAGCCTCCTAATAACTATACCAATGTTTATTCCATCACCATCCAATGGTAGTGAAAATGGATACTTGGAAATAAAAGCTTGGAGGCAGTCATATGTGGAAAGCTCAATATACTAAGGTAATATTGCTATGTCTCAAGCACTGAGACAGGGAAAGACCCTAGGTTATATAGGGCTTATATAGGCTTTTAGAACAGTCAATCAATTAATTAGTCTCCTTTGTTGTAGTGGTATTTGTTACTCTGTTCGATTCAGAAATGATTCTAAAATCACAAAAGGTGGGTATTAGTGGCTTTCTCATAAACTTTTATAGACTTTTTTCCTACCTACCCTTAAGGAATGATTTGCTATAGCAGAAAAGAGAGAGGGAGGAGAAGAACAAGGTAAAAGGGAGAGGAAGAAGGAAAGGGAGGGAGAGAGAGAGATTTTCTTAGTTGGGCAGTAGAAGTCCTGTCTAGACAACTCTAGCTTTCTTGAAAAACACAGAGGTAGCACTTTCTTGTTACTATAGGACTTTATGTGAAAATTTTCTGTAGAATTTTCCCCTGAGTGGCATATGACCATAACATGGGACATTGACAGCCTGATGTTGAATTTGTGCCTCCTGTATTGATTAGGATGCATTCAGGTGAAAGTAACAGACTACCTCCCTGATGATGGCTTAACTCATAAAACTCAACTTGCTCATTTAACAAGAAATCTGAATGTAAGAATCTCAGGGATGGTCCTACAACTTAGCAATGCCATTAAGGAGCCAAACGTTCCATGCTTCCACATCACCATTCACAGTATTCTGATTCCTGTCCTCAGTCTTACTGCCTCATGGATGACGCCAAATTGCGGTCACAGTTTCAGCCATTATGTCTTAATGCAATAGCCCAAAGCAGAAATTTCATTTGGAAAGGGATGCAGAGGCAAAAACAATACATCTTCTTGTACCTCTCTCAGGAAAGAAAAGCTTTGCTAGGAGTTATCAATAGACTTCTCCTTACATCCCAGTGGGCGTAAGTGGGTGAAAAACTTTCCAAAGATTATTCACGAACAAAGGGGAATTAAGTTATTATGATTGCCTTATAACATTATATTTATCCTATGTGGCTATGTACATTGCTATATATGAAGCAAAGAAACATTTTGTGATGAGAAAGAAGCAAGGAAGTATTGTTGGCCAGGCCAAAGCAAATGCATGCCACCATGATCACATATATACCACCTTTAGCTGCTTACTTGTCTCTTCCTCACTCTCGATCCCCTATCTCAACAGATGATATTTGTTTATTACTCTAGGTAATTTATCTGTAAATGAGTCTCTCCTCCAACTTATAACTCATTTAAAGGAGATGACAGATTAGATAGATAGATAATAGCTAGCTAGATAGATAATAGAAAGCTATTATAGAAGCCTAGATAGACAGATAGACAGATGATAGATAGATAGATAGATAGATAGATAGATAGATAGATAGATAGATACAAGGTAGAGGGCTAAGGCCTAGACACAATTTTCAGTGGCTGTTATTTTTACAAGCTGTTTTCTTACACACAAAGTATATGTTAAAACAACCATGGACATGGAAGAAGCTATTGAGAGGTTTAGAAAGTATACAGTATGGTATAGTACCACACCAGTTACTGAGGTTCCATATGTTCTAGTTGGGCTGCGACAGTTCCAGGTTGCGCTGTGTAAATTTGAATAGTGTCTGTTTTAACTTGCATAAATGTTGTGACTTGGACTATGAATTATGCAGTCACGTTACCTAGAGCTTCTTTTGCCACAGTGTATGAGCACATATAGAGATAAGAATGTTTTCATTTGTTTATCAGACAAGATCTCACTCTCGTGGAGGCTAGAGTGCAGTGGCATGATCATGGCTCACTGCAGCCTCAACCTCCTGGGCTGAAGATATCCTCCTGATTCAGTCTCCTGAGTAGCTGGGACTACAGGCATGCACCCCCACACCACATAAATTTTTAATTTTTTGTAAAGATGGGGTCTCACTGTGTTGCCCAGACTAGCCTCAAACTCCTGGGCTCAAACAATTCTCCCTCTTTGACCTTCCAAAGGGCAGGGATAATGGGCATGAGCCACTGTGCTCAGCCCAAATTTAAGCTTTTGATCAAAAGTAATAGAAACTCAATTCAATCCAGACTAGTTTAGGAAGAAAAGAAGAATTCATTGTCTCATGTAACCGAAACTTCCAAGGATAACTGGACTCAAGCATTATATTTTAGAGCCATGTGTCTTTTTCTGTGTCTCAGTGAATTTACCTTCAGGGAATAAAAGCAATCACCTGTGACAGCCCTGTAGACACACCCTAGTCACCTAGCAACCACAATGAAAGATGCCATCATTTTAAAGCCTCTGGCAGAAGATTCCTGGGTAGGAGACTCGGTGGCCCGAATTGAGCCATGTGCCCATCTCTAAACCTACTGTTAGGTTCAGGAGGATAAAGTATTTTCATAGTCCAAGCCCAGGCTTCATGACCATCTCTGTGTCTGGGACAAATTTTGTGAAGTTAAAGAACTTAGCTCTGTTGAAACTTATGGAATAGCTTCCTTAGAGGAAAATCACTTCTGCTATAAGAGAATTGGAAAAAGAAAGCTAAATGAAACAGATGTTCACTACCCTCAGGGATAATTCTTTGAAAAAATCTTTCAGGAGATGCATGAGATGTTCCGCCTTTACTATTGCAACATGGCATTTGTTTTCTAGCTCAGCAGTAGACCCTCTATTTTCCTAGAATCCATTATATTCATAACATTAGAACAGAGAAGGAGGAAACAGGCCTCAAATCATAGTCCTTTATTGTAAAAAAGTTTACTTTGATTCACATTATCCATATGACTTCAGTTTCTAATTGTAAAACCAAAAGTACATGGAAAATTCAAACATATGATCAGTGCAAATTGTGTTTAAATGTCTCTTTCGAATGAGCTTTTCTCCCCCTGCTTTTTCTGCTTGGGTTCTGTTTATGGCATGGAAAGACTCACATGGCTAATGGCACATAGAGAGTTTTGGCTACTGAAGTATCTCGAAGTGGTGATGTGTGTTTAGAGAGGCCCTGCTTTCCCTTATTACTTTGCATTGCCTTTGTTTTTTAGTTATGCTGCCTACAGAGGGAAGGATCAACCCCCCACCAACATCAAGATAATAGCATCATATATCACCTAGAGGATATAAAAGGTTTATTAAACACATGATGGGACTTTTTTAATAGAGCAGGGTAGGCACCCAAGCCGGTGGGGGGCAGCTTGAGAAAAGAAAGAGGCAAGTGTCTCTGGTCTTCACTGTGGTTAGGGAATGGGACCAGGCTGAGGAGGATGAGGGTTCTTATAGGCAGAAGTTTGTAGGATTTGGTTCCACTTTTCTATGGACTTATTTAGATGTGAGACAAAAGTGAAAGGTAGAAAAAGTGGTGCCTCAAGCTGTTAGCAATCAAACATTTTTTTAAAATGGAGGAATCTGTTCGCCATCTTGTTTTAGAATCTCAGCTGCACCACTGACTAGCTGTGTGCTCTTGTTAAGTGATGTCAAGTTCCTGGGTTGACTTATATTTTTGAAGAGGACCACCATACTTTCTTTGTAGCGTTATTGTGTAGATTAAATACAAAACAGTAGAGGGCTTAACGCTTTGCATGATTCAAGATAAAAGTATAACAAATACTATATCCCCTTTCTCCTGTGCCACTTTAACCTTCTTTATGCTCTAGGTGCTGAAGTCTAGAAGGCCATTTTGATTTAAATATCTATTCAAATATGTTACATATATGTATGTATATATTAACATACAACTGGCCATCTATATCCTTGTGTTCTACGTCTGTGAATTCAACCAAATGTGGATCCCATTTTCTTTTTTTTTTTGAGATAGAGTTTCACTCTTGTCACCCAGGCTGGAGTGCAGTGGTGCAATCCCAGCTCACTGCAACCTCTGCCTCCTGGGTTCAAGTGATTTACCCACCTCAGCCTCCCGAGTAGCTGGGATTACAGGCACCCACAACCATGCCCAGCTAATTTTTGTATTTTCAGTAGAGACAGGGTTTCGCCGTGTTAGCCAGGCTGGTCTGGAACTCCTGACCTCAGATGATCCACACACCTCAGCCTCCAAAAGTGCAGGGATTATAGGCATGAGCCACCATGCCTGGCCCAAAATATTTTTTTAAAAAAGAATGATTGCATCTGTACTGAACCAGTACAGACTTTTGTCTTGTCATTATTCCCTAAACAATACAGTATGACAACTATTTACATAGCATTTACATTTTATTAGGTATTATGAGTAATCTAGAGATGATCTATGTATACAGAAGAATGCTCATAGATTATATCCAAATTACTGTGTTATTTTATATAAGAGACTTGAGCATTCCTAAATTTTGGTGTTGAAGTTGTGTTCTGGAACGAATCCCCCAAGATACCAATGACATCTGTATATTTATTCAAATAAATACAAAAATACATAAACATATCCAAATATGTCTATGTTTGTCCAAATATGGTTATAAGAAAGGAACCACAAGGTAAAAGTAAAAGTTAACCCAAGAGAATGAATGGCTTAAAGGGGGGAAAATGTTGGTGCAATAGCTATCCCAGTAACTTCAACTCAGCCTCCACAGACAGCAGCCTATCTCATATGTATGTGAATTATGCCATGTCCTATCCAAAATCATATTAAGGCAGATATCCTTTCTTCTGAAGAAGCTTCCAGATGGATATAGGAAGTGCCCTCCATGACATGTGTCATTAACCTTTTCCTCAGCTTTACAAAATTTAGACAAGCATCTCCCTATCTCTAGGATCCTGAAGTCCCTTTCCTTAAACCATTTACTTTAAGAAAACTTGTCATTGTAAACACTTTCTCTGCCCCTTTAAAGTATATGCAAACCTTCCCCAGTCTTGTGCCAGTTTTACAACCCTGGAAATGCCTTTCTCAAGGAACTGAGAACCCTTTCTGTGAAATATCATCCATCTTCAAGGAAAATAGCACTCCTATGTCCCAGTCTTCATGAGAAGGTGATTGTCTTGCTCCAAGTTGTAAAACTACTTCCTGCCTTGAAAATAAGAGCAAGTTTTTTCCTATGGGGAAGGCCAATTAGCAAACACAGATAGCCTATGTTTCCCCGCCATCTCTACAACTCTTAAAAGCTCTCTGGCATTTTGCTTCAGCAGAGTTGAGCTCATGTGCTGGTTTCTGACCTCTCTTTCCTATTGCAATAGTTTAAATAAAGTCTTCCTCACCTGTTAAACTTTGTCAAGACGCAAGTTTGCTTCCTAACGTCTGATTTTGTCATTGTTTTGCTTGCAGAAAGCAGTTTTATGCAGGGCTGGTGAGAGGTGACAGCATGCTGGCAGTCCTCACAGCCCTCGCTCGCTCTCCGTGCCTCCTCTGCCTGGGCTCCCACTTTGGTGGCACTTGAGGAACCCTTCAACCCACCGCTGCACCGTGGGAGCCCCTTTTTGGGCTGGCCAAGGCGGGAGCCGGCTTCCTCTGCTTGCAGGGAGTGTGGAGGGAGAGGCGCGAGCGGGAACCGCGGCTGCGCGCGTGCGGCGCTTGCGGCCCAGCTGGAGTTCCGGGTGGGCGTGGGCTTGGCGGGCCCCTCACTCAGAGCAGCCGGCCGGCCCTGCCGGCCCCGGGCAATGAGGGGCTTGGCACCCAGGCCAGCGGCTGCGGAGGGTGTACTGGGTCCCCCAGCAGTGCCAGCCCACCGGCGCTGCGCTCGATTTATCACCCGGCCTTAGCTGCCTTCCCGCGGGGCAGGGCTCAGACCCGCAGCCCGCCATGCCTGAGCCTCCCACTCCCTCCATGGGCTCCTGTGCGGCCCGAGCCTCCCCGAGGAGCGCCGCCCCCTGCTCCACGGCGCCCAGTCCCATCGACCACCCAAGGGCTGAGGACTGCGAGCGCACGGCACGGGACTGGCAGGCAGCTCCACCTGCAGCACCGGTGCTAGATCTACTGGGTGAAGCCAGCTGGGCTCCTGAGTCTGGTGGAGATGTGGAGAACCTTTATGTCTAGCTCAGGGATTGTAAATACACCAATCAGCACCCTGTGTCTAGCTCAGGGTGTGTGAATGCACCAGTCGACACTCTGTATCTAGCTGCTCTGGTGGGGCCTTGGAGAACCTTTATGTCTAGCTCAAGGATTGTAAATACACCAATCAGCACTCTGTATCTAGCTCAAGGTCTGTAAACACACCAATCAGCACCCTGTGTCTACCTCGAGGTTTGTGAATGCACCAGTTGACCCTCTGTATCTAGTTGCTCCGGTGGGGCCTTGGAGAACCTTTATGTCTAGCTCAAGGATTGTAAATAACCAATCAGCACCCTGTGTCTAGCTCAGGGTCTGTGAATGCACCAATCGACACTCAGTATCTAGCTGCTCTGGTGGGGCCTTGGGGAACCTTTGTGTGGATACGCTGTACTTAACTGATCTGATGGGGACATGGAGAACCTTTATGTCTAGCTCAGGGATTGTAAACACACCAATCAGCGCCCTGTCAAAACAGACCACTCGGCTCTACCAATCAGCAGGACGTGGGTGGGGCCAGATAAGAGAATAAAAGCAGGCTGCCCCAGCCAGCAGTGGCAACCTGGTCGGGTCTCCTTCCACACTGTGGAAGCTTTGTTCTTTCGCTCTTTGTAATAAATCTTGCTACTGCTCACTCTTTGGGTCCACACTGCTTTTATGAGCTGTAACACTCACCGCGAAGGTCTGCAGCTTCACTCCTGAAGCCAGTGAGACCACGAGCCCACCGGGAGGAACGAACAACTCCAGACGTGCTGCCTTAAGAGCTGTAACACTCACTGCGAGGGTCTGCAGCTTCAGTCTTGAAGTCAGACCAAGAACCCACCAATTCCAGACACACTGGTAGGTTTTTCTTTCTCCATTCTTTTCTCTCTCTCACTCTGTGTGCGTGCGTGCGTGTGTGTGTGTGTGTCACTGGGGAGCTCATGTGAATTCTGGTGAATTTTGCCCAGGGAAGAAGAAATTTCATTTGAGCAGTAAGTATACTCTAAATGACACTTGAGGAGTCTACACTGCTGAAATATTCCTCTGTGACTTCTAGATGAGATATTTATATACTGCTGCTTTTTTTCCCTTTTATGGGTCACAAGTTGCCATGTTGTTTACTTCAGTGTGAAGAGAACAGTATTGCCTTCTGAGTGTGGATAACGCTCTGGGAGGTGGGATGGTAGCACTTTTTATTCCAGGCTGGGCAAGGTGAAGCACACCTGTAGTTCCAGCTACTTGGGAGGCTGAGGCAAGAGGATTGCTTGAGCCCAGGAGTTTGAAGCTGCATTCAGCTATGATTGCACCAATGCATTCCCGCCTGGGAGACAGAGTGAGAAAATTATACATACATATACATATATATATATATAATTTTGAGACAGGCTCTCACTCTGTTTCCCAGGCTGGAAGACATATATATATATATATATATATATATATATATATATCATCTGTTACAACTGAAATTTCATGTCAGTGACAAATTGTCCTACTCACAGAAGGAAGCACCCTATTTCTTGATAATTCTGACCTCTTGCTGTCATGGCAATGTGGTGATGCTAACACGTTAGTGCCTGAATAGGAGGACCTGGAGCCTGAGAAATGCGTGACAGAGGAAAAAAAAGATATATATATATATATATGTATATAGATGTATATATGTATATAGATGTATATATGTATATAGATGTATATATGTATACATATATATACACACACATATATGCACATATATATACATATATATGACAGAAGGACAACAGGTGGCTCCCGTAACAGAAAAGCAGTCAAAACATTGTTAGAAGCAATTTATTTGCACCAAAGCTACCTCTATTTACATTATAAGTTTATGTATTTTACCTAAGTTACATATCCAGATTTTCTTAAAACCTACAGGGCAATTTACATGTATAAAGCATCTGTGATCTACTCATCAATATACTCCTACTCTCAGAGTTTCAACTTATAGCATATCTATAAAGAAATTCATAAGCAGAATCAAAAATAGTTGCAATCCTAAGCTTTTGGACCCTTTAAAATAATTCTGGTCACCTAAATCAAGTGTATCATATGCTAGTGGTTGGAGTAAAAATAAATAATAGGGGAGAGGAAAGATAGGCTCATACCTTCAACCCCAAAGAGCAGAGGACTGTCAGAAAAAAAAAATCAAAAATGAGAAAGAAGAGTTTATTCAATAATACCAAGGAATAGAGCTCCAGGATAGAAGCTGCTGCAGAAAGATAAGAGCAGCAAGCAGAGAGGCCTTCTCAAAACAAGGAGGAAAATCTCAGTGAGTTCAGAACATTTCTTTCCACTAATAAAGAGAATATAAATGTTAATGCTATCCTGAATATTAAAATAATCTTTGTTTAAAATGGCTGAGTAAATAATAACAGAAAACATTTATTTACTGAAGCTTTAAAGATTTTTTATCCTTAAAAGTTTCTTTTAATTTTTTTATCTTTATCTTATTTTATTTACATTTTAACATCTGTTAGGTAAGTTAGTAAAATTACATTTTATTATCTTAAATGAATGTTTACCATTTTAGGTAATTTAAAAATCATTTTTATATCACCATACTAGTTTGTCATTTTTCCTAGGACAAAGCATGTTAAGAACTAAAACCATTTATTTCCACATATAGGTCGGACACTGAAGAACAAAATTACTTCCCCTCACAGAGTTTATTGTCTACATAAATATTACTATTATTCCACTGTCTTCATTAGCACAAGTTTACTATTATATAAGTCTCTTGCACAGGCAAATAACTAGATTGCTCATTACAAAAACTTCGTGAAATATCTACCAACTCTTCACTAGAAAGCATGAAGTTATGCCCTAAGACTCTTCTGAACCCCTTGCCTCAAAATCCTTGTCTTGCAGTTTCTGCCAATCCTAAACTGTAATATCAAAATTCTTATGCAATCCTATTTGTCCTCTACCTGGCAATGCTGACATTAAAAGGTATATCTTATCTTGCAACTGTCTAGTAAGTTTTCTAGTAAGTTCTAATCCTGTATTTTCCTCTATGAAACATTATCAAAGCTTTAGATATAATGTTTTCTTTTAACAAGGTAATCAATAAACTCAGTTTTGCCTTATCAATAGATTGTGTTATTAGAGATGGAAACATCCAACAATGTTCGTGTTTAAATGGCTAGACTTCCCATGTTATTCCTGAAGGCTTGAACTCCAAAGTCAAACTACAACTCTGTCTGGGCACCGGATTTCCTGACCGAAGGGGACATGAATAATGTTCTCACATAGCTACTGTTGTTGTCTTCCCAACTTATCTTCCTCTCTCCCTTCCTCTGGTAACAGTATCCTTTTTTTTCGTGGGAGATCCACTCCATATGGTTTGGCTGAGACTTTCCCCTCTCACATTCCAAAAGTGTAGCACATGATACTGTTGCAGAACTTTCTCCTTACTTCAGCTAAAACCCAGCTCTTGTCACACGACCAGGAAAGCTTAGGCTCGCAGACACATAGAAGGGTGAAGAAAATGGAATTTATTGGGCGAAAAGGAAAAATAACTCTCAGAAAAGCAAGAGATAGTCCTGCTAGCAGGTTTCCCGCCTCACAGGTTGAACCTCAGGTCACCACAAAGGAACAGGAGAAGCCAGACTCCTCACCACTGCCAATGGCAGAAACTTCCCAAAGCTCCACGGCATTGTACCAGTGGGCAGGTGGGCATTATTCAGAAAGAATCAGTTGGGAAAGAGCAGGCTTCATCCCAGACCAGCAGTCTGGTTTTTCAGCCTTCAGGCTGTTTCAGGCTTGAAGGCAGGGTTCCACTGGAGTGCAGGTGCCTAAGCTGCCTCTATCAATACCAACCTGGACAACAAGAGCAAGAGCTACGCATCCTCAAGGCACAGTTCTTAGCACATTGTTCTCAGTGGAAGAGACCTGAGTTACTACCCCAAGTCACTGTTGGCCTATCTGTATGGGTCTGCAGCAACTTCAGTCCTTGCCTCCTCAGTAGAAAGAATTCAACTGAGGGGCATAAAGCAGAAAAAGAGATCAAGACAAGTTCCAGAGAAGGAATGGAAGTTTATTTTAAAAGGCCTTAGAACAGGAAAGAAAGGAAAATTTGCTTGAGAGGGACCTAAGTGGGCATGCGAAGGTTGAAGAGAGAAGGTTGAGTGCCCCATTTAACTGGGATCCTAGGACTTTTATAGACTTGACTCTTTCCTATGATTCTTCCTTTGGGTGGGCTTCCTGCATGTGTAGTGCTATCCTTACCCCTTTCCCTTTCCGGTTGTAAAAGTAAAGTAGAAGTTCTTCTTCAAAAACTTTCCTCTCCATCTAATTAAGAATAAATAATAACTTCTCTTAGAAGCAAAATGTATTCAAAGACCTGTGCTAACATTCTTAAACATCTGCTAGCTGTAATAAAGAAATCAATGTACTTTATGTTCTTAGCTCCCACAATTTAGCCTAAATATTTGTCCTGGCATGTTCATACTAGTCCTAGCAAGCAATAGGTCATAGCCTGTTCCTCTTCCTTATCTGAAGGTGTTTTTACCTTTCTCAGCATTCCATAAGTTACTTCCTCCTTCCTTTGTTCTCCTCTGCCTTTGCCTCTTTTAAATAAAAGTTCTAAGTTGCTAGCCAGTCGGGACAAATATAGAATGTGAGGTCCCGTTCCAGCCAGTGGAAACTGGACACAGCAGTAGGGTGGACACGTCAGGTTATAAACGACCCTGTCTCCTTTGTTCGGTGTACTGTCACGGCAGAACTGCTGGTGAGTGTATCCTTTCTGCAGAAAGTACAAAAATGTCCTTGCTGAGAAAATTAAATTTATGTTCAAGTGCTATTTCCTTATGGCACCAGGGAACAAGCATTTCAAACACAGTGGAGTGTTCCCCCACCCTGGAAGATCATACTTCACTATTTTCGTCTCTTAACATGCATACGCAGGATGCTGCTTCTCCCTGGGGCCTGCATTCAGTTAATATTTTGTTGTTAGCAAGTGTGGACCATCAGGAAATGGCCTCTTCTGGGAGCTGCTGAATTACTATTTTTAGAGAGGGAAGGTGATAATCGCTGAACCATCACCCAACATCCTTAGTGGGTGAGGGGGGAGAGCCCTCTCCTGCCCCACTCATGCCTAACTACCTGTAACAACATGACCCAAGATGACATAATCAGAGGGTCTGCAGTGACTTTGCCTATTTTGGCAAAGGGATATTGTCTTCTCTGGAATCTCAAATTCTATAGCTGATTTAAGTTTGGAGTTTAGTGGACATCTGTCCCAACCCCGGTAAGAACTTATTTCAGAAGGAAACCAGAACAAAGATAAAAAGGCTGGAGGGAAAAGACAGACATGACTCACCAGTGACTTGTATCTCCTGAATCTAGCCATTGCCAAAATCTTACCCTTGCAAGTTTCTGTGAAATAACTGCACCATTTAAAATTAAATGATTTTTAATGCTAAATGATCAATAAATTCTCCTTTTAGTTCAACTTAGAGATTGGATTTCTGACGCTTATAATCAAAGTTTCTTCTGTGACACAGAGAAGAATCACCCTAATGAACTAGTCTCCCTGAGATGAAGTTAGTCACCCCAGGGCAGGGCTATAAATGCTGCCCTTTAGTTATTATAAAGTTAACATAAGTTTCTCAGGAAGTGTCTCCAGATATTTCCACCAACCTTGGCTCAGCTTCAATCTCATTTGAAACTTTTGGGCTTGGGCTCCAGTTGAGAGTCTAATGACTTTGTTCCTATTATTATGAGCAGCAAAATCTCTTCTCACACGTTGCCATTGAGAGTTTTATTCACAGTTCACTGATATTTATGCTGGGTGGTTGCCTCTTTTATGTGTCTTGTAAATTTTTTTTATATTCATCTAGGAATCTTGATACTAAGGCTCCACACTATGTCTAAGAAGAATAAACACACTCTGCTGAGGAAATACATTTTGCTTTTCTTCCTTCCACCCTTACTCAAATAAATATAACTATTCTAATCAAAGATACTCACAGGCCTTAGCATAGAATAAAAATAAATAACTGGAAAACCATAAGGGAAATAGTCATTTTGCTTCAGGGAAACAAGAACTATCTTTGGCTGAATTTAGAAACCTGAAGAAGGGAAAATATTTATTCTGGATCTGACTTTATTCCAATTTCAATTATGCCTATTAAGTAGTCCCTCTACTGATAATTTATTGAATTGGCATACACAAATTGCCTGGCATATAGTAGTCATTGTTAAATAATAATTTACCTTTACTTCTCCTAATTCTCCATAAGAGACAATGTATCCGTGTTAACAGAGAAACCAAACTCTGCAAAATGTTTTGCAGAAGTTTATTCTGAGCCAATATGAATGACCATGGCCTGGGGAACAGTTGCAAGAGGTCCTGAGAAGTATGGCTGGGTTACAGTTTGGTTTTATACATTATAGGGAGACAGAATTACAGGCAAAGACATAAATCAATACATGGAAGGTATACATTGGTTTGCCCAAAAAGAGGTCATAAAAGTCATAGTTGGGTTCCAGGGATTCTTTGGTTGACAAATTTTTTAAGGAAGTTAAGCTATTGTCTAAAGACTTAAAGTCAGTAGAAAGGAATACTGGAGTTAGATAAACACGTTGGCCAGGTGTGGTGCTCACACCTGTAATCCCAGCACTTTGTGAGGCTGACGTGAGAGGATCCCTTGAGCCCAGAAGTTTAAAAATAGCCTGGACAACAAGCAAGACCTCATCTCTGCAAATTAGAAAAAAGAAAACTAGTCAGGCATTGTGGCATGTGCCTGTAGTCCCAGCTACTTGGGAGGCTGAGGCAGAATTGCTTGAGTGTGGGTAGTTGAGGCTGTAGTGAGGTGTGATCTTGCTACCGCCCTCCAGCGTCGGCAACATAGTGACGGCCTGCCTCAAAAATAAATAAATAAGCAGGTTGTGGAGGCCACAGTTCTTTTTACCTTCATAGGTAGCAACCCTCAGAGAGAATGGATGGTAAATGTCTCTTTTCAGACTTTATTTTTATGTATTACTTTTTCTTTTTTCTTTTTCTATTTTTTTTTTTTTTTTTTTTTTTTTTTTAGATATGGAGTCTCACTGTGTTGCCCAGGCTAGTCTTGAACTCGTGGGCTCAAGCAATCCTCCCACATCAGCCTTGCAAAGTGCTAAGATTATAGGCATGAGCCACACCACACCTGGCCTTTCTTCAGAACTTTAAAGGTGTTCAGACTCTCAGTTAATCTCTCCCAGATCCAGGAAAGTCCTAGAAAGGGAAAGTCTGGCTGCATGAATGAAGATTCTCTAAAGATGCAAATTCCCCCCACAAAAGACAGCTTTACAAATCCATTTCAAAACATGTCAAAGAAATACATTTTGGGGTAAAATATTTTTATTTCCTCCAGGATCTGCTATCTGTCATGTGATGCTATACCAGAGTCAGGTTAGAAAGTAAGCCACATTAGACTGGGTGAAATTTAAAAGCCCATTTAATGAGATTTTATGGTTTGTACATTGTGACAACCCTTACCTGTCATGGCCTTGGGTCTTATTTATAATTTGATATCGCCACAAAGACTCTTTTGTCAGCCTTATCTCTATTTTAACCTTAATACTAGTCAGTTGTGCTTGAACTCCAAAAGGGAGGGATTAAAGTGAAGCATGTCTGATCATTCTTCCTGTCATGGTCATGGCTGAAAATTTAGTTTTTCAGGTTTCTCTGGGGTACCCTTGGCCAAGAGGAAATCCATTCAGTCTGCTGGGGAGACTTAGGGTTTTATTTTTGGTTTACATCAGCAGAAGCTAGGTTATGCCGTGGTAACAAATCTCCTTAAATCTCAATAACTTACAACAAAATAAAATTCCATATGGAAACTTTATGTCCATCTGAGATCTGATGCTGATAGACCAGCCTCTAACTGGGACAGTCCTGGTATTGTGGCAGAACTTGTCAACCCATACCCTGGTGATTAAAAACTGCCACTCCCATTTTGTTAACCAATGAGGAGGGGAACTTAATCCTTCCCCAGGAAAAGCAGCAAATATTTTGGAATAATAATATAGTCTACTCCATGTGAGGAGATATTTGCCCATGCCCTAGCATTAATCAACAGGAGTCGAGAAGAAAAATAGGGTACAACACTACAAGTTCAATGATCCTGTTATCTAATGGAGAGGGTCTTGCCTGTAGGCAAGTAAGACATTCTGAAGATTTCAGTGGACCTTTCTGTTGTTTGAGCCCATCTTTCTTTGGCAAAGAACACAGCAGCAACCATTTATTGGTGAAAATGATACCATGAAGAAGGCATACAGAAAACTGTGCTGAATTATAGACATCCTCAATGACAATCCATTTAATGGTCTGACCAGGACTTTTCTAAAGCTGATAAATTGGAGATTGCAGATGATTAAAAAGGTTATTCTCTTTTCAGTGCATTTTCCACATACAAGTTCATCATCTTCCTTACTAAGATCCTGTAATTATTTTAATGTCCAAGAGAAAAATAGAAGAGAGAAAATACTTCTTTTATTTGTTAGTAGTTTTGTTTTTTTTTTTTTTTTTCAATAGGAAAAAATATCTAGGCCAGGCAGTGGCTCACGCCTGTAATCCCAGAACTTTGGGAGACCCAGGCTGGTGAATCACTTGAAACCAGGAGTTTGAGACCAGCCTGGGCAACATATCAGACCCTGTCTATTCAAACAAACAAATAAATAAAAATAGAAACAAAATAACTGTGTTAACTTAGTTTTAGTTTTTTTCTTTTATCAGTACAAGTAATAATTTATTAGTATTCTCTTGCTTTTGTAATATGGAGCATGCTTATAAATAAGAATCAGCTTCCTTCAGAAAGCAAATTATTTCAATAATGGAGAGCAATGTGAGTTTCATTTACAAAACCCAAAGGAAGAAAATAGAAAAGCACTTGATCCAGCATTTCAATACTCTTAATGATTGCATTGACAACATTTTCAAACTAAACCACTGGACAGAACGATTCATTAGGATGCCAAAAGTCATTGACTCAGGGACATTGATATGGAGCGTTACTGGGTACTTGGTATATTTTGTAGCCAATCTGTTCATGCACAGATTTCTATATAGCCTTACTCCATAAAACTCACATCAGAATTCTACTTGGCATTTAGTCAATTCCTTTTCCCAAACATGCCAGCTTAATCTTAGGAAAGTTTGAATAAAATGCTATAGTAAGGGGAAAAGTAAAATAACTTGCAATAAGATCCTAATATGTTATAAGAGGAAAAGATATGGGCCCAGGGTCTCTAAGGCATATTGGGACAATTGGTTTTATTTAGTGCAGAAGTGTCTTTTAGTTGTCCCTTTTGAAGTAACTATAATACAATAATTTATTGGGATGGGTCAAATAAACTAACAGGATAAACAAAATTGGTATGATAAATACTCTTACATGGATCATCATGCCAACAAACATCCTAGCATGATGAATTACAAGCATTATATCACAAGGAGGCTGGCTAGATTAGCTTCACAAGCTTATTTAAAATGTGTTACTTTAACAAAGTGAAAAGGAACAAGTGAATAAAAATTCTCCTCAGAAGCCATTATAAATAATTCATGCAAAATATTTTTTAAATTGGTACAAAATTCACTTTAAAGTGGGTGCAATTTTTTCCTACTATACCTCGTATTCCCAAAATTAGCCTGTATTCTGGGACCACACCAAGTATACAGATATCTGAAAGAAGGTAATATAG
This sequence comes from Symphalangus syndactylus, assembly GCF_028878055.3. Taxonomy (NCBI): domain Eukaryota; kingdom Metazoa; phylum Chordata; class Mammalia; order Primates; family Hylobatidae; genus Symphalangus; species Symphalangus syndactylus. The sequence goes on from NC_072428.2 coordinate 19,167,607, forward strand.
TGCTATTTCCATTTATGAAGGGCATGTATCCCTTTTGGCTTCAAAAACTTTATCAACAATAGGGGCAAGGATCTTATTTTATACTGTAGGGGCAAAAAGGTAGTATCTTTTCCTCACCCATTGCAAGGTACATAGCTGACACCCTTACAACAAAAGTTATGTCAGCAAGGGAAAACCATAACAAATTCATTTAACTAAAGTTTTATGGGGCACAGGAGTAGACCATATATTTTTATGCTTAGGTTCCACGTAGTGTGGAATGACGTGTAGAAGTGTAATGAGACAAAAGGGGTATGATCTAATGGTAATAAACTGAGAGGGGAACCCAGAAAAACCTGTTTGTTCAAATTCTTCTTGGCCTCTCTGTGTCACATTCCTTCCTCAAGGTATGGGGCAGGATACCTGTCACATGAAAGTCTTCAAGAGAAAAGGGAGAGGGTCAGAGAGTGACATTTCTAGGTTTTATGGCTTGCTTGGAGAAGAGGAGTTCTAGTATCTATGGTTCCCCTGGGCAAGAAGAATTCTAGCTTTGATAACTTGTTTCAGAGGAGAAAGGGAGGAAGGAGAAAAGAGGGTGGATTAAGGTCAAAGAGCACTTATTGCTTCTGAGGCTCTTCCAACATCCTTCAGTTCAAGGTACTCAGCATGCCGAAGCACCATACTTTGAGTATCATTTTCTGAACCCCAACAATGCCTTCACTGTAGAAATGGAAATGGTGCTCTACTGAGGAAGTTGGCTGTCCTCAACACACTCACAATTCCCTTAATCTAAATCTGATCTAGTTGCTGGATTGAATCACTAGTTATGCTTGTCTGAGTTAGAAGAATTCAGTTTTTATTCCAGCTCTTCTAATTCAGTCATTCAACATTGAGACCATCACTTAAAACTGTCAGAGTTTTACTTCCTCTTTGGTATAAAGAGAGGAATGATTTCTTTCAACTCTGGCAATCTGTAATTAATATAGTAAATAAAATTGAGATATCTTTGCATACATAGCAAAGGTAATACATTGTATGGCCGAATTACAATTGATTTACCCTTCCTATTGTTGCACTAATAAAGCCAAAGCATATAGACAATGCTGTTACGTGAAAAAAGTTTTCTTCCTACTCGGGTCTGGTGGTTGGGGTCTGCAAAGTAACTGACAATAAACAAAGTAACAAAAGAAAAAACAAGATTTATGTATATGTTCATGTACAATAAGTAAGTAAAGGTTTATACCTATATATCAACTCAAAGGGGGGACTTTTACGGTTTCAATGGGAGAGTATGAAAGGTTCTATTGGGCTTTTTAATGCTAATAGAAATGGGCATTCTGTCTCCAAGGCAGCTGAATTTGTAGGAAATTCCCTATATTAGTCCATTTTCACAGTGCTTTAAAAAAACTACTTGAGACTGGGTAATTTATAAAGAAAAGAGTTTTAATTGACTCACAGTTCCACACAGCTGGGGAAGCCTCAGGAAACTTATAATCATGGTGGAAGGCAAAGGGGAAGCAAGGCACATCTTACATAGGGGCAGGAGAGAGAGAGCAAGGTGGAAGTGCCACGCTTTCAAACCATCAGATCTTGTGAGAATTCACTACCATGAAAACAGCCTGGGAGCAATCTGCCCCCATCATTCAATCACCTGCCACCAGGTTCCTACCCTGACTTGTGGGGATTACAATTGTAGATGAGATCTCGATGGAGACACAGAGGCAAACCATATCACTTCCTTAGAAAGGTGTGGTTGCCATCTGGTATTTTCAGGAGAAGAGCCTTCAGCCAGATAAGGGAAAGTTCAGGTAACTTTTTTTTCCAGCATCTTTTGTAGCTCAGACATTTTCACTTAAATAACCTTTCTGCCAACTCTGGGGACCTAAGTCTCTCCCCACAACGTTACTTCTGCAGATTTATAGAACTCACACCTGTCTTTACTTTCTCTTCCAGAAGGAGTGACCATAAACATGGTCTACTGCTGGAGGGAAGATTTTTATCTTTTTATAGAGCCTTTTGCTTGGACTTTCATTTGCATTTAAAAGAGAGACCTGCTAGTCTGTGTTTGTGATTTAAAGGTAATTACATAGCATGTGGCCACATTAAGTTTGGAGAATTTTTCTCTTAAAGTCACTTTCAGAAAATAAGCAAAAGCCTACGATTTTAAAAAATTATTATTATAATAAGATTTGTAGTCCTTATATATTTGTCTTGGACAAATTTACAAATACATATGACTGTGTGTGTGTGTGTGTGTGTGTGTGTGTGTGTGTGTGTGTGTGACTATTCTTTAAATTGCCCAAGGTTGGTCTTCTCAGTACAATTTCAATACTTTAGATTCCATCTTTGTGCCTTCAAGGTTGGTGATTTTGCCAATTTAGATTTATTCCTAGGTCACTGTAAACTTGAAACTTAAAGAACATCAAAGCTTTTATTTTCCATTTCATTTTTCTTTCCTCTAGGCCATAGATGAAGATCTTACAACCTTTAATGAATAGCTCATTTGTCCTTATACTGACCGAGTTTTACTATCTTTTTAATCCAATAGTTGATATGTGAAGCTGAAGCCATCTCCAATCTTGTAGAATGATGCAGGAATCCTAGCTGACAGTTAAAATTTAGGTCTCCCTGCAAGATGCAACACAAAAGCAAACTAAATTGATAAAGTTCTCCACTTTTGGGAATTCAGAACTTAAACCTGAGAAATAAAAATGAAATTCTAAGCCCCCCAAACAAGTGAGTGGACCATATCTTGGTCACAGAGACCCCAGAGAAACCTTGGAAGTTGAGTTCCCAGCCATGACAGGACAAGAGGTTAGACAAGCCTCTTTGTAACCCCTCCCTTCCTAACCATCATTAGGCTTTCTTCCCTAAGGGCTAAGCAGAAACCAGCCTTTCCAAAAGACTCCACCACCAATATCAACCAACCACCTGACACTGCTCCACCCTTCTGTGTTTTGACAAAACAACCATTCAGCATTCTTTCCTGATAGAGACCGCCTACCACTGAGTGGTTCTGGCTAGTCTACTGAGGATGCAGAGTGAAGGTTTTCATGTCCTCTGCTTCACCTTTGACATCAGAGGACCAAAACCTCCACCCTCAGATCATGCTAACACTGCTATTTTTTTTACATGGGACCCATGGAGGGGCCTGAAACTCAATTGCACATGTGCATGTTTTCTTTTCACAAATATTCATGTCTTCTCCAATAGCTTACTCAATATGTATATATGGCTATCTCATTCAACATAAATTCCTTCTTATTCTTCCCATCCTCAAAGTATCTTTTTCTGGCTCCCTTCCACAGACTATGCTTCCAGCCTGTCAGAATGGCCACCCTGCAGGCTTCTGCTTAGCTGATTTTTTCTTTTTTTTTTTTTCTGAGACAGGGTCTTGCCCTGTCACCAACTAGAGTGCAGTGATATAATCACTGCTCACTGCAGCCTCAATTTTTCTACTCACTGCAGCCTCAATTTTTTAGGCTCAAGCAATTCTCCTATCTCAGCCTCCTATCTCAGCTGGGACTACAGGTGTGTATCAGTGTGCCTGGTTAATTTTTTTTTTAATTTATTTCCTTTGAAGAGGCAGGGTCTCACTATTCTCAGGCTGGTCTTGAACTCAAGGGTTAAGCAATCCTCCTGCCTCAACCTCCTGAAGTGCTGGGATTACAGGCATGAGCCACCATGTCTGGCCGGCTTAGCTGATTTTTTATGCAAAATTATTGCTGTGTTTTGATCCTAAAGATTCAAGGAAACATGGAATACATTATTCCAAACAAGGAAACATTTTTCATATGGTCAGTGGTTCTTAACCAGGGGCAATTTTTTACTTGCAAGGACAACTGACAATATCTGGAGGCTTATTTGTGTACCCCAACTGGGCAGGTGCTACTGGGATCTGGGTAGAGCCAGCAATGCTACTTATTAAACATTGTAGGAGACCGGAATATGCTACCCCAGAATATGAAGAATGGTTGAGCTAAAGGCAATTGAGAAACAGATGAAGGACATCTTTCTCCTCCCTTGCTCTATTTGTCTAACCAGGACATACATTTACAAAGACAAAAGGTATTCTCCCCCCACCTCTTCCTGCCAGGAAGAACAAGGTTAACCACGGAAGTAAACTTCGGACCCTTATCATCTGAATATGATACCAGAGGAATCTATATTAACAAGCCTCACTACGTAGTCCTTATCTGTCATTTATTTGCCTTCCCACAAGTTGCTGCCCTGAGATACCAAAAATACTTTTACTTTTTGTTGTCGCTTCTCCAAAAATTTACTGTACTTTGTTGAAGATGTTATAAAGCTGGTGTTCAAAGTCATCTCTTTGAGAATGACTCATTCCCTGGGTATCTCCCATGTACATATGAAATATACATGTTAATAAGCTTCTGTTTTGTTGTTGTTGTTGTTGTTGTTAATCTGTCTTTAGTCACAGGGGTCCATTCCAACTAAGAACCTATCAGAATTGAAAAAAATTATATTTTTCCCCCTACAATATTCTACAATGCAAAACACAGTCCCCCCTCTCCCAACCACACACACACACACACACACACAAATAATTATCAGGCTCAAAACAAGAAAGCACACACAGATTGAAAGATTGAAAAACATGGCTTGGTCTACAGACCCCTGCATAGTGGGTGCTCTATGTTTAACTTTACCAGAAAATATATTCAAATAGATTACAAAATTAGGGGAGATTTGGGTAAATAGTGATTTATTCTTTGTTTAAGAACCAAAAATAGACAAAACAAAACAAAATAAAAACCCTTCTTTTAGGGATTAACTATATGATTTTTGCTAACATGAGTTTACCCATATACTAAGATAAGTGGCCTACTAATCCTAGGCTGGAAATTAAGTCCTAGATCTTCTATCTGCTGAAACAGAAGACAATTAAATCCGAAATCGGAATCATAAAAGTGTATTGTTGGCGTTACACAATTTATATCCATATGAAGTAACATAACTCGAGAAACACAGCTAACAGTACCAAATTTCCACTCAATGGACACACAAGAAATATTGGTTGTGCTTCTAAAGGTTGTATTTCCCTTCTAAATCATATTTATGAGTAAGTAAAAATTCAGGGTATTAGTCGAATGAGGCCTCTGCCCAAATGAAATATTACAGTTGATTCATTCTCCTTCACAATGAAAAGTATAAGTTATTATCTTTCTAAAGTAAAAAATCTAAAGATGTTACTCCTTCAATATAAAAATCCACTGTTTCCCTGACTAAGAGACCCTTCACAAAATAATTCCAAATGAGTTCCTCAAACTTATATTTCTCTTTTTTCTATTACCTGTGAACCAGTCACAAAGGGTTTTTGCTCTTCAGTTCTTCACCAAGTGTTGCCTGCCCTTTCAAGATTTCCTGACTTTATACATTTTAATGTGAATATTGTATGTCCTAAGCAACTTTGGATGCCATGTTTCTGCTCACACATCATCAATTACAGAAAGTTTTCCAAACCTAGCCCTCTTATTTCCCTTCAAATGCACTAAGTAATGTTTTCTTCAATTTTTTAAACCTGTACCACTTGATCATCATCAAAAACTGGTATTATAACTATTTATCCACATATTCTTGATGGATTTTATTCATTGTATCCCTAACATGCAAGTATGACACATAGTAGATGTCAACTTACTGTGTTTGTTGAATACGTGTTTATAAAAAGGAATTGATTTTGTGACAAGAATTTCAATTACTATAATTTGATTTTGATTAAGGCATTTTATAAACTCACTACACATGAATAAGGTTATTGATTTGATGGTAGAAATTTAAATGTTTTCAATGAACAAACATCCACCAAATGATTATGAATGTATGATCATTAATAAAAATATTGATATTCATTTGAAAAAAACTAAGACATGTTCAACACTTGGTGCTATAAAAATCAGAATGTTTATGTCTTTCTAAAATTCAGGTATTGACACCTAATCACCCATCTGACGGTGTTAGAAAGTGGGGTGGGAGATGATTAAGTCACGAAGCCAGAGCCCTCATGAATGGAATTAGTGTCCTTGTCAAAGAGGCCCCAGAAGCTCCTTTGCCACTTTCATCAAGTGAAGTTACAGCAGGAAGATGGCCATTTATGAACAATCATATCACCAGACACTGATTCTTCCAGCAACTTGCTCTTGGAGTTTCTTGCCTTCAGAATAATGATAAATAAATTTCTGTTACTTAGAAGGTATCCAGTTTATAGCATTTTTGTTATAGAAGTCGAAATGAACTGAGAGAAAAGTCTTATCCAGAAGTGGAGCACTTCTGTAACAGATACCTAAAATGTAGAAGTGGCTTTGGAATTGGGTTATGGGTAAAGGCTGGAAGAATTTTAAGGTTCACACTAGAAAAAGCATACATTGCTGTGAACAGACCATAAAGGACAATTTTGGTGATGGCTCAGAATATTAGAAGACCTATGGAGAAAGCCTCAGTCTTTTTAGAGAATACCTAAGTAGTCATAATCAGAATGTCGGTAGCAATATAGACATTAAAGGCCATGCTGATGAGGTCTCAGATGGAAATGAGGAACACATTATTGGAAAATGGAGGAAAGGCAATTGTTGTTATAAAGTAATAAGGAACTTAGCTGAAATTTATATGTGTACTAGTGTTTTATGGAAGGTAGAACTTGGGATCAGTGAAATTGGATATTTGGTTGAGGAAATTTTTAAGCAAAGCATTGAAGGGTACAGCTTGGTTTCTCTTGAGTAGTTATGGTAAAACACAAGAAGAGAAATAACAATGACAGCATTGTTAATCAAAAAGAAACAGAACTTGAAAATTAAGAAAATTCTTATCCTATTCATATTAAAAGGAATAAAAAAGCACGTTTAAGAGAGAAGTGTGTGACCAAATGACACTCACTGATGAGTATGAATCTACCATATCAAGAGAAGCTTTTCCTCAAGACAATGGAACAATGAGGACAAAGGAATTTTGGGGATTATCAGGGCTTCCGGCCTATCACAGAATGATTTTGAAGGAGGAGTTATGGGCCCCTGCAGAATCTCAGTGCTCTCTGTGTGATACCATAGCAAGAATCTGCTCATCACATGACAATGCTGGGCTCCTCAGCTGCCACAGGTACAGCACAACTCACTGTGGCTGCCCCTGTAGAGAGCACAGGTTGTAAACCTCAGTGGTGTCCACACAGTGCCATTTCTGCTGGTACACAAGAGTGCGTGAGCTGTAGGGCATGGCTGCCTCCAAACAGATTTCAAAGGATGCCCTAGAGACCCACAGGGCCCCAGCAGAGAAACACCAAGGAAGTGGACCTGCTGCAGGAAGTCCCTACTTGGGCAATGTCCAGCAGAGCTCTGAGGATGGGTTTGCCTTAAGGATCTCAGACCAGTAGGCCCACGAGAGGACAATTCCAGCCCAGGATAGCCATGGGCACATTATCCAGGCATAGAGCAGTGGTGTTGGTGGGGCTATGCAGAGAACCACTTTAGGCCTGGATGGCAGAACCTTGTAACAAAGAATATTATTCTCTTCTTAAGATTTTGAACTTGTATAGGATTGTTACCCCTTTCTTCTTTTCTGTTTATCCCTTTTGGAATGAGAATATCTAGCCTATGCCTGTCCTACTGAGACAGGATTGTTCCCTTGACCTTGACCTCCTTCGTGAGCGGGAAGTGGAGTGGCTCATTTCACTCAGCCTGCCACTGGCCACTTCTTGCAAGAGGGAATGTGTGAGCAAGTGAGTATGGGAACTGGAGGGAATGAATGCTGGAACTGGCTTGTTGCTCCTCTCTGGCAGAAGCAGGCTCTGTCCAGGCCCACAGCCATGTCCAAGCCCTTGCCCTTTCGACTCCTGGATTCTTGTCCAGCGTCCAGGAAGAATCAGGTCACACAAACAGTTTGTATGCAGAGGACTTTACTGGCCAATGGAAGTGGTTCTATGGGTAGTTGGAAAAGGGATGGTGTGAGAAGAAGGTAACCTTTCCCTGAAACCGCACCATCTGAAGTTAGCCATGTCTATCCGTAGTCTCTAATACTCAGTTTCCTCTCTGCTCACTGCTCAGCCACTTGTATTGCTCTGGCAGCTCAAGTATTTTTTATGGGCACAGGATAGGGGCATAGGGGCATGGCAAGCCAAAAAGTCAACATCTGGGGAGAAAAACAGGGTCAAGTGTTTTCACTTAGGGCAGTTCCAGGCTTCAGGGTGGGGTTTAGCCAGGAGCCCAGCTGTTCTGTATCACTACCATTGTATCTTTGAAGCACATGGCATGTTTTATTTCATAAGTTCACACTTATAGTACAGTTTGCTTCATGATGAATTGTATGTCGAGTTTCACCTATATTTAATTTAGAGGCTATTAAGATGAGACACTGGACTTGACTTTAAAGTTAGTGCTGGAAGGAGCTAAGATTTTCGAGGATATTAGGATGGTATTAATATATTTTGCATGAGAGGACATAAATTTGGAGGGAGTCTGAATGGTTGTGTCCCCCATCAAAATCTATATGCTAAAACCTAATCACCAATGTGATGGTGCTAAGAGATGGGTTGTTTGGTAGGTGATTAGTTCATGGGGGCAGAGCCCTCATGAATGGGATTAGGGTCTTTCAAAAGAAGCCTGAGAGAGCTGCCTTGCCTCCTTCTACCAGGTGAGAAGTCACCATCTATTAACCAGAAAATGGGCCTTCACTAGGTATTGAATCTGCTGGTCCTTGGATGTTGAACTTCCCAGATTCCAAAACTATCAGAAATACATTTCTATAGCTTATAAACTACTCAGTTCATGGCATTTTGTGGTGGTTGCACAAATAGATTAAGAAACTTGGCAATTCTAAGAGTGTAAAATATGACCCTGATATTAAGAACCCTATGGTCAAGTTTAAATACAAGGCAGGTTCAGAATGGGAAATAAAAAATAAATAAAATAATCCAGGGTTTATTACTTTCTGGCAAACATTAGTGCTTAAAAAATTTTATCTTAATAATGATAATAATGATAGCAGTGATAATTCTAAGCATCAACTGAGCTAAAAAGACATTAAAGATCTTACAGGCATTAAAGGGGAAAGATCATGTGGACAGGAGCAGTATGGTAAGTCTTCATGAAAAGAAATATAGGAACCAGATAATTTGAAAATGGAGAGAAGATATTGTCCATAGGTAGTTGGCATTCAGACAAAGGCGTATAAGTAAGAAAATGATCATTGTCTAGGAAAGTAGTAGTTAGGAAAGATTAGAGAACAATAGGTAAAGTCTAGGTTGTATTAATAGGGTATTTTAAATGTCTGGTCTCAAAGTTTGATTTTTGTTCTGAATGTTATTGTGAACCACCAGAAGTTTATGAGTAGGAAGAATAACATTGAAAGGAGTGCTTTGAATGAGCCTTGCAACTATGTTCTGGGAAAGGTGTTGGTTCAAAGAGAGATAAGCAAATAACTAGTTAGAAGATTACTTAAGTATGAATTAAATAATACAGTACTATTGGAGCAAATATTACTTATCTTTGCAAATCATTCTAGCCGAAGGAAAGTATTAATATGTGGTCAACTTCCCAAGAGAGTCTACAATTTTTTAAGAAGGGAGATTTAAATACAAGAAATAGACCTAGAATGATAAATAAGATAGAATATAATGCGATAATGTCCTTAACTAAATGATACACATAGTAACAAGAACAGATAAAAGAAAGAGAACATGGGGTGGAGCCAAGATGGCCGAATAGGAACAGCTCCGCTCTACAGCTCCCAGCCTGAGCAACACAGAAGACAGGTGATTTCTGCATTTCCATTTGAGGTACCAGGTTCATCTCACTAGGGAGTGCCAAACAGTGGGTGCAGGACACTTGGTGCAGCGCACTGTGTACGAGCTGAAGCAGGGCGAGGCATTGCCTCACTCTGGAAGTGCAAGGGGTCAGGGAGTTCCCTTTCCTAGTCAAAGGGGTAACAGACGGCACCTGGAAAATCGGGTCAGTCCCACCCTAATACTGCGCTTTTCCAACGGGCCTGGAAAACGGCACACTAGGAGATTGTGTCCCGCACCTGGCTCGGAGGGTCCTATGCCCACGGAGTCTCACTGATTGCTAGCACAGCAGTCTGAGATCAAACTGCAAGGCGGCAGCGAGGCTGGGGGAGGGGCGCCCGCCATTGCCCAGGCTTGCTTAGGTAAACAAAGCAGCCAGGAAGCTCGAACTGAGTGGAGCCCACCACAGCTCAAGGAGGCCTGCCTGCCTCTGTAGGCTCCACCTCTGGGGGCAGGGCACAGACAGACAAAAATTCAGCAGGAACCTCTGCAGACTTAAATGTCCCTGTCTGACTGACAGCTTTGAAGAGAGTGGTGGTTCTCCCAGCACGCAGCTGGAGATCTGAGAACAGGCAGACTGCCTCCTAAAGTGGGTCCCTGACCCCCAAGCAGCCTAACTGGGAGGCACCCCCCAGTAGGGACAGACTGACACCTCACACAGCCAGGTACTCCTCTGAGACAAAACTTCCAGAGGAACTATCAGACAGCTGAATTTGTGGTCTCACGAAAATCCGCTGTTCTACAGCCACTGCTGCTGACACCCAGCCAAACGGGGTCTAGAGCGGACCTCTAGCAAAGTCCAACAGACCTGCAGCTGAGGGTCCTGTCTGGTAGAAGGAAAACTAACAAACAGAAAGGACATCCACACCAAAAACCCATCTATACATCACCATCATCAAAGACCAAAAGTAGATAAAACCACAAAGATGGGGGAAAAACAGAGCAGAAAAACTGGAAACTCTAAAAAGCAGAGCACCTCTCCTCCTCCAAAGGAACGCAGTTCCTCACCAGCAATGGAACAAAGCTGGATGGAGAATGACTTTGATGAGTTGAGAGAAGAAGGCTTCAGACGATCAAACTACTCTGAGCTACGAGAGGAAATTCAAAACAATAGCAAAGAAGTTAAAAACTTTGAAAAAAAATTAGACGAATGGATAACTAGAATAACCAATGGAGAGAAGGGCTTAAAGGAGCAGATGGAGCAGAAAGCCAAGTATTGAGAACTACACGAAGATTGCAGAAGCCTCGGTAGCCGATGCGATCAACTGGAAGAAAGGGTATCAGTGATGGAAGATGAAATGAATGAAATGAAGCAAGAAGGGAAGTTTAGAGAAAAAAGAATGAAAAGAAACGAACAAAGCATCCAAGAAATTTGGGACTATGTGAAAAGACCAAATCTACGTCTGACTGGTGTACCTGAAAATGACGGGGAGAATGGAACCAAGTTGGAAAACACTCTGCAAGATATTTTCCAGGAGAACTTCCCCAATCTAGCAAGGCAGGCCAACATTCAGATTCAGGAAATACAGAGAACGCCACAAAGATAATCCTCGAGAAGAGCAACTCCAAGACACATAATTGTCAGATTCACCAAAGTTGAAATGAAGGAAAAAATGTTAAGGGCAGCCAGAGAGAAAGGTCGGGTTACCCACAAAGGGAAGCCCATCAGACTAACAGCTGATTTCTCGGCAGAAACTCTACAAGCCAGAATAGAGTGGGGGCCGATATTCAACATTCTTAAAGAAAAGAATTTTCAACCCAGAATTTCATATCCAGCCAAACTAAGCTTCACAAGTGAAGGAGAAATAAAATACTGTACAGACAAGCAAACGCTGAGTGATTTTGTCACCACCAGGCCTGCCCTAAAAGAGCTCCTAAAGGAAGCACTAAACATGGAAAGGAACAACCGGTACCAGCCCCTGCAAAAACATGCCAAATTGTAAAGACCATCAAGGCTAGGAAGAAACGGCATCAACTAACAAGCAAAATAACCAACTAACATCAAAATGACAGGATCAAATAAACAAATAACAATATTAACTTTAAATGTAAATGGGATAAATTCTCCAATTAAAAGACACAGACTGGCAAACTGGATAAGGAGTCAAGCCCCATCAGTGTGCTGTATTCAGGAAACCCATCTCGTGTGCAGAGACACACATAGGCTCAAAATAAAGGGATGGAGGAAGATCTATCAAGCAAATGGAAAACAAAAAAAGGCAGGGGTTGCAATCCTAGTCTCTGATAAAATAGACTTTAAACCAACAAAGATCAAAAGAGACAAAGAAGGCCATTACATAATGGTAAAGGATCAATTCAACAAGAAGAGCTAACTATCCTAAATATATATGCACACAACACAGGAGCACCCAGATTCATAAAGCAAGTCCTGAGTGACCTACAAAGGGACTTAAACTCCCACACAATAATAATGGGAGATTTTAACACCCCACTGTCAACATTAGACAGATCAACGAGACAGAAAGTTAACAAGGATATCCAGGAATTGAACTCAGTTCTGCACAGAGTGGACCTAATAGACATCTACAGAACTCTCCACCCCAAATCAACAGAACATACATTTTTTTCAGCACCACACCACACCTATTCTAAAATTGACCACATAGTTGGAAGTAAAGCTCTCCTCAGCAAATGTAAAAGAACAGAAATTATAACAAACTGTCTCTCAGGCCACAGTGCAATCAAACTAGAACTCAGGATTAAGAAACTCACTCAAAACTGCTCAACTACATGGAAACTGAACAACCTGCTCCTGAATGACTATTGGGTACATAATGAAATGAAGGCAGAAATAAAGATGTTCTTTGAAACCAACGAGAACAAAGACACAACATACCAGAATCTCTGGGACACATTCAAAGCAGTGTGTAGAGGGAAATTTATAGCACTAAATGCCCACAAGAGAAAGCAGGAAAGATCCAAAATTGACACCCTAACATCACAATTAAAAGAACTAGAAAAGCAAGAGCAAACACATTCAAAAGCTAGAAGAAGGCTAGAAATAACTAAAATAAGAACAGAACTGAAGAAAATAGAGACACAAAAAACCCTTCAAAAAATGTATGAATCCAGGAGCTGTTTTTTTCAAAAGATCAACAAAATTGATAGACTGCTAGCAAGACTAATAAAGAAGAAAAGAGAGAAGAATCAAATAGATGCAATAAAAAATGAAAAAGGGGATATCACCACTGATCCCACAGAAATACAATCTACCATCAGAGAATACTACAAACACCTCTATGCAAATAAACTAGAAAATCTAGAAGAAATGGATAAATTCCTCGACAAATACACCCTCCCAAGACTAAACCAGGAAGAAGTTGAATCTCTGAATAGACCAATAACAGGCTCTGAAATTGTGGCACTAATCAATAGCTTACCAACCAAAAAGAGTCCAGGACCTGATAGATTCACAGATGAATTCTACCAGAGGTACAAGGAGGAACTGGTACCATTCCTTCTGAAACTATTCCAATCCATAGAAAAAGAGGGAATCCTCCCTAACACATTTTATGAGGCCAGCATCGTCCTGATACCAAAGCCTGGCAGAGACATAACCAAAAAAGAGAATTTCAGACCAATATCCTTGATGAACATTGATGCAAAAATCCTCAATAAAATACTGGCAAACCGAATCCAGCAGCACATCATAAAAAGCTTATACACCATGATCAAGTGGGCTTCATCCCTGGGATGCAAGGCTGCTTCAACATACGCAAATCAATAAATGTAATCCAGCATATAAACAGAACCAAAGAAAAAAACCACATGATTATCTCAATAGATGCAGAAAAGGCCTTTGACAAAATTCAACAACCCTTCATGCTAAAAACTCTCAATAAATTAGGTATTGATGGGACATATCTCAAAATAATGAGCTATCTATGACAAACCCACAGCCAATATCATACTGAAAGGGCAAAAACTGGAAGCATTCCCTTTGAAAACTGGCACAAGACAGGGATGCCCTCTCTCACCACTCCTATTCAACATAGTGCTGGAAGTTCTGGCCAGGGCAGTCAGGCAGGAGAAGGAAATAAAGGGTATTCAATTAGGAAAAGAGGAAGTCAAATTGTCCCTGTTTGCAGATGACATGATTGTATATCTAGAAAACCCCATCGTCTCAGCCCAAAATCTGCTTAAGCTGATTAGCAACTTCAGCAAAGTCTCAGGATACAAAATCAATGTACAAAAATCACAAGCATTCTTGTACACCAATCACAGACAAACAGAGAGCCAAATCATGAGTAAACTCCCATTCACAATTGCTTCAAAGAGAATAAAATACCTAGGAATCCAACTTACAAGGGATGTGAAGGACCTCTTCAAGGAGAACTACAAACCACTGCTCAATGAAATAAAAGAGGATACAAACAAATGGAAGAACATTCCTTGCTCATGGTTTGGAAGAATCAATAGCGTGAAAATGGCCATACTGCCCAAGGTAATTTATAGATTCAATGCTATCCCCATCAAGGTACCAATGACTTTCTTCACAGAATTGGGAAAAACTACTTTAAAGTTCATATGGAACCAAAAAAGAGCCTGCATCGACAAGTCAGTCCTAAGCCAAAAGAACAAAGCTGGAGGCATCAGGCTACCTGACTTCAAACTATACTATAAGGCTACAGTAACCAAAACAGCATGGTACTGGTACCACAACAGAGACATAGATCAATGGAACAGAACAGAGCCATCAGAAATAATGCTGCATATCTACAACTATCTGGTCTTTGACAAACATGACAAAAGCAAGAAATGGGGAAAGGATTCCCTATTTAATAAATGGTGCTGGGAAAACTGGCTAGCCACATGTAGAAAGCTGAAACTGGATCCCTTCCTTACACCTTATACAAAAATTAATTCAAGATGGATTAAAGACTTAAATGTTAGACCTAAAACCATTAAAATCCTACAAGAAATCCTAGGCAATACCATTCAGGACATAGGCATGGGCAAGGACTTCATGTCTAAAACACCAAAAGCAATGGCAACAAAAGCCAAAATTGACAAATGGGATCTAATTAAACTAAAGAGCTTCTGCACAGCAAAAGAAACTACCATCAGAGTGAACAGGTAACCTACAGAATGGGAGAAAATTTTTGCAACCTACTCATCTGACAAAGGGCTAATATCCAGAATCTACAATGAACTCAAACAAATTTACAAGAAAAAAAAAAACAACCCCATCAACAAGTGGGCAAAGGACATGAACAGACACTTCTCAAAAGAAGACATTTATGCAGCCAAAAAACACATGAAAAAATGCTCATCATCACTGGCCATTAGAGAAATGCAAATCAAAACCACAGTGAGATACCATCTCACACCAGTTAGAATGGCCATCATCAAAAAGTCAGGAAACAACAGGTACTAGAGAGGATGTGGAGAAATAGGAACACTTTTACACTGTTGGTGGGACTGTAAACTAGTTCAACCATTGTGGAAGTCAGTGTGGCGATTCCTCAGGGATCTAGAACTAGAAATACCATTTGACCCAGCCATCCCATTACTGGGTATATACCCAAAGGACTATAAATCATGCTGCTATAAAGACACATGCACACGTATGTTTATTGCGGCACTATTCACAATAGCAAAGAGTTGGAACCAACCCAAATGTCCAACAATGATAGACTGGATTAAGAAAATGTGGCACATATACACCATGGAATACTATGCAGCCATAAAAAATGATGAGTTCATGTCCTTTCTAGGGACATGGATGAAACTGGAAAACATCATTCTCAGTAAACTATCGCAAGGACAAAAAACCAAACACCGCATGTTCTCACTCATAGGTGGGAAGTGAACAATGAGAACTCATGGACACAGCAAGGGAAACATCACACTCCGGGACTGTTGTGGGGTGGGGGGAGGGGGGAGGGACAGCATTAGGAGATATACCTAATGCTAAATGACGAGTTAATGGGTAGAGCAAAACAACATGGCACATGTATACATATGTAACAAACCTGTGCATTGTGCACATGTACCCTAAAACCTAAAGTATAGTAATAGAAAAATTAAAAAAATTTTAAAATAAAAAAAAACAGAAAAACACATCAAAAAAAAAAAAGAAAGAGAACATGAGAGTTCTAAGGGAAGAGGTCATGAAAAAAGTGACATTTAAGTTTGTTCTAAAATATTAACAACATTTAGGTGGCCAAAAAGAAATACAAAAAAGACATTTTGATGGAAACACATTATAAGCAAAAGTATGGAGACATGAATGAGTACAGCTTGTGCTTGGGACAATAAGCATAAAATGAATGCTTGATGAATCTATGCAGGGGTTAAGAGAAGGGCGGATAAATTAATAATGCCTAATTAGGTATCCAAATGGAATAGTAGATCAATTTGTGTTCATTATCGAACACTCCATGCCAGGCATCGGTTAATATTTCCAGATGTGGGTTTGTTTAGTGCTCATAACATTCCCATGAAGTCGATATCATCCCCTACCTAGAGATGCAGAAACTGAGGCGTGTAAAGCTTGAGTTAGAAAACAGGAATTTGACAAACATTTTTAAGCCCCCATTATGTGGCATAAAGTGCCAGAGTTATTGATAGTCAATATTTGAATTCACATCTGTTTCACTACAAAGACCTTGCACTCTCACCATCCCATGTTGCCAATGTCCATTGGAAAACCCAAAGCTCATCTAGAGTTTTGAATAAGTGAGTGTCAGGAGGCAACTACGACTGAAATTTCAAGTTAACACTAAGTATCACATCCTCATGGTGCCTAACAATGTTTTCCAGCCCTATGTTAATGTAGTGTCCCTTTTATTGCATCCTTTAAAAGTCTTTCTTAGTCATAAAAAGTAGTTTCTAAAACTGTAGTTATAAATGGGGCCATAAGCTGGTGCTTTGCAATTCAGATGAAATCATTAGAAGGCAGCACTGACATCCTATCTTACACTCCTCATGTGGAGGGTGGCTCAGACTCTGCAGGCTACAAACCTGAGCTGAGACACATCAGAAAGAGCAAGTTAGTGGGCTACATTGCAAAGACTTCAGAGAAAGAAAGTCACATCACATCGTCTCACAGCTATGTGTAGAAAACCATAATGGGCTTAAATGAGATTTAAATTAACTGGACACATGCTTGCAGTGACAATTATAAAGACCTTCAAACAAACAAGAAAATTGGGCCAGAAAAGAAGCTATGTCTAAAACTTCCTATTAAAAAAATGACTTCTCGCTCTTTCTGCTTACACACACATACACACACACGCACACACCCCAACACACACACACATCCCAACATACACATTCCAACATACGAACACACACTCACATACAAACATACCAACATACACACAGATGCCAACATACACACATGCTAACACATGCACACACACAAACACCAACATACACATATGCACCAACATACATATGCTCATACCCACATACACTAACATGCTTGTGCACACATATAAACACCTATCACTTGCCACTGATTTAGCTGCAAAAATTATGCCTTACAGGAAGACTATTTTATTTTTTATTTTAATTTTTTAATTTTTTTTTTTTTTTGAGACAGGATCTTGCTCTGTCATCCAGGCTAGAGTGCAGTAGTGCGATCATGGCTCACTGCAGCCTCAAACTTCTGGGTTCAGGTGATCTTCCTGTCTCAGCCTTCTGAGTAGTTGGGATTACAAGCATGTGCCACTGTGCCTGGCTAATTTTTTTATTTTAAATTTTGTACAGATGAGATCTCAGTATGTTGCCCAGGGTGGTCTCAAACTCCTGGGCTCGAGCAATTCTCCTGCCTTGGCTTCCGAAAATGCTGTGATTATGGGTGTGAGCCACCACGCCTGGCTGAGAAAGATGATTTTAAAATGCATGTACTACTTAATTTCAGGCAATCCAAATACAACAACCACAGGATCTTAGACAAAAAACTACATGAGTTTAATATGCAGCAAAATTATTTACTTATTTAATTGAATCTTCATGGAATATTTGCCTCCAGAGTTGAAGTTAAGCAACTAAATGTTATGGAACGAATATAAGAGCTATAGTCTAAACAGAGTTCTAGTAACCACTTACCATTTACTAGTAATAGAACTTCAGAAAGTTCTATATTATCTCACTCTAAGTTTTATTGCCTACAAAATGAGTTAATATCTACTACATTGCATGGTTTTTGTGAATGATAATTGAGATCAAGTAAAGTGACTAGTCCTGCATCTACCATAAATAGAGGGTATTCAATGAATAGTAAGCCCATTAACCTTGTATGTGGTTGTCTTGTTTGGGATCCCTGAGAGGCGGGCCCTTAGACACAGATTCAAGTGTAAGCAGTTGTTTGGGAGGTGATGGTAGGGAAAGGGAGAAGGGATGCAGAGAATGAGGCTGATAAAGAATGAGTCATCCAGCCACAGGGCTTTGGGAAACTAAAGCTCAGTTTCACTGTGGAAATCTGGGTGACAAAGTAGAATGTACCTTAAATTATACCAAAAGAGAAGTGAAGAAGCTGGGCTGTACCTACTCCCCATCTTTCCTGGACAAAGGGGTGCCTAGTGTGATACAACTCTCTGTCATTTCTGCCTTGTCATATATGCTTGCCTAGGGTGCTCCCCTTGGCCAAAAAACAAAAAGTTCTCAAGCACAGACAGCCACATAAGTTCCCAGTAAATGACCCTCAGAGTTGAAGGAGGTGAGGGCCAAGAGGATGTGGAGAACATCAACAACATCTACTAAAAGAATATGTAGAAAAAATATTTTAAAAATATCCTCTTTTCCAAGATTCATCCCTTTGCCTCTTCTAAATGCCATAGGAACAGTAACCATAAGGGTCTCATTTCCTGATTTATCCCAAGCTTCCTGTACATAGAAGGTATTTCATAGGTATTTTGATACATTTTATAATACATACTACTTATTCTTTACTTCTTAAGGAAAGTGATGCAGATACATTATTTACATATTATTTCTTTTGATCTTTGTTATTTCTCTATTTTCCTTACTTAATGGAGGACAGAAACAAATAAAGAAATTAAAAAAATGTACTATATATCTGACTCCCGAATCCATGAGGTTAATTACCATCATATCACCTTCCTCCTCACTCTCACACCTTTGCAGACCTCCTTCACTTCCTCCTTCTCTTTAGATATCACAGCATGCCTTCAAATTCCCTGTCTCTAAAGTGAAGCCCTTTTCCTCCTCCACAAATTTCTGCTTATGTCAAGGGTATCAGACTCAGATCCTCTGAGTCATCCCTGATTGCTGCTCAACCTCCTCAGTACAATATTCACACGTATATGTATTAGTGTATGCTACCTGTCCTTTAATTGATTCCCTGCTATGTGCTAACAAGATATATGACTTGGATCTTATGAAGAATCCTCTTATGAATATTTGTGAAAGTCCACGTTAATCTGCACATTCATATCTTGAGAGAAACAACAGTTAAGGACCGCAAATGAACACAAGTAATGCTATATGCAAAAGTAAGATGATAAGATTATAAAATTTTCCAAAGTGTTTCTGTGACTCCCTTTCTTCTCCTGCAGTAGACCCTCTATTTCAAAGTACGATTCCATCTTAAAGAGAAGAAGAATCTGGCTTTTTTTTTTTTTTTTCATATCTTGGCTGTTAATGACCCCCTTGGAATCACAGTGAGTAGCTGGAGGTTAGGTTATTCATTACTGCTTTATTGCTGGCTAGAACTGCAAAAGTTCTTAGGAAAGTTTAAGACAAAATCTTTAATTTTTGGCAGTTTCTTCTCAGGCTTAGATGCTGGCGGAACATATTTTTTAAGGCTCTGTGATAATTCTGTAATTGGGAATTTCAGATCCAAAAAAGTCTTTTAAATCCTAAAGACATGAAAATATACAAAGTAACTACTTATATCTCAAATGGAGACAATGTCATCAAGATGAAGATAATGGCGTAATACCATGTTGTACTGGTTGAGTACTTACATCCACAAACAACAGCTATCTATTGTCTCCTATGAAATGAGAATAGCTAGCCATGGTGGATGCAGAGAGAATGAGATGCTCAGAGACATACCCTGGGGGAAGTGAAAGAAGGGAATGCATAGTGATCTCATGTCCTAGATGGAGTTTGAAGCACAAATGGAAATTTTCTAGGTGAACTGCTGTCTCTCTCGGCTACTCAGAAGTCATAGAATTATCCATAAGGTCTGATAGACTCTGCTAAACAAAGGAGGTCATGAATCTGCTGACCATGATAGAGGTCTAATTCCAAGGTCTAATTCTCTGTCTAGGAATTTGTGCCATTTTCTCTAAAATGATGATCAAATGGCTCTTAACAATAGTAAGTATATGATGTATTGATAGAGAATAAGGAAAATCATCCAACATCAAAATGCCCCAGTCAGTCCTAACATACCTCAGTATTAAGAAATAAATGAAATACACCATAACCCAGGCATTTGCTTAAACAAGACAATTGCCAGACAAGCCTCTAGACCCCCATATTCCTTCAAATCATTTATATTCATCCCAAATGAAACCATGAGGTGCTTATTTCTGTAGCCCACTGAACTGCAAAGTTTCTACTACAAGGACAGCTTAATTCATATTTATTGTCTTGGAACCTATTCTACACTTTTATTTTCCTTTTTTTTTTTAATTTTTTAAAGAAATAAAGACTTACTATGTTGCCGAGCCTGAACTTGAACTCCTGGGTTCAAGTTGTTCTCCCACCTCAGTCTCTTGAGCAGCCAGGATTACAGGTGAGTGCCACCTGGACTGGTGATTTCCTTTTGTAAACATTAAAAGCTATTGCACACAAAATGGCAGTTACAGAGACAAATACATCATATGTTATTTTGCCTACCAATAAAATTAACAAGGCTAGCCTTCTAATATATTGGCTCCAGATATTTTTAGATAACTGAATCATAGATCCAGTTGAAGTCCCCTTCACAGCTCTGCCCCATAAAATTACCTCCTTCCCTCCTCGGAGGCATAACTGTTTTGAAGTTTGTGTGCATTCCTCCTGTCTTTTCTATATATTTTTGTATTTATAATTACAATTTAATTATTTTGTCTATTTTTGACTATTTGTACATCTTATTTAAAACGGACACACGAAAGTATAATTACACAGCTTGCCTTTTTTCACTTGACTCTATATTTGGGGACCTATCCAAGTAGATACATTTGGATCTTGTTACCATTTTATCTGATATACAGTATCCCATCCTGTGGATTTCCCAGCATGAAAAGCCTATTCCCATAATAATGTTGATATGGTTTAGATGTCTTATCTTGGTCAGTTCTCATGTTGAAATGTGACCTCCAATGTTGGAGGTGGGCCTACTGGGAAGTGTTTGGGTCGCAGGGGCAGATCCCTCGTGAATGGCTCAGTACCCTCCCCATAGTGATAAGAGAATTCTCATTTGATGAGTTTATGTAAAAGCTGGTTGTTTAAAAGAATCTGGTATCACCTCCTCTCTCTCTCTTGCTCCCTCTCTCATCATGTAACATGCTTGCTCCCTCTCTACTTTATGCCATTATTGTAAGCTTTCTGAGGCCTCACCAGAAGCTGAGCAGATGTTGGTGCTCTGCTTGTACAGCCTACAGAACCGTGAGCCAAATAAACCTCCTTTCCTTATAAATTATCCAGCCTCAGGTATTCCTTTATAACAATGTAAAATGGGTTATCACAGAAGTACATTACTGATAAAGCATAATTTTCTATTAAAGGTGTTGCTTCCTTTTTTGTCCTTCTCATTCTTAGGTAAGAATCCTGTCTGTATATACCATTTAGCATAGATAATACATGTTTGCTCACAGTTATCTACTGCATAGAAACTAGAGGATGAAAATTTAAAACCCAGATCTATCTATAGCCACTTATGTTAATATGGATTTGTCATATTCCTATTTTTACCACAGTTTTCTCATCTGCAAAATTAACTGGAATGTTGGGAATAAACCTACAACATTCATAAAAGTCACTTTCCCATTCATTTTCATGCACTACTCTGCTGGGCTGGTGGGCATAAGATTTCAGAACAAATAAAGCAGAAGTGTGTGAAAATGAACAGTGTTTTTAGATAAAATTTTATGGCCCCATTAATGGTTAGAAAATGAAGACTTCTAGGCTTGTTGTTATTTACACTTTAAATAATATAGACAGCTATATCATGCACAGGTGGAATGGAATACAATTCAAAGGGTGATAGAACATACCCCATCTTCACCCCATACAAGCACCCCACAATACCCATCACCTCACCTCCCATCAGCTCTCCAGAAGTCTGAGTTTGTCTTTCCCTAAAGGAATGTTTAGGTATGTCTTGGTGGGCAAAATGGAGTCATGAGATTTTGTGATAGGGTTGCAAGGAAATATTACGCCATTTCTGTAAAATCTTGTTGCCTCTGATAGCTTCCCTCCACACCTGTGTGATCTGCCTCCTTGCTTCTTCAGTCCCATGTCCACTGTCAATAATTGTATCTTCTTCTAGTATTGGTTTTCTTTTTCAGTACATCAAGCTTCTTTACAAGACAAAGGTTTTGCTTTTGGCCGATTTGGTCAGCCCCACTGAATCATGCAAATAAGAGGTGAAATGTTCTCTCAGCCTGCAACATTTTTCCCCTGCTCTTCTCCCAGTCAATTCCTACTCATCTTTTCAATCTTAGAAACTAAACTTAAAACTAAGCTAATCTTTCAAATCTTAAAAACTAAACTTAAAAACCAGACTAGAAGTCTAAATTACCCAACTTCAAAACATTTTATGCTCATTAGTAGCCCTTAGTGCAATTTTAAATAAATAGTTTTAGTGGAATGATTTGATGTCTTTCTTTTTTATGCAATTCTGTGCTGTGTCTAAATCTGCCTTTTTAAAATGTTTTTAATTGAATAAAATACTTTTTAGGGTCTGTCTATGTTGTCCAGGCTGTCCTCAAACTCCTGGGCTCAAGAGATTTTTCCACTTCAGCCTCCCTAGTAGCTGGGATTACAAGTGCACACCACCATGTCTTGCTCTGTGTATTTCTTTATTGCGCTGCCTAGCACAGTGCAGAAAACGGTGCAGAGCAAGCCAGTAGATACTCAATGAATTTTCACTGAAACCATGAAAGAAACTGCCCTCAAAATGCTGGTCCTATAGTGAACATAGTAGAAAATTATGTGAAAAAGTAAAAAAAGAAACCAACTTAACATTCTTTGTTTCTAGATGCAGCTTCTGTGAAATGGTGGACTGAAAATTCACTGTCCTCACTCTTCCCTGCTATTTCTTTTTGGATTGGTCATTGGGTGATGCCCAAGTTGTTTTTCATTTCAAATAAAAATGAGTTTGTTTTGTTATTTCTTCAATACATTATCAAAATTAGAAGGAGAGGAAAATTAACGAATGTGTCAGATTCCATCCAGTGTGTGTTTTGTTCTATGCTATTTCTAGTCTCCAGCCTTTTGTCTTTTTCTCTCTTGCTACTATGCAGTTGTCACAAAAGCAATACGATTTCTCTTGGCACTATTATTTATCTGCCTCTTATTAACTCAATATAGACATCTGAATTTGTGTTAACTCAGCTAAGAAAACCAAATGCATGTATGTATGTATATAGACACACACGCAGAGTGTGTATGTGAATGAGAAAGAGTTTGCCACTGATAGGGCTTCTATTTTAGATTTCCAAGCTTACAAGACAGTTGTTTTTACAAGTTTTTGTTTCCCTCTCCACTTTTCCAGAGGGAAGATTCTGATCAATCTGTAATCTCTTTTATACCAGCAGCAGAAAAACTCAGTTCGAAGCCCTATGAAATGGTATGATTGACTTTAGCATAAAGGGTCAAAAAAAAACCTCACTATAAAAAGTGATTCAGAACTTTATGCATCTGTGATTTTCTACTGCATAAGTTAATAATTAGGTCATTTGTTCTCAAATTTTTGTGTGTATCAGAATCACCTGCAGTGCCTATTAAAATGCAGATTGCCAGGCCACACACTCAGAGTTTCTGATTCAGCATGTCTGAGGAGGGGTCAGAGACTGCCTTTCTCATTAGGTTCTCAGGAGATGCTGATGTTAGTCGTTCAGGTTTACACATCGAAAGCAGCTGCATTAAGTAGTTCACAGATAGACATGTTGTTGGGACAAGGGAGCTGTATACTTAAGGTTCATGTTCTCAAAGAAGATCCCTTTGCAATGACAGAGATGGCCATTCTTGATGAACTGCTTAGTAGGATGAACAGAATTCTGGCAATGCTTGACCCAGGACCTGGGAAAATACATATCCCTACCCTACCCAGGAGAGTGGCTTTTAGTTATCAAATATTGCTTTGGAAAGTTTTGTGTGTTTTTTTGCCATTTAATAGCCCTATAAACCAGGACAAAATTTGTTTTCCTTTCTGTGCCTCAGTTTCTCAGGTATAAAGTGGAGATAAAAAGATCTATTATCAGTAATTGTAAATTTTCATAAAATAATGTGGTAAAGACCTCCACATGCTATGTGGAGTACAGTAAGTGAAAACAAATCGTAGTTCCCTTCTCTTACTGAAGATTCATATTGGATAATTCTTAGAACACGTATTTCAGCTTTTTCTTTTGGATACATTCAAGTAAGATAATATTCCAAAAGTGATTCCCCAGATTGGCAATCAATCTGGGCAGATAAGAAAGGAAAAAGGCTTGGAATCTATTTGTGAAGTTGGCCCCATTGAATCATGCAAATAAGAGGTGGAATTTTTTTCAAGGACAAGATGAGGGAAGAAGGGGGACTCCATTACTGGCTTTAGATGTCAACACTATCCCAGAAGCAAGGAGGGCAATTAATAAATAAACCTTCAAATTATTGGAAACGTTGTCTCTGTGGCTAGTAATGTAGGCAGGCTATGTATTTATACCAATATTCCCAGATGGTGTCTTCACAATCTCATAGGAAACAAATGTAGCTTTGGAGAAATAAGCAAGGTACTAAAGAATAGTCTTCCTGTCCTCTAAGGAAGGCATATAGCATGTAAAGACAAAGTCTCTGTTTAATGCTGGAGTCTCCTCATTAGGACTAGTTCTGCCATTGAACTAATTAAGACGAATTATGGAAATGTTTTTTTCCTGGATTCTAGAATTCTTGGTGCAGAAAAGCAGCTCCTAAAATAATATTTGTATAATTCATTGAATTTATACTGGCCTCTAGAAGAAAATCTTCATGAAAATAAAAATTAAAAAAAAAACACACACAAGGTTCATTCACTGCAAAGCCATAGGGGTAGAATCTGGACTGATTAGATTTTGAATTGCTTTAAATAAATAATATAAAATCTACATTTATAATTTCTTTCATATTACCCTAGGTAGCCCTTTTCTTTTGGAATGTTTTATTTCTGAATGGGCATGTCACATTATAATGAATCATGGTCTTACAGTAATGCCACAAAAACACCTACATTTAGCTGAGGAAAGAAGCTCCTCAATTAAATTAGAAAGTAAATTAAAATCTTTAAATTGATCAAAATTAAAAGAGGTAATAGAAGATAATAAGACATACTCAATAAAGATTCAAAGCCTATGTTAGGTAGAGAAATATGTCCTGTAATTCTACAGACTGAGTTCAAACCTAGTTCCCTGTTTATTAACTATGCAACTAGAACATATGCTTAACTTTTTGGGTCAACTTCCTCATCATCACAGTGGTTTATAGAACACAACTAATAAAATGAATGGCACATAATTTGTGATCTGTGTTTTCCCTTTCTCCTAGTATCTTCAAAATTCTGGTAGGATTAAGCTAATTTGTGAGATGGAGTGATTTCAAAAATGCTCAAAGGTTTACCATATGTAATTTCAATGGTGTTCAGATAAAATTTTGTCTACTTACACTAAATATAAGGTAACTTTTCAAACCCCAGGTGAGTTGAACATAAAATTGCACTCTAACTGCTTATCAGTAAGTAACTTTTCCAGTATTACCATTTTCCTATAAATAACTGTTCTTCAGGGAAACCAACATATATCATCTAAAAGTCATCAGTGACAGAAAGAGAGAAATTATTTTTTAAAAAAAGGGAAAATGACAAACTCACTAATGGCATTACATCAGGTGATGATTTGAAACTGCTTTATCAGTTTGAATTCATAACTCTAATGGAGAAAGGATCAGAGTAAATAAGAATTTAAAATCTTATCTCTGCCTTCTCCAGAGTGCAGAGAACTTGCCCATAAATTCTTAATCATATTCAAAAGGAAGAGTTAAAGTAAATTATATTTTTCTCCCATGTAGGATTTAGCCTGGCTCATTACTGGATTTCCAATCATAGTCACATGACAAGATTTAAAAAAATTTATTTTTTGGTGGCTCAATTCATCAGCCATTGTGATAGACCTCATTTTTCTTCTTTTTAATATTTGATAGTAGAGATTTAGGTGAATAAGTAGAAAAAATGAAATGGTCTTATTTCTTATTGTCCATATCAGTCATTTTACTTATGGTCCAGATGATTTCTGCAACAATAATATCTCATAACGCAATCCCAGAAGCCTATCCAATCACTTTAATGAATTTCCACCAAGTATGAAAAATAATGCCCTTTATGATTAATTTAATGGTCAGAGATATAGTTGTCTGGATTTCTCTCCTAAACTGGCTGGTGTAGCAGCCTCAAACTCCCTCATATAATGAGAAAAAAATGGAATTAAACTTGAGAGCCTTGAGCCATATAATGGTTAAATCATATTTCTCTATTTTTCAAATCATGTATCTATAATAGCAAGGGAACTCGGGAAAGAGATAACTAATAAATGAAGGAATATTATGAGATAATAACTACAATTCTCTTTAAAGGTCATCTTTAGATGAGAAAGTATAATGCTCTATTAATATTGCTTGTCATTTAGGACTGGGCATCATTTTCTTAGAGAAATATAACCCCAGATGTCACTTTTCCTCTCTCTCTCTCTCTCTCACACACGAAACAGATTAACATCTGACAAAGTGTTAATCTTGAGAAATACCTTGCCTTGTAATGGATTTTTAAAAAGAAAAAAATCATTCTGAATGAGGAAAAATGTTCTATTTCAAGTTACCAAAATTTAGCTCGTTTCTCTTTCTTTGGTTTTCTCTGGTTGCTTAATCTCTAAAGAAGATTTTTCAGATCTTTTCATCATAAAACAAGGTGTAACCACATCTTTCTCTTTACTATAAATGACAGTCATGTAGTTATATTTTTTAGAAGTTATACAAATGAATGAAAATCCTTAAGATTTAACATATATTTATAATCAACCAGTTTAACAATTTATTACTTTAAAATTTTATTGTATTTAATAAAGTTGATGCTAAATATGTTAAAAGAAGAAATGAGTAAAGTTTCATGAATGTGTTCTATTAGATAAAATAATGCTCAAAAATACAATGTGAAATTATTTGAATCCCATCTATTAGAGAGGGATACTAACATTACTGGTTTGAGTTAGGCAGGGTTAGAATAATTTTAACCTAAACTTATCTGATTTCTAATTCAGTGTGATGCCCCTACACAGCATTGCCTTTGGACTTATGCAAATATTTTTTAGCTGAAAACTGGAATGTCAGACATGTGTTAACCAATGTATGTATACTAATTTATTATGCAAAATGATATGAAACAGAGTATATTTTTATTTCTATTTTATGAATGAGAAACCTGAAACTCAAGAAATTTGAAAGTTGAATCACTGTCCTCCAAGTTCATAGAGGTCTTGGTAGAGCTGAACTGTGAACCCAAGTATATCAGACACTAACGTCTGTGTTATTAATCACAGTGTTCTCCTGCTGGCCAATCTGAACAGAGTTGAGCTGAAAACATTGGTTTACAGAAATGTGAGTCCACATTCATAACCGAGGAAGAGAGGCTGAACTTCAGGCTGCTTTGGCCTGAAGGTGCTGAGATTGGAATTCCGTCCTTGATTTGAGTAATGCCAACCTGAGCTCAGAGTCTTCATTCTTGCTATAGTAGAGATCGTCACTCAAATCTAGTAATGAGGGAAGAAACTTTAACTTATTGAGCAAATGACTGTTGGGACTTTTTTAAAAAATGTGCAAATAGGAATATTGTGGAGAGAAGCAACCCAGTTTGGAATTGTTCAATTCTTGTATACCATGCCTCATAGCACAAATTCATATGTCACCCTCACATTGACACACACTACTGAGGGCTCAATTGGAGTAGCTATAGCTAATGACTCACCTACAGCTGGAGGACGCCTGCTATACACAAAGCACATAAAGACAGAACCCTCCACAAGGCCCCTCAAGGGGGCTCTTCAAGGCTGTAACCTTTAATAAAATAGAGAATTTGGGGTAATAAAATTGTGGACATAAAGGATCTCTCTGATAGATGATCAGAGACAATGGATTTTGTTTCGTCAGTTGAGCTTTTAGCAATCTTTAAAACAAATGCTACCAGTCTTTTTCATTTAGTATAGAGACTTCTGTTTACACCATATATTGTCTATATAACTTGTCATGTAGTCAGATAGTTTTCTGTGGAAGTAGTCAATGATATAGGCACTGATAAATTGAGTGATTGGTTAATGTGATCACTCAATGTGATCTCTGATCCAAAAATGTGGAAGCAAAAAATATGTTCATGTCAGGGTCATGATAAGATCACTAATGCTATCAATAGAATAAAATCTATTCATCCATTATATGGAATCTAGCAAATTCTTGAGTAGTCTCTGTCAATACTAAGGAGAATTCCATAATAAAATTCAATGAGAATTTTCAGCATCTCATCTTAACCTTTTATCTTAAATATGTGGAAAAACAGAATCAATGAGGTGACGTTATATTTTCAAGGTGACTGAGTGAATGTAATATCCAAGACAGAGCTAGAAATCAAATTTCTTTATTCCAGTCCAGGACCCTTGATGGAATACCACACTGACCTATTGGCAATTTTATGTAAATATTAGAATACAATTTAGTCAGGTCCCAAAAGTTTTGGCAAGTCATCACATTCCCAAAGGTTTAGTTAAAGCCAGTATAATTTCACTCTTCTTTCTTTATCAGGTTCTATAAGAATAAAAGCAAAATATATCGGCTAGCTATCAATGTGTTACAAGCCAACCCAAAAATAATAGTTAGAAACAACTATTTATTTAGCTCATACTTTTGTGTGTCAGTAACTTGGATGGAGCTCAAATGGGTGGTTTTTCTCATTCTAGGTGTAGTTACTTATGTATCTGTGATCAGGTACTGGGTCAGCTGGAGGCTGATCGATCTAAGATGGCTCAGCTAGACTGGCTCATCTTGGTCCCACGTGGTCTTTTATCCTTCAGCAGACTAGACTGATTCTGATAACATAGTGACTGGGCAGAATTCCCAGGGAGATAGTGAAAGCATCCAAGACCTCTTATGGCTTAGGCACATAACTAGCACAATATCACTTTTATTACAACTTGTTGAATAGAGCAAGTCATAAGACTAGCTGGTATTCAAATGGAGGATAATAGATTCTACACCTTAATGACAGGTAATGTAAGTCAGATGTTAAGGGCATGGATACACACAGAGGAAGATCAGGGCCTCTTTGCAAACAATTTCCACAAAGAGAAGAGATTTTCATAAACTTCTCGCTGCATTTGCAACATTGGAAATAAGGTGGATTAGAAGTTGAAACCAGTGCTTCCATTCCATATTAACCTAAGCCTTGTGATAATAGGATCAATATCCTTAAATATATACCTTCAAGTATAAAAACAGACTGGGAAAAATCATTTTTGATGAAAAAATATATCAGCAATATGGGCAATTGTGAATAGACATTAAAACCAACAAAGCACAAATGGAAGTAAAAATATCTGAGACATATTCTTTCTACATCTTTGCCCACATCTTTCTGGTCTGCTTTGCTGGTTGCATTTTCGCCACCACTCCTGCAAAGTTTGGCTGCCATAGGAGTCTGTCCTTAGAATTTTCCCCTTTGTTTTTATACTCTCAAACTAGATGTCATCAATCCCATCACCTTGAATATCACAAATATGCTGATGGCTGTCAAATTTAATTTGCATTGAGAGCTTTCTTCTAAACTCCAGATTTTTAAGCAACTGCCTAACCGACATTTCTATTGTCCATTCAAATTCATCATGCCCTAATCTACTGAATTGTTTGCACTAAAATGAAAAATCTTCCAAACTCTTTAAAATCAAGATTAATGGCACTACTGGTATCCATCCAATGTTCAGGTGAAAACTAGTTGTTTCCCAAATTCCTTATAGTCATCCATCAATTTTCTTGTTTAGTTTCTAATTCCAAAATACATGTCAAATCTGAACACAGTGTTCAGTCCAACCAACATTGCCCTTATCTGCAATAGCCTCCTGCTGTTCTCCTAGCTCCTAGAGCCTATCCTCCACAGAGCAGTCAGAATGAGCTTTTAAGAAAGTACAATAGACTATGTCACTATGCCCGGGTAATTTTCGTATTTTTAGTAGAGACGGGGTTTCACCATGTTGGCCAGGCTGGTCGTGAACTCCTGACCTCAAGTGATCTACCCACCTCTGCCTCTCAAAGTATTGGGGTACAGGCATGAGCCACCGTGCCCAGCCCTATTTATCAATTTATCTGTCAATGGACATTTGGTCTTCTTTCTGTCTTTTGGCTATTGTGAATAATGCTGCTGTGATTACTGGTGTACAAATAGCTGTTTCAATCCCTGCTTTCTTTTTTTTTTCTTTTTTTTATTATACTTTAAATTTTAGGGTACATGTGCACAATGTGCAGGTTTGTTACATATGTTATACATGTGCCATGTTGGTGTGTGCACCCATTAACTCGCCATTTAGCATTAGGTATATCTCCTAATGCTATCCCTCCCCCATCCCCCCACCCCACAACAGGCCCCAGTGTGTGATGTTCCCCTTCCTGTGTCCATGTGTTCTCATTGTTCAATTCCCACCTATGAGTGAGAACACGCGGTGTTTGGTTTTCTGTCTTTGCGATAGTTTGCTGAGAATGATGGTTTCCAGCTTCATCCATGTCCCTACAAAGGACATGAACTCATCATTTTTTATGGCTGCATAGTATTCCATGGTGTATATGTGCCACATTTTCTTAATCCACTCTATCATTGATGGACATTTGGATTGGTTCCAAGTCTTTGCTATTGCGAATAGTGCCGCAATAAACATACTTGTGCATGTGTCTTTATAGCAGCATGATTTATAATCCTTTGGGTATATACCCAGTAATGGGATGGCTGGGTCAAATGGTATTTCTACTTTTAGATCCCTGAGGAATTCCCACACTGACTTCCACAATGGTTGAACTAGTTTACAGTCCCACCAACAGTGTAAAAGTGTTCTTATTTCTCCACATCCTCTCCAGCACCTGTTGTTTCTTGACTTTTTGATGATCACCATTCTAACTGGTGTGAGATGGTATCTCATTATGGTTTTGATTTGCATTTCTCTGGTGGCCAGTTATGATGAGCATTTTTGCATGTGTCTTTTGGCTGCATAAATGTCTTCTTTTGAGAAGTGTCTGTTCATATCCTTCACCCACTTATTGATGGGGTTGTTTTTTTCTTGTAAATTTGTTTGAGTTCATTGTAGATTCTGGATATTAGCCCTTTGTCAGATGAGTAGATTGCAAAAATTTTCTCCCATTCTGTAGGTTGCCTGTTCACTCTGATGGTAGTTTCTTTTACTGTGCAGAAGCTCTTTAGTTTAATTAGATCTCATTTGTCAATTTTGGCTTTTGTGGCCATTGCTTTTGGTGTTTTAGACATGAAGTCCTTGCCCATGCCTATGTCCTGAATGGTATTGCCTAGGTTTTCTTCTAGTGTTTTTATGGTTTTAGGTCTAACATTTAAGTCTTTAATCCATCTTGAATTAATTTTTTATAAGGTGTAAGGAAGGGATTG
This sequence comes from Symphalangus syndactylus, assembly GCF_028878055.3. Taxonomy (NCBI): domain Eukaryota; kingdom Metazoa; phylum Chordata; class Mammalia; order Primates; family Hylobatidae; genus Symphalangus; species Symphalangus syndactylus. The sequence goes on from NC_072428.2 coordinate 19,199,232, forward strand.
AGTTTCAGCTTTCTACATATGGCTAGCCAGCTTTCCTAGCACCATTTATTAAATAGGGAATCATTTCCCCATTTCTTGTTTTCATCAGGTTTGTCAAAGATCAGATAGTTGTAGATATGTGCCATTATTTCTGAGGGCTCTGTTCTGTTCCATTGGTCTATATCTCTGTTTTGGTACCAGTACCATGCTGTTTTGGTTACTGTAGCCTTGTAGCATAGTTTGAAGTCAGGTAGCGAGATGCCTCCAGCTTTGTTCTTTTGGCTTAGGATTGACTTGGCAATGCAGGCTCTTTTTTGGTTCCATATGAACTCTAAAGTAGTTTTTTTCCAATTCTGTGAAGAAAGTCATTGGTAGCTTGATGGGGATGGCATTGAATCTATAAATTACCTTGGGTAGTATGGCCATTTTCATGATACTGATTCACAGCTACTTGGGAGGCAGAGGCAGGAGAATTGCTTGAACCCAGGAAGCGGAGGTTGCAGTGAGCCAAGATCGCACCACTGCATTCCAGCCTGGGTGACAAAGCGAGACTGCCTCAAAAAAAAAAAAAAAATGATAACTAGAATGTTGTATATACATGCAATAGAATATTATTCAGCCTTAAGAAAGAATTCTCAGGCATGCTACAACATAGATGTACCTTGAGGATACTATGCTAAGTGAAAGAAGTCAGACACAAAAGGACAAATATTGCATAATTCCACTTATATGAAGTACCTAGAATAGGCAAATTCATAGAGCCAGAAAGCTGATTGGTGATTGCCAGAGATTAAGGAGAGGGGAAAATGGGGAATTAATATTTAATGGCTATAGAGTTTCAGTTTGGGGATGAAAAAATTCTGGAGATAGTAATAGCCATGCAACATTATGAATGTACTTCTGAATTGTCCATTCAAAAATGCTTAATAAATTTCATGTTATATATATTTTACCACAATTAAGAAAAAAAAAAGTACAATAGACTATGTCATTTTCCTGCCTTAACATCACTAGTGGTACCCTCAGTATAATTAGATTAAAAATTAAACTCTTTACTTACTACAACAACTTAAATGGTTTCACTTAACTTGAACCTTGACTTCATGTCCACTTCATCTCTACACTCCCTTTTGTTGTTCCATCCAAGTCTTTATAAATGTGCTGTTCCTTCCATTTGAAATATTCCAAATGGTGTAAAATCTGTTTATTCTGCATGGCTGCCTTCTCTTCATTTGGGTGCCAACTCAAATGGAATAGTATCAGGAGGTTAATCTGAGACCTTAGCTACACTAAGCAGAACAACCCCACCCCAGTTACTCTACCATATGGCATTTTTGTATTTTCATCTTAGCAGTAAAAAATAATTGAAATTCCTCTTTTTTTTTTTTTTTTTTTTTTTTATTTGAGACAGGATTTTGCTCTGTCACCCAGGCTGGAGTGCAGTGGTGCTATCACAGCTCACTGCAGCCTCAAACTCCTGGGCTCAAGCAATCCTCCTCTCTCAGCTTCCTGAGGAGCTTGGACCACAAGTATGTACCACCATGACTAGTTTATTTTATTTTATTTTATTTTTAGTAGATAAAAGTTCTCACTATGTTGCTCAGGCTGGCCTCAAACTCCTGAGCTCAAGCGATCCTCCACCTCAGCCTCTGATATTGTTTGGCTGTGTCCCCACCCAAATCTCACCTTAAGTTCCCACATTTTGTGGGAGAGACCCAAGGGGAGATAATTGAATCATGGGTGCAGATCTTCCCTGTGCTATTCTCATGGTAGCGAGTAAGTCTCACAAGATCTGATGGTTTTAAAAATGGGTCTCACTGCACAAGCTCTCTTTTTGCCTGCTGCCATCCACATAAGATGTGACTTGCACCTTCTTGTTTCCCACCATGATTGTGATGCTTCCCCAGCCATACGAAACTGTAGATCCAATTAAAGCTCTTTATTCTGTAAATTGCCCAGTCTCAAGTATGTCTTTATCAGCAGCATGAAAACAAAATAATGCAGTAAATTGGTACCAGTAGAGTGGGGCATTGTTGAAAAAATACCCAAAAATGTGGAAGAAACTTTGGAACTGGGTAACAGACAGAAGCTGGAACAGTTTGGAGGGCTCAGAAGAAGACAGAAAAATGCGGGAAAGTTTGGAACTTCCTAGAGACTTGTTGAATGGCTTTGCCCAAAATGCTGACAGTGATATGAACAATAAGGTCCAGGCTGAGGTAGTCTTAGGTGGAGATGGGAACTGGAGCAAAGGTGACTCTTGTTATGTCTTAGCAAAGAGACTGGCAGCGTTTTGCCCCTGCCCTGGAGATTTGTGGAACTTTGAACTTGAGAGAGATGATTTAGAATATCTGGTGGAAGAAATTTCTAAGCAGCAAAGCATTCAAGAGGTGACTTGGGTGCTGTTAAAGGCATTCAGTTTTATAAGGGAAGCAGATCATAAAAGATGAAAAATTTGTAGCCTGACAATGTGACAGAAAAGAAAAACTCATTTTCTGAGGAGAAATTCAAGCTGGTTACAGAAATTTGCATAAGTAACGAGAAGCCGGATGTTAATCACCAAGACAATGGGGAAAATGTCTCCAGGGCTTGTCCCAGGACATCATGGCAGCCCCTCCCATCACAAGCCAGGATGCCTAGGAGAAAAGGGTTTCTTGGGCCAGGCCCAGGGTCCCTGTGCTATGTGCAGCCTAGGGAGTTGTTGCCCTGCATCCCAGCCACTCCAGCTGTGAATAAAAGGGGCCAAGGAACAGCTCAGCCTATTGTTGCAGAGGGTGGAAGTCCCAACCCTTGGCAGCTTCCATGTGGTGTTGAGCCTGCAGGTGCACAGAAGTTAAGAATTGAGGTTTGGGAACCTCCACCTAGATTTCAGAAGATGTAGGGAAATGCCTGGATGCCCAGGCAGAAGTTTGATGGGGCTCTCATAGAGAACCTCTGCTAGGGCAGTGCAGAAGGGTAATGTGGGGTCTGAGCTCCCACACAGAGTCCCTACTGGGGCACTATCTAGTGGAGCTGTGAAAGGAGGGCCACCGTCCTCCAGGCTGCAGAATGGAAGATGTACTGACAGCTTGCACCGTGCACCTGGAAAAGCCACAGACACTCAACATCAGTCTGTGAAAGCAGTTGGAAGGGAGGCTGTACCTGCAAAGCCACAGGGGCAGAGTTGCCCAAGACCATGGGAACCTACCTCTTGCATCAGTGTGACCTAGATGTGAGATATAGAGTCAAAGGAGATCATTTTGGAGATTTAAGATTTGACTGCCCTGCCGGATTTTGGCCTTGCATGGGGCCTGTAGCCTACCCCTGTGTTTTAGCCAATGTCTCCCATTTGGAATGGCTGCATTTATCCAATGCCTGTACCCCCATTGTATCTAGGAAATAACTAACTTACTTTTGATTTTACATGCTCATAGGCAGAAATGACTTGCCTTGTCTTGGATGAGACTTTGGACTGTGACTTTTGATTAATACTGAAATCAGTTAAGACTTTGGGACACCATTGGAAAGGCATGATTGGTTTTGAAATGTGAGGACATGATATTTGGGAGGGGCCGGGGCAGAATAATATGGTTTGGCTGTGTCCCCACCCAAATCTCATCTTGAATTCCCAGGTGTTGTGGGAGGGACTGTGGTGGGAGATAACTGAATCATGGGTACAGATGTTTCCCATGCTGTTCTTGTGATAATGAATAAGTTTCATGAGATCTTATGGTTTTAAAAATGGGTCTCCCTGCACAAACTCTCTCTTTGCCTGCTGCCATCCACATAAGATGTGACTTGCTCTTCCTTGCCTTTTGCCATGATTGTGAGGCCTCCCCAGCCACATAGAACTGTAAGTCCAATTAAACCTCCTTATTTTGTAAATTACCCAGTCTCAGATATGTCTTTATTAGCAGCATGAAAACAGACAAATACAGCCTCCCAAATGCCTGGAATTACAGTCATGAGCTACCATGCCCAGCCTTTTCTCTTTATTTATTTATTTTTATTGTCTATCTTTCTCTCCTAGAATATAACTTCATGATGACAAAATCATGTTGTTCACTACTGTTCTCATAAGAGATGCTTGCTAAATATTTGTTAACCTCTAATGATCTACAAAAATCTACTTACTGAAACACATAGGGCAAACTCTTTTGGCTGCTCCCCATGCCCCTCCACTGACTCAGTAGAAATTTATTATCTCTAAGACTAACTTTTTAATTTTGTTTTGTTTTGCAGGAGAATACTTTAATGATTGTTGACTTCTAAAGGCCTTTTAGGCTCTGAGTAACTTAAGGCTAAACTTAAGAACTTTATGCCTAATCACTGAATGATTAATAATTCAAGCTAGATTTCTATGACCCTAATTCTCAACGCAACTACTGCCCTAAAATATTTGTTAAACTACTGATTATTAAATCTCATAGTAAAAGAAGTAAACCTAGAAATCAAGAAAATATTGAATAAAGGTAACTCTCTTAAAATGTCCAAATTATTTAATCAGAAGTTTTGCTTTCTTATTTTTCAGACCAGGACAGAATTCAATCTTTCATGTCTCTTGAGGTCACCATTGGTACTTCTCTCCTCTCACTACTTTTAAAATGACTACAAACATTAGAAAAACACAGGGTAATTTATATGAATAAATATGCAGATATTTGGCAAAATGATTAGATAAATTTATATGTCTAAGTTAAACTATCTTTTAAATTAATACGTTTTTTAGATATTATAATTATCCTGTCTAATAATAATTAATGTGAATTATCCTAGGACCCTGGAAGCTAGCCTAAATGCCCAAAAAACCAAGGGGAAGGAAAAAAAAAAGTAAATAACCCAATGTGGTATGTTTTTTAAACTCAAGGCTGCCAAAAAATACACAGCAACCTAGTTTTGGACTGAATTTAATAGATTATAAATTTTTCAGATGGCAATTAACCTTAGTAAAATATTTCTATCTACCTTAAATGTCTTAGTCACTTGTTCTGAATATAAAATAACTTACTACAGATATTAACTAAGTGCTTCCTTGTTCAGTGTAGCATGAAAAATTTAACACCCCAAATATTTTCTCCTTTATAAATTTGTGAATGTAATAGTTAAGACTGTGCTGTATTTTTGTTCATTTGAAAATGGATACTATACAAAGAGGTACTGGATATTTTTTTCTATAAGAAGCTAAAGAAAATGCTATGTTTATAGTTGACAGTACCCAAATCTGATTCAGTTCAAATACTTGTCATACTTGTGAAGACTGGACACAGGCAGAATGCTTTCTGCCTTGTGACTTTTTCTAACCTGTAAGATTTACTGAAAAACTCATAAAATAGCTTATATTTCCTGAAGCTTTGCTTTGTGATCATTTCATTATCTGGATGATATCATTACAATTTTGCTTTCCTTTTAGATATAAAATCATGCTACACTTCTCTGACACAATGAAAAAAAAAATCTAGCAATATTGAACTTCACTTCTGGGTTTCCAAGATTAGCACATTGCAAAGAGTGAACCAAATCTACTTCGTCAATAAGATGCCAAGGTTCTTGTCATGGTGAGCATATTAAAAAGGATGATTCTGAAGAAAATGTGTCTGTAAACATTTGGCATAACCTTAAAATACATTACAGAAACAGTCCTGAAAAAGAAAACAGAAAAGAGGCAATCCATCAAAAAAGTAACAGGTATTTTCTCTATAAAAGGAAGACAAGGAATTCAATTTATGGCCATGGTGTAGTTACAAGAAATGAATTTACTCTACTAGCCTACACAACTAGAAAACCAGACAAATATTAATCAACTGTTCTCAAACCTTGGACAATGGACTGATGGGACTATGATACCAGAGGGAAGGAAAATAAAATGAGCTTTGTAGATGTTCCAGATTACTGTACGGCCTGAGGGAAGATCCCAGGCTGTAGAGTAGGGAGAGGGAGCCCAAATAGAACTCAGAAGTCTCATTGTGTGAAAGAGAAAAAAGTAAGTGTTCATGGGGGAGAAAGTGACTAGAATTTGTGGGACAGAGTACTGAAAAGAAGAGAATTGCCCAGATAACTCTGTAGATACACAGAAGAGTCACCCGAAGTCTTTACCTTAGTATTTATCTGTGTATAAGTGAAAGGAAACTAGCTGAGGATAAGAAAAGAACTACTGGAAAGGAGAAGGCAGAATAATTTCCAGGGTTCACACAAGGCTAGAAATAATTTGCTTTTCCCTGACCGGGTAGAAATGCTTCCTATCATATGGGGCATCCGGTAAAGTTCTCAGAAAGAAATACCTTATGTTTGGAGCTCAATTAGATCTAGACTAATAAAACAGTCTGAACCCACCTTAAAAGAACCTAAAAGCAAGTCTCAAAAGGAGCAATTTGAACCCAAACAACTTTACTGTGTACCAGGAAATAATCAAATACTATTGAAAAAAAAACACAATCCAACATTCTACAATGTAAAATTATACACAGTATCCTGCATCCAGTGGAAAAATTTTCATGTGTGCAACAAAGCAGGATATTATCACCCACGGCAGGAGAAAAAATTCAATAGATACATATCCATAAATGATAGAGATTGTAAAAATACTAGACAAGTGTATTAACCAGGGTCCTCTAGAGGGACAGAACTAATAGGATAGATGCGTATATAAAGGGGAGTATATTAAGGAGTATTGACTAACACGATCACAAAGTGAAGTTCCACAATAGGCCATCTGCAAGCTGAGGAGCAAGTCTGAGTTCCAAAACCTCAAAAGGGGGAAGCCAACAGTGCCACCTTCAGTCTGTGATCGCAGGTCCAAGATTCCAAAAGCTGAAGAACCTGGAATCTGATGTTTGATGACAGGAAGCATCTAGCATGGGAGAAAGAGGTAGGCCAGAAGAATAAGCCAGTATAGTCTTTCCATGTTCCCCTGCCTGCTTTTATCGGAGCCACGCTGGCAGCTGATTAGGTGGTGCTCACCCAGATTGAGGGTGGGTCTTCCTCTCCCAGTCCACTGACTCAAATGTTATATCCCCACTAAAATTCTCACATGTTCATAAGGGAATAAGTATGATCACTGCAACATCACACATGGTATCAAAGAGTAGGAAGCAGTCTGGGTTTCCTCTAAGAGAGTGGTAGGTAAAGTATGGTGGACGCACTATGCAATCACAAAGTACAATAGATTCAAGTACGCAGGGAAAATGAGCAAATATTAAAAATACAGGCTGGGCACTGTGGCTCATGCTTGTAATCCCAGCACTCTGGGAGGCCGAGGTGGGAGGATCACCAGGTCAGGAGATCAAGAACATCCTGGCTAACACAGTGAAACCCGTTCCTACTAAAAATACAAAAAATTAGCCAGGCATGGTGGCGGGTACCTGCAGTCCCAGCTACTCGGGAGGCTGAGGCAGGAGAATCGCTGGGAGGCAGAGGTGACAGTGAGCTGAGATCACACCACTGCACTCCAGCCTGGACGACAGAGCAAGACTCTGTCTTAAAAAACAAACAAACAAACAAAAACCATAATGCTGAATTAAAAAAAATAAGAAATAGAATGAGATCTACAAAACAATTTTCTGTTAGTTATATGCAATAAGATAATAATATATTTTACAAGGGACCATACAATAAAATGCATATGGAACATGTAAGAATATTTGAGGGGAAAGGGAATGGAATTGATCTAGGTGTTAAATGTGAATAATTAGAAAAAAGAAACAATAAAGGGGTTTTGCAAGGGCAAGTTACAATAATGTGCCTTGAACTCAGGAGTATGATTAGTTCAATACTGTCTAGCTGATGTCAAAAAAAGAAAAACAGAGATAAAAAACTCAATATAGAAGGTAAGATCACAAAGGTGAAAGGTGTAACAGCTATATGAACATCAAATGGAAAAAGTAGAGTGCTTTGTTTCATTTTTTCTAACATACTTTTGCAAATAGGCCCAGAGATCCAGCAGTGAAAAATGAATGAGGCTCTGTGAATAAAATATCGTGTTATAAAAATAAAGCTGCTTTACTTCTACTCTGATTTCTGGGCAGGGTCACAATGCAAAGATAAACATGATTCTGTCATTTGTCCAGAATAAGTCTATATAAAATTTCCCAATTTAGAACTGGAAGGAAATTCAGGGATCGCTTAGCTCAAACATTTCAATTTTAAACAACATGGAAATAGTTGGCCACCATTCGTAAGTGACTTGCATAAAATATACACTAGGTGAGTAGAATAATTGGGCCTAGAATCCCATTTTCTGCCCTGTTCCATGAGGTCCCCTTCTCTTTTGCCCCACTGAACTCATCACTGACTTGAAGAACACACCAGATGTGGAGGAGGCCACACTACAAACTATGGTGACAAAACACTCAAAGACCCAAATAAAATTATGCCTCAATCTGAAGCCTTTGAAATGAGTTTTCCCATGTACTTGATTTGGGGTTGCTTTTATTAAAAACACGCTTTTGGTTTCAATACTTACTAATGAGATCATATCTTTCTTTAAAAGATTAGCACTCGTTTTTTTGCCTCAATAAAAAATTCGAAAAAAATTAAATTACATTACTTTGAACGAAATATTTCATGATCCTCATTTGAAGCATGAAGTTATTTATGGTCACAGGTAAAGAAAGTACAGAAGATTCTGTCAGATCATTTCTTATCCCAAAGACATAACCTGGAAGTTGTGTCTTGTTACCTTATTTCTAGAAAGCTTATGTTTATTACTGTTAAAACATTCTTACAATTAATTATGTACATTAAGTAAATTAATCTCTCTTCTGGGTCAATCTTCAATTGTAGAATTTATATCACTTTTTGTCCTTGTCCTCCAAGGTACTGTTTCCAGTTTGTACTGTACATCAATAATGCAATATTATGCAGTGCTTATTCTATTTATTATATCCCATGTAGATTTAATTTTTTTATACTTTTTATTTTTTCAACTTTGATTATAAATTCAGAGGGCACATATGTAGAATTTGTAGCAAAGACAAAAGACATATTGCATGACACTGAAGTTTGGAGTATGAATGAATCTGTCTCCAGAGTAGTAAGCATAATACCCAATAGGTAGTTTTTCAGCCCTTGCACCCCTCTGGCCCTTCTCCCTCTAGTAGTCCCCAGTATCTATTTTTCTCATATTGATATCCATGTATACTCAATGTTTAGTTTCCACTTATACGTGTGGACACGTGGTAACTGGTTTCCTGTTTCTGTATTAATTCATGCTTAGAGTAATAGCCTCCAGCTGCAACCTTTCTGCTACAAAAACATGATTTTTTTTCTTTATTATGGCTGTAGAGTATTCCATGGTGTATATGCACCACATTTTTGTTATCCAGTACAGAGTTGGGTTTATTCCATGTCTTTCTATTGTAAATGGTGCTGCAATGAACAAACAAGTGCATGTCTTTTGGACAGAATGACTTATTCTCAATTGGGTATATACACAGCAATGAAATTGCTGGATCAAATGGTAGTTCAACTCATTTCTTTGAGAAATCTCCAAACTGCTCTCTACAGTGTCTGGACTAATTTACATTCCCACTGGCAGTGTATAAGTGTTACCCTTTCTCTGCAACCTCACCAGCATCGGTTTTTAGACTTTTTAACAAAGGCAATTCTAACTGATGTGACATGATATCTCACTGTGGTTTTGATTTGCATTTCTCTGGTGATTAGTGAGGATGATCATTGTTTCATATGTTTGTTGGCTGCTTGTATGTCTTCTTTTGAGAAATGTTGGTAAATGTTCTTTGTCCATATTTTAATGGGGTTATTTGGCTTTTGCTTTTTGAATTGTTCGTGTTCCTTACAAATTCTGGATATTAAGCCTTTGTCAGAGGCATAGTTTGTGAATATCTCCTCCCATTCTGTAGGTTGTCTGTTTACTCCCCTGATAGCTTCTCTTGCTGTGCAGAAACTGAAGAGTTTTATTAGGATTCACTTGTCAATTTTTGTTTTTGTTGCAATTGTTTTGGAGGACCTACACAAATTCTTTACCAAGGTCAAAGTCAAGAAGGGTATTTCCAAGGTTTACTTCTAGGATTTTTATACATTGAGGTCTACAGTTGAGTCTTACATGTCTTGAGTTAATTTTTATATATAGTGAAAGAGAGAGGTCTAGTTTTATTCTGCATATGGCAAGCCACCTATCCCAGCAACATTTAATGAATAGGAAGCCTTTTCCCCATTGCTTACTTTTGTCAGCTTTGTCAAAGATCAGATGGTTGTAAGGCTGTGGCTTTATTTCTGGGTTCTCTATTCTGTTCCATTGGTCTGAATTTTTTACCAGTACCATGTTGTTTTAGTTATAGTAGTCTTATAGTATACTTTGAAACCAGATAATGTGATGCTTCTAGCTTTGCTCCTTGTGCTTAGGAATGCTTTGGCTGTTTAGGCTCTTTTTAGGTTCCATATGAGTTTCAGAATAGTTTTTTTCTAATTCTGTAAAAAAATTATATTGGTAATTTGATAGGAATAGTATTGGATCTGTAAATTGCCTTGGCCATTTTAATAGTACTGATTCTTTCTATCAGCATGGAATGTTTTTTCTACTTGTTTGAGTCATCTCTGATTTCTTTGAGCAGTGTTTTGTAATTTTTATTGTAGAGCTATTTCACCTCCTTGGTTAGCTGTATTCCCAGGTATTTTATTATTTTTGTGGCTATTGTAAAAGAAATTGTATTCTTGGTTTTGCTCTCAGTAAGGCTGTTATTGGTGTATAGAAATGCTACTGATTCGTGTACATTAATTTTGCATCCTGAAACTTTACTAAAGCCATGATATGGTTTGTCTGTGTCCCCAAATAATCTCAACTTGAATTATGATCCCCATAATCCCCACGTTTCCTGGGAGGGACCCAGTGGGAGGTAACTGAATCATGGGGTGGTTTCCCCCATTTGTTCTCATGATAGTGAGTGAGTTTTCACTAGATCTGATGGTTTTATAAGCGTCAGCATTTCCCCTGCTGACACTCATTCTCTCTCCTGCTGCCCTGTGAAGAGGTGCCTTCCACCATGATTGTAAGTCTCCTGAGGCCTCCCCAGCCACACAGAACAGTGAGACAACTCAACCTCTTTTCTTTATATATGACCCCATCTCGGGTATTTCTTCATAGCAGTGTGAGAACAGACTAATACAAGTCGTTTATCACTTCTAGGAGCATTTTGTAAAAGTCTTAGGGTTTTCTAGGTATAGAATCATATCGTCATCAAAGAGAGATAGCTTAACTTATTTTCCTATGATGACATTTATTTCTTTCTCTTTTCTTATCGCTTTAGATAGGACTTCCAGTATTATGTTGAATAGAAATGGTAAGAGTCAACAGTTTTGTCTTGTTCCATTTCTCAAGGGGAATGCTTCCAGCTTTTGCCCATTCAGTATAAGATTGGCTGTGGGTTATTTGAGGTATGATCTTTTGATGCCTATTTAGTAGGAGGTTTTTAACATTAAAGGATGTCAAATTTTATCCAAACCTTTTTCTGTTTCTATTGAGATAATCATATGGCTTTTGCTTTTAATTGTATTTATGTGGTTAATATATTTATTGAATTGCATATGTTGAACCAATTTGTATCCCAGGAATAAAGCCTAATTGATACTGACAAATTACCTTTTTGATGTCCTGCTGGATTCAGGTTGCTACTATTGTGTTTAGAATTTTTGCATCTATTTTCATCAGGGATATTGGACTGAAGTTTTCTTTTTTCATTGTGTCTCTGTCAGATTTTATTATCAAAATGATACTGGTTTCATAGAATGAGTTAAGGAGTAGTACATCCTCCTCAATTTTTTAGAATAGATTCTGTAGGAATGGTACCAACTCTTCTACGTACATCTGGTAAATTTTAGCTGTGAACCCATCTGGTCCAGGGCTCTTTTCAGTTGGTAGGTCTTTTATTACTGAATAAATTCAGAACTCATTATTGGTCTGTTCAGGATTTAAATTTCTGCCTGGTTCAATCTTGGGAGGTTTTGTGTTTCCAGGAATTTCCATTTCTTCTAAATTTTCCAGTTTGTTTACATAGAAGGGTTGATAATAGTCTCCAAGGATTTTCTATATTCCTTTAGGGCTGTCACCTTTGTCATTTCTGATTGTGCTTATTTGGATCTTCTCTCTTTTTTCTTTGTTCATCTAGTTACCATTCTATCAATCTTGTTTATGCTTTCAGAAAACAAACTTTAGGTTTTGTTGATTTTTTAAAAAAAATTTACTACTCAATTTCATTAATTTCTACTCTAATTTTGGTTATTTCTTTTATTCTGCTAGCTTTAGGGTTGGTTTGTTCTCATTATTGTAGTTCCTCTAGATGCAACGTTAGGTCGTTTCTTTGACATCTTTTAAACTTCTTGATCTAGGCATTTAGTATTGTGGGATCTGACCAGCAGCCCACAATGCAACGGGGCTCACTCTTTGTTCCCAGGTGGATCGGCAGGTTGAGAAATAATAGACACACACAAGATAGTGAAAGCTGGGTCCTGGGGGGTCACCGCCTTCTGGTCCCACGGTGACAACAATGCACTGGATATACCAGCATTTATTATTAAATTCAGTGAGGGTGGGGGTAGGTTAGTGAGGGATTTAGGGTCATTTGATTATGAGGTGAGATGGTCACATGGGGATGAAGTAATTCTTTAACATTTGTATGTAGAAGTACAGTACATTTGTATATAGAAGTACAGTATACAGAGATAAGAATTTATAATATAGTGTGTGCATCAGTAATTTCTAACAGAGCCTTAAAACAGAAACACAATCTTTCCATAACCTATGATTAGCAAGATATTAATCAGCAGTAACAATTGCAACAAAAGCTGGTTACAAACAATCCATGGAAACAGGACGTGAAGCTAGACAACCAGTTAGACCAGAAATTCTCAGAAGGGAGAATGCCTTAACCCTAAAGAGGCCTAGAAGAGCCGTGGCAAGATGAGGGCGTTTATAGCCCTATCTTATCCATATGGACAGGTGCCCCCCATGCGTCCATTTATAGGCTCTCCACAAGGGTCGCATTCCATTCCCAGAGCTATGAGCCTCTGCTTTTCTGGGATAGGAATCTTGGTGATGTGAAACCTCCCTGACTACACGTCCATTCATAGGCTCTCTGCAGGGGGAAGCATATCACGTGCTGTTGGCTCGTTCTGGCAGTCCAACCTGAAATTGTCTTTACACAATCCTGCATGCAATTTTTTATTTACAATAATCGGGAGCATTTCATCTTTTATTCCATAGCAATAGTTTCAGGGGGTCTCCCTACAATTTAGTGTTATAAATTTTCCTCTTAACACTGCTTTAGCTGTATCCCAAAGACTCTGGTATGCTGTGTCTCTATTTTCATCAGTTTCAAACAATTTTTGAATTTTTTCTTTAATTTTGTTATTTATTCAAAAGTCATTCAGCAGCAAGCTGTTCAATTTCCATGTAATTGTGTTGTTTTGAGAGATCTTCTTGGTATTGATTTCCATTTTTATTGCACTGTGGGTTAAGAGTGTGGTTGGTATGATTTTTTTTTAATTTATTGAGACTTGGTTTATGATGAAGCATGTGGTCATTCTTAGAGCATGTTCTACGTGTAGATGAGAAGAATGCACATTCTGTGGTTGTTGGGTGGCATATTCTGCAGATGTCTGTTAGGTCCAATTGGTCAAGTGTTGAGTTTAAGTCCAGAATGTCTTTATTAGTTTACTGGCTCAGTGATCTGTCTAATGCTGTCAGTAGGGTGTTGAAGTCTCCCACTATTATTGGCTGTCTAAATCTCTTTGTAGGTCTATAAAAACTTGTTTTATGAATCTGGGTATTCCAATTTTGAGTGCACATATATGTAGGTTAGTTAAATCACCTTGTTGATTTGAACTCCTATTATGTAATATGTTTCTTTGTCCTTTTTAATCGTTGTTGCTTTAAAGTCTGTTTCATCTGATATAAGAATAGTAACCCTTGTTCTTTTTTGTTTCCCATTTGCAATGATAGATCTTTCTCTATCCCTTTCCTTTGAGCCTGTGCATGCAGTTATATTTGAGATGGGTCTCTTGAACAGAGTAGAAGGTTGGGTCTTGTTTCTTTATTCAACTTGCCACTCTACGCTTTTTAAGTGGGATTTCTGGCCCATTTTCAGTCAAGGTTCATTTTGATATGTGATGATTTGGTCCTGTCATTGTGTTGTTAGCTGGTTGTTATGTAAACTTGACTGTGTAATTGCTTTATAGTGACTGTGCACTGTGTACTTACATGTGTTTTTGTGGTGTCAGGTATCATTCTTTCATTTTTGTGCTTAGCACTCCCTTAAGGACCTCTTGTAAGGCAGATCTAGTGGTAACAAATTCCATTAGGGTTGGCTTCTCTGAAAAGGATTATATTTCCCCTTCACTGATAAAATTTACTTTGATGGGATATGAAATTCTTAATTGGAATCTTTTTTCTCTTAGGATGCTCAAAATAGGTTCCCAATTTTGTCTGCCCTGTAAGGTTTCTGCTGAAAGGTCCACTGTTAGCCTGATGGCATTCCCTTTGTAAATGACCTGTCCCTTCTCTCTAGCTGCCATTAAGATCTTTTATTTCATGTTGACCTTTGAGAATTTTATGACTATGTGTCTTGGAGATGGTCATCTTGTATAGTCTCACTGGAGTTCTCTGATTTCTCAAATTCTTTTATTGAATTTGCATGTCTAACTCTCTAGCGAGATTAAGAAAATTTTCATAGACTGTATTCTCAAATATATTTCCCAAGTTGCTTACTCTCTCTCCTCTCAGGAATGCCAGTTACTCTTAAGTTTTGACTCTTTACATAATCACATATTTTCACAGAGTTTTTGTTCATTTTTAATTTTTTTCTCTGCCTAAGTTGATTTGAGTGAGTGGTCTTTGAGCTCTGAGTTCTTTCTTCAACTTGGTCTATTCTGTTGTTAATGCTTCCAACTGTATTATGAAATTCCAGTAATGAATTTTTTAATTTCAGAAGTTGCTTTTTAAAATGGCTACATCATCTTTCAACTCTTGAATTGTTTTACTGTTTTCCTTGGGCTGGGTTTCAACTTTCTCCTGTATCTTGTTGAGCTTCATTCTCATTCACATTCTGAATTCTATGTCTGTCATTTCAGCTATTTCAATCTGGTTAAGAACCAGTACTGGGGTGCTAGTGTGGTCACTTGGAAGTAAGAAGACACCCTGGGTTTTAGACTTGTCAGGGTTCCTGCACTGGTTCTTTCTTATCTGTGAGTGCTGGTGTTCCTTTATCTTTTGACGTTGCTATGAGTTGGATGGAGCTTTTTATTTTTATGTTCTTTATTTCTCTTGAGGGTTTGACGATGGTATAAGTTGAGTACAGTTGATTGGCTTTATTTCTGGATGCTTTCAGAGGGCCAAGGCTTTGTATGGGATTTTTATTCATGGCTAGCATCCTGTACTAGTTTTCACCAACAATAAGTGCTGGAAGAATTCTTTAGTGGTATAATTCAGGCTGTGATCCAGTAGATGGTGCTTAAGAGTAAGGGAGGGGAGACAGATTCTTGCTTAGTCATGTGCCCCTTTTGTATTTCAATGTGTTCACAGCAGTGCTCCTCTAACATCTGTTCCATCTCTTTCCCATTTTGTAACAACCATATATTCTGCATGGGATTAACCTCATTCCTCTTCCAAGGTAAACAGTTCAGTTTGCTGCTTCTTTTGCCATTGTTATTGGCCCAGGTTGGGGAGCAACACCTCAACAGCCTCATTCAGTTCAAGGTGTTCCTCTGACCACAGTTGCTAGCTCTTATTGGTCAAATCAAATGAAGACCAAGAACTTGAACTTGCCAGTTAAAGACTCCTTTTTACACTCAAGGCTAACCTCCAATCCCTTGTTTGGTGTACAGGTGTGTGGGCTACAGCCACAGGTGTCACTCTGCTTCATAAAGCAACCACATTGAGGAAAAGGAAGATTATTATACTGATGAGAAAGCAGAGCTGAGAGAATCTCAGAGAACAAGACCTGGCACTCTGAAAGAACTATGTTAGACAGCCACTCCACTTTTAGGTTTTCTATTTTAGGAGCCAATACACTACTTTTATTTTAAAACCTATTTAACTTTTTGGGGGGTTATGTGCAACCAGAAAATCCTGAAATTAGATAAACTGTAGTTTTACTATTCAGAGGTGTGTGTGTGTGTGTGTGTGTGTGTGTGTGTGTGTGTATGTGTGTGCGCTGTCTATGTGTTTCAGTTAAAACATTTTAAAACCAAGTTGGGAATCAATAATACATACACTTTTGTAGGCTGTTATTTTGATAAAGTTATGAATATATGTGCATGTTACAAACTTTAATCACATCATTTTAATAGCTTCATATAATTGCATTATATGTTTACATCATAATTTATTAAATCTAGCTTTTATATTTGGACACTTAGGCTGGTTCTAATTTCCTACTGTCTAAACAGCAATATACTAAAAAACTTTGCAACTATATTCTCTGCCATATTTACGCTTATCTCTTTGGAATAAATACCAAAATATGTGACAACTATAGGGTTAAATACCATATATAAGTCTAAGAATTTTAATTTGCATTATAAATTTTCCCAAAAAAGGCAATTCTACCCCTAAAAAATGTATAGCAGTCCCCATTTCAATATTTCCTTTGTTATACAGTTCTTTTTGGTAGTAAAATATTGATAACAAACTCCTTCAAAGTCATAATTGTAAATTATAATACACACATTTAATATTGTTGATGTTAATAATATAATAGATAAATTAAAACTCTACCATAAGTTTCTGAGAATTAGGTATTATGAACTTATTTTAAATCAAAAGAAACATTTCAAGTACAAATAAGATTTCTGATATAACATAGCTAACAAATTACAGAGCAATTCAATTTTACTATTGCTGAATCCAATAATCTCTAGAGCGCAATAGAAGTCAAAATATGCCCTGTGAAATTCCAACCCAGATAAAAATATAGTGACCTTAAATTTTATCAGAGTTCACTCATGACATATTCATATTGACACAGCACCCATCAAGATAAGCATGTGTGCAAGATTTTTCAATTTTAGTGAATTTTCATTAATAATAATTACATTAAATTAAGCCAGGATGATTAAACAGACTTTCGTTGTGTACTTGCAGTATCTGCCATCTAGTAGTGCATGAATCACGTGTATAGCGAACATAATTCTCATTTTTAACACATGGTTAAATCTGAAAAGAGACCACAGATAACTAACACATCTTGCATTCACTAGACTATTTGTTTACAGAACTTAACCCATCCTGTATTAGTCCATTTTCATGCTGCTGATAAAGATATACCCAAGACTGGGAAGAAAAAGAGGTTTAATGGATTTACAGTTCCACATGGCTAGAAAGAACTCACAATCATGGAAGAAGGCAAGGAGGAGCAACTCACGTTTTACATGGATGGCAGCAGGAAAAGAGTAGAGAAAAGAACTTGTGCAGGGAAACTCCCATTTTTAAAACCATCAGAATTGTGAGACTCATTCACTGCCACAAGAAGAGCACTGGAAAGACCCACCCCCATGATTCAACTGCTTCCCACCAGGTTCCTCCCACGACACATGGGAATTCAAGATGAGATTTGAGGGGGTACACAGACAAACCATATTATTCTGCCCCTGGCAAATTTAATGTTCTCACATTTGAAATCCAATCATGCCTTCCTAATAGTCCCCCAAAGTCTTAACTCATTTCAGCATTAACTAAAAAGTCCACAGTCAAATGTCTCATCTGAGACATGGCAAGTCCTTCTGCCTATGAGCCTGTAAACTCAAAAGCAAGCTACTTACTTTCTAGATACAAGGGGCATACAGGCATTGGGTAAATACAGCCATTACAGGTGGGAGAAACTGGCCAAAACAAAGGAGCTACAGGCCCCATGCAAGTCCAAAATCCAGTGGGGCAGTCAAATCTTAAAGTTCCAAAATGATCTCCTTTGACTGCATGTCTCATATCCAGGTCATCCTGATGCAAAAGGTGGGTTTCCACAGCCTTGAGCAGCTCTGCCTCTGTGCCATTGCACAGTATAGCCCCACTCCTGGCTGCTTTCACAGGCTGGCATTGAGTGTCTGTGGCTTTTCCAGGCACACGGTGCAAGCTGTTGGTGCATCTTCCATTCTGGGGTCCAGAGGACAGTGGCCCTCCTCTCACAACTCCACTAGGTGGTGCTCCAGTAGGGACTCAGGGTAGGGGCTCTGACCCCACATTTCCCTTCCATACTGCCCTAGCAGGGGTTCTCCATGAGGGCCCTGCACCTTCAGTAGATTCCTGCCTTGGCATCCAGGTATTTCCATAGATCCTCTGAAATGTAGGTGGAAGTTCCCAAACCTCAATTCTTGACTTCTGTGCACCTGCAGGCTCAACACCATGTGGAAGCTGCCAAGGCTTAGGGCTTCTGTCTTCTGAAACAACATCCTGAACTGTACCTTGGCCCCTTATAGTCATGGCTGGAACAGCTAGGATGCAGGACACCAAGTCCCTAGGCTGAACACAGCACAGGGACCCTGAGCCCCCCTCCAGACCTGTGATGGGAGGGGCTGCCATGGAGACCTCTGACATGCCCTGGAGACATTCTCCCCATTGTCTTGGGGATTAACATTTAGCTCCTTGTTACCTATGCAAATTTCTGCAGCAAATTTCTCCTCAGAAAATGGGATTTTCTTTTCTATAACATTGTCAGGCTGCAAATTTTATGAAATTTTATGCTTTTCTTCATTTATAAAAATAAATGCATTTAACAGCACCCAAGTCACTTCTTGAATGCTTTGCTGCTTAGAAATTTCTTCTGCCAATATCCTAAATCTTCTCTCTCAAGTTCAAAGTTCCACAAATCTCTAGGGTAGGGGCAAAAGGCCACCAGTCTCTTTGCTAAAACATAAACAGAGTCACATTTGCTCCAGTTCCCAACAAGTTACTCATTTCCATCTGAGACCACTTCAGCCTGGACTTTATTGTCCATATCACTATCAGCAGTTTGGTCAAAACCATTCAAGAAGTCTCTAGGGAGTTCCAAACTTTCCCACATTTTGCTGTCTTCTTCTGAGTCCTCCAAACTGTTCCAACCTCTGTATGTTACCCAGTTCCAAAGTCACTTCCATATTTTTGGGTATCTTTTCAGTAGTGCCCCACTCTATTGGTACCCATTTACTGTATTAGTCCATTTTCATGCTGCTGATGAAGACATAGCTGAGACTGGGCAATTGACAAAAGAAAGATGTTTAATAAACTTACAGTTCCATGTGGCTGGGGAGGCATCTCAATCATGGCAGAAGGCAAGGAGGAGCAAGTCACATCTTACATGAATGGCAGCAGGCAAAGAGAAGAGAGCTTGTACAGGGAAACTCCCATTTTTAAAAACATCAGATCTTGTGAGACTCACTCACTCTCACAAGAACAGCACGGGAAAGACTCACCACTATGAGTCAACTACCTCCCATGACATGTGGGAATTCAAGATGAGATTTGGGTGGGGACACAGCCAAACCACATCATCCCTTTTGAGGAAAGCACACTGAGCATTTGCTGATAATATGAAGTAAGCTCAGATACAAGTGGTGAGGGTCAGCTTACTCTTTCTGATCTCAGATTGCAGTGGAACAGTATTTGATTTCTCCCTTAGGAATTTGGTACTCCAGATAGCAGTTCTGTGGCTCTTGCTGTAGACTGTTAGATGCAATAGGCTTGCAGGTCACATATCGATGGGTTCAATGGGAGATATGGGAAATTATTGGTTAGATGCACATGAACCATGGGCAGGAAAAAGAGGCTATAGAGAGCTGTCTGAACACTCTTGCTACAGTTATTCTGCCATGTATTAAATGCCATATATCAGACTTTTGACAGTGCTTTTTGAGTTTGTAATAAGTCCTTTTAGCAATGAACTAAAAAATAATGAAAATGCTTTATAAATAAAAAATTAAAGACTAAATTTTCTCATTTCAGAAAAGGTGATGATAAATGCTTAGCCTGGACAAAAATTTATCAACATTTACTTTCCATCATAGGAAGAATGTGATATCATTAATCCCATCTAAACAGAAAGACACAAATATACAGAAGAAATCTCTGCATCTACCTCAAAAGTTAATATTAATTTTTAAGAAAAATATTCCCTAAG
Source organism: Symphalangus syndactylus (assembly GCF_028878055.3). Taxonomy (NCBI): domain Eukaryota; kingdom Metazoa; phylum Chordata; class Mammalia; order Primates; family Hylobatidae; genus Symphalangus; species Symphalangus syndactylus. The sequence continues at coordinate 19,219,280 of NC_072428.2, forward strand.
GTGACAACTTAAAACTTGCAGCTGCAAAAGGTGCTACACATCACCTTATGATGGATGGCTTTTCGTTTAGATCTAATAATTATTTGTTTAAATTCATTCTGCCAATTTTCAATTCCAAGATTTCTTATGCACAAGGACTCAACCAGTTGCTGTTAATGGACTTTGTGAACAGAAAATGATCCTTGTAAACAGTTCAAAGATACAGATTTTATTTCAATATCTTAGGTGCTTCAAAAAGAAATTCACTAATTCCAATAATGATTTGATTTTTTAATCTAATTTATAAAACCAACATAAAACTTTTCAAAATTCATCCCAATGAAGGTGAATAATCTGACATTGTTTTCAGAAATATCAATAAAAAGTGTAGCAGTAAAGATAAAACTATTTTTGTAATATAAACTGATTTTGATGAAGTATGGTCATGACAAAAACATTTTTGCTAATTTCAGTGTGATAGATTATGCTTTCGTAAAGAACAATAATTGTAATAATATCTCCCATTCCACATGCTCTGCTTACAATGTGACCTTGGCACTCACTCTTAAAGTGGTTGGAGTCTATACCCCCTGACTTAAATGTGGGCAAACATTCGCTAATGTTCTAATAGCCTGTGACAGGTAGCTTATCAAAATGCCTTGGGTTTCTGTCTCCTTCCCTTGGGACACCTGCTCCTGTTCTCTTCTACGCTCTGAGGGACCCAAACAAACCCATTCAAGGAGACCATTTAGTGACTTGACATGTAAATGCTCCAGGCGAAGTTCAGCCAAGGTCCTAATCAACAATTAGCTTCATTCACCAGGTAAATGAATGACAATTTCTCCAGATGATCCTAGCCTCCAGCTGCTAAGTTACTTCAAACTTCTAATTCTTCCTACCTGAGGTCCTAGACATTGTGTGGCAAAGATGGGTCACCCTGTTGTACTCTGTCTAAATTCCTGACACAGACGATCTGGAGCATAACAAAGTTGTTATATGCCATAATGTGTTGGGAGGTAATTCATTAGGTAGTTATAGCTAACCAGTACATTTTTTAAAATGTTGAAGCAGAAATGTGTTTGAAATCTATTATGATGTACATATAATTCAAAACAGTTTATGAGACAGCCGTGATATTCTACAATTTGAAATAGAAGCTATGGTTGTCAGAAATTACACAACTACATTATATATAAGTGTTTAGAATAAATAAAATATAAAATGTTACATAGGAGCTGAGATTTAATACAAAAACTGTTTAGTACGGTGGCATGGACTTTTGACTCCTCAGCACCATTTATTGAGACTCACTCTTTAAAAATGTACTTTTGAAATCAATGTAAATATCCTATATAGGGTAAACATTTTATTAAAAAGTTATCCACATTTAGGTTACCTTTTGTCTGAAATCAGTTGTACATCTTTAATCTAATTATTTTAACAATACTTAACAATTATGTTAATATTTAACAAGTGGAATACATACTCAAGACATCTGGAAGCTTTCAGCAATTTGTAAATATTAAAAATGAGGCTTTCTTGCAAACAGGAATATATTGAAATTTTTCTTAAAATGAGGCGGGAAATCTTAAGAATGATAAAATGATAAGCATGACAAGATTTTGAACAGGATAAAATTTAATTTTTTTAATTCTGTAAACTTTGGAATATCTTACATTCTGAGGAAAATAATGGTATAGAGCTTTTTTATTGAAAGCATTTATATTTTGAATCAGCATGGTATTAATATTGAGAATTCTATAATTTATTTGAAAAATTTTGACCTTAAAAATAATTTCCAGAGCAAGATACTCGGAATGGAGTAAAGAAAGACAATGTCTATAAAAATATTTATGTAGACACATCTCCATGTTTCCAAATGCAAGAATAGTAAGAATATTCTTCATATAGTAGAATTTGATCTTATCTTACTAGGTATACCAGCATCTGGAGAGAAAGTGTTTGCTCAATTAAAAATACTGATGGACATCAACTAAAGATATCCATATCAAATATGTTAATAACATAATACAAATTTCAAATTACTGCAGTCAATTTGATGTAAAAAAAATAAGATCCTGGCCAGGAGTGTTGGTTCATGCCTGTAATCCCAGCAATTTGAAAGGCTGAGGCAGGTGAATTGCTTGAGCCCAGAAGTTTGAGACCAGCTTTGGCAGCATGGCAAAACCTCATCTCTACAAAAAATACAAAAACATTAGGTGGGCATAGTGGTATGCACTCATAGTCCCAGCTACCTGGGAGGCTGAGACGGGAGGGTCACCTGAGCCTGGAAGGTTGGGGCTACAGTGAACCATGATCATGCCACTGTACTCCAGCCTGGGTGACAGTGTGAGACCCTGTCCAAAAAAAAAAAAAAAATTTGTTCTTTAGAAAAATACTAATGATAAATTATTAGAAAGGAACAAGACTAAAAAACTGATTCAACTACAGGAATACAGACCAAGAATAATTATTTCATTTGTTTTCTTTAGTGTTCATCTCATTCATAAAATTTTTACTTTTTATAAAGATTTTGTTTTATAAAATAATTTTAAATAAGACTTTTTATGTCTACCAATATACTAAAATCAATTTTTTAGACAACAAATATTCATATATGTAAAATTATATTACTTGTAGTGGGTTTTTTTTATTTTCAAAAGCATTCTACTTGAACAGTAAGTTATGTGGCCACCTGAATATAAAGGAGATTTTTCAATAATTATTCAAAAAACCTTCACTTCAGGTCACTAAAGTAGAGATAATTCTCATAAGGTGCTAAGCCTTAGGAATCAAATCCATTTGGGGTCATTACACACAATTGGGAAAATAAATAGCTCTATGGCAGCTCCCCAGACCTACAGATTGCAGGTCTGATCAGAAGGCTGACAGAGAAATTTATTTTTTAAGTAGCAACACTACAAAGGACAAGGGAACGTGTTCAAGTGCTCAGTGGCAGATATTGGCTATAGTTAACTTGGTAGATAGTGGCTGCTCCTTCACCACTCTCCTATTCTTAACCTAGTGATTTACCCATCTGCTTTTTACCCATGGGCTTCCAAACAGCACTGTAAGTGTTCTAGAAACTCAATTAAGCTAGTGGAATCAGATGGCAGGAGGTAGACACTCTCTGAAATAGGCCAAACATTTTCCGCATTGGTCAGCCCTACAAAATTGAGAAAGAACTTTTGTTTTTCCTTCTACATATAGTACCAAATTAATGGAGCCTTATAATTTAAATTGTGTTCATTAGAATCTTCTCAATTAAAACTTCACAAAGTCAGGTTGCCTGTGGGGCAGAGAAACGGTAATGAGCCGGCATCTGCCAAAGTTAGGGCAATAATGATTTCAAGGTCATAGACTGGCAGAATGCTGAAGGAGAGATGATTGGCAAATATCAAAGACGCAGAAGAAGAAAGTGTATTCAAGCATTTGTTGAAATTGTGCCACTGCTAGAATTTATTTAAGTAGCTTTGAGAGAGTAAAATTAGCAGGGCTGTGAAGACATGCTTTGTGAATAATTCTCATGGCAAAGTAAATCATAATGATTTTGCAGCTAATCTAAAATGGAGAATAGAGAGCAAGAAATGGGGGCGGGAAGGGTGGAGAAAAAGAAGACAAGAAATACTGTTTTTTCCTTATTACTTTCTCAATTAGAGTCGCTAAGAAAATTCCCATATCTCACTGAGTATTTATTGAGGAAGGCATTTTGTCTTTAACTCACAGACCAAAAGAGAATCAGCTAATTATAATATGTCACAATCGTCATGCCTTCACCTATTTCTGAGTGTCTAGTGTGATTCAAACAGTGCTTGAAGTTCTGGGGATTTAGTAGGGAATAAAACAAGCAAAGCTTCCCCTTACAGAGTTCATGTTAGAATAGACACTAGGCAAATACCGGCTACAGAGAGTGACAGATGCTATTTTTAAAGGATGATCAGAGAAGATACTTGAGCAAGAGACTGTGATGAATTGAAGTAGCTAGCCACATGAATATCTGGGCAATGAGTGTTTCAGGGCAAAGAGCAGCCATTGAAAACGCCCTGAGTCAGCAACATGCTGAGGCCCATCAAGAGACAGAAGGAGTCCAGATTGTTCAGGAGTTGACACTGAAGGAAGCAATAGGGAAAGGAAATGAGGTAGAAATTTACCAGGCACCAGACCATCACAAAACACAGAAATCTAGGACCTCTTGGGCCAGGATTTTACAGCATAGAAGTCAATATATGAAAGTATTTGTTGAAGCCCTCATTGTGGAAAGAAAATTACTATTTTCAACTATTCACACAGTTTCAATGTATTGATACAGAATCTATACCTTTCTGGATTGTCTGCCATGGTCCTGTAAACAGAGCTACCTTCCCAGCATGCCCAGTAGTTGGCCAGGACTTCTTCCAACCTAACAATTCAGCCCCTGCATCCTTACTTAGCTTGTGGCAGGCCACCAGCTGCAGATTCTTTCTCTTTGAAGAAATTCTTTGGACACTACTTTTTAGCTTTACAAACACAACTCTATGACTCCTTTGGTTTCATCGCACCCACTTGCCTCTCACCTCAGTCCTAGAAGTTTCCATACCTGCTGTTGCACATCTCTGTCACCTCCCACAAAAACATACATACACATGTACACAGACAAACATCCCAACTATCCCACCTGCACCAGGTTGCTCCAACAAGATGCCGGCTATGACTGGTTATCTGGAACACTCAAATGATTAATCTTGATAACAGCATCGTATACAGGACCCCATGGACATAAATTACTAATTGATCTTTCCTGACTACCCACAACAATATTTGAAAAGCTCAGTGAAATTGAACATCACTTGGACAACATTATTGTGTGTTTGCATTTGGATGTTCAGAATCAAAAGAAGCTCTTCCATAATATTCTTATTTCTATTGCAGCTACATCAACCCATTCTCCAATGCAACAAAAGCCTATAAAGAGGGATAGGGGGGAGAGAGAGAAAGAGAGAGAGAGAGAGATATATACTTTAATGAAAGAATCTTAAATCTCATCCCTGCTGATCTTCCCCCCGCAGCCTTAAAATATTAGAGGTTTACAGGGCTCTTTGCAAAACTTGGTCAAGGAAAGTGACTCTCCAGGTTCCTATGCTTGATAACAGATATGATATTTTTATCTGATGTTTAAGGCCCTTCTGTGTCAAAGAGAAGTAGATGGCAACTCTCTATAAGCAATACTGTTGCAGCAGTTAAAATTGAGGCAAACAGATATGAAATAGGACATTTTTTTCCAAGTAGAGGAAAATAGGAATGAGCTGACATGTTTGCACAAGAAATCATGGACTGAATTTCCAAGACTTCAGGTCTCTATTCTTTGCAGAGGTTATTAGAGTCCAGCATCTTCTTTAAAGTTACTGATACATACAACAAGCATCACTGCTTCCTATGTCAATCCCAGGGCATCTTCCCATTAACCTTCCTTCATTCAAACAGAAGATACTCCTTATTGGAAATGTAACCAGTTTTTCATCTATGACAAGATGTTGCCCCTTCATCCATAGTTATTTATTTCCATAATAACTCATTTATAGGAGACCTTATTAAGAGCCAAACAAACAAAAAGAATGGAAAAGGAGAAAATTATGCTCAAAAATTATTATCCATGATTTTATTAACCTTTATTTTCCCTCTGAAAATCCCCACAGGTTAGAAAAACTACACGCTTCAGAACAACCATGTAGTTTGGCCTTATCAGATAAAGATTACAAAGTTGAATTTTTAAATGATCACACTGATGCAGATGTTTCTTAATTAAACCTCATCATCATTTTTTAAAAGCTTGAATGAAGAATTGGCAATGGCTGAAATCTCTTTAAAAAGAAGTAATTTCATGGATATGACAATATACAAATGAATGAATAAATAAAATACAATAAGGTTCAAGGATTCCTATGTCAACACAGTTCTTTCCTAGTTCTGTAAAATTCTACTGAGTTATATCAAGTTGATATGACTATAGTAAATTTTGTCTAGGCTTCTTCTTATAAACTGTATTTCCTAGATAGTATCACTTGACTCATTTTCACTCAAGATTTCCCTGTTAAAATAGACTTCCCTAGCTAGAACAAACTTAGATTGTCAATGTCCGTTGCAAAACAACAAAGAATCACACTAGTGTTGGCTAACCAGTCACCTATTTACCCATTTCCTTCAAAACAATTATTTTGTAAAAGTAATTTGCTACCCTTTCTTCTACTGTGTTTCTTCCTTGGTTTCTTCTCAAGTAATTGTCTTGAAGATCAACAACTGTTGTTTGCCTTTGATGGTGCAAACATATACAGTAGTTGGAGACGTTGTGTTAGTGGATAGTAATAATTTCAGTAAGAATATTTACTGAGTTTATTCAATAGACTTAAATCTCAGAAAAAGATGTGTTGTAAGGTAATTTTATATCCTGTGTAATATGATATTTTTTAAAAAGTGGTTTCAGTTGTAAAAGCTTGATGCAAATAAAAGTCTGTCATCTTTTCTAAGTGCTTAACTATTCCATGTGACTTCTGAACACATTGTCATTGGAAAGATTACACTAAAATGATATCAAATGTCCAATAAAACACAGAAAATTCTTCTGAATCTACAGGGTTAGCTGGCATGCTTGCCACTTTACACATATAAACCAACAGAAACTAAACAGGCAATGTATCTTCCAGATTCTCCCAAAGGCAAGATTTTTAGCTAAAATAAATTAGCTTTGAAGAAAGATAGACCTGGCTTTGGAAAAAATTATGAATTTTTAGATGAATCAGCTGCCCCAAAAGTTCACTGTGCATATAAGAAGTGGAAATATATACAAGTTAGAAAAACACAAACTTACTGTAAAATTGCACTTGTTACTATTTAGCTGTCAGAATAAGCAAAAAAAATCGAGAGCATTAGTAATTAACGGAACATAAAAAATCTAAAACTCAGTATTTGCAATTAACTGGTATTTTTCAGAAGTTAGTTGTTCAGAGGAACCAACCAAAACACCTGGAGAAGTTTGCTACAGAAATTTAGGTGGTAAAACTTTTAGTTTAGAAGTGAGGTCAATGCATGCTTGGTCTCTGATACCATGTAAAACTATGAGACTGAACAACCAAACCCAATGGCTCTTATTTTTAAACCTCAAATCATTTTTAATTCCATCTTATCTTACAGATTTTGCTTCTATTTCATCACACTCTCTCCATCACTGCTCAGACCTTTTTCAGCATTCCCTTGAATATTAGAATCATCTTGTACTAAACATCTTCCTGTCTTTCTTCATTTTTGTTCATCTTATATACAGAGCCATGAATGATTGTTCCAGATCTGTTCATGGATTCCTCATTTTCTTAAGAACAAAGTGCAAACTTTGCTCAACCTCTTCCTTATTCTGTGAGGCAGGCTGGTGGAGGCTCCATCATTGAAAACGCTGCTGGAACATAGGAGGGAAAAGAAAAGGAAACCCAGGAAAGCCGTGTAAGGACAAATCTCATGGTCACACCCAGGTTGAAAGGGGTAAGGAGGCACAATTCAGCCATGTGCCTAGGAGAAGGAGAACCAGAGTATTGGTGGACAGTCCTGATGAGTATCACAGATCTACTGCTCATACACTTTGACAGCCAGAAATTGTCTTGAGCCCCTATAGGAAAACTACAGTTGAACTTGGTGTAGCTCTTCACCTCTATGGAAGAGGATTTTGCTCCTATTGCAAAGGAAAAGATCTTGTGCTCCTCTAATGACATGGCTTTATGATAACAAATTGTGAGTAGCCTTAATAAGGGAATTTCTAATAGATTTGTGATCAGAAGGAATAACAACATCAACTAGCTAAGTATTTAATATTTTATAATTATGGAAGGCTTAGTGTGTGCATGATACAAGACATTGTATGTATTAACTTAATACATGTCAATCACCACAATTGACCCTGAAACAAGTATTATTACCAACATTTCACAGAGGAGAAAACAAAGGCACAGAGAAGTCAAGTAACTCACCCAGGCTCACACAGCAAGTGTGTGACTGAATAGGAATCAAGCACAGAAAGTCTGACTCCAGAGCCAGCCCTTTTGGCCATGGCAATGTACTGCTTCAAAGGAAATGACTTGGCAGAAAAATTATTTATTTCTAAAATTAATAATGTGTCTTCCATTCAAGAAAAAATATATATAAATCAAACGTTAAAATAAGAAGAGCTCAGTAGTCCTTCAAATGCAGAAATACAGTCTTGATCTCTAAACACCTCTGTATAACAAATCTTATTCCATTCTTTGAGCCTGCACTTTACAGCTAACACATCCTGGCATGGACAACTGGCTGAAGTACTCATCAAAAGCAGATGTCATGAATGATACAAACTGAGGTCCGTTTAGAGCCTTTAACTAGTTGGTTAATGACTACCCTTAATATTTTATTCAGGCTAAAACTTCTTCCTCCAAACAAATGATGTAGATATCCAGGATCTCAGAGTCTTCAGCCAAATAGTTGGGCAAATTCAAAGATTTTTTTAGAAAAAAAAATTCTACCCACAGACACCCTGGCAGACCTTCCTCCAAATGAGAATTGAATGGCCCTCTGTTGAGGTCAGAATATGAGTAAGATTTCTGAATTTTCAAATGAGAAATAGTCTTTCTGCCCACACACCACACATATAAAGCATATGGATGTCACCTTAACTGACAACACAGAATATCTGCACTACAGCTCTCCTGAGAGGATCCAGCCAAGAATTTACTACAGCCCAGCATTTGCAAAGAGCTCATTTGACCTATCTCATTTTAGAGAGAGTCAACCTAATGGACATAATAGCTGCTCACTCCTCTAGGTTCTTCTAATTCCATCATTACATTAGATCAGCTTGTGAGATAATAAACTTCACTGGTTTTATTATCTTGACTTTTTTATCCTCCCTCTCCTCAAAATTTTTAAAGACTTTGTTGGGTTAAATTATAGTTTTATGAACCTAGTTTTCAGATAGGTTCCACAGAAAATATTCACTAAATCTCATTTCTCTAACTCCTACTAATTTGTTGGCAAAGAAATCATGTTGAACAGGAATCCCTGTATATAGATCTATAAGAAATGCTGGTTTCAGAAAAAATTTTGACTTTTGTATTTATTATCTAGTGCTACATAAATTATCACAAAATCAGTGAATCGAAGTGACATACATTTTTTATCTTTCAGTGTCTGTGGTCATACATCCAGCTACTGCTTAGATTCATGATCTCCTCTGCTTCACGGTTTCTCATGAAAGTGCAAATCAGAGGCTGGCCAGGGTTGGTGCCTCGCCTGAAGGCTCAACTGGATTTGAAGGGAATCCTTCAAAGTTTGTATTCATGGTTGCTTGGCAGAATCCTGTTCCTTAAAGGTTATTGGACTGAGGGCCTCAGTTCCTTGTTAGATATTGACTGGAGTCTGCTTTAAGGTTCTTGCCATGTGAGCCTCTCCAACATGACAGTTTACTTTATCAAATCCAGCAAGAGAAAGAAGGCCTGCTAGCCACAGAAATGGAAGTCACAATTTTATGTAGCAAAATTACAGAAATGACATCTCATCATCACCTTTGTTGTAGTCTATTGCTTAAAAGCAAGTTATTAGTCCAGGCTATGCTCTAAAGGAGGTCATTTTAGAGTCTACTGGCTGCCCCTTGCTAGATAAATTTTAATTCATCTCATCATCGTATTTTCCTTTTAATTCTGGCAAACTTTTAGGGAAAGTTACAAGTTTTCTAATACATTTTTCTCTTCACACTAAATATTTTCTAAATAGTTTCTATTTACATAACTGGTCTCTAATACTTCATTATTGTTAGGAACTCCAAATATATTTTGGAACAAGGTATGCATGTTAAGAAATTAATAACAGATGGTTATCTGGCTACTCAGATCAAGGTGTTAATACGTCAACTCAATAATACATTCGAGAAAATATAAACTAGGAAGACTTTTGAAGAATGCATTTCCTTCTTGCTATGTCCTTTAAAGCAGTAATGACCAGAAAATTCTCTCAAGGCTGAATGTGAAAAAAATTATGGATTTTGACTACTGAATATCATGTAAAGAAAAATTATGGTAATGACATTTAGGAGAAAAGGACAACTTCTTCAATGATATGTAATCATACCTAGAGTACAAATCTTTCCCTAATGTCATGATACGAGTGCTGAAATCATAGGTGAATTTAACTTAATGATTCTGCCATTTTGCTGTGCCTTTATTTACCTTCTAATTGTAGTTGTAAAATAATTCAGCATTTACATATTTATGCCTTGTATTTCTTGCTGAATTTTATGCAATCATGAAATAACTCCATTTAGCAATCAAGACACTTAATTTAAAGCTTGCCTCACTTCCAATGCTGGGTAACAATCATAAATAATTTTAATGATAATGTTAGGAATGTTAGAAATATTTGAAGGATCATTTGTTTTGCCTGAGCAATATACAGAATTGGAAAGAAGGAATGATTTACATTTTGGTAATTAGACATTTCTAATCCCTTTCATTCTTCAGTCAAGCTATAACCTACTGAATTAAAAATATAAGATGTCAGTGCTTTTCAATACAAGAATACATATTTTTTGGCATTTCTCTGGATTGAACAAAACTTTGGTTTCCATGGATCCCAATTATAGTTTCAAGTTGTTCAGCACCACAGCAACAAGACAAAGGAGAAATTCATTCAAAGCTGTTGAACTTTTAACATGGAATATAAAGGAAAACCAATGAATGCAGGCTTGGAACATGATTGCTCCCTAGGAGCCTGACAGATCCTGACCAATCACTCCAGTGCTAAGGAATGTCCTTTCAAGACAATGCCACCAGGCAAGTTCATGCAAGAAGAACAAAAAGCTTAAAATGGAACTAATGATTTCATGTCTTTTATTTAAACTAGCTATAGCCTCACCTAGGAGTAACTGGCTTTAAGCTTATCTCCTGGTTAATTGATGAATATCTGTGTAAAATACTCAATAAGTTCACCAACAGTCATTTCAGTAGAAATTTGAAGACCTCCTGGGCTGGCCTGGAGATGGTTATAGGATCAAAAAAAATTACATTGTTTTAACAGATCCCATAAAATAGACTCATCCTGATGGAACAGTGTGGTATGCATAGAATTAATGAGCTCCTTAAGAGTAACAACCAAACCTCTTTTTCCCTCTTTATAACTCTAACATTCAGCATAATGTCTGGCCCACAGTATGTGAACTTTAGTAGTTTTTTTAGAAGTCAATTAAAGACATTTTCTTCTACAAAATAGGTAATAGTTTCCATTTTTTGTCATAAGTATACTGTTTTTGATATTCAAGAGATTGGTAATTAACAATCTATAAAATGTCCAGAGAAACATAATAAAAACAGAAGTAAATTGTGAACTGGAAAGCAGAATGAGAAGTCAATAAACACTTTACATGAACTCATTGTGTGCTGGAAATGTACTGTAGAATTCTATGTAGAACAATATAGAAGGATTTTGCAACCTGAGTTAACCACTAAAGTTTGCAATAGCATCAGACTAACTCAAAGTGAAAATCTTTTTCCAGAGATACATCATAATATAGATTATATTAATTTGAATGTGTCTATAATTATGTCCATCTATTGTGTTGTGGGTGGGGAGGAGGTCTCACTTCATGCACTGTGTTTAATACGACATTTTCCTGGCTGGTATTCCTCCTTCTGAATTATTTGATTTCTACTATTTGCCCTGTTGAAAATCTTTAAAAGTCTCTAAAATCTTCTAATTTACTTTAATGAGGGAAAACACAGTTACCTTGCCAACTAAGAGAAGTCTGTGCATTTCTAGCTATGTATCTATCTATCTACTTATCTACTTCCTTAAGTAAATTTTAAACCAGAGTTGTACCTTATCCATAGGAAAAATACACACATCAGACCCATCTCTTTCCACATACAGTGAGTTTGCTTTCAAACCTAAAGAATAGCACTAGGCAGACATCTACGTGTGTCTCATACTCTGTTTCGTCATGTAGGCAGCTTGGAATTTCAAATGATTGAGTTATTTTGGGGTTCCATGAATTTTATTATTTGATATGATAGACAGTAATGAGTAGTTCAGAATGAACGTCCACAGGTACAAAAGGACTCACTAGTTAATTTAAAAAATGAATAAACTACTAGTGAGTTGAAATAACATTATCAGTGAATTTGTTACTGATGCATAGAATCAAACTTTGAACACTCAAACCAAGAGATGAGAATTCATATTCTATTAGGTTGGTGCAAAAGTAATGGCAAAAATCACAATTATTTTGCACCAACCTAATACAAGCAGAAATATATAAAAATGTCTAGCTCTCAATTACTGAATTCGGAACACTTGGTTAATCAGTGCCCCAATTTAATTTTTGATTGAACATATTGCCTCTTTTTTCCATACACATGAAAGATTTAAAGCAGCTAGCTAAGAATACAGCTGTTCAGTTCCACTTCCCTTTTCCAGAGTGCTTTAAAGTTCAGCTAACCATTGTAGAAACCTAAGTTACTACAACGAGACCTGAAAATATTTTCTAACAAAATAAGTGTTGCATTTCTTTCATTTTAATTCAAATATTATTGAGTGCCAAGTCTGTCTAAAGCACTACTGTCAGCATCAAGAGAATGTCTATTACTATTGAGTTTAAAATTGAGTAAAGGGACACAAGAGGATATAACAAGAACCTGGAGAGTGCCTCAGGAATTCAGAGAAAATTTCAACATAGAGAATTCAGAAGAAGCTTCAGAAAGAACAATAGTTGAGCTGGACCTTGAAGAAGTATAATATATATTCTGACCATAAGCAGAGCAGTGAACATGGCGAAACCCTGTGTCTACTAAAAATACACAAATTAGCTGGGCACAAATGGTGGTGCATGCCTGTAATTCCAGGTACTCAGAAGGCTGAGGAAGGAGAATCACTTGAATCCGGGAGGTGGAAGTTGCAGTGAGCGGAGATTGTGCCTGGGTGACAGAGCGAGGCTCCATCTCTAAATTAATTAATTAATTAATTAATTTAAATGATGCTTGTTACCATAAAAGGCCGTGTTCAAACCTGCTGACAACTGGAAATTTTCTTTTAAGTTGGCTTCAACTACTTTCCCAAACCCACACTGGATAATTAAATTGTTGTCTTTTATTGACAACTCTTGTTGGGTGATGGAGAGGACTCAGAACCCACTTGTATTTTTTTCCGATATACTTACAATTTATTAATTGTTCCCCCAAACAGAATGTAAACTCCAAGGAAGAAGGATTTAGGGCTATTTTGCTTTCACTATAGAAACCAAGTATCTAAATGGATGTCTGGATTAAAAGTGTCTAAAATTACTCAACTTTTTAATTTGTTTGTTTGTTTCTTACTGTGGTAAAAACATTTAACATGAGGTCTACCCTCTTAACAAAGTTTTAAGGGTCCAATGATCCAAACTCTATGCCTGCATGAGTTTGATTATTTTAGATACCATATATAAATGGAATCATTCAGTATTTGTCCTTCTGTGACTGGCTTAATTCACTTCACACAATGTCCTTAAGGTTCATTCACATTGCTACATATGACAGGATTTCCTTCTTTTTTAAAGCTGATTAATATTGCAGTCTATGTAGATACTACTTGACTTTTTAATAGGTAGAATGCAGTGGAAAGCCTCCTGAAGGAAGATCATAAGAGGTGACACAGTTTCCCGTTCTCTTTCTTTGTCTTGGAACAAGCAACTTGGGATCCCTAAACCCAGCTACCCTGAAATCACCAGGCTTACAAGACAGAACAGAGAGATATGTACAGTATGCAGAGTCAGGGAGATGCCCAGATTATTCCAACCCCAGCTTTCAAGCTGTCCCAGATGATGCCAAGTAGAACAGATCATTCTCCTTGCCAAATCCTGCCTGAATTTTAGATTCCTGAACCAAATCAATATTGTGGGTTTTCCAATTTGTTTTTTAAGTGTGATTAAATGAATTTTAGTAAATTTACAGACTTGTGAAACCATCACCACAGTCCAATTTTAGAACGTTTCCAACACACCATAAACATCTCTCTTCCCTATTTGCAGTCACTTCCCATTCCCCACCACAAACACTGCCCCCAGTCTCAGGCAACTGCTGACTTCTATCTATAGATTTGCATTTTGTGGACATTTCAAGTAAATAAAAGCTTACACTATGCTGTCTTTTGTATTTAGATTCTATCACTACACTTAATGCTTATGAGGTTCATGCATGTTGTAGCACTTATTAGTACTTCATTGCTTTTTATTGCTGAGAAGTATTGCATTTTATGGATACACCACATTTCTTTTATCTGTTCACCAATTGATGAACATTTGAATTGTTTTCCCTCTGGCTGCTACAAATGGTGCTCCTTTGGGTGTTAATATATGTCTCTTTTTGGATAGGTGTTTTCATTCATCTTTGGTAGATACCTAGGAGTGAAATGTCTGTGTTGTGCGGTAGCTGATATTTAACGTTTTAAGAAACTCTAAACTGTTTTCCAAAGCGACTGTATCATGTTATATGCCTGTTAGCAATATATAAGCTTTCTCAAAAGTCTTCTCATTATTTGTCTTTTTGAACCTGTCTTTTTGAATGTCATTATTTTAAGCCACAACATTGTTTCAGGAGAGTTTATTACACAGCAATGTATTTCTATAACAATCTTATCATTTGTTTTTTTCCTCCACCCCTAAAATATGTTTCACCAAAGCATGGATCTTTAGCTACATTGTTCACCAATCTAACCCAAACATCTAGAAATTTGAACATTAAAGATGCCACCAATATCTAAGGATTGAGTTTTCAAAACAACCACATCAAGTAGGAACTGTAATTACTGTTTATGATATTAAAGCTGAAGTACATGTAACAAGGAGTGTCTCAGTTAACTGATTTTTTTTCTCTTCTTCTAAAATTCACGGCACTAATGAGTTTCAGAAGGTTGTAGTATGACCACTTAAGTTATTCAAGCAAATTAAGTTATTCAAGCAAATTATATATGTAATATATTATATGTAATTATATTATTATATACATATAATTACATATAATATATATTATTATATACATATAATTACATATAATATATATTATTATATACATATAATTACATATAATATATATTATTATATACATATAATTACATATAATATATATTATTATATACATATAATTACATATAATATATTATATACATATAATATATGTAATTACATATATGCAATTATATTATATACATATAATAATTACCTATATGAAATAATAATGCATATAATATATGTAATAATAATTACCTATAATATATATTCACCTAAATTTGTTTATATTTACATATTTTTATATGTGCATGTATATATTTTATATATATACACATATACTATATAATATATGGTATATATACATATGTATACTATATAATATATGGCATATAAACATATGCATACTATATAATATATGGGATATATAATGTATACATATACATGATTATATGTATTATACACATATGTATAGTATGTATTAATAATATGTATTATATAAAACATATAATATATAACTATATATGTAATATAATTAACCAATTTAGATAAATTTAGACTAACAGAACAGGTTGGATTATAAATGTGTGTGTGTGTGTGTGTGTGTGTGTGTGTATACACACACACACGGACATATAGGCAAACAATGTATTGCCTCTTGGGGTCCTTAACATAAGGCAGGCATAATGCACAGTCCTAGAAAGGAAGATATTGAAATGTCAACTGACAAAAAAAATATTCACCATAGCTAACAACTGTCTGCCTCTGAGGTGTTTGTTAGTCCCCTGTGGAGAAAACACGTATGGAAAAAATGCTCCAGAGAATCCCTGAAAAACTTCAGCCAAGCGGGTCCCTGCTGATAACTCAGTGGGTATGCTCAGCCAGAGGTCTAGGGAGACAACATGCATTTCAAAGCATTTTAACCTGTGCTCCTGTGATACCCAGGAATCTAGCCCAAGAGCACTTTTTCTCATAGCAGAAGGGAAAAGAGAAAAATCTGGAAGCCCAGAAGTGAATAAAAATCATTTATATGAATAGTTTTCCCAAGGAAATACATAAACTGTGCTCATATTTTTAAGAAAATTGCGTGTATTTCAATCTTTATCTTTTATAAAAGAAAAATTGATGTTTTAAAATTGAGAGGTAGAGAGAAGTAATTAAAAGTCACAGTTGAATATTAAAGATACAAGAAAAAATTTGAATATCCCTACCTTGGGATTACTGGAAAGGTCACTGTGATAAATTTAGAATAACAGAACAAGAAATTATAAAAATTATTTTGGGACAATTCCCTGCCTTTAAGCAATAATTAAACTATTGTTTAAAGAGAATTATCTATTATGGTCTTAAAATTTTCAAGAGAAAATTATCAATATTCATTGACAATATGATCTATAATTTTACAAGTATTAGTCCAGATCTGCAAAACATCAAGTGAAAAACAATAACTCAGATAATTTTTTTTTAGTAAAACATAATCCAGAAGTGCCATCTGCAGAATTCTGGTTTAACTGAATTACTATTATATTTGCCATTACGAGTGAAAAAATTTTTTGATGTGTTCCTTAAAACAATAACTCACTAAACAAGACCTCGGGGACCTGGAAAAATGTGAGCTTCCCAAACTTTCCTTTGGCAGAAAGTCACTAAACACATTGGGTAGAGGATGAATTTTCATAAAGGAAAAGAAGTTTATCTGGAAGAATCTAGTCAAAATGTGAAAGTATGAGTCTATTGTTGGAATCTTGAAATTGAACTAAAATACAATAATAGTAACAAAAATAACAAAATGCTATCATTTGTTAAGCACTAACTACATGGCAGGCCCTGTTGTAAGCTCTCACTTGATTACAACATTATAACCTTTAAAGGCATCCTCATATTATAGGACTCTGAACGTGTCTGAGTTCATATCAAGCTCTATCTGACATCAAAACCTATTCTTAACCACTCGACACCATGAAATATGGCCACTAAGTTGAAGCAGTAATTAATATTTAGAACTGAATTTTCATCTACATGTTGACTAGCAAGAGGGTTTAGACTAACAAATAGTCATCAGCAGAGAAAAATATGCTCACCTCTATGATTTGCAAATGAAAATCAAACTTCTGGCTTAAAAAGTATACACAATTAGAGAGCTGGAATTTGAATCTCCAAAAGGTGAATATGCATAGTTAGGCAGAATAAAAACACAGGCAAAAAGAAAAAAAAAACATCAATCAGACTAAATAAGGGAGTAATAATCAGAGTTTATTTTGTCCTTTATATTCTAACAGTCATCATAAACCTACTGTATTTAATCCTCATCAAGTACTGTCAAAGTAGATAGACATCTGCTTAGGTCAGATTCCCCAGAAATGCAACATGAGATGAGGATTTGCATGCAAATAATTTACTATGGAATTGCTCTGAGAAAACAGTGAGGGAGCAGAGGAAACAAGGCATGGCTATGGAAGCAGCCAATCATGAACATGGTCTCAGGTAAAGTTACTCAGAGTTGCTTCAGCCTGACCCACAGGGGAATCTTAGGTGTGTTCCCACTGGAACAAGGAAGCTGACCTCCCACATTCTTGCATCCATCGTGAGTACAGTGATCCGAGGGATATGGGTGAAGTCCCAGCAGTATATATTACAGCATTTTACCCTAATTTTATAGAGGAGAGAGGAAACAGAAACAGCATGGTAACTTTGCCCAAGGCCTGGGAACCCAACCCAGGTGTATTTGACACCAAAACTCAAGCTCTTTCCAACACTCCATACCCTCCTGAAATTATTTCTCCACCTAAGTTGTCTGTTAGTCCAGCATTCTATTGCTCATGTTTTCTCTGCCAGTTCCTGTAAATGGTATCAAAAGGCAGTCAACCACATGCTGATGTGATTTCACAAATCCCTCCTTATCATTTTCTAGTTTTGCCTGTGCGGACCTTTGCTGCAATCAGCAGTTCCTGCTATCCAGTGCCTCTGGAACACAGTGTTTGTTACATTAACCAAAAGAGCCCTCAGGCTATAGTCGACTCCTCAGAGTGTTGTATAATAGAATATCCCATTACAGATAGTCTCGGGTTTAAAAAGCCTCGAAAGAAAGATTACATGAAAAACAGTAACACAGGGAGAGAAGTGCAGTCTTAGGGGTTGGGTGTGTAAACTGCAGAGCTGAAGACTGGGAAAAACACACAGTTTGGGAAAATTATGGCAAAATATTCAGAAAAACAGATTTTTTTTCCACTTTTAAAAAATGTAAGTTTTGGTCCCATCTAACCAAGCCAAAAGTTGAGACTTGAAGGTTGGTTTGTTCTTTTACCACCAGTACTCATTGTGGGCGGGCAGGCTACTCTGCTTCTAGATTTCCTGTGGCTCTATCTCCGCTTACATCCCTCATCTATCTCTAGGCAATCTGGGAACATCTATGCTCATTTATTTATATCTTCATAAATGTAAAACCTAGGGACCTATTTATCTAGTCATTGAAAGTCTATAAAACAGTAATGTGGGATGTAAAATATTCAGTGATTCTAAAGAGAAGAAAATTCTAAATTTGACCTTATTTCCATGGGACCATTCATCAATGACACTAAATATTATCAGCTTGATAATTGTACATAAATAAGGATTGAATCTCTGATGAGGGATTAAACTAAAATTACTTCAAAAGCAAGCATATCCAAGTCAATGTTTTATAAAACCTTGACTGAGTCATAATTTTGCTTGTCATCTTTTTCATAAAAGAAGATTTACACATCCTATGATAGCACTAACCTTTTCAAAGAATGGCAAGTACACTTCATATATTTAAGTAATTATGAATTATGACTCCTAAATTATGATATCTAAAAAAATCAGAGAAAAATGGGAAAAAAGAATAACTCAAATAAGAGAAAAAAGTTACTTCATTCTGTTTTCAACTCTTTTTGTGTTTAACTCAGTAATATAACATCTGATACTTTTGGTTACATGATTCTAATTTTCTTTACTTGACATTATATGTAGGAATATAAACACATTAGTTTATTCAAAGTTATTTATTGAATATCTACTCTGTGACAAGTATAAGGTGTTTTATTGCACTAATATTGTTTAGGAGTTCAGGAGGGAAGGCATGCTATATTTCATGATGACTCTCACTCATTCAGTCATTCAACAGGCATTTATCAAGTATCATCTCTAGTACTAGGGCAGAGAAGTGAATCAGAATCATTGCCCTCCCCTTTGGAGCACAGTTTTATTTGTGTGTTTCTGTGTGTGTGTGTGTGTGTGTGTGTGAGAGAGAGAGAGAGAGAGAGACCGAGAGAGACGCAGAGAGAGACAGAGAGAGGAACACAGATAATTGTAACACAGCATAGTAAGAGGTGGACATAAGACACAGACGGCTGTGGCACAGAGGAATAATGAATGCTACTCAGCGATCCGACAGCTAGGACTTAAAGGACAGAGTGTTGCAGCTGTGAGGGTAGAGGTAGAACACAGTTTCTTACATATTTGAGACAGCAGGAAAAGCTTATACAAAGATAAGGAAGTACAAAAATGTAACTGCAAGTGTTTCAGTCCTGGCTGGAGAATGGTGTTGGACAGAAAGTCCAGGAGTGCACAGTTAGTCATGCTGTACAGTCTGGACTCCATCTGACAGAGAATTGGAAACTATTATGGGGCTTTAAACAGGGAAAGTTTTGTAACATTTGATCTGCAATTTTAAAAGATCATTCTGAAAGTATTACGGAGAATGGATGAGGAGAGGAGAAGAGATTTTGAGTCAGAGAGACCAGTAAAAAGCCAACAAATAATGAAAACCTAAACTAAAAATAACAGTAAAGAAGGAAGCATATATTTCAAGTGTAACCCTCTTGCGCCAGCTTTTACACTAAGCATTTGAATGAAATATCTTACTGAATCACTTTCAACAACCACAACCCTGCTTCCCCCTAACATTTACATCATTAACCAGTGCCTTTTATGGAAGAAGAAATGAGACAAAAAGAAGTTAAGGAATTTGACCAAAGTCACAGAGCTAGTAAGTGATAGAGCCAAGAATCAAATTCATGGACACCTTTGAGAAATTTGCATGAGGTATAACTAAAATAATTGAATAACTGATTAGCGCTAGGAAGCGAGAGGATGGCGGAGCCACAGTAATTACACCATAACTGGTCACTTTCCTTTTCCCTATTGTACCAAGATTATCAGGAAGTGTGGGGAAGAAGGGCAATCATTACATATATAAAGACAACCTAAAGTCTGACAATAATCAGGTAGCCTACATTGTCAGGAAGGAATGACGGCTACACCCAGGCTGTGGATCTCCAAGAGACACATAAACTGTGGGAAACCTGTGTTTGTCTTGGCAGTTATAACTCCTGTCTTCCTTGTGGATGTATTCTTGTTCTAAAAGAAGCAGTAAGAGACCACATAAGAATTCTTCCACACATGCACTAGATTCATAAGCCCAAGGAAAGATTTCTATCATTATTTTAAAAAATGGCAGATGAAAATTATTCTAGCAAATATCAAAGTAAGGATGCCAAACACCCGATTGGGAGGAATATATTTCACATCCTTCACACAATTTATATTCCCAAACTCTCTACAGAATTAAAAGCTAAATAAAGAAGGAACATGTGGTATAAATTAGAGAAAAAGCAATGGTGCCATAACAGCGAATAAATTTAAACCCTCTAGCAGTAACGTGTACATTCCATACGTTTTATGTACATATATACTATGTTACTGTGTGGGCTTTTATGTCTACATATTTTTCAGAAACAATAATTTATATATTAGCTGAGAATGTACAATAAATTGATAAATGTTATCAAGGTAAATTTAATTCACAGCCTCAAGGAAAACATGGACAATTAGAACACATTCCTCTGTAAACACATATCATCTATATAAGAACTATTATAAGTTGACTCATATACCTATCCACAATTTAAAAATGTCCCTCTAGTGGTCTAATAAATTATTTCTTTCATATACAATGGAGTTTTGAAATAGCACTCTTCATAAACCATCACCAAACATTGTTCCTTCAGGAAAATTACTTATTTGCAGAGTCACAAAATAATTGAGTTGATAGGGACCATAAGAAACATCTAATATAGCATTTCCAAATCAAGTTACATGAAAGGGTTTAGCAAGATGTGTTTTCCAACAATAAGGAATGCTCTTGTCAAGTGTATGAGAAACTGGGTTATACTAAGTTCAGTATATTTCTCTACCAAAATCCTTTTAAACTATATTTTAATATGGTAATGAGCAAGGAAAATTTCCAAGAGGGCTGTAATATGTCCAGAGATTTTTCTAAATTTATTTGAACACGGAAGTTTTTAATTCTAGGAATAATGATCAATATCAGTGTTCTCTAAAATTTAATCTTATTTCACTACCTTCATTTCATACCTAACACTGAGGTATGGAAGGATAAGTGAAACTTCTCAGAGTCATAAAATTGGAGAGCCAGGACTAGAAACCTGTTTTCTAAATACCTCATCCAACTCTGATTTTTTTTTCTGTGTGTGGCGGGTTGGGGGGCATTATTTTTCTTAGGGTACATTATTTAGCCACTAAAATGACAACAACTGAATTAGCCAACAGTACAATGAGAAAATCCTAACAATCGTCACCATTTATGAGTGCCCACCACATGTCAGATTAAAATAAAAGTCTCTAGCAACTTGTCTTTCCTTCTTACAACAATGCAATGTAGTGAGGTACATATTATTTTCCCCATTTTACAGTGGAGGAAAATGACTGAGAGGCATTTATAACTGGTCACACAACTTGAAGAGACAAAGCAGGTCTGGCTGACTCAAATCCCCTGCCCTTTGCACCTGATCACCCTGCCCTTCATATCTGAAAAAGTTATGCTCTTCAAAACACTCACCCTGAATCTATCTCCCCCACTGAATTCCAAAAAAGTAAAAAGTGGATATCTTTCTGAAATAGTCATTTTCACTTACTACAACAGCCATTTGGAATTCATCAAATATTGACTTCTCCATATTATAAAAGAGCCACCACTTTGGGTCACTTTTTTCTTTATTAGATTTCTGGTTTTAAAACCCAATGGCCAAAGACATTTTTTCTGTTTAAAAGGTTAAAAATGATCCCTGAGATATATTCTAATCATCAAATTCAAGAAGAACTAGCCAAGGTATTCTAGGCATAAATTCCCCAAAGCTAGTAAAAGTGACTTTAAAAGTAACTAAAGTGACTGAAATACTGTCTAATCAACACAACAAAAAGTAAATTAGAGTTTTCATAGTGAGATCCAATATAACCTGTTTCTAGTCTACAAGAAGAGCCCACTGAGCCAATATTTTAAGTAGATTCAAACTAATTCACCATGATTCCTTCAAATAATAGATAGACCTATTATGAACCACAACATTACAATAATATTATATGAACCAAATCAAAATCAAACTCTCACATGTCTGCATATTTTAACAGAATAGCAAATGTGGACCACATACCACAACCAGCAAGATAATATTAACAATAATGGCTTTAAAAAATAGCTAATCAAGCCACCAAAATATATAAAATGTTCATCTACAGTCTGCTTTGAAATCAGACAAAAATAAATAAAGTGAAAGACATGGTTCCTGTCTTATTTTCTTCACTGATGAGTATTAGAGGAATACTATAGCCTTGAAACATCCATTAGACAGCAAGTAGAAATAATTTGCTGACGTTTGCTATTTTGTTTCCAAGTCGTAGAGCTTTATTAACAATAAGTCTGATCCCAGCAGCAAGGGCATTGATGTGACTGACACCCATAGTAATAAAAATATTACCCTTTCAGGCTTGTCAACTCTTCTTGCTACAGGCAGCTTGAGGAGATCCCTTGACAATGATTCATGGCTTGAAACTTATAGCCATCTGCTGTCTTGAAGAATGCCTCAGCCAAGGTGAAGAGGGGAGTTTTCGCAGCTGTATTCTTTTTCCTTCTAAAGTCTATAGAAAAGCATCCAACAAACTACAAAAATCTGGCACTAATCTGAATATGGCAGACATTATCCTCCATATGTTCTTGTTTCAATGGACTCTTTTTACAGTAACTATCTCATTTGATGCCATTTCTTTCCTCTCTTCACGATGTGAAGTGTCAATTTTTCTCACTCTATAAACTTCCTAATATCCTTTCCATCCTATGCAGTTTACAGGTATTTGTCCATCTCTATTTTAATGAAAAGTATGTTTCACTATTGATAAAACTTAAGAGTTCAACTAAATTTTATCAAGTTAAATTATTTGTTTTATGCTTAAGGAAACCAAGGCTAAGTAAGGTAAATTAATCATTGTAAAGTCACATAGCCAGTCAGTAGAATAATTAGAATTTGACCACTTTTCTCCCAATACCCCACCCAGCATTTATTACCCTATTTAAGAGAAACTTCAGTGTCTCTGCTGTTCTCACTTAGACAGCTTAATGAGGAATAGTTTCTGGCTCATTTATCACTTAACAAACCGCAAGGAAAATGTCAGATGAACCAAATATTCGGCATTTTTATTGAACCAACTGAGAAGAAATATATACCATTCCAGAAGGATACTTCTTTTTCTTAGATAAAAAAAGAAAACTTTTAAAGATAAAGGTAAAACTCAGTTTTACATATCTTCACATCATATTCCCAAATGTGATTGCAAATAAGTTCTAAGAAAAGCTAGCATATGCAAATTAGATAATTATATTATAGAGGCAGGTCTATTGTTATCTACAGACACCAAGTAAATTATCACAGGATTCAATTGCTGGAAATAGACAGTGGGTATGAAGATACATAAAAGATTAAACAACTCAGAAAATCATTCCCATAAGCCACATATGAGGTCTAGTTTAGGTCTACCTCATACATGATAATCCTGGGACAGGATTGAAGGAGCTGAAGGAGCTATGGCTACCAACAGTATGCCTTCCTCATATCTCAGGAAGGCTGGTAGAAACTTACCTTGGCTCAAAACTCGCACATAGTCCATTCTTCCACATTCCATTGACCAAAGTAAACCACTTAGCCAAGACCAACACCAGTAGGTGGTGAGCCATGCCAAGAAAAAGGGAAGGAGAACAAATCATGAGCAAATAATTCACCCTATCACTGTCACGTGACAACCGCAGTTTTAGTGAAATGCTAAAGGCAAAAATAAGATTTAAGTGTGTTTTAGAAAGAATGGGAAGAGAGGGAATTGGAAAGATTGAGAAGAAAATGTTGTCAATGACTTTTTCTCAAAGATAACAAAGAATGTCGGCAGGTAGAAAAGGAGGAATTTATTTTGTTTGGAG
Source organism: Symphalangus syndactylus (assembly GCF_028878055.3). NCBI lineage: Eukaryota > Metazoa > Chordata > Mammalia > Primates > Hylobatidae > Symphalangus > Symphalangus syndactylus. Next base: position 19,243,561 of record NC_072428.2, read on the forward strand.
GAATGTCTTTTTATTTTATAAAATGTATATTAGTTGCTTTTCTATTGATGAAAATAATCCTGAAAATAGTAAAAATTAATGATTTAGAACAGAAGTTGCAGGATTGGGACAAATTTCTTGTGCTATGTCCTTGACTAAGTAAGAAAGGAAAAGGGCTTGCATGAAAAAGGATAGCTGATCCATAGAGAAGCGGATAGAAAATGTATCTATGGTAATGGGAAGAAAGTAATATGTGCCAAAACAGGCAGTTGGTTCAAAGCTGTGATGAAAGCTTATGAAAGATCTTTCCTGGTTACTTCAATTTTCTCAGTAAAACAGAAGCAAATGTCATTGGCTGAGAAAAAGGAGGGATATAAAATGTTGAAGATTCCAGAAGGCAGGAGAAGAGACAATACTGTCATTCTAGAGAATGAGTGAATGAAGGAAGAGAGAAATAGAATGAAATTGTCAATATCTTTTGAGAGTGAAAGATCATAAAAAGCCTATGCAATTAGAAGCTATTGGTTAAACAAAAGTTATGAGAGAATTTTAGGTTTAGCTGTAATACATAAAAAACTTAGAAGTTATCACGCCTGCATCTTTAAGACAATAAAGACTGAACAAATCCTTTTCTTGGACCCATGAAAGAATTAAACTCACAGGACAAACTGCCACCCCTAAATCTGGAGAGAAAAGTGAATATAGAGATCACAGCCAAGATAAACGTACTTGGAGCAGAAGCCACTGTAGCTATAAACTGGTAGGAATATTTAAAAGGTAATTTGACCAATTGCTAGAGGTTGAGTATACACTACCTTGAGAATAAGAATTCCTAGGGACTAGTCTTATGTGGTATTCACATATTCAGGAATTTTACCTCCAGGGACACTACAGGTTCTCACAGTAAAGACTGAAAGAAAAAGAAAAAAAAAAAACCAACAACAACAACAAAAAAAAAAACTTGTTTTGGAAGAACATAAATAATAATTCTGAAATATGCCCCAGAGCATTTACCATAAGAAAGGCCTACTCTCTAAGGGAAAAGATGGTTCATAAAATTCATTTATTATCTAAGAAATGGGAAATTATCCAACTCCAGCCCCCTTTAGCTTTTCCATCTTACCTAAAGGGAGATATAAAAAGTTAAGAAACATTATACGGGTGACAGTTTAACAACACGATCCCAATTAAAAATGGAGATGTAGTTTTAAGTTTGCAGAATGCTTCTCCTTGCCCACATCTTATCACCATGCTAACAGATTTCTAGTATAACAACAGTGGATTACAGTTAAAATAACTATAACACACAAACTTCACTTAAGAAGGAGTTTGTAGTAAAACCCAAAGAGCTGTTGGTGATGCGTACCAAGAACAGTAGAGGAAACTGATGCTTTTGCTATGTACAGCTACAGCAAACAGTGACACAACCCAACTCCCAGACGTATCAACATAAAACCTCACATTAAGTGCTTATTTGCCTCTAGTCCTATTATCTAATAAGTCATGTCCAGCTTTCAACAAAAATTACAAGCATGTTAAAAGACAAAGGAAAAACACAATTGAAGAAAACAAAGCAAACATCAGAAACAGTCTCAGATATGATACAGATTTTGGAATAATCAGATAAACAACTTTAAAACACAATGATTATATGTTAAAGGCTCTAAAGGAAAACATGCAAGACAAATAGGTAATATATGCAAAGAGATGAAAACTCTAAGAAAGAATCAAAAGGAAATACCTGAAATGAAAAACACTGTAACACAAATGAAGAATGCCTTTGATGGACTCATCAGTAGGCTGGACATGGCCAAAGAAAGAATTAGTGAGCCTGAAGGTATAGCAATAGAAACTTCCCAAACTGACATGCAAAGAGAAAAAAAGAATGAAACAGAACAGAACATTCACAAACCATACGACAATTTAAAATGGAGTAATACATGCTAATTTGAACACTAGAGATGAAAAAAGAGATACAGAAGAAATATTTGAAGTGGTAATGGTTGAGAATTTTCTAAAATTGGTGACAGACACCAAGCAAAGATCCAGGAAGCTCAGCAAACGCCAAAGAAGATGAATACCAAGAAAAAATTACACCTAAGCTTATATATTCAAATTTCAGAAAACCTAAAACTAAAAGAAAATTTTTGAAATAAGTCAGGGGAAAAAAAGCACTTCACCTACAGAGGAACAAGGAGAACTACATTGGACCTTTCCAAATAGGTAAATCCACAGAGACAGAAAACAGATTGGTGGTTTCCAGGGGCTGAGAAGAAGGGAGAATGGAGGAGTAAATGCTTAATGGGTATGGGATTTCCTTCTGGGGTGATGAAAGCATTTGCAACTAGATTGAGGTGGTGGTTGCACAACATTTTGAATGTATTCAATGCCACTAAATTGTTCACTTGAAATTAAGTGCATATTATGTGAATTTCACCTCAATTTAAAAATGTACATTTGAGAAAAAGTAAAGGAATTAAAAAAGACATACCATACTAACACTAATCAAAAATGAGCTTTTAGTAGCTACACTAACTTTCAACACAGCAGACATTAAAATAAGGAAAATTTCCAGGGAGAAAGAGGACATTTCATAATGATAAAGGGGTAAATTCTACAAAAGACATAATAATCCCTAAAGTGTATGCACCTAACAGCAAAGTATCCACATATGTGGGCTCAAGTGATACAGCCACAAAGGGAAGTAGACAAATTCACTATTACGGTTAGAGACAACACCTTTTTTTCAAACTTGATAGTTTCAGCAGGCATAAAATCAGTAAGAATATACTTGGACTAAACCACATCAATCGTCTTGATCTAATTGGCATTTATAGAATACTTTACCCAACAGCAGCAGACTACTCATTCTTCCCAAGCTCACATGGAACATTCACCAAGATATACCACATTCTGAGCCAAAAAACACACCTTAAGAATTTAAAAGAATAAAAATCTTACAAAATTATAAAATGATCACCACATTTGAAAATGATATTGGAAAGGGCTCTTCATTGACATGAACTTGTTCACTATACATGTTAAAAAAAATAGGTACATCACTATTTAATTTTTGGACAGCATGGAAAAGCACAGAATATTAAAAAGATTTATAGTAGATATCTCTGGTATTATGGCAATTTATCTTTTAAAATGTATTTATATAGATTTCCAGTTTCTTATAATTTACATGCATTAACCATATGATGTTCTAAATGTTTTAATGAAAACATAAAATGCCTTGACTTAGTAATTTCACTTCTTAAAACATATTATAAAATAATCAGAAGGCTGAGGATTTATATATGAATTTATTTTATATCATTATTTATAAAGAGAAAATGTGAATTAATTAAAGTGCAATAATAAAAAATTGATGTTATATTTTGATATGTTATTTGAAATATAATTATAAAGTAATATTTTGAGGAAATGACATGGGAAAGCAATCATCATATAATAAAAAGTGAAAAAGAAAGTTAAATGCAAAATGTATCTGTATATAGGAGGATCCCAATTTGTTATAGTGACCTTTAATAAAGGCTATTTCATGTAATGTGAGAAGGAGTAATTTGTTTTCTTCTTTATGGTGTTTGGTATTTTCTGAATTTTCTATGAGATATTCTGACTGATAAATGGATATTTTAAAAAATACTCAATAAAATAATAAATTCAATATGATCAAGCAATTTAATTAACAATTCATCCAATGAGTACCATAAAAGCTTGAGAACAGAGGAGGTTTGATTTGTTTCAAGGTGAAATGAGAGGTTATGTCACTATTTTTCAGATAAAGGGACCAGATTCCTCAAGCTGTGGAAACTCTCTGTTAGCTAAGAGGATCAATGTGTGGAGTATGGTGCCTAATTAGAGAGTGCTCAATGGAAAATCATCAAAATTTAACTTATTAAAATTATTGCATCACTCATTAAAATTATTGTCACATTATTTGATCTTTAAGAATTTCAAAACTGTCACCAATGATGCTTATCAGCTGTAATTGGTTAATATTTTGATTAATATAACTATATTGACAAATATAGTCAAAGGTAATAAAATGCCCAATAAGCAGTTTTTACTTTACCAAGTTTGGATGAGTATAAACAATAAATTATGTAGGGTAAATAAATCTAAAACATCTTTTTAGTTTCTAAGGAAAAAACAAAAATGGTAGAAAGATAAAATTAGTTCCCAATTTCTCCATTCTTTAACCAAAAATTTCAGATCACCTAGTGACCAGAGAAAAGAAAGGAAAAGAGGAAGAAAAGAAGGAAGGGATGGAGGGAGGAAGGGGGAAACAGAGGGATAGGAAAAAAGAAGAAGGAGAAGGAAGAGAAGAAAGATGAAAGCAAGCAAGAGAAAAAGGGAGGGAGGGAGGGAAGGAAGGAAGGAAGGAAGGAAGGAAGGAAGGAAGGAAGGAAGGAAGGAAGGAAGGAAGGAAGGATCATTTTGAAGCTCACAGCTCCATTCTTGGCATTTTTTAATTTAATATTTAAATTTTCAAATACCCCAGAGTTATCCCAAAGATCCATAACGTGGAAGAGAGATAACAATACCTCTATTAGGGAGGAGTCTTTTATTCCTGTCTTCTTGTTTCTAGAGGAAGCTTAAACTCCTGCAACATTTGCAGGCTTCCTCTTCACTCCTTCCTATCTTCCTCAGCAGAAAGGAGTAACTTACTGACTCCTAAACTTGAGGAAAACTTGAGGAAAACTTGGTCCGGGATACTGTACAGTCTAAGCAGTTTGCTTCCCTATACAATGGGTGCCTGTTCCTTGCAAGCATATTAGGCTGCTTTCTCCATGTCTGGTTTGGTAAATTTAATTATTTAATTAAGAAACTTATTTGATAGAATGTTAGACATGTCTCACAATAAAGAACTTAGGAAATGGTACTAACTGGCTTTTAGCGCATGGCTACATGATTTTCAGTGAACCATCCAAGGAAGAAAATTGGTGTGCAGAGTTGATGACATAATAGCTTTGGTTGATGAGCTCATGCAGGTGAAGTTTCTGAGGGACACTTGGTAAGTATATTATTATACTTCATTCAAATTCGTATCTTCTAGGAGCAAGTACTTCCTATAAGAAGCAACTAAGATTTTTTTCCTGTCTGCTCCCAGCATTGTTTTCACATAGAAAAAAATATATGCCTGCTCTCACTATGGCATAACACATTAATTAAAATAGAAAATTTTGCTGGGTTCTGTTCTCTGCTGGTGGAATAGGTAGACAGATGGGGTGAAGATAATCAAAGTTTTAAAGCAAGCTAGTCTTCTCCAAAGGGGACAGTTTCATGGGCAATTCCTACACACTTCAAAGTTCCCCAAGGGAGCATCATGGTACCTGCTCATCCTCCGAAAGGCCTGCAGTAGGCTGAATATTGATTCCCGAAGACATCAAGATCCTAACTCCGGGAACCTGTGAATGTTACCTTATATGTGGAAAGAGACTTTGCAAATGTAATTAAGTTGAGGATCCTGAGATGGGGATATTATCCTGGCTTATCTGGGTGGTTCTTAAATGGAATCACAAATGTACTTGTAAAAGGGAGGCAGAGGGAGATTTGACTATAGACACAGAAGGCAATGTGAAGACTGAAGAAAGATATTACACTGATAGCTTTGAAGACAGAGAAAAGAGCCATGAACCAAGGTATGCAGCTCCAAAGCCAGAAGAAGGAAGGAAGTGGATTCTCCTCTAGAGCCTCCAGAGAGAGGATAGTCCTGCAGACACCTTGACTTCGGCCCAGTGAAACTCATTTTGAATCTCTGAACTTTCTCCCATTTTAAGAGAATACATGTTTGTTGTTCTAAGCCACAAAGTCTGTGGTAATTTCTTACAGCAACCATAGGAAACTAATCCAGAGCCCACTGCTAATAATAAATAACTGCAAATATGAAAGACACCACTCACCAACTCATGTCCCGTCTCCAGCTCTTTCTCTACCTGCCCACCTCCCCTCCCACCTCTTTCTATTTTCTTGGCTCACAATAAGGACTTGAAAGAATAAATATAAAAAATTATTTTTAGGAATTTAACAAGCCTCAGGGTTTGTTAAAGCAAAAGAACTCAGTTAATTGACTAGACTTTCTCAAACACAGGGCCAACAGTGCCAATGCCAGAGAATCCCTGGGCTGTTACCTCCAGGAAGGCAGAATGCAAGCTGACTCATGCTACAAGGCTAATTCCCCGGGGCTGGTTTTAAACTTCAATATATAAATAGGACACCTGCTTATATAATAAATATCATGTAGGAATTCATTTTTAAGAACAAAATATAGGATTTTTCTTTTCAGAACTTACGCCCTATTATGCCCTATTTTTCCTGTTCATTATAGTCCCAGGAAGTAATCCCTATCCTTTTAGGAATTCATTTGAAAGATGAAAAATATTAAAAGTGAAACAAACATACAAATATCTCTCCTTCGCATTAAGAAAGTTGAGATTTTCCTCTAATAAACAATTGCCTACTCTTGAAAAATCAGCCCACTTAAATTATTCTAAAATATAAACATAAAAATAAATTTTTGTAATAATTTTTGAAATGAAATAATTTTTATGCAACATTTGCAATGCCAAAACTGAGTTCAATAGTGTTTTGGTAAATCAGCTCTCTGGAAAAAAGGAAGAGAAAGCGGAAGACTTCTGACTGCCAATTTGCATGGTGATGTAAACAGTCCTCCAATTTTGAGTCACTAATAGTTTAACATCCAGCTCATTAAATTCCAGAATATGTATTAATCAGCCCTTATGCCCAGCCAGTTCTAGCACACCGCTGCAAAATGTCAAACTATATGTATTATCAATGGTACTATGATTGGTTTCTCTTAATTGCTTTTTAGATGTCAGAAGACAAAGAATAGAAATGAGGAAAAGAATTGGTGAACTCTGACCTGCATCTTCGTTTTATTTTTGGTCCAATGTTTTTCAATACAAACAGAAAGGGAAAGAGAAGACATAAGACACCAGTTTCAGTCCCTGAATAAAACTTGAGAATAAAAGAACAACTTTAATTATCTTAATTATACTAATCCCTGCCTATGATCCAAGAAGCTAATGCATCATCTATCCTAACAAGAAATTACAGAACTAGAAAAGAGAATGAAATATAAATAACTAAGCAGATGAAGTTGAGTCCTAATTCATCACAGAGACAAGATTCCTCTTAATGTGTATTGAGAAGGAACTCAAATGTGCTAACTGGTGTTTAATCTATTTCACTTTTAGTACTATAATTTTCTGATTTTCTCTGGAGTCATTTATTATAATAAACCTATAGCTATCTTGGATAGAATCAAACTCCCATCCTTTAAGGATGGGATTTTTTTTTTTTTTTTTATCTTCAGATGGCAATGGGCAGCTAGATCACGAGATCCCTACTTTTAGCTAGGGAAAACATGACTCTCGTCTCTAGGACCTTTCCATGCAGGAACTGATTCTTTCCATCAATCTCAGCAGCGTAGCTGGTTAAGAATTAACATTTAAACCAGACTTTACTAATTATTTAGGCTAACAAAGACATATCCAGAAAGGCAAATATACTGAACTGATCGAAAAAGTAGTTGTGTCTTCTCCCAGGAGCCCACTTTGTCCACTTTCACTGGGTCGACCTCTCAGCAACCCTCACTTGGCAGAGACCATCTTTCACCACCTGAGCTCACCCTTGAACAAAACATAAATCTTTGGAATCCAGACACAAGAAAGGACTACTCTCTGAAAGGAGAGCACAATTGACCTTGGACAAAGTGCGGGTTAAGGGTACCAGCCCCTTGCATAGTCAAAAGTCTGAGTATAACTTTTGACTCTCCAAAAACTCTATTGTTGACTGGAAACATTACTGATAGCATAAACAGTCTATTAACACATATTTTTATGTGTGTGTATTATATATTGTATTATTATAGTAAAGTAAGCTACAGAAAAGAAAATGTTATTAAGAAAATCATACGGAGTAGAAAATACATTCATAGTACTATTCTGTATTTGTTGATAGGGTAAGCCTATGTGGTCTGTTTACAAGATGAATCATCCGTCTGAAATGGTGGGCAACCACAGCTGCAGACACATCAATCTATTGTGCATATCAAGTAATACAACTTTTTCTTGCAATATAGTGACTTTTCTCTGCTTCTTGGTAGCACTTCCAGGATCACAAGTGGCACTTTGGATGGGTCCCATGGTATTATTTAAGGTTTATGGTACTGCATTCAACTTGATGAAAAACACGGAAGAACTGGAAGAGATCACTTGTTACTGCCACGCTCAATTTATTCGAGGGAGAAAATTAACATCACATGATGTTTTAAGCAGATACTCACAACACTTGAGCTCACTGCAATGACAATTGGAGGTAGCTACAAAATTATTACAGTAGTGCAGCATAGAATACAGTTAATTTTATGCAGCTATAATTTAATACTACAATTTTGTGCTTGTTTACATTTCTCACAACTGCTAATATCCCCATGTACACTTTGTGTGCAAAGTTTTGATACATTTAGCTTTTTATAACAGATTTGTATATATCTTATGGTAGTAAATTATAAAATAGATTTGTGTCCATGTGTATTTTATGCATTCATGAAATAACTTTTCCTTATTTTTTCAATATTTCTAGGCTACACAGTTTGTCTCTGAGTTATTTTTTGTTTTCTAAATTGCTGCAAATCTCCAAAAAAAATCTTTAAATATTTATTGAAAAAAAAATCTCCATATGAGTGGACCCATGCAGTTCAACCTGTGCTGTTCAGGGGACAACTCTATGTACTCCTCTCTCCTGTTTGAGTCTTACCTCTCAAGTCTCTGTTTTCTATCTTAGGGCTCACCTCTTCCCAGGACCACTGACATCAGGAATATCTCCTCCTTTATGGGAAGGCTTTACTCCTTAACTACGGGAGAATGCCTCAGACCTCGTTCCTACCAGAACAACCACATCAGATCTGTAATATATAGCTTTACCACGTCCTCAGTGAGGTGCCTCAATAAATTTGAGATATTCTTTTTTCCTTTGTGGCTACTTCCTTTTGGCCATACCCACTTGGTTCTGGGTCACTTCCAAAAGCTTTAAAACATACTTAATGAATGTGTTCCCTAAAATGCCTCTCTTATCCAGCTGTCCATTTTGGGAAAAATAAAGGAAAATCTTGATTAACATTATTGTGAGAGGTTTTGGAGAGTGCAGGTCTTAGCAATTGCACTTGCTTCTTTGGTTTAATTTGGAATATTCAAACTCTACTAGAAGCATTAAAGACCAGTGTATTAGTCTGTTTTCATGCCGCTGATAAAGACATACCCAAGACTGGGTAAATTTATAAAGAAAGAGCGGTTTAATGGACTCACAGTTCCACGTGGCTGGGGAGGCCTCACAATCATGGTGGAAGGCAAAAGTCATGTCTTACATGGCAGCAGACAAGAGAGAAAATGAGAACCAAGCGAAAGAGGTTTTAAACCATCAGATCTCATGAGACTTATTCACTAGGACGAGAACAGTATAGGGGAAACCGCCCGCATGATTTAATTATCTCCCACAAGATCCCTCCCATAATACCTGGGAATTATGACAGCTACAATTCAAGATGAGATTTGGGTGGGGGACAGCCAAACCATATCAGCCAGAAACAGGGAAGAGAGTACAGGAGGCTCCTCTAAAGACTCATAGAAGGCTCTACATTCTCAACTTATATATCAAAGGGAAAATGGCCTGAAATTGGCTTGGGTAGGGGAAGAGAATTATAAATTCAGATTGGTTGGGAAAAAAAATTACACGCTGTTTAGGGATTCTCTTCTCCTAAAATAATACTAAGCAACTCAGTTGGGTCTTTTTCTCTGATTCTTAATGAAAAGGGAAATATCAATTTTGATTTCACCTGAAGGAACAACATTGTAATTATACCAAGGAGAAACATACAGGCAAAAGGAAGCATAAGGACCATAAGAAGAAATTAAATCTTTTCAAAGCTAAGGGGGAAAATGGAGTGTCAGTGCCAAGAAGGATAACACCTACATACGCTCAGGAACTTCAGTGGTAAATTCACGGGTGATATATGACTATTCCAACACAGTCTTCATTTATTATGTTTGCCTTGTGGGCAAAGTAGAGAAATACCTCGCCTCATCCATATGAAACTGCTCAAAATCTCAGAAGCCACAGCCAGTAGTAATATGTTTATGAAATATATATATTTTCAAACCCTCATTGCTTACAGATCAAAGCTACAACTGCACATAGCATCACCAACTGCCAATTCATATGGAAATCTACTCTCTGACATTGCAAAAGAAGCTCTAACTGTTCATTTTGCATCGGTATGTGGCTCTCTCCTTGCAATTTTCCAGTCAATCAAATTAAAATAAGGATATCAACCACAATCTAAAGTAGAACATACAACTTTTAAATGTGTTTTAATGATACAGTAACATGCAATACTCTGTAAACTATTAGTAAGAGCTTTCCCGAGGAACTTTGTGAGAAGATTCAGATAGTCTCACTATTATTTAAAATCAACATTCACTTTTTGGAGGTATCAAAAACCTGTCTATCATTAAAACCTCCTTTCAGACATTAAGTGCATCAATCTATGTAATATATCCAGTATTGTGCTGACCCCATAGTAGTATCTCTTATGCAAACCTTGGGAACAGATGGTGGGATGTTTAGGGACAGCATGATGTTCTAAGGAAGGAATTCTAAACTTTTCAAATAATGTTCATTTTTATCTAAGTTTCCTACATAGTTATAAGGGAAAATATCTCAGCAGAATAGAGCAGTGATATACTTGCATTTCTTAATGGCAGTTCTAGAACATTAGGTATGTAGCCTCATTCTCATTATGAGCACAACCTCCTTTCATCTTTCATCTGCCTAAGAAGCCCACATTAGTGTGATGGCTGAGTAATGTAATACCAAAGCCTCTTGGCCAGTGAAATTTACTTCTACTGTTTTTAAATACTTGTTTCATACTCTATAGTTTAAAATCAAAATTAAGGTTTAATGTGAATGTATTTTAGCAGAAAGTTCTATGTGTATGTATGTGTACATGTGTTTTCAATGGAGATATATAGAGAGGGAAATAATGAGATAGATATTAGAATGATAGATTGGCACATGATAGACTAGTAGAAAATTATTTATCAGAGCTGGAAGCAAGCAGCCTTACAAAGCTATGGGAAATCGAGCCCCACACTTTTGTATTGGTTAAATCATTACCATCTTTTTTCATATTTGGAAGACTAAAATGTATAAATTGTAACTATTTTCCCAAGATAAAGTGATAGTAGAAAGTAGTAGATTAGCAATAGAAACCCAGATCTCCTGCTTCTTAATACAGTATGGTTTTGTTTTTAACTTTTACATTTGTTGTGTTTTTAATTTTTTAGAAAATGTTTAAATGTTATATTTAAAGAAAAGTTGCGAAAATAATGCAGAAAGTTCCCATATACCCTTCAGGTACTGTCCCCTAATGTGGACATCTTGCATAACTATCATATAATTATCAAAACTAAGACATTAACATTGGAACCATATTATTAAATAAAACACTCATATCAGCAGCTTTTCCACTAATGTGTTTTTCTGCTCCAAGATCAAATCTAAGATTAGATGATACATTTGGTTTTTATGTCTCCTTGGTCTCTGAAATTTGTGTGATGAGAAAACTACTTAGTGAAGGAAATTTGACATATTAAAAGAAATGATTATCAAACGCAGAGCCCAGAAATGAACTAAAGTATTAATTAATGATAATATCTTGGAGACTTCATATTCATAATCATTTCATACTTCGTAATGACCATTATATGTTGATACCTTTTTTTTATATTCTAAACTGGAACAATCTGAAATTTATCCCTCTTCCTTTTTCATAATTTGCTACTTTTACAGCTGACAATGTTAAGATTCAGAAGCTCTGTCTCTGTGTCTAAAGAAGCATCAGATGGGCAAGATAGTAAGGAAAAAATGTTGATCATTTACTATGTAATCTTAGGAAAATTATTTAACCGTTCTGGATTTCCATTTCTTTTTAAAACAGAAAGCAATAATGCCTACATTTTAGAGTTGTTGTAAGGATTAAATGTAAAGCTCCAAGCCCAGCATTTGAAATATAATTAGTACTCACTAAATGTTGATTCATAATTATTATTCTAAATCAGTGTTTCTCCAGTGGGAATGATTATGCCCCCCAGGAGACATCTAACAATGTTTGGAGACACTTGGCTCTCACAGTTTTGGAGAGGTGCTACTGGCATCTAGAGAGAGGCCAGGGATGAAGCTAAACATCCCTCAATGTAGAGATGAGTCCTCCAGAACAAAGAATTACCTGGCTCAAAATGTCAACAGTGCTGTTTAAAAAACTGTTTTTTAAAGGAGGAGATCAGTTTTCCTGCATCCTGTCTCTGGAACATGCATATACTGGAATGAACTGAGATGGCAAAACATATTTCATAAAGTCCAAACACTTAACATTGACCAGCCAAAGGCTTATTGTTACATTTTAAAGCATTAAATGGAAGTCTGTAGCTGAAATCTCAAATGCTCTGCCTGGAAACTAAGGTCTTTGTAATTGATATTGCTCTATCATATATGTCTTCCTTCCATGACTTTACCCAATCTCAGACCACAAAGAAAAAGAGTATGAAAATTTACACATAAAGCTTTCCTTTGTTGAAGGGCAGGAAATGTAAAATGTTTGCTTTCATTCTCACTTAACCGCAATAGAGAGCTGAAGGTAGACGCTGGCAAAACTGTTTACACTTCCACCATACTTTTCCTTAAGAAACTCTTATTAATAGTATTACCTTGCCCAGGTACATGTCTCTAGGCATACGACTTGTCTCAGTCTTTCTCCTGAAAGACAAAATATATTTTAATTATTATCTCTAGTTTAAAAGAACATCATGGAAAATGTGATCATAAGGATAAATTTACTTTATTTTCACTGTAGACTCATGTGACAGCCCAAACACTGCAGTGAACTTTAAACCTGGCAAATTGGGTTGTAATCAGGTGTTAGTTATATTAACATAACTTAAATACTTTATAGAAATATAAATATATAGAAATATAAATATATAATATATATTTATATTCATATATAGCTTATATATGCATATGTATATACACATTATATATGTGTATATACATACACACACACACACACACACATACACTGAAAAAGAAAGCTTCTGACATTGTTGACTTCCCAAAACAGATAACTTTGCTACTTCATGGGAGTCGGCAGAAGAGGGAATTAAATCAAAACCTCAGATAGTAATCCTAATAACTATGATCACAGCAACTAATACAAAATCACAGTGTTAAGAATTTTTGGCCAGGCATGTTGGCTCATTCCTCTAATCCCAGCACTTTGGGAGGCTAAGGCAGGTGGATCGCTTCAGGCCAGGAGTTCAAGATCAGCCTGGACAAAATGGAAAAACTCCGTCTCTACCAAAAATACAAAAATTAGCTAGGCATGGCGGCCTGTGTCTGTAATCCCAGCTACTCAGGAGGCTGAGGCAGGAGAATTGCTTGAGCCTGGGAGGCAGAGGTTGCAGTGAGTGGAGATTGCACCTGTGCACTCCAGCCTGGGCAACAGAGCAAGACTCTGTCTCAAAGAAAAAAAAGATTTTTTGAGAATTCAGCACAAACCAAGCATTAAGCTCAAGGGCTTTGCAAACCTTACCCCATTTCATTCAAATAATAACTGACTCAATTCCTTATGAATTATCACTATCTGCATATTAACAATAAGGAAACTGAGGTACAACATGCAGAACTAATAAATGGTAGATTCAGGATTTGAAACCACAGCTACTAGTCAGTACATCATATTATACACTATAATTAAATCACAGGTACAATTAAGCCAAAGTTATATTTTATTAATTTAACTTGGTTTTTGTGCTAAGGTTATTTGTGCTTGGCAAACCACGTCCTCATAAATAGGGCAAGGTAATTTATTCACTTATTTGATAAACATTTATGAGTGCTTAGTATGTGTAAGGCACTCTCTTGGAACTTGCTAGAGACAGAAAGATAAATCAAATATACAGTATAGCCTCAAACAACTTATAATATGAAATAATAAAGAGAGAATGAGATGTTTCCAGGAAGCTGTAGAAAGAGATGTTGCCTCCTTTGGAGCTGTCTCTGTAGTTTCTACAAGTGTGCATGATTCATAACAGGCAAAGAATGGATTAACACATGCATAAATGTAAGTATAAACAATCAAAGGTAGCATATGAACCAGGACATAAACATCGCTAGGACTCCCATGCAAAAAGAGAGGGAATAACACATTCCGACAGAGCTAGTGGAGAAAATGAACAGTATAAACAAGACTGAGTTTATTAGCCTATTAAGTCTGAATGAAAGAAAAATTTTTTATTTACACAAAGATAATAGACTTTCTTTGTCAAAAATTCAAACAATAAAGTCAGATATTTAAAAAATCAGAGAAGCCAGAGAGGGCCATCTGTAAGTAATAAGTGGATGGACAAGTCTGAACTAATCAATTTTTCCCATCCCATATCCATCTATTAAAAATCATGAGGTTTTATTGCTCCATTGTCATCATATATTTTCAGGGAGATGCTCAGACTCGTCACACAGATGAGAGCAAAGATATTTGCTAGATCTTAGAACCATATAATAAACTACTGACAAAAACAAGTAAAAAAGCAAATATTTGCAAAACTGATATAAGTGGCCTCGAGTGAAAAAATTAATTTTAATTCTCATCATTTACTTAGGAATAAAGATATGGCCTCAAAAACTAGAACTTTGGCTGTTGTTAGCCAACATAATGGTGTTTTCATTTTAAATAAGAGTTATTCAGAAAAAAAAAAATCTTTTTCTTCTATAAAAATAGGAATGTTGAAAAAAACATTCATATGTCTTAAACTCTTCTTCATATATCACCTCTTCCAACAAAATACGAAACTATTTTCCATCCTGCTTATTCAACCTTAATTTCAATGTCAACAATTTTTGATAAAGATATAAAGATTTGTAGAGCTTTTATCACTGTATTACAATTTTTTAGGTTCCCCCATCTTCAAAATTAAGCTCTCAATTCTGTTTACATTTTAAAGTAAAAGGTTATGAAATAAAACATTTTCAAACAAAATTTAAGGGGAGACAATACAGACAGAGACTGGTTGCCTAAACCACCAGCTGATTGACCTTTTGCAAGTGTCACTTTTAGTATCTTGACCACAACTGTCAGACTTGGCTAAGTAATTGGTTCCAGGATAAACATCCAATATGCATCGAACCAATAGAGTCTGCTTAGTGCTGTATGTTTTCTCAGTAAGTATATGAAAAGCAATACCTTTTACTTTCTTCCTAGGGGGTTCAAAAGTAGTTATCATCACTTTCACCGTTTACAATGTGGTCAGTCAAGCAAACAGGGTGACACATGAAACTTAAATAAGGTGAGATTCCATCAACCTCACACTGTCCACAATTCTCACATTCCACTTGATGAAACACTCTGACAACCAGATTGAAAATGGAGCAATGTGTATATTTTTACAGCCAATGCATCTAAGCCCATATCCAAAAAGAACATCCACTTGTAACGTTACTTGAACTCCACACCTCCTCACTGCCCTGATTTTCCTAATGCTCTGAAGGTCTAAGAACAAATTGTGAAGTTATATATGAGCCAATTGGTAGCTGCTGTATAAATCATACTAAAATAAATACAATTCATGGCTAAGATTAAACAGCCCATGGCAAGGCTCTTATGTAAATAAACCCATTGTTCCTTTGTATATTAAAATTGTATTTATCAAACAAAATAAGAATGAGCACAAATTGCATGAAAAAGGCAACTCATTTAGGACAAAATGATGGTATATAATAAAAAGATTTATTGTGTGACTAAAATGAAAATTAAATTCCTGTTAAAATATTTATGTAGACGTGGCTGAAACATTCTGCTGGGAAATAAATCAGGGCGGCCTTTGGCATTTCACAGGCATAACTCCTCTATTCTTCTGCTGCAAATTTAGAGCTTACAAGATGCTAATGGCACCTCGGTTTCCAGGACAGTCTCTGCAGACTGCTTTCACTCAGCAGGTGGTAAGAATTTGCATCCATATTTCAAATATACTTCTATCTCATTACTGGCTTCTTATTTCTTTGTGATTTATATCTCTATAAAATTCCAGCTAGTGCAATGGGGAATGGGATTTCAAAAAGGCAAAAACCCCATAATATGGACATTTATCACTTTCTTCCTTCTTTACTTTTTTCTTCATCTCCAGAGAGACAGGGTGAATGACAGGTAGCATTTAAAGTGAAGGTGTACTTTTCTTAAAATAATGCCACTTGAAAGCTTTCAAAATTAAGACTATTTCTCCAAACATCAGTAGCTAGTGAGTGGCAGTAGCACTTGCACAGTTACCTACATTTAACTGAACCGCGATCTTTAAATAACATATATACATTAGAAAGTAACTCACTTGATAACTATTAATTCGTAAGAATCTTCATCATTTAAAATTCAGGAAGTGCTTTTTGTAATAAGTCTGAACATAACAAATCTATTTGGTATTCATGCAGATGTCACAAGCAATTTCAGAGTTGTTACACTATAATTCTGCACTACTTAATAGATATTAGGGTGGCAGCAGTTGTGTCACTGTAGATAAGACTCTTTCACAGTTCCTTTGTCAAATTCACCTCTTGCTGGTGTTTAGAACTTAGCTAAAGTCAAATTACACGCTTGTGAAAATTGACAGTTTCAGGGATTTAGAGGCATTTTCCAGGGGCAAGAAAGAGCAAGCTATAGTGAAATAAAAGGCAGCAAGGAGGGATGTAGGCAAGGTAGTTGAATATTACTAGGATTAAACTTAGATGTGTAAATTTTTAATTTGTATGGTAAATTAAAGAATATAAACCCACATATTTCCTTCTAGGTCTTATTTTTTTCATATTCCATTCCAGAAGAGAAATTAAAAACACTTAGGGAGATTTTATAGGCCATATGCTAGAATACCAGGTGCTAAGATGTCTATCCTATTTCAAAAAGTCACTGATATTTTAAATAATTTTCTGAATTAAATTAAAAACATTTTACCATTTGACTTAGATTACATTTAGTGAAGATATTTTACATTGAGGTACACAGATTTTTTTATTGGATATAACAAAAAACTAAAATCAATAGTCCTAAATAATAAAGAGAATATATTGATTCATTTAATTAACATATTCACAGACGAGATTTGGTCCAGCAGCTCATAACATCACCAAAGACTGAATGCTATTCTTTCTCTCCCTTTGTTTCTCAGCCTTCCTTTCATGATGGCTGCCAGTAACAGCTACCCCTCATTTATATCCAGCAGAGATGAGGGGTATCTCTTTGGGGAGTACATGCAAAAGAGTAAGAAATCTTCATTCTTGAAGCCCACAGAAAATGTCCCCTCAGTCTCATTGTCTAAAACGGTGCCATGTGCCATCTTTAAATCAATCTCTGTGTTCCAAGAAAACAGAATACTCTAAATTGCTTAAGCTAACTAGGGCCAACCTCTGCCCCTGGGAATCGATGTCGAATCTATCAGAACGGAGTGGCTAGGAAATCCACGGAGGCCCTGTTAGGAATGGGACCAGGAAGCAGAAGCCATGGGCATGAATGAATGAAGATAAAGCAACTTGAAGCCTTGCTCTCTCATGAGTCTAGGCAAAATTGATGACTGTTGATAGTGGGAAAGAAAAGGTCATGGGACCTTGGTTTTTCAATAGTGTGCAAGGTTTTTCTTTGTGCAGCCAGGAAGGAGCAAAACGTCTGTAAGTGGGTCTCAGCAGGTGCAAACAAAGAAGCACAGACCAGGTATGTGTTCTGTATCCCTGAGCTAGTCAAGAAAATCAGCCATCTGTCTCCCCAGCATAAGCCAGCCAGAGCATAGTCCTAACCCTTTCCAGGGAGAGCCACATTTAAAAGTTGGACAACCACACACTAAGGGAGTGGGACCTCCTCAGCACAAGTAGTATCTACAGTCTTGAAAATATTCTTAGTTAAAAGACAATCTCAAAACACTATTTTGAACAAAACATTACAACTTAAATTTGATTTCATGAAGCAGCTTTATATTAAGGCCTGAGGATCTATCTTCTTTAAGAGAGAGTCTTATAACTACAGAAAACTTAGTTTCAGGGTGGTTTATTCTTAAGCAAGTTTTAAGACCCATCGATTTTTTCGGGATACACTCACCTAGATAGACGAGCTCCAGACATCTCATAAACTTGTGCAACCTAGTTAAATCTGGTAGCATAGTTCTTCCTGACATACAGTCTCATTTTTAAAGTGCATTCTAATAGTCAAAGGTAGTTAAAGCTAACCATCTAAGCTAATACCACCTCAGTATAGAAATAGAAATATTTCATTCTCCAGAAGTCTCCTGTGTATTCTTAGTCATAACCCCTCTCCATCAAAAATAAACAGTATCTTGAATTTTATGCTAATCAGTTACTTTTCCTTATAGTTTTAAACCTATGTGCACATTTTTAAAACAGCAGTTTATGCTTTGTCTATGATGAATTGACTATATATGTAGTTATGTATATATTACTGTATTATGTGTGTGTATATACATGATATATATATATCTCACTATATATATTCTTTAGTGTCTTACTTCTTCCCCTCATATATATTATTCATTCATATTGTGGTATCTAGAGCTATAGTTCATTCATTTTCAGTATTTGTATATGTAGTTGTTATCTAATTTTTCCATAATTTATTCATCTATTCTACCAATAGTCGATATTTATATTTATTTAGATTCACAGTTGGAGATTTTACAAATCATATCATTGTGAACATTGGTATATGCATCCTGATGTAAATATATACAAATTTCTCTAAGGGCTATAATGAGTATTATAATTCTTGGATTATATTTTCCCCCAGCTTTAGTAGATGTTGTGCATTAGTTTCCCCAGAAGGCAAATTCTGAGACAGAGATTTACATGTAGGAAGTTGACTGGGGAGTGTTTGCAGACTCGACATCCACAGAAGACAAGAAGGTAACAAGATTAAGTGAAAGCCAGCTACAGTTAGCTCCACAGAGATCCTTGAAGCTGTGATGACGCTTCAGAGTTACTGTTAAGTTGAGGCAATGAGGCTAAAAAATTATGTTCCCCACTGAACAGTAATTAGGGCAGGCTTTGCCCTAGAAGAAACGACCATACGTGAAAAGTCGCTCTTCACCTGAGGGCAACTTCCAGAGAGGGCTGAAAGCTAAAGGCTATTCCAGCAGCAACCCTCAGTGCAGCTGGAAAAATAAATCCTTCAGTTCAGAATATAAATCTGGGCCATGTAGCAGAGTGTCCACTAGAACAGGTAATACCAACGGGCTTTCCAAAGTGGCCATCTAATTCAACTTTTTACACTATCCCTTAAAGTGTATAAAATGGAATGAAATGCCTTCTTAGTGCAAACATCTTCAATTTCCTTATTTCCTTGACACTGTAACCTAAGCCACATGAAGTGGAGATACTCCCCCAAAACTATTTCTCCTTCACTCTTCAAACAAGGTCCTTCATGAAAGAAAGGAGGAACATAGAGTTGGAGATGAGTGATGGAGCTATCCTGATACAAGGAGAAATGGGGAGTTTTTACCACCAACAGAGAGGTTTGGAAAATAAGTGAGTTTACCAGGAGAGGCACTCAAGAGGCAGCAGATCCATTGGCAAGGACCTGGTGAGAGTCCACTGGGAGGTACATAATTTTCACACTTGTTCTTTTTTTATGTTTAGTCATTGCTTACGAAACCCCTCCCCACACCTTTACTCAAAGGCAAACTTCAAACCACATGAGTCTACAGCCATATCATAAACATCTTCTGATCAGCTTTCAGCACCTCACCTGTTGATATCCCAGCAGGAGTGAGGTCTGTTTGTATTATATTTTGTCTGACTTCCCCTTCACACCTGTTATCCCGAGAAAATGATCTGGGACCTATACACCTTGTAGAGTAATAGCAGAAAAGCCCTGGCATTCAGGAAAAGAGAACTGATCTTAACAAGTTAAAAACAAACAACTTGAACTGTGAACGTAATGAATGACACTCCTCTTTACATCAGTTTTGTACTTTCCTGCCTTCTAAACATTGCCTGCTAAACCTTCATGCCCTACCCTGAACATTACTTTGATATCAAAAGTAAACCTTTTTTACCCCTTGTAGGGGCAAAGAGAATTATGCAATTGAGTCATTGTTGTCACGACGCAAACTAGGACATCTCTGGTCTGCAGGAATTTTCAAGTTTGCTATTTTAAAAATGAAAGTATCAAAGTGTTTCTTCCCAAGTAATTTGTGAATTAAGGGATTACTGTACCTTTGACACTCCCATAATTGATCTGAGAGGCATGTAGAAAACTGATATTCATTTCCTCATTTTCTTTCCCAATTAAGAAAGAGCAAGTGAGTTCAGATGGCTTGTCCAGGGTCACAGAGCAAGTCAGTGGTGAGCCCCTGTGTCCATTAATTCCAGTCAGACAGGGTGCATTGAGCATTGCTAGGAGGCTTTGCTCATTCAGTGATCACTGAATGGATGGAAGTCAGATATTTGCTACTGAGATATTTTCAGGGTGAGACCCACTGACCTGCAGAGGATTGATTGAGTCTTCGACGTTGCTGTAGCCCAATGAGGACAGCTCACTAGTAAATTAAACCTTGACTTATGGTTTTATCCTCAGTTCTAAGCAACACCTTGAGATGAATCAGGAATACACCACATTTTCAAATACAGTAAAATTAATTATTACACATATTTTATCAGCCACATTTTGCTCGATTTCTGCAACCAAGAAATGGACTGAAAATTATGCCATTATTCATTTAATTACTCATAAGAATACCTGTGACATACATTCATATAACCATGAAGACCCTGTATGAAATTGATTCACCCAAGAACATCAGAAGTGGAGTGTTCTTTCTTCCGTTGCAACATAATGAATAAAAACAAATGTATTATAAGTAAGTCTATCAATATGGAAGGAGGCAAAATAAAAGAATGAAATAATGAAAACTCATTTTCATTTCTTTGTGATTATACCCTCCAGAGGTAACAGGAGGTGTAATCAAGACAGTAATCAAGGTGACATATATTAATTCAGATATTTTACTATGAATTGTCATACTTCTTCCTGCAGCTATCCTTGATTCTCATTTACTGGAACTCAAACCCTCCCATGCTCAGATTAAAAATCTTTTAAGTCATTCTCAATTTCTCTCACGTCCAAACTGGCCCATCAGGAAATCTTGTTGATTCTACCCTATATACATATCTGGAAACCATCCCAAGCCACCACCCTATTATGATTATTGTACCTTATTTGGATTATCAGAGTAGCCTCTCAAATGCTGTTCAGCTCCTCCCCTTTCCCACATCAGTCAGTTCTGAAAACAGCAACCCAAGAGATCTTGTTATAATGCAAAGCAGAACCTGCAACTTCTTTTCCTCAAAACCCCCAAGGAGTTTAGCATCTCACTCAAACTAAAAGCCAGCGTATGCTAATCAAGAACTTCAGGACCCTACATGATGTGATCCCCTTCCCATTGCCATTCCTTCTCTGCCTCTATGGCATTCTGCTCTTCCCTCTCTCAAGTACAATCCCAACAGCCCCCTTTCTGTTGCTGGAACACCAGACACAATCCCACCTTAGAGCTTTTGCCCTTGTGGTTCTCTAAGAATGCCCTCTGCCAATTATCAGCATGGTTAGCATCCTCCAGGTCTCAATGCTCAAGTCACCATCACAAGGAAGCCTTCCCTGGACAATGTATCTAAAATTTCAATGTCCACTAATGTGTCACAGCCCATTCCACACTCTCATTTATTCTTACCATGCTTCATTACCTAATATATTATAGTATTGTTTAAATTTATTTGGTTTATTATGTCTCTGCCAGGAGAATGTAAGCTATGAGAGAAGCAATTTTGTTTTTCACTATTGTAGCTCTAGAGTCTAGGTTACATTCAATTTTTGAATATATAAGTAAATTTTTAAAAATAAATAAACAAGATTTTTAAAATTTAACAATTATTTCAAGTCTATCTTTCCATTATATTGTATATAGAATTTATATGGCTACATGTATTTCCATTATGTGGATATATCATTTTTATTTAACCATTTCCCTCTTGATAAATGTTTATTTTCCATTTCTATCTGTTATTAGGAACAATAATAAACATACTTCGTTCTGCAATGTACAATTCTATGTTATTTTCCTCATGTTTAACAGAGTAAGAGCCAAAGTCCAAATGTACCGTGGGGTTTGCTTGTGATTAGGAAGAAAATGGCAGAGTTTACACCCCTTTTTTAGACCCCGGGTCTAGCACTTGTTTCCGTATTTGATGTATTTTACCATCACTGTTTTCTTGAGGGTGTCACTCTTTTGTCCATTTCATTTAAAAATGGATTTATTGCAGTCTTTATTGATTACTAGTGGTAAAGAAAACTACAAAAATAGCCAGAAGAGAGAAAATAGAAAATCAACAATGAATCCATCAATGGCAAGCAAGAAGAAGGAAACTGATAGAAATAGGCCTTATAACTCAGGAAAGAATGAAAGGTAGTCAATAATTCATATAAATATGTAAGTACAGTAGATGCAAGAAGGAGACAAAAAGAGGGAGTGGCTATAAAATTAAAACAAGCAAATGAGAAAATGATTGTTGTTCTGGGAAGGGGAAAGTATCTGGACACTAATAAAGGTTGAATTATGAGGCTTTGTGTGCCTAACAAGGACATTCTCATCAAAGTGCAAGCATTCAGCTGGGTACAGTGGCTCACACCTGTAATCAAAGCACTTTGGGATGCCAAGGCAGGCAGATCACTTGAGGTCAGGATTTGAGACCATCCTAGTCAACATGGCAAAACCCCATCTCTACTAAAATTACAAAAATTAGCCAGGCATGGTGTGCACGTCTGTAATCCCAGCTACTCAGGAGGCTGAGGCAGGAGAATCGCTTGAACCCAGGAGGAGAAAATTCCCATTCCAGCCTGGGCCACAGAGTGAGCCTTCCTCTGGAAAAAAAAAAAAAAAAAAAAGCAAGTATTCCACAGTTAATTAGGTGTTCCAAGGAAATCCTGATGATTACCCGAAGTTTGTGTCTACAAAGAGACATTATGATTTATCAAAGAGCACAAAATATTTGACTGGCCTAAATTCTGAAAATTCACTCTCATTTACCTTGAATGTGGAAGAAGTAAAGATTAGGGCTCAGCTCTCATGTGGTTTATAATTGAGAAATTCTACCTGTAATAGAGGAGACTTGTTTTCAATTATTCATGCCCTCCTTGCTTTAGAGTTATACATCTGCATCCTTTGCCATTTATCTTTCCAGGTTCTCCTGCAATGGCAGGCATCCTCGCCCTCTCTGCTGCCCCAGTATTGGAGCTTGGCTATATAACTTGCAATTGCTAATGTAAAGTATGTGAGGGAGTGACTGTGCACCAGGTTTAGGTCAAGGGCTTAAGAGACATCATGTGAATGTGTCCATAAGCTTAAATTCCTGTGATTACCATGAGGAAAGCAAGCCCCAGAAAGACACTAACTTTTCAAAATGGAACCCAGAATGAGACACATGGAATAGACCTGAATTTGACTGACTTTGAAGCTGGAGCTGAGCTGAGCCTACCAGATTAATTGTAGACCAATTAGCAATAAAAATAAATGCTGGGTGTTATAAGCCATGAGTTTGGGGATGATTGTTATACAGCATTGTTGCTGCAGTAGCTGACTATCCAAAAGACTTCTCTGGCTCTTACTCTCCATACCTATATGATAGTAGAGACAAATGCTATATAACTGGCTGATGTCAAATCTCAGTTTCATCACCTTCTGTCTGTGTGACCATGAATGAAATCTACCTGAGATTTGGCCTCTTCATTGTATAAGCTTGGAGTAGTAAAGTTACAGGGGGACTAAAATAATAATCTATGAAAAACACTTGGTACACTGTAAATCTTCAGTGAATATTCATTTTTTTTGTTGCTGAAGGTGGCATTATTATTATTCCCACCACTGCTCAGATATGCACCACCCAAAGAGGGCTCAATCCTTGGCCATGTTCCTATTCGTAGTTTTGAGCTTTCTGAAAAGAATCATTCACACCAGCTCCCTTACCCTGATCTTCCCCCATCTCAAAAGTCTTCCTGAAATCTGGGCTTCAGAGCAGCATCCAAAAATATGTCCTACCAGGCTCTTGCCACCATCAATAGCTAGAAAAGGAAGGAATTCAGAAGGAGAAAAAGAATAGCTATAACTTGGAGTTTAGATCTAAACACAATACATTCCCAGATAAGCAACCTGCCTGCATTCAGATCTCTTAATTTTCCATTTCTATTTACCACTGAAACCCTGGCACACAGAGATACTGTTTCGGGAATCTCTAGAACTTCTATGAAACTGATTCTCAATTAACCTAAGTCAGTTCACATACATGAGTGAATGAAGCTTTATCCAAGATGAAGGGTCCTGACTGGGTAAAAATAATTTCTGAGGAAATTTCTTTATCCCAAACAGTAGATGTTCAAACGAGCATGTGGCCATAAACATTATTGAATGCAACTTCCACATGGTACAGAGTAAAATGCAGAGTCTTGTGAGGTCAGATTGCTATATGGGGCTGTAAGTCTTCCTAACTCTGGCTGAGTCATTTTTACTGCTGCAATGCTCTCCATGTGGAAAGTTATTTGTAGTGCTCGTCTCCAACTAGAGGTCAGGCGCCCTAGAAAAAAAGAGGAAGACCCATTGGAAGATGTTTAGAGGACCTCTGAGACTCAGGGTCACACAACTCTGCTGAATTCTTAGATACACGTTTGGAGAGATGCCCCTTTACCTGTTTTACTTCTCCAACTGTAAAGAAAATGCCAGTGAAAATTAATTCACATAAATGTTTTAAGAAACACAAATTGCCTTTGTAGAAACATCGAGCCTACAGAGACTCCTTAGAGGACAATAATGAAGAGCAAAACCTTTGGCTTTTGGCTGCATTATTTTGCATTTTAAAATTTGGCACATATTTGAGCCTTTTTATTATTATTATTACTAGTCCCTTAAGGAGCATTTCTCTATTTTTAAAGTTGTTCCCTCATTCCCTCCCCCAGCCCCTGAAACATTAACAACACATATATGTTGCATATATACTGAATTTATAGCTGTGATTTATATTTAAAAAATAGTCAGTTTTTATTTTCTCCCTCTCAAAAACAAGTGTTTGCCCTCTTAGAGGTGATATAGCCCACACTGAAGATTCCTGCTATAAATAAAGAACAATGCAGGGGGCACATACTGAAACCATGTCAGGTAACAAGCATGATCCAGTTGTAATATACACCTTATAATAGGGGTCCACAACCCCTGGGCCACGGACCACCACCGCACAGCAGGAGATGAGTGGCGGGGTGAGCCAGTGAAGTTTCATCTGTATTTACAGCCACTTCCCATCGCTGGCATTACTGCCTGGCTCTGCCTCCTGTCAGATCACTGGCAACATTAGATTCTTATAGGAGTGTGAACCCTATTGTAAACTGCACATGTGAGGGGTCTAGATTGTGTGCTCCTTATGAGAATCTAATGCCTGATGATCTGTCACTGTCTATCACCCCAAAATGGGACAGTCTACTTGCAGGAAAACCAGCTCAGGGCTCCCACTGATTCTACATTATGGCAAGTGGTATAATCATTTTGTTACGTATTATTATATAATAATAATAGAAATAAAGAAGATGATAAATGTAATGTGCTTGAATCATCTTGAAACAATTCCCCACACCCCAGTCCATGGAAAAATTGTCTTCCACGAAACTGGTCCCTGGTGCCAAAAACACTGGGGACTGCTGTATTATTTTGGAGTCCATTAAAAGCAATTTCTGAACAATTTGTATGCACTATTATTTACAGTATAATAATCTATAAACTTTCCATAACTCATTAATCATTTTGTTGGTAGACTTCAAGCATAAGCATAAAATCTCTTCATCTCTAAAATGAGGTCAATCATGGGCAGTGATATTTGTCAACTTACCATAATTCAGTAATTTTCCAGAATGATCAAAATTGGGGGAATACTGAATGACTTCACTTAGATAACTTTTATTCATCTTAATGAATCTGTCTCATTAAGCTGCAAGGTATAGAGACATTTGTCGGTTTGAGAGTACCCAGTATTTATTCATCTTTCAGATAACATCATCATTTCCTTGTGAAAAACTGTTTCTGCCTTACTGTGTACAGGATAGGTGGAATGGTGAATGTAGATGGCTAATATGTATGCCTTGTTCTTTCTGCAGAAGCAAGAAAAGCTGAAATCTTCTCACTTCAAATGAATGGCACATTACAGCACTTAGCCAATAAAGCATTCTCTTCTGGGACTTTGCAGTGCAAGCAAATGAAACCAGGAACACATGGCATTTATTCACCCCAGGGAGCTGTCCACAGCAGACTATTGCAGCTAGTGTGCAATGAGACCACTGCTGAGGAAACTACTTTCTAGCATTCTGGAGTTCTCTCAATTTCACAAGCCCACCTGTTACTTCTTTTAATTCCATTATCCCTCTGTTCCTTTCCAGCACCTTTTCTTTTTTTATCTTTGCTTAAAATTTTTTTTAAGTTTTTGCTTCTAAAAACCAAGAAATTTTAAGTTATCAGAAATTTGATAAAAGATGAGTGACCCAGTTACTTTGGTTGAGTCTCAGGAGAAGATTTTAAAGCTATTATGTCTAATAAGGCAACCACTAACCACATGTAACTATTTAAATTCAATTCAATTAAAATTAAATAAGACAAAAATTTAGTCTCTTGGTCACACTGGCTACAGTTCAAGTGGTCAATAGCTGCACGTAACTTATTGTTACTTTATTGGACAGCACAGATATAGAACATTCCCTTCATTGCAGAAAGTTCTATTGGATAATTGCACTGTTGCGAAGTATCCAAGAGTCTATGATAGAAAATGAGAGGTATTATTAAGAAATCCTCAGGGAAAACTAAAAGTTGGCTTGTGACAATGGAATCTGTTACTTCCCAGATTTACTAGCTATGATGAAATCTCTTGTATAAACAGGTATTTTGAGTCTAGTACAGTACCTGGTACATGGTGGTATGTAATTGATATGCATTGAATTAATGTCTGCAGTATCAGATGCTACCGAAGCTGTGTGGATTAATAAATCTTCCATCTGTGCTGTGTCTGGGCTGTTTTGTTATTTACCTTCCACAGGTTCCCTTGGAAGAAATTAAGCAAATAGATACTACTTCTTAGGTTTCTATTATAGGAAAAATCTAGAAATGAGATTGCAAATATGAATGTTTTGGAAAACATGATGGTCGCAGATAGCAATGTTCAGAGTGTGTTCCACAGATGTTCAAAGGTGTTAATTTATTTTTAATAGATTAAGGATCTTGGAAAATAAATTAGGAAAATAAAGTTTATGTTAAACAAATGTAGCTGGATAATATTTCTTATATAGAAACCAATATCTTTTTTTTTTTTCTCCAGAGAGTTGGCTTGCTTCTCGAAACTACTTGCAATGCCTCAATTAAAGCCACTGTACTTTTCTATGTGCAGTGCCTTAGGGAGGGCTGTAATACAGAGGAAAGCAGAGAAAATAGCTGCCATCCTACATTTTGTTTCCAAAAGTCTCAGTCCTCAGAGGAAAAGACAGCACTGGAGGCAGAGACAAATGATTTGGGAGAAATATTAGTAGTGAGAGCAGTACTTACAATCTCTCCACCCACACCACAAAAAAGATTATTTTCTGGACTGGGGAAAAGAGAAGGAAAAAAAATATAAATTTCTGACACTTAAATGGTTTCTGGACAGTGGTACAGTCACTTGTGGTTTCTGGAAAGAGGAGCTCTGGGTCTCACCCTGGAAGGTGCAATCCCCATAGAAAAAATGTATGTGTAGTTTGTGTAGTAGGTCTGTCTCAGCAGAGGAGGGCTAAGACAGCCTCGTGGAGAGCTCTCTGCCCCAGTGCAGGAAAATTGCATCAAAATGGTTTCTGTGCAGCCACATTCAGCCTGGAATTGAAAGAGAGAACATGGGACTCAAAGGGGCAAAGCAGAAAGAAAAATTAATAAATACTGTTCAGCTGTTTACTTAGTTGTGACCTGCCTTGACAAAATATGCAGGGCAGCCAGATGGGATGAAGGGGATGTCAGAAGACATTCTGCATGGATATAGTTCTAATAGAGCAAATATCTTTGCCCTTGGGGAAGAGAAGCCTCAAGCAAACAGAGCCCCATGTTGAGTGTTACTGTACAGCAAATGGTTTGGGAAAACATCACTTATTGCAAACTAGAACTAACAGACATTTGGCAGCTGCTGGAGTCAAGTGGTTCCCCTATCTTCTCAGCATCACATGGAGACTTGTGCTTGGGCGGGCACAGCTGGGCACATCATGAATCATGGTTCAGAGAGGGATCTTGCTCTTACTGCTGGTGCTTTTATGTAGGACTCCCACGTGAGTAGCCTTGGGTGCTAGTTATTTAGGAAAGAATCATGACAGTGCTAGGGAACTGTTTCCTTGGAGCATCTTGGAATACAGAAAAATGCTTGTTCAATCAAAATGTTATATTGAAAGATTAATAATAGTTACCTCTGGATGGCAGGTGGCACTAGAGTTTTCATCTTTCTATGCCTCTAAATTTTCCAAAATTTCCATAATAATTATGTATTCATTTCTTTTTGATCTTTATTTAGCTGGCTGGCTATACATTACTTTCATAATGCAAAATGAACTTTACTTGAAACACTATCTACACCCTTAATAGTTTTGGAATTGAGACATTAATTAAGTAGCAGTTAACTAGGTCTGACATAATTAAATTTTAATTTTTGAATAATGATCCATTTACTATCCAGGTCATATAATATTAATTATACTCAGTTCATTCACTTGTTTATTCAGCCATCCATTTCTCATTTAATTCTTTCATTTGATTATTTATTTTTGAAGAATGTTTCATGACAGAGGTCAGCAAACAATATAGTCCAAGGATCAACCTCAGTCTACCACCTAGGTTCCTATGGCTTGCCAGCTAACAATGGTTTCTAAATTTTCAAATGGTTGGGAAAAAAATCAAAAGAAGAACATTTCATGACATGTGAAAATTAAATGAACTTCAAGTTTTATCCCAGGTCATAGTTTCTTCATTTCTAAAAGGAGGAGATTTGTCCAAAATATTGTTTTGTTTTACTTTCTTGATTCATGTTTCAGAGAACATGAAGGCAGAAAATGCAGGTGAGAGATAGCACATGGTGGTTTTAGGGTTTGCTGTACTGTCCAGAGTGGCGATGACACCCCTGGCCACCTCAAGGGAAATAAAACACTCTATCATTAATTCTAAGCCTTACTCCTAAAATCATCCACTTCATGATTTGATATAACTGGAATATCCCTGGTTCGATATACCAAAATCAAATCAGGAGCTTAATTGATCCCAGGGCTTCAGGAAGCTGAGACAGGAGGATTGCTTGAGGCCAAGAGATTGACACCAGCCTGGCCAACAGTGTGATCCCCTTCTCTACAAAAAAAAAAAATTAATTTAATCAGACGTGGTGGTATACACCTGTAGTCCCAGCAAGGGAATTACTTGAGCTTGGGAATTCAAGGCTGCAGTGAGCTGTGACTGAGCCACTGCGCACAAGCCAGGACAAAAAAAGTGAGATCCCACCTCTTAATATAAAAAAAAGCATAATCCAGGTTACATTTATAAATTTCAGGCATAGTGCTGCAAATCTTAATGAATTCACCTGGAACTGCTTTCTACCATAACTACACATATATTCAGTTCAGAACTTTAATTATCTGGAAACAGACCAGGCCAATAATCTTTAGGCAAATCCCCACTGTCAGACACTTAGAACAATGAGAATTTTCTAATGCCTCCAGCTGCCTAATAAATTTCGAAGAGGTTTTTGATGTGTTTTAATGACTCAGATAGAGGCCTTAAGCGCAAAGTTTGACAGTTTTTTAGTTTCTTTCTGATTATATTACCTATAATAGTACTTCAGGGCACCGATAAAAAGAAATCTTCGTTGAAAATCAGATGCTAGAAGAAATCTGACATACTGGTGGTGGATACAAGTTGGCACACTTACATTTATCAGAGATATGTGTGGACGTATGCATTTAGATAGAAATATTCCACTACATAGCTCTGGTAAAAAAAACACTTCAATACTTGTTCTTAGTGAAAAACAGACATAGGTTTCATGGATAGCAAGCTGAATACATGTTCACTTTTCAAGTTCCTTGAATTACACTAGAGGGGAAGTATAATTCCCTTCCTTTCTCTTAACCTTAAATCCTCGCTTTTAATACAATGTGGGCTCCACCAGTGCAGTCAGACAAGGTCCAAGCTCAGAACCCTACAAGGGCCACATACTTGGTTTAATGCCATGTTTCCACCCTCCTGATATGCTTAATAATTTGGGAGGAAATTATTAAGCATTTTACTTTTGCACTGGGCTCCACAGTCCTGGTCCCAACCCTCATGAAATGTAAGAATTAAGACTGTTAATAGGAGCGTAGTGTTTACAATGTTAAGAGTTTATAAATCCATGTGCTGGTTATTCTCTATTTGACAGGGGAAATGCAAGAACTGTTTTTAAAACCCTCCTTTAAACTCATTCTGATTCACCCTGACCTCTGCTCTAGGAGTCATACAGTTGGGGGAGGGAGGAATGAACATTAAAAATAAAATTTCAGAAACTACTGAATATACAGTTGGCATTTCTCATTCAGAATTACATTATGAACATTTCAGCACATATTTTTATGTTCTTTGAGAATATGATTTTTAATGTGTATGTAAATTTTTCATAGTGGAGGTAGAATTTACTTAATAACTTCCCCGTAGTTGTATACTTGTTTCCAGCATTTCCTGCTAGTAATATAAATATAGTTTGTTATGCATGTTTCCCTTTTATTTTTTAAATTAATACTCCTACAAGTGAAATTGCAGGGTAGTTTTATAAAATTTTAATGACAGTTGATGAATATTGTCAAATTCAGAAAATCTATAATGATGTGTATTCCCATCAGATGGGTGTCACCTTTACCAACAATATTTTTAAATGGTTAACAATTGATACATAAAAATGACTTTTTTTGTTTTGAGTTCATTTGAATAATATTCAAGTTAAGCATTTTATATGTATATTGTTCAGTTTCATTCTCTATCTGCCTGTGTAATGTGTCTATTTTTCTTTAGAGAAATTGGCATTTTCTTTTGTCTTGTACGAGCTTTTGTATAGGAATAACAAATTTTCTGTCATATTTGTTTTAGGTTATCACTTCAGGAAATCATTTTAGTATGATGAGGCATATATTATATATGAGATAATCTCATATATATGATAAGATAGTGATTTATTTACAGTGGAAATATAATAATTATTTTTAAACCACTTCTTATTAAACCTCCTCTCTTGCTTGATACTTTGTTGACTAAAGATTCTGAAAAAGCAAGAAGGGAAATATTAAATATTACAAACATGGCTCAGGAGGGAAAGAAATACTCATTTAAATAGAATGTGTTGCTTGGGTACAGTGTAGATACAGTTCTTGATTCATGAAGGGCCACTTCACTGCTGCACATCACTTGCTCACATCAGACCATACTGCTTCCTGAACTTCCTTTCCCAAATCCTTGCTTTCTAGTAATGTTCAAAAGTTGTTAAATAAATTCAAAAGAATTAACTTCGCTTAAAAATTCAGGTCGCAGGAATTATATTTAAATCTGTATAATTTGCTACCGATCTTTTTTAAACTAAAGCATCACTAGATGCAGGATGGGAGTGCAGTGGGGACGGAATGGAAATCAGTGAAGAAAAGAATCACCAAGGTCCCATCTGCCCATTACCCAGCATTTCATGTTATGTGCATATCCATGGGAGATATTTAGGATGTACCATAAAATACAAAATTAATGATTGGCCCTATAGGACAGTCATTCTAATTAATGACATGGTCTACTGATCCAGTCTGCACAACAGGAAGATCATATGTGCATATGAAAAATATTACTGAAAAAAATCACCTTCTTTTTTCACTCACTTAAAGAGGAATGATGACTTAAAGCATCACAGTGGACTGAAAAAAAAAAAGATTGATGTAGTCTATTTAATCACAAATAAAACCAAACTTTTGGGGAGGATGGGGGGTCTTGGGGGAAGAAGGGCATGAACAAGGAAGGCAGGATTTTACTTTTCCTAAATACTAGTCACATAGTTTGCCAAATAGGATCAGTCAAAGGCTCAGCAATATATGTAACACTTGGCAGAAAACAGAAAGATCTGAATCATTTCAAATACATTTACATTTCACCTATCTTTTCAGGGATAATTTGTATTTGTAATTAATTAACATAAGAGTGAAGAAATAATTATTTTCTTAATAAGAAACTTTCTTTTGATTCTTTGAGAATTAAGATTCCGTGAGATAATACATAAATGGACATTCTGCAGTTAATGTTTTTTTTCAATTTATAGTAGAAAACACAAGAGTTCACGGGCAATGATGCCTTTTCTTCTAATTAATATTGATAGGTAATTGATTGTGAGTTATCATATAAAATGGAGCCATGGTAGTATGCAAAGTGTTCACAGAAAGCTAATAACTTTCTAAAATACCAGGCAATTCAGACATCCCTAAAGTCTGAAATAATATGGGGAAATTATAGGATAATAGCATTTAGCAGCTGGTTGTGACCCTACCAATTATGTAGTCCAATCACCTCAAATAACAAATGAGAAAAAACAGTGACCCAAATATGTTAAGTGACTAGGTCATGGGCATGCAGCTGATTAGCAGCAAAGATTCAAATTAAATTTGAGTCTCCTAATAATTCATCCAGTCTCTTACCCATTGCACCTGTTAATAATCCTCCAAAGACCAGAATAAAAATTTATCTATATATTCAAAATATATTTTGATGGAATAAGAGTCATTCTAACGTTAAGTTAAAAGAGAATGAAACAAAAGCATATGCAAACAGCGTACAACCTCAACAAATAAGAAATATGTAAAATGAAAAATAATAGTAATCATTCTAGATGGAGTAATTAGACATAATTTTTGCTATCTTCTTTATGACTATTTTCTGCAACTTACAATTAGAAAATATCAATTGTATATGTAAGTAATGTGTAAATATTATTCTGTAGTAGAAGAAAGGGTTACACTACTATATGAGAGGATAATATACAATATACTATTGTATGAAATACATATTACAATATACATATTACATATACTATATTATGCTTATATTCTTATAAGAGGCTTACATCACAGTTACCCAAAACATTGTCTGTTTAACCCAAGTCTGTTAGGATGACTCTCAAAAAGACAACTAGGTGGGGAAATTCATTTTGAAAAATGCATACTCTATCTCCAACTTAATGATTCACCACTTATATTAGCATACAAATAGTTTTGAAACATACTGCAGTAAAGAAAATTACTTAAGTTTGTATAAGCCTGAACTTTCCCAACTTACTTGACCACAATATTCTTTGTAGACTTAATAAATAAGGTTCCATAGAACACATTTGGGGAAACCTCAAATCTCTTTAAAATTCCAACTCACCCACTCAAAAGAAGGTCAATAATTTAAGGCTCTTAACTGAGCATTTCTTACAAATATTTTTATGGTACACTGGTAAAATGAACCATGTGCTTGAAAAGTGTAAATAATTGGGCCTATATCTAAAAGGCACGTGTTTTAAGACCTGTAAGTATGTCGTGAAATGGGTAATGAGAAGGTGATTTCTATGAATTATTACTACAAGTATTCACATGGTTTTGCCTATTGATTTTAATGTTGAAGATGATTAATTTTAATTTTGTTTTTGCCTCTAGGCTTTCTTACAGAACATCAATAATATTATAATTAAGAATATCGATTGAAGTAATGCTAGAGCCATATCACTTTCTTTTGGTCTGGGCTCTACTGCTTAAAATAAGATTAGTTCAATGACTTTATTTTCATACACAGGGCATCAAATCAGCATACTGAATTTAAAAATCCATACAAATAACTTGAAATGTAACATGAATGTGCATATCCTCTCCATCTCTCTCCCTTCTAAACACTCGCCCTGCATTTAAACTAGCCCCTCTCGAATCTTTCCATTTACCTCAACTGCACACATTTTTTAGCCTCTTTGTCTCTTTTTTTCATTTTTCAGCTATAAAATAAGCAAAACAATGACACCTACCATCCTATTTATGTACAAATTGAATAAGAGACTACATGAAGTATATTTAGAACATTGCCTGACATTTAATATGTTCTCAGTGAGTGTTAGGTATGAATCTGATATGTGACATAATTATTTCTTTCCCTTTGTTCTTTCATGGGCAGCATTGCTTCCTCTCAGTTATGCAACTTGAAAATTGTAGTCATGTTGGGTTTATCTTTTTCTCTTCTCTAACCTACACACACACAGACACACATCATGAAAGATGCACACTATGTGATCTATTTCAAAGTCCTTTGAGTTCCTCCTTTGTAATCACTGTTAAATCTATGCTTTTAATTCCATTTTGTATCCTCACTACTATATCAAGGCTTGTTTCTTTACAATTGGACTAACTAATGGAGAATTATATTATATCATTATTATACTATATATTGGGCTGTATAGAATTGGCCCTTCATATCCATGGGTTCCGTATTTGTAGATCCAACCAATCATGAAATGAAAATATTTTTTTAAAAAATTAAAAGAATACAACAATAAAAAATAATGCAAATAAAAAAATACAGTATAACAACTATTTTTGTAGCATTTACATTGTTAGGTATTGTCAGTGTACAGGAGGATGTACAAAGAATACATACAAATACTCCTCCATCTTATGTAACAGACTTGAGGTTCTACAGATTTTGGTATCTACTACGGGTCCTGGTACCAATCCCCCAAGGATACTGAGGGACAACTGTACTTGAAAATGATTTCATCCCCAACATATTTTATAAACAATATGCTCTAAAAGTTTCCTTTGGTCCAGTCAGTTCTCAGCTTATGAGCTATCAATAACTCTATTTCTAACAGGATAAAGTCTAATCACCAATGGTCTTCCAAGACCATTTCAGGCATTCTACAGATGGGCCACAAATTCTATTCCACACTCCTCAAATAAAGTCTCCACTCAAATTTTCATTTGTGTTGTGCCACTGGTATGAAATAATAATCAAATCTCTCTTCTCCGTCTTTCTTCGTGACATTACCTGGTCTTAAAGACTCAGCTTCAGTAACATTTCTTTATTAATGATCTCTGAATACTTTCATTCTGATGTAAACCTTTTACCATCTTGTAAATCTCTGGCAATTCCTAAAAATTACTTATTTAACATAGATCATATGTTGGGGGAGAAGTATATGCTATTTTGAATACATGTATTGAATCTCCATATGTTTAGGCAGAAGCATTCAGGAAAGGCAGGTCCATATCCAGAGCAAGTGTCTACTCTTGTAAGAACAAAGCACTGCCTCTTGCATGATAGAAGTGATTCACTGTAATCAACTAGTTTGCTGTTGGATCTACCTGGAGAATTATGCCATAGTGGGGACTCAGGATTGGTATCT
The DNA here is from genome assembly GCF_028878055.3 of Symphalangus syndactylus. Classification (NCBI taxonomy): domain Eukaryota; kingdom Metazoa; phylum Chordata; class Mammalia; order Primates; family Hylobatidae; genus Symphalangus; species Symphalangus syndactylus. Next base: position 19,279,171 of record NC_072428.2, read on the forward strand.
GCCGCTGAAAAACTGGGGATTCAACCATGGCTGTCGCCGCTTACCTGGTGAGCAAAGTCTTTGCTGCAGAGCTCATGCACTGTAGAGCTTCTGACTCCTATCCCTGCCACTGTGGCTGTGAGCCTCTTTCCCCAGCCACCCTTGTCATTACCCAATGGGCTTTGTCATGAGCCCACTGGGTAATGACAAGGGTAGCTGGGAAAAGAGACTGGCTAGTATCCACAGAAAAGTCATTCCAACTATTCAATTTATAACATTATTCTCTACTAAGTCACCTACTGGTGAGTATTCACATGGTTCACAAATATTTGAAAACATTTAAATATGTTATTTGCCCAATATGAGAGATCTATCCATATACCTCTTCCTCAGATCTCTATGTCACTAATTCTCTAACCATATTCCTTCCAAGTCCCAGATGATTTCTTATTCCAGGGAAAATAAACAAACAGGTCACTTGCTTGAAGTTAGGCCCACTAGGAAGAGATTTCTCTTCACCACTATATCCAGAGATATCTCAGAAAGCAGCTGAAGTTTACAGCTGTCCACTTTAAGTTGGTTTCTATATATCATGCAAAACCACCTGTAAACCAGGCCTGAAATTTCTCTTCCTCATCCAATTGGTAATAGTGAATTCCTCATAAAACCAAAAGTGTAGGCTGGGAGAGAGAAGGTAATGAAGCAAGAGTAGGGGCCATGGTCGTTTCAGTTACTTCTCACATAACTGACTTGTATCTTGAGGGCCTGCTTGAGTCCTATTTCACATAGGTCGCTTTCATCTGATAATGGAGTGCTGTTATATGATCTCAGTCTTACGCTCTAATGGATCAGACAGTATCCAGTGCATGACAGGGAACATGGGTCATATGCTAACTTAATAGGTGAATAGTTCTTATATGATAAATCCGCTTTAACATTTCAATCTCCCTAAGACTTTGGATACCTTCCTCTTCAGCAAACCAAGGCAGTCAATCTTTCTCTCAGCCTTTCTCCTGGCCTTCCCCAAAGGTATCTACAATGAGAAGTGCCACTATCAAGCTGGGATTCCAAAATTAAACAGGCATAATGAGATCCTAGGTGTCAGGGAACAGGCGAGAACACTTAATCTCCACAGATAAGATGGAAGTGGACATGATTACCACAATGAGCAATGGAGTTAAAACAGTAACCAGAACAGTTTGACTCACAGAGCCCTATGGCAATGGCTAGTTGATGGTGGTGTCTTTAGAAGAGAAAAAGATGAACAGTCTACTACATTTTTGCTTCATCTGTATAAATGGAAGAGTTCTAAGTCTACTGAACAGAAGTCCAGCTTGAATCACCAAAATAGTCACAACTCCTCAATCAATTCCCAGACTTAAGCAAGTTTACAACACTTAACTTTTTGAATGACAAAAGAGCCTGGTGCTTTGAGGAAGGACCTCATTATATTATCAAAATGAAGTCACGGAGGCCAGGACAAGCCAAGGTGATTCATACTTGATATCCTCTAAAGTGCTAAATGGCCCATAAGTATTTCTAAAAAGGACATAGCATTTATTTTAGTAATTTTATTACCCATCTTAAAATAATTGCAGAAATTCTTGGGTACCACTACATCAGGCATCAATTATCAGGTACTTTGCAAAACACCTCTAAAATAAATTTTAATAAAAAGTTAACTCTACAACAGAAATTCTGTATTTATTCACAAATGAAAATAGCTCTGTGAACCTTGTTATCACCTAGATTAACACAATGCTTCAAGATAAAAAAGCCTTCCAGGGTCCGGAGTGCAACACTGAATAGGCATACAAGATACAGTCAAATTATGTAGTGTGTATACACCTGTGCACATACGCATGGGTATCTGCACACACTGTATCTGCACTTGTTTTTTCTTCTTAGAATCAGATGTTATTTCAAGCACAGGTGATTTAAGCCATGAAACACCTTGAAATAATTTCAAGAAAAGATAAAATGTCCTGAATTTTCTTTGAGGCATTAGACTTTAATGCCTTAAAATAATTTTACGTTCTTTTACATTTTTTGAATGCAAACTGCTTGCAAAATAAAACTGCCTAATTTACATAATTGAGAAAAGTAGACAAAACTTGGATGGTCTGAGAAAACTTTTATAGCACTGAAAGTGTGATTTATACACTACTTTGACTAGTGTATGGTTATCAGCTTACCCAGCTGAGTGCCAACTATCCAGGTTTCCTAAAGGAGACCCGAGTCTGCTTCCTCCCTGCTTGAAATGAGACAGAGGGACATATCTGCAGCCCTGGCAAAGCTGTCATAGTCTCTAACAACTAGTTCTAAAAAAGACAAGGACTGATTAAAAGGTCAGTGATGTTATTGGCCATAGAGTAAGAAATATCTTGCTTTCTTACTCATTTACATGGAAACATTTGCACCTTACCATGCATGCATGCACACAGATATATTACTGTACTTGTCTGTCTTCCCTACTAGCCTGGGAGGTAGCATGACCTTCTCCTAGCCCAGTTTAAATCCTATGATTCATCATTATCATCACTGCCCTGCATGAACCTTTGGTTTCTTGGCCCTTCTGCATTCATTGTAATCATTCTTGGCAAAACCACAATGCACCCACACAGCTGAGTAAACGTGAAGAAAACCATTCCACCACACAGATAAGTTTCACGATAATGAAGCTTATGGGTGCTTGATGCTGCCAGGTAATTACACCATTTTTCACTAGTTCATGCATTTTCTCAGCCTCCAATTTAATGTATTTGCCTATTATACTAGTCTGCTTTGCATTACTATAAAGAAATACTTGAAGCTGGATAATTTATTTTTTAAAAGAGATTTATTTGGCTAATGGGTCTGCAGGCTGTACCAGCAGCGTGAGGCTGACACCTGCTCAGTTTTCAGTGAGGCCTCAGGCAACTTTTACTCATGGTAGAATGCGAGGATAGCTGGTGTGTCAGATGGTGAAGGAGCGAAGAAAAAGAGGAAGAGGTTTCAGGTTCTTTTTAACAAACAATTCTCTCATGAACTAATAGAAATAAAACTCACTCATTGTCACAGGGAAGGCACAAAGCCATTCATGAGAGATCTGTCCCTGTGACCAAACACCTCCTACTCAGCCTCACTCCCAAGATTGGAGGTCACATTTTAGCATGAGATTTGGAGGGGACAAATATCAAAACCATATCACCTCTCTATTCAAACCCTCAACACATCCTCTTCCAACCTCATTCTCAGCTGATGATCTTATAATCTTCTTTCCTATTTGGCTGAAAAAAAAAAAAAAAACAGTATTTCCACCACCACAGCTACTCGAGTTCCCCAAATCTGTATTCCCTGTCATCCCCACAAAGGAAACATTCATCCTCTTATCAAAGCTGATGCTTCTGCTTGTGTACAAGTTCCCACCCCACTCACTGATTCAAGGAATCCTCCAGCAATTTTCTTGCTCTTGCCTTTATCATCAACTTTTCAGAATCTATGAGATTGTAACTATCAGCATAGAAACATGCTGCTATTTCTTTTGTCTTAAATTTTTTCTCTGTACCTCTCAAGCAACTGCACAGTGTCTTAGCAATCCTTTCAGGAAAACTTTTTGAAAGAAATCTCTCTACTTGCCTTTCCAATTATTATTCTCTCATTCACTCTTAAGCCCATTTTATTGCAGCTTTCACCCGACTACTGCACTGAAACTGCTCATGTCAACGTCCCCAGTGGTATCCATTTTGATTGGCAGCTCTTGACATGGTCACTCATTCCTTCTTACTGAAATTCATTCTTCACTGGCTTCCAGAATGCCAAGCTCTTCTGGAATTTTCCTCTTCTCTCACTGGTTTATCCTTGTCAGTCTCTTTTCCTTATTTCTCCTCTTGTCCTTACGCTCATAATTTGTGAGTGTCCAAGGGTTTAGTCTGTAGTCTTTATCTCTTCTCTATCTATAGTGTCTTTTTTTGGTGACTCTAGCTTTAAATCCTTGGGGTCAGTCATGATGCCTCAGTCTGTATTAGGTGGCTGAGTCTGAAATCTCTTGGCTCTACTTTTTAAATATATGCTCAATCTGCTGCCTGTTACTACTGCACTTGTAACTGTCATTGTCTGAGTCCTCATGATGTCTTGATGTCGTGAATCTTACCTGGATTATTGTCAGATTCTTAAATTGCAGCCCTACTTATACCTTTGTCCCTATAGTCAATTCTCAACACAGTAGCCCAGGGGATCCTATTAAAACAGAAGTCAGATAAGGTATTTTCTTTGATCAAAACCCTCCAGTGACTCATGATCTCAGAGTAAAACAAAATCCCTGCAATGACCTAAGAGTCTATTTATGACGTCAAATATCTACACTTATCTCCTACTAACTTTTCCCTTCACTCTCCACTCTAGCCTAGTTTTTTTCAACCATACCAGGAACATTACTGCCTGTGGATATTTGCACTGGCTATCCCTTGTACCTGCACCATTTTGCTCCCAACACCCTCATTGCTAACTTTTTCACCACCTTCAAGTCTTTGCTCAAATTGATCTGTCTCAGTGGGGCCTTCTCTATCACCCTATTTTAAATTACAACTTAACTCCTCACTGCCCCCATGCACTGTTCACATTCCTGACCTTCCTTACCCTGCCTTAATGTTTATTTCCATAGCGCTAATCATGTACTGTTTTTTTGCTGATTTATGTTATTGTTTAATTGTGTGTCTTCTCATTACGGTTTCAGGCTCAAGGACAGGGATCTTTGTCTGTTTTGTTCATTGTTGCATCTCTAGCACCAAAAACAAGACCTAGAATACACTAAGTCCTTATGTTGCTTGATTATTAGATGAACAAGACAGTAAGAAAACCACTTTCCTGATCTCTTCCTCTTCCCCAGTAGATCACTCTCTTTCTTTGACTGTCTCTGCCCTTGCATATGTCTTGCTAGTACATTCCATTCTTAGTGTTTTTATTATCTGTGTAACTGCCTGCATTCTCCTCCAGAATGTAAGCAGCTACAGGGCGAGAACTGTCACCCATCTCTCTCTCTGCCTTAGCACAGGGCCTGTCACCCATCTGCATTCAATTAATATTTGTGAAAATGAAGTTTCAAGAAGGGATATTTTTTCTTTTAGAAACTTTATAGGTACATGATAGAAAGTTAGCAAAATTCAGAAGAGTAGAGAAAAGGATTAAAACAAAAATTAATACCCTCATAATCAAAGGTCAACATTTTGGTACATAGTCTTCCAATTGCTTTCTCAGGCAAATGTTTTGATATTTGCTTAAAAGACTTTTTATCTAGTTAAATTCACACTTCTACATATTTCTATGCCCTATTTCTTAGCCTCATTATAATAAGGATGAATGTGAAAGTTTAACGGTATTTTTAATGGATTTATTATATTTCATCAAGTGGGTGAAACAGAATGCTTGCCCACTGTACTGTGATTAAATGGTTATTTCCAGCTTTTTAAACAATTTTTAAAGGGCTCCACTCAAGTTATTCAACAGATAGGCAACTTTCTCAAATATGATGGGCTACACTAGAGAGGTGCCAAATTTTCCAGTTAATTAAATAGATGGCACTACCCAGTTTCACAGCATGAGAATATGGATTTAATTTGATGCCAAATGAACCAAGGGAGAAGGTGCCCCCTTCTCTCTAAAGCAAATGGAAGTTTTAGTTTAAGGCTACAGACACAGTTTTTACAATTTTCACATTTCTTTTAGTAAATTTCCATCTGCCATCCAAAAAGACCTCAAATATTTGCAAGGGCACAGGTTGCTTTACATTTAAGAAAATAAGCTTCTAAGGGCCTTTGTTCTCCTCTGCCAGGTCTTTCTAAGCCAGGAGGAGTAAGTGACTCCTAACCTTTACTTTTTGACACAAGAGTCAGATTTATAACAGATTCAGACTCTTGGGGTAGCTGCTAACCGAAGTTCCTGCAGAAATAATGCTGACACACCTCAGTGCCCGAGGCTGTTTCATCTGCAGGTCTGGGTGAGAAAGAGTGAGCTAGGTGGAATTTTTTTTCTTTTTTATTTTCCTTAGATTTTAATCCTACTAATTCTGCAACAGGAAGCTCAAATTAAAGTGCAAATTCAGTATTGTATTGTGATACTTTTGCTTAATTTAACCTTCCTACAGACATATGTAAACAATGAATATACAATTTCACTTCACACTTCCAAAAACATTTGTTCTAATTAGCTAATACAATGTAAATTTAATTACTGAATTGAAAACATGCATAATAGGTTTGTCTACTAAATCATTGGGTTGTTTTCATGAGTGAAACCTAAGAAAGGTTGTTTTGATTTCCTGGAAATGAGACATCCATGATCTTTTATTCTCATCATCTAGGAGACTGCTAAGAACTGATACTTTAATTTATGACTAGAGTTACAAGAAACATTACCAGGTTTTAGGAGTTTTGACACAATATCCAAAACAGCTACAAAACTGAAGATGTTAGGAAACTAAAGTTTTGTTCTAGTTCCAAGTGACTTATCTTTATTTTTTAATGTAAAATCACATAATACTAATAGCTACCACTTATTTAAACCTTTCTACGTATCTAGTACCATGATAAGCACTTTTAAAATATTGTTATATAATCTCCCTAAAAACACTGTGAGGTAGGTATTACTTCACCCATTTTACAGATCAAAAAATTACGACAGAAAATTTAACCTACCCGAAATTACACCGATAAAAAATGGTAAAATTATTAAACTTAGAGCCTACTTAGTGACAATGTTTTTCCCCTCATTTCTGTCTCTGTCATTTTATTGTTTCATCCTTTTGTACTTTTTTCTGAATATATATCTCTTTACGACACCTCTTAACAATTCCTTCCCTTTTACACTCTTCTTTTTTTATGCTGACCATAATGCAGAGCAAAAATTTATTTTAATTGTAACTTTTATTTGTTATTTTTATGTTTTATAGTGTAACTTTAAACATGTGATAACAACGTTTTAGAATATCTAAAAACTTGAAATCAATTGTTTTCTTTATTGAAAGAGAACATGTAATTTTATTTCTCAACTTATCCACTCTTAAAATCTCTGTCTTTTGATCACTGTATTTAAAACATTGACATTTAAAGGGATTGTTAATATAGTTGAATTAATATCTACTTATTTGCAATTGTTTTCTATTAGTTGCATTTGTTCTCTGTTTCTTTCTCTCCCCTGCCTCCACCCATCTGCCTTCTCTGGTTTGGTTTGATTCCATTTTTCTCAGCATAACAATCATATTTTTAAAAACTTGTTAACAGTCGTCCTAAAGTTAACAGTATGCATTTTTTAACTAATCTAAGTGCCTTTTTTCAAATAATATTATACTGCTTCACATGCAGTGCATGTACCTTATAACAGAGTATCTCCAATCCCTCCCTTTTTTCCTTGCAACATTGCTGTTGTTCATTTCACTTATCTATATGCTATACATGTATTACATTTTATTATTATTACTTAAAATACACTGTAATATTTTAGAATTAATAATTTTAAAAATATTTTATTTTTATATTTACTTATTCCTTATGTGATGCTTTTCCTTTCCTTATATAGATCCAAGTTTCTGACTTGTATAATTTTCCTTCTATCTGAGAACTTTCTTTAAAAACATTTCTAATAGGGCAGGTCTGTGGGCAATGAAATCCTTTCACTTTGGTTTGAGAAAGAATTTCTTCTTTACCTTTGAAAGATAAGCTCACTAGATATAGAATTCTAGGTTTCTTTTTAACACTACATATTTTACTCCACTTTCCTTGCTTTCATAATTTTTTATGAGAAGACTGATACAATTCTTTTGTTTTAATCCAGCTTTCATTGGTGTGGTTCAAACACTCAATGTTTAAAATTATTTTTGGAATATCTAGTGGATACATGTGTCGTTGAGTATGTGCATGTAGTATGTGTATGTATATTTGTGCATAGATATGTGTACACATGCGTGGATACACACGCGTGTAGGTCGGTGTGTATGTGTGCATGTGTCTATATATGTGTGAACATGTGTGTATGTATATGTTACCAGGTATGTTTGTGGTTTGTGTTTATATGTGTATATTCATGTGCATGTGCACATATGTGTGTATTATGTGCATATGATACTATTTGTTCTGCAATCTATGCCCAAACATCACAAATGTGACAAATGTCACAGTGACCACAGGAAAGAAGAGTTCATGCAACTTACATTTTCAGAAAACAAAAATCTCCCCTTTCTGCACAGGGTCAATTGGAAGACACACAGTAACAAAACAAATGATCTGGTTTGTACATTGACTAACAATATTCATTTATTGACAGCTTCTATTAAATTGGATGTCAGGTTTTCTTGGTCTTATATCAGTTCAGTGATGTCAGAAAGACAATTTCTGTTTTAAAACTCATACTAATTTGAAGAGCATTTTTATTAGGTTTGAAAAATATATTTTTATACCCGTGCATTTTATTAGTATACTGACTTCCTATTTTTTCCATAATTATTATTTTAATTTTCTTTTCATTCTTTTTTTTAATTTTTATTTGAGGTTCAGGGTTACATGTGCAAGTTTGTTACATAGGTAAATTGCAGATCATGGAAGTTTGATGTGCAGATTGTCACCAAAGTGAAATATCGTACCCAAATGGCAGTTTTTCTATCCTCTCCCTTGTCCCACTTTCCAACCTCAAGTGGGCCCCAGTGTCTGTTGTTCCCTTTTTTTGTGCCCATGTGTTCTCAATTTTAGCTCCCACTTATAAGTAAGAACATGAGGTATTTGGTTTTCTGTTCCTGTGTTAGTTCACTTAGGATAATAGCCTCCAGCTCCATCCATGTTGCTGCAAAGGACATAATCTCATTCTTTTTATGGCTGCAGAGTATTCTATGGTGTGCAGGTACCACATTTTCTTTATCCAGTCTACTGTTGATGGGCATCTACGTTGACTCCACACCTTTGCTGTTGTGAGTAATGCTGCAATGAACATAAACGTGCATGTATCTTTATGGTAAAATGATTTATATTATTTTGGGTATATACCCTAAAATGGCATTTCTGGGTTGAACAGTAATTCTAAGTTCTTTGAGGAATCACCAAACTGTTTTCCTCAATGACTGAACCAATTTACATGAGTTCAGTGTATAAGCATTCTCATTCCAGCAGTGTGTAAGTGTTCCCTTTTCTCTACAGCCTCGCCAGTATCTGTTATTTCTTGACATTTCAATAACAGCCATTTTGACTGGAGTGAGATGGTATCGCACTGTGGTTTTGATTTGCATTTCTCTAATGATTAGTGATGTTGAGTATTTTTTCATATGCTTGTTGACTGTGTGTATGTCTTCTTTTGAAAACTATCTGTTCTTGTCATTTACCCACTTCATAATGGAGTTATTTGTTTTCTGCTTGTTAATTTGTTTAAGGGTTGTTTGGTTCCTGATTGTTAATTTGTTTAAGTTCCTTATAGATTCTGGATATTAGTCCTTTGTCAGATGCATAGTTTGTGAATATTTTCTCCCTTTCTGTAGGCTGTTTACTCTGTTGATAGTTTCTTTTGCTGTGCAGAAGCGCTTAAGTTTAATTAGATCCTATTTGTCCATTTTGTTTTTGTTGCAATTGCTTTTGACATCTTCATCATAAAATCTTTACCAGGGCCTACGACTATCCAAATAGGAATACAGGAAGTCAATCTATCCCAGTTTACTGACAATATGATTCTATACCTAGAAAAAAACCCATAGTGTCCTCCCCAGAGCCCCGAGCTGATAACTTCAGCAAAGTTTCAGGATGAAAAAAAAAAATCAATGTACAGAAATCAGTAGCATTCCTATACACCAACAACATCCAAGACCAAGAATCAAATAAAGAACACAATTCCATTCACAATTCCATTCACAATAGCCATGAAAAGAATAAACTACCTAGAAATACAGCTAACAGGGAGGTGAAAGAGCTCTACAACAAGAATTACAAAACACTGCTCAAAGAAATCAGAGATGACACAAACTAATGGAAAAACATTCCATGCTCATGGATAGGAAGAATCAATATCATTAAAATAATCATACTGTACAAAGCAATTTATATATTCAGTGCTATTCCCATCAAACTAGCAATAACATTATTCACAGAATTAGAAAAAAACCTATTTTAAAATTTATGTAGAACCAAAAAAGAGCCCAAATAGTCAAGGCAATCCTAAGCAAAAACAACAAAGCTAAAGGCATCATATTACCCAACTTCAAACTATACTACAAGGTTGCAGTAACCAAAACAGCATGGTACTGGTACAAAAACAGATACATAGACCAGTGGAACACCATAAAGTGCACAGAAATAATGCCACACAATCATCTGGTCTTTGACAAAATTGACAAACACAAGCAACGAGGAACGGACTCCCTATTCAACAAATGGTACTGGGATAACTGGCTAGCCATATGCAGAAGATTGAAATGAACTCCTTCCTTAGACCAAGCACAAACATCAATTCAAGGCATAAAACCCAAAACTATTAAAAACTCTGGAAGATAACCTAGGAAATACCATTCTGGACAAAGTCTAGTTTATTTCTTATCCTTGTAAAGATTTTTATTTTGCCCTTCTGGCTACTTTCAAGATTTTTTATTTGTTTTTCTCCCCTTTTTACTTTGAGCACTCTTCCTCAGAGAGTCTGCAGATGGCAGCTTTTTCAGCTATAATCCATTGCTATTATACTGCATCCTGTCATGCTAGTAAAGTGTGAGGGAGAAGAAGTGTTTTATAATTTATGATTCAAGCCCAGTCTTTTAGTATGCCTGTGACTTCAGCAAGTGTCCTTCACAAGTCCCACCACTCTTAGATGAGGAAAAAAAAAACTAGAGGGGGAGCAATGTCTTTACCTGAGATGGGACAATGCCTGGTAACGTCTGCTAATGGAGTATAGGTCATTGTTGAGGAAGTGCTCTGGGTTATTTAATAATAATTACTCTTCCCCTTCCCCTGCCAGAGTTATGAAGGGATTTCTCAGATCTTCACAAGAGTCTTGTATTACTCCGTTTTCATGTTGCTGATGAAGACATATCCAAGATCAAGTAATTTAGATAGAAAAAGAGGTTTAATGAACTCACAGTTCCACGTGGCTGGGGAGGCCTCACAATCACGGCAGAAGGCAAAAAGCACATCTTACATGATGACAGGCAAGAGAAAATGAGGGCCAACGGAAAGAAGAAACCCCTCATAAAACCATCAGATCTCACGAGACTTCATCACTACCAGGAGAACAGTATGAGAGAAACCGCCCCCATGATTCAATTATCTCCCACTGGGTCCCTCCCACAACACTTGGGAATTATGAGAGCTACAATTCAAGATGAGATTCAGGTGGGGACACAGCCAAAACATATCAAGCCTGATAGGGTTCCTTGATGTAAATTCTAGGACAGTGTGCCCCCTACCAATACCACCACCCCCAAGAGTATTATACTCGCATGCTAGTCCACACACAGCCCCCAGCAATTCATCAATATTATCATTTAATTGTTTCTATCAGCTTCTGCTCCAGGAAAACAGATGTCACCTGTAACTATGGATGCATCTGTTTCTTTAGATTTTCAGGTGGTAGTATGACCTGTAACCTCAGTTATCTAATGGGCGAAAGAAAGCTGTTGATTTTAAACTTTTCCAGCCTTTTCTCATAAAGATAATGAGAGCAGTGATTTCCAGACTCTAAATCAATGGATTGGAACTAAAACCAGAAGTCCTTCATAAAATATATATTTTTTATTGAACTAAACATTTTAAAATTGAAATAGAGATAAATAGAAGAATTTTTTTTATTTTTATTCCACTTAACTATCATTTAACAACACTCAGAAATTTATCATAAATAAATCAAATATCCAAGGAGAGATGCACCTAAACCACCTAGAATCTACGTAGCCGTCAGCTATGGAATCTTTATAGCTTCTGTGAAGGAGATAAATATAGAACACTGACTGCATTAAATATTACATCTTTTCATGACTCTAGGTTATTTTGCTAATAGAGGCATTTAGACACATTTTATTGGAAAACATTGTACTAACCTCTCTTAAGGTTATCCTCAAAGTGATATATCCAAAGCATGTCTTCCTCTTGACAATCTACTTTAGGTATATTTATTATTTTGTCTTCATTGTTGATAAAAAGCAGCTGGCTATAATAATAAAATTGGGGTATCTTTGAATTTCCTAATTTTCCTTGTGGAACATTTCTGTTCAAGATATAAGTTACTATGGAAACTTTTCTGGACTGAATTCTGATCAACAATGAACAGTTAACTAGGAAGTAGAAGTTATGGGAACTGTATAGTTAAGTTGTACTCTGCATTTTAAAGTCAGAATGGAGAAGGTTCTGCAGAAATAGATGTTTATATAGGACTACAGAAAAAATAAATTTTTAAAGGTTTAAACAAGGAGTGGGCTAGATTATATGGTATATTCAAATGGGGCTGATGGCTTAACAGAATTGAGACACTCTAAGAGGGCAAGAGAACAATTTAGAAAATGGCCAGCAAGGCTATAAAAGAACATGACTTCATGTTTTATGAAAAATATCAAAGAAACAAAGATTGTTTAACCTAGAGAAAAGGAACTTGGGCAATAGGAAAGCTGCTTTAAATATTAAAGACAAGGACTGAAGTGTAAGAGAGAGCTTTTGCACACTTAGTATGGCCCCATATGATAACAAGTGATAACAATAGTACCAATACTTAGAAATTACAGGAGTTACAGGAAGTTGTTAAGACATCCTAATAATCAGAAAAGTTCAAAGATGGAATAGGTTCCCTCTGCCTTATCATCAGAGGTATTAAAATCAAGGCAAATAATTACATGTCCTTTGTTTTGGAGTTACTTTAAATCCTTCCTGAAAAAGGAAGGCAAAGCAATAATAAATATTATAAATATAATTTTGTCTTTGTATCCCTAATCACTAGCAAGTTGCCTAGAACATGGTAGGTGCCAAAATCACATTTATTGAACCAGTTCAATTAATAGACAAAAAACTACCTGAAGAAGGCGAGCAAAGTTGCAGAGGAGATTCAGGTTTTGAAAGGATGGTTAGATTGATGAACTTGGAATCTTTTTCCTCTGACCAAAAGATTCCATGATTGTATATGTTTATGTAAATATTCTTCTAGTAATAAAATAACAGGGGGCACTCTGTATTTCTGTCGCACAGTTTTAGTTAACCAAGCTCTTTTATATACATATACCATTTTATCCCCCATACTAACACTTAAAGGCATAAAGATGAGGCAGCCACAGCCAGACCATTTGGTTATTTTGTCAGTACACTATTTGATAAACTGTAGAGGCAGGATTTGGACCTATGATTCAGAGGATATTCAACTTCCTCTTTATGAGATGGAATTCAGAATAATTAAAATAGTTGCTAAAACTTACTGAAAATGTAAATGTGACTGACCTGTCTAGGTCTTTTGCATGTATTATCTGAGTTGATCCTCATATAACTACATCACAAAGATAACAGTATTATTCCAGTTTTACCAATAAAGCCAAGAAAATACAGAAAGAGTAATTTCCACAAAATTACATAATTTAATGTCAGAGTAGAGATTCCAACTCAAGGCAGTCCAACATTAGGAACTGCGCTCTTAAACATTACATTATCTTGAGCTGCTGTGACAATCTCTGGTATATCTCCCATCAAAGTCACTGTTTAACTGATTAACTAGAACACTAAGTCTCCTGATCTCAATATGGACCTAGTGTAATCACTGTACATATATTGGGTGGCATAGGGGCATCATTGCTTATTCAGTGGTAATAGTACTGTGTGATTCCATTATTCACTGTTTCACTTTTTACTTGTCTTTCTTCAGCTTTTCAAAATGTGGAGCCTACCACAAACTATTTGTGTAAAGTAATTTACAAGTTCAATCTGCCTAGTCCATTTAGGTACCAGATATTACCCCATCAGCTCTACTGGATCTTGAAACCAACTTTAGTTAATGGAGGCAATGTTACTGCCATATTATCAAATCTAATATATGAGAATGGTAACTAAAATAACATGGAGAAAACGAGGAGCTGTTCAATTATATCTCGGCATTCACAGCTTTCTTTCCTTTCCCTTGTACCTGAAGTAAAGAAATTCTTCTAAAATTAAAATCCTGGAAAGAGAATATTGACAGCACTTCTCCTCTAATAAAAACAATGTTAGCACCAGCTAGACCTGTCTTAAAGAGCATCTATATACATACATATATATATATATATATATATATACACACATACACACATACACATACATATATATACACACATAAATATATATACACATACATATATATACACACATAAATATATATACACATACATATATATACACACACACACACACATATATATATAGTTAACAGCCTTCCCAGAGGTCATGGAAGAAAACAAAAGTTATTTTAAAAACAATGGTAAAGTTATGCACTAAAATGTTAGCCACAGTTATTTTGACTTGTAAAGTTGTAAGCAATTTTGCTTTTTGTCTTGTACCCCTCTGTGTGTTTTAACTTTGTCAGTAATCCTATATCACTTTTGTAGCCAGATATATAAATGTTCTTAACAGGAAAATAAGAAAGCACCTACCTTAATCATTCAGTACACTGTGCAAACCAGTCAAAGAAGGAGAATATTCTTTAAGGTTAGAAACTGTATAATATAATACATACTGAGAACATAACATGAATTATGCATTACAAAAACCTGAAGATAATAAGATAAAGACAAAATCTCTAATCTTAAAAACCTAAGTCTAGTAATTCTCGTCTAATTTTCCTCCTACTTTTTCTTCTATTTCTATTAATACCACACCATTCACTAATTTGCCAAACTTCTAAACTGCAATTATTTCTGATGTTGCTTTCAACCTTTCCCATGAATCTAATCAGAGATCATGTCATATTTATTCCACCTTCATAATTTTTCAAATACCTCCTTTCTACTTTGTTCCTAGTTCACTAGTACCCCCATTAATTATTGCTATAATTTTTCAATCATAGGATGTTTTAACTAAAAATATCTAAGAGAATTTTAAATTACTTCAACATCTTTTGGGAAAAAATAGAACTCACCAAAATTAACCTTCTTGACTCCAACTAATAAGTGGTAAAACTAGGTCTTGAACCATTCTTCATGGCTCTGGATTTAATGAACTTTTCACCACACCTGTCTTAGCTCATTTTTTGTTGCTATAAAGGAATATCTGAGGCAGTGTAATTTATAAGGAAAAAAAGGTGTACATTATATAATAGCACACACTTCAGCAGATTGTACAAGTAACATGGCACCAGCAACTGCTTGGTTTCTGGGATGGGGCCCAGGCTACTTGGTAAAAGGCAAAAGGAAATTGCCAGGCAGAAATCACATGGTGAGAGAGGAAATGAGAGAGAGTGGGGAAGGTGCCAGGCTCTTTTTAACAACCAGCTCTCTTGGGAACTAACAGAGCAAGAACTTACCGCCAAGGGAGGGCATTTATCTGTTCATGAGTGATCCTCCCTCATGACCAAAACAGCTGCCATTAGGCCCACCTCCAACACTGGAGATCACATTTTACCATGAGGTTGTGATGGGACAAACATAAAAACTATAGTGACACCATAATATCTAGTTTATAGAATAATTATAGATGATTTATGGATTTTCTCTGGGTTATTCTAGGATAGGACTACTTTTCAAATCATACCTAGTGTTTTCCCACTTTGACTTTTATAACTCGCTTAGACTGTTCTATCTAATATGAATGTCTTTGAAGCCACCCTGATTCTTCAGCTGGACAGACTTGGTTATATTCAAGGGATTATGTTTATAATGTGTCACCTATCTACATACAGATTCTTTGTGTCGTTTATCCAAGAGTCTGATATTAAATTATGTAATTTTGTGCAAATTACTCTTTCTCTATTTTCTTGACTTCAATGGTAAAACTGGGATAATACTATGATCTTTGTTATATAATTATATGAGGATCATCTCGGATAATAATGTAAAAGGTGCCATTTTAAGCCTCTTTAAGAATCCATGATAAAAAAAAAGGTGCTTCCTTTTCTCATCACATGTCTTCTCATTGCAATTTGTTAAGAAATTTGAAGATCTCAGAAAGAAAACTTATTTGGCCATAAAATGTCTTCCAGATGAACTTTATCATAAGCATGTGGCAATTTAAAAAAACTAACAATGGTGTTTCTACTGAAGAGTATTGTGCAGTCCAGATAGTTCCCTGATTTGACATGCATGAGTCAGCAACCCTACAACCCAAATTCGCCTTTCCTTTCCATGCTGGTATGTACGGAGTCTTTGCCAAGGAATTCGAAGTTTGAGGTCGCATTTTTTCTTTGTCTGCTATTCAGCCAACATATGAAACATCCATTTCACCTCTTGGTTTGCATCTCTGTAAAGAACTCCCCTATTTGAAGTTTCTATTGATGGTTGGAAATGGGGACCTAAAAAAACAGACTAGAGAGAATCTAAGTGGACAAGCCCTGATTGCTTCATACAATTTAGGTTCAGTAGCAGAAAACAAAAATCTAGCTTTATACCATGATAGTGTGCCTACTACCTGAACACTTTGGAACTTGTAGCATAATTTCGTTTAATATGGTAATGAGAAATGTCAGAATTTAGATAAAAAAAAATAGTGTCAATTATTCATTGGAGGAAAGAAAACTTTTTAAATATAGAAAGTTGCTTATTAGATATTCCCTTTGGTTAAATCCAAACTTTAGATTTGCCTAACAAAGATAGCTATGGCTTTGGGCCCATAATATCCCATTTGATAGACTTTGATTAATAAATGTGACTTAAAGGAAGATTTAAAATAGTCTATCTTTGAGAAGTGTTCAATCAGATGAACAAAAGTTCTTCAAAGATTTAAATTCACTGGCAGAGATTTTATACAAACTTACCCAAAGCATTGGTTTAATCCCAACTTTTTTTTTCTAATAAAAGACCTTGCTGTGCTCAAAGGCACAGATCAAATCCCAAGGATTAAGATTTAAATGAGAAAGCAATTAAAACAAGCCTTCTGCCAGAGGTTTAAGATGGTATGGTAAAGAAGTTGGACACATTACCATTGAAAAAGATAGAAAATTAGCTTTTAAAAATATTAATACTTGATTTTCCTCCAAAATAATGGTTCTGAATTTATAAGTCTATAAAAATCTCTGTGAGAATAAAGTAATCACTGGGCCACCTGAGACACACATTTAAATGTCAGTGAGAAAAGCATACTGGAAACTGTACTCTTGGTTTGCTTTCACTCACTGTATTACAAGCATGATCCTCAGAATACAGTAAAACTGGTATGTAAGAGGGCATGGGTATTAGCAAATTAAATTCCATGGCTAAAATAAAAATACTTCACTAACATGTTTGATATTTTTTACAAGAAACACTGCAAACAAATTAAAAATAGCTTACTTCACAGCCTTATTAAAAGGATAAGACAATGCTGCTGCTGCTGCTGCTGCTGCTGTTCATAATGGTAACAGTAATAAGCCTAATTATTCTTGGATGTTTTTGTGTTAGCAGCAGGATGATGTATCTCAGTCATGTAGCACCAATGTTACCAGCAATGAATCCATATGGGTCTGCAGTAACTTCAATTATTGCCTCCTCAAAAGAAAGAATTCTACTGAGGGGCATAGGCAGAAGGAGAGAAGAAGGTAAGTTTCAGAGCAGGAGTGAAAGAAAGTTTACTAAAAAGCTTTAGAGCCAGAATGAAAGAAGCAAAGTACACTTGGAAGAGGGGAGAGCCAAGCAGGCCACTTGAGAGATAAAGTGCATGGTTTGATCTTTTGACTTGGGGTTTTATATGTTGGCATACTTCTGCGGTCTTGTGTTCCTTTTCCCCTGATTTTTCTCTTGGGGTGGGCAGCCTGCATGTACAGTGGCCTGCTAGCAATTGGGAGGGGAGCATGCACAGAGTGTTTACTGGAGTTATATGCGTGCCCAGTAGAGGAATTTTTCCATTTTTTCCCTTCCTCCAGCAGTGTTCCCAGAGGAAGATCCGCTTCCATTTTGCCTCTTAGGGTGCATGCTTGAGACCACTCGCCCAACTCCTGAAATCTCACTGGGAAGCTGCTCAACACCAGTTTCAAGTTTATTTCTATCTGGTGGAAGATCGCCTTTCCCTGGAGCTGGCTGCGACCAATTATTGTTTTAGAGGAACACTTAACAACCACCCGACTACAACCTGATGGTTGCCTGACATTCCATGTTGAGGGCAGGGGGAGCCCTCTCCTGCCCTGCTCATGGCTGACTAGCCACCAACTGTAACCCTTGGGTAGAAATACCTCATATCAACTTTAATTTTGTGATCTAGAAATGTAATGTTGGATGTAGAAAACAGAATATTCGTCTTTTTCTGTTTTATATAAGGCTTTCCCTTAGGAATATTTTGTAAACCAAATTTCTTTTTTTTTTTTTTTTTTTTTTTTTTTTGAGACGGAGTCTCGCTCTGTCGCCCAGGCTGGAGTGCAGTGGCGCAATCTCGGCTCACTGCAAGCTCCGCCTCCCGGGTTCACGCCATTCTCCTGCCTCAGCCTCTCTGAGTAGCTGGGACTACAGGTGCCTGCCACCACGCCCAGCTAATTTTTTGTATTTTTAGTAGAGACGGGGTTTCACTGTGGTCTCGATCTCCTGACCTCGTGATCTGCCTTATATCGGTTTATTTTCTTGTTTTTATTTTGTTATTAGTAGCATTAGTAATTAAAAGTTCCAGATATTTGACTTTCCATAAACCAAAGTCTATGATATAATTCCCTGGAACTGATAAAGATATAATACGATCGGTAGCATTAACAAAGAAATTAGAAACTTTATCAGAAAGTGTTTTATTTCAAATAATCTAAAGCTGACCTTGAATTGAATCCTTCTGCTTTTATTAGGCATTAATTTAGATTAGGTACAAACTAGATCCTGAAAGTATTATTCCATTGTTATTAGGTTTTTAAAAATGAGGAAGGAGTATGGAATAAAAATCAAATATTTGCTGTCTTATATCTTGAAAAATGTGCATAAAGTCAAGAAAAAAAATCAGTTAAAAAGGTTTTATGTTGGTAGTATTACAATTCTAGAATATATAAGACAATAGAGATCTAAAATGTCATTTTATATTGCCAGCAATGTCAAATTTAAGACAAGACAGATGAAAATCCAGAGTGTAGTTTCCCGATAGAAGCAACGTGGTAATCTTAACACAGTGTATGTCAGGAAGGAGGCAAGGGTGATTGAAAATGCCACATCTGAAGTGGAAGTCCTTGTATCTACCTATTTACCTTTGTTCAGGAATAGCTCTCTGAGTTTTCTTTGAGAAAACCACATCTGTCTCCTTTTCAATCTTTGTGGAGCTAACTTCATCCCAAGCCTCCAGGGAAGATATGATTGGTCCCAATTACAGCATCATTGCGCTGAAAGCAATGAATGACACCATGAAGGGTAACTATGTATAACTTGAATTTGTGGTTACTAAAAGATTGCCCAGTGCTGCTCTTCCACTGACTCTTGTGGAGCTGGTATTTAGTAATATATCATGTGTGTATCTATCCATCTGATTTATGTAGTCTTCTCCAGACTGCTGTTAGAAAGAATTCCTGAAGCTGGAAATTCTGGCCTGAGAAAAAGATGCCCTGTCCTGATGTTTACAGAAGGGGTTCAAAGCAATCTAGGAGGCTTGGTATTTAATATGCCTCTAACTTCACCCTGGGTGGTTGGGTTCAAAAGAAAGGATAGTAAAACCTGTAGTCCACAAGTACAGCAAAACACTCTTGAAAGAAACTAATGACATCTTTAGAAGTCTTCACATTTGTATCAGGAGCAATAAAGCAATGTCCATTATCAGTGCTTCTAGTTAGCATTGTACTTGAGGTGTTGGCAAATACAGCATGACCCAAAAAAATAAGGAAAATAAATATTTGGAAAGGAAGAAACAAAACTGTAACTTATCTTGGGTCACATTGTCTACATAGAAAATTCAAATACACAAGTTATTAAACTAGTAAGATAAGTCAGTAGGATTGCTGAATATAGATTTAGTGTACAAAATCAACAGCATTTCTATAAATCAACAATTAGAAATGAATAACTTTAAAATGCCACTCAAAGTAGTAATGAAAACTATAAAATATCTAGCATCTAACAAAAGATATGTAAGCCCTTTGCAAATATATATATATGTATATTTGCTTTATTAAAAAGCATAAAATAAGACCTAAATAGCTAGAGAGATATGCTATATATTTTAGACTGGAAAAAGCAATTTCATGAAGATGTATTAATTCTTGACAAATTCAAAACAATTAAAATCAAAATACCTGCACAATTTCTCCTGGAGATGATGAAGGGATTCTAAAATTACTACAAAAAAAAATGATTTGCAATCAAAACACTCCTAAAAATCAATATTAAAACAGTTCTAATGATTGATGCAGGTAGCTTGTCTTCTTAGCAATCAGAAGATATTACAGAGCTATAGTAATTACGTTAGCATGCTGTTGGGCCAGGAATAGACAGAACAATGGAACAGAAGAGGGAATATATATGATAGATGATGCTGGAACAAGTGATTATTCATAATGTATATACTCCCTACCTCATGCCACATACACAAATGAATTCCACGTCAATTAAAAACTTAAATTTTAAAAGCAACTTCAATGCAATTTAAACTTTTAGAAGAAAATTTAGACCTACAGTAGAAGAGAATCTCTTTAAAAAACAGAAAAATTCATAAGAAAAATACTTGATACATTTGACTACTTTTGAGTTAAAAAATATCTGTATAGAACATTATCAAAACATTAAAACTCAAGCAGAAGGAGGGAAGATATCTACAGTGCTAATAATCACAAGCAAACAGTCTCTAGAATACATTAAAAATTCTTAAAATCCATATAAACTAAAAATAGAAGGAAGAATAGAAATATTAAAGTCTATATAAAATAAAAATAATAGAAATATAGATAAAATATATTTTCCTTTTTAGTAACTAAAAAGGAAAGCTAAAATCACCAAAGTATAAAAAGGTGTTTCACCTGACTAATAAACAGTAAAATTCAAAATAATAAATAATAAAATAAAACCATAATGATACTACTCCACATCCAATACAGTAACAAAAATTAATGCCTGTTGATAAGAATGCTGGAAAGCAAGAAGTCATTCATTTCTGATGGGACTATAATATGGAAAGTAATTTGGAAATATCCACTCAACTTGAAGAATATAATCTGTGATCCACAACTCCATGTCTAGAAATTTACCCTAAATAAACATTTACACATTTTCAGTAGGAGACACATTCAGAAACAATAATTATAGAGCTGTTTGTAACTGTGAACAAAGTGAAGAAAGGATCATATACAGTTAGATTCATTTATTTATGAATAATATCAACACAATGAGCCACATTTCCATGAATAAACAGAGACAAATTTCAAAAACATTAGGTTGCATGAAAAAGCTGGTTTCAAAAGATAGTCAGAGTAATATAATCTGTATAAAATTTAAAACATACAAATTATATAATTTATATATATATATATATATTTCATGTCAGACATTGTTATTTGCCTGCTCAACATTTATTTTCTCTTTCTTGATTACTAAAGTATTCCATTTTGTTCAGAGTGGTGGTGTGTTCACTTACAAATACTCATACCCCAAACTCCTTGCAACTAGGGATGGCCATGGCCCAAGTCTAGCCAATAAGAGGTCAAAGAAGCCTATTAGTAGAGCTTCTGGTTTAGAGTACTATTATTCTGGTCAGTCGGAGCAGACTCAGCTACCACATGACTTTTGCCTAACCCCCAACCTCCATGTTTCTCTCCAACACAGATGCAAAGCCCAAAAGTAATCTTCTGACCATTAGCATAAAAGCTGAGTGATAAAATGATACAGTAGGAAGCTAGAAGGTGTATCTGATTTACGACGTGAAGTCACTGATTTGCATCAGATTCCCTTCAGTGATTTCTAACCCATGTTTCTCATATGTACTGTCAGAGATAATCACACGTGACTGCTTTGTTGCTTTTATCCCTAACAAATGTGAGAACAGTAGAAATAAGAAAAAAAAAGAAGATAGACACCAAGATTTAAGGTATAGGGGGCTTTCGTTTTCACCATAATCTGTAACTCTTTTCCTCCACAAATTATAAAACCGATGAAAATTTTCTCTTCCCCTTCCTTTCTGCCAGAGTGCTAGCCCTGGGAACTTTTGATTCAGAAATTCTAAAACTACTCTGAAGCTGAGGAAGGGAGGTGGAGAACACGGGAAAGTGACAAGGAGCAGTCAAGAGGCGTGCAAAAAGAAATGTCAAGTAACTTATGGATTCTGTGAGTGAGAAAAATTCTAACTTATGGCAAGTAACAACAAATCAATCTGGACGACGAGCAAAAGAAGTGCATAGGCTGCTTGCTAGCCGATATAGAAGATGACCTCAAACCTTGTTTCTACCTCATTTCCTTCTCTATTCCTCAGCAACTGTAACTCACACAATTATATACTTAAACTCCTTGATTGCTGTCTGTTTCTCGTACAGATTTGGAATGACATTTTGAAGTTGCAGAATTACTGGTTTTAAATTTGCTTTATTTTGTTTTAAAAACAGTAACAATATTAGAACTTAGATCCTTGCCAAAGATTGGAGTCTCTAGAATCAGATGTTGCTGCCAGACACGGTGGCTTACACCTATAAGCTCCTTGGAAGGCTGTGGTGGAAGGATCCCTTGAGCCAGGAGTTTGAGGCTACAGTAAGCCATGATGTAGAATCGGATGCTTAGAAAAAGTTTGATGTGCAGAATATTTACTAGGGATCAATGCCTGTGAGAATGGAAGGAGAAAGAGAGGAGATAGGATTGGACAGAGGGAGAAAATGAAGTACAGAGCCAACTAAGCCTTTCTGGCTCATCAGGGAATTCTGGAGGTATATGATTCATCAGTGTCAACTCACAGGGGCCAGATAATGGCTGGCCTCTATCCCGCTGCAGTCTATCTCCTTCCAGTCACTGATGTGATCATCCTGGGAAAGACATGCTTTTGGATAAGGGGAATCTCTAAAGCTGAGGTGAACCCTAAAGGAGCTGAAAACTGGGGGCTCTCAACAGATTGTACTCTCAGCAGCTGGGAAAATATACCCTTCATTGAAGAGGGATGAAGGCAGTACATCTCAGGCCCCCACAATTCTTAACTGAACTCCACTATAAATATCTATGAGTACTTGAATAAGCCACTTAATAATCTGTGCCTCAATTTCTTCATTTATTAAATGAAGCAGCTGGACTGGGTGATTTATTACGTTCATAAAAACTTTAAAATCATTTTGTTCTCTATTTTTTGAAGTAGGAAAACCACCTTTTTCGTTTCTTTTTTTTTTTTACCCCACCTTTGCCTAAAAGCAACTACAGTGAATTTGAACTTCTAAAGGATTCATCATTATGTACCTTTAAAACCACAGAATTAGGAAATAATTTAAAGATAATGATCATAGTAATAATATTAACAACAACAGCAATAATGGCTACAACTTATTAAGCCTTTTCTACATGCCTGGTGTTGCGCTAATCATTCCAATCATGTCATTTCATTTAATCCTCACAAGCCTACTACACAGTATTGTCAATCTGACTTCACAGATAACAATGAGTTTTGCAGTGGTAAGACAGTGGACAAAAGTCATACATAGTACACATTAAAGAAACAGAACTTGTACTTAGGCCTGGCTGATTCCAGAACTTGCAGGGCTCACGATTATACCATCCCATGGATACATTTCCCTTCTTAATAGTGGGATATTTTCATATAAGTGTCTAGGTTATTTTTAAAGACCTCCAGAAAATGGCAATCTCAAAAGATATTCCAAACCCATATCGAAAAACCATCATGATTTTTATACTGTGATGATTGATTAACTCCCCTCTCCTAGTTATTCTTCTTAGCATATTTGACATAATCCATTATGCTGAGCAGGCAACTTCTGTACTTCCTCTTTTTATCTCATCCCTGTCAAGCAATATCAATATGAGTTTATAAAGAGAGATTTGATTAAAAATGCATCTATATGCTGACCATTAAATTCTGTAGCTTGCATGTTAAAAATCTCAACTGGCAAGCCAAAAACATTGAAGGATCTCTCAGCATCAGATATGATTATTGATGGAAGCAATGGTCTTCCTCTCTTGGCTTCCTTTCTGAAGCCTCTGTAATAATCTTTGCTTCCTGCTTTCTGCTATAGTGGATACCCTTGGGATTGTGTCTGCTTTAAATTTATCCCCTCTATTTAAAGATGTTAGCTCCTAGCAGCCATGCTGAACTTTTACCCTGCTACTCTGGCCATGGCAAATTGGTCTAAGATGGATTCAGATTCAAGTCGGACTAATAAGACTGGCTCCCCTGAATTTAGAATTTAGAAGAAAGTGTCACAAAGACTGCTAGGTATTTGCAATTGAGCTATTTTAATAAGGCCCACATACTACCACGGTCATAGAACCAACATGGCTTCAGGCCTTTCTGAAGTTTTCAGTCAATTTTCCCCTATGCTCAATTTAATCAAAGTTCAACAATTATTACCTTCCTTTCTATCCCTCACTTCCCTTCAAAAAAGCCAGACAAGTATTAAAAAATACTTTTATATGTATTATCTTATTTGATGCTTGGAACAAGTCAAGTAGGTTGGAATGAGTAGGATTTACCCCATTACACAGATAAGTAAACTGAAGTTCAAGGGGTCTCCCCCTTCACAAACAACAGGCAGTAATAAGGTTAAAAATTCATTGTGGACAATCTGCAACCTGAATATTGGCCATTCTTGCAGATAATCAAGCTTAACTTTTCCCAGTGGTTTTCACAATAAAATTCATAGTGCTTAGACTCTGATGATCTGGTTCTTACATTCTCTAACTTACACCCTGCATGAAGCTATTCCTGAGTATTCCCGGGTACCCAAGTACATACTATGCTCATTTCTCTGCTTAAAATACCCTCTTTACATCTCTTTCTCTGGTGCCTATTTTTTTAAAGACTAAACTTGTGTGTCACATTCTCCAGGAAGACCTCTCCAATGTCACCCTTATGGGTTGGATTTTGTCTTCTCTTTTCTGTAAACATAGAACCCTTACCACTGTGATTATATTTGCAAATGATAGATAGATCTACTTTCTTATCATACTACACTAAAATCTTGTATTTGCTTGCCTGTTTTCCTCATGCTGTTGTAAGTTATTTGAGCCAATAAATCATGTATTACTAAACCTTGAATTCCCAGGACTGTGTGTATAAAAAAAGGTAAGTAGGTGCATCATAACATTTATTGAAAGAAGAAAAAAAATCTACTTCATTAAACAAAATTATAGGCCAGGCAATGGGCTAGATGCTATAGATAAAGAAATGAATGAAACAGATACATGTCCCTTAACCTCATGGAGTGTATAATCTAATGGGGAAAATAAATAATAAAAATTTTTATCCAGATCGTGATGGTTATTTGAAAGGAGATGGCTGGGGTACTGTGGCGACATGTGTAAAGCAAATTAACTTAATCTATGGACATGATTCTCCAACTTTATAGCTCATAAGAATCACCAGAGATGTCCATTCAAAATGTAGACACCTGGCCCCTAATTCCTAGTTCAACAGGATTAGAGAAAACTCTGAAATTCAACTTGTAATACATAGTCCCAAATAATACTCATACAGGGAACCCGAAAAGCAACACTAACATGGGAATCAAGATTTTTCTCTCTGAGGAATGTAATTTTAATTTTAATTTGAGACTTAAATAGGGAGTATGATTTAGCTAAGCTAGAAGGGATGAGGGAAAAAAGCTAGCGGTTTTCGTCCAATGAAAACTACGTGACCTAAAGGAAAGACAGAAAAATAAAATCATGCCCCTAATAGGGAGCATGAGTGATAAATGAAAGACTAGAGGAGAATGAAGAGGTCATTGGGAAGGTCTGAGTCGCCCTGTTAAGAATATAGGCTGTTAACCTATGGGCAATGGAAAACCACAGAAAGGTTTTAGACCTGACAACTTCTCTGTGCCTCGGCTACTTCATCTATAATTACACCTACATCACAGACTCTTCGTAAGAATTAACTGAAAACAGTGCCTGACATATAGAAAGCGTTTAATATATATTCTAGATTATCATGAGGATAATGTTTGTATCTAGATTGTTTTTAAAATCTCCAGCAGAGCTGAGGATGGAGTTCAAATTGAATGAAATACTGAACAAATTGAAAGAAATACTGAACAAATTGTAGGGCCAGCAATCCAAGCAACTCGATGAGTCTGGGGAAGGAGGATGTGAGGCAGTAGTGCAAATGCTAAGAAAATAAGCACTACTTAAAGAGACAGAAGGAGCAGAAGTTTCTCAGACCATAGTACATGAGACACACAGGATAAGAAATGATTTACTACTTACACTGGCAGCTGGGCACTTTTTAATTAGTAGAATTAGAAGAGTGCTTAAAGCTGGCTTTGTGAGAAGAATTTAATTACTGTCTTTGAAAGTATAACCCTTAAGTCAGAAAGTGGCAGCTCAGTAAAAATGTGGCTTGTAGTCTGGGCCTAATGCTCAGCTAGGGTGAGTTAAACCATTATAATACCAGCTACCAGCTAATCCTAGAATGTGTGCTAAAATCTCTCGTTATCACTTCTCCTCTGGTGAGTCCCAGGAGAAGGCAACTTAGGATTTCTGGCCACCTGCAGCCTCTCAGTCATCAGCTATTTCCTCTCCCTTCCACTGCTCTGCTTAAGAACAAGCAAGGACTATCAAGGCCAAGCAGCAGCATCCAGCCTTTGGCAGCTCTTACCTAAAAGCATCTTAAAACACTTCCAGGTAGCAGCCAGAGATGCTTAGGTTGGAGAAAACTGGCCTACTTGCATGAATTTTGTGCATCAGAAGGAAATGGGAATTTTGTGCATCTGAACTAAAGGATATATCTTTTCTGTTTCCCATCTTCAATTCTATGAGTGGTTTTTAACTACGTTCATTTCTATTTGGAGAAGATGTTTGTGTTTTGTATTTTCTTGTTTACTAAGATGAAAATGTTCCAGACACCAAAGATGACCAATGAGAATGACATTCAGAGGTTCTCATTTGATAATTATGAGGACTACTCCAAGAATCTATTTTGAAGGCTTGCAGATGATTCTAATAGTCAGCCAGGGCTTACAAACTGGAGAATTTTATAAAGTTTGTCTAAGGCTCTCCTCATAGTTGCAAGCACAGAAATGCACTCATAGCAGGAGAGTGACACAAACTTGAATTCCCAAGATGCTGAAAGAGAAGATGATAACCAGAAAAACAGATATGGGTTGGGGGCTCAGCACATACTCAACTACAGCCAATTGTTAAGATGTGGAAATGCTTGCCCAGTATTGTCAGATCATCTCATTTTTCAAGAGTAGCTAAAATTCTAGATGTTTGTGATATGTAAAAATCCTGAGATTTAAACATTGAATTTAAAAATTCTCATGAAATTCACTAAAATAATTTTTTTAACAAGATCCCAATTTCAAAGAGACTCTTATAGCCCTCCTAGGATCAAGTGTCTAGCCCCAGTCATATTGATTATAACCAATGGGTAATGTCTCATAATAAATCAACATCACCCCTCTTGGGAACTGAATGAGTAGCCAGTTACAAACAAATGGGAGAAGGCTTAAATTACCCAAGAGTATCCATTCTAAAGAATCAGAAAAATAGAATAGAGAGACATTTCTCAAAGCAGAAACCTAGAGGTGAGTGAGGAAAGGTTATAGAAAGAGATTTTGATTCTTGAGTTATTTACCAATTGAATAGCCTTCTTTGTGAAGTGATGAGTCTTCAGTCACTGCAGCATTCAGTGTTTGAAAAATCACCCAATAAGGCTCCCTTCACGTACACATCCAATGACCACTCATGCCTCTTCCACGCTAATATTGCATTCACATATATCATTCTGCTGGTTTAAACTCTGAATATTCCTCGCCTCATCTTGTGAAATTTAATAAAACTTATCAAGGTCATTGGTTTGGACTTCTCCCACACTAGACCCAATAGACCAAATCAAAATCGAATTACTCATGCTGAAGTTGCATGCCACCAAGCCAAAACTAAGCCATTTATCTGACCTTCCAAGAAATGAGGAGAGAGACGGAAATAGCCAAATCCCCAAACAGACCAGTTTAAGCCAGCAAGATAAGGCACTCCCCTCTGCTTTAACCTTTACAAAAAAAGTAACTGAAATGACCAATCTGCTTTTTGTTCTGTTTCTGGTTTCCTCAGCCCTTTTCTGTCTATAAAACTAAACTCCTCTGCTGCACTCATCCGGACATTCATTCTATTTTGGAAAATGGGGTGTTGCCCGTTTCTAGAATTGCAAATTAAAGCCAATTAAGATCTTTAAACTTAACTTGTTGTAATTTTGTCTTCTGACAAATTGAATGTATCCCAAAAGAATATACAGATTAGTTTTCCAATCAGAAGAGACTTACAGTAAAAGACGCCTGTAGGAATACGTTCTGGTATATGCAGAAGAAAACTTATCAACGTAACAGGCTTCACATTTCATCATGTGTTAATTTTTCCTTAGCACTTCTTTTTAAAACTTGGCAAGTTCCTTCACCAAGGAAGATTACTAATCTTTCTTTTACAGAATCAGTGTCTCAGTGTCAGGCCTTTCTATGGGACGTATTGTAAAGAGGAAGAATCACCACTGACCAGTCTGCCAGATTCCAGGTCAGGTTGGAAGATGCTTTCCCTGCAAATAAAAAGATGACCAAAAGCTCTTTATTAATAAAAAGAATAATTTCCAGACTCCATGAGAATTAAGTCAGCTGCAAAGTTTCCAGAGAAAGAATGCAGCTGGCCAAGTACACCTGGAAGTCTGAGGATAAAATCATAATTAAACTTATAATGGCTTAATGACGGAATGTCCTCATGCATTATCTTATCTAATCTTTGATCCAACCCTTGAAAGTAAGTATGATCATCCCCATTTTATACATGAGTAAAAAGACTTTTTGAGACTTTAATGAAAGGGTGGCCAAGAGGCAGAGACCTGAGTTTGTGTCCTCAATTTTCCGATTACTAACTACATGGTATAGGATTTTTTTTGTGGACGTTAAATAAGATTATCTTAGCACAAAGAAAACTCTTGACAAATATTAGCTGCAATTGTAACAGCCAGTAACTGATTAAAACTCTAACTGATGCCTAAATCAGTTGTCTTGGACTTAAATCGACTTCAATATGGGTTCAGACTCTGCCAGGACAACTTTTCTACAGGGAGAAGTTATGACTTGCTTTATTGGCTCCATCTGAAGCTCATTGACCCAGTCAATGAACCAGACACCACTATCTTTGGGATTGACTTACTGTTGCTACCTACTTAATAGGATTTTTATACAAACCTTGGCACCTTACTCATGAATGGCTTGTTCTCATCTCTGTCCTACACTTACCACCTGGCTGTATGAGTTATATCTCACCATCATAATACTGTGCAACACATAACCACAAAACCTCAGTGGCACACAACCATAAAGTATTTTTTTTTATGCTCACAAGCGAGCATGGCTGACTGGCTGGCTGGCTAATTCTACGGTTCTGGGCCAAACCTGTCTGGATTGTTCATGACTGTGTGGTCAGCTGGCGTGTCAGCTGGTGCCTTACTGGTCCAGGATGGCTTTAACAGCAATCATTTGTGTCTGCTCTAAATGTGCAGTACTCTAATCATCAGCAGGCTAGCCTGCTCTCATGCAAAGGCTCAGGTTAAAGAGGGAACAAAAGTCCAATAGGCCTTTTGAGACCCAGATTAAAATTGGCATATTATTTCGCCTATAATCTATTGACCAAATAAGTCATAAAACCAAGCCAATGTGTAGGGGTGGGCAAACAGACTCCACTTTTTAATGATAGGAACTGTTAAGTCACATTGCAAAAAAACATTACAATGATGGAGCCATTTCTGAAATCTACCTCACTGCTCTATCATTGCTTAAGGTTACAAGTTCAGTGACAAGGCCTTAATACCAAATGAAACAGAAGACCCATTATGAATTTGTAAAAGACATTAAAAATATTTTTCATTATGAATTTCAAAACAACACATGCAATGAATTTGTTATATGCTTACCTCAAGTCTATTTGCTCTTCTAAAAGGAATACCAAGGTACATTTTGATACCTAGTTAGTACTAGTAGTTAGTACCACAATCATTGTAAGAATCACCTTTAATTTGGGGGCAATGGGAAGAAGTCATAATGGCTTCTGACCTTTTTTATTCTAGCAATATTAAGGAATTGTTCCTTGAGTGGGAAGATCAATCTGTCCATTACCCTGAGACTTCTATTCTCATTCAATACGGAGTAGAAGTATGTCTTTTTTACTCTTAGCCATCTAGTCCAGGAAAAATAAAAATGTTATTAGTCTACAATTTCAGGAATAGCTGATACAACTCTATTGGTTTAAGATTCTTTTTGAATCAAATACCAACCTTATACCAACACATTTAATATAAAATAGCTCTGTCATATGTCAATCCAGAACTTGGAATACATTTCAGTTATGAAACTTTAACAGCGAAGCAGTTTGAGTCCTGAAATAGTCTTCCACATGAACATTCTCTAGTTTTTGTCATTTCTAAGAAAAATTGCATAAGATCTATAATCTCAGCTGTAGATCAAAATCTGCTTTAACTTAATGGGGAACATGTAAAATTATGCAATCCTCTTGAAGGCTTTTCTTACACCAGTATAAAGCTCAATTTTATTTAGCAAATATTAACAACACCCCTTAATAAATGCTTAGGGCTGTGCAGTATACATAGAATAAGGTGTAGTATGTGCCTTCACGAAGTCAAAAGTCCTATAGATTTTATTTTCTCATAATTTGTCATAGCTCTACCTGTATCTGCATCCTCGTTAGTGCATATTCTCTTTCACTTGGACCATTAAAGGATTCTTTCTTTCTTTCTTCTTTCATGTCTCATCACCATCTAGCCTACATACCATTGCCTAATTAATCATAGAAAACAAAAATCTAACCACGTTTCTCCAGCACACAGAAAACCACAATAGGCTCCACTGCCCACAGATTAAGTCCAACCTTCTCTCCATGATGCCAAAAGCCTCCTATGATCTCTCCAACCCTATTCTTGTTCATCTGACTCCTGTTTCATTTCACAATCTATGGTTTTTCCTACTCAAAACATCTTGTCCTTCTATATCCCCACATTCACATTGTAATCTTTATTTATGTCAACCCCTCTTTCTGCAATGACTCTTCCTTACATCACCCACTTTCCTCTCCACCTCTCTCTGTTCTCTATCACTAAATAATCATCTTATTTGACTCACTGTAGCTCTCCCCTCAGGCTTCTCTTCTTCTCAGTAATACTGATCACTCCCCCTTTGTGGATGAAATGTGACCTGCTTACATTTCTATCATAGCACATGTCTGACTCTGCTCATTCCCATCCCCTACTCAATTATAAATAGGATTTCATTCATTCATCTGTCTTTGGCATCTTCTACACTATGTGGTATGGAATATATACTCTAGGAATGTTTCATCAATCAATCAATGGGAAAATGAGTGAATAAATGAGTATGTGTTGGGACCATGAGACATTTATGGATATTTGTCTTAAATGTGTTGCCTGTTTACTTAATGCCAAATAAGCAATGTGGCCAGTAATATGGAGAAGCAATATGGCCTCATGAAGGGAAGGTGGCTATGGGTTACTGCCATGTAAGGTTTAAGACTTCAAGTAGGTCTTGAAAAGTAAGTAGCTTTCATATATGTATACAGAACTGGGAAGAGCATCAAAGCAGAAGACAGAAAGTCAGAGCAAAGTAGAAAGGAGAAGTAGAAAGGTGGAAAGTGTTTTGAGAGTAGAATTGTTGCCATTCTCCCTTTGGGTTTCCTGTAGGACACTAGTGACATGTAATGGGAAGATAAGTTAGAGTAATGTTTAGGATGTTGAGCTTTTACAAATTGGAAATTATACACATATTTGCATGAATAAGCCACACCAACGCTCTATTTTAATTTAATTTTTCTACTATGTTCCTTTTTGTATGCTGCAATTCTTTCACACTGATTGTGCATGAAAAAAAAAGGCCTCTAGATTACAGCCTTTGGAGTTTAATGAGAATGGAAGAAATTGATAACATTATTCCTTTCTTGTTAAGATTCTTTACTTCTAGGGGATTAATGTGGGGGGAGACCATTTGGTATTCCTCTCGGACTGTTAGCCACCAAATGAGATATCAGGCTGCTAATGGGTTTTACGCTCTCCCTCAGATAGCCTGTACATCACTGACCTTTCAAAGTTTGGTAACATAATTGGTTGGCAATGTTTTGTCTTTCCCCCAGGGTTAGTGAAACTCTCAAAGACAAGTAAGAGAAAGGGAAAGTTAAATATTTGCCAAAAAAAGAAGAGAGAGACAGAGAGAGAGAGAGGGAGGGAAGCCAAACATGAAAGATCAGGATGGATCAGAAGAGAACAAATCCATCACTACTGACAGAAAAGCAAGTATATTCTCAGCTGACTGCAAGTCCAACTTATGATTTTCAAAGCCTTGAAAACATGATCCATATATCACTTGACATCTATACATTAATAAATGATGCATTTCAGTAAAACATTAATTCAAGGACTAAAAAAATGGAGGATTAGGGTAATAACATTTTCAGATTGCCTAGGTAATCAGAAGGCTTCTTTCATTTCAACCATTTCGAAAAGTATTGTAAGCTTAATTAGAGTATAAAACACTCAGTTACCTCATTTGTTGGATCAGTACTATTTTTCTGATGTCTAGAGAAAATAGGTTAATGTTTTACTCGTGGTGAGTGAAGGTTTCATTAATACAGTGTAGAATGATGCTCTGAAGAATAAATACCATTTTCCATGATTATACATACAAAAAATAGAGATGAAACTTTACAGCCTGTCTTGATTCTAGTAAAAAACATACTAACAATCCTGCTTAAATGGTATCATTTAGAATCAAGCACATACGTTAAGGGCTTGTGTTAGATACTATTCAGTTGCCTAACATTAAACTTTATAAAGAGGAAAGAAGGAGGGAAACATGATGGGATCATGCAACTCACCAAGCAAACCCCAACAACCAACCCAGTATGGCTTCTACAAAAAGCACAACTATTAGGAGGCTGCGGTGGGCAGATCACGAGGTCAAGAGATCAAGACCATCCTGGCCAACATGGTGAAACCCTGTCTCTACTAAAAATACAAAAATTAGCTGGGCTTGGTAGTGCATACCTGTAGTCCCAGCTACTCGGGAGGCTGAGGCAGGAGAATCGCTTGAACCCATGAGGCGGAGGTTGCAGTGAGCCAAGATCGCACCACTGCACCCCAGCCTGGTGACAGAGTGAGACTACATCTCAAAAAAAGTAAAAATAAATAAATAAATAAATAGCAACTAAAGGTGAATGGAGATTTATAGGGTTTTATTTCAGAAGGAAATACAACCACTTCCCTTAGATGATATGTTCACTAATATTTATATAGAAATATTTAACATTTGGCTTTGTTTTAACACACTTTCAAGCCACATAGAAATGTATATACTTGCAATAACACAGAGTCATCTATCTATTCTGGGATGTTTATATTACAAAGCTAATGTTCTATTTCAAATGAGACTTAAAAATATATGTATGGATTTGAGGTTCACAGAATGATGTGGCAGAAATAAGGAATTTTTCATACTCAGACTTTTGTTTTTTACTCTCTCATTGAAGATTAAAATCTGGGACAATTGTATTAAGTTACGTATGTACCTGTGGAAGATTGTGCTGTTCATACTATTATAAAGAACTGCTCGAGACTGGGTAATTTACAAAGGAAAGAGGTTTAATTGACTCACAGTTCAGCATGGCTGGGGAGGCCTCAGGAAACTTACCGTCATGGACGAAGCTGAAGAAGAAGCAAGGCACCTTCCCCACAAGGTGCCAGGAAGGAGAAGGGCAAGCAAGGGAAATGCCAGATATTCATACAAGCATCATATCTCATGAGAACTCATTTATTTTCATGAGAACAGCATGGGGGAAACCACTCACATGATCCAATTACCTCTACCTGGTGCTGCCTTTGACACGTAGGGGTTATGGGGATTATAATTCAAGATGAGATTTTGTTGCATTTTCCAAAGTTGGCTCAAATATCCTTTCCCATCTCACAGTCTCTTCTTATAATGTAACTTTGATTCTCCCATCCAGCAGCAAGATCTATATCCCCTCCCCTTGAACCCAAGCAAAGCTTTGCACCTGCTCAATCAAGAGGGTGTAACAGAAATGAAGCTCTGTTACTTTCAAGATTACATAATAACATGCCCTGAATTTTCACATTTTTCTCATAGGACTTTTTTTTCTTTTGAAAACCACCTTCCATGCTGTGAAGCAGCCCAAACTATCTTCCATGGGAACACTACACAGAAAGGCCTCATAAAGAGGCAACATTTAGGTGTTCTGGCAAATAGATGACCTAAAGTCCCAGCCAACAGTCCACACCACCGTACATGTAAGTAAAAATATTTCTTTGGTTGGTAGGCTATTAATTACTGCTTCAATTTCAGAACTTGCTATTGGTCTATTCAGGGATCTGACTTCTTCCTGGTTTAGTCTTGGGAGGGTGTATGTGTCCAGGAATTTTTCCATTTCTTCTAGATTTTCTAGTTTCTTTGCATAGAGGTGTTTATAGTATTCTCTGATGGTAGTTTGTATTTCTGTGGGATCTGTGGTGATATCCCCTTTATCATTTTTTATTGTGTCTATTTGATTCTTCTCTCTTTTCTTTTTTATTAGTCTTGCTAGTGGTCTATTTTGTTGATCTTTTCAACAAAACAGCTCCTGGTGTCATTGTTTTTTGAAGGGGTTTTCATGTCTCCATCTCCTTCAGTTCTGCTCTGATCTTAATTATTTATTGTCTTCTGCTAGCTTTTGAATTTGTTTGCTCTTACTTCTCTAGTTCTTTTAATTGTGATATTAGGGTGTTGATTTTAGATCTTTCCTGCTTTCCCCTGTGGGCATTTAGTGCTATAAATGTCCCTCTAAATGCTGCTTATCTGTGTCCCAGAAATTCTGATACGTTGTGTCTTTGACTCATTGGTTTCAAAGAACTTATTTATTTCCACCTTAACTGTGTTATTTACTCAGTAGTCATTCAGGAGCAGGATGATCAGTTTGCATGTAGTTGTGCGGTTTTGAGTGAGTTCACACCCAAATTCTACCAGAGGTACAAAGAGGAGCTGGTACCATTTTTTTCTGAAACTATTCCAAACAATCGAAAAAGAGGGACTCCTCCCTAACTCATTTTATGAGGCCAGCATCATCCTGATACCAAAACCTGGTGGAGACACAACAAAAAAAGAAAATTTCAGGCCAATATCCCCAATAAACATCAATGCGAAAATCCTCCACAAAATACTGGCAAACTGAATCCAGCAGCACATCAAAAAGCTCATCCACCACAATCAAGTCAGCTTCATCCCTGGGATGCAAGGCTGGTTCAACATACACAAATCAATAAATATAATCCATCACATAAACAGAACCAATGACAAAAACCACACGATTATCTCAATAGACGCAGAAAAGGCCTTCAATAAAATTCAACACCCCTTCATGCTAAAAACACTCAATAAACTAGGTATTGATGGAAGATTTCTCAAAATAATAAGAGCTATGTATATGTATAACTAACCCACAGCCAATATCATACTGAATGGGCAAAGAATGGAAGCATTCCCTTTGAAAGCCAGCAAAGACAAGAATGTCCTCTTTCACCACTCATATTCAACATAGGATTGGAAGTTCTGGCCAGAGCAATCAGGCAAGAGAAAGAAATAAGGGGTATTCAAATAAGAAGAGAGGAAGTCAAATTGTCTATGTTTGCAGATGACTTGATTGTATATTAGAAAACCCCAACGTCTCAGCCCAAAACTGGACCTCTCCCTTACACCTTATACAAAAATTAACTTGAGATGGATTAAAGACTTAAATGTAAGACCTAAAACCATAAAATCCCCAGAAGAAAACCTAGGCGATATCATTCAGGACATAGGTATGGGCAAAGACTTCATGACTAAAACACCAAAAGCAATGGCAACAAAAGCCAAAATTGACAAATGGGATATAATTAAACTAAAGACATTCTGCACAGCAAAAGAAACTATCATCAGAGTGAACAGGTAACCTACAGAATGGGAGAAAATGTTTGCAATCTATCCATCTGACAAAGGGCTAATATCCAGAATCTACAAAGAACTTAAACAAATTTACAAGAAAAAAACAAACAACCCATCAAAAAGCAGGTGAAGGATATGAACAGACACTTCTCAAAAGAAGATATTTATGTGACCAACAAACATATGAAAAGAAGCTCATCATCACCGGTCATTAGAGAAATGCAAATCACAACCACAATGAGATACCATCTCATACTAGTTAGAATGGCGATCATTAAAAAGTCAGGAAACAACAGATACTGGAGAGGATGTGGAGAAACACGAATGCTTTTACACTGTTGGTGGGAGTGTAAATTAGTTCAACCATTGTGGAAGACAGTGTGGCAATTCCTCAAGGATCTAGAACCAGAAATATCATTTGCCCCAGCAATCTCATTACTGGGTATAAATCCAAAGGATTATAAGTCATTCTACTATAAAGACACATTCACACGTATGTTTATTGCAGCACTATTCACAATAGCAAAGACTTGGAACCAACCCAAATATCTATCAATGACAGACTAGATAGAGAAAATGTGGCACATATACACTACAGAACACTATGCAGCCATAAAAAAAGAATGAGTTCACGTCCTTTGTAGGGACACGGATGAAGCTGGAAACCATCATTCTCAGCAAACTAACACAGGAACAGAAAACCAAGCACTGCATGTTCTCATTCATAAGTGGGAGTTGAACAATGAGAACACATGGACACAGGGAGGGGAATGTCACACACCGGGGCCTGTCAGGGGCTGGGGGTAAGGGGAGATATAGTATTAGGAGAAATACCTAATATAGACGATGGGTTGATGGGTGCAGCAAACCACCATGGCACATGTAAACCTATGTATCAAACCTGCATGTTCTGCACATGTATCCCAGAACTTAAAGTATAATAAAAAAAAAAAAGAAAAAAAATGTTTGCAGATGATTCTGGATCCTAGTCTTGAATCCTCCTAGTTTCATTGAGCAAAGATAACTTCTCATTGCTGTTCCCTGTCTAAATCTCTGACCCAAAGGATCTGTAAGTATAACAAAATGGTTTGATTCCCCACTAACTTTGGGGTGAAGTGGTTTATTATGTAGCAATAGATAAGTGGAGGAATTTTAAATATTAAGCTCACTTTTTAAATTTTTTCTATAAAGACATATTAAATAACTACCATGGACCAGGCACCATGCTAGGCCCCGGAGATGAAGAAGACAGAAAAGACAGATGTGATGTATGCTCTTGTCAAGATAACATGCCAATTGGGGGAGACGGACAAACACAAAAAGATAATTACAAACTGTGTAAGTACAATAAAGGAAATAGCAGACTAAAGTGTTAGAGAGCTTCCTGGTAGAAGGGATACTTAGAGGTTTTCGAGGAGATACTATTTTAGCTGAGACCTTGACTCTGTTTTAGACTACCCCTTGTTTTACAGATATAGAACATATGGCCCACATTATGGAGGGGACAGATAGGACCTAGGCCTCCTGACTCCTGTTCTTTGTTAGTCCAGCCTCTTCCAGAGAAGGGAACACTAACATATAAAGATATCTTTGTTTTTTTTTTTTTTTTCATGCAAGAAGATACAAAAGCACACGGTCTATTCCAATTATTTTCTTTTTAGTGAGACAAAAATTACTTGAGAAGGAGAATAGTAATAATGATGGCTAACAGGTATTGAATAATTCTGCTCCAGGTGTTGCAATAAGCATTTTATATTGCTCAATGTGAATCCTTCAAAGAAGAATGTCAGATATGAGTTATTGGAGGCAAAAGTGCACCAATGCTGAGGGAAGGGGACACAGAAATGGAAAAGGAAATCTGAGAGATCTGGGTGGAGCACCAACAGCAACCACTTTCAGTACACCCTTTACACCACTCAATGGACTCACATTTCATCATCCTGTCACGGTTTCTTCAAGATGGCAGTTGTCATAATTTCTAGAGAAAACTAACAATAGGAGGGTAGTAATATGAACTACCGTCTCTACTACTGCATTTAGCTCCGAGGCCTTAACTGATATTTATCATCTCCCTCCTCTACCATCCATTTGAGATTATTTTCATAGTTGGTGAAAACTTGCGCTAGTTTAGGTTCCTTGACAGGTGCGATGACCCAGATTTTTATTTCTGAGGGGTCAGGGTCCGTGGTTATGTGCCATCTATTCATAGTTAAAATGAGCAGGAGGGATGAGAAACACAAAAGACATCAATTCGATATTTTCAAAATATTATTTTCATTACATTATTAAATGTCTAGCAACGAAATGAAGATGAGAAAAAAATAAGAAGTATTTCTTTTTGCCTCTGTGACTTTCATTATTAAGCTTCTATAACTTTACTATACATTTTCACAGGGAGGGGGAATTGGAACTGCTATGTTTACTTCCCTAGAGGCAGAAATAAAACCATGAAGTTGAAGATACAGGAAGTGGATTCCATACAAAGGTTTATAAAGTTTGAAATAAATTGACACGAGAAGATATGAGTTTCTTATTCTCTTATGTTAATGTATCCCAGGAGAGAAGAAAACCCACTTAAAATACTTCTAACCCATGAGTCCAAGACTTTAAGAATTACTACTTCATTTAACTTCATGTGCAAAGCCAAGGAAATCTAGGTAGATGGAAGGAAAATGAATATGACATTTATGTTCTATATCTAGTTTTTCCCAAACCAGAAATATACAAGAGGAACTCATCATAAAATGAAGTTAAAGCAAAAAGGATTTAAGTTAGTTCAATTTTGTACTCAGATGTCTTTCAACTACCAACTCGGAAACCTTGCCATTTCGAGATAAAAAAGTATAATAAGGGCCGGGCGCGGTGGCTCACACTTGTAATCCCAGCACTTTGGGAGGCCGAGGCGGGAGGATCACGAGGTCAGGAGATCGAGACCACGGTGAAACCCCGTCTCTACTAAAAATACAAAAAAATTAGCCGGGCGTGGTGGCGGGCGCCTGTAGTCCCAGCTACTCGGAGAGGCTGAGGCAGGAGAATGGCGTGAACCCGGGAGGCGGAGCTTGCAGTGAGCCGAGATCGTGCCACTGCACTCCAGCCTGGGTGACAGAGCGAGACTCCGTCTCAAAAAAAAAATAAAAAAGTATAATAAGATACTATATAAGATAAATAAATAAGACTTATAAGATATAAGATAAATAAACTGTTAAAGAAATACAAACATTAATCTTAGAAAGTAGACCACTTGAAGTGGCTCAAGCCTGTAATCCCAACACATTGGGAGAGCAAAGCAGGAGAACTGCTTGAGCCCAGGAATTCAAGAGCAGCCTAAACAGCAGAGTGAGACCTCTCTCCAAAACACAAACATTTAAAAAAATTAGCTGAACACGGTGGCACGGGCCTACAGTCCCAGCTACTTGGGAGGCTGTGGTGGGAGGATCGCTTGAGCCCAACCAAAAGTTCGAGGCTGCAGTGAGCCGTGATCATGCCACCACTGCACTCCAGCCCAAGTGACAGAGCGAGACCCTGTCTCACAATAAAAAAAAAAAAAAAAAAAAGAGTTATCACACTGGATTGTCTAAGAAACCAGAAACAAGGTGCATTTCCTAAGAGCTCTGTCCAGGGTTTGATCTGCCCCATGCAAAACAAACACTTCACTTGTCATTGAATAGAGTGAAACGAAGGTTCCTGGAAAATGGAAAAGACACCTAGGTGTGTAGTGGAAATGAACAGGAAGTCAAGAAACAAAGGCCAGACACTGCCACTGTGTAGTGACTTGAACTTACACAAACATATTACCTCTCGGGATTTGGACAATATGATCTCTAGCTTCTCTGTAAGTTTTAATATTCTGTGTTTCTAACTGCAGCTTCAGATAAGTCTTGTGATCTAATTGCAGAAATCTGTATCTAAGCTGTCAGTTCTTCAGAAAATGCACAATTATAAACAGTCCTAAATTGTTAGGCTACCTCAATTGAGAATTCTGCCCTATTTTTAGCACTGGAGGAGAAACAATGCTTCTAATATTTATCATTTATTTCATAAGAACCTTTAAGCTTTAAAATTGTCACACCTCTGTCATAATGATAAACACTCATTTCATTCATACACATAAAATTAGCATTTATTCTGGCTTGTGAGCAAACTCCAATCATTTTAATTTTTGGGGAATCATAGTAATCTCCCCTACGTACGTTGCATTTCTCAATTCTGTAAAATCTTCTTTTGTATTGTCAATGAAAGGAGTTAAACTCTGTAAAATATTTGACGGGATTTATTGTGAGTGGAATAGGAGTGGCCACGGCTCATGACACAGCCCTCAGGAGACCCTAAGAACATGTGCCCAAGGTATTCTGGTTGCAGCTTGATTTTATACATTTTAAGGAGACATAAGACATCAATCAAATACATTTAAGGTATACATTGGTTCGGCCCAGCAAATCAAGACAACTCAACACGGGGGGACTGCGGGGCTTTCCTGGTTATAGGTAGATTTTTTAAATATTCTAACTGGCAATTGGTTGAAAAAGTTATTATCAATAGAAAGGAGTATCTGGGTTATGATAAGAGGTTGTGGAGACCAGAGTTTTATCATGCAGAGGAAGCCTCCAGTTACCAGGCTTCAGAGAGAATAGATTGTAAATGCTTCATACCAGACTTAAGGTCTGTGCTGATGTTGAATGCTGGTTGGCTTTTCCTGAATTCCAGAAGGGAGGAAGGCATAATGAGGTATGTCCAATCCCCTCTTCCCATCATGACCTGAACCAGTCTTTCAAGTTAACTTTGGAGTGCCCTGGAGGCATTTCCAGGAGGAGGGAGTCCATTCAGATACTTGTTGGGTGGGGGGGAGACTTTGAATTTTATTTCTGGTTTACAGTTAAGTATACTGAGTAGGAAGGATATATTTGAACATTTTTCATTCCATAGCAGGTTCACATGGACCTATTTCTCTTTGAAAAAAAAGATTGTTCCTTTTTAGTACAAAAAGACTAGATAAATATTCAAGTACAGCAGATTGCAAATTGACTGCTGTTGATCAAGCAGGTCTCAGCTTAGGCATCACTTCTTGCCAGAAGTCTGCAAAGGCACCTTTATTTAACACAATAGTTCTCACCTGTATGCAATTTTCCTCCTTTCCCCAGGGGACATTTGGAAATATCTAGAGACATTTTTGTTTGTGAAAATGTGGGAGGAGGGTACTACTGCCAACTAGTGGGTAGAGGCCAGGGGCGCTGCTAAATATCTCACCATGCACAGGGCAGCCATCCCAACAAAGAATTATCTGTCCCAAATGTCAGTAGGGCTGCTATTGAAAAACTGCAATTTAACCCATGGTAGCACTTACCATACTGTATTAGCTTTGCCTGGTTCCTGCTCCTGTACAACAAGAACATGCTTTGTTTTTCATTATGTTTCCTGTGTACCTTGCATGCATTAGGTAGATGGTAAAAATAAAATGACTGGCTGGCTGAGTGAATAAATGAAGTTACTAATCATACACAAATGAAGGAAATGGAAACAAGACCACAGCATTTTTATTGTTAATAAATTATTTTTAGATTGTCTAGTTAAAATGTTCACAGTTTACAAAGCACTTTAAAATCATTATTGTGCATGATCCAACAATGCAGCTAAGCAAGTAGAGCATAAATTATTAACCCCATTTTTACAAAGAAGACACTGATTCTCAGAGGAGTTCAGAGGCTTGCCAAATGTAAATGATAAGAAGTGATCCAGCTTTGGAGGTTTTTCACAAAGCCCTTATTGATTTGTAACAACATTTAGGCACTTGGCAATAATCACTTAACTATGGAGTGGATGTTACAGGATCTCTTTAGTACTTCCAAAGAGGAGAAGTTTTACCTTTGGGCTATCAGAACCTAATAAACCACTCATCTTCAGCTAACAAAAGCAAGCGTCATTAAGAAAAAGATAGCTACTGGCTTTTAGAAGAGTTGGCCTAATAATACAGTACAATGATAGGATAATGTGTCACTTGGCAATTCCCTTACAGGTAGCTTAAAGATGCCAAGGAAATGGCTTAAGTCATGACTAAAACAAATCATTCCTTGTTAAACCCCAAATCAGCCAGATTTCCTGCGCATTTAGAACACAGAACATGTAGAAGGTGGATTTCAAAAACAGATTCCCTAGATTTGAAACCCAACTCTGCAACTTACTATTTCTTTGGGCAAATACCTTAACATCTATATATGTACCTTCATTTACTTAACTGTAAAGTGAGTGGTATAATAATGACTATCTCATACAATTGTTGAGAGGGTAAACTGTGTTCATATACATGAAGCATTTAGAGCAATGCCTGACATGGAGCAATTGCCCAATAACTAACTTTCTTTCTTTTCTTTCTTTCTATCATTTTTTTCTTCTGTTTCTCCTTCTTTCTTTCTCTTCCCCACCCCCTGCCTCTCCTCCTTCTCCTCCTCCTCCACCCCCTCCTCCTTTTCCTTCTTCATTTCTGTACATTTTTCCATGTAAAGAATTTCCTTGGAGATAGATAAGCCACGTCAACACACTATATGTTTCTCATATATTTCAAATGTGTGTTTCAGAATCTACAAATCAACTTTGACTAATGAAGTGAATATTTGTACTTCTTGGCTCCCCAGCATCCTACTCAACTCAACTTCTTCAGCAATAAAACAAGTTCTTTTGCGGGGATTGGCTCACTTACATGCTATACAATTGTTATGGAACTATATATATAATGGTGCCCTGCTCTCTTACAATCTCAGGGCGGGGGGATGTTGGATCCAAGTTTAATGCATGGACTTTTCTTCCAGGGACTCTGAATCTTGAAATGAAAGATGTAAACACCAAAAACAAACAAAAGAATTCTAGAATCTATTTGTTACAGTAACAACTACATGAGGAGACTGGCAAGTAAATAATTCCTGCTATCTATACTTTAGAAGCCATCTTGGTACCTGGCTGAATTAGGTTGCCATGGCTGCTATAACAAAGTATTACAAAGTGCATAGCTTAAACAACGGAAATGTATCGTTTCACAATTCTGGGAGCTAGAAGTCCAAGGTCACGGAATTGGCATAACTGGTTCCTTCTGAGGGAAAAATCTCTTCTGTTCCCCTCTTTCCTAGCTTCTGGTGGTTGCCAGCAACATTTGGCATTCCTTGGCTTGTAGATGTCACAGTCCAACCTATGCTTGGTGCCCATGCAGGATTCTTCCTATGTGTGTTTCTTCACATGGCATTCTTTTCTAAGGACACCAGTCATATCGGATTAGGAACCCACCCTGCCCAGTATGACCTCACCTTAATGTAACTAATTAATCTGCAATGACTCTATTTCCAAGTAAAATCACCTTCTGAGGTACGGGAGGTTATGACTTCAACATATGAATTTTGAGGGAACACTAATCAACTCATTACACTGGCCTTTATACCTTTGATAGCACTAATACCATCACTATTCTGTGAGCTGTTCAACTTTCTTCCAATAAATTTCTTTCCTTCTTAGTAACGATTTCCTTCTTAGAGTCCATTTCTGTTGCTCGCCACCATAAAATCCTAACTGCCACAAGTCATATCACTGATAAGTTTAACCTCAATAAAATTGTTTCATTGGTAGTTTATTATTCAAAATAAAATTGATACTTTTCATGTTACCTAGAATTAGCTCACACTATGAAGGAAAAAGACAAAATTGTATAGCTTAAAATTACTGGAGCAAACCTAAGTAAATTATATTAGTAATTGTAACAAAATAGAAAAACATAGGTATGAAATACAGTGTGCACAATTTTTCATATTTCAGGTTGAGAAAAAATTGAAAGTCATGTTTATATCTAAAGAAGATAATAATGATGGGAAACTGTCTCATGGTTTTTTATTGATATTCAAATTAGTGCGACCATTTTGGAGGACAATAATATCTTTAAATATCTTTGAAGTGTGTACCCTTCAATCTTGCAAATATATTTCTAGGCATTTATTCTACAATAATACCTGTGCACATGCACAAATATTTGTAAAGAATGTTTTTGGCAGCTCTGCTAATAATGGTAAAATGTTGGAAAAATATAAACACTCATGATGTATTAAAAAGTTAAAAATTAGGTAGATTTACAGGCACTTTTATGAAAAGACACTTTAGGTGTCAAAATAAAAAGTTGAAGACTGGGCCGGGCGCGGTGGCTCACGCTTGTAATCCCAGCACTTTGGGAGGCCGAGGCGGGAGGATCACGAGGTCAGGAGATCGAGACCACGGTGAAACCCCGTCTCTACTAAAAATACAAAAAATTAGCCAGGCGTGGTGGCGGGCGCCTGTAGTCCCAGCTACTCAGAGAGCCCTGAGGCAGGAGAATGGCGTGAACCCGGGAGGCGGAGCTTGCAGTGAGCCGAGATCGCGCCACTGCACTCCAGCCTGGGCGAC
Organism: Symphalangus syndactylus; assembly: GCF_028878055.3. NCBI lineage: Eukaryota > Metazoa > Chordata > Mammalia > Primates > Hylobatidae > Symphalangus > Symphalangus syndactylus. The sequence goes on from NC_072428.2 coordinate 19,323,757, forward strand.
AGAGCTAGACTCCGTCTCAAAAAAAAAAAAAAAAAAAAGTCGAAGACTGCTATATGCAATGATGTTCTTTTATTACAAAATAAAAATTCAATAGGCCTATGTACCCATGTATACATATATTTATAAACATATCTAATGGGAGACCTGCAATTATAGTCTAAAACTGTTAATAGTGCATCCATGATAGAATGGAATTGGTTACAGGAATGCTCAGGGATCCCTTTGTATTTCAGTTTACATATTTCTAATTTTTTACAATGCACATATATTTCTTGCATAAAAATAATGTTGTTCATACTTGAATAATAAAAGAGTTCTTTTAAAAGAAATTCTCTTTGACTGCCTCACCAGTCTTGACCTATATAATGTTAATTATAACGTCATGTAAATGTATGCAAACATAAAATAAATCTAGGAGGCATTAACTCATTAAGCTAAATTGAATGCAAAATAAAAAATAAAATTTTGTTTTAACTAAAGTAAAAATTTGATACTGGATCATCAATTTTGGGTTTAACAGCATGTGGTAAACATTAAGCTGCACCATCCTCAAAAATTTCATAATAGTACTACTGTAAGACCCAACAATCTACCACTCAGTATGTATTGAAAGAAAATTAACACCTCTTAGAAATATCTGCACTCCTATGTTCATTGCAGCATTACTCACAATAGCAAAGACACAGAAACAACCTAAGTGTCCATGGATAGATGAATGGATAAAGAAATTGTGGGTTGTATATATATGTGTATGTGTGTATATATACATACACAAACACCTCACTTATATATACCTCCCTTAGGTGTGAAACCTACAAAAAAAAAAAGTGGAGTAGATAGAAACAGTAGAATGGCGATAAGCAGGGACAGAGGAGAGGAAATGAAGAGAAAGAAGAAAAAGGTACAAACTTGCAGCTATGTAAGGTAAGTAACTCTAGCTATGTTATGCACCCATGAGGACTATAGTCAATGATGTAGCATGTATACCGAGAATTTGCTAAGAGAGTAGATTTTGAAACCACCTTTGTAAAAATTCTAACAGTGAGAATATTATGACAGTGAAAGAGACCTGATCTAACCAACTCCATTTTGTTTTTAACCTCCAAACTGCCCTTGGTTATTCCTGGGCATGGGGCAAGCTAACTTTGGGAGAAATTTAGTTTATAAGTTAAATGGTAATAGCCCTTCCCAAAAACTAAATCTTCTTTGTAAAACTAATGAAAGGCCACCAGGTTAGGAAGAGAGACGGCCTGAATTCTACTAAGATGTAGGCCTAGTTAACCAATTACCAGCCATTATTCTGGAGGTCACAAGATTTGCAACCTCCCCAGTCACTCCTGTAATTAACATCACTATTATAGAACCTAATATTGCCCTTTTGAGATGCCTTTCAGACTTTCTCATTTCCAAGGATGGGATGGCCCCACTCAGACCCTCCACTCTGGACCTAACCAGTCCCGTAACTCTCCGCATGTAACTCTTGCTCTGCCCATGCAAACTACCCTATATTTATAATGCCCTCTTCCATGCTTAAGTCTCTAAAACAGCTGTAGGAACTCTAAATTCCCTGAAGGAGCAGTGTAAAAAAAAAAAAGCACTCAGCACCTAGAGGTTGGAACTAACCAGAAGCAAAATCAGAGTACTTTTCCACATCCCTATTAATTGCATCCCCAACCAATCAGCAGCACCCATACCTTACCCACTGGTTGCCAAACTATCTTTGAAAAACCCTAGCCTCTAAATTTTCCAGGAGGCTGGTTAGAGGAATAGTAAAATTCCACTCTCTCATTTAGTCAGCTCTGTATGTATTAAACCCTTTCTCTGTTGCAGTTCCTCAGTCTTGATAAATCGGCTTTATCTGGGGAGCAGGCAAGAAGAATGCATTGGGCAATTACAATTTTAGGTGTTCTTACCATACACACAAGCATGATAACTATGAAAGGTGACGGGTAAGTTAATTTGCTTAACTGAAGTAATCCTTTCACTGTTTAATATATATCAAAACAGCATGTTATACACCTTAAATATATATACTAAGAAAGAAAATAAAAAAGTCTACCTGTCAGAATCAGTGAATTGTGTGTCTGTATGAGTAGCCTTGTAGTTTTGTTGTGAGAAAATGCTTTAAAATCTGTCCCTGTGCTTTGCCTTTTTTTGTACTAACTGCTATTCAGCAGAGACATCCATTGCCTGCAGAAGAATTAGGGTTGTTAGAGGTGGAAAGCATAGAGAAAAAGCATCACTATTCGGTATTTGACTTCCAAAATAGTCACTTGAAGCTTGTTTCAAAGACAGTACTCTTGAAAGCCAAAGTGTTTAAGTGAGAACTGAAATGTTAAAGAAGTTTCAAAAAAAAGTGAGAAAAGATTTTGTGTCACAGAGGAAAGGCCTAAAGAAGCAGAACATAAAATTCATTCACAAGAAAGAGATTAGGAGAAATGTAGATGAACAGCTAAATAACTTCACCCAAAACGGAAAATTAAGGTTGCTGTATCCAGGAGGGTAGAGCTGAAAAAGGACACTTGAGGAGGACAAGGAGAACCAGGAGATGGAATACATGAAGAGACAAAATGTAGGACCTCCCACCTCCACCTGAGCCATCAGGAAACCCAGGTAACCCCCACAGACTGCCCTTGTCATTTAAATGAGTGCCCCAGTGTTACTGGAAAGGAGTCCCAATCCAGACCCCAAGAGTGGGTTCTTGGATCTCACACAAGAAAGAATTTGAGGCAAATCGGTAGAGTAACGTGAAAGTGAGTTTACTGGAGAAGTAAAGAAACAAAAGAACGGCTACTCCTTAGGCAGAGCAGCGGCAAGGGCTACTTACCTGCTTACGGTTATTATTACTTCTTGATTATAATGCTAAACAAGTTGTGGATTATTTACGAGTTCTTGCGAAGGGGGTGGGCAATTCCCAAAACTGAGGGTTCCTTCTCTTTTCCAACCACATAGGGTAACTTCCTGATGTTGTCATGGCATTTGTAAACTGTCATGGCACTGGTGTTAATGCATTATAATTAGTGTATCATGAGCAGTGAGGATGACCAGAGGTCACTTTCATCGCCATCTTGGTTTTGGTGGTATTTGGCCAGCTTCTTTATTGCATGCTGTTTTACCAGCCAGGTCTTTGTGACCTGTATCTTGTACTGACCTCCTATCTCATCTTGTGACTAAGAAAGCCTTAACCTCCTGGGAATGCAGCCCACTAGGTCTCAGCCTTATTTTACACAACCCGTATCCAAGATGGATTCGCTCTGGTTTGAACTCCTCTGACACAAGTAGCCTAGGTTGAGATACAGTATTAGTTTTCCTTCTCTTTGCCACAGGGTGAGAGCATCTCATCAACAGTTACCTGCACATTGCACATCAATTACCCAGCAGACATGGTGGCCAATAATGATGTAAGACATTGCTTGGCCCATGCAAACTACTCTATATTTATAATGCTGTCTTCCATGCTTAAGTCTCTAAAACAGATGTAGAAACTCTAAATTCCCTGAACGAGCGTGTAAAAAAGAAAGCACTCAGCAACTAAAGGCTGGAACTAACCAGAATCAGTTTGAGATTCTTCCAAACTCCAAACCACAACAAGGTGAAATCCACCCACATCACAAAGTTTTTTGGACATGGACATCTCCAAGTCTAGAAATGAACAATTCCTGAAGATCTACAACTGTAGCATGTTTTATGTAAAATTGTAATATGAGAGTAGTGAAAATAGTTTTATTTTAAATGTAAGTAAATAATTTAAACAAAACTAGGGACAATGAAGGAGAAATTTTGAATAGTAAAGGTCATATAGGTTTAAAAAATTTATGTAAAAATGGGTCATATTATTACACAGCATCTCATGGACCAATCGCCTCACTTTATATATTAGGAAACTGAAATTTAGAGAGGTCAATCAATTTCCCTAAGGTCGAGTGGTGGAAATGAGACAAACCCAAGAATCCATTCCTCTCTGTCACTTATTAACTGAGTTTCCCAAATTCGGCTTTATTTCTGTGTATCTTGGTTTATTCTCAGCTAGATAATCAATTTGTAATCTTTGAATAGATTGTTAACCTTAGCTTGCTACATAAAGCTAATACCTAATATCAGGTTCTTTTGAGTTTATTTGGAGAGCCTTTTCTTTTGCAGAACAATCTTTCTTTATCTCCGTTCTCTTCTTTAGAGTAACATTTCCTCTGGTATTCTACCTCCTTTAACTCTAGTTCCCACTTGTTTTTATCACAGCTCCATATGAGGTCATTCCATTACCCCATCTCCTTGTAATTAACTTCTAGGATATTTCCCTAAGAAGTATTTGGAATGATGTAACAACTTTAATTTCTAATAGTGTCATACTAGTATTCAACTAGTATTTAATATCTTAAACATAATCTACTTGCAGCATAACATATAAATATGCGTATGCCATTTTCAATGTAAAAAGTGATTTTTTGTGGCATTATTATTTTTTCTTCAAAAATATGTAGGTATATTACTTTATTTGAAAAATATAGCATATATTTATTACTTTATACATAATATTTATTACTTTATTTGAAAAGTATAGAGGTGAGAAATTAAGTAACTATTGAATACCAAGTTGAAGAGCAGGGTCTGGAATTTAGGTCTCTGATTCAAAATTCCATGTTCTTCCTGCTATGCCAAAACCTCTTCAGAAAAATTGCTAGGCTTGGCCCTTCTGTTGCTGGAGAATCGGAATTCATAGAAGCTGAATAAATTCATGTGTGAACTTCTAGTTTTGAGGGAGTGAGCAACTCAATCATACTGGCCTCCTGCTTCTGATTAGGAACATGAGAAGCAGCAATATATGGATGTCTAGATTAAACAACCATTTGTCATTGACAAAGACAGAACAGTAGCAAAGTGCCTTGGGAACTTACTGGGGTCAGATAGGAAAAGGATGAACAGGCATCACACATGGGTAGACAATGATTGGAGAGAAGGTTCCAAAGCAAGTCATTCTTGGCAATGGAAGTTTGTAGGGAAGAACTGAAACCGGCCATGCCTCCCACCCCTGGTAATTATCCTTAAGAGAGACATGGCCCTGTTGTGTCTAGAATCTCCTAATTGCTTCCTCCATTCGCTCAGAATGAATCTGAATATAAAGTAAACCTTGCTCTTTAAGACAGGAAATGATCCTTAGAATCTGAAGAAATTATATTTTCTGACCTAACCCATGACATCAGTAAGATTGAGGAGTAATGCCCATTGTTGACGGAGGCACAGTGAGGAGTGGAATAGGGTGGCTCACACACTGCACACATCCCCCCTGACATCTGACAGTTCATGAATTCACCTAAAATAGGTGACCATCTCACACAGGACAGAATTCAATGAATAAGGGGACAGTTCTCTCCAACGACCCCACAAACTCTTTCTGCTCCATTATGAAATCTAAAGTTTGCATGTCCTATTTCTCAAGAACTCTAAAAACTGCCTTTAAATAGGCGCACTCTCATGAAATGGTATCTGCCGCCATGAAAGTGGATGGGTTTGAGTTTCCCAATGGAACAGCCATGAAAAAGAAACTATGCCTGTGCTTAGGTTGAACAATTAAGTCACAATTCTCATTCTGGACCTTTTTTCTCAAACTAGAGGATCAAAATGGCATTGCTCTACATCCTCCATAGATAACGCATATAAACAAATCAAAAAGATAAAATATTTTCATTTCCCTCTGGAAGTTTTTAAGAAAGTCGCAGTTAAATCTTAACACTTCCGTGCAGTCTTTCAATTAGTGACTGGGCTCCCCCTACTGGAGCTTTGAGGTATTGTATGCATCCTGTGTCATTTCTACCAATGCTCATAGATAAAGTCTTTGATTTTTCTTTTTAATCTTCATAAACAAAGGACCTCATTAGGGAATTTCAACGCTCTACATTTTCTTATTCTTCTTCTTTGATTTACTGCCTCATTGGTCCATTCATCCTTTTGCAAGTGTTTTCTGAGCACTGCTATGCTAAACTCAGTAAGAACACATATGGGAAATTTTGCATGTTTGAACATGTAATTATGAACAGGACTTTGAGAAATTAAAGGATGTCCCAAGGAGGGACTCTGGAGGCTAGCTGCACATTGAGAACAACAACTGAAGTAATTACAAATGTAATTACAAACTAATTACCATATTTAATATAATTATAAATATTTAGCCTGAACAAGAAGAAGCTGAGATTGTAACTGTCTTCACATATCAAAAGGTCTCTCGTGCAAAAAAGAGCTTAGACTTATTTTTTATTGCTTATAGCAGGATTTCTTGGCCTTGGCACTATTAACATTTTGAGCTGGATGATTATTTGTTATAGGAGGTTTCCTGTACATTATAGGATTATATTCATTATAGAGCCAGCGTCCCTGAATTTCACCCACTTAATGCAGTGGCACCCAGTTGTGCAATCCAAAAATGCCTATAGACATTGCCAAATGGACCCTGGGGGACAACATCATCCCAATTGAAAACCACTGCTCTGGAATCTAGATTCCAAAGGAATTTCCAAAAGAGATATTCAATTGGCAGGACTCTGAACACAGTCTTACCAAAGTGGCTCCATACTTACATATTTTACGAGATGAGTTGCTACAGAGATGTCATACTCAGATCAAGAAAAAAAAATCAAAAACCAGTGTTTGAGCACAAGTGGAATTGTGAGGCTTGAATTTTAATAAATTCCCTTTCCCTGGAAGAATGCAACGGAGGTATGGTAATATCAGTAGAATCTGTAAGATTCTACCCAACAAGTAGGTGCTAAGAGGTGTCATTTCTAAGGTCTCCATAATTGTGATTCTTTATCATGATTCTATATGGTTTTGTTATCCAGACCCAGACATTGTGACCACACAGAACATCATTATTAGAGACAAATTTGATCGGCTCTTCCCTTGAACAAGTTGAAGACATGTATGGTCATAATTTAAATTCTACCATTTATTTTTTGTTCTGATTGTCCAAAATGCCTAATCCTTTTTAGAATCTATGATTAAAACCCATCTGCTTTCTTTTCATGTTATCCAAAACAGTGGAGACTATTTTACACCTTTTTCTTTTTTAGCTGTCTCGGAATATATGCTGGAATTACAGAAAGAAAGAACAAAACTGCACACACTGACCCCCAATAGCAGATGTTTTGGATCATTGATGTAAGAGTGTCTTGGTTATAGTGTAGTTTAATATCTTACTGTGCTGCTAATTAAAAAATTTCAGAATGTTGTCAGATATGCTCACACATCTCCCAATGGAGAAATATCTTTACTTTGTTGGCACTGCCCTCACCTTTTTATTTTTTTAACTACCCTAATCCCAAAGCTGTTTTCAAGAGGTTAGACATTTCCCAGCATTTCCCTCAGGACCCTCAGGCTCAGGAAAATCAGAAAGATACCAAACTGTAGGGTTACCTCTGGGCAATGTGTTACCTGGATAATGAGCACAGTTTAAAGAACTGTTCAGCATTGCCTAAAAATGACACATTTCACACTGACAATTAGAAGATTGCATGCATACCAGTATTTTTTAAATTAATTTTAAGCCCCAGAAATCTTTTAACTAGTTGACTAGACCTATTACTGCGTTATTTAATGCATCAGTTATTAGATCATTTTTTAATTAAAAAGACAATGGAAGGCCGGGCGTGGTGGCTCACGTCTGTAATCCCAGAACTTTGCGAGGACGAGGCGGGTGGATCACCTGAGGTCGGGGGTTCGAGACCAGCCTGACCAACACGGAGAAACCCCATCTCTACTGAAAATACAAAAACATAGATGGGCGTGGTGGCGCATGCCTGTAATCCCAGCTACATGGGAGGCTGAGGCAGGAGAATCGCTTGAACCCGGGAGGTGGAGGTTGCAGTGAGCCAACATCATGCCATTGCACTCCAGCCTGGGCATCAAGAGAGACACTCCATCTCAGAAAAAAAAAAAAAAAGTAGACAATGTAGAGTTCTACTGACCAGACCTGTATTAGCTCCCCAAATTGTTTCTAAGCCTCAAAAGTTACTGGTTTAGCTTGGCTTTCCTTAAATGGTCAAAAATGGTCATTCTTAGAAAATATGGATAAAGTCTATATAAGACCTTTCATGTCTGATTGTTTATTTCTATCCTTAAACCCCAAGGTATATGTGGAAGCCACTATCCAAAGTGTTAACTCTGTGTGTTTATTTAATAAGGAATCACTCATTTCTGAGTTACTTAATACACTTAAAATCTCACATTAACTTAATGCTTCACAAAATGTTTTCAATATATAAAACACTGATTGATATTAACATCGATCAATTAACCTTGATTTTCATTTCCCTTCTATCATCAATAAGTTGTATGATTTTAACATGACATGCTTTCTTCGGGCTTAGCTTATCCACCTTAAAATTACCAGATAGTTCTTATATTTAAATAAAATTAAGGAATTTCACATTTAGCTGGCAAAGTAGGAAACAGAATAAAGACTGCTTTTGAAAAATAAGTAGCATAATTATATCTCAGTTTTAAAAAATTGTCTATGGTCAACTCACTCATTTAACTCATGTGTTCTTCCATGGCTCCAGATATAGAAGAAACATTTGAAATTTAAAATAAAAGTCAAGGAAAAAATATTCACTGGTGTGTCAAATCAATTCATTGTCATTTGACTTAGACTGTTGGATTACTGTTTTAAATAAAGAAGGCTGTGTTTAATGGCTGCTTCCCACTCTGGCTAGGCTGTATATTAATAGCTGGGCTCCCTTCAGTGAATTCAGACCAAATCTCCTAAGACCAAGCAAAACACCCTGCCCTCATTTCCAAAGACTTACTGAATGAGTGTGGTATGTGGTATAAATTAATTTCTATCTGTTCCCACCACTACAGTAAAAAAAAAATCTTCTTATAAGGGACAACCCATAGGTTGTCCTAATGTAGCCAAATGTATAATTTCAGATACAGAAATAAAGAGGAATACACACACACACACACACACACACACACACCTTCTCCAACACCGCTTCTGTATCCATATAAAATGTTTCTGAATGCCTAAGGGAAAAATAAACTCATCCTCTGATAAAAGCAGATAGAAGTTTGAATAAAATGAAGTGACAGCAAGTTTGTCAAAATAGATGTAACTGCTATATAATTACTCCAGCTTTATAAAATGCTCGCCGTTTTTGTGTCTTTTCCCTACACTTAGCTGAGTTTCTTCATAGGTATAGAAAAAAGTTTCTGATTTAGCAAGATTCCATTTATTTTATTCTTTCATTTTTTTAAGATGGAGTCTCACTCTGTCACCCAGGTTGAAATGCAGTGGCACCATCTCGGCTCACTGCAACCTCCGTCCCCTGGGCTCAAGTGATTCTCCCACTTCAGCCTCCCAAGTAGCTGACACCATAGACACACACCACCATGCCCAGCTGTTTTTGTATTTTTCACAGAAATGGGGTTTCACCATGTCAGCCAGTCTGGTCTTGAACTCCTGAGCTCAAGTGATCTGCCCGCCATGGCCTCCCAAAGTGCTGGGATTACAGGCATGAGCCACCATGCCCAGCCACTGCAAGATCCCATTAAAAAAAAAAAAAAAGTGAAGGCAGCAGGGGGTGCTCATGTAGGAAAGATGCTTAAAGTTTTCTGACTTAACCTGTAAAAGAGCTGCTGGTTCCTCCCACCAAAGCCAAAGCTTAAAATCACCTTCAAAGGTTGAGAGGAAGTGGTATAATAATTACTATTAAGTATATACTGTGTGCATATGTCTAAGCAATTTTCACATATTAGCTCATTTAATCTTGACATCAACCTTATGAAATAAGATCAATTATTAACTCCAATCTATGATTAAGTACATATAACTTTAGTAATTTGCCTTTGGTCACAACAGTGAAGATAACACAAAAATCAAGAATTCAACTTAAGTCAGCCCTACTTCAGAATAGTCCTCATTCTTAACCACTAACAATAATAACAGAATAACAAGAATAATCATTAGTACTATTAGCCATTATTGACAGTACTTAGTAGGCACTGTGTTACATTTTTTTCTCATTTAATCTTCATTTTCTCCTTATAGACTAATGGTTAGTACTCCCAATATACAGATTCTGAGAGGTTAACTAAACAGCCTGTAAATAAGATAGCATAAGTCTAAGCTCTGCCTTTAAACCACTGCCGAACACTGTTTTATATGGGTATGAGGAGTGCCATATTGCGTAGTCAACTTGGAGTTAATAAGAGAATCAAGGGATGCTGGGAAAAGTTCTAACTGGCTAAGAGCTAATCAACCAACAGACTCAGTGTAAACTTGTTGGAGGGAAGAAAAGCTGAAGCAGAGATATAAATTAAGAAATTTTATGATTGAGAAAAATTTAGTACCACTCAGACGCAAGCAAGACCCTTTTCCAGCCATGTCCCACTTTATGATCCAAGAGGACCTGACCACCAGAAGCTGATGGCCCCGCTTCTTGATCATGTTTTGGTTATCTAGGACTTCAGAATTTCCTGCCCAAATAGCCTAGGGCCCTGGATCCTGGGAAACTCCCTAGAATCAGCTGCACCAGTGATGTACACAGCCAAAGGTTGGCAGGGGCAGTGGCTTAAGTGATATTGGTGGAGCTTGGATACGCAGACTTGGGTATCTGTTTTTGTGTGAAAAGGAACTGGAAATGGAAAGATAAAGACAGAAGGCCATGGTCTAGGAGATGGGGGCCGAAAGATAGCTTTCCCTACATCACCAGGTTTCAATGCAGAATTATGATTAACCCAAGAATGTTAAATTTCAGTCTGGCATTCCAGGATAATTTAAAATTATATTTGTCAACAAAGATGGATTATATTTTGTGTGTACTTTATGTAAACATTTGTGGGTATGATTTGTAACTTCTAAAGACCTATATCCTATAGGTTGGGCACAGTGGCTCATGCCTATAATTCCAGCATTTTGGGAGGCCGAGGCAGGCAGATCACTTGAGGTCAGGAGTTGAAGACCAGCCTGGCCAATACGGTGAAACTTTGTCTACTAAACATACAAAAATTAGCCGGTGTGGGGGCACGTGCCTGTAATCCCAGCTACTTGGAAGGTTGAGGCAACAGAATCCTTTGAACCTGGGAGGCAGAGGTTGTGGTGAGCAAGATTGTGCCACTGCACTCCAGCCTGGGTGACAGAGCAAGACTTTGTCTCAAATGAATGAATAAACAAATAAATATTTATGTCTTCTAGACCTACATTTGCACTCTTTCCCTGAGTCCCACAGATGTTAAGGGCAAGCCTGGCCCAGGTCATTTTTTAACATTTTTTCTCCTACAAGAAGCAAATATGCTGCTAGGAGCACACCCTAGCTGTTCAGTTGATATTGGTAAACAAACTTACTGTGTGCCTCCAAGAAGGATACTTGCAATAGAGTCTCATCAAATCACAGATAACAATGACTTCCTATAATCCCACTCCTCGGCTGCTGCTAAGGACAAGAGAAAAAATCATCTGGTGTTGTGTAGGGGTTGCCATTTACATGACACGTTAGTGTTTCCTTCATTGGAAACAGATGTTTCATCGATTCATTTCAATGTTCATTAGCTTGACACATAAGATTATGGTGTGCTGTCTACATGATGCCAGAACAACCAGATGATTTAATCAAATTCAGCCCAACAAGCAGACAATTTACTTTGAAAGAGAAATTAGTTAATTTTGTTTGCTTGCTTGTTTTATTATTGTTTTTTTAACTATCAATTCTATTAAATTAATAAGCAAATCAGTCATCTTTAACCCTGTTCTCTCCATGTCAGCCAATGCAAATCATGTAGCAATGGAAGAAAAAAGAAATCCAGGTAAAAATTTAGGCCATTAGTCAGTCAATGGTGGTTCCAGTACTTATCTTCATCAAGTACATGAGGAGACATTCCGTAGTGCTAAGACATCTGTATAGGGATACCACATAGCATGAGCCAGAAAACCAAAGCAAATGGATGCACATAATGCATTGAAATAGACACACATTCTAGGAAGGAGCCTTTAATGGAGGTGGCTAGATTCATCGGGCACAATGATTGTGCTCACCTCTCATTCTGACATACGTACTCTCAGAAAATCCGAAATGCCTCCATGTCATATTCCTACAAACTTCCAGCATTCCTCCTCTTGTAAAACATAGGGAAAGGTTAATAAAGGCAATCTTATAATAATTACATGAGCCATCATCTGCTGTCCAGCGACCACTTGCCTCAACCCATTTCCTGTTTGTAGGGAAGAGGCACGGTATCATGTTGCAGGAGACATATAAACAGGCTCTAAGACTCAGGATCAGTTGCTTAGATACTGTATAAGATTCACATCACTGACAACCACACAGCAGCATATTAATAAATTGAGCATCTAACTGAAACCCATGTGTGAATCTACCTGACTCATTTTCTGTGGGTGGCTGCCAGAAGCAGTACAGAGCAATGGGAAGTCATCGAAATGCTGGCCCCAGCAGGCACAGCAGAAAGTGCCACCTGATTTGGGGAAGGCAAGTTGGGCAAGTAAGGTGCCTCCATTTAAGGATAGAAACTCCCATTCTGGCCATGGGGAACTAGTTATTTTCCAAGCCAGCCTTCAAGCCACTTGGATCATAGCAGAAATTTGAAGGCCGGATAAAAGGAGTGAATTTTTCCAAGCATTTCCCTTTCCCAAGCAGTATCATCTCCCAGGGCTGCTTTGTTAGCACACAGTAGATCACAGCTTGTGGTAGGTAAGGCCGCAGCCCAAGCTAAATGATTTCATTAGGCACATGCTGACTTAGCCCAGATTGTTCCCTTCGGGTCCTGGATACTATATGGAATTGAATAATCTTCCATCATAATTACTGGAAGCATCAGAAGCAGCTGTTGCCTCCTCCCCATTGCTTGAGCTGGACAGCAAAGAGCCTGAAGGTCCCATCATCTGATAATGATTCGCTTCATTTCAGTGTTCATGTCTATGAATTTCACTGCCTGAGCCAGGAGCCATTACCTGCCCACTTGCTGCTAAACATGGTGGCAAAAGTTCTATTTACAATACAGCATAGGAATAGTACTACTGCCAAATATAACAGGTTTATGAGCACTAACCTTTACCAAGGTATGAATTATAGACTACTACTGTTAATATTAGCCATTAGTTATTTATCGCCACTATGTGCTAGGCATCATGCTAAGCACTCTATATAGGTAGTTTCACTTCATCCTCTAAAAGCATCCCTGAGATTAAAAACATGCCATCATCTGCCAGAGATGAAGGGAAGGTAAAATAGACCCTCTTCTCTGCACAAAGTCTGTCAGAATAAGAAGGAAAGGGAAGACATGGCATCACAGATCCAGAAATTCTAAATCGAAGGAGGATAACTACTGACAACCTATAAACATTTGTGATCAACGTTTATTATGTGGTAGGCCCTGTACTAGATGCTGGAGACACAATGGAAGACTGTGACATGGGCTTTACACTGGAGAATTACAAAGGAGGTGATTTTTAAAGCATTTGAGGAAGAAGGGGGACCATGTTTGATAGAGAGGAGTGAGGAGGATGAGGGGCCAGCCAGGCACTGCTGCATCCCATCGGAGGTCTCACTGTAGAGATGAGAATTTGTTCTAAGGGGATAGAGAAAGAAATTGATAAGGAAGGAAAGGAAAGGTAAAAGAAGTCAGGTTTTATAAAGATGTGCTTTCCCAAGCCCACATTAGAAGAGAATCAAGAGCCCCTAGCTCTTCAAAGACTTATTCTTACATGACTGCTATAGAATACAGAAACTGACTACTAGGAAAGATTATTAATGTTTTAGAGGACAAACGACAACTGGAGAATTGATAAACAATATGTCACTTCTAATTTTTAAAATACACACGCAAATACTTGTATATATACACAAAAATTTACATAAATTCTCTGATGCCTATCCATGTTCTACGATCTCTAAGACTAGAGAATTGAGCAGGAACAAAAATGTCCTATAAGCTTCTCTCAAAAACAATGAGAACAGCCCAATTACCCGAAAGTATGTAGACACATGAGAAAATCCAGCAGCCCCAAATTTTTAGTATGTGGGGGGCAATGATTATATAGGGTAGATGATTCAGGGAGTATTGGCCAGCACCCTTTGGGAAAAAAGGAGAAACTCTAAAAAGACCTGCTGACCAAAGAGGAGAAAAGTTTTGGAACAGTCTGTAAAACGAGTAGCCTGAAGAATGGTCAGAAAACAGTTCTTATTGGCAAAGGTAGCCCTATATGCTTTCAACCATGATGTGAGTTACTATAGAGACAAACAAGTATGTCAGTTTTATTTACAAATACCCAAGGAAATGGTTAAATTGAAAAGCTCTTAATTATCCTCTCAATGCTCTCCAGAGGGAATGTAGGAATATCTGAAAGAACTGGAGTCCCAGAGCCTTGGGGGTTGAATTAGCTATATATATCTCTAAAATGCAACCCCAACATTTTCCATTGTATGGGGTTGGCCAGGAGTAAACAAAAACAATGACACAATAATTTAGTCCTTCTGACAACAGGAATGAGATGATTATCCCAATTATAATGATGAGAAACTAACCTACTCAAAGGTATATAGCTAGGAAATGACAGAGCTGGGCAAATCCAAGTCTCCATGTCTCCAGAACCTGTTTCATATTCACCACACTCTATTGTCTCTCAGGCAAAGAAGATTCTAGGCAGGTGAAAAATTATATTGAGAAGGTGGGATAAGAATCTTACTCAGAAAACATCTGCTCTCCTTGTTCCTTGCTTCCTCTATGGAACAGACATGCTGGGGGCATTTTCCTTGATCCAGTCCTTCTCTACACTGCCACCAAGTTGCCTTCTGATAATGCAAATCGTGCCAGCATGCTACCTTCCCCAGACTATTTTCTTTGTCCCTGCTGAATGTGGTTTTTTTTCTTTACAAGGAACGTTTATCATCAATGCAGAAATTCAATTACTGTTTGGATTTATATATTCATTAGCTTGATGCATGGCACACACCATTCAGTGCTACACTCATAATGAAATCACCACATCTGACAGAAGGAGACAGTTTACACGTTCAGGCTAGACATAAATTAAGCTGACTCAAGCCCAACACTCTTGCATTATTACCTCCAGCACGCTGTACTAATCATATGACCAATTCTTTATGTGTATGCAGTGATCAATAGTGACAACAAGTATTGTGGCTGGGTGAGTTGAGACTAGAGCAAGAATGAGACTTCCTTCCTATTGGGCAAATGAAGCAGAAATGGCCTTGTCCTATAGTAGGTGAAGAGGACCCTCAGAGGAAGGTGACAGCCTCTGCCCACTGAGGCTCTTGCAAAGTAATTTGTTTTATTTCCAAATAAGAGGTTGACACAGTCATATTATCACAACTTAGGCCTAAAATAAAGAGAAGAATTCTGATTTTGTCTAAGTTGTTTTCATATTTAATCAGGGCCTTGTATACCCAACTTCCTTTGCATTTCTCAGGGCATATGGTGCATTCTTACATGATAGGACTGGCACAAACAGACGTGGAAGTATAAGAAGTCATTATCAAGAGCCTGTAATTAGATTTCAGACACAGCAGTCTGGGACAGACAGAGGCAGCACCAAGAGTCAATTCTGCAGATGTAGTCTATAAGGAGGCAGGAAAGAAACCTTAGAGTCAGATACACCTCGGTTCAAGCTTTGCTGTGAGACTTCAGGCAAGTCACTTAACTCTTCTGTCTTATGAACTGATAATAGTGCCTTGCCTGGATGAAGAGGGTAAAGATTAGAGATGGATATGGAATAAGTCCTCAATCATTCATCATGGTGATGATGATTCCACACTAGCCAATACAGGAAGGTGACATAAATCTGAAGGCTAGGGGATAAGCCAGAAATGTGAGCCAAAGACCACAAATCAATTAGTAAAAACAAAAACAAATAAACCAATAATTCACAGAGAGGAAGGGAAGTCCGGATTATTTTATTCACTGCTCACAGGGTGGTTCCCATTGAAGGAGACTGGCTGCATCTGAAGCCACAGGTGTTCTCTCTCTCTCCCAAGATGTTATCAATGAGTCCTGACCACTCTGATTCCTGAAAGCTCACCCTGGTCCTAGATGTAGCAGTATAGTCTTTCTTCTTCTCTTGAAAACAGAAGCCTGAATTTAGGAAGAGCAAAGAGGCACCATAAGAATATTTCTATTCTCACAGAGAGTTCCTGCTAAGATTCTGGTTTTTTTTTTGAGACAGAGTCTTGCTCTGTCTCCAGGCTAGAGTGCAGTGGCACAATCTGAACCTCCGCCTCTCAGGTTCAAGTGATTCTCCTACCTCAGCCTCCCGAGTAGCTAGGATTACAGGCATGCGCCACCACACCCAGCTAATTTTTGTATTTTTAGTAGAGACAGGGTTTCACCATGTTGGCCAGGATGGTCTCAATCACTTGACCTCATGATCCGCCCGCCTCAGCCTCCCAAAGTGCTGGGATTACAGGCATGAGCTACCACCCGGCTGATTCTGAAGATTTAGCCATGATTTTAAATGATACCTGTTCTACTTGGATTCAATATTTTCTAAAAAATTCTTTCTGTGTCAAAATCCTATAAATTATATTCCTATAACTAAGTCAAAAGTCTTATTCTTCTTCCTGTTAAGATCTTGTAAAAGTCTTGATCTTAATATGTCTTCTGTTACATGATAATCTTTATTTGTACTTCCATTCATCCACAGGGCTAAATTCCTTCAGGGCAGAGATAGGATTTTCTTTTTTCTAGGACTTAATCTGCTTCCTAGAATAAAATAGGTATTCAATAATGTAATTAGTATTATAAGAATGGATGCTATGAACCAATACACAGTGACATTGTAAATGTGGCAATTTATATCCTAGTTTCCTTTTCAAGCTAAATATTTGAAATCATCTTGGGAAAAGGGCAGCCCCAGACTAAAAATATTAGGGTGAGAATTGTTACTGATTTAGTCATTACTATCAAATAAAGCTCTAAGAATTAAAATTATGCTTGTAGGAAGATAAAAATTGTTGTTTATATAAGCAGAGATTTATAATATGCTTACAATGAAACAGTTCATATGAATTAGAAATACTCAATCTAGTCTTTCCTTCAAAGATGATTTTTTTGCAATTTACTAGTTCCACTGATGAGTAATAACTCAATCTCTAACTCCACTCTATAGCTCCAATCTGCTGTTGAGATTTCACATTGCATTTTTAACCAAAGCTAATCATTTTGCAACCATATATCAATCAACCACAAAGTGAATTATTATTAATAACTATCACTTACTAGGTAAATATTACATGTGCATCCATAACTCAACATGAATTATCTCATTTGTTCTTCAAAATTCCCCTCTAAAAGAAAAGTACTGACAGCCACATTTCCTAGATGAAGAAACTGAAACACAAAGAGGTTATTTCATTTGTCCCACAGATAACAGCATGTGGATGACGCAGCCCAAGTCATTTGCTATAAATGGGGCTGAGGAGAAGGATTTAAAGGACATGAACAACAATGGCTGGTGACCACCTTATTTATTTTGTAGAAACTCC
Source organism: Symphalangus syndactylus (assembly GCF_028878055.3). Taxonomy (NCBI): domain Eukaryota; kingdom Metazoa; phylum Chordata; class Mammalia; order Primates; family Hylobatidae; genus Symphalangus; species Symphalangus syndactylus. The sequence goes on from NC_072428.2 coordinate 19,341,261, forward strand.
CTCAGCTGTGTTAGTTGATATTATTTCATCATTATTATCTATCTTGGGATTTGCGTATTCTATCAGAAACAACTCTCAGAGGCAAAGAAATGATGTGTTTTAGTAGAAAGCATTGGCACATTAATTAGTTATCATCTATGAATCTATCAACTATAATGAACAAAATTTCAAAATTTCCAAAATTCCAAGAAAGGTCACAAGAGAAATAAACCAGAGAGAAATATAGTATAGAAATGTACAAATCCCCAGATCTTGCAGTGGAGACAGAACTTTTAGACAATGGATGTACTTGAAATGAGAAGAAAATTATACTTTATATCTAGCCCATCTATTTTTATACTTATGAGCTTCACTGTATCTGAGTTTGTACCAATCGCAGTTCCAAAATCTTAAAGTGATAATCTTTGCTACCAAGCAGTATGTTCTTGTTAAGAGGTATGGTGGGTGGGCCTGATTGAAGGAATCCTACATTTTCACAGGAAAGTGACACTGTTGGCCCACAGTGAATCTCTGCTGGACATTGTTTGCTTGGTTGTAAAAAAGCTTTGTTTGATCTATCAACACTCTTAAACAGTTCTTCAGGGACTGCCTGATACCTACGACTAGATGAAGAAAATTGGAGCTAATGGGATCTAACCTGAAAACATGGTTTAATTCATCCAAGCTCTGATGATCCAGTTTTAAATGTGACGAATGCTACAGAGTGAAAGAAGGAAGAGAGAGAAATCTAATCAGCTGCATAGAAAAAGAAGTGCTTGTTTGTATTATTATAACCTTTTATCCTAACTTGCGCTTATTTTTTATTTTCAAATTTTCATAATCAACTTCAAGAAAGCAGTAGAGAAAATGATCTAGAGAATCTCTAAATTCTGTTGCCAATTTAAGAGGCTGTGTCTGGGTTTAACCTATTTCAGAGTAGAAAATACTCAGAGCACATATTTCTTATGCTTTTTTGAGAACAGCTTAAAACCACATTGATAATTGGTACCTCATTTTCTGACTCCCTGACCTTATAGACCCAGTTCCCTGCCTTCCTGATATTTTCTTCCAACATTAGACAATTCCTTAAGTCTCATTTGCTTTCTGTGATCTCTTATCCACTGACAAAGATAGGATATAGGGAAATTAGAACCTTGAACAAGCAAGTAAAAATGATGCAGATGCCTGATGTCAAAGTCAGCCCAGGAGATAATCAATGAGGTGTGTGATATCAAAGTCAGTAGTTGGGTATCTAAAGGGCGGATGTCAAAATTTCTGTGGAATGCATAGAAAAATGAAAAGCTAAACCAGAGCAAATTAAGCACAGAAAATGGTAACTCAAGGTGGAGATTTTGGCAATACAAAAAATTTGTCAAACGAGGTATAATTAATAACAATAATAACAGGAACATATACCATTTATTAAGTGCCTATTAAGTGTCAGGCACTGTTAGGCATTTTAAATAGTTACATGATTTAATCCCTTCATTAGCTCTATGAGAGAAGTATTATTCTAACTTTAAAAAGGAAAATGAAAAGAGATAGATAAAGAAACTTGTTCAAGGTTATACAAGTCTTAAATGAGAAGGAGAGAAATCAAACCATTTCTGTCATACTCAAAGGCCCATTTTTCTTAATAACACACACAATTCCTTTCTCTTTTTCCTACCTCTAAGTGTAATGTGTCTCCTTTTAAAGATATATCAAGAGTATTTTTCAGTGTTACTTCATCTTAAAGGTTGAAACCCCTTCAGCTTAGCTGGACTGTTGCTCCAGCTCCCTCAAAACTAGCCCTGACTCATTGGCAACTGTTTTATTTTTGTTGTTGTTGTTGTTGTTGTTGTTTTGCTTTTAGTTCTCTGTTGGGAGGCTAACTCCGGATCCATACTCACATGAGCCAATGTCATTTGCTCAGAGCAATGGATTATTCCCATTTCCCACTTTCTGGCTGTCTTCAGAATCTCTTCAGTGTGTTAATTCTGGACCAGTTGTTCATTATGACAACATGTAAAGATCTGAGCATCTGCCAGCTGTCTGCCAGATGGTTGAACTCTAGTGAGTGGCCACTGCCCTATGGACTACTGAGGAGTGGCCAAACATGCCCCTTCTTAATTCAGAAGCTCCTGAAAAATTTCACATGGTGCAAGCCTGAGATTCAGCTGATCTCTAGGTGATGCAAACATCTTAATAATAATAATAATAATATATAACAACAATAATGTGAAACATTTACCAAGCGCTCCAAGTGTATACCATGTGCTCAGCACCGCTCTAAGCATTTTAAATGTTCATCATTTAATGTTCACAACAACTGCAGGAGCAGGCATTATTATTTGCCCAATTTTACAAGTGAATACTCTAAAGCACAGAGAAATTAAGTTAGCCAAGTCCACACAGCTGGAAAATAGTAGAGCAGGGAATTTGCGTCATGAGAATCTGATTTCAGAGTTCCTTACTGTTACCTGCACCATGGTCTGGTTGGGAAGATGGGTTTTATTTGTTACCATTTATTTGTACCATGAAAAGGAGCCAAGACCCAAAGCATCAAGAAAAGCAAAAGGCCTCTTATATAAGCCTTGTTTACTCATGGTGAAAAAGAAAATAATAGCAACAACTAGATCATATTGAGTTCCTCCTCTGTGCCATTTATGTACATCCTGTCATGTAATCTTACAGTAATCCTGTGAGATATGTCTTAATATTAACTCCAATTAAAAGAGGAGGAAACTCAGGTGTCAAGACAGGTATGTTGCCTAAGAACACAGTTGGTAAAAGACAAAGACTGTATCGCATATCTACTACCACAGTAATTCTGCATCACAAATCACACTAAAACCACTAAAACTTACTAGCTTAAAACAACCACCATTTATTTAGATCAAAATAGTCAGATCAATACTTTGGCTTGGTTTGGTTGGGAAATTCCTCTTTGCTTCCTAGGAGTCCTTGTGCATCTGAGGTTAGGTGGGGGTCCAGTACGCAGTTTTGTTGATCTTCACTGGGCTATCTCATTTCTGGGGCTCAACTAGAACAACTGAGCTGAATCAGCTTTTTCTTTTCCATGGCAGACACAGGATCCCTAGAGAGTGTTTAGATATATGCAAAACCTCTTGAGGGCTCTTCTTAGAATTGGCACACCATGACTTTGCCACTTTCTGTAAGTCAAAGCAAGTCATAATGCCAGCTCAGATTTGAGGGTTGAAAATAGATGGGAAGAGCTGCAAAACCATATTGTAAAGGGTACATTTCCACAAAGGAATGGATAATTGTGGCCATTTTTGTAGTCAGCTACCACAAAAACAGAATCAATTTCTGACTAACTCCAGAGTCCTTATCGCTATGAAAAACATATATCTCCAATACAAAATTCAAGTTTGCCTGCCCTTAAATAGTACATTCAGGAAGTACATTTATATACCAATTCTCTCAATATTTTTAAATATTTCACTCCACTTTCTTCTTTCTTGCTTGATTTCTGAGAATTTGGATATGATCCTTGTTTTGCTTCTGTATAAATAAGGTATTTTTTCCTATGGCTTCATTCAGGATTTTCTTTTCTCTTTCATTTTCTGCAGCTTGAATATGATATCCCTAGATGTAGCTTTTTTGATGTTTATCCTGCTTGGTGTTCTCTGAACTTCCTGGATCTGCAGATTGATGTCTGACATTAATTTGGGAAAATTCTTAGTCATTATTGCTTAAAATATTTCTCGTTTCTTTCTTTCTTCTCATTCTTATTCCCATTATAAGTATGTTATGCCTTCTGTAGCTGTCCCTCGGTTTTTGGATTTCCTGTTCTTTTTTTATAGTCCTTTTTCTTCTTGATTTTCAGTTTGCAAAGTTTCCATTAACACATCTTCATGCTCAGAGATTTTTTTCTAAGCCATGTCCAATCCACTAATGAGCCCATCAAAGATCATCATTGCAGTGTTTTTTATCTCTAGCATTTCTTTTTTGTTCTTTCTTAGAATTTCTGTCTATCTACTGACATTACCCATCTTTTTTTTTTTAATTTGACACATAATGATTGTAGATAGTTATGGGGTACACAGTGACATTTCTATACATATAACATATACTAGTCAAATCAGGATAATTAGCATATCTACTACATCAAATATTTGTCATGTTTTTGTGTTTTGGGAACATTCAAAATCTTCTTTTCTAGCTATTTAAAAGTATATAACAAACTATTGTTAACTGTAGTCACTCTACAGTGCTAGAGAACACTAGAAGTTACTCGTCCTATCGAGCTGTAATTTTGCATTCTTAATCGCTCCCTATCCTCCCTCCTCTTACCTCCCCAGCTTCTAGTAACCACTATTCTACTCTCTACTTCTATGAGATAAACTTTTTTTTAGCTTCTACGTGTGAGTGAGAACATGTTTTTTCACTTAACACAATATCCTCTGTAACACAATATCCAAATGACAGGATTTCATTCTTTTTCATGGCTGAATACTATTTCATTATATATGACATTTTTTATTTTTTAGAGATGGGGTCTCACTCTGTCACCCAGGCTGGAATGCAGTAGCATAATCATAGCTCACTGCAGCCTCAAACACCTGCACTCATGCTATTCTCCCACGTCAGAGTCCAGAATAGCTGGGACTACAGGGGTGCACCACCATGCCCAGCTGATACCACATTTTCTTTATTCATTCATCTGTTGATGGACACTTAGTTTGATTCCATTTCTTGGCTATTATGAAAAGTGCTGTAATAAACATGGGGATTTAGATATCTCTTCAATATCTTGATTTTCTTTCCTTTGGATATATATATACACACACATACAGTAGTGGGGTGCTGAATCATATGGTAGTTCTAGTTGTAGTTTTTTGAGAAATCTCCATACTGTTTTCCATAGTGGTTGTACTAGTTCATATTCTTATCAATAGTATAAGAGTTCCTTTTACTCTGCATCTGCATCCTAATCAGCATTTGTTATTTTTTTCTTTTTGATAGTAGCTATTGTAACTGGTGTGAGATGATATCTCATTGTTGTTTTGTTACCCTTCTGTTCTTTCATATTGTCCACATTTTTCATTAGAGTCCTCAGCATATTAATCACAGTTGTTTCCCAGTTTGATAATTCAAACATCCCTGTGCTATTATGAGTCTGGTTCTGATACTTGCCCTATCTCTTCAAACTCTGTATTTTGCCTTTCAGTGTGCCTTGTAATTTTTTGTTGAAAGCTGGACATGAGAGACTATGTAAAAAGAAGTCCAGTAAATAGTCTAAGGCCTTTAGTGATGTGATGGTAAGATGTATGGGGATGGGAACTATTCCACAGTTCTGTGATTAGACATCAGTCTGTTAGTAAGTATGTGCCTTTGGGCTGTGAACTTCATAAGTATTCTCTAATTCCACTGACACTGCCTGTTTAGGTAAGGCAAAATGGCTAGAGGGGTCTGGGGTTAAGTATTTTTCTCCCCCCAGGTCAGTTAGGCTCTAATGAAATCTTAATAGGTTAGATTTCTAGTTAAATACCTTTTCTTGAGGACAGGCTTTGTTAAGAACAGAAAGCTGTAGTGTTCAGACAGCCACACTGAGAAACAGAAAGCAACACTGAGACCAGAGACAGCCTCCAAAACCACCATACTGACTGATCTAAGAGTTTAAACATGGTTAAATCCTCCAATCTTCCTACGGCTTTGGTTAGCTCAACTTGGACCATCCATTGCTCAGGCATCACTCAGAAGTATTTCCTCAGCCTTGATTAAAATGAGAAGTAAGGTAGAAGGACAATTTTCTTTGATTCATTTCCATTTTGCTCTTTAATATTATTACTATTACTTGTGGTTTTAATTCAGAAAGAATTTTTCAAAAGAGAAATAAGGCTATGAGAAAACAACCTCTTGAAACTCAAATAATAAAAAAAGTAACCAATGGAGAAGATGCAAAACTCAACTAGCCAAGGAAATAGCTTATTTTACATCTAAGTCTGCTTTTCTCTTAAGTTTGTGTGAAGCCTATGTTAGCTGACAAATATCTTCATTCAAGGAAAGGAACATTTGTTTCAGGTAATGTTCTTATTCCTGGAGGGAAAAGAAAGGTAAATTCTGAGGTGAAGGATATCCTGGGGAAATAGTTTGGCAAATGATACGACATTTTCCTGTTCTTGTGTAATATCATAGAGGAATAAATATGGGTGACATGGAACCAAGTAAAAAGAAAAGTTTCTCAGAATAACAGGTTGTGAAATCAAAATAGTTCCTCAGAGATCAGCTGGTCCAGCTTTGTTATTTTCCTGATGAGATCTGAGACCTGGAGAAGTACATTTTATCGTCCAATGTAACCCAGATGGTTAGCAGCGGAATTGAAGCTGGAGCCAAAACTTAAAAATCCCTATTTAGCATCCTTCCTAATCAATTTTACTAGACTCAAAGATTTTTTCACCAAAGTTTGCCTCTATCTGTCTACGAACTTATATCTCTTCTGCTAAGCTACCGTAGATGGGCTAAATCCTACCCTCTAACAGAAAGATGATATGTGAAGTACATGGGTGTCACCTAAGGAGGTATGTGAGAGAATTCAGGGTATGTGAACTGCAATGGAAAAATATATCCCTCTTATCTTCAGTAACTTATAAGTGAGACTGAGCATTTATACCAATTACAAATGGAGGCAACAAACCACACTTGTATTAGTAGTTCCTGTGGTTTGTCACTATATAAAACAGATATTTTATATCCTCTACAATTTGCATACATTTTGAAACATCATTTCTGTTCATAATAATTTTGAAATTATATACTTATCAAACATGTTCCTAGGTATTAATTGTCTTCATAAAAAGGCACATATATTGCTATTTCATTTTTAAAAATATTTGGTCATTGGTTTCCTTAGTGACTGTATATAATTTGTTTTATGGCAGGCTTTGAATAGGCAATGGTATCCTATGATACAGGATACCTAAGAACACTTCTAGGTCTAGTTACATCTCTGCTTTAGAAAGGAATCAGGAGCTCCAGGAGCCAGAGAGAACACTTGCAAATATATCCACTACTGGGGAATAGACAAAGGTGTGATCCCTGAGAAGAAATCTCTATGAAGAATTAAGAAGTCTGCTTGAATTAGCTAGATTCAGCAACAAGATATGAATGTTAGGGTCGAAGGTAGGACTTATGAATTCAAATCGAGACTGTGCTTGTGAACTCTTCCTGTGCAGCCCTCTCTGCCACCCCTCCTCATCTGCTCTTAACCTGGGAGGCAATGCAACAGTGAAATTGCTAAATCCCTGGGCCACAAGTAGCTCTGCTGTGAGATACCAGCATAAAAGAGCTCAGTCTAAGAGGAAAAAGTAAAGGGCTTCCCTACAGTAAAGAGGACGATGGCAGCAATATGAGCTAAAGCTTTGAACAACTCAGAGATAGGTAAATCTAAAGAGAATAGAAATTCAAATAAGAGTGTGGACCCTGGACCATAATTAGCTGAACCCAGTTAACAATTCAGCAGAAAGAAATCAGCAGCATAAAAAAATCACAGCAGATACAATGTGTCACACAATGAAAAGTTAATAACACAAACGTTGGTCCCAGACAGTCTAGGTTTGAATTGATTCAGCCCCTTCCAAGATGTGTGATCTTAGGCAAGTACTTCACTTTCCCATGCCTTAATCTTCCTGTCTGTTAATTATAAACAATAACTATACCTCCTTCATAGAGTTTTGGGAGGACAAAATGAATTAATTTGAAACTGTGTATGTGATAGTGCCAGGTACATTGCAAGCATTCAATAAATGTTTGATGTTAGTTGTAGCAATCACTCCGAATTTACACATAGGAACACTATGTTCTCCAACCTATTGTGGAACTATGTTTAAATAGCATAAACTGCTATTGGCATTAGTAGCATGTTCAGGTTGCATATTTAAGACCCGTTAGACTCCTTAGGGATATTTAAGGGATGTATTTCCTAGAAATAATTTGACCTCTTACTAATCAAGTTGATGAGGCCTCAAGACAGCAAATTTGAGGTTATTATTTGAAAGGTGAAGCAAGAAATATAATAGCTTATCCTTCAGAATGATTTGGCTATTTTTGAAACTCTACAATCAAGAATAATGGCACTTATGAATTGTCAATTAAAAATAATTTTTTAAAATTAAATAGTAAAACAATAATGATAATTATGTGGACAATAAGAATATTTAGCAAGTTTCTTAATTACCTTCCATTTTAAAGAATGAATTTTAGGGCCGGGCGAGGTGGCTCGTGCCTGTAATCCCAGCACTTTGGGAGGCCAAGGCGGGTGGATCCCTGGAGGTCAGGAGTTCGACAGCAGCCTAACCAACACGGTGAAACCCCATCTCTACTAAAAATACAAAAATTAGCCTGGCATGGTGGCACAAGCCTGTAATCCCAGCTACTTGGGAGGCTGAGGTAGGAGAATCACTTGAACCTGGGAGGTGGAGGTTGCAGTGAGCTGAGATCACACCGTTGCACTCCAGCCTGGGCAACGAAAGCAAAACCCAGTCAAAAAAAAAAAAAAAAAGAGTGGATTTTAGTACTGCAAGTCATATATTATAACTTGACCACTGAGGCCTACAAGAAAACTCCTAAGTCTGTGATATGGTTTGGCTGTGTCCCCACTTAAATTTCATCTTAAATTATAGTTCCCATAATCCTCATATGTCATGAAAGGGACCTGAGGGAAGTAATTGGATAATGGCAGTGGTTTCTCCCGTGCTGTTCTCATGATAATGAGTGAGTCTCATGAGATCTGATGGTTTTATAAGCATCTGCCATTTCCCCTGCTTGCACTCACTCACTTCATCCTGCTGCCCTGTGAAAAAGGTACCTGTTTTGCCTTCTGCCATGATTGTAAGTTTGCTGAGGCCTCCCTGGCAATGCAGAACCATGAGTCAATTTAAACCACTTTCCTTTAAAAATTACCCAGTCTCAGGTATTTCTTTATAGCAGTGTGAGAACGGACTAATACAGTAAATTAGTACCAGCAGTAGTTGGCACTGCTGTAAAGATACCCAAAAATGTGGAAGCAACTTTGGAACTGGGTAACAGACAGAGGTTGGAACAGTTTGGAGTGCCCAGATGAAGACAGGAAGATACGGAAACAGTTTGGAATTTCATAGAGACTTGTCGAATGGCTTTGACCAAGATCCTGATAGTGACATGGACAATGAAGTCCAGGCTGAGGTGGTCTCAGATGGAGATGAGGAACTTGTTGGGAACTGGAATAAAGGTGACTCTTGCTATGCTTTAGCAAAGAGACTGGCAGCATTTTGCCCCTGCCCTAGAGATCCATGGAACTTTAAACTGAGAGAGATGATTTAGGGTATCTGGCAGAAGAAATTTCTAAGCAGCAAAGTGTTCAAGAGGAAGCAGAGAACAAAGGTTTGGAAAACTTGCAGCCTGATGATGCAGTAGAAAAGAAAAACCCATTTTCTGGGGAGAAATTCAAGCCAGCTGCAGAAACTTGCATAAGTAATGAGGAGCCAAATGTTAATCACCAAGACAATGGGGAAAATGTCTCCAGGGATTGTCAGAGACCTTCACAGCAGCCCCTCCCATTACAGGCCCAGAGACTTAGGAGGGAAAAATGGTTTAGTGGGCCAGTCCCAGGGGCCCCCTGCTGCTCTGTGCAGCCTCCAGACTTGGTGCCCTGTGTCCCAGCTGCTGCAGCTCCAGCTCTAGCTGTGGCTAAAAGGGGCCAACATGCAGCTAAGGCCATTGTTTCAGAGGGTGCAAGCCTTAAGCCTTGGCAGCTTTCCTGTGGTGTTGGGCCTGCAGGTGGACAGAAGTCAAGAACTGAGGTTTAGGAACCTTCGCCTAGATTTCAGAGGATGCATGGAAATGCCTGGATGTCCAGGCAGAAGTTTGCTGCAGGAGCAGAGCCCTAATAAAAACCACTGCTAAGGCAGTACAGAAGGTAAATGTGGGGTCAGGGTCCCCACACAGTGTCCCCACTGGGGCACTGCCTAGTGGAGCTGTAAGAAGAGGGCCACCATCCTCCAGACCCCAGAATGGTAGATCCATCAATAGCTTGCACTGTGCACCTGGAAAAGCTGCAGACACTAAATGTCAGCCAGTGAAAGCAGCCAGGAAAGGAGCTGTATCCTGCAAACCCACAGGGGTGGAGCGTCACAATGCCATGGGAGCCCACCTCTTGCATCAGTGTGACCTGGAAGTGTGACATGGAGTCGAAGGGGGTCATTTCAAAGCTTTAAGATTTGACCGCCCCACTGGATTTCAGACTTGTATGCGGCCTCTAGCCCCTTTGTTTTGGCCAATTTCTCCAATTTGGAATTAGTGTATTTACCCAATGCTTATACCCCCATTGTATCCAGGAAGTAACTAACTTGCTTTTGATTTTACAGGCTTATACGCAGAAGTGACTTGCCTTGTCTCAGATGAGACTTTGGACGTGAACTTGAGGGTTACTGCTGGAATGAGTTAAGACTTTTAGGGACTGTTGGGAAGGCATGATTGATTTTGAAATGTGAGGACATGAGATTTGGGAGGGGCCAGGGATGGAATGATATGGTTTGTCTGTGTCACCTTCCAAATCTCATCTTGAATTGTAATTCCCATAATCCTCATATGTCATGGGAGGGACCCAGGGGGAAGTAATTAGATCATGGCAGTGGTTTCTCCCATATTGTTTTTGTGATAATGAGTGAGTCTCACAAGACTGGTGGTTTTATAAGCATCTGACACTTCCCCTGCTTGCACTCATTCACTCCATCCTGCTGCCTTGTGAAGAAGGTGCCTGCTATGCCTTCTGCCATGATTGTAAGTTTCCTGAGGCCCCCCCAGCAATGCGCACACGTGCACACACACACACACAACTGTATCTCAATAAACCTTATATCATATTTCCTTAATTGCATTTCTGACCTTTGATAATCCAATGTATTAAGATATCTTAATGTTCCTAATAAGTCTGGTGGTCTGGGAGAATTAGAGTAAATGTATGTTTATTATACTACTTTTTTTTGCATGGAGATGCATACCTGATATGGTTTGGACCTGTGCCCTTACTCAAATCTCATGCCAAATTATAATCCTCAGTGTTGGAAGTGGGGCCTGGTAGAAGGTGACTCGATCATGGGGGTCGATTTCCCTCTGGGTACCGTTCTCATGATAGAGTTCTCATGAGATCCGGCTGTTGAAAAGTGTATAGCACCTCCCTCCTTCCTTCTCTTTCTCCTGCTCCAGCCACGTAAGATGTACCTGCTTCCACTTCACCTTCCACAATGATTGAAAGTTTCCTGAGGCCTTCCTAGAAGCCATCATGCTTCCTGTATATCCTGCAGAGCCATGAGCCAATTAAACCTCTTTTCTTTATAAACTACCCAGTCTATGGTATTTCTTTATAGCAATGCAATAATGAAATAATATAGAAAATTGGTACAAAGAAGTAGGACATTGCTATAAAGATACCTGAAAATGTGGAAGTGACTTCAGAACTAGGTAATGGGCAGAGGTTGGAAATGTGTGGAGGCTCAGAAGAACAGAGAAAGCTGAAGGAAAATTTGGAACTTCCCACAGACTTGATAAATTACTGTGACCAAAATGCTGATAGTGACATGAACAATGAAATCCAGATAGAAGAGGTCTCAGATGGAAATGAGACACTTATTGGGAACTGGAGCAAAGGTCACTTCTGTTCCTTAGCAAAGCAATTGGCAGCACTGTGCCCCTGCCCTAAAGGTCTATAGTACTTTGAACTTGAGAATGATGATTTAGAGTATCTAGCAGAAGAAGTATCTAAGCAGCAAAGCATTCAAGATTTAGCCTGGCTGGGCCGGGCGCAGTGGCTCACACCTGTAATCCCAGGACTTTGGAGGCCGAGGCTGGTGGATCACGAGGTCGGGAGATCAAGACCATCCTGGCTAACATGGTGAAACCCCGTCTCTACTAAAAATACAAAAAAATCAGCCAGGCGTGGTGGCAGGCACCTGTAGTCCCAGCTACTCGGGAGGCTGAGGCAGGAGAATGGCATCAACCAGGGAGGTGGAGCTTGCAGTGAGCCGAGACCATGCCACTGCACTCCAGCCTGGGTGACAGAGCGAGATTCAGTCTCAAAAAAAAAAAAAAAAAAAGATTTAGTCTAGCTGTTTTGTTTCTTTTTTTTTTTTTTTTTTGAGACGGAGTCTCGCTCTGTCACCCAGGCTGGAGTGCAGTGGCGTGGTCTCAGCTCACCGCAACCTCCGCCTCCCAGGTTCATGCCATTCTCCTGCCTCAGCCTCCCAAGTAGCTGGGACTTCAGGCACCCGCCACCACGCCTGGCTACTTTTTTTTTTGTATTTTTAGTAGAGATGGGGTTTCACCATGTTAGCCAGGATGGTCTCAATCTCCTGACCTGGTGATCCGCCCACCTTGGCCTCCCAAAGTGCTGAGATTACAGGCGTGAGCCACCACATCCGGCCTAGCCTGGCTGTTTCTAATAACCTACTTTATATGTGTGAGGAAAGCAATAATCTGAAACTGGAACTTATATTTAAAAGGGGAACAGAGCATAAAAGTTTGGGAAAATTTACAGTCCAGCAATATGGTAAAAAAAGAAAAACTCATTCTCAGGGGAGGAATTCAAGCAGGCCGCAGAAGTTTGCATAACTGAAGGGAAGGCAACTGCTAATAGCCAAGACAATGGGGAAAATGCCTTGAAGGTATGTCAGAGATCTTTGAGACAGCCCCTCCAATCACAGGCCTCAGGGCCTAGGCAGAAAGAATGGTTTCCTGGGCAAGGCTAGGAAGGTCCCACTGCCCTGCACCTCAGTCAGGACACTGCTCCCTGCATCCTAGCTGTTCCAGCTCCAGCAGTGGCTAAAAGTGCTCCAGATACAGCTCAGTCTGCTGCTTTAGAGGGTGCAAGCCACAGGTCTTGGTGGCTTCCACTTGGTATTAAGCCTGAGAGTGCACAGAGTGCAAGGGTTGAGGTTTGGGAGTCTTCGACTAGATTTTAGAGGATGTATGAAAAAGCCTAGATATCTAGGCAGAAATCTGCTGCAGGAGTGGAGCCCTCACAGATAACCTCTACTAGGGCAATACAGAGGAGAAACACGGGGTTTGAACCCCCACAGATTGTCCCCACTGGGACACTTCCTAGTGCAGCTTTGAGAAGAGGGATGCTGTCCTCCAGAACAGTAGATCCACCAACAGTTTGCACCACGTGCCTGCAAAAAGCCACAAGCACTCAATGCCAGCCTTTGAAAGCAGCCTTGGAGACCAAGCCCTGCAGAACTACAGGGGTGGAGCTGCCGAAGGCCTTGAAGCCCACCCACTGCATCACTGTACCCTGGATGTGGGACCACGGAGTCAAAGGAGATTATTTTTGAAGGTTTAAGGTTTAATGACTGCTTTGCTTGGTTTTAGACTTGCATGGGGCCTGTAATCCCTTTCTTTTGGCTGATTGCTCTCTTTTGAAATGGAAATATTTACCCAGCGCCTGTACCCTTATTGTATCTTGGGAGTAACCAACTTGCTTTTTATTTTACAGGCTATAGGCAGGACTAGCCTTGTCTCAGATGAGACTTTGGACTGTGGACTTTTGAGTTAATGCTGGAATGAGTTAAGTCTTTTGGGGACTATTGGGAAGGCGTGATTGAATTTTGGAATTGTGAGAAGGGCGTGAGATTTTGGAGGGCCTGGGGCAGAATTATATGGTTTGGATCTGTGTCCCAGACCAAATCTCATGTCAAATTGTAATCCCCAATGACGGAGGTGGGGCCAGGTAGTAGGTCATTAGATCTTGGGGGCAAATTTCTCTCTGGGTGCTCTTCTCATGATAGAATTCTCATGAGATCTGATTGTCTAAAAGTGTGTAGCACCTCCCGCAACTCTTCTCCTCCTCCTGATTAGGCCAAGTAAGATGTGCCTGCTTCCCCTTAGTCTTCTACCATGATTGAAAGTTTCCTAAGGCCTTCCCAGAAGTGATAATGCTTCCTATATAGCCTGTGAAATCATGAGCCAATTAAACCTCTTTTCTTTATAAATTACCTAGTCTCAGTATTTCTTTATAACAAGGCAATGGCAGACTAATATCTGTAAAAATGCATCATTTCCTCACCACACTCATATCTCCTGAAAGACAGCCTTGATTATATTGTGATCACAACCTTTTATATTGAAAGTATGCTCACAAGAATCCAACAAATAATAATGACCAGGCTAGGTCTATGGTACTTTACTCTCAATTTTCCTTTCAGAATTCCACATGCTTAATATGTTAAGCACAATATCTTTACAGCATCCTATATTAGCAAATAATAGAAACACTCTTTTGAGTCCTATGTGTTAGACCCAATAAATTAGGTATCATTATTATCCCCATTTTATAAATAAGGAAACTGAAGCTTAGAGAGGTTAAATTACTTGATCAAGTATTCATTCCTATTAAGTTGCAGAGCCAGGCTTCAGAACAAATCTTGTCTGAACTCAACAGCTACTCATAACTGCTACTCATTACGAGAGGGCACTGCTTTTAACATGCCTCTCCAGTTTTCATAAGGAGATCTTGTCCCTAAATACTATAGTACCAAATTCTTAGAACACAATGGTCTCAGCAAACTAACACTGGCTCTCAAACTAAGACAAATCTCCACTTAGCTACTACTGAAAATCACAATAATATTTTGGGTTTCTATTGCTCTGACTTATTTGTTTTATTTTTATATTTACTCAGAAATCAGGCCAGGATATGCACGCTGTTTTGTAACCTATTGCTATATAACACATCACCCAGAATTTGGTGGCTTAAAATAAAAACAATCACATTTTTGTCTCACAACTTTATACTTTGGGCAGAGTTTAATAGGGTGTGCTCATCTCAATCCCATGAGGCATCAGCAGCCCAGCTGGTCTGGAGAATACATTTCCAAGATGGCTTACTTACATGGCTGTCAAGTTGGTGGGAGTTGTCAGCTGGGAGTTCACGTGGGGCTGTTGGCCAGGGTCCACTCCCTGGGGCTGGTTGGGCTTCCTTACAGTATTATGGCTGGGTTTCAAGAGCCAAGCGTTCCAAAAGACCCAGATGGAGGCTGTAAGAGTTCTTGTGAACCAGCCTTAGAAGTTCCAGAATATTCCTTGGCAGCATTTTATAATCAAGCAAATCTCCAAGGTGAACTTAGATTCAAGGGAAAGAGAATCACCATCTTTCAACAGTAGGATAAGCAAAAAGTCTGTGCTCCTTGTTAATTTACTGTAGATGGTATTGATTGAGTTTCTTCTAAAGGTCCAATGTCCTAAAGAGTAAAACCATATAAAGAGTAAAATATGAATCACAGAGGAAAGCAGAAATCATAATCATATTCCAGCTTACTTGTTTTTCTGGAAAGTTTAAGAACAGTATCAAAATATACAAGTATATTCCTAAGTTCTATTCCTAAATAATTTTCAACCTGAAAGATAGTGACTAATTAATGGGAGAACCCAGAACTAAGAAAAATTAAAAGTTCCAGGGTCTCATCAGACATCACTATAAAACTGATTTTCTAACATTACCAAAATATTTATTGCCTGATTTCCAATTTCTAAATTGTTCCCATGGAGAACTTTAACAAGAATGATTTTGTTTCTCATCTGCATTATATTTTTCTATTCATTTATAGTTCTTTCCAAAATATTAGAGAAAAGTAAAAAGAAAAATGAAGTCCCAAAATTGAAGATGCCATTGTAATTGCCTAAATTGAAGAGGCTGAACCAGGTAATCAAAAGATTCTCTGAACTCTTGTTTTCTTACAATTTCAATTAACTCCTGCAGAATTACCAAAAATTTTCACCAGATAAAAGCAGCATTAGAAGGAATATGCTATGCCCCCACAACAGGGTTAGGCGGATACCCTGGGTTGCTAATACCATCTATCTGTTTTGTTACTAACTATATATGGTTTATAAAGTTTATAAATAGTCAAAGATCTGTTGGGTTTCCTTTTAATAAATATGTGAGATATTAAAGGGGTGATCATTATCTTAAAGGTCTCTTCTGATATGGGAAAGAAAAGAATATGGCTTCATATTCTTTAACTTTACCAAGTCGAGGAACACAAGAACTTTTTGCCTTGTGAAGCTTATGCAGCTACTAGAGGAAGAGTCTGTTCAGTGACGGCTTTTTAATGGAAGAAAGGAAGCATTTTTCCAAGGGTGAAATCAACAAGACCTGTCTAGGAGATCGAAAGTCATCTGAGAGACATTTCACATGACCTTCACTCCCTAAAATTGTTAAGAGTTAAAAGTCATAGACCTTTTTTCACATTTATTATTGATGCAATTTTTTTGATACAGAAGAATTTAAAAATGTATCTACTGGCAATTACACCAACTAACAGCCAAGGAGAGGAAAACTTGTAACATTTTGCTGCTTATTTTATTTAAAAAGCAGTAATCCCAGCACTGTGGGAGGCCAAGATGGGCGGATCATGAGGTCAAGAGATCGAGACCATCCTGGCCAAGACGGTGAAACCCCATCTCTACTAAAAGTACAAAAATTAGCTGGGTGTGGTGGCCCGTGCCTGTAGTACCAGCTACTCAGAAGGCTGAAGCAGGGGAATTGCTTGAACCCAGGAGGCGGAGGTTGCAGTGAGCCAAGATGGCGCCAATGCACTCCAGGCTGGCAACAGAGTGAGACTCTGTCAAAAAAAAAAAAAAAAGCAGAACTAGCAATATATCGAATAATGAGGCTACGTAATAGCTAGCTAGTCCAAATTTTCCTCATTTCAAGAAAATATAGTACATGGATTCCAGCGATAAATACAGAAAGAATGGTATTTGCTTGTTTACATCTTTATCCAGCTGCATATTTTCAGGAAACACAGAAAATAGAGAAACATGAATGTACTGTTAGCATACTGAACCAAGAATATGTATTGAGAAAATTCTAACTGTGATAAATGAGTCATGGCCTATAACAGACAAAATGTAACAAAAAGAAAGGGAAGGATGAGGAAGCTGTAAATTAATAAAATGGGCAAGATTATGATCTAGTATTGCAAACTGGGTTGCTTAAACTATAAAGAAATACAAGGAAATAACTACTAAAAAGATAATGGTCATTTGGGGAAGAGGAAAGGCACATGGAGGGACTTGGGTGACTGACAGAGTGCTATTTCTTGATCTGGTTGGTGATTTAAAGTGTTGGCCTTTTATTAAGTTACATATTTTTTAATATAGCTTTTTAAATCATTGTCATTTTACAATAAAAGGGATAATAAATCATTGAAAAATTATACAGTTCTATTTTTTAAAGTGTATTATAAGTAACTCAAATTTTTTTAAATTTAGTAATTAAATTTGAACCGAATGATAAAAAAGGGCTCATATCAAAAATTCTAAGATGCCAATAGTACAACAAAATTAAAGGGAAATGTATGACCTTCAATAATTATTCTAGAGAAGAGAAAAAGTTAAACACTCATGAGTTAAATTTCCATATTAAAAAGTTAAAAAATCTCCAAAGAATGAAGTAGGAAAAATAATAAAACCAGAAATAATTTAAATTTAAAAAATCATACATTATAAAGAAAAACCAAACTGACAAGACTAATTAAAACTAAAAGAAAACTAAGTAATAGTGAAAATTAACAGGGAACCTAACTATACATACAGCAGATATTGAGATTACATTATATTACATACAACTTTATACAAAAACCCTGAAAACATATACAAAATGGTAAATTCTTAGAAAAAACTACTATGTACTAAAATTGATTCAAGAATAAATAAAATGTTTAAATAGTCCCATATACATTAAAGAAATTTAGTTTCCTATAAAAAAATCTTTTCACAAGGGAAACTCCAGGCTCAGCGATTTTTACATGATAGTTCTACCAAATATTCTAGGATGATTCTAATTTTATATAAACTCTTCCAGAAAATAAAATTAACAATGCTTGAATCACTTTATAAACTACATATAGTCTTGACACCAAACTCAATAATACATTAGAAGAAATGAAAAATTTAGCCAATCTCACTCATAAATGTAGATGCAATAAATATGAAAATATTAGCAAGCCAAATCGAGCAATATAAATTAAAAAGTAAAGCATCATGATCAACTTGATTTTATTCCAGAAATGTAAGGTGGATACAATGCTGGGAATATTTTCACATGCTTTACCACAATAGAAAATTTACGGAGAAAAATCATGTAATGTTCTCAATACATGTGTAGAAAAATCATTAAATAAAACTAAAAAATCCATTCATAGAAAGAAAAATTATGAAGGAGCTTAAAATTAATTCTGTAGAAAGCAACATAATGATGAAATGTAATAAAACACTGTCTTCTATTGTGAAAATACAAGAATATTCACTATCACCTCTCTTATGTGCTCTTCTTGTGTGCCTTGGAATGCAATTAGGGGAAATGGATAAATAAATGATGTAAAGATTTTAAAAGAAGCAAATCTCCATTATTCCCAGGTAAAATATTCACACAAATATATCAAGCACCTTCAATGTGTGTGTATGCATATGTGTATATAGAGACTAGGAAGATTTCTTGGCATAAGATTAAAAGTTAAAATTCAATTGAATTTCCACATATCTGCAAAACAAGTAGACAACCTAATAATAAACAAACACTAAATTAAACAGCAAGAAAGAAACACAATAATTACCTAGGAATCAATTATAAATGTATCCTAAGAATCTGTTCATCAGAAAACACCAAACAGAGAGTGAAAAGAAAAGCCATACTTTGAAAGAAAATATTGGCAACATATATAACTACATTTTTTAAAAAAGGATTAGTATCAAGAATATATAAAGAACTCCAATTAATCAATAAGAAAACAACTTTAATAGGAAAATGGGCAAAGACATAAACAGCCATTTTCTAGATGAGAAATCAAGCATGACCAATTTTATCAAAAGACATATAACCTCATCAGCACTTGGAAAAATAGAAAACAAAGGCACAATAATATGCAATTTCATATTTTCAAGATTGGTGAAAATTGATCAGCCCAATACCAATGTTGTGAAGAATGTGGGGCAACAAAAGCTTTCACACATACCTAGTGAGAACACAAATACTTTGTCTATACACTTAAAGATGCTAATCCTTGAGTTCTCCATTCCTTGTTTTCCTCATCTGAAAAAGGAGCTAACAATATTTACTTCACAGGGTGGTTTTAAAGATTTAAATGATATATACATGTGAATTGTTATAACTCTTATGATACATATAAGCCCTCAATAAATGTTAATTGGTGCTGTTATTAATATTATTGAATAGATATGCATCTCTTTAGTGTAGTACAATCTTAAAATCATGAATGCTAGAGTGAAAGGCATAGCTTTCTGAAACTGTAACCACACCTAAATGAAAGGAGGCAGGTTGTTGTATTGGAGACTAGAGAAGCCAAGCCCAGGGCGATAGGGAAGCAGGAAGATGAGGCAGTAGCTTTTCCCACAGAGGAGACGCCAAGCAATAAAAAGTGGGTATGGTCAGAAAAGAGACGTGTGTAACCACCTCTACAGAAGGGAACCAACTGAAAAATTGCTCTGAGAGTTTGAAATATATTAGTTGGTGTACAAGTTGGTGCACACTTTTGCACCAACCTAATATAAAATGGTAAGCAGTGAAATAAGCCAACTTAAGTGAGTTTATCTTCCAGCAAAGAGGAAGAAAGAATAAGCAAAAGAAACAAAGAGAGCAAGCAAGCAAAACCTAGAGAACAAACAGCTCAGTGAGGGGTGTGTCAGATTAAAGAGGGCTTCAAATTCTTTGACCTTCCTCCCTCAATGACAGAGGAGGGGTCCATGCCCCTTCCTTTGAATCCAGGCTGGCCAGCAAGTGCTTTGAACAACTGCATATGGTGGTAGTGGTGCTTTGCCAGTTCTGGGCCTGTTTTTTGAAAGAACTGGCAGTTTCTCCTTTCTTCCTCTTGGAGCTCCAATGTGCCAGGAAAAAAGTCCAAGCTACTTTGCTGGAGACAGAGGCTATGAGAAGCATCAAGGCATCTGATATGCAGGTGAAAAGGCCATCTTGGATGTCCAGCTCGGTCAAGCTTACAGATGATTCCAGCCCCAGCTCTTCTCTGACCATATTCCATGAGAGATCATAAGCAAGAATCATCCAGCTTAGTCCATCCAACCACAGAACCATGAAAGATAATAAATTATTCTTTAAGATACTAAATTTTAGAGCATAGTTTCTTACACAGCAATAGATAAGCAGAGCAAAGTACAGACTTGCAATGGTTTTACTTACAATTTTTTGACTTGACAATGGTGTGAAAGCCATATAAGCAATTCAGTAGAAATCTTATTTTGAATGCCCATACAACCATTCTGTTTTTCACTTTCAGTACGGTATTCAATTTGTGTTAGATAATTTTGCCCAACTGTGGACTAATGTAAGTGTTCTGAGTTGAGGTAGACTAGGCTAAGCTATAAAGTTCAGCAGGTTAGTTGTATTAAATGACTAACTTATGATATTTTCAACTTACAGTGGGTTTATCAAGACATAAGTCCATCATGAGTTGAGGAGCATCTGTCTGTGGTGAGGAGAAAGAGGATATTCTGTTGAAGGGAAATACAACATGAAGATACAGCCTAACCTTGCCTAAAGGCAGCATGGAGGTCATCTGGGGCCCATAACTCTCTTTGAGCTTCCTTCTAACTGTGGGATTCTAGTCTTAGATGCTTTGCGTCGATTTCCTTTATTGCACAAGGCAGAGAAAGGATCCAACCAACCAGCTGCCCACAAGAGGATGTGTTCACTAACAGTAGAAGTCTTTTTCCTGGTCTCATGAAAAGTGAGGCAAAAATTATTTGGACATTTTTTTTTCCTGATATTTCCCTATAAAAGTCTATTGTGCTCCTGCAAATACACTCATTAAAGTCTCAGAATTCAATTTACATAATTGAGGCAGTTCAGCTAATTTTAGGAAAATTACAACTTTGTGAAAAATAACTGTTATATAGTAATTATGGCAAAGATGTTCTGCTTTGTGTCAGGCACAATGAAATCAGTAGGTTTAAAAATTAAGAACAAGCACCTCTAAGCTCTCAATGTCATTTTAAAAGTGAGGGAGAGCTGTTAAGAAACAGCTTTGCATGTTAATCACAGAACTTGAGAACATTCTGTGTTAAGATATATGATTTCAAACCTTGTTAAAAGAAATATTGAAATAGGGAAATTGATTTTTTTTCCCAGAAAATTTGCCTGTCACACTCCAAGATAAGTTACTGTTATGCGTGTCCATTAAATAAGTATATTATATGAAAAGTCACAGTCTAGAAAAAAAAAAGTTCAGACAGAATTGACTTCATCTAGGATTTATACAATCTCTTAATTCAAGGGATCAAGGTTAACTGAGTCGATTCTCTTTCATGTGCAATTCAACCATTTATGGAATAGATAGCATATGGAGTAGGCACAAGTTATAGCTGCTTTTGGGAAACTGTATTGGTCACAGCAGACACAGATTCTTGGAAATAATATATTCATGAAAAGAGTAAATAAATGTACCACTGTTATATATGCTAAATGTCTGCTACATTAGCATACAATATTTGGTAGAAGAAATCAGTGAGAGAGTGAGATACTTTTTTAAGTGACAGAAAACATTTAGCCCAGAGGTTCTCAAACTCTTTCCAAAAATGTCTTTCTCCTACTGAGATGTCTGGGGAGGGGGAAAGAGGGAAAGAAAGGCTGAGTAGACACCCATTCCAGCTCTACACAAATCTCTCACCCTATCAATTACAAGAGCTCTGCTTTTATGTGTTTTCTGTACTGAGATGATCATAAGATTTCCTTTGAAAAAAATAACTAACTCAGAGCCTAGGTAAACTGTTTTAGGTGTGTTTCCCCAGAAACTGACCCAAAAGTAATTCCTAGAAAGCAACAGCAAGGGAGTGGCCAAAGTAAGAGGATGAAGAGAAGAAAACCAAGAGAAGACCATATGATAAGCCCTTTTAAAAGCAAAGCCACAAACTTTTCCAGTTTTTCAGTGTTCTGTTATTTAAGCAGATCATTTCTAGCATAAGCATTTGGACAAAAATACTTCTCTAGGAAGTAGAGTGAAAGTATATAAGTTAGCATTTTGTGCAACTGGGGCTGTCTTACTGGGGACCCCTAGGAGATTAACAGCTTTGCATGTTAATCACAGAACTTGGGAACATTCTGTGTTAAGATTTATGATTTCAAACCTTGTTAAAAGAAATACTGAAATAGGGAAACTGATTTTTTCAGAAAATTTGTCTGTCACACTCCAAGATAAGTTACTGTTAAGTGTGTCCATTAAATAAGTATATTATATGAACCCAGAGAACACATATCTGGGTGATTTCCTTTACAGGGGTAAAGAAGCTGGAATATTTATTCACCAACTTACTTTCATTATGGATTGAAGGCTGCTCCTAGGGACATTAATTTCCCACAGATTCTGGCTTGTGAATGTCCACAGGCTAAGATTTTATCTTTTTATTTTCAGCTCCCTTTGTCATATCCTGATGAGCATCCACACACATGGGTTCATTAAAAAAGAAAAAAAAAATAGTGATTACCTAGAAAAAATGCTCAATACCCTTAATGATACAGCAGTTCACAAGGAAGGATTTTAAGGATTAAAAGGTTCCACCTATTTTTTGTGGTCTTCTGTTAAAAATTAAAACTGAGCAGAAGAAAATAAAGAAGAAAAGGAAATAATAAATTTAGTGGTTCTCTCTTCCATGATTTAAAATTCTAATATATTTTCAGAAAACTGAAATATTCTATTTTTGTTTAACTTTATTAATAGACACAACCAGTTAGAAGTCATTAGGATCTACACATTTTTAACACTTGGATATTTGGGGCTACATAGCTGATTAAGTTGTATCATGTCATAATTAAGGTAGTTGATATGATATGTAGATAAATGCTCAGTTTTAAAAGTTTGATGAATATCTGGGGGTTAATCATTATGTTTTTATTTACTTTTTATTCAAGAGAGTAATCCCATTGGATTGATTTGATGGTAATTAACATAGATTGTTTATATCTATACTGAAACGTAGTGTATTTTTCAGATTAATTCAACAAAAAAGGTGAGACAGAAGGAGCTACTAAACTACCCGGATAATTGCTTTTTGTTTACATATTTCATATGCAAAGACATAGATACATTTTGTGTTGATAATCTTATGGGTAGCGATAAAGTGGTCAACTTTGTCCTCAACTAAAACACTTATGGAATTCTAACTCACTGTTCTAATTTGGTTGTTTTTCAGAAAACTGTGCCAATGGATATCCTAAGTTTGAAACTTGCCAAAGTACAAGGGCATTTAAACATTTTTCTAAGTTTACGCTCTCATTTATGAGACACAGCAAGCTCCAAGTCTGATTAAGAGGGTTAATCAGTTGATATTACTATAGAATCCACTATTCAAGTAGAAAGACCTGCATCAGACTTAGAGGAAAATTGTATAAACTCTTACCACAGATATTACCATTCAAACTCAACTCTGCTACATTTTAAATCTTAGAAATTCTCACAGAATTATACAAGTTCTCAGAATTTTGAATGTGACAGAGAAAGAGATCAAAAAGTCACCAAACCATGTTGCCAAGTAAGGACATACATACATTAAAAAATGAAATTATAGTCGCCATCATCTTAAAAAAGAAAGGTCATTTTAACACCAATAAAGTAGTAAGGACAATCTCAAAATGATTAATTCCTATCTCATGAAAGGATAGTTAAAAGAATTTAGCCAGAACTGATAAGCTTCCAAATGAAAGCTTTGGGTGTAGAGGAAACACTTGATTTGATTTTGCAGATTATTTTTCCCTTAAATATAGCATTTGTCATTCCTATGAAGTTTTTATGGTACATTTAGGAGTACTAGGCTTATTTCACATCTATTTGCTTAAGCCACTCTAAGTTGAGTTTGCTAATAACTAAAGTTAAACATAATTCCAAGTGATGTATAATATCCTTTTCACTTGACAGCAATGAATTTTAATTCTATGATATGCTTATTTAGAAACACAATTATAAAAACTAAACTGCAATAGAACTGAAGAGACTTATTTTTAAGAAAATATGTCTGTATGTTTCTAACTTCTCTGAACCCCCTATTTGCTTCTCTGAGCAAAATGGTGATAATAACAGTACTTCTATAATATAAATTTTGCAAAGATTAAATAAGATGATACATGCAAATCATTTAGCACAGTGTTTAAAGTGTTCAGTAAGATAGCCTTAATTATTACTATTATTATTACTACTAACAATCATTATTACTAAAGAATAGTTATTAGAGAAGACGGAGCATTACATAATAATGATTTTTACCCACTTATAAGTATCCCTCAATGATAAATAATTAATACTATCCTTGATAAAATAGTTTACCAAATACTATCTTACAAAAATATAGACACTTAGCATCCCTTAATCTCATAAAATTCACACTTTTCTGTTCTTTGACATTTCATCTAATGAGATGCCTAGGCTGACCCAAATTTTAGGAAGTCAACAAGAATGTGAAATAGTAGGCAAAATTTTATCTGATGGTTCATTTACATGAGGAGAGACGGTACATGATTGGAGGGTTTTGACTCTCAAAAAGGAGAACCCCTAATCACATCCCACTCTGTGACTTTATAGTTGAAGAAGTGGGACAAAAGAAGTGGAGTGATCTGCTCAAGAGCACACATAGCTAGGGACAAAACTGCCACTGGAAGTATTGTCCTTGTTGCTGTTCTTGGTGACCTGGGCAGAGCTCCTGGTGACAATATAGACAGGATGTTTGAGAAGTATGGCAGATCCCAACAGAGATGGACCTCGTCAAAGTGTCCAGGCAGCACAGTGGTTAAGTGTCCATGTCCAGGAGTGATAAACACTACTTCATATTTCAATTCCACCACTCATTTGTTGACTAAATTTAGGCATGTTACTTAACTTTTATGAGCTCTGGTTGCATCATATATAATATGGATATAAGGAATTGCTTATAGTCAGGGTTCATTAAGGATTAAATGAGATAAAATGTATAAAGAAACTGGAACAATGCCTGGTGAATAATAAACAGATATTATTATTGTGGTTGCTTTATCCTATCTTCCTTTTTTTTATAAAGCCCCCTTTGTCCCAGCCTGCCCAAATCCTCCATTTCTTTCTATTAGTTCCTCCTATTAACATTTAATTTGGGATATAATTTAATAAGCATTTGCACAACAGTGTTTACATGACTGATGATTTCTCCTTAAAGATCTCCTTTTAACTCATAAGCAGAGCCCAAGCCACAGCATGAAGCCTAGTGATTGAACTTCAGCCTCAGCAACTGGATGAGAGAGAAATTCGTATCTTTATTTTGCAATGGAAGAGGGGAATTTCTAAGCTTCCCTTCCAGAAATCACACTGGTAGGTGGATACTTCTCCCACTCCTTGTTATGTGATTGTGTACCCAGAGACGAGTGAAAAGAAGCAAAAACCATCCCTGGCCAAAGAGGCCTTTCCAGGAAAGCAGGAAGCATCTGAGCTAGGTTGATGAAGATGTGACTTACATACCTGAATTCTTAGCTTGAATGATTCATTACCACCGTAAAACAGCAATGTCCTTAGTCAATGCTGAATACTGTAGCTATTTTATTACTGGAAAATAGTACCATCTCAAAGAAATACCAGATGATTTGTCCTCCATATGCTTGACATTGCTGCCCAGTTTATCTCCAAACTGAGATCTCTGCTGGTTTTATATTTCCAGCTATATTTATTTTAAGCTTTTTGGAAAATGAATTTTATCTGCTATTCATAATTCAAATATAACTGCTAGTCTTGGAATAAGAAGTGAAAAACTCATTTTTACCCCCTCCCTGGCGTCTGTGGGTATCTGATATATAGATATTCCTTACCCTGTAATTCAATTAACAATACACAAAAGCCACATGAATTACATAGTGGTTCCTAAAAATGAATTAGCAGATTATCAGCTCCTTTTTACAAAAATCCTTATCATGTATGCAGTGTGTTCTTACTTAGGCTAATCCTTCTCAATTCATGGGGCACAAGGTGGTACAAATGTGGTTTTAGGCCTCTTTACATAGCTTACCTCTTGCTGATGCTTTTTGAATATAAGTAAAGCCTACAGATAAGGGACAGAGAACGGAGATAGGAGTTGCTAAGAACTCATTCTAGATAAAGTACAAACACAACTAAAGTACTGTAGTTAGATACAAATACTCATGTTTACCCCTCAAGCATTAAGCTGTTTGATTTTGCTGTCTTCCAGGGTTGATTAGTGTTAGGAGATTTATTCAAGGATAATTTAATTGCCAGCTTCAAATGACTGGGTTACCTACACCAGTATTGCACTAGCACTGTTGTCTTCATGAAAAAAAAAAATCAGCCTTATCTTCCTCCTCAGGGTAGAAAAGTTCAAAAATTACTGGGAAGAGGAAGACACAACATTGGCATCATGTTTTCTACCTTTAAAGGAGAGATTGTGTATTGCACTGCTCTTGGAACTATTAAAATGAATATCTGCTGCTTATCATTTTTTAATGAATCAAATATATTGGGTATTTTAAATAGTAGGCACATTTGCATAGTGATTTATCAGACAGCTAATATACATGAGAACTAATTTTCTCATTAAAGCATTGTCATTAGAAAAAGGAAAGTATTGATATTTTAAATGGTCTATTGTCTAGCAATCTCATAACCAGATATGATCATGGATACTCACAGCTCTCAACTCCAAGTCACTGCAAGATACCAATGTCTTTTAAAATTTAAAGGGTAACCAGTACTTCACAAGGTTTAACAAGAAAATGAAAATAACTGGTGGGCATTCCCTCACTTTCCATACACTTGACCTCAATCTAATGAAAATCTCTTGCAGAAGAAGAGACAGCCCTTTACCCACCTGCTGCAAATGCCTCTCAAGCCGTCCTGGGTCACCATTCTCCAGCATCAATAGCTCCTTCTCTGCTCATCCCTACGTCTCAACCTACGTAAGATTTTGTATTTACCATGCCCCTTAACTAAAACACTTTACTCTTTTCCTCCTCATTCCCGTTCATTGCCACACTTCAGTGATTTGCTTCTAAATCCAAATGGTTGTGCTGTTTCCTGCCTAGGTGCCCAAGCACGTGCTTCCCTGATCCACTAATGCTTTTCCCAGTAAATGCCACCCTTTTTTTGTTTGTTTGTTTTACAGACAGAGTCTTGCTCACTGTAGCCTTGAACTCCTGAAATCAAGCAATTCTCCCTCCACAACCTCTGGAGTAGCTTGGACTTACAGGCGGGTGCCACCACACCCAGCTAATTATTATTTTTTTTTTTTAGAGATGGAAGTCTTGCTATGTTGCCCGGACTGGTCTTGAACTCCTGGCCTCAAGCGATGTTCCTGCCTCAACAAAGTCTGGAAGCACTGGCATTACAGATGTGGCCACTGTGCTCAGCCAAATCTCCAGTTAAAGCATCACCTGTAAAGTCTTCTCTTCCCTACCACACATTTGGCCACTCAGGTTACAAAGGTCCCTTCTCCTTTTGTGTCTTCATTTTGGCATCACATAGCACATCACAAGTACTGTGGCAGAAACTACTAATTGCCTCCTAATATCAATACCTGTTTTATTTTTATGCTAAAATATAACTTGTGGAATGCAAAAGGAGAGAAGAAAATAGCATATCCTGAAGTGAATAAGTGACAAGAAATAGACTGAAGGATATATTATAAGCAAGCCTGAGGTGAAAAGAGCAAATTCTATACCTTTGAAACAAAAGGTGTAAGAGATATTCCTAGAAGGCTAAGAGAATGAAAAGAGAGTGAAATGCAGTATGATTTAGGGATCAAAGAAATAATATTATTTTTCATCCTTGCAAGAAAATTAATCATATTAATAAATTCCATGATATTTAACCTTCCTTATATTCCCAGAATATGTCCTGCTTCATTGTAGTGGATTGTTCTTTAAACAAATGTATTCTTTTAAAATATAACTGAATGTAATTTACATCTTTAAGAAATTTTTTTTTGCCGCAGCATCATAAGTGAGATTATTACTTGTCTTGCTGTTTTTGTTAGGTTTCACCTGATGTATTAGGCATCTTTCACAGAGCACATTCTAAAATATTTCTAATTTAGAGCAGTTTAAATATTTATCCTTTAATGACAATGAATTTGTCTATGAAATTTTTGGGGACTGTTATGTCTTTTAGGAGCTTTAAAAATCCCTTTCAATTTCTTTTGAGGTTATTAATCTATTCATATTTTTACCCCCTTTTTGAATTCTTGAATCAAGTGTGAGACACTTTATTAGCCTAGAAATTCATGAAATATATAGACTTTCAAATTTATTAACAGAGAGAGAGAGAGTGTATAAATCAGGCATGCATTTGTAATCTCTTTTCTATTATAGTTATAGCCCCTGATGATATTTAATGGTAGGTATTTTTGTTTTCTCATTCTTTATAATTCCTTCCCATTCTGGTCACAATATTAATAACCCTTCAGTCCAGGCACATTTGTACCATTCCAGCTTCTTCTTTACCTAGAGAACTCTTTTGTCTCCTACAAAGTTTAGCTCAATAATCTCGTTATCACCTAAGTTTCTGTGAACACTCTAATTAAACTCCTCTTGCAATGTCACATATCACAAATACATTTGACACACTGATTTCATTTCCTTTGAATATACGCACAGCATAGGGATTGCTGGATCATATGGTAGCTTCATTTCTAGTTTTTGAAGAACCTCCATTATATCTTATATAATG
Source organism: Symphalangus syndactylus (assembly GCF_028878055.3). Lineage (NCBI taxonomy): Eukaryota > Metazoa > Chordata > Mammalia > Primates > Hylobatidae > Symphalangus > Symphalangus syndactylus. The sequence goes on from NC_072428.2 coordinate 19,369,937, forward strand.
GCTGTATTAATTTACATTTACACCAAAAATGTGCAAAGAAGAGTTCCATTTAGTCTACGTCCTTGCCAATACTGTTTTGTCTTTTTGATAATAGCCATTCTAACAAGAGTGAGGTGATATCTCATTGTGGTTTTGATTTGCATTTCTATGTTGGTGAGGTTGAGCACGATTTAATGTACCTGTTGCCCATTTGTATGTCTTCCTTTGAGAAATGTTTATTCACATCTTTTGCCCATTTTTAATTGGGTTATTTATTTTCTTCTTTCTTATAATTATTTCCTATAATTTTATAATTAATTCTTATAATTACTTCTTATGTTTCTTTCTTATAATAAATTATCTACTTATTGAGTTGTTTCAATTCCTTATATTTTGGATATTAAACACTTATCAAATGTTTGGTTTGCAAATATTTTCTCCCATTCTGTAGGCTCTTTCTTCACTCTATGATTGTTTGCTTTGGCATGCAGAAACTTTCTAGTTTAATGTAATCTCAATTGTTTAGTTTTGTTTTTGTTCTTTGTGCTTCTGAGGTCATATCTAAAAAATTATTAGCCAGACCAATGTCAGCTTTCCTCCTTCTAGTAGTTTCATAGTTTGGGGGTCTTACATTGAAGTCTTAATCCATTTTAAGTTGATTTTTGTTTATGGTGTGAGATAAGGATCTAATTTCATTCTTCTACATGTATGTATCCATTTTTCCAAACACCATTTATTTAAAAGGTTGCCCTTCCTCCATTGTGTGTTCTTTGTATCTTTGTTAAAATTAGTTGATTGCAAATGCATGTATTAATTTCTGGGCTCTTTATTTTGCTCCACTAATCTACTGACTATTTTTATGCCAGTGCTATGCAGTTTTGGTTATGATAGTTTTGTAGGATATTTAAAATCAGTTAATATGATACCTTTGTTCTTTTTGCTCAAGATTGCTGTGTTAATCAGAGTCTTTTGTGGTTCCATATGAATTTTAGGATTGTTTTTTCTATTTATGTGGAGAATGCTATTGGTATTTTGATAAGGAGTACATTGAAACTGTAGATTGCTTTGAGTAGTATGAACATTTTAACAATATTAATTTTTCTAATTGATAAACACAGGATATCTATTTATTTGCATTTCCCTCAATTTTTCATCAGTGTTTTACACTTTTTAATGTAAACATCTTTTACCTCCTTAAATTTATTCTTAAGTGTTTTATGTTTTGTGCCTATTGCAAGTGAGTTTTTTTTTTTATTTCCTTTTCACATAATTTGCTATTGGTGTATAGAAATGCTACTGGTTTTCCTTCATTCTGTTAATGTTGTATTATAGTTTTGCATATGTTGAACCATCCTTGAGTCCCTAAAATAAATTCCACTTGCTTGTAGTGAATGATCCTTTTAGTGTGCTGTTGAGTTAGTTTTGCTAGCATTTTGTTAAGAATTTTTGCATCTATGTTCATCAGAGATAATGGCCTATAATTTTCTTTTCTTATAATGCCTTTGTCTGGCTTTGGTGTCAGGATAATGCTGGCTTTATAAAATGAGTTCAAAGGTGTTTTCTCTTCTTCAATGTTTTCGAAGAATTTGGGGAAAAAAGTGGTATTAGTTATTCTTTAAATGTTTGGTAAAATTCAACAGTGAAGCCATAAGGTCTTGGGCTTTTCTTTGATTACAGACTTTTTATTAGGGATTCAATCTCCTTACTTCATATTGATCTGTTATGATGTTCTATTTCCTTTTGATTCACTCTTGGTAAGTTGTATGTGTCTAGAAATTTACTCATTTCTTCTAGGTTATCCAATTTGTTGGCCTAAAATTTTTAAAGTAGTCTCTTATTATCCTTTGCATCTCTGTAGTATCAGTTTAATGTCTTCCTTTCTATTTCTGATTTCAATTCTTTGAGTCTTTTTTTCTCAGTTCAGCTAAAGATTTGTCAATTTTGTCAATTTTATCTTTTCAAAAAACCAACTCTTTATCTTGTTAATCTTTTCTATTGTTTTTCTAGTATATTTCATTTATTTCTGCTCTAATCTTTGTTATTCCCTTTTATCTGCTAACCTTCTTCTTTTGCTAGCTCCTTGAGGTATAATGTTAGGTTGTTTATTTGAATTCTTTCTTGTTTATGATGCAGGCATTTATTATCATAAGCTTTTCTCTTAGAACTACTCGTGATATGTTGTGTTTAAATTTTCGTTTGTCTCAATTTTTTAAATTTCCCTTCTAATTTCTTCATTGACCCACTGGCTGTTCAGGAACATGTTAAATTCCCACATCTTTGAAAATTTTTCACAACTTCTCCTTCACTAATTTTCTAGTTTTATACCATTGTGGCTGAAAGGCATTTGGTATAATTTCAATCTTCTTAAATTTAAGACTTGTATTGTGGCCTGATATATAATCTACCCTGGAGAATGTTTCATGTGCACTTGAGAAGAATGTGTATTTTGCTGCTGTTAGATGGAATGCTCTGTATTTGTTAGGTCCATTTTGTCTATAGGTAGTTTAATTTCAATGTTTCCTTAGTGATTATCTATCTGTACGATCTTTACATTGCTGCAAGTGTGGCATTCCGGTCCCCTACTATTATTATATTCCAGTCTTTTTACCTTAAGTTCTACTAATACTTACTTTAAGTGTTTCTATGTTGGGTGCACATGCATTTATAATACAGTCTCTTGATGATCTAATCCCTTTGTCATTATATAATAATCTTGTATGTCTCAGTTTACAGTTTTTGACTTGTCTATTTTATCTGGTATAAATGTGGCTATTCCTGCTCTCTTTTGGTTTCATTTGCATGGAATATTTTTTTCCATCCCTTCACTTTCAGTGTAAGTATATCCTTACAGATGAAGTGAATCTTTGTAGGCAGCATAGAGTTGGGTCTATTTTTCTATCCATTCAGTCAATCTATATCTTTTTATTGGAGAATTTAATACATTTACATCCATGGTAGTTGTTAATAGGTATGAACTTACTACTATCATTTTGTTAATTTTTTTTCTGATTGCTTTTGGGTGGTTTTATAGGTTCTTTGTTACCTTCATCTTCCCTTCCTGTCTTCCTTTGTGTTTACAAGACTTTTACCTAGTGGTATGTGTGGATTTCTTACTCTTTATCTTTTGTGTATCTACCATAAATTTTTGCTTTGTGGTTACCATGAGGCTTACAAAAACAAATCTTACAGTCATAACAGGCTGTTTTAAGTCAACAACAACTTAACTTTAATTGCATTAAAAAACCTTTACTCTTTTAATCCACAGGCTTGAAAAGTTTATGCTACTATTTTTTAAAATAAGCTTTCTACTCTGTTTTTTCATTCTTCTTCTTGAATTCCCATGATTCAAATATTTGCCGTTTCCATGCTGTCCTATAAATTCTGCAAACACTTCCCTCCCCACACACTTCCCTTCCCAGGCTCTGGTAACCATCATTCTACTCCTGACCTCCATACATTCAATTGTTTCAATATTTAGCTCTCATAAATAAATGAAAACATGTGAAGTTTGTCTTTCTGTGGCAGGCTTATTTCACTTAACATAATGTCCCCCAGTTCCATCCATGTTGTACATTCTATTTTGTTATTATTATAGGTAACATTACACATTGAATTACTTTATAGATAAGTCTCTCCTTACAACTATACTTTCTTTTTACAGCAAAAAGTGATTTATGTTCAACACAGAAGACTTGAAAATCACAGAAAAATCCCACTGAAATAAAACTCCCAACGTTCAGTTTTGAATCTACCTTCTGAAGATAATTGCATATTAAGTTTTGTTGTATGACTTCTTAATATTCTTTTTCTTTCTCTCCACATAAGTGTGTGTAGAGTTATGAAAAACAGTATCAAATTGCATATATATTTATGCCTCTTTTTTACCATTATATTAAGAATGTGTCAATGTTTTATTTTTAATTTGGTTTTATGTCTTTTAGTGGGCATGTCTTACATGCCTCACCAAATACCCTCAGCCACAAATGTCTCCTGACACTCACTTCTCTGCTTATCTTCCGCCACTGCATTGGTAAATGATTTTACAGGAACAAACCAGCTAAAAACCCGGAGTCTCTGGCTCCTCTCACCATTTCTAAACTTGAATGAAGCACAGCCAGTACATGGAATCTGGCTTCCCTATTGGTTGAATAAAGAGCCAGGGATAAAACCCAGAAGTGTGAGGGAGTTAACTCCCTGAAGGATGAACTTTGATCAGGGGTAAACGGGAGACAGATTGGAGCCAAGAGGTAAATTCTTTCCCAAGTCTTTTTCCAGATGGCCTGTTCTAAGGCAGTTTCCCACTACAATGTGCCTGAAGGAAAACAGTGGTTAGTACAGAACGTATCACTTTGCACTTGCTTCTCTTCCTTTGACTCACTCCTTTTACCTCATGCTTGCTTCCCAGGAATTTTACCTTCCAATAAGGATTAGCACAATCTCAGCTTACTGCAACCTCCACCCCCTGGGCTCACATGATCCTCCCACCTTCAGCATCCCAAGAAGCAGGGACTACAGGTTTTTGTATTTTTTGTAGAGACAGGATTTCACCATGTTGCCCAGGCTGGTCTCGAATTCATGGACTTAAGTGATCTACTTGCCTCGGTCTCCCAAAGTGATGGTATTACAAGCATGAGCCACCGTGCCCAGCCAGGATCTCTTTTTATGGACTACAGGCTAGGCACTTGCACAGTATTGTATCATAAAGATATTATAGCTCAATAATTAATATCCCATTGATAAACATTCAGGTGTTTTCAAATACTGCTTGTTACAAATAATGCTGTTATAACTATCTTTACACTAAAATATTTATGCATATCCTCTATTATTTTCTTAGGATAAATCATAGTGTTGAATTTCTAAAAAAATAGCATGAACCTTTTTAAGGAAAAAGAAACTTTTTAGCAAATTACATTGAAGTTCTTTAACTCCAGACTTCATAAGTAAGCAAATAAATTAGTTGGGAATTACTGAATATACAATTTGAAATAGGAATCTTTTATAGTTAAATGTGTTAAAATTTAGAAACTATGTAGAATATATAGTCAGTTCTGAGACAAACCTCGGCTCCAGCTCCTGACTCATTAAGAAACAAGCAACAAATTGTAATGTTCATAAGAGCCTCCAATATGTTCAGTGGATTTTCTTCATTTTCCAGATAAAGCATATCCCATTTATACAGGAATACTTTTTTCTCACTTTAGCAATCATCTTCTTTTAAGTGCATAGTTTTTGCTTATATGCTCATTTCACTTGTAACTTTGAGCCTTTTTGTAATTCATTCAGAAAACAATAACAAAGAAATTTTGTTGCTTTTAAATAATCACCAAAATTCTGCATGCTCCCCTACCTGGCTAATGGGACTATCTGTATGATATTGTAGTTCATTATTTCACCATAACTTCTTAGAGGGCACAGAATTATTACAAGGTTTCAAGACTTTACACTCGCCCTCAGCACTGTCCACGATAAACTGCATAAATGAAACACATTTGCTACTTGGCTCCATTCTATTATATATTTTTTTCAGATTATACTTAATAAAAGTATCACTATGACAGGAGGGTATATGAAATTTGGGAAGTTTACATGAGCATCCCCATATTGGCAAACATAAGAAACTACCGTTCTAATCCCAGCCCTGTGTCCTGTGTTTGTAAGATTTCAAATTCTACCTGTAATCAACATCCTGAATGCTGTGGCAATGAGAGAGAATTTTTTTTAATTTCAGGATATTTCCTTTCTCCTTGAATTCAAAACTGAAGAATACACATAAGCAAAGCATTGTGGTAGTGCATATCTACTGAATAATCTTGTAATCTATCCAGATATCCTGTGTCCCAAATGCACTACCATTTAGTAGATGAAGTTGGGCTCCATAGTAAAAATCTTTGTGTTCAAATCCTGACTCCACTGCTGTGTCACTTTTGCAAATTGCCTAGAATCTTCTCTTTTATAAAATTGGGATAATAGCTTTATCTATTGCACTGGATTATCGTGAGAATTGAATGTATAGGTGAGTTAGAAGAGTGCTTGGCACATGGTAAGCATACAATAAAATAAAAAAAATGGTAAAAATAAAATTTTAATTACATCATGCCCAATATCATACTGACTACCTGTATAACATTTGACTTAAGTCATGTGACCTCGTACCTCCTTCCAGATTTCAAAAGACTTTCAGGGGAGAAAAAAGAGTTAAAAAGAATTAACATTAATTCAGTACCTAACACACTCCAAACACTCTGCTATTTATTATCCAGACCTCTTCCTAAGCCTGTTAATTCTGGATACTCCACATGATATCATTTTATACTTATTAAAATGGACCCACATTCGACATTGTATAATTTGTGGCACTTAAGAGATTGAAAGGACTTTTATAACTGTGGTCTCAAAATCACTCTCAATTTTAATTTTCCAGCATTTCAATTTAGAACTTAAGAGAAGAAATATTTTATATCTCAAACATCTTAAAAGGCCCTTGAAAATATTATCGGTTGTAGGCACTCTGCCTATAGTATCTAATGGATAATTCAGCCCTCTTTCCATCTCATATCTTTATCACCAAAATTAAATTTTCTGTTCTGTTGATGAGGAAACTGAAGCTCTTCCAGGTTAGCAATCCTTACCAACGTCACCTTGGAAAAGCATTAAACGCTGGGCTGGCCAAGATCAGAAGCACTTTCCTCTACATCATGTGGCACCTAGTTTTCCCATGTCTCTCACCTCAAAGTGAGGCAAAGGACCTTGTATGGCCCCTTGAAGTAAACACATGGGTCTCAGTGTTCTTCTTCCCTAGGAAGGCAGTGCTGAATCAGAAATCTCCAGTTCTAAATCCTTTTTGGCAGAAAGCCCAGATTTCTAGAATTTCATTTAATGTCTTGTCAGGCTGCCCATCAAGAAGTAAAGCTCCATGACTTAATGTAGCTGAAGCCCAAAACTCTTAACATTTCATTTTATCTTTAGTTTAAACACCCTTTTGTTTCTGTTCTTATCAGTTAGATGTGTGTTTTACATCCTGTCCTTTAAGTTTTAAATCCCTTTTCCTTCTTGGTGTCTTTTTCTAGTTATTGGCCTGCCTGGCAGTGAGAAATAGCCATGTCCCTTAGTTGTGTGAAACAATTCTGATATCAGAGTCTATGGCCTGGAAATTGAAGAGATAAAAGTGATCTGTGATAAGCATCAAAATACACCCACATTTTGGTTCTTTGCTAACTTTTTCTAAAGTATTAAAACTATTTATGAACTAAGGTTCCATAACATGTTTAATCTGAAAATAATATTTATCTTACATGTATAAATAAGGAGAGTGTATAGGATGATCCATAAATTCATAGATGATGCCTGATCTTGGCCAGCAGAGACATCAGATAGGTCTAGGCCTACAATAGCCATTAATATTTATTGAAGACTTTATAATGCAAAGCACAACTCAAAGTGCTTTGCATGTATTAACTCACTGTATCCTCTTAACAAACCTAGGAAGTCTTATTCCCATGTAACAGAGGAAATTGAGGCATAGAGAGATGAAATAAGTTTTCTAAAGTTACAATGCAAGTAAGTGGTAGAATAGAAATTTGAAAACAGGAAGTTCAGCACCAGCATCCACAGCCTTAACCACTAACAAGTAGTACCTGTTCCATCTGGGAGGAAAAAAATTAAGGAAGGAAGGACTCATGTGGAAGAGATGCTGGTATGATGATGAAGGTGAAAAAAGAGGAAAAGTATTTCTTCTGCTACCACTCAAGAATTAGGACCCTGCAACAAAAACTGTAGGAATATTTTCCAGAGGATTCAGTTTGAAGACAGAGGAAGAGACAGAAAAGAAGACATTCTCGCACTTAGGGGCAGGAAACAAATGATGGGGTTTGGTGGCACGTGGAGCACTAGGACTTGAAATTCTTTGTAGAGATGTTGGTATTTTCACAGTTGGTACCCTTAGTAATGGCAGCATTAGTCATGTTGAAGTAATTTTCCAGGGAGAGCATATCATATTTGGAGGTCAGAACAAGTAAAGAAGTATTTTATGCCACCTGGAGACCATAGCTACTAGACGATATGAATACGATGGAAACCATGACCTGGACAGGAAATGCCAATATGAATAGTTACGAGCTTAAATCAGTGAAATTTAGATTACCATATTTAGGCATTGGCTTAGAAAAACTCAGAATACTAATAAATAGATTTAATTGTGTCACAAAATTGGGAACATTAACAGTATAAAATATAAAGTTATAACCATAGGCAAACTATTTAAAAAATAACCAAAATCAAGATTTAGAAATGTTTCTGGATTACCCAGTATATCACTGAAAACCACTGTTTTAGAACATACCAAATTGGGAAGATGGGTGATTTTTGCTAGTTTTTTTTTTCTTCAAGTCTAAGAACTGTTTTGATACCTACTTATAAGATTCCTACAAGGAATACAAGACATGAAAGTACAGCTAATAAATGGTGTTGAAAAACTGTGAACCATTGTACTAATGCTAAGCCTAATGCTGCAACATGATAGCAAAATTAGAAAGGAAGAAAAAAGAACAGAGCATTCCTTCCTCCCATTGGGTACCTTTGTGGGGCATGAGTAGCAGTAATACCAGCAACTAGACCTCATTTTTTTTTCAGAGCATATAGCATAGTTTTTTGATTATCTTACAGACAGCCTCAATAATAAAGTGAATTATTAGGATTTACAGTCTTACCACAAGAAATTATAGTAGACCTATTTGTCAAATCAAGGGAGAAAGATGAATGGAAAAAGTACCCATAGTGTAACCTCATTGGAACTACACTAGTCTTCGTCTTGTTCTTCCTATTCTCATTTGCCCTCCTCCCCAATCCATTCTCCATATTAAACTGGGAGTAATCTTTATAAAATACAAGCCCCTTATGCCACTACGCTGCTTAAAGCCTGTTAGTGGCCTAGCAATCTCTTGGGACAGATTCATTGGCTATAGCACGACCTAAGAAACCCTGCTAAGGCTGCCTTCCTCTCCAGTTTCGTCTTAGGCCATCCTTCCTTGCCATCATGAAGCTCCGCTCAGTTTGCCTGAAACTCATTCCTGAATTCAGGCATTTTTATTTGTTATTCCCTCTACCAGAACTGTCATCTGTTACCTGTACCTTCCTTGCCTGGCTAACTCCTTATCCTTCACATTTCTGCTTAAGTATAATGTCATCCAGGAGATCTGTAATGACCACCCTCCCAACCCCCTATACTAAGCGATAGCATCCACTATTGTGTGCTTTGTGAGCTACGATTTCACAGATGAGTCTTTCCAATCCCCCTGCCTCAATTTCCTAATCTCTGAAACAGAGGCCTCAGAAGGTTAGTCAAAACTTAACCTATATTGACTACTTGGGATGTGTCAGCCATTTAATTCAATCCTCACCACAGCCTATCAAATAGCCCATGAATGACTGCTTTGCAATCTGCAACCAGCTTCTTCTTTCTTATGACATGAAGTGCACCTGTGCCTCACCCAACTCACATCACCTTGGACATCTGCACCTGAAACTCGTAAGTGATTCTTCACATTCATGACCTTTCAGAACTAAACTGGAGAGTCCTTATGGAAATGTGGTTTCGTTCTATGTGAGCAGCTGGACATGATCATCTGTTTACTGTCTTAGGCTGAACACAGGGAGTGGGTCTGTGAGTTGTTTCAATATTACTTATGTTAAGAAATATTATATTACTATTTGTTTTGCCTTATTTTGTGACCAGGTCACCGGGTGTCTTTTCCAGGGCATCCTGCCCTATCTCATTGTGGAAATCCTTCCTCCATGGCTTCATCCTTTAGTACCTGTCAGGGGTCCTCTCCCAACACCCTGGACTTTCTCTCAGCTTTGATCTAAGAATTTGCCTAATCCTCCAAAACTCCTTCAGAAGTGTTTTCCTTTCCCCTTTGTGTCCTCTACTTCTGAACAGACATTTGTCTCAGATCCCACACTTCTCCCTCTTCCCACTTTTACAATTCTTGAAGGTCTTCTTTTCATTCTTCTGGTATGAATCTCTTGCGCTATCCCACCTGCACCCCTCACTCCCTTAGTTTCTCTTGCTGAGCTTTGTTGGGAGGCCATCTGTGCTCAACAGAATTCTGTGTGTTCCCCTACATTTCCCAGCCTCCCTAGCAGGTAGACTGTCAGTGGGATTAATTCCAGCCAGTGACTGAGGAGAAGGGGCATGTGTTACTTCCAGGTAAGGTAGTGAAGAGCTGATGTTCTTCCTCTCTTGCTCTCTCCCTCATGCTCTTTGTCTTCCTTTAGTTCCAGATCCAGATCTAGCTATCTTCTCCAGCCCCAGCCCCTGCAACCCTGGAGCCCAAGGATGCCAGATTGCATACCTGCAAGATGGAGAGTGGCAGAACCATATAGGATTTAAAAAATAAATCTACATTATTAAGTCCATGAAATTTGTGTGTGCTTCTGTTTCATCCGAAATTATTAATTCCACTGGCTAGGATGAACCTTCTTCTCCTCTTTGACCCTGAAAAACTATGAGAAAGCTTTGTTCCTCTGAACTCACCCTGTCCCATTTTCTCAAAAGGAATCACCTTCCCCTACCCACTTCTTGGTATACCTTCTATTCACCCTAAGGTATTCTCTTTATTTTCCTTTAACTTGTACCTTCATTATAGCTGTATAGTTGATTATCTTAGTGGAGAGTCCTTCTCCCATGTTGTCTTGGCCAGGTTCTCTAGGAAAAAAAAAAGGTCTACATATCTACATGTGAATACTATATTGAGAGGAGCAATCTCAGAGCATCAAGGCTGAGGAAAAGGCAAGTGAAGCAGAAAAGCAGCAAATCTGTTACAAGGTGCCAAGTTGCTAAGCCGGCCTTCACGAAAAAAAATCAAATCCATTTTCTCAGTCATGTAAGATATCTCCAGAGAGGCTCTATGGAACCACTGTGTGCAAACTGAAGGGAGGACATGAAATTCGTCTGCTACGTGGTGTCTGTCCCCTTTCTCTCATTGGTCAGTTTGCCCCGTGTTCTCAGATTGTGTAAACTGACTACTACAGGAAGTCTCAAGGAAAGCCATTTCTCTTGCCTCAAAGTTTGTTTCTCTTTACATGAGCCCAGAAGTAGTGAAAGGCACCATATCTGCTATGGGCCTGATTAGTTCAACTGAGGCACCAAAGCCTACACGGTAGTTCCATGGAAGAGGCTGTGCTGGAACCTGGTTCTCACTGTGGGAGTAGATAAGACAGCTTGTGGTGCTAGGAGATGAGGAAAGAACAGGAGTAATGGCAAGGGGTCTCTGTCTAACACTTAGTCAAGCACAGGGCTGAGCAGATCTGGGGAGAAAAATAGACTGGGTCTTCTACAAATAGCATAAATCTTTGGTCACAGCCAATGTGCTAGATACTTTCTCAACTATTTATTGGTCTCTAAACTTACAGTGTGTAAAAAGCTGCAGAGGACTGTTATATGAGCTTCCCCGCCCCTTTACAGTGGTAAACCCCTCACTGTACACAAAAATCCAAATACCAAAGGACAGAAAGATCAAGTTGAAAAATTACAAATGGCCAGTGCAAAAAATTTAGGCCACCATGTAGTAAACCCCTTTCAAATGTGTTTATTCCAGATGTCCATTCATACTTTACTAGAGTCAAAATGTAAGTGTCACAAAGGCAGCTGGAAAAACTCTTTTCAAAATCTGTATCCTCAGTGAAAGGCAATTCAGCAGTCGTTTGCACAAATACAAAATCTCCAGTGCAAATACAGGATCATTTCAATTACCTCCTAGAACTGGCTAACAGTTATCAACAACTGAAACATGACATTTCATTCAAAACTATCGGGGATCATGAGTGTGGAGAAGCAGGAAAGAACCAGCCAACGACTCAGGAAGCCCCAGAGACTCAGGAAGCTCACAATTATGCCAGCCACTCCAGCCCTGCCGGTGAAATGCCCTCAATGACAGTGTATTTTTAAACATTTCTATCCAGGCATCAGAGACAGACAGAGGAAAGGACAATCAGCCCAAACAATTCATTCAGCTGCCACTATGGACCACAGCACGTGTATCCTCTGTGGACCAGCACTGTGAATTGAGGGAGACATGGGTTTACCACTCAGACTCCTGATTTAAAAATAGAAGAAAAGTCTCAGCCCCTGCTGGCCTCTCACTCTCACCCAGCAGGATGGTGATTAGCTGTGCTTTCTTTAAGCCATTCCTTTTTATTAACCTTATTGGCCATTTTCCATATTCGTGTTTGGACCCTGGCTATGAGATCACGTGTGTATGGAGTACATGCACTGATGCGAGGTCTGCAGGCTTAGTGAGCTCGGGGCCGTATGGGGTGCATGGTGTGATTTTTAACTGTGAAAGGCATCTAGTGACATGAGAGATAGCAGACAGAAGTTGTTATCAGTTTGGATTTGGCAGTATTCCACTCCAGCTTTGGGAACTCAGATAAATAAGCTGTATGTGTTCTTGGGACATTTTCTGATGCCATAAAGGAAAAAAGAAAAAAAAAACATGCAATTAATCTGTGCTGATGTTGGGCTGGGGATACAGATGCTTAGGTCTGTGAAGTCTTTCGTCTCCTGAGAGTGATGATCTAAAAATTAATTGTCTGCATGAAACTAGAAAAAGGTCACCACTCCATTTCAGGATAACTTTGTTTGTCAAAAAATAAGTATGATGAAAGAAGCTATCTTTGACTGTGTCCCCACCCAAATCTTACCTTGAATTGTAGTTCCCATAATACCCATGTGTTGTGAGAGGAACCCGGGGGGAAGTAATTGAATCGCGGAGGTGGTTACCCTCATGCTGTCCTCCTGATAGTGAGTGAGTTTTCATGAGATCTGATGGTTTCATAAGGGGCTTTTCCCCCTTTTGCTCTGCACTTCTCCTTGCTGCTGCCACAGGAAGAAGGACATGTTGCTTCCACTTCTGCCATGACTGTAAGTTTCCTGAGGCCTCCTCAGCCATGCTGAACTTCTTTCCTTTGTAAATTACCCAGTCTCAGCTATGTCTTTATTAGCAGTGTGAGAACAGACTAATACAGTTACCTTGTACAAGTTACTCAATACTTGTGTAACTCAGTTCTCTATAAAATGTGTGTGATAATAATTTGTACTTTGTCAGATTGTTATTAAAATCAGTGAGTTATTATTTATGTAGGGCTTTCATATAGAAAGTGTCATCTAAGGGTTCAATATAATGAATGAATGGGTGAGTGAATAAATAGAGAATTCACTGTGCCTCTTCTTTATTCCAGCTAGAGGAAATAGATATTTCTCTCTTCACTATAACCCCTCAATTCTTCTCACTCTCTAGCTTATTAGCTCCTACGCTAATTAGGACACTTTGATTTACCTAAAAAACATCTTTGGATAGCATTTCTGTGTCATGACTTGAGTATGTAGCGATAGCATGAATAGCCTTTTTATTATACTCATGACTTCAGTATGTAGTGATCTGCCAGACGCTCTATTCCCCCACACACCTGTCTTTTACTTTAGGTTGGGTCCACATGAGTCCATCCTACAGAATCAAACAAATATTTCCTTAATAGGCATGCAGATAGCCCTAATTTCAAAGTAAACTGCAAACTGACATCAGATTGGTATTCTGTAAATCGTGAATGAGTGGGTGAACATGTGCTCTGGTCTTTTTTTATTTTTTTCTGAGATGTAGTCTTACTCTGTTGCCCAGGCTGGAGTGCAGTGGCATGATCTCGGCTCACTGCAACCACTGTCTCCCAGGTTCAAGTGAATTCTCCTGCCCCAGCCTCCCTAGTAGCTGGGATTACAGGCATGCACCACCACGCCCGGATAATTTTTGTATTTTTAGTAGAGACGGGGTTTCACCATGTTGGCCAGGCTGGTCTTGGACTCCTGATCTCAGGTGATCCACCTGCCTCGGCCTCCCAAAGTGCTCGGATTACAGGAGGGAGCCACCATGCCCAGCATGTGCTCTGATCTTAAAACCCAAGTATCATGACTGGGATTCTGCTTTATCTGGAATCAAAATGCCCCCCTTACACAATTGCATGATAACTTACCATCCCCTCACCACCTCCCAACATCATCTCCCACCCCAAGTCCCATTGTAGGTTTTGTTGGTTCCTGCCTTTCAGAATTCATTCACAAGCATTCCTCTGCAAAGTAAAGCCAGCAGGACAAAACTTCCTACTCTATCTTACCAACTTTTCTCATATTACCAAAAAAGCTATCGTTAATGCTGTTACATTAGGGTGGGGTGGTGGTAACTGAGGAAAGATGTCATCTTTTTCTTGAAAGAGCCATTTTGGACACTTCTATAGCTTATTGCAAGAGGCCCTCCTCTGTGAAGCAAAATAAATCACTTCTTCCGTAGTCTCCACAGTACTTTGCTTACACATTTATCACTATTTAAATTTCCTGCAGCAACTGGGATTGTGTCTTACTCAATGTTCTAACACATTGCCTCACACTCAAATCCTTGTTTGATGTATAGTTGTATAGCTAAAGAAAATCACCTAACACGTTTTAAAAAAAAAAAAAAGTGGTTGTTGTTTCTTCTCTTTAGGTTTGACTTTGCCAGAAACAATAAATCTCTGTGTCTTAAGATCACTGTGTTCATTTTGTTAAACTGTGACAACATATTAATTTAAGAATCCTATTCCTGGAACAAGCTCACAAAAAGCCATTTTATTGACAAGTAGTGGAGCAGGGATTTGGAGTGAGAAATACCTGGGTTCCCACCCAGTTCCACTATTTACCAGCTCTGTAAATTTGGAGGAGTTGTTTCATCCTTTGACTCTTTGCTTTCTTTGTGTTTAATATGAAAGTAAAAATGACATCAGTTGCCTAGGTTTGTGGAAATGATAAAAATAGACAACGGAGGTACAGGATGCATAGTAAACAATAAAAAGTCGCTGCTAGTGTTTTATTTATTAATAGTATTGTCATTACTGAAGTCTCAAAATTATTAAATACTTTCAAAAATAAGTTTTGAGGACTGGAGGCACTTGAGAACTATTGAACACACACACACACACACACACACACACACAGTCATTTCTGCCTTGCTAATGTAACACTGGTACCATAGAGCTGAATCCTAATATTACATATCAAGAACCAAAATTTAATCGACATGCAAAAGTCCTTGACAGAATTAATAATTATGATCAAGAAGCCATGAACAACCAATTTTAATGATCAGATAAGAAACTTATTTCTAGCCACCCGCTATGAGAAGCTAATCTTCCTCCACATCCTAATCTACTGACACACAGACTCTGGGCTGAAATAAGCTCTTAATAATGAATAATCTAGCTACAGATATAATTCTGCTGAGCAGAAAATGGAGGATTATAGAACATTTCAGAAAGAATGTTTTTTTTTCTTTTCCCCACTTCCCTTCCCATTCAGATTATTTTCTTTAAATACCGTTTTGATTGTTGCTGCCACCTTAAGGATGTAAGAGGTTCTGCACACAAGTGTAGAAAAAATATTCAATATTGCCCCAAAGAAAATGTACAAGGAAAGGTGTTGAAGTATAACAGAGGCACACAAGACTGGCTGATATTTATACTAAAAACTTTGAAAGAAAACCATCTGCTAATGCAGAATTTATTCATTCTAAAGCCTCAGGAGAGGTAATAAAAATAGACCATGCATTCATAACTTCCACAAATGAACCTGCTCTCTCTCTCTCTCTCTCTCTCACACACACACACACACACACACACGCACACACACACACTGCACCCTTTACACCAGGGTCAGTCATGAGTGTGAGTGTTCTAATAATTCTAAGTATTCCACACAAGAATGCAAAGAGTAAAAGCACAGCTTTTCTTGTATAACTAAGGGTTGTCTCAGGTACATTAGGCAGGTCAATCAGAAACTTTGAGACAAAATCTAGGAAATTATGGCCATGGGTTCATGGTGATGCCCATGAACTAATTGGTCTGCTATTCTCCTGATGTGGGACTTCATGGGTTGTATCAGAGAGTAGCTGAAAATAACTCAAAGAAGGCAAGATGGGACCCTGGAACTTGAAAAATCAGTCATAATCTGAGCCAAAGTTTGATGGAAGAGAAGGGAGAGGAAGCTGGAAAGGTGGGAGGGTCAAAGACATGAAGAATTAGGTGCTCCTTTCTACAGAGTTTAACATGTCCTAAAAAGGCTAGCAGGCAAGGAGATATTCTAAAAAGAGAAACAAAGAAAAAGAAATGAAAAGAAGAGAAGGAAAAGTGAAAGGAAAGGAATGATATAAAGTAATTTATTACTGCCTTCACTTATCAAATATTATTGAGCACCTACTATGTGCCAGGCACCATGCTGGATACAAGAAGACAGTCTCTAATTTCAAGAAGCTCAAAATCTCATAAGAAAGATAGCCAGGCAAGGAGAGAATTTTTCCCAGCCAGAGTCTAAGTTCCTGTGTCTCATCCTGGTTCTTTAGCCTGGTTAAAGTTTCCTATGGGAAAGAACTCAGGCTCAGGTTTTGGAAAGGCCTGGGTTTAAAACCTTCTCTCCATCCTTACCTCTTCATCTTGGCCAAGTCTCTCAACTTGTCTGAGCTGTAGTTTCAGCTTCTGTAAAATGGGAATATTAAAAGCTATTTAGTAGCATTGTCCTGAAGATTAGTCATAATAAAGAAGCAGCTGGCAGACTTCTGGAATAAGCTTACTGGCCTTCACTGCCCTCATTTGCCTGTGTTCTGAGCAGCCTATGGGAAGGCCCCTTCCCTGCAGCCAATGTCCTCACAAGCAGCACTCTGGAATCTACCATCCTACCAGACAGAGAATGCCAGATCAGAGTCAGAAGAGCATCAGGACCAATCCATCAGGTCTTGCACCTTGTTTACCTCAATCCCACCCAAAAGAATAAACTGCTAGGATAACTTATTATATATCACCAGGCTCTCTTCTCCTTTCCTCTTCTGTACTTCCCCTAACGTGGTTTAACCTTCCATCCCTCTCCTGCCTTTCACACCCACTCTGCCCTCTGGAATAGCGCATTTATGATAGGCAAATACCCTTACACCTACAAACTCTTCCACTGCCTTGCTCCCTTCATCTCCTTGCTTGACTTCACCGTCGCCTACAAAATTTGCTTGCCTTTCATCCTTTTGTTGTCTTTTTCTCATCCTTCCCTCTTTTTTGGGGTTAGAAGAAAGGGATGTGTCCTTCCTTTTCCGACAGCTTCTAACAGATCATTTCTCCTGGCTTCCCATTCATCTTACAAGTTTCTTTGCTCCTTTCAAGAATCTCATTCAGCTATTTGACGCTCTTCTACTCCGACCTTCCTGAAGTTATCTGCTGACATCCCTCTGTTATTGAGATATTTTCCTGCTTACGCTCTCTCTCTCCATAAACAACCCTAATAACTTCAACAGGTGTGTGGAGGGTCCATCCAACATTCGTCCCTCAATCCTTCCTTTCCTTGTCAGCAGTGGGTCTTTCTTACATTCTTGCAGGACCCCATCCCACTGCCATATCTGACATTTCATCATCAGAAACTGCACAACATCATACATCTCAATTTCAGGCATACCTCTTATCGGCCTTAACTTCCTGTTTTTTTTCAGTTCACTTGCTCAAATGCCCACAGCGCACAATTCTGCAATCTGATTGATCCTGGTGCATTCTCAAAATCAATCAGCCTCTTTCTGTTTCCATTTCCTTTCTTAACCAACTTTAACTACAGGCTTTATCATTAAAATCATTCATTGCAAGGACTCTTCTACCCTTTCACAGGTCAATTCTCAGAAGCAGTCAGAGAGGTTGTGAGCCTTTCTGTTCGCAACCCAACCGCTCTGACTGCTTCTGAGAACACACATCTGGACTGACAGGTTACACCACATAAAAAATGGATTCTGTTTCTCAAGTAAGCTCCCTTTCCCATTCTGTGACATGACCACTTTTTCTCACTTTCATCACTCTGCCTTCCAGCTGAAATCCCAGCTTCTTTTCTTGCTTTTTTTCCAATCTTTTCTCACATTTCACTAGAGTGATCTTTTAAAAATATAAACCAAATAAAATCATCCTCTTATTTAAAATACTTCATTGACGACTCTCCATTATACTTGGGATAAAATCCAAACTCATTACTTCTACATTCCCTCTATCTCTTCATCCTCATACTCCACCACTCTCTTACTCAGCTCCCATTACTCTACCTGCCTTTCAGTTCCTCAAACACACCACATTCTTTGCATTGGGCCTCTGCACATGCTGTTCAGCCTGCCTGGAGAGCTCCTCCCTGGGGTTTTGCAGGGTGACTTACATCGCTCCCTCCAGGTCTAACTCACAGACCAATATCTCAGGGTTTTTTCTAGGCCATCCTCTCTGACGTTGCTGCTCCAGCCACTACTATTCTCACTCCTAGCAATATGATTTCTTCATAAAACTCAGCCAAGCATCATATATTTCTTTGTTAACATGTTTATTTTCAGTCTCCCTCTCCTCTCTGTAAGCTATGTGATGGCAGGGCCATACAGTCTTGTTATAGCTGGCAGATAGTACTTACTGAATACATATTTATTGAGTAAATGAATAAATGAATGAATGCTGGATGAGTGAAAAGAGTAATTCAAAGAGAAACAAAATCAATTTCACAAATTTGCTGATTTGATTATTGAAAACAAAATTTCCATCTTTTAGAAAGAGACAGTACGTAAATATGAACCTAGTGCTTCTTAAATGTTTCCACTGAAGAACCCAGAGTGGGTGTAAATATACACACCCAAGAGTTCATGCCGATAAACAGCTAGATTTTATGCTTTTCATAATAATTCTGCAAATGATATTTTCAATTATCCATGTGTAAAACTGCTGATCCAGAAAGAGGGAGCACGGCCATATTGTGGCTTAGAGATCTCTCTTGCACACTGCAGTAAATTCCAGCTTGAGAAGCACAGATGAGCATGAATTGTACATGCTCTCACCTCCTTTTCAAGGAATTTAACTTATTTTTCTCTGAATCAGTTTCCAGTACATAGTAGGTGCCCTGCCCATATTCTCTTTTTGAAAATTCCAGCTCATGCCCAGCCCTTGATGAAGTCACATGCTTGAATGGTTGTGTTTCATACCACAAAACCTTGCTCCCTCTAGCCACAGCTCATTGGTCAAGGTATGGACCTCTGACACGGAAGGAATGAATCAGATCCACTCTCTTAAGAAAATAGATGTGGCTGGGTACATGGCTCTGAAAAATCATAGAAGATCAGGGTCAACTCTGTGCCATGCAAATTCAAAGCCACCTCAAAAACAGTTACATAGCATGTAGAATAGTGGAAAAAGCCAGCCTACTGACAGAAATAGGAAATAAAGGCAGTGCCTACAGACAAAGCAGACCTGAGAAAAACAGGTGCCTGAGAGAAGAGAGGATCTTCGCTTTCCACGTTAGTCTCCATTTATCCTTGTTGCTTCTCGTTCCCAAATCTCATTTCTGCATTCCCTAACTTTATTTATCTGAGACATTTTACTGTTGGCTTTCAATAAACCTCTTTTTAAATTTAATCATCTGAATGGGTTTCTGTTTCTCTACATCAAATAAATCGCTGACTTCGCTATTAACACCAATACCAAAAATTGACAAACTGGAAGAAGGATCATTTCAGAAAAATTGTGCTACAAACCTCTTGTTTTGAGGTTGTGTATGTTTATTTTGTTTTTTGAAAATAAATGTTTCTTTGCTTCTGCTGGGAGGCAGTAGGACCCAGGATCCATGCCCAAGTTGTGCCCTGTCCCAAGAACAATGGATCAAGGGAGTGCAATGGACTGGATGTTTGTGTTGCCCCACAATTCATACATTGAGACCCTAATCCCATGCCAGAGGACTAGCTTGATCTCTTCCCACCTCATGAGGATACAATGAGAAGTCAGCAGTCTGCAGCCCAGAAGGGGATCCTCACCAGAATCCAACTGTACTGGAATCCTGATCTCAGACTTCCATCCTCCAGAACTGTGGGTAAAAAAACCTGTTTTTATGTGCAGTCTTTGGTGCTTTGTTATAGCAGCATGAACCACAGGTGGCAAGGTAGACATGCTTCTGATGCATCTTTCACAGCTGCTAGGCATAGCCTTCAAGGCCATCCCTAGCAAATTCTATGGGTACAATTTACCAAGGTTGCCATAGGACAAGAAGCACCATCTGAGAGAGTGCAGACACTCAATGTTAGCAAGAATGAACTGTGAAACTTAAAAAAAAAATACTTTTCTAAGCTATCATTATTTTTTTAAATTGACAAACCATTCTGTCAGAAAGGTGTGATATTTTCCTGTCCTCACAACAGAAAATATTATAAAATTGTTGTCAAACAAAAGTGATTAAATATAACCAAAAAATAAAACCAAAAAAAAACCATATTAGAGAGATGTCAGGCAGATGCATATAATTAATAGTAATGAGATTGTATATTTTTGGATTTCATAATGCTGATGGCATTTGTCAGCTCTTTACAATTTTTTAATTTATAAGTTATAATTTCTTTTCCCATTCTAAATAAATATCAATTTTGTAATTTTATAGTCATAATTTTGTATTATTTTTTCTTAAAGATAATTTTCAAAATTGCTTAAGTTTCAGACCCTGTGAAACCTGAATCCACCATGTCCACATGTCACATTAAGAAACTGAGGTATGGAGAGGTTAGGAAAGTAGTCCAAGGTAGCAGAGCTGAAAGTGGAGCCAAGATTTAAACTGAGGAAGTTTAGATCCATTATGTTACATCGTTTTTTGACCTACCACAAAACTTGACTCCACTGAAATGACTGATGTATGTTTGAACGACTTTGAAGTGTTCACATACCTGTTTACCTGATCAGAATCTGAGCTCTTTGGGGCACAATGTATCCTTATTTGTATACCCAACAGTTACTTCAATAAAGCACAGTAAAATGCTCATTAAAAGTTTGATCAAAAGATTAATGCATAGGCAGGGTGCAGTGGCTCACGCCTGTAATCCCAGCACTTGGGGAGGCCGAGGAGGACGGATCAAGAGGTCAGGAGATGGAGACCATCCTGGCTAACACGGTGAAACCCCGTCTGTACTAAAAATACAAAAAATTAGCCGGGAGTGGTGTCGGGCGCCCATAGTCCCAGCCACTCGGGAGGCTGAGAATGGCGTGAACCCGGAAGGCGGAGCTTGCAGTAAGCCCAGATCGCGCCACAGCACTCCAGCCTGGGCGACAGAGCGAGACTCCGTCTCAAAAAAAAAAAAAAAAGATTAATGCATAAATGAATGAAGGAGTGAACCCTTTTCATTCCCACTTTTCAGGTGACATACTCTGATTCAGAGGAAGACCAAACAGGAGCTGACAGCCTGGAGAAAGCCACACTAACGTCTTTGGATCTGTGATTCCCAGTCCTTAGGTTGAGGACCCTGAGGAGTCAAGACGCAAATACTGGAACCATAATGTGCAACAGCATCTGTAAATAAATGAGTGCATAAGGCCCCTTCTGTGAGGGTAGCCAAATTTATTAAAAATCAAAAGGATTCATTATATATGGAACAAGTTGATAACCACTGCTTTCCACTAAAATTCAACATTTTTTTCCCCATCACTCTGAACTAGGGAGACAGAGTGAAGTAAAATAGTTTCAGCCAGCCGGGCACAGTGGCTCACGCCTGTAATCCCAGCACTTTGGGAGGCCTCGGCGGGCAGATCACGAGGTCAGGAGATCGAGACCATCCTGGCTAACACGGTGAAACCCCGTCTCTACTAAAAATACAAAAAAATTAGCCGGGCGAGGTGGTGGGCGCCTGTAGTCCCAGCTACTCGGGAGGCTGAGGCAGGAGAATGGCGTGAACCCCAGGGGGCAGAGCCTGCAGTAAGCCAAGATCGCGCCACTGCACTCCAGCCTGGGCGATAGCAAGACTCCGTCTCAAAAAAAAAAAAAAAAAAATAGTTTCAGCCCAGGGAAAGGGATTGGTATAAAGGGCTGAGATAAACCACTGTGTCAAGCAAAGTGGACAGCGTGGGACGAGGGAGAACAAGCTGGTTCTTTGAAGAAGAGAAATCCAGAATCAAATTAACAAAAGGAAGCATAAACACCGCAGAGGCCGGTGTACAAAACGTGAGAGAATATGTGATAATATCTAGGAACACCTTTAAAATGGTTAATGTGCTATCAAACGTTGTATACGGCTCTCCACCTTTGCTGTTTCTAGAACTAATTGTGATGTGGACCAGGAAGCCAACAGCACAATTCCCTTGCCAAACAGCCACAGCTCGCAGGACCTTCCTTTTAGACTCACAGAAAGACACATGAAACCTGAAGCTTGAATCAGCCAAACAAGGCAGAGGAACCAACTTCAACAACCCAATGGGGAAGACCCAGACAAGAAGATACCAGGCCTTGGTACCCAGAGCTCTAGTCTGTCTGACAATCTTTCCTGCATCAACTAGCATTAAAGGCAATCAGTGTGGAAAACTGTCAGGCCTGCATGACATTTTAGTTTTATTCCCTAATGCCTTTTTTTGTGTTTATATGGGGAAAATAGAAATATGGTTAACTTGTGGCCCTTTTTTATTTGGAGTTTGAAGGATTTTTCCAAGTAATGAAAAAGCCTGGCCTCCTGGGACAAAGATATTCATTCAGTGAGCAGAAAAAAACATTGCTCAGAGAAAAATGAATTGAGAGCTCCATGAGAAAGGACCTACTACTGAAGACAATTTTGTTCCTAGAACGACACTAAACCCAGAGGATAAAGCCCCAGAGGAGCTGTGGACCAGGGGCCCTGTGGAAGAGACACAGGCACAGTCATTCAAGTTATGTGAGCAGAATTCCCAAGCCTGTGAGGGCTCTTCCTACAACCAAGCTGAGACTGGGTGGTATGGGTTGAATTGTACCCCTACCCCCCAAAAAAGGGCATGTTAAGATTCCAAAGCTCCACGCTCCAGAACATGATCTTACTTGGAAATAGGATCATTGCAGATGTTATTAATTACTATGAGGTTACGCTTGAGTAAAGTGGGCCCCTAATTCACTATGACTGATGCCCTTATAAGGAGATGGCCTTGGGAAGACACAGAGACACACAGGAAGAATGCCATGTGATGACAAAGGTGGAGATGAGAGTTACGTGTCTGTATACCAAGGAACTCCGCAGATTGCCAACGAACCACCAGAATGTAGGAGGAGGCAAGGCAGGATTCCCCTGTAAGTTTCAGATGGAGCATGGCCCTGAGAACACATTAATTTCGACCTCCTTTCTAGCCTGCAGGGTAGTGAGACAATAAATGTCTATTGTTTTAAGCCACCCAGTTAATGACACTTCATTATGGCAGCCCTGGCAAACTAATAGGATAAGGTAAGGTGAGCCTAAATAGCCTGGGCCAAGGAAAAGGGTTAGGATGGGAATGTCTAGCTGAAAGAATGGTGTATGCTCATTCTACATTAGGAGGATGGGAATAATTATCATAGTTATGTATGTATGTAACATAAATTCTATTTTTTTAGGAAAAGAGGCTAAAGCAAATCACAGCAAGTCCAAAGCTTTTTCCTATCCATCAAATTGCTTATATAACTTCATCACAACAATTAGTTTCAAAGAATTCAGTGTTAAATAAAAGAACAATGAAATTTTCCAAAGTGCCATTTCCATTTTTCTTTCTTAAGTGATTTCAAGGCAGGCTAGTATGTTAAGATCACGACTCTGAATAAGAATTATCAAATGGTACATTGTCAGTGGTCTAACGCAGCACACTAATAGTTATGGGCTTTAGATTTAGCACACCCAGGTTCAAATCCTGACCAAACAAACCAATGACTCGTATGTAACCTTAGGCAACTTATAAACTCCCTATATCTGTTATCTTATCTAAAATTAGATATGTGAACAACTGTCATTTGTTCTTGCTCATGCATCTGAGGGTCACCAGGGGTTGACTGGTCTAGGCCAGGTTGGGCTAGGCTCAGCTTCAAGCTGCAAGCAGGTGGAGATCATGTTATCTCCCTGTGTCTCATATCCTCTTTGGACCAGCAGGCTAGTCAGAATGTCAGAAATACAGATCCACCAGACCTTCTTTTGCCCTTAGCTGGTAACTGGCAGGCTGTCACTTCTGCTCACATTCTGTGGGTCATAACAAGTCAAATGGCCAAGTCCAACATCAGTGGATCAGAGAAATGCATACTGTCTCTAGTTAGGGGAGAAGGAATTTGCAGGATGAATATTTGCTGAATAATTCAAATTATCACATTCCCTGAACATGTCTCCTTACCTGCAAAATGGAGATAATAATAGTACCTAATAGAGTTGTAGAATTGTCTTCATTTACAAACTGGAAGATTTCACATAAAGGCCCAGATTCTTCTCTTTAAAATTAAAAAAAAAAAAATCTGGGCTACTAGGCTCACAGTTCCACCTGGCAATAATTGACTGGATATTAAGTGGACTTTCCCAATTTTAGAAGAATTTGCCAGATTCTCTATGTAGTGCAACAATTCATAAATTTAAGTTGCCTCTTCAGCACCTGTAAGCATCTGAGCTGTAGCCTTTGCAGTAAACCAAGCCAGGTATATGTGGAGTGTTGTGCTAAAGCCCCCTCTAGCATATTTTCCCCAAAGAACCTCACAGATGAACACTGTGAGGCCAGAGAAAAAGATAAGAATGAAGTTCAAAAGCGACTCCTCTATGAGGACATCTTCCTCCCACTGGCTAGGCTCCCCACTTACATGATTGGGAAGGACATTTTATAACATAGATACAAGGGAGACTTTGGATCCAATAAATCTTTAGTGTTCAATTCTCAAAATTCTTTTGGAAATTTCAAAATGTAGGGCTCCTATAGAATCTGCAGTTGACTACTGTATACTTTGACTTTCTCTTCCCAAACAAGATTTTTAGTGCTGTAACCTGAAAGGCCAGGTACAAGCTGAAGGTTGAATTCTCATTGTCAAACTTAACTGTACATCACAAAAATTAAACAAACTAGGGGATTTTTAGGTTCCCACCCTTACTGAAATTCTTAGGATAGTATACTGAAAATCTGACTTTTTTTTTCGTGTTGATTTTGATGAGCAGGTAAATTTAATAACTGCAGGTAAAGATCATCCCAGGAAATGTTGTGATGCAGGAAAGAGCTCAGAGGAAAAAAACAAAGGTTTCTCTTCTGTACTGTGAGTATCACAGACAGGCACTGTTTGGTCTGCCTTTTATTTGAAGTCAATTATCAAATTTTTGAGCTTGGAAAGAGTAGTTGAACAGAATGTTTCCCCATTTGCACAGGAATCTACATCAACTGTACTCCTTTATGATAGCCTGAGTGTGATTCCTCAAAGAGTAAATAAAAGCTAAGTGATTACTTTTCAAACTGTTATTCCCTGCTGTGAGCATTATCCAATGAAAGCTATATCGTAAGATCTTCTATTACCTCAAAAGCAGCAAATTACACATGAGAAGATCACAGGCCACAGCATAGATGCACATTGGGTAAGCCTGTGAGCCTGGATACTCATAATTTGATAGTCAGGAATCCATAAAGCTCTAATTACCTAGGTATTTGAATGTCCTGGGATTTGCATTTCTTACAGGGAAGCCAGCATTTAAATTTTATTTTTATAATCTAACACCTATAGACAAGTTATATAGCAATGAACTCAACTCCAAAAAGTCAGTATTACTTTATAAAAGTAATATCAAAAGTTATTTCATAATACAGATGCTCAACCCCTCCTGCAAGTCCAAAACTTCTTCAAGAAGTTTCAAAAATCAAACTTTTCTTCATAATTCATTTGGCAGTAAAACCTGACCTCAACTGAAATTCTTTTGTGGCAAAACCTGGCCTGGACTGGTGTGAGGCTATTCATAGTCTTTGTATAAACCACTCAGTGTAAATATTTACACATTTCACTAAAGAACTATTAATGTGTTTGATTATGAGATGTTTCTTTAGACCCACTAATGGTACCACACCCAGCATATGTATTATATTACCTTTATAACAGCTGAATGTTTTTAAATTGCTAAATACACCTTTCTCCAAGAGTTTCAGAGAAGAGACTAGGGACCTGGGTTATTGAAATAACTTTTAATTTTCTTTTTATAAAGTAATCATCTTTTCAGAATTGGAAGTCAAGCATATCCATTTGACTGCTCATACAGTCATGAATATTATCTGGTACTTACTCTTCAGTGATGAATAGGCAAACAAATTCATTGTCAGAATCAATAAACCTTAATTGAGTGCCTACTATGTGTAAGTACCTTTGCTCTGTGTTCTTACATTCATTACCTTATCTGATTTGTAGTCCTTGTCTGAGTAAGGTATCCTTAAACTACATCATTAAGAATAAGAAATTGAGGCTCAGTGAGGTTTTGTGATTAGTCCAGGATCATGCAGCTGGTAACAAATATAACTTGACTTCAAAACTAGGTCACCTAAAGATAATTTTCAAGATCATTAAGGAGGTGGGCCCAAAATTAGATAATGTTCACAATACCCAGAAATGCCAGAAGTGGAGGCATGTGGATTTCTGTGTTCTGCCTTCACTAAATCTCTGTCTAGTGATGAGCCCTTATGTTCTACCATAATATATGTGGACATCTTCCATTTAAATACAACCACTTAACCTCCAACCTCCACTTTGCACACTTCAGGTCAAATATCTTAGAGCAAGGGAATAGTACTGCCTTGACACTAATGGCAGTCCAAGAATTTAATGACACTTGTGTACCCTGCCGTTAGCCACTCTCACTGCCTTCTCACTTTAATTTAAGGAATTTTAAAATTCAAATGACAAACCTGCTAATCACTTAGACATAGCAATCAAACAAGACCATGGCCCATTGAGCTTCAAAACCCTCTGCATAAACCCACTGCTCCTGCTAGGGTCTGAACGTTTGTGTCCCCCCAAAACTCATATATTGAAATCCTAGCCCCCAAGATGATGGTATTAGGACATGGGGTCTTCTAGGAGATGATTAGGTCATGAGGGTAAAGCCCTTATGAATAGGATTAGTGATAAAAGAGGCTTCAGAAAGCTGCCTTGCCCCTTCAACCATGTGAGGACACAGCAAGAAGGTGCCATCTGTGAGAAAGCAGTCCCTCGCCAGACACTAAATCTGCTGGTGCCTTGATCTTGGACTTCCCAGCCCCCACAACTGTGAAAAGTAAGTTTCTGTTGCTTATAAGCAACCAAATTTATAGTATTTTGTTATAACAGCCCAAGTGCTAGCATGCTCATGCTCACACGCACACACTCTCTCTCTCTCTCCCTTTCTCTCTCTCTGCAACAACAAAAGTGAGAAGTCGGCCATCTGCAAGTCAAGAAGAAGAGCCTTCACCAGAACCCAACCATGCTCACACCCTGATCTCAGCCATCCAGCCTTCAGAACTGTGAGAAAATACATTTCTGTTCTTCAAGCCACATCATAGTCTATGGTATTTTGTTACGGCAGCCAGAGCAGACTCGACATTTGGGATGCCGAAAGATGGCTGAAATATGTCACTAAAATGTACTGCTCCAGTCTAACTGAAACTTTGTAACTCTTGAATCAGAATCTCCCTTTTTCCAATCCCTCCTCCACATCAGCCTCTGGTAACCACATTTCTACTCTCTATTTATATGAAATAGACCTTTTAATACTTTTATATAAAAAGTATATTTTTATACTTTTATACTTTTTTATACTGAAATCATACAGTATTTGTCTTCCTGTGCCTGGCTTACTTCACTTATAAATTTTAGTGATCTATTGTACTGCATGGTCACAGTTAATAATAATGTATTATGTATTTCATAACTGCTAAATACTAGATTTTTAATGTTCTCACCACAAAAAATTTGGTGAGGTGATAAATATGTTAATTGGCTTGACTCACTCTTTCTACAGTGTACAATTGGGCAAAATACCACATTGTACCCTATCAATACATATAATTATTATTTACCAATCTAAATAAGTTGTTAAAGAGAATGAAATGTGTTTGTTTCATTAGAACTCCATAGGTACCTTACAAACACTATGAAATATTCCATGAATATATGGCTTTCTGAAATAAAAACTATTAAAACAGTAATCATCACTGAGTGCCTACAATATTCCATGTAAGTCATATTATCTCGGATTTCCACCATACCTATGTGTTTCATTCTTGTGATTCTTTGAGTCCAGATGCTTTAGAAAGCTGTCCAGTAGTGACAAGCAGCTAGTCAGCAGTAGGGTAGGGATTCAAGCCCAGGTTGGTTTGAATTCAAACCCTATGTTCTCTATTCCTATCAATTTTGCCTTTCCATAAAAAGAAGGAGCACACACAATAGGTTTTAACAGAAGTCATAGGCAGCCTTTACTGTAGGCATAGAGAAAGCTGCTCACCTGACATGATAAAACAATCGACTCAGCTGAAAATATCTCCCATTACTCATGTCTAAAATTCCTATCACAAACTCACTCACTACGTTGAGCTTTGGCCATTTCTAACATCTCTTGTAACTTTCTTCACTGAGAAATAATAAATGAAACCCCAGATAGGTGAGGTCCAATGTGTTTGTCTGTTCTGTTCAACTAACAAACACTAAACACCTATTATATACAAGGGATGGCATTAAACTTGCCAGGAATGTAAAGAATCATAAGACACTCTTCTGTGGCCCCCTACAATACAGAGCTGTCAGCTATTGAGAGAAGGAAGCTGGCACTTACAATGTCTAAATGTACAAAGTACTTTCAAGTAAATTACACCCCAAAAAAGCTAGTATTGACAAGTGCTTAAGAAAATATCCCCCACATATCAGGACTCCCTACAAATGCGATATATACATCTTAGTTTTTATTATTTGAACTTGTTGCCACAAGCATGCTCTATTTTTAAAACATTAAGAGTAAAAAAAAAAAAAAACGAGTTAATTGGAACTAAATCTGAATTGAATCTGAATGTCTCTCAGTTGATATGCTGATTTCAATACAAAATGTTTCTAATTTTCTTTTACTTTGACCAATACCTACTAAGAAGGCAGAACTTTGTATTTTCTCCTCATCATGCATTTATTCATTTAATTCCATATTCTCTAACTCTTTATGAGATCTTTATGGAACATGTAAGGCCCTATACTAGGCACACAGTACCATTCAAGGATAATTCAAATAAATAACAAATTTACAAACAATGTGCTATGAGTTTACTCAATAGAAGGAAGGGTCATATCTAGTTAGAATGCAATCAGGCTACTTTTCCAGCCTACCCGTCTAGGATGGAGCCAAGAGGCAGACGGGTACCTGAGCGACCCCACCCAGAGCATGCCAGCACATGACTAAAGTATATGGAGCCAAAATACTAGCAAGAAATCACATGTCACCCAACATCCCTGGCTCTCCTTATACAGTTATCTAGAAGAAACAGGCTTAGGTATGCAGTAAGCTAAATAAGTCAAGACGACAATGGAAGAGATGCTCTGGGTGCACCATTGAGACAATGTTCCCTCTGGGAGCTGAAGGAGGTGGAGATGGCTGTAGGCTGATGCAGGCGGGCAGAGACTTTTTCCATTATGAACCAGACACCCAGGTTTACACAGGCATTTTCTTCTCTAGCAGGAGGAACAAGACCGCTAAGATTCGGTTTTCATCTTTCCCTAGTGCTATTCTCCTGACACTTATTACAAGTCAAGCAGCAATACAGCACTGTCCTCAAGGGAGAAGATTCTCTCATTTTGACTGTCATGTCAGAGAGAAGGCAGAGGAAGGAGGTTATTTGTTCTTGGTGTAAATTTCTTTTCACTTCCTTTATGGCCAAGTCAGAAACGAGCAAGGCCATAGAACTTGCAAGTGGGCACAGCTGGTGAAAGGACTCCATGTTTTCTGCACATGCACTCCACTATCTAGCAATTAATTTCTAAATCCATCATTTAATTATTAGCCCTAAAGGACACTGAAAATGAACACCACTGCAGCATTTACATATTTAATCAGATTAGACCGCTGACTTTCAGATCCTGGCAATTAACTGGTCTCCATGTCCCGTTTTCAATACTTAAATGACTTCTCTCTTATATTGGGGTGCCTGTGTTCACTCTGTGATATTTTATGTTGAAAAATTAATTGTTCTATTTCTGCATCATTATATGCATAGGCTATTGCAAACAAACTTACCTCTTGCTGTCCTAAATAATAATGACTTAATGAAGAAACTGTGCAAGGTTCTAGCTAATGAGATATATGTTTATAACTACAAACATCCTATTTTCCCTTTAAATAGGAAATCAATTAAGTGAAATCAGATGAACCAGATTTCTTTCTATTTATGTAAGGTCAATAAAGAAGGCATCCTTCCAAAAGAATATACTTTTTGCTTCTCTGTTGGCTAATTAAACCAGCATGTCACACAATCCTTAAATGTAGCTCTGTATTTCCAGATACTATCTAAAAAGATTTATGAGTTTTAACTTGAACAGCCTAAATTCGAGACTCAAAGCAACATTGACAACAAAGCAAAGCAGGTTTAATATACTCTTTTTGTGAAATAGCCCTGCTGTTGGCAAGGTCTCCAAATCTTTCTGGAATGATCTCACATGGGACCATTTGGGAATCAGAAGAGATCAGGAACGTGCATAAAGTAGATTGTTCCCTTACTGATGAATTAAAAAAATGTAACAGGCAGAAAGACAGTATAGAATGGTTTAAGAAGACAGTCTCTATAGTGGGTGAGAGCTGGCTGCGTATCCCAGATGTGTCATATTAAGTCCGCATGTATGACCTCAAGCAGGGTATTAATGTCCCCTTAATGATAGCTACAACATCTCTAAAACAGGGATAATAATGGCATCCACCCTAGAGGGTGGCCAGGAGGATTAAGTGAGAAAATGCAAGTAATAAATTTAGCCCAGTGACTGGTATACAGTAAGAGACAACGTAACTTCAGTAGTTATTTTAATACTTCATTGATAGGCTATGTCTCCCACTGACCTAGGCCTGAAATGACTGTGGTCCTTATTAAATTTTAAAACTCTCAGACTTTGTAAAATCTCAGAAGGCAAAGATGGTAGCAATGGTTTTAGTACCAGTTCAACACTCAAAAACTGTGATCTGGAACTCAGTCTAATTCTATTATAAAATACATAAGCTGATTCCCACATTAAAAAGATTAATATTACTAACCAGGCCATTTTCATTCATTCCTATCTAATCTGCAAGGGTGAGATTTTGAAAAAAATACATTTGAGGGGATAGACAAGACCTTGAACTTGGGGTAACTGTCACGGTTCTCCAGAATGCCACTGATCAAGTCTTTCAACCTGTAGCCAACGGGGACTACTTCAATAAAGAACAAGCCATGTGTAAGTCTCCAACTTTATTCATTTCACTTAACAAGCATGTGTTGAGGGGCTACTTTATGCCAGGAGCTGGCGTTTTTTTTGTTTTTTTTTCTTCTGAAGCTCCAACAAGTTCAACCCCATGCTAATTAAGCAGAAGAAATTATCTGGATACTTCTCAAAAATCTCAAGCGCCAAGTTTCTGTTGCCCTCAGCAGCTGCAGCAAATTAGAGCAGAAAGGCTTTCAAGGAAGGGTTTGTAAGCTCAAAAAAAAAGATCTATTTTAAAGAAAACTACTTTCTGAATTTTAAAGAAATCCATGCTTATATTTAAATTTTTCAGACAATACAGAAAGGTATAAGTAAGAAATAAGTCTCCCATTGCCTCCCCACCCAAAGATCACTACTGATAGTCTACAGATTTTTACAAGCAAATGTATGAAATACATATATATAATTATAAACTGCTTTGCAAGATACTTTTTCACTAAATATATAATTGTGTCTTTCCATATCAACATAGGGGTTTAAATGTGCGTTATCACTTTTAATGGCTTCATTTTTTTCCTGTGTATGGAAGTGCTGTGTTATATTTTACCAAACTTTCTCTCTGGACATTTAAGTGTTTTTTTTTTTTCATGAATTCATTTAATTACTCAACAGCTAAGTATAGACTACCTGCAATGTGTCTGGAATTATTTCAGGTTGAGAAAATACAGCCATAAGAAAGAGAGGCAAAATTTCTGTACTCATCAACCTTACCATCTGGAGGGGAAGACAGTAATAAAATAAAGAGACAAAGAAGAGAGATGACTATGTTTGATAGTCAGGAGATAAATATATTTTATATATGCCGCTTTGTGCATTTGTCCAGTTATTGAAATTGGAAGGTCTTTTTATTATTAAATTATGACTAATTTTTCTACTCTGTAGTTGATAATCTGGACAAAATAATCCTGACAAGTATACAATGTCTTCCAGGTGAGCTGTCATTGTCCATGCCCTAAAAACCTCTCTGGATCAGGTTGCAATAAGAGGAAATGAGTTTTCCTCAACCTCTGGCTCCTTGCTGCCTACTGAAATGTCAGTCTTTCAATCATCAGCCAGATGTGTCCCCACTCATTCTAAGTGGAAACCCAGAGTGTTTTCACAGGCATTTCTCTTTTCTAAATAAAAGATTACATAAGCAGCTAACATACTGTCTCTTACCCAAACACCTACTACTATTAATGAGTTGCAGTGGTGGTTGATTAATATTGATAGCCATGCACCTAACTGTCCTTGTGAAATATTTGCTTTCTTTTATTACTAGTGGTGCAAACTGGAGTGCTGACTCTTCTTCATCAGCCCAATCAGGTATCTGAAAAACCAAGCTGCTCTGGATTTTGTGTGTTGTCAGAATCTGCAGTGAATTCATGGATGAATAGAGTAATGCTGGAGATCAGCAAGGACATGAAGAAAAATCTTCTCTGTTAGCCTGGATCTGACAGTTCTATAATATACTGTCACTGTCTGCTGCTTCAAAGGTGCTGTCAACTAGCAGAAAGGGCAGACAGACCTTTAAATGTCACCAAAAACCCAAGTACAAGTGATGTAACCAAACAGCTAATATTTACTGAGCGTCACCTATGTACTAGGCATAGTTCCAAATGCCTTATGTATAGTAATTTATAACATATCTTTAGGGCAGGCACTATTATTACCCTATTTTTACAGAAAAGGAAACTAAGGCACAAAGAAGTTATTTGCCCATGAGTGAAGACAGCCATCAGTTCCCGCAATTTGCCTCCAGAGCTGTTACTCTTAAATACTGCAGCACAAGCTCACACACACACACACACACACACGCACACACATCACACATCACTCATACAAGGAGCAGATCATACCACACACACATCACACATCACTCATACAAGGAACGGACCACACCACAGACATGTATCATATATATATGTGTGTGTGTGTGTGTGTATGTGTGTGATCTGTGTATATATAGGACATATATATATATACCGCACACCTGCCACATACCACATATCACATAAATACCACACAAATGTACACATGCACACACCACACACAACCAAACACTCATCCATACATTCTCTATCCATCCTCAAATTGAGCCAATTACTAAGTAATAAACACAAAAGGTGAACTACTTATGAAAAAATTTCAAGATATGCTAAGTCCATTCCTTCTGTAAGGTGGAGGTGGGAGAATAGATCCTTCACAGGTGTATTAGTCCATTTTCACACTGCTATGAAGAAATACCCAAGACTGGGTAATTTATAAAGAAAAAGAAGTTTAATGGACTCACAGTTCCACATGGCTGGGTGGGCCTCACAATCATGGCAGAAGGCAAATGAAAAACAAAGGCACTTCTTACATGGTGGCAGGCAAGACAGCATGTGCAGGGGAACTGCCCTTTATAAAACCATCAGATCTCATGAGACTTATTCACTACCACAAGAACAGAATGGGAAAACTCACCCCCATGATTCAATTACCTCCCACCAGGTTCCTCCCATGACATGTGGGAATTATGGGAGCTACAATTCAAGATGAGATTTGGGTGGGGACACAGCCAAACCATATCAACAGGGTTGGCTTGAGAATTATATGTGATATATGGGCAAAGGTTTGGTGACACAAAGGTGCTCTACAAACGTGCTATTCTGCAGCTTAGAGATCTCAGATGAGGTTTGGGCTCGGGAGGATAAGTTGCAACCACATCTCTCACTCAGGTGTCTAACAGTTCGCAGCAAGTCACAGTGTACCTGTCTGCAACTGAAAAGGTGGCCCTAACTTTTCAGGCTGCCATTCAAAGCATTCAGCTACTACACATCTCTGGGACTTTCCCATATGAATGCCCCTCTCTGGCATATTGAATGGATCTTTTTCCTTTGTGCACTTCTGCCTGTGCTAGATATGACCCCTTCTTCTTTTTTTCCTACCAAAACCCAAACCATCCACCCTGGCCTAGCTCAGTTTTTCCAGCACCATGAAGTTTCCTCTGACCCTTTCATCCCCTGCAAACCTCTCCATCTTCTAAATGTCTACAGCATGTGTTATTTGTATCACCAGTGTGGCACTTTGATTGTTAGCTATGTCCTAAGATTGAAATGCTGTATTGTATTCCAGTTGCCCAGAGACCCTTTTCCCATTTATTATTCAATGACTTCCATTGCTTTAGAGGGATGGCAAAACAGCAATTATTGACTTCAAGGTTCAAAATTGAATTCTGAAACTTAGAAATAAATGGACTCTTAAAAGAAAGGTGCTTTTGATTTGTGAGACCCTAGATTTTTGAAAGAGAAAGGGTTTGTTGCATTCTAAAAGCTTGCCTTTAGCTATTAAGAACTAAGACCCAGAAGATATATAAACTTTATTTCATAAACATAGTTTGAGGATAATTTCATAATGACACAAAAGCAGGTTTACCCATCCAAAATAAGGTGAATTGAATGACTGAGAAAGGAGAAAAGCCAGAGAGGAGAAGTGATAGCTCTAATAGCAGGGTAGTGTTGTTACCCCCTGTAATCTTTAGCCTGAGTCTTGGAAAAACTCCAGAGAGGCTTCAGGGACTAGAGAGTAGTTGTGTCTCACTTCCCAGAAGCAGAAGCCTTATAGATGTCTCTGCACACAGAAAGTATTAGCACATTAACATCAAAACGGTAGTGCAGCACGTCTACCATGAGAAGGATTAGGATCTTCCTAATAAGTCTACCAAGATAGCAGAGGTCCATCCTATGTAGCCTAACTTAGTTGATTTCTCATGCATACCTCTCAATAAATCAGCTTTGCAAGAAATACATCATTTGCATTCAAACAAGAAATGTTCATTTAGATGATTTCATCTCTTTTCCTCAAGCTGGTATATGTGTATAGACAGCCTAAAATGTATTTGGTTATACATTATAATGAATACATGATTAAGCATACTGAACTGGGTTATGTAAAGTGAATTCTTTGTGGTTTATAGTTGAAGGATGGATTTTTGCCAACTTATGAATGATTTGGCATAATTTGCCCATGACTGAATGGAATTGGCCATTTGTCTAAATTTGCATACTTCGCAGATTTGCTAGATGAAGGCATTTTTTAATCTCACTTCTATTATTCTTCTATTTCTTATACTTTTTTCAAAGAATCACTTCATACATCTTTATTGATCTCTGATATTGCAAATAAAGCCTTTTCCACAGGATAGGAATTGTGGCAGTCTTAGGTCTCCAGGCAGGGGCCAGGAAGAAATTTATTTTTTTTAAAAAAGTCTTTAAGTGTTTATGCATTGACATTCTTGCAAAGGACTAACAGCCCTTTCTAGAGTCTTACTCTTATATATTATAATACGTTTGGTTACTTGGTTTTTTAGATCACATAAATCCAGAACTCAGAAGTTAGAAGTTTAAGGGAGACTAGAAGAAGGACACACATTGATGCAGTAGGGACAGCTGATAAAATGAAAATTCTGGCAGAGGTTCTAAATCTTGGCAATAATGTAATAGTTGCTAAGTGGTCTTATATTCTAAGTCTGGTATGGGACCACCTAAGAGTACTGGCTAGGTAACTGTAAAACAAATTCAGCTGACAGAAGCCCAGCATTCTCTTGGAGAGCATTTAAGAGTTGAAGGGGAATGGCTTTGCGAGAGAGGATTTCTTGTGAGAGAGCTGTCACTGCCTTGTGCATTTCCAGACCCAGTGGTGGAAGAAGGGGAAAGATCTCTTTTTCACCTTCAATCAAATTAGAGAGGCTACAGTACTTGCTATTTGTCACTGAGACTTTGATATCTGTGATGATGGATATAATTCTTCTGCAATATGGTGGCCACTAGCCATATGTGACTATTGAGCACTTGCAACATGGCTAGTGCAGCTAAGGAACTGAGTTTATAATTTCATCTTGTTTTTATCAATCTACATTTAACTTTAAATAGCCACACACGACTATGGGATACTTTATTGAAAAACACAGTTCTAGTGTATTATTTATGAGTATTTATAAGGATAATAGCTAATACATATCAATAACATACAATGTACCAACTATCAACAGGAAACCCTTTCCTTCTGCCGTTTTTATCCTTCCTACAGCCACTTGATATAAGCACTGTCATTATCTTGATTTTATCTATTAGGAAACCAAGGCACACAGAGAGTAAAGGACAGATTTAGAACCTAGAAGATTGAACTCTAAATTCTAGAACCTTTGCTTTTAAACATTGCTCTCTTTTTTGTAGACACATCCCTTTGATTCCCTCCCCCTTGCTCATTCCTCTTGTTAATGAGAAACAGTAGCGGGCACCGTCTCCAAAGACTCATTTGTAACTTTTGTAATGTATTTTATTTCAGGTACACAAACTTCTAATCTTTCTCAACTACTTTGGTATATATACATGTATTTTTATATGGCAACTGTGAGGCAGAATAATTCCATTTGTCTTATTTTATAATCATCTTTGTTGAATAGTGAGTTGATTCTCTGAAGATGAAAAGATTTTTATCTTTGAAATATATGTTCGGGAGGTCCCTGAGTACCCTCATAGTTTGATATTCAGAAACCTGAGAATACATTATCACCTCTACCTTGGAAAAATCTCATTTGGTCCATAATGAGAGTGAGGCTTGGGGGTTTTTTGACATGGTTTTCTATGCAGAAGGCACTTTCTGCTTTGACACAATAGCAAGCCACAGAGTTTCATTTGTACATCTTATTTTCCAAATGGGATAATTATATAAGAAGAAAGATTTATGCTTTTTTAACCTAGTTTCATGGAAAGCCACTGTTGATTCTATATAAGCAAGGATATTCAGCCACTGATTCCAGGTTGTTTATTATACTGCCTCCTCACTCACTATATATATCCTAGGGGTACAACACCACAAGATTCCATCATAGCAATAATATAACCCCTAATAACCCGTAAGTCAACAATTAAGCTGAGTTTAAGATGAAGGCCTGGAGTAGGTTAAAGGATCAGCCGGACTCAAATCCTGGAGTCGCTGTTCATTATCAATATGATTTTTAGGTAAATGCCAAAATTAGGCCAGTGCCTAAATTTTCTAATTCACAAAATGGAGTTACTAATAGTTCTTGACACATAGAAGTTTTATATATATATATATATAATATAGAGATATATATAGAGAGATTATATATCTATATTATATATATAGATATACATATCTATATATATAATATAGAGATATATAATATAGAGATATAATATAGATATCTATATATAGATATATAGATATAGAATCTTTATTGAGATAATTTACATACCATAAAACTCAGTCTTTTGAAAATGTCAAATTCAGTGGATTTTGGCACATTTTTAGTCATACAACGGTCAACATTATCTAACATTAGAGCATTTTCATCACTCCAAGCAAAACTCCACCACTTTGCTTTCCCCCTTTACTATGCCACTGGTAACCAATAAACTAGATGTTTTTTATAGGACTTTGCCTATTCTAGATATTTTATGTAAACATCTAGAATGTCTTTTGTGACTGGTTTCTTCTATTTGGCATAATTTTTTCAAGGCTCATCTGTGTTGTGGTATTATTCAGCATGTTATTCCTTTTCATTGCCAAATAATTAATATTGCATTATATGATTACATTCTCTTCATTCATTTATCAGTTGATGGACATTTGGGTTGTTTGTACCTTTTTGTTATCATGAATAATGCTACAATGAATATTTTAGTATAATTTTTGGGTAGACATAGATTTTCATTTTTCTTAAGTACTCATCTATGAGTAGAATTTCTGAGGCATAGAGTTTTCATTTATATTTCCCTAATGACTGATAGTATTGAATATCTTTTCTTATGCCTATTAGCTATTCATATATATTTTTTCAGAAATGTTGATTCAAATCCTTTGCCTATTTTTAACTGGGTGATTCACCTTTTAATTGTTGAGTTGTAAGATTTATATATATTTTTTTCTAGATACAAATCCTATGTCAGATATATAGTGTGCAAATATATTTTCCTACTCTATGTGTTGTTGTAGAAATCTGGATCAATGTTCTAGTTCTGAGCAATTATCCTGCAAATTCTGCCAGGTGATGGGAATAAATAGGATGCCCATTATTTGGAGGTTTTTCTTTTGGTAAAGTAAGATCAAGGGAGCTTACCAAAGCCAAGCAGCATGCTCCCAAATCCTAGTAAGCATAACTATAGCTACCAGTTATCCGGGTGTGTCACAAGACATCCTTTCCTCTCCCTTGTTGGAGGAAGACTCAGTTCCACAGCTTCACCTTAGCATTGGGCTTATGATAAAGAGTCCGTGCAACCCCCTAGAAACACATTTTTGTCCCAGACTCAATTCCAAGCTTAGGGTCAAAGCCCTAAGAAAGAAACTGGATCTGAGGGATCCAGAGGCAAATGACAACAGTGGTTAAAAGGCACAGCGCGGGTGAGTGTGGCTGATTCCTCCAGATTAAGCCAAGCCCAAGCTTCCTGATTCACGGATTAAGGCAATGTTAGTATCCATGGCATAAATGAGGTCTCGGGAAGTCAAGCCTACTGATAGCATGGGAGATAGAGAGTATGTGGGTAAGAGCAGATGATTCTCACTCCCTAGGTCCCCCTGCTTCATGGGTGCAAGTCGCTTTGACACTAATGGTGGTGCCTGCCAAGGTCACTGGAACTCAGGTATGCAAGGAGAGAAGAGGGAAAGAGAATGCTCTTCCCTCTCTCCCTTACTTACCCCAGGTACCTGCTAGGAAGAGAAGGGAATCAGGGATGCCTGCTCCCCTCTTTGTAGATGGGTAGCCATTCATCTTCAGTCTGTACCCCTTTCAAATGCATCCTAAACCCCTTGGACTCCTTTAAAAGTTGCCTTTTTTCCTTTCTTCTCCTCTGTCCTGTCTTCACTAATAGGTAATTTTGTCTCCATACTATGAGACACTCCCTTCAGAGGCATCCTTCAAACTGCAAAGAATTAATTTCCCAAACCTTAAACTGGTTGGCTTAGGACTGGGCTCCAGGGAAGGGAACCCAGAAGCCCAACATTCTGGCAAAAGGGTAACTTTTTGTCTACCAGTCGAGCTTTTTGGCCTCCTTGTGCAAACTGGTAAAAGGCCTCAGAATTTTTGAGCTGTCCTTACCCCTCCCCTTGTTTCATTTTGATACATGCTTTCTAATAACCTGGTTTGGCTCTTCTTGCCTTCAGGCCATCAAACTCCAAACAGTCATGCAACCAGCGCCTCTGACAATGGCCCCTTCTGCTGGGAACCCTTAGATAGACCTCTGAGGGAGCTCTGACTGCCATTTCCCCAAAACAGTGTCCCCTTGTCAGCAGGAAGCAGTTAAGACCGGTCTTTGTCCTTATCCTTAATCTAACAGCAATCAGATATACTTGTTTAGAGGAGGGAATGAGACAGCCCCGGAGAGAGGGGGTCCCTGGAGAAACTCCAACCAGCCTGCCCACTGAGATGGAGCCTAGGGAAGTTCACACCCTTTGTAGCAGGAAGGAGCCTGGCCCCTCCTCTTCCTGTGTGGAAACTAGGATTCAAACTGCCAGGTGGGAAGTGCTCTAGCAGGGACTATAGCCTTGCGAGAGTCCCTGTTTTCTCCCCTTTTTTCCCTTTTCACGCAATAAAACCCTGCTTCAGTCACCCTTCAAACTGTCTGTGAGCCTAATTTTTCGTGGCAGTGGGACAGACAAGGACACCATCTTTAGTTGAACTAAGGAAAAGTCCTGCAACACTGTCATTTCACTTTTCTGATGGTAAACTTTGAAGTACAAAGGTTTTCATTGTGATAATGTCCATTTATCTAAGTTTTTCTTTTGTTTTTGGTGTTTTCTGTGTCCTACCTGAGAAGCAATATTGTC
This sequence comes from Symphalangus syndactylus, assembly GCF_028878055.3. Lineage (NCBI taxonomy): Eukaryota > Metazoa > Chordata > Mammalia > Primates > Hylobatidae > Symphalangus > Symphalangus syndactylus. Next base: position 19,409,988 of record NC_072428.2, read on the forward strand.
TAAACCAAGGTGACAAAGGTTTACACCTATATTTATGTTTTCTTCTAAGATTTTACAGATTTAGCTCTTCTATTTAGATCTATTATTCACTTTGAGTTCATTTTAGATAAGATGTGAGGTAAGGAGTCCAAATTTATGCTTTTTTGTGTGAATATCCAGTTGTCCCAGCCCAAATTGATAGAAAGACTATTATTTCTCAATTCATTGAATGGTCTTGGTACTGTTGTTGAATCAATTGAATAAATGTAAGAGCTGATTCCTGGATTTATAATTCTATTCTGTTGATATTTATATTTATCCTTATGCCAGTATCACAGTGTCTTAATTACTGTAGCTTTATGCTAAGACTCGAGACCAGGAAGTGTGAGTCCTCCAACTGTGTTCTTTTTCAAGATTATTTTGGTTATTCTAGGTCCCTTAGATCATTTTAAGTTCAGGTTGCCATTGACTACAAAACAGAGATCTGAGATTTTGATAAGGATTGTATTGAATCTATTTGTTAAATACTTTGTAAGAAGCTGAATGATGTGGGGGAAAGACTACTAGGCTAGAACTTTTAAAATGTGGGTTCTGGCCCTTTGAAAAAATCACTTTCTATTCGTATGACTTCATTTTCTTTATTTGTAAAATATGGAAGTCAGGCTATGTTGATTGAAACATCCCTTTAAATTCAAGATTCTATGGTTCTCTATCTTGGGCCTGAAAAGAATCTCAACTATTTGGTAGAAATAATCCAAGCTGTTTTTTTAATCAACTATTTTGACCTATCAACATTCCTGGATACCTGGCAAACATAGTAACTATGGAGATAGAGGAAAATCCTAGTTTGAAGAAATTCTTTCTTCTACTAGACTAAGTGTAAGCTATTTTCAACCAAACAATCTGTTAAGAGCCTGTAGTTAGTAATGGGCTCTTACACTGCTGTTTCCATGAATGTCCTTGTTTTGTAAACTATATTTGGTATAGAGCCATTTAAAATAAAATCTGGCTATATGTCAAATATATATAATTTCACCAAGCAGAACATAAAAGCCAAAAAGAACATATGCCAATTACTATTTTAATGAGTATAGATTATCTCAATGAGTAAATATATAAATATTTAAATATATAACTATATAACCCATTTATCCTAAGTTCTAGGGTGACATTCATAATAACAAACACAAGTAGTGACAAGCACCCTTTTTCTTTCTTCTTTTTTTACTCTCCAAATAAACTCTAGCATTAACTAACTAAATATATTGGATGGTCATGTTCAAATTTTTTAAAGGTTTAAGCATCTATTAAGCATGTAGCATGAACATAAAAGATACCAAGATTAAATAATATATAGTTTTTCCTCTCAAAAACTCACTATCTAATGTACTTGGGAGATCTAGATATAAAAGAAGATAATTAAAATACAATGTGAGAAGTGCCACAACAGAGGTATAAAAACTGTTTGGGGGATACAGAGGCTAATAGCTTCTGTAGGAAGGGAAGATAGAGGTGAGAAACAGCGATAAATCCGGCAAGACTTCAGAGCTGAACACACATCTGTACTGATGTGGGACATGGGAAATCAGGAGGAGTTGCGGAACATTCCAAGATGTCAAGCTTGGGAATCTTGCTGGATGGTGATGGAACTTTAGACAAATCATCCTCATCAACAAGCAAGCTCTCATGATTTCACTGGAGTTGAACTCCAGAAAAAGAAAAACCCAAGCCCATACTGTTTCCTCCCTCACCCCAAACTAGAAGAATTCCAAAGTACAACTTTGAAGTGTTTTTTTTTAATATTCAATCTGTGCAACTGACACCTCACACAGCTATCAAAATACCCTCCCTCACTGACTAAAATTCAAATAAGAATCGAGCTATAATAAAGGTTACTTATTCCAAATGATACAATATTTATTTCTCTAATGTACACTTTCTCCCTTCTCCCATCATAGTGAGTTTTTGATATAGAGATAAAAATGATATTGCCTTTTATGCAATATCAAACCAACAATTGTCAATTTCCCTCGAAAGTATCTGAGCAGAAGTGGCTGTAGTAAATCAGACAGAATAGATTTTAAAACAAAAAATGTATTAGAGATAAAGAGAAAAATTATATAATGATAAAAGTATAATACCATCAGGAAAACATAACCTTATATATGCACCTAACAACAGAGACCCAAAATACATCAAGCAAAAACTGACAGAATTCAAGAGACAAATAGAAAATTCAACAAAAAGAGTTTAATATTCCACTTTCAAAAATGGATAAGACAATGAGTCAGAAGACCAACAGGGAAAAGGAAGACCCTAGCAACATATTCACGTGATCATGTTTTTGTAAAATCTGGAAAAATATTTTAAGTGAAAATACTGTAGTTAAGACTGTTGTCTCTTCCAAATCTGACTTCCCCTCTGTCACACTTGCTCCTGTGTTGGGTGACAGTGGACTATGGGCATCTTGGAAATCTAAGGCATGGTTAAATCTAAGATACATGTAGTTTGAATAGAATATATTTATGTGGTTTATAGTCATCTCTAGCTTTTCCAGGTTGGAATGGATTTCAGGAATACTCCTCCTGCCCACCATGTCAACTCACCCACTATCGTAAACATAAAGGCACAGAAGCAGAGGTTGTGCTGCAAAGTGAATCTGTCCTACAGCACCAGGCACCAGAACTGTTTGTAGTCAGAAGAAACCAGGTTCGAAATTGGAGAGCCAGAAACTAGTACGTGGAAAATACTTCAAATTATCAAAAATGTAAAACTGTAGAGGAGACAGAGAAATCCTCTTCTTTTAGGAAAGTAATAATGCAGCATTTGCAATTTTAAAAGAACCATGTCTGTTGATGGGAAATAGAATTTATCAGAATTTCTTTGTTTTAAGGCACAACTCTATAAATGATTACTATATCTGTGAGATAATTGATATATTGTCACATCATAATTTTAATAAAATACACACTTCAACCAATTAAAGACTGAAAATATTTAGAAGAACACATGTTTTTGTATAGAGAAGTGCTCAAGATATACAACCAAAAATATGATGTATATAATATATATGTGAAAATATATGTATAAAGATATTCTAGCCTTCTTGAACTACCATAACAAAATATCATAGATTGAGTGGCTTTAACAACAGAAATTTATTTCTCGCAGTTCTGAAGGCTGGAAAGTTCAAAATCAAGGTGATAAGCTAGTTTTCATTCTGAGGCTTCTTCTTTTGGCTTGCAGACTACCACCATCTTACCATGTGTTCACAGGATCTCTTCTTTACATGTGTGCAGGAGAGAGATTATTCTCTCATGTCTCTTATAAAGACACGAATCCCATCATGAGGTTACACCTTCTTGAGCTCATCTAACCCTAATTACCTCCCAAAGGCCCCATCTCCAAAAACTATTACATTGGGGGATTAGGGCTTAGACACATAAATTTAGAGGGGATACAAGCATTCAGTCCATAACGAAGCGTGCAATAATAATTAATAAATGTATTATGCATTCAGTGACTTTTGTGATATTTATCTGCCCTTTAACATTGGGACTTATTGTGATTTATTTTCTTTTGCTAAATAAACACTCAATTTCACACCTAATTTTTTGTAATTTCGCATTCTGTCTCTCAAAGGAGATCTCAATTATTGTATAAGTTTCCAGCTCCACAAAATCTGGATCATTTCCTGGCCTTAACATCACTTTCCCTTATCCTTAAATCACCCAGTCCTTGTTCTCATCTAAAGTTCCCCATCTTCAACACAACCCTCAACTCAGCACATCACTTTCCCTGATATACTAGCCAACCACACATTTCTAACTACTCACAAGATTATAAATCACAAATCTCAAGAACAACTTTGGTGAAAGCAAAAATCTTTTTAGAATACAGAGGAGGAAAAGAAGTTGAATAAGCAAAGACTATATATCAATCTTGGGAAATGATAAGGGGTATAAGATTAGTAACACATGCATGTTAATATTTATCTTCTTATAAAATATATATTTCTATTCAACGTATACAACCTTCATCCAAAGTTTCTACATGATTGAGTGATAGTCACCATATTTTACCTAGCACCACTGTATTTCTCCAACCATCAGGCCCTGTGGCTGAGTTTAGCTTATCTTCACTCAGGGTTGATAGTTTCCCACTGGTCCCATAGTCCACCACAGCAATCTGGCTTCCTGCAGGTGCCATTCAGTCACCCAGTCATGCCATTGTAGGTCTGTATTCCAGGTGTCAACCCTTTTTTGAATTACTTTCCAATAAGGCTTCTTAGCTCCAAAATGAATCAGTCTAATATTAGTGAATTCAAGAAGAAGGGGCTTAGGGGAATGGGAAGAAACCAGCCTCACACTCTCAAGTTACAAGCACAGCACACATTACATAGAACACAGCTCACTTGGACTTCACAAGGGCTCACTGTGATCTGTGGAGACAACTACCACATAAACACAAAGTGTGAAGCTTGATTTTCTCCCTGGGAATCAGAGGCAGAGTGATTTCTTAATAAATGCTCCCACTGTGGTGTACAAATGATATTGATCTCTGCAGTTGGCACTAAAACCTGTAGCTAGTACATTGCATTTTTAAAAACCTTCATCTCTAAATCCAAGCTAGCAACTTGGCATCAAATATAGCAGAAGACTTTTCTATCAACATCTTACCTAACAGATGGAGAAAAATCCTGGTTTATAGGAACACAGGTAACCATGGCTTTCAGTGCATTGGAATATTTTGCTTACTTTAATTTTATAGAAAGACTCATCACAAAAATATCCCCGACACGATGAGACAAAAACCAGAAATCTTGTGTGAGAGGTTAGGAATCCCCCCAAAAAAATTTTTTAATGTTTTAGGGTCATTGATTGTCCATCTCAATATTCTACCCTTTTTATAATTCCATGATGCTCCACAACTTATCATCAGAGTACATTATTTTTAACAACATTCTATTACTTATGGCAGGAAAATGAATGTGAAAAATTTTAAAGGAACTTCAGCAAGGGCTGAAGTGAAAAGGATTTTATTTAACCATCAGTGGCCCAGATCATCCTTTTAGCACCTCATTGATTCAACATTTAGGATTACTCAAGCTGTTATTGTTCAAGGATCAATAGTTTAAAATAAAAGCTATTTTTTGGCTTAGATAACCGTTTGGAAGATTTAGTCATTCAAAAACATTAAATAAGAATTGTCTTTATTATCATCAAAAAGTCGATTTTGAGACCATCTTCTTCTCCCCTGTGTCCCAACAACATTATTAAGTAATGCTACTGACAACAGCTGGGAGTCTACAGAATGCATGCCTCACTAGATGACATGTGGCTATTTTATAGTGTGTCCCACATTGATGTTTAAATATTGGACTATTTGCCTTATCTATACCCTGTATTTTCAACTAAGATTCAAGCATCTTGAGAAAAAAAAAGGTGATGAATCTTGTTTATTTTATATTCCATCCATAAATCACACACTGCGTTAGATGTAATAGCTTCTCAATAAAATATTAGTTTCCTTCATGCACAAAGGGACATGTGTGCTCTTTGTGTTAGATATGAGTCATGGTTTAGCAAGGATAGGTCAATTTGCATTTTTACACGTTGTCATGAGCAAAGCAATAGAACAGGAAACTCAGATGCTATCTCATTAAACATCACAATAGCCTTGGAGATACCATTTTCAATTCTCATTTTACAGAGAAGTTTGAGAATCATAGATGAAATAAATTTTCCAATATTGCACATCTAGTACATTCTGGAGAAGTAATGTAAAACTACATCCAAAGCCCACCTCCCTGTCCTCCACTAATTTATTTGGGGTTTCTATGCTCTAACAAGGTGAAGGAAGCATTTCTATAGATGTCCACAAGACTGGTGCAGCCATTTATGTTTGTTTTGTTTCCTGAACTGCTTATAGATTCCTGATCCATATGCTTTTTGAGGCCTCCACAATGTGAAAGCTCTGGATTTTATCCAGCAAGAAAGGCAGTTTCTCCCACAAGGGCTCCTACTTGGCACTGTGCTAGCCAAACTTGTGGAGGAAGACAGTCAATAATTCAGTATAAAGTACTATACCCAGAGGTTTGGAAGGGTCCCATGACCTGAATATGATATCAATATAAAGGGATAATCTGCTTTTGGGGGAACACATTTGGTAGTCCTGGTTTTACATAAGGATTCAAAGTAAGTAAGTTATATATTTACATACCTGTCCCCTTTGAGACCTTAATTTATCACTAACAATCAGGAAACTAAGACAGGGAACAATGTCTCATGCAATGTGGCAAGTGCTGTAACAGAGTCGAGAGTCATAGTTAGGAATGCTACAGGAACTCAGAGTAAAGGGTAATAAGAAGTCCAGTTAGGTCAGGAAGTCTTTACTGAGCTGGGATTTGAAGCCTGACTGGGAGAGAGAAGGGACATTCTGGGAAGGAAGAACAGCATAAACAAAGGTACAGAGGTATAAAAATACTTGTTTTGCCCAAGAATTAGAAGCGCCTACTTATGTTGAACCAACAAAAACCTGATGGATGTGATATAAATTTTAGTGCATGATAGGAAGGTGTACAAATTATCACATTCCTTTATTTTTTTATTTTTCTCTTTTTTTTTTTTTTTTTTTTTTTTTTTTTGAGATGGAGTCTCGCTCTGTCGCCCAGGCTGGAGTGCAGTGGCTCGATCTTGGTTCACTGCAAGTTCCGCCTCCCGGATTCACACCATTCTCTTGCCTCAGCCTCCCGAGTAGCTGGGACTACAGGCACCCGCCACCACGCCCAGCTAATTTTTTTGTATTTTTAGTAGAGACGGGGTTTCAGCATGTTAGCCAGGATGGTCTCAATCTCCTGACCTCATGATCCACCCGCCTCGGCCTCCCAAAGTGCTGGGATTACAGGCTTGAGCCACCATACCCGGCCACCTTCCTTTGTTTTTTCATATCATATTTAATCTGTTTCTTGTTCCCTCTCCACCTAACTGGTGAGAAATTGGGCTGGAATATTGTGGTGTCTCTCTTTCCCACTCAATGAGATCATCTAAAAGTCCTAAGTGCAACACAGTGGAGTACAACAGGGCACTCTTTGCCCAAGGACATAACTGTCCAGCCTTTGTAGTCTGTAGCTGCTTCTGGGTGCTAGCCCTATGACTGACTGGTCACTCACTTTTGTTGGGGATTGGCGATACTCACAATGGTTCAAACTCAGAGTCCTTTGGAGGTCCATCAGGATCATTTCCAGTGCTTTCCAAGGTACTGTATATGGTGCATAATGTGTACAGAGCCCAAGGTATCCCATAGCATCGGAGGTGCTGCATGCTAGTGGGGTCAAGTTAATTCCACAGGTAGAAACCCTTCCTCAAACCCTACTCCTCTCTTTGTCTCTCTCATAAGATCTCACCACTTTTTGCTTCCTCACACCAAATGTGTGTGCTCATCCCATTCCCTCAGGAGCCACCCAGCTAAAATATGCTCAGTGCGCACAAACCAAAGACTCCTGAGAAACACATACAAACTTCTCTTTTCTTGGGGGTGGGGAAGCATGGGAAGAGTTTTCATCACAAGTTTGGCTTTATTTTCATGATTTTAATGTTATAATTAGGAGTTTAGATATTTTTTTCTGGATATACCAGTATGGTAGGGTTGTAGATAACTTTTGGTACAGTTGAGTTTTTTTTTTTTTTTTTGAGACGGAGTCTCGCTCTGTCGCCCAGGCTGGAGTGCAGTGGCGCAATCTCGGCTCACTGCAAGCTCCGCCTCCCGGGTTCACGCCATTCTCCTGCCTCAGCCTCTCCGAGTAGCTGGGACTACAGGCGCCCGCCACCACGCCCGGCTAATTTTTTGTATTTTTAGTAGAGACTGGGTTTCACCGTGGTCTCGATCTCCTGACCTCGTGATCCGCCCTCCTCGGCCTCCCAAAGTGCTGGGATTACAAGCGTGAGCCACCGCTCCCGGCGGTACAGTTGAGTTTTAACTTTCTTGTGGGAAAAAAAAATGGCCTCAAAGATGTTCATGCTATAATTCTCAGAAATTGTGAATATGTTAATTTACATGGCAAGAACTATTTTGTAGATGTTATTAAGGTTACGGACCTTGAGATAGAGGGATTATCCTGGATTATCTGGGTAGGCCCGATCTAATCACACAAGTTCCTGGAATCAGAGAATTTTTCTGTCTGTGATCAGTAAGATAGAAAGATGTGATTATGGAAGAAGGGTTAGAGAGATTGGACACTGTTGGTTTTGAAGACTGATTAAGGGAGTCATGAAGCAAGGAATGTGGGAAGCCTCTCAAAGCTGAAAATGGCAGAGAAATGGGTTCTCCCCTAGAGCCTCCAGAAAGGAGCACCAACTTGATTTGAACCCACTGAGACTTTTGTTGGACTTCTGACACACAAAACTGCAAGATAATAAAGTTGTGGTTTTTTAAACCAAGAAATTTGCGGTAATTAATTACACCAATAATCAAACATACTTTTATATAGATGCAAAGTTATTTAAAAATTTTTATAAATGGAAACATTGGAATCAACAAACCATTAAAACTTACTAATTGAGTTTTTCTGAGTAATATTTGCCCTTTATTTAAAAAATCAAATATAGTACAGAAGGGCTTATGAGGAAAATAAATAGTCCCCTATCTGATACCTGCACCTCCTCCCCAGTCCTACTTTCCAGAAGTAACAACTTTTAATCTTAATTGCTTTTTTAAGTTCTCAGTGAGACTGTTGTATCTTTTAATGATTTTCTCACTCTATTATTTCTTGATTTTGTCTGACATTATGATTTGATTCCTGATAGGATAGATGAGGATTTAACTAACTTATAGCCCACTTCCCCATTCCCCTCCCAATAGTGATGGCTGATTTTAGTCATCCTGTTGATTACATTTTCCGACTTTAAATAACACATTCCAACATTTCGGCCTTGGCCAATCAATCATAGCCAACACCTTCGTCATTGCACTCTTTTTAAAAGGAAGTGTCCATGTCTCCACCAGTCTTTCACTCTCATACAACTCCTGCCTCTAACTTTCTGTCATCCACAATTTTATTTTCACATTTCAAAGTTGTTACCAACATTTGAAATCTGTTTTGAAACCAAATTTAAACCTTGGTATTTGGATAATAATAAACAGGATTTATATTATATTATTATAACTGTATAAATACTGTACATGGTAGAGCCAACAAACATTCTCTGGTTTTATTTTCTTTCTTTTGTTTACCTTTCTGCATTTTATTCATCATTATTTTTCTATTAACCTTTATTTTCTTGAACGATTTGCTTTTATTGAATCCATAAATTCTTGCATTTCTCTGGGATAACAATAAATCTCTTAAGCATCTGGAGTTTTCTGTCCTTTTGTCTACATAGGACCCTCATTCCCTAGGCTTGTTCATGGTTATAACGTTGAATTTCCCTTTGTTATCACCCAAACTAGATTCTCTCTTTCTAGATCCTACATCTTCATGACTCTTTGTTTATCCCTCTATTTGCTAGGATATATCAGTAAGTAGTTTTCTTTATAAAGGCTGTTTGGGACTTTTGCAAAAGGCCTTTATTCTACTTTCACATTTGACTGATGCTTTGGTTGATTCTTGGATAAATATCATTTTTATTTTAAAACTTTTGAAGCATAATATACATTCAGAAGTGTTCCCAAGTTACAAATGTATAGTTCAGTGAATTATCACAAAATTAACATGCCTGTGTAACTATTACCTAGACCAAGAGGTAAATTTTAACAGAATCCCAGAAGCTCCCTGATGCCTCCTTGTCATCACTAACCCTTCCCTCTTCCCCCAGAGTAATCGCTTTCTGACTTCTATCACTGTAGACAAATAGTTTTGTCATTCAGACATTTGGGTCTCTAGTTTGGTACTATTAATATGAATATGAATATTCTTATACATGCCTTTTGGTATACATGTGTATGTGTTTCTGTTAGGTATGTCTCTAAAAGTAGAAAAACTGGATAATAGAGTATTTGAATGTTAACATTTATTAGATACTGGCAAACAGTTTTAAAAGTGTTTGCAGTAACTTACATTCTCACTGGTAATATATAAGAGTACGTGGCATTTTACTTCATTGCCTACACGTAGTATAACTAATATTTTTAAATTTAGCGTTTTAAATGAGATTTCTTTAACCGAACCCAACACATAAGATTTTTGCTTGTTTGTATATAACAACACATTCATTTTAGTAAAACCATAAAAATGTGAGGGCTATATCCTAAAAGTGGAATTTTAATGCATTTTTAAATCGCCTCTACTTTTCCATTCCTCACTCATCCCCAATACCCCATTTCAAAGTATTGTAATAATACAGAGCAAAACTAGAAACTGGTGAAACTCAGAGGAACCTAATAAGTTGTTGTGGCCATGTGATGCCCAGTGGAACCTCATAGAGGTAAACTATATGGTCTCCCAAGATTGACTATCACCAAGTCAACCCATATCCTATCATGAATAGCTTTAGAGGAGTATTCTGTTGTTAACTTCCCTGGAACTTAGGTTCTTTTAGACTTGCCACTGTTTAAAGACAAAATTTTAGAAGTTTCTAACTATTCTTTATTTCTCAATGCTCATATAATTTATATATAAAAACTATATTTTTGAAGACCTTATGTTACTTAAATTTTACATGTCAGAAAATTAAAACTTAATTACTAGCAAAGGGTAATACAATACTCTTGACCAAATAATTCAAGGAGTGGCAAAAGAATTATAATTAAATTTGCTGGAAAAAAAAGTATTTTAAAAGTACTATTAAATAAGCATGGAGCCAATTAGAACTTTTTGCATTAAGTACCAGCTCTCTGGTTGCGACAATAATGAAAAGAACTAAAAGTTTTATAAAAGCTTCTGTTCTTCTGAATTGTTTACTGTGAATCTATTTGAATTTTAGGACTTTCTCTGGTTAACAATGAAAGTATATATGAATATGTACAATGCATGACAACACTATGTGTCTTAAAAGAATCATTTCACTGATGAACAAAATCAATCTATACTTGTGAGAAAGACAAGATGGAACTTTTCTTTCTGATAATACCGATGCTTACTTATTCTGGTCAATATGACTCTAGAGATAGTTCCCCTGAGATCTAAAACAAGTAAACAAAATCGATAATATAGCAATTCACCTCCATGGTCATAATTTTCATTTGTACAGTACTATACAAATGTGTAAAACACTTTCACATAATCTATCTTATTTGATTCTAAAGAAGATCTATGGGAAATATGTTCATATTGTTGTTCCTGTTTTATAAAATTACAAGGTTCAGGAAAGTTAAGTGAACACTCGAGGCAGTGCATATTATGATTGCAAGAGGTGAAACTAAAGCCAAATTTCTGGTCCCCAGCTCAAGTGTTCTTTCAATTGAGCAATGTTGGTTTTCTGTTATAGTAACAGACTAAAGCCAGTGGATTATTTGGAGAAGGCATCAACCTGTGGGTATGAACATCAGTTGCTGAGTTTAGAAAAGGTTTTGATATGATGTACAAAATATTTTAACCAGTTCTTTTTTTTCCTATCTTTGTTTTCTATATTCAAGACTGAAATATAAATAAAATAGCAAATAAGGGAGAGGGTCACGTCAACTGTGGTTTTTTTCCAACTAGTAAAACTAGAACAGATTTAATAGTAAACAAATGGAGGTAATAAGCAAAGGCCTTGGGTATGACTATGACTTCCAATATCATGTGGGAAACGAATCGACAACACAGCCAATCAACAATTGGTGTTCAAAGGTGGTAAGGAGACAGTGGCAGCTTTCCTTCAACGGTATTAAAGTTCTGAGCAGACCAGTTTTAGATGTTATATAAGCAAAATCTGAATGAAATATTGGGCAGTGTTTGTGTATCCTGTCACGCCAGCCACTATTGAAATTTAAACCCCACAGAGAGCAGTACATGACAGGGTAATGTACATGAAATATTTTCCTTTGGAATTATGTTACATTCCCACCACTAGTTTGTAGTTTGGTGCAATAGTTTGTGTAACCTCTACAGGGACTAATATCCCTTCCAACTCACCTCACACAGTGAATAGTTCCCCTGTGCTAAAACCTTTCAGGAAGATAAAGAAATCATTGCAAATAATTTAATGCCCTTTAACTGTCACAAACACAAACACACACACACAGACACACACACACACACACACACACACATACACACATGCAAAGCAAATAAGGTTTTTGATTAATGAACCCTTACCAAGTGGAGAGAGGGTAGCAAGGAAAAAGATATAGGCTGAAATATAATTATTGATCTTTAGTTAAATAAAAGAAAATTGGATGCAGTCTAGCTGAGCACACTATTTTAAAAGACTGATTTCTCTCCAAATGTTTATCCACATAAATTGTCAAGCTTGTTGGACATAATCAACTTTCCAGTTTCAATAAAAATAAGCACAGCTGATTCTGTCTTGACAATTTATCAATAAGTAATGTTCTTATAAAAACTTCTACAGTAGGCAAAATAGATACAAGACTTCAGATGCCTGAACTATTCAGTCCCTTCTTAATCCCTCTGTTATTTTGTTCACCACTTTGATGGCAGAGGTATCAATCCTGTTCAAACTTGTAATCCCTGTGCCTAGCACATTGTAAATATTCACAAGGAAGGAATAAGGAAAATAGGAGAAAAACATACAGACTAAGAATGACCATGTTCATTTTGAGCACTATCATGAGTTGGCTGGCTAATGACATCAACGCAGGAATTTAATTCTAGTGCTTTGGTTTACTTATTGCTGCATTCACCAACAGCAGTGCTGCAGCAGACAATGCACCTATGCCCATAAGGCGTGTGTGTGTGTGTGTGTGTGTGGATCTTGTGTGTGCATGTAATATATTTCAAGGGTTTTCCATATCTTCTACTACTTTCCACATTTCTCTCTACTATTTATAATGAATAAACTGTAGAATATAGCAGAGCATCTGCATGAAAGCAACATCTCATATACAGTTTATGAAAAAAGTCAATGAAACATGTTGATTATGTGTCAAATGATTGCTAACCTTTCTTCTTAGTGTCTGAAGGTAATCTTAGCCATTAAATACCAACTTCTTCAACTCTGCTTCTTTCCATGTTAACATGCCTCTGCATACTTATTATGCTTTTCTCCTTTCTTAAGCATCAGAGAAAATAAAGATGCAAAGTTTATCTAAGACAAATCCCCTCTCCTCATTTCATAGAGTCCCCTCTGATCCTTAATTTTATCAATATATCCTTATTGTGCCAGAATTTAAGTCTTTTACTCTTCAATCTGGATTTTTTCCTTTGCATCCTGTTTTACTACCATTGGTTAAAATTCAGAGTTACACTCACAGTTGGATCTAAAAGTTCAAACGGTCTCAACAGCCTCTCTCTCTGTCACACACACACACACACACACACATTTTTCTCTCTTCTCCTCTTCTTCTCACTTGCAATAAAGTAAGTCACACAAAATTATTTTGGTTTGCCAGTGCATATAAAATTTATGTTTACCCTATACCGGTATGTGATTAAGTGTGCAACAGTATTATGTCTAAAAAACCAAAGTACAGACTTTAATTAGAAAATACTATATAGGTAAAAAAAAAATGCTGATCATCATCTGAGTCTTCAGTTACTCATAATCCTTTTTGCTGGCGGAGGGTCTTGACTCAACGTTGATGGCTCCAGACTCGTCAGGGTGGTGGTTGCTGAAGGTTGGGATGGCTATGGCAATTTCTTGAAATAAGACGACAGTGAAGTTTGCCAATGAATTGACTCTTCCTTTCAAGAAAGATTTCTGTGTACCATGTGATGCTGTTGGATAGCATTTTACCCCGAGTAAAACTTCTTTCAAATTTTGAGTCAATCCTCTCCAAACTTGCTGCTGCTTAATCAACTAAATTTCTGCAATATTCTAAATCCTTTTTGGCATTTCAACAATGTACAACATCTTCACCCGGATGAAGAGTCCATCTCAAGAAACCACTTTCTTTACTCATCCATAAGAAGCAACTCCTCATCTGTTCAAGTTTTATCAGGAGATTGCAACAATTCAGTCACATCCTAGGGTACCACTTCTAATTATAGTTCTCTACCTATTTTCACCACAACTACAGTGACTTTCTCCACTAAAGTCTTGAAGCCTTCAAACTCATCCATGAAGGTTGGAATTAACTTCTTTCAAACTCCTGTAAAGTTGATATTTTGATTTCCTCCAATAAATCATGAATGTTCCTAATGGCTTCTAAAATGGTGAATCCTTTCCAGAAGGTTTTCTGTTTACTTTGCTCAGATCCACCAAAGGAATCACTATCAATGGCAGCTATAGCCTTTCAAAATGTAATTCTGAAATAAAAAGTCATAAAAGTCAAAATGACTCCTTGATCCATGGGCTGCAGAATAGATGTTGTGTTAGCAGGCATGAAAACAGTATCAATGTCCTTGTACATCTCCAGCTCTTGGACAACTAGATGTGTTGTCAGTGAGCAGTAATATTTTGAAAGAAATTTTTCTTTCTGAGTAGTAAGTTTCAACAGGGAGATTAAAATATTTAGTAGGTAAACTATGCTGTAAACAAATTTGCTCTCGTCCAGGCTCTGTTGTTCCATTTATAGAGCACAGGTAGTATAGATTTAGCATAATACTCAAGGGACCTAGGACTTTCAATATGATAAAGGAGCATGGGCTTCAACTGAAAGTCACCAGCTGCATTGGGGCCTAACAAGAGAGTCATCTTGTCCTTTGAAGCTTCAAAGCCAGGCATTGGCTTCTCCTTCCTAGCCATGAAGGTCCTAGATGGCATCTTCTTCCAACAGGAGACTGTTCAGTCTGCATTGAAAATCTGTTGTTTAGTGTAATCATCTTTATCAATTATTTAAGCTAGATTTTCTGGATTCGTCAAGCCGGATAACTTGCTGCAGCTTCTACATCAGCACTTGTTGCTTCACCTTGCACTTTTATGTTAAAGAGATAGCTTCTTTCCTTAAACCTCCATAAACCCACCTTTTCTAGCTTCCACAGTTTCTTTTGCAGCTTCCTCACCTCTCTTGGCCTTCACAGAATTGAAGAGTGTTAGGCCCTTGCTCTGGATTATGCTTTGGTTTAAGGGAATGTTGTGACTGAATTCATCTCTGAATATACCACTAAAATGTTCTCTTTATCAACAATAAGACTATTTCACTTTCTTCGCATTTGTGTGTTCACAGGAGTAGCACTTTTAATTTCCTTCAAGAAGCTTTCCTTTGTATTCACAACTTGGCTATCTGGTGCAAGAGAACTAGCTTTTGACCTATCTTGACTTCTGCATAGCAAAAGAAACTATTATCAGAGTGAACAGGTAACCTACAGAATGGGAGAAAATTTTTGCAATCTATCTATCTGACAAAGGGCTAATATCCAGAATCTACAAAGAACTTAAACAAATTTACAAGAAAAAAACAAACCCATCAAAAAGTAGGTGAAGGATATGAACAGACACTTCTCAAAAGAAGATATTTATGCAGCCAACAAACATTTTAAAAAGCTCATCATCACTGGTCATTAGAGAAATGCAAATCAAAACCACAATGAGACACCATCTCATGCCAGTTAGAATGGTGATCGTTAAAAAGTCAGGAAACAACAGATGCTGAAGAGGATGTGGAGAAATAGGAATGCTTTTACACTGTTAGTGGGAGTGTAAATTAGTTCAACCATTGTGGAAGACAATGTGGCGATTCCTCAGTGACCTAGAACCAGAAATACCATTTGACCCAGCAATTCCATTACTGGGTATATACCCAAAGGACTATAAATCATGCTACTATAAAGACACATGCACACGTATGTTTATTGTGGCACTGTTCACAATAGCAAAGACTTGGAACCAACCCAAATGTCCATCAGTGATAGACCGGATAAAGAAAATGTGGCACATATACACCATGGAATACTATGCAGCCATAAAAAAGGATAAGTTTATGTCCTGTGCAGGAACATGGATGAAGCTGGAAAGCATCATTCTCGGTAAACTAACACAAGAACAGAAAACCAAATACCACATGTTCTCACTCATACTTGGGAGTTGAACTATGAGAACACATGGACACGGGGAGGGGAACATCATAAACTGGGGTCTGTTGGGGGGTAAGGGGCAAGTGGAGGGATAACATTAGGAGAAATACCTAATGTAGATGATGGGTTGATGGGTGCAGCAAACCACCATGGCACGTGTATATCTATGTAACAAACCTGCACATTCTGCTCATGTACCCCAGAACTTAAAGTATAATAAGTAAAGAAAGAAAGAAAAGAAAAAAAACTGAGTAGGACACTCGTGTAAGAGTAGATTTAATTTTCAGTGTTGACATAGTTCAATTAAAACATGGTAAAGACAAATTAAAAGTCATTTATATTTAAAAAAAAAAGAAAGAAAACCACTCCTAGGCATATAAGAATCTAACTGTTAAAATTGAAGAGAAATTGTTTTAAATCAGCCAGAGGGGTCAAAGAAATATTTTCTTTAAGGAGAAGGCAACTAAAATGACAGCTGATTTCTCAATAGAAACTATGTATGCCATTAAAAAAAAGTAATTATTTATGTGATTATATTATCACTTTTAGTTTTTTGGGTTTTATTTTTTAATTGACAGATAAAATGATATGTATTATGTATAACATGATGTTTCAAAATATATATACGTTGCATTTTTAACCTGTTTAAAAAAAAAAAACAGCTGCTAACAGTAGAATTCTATACCCAGTGACAATATCCTTCAATAATGAAGGCAAAAGAAAAATAATCTCAGACAGACACAAAATAATAAAATTCATTCAAAACAGACATTTACTGTAGGAAACACTAAAGGAATCCTCTCTGGGTAAAGGAAAATAATTCCAGATGACAGCAAGAAAACCCAGGAAATAATGAACAGCACCAGAAGAGGTAAATATACAGGAATATAAAAGATGTTGACTGTTTAAGACAACAACAACATTTTTATGAAGTTTATAGCTTATATAGAAGTAAAATACATGACAAAATAGCAAACAAAAAGTGAGTTATTTGAAATAACTTGAAATCATAATTATAATTCAGATCAAATAAGCACATTTCATTCTCTGAAGTCTTACTCAAAAATATCCCTATTTATAAATTCTGTACCAATGCTTTTCTGATAGACCATCAATTTGGTAGTCATTTATCTTTGACTTGTTTTCTTTATAGCTTTTCTAAAATGCAATAAATGTAGATAAATTTATCCTGGGAATAAGCATGACCATCAGAAATCTGTTTTATATTACAGGTTATTATGCTCTCTTTCCCATATTAGGGCATAATTTTACTAGATTCCATGTTGACATGCCCTGAAAAAAATAGCTCAGTAAAGTCTGTTACTGAGAATGTAGCTCACAACAAAAACTCTCTTTTTTCTGAGGACTGGTCTTTTGAAGAGTTGTTTTGTTTTTATTTGACTAACAATTTCAATTATGTATTGCATTATGTTAACCTCTTCATTTTATTTGATAGAAAGCTCAGAGTCAAATTTGTGGTTCTTTTCTAGGCAATCCAGGGATATATATTCCCTGCAATTTATACACTACCTTCACTCTTGATTATATCTAAGTTTTTCCCTTGCTTGCTTTCCCTTCACTAATATTTTCTTCTCTATTTTTATATATAATCTAGTAATCCTTGGATTTTATGTCACTTCAAATCCTTTTTAGAACAATAAATAAATAAATATATACATGTACATATATGTGTATATACACACATAAACATTTATTCATTTTGGATTTTTTCAAACATCTTCTCATTAAATTATCAGAAGCCAAAAAGAAAATGTCTATTATATCCATTTTATATATGAGAAAACAGAATTGGTGACTAGCCCCAAATCATGCAATAAATAATGAAGCCAGAATTCTCCCTCTTTGCTCTAAAGCCTGTAATCTTTCTTTTCTACCAAGCTATGCCTCTCATTTGTTTATTGTACCATTCACTTATTAATTCATTGAATGTGTGTTTCCTGCCCATACACTATGTGCCAGAATGGGGATACAGCTATGAATAAATCATTCAAAGCACCACCCCTCATGGAGCATACAGACTCCGTCCTATCACATTAGGCTTCTTTTTTGTTTGTTTGGTTTTTGTTGTTTTGTTTTGTTTTGTTTTGTTTTGTTTTGTTTTGTTTTTGAAACAGAGTCTTGCTCTGTCGCCCAGGCTGGAGTACAGTGACATGATCTCGGCTCACTGCAACTTTCACCTCCCGGATTCAAGCGATTATCCTGCCTCAGCCTCCCAAGTAGCTGGGACTACAGGTGCACTCCACTATGCCCAGCTAATTTTTGTATTTTTAGTAGAGATGGGGTTTCATCATGTTGGCTAGGATGGTCTCAATCTCTTGACCTCATGATCCACCCACCTCGGCCTCCAAAAGTGCTGGGATTACAGATGTGAGCCACCACACCCGGCCCACATTAGGTTTCTTTTACAGGGAAGTCCCCTTAGGAGAGACACTATTGCATACAATTCTCTATCCTGTCACTCCCCCATTCCATAATATCACAGGTCCTCCAAGACCTGCAACTTCTGTTCTTATTTACATACACCCAACCAACTTTACAATAAATGAATTTGTGAAAAAAAAAGAATTTATGCCACAATTAGTGAAAGATTTTTCTAAGTAATCCAAAAAATTATTAGGATAATAGCAGGATGTTATGAAGCAACATTGAGTTTAGTTTTATGCAGTGAAAGGAAACCAAAAAACATACCCAATACAAAGCCTAACTAACTTATCTCAAATTATACTGAACAAAAGGTAATTTTAAAACCAACTTGTCAAGTATGTCAATCTGCTATGGTTTTTGTGAACCCAGATTCCTTTCATAACTCAACATCTTGCAATTACTCCCTGTAATTGTAAGAAGGAATGTGAATATGCCCTGAACAATGGCTGAGTATGGGTTTGAGTGGTTAATAGGATATTGTCAGTAAAGAGAAATTGTCTCATTTCAGTTCATTACTCAAACTCTGCACACCACACCAACCCCTTGTTTCTGACTGTGACATGTGGCTAAGGACACAATAACTTAATAAGCAAAGGGCATTCTGAGGTTATATAAGAATGAGAACTGGAGGGTTTTTTTGGTGATTAAGGAGCAATATCCACAACTCACAGTGCTGTGCCTTGTCATAAAGAATCCAACACCAGTGGGGATGTGCCACTCAACACAAGAGCCTTCACTTACTCTTTCCTCTGTAAGACCCTTTCCAATCCCTTCAAGTTTTACCAATAAATCATTTCAGGGAGAGAAGGTGAGTTCTTTGCACATTCCAGGAAGTTTCTTTTCTGAATGGAAAGGGATAACTTTCTTTTTTTTTTTTTTTTTTTTTTTTTGAGACAGAATCTCGCTCTTTTGCCCAGGCTGGAGTGCAGTGGCGCAATCTCGGCTCACTGCAAGCTCCGCCTCCCAGGTTCACGCCATTTTCCTGCCTCAGCCTCCCGAGTAGCTGGGACTACAGGCGCCCGCCACCACGCCCGGCTAATTTTTTGTATTTTTTTAGTAGAGACGGGGTTTCACCGTGTTAGCCAGGATGGTCTCGATCTCCTGACCTCGTGATCCACCCACCTCGGCCTCCCAAAGTGCTGGGATTACAGGCGTGAGCCACCGCACCCAGCCGGAAAGGGATAACTTTCTAGCGATCACAGGCATTAACAATGCATAGATTCTCCTCTGTTCCACTTTCAGAATTCACCTTTTTATTTCTCAAAACAGAGGGAGAGAGCTGATTTTATGGAAAGAGCAAATACTTTTGTGTTAGACACCTTAGCTTTAACTGCAGTCCTGATTCTTTCTTGCCAAGCATTAAGTAAATTGTTGAACTTTCCCAGCTTCCATTTTCATGGCTGTAATGTGGGGAGATTAGTATAGTCTTCTCCATAGAGTCATTGTAAAGATCAAGAAAGACCTATTTCTAGCTGGATGCTGTGGCTCATGCCTGTAATCCCAAAACTTTTAGGAGGCTGAGGCTGGTGGATCACTTGAGGTCAGGAGTTCAAGACCAGCTTGGCCAACATGGTGAAACCCTGTCCCTACTAAAAATACAGAAATTAGCTGGGCATAATGGCACATGCCCGTAATCTTGAACCCGAACCTGGGAGTCGGAGGTTTCAGTGAGCTGAAGTCGTGCCACTGTACTCCAGCCTGGGCGACAGAGCGAGACTCCATCTCAAAAAAAAAAAAGTTATTACTTCCTTTCTAGGTGGCCAGCTATAGGTATTCAAAAAATATTAGTTCTCAGTTCTTCTGCAAGGCAGATCTTCTTGAAGTAGACATTTTGAGAAATAACACTCTAAGATAATCAAAAAAGAAAAAAAAATCATGTATATGATCCTACCTTACATGACAAGTCTGCATGGAACAAACTGTAAGGTTCTATATAAATGGAAATAGTCATGCTATTCTAGCTACTGGCATAATCTGCCAAAGATATTAACATGTTTTGAGGGATTTTCTGGGCACTCTTTTTTGAAAGATTATTACCTACCATAAACTGTGTTGATCTCCCACCTACATTAGCTCACTAATTTTCTCCACAGTCATCCCCAGAAGGGAACACTTACCATCCACTTAACAGCATAAGAAAGTGAGCCCTGATGGGAGTAAATGATGTGCTGATGTTTCCACACTGGTAAGTGGCAGAGCATGAATTCTAACTCAAGCTTCTCTGAGGTTCTAGTGCCTCTGCAAGCCCACACACAGCCTCCCAGAAACAGAGAGGACAAGGAATTAGATAGAGGCAGTGACATTTTTGCAGAGTTTCAGATAAAGTCAACCCCACAGCCTCCAGAAAAAAAAAAATCTTCCTGTACTAACAAACCTAGTCACTCTGATCGATAGCTCAGGAAAGATCTATGAGCCCTGTGAGAAAGATATGATGTGTGCCATCCATAGGGAAAGGGAGGGATTATATTTTAATGTTCCAATTATCAGTGGAATTCTGACTGTGAAACTAACTGGCTGCTTCTTGGTCATTGCTGATTCAGAAAGTCATTCCTTTCTCTTCAAAGGCTTCAGGGAAACAGGGAGATTCAGAATCCTACTGTCTCCCCAGACTTTACCTCTCTGAGGTCCAGTTGCAGAAGCTCCCCAGGCTTCTCTAATTTTTGTAGAGTATCTCATGGAAGTGAAAAAAAAATTGTCCAAAAGCCTATCCAAGGAACATTTGAGAAGGCAGAGAACTCGTGCATCTGGAGAAAACCCTGGAGGCCCACTGGTCACAAAACACACAGTGAGCAGAAATGAATCACAATTTAATTGCTTTTCTGCTGCATTGACTAAGGAAAGAATTTAACTCTTCATGAAGCCTCCCAGGAATGCAAAACCATAAGCCTTGTTACTGTAGTTTCTATTTTGCTAGTCTAAGTTACCCAGTCTAACCTTTCCATTTCTCTTCTCGCAGCCCCATTTTCTTTCTACAAAGGATAAGCCAATGTCTCTCAGGACACAGCTGCAATATGACTATGGCTTTGCTCCTGAGTGCTACTGACAGGATGACATAGTGAACAAGAGATGGGGAGGAAAAAAAAGCTCTATTGTTCTGCAAAAGAACAAACCAGTGCTTAATCTAATGTAAACATAATTACTTTTAGTTAAACAAAAGGGGAAAATAAATAAAAAGAAAAAACTTAATGTTTACAGCATAGCCTTTCTGCTCAGAAGTGAGCAATTATGTGAGCATCAGATAGGCAGCACGTTCTTCCTCTCAGCTGCTGCTCTTTGAAAACAAATCTGAAAAGCATTTAAAGAGATGGTTAGACACAGGAGCTCTGAGTCTTAGCTATTCTCTTTTTATCTTCAACATTTTTCATTTTAGGTTTCCATCATCACTCCTCTTGTTAGTTTGAATATTAATAGAAGGTTGGCATTTTGAGAAACGGTATTAAAGTTATGTGTTAGGAACAGGAACATTTAAAAATCTTTTCCATTGACTCTTGCATGGGATTGATTCTTTTGATAGTCCCAAACAGAGAATGAACCAAAAGGAATATTCAATTATCCATTCAACAAATATCTATTGTCAACACACTCCGTGTCAGGTATTGTCCTGGAGTGACCAATACAGAAATGAGGACTGCCCTCCTGGAATATAGTGTCTAGTGGACAGAAAAAAATGGATAAAATAACTATGCAAGTAAGTACAGAAAAGTATATTTTGCTATAAAGACCTATGACAGAGAAGCCTATATTATTAGCAAGGTGATAAAGAAGATAGGAATAATATTTCTAAGAAGATTTCAACTATGCTGAGACCTTAAGAATGAAAACAAATTAGTCAGGCAAATCAATGAAAAGCAGAGAGGAGAGAACTATCAAGTGAGACCCCCAAATTCCAAAGCATTGAGAGGACTCAAAGAAAGGAAGGGCCATGACATTTTTAAGAACCTGAAAAGCCAGTATATTAGTTTTCCAGTAATGCCATAACGAATCACCACAATCTTCACAGCTTACAACAACTGAATTTATTCTCTCACATTCTGAAAGCTAGAAGTCCTAAATCAAGCTGGCAGCAGGGCCGTACTCCCTTGGGAGGCTAGAGGGAGGAATACTTCTTTACCTATTCCTGCTTCTATGGGTTCCAGGTATTTCTCTGCTAGGGGCTGTGTAACTCTCATCTTTACCACCATCTTCACATGAGGCTCTCTTTTCTCTGTGCCTTCCCCTTTTCTCTCTGTATCTTCTTCTGCCTCTTACAAGGATATTTGTCATTAGATTTAGGGCCTATCTGGTTATTCCAAAATAATCTCATCTTGAGACCTTAATTACATTTATAAAGGCCATTTTCACAAATAAGATCATATTTTCAAGTACCAGTGGCTAGTACAGGGTCATATCTTTTTGGAGACCACAGTTCAACACACTATAGTCAATGTTGCTGGAAAATAATGAGTTTGGCAGTGAGAAAGGTGTTTGTGAATAGAGGCGAAGAGACAGGCAAGAGCCAGATTGCACAAGCTCTTTGGGGCCTTGTTGAGTTCATTTGTCTTCTATTATTGTGTTAACAAATTACCAAAACTTAATAGTTTTCAACAGTACCTGTTTATGATCTCAGAGTTCTTTGGATTAGAAGTCTGGATGCAGCCTGGTTCAGCTGGGTCCTCTGTTCAAGACCTCTCCAGCTTGATATCAAGGTGCCTGCTAGACTGGGCTCTCATCTGGAAGCTCTTAGGAAGATTCTGCTTCCATGTTCATTCTGATTTTTGACAGAATTCAGTTTTTTGCCTTTGTAAGATGGAATACCACCTTTCCTTGCCACATGACTCTCTTCACTTTCAAGAACAATACTAGGTCAAATTTGTATCATATTTCAATTCTCTGACTTCCCCTTTTGCTACAATCCTGAGAAAGATCTCTGCTTTTAAGAGCTTGTGATTACATTTGGCTCACCTGGATAGCCCCGACTACACTCCTATTTTAAGGTCATTTGATTAGTAATCTTAACTACATCTGTAGAGTTCCTTGGGCTATGTAGCAACACATTCACAGAGATAATACCAGAGGGCAGAAAAATTCTGCCTGCCATATGGTGTATTTATAATGCTCCTTAATGAAAACTCTGATACACCCTCAAACTACAAGATTTCTACTGCTGTTTCCCAAGGAAAGGGTATAGGGAGAGCAAAATTTTGCCCATTTAAGTTGCAATCTCATAATTGCAGTTTCTTTCCTCCTTCCCACTCTCTCCCTTGAACCATAAAATTAGCCCAGACTATTTTTAGCTGTGTGACTTTGGGCAGCTTACTTAAATTATCTGAGCCTAAGTATTTCTATTATGTAAAATGAGGATAATTACAGCACAAATGCAAAGGGTTGTTTTGAAGGTTAAATGTAAGAATTTAGGATAACATCAAACAGATATTAATATTTCAACAAAGAGACACAGAACTAATTAAAAGTGGTAGAGTCAAGAGCCCTGGTTCAGAGCTTGCAAATCTAACCCTGGTTGCCACTGGTTTAGCAGAATCACCTACGTGTCCCTGTTCTGTTCTCTGATTAGAACTTGGCTGGACTCCTGCCTAGTCTTGCTTTCTGTTGTTAAATTATTGTTTTGCTTTCTGTTCCATAGACTATGTTCCTCTTATTTTCCATGTTCTTATGATCCTGTTCCCAGTGACTCACGATTCAACATACTCTGACTCTACCCCCAACCAACTGCTTTACAGGCTCCAGACTTTCAATTAAAAACAGACCGTTTGCAGATGACATGATTGTATATCTAGAAAACCCCATTGTCTCAGCCCAAAACCTCTTTAAGCTGATAAGCAACTTCAGCAAAGTCTCAGGATACAAAATCAATGTACAAAAATCACAAGCATTCTTGTACACCAATAACAGACAAACAGAGAACCAAATCATGAGTGAACTCCCATTCACAATTGCTTCAAAGAGAATAAAATACCTAGGAATCCAACTTACAAGGGATGTGAAGGACCTCTTCAAGGAGAACTACAAACCACTGCTCAATGAAATAAAAGAGGATTCAAACAAATGGAAGAACATTCCATGCTCATGGGTTGGAAGAATCAAAATCATGAAAATGGTCATACTGCCCAAGGTAATTTATAGATTCAATGCCATCCCCATCAAGCTACCAATGACTTTCTTCACAGAATTGGAAAAAACTAAAGTTCATATGGAACCAAAAAAGAGCCCACATCGCCAAGTCAATCCTAAGCCAAAAGAACAAAGCTGGAGGCATCACGCTACCTGACTTCAAACTATACTACAAGGCTACAGTAACCAAAACATCATGGTACTGGTACCAAAACAGAGATATAGATCAATGGAACAGAACAGAGCCCTCAGAAATAATGCCACATATCTACAACTATCTGATCTTTGACAAACCTGACAAAAACAAGCAATGGGGAAAGGATTCCCTATTTAATAAATGGTGCTGGGAAAACTGGCTAGCCATATGTAGAAAGCTGAAACTGGATCCTTTCCTTACACCTTATACAAAAATTAATTGAAGATGGATTAAAGACTTACATGTTAGACCTAAAACCATAAAAACCCTAGAAGAAAACCTAGGCATTACCATTCAGGACATAGGCATGGGCAAGGACTTCATGTCTAAAACACCAAAAGCAATGGCAACAAAAGCCAAAATTGACAAATGGGATCTAATTAAACTAAAGAGCTTCTGCACAGCAAAAGAAACTACCATCAGAGTGAACAGGCAACCACACAAAATGGGAGAAAATTTTCGCAACCTACTCATCTGACAAAGGGCTAATATCCAGAATCTACAATGAACTCAAACGAATTTACAAGAAAAAAACAAACAACCCCATCAAAAAGTGGGCAAAGGACATGAACAGACACTTCTCAAAAGAAGACATTTATGCAGCCAAAAAACACATGAAAAAATGCTCATCATCACTGGCCATCAGAGTAATGCAAATCAAAACCACAATGAGATACCATCTCACACCAGTTAGAATGACGATCATTAAAAAGTCAGGAAACAACAGGTGCTGGAGAGGATGTGGAGAAATAGGAACACTTTTACACTGTTGGTGGGACTGTAAACTAGTTCAACCATTGTGGAAGTCAGTGTGGCGATTCCTCAGGGATCTAGAACTAGAAACACCATTTGACCCAGCCATCCCATTACTGGGTATATATCCAAAGGATTTTAAATCATGCTGCTATAAAGACACATGCACACGTATGTTTATTGCGGTACTATTCACAATAGCAAAGACTTGGAACCAACCCAAATGTCCAACAACGACAGACTGGATTAAGAAAATGTGGCACATATACACCATGGAATACTATGCAGCCATAAAAAATGATGAGTTCATGTCCTTTGTAGGGACATGGATGAAACTGGAAATCATCATTCTCAGTAAACTATCGCAAGGACAAAAAAAACAAACACCACATGTTCTCACTCATAGGTGGGAATTGAACAATGAGAACACATGGACACAGGAAGGGGAACATCACACTCCGGGGACTGTTGTGGGGTGGAGGGAGGGGGGAGGGATAGCATTAGGAGTGATACCTAATGCTAAATGACGAGTTAATGGGTGCAGCACACCAACATGGCACATGTATACATATGTAACGAACCTGCACATTGTGCGCATGTACCCTAAAACTTAAAGTATAATAATAATAAAATAAAATAAACAGACCCTGATCATAGTTGACCCACATTGGGCATGTCCTTGAGGCCTCTCCTAACAGATGCCAACCCTTTCCTCATTTGTAAAAAATAGTCAAAAATGTTAACAAAAAGACGTGGGATCTTTTTCTCCAAAGATCCTTCAAACCAATCCAAATTACCAGGAGCAATCCCAGCAGGCAGCTCAGAAGGTAGGAATATTCGGGAAACTTAGGATAATTTATCTAAGCAGCTAGGCTTAGATAAAATAGCCAATGCAAACCAGGAATAATTATTGGCCACCCCAGAAACAACCACCTGTAAAATAGTTTTCTTGTTAGAGTAATCAAACGAATGAGAAGTTAGCCTGCATCTGGTGTGCCTGTAATAACATGACCCAGTGGAGGATTTTCTTGGCTCAGACCAATGCGTGATTGTTCTCCCAGTGACCTGGGAACCCAAATATCAATTGCAGGCATCAATTCTTTCTGTGTTAAAATGCACGCCACCCTGTAGAAGACTGGCTTTAAAACAGCACAGACATGAATTATCACTGTATAAATTCATCCAGGGATTAACCCGGTTGAATGAAAGTGGATTTGAATATTTCTCTTCAGACAAATTAGAAGGAAGCTCTCCATTCAACCCCAAGCATGTCACTGAGATTAAGTACTTTGTTCTACACCACTATTTTTGTACAGTAAATAGCTAGAGTCAGGTAAGAAAACAGCCTCTCAAGAAAGGTTCAGTATTTTGCAAGATAGCTCTACACTGAGCCACTTCCATTTTTTGGCCCTGCCAGAGCCAAAATCCAAGACAAGAAATTATATTTCAAAGGATTTTGTAACCCATCTTACTCTGGCCAATCTCAGTTGTATGAGTACATCAATCACGTGTCTACTCATGTTTTCATGGCATTTTCACTTCTCCCAAGAGTTCACTGATAACAAAAATGTAAAATTCACCTTCTTCTTCTCAAACCATCAAGGTAATTAGTGAGGTTCTATGGCGAATTAGATATATAACTAAGTAGCATTGAATTCTTATAGGACTGAGAGGCTCCTGATCTCCTAGCACTGTTTTATCAATTCATGTTGGATACTTAAGTTCACAGCAGCAATTCTGTGGAAGTTGGCATGAGATCTAGGTCATGTAACCAACTCCTCTCAACAACTTTCTCGCTGGTTCCCTCTCCAGTATCACAGATTTGGTGCAGGGAATGGATTCTGGATTCAAAATGCATCTCTGAATCATTGTTAGCTAAATCTGAGGCAAAGCAATCAGATTGCATAAGGGAAAAAGAACGAGAAATCCAGTACATGCTCATTGCTTTGAAGGTACTGAACATTGTTTTTACTGCAGGCTTTAATTTGCACAATGAATAAGGAGATGATGGAGCTTCTACAAAGGAGATAACTGAAAAGGCTAGGATTCTTTGTTGTACAAAAGATGGAGGCTAGAGAGAAAGGTTTTTGGAATGTTCAAAAATCTTGGAAATCTCGGATGAGAGTGAGAGTCAGCAAAGCCAGAAAAATAAAATATAGGGATACATGATTTTTATATTGTCTTTTGTTAATGTGGCAAAACTTATCTATTTATAAGTGTTAAATCCAAGAACAATAGCAACACTATGCATAACTTAAAAGAATATGTATCTTGTAATGATTTTTTCTTCATTCTCTTCTAAAATAGATATAATTCCTGATGAAAATCAATGTCTCATCTTATATTTAAATGTCATTCCATTGAACATTTTATTAGTAATAATTCACAATTTAAAATGTGTATTTCAGCAATAAGAAATAATTCACTGGGCTTGAAAGAAAACAAACTTATTGAAAGTGGAAGAAATCTCCCTTTTAATTATTATACAAGTTTCTCCATCCAAATATTTTAAACACTTTCCAAAGAGTCCTCGGAATTTACTTTTTTATTTGAGAAATGTTTTAGATTTACAGAATTATTGCAAATATAGTGAGAGGGTTGCCATATACCCTATACTCAGTTCTCCATATTATTAACATCTTACATTAGTATTGTACACTTTCATAAACAATGAACCAATATTGATATATTATTATTAAATGAAGTCCATATGTTTTTCAGATTTCTTCAGCTTTTCCCCAATGTCATTTTTCTCTTCTAGGATCTCACATAAGAAATCATATTACATTAAGTTGTCATGTCTCCCAAGGCTCCTCCTCACTGTGACAATTTCTCAGACTTTTTTATGACCTTGAGAGTTTTAAGGAGTACTAGTTAAGTACTTTGTAGACTGTTCCTCAGCTGGGATTTGTCTAATCTTTTTTCTCATAATCAGAGTGAGTTAATGTGTTTTGGGAGGAAGACCACAGAGATGAAGTATCATTTTCTGTCACATCATATTAAGACCACATATTACCAATATGATGTTATCCTGGATTACCTGGCTTGAGGTAGTGTTTGTCAGGTTCCTCCACTGAAAGGTTACTACTTTTTCCCCCTTACACACTATACTCTTCAGAAGAAAGTTATTGCAGGCAGCCCACGCTTAAGGATAGGGGAGTTATTGTCCACTTCCTTAAAGGCAAAATAGCTTCATAAGTTATTTTAAATTATTCTACATGAGAAATTTGTCTATTCTCTACCCAATTTATTTTATCATTTATTTATATCAGTGTAGACTGATGGATATTTATTTTATTCTTTGATTTATAATGCAATATTCAGTTGGCTCCCTCCCATTTCTCTTTGACATACTGCCATCATTGTGGGGTGGCTGTTGATTTTCGGTTTATTGTTTCTTTGAGTTCTTTTGTTTGTTTGTTTTTTGTTTTTGTTTTATTTTCTGGCCCTGCAAGATACTCTAGGTTGATCTCGTATGTTTCTTGCACAGTCCTAGAATCAACGCTTGGAGCACTTCTCCATGGAGTTCTGATTCCTTTTATTAGACAGGGATTTTTCTTTTTACATATTAGGAAATACCCCTAAAGATGAATAAATCAAAGAACAAGACAAGTCCATGATAACGAGTATACAACAAAAAATACTTTATGTTTGCAAAATGCATTCTAATTTTCAAGTACATAGGAATTCATTTGAGCCTCAGAGATACCCTAAGAGGCAAGCAGGGTTAACAGTATTACTCCACTTTGCCAATGAAGAAACTGAGGCCTTAAGTCTTCTGTGATTGCCCAAGATCAAAGAGTAAGAGACTTGCAAGTCCCAAGCAAATGCCTAGATTTTCTAGTTTATAAATCAGTGCTATAGTGTCATTCCAAAATATACAAGTGAAGATGTATAGATGCCTAAAGGATGTGGCCAAACTTCTATTTGGTATTGCTATCAACAAGTTTTTCAGAAAATTAGAAATATTCAAAGAAAATTCTTAACCCTTAATTTCATAGAAAACATAATAGTTTCCTCAATAAACTCCCTGTCAGTAACAAAATACTGAACTGTCCAGAACAGATTATTTATTGGTGTGATTTACTATGTCATTCAATGAATAATTTCACTAGAAGACTTCACTTCTCATAAAGCAGTGGAACCCTTTGTACCATACTTTTAAGTAAGCACCCCAAGTTTTCCCCACTCAACAGCCAAGAAATTCAGCTTCTAAATCAAAACTCAAATATCAGTCAATTTCAGCCTTTATTTGTGTGTGTGTGTGTGTGTGTGTGTGTTAAAAACATCTACATAAAAAAACCAATAGGAGAATTAATGTGGATGTGAATTTGAAATCTTGAATATAATGATCTTATTAGCCAGAAATTTGTAAAATCAACTGCCCTGAGTCTCAGGAAATGAAATAGATTGTTTCTACGCAATGTGAGAGTGAAAGCAAGACCTATAGGAGGAGAATCATTAAAAAAGTAAGTTGTTCTATTTCTTTGTCAATTCTATAAAGTAAATAAAATTACTACCAGAAGTAAAATGTAAAAACTACCCAAATATGTTGTGAACCTCAAAGAGCTATGTCAATACTTTATGTTTATAAAATTTCTGTTTCCATTTAAAACTCAAACCAAGTTATATAGTTATTCCCTCTTTGGCACTCCCAGACTTCTCTGTCTATGCCTACATTAAAGCAAATTTTAAAGTAACTGTACTTGCTTATTCACATGCCAGTTCTTATCCCCAGACTATGCTTTCCTAGAAAAATACTATGGCGGGCACTTCAAAAATGATTCTAGAATGAGTGGATTCTTGACCGCCACCTCATCATAGTGTCAAGCTTTCCTAATTAGCTCAACCCAAATTAATGACCTTCTCTTCTCAACAACTGTAGTAGTTATGGTGGAAATACTCATCTGATATTCATTATGTAGCACTTCATGTTTTTATTTTGTGTATCTTATTTCTCCACTGGATTATAAATTCCTTTAGGATTACAATTGGAAGCTGTAGGCTTTTTATTTTTAAAATAAAGATGATCATATCTCTTCCTTATCTGTAAAATAAAGATGATTATATCCTGCAAGGCTATCACAAGATAATGCATGTAAGGTCATATAGTACAGTAAATGACATAAAGAAAATGGTCATTAGCTTTCACTTCCTCTCCATTTTTATTATTTCGTATTCCTCGTAGTTCCTATTACAATGCCTTGCACATAACAGGTACTCAATAAATGCCTGATGATGCATTGTGAGTGCTGAAAGTTTGAGAAAAAAAAGTTAATGTAGACCAAAGACTAAAAACCAAGGTCTAGGAATCGGTGGTTAACTTGAAGAAACAAGAGCTCTATTCTTCACATTGGCTCCGGCAAATGCATATTGTGTTATTACCATCGTGCAAAAAGTTTCAAAACAAATTGTTAACACAAATAATATTATGGTGCCTTACAGATCACCAGAAAGATAGCTAGCACTTTCAATAGCAGATGTTAAGGGTGAAAAGCTGGATTTCTGCCCAAACAGAAATGGAAGTTCTGCTTTTACTCAAGGTTAGAATGGTTAGGGTCATTAAGTAAAGTTTGGATTTTATTTGACAAGCAAAGATGGCAACAGATACTTTCAGAACCATCCACTGATCAATAAGCTGCAAAATGTCAACATTATATACTACAGCATATAATACAGCTGGTTTTCTTCACTTCCTCTCCTCATTGTCTTCCCCGTAGGGTAAAGCCTTCTTGCTCAGTAGTTTTTGATGGAGGATTTTACTACTCGAGAAAGTAGTGGGTCTGGATGGGAAATTAGGTTTTCATGATAATAAGGAATCACAATCAAATTTACTCCATCAGTATATTACAACTTCATATTCCCCTAAACCTACTGTAAATAAATAGTAAGATTTTAAAACTCTCATAAACATACATATGACAATCTCTGAAAAACCAGGCTATTTGTTTCTAAAAAAATCTTAAAGGGACTGATAAGGCTTAAGATTTAAAAAAAAAAAAAAGTTTGAGTACCAGTAGGAGAATTAATGTGGAGGTGAATTGTTTGGATGATACCAAAAGAAGAGAAATAATGAAGAGGAAAGGTGGTATCAGGGGAGAAAAGTTAAAATGAAAGCAAACACATAGAGTCTGTGAGATGTATTTAAATCTCAGAACCAAACTAGCTATCTAGGGGAGGCTGCTTTTCATCTTCCGAGTTGACACAGCCTTTTGAAACCTCTGTGGCTTTAACCTTTCATTATTGCCCAACACAGTCACCTGCCTTCACCCCTCACCCCAGTCTCTCAGCTGAGGTGCCAGAGAAGATGCCCTCAGTCATTCTGCAATAGCATGAGGCTTTTGCTGCTTTTACCTCAAAACTGGCCAGATTGGGAGATGTGAGTCTTGCAAGAAAAGATTTTTCTGTCAGTGCCAGCGTTTTTGGTGAGAGATGTAATACATCAAAGTGGAGAAGAGATGCAATCATGCAGGGAATGATTTCAAAAACTTTAATGAACCGTTTAAAATAAACTCATTTGAAGGTAATTTAGCAACACCACTTTTACAATTAAAAATACTATTTTAGCATGCAAATGCAGAACATTAGTCCCATGTCAGGATGGAAAATGAAGTGAAACTGAGGGGCTTTTGAAACATGAATGCCATCTCCGTAATTTCTCATCACTCCATGGCGCTCTTAGGCAGCCTAATGAAAGAATGAATTGATTTAAACAACATTGTGTTGGAGCAATGGGGTTTGAGGAATTAAATTAACTTGATGGTTGGTTGTAAGAGCCAGGCCCAGAATTGGCATTATATTGTTACTAAAATTAATTCTATCTTCTCCTAAGTTTTATTTGGGTATTTTTTTCTATTTATTTCTAAAATACCAACCAAGGGTTTCAACGATTAGCAGAATATTTCATCAGTACACTTTGATGTATTAACATTTGCTTAAAGATGTATATTAAGGCAAAATTATACTCTCTGGGAAAACAAATTGGAGTCCAACTGCTGCCCCTAGGAATTACAGCAGCAGCAGAGTCTTCCTTGGAAGGGTAATAAGAGTAACAAGCTGGAATGCAGACTAAGCCAAGACAGAAATTCTCAGTCTTTTTCTTCACC
Organism: Symphalangus syndactylus; assembly: GCF_028878055.3. Taxonomy (NCBI): domain Eukaryota; kingdom Metazoa; phylum Chordata; class Mammalia; order Primates; family Hylobatidae; genus Symphalangus; species Symphalangus syndactylus. The sequence goes on from NC_072428.2 coordinate 19,442,629, forward strand.
TCAAAACAGTTGACAAATCACATTCACATAGCACATCCATGGCTGTACCAGGTTACAGATTTCAGCATTCCTAAGACAGGCTGCAGGCTGTGGGCAATTCCCAATGCACTGGCTAAAATGTACAAGTTTTTCTCCCACTCGAGAAAGTCTATCAAAATGCTAGTAAGTGAAAGTGACATTATTATAGAGATAATCTTATGTAAGCTCGAATTTTTTAAAGTAGGTTATAAATTTTGTACCTTAACTGTTACAAAAAAGAAAACAGGTTAAAAAATAATAGGGATAACATGTATAGGCCAATGTGTATATATGCCAATAAGGTGATACCTTATGGATATGCACATTTTTTTTGCTACAAAGCGTTTCTCTCTTCACAAGTTTAACCGTAGTTGTTTTTTTTGTTTTGTTTTGTTTTTTTTTTTTGAGAAGGAGTCTCGCTCTTTCGCCCAGGCTGGAGTGCAGTGGCGCTATCTCGGCTCACTGCAAGCTCTGCCTCCTGGGTTCACGCCATTCTCCTGCCTCAGCCTCCCGAGTAGCTGGGACTACAGGCACCCGCCACTGCACCCGGCTAATTTTGTGTATTTTCAGTAGAGACGGGGTTTCACCATGTTAGTCAGGATGGTCTCGATCTCCTGACCTCGTGATCTGCCTGCCTCAGCCTCCCAAAGTGCTGGGATTACAGGTGTGAGCCACCCTGCCCGGCCAACTGTAGTTTTTTAATACCAGCCTCAAAAGATAATACTAAAATTATGTGCTCTTCTAATTGTAACAATATAATTAGTAGTAATTTTTACTATGTTTCAGCTGTATTGGGTGGCATGTTCCAGACACATAATCTACATTCCCTGTACTAATTCCCATGTAAACTCTCCAAGATAATATTGTATTCTCCCCATTTTAGGGAGAAACAAACTAGGGTTCAGACTTGCCCAAGATTTTACAGGTGGTGAATGGTAGAACTAGAATTTGATCAAAAGTCTGTGCTTAACTGTGACCTGGTAGTCACTTGTTGCCAATGGCAATGGCTCTGTGCAGGAAAAAAAAAAGTAGACATGAACATGGTGCTTTCATTTTTTTCCTCTTATACAAGACCTCTTGCATCTCTAGGAGCACTGTTCTCTTGCAAAAAGCTCTCTTGGGAGTCTGTATAAATATTCCCACCAGGAAGTGCTTGCTCAATACTTGCTTCTTTAAAGAAAAACTTCGAATCCAATTTACAAGTCACCTGAGAAAATGTGTCTTATTTTCTCCCAGCCTTTCCACAATCACACAAATGTAATTTTAAATGTTATCTTGTTCCTCCACGTAATCTCTGTAGACATTTTTTAAAGAGGACTTACAACATGTTTTTAGCAAAGACAGTATCTCTAAAACAAGCACATAACATTCTGAAGAGACTATTTTGAAGGGCACAACAGATGTTCAAAATTTTAAATTCTAATATATCTATTTTTTATAGTTTTTACTTTTAGAGTAGTTTTAGGTTTACAGAAATATTGAGCAGAAGGTACAGAAAATTCTCATATACAACCTTTCCCCAACGCAGTTTCCCCTATTAACATTTGCTTTAGTGTAGTACATGTATACAGTATATGAACCAATACTGACACATTATTACTAACCAAAGTCCACAATTTAGATTAGGGTTCACTGTTTGGGTTATACAGTTCTATGGGTTTTGACAGTTGCATAATGTCATGTATCCGTCATTAAAGGATCACACAGGATACTTTCACTGCCCTGAAAATTCTCTGTGCTCCAACTATTTGTCCCTCCTTTCCTACCCCTGAGCCCCAGGCAGTCACTGATCGTTTTATTGTCTCCAACATTTTTGCTTTTCCCAGAATGTCATATAGTTGGAATCATGCAGTATATAGCCTTTTCAGACTGGCTTCTTTCACTTAGCAATATGCATTTAAGTTTCCTTCATATCTTTTTGTAGCTTTAGTATATCTATTTTTATTTTAGTAACATGTTAAAAGAAGAAATACAAAAACGTGTCTCCTCCATCTTTCATCTACATTTTTAAAAAGTGCATAGGGGAAAATATGGGAAGGTAATTGGCTACAATACATTAGAATAGTGGGATTATGGTACATAGTTTCTTTCCCCTAATTTCCAGCTTGCAGATTTTGAATTTTTATTGAGACGTTTCTGAAAATATGGTTCAAAAAAATCAAAAAATAATCATGTCTCTTTGTTGTTCTTTTCCACTTATTTGTCATTCCAGCTATATGCTTTTCTCCCCTCTCCCATTTTTCCCATGTCTGGTCTTTTTGAGCCGAGTTAAAATTTTCTGCATATTTTACCTAGAGAGAGGGAAGATAAGAAGGAGAAGAAAACAAAAAGTCAAAGGAAAGAAACACATTTAGGAGGAGTCAATAACAATATATTTTAGATAAGCCCATGAGTACTCATGGCCCCCTTGTGGATTAATAAACAGTTAGGGCCAAAGAATACCAGCTTCGTGGCAATGAATCAAACAGAGCCTAATCCTGCTGTGCAGCCTCTCCTGTTCCAGGAAAATCACACCTCTCAGCCCAAATCAGGTAAAGCCTAGTTCTCATTATAGCTATGGTGTGTTGAGCCCTCTCTTCATTGTAAATTCTGTGCTAATTATTCTTCGTGCATTACCTTATCCGATTCCCACAGCAATGCTATGTGACAATTTAATAGATGAGAAAACTTAGGATCAAAGAGGTTGAAGAAGTTAAAAAGCTGGATTCAAACCCAGTTCTAAGTCAAAAATCTCTCATATCCACTAAACACTGCCACCAGTAATGATACGAAAAACAAAAATCAATACTTCCCTCATATAATCATTCCTGTCACAATTTTATTTGTTTCCTCTGTAAACAAGAGCTTTCACAGAGGAAAAAGGGAAGGGTGTCTAGACCAAAGACCATCATTTAGAACCTGTCCAGTCTTCCCATATTAAATGGAAGAATTAAGTAATTTATGTCTTTTTAAAGCTATTGAATGAATATCCTTTAGATCCAAGGTTCTCTGACTGGTGCAGCCTGAAGGATTTTGCAGACAATTAAACCTAAATTCAACTTCCAACTCCAACCTTCCATTTCCTATTTGACTGCTCTTATCTTCAATTGCTTCATTTATAAAATGGGGATTAAGTAAAGGGATTGCTGAATAAAAACCTACTCAACCAGTCATTCAGCTTAGAAATGTGATGAAGCAGAGATACAGATGTGAGGCTTAGAACATTTGGCCCTGAGTGGCATCCTTGCTTCCTGATTCCACCACCTGGAATCAGGTTACACGTGGTGGAATTACACCTGGTGGAGCAACCTTGGGCAAATTTCTTAACCTCTGTGTCTATTGCTTTATCTATAAAATGGGGCCTGACCCATTAGAGTGCCTGACCCTGGAGGTTGTTAGGAGGATTAAACTGGGTAAGAATATGTAAAACAATAGGGCAATGCTCATCTTACAGTCAGAATAAGAAGTTAGTATTCCTCAGGTTCATCTTAGTAAGGCTATTTCACCAAAGACTGGGAATGTGGGCAGAGAGTCAGTAATCAACATGTGAATAACTCAGAGGCTGTTTCTATGATATGAGTGACAGTCATTCTATTAAAATGCTGCATAGAAGCAAGGACAAGAGAGTTGCAGACAGTAACCAGGCATGTTAGAGTGCGAAAGACAAAGGTCATACTGCAGAAGAGGTATGTGACCCACAGTGCATGCACACTGCATATGCTTGTCATGCCAAACTCCTATTAATGTCAACAGGGATGGTACCAGGTTCAACAAGCAAAAAAAAAAAAAAAAAAAAAAAAAAAGGAAAGGAAAAGAAAAAGACCTGGAGGTAGCAAATGAAATGGAGTTTTATTCAGAGGAAACATACACAGGGACAGTCCAGTAGCAGCAGGCTGGGCAGGAGAACTGTAACTGCTTGCAAAAAGCATGCAGCTTACATAGCATTTTCACTTAGCATGCTCCCCCTGACAACTTCTACCTGGCAACCTTCATTTAACCCCAAACACAGGGCCTTAATCCCCTGTACAGCCTGCATTCAACAGGAATGGACAGGGATGCTCAGATGTTCCTCATAGACAAGGAACAAATTTCCAGGTTGGCTACTCCTTGATTCCTTAACTTGGAACTCCGAACACACATTGGAGTGTGTCTGCCATACAGGGTCATTCTCAGGGTGTGCTTAGTTAAGCTATTGTTGTCAGGTGCGTCTGCCATACACTCCACCCCAGCATACCTTTGAATGGCCCCCACATTCTTATCATGCCATTCTTCCATGAGTTCCCTGGGGCCAGGTATATGGAGCAGCCCTGTGGACATACTTATCACAACATCAAAAAAAGTAATAATAAGGATAATTTGTAAGACTGAAATGGCTCCAGGTACTCAAGTTAGCTGCTTGGATGCACCACAGAAGGGCCATGGTAGCAGAGGAGGAGAGGGGCAGCTCTTTTTTTTTTTAATTTTATTATTATTATACTTTAAGTTTTAGGGTACATGTGCACAATGTGCAGGCTTGTTACATATGTATACATGTGCCATGTTGGTGTGCTGCACCCATTAACTCGTCATTTAGCATTAGGTATATCTCCTAATGCTATCCCTCTCCCATCCCCCTACCCCACAACAGTCCCCAGAGTGTGATGTTCCCCTTCCTGTGTCCATGTGTTCTCATTGTTCAATTTCCACCTGTGAGTGAGAACACGCAGTGTTGCGTTTTTTGTCCTTGTGATAGTTTGCTAAAAATGATGGTTTCCAGTTTCATCCACGTCCCTACAAAGGACATGAACTCATCATTTTTTATGGCTGCATAGTATACCATGGTGTATATATGCCACATTTTCTTAATCCAATCTGTCGTTGTTGGACATGAAGAGAGGCAGCTCTTGAGAGTTCCAACAGTCTGTTTTGTTTGACAGAGAGGCCACCATCTGCTCCTAGTTGGCAAAGAGGTTTGCTGCACACCATCTATGGGCAGAAGGTGAGATACTTAGTAGGTACAAGAAAGGACAAGTCATGGGGATGTAACAAGACACGGGAAGTTGTGTCATTCTGAGAGAGCACCACTCTGGCAATGGTCTGGTGCCTGGTTTACGATACTCAATGTACTGGCCACCCACAGTGGTGTTTTGTGGGAGGCAAGAGTAAGACAATGGGGGTAACATAATTGTCCATAATGAGAGGACAATAGTCCCACTGCACAGAGAAAACCAAGATTCATTATTTTAGAATTACAAGGGGGAGCAGTGTGTAAAATAGGTGTGACCTGTATATCCTGTTCTAGGTCCTTCCCCCATGGAGGGGAACAATTGAACCATGGGGGGCTGGTTTGCCATTTCCGGGGCCACATTATGATGTGTTCCCTTGTGGGTAGGTCCTGTGGCAAGAACAATAGCAGTTTACCTTGAATCCCCAGTTGAGGCAAAGATGTACTGTCCATTGCACTGTCCACCTGAATCCTGGCGGTGGTGTCAGGTCCTTGCACAGGAAAGTGTATGCACAGAAGTGATGAGAACGCACATGATCATTCAGGGTGCAGGTGGCTGATGGTAAGCAGCATCTCCTGCCAGATTTGTTGCTTCAACAGCTCATTCATTGGTTCAGTCAGCCCTGCTGCTGTAGAGTTGTTTGGCAGGTGGAAATGCCAGTGGATATCCAGGGCTTCCACCCATCCCTGCACTTTATCTCCAGTAAAGTGCGAGCCCTGGTCACTGTTGATATCAGCGGGGACGCCATAGGCTACACACAGCTGCTCTAGTTCTTTCATGATGGCTTTCTGGATGGCACTTTTGCTGGGATATGCCTGCAGCAGCCCTGTGCAGGTGTCTGCACAGTCAAGGCAAAGCGGCAGCCATCCGATAGAGGAAAAAAGTCCTATGTAGTTACCTGCTATCATGGGCTCTAACCCCAGGTGATGGGTCCAGTATCATATGGCAAGGGCCTGGAGCGTTCCTTGTAGCAGCCATATGATGAGTCCCTTGAAGATGGCCCAGCTACCAGTGCACAGGACTCTTGGGTCCAGCTCATGGAGGAAGACCATCCAGGTGGCTCATAGCTCACCCCATTGGCTACTGTGTCCTTTGCCTGTATCAAGCCAGGAACTATCAGTGGACGACTGGATGGCCACAGATGTCCAAGCACAAGAATTGCCTTACCATGAGCCATGTATGTACCAGGCCTAGTCATGAATTGGACTTTGTCCCTCCTGTATGAAGGAGGGAATCTGTGAGGTTCAGTGGCCTCCATCAGTTCTCATATAGGTGACAGGACCAAGCATCAATTGGAGCTCCGCGCTCACAGTGTAATTGGTTGATGTGCTCCTCTGTTGCAAATAAGTATGTCATTTGGCCACAGTTTGTGTCTGGCATTCCCAGACTTTGGTTTCTGCAAGGTGTCCTTTAGCCAACCTGCTATGAGGTGCTGGGTGCATAATAGCACCCCCTTTGCAATGCCCTGCATTTGTTGTAAGGCATGGTATGTAGTGCAGAGTTGCTGTTCCATGGCACTACATCTAAATTCAGCCCTCTTACATAGTTAAGACCAGAATCTCAAAGGCATATGTTTATGCTCTTGCCTTTGCCAGAGGCCCCACCTAAACTCCTCAGGGTAACGGGCTATATCAAGTTCACATGGCTGTCCCTGCACTAGAACTCCCAAGGCTTATGTTTATTCCACCACAAGTTTTCAGAGACCTCATCTTCATCTGTGGACCAGTCCCAGTGTTATATAGGCCTAAGGAGTTGGGCCAAATGGTGAATAAAAGGACGCCTATACCCTAGAAGGCCTAAGAAGGTTTGCAACTACTTTGGTGTGGTAGGGCGTGGGTGGGCATGCACCTGATCCATAACAGCGGACTGAATGACTATGGTCTTGCCTAACCAGATGACACCCAAATATTTGACTGACAAGCCCAGACCATGGATTTTGTCTATGTTGATCACCCATCCACTGCTTTCCAAGTGGGACAGCAAGGTGGGGACTGCAATTTGTAAGCTGGAAAAAGACTCAGAAGTTAATGGAAAAACCTCGCCAGGGTGGTATCCTTGGGGCAAGATGGTAAAGGTCCACTGTTCTTCCCAGGTGAATGCAAATTGGTCTTGACTCTCTGAGGCAATGAGGATGCTGAAAAAGGGTTGGCTAAATCTATAACAAAATGACATTTGCCCAGCGCCTCTCCTACCCCTGTCAGAAGGCAGGCAACATTGGGAACAGTGGCATACACTGAGGGGACCAACTTAATTCCTGGCAATCTATTATCATTCTCCATGTCCCATCAGGCTTCCACATGGGCCACACAGGGCTGTTGTACAGGCTGTGCACTGGCCTTATAATGCTTACCCAGGCTAACTCCCTAACATTCCCCATCATTTCATCACACACATCCCGACCCACACCCCAGCAAGCAGTATTTCAACAGTACCAGTGTCTACTTTGCGTTTCCCCTGATCATACTCTTCACCATCCTAACTCTCAACTCTCAATCCAAATGCCCCGACAGTGGTTTAGAGGGTCAAGCATGATAGGTTATCAGTTCCCAAGATGTACCCCAGGATGGGAGCTATATGCTAAATAGAGTTTTGATGTTAGTCTCCTAAATTGTAATACTAATTCAACCTGTCTGACTTCCATGGCCCCGCCCATAACCATCTATGTTGTTAAAGACCTTTTGGAACCAATGAATTTTACCATATACGAGTACATTCAGCACCAGTATCTACTAGGGCAAGAATAGTCTGTTTATTCTTTGGTGACCAATATATGGTTAGTTCTACAAGTGGCCTCCAGTCCCTGGACACCCCAGCCACCACTGCTTCTATCAGGACTCCAGGGCCATCTTCCTCCTAGTCTAAAGGGGCTGGTGACTGCCTCCCTTTGCAGGAAGGGCAGTGGGCTGGGCATGAGGCTCCTTAGGGAAGTGCTATTCTGGCTTAAGCTTCTGCCATAGTCCGACCAGAACAACATCAGGCCATCCATCTGCTCTCCCAGTAGGCATTCCTGCCACTACCAGGCCACACCACATCTGTGGGCAGACCACCCTGATGAGACCGTTGTCTCCTTTCCTTTGGCTCCTCTGTCTTTCATTCCAGCAGCACACACCCCTTGTCTACACAGTTTGACTGTCTCCCCTAAGTCAGTGGTCACCCAAAACACTAGCTGTCCTACCAAGAGGTCCAGGATAGACATTAACACACAGTATCAGTATCGATGGGTTGGGTTGTGTGCCGAATGGGAGCTGGCTTCTTTTGTGCCTGCAGTGAAAGGCTCATGATTGGGAGCTTTGTAATGCTCAGTGTAGATTGCATGCTTCATTCCTAATTCCCAGAGGATGTCTCACAATTCCTCCATAGTCTGCCATCGCAAAGGAGATGTGGGGACTCCCCCCTCATTTGCCTTAAAGCTGTCAACTACCCAGCAGAGGGTGATAGCCTGATCCCCATTACTGGCATCACAAAGGTGCTGCCTCAGGGCTGGGTAGTTTGTGATGGATGCCATTTTATTCATTGGGAGTCCAGAAACTCTCACACCCTCCATCCCTATGTCCCATAGACGGAGGGGCCACCCCAATCGACTCTCTCCCCTTCTGTCTGAGCCTATTTTCCAGCTCCACCAATTGTACAGTGGTGTAGTGCTGCACTGCAGTGTGCTGCCGTCTTTTAGGTAGGGACAAGTCTTGTGGGGCTACACCCTGTGGGAGCAGTTGGTCTACTTTTATTTTGGTGATGACCATTAGATGCACAGAGAAGATGAAGATGGGAACCTCTATGAGCTTGTCCCAATCTTCACCCTCCTCCCCACTACAGCCCTCCGTTAGGTCCCAGGACTTACAGTCCCACGATTGTTTAGTCCTGATGGTGGCAACCTTCAAACCAGCTACCTGACAAGCCAGGGTCTCCACTTTGTCATTCCATGCCCACAGGTCCCGGGAGAGTAAGGTCTTGGATGTTTCCGCCCTAACTAATCTAGCATCTCTTTCGAACTGCAGTTTGTCCTATAACTGATAAACCCTTACCTGTGCTGCAAAATCAGCCTCCACGGCTGCTCAGTGCTCAGTCACAAGCGGCAGCCAACTGCAGCTGCCACGGCTCAGGCAACTGACCCTCCTTCAGTCAGATCTGTCCCCCACAACAACTCTTCCAGACCCTTCAGCATTTTGGAGGAATTCATATACTCAGTGGGCCCCATTCATCAAAAAGAGCAGTTATAGGCCCCCACATAGACGTGGACAGCCAGCTCAGGATGTCCCCTGAAGATTTCCCTTCCCTGACTCCATTGTCTCAATGCACACAGGATTTTCTCCACCCTCCTGGCTGGCTCGCCAATTGACATGCCAGACCCTTATTAACTTTAAGAGACATCACCAGGTTCAAGAGGCCAAAGAAGACCTGGGGCCAAGCAGCTAAGCAAAGGAGACAAAGAGTTTCATTAACAGGAAACTTACACACAGGGACAGCTGAGTGGCAGCAGGCTGATAAGGGGAACTGTACAGCTCAGTGACCACGGGCTGGGCAAGAGAATCATATGATGCAGGGGCAGGGAGCTGGGCAGGAGAACCACGACCACTTGCAAAAAGCATGCAGTCTATATAGCATTTTCTTTTAGCACCCTGCCCCTAACAGCCTCCCCCGGCAACCTTCATTTCATTTAACCCAAAAAGGGACTTTGATCCTCAATCCCCTGTACAGCTCGCATTCCATCAGACAAGACTCGAAATTCAGAAGTTCTTCATAGCTAAGGAATAATCTACAGCATAGCCACACCCAGGTTCCTTAGCTCAGAACTCCAAACACACATTCGGGTCCATCTGCCACACAGGGTCATCCTCAAGTTATGCTTAAGTTAAGCTATTGCTATCAGGTGCATCTGCCATGCAATGCTAAGCAGCTTGGCTTAAGAGTGATGGTTTGCTGAAAAGGATCCTGGCTTTGGCATCAAATAACCCTTGGACCAGATCCTGGTCTCACCACTTATTACTGGTGAATTCTTGATAAATTTATTGAAAATTTCTGAACCTCTTACTCCTTATCTATAAACTAGGAATAAGATGACCCTGGTACAGCTGGGAGGATTAAATTAAGAGACCTAACATGTAAATTACCTAGAAATGCCTGGCTGGTCTAAAATTGGGATTTATTTGTATGTTGCCTCTTTGGAGAGATAATTGTGCCAAAAGGAGAGGGTAACAAGATCCTTTATCTACACATCATGTCCATCAGGAAAAATTATGTCACCACATTGTAATTTTCTCTGGTCAAGTCCTCCTCAAAAGTAAGAAAATCGTGGGTAACCCCAAATCACACATTTCAGAAAGACACAGCAAGGAGTTGGCTATTCAATGATCCAGGGTTATCTTTTTTCTGTCATCATATCAATGTCTTCTCTTGGCCTATCTTTTCTAATTGGAATACGCTTTTTCTGAACAAATTTCCATTGCTCCACTTATCCCACAAGTCTGTAGGTCAGTGACACCTAGAGAAAAGGGAAGCACTGAATTTTGCTTTTCATAAACAGAACAAGCTTAAGCAAGCCACCTTTTCACATCGGGGAAAAGCTCTTCTTGGCTTGAAAAACTCAAGGCTCCTACCAAACTAACTTATTTTAATTGAACCCAGGTTTTCAATACCTAATATGAAACTGGGTTGGGCGCAGTGGCTCATTCCTGTAATCCCAGCACTTTGGGAGGCCAAGGTGGACAGATCACCTGAGGTCAGGAGTTCGAGACCAGCCTGGCCAACATGGCGAAACCCCGTCTGTACTAAAATACAAAATTTGGCTGGGCATGGTGGCTCATGCCTGTAGTCCAAGCTACTCAGAAGGCTGAGTGAGAGAATCACTTGAACCCAAGAGGCAGAGTTTGCACTGAGCCAAGATCATGACACTGCACTCTAGCCTGGGCAACCAGAGCAAGACTCCACCTCAAAAATAAATAAATAACTAAATACACAGAAAAATTGCAACTCAAGATAGAAGAAAAATTTTAGAAGAATTTATGCTCTCTGTGAGGTTGAGGATGTTAAAGAATGAAAACAGGGTCAGAAACCTAAAAAAAGAAAAAAGAAAAGTGAGTTTGTGCTCACAAAGGAATTAAGGAAAATGAAGAAGCGCTTTGCAAACACACTGACAGAGAGAGGCTCAAGAGAAAATGAGCCTCCTAATGAAGGAGGAGGCATGCTAAATTAATTATGCCTTTGAAATATTGACCTCATTCCTTAAAGCTATCACAACCCTGAAAAGAAAGAAAAGACATTTGTACAAGTTAGAAGTAATGGAGCCTGTAAGGAATTAGCCGTCTATCAAGACCAATAAAGGGGATATTTAGAGAACTGGAAGAAATGCACATCAACAGGTCTCAGTGCCTTTTACTTACAGGCAATTTCTTGAAATAGCACTTAGGTTTTCTCTTCTGAAAAGAAATATAAACATTATCTGAAAGCTCAGCAGAATAGCAATGTGGATTGCACAACCCAAAGTAGAAAAGCCCTTGAAATTGCAGACTTCCAAGTATGATGGCTCCAATAATAGAAACAAAATGTATACATAGGAAGGCTTTATTAAAATAAGTCTACACTGAGCCTCAGGGTTTTTGTGGGGTATTTTTTTTTTCAATAACATTGATAAAATAGGAGTGGTCATCACTGGAACGTTTATTAAATTCCTTGTTTATTAACTGAGTAATTTGAGCAAGTCACTTTCTGAGTTCAGTTTTCTAAGTTCATTTTCTCCTCTTCATATTCTACTTAGTTTTTTTGAAGATTGACTACACATGGATAAATGATAGAAAGTGCTGAGCAGACTGCCTGATGTACCGGAAGCCATAATTATCATTGATCGTTATTATGATCACTCCATTTACAGTTGATAAAATGTTCCCACATCCTCCTTGAGTTCTCACTTCCTGTTGTTGCATTTGCTCTCTGAATTTATTTCTCTGTAAAGTCACGGTACTTGCCTAGCATGGTAGCTGAATGTGGATATAAGTTGAGTGGCATCTAAAGGCATAGGTTTAAATCCCAGTTCCTCCACTTAATTGTGTGACTTAGGGCAAGTCCTTTGACTTGTCCACATATCTCCTTTCTCACCCACAAAATGGGAAAATTGAGACCTATCTACCTATCTTTCAGGGCTATAGTGAGGACTAAGTGAAATCATGTATATAAGGGCTTAACATAGTAACTGATATACCACAAGCACTCATGAATGAGCAGTTGTTGCTATTGTTATTATAACAATAATATGGTGGGGCTTTGTTTGTTTGTTTGTTTTGACGGAGTTTCACTCTTGTTGCCTAGGCTGTAGTGCAACAGCATGACCTCGGCTCACCGCAACGTCCACCTCGCGGGTTCAAGCAATTCTCCTGCCTCAGCCTCCCGAGTAGCTGGGATTACAGGCAAGCACTACCATGCCTGGATAATTTTGTATTTTTAGTAGAGACAGGGTTTCTCCATGTTGGTCAGGCTGGTCTCGAACTCCTGACCTCAGCTGATCCGCCCACCTCAGCCTCTCAAAGTGCTGGGATTACAGGCATGAGCCACTGCGCCCAGCTTACAATATTATCTCTTGATCTTATGAAAGGGAAGCTCTTCTTTGGTGATATCAGGCTGTCTCATGTGTACTCAAAATAAGGGTACAAATAGGGAGTAATCTGAAAGCTCAAAGCTACATGTCCTCCAGCCTAATATCTTTGTTGAAATCTCACCTAGGAATTTATGCCTTCTTTTTAAAACTAGAAGTAGAAATTTCTTTTTTAAAAATAGAAAGTGTGGGGGTGGTGAGTCATTCACAACTTAGAATGAAGTGGTTTAAATTCAAATGTTTGGTTCCTAACAGCTATTAAAATTAGTACAGAGAAAAGGAGGATTTAGATGAGGAATGGAAGAGTCATGATGATTTGGTGATGAGGGAAAGAGAGACACCAAAAGAAAACAACAGTAGTTCATGCTCATTCATCATCCATCTATCCAATCATTCAAACACGTATTATGTAGCATCTACTATGCACAATGTCTAAATGCCTAGCAATTAACATAAAGAGACGCCACTCCTATATTCAAGGAGTCTGCAGGAGAGTGGGAGTAAATAAGCTTGAAATCAGTACAGTGCATACATAAGTGCTATAACCTCTGAGTATACCCATTGTTTTGGAATCACAGAATATGATGAGGGAAAGGTAGAAAGATAAGGATAAAGTCACTGAATGGGTCCTGGAAACAAAGTGTCCTGTGAGCTATCTCTGTCAGTTCTCAGTAGAGGATAAACTGAAAGGGGCATATTTCAGGCTGAGGGAATGAAGGCATGAAAAAGCATGACTGATTGGAGACCTACAGGTAATTCTGTATGATTCAGGCATCGACAATTAAGAAGCAAGAAGGGGAAAGGTAGTAGGCCAAATAGAGAGGGGCAAAATTGGACTCACTGAATGGTTTTGTAAGCAAAAAGGTGGCACAGTCACATATTCCTTCTAAAAATAATATTCTTGGATATTATTGATTAGAAAAGGTAAAGATTAAAGAAAAGGAGCCCAGTATAAAGGCTGTTGAAGTATATATCAAGAGATGCTGACGATCTGAACTAAGGCAGTGGTAAGGGTAATGGAAGATAGACTTATTTCAGGAGCTAGATTTGATAGGATTTGTTGACCACTTGTTTTCAGGAGGCATATAGAATGACACTGAGGTTACTGGTTTGGGTGATTAAGTGGATCATAGTGGCATTAAACTCAGAACGATGGAAGGGGGAATGTACTCAGAGGGCAAGTCTCACAAATGTGCAAAAGGCCAGCTTCCTAGAGGAAAAGGAAGGAATTGGACACAACTCATTTGAAAGAATGCTGGGAATAAAAGGACTATAACAATTGCAAATAGTTATTTGTGTTATTCTTATTTGACACACTAATAATCTGAAAGTCAACATCCTTCAACAGTCCAGCTGCTTCCTTTAACTGAAGATTGACAGTTCAGCCCGGAAACAGCATCAGTACACAAACGAGAGTGCCATAAACTTTAACGAGCTTTAAAAAATAGCTAAATAAGTGTTAATTTCTCTCAACAGCTGGAACATTTCTTCCTGGAGTTGCTAAGTATTAATAATATATTTCTGTAAGTAAATCCAGGGAAGCTGAACTGGTAGGAGGCCTTGCTCAGGTTATCCTGGTGAATATTTCCGCCCCCCTGCCCCCGCCAACTGACCAGGATCTAAAGAGAAAAGTCAGAAGATATTGCTGTCATATCCTACACATCCAAGGTACTCACAGCCAATGTCTCTAGAATGCCAATGAAAAGACCCCTAAAAATTTGGGAGGATCTCCAGAAAGTGATCAAAATACCTACACGCCATAAGGTAGTACTAAGCTGGAATTCCAAGGCTGTGATATGACAAATCATCCAGGCTATATCCTCCAAACATTTTCCACACTTTTTTTTTTTTTTTTTTTTTTTTTTTTTTGAGACGGAGTCTCGCTCTGTCGCCCAGGCTGGAGTGCAGTGGCGCAATCTCGGCTCACTGCAAGCTCCGCCTCCTGGGTTCACGCCATTCTCCCGCCTCAGCCTCTCCGAGTAGCTGGGACTACAGGCGCCCGCCACCACGCCCGGCTAACTTTTTGTATTTTTAGTAGAGACGGGGTTTCACCGTGGTCTCGATCTCCTGACCTCGTGATCCGCCCGCCTCGGCCTCCCAAAGTGCTGGGATTACAAGCGTGAGCTGACCTCTATGTGGTTACTTTAGCAAAAGAATGGGGTAAGAAGGTGCCATTTACTGAAGACTTACTGTATACACAGATCTATGTTACATTTGCTGCATCTAATATTTCAATCACCATAATCACCACCCCGTGAAGGGAATACTATTATTTCTATTCCCCTTCAACAGATGAAGAAATCAAAGCTCAAAAAATAGGAGTGATTTCTTCAGAGTTTGATAGTAAGTGGCAAAGCCAAGATTCAAGCAGAAATGTCTTTGTGGCCAAAACCAGTTCTACCACCACACTGCAATGTCTTAATACCTTTATCATTTCAATCCCAATTTTTAAGAATGTGTCAGAAACACCCTAAAATACTTGCTAACTTTGCTCAGAAACTATAATAAATGTGATTCAACTTTCCTTTTGTGTCCAAAAGCCTGATCATTTATTAAGCCTACCCAGAGACAACCTATCAATGAACACATCATCCCAGGTGTGGATTTAGGGTTTGTGATTTGAACAAGAAAGATAGATAAATATTATTACTTGAGCCCTACAACTCTCTAATATTAAATATTTCTATAATATTTCCTCTGGGCTTCTCTTGGCAGTAATGTATTTTTTTAGCATTCCTCCACTTTTTGCCACTTTAATCTGTTCTGAATAGAACAATATTCTCAGTCGGTCAAAAGTGCCATTTCCTTTTACAACCAAGGTTTTGCACAATGATACTAAATAATATAAATGATGTTTGATTTGATGACTGCTTTATGCTTTCTGCAGCCTCTAGTGGGACCAGACACTAGGGCTTCCCCTGTAAATTTGGCCAGCTCCCCAATCCGGTGCAGCTATCAAGTTCTCCCCTGGAAAATTTAAATCTCTGTTTAAAACATTAACTTCTTCTTCATTTAATTTTTTATTGCTAAAGGTTTACAGCTGACTTTATGGCCCTGGGATGATTAATTTTTAATGCCTTTCTTTCTTTATTCTTTGATGAACTTCCTCCATTTTCAATTTGAATGCAACTGTACTTTTTCTAAAAAGCATTTATCACTTGCTGGTTTGCATATTTCAGACAACCAGAGGTGGCTGATGCAGAGTGGAAGGCAGGCATTCCTGCAGAGAGTAACTGAAATATAGACAGTAACTCTATGCCTTTCATGTGACTCCTGTTGATAGCCAACCCTCTAGCATCAGTAAATCTTCCAGCTCTAGGTCTTGGCAGGCAATGAATTCCCTGAGAGGTTTATCATACTAAATCCTGTCATTGTCATGCATAACGTACGGATTGAGTTGCATCTTTCAAACTACTGAACCATCATTAGGGAAAACAAATAGATGAAACACACCTTAAAAACAATTTCTATCTGCTTCCACTCACCTACCAAAAAAACAAAGCCAAAAGAAAATGAGGATTTGTTTTGCAAGTCAAAAAATCCCCAGCTTTTTATGTTCAGACAGCATATAGCCATTTAAAATGATGTAGAACATTTAATGACATGGAAAAATATTCATATATATTCAGTGAAAAAAAAGCAGGTTACAAAACAGTGAGTATAGCATAATCAATTTTTAAAAGCTATATGTATGCATAAAAAGACAGAAAATGTATAATGGTTTTCTTTGAGGATGATAGAAATGTTTATTCTTATTCTTCTTTGCTTCTCTCTGCTAAGTTTTCCACATGACTATACACCGCTTTTGTAATTATAAAAATAACTTATTTAAAATATAAATTTCTTACATTTAGGTAATAAATGAAACTAAGTAAATAATCAGAGATCATATTCTTGAGAATGTAGAGAAGACATGAGAGATGTTGAAAATTAATAGTAATATTATAAATGCTTGAGGGGATAGATATCCCATTCTCCATGATGTGCTTATTTCACATTGCATGCCTGTATCTAAACACTTTATGTATCCCATAAATATATGTACCTACTATGTAACCACAAAAAATTTTTTAAGAAAAAATAATATTTATCCATATATTAAGGGCATTGATAGGAGCATTACGTTCCTAACTCTCAAAGTATATAGTGTTATCCACATGTTACAAGAATGAAAGCCAAGGCTCAGGAAAATATATAAGTTGTCTAAGTTTGTATAGATCATCAGGATCAAGGAAGATAAATCCTAGATCCCTGTGACTTCAAAATGTTTGTCATTGTCACGGTGCTATACTGCCTTAATTGAAGTGCATTTCTATACACAGCTGAGCTACCACATTTATTCAATTTTTTAATAGAGAAATAATGACTCCCAGCTCCAATGATATTAATAAATCAAAAGCATATTTCTAAATTATTTTTATCCTTACTTTTTTATTTTACTTATTTATTTATTTAGAAATAGAATCTTGCTCTGTCTCCCAGGCTGGAGTGCAGTGGCACAATCTCGGCTCACTGCAACCTCCGTCTCCCAGGTTCCAGCGATTCTCCTGCCTCAGCCTCCTGAGTAGGTGAGATTACAGTCACCCACCACCATGCCCAACTAATTTTTGTATTTTTAGTAGAGATGGGGTTTCACCACATTGGCCAGGCTGGTCTCAAACTCCTGATCTCAGGTGATCCACCCAACTCGGCCTTCTAAAGTGCTAGATTACAGGCGTGAGCCACCATGCTCGGCTATCCTTGCTTTTTTAAAAAATGTATGTGCATGTGTAAATTAATATACTAATTATTTCCATTACAATTAATAAGCATGTTACAGTTTATGGTGCATTTTTCATATCTACTAGTCTCCCCATTTGATTTATTCACTATGTAACTCTAATATCATCATAAATTATAATGTTCAACAACTTGTGTAGAAAAATAAATTAATATATAAAGAAAAAATTTAGACCTTTGTTCCTATTTTGTCTCTAGATAAACCAAACAATATATCTATACATATATGTATATATTTTAAACTGGTTACCAGGTAATATAAGTCATAACAAAAAATATTGCTTATTTAATAAGATAATTTCCACTAATACTATAAACTATGGGTTTTATCTTCTGTTTGTGAAACTGCCAGTAACTGACATTTAGCCCTTGTCTGAGTCATAATTTGACAGACAATCACAGTCAAACTCTTCTAAATTGATGATCATTTGTAGTCTTAAAATGTGAGCTTCTCTTGCCATTAGCAATGTTGTTTTATGGTGCTAAATGCTCTCCTCAGCTCCTGTTGATGTAACAGCAATTACATAATAATGTCTAAATATTTTCACATTCAATGGCTCTATAATCAACTAAGTCACAGAAATCATTTGTTGACATGTCAAAGATAATGAGATCAAATATAAGCCTTCCAACACTGGAGACTCAGGGCTATCTGCTTAGGAATCCTATGTTATTCTTGTTTTAAATAACTTCAGTTTCCTCATCTGTAAAATGGAGATTATGATGGTTACAACGGTATTTAAATAAGTCACCATACATGGTACCTGGCATAGAAGCCACACGTAAACATTAGCTCTCACTTTTATAAAAATGAATATTGTTGATGCCCATGATGAATGGGGGTTGTGCGAATTTTCAAAGATGTATCTCATTAAACAGACAAATCTGCCCATTCTTCATAGCTCCATCCATCCACACAGCCTCCCTCAAATTTCAGAAGTACTCAATGTGCAAAGAAGCCTGTAGCATCTAGCTGTTGTTGCAATATCCGCCATTTCTGCTACCCACCTAATCCCCATTCTCCCTGTCTCTCCAAGCCTCTCAGATTTAAAAGCCCACAGATGCTACAGTTTCTATGAGCAAAAACACAAGGGTGACTCCAGAATTGAGCACCCTCTGCTGCATGGATCACGACTGTTCCTGGGATCAGGCACAGGTGGCATTTGCTTGTCAGAGTGTCAGCAACTTTGCTAGGGGCTCTAGTTCCCCTAAGGTCTGAGCTCCTTCTGATGTAGATGAAATTGAGGAATAGAAGCCAGTGGACAGGAGCCAGGCAGCCTGGCTGGCAGGCAAAAAGGCAGTTCCCCAGTGGTACCATCCTACCCCAGAACTGAGCCTAAAGCTGAGTAGTGGCTGAAAACAAGGTATAGAATTCTGTGGTCCTGGAAGGCATTTATGGAAATGCCCTTTGATGGCTAATTTTAAATGTCAACTTGACTAGATTAGAAATACCTAGAAATTTGGTAAAGTATTATGTTTGGGTGCATCTGTGGGGGTGTTTCCTGAGGAGATTGGCATTTGAGTATGGGTAGACTAAGTTGGGGAAACATCCACCCTCAATGGAGGCAGGCACCAACTCATTAGCAGAAGGCCTTCATAGAACAAAGAGGAAAGATGAATTTCTCTCTCTCTCTCTCTCTCTCTCTCTCTCTATCTCTCTCCCCCCACCCAATTTCTCCCTCTCCTGAGGCTGAGATACATCTCTCTTCTCCTACGCTTGGATATAAGCTCTCCAGCCTTTGAACTTCAAGACTTATACCAGCAGCCCATAGGCTCTCAAGCCTTGAGATTTGCACTGAGCCATGCTACCTACTGGCACCCCAGAGTCTCCAGCTTGTAGAAAGCCTTCCATGGACTTCTCAACCTCCATATTCACGTGAGCCAATTCCCCTAATAAATGTCCTCTCATTTATCTATACAGTCATCTCTGGGTATCCATAAAGGTTTTTTTCCAGGACAACCTCCCCACACGCAGATACCAAGCTCAAGTCCCTTATATAAAATGGGGTAGTATTTGCACAAATGCAGATTCTTTCCTATACTTTGTGTCATCTTTAGATTACTTATAATACCTAGTACAATGTAAATGCTATGGAAATAGTTGTTATAATGTATTCTTTTTTATCTGCAGCATTTTTTTATTGTTTTCCCAAATATGTTTTATCTGTGGTTGTTTGAATCCACAAATACAAAGTCCATGAATATATGAATATGGAGGGCCAACACTCTATCTATCCTATAGGTTCTGTCTCTCTGAAGATCCCTGACTAACCCAGTCCCAAAACCAGGACTTGGGATACACAGAGTGGCTCAGGTACCAACCAATCAAATAGATCACTGGAGCAGAGTTTGTTCAGGGATAGCCTTCAGACAAACCTGTTAATCATTAACCATTTAGATGACAGAATGCAGGCATATCCAGGAAATTCCAGGGATGAGTAGAAAAGGCAGTCTGAATGGCAGAAACACTTGAGGGAGGCAGCAGTTATTTGCCAACTAAGATGAAGGTGCTTCATGTTCTACCTACCCTACCGTAGGACTACTTTTGTGTGTACCAGCTGAAGCTAAGCATAATTCTTGAAACCCATGCCCTCCATCCACACAACTTTCCAGTTGCCTCCCTCCAACCATAACTTCAGAACAGATGCCTACCACACAGATGTCCATGCAAATGAACACGAGAAACTTGATGGTAGCACAAAAATAAGATGCAGATCTTCCAAAATAAAAAGAGAAAGAAACAGGATCCAACCAGAGTATGTCAATCAAATTGCAAATGACTTTTAATGAATCCCATGTAGTCAGGCAGATTTTCTTCAATACTTTTTGTGGTGGTGGTGATTGGGGGACAGGGAAGGGGACTCAAAGGAGAAAACTAAGAATGACGTAATTTCTGTACTTCACTTAACCTTTGTCCAGTGAGAGCTCCTACCCCTTGGGGCACATTTGACAGTGTCTCTGAACTCTCCTATTACCCAGTTTGGCTCCACAGACCACCAAGACAGTGCTTAGCCACACTCTGTCATTGTTCCAATCATCAAATATAAACCTGAGTACCTCCTATGCACCTGGCATTGTGGTAAGTAAGGTGTGAGTAATCATAATCAGAGCAAAATAAAATAAATATAAAATAGGAATGTATGCAATACGCCTTGGCAAGGAAGGAGATAGCTTCATGGAGAAGGTCTCCTTGCTGAGACTTAATTCAGTAGAAAGACCCATTAGAATAGTGCTTTTGAGGGCCCTTGCCTTGAATGTAAACAAACCTGGTGTATTAGTTGTGGTTCTCCAGAGAAACAGAACTAATGAGATACATAGATATGTAATTTATTATAAGGAATTGGCTCACATGATTATGGAGGCTGAGAAGTCTCATTATCTGAAGACCCAGGAAGCCAGTGGTATAGTTCTGAGAACCAGAGAGCTTATGATGTAAGTTCCAGTTAAAGAAGGCTGATGTTCCAGTTCAAGGAGTCAGGCAGAGAGAGTAAATTCCCCCTTCCTCCAACTTTTTGCTCTATTCAGGCCCTCAGTGGATTGGATCATGCCCACCTACACTGGGGAGGACCATTTGCTTTCCTCAGCCCACTGTTTCAAATGCTAATCTCACCTGAAAACACTCTCACAGACATACCAAGAAATAATATTTAATCTGGGCACCCCATGTCCCATCAAGTTGACATGTAAAATTAACCCCATCACACCTGGCATTAAAGTATTTACAACCAGGACACAGTATCAGTGTAATAGATAACTTATTTGAAGGAGACAACTGAGCTGCCTTGAACAATAGAGAATGCATACATTTTAAGTAGATTTTTTTTTTTTTTTTTTTTTTTTGAGACTGAGTTTCACTCCTGTCTCACAGGCTGGAGTACAATGGTGCAATCTTGGCTCACTGCATACTCCGCCTCCCAGGTTCAAATGATTCTCCCGCCTCAGCCTCCCAAGTAGCTGGGATTACAGGTGCCCTCCACCATGCCCAATTCATTTTTGTATTTTTAGTAGAGATGGGGTTTCACCATGTTGGCCAGGCTGGTCTCGAATTCCTGACATCAAGTGATCCACTCACCTGGGCCTCCCAAAGTGCTGGGATTACAGGCGTGAGCCACCATGCCTGGCCTAAGTAGGTCTTTTAATGTTTCCCTGGCTCTAGTCTTGCTCCTTTGCAATCTAGCAGAAGTTGCAATCTTTCCAAAGGACCGATCCAATGTCACTTTGCTAAAATTCTTCCTCCACTTGCCTGAACCCATCAAAAGCCCATGTGAAGCTTCCAAGGCTCTCTGCTAGTACTAGCCAAGTATGCTGATCAACCTGCAGCTCACCTCCAGCTTCATCACCCTCCACACCTACATTCCAGCCACCTGAGTTTCCCCAGAACAACATGATCATTCCTGCCACTGCACAAAGTATTCTTACCACCTGGATGCTCTTCTTGCATGCCTCACGTTTTTCCACACGTTGAAAGCTGAGTCTAAATTCAAGACTCAGGTTAAATGTGGCCTCCTTGGGGAACCTTTCCCAGGCCCCAGGCAGAGGTAACACTCTATGTTCTATCTTACAAGCGCTCTGGGTTCTTCATTCCATTCTAACTCTCAGGATGCTGGCTCCCCCATGAGGACAGTAATGTGTTTTCATTTCTGAATGCCCAGTCCCTAACACAGGAGTCCAAGCTTTTTTCTGCAAAAGGCCAAATAGTAAATGTTTTAGGCTTTGCAGGTCACACATGGGCTTCGTAACCACTACTTACCTCTGCCACTGTGGCGTAAAAGCAGCTATATACAATAGCAAGGGAATAGGCTTGGCTATGTTCCAATAAAACATTATTTAGTTTGCCAACAACTGGGCCCTAACAGAACCTTGGGCACACAGCAGATGTAGGTGAGTGACTAGCAAAGAAGGACTCCTCTGCCCTTTATTTTGAAGGGAGGGTATAATCCAGATCTGTTGATGGATGGCATTTCACCTTTCCCCTATACTAACTGAAATGTGAAGCCTGAAGTTTGCAAGAAGGGATGAAAATGTGCATAAGAGCAGAAAGGGTCTCTGAGAGGTAGTATCAAGATTAATCTCTTCCTTCTAAGGTTCAAAGGTATTCAAACATCAAAATATGTGAGGGAAGACCTAGGGTGCCCCTGATTGAGGCCTGTTAGCAGAAAATATCTAACAAGTCTCTTGAGATAAAAATCACCATAAATCTGTGCCAAGACATTGTTTTTGGATTTGCCAAAAAGCTAACCTCAGACCATTTCCAAACCATATATTTGAACAACATACGTACTTGTAACTCTCAGACAATGTGTTGAGCTAATTGAAAAGTCTGGCTAGAGAAACTGTTCTCCTGAGTCAGGGCTGTCATCAGGCACCTGTACCTGAGTATTACTCAGGACAGATTTTTCTTCCAATCCTTTTCACATTCTGCCACAAGTCAGTCTTCCCTCAAACCCTGTGGACTGGCGCTCGCAGTAGTCTGCCTTTCTATGAAGCACTTGGCAGCAGTTGCATGTACAGTAGAGACAGGCCTGTGGCCGGAAAGACCGAACTTGGACTGACCATCTGGATTAAGTTAGCATCCTGAGGTTCTTGTATTTATTATGAGAAGAGAATTCTCAGAGGAAAAACTGCATTTCCTGTTACTATAAGCAGATAGGATAATGAATATTGCATATTGATGCATACCTGTCAAATGACGTCTATTTGCCCTAAAAAACTAATAATGCAGGCTGGGCACGGTGGCTCACACCTGTAATCCCAGCACTTTGGGAGGCTGAGGCAGGTGGATCACCTGAGCTCAGGAGGTAGAGACCAGCCTGACCTACATGATGAAACCCCATCTCTACTAAAAATACAAAAATAAGCTGGACATGGTGGTGGGCTCTTGTAATCCCAGCTACTTGAGAGACTGAGGCAGGAGAATTGCTTGAACCTGGGAGGCAGAGGTTGCAGTGAGCCAAGATTGTGCCATTGCACTCCAGACCGGGTGACAGAGCAAGACTCAAGACTCCATCTAAAAAAAAAAAAAAAAACACCTAATAATGCAGCCCCTCCCATTACAAAGTTATGAATGATGGAACACATGAACAGTACAAGAAACATGTCTGAAACAGAATTCCAAATCTTTGGCTTCAAAATGTTCTAAATTAAACATCCCTGAGTACTTCCTCTGGCCTGACTTCCTACACATGCCTTGTATGATTTTTTGCACCATGATGTGAAATATACAACAAGCTGGTTACATAAGACTTGACATAGCTAATACCCTTTTTAAATTGTTTTGCCTTTTATGAGTACAAGTTCCCACTCCATAGGCCCCTGCAATCCAAATATCACCACGGTCATACTTTTGGCATAGCATTCAATAGCTTTCCCAAAAACTGTCAAGATCAAAGAAGTGACAGTGTTACATTTTATCACAGTGCATCTCTCAAATATAACCCAATTGTTTTTCTCAGTGGCCACTAAATCTGTCCGTCAATCTCCACAGGCTTCTCTGAGTTACCCTACACCATCACTGCCCCAGCCTCCAACACCAGGAAATAACTTCACCAAGCTCTTTCAAAGAAAATTATATAAATATTAAAAAGGCTGATAGGCTGATCAGAATAGGCATTTGATATTATGAGATTTATAAATCAATTTATGAACTGTGTGATATATAGGTAGAGGAATCAAGAGGCAATAACCATTTTATGGGGGAAGATCATAAACCTCTCAACTGTTCTATCCCTATGTGCGTAAGAGACTGCTCTGGTGCCAAAAATTGATGCTGTCACAGACCTCGTACAACAAAGCTAATGCATTTCTAATTTTACTGTTAGTGCTGTCTTTTTAATAGCCCCTCTCCAAAAAAGGATTTCATTTCTTCTGACATTTCCAATGTGGTTGTTTACACAACTGAGTAGAAGTAACTTCCTCTCGACGGGCCAGCAAAGATTTGTGCCTCAATTTTGACACTCATTTTGCATGCCAGAATTCCTGAAATCAGCATTCCCAGGGCCCTCAGCATGTGCCTTTAATCACTGGTCTCTGGATCCCTCTCGGATGCTATTTGGTGTTTAAAAACTCTTCTATTTTCCCAGAAAGTCCTATGAAATGTCATTCTGTGACACAGCAGAAGAGCTCCTGAGATCCCGTTGAAACATACAGGACAAATGTTTCATTACATAAAGTGTGCTGGCTTGACAAGAGTTTCTGCTGCATTCCAAATCATGCTTTAGGGACAGAATGCTACCAGCTTCCAGCAGTATTTCCTATTTATTTCGGTGTTTTGACAGTTTCCCTATCTATCCGGCTAAGTGTATATATGAGCCTCAGACATTCATACTTGCCTTTTGACCTCGGGCAACTCACTGCTCCACTTGGATGGAGGATCTATCTAAGCAACAGGGATATTGATACCTGCCATTCCACCTAATAGAATGTAGTATCAAATGAGAAAATAGATCTAAATGCATTTTACTGTACAAGTAAAGCAGAATAATATAGTAGATAGAATGGGGGCTCTGAAGCCAAACAACTCAGGTAAGAATCCTGAATCCCTTTTGTACAACCAGAGATATTTACTTTCTCTCTCCAAGCCTGTTTCTTCACTCATACAAGGGGAAAATTATAATTTTCCCATAGGATTCTTGAAAGCAAATGTGCCGCTGTGGTATAGTAGGTACATAATACATGAGTTCATAATCAGAACACATTTATGATTCTTCTCCTGCCTATAGGCATTTGCCCTAGCCCTTCTCTTCACACATCCACCAAAATGAAAGTTCTCACTCATAGGTGGGAATTGAGCAATGAGAACACATGGACACAGGGAGGGGAATATCACACTCCGGGGACTGTTGTGGGGTGGGGGGAGGGGGGAAGGACAGCATCAGGAGATATACCTAATGCTAAATGACGAGTTAATGGGTGCAGCACACCAACATGGCACATGGATACATATGTAACAAACCTGCACATTGTGCACATGTACCCTAAAACTTAAAGTATAATAATAATTAAAAAAAGATTTAAAAAAAAAAGAAAGTGAAGTCCAAACCAGTGATCAAACAAGTGTTTCATGCATTGTCTTTCAAGCAAAACACACATATCTCAAAGCATTCTCCCAGAGCAATGGATCCACCATCCTAAAGAGAGAGTGCTCCATGGAGGGAAGAGGTATTGAACTAAAAAATCTTTCTTTGGAAGAAGGCCAGAGCATCAGTCATATCAAACCAAATGGACAGACAGAAACGGGGTTTACCATTTCCTTTGGAGGTGTCAAATAGGACTGAAGGGCTGCAAACAGCATCACTTAAGGGCTCTTCAAAGTTTTCAAAGTACTAGCCATGTTACACCACCATCTGAAATAGAAAGTATCTCATTAAGAGAACCTACTGTTAACGAGATAACGAAATAGAATGTGTAATTCATCTTTGGACTCAATCAGACTCATGGCTGTTTTGATATAGCTGCTTTAAGTCAATTTCCCTAACACATTCATATTGAATTATGATAAGGAGTTTATAGCAACATGTCAAAGTCAGTGTACCATTTAATGACATGAGATGCTATTTACTCAGCTGGCATCTGCATGTGCTGGAAGGCTGCCTCAATGTCACTCTGAGGAAGAGCTGTTGTGATCCCATTTTGCAGGTGGATAGTTTGATAGCAAGCAATTAGCTAGGATAACTTAATACATTTAAGTATAAATTATATTAAGAGATTGTATTAGATAATCTGTAATGTAACTTCTAAAAGCATTATTTTTCTGATTTCTCCCAAGTCATAACTACAAAAAATACTGAATACAAATCTGAGCGGGTAAAAACCACAGAAACACAAATTAGGCTAGTGCTGTCCAACAGAAACTTCCTATGATGATGAGATTTTCCATAATTCACTGTCCAAGACAGTGGCCATTAGCCACCTGTGATTAGTGAGCATTTGAAATGTGACAAAACTAAACAACTGAATTTTAAATTTCATTTTATGTTAATTAGTGTGAATTTTCATTTAAATAGACATATACTCCTGTTGGCTACAGTATTGGACAGCACAGGCATAGGCAAAAATGTGACTTTCCATGGTAAGTCTGTGAAAGGAATATCACATAAGGAGGAATATCAGATAAGGAGGAAGCAGGAACTGGAATCCCTAGAATGTAAGGAATTGCTCTTTCATAGTGTGGATATAGTTCAAAAATTCCATGATAGAAGACCTAGAGCAGGTGGACAGATTCCCACTTTATCTCTTTCAGATAAGTCTACTTTTTTATCCCCAAAAAGGAAGCTTCTTACAATAGCCTCTTGGGTAAGAGTTCCATACATACAGAGTTACTATCAAATGTACCATTCAATTTGTGACACTTTTGATAGTTAGAATGGTCATTATTAATATTTATGCTGGGAAAACAGACATACACCAGGGTCATCCCAGGCAAACCTCGACACACAGTCACCTAAATTTAGGAGATCCTACAAGTGCACATTCTCTGGCACACGGGACCATAGAAAGTCCTCGTTTACAATATCAGGCTATGCTCTACAAAGTATTTTACAGATTGCAGTCCACAAACCTACTACGGAGTCACCTGGGGTACTTCTTAAAAATGCAGGCTCCTGGATTCTACCTTAGACCTAATAATCAGACTCTTTAGAGGCCGGGCTTCAAAATCTGAATTACCAGGTAATTGTTATACACAAACGACAATATAGAGAAAGACAGCATCTGAAAATTCTATCCTGTGAAGCAAAACTCAACAGTCTATAGGTACTGGGGTAGGGGCACTATTGTTTCTAAATTGTATTAATGATGCCATCTATGAACTGTCTTTGACAAGTATCATTCTTAGACTATGTGTAAGCGTGCTCATGCTCAAAATGTTCTTCTAAGCAAAGGAGGGAGTAACAAAAAAGGACAACAAACTCTTCCAACTCTGATTCTTTATGTCTACAGATTCTTCTAATGTCTGCCTCCTGAGACAGATTACCATGGGCATGCTGCAAAACCAAAACTGATTTATTCTTCCCAGTCTGTCCAAGGGTGGGCTATAGAGAGAAAGATTAAAACAAGCAAACCAATAAATAACTCAAATAGAAATCAGTGCTACGAAGAAATTTAAACATCCTGATGGGACACTAGAACGTAAAGCACACGAAGGCAGGAATTTCTGTTGGTCTTGTTAGCTGAGTTATTCCCAGTATCTGAAACATAGCAGGCATCCAATAAATACTTGTTCTATAAACAGACATGATGGAGGGGCAGAAAAGGACTACTTTAGATAGAATAAATAGGCAGTAATGTCTCAACTAAGAAATGTTTAAACTAAGAAGGTTCTTCCAAGCTAGGAAGACCCCAGCAAAGAACTTTTTGGCAGAAAAAAATAGGAGATACAAATGCCTTGAGGTTAAAACAAGCTTGTCCTATTCCATGAACAAAGTCCTGTGGTTCAGCCTGGTGACCAAGGGGAGAGTGGGACTAGGTGATGTCAGTGGAATAGGCTGGCACCAGATCATATAGGATCTTTTGGGAAGCCAGTGGTTTTAAAGCTGGGGAGTCAGACGATCTGGTCTATGATTTGCAAGTTTACTTTAACTGCCCTGAGGAAAATAATCTGTAGGAACACACAAATGGAGGTAGAAACTCCACCTAGGAGGTTATCACAGGACAGCAGATAAGAGATAATAGAGACATAGACTAGGGTAGCAGGCAGAAGAGATGGAGAAAGTGGGCAGATAATAGACATATGTTTAGAGTTAGAAGTGGTGATAGCCACTGATGATTTGGATGTGAATAATAAGGCAAATACAGAATTACAGATAGATGGATCCAGGTTTCCAGTTTGAACAGTGAGTATTTTCCATGCCACATTTCAATGAGTTCTGGTCTTTCATGTGTTCCTGTGCTCTGAGGACTTGTCTGCACGCATGCCTGGGCTAAAGGTGCCCCTCTCAACCTCACCTTTCAGGAAAAGAAAAGGCAGAAACTTCACCCTGAGCATAGAAAGGTCCATACTGTCAAAATCATAGACACTTGCAGGTGGAAATGGCAGTTTGTTTCCTTGTAGTTTTAGCTGAGAGGCCTCTCATCTCTCTTAATAGAAGAATTATGGCAACAAGTTGCAACAAATCTCACCCATGGGGATGTTCTCTCTCCTTAGCCACCTTAGGGAAATAGAATTTTGATTTTTAAAGTGCCAGTTGCTAGATGGGTACCAGAAAGTTGCTAGTATGGAGATGGTTCTGAACATAATCCACAGAACAGGGATACTGGGCTGGTCTAGATGGGATCCAGAAGGTAGCACCGAGATCAAGTGAAGGTGCCCAAAGCCACGTTCAAGACTGGAAACAAAGAGTATGTAGCTAAAGACATGCCCAAAATTAAAGGATTCTGAAACATGAGGAGTAATACTTGCTGGGACCTCCCAGCTTTTTGCCCATGCCTCAAAGTCACTCAGATCATCCGACTGACCATCACTTCAGCAACGAAAGGAATGAGAAGAGGATCAAAGTGTTTTCTATCAATACCAAATTAATCATAGAAAACTGCCTCTGTTTTTACCTTGCTCATTTCATCACATCATAGTGTTTAAAGCTACATCTCTTCCAACAGAAATGAACAAAAGTGGATGCTGCCAATATGTCACCTTTGTGTATAAAAAGGACTCAGCTGATATTTGAAGGATGTTTCTACTGATTGCCTATTGTCATAGCATGAGATTAAAGGGGAGAGAAAGTATGGCTTGCGATTGTTACAGCCTTGACAAGAAAGGCCTCCAGTCACATCTTATTAATTTACTATAGAACAGAATGTCACATTGACATTTCAAATTATCCTGTTGCTTTGTTCACAGGATTATATTGAGCTTAAACTCATTGAGTTCCTAGTTTGGCTATTTATATGAACTACAACTTATAAAAATTTATAAAAAATGATTAACTGCCCAGTCTTGGGGGGCGAATAGATGTAGGCTCAAATATTCCTTGATCCACTTCCTAACTGGATCTTCTTGGGCAAGTGATTTATCCTCTCTGTGCCTTAGTTTCCTCATTTGTGATAAGAAAAGTAATATCTACCTTATGTGTTTCTAATAAGGATCAAATGAGATAATATATGAAAACCAATTAAAACTATCAAAAAGATAGCTAGTAATAAAATAGTAACAACAATGACAACAATATATAACTATAGATAGATGATAGATAGATTGATAGATAGATAGATAGATAGATAGATAGATAGATAGATAGATAGATAGAGTGAGAGAAATTTTTTCTTTACTTATTCAGGGGAGAGACCAAAGAACTGGTAAATTTCCCAAGTGATATGAAGATGTTGCCAGGGTTGAGAACAACCAGGGTGGAGTAAGCCAAGTCCACACAGAGAAAAACTGGGCTCAACCAAGGCCGGGCCCCAGCTCTCGCTAGATATGTCAATAGCAAAGTCACTTCATTTTTCTGAATAGGAATAACTGCTTATTTATTTCAGTTATTATAGGAATTAAATGAAGTTATGTGAAAGTGTTTTGTAAAGAACTATATTACTATCGGTTGCAGAGGAAAATTTTGGAGAACACTTGAATAAACAAAACATAGAGCAACCCAGGAAATTCCAATTAAATAGCTATTTTCCTAACTAACAGCTATGATGACTACACAGGGAAAGAGTCTCCACACTGGGACATAGGATGCAGAACCATGCAAATAAGTTGTCCATACTTGTGGTATCAACAATATCTACTTTTTAATTACCAAAGTATCTACATTTACTATACAAAACACAAATAACTGTAAAGAAAAATAGAAAAGAAATTAAAATTACTCATAATATAACCATCTATGAATCACCATTATTGATATTTTCCAAAACTTTAATGCATAACACAAATATGTAAGATAAAAGTCACACCAGACATATTGTTCTATGATCTCCTTTGCTCACTTGATATAATATAAACATATTTGAATAACAATGAATACAGTTCTTCACATCATTGTCCTAATGGGTACATTAGTAGCCAATTCCTGAGGATTTACCACTTAGGCTATTTCCAATTTTCCCTCTCTTACAAACAATTCTGCAGTACATCCTTGCACACGTATCAATGTTCACTTATCCAACTGTTTTTCTAGAATAAATTCCAAGTAGCAAAGTTGCTCAAACAGAAGATAAGAAAAACAAATACAATTATTTGGTTTTATTACAGAAATACAGGATTTTTAAAAATTCAAACAGTATCTGCCACCTGCTGATTAAAATCTACATTCTCATGGCTGGGTGCAGTGGCTGATGCCTACAATCCCAGCACTTTGCAAGGCCAAGCTGGGTGGATCACTTGAACCCAAGAGTTCAAGACCAGCCTGAGCAAAATGGCAAAACCCTGTCTCCAGTAAAAATACAAAAAATTAGCCAGGTATGGTGGTGCATGCCTGTATTTCCAGCTGCTCTGGAGGCTGAGGCATGAGAATCACTTGAAGCTAGGATGCAGAGGTTGCAGTGAGCCAAGATCATGCCAATGCACTCCAGCCTCAGCAACAAAGCAAGACTCTGTCTTGAAAATATATATATATAAAATATATAATATGCATTTTATATATAAAATATAAGATTTTTTAATAAAATTTAAAAAATTAAAAAATTTAAATTTAAAAATTAAATAATTTTATTTTTAAAAATTTTATACTTAAAAAATTTAAAAATTTTAAACTTTTTATATAAAAATATGAACACTATATATATATATATATATATATATAAAATATATGTTCTCCTCTACCTGGGCATAGGGCCTAAACAAATTCTCCAGCCTCTCTTGAGGTTGGTTGAGGCCATGGGACTAAGTTTTAGCCAGTGGGATGTGAGCAAAAGTGGTGGAAGCCATGTGTCAGCCTGTTCCACCTCTCAGGCAATTCTTTTTTATCTCACTGACCTCCTTGGTTGTTGGATGACAATGCCAAGGATCATTTTGAAAGCTATATGTTGAAGACAGCAGAGACTCCATCAGCCCGGATTCCTGAATGACCATGACAAGCATAGCCCATCCCATGCTAAACTGGAGCAAGCCTAGATTATTTAGCTAAGCAAGAAAGAAGATTCTATTGTGTTTGTATATAACACAGTAGATAACTTAAGAGCTTTTTATTTATAAACATTTATGGAGTACAAATGCAATTTTGTTACATGCATAGATTGGATAGAGTTCAGGTCAGGGATTTTAGGGTATTTATCACCCAAATAATTACATTGTACTCATTAGGTAATTCCTCATCATCCATCCCCATCTCACCCTTCTGAGTCTCCATTGTCTATAGCTCCACTCTCTACATCCATGTGTACACATTTTTTAGTACCCACTTATGAGAACATGCAATATTTGGCTCTGTCTGGCTTGTTTCACTTAAGATAACGACCTTCGGTTCCATGCATGTTGCTTCAAAAGACACGACTTCATTCTGATATGGCTCCGATGACTGGAGGAACACCAGGGTCTCGCCCATAGGATTAACGACACGGACACACACACATGGAGTGGTTTTAAGGAGAGAAAAGTTTAATAGGCAAGAAGAAGGAAGAAGAAAACAGGTCTCCTGTACAGAGACAGAGGGAGGGGGGATTTGAACAAAGAGAAAACCCCATGTGTGGTGGAAAAGTGGCTGCTTACATTGGGATGCTGGAGGAGGTGGTGTCTGGTTTCCATAGGGCCCAGAGGATTGGTTTGACCAGGTGTGTCAGTCACGTAGTCCAGGAGAAAATGGGCCCTCCCACTGTGACCTTTTTATATGTAAATACAGGGTGCCATGATGTTCTACACATGTGGGGATATATGGGGGCAGCCATGTTGCCAGGCACAAGTAGGGGCAAGGGCAAGAAGACAGTGGGAATTGCCACGTTTGGGTGGACCCAGTTTCTAAGGGCCAGCATTTGCATATCAAAGCCTGCCTGCCCACTCTAAGAGCTGGGCCTTTCCTGCTAGACAAGAAACGTTTCTGGAGCTGCTTCAAAAGAAACAAAAACTTCCCAAGAACCCCTTTTGCCCTCTATCTGCCTAAAATAATTTCTTAGTAACTCCTATAACAATTCCTTTTTATGGCTGAATAGTATTCCATTGTGTATATATGTACCCCCATTTTCTTTATCCAATATTTGTTGATGGACTTAGTGTATTTTTGTCATAGAAATTCACGCTCTTTAATTATACAGAAATATATGCCTTCAAGTGGCATACTTCCATAACAAAATTCTAACATATGGGGCAATGGGTTGGTGGCCAAGTAGCATGGGGTAGGGAAACTCTTAACAGAGGCTCAACAATTGGAGACCCATGATATACGGTGACAAAGAATTTCGTAAAACCTGTCTTGGAAGGCAGGCCAGGTGCCTCCCTTGCTTGTAGCTGTGGGGTAAGTGATCAGAAAACAGATATTAGGAGAGTATGTTGACTATGACTTGTTGCATCTAGGAAAGATTTACAAGAAATATAAATGAGTTCAAGAAAGAATTGGTTGATTTGCAAGCAGAAATGAAAGATAACAGAGAATGTCCAGAAAATCAGGCTTTGCAGAACTGAAGAATTTAACCACTACTGAACAACAGATCATATGAAATGAGGCTGAAAATATGCCTTGAAGCCTCCATCAATTTCTGTTAGTTAAACAGAGGTATTTAACAGTATGGCAAGTATCATATTAAATATGTCTCCTTTCCACCTAAGCCTGTAGTTTCAAATGGCTGCCAAAGAGCCACCAGTAAGTTGAGGGAGAGAGGCCCTGGGTTGGGAAATGAGGAAAGAGACAAGGTTTAAGTGTTGTGTCTTAGGAAAGAATTTAGGTATGGTTACACTCACATGGAACTCACTGAAAGCAAATAGATTACAAGGCAACTAAATATTTGAGGAACTGATATCGCCAAAGAATCCTGTGCCTAAACTAAAAAAGCTTTAACTATTCAAGCCTTTAAAGAATTCTTAGGTAGGCCCTGTTACTGGTACAACAGAAAGCAAGATGAGAGTACTGTGCAACCCCTGAGGAGGGTACATTCCTGGTTCTCAATTCATGCAGGGTCATGGAGGATAACGAACAAGGAAGATGCACCTAGAGCAGGGAACCAGGGTCATTCAGTAGATGAGGGAGTTCCCCCAAGATGGCAGAATCAGGATTTATTTCAGGAACTTTCCCTACTGCCAAGAAAGGGGGACGTCACAAAGCTTGCCCAGCAGGGTTCCATCATTGCCATGAACCAATGACTCTTCTCATTCCTGAATGGGAGTTTTTACTGCAGTTTTGTTGCAGGTCCACCATTATAGTGTGTGCGCGTGTGTGTGTGTGTGTGTGTGTGTGTTGCCAGTGGATGGTCGAAAGGGGGAAGAGAATGCATCTTTTTAATACGCAGGTCACCAAACCACTAGGAATCACATCTGGATATGATTGAGAACACTGTGCATCACCCAGGGACTCTTGCCTCTGAATTTTCTATGGAGTTTAGATGAAACTTTGTGTTATCTTCCTTAAGAAAGAAGGCAAGTGTGCTCTCTATGTAGATAGAAGGGAGCACTGGATATTTGGTAACCACAAAACCTGACTCTGGTAGAAACTTCTAGCTGTTCACCAAAATCTTTGTTCTCCCTTCTTCCTGGAAATACAGCTAGATTCCATTTCCCAGCCTCTCTTGCAATTAGATGTGGTCATATAACTGAGTTCTAGCAAATTGAATATGAGCAGAAGTGCCATTTTCAAGCCTGCCCTGTAGACACACACACCCATACACAGAGACACACTGCCACCATGTACCACATACACCATACGACATACCCCCAATGAATAATCTTCTATGCTCATATTTCTTCTGCCACCTTTGTGTCAATGCCCAGGGACTGAATGTGACATCAGTACCCAGGGCAACCTTGTAAGCTGCATGTTGAAGATTGATCTCTGAATGACTGAGTGTGAGGTAGAGCTTTTTTGTACCCTTCTTCAGTGTCTAGGAACTGCTTTGGGTTTGTTACACAAAGAAAAACTAAACTTCTATGTTCTTCGAGCCATCAGCTCTATTTGGGTATACTTGTTACAGCCATTAGCTCTATTTGGGTATACTTGTTACCCTACTAATATGATTCAAATGCATATAAAAAATGAAAATGAAAGCCCATGTCTTTACCTAATTATAGTCCTTGGAGTGACTGACTACTAACACCATTGTGTACTCCTCTAAGTTTTTCTGCATTTGTATGAATACATACATAATTACAAAATTGAAATCACATTATAGACATTATTCTGAGATACTTTTAAGGAGTTTGAGTATCAATCATATATGATATACGTTAATGTGACTAGCTAGCACTCTATGCCTTGACTAAATAATACTTATATATTTGGGGCTAAAAAAAGCCATGCGATAAACCTATAAAGCTCTTTAGTCTTTTAAAAAAAAGCACCTTGCTTGAAACTCAGCAAATGAGATATACAGAAAAAGGAGTATTAAACACTACCCAGAAATACGTAGAAATAACAACTTCTATCCCAGTGACTGAAAGGAAAAGCAGCAGCAAAACTCTACATGTGATTATTAAAAAACAGAACACTGTCCATCTGGCCCTCTATCATTAGTCTTGTGAGTATATTTTTTACCAATAAGCTTAGGATCTCACTATAGACAAAAGCCACCAGACTCTGCATCTAATGCTCTCTTGGAAATACAGGTGCTGGTGAGCAATTGATATGTTGCCCAGTGTTTTCTTTGGTTCTGTATCCTTCTTATTTATAGATATTTTCAGACATTCTTCACAAAAAACACTGAACACAGAGCTAGTACATGGTAAACTATTTCAATCAATTATTGTCTCAGAAGGTAGTACTTGCCTTGGAATTCATAGAATAATGCCACTTTCCTGATGACATGTCTAACGAAGCTTAAGAACACTTGTGCCATCTTCCAGTTTTTTAAAGGTCAACTCTGGTTTTGCTCAGTCACTATTCACATTTTCCTATAAGAGCACACAGCTCCAGCTACTCTGAGCCGTCCCTCACATGCTACTTCACTGGCCAGTCCCTCCCACCCTCCCTGCACATAGTTCTGAGTAGAATGACCTTCTTCCGTGTTCCCATAGCATTCTGCCCATGCCTCTGTCCAATGAATCAGACTTATTTTTGTCATTATCATCACATGTATGGAGAACCTACGTGCCAACACTATGCTAAGCATTTTATATGCATTTTCTCATTCAAATCTAATAACCTATGTTGTAATGTTCAGTAAATACCTACTATCAGAACCAAGATTCAAAGTCAGGCAATCTAATCTAAGAGATGATATTCTTAAAAATCCATGATAATAGTTGGTTTTCTTGCCTCTGTTTCTTTCATCCACAAACATCTATTGATCAACTAATCTGGATCAAGCTCACATTCACAATACATTATAAGCACCTTGAAATAAAAGACATTTTCTAAATCTTAGCATTTCTAGTGTTCAGTACCATACCTTAAAAATAATTGCTGCTCATGGCAACAAAAGCCAAAATTGACAAATGGGATCTAATTAAACTAAAGAGCTTCTGCACAGCAAAAGAAACTACCATCAGAGTGAACAGGCAACCTACAAAATGGGAGAAAATTTTCACAACCTACTCATCTGACAAAGGGCTAATATCCAGAATCTACAATGAACTCAAACAAATTTACAAGAAAAAAAACAAACAACCCCATCAAAAAGTGGGCAAAGAACATGAACAGACACTTCTCAAAAGAAGACATTTATGCAGCCAAAAAACACATGAAAAAATGCTCATCATCATTGGCCATCAGAGAAATGCAAATCAAAACCACAATGAGATACCATCTCACACCAGTTAGAATGACGATCATTAAAAAGTCAGGAAACAACAGGTGCTGGAGAGGATGTGGAGAAACAGGAACACTATTACACTGTTGGTGGGACTGTAAACTAGTTCAACCATTGTGGAAGTCAGTGTGGTGATTCCTCAGGGATCTAGAACTAGAAATACCATTTGACCCAGCCTTCCCATTACTGGGTATATACCCAAAGGATTATAAATCATGCTGCTATAAAGACACATGCACACGTATGTTTATTGCGGCACTATTCACAATAGCAAAGACTTGGAACCAACCCAAATGTCCAACAACGATAGACTGGATTAAGAAAATGTGGCACATATACACCATGGAATACTATGCAGCCATAAAAAATGATGAGTTCATGTCCTTTGTAGGGACATGGATGAAACTGGAAAACATCATTCTCAGTAAACTATCGCAAGGACAAAAAGCAAACACTGCATGTTCTCACTCATAGGTGGGAATTGAACAATGAGAACACACGGACACAGGAAGGGGAACATCACACTCCGGAAACTGTTGTGGGGTGGGGGGAGGGGGAAGGGACAGCATTAGGAGATATACCTAATGCTAAATGACGAGTTAATGGGTGCAGCACAACAACATGGCACATGGACACATATGTAACAAACCTGCACATTGTGCACATGTACCCTAAAACTTAAAGTATAATAATAAAAAAAAGAAAAGAATAAT
This sequence comes from Symphalangus syndactylus, assembly GCF_028878055.3. NCBI lineage: Eukaryota > Metazoa > Chordata > Mammalia > Primates > Hylobatidae > Symphalangus > Symphalangus syndactylus. The sequence continues at coordinate 19,479,504 of NC_072428.2, forward strand.
AATAATAATTGCTGCTCAATAAATTTGTGATGCATCACTAAATATAAAGGCACCTAGCCTGTTCTCTGCCCCATCTCTAGAGTCAAACAGGAAGACAAGAAAAACCTTGCTGAAACAAAAGGGAATGGGCTGGCATCTTTCTGCCACTAGAAATACATTAAAAGGAGGCTGAACCTCTGCAGGTTAATGTTCTTGATCTTTTAAAAATCGAAGTAGACATACAATTATAAAGACTATAACTCAATTTGTTCTAGAGTCTTCAATATTATAATATGTTGGTCCTCTAAAACTCTATGCTCTAGGTTTTTCAAGTCTTTTAATGGTCCAGGGAATACAGAGATCATTCAGGGTTCAAGGTGAGATAGGAACATCTATGAAACAGGAGGGGCTTAGGATAGATTTTAAAGAATGGGTAGGGGCCGGGCGCGGTGGCTCACGCCTGTAATCCCAACACTTTGGGAGGCCGAGACGGGCGGATCACGAGGTCAGGAGATCTAGACCATCCTGGCTAACACGGTGAAACCCCGTCTCTATTAAAAAAAATACAAAAAATCAGCCGGGCGAGGTGGCGGGCGCCTGTAGTCCCAGCTACGCGGGAGGCTGAGGCAGGAGAATGGCGTGAACCCCGGGGGGCGGAGCCTGCAGTGAGCCGAGATTGTGCCACTGCACTCCAGCCTGGGTGAAAGAGTGAGACTCCTTCTCAAAAAAAAGAATGGGTAGGATTTGGATCAAGGCCATAGATTTGGCACTTTCCAAGCTAGGTAAATAATTAAGTCTATGGGAATGGACATAGTTATGGTTAGTGTGGAACTAGCCTAACTAAAATGAAGACTAGAAATCTATAATGATGGGAACCTAAGGAGATGATGAGGTGCAGGAAGATAGCTGATGATAGATAGGTATGTAGGTAGGTAGATGATGATGATAGATAGATAGATGATAGATAGATAGATAGATAGATAGATAGATACATACATACATACATACATACATACATACATACATAGACAGTCAAAGTGGGTTCTGACCTTAAAAGAGACTTACAAAGCATAAGTTGGAATTAATGAGCTATTTTTAGTTTATAAACAAAAAGTGACATAATAAAAGGAGTATTTTAAAAACATATTGGCTTGGCAACCATTTGCAAGATGGATTTCCAAGAAGGGCTCCCTTCTTATCCTGTGTCTTTTTTCTCACTTGGGCTAAGGATAGGCCATCTCAAAATGACTGCAATTCAGGGGAAAGAGCCAGTGTAGAAACTGGCCACAGAAGTTAGATTGCAACGACAAAAATACTCCTCACACCATTGAGCCTGCATATCCTGTTCCTTGGCAAAGAAACAATGTCATCTAGGGAGGAATCCCTTTACCTTAGGCAGTCCCTCCATAGTGGGTAACCACTTTACTGGCTCTGTTTTGCCACATACTAGCATCCTCACTCCCAGGTCTGAAGGAGCATTTCCTAGGAATTGTTTCCAGAACTGTTCTCTACAATGAAGCATTCCACCCCTTGTCCCTAGTGAAGACCTGGAACAGCACTGCCCACAAACACCCATATTCAGATGTGTTCCAAAACCACAGTCACTATCTGGATAGCTATTGGCTTTCTCCAGTGGTTCACACCTGCCTACAGAAGGAAGCCAAATCCCTCCGTATGGCTTTCAAGACCTTGGTAAAGTTGTCACCCACTCTCCAGCTCAGTATTAACTCACAATCAGAACTCTGCCTCATAGACTGTCTTCACCAGCCAAGCTAATGAGTTCATGGAGCAGTAGCCCTATGGCTGCTGCCTATCTTTTGTGATGTGGCCCTGATCTGAAGTTAGGCCTCATCTCCTGACCTCTGCTCGCTTACCCATCCTTAGCAATCAGTGTTCTTTAACTGCCCACAGGAATCTCCACTTCCTTTAAACTCCTAATGAAATTATTGTGTCTACCAATTTCTTAGGCACTTTAAACTTTCATATAATTCCTTAACTCTTCTTGTGAGTATCCTTTCCTATCAATTACATTGCATTTGGCAAATCCTTATTGAAAGCTTTCATATCCTTCACAGACCCAGGCACCAAATAGGTGCTCAATAAATAATCTGAAGTGAATTTATGATGACTAATTATTCATCTATGTATTTGATGAAATGGCAATGGGATAGCAGATTTGAAATGGGTAATTCATCATTTCTTCCACTGTGTTACACTGCAGAATTCTAATTATAGTGACTCTTGGTATTACATATGGTTATTCAGAAAATCAGGATGCAGTTTTAGCTCAAGGATTTAGTTTGCCTGAGACTGAATGTAAAGGCCTATATTATTTTAAAGTAACCATACATTGCACCTCAAAATAACTATTTTTGCACCCTGCTCATTAATGCTCAGCACAGCTAGCTGGGAAGACACATCAAATCAATACAAATCTGACAGTCCATTTTTCACCACCATTCTCTTCGTCTATTGCAAAACAAACAAGGATTTGGTAAGCTGAGTTTGCTTCTCAGTGAAAAAAGCCTGGTAATAGTACAATCTCTCTAAAAACACCTAAGCTTCTTCACACCCTGAAAAATGTATCACATCCACACTCATTGCACCCAGGAAAGAGAAAAAAGAAAATAGATGCCATTTTTTAAAGAAAACTGAAATGCAGTAAACTACTTAAACCACCAAAAAATTAAAAGTTGGGGATTGTCTATTAAAATTACAAAACGATTACAAAAGAATGTGCTGCAGGATTTTATAAATACATCAAATTCTTGGCATTTTGGATATAATAATCATTGTTTCAATCACCGCATTAACAATCAAACACAAATAACGTGCAGTAATTTGTCATGTTGTTGAGATATACATCTGAGTCATACATGCTGAAGTGATTCTTTATTTACTACCTGATTTCATTCAATGTCAGAAACAACTCTGTCAGGTAGGTATTATAACATCCCCATTTACAGACTTTCAAGAAAAACATGCAAAGTTTATGCTTTATTGGCCTTCATAAATTTGAGCATTCCTGAGGCTGCCTGCTCTGTTTCAGTGCCAGTCTAATTCCCCAGAGTAAAGCATCTCAGACACAAGTTTTTCTAATAATATTGTCTTTTGTTGGCCTTTGCATTTGTAATAATTTATCAGGCTTTTTTCTCCTCTACCCACACTGAGATTGATCGCATCATATCACAATGAATTTTGTTCATTAACAAAATTCACTCTATTTCTATAAAGCTGCCATCTGATTCTCTAAGATTCACAAACAAAATTGGCCTATGGTGGTGGCAAGAGAGTGGCAGAGAGGTATACAGAAGAATGCCAAGGGAACAAGTCCCACAGTTCCAGATCGGGCCCCTGACAAAGATCGATGCTTTTCATCCCCTACTTACTTTAGCTTCAGTAAAGTAACTTCAGTAACTTTGTCCAATTACTGAAAGTTACTGTGAAGAAATGCACCAGAGGTGATGCAGTCTTTTAATTGGCCAAAGTTTGGGCAAATAGTCTAAACTGGGTCTTAACCAAAACTGAAAAATGGAAAAAAGAAGGGAAGAAAGTATTAAAATGAAAAAATTAATCTTTCTGACTCTCCAAGAGTCTTTCCAAGAATGTAAAATTCCAGTTTTTTATTTTGTTATGTTCTTAAAGACACTGATACATTAGGAGTATCTGAGGGGCACCTAGATACGTTAGGAAGACATAAACCCTTCACCACTCAAGGACCTAGAATTTTAGAAATACAATACAAGAGTAAAGATGAAGGTCAAAATGTCATTCATTAATGGTGTATATGGATCAAAGGAGGCAGCTTGTGTGAGAGCCAAATGTGCCAAGTCATTCCCTATCCAAACCCATGGCCACACTTTGAGACGGCACACCCAAGAGGAGTGTCAGTCCTTAAGGCTGACCAGCCACTGCATCTCACTGACAAGAATAGGAACCACACTCAGGACCCTGGATAGATTTTCTGCAAACAATCAAGAAACCTGTTGCCTTCTAACCAAGTACACACTCCCTCTCTGTCAGGAGGAGAATGAGGAGTAAGGCAAGAGGCCACAGGAGTATGATTTGGGAAAAATCAGTCTTCATAAAAATCAAGAGGACAGAAGGGCATCCTCCTCTACCAGATGCAACCTCTCACACCTCAGCACATTTGCAACCCAGAGAGCAACACTATTATCCCTCCACAGCTATCATCCTATGAAAGGGGCAGACATAGCTGGATCCCATGACTTCACAACTATCACCTCCCCTTGGGGCCATATAAGCCACACTTACTATATACCCAGTAGCCTCTGGGAAAAGGTGAAAATGGAGGAGATATGAAAATTAGAAATATAAGAACCTCAGAATCTACTTTTACCAGGAAGTATTCTATTTTCTGGATTGGGCTAAATTTGCTTTAGCCCACCTAAAATGTAGGACTCTTATGGGATATTATTAGTCAATAAAGATAGAAAAGAAATACATTTTCTCTGTATATCTGAGTGTGGAGAGAGGAAATTTGCAACTACCAGATATAGCTTACAAAACCAAACACATTATAAAACAGGGCAATAAAAGTTAAAATAGACCAATGAAATTAAAATGAATAAAAAGTACATATAACTAGACTCCTGAGATAGTTAATTACCAAAATTGATCACAAAACTTTGCTTCGAGCTTGCTAGAAACTGAATCAAAATGAATTCTTAGCATCTGAAAAAAAAAGTATGCAGTTCAGTCAGTCAATTCATGGATGATTCCTCCTCCATCTATTAATTTGCAGTTTCATTTTGGAAGCTGTGATTTCTTAATCTAGAGGTTTAAAGGAAATAAAATTTGTAGACCAAGATTTAACAGTGTAGAACAAACTCCTTGACTTTAAACTAGAAATCTCAGGAAGCTGAATTAACATTTGGGCCACTAGGGTGCAATTTAGAAAATTATTGCTTCATAGGTTCAAATACAGTAGTACCCCAGTGGAATTAAAGATTACAACTAAGTTTATGCTTTATTAAATTGCACCTTGGAGTCCTGTAGTATAGGAGTCCTACACTATTGGGTAGTACCCTTCAGGTACTGGAATTTACCTGTCTGTTGTTACCCTCCGTGGAACTAAAGTAATTATCTATTAGCGCGAGCTTAGAAAACAAACAATTTTTAACCAATCCTGAAGGAGCAAAGAAAGAGACATTAATTCTATTAGAATGAACAAATATTTCTTCCCTAGTTTTGCCCTTACTGTGTAATATTTAGTGAAGCCAAGCATAATAGATTATTTTCTAAAAGTGAGTTAACATTTCTTGTAAATTAAAATATTAATTGGTAAACTCAAATGGATTTTGTTTTTGTGTTTCAGGTGCCTTAGGATAATGAGATCAATTTACTTCCTGAATCTAGGATTCCTTAAAATAACCCTTGAACCCATGCATGAACTCTGAAAACTTTCCTAAGTACAAAATACCTTCACTGTCCAATATGGCAAGAATAAGTCAATATGCTTATTCAAATTTAGATCTAAATGAAGTAAAATTTTAAAAGATTACAAATCCAGTTCCTCAGTTACTCTAGTCACATTTCAAATAGTCAATAGCCACATGTGACTAATGACGTGGGCATAATGACCTGAATTGTAAGTAACCTTCTAAGGCCCTAACTAGAAGTACAATAATACAAGAAAATATTTTGCAGATTCGTCTTTGCTCATATTTCCTTCCCTCCCATCTCATCAAAAGGGCAAAATTGCTCCTCAAGTAACTGTCATAACTGTTCTCATTACCTTACCTTAAGATACAGGCTGCAAAAGAAAAAATTCACATAGACCTCTAAAGACGACATCAGAGGTAACTAAGGAACTAGTGGAGGAGAAAGTCCAGGAACAAATAATTATAATCCAATGAAATAGGTACAGAAATAAGAACCCCTAGGGGATGGGAGTTCATGAGAAGGAGTGACGTTATAACTAGGTCTCAAACAGAATTAGTGCTTCCCAAAACCAGAAAGGACAGGATGGAGGGTGTTCCAGATGAAAAAGACAGTTCGTGTGAATGTATAGAGATATTAAAGAGTAAGATGTGTCTGGGGACTAAAGGAAACTAAATCATGACATGAAATTACTGGTGGAAGGAGAGATGGAAGGAGCTGAAATTAGAATGATGAGTGGGAGCCAAACTGAAAGCACACCATCCTATGGGGATAGGGCTTACTCTGCAGGGGCTAGGGAATTGATGAAGGATTTGGCATATTGCACACTTATGCTTTGAAAAAAAGGAAATGTTTGTTGACAAAATAAAAATGATCAAATACATATAGGACAATTTTTTTTAATGTTGGACATTTATACCACATGGCAACTTACTACCAGATGCCAAATAGAAGTAATGTTCCTACACGCATATTCACACTTCTATAAATATACATGTAAACATATGTATAGATAATCAAAAAATTAATATAACTGTAAAATGCTAGTGAAGCTATATGGGCGTATGGGTATGTAACCCAGACTTCCACACACACATGAACACACATACAAACACACACACATACACAGACAAACTAAGAGCTTCCTCTATGGCAAGGCCTGTGTTACTATTGCTATTTTATCTCATTTTAACACTTAGCAAGTATCTCAGAGTATAGGAGCTACTTGCCTCATTTTAAAATTAGAAAATTATGGCCCACATAGATTGTTTATCTTACCCAAAAACAGACAACCAGGAAATGGTAGAATCAGACATTGAAGTCACACATTTATGATTTTTTTATTATACTTTAAGTTCTGGTATCCATTTGCAGAACGTGCAGGTTTGTTACATAGGTATATATGTGCCATGGTGGTTTGCTCCACCCATCAACCCGTCAACTACATTAGGTATTTCTCCTAATACTATCCCTCCCCTAGCCCTTCACCCCCCAACAGGCCCTGATGTGTGTTGTTCCCCTCCCTGTGTCCATATGTTCTCATTGTTAAACTCCCACTTATGAGTGAGAACATGCGGTGTTTGGTTTTCTGTTCCTGTGTTAGTTTCCAGCTTCATCCATGTCCCTGCAAAGGACATGAACTCATCCTTTTTATGGCTACATAGTATTCCATGGTATATATGTGCCATATTTTTAAGCCTGTGCTTTTATCTTGTAGCCAATATCCCCTTCCTGTCTAATACAACATATTTGATTCACAAAGGCCCAGGCCCGGCATTCTTCAAATATGCTTAGTAGAATCACATAAAATATTAAAAAAACATTAAAAATAAAGAAAAACTTTGATAAAGTTTGAGTTCTTATACACCCATCATTTCTCAATAATGGCTTGGGATAATGAGACCAATTTACTTCCTGAATCTAGGATTCCTTAAAATAACCCTTGAACCCACATATGAACTCTGAGAACTTTCCTACGTACTATATATCTTCACTGTCCAATATGGCAAGAATAAGCTGATATGCTTATTCAAATTTAAATCTAAATGATGTTAAGTTTTAAAAGATTAAAAATCCAGTTCCTCAGTCACTCTAATCACATTTCAAATAGTCAATAGCCACATGTCACTAACGACATGGGCACAATGACTTGAATTGTAGGTTCCCTTCTAAGTCCCCGACTAGAAGTATAATATAAGGAAATATTTTGCAGATTCATCTTTGCTCATATTTTCTTCCCTCTCATCTCACCAAAAGGGCAAAATTGCTCCTCAAGTAACTGTCATAACTGTTCCTGTTACCTTACCTTCAGATACAGGCTGCAAGAGAAAAAATTCACATGGACCTCTAAAGAGGGTATCAGAGGTAACTAAGGAACAAGCTTTGTAGCCAGCTCATGAAGGGGAGCACAGAAGGAAAAAGTAGTCAGCTGCCCCAGAAAATTATTAACATTAAATGGGCATGAGAGAGTTGGAAGGGTAGGTACTGGTAAAAAAGGAAGCTTAGTAGGAGTACAAGATTGAAATAAACCCTGTCATTTTGTTTCTCAGTTTGAGGAACCATGGCAATCAACATTTTCTTTTCCTTCTTCTGTGAAAAAACTACACTGATAAATATCTCCAAACCTTCACTCAGTTATTGGCAGCATGTTAATATTTATCTTAAATGGCAGCTCGCTTTCTTCGTTAGGTCAATATTGAGGAAGAAGCTGTTCCTTTTGAGATTTCCCACTGGTTAGAGTTAATTATACTTATCAGAGCCTGAATTCTTGGAAGACATCAAGGTCATCCCTGAAGTGGGTGGATTTCATGACCTCCAACAATTCATGAAACCTTGCCTGCCTCTGTGTCAAGGTAACAACAGTGACATCAGATAGACTCAGAGCACAGTCATTTCAACTTACTGCATTTTAACTCCATGGTGCTACAAAGAGTGAAGAAGGAGGAACAGGGGTCCATTCACAAGTGCAGCTTAAGAAAAACAGAAATTGCACAGATTCTGTTATAGATTTGTCTGTCTTAGTCACATAAGCATGGCCCTTCCTTCCTCGGGTTGTAATAATTTCAGATCTTCATGAAACTCAAGGCAATTCATCAACATTAATCAATTTCAACACAAGCTTTGGGTAGAAGGTCAGGATACATAACAGAATTGCCATAGCTGAACCAAACGTAACCCAAAGAAGACAAACATCTTTGCCAGAGAAACTTAGTAGGGAGCAGCAAGAAAATAGGCTCTGGTTTAGACTAAATAATCTTCATTATTACTATTAACTGTCATAGATACTCCTGAACACACACACACACACACACACACTAGAAGAAATAACAAATTCTATTTCAAAAATGACTTGGAATTAGAATTCTACCTCTCAGACCTAAAACGGACCTCAAAAGATCATCTATAAAAGCAGAAAAAAAGAAGCCAAGAACAGTTTTCTGGCTTCGTCCTGTGGCACACTCTCCGCTGTATCATACTATCCTGGATCACTTAGAAAGCAATTACTTGCAGGAAACAGAAAATCCTACAACTGTAGCTACTAACAGAAGTTTAACCAAGTTATCTCATTTAACAAAAATTCTAGAAGTAGGTGTTCATTCACCGACTCAAAAATGTCAAAACTGATGTTGTGAGATTTCCTTGCCCTTTTCTTCATGATTGTTGCCTTGTGGTCACAATATGGTCACTGCTTCTCCAGTAAAGGAAAAGCAAAAGGCATTTATGCCTGTACTTCATTAGTCAGAACTATACTACATGGCCACCCAACCTGCAAATGAAGTTGGGAAATTGAGTGTTTTAAATGGCTCACATTGCTGCCTCAAACAGAATGAGGAATCTGTCAGTAAGAAATCAGAAGAGAATTAATACTGGGTGGCCATTTTACAGTCTTTCACACATACTGATTTTCCAAGGAACTGTTTCATCCTTTCTAGAGCAGACACACAATTTAATCTAAAAAGCCAGTTGTTTATTTGTAATGATCTGGGATGGCAGGGAAATGAGGAAGTAAACCTCACTCTTCTAGTTACGCTGTGCTGCCTCCCACTTACCCACTCAAACCCACCCATTCCTATCACTCTGAGGCTATGGGTTCAAGGTTACAGTCTGAGATTCCTTGATGCCCACACATCACCCATATCCCAAAGGGAGAAGACACAAGGGAATGACAGTTTAAGAAGTTGTCCTCCAAAACAAATGGTGTGTAGCTTTTGTTTCAAGTGAAAAGTATCACTAGAAGAGCTAATAAATGACAAAATTTGAAGGAAAAGAAAATCCTACCACATAGTATTTGTTCTCCTTGCCCCCTTTTCTTTCTTTCTTTCTTTCTTTCTTTCTTTCTTTCTTTCTTTCTTTCTCTCTCTCTCTCTCTCTCACACACACACACATTTAAAATAGTCCTTTTACCAACAAAAGCAAAAAAAATATTGGTACAAGATTAGGACATTTAAACATCATATAACTGTATATCATTGGAAGGGGAGTGAATCATTTGTCAAATAGACCTTTAAAAGCAAAGATCAACTGTTAAGAATGCATAAATTCATCCACCTTTGTTTTAAAGTTAAGATAAAATAGGAATCTGCACAAGTACATGCTGTTTTATATGACTATAATTAGGTATTTAGCTTCTTGAGATGAGGATTTACTTGTCTGGAGAATGAGAGAATTGCAGCCAGCCAGCCTCTAAAATTCATTAGAGATTGAACCATCTCATGCAGGGAAATGGCCATTCAACCTCTGTGTACTATCCTTAGTAGTAGGAAGTCATTACCTAATAAGACAGCCAGCTTGTGCCTAGGGCGACCAGTTGTCCAAGTTTTCCCAGAACATAGAGGTTTTCTGGGATACCAGATAGTAAGTGCTAAAACTGGGAAAGTCCCAGACAAACTGGGATGAGTTGATCACCCCACCTTTCCACATAGAGTATGTTGCCCCTAACCTGACCTCATTTCTACCTCTCTTGTTCTGCTTCAAGGAGAGAAATTAGAGAAGAGCCCTGTAGTTATCATCACACTCGATGACTAAAATAAATTTCTAATTATTCAAAATGTCCTTCTACATGTTCAAAGTTTTTATTACGGTTTATTATGTGACATCTGTTTCTGAAGGGAAAATTTAGGAACATAGCTCATAAGATGTACTTTGTTTTAAATTTTCTTTAGATTTTACCACCTGCTTTATAGCAGCATGCCGCATTTAGACAGGCTCAATCCCCCTTTTCACGGTTATATTCAATAGCTGGAAGACAGATGCGTCCAATGGGTTTGATTTGTTTTGGCATTTTGGGCACAAAATTATGATAAACCAGTCCAGTCCTTTTTTACTTACCCTCCTCCTCAGAGTGGATCACACTGATAAAGTGTGATTTAAGTATATTTTTCAGTAATTCTAATAATTGACCCAGGGAAATTAAAATAATATTTTCCTGTTCTACTTGTCATAACCTGTTGAGATATCTTTCAAAATGTGCTACTGTGGGGAAAAAAGAAATTCTATACACACATTATTGCTGAAATTTCCTGGCTCTTTGCCTACCAGAAAAGCAATGCATGAAATATTTATTCAAAAATGGAAATATTAAGAATTAAATGAGTTTAAACCAACCTAATTACTTTATGGGAATTTCTTCACTGCTTAAGGAAACTCCAAATTATCTTCAGCTCTGCATAGACTGTGTCAACTAGAACACATGAAAAAAATGAAAAAGTCCTCTCAAACAGCCAACTTGACTGATTTAATTCTATTTAAATACTTGCTCTTAGGACGAAGTGACTGGTTTAGTGTTGAAGGAACAAGGTCAGAGGAGTTAACGAACTTTAAACTACATGAGACCTAAGATCACTCACTCTTTCACTTGACAAATATTTATTGAGCACCTACCATGTGCTAACCACTTTTCTAAGTGCTGTGAACAAAAGAGCCAGAGTTTGCATCCTCATGAAGCTTACCTCCTGGCAAGAGAGAGAGACACCACTCCCTCAATAGTGATGATAAATAATATGAAGAAATGTAGCAGGGAAAATTAATGTGACAAGTTTTTTTCTGTCTTAAAGGAGGAGTGCTCTCTGACAGTGACCTCTAAATTGTGACCTAAATTAATTCAAGAAAGAAAAGAGGTACCTCCCCTCCCACCATCATCTTTATGTGTATAGAATAGTGTTTCTCAAAGTGTGGTCTCCAGACCAGCAGCATCCTCACCACCCCTGAATTTGCTTAAAATGCACATTTTAGGCCCTACTTTAGACCTGTTAAATCTGAAACTCTGAGGGTAAGGCTCAACAATCTGTGTTTTTAGAAGTTTCATAGGTGATGCTATACATGCTTAAATTTGAAATGGATTGCTCTGGACAATCATATCCTCTCTTCTCTGTGAAACCTTCTCAGATCTTCACAGTTGAAAGTGATCTCTTTTCTCCTCTAAAATCCTGCACCATGTCACAAATAACCATCCAGAGGCACTTTGGCTCACCTCTTGGTATTACTGCTAGGCTCCTCATGTACCTGAAGACTCTCTCTTTGTTACCAGTTAGCTCCTTGAAGAAAGAGACTGTGACGATTCCATCTTAGTATTCCCAACAGCTTGGCAAAGTCCCTGGCACAAAGCAAGCTTCCAAAAATACATGAGGAGGTGGTGTAGCAGTCTGAATAATGGTCCCCAAAGATACTAGGTTTTCATCCTTGGAAATTGTAAATGTTACTTTATATGGAAAATGTCTCTTCCGACATGATTACATTAAAGGTCTTGAGATGCAAGATTATTTGGATAGGTCCTAAATGTAATCACAAGCATCCTTATAAGAAAGAGGCAGAGGGAGATTTGACATACATAGAAAAGGAGAAAGCAATGTGACCAGAGAGGGAGAGATTGGAACAATGTAGCCACAAGCCAAGGAATGCTGGCTGTCACCAAAATCTGGAAGTGGCAAGAAACTGATTCTCCCTTAGAGCTTCCAGAGGGGATGCCACTCTCCTGACACACTGATTTCAGCCCAGTGATTCTAGTTACAGACTTCTGGCATCCAGAACTGTGAAAGAATGTATTTCTGTTAAGCTACCGAGGTTGTGGTAATGTGTCACAGCAGACACAGGAAACTAAAATAAATGATCACAGCCAAAAGTTGGGGATGGCTTTTGGGGGCATCACCTTGGCTAGTTACAGGGTCTGGTTATTCAGCAAAACACACTAATCTAGGTAGTGGGGTAAAGGGATTTGGTAGATGTAATTAAAGTCCCTAATCAGTTGACTTTAAGTAAGAGAGATGATCCTGGGTGATTCTAACTTTATCAATTGGAAGACTTTAAAAGCAGGAATGAGGCTTTCCCAAACATCATGAACATAACCATGTAGTTCCAGCCCGCTTGTGACCTTCCCTTCCAGAAAACTCATGGACAATAGCTTCAGCTCATGCCTGTGAGTTCAAGCTTCCTCATGATCCCTGCCTGCCCCTGTTAAATCCAGGTGAAAACACAGGTATTGAGCATTTACTCTGAAGCAGGTAATATATGTATATTATATTGTTTAATCCTAACATCAGTCTTATCAGTTAGGTATGATTATTATCCCATTTTATATATAAGAACATTTACACTTACAGGGATGAATTACACAAAGTCACACAGTTAAAAGAGGCCAGTGTTGGCATTCAAACTCAGGCAGTCTGATTCCAGAGCCTCAATCACTATACCAAAGTGCTTCCCAACAAACTAGTGCCATAAGTGTGTACAAGTCAGAGTGGGAGAATCATTGCAAGGAGACTTCCAATCCACTTAAATGTTTCAGGCTTATTAAGGGGAAACATAAACAGAGGAATTTGCTTTAGGATGAGCGTAAGTCCCATAAATTTGGAACATTCAAGGCAAACCCGGAAGGTATAGAAAAGAGTTGTTTCCCAAGTAAGTTTGAGGACTTCAGCCCAGCTAAGCTCAAAGCTTCCTCTGCCCCTCTTCCTTTGGTAGGGTCACTTGGCCGACCTTCCTTGCTGCCCTTTCTCTCTGAGGCAGCAACTGGAACTGCACAGATGTGCAAGACAGCAGGGGATGGACAGCCCTGGTGATAAAATAGAGAAATTTAGGAGCCCTCCACTGGGTTTCCACATACTGTCCTATAATCATGAGAAATAGGACTTTATCAGCATTTGCCCCAGGGTGCTAATTAAATATGCTAAGACTAAGATTCTCATATCTGGCATCTCGTAGCTAAAAAGAAATTTTCTCACTGCCAAAGAGAGTACTCTGCCTAGTTGAGAAGCTATTACACAAAGAAAACTCCTTCTAACATTCTTATTATAGAGAATTCAGCATAGGTTGGTTCTAAGGCAGTCAGAGGTGAGGATGGAAACTGCCTAAAAAACCAGAAAGACCTTAAAATGAGGGAATTTCTTCTTTAAGCCAGTCCCGCTGCTATGGTTGTTGGGAATTCATCAATGCAGGGTTCCTGACTCAACTCATTAAATACATGATGTTGGTAAATTACTTACTTTCCCACAAGGAAAATAGGTTAATTGGGTTTTTTTTTATATTATGGCATAATACCTGTTCATTTAATAAATTTAAACAATGTATAGAACATGGAAAAACAGTAAAGTTCACTTGGACTCTCAAAACCCAAAGAGAACAGACATTAACATTTTGTTAGGCAAGTTAACTAACATGATTTTGCCTGGCTATCTTCATCCATAAAATGGCAACAAATAACAGTCTTCCTCAGAAGTGATAGAGGAAATGCATGAGATAAATCAGGTAAAGCACTAAGCACAGGGCATACCTAATATGCTAGTGTGACTACCATCCCAGTTTGCCAAGGGCTCTCTTGGTTTTAGTAGTCAGAGTCCTACATCCTGGGAAACTGGGATGGTTGGCATAACCCCACAAGAAGGATAACAGTGAAGTACCATGTTCACTGGAGCATAGACAGTGCTGGGTAGTACATGAATGCTCTTTTAATAACAGGGAGTCATCGTATGACTTGCCTTGGATTCATTGTCCTTGTCTGACACAGGCCTGCTTGGTCCAGCTTGCACTGAATGGGGAAGTCTCAAAGCCAGTGCTCCAACCTCAGAAAGGCACTATCTTGTATAAAACCATCATTCATCCAGAACAGTGTTGCGTTTCTAGCAAACTGCATTTCAGTTCTGCCTACCGATGTCTCCAAGTTGAAGGAAGGAGCAGGAGCATTGGACTCTGAACTACTAGTCTCTCTTGAAAAGCAGAAAAGAAATAAAGCACTTAGCATGGAGCCCCCTGTGAACTGCAGGCTCCCAACTGCTTGCCCAGCCAAATAATATCGATCTTCTGGCTCCATTTCATTTTAGTCCTTTAACTGCTCACATCTCTGTATGTCATTGGCACAGCAAGACACAAGTTCCATCATCATGGTGTCAATTCTGCCTTCAAAACTCAGCTTTGTTCCAACTCTGTCAGGGTTAGAAGCAGCAGAGGTTGTAATGGTATTTTCTTAGCCACCCCCCTCAGCCTGCTGATCTTTGTTCAGCTAGGGGAATGCTCATTCTTAACGAGTCAGATGATTCCCTTTCTGTGCCCTTCATTCAATAGATCCCTCATTTTAGACATCCTGACAAATGTTCAAATGAAATTTCCTTTGGTTACAGCTTGTCCCAACCTTTCTTGTTATCATCTCAGCCCTTCTATCATCTAAACAAGGATCTGTCAACTTCTTGTGTATTAATGCCCTTCATCTCCCTTTCTCTCCACATTATTTTTCACTTGGCTTCTCTCAATTACTCTTCTCTGTGCTCTCCTGGAGATCCTTAATTATCTTGACTCTAGTGCATTTAAACCTTTGGACGAACAAGTGCTCTGAGCTGTTTTCTTTCTCCTGGGAAACCAACTGGAAAGTCATCCAGACATGCTAACCTATCCATATTTCAAATTAGTGCCAGAGAAGCTGTGAAAGAGCCTCCAATCTCTAAGGATCCCTAGAGATTCAATTGAGTATCCCTGAATTTGAGGAATACACACACATCCACATCCACATGCACATACACACACACTTCCACAGCCTAAAGGTCCAGGTGACATTACATTAACAACAACCATAAAAATATCTCTATCCTTGACACCATCTGATCATGTAAAACTTCAGCCTCTGACAAAGACTCCCAACCCCCATAAGCATATATGGGAGTTTATTTATATGTACACATGCAAATCTAGTCAGGAACTATGTGTCTTTTCTGGGCACACTACTACCACACTGCCTCTGCTGTCTTCTCTCAGGCTACTATAGTTTCCTACCTGATGCCATTACCCACTCCCTGGAACAGCCAAAACTGGAAAGTGGTCTGTGGCACCAAGGGGTGGGATAACCAGCACAGCACTGCCAGACCCCTCCAATTGAGTGTAATGTAAAGTGGAGAGAGTAGTAATGAAATACATTGCAGGATGTCCTCTCTTCTCCCGCAGCTCAGCTATAGTTCCATGGAATTGGACTGAGTAGCACATGGAAGGGACTGGTACCACATTACATGCAGAATCATACCTACTCTTGCCCCACCTCCATCACCAAAACAATGTAAATAGTCCAAGCCCTTCATGCACATATATTTCTCCCTTTAAGATACTTTCCTACCCAAAGTGGCTCCCTACACAAATAGGCCTCTACAAACTGCCTTCATGTTCCATTCACTCCCCCCTACCTCACCCACCCAAGATCCCAGATCTCCAGGCATACCCAAATCCAAAAATGTGCAGAGCATAAGTTCCACTGCATTTTCATACTTATATATTATTTTTAAGTTATTCATTTCAAAGCTGGAACACAGTTCTAGACTCTGAGGATTCAAAAATAAAAGACATGCAGCATTACTGCATTTCCTTGGATTGAATTTTTCATCATCTGAGATTTGTGTCTCCAAAGTGCATATGGGTCCTATGAAAGTACAATAAGCCCAGGAGCTGGGATGTTGTGCTACCCTGATCAATGTGGGTGCTTTCGTGAGTTTTCCCCAGAACAAGAGTTCATGTCCTGTCATAAGATCCAGGGATCCCATAGGAAGAAATTGATCCTAATAGTATGCAGAATGAATACAATAAGGAAAATGGCTGAAACAAATGGATCTGGACACCACATTAATAGCTTTTTTGTAGAAGAAAATGAATTCAGGAGTAAAAAACAGAAGTTAATGAAGGCACCCTAGGCAAAGCCCTCCACCTCCTCCTAAGTGATGGTTTTAGTAGGGTCTATCCTCTCCTCGAAGATGACCAATGGTATTGCTAAGAACCCTGGAAGATAACATACAATTTGAATAGGATAAGCAGACTCAGAAGGTTCTACAGGCTATGAGCAGAGTCACTTCTCAAGGGAAGTGGTAAATTTCCACAGCCACTACGGATCATTAGTCTGATATTTCAATACCAACAGTCTATGTCTTCAAAGAGTATTTATAGCTTTAATGGCATTAAGGTGACTGAACTCCCTGGGACTCCTGAACTTTTATTTGTTAGTAAAAAGCATTAATCATCTTGATGCCAGATTAGCCTATGGGGATTTTTTCCTTAGAAAATAATACCTCATCCTCAGTTATCTTCAGCTGTGGAGCCTCAGCCCCAGCAAGGCTAGATCAGCCTAAGTGGAACTGAACACCTTTCAAGGGAGCAGCAAAGGTCACACGGGGATGGGAGGAATGTGTTATAAGCAGGATTGTCTTCCTTTCCTTGTCTTGGATGTGCCCAAGGCAGAATCTGGGTCACCCCCTTGAGATTTTCTATCTAATACTTTCAGATACCTAATAATATAAAATTAAAGCAAGAGAGAGTCAAGATGGCAGACTAGAAGTAGCTGGTGTGTGCCGCTCTCACAGAGAGAGTGGTGAGTAAACACAGACACCACAAGCCAATTGTCTAAAAAACCTCCTAGGGATCCATCAAGGAAGTGAGGGAACACTGAGAACAGAGAACAGTGAAGCTTGGCAGCAGCACATCTGGAATCAACATGGAGCCAAAAGGAGCTCCCCAACATGGAGAAAAGGTGAATGAGTGAGAGCCCCCGGGGGATTCACACTTCCCACAGGGACCTGTACAATCCTGGAAATGAGAGAATCACCTTAGCGCCCTGGGCCTCTAGATTGATACAAAGAGCCACCTAGAGTTTTTATGAAGGTGACACTCAAGTCCATGGGGACCTCCCACAGGCCTTGGACCCTGGACCAGCCCAGTGCTAGCTGCCACAGCCATGATAGAGGCTATAGTCATGGTGTCTGGAAGCAGTAAGTTTGGACCATTCCCCCTGCCAGACAAGGCTTGGTGCTAGCTTCCAGCACAGCAGCTCAGCTTCGGCTGAACTCTGCCAGGGGACACAGCTCCATGTTCCCCCCAGGAAGCACCTGAAAGGTGGAACAGGAGACCTCACCCACCCTCGTTGCTCCTAGCTTGGTGGGACACACCAGCTGGGGTTTCCAGCATACAGTCTTGCCTCTAGCAAAATTCTGCGGGTGGGAATAGCCCCATGTTCCCTAGGAAGCACTCAAAGGGTGGATCAGATGACACCACCCACTCCTGCTACTCCTAGCTGAGTGGGACTTGCTAGCTTGGTTGGCGTCCAAGTAGGTGGGGAGCCTTCACTCTTAGAATACTGTGAGGGCTAAGAATCCTGAGTTCTCACAGGCCAGCAGGGGAGTAGGACAGGCCTCCCTGCACCAGGTAGGCCTGGGAAGGCTATGGCCTGTCTGCCAACCATATCCCCTTCCTGAGGGAGCCTTGTGGCCCAGAACACCTAACAAAGAAAATTCTGGCATGAAAACAGTAATTGGAGGGGGCTCCTCCAAGACCCAGGAGCAGAACAGGTGAGGGAGTCATGTCTCTCCCTCATACCCATAGAGCACTACAGCCAAAATGCACCAAAATGTAAAAGATCCATGGGCTAAGAGTCTATCTGCTGGCCACAACTCTTAACTTTCACCTACTGAATAACAGCCCAAACCACAACACTAAAATATTTTGCCAATATACAGCACCTGTGAAAACTAAAGGAAAAAAATCAGCCACAAAAAAAAAGATCTGCACAGAGTCTTGGCCCTCTGAAAGCATCCAGAAACAAAGCCAACTGACTATACTCAACTTACGTCACAGTTAAAGAAACACTAGCCCTTGCACATGAGAAATAATCAGTGCAAGAGCTCTGGCAACTCAAAACACCACTGTGTGCCCTTACCTACAAATGAACACACTAGTTCCCCAGAAATGGTTCTTAACCAGATTGAGATAACTGAAATGACAGCCACAGAATTCAGAATATGGATGGCAAGGAAGTTCATCAAGATCAAGGAGAAAGTTGAAACCCAATCCAAGAAATAAAAGGAATACAGTTAAACAACCTGGGAGCTGAAAGACGAAATAATCATTTTAAGAAAAAAATCAGAATAAACTTCTAGAACTGAAGAATTTACATCAAAACTTTTATAATATAATCAGAAGCATAAACAGCAGAATTGACCAAGCCGAGGAAAGAATCTCAGAGCTTGAAGATTGGTTCTTTGAAGCAACTCAATCAGACAAAAACAAAGAAAAAATAATTTTAAAAAATGAACAAAACATCTGAGAAATATGAGATTATGTAAAGAGACTAAATCTATGACTCATGAATATTTCTGAAAGAAAAAGAGAGATTAACTCGGAAAACATAATTGAGAATATAGTCCATGAAAATTTCCCTAATCTAGCTAGAGAGAAGGGCATATCAAGAAATACAGAGAACCACTGCAAAATATTATACAAGCCAACCACTCCCAAGAAATATAGTTATGAGATTCACCGTGGTGAATTCAAAAGAAAAAATATTGAAGGCAGCTAGAGGAAAAGATCAGGTCACCTAAAAAGGGAAACTCATCAGGCAAGCAGCAGACCTCTCAACAGAAACCTTACAAACTAGGAGAGACTGGGGGCATGTTTAAGCATTCTTAGAGAAAAGAAATTCCAACCAAGAATCTCATATCCCACTAAACTAAGTTTCTTGAGCAAAGGAGATGTAAAATCCTTCTCAAACAAGCAAGCACTAAGGGAATTTGTTACCACCAAACAAGTCATACAAAAGGCCCTAAAAGGAAGGTAAACATGGACACAAAACATTGAAACCTGCTACCACACACACCAAAAAAAAACACTCAGACACATCACTCACAGGCAATATGAAGTAATTTTACAAGCAAGTCTACAAAACAAACAACCAGCAATATGACAACAGAATCAAAATCTTGTATATTAACGCTAACCCTGAAAGTAAATGATCTAAACACCCATCTTAAAAGGCATAGAATGGCAAGCTTTATAAAAAGACAAGACCCAACTGTCTGCTGTCTTCAAGAGACACATCTCACATGTAATGACACCCATGGGCTAGAAGTAAGGGAATGGAGAAAGATCTAAATGCAAACAAACAAAAAAAAAAAACAAAAGCAAGAGTCATGATTCTAATATCAGATAAAACAGACTTTAAACCAACAACAATCAGGAAAAACAAAGAAGGGCATTACATAATGATAAAGGGTTAATTTCAACAAAAAGAGTTTACTATCCTAATATATGTGCACCTGAACTGGAGCACCCAGATGTATATAACAAGTTTTTGACCTGCAAAAAGATTCAGACAGCCACACAATAACATAGGGGACTTCATCACCCAACTGACAGTGCCAAATAGATCATTGAGGAAGAAAACTAACAAAGATATTCTGAACTTAAACTTGACACTTACCCAATTGGGCCTAATAGACATCTACAGAATATTCCATCCAACAACCACAGAACATACATTCTTTTCATCTACACATGGAACATATTCTAAAATCAACCATAAGCTTGGTCATAAGGCAAGTCTCAATAAATTCAAAAAGAAATTTAAATCATACTAAGCACATTATTGGACCACAGTGAGAAAAAACAAACAAACAAAAAAACAAGAATATCTCTCAAAACTGTATAAGAACATGGAAAATAAACAATTTGCTTCTAAATAACTATTGGGTGAACAACACAATTAGGGCATAAATTTAAAAGTTCCTTGAAATTAATGAAAATAGAGAGACAACTTACCAAAATCTTTGGAACGCAGCTAAAACAGTGTCAAGAGGAAAGTTTTTATGGTGCTAAATGCCTTCATGAAGAAGTTAGAAAGATCTCAAATTAATGACGTAACATTGCACCCAGAAGATCTAGGAAAAAAAAAGAATGATCCAACCCCAAAGATAGTAGAAGAAAAGAAATAAATAAAATCAGAGAAGAACTGAATGAAATGGAGACCAAAAAGTCTACACAAAAGATTAATGAAACCAAGAATTGTTTCTTCAAAGGAATAAACAAGATTGATAGATCACTAGCTAGATTAACAAAGAAAAGGGATCCAAATAAGCTCAATCAGAAATAACAAAGATGACATTACAAATGATCCCACAGAAATACAAAACATCCTCAGAGACTGCCATGAACACCTCTATGCACACAAATTAGAAAATCTAGAAGAAATGAATAAATTTCTGGAAACATACAACCTCCCAAGATTTAACCAGGAAGAAAGTGAAAACCTGAACAGACAAATAACATATTCCAAAACTGAATCAGTAATTTTAAAAACCTACCAACCTAAAAGAGCCCAGGAATAGATGGATTCTGACATAGTCTGGCTCTGTGTGCCCACCCAAATCTCATCTTGAATTGTAATCTGAATTGTAATCTCCACGTGTTGGGGGATGGACCTCGTGGGAGGTGATAAGATTACTGTGATGGTCCCCCTATGCTGTTCTCATGATAGAGAGTGAGTTCCCACAAGATCTGAAGATTTTATAAGGGGCTTTCCCCCTTCACCCATTCTTCTCTCTCCTGTCACCATGTGAAGAGCTGTTGCTTCCCCTTCTGCCGTGATTGTAACATTCCTGAGGCCTCCCCAGCCACACAGAACTGCAATTACATCCATTTTCTGTATTAATTAGCCAGTCTCAGGAATGTATTTATAGCAGCATGAGAACAGACTAATACAGATTCACAGCCAAATTCTACCAGTCATGCAAAGAATTGAAACGAATCCTACTGAAACTATCTCAAAACATTTAGGAAAGGAGGCTTCTCCCTAACTCATTCTATGAAGCCAGCATCATCTTGATATCAAAATCTGTCAGAGACACAACAAAAAAAGAAACCTTTAGGCCAATATCCATGATGAAGATAAACACAAAAATCCTCAACAAAATACTAGCATACCAAATCCAGTAGCACATCAAAAAGTTAATTCACCATGATCAAGTAGGCTTTATTCCTAGGATGCAAGGTTAATTCAACACACACAAATCAATAAATGTGATTCACCACACAAGCAGAATCAAAAACAAAAATCATATGATTATCTCATAGAGGCAGAAAAATATTTCAATAAAATCCAACATTCCATCATGATAAAAATCCTCAACAGACTAGGCAGCAAAGGAACATACTTCAAAATACGAAGAACCATCTATGACAAATCCATATCCAACATTATACTGAACAGGCAAAAGCTGGTACCATTTCCCTGGAGAACTGGAAGAAGACAAGGATGCCTACTCTCACCACTCCTATTCAACATAGTAGAGGAAGTCCTAGCCAGAGCAATCAGGCAGAGAAAGAAATATAAGCCATCCAAATAAGAAAATAAAAATCAAACTATCTCTCTTTGCTGATGATATAATTCTATACACAGAAAACCCAAAAGATTCTCCCAAAGGGCTCCTGGAACTGATAAACATATTCAATAAAGTTTCAGGATATAAAATTAATGTACAAAAATTAGTAGCATTTCTATACATCAGTGACATTCTAGCTGAGAATCAACTCAAGAACACAATCCCATTTACAATAGCCAGAAAAAATGAAGTATCTAGGAATCTATGTAACTAAGGATGTGAAAGATCTCTACAAGGAGAATGAGAAAACACTGCTGAAAGAAATCAGAGATGACACAAATATATGGAAAAATATCCTATGCTCACTGATTTGAAAAATCAATATTGTTAAAATGGTCATACTGCCCAAAGCAACTTACAGATTCAATGCTATCCCTATCAAAATACCAATGTCATTTTTCACAGAATTAGAAAAATCTACTCTGAAATTAATATGGAATCAAAAAGAATCCAAATAGTCAAAGCAATCCTAAACAAAAAGAACAAGCCGAAAGCATCATATGGACAGATATTAAACTATACTATAAGGCTAAGAAGCCAAGCCAGCATGGTACTGGTACAAAAACAGACACGTAGAAAAATGGAACAGAATAAAGAGCACAGATATAAAGTCACATACCTGTAACCATTTGATCTTTGACAAAACTGACCAAAATAAGCAATGGAAAGGACTACCTATTCAATAAATGATACTGGGATGACTAGCTAGCCATATACAGAAGAATGAAACTGGAACTCCTACCTCTCAACATGTACAAAAATTAACTCAAGATAGATTAAAGACTTAAATGTAAAACCTTAAACTATAAAAATCCTAGACGATAACCTAGGAATTTCCCTTCTCAACATGGGCTTTGGCAAATAATTTAAGGCTATGCCTTTAAAAGCAATTACAACAAAAACAAAAAGGACCTAATTAAACTAAAGAGCTTCTGCACAGCAAGAGAAATTACCAAAAAGGAAAAAGCCTACAGAATGAGAGAAAATACTCACAAACTATACATCTGACAAGTCTAATATCCAGAATCTACAAGGAATTTAAATCAATAAGCAAAAAAACCAGCTAACTAATTAAAAAGTAGGCAAAGGAAATGAACAGACACTTCTCAAAAGAAGACATACAAGTGGCCAACAAACATGAAAAAATGATTGACATCATTAATCATCAGAGAAATGAAAACCAAACAGCAATGAGATACCATCTCACACTAGTCAGAGTGGCAATTATTAAAAAGTCAAAAAATAACAGATGCTGGCGAGGTTGCAGAGAAAAGGGAACACTTACACATGCTGGTAGGAATGCAAACTAGGTCAGCCACTGTGGAAAGCAGTTTGGAGATTTCCCAAAGAACAGAAAACAGAACTACCATTCAACTTAGCAATCCCACTACTGGGTATATACCCAAAGGAAAATAATTTATTATATCAAAAAGAAACATGCACCTGTGTGTTCATTGCAGTGCTAGTTATAACAGCAAAGACATGGAATCAACATAGGTAGGTACCCTTCAACAGTGGCTTGGATAAGGAAATGTGTTACACATATACCATGGAATACTGTGTAATAATCAAAAAGAATAAAATTACATACTTTGCAGCAACGTGGATGGAGCTGGAGGCCATTATCCTAAGCGAATTAATGCAAAAACAGAAAAACAAATGCCATATTCTCACATATAAGTGGGAGCTAAACATTGAATACACATAGACATAAAGATGGGGAACAACGGGGACTACTAGACAGGAGAGGGAAGGAGGCAGGCAGGCATGGGCTAAAAAAACCATATATTGGGGACTATGCTCACCACCTGTGTAATGAGATCAGTTGTACCATAAGCCTCAACATCATGCAACATGTAACATGTAACAAACCTGCACATGTAACCAACCCTTAATCTATAGTAAAAGTTGAAATTACAAATAATTATATTTAAATTAAAACACCCAATTCTCCCAGAATTCCTATTCGCTACTACATTTTATTTACTTCCACAGCAATACTATTATTTAATTTATGTGAATATGTAGTATCCATGTCCCTCCACTAGAATGTAAGCTCAGTGGGGCAGGGGTTTGTATTTGTTTTGTTCACCAATGTATTTCTAGTGCCTAAGTGCCTGGAACATACTGGAATATGGTAGGTGCTCAATAAACATTTGTTGCATGTGTGAATGACAGTGGATGAATGATGAGAATAATAGAATCTCAAGACTGAAAGGAAACTACCAAGTCACCTGATGACCCAATCTCTTTTCTTTCACTTACTGGATCTGATAATGGTAATAGACAAGGTGGATGACAGAGGAAATAATTCAGGAATCTAACCGGGAAATTACCTGAGAAAATTTGGATCTTCATGCCCAGGAGGAAGGGGAGAGGGCAATAGATGGGGCCTGAGAATGTAAACACTCAGCCTTGTGTCTTTGTTTTCCTGATGGGTCCAACTAGAGAAGAATGAGGAGGATTCACAATGCAGTATGTACTCTGCAGTTGATCAGTCAGTCTCAGGTATTTATTGGCCACTTACCATATTCCCATAGACATTAGTGACCAGTTTCTATATGACAAGCACCCTATCAAGCACATAGGATAGTAAATGGGACAGACCCAGACCCTGCACTCTTGGAGCTTAAAGTCTATTAGGGAAAACAGCCATCCAGCAGTTCCTTGCAATTGTGGAAGTGCCATTACATGGATGTGTAGAGTGCCCTGGGGGCATGTCAAAAGACCACCTAAGCTTCCTATAGAATCAAAGAAAGTCACCCAAGAAAGCACTGAAGCTCTTCTGTAACCCTTTCAATTCGTAAAATGCAAAAGTAAGTCTGAAGGTAAGACCCCAAAGGAACAGGGTCCTAGTCCTGGAAGTGGATTTTGGACCCTCAGCTTACTCTGTGACCTCTAGGCAAGTCACTCTGCTTCTCAGAGTTTCAATTTCTTTATCTTGTTTGTGTTTTCAGATGCTGATATTTTATCATTTCTGGAAGACATAAGAATCCAGTTAGTCAAAGTCCAGAATAGAAATTATATGAGAGGATTGATTCTTACCATAGGAAACATATGTGTTGAGGGTGAATTACTTTGGTAGTTGATGAGAGAAGAAAACTGGAACAATATGAGGAGGGACTTGGGAGTAGGGAGGAGGAGTGGGGCATGGGATGGGACTGAGGGTTTTCACTGTGACAACTTTTGAATTGAAAGACAACTAGAACAAACCATTTTAACAATAAATAATATTTGTTGGTATTTAGAACTTTGATACCTACACTATCTAATTTTATCCTCACCAAAAGTCTGTGAATTATGATTGCACCTGTCTTGCAATTAAAAAAACTGAATTGAAAGCATCAAATCAGAATATGGCAAAGCAGAATGTAAACTCATGCTCCCAGCTCTAGAATCCCACTAGGAAACTCAGCAAAGAAGATGCTCATAAGCTGCTGTATAGAGATGGCTCTGGAAGGTTCTGATTCTGATCCCAGATGCAGTGCAGGGCATCAGAGGAGGAAAAAGTCACTGCTGAATCCTTAACCAAAACAGACTAACAGAAAACTGCCAAATGTGGGCAGCTGGGAGCGATGGACAGGAGTAGAAACTTCAGAGAAGACCACTGCCTACTCAGCAAGAGAAATCCTTTTAAGGCAAGAAGTGTCCATCCTCCTTCACTCAGCACGATGGGGCTGGGACTGAGGGAAGCCATTACTGTGTTTGTTCACTTATTCAGCAAACGTTCCTCGAAATTCTACTATGTTCCAGCCTTAGCCTATGATTAAAGAAAAGGGAACACTTGTACTCTGCTGCTGGGAATGAAGGTTGGTATAGCCATATGGAAAACAGTATGGAGGTTCCTCAAAAAAATAAAAATTCATTGATATCATTTCTGGATATATATACAAAGAATATGATATCAGTATCTAAAAAAGATATCTCTACTTCCATGTTCATTGCAGCATTATTCACAATGGCCGAGATATGGAAACAACCTAAATGTCTGCCAATGGATGAATGGAAAAAAAAAAAAAAAAAAAAAAAAAGCTTATCATCACTGGTCAAATCAAAACAACAATGAGATACCATCTCACACCAGTTAGAATGTTGATCATTAAAAGGTCAGGAAACAACAGATGCTGGAGAGGATATGGAGAAATAGGAACGCTTTTACACTGTTGGTGAGAGGTAAATTAGTTCAACTATTGTGGAAGACAGTGTGGTGATTCCTCAAGGATCTAGAACAAGAAACACCATTTGACCCAGCAATCCCATTACTGGGCATATATCCATAGGATTATAACTCATTCCACTATAAAGACACATGCACATGTATGTTTATTGCAGCACTATTCACAACAGCAAAGACTTGGAAAAACCCAAATGCCCATCAGTGTTAGACTGGATAAAGAAAATGTGGCACACATACACCATGGAATACTATACAGCCATAAAAAGGATGAGTTCATGTCCTTTGCAGGAACATGGGTGAAGCTGGAAACTATCATTCTCAGCAAACTAACACAGGAACAGAAAACCAAATACCGCATGTTGTCACTCATAAGTGGGAGTTGAACAATGAGAACACATAGACACAGGGAGGGGAACATCACACACTGGGGCCTGTTGGCGGGTGGGGGGCAAGAGAAGGGATAGCATTAGGGGAAATACCTAATGTAGATGATGGGTTGATGGGTGCAGCAAACCACCATGGCACATGTATACCTATGTAACAAACCTACACGTTCTGCACATGGATCCCAGAACTTAAAGTATCATAAAAAAAAAGAAAATTTGATACACATAGATACTGATACAGACATAGACATACATATATATAGACATAGGTATATCTATACATTGAGATACCTAAATACAGAGATATATATATTAGATATTTATATGTAGATATATATCAATATATGAGACACAGATATATTGATATATAAGCATATATAGATCAATATATGATATATAGATATATTATTATATCAATATACAAATTGATAAATATATGTAGACTGATAAATGTGTATGTAGGCATAGGTACATCCATAGAGGTACATCTATATATTTACATTATATAATATCAACATTATATATAGATATATTTATGTC
Organism: Symphalangus syndactylus; assembly: GCF_028878055.3. NCBI lineage: Eukaryota > Metazoa > Chordata > Mammalia > Primates > Hylobatidae > Symphalangus > Symphalangus syndactylus. The sequence continues at coordinate 19,506,653 of NC_072428.2, forward strand.
TACGTATATTAATATATGTATATATTTATATATCAATATATAGATATACCTATTTCTACATATATATGTCTATATCAGTATACACATGTATATCGACATACATGTATATTTGTATATCAATATACATATTATACATATGTATATACTTATGATATATTCAATATATAGATATAACCATATTTAATATAGATCTAGATCCATATAATATATATTATATATACCATATTTATATATCTATATAAATATACTGATATATATACTAATATATAAATATCTTGATATATTCTACATAGTGATGTACTGATATATTCCATATAGTGATATATAGATTGGTACAGACATAAATATATAGATTGATATACATGTATATATATGTAAAATGAGATATTATTCAGACTCAAAAAAGGAAAAAATTTTTGCCATTTGCAAAAACATTATTAACCTGGAGGACATTATGCTAATTGAAATAAGCTAGACACAGAAAGACAAATACTGCATGATCTCACATCTATATGGAATCTAAAATAGTCCAACTCACAGAAGCTGGAGTAGAATAGTGACTATCAGAGACTGAAGGGAGGGAAAATGGGGAGATGTTGGTAAAGGGTATAAACTTTCCGTTTTACAAGATGAATATGTTCTGATGATTTCATGTACACCAATGCAACTATAGCTAACAATACTACATTGTATACTAGAAATTTGCTAAGCAGGTAAACCTTAAGTGCTCTCACCAGTAAAAAGAAAAACAGAAAAATAAAATGGTAACTAAGTGAGGTGCTGGAAATAAATTAGCTTGATTGTGGTGATTCTTTCACAGGTATACATATACCAAAACACCAAGTAGTATACCTTAAATATATATAACTTTTATTTATCAATTATACTTCAATAAAGCTGAAAAGGAAGGTCTCTATAAATGGTTGAAATTAAATATAAAAAAGTCTTTTTAAAAGACCTTTTAAAAAGAAATGTAAAATGTGCTTTCTCTCAAGAAACATAGAGGGTGGTTTCGTATAATGAATAAGGGTAAATTTACCTCCATGAGTCTGGGCTCCACTGTGTACCAATTTTGTGACTTTAAGCAAGTTTTTCAAAATCTCTGTACTCTATTTTCTCACCAGCGAAATGGAAATGATGATAATATCTACCTCATAAATGCCTAGGGATTTAAAAAGCACATTGCAGTCATAGTCCCTAGCACATCAGAAGGGCCCAATAAATGTGAACTGTCATTGTGATGTAAGATGTGTCTTGACGGAATGATAGAAGTTTGTCAAGAAAACAAGGAAGGCAAGAGCAAGGCAAAAAAAAAAAAAAAAAAAAAGATATTACTTATATATGAAGTCTCGGAGTATAGGAATGGTTGAGACATCTGAAGGATGCCAAACTGGAGCTCAGGGTGCAAGTTGTCAGCAATGAGAGACGGAGGTGAAAAGATGAGGAAGGCTCAGTTCCTGAAGGACCTTTAAACCCTGCTAAGGAGTTTGGACTTCCACCTAGAGACACTTTAAGCAAAAAAATAACAGGATCCGATTTGCATTTCACATATTATTGTTTTCTGTCACAGGTTCCCCAGAAACAACTCTAAGTTGGAGACTGGCTTTGCAGGATGTTTATTAAGGAGTGCCCGTGGGACCAACCTGTGGGAAAGAGGGAGGAAAGAAGCAGAATTGGGCAGAGGGGGAAGTCGGCGGCAACACCATCCCTACAATGTATTGCCGACTGAGGAGTCATCAGGAGCCCTTCAGCGTTATCTTAAGCTGGGGTAAGAAGGCCAGAACACCGTCCCCTGCATCAATCATTGATCGGATGTGGGCCACCCTGGGTAAAGGGATTGACATTGAGCGAGGTGGTCCTCTGTAGCTGAGGCAATCCCAACAGCTGGGACAATAAGTCCTTCATCAAAGGAGGAATCTGGGCAGAACATCTCCAGGTCCACTACATTTTTCCTATTAATGACAAAGAATGACAATAACCTACCAGAAAACTGAGCTGGAGTCTTCAGGTGCCATGCCAGGAGCATACAGCCAGGTAATGCAACATGCACTTGAGTGCATACGCCACACACAAACACACACACGCGCACACACACACACACACACGCCAGTGTCTAAAAATGAAGGATTCCTAGGAGTAAGCCCCATCCGTTTATTCTGATTTGGCATAGCCAGCAGTTTCCCCTTTCTCCCTAGGTCTTCAGAGCCTTTCCAGCAGAGACAATTTTATTTATGATACCGAACGATACCTAAAAAGAAAAACGGCCCAGCCAGGAAAAAATGAGAAGCTCGGCTAGGAGTCTCCAAGGCTCCTCGATATATTTTGTACTCTTTTTTTGAGGGCAGAAATTTCCATTTACAAAATTCTTACAGCTCAATTTGTCTTCTGTTAGTTTTTCATTATTCCCATTTTTTAAGCACACACATACTCGTGACAAATCATCATTTTCTCTGATTCATGTATTCAATTAGTGTAGATATTAACTTGAGCTGCCTGATCCATGGCAGTGAGTAAATGGGCACCTCCATCTGAAGTTACCTAAACTTTCCTGTATTAAATTAGCCTTTCACAAGCGTCAAATGGCTAGCATGGGGGATGACTTCTTAACTTTTCTATTTGTGTGATATAGGAGTCTGAGACCTGCTGGTTCCTTTAAGCTCATAAACTTGCTGGAATGAGCTAAATCACAAGTGACAGTTCAAGAGAGTAGGATGCAGCATCAACATCAGAACTGAAACGCTGAAGACAAGAGTGGAAAACGACCAAGGGCCTAAGGAACCTGGAATGCATATTTAACAGCTAGAAAACACTGGGGACAACGCTTCCTATGCCCTCATTTTTCAAAAGGGAAAATAATAAAGCTGAGAAAGTTCAGCTGAATTGCCCAGATGGCTCAGTCCATTCGTGGCAGAGCTGAGACACAAATTTTTGGGCATCCAGCACTGGGTCTCTCCTCTGCTCCACCTACACTAAAATCATAATGGAGTATCAGGACATTTGCTAGAATTGGAAACATTTCAAGGCACATCTGGGCAGGAAGTTATCACAAATATAAACATAGTTTTTCACTTCCATTTATGACTCACCAATGAAATGCTAGATTATTTTAAAGCTATCATGGGAAGCCCCACGAAGGTTTATGTTGGGGTGGGTGAAATCAATCATCCTCCCCTATCAAAGAGGCCAATGGGAGGCCTGCTCCCCTCTGGGTCTTTAGAGAACACGTCCTTATATCTTATGAAGCTGAAATTAATTCTATTATGCTCCATCACTTCACTCAAGTTTATTTCTTTTCAATTTCACAGCTGGTTGTGTCATTTTTGTTTATTTGCTTCCTTCTTTATTGTTTATTTCCCCACATCCTCAGATTAAGAGGTCAAAAAGGGCAGAAAATGTGTTTTATTCATCCTTCAATTCTTAGCACACAGTAAACAGAAAAAAAATAGCTGTTGAACGCATGAATGAATGACAAGTGAATGAACACACTAGACATATGACAATTAGCTACTTTTGTTCTGTCAATAATTTTTTTAATCTTTATTGACAAAAATTGTATAAATTTACAATGTGCAACATGATGTTTTGATATATGCATACACTGTGGAATGGCAAAATCAAGCTAATTAAAATATCCATTACTTCTCATGGTTATTTTGTGGTAAAAACCTTTCAAATCCACTCTTAGCATATATACAATACATTGTCATTAACTATAGTTACCATGCTGTGCAACAGATTTGAATTTATTGCTTTTGCCTAACTACTTGATACTATGTTTCCTTTTCTAATCATCAAGTACCTTTTCTTCTTTTCTTCCCACCCCTGTTCCCCATTCTCCCCACCATTATCATCCTGTTTCATCATTAATTTTTAAATAGGGAAACAAAGATACACAATGGTCATGTTTCTACCCAGCATTGCACAGCAAATAAAAGAGAACTAGAAGAAAACGGTGAAATTTATAAGCTTCTATCTCTTTCCACTGGAGCACACTACCTTACACACTCTTTGAGTTATCTTCCCCCTTATACATAACACGTGTCTAGATGGTATTTCTTTATATAAAGAGGTACAAATATTCATTTCCACAATGTAGAAATAAGAGCATTTCCAAAAATATGTATGTTCTGTGAGCCATTAAGTCTCATAAGCTTCTCTAGGAAAAAAAAAAAAATTGAAAAAGGCCATCAATAAGTTTGAGAAATGCTACCTACTTTATGTCCCTCTTGGACACTCACGATGTAGTTTAGAACCCTGAATACTGTGTCATGAAACTAATTTCATTTTGTTAGATACAATCTTCCAAATTTATTTGATCAAAGGAACCTTACTTTGAACCTAACACCCATTCGTATATCTTGTAAGTAATGTTCACAAGCACAATTTGGAAAAGCTAAGATAGATAACAATGTGGACTCACTAGTGGAGGTGTGACCCACATAAATACTAAGGTTACACTAATCAGGAGTTTCAACCTCGTGAACAAACCTACCTGTCCCTTTTAGGCACTAAGCCTCTCACTATCAATCTAATTTCAAAGACAAGTCTTGAAAAATCCATAGCCAAGTAGATTGCCATCTTGAAGTTCAGACAACTTATAGGATCTTGCATCTTATAAGAAGTGAATTTTTTTTAATAAAATTTCTCCATCTCCAAACCACTGGTTCCCTTTCTTAGAACTGAAACCCAAGTGATTCTCCTTATGATTCACAATATACACTTATAGTTTTGGGGGATCTCAGTCTCTACTCCTCAGTCTACTAGCTCTATGTAGGACCTTGGGCAAGTTAATCACTCTGTGCCTTCTCCTCATCTGTAACATCAGTTGTGCAAGAGCTATATTAGTTTTACATGCAAAAAGTTTATGATACTATTTGACATATATTTATCTCTCAATAAAATAGCTATCATTTTTGCAGTTATTATCATCATCTTCACTATGCTGAATCTCCTTGGATGATTAATTTCTCATTTATTATTTCAATATTCTATTAGCTATCTAAGCAAAAGTTGAGTTATTACCATTCCCATTTTTAAGACTGGATTTCAGAAACAAGGGTAAAATGAAAGAAATGTTGAACTTACATATACATTATTATTTAACAAACAATCAGGAAACTAATTAATAAGAAAAGAGCCAAATGAACAATTGTTTAAAATGACTATAGAAGTCTAATTAATAAATGAATAAACTAATTTACTTATTTTTTTAACTGCCAAATTCAACCCATAAGTAAATAAACTTTCACCTCATTACCAGCGTAAACATTTAAAAAGAGAATAATTATGACAAGATGGTCCTGATCATAAATTTTGTTTAAATTAATCAAGCATCATATGTCTGCAACTCTTCAGAAATAGCAGAGACCAAAAAAATTTAAGAATCTACTACATACAATTCAATAACAATTACACTAATCCAGCGCACTCCTGAGAGTGCTGTCTCTGAGAACACACTCCTGCATGTATTTTACATTTATATTTATCACCCACTACGAACCAGGACCAAGCTAAGCATGTAGGAGGACCACACTCCATCACCCTCATGAACCTCAGAGTCTAGTCATGGATAAAGTCAATTAGGACAAGATAGTTCAACAAGGGCAATGAGCACCATAGGGTCAGAGCATCATACTGAAATACATCTTTTTTTCTGACCATTCAGTTAATAAGAATAGTTGCTCTATCTCTAAGGGCCATAGAAAGCAAATACAAAATGTTTTTGAGAGAAGAATTCGATTTGCATGTCTTTAGAATGGCATAGCACTCTTAACTGGGCTTCATCCTCCCATCCAATCCTCACTGGTGTGGGGCAGGGAGCTCACTCAGCTCCAGAGGACTGATGTCCACACTTTATCTTCTCCTCCATTGAATATTCCATAGGATGTGCTGATCCCCAGTAATAGGTGTTCCAAGGAAGCATGAAAATAATAAATTCTGATACATGTCTCATTTCATATAATGCAGTGCTTCAATGATGAAGGCTGCATAAGTTATACCTGCTCAAGGAGAAGCAAGTGACAACTCACAAATTTCAAGATCTGAAAGAATAGCAGAATAAGGCTATGATGGCCTTATCTTCCAAACCAAATATCAGGACACAAAATCTAACAAAAAACCTTTTTCCACTTCTGGGAATTAGGCTGCCTGAGAGATATAGTTTAAATGCCAAAATATTGGCAGTTCTGGGACATTGATAGTATATGGAGACAATGGGACGGAATAGTTGAAATCAAGACTGCCCTGGAAAACCAAGAAATATCAATCTAGAAGAACTTGCACAAAAGACAAAGCCTTAAGACTTGTGAAGGCTAAAAACAGAGGGCAGGTGGGTGGATTGAGCAGTTTCAAAATGTTCAAGGAGAGAGCCAATGAATATTTGAATCTTGAATGTCTTTAAGTACAAAATGAAAGATAGAAAAAAAAGAATTTCTTTATAATACTATTAACCCAACTCAATTGATTCATTTTATTTCTCTGGGGTGTGTATGTGTGTGTCTGTGTGTCTGTCTGTGTGTGTATCTATATGTGTGTCTGTGTGTGTGTGTGAGAGAGAGACAGAGAGAGAGAGAAAGGGAATATCTCAAAGTAATCAATATAGCCCCATGATCAACTATCTAAACGGAAATGAATCCATATTCATGTTCCCTTTTACGTTCTTTTAGTTACAAGCATCAGAGACCCTCTCAAGTTAACTTGAAAATGGAGAGTGTTTATTTATTGGAAGATAAACATATATTGGTTATTAGGACTCTTTTTCCACTTCAGCCTCAATGATGGCAGAAACTGACTTAAACTAACAGATTTTTCCAAGTTTCAAACTTAAATTCTCAGGAAAGTTATCTGATCTCCCCTCTTGTTTTTTCACACCAGCTCATACCATAGGTGGCTGGCACAACTATGTGTTCTCACCCACCCCTGGTCTTGGAAATCATGTCTTAAGCAGGACTCTGGGCTGACTGATTTTACTAAGAGGGGACTGTAAAAGTATCCAGCATTGCTCCTACAAGAAACTTACAGATACCTAAACTTCAAGGAGAATTTTGCAGCTCTTGTTTCATTCCAAGTACACATAGCTATTCAAGATGTGCCTATAGGTGTCTGCACAGAGAACCATTTATTCAGAGTGTCACTGAAAAGACAGTAGCTGGTTATACTGCCTTCCATCCTCAGGGTGAGTGCTGAACTATTTTCTCTGTGCCTGCAGTAGATGAGCTGTTGTACCTCCTCTCTTATTCCCTTTTAGATCACCAAGAGATGCTAACAGTATCAGAAATGGTGGGTGCCCTCCCCACAGCATCTCAGCCCCTTTCAGATGCTACCTGCACACAATTCGCATACTTTCCAATGGCACCCTATATCATCTTCTGGTTGTGGAGCCATGCTCAACCCCACATGGTAAGACAGGTCAAAAGCTGCAGGCAGGTAATGCAGACAGAATTGACCCCACCAATGAGAGATGGAAAATGGTAGACAGATATTTCAATTTCTTCATCTCACTGGAAGGATAATTCTGGAGTATATTTTACAATAATCTTTCAGGGATCCACAGTAGGATAAAGTTTCAACTGCCCATGGTGGTGATATGCTCATGAATTCATCCTTTATTAGCTTTTTCCCTTCCTTATTGCCTTTCCTCACTTCTGCCACAGGCTCCCAATCATCTCCCAAAGAAAGTATTTACACCCAAATCCTTGTCTCTGGGTTGGCTTTTATGAAAACAAACCAAAGGTAATACTCAAAGGAACATTTCATCTAACATCCCCCAATCTGCTTCACCAACCCACCTCTACTCCAGCAGCAACTACTCTTGCTCCTACATCTTGCTTTGATCCAAGCTCCAAAACTCATACCAAACCTATCTCTTTATCATTCTTCCAAAACCATTCCCTCTCCCCAAATCGTGCATTCGCTAACTTGGGTTATCCAAGTGGCATCCATTCTCACGTAGTCTTAAAATGTCGAAGCTGGCCGAATGTGGTGGCTCACGCCTGTAATCCCAGCACTTTGGGAGGCCAAGGCAGGTGGATCACGAGGTCAGTAGTTCAAGACCAGCCTGGCCAAGATGGTGAAACCCCGACTCTACTAAAAATACAAAAATTACCCGGGCGTGGTGGCAGGCGCCTGTAATCCCAGCTACTCAGGAGGCTGAGGCAGAAGAATCACTTGAACCTGGGAAGCAGAGGTTGCAGTGAGCCGAGATCGTGCCACTGCACTCCAGCCTGGGTGACAGAGTGAGACTCCATCTCAAAAAAAAAAAAAGAATAGTCTAAGCCTTCCTCTGAACAGATGCAGTTGGCCTCCATATTCTACTCCCAGAAGCTTGCTAGTTTCCACTGCCTGGTGTTTCTTTCTATGAGCTCTCCCTCAATGTGTAATGATGTCTATGGTACTAATTTATGTCAACTCTACACTGAGGACACATGGAAGACACTCTCACTTAGCCCCTAACATCCATTGCCAGCACCCTTGACCCTGGACCTTCTCCTACTGTAGAAATTTTAAAAGGCAGGCACTTACTTGCATTTTCAACCTTCCTTACAGTTAAGGGTTCCATGGAGCTCAGTTCCTGCCAATAGACATAAGGAGATTTCTGAGATAGCTTTTCCCTCCCTGATAAAGAGAGGAAAATGACCCTCAGTAAGACCTCTCTCTCTTTCTCTTTCTCTCTCTTTTCTATATTTTCCTACCTATCCTCTGGACATAATTTCATAAAGAAGAGGGTTTTGGGGCTGCAGAAGAAATCTGGTAAGCATGAGAAATATGATAAGCCAGGAGAATTATAGACATGCCAACCCAACAAAACACCTTAACATCACAGAGCTAAGAAGTGAACACTAACACTGCCTCCCTCCAGGCTTCTTCTTGTTTAAACAAGAACCCTTTGGTTTTTTAACAATTTTTTTTGGGGGGGGTTAGTTTTTTAACCGTTTGGGTTAAGTCACATTTTCTTTTACTTGCAGCCAAAATTATTCCCAACAGACACAGGGAAAAACATTGCAGAATGTGTGTTAGATTCTCCCTTAAGGAACAACTGTTCATTAATGATCTATTCATTGAAAATGGTAGTAAGAATATAGAATATGTATAAAGCAAAATTCCTTCACAAGATTGGAGGAAAATGAGAAGTTGTGATAAGGAGGCTGCAACATGGGGGCACTCCCTGAATGTGCTGACCAGGGCTGCTGCAGAAACTCCCAGAAGGGACAAGCTGCTGTGGACAGTGGTGGGAGGGACAGGCTTCCTGAGACAGCCTCACGGCCACAAAAGATTTTAATACAGTAGATGGAGAAGACAGAGACGGGAATTCCAAGAAAAGGAATGTGTGAGATATAGTTCTTGGTATGATTTTTATCAAACATGCTGGGAAAAGCAAGTCAACCAATGTGGCTGCAAAAAGGGGTTGGTGTCCTGGGTATCATTGAGTCTTGGACACTATTCTTTTGAATGCAAAACCCATAGTTGTTAATATATGCCAAGAAGGAAAGAGAGGGCCATCGTCTCAGAAGCTAGACATCACAGGCATGACAAATCTAAGGAAATAATAATAATAGCCATTTGTTGAATACTGGAAGTGGTCACAATTATAAACATACTGTGCAAATCATTACACGTAATCCTCAGTACAATCTTACAGATAAAGATTACATCTCCTGTTATTGTGGATAAGAAAACTGAAGTTCAAATTTTTTTTTTTAAAGATCACACCATTAGTAAGGGACAGAATCAGATTTCAAACTCAGGTCTATCTGATTCTGATGGTTAATGGAGAATGGACGAGCTGCTCTGCCTGTGGGCCTCTCTGACCCTCTGCTTCCCTCTATCACAGCACCCATTGCACTGACGGCAGACCTATCACCTTCCCTAGAATTCAGACAAACTGAGGTCAGCAAATATGACTCATTCACCCTGTGCCTCCCATCTCAACCCTAGTGTCTAGCAGCTTTCACAACCCATTGCCTCAATTCATAAATGTTTACTGAATGAATGAAAGTCTACTCTCAAGTGTTGGTTAAGCTGATAGATCAAGACAATCTTTGTTTAAGTCATAACATCCAAGCAGGAGGCATGTGAAACTAAAGGCTGGATGGCTGGTTTGGACCAACTCACCCACAAAAGCTTCTTTATCACACAGACTTTACTCCTGCCACCTAATCAATCCAAGACTGGAAATGAGTCAGGAAATAGGGATTTTACACAAGTGGCAGAGAGTAGGATGCATCAGCACTAGCAGGACTCACCCCAGAGCACCGTGTGCCACTGCTGAATCCACAAGGGAGCAACCAAGAAGATGAGAAGGGAAAGAGGGAACCCAAGGGAATCAGTGGGGAGATGGTTATGATTGAAGAGCTGCTCTTCATCGCCAGAGGCCAGCCTCAAAGACAGATTGCTTAAATTGTAGCAAGTGGGTTGAAGTCAGAGGAAAGATATTTTTGTTACAATATTGACCCAACAGAAACTCATACCATCCGGATTGGTATTCAGCAGTTCTATGTACCAGACAACAAGGACGCAAAGGCAGAGAAGACATGCCCTCTGTATTCCTGTGGCCCAGTCTCATGAGGCAGACCACCAAACTAACAACTATGATTCGGGGGGTTGCTGATTTACCAAAGGCATGCTACAGGGGTGCCAAGAATGGGCATCTCATCTAAAGCTATTTTCTGCCAAGCTTTACTGAGCACTTCCTCTGTACCAAGTACTGGGCTAGGCACACGGGTACAAAAAGAAAATGAGTTACATTCCCACCAACTAAAACTTCCTGGCCAGGTGAGGTGGCTCACTTCTGTAATCCCAGCACTTTGGGAGGCCGAGGCAGGCAGATCACCTGAGGTCAGGAGTTTGAGACCAGCCTGGCCAACATGGAGAAACCCCGTCTCTACTAAAAATACAAAAATTAGTGAGGCATGGTGGTGGGTGCCTGTAATCCCAGCTACTCAGAAGGCTGAGGCAGGGAGAATTGCTTGAACCCGGGAGGCAGAGGGTGCAGTGAGAGTGAGCCGAAATTGCACCATTGCACTCCAGCCTGGGCAATAGAGTAAGACTCCATCTCAAAAAAAAAAAAAAAAAAAAAAAAAAAAAAAAAAACACTTTCCTAATGGAGGAGGCTGATACATAAAGTACTATTTCCATATAATGAGGTATATGGGTGCTGGTGCTTAGTAACAGAGAATAGGCTCAATATGCTCAATGCAAGCCTATAGATATCAGCCACATATGGAATTGTAAATATTCTACTAGCCATGTTAATAAAGAGAAAAAGAAACAAATGAAATTAATTTCAATAATATTATTTTCTAAATTAATATCTAACATAGTATCATTTCTACATGAACTCAAGATTTTTAAAAATTAGTAGTGCTTCAGCTTTTAAATTTAAACTAAAAGTGAATGCAATTTTAAAATCAGCTCTTTCACATACAAGCCACATTTCAAGTATTCAACAGTCACCTGTGACTAGTGGCTACCATATAGGCAGGGTAGATCTAGAGGAAATGACACTTGAGTTGGGTTTCTAAGAAGGACCAAGAGTTATCAATGCAATGAAGGATGGGAATGGCATTCCAAGCAGAAGGATCAGTGTAGGGGGAGACAAAGATTAAGAGTTAATAGAAAAAATGAATGTGGCAAAAGAAGAGGCTGGAGGTACAGGCAAGGATAAGATGAGCTAAACAGTGCTTTGTATGCTGAGTTAAGGAGTTAGAATTGATTCTGTGGTGGTTATGGGGAGATGTATTAGTTTTCTAGGTCTGCCATAACAAATCACCACAAACTTGATGGCTTAAAACAATAGAAATTTATTCTCTCACAGTTCTGGAGGCCAGAAGTCTAAAATCCAATAGTTGGCAAGGCCATGCTCCCTCTGAAGTCTCCAGGGGAGATTCCTTTCTTGCTTTTTCCAGCTTCTGGTTGCTCCCGGTGTTCCTTGACTTCTGGCAGCATCATTCCAATTGCTGTTCATCTTCATATGAGCTGTGTCTCTGAGGCTTATCTCCCTTCTCTGTCTTCTTATAAGGACACTGGACATTGGATTTAGGGACCACCCTAAATCCAGGATGATTTAATCTCAAGATCTTTAACTACTCTGCAAAGACCCTGTTTTCAAATAATGTCACATTCACAGGTATCAGGGATTTGAAGTTGGATAACTTTTTTTGGTGGTGGGGACAATTCAACCCACCACAGGAGGGCTATTAGCAAGGGAGAGAGGCAATCAGATTTGTCTTGTAGAAATATGAGAATAATGAATTCATTTTATAAGGCACATAACTCAAGGTTTATGGTAAAACTTTACATTTAGTCATCACTTTAAATATATATACATAGTCAGCATTCAGATGCATAAACTGAGGCTGAAGATCAGGCTGGTAAATATCTGAGGCAGTCCTGGGACTAGGCCCTCCTGAGTCCAAAGTTCACACTCTGGACCATCAGCTCTATGCCACTTCTGTCTGCATTCTCCCTGTTATCTAGCCCATGAGGGAGCTGCCTCTTCCATCTTCATAACACGCATACATATCATGGATTGACTGTTATTTTGCAAACACCTTGCAGAGTTATAAAGTAAGAAGGAAATTAAACAGCAGATGAGAAGTAGTCCTGGCATTCAAGGTACTCGCTTTGGTCTAGTGGGGGAAACAAACTGTAAACGAATATACCCCACGTAATGTTGTAATGTCATCATACTACAAAGCTCAGACACACTTAACATGGGAAAGTCTTCACAGAAGAAATCATCTGTACCCAGAAACACACACCCTTTTGATATTTTCTCAAATTATACCTAATAACTTTGTCAACATGGATAAAAACGTAATTGAGAATAATTTAAATAGAAGTGACCTCTCTTTTAGCTAGTGATTGGGATTGTCTTGTTCAGGTCTACCTTCATGAGAGTGGGGTCATCTTCTCCAGTTCTGCCTGCTTGAGCCATGATTAGAGTGTTATTGGTTTACACAGGGTAGATACTCCAACAAGAGAAAAAAAAATTAGTCAGTTCCTTTCTGACATCCAAAATTATAAGTAACTTTGGGAAGAGGCAACCAAGAGTTCCATATGGACCAGATGCGAAACTCCCTAACAGCAAAATCACTTTTAAAGATTGAGTGAGGAGATCATGAAACATATTGTAAAGACATAGATCATTGAGAGGTAATTTGACATACAGAAAAGAGCCCAGTCTTTGAAGTCAGCTCTATGGGAGGTTGCATCCTTTGACCTTAGGCAAATAACTTAATTTCCATCACTCATTCAACAAAAAAGTATTAATGGTTCACTATACATGAGGTACTCTTTTAGGAGAGCTTGGGATACTTGTGAATGAAACCAGCAAGGAAAAAAAAATTCCTCTCATGTAGCTTACATTTGGAAGGAGGGAAGGGGAATGAAGGAATAAATAATAAATTATATATCATTTTATATTAAAATTAAAACCACAATGAGATACCATCTTACTCCTGCAAGAATGGCCATAATTAAATAATAATAATAATAGATGTTGGCAGGGATGTGGTGAAAAGGGAACACTTTTACACTGCTGGTGGGAATGTAAACTAGTACAACCGCTATGGAAAAAAAGTATGGAGATTCCTTACAGAACTAAAAGTAGAACTACCATTTGATACAGCAATCCCACTCTTAAGTATCTACCTAAAGGAAAAGAAGTCTTTATATGAAAAAAGACACTTGCATACATGTTTACAGCACTGCAATTTGCAATTGCAAAAATATGGAACCAGCCTAAATGCCCATCAACCAACAAGTAGATAAAGAAAATGTGGTATAGACACACTATGGGAAACTACTCAGCCATAAAAAGGAATAAAATAATTGCATTTCAACAACCCGGATGGAATTGGAGACCGCTATTCTAAATGACGTAACTCAGGGATGGAAACCAAATATCGTATACTCTCACTTATAAGTGGGAGCTAAGCTATGAGGACGCAAAGGCAAAAGAATGATAGAATGGACTTCGGGGACTCGAGGGGAGGGTGGGAGGGGGCAAGGGATAAAACACTGCTTGGGTGATGGGTGCACCAAAATCTCAGAAATCACCACTAAAGAACTTAGCCCATAACCAAAAACCACACATTCCCCCAAAAACTATTGAAATAAAAAATAGAAAAATTAACAACATGGAGATAAAAATATAGCAGTCAGAGTGGGCCTTATTGAGGAGGTGACATTTAAGCTAAGACCTGAAGGAGATAAGTGAGCCACACAGTTATCCACTGAGATGGCATTATACGCAGAAGGAACAGCCAGTGCAAAACCCTAAGGTGCATTTCTAGCAGCAAGGAGGCTGACGTAGCCAAAGTAGAGTGAAAGGAAAAAGATGAAAAGAAGTTAAATATGGAAAAGAGGCCATATCGTGCAGGGCCTTGTAGGCCATTGTGAGGACAATAAAGAACCCTTCTAAGGCCTTGTGTGGAGAAATGGCATGATATGACTTATGTCAGACAGGTTAATCTGACTACTGAGAATCAACCACAGAAAAAAAATGGAAACACGGAAATCAGTTAAACTCCACTGTATCATAAGTGACACAGGATGGTGGCTAAGATCATAGTGAAGGTAGTAGAAGGCATGTTGAAAAACAATCCGATCCTTAGTATACTTTGAGGGTATTATAACTAGATTTTCTGACAGATTAAATAATGGGTGAGAGAAAAAGAGTGGAGTTCAAGATCACTCCAACGTCTTTTGACTGAACAGCAGGAAAAACAAAGTTGCCTTCCGCTGAGATGGGGAAGGCTGAGAAAAGCAAGCTTGAAAGGGAAGGTAGCAGTGCAATTTTGCACAGACTGAGCTTGGTACGTCTACTAGATGCCAGCAGCTGAAGCTCAAGAGAGAAGTCTACACTGGAGATAAACATTTATTAGACATTGACATATACCTGGTATTATGGATCATGAGGCTGGATAAGGCTACCAAGGGAGTGAGAGTACAGAAAGAAAGAAAACAAAAGAGGACCAATCCTTAAGACATTCCAATCTTTATAGGCCTGAGAGAAGAGGCAAGACCAGCAAAGGAGACGGAGTTGGAGCAATCTGTGAAGCAGGGGATAATCTAGCCAGCCTCTGGGAGACAGGCGAAGAAAAGTGTGCCAAGGAGGGGGAAATCAACTGAATCTAATGCTGCTGACAGGCCAGTGAGATGAGGGCTGCGAACTGATCTTTGGGTTTAACACGGAAGTCATTGATAACTTTCACAAGAAGTTAAATTGAGTTTAAGAGAGAATCAGAGAAGAGGTATTGGAGACAAAGAAAAATTTTGATTTGACATTCAAGGAAACTGAGAAACTGGGTAACAGCTGGAAAGAACAGTGGGATTAAGATGGAAGAAATAAAGTATGTTTTTATACCCACAGGAGTAACCCAGTAAAGAAGAGATATTTAATAATGTACGAGAGAAACAGGAATTGCTATAGTGGTGTCCTTCAGTGGGCTAAAGAGAATAGCACATTAGTATACATATAAAATAATGTGTTTTAGAAAGAAACATAGATACTCAATCAATAGTAATAGTATGAAGGTAGAATATATGGAAAAATGCTGTTGGGGCTAAATGAGGTTGTAATTGCCTGAGTTTCTATTTCCTCATTTGTAAAATGAGAGCATTAGTAGGGCTGTTGAAAGGCTTATATGAAATAATTTTTGTAAAATGATTACAATAAGTTATATAATAGGTGCTCAATAAGTGAGTGTGAGTATGTGCAAATAATTAAGATCGTGTCAGGAAAACTGAGGTTGTTATTCAATGAGAGGTTTTACACATGGGATTTAGAGGCTTACCCAGTTGCTGAAAGAGCTTGGAGTGTGAGGGTCGAGCAGTACCACTGATGCGCTCAGCTTGGGCACCAGTGTGATGAAAGCTGCTTCAAACCTCACATGTGACCACCTGTCATGGCTGCAACTGCCTCAGGAGAATACTAGCCTCCCTTCTTGTGCCTTCCAGATCTGACATGGTGTGCCACTCACTAGCTAGTACACTGGTTCTATTGGCAGAGCCATATGGGAAAAGGTGCCTGGAAATGTCACTCTTGGATTCTCCAAAGTGCAGCAGATTGTAGAAGGAGGTAGCAGAGATGCTGATTTGGCATCAAGCAACACAGCACGGTATTTATATCCACATGTACAATGAGCACACCATTCAAGGCTCCAGTCTATGCAGAGTAGACAAAAGATGTCTTATAGCTTCTCAAACATTAAGCAGGCCTCTAACTTGTAACTTGGAGCTGATACACATTTAAAAATACTTAAGCCACTTAACTATAAACATCTCTCAGTTAACCCTCTTAAGTAATGAATAAGCCCAAGTGTTATTCTCAGACTATGACACTTCAGCAGTAGCTCAGATCAAGCAAATATTTTTATTCCCGTACACTGCTGAAATGAGTACAAAGCAAAGCTAGCAACAGATATTAATTATTATGAGCCTCAAATACTCACTTTGGATTCATCTAACCTTTATAAAAATTCAAAGAGGAAAGGAATTAAACTTTTTATGTCTATAAACTTTTCATTATTATTTTAAATAAATACTTTAGCTTTTCCTATGTTCCCCTAAATTGGTGTCTCACCTGCAGGGGAATTTTCTGGTTTGCATGGCCCCTGTGTGTTGTGGGGTTTTGACTAGTAGTTATTGAGCAGGTACTATGTATCATGCACTGCCTTAGGTACTTTAAATGCGTTTTCTAATTTAAACTTCTCAGCTACCTTTAGGATGAGGTATTGCTGTTTGCATTTTTCTGATGTAGACACTGAGACTCAAAGAGTTGAAAGTATTAACCCAAGGATCCACACTTACAAGTGGGGAAGCTGGAACTCAAAACCACTTCTGAGTCCTAAGCTCACAGTTTTAACTACCACACTATACAACCTTGATTTCAGTGCCAGGAAAAGTTTGCCTGCATGCTTTTATCAGAGAAAGATAACCTTCTCCTTTTTTGACTTGACAGCCAGGAAGCTCATGCACAAATTTATTGCACGGTGTCATTAACTCTGGCTTGTTTTGACATGGTTTCTAACTTCTTTTTTATTTCTATAATCTTTCCCATGTATGTGTGTTTATATTTGTGCTGCAATTATTAGCTATCATTAAATAATACTATAGATGCATATATACATGTCTTCATTTATCTTATCACTGATTGATTAGAAATCATCCAGAACAATAAGAGAGCATCCCAAGTGATGAGAAAGATGAGAGTTTCTTTTAATTTCAAGGCTAATTTAG
Source organism: Symphalangus syndactylus (assembly GCF_028878055.3). Classification (NCBI taxonomy): domain Eukaryota; kingdom Metazoa; phylum Chordata; class Mammalia; order Primates; family Hylobatidae; genus Symphalangus; species Symphalangus syndactylus. The sequence continues at coordinate 19,523,894 of NC_072428.2, forward strand.
TATTTTATTTATAAATTATTAATTTTCTGATTATTACACATAATATCCATATGCATACCTAGAGTGTTGCCTTCTTAAAAGTGTTTAAAGAAAAAAATATGCACACAGGCAATTCTGTGATAAATAATGCCCATTGATCATAAGTACCCGTTCTGAAAACCCATTAGATATATTGATTTGCTTTTAAAAGAGAATCTGCTGCTGATGGAGCAAAGTTATTCACTACTGGCAAGAATAATGAAAACAGAAGCAAACTAAATTAGTCTCCAGGCATCCCACGGACCAACGGAAAAGATTAAAGAGTGAGTGGTATAGTGAGAAACAGATTATATCTGCTTATATTACTGAGTTGGTGACTTGATAACCATTAGATGAACCATTCCACTGGAACTAGCTGATTGTTAGGACATCTTGCAATCATCCATTAATAGCAAGCATACCTACAGAAATTTAGTTCAAAGAGTGCCTGAGTATGGAAGAAGTAGACTCCCATTCATCTTGGAAGTGATTATATCTCCACCGTTCAACCAGTTTCCTAACTGAATTCAGCCTTGTATTCTAGAGTAGTGTCCTTATATTTAAATCTTGCATGGTTCTCCCAGATATCTACTAAAATTGAAGCTCTGTGTTGCTCTTGCTTGTCCTTTCTGACATACTAGAGTCTGTCTGTGAGGCCTAGTCCTGTGGCAGGGGCCCTGAATAGCTTTCTATGATACAACTGCCTTTCTAGTAACACCTAACCTTAAATTCACCATCTCTGAGGCCCACCCTCAATTTAATGCCTCAATAATTTTCCTTAGACTCCCTGTGATCTCTTCATGCCAGTGTTTCCTAGTTGCCTAGACTGTAAACTTTAGTTATTGTGCTCCCTTTGGACATGTCACTTTGTCCCTAGCTGGAAACTCGGCAGTTATCAGCTGCAACCAGGCCAGGTCCTCAAGTCCTGATTCTGCCTGAGACTCAGTTCCAGTGACAGTCCACACCATTCCCTGTCTCCTTTGGTCAACCATGACCACAGATTCCTTAAATACGACTCTTAGGGGTTTTATAACTGAACATTTGCATTTTATTTTAGGTATGCCTATGATGTATTTCTTCATCTTTTTGTGCAAATTGTATCATGTTCAGTTTCTGGATGAACATTTAACTTTTTAAATAATATACAGTTCTCCTGTGAGTCTTTTCACTCTACATGAGAATGTGTCTTTCCTACAACTGAAATATCCATCTGTGCTGCTGCCTAATAGGCCGTATTAGTCACAGTGTATAGATTTGAATGGACTTCTCAAACTCTCCATGGATATCAAGCATTTCTCCCCTTGAGAGATGTGGGGACAATTCAAGTTTGCTCAGGTCTTCTACACTTAGAAGTTGACTGTATTCTTTTCTCTTCACAAGCCTCTCTTGTAAATATTTCTCTCAAACCTGATCTCAGTTAGGTCCAAAGTTAACTATTTCAAAATAACCATTTTCTATATCCTCTCTAAAATGTAACCATTTGTGTGTCTCTGTGCATCTGTTTCACCAAAAACTTAAAGTAGGCAACATTTCAATTTAAAGCAAAATTGGAAAGGAAAGAAAGCCCTAAGTGTTTTCGAGATATTACACTAATCCCTCCTTTTTGTTAAGGATGACTTAATCTAGAATTGTAGTTATACATTTGCTTCATCCGTCACATACCTCAGCCTACCACACAGGAGCTCATCATTCACCAGAGGAAGCTATTTCCATCTGGCTTTTAACACTATTCTTGATGTTTTACAGATTAATCAGTGCTTTCAATACCTTCATTAATTTCATTCTGGTAGGGGTCCATAGAATAATTCTCTTTTGAAGTCTGGACTCCCAAGCAAATCCCACTGTAAATAAAACTTTGTCACAGTAAACCCTATATTGCTTCCTAACTTAGTTACAGCAGTGGATCTTAAATTAAAAATCCGGATGATATAATTTGATTATGATGCAGGAACTTGAATTCAGGCACAGGTGCCATGATGGAAATATCAGAGTGCAACTAACTTTCAGCAATATGAGCAAACATTATTGAGCTACTTATGCATGGACAGAATCTGCCCTGAAAGCCTGGCAAATCTTCATAAAAGCCAGGAGTGCAATCAAGTTAGCATCATTAAAAGCAGAGCCCACGGCCTGCACTCCAAAGCATGCACTGTGGGTGATGCCATTACTGGTACACCTGCTCCAACCAGGTGGCAAAACCGAAGTGTGTCTTTTGACTCGGCAAAGTCAACCCAATGCCCCCAGACATCTGAAAGCTACCAAAACATTGATATTTGTTAAGGAAGATTTTGATAATGAATCTACATTCTCTCATAATCATAATAGTATATTTCAAACACGACTCTCCCATAGCAGTGCTAGAATAAGAGTCTTAACGAGTCACATCAGGCCATGAGGCAACAGCACTACTGTCTTGGGCAGCATTCTGGTGGACATTTCTGCCTAAGGAGCTCTGAGCATACATTAACACTATAAAATCTGGCACAGACTCAAAGATTCACTGTGAAGGGTACAAAATGGAGCTTTACTGTCTATGGGCTGATTAATTAGAATACATAATTCCATAATAAAAATGCCAAGCCAAATTGGTCTTCAGAATGGCAATTCTTTTGTGGAAACCCAACCATTATGAAACTAAAGTACAGCTCTCCTCTCTCTGAAGAAGGGGTCCTCTCTGGTGGAAAATGTGGCATTTGTAGAACACATATGGAACAGTGAGGGAGGAAAGAAGACCATCTGTAACCAATCTAGTTATCCAAATCAATCCTAAAGATTAAAACAGTGACCTTTGTGAGAATCACATCACCCTAAATCTAGGGTCCCACTGAGTCAGCTTTTCAGGTGCAATTGTTCATCTCAATAAACACTTATGGAGCATTCCAGATAATACAACAGTGTGTAGAAAGGTTTATAAAAAATAACTCTTAACCCCAAATGTTGCAGGTGAGATTTCTCTGGAAACAGACTACAAGACGGAGATTTGCATGCAGGAAGTTTGTTAAAGTATAAAAACTGGGATTGATACACAAGAGGGAGTGAGGAAAGCAAGACAGTGCAGGGGGAAAAGTTAAACTGCAATGTAGTCACAACAAAGGCTTCAGATGATCCCACAGAGGGCAAAGGAGAAGGTTTGACCCCCTTAAAGTTTCTCAAATTGAGGCAAGGCAGCCAGGTCTTTATAAATCATATTGACCAGCCACTGGGTATGGACAAGGTGACTCTCTTCAGCCAGGGGAAAATTTGAAAGAGAAAGTCATTAGAATCTGTCAATTACCAATATTTCCAATAAATGGGAAATAGACATGTCCATCTTGGAAGCAGGCAGGATGATCTGGGTGCCACACCACAGCATGAACTATATCAAATGAGAGTACAGGCCAGCTTTTGTTTCTGAATTAAGTGAAGGGCCTAGTGATTTTTCTGTCACCCAATCTAACACTACAGGAGCTATGAGAACCTAAAATAAGTCGCCTAATTTACAACAGAACAATAAAAGTTTTGCTGTAATTGTGACCAATTTTTTTTTTCCTGGAGAACAGTTTCTCAAAATCATCCTCTAAAGAAAGAAGAAGCAGACTCACAATCTAAGCAAAATAAACTAAGTGTGAAATCAGCAGTACTATCAGGTGGAGTTTACCTAATTCTCTGCTTCAAATTCAGGATTTCCCTGGCAGGGCATCACCCTGCGCATGAGGAGCAAATGACTGTACAGCATCCTGAAATCAGAACCCCTGCTACCTGTCCTGCTAAAGACCAAAGAACCAGGAAAATAAAAGCCACTAACATTTTCTGAGCACTTACTGTGCACCTGGTACTGCTATGAGTGTGCTACATGTATTACTACCCATAATCCCCAAAGCAACTAAATGAGGAAGGTACTGTTTTTTATATTGCCATAATTCAGAAGAGGAAACTAATTTACAGAAAAATTAAAAACTGTTCAAGCTCTAATGCACGGCAAAGCCCAAACTCTAAGTTAGACCCCAAGAACATCTAAAAACATTGTTGTTTGGGATATTCTCATTTCGTCCCTAAAGACACCCTCTGCAGCCTTCTCCTGCGTCCCAGATGCTGATTTCTATGAGTTCCATCCACGGAGCTCCCTTGTCTCCTAGTTTCCAGTTCAGTTGACCAAAAAGAGTTACCAGCAAGAGATCAACGGGTATAAAGAGACTGAGATCGAGATATTTCCTGACTGATTTTTTTTTCCCTGCTGGGCCACACTTGGCCGTGACTCTTTTCCTCTACCAAAGGTTATTTCTATAGCTAGAGATGTCTCTGGGTTCCAATAACACCACCTCCTCTTTCCCCTTCAGACTACCATTACTGGTTTTGAGACACTTCTTCATCTATTGTTCATGTCCCTTAACCCTGTCCACAGTTTTTCAAATAGACCCTTTATTAAGCATGCCTCAATTTCCCCATTTAAGAGTGTCATATGTTTCCTTCTGGGGCCATGGTGTATTCAGGAAATGTAGCTGGATCTCCTATGCAGTGTTTAGAGAGGACATGGGTCTCATGGACATATAAGACACTGATAAATTTCTCCACTAAGACAAAGTGATCTTAATACACAGACAGCTCCTTTGTCACTGAGGATATCCACAGAGATGGGAGAAGAAAAAACAGACCAAAGGCAGGTAAGCAGCCAACCTAGCAACTGGTGTTTGTTCAAAGGTGAGATGCTCCATCATAGACAGAATGTGGCTGAGGAAATGATGGATGTGGACAAGAGTGTTGAAAAAGAAACTAGTACCAGATACTGGAGTCATATGGCCACAGAGTAAGAATGTAGTGAGGTTGAATGTAAATAGAGGGAAGTTAACTTTATATTTCTCATTTTCCCTCAAGCATTCATTACTGCTGACAGTAAAAAGTACTTGCTAATTATAAGCTTCTGGTCTCTTCTAGTTTAACACATAATCTCTTTCAGGTAATTGGCCTTTCTGGGTTCCTTTCTCCTTCAGTTCTCATTCTCTTCTCCAGACATTAGATAGAAGGTGATGCTCGTGTTATATCATGGGGTGGGGTGACATGGAGCAGGGGGTTGTGGTGCTCTACTGCTTGCAATGGGCTTCAGAGCTCATCACAGCTGCTGCAGAATGTGTGGGCTGGTGTCACTTCTATGTGGTCAAGGTCCATTGGTCTGCCTGCAGGGATGGCTTGTGTCTGGATCTGAATGCTCAGCAACGGTGGTATGCCCTGCAGCTCTCCACTTCAGAGTCTTCTCACTCCTTGACTCAGAGATACCCCTGAGGAACTCTTCAACCAGTACCTATAGCAGCCCTCTGCAGCACACAGTAATCTCCTGACCTCCTCCATGCTAGTGTGGACTGTGGAGAGCCAAGGGCACTATCTCAGTCTTCCTGGCCTGAGCATCTTCCTCTGCCACTTCTACTAACAACTTGGGTTTAGGTCCATAGTAGCTAAGACACCAGCTGAATTTGGATTCTCTCTGAGGAGTATGAAGTCTTCTAAACTAGGCCAAAGGCTAAGAGGTCAAAAAATGTGAATCCTGCTCTAGGATTTTACCAAACTGATGTCAGTAGTTCGCTATCTGTTGCATTTCTGTTCCTTCCAAGGTATGGCCCAATGGAGGTGGAAGGCTCACAGGGTAATGTCAACTCTCACCTCTCACCCTTCTCAGACTCTTTCCCCAGATTTCTCTTCTCAGTACTAAAGTAGTTTCCCATTGTCCTTCTCTATAATTGAGAAGTACCTTATCATATCTCCTTTTCCCTTCCAAGTATTCTCTGGTCTCTTCTCTTCACTGAAAAGAATCAGCCCAGACAGGATTTTCACACTTAGCACTATTGACATTCTGGGCCAGAAAATTCTTTGTTGTGGGCACAGGCAGGGGTATCCTATGCATGTAGTATATTTGGCAGCATCACTGGTCTCTATTCACTAGATGCCAGTTGCAAACTTTCCAGTTGTAACAACTGAAAACGTCTCCAGATATTTCTAAATGTGCCCTAGAGGACAAAAATTACTTCTGGTTTAAAATTACAAGGTAGAATTAATAGAAGAAAAGTTCAAGGGGTAAATACAAGAATAAGAAAAGAAAGTAAGGAAAGAAGGAAGAGAGGTAGGGAGAGAAGAAATGAAGAAGGAAAATAAATCAAGATGTATTTCAAAAAATATTCACCACAGGTGATTCATATTTTCCACTAAGGTCACTTAATCTCACCTGTTTGTCACTCCCTTCCAGGAAGGTGGAAGCTATGTTCTAACGGAGAATCTGCTTGTCCATCAACTTCCTCCTTCCTCACCCTCATATCCTACTGAGGCAACTCGCTACCACTTTCTAAACCACATTGCCTTGCCTGCAAATAAAGGGCATGGGACAAGATCATTTCTAAACCTTTCTCCCAACTCTGCTAATCTACAATTCTGGTGTGACACTTTCTCTGTTAAAAAACAATAACCCAAATGGTCATTCTCTTCTTGTGTCTGTGGGAGCTTTAATAAGCAAACACATAAGATTAAGATGACTTTCTTATACACACACCATTATCATTTTATTTTCACAGTCAAACTCTTTTTTGCCTTTTCTCAAAGCTTCCAGGATAAGTGTCTAGAAAAAAATATATCTTTGTCATCCTGAAATAAATAGAGGCCTAACTTCAGTTGATGGGTAAGACAATACAAAGAAATCTGAATGGTGTGTGCCTGACGATGATTATTTGGACCATGTTCAAGGAACCGCAGTAGAAATCCTTCATTAGCACCAAGACATTTTCATTATTGCTGGTGTCAGGAAGGAAAGTGTTGCAAGTATTTGGAGGATAGGGTTTCAACATTTGTCAAATGCAATTACCCAGACTTTTTAGCTCCACAGTTGATTGGAATGCTACCTTCCACTTCCCATAACACCCAGTAAGTAGAAAAGGAGGCAGAAGGGTAGTTCATAAAATAGATGCAGGAATAACAACATCGTGTTTAAATTAGAATGACATGAATGAGTTTGTAATACTTTGAAACCACATAACCCTGAGAGAGCTAAAAGATCTATTAGAGATAATGAGGCCCGTAGATGTGGCGTTCCAATGAAAAGGAATGAGGCAACGTATACATGAATCACAAAACAGAATGCAATCCAAATACAGTTTTAAAACCACAAATGAAACGTTGGCTTAAAGCACTGCATCTCTCTGCATGAAGCACAGAGAATTAGGTGCTGAATCTCACTGCTTCAAGGACTAAAGCTAACCAGCTCTTGAGGGGAAGGATGAAATAGATGAGTTTCCCCTGAACATTATCCCAGACACCTGCCACTCTGGAAACGGGCCAACAGTCCTCCTAACGATCACTCTTTCCAGCGCAATTTTCAGACACGTCACTTGCCACAGAACTTTCGCTTCTACTATATCCCAGGATTGAAAATGTTAGCTAACTTCCAGTTTTGTGGCTGCTTTAAAAGCTGTTACAAGTCAGGAACTGTTTGGGCCATTAAAAGACACAGAACACAGGGTTTTCCTGGGACTCTATTCTCTGTGATAAAGGAATGAGGACTTGCTGAAAAAGAGTGTTGCTGCCATCCGCCAGCAGCATCCAGCATCCATAATCCAGGATTATTCCTTTCTCTTTACTTTGGATCATGATTGTCCTCACCATAAGGTAAATCAGTATAAGAGAATTTCTTAGGAACCCCAGGGCATCCACAGAGTCACAACCATGTTGCTAAGATGGCAAAATATTTAGGTGGAAAATGCAAACTTCATTTTTTAAAAAGGCAAGCAAGAAATTCCCTAAATTCAAATTAAAAAAAAAACCCATTAAATAAATTTCAGTGTCAAAGGTCACAAACTGGGAGCCCCATAAGCTAAATTTAGAGCGCAGATGTTACCAAGTTAGTTTTGATGAAAAGAGTGTTTTAGAAAAGTTGAATTTGAATCCCACTAGGAGGGGCATATACATCCCCCCTCCCCTCTGACTCACTGTTCCCTGGCTCTTATACTGACCCATATCAGTCTTTTTTGTTATTTGACTAGCCCCTGAAGGTACTTGTGTTTGTAAGCCTGTGTTTCTCAGGTTTCTTAGTTGCACACAATAAAATCCAAGCAGATAAAAAGCTTTTGTTACAGGATAGTAGGTGGCTCACAGAAACACTGAGAGGGCCAGAGGTACAAACTAAGGAGTTACCCAGACAAGAACAATACTCACCACAGATTCAGAACTGGACACGGCAGCCTCCATCATGTTTTCCTCCAAAGATGCCCACTCCCACCGCTGCTCTGTGAAGAAGGTTGACCCTCCGCTGCTGCAGCCTCACTTGGCTTACTTCCAGGTCCAATTCTGCCTGGCAAAGCCAGGATCTCATGCCTTCCACTGTGAGATTTTACTCAATAATGTGGATTTTAAAAATAAGATATATCGGCCGGGCGCGGTGGCTCACGCCTGTAATCCCAGCACTTTGGGAGACCGAGGCGGGTGGATCATGAGGTCAGGAAATCGAGACCATCCTGGCTAACACGGCGAAACCCCGTCTCTACTAAGAATACAAAAATTTAGCCGGGCGTCATGGCGGGCGCCTGTAGTCCCAGCTACTCGGGAGGCTGAGGCAGGAGAATGGCGTGAACCCGGGAGGCGGAGCTTGCAGTGAGCCGAGATTGCGCCACTGCACTCCAGCCTGGGCAACAGAGAGAGAGTCTGTCTCAAAAAAAATAAAATAAAATAAATAAAAAATAAGATATATCTACCTATTAAGTTACAAAATTCTAAAAAATGTTTTCAATCCTCTGTGAAAAGGTTTTTACTATTAAAGTAAAAAAAAAATTTATTGCTTAACTTGTAAGGCCTTTTTTCAAATGTTAAAGGGGCAGCAATTCACCACCTAACTTCCTAAAATGCGATAGTTTGAAATATAAAGGCGCCAAAACAATATAAAACCCAAATAAATAAAAAGAAAATTAATTAAACGAATACTAAAATGTGGAGCCGAAAAGAGATACAGTAACAAACTTAGGCTAAGGGTAGCTACTATAACTTCTCAGAAAATAACCATATTTCGCAGCAGCCAAAGCAAAATGAGAAAGTTAGTATGTTACATTATTCTTATTGTTTAGTAAAAAACACATATACCAGTTTACTGGGGAAATCTGCCTGTTTCATAGTTTTGAACTGAAAAAAATTTATCATGATGTACGTACAGCAAACAACAAACTGATGGTGTCTTTGGAAGTGATTTTACAAAAGCTTATCACTATAGCTCCATTTATGACCATTCTTTATTTCAAAGTTTAAGGAATAAATTTAAATTGCAATTTTGTCAAGGCACTTATATAAAGAATCAGAGTAATACATTCCAGTAGGTGGCTAGCTCATGGTGTGCTTTGATATCATGATAAAGCCTTAAAAATCTGATAAAAATAAAGGGTTTAACTTCTCTAATACTGACATACCAATTTTCTCAGAAGGACTTTTAATGAACAATGTATAACAGTCAAATTCAGACTGAAGTCCTTCCATGCAAGTGCCCTGTGCTGCTGATTGCAAGGAGAAGCTTAAGTTCTTAAATGAAGACACCATCGTTATTATTTTACTAAGGAAATTAAAAATTATAAGTTGTTGTCTGACTTGTGTACAGGCAGTACACTGCAAAAGGAGAAAGTGTTGTTGTTGTTGTCTTCCCAAGCAGTAGTTTTGAATTCATTTGAATACTTGAACAACAGTTTGATGGAACTACTGGAGTTCTGCATGTAGATAACAGGATACAGAACCAGGCCTGGATCTAGGATTTAAAAAAACAAGTTATAGTCTTCGTTCTCCGAAGTCTGTGTGATGTTTGTGACTTGTTCATTCCCCTGAGGCCAAAGGAATATGGGGCAAGGCTGAGGCTGAAATTGACCTTTCGGATGAGACACTGTATTAGTTATCTGTTGCTGTATAACAAATTTCTCCAAAACTTAGTGGCTTAAAACATTTATTATCTCATAGTCTCTTTGGATCAAGACTGTGGGAACAGCATAGGGGGATCCTCTGGTTCTGGGCTTCTTACACGGCTGAAGTCATCTCAAGGCTTACCTGGGGACAGCTTCACTTCTAAGCTCACTCATCTTGTTGGCAGGATTCAGTTCTTCATGGGCTGTTGGACTGAGAGTCTTAATTCCTCATGAATTGTTGGTCTGAGGCTTCTCTTTGTTCCTTTCCATGAGGTTTCCTTTGTAGGGAAGTTCACAATATAGGAAGTGGCTTCATCAGAGCAAGGGAGAGGAAAAGAGAGTGCTAGCAAGACTCAAGTAACTCAAGCTTTTGCACCTTAATCTTGGAAGTAACACCGTATTACCTTTGCTATAGTGTTCTATCTGTTAAAAGCAAACAACTAGGTCCATCCCACACTAACAGAGAGGGAATACACAAGATTGTAAATACCAGAAGCAGGGATCATTGGAAGCTATTTCAGAAGCTGCCCACCACAGGCATAGACACAGCAGCCTGGGAGCTAAAACAAAGGAAAGTCAGTTACCGTGGTGTAAGATAGAGTCACGGTTTTTAAGCAAATTTAATGGTTAAAGTCTTTTCAAGCAAAATATTTAAAACAGGTGAAAGCAGGGTTATCCTCCCTAAAGCATTGAGTAAGGCTCAGGGTATGACGGACACTCATCATAATGCAGTTGCAGCATAGGCCCAAGCCTGGGTTCCTTGCCTCCTGACACCCAGGAGCTTGGGCACAGGCTGGAAGCATTGGAAATGGGTGCCCACAATGGCCTGATCACAGCCAGAGGAAGAAGGGAGAGCTGCTCTAATGGAAGATGGGAGCAAGCTATCTTCCCACACAGCCTTTCTCATCCCCTGTGTCAGCCAAAATAATTATGGGTAGGCAATATATCTTTAAAAACTTAAAGGAAAATCAAACATGTATTGAACCCCTGAAACCTAGAATGCCACCAAAAATAGTGTGAAAATCACTGGAGTCAGAAATCATATAACAAATGGAAGAGTTAAGTCACATGCAGCCAAGAAGAGAGAGCTAAGAAAGTCAGATATGTCTTTCCAATGTGAAGGGCAAGGCAAATGAGAAGCTGCGAGAGTGGAGTTTGGTGAAATGAAGCATCAGGATCAGAATGGATGGGAAGAGATAGAAAACCAGATCAGAAGCACATCTGACACTCTCAGCCCAACTGTTGGGCACATGGCTTATCCAGGAGAACATTCTTGAAGCAATGAAACTACAACTGGACAGAGGTGAGCTTTTTTGGGTAACCATATGTTCTGATTTTGCAAAGGCAGTCCTGGTTTGTGCTTGTGCTTTTATTAGTAGTCCTCTTTTCCATTCTCAAAAATGTCTCAGTTTGGAAAAATAAATTATCTCTAACTTTTCTGAATAACAAGCTTAAGCGACATACACCTTTAAGGATTGGGGTTTTTTAAACTTGCCTTGCTCATCATTTTTGCCCTTTAATTTCCTTTTGAGTGGTCCCTTTTTAATGATTAATTCTATACTCAATAACATCTTGCATTCTTTTCTACTAAAACATTTTACAACTTTCCATTTAGTATTGGGGTGTGGTTGGATAGTCAGAGTTAGAATATTTGAACTTGAAGTAACCTCAAGTTTACCTAGTAGTTAATATCAGCAGAATTTTTATCCAGATCAAAACATTTAAGTGCTAATTGACTATATATCACAAGGATTCAAGCCCCCATAACAAGAGAAGATGAGACTTTAAAGAAAAACATCAGGACATAACCTCAGTTAAGATCTGTGGTGGCTATTGTGGGGTATAGACAGAAGGATGCTTACTTGATAAGTTATGGGAAGGCTTATTCACTAGGCCTTAGCCTATGTTCATTTTTGGAATATGAGCTGGGGTGGAAATATTCCAGTACCCATTTTCATTATGTTAATTTTTATCTCTTGTTCAATAGCTATATTCTCCTGTGAACTTGTGAGTCAGATGCTCTTGAATTTGGGTATCCCAGGGAGGGAAGCTAAGGACAAGACACAGTGGGGTGAATTGTAGCTTCCAGGGTTAGTAAAAACACTGGGCAAAGTCAGAAAATCATCTAGGACTCAGTTTCTTCATGAACAAAATGAATGTTTTAGCCAGGCAGTCTAGATATTTTTTTCACATCCGGTTGCAAACTCCCATGTTTACAACAGTGCATTTGACCAAACATTTTTGAACTACTTCCCCATGCAGCAAAATGTACAGGTTCTGGAACATAGATTCAGTCTTTTTCTTCTAGGAGGTTACAGGTTAGTGGAAGAGATATGTTGTGGAATATTAAAATGTTGGTAGTAAACTTAGATTTCTTTTTTTTTTTTTTTGAGACAGAGTCTCGCTGTGGCCCAGGCTGGAGTGCAGTGGCGCTATCTCGGCTCACTGCAGGCTCCGCCCCCCGGGGTTCACCCCATTCTCCTGCCTCAGCCTCCCGAGTAGCTGGGACTACAGGCGCCCGCCACCTTGCCCGGCTAATTTTTGGTATTTTTAGTAGAGACAGGGTTTCACTGTGTTAGCCAGGATGGTCTCGATCTCCTGACCTCCTGATCCGCCCACCTCGGCCTCCCAAAGTGCTGGGATTACAGGCGTGAGCCACCGCGCCCGGCCGTAAACTTAGATTTCTAAGAAAGACATAGAAGAAGTAACTGGGTTGGCCTGGGGTAATCAGGTAAAGCTCCCTAAAGAAAGGAGCAACAAAACTAAGTATTCAAAAACATATAGAAGTTGGCCAGGCATGGTGGCTCACGCCTGTAATCCTAGCACTTTGGGAGGCTGAGGCAGGCAGATCACGAGGTCAGGAGATCGAGACCATCCTGGCTAACACGGCAAAACCCTGTCTCTACTAAAAATAGAAAAAATTAGCCAGGCGTGGTGGCAGGCACCTATAGTCCCAGCTACTCAGGAGGCTGAGGCAAGAGAATGGCGTGAACCTGGGAGGCGGAGCTTGTGATGGGCTGAGATCATGCCACTGAACTCCAGCCTGAGTGACACAGCGAGACTCCGTCTCAAAAAAAAAAAAAAATAATATATATATATATATGTGTGTGTGTGTGTTAACCAGCAAAAAACAAATGAAGAATAACATTCTAGACAGAGGAAGCAGCATGCATGAAGTCTGAGAAGTATAAACAGCACCTTGGAATAAGGAAAATCAAGTCAGTTCAGTAATAGAAATTTATAGAGTAAGGCTAAAATACTCTGTAGAGGCTGGATTATGCAAAAACTTAGATGCATACTAAGGAAGGTGCATGATGCCCTGTACCAAAGGGTGAGCTCTTGAAAGACCTTAAGCAAGGGAGTAACATGCTCTAATATGGATCTAAACCAAATGCAACTCAACCTGGATCTCTCTTCCAGACAAGTGACTCTTGAATGATTAACAAGAGACCGGGATGAACTCAAATAAATATTCCAGGGACAATACAATGTTCAAAAAAGTATACCTGAGAGAAGTACAGGGGACTGAAAAGCCATCTAACAGATAACTTAATAGGAAAGGTCTTTACTTTGGCCAAATTGCTATCAAGAAATACAAAATATTAGAATTAGAAAGAACTTTCTGGTTGATTAGGTCCAACCCTTTCATTTCAAAGAAAAGGAAACTGAGACCTTGGGAAGAGAAGTCACTTGGTCCTGAACAACTTCTCTCTCTTTTCATCATGTTCAACCATCAGTTTCATGAGGTTTGTGATCAGAGTAAAAGCCCTCTTGTTTGGCTTAGTTGATACCTTCAGACAGTCAATTATTTGAAAATGATAAAGTAGACCCTCCAAAATACACATATACACCTTGATATTTTAACTTAAAATGTATAGGTGTACATTCGCTCTCCAATCTTTCTATGCAGATTCAAGATGTTCCTTTGAATAGATAGATACACAGTAGACACACAGGTAGAGTACTCTATCTTCTTTCTACAACAAAACGTAACCATAACACATCATGTAATATTTACAATTTTGTCCTATTTAAAGTAAAGCAAGAAGTTGAAGATACTTTGAAGATACTTGCAAAGGAAGTAAAGCCAGCACCGTTCCATTTTTTTTTTTCTAATCCTCTAAAGTGGTCTTACCTCTAATTCAAAAGCAATTTTATTTTTCTATATCATCTTTATCAATGATTTTAAATCATTCAACTTATTTTTTAAAGAAATGATATTTCCTTTCCAAAAAAAATCATTATCTTAAATTACAGAATATAGTATCATGAATACAATGACATAGAAAGGTTTGGAACTAAGCACAACTGTGTCTTGGTAAGCACATCACTCAATTTCTGAGAGGAGAGGTGTGAGGGAGGACCAGGTAATGGCCCAGAACCTAGTAGTGAGCAGCACATGGTCATCTATGTTTTAGAGAGAAAGGATTGAGTTGATGTGCTAAGTAGGATAAGCATAGATCAGTTAAGAGAGCTTCTGATGAATTTATTTTGATAGATGGGTTTATTATTCTGAGTTGTGATTCTGGATCAGGGGTGGGCGTTTTCTTGTTTACCTGATGTCACTGTTCACATCTTAAAGACTTGATTATCCAATATAGTTATTCTGATGTTTGAAGCAACTCTCTTTCTATCATTCAACTGAAAAGAGAAGCTATCTTTCCACATCAGCTATGAATATAAAGAAAAATAATTCTACACATAATATTGACCCAACGTTGACTGATAAACAGAACAGAAGAAGTTTTTTAAAACTTGGGATTTGTATTACAAAGTATTCTCTGTTGATTCATTTAAGTTTCCTGTTCTTTTTGTCTTTTTTTAGATGAACATCTTAGATAGCAAAGTCAAACTTTACTGTGACACGATTAGGTACATATCAGTATCTCCACTTTACTCAAGCACAACACTAAAACTGATAACTTGAAAAATGCAGTGTCTCTATCTGGGTGAACAGCATAGGTCTGTGAAATGGTAAGTTCATTCCTTGTGGAAGGCTCCCCAGTCACTTCCCTTGCTCCCAAACAATATCTGGTTTGAAGTTTTGGTGACTGGATATACATAATCAGCAAACAGAAAACATGCTGGGCTTCACCTTCAGCAGCAACAAACTCAGAAGGAGGCAGCACGTGGCACGTATTCTCCTGGTTCCTAAAACCCATGTGTACATTTGAATTTCTCAGCTTAAAGGCAATATTGAAAAATGATATGTTTCCATCAACAAGGGAGACAAGATAACAGAGCATGCCAGAACTAAGAGATAGGTGCTTTGGAGAGAGACTAATGGTGGGTAATTTGGCCTGAGGACAAAAGACCAGGTTTTAGGAGGAATATCATCAAATTCTATAAATTAGAATTTGGCAATTTAAAATCTAAGAGGAAAGCAGAGGCTGTCTCAACAAAACACATTTTCTTATTAACAATAATTTATGCTGAAAGAACTTGTATATTTGAAAAATCTGTCAAATAACTCTAGGGTAGGAAGTGGGTTTGGTTAGGTAAGGTATAACAAATGTTAGAGGGAAAAAATAGGTAGAATTCTCAATTCCTGTTTAACTTTAAGGAAATTGATGAAAGGGATAAGCCTACTAAAGTTTGTCAAAGATCCAGACGATAACATGGCCCCTGGATTCATTTAATTAACATTGTTAAATGTTTACCATATGCTAGCTTCTGTGCTTAGGTATTAGAAGTACAAAGATGGAAAATAATAGTTAACTATTTTTGAATACTCAGTATATACTCAACACTGAGTATAATAATGGATTAGCAAGTTATTATTGTTTAATTCTTCTAATAATCCTAGGAAGTATGTATCATTATTATGTACCTTTAGCAGATGAGAAAACAGACTTTTCCAGGGTCACAAAATTAGCAAGCAACAGCCTGCATTTGAGCTTGAAAAATATTAAGCCAAAGACTAACTTTATAACACTCTTCAATATCACCTCCAAGACAAGGTCTTGCACGCAAAAAGCTTGCTACTTACTGAGTGCAGGATAAGCAGGATTTGGCTAGGTAGAGAGAACCAAGGAAGAGAATAGCAGGAAAAAACAATAGTAAGGGTTTCAAAGTGACATTTCCAACCTTATTATGCCAACATTTTCCACTAGGACATGAATGGAGCCCATACTAGAATTGTCTGAACAACAAGAAAGTAAAGAAGTTCATTGAAGAATACACTGATTACATGCTTAAAAAATTGATTCAATTCCTGAGCACCTAACTAAATGTACTCTTTACCATCCAGTATTTTTCTTCCAGAGTTTCTTACTAGGGAAATTGCCATTAGGAAAGTAACAAGTTAGCAGGGAAATAGCAAATAGCTAGGAGCCAGGACTAAATCACTTCACAATGACATATATCACAACATCATGTTGTACAACTTGAATACATATAATTTATATTTGCCAGTTATACCTCAATAAACTGGGGAAAGTTAATTAATAAATTAATTTTTAAGACATATTTTAGATGCAACTGTGCCATTTACATAATGTATAACATTGGGGAAAGTAACTTGGCTTCTCTGAACCCAGAGATTTCTTCACCTGTGAAATGAGAACTATGCATTCTTTCTAGAAATATACATTATGGACTTACCAAAAAAACCCCAAAACACCAAAAATTAAGATGCCAACCACTAGAAGAGGTGATAACACTGCCCACCCAGAGGTTTGTTATAAGACTCAAATGAGGTTAAGGAAAGGTTGTCCAGGCATTCGGAAATGCTTGATATTCACTGAGCCAAGTGCTACAGATATTAATACAATAATGAACAACAAAGCTTAAATTGTAGTCTCCAAATAAATGAATACAGAACAATATTAGAAGTTTATTACTACTAAGAGAATAAAACTAAAAGTGGATAACACTGTAAGAGTGACAACGGGCTGCGGATGGCTTTAAATAGTTTTGGCAGGAAAGGACTCACTGAGGAAGTGACATTTGAGATGAAGCCTGAATGATGGAAGGGAGTTGGCCATGGAATGATCCAAAAGTAGCCAGTCTAGGCAAAGCAAGCAGCAAAAGCAAAGTCCCCAGAACAGAAACCAGACTCTCAGAAACAGAAATGAAGCCACTGGGCCAGAGTGCAAGAAACAGGGGGACAGGGTAGGGAAGGCAGATTAGAGAGAGACTTGGAACTGATTTCCCATTGCTTTGTGCACAGGAAAGTATTATACCCAACTGTAATGGACACCAGTGGAGGGCTTTGAGCAAGCATGCAACACAACTTGATTTACATTCTAAAAAATTTGCTCTGGCTGCCGGGGGAATGGAAGGGGTTGAGCAGCCAAAAGTGAAAGCCAAGCTCAGGAAAGAAATAAGGGTGTCTTAGACCCAAGTAATAGCAGTGAGATAGAGGGACATAGACAGTGTCTTTCCACGTATTATAGAAAAAGCTAAGTATGTTGTTGATGGTTTGAATATGGGGTAGGATGAGGAGGAAAAGGGAAAAATCAAAAACAACATCTGGTTTGAAGTTTTGGTGACTGGTAGTTTGTGGTGCCACTTACTGAAATGGGGGGGAGAGTTCTACTTTGGCCATGTTAAGTTCAAGATACTTCTTAAATATCTTAAAGATATTTTAGTGGAATACACAATCCTGGGGCTCAGGAGAAAGGTAGTAACTGATTATACAAATTTACGAGTTCTATACAAATGAAAAGTGGCAAAACCACCTTCCTAAGTGATTTTAATGACAAACAGAACAAATGAGAAGAAATGTGGGAGGGAAAGGCAGACCCTCAATTTTAGTGCCGCTCTTAGATCATGAGTTCGATCAAACATACCTTAGTCACATATCATCATTGTAAATATCCAGTCATTTAATGTTTGTGCATGTTTTTATTTATCTATATGTCTCCTAGTTCCAAAAAAAACAAATTTAAGGCTGCTTTGACAATAACATATCATATGCTAGATTTTTCTACATATTGCAATAGCATTTAGTCTGTTTTCTCTCTCATCCATATAACAAAGTAATAATTAGCCTCAATACTGGTTATCCATCTGTGGTTTGAGCTTAATTTTAGCCAAATAATTACTGAGACAATCAATT
Source organism: Symphalangus syndactylus (assembly GCF_028878055.3). Lineage (NCBI taxonomy): Eukaryota > Metazoa > Chordata > Mammalia > Primates > Hylobatidae > Symphalangus > Symphalangus syndactylus. The sequence goes on from NC_072428.2 coordinate 19,541,858, forward strand.
TGATAAAATTAATCAATTTAATTTGAAATTTTTAACTCGTGTGTGATTGAAACAATCTGGCATATGAAGAAAGACAATACTGTTACTTTCCAATAATGTCTAACTCTATACTTTTCTAACTAAGGTATGAATACTTCTAGCAATATATGGTGATGTACCCCAGGGATATCAGAAGTCATAGCATAAACATACTCCAGAAACATTGTTTTGCTTAGACAATTTGGCAAGCAAAAAACAAAACAAACAAACAAAATCTATATATATATATTTCTTTTCTATTAAAACAAGCTCAGGCATATTGCTAAATGGAAAGCAGACTTTGCATTAGTTAATATAAAACATAATGCTTCCAAAAACTATGGGACTAGCAGCAGCCCACTTTGGTCTGTTCACTGTCCTTTACTTCTAAGGGGTTACACTGGTTTAATTTTCTCTGTGCCCTTCGGAGGGCGGTAGTTTTCTCTTAGCATTGCAGTGAAATAGGGGAAATTCATCCCGATTTTCTCCACATGCGACCTGAGGAAGCAAGTTTTCCAAGTTGGAAAGTTACAAGTCAAAGTATCGTCAGAAAAGGCTCAAAACTCTAAGCTGTTCTCACAAGTACCTCTTTATTGGCATCACAAGAGATAAAGGGAAAATCAAGAAAGCAGCCTGTGGATCCCAACCCTCTCCTGTAAGCCCATCCTTGCACTTTATGATTTGCAAGTTTGTTCTTCGTTATTATTCAGCGGCAGCCGTGCTACTCGAAAGTCAACAAAGGTCGGGCATTTAGGGAGAAGAGAAACCCAGACACATGTTTCAAACATGTCGTGCTGCTCTCAGGTGGCTCACTGGCTCAGCAGCTGAGCCATGCATCTTCTCTTGGCCTGTTCTTGCTTTGGGACTCACCCCCTCTTTACACACCAGAGTAAGGAAACAAACAGCAGAGATGAAAGCGAAGCCAGTAGTAGAAAAAAGGATTCGTCTGGCTTTTTTCCATGTATTTGAACGATGAGTCCTCGGAATCTCTTGCCTTTTTTCTACTCTGGGCTTCAGCAGGACTGGAGGGAATGGAAATGTGCCCAGATTTTATTTCTTTTAAACAAAGTCCTATAAAGGCTATCTCATAACCTTATCCCATGGACTCAAATACAAATAGCAATGTCTTGGCCAGCAATCACAGAGTGAAAAGCCTACAGAGGACAGATGTTATCACATAAGATTTTTTTTTAATTTTAGGACTTTTAAATAACAGTTTTTTATTCCCAAGTCACACTCTGTGGTTTTTATTCTGTACACACTACCTGCTGAAGTTTTATTTCCTGCAAAACAATGGCTTATGAGATTATGCTTTTTGAAATTATTTTTTCTTCCTATGGACCTCGGGTGCATAGACTTGGATTATTCATAATACAATGTTGTCATTGGGCAATGCATGCATTTTTATTGATTCAGTTATTTATTACTTAGAAATTAATATGTAAATACATATGTATGTGAGAGTTTTGCCACATACATATGTACTCTTAAGTAACATATTATTTTGTAGTTTGTTTTTAGACATTATAAGAACTGTGCCACATTATAGACTTTCTTCTGGAATTTGTGGTTTTATTCATCATTATGTTCTCAACACTCATTTAAGTTATTTTATATTGCTATAGATTATTCATTTTTACTGCTATGTAATATATAAATAAATTGCAATTTGGTTTTGCATTTTCTTCTCAATGGTCATTAAGTTGCTTCCACTGTTTTGTAATTACAGAGCTACTATAAACAGTCTTCAAATAAGTACCTTCTGCAAGACCATGAGTGAAGGCTCTTCAGAACAAAGTGAGACTAGTATAAGCCATCAGGCCTTCTCTTTATTTTGGTAGAGGATTTACTCCACCAATTTTATACTCCTCCCAAGAAAAAGCATTCCAAGAGTAACTAGAATATGTAAATTCATGTTTCCTACATCCTACACATGGGCTACATTGTGAGCACTGAGATAAAATGAAGCAACAAAGTTGCTTTATGACTCAACTTATTGAAAAAAATGAGGAAGTACCAACCCCAGGCACACCCCAGTAATATATATCATGATATACGTCCCACAAAGACACATGTAAATTCAAAATGGAGTGTTAACACTTACAAATCAGCAACTTGAGAGTGATGAAATGTTGAGTCAGTTCCTATTTAGTTCAGGGGAAAATTGGCTGATCTTACTTAATAGTTTTACACAAAGGATACACATACAATAGATTTAAACACCTACATAGTACACATACATACACAAACACGCTCATATGTATTGTTCCGATGAAAATGCAAAACATGGTATATTTCTTCTTTTTAATTTTTTTATTGGTTCACAGATCACATTGAGTTGGGAGAAATCAGTCAAGAACTAGTAGTAGTAGTAGGGAGTGGCAGTAATAGGATAGTAGTGATGGCACCAGCGCCAACATGAGCATTTACTCTTCATAGGTATTGTTCTGAGTGGTTCATGTGTATTTACTAATTTGATAAACAAACAACCCCATGAAGTAGTGCCCTTATTGTCTCCATTTGTCAATGAATACTCTGAGACACAGAAAGTAAAACACATTTTCCATGGTTGTATAGCTAGTAAATTACAGAGATAGGATTCAAACCCGGGAAATCTGGCTTCACAGCAGATACTTGTAATTATGATATCTTGATAGTGCACAAGCAATGTGGCTTATTATAATCTTGCAAGGTGTAATCATCATATGGAACTAGGCCATCTTTGTGGCCATATATAAGTCTCTTGCCTCTGTAGACCTTAATTTTCTCATATTAAAAAAAAATGATAGAGACGTCCTGGATTTAATGTGTCTTCCAGCTGTGTTATTCTACGCATGTAAGTCCCTATGCAATTTATCTCTGATTATTAATTCTTTCATCTGGGCCTAACAAAATTAACCCTTGAATATTAGGAGTCACATCGAAAGTCATGAATTAAGTGTCCATGGGCATACTGCAATAACCTCACCGCTGCCAATACCTAACAAACTTGCCAGGAAATACCAATAACAATGGACAATACACAGTTGTGAGCCAAAAGAAAGGAGACTGGGGTGAAAACTTAACTTGGTTAGCCCTTTCTTTAGTGCTGGGATGCGGAGCAAGAGAAGGAGAGAGTTTAAGCACTATAGCTTCCAAAGAAATCAGGAAAAAGAGCTCCATGGTTGTGATATGTGTCTGGAGAACACCTGGTTAGCCCATCTATAAACCCTGGAAGCTATATGAAGCCTGTATGCAGGACGATCGATATTTAGAACTCAATTCCATAGGCATATTTACACAGAGTGGCTATTGAAAGCTCCCAGCTGTGGAATCCTGAAGCCACAAGCTGTATTTGTGTGCAGGGCTGCTAATCCCTGGTCCCAGCTCTTCTCAAGTCTGCAGAAACTCTTCGTCTCTATAGACAAGTCCTTGTAAATCTCTCCTTGTTGGAGGATTTAGTTCACTGATTGTCAGCCATGAGCTACTTCATAAAACAACTTACAGAGGAATAGAGCCTTCTGCTCTGCTTTTGGCAGAGAGCTTGTTACTCTAGATAACCTTTTAATGACTGTATTCCATTTTAACTCAGCTCCAGAGAGAGAAACTAAAAAGCAAGAAAACATTCTTCCTTAATGCTATGCTTTTATCATATTGCATCTACTGAGGCAACTTAGGAAAGATAGACAGAGGTTCCTTTTGACTTTGCAATCCCAAGTCCTTATAACATAAAAACAAGCCAGTTGCTCATTGAGGAGGTGACATTCCAGGGCTAAAGGAACCACTGAAATATGAAAAGACAAAGTTTCTAAACTGAAAATGATACCAAATCTGCATCAACTCTATTTTTAACACCTGCATCTGGCTAAGAGGTTACTTTTTAATTATATGTTATACTTTGCAATGATTACCCTCATTTGAATAAATTGAAATTACTATTCAGAAGATAAAATATTCATTTAATGAGGCACAGAATCATATGACTGGGCATTTTTTTAAAAAATTTAAAGCAGATTTTATGGATAACTCTCTCCTGAATTAAGAGATTGCAGGAGAAAATTATCTTGGAGGAAAGCATGGAAAATGACTGTAATTATTGACTGAATTCTAAACAGAGTGGGATAAGGGATTTCACCTTGATATTTGGATGGAAGATAAGGTTTCTATAAAAGTAAAATCAGAGTTTTGAGAGCCCTGGGAAGAAAGTCTCCTATGTTAGGGGTTTAAAGTTCTGTAACGTAAAACAGTTCCCCACATTAATAACGCGAACAATTCAAAATTCTAGATGCAAGTTTCCTTGCATGATGGATAAACGACATCTAGAAAAGCATCGTTCTAATTATTCTATGCAAACTTATGTTTAATTTGTACTAAATTTTCTTATCTGCTGCAGAAGCTCTCACTTGACCAACTTGCAACATTAACCAGACCTTTCCATTCCTCCATAAAATACAGGGACAGACGACCTCACTATGTCTACAGCTACTGGGCTCCTCTCTGGAACAGTATATAGTTCTGCCTCACTCTTGGAGATGTCTGCTTACCAGGAGTCAGCTGTGTTCATCTCAAAACTAATTTATGATAATACATACCTGTTGGCATCATTGTATAATTTAATTGAGGATAGTGTAAATTGATAAAATGTGAATCAACTAAGAAGGAGAGCTGTTTCCCTTCTTAGTTGATCAACATTTCAATGTTTTAGAAATATTGAATAGAGTGGAGTTGCCAACAATTATTGATATAAGATGTAATGCCTTAGAAAGTAGCCTACTGGTCTCACCTTGAAGCCCCTTTTCAATACACACATACTACCAAGAAAATTATTGGCACAGGAATCTACAAAGTTTATGCCCTCAATTTACTATTCAAGTATCTTGAACAGTGATCAGCAAACAGTTTCTCTAAAGGGTCACATAGTAAATATTTTAGGCTTTTCGGGGCCATAATGAGTCTTTGTGGGCTGTATAGTGGCAACTAAACTCTACTGCTGTAACATAAAAGCAGCCATAGATCATATGTAAATGATTGGGTATGACTATGATCCAATGAATTCTATTTATGAACACTGAAATTTGAATTTCATATAATTTTTACATGTCACAAAATATTATTCTTCTTTTAATTTTTTTCAACCATTTAAAAATGTAAAACCACCCATTCTTAGCTCTGGGCCATACAGAAACAGATGGTGATCCATAGTTTGCCAAACCCTGATCTTGAGTCCTCACACCACTGAAGAGAAGCAGAAACTGACAATCATAGATACGAATTTGGGGTATGATTTATTTAAGTAAGAAAATGTAGAACTTCGTGCAACCAAAACCTATTCAAACAAAATATCTTGATGCTACATCAAAATATTGGTGGACAATTGTACATTTTAAGTTCAAATAGTAAAGTACATTTCTACCACTTTTAAGATTTTCAGTTTTATCTTTTTACCAGTTCGCTTTCACATTGCTATAAAGAAATGTCGGAGACTGGGTAATTTGTAAAGAAAAGAGGTTTAATTGTCTCACGGTTCTGCAGGCCATGCAGGAAGCATGACAACTTCTGGGGAGGCCTCAGGAAACCTTCAATCATGGCAGAAGGTGAAGGGGAAGCAGGCACATCTTACGTGGCTGAAGCAGGGGGAAGAGAGAGGTGGGGGAGATGCTACAGACATTTAAACATCCAGATTTCCTAAGAGCTCTATGACAAGATAGCACTAGATAGATGGTACTAAACCATCAGAAACCACCTCCATGATCCAATCACCTCCTACCAGGCCCCATCTCCAATATCAGGGATTACAGTTTGACATGAGATTTAGGCAGGGACCCGGATCTAAACCATATCAATCCTCATTATAATTAGTCATGTCATCATGTGTTTAATGTCTGTTAAAGAGCAGGTGGGAAGGGACCATGTCTGCCTTTTTCGCTGCTAGATTTCCTGGAACTGCTGTCATAGTTGTTGCTAAATAATCCATTCAATAAATATGTATTATTGAAAATAGTTATTGAGCAATGAACTCTATGCCAGGTCCTCTTCCTGGCTCTATAAACACAGTAGTGAACAGGACAGACATTACTTCTGTCTTCATGGACTCATACGTGATGGACAAAAAATAAAAAATACAGAACTAAATAAACACTTCTTTAATAAATAAATGTTTAGGCTGGGCGCGGTGGCTCACGCCTGTAATCCCAGCAATTTGGGAGGCTGAGGTGAGCGCATTGCCTAAGGTAAGGAGTTCGAGACCAGCCTGGCCAACGTGGTGAAACCCCATCTCTACCAAAAATACAAAAAAATTAGCCAGGCATGGTGGCAGGCGACTGTAATCCCAGCTACTGGGGAGGCTGAGGCAGGAGAGTCGCTTGAACCTGGGAGGTGGAGGTTGCTGTGAGCCAATATCACACCACTGCACTCCAGCCTAGGTGAAAAGAGCAAGACTCTGTCTCAAATAAACAAATAAATAAATGTTTAGCATCTTACAAGCCAATATTTTCAAAATCAATAGCTCTTTATGAGACACTCTCAAAAATATCAACCAGTTACTTAACAGAAATTCTCTTTTCTCTGCCTATTGTTGCATCTCGATGTAGTCTAAACAGCAAAGCATTCTGTTGTCCTTTTGTCTTTCTTGAATTGAGTCAGTCATTACTCCAAGAAGGACAGAAATGACTAGTATCCTGCTGTTATTTTTGAGAAGACACAGCATGCCTAATGAAACACATGTGGCTCAGGCTCTGTAGTAGGCTGATAATGCACCCCTCCCCGTTCCCTTAGATGTCCAGGCCCTAAACCCTGGAACCCATGCATATGTCTCCTCACATGGCAAAAGGGACTTTGAAGATGTCATTATGGTTAAGAAACTTTAAATGGGGAGAGTAGCCTGGATTATCCAGGAGAGTCCAATAAAATAACATGAGCCCTTTAAACAGAACTAATGTCAGCTGAAGTCAGAGAGATGCTATGAAGAAAAGGCAGGAGCACTTCAAAGCATGAGACTCAGCCTGCCAGTGTTGACTTTGGAGATGGAGGGGGCCATAAGCCAAGACATGCAGACAGCCGTGAAAAGCTGGGAATGGACCTTAGCCAACAGCCAGCAAGGAGACAGGGAGCTGAGTCCTATAGGAGGAAGGAACCGAATTCTGCCAACAACTTGAATGAGCAAGAAAACAGATTCTCTCCTAGAGCCTCCAGAAAAGAATGCAGCCTGCTGACACCTTGCTTTTGGCCTTTTGGGTGTCCAAACAGACCAAAGTGTACCAGACTTCTGTCCTACAGAAACTGCAAGATAATAAATTTGTGTTGTTTTAAGCCACTAAGTTTGCAGTGATTTGTTACAGCAGTGATTTCAGACTAATACAGGCTTTCTCTGAGAATGCCTTTGAGCACCACTGCCCCTTCTGTGGAGAAAGGTACCTGTGCCAAGAAAATCAAGTCCCCTGTGCCAGGTAATTCATTTAGCAATCTCTCTAATGATAGTATTTTTTTAAAAGACACTTGTAATGCTAATTACCACCTAATTATTGCAAACAGGGTGTAATCATGGACAATATTTCTGGAACATGCAATACAATTAAAGTTACAGAGTCATTTGGATTTATGTGAGCAAAGCAATTGGATGATAAGTATCTTGCTGAATCAAGATTCTCACTTAGACTAATAATGGATTAATCTGTATGTAAATCACATCATCCAATTACAACTTCTGTTTGACATTCTGTCTGCTTTTAGGGAAGAAAGCATACTTTGCTGAGGTAAAAATTGTCATTATTATGCAATTGAAGAACCACTCACCATAATTCCCTTTGCTTCTGATTAGGTCTCATAGTGTTCATGACTCTCCATTTATTGTTCAGCCTGCTTGTTTGATTTAATATTATTTCAATAAGATGTCCAAAAAGAAGAGAAATTTTGTTTAGTGCAGGAAATAAAGGGTTTTTGTTTACTTCTTTCCTGAAGATATTTTTTAAGGAAGGCTTCAAGTCTCTCATCTCTTTTGGACTTTGTGATTGTTCTGTTGTTTGTTTATTTGTTTGTTAGCATCACAGAGTAGACTCAGGGAGAACTAACACAAAGTCATTATTCAAAGTGTTAAGAATTTGTAGGAACTGGAGAAGCAGAGATGAAAAGCAAGCCTGGTCTTGGTAAGTGGAAGATAAAATATGCAGAATACTGTGTGACAGAATCAAAAAGGGAAAGGAGAAACAAAGAGTGCCACTTTGAAATATAAAGCCATTGCTAAAACTCTGGAGGGGACACAGAAACCATCTGTATGAAAAGACTAGTTTATTCTCTTTGTTTGTGGGGCTTTGTAGGGGAAGGAGAAATATTTCCATGGATGCTTTGATTATATAAAGGAAATGTTCAAAGCCTGGTCCCAAAGGGAAAGGTTTAGCCTAGTAGGTGCTGAACTACCCTGCAAAACAATGGAAGTGGCATGGCCTTTGCACAGCCTGTTCTTTTTGCCTAGACTGCTTAGCTAGTGGTATGCTGAAACCAGCTCATAGAGGCTCACAGGAGCCAACTGCTACCATCTATTCCCAGCTCCACGTTCAGTGCTATCACACTGGTGGTTTGAAATCAGTTCTGATGAGACTATTTATGGCATGGAAATCTGTAACCCCTACAAATCAGTGCTCAAACATTAGCCAAAACACCTTTGTTACGCCAGAAATCTTCCTTTGGCCACATCCCTGCTTTATCCAGGTGTCATCTCAGGAAACCTTTCTTTGTTACCCTATCTAAAGTGGTACATATGCTGTTCTTCTCATCCCCGTGGTTTCTAATGGCCTAGTGCACATTAAAATCACCTGGGGAGCTTTAAAGTCTAGCAATGCCTCACTCTAGAGCAATCATATCAGAAGCTCTGTGGGGATGTTTAAAGCCCTTAGGTGATTCTAACATGAAGCCAAGATTGAGAGTCCCTGTTCTATCCCCTTCCCCAGCTTGGTCTGTCTTCATAATAAGCACCACTATCTGAAATGATATATTTATGTATTACTCTGTTACTAGTAGAATGTGGGTTGCATGGGGACAGGGGCATTGTCTGATTGTTCAACACTGAATCCCATGAACCTAGAATCATGCCTGACACATAGGAGTCAATATATAAGTATCTGAGGAAGAAAGGAACAGAGGGAGGAAGGGGGGAGAAGGAAGAAAGAAGAGACAAGGAAGGAAGGAAGGTGGGGGAAGAAGGGAAGGAGGAAGAAAAGGAGGGAGAGAAGAAGTAAGAGAAAAAGAGGGGAAGGAAGGCAAGGAAGGAGGGGAGAGGGATGGGGGAATAGAGGAGGAAAGAAGGGAGGAAGAGAGGGAGAAAATAATGGAGGGAGGGAGCAAGGAAGGAAGGAAGGGAGAAAGAGAGGGAGGGAGGGAAGGAAAAGGAAAAGAGATAGAAAGGAGGGAGTGAAGGAGGAGGAATGAAGGAGATGGGGAAGTAAGGGAGGGAGGAACAGGCTGTCTTCATTTTGTATAGCTGGCATCCTTGGGAGGATATTACATTGTTAATTGATTTATTGCTTCTTCTGGACGTTGGAGGAAAAGGGGATTCTGACCTAATAAAGAAAGTGTCTTTAGCAATATAGGAGTAGACAGGTAGCTTGAGGAGAAATGTGCCTGGTTGGAGACATACCACCAAATGACAGAAACTAAGAACCAGCCCGTGAAATGACATCTGACAACTAACTTTAAGTTTTCTTGTTCTGTTTTTGCACCAAGCAACTTTGTATTGGGACTGTTTGGGTACCAAAGAGACAGATCCATCACCTTTGTGATAAAGACAGGGATCAGAGGGTGTGCCATGTTTGTCAACTCTGGAGGAGGTCCTTCACGTTTGTGTTGGAATGAAAAGCATCCCTTGGAGCTGTGCAGTATACAAACTGCATGGCCATACCAGCAGCCTGGGAAGAAGAGAGCAACCCCGAAGTAGTGGGAAATAAACAGGGTGATCAGAGAACAGCTCAAGGAAAGGGTCCAGAAATGGAGACTGTAAATAGCAAGGAGAGGTAAGTACCTCCCACGTATCCTCAGAAACAGCTGTGAAAGAGCCTAGAATTTCTGCAGTCACATGGAAGAGGGTGTTTTTACCTAGATGGTAGAGGAGAAGGCAGCTCCAGAATGATGAAAACTTAGGGTTACATATGCATGTTGTAAGCAAAGCCAGACAAGCACACACCCAAGATGCATAAGGCTGCCTGTAGGTGTGCGTTGGGTATATCTGCAGCATAACTCATGTAGAGAGAAAACCTGTCCATGCAGCCAGAGGAGTTTGGTTTATAATGGTAAGATTTTAAAGGTCCAGAAGGAGACTGGCCAGAAGTAACAAGGATGTCCTTTGAATAGAAGATACGAAATTTAAAACTAAGTCATCTCCTAACCAGAAAGGAAGTGGCTCCTGTTCCTTCCCATGCCGGGAAGAAAATGCCAAATACTATGTATGGCTCTGATAATTCCTAGGTTCTCCATAAATCTGTTCACAGGAGACACAGAGATTCTGAGAGCCAGAGATGCAGGCCAGTGTCTGTGGGAATCTGCTCAGTATCAGATGGCAGCTTGGTATAAAGAGCTTAGAACCATGTATTAAGGTTTGGAATAGGGGAAAATCAAAGAGAAAGTGAGACATGTTCACAGATAGAAAACATGTCAGTGAACATTTTTGAGTCACTTTTCCCAAGTCTACGATTTCACAGGGCAGTTGTGGGAAGTCAAATGAATCTCACTTAGAAATGAGATGCCTACTGGGATTAACCTTGCTTGGCCACTAGGGAAGGCAAAGAGAAGAAGGAAGCTTTGGGAGATGCTGCTCTAGGTGCTTCTGCACCAATGGTAAGTAAGGAGGTGTCCAGCCTCACCCCAACCTGGGAGAGCAAGAAAACCTTCAGTGAGTAACAACAGCAACAACAAAAGCAGAGTCGTAGAAGCTTGGATTTCCTGAGCCTTGATTTTGTTTGTTTGCCTATCCCTCCTTTCTAACAGAACCCTGTATTGTTCTTTTGTCCAAGATAACCCTCGAAGGAAGAGCAATTTTATCACCTACTTAAATTGACCAATGAATAAAAAGCTAGTGGCTTGAAATGTATTCACTGTAGCTGGGAGCAGAGGACTGGTTCCTGACACAGGCCTGACAAAGCTAATCAGCCTGCAGTGATAGGGGTAGCTGACAGGACTGGCTGACATTAGCAGATAGGGGCCACACATGAAAGGGCACCAGCTTACAGAGTGCACAGGTCTTGTTCCCTTGGGCTGTCTAACAGGGAAGAGAGGCCCACAAGACAGCTGGAAGTAAATGTTAGATGTCTAGAGACTGTAGAAGGACCCACAATTGGGGGTAGGAAATGCATTTTCTTCACTCAAAAGAACTATGGAGCAAGGTCTCCAGAATGAGAATCTCTAAAATAAACTTCAAGATTGCCCTGGAGAGAAAGAATCACCTGTAAATAGCTGTTGTGCCAAAGAGTTAGAAACCAGTTTCATCTATTGCTAGTTCAAGGTAGACTTTTCCTATCATCTTCCCCCTCTTCTGTCTCACCCTCTGAACTTGGAAGAGTCAGCAACTAGTAGCAAGCTGGGAAGAAGGGAAGGAAGGTGGAAGACAGAAACACAGAAAGGAGTCAACCATGCCCCTGCCCTCCTGCCAGCTGCCAGCCTTGAGCTGCAAGCCTCAACTAAAAAGGAAAGACAGAATTTGATGTTAAATCTTCATTGTTCAGTATCTTGGCCTTGACATTCTAATTTCTGTGTTCAAGTCTTGTTTGCAACTTAAGCCATCTGAGAACTTTCTATTATATTACCTAAGAGGAGTCAGAAAAACCATAAGCATAAGGAAGTGGGGGCAGGAGATTTCCCCCACTCAATAAATTTTATTTATTTTTTTTAAGAGACAGGACCCCATTGTCACCCAGGCTGGAATACAATGGTGTGATTGCAGCTCACTGCAGCCTGAAACTCCTGGGTTCAAGCAATCCTCCCATTTCAGCCTCCTGAATGGCTGGGAATCCAGGAACACAGTACCACACCCAGCTAATTTTTGTATTTTTTTAGATACAGGGGCTTGCTATGTTGTCCAGGCTGGTCTTGGACTCCTGGCCTCAAGTGATCCTCCCACTTGAGCCTCCCAAAGTGCTGGGATTACAGGTGTGAGCCACCATGCCTAGCCCTGAATGAATTTTAAAAAGACTATGGGATACAAAAAAAATGAAAATTAAAGTTGTAATTATGTTGCATTGTCATTTGTATAGTTCAAAACAGCAGTTACATAAAAATTGGGAAAGCCTATACCCTCCTTTATAATTTTTTTCGGCAAAATGGGAAAGGAAAAGAAATATATTTAAGGGGATAGTACTTTCCCCATTGACAGCAAGAATTGTGGTGGTAGGAAGAGATTTTAACCACATAAAATGACAAGGCAAGGAGGATATTAAAGTGACCTTGGAAAGCCAAATGTGTAGAATGCATTGATAGCATCATAGAGTCAGTGACACATTCCTAAAAGTCCTGAGTGTACTTATCAAAAGAAGAATGTGGCCCTTTAGAATCATTAAGATTTATGCACAAGAAAGTAGTAGTGAAGTAAAAAAGAATCCCCAGTCCGGTCACACTAAGGAAATAGCAAGAATTAATTGTTGAAGAGCTGGAGGATTTGGCATAAAATATATACACAATGAGAAAATGCTCCAGTTTGATTAGGAAAAAATTTTGAAACATGATTAAAATCTATGATCAAAACTGGAACAAGAAAGCCTCCTCTTCTTTCAAGGGGTAGGGATCAGTGGGATATTTTTCAAAATAATATAGAGAAAGCTCTCAAGGGAAGAGTAAAGCCAGAGGCTTAAAAGAAAAAATCTATATCCCCTGCTGCAATATACTTAGTGAAGTGAAGAACTAGAAGAGTCAAAAATGGCAAAATTGAAGCTGGAATAGGGAAAATCAAAGACAAAGTGAGAGGTTTGTATAGATACAGTGATATCAGAAGAAGGAAGGCTCAAAAACCTAAAGACACTGCCTGTGGTGTCTTAAAATCAGCAAGATTGAAGGGAGAAAGGGTAGATGGGGACCTGGAACAAAGACACAGGTGGAAACTGCATCCAAGGGGAACCATAGTTAAGTTTTGAAAATAAGAATAGTTACAGTTACAAGGAGCTGAGGAGGGCACAAAGATGAATTGGACATGTCGTTGCCATCAAGATACTTTTAATTGGGGGATGGAGATACATATTCAATTACCTTTAGTAAAATGCAGGACCTGATAAGTAATACAGAAACACAAAATAAGAAAAGATATATTGAAAAATTATTAGCTGAATTAATAATAATAGCTAAAAATAGCCCTTGAAATGGACCTTAAAATATCGCTTATTTGGGGTAGAGTAGAATTTAGATAGGAACACTTGGGTCAAAGGCATTCTGGATATAAAGGATAATACGGACAAGGCTGAAAATTGCAAGATGGGTCAAAAAGATTGTGAAAAGTCTAATGTAGCTTGAACTAGTTACACATACACATAATTTTTCAACAAATTAACAACTAGGTGATAAGTTAACTCACTGTTGAATAGAAGCTGAGTTCCTGAACTAAAAAGACCACTACTGAAATCTAACAGTCCATTGAAATTATCTACCAAGATTGTTAAACATATAAATTCCTGAAGCCCATCCAGGAAGATTCTAATTCTATAATTTTGAGGTAAGCCCCTAAAGAAAGCAGTCAATAAGCCTAAACTTGTAGGAACTATAGAAGACTTAAAGGATGATATTTGACCATACTTCTAAATGAATACAAGGTGAAATAACAGATGCAACAAGACAAGAAGCATATTACTTGTCATTGATTACACATTGTTTTCAATCATTCATGTACTATTGTAAGATCCTGCCGTGCAAAAGAGTGGGCACAGTGTATTTTCCTGGTCAAATGATGCTGGGTTTGGCCAATAGAATGTGAATGAAATGACAGTGTCCAGTTCTGAGCCGATGCCATAAGAGGTCATGTGTTTTTGCTCTCTTGAGCACCTGCTGTTGATCATGAAAAGAATATGGCAGCTGGTTCATTCAGGAAGAATACAGAGAAGTATGAAGCACACCTAAACCCACTGCAGCCAAGCCTAGCCAACCAGCAGCCTGAAGTAGAAATTCTCTAGCTGACCTGCAGGCTAAATAAGTGAGGAAAATAAATGCCTGCTGTCATAATTCACTAAGTTTTGAAGTCGTCTGTTAGACAGCATTATTGCAGCAATAGCTGATTAATAATTAAATCGAAGGCCACCTTGTATCTTAAGCTAAATTTTTCCATGACTCTAATTCCCATCCCAAATTATGCTTACCTACTTTAGTCAATACAGCTCCACAAATATCTCATAGAAATAAAAAAAGCAACATAAAGACCCTCCAATATCAAACACACAAGGTCAAATATGACCTCTGCTCGTTATCCAATATGCAGAAAGAAATTGAAATTCAAACCTCAAATTCTTGATTTCCTATAAATTAAAGCCCATAGCAACTCCAAAGTCCACATGCTTTATAGTCCAAAATCCTTACTCTCCAAGTAATCTGCTTAATGTCATCATGAAATATGTCAATATATTTGAAACTCCTTCATCAAATGCAGCCTAAGCCATCTTCCACTGGAAGATACACCTCTATAAGAAGTTCTGAAGTTGGATTCATTCAATCTCAAATTCTCATAAATCCAAATTACACTCCCACATTATATAGAAAACAAGTCGATCCCAGCTCCTTGTGAAGTTGCAAAATAATATTCCCAATGCCAGTACTTGGAGAAATCTAGCCTCATATTAACTGTTGACAAAGACCAGAATAGAGTCTTCAGAGGAATCTAAGGAGAAAGGGAAAACAGAAAGGATTCTCCGGGATTCAACCTCATCAGGATGCCAGATCATCTATCCCAGTTGTTTAGATTTCATTACCTTTGATCCTACACTCAAGTGTGAGAAACTTCTCATTAAGATGTTAATCATAATATGTAGATCATAATCCTACGGTCATGACACGTGAGGGATGGGGTTCTCACAAAATAGCATTTCAGAGATACTCTTGTCTTCTTGAAAAGTTTAAGAATTTGCAACTATGTCAGCCCCAATCACTAGATTATTTTATTAGAGGTGCTTTTCGATTCTATTCAATTGATTGACATCCTCTCAGTTTCTGTGTCCTATTTGAGCACCGTCTCCTGGCACCTCAGTGCCGAAATGGTAGTGAGCTCCATCACCTGAGTTGACCTAAAGAGCAAAGGTTTTTAGTCCTGTGACAAAGGCTATGGATTTGTTTACACCTATGAAACTTGCCTCCTCATACCCACTTTATTTTTCTGCTGGAGAATTACATTCAACAGACTTCTGAACTAAAGCTGCTATAGACAGTTCTAGAAGCCTGTGCCCCTAAGAGCCCAGTGAGAACCAAATCTCTGCCATCACACCTTTCAAACTCCTTGTCTTTGCTTGGCATTTTCTGAATGAAAATGCCTTAATGACCACTTCAGTGGCGAGAGAAATATTTACAGTGGCCACAGAAATATTTCTATATTTTCAGATCCATCAGTATTTTCATATATTCACATCCATCACGTCCTCTGGGTACTATCAGATTTGGGTTTGAATCATCCTCACTAATCTGCTCAAACTATAGCATGAGCCCTGGCAAATCCTTAGCACAGATATCTTTTCTTTTCTTGCAGCCATGAGATATGCCTCTGGTGTTCTACTTGCCTTTTTTATTTCCCTATTGCTTTAAGAAGATGCAGCTGCATTTTTAACAGCTTATCTTGTCTCTTAGGTGGCTCCTTTTCCTTCTCTATTGAGTGTGGGACAATCACTCACCCAAGGTATTATAGCCCTACCTAGTTCTTTCCAGCTGGCTGAGGCAGGGGACTTTTTGGCATTTATTTTTGCCTTGTTTTACATACATTAAAATGTTAGGATTCTTAAATCACTTGAGGTACTAGGTAATGTATAATTCATAAGGAAACAGCCAGCAAAAAGGTCGAGTACACTGTAGATGAGAGGAAAATGGAAAACGTGAAAAGCAAGTGATGAAAACTTTAAAATTTTGAGACATTGATATGCTATGCGTGTGAAAGTGTTTTGGCTTTGGGGGTGAGAATAGAATATTTAACAACTCTATATATTTTTAAAAACATTTGAGAATCAAGTGCGATGATATATGTGACAATGCTTTGGAAAGTATAAAGTATTATGTATAAATAAGGGACTCATTAGTAGTCATCATCATTCTATAAGATGCCACTAATGATTGTATTTAAGGAAAAATGTGGGTGGAAATGCCAGCATCATGGCACCTTCCTGGATAAGAGAGGCTGTCCTTCACTTTGAGGCCTGTGAGATTAAATTAGCACTAATTTTAATGTCTAAGGCTTTGGCCGACACAAGTAGTTTGTCAAAGATAAGACAAGGTTTTTCCACCCTGAAAGGGAAATGTCACCTGGTCTCTGCCTCTGGCCTGAATTTAGTCAACAAGAAGTTGCCTCCTGGGTCCAGAGTAGAGAAGAATAATGATAGAGACCAGAGCTGTCAGAGCTCAAGGCCAAATTATATTCACCAGCTCCATCTACACAAGGACCCTCCCGGTTGCTGCCAAGAATAAATCAGACCCTCTGACTCCGAGGCTTCCAGAACTTGCAGGGCGGGGCCAGTGGTAGGAATGACCTCATGATTTAGGAAAGATCCATCACTGTCCTCTTGGGTACTATCAGATTTGGGTTTGAATCATCCTCACTAATCTGCTCAGTCAAACTGCAGTGTGAGTCCTGGCAGATCCTTAGCACAGACATCACTGGGGCAAATCCTCAGGGTGCACTGCTGTCTCTGCTATTTTTAATGGATGAAATGACCACTTTCCAGGGGATGAGACATCCAGGATGAACACCAGCCGCCCTGGAGTGCTTGCAGATGATCCAGGAGGAATAAGTACCCATCTCCAAAACCACAGAGTGAGGCTCTGGTGGAAATGCATGCTTAGCCTCCAGCCACCTCGGTGGGAGGAAAGCACAAAGTATGTCTCAAAAATGATAATGAGGCTGCCTGGGTCAGCAAACCCATCAGTGAGATGCTGTCCAGAGATCAACTATTCTGGTATTTGGTACCCTTGTTTCTCCTTGTGATCAAAGAAAGGTAACTAGGCTGTGTTTACATGCCCGCGCCCCGCCCCCCACCCCCCACCCCACTGCAGTGCTTAGGTTGTCTGGCTAAATGGCCAATGCCCACCCCCCAAACAAGGGACATTACAGAACACTGGAGCATCTGCCCGGGAAAAATCTGCATCAGGACTCCTTTGTGATGTAGCTGTTTTACTCTAGTTCATTTTCCCAGTGCTGTATTCTTCTCATCCAGGGCTCAGCCACCTGGCAAATACCAGTTAAGCTTCATGGAATTCTGTCCTACAAGAGTACACAGAAGCTCTCAAATACATTTGAGACACTGCAGAAAAGGAATTTTCGCAGGATTCAGAAGAAATCATGGCAGAGGTTTTCTCCAAGTTCTTACCTTGTGTTCCAGGACAAAATGGATTTTCCTAGAACCCCAAAACAACATAACACAACATGCTGGGAAAACCAGGATTCCGCTCCTGTCTCCAATATTGACTAGCTAAGCAACCTTAGCTAAATGTTGTAAGTCTCCAAGCCCTTACAAAATGAGGATAGTAACATTTACCTTGCCTACTTCCTAATCCAACAGCCTGCTGTAAAGATGAAATGAAAAATTCTACGGACAAATTCCATGGACAAGAGGTTTTTTTTTTCTTAACTTTGAAACACAAAGTAAATATTAGTGAATATTAGTAGACTGCATGTCTTCTTATGCTACACCAAATTAGAATAACTCAAACAAATATAAAATGTGAGAACCAAGTCAGAAAAACCATCCCCCAAACCTCATGGCTCTGAAAGTAGTTGCTATCAATACCCATTGAAATCAATACTCACAGGATCATTGACACTTATTGTTGAAAGGGAGCTGGGGAAGTCTTTAGTTGAAACAGTATAATATAGATGTGGAGAGTGTGGATTTTGTAGTAAGACTACCTGGGTTCGAATCTGGCTCTGCTACTAACTGCCTCGAGCAAATTACCTAATCTTACTTAAATCTCCACTCTTTGCCTTTAAAATTGCAATGATAATTGCACACACCTCATGGGGTTATTTTGGAGATAGACTAAGGTAATGAGTATAAAGTACTTAAATGCTGTGGTTAGTGCTTTTAAAAGCTCAATTAAATGATAGGTATCATTGTTTTATGGGGCTAATTGTTTTCTGATGTGCAGAGAAAATAAGTGGTTTATACAAAAAATAAATAAATAAAATTTTTAAAAACCTGAAGTCAGATCTAATTCTTTCTTTAGGATTCCATGTAGAATTTCATGTTTTCCATATGATTTAGAAAACATAGAAGAATAACATTGGCTGGGTTTCTAGAGATCCTCACCTATCATTGGGAGTGTTCGTAACTTCTCCTGTGCCCCAGTTCAAGTCCAGTGCTGAAAAAAATTAAAATTCAGTAAAATTTTTAAAAAGAAAAAACAGACTAAGGCAGATTGATGAGAGGGGGGCAGCTCACAGTAGCATTATGGACCTTCCTTGGCATCAAAGAGAGCATTTTCCGATGCCAATTTTATTCCAGTTTTAAACAGAATTGAAATGCCATGAGATACCTTATCTTGAATTTGATCTGTTTCTAAGGTGTCTCCATAGATTAATTACTGGGTTTTCTTATGCGTGTCTTGCGTTGTCCCTGTCAGTTCAGCTACAGTGGCTACAGAAACATTCCTATGAGGCCATGTCATATCTCCAAAGACATCAGGTTCCTTCCCACCCCTGGCATCATGAATCTTATTCCACTCAGGAATAAGTGTCTCTGCTCTGCTTCATCCAAGATATAATCTAATAGAGACTCTTCCCTTTGGCCAGAATTGTTTGGGAAGTAAGCAGGGAAAAGGGCCTGTGTTCTGATGAGGCCAGAGCTAAGCCAGAAAGCTGAAGGAGAAACAATCCTGTATCTGATTCCTGTAGCCAACATGTTTTCTTTCTCTTCTCCATCTGCCAAAAAACACTTTTCTTCACTGATCAGAAGAACATTCTCTCTTCCTATTATTCTCCAACAGCCCTGTAAGTCCAGAGCCAGCATCCTCTCACTGGATTTTAAGGCATCAATACACTGGGAATCCAGTGAGTCTGACTTTAATACTGGCCAAGAGCTGGGCTTTATTACCACAATACTGTATCACCTTTGATGTGTCTTTTGGCATGAGTTCCTGAAGAAGGGCACACTCATGTTAAAATCTGTACTCCTCCCAACGGGGATATTCCTCTCTGATGAGCCATTGCACTTAGTTTCTGCATCACGTGTTGGGCAACATTATTTCCTAATCCATCCATTCTATTGCTCTGTCACCCTGTTATTTCACTCTTCTGTAATTTGTCTTCTGCTTATCTCACTTCATCAACTAGATTTCAGATTCCTTGAAAGCAAATCATGTAATGCTGTTGCCTTTTTATCTGTTTTAAAGGTTTTGGTGGTGATGTTTAGCCAGAGTACCTGGCATTTCTTCCTCTCCTGTATCAGTCACACAAATATGAAAGAAAAATAAAACAAGGCCAGGTGTGGTGGCTCATGCCTGTAATCTCAGTGATTTGGGAGACCAAGGCAGGAGGACTGCTTAAAGCCAGGTGTTCAAGACCAGCAATGAATGATTAGCTCAAGAAAGTTGGGGAATTATGTTAATCACATAATACCCACTCCACAGGAAGAAAGAAGTAATACTTCTTCCTTCCTCGTTGAGAAAAAGAAACTTCTATAAAACTGTTTTCTCTTCTCCAGTTTTCTTCCAACTGTAACCTTTCCCATCACCAAGACAACTTTTATAACAAAAGGGATAAAAAGAGAGGCTTCCTATGTTTGTACCACTGAAGAGCTTTGTCTCAGCATGGAGGTCTTCCATTGCCTACAACATCCCAAAATAGTCCTTAGCTAGACTCCTCAGCAACCAATCTGCTTTGAAAGAGTCACACTGCCTAAGTTATAGATAGATAGATAGATAGATAGATAGATAGATAGATAGATAGATACAGATACAGATATATAGAGATTCTATATATATACATATAGAGAGCGAAAGAAAGATGCAGACGATGGCAAAGCGA
The DNA here is from genome assembly GCF_028878055.3 of Symphalangus syndactylus. Taxonomy (NCBI): domain Eukaryota; kingdom Metazoa; phylum Chordata; class Mammalia; order Primates; family Hylobatidae; genus Symphalangus; species Symphalangus syndactylus. Next base: position 19,562,022 of record NC_072428.2, read on the forward strand.
TTGTAAAACAATTAATTGGTATATCAGAAGAAAGGAAAATAAAAATACTACGCAAAAATATGGCCCCTCACACCCATTCTCTCTTGAAAGCAATGATGTTGGATCCCTCCCTGAGAGTTCTACTTGAACAGGAAATCTTCACACAGTTAATATTAGACCTATGGGGCATCCAGGCTATTCATGCACTTCAGCGTTTCAAACCAAGCCTCTCCTCTGATTCTTTGAAAGTAGCTGCCTGGAGTGCTGTACTGGGGATTCTCATAAAAAGATCAGGTTCACTATGACAGCGCTATGATAGATTAGCAATGTCTGCTGTGGACAAAGTAGAGGACAATATCCGCATGGATGCCAGGGGTTTGTTAGCCCTAAAATACACGTTCCAAACTGGAAATATCAATAAAGTAGCATGGAAAACCTGAGGAAAGGCATTAAAGAATATTTTCAAAGGTAATTGTATTTTAGCTAGGCCTGAAAGAGGAACAAAATTTCAGTGTGTGGATTAGAGGGGCAACCTGGCAGCTGAAATTGAATAGCGTAAATAAATGCACAGAGGCAGAGAAATTGGGGCTTTTGCAACTTTAAGAAATAAATCATGGACTATTATGGGTGGTGGGTTCAAGAGATGATGGTGACCCAGGGTCCAGGCCAATAATGTCCAGTAGAAATACAATATGAGCCACATGAATAATTTTTTTTTATTATTTTGAGACAGCGTCTTGCTTTGTCACCAAGGCTGGAGTGTGGTAGCACAATCTCTGCTCACTACAACCTCTGCCTCTCAGGCTCAAGCGACCCTCCCACCTCAGTATTTTTTGTGGAGACAGGGTTTTGCCATGTACTTCAGACTGGTCTTGAACTCCTAGGCTCGAGCAATCCACCCATCTCAGCCTCCCAAAGTGCTGGGATTACAGATATGAGCCATCAAGCCAGCCAACATGTACAATTTTAAATTTTCCAGTTGCCACATTAAAAAAATAAAACTTTTTAAATTAATTTCTTTTCTTTCAAAAACATTCCACTGTGGACAAATCATTAGAGAACTCACAGCAAAATTCAAAAGTCTTTAGATTAATGAACGTGATGTAGCAGCTGAATTATGGCAGCTTGCATGACACATACAAGGGGAACCATAAACTATGTGATAACAACAGTATCATAAAATGAAAAGAAATAAAAGAATATCCCCAGTGCTCTGGTTCTGATCAGACTAGCCGATAAGAGGAGAGAAGATAAAAAGGGGAAAGGAAGGCTATCAATGCTGTAACTTGCTAATAAAGAACATCAACAACTGCCTGCTTGGCTTCTTCTATGAAGAAGAAATATGGGATTCATTTTTTTTTTTCAGGGAGAATCTGAGTTATTCCTTGCAAGTTAATAACCTTGGGGAGGTTTTATAGTTGCATAGCTGGATTAAATCTTTATTATCTTTTTTGGGGTCCACCTTTTTTTTTTGAAGAAGCAGATCTTTTTACATTGTGATGGGGATCCTTACAATGGGGATTATTATTCTTTCCTAGTTTCTTCTCCCAAGGCTTCTCCCCATTATCATTTCCTGTACAAAAATGCACCAGATATGAACTCTCAGGGGGAAGCCTGCTAAGATTATCAGGGAGTTAGAATGCTACAAATAAGTGGCATGACACTCTGGAAAAAGCACAAGCTTCAGAGTTAGTCCAAACTGATTCCAAACCCTGGTCCTGGTTCTATTAATTATTAGCTGGGAAAACGTGGCCAGTTTTCTAAACCTCGCCTAGTCTCAGTTTTGTGATCTCTAAAGCGGATAGAATAATGTCTGTCTTTTATAATTTTTTTGAGGATAAAATGAAATAACTTATGTAAAACCCTTACACAGGATGACACCAAAGATGCTCAAAAATGAATAGTTCATTATTGTAATCAATAAATACTGATCAGGTGCTTACTATATTCCAGACAATATTCTAGGGGTTGCTGAAACAGCAATAAAAAAAGAGAAAGGCTCACTGATGCTATTGTTTTATAATATCCACAATAGTGATTGCCATTAGTATAAATTCCCAATATTACCAAAAAGATAATAGGGCAGGTATCACATGCCTGACCTAAAAATGAGATAAAATGTCTGAAGCTAGATGTTTTTCTTAGAGGTTCTCCAGTCCTGCTTCTTTATCTTGATTTTGGGAGAATTTAGCTCCAGGAAATAAAAATCGCACTGAAGTCTGGAGATACAAGAATGAGTAAGACCTAGTGCTGTCTCCAACCAGCTGATGATTTTAGCAGAGGCTACAGACACATAACAAGACCACAGCAGGTGTTTATCAGTGTGATATCAGACTTTCACTGAAGGCAGCCATTGGTTATGATGAAATGTGAAAATGCACATAAAGTGTTCAGCTCGGAGATTTCCCTTCAAGCTCTGAATCTGTGGGGCAGAACGACTTTTCCAAGTATTTTGGAAAGTCTCATGCAATCTGAAATCCCCTGATTCTATATCAATGGCTTCTACCATGCCATCCATCTTGTGAAAACTGAGAAAGCTGTATTAGACAGGCAGGAGAAAGGGCATGCAAAGATTCAAATTCAGTGGTAAAATCTCTCAGGATTGATGGATAACAACAATCATATCCATGTAGAGAAAAAAAAACAATAAATGCTGATTAGCAGACATGCTCAAGGATGGCATGGGGAGTTCAATACATTTGAACCTTCTGGTCAACTGATTGCCAAAGAGAATTACTTTTTATTTCAATGTTTAATACTTTTTCTCTCCAATGTTTTTTTTCTTTTTCAACTAGCAGAAATATAGTGAAGATTTTTCTCTATATTGAATCACAATAAATAATAACTCTTACTTTGTTATATTGTAGATTCATTCTTGCATTCATTTACTCATTCATTCATTGAGGATCCACTATAAACCACTGTGGAGCTGTGAAACTGACCTACACAGATTTTTTTACAGTCCTTGCATTCACAAAGTTTATGGTAGAAAGGGAATATGGACAAGTAAAGGAGCAATCACAGTATAGCAGGACATGCATTATGACAAGAGAAGTAGAGGGTTCATGGGAACACATAGGAATGTCACTCAACCCAAGGTTTAGGGATCAGGGAACATTTCTGAGAAGTGATATCCGAACATGGACCAAGAGTGCTCAATGCAGAAGAAATAGCATGTGCAGAGACATGGAATTGAAAGAGAACAAGGAATTTCTGAAGAACTAAAATACGCAATTTGTTTGGAGTGTTAGATACAAGGAGACAAATGGCAAGAGATGAGTCCTGAAAGGTAAGCAGAGGAAGATCATGAAGCCATTAGCACATTTAGATTTGGTCCTAAAAAGACTTGGATGATGTAGAAGGAAATGATGAAGATAATGATGAAAAAATAATAGGCTGTGGAGTGACCATTTGTTATTATGGGGAAAAGAGCTAGTGGTAGAGGAGGCTGCAGCAATATGAGGATTTACTATTGAGCAACTATAATAAGCCAGACTCTATGATAAGCAATTTCTTGGTTAACACTCACAATCTAACATGAATAAGTGTATAACCACTCTGCTGTCATGTCAAGAATGGTTTACAGGAAGACAAAATTAGAAGGAAAACCAATCAGGAGGCTACCCTAGAATCAAAGTGCAAACTCATAATGGTTTAGACTAGACTAGAGTAATACTGGTGGAGATGAAAGACATTTGAAAAATATTCATGTCTAAGATTCAGGATCCTGTGTACCCTGTGGATGTTATTGTAAACATCAATTCTTACTATTTATAATGCAATCTAGAAATTTTGGGTTATTGGATTGTATCTATATTGAACCCAGATCACACTCTTTATATGTCCTGGTTGATCAAGCCTTTATAAGGAATATCATAAATTGTTGCTTTTTTTTTACAACAGTCAAGTTCAGAAACAAAAAGCATTCTGTCTTTTCAGAGCTTTAGTAGTCAGGGTTATAAATATTGCACATTTTCTCATTAATAGAGAGTGAATAGGAAGAATTACAAGGTCCCATAGAGACCCACACACTGTGTGAGACTGACTGAAATCTTTTCTTAGGAATTCCAGCAAATATTTAGCCCCTGGAGCATTGCTATAAAGGGGGATATTAGTTCATTTACTAACAAACTCACCATGCAGAATAGGCTGTATGGGATAGGGTGCAATTATAATGCATCTTTAGTCTTTCTCATATCCCCAGTTAAGCCCACTCTGTGAATCCCTTTATCCTCAGCCCAGATGACTGTCAGGCAGGCCCATGACTTCCTGGTCCCTTCAGATCAAGAATAGTCTCACTTCAGTAATCAAAATACCTCATCCAGTGTAATAATCAAAACTCAAAACCTCATGCAATGTAAGATTTCTCCCTCCCCTGCTCCCGAGGCATTCCTCAGTCTTGGAGCCTGCAGTAGGAACAGGGATGTGTCCATCAGCTGTGTCCCACACCATCTACTCCTCCCCACACAGCAAGATTCTAGAAATGGCCTCAAAGCTCTTCATCCTTGGGCTCAGAGGAATAAAGGATGAGGGTAAAAAGGTAGAGTTGGCACAGTCTCTGTGGCAGTGACCATTGTAATTTGGTGTTGGTTCCTTCATGGTGTGGAGCTGGTTCTTTCGTGGGGGCAGTTTGACAGGTTCTTCAGAAATCCCTCTGCAGGAAACCTCTGCACTGCTTTGAGGAGGAGGATGCCTCTTCTCTACATAGACTTCTACCAATATGGTCTTTCTGCCTGTCCAAGCAGTCTTTTTGAAAGGAAGCCTTCATTACACACACACACACACAAACACACACACACAGAGAGAGAGAGAGAGAGAGAGAGACAGAGTTTGGATATTTGTTCCCCAAAAAACCTCATGCTGAATTGTAATCATCAGTGCTGGAGGTAGTTCCTGATGTTTGGATCATGGCTTGGTGCTGTCTTCATGACAGAAAGTTCTCGTGACATCTGGTGATTTAAAAGCATGTGGCACTCCCAGCCCCCGCACTCTCTCCTCTTGCTCGTGCTTTCGCCAGGTGACATCCCTTCTACCCCTTCAACTTCTGGCATGATTTTAAGCTTCCTGAGGCCTCCCTATAAGCAGAGCAGATGCCAGCACCATGCTTCCTATAAAGCCTGCAGAACTTTGCGCCAATTAAACCTCTTGTCTTCATAAATTACCCAGTCTCAGGGATTTCTTTATAGCAATGCAAGAATAGCCTAATACAGAGAGAGAGAGAAAGAGAGAGATTTAAAAAAACAAAGAGATACAGAGATACAGGCTGACCCCCAGAAAACAGACACTTTTGCTCCATGCAGATCACCCCCAATACAGCCAAGCCAGCAGCTGTAGCCAGAGAATTTTTCCTCTGATCTTCACCCAGGGGAGTATCCAACAGGAGTCTCACATTTCCTACATTTTAAGAACCAGTGTCAAACTTTCTGAAGGTTCCCCTGATGCCCCTTTCCCTGGGAGTAAGGTGATGGGAAGCAACACTACTGCCCTCTGCAAGTGATATGGTTTGGCCGTGTCCCCACCCAAATCTCATCTTGAATTGTAGTTCCCATAACCCCCATGTGTTGTGGAAGGGACCCAGTGGGACATAACTGAATCATGGGGGCAGCTTTTTCCCATGCTGTTCTTGTGATAGTGAAAAAGTCTCACAAAATCTGATGGTTTTATAAAGAGCAGTTCCCCTGCACACACTCTCTTGCCGGCCACCATGTAAGATATGCCTTTGCTCCTTCTTCACCTTCTGTCATGATTGTGAGGCCTCCACAGCCATGTGGAACTGTGAGTCCATTAAACCTCTTTTTCTTTATAAATTACCCACTCACATATTTCTTCACAGCAGTATGAAAACAGATTAATACACCAACTGAGGGGAAGAAAAATGCACAGTTATTGATAATTCTCTCTCAGCCTCTTATGTGAACTAGAGGTAGATGGCTGCAAAACCCATTCACAGTCTTACTGGCAGGCCCTGCATCAATGGCCTTATACTTCATTTTAGGGTGGCATTTCACTTGGAATCTAAGTGTGTCTTTTTCACCTTTTAGGGCCTCTGCCAAAACTCTGAGACAACAGGAAGAGATGCACATAAAGATCTCTTATCTTAAGAAACACTAGGGCCAAGTATTGGGAATTCTGAGTATAATTCTCTTCTTTCTGATACTGCACCCTGAGTGGCAACCCTGAATAATCCACATTCTACGTGAATAACCCAAAGGGTGATTCAGATACCTGGATGCATGGCCAGATTTTCAGCAATGACCCAGGACCTTCCTTCTTAATCCCCTAAGTGTCCAACTTTCTATGTCCTGACTCTTGATTCTGTCACTCCTTTGCACTTGTTGACTGATCTTGAATTCCTTGAGTTATCCTTTCAATACGCAACAAGCAATTTAGTTCAGACTCACATTTGTCTGGAAATAATAGAATAATTGCTCCCAGCTCTGGGCCAACTTTACCCAAAGAAACGGTAAGAGGTTGTTTATGTAATGTGATTTCTGAGACCCTGTGAAAGTATTTCTTTCACCCAGTAGCTAAAAGACTTATATGAAAAAATTGTTTTATAAATTTGTCTTAAGCATCACCTTTTTTTATTTATTTTTTTTTTTTTGAGACGAAGTCTCACTCTGTTACCCAGGCTGGAGTGCAGTGACGTGATCTTGGCTCACTGCAACCTCCACCTCCTGGGTTCAAGTGAATCTCCTGCCTCAGCCTCCCTAGTAGCTGAGATTACAGGCACACACCACCATGTCCAGTTAATTTTTGTATTTTTAGTAGAGACAGGGTTTCACCATGTTGGCCAGGTTTGTCTTGAACTCCTGACCTGAAGCATCACCTTGTTTTAAAATGGATAATCATGTTGTGTATTTAGCCAGAAATACAAATTCATGTTATTACTCAAAACCAAAATAGAAAGCACAGAAAATGCCAAGTGTTGGTGAGGTTGTTGAGTATTCAGAACTCTCATACATGACTAGCAAAAAAGATACATTGATACAACCACCTTGAGAAAACTGACTTTGTCTACCAAATCTGAACACACGCATATCCTCTGATGTAGAAATTCCATCCCTAGGTAGACAGCCAACAAAAATGAATATATTCATCCAAAGACATTGACAAGAATAATTATAAGAGCATTATTCATAACTGCCAAAAACTAGAAATGCCCCCAAATATCCATAAATAGCAGAATTTATAAAAAGGAAAACTACTATGGTGTTAATTGTTAGGATGGCAATTATGTTTGCAGGGACAGTGATGAATGAGAGGGTGCATAACGGAAGTTTTTGAAATGCTAGTGAAAAAACGTGCTTTTGATATGAATGCTACAGACACATATGTTCACTTTGGTGAAAATTCACCATAAATTCATTTATGATCTGTACACTTTTCCATGTATATGTTATGCTTATACATATACATGGAAAGATATCAAAACCTTAAAGAGGTTGCAATGCTGTAGATAAAAGAGGGAAGGAACACTGTATTATTCCAGTGATCCCCAACCTTTTTGGCACCAGAGACTGGTTTCATGGAAGACAGTTTTTCCACGGACAGGTTAAAGGATGGGTTTCCGGATGATTCAAGCTCATTACATTTATTATTAGATTCTCAAAAAAAGCATGCAACTTAGATCCTTTGCATGCACAGTTCACAAGAGCATTCAGTCTCCTATGAGAAGCTAATACCACTGCTGATCTGATGGAGGCGGAGCTCAGCTTCACTCACTCATCTGCCACTCACCTCGTGCTGTGTGACCCGGTTCCTAACATGCCACAGGCCAGTACCTGTCCATGGCCCTGAGGTGGGGATCCCTTTATTAGTCTATTCTCACGCTGCTGTAAATAAATGCCTGAGACTGGGTAATTTATACAGAAAAGAGGTTTAATTGGATCATGGTTCTGCAGGCTGCACAGGAAGCATGATGCTGGCATCCACTCAGCTTCTGAGGAGTCCTCAGGAAACTTACAATCACAGTGGAAGGTGAAGGGCAAACAGACATGTCACATGGCCAGAGCAGGAGCGAGAGAGAGAGAGAGAGGAGGAGGAGCTACACACTTTTAAATGACCAGATCTCATGAGAACTCACTCACTATTGTGAGGACAGTACAAATGAGGATGGTGCTAAACCATTCATGAGAAATGTGCTCCCAAGATCCAAACATCTCCCATGATGCCCCACCTCCAACACTGGGGATTACAATTGAACATGAGATTTGGGTGGGGACACAGGTCCAAATCATATCAAACAAAAAGAGAGAAATGTTTGCAAATGCTCAGAAAACAAATGAACTGAAACAAGTTCAATGTTGGTCACTTGTTTCATCATTCTCTCTCAGGGTTTGAGGAAACACAGGAAAATGTTTTCCCAGTCTGGTAGAGATGCCAATTCTACTAACATGCTGGCTTTGGTTTAGCAAGGCCTATCTACATACCTGCCCTCGATGACATCATCCAGTGTCCTGGTTTCAAGGGACATCTAAATGCCAATGACTCCAAAATTTATAAACCCAGCTCAGAACTCTCTCTTACACTTCAGACTTATATAGGTTGAACTATCCAAAATTGCCATTTTCATAGGTCAAAAGTGAGTGACTTCGTATAGTTCAACTCATAAGTCAATTGCCTAGTTGATATTTCTAATGAGCATCTCTAATATAACTTATCCAAAACCAAATCGGTTCTACTGTGTCTTCCCATCTCAATACCTGGGAATCCCATCCTTCCTTCACTCTAGACAAAAAACCTTGGAGTAATCATTGACTCCTTTCTCTCTTAGATTATACATCTAATCCATTAACAAATCAATCCCGTCTGGCCAACCTCCTAAATATATCCAGAATAAAACAACTTCTCACCACCTTCATGTTATTACTCAGTCTAAGCCACCATCATTGATTGTAAGAGTTTTTGCAATAATTCTGTCCATGTGCTTCCCTTTTCCTCAGCCCCCAATTTAGTTCCTCCCAGCAGCCAGAGAGATCCTATAAAATGCTAAGTCAGATTGTGTCTCTCTTCTGCTTAAAATTTTCCATTGGTTTCCCATCTCACAAAGAGTAAAAGCCAAAGTCCTACAATTGCCTGCAAAGGCCTATGCCATTTGTCATATGCAATAAATATTTGGTAAATTAATGAATAAAGCAAAGAAGAAAGTAATACACCAAAGACCCAGGCTCTTCCAGCTCCCTACTGCACCATCCTTCAGGTAAGACCCTTGTCCTCAGGGTCCAAAATGGCTGCTCAAACCTAGACATTACACCGACTTCGTAAGCAGCAAGATTGAAGAAGTAGGAAGAAGGCATGCCCTCTTTTTTCTAAAGAGATTCCCAAAAGTTCCACACATTATATCTGTTTACATCCACACATAAGCCAGGGTTTCTCAATGTTAGCATTACGGACATTTTAGATGGGATAATTCTATGCTGTGATGAGCTGGCCTTTGAACCATAGGATGTTTAGCATAATCCCTGCTAGCATTCCTTCCAACGCCAGTAGAACAAAACACCCCACCACTCCTTGTGACACCTTAAACTATGTCCAGACATTGCCAGATGTGCCAAAGGGTAAGGGAGGGATATCTGCTAATTGGGAACCACTGACTTAAGCTAGAAGAGACGTGGTAAATATCAGGATGGTGATATCACACAGCAAAGTGAGAATTCTGTATTTTGATGTACAAGAGAATGAATATTTGGTAAGCAAGTAGCAGTCTCAATTAAGAAAAAAAAATACTCCTCCCTAGAGTCAAGCACTATAGCCAGTTTTCGGAGATTATTTCAGAGATATTTATAACATACAAAAATAAATATTTTGTATTTATTATAGCCTATCTATCATTCACACTAATCAATGCCTTGCTTTCTTTTTACTTAACAAGGCAATTTTTCCTGGGATATAATATGACCTTTCTATCTATAGATGCAATTTTCTTTTATTTCTGAAAACTTTCTTAAATCATATCTTTATATATTGATTCCATTTTCTTATTTAGGTTACCTTCGTCATTAACACCAATTATGGGTATTTTGGACTTCCTGTGTCTGTCTTTGGTATGTTATTTTTGTCCTAGTCTTTTTAAAAATGCTCATGTGAATTTACACTTTGCTTGCCCTTATCTTATTTTCAACCATGTCTATCATTTTCAGTTTTGCGTTCATTCCTTTGTTGAGCTGATTTTTCTTCCCCAAGTGTGCCCTGCGCTCTGACTGCTCCTGCAGCTCCTCCTTCTGATATTTCACCTTTTGATTTTTGTTTTCTAGTGGCAATTACTTTATTATGTTATTTTTCACTACTGGTAATATGTTTAATCATAATTTTTATTTCTCCATGGCAACATTTTTCCGATGAGTATTCTTTAGCTGCCACTGGATTTTTTTAAATTCCCTTTCTTCCATTTTTTCTTCTAGCATCTTTGTACAAATCCTGTGGTCATCCCATTTTCATTGTTATTCTTGAGAGAGGTGAGTCTTTAAACTAAATATTTGTAGGAAATACCTAGGGTGCGCACCAAGAACCACGCGTCAAACTAGAAAGAGTTCTCTTTTTTGCGTAAAACTGTAAGTCGAATTAAATTTTTTATACTTTTCTTCCTGACAGTCAACAGTAACCAGTAGCCATCTGGTCTTTTCACAATATAGATTCTCTCTTCCACCCTGCCTCATCCGCAGTTTGCTTCCTGACAATATATGTAATTTCTCATTCAAGCCTGCCTGCCATCCTGTTTACCAGTGAGGCCTAACAAAGTTCCTGTAACTAGTCCTCACATATTCCCCCTGTTCCAAACAAGAATAAGACCAAGATCCCTAATTGCCACTAACATTCATTATCTTTTCTTCTTCTACCAGGACTGCTATATTATTGGATGTAGCAATATAAATAGCTTTAAAAATTGCTTTTCTTGTATTATTTTGCAGCTCTATGTGACCATGTAGTCAGGTTCTTAGTGGATAACATTGTGGGAGAATTCTGGAACGTCTCTACCAAAAGAGTACAGAAAGCCAGAGAAAGATCTTGTTTCCCTTACTACTGCCTAGAATATGGATTTGATGGTTGATGCTCCAGCAAACTCTTAGATCAGGAGATTACTCTAAAGATGGAAGCCACACACCAGAATGGTGAGGCCAAAAAGCAGAAGGTCTGATCTCTTGGTGGAGCCAAACAGCAGAAACAATGAGGCCAAAAAGTAAAAAACTTGATCTCTTGATAACAGTGGAGCCACTAACCAGCTATGGACTACAGACCTCTAGTCTTCGGACAAACTTCTGTTATTTTAGATGTTCTGTTAGATGCATTTCAACTTAATTCCAACTAAAACAACAAAGCTTCATCCCTAAGGGTATGTTCCGAACTTTGAAGAACTTTTCTGTAAGTCTCATCTGAGATCAGCAGCCATTGACACATTCTCTTGATAGCAGAACCATGATTTGACTTTTATTGTTTTTGACATCCCTTCCTCAAATATTATGGTTCCGAGTTACGTATGTCTCCTAATGTTCTTTTAAGACGGAACTTGCATTTTCTATTTTTTTCTTCTTTTTACTTAAATCTAAAAGTAAATAGTAGAAACACTTCCTTATTCTACTATTTTAAGACTGGAAGGAGGAGGGTTTGGGTTTTTTTTAAGAATAGAGAAGAAATAGCTTGGAAACTGCAAATGGAAATATGAAAGGCACATTCTTTATCTACTTCCAGGCTCTGATTTATGGGAGATGTAAGCATCACATAAGAAGTCTGCAGAGCCAGTGATATCATCAGGGGACAGCTTTTTCCTTTAGAGTAAAAATATAGCACTCAAAAATGTTGAAGATTATAGGAGCATTAGCTCTTGGTAACCTGAAAGTTTCAAAAGCATAATAGAAGGAAAGGTTTAAAAAGGCATGGAAGTATGCAGGCTAGCTCAGAACTACATAGTCATTAAGGGCCATGAAAACAATGGGTGACCTGAGAGACTGGGCTTTTGTAGTGAATGAGTAAAACAGCCAGATGTCCCAATAGCCTCCAGAGCAAGGCAGGTTCATTCTTTCATACTACATTTGAGATAACAATAGATTCGATTTATGATTAGATAGATAGAAGACAGACTGACAGATGATAGATAGATAGATAGATAGATAGATAGATAGATAGATAGATAGATAATAGAAATGTGATTTGGACAAATTCCCATGTGCACAAATACTATTGTCTTCCGAGGTCCTGCCATCTCTTTAGGCTCTTGCTGTTATAACAACTTCAGTCTTTCATCCCCTAAAATTAACAAAAACCTTCCCTCTACTTCCTACCATTGAGCTCTGATTAGATGACACTTCCCTAAGCCAGGAAGAAAAGTGTTTTGTAGGTAACCTCTGCTTTCCGCCTTGACACAAACTCTCCTGAGGGAAGGAAACTTAGTGCCTGGACCCTTCCTTCAATGGGCAAATGAAAGAAGAAAATACAGGGAAAAGCACCAATTATAATGTCAAATATTACTGTGCTCTCAAAACAGTCCCTTCCCTCTTAGTCTCCACACAAGGATAATCCCTCCTTTCCCTGCTGTGACAACAGCTAAACCCTGCTTTTCATGTTGGCAGAGCAGCAGGTGTCTTCTTGGTGAAGAGTGGACTTCAGGAACTCTCTACACCTGGACATCTCCCTTGCTCTGATTCCTGATAGATTCCTTTTGACTTTCATTCTTTGAGAGAACAGCTTTGCCAATGCTTTTCAATGAAAATCTCATCCAACTTTAAAATATAAAATATGTAAAACGTGTTGCCTCTGTGGCTGAAGTAGAGGCAGGCACTCCATTCTTAGCCACCACTGGGTACTGCCATCCTCACCTTATTCACCCCACCACACACACACACACACACACAGAGAGGGAGAGAGAGAGAGAGAGAGAGTCATCCTTCCTAAAATCCCTAGATTAACCACCTCATGCTGGTTTGCCCAGGGCTTTCCAGGATTTAGCACTGTGTGTTCTATACTCTGGAAACCCCCAGTTCCACGTACACTGGGGTAGTCAGTCACCCACACAACCCTAAACACACGTCCATAATGGTTTGAAAATCACTGATTTAGAAACAATGCATTGCTTCGTCAATACAGGGCACATGTTATTACTGGTTATTGCAGATTCGTATAAATTAGTTTATCAGCTAATTTTCCAAGTGGGGGCAGGTGAAAAGGGGATTTGATGAAGAGAAAGAAGAGCTTGGCCACTTCATAGCATGCCATGTCTGTGCTTTCATCAGAGTCGAATTCATTCACAAGGCTCTAGCCCCAGGACCCTGCAGGGATGCACTAGCCGAACACCTCTGTAATTTAAGCGGTACCTGGAGCCATGCCTGCCTCAACAGGAAGAAATGTGAGAAGGCTGGAACAAGATGCTCCCAATTCCTATACCCACTCCATCCCCAAGCAGTGTGTTCTCTCCTCATATTAGGAAACACATAATCAGGGCTGCAGAGCAGACTGAAACTAAGGCCCATGCAGAGAGCAAACTTCAGACCTTGACTTCATTAGAATAATGCTCTAACTGAACTAAGCAGCCTCAGAGAAGCCTGCATAATTGACTTGGAAACACTTTCGGGCACAGGAGTCTCTCACGGCAGCTGGAATCAAGGCCCAAACCAGAGAATGAGTGCGCAGAAGAGAAAGGGACGGTTCAAAGATACCCAGATGATCCCCTGTGTTGGCAAAGTTGTCCAGATGCTCATGCAGGTTTAATTAAGCCCAATTCTAATTAATCTGTGACCTTATTCAAACCAACTGTTTCCCCGTGCCTCGAATGCCTCTCCAGATTCAGATGCCCTTTCCCTCAAGTGGAATGCAACGGCCTGTTTTCTTAATAAGTTTAATTGAAAGATGGCTGAACCATGGGTCGCTCATAAACAGGGAATTCCCCACCAATAGGACTTGCAGAACAGAGAGGTGTCAAAGATGTGACAGAGACATAATTCAGCTTCTACAACCGACATTGATGAAAGGCTGGGTTCAGCCTGTCTGTTCCATCAACAGCCCATCAGACATTTGGCAAATCAAAGGCAGCATGTTTGGTTTAGAATGGACACACTCGGGGAGGCAGCAAGGAGACTGGAGAGATGGATTGAGACCGTGAAGGCAGGTAAGAGAGGTGCAGTCCAAAGAAGGGAGCAGCAGTGAAAGGGTTAAAATCTACCTGCTGCCCTCTAAACCAGAGCATCAGGGCACCTTTTGTGCTACAAAGGGCTTCCAGGTGTCCCAGGTGTTGAGCCCTTTACTCAGGCTCTGAGCAATCTTCTTCATTTCCCTAATATGCTATAGGAATGTAATCATCATTATGTATGCTATGTTAAATGATGTTAAAAGTGTTGGGAAGCACTGATATAAACCATTACTTCTCTGTCTCTGATTCCTGCCTCCTAAAAACCGCATCTGTTCTTCTTTTCTATCAGAACAAATACCCGCATCAACCAAAACTAACCAATGGGGTATAGAAAATGTGAGCAGCACTGAGGCCTCACCATCCCTGTAAGATATTCTGAGTGGATTTGAATGTATGTCACTCTCCCCAAAATCTTCTAATCCAAACACCTATATGGCTTCCTGTTTTCCTTAGGATAAAGATCAAAGTCCTTACCAGGGTTTGGAGGGCCGCCCAGAGTCTGACTTCTTGCAGCAGTAAGGAGCATTTGTTACTCAGAAAGGAGCACCCCCCCCCCCAACCTGGACTGAGCAACGTGTCTCATCCTTCATTTCATTTGATCCTCTCATACTCCATCAAAAAGATTATTTCCTTCCTGTTGCACCAAGTAGCTAGTCCAGCCTGTGTGAGCACCTAGCTCTGGGATCCATCCAGCTAGAAGGAAGGGGATGTATAGGATGCTATCGTTGGCATTTTCCAGATGCTATTCTGACAGGGATGGAAATGTGCAACCTCTTTGTGAAGAAGCATTGCCCTTGCCTGTCAAAAAGAGTATTTGTCTTATAGTCCCTCAGGGTCTGTGTCACAGGGTCCTTACCCCTTTCAGGAACTTTCCTCTAACTGTTGGCTGGGGAAAGGGTTGCCTCGCTGCAAAACTGAGAAATGCATATTTGTCTCTTTTGTTGTCTTTTTCCTCTACTTCCTCTCCTGATGCCTGTTTGTGCCTTTTCCCAGTCCCAGACACCTGATCCAAATCCAATTCCCAAGAAGCTGTGTGCTTAGGGAGTTGTCAAAAGCATCACGGCTGAGTGTCTTAGGCGTCAGCCCTCTCAGGATTATGTAAATATTGCAAGGTTCTCCAAATATTAAAGCTGTTCAAAGTTAAAATAAATAAATGGCTAAGAATAAAAATTTGGGCATGATGCCTGATGAAAAGAAAAACAAATGTTAAGGCATAAAGTCTTGATCAGTGCCTCAAATTAATTTGAAAGATGGGTCGTTACTTCCATGTACATTGCTACACTGTCCACTTCCCTAGAGGGCCCACATTGAGTGTAGCTATTAGCAAAGAGGAGAGAGAGACAATGCTAGGCACATGCCAGGAGTTTAAATATTAAATGGTTATTTAGCAGAAATGGAGACATTTGCAAGCAATGCATGACAGCGAAAGGAAAGGGCAGGTGAGGCATTTCAGAACAACTGCCCAGAACTACATCGGGCGCTAGTGGATTTTGTGAGCAGCTGAGGATTTGAGCTTTGCTGGCTCAGCCTGGCTTAGAGTGCTGGGGCAGAAAAGAAACTGGCTCTAGAGGCCATCCTCCAAGGATCTTGAACATTTCATTTTTTTAGGGTTTTTATATCTAGACATTGAAGATACAGTGTGAAAATGAGACTGTGTCATTTTAACAAGGTCCTTTTAAATCCAGAAAGAACAGCCCCATCGATCAAGAAATTATTCTCATTAGTCACTTTCTAGCCTGTTGCCCTGGGATTACAGTGGGTTGCCAGCAGAGACATAGGACCACAGTTAATAAAACATTATTACAGATCTAGGCCGCAACTAGAAAAGACACAATTAATATTCACACACAAGCATGTATGCGTGCCCTTCCCCTCAGCATCTCCAGACTCTCATTACAGGAACCCTCCATTACTCAGAACTAATCCAAATGAGAAGCAAGGCCTAAGACTGGTTAGTGTGTGTGTGAAATCATTTTAGTAACACTTCCATGGGAAAGTGACCCAGAAGACACCAGCTGAATACGATAAACAAGAAGTAGCATAATGTATAAAGAGCTCTAGAATCAGACAGAATTGGATCTGAATTGAGCTTCTTCATTTAGTAGCTGTGTGACATTGGGTGAGTTGCTTAGCCTCTCTGGGCCCTAGTTTTCTAATCACTGGAACAGGGATAAAGATATTTATTTTGTATAGTTGTAAAGGTTCGAGAAAATGTGTTTAAAACACATATGCCAGTGTCTGACACTTAATGAATGGTAGCAATTGTTACTGGTAATAAATCAGCATATCTGTGCTCTCTCCTGTCACCTTCTCCCTCTCTGTCTGTCTGTCTGTCTGTCTCTCTCTCTCTCTCTGTCTCTCTCAACTTGTACCTACCATAACCACACTGCTATTTTTTGCTTTGAATGCCTACATGTCCAGTCGGTCTCTCAAAAAAAAAATTATCAACTAAGACTAGGTGCTGAGCAATAAACTAGGTCATATTCCAGACACCATTATTACTGTTGTCGGCAATAACTGATTTCAGCTTTCTGACATACATTTGGCTATTTTGTGTCCTGCTAACATCAGGGAGCAATCTTACATTGGGGACCCTTCCCTCCCTAATGGAAACATTTGGAGAAAGTGGGAGGAAATTGCTATAAAGTGAGCATAGAACAGAACAGCTGGAAGTGGCCTCCCTAATTGGCAGTTTCTCGTGTTATGACAGGTTTGAAGCAGACTATGACAGCAAAAGGGGTACACACAGGAACAGCAGAGCAGACAGCACTTCCTGGAATGGAAGCTTCTGCAGGCTTCCAGATGTAGCTGTTGTCCTTAACCTGCGTGTTTATAGTGGCTCCAAAGTCCCCTTCCCTGGGACTCCTAGGGACATATATCATTGTCAGTTTAGCTGCCAAGTCCAGCTCCAGAGAGGCACCTGGAAAAGGCAGGACAGCTAATGAAAGAAAGGCAATCAAGAGAAAAAGACAGCTGGGCTGGGGGCCAAGGGGCCTCGGGTCTGGCTCCCATCCTGCCACTACATGAACTTCGGCAAGTCTTCCTTCCACTAAGGGTCTCAGTTTCCTATCAGCAAAAAGGCTGTCCTGAGCCCTTCTTCCCACAAGAGGAATGCTGTCAATAAAAGCAATAAAAGGTGCTTGCTCCATTCATCTGTACTTTCTACTTTTTCTACATATTCACATATCATTTGTGGGAATGTGTATTTTCTACCTCTTAAGTGTGTGTGTATGTATATATGTGTGTGTGTATGTATATATATGTGTGTGCGTGCACACACTTAAGAGGTAAAACACTAATATCAGCTTATTTACTTGTTTTATTTAATAATTTATTTATTTTATTTATTTCTACACACACTTAAGAGGTAGAAGAAAATTAGCTTATTTACTTATTATTTTTCTACCTCTTAAGTGTATGTATACAACACACACACACACATTTATATAGTGTGTGTTTGTAGTCATTTGTTATGGCAGTCATAGAAAACCAAAACACAACTCTACGAGTACACACACACTTAAGAGGTAGAAAAACAATAAGTAAATAGGCTAATATTTCCTGGGCGTTTCCTACATGCCAAGGACTGTGATACTTTGTATTCATTATCTCATGAGAAGGAGCCAACTGGACACACCTGCTGCTATTTGCCACCCAGCATCCATTCCCTCTCTCTCCTGATAATGCTCTAAATTTCCCTATGAAAAGCAACCCCTCATTGCCATTTGCCCTCATGGTTTTTTGGCATTGACCTCAACCCCAGCTCCAGGGGTGGATCTTGATTGGCTTAATCAATTTACTCTCTTCCTCACCACAGTGATTTTTACTCTCTTCCTCACCACAGTGATTGGTTGGTTCTCTGATTGGGCCGAGAAGACCTCAGCAGTGCAGTCAGAAGAAACCTCAGGAATTCACCATGAATGGTGAGATCATTTCTTTCATTCCTGCAGAGCTTGAACATGGAGCACATAGCCCCATTATGTGCCGGCAGACACTTTGGCCACATCAGAGGATATCCTTGCAAGTTGAGAGCCATTAATGAGGACACAGAGCACAGAAGCAAAGAATGAGAAAATGGGCTCAAGATCCTAGACCAAGCACTGCCTTAAGCTACCATGGCTCCTGGACTTTTTTGCTCAAATAATTTGATTTCAATTTTTTGGTTTTGTGCAAAACCAAAACATGCCTTATCAATGTAGGCAAGTGTTATTATCAATACCATTTTATAGATTAGGAAACTGAGACTCAGTGGAGCTAATCCACTTGCCCTAAGTTACACAGTAAGTTTGTGGCGGAAACATCATTTGAAACCAGGTCCAGCTAGGTTAAAATCCCAAGCTTCTTAGGCACTATATTTTGCTACTATAGGTAGGGAAAACTGGAAATACCTTGAAAATGAGAACATTTTATAAAATGCAACCTTTTATTATTTCAGGAGTAGATTTAGAATCATCACCTCAAACCCCAATTGAAATGGTCTCGCTTTGTCACCTAGGCTGGAGTGCAGGGGTGCGATCATAGCTCACTGCAACCTCAAACTCTTGGGCTCAAGCGATCCTCCCACCTCAGCCTGCCAAGTAGCTGAAACTACACCCCTGTGCCTGGCTATTTTTTTTTTTTTTTTTAGAGATAGGATCTCACTTTGATACCCAAACTGGCCTCGAACTCCTGGGCTCAAGCCATCCTCCCACCTTAGCCTCCCAAAGTACTAGTATCACAGGCATAAGAAACCATGCCTGGCCTAAATTTTGAGCCTCTGAGTTTGTAGTAATTTGTTATGGCAGTCATAGAAAATCAATACACAACTCTAAAAGAAAAGATTAAGCAAAAAAAAAAAAAAAAAAAGATTTCTTATTTTACAAATTTGGTAAAGGAAAGCAAGCTGAGATCTTTATCTCCATAAAAGATGAAAAGGAGGTGAAGATCAGTAGCATTCGTTTTTGTAGCAAAGTAACATGAGGAAAAATTGGGCCTAAAAGTCCAGAGTAATCTAAATTAGATAAATTAGATATAATTCGATATAAGGAGGAATTTGCTACCAAAGTTGGTAAGAACTGAAATTCACTTCCAAAGGTGACTGTGCGGAAATCCCTTGATGGGCATCCTGAAGGAGAACATTGGCAGGCAACAATTAGACAAGAATTTAATTAGATTTGCTGGAAAGCACAACAATAATGACTTAGGATGTCCTTGGACACACTGTATGATTAGAAGAGGCTGTAAGTACTGAATTTCTGTTTAGGAGGGCTGGGAAACCAGCGATGGCTGTTGTTTGAGCAGGTGCATTTCTAGCACAGGCACAGAGTCTAGGGGGTTAGAGTTTGTGAGCTGTCCAGAGTGGCTTCCGCATGCAGACAAAACGAGATGTGTCAGCTCTGAGTAGATGTATTACTTACCAGCACAAAGGGCACTGTATCACGGTTTGGAGGGTCATTCATAACTTTCTCAGAGATCAGAGTCTAGCCATGGATCA
The DNA here is from genome assembly GCF_028878055.3 of Symphalangus syndactylus. Classification (NCBI taxonomy): domain Eukaryota; kingdom Metazoa; phylum Chordata; class Mammalia; order Primates; family Hylobatidae; genus Symphalangus; species Symphalangus syndactylus. The sequence continues at coordinate 19,581,593 of NC_072428.2, forward strand.
AGACCAAACAGCTCAGTGTGAGCTCATAAACGGTATCATATAATGGTCAAGCATATGGGCTCTGAAGTCAGAAAGTCCTGAATTTTGCCATTTACTCAACTGTGTGGCCTTAAGCAAGTTAGTATCTAAGTGCTTCAGCTTCTTCATCAGCAAATAATAAGTCATTATCCCATTAGGCACTTGTGAGGATTAAATGACATATTATATACAAAGTATAACGCCTGGATCATAGTAAACATTTGTTAAATAAATGGCTATTATTATTTCTAGTGGTGTGGTCAGGCCTCACTGTGGACTGGAACAGGGTAATCAGGTAAGAGTAAAGGGAGTGTCATACTGAAGAGCCGGAGATTGGAGGAATCCAAAATGCAAAGAGAGAACAATGAACCAGGGAGCTTGCAAGCAAGGAACAGCAAAACAATTGCAGCATCAACATTCAAAGCACCAGATTTACATGAGGAGTACATTAAGGCACTTTGTAATATCACCTCCAGCTGCTGCTCCTCCCTTGTCTTGGAAGGACAAGGTAGAGATCTAGGAGCAACTTGCTAGAGGTAAGCAGCAGACCCAACACCTAAAAAGACTATTCCGCAGGGCTTCCTAGGATTTCTCATTCTTCCCTGATCTCTACCAGGGATGGCAAACGCTTAGCTTTCCTAGCATCATCTCCTCTCCTCCAATGCTCATTCCTTTCACAAATATTTATGTGCCATGTGCAGGGCACCTTTCTAGGTACTGGAACAGACCAGGAAATACAACAGGCATAAGCCAGTCCCTGCCCTAATAAACTCCATAATCTAGTCCTTCTGGCAAACATCACTAACCAGTTAACGGCATATTTCCCTACTCCAAACCCCTTCAAGTCCTTCTCCCAGTGCAGTCCAGTTCTCCAAAAAGCCACTGCCAATCAATTAGAGTTGACACTTGGGAAGAAAGATCACTTTTTATTCCTGCGTTGAGCTCCTGTGATTTCTGAATAGAGGCATTGATCCCTTCACAGATGTAAGCCATTGTTTGTTTCACAGTCCAGTGCTAACGGGGAAATGAGACCCCAAAAGTAGCAACTACCACTGTAGACGTTTGGAAGCCATTGGCATTATTGTTTAGACTATTCGCACTGATGTGGTCTTGAATACCTATCTCACTGAAGCATCCAGGAATTCTACTGATCTAGGCTGATCATTTGATGATCGATTGATGAGATGTTTAAATACCATAATCCCAATTTCATTTATTATATTCATTATTTTCTTCCATTTTATAACTGCAGATTCAGCCTTCAGTCATCCACTGTTTCCCATTATCCCCCTCCTCCACACACACAAACAACTTGAGGCACCTCAACAATGAGATAGGTAGCTGGGTATGCATTTGATGCATTTGCACAGCAGGCAGCCACATACGGCAGGATCTAAACCATGATACGATGAAGTCAGTGGGGCCAGTTTCCAGGCTCAGCTCTTCCACTGACTATGTGGCTTTTAGGACCCATTCGCTCATCTGTAAAATAAGAATCACAAAATTCATATCACAGTAACCACTGCCTAGCTCACATAGTTATTCCGAGACTACAGGATAGTATGTTACTAATCAAGACTTGTAATGTCCCTAGGCATTATGGACACTCGGACACTAGGTGGCAGTGTGTCACCTTCCACCTCTTCGCCCAAGTCAGAGGGACCAGGTGCACCTCAACAGTTGCCCTCCAGATGGCAGCCCAGAGCATTCCCCAGCACCCAGCAGAGAGCCCATAAAGAAAGCTGTTTGCATTAGACCATCAAAGGGAAAGGACTAGACCAAGCAAAAGCCATTTAACACTCTCTCTCAATATCTGAACCGGGAAGTAGAATATTAAACCGTAGAAAAGTAAAAGAGCAACAAGTAAAAGTCACTGGACAGTGGAGCCACGGAAGGCAAATTTGTGACCTCATGTTGTCACTTGGCAGTGAAACCATATCTCCAGCTCAGCCCTTCTAACACCAAATGCATACCCCAGCCTCTGCGTTAGGATGTCAGTTCTGTTTCCAAGATGAAGGGTATGATGATTTACCAAATCCCATAGTCAGTAAGGAGTCTGGTCCTGAGATCAGAGTTTCCTGACTCTCATTCCACGTCCAGACAAGCAGATCAGCCATTCGACTTTTTTCCTCTGTCTTATCTCCTCTCTCTCTCAAGCTTAAATGAAACTGTTTTCCAGTGTTAAGCTGAGGGCAAAATAGAGTAACAGAAAAATGCAGGGGCCACTAACCCCAAGAAGCTACTCAAATCTAATTTAAATCAAATAAAATTAAACATTTACTTCCTCAGTTGCACTAGCTCAATAGTGACCTGTGGTTAATTATTGAACAGAACAGAGGCCAGGCATGGTGGCTCACACCTGTAATCCCAGTACTTTGAGAGGCCGAGGCAGGTAGATCACGAGGTCAGGAGTTCAAGACCAGCCTGACCAACATGGTGAAACCCTGTCTCTACTAAAAATACAAAATATTAGCCAGGCATGGTTGCATGCGCCTGTAATCCCAGCTGCTCAGGTGGCTGAGGCAGGAGAATTGCTTGAACCCGGGAAGCAGAGGTAGCGGTGAGCCGAGATCGCGCCACTGCACTCCAGCCTGGGTGACAGAGCGAGACTCCATCTCAAAAAAAAAAAAAAAAAAAGAACAGCACAGATATGGGACACTTACATGTTCTATTGTAGCACTAGTCTAGACCATCAGAAATGGAGAATGTGCCACTACATCATTCGATTGCTTTATAATGAGCTATACTATGTTGCAATTAGAAAAATCAGTGGAAAATAAGAATGGCATTCTTGATGGCAAAACAAAGAAGTTTACATAAAGGTAAGTGAAATTTTAGAAGAAAATATTTACAAAATAGATTAAGGGAAATTGTTAATATGCTTTATAAGTTAATCTAAGAGTGGTGGACAAAGCATGACAGATAATTCAAGGAAAAGAAATTAAAATGACAGCAAAATGCATGAAGTAATTCTCAACACATCAATCATTTAAAAAAAGAAAATAAAAGCAATGAGATAAATTAAATGGAGCCAGAAAGTTACGGAACCTGTTTAATCAGGTAATGACATTTTTGCCAAATAATACATATTTATACATGATCATGCATGTAAAATGTGAGATAAATTTAGAAATGGAAATCTTTTTCTGAAAACAAAGACATAAAATATTATACAGATTTTCTTGTATTGTTATTATTAATTGACATCATACTTTCAAATAGTGCTAACATTTCACTTTACCCTGTTTATGATGAATATCATGCCTATATTAAACCTCTTCTCTGCAGCCAACAAAATCTAAATGAACAGTCTGCTCAAAACGATAAAATGGAAATGTCTTATCTGTGGGATAGTTGGCATGTATGAATGTGCTGTTGAGTTGTTGAGGTTTTTTAAATTCCCTGAATGTCTGCATGCCACCAAGTTACATACAAATATCCACTTGTCTATTAGGCCGGGCGCGGTGGCTTATGCCTGTAATCCCAGTGCTTTGGGAGGCCAAGGCGGGAGGATCACCTGAGGTCAGGAGTTTGAGGCCAGCCTGGCCAACATGGTGAAACCCTATCTCTACTAAAAATACAAAAAGTTAGCAAGGCATGGTGGCGCATGCCTGTAATCCCAGCTAGGCTGAGGCAGGAGAATCGCTGGAAGCCGGAAGGCAGAGGCTGCAGTGAGTGGAGATCTTGCCCCTGCACTCCAGCCTGGGTGACAGAACAAGACTCTGTCTCAAAAAAAAAAAAAAAAAAAAAGACATTAGTCAGTACTTTAACTTGAACTTGCTTAAGGAAAGTCGTAAGTTTAATAGACTCATAGAATTTAAAAATCCAAAAATGTAAGTTTAATAGACTCATAGAATTTAAAAATCTAAAACTGGCTCTCACTTCAGGCTCAGTGGATCCAGGGGCTCAACCTATGTCATCAGAGCTTTTTCTCTCACGGTCTTCAGTGTCTATTTCTTGCTGGGTATGATGGCATAATTCTCTCCCACAACAATCTTCCGGCATGCAGACAGAAAGGTGACAACCAAGCTCATTTCTCTGCATCCCTGTTTAGCAACCCTAGTGGAAAGAGATTTTTGTCTCCCAACCTTCCTAAGTTAATTCTAGAAATAGAGTCTGGTTGTTCCGCTTCTTTTCCTGCGACGTACTCCCACCGCTCCATTTCCAAGGCAGGGCTGTCCTGTCATGCCACACCAGGGGGCCCTATTTACATTGACGTGCATGTCAGTGAAAGCATTTGGAGTTACTACAGTTGTGCCACGTGGTGCCCCTGTTCCCAAGGATAGGATGTTATGAATGGACAGTCCTGAATCATATAGTACCCCTGCGCCCAGGAAAGCACCATTTGCTTCCAGAAGAAACAAAATGAAAGGAAAACATTCTAGGGAGCCAAAAATAAGCCCATAATCCACCTCAATGTATCACTGCACAGTGAGAAGAAAATTCCACACCAGCCCTCCCGTTGACTTCCTGTGAATGGACGTGAGAGCAGAGGGGAGGTAAACACAGCACCTTTTAAGCCCTCAGAAGAAATCAATACGTGTCCGCAAGATATTGAGGTAGGGAAGGGGTGGGGGAACTCCTTTCTTTTAAGGAAACAAGAACCTCTCTCTCTCTCAATCTCTTGCAAGAAAACTTTCTGCTACCTTACTGTACAAATGACAAATTCCAGCCTACCTCCTGAACTATAGCTAGCCTCTGCTTCAGAATCCACTTCCAGTCCCAAGAACATTATTTAAAAAGCTAAAGCTTAGAAACAAGGCACAGGGACTAACTTGTGTTTGCAGTATCTCGTCTTTTCCCATTCTCAACTCTGGTGGGTTCATGGGTTTCAGGGTGTGCCCTTGAGCACCTGTGAATGAACCCACAGCATCAGCTCAGGTAGGCCATCAGAGAAGCAGCTAGGTGACGTGGGCCACCTGGTGCATGCAGTCCCCTCTGACCTCAACAGCCAGCCTCATGCCTCCCAGTTCACCCACAGAGCTGCCAGAAAAAAGCCAGCAGCCGGGTGGGAGCAGGCACCCTCATTTGCTTTTCGTCATCCACAGCCCATCTCTCTGAAATTAAATGATGTATTTTCTTTGTTCCTTTTTGCATGTTGTGCAAAGAAACTGCTGAGGCACTTTTTAAGAATACAGATTCCTAGATCTCCTCTCAGACCTTATGATATGAATATCTGGGGACAGAAGCCTGAAGATCTGTATTTTTCTAGTCCCCCATGGTGATTTTGATATCAGGGTTGAGAACCACTGTAATTACACCCTTGCTTGGCCCCTATTTAGACACAGGCATTATAAACAGAAAATAAGACCTCAGGGCAACTCTAAACCAGTTCTCCCTCCATAAACTCTTCACTGATTTATCCTGTTTTCTACTCAGGACCATTTACACTCTTAAAAATTATAGAGAACCCCAAAGAGCTGTTGTTTATGTGGGTTCTATCCATCAATGTTTACCACATTAGTGATTAAAATGGAGAAATTTAACATATTTAATAAACCCTTTACATGTTAACATAGTTTTATGAAAATTAACTATATTTTCAAGAATAAAAAAATAGTGAGAAGAATGGCATTGTATTTGATTTTTATAAATCTCTCTAATGTATGTTTTAACAGAAGACAGCTGGGTTCTCGTAGATACTTTTGCATCTAAGCTTTTGCTATATCCCTCATCATGTTGTTTCTGGAGAATTCCCCTATTCACTCATGAGAGAATGAGAGCAAGACATGCAGATAAAGGCTTGGTATAATTAGAAAACAATTTTGACTTTATGGAGATCCCATTGAAAGGGTTTCAGGGTCCCCCAGACCACACTTGGAGGACCACTGTTCCAGACTATTCCTCATACCACATTATCACCGCCAGCACTTACATACTCATTCCTCTAACTTCAGTGTTTGTAAATTTTGATGCTTTTTTATTGTTCCTGATAGTTGACTTGTTTCCCTAGTCACGTTTGTCTGTGTGAAAATCATTAGCACTAAGGAACAGAAATCCACTCCAGCTAGGTTAAACAAAGGGGGATTTATGGGAAAGATACAAGAGAATCTCACAAAACCCCAAGTGGGAGGTGTAGCCAAGTCTCCACTGTGTTTCTCCCTAAGCTTCAGGACTCTGCATGCGGGCCCCCTCTCCACGCTGCGTACTGGCATCCTCTAAGGCTCTTACTCCCCAAGCAAGGCTTCGGGTTCCCGGGAAGCTATCTCTAATTCATCACCTTGGAGTCCCATGTCCAACAGCTTCTTACCAGCAAGACTTGTGTCTTGATTCCAAAACCTCAGGTGAGAAAATTTGGTTGGCTCTACTTAAGAAGTTCTTGGGAGGGATGGTAGAGCTCTTCTGATGTCTTATTTATACCCATAGAGAAAAAGCCTGCATCAGGGACCAAGCGAGTAAGCAAATATCATAACACTGGTTCTCAATCCTGGTTTCCCAATGCTGGTCTAATTAGATGGGATCACCAAGCCAGGGTTCTGAGTGTATTGTGCTGTGTGGTTTCACCTAGAACAGGATATGGATAGTGCACAGGTAATAGGCATACTTAGCACAGACTCCCAGCACTTGTTAGTAGAAATGTAATAAGCATGTATGTAATTGTAAAATTTTAATAATCACATTTAAAATGTAAAAATAAACAAGTGAAATTAATTCTGTTAAAATGTTTTCACCCAACATATCCAAAATGTTAATTCAACATGTAATCAGTATAAAAAGCATTGGTGAGATATTTTACAACCTTTTGTGCTAAAGTCTTCAAAATCAGTGTGCATTTTATACTTACAGTACATCTTAGTTGGTACACTAAATGTTCATCAGAAAAATCAGAAATAGTTGATCTATATTTAAAGTATACAAAATTTATAACTAAAAAAGACCCACAGACCTAAAGTTGTTCTAAACATACTTAAAAGTTTTCTAACCATGGAATCAGATATCAGTTTTAAATTAAAATGAATTATAATTAAGTTAAAAATTTAGTTCCTTGGTAGCCTTAGCCACATTTCAGGGGCACAATAGCCACATATGACTAGGGGCTACATTTTGGACACAGCAGGTCTAGATTGAGACCCAGAATCTGGCCTCTTCTACTCCCTTGAGGTTCCCCTCTATACCAGCAGAGCACTGTCTAGTACAGACACTCACAGAGTATAGCTGATGGAAACTGTCCAAGTTAGAATTGCTCGAATCTAATTGCTAACTTCTGGGCCCTTAGAAGTTCCATGTAAATGCTTTTCTTTAACAAATTACATCATTTTAAATGCATTCAAGAGGCTTGTTAAAGGAATCCTATAATCTCTTAACTCATTCATCAAATAAATCACCTTTCAGTCATTTGTTTTGTTTTTTCAAAAATAAAGATTTGCTTATATCAGATTTATTTTAAGCAAGGCAGGGGCTTACAGAAAACTCACTGAAGTCCATTCAACAAATGAATAATCTGAGAAGCCATAAGCCACACTCCACCCATGGGAATCTAAAGGGAGTTTTGCAAAAATCCTTAACAACATAAAACAAATGGTTCTGGTTCTGTTTGACTGATCCTGGTTGCACTGTTTAAGTGTGCTGGTACTCCAGGGCTGCTGTGAGTGATGGAAATAATGACCAAAGTTTGGCTTATTTCACTTAACATAGTATCTTCTGGTTCCATTCACATTGCTGCAAATGACAGGATTTCTTTCTTTTTATGGCTGAATAATATTCTATTGACCACTACACATGGTATGCACATATCAAAATATCACATGTATCCCAGAAATATGTACAATCCTTATGTATCAACAACAAAACAATGACAAAACAAAACAGGTTAGTCAATAAGCTGACAGCCTGGAGCTCTTTTCAACAGATAGCACTGTATTCAAAAGGAATTCTCCACGACTCCACAAATCTAGTTTCCACAACAATTTCTGAAATTTGATGCCTTTATATATGAAAGTTATATTTTAAATTTAGCCTATAAATACATAGACCATTTTGACTGAATGGAATTATTTGAACCCTCCTTTGTTCAATCAAATAAGCATTTGAATGTTTAGTATCAGCCAGATGAGCTGTTCCTTTGTTCATTCACTCATGTATTTCTCAAATCCTCACTGAGTCCTATCAACACTATCAGGTGCCACGCCAGGGAGCTAGAAACACAAAGAAAAGCAAGAAACAGAAATAGATCCCAGCCTTAAGGATTCATTGACCTCACGGTTAATTACGAAAGTCAGATATATACATGACTACAAAATAGTGAGATTACATACTATTAAAAATACATAAAATTCTGCCTCAGGAGCATAGAGAGGAAGAGAACTGAGGAAGATTTTTGAATGGAGATACTCCTGAGATGGCTGTAGAAAGCTGGGTAGCAGTCACCAGGCAAAGGTGAGGAGCGGCGTGGGGAATGAACGCTCCTGAAATGGGAACAAGAGCTGCACAGGTGCCTCCTACCTGGTCTCCCTCCTTCCCCTCTGACCCCACTACAGTCTGTTCAACAGTCACACAGCTATCAGCATGATCCTTGTGAAATATCAATCAGATTCCATCACTCTCTCATCTCAAACTTGCAATAATTTCCTCTCCCATCTGCAATAAAATCCCAGGTCTTGGCCATACATGATGGGCTCCTTGGTATATTAGAGACCTCCCTTGGTTCCACGTCCTCCCAGCCACACTGGCCTCCTTGATGTTCTTCAAACATTCCAGGAAAGTTCTCATTTCAGGGCCATTGCAAAGTACCTTCTCTGGCCATCTCAAATAAAATAGAACCCTGCTGTCACTTTCTGTCCCCTTTCTGTGCTTTATCTCCCTGCACAGCACTCAGGACTCTGACAGTACATGGTCTATGCAGGTATTTGCCTGTGCATTGTCTGATTTCTCCACTAGAATGCAAGTGCCATGAGGGCAGGCCTTGATCTGTTTTGTTCACAGCTATGGCACTAGTGCCTAAGACAGTACCTAGCATATGGTGGGCTCCCCCAAAGTATTTTTAGGATGAAGAATTAAATAAGGCTGGAAAATATGCATATTTCAAGTGCTGGCAAGTATCCAACATGGCTACAACATGGGAGTGAAGGGATGGGGGGCCAAGGTAAGAGCCACTGGAAATGAGGTTGGATGGGTGCTCAGTGACCAAGTCATAAAGGGTGCTGTACTCCTGGCTAAGAGTTTGGGCTACATTCTGAGGACAGCGGGGAGCCAGTGAAGCTTGTAAGGAAGGGAATGGTACATGCAGGTCTGCTTATTTAAAAGAGAAATCAGCTTGCCATGCAGTTGATAAATCTGAGAAGAGCTTCAAGCAAAAAGACCTGTTGGGATACTTTTGCAGTCACCTCAGTTTCTTCAGCTTTAAAATGCAGATAATAATATAATCTTAGTCACAGGCTCCAGTGATGACTAAGGGGGTTGATGTACATAAAGTACTTAGCACAGGACCTGGCACATAGGATGCAATCAATAAACATTGTCTATTACCACCAACATTTAGGGAAGCTTGAAGGATGATATCTGTGCTTCTGCGCAGATGACTGTGTGGAAGGTGCTGCTGCTTTTGATCTCAATATAAACTACAGAAATAAGAACTCAATTGTGGGAACACAGAATGAATTCTATTTTGGGCAAGTGCAGTTTGAAATAGCTGTGGGATATCCAGGTGAGATCTGTGGTATGCAGTCTGATATAAGGGTCTGAAGCTCAAAAGGGAAATTTAAACCAAAGCTCAAGATTCAGAGGAATCCCTTCCTTTACAAGCAATTGTCCTGGTCCCTTGTGAGCAACCTCTGAATCCAAAGTACTCAAAAGTAAACTCACTAGAGTAAAAAGCCCCAAGAAGAAACCATCATATGGAGCTGAAAAGCAAAATACCGTTACAAGAATTGACTATAATTCTGAGCCCCTCAGGACCCCTAGTAATGTTCATATAGTCCTCGTTTGCATCCTCTTTGAGCACACAGAAAAGAGCTTCGTATACTTATCACATTTACTGCATCCTTCTACAAGTCCTCCAATTTCCTATTTTCCCATGTGCCCCTATAAGAAAAGGCTAAATAAGCTCCAGAAGTCTGTACAACTGACAGACCTCTTAGCTCCGAAGGCATTTTTTTCTGAGCTCAATGAATTTCAAAACAGTTTTCCACTTCTACCCCCACTTCAATATCTGAGAATACATATGTGAAGTATAATGTCAAGTCCTTGGGGATGTGGCTCCCCAGAGTTATCTGGGGCTAGAGAAATAAGAAGAATAGGAAGTACAGAAATGGAGCTGGCTCTGCAGCTGGTACAGCAAAAATGGCTTGAGGTTTACATACAAACAATCAACATTGGTGCCTTTGAAAGGGCAGTGGAACTAGCTTTGATAGACATGCATTCTTTCACTTATTCATTCGACAAACAGCTACTGAGGATGTAATATACCTGCCAGGTACTGTACCAATACAGAGGAAGTAACAGTCAACAAGAAAGACTTGATTCCTCATGAAGCTTTGTGGCTTCAAGGGTTTCCTGTTTGTCAAAACCTTTAAGGATATCTAAAATATAAAGCAAACCATCTTAATTTTCATTCATTCATTTACTCATTGAACACATATTTATCAATGGTGCTGTGCTGGCCTCTGGAGGTCACAATGTTCACTAAGACAAGGCAGTTACAATTCAGTTTAAATGTCATGAGAAGGCAAGTACTGTGTGCCAGTGGAGGCTGTAGGAAGGGCCCTGTGATAGCATAACTTGTCCACCAATTATCTGATACTTCTCTCCATTGAGGGGAAATGTCTATGTCCCTTCCCCTTGAGTCTAGGCTGGTTCTGACACTGTGCTTACCAGTAAAATATGACAGAAGTGATGCTTCACCCAGACTTTAAAGAAGTAGCAATATTCTCTGTTAGAACACTTGTTCTAGGGGAAGCTAGCTCCCATGTGAATATATACGTCCTGAGAGTACCATGTTGTGAGGAAGCTCAAGCTAGCTTAGAAAAGGATATGGGGAAAGAGAGGCCAAGAAAGCTTTAGCTATTCCAGTCATTCCAGTCAGGTGCCAACATCTGAGTAAAACAGATACCTTGGATATTTTATGTTGGATTGAAAGGCCTCCATGAAGAGATAGCATTTAGTCTGAGACCCAAAGGATAAGAGTGATTTTGATATACAAGGACCAAGTGGAGGATTATTCCAGGCAGTGGACTGGGATTATTCAAAGATCCACAGTTGGCAAAGTTCCTGGAGTGTTCGAGGAGCTGAGAGTAGGTTTTAAAATGGTGGTACAGAGGTGAGCTGGCTTCATTATCATCCTCCCCCACAGAAAACCAAAAAAATATATACAGTACCAAAGTTTTCGCCAGCAACAACCCAGGATTCAAATGTGAAGATGAGATAGATCTTGAGGTCACAGAGAATCGAAAAACCTCTGAGCAGAGGATAGGAGAATTTACCTACCATCTAGGCTATGAGGATGCCCTTCCCCACAACCCACATTCTTCCTGGCAACAAGTGTGCAGGTAATTTTACCCAACTCACAGTTCCTACACTGGAAAAAGTGAGATTGAGGTGGTTATCCAGCTTTCGCACTATCTTAGGTGGCCTGGCAGGAGACCTGTCCTTGCCTTAACCCATGGGGAGTATTGTGATTGCCTGAAGGAAGAAATATCCCTAAGGACAGGCAGAGACAAAGCAAGGAGGTGGGACTAGCATCCTGAGCCCTGGAAAGTCTGCTCTGTAACTTGTCCAAAGGAGATGCCAAATCAGGTGGCTGTTAAGCAGCAGCACCCTGTAGGAGGTACATTTCATAAGTCCATTGTGCATGAACCCCTAGCCAGCCTTCCCACACTGCTGGGATAATGCCTTTGAAATTTAACCCCATCCAGGACAAGCAGTGCTCCTGTCATTAACTAGAGCCAAAGCAAACCTGGGCTTAAGGCACAAGGCTTAGAACCAAAAAGGAAGCAGCGATCTAACAGTATTTGCTAAGCAAATATACCCAAAGAAACAAAACAAACCAGAGAAAACTAGAATAATTAACCCTTTAATGCAAAGACATTGTCATACATCCACAAGAAACAACAGCAAACTGGGAACTATGACCTCCCCTAAAAGGAAAAAACAAAAATTCAGTGACTGACCCTAACAAGACCGTGATTCGTTAGCTCTCTGACCAATAATTCATAACAGCAGTCTTAAGGAAACTCGGTGATCTCCAAGATAACACAGAAAAACAATTCAAAAATGTATTGGGGAAATTTAACAAAGAGATTGAAATTTTTAAAAAATCAAATGGAAATCTTGGAACTGAGAAATACATTTTCTGAACTGAAAAACTCATTGGAAGCTCTTAACAGTAGAATGGACAAAGCAGAGGAAAAAAAAATCAGTGAGCTTGAAGACTGGCTATTTGAAAATACACAGAGGAAGCAAAAGAAGAAATAATGAAAAGGAATGAAGGCCTCCCACAGAAATAGAAAATTACCTGAAAAGACCAAATCTAAGAATTATTGGTGTTCAAAAGAAAGCTGAGCAAGAGCAATGAGTAGAAAGCTTATTCAAAGAATAATAGAAAAGTTTCCAAAACTTGAAAAAGATATAAATATCCGAGTACAAGAAGGTCTGAAAACATGAAACAGGTTGAACCCAAATAAGACTTTCCCAAGGCATATAAGAATCAGACTCTCAATGGTCAAAGACAAAGAAAGGATCCTAAAAGCAGCAAAAGAAAGGAAGTAAATTGGCATATAATGGAGCTCTAATTCATCTGGCAACAGGTTGCTCAACAGAAACCATGCAGGCTAGGAGAGAGTAGAACAACATTTTCAAAGTGCTCAAAGAAAAAAAAAAACTGCCATATGAGAATACTGTACCCAGAAAAATTATCCTTCAATAAGAAGGAGAAAGAAAGTCGTTCCCAAACAAACAAAAGCTGAGAGAATTCACCACTATCAAGGAGCTGAGAGTCAACTAATATGGCTGGAGCATGTAGAGTAAGGGGGAGAGGCAAAAATTAGATTGGTGAGAAAAACAGGGACCAGATCAGGCAAGGCCTTGTCGGCCATGCTAAGGTGTGTAAATTGTGTTCTAATTACAATGGAAAGCTCTTAACAATTTTGACTATAAAAGCAGTATTGTCTATATTAAAATCATAAGAGGATCCCCGTTGCAGCTATGCCAGCTTTGTGATACCAGCTCCACAGCTTTGTTAAGTACTTTATTTTTTGGCAGCTATTATAAAAGGAGTTGAGTTCTTGATTTGATTCTCAGCTTGGTCGCTCTTGGTGTATAGCAGAGCTACTGATTTGTGTACATTAATTTTGTATCCCGAAACTTTGTTGAATTCATTTACTAGTTCTAGGAGCTTTTTGGAGGAGTCTTTAGAGTTTTCTAGGTATACAATCATGTTATCAGCAAACAGCAACAGTTTGATTTCCTCCTTACTGGTTCGGATGCCCTTTATTTCTTTCTCTTGTCTGATTGCTCTGGCTAGGACTTCCAGTACTATGTTGAATAGACGTGGTGAAAGTGGGCATCCTTGTCTTTCTTGTTCCAGTTCACAGGGGGAATGCTTTCAACTTTTCCACATTCAGTGTAACGTTGTCTGTTGGTTTGCCATAGATGGCTCTTATTACCTTAAGGCATGTCCCTTCTAAGTCGATTTTCCGTGTGTTTTAATCATAAAGGAATGCTGGATTTTGTCAAATGCTTTATCTGCATCTATTGAGATAATCATGTGGTTTTTTTTAAAATTCTGTTTATGTAGTGTATCACATTTGTTGACTTGTGGATGTTAAACAATCCCTGTATCCCTAGTATGAAACCCACTTGAACATGGTGGATTATCTTTTTAATATACTGTTGGATTCTGTTAACTAGCATTTTGTTGAGGATTTTTGCTTCTGTGTTCATCAGGGATATTGGTCTGTAGTTCTCTTTTTTTGTTATGTCCTTTCTTGGTTTTGGTATTAGGGTTACACTGGCTTCATAGAATGATTTAGGGAGGATTCCCTCTTTATCTTTAAGAATAGTGTCAATATGATTTGCACCAATTCTTCTTTGAATGTCTGATAGAATTCATCTGTGAATCCATCTGGTCCTGTACATTTTTTGGTTGGTAATTTTTTAATTACTATTTCAATCTAGCTGCTTTTTATTGGTCTGTCCTGGCTTAATTTAGGAGAGTTGTTTATTTCCAGAAATGCATCCATCTCCTCTAGGTTTTCTAGTTTGTATGCATAAAGGTGTTCATAATAGCCTTGAACAAGCTTTTGTATTTCTGTGGCATTGGTTGTAATATCTCCTGTTTCATTTCTAATTGAGCTTCTTTGGATCATCTCTTTTCTTGGTTAATCTTGTTAATGGTCTATCAATTTTATTTATCTTTTTAAAGAACCAGGTTTTGGTTCATTTATCTTTTGTATTTTTGTTTGCTTCAATTTCATTTATTAATATTTCTGTTCTGATCTTTGTTATTTATTTTCTTCCACTGGGTTTGGATTTGAATTTTTCTTCTTCCTCCAGTTCCGTGAGGTATGACCTTACATTGTCTATTTGTGCTCTTTCAGAATTTTTGATGTAGGCATTTAATGCTATGAACTTTCTTCTTAGCACTGCCTTTGCTGTATCCCAGAGGTTTGTAGGCTGTGTCACTGTTACCGTTTAGTACAAAGAATTTTTTAATTTCCATCTTGATTTCATTGTTGACCCAACCATCATTCAAGAGCAGGTTAACTAATTTCCATGTATTTGCTGGTTTTGAGGGTTCCTTTTTTTTTTTTTTCTTAGATGGAGTCTTGCTCTGTCACCCGTGCTGGAGTGCAATGGCATGATCTCCGCTCACTGCAACCTCTGCCTTCCAGATTCAAGGGATTCTCCCACCTCAGCCTCCCGAGTAGCTGGGATTACAGGCACCCGCCATCATGCCTGGCTAATTTTTTTATTTTTTTTGTAGAAACGGAGTTTCGCCACATTGCCCAGGCTGGTATCAAACTCCTGAGTTCAGGCGATCCACCTGCCTTGGACTCCCAATGTGCTGGGGTTACAGGTGTGAGCCACCACACCCAGCTGGCCAGGTTGGTCTTGAACTCCTGACCTCAGGTGATCCACCTGCCTCAGCCCCCCAAAGTGCTGGGATTACAGGCATGAGCCACTGCACCCAGCCTTGAGGATTCCTTTTCATTTCCAATTTTATTCCACTGCAGTCTGAGGAAGTACTTGATATAATTTCAATTTTCTTAAATTTACCAAGACTTGTTTTGTGCCCTATCACATGGTCTATCTTGGAGAATGTTCCATGTGCTGATGAACAGACTGTATATTCTGCAGTTGCTGGGTAGAATGTTCTGTAAATATCCGTTAATTCCATCTATTCTAGGGTGTAGTTTAAGCTCATTGTTTCTTTTCTTTTCTTTCTTTTTTTTTTTTTTTTTTTTAGATGGAGCTTCACTCTGTTATCCAGGCTGGAGTACGATCCTGGCTCACTGCAACATCTGCCTCCCAGAGTCAAGAGATTCTCCTACCTCAGCCTCCCAAGTACCCGGGATTACAGGCACCCACCACCACTCCCAGTTAATTTTTGGTGTTTTTCGTAGAGATGGGGTTTCACCATGTTGACCAGGCTGGTCTCAAACTCCTGACCTCAAGTGATCCACCTGCCTCGGCCTCCCAAAGTGCTGGGATTACAGGTGTGAGCCACCACACCTGGCCTAAGTCCACTGTTTCTTTATTGACTTCCTGTCTTGATGACCTGTCTAGTGCTGTCAGAGGAGTATAGTCTCCCACTATTATTGTGTTGCCAGCTATCTCATTTCTTAGGCCTAGTGGTAATTCTTTTGTAAATTTGGGAGCTCCAGTGTTAGGTGCATATATATTTAGGATTGTGATATTTTCCTGTTGGACCAGTCCTTCTATCACTATATAGTGTCCATCTTTGTCTGTTTTAACAGCTATTGCTTTAAGTTTGTTTTGTCTGATGTAGGAATAGCTACTTCTGCTCGCTTTTGGTGTCCATTTGCATGGAATATCTTTTTCCACCCCTTTAAGTTTATATGAGTCCTTGTGTGTCAGGTGAGTCCCTCAAAGACAACAGATACTTGGTTGGTGAATTCCTATCCATTCTGCCATTCTGTATCTTTTAAGTGGAACACTTATGCCATTTACATTCAACGTTAGTATTGAGATGTAAGGTACTATCCTATACATCATGCTGTTTGTTGCCTGAATACTTTTTTTATTGTTATTGTTTTATAGGTCTTGAGAGAGTTATGCTTTAAGGAGATTCTATTTTGGTGTATTTCCAGGATTTGTTTCAAGATTTAGAGCTCCTTTTAGCAGTTCTTATAGTGCTGGCTTGGTAGTGGCAAATTCCCTTGGCATTTGTCTGAAAAAGACTTTATCTTTCCTTCATTTATGAAGCTTAGTTTCACTGGATACAAGATTCTTGGCTGATAATTGTGTTGTTTAAGGAGGCTAAAGATAGGACCCCAATCCTTTCTAGCTTGTAGAGTTTCTGCTGAGAAATACGCTCTGTTAATCTGATAGGTTTTCCTTTATAGGTTATCTGATGCTTTTGCCTCACATCTCTTAAGATTCTTTCCTTCATCTTGACTTTCGATAACGTGAAAACTATGTGCCTGGGCAATGATGAATTTCCCAGGTGTTCTCTGAGCTTCTCCATATCTGAATGTCTAGATCTCTAACAAGGCTGGGGAGGTTTTCCTTGATTATTCCCTCAAATATGTTTTCCAAACTTTTAGATTTATCTTCTTCCTAGGGAAAACCAATTATTCTTAGGCTTGGTCATTTAACATAATCCCAAACTTATTGAGGCTTTGTTCATTTTTTACATTCTTTTTTCTTCGTCTTTGTCAGATTTGGGTTAATCTGAAAGTCTTCTGATAGAACCCTGAAGTTCTTTCTTTTACTTGTTCGATTCTATTGCTGAGACTCTCCGGTGCAATTTGCATTTATTTAAGTGCATCCTTGATTTCCAGAAGTCGTGATTTTTTTTTTATTTATGCTATCTATGTCACTGAAGATTTTTCCATTTATATCCTATATCAATTTTTTTAATTTCTTTCAGTTGGACTCCACCTTTTCTGGTGTCTCCTTAATTGGATTAATAATCAACCTTCTGAATTCTTTTTCTGGCAATTTAGAGATTTTGTCTTGGTGGGATCCATTGCTGGCGAGCTAGTGTGGTCTTTTCCAGGTGATAAAGGAGCTTGTTTTGTCATATTAACAGAGTTGTTTTTCTGGTTTCTTCTCATTTGAGTAGACTATGTCAGAGGGAAGATCTGGGACCCAAGGGATGCTGTTCAGATTCTTTTGTCCCACAGGGTGCTCCCTTGATGTGGTGCTCTCCCCTTACCCCTAGGGATGGGGCTTCCTGAGAGCCAAACTGCAGTGATTGTTACTTGCCTTCTGGATCTAACCACCCAGTGAAGCTACTAGGCTCCAGGCTGGTACTGGGGAGTGTCTGCAAAGAGTACTGTGATGTGATCTGTCTTTGGGTCTCTCAGCCATGGATACCAGCACCTATTCCAGTGGAGGTAGTAGGGGAGTGAAGTGGACTCTGCGAGGGTCCTTGGTTGCATTTTTGTTAAATGCACTGGTTTTGTGTTCGTTGGCCTCCAGCCAGAAGGTTATACTTTCAAGGGCCCATCAGCTGTGGTTGTATAGGGAGGATCAGGTGGTGGGCAGGGCCATAGAGATTATGGCCTTGAAATTAAGGCCCAAGAGATTATGCCCTTTGTCTTTGGCTACCAGGGTGGGTAGCGAAAGACCATCAGGTGGAGGAAGGGTTAGGCATGTCTGAGCTCAGTCTCTCCTTGGGCAGGCCTTGCGGCAGATCTGTGGTGGGTGGCGGGGTGGTTCCCAAGCCAAAAATGTTATGTCCTCAGGTGGACTATGGCTGTCTGCTGCATCACACAGGTCACCAGGGAAGTGGGGGGAAGCTAGCAGTCACAAGCCTCACCCAGCTCCCATGCAGCCCGAGCCACATCTCACTCCCGCCATGGCCCCACAACAGCACCGAGTTTATTTCCAGGCAGCCAGTGAGCAGGACTGAGAACTTGCCCCAGGCTACAAGCCTCCCAGCTGAGAAAGCAAATGGACTCACAATTCCTCAGGTGTCCCAGGGAGCCTGCCGTGGCAATCCACTTCCTTCAGACGGATTTTCTCGGCTTTCCTGGTATGCTCCCTTGGTAGTTCTTGGAGCAAAAGTTCATGATGTGGGTCTCCACGTGCTGCTCTGTCCATCCAAGTGGGAGCTGCAAGTTCTATTACTGCATTTCCCTGTTACTTGACAGATTGGTCAGGAACACAGTCACTGCTTTTTATAGCATCTCCTGGTTTTCTAGGGTATTAAGTATATGAGCCCTGTCCCTCTGGTCTCTGATACTGGCACCATAATTTCATGAGCTGTTCTACCTTGTGAAGTTCCTACCAAAGTCATGAGAAGCCAGACATCTGCTCCAGAAGCTCCTTTCCCTTTAGAACAGTTCTCAAACCTGAGCCCACATTAGAATCACCTGGAGGACTTGTTAAACTGCTGACTGTTGGACCACAGCCCCAAAGCTTCTGATGCAGTAGACCTGGGAAGACCAAGAATTTGCATTTCTAACAAATGCCCAGGTAAGGTTGATGCTGCTAGTCTGGGGTCCACTTTGAGAACTGCCTTAGATGAGCATGCACCCAATTTCTGTTTCTGACTGGAGGGTCTCCTATATTTTACAAAAAGGTTCCCAGAAAAATTCAAGAACCAACAAAAGAAAATTTCTTCCAAGTTCTTAACATGAAATCTAGCTGTTCTTGTTTTAAACAGTGGTAGGCATGGAGCCAAGGTGCCTGGTTTCAAATGTTGGTCTGCCTGGTTTAAAAACTGTGTATCAGCTGCAAGGCCTGGGCCAAGTACCTATCTCCTATGATCTCTATAAGGATTAAGAGGTAATGCAAGCCACTAAGAGCCTCAGCTGGTACTGGGTAAACATGTGATAAATGCTAGCTGTTAGCATTATTATTCCGAAGTGTGACTCATGTAATTGGTTTTTTTATGATTTTCACATAAAAACTAGTAGAAATTTCAAATTTGTGACCTGCCTCTGGAAAATGTATAGGATTGCATAGCAAGCATTTTGGAAACAAATTTCATTTCCAGCTTCATCTAACTTTTTAACTTATCTTTTTCTTAGGACTCAATTACATTACTTCATTTCAATGTGTCGTCTCATAATAAATTATTATATGAGTAGCTGTATGCCACTTTAAATTCTTTCTTAAACAGGTGGATCCTATGTATAAATAAATAGTTCTTTATTTATGCGGCCCCTCCATGAATAATCAAGGGGTTTCAGGTTCTGGATTCCTATACCCCAACTTCTTTAGGAAGCTGATCATTACAACTTTACATTATCAAGCACCTTAAGCACACATTAATAACAAAAAATCATGTGTAAGAACCATATTTATGAATGCAGTTGTTTTACTTAACCCCTTAATTAAATTTGTTTTTGGTTCTTGGAATGATATAGAGCGTATTCTACAAAATCAAGCTTCTATACAATTTTGCTACCTTTCTTTTATGAAGATATTATTGACCTTCCACTGACAGACACAGTTTTTAAGTGGTTTTTGTAGCCTTCACTCATTCTGAAAGTAGTTATTGAGTGCCTAATGTATGTTGCACATTGTGCAGAGTGTTAGGGAGGTGACAGTGCTCAAGACACTATCCTCAAAGAATTTAGACACATAAATAAGCAGATAATTCCTACAAATAATACTATAAGATGCAGTTATGAATTATAAAAATTGATATTTATTGGATACTTGCATTATTCTGCGCATTTTACATGAATAATCTCTTTTTTATCATCATATAGACCCTACACTACAGTCCCTACCATTTTTCTCACTTTGTCATTGTGGAAACTGAAGCCCAGAGGCCCCAAAGTCATGCCGGGTGTAAGGGGTGAAATCAGGCTTCAAACTCAGGCAGTCTACCTCTAGTGTTCACACCCTGAATCTCTGTCTGATGCTACTTTTCTGCAATGTATCATGAAAGCTGCAGGGATAATGTTTCCAGGGATGTTTGGACCCAGTGATGTGAAAAAAGCCACTTTGGACAGAGAAAAATAATTAGCAAGAAGAGTGAAGGGCGGGACCCTTGGCAAAGCATGTTAAGTAGCAGAATTAGGTAGATTCTGTGGCATGCAACCATGGATAGAGGAAAGGCTGAATAAGCAGCCTGTAGTAATGATCTGTAGAGCCACTGGAGAGGGGCCACTGTAGCAGATTGCAGCACCAGCCCCCAGGAGACCGATGGGCTCCACAGGTAGTAGTTTATATAATGTTCAAAATCAGCACTTTCCATGGAGTTCATCAACAGAGCAAGAACCGTAAGACCTAATGTCTGAAGAGGCACTTGCCTTTTGCCTTCACATGTGAAAGCAGGGAGTGGATTTTGCAGACAGGCATTGTCCAAGAATTCTGTGTCTGCATGCACTCAGTGCTTTAATGTTGGATACGTGATATATAGGATTTCTTAATTATCTTCCATGTCTGCATTAGGGTCTTGCTTCAGTTACCTATTGCTAGGTAACAACTCCAAAACTTAGTAGTATAAAAAAACCACCATTTTATAGAGCTCATAATTTGGCACGTTAGGACATCCCACCAGAGCCGAGATGGTTATGAGATGGCTTGAATGGTTAGAGATGGTTCTCAGGATAGTCAGATGTGTGACAAGCCACTGGCTTCCCCTAAAACAAGCATTCTACGTGAGGATGCTGCTGCTTCTTTAAAGCCTTGGAAAAGCACCAATTCTGCCATATTCTACTGGTCAACACAGTCATAATCAGCCCAGTTTCAAAGAAAGGGAATACATATACCTCCTCTCACTGGAGAGGAATGTCAAAGAAATTGTGGACAAGCTTATTCTATCACGGGGCCCTTCTGACAGCCTCCACTGGCACACTGTACTTGCCTCCTTGTGACATTTAAACTGAATTGTAAACTGCCCAGTCTTAGTCAACATTGTGACCTTCAGAGGCCAGCACAGCACGATTGATGAGTATTTGTTCAATGGGTAAATGAGTTAAAATTAAGAAGGTTTGCCTTATATTTTAGAAATCCCCAAGGCTTCTGGGAAACAGAAACAAGTCACCCAGATATATTACCTAAATGAAATCACTAAAACGATTTACTAAGAGAGGTGCCATAGAAATGTGTATATATGTATACATTTATAATAGATACATTATATATACACAAATGTAGTAGTTCTATAGCTGCATGACAGGACAGAAATAATAACGCTATAATTGAATAACTCATTACTTACATAGTGCTTACCATGTAAGCCCATCATGAGAATTGCCTCAGTACAAGAAATTCAGATCTGTTATGGGATGAATTGTGCTCCTCAACCCCTCAAAAAAAAATTCATAAGTTGTAGTCCTAAGCTCCAGTAGATCAGAATGTGATTATATTTGGAGATAGAGTATTAAGTTAAAATGAAGCCATTAGCACAGGCCCTAATCCAATATGGCTAGTGTCCTTATAAGAGAAAGTTAGGACACAGACAGACACAGAGGGAAGACCATGTTAAGACACAAGGAGAAGATAGCCACCTACAAGCCAAAGAAAGAGGCCTCAAGAAGAAACCAACCCTGCACACACCTTGATCTCAAACTTCTAGCCTCAGGAGTTGTGAGAAAACAAATGTCTATTGTTTAAGCCACTCAGTGTGTGGGACTTTGTGATGGCAGCCCTAGCTAACTAGTACAAGGTCCCAGGAGACAGAGAGTAATATCCTCAAACAGTACAGAACCTCGCCTAATTCTCCATCACATGCCTTGGGGATGAAGAGACAGTTATGGTTCTTACCTAGAAGCACAGGAGAAGACAGCAGCCTGCAGAACCTGACACTAGATGCCAAAGGAGACTAACAGAGACATCTAGACTAACTTCTAGAATGGACAAGAAACAACCAAGATAAGGAACCACTCCTCAGAATGTCAGAGGGCACCAAGTCCCAAAATTATGGATGACTAGGACTCAAATTATTTTATATGTCTGCAAAAGAAACAGTGATCCCAGGATTGGAGGGCTTGAAGACACTGGGCTTAATTTGGAACAAAAAGGTATTTTCCGTATAGGTGGAGCTCTGCCAGTAACACTTGCTTCTACAAAGGAAAGACGTTCAAAGTTCCTGCCAGGACTGGAAAGTGCCAGAAAGCCAGCTGCCCCCTGCTACAGCTCAGGGAGTCTCCCTCTCCCCTAGCCACTACCAGCCCTTCTGTTGCAGCAAGCAGAGAGTTCTACTCCAAAGGGGAGGTGGGGAAGCAGATGACCAAATAAATAAATAAAAAGTACATTACATTAGTTTTCGGTGGTTGCTGTAACAAATTACCAAATACTTGGTGGCTTAAAACAACAGAAGTTTACTCTCACATAGTTCTGGAGGCTGGAAGTCCAAAATCAGTACCACTGGGCTGAAATCAGGGTGTCAGCAAGGCAATGCCCCCTCTAGAGGCTGGTCACACCAAATCATTCCAACCTCTGCCTCTGTGGTCACCTCCTCCCTCCCTCTGTCTCTGTGCCTAATCTTCTGTCTCTTTTATAACGACACTTACGTTGGCATTTAGCCCACCCAGTAATCCACAATAATATCCCCATAACTTAACTTTATCCTATCTGCAAAGGATTTAGCCCACCCAGTAATCCACAATAATCTGCATTTAGCCCACCCAGTAATCCACAATAATATCCCCATAACTTAACTTTATCCTATCATATCCTTAACTTTATCCTATCTGCAAAGACTCTTTTACCATTTGTAACATATTTTACAATTTTTAAAAATTATAAAATTTTATAACACATTTCATTTGCAACATTTATAGGTTCCAAGGATTAGGACCTGATACTTAGGGGGCTGATATGGTTTGGCTATGTCCCCACTCAAATCTCATCTTGAACTGTAGTTCCCACAATTCCCATGTGTCATGGGAGGGACCTGGTAGGTCTTTCCCATGCTGTTCTCATGATAGTCAATAATTCTCATAATAGTGAATAAGTCTCATGACAGTGAATAAGACTCATAAGATCTGATGGTTTTATAAAGGGCAGTTCCCCTGCACATGCTCTCTTGTCTGCCACCATGTAAGACGTGCCTTTGCTCCTACTTTGTCTTCCACCATGATTGTGAGGCCTCCCCAGACGTGTGGAACTGTGAGTCCATTAAACCTCTTTTTACTTATAAAATACAGTCTCTGGTATTTCTTCATAGCAGTATGAAAATGAATTAATACATGGGCCATTATTCAACCTACTACAGTCATCTTCCACTTTTGCTTGGCAGACAGGATTCCACCATCTCCAGAGCTGTTCATTCACAAAGATCATCTTGGAAGCTGCTCAGGGATGCCCATCTTAAGGATATACCTATATCTCTGTGTTTGTAATTGGCTGAATACTAAAATGCCAATTTCCCTAATAATATGACTCTAAACTTATTACACTCATGCCACATATATATCTATTGTCTTTTATTTATTGATGACAGGCTGGCTCAAGGATGCAGCTCACTGTGCATGTTTTCCCAACATGCCAAATTAACTTGGGTTTGCAAAAAGTTACAAACTCCTTACTCATATAACATTGGAATTATCCCAAAAGTGCTCTTGAAATACACAAAAACTCAAGAGGAGTGAAGATCCAGCACTCAGAGGCCAAAAGCAGCAGAATGGAGAGGGTGTCAAATGTGTAATTTTTAGTGCATTAAGATGTGTCAGAGTGTGCTATGTCCACTTGATGAAAGCTGGAAATTACATGGTCCAGAAGCTTCTGTCCTATGTGGATCTGAGTTAGAGTTACCCAAAAGAGGAACTTGCAGAAGAAATGAAGAAGTCATTATTCTCAGAAGGTCACAGTGGGCAGACGTGACAGACAGATAAGAATGCAGCGACTGGGGTCCAGTTTCCATCTCTTCTTTCTAACGCTGGCCCCGCCAAACAAAAGCAGCCCCACCAAACAAAAGCAGCCCCACCAAACAAAAGCAGCCCCACCAAACAAAAGCGGCCCCACCAAACAAAAGCGGCCCCACCAAACAAAAGCAGCCCCAAGGCAACCTTCAGAGGCACAGCCTCTCCAGACTTCTCTGTCAACCTTCTTTGCAGTTCCACACCAGCAGTCAGACACACACACAGGATGTAGGGGTTTCCTGCACACTGTGACCTGCCCACCTGTACCAGGTCTCCTAATAATCACGTTTAGCGACTATTTGGTTCTCCGACTGTCCTTTCCAGACTTTCCCTTCCCCAGTTCCTCCCAACCATGCTGCATAAGTTCAAATTTCTATGGTCAATCCCTTATTCCCACAATACTTATAGTGGCTCTTTTGTCCTCCCTGAACCCCAACTGATATACAGAAATCACTTTTCCCATGCACGATTCAACTTGTAAACCAATAAATCTAAAAGTATTTTTCAAAATTTAGACCAAGACCCTCCTACATCAGAAATATCTGAGGAACCTCTCTTGCATTCATATTGCTGAGCTCCACTTCAGACCTACTGAATCAAAATCTCTAGGGATGGGACCCAGGATTCTGCATTTTAACTGGCATGTTAGGTGACTTGTGCACATACAAGTTAAAACATATTATTACTAAGATTTAAAAACTTTTGATAGCATTAAAAAGAGTAGTTCAGTCCATTTCCTTATTCATTGAGCAATCACCAACCAATTGTTATGTGCTACAGACTATGTGATCATCTGAAGGTGAATAACCTCATCTCTTGTCCTCCTGTGGAGTGGATACTCTAGTATGGGAGATGTGAATGTGATAATAACAGCTCCTGTTTATTAGATGCTTACTACATAGCAGTCTACGTGTACTGTTTCACTAACAACCCTACAGAAAGCAGCATCTTATTATACTCATTTTCCAGGTAAAAAATTGAGGCTTAAAGAATATGAGCCCAAATGTCACCTTGGACTCATCTCTCTGTCATCCTGCTGTTTGCAAAATAGTGCAAGTTGTTCATGGCATACGGGCACCTTGGATGCGAGGGCTGAAAAGTACATCAGAGAAGTAGAAACCACAGAGTAGGAACCATTTAAATCATAAAGTGATTTTGAAACCATTCTGAAATCTTATCCACATCCTTCCCATGGACTGGGATTTGGTAGTTATGAAGCAGAATTATTTCATTGCTCTATAAATCTCCAAATAAATGTTTTATTCTTTCTGTTAATGCAGATAACTCTGTTAAGACATCCTGATAATCCTCCCTGTTCCCCTCTGGTATGTAAAAGGTAGGCAGTTTGGATATCCAGACGCCTGATGAAGGTCTTGACTGTAAAAAGCCTGGGGCAGTAGGAGTCTGGAGGCACTACTTGCCTTGGCTGTCATAAGTTTTAACATCAGAAGTCTCCCCTCCTAATAGAGGAGAGAGTCCCTCCTGGGGAGAAGAGACTTCTGTGATCTCTATAAACCTGGGTCCAAAGCTTAAAACTTTATACTCCTCTCTCCCCTGGAGGCCCTTGACATCCTGATAATAACATAAAGTTACCAGTTACAATGAAATGGCTTCTTCTTTGTATTTTGTAGGTTACTCTGGAAACTCCAGGAAGGCAGAACTGTGAGGAAAAAGGCTCGTGGGACTAGAGGAATAATCACAGGGGTTAAGAAGGTTTCCAATCCTGGGATCCAGTGATCCAGTCCTAGCGAGGCTCCTGTGAAGCCGTGGGAGGCTCTGCACTGCTGAATTCTCGGGGTGTGCCCATCACCCAGACATGCAGCATTCCCTGGGCCTTTCCTGACTGAGCTGCTCCTCAGATTTCCCATTACCATTCCAGTACCCCTGAAACAAAGGACTTAGTACGAGAACCCCAAATTATTCCCTGTTACTCTGCCAAACATCCTTAGTACAAGGTTTGTTACACAGTCCTAAAACCCACCTGGCTCCAGTTTCTGCAAGTGGGAGCTTGCCCCTCCTTACAGATCTCCAATGCTGATTGACCCCTGGTCTTGTTCATCTGTTTTTTAATTGAAGGCATCCTACAACACCATTGTCCTAGACTCATCTTTCCAACATCAGACACTGTCTGAAACATGCCAAAGAGGGACACAGTCTTCACACACGGAGCATTATCCTCACTCAGTGTGATCTTGGTAGAAAGTTCCTGAAAGATTCCAGCATTTCAGTAGCAGATACACCAGCCACAACCTCCTCATTCCCCACTGGGTTCCTCATAGCTCAGCTTCGTCCTTCGTTCTTTCCCATTTCATTCTTATACATCTTCTGTTGGAAATAGTTATGTGAGTCTTAGTTTGATGGGTGTTTAATGTTTTAACTAATAAAATTCAAAGTAGGATTTCTGCTATGGACGAATTCTGTCCCTGAATTTCATATATTGAAGCCCTAAGCTGCAATGTGACTGCATTGAGAAGTAGGGCTTTTAGGAAGGAAATAAGGTTAAGGTCATAAGGGTCAGGTCATAAGGATAGGGTCCTCATCTGTTAGGATTGGTGGCCTTGTAAGAAGAAGAAGAGCTTGCTGTCTTTCTTTCTCCACACATACATACTGAGGAATGGTCATATGAGGACACAAGCCAGGAAGAGAGCCCTCCCCAGAACCTGACCATGCTGGCCCTTGATTTCAGACTTCAAGCCTCCAGAACTGTGAGAAAATAAATTTCTGTTGTTTAAGCCACTCAGTCTACAGTATTTTATTACAACAGCCTGAGCAGAATAAGGCAGACTTGTTCTAAATTACATTAAACCAGGCCATCAAAATACACCACAGTGGACGCTATGATGGAGGTAAATATCTAGTACTACTGGACTAACCCTGTCTTGAGGGCAAAATGTCTTCCCAGAAGAGATGATGTCTAAAGTTGAACCATAAAGGATAAAAGGGGTGGAAATTATCTTCAAAGGAGGAGAGGCCACGCACAAAACCCAGAGAGTAAAAGGGACCATGGATCCACTGGATACTGCAAGGATTTCAATATGGCATGAAAGTAGAGTGGAAAGAGATGAGTGACAGGAGGTGTGGCTGGAGGTCTTGACAGGGACAGATTGAGAAGGCCTTGCAGGCCATCTGAAGGAGTCTGGAATTTATTTTGACAGTAAAGAGAAGACACCTGAAGAGTTTTAAATACGGGACTGACAAAATAGAAGGTACATTATAAAGAAAGGTCATAGGATATGAGTGGCATGTCCATGTCAGGAATCAGCAAAAACAATATTATAATAATTCAACAAATATGTAATAAGTGTCTATTATGGGCCAGGAGCTCTCCTAGGTACCAGGAATATAGAAGTAAACAAAATAGACAAAAAAAACCTATTCTCATAAAACCTATCTTCTATCACTGGGATACAGATCATAATCGAGAAAAAAATATCGTATATAATGTGTTCAGATGACAATTCGAGTCCAGAATGAGCATGGGTGGGCAGGAGATGGGGGATGATGCAGAGTGACAAGAGAAGGCCTTGCTAATAAAGTGACATTTGAACAGAGACCCAAAAGAAGTGAGCAATGAGCTACTGGAATCTGAGAACAGAGCATCCTAGGCTGAGGGAGTAGCAAGTGCAAAGGTCCTGTGGTAGCTATTCCTAGCTAAGCCTGTCCAGGAATAGCTAGGATACCAGCACAGTGAGAGCAGTGACAGAAGGGGGATAAGGGGAAGAGCTGAGGCCAGGAAGGCCAGCTCAGGTGCCTTCTTGGAATGCATTCAAAGAAATCCCATAAAGAAATGTAGAAATGCTAGGAACAGGGCAGAAAATGCACAAGTGAGCCTGGAACCGGTTAGAATGTCAGAAACTTACAAAGTACTAAAAAATAAATAAATAAATAATAAACAAAGAAGAAGACCCACAATGATGGAGGCATTGTGTCAAAGGGGCATGGAGCCAACTACAATGGCTATTTCTGGAATACCTTGAGCAACAAAATTAATTTTTAAAAAGAAGAAAAAGAAGTATAGAGGCTGGGCATGGAGGCTCATGCCTGTAATCCCAACACTTTGGGAGACTGAGGTGAGAGGATCACTTAAGCCCAGGAGTTTGAGACCAGCCTGGGAAACATAGTGAGACAAATACAAAATTAGCCAGGTGTGATGGGGCACTCCTATAGTCCCAGGTACTCAGGAGGCTGAGGCAGGATTGTTTGAGCCCAGGACTTGGAGGCTGCAGTGAGCTGTGAATGAACCACTGCACTCTAGCCTGGGAAACACGGCAAGACCCTGTCTCTAAAAAAGAGGGAAAAAAATATATACAGAATATCAACTCTTTCCCATCTATATGCCACACCTTGTCACCTGGGCCCCAAAGCAGCTCTTGAATCCAAAGTTTCTCTCATCTACTTCATCTTCCAATCTCCCCTGGCTCCTGCCCCCAAACACATTTTTTTCTTCCTTTTATACACTCACCCACACACAGGATTCTATGAACATCTGAGAATACACACACACACTTGGAAAAGAGAGTAGAGCTATCTACACCAATAATTTCCACACCCATCCCCATGAACAGTGACAGGAGGTGAATTTTCACCAATTCCTTAATGAAATAAGAAAAAAGAACAAGGAAACTAGAGTGAGTTTTCATAAAACTAAATGTATCCCATTTAAATATCTGTTTGTATTAGCTGCTGTAACAAATACCAAATATCTTAGTGGTTTAATACAATGAAAGTATATGTCTTGCTGTGCTGGTAATTAAGTTATTGCCTCTTTACTAGAAAGCCATTTTTCTATATTCAGTTTTGTGACAGTGGGCCTGGAATTCTGCAAAGCATATTCGGCTTTGCCAACTTCTTCCTGAAGGTTCTGCCAGTAGCAGGTTCTGGAAAGAGACTGCAAGAATGGAGGAGAGATAAGGGACATGCACTTTCCTGGGCTGGCTTTTAGTTTGGGTTTGTTGCTTGTTGATGGTTCTGGGGGAGGTTGTTTTGTTTTGCTATACCTGTAAATGTCACTTGGGCACTACTTCTTTACCTGGTGAAAGTCATTGGTTCTAAAAGCAGTTGGTTTCAGTTTCCAGTTTTTTCCCTATTCCCAGAATAAGCCTCATGGAGCTCCCAGAGATATCAGCACTGCTGGTCAATGTCCCCTCCTCAGAGGTGTGAGTCGACTCCGCATTACTCACTTGTAATCCAGTAAGAATGTTCTGGGTCAACAGGTGGCCTTCCACAGGGTCATTTGGGTACTTGGGCTCCCTGTGATTCGGTCACCACTAGGCCCTTGGGTCCTATGCAGGATGCTTAGTGTCTGTCCTACAGATGGGAAGCTAAAGAGAGAATTGTGTGGGAGGTTTTTATAGGCTGGGACAGCAAGTGATGAACCTTGTTTGTGCCACATCCTGATGGCTCATCTCACTACGAGGGAGGCTGGGAACTGCAGTCTGGCCGTGGCTTCTGTTGAACGTGCAGCAATCACTGCCACACAATGTCCTTCCTGTACTTGGGTGTTAAACTGTCCATTCCTAAAGCACAGTGATAGTAGATGGTGAGGTTTTGTGTTGGAAAAATAAAAGGTTACTTTCCCCACCGAAACCTCACCACTCAGTGGATCCATGAAAACCAAAAGGCTGAGAACATTCCACCCTAATACAGCTGGCCTCAGATGCCTTCTTTGTGCTCATATAAGTGATGGCCCAGATCTGTTTATGCTCATTTCCAAGTTATAATCTCTTTTCTTCTGAACACAGTGAGGCATAAAGCTTCCCTCCCATTATTATATGGAAAACCTATAATCATATGTCATCCATGATTCCTAACATCAGGGTTATAATTATTCTCTAGTGAACTCGCATATTTGAGGCTCCAAATGAGTGCTGAAAGTGGGGCAGCATTATCCAAGTTCCTTGACCTCCCTAGAAGAAATGTTCTATTTACAAAAGAAAAATTTTACAGAGTTTAGAGTAATTTCTTAGCTGATTTTGATACTGTACTCATTTTTGGCTTTTGTTAAACTTGCTTTCCAGATAGTTGTTTAAGTTCACATATTTGTACATGGCTTTTTTATTAATCTTCGCAGACTATGAAATTGTTTGCAAAAATCTTCACTTACCCATAAATTACTGTCTAATCCATATAAAGTACAGGTCACTGAAAAGGTACAGGTTACCTGAACTTTAGAAAGCAATGTTGATTATGAGACCCTCTAAATATCTTAGGATATCTCTTGCCTGCAAAATAAAAACAAGCTTAGCATTCAGTGCTAATTCTACAAAAATAATAATAATAATTGAACCAGAAGTTTTCAGGGTGAATAGGCAGAACCCTCATAATTAATGTAGGAAGAATTTTTAGAACCCAGATCAGGACTGTGGGAGATAAAGAGGCATTTAATAGTCTTTCTCTCACTTTATATTCATAACAAAGCCATTTAAAAGGAAAAACATGCCAGCAGGGTTTTTTTAAAAGACAATTACTGTTTTCCTTTTTCTGTAACTCTTGCAAATCCAGAATGAGCTAGATTGTGTCTGACTATGGCAAGAATATCTTAAGTTCCAACTGCCTTGTGTACACCAAAACCAATGCTTTAGAAACCTCCAGAAACCTACTCCTATTCCTTTTTTTTTTTTCTCTCTCTCTCTCTTATTCAAAGACACCACCAACCAACCAGTCCCTGGAGCTAGAAAATGTAGAATCATTCTTGGCAGCCTCCTGTGTGTTGATTCTTTACACATTATCTATCTTTGCAAGCATAATATTATATTGTTATGTATTTATTATACTTTTATTTCTTTCCAGCTACTTAAACACAGGAGCCATTCCTTAATTGTTTTTGTATTTCCAGTGCTTAGCACAGCATAGGCACATCATAAGCACCAAATAACAGGATTTGAACTTCTTCCTTTATCCTACCTCTTTATTTTGAGTCACCAAGCCCTGCCAATTTTTTATCTAAAATGTCTCTTGAATCCATCCTCTCCCTCAACATTCAGACCTCACTTGGACTATCTGGAATATTCAATCAACTGTTCTGCCTCCAGGGTCAACCCTCTTCCATATTAATCCTCCAAAAGGGGCCAAGTTATCTTTCTAAACAGTTACTCTTTCATCTAAAACCTTCCATAGCTCCCTAATGTCTGGAATAGGGTCCAAATTTCTTAGCATGATTCTCAGCACAGCCTACCTGCCCAAGTTTATCTCCAGAAACTTGTCCCTGTGTGTTCTAAGCTCTAATCCTCTCAAAAGACTTTATTTAATCAAGAAATAACTCAGTAGGTCCCTGTGATTTGTTCTTTCTCTTTCCATTTAGAAATTTTCTACTTTTCTCAGACTGTCCATCAAGATCTAGATTAAATGTCATTGCTTCTATGAACACAAATTTCCCCAGACAACTTAGAAAACATTGCTTATATATTCTCCTCCTCCACCAAATTCTGTGCCCCTTAAGGTAGGAACCATGTCTAAATTATTTTTATACAACTGCTACCCAGTTCAGTTTCTGACACATCAACATCCATAAATCTCTGTTGAGAATAATTGCCAACCAGTACCTAGGATGTTTAGTATTCTGAAATGCTAATCGGCACCTTCACTTCCGTGAAGGTTAGGTTTCTGTTCCTCAGGACTAATCCCTGAATATGTTATTTTAGTCTAATTTGGAAACTCTCCAGCAGCTCTGATCGAAGTCATAGGCATGAAAACCTCCCTTTTTAAGGAACTAGAGAAAGCAAATTTACTTCTTTGGGGGAAAAAAAACTGCTGGTGTTATAAATCAGAGAAAAATTCAATTAACATAGTCCTTGTTGATGACAATGATAATCCTACCTTGACATAATTTCTAAACCACTCCCATATATATTATCTTACTTGTTAACACATCGACATAGCTGGATATAGTCATGTCTTAGAAGGAGTCAGTTGGAGTTAAGGATCTGACTTTGGCATCGGAATGGTGAGGGTTCCTGCCCTAGCTCCTCTATATACGAAAATATGGCCTTGGGAACATTACTCAACCTCCTTAAGCCTCCTTAAACCTATGTTTTCACACTAGTAAAAATAAGAATAACAGGCCGGGGGTGGTGGCTCACACCTGTAATCCCAGCACTTTGGGAGGCCAAGGCAGGAGGATCACCTGAGGTCGGGAGTTCAAGACCAGCCTGACCAACATGGAGAAACCCCATCTCTACTAAAAAATACAAAAATTACCCGGGCGTGGTAGTGCATGCCTGTAATCCCAGCTACTCGGGAGGCTGAGGCAGGAGAATTGCTGGAACCCAGGAGGCAGAGGTTGCAGTGAGCTGAGATCACGCCATTGCACTCCAGCCTGTGCAACAAGAGCGAAACTCAGTCTCGAAAAAAAAAAAAGGAATAACAATAGTACGAATAATTATCGAAAGTTTCTTACATGCAAATACTATTCTAAGTAGTTTCCGTGTAATTCATTTAATCCTAACAAAAAGTAAAGAAAGTACCATGAACCACCTTTAACGAGGAGACAGAGGCACAACTAGCAAATGGTAGGGCCAGGATGGGGACCTGTAGTCCTAACCACTATATAAACCACCTCAGAGATATTTATAAGTTTTTTTTTTTTGAGATGGAGTCTCGCTCTGTCGCCCAGGCTGGAGTGCAGTGGCGCGATCTTGGCTCACTGCAAGCTCTGCCTCCCGGGTTCATGCCATTCTCCTGCCTCAGCCTCCCGAGTAGCTGGGACTACAGGCACCCGCCACCACGCCCGGCTAATTTTTTGTATTTTTAGTAGAGACGGGGTTTCACCGTGTTAGCCAGGATGGTCTCAATATCCTGACCTCGTGATCCGCCCCCCTCGGCCTCCCAAAGTGCTGGGATTACAGGCGTGAGTCACCACGCCCGGCCGATTTTTATAAGTATTAAGTGAGATCAAGAACATGCAGTCTTCAGCATAAAGGCTGAAACAGAGTCAGTCTTTAATAAACACTGGCTGTTATTATTCTCATTATTATTATATAGGCGAACAATGGCAATCACTCAGCTGAACTATAATGAAATCAAATCACCTACCTACACCAGGTACCAAAATAGAATTGTCCACTTTTCTACAGTCTCAGAAAGCAAACAAAGAGAAAACCAAGTGGCAGCAAACTGAGAGTGTAGCTCTGCAGGCACTTTACAAGTAGCAGATGCTTCAGGTACTGGGCAGCAGTGTTGTGGCAGAAGGCAGGAATTTTTTGGAAGGTGCACATCACTTGCATGTAGTTGTCCAACTCCCCGTGTGAGGGTGGCTCATTTTTCACGTTAATAATTGACCCAATCCTACGGAAAACTGAAAAGGGCCCTAGATTGGGATTTTCTATGGACATAAATCACATGATAATCCTGTCTGTGTCCACATGGGAGCCAGCATGGTACAGGAGAAAACCACCCAAACCCAGCCTACTCCACTCTACACCCCAAGAACCCTTAGAAGGGACTCCCTCTTCAGATTCCACTACCTTCCATGTTTTATCATTTGGCCTATTTCCTTCCCTCCATACCACATGGATTTACATTTCTTATGATTTTACTAAAAACAAATAACAGCAACTATCATGGAAAATAAGAGATTGATTACTAACTTAATGAATATGTGTTACTATAGATACATTACATGTCAAGCAAAGATCTCTGCTGAGGGAAGCCATCCAACAGAACTTTCTGTAATGGTATTCTACATCTTTACCGTCCAATATGGTAGCCACTAGCCATGTGCATATTGAGCTTTTGAAATACACTTACTCAAACTGAGAAACTACGTTTTTAATTTTATTTAACTTTAACAAATTTAAATAGCCATATATAGCTACTGACTACATTATTGGACAGCACAACTCTATAGACTATTATCTACTTCTTTTATTAATAATTGGCACAAAATGGTTACTTAGAGTTTAAGATTTGACCTCCTAAGACAACCAAGAAAGTAAACTCGGCTGGGCACAGTGGCTCACGCCTGTAATCCCAGCACTTTCAGAGGCCGAGGCAAGCGGATCACGAGGTCAGGAGTCCAAGACCAGCCTGGCCAGTATGGTGAAACCCCGTCTCTACCGAAAATACAAAAAATTAGCCAGGTGTGGTGGCACGCACTTGTAGTCCCAGCTACTCAGAAGGCTGAGGCAGGAGAACCACTTGAACCCAGGAGGCGGAGGTTGCAGTGAGCCGAGATCACGCCACTGCACTCCAGCCTGGTGACAGAGAGAGACGTGGTCGCAAAAAAAAAAAAGAAAACAGAAAGTAAACTCAAAGGATGCTGGCCCTCTGAAGGTAAGATGATCTATAGAACTATAGTCCCAAACCAGATTTTTCTAAAATTTGCTTCTGGAAGGACTGGAAGGCTAACCCTCAAATTGGTCCTAGGCCACTTAATCACTATTCAGTTCAAGTACCTGAAACAATTACTTCTATCAGTTCTAAGTAAAGATGGGCTGCTGACATTTAAGCAGCAGGAGAAAAAATTGGAATTGACTGTTACAATCACAGCAAGTACTGAAAGAATAAATTAAAAATCAAGTATCACCCCAAGAAAAGCAAAATAATTTGTCTCTTTTTTTCTCTTACAGAAACATCTAATTTAATCATGCTTTGGGCTGGGAACTGGAGTGATTTGCTTTCCTATAAAAATGTATTTGTTAAGATACGAGGGAAGGTGGCAAGCTTTGCAAGGTGTGTAAAAGGCAAATGCCAAGCCTTTGTGAGGATGCAAGTGTGGGCAAAGAATGTGGGGCTTGGATCTTGAGAGCAATAGAAAGCTATTGAACCACGTTGAGGCAGGAAAAAGACATGACCAGTTTGGGGTTTCATAAAGGTGCCTGTGACTGCCATGTGAAAAAACTTTTGGAGTGAGGCCAGAGGACTGATAGCAGGAAAGCCAGAGAGGAGTGGGAAGATTCAACAGATACTTAGGGCAAAATTGACTGGGATTCATGATTGGATAAAGGGTGAGGGGATAGCAGATAAAGAGCAAAAGCTTCCCGGTTTTTATAGCTGAATGGAGGAAGTCCTATTCCTTGAGATAAAAACACCAGAAAGAACCAGATCTCGTGGGGAAGGAAGGGAAGAATGAGTTTCATTTTGGACACTTGTGTTTGAATTATATGACAAAAACAGCAAGGATAGGAAATAGACAGTTGGACATGTGGATCTAGAGTTCAAAGAAGTGGCTTAGTCTATACTACTAATTCCATTTTTTTATGGTAGAATAAAAATGGTAGATTGATGAGATGTGTCACTTTTGCACCAATTAAATGTGATGCCCCGAAGTAGCATAAATAGAGCAAAGAGGACTTCTCCAGAATCTAGATTGTATAGGTCACAGCTTTCTCCTCACAGAACTTCGGACTGCCCATCCCCTCCAGAAAAGACGCAAGTCAGCACGTATTTTGGGAACACTACGGTCTGTGGTCTTGTTCTCACTACTAAAAGACATCTGCTTTGGCCATACTTGCCAACCCTTTATTCTGCTTTTTAGGCTGGGATAATCTTAAAATTTCAGCACTTCCTGACTTTTGAGGCCATCTGCCAGCCACATCCTCAATCCACAGCCACACGATCCCTGAGCCCAGAAGGTATAATTAACCTGGGGCCTGGGATCACACAGCCCAATGTCCACAGGGGCCATGCTTAAATTGAGCCACTACCCAGCTCCATCCTGCCATTGTCATGCAGAAATACCCAGTATTGCTGGAGTTTATAAAAGAAACTGAAAATGTGGAAGGGTAGGGGTAGGGGGCAAAAAAAAAAAAACACATGAAATCTCTCTACTCTTAAATGTTTAGTTCAAATCTTTTTAAAAGACCAGCTGGGGCCGGGCGCGGTGGCTCACGCTTGTATTCCCAGCACTTTGGGAGGCCGAGGTGGGCGGATCACGAGGTCAGGAGATCGAGACCACGGTGAAACCCCGTCTCTACTAAAAAATACAAAAAATTAGCCGGGCGTGGTGGCGGGTGCCTGTAGTCCCAGCTACTCAGAAAGGCTGAGGCAGGAGAATGGCGTGAACCCGGGAGGTGGAGCTTGCAGTGAGCCGAGATCGCGCCACTGCACTCCAGCCTGGGTGACAGAGCGAGACTCCATCTCAAAAAAAAAAAAAAAAAAGACCAGCTGGGCCAAACAAAACTATATATTGGGTGCAATGTACACTGCCCAGGTGACAGAGGCACTAAAATTTCAAATCACCACTAAATAACTGATCGATGTAACCAAAAAGCACCTGTTCCCCAAAAACTACTGAAATAAAATTTTTTTTTTGAGACAGAGTCTCGCTGTCTCCCAGGCTGAAGTGCAGTGGCCCGTTATTGGCTCACTGCAAGCTCCGCCTCCGGGGTTCACGCCATTCTCCTGCCTCAGCCTCCTGAGTAGCTGGAACCACAGGCGCCTGCCACCACGCTCAGCTAATTTTTTGTATTTTTAGTAGAGACGTGGTTTCACCGTGTTAGCCAGGATGGTCTCGATCTCCTGACCTTGTGATCCGCCCACCTCGGCCTCCCAAAGCACTGGGGATTACAGGCCGGTGCCACTGCACCCGGCCAAAATTTTTTTAAAAACTCTCACAGAGCCCGCTTGGACCCAGGGCCGTCAGTGATTGACTTTTTGTCCCACCAGTGCACGTGCACGACATTCATATTCATATTCATTCATTAATTCTCCTTAATTGATGCTCCTTCCTACCAAATCCGAATGCATCCTCAGAATCCATCCCAATACAATCCTCCAGGGAGGTAATAATCCACATATTCAGAGCTGCACATGAGTTGAAACTTATTTGCCATGTCTATTCTCCTTTGCAGGAACATGAGAACACCACAACATGTTCCAAATAAAATCCTCCTTTCCTCCTTTCAAAAAAACCAGAACTGCCTTGGGGCACACACACAAATGAGAGAATCCTTTTGGTTGCTGCTTCTATTGGCACATATTGTGTTATGAGTCTATAAACTATTCCTATTTCCTTTGCACCTTGTCTCTGCTCAGCGACCTCTTAAGTGCCACTGTAGTTCAGTTAAATCAACATCTTTTTCTATTCACTCTTGGCCTTCACTTCTCTCAACTTTTTTTGAAATGTCAACAGCATTTTCCTACACCTTGTCCTGATTAAAAGTGAGAAAAACCTGGATGCTTTTCTTTGCCTAATTCTCTAATGTGACGATAACTGATGAAAATGACTTTTCATACACTGACCTCAGAACTCAAGGGCAATAGGGAGGAATCTGCAAGTTCCTGTACTTCTTTCTGCAAAGTGACTCCTTTTGTTTTCATCTGAGTTTAAACGAATTGAAGAAAGGGTTCTCATTCATCTCAATTAGTGGAAAAGCAATCATCTTCCCATGTAAAATTGAAGCTTTAGCAGGCACCTCTCCTTGCGAAGGCATGAAGCTGAAGACTTAATTTAAGCCAAACAAGAGCATTAAGAGGATGTATTCCTTTAGAGCTATACTCCATCAGGGGCCTTGAATGCCAGTTATTGGCTTTTTAGCCAAAGTAAAAGATCTTTCTGCTATTGTTTTTATAGATCACTATTAAGAAAAGAATAGCAGTTAGTCGATTATCAAGTTTCCTCTGGTGGGGGCAGAGGGAGGAGGAATTATAGTCTCATGTGGTGCATAGCAGTTGCATTCATTTGCTTGGGCTGACCCAACCAAGTCCCACAGACTGGATAGCTTGAATAACAGAAGCTCATTTTCTCACAATGCTGGAGGCTGGAAGTCTGAGATTAAGGTGTGGGCTGGGTTGATTTCTTCTGAGGCCTCTGCCCTTGGCTTGTAGATGAGTATCTTCACAAGGACTTCCTCCATGCATGCCTGTGTCCCAATCTCTTCTTATAAATTCAACAGTCATTGTAGATTAAGGCCCACCCTAATAACCTCACTTTAATTTAGGTACCTCTTTAAAGACCCTATCCTTAGATACAGTAACATTCTGAGGCACTGGGAGTTAGGACTTCAACATATAATTTCAAGGGGACACAATTCAACCCATCACAGGGGCCTTGAGCATAACTTACATTACAGCACCATGTAAGTTTTAGTGAGAAGTGATGGAAACTAATTCATGTCAATAAGAACGAAAAATGAGTAATAATAATAATGAATACAAGAAAGAAAGAAAATGCTCTAAGGCGGAAATGCAATCCTGCTTCAGAAAGGGACAGGAACTACAAAAAACTCCTAAGCTACATTTCCTCTCCCCACTGTTTCCTCTGCAGATAGGCTTATTCTCCCTCCACAAGTATGCTTTCTTTTTTCCTCATTTCATAAGATAGAAAATGGTCCCCACTCTTTCAAGCTTACGTAGAACAGGCCCTGCCATTTATCCAGACAGACTGGAAAGACTTCAGTCCTGATTTCCAGGGGACAGAATCGGATTGCCCCAGCCTGGGTTAGGTGTTCACCCTGATCCAATCAGTTACAACTAGGTGGCAGTGTGGCCACCTATTTTAAACATGGCTGCTTTGGGCTCATCTTTGTGAATTAGGATGATTCACTTGGAAAAGGAGATACAGATCCATGATCACTGGCCTGTAAGTAGGCTAGATGCTCTAAACTTGTCACTTATGTGGGTAAAAATATTTTTTTTCTGCATGTCCCATTCTTTCTTGTCAGACTTCAGCACCTATTTCTTCTGCTAACTAGCTTAGCTAGATACTTCTCTTCTTGAAGCATAGACAATAGGTAACTATAGCAACTGGTTGTACAGGTAATTGCTATAAAACATTGCCCAGGGGTTAGAAAGCCATGGAGACACTGATCCCTACATTCGACTGAGGCATTAGTTCACAGCTAAGGTGAGTTTCTTGTCTCCAGAACAATCAATGTTTTACCTTGAAAAATAAAGAAAAGTGTGTGCACCACAATTCTGCCTGAAAGCTCGGGCATTGAAGTGGGCCCAGGAGGTGGAATTTCAAACAAGACTCACCTTTTCATCTTCCAGGTCCGTGACTTGGTTAGGTCTCAGTTGTCTCTAATCTTCTCCTTTGTCATCGTGGCTTCAGCTGTCCAGCATTTCCAGGGGCAGGCTAATGAGGAAAGACACAGGTTCAGTAACATAACCTTTAGATCTAATAAGACAGTATTCCCTCAAATGCAGTTAGCTCATCCCCAGAGGTCCAGCCAGCATCATAGGCATCCTGGAATCCTTCAGTTCCTGTTGATTTCTTCCTTGTCTATTCACTGTCACCTGGAATTCAGAGACACAAGGAAAATATCCTTTCCTCTCGTCCCCTATTTTAAACCAAACATAGCATTGGAGTGACTTACTTTAGAATGGCTAAGATAAAGAAACAGACATCATCCAGGGATTTATGGGCTCATGTCTTCCCTTGCCAAAAGAGTTTGGGAGACAGCTCAGTGATTAAGCACATGGATCCAGGAGCTAGGCTACCTAGGCTGAAAGTCCAGCTCTGTCACTTTCTAGCTCTACCTTCAGCATGTTATTAACCTCTCTGTGCTTCTTCAGTTTTCTTGTAGAGTGGCTATAATGATTAAATGAGATAATATACGTAAAATGCTTAGAACTATGTAATTTATTGTTATTTGGGTATTTTTTTAACTTCATTTTATTTTTGAGACAGTCTCACCCTGTTGCCCAAGCTGGAGTGCAGCAGCGTGATCCCAGCTCACTGCAACCTCTGCCTCCCAGGTTCAAACAATTCTCATGTCTCAGCCTCCTGAGTAACTGGCATTACAGGTGTGCACCACTACACTCGGCCAATTTTGGTATTTTTAGTAGAGACAGGGTTTTACCATGTTGGCCAGGCCAATCTCAAACCCCTGACCTCAAGTGATCTGCCCGCATCAGCCTCCCAAAGTGCTGGGATTACAGGTGTGAGTCACTGCACCCGATTTATTGTTATTTTTATTGCTACAGCTATAATATAAAATCTTACCTGAAGAACCACTAAGGGTTGGACTATGGCAAAATGTAGGGAAGTTCCTTCCCTTTTACCATTCAGGACCATCCTGCCTCCTTTTATTGCATTCTCCTACCATTCAAGCATTTGGGAGCCTCACGCAAATTTCCCGTACCAGCACGCACCCAGATCTCACCCGTATGGTAACAGCACTCTCTAGATCTTGTCTTTTACCCTTCCCTTACCCTCATTCCCCATTCTATCTTCTCATCACAAGGTCAATGTCCAGTCCTTATCGCCAATGCATGCTGTCATCACCAGTAGGAGTAAAAAAAGAAGACAGAACTCCTCAGGATCCCTAAATGACCAAAGGCAAAACCAAGGTTAAATAATGAGATTCATCCCTGAGGCAATGCTAGAACTTATGGAGAGCTCCAGAACTCAGAAGGCACAGTTCCTTTCCACAGTGCCATAGGGCCAGCCTTGTAGCTCAAAGTAGCTGCTTTTTCAACTGAGCATCTGCCTCCTCATTGGTCTTCCAGCTCTTGATTGGCCTCACTTTAATCCACCTTTGAGACTTCCATAATCTTTCTAAAACTCAAAATCTAATTATTTCACCCTTCTACACCAGACCCTTAATGCATGTCCTAAATGCATACTGCCATGCCTGTCCTTCACACATACCTGGGTGAAAACACACCATACTCATTTGCACTTATTTATTTACTTATCACCGCCACCCCCCCCCCCCACAATAGATTATGAGCTTCTGGAGATGAAGGATTCTGTCTATTTTGTCTATTCAACTTTCTATTCCCACTATCCAGGAGAATAGAAATTATAGTTCAATGGTAGGTGGCATCGTTCCAAATAAAATTATCAAAATATCATAGGAGTTCAGAGATGAGAAAACAATCTAGAACACTTAATACAAGCCCTTTATTTACACGAATTTCTCTGAGAAAAATACCCCCAATATCTTCTGTTCGCTGTCTTATGGGTTTTTTCTACTTTTTGTGCTATAACTCCCACCCATACCCGTCTACAGCAATCTATACAATTGGTCATGCCAATTATACTAAGTAGCTCCTAAAGCTGTCCTTTACCTTCTAGACTCACTACAATTATCTCAGTTTGGGTCCCCTTACTCTCACCTGGACATTGACATCAGCCTC
Organism: Symphalangus syndactylus; assembly: GCF_028878055.3. Lineage (NCBI taxonomy): Eukaryota > Metazoa > Chordata > Mammalia > Primates > Hylobatidae > Symphalangus > Symphalangus syndactylus. Next base: position 19,622,581 of record NC_072428.2, read on the forward strand.
CCTTTTTGGTCACACGACAAATTCTTTCTCCAATCCACTAACCCAACTCTTTCCAAAAAAAATTTTTTTTTTCCAAGACAGAGTCTTGCTGTGTCATCCAGGCTGGAGCACAGTGGCGTGATCTTGGCTCACTGCAACCTCCACCTCCTGGGCTTAAGCGATTATCCTGCCTCAGCCTCCCGAGTAGCGGGGATTACAGGTGCCCACTACCACGCCCAGCTAATTTTTGTATTATTAGTAGAGATGGGGTTTCACCACGTTGGCCAGGCTGGTCTCGAATTCCTGACCTTGTGATCCGCCCACCTCAGCTTCTCAAAGTGCTGGGATTACAGGCATGAGCCACTGCAGCCGGCTCTAAAAATTTAATTAGATCGCAAACCACACTCTCTTCCAGATAAGATATTCGAAGGATTCCTATTGCCCAACAGGTATATTTTTTAAATTCGCACATGTCCCAGGAGCCCCCTTTGGCCCCTACCTCCTTTACAGTCTCATCTCCTACCACTCCACTTACCCATCAGCCTGCAGTCTAGCCACAGAAAACCACAGGCCATTGGTATGCCGGTCCAGGGTTCTTGTGTAGTGAGTCGTTTATTGTAAGTGAAATATCTCCATCATCCACCCCTGAACCAGTTAACCTGGTTAACTTCTACCCATTTTTCAAGACCCAACTCAAAAGACAATTCCTTCAGAAACCTTCTATGATTCCCTTCTGAAATAATCAATTACACCTTCACTATTCACTTAACACAATATATATGACAAAGTACTCTAAATATTTGCCTGTCTATTTCTCACTTTACTGTAATATCCTTGAGGTCAAGGGACAATTCTTATGAATCTTAGCATTTCTTCAGCATGAAACCCGGTATCCAGAATAGAATATGAGCTGTAATAAATATTCGATGAGTGAGTGAGGGAGGGAGGGAGAAGGTGCTATTCTTTATATACAAAGATGATACCACTACTATCCCATCAATAGATTATACCTTTGGATATGTTTTCCAACATTGGGAGGGTTTACATGGATACACTCCCATTCCATCATCCTTTTTACCCTGGGATCAATGATCCCAGCATGGCTGAAGACATTAAACAGACTTTGTGCAGGGACAAAACCAACTGGCTGCACCCAAATGGAAATCCTGACCTTGACCTCATCAGTATCATTCACTCCCCAGCTGATCCTTGGCCTTACCGTAAGGTCAGCATGCAGCATAGTTTGGCATAGCTTGCGACTGAGAAATGTAAGAGCAATCTTCTTCAACCTTCAGTGAGACTGAGATCACATGTGCAACATGTCAATGGATGAAGTTTTCCTTCCTGACTTCCTCTAATACAGCATAGCAAACATGGTGACGGAATAAAGTTGAAACTAACAACTTGAGTGGTTGATTAAGCTCCTCAGCTTCACTCCTCTGCTAATCAACTACAAAAGCCTTCAAAATACACACCAACGTCAGAGAGATTTTGTCACTTAATTACTATAAAACAACCCCACAGGTTAATGCATGCTTTAATCTCAAAGTAGTGGCAGTAACCATTTTGTTATTTATATCAATTGCATAGTTAGAATCAAATGCAGAGATTTCAGGCCCTTTAATGTGAGATAACATCTGATTTAATAGGACAGAAACAGCATATCCTTCCATCCACCCCCAATACCTCTTCCTCAAAATTTGACCTACCATTTTACCATGGTCTGAAATTCTAGAACCAGAAATGTACTCCTTTGATCTTTTTTCTGTTAAAATGCAAATAACATACAGGATGGATCATATATTAAACGATGGTCAATGAGCATGCCTTAGATTTGGCAAATTTAGCCATTTTTCCAGGGTCCTGATGTTTACAGGGAATTGAAAGACTACTGGAGACAATAACCTGAGTGGTTGAGGCAAGTGCACCGTCAAGGGTAGAAATAAAAGGGGCAAAAGAGGAGTGAGGGTCTGCGAAAGGAAACCTCACCTGTTTTATGTCTGTACTTCCCGCATGACTTTGATAAAATTGCCGACAATTGCATGGAACCAAGAGGTCGAGGAGTCTTTACCTAGCATCCTATTTTGCAGGATTGTGTTACTGAAATTTTCTTCCTCTGCATCACTAGCATCCCAAGAATGAGGCAGCATGAATTCCAACTCAGTGCTTCACTTTATACAGTGCGCATATTTCTGACAAGTTAGGGGTAAATAATTTTTATAAATCAAATCATAATATAGGTTTGCCAAGTGAGAATTGGTGAGGAGATCCTCTTGAATAGTAAAAATGTCTTGACTCTTTTGTATAAATGCATGCTATTATAAATCAGGCTTGCTTGCCAAGAGGCACACTTACATTGTATGTTCTCTGTTTCTTTCTCTCTCTCTCTTTCTCTGAACATTTAGAACTCTATAACACTACTGATTTAATTTAGAAAACGCCTGCTCAGGTGAGCAAGGTTTTGCAGGAATGTCCTGATGATTTCATTATGCCTCCATGAGATACACAGGGTAAATAAACATTATCATCCCCAAACTGGTAAGAGATTTGTTTGTCTGATAAGTTAGCAGAGGAACAAGAAGTCAATCTCCTTTCATGGAAAACAGAAGAGACCCCAGGAACTAGAAAAGAGACTTGGCTTTTAGAGTGAGAACAACTGATAAAAATATATTTGAACAAAAGCCTCAGTTTCACCAATATTGTTAAAAGAAATTTAAGAATAATGATGGTATGATCATTGTGTTATATGAAGTTAGCCACTCAAGTTGCTTTCAACATGGATTAACAATCTAATGGGTGTTGTGACTAGAAAAGTATGTCTTGTATCTCATCAACTTAACTTGGCTTGCACACAATGATGGTTAAGAATATTTTCTCTGAAAAAAAAAAAACATGACTTTTTTAGGTGGTATCTGGGGATCAAGTGAATCATATCCCCAAAGAACTTGGAAACAAGGAGCCCCACTGACAGATAAGTCAACACTGAATAGGAGGAAACAAAGTCTACGGGATTCTTTACTGAAACATAATCAGTGATTTGGGGACCTCAACCTGACCCAAAAGGAACATTTTTCAAAACTATTTGCATCCTTTTCCTCTAAATCCTTAACAATCTACTGATTAATAATGTAGCTCAAGTCCTGCAAAAGGAGCCATCCAGGCACAGAGAGAAGTCATCCCTCACTGTAAATAATCACATTGGCATTCCAGTTTATTCATCAGTCTCATGTGGACTGCATTAGTATCTGTCACCTTAAACCTGATCAATTGTGAGTACGCTGATAAGGCACAATATCTGTACCCCATGGACAGTGGTACATTCACAAAACTGCTGCTGTGTGATACCAGTAAGCTGTTCTATGGCTTTATCCTTTCCTTGGACATTGATCTTTCCCCAAACTTTTCACCACTGTTTAAAATTTGATTTTCTTTAATGGTATTACTTAAAAAGCAGTACCTATGCAATACCAAATGAGCTATAGGATCTATTTCACCTGGTCAGTGAAAACTCAGTCGAAATTATTTAGCATCAATGGCAGAGATGCAAGCTTAGACTTGACTACGATCTTTAATAACACCTGAGGTTAAATTTTTTTAGTGCAACAGCCCCTTTCAGAATCTGATGAAAGCCATAGATCCTCTCGACATAAAATTGCACAATCAAAAGATTTGGCATTTTGAATGGTCCATGGATCCCACCTACAGACTGCTATATAAGAAGTCTGATCTTATGCAAATCCCTCACGTTGTAATGGGGAAACTGAGGCTCAGTGAAGGGAAATGACTAACCCAAGGTTGCACAACTGGGGTTTGATGCCTTCCCAAGAACAATCAATGGGTTTAAGTGAAATATCGAATACCTTTCAACGGCAGAAAGAGAATTAGGCCTTTAACATCTCCAAACCAAGTCATATGACCAATCACTTTTTCACTATATAACAAATCATACTTACATCAAGTAGACACTTCCCATAATGTGAAAACCAGTTGGTCAATTCTGCTTGGGTACCAGCCTCCCCTGGGACATGAAAAGGGATCCAGAAGGATCTCATGACCCAGGTGACCCCTATTCTCTAAGCCAAACTGCATTTTGCCATTCAACTCTTGGCTCTTTATTTTTGTCTTTAAAAGTGGGAAAGCAAAATTGAGCAACCCAATCTGGAAAAAATTCCAGGCGTTATCAGTGCTTCCTCCTGCAGCCTGGAATATATTAGGCAAACTTTGGGTTTCTCCAGTGATTTCAAACAATTATAAGAAGAAACTCACAATTGGCTAAAAATAGCCAATTTATCCAAACAGACTAAGCTGGTTAAGGAAAACAGACAATCTAAAGGATCGAGGAAGGTTTTTTCCTAAAGCAGTTTCTCTGTGAAACATTAGCCAACATTTCTATGGTGTTTTGTATTTTCTGAAGTGATTTCAGATGAATGCATATATCAATCTAGCAAAGAAAAGGAAAGAAGCAACAAATCCTATGAGCGGTGCCCTTGTATCAAATATTTCACTTCTAAAACAACTCAGAAGTACTATTTTTACCCATAAGGAATCAGACTCAGAGTGGCTAAGTAATTTGAACAAAGTCACATAGTAGTCAGCAAAGCCAGGATTCAAATCCTGATATCTGAGTACAATCCTGTTTTCCAGACGACAGAGGGAGGTTATGGGAAGTTAAGTCATTGGCCTCGTATATCTAGCAACTAAGTTATAGGGCCTATATTTGAATTCACATCTCTAGATCCTAAAGCAAGCATTCATTCTATTGAGTCAGTATCTCTCAACATTCTCTGCAAAGCACCTAAATGAAAATCACCCAGTTACCTGTCCTTTAGAGAAAACAGGTCCAGCATCAGCGTTCTAAAAGCATGACTTCTAGACCAGCTGCATCCCCGTTACCTGTGAACTTGTCAGAAACATAAATCCCCCAGCCCTACCATAGACCTATAGGATCGGAAACTCTAGAGGTGAAGTCCAGTGATCTGTAGTTTGATAAGTCACCCAGGTGATCCTGATGCCTGCTAAAATTTGAGAACCACTGATCTAGCAGCATCCTTTCCCTTAATCTCCTCCATGAAAGCAACTTATTCACACCTGAACCTTTTCTAGGGCAAACAATTGTAACCCTTGTAACCTCACCTTATTAACCATTGAAAGGTACTCAGTATTTGATCTATGCCCATAATACTCGGGAAGGCACCAAATCCCTTGGCGTTTGATCACACCACCAAATTTCATTTTAGTCTCTTCCTCAAACACAATTAAAAAACAGAGGACTCGAGGGTCTGCTGAAAGAATTAAACCTGAACTTGTCCTCAGAAATTGACTTCTAAAGAAACGAAAAAGATTCCAACAATATCATTCGCATAAGAGCATTTCACGTCTCTGAACAGAGTTTTTTCCATGCAGAAACTTAGATTAGAAAATGGAGTTTCCTCCAAGAGAATCCACCAGGGTGGGTTGTAAGGCTTTGTTTTAGAGCTGAGCTTGGCAACGTGACGATGGTGTGTGGGCTTTTCTCAGTTTCCTTATTTCTTGGTGGGTGGTTTGTTTTATGACACTAAATGTTCTTCTCAAGCAGGTGTTGGCTAGATGGGATAAAACTAATTACTCTGATGTTGGGGAAAACCGGGTCTAGAAGACTGAAATTCAGACTTGTCTGTGTTATTTGCTGGAATTACATGAGTGCTCTAACAAGGGGTGAAAATGTATTACTTTTCCTGGAGTATGCTACATTTTATCAAGGAAAACACAATCAGTAGTACCAAATACAAGTATAATGTCAGCTGGTTAAACCAACAAGATCCTGCATCTCCCAATTTATTGCTTAGCAATTGAATTCACCTGGAGTCAGGACAGCCACGGGTAAAGGTCCTGCAAGGAATGATGCAACATTGCCATCTTGTGGTTTCCAGCTGAAAATGGCTGAGGCAGAAATAATATCCACCCCCATTAAAACAGGCTTCTCTTAAGTGTTTGACCTTTGCATTTTCAGCTGAGAATTCTGCTGGTAGGGAAGAGACAAGGTCTATTTCCGGATGGACACAAGACAAAGTACTAACTGGGTAATCAGGTTTACCCGCCTGAGCTCCCATTGTCCCCTCTCGTTCGATTCATTGAGTTCTCGCCCCACTCTGCTCGTCTTGTTATTAATAGTAGCTACTGTATGACTCCAGCTTCATCAGCCTCTGCCATTCCTGAATCTCAGCTGCCAGCCATTTAAGTGTGGCTCAGAAATCTAAATCACAGGTCCTGTTCCCTTTCTGATTCTCCAGGTTTCAGAGCCCATGCCCAACCCATTAGGAACCAAATCTTATCCTGGAAAAGAACAGAAACTCAGACACTCTAACAGTGATCACTCCAGCAGTTCACCTGCCTGATCTTCAACATTTTTTACTTCTTTATTAATCATGTAGGACTTAAGATTAGTGTAAATATCAAGGAGTCTGACAATCCATCGATAACTTTAGGGAAAGAATTTTCAAAATGAATCAAAGACATATCAGTAAACTTATGTATCCGCAAAAAAAAAAATCCCCCAAATTTGCATTAGTTTACTTTCTAGATTCCAATAGCATTTGCTTACTTATAATTAGCCAGTGAAAAACCTGACCACGTACAATGTACCAAGCACTGGGCCATGTGTTTTGGATAAGATAATAAAACAGACCTGGCCACAGCAAACATATTGCTGGCCATCTAAGAGGGAGGACATATTTCATTTTTAAAAATCTATCATGGATATCAGTTTTACAGAGGAGGAGAAGTACAAAGTACAATTGTGGAATCCCTCTGTTAGGTTTTCTCACCTTTGCCATGAGGCAGCAGGGTGGTGTCACACCAAGAGCATGGGTCTTAGATCTAGGTTTGTATTCCAACCCTCACACTCAGCAGCTGGTAATGAGGACAGGTCAGTTTAACTCTTGGAGCCTCAGTTTTCTTATAACCAGAATCAATACACATTTCTCTACTTCATGAGAATAGCAAGAGGATTAAATGTGATATTGCATGAAAAGATGTTCAAGTTCCTGGCACAGAATAAATGGTAGCAACTTTCCCTCTCCTTTCAACCAGGATGCTTCTGATAAGTCACTTGGTAACTTCTTCACAACTTTGCCTTAGAGCTGATGTGCAGTACTTAAAGACTGAAAAGTGAATTTATTATCCACCCCCTCAAAAATTCTGGTTACTCTATTTTTTAAGAGTTATCCCCATTTATTAATGACCCTACTGCATGACAGGGCCTGGCCAGGTCCTCTATATCCATGCTATTTCTAATTCTCGAAACTTTAAATACTACATTTCAAAGCTAAACACACATACAATTAATATCTGGAAAGTCTCATTATCTGCAGTGGAAAGTGAAGGCTCCTTCTTTCTCCTAGTATGAATGACAGCTTTGGTGTTTCCTAATTAAGAAGTTAAATTCAAAATGTCTTATCCTCATCCCTAGAGGCAAGCTGGCACTTAATGTAAAATGAAACATTTGGGATGACCATTTGAAGGCACAGTAGGAGATTTAAAAGAATATGTATATCTGTTTGCTGGAATCTGCTTGCTAGCAGCTCTGGTCAAACTCATGCTAATTCTCTCATGCTCTCTCTCAGCTCTTCTGAATCGGCCAGGAAAGATCTTTTTTTCCATATTTCCTCCAGCTTGGGAGGCACTGCTTCCTGCTGATGTCTTTATAAACTGGAGTCTAACTTTGGAGTTTACAGAGAAGGCTAGGAAATGTTCATTTCTAAAAGAATTTTAAGAAACATGAAAAAACCCACACACTGTAGCAGGATCAATATTCACTTATACTGCACTCCGAAGTACAAAAATAAATAGCCTTTTTATTCTTCTGTAATTGATCTGGTCTTCTTCACAGGCTTTCACCCAGTTGATGGCAAGAGAAATAGATACTTGTCTGACCTAGTAATTTAGACTTCCTGGACATCATCACATCTCTGCTTGAATGACCTGGGTAAATGCTCAGGGTTTTAGAGACTGAGCTCCCTTCCCTTGCTCCTCCTACGATGCATCTTGGCTATGGGAGAAAGGATGTGGCTCATGCAACCCTGAGGAGGCAGAGGGGAGGGGGCCGGCTGGAGTCCTAGAGAGGTAAGTTGGTATCTGCTGCAGAGGGCCCAGGCTGGGCTGGCCCCTGGAGACTACCGAGGCATGACCTTGTGCCCTGGGCATTCTGCTGGGGCGTCTCTATAAAGTCTATGGCTGTTATAACTCAGGATGCCGGACTCAGCTCTTGCTTGCAGGGTGGACACATCCAAGGCCTGGCCAGGAAGCCCTGCCCTGCTGTGCTCAGCAATGTGGCTCCTTTGTCCATGAAAGCAACCCCTTCCTGCCATATTCCCCAGTCAGGGTCTACAAAATTCAGCAGCTAGCCCTAGGGCATGAGGAACATTCAGTCATCTGAAAGTTAAGAGATATTCAGGAAAGCCAAACCCAGGTTATCCTCAGCCTAACCAGGCTATGCTGACAAGTGTCCTTTAATGAAGCTGCCCACAGAATGCTAGAGGGGCAACCTGTGAAACAAATCCACTCCTAGAATAACAAGACGCTGGTGGTACACACACACACACACACACACACACAAGCATGCACTTCTCATCTTCTGGGTTCAGGCCCAGGAAAAAAAAAATCAAAACCTGTGTGTTCACCCCTTCCTCATTCCCTGGGCCCCCTCTTTTCACAATGCCATGTAAGAAGAGGTAGACTTGAGTTTTTGCTTCTTCTAACAATTGTTCTCCTTTGGGGCATTAAATCTTGTGCCCTGCCTGCTATCAGGCAAGGGGAGTAGCCTCTAGACTTGTAAAATCTTAATGCTTTAATCACCTGAGGCCTACTTCTTGAACTGGTAAAAACAAACAAACAAAAGCCAGGGGAAGGAGTAAAAGGAGTTTAAAACATCTAAAATTCTGTTTTACTGCAGAACCAAAAAATACTACTTTAAATATCAAAATTGGAATACTAACTTTTTGTATCCCTCTTGTAACCATTCTAAGAGGCAGGAGGATGCTCAAGTAAACTACAGAGATTATGTGTAGGGAAGTGCAAAAGAAAAAGAAATCTCAAAAATACCATCCTATTGTACTCCATCATGGCTCTCCAGTTCAATTCTCCAGATCCTTACTGAGTATCCACTACATCTTCACCATTAGAGTACTACAGGCAGCACAGAAAGGATACGACGCCGTTTGTGGCTTCGAGGAACCTCAATCTAACAGGAAGAAGGACTCTACTCTTGAATAACAAAGGGCAAGATCAGACTTGCACAAATGAGTGGCGAAGGCAATAAATGCTAGAGCTGGTAGTTCAAAAGGCACTCTGCAGAGTTCTCATTCCTCTTCCTCCTCTGCTATTGTGAAGTTCTTTATTTTTTTTAATCTCCCTGCTGCTTAAAGGGAAAGCACTGAAGCAAAGAGAAAGCAAGCCACCACTGCACGCTCATGGCTGCAGACAGCCCTTTTGCCAGCATCCAACAATTCCCTGAGGTATAAGCAGAGTGGATGAGGACACCTACAGGGTCTCAATTTTGCATATGCAATTTGTGCCCATAATTATTTTGATCGCTTCACGGGTCACATAAGGCTTTTCGAAGCAAACATCCACTAATTAAATATTATGCAAAATGTCTTGTTCTGTGCAGGCTTCTATATGTGAAGTACATGCTACTAAAAAATCTTATATCAAAACATGTCTGCATTGGTTTCATTAAGACCCTTTAAGAGAGTGGTGGATGTGATTTAAGAAAGTCTATTTTGAGGCCGAAGTGGGTGGATCACTAGTTCAGGAGATCGAGACCATCCTGGCTAACACGGTGAAACCCCATCTCTACTAAAAATACAAAAAAATTAGCCGGGCGCGGTGGCGGGTGCCTGTAGTCCCAACTACTCGGGAGGCTGAGTCAGGAGAATGGCAGGAACCCAGGAGGCAGAGCTTGCAGTGAACTGAGATGGCACCACTGCAGTCCGGCTTGGGCAAAAGAGCGAGACTCCGTCTCAAAAAAAAAGAAAGTCCATTTTGTATATGTGCCACATTTTCTTTATCCAGTCTATCACTGATGGGCATTGGGTTGGTTCCAAGTCTTTGTAGCCATAAAAAAGAATGAGTTCATGTCCTTTGCAGGGGCATGGATGAAGCTGGAAGCCATCATTCTCAGCAAACTAACACAGGAGCAGAAACTCAAACACCGCATGGTCTCACTCACAAGTGGGAGTTGAACAGTGAGAACACATGGACACAGGGAGGGGAACATCACACACCAGGGCCTGTCGGGGGGTGGGGGGCAAGGGGAGGGAGAGCATTAGGACAAATACCTAATGCATGCGAGGCTTAAAACCTAGGTGGGTTGATGGGCGCAGCAAACCACCATGGCACATGTATACCCATGTAACAAACCTGCATGTTCTGCACATGTATCCCAGAACTTAAAGTAAAATAAAAAAATAAAAAATAATTTAAAAAAAGAAACAGTCCATTTACATAGAGACTTAGAGGATGTAGAACTAAATGTTTCCAATGTTATTCTGGATTGTGTGTTTTTCTTTGCTTTTAAAAAAAGATTAGCATAAACATTTAATAAGCCAAATAGAGCATGAAGTGTAACATCCAGAAGTCAAAATTTCTTATACTGGCCGGGCGCGGTGGCTCACGCTTGTAGTCCCAGCACTTTGGGAGGCCGAGGCAGGCGGATCACGAGGTCAGGAGATCGAGACCACGGTGAAACCCCGTCTCTACTAAAAATACAAAAAAATTAGCCGGGCGTGGTGGCGGGCGCCTGTAGTCCCAGCTACTCGGAGAGGCTGAGGCAGGAGAATGGCGTGAACCCGGGAGGCGGAGCTTGCAGTGAGCCGAGATTGTGCCACTGCACTCCAGCCTGGGTGACAGAGCGAGACTCCGTCTCAAAAAAAAAAAAAAAAAAAAAAAAAAAAATTTCTTATACTTACTTTTCTGTAGGTATCTCATTTGAGAATCACTTAGATTTCTGCCAAAAGGAAAACACAAGAAGAGAGTCCAGGAGAACTGCTTGTGGACAGGGTCAGGCAGACAGATGGACAGACAGATGGACAGACAGGAGGAAAGAGAGAAAGTCACCTGTGACTGACACAGTTTTTCCACCTCTGAAATCAGATCACAAATTCTCTTTGTTTTCTTCAGTCTCCTGCTCCATGGCCTTGCTCAGTGAATGGATCCACATCTGCTCCATCAGACTGGCCTGAAAAGCCATGGCCTCCATGTGGGCCTTCCCTGTAGACCTGCACGATTAACTCACATGCTGAATCGAATTTCTCTCCTGTACAAACAAACCTTCAGTACTTAATACCATAGAGACAAAGATAATTCTTTCTCCACAAAGGTTTGATCATTTGAGGCTATAAAACAAACTGACAGTAGATTAACAGGAGAAAAGGTATGCAAATTTACTACGTGTACATGCACATGGAAGCCACACGAAATAGAAGACCCGAAGAAGGACTGACGACGGAAATTTTTATAACTGTACAAAAAACTAGAGGCTGGGGCTCCTGGGGGAAGGTGGTGACAGATTCTGGGGGGATAAGGGGAGGAAGCCATGGACAAGCAAAACCTGTCTTATTATGCTGAATTATCTCAGGGAGCAGCCCTCAGAAAGAAGAGATGGGAGCTTGTGATTAAGTTCCTCTGCCAGACCTTCAAAAGTGACAGACCTTCAGTCTCCTTTGCCTGTGAGATCATCTTTCCTAGACCTAGAATAGGGGACCTCAGAGAAAACCTCTGCCAGCATCCCCTGTTTGCTTTACCAATGTGGACAGATGCAAATTTCCTCTACAAGATGATAGCTTTTCAGCGCTGTTTCTGTGTCTGCAGTTTTTCTGAATAACCGGCTCAGAATATGCCAAAGAAGTGTATGTGGGGGCGGCGTAGTCTGCTTTCCCACAGCATCCCCAGCCTGCCTTTCTGATTCTCACTCTGTAATCCTCAACGCACAGTCTCAGTGATTCTTCAAGCTCTCCACGGCCTTTAGTCACCTTCTGTTTCTCAAATTTCTTGAAAAGATCAGAGACAGATTTGTCCATGGAGCGCAAGTCTGTACCAAGTTGATCTTTTTCTTTCAAAAGGCCCTCCAGGTATTGCCGGCCTCAGCTCTATCAAGCTCCTTCTGTTTCTGAGCCTCCCCAGTCATCTGGATTATGATCCCTTCAAAACCAACCATGATTTTCCCCATCTCCAGACATTTCACTGGGAGCCCCTCCTACTTGCTTTTCTATTCCAGGCTCTCCCTTCACGAGGCTTTAACCACAGCATCGGGTTCTCCTGGGTGTCCTGCAGCCTTGTCCTTGTCGGGGCGGCACAATGAGCAGAGATGAGCTCACGGCCCCCAGCAGGTCAGGAGTGGTCCCCCACAGAAACAATTAGAGCTAAGACATCAAATTCCACTGGCTTTGCTTTAGACAGACTTCCAGAGCAAGGCTGTGTGCATCACAAATGCTGTTTGTTAGTCTCATTAGCCATAGGACTCAGTTTCTTAGGGCTGTTTCTAGGAAAGGGTCAAATTTAAGGGAGAAAAACTTTTCTCTCAGGACAGACTTCTTCAACAGAAAAGTTGCAAACTACTACAAATAATTTACCTCATTCCCTGTGCCTAGAATATCTGCTCGATCTCTGCAGCTCTCCTCTTTGAGGCCCATGGCGGGCTCTGGGCCCTGCTGGGATCACGGAGATGCTGATAATATGTGTGGGAGGGCAAATACAAATCAGACCAAAAGAAAAGCCAATTCTTTTTGTTGCAAAGAAAAAGGAAAGAGACCTTCCCCCATGCCCTTTGGGCATTTACCTTAGAAAACTAGTAAGTGTAAGCTCTTTCTCTGCTACTTTGAAATGTATCTAAATATTTTTAAAAGCTAAAGAAGCCTCTTACCAATTTTACAACCCAGGAATGTTTCCACAAGGACCTGGGAAAGTCTCTTTGAAATATAATCATTAAGGAAGATAAGGCTCCTATCTCTCAGTTTCCTGGGCAGGGTAGGAACCTAAATTCAGTTGATGCCTGGATCCAAATTGCAAGTCTGCCTCCTATCATAAAGAGGTGGGAATTTCGTTTTTCCCTTGGATAAAGGCTATTATAAAATGCGGATGGTCACCCCCAAATTTCGGGTGATTTTAGAATGAACTGCCTATAACAAATGGTGCCAGCAAGTCCTCTTGAGGATCAGTTCTTGTTTATCCTGAGAACATGTATGTAACGGGTTGCATCTGCTTGGCTATGTAAAAGCGTGAGACTTCTTTCTGTCTTTGCCAGAATCACTTAATGGATTGCCGTGGATGTGGATCCCATTCTGGTTCAATGCTTATTCAATAGTAACACTTTGTTCTCCTATGTTTGTTAGAGAAGTTTACTCGATTGGCAAGAGGTTTTTCTTCCTTTGTGCTTTGTGTATGTGTTCCAGATTTTCCATATTGCATGCTTATTACATATGTGATTTTAAGATATTTTAACATTATGCCATGGGATTAAAATAATTAAATGTATCTGAATGTTTAGTTGCCTTGGGTTAAAATAAAACCAAATAGAAATTAAATATCAGGAAGAATAATTCTATAATATCCTGGATAACCTCTAACATTAACTATTATAGGCCTGATTTCTCCATCTGAGAAATGAGGATTATATAACTCATATTAATCAATTACAGGTTTTTGGAAGCTGTTTAACATCTTCTCGATGTATCCCAAAGTACAGTAAGCATCTGGCTTAAGCACGGTTCTCCAGGCCCTGCTGACTTGTATAAAGCTTTCTCTGATGAAGAGAGGCTTCTTTTGAAAGAATGACTCTTCTGTTAAGAAAGGGAGAAACCGCCGGGAGCGGTGGCTCACGCCTGTAATCCCAGCACTTTGGGAGGCCGAGGCGGGCGGATCACGAGGTCAGGAAATCGAGACCATCCTGGCTAACCTGAAACCCTGTCTCTACTACAAATACAAAAATTAGCCGGGCGTGGTGGCGGGCGCCTGTAGTCCCAGCTACTCGGAGAGGCTGAGGTAGGAGAATGGGGTGAACCCGGGAGGCGGAGCTTGCAGTGAGCCGAGATTGCGCCACTGCACTCCAGCCTGGGCGACAGAGCGAGACTCCGTCTCAAAAAAAAAAAGGAAAGGGAGAAACCAATAGTTCAGTGATTTTCAAGAAGTCAGGATACAAAAAGTAAAGAAAGGGATCTCTTTGACATTAGTATAAAGCTACCACCCTACCTCACCCTAATGATCTATTATAAAAAATTCTGTCAGCAAAATATTCAGAGATTTGCTCATTGAAAGTGTTGTTCATTGTTTTAATTGCACAACATACTTTAAACCCTTTAAACAGTTTCCATACATTTACTTACACTTGAATAATTTCCTGGTGTCGTGTCAAACCCCTATCAACTCCAGTGGGGATGGTACTAGTTTCAAGAGGCCAAAGAAGTGACTAGAGCCAGCAAATGAGACATAGGGTTTTATCAGGGTCTTACATACAAGGGAGAGAGTCTGGTGGTGGCCGGACTGGACAGGATAACTGCATGGGCCAGTGGCACCGGCTGGCCAGAAGAACCACCCTGCATACAGCCCAGTGGCTGCAAGCTGGGCAGGAAAACTGCAACGGCTTGCAAACAGCATGCAGTTTATATAGCATTGGCACTTAACACCCTCCCCTTAATGGCCTCTAACTGGGTGGGTTCATTTAACCCAAAACTCAGGGCCCCATCCCCTGTATGGCCCATGTTCCATGGGATGGCCAGGGGCTCAGATGTTCCTCATAGACAAGGAATGAAAACTTCAGGTCAGCTGCTCCCAGATTCCCTGTCTCAGAACACACATTCAGGTGTGTCTGCCATACCAGGTCATTTTAAGGGTATGCTTACATTATTGCTATCAGATGCATTTACCCTACACTTGGAAATAAATAATGGCCTCATAACAAAGACTAATAATGCTTTTTATTGCATTAAATCTTTTATCAACCCTAAATTTAAATAGGGTCGCGTAAGATAACTAAAGAATAAAAGACACAAGAGGCTCTCTGGTACCTAAATCCCCGCATTAAAACCCACAAGCCACCTATTAGGTTGGGGCAAAAGTTATTGTGGGTTTTGGCATTACTTTTAATAGCAAAAACTACAATTACTTTTGCACCAAAAATGTTAGACTAAGCATCTTTACTAACTTGGATTTTGCCACGAATCACACAAGAAGTCCCCAAATTCCTAAGAGCCACAGAAGAGGCAGCAAAGCTGAACAGTTAAGAGCATAGGTTTGGAATCAAATAGATCTGACTTTGAAACCAGGCAAAACCACTAACTAACCGTGTGACCTTTGTCAGTTTCTTTAATCTCGCTGCAAAGTTTCCTCAGCTGAAAAGTGAGTTAAAAAATTAGATGAGATAATATCCTCATAGCCACTAGATATTGTTCTAGAATTGTTTTATCCAGCTCTGTCATTCAAATATATATCAGAGTTCTTAGCTTTGTATACGCCAGTGTCTCAGTTTATGACTTTGGTAATTTGTCTTTAAAAAAAGGAAGAAGAGGGCTAGTAGCGGTGGCTCATGCCTGTAACCACAGGACTGTAGGAGGATCTCTTGAGACCAGGAGTTTGAGGCCAGCTTGGGCAACATAGTGAGACCCCAGCTCTACAAAAAGTAAACAAAATTTAGCCAGGCATGGTATGTTCATTTTTAGTCCCAGGTACTCAAAACGCTGATGTGAAAGGATCACTTGAATCCAGAAGTTTGGGGCTGCACTGAGCTATGATCACATCACTATACTCCAGCCTAGTCAAACCATGTCTATTAAAAACAAAAACAAAACAACAACAACAAAAAAAAGGTGAGGTTGACAAAATAATTTCACAAATTATCAGGCAACCAAAAGCCAATAAAATCCAGCCTGACCTTCACATAAGGCACACATTCTTTGGTTTGTCCCTTTAAGAAAGCAGAGCTCTGAGTCCACCACTCAGCCAAAAATAACATAAAAATCCAACTGCAGCTCATTCCTATCAGAGAAACTTATTGCTTTCAACCCAATTTATCATTCTGTGTTACAAATCAGCATCTCTACAGTATGCTTCAAATTAATTAAATGACATTCCTTTCCATCCAGGGTATAATCAAGGCAATTTACTTCCAAACATAATCAAGAAATTATATAAAGGAAGATTAAACATACGAGGAATTTTTTCATGTGTGAAGTTAATTGATTTTCATATCTTTTATTTTTTAGGTTTTAAATGAGAATTCTAAAAGAATAGATTTTCCAAAATATCTCAACTCAGCAGAGTTCTGGAATACTTCTTCAGTGAAGATCACACTTTCCACTGAAATAGCTCCCAGGCTATGGGGAACTATGGGACACTCAGGTAGTAAATTTATTATGGGGCTGCCAGTAGCTACATTCAGAGCTCCTGGAACCCTTGACCAGAGTTCCTTCAGAATACTCAGAAGAGGGCAAAAAGAATGATGGAAACATGTTCTTTCTTTCAGTAAAAGCTCAGAGCTATGTATTTTAATAGTTCTTAGAATGGGAGAGTAGTGGAGAGAAAGAACTTCTAGTCTTGTTTGTTCATCTCTGTTCTCTTGAAAAAAGTGTTCACTTGCAATATTCATCACCATAAAGAGGACTGGTAACCTCTGCTGAAAGCCAAAGAAGTGCCTTATTTAGACAATAGACATGGCAGCCTCCATGACAAATGGGAACCCTTAATAGGTTTCCCTGGTCCCAGATCTCTACTCCAGCATTCCTGTGACCCCTTAAACTTCCTCCTGAGTAACTCCAGGGAATTCTTCTCTGACATGGAAATATTGCAGGGGAGTAACATTACGGTACCATGAATAGTCACCACCCATGTTGGCCCACTATCTTCAATGGTTAAGGGTCCCTTTTATCATACACTTCCCCACACTTCCATGGAATCTATGTTTTGAAAGATTTTGCCAATAAAACAAATGAAATTATAACAAACACTCCTTTGATCCTCATTTTTAAAATTAATGTAGGACATAGGAAGTGTCCAATTCAGCACAGGGCCACCAGCATCATCACAGAGAATTGATATAATCCCAATCAAAAGCCAGTAAGGGTGATGCAGAGCCCAGTTTCTAGAAGCAGAGCACCTGGGTTGGAATACCAGCTCAGCCATTTTCCAGCTGTGTGACTTTGAGCAAGGTAGACAACTTCTGTTCCTTAATGTTCTCATTTGTAAGATGCTAGTAATAATAACACCTACCCGAAAGCGTTGTTAAACAGACTACATGAGTTAATATATATTTAAAGACCTTATAACGATGTCTGAAATAGAGTAAATATTCATTCATTCTAGCTCTTATTATTTTTTAACAGCTTTAATCCTAGAAGTAATTCCAGGAAATATTCCTAGTAACTTGTGTGC
Source organism: Symphalangus syndactylus (assembly GCF_028878055.3). NCBI lineage: Eukaryota > Metazoa > Chordata > Mammalia > Primates > Hylobatidae > Symphalangus > Symphalangus syndactylus. The sequence continues at coordinate 19,639,957 of NC_072428.2, forward strand.
CTGGATGTTTGGACCTAAGTGAAGAACCTTGCATTGAGGCCTTTTAAAAGTTTTATGTTGTTCTCATGTGGCTCACAATTCAGCTCTCACCAGTGTAATTAATTATAGCTTTAACACTATCATTCTGTATCAAGCGAGGTGAAAATAAATGATAATCATTCATAATAGACTGAAGATGTCAGTAACACTAGTGCTGCTCAGGGAAACCCTAGATTTTTTAAAGCAACTATTTCTTCATTCACAAAGTGTCACTAGGAAGTGTATGTTGTTTCCATTTCCCTGATTTAATTTGGAAACTCAGGATATAAGCTTTTACCTGATGTAAGCCAAACATTTTGGGGAGTGGGGGATAATAATGGATCAAGAAAAGTCAATTAATTCTATCAAATTTCTGGGGGAAATGGGTCAAAATGAAATAACAATTCAATTACTATGTCCATATGAAATGGACTATGTCCATATCAAATAAGCAATTCTATTATTGTTTATATTACTATGTCCATATGAAAAAAACAATTCAATAATCTTAGCATAAGGATACTACTCTGAAAATGGCAGTAGCCCAATCTTTCCAAGTGCTGAAACAGATAACTATCAAGAGGGTGAGAGAGTCAGGCTGTATAGTCCTCACACCAGCCACCATCAGGGCCACCAGAACTGTGACACTATTCCCAAGTGCTGACTGACTCCAGACAGACAACCTTCAACCTTTTTTACTGCTACAATCATCTTTTGAGCTTTTGAGAAAGCTAATTGTAGCCAAAAAAAAAAAAAAAAAAAGACAGACATCTCCCCTTCCAAGCCAGGTTCTAGTACTGGCTCTGCAAGCTTAAGAAGTTACTCTGTGGCTCAATTTCCTAACCTGTAAAATGGAAATAATAGTGATACTTACTTAGGGAGTTTTATGATACCTAAATGAGTTAATGTATGTAAAGCTTCTAGAACAGTACCTGATACAAATTAAATGTTACTCCTTTTTTAAAAAAAATACAAGTTTCTAAGCTTTTCCTCAAATCTAGTGAGCCAGAATCTGCAAATCTCCCCAGATGACTGCCATATGCAGCAGCACTGAGAACCATGGATAGGCAATAGTCACTTGATTATCTCATTAAAATCTGTCTGAATGGCTCAGGAACAGAAAAAGGAGACAGTTTGATGGATCTAGACTGGCGGTTCTCAACCGGGGCAGTTTTGCTCCCCAAGACACATTTGTCAATTCCTGGAGAAATTTTTGGTCGCCACAGTTGGAAGAAGGTTGCTGCTGACATGTGGAGCAGAAGCCAAAGGATGGTCCCCACTACAAAGAATTATCAGGCCCAAAGTATCAATAGAGCTGAGACTGAGGAACCCTGATCTGACCAGTGCTTCTCAAGCTTTTATGTGCATAAAAATCACCTGGTGGGGTCGCGTTAAGGTGCATATTTTGACTGAGTAGTAAGACCTGAGAGTCTGCTTCTCTAACAAACATCACCAGGGAGCTTGTTAGAATATCTCAGGCCCCACCCTAGACCTGCAGGACCAGAATCTGTACTTTAACAAGTTCCCTAGAGGATTTGCATGCACATTAAGATTTGAGAAGTGCTATTCTAGAAAATCCAGTCAGCTTCGAGCTAATCCACAGAAGAAAAAGCTGTTTTTCAGAAGTATTGACAAAGAATAAGACGGAATATTCTCCAGGCAATACTTTTTACTTATGTTGGAGAACTGTGGGGATTTCACTAGCCGAGACTTGGGAATGGATTATTCAGACATTCAAAGTAGGCCTTAGTGTTCCATATTCAAAGCTAGCAAAATCTTAAGAGTGTTCTAGGAGACAGGAAAGGAGAGAGGAAAGAAGGAATGAAGAAAAAAAGAAAAGAGACAGTGAGTTTGGGAAATGCTCCATACCAGCTTAAGCAAAAAGATATTTACTACAGGACTTCTCAGAGCCTTTACTGTTCTAGATTACAATTTGAAATTCCGAAAGGAGAGATTTCAAATATTTGGCCATAGAAGCTTTTTATTTTTCAGCATCCCAAGGCCTTATATATTCTAAACTCACCTTTGGAAATGCTAGTCTGAGTAAACCGTTCTATTTACTGGAGTTTGAAAGGACTGTCATACATACATCTTTCTGGACTCTCCAACCTCAAGGGACTTTATATCCCTTAGGAACCAGAAGAGGCACTAATAAATAGGAATAGCTGCTAACGTTTTTACCATCTGGGACATACCTGACACTGTGATAGACATTTAATATGCATTTTCTCTTGTCCTTATTATAGTCCTGCAAGGTAGGGATTAACCCTATTTTCATCTTAGAAAAATGAGACATGGAGGGGATGAGAAATTTGCTCAAAACCACACATCTTGGTGACGCTTGATGTGCTCAATCAACCCAGCTCCATTTGCTGTAACATCGCCTTCTGTGGCACAGGGGTGTGAAACTGAGAGCCTCACACTAGATCCCAATCCTGGCTATAGACATCTGCTCTCCCTGAGACCTGACTTCCTCTGTGCTAGTAAACCACCTGGTCTCTGTCTTTATTTCTAACCCATATCTCTATCCTCATTTGCTTGCCAACTTTCACGGGGACCAAAAACAGGAAGGTGGAAACCTTCTTCTTTTTACAAATGAACCCCTGGGATGGAGACTCACAGCTGTAGGACTTGGGCTCACTCTGAGATTGCCCAGATAGATTGTATTATCACCAAATCTAATTCCCCGCTTGGGAAAAAGCCCATCCAGAAAATAAAGGCATTGAGAGACTAGCAGCTCCCACCTGGGGACTCCCTTTACCCCATTCAGTACCTAGTAAAGTCTGTTGCCTCTTTTCACATCTCAGCAACAGATGCTCCTCACACTGGACTTGACTGGGCAGCCAACCTGGTCACTTGGTCCCCTGCTTTCATTATTCACTTCCCCTTGACAGATACATCTGCTTACAACCTACTATTAAGTACTACTTATTTTATGGCAGGCAGCATGCCAGGTGTATGCACATATCATTCCTTTTAACTGTCACAACACTGAGAAGTAAGTAATATTACTTCCACTTTGAAGATGAGTAAAGCAAGCCCATAGCAGATACATTATCTATACAATCACCCAACTAAAAGATGCTGAACTCAAACCCTACTTTTTCTGACCCCAGAACCCGTCCTCTCATTCACTAACTGAAAACCCTCAATAAAGCAATTAAATGCTCATAAAATCCTACTGGAAGAGGAGGGAGAGGGGGTATAGACCAATCACACTTGTTGCTTGGTTTCCTCATGAAAAACGCTGCATGAAGTTTTCTTGGCAAATATTTCCAATGACAGATGTACAAACCGAGGAAGGCTGCTGTAGCATGAGATTGTACTTTTCCCAGCCCAAATTTACAACTGAACAGGACTTCAGTTTATGTCAAAACAAGGTACTAAAATGGGTTCATGAGCTCCACAGGGATGTAGATTTGTGAAACTGATCAAAATCACAACCCTGAAAAATGAGCAGTGTGAAAAACAAACCCACAACCTCAGCTCGGCTTATGGGGACAAAGATCAGCAGGTGCCCTCTATCCCGGGATTCTGGACCCAAAGGGAATTGTTCTTCCAAAAGGTATCCTTAGGACATCAGTCCCTTCATCTGTAGGATGAGGGAATTGAAGCAAACAGTCTCCAAAGTGCCTTCCAACTCCAAATTTTATGGGTCTCTGAAATGGCAAAGCAATTTCAAACTGCCTGTTGGGAGCAGCTTACAGAACATTCCTTAGAAGGAAACAGGGATAAGATTGGCCCTCTCCACATATAAGATTTTATTGCCTATTCAAGTTCAGTTGTATTCTTTCCCACAAAGTGGACTCCTGGAATTCCTTCCCTTTTTCCACTTTTCAGAAACTCACAGATGTTACACGCATCAGGAGAGTCCTGGATTCTCCAGGACTCACTTGTGATTGGAAAAAAAAAAACAAAGAAAGCAAGCAGGAACTAGCTCCGTTTCCCCTAAATGCCATTGACCTGCCATGGGATGCCATCACATAGATCTTTCTCAGTTGGAAAGGCAATGACATTGTGTATTCCCTCAACCAGTGCTTCTCAAACTATCTGGGGTGAAAGGTCAGTTTTGTGTTGTCTTATTTTAAATTCCCAATCCATCTCAGAGTGATATTTTATTAAATACAATACAAGTAAATGCTGCTTGGATGTCACAGTAATTTCAAATTGTTATAAAAGTTTCTAAATGTTGTCTCTTCATTTCTAAACTTATCCTCCCATTGAGCAGTGACAAATGGTTCATAACAAACAGTTCACACAACCACCCAGGACTGCAGACCACATTGAGTACTATTGCCCTAGATCCCTATTCAATTTTATTTCAGGCATTTATTAGGCAATTTCTATGTCTACATTAGGTGCTATAGGCACTGATGATATTTATATGACTGGCCTAAAACCTCTTTTAGATGCTGAGATACATGAGAATGAGGCTGGGATATTGCAAAGTGATTGTATTATTAAATAATGCATAGGTTTTAACTTGAAAAGAGGGAAGATAGCACCTGGCTATCCAAGTCAGAGAGGTATTATATCCAAGTCAGAGAACGTGAGGTATAATAGAGAATGAAACCTCATACAATATCATACAGTGTTATTTTTTAAAGTTCTGGACAAATCCCAACCCCTAATCAACACCTTTTTCTTTACCCCTGGCTTTAACCCTTGAAGATGGAAGAGAAACCTATGAAGCAAAAACCTAGGATTCAGCCTCAACTCCTCTCATTTACTTACTCTTTCCATACAATCCCATACTATATGTTGATCAACTCTACCACCAGAACAAGTCCTCAATCCATCCACTCCTCCGCACCTCCACCAATAACATCCAAGCCAAGCCACCATCACCCCACACCTGGATTGCTGCAAGGCTACCTGTGAGCTGGTCACCCTGCTTATTCTCTTGACTCCATCTCAACCCATCAAGTGGAGTTGATCTCTTAAAGTATAAAGCACAGTAAATGCTTAAAACAACTTAATGGCTCCTCATGGCACTGAGATTAGAATTCAATACACTATCGTAGCCAGCAACGTCACAGTCTCCAGAGCCCTCACCTGTCTGATCTCATCTCTAGGAACCTTTGCCTTTCCTTACTGCACTTCAGCCACATAGGCCTTCCTCATGTTCCTCTGAACACCGAACTTGGTCTTTAATCCAGCTATTGACTCAACCAGGAGCACTCTTTCCCCAGGTCATGGCAGGCTCAGCGCCATCTTGCATCCTAGACTCAGTTTACTGGTAACTTCCTTAGTGAGGCTTTCTCTGAGCACTCAAATGCTCGCTCTCACTTCAATCAGATTGATGTTCATTGTAGCATTGATTACTAATATGTGTTCAGTCTCATTCACTGATAATTCTCGAGTGCCAGTGGCAGAGCAAAAGCATTCAATAAATATTTATTGTGTATAAGGAAAACTTTCGGCACTGACCCAGAGTTTGTGCTTATTTTCTACTTAGCAGTATGAAAAATAACTAATTCACTCCAAAAAAAGTGCAATAAATAAAGATGAGGATTTTTTTGCTGACTTACTTGGGATTTAATTACATGGAGAATTTTGATGAGAAGAAGGAAAAATATCGTAGTGCACTACAGTGGTAATGTGTGGGAGTTTTCATTGTTTACATCTCCTGCCTGGGGTTTTATTAATGAGCTAACTATCTCATATGTGATAATGTATTACAAGTTCCATTTGGTTGTGGGTCAAGAAAAAATAGCACGGTGTAATTTCAATGAAATGATGTTTGCTTGGGGAATGGCAGACTCATTTAACCCTTGCTTCTCTTTTTATGCACTTTAGTTGTGCACACCCCAAGTTACACAGACCCAGCCTTCCTCCCATCTAGCTTATGGGAAGAGGCAGTTGAGCAAGCTGTTTGGCAATCCAATTCGATTTCTGAAGAAAACCAAGAACCAAAGTGGCCCCTCAAATGGCCACCTTACCTGACGGCCTTTGAATGATAGTGGGTGTCTTGACAGCCACCTCGGATTTTCTGAAAATCAGGCAGGTATCCACCACCTGGTTACTTCTCAGAAGCAGCTCCACGGGCCAAAGCAGAGGCCTGAGCTCAGAGAGGTGGTGTTCCCCATCAACAGACAACCTTCAAAAGGTGGGCAGCACCTCACGCCCACCTGTGTTAACTGTCAGCTGGCCACAAGAGAGAGTGCAGCGGTGGGAATGCCCCTGTTATCTCCAGCTTTCATCGCCTGTGGTAGAGAGAAGCTGTTCTTGTGGGCTGAAAGGGATGAGTTTCAAGGTTTTCTTGGCCTTTGATGTCAACTCTTCACTGCCACAGGATAAGCATGTGCCATCTGTTGTGCAGCAAGGTGTCTTAACAGGTGAGCGAGACAGACCAAGGAAACACAGACATATACAGGTATTTGTCATTGGCGCTACATAATGGAGATGAGCCTGCTGTCTCCAAAAGAACATTGAGCTCAACTTCTAGAAAGTATAAAGAAAGGCTATTTACTTCTCTTCTTAGCTATAAAAGATAAATACTTAATTGAGGCAATGGGTCAAACTAGTGTTTTCTTAGCTCACCACTGGCTTCCTTGAGGTATTGCAGTGACTTCTCTTCCCTGTGCCAAAATCTGCCTCTCTGTGATGTTATAAAGTATTCCTTTTTCCTATTCCTGCATCTCACCTAAGTTGTTGCTGAACATGTGGTAGACCTCAACTGATACTTAGTATTTTCTTAATACTTTCTATTTTGACCAATAATTGTTTTTAAATGTAATGCCTATGCTATTTGGAGAAAATGAATATGTGGGCACACTTTTTGCAAAATTTATTTCATCTCTCACTCTAAACTCTTGTAATGGCATGGAACGGATTATTTACTTGATATATAGCATATTCAAGCTTAATTTCAGCACAATGAGAAGTAAGCACTTTGGGTGCCATCTGTGTGAAACTCTATGAACCTTGCAAATTGAGGACAATAACTAAACAAAATATAATAGACTTGTTCAGGATCACAAATCAGAAGCCATTATGTCAGTGAAGACATTTTCAGAAAATGAATATTATGACCAGCACTGTACATTGTCCCTGACCTATAAGGGACTCATATGTCCTTGTTTTTGAACACAGAAGCATCTTCAGTTCAGCACCCAAACCCTCATCTGCAACTAGCACATATCCTTATTTTTTATCTTAAATTAAAACCCCTTCTCTTGAGTTCTGTGCACCTGCACACAAGAGGCCAGATGTTCAGCTGTTTGAACACAAAACAACAACCAACACAGACCTCTATATGTTACACTTACACTTAGTGGATCAGTAAATGGGGAAAGCAGAAGCAGGTGCTGTAGGCAAAGCCCACAGGCCAGAACAATAAGAAGGAATAAAGAATGGAGTTAAGATAAATTCTGGTTTTCTGTCCTTGCCATAACATGGCACATGTATACGTATGTAACAAACCTGCACGTTGTGCACATGTACCCTAGAATTTAAAGTATAATAATTAAAAAAAGACAAATTCTGTATGTTTTTCCCCTGAGAAAGGTCAGCAAACTCAACTTCAGAAAAACAAAAAGGCAACCCAGACTAATCTGTGGAACTTATTGACACTTGGAAATAGCTGGCTTCATGGCCAGGCGTGGTGGCTCATGCCTGTAATCCCAACACTTTGGGAGGCCAAAGCAGCGGATCACCTGAGGTCAGGAGTTCAAGACCAGCTTGGCCAACATGATGAAACCCCATCTCTACTAAAAGTACAAAAATTAGCCAGGCATGGTGGCAGGCGCCTGTAATCCCAGCTATTAGGGAAGCTGAGGCAGGAGAATCACTTGAACCCCGGGAGTCGCAGTGAGCCGAGATTGTGCCACTGCACTCCAGCCTGGGCAACAGAGCAAGACTCTGTCTCAAAAAAAAGAAGGACTATAAATTTTTGCAGACATAAAAGTACTATAATTATATATCATGTACCATAACCTTCGTTACTGACTTGACATTATTTTGACACTAAAATGTCTTCCTATATTCCTTCATGCAAAATTTACTTACATTAGAATTATATCATTGGGTCTTTCTTTCCCCACTTTTGTACTAGAGAGAATAACTTTCTGATTGTTATCTCTATAAATCAACATTCTGGTGCAGCCTGTGCAGACATTTTTTATTAGTTTCTTTACTGTAAATTCAATGGATTAATAAATCATGACATTAATTATCTGATTCTATAAGAAAATGTTAACAAAGAAACCAGACACCAGATAAATATTAGTTGAAAGAATATAAATTTTAATGTGATCCATTTCTGCAGTACTCAACCTGGGTTTTCTAAGTAAATGAAGTCAATGATGAAATAATTGCAAGATCCAGAGCTTTACTAAGGGGCAAGAGTGAATGAGATTTGGCCTTGCCCTTGAGGTTGAGAGAAAACCTGTAAACAACTACAATACAAAGCGGAATGTGATGAGCGCCAAGAGTGTTACACAATCATTCCAACGCTCTGCAGAGGATGAAATGACACCTGGTTGGGAGAATCTGAAAGGTTCATGAAGGAAGGGACCCCTGGGATGCATCTTAAAGGATGAGCAGAAATTCCTCGGGCAGAAATGAGGGGTGACCATCCAGAAAGAGAGAACAAGAAGAAGAAAGGCATTAGGTGGAATGAAACACTCAGGAGACACGTGTGGTCAGTTTTGTTGGTATCTTGGGGTGCACGAGAATGAGTCCTTTAATTTTAAATTGATACATTTTTAATAATTCAATAGAGAATGAGCAGCTAGTGGTGTTTTTTTTTTTAAAAAAAGGATAGCAACACAAAGATTCATATAAAATATGCTAGAATTGAGAAAATAGAGGCAGTTAGAGACTAATTAGAAAATAAGAAGGCTTCCAAAGGAGATAAGTAAAAATAGGCTGGGCGCAGAGGCTCATGCCTGTAATCTCAGCAATTGGGAGTCCAAGGCAGGCAGATCATGATGTCAGGAGTTTGAAACCATCCTGACCAACATGGTGAAACCCCATCTGTACTAAAAATACAAAAATTAGCTGGGCATGGTGGTGTGCACCTGTAATCCCAGCCACTCAGGAGGCTGAAGAATCGCTTGAACCCAGGAGGCGGAGGCTGCAGTGAGCCAAGATTGTGCCACTGCACTCCAGCCTGGGCAACAGAGCAAGACTCTATCCGAAAAAAAAAAAAAAAAAAAAAAAAACACTAGAATTGAGAGAATAGAGGCATTTAGAAACTAATTAGAAAATATGAAGGCTTCCAAAAGAGGTAAGTAAAAATAAAGGCCTGAATCATGGCAGGCGGAATACAGAGGAGAGATTGAAATCAAAAGGTTATTTTTTGCAGAGGCTCTGGCCACCAATGTGGTGCTATAAACAGGATGGAGGAATATCTGGGTGAGAAAGAGGTGCTGCTGTAGAGTACAATGTTCCGAACATATGAATGACTTGTGCATGCACAAGGGAGCCCTCTCCAGAGAAGACCCAACACACTCATACACTTCTTCCCTTTCTCAGTGTCAGAGATCCTAGAACTTACCTAGCTACAACTGGGTCACACCTGAGGCTTTCTCCAGCATGATAAGAATACCCAAGACCCTCTTTCAATACACCCAATCTCTATTGCTCATTTATTCAACATCATAAACTCATGTGCTTCCCATCAACATGCACTATACTCAACCTTATAAAGGATAAGACACTGTTCTTCATCTCCATGTTCTGACATGTTCTGATAGTCTAGTCCTATTGCAACTCTGGCAGAGAAGGGTGTGTTTTCTTGGTGGTTACCTCTTTTTAAAAAAAGGAAATGACTTTTTCTGCAAAGTTAAAATAAGATGAAATTAAAAAAAGAAAATATTACACACATTGCAATAAAAATACGCAAGACAAAGTTGAGGCAATCTCAGAAAATAGAGCAAGCAAATCAAAATAGGAAAACATTACAGTAGCAATATAAGAAGTTCAACATCTAAAAAGTGGACATTCTGGAAAGATAATACAGAGGAAATGGAAGGAAGAAAAAATTTCAAGAAAATTTCCCAAAACTGAAAGGTCTAAATTTCCAGGCTAAGAGGCTACTGAGTACTTTGCACAAAGGATGAAAATAGACCTATGCCAACACATATCACCATAATCAGAATATTGAGAATATAAAATTGAGATCATATAAAATTCCAGAGAGAAAAAGCGAAAAACCCCTGTGCAATCTGGCCCTGCATACCCCTCTAGGTTCACCTCTTCTCAATCACCTCCCCCTAAGCCCAGCTCCCTTGCCACCCATCTTCCCTCAAATATAAGTAAAAATCACACATCTCCTCTGTTTAAAACCCTCTCATGGCTTACACTGCACTCAGAATACATAAAATACAAAGAAAACAGGGGAATTAGGCCTTAAGTCCACCTCTAAAATTTGATAACTCTTACGAGCATTAACATTCTTAATGAATGGATAAAGGATTCTGCTTTACAGACAGCTACAAAAATGAAATTGTTCTTCCTACCTCTTCACTTCCCCTTTCTAGTTCTCCTTTGGTCCTAAGTCCACATGTTTTAATGCACAATGTTGGCAATATTGAAATGGCTCCATTGTCTGTGGTATATACGCTGGCTCTTGGTCTCAGTTGAGAAGGAATTTAGGACACGGACACACATGAGGAGTGGATTCAGGAGCGGAAAGTTTAATAGAAAAAGAAAAGAGAGAAAATGCTTCCTCACGTTGAGAAAGTGGGTTGAAGGGGGTCTCTTTTGTGGCGCAACGCGATCAGGTTTGTACAGAGGGCCAAAGAGGCGGTGACTGATTTACATAAGGCTCAGGGGATTGGGTTGACCAGGTGTGCCATTTACTTGGCTCAGGAAAAGACTGGCCCTCCCACCCTAGTCTTTTATTATGCAAATGTGGCCTCCATCTGGTGGCAGCCATGATGCTTGTACACGTGGCTTTATCTGGGGGCTGCCATGACACCTGGCACAGGTGGTGACAGGGAAAAGAGGGCGGGAGATGCCATATTGGGTGGGCCTGGCTTTTAGCCACGGGCATTGGCACGTCAATGCTTGCAGGTCTGGTTTTTCAAGCCCCTTTTTGTTAGAAAAGAAATGTTTTAGGGGTTGCTTTTTATTAAAGGAAAATTCCAAGAACTTTCACCCTTTCTAGCTGCCTAAAAACAACTTCTTTTTTTTTAATTTTATTTTTATTATACTTTAAGTTCTAGGGTACATGTGCACAACATGCAGGTTTGTTACATATGTATATATGTGCCATGTTGGTGTGCTACACCCATTAACTCGTCATTTACATTAGGTATTTCTCCTAATGCTATCCCTCCCCCCCTTCCCCCATCCCACAACAGGCCCTGGTGTGTGATGTCCTCCACCCTGTGTCCAAGTGTTCTCATTGTTCAATTCCCACCCATGAGTGAGAACATGCGGTGTTTGGTTTTCTGTCCTTGCGATAGTTTGCTCAGAATGATGGTTTCCAGCTTCATCCATGTCCCTACAAAGGACATGAACTCATCCTTTTTTATGGCTGCATAGTATTCCATGGTGTATAGCGTGCCACATTTTCTTAACCCAGACTATCATTGTTGGACATTTGGGTTGGTTCCAAGTCTTTGCTATTGTGAATAGTCTTGCAATAAACATACGTGTGCCTCTGTCTTTATAGCAGCAAGATTTATAATCCTTTGGGTATATACCCAGTAATGGGATGGCTGGGTCAAATGGTATTTCTAGTTCTAGATCCTTGAGGAATCGCCACACTGTCTTCCATGATGATTGAACTAGTTTACAGTCCCACTAACAGTGTGAAAGTGTTCCTTTTTCTCCATATCCTCTCCAGCACCTGTTGTTTCCTGACTTTTTAATGATCGCCATTCTAACTGGTGTGAGATGATATCTCATTGTGGTTTTGATTTGCATTTCTCTGATGGCCAGTGATGATGAGCATTTTTTCGTGTGTCTGTTGGCTGCATAAATGTCTTCTTTTGAGAAATGTCTGTTCATATCCTTTGCCCACTTGTTGATGGGGTTGTTTGATTTTTTCTTGTAAATTTGTTTGAGTTCTTTGTAGATTCTGGATATTAGCCCTTTGTCAGATGGGTAGATTGTAACAATTTTTTCCCATTCTGTAGGTTGCCTGTTCACTCTGATGGTAGTTTCTTTTGCTGTGCAGAAGCTCTTTAGTTTAATTAGATCCCATTTGTCAATTTTGACTTTTGTTGCCATTGCTTTTGGTGTTTTAGACATGAAGTTCTTGCCCATGCCTATGGCCTGAATGGTATTGCCTAGGTTTTCTTCTAGGGTTTTTATGGTTTTAGATCTAACATTTAACTCTTTAATCCATCTTGAATTAATTTTTGTGTAAGGTGTAAGGAAGGGATCCAGTTTCAGCTTTCTACACATGGCTAGCCAGTTTTCCCGGCACTATTAAATAGGGAATCCTTTCCCCATTTCTTGTTTTTGTCAGGTTTGTCAAAGATGAGATGGTTGTAGATGTGTGGTATTATTTCTGAGGGCTCTGTTCTGTTCCATTGGTCTATATCTCTGGTTTGGCGCCAGTACCATGCTGTTTTGGTTACTGTAGCCTTGTAGTATAGTTTGAAGTCAGGTAGCATGATGCCTCCAGCTTTGTTCTTTTGGCTTACTATTGTCTTGGCAATGCGGGCTCTTTTTTGATTCCATATGAACTTTAAAGTAGTTTTTTCCAATTCTGTGAAGAAAGTCATTGGTAGCTTGATGGGGATAGCACTGAATCTATAAATTACCTTGGGCAGTATGGCCATTTTCACGATACTGATTCTTCCTATCCATGAGCATGGAATGTTCTTCCATTTGTTTGTGTCCTCTTTTATTTCATTGAGCAGTGGTTTGTAGTCCTCCTAGAAGAGGTCCTTCACATCCCTTGTAAGTTGGATTCCTAGGTATTTTATTCTCTTTGAAGCAATTGTGAATGGGAGTTCACTCATGATTTGGCTCTCTGTTTGTCTGTTATTGGTGTATAAGAATGCTTGTGATTTTTGCACATTGATTTTGCATCCTGAGACTTTGCTGAAGTTGCTTACCAGCTTAAGGAGATTTTGGGATGAGATGATGGGGTTTTCTAAATATACAATCATGTCATCTGCAAACAGGGACAATTTGACTTCCTCTTTTCCTAATTGAATACCCTTTCTTTCTCCTGGCTGATTGCCCAGGCCAGAACTTCCAACACTATGTTGAATAGGAGTGGTGAGAGAGGGCATCCCTGTCTTGTGCCGGTTTTCAAAGGGAATGCTTCCAGTTTTTGCCCATTCAGTATGATATTGGCTGTGGGATTGTCATAAATAGCTCTTATTATTTTGAGATATGTCTCATCAATACCTAATTTATTGAGAGTTTTTAGCATGAAGGGCTGTTGAATTTTGTCAAAGGCCTTTTCTGCATCTATTGAGATAACCATGTGGTTTTTGTCTTTGGTTCTGTTTATATGATGGATTATGTTTATTGATTTGTGTATGTTGAACCAGCCTTGATCCCAGGGATAAAGCCAACTTGATCATGTTGGATAAGCGTTTTGATGTGCTGTTGCATTTGGTTTGCCAGTATTTTATTGAGGATTTTTGCATCGATGTTCATCAGGGATATTGGTCTAAAATTCTCTTTTTTTGTTGTGACTCTGTTAGGCTTTGGTATCACGATGATGTTGGCCTCATAAAATGAGTTAGGGAGGATTCCCTCTTTTTCTATTGATTGGAATAGTTTCAGAAGGAATGGTACCAGCTCCTCCTTGTACGTCTCGTAGAATTCAGCTGTGAATCCATCTGGTCCTGGATTTTTTTTGATTGGTAGGCTATTAATTATTGCCTCAATTTCAGAGCCTGTTATTGGTCTATTCTGGGATTCAATTTCTTCCTGGTTTAGTCTTGGGAGGGTGTATGTGTCCAGGAATTTATCCATTTCTTCTAGATTTTCTAGTTTATTTGCGTAGAGGTGTTTATAGTATTCTCTGATGGTAGTTTGTATTTCTGTGGGATCGGTGGTTATATCCCCTTTATCTTTTTTATTGCATCTATTTGATTCTTCTCTCTTTTCTTCTTTATTAGTCTTGCTAGTGGTCTATCAATTTTGTTGATCTTTTCAAAAAACCAGTTCCTGGATTCACTGATTTTTTGAAGGTTTTTTTGTGTCTCTATCTCCTTCAGTTCTGCTCGGATTTTAGTTATTTCTTGCCTTCTGCTAGCGTTTGAATGTGTTTGCTCTTGCTTCTCTAGTTCTTTTAATTGTGATGTTAGGGTGTCAATTTTAGATCTTTCCTGCTTTCTCTTTTGGGCATTTAGTGCTATAAATTTCCCTCTACACACTGCTTTAAATGTGTCCCAGAGATTCTGGTATGTTGTGTGTTTGTTCTCATTGGTTTCAAAGAACATCTTTATTTCTGCCTTCATTTCGTTATGTAGCCAGTAGTCATTCAGGAGCAGGTTGTTCAGTTTCCACGTAGTTGAGCAGTTTTGAGTGAGTTTCTTAATCCTGAGTTCTAGTTTGATTGCACTGTGGTCTGAGAGACAGTTTGTTATAATTTCTGTTCTACATTTGCTGAGGAGTGCTTTACTTCCAATTATGTGGTCAATTTTGGAATAAGTGTGATGTGGTGCTGAAAAGAGTATATATTCTGTTGATTTGGGGTGGAGAGTTCTGTAGATGTCCATTAGGTCCACTTGGTGCAGAGCTGAGTTCAAGTCGTGGATATCCTTGTTAACTTTCTGTCTCTTTGATCTGTCTAATGTTGACAGTGGGGTGTTAAAGTCTCCCATTATTATTGTGTGGGAGTCTAAGTCTCTTTGTAGGTCTCTAAGGACTTGCTTTATGAATCTGAGTGCTCCTGTATTGGGTGCATATATATTTAGGATAGTTATTTCTTCTTGTTGAATTGATCCCTTTACCATTACATAATGGCCTTCTTTGTCTCTTTTGATCTTTGTTGGTTTAAAGTCTGTTTTATCTGATACTAGGATTGCAACCCCTTTTTTTGGTTTCCATTTGCTTGGCAGATCTTCCTCCATCCCTTTATTTTGAGCCTATGTGTGTCTCTGCATGTGAGATGGGTTTCCTGAATACAGCACACTGATGGGTCTTGACTCTTTATCCAATTTGCCAGTCTGTGTCTTTTAATTGGAGCATTTAGCCCATTTTCATTTAAGGTTAGTATTGTTATCTGTGAATTTCATCCTGTCATTATGATGTTAGCTGGTTATTTTGCTCATTAGTTGATGCAGTTTCTTCCTAGCCTTGACGGTCTTTACAATTTGGCATGTTTTTGCAGTGGCTAGTACCGGTTGTTCTTTCCATGTTTCATGCTTCCTTTAGGAGCTCTTGTAAGGCAGGCCTGTTGGTGACAAAATCTGTCAGCATTTGCTTGTCTGTAAAGGATTTTATTTCTCCTTCACTTATGAAGCTTAGTTTGGCTGTATATGAAATTCTGGGTTGAAAATTCTTTTCTTTAAGTATGTTGAATATTGGCCCCCATTATCTTCTGGCTTGTAGAGTTTCTGCCGAGAGATCTCCTGTTAGTCTGATGGGCTTCCCTTTGTGGGTAACCTGACCTTTCTCTCTGGCTGCCCTTAACATTTTTTTCTTCATTTCAACTTTGGTGAATCTGACAATTATGTGTCTTGGAGTTGCTCTTCTCGAGGAGTATCTTTGTGGCGTTTTCTGTATTTCCTGAATTTGAATGTTGGCCTGCCTTGCTAGGCTGGGGAAGCTCTCCTGGATAATATCCTGAAGATTGTTTTCCAACTTGTTTCCATTCTCCCCATCACTTTCAGGTACACCAATCAGACGTAGATTTGGTCTTTTCACGTAGTCCCATATTTCTTCGAGGCTTTGTTTGTTTCTTTTTACTCTTTTTTCTAAACTTCTCGCTTCATTTCATTCATTTCATCTTCAATCACTGATACTGTTTCTTCCACTTGATCGAATCAGCTACTGAAGCTTGTGCATGTGTCACGTAGTTCTCGTGCCATGGTTTTCAGCTCCATCAGGTCATTTAAGATCTTCTCTATGTTGTTTATTCTAGTTAGCCATTCATCTAATCTTTTTTCAAGGTTTTTAGCTTCTTTGCAATGGGTTCGAACATCCTCCTTTAGCTTGAAGTTTGTTGTTACCGATCATCTGAAGCCTTCTTCTCTCAACTCGTCAAATTCGTTCTCTATCCAGCTTTGTTCCATTGCTGGCGAGGAGCTGCGTTCCTTTGGAGGAGAAGAGGTGCTGTGATTTTTAGAATTTTCTGCTTTTCTGCTCTGGTTTCTCCCCATCTTTGTGGTTTTATCTGCCTTTGGTCTTTGATGATGGTGATGTACAGATGGGGTTTTGGTGTGGATGTCCTTTCTGTTTGTTAGTTTTCCTTCTAACAGTCAGAACTCTCAGCTGCAGGTCTGTTGGAGTTTGCTGGAGGTCCGCTCCGGATCCTGTTTGCCTGGGTATCACCAGTGGAGGCTGCTGAACAGCAAATATTGCAGAACAGCAAATGTTGCTGCCTGATCCTTCCTCTGGAAGCTTCATCTCATAGGGGCACCTGGCTGTATGAGGTGTCATTTGGCCCCTACTGGGAGGTGTTTCCCAGTTAGACTACTCGGGGATCAGGGACCCACTTGAGGAGGCAGTCCGTCCATTCTCAGATATCAAACTCCATGCTGGGAGAACCACTACTCTCTTCAAACCTGTCAGACAGGGATGTTTAAGTCTGCAGAAGTTTCTCCTGCCTTTTGTTCAGCTATGCCCTGCCCCCAGAGGTGGAGTCTACAGAGGCAGGCCAGGCCTCCTTGAGCTGCGGTAGGCTCCACCCAGTTCAAGCTTCCCTGCTGCTTTGTTTACCTACTCAAGCCTCAGCAATGGCGGATGCCCCTCCCCCAGACTTGCTGCCACCTTGCAGTTCAATCTCAGTCAGCTGTGCTTGCTGTGGGGGACGCTCCGTGGATGTGGGACCCTCCAAGCCAGGCGTGGAATATAATCTCCTGGTGTGCCATCTGCTAAGACCATTGGAAAAGCCCACTATTAGGGTGGGAGTGTCCCGATTTTCCAGGTACTGTCTGTCATGGCCTCCCTTGGCTAGGAAAGGGAATTCCCCGACCCCTTGCACTTCCCAGGTGAGGCAATGTCCTACCCTGCTTCAGCTCACACTCCATGGGCTGCACTCACTGTCCAACAAGCCCCAGTGAGATGAACCGGATACCTCAGTTGGAAGTGCAGAAATCACCCGTCTTCTGTGTCGCTCATGCTGGGAGCTGTAGACTGGAGCTGTTCCTATTCAGCTATCTTGGAACTTCTAAAAATAATTTCTTAATAACTCCTGTATTATTCCCCCCCCCAGAGACATAAACTTAACTGCTGTTAGGGGGTGTTGGATGACGATTCTTTATGGCTACTTCCTGCTAAAAAGGGGCATCTTGTTGGGGGACAGCAGTTGGGCTTCCTCTTGAGGTCGATCTAAGTGTTCTCGGAAGAATGGTGTGTCCATGTGTGGCTCTGTCTGCA
Source organism: Symphalangus syndactylus (assembly GCF_028878055.3). Taxonomy (NCBI): domain Eukaryota; kingdom Metazoa; phylum Chordata; class Mammalia; order Primates; family Hylobatidae; genus Symphalangus; species Symphalangus syndactylus. The sequence goes on from NC_072428.2 coordinate 19,657,444, forward strand.
GCACCATTTGGGGTTTGATTGCTTCTAGGTGAAAAGAGATAAATTTTACAAGAAGCTTTAAAATATAGGGTTAGAATATGAGTATTGAGATTACCACTGTTAATGGAGGTCCTATAGACCGGAACTATGACTGTAGAGTTTGATACCTGTTAGTTACACCGATGAATTGTAATACCGGTTTGCCTCCACTAGATGTCGCTGTACATGATCAGAAACATTCATATAAAAGTAACATTCCTTTTAGGAAAAGTGGCATTGGATTGGGTGGCTAGAATAACTTTAGTGTTAACCTTGGCTACATTTTTCCTGCAATTATCAATCCTTTCATGACTTCCACAGAAAATCTCTTTCCTTTATAACCTTCTTTGCATAATCAGGATGTGACATATTACCAAACCCAGTAAGAAGTTCTAGCAAACTCAGTAAAACTTTCATGCTTCCCTTTTGTTGGCAGCTATCATCCCTGCTATAAGGATAATAATTAAACAAAATATTACAGCAATGGAAACTCTCTGTCCAATATTTTGATTAAAACGTGCTACCAGCCAGGCATGGTGGCTCATGCCTGTAATCTCAGCACTTTAGGAGGCCAAGGTGGGCAGATCACCTGAGGTTGGGAGTTCGAGACCAGCCTGACCAAGATGGGGAAACCCCATCTCTACTAAAAATAAAAAATTAGCCGGGTGTGGTGGTGCATGCCTGTAATCCCAGCTACCAGGGAGGCTGTGGCAGGAGAGAATCGCTTCAACCCGGGAGGTGGAGGGTGCAGTGAGCCAAGATCACGCCATTGCACTCCAGTCTGGGCAACAAGAGCAAAACTGCACCTCAAAAAAAAAAAAAAAAAAAGTGCTACCGTGTATAGATCTACTACAAATAGTAGAGTGAGTAGAGCAATTCCTGCAAGTGTGGTGTAAGTAGATAATTTCCATCTAAAATTTTACTTGCTAAGATATAGAATTTCCCTTTGGGGAATCTATGAAGTTCCTTGGTTCTATTTCCCTAAACAAGGAAACCTCTGGGTTATGGGCACCCTATTCACTCTCATTACCTGGCAGAATTTACAGGATAATTGCCCAGAACTAGCATATTGATCTAGATTTTCACATTACCTATCCCTTTTTGTTTCTTCCAAGATGCAGGAGATCACCACTTGATTCACAGGAATAAGTAAGTTTAGTCTAAAATGTAGGCAAAAAGCTGAAAAACAATTAATGAGACTATGATTTAATGACAAATGTATGATAAGCTTTGGAGCATAATGATAAGCTTCAGAGCATAGTTTCTCTCTCTAGTCCTCATTTTTGGTAAAAGCAAATTATAATAGTATTGGGTTGTTTGTAGAATAAACTTTAGTCTTATATTTCACCTGATTATTTGCATAAAGTGCAGTAAGAATAATTATTTCTATATAAGCCTTTTGGATTGGCTTTGATGGCACTCTGTTTCAAAAGGAATCTCAGATAAGACCTCTTAAAGCCAAGCCCAGCCATGAGTTTGTATCCTGTGAGTTGGGTGATCCTTTTCTCTTGAAGTCCCAAGATAAACTTGGAGCTCCTGGGCCTGTTAGAAAGTGACATTCTTTGCTGACCACAGCTTAGGAACCCTGTGTGGGGACCGTGTAGACAAGGGATGAGGCCAGTTCTCCCCAAGAGGTTTTTATCAGCAGTGCAAGCAAAGATAGACTCTTAAAGGGAAGCATACTCTTTCGGTCAAGGCTTTGGTAAAATACCTAGCTTTTCCAGTTGTGTCCTGTTGAAAAAGAAAAATGGATTCTTATTGCACTGATGCAAACAACTATATTTCCATAAGTTAAGAGTACTCACAGGCAGTTTCCAACTTCTAGAGGAACCAGGAAGACAGAAACAAACATGCTCCAAATTTTGTTTGCAGGAGTATACCTTACTCAATTATTAAAGGCCATAAATAGTTCAAAATAAGTTTTCTTAACTCTGAAAAACAAAACAAGGATCAGCAATATTCCAAGTAAAAGTCAAAAAGTTTGCTTTAACTTTCTGAGTGCAGTCCATTTAGTTAACTCTTGTATTGCTTGACATTCGTGAACATTTCAGTTCTTCATGAGTCCCATACATTCTTTCTCTATTCCAATGTTACAATCTTCAAGGCTATTAAAAACTCACATTTGAGAACACCTGTTCAAGTTTTATAGCTTGATTATAACCTATCTTTTAAGAAGGAACAAAGCAAGACAAAATGGTCTTTGAATGACAAAATTTCCAGGATAGTTACAGTTAAAAACATGACTGACAGGCTGGGCGTGGTGGCTTATGCCTGTAATTCCAGCACTCTGGGAGGCCAAGGCAGGCTGATCACGAGGTCAGGAGATCGAGACCATCCTGGCTAACACGGTGAAACCCCATCTCTACTAAAAATACAAAAAGATTAGCCAGGCATGGTGGTGGGCACCAGTAGTCCCAGCTACTCAGGAGGCTGAGGCCGGAGAATGGCATGAACACGGGAGACAGAGCTTGCAGTGAGCTGAGATCGTGCCACTGCACTCCTGCCTGGGCAACAGTGCGAGACTCCATCTCAAAAAAAAAAAAAAAAAATGACTGACAAAGAAATTTAGTTATCTCCATGGCTTATAACTTTACCCTTAATTACAATTGATAGCATATATTTAGACATTAAAATTTTAGAAATCCCATACAATTTTGGAACATATATTAGTATTATTCACCAAAATATAACTTAAAGAAGATTGGACATCGTTTTGGCAATTTCATGTGATGAAACATGTCAAATAATCCTGTTCACCTGTTTCCTGAATGTTTCAGGGGCCCTCTGAACCATCCAGAAAGCCAGGCAATCAGAAAGACAATTTTGAAACCGAAAGTTTGATTTTGAGGTGCCTGTTAAATGTTAGAGGTTTAAAACACTTGATGTTGTGAACTAGAATTCCAAATTGCCATAAATTATTTATTTTGCCAAAACAATGACTCAAAAAGCAAAAATTTTTATTAGCCTTTACTATTACATGAAAATCCTGTTCAAAGCCAAATTTTACCCTTGCATTAATTTATTAATATCAATCCCAATTTGTTTAAATGAAAGCTTATAGATGATTCCATCTAATCTTAACCAATTTGACCATGAGGTGAAACCTTTACAAGCCCTTTATAACCTCTTCTACTAATGGGCAGATTAGTGTCTTAAGACACCCTTGTTGTGCTTTTATTTCAGTGCTCAATTTATGAAAAGACCATGTAATATGCTTTTGAATTTAGTTATGTTTACACATTTTTGCAAGATTAATTTTTACAATCTTTCCACAACTTACTTAAACATTTAGCTTATCTTATTAAATGTAAGATAATCCCTTATCCCAGGCCAAAATTTACATTTCCATGCTTTCTTATAATCTTTTACTCAAAAACACATTTCACTGTTTTTATATGCCTTGAATGTAAAACTGTTTAATGATCTCAAATACATGTTGCACTCTTAACCCTTAGCAACTTTTATTTTTGGTGAAAAACCTGGTTAGTAAGTGTTTTTATTTGTTGCTGTTTCTTGAGACACAGTCTTGTTCTGTCGCCCAGGCTGGAGTGTAGTGGGGCGTGATCTCGACTCACTGCAACCTCCGCCTCCTGGGTTCAAGCAATTCTCCTGCCTCAGCCTCCTTAGTAGCTGGGATCACAAGCACCTGCCACCATGCCCAGCTAATTTTTGTATTTTAGTAGAGACGGGGCTTCACCATGTTGGCCAAGCTGGTCTCAAACTCCTGACCTCAAGCAATCCACCCACCTAGGCCTCCCAAGTGCTGGAATTACAGGCATGAGCCACCACGCCCAGCCAGTAAGTGACTTTAGTTATGTACCAGCTTAAATATTAAAGTCACATGAACTAAAAAATATTTAAGTGCTTATTTTTTCTTTAAGCCAATTAATTTGAGCTCTTTTTATAGACATCACACACAACACATACACAGTGACACAGACAGAAGATTCAGCACTTGTAAGATTTTTATTTGACACTTTCATAACTGGATTACTGGCTTCAGGGTGGAGCCCTTGGAGGAACAGGGCCAGGATGGCATGCATTTTTAGGGTCTAATAAGCAAGCACAGCTAAAGGCAAAGACAGATCCAGAAAATTAAGGATGCCTTTTTATGCTGGAGTTTGGATCCCCAAAAGGAGGGAGAGCCATCTTTTAAAGTGTGTATTTCTTACCTAATTATTACACACCAAAGCTCTCTCCTCATGTGAAGTAATTTGATACCCCCCAAAACTCAAAATGGCCAGATAACACAATGCAAAACAGAACAGAGCCTTTGATTTTGAGAGGGAACTATCTGCTTTTAATTCCTGGGGTTTCATGAGGAAAACAGAGGTTTTTTCCCCAAAACAAAGTCTGTGGCACCTCCTCTGTTTTCCCACGGAGTCCCATGCTACCAGAAGTTATCTTAGGGCCTCTCATGCATGCATTAAGAGTGGCAAGACAAAAAATGGAGAAAAATAATTCAGCAGACTGAGAAAAAATAAAACCTTTTTCCAGCAAAACCAGATCCAAGAAGAGAAAAGCATAAAGGCCTTTAAAATATACCTATAACTTGAATATCCACTTTTAATTAAGCTGAGTGCTCTTTAAGAAAATCCTTTTAAATCCCTTGTTACTCTACTTTAGCCATGCCAAGCAGTTAAGATTTTTCAGCTTTTGAACTTTACAAAAGGTAACCTCACTGGTGAAACCAACAAACCTTAATTAGGTTACGATTAACCACAAGTGTACAAGATATTTTCGAAGTGGGTGATAGGCAATTTTTGAAACGATCATTGCAAAATTGTCACTGAGACAGTGAAAGACATTCAACCCAGCCAACTCCATTTTGTTTCCAGCCCATAAGCTGTCCTTGCCCATCCCTGGGGGTGGGCCAAACCAATGTTGGGAGGAGCCTGATTTACAGTTTATAGTCTAAAACAAAGATGATAACAGCCACTTCATCAGATATACTTCCTTCTTGCCTGGGGACCAGACCAAGAAACTAGCCACAAGATTAAAACTGTGGCCCAGGAGCCAAGCAGCTGGAGGCTACAAAACTCCGATCCTCCCTCAGCTGCTCTCAAGATCAGTGCTTAAGATATTTTGTAAGCCCTACCTTTGAGCTGGCACCACCCAAATGGAAAAAGTGGCTTATCGGATTTTGTGGCCTTCACCCAGGAACTGACTTAGCCCAAGAAGACAGCCACCATTTAAAATGGCAGAGGCTAAAACAAAGAATTCCCATGTGGTTACAGGTCATGTTCCAAAGGACTTGAAACAAGATGGAGGCCTGTAGCCATGTTTGTTACTATTTTGTTGAGCTGGCATGAACAGCAGCCTTATGGGGTCCTGGGCCTGCATCCTAACCTAAGATACCCTTTCTTTTGACAGAACCATACAGAAAGATACACAAAGCACACCAGATTGGCTACAGCTTAAGACCAACCTCACAAATCCTTTTTCATTATTTTTATGATCTTTTTTACCAGTTTGCACAGGGAGAGGGAAGCCAAAAGCTCGACTGGTAAATTTTTTTTTTTTTTTTTGAGACAGAGTCTCACTCTGTCGCCGAGGCTGGAGTGCAATGGTGCGATCTCGGCTCACTGCAACCTCTGCCTCCCGGGTTCAAGCGATACTCCTGCCTCAGCCTCCTGAGTAGCTGGGATTACAGGTGCCTGCCACCACACCCAGCTAATTTTTGTATTTTTAGTAGAGATGGGGTTTCACCATGTTAGTCAGGCTGGTCTCAAACTCCTGACCTCGTGACCCACCCAACTCAGCCTCCCAAAGTGCTGGGATTACAGGTGTGAGCCACTGCGCTCAGCCTCGACTGGTAAATTTTTACTCTTTTTCCAGCATGTCAGGCTTCTGGATTCCCTTCCCCCTAGCTCAACTCTAAGCCAAGCATTTTAAGGTTTGGAAAATTAACATTTCCCAGGTTGGAAGAACATTATAAAAGATCCATTTTAAACTGTGAAAGAAGGAAAAACACCATAGACCTGAGTTAAGTTGTGGAAAGTTTCTATATACTTAACAGGGTCATCAGAAAATTGGCCTAAGTTTTCTTTTATTTGCCTAAGGTCCTGTAATGAGAAGGGAACTTGAAGGGGTCCCAAATAAGGGGGATCCTCAGATGGTTTCCCTGGAACTTGCTTCTCTAATTTCGGAGAATTATTCTCTTTGGGCCTGCCTGATATGATTGCTAAAAGAGCTGGGTTGATTTTGCAACACTTGCAAAGGTCTAGTAAAAAGACCATGCCTTTATGCAAAAGAAAATGAGCTGCTTTTTCTTTAAAGTCTCAGGGTGGAAGATACCCCCAGCACCTCAGAATGCACTTCAGGGGAGTGCAGGCTGAAGATAGTACCCATCTAGAAAGAGAAGCAAGAATAAAAGCATCCTTTTAGTCTCCTTTCTTTCTTTGTGACCCAGGATGGAGGGGAAGACAGTGGGAGCATCCCCACAACTGTTTTCTCTTTTTAGTTCCCAAGTCCTGGCACCATGTTAAATGTGCCACCCATGATTGTAGGCATGACCCTCCAAGCCACGGCACCAGAGGAACTAAGCTTTTGGACCTAGTTGTGCTCCTCCAAGCAGCTGTAGTCCTCTGCTATGATTTCCCTTTGAATTCCTAGACCTGTGCAACCCGTGTGCCTCCCTTAAAAAAAATGAATCTCAAGAAAAACTAAGTAATTGGACAAGGCCCCTTTAATGGGGGGTGTGCTAGATTGAACTCTATATTCTCCTATTATGGCCCTTTGCTAAAGCATTTACCCTTAGAAAAACGGTTCCCATTAACCTCTGAACCTAAAATCCTCTTATTAATTAAGTACTGTTTTAACTGGAAACACAGACTAGGTTTCTTAAAAGAACGTAGGGACTGAATGGCCGTTTTCCTGCTGTTGGGACAGGATCAGAACTAAAATTTGGCTATAGAGGACATTTTACTCCTAACTGCTGAAGGCAGAACTTTCCTGTTCACAGAGGGGGCTTAGAGCCTGATTTCTGGTGGCGCAAAAGGAAGGTGCACTGTATGGTAAAGGAAGGACCCCCAACATGCCTCATCAAGAGGATTTCTATTTCCACTAGGGGGCGCTTTTGGCTTAGAAATACAGTGTGCTCACCGGAGAAATGGTAGAGCGAGAAGCTTACTAAGTTACTGCCTGCCACGTTTGCCAATCTTTTCTAACAGACCTGTTTCCCTGAACTGTAAAAATTTCCATACATCACATACACAGAGAATAGACGTAGCAACCGCGGATAGAAAAGAAAGGAAAACTTAGCAACAGGATAGCTGGAAGAGAGCCTTGAGATTAAAGGATGGATTTGAGGTTCGCTCCATACTCACCACTCCAATGTGTCTATCTTGTGTTCTGATCCAGATCCTGGGCGAGAACTCAAAATGAAACGGCTTCATTGTCTGGGGTATATACCCTGGCTCTTGGTCTAGTCAAGAAAGAATTCAGGACACAGACACACATGAGGATTGGGTTCAGGAGCGGCAAGTTTAACAGAAAAAGAAAAGAGAGAGAAAATGCTTCCTCGTGTTGAGAAAGCAGGTGGAAGAGGGCCTCGTTTGTGGCGGAATGCAATTGGTTTGTACAGAAAGTTGAGGGGGCGGTGACTGATTTACATAGGCCTCAGGGGATTGGGTTGACCAGGTGTGTCATTTACATAGCCCGTGAAAAGACTGGCCCTCCCACCCTAGTCTTTTATTATACAAATGCGGCCTCCATCTGGTGGCGGCCATGATGCCAATACACATGGTTTTATCTGGAGGCTGCCATAACACCTGGTACACATGGTGACAAGGAAAAGAGGGCGGGAGATGCCATATTGGGTGGACCTGGCTTTTAGCTGCTGGCATTGGCATATCAATGATTGTAGGTCTGTTTTTTCAAGCCACTTTTTGTTAGAAAAGAAATGTTTTGGGGGTCGCTTTTTAATAAAAAAAAAATTCCACTGAGAACTTTCACCCTTTCTAGCTGCCTAAAAATAATTTCTTAATAATGCTTGTATTAATATCAGTATTACATCACGTGAATTGCTCCTGAATAGCATTTTCAATTTCAGATGTCATAACAAGGTTTCAAAAGAGCAACTGAGGAGTGGGTAAAGTTCCAAAGAGAACCAACTTTCTCTCAATTCTCTATGGGATTCTGATGAATAAAAGAAAGAAACTTGTTGAACATGGAACAGTTCTGTACAACAGGCCAGGCTTCCCAAATTTGCATTGGCCATCAGATTGGTCTAGGAAGTAAAAAACTTATATATGCCTTGAATACAAAAAGTGTTCAATATACATCTAACCAAATTGAATTGATGAAATGGGCCTCCAAGTTCTTCAAGCTACTAAGCTTATATTTTTAGGTTTGATTCATTTAGTAAATATTTATTGAACCCCTACTTTATTGCAGGGCATTTTCAGGGGTTGGGGCAGCTGCAATGTAAAGGCAGACTGGGTTCATGCCTTCTGGTAGCTCCTGTTCTAAAGGGAGAGTCAGATAATAAACAAAACAAGGGTGCACAGTGATAGGGATGGAGGCTTGTGGGAAAAAGATTAAATAGGGCTGTCAGAGGGAGATTCTGGGAAGATATATTTCACCTAAGGCCTGAATAATAACAAGGATTCAGCCAAATGAAGACCAGGGAAGACCAATGAGAAGGAAAAACAAGAATGAAAGCCCTAAGGTGGAAAAAAGGCAAAGTGTTTGAAAAACAAACAACCAAAAATAAACTGGCCAGAACACAGTAAAAAATGAGGAAGATGGTGCTAGATGAGATTGGAGAGTCACGTAAGGGCCATATTACATAAAGCTGGGTAAGCCATGGTGAGGAGCATGGATTGCTTTTTTACATATGGAGAAATATTTTTCTAGAAAATTCTCAGTAAGATTGTCTCTTTCATGTCATTTCACATGCTACTGTGTTCACTTACCATCAACTTCCAAGAAGCAAGCAAATGAAATGAAAATTTGTTTTCCCTTAACTTTTTTGTATGTTAATTCAACCACAGTAACTTAACACATAGGGAAAAGTTTTTTTAAAATAACTTTTTTAAAAAGAGGATACTGTCGAGGAGCAGTAGCTCACACCTGTAATCCCAGTGCTCTGGGGGGCCAAGTTGGGAGGATCACTTTAGCCTAGGAGTTCGAGACCAGTCTGGGCAACATAGTGAGACCCGGTCTCTATAAAAAAATTAAAAATTAGCTCGATATGGTGGCATGCACCTGTGGTACCACCTACTCAGGAGCCTGAAGTGGGAGGATCGCTTGAGGCCAGAAGTTCGAGGCTACAGTGAGTTATAATCATGAGACTGCACTCTAATCCGGGTGACAGAGGGAGATTTGTGTCTAAATAAATAAACAAAATGAGAATATAGTTGTGTTTGGAGGAAAATGAAAGAGAATTCTTGACAAAGGGAGTCGAGGAAATTCAACATTGGAGCAGAATCTTTCTTCTTTTTCTTGTGCTATGCCACACAAGATGGATCCTGAAAGTAGTAAGATCACTCAGTGTGTCACCATGCTGAACAAGCCAGGATTGTTGCGACAGGCTTCAAGTGATATTTGCTCTACTTCGATTTAGTTCGTGTTGCAATGGTCACATTATTTAAAGGTACTTTTCAAATTTTCGTGTTCTTTCCTCCCATTTTGGTGTATACACCCAGAGGTTTCTCCTTATATTCTACTCTTTATTAATCTTATTTTTGTTGCCACAGCCTAATCCAGGAAAGCATTTTCCATCCTTACAAGTGCAGGATTACTTGGTTAGGGTTTGCCAACCAGTGTAAAACATACCATTTCCATCAATTTAAGGGATTGCTAAGACTGAAAGGCAGTCATGAAGAAGTATTTGCTAGTTAGGGCAAGGGTAATGGTACAATGGAGACAAAACAATTTCATTCAAAGGCTTTAAGGGACTCATTTTCCACTGTCACTTTTGCCATAATACACAATTTCCCCTCAAATAATTCAGGGATCAAAAATTGTCAAGAGGAATGAAGCCAAGACATAATATACCAACCCTACAGATAGAAATGTTCCACCTGCCGTCTTCTCTGCCTAGTTAAGTAATGAAATACTTCACTGAAATGTAGTTCTTTGTAAACACTTAAAAAGGTGGTTTTGTTTCTTCTATTATAAAACTATTTAAGTCCCTAAAATGGAGATGTTGTAAAAATGATGAAGTCTTGGCCAGGTGCAGTGGTTCACGCTTGTAATCCCAGCGCTTTGGGAGGCCAAAACAGGAGGATCACTTGAGGCCAGGAGTTAGAGACCAGACTGGGAAACATAGTGAGACCCTGTCTCTATGAAAAAAAAAAAATGTTTTAAAAAATAGCCAGACATGGTGGCTTACACCTGTAGTCCTAAACTATTCAGCAGGTAGAGGTAAGAAGATTGCTTGAGGTCAGGAGTTCGAGACTGCTATGATTGTGCCACTGCACACCAGCCTGAGTGACAGAACTTTTGTCTCAAAAAAAAGTAGTCCTTTTTATTGAAACTACCAAAATGCTATATAGAGAGAGCCAAAAGAGTATCCAATCCTGTGAAAAATTATATAACAAGGTTATCTCAAGTCAGAGAGTACATAGATTGCACACTAAGATCTTGTCTTAACCCCACAATTGCTCTCTCATTTCCACAATGCACTAGTCAAAAAATCGTCGCTACTTCTGCTCCCAAATCTCATCAAATCTATGCCCTCCACTTTTACCCACACAGACTATCCTTCAAACTTGTCTCCCTGATTGACCTACATTCATTTTACCTCTCACATTCACGCTGAAGTTATCTTTCTGAAATACATTTTTGATCGTGTTATTCCTCTGCATGAAAACATTAAATAGCTCCCTATCAACTAGAGAATAAAGTCTACAGCACACAAGTCCTGCAGAATCTGGCCCCAATCTACATTTCCAACTTCCTCTCCTGCAGTTATCCCGTTTATCCCACACACTAGAAAACTATGGTTTTACTTTAACCAAGCAATAGTTTGTCACACTCCATTACACCTCTGTGCATTATTCCCTTGGACTGTAATGTTTTTCCCCCTTTTCTGTCTCAAAAACTTCTACTAATTCTTTACAGCCAAGCTTAAATATCAGTTTCTCTGTGAGAAGTCCCTAGTTCTCCAAAGCATAATTTAAAAACTCCAACATGCTTTGTCCTAGTAGCTCTTGGTATACACCAGTCTCACAACAAAGATTATCCTCGACTAAAGTGCTGTCAAATACAAATATGCATGCCACATGTGTAATTTCAAATTTCCTAGTAGTCTCATGAAAAAGGTAAAGAGAAATTGGTGAATTTTAATATTTAACTATTTAATCAAAAAGTACCATTTCAACATATACTAATACAAAAAATATAACGAGAAATTCACAATTTTTTCACTACTAATTCTTTCTTTGAAATCCAGTACATAGTTTATACTTGCAGCATATTTTAAATTCAGACACTAAGCTGTGATGGTTAATATTGTCAACTTCATTGGATTGAAGGATGCAAAGTATCGTTCCTGGGTGTGTCTGTGAGGGTGTTGCCAAAGGAGATTAACATTTGAGTCAGTGAACTGGGGGAGACAGACCCATCCTCAATCTAGATGGGCACCATCTAATCAGCCGCCAGTGTGGCTAGAATAAAGCAGGCAGGAGATGGAAGAGCAGACTTGCTGAGTCATCTGGCCTTCATCTTTCTCCTGTGCTGGGTGCTTCCTGCCCTCAAACATTGGACTCCAAGTTCTTCCACTTTTGGATGCTTGGACTTACACTAGTAATATGCCAGGGGCTCTCAGGCCTTCAGCCACAGACTGAAGGCTGTACTGCCCGCTACCCTACTTTTGAGGTATTGGGACTGTGATTGGCTTCCTTGCTCCTCAGCTTGCAGACGGCCTATTGTGGGACTTCACCTTGTGATCGTTAAGAGTCAATTCTCCTAATAAGCTTCCCTTCATATATATATATATATATATATATATGAATGTATGTACATATTATATATACATTCATATATATATGAATGTAACATATATATGTATGTATGTATCTTATTAGTTCTGTCCCTCTAGAGAACCCTAATATACTAAGCTGTTTTCCAAAATAACTGATCTGCATTTACATTTTATAAAATGTATAATTGAAAAAGTAGATTCACATACCCAAATTGTTCTAAATGTATTTGAAAGTTTTCTAATACCTGAATCAAATATCAGTTTTTTTATTTTAAATTGAAATAAAAATTAAACAACAGCTGAAACTTACTTTCTCAGTCACTATATTTCAAGTACTCTAGTGTACTAGAATGCAGCTAGTGGCTATTATATTGGACAACATAGCTCTATTGTAATTATTTGTGTATACATCTCTCTTCCCTACTTAATTGGACCATGTCTAACTTGTCTGTATCCTCCCCACTGCCTAGCCTAAAGCTTGAACACACAAATGGAGCTTTATGAAATTTTGTTGAATAAGTAAAAATAAATGTGGAAGTCACTTGACTCTAGGGCAACATGAAATCAAGAGCATTCTTTTGTAAAAAATATAAATGGCATTTTTATGAATACATATACACACTCAAACACACACACACAATTCCTCATACACACACAAGCACAAGTACATGCATACAAGCACAGGCCTGCAGCATTATTCACAATAGCCAAGATATGGAAACAACCTAAATGTTCGTTGATGGATGGATAAAGAAAATGTAGTATATACATAAAATGGAATACTACTCAGCCTTAAAAAAAGAAGGAAATCCTGCTATATGTGACAACATAGGCAAACCTGAAGGGCATTATGCTAAGTGAAATAAGCCAATTACAGAAGGACAAATACCTCACGTCCACTTACATGAGTTAAAAAAGTCAAACTCATAGAAGCAGAAAGTAGGATGGAGGTTTCCAGGGTTTAGGGGAAGGGGGAAATGGAGAGTTGCTGTTCACTGGGTATAGTTTCAGTTATACATGAATACATTCCAGAGATCTGCTGCACAACACTGTGCATATAGGTAACAAGATTGTATTGTACTTAAACAAGAGATTAGAGCTCGTGTTAAGTTCTTACCACACACACACACAAAAACTAATAGCAAAAAACAAAACAACAACAAAAAACAACTCTGGTGTGGGATATTGACAGTAAGGGAGTCTATGTCGGGGAGACGCAGGGGCTGTATGAAAACGGTGCTGTCTTCCTCAATTTTTCTGTGAACATAAAACGGCTCTGAAAAACAAAGTGTACTTAAAAGAAAGAGAAAAGAAAATCAGTTAAGTACATTCAATTTGTTACTAATTCCTTCAATAATAAAAATTAACTGAAACATATTACTCCCCCTTCCTCTGGGCCTTCATCCCTCTTTTCTCCTTCTCTTAATGCATGTATGGGTATGCTACATAATTAGCACTTCGTCATGTGTTTTTATATTCTCTAGTTGTTTTGCCTTCTCAAGTTGTATTTTAAGCTTCTGGAGACAGAGATCATTTCTTGAACTTTGTAACCGTTATCACACATGGTTTCATGGTAATAATGAAATGCAAGAATTTAATATATAACATATCATCAATTCTCAGATCCTTTTTTAAGTAAAGCCTTTCCCAATCAATTCCAGAAGCCTAAGCTCTCAACAACACTCACATTGATAGCACTATCTCTGGACAGCTAGGACCCAGACCTACTCATACTGGCAATTTTTCTCTAACGTGCTACAATGTGTTTTCATGTGCAATTGTCCTTTACTCTCAAGAAAGTGGGATCATGTTTCTGACCTTTGATACAGCACCCCACGTCGCTTAGTGCAATGCTTTCATCAAAATGGATCCTTCCGTAGATGCTGCTTCCTGTTCCCATTTCCCACTCCCATCTCCTCCAACCAGCCACAAGATGCAGCAACAACATGGCGAGAGAGAATTCTGTAAGGGCAGCAATCTCTTTGGCCTTGTTGCTCTATATCCCTAATAACAGGTAACTCTGATAAATGAGTGCACACATGTAAATTTCCACAAAGGGAATTATAGTAGGTTTATCTTTTATTCTAATGTTGCTTGAATAAGAACAAAATTAAAATAAGCACACACACAAAACATGCCTCTGTGAATCAGCCACAGGGTTCCCCTAAGTCTGGGCTGGTGTCCTTTCTCTTCTGCTTGCATAGCTCTTTGATGGTCTCTATCTCTGCAGGACTAAACTTGGAGGTTAGCGTCACATTGTCATAATCAAATTCTTCATCAAGTGAAAAGGGTTGAACTTCATCTCCAAGTATCTATAAAAGGTAACAAAGGAGGAAAAAACATACACAATCATTGTAAATGAAGATAAAGTTGAAAAATTAACTCCCTATTAATATTTAATTAAACCTTTTTTCAGACTTCAGCACTCTCAGCTGATTAAGCTGTTTTTAAGTAAAAGAATGAATTCAATTATTCAATTTGACCTAATTTAAGCCTCTTAATATGCCCCATTTGTACCATGCTGTATCTGAATGAATATCATTAACCAATGCTGCCCAAGGCAAGAATCAGAAAGTCTCCCTTGCATATACTCATTATACGTTTTACCGCGTGTAGTGTCAGGACTACAGAAGCATACAGAAAAACCAACAGTTACATTAAAATGTGAGAAAAATGTACACTAAGATTTTTATCAACCTTAAATAGATTTTCACCATTTGCTAAAAAAAATATATTAATAAAACGTACTTTTTAAAGATAAAAATACCCTACATTGAATATACTTCTTCAGATAATACCTATAACTCTTGGCTAATAAGAGTAAAACTTGGAACATATTTTAAATTTAAAAGTCCAGGATCTCTTTTTTTTAGCAAGAATTTAAAAATATTACAGTTTATAAGTAGTTACAAAGAGATGTAATAATTTTGAATCTATTCATAATTTGTGAGTTTTAAAGACTTCCTAAAGGAAGGCAGATAAAAAAGCATATTTTCCAGTAAACCAAGAGTATGCCTTAAATCTCTTGTATCGCCCCCTAAAAAGCCTCTCCAAAAACAAATGGTGTGCGATACAGTGAAATCATCCAGTACTTCTATGTAGCTCCACAATATGCATAGTGATGCTGAAATAATTGAAAACTATGGTTTATGCAAGAATGAAAAAATGTCCCAAAGCTATAATCAGCTTTAAATATTCTTGCATGGAAGATGATCTCATTGATGGCTTATGCAATGTTGGTAAAAAGGTAGCATGTAGCTCAGAAACTATCTGCTGTTACTAAAGGTGAAAGAAAAAATAATAAGTAGTTATCTCCTATCTGTTCCACAAGTTATGTTTTGAAGTTAGGTGTGCAGTGCTAATAGCAAACGCTCAGCCATTTATCATCCTTTCTTAGTAAAATCAGCAGGAGAACAACTTCTGGAGATGTGTTCATTTCCTCTTTATTAGAAAGGACCTTAGTGCTTTCCTGACAAAACTGCCACTGAGTTTCCACAGTGAGTTTGCCATGGTGAGTTTCCACCATGTGTCAGCCCTGATACTAGGAACCATGTGGCATCAGCAGTGATATTCAAACAACTCTACTGGTAGTCACTGTTACCCCTACCTTATAACTGAAAGGTTAAGTAACTTTCCCAAAATACACAGTTAGTAAGGGAGAGAAGCAATATTTGGATCCAGGGTAATCTGCTTCAAATAAAGCCTCACCTGCTCAACAGAAACACCAGCAAGAATCAACCTGGAAGTTTTCACTAAGCCAAGTCATAGCTCTTTGGAGAGAAGACCTTTTCTAAATAAGATGATCCATTCTCACAGCCTACCATTAGAAAACTGTACTCAAGGCTACATGTAATACCATGACTATCTTAAAACCCAGCTGTACACAAAAAGCAAATCAGCCTGCAAGGCTGATCAGTCCACTTTGATCACTTTCTGAGATTAAATTTATCATCAACACAGCCAAAGTGACAGTGGAACAATCTTGCTTAGATGGCTCAAATGCAGAAACACACACACACAATGACACAAGATGTTCATTTCCTGAATGTTAAGCGTTCTTGCTGTCTCCAGCTCTACTCAGCAGTAAGTACTGAGGCCTGCAGTCTTGGCCACAACCCCATCCGGAGCCGATTCTAGCTGATCCTGGCAAAACTTAAGGAGGAGACCCTGTTTCCACCAATATATTCAGTCTGATGGGAATTTTGCTGCCCTTTCATGCCTGGGTAAAGGCCTTTCATCACATGTCTATTAAGCTTCAAGCTGCCCATACCTGCATGTGTCCCCTATACTAGGTCTTTAAATTCTACCTTCAAGCCTCTAAAACCTGCCTACACCTTACTAGCCATCCTCACTAGATGCAGTCACTTTGTCTTCACCCAACTCTCACTTAGGGGTTAGAATACAATTTCAAATTAGACAAATCCGTTTGCCATGTTAAAATCTCAGTGACACCATACCATGCCCCCGACTCCCTCTACAGAACACAAATAACCTCAATCCCCACCTCCCTTCCCTTTACCTGTTCACTCAATAAACATTATATAGCAGATTCTGGGAACATAAAGTGATTATAGCAAAATCTGTGTCTATAAGGTTTCGTAACTTCAAGGAGAAGACAGAAGTATAGGAATGATTTCAGTATCACGTGCTGTGCTCTCCAATAGAGGAATGCAAAAAAGGGAAACAGAAGCATAGAGAGGAAAGTGCAGAAGCTTCACTTACTCTTCTATTTTTTTTTTTTTTTTTTTTGAGACAGAGACTCCCTCTGTCACCCAGGCAGGAGTGCAGTGGCATGATCTCAGCTCACTGCAACCTCTGCCTCCCAGGTTCAAGCAATTGTCCTGCCTCAGCCTCCTGAGTAGCTGGGACAACTGGTGCATACCACCAGCCCTGGCTAATTTTTGTATTTTTAGTAGAGACAGGGTTTCGCCATGTCGGCCAGGCTGGTTTCAAACTCCTGGCCTGAAGTGATCCACCCACTACAGCCTCCCACAGTGCTGGGATTACAGGCATGAGCCACCGCGCCTGGCCTCTTACTCTTGATTGAGTTTTGCCACTCTCCAGAAAATCCTACTAGCCTCCCCACACATCACTTCACTTATTACCTACCTCATCCTAGCAACCCAGATAAAGTAAGGCCAGTATTTCGGACTTACTTCTAAACTCTGATCAGGGCTCCCATGGCCAAGTTGGTTCTAGATACGGCCCAACCCATTGCCTTCTTAAGATTCTCCCTTCCCTGAGGTCTCAAACTACCTTGTGGCTATAATATCCAGACTTATGGATATTATTCTACATCTCTAGTACTTGCTGTCTCCAGCTCTACTCAGCAGTAAGTACTGAGGCCTGCAGGCTTGGCCACAACCCCATTCGGAGCCGATTCTAGCTGATCCTGGCAAAACATAAGGAGGAGACCCTGTTTCCACCAATATATTCAGTCTGATGGGAATTTTGCTGCCCTTTCATGCCTGGGTAAAGGATGTAGAAATTTATTCTTAAATGGAAACATCTTATTTTCCTTTAAGTTTTTTTTTTAATACATTTACATTCTTCTCTGTCATGGAGGATGATTTTCTTCATCAGTCACTTGGTACTAACCGTAACAATAACATGGAATAAAGTTTTCAGCAAGTCAGTAAAGATAATGTCAACACGAAGATTATTCATTTATAATATCCTTCAATGTATAAAAATATAATTAAAGATATAAATTTCTTCACTAAGAAATTAAGGGTTATCAACAGCAGCTATTAGATTTTCTAGGCAATCAGTTAGATATTGAGATATTAAAGCAAGAAATAAAGAATAGTAATAATGTCACATTTGCAATGCCAAAACATGACATTCAGGACACTCTAAACCATTTTGGGGATATACTGTAATGTGGCCAGTACATCCCTGAGTCGAAATGTCAGAGGAATAGCCTCTGCAGTCATTCAGATATTTTACATTCTTTCCACAAACTCTACATTCCTATTAAATTCTAGTCACTGTGTTAGGTGCTGGGGATACAAAGATGAAGACCTATATGAAATCACAATGAGATAAACACATAAACAAATCATTAGAGTAAAATGTGGTAAGAACAGGGTGATGGGAACACAGAAGGAATACCTGACCCAGACTAAGTTGGAGGGGATTGGGAAGGAATCAGAGAAGGCGTCTTGGAACAGGTGATATCTGAGCTGACTCTTAAAGGGTAAACATTAGTTTACAAGTTGACAAAGGAGAGCTTTGCTGACAGGGGGAGTTTCCACGAGCAGACCATGGAAATAAGATGCAGAATTTCACATTTGTGAGTCTGAAAGTAGGTGAGCATTGTCAGAGCACAAAGTGTAAGTTGGAGAGTAGCAAGAGACAAATATGGTGCCAAATCATCCTAGAGATGATGAAAAGTCACTGAAGAATTTTTTGAAGGCAGAGAAAACACTTGGTCATCTATGCATTTCAGATAAATTCCTTCATCCATTAAATTTTTATTAAGTACCTACAATGAGACAGGTGCTGGAGTAAAAAAAAAAAAAAAAATGCCCTGCCCTGTTGGAAATTATATGAGACAGATCACTATGAAGGTTAAACAGAAGGTAGATTTGAGTGGGATAAGCCTGGAGCCAGAAGAGTACTCAGGAACCTGCTAAAGCAGTTCAGTAAGATATCATGAGAACAGAGGACTGGTAGGAGAGACTTGAAAAATCTGTAGAAAGTGAAATTGGCAGCACTCGATAAATGACTGGATATGGAAATGTAAGAAAAGGAAGAATGCAGAAAGGGAAGTGGGTAAAGATAAGCACAGTTCAATTTGAATGTACCTGAAGAAATCTAGATGAATTGAATATACAAACTTGAAACTGAAAAAAAGGTATGAAGCTAGAGATACCAATTTGGAGATGAAGATGGATTCAAGTATGCAGGCTGGGAACAACTATAGGTTAAGCACAGAACGCTAAGGAACACCAACTCTTAAGGGATGGATGGAGAGAAAACCCAAAGGACTCAGGGAAAACACAATTTGAGAAATACATAAAGAATCACAGGAGATCATTGATGGACATTTGGCTTCCTGTGCAGCGCACCAACATGGCACATGTATACATATGTAACAAACCTGCACGTTGTGCACATGTACCCTAGAATTTAAAGTATAATAAAAAATAAAAAAATAAAATAAAATAAAGAATCACAGGGGAAAGTGAAGTGAGAACCAATGAAGCAAGAGTGCCAGAGGAAGGTCAATTGTGTCAAACATGGTAGAGAGATCCATTAAAAGGAAGACTGGAAAGTGTCCGCTGGATTTGGCAATCATAAAGCAATTGATGCCTTCATTCTGAAAACATCCAGGCAGGCAATTGGAGCCAAGGATATTTTACAATATATTGAAGAGTCTAATAGCTTTTCAATTCTGGATGAAAAGAGAGAAATAAGAACAGACAGTAGCCAAAGAGGGGTCCAAGATGAAGGGAAGCTTGTTTTCCTTGTTTTGTTTCATTTTGTTAAGGATAGGAAAGACTTAAATATGTTTACATGTTGACGGGAATGAACAAATAGAAAATAGAGAATGACCCCAACCACGTTATTACTGTATACCAGAAAATCACTCCCATTTAGTGGTGATGTTTATTGTTTATTTATGTGTTCATTTAATAAATGTTTACCATATGCCTACTATATGTATGGCACTGAGCTCGCCACTAGTTCTGAATTTGCATGTTAATTACGCAAGCTTGTGATGACATGCATGAGTGAATTTAGTCTTCCAAGACAGGAGACACATAAGTAATTCAAAGTGAGCCCAAGTAGGTGCACACTGCAATTCAGAAGATATCACTGTGGTCTTCTGAATGACAGCTTTTCAAATACAGAAAGGTTGCATTTCTATGTATATATTTCAGTTATTGGCTGTTGTGGCATACTTTGGAAATTCTCTTCTTTCAAGTTCAGTTCATGTTAGAGTTCAAAGCTATAAGATGCCAAGGTTTTTAGATTACAAACTGAAATTATTATTTATTTCAGTAAAGACTTTGTGCAATGGAACACCAAGTCCCCTGGTGCTAAACAAAAAACAACCATGAATTAAGTTATTAACTTGTTATTTTTGCCTAAGGAGCTGAAAGAAATATGTGGATTTCAGGTGTCTAATTTCAAATCTAATTGAAACCTTTTTGCCTCTCAGGGAATAAAATTTGTACACTGTTGGAAAACTTTGAGTCCCCTTAAAATTGCTCATGTGACTTATTCTAACAGAGACACTGCTGATGGAGAGATTGTTTTCATCCATAGTACCACATAGGCAAATTAAAGAAAATAGAACTAATGCTTAAATCAATAATGGCGGCATTTAGCTGTAGGCTACTATACAAAGTAATATGGTAAATAAACTGTCTTTATAGGTGAAAATTTTTAGAGTCCTATTATGAATTGGAAAAACAGGAGAGTTCCTATTAAAATACCACACAAGTTTCTTCTATGACCTCTTCTACAATTTTCAGGGGGAGAGGGTAGGTATCCCAATTTTTCATCTTTCTAATAACAACTCTCTTTGTTCTGTCTACAGAACAAAGCAGCTTGAAGCAGCTTCACACTTCCAAATTTCATCCAAATAAAGTAACTAAGGCAAGGTAATTCTATACACATAATTCTATACACAATTATGTATGTGTGTAGAACCAGTGGTAAAATCATGATTATCTCAATAGATGCAGAAAGGCCTTTGACAAAATTCAACAGCCCTTCATGCCAAAAACTCTCAATAAATTAAGTATTGATGGGACGTATCTCAAAATAATAAGAGCTATTTGTGACAAACCCACAGCCAATATCATACTGAATGGGCAAAAACTGGAAGCATTCCCTTTGAAAACAGGCACAAGACAGGGATGCCCTCTCTCACCACTCCTATTCAACATAGTGTTGGAAGTTCTGGCCAGGGCAATCAGGCAGGAGAAAGAAATAAAGGGTATTCAATTAGGAAAAGAGGAAGTCAAATTGTCCCTGTTTGCAGATGATATGATTGTATATCTAGGAAACCCCATCATCTCAGCCCAAGATCTCCTTAAGCTGATAAGCAACTTCAGCAGAGTCTCAGGATACAAAATCAATGTGCAAAAATCACAAGCATTCTTATACACCAATAACAGACAAACAGAGAGCCAAATCATGAGTGAATTCCCATTCACAATTACTTCAAAGAGAATAAAATACCTAGGAATCCAACTTACAAGGGATGTGAAGGACCTCTTCAAGGAGAACTACAAACCACTGCTCAACAAAACAAAAGAGGACCCAAACAAATGGAAGAACGTTCCATGCTCATGGATAGGAAGAATCAATATCATGAAAATGGCCATACTACTCAAGGTAACTTAAAGATTCAATGCCATCCCCATCAAGCTACCAATGACTTTCTTCACAGAATTGGAAAAAACTACTTTAAAGTTCATATGGAATCAAAAAAGAGCCTGCATTGCCAAGACAATCCTAAGCCAAAGAACAAAGCTAGAGGCATCATGCTACCTGACTTCAAACTATAGTACAAGGCTACAGTAACCAAAACAGCATGGTACTGGTACCAAAACAGAGATATAGACCAATGGAACAGAACAGAGCCCTCAGAAATAATACCACACATCTACAACCATCTCATCTTTGACAAACCTGACAAAAACAAGAGATGGGGAAAGGATTCCCTATTTAATAAATGGTGCTGGGAAAACTGGCTAGCCATATGTAGAAAGCTGAAACTGGATCCCTTCCTTACACCTTATACAAAAATTAATTCAAGATGGCTTAAAGACTTAAATATTAGACTTAAAACCATAAAAACCCCAGAAGAAAACCTAGGCAATACCATTCAGACCATAGGCATGGGCAAGGACTTCATGTCTAAAACACCAAAAGCAATGGCAACAAAAGCCAAAATTGACAAATGGGAGCTAATTAAACTAAAGAGCTTCTGCACAGCAAAATAAACTACCAACAGAGTGAACAGGCAACCTACAGAATGGGAGAAAATTTTTGCAATCTACTCATCTGACAAAGGGCTAATAACCAGAATCTACAAAGAACTCAAACAAATTTATAAGAAAAAAAAAACCCATCAACAAGTGGGCAAAGGATATGAACAGACACTTCTCAAAAGAAGACATTTATGCAGCCAACAGAAAAAAATGCTCATCATCACTGGCCATCAGAGAAATGCAAATCAAAACCACAATGAGATACCATCTCACACCAGTTAGAATGGCGATCATTAAAAAGTCAGGAAACAACAGATGCTGGAGAGGATGTGGAGAAATAGAAACACTTTTACACTGTTGGTGAGACTGTAAACTAGTTCAATCATTGTGGAAGACAGTGTAGCGATTCCTCAGGGATCTAGAAGTAGAAATACCATTTGACCCAGCCATCCCATTACTGGGTATATACCCAAAGAATTATAAATCATGCTGCTATAAAGACACATGCACACGTATGTTTATTGCAGCACTATTCACAATAGCAAAGAGTTGGAACCAGCCCAAATGTCCAACAATGATAGACTGGATTAAGAAAATGTGGCACATATACACCATGGAATACTATGCAGCCATAAAAAAGGATGAGTTCATGTCCTTTGTAGGGACATGGATGAAGCTGGAAACCATCATTCTCAGCAAACTATAGCAAGGACAAAAAACCAAACACCGCATGTTCTCACTCATACGTGGGAATTGAACAATGAGAACACTTGGACACAGGAAGGGGAACATCACACACTGGGGCCTGTTGTGGTGTGGGGGCAGGGGGGAGGGATAGCATTAGGAGATATACCTAATGTAAATGACGAGTTAATGGGTACAGCACACCAACATGGCACATGTATGCATATGTAACAAACCTGCACATTGTGCACATGTACCCTAGAACTTACAAGTATAATAAATATATATATATATTTTTAAAAAAAAAGAACCAGTGGTAAAATTAGGGAAAAAAATCTGAACCAAATAAATGTTAAATGCTTGAAGTGATGGATATGCTAATTACCCTGATTTGATCACACACATATATGTGTACCAAAATATCACACTATACCACATAAATATATACAATTATTATATGTTAATTTAAAAATTTAAAAAACAAAATTAGGTGAAACATTGAGTTGGTCCAATTCATATCAGAAAGTTGATGGATTCTTAACAGGCAATTAAGAGAAAGTTAGGAAGGACATCCAGAATACATTTTCAGCTTTTCAGATTGAAATCACAGAAGGAAACTATCATCTCTAACTCAAAATGGCCTTTCAGTAAGCCCTTCAGCACCCATTTGCTGTAAATTAATGATTATGTTCTTTTACTAGCACTGGGTACTTTAAAATAAGATGAATGTTATCAAACCAAGGCAGTGTTGGTACAGTACAGGTTGAGTATCTCTTCTCCAAAATGCTTGGGATGAAGTGTTTTGGATTTCAGATTTTGGAAGGGTTGCAGAATATATACGAGTTAAGCATCCCTAATCTCCAAATCTGAAATCCAAAATGCTCCAATGAGCATTGCCTTTGAGCATCATCATGTCAGCACTCAAAAAGTTTCAAATTTTGGAGCATTTTGGATTTTCCCATTAGGAATGTTCAACCTGTATTGTGATTCTAGACGGTTGTGAAAAGTTACTCTAAAAAATAGTAATTAGAAATAAAAATTCCCAACCAAGATGTTACTTCAGATATTCAAAAAACAGCAAAAGTTGTTCATCTGTGGCTTGTATCATTTTGATTCCAGCATTTTAAAATGTCCACATTTCTGGTAAGCAGTTTATATTCCTCTTAAATATACCACCATATATGGGGTCTCAACTTGAATTATACTGCTATTTGATAGATTCCAGAAATCATTCAGTTTTCTTAACCCATTAATTAAAACCACTTTGTAACAATTTCTATAATTGTACTAGATTATATATATTCTCAAATTGTACTGAAATAAAATTGTATTTCTATAAAAGTACCAGGTGCCATGCCTACTGGCTGGTCCAATAACTTGTATGGCCACAAGTGAAGTCAACAGCATGAACAAATCTTAAAAAAGAAATTGAGTCCTTCTAGAAATAGCCTTATAATTTTAGCTTTTTACAACTCAGAGAAAGCAATCTATAATTCAAAAAGCATATTGAAAAGTGGCTGTCCCTACCAGTTTAGCTGGTAATCAATTTGGGAGTTTAATATAAGCCTGCACGCATCCTGGATATACTTTCATGATGTCAGTGAACAAAAGTACTTATTAGAAAGTGGCAATTTAAAACTGAAATGTGTGGATTATTTCTGACTGAATGGCTAATTCTATAACAGAATATCTTTTAGTAACAAGACTAGTACCTCACGATTAAATAATCCAAAAAGACCCTAAGGATTTTGTTAGAAAGCAATAATAAAGAGCCCTTAACAACAACTTGAGCCTGATCCTGCTTTGTGTTCCAGTAAGGAGAGTGAGAAAGGCCACTACCAGCGATAGCAACAGCCTGTATTGATACATGTTTATTAAGCATATGTAGAAGAGCTGCAAAATGATAGCAAAAGATGACTTTCAAGTTGCACATTTGCGAGTAAATATATGGCATAGATTCCATTTTCATGGCTAGGTGACATTTCTCAGCCTCCCCTGTGGCCAGTATGAACATGTGACTAAGTGGTCACCAATGGAATGTGAGCTGAAATTAAGGACCCTGAGTCCTAAGCCTTGGGGAAACATGCTGCCCCCATGCTCTTCTCTCCTCCCCTCCAGGTATGATGATGACGTGACCTGGAACATGCAGGTGAGGACAATGTCCTAAAATATAATGGACATCCAGAAAGAAGGAACCTGGGTCCCTGATGACCCCCAAAAAAGGAGCCACCTGCTCATTTTAAAGGCTCTATATAGGCTGTAAATAAGAGAAATAAACGTCCATCTCTTTTCAGCCATTGAATTATTATTAGGATTCTCTGTTATAGCAGCCTGGCCTTACCTCAACTAATTCAAAAGTTTATAGAACCTTATCAATAATAATAATAACAGCCAGTTCAGACTAAAAAGGGCAAGAAAACTGTCCATCCTTTCTATTGCGCAGTCCTTGGGTAGCACTGATCTGTAGCATGGCATACATTGTAAAACAAAAATGGGTTTCCACATAAAAACATAATTGCTCTATGTGTTTAAAAAGAAATGTATGCATTTGAGATAGATGGCTGTGAGAGGGACCAATTAAGCAACTTCAATTTTATATTTTCCCAAATCTTAGAGAAATACAGAAGCATACAGCATTTCTTTGAAGGGATGAATTACAAAATCAACACAGTGTGGAGAATGACTGAATTCCCTGTGGAGTACCTCTTCCGTCTGTTTGTCCATTCTTTTTACAGCGGGCTTTGGCTTCATTTCACAGGTAGGAGGCTGGGCCACAAAAGGGATACAGGAAGGAATGCTGGTGCTTACATCCTGCTCCACTTCTCCCGGAAGCAGCAGCAAATCTGTTGGATACAAAACATTTCAACTGAGCCTTTTGCCAAGTTCACAATTTACCTAAATCATTTAAATGCCCAGAAGTCGAAGAAAATGAAGCAAATATGCTCATGTAAAGTAGGTCCATTTCACAATGCCTGTCCTCCTTTGGGAACTGGACTCTAGGGATTGCCCTCTCCTCATAATAGAAGCCATTAGTTAATTTATTTTTATTTTACCCTTGCAAATGTAACAGTCCCCCCAAAATGTCTGGAGGAGTACTGTTTTTGGAGTAACCTGATTGTCCTTTTATTCTCAACTCAATTTCTACTTTTATGCGAAAATAAGGTGATAAGATGTTACTTTTGCTTCATTTTCCCATATTTTCCTGGAGGGATAAAGAGAAAGAAAATGGAGTACTGATTTCATCCTGTAACAATATGGCAATATTTCAAAAATATATATTAAAAAACAGTAATGCCAGAAGGAAAGTACTTTAACTTTCAGCAGAAAAATGAAATACTCTGTCATATTCAGAATGCATGGTCTAATTTTCAACACTTGCAAAGAACAACAGCAACTTGTTTCCTGCTTGTTAAGCACAATCTCAAGAATTCAATAACCAATCTTGGTTTTCTGATTGATCCATTATAAGCAGATATGTCTCCTGATTTTTGCATGTATGATAATACATGGATGCATCACAGACAACTGATGATCTTCCACAGCTTTCTTTAAGGAGGACAAAAAAAACAAATAGAAGCACAACAGGTTTCCTCCTCAGTCTGTTTTCATAGGACCAGAAGGGCTTGCAAGAGCTAGCCAACAACTTGGAGCCGACTCTGGATGATGCTGCCTACTTCTCAAAGATGATCCTAATTAAGGCACTAATTAACTTCTCAGTGGAAGTGATTAATTAATAACAGGCATGACTTGACTGCTGCAAATGGCAGCATGTATAGGGAGATAATTGAGCAGGTATTGATATTCAAAAACTGAAACTAATTCGAAATGAATCCCTCAACACTATAGATATCCCCTTCACAAAAAAATATAATTACAAAATTCTTATGACTCCAGCAACAGAGAACACAGACAGCCAGGAAACAGAACTGTGGAGGGGAAATGGCAAAGAAGGTAATTCTGCTATGACTAATTACTGAAATCTTAGACTATGATTTCATTAATTAGCAGAAATAAAAACAATAAAAATAGCCAACACTTACATACTCATTTTATATGCTTTAGCTCAGCTAATACTCCAAAAGCTCTATTATTTCCCATTTTACAGACAATGAGCTAACAGACAGTAGCCTCACTCAATATCCCACAGCTAAAAAGGGCAGAGCTGGGCAGTCTATCTACACAGCCCATGCTCCTCTCCTACAATGTCACATTACGAACTTTCTTTAAATAAGCATTTTCGTTAACATATTTTATTTTACTGGATCAAATTAAACACTCAAACTTAGAACCAACAAATGTCACTACTATAACACACTAGCATGGTTAGGCAACATTAAGTGCATTTCCCAAACATTTCATACCCAGAGAAACAACATTTTAAAATTCAATGAGGTTGGTGGGAAGACTAGTTTTCTAATGCACCTATTTAAGAGTTCAAAGCCAAACTCCCTCACTGAGCGTCCTCATGTAACATCCCAGGACTGGTACAAATCTGGTGAGGGACCCACCAACAAGGAAAGCAACAAGAGACAGGCTTGGGCCTCTCGACACGAAAACCATTATCTACCTGACCCATTGGCTGACAGCGCAAACGTCAGTTCAAATATGAAATCAAAATCAATTCTGCTTTCAGGGCTATTTAAAATCATTGTTCTGGCTGACAGTATTGTGCAGTGAGGAGGATAACTCTGCAATTTCTTTACTGAAACTTCACTTCTCTAATCTATTTGCCAAGAAGGTAGGATTTTCAACAAAAATGGTTTCTTTCATAATAATTCTACTGCCATGGGAACAATTCTTTCAAAATAACAAGACTCAGTATACTCCACGTCTTAAATTCTTGCCATTTGTTTCTTCAGAGTAAAAGCGAAATGCACCAATGCATATCTATTAGTGCCTAACACAGCAACTTATACATAGTGAATTCTCAACAAATACTTGGAGATAGAAAATGAATTTTGTACACTTCAACTTTTAAACTCAACAGCAAGTATCAAGAGTCTGCCTGCCAATAAGATGTTGTGGATGATGTGAAATGAGTATAGCCCTTACCCTCAAAAACTAAACGTTACAGGAATAAGACTTTCATATATAAAATCAATCAAAGAATAATCAAGAAAAAATTGAATGGCTCTAACTCTAAAGATGACAGATTTATAAAAGGGCAAAAACAATACGAATGAGAAGAGCCTGGCAAGGCATATGTTATAAAGAAAACTACTGCAATCATTTAGCTGTTTTACAATCGTGGGTGGGTTATATATACTCATATTCTCTCAGGAGAAAAAAAGTACTGTATTCACTCACGGTAGGAAATGAAATTTCAAGTTCTCTGTATAACTTTCTGAAACAGAAATGCTTTAAGAGACTTAATCTGATCATATAGTTGTTGTTTCTAAAACAATCAAAGGCTTTGTTTTCATCTTAATGAAATGCGACCATCTTGGCATTATAGAGTCAGGGCCACTTTCAAAAATGAATCTTGAGGTTGGACGGCAAGACTGGTTGAAGTATTTTAATCTCTTCTTTATCAACCACATGTTTAGAAATTCTACTATTTAAAAAGTAGCTATTCATGCCATTTGTCCCTGTATTTTGTCAATGATCGGCAAGTCAAAGACTACAGCCATGTAATCTAATACAGTGTTACAAAGTGAGCCATCTACTTGACATCTGAAAATTTATATACAATAATATTTAATCTGCCTGGCATATTTATAAAATTAACCAATCTGTTCATTTGTTACCACATAAAATGGCCAACATTTCCTGAAAGTTTGGGCATCCTAATACAAAAAGGATATAGATAAAAAACACTTTAGCCATCCAGGCCATTTCTTTATTATTATTATTATTATTATTATTATTATACTTTAAATTCTAGGGTACACGTGCACAACGTGCAGGTTTGTTACATATGTATACATGTGCCATGTTGGTGTGCTGCAACCATTAACTTGTCAATTACATTAGGTATATCTCCTAATGCTGTCCCTCCCCCTCCCCCCACCCCACAACAGACCCCGGTGTGTGATGTTCCCCTTCCTGTGTCCAAGTGTTCTCATTGTTCAATTCCCACCTATGAGTGAGAAATGCGGTGTCTGCTTTTTGTCCTTGCGATAGTTTGCTGAGAATGATGGTTTCCAGCTTCATCCATGTCCCTACAAAGGACATGAACTAATCCTTTTTTATGGCTGCATAGTATTCCATGGTGTATATGTGCCACATTTTCTTAATCCAGTCTATCATTGTTAGACATTTGGGTTGGTTCCAACTCTTTGTTATTGTGAATAGTGTCGCAATGAACATACGTGTGCATGTGTCTTTATAGCAGCATGATTTATAATCCTTTGGGTATATACGCAGTAATGGGATGGCTGGGTCAAATGGTATTTCTACTTCTAGCTCCTTGAGGAATCGCCACACTGTCTTCCACAATGGTTGAACTAGTTTACAGTCCCACCAATAGTGTAAAAGTGTTCCTATTTCTCCACATCCTCTCCAGCACCTGTTGTTTCCTGACTTTTTAATGATCACCATTCTAACTGGTGTGAGATGCTATCTCCTTGTGGTTTTGATTTGCATTTCTCTGACGGCCAATGATGATGAACATTTTTTCATGTGTCTGTTGGCTGCGTAAATGTCTTCTTTTGAGAAGTGTCTGATCATATCCTTTGCTCACTTTTTGATGGGGTTGTTTGTTTTTTTCTTGTAAATTTGTTTGAGTTCTTTGTAGATTCTGGATATTAGCCCATTGTCAGATGAGTAGATTGCAAAAATTTTCTCTCATTCTGTAGGTTGCCTGTTCACTCTGATGGTAGTTTCTTTGCTATGCAGAAGCTCTTTAGTTTAATTAGCTCCCATTTGTCAATTTTGGCTTTTGTTGCCATTGCTTTTGGTGCTTTAGACATGAAGTCCTTGCCCATGCCTATGTCCTGAATGGTATTGCCTAGGTTTTCTTCTAGGGTTTTTATGGTTTTAGGTCTAATATTTAAGTCTTTAATCCATCTTGAATTAATTTTTATATAAGGTATAAGGAAGGGATCCAGTTTCAGCTTTCTACATATGGCTAGCCAGTTTTCCCAGCACCACTTATCAAATAGGGAATCCTTTCCCCATCTCTTGTTTTAGTTAAGTTTGTCAAAGATCAGATGGTTGTAGATGTGTAGTATTATTTCTGAGGGCTCTGTTCTTTTCCATTGGTCTATATCTCTGTTTTGGTACCAGTACCATGCTGTTTTGGTTACTGTAGCCTTGTACTATAGTTTGAAGTCAGGTAGCATGATGCCTCCAGATTTGTTCTTTGGCTTAGGATTGTCTTGGCAATGTGGGCTCTTTTTTGGTTCCATATGAACTTTAAAGTAGTTTTTCCAATTCTATGAAGAAAGTTATTGGTAGCTTGATGAGGATGGTATTGAATCTATAAATTACCTTGAGTAGTATGGCCATTTTCATGATATTGATTCTTCCTATCCATGAGCATGGAATATTCTTCCATTTGTTCGTGTTCTGTTTTATTTCCTTGAGCAGTGGTTTGTAGTTCTCCTTGAAGAGGTCCTTCACATCCCTTGTAAGTTGGATTCCTAGGTATTTTATTCTCTTTGAAGCAATTGTGAATGGGAGTTCACTCTTGATTTGGCTCTCTGTTTGTCTGTTATCGGTGTATAAGAATGCTTGTGATTTTTGCACATTCATTTTGTATCCTGAGACTTTGCTGAAGTTGCTTATCAGCTTGAGGAGATTTTGGGCTGAGACAATGGGGTTTTCTAAATATACACTCATGTTACCTGCAAACAGGAACAATTTGACTTCCTCTTTTCCTAATCGAATACCCTTTATTTCTTTCTCCTGCCTGATTGCCCTGGCCAGAACTTCCAACACTGTGTTGAATAGGAGTGGTGAGAGAGGGCATCCCTATCTTGTGCCAGTTTTCAAAGGGAATTATTCCAGTTTTTGCCCATTCAGTATGATATTGGCTGTGGGATTGTCATAAATAGCTCGTATTATTTTGAGATATGTCTCATGAATACCTAATTTATTGAGAGTTTTTAGCATGAAGGGCTGTTGAATTTTGTCAAAGGCCTTTTCTGCATCTCTTGAGATAATCATGTGGTTTTTGTCTTTGGTTCTGTTTATATGATGGATTATGTTTATTGATTTGCGTATGTTGAACCAGCCTTGCATCCCAGGGATGAAGCCCACTTGATCATGGTGGATAAGCTTTTTGATATGCTGCTGGATTTGGTTTGCCAGTATTTTATTGAGGATTTTTGCATCGATGTTCATCAGGGATATTGGTCTAAAATTCTCTTTTTTTGTTGTGTCTCTGCCAGGCTTTGGTATCAGGATGATGCTGGTCTCATAAAATGAGTTAGGGAGGATTCCTTCTTTTTCTATTGATTGGAATAGTTTCAGAAGGAATGGTACCAGCTCCTCCTTGTACCTCTGGTAGAATTCGGCTGTGAATCCGTTTGGTCCTGGGATTTTTTTGGTTGGTAAGCTATTAATTATTGCCACAATTTCAGAGCCTGTTATTGGTCTATTCAGGGATTCCACTTCTTCCTGGTTTAGTCTTGGGAGGGTGTATGTGTCCAGGAATTTATCCATTTCTTCTAGATTTTCTAGTTTATTTGTGTAGAGGTGTTTATTGTATACTCTGATGGTAGTTTGTATTTCTGTGGGATCGGTGGTGATATCCCCTTTATCATTTTTTATTGCGTCTATTTGATTCTTCTCTCTTTTCTTCTTTATTAGTCTTGCTAGCGGTCTATCAATTTTATCCTAGTCTCTGACAAAACAGACTTTAAACCAACAAGATCAAAAGAGACAAAGAAGGCCATTACATAATGGTAAAGGGATCAATTCAACAAGAAGAGCTAACTATCCTAAATAAATATGCACCCAATACAGGAGCACCCAGATTCATAAAGCAAGTCCTTAGAGACCTACAAAGAGACTTAGACTCCCGCACAATAATAATGGGAGACTTTAACACCCCTCTGTCAACAATAGACAGATCAAAAAGACATGAAGTTAAAAAAGATATCCAGGAATTGAACTCAGCTCTGCACCAAGTGAACCTAATAGACATCTACAGAACTCTCCACCCCAAATCAACAGAGTATACATTCTTCTCAGCACCACACCACACCTATTCCAAAATTGACCACATAGTTGGAAGTAAAGCACTCCTCAGCAAATGTAAAAGAACAGAAATTATAACAAACTGTCTCTCAGACCACAGTGAAATCAAACTAGAACTCAGGATTAAGAAACTCACTCAAAACCGCTCAACTACATGGAAACTGAACAATCTGCTCCTGAACGACTACTGGGTACATAACAAAATGAAGGCAGAAATAAAGATGTTCTTTGAAACCAATGACAACAGGCGACTTCTAAATAGAGCTTCCAGCTATGATAGTCTTGTTCAGTAGTTCTTATTCTTAAAAATGATTGAAGATCTCAAAGAGCTTTTGTTTATATGGGTTATGTCTATCAACACTCACCATATCAGGAATTAAAACTGACAAGTGTTCCAATATTTGTATATTGGAATCATTACAAATAATCAAATTACATATTAAAATAAGTATTTTTATTAAAAATCTATTCTCTAAAAACAGAAAATATTGAGAAGCATTATTTTACATTTTTTCGAATCTGTTATAATATCTGGCTGAACAGAAGAAAGTTGGATTCCCTATTTGCTTCTGCATTCAATTTTTGAAATATGCTATTTTAGTTGATGCAAAGAAAATCCAGATTCACACAGATAGGTAGTTGGAAAGGGGAAGAGTATTTTAATAGTCTTTTTATATAGTTGTGGATATTTTTCTTTGATACTACACCACGATCTGAAAAATGATAAAGTTTTCAAAGGTTATTTTCCATGAGCATTCTGAAAACTTGTCAGTGAACTTTTTGTACTGCTACATTAAAATCCATTGGTCTATCTTGCACACTGAATGGATCTTTCCCCTATGTATAATTTTGTAAACATTATTAATTGGTCATTTGGAAAATATTGGTTCACTGTGTTATGTAGATCTTCCAAATGTTGACATATTTCATTATACAGTATAAAAATCACATTAGTTAATATCACCAATTTTGCCAGAAAAGCCTTTAAATATTGAGAAGCTGTCAAGCTCACAGTACTAGATACAAGTTCTCTAAAAATCTAATTTTCGCTTGATCCATTGCCAATTTTATCATTGGCAACGAATACTATTAGTTATTAGACTTGAAGAGACAGGCTCACTTTATTCATTTTTGAGAAATATAGTTTGTCAGTTACACTTTCAAATAAAAATGGTGATTCATGAAAGAGAAAAATAAACTAGTTCAGCATACCACTCAATCACCCAAGTGTTTTTCCACAACCACTGTATTTCAGTATGTAACAGAAGTGCCTTATGAACACTTACTATTTTGACACAAAAATCATTAAAAAAAGGTATACTTAAGAATCAAGATGTAATAAAATTAATAATTTTTACTACTTCAAGAAATTTTCAGTGGAAACTGGCATTTATTTTTGATTATAAATTTATGACAGTGAAGATGACAACTGCTAGTATAATTTGGTGCCACAAACTTGATTCACAATAAGGTGCCAGCATTTTCACCCAGCATTGCTTTTCCAACTTCAGTGCAAACATCAACACATGACCTGCCAACCTCAGGGTTTCTGAGGGGTTCCTAGACCACATCTTCAGGAGTCTGCTGGTCTAGCTAATGTCAGTCCAACCCTCCCACCATCAACAACTAGAAAAGCTAGATAAATTACAAAAATCAACTATTTAAAGGTGTTGGAGAACTACCAGGGTAGCCTAGGACTTGAGGAACCAGGATTTCAGCCACAGTTCTTAAATATTTGTCGACTAAGAGTCCCTAGTCATTCAGGGATGGCCTAAAACTGCTTAAAGTTCCAAATTAGGAAAGAACTTTTTTTCAAAAAGAGGTAACTGATGTCATCATTTGTATGCACTTGCTCATTAATGGCAATTAATCCCATTAATGGACTAAAAATGACTGGACATTGCTATGGTTAGGATATGGTTTGTTTGGCCTCAGCAAGTCTTATGTTGAAATTTGATCCCCATTGTTGGAGGTAGGGACTGGAGGGAGGTGCTTGGTTTGAGAGTGGATCCCTCAGGAATGGCTTGGTGCCATTCTCTCCACAGTGAGTGAGTTTTCGCTGAGTTCTCACTCTTAGTTTCCAAAAGAACTGATTGTTGAAAAGAGCCTGGCACCTCTTTCCCTCTCTCTCGGTTCCTCTCTCATCATGCAGTTTCTGCACATGTGGTTCCCCTTTGGCTTCCCCAGAAGCACACACTGGCTCCATGCTTCTTGCACAGCCTGCAGAACCACGAGCCAAATAAACCTCTTTTCTTTACCCAGCCTCAGGTATTCTTTTACAGCAACATAAATGGACTAAGGCAGAAGTACAGTACTGGAGAACCTGAAAATAAAAATCAAACAAGGCTGCCAACCTTTGAGCAGGAATCAGTGCCCATTCTCAGTCAATACAATCAGCCACAACATAAGTACACCTGCTGACCAAGAGATGTGTGTAAGTATGAATCTCAGAGTTAGATTAAAAAAAAAAAAAAAAAAAGTCTCTTGAGCTACTTGCACTCGACCAGAAGAGGTTGGGCTGGGCCCACTGAGGAAGCATAAAAATAAAAATGAACAGAAAATCTTCCTATTCTAATGGCCTCAGCACAATAACTAATAACTAATCCAAACAATAATTGTGCTGAGTAAAAGTTTGAGCCAGTTTGTCTGAGGCATGACAGTCACCAGGTTAACTACCTTATCTCAAATTCAAAAAAGGAAGAATAGGTTAACTTGATGTCAAATAAACACAGTGCACCAAACTCTGTGGCAGACACTACCCTGAGAAAACTGCTTAATACCATTGCTTAATAGAATTGGCTCCACTGAAAAACCATCTCCAATCTTTCCACCTGGGCTGCCAAATGATAAAACAAATAATTAGAAAAGAATCACGCTCCTAAATCTTAGAGAATATTTATGAGAGTGAATGGGGTGAACAAATAAAGTCAATGGTAGAAAAACAATATGCAAGCCACTTCCTTGTTGCCCCAGGCAAATCTGTTGCTTAAACAATAACAACAGAATCTAATCAGTAAACCTCCCAGCTGCCAAAATTATACAAGCAACTTTACTATTTAAAATGTCACATTTCCCATCTGATATAAATATTTGCCTTCTGCTCACATTCCTGAAATGTAAAACAAATTAGGCCCAAACTAAAATTCACCTTGGCACGAACTATTTAATTTCTTTTTCCTTTAAATGACCCAGATTGAGCATTATGAAAATTGTAAAGCCCTAGTGGCCTTTTCAGTAATTAGAATAGATTGCTGAAGCCTAGGTTGATTTTCAGCATAGGCTTCGCACATCATTCTATGTGTGGGAAGGTCTTGACTAGTTCATTCAAGTCTTGGTTCAGCCTCAGTAATCTTTTATACACAAATACAAGAAGGCTTATTATCTGATTTCTGGAAAAATCATACTAGTAAGATGTTTTTATCAATATTTTAAAATAAATCTAGTAATTGAAAAATGCAACTTGAAAAAATATTTAAAGAAAACAATGTGAAAATACTGTAAAAAGGTAAAAAGGCAATTTAAAAGATTGATGGGCCAGGTGAGGGGGCTCACACCTGTAATCCTAGCACTTGGGCGGGGGGGTGGGGCGGGGTGTGGCCGAGGCAGGTGGATTGCCTGAGCTCAGGAGTTCGAGACCAGCCTGGGCAACACAGTGAAACCCTGTCTCTACTAAAATACAAAAAAATTAGCCAGGCGTGGCAGCATGCACCTGTAATCCCAGCTACTTGGGAGGCTGAGGCAGGAGAATTGCTTGAACTTGAGGGGCAGAGGTTGCAGTGAGCTGAGATCGTGCCATTGCACTCCAGCCTGGGCGACAGTGAGAAAAAAAAAAAAGATTGACATAACAAAAATCAGATCTGTTGGTTATGTCGGTTTATGTCAATATACAGAGTTCTCATACTGGCAAGAAGTGAAAAATTTAAACCATCACAAAAGCACCCAAAACATGTACTTTTGTGCCCTCTTATGAAATTTATTTTATATTGCGTATGTATTACATGCAGACTAGAACCATTTGTCTCCACGTGTTATCCTCAAATTAATTACATTAGAATCGTCTGGGGTGTTGGTTAAAATGCAGATCACCAGATGCCACCAAAGACCTTCTGAATTAGATTCTCTATTGGGAGGGTGATCCAGAAATCTGCATTTTTAACAAGGTTCCCTCCCCCAAATCACCCAAAACCCAAAACAGTGTGCTTCCTCTACAAAGGTAGCTTCCTGACAAGTCCTTAGCTCTCCCTTCTAATCCAACTGGAGTCCCTGTGCTGCTCTCATTATAGAAATTCAGAGCCACTCAGGGTATTAAAGTTAGAGAACCTCTCCCTGGAGGATGTGATCCCTCTAGACCTCTGATCTCACTTAACCAAATAAGTAATTAAAGAATCTGCAACATCTACTGGTTAATAGTGTGCTTGAGAAGCAATCCCTTCATGGAGTAGTCTGATGTTTGAAAGCAGAATAAAAATGTTCATTTCTTCCAATTACCAAAGCCTTTCAAATTCAAGCAGCTGAAGAAGCTAGAGTAGAGGTTTATACAACCAATGTAGAGATAGTCACCATCCCTAAACCAACTTTACCTAGTCACTTTAACTTCTGTCTGATTATAAATAAGCCATCCTCCCCCAACACTAATGACCATAAAACATGTTTATGACTACCTAAAAACAGTAAACAATAGTTAAATATCAACAACCAAACCTCCGTGGAAACTGCCCCTTCTGTAACATTAGGCATTGACTTTGATATATTCTTGCATGTTAAATCAGGAATGAGTGTTTAAAAAAAAAAAAACCTCCTGATTTTGAACATATTTCAAACGTCCTTCGAGAAACAAAGAATACCTATGCCTATCCAGAAATGTTAACTAGAAAGAAAAAAGTTTTCCTCTAAATAAACATCAACAGACTAACATGAAGCCTTTTTCAATCCAGCCCATGTGGAAAAATGCCTCAGAAGAAACATTTACAATATATCTTTAGTATTAAAGGTTTAATTTACATAATAAATATTTTTAAAAGCAAAAAAATGGATTTTCTTTTATTTTCTTTAGAATAGCTCACTGAAGCCTGCATAGATTTTCAGCCTAGGCTTTGCATGTTATTCTACATGTGGGAAAGTCTTGACATTAGTTCACTCAAGTCCACTGAAACTTGGTTCAGCCTCAGTAACCTTTAATACCAGGCAAGACAGCCTTATTTTTGTGATCAATTCTGATATTTTTATGATTTTTAAGATTAATAGGTATTTTATGTGTCCCTCAAAGATAATCTCAGTTTACAAGACTGTACATCTAGGAAACAAAGATTTGACTTACAATGGCTCCACTTGAGACAATTACCTAAGAATCAATCCTGTGATGAATTGTTAAGGGGAGAGCACACCTTTATTTCATTTAAGACCAAAGGTTTCACAATCTTCAAAAAGCTCTGACCTTTCAGGTGAAATTTTTGTTACTGAAAAAAATAGCTCACAACTTTAGTTTTTCCTATCTTAGGAGAGGTGGAGGTAAGAATTGCCAAAAACAGGAAAGCTGTCTAAAGCCTTATTTGTAGTTTCTAGAAAGAGGTCAGGTAGTATAGAAAGGAAATAGAAAGCATACCCTCACTCATTTGGGGTTTAATCTCTTCATCCATGTCCAAATCTTCTAAATCTAGGAAATTATCTACCTAGAAAAAAAGAATTAACATAATTTTTAAGCAGAATAGACCTAAAGAAAAACTGCAGTGAAAAGTCAATGAATTCACTTCCACAACACCTAACTGAACAGCTGAATCCACTTTTCTCATTAACGCTTGAGTCCCAGCTCAAGGCTTTTGTGGTCACTGTGCTTTCCCAAGAGACATCTGATAGAAGCAGTAAATTTGAAAGCTGGCCTGGATTTTGTAGGCACCATAGTCAGGCCTCTGCACTGAAAGGGAAAAAAGCAGTCTGAGAGTTTTTTAAAAGGGACTTTGTTCCAGATTCTGTCCCAGAATATATACCACCACCATGACAGCTGAAAACAGTGTTTCTGGGTTTTGTTTTCATTTTGTTGCTTTTGCCTGTCAAGCAAATGGTGGCGGTGGCTCTGGCTACTGTCATAACACCGTGCTTTCTTATGGCACTCTGAGGAGCCAGAGAGAAGAAACCAAAGAAAGCAGGAGAGAAAAGTTCATTCAAAACAAAATCACAAGAGAGGTGAGCAGGGCAAAAACTCAAGTGTTCTCTCTTTTGAGCAAATAAAACTGAAAATTACTTCAAAGGTAAAAAGCAGGGCAAATGACCTTTACAGACAAAATAGCAGTGTTTCAATGAAAAACTATTCCACATGGAATACTGCTTTCCACTGCAAGCTGACAATGAGACATTTTAGATTAACAAAATGGTAACATTTAGACATGAACTAATTCATCTCAAGTGAATATCAAAGAGTGTAAATAAGAAAATGATCTCACCACTGGCACGAATGAGACCTAGTAAAGGAATAAGGTTGCAATGCCTTTCATGCTCATGACCTAAACATGTGCATAACAAAATACCATAAAATTACAAATTTACATTTCATAATTGGAATTCAAAAGACAGGCTGGGTCTTTCTTTCCCCAGCTCTACTTGCGAGACCATAGCTATTACATAGGAATTTTAAATGGTACTGCCACTGCTTTTAAGTACGTACCTGCAGTTATTATCTGGCATCCAAGTAAAGGCAAAAATTTATCTTCCACATAATGGTTTCACTACTAAATTTTGAAATTCTCTCATACTATATTGTTATTTACTTAGTGGTGTATGCTAAGGGGGACTGGAGTCATGTTTCTCTATCAAAGCACCCCTTTCATTTATTAAGCTCTAAGGAAAAAAGATCCAGACCCCAGCTGACCAAGGATAGTTTAAGATATTCAAACATCAATTAATAAAAAAAATTTTAAGGACAAAATCTGCTGAATTCCCCAACTTTGTATAAGGGACAGTAAATGAGTCCTGTGTTTTTAGTTTGTTTGTTGTGTTTTTGGTTTTTGCCAAGAAAATTAAAACATGCCTTACCTTCACCTTTTCTGCCAATTCAGATCACCTTGAAAACAACTGCCAATTTTTTGGCCTTCATCCATCACTATCTGAAAAAATACTTTTTGGCCTTCATCCATCACATATTGATGGAAAAATGAAACAACTGAAAATAAAGAAGCTGATCTTGTAGCCCTTCAGATGACAAAACTCCCCTTCCCGTTTTTGTTAATTAGCTAAGCATAACAGACCAAATTCAGTAAGCCATAGCGGAGGTCAGGGAATAGGTTTCAGGAGCTCTGATTCTACTTCTGTCCTGTAGACTCATCTACAGAGTAACCTATAATAGACTACTTAACCTCAGTCTTCTCATGAGTAAAATAGGAATACTCCCCACTCCTATCCCATCCCAATGAACCTCTGATGAACAAATCAGAGAATGCTAACACAACATTTTCAAGTTATTAGAAAACAATGTCATTCAACCATTCTTTGTTTCTCAAATGCTGGTTAAAGACTCTCTATATAATATAATCCCAATGGTCAGTCATTGCCAGTAAAGAGTGAAAAAAGTTCATATCCCACAATTATCTCTCTGGAAGCAAGTTCAGGAAATAAAGAATTACAGGCATCTGCTGTACATAAACATATTTCTAACACAGAGATTTTTGTTCCCTTGTTAAAAAAAATGCAATATACAATTCTGTCCACAATATTGCAAGGAAGACATGATGAAGCAGAAATTAGAAACTTAAATGGCTTAAAAAGCAGAACAGTTTCCACTATAATTCCTTGATAATTAAAAACCATAGCTGAGGAGAATGTGAAGAGTCTATAAAGTCTTCAAGATTAGAAAAAGAGTATCTAACATTTATTGACCAAATCTTAGAGAAAAACAAGATAATCGATTCCACCTTGAGTTTGAAAGAGATGAATCTAGGACAGGTGAAAGAAAGTCCCATTTTACACAGAGAATTATAGAAAGGAACTCTTTTGTCCCAAATAGAAGACAAGCTAAAAGAAATAATTTCAATAATTTATAGATGGCAGATCCTTAAGAACTTTTGAACAAAAATTGGGGATAACCAGTTATCATCATAAACAATAGCTGTCAACAATATGAAATACATGTAATGATGACTTTCAATAAAATGCTCCAATGGCACTCCTTCTAGAATTAGGAATTATAGATCTAATAACTGTCTAGTGTTTAGTAGGGTCTCCTTTATTTGATTCATGAAGAATTCTTTTCTTCTCAGATTGTTTCTATACACGTACTATGTTGGTGTTACCTGTTCTTCCAAACATTGTGATGAAGTACGAAGAAAGATGGTTTTATTTCTAAGATGGCAGTCATTTGCTTCATTTTTATGAGTAACTTTTGCTGAGGTAAAAATGTTTTCTGAAGAATCAGTTCCAAACACTCCCCTTTTGGACACACGATCCTCTGAAATAAGAAGTTATGCACTATTAGAAAACATCCACAACACCAAATCTGGTTTATTTTGTGTATATTGAGAAAGTTTCTTCCAACAAAAAAGAATACTTTTCAAAGAACTCTACAAACCGAACCCTTGAGGCATTAAGCACTCTGAACTGTTAAAAGTGATTTCTAAAATTGGATAGAAAGATAACATTATGTCACTCAACATATATTTATTGAGTGCCTATTACATATCCAGCACTGTTCTTGGTCGCTGTTAAAAAGTTAATAAAATACAGTATTTGTGAGACTCTTAGACATGAGCTATCCCATCTTTTTCTAAATTTGAGGGATTTTTTCTTTATATGAAAGCAAGGTATGGATGATTTTAGAAAACTTATGAGGGGAAAAAAGTAAAATATGAAAATAACTCATAATCCTACAAGCCAGAAAGGCCACAACAAAGTTTTTTCAGGATACATAAATATTTTTTATGTATCCATGCACTTCCAAAAATCCAAATGGAATCATACTGTACATAACTCAACTTGCCAGCAGTATCTCTTTTCAGGTTATTGAATATTCCATGTAATTTTAATAGTTATCAAGAACTCCTTTATATAAATGTAAGATAGTTTATTTAACCAATTCCTTATTCTTGACTGTTTAAAATTATAAACAATGAATATCTTTGTACTAAATCCATGTACATTCATGACTATCTACTTAGGCTGAGGAAAGCATCTACGAGTAATCCTAAATTAAGAGACTAAGACAATTATATCATGATGCTATTAAAAGAAATGTGGGGGAAATAAAATGAAATAATTTTGATAAAAGATAATGAATCTAGCTTTGGCCATATTGCATTTGAAGTGCCAGTTGAAATTGTAGTGGGCATGACCCAAAGGCAGCTGCAAATGTAGGTTAAAATCTGGGAGAGATTTCACAGGAGGTAAATATCTGTTCATCAATTACACTGAGGTAATAGTTTAAGCCATAACATTATTTTTAATATTAATAGTAATATTAAAATAATCAGAGTTAACATTCGTTGAGTGGCACTCTTCTGTGAGCATCTCATGAATCATTTCATTTAATCCTCAGAATACCACTAAAAGTAGACACTGTTACTATCCTCACCTTACAGATTAGAGAACCAAGGCCTATAGAGAAAGAAAGTAACTTGCTCAAGGCTATACAGATGGTTAAGTAGCAGAGTGGGGATCTGAACCTGCCTTCTGACTCTAGAACTTATCCTCCTAACCACTGTGCCTTGCTTCCTGCATTAATGCAGCAAATGAAAAGAAAAGGTCTTTAGAGAATAGAGGAAAAAAGAAGCAGAAAGGTGGGGGCAGGGAGCCAGAAAGGAGAAAGGAGACAAGGAAGAATGGTTTACAATAGTCGAAGAAGAACTAAGGGTGCAGGGTACATTCCAGAACTGAAACTTGCTTCTTCTGACAACAGCAAGTACAGGAACCTACGTCAACGATCACTAAAAGAGTGATAAAGGAATTCAAAAAAGTCAAGTGGCAGAAATCAAGCCATTGTTGGGTTGGAGAATCCTACTCCATCCCCTTACTAGCCTCTACTATAAAAATGTTCCAGAGACTCAGCAATTGTCTTATCTGTGAGTTCCTTAGGAACATCCCTAACTGAAGGGGTTACAGATAGCCTAACCCAGCACAGTGCCCATCTTTGTTTCTCTTGACCTGTCAGTGCATGGCATCAAAATCAGTGAGATTCATGTTGTTGTAATGATCACAGCCTGGTACAAATCCAGTTAAAATCATTTGTTTGCTTCTGAATACCCTATCATTGGTAGAATTAAGACTTGTGAGGTTATCTTTAGGACAAAACACAGATATACTGATGGGAAACAGAGATAAGGGGACTTAATCTATAACACATCATTAATAAGCCAGAGAGGGAAAACACAAATATGAAATGCATCACGTTCTCTTTAAAAAGGTCATATCCATAAATAACACCAGCTCAGGCCAGCTCTCTACTACTGCCTACTGCACCAGCACCAGTGACTTCTAACTAGCTACTAGTGGGAGAGGTGGCCCTTGCCTTTTGCCTCAATAAATCCTTGGAAATTCTGGTGTGAAGCACCCAACCTTGGTTTCTGTGGGTGGAGGGCTGAGGGGTGCTGAGCAAAGTGTGGGGAGGGTTGCTAAGAATACGCTGGAGTAACCAGCCCTATACAAGATGAGATAAATGAGGAAGAAATGGTCTTAGGACTTAGTCTCCCTGACTTCTTCTACTTTTACAGCCACAGAGATGTCCTGAATCAGTCCTAGGGCAAAAAGCATTGGTAGCAGAGTAGAGCAAGATAGGCATGGAGACACTTGGAAATAGGAGTTAACTGAGGGATGAAAGGGTTCCTCAAACTTCATCAATGTTCAAAGGAAAGCAGACTTCCTGTGGCTACTGCCATGCCTCAGTGCTCTATTCTAATAAAAGGTGAAACAGTTTCAGTTTTCCCTGCTCATCCTTTAAATCAAGTATAACCTAAATCTAGTAATTACTAAGAAAATACTATGTACCCAGCACACTATTGTAATAATCTATTGACTTAAATACTTGAAAAGCACAGCAATGTCTGAAAATCAAAGATGTTCTACAAGGACGAGTTCTATTTGTTCTCACAATCACTCAGTGTACTCTACTATTTCCAATAAAACACCCAGGTTATGTGACAGGTAACCAGATGAAACTCCTTGGAAATAAAGAGCAAAATATAATGAAGTCCCAGCTTCTGATTCTGATGTTGAACTATTATTGGGATCTCAGATCTAACAAAAATTCTCATCCACTCTTTTTAAAATTCTCCTTTTATAAACACAAAGTTTTCATTTTTAAAAAACAGACTGGATGATGTAGAAAAGAACTTGTTCGCTCTCTGACAAAAGCTACAGTTTAAGGCTCCTTTCTAAATTTCAGAATTGGTTTCACAAGAATATATGCTATATCCCTCCTAAGACCCAGAAGTGCTCCTTCTAAAGGCTTTTATTGTTGTTTTTAAAATCCAGCAAATAATAAATATCTTGGCACAATGAGATAGGGAAAAAAGTTATTTTTCAATATGATAATGTCAAAATGGCAGATGCTGGCACAGACCAGAATCTGAAGTGGCTGAAAGCCCGACTAGAGAGCCAGATGCCGCTTCCTATAGTAATCCTGGTGCAATAAAAATGTGCCACCCAAGTGTTCGTCTCATCTTCTTCTGTTTCTGTTTTTCATCAGGGTCCTCTTCCACCCTTTCATCTTATCCCTAATGTTTCTTGCTTTGAAATAAGTGTCAGACATAATACGGTTTAGAAATCTAACAGCAATATTTCAGAGAACAAGTAGGTTATTGAGACCTGAAAAAGCATTCCTTTGGGCATTTCTGAGTCAAAACTTCAATACAGATGAGACGAAAGTTTTTTTCTAAAGGTTTTTCGAG
This sequence comes from Symphalangus syndactylus, assembly GCF_028878055.3. Lineage (NCBI taxonomy): Eukaryota > Metazoa > Chordata > Mammalia > Primates > Hylobatidae > Symphalangus > Symphalangus syndactylus. Next base: position 19,701,039 of record NC_072428.2, read on the forward strand.
CTTTCATTACTCTGAAGCAACGGAATTTCAATTTCCTTTTGATACCAAACAGACAAGCTTCCAACAGATCTCCCTTACAAGGCCCCCACTACACCTATTGGGTCTAATTTCAGACCAAAGAAAAAGGTTACACACCTTGAAAAGGTTGAAACTTTTGATGTCTTGATAAATTAAACACTAACCACATATTGATTATATACCTTCCAGATAAAAGTGATTATTTTTAAAGAACTCAATTTTGAAAGAAACTTTTTTAAAAATTCAAATTAATCTGTACAAAAGCCAGACTAGTGCCCATGCAATGAGAAGCATTATCACACTTGCAGGAGAATTTTCACAGATCAGCACAACCAACATTAGAATTCACAACCAAATCTGCCAGCAACCTCGGAGTGTCTGTTCTTCCACACTCTGGTCAACAGCAATATAAATTAAGAGCATGTTCTCAGTTGAGAGGAGACATTGAATATATTGCTGGAAGGAAAAAAAAATTCGTGGGGGGACAATTCTGTGCAACACTAGGCAATTGCAAAAATCCTTCTGCGAAGAGAATAGGGGATAAGCCATCATGCTTATAACAAGGTTGGGTACTCTGAAAGTCAGGGCGTGATTTTTGCATTATATTCCTTGCCTAGAGCAGTGTTTCTCTGGACAATAATATTTGCTCTTGATTTGTCCAGCCAAACTACTTCACTCCACTGCTTCTTGATCACATGCTCCTTGGTATCTGGCCTCCCCTGGAGCGATAGTCGTTCGAACTAAATAAGCAATTTAAAAACCAATCAATCATAAATCAGAATAAATCCAAAGAAGCTAAATTCAGCAGACAAATGCTTTGTCTAAATTCCCTTTGCAGTGCTCTGAATCCCAACAGTTTTATGTTCCTCATTTGAAAGGGCATAGGGAGGACAGGATTACCTCAGTCTGGCCAGTCAGGAATAACTGTGCTTTCCTTGAGGCTGGATGATAATTGACTCATTATTCACAGTCACAGCCATCAACCTGCCAAGGCACAAATGCACAACCCTGGCCTGGAAAAATGTGCGTGAAAAGCCCCAGATGAGGGACACAATAGCAGTAAGTTGAAACTTTTGAAATGTCCAGTGTTAGGCACTTACAGAGAGAAAAATATGAAGAGAGTGTAATGTTTCTGAAAGCTTATTTTCAGAAAAAAAAATTCTGTGTGGTGGCTGAGTTACGGAGCTCATTCAATCCAAAAGTTATATCCTGGTCATCAACTATGTGCAAGGTGACAAAGATGGTTAAGACTCAGTCCTTGTTGTCCTTACAGAGTTTACAAACTAGGAAGTTAAGCCATATATGCAAACCACCAAAATAGAAGGCACCGATGGCAGATGATATAAGAGAGATACAAAGACAAAGAACGGTAAAATCATAATTGGTTTGGGAGAATCACAAAAGGCTTCACATAGGACTAAGGCATCTGAGCTGGGCTTTGAAAGATAGCTACAATTTCAACAGGTCAGCACTGTGAAGAGGTCATTTTACAAAGGGAAAATTCTATGAGCAAAGTCCTCAAGGTAGGAACACACAAGGCCTGAGTAAGAATTGCCTATTATTCCAGGAAGATTTGGGGACGCATGGACAGGGTATATTTGGAGGGCCTGACAAAAACTCTGTACTTGACCTACATCCTGGGGAGTCAAAATTAGAGCTGTGCTCTAAGAAGACAAATGGATAGAATGGATCAAAGTGGTTCAGGTACTAGAGACAAGAAAGTGTGGAGCTACCATAGTAACCCAGGTGAGAAGTAAGGGGAGCTTCAGCTATGGTGGCCTGAAGAGATTAAGAAAAAAAAAAAAAAAGAGTTCACAAGTGAGTTCTCTTTTGTTTTTAAAACAAAAATGAAGGCACTATCTCCAACTGGTTACGTTTCCTTTCCAGGTATCACAGAATCATCATGTTATCTTTCCACTGCAATCTGTACCGTACTTTCACATATAATTTGGCATGCCCTAGATAACTTTTTTTTAAATAATCTCAGTGATGGTGGGTGCAAATACAGGATGATAGCAACCTGTCAAGTAGATAACAGTTTGGTGCTATGAGGCCACACATACCCATCCCATAAAATGAGCTTACCTTCCCAACTGACTTAGTCAAGACCACAAAAGAGGTGGCCCACACTGGGAAGAGATGCAGCATATTTGGGCATAGCCTCCTACAGCTCCAGAACTCCTAACAGAGCAACAGCTGCTGATGACAATGTCAACACAAGGTAGAATCTGTTACATCCAAGTTTGTTTCTTTTTTGCACCACAGCCCTTTTCTATGCTAAACTTACAAGTCTATGCACAATTGATTTATTTTCTTAATAGGTGATATTTACAGACAAGCAGGATCCTCCTAGTTCTTGAGCCAAACCCAGGATCACAAGGACACATGCTTATCTAGTGAAGAACTCAGGGAAGATCTAAGTATCTATGAACAATACCTCCACTTCCCTACAGCTTTATTGAGGTGTAATTTACACATCACAAAGCTTACTCATTTAAAGTGTACAATTCAATGATTTTTAGGAAGTATACAAAGTTGTACCACCATCACCACGATTCCATTTTTAGGTCATTCCATCACCCCAAAAAGGTGCCTGGAGCCCATTTGCCATCACTCCCCGTTCCTACTCCCAACCACAGGCAACCACTAATCTATTTTTTGTTGCTATGTATTTGTCTCTTCTAGATATTCCATATCAGTGGAATCATATGACATGTGGTCTTTTGAGCCTGACTTCTTTCCCTTAGCATAACATTACTGAAGTTTGTTTGTTGGAGTATGCACTTCCCTTCTTATTGTCAAATAATAGTCCATTGTATGAATAGTACCACATTTTATTTTTCCATTCACCAGTTGATAAACATTTGGAGTGTTTCCACATTCTGTACCCCCTTAATTATGACACTGAGTTTGACGTAAGGACTGTCATCACTAATCCAATTCCATGCTGCCCCACATGACGAAATAAAACCACAGGGTAACTATGCAGTTTAACTTCCCTCCACACCCAATGGTAGAAATGCTGATGCTCATTGAGGCTATAATTCTCTAATCACCTTATCTCCACCGTACCATCAGAGTCATAGGATCAGGTCACTCTCTATCACATGGGCTGTTTTCTTCAAATTCATATGAAATAAACTGAAATTACCTTCCTAAATTGTTCATTGCTTGTCTATTCCCACTAAAATGTATCCCTAAGGAGAGCAGGGATCTCACTGTCAGGAACTTACTCACAGTTCCTGTAAAGTAACATATTCATTCTCCACTCTAAAGGATGGGTAACAATTAAGATTGAAACATAGATTTATATTCAGCCCTTCAACCAGGAAGTTCCACACTGAGAGTTCACTATGTGCTTAACACTCTGCTAGGCTGGAAGAAGAGTTAAGAAAATTATATGACATGGCCGCTGCTTATAAGAAACATATAATCTAGTCCCTTAAAATTTTTACTCACTCAAAGACATAACATTTTACATATCTTTCAGCTCACATTTCCATGTTTAAGAATGTATCCAAAAGAAATGATGAAGTATGTGGGCAAAGATTTCACTGCAAAGCCAAAAATGTCTGATCTATTCCCTTGAACATTTTTATTTAATCGAGGACATATATTTTTGCAGATCTTTGAACCAGCATTTCCATGGGTGAAAATGTATCCAAAGGCCATAAATAAGAAGGGTGCAAAGACGCTGGTACTAAAATCAATCAACAAATAAACAAAGGCCAGAACCCTTGCAAGGACCTACAAAGCTATCCATGCCCGATCTTTCCCTACCTCCATGCCCTCTAACCTCAGCTTCCACTCCTTTCACCATTGCTCATGCAACTCCAGCCACACTGGCCTCCTTGCTGGTCCTCAGCTGGGCAGGTGCTGCTATGACCTGGCCTCTGCACTCGCTGTTCTCTGGGCCTCAAGTATCTGCAGACTCACCTCATTCCAACTTTATTCAAATTTTACCTTACCAGATCATACTATATAAAATTGCAACCCTAAATCCTCCTGCCAGCACTCATGATTCCCTATACCGTGCCCTGGTTGTTTTCCCCCTTTCTAGAATACAAATTTCAGTTTCCCCCTTCTAGAATACAATTTCTCTGAAGGCAATGATCTTTGTGTCTTTTGTTCACTTCTGTGAGTAACATTTAGCACATAGTAGATATTCAACAAACATTTACCAAATGAATGAGGACATGCAATGTAACATCATTTGTAATAGCCAAAAATTAGAAATAATTCAAATATCCAACAAAAAGAGAATGGCTAAACAAATATCCATACAACTGAATACCAGGAAGTCATCAAAACACTGGTAAATAATATTTATTGCTATGAGGTGTTCATAATATAATGTTACATGAAAAAGCAAGTTACTTCTTATCTGTAGAGTGGTGAGGGGAAAAAAGTGAGTTACAAAAACTATGAGTATTATGAGCCCACTTTTATAAAATAATTATAATAAATTTGCTGAATATATAAGTGAATGAAAATATTAAGTTGAGCCTTTACAATAATTCAGGTACTATAAATATAAATAAACATATTTATGTGCATTTTATATATTTTTATTTAATCCTAATAATGATTCAGTGAGGTAGAAGTTATTATATCTATTTTACATATGATAAAACTGAAGCTCAGAAATGTTAAGAAAGTTTCCCAAGACCACCTAGTTAGAAAGTAACAGAGTTTAGATTCAAATCTTGGTTGTCTCCAACTTCCATGTTCTTAACTAATAACTGAATACATATATACATATTAATAAACATAAATTTCAGAAAGGATGCATATAACCATGGTTTATCTATAGGACAATAGACTATGACTTTATTAGTTAACTGCATATAAGTTTGCCTACATAAAAAGACACCCAAAGTAACAACAGCTTAAACAAAATGGAAGTTTATTTCTCGCTCACGCAACAGTAAGAGATATAGATATTCCAAGGATAATATGATTGTTCTGCTCCACAAAGTCATCTGACCCAGGCTTCTATCTTTCTACTCTGCCATGACTACAGCACCAACCTTCTCCACATGGTCCAGGATGACACCCCCCCAAACCCTTGTTCCAAGCAAGAGGATGAAGAAAAGGAAGAAGAAAGCACATATCTCACTTCTCTGTAATTAGCTAAGGCTGATTTCAGCTACCATATCAAGGAAGCTGAAAAATGGAGCAGCTCAAACAAGAATTTGATTTCTCTCTCATGTAACAGTTTAGGAAAGGTGGGTAGGCTTTGTTCCATGAAATGACCCAGGGATTCAGGCTGCTGGAGTTTTCTGTCATTCTAAGCACGTGGCCTCCATGTCTGGGTCTAAAGGAGTTGTTCTAATGATTCCCAATTTCTAGCCAGGAAGAAAATGATAAAAAGAGTGCACGTGTCTTAAGGATGTGACCCAGAAGTTGCACATACCAGTGCCCCTCACATCTCATTGGCACAAACTTAGTTAAATGACTATACCCAGCTTCAATGAAGACTGGGATGTAATCTTTATTTTGGCTGGCCATAGAGTAGATACAAATTCTACTGCTATAGAAAGAGCATGTTTATTGTTTTGCTGTGTGTGTGTGGGTGTGAGTGTGTGTGTGGGTGTGAGTGTGTGCATGGGTGTGTGGGTGTCGGTGCCTCTAAGTATTTTCTAATTTTTCTACTATGAACAAAAAAACTAAAAACTATACTTTTATTTGTAGAGGCAAAAAAGCATTTCTTCCAATGAAGTTTCTAATCTTTAATCTAGGGAGAATACCTACATGCATCTTCTTCCTTCTTAAAACGGTTTTCCTGGAAATAATGAAGAAGGAGGAAAAAAATATATAATATACACACACACACATATATATACACACATATATATATATAATTTTACATTTTTTTCTATTGTAGGTCAAGATTCTCTTAATATTTAACTTTGATGTCTCTCTTTTAAATCACAAATAATTACCCTAATCATAAAATTCTACTCTTGTGTAAGGCTTTAAAACTACCAAGTACCTTCGTGTATGAAATATACAACAGAAAAGTTATCAGAAACAGCGAAATGATTGGAGGGGCATTTCCTGAAAGTACAGGCAATGAGATGCCTCCACAGCCTGTGTGGTCTCCCTAGTCTCTTGTCTGTGCACTTGCTAATGGCAAAACACTCACAAAGAACACAGATCTGGCAGCAATAGACAGAAGTAGCAAGGACATTTCCCTGTGATGGAGTAGCTTTGACCTATAGACACATGCACTATAATCCTTCAGACTTGGGACAGAACGTGTGCTGAACTAAAGCCCATCCTAAAATTCTGTAAGCTATAATATCCTAGCCTATGTATTTGCGATCAGCAAGATCACAGTAAAATTATTCCTATAACCCATCATCCTTTTTCATTGTCAAAATGCCTTTCAAATAATATACAATGGTGACATTCAACAGAAATGTCATATTTAAAGTAAAATAATTGTTCTTATGCTTTGGGTGGTGGGGAATGTCACAATTTCATGAAAGCTATAGACCTTATTCATAGAAAAAATGTAATATATACAAAAATGGGCACAAAATGTTGAAAAATTCATTTATCTCCCTAAACTCCTCCCTTCACTTAGAGTATTTTCTCAAAGCTGGTCTGAAAGTCAAAGTTCCTGATCTGCACACTACTAGAACTACTGAATCTTGCGGGAAAATCCCTAGGAATCTGCTTTTTAATAAATACCTCCCAGGTGATGTGTACATAAGGTAAAATTCCCAAGTAAAGATTCCATGAAGTAAAATCTAACAATGATAATTAAAAAGAAGAATCTGATACTTTATCTTTGGTCAAAGCATGTAAATACATTTGCCTGATGATTATAGGTAGACATAGTATTGTGTCCATCCACCAGAGGCCAGTGTAGGATCATTCACTGAATTGTACTCTTATACCATACAATATACCACATACATGTACACAATACAACATGTACTATACATAGTTGGTTTTAACTACTTCAAGAAATGGGGTATATAACAACTAACACTGTAGACAATATTTTACATTTTTTATATTTACATTCAAGATTCCTTTCATATTTAACCTTGATGTTTTTCTCTTTCATATTAGAGAAATAGAACCCCTAATCATAAAACTTTACACATGAGTAAGTCTTTAAAATTTACCAAATACTTTCATGTGTATTTAATCTGATTCTCACCACAACAATTTCAGACATACCAAACAGGCAGAATTAGCCCTGATTTACAGATTCAGAGAGTAAGTGACAGGCCCGTCGTCTTAAGAAATTAGTATATGCCTGGACTAGTACCCAGGTCTTCTGAATCCAAGGATAGAAGTGTCCCTTCCCGTTACACTGGCCCTGCTCATAACAAAATGAGAACTAAAAAAGCAATATAGTAAATTATTTATAAAACTAAATATCTGCAACCTAAAAGATTTTCCTTCACCCTAAGATCATGTCCTATTGCCTACCCACACAAAGTTGCATTTACTTAAGGCAACCTCTTTAACTCACCTACATTGGAGAAAGTTAGGAGTAATCTTTACCTCTTTTTTAAAAAGCGAAATACTTCTTAGAAGTATTTACTTCTTAGAAGAAGTTTTCAAACTTTCTAAAGTAGAATAACATCTGCTGAACACATTTGCAATAATATAGGACTCAAACATTGGCATGTTGCATTAGAGCAGTTCAAAAGGAGACTTAAATTATACATGCCTTTTACATTCTCTCATTTTTTCAGGAAACTCCAGGACAGCCTTCATACACACACAAAAAAAGAAAAAAAAAAAAACAGAATAAGAGCTTAAAGTAAAATAAGAAGGAAAAGGTCTGAAAATCCACTGTTCTAATCACTCTTATTGTTATTTTATTAACTCATAGACTGTTTATTCAACCTAAAACTGAGACCCCAAAACCAATGGCAATATTCTGGATATGATGTTAATCAATACTACGCAAACAGTTAATATTGCCTTACCAAATCAACCTCTAACTATACAATCTATAAACATATAGATTGCTACTCTGCCTTCACACATTTAGAGCATTTGGGAGTCACATCATCCTTTATAAGCAGATTGGAATAGGAATGACATATCAGCTGATGAATTTTTCTAGGGTAGGGACCCTGTTTTGTTCATCTGAGTATTCCCAGATTCTAGCTCAATGCTTAAAACACAGAAGGAACCGTCAATACTAAAATGACCTCAACATTAGCAAGAAGACCTGGATTGACACTATAATTAGGGACTAAACTCAACACTCAGAATTAGATGACTCCCTACAACCCCAATCTTCTAAACAGTAGTTCATATACAACAAAATCAAATGCAAAAGGCAAGTTAAGTCTGGGAAACACATGAAAATGGTATAATGATTCCTCTCTGTGCTAAGGATGCAATGAACTGCAAGAAGAGTAAGCTGATGGGCGTCACTTAAATCTACCTCCTCTGGAACGAATCCAAATTAAGGAAAAAAAAAGACACTAAAAATCACATACTAGACAGATTGTGGTTTGATTTTCATATAAGGGTTTGGTTAAAATAAAGTTTCCTGTTTGTATCCCTTTGGGTTTAGCTGACCATTTCAAAGAAAATATTATTGTTTCACAGATAAAAGAACATTTTGCTAAAACCATTCAGATCTGAAACATGCCCATTCAATTGAATCAAAGGACACAGTCTTATGACCACCTCAGTTTCAAGTGGAACAATTTACCCTTTCCCTGTAAGTAATGATACACTTAGCAACAACGAATAAAAATAATGTCTCAAGTTAAAGAGAAATGCATATAAAAAAAATATGCACCCACTTACTATTGTTTAAATTGGCTAAAGATTGATAATGACCACCTTAAAAGTTTATTTAGCTATTAGTAGTTCTCTTTCATTTTGTAAAAGTTTAAAATCCCATTTGTCTACAAAAGTTCAACTCTCTAATTTATATGTACACATAAAATTATCAAATATATATATAAATTGAAAAGATGTGTATCTTTTCAAGTAAATCAAACAATTTTATTCTTTTCAAAGAATCAAAGAAAATGATTCCTTTATATGTATGAAAAATAAATTTTTTAATTCCCACGTTTTCACTGAGAAAGCATATTAGAAAAGGTATTTATTGGAACAAAATACTATGCATTAAAAACACTGCCAAAAATAAATTTAATGATTATAATTCAAAACGTCATGCAGATTTAAATACATTTTCTTTCCTTATCCAATTACGTGTAAACTACAGCAGTCACAAAAAACAAATGATTATCTATGAACCAAATATTCATGTTGAAATGAATATGAATTATAACAACTTCAGCTGAAGGTTTATGCTAATATATCTAAAACAAAATGGCTTGATCAGCTCAAAATCTGTCATAATTTGAAAGGGGAAATTTCCTTCTGCAACTGAACCAGCAATTTTTTTGTGTTTCATAATTTGTCAATTTGTTCCCTAAGTGTAGTGATTTAGTGATGACAAAAGAAATAGGGAAACAAATGAAAATTGCTTAATTACAGCTTGCAGATGTTCCCCCAAAGAGAAAAAACAGGTTAATGCTGCTGATGCTGTTTCCTCCACAGGACTCTGCTATAAATTAGTTCACTTCATTCAATATTTTTTTCCTTCAGTGTTCTGTGTGATGTTTGATGTTATGTTGTGATAAAGAGATTACATACACATAGTTACTGAATTTATGATCAATATAAAACTATCAACATTTTTTCTTACCCTTTTATTCTTTTTGGTAATACTAAAAAACACATCAATAAAAAGCTTTAAAATAACACCACTTCCTTACTTGCTCCTTTGGGATGCAAGATTAATTAATTTTTTTAATTGCCCAGTTACTTTTATTAGCAAGTCCTTATATGACGTCTTCTGCAAATTTCTCTCGAGGTAACATTATCCCCATGGCCTATGTCCCATGGCCTGTGTCTTCAGTTAAAGTAAGTTTATTGCTATTTGCCATGATATTTTCAATTATCTTCTCTTTACTGTTAAATTCACATTCGCAAAAGCGCTTCCCAAGTTGCCTTTTTTTTTCTTAATGTGGCTAACGTTAAAAAGGAAACAGAAAGGCACTGCAAATGGCCTGTGAACTAAAAACACCACTCAATATTCAGTAGGGAATTAAATGACTGATAACAACGGCACTGAAAATGTGGCTTCAGTGCCACCTGGAAGCGTAAAGCTGGTCAGTTCGTTTCCAACTTCCTCTGACAGGCAATCTGCCAGATGCAAGGGTATCAAAACAATGTTAAGCCCTCTGGTCTCTATCTAACACACGACAGAAAATAACTGCAAAAGGCTACACAGCAAGGATTATTTTTCTTGTTGTGTTTTCTTTCATGAGAGAAAGCTGTTTTTATGCTCTACTGAAATTTCTTTCCTGCTCTGAAATTGGTAAGAGGGCCAGCTGCTTTCTATATTTTTCTCTATGGTATTTTTCTACAGCAGATTTTAAATTCATTCTTCAGATTGGGAAAAGCCTCTCTTTGTAGCCTCATGGAAGTTTAAAGATGCATTGCTAATGTTCAAATTCAAAATAGCTTAGGGGACCAAGATGATATGTCAACTTCGGAAATGTGTTGTTTTATGTGCTGTCACTGGTTTCATTTTTAATTATATTTTTTAGAACCTGTCAAGTATGAGTAATGATATTCTTTTGGCTGAAATGGCAACTCAAAATTTATCAATCCAGAAGTGTAAACCAAATCCCAACCCAAGATTCTAAGCTCTTGACAGAATGAACGCTCAATAAAGAAAAAAAAAATTAAAAGACTCCTGAAATGAGAACTGTGTAACTTTGAAGAAGTCATTTGGCCTCTGTGGGCCTCAGTATCTCCCAGGCAAAATACTTGTGACTCTTCCTTGACTCTCTTCTCCTTAATCCTCTGCCAGTACCCTGTTACTAAGTGCTGTCAGTCATTCCTTCACTGGCAGCATCTCCTAGGCCCTTTTGCTTTCCATTTTCTCCCCCACTACCCTAGTCCAGATCTCCAGCGATGTACTTCTGCTTAGCCCCCAGCTAGTCTCCCTGACTCCAGATGTTTCTCCACTTCTTCTTTGCTCTACCTTTCAAAATCATGAGCAATGTGTATTATTGGGTTTTGCTTGTTTGTTTTAAAATTCTACTATGGTTCCCAATTACATAGTATATCAAAATCCAAACTTGAGCATCATTACACAGCCTCCTTCTCAGGCTCTCCCTTCTGTGCCATCCACTAAATGTGGGTGTTCCTCAGGCTTGTACCTAAGGCCCTCCTGTCTGCCAGCCTGTCATTCTGTATTCTCTTCTTTTCTTTTCACTGCATTTATTCAACCAATATTTAAGCATCTACACATTCTGCCCCACCAGGCACTGCTTTAGACACTAGTGTAATAGTGGTGAAAACCCACAAGACACCAGCTGCATGGAGCTGATACTCTAGAGAAGACAGGGTAAGTGTATTTTGAGGTAGCACATCCATTCCTGTTGGCATATATTATCTACACACCAGTGACCCCAGGTCTTGAGAAGAACTGCCCGATGCCCTACGGAAGGCAGAGAACAAAGTGCTTCAGGGTGTGGGCTTTGAAATCTGACTAGGACCATAGTCTAACTCCATCTTTTCTTATAAGGACGCCAGCCATGTTGGGTTAGGGCCCACACTTAGGACCTCATTTAACCCTAATTATCTCTTTAAAGGCCTTATCTCCAAATACAGTCTATGTTGGGGGTTAGGGCTCCAACATGTAAATTTGGGAGGCACACAATTCAGTCCATAATAGCAAGTTACCTAACTTTATGCCTTGGTTTCCTCAACTGTAAGTTAAAAATAATAAAATGATAAAAATTAAAATGTAAGAAAAAACTCACTAGGTCATTATAATGATTAATCGAGATGATACATGTGAAGAGCTAAGCATTAATCCCTAGAACTTAATAAATGTTAGCTGCTATCCGTAGTAAATTAGACTTGTTTTTTAATAATCTCTCACTCCCAGATGTTTCTGTGAGAGAAGTATAATTGTACAGAGGAGGGTCAGATGTCTGGTGTTTGAATCCTTGATCTGACCTCAGGCAAATTATTTAATCTAGAATGACTTTCAGTTCCCTGAGCTATAAAAACGAAGAATAATAGCTAATTCTTTGCATCATTGTGGCAATTAAATAAGTTACTCGAGACAAATACTTAGTAATATATCCATAAATGAATCTAAAATAAAGAGCACTAGACAGTCTCTGCCAACTCTACAATTTAAACAGAAACACACTTTAAGCAATTATCTGGTATTTTAGAGCAGTACAGACAGTCCTGCTTTTTAACAGACTGCATTATGAGAATCTGTAGCCTAAATCAGTGGTTCTCAAAACTAGTGGTACATCAGAATCACCTAGAGAGCCTTGAGAATATAAAAATTTTAGACCCCTTGCTATAGTTTCAGTTAATAAGCCAAAAGCCTGGAAATCTATACTTTTATAAAAGTATGCCATCACAAAAGTCTTCCTGATATTCAGCCAAGTTTGAGAACTACTTGTCTATAGTAGAGCTGCTTACATATGTGGTTTTAAGTTTTCAAGTAGACATGTTAAAAAATAAATACACAAATAAAAAGTAATGCCATTTTAAATAATATATTTTATTTAAATCAATTTTCTAAAATGTTATCATTTCAAATATAGTCAATATAAAAATATTGAGATATTTTACATTCTATTTTTATACAAGTCTCCAAAATCCAGTGTGTTTTATGCTTATGGCATGTCTCAATTCAGATAGTAAATTTTCATCAGAAATACTTGATCTGTATTTAGATTTCATAAAATTTACATTTTAAAAAAACGGATTCACCTACCCAAGTTGTCCCAAACACCTTTTAAAGTTTTCTAATAAATGAATTGAATATCAGTTTTTTATTTAAATTTAAATTAATTTAAAGTAATTAAAATTTAAAACTCTCGTCCTGGGTAGCACTAGCCATGTTTCCAATACTCAATAGTTGCATGTTGCTAGTAGCTACTGTGTTGGACAGTGCAGGCCTGTATGATCACAAATCATACGATTACTACACCATTCATGAAATTTGTAATGCTGGAAAAGCACTGGCATCACTCCTTAAATAACTCAATGTGAATTAAGTAAATATAGATTAATCTCATGATTATACAATATTATTAAAATCTGAGAAAAACTGAAACCTATTCAATGGTGTTGAAACTCAGAGTTTGGAACTATCAAAGGCCAGCCCTCCACCAATTTATAAAGCCACAGGCATAGCCATTTGTCCTGAACATTCAGACACACGATGTTCTACCTAACAGGAAAATCAATTCAAATATTAACAAGTATGAAGAGAAAAAGGGAGGTTGAGTTGACAGGAATTTTTTTCAAAGATATGTTAAAAGAACAATAAAATGCTAAAAGCACAAAGTATTGCAAGTGAAATGAGAATAGCATAAAGAAAACGAGGAACGAAATTACACATCAAAATCTGAAATAAAATCTTTGATCTACACAGAAGAAAACAGGTTAAAGTAGACAACTATGGCAGTGAATAGAGAGCTGTTATTATGTGGCAATATAAAAACTCTAGAATCACTGGGAAAGCTGGATCCTAGGCATGTGAGAGAGAGAAAGAGAGATTTGGAAATAACTACTGTAACTCCCAACAGTTACCATATGTAATAAAAAGGAGTTGAAAAGATTTAATGTCAATTTCTAAGTCATTGGCTTCTTAATTATACAATTTCTATGTGACAGCAACATGAGCAGTAATTACCACTCTAAAAGGTTGGAGCAAATTCTTCCCAAAAAATGGGATCATGTGGTAATCCTGGTGTGGAAGGCAATTAAAAGAAATTGCCTTTTTCTTTCAGCAGTTTAGAAGTAACTCTAAACTTTACTAAAACAAGGCTACATATTCATCTTGAAGATGTATTGTTTAAAGAAGATAGAGATATATCAGTACTAAAATCAATGCAACCGTGACCCAAAGAACCATCACTAACGGAGGCATTTTAACATCTTTCAGTTTCAGCTCTTTTCTGTCAAACTTTCCTGGTTCTACTTAATGTCTTGAAGCCCAAGGCAAGTTTGGGTTCAGCGGTTATCCATCTCAAGCAGCCCCTCTGAGGACTAGACTTTATTGCCCTCCCTCCAACCACAGGCTGGGTGGCCCTCCTATAAGCTCTCAGTCTCCACTGTGATACTTGTCATGCATTAGTCTAATTTCCTGCTTGTTTTTTTATCTCTACCACTGGATTATGAGTGCTTGAGAACACAAACTATATTTTATTTACTTTTTAATCTTCAGCACCTAAAATGATATCTGGACCATAACAAGACACTCACAGAATTAATTAATGAATTAATTAAATAAAAAATCAAATATAAGTATTCACATCAGTGTTTCCATAACCTAGAAAACATGATAGAAATACGACAGGCAAGAAGAAAGAAGCCTTTTTTTCCTTTTAAACAGATATTCTAGAAAGTCCTATAAATTCGTTACATTCACAGAGAAACTGAGATACAAAAGATTGAAACTTAGCTGCTTATCTTTGTCCACAATGTCAACAACATAAAAATGTCTTTACCAATTATTTTAAAAATCTGCATGCTAATTTTCTAATACATATCTTAGAATTTGATTTACCCTCCTGAACTGAAGATACTATTGAGAATTCACTTACAATTAGCCATTTAAAACTAATAATTAATATGTCTCTTTAAACATTTTGATAGAACATTGTCTTTACTATCAATCATGTACCACGTTTTAAAAACCTAGTTGCTCTAAAAAAGAAAAAACCACAAAATGTAATCAACATAAATGTACTGTAGTGAGAATTATGCTATAATATTAACAGTTTCCAAATGTTTTCCAAGAGTCTGAGGCAGTAATGAGAATTTCTTTCAACAAGGCTATAATTTAATTTTTTCCAGAGAAGTATTTTTAATAGGATTACTGACCCTTTTAACACTGTTAGAAAGAAAATGAATCCCATAAGCATTCTGGTGTACAACTATTATAAAAATAAATAGAACAGTCAATCAGTGGAAATGGTAATGGACTTGGGAACTAAACTTACTAAAGAAATGTACATAAGTATGCATGGTGATAACCACTTTAACAGAGAAAAGGCTCAGTGTGTATCAACAAAACAACTAAACACATTGAGACAAATGAAGGGCCTGGAAAGAAGCAGGGAAAATAGGAATTTTGGAAATACACCTTTAATGTCTTTCTTAAACAGAACTAACCACATTTACCTTGATCAATTCTGCTGGCTATCACTCAACTCTCAGGCCTGTCCATAAGTCCTGGTTTCTCAGAAGGTATTTAAATGTTTCAAGCGAAAAAAGGACACTTACTGATTTAAGACACATTTTTACACTCATAACTCTTTGTGCTTTAAGAGGAATTTTTTCAGGTCATTAGTTTATAACGTGCACTGGTGCCTAGGGATATTTTGAAAGAAAAAAAAAAACTAGCGTGCTTGGAGATGCAGTTTATGTGACTTGCATCATCATTTATTTCAGATCAATTTGGGGTCCAAAACTGAACCCAAAATGAAGTTACCACATCTGCAACAGTTTCTTTCTCAGCATGCAATGATCATACTGGAATTTGAAAACAGAGTAAGACCCCTTTTCACAAAATAAATGTATTATAACCCCCTAAATATGTCAAAGTCCTTGCAAAAAGTTTTTCTTCTTCTAGGGTACAAAAATAAAGTCAGCCTTACAAATGATTTCCAAAATAATATGAATTATCAAAATGTCATTAGCATACCAAAATTCATTAATTCTGCCAATTTTACCCTTGTTTCCACCACCCCACCACAGCCATTCACACTGCTGTTTGGGTCCAGAAAACACAAACTAAATCATTAGTCTTGAACAAAGCAGGTATCTTCCTAAACCCAGGTTCACAGACTAAAAGATAATTTGGTCATTATCAAGATTAATTTGATCTACATGTTATGTCCAAACAGATCATTCACAGTCAGCCCCAAAGTTAACTAGCTAGTTCCTAAATTTTTCATGTCCATTAAGTATAAACAAAAACCACCACATCTATGTTTTTTGTTTAGGTGTAAACAAAACAGATATAAATTATATCTTGCCTGATAAAAGAAACAGGTTAGAATCACATTTTCTTTTCATTATAACTACTACTCTTCTTTTACATTTATACATTATAACTATAATTTCCTTATAACTACTACTCTTGTTTTACATTTCTTTGGGACACACGAATCATTACTCAAATCATGAAGTCAGGTATCTTAAGATTAGGGAACTCCCTGTTCTCACCCTTGAGTACGTATTAGAAGCACCAAAGGAGATTTTTTTTTATAAAATACGAATCCCTTGATCCTAGCTGAGCTTTAGAGTGGGCTCTGATGTCAATACATTCTAAAAGCAAGTCAGGTGAGTCTAATGTATAGCTAGGTAGAGAACCAATGGTCTCAAAAATGTGGATCAATGACCCAGAAAGGATCAAGGTTGAGAGCAAGCTGATGGCAATCTCAAGCAGAACCCAGAAGGAAGATAACAACTCAAATGCCTAGGGGGCCACTTGAATGAATGAAGCAGACAATGTAAGCTCACATTTTTAGACTGTGTGAGTGCCAGAGAGCATGACAAACTAAGGAGCTCACTGGGCAAGGGCTCCTGAGCTCTAGCTGATATTGCCATGAGGAAGTAACAGATCTTCTCACTGGATCCCCCCCCAAAAAAACACAAATCAAGATTTTCGTGTAAAATTACCCAACTTTCAAACGTTGGCTCAATTAATAAGCAATAACACTGGATGAGGGAAACAAAACAAATAATGAAAAAAACAACATGGGTTTGGCCTCATCACATCCAGTCTAAAGGGTTGTTTCCATTCTACAGAAACCACAACAGCAGCAGCAGCAGCAGCATCACAACAGCAATACCAATACCTAACATTCAGTAAGTACTTACTATGTATTAGTCACTACACTAAGAGTTTCACATGGATTATCTCAATTAACCTTTCTCAACCTTTGAGAGAAGTACTATTATTCCTCTTTTACTCAAAAACTACCCCCGCCCATGATCACATGGCCAGTAAGTGGTGATCCCAGGATCCAGAGGTGTGCAGTGTAATCCCGTCTATACTACACTATTTCTCTTTGAAATTTTTTAAAGTAGGCTTTTAACAACCTCCACTCTGCATTTGGCTTTCTTAAAAAATAAAAGGATTATACTAAATGATTTCTCAAGTCATTTTTAGTTATCAAATTCTGTGGCTCTGACACCACCACACAACTCTTGGATGTATGAAGACTGGTATTTATATCATCAGTAACATTAGGGCATCAGTCACGAGTGCCCTAGTAAGAATTACCTGATAAACGAATGGAATGAATGTTCACTAAATAGTCTTTCTTAAGAGGCAGCAAAAACATACATTTATAATAAAATTATTTATCTCCATTGCTGAAGAAAGTTTACTTCTCCATTTTACCTTGTGAAAGATGAGTGAAAGTGTTCAGAAATTCTTCATCATATGTTTGCTCATGACATTTAAGGAATTTATCCAAGACTTCTTTGATTAATTGATCTTCATCCATTATTTCCAATCCTGACATATGGGCAGACATTCCTATTCATGAGGCCACATTATCTGCAAGACATAAAAATACCAGCTAGAGAGAATCAGGCAATACTAGCCCCTTTGAAAATATTCCGGATGGGTAGGTTGAAAAATTCCAAGGCTTCAAAACAAAGATCAAGATAGTTACTAGAGCAATGACCTCTAGTTCAAGAGACCAGACTTTTACTCATATCTTTGCTGCTGAATTGTTAACTATCACAATTTTATTTTTTGCTTCAGTCTGCTCATTACTATCTTCTTAACTCATAAGAATATTGTCATATATTCATATGAATATTGTCACCCAATTACACAATTAGAAACTCAAAGTCTTTCAAGGTAGGAGGAACTTTAAAGAGTACTCAACTAACCACCCATCCAATGACAATAGCTTAGTGACTTATTTAGCAGTTACTGTGTACCAGGTGCTGTTCTGAGCAATTTTTTTGTTAGTTATCATAACAGTCCTAGATAAGGTCACAGAGTCAGTACGGAGAAGAGCTAGCTCAAGAAGTCTGATCCTAGAAACCATGCCTTTAAACACTTCACTATCTGTCACTCTATTCATCGGGTGACCCCGCCCCCTCTTCCCTACTATCACTGGCAAAGAGTTGACTTGCCTATGCATCAACACATCCAGGGACTGGTAACTCTGAGCATTCCAAAAAAGACTTTGGACAGCTCTGTTAAAAACTTTTAAAATTAAGCCTAAATCTGTCTCCCTGTACTCCACCCCAATTGGTTTCTGAGCCCCTGAGATTGTACTGAAAAAAGTCTTTCTTATACATGACATCTTTTCAAATATTTGAACAAGGTTATACCGTCCTTTGTCAATCTTCTCATTTCATTCATGGAAACAAATTTATTTTTCAAAACCCAGCTCAGAATTCCATTTCTCTCTGAAGACTTTATCCTCCCATCTCCCACTACTGCAGGAAGAGTTAATCTTAATTTATCTGTGTTGCTTCTGTACTAGGGTCTACTGTTAAATTTATCATGCTGTATTGGAAACAGTTGTGTACATTTCTGTGTTCTCTACTAGACTCAGAGACATAAAAGGCAGAGTCCACATCTCTTCATCTTTGTATCCCAAATGCTTGATAGCTCAGGATGTGGCATAGAGCTGGCAGTCAATCAATATTAAGCTAACATTACTCATCTGAGCAAGTACAACCGTCAAGTATTGCTAGAAGCTGGCAAAACACTAAACTACACTTGCTCAATTATTTCACCTGTGCCCTATATGACATGGTTTCAAGTCCTTAAATCCTCTTGATCAATCTATCTGGAAAAAATTTCACATTGACTGCATCCCTTTATATATACCATCCACAACTGAACACAAGACTCCAGATACGATGAGATTAGACAAACTCACATTCTCAATATTCCACTCATGCTATACAGCTAGAGCTCACATTCACACTGGTAGTGGCCATTCCACATTGTCATTCATTTAGCACAGTGCTAACTGAAAACCTGTCAGCTGAGACACAATGCCTCAATCCAAGCACAGTTTGGACTTCGTTTTCACTTATGATATTTCACCTTGTTAAACTCCATTCATTCTGTATAAAGTATTCTTCTTACATAGCTTTGAGAAAATTATCTACAGAAAGCAGACATGTAGTTACTGCCTAAGTAGCCAGTATACTACATGGGGGACCATAAAAAGTAGGGGTTTCTCCAATAATGTAAGGAAAGGAGAGCACCAAGCTTCCTTCTATCTGAAACAAGAGTAAACATCTGTTAACTTTTTCTCCCACTTTTCCTTTATACATTTATCATTTTAAAAATACAAATAGCATGTGTATGATATAAAATTATAAAAACCTTTAAGTATCTCCTGACTCTGCCAGTTCCCAACCATCAGAGGTAAATGCTGTCAAGAGTCTAAAGAATGTACTTCTAAATCTTTCCCTATAATGTTTATAGAGAATAATAGATTTTTTCTAAAAATGGAACCATATTATATGTTATTCTTTACAGCTTTAATTTAATAAGTTACCATACACAGATCACTTTAGTATATGCAGATCTAGCCTATTCTGTCAAACAGCTGTATAGTCACAGTCCAGCTCTGCCACTCCTGTGTAGCACTGGGCAAGTTACTTGACCTCTCTGGGTCTCTGTTTCCCCGTATCTATAAAAAGGGATTACATCCCAGCGCTTTGGGAGGCCAAGGCAGATGGATCACCTGAGGTTGGAAGTTTGAGACCAGCCTGAACAACATGGAGAAACCCCGTCTCCACTAAAAATACATTAGCCAGGCATGGTGGCACATGCCTGTAATCCCAGCTACTCAGGAGGCTGAGGCAGGAGAATCGCTTGAACCTGGGAGGCAGAGGTTGCGATGAGCCCAGATCCCGCCATTGCACTCCATCCTAGGCAACAAGACCGAAACTCCGTCTCAAAAAAAATAAAAAGAGCTCTCCAGCTCCCAGCCCCAGCGACACAGAAGACGGGTGATTTCTGCATTTCTGCTTGAGGTACCGGTTTCATCTCACTAGGGAGTGCCTAACAGTGGGTTCAGGACAATCGGTGAAGCGCACTGTGCGCGAGCCGAAACAGGGTGAGGCATTGCCTCACTCGGGAAGCGCAAGGGGTCAGGGAGCTCCCTTTCCTAGTCAAAGAAAGGGAAAACAGACGGCACCTGGAATATCGGGCCAGTCCCGTCCTAATACTGCGCTTTTCCAACGGGCCTGGAAAACGGCACACTAGGAGATTGTGTCCCGCACCTGGCTCGGAGGGTCCTATGCCCACAGAGTCTTGCTGATTCCTAGCACAGCAGTCTGAGATCACGCTGCAAGGCGGCAACGAGGCTGGGGGAGGGGCGCCCGCCATTGCCCAGGCTTGCTTAGGTAAACAAAGCAGCCAGGAAGCTCGAACTGGGTGGAGCCCACCACAGCTCAAGGAGGCCCGCCTGCCTCTGTAGGCTCCACCTCTGGGGGCAGGGCACAGACAACCAAAAACTCAGCGAGAACCTCCACAGCCTTAAATGTCCCTGTCTGACTGACAGCTTTGAAGAGAGTAGTGGTTCTCCCAGCACGCAGCTGGAGATCTGAGAACGGACAGACTGCCTCCTAAAGTGGGTCCCTCACCCCTGAGCAGCCTAACTGGGAGGCACCCCCCCAGTGGGACAGACTGACACCTCATTCAACCGGGTACTCCTCTGAGACAAAACTTTCAGAGGAACTATCAGACAGCTGAATTTGTGGTCTCACGAAAATCCGCTGTTCTGCAGCCACCGGTGCTGACACCCAGCCAAACAGGGTCTGGAGTGGACCTCTAGTAAACTCCAACAGACCTGCAGCTGAGGGTCTTGTCTGGTAGAAGGAAAATTAACAAACAGAAAGGACATCCACACCAAAAACCCATCTGTACATCACCATCATCGAAGACAAAAAGCAGACAAAACCACAAAGATGGGGAAAAAACAGACCAAAAAAACTGGAAACTCTAAAAAACAGAGCACCTCTCCTCCTCCAAAGGAACGCAGTTCCTCACCAGCAACGGAACAAAGCTGGATGGAGGATGACTTTGATGAGTTGAGAGAAGAAGGCTTCAGACGATCAAACTACTCTGAGCTACGAGAGGAAATTCAAAACAATAGCAAAGAAGTTAAAAACTTTGAAAAAAAAATTAGAAGAATGGATAACTAGAATAACCAATGGAGAGAAGGGCTTCAAGGAGATGATGGAGCTGAAAGCCAAGTTTCGAGAACTACGCGAAGAATGCAGAAGCCTCAGTAGCAGATGCGATCAACTGGAAGAAAGGGTATCGCTGATAGAAGATGAAATGAATGAAATGAAGAGAGAAGGGAAGTTTAGAGAAAAAAGAATAAAAAGAAATGAACAAAGCCTCCAAGAAATTTGGGACTATGTGAAAAGACCAAACCTACGTCTGATTGGTGTACCTGAAAATGATGGGGAGAATGGAACCAAGTTGGAAAACACTCTGCAAGATATTATCCAGGAGAACTTCCCCAATCTAGCAAGGCAGGCCAGCATTCAGATTCAGGAAATACAGAGAACGCCACAAAGATACTCCTCGAGAAGGGCAACTCCAAGACACATAATTGTCAGATTCACCAAAGTGGAAATGAAGGAAAAAATGTTAAGGGCAGCCAGAGAGAAAGGTCGGGTTACCCACAAAGGGAAGCCCATCAGACTAACAGCTGATCTCTCAGCAGAAACTCTACAAGCCAGAAGAGAGTGGGGGCCGATATTCAACATTCTTAAAGAAAAGAATTTTCAACCCAGAATTTCCTATCCCGCCAAACTAAGCTTCATAAGTGAAGGAGAAATAAAATACTTTACAGACAAGCAAACGCTGAGTGATTTTGTCACCACCAGGCCTGCCCTAAAAGAGCTCCTGAAGGAAGCACTAAACATGGAAAGGAACAACCGGTACCAGCCCCTGCAAAAACATGCCAAATTGTAAAGACCATCGAGGCTAGGAAGAAACTATAGCAACTAACGAGCAAAATAACCAACTAACATCATAATGACAGGATCAGATTCACACATAACAATATTCACGTTAAATGTAAATGGGCTAAATGCTCCAATCAAAAGACACAGACTGGCAAACTGGATAAGGAGTCAGGACCCATCAGTGTGCTGTATTCAGGAAACCCATCTCACGTGCAGAGACACACATAGACTCAAAATAAAGGGATGGAGGAAGATCTATCAAGCAACTGGAAAACAAAAAAAGGCAGGGGTTGCAATCCTAGTCTCTGATAAAATAGACTTTAAACCAACAAAGATCAAAAGAGACAAAGAAGGCCATTACATAATGGTAAAGGGATCAATTCAACAAGAAGAGCTAACTATCCTAAATATATATGCACCCAACACAGGAGCACCCAGATTCATAAAGCAAGTCCTCAGTGACCTACAAAGGGACTTAAACTCCCACACAATAATAATGGGAGATTTTAACACCCCACTGTCAGCATTAGACAGATCAACGAGACAGAAAGTTAACAAGGATATCCAGGAATTGAACTCAGCTCTACATAAAGTGGACCTAATAGACATCTACAGAACTCTCCTCCCCAAATCAACAGAATATACATTTTTTTCAGCACCACACCACACCTATTCCAAAATTGACCACATAGTTGGAAGTAAAGCTCTTCTTAGCAAATGTAAAAGAACAGAGATTATAACAAACTGTCTCTCAGACCACAGTGCAATCAAACTAGAACTCAGGATTAAGAAACTCAGTCAAAACCGCTCAACTACATGGAAACTGAACAACCTGCTCCTGAATGACTATTGGGTACATAATGAAATGAAGGCAGAAATAAAGATGTTCTTTGAAACCAACGAGAACAAAGACACAACATACCAGAATCTCTGGGACACGTTCAAAGCAGTGTGTAGAGGGAAATTTATAGCACTAAATGCCCACAAGAGAAAGCAGGAAAGATCCAGAATTGACACCCTAACATCACAATTAAAAGAACTAGAAAAGCAAGAGCAAACACATTCAAAAGCTAGCAGAAGGCTAGAAATAACTAAAATCAGAGCAGAACTGAAGGAAATAGAGACACAAAAAACCCTTCAAAAAATTAATGAATCTAGGAGCTGGTTTTTTGAAAAGATCAACAAAATTGATGGACCGCTAGCAAGACTAATAAAGAAGAAAAGAGAGAAGAATCAAATAGATGCAATAAAAAACGAAAAGGGGGATATCACCACCGATCCCACAGAAATACAATCTACCATCAGAGAATACTACAAACACCTCTATGCAAATAAACTAGAAAATCTGGAAGAAATGGATAAATTCCTCGACAAATACACCCTCCCAAGACTAAACCAGGAAGAAGTTGAATCTCTGAATAGACCAATAACAGGTTCTGAAATTGTGGCAATAATCAATAGCTTACCAACCAAAAAGAGTCCAGGACCTGATGGATTCACAGCTGAATTCTACCAGAGGTACAAGGAGGAACTGGTACCATTCCTTCTGAAACTATTCCAATCGATAGAAAAAGAGGGAATCCTCCCTAACACATTTTACGAAGCCAGCATCGTCCTGATACCAAAACCTGGCAGAGACATAACCAAAAAAGAGAATTTCAGACCAATATCCTTGATGAACATTGATGCAAAAATCCTCAATAAAATACTGGCAAACCGAATCCAGCAGCACATCAAAAAGCTTATCCACCATGATCAAGTGGGCTTCATCCCTGGGATGCAAGGCTGGTTCAACATACGCAAATCAATAAATGTAATCCAGCATATAAACAGAACCAAAGACAAAAACCACATGATTATCTCAATAGATGCAGAAAAGGCCTTTGACAAAATTCAACAACCCTTCATGCTAAAAACTCTCAATAAATTAGGTATTGATGGGACGTATCTCAAAATAATAAGAGCTATCTACAACAAACCCACAGCCAATATCATACTGAATGGGCAAAAACTGGAAGCATTCCCTCTGAAAACTGGCACAAGACAGGGATGCCCTCTCTCACCGCTACTATTCAACATAGTGCTGGAAGTTCTGGCCAGAGCAATCAGGCAGGAGAAGGAAATAAAGGGTATTCAATTAGGAAAAGAGGAAGTCAAATTGTCCCTGTTTGCAGATGACATGATTGTATATCTAGAAAACCCCATTGTCTCAGCCCAAAATCTCCTTAAGCTGATTAGCAACTTCAGCAAAGTCTCAGGATACAAAATTAATGTACAAAAATCACAAGCATTCTTGTACACCAATAACAGACAAACAGAGAGCCAAATCATGAGTGAACTCCCATTCACAATTGCTTCAAAGAGAATCAAATACCTAGGAATCCAACTTACAAGGGATGTGAAGGACCTCTTCAAGGAGAACTACAAACCACTGCTCAATGAAATAAAAGAGGATACAAACAAATGGAAGAACATTCCATGCTCATGGGTTGGAAGAATCAATATCGTGAAAATGGCCATACTGCCCAAGGTAATTTATAGATTCAATGCCATCCCCATCAAGCTACCAATGACTTTCTTCACAGAATTGGAAAAAACTACTTTAAAGTTCATATGGAACCAAAAAAGAGCCCGCATCGCCAAGTCAATCCTAAGCCAAAAGAACAAAGCTGGAGGCATCACGCTACCTGACTTTAAACTATACTACAAGGCTACAGTAACCAAAACAGCATGGTACTGGTACCACAACAGAGACATAGATCAATGGAACAGAACAGAGCCCTCAGAAATGATGCCGCATAGCTACAACTATCTGATCTTTGACAAACCTGACAAAAACAAGAAATGGGGAAAGGATTCCCTATTTAATAAATGGTGCTGGGAAAACTGGCTAGCCATATGTAGAAAGCTGAAACTGGATCCCTTCCTTACACCTTATACAAAAATTAATTCAAGATGGATTAAAGACTTATATGTTAGACCTAAAACCATTAAAATCCTACAAGAAAACCTAGGCAATACCATTCAGGACATAGGCGTGGGCAAGGACTTCATGTCTAAAACACCAAAAGCAATGGCAACAAAAGCCAAAATCGACAAATGGGATCTCATTAAACTAAAGAGCTTCTGCACAGCAAAAGAAACTATCATCAGAGTGAACAGGCAACCTACACAATGGGAGAAAATTTTTGCAACCTACTCATCTGACAAAGGGCTAATATCCAGAATCTACAATGAACTCAAACAAATTTACAAGAAAAAAACAAACAACCCCATCAAAAAGTGGGCAGAGGACATGAACAGACACTTCTCAAAAGAAGACATTTATGCAGCCAAAAAACACATGAAGAAATGCTCCTCATCACTGGCCATCAGAGAAATGCAAATCAAAACCACAGTGAGATACCATCTCACACCAGTTAGAATGGCCATCATTAAAAAATCAGGAAACAACAGGTGCTGGAAAGGATGTGGAGAAATAGGAACACTTTTACACTGTTGGTGGGACTGTAAACTAGTTCAACCATTGTGGAAGTCAGTGTGGCGATTCCTCAGGGATCTCGAACTAGAAATACCATTTGACCCAGCCATCCCATTACTGGGTATATACCCAAAGGACTATAAATCATGCTGCTATAAAGACACATGCACACGTATGTTTATTGCGGCACTATTCACAATAGCAAAGAGTTGGAACCAACCCAAATGTCCAACAACGATAGACTGGATTAAGAAAATGTGGCACATATACACCATGGAATACTATGCAGCCATAAAAAATGATGAGTTCGTGTCCTTTGTAGGGACATGGATGAAACTGGAAAACATCATTCTCAGTAAACTATCGCAAGGACAAAAAACCAAACACCGCATGTTCTCACTCATAGGTGGGAATTGAACAATGAGAACTCATGGACACAGGAAGGGGAACATCACGCTCCGGGGACTGTTGTGGGGTGGGGGGAGGGGGGAGGGACAGCATTAGGAGATACACCTAATGCTAAATGACGAATTAATGGGTACAGGAAATCAACATGGCACATGGATACATATGTAACAAACCTGCACATTGTGCACATGTACCCTAAAACCCTAAAGTATAATAAAAAAAATAAATAAATAAATAAATAAAAAAAAAAAAAAAACCCACAAAAAAAAAAAAATAAAATAAAATAAAATAAAATAAAATAAAAAGAAAAGCGGCGGGGATTACAACTGTACTGGTCTGTATTTCCTTAACCTCAATTCCAAAATACTAAAAAGCTCAGGAAAAAAAAAAAATTTTCATAAGATAATGCCCAAATGCATTTGGGGACAAGACCTGATTGAATTAACATGAGAGTACTTACGGCTTTTATTCTACTCAGCATTACTATTCATATATTTCCCTGTAGAAATACCAGTGTGCTTGCATATAAGATGCTTTCCCAGAACCAGCCTAGAGATTTTGTATAATATATGGCATATGCACTGATTCCCTTTCTAAACTCCAAAAAGTTCTGAATTCTGAAGCACATCTGACCCTGAGGGTTTAAATAAAGAATCGTGAAACTACACATGCCTCACAACATGACTATGAAAATTAAATGAGTATGCATGGCATCTCAAAAAATGTTAGCCATGACGATGATGATGATGGATCAGTATTACTGTTCTGTCCTTTGCCTACACAAAGACCTGTTATAACTGTGCCCACTCAACTTTGAAGGCAGCGATGTTACCTAAAGATAAATCAAGATAATTCCTCTTGTATTACAACCCCAGATAAAGCATGGAGTTGTAGAGGACTGAGTGAAAATTAAAAGTGTAGCTGGGTACCAACTTAAAACAAAAGAAACTGTTTCAAGCTATTTGTACCTGAAAAAAATTAGATATATGAAAAGGCATCGGTTATGGCTTATGCACATTTACTTGTAACACTGCCAGGCTTTAGCAATGCAAAGCTGAATAAACTGTGTTTGCAGTAGCTAGACAGTAAATAATGATAAGTAAACTCAAAGGTGGCTATTATTTCACTACAGTAGGATGTATACTTAATTACAAGAATTTCAACGTCAATCTGCTTTTGCAGAATTGGAGCCTAGAAAAATTTCAACAGTTTATTTTATCAATCTCTTCTTTAAAATCATCTTTGGTAAGTTACTTCAGCAAACAAATACCAAACAGATGCAGCCAGGTTGTGGTTTCCATTCCTGTAAATGTCTTCTCATAATGCTTTAAGAGTGTTAATAGAAATTCCTTTAAACTTCTTTTCCACTTCTCAAACTGGCATATTTTGAGCATTATCCAACACATCTCAGTAGTACTGAAAGCAAACAATTAACAGATTGTGCCAGCACAAATTCAAAATACTTCTAGGCCTTTAATTTTGTGTGGTTATCCCAATACAGAGATGACATGTTTTTATTGACTATTTATTTATTTATTTAGAGACAGAGTATCGCTCTTGACACGATCTCGGCTCATTGCAACCTCTGCCTCCCGGGTTCAAGCAATTCTCCTGCCTCAGCCTCCCGAGTAGCTGGGATTATAGGCGCCTGCCACTATGGCTGGCTAATTTTTTTTTGTATTTTTAGTAGAGACAGGGTTTCGCCATGTTGGGCAGACTGGTCTCGAACTCCTGACCTCAGGTGATCCGCCTGCTTTGGCCTCCCAAAGTGCTGGGATTACAGGCGTGTGCCACTGCGCCTGGCCTTATTGACTTTTTAAAGGACTTTTGGAACATGCAGTTTCACAAACTGTCATTATTTGAAGAGTTTAACAATACCCATCTTCAAATTTAGAACTTGCCTTTTCTATAAAAATACAAACCTAATATTAAAAGTCCCCAGGGACTGACAGAACAGATAATGACTTATCAGACAGCCAAGTGGTTTATGCAAATCCTAGTGGGTTTCTAAAAGGAAGCAATGCTTTTTCAATTACCATTCACATACTTTTGTGTTTTTATCATGAAGTATTTTTCTAAAAGAAAAAGAGAGGGAGAGAGAGAGAGAGACACTTGCCTGGATAACAGAATTCTTTGTTTTGGTTTGGTTTTTATGTTTTAAGGCTTTGAGCTCCACAAGAACAACTCAAAACGTCTTGTGATAAGTAAATGTGTATAAATATCTGCTGGTAAATCACAAGCAACACTTTCACAATCACGGCCCCCAGAAGGAAATACAGGGAGCATGCACTGCTCCTTGGACTACTACACTTCACTTGAAGACCACAGGACTGGTTAGGAATAGGGTTCACTTTTTACCAAGTCACTGAGAGAAAGAAAAATCATATAACCTCCCTAAAGTCTTGTTTTCTGCTATCAAATAATGAAGCTAACAACCACCTAAGCTAGTTAATGTTATGTGCTCTCTGAAAGAACATTATTATGAAATATGGTACATGAAATTGTCACCACTGATTCAGCACACCTTTGATGTTTACCTTCAGATCCCTGCTTAATGAACTTACTCAAACAAAATGCAACTTTCAGACATAAGAGTAGTAGACCTAAAAAAGCAAATCACCACAAGCTTGCTTCTCTGAAAGTGCACAGCGTACTTTTTAACAGCACTAGGATTATATGTCTGCAAAAAAAAAAAAAGTGGGGGGCGGTGGGGAGGTGGTTAAAAACTCTGAGAGTTCTGCAGGTCTATCAAAGCCCACTTACTCAAAATTGTATTCTTCTGCTCAGTAAGAATCTACTGCTATACTGAAAGGTAAGATGGGATATTATCAAAATATTATCACTTTGCCTAAGGAAATAAAACCATCAACATTTGTACTTCAACAATTGCACAAGGTGTGTGTCCTTTTATATTTGTGTAAATGGTCAAATCTCCAAAAGACTAAACTGTACTCTAACTGCAGAGATTTAATAAGACTGCACAGACATGATTAGAACAGGCCTAATATGAACTGATTTCTTCCTCCTTGACTGAACTACAACAATTTTGCATCCTCTAATTTTTTTGTCTTTCAGATAATATCAAGAAGAAAGAAAAATATCCAATGAGAAATTCAGATTCTGTGACTTGAGAGAAACCCGAAGGTTATCTAGTCCAATCATAGAGAATAAATGAGTATGGGAAAGAAACTTCATGTGGGGTTTCTGTCAACTAATGACTCTACTGATGAGCAGTAATGGGTGGTTCTCTCATCATAAATAGTCATGAGATGCTCATGATTATGAACTTTAAGGTATATCTGAAGCCATCAGGAAATTAAGCACAAAGCAGCAATCTTACCCTGGCAGGTATATTCATGCCTCCATTTATGCTCCATACCCCAATAACATTCAAAAGGCCAGAGGCTGAGCACATATTACACCATTATATATTAGAGACCTACCAAAACAAATGAGAAAACAAAAGAAACAAAAGGAATAAAGGGAAAGCAGAATATAAAACAAAACATCTCTTACAAAACAGAAAAGAACCTACACTCCTTTATTGTTTTTCATCAGGATGAAATAAAAAACATACAATCCTAGCATCAAAGTATACACTGCACTTCAAGTTATGAGCTTTTATCAGCAGCCTTTTCTAACATGTAAAAGGCACAGCACTCTTCATTATCACCAAAAAAGTTGATAGTATAAGCATCTAGACTTCCATATATTACTAAATTCCCCTAGGTATAGCCCTTTGCTGTGAATATTAAAAGAAGTATTTGGAAGGAGGTAGGAAAAGTTTGGGGATTATTGTTGACTACAAAGCTTTAAGAGAGAGATGAACTGCATTCCATGTAGCAGTAATAGAAGTATGTCTTAAGAGCTATACATTTCTCCTTGACAAATTCTCACCTAAAGGAAAAGAGAGCACATCCATCCTAAAAACTGCGTATAATTTTTAAAGTGTGGGTTCAGATTATAAACAAAGATAGCACAAAGGATGCCTTAACAAAAACAGATCTAGGTCCTTCCCTAAAGGGACTTATAATTTACATATTGACTTTTTTTTTTTTTTTTGAGACTGAGTTTTGCTCTTGTCACCCAGGCTCGAGTGCAGTGGCGCAATCTCTACTCACTGCAGCCTCTGCCTCCTGGGTTCAAGTGATTCTCCTACCTCAGACTCCGGAGTAGCCAGGATTACAGGCGCACACCACCACACCTGACTAATTTTTGTATTCTGAGTAGAGACGGGGTTTCACCATGTTGGCCAGGCTGGTCTCAAACACCTAACCTCAAGTGATCCGCCCACCTCGGCCTCCCAAAGTGCTGGGATTACAGGCATAAGCCACTGTGCCTGGCTTTAATTTACATATTCTATACAATACTCCATTTTTGTAATAGCAATAACTCAGATTTTTATGTTATACTAAACTTATGCATGATGTTAACATTGCAGAAGCCTGGACCAAGGCTGCATGGGACCTCCTTATATACCTCTTTGGAACCTCCTGTGAATTCATCTTGTGAATCTATAATTTTTTTTAGCTTAAAAATGGGGGATGGAAACAGAAAAGAAGGATAAGTCAATTAAAACAAAAGATATTTAGGAAAAGAAAATTATCACTAAAAGTTTACCAAGAATGTTGGAACCAGGTGTGTTGTTTTCCCCCTACAGAAAGCTCTGGGAGATAGACTAATACTAATCTATAAAATTACATGCATAAACAGAAACTTCCCTCTGGAAAGATTTGCTTCCCTTTCCTGTTCATTCACCCAAGCTACTTTAATGAGGTTTCGTGAGGCTATCATTTATTAAGCCCTTCTGTTCACCAGCAGATTGTATAATACCGATTTTACTTCCCCGAGTATACTCTTCCTCCTAGCTGTTTAAGTCAATCCAGAAACGTCTGCATTGACTCACTGAGGCAGGTCAACTAAGTATTAGATTGTTTTCAATTACACAGTTATTAATTCTATTAAACAAAGAAAAATGCAAACCAATTAAGCATTTGAACTCTCCCCACTCACTCCCTGTCATTTTTTAAAAACAGATTAACTGTGTACACGGACTCTGTAGAATATACTCATAAGACAAATCTCAGGAAATCCATTGTTTTTGAAATCAAAAAGAATGCCTTTTCACTACCATTTTTGTTTCTTTGGTTTCTTTTTTTTAATCATTTAGAGTTGTGTGGAATTACAAGTAAACACCCTACCTTCACCCCCTAACAAAACTCCTATAAGCACACTAACTGATCTCTAGACATTTATCAAGAAAAATTTGCCATACACATATTTCAACCATGTCCAAAACTGATCTCCTAGCCTCAGAAATGCTATCAACTATATCAATGAGTTATGGGTAGTAATGGCGAGTAATTCAGTGAACACTTTTTTCAAGACTCCTGATAAAACTGTGAATCCATAAAGCAGTAGGGTTTCTGAGTCAACTTTATAGCTCTATAATCACACAATATTTCAATCATAAAAGATTTATTAGCTCAAACCTAATCCCACCCTCACATAAGATACAATGTCCCACTAATGGTTACTTTATCTATACTGCATACTATGACACAAAGGCATCCACTCTTAATTAAAGTTGTCCCCTTCTCTCCAACTTCCTGAGCCTGTTAGCCACCTGCACAGTGCACAGGACTTTAAACAATACCAAGAAGCCTACTCTAAAGCAAAACCCACACAGCTGGTTAGGAGCAGGTGTAGACCAACTGAACTAAATCACCTAGTAGTTCATTTCTAAGTGTTTCAAAATACCAGATCTTGCAAATAAAATCAACCTTTATTTCACTTGGCATTCTCTTAAAAGAAGTAAGATTTTAGATTTGTTTCCCAGCTATTTTGAATTATAAATTCCTGAGACTGTGGAATAATAAATGGGCTGTAAGAGGTAATATAATGCTTCCCCAGTTTCCAATTTCACTCAATACTTTATTTGCAATTTTGCCTCAATGTACAAAACATAACACACACATGCACATACATATATAAATAATTTCTTTTTGCCAATATGGTTTCTATACTTAAAGACAGAAATTAAGAATCAGGCCAGGTGCATAGCTCGTGCCTGTAACCCCAGCACTTGGGAAGGACAACATAGGGGGATCACTTTAGCCCAGTAGTTCAGGACCACCTGGCCAGTATAGTGAGACCTTATCTCTACAAAAAATTAAATAATTAGCTGATCATGATGGCGTCCACCTGTGGTCCCAGCTACTTGAGAGACTGAGGTGGAAGGATCACTTGAGCCCAGAAGGTGGTGGCTGAGTTGAGCCAAGATTATGCCACTGCACTCCAGCCTGGGCAACAGAGCAAGACCCTGTCCCCCAAAAAAATCAATAAATAAATAAAATAAAAAATAAAAAGAATCACAAACTCCTAACTCCTTTCCTTCTCTAAAAATAAAGTATTTCAGTAAATTTTTTCTAGCAAGAAAATTTTTCTAGCAAAACTACTCTGAAATGTTTTCTCTATTTTGTTTTCAAGAAAAGAATCCACCTTAAATCAGAGACCATGAAATTTTTTAGGAAAATACCAGTCATTCTGGTCAGGTGGCCATATGTAACTAATTGCTTTAAATAAAAAATGTCAAGTCACTTGTCATGTTCTTCTCTTGACAACCCATCATACTAACTGTAAATTGCTTCCTTCTATACATTTCCTCTTTCTTCCTCTTTTCTTTGTCAGTTTCAGTTGTGGCTCCTATTGTGGAATTCATTCAACAAGGCAAACATCTCCCTTTCCAACATAATTTATCTTATTTCCTCAAAAATCTGCCACTTAGTAAAACACTAATCATTGTCTATGCTTATCCTAAAGCTAGGAAAAGTTGCCACTGACCTTATTCCAAACACTTGTTAACTCACTGAGAGACAATGAAGTTTAAGCTGTTTCTCCATTTATAAAATGGGGATGGAAACACTTGAGAGATGCACTACATTTCTTGAAATGCACTGTCATGAGTTCACAGAACAGTGTTTCTCCTCTGCCTCCCTGCGACCCACCATATCCACAGACCACTGCAGCTGTGTTACCCTTGTCAAGTTATGTAAACTTTTCTGATCCTGAGTAGTTTGAATGTAAAAATAAAGGGATTGGGCTTGAGGTTGGCTTCCATCTTTTTTTTTCCAATTATGTTTCCTTTTCTGTCCAATTACTAGGCCAGGATATCCCATTATTAAGTTTTTATCTTTCCCATAAGATAAAGGTTGTTTTACTCTGTAATTTCACTGACTTGTATACTTTGATGGTGTACTGTTTTTTTTTTAAATGTAAGGAAGGATAAATCAATATGTTATTATAGGAGTTTGAATTTGATTTTGCCTCAAGGCTTAAAAATGGGCTGAGCAACTTATAATTGTGATTTCTTAATGAACTTCTAAGACCTTTTAAGAAAAGCTGAATGTGGGAAGAATGTAAGGCATGCTCGTCTGCAACCAAAAGTTGCTTCATTCTACTATCACATATGTTCTTTAAGGCAGTAGTTCCCAACCTTTTTCGCACCAGAGACTAGTTTCATGGAAGACAATTTTTCCATGGACCAGAGTGAGGGGGACGGTTTCAGGATGAAACTATTCCACCTCAGATCATCAGGCATTAGATTCTTATAAGGAACGCATAACCTAGCTCCCTCGCGTGCGTGCGCAGCTTACAACAGGGTTCACACTCCTATGAGAATCTAATGCCACATAGCAGATCTGACAGGAGGCGGAGCTCAGGCAGTAACGCTGGCCTGCGGCTCACCTCCTGCTGTGAAGCCCTGTTCCTAACAGACTGCTGACCATACCTGTCCGTGGCCCAGGGATTGGCAACCGCTGCTTTAAGGGCAAGACCTGTGTCTGATTTTTTTTTCTAATTCTCCACATGGCTTTGTACATAGTAGATGCTCAATAAATATAGTTTACTATTTTATATTTAGTTTCAATACTGAGGACTTTTGGAGATCAGGAACCTTGTATGAGATCACTGTAAGTCTAATGCTCTCCTAATGGTATAGCAAGGACTTGAAGTCTTAAAACCCATTTTCAAATGTGCTACTAATTTCTAGTCTTGTCAAGAGACAACTAACCCATTCAGCAACTAATTGTTATGCTAAAAATTGCCTGTTTTTTGATGTTAGTAAAATCCAAAGGCTAAAACACATCTAAATCTATCCATGGTTTCTATTTTTGCATTTCTTACTTTGTATTTACAGTGAAGACATCCAATATATCAACTTTATGACAGTTGTCCTTACGGTTGCTATAATTTCAAGTATCTTAATCATTATACAACACCTTATATGACACATAAATAGGTTAGCAAAATAACCCAATATCCTTTTGCAGATTAAAAAAATCATCACAGAAGGAACTAGAAGAGATGATGATGCTTTTTAAAGGACAGATCGACATTTCAAATGATGAGAATCAACCAATCAATTGAGCTACACACATCTGTTTAAAAAAAAAATCGACCCTGAAAATATACACTAAAATTTTGCAAAAAATTAGTCACTTATGCAAATATATTTACAGCATCTTCATCATTAGGTAAGATTTACTATGTACATTCTATAGACATTTTAATCCATTAATCCTTCTAATAAGGTAGTTATTATTCCCATTTTAGAGATAAGAAAACTGACAGTCAAAAAGGTCACAGAACTGAAACTCAAACCCAGATTTGCCTAGCTCTGATCATTACATTTTATCATCTAAGCCATATGGAAACTGATCAAATGACCAACCATAGTGGAAGGTTAGGTAAATTAGGTTGCATTTAGAAATTATGCTACTATTAGAAATTATAGGCTGGGCGAGGTGGCTCACTCCTGTAATCCCAGCACTTCGGGAAGCCAAGGCAGGTGGGTCACCCACAGTCAGGAGTTTGAGACCAGCCTGGCCAACATGGCAAAACCCCATCTCTACTTAAAATATAAAAATTAACTGAGTGTGGTGGTGTGTGCCTCTAATCCCAGCTATTCAGGAGGCTGAGGTAGGAGAATCACTTGAACCTGGGTAGCAGAGGTTGCAGTGAGCCAAGATCGTACCACTGCACTCCAGCCTGGGAGACAGAGCGGGACTCCATCTCAAAAAAAAGAAAAGAAAAGAAATTATAAAGGTAGTTTTTGCTATCAAGATCACTATGGAATATTAAACTCTTCCTTGGCTGAACACTTTACATACATCGTCTCATTTAATCTTTTCCCAACAACTTTTGGAAGTAAATATTTATACTATCCTCATTTCAGAGACAGAGAAACAGAGGCTTAAGGATTAAGATGACTCTATTACCTGAAAAATAGCAGAGCTGGCAAAGAAAACCAGGTGAGCTTGACCCCAAAAGCCCATTTTCTTAATCATTACACTGTATTATTACTCAGTAGCTGCCTGATATAAAGTCGGTAGACGGCCTCGAATAATTACAAATCCTTCCTTCTGAGCCTTGCATTAAAGAAAATGAGACCACAAAAGAGTACCTCAGAGTTAAAATGAATAGCATTGGTATTAGTGGTCTCTGCTTTAGGACAAATACTTTCTCATTTGATTCAAAATAGTGTTTATTTAAACCATAGAAACGATATGTATTTCTTCTGTGTTTTTCTAAAATGTTCTTAATTTTTAAAAATCAAGTTTTGACCAGATTTCTTTTTATCTTTACAAATAGTGAATTGTGTTGCCACTGTTGGTAGTAGTGAAAGAGTTAAATCCTGAGGATACACCCTGGTGGGTATCTCCCTCAACCATCTAAAGAAAGAAAGAAAAAAAAAAGGTCACAGTCAGTTACTCCCATTCGATCAGTGTTCATAAGAACATCTGTAGGCACACATACACCCTCTCTTTATAGTCAGCCTTCTGCTTGCCACAGTCATAGTGGGCAGTCAGTGAATCTTCCCCAAGTGCTGACAATTAATACCTGGTTTAGCAGCAAAGATTCAGAGAGGCGTGAGCAGCCCCTCTGGCCTTCAGGTAGGTCTGATACCTTCATTTCTACAAAAGCTAAAAAATGGGAGCCTATGTTAGTAAACTTTAAGGGAATGAAGATGCCACACTTCGGCAGTGTGTTAGTTACAAGTGGATTTGGTGTCTAGACAGGGAAGGGATGAGTAGAATTTGGAAAATGTGGAGCTTTCTGCTCTCTGGCTGCTTCAGGGATTTAATTCTTAGGTAGAGCACTATTATTAATCTTAGTATATAAATCGTTCTCTGGCCTAAGTATAGGAAAGAAGACCTAATCCTAGTTTTACTGCCAGCAGAAATAAAATAATATATGCCTCAAACCTGATTAACAGTGCAAGATAGTGTTATTCACACATTAAATGCCTGAAGTTATTTACATGAGGTTACCTGCTAACTCTGGAGCAATCAGGAAAACACGGGCAGCACGGATTAGCAAGATTTAATGTTTCAGAGTACAGTGTCTTTCTTTGGAAAAGAAAAAGTCAGTTCAGATATGGGGAACTATAAACCCAGACCTCATACTATGAGTCCTTTTATTATACTCAACTATGCCCTAGCATCAGAGAGAATAAATGAAAATCTCCCTGCTGAAGAATGTTAGCATGGGGTTGGGAAAATTGTATATATTTATTGGTCCTATATTTCTGTCCTTTACAAAGAATCTTTAATGTGTTGACCTTGAAGCCTCCCTCAGCTGAAGAACAGGGTCTTATTCTTTTAAATCTGCCTGTTTTTACATAGCCTATTAAAAGGAAAAGACTTCAGTAGGTTATTTTAGATATAGTATAATCATTTAAAAACCCTTTTTAAAAAGCAAGGTGTGACTAATACAGTCATATTGAAACCATGGAAGAGATACAATAGTCTACTCCAGTTAAGAATATATTCAAGTCAATAAAGCAAAATTTCAAAAACTAAATGTGGCAAAATAATGTGAAAACACTTTCAATGTTCTTGTTTATTCTTTAAATGCATACATCATCTGGTTAAAGTAAGTAATCTAAAGATTAATTACTCACCCTTGAACTGTGTTACAAGAGGAGGTAATTCATCTTAGCAATAAGACACTTTACCACTGTTTTTAGGGCCTTGAAATTATGAAATGAGCCAAAAGCAGAGCATCAAAGGGAAAACAGGTCAAAAGCCCTGTTTCAAAAATCTTTAGGGGCCTAGAGTAAGCTACAAAAATGTACAATCCTCCTTACGTCTTGCCCAAGAAAATGTTTCTGTGTAATTTACAATAATCATGTTTTCACTTATGAGAAGCCAAAATTCCTACAGCAACCTTAAAATGAAACCAAGGGGCGACAATGAAAACATTGTTTTAAAACAAGTGTTCTTGAAAAATCCCTTTGGATCTGGAATCCATTACCACGGTATGGCTTGCCTTGTATCTCAATAACAGTCATCACAGGTGTTTGAAACAAGCAGGCCTTGGCTTCAGTGTTCCCCCCACCCAAAATGGGACAACTCTCTGATCATAATCACTCAGGCTGAGTGAATCACCTACAGTTTTCTGAAGTGAGGGTCAATAGTGTCTCCTTTTAGTTTCTATGAATAGCATTTTTCATAGTTGCTCAGATGCCTTCTCTCATGTAGGCTTGGGTAGGCCATGATATAAATAAAACACTGCCCAGATTATTTTATAAGCAGGGCAGGTTGCTGAATGTACAACTGAGGGAGAGAGGCTTGTTTTCATAACTTCGATAATAATCCTTCTCAGACACCATTTCCTCACCTGCTTTAATAACCCACCAGATAATTGTTAAAAGATCACCCCTTTACGAGTCTCCCAAGCAGACTAAAAATAATAACAAGAGATTATTTAGCAGTAAATTACAGCTGATCTACAGAAGCTCTTTAAAGCAAAAAAGAAAAAAAAAAAAACCACCAACATCTCATTAGAGTGACCAGAGATTCTAAATAGTCCAAGGAATCTTTGCAGGAAGAATAAATTAGATAAATTATGGTATCAACTAACATTTATTGAGTGTTTATGTGCCAGGCACTGTTCTGTGTGATTTACGTGTGCTATCCCATTTATTTCTCAAAACAGCCCAGTGAATAGATACCAAGATTATCCCCAGTTAGACAAAGGGTGACAAGAAGAATAAAATATTAACTATCTTCTGTTAATAAATTAACTACTACCAGCACCCTCATCATATATGTTTATCCAACTCTTTTAGTTCAAATGTTTATCTACCTATACCCACTGACCTGATTCCCAGATCCTAAAGCCCCTTCTCATCCTCTCCAACCTTATTAACTGCCATTACTGGCAGATGTGTATGCACTAGACCTTATTTTTGGTAAATTTTAAAATAATCATAACTATCATCTACTATATGCAAATCTCTGTTCTAAGTACTTTATGTATATTCAACTATTAATCATAAGTGACATCAATATATGAGGTTGGTAAAATTATTATCTCAGTTTTCAGATGAGGAAACTGAGGCACACAGAGGTTAAATAACTTGCCCAAAGTCATGTAGTTAGTGGCAGAGCCAGGATTTGAATCCAGCCAGTAAGCATTCAGAGTCCATACTCTTAGCCATTGTTTATACTGCTTTTGAAGCATATTAAGAATTAATTCTGTGCTATTTTGTTTCCTTTAACATTTGGTGCACAGGACTTCACACTGCAAACAGGGAGTGTGTTCCACATCTCTCTAAAGTAAACAATAATAAAATAGAAATTTATCAAGCTTCCTTCATCTAGTAAATATTCTTTTTGTTGTAACACAAGTATGAAATCCTGAATAATTCAAACACTTGTATGCTTAGTCCCTGCTTACCTACTACAGAATTATTAAAGTATTACCTATAAGTTCTTGGACTGGAAAGATGTGAAAAAGCCACTAACTCTATTTTCCTAGATTGAAGGTGAAAAGGAGATGTGTTTAGGAACCTTCTCTGCTTCCCTAAAAGAACCCTAAAAACAGTAGTAAAAACAGTGAAGAAAACAAAGGGCCTTTAAAGTGCACTCGTTAAAACCTAGTAACTGTATTTCTATTACTAAATGTAGAAGTGGTAAAAATCATTAACAGGCAATGTCTCCCCTGCACTCTAGGGATTCAAAGATCCATCTTTCGGTTCTGTAAGACAGTCACGGCTTTTGTAACCTCGGTGCCGCCTTCAACCTCCCGCCTCAAGCACCTCCAGGGTCGTCAGGGGTGTACTTTTGAGTCGCGCTCCTAAGCATCCAGACAGGCAGGACACCGTAACGACATCTCTGCCGGGAGTCCCTTCAGACTGCGGTCTCCAGGTAACCGCACTCCAACAGAAGCAGTTGCGCTTCCTGCCGGGTCACCTGTTCAAAAGTCCCCAGGAGAGGCTCCTGCAATACCAGGGTAGCCGTTTGCCCGACACCGCTCCGGGCGCTGCAGCTTTCCGGCAACCCGGACGTTGGGTCGGTGTCAGCCACTCTCACCTTCCATTCCCTAGTTTTCCTCCTTTGCTCCCATCTAGTCACTTCACACCTTCGGCTAGTCTTTATTCACAGACACATTCCGGGAGTCCCCTCTCCCAGAGCAACAAAGACAGATTTCCAAAGCGACACATCCCAGAGAGAATGGATTCTTGGGAAATGTGGTTCTTTCAGCTGACGCGTGGTGACTCTTTAAGGAAAAGGACTACAATTCCCAGAAATCCTAGGGAGCATAGTCCGTGGCTAAAACATGTCCCAGCTCCTTGGATGGAATGGCAGTAAAGGTTCTGTGGCTCTTTACTGACCTAACTCCTTGGATTTTCCTCATTCAGTCCCACTGTAAGCGTGTGGGACGACTTAAAAAAATGCTATTCACATGTGAAGGAATCTAAATACAATGATTATATGAAGCGATCTCTAAGTCATTTTATTTTATAATTCTTTCAGACAAAAATCTACGTGCCATCAGAAAGTATGTCTCTGCAGATGGTAACAGTCAGTAATAACATAGCCTTAATTCAACCAGGCTTCTCACTGATGAATTTTGATGGACAAGTTTTCTTCTTTGGACAAAAAGGCTGGCCCAAAAGATCCTGCCCCACTGGAGTTTTCCATCTGGATGTAAAGCATAACCACGTCAAACTGAAGCCTACGATTTTCTCTAAGGATTCCTGCTACCTCCCTCCTCTTCGCTACCCAGCCACTTGCACATTCAAAGGCAGCTTGGAGTCTGAAAAGCATCAATACATCATCCATGGAGGGAAAACACCAAACAATGAGGTTTCAGATAAGATTTATGTCATGTCTATTGTTTGCAAGAACAACAAAAAGGTTACTTTTCGCTGCACAGAGAAAGACTTGGTAGGAGATGTTCCTGAAGCCCGATATGGTCATTCCATTAATGTGGTGTATAGCCGAGGGAAAAGTATGGGTGTTCTCTTTGGAGGACGCTCATACATGCCTTCTACCCACAGAACCACAGAAAAATGGAATAGTGTAGCTGACTGCCTGCCCCATGTTTTCCTGGTGGATTTTGAATTCGGGTGTGCTACATCATACATTCTTCCAGAACTTCAGGATGGGCTATCTTTTCACGTCTCTATTGCCAAAAATGACACCATCTATATTTTAGGAGGACATTCACTTGCCAATAATATCCGGCCTGCCAACCTGTACAGAATAAGGGTTGATCTTCCCCTGGGTAGCCCAGCTGTGAATTGCACTGTCTTGCCAGGAGGAATCTCTGTCTCCAGTGCAATCCTGACTCAAACTAACAATGATGAATTTGTTATTGTTGGTGGCTATCAGCTTGAAAACCAAAAAAGAATGATCTGCAACATCATCTCTTTAGAGGACAACAAGATAGAAATTCGTGAGATGGAGACCCCAGATTGGACTCCAGACATTAAGCACAGCAAGATATGGTTTGGAGGCAACATGGGAAATGGAACTGTTTTTCTTGGCATACCAGGAGACAATAAACAAGTTGTTTCAGAAGCATTCTATTTCTATACGTTGAAATGTGCTGAAGATGATACGAATGAAGAGCAGACGGTATTCACAAACAGTCAGACATCAACAGAAGATCCAGGGGATTCCACTCCTTTTGAAGACTCCGAAGAATTTTGTTTCAGTGCAGAAGCAAATAGTTTTGACGGTGATGATGAATTTGACACCTATAATGAAGACGATGAAGAAGATGAGTCTGAGACAGGCTACTGGATTACATGCTGCCCTACTTGTGATGTGGATATCAACACATGGGTACCATTCTATTCAACTGAGCTCAACAAACCTGCCATGATCTACTGCTCTCATGGGGATGGGCACTGGGTCCACGCTCAGTGCATGGATCTGGCAGAACGCACACTCATCCATCTGTCAGCAGGAAGCAACAAGTATTACTGCAATGAGCATGTGGAGATAGCAAGAGCTCTACACACTCCCCAAAGAGTCCTGCCCTTAAAAAAGCCTCCAATGAAATCCCTCCGTAAAAAAGGTTCTGGAAAAATCTTGACTCCTGCCAAGAAATCCTTTCTTAGAAGGTTGTTTGATTAGTTTTGCAAAAGCCTTTCAGATTCAGGTGTATGAAATTTTTGAACCTATTTTTAAAATCATAAGATTGATTTTAAAAATGTTTTTGTTTATTTAAAATGCCTATGTTTTCTTTTAGTTACATGAATTAAGGGCCAGAAAAACGTGTTTATAATGCAATGGTAAATAAAGTCATTCTAGAACCTATACATTTTGAAAATATTTTACCCAAATACTCAATTTACTAATTTATTCTTAACTGATAATTTCTGATCTGATTTTTTTATTCAACAAACCTTAAACACCCAGAAGCAGTAATAATCATCAAGGTATGTTTATATTTATTATATGAGTCTTGGTAACAAATAACCTATAGAGTGGTTATGACAAATTTAGCCAATAAAGAAATTAACACCCAAAAGAATTAAATTGATTATTTTGTGCAACATAACAATTCGGCAGTTGGCCAAAACTTAAAAGCAAGA
Source organism: Symphalangus syndactylus (assembly GCF_028878055.3). Classification (NCBI taxonomy): domain Eukaryota; kingdom Metazoa; phylum Chordata; class Mammalia; order Primates; family Hylobatidae; genus Symphalangus; species Symphalangus syndactylus. The sequence continues at coordinate 19,742,873 of NC_072428.2, forward strand.
TCTACTACATCCCACATTAGTGTTCTTTATGTACCTTCAAGCAACCCCTTGGATTATGCCCATGAACAAGTTAGTTTCTCGTAGCTTTGCAGATGTAGATATAAATATAAATATACGTATACATATAGATAGATAATGTTCTCCACTGACACGAAAGAAGAAATAAAGAATCTACATCAAGTTTGATATGTTTTCCTGACTTATTTGCATGCATTTTCTTTAAGGATTTCCCCTCCCCATTATATGATGCATGAATGATGTGCCAAAGTCAGTCATTTGAACTAACTATTTGTGAGAGTTTTCATGGAAAACTGGAGCCTATTGCTACTTAGTACTCTGGAAAAAGGAAGTGAATAAGAATACAATAAGAAAGGACCACCAAATAAATCTCATGGAGAAGAATAATATTATTTCCCAAAATAATATAAGTTTAAAGAATTTCATGACATTTACAGGCAGAAGATTTAAATGGAGGAAAAGAAATGTATTTGTGTGCATGTGTGTGTGTGTGTGTGTGTGTAGTTAACATGTGGAGATTGCTGCCAGTGAATATTATAAAATCAGTGATCTTGCCAAGGTTTAATTAGACACTCACTAGGATGAAACTAGTTAAAATGACTGTTGATTTTAAGGACTCAAGACATCGGTTGATAACTAGATGACCTTAGAAACAAATGTCTTTCCTCCTGAAATATTTTCCTGAAAAAAAAAAATTCTGGAAAAATCTTATCTTAAGAGCTTCAGCCACAGTTACAGTGAAGACTCTTACTCTTCACTGAAAGTCTACAGTGTGTAAGGTACAACTAGAAAATTTAGGGGAAACATGAATTTTACAAGAGATGAAATGCTGGAGCACAAGTTCTTCTGCTGAAAGTTCCATGTCCCAGATACTGAAGTTAACTTTGATAAACTGAATCATGTTCACTCTGTTTCAATAATGTTGCTCGCTGAATATTCCTGTTGAACAATTGTTGCACATTGATTTGATCTTTTGTTGTTTCCACCACCTATATAAAAATAATAAAATATAAAAATCTTGTTTATATTGATTTACTCTAATTATTAAGATATGTTACCTAAATAACGGCAAAATTAAAGTAATCTTTTCAGGATCACTCCACTTTGATTTTTTTTTCTATTTGTTAGTAGAAAATGGCACAAGTTGGAGCGAAAATATCCTTTACAGAGTCCAAAAGTGAAATTTCCCCAAGGAGTAGGTATATTCTGTCTTCTTGATTTGTCTACAGTGATTTGGTGGCTAAAGAATTATTACCACATATTTATTTGTAGCCAATGAAATCCAGATATGGTAATCTAAGTGCTTCAATTGTGAACTCACTGAGTTTCATAGTCAAACTCAGATCTCACCGGTATAGCTACTTTTGGGGGAGGATGTGTGTGTGCCTGTGTGTGTGTGTGTGTGTGTGTGTGTGTGTGTATGTATTTATGTGTTTCAAGAGCATGCAGATTGGTCATACAGATTATATATTTGAGTACAATTAAGTCTTTTTTATGTCATCTCAGCAATCAGTTTATTCGATGTGACTTTAAGATAATGGTCACTGCTTTTCTAATAAGCTAACGCAAACTTTCAAATGAGCCATGTTAGAAGAGCAGACACCTATTTCAACAATATTGCCTTTGCCTAAAATGTTTCAGGGACTCACATTTCAATCAATCACCTTCAGAATCCATGATGCATTCCTTTGAAGATGTTCAACAGCTGCACCCCTTTCTTCATTAAAGATGGGTTTAATTTCTGGAAACAGACAAGTGTCATTTGAAATCTAGCAGAGTGAGATTTTCAGTATTACACTACTACTTTAGGTCAAAAACAAAGTGTGAATACAAGCTAACAAAATGGATTTTCTGATATGGCTTATGAATGGGTTTTAAAGGAAAGTCTCAAATTGTCTGCACAAGACTACAGGAGTAGTATCAAGAAATAAGTATATGGCTTCCCAAGGTAATCATTTTAGGGGACTATACACACCTATATGTACAGGTGAGTTCATTGTGTTAGGGGAAAGAGAAAGTATAAAGAAAAAGAAATTTTTATTCCAGAGGCTCTGCGGAGAGATGAAGCTTGTTACATTTGAAGAACTGAAAGGTCAGCCTGGTTAAAACACAGTAAACAAGTAGGGGTGGAATGGCATGAGCCCAGAGAGGCAGGCAGGGGCCAGGGATCCAATTTTTCATCAGTTAAATAAAATCATATTCTGTTCTGCCCATATAGTAAGCAGTTATAAGGGCCAAGCACATTATTATACACTGAAAAAATAATGTATACTCTTGCTATATGTGTGTTCAAAAACATAGATTCATTATTCTCTATCATTGTGAAATAAACCCAGACACTCTGAGTAAAAATTATTTAAGAGGGTATTTTCCACAGATTTTACCATAATAAACATACATAATACACATTCCAACTGAAAAATACAAAATCTAGATGACACATCATCAAGGACTACATAAAAATATTTTAGGTAGCCTGAAGGGAGGAAGACTAATGGTCTTGAATTATGGTTAATAAGAGGATTAATAAAACAATCTAGATTAGAAGATACAATTGATGGTATGTGATCTCATCTTGCATTGAAAGTCAAATTATAAGATCAGATTTGTCAGAAATAATACTCTTTTTGGTAGACCATAAATTGATAAAACAAAGAACATGAAGTTTGGTAAAGAGATAAATCACTCATTTAGCATAGTATGAATGGTCCATTGACCTGTGTCGTCCTGACTTATTTCTTAGCCCCACTACTCACTTCACACTTTATGCTCAATTTCCAAAATGCCAAACTGATAACACTCCTAGTGAGTCCCCCCGGTTGTTTTAAACCCCAAAGCCTTTGAGCAAGCTGTTCCTTCTGCAGAGAATACTTTCCCTCTTGCACTTTGCAGCTCCTGCTAATGCCCTGGTCCATCTGGCCCAGTTCTATTCACTCTTTACATCCTAATTTAGATACCTCCTCCCTCTAGAAGCCCTCTCTGAACCCCACTATCTTTTACAGCTTACGTACTCAGGGTGCAAGAAATAAACCTGGCTGTATTTTTCTCTAACTCAGCTTACATTGTATTATGCATCTCTTTGACTGTATGCTGGAAATACAATTGCAACAATTTTAGAGTTCTAACTATTTTCACCCAACTTTTCATCCAGGTTCCAGAGAGAAATATAATGCTGAGTTGTCAGGAGATGGGTGAGGAAGGTGAAGTATCTGGTCCTTAGGGTCATCATTCCTCCTCATTAACTTCAGCTACAACATCCATCGCCATTATCAGACTTGGAGGATGATCCTGAATTGCATCCCAGTCTTCACTGCAAGTCGTCCTTATGTCTAGCCCTCTCTAGGCTGCTTTCTGGGTCTCTGGTGGGCTCACATGATGACAAGGAGATCATTTGGCCTCTTCCTTTCCCAGCATGGCCACATGGTCTCTTTGGGACCATCTAGGAAATTGTCTATTTCTGTACCTTTCTCGGGCCCATCCTACTACTCTTGCAGCTTGCTGGACCACAGATTCTCATCCGAACTATCACTGGCTAAACACACATCACTACCATTTCATCTCTGGATGTTACTGGTTTCCTGGGCCCTATCACAGAAGTAAGATGCACATCTCCCTGCTCCTGACTCCCAGAAACTAATCTGGGATTCCTATTGCTCTTCCCACCTCCACAGCTCAGCCCAAGTTATATTGTACAAAGAGTTCTTTTCCCTGGGACCCACAGTGTCTACTCACTCCATCTTTGTCTTGAATTCACTTCTCAAAAATCTTTATCTAGGTATAGAAACAGTTTCTGGTCATCATGCTTACCAAATGCATATTTATTGCATGAAAGAATGAATACTGAATGACTGAGGGCATGACAGAATAGCTCTTACGCATCAGATACTCTTCAAAACATAATGCTAATATTTTCCATTTTTTCCATTTCCCCATGAAGTATAGACTATTTTTTCTTTTTCTTTCTTATTTTTAGATTACTTTTTTTTTTTAGAAATGGAGTATCACTCTGTCACACAGGCTAGATTTCAGTAGCACCATCATGGCTTTCTGCAACCTCTAACTCCTGGGCTCAAGAAATCCTCCTACCTCAGCTCCCGAGTAGCTAGAGCTTCAGGTGCATACCACCATACCCAGCTAATAGTTTTATTTTTTGCAGAGACGGTGTCTCCATATCTTCCCTAGGCTAATCTTGAACTCCTGGCCTCAAGCAATCCTCCTGTCTCAGACTCCCAAAGTACTAGGGTTATGGGAATAAGCCAATGCACCAGCTCCCAAAGCATAGACTTTTCACAGTCATATCTTGGATAAAAGAGAGATCTAGGAGGAAAACTGGTCAAGTACTATCTCACAGTATTATACAACACAGGGTCCATCACATCCTCCTTGGTACTGCTTCAACACCTTGTAATTATTTCTGTTGTTACACCTAAATGAGTAAAAAAGTACTACTTGGTAAGTATTCTAAGTGTCTGACTCTTCTAACCAACTATGCATTTCATGAGGACTAGAACAATGTTTTTTATAATTTTTATGTCAAGTACTTAATATAATGCCTGGTATACCTTAGGCAAAGTGCTGTTAAGCTGAATTGAATTAAATACATTACTGAGTTGCATCTGTCTTTTATTGTGAGTAACCAAAGTGACGTATCCTTTATCTAGCAGAACACTAATTATACTTTGTTACATTTGTTATAATTACTTTAATTACTTATAACTTCTCTTTTCCTCCTCTTATCTCTTAATTCCATCATGACAGATATCTTGTTTATTATTATTGAATCTCCAGTATCCAGCAGAGTGCCAAGTGCTAAATATACATGTATTTATATAGGTATTGCAGATACACACACACACACACACACACACACACACACACACACACATATACACAGAGAGAGAGAGAGAGTAAAAGCTTAAAGCAACTGAAGAAGCAAGGGATATGAGCTTAAATGAAAACAACAAACTTCTGGCTGACGGCAAAGGTAAGAATAGGAAAATATGTATTAGGGTAATTAACACTAGCTGCTGTAACAAAAGCTCTGAAACACTTCAGTAAGTCGTTTAAAGTTTATTTCTTGCTCATGGAAAATCCAATGCAGGTGTTCTTATCAGGTTATTCACCTGAGTGACTCGCCTCCAAGATTTGTCTCAGGGATCCAGGCTTTTTCTGTTTGGCAACTCTACCATTTTTATCTCCATCATGTGTCCCCCAAGACTTCAGATACAAAAAGAAAAAAGGAAAGAAAGAGAAAGAGAAAATGTGGGGAAGGCAAACTCACTTGTAAATGTTTCAGCCTGAAAATGATAAAATCATTTTCTCTTTCATTGGCAAAAGCTAGTCACATGGCCCCACCTAGATGCAAGGGGGCTGGGAAATGTAGTTTAACTATGTGTCTATAAAAAGGAACTATAAGTGACAAGCATTTAGCCAGCATCTGACACAGTATATATTTTAAACATCCCAACTGCAATAGCCCCATTTACCCTGAAATAGTAATGAAAGGTACCAAAATAGCTCTTGTAAACTAAAACAAAAGTACATGCTGTGTGATATGGTTTGGCTGTGTCTGCACCCAAATCTCATCTTGAATCCCCATGTGTTATGGGAGGAACTGGTGGGAGGTAACCGAATCACAGGAGCAGGTCTTTCCCTTGCTTTTCTCATGATAGTGAGTAAGTCTCATGAGATCTGATGGCTCTATAAGGTGGAGTTTCCCTGTACAAGCTCTCTCTTTGCTGCTGCTGTCCATGTAAGACATGAATTGCTCCTGCTTGCCTTTCACCTTGATTGTGAGGCCTCCCCAGCCACATGGAACTGTAAGTCCATTAAATTCTTTTTCCTGTATAAATTACCCAGTCTCAGGTATGCCTTTATCAGCAGTGTCAAAACGGACTAATATACACGCTGTATATATTCATTGCCACTGCTTTTATTACCTTTTGCCTTTCCTATTTAAACAATCTCCTAACTGGTCTCCCTGCCTTCACTTTGTCTCCTTCCAATCCTCTAACTGTGCCGAGACCACAATGAACATTCAAAAATAAAAATCTGATGTTTCATTGATGAAAACTCTTCAGTGGTTTCCCATCTTCCATGAGAAAAAAAATCCAAATGTCTCACTAAGGCAAAATATGATTCTGTAGGCCCATCCTTCCCTCTACACACACCCCTAGTACTTATTCTCTATCAATGCTGGAAATCCTCCACCTGAAAAGTCCTTCTCCCTGGTTAATAACTATCATCTTTCAAGATTTAGTTGTTCTCTGTAAAGCCGTTCGTTTAAAAAGTGTGGAATACTCACCTGTCTATCCAAACCATCTCTTTTTATAGCACCTATCAACTTATAAACATTTATGTATATGCCTGATCTTCAAATAGAGAAGCTATTTGACAATGGGCTCCTTAAAAGAAAGGAAAGTTTCTTTCTCAGTTGCATGTTCTCAACAGAAGGCATAGCTTCTCATACATTATAGCTGTTCAATAAATGTTCATTGAATTGAATTAAGTTCACTCTATAGAGACTGAAATTTATTCACTTCTGCAGCTATTGTCTTACTGTCTTTCTGATTCTTTAATATATGAAGGAGGAGCTGTGGAAATAAATTATGTGTTCCAAATATCTTGATCAATTAAAATATCTCACAGAACTTGGAAATCAAAAGTATAGCAAAATTCACAGAAGGAGATGAGCTCTTAGGTTATATTTATTCTCCTTTCTGATGAAAAGAGTTCACACAGGATTAAAATAGATATCATGGTAAATTTTAATAGAATAGACAGCCATTGTAATACACAGTGACAAGAATTCCAAATTACTTATATGCCACAAAATTCCACTCTAGCATAGAATACTGCTTTTTGACTTGGACTTTACCATAGATGATAGCACATTTTCCAAACCTAATTCTGTCAAGAAACATCTAACATTGCACACTTATTTCTAAGAAAAGCAATTCTTCATCCTGTCTCCAGATATCAATCAAAAAAATGTGTATATTCACTTAAATCACAATTTGTGAGAATAGAAAAGTTATCAATACCAGTCCTTTTAAGAGGCTGGTTAAGAATAAAAATCCCCTGAACCTATGGCTCAATTCCTCTACCAGTAGGCTTATTCAGGGTATCCATCAGTAAGCATTTACTGAAAATCCAAGATTCACATTAAATACCATGAGACCTGCAAAAGAAATATAAAACATAAGACTCACCTTTAGTGAATTAATACTCTCACTATAGAATGGGGAAAAGGCGCAGGACAAGAGGGTTGTGGACAATAAAATAATAAACTCATAGCAATGGGTGACAAATTTGAAACTGTGTAGCCCAGGCTGTCCATGCAATAACAGTTCATTTTTCCTTTAACTTGGGATATACTGGGAAAATTAAGAAATTGGGCTAAAATATTTCTAAGTTTCCTTTGTTTTCTTTTGCCCTGCTGAATAGATGCTGTGACCAAGATAACTGGAAATGTAGAAAAGACTATTTGAAATGCTATGCAAAATGTATAGTGATAACACAAAAGAGGCAGGGTTTGTGTGTATGCAAACGATGGATAATCATCAATTTTCTATTATGAAAACGTATTAGTTTCTTGAGGAAAAAGATGAAAAAAATCTATGTGAGATTAGGTATTTATTTAGACTTTGATCAGACCTCAGTATAAAAATAATTTGCAGGTCTTGGCCTCCAAGTAAGTTGGTATGTATTTTGCAATGGCACAAATATGTTGTCATCATCAAAAAGAAGAAAAAGATTATATAAAGGCCAAAAGAGGGAAAAAAGAAAATTTGCAAAGAAACAAGGAAAAAAGCCAGAGAAAGAAATGCTGACTTCATTTTTAAAAATGAGGCTGTCAAGGACTGCAGAACTTTCCTTCATCTCCTCCTGCCTCGAGTTGGGCACAGTTATCTAAAGAAGTGAGACATGTGAATTAGGAGGCAGTGTACCACTGAAGAGAAAAAAAAAGTGCTTGAAATTGCTACTCCGTCATTTAGCTTTATATGCATAACCCTTCTCAAACTTGGATCAATTCCCTCACACTTTATAGCTTCCAAAAGCATTTCACTTGTGCCCCACTGCTGGTGTGGTGTGGATTGACTCATTGGCCTGCCTCAAACTCTTCAGTGGTTTTTTCCTTTGCACTTCTGGTAGGACTCAAGTCCATTAGGTCCTGCATGATAAAACCTCTGCCTGGTTCTCCAAAGCAGCTCCTCCCTCAGGCTGCTCCTGTGCACTTACCTTCCTTCAGTTCCTAAACACTGACAATTGCTCTCTCCTCACAGAGTCTTCCCACAGACTAAGTTTACTCCAGGTCTCTCACTCCAGGTAACCCACCTGACCTCACCCACTCATTCTCCCAGTCTCCACTGAAAAGTTTCTTCTTCCTAGATGCTTTCTCTGATACTGCAGGTAAAATTCTATTGTCCTATTGTACTTCATACTGCACCTATTGTGCTCTGATCACATTTAGTGTTTTTCCTTCATCACATCTACTAGAGTGTGTGGCTATGCATTTAGAGTCCTATCGTTAATTTGAAGTCTATCTCTCCCTAGCTGTTTGTGAGCAGAAACTGTCTATGTTCTTCACCACTGTATCTCCTGTGCCAAGCCCACATTGCCCACAGAAGGCATCTTACAAATATGTATTGAATATATAGGCTGAAGTAACTAGAAAGGGTGAGAAGGATGCAGACCTTACCTGGGTCTTAAAAGGTAAGAAGGTGCTACATTCTGAAAGGTAGAGATAGCACTCAAATATTCAAATATTTAAAAACCCAGGTCCAGAGGCCTCCAGCAGTGCTGCAATTGACTTGCTGGATTGTGGAGTGATCCACAGTTCCTGAAAGATGGAGTAGGGCTGCAAGAGTAGCATAAGGGCACTTGGGTCTTGGGTCACAGACTATTTACCTGCAAATACAAACATGTTTCAATATTTTTTAAAAAATGGTATAGCTGTAGAGAGACAGCCAGACTGAATCTCAGCCCTGGCTGGAAGGTTGCTGGGAAGCCTCCAGCTAAGGTGGGTCTATGGTAGTTAAAAATGTGTGGATGTGGCTCTGCCATTTTCTAGCTGAGATAGGCTTCAGTTATTTCAAGTGTAACATGGAGATAATAGGAGTATCCACTCCAAAAGGATCAAATAAGAAAATGTATGCAAAGTAGTTAGCACAAAAAAAGTTTGGAAAATGGTAGCTATTATTACTATTATTTATTATTATTATTGAAAGCACTGACTAAAAGCACTTGGACTGTAGCCAGTTCTGCCATTTTCTGAGTGACCCTGGAAAAGTCAACAACTCTGACCAAAATTTTGAGTATATAAGTGATATCGTTCAGATGTTTGTTCCTCCAAATCCCACCTTGAAATGTAACCCCCAGTGTTGGAAGTGGAACCTGGTGAAAGGTGATTGGATCACAGGGACAGATCCTTCATGAATGGCTTGGTGCTGTCCTCATGATAATGAGCAAGTTCTTGCTCTAAAAGTTCATGCAAGATCTTGTTGTTTAAAGTGTGAGCACCTTACTCCCACCCCTTGCTCCCACTTGAAGTATGCAACACCAGCGTCAGGCTTTCTTTACAACCTGTAGAACTGTGAGCCAAATAAACCTCTTTTCTGTATAAATTATCAAGGCTCAGATATTTCTTTATAGCAATGCAAGAATGGCCCCATACAGAAAATTGGTACCAAGGGGTGGGACATTGCTATAAAGATACCTGAAAATGTGGAAGTGGCTTTGGAACTGGGTAACAGGAAGAGGTTAAAAATGGAAGAGCCTGGAGGGCTCAGAAGAAGACAGTAAAATGAGGAAAACTTTGTAGCTTATTAGAGACTGGTTAAATGGTTATGATCAAAATGCTGATAGAGATATGGACAGTGAAGGCCAGGCTAACGAGGTCTTAGATGGAAATGAGGAAGTTACTAGGAACTGGAGTAAAGGTCACCTGTGTTATTCCTTAGCAAAGAGCTTGGCTGCATTGTGTCCACATCCTAGGGATCTGTGAAGGTTGAACTTAAGAGTTATGACTTAGGGTATCTAGTAGAAGAAATTTCTATGCAGCAAAGTATTTAAGATGTAGCCTGGCTGCTTATTACAGCCTAAGATCAAATACAGGAGCAAAGGAATGACTTAAATTTGGAATTTATATTTAAAATGATAGCAGAAAGTAGAAGTTTGGAAAATTTGCAGCTTGGCTTTGTGATAGAGGAGGAATTCAAGCAGCTACAGAGCAACCACTGGCTAAAGAGATTAGCATGACGAAAAGGGAGCCATGCTACTATCCAAAACAATGGGAAGGTCTTGAAGGCATTTCAGAGATCTTTGAGGCAACCCCTCCCATCACAGGCCCAGAGGCCTAGGAGGAAAGAATGGTTTCAGGGGCCAGCCCCAGGGCCCTGCTACCTTGCATAGCCTTTGGACACTGCTCTCTGCATTCAGGCCATTCAGCTCTAGCTTTGGCTCAAAGGGCCCCAGATACAGTTCAGGCTGCAGCTTCAGAGGGCACAGCCATAATCCTTGGCAGCTTCCACATGGCTTTAAGCCTGCAGGTGCTCAGAATGCAGGAGAGAAGAAGGCTTGGCAGCTTCGCCCTAGATTTCAGAGGATGTATGAGAAAACCCGGGTGCTAAAACAAAAGCTTACTCTACAGGTTAGCACTTGCAGAGAGCCTCCACTAGGAAAATGCAGAAGGTAAATGTGGGGTTGAAGTCCCCATACAAAGTCCCTACCAGGTTATTGCCTAGTGGAACTGTGGGATGGGACCACCACCCTCTAGCCCCGAGAGTGGTATGGCTACCTGCAACTTGCAACCTCAGCAGGGAAAAGCTGCAGTCACTCAACTCCGACCCTTGAGAGCAGCCATGGGGGCTGCACCTTGTGCAGCCATAGGGGTGGAGCTGCCCAAGGCATTGGAAGCCCACCGCTTGCAGAAACATACCTTGGATGTGGGACATGGTGTCAACAGGCATTATTTTGGAGCTTTAAGGTTTAATGTATGCCCTTCTGGGTTTTGTGTGGGGCCTATTACCCCTTTCTTTTGGCCAATTTCTACCTTTTGGAATGAGAATGTCAATCCAATGCCTGTACCACCATTGTATCTTGGAAGTCAATAACTTGTTTTTTATTTTACAGGGTCAGGAAGAAATTTGCCTTGAGTCTCCAGTGATGAGACTCTAGACTTAGGACTTTGGGACTTTTCAGTTGATACTTGGAATGAATAAAGACTTTGGGGGATGGTTGGGAAGGGATGATGGTATTTTGAAATATGAGAAGAACATGAGATTTGGAAGGCCAGGGGCAGAACGCTATGCTTTGGATATTTGTCCCCTCCAATTCTTATGTTGAAATGTAACCCCAATGTTGGAGGTCAGGACTGATGGGAGGTGATTGGATTCTGGGGGCAGATCCCTTTAGATGGCTTGGTGCTATTCTCATGACAATGAGCAAGTTCTTGCTCATCAAGTTTACATGAGATCTGGTAGTGTAAAATTGTGTGGCACCTCCTCACCCATGTTCCCATTCTCTCTGTGTGACGCTCCTGCTCTCCTTTCCCTTTATGCCATGATTGTAGCTTTCTGAGGCCTCACCAGAAGGTGAATTAGATGCTAGTGCCATACTTACTGCAGAACTGTAAACCAATTAAACCTCTTTTCTTTATAAATTATCCAGTCTGAGGTATTTATTTATAGTAATGCAAGAATGGCCTAATATAATAAGTATGTGAATTTTCTGGAGAATAAGTCTGTATTTTCACCAGTTTCAAAACAGTTAAAAAACAAAAAAAAAGATTTACTATTTATCCTATGTATCTGGGGGAAATTGTCTCACCCTACATTAGGATAAATTTTACACATAATCATTATTCTATTGTCCTTTAATCCAAAGACCACCAAATTTATTCTGTATTTCTCTCAAAGTAAAAGATGTTAATTTTTAAATGCTGCACTCAATACTATTATTAATATTTGAATAGAAATTATAATACATACAATTTTCAATCTTAAACTTTTATTTCAAATATTCAAACATAAAACTGCTGACAATAACCATAATATTAATGAATGGAAATATTAAAATATAAAAATAAGTATTGAAACTCATATTTCATTTTATTTGAAAACATTTGACATGCAAATACAGGTCCCCTGCATCAAATAAATCCATTGCGTCCTGGTACCTGAATTTTCTCTGAAACAGAAAAAAAAAAAACAAAAAAAAAAACAAGGCTCTTGGAAGCCATTAAACAAAATGTAAGGTTATTTGTAAGAAAATAAACTGAAGTGCAATTCTACAAAACAAAAAAAAATCACCAAAAATGATTTCTGAGGTATATTTATGTAGATTACTGTAGTTAAAATAAGAAAATATAAAATGGGTACAAAGTATCTACTCTTACTTAAAATCTTTTAACATCAAAAGAATACACCATCTGTCATACAATCACTGAAGACACACACATATCTGCAATCAAAAACCACCTGTATCCAAATGATGGTTTATTCCTCCCAACTACCACTGGCACTTACATATCCTGCCTCTTGTCTGTGTGGAATTTGAATTGTTTGATGTAATGCAAGACCCGCACTCTCAACCAAAAAAAAATCTTTATCTTCATCTATATCTTGTGGGAAAAAAAATTGAGACAAAACTAAATTCCAGTTCACCTGGAAGAAAAAGACATCTTTTTCTCCTCCTCTTGCTTCTCAGTGCATGTTTATTAATCCCAAGGCTCCTTTTGACCTCACCAACCAATCACCAATTTTCATCAGCCATTACCACTGATCTCTGCAATGCACCTGAGTGGCTTGGCAGGAAAACTTGTAGCATCAGGTTTCACAGGAGAAAAATACATTGCACTTCTGAAGTCCCAGTATATACTTCACACATACACACACACACACACACACACACACACACACACACAAATGCTCAATTCAGTGTGGTGAATTTCCCTGGAGTATGTAACTGCACTTGCAACAGGCTTTGTTAAAAATAAAACTCTAGTATAAAACTAGGGTCTAGGATATTGCAATCTCAACAATAAGTGCAAAAACCATAGGCAGCATTTCTACATATTGAAATTCCTGCAGTCAGATGTTCCCAGGGTTTATCAAAATGTGATCTGATTAAGGGATTATTGGAAAGGTTGTGCTATAAATCATGCTCTTAGTCACATGCATTCAGAATAGTTCCTACGGTGTTAGAAAAAGATAATTTAATACGGGAAAGTATTTACAGTGCCACCAATAGAGTAAAAGAGTAGAAATGGGTAAAAAAATCTATAAACCAGCACGACCATGCTTCAGGGAATAGGATGATTATGTGAATTTAGCTGTTTATTAGTGCAGAGACATGCTGGAAGGATTAAGCAGGATGAAGGGAAAGGGTGGCTTAGTAGCCCATTCATTTCCAAAAAAACAAAACCAAAAGTTTTCAAAAAAACTAATGTTAAAATATGCATATGTTTTTGACAACTAAATTAGAAATGACTTTGATATTCTTCATATAAAAAGCAAGGAAAACTGACGTATTTTTTAATGAAAGATACTGAGTTCAATCCCTACAGAAGCACCAAATACATACCATTTAAGATAATGTCACTGATGCACTTTTGACAACTAAATTATCAAGCTCTTTGATATACTGTGTATGAAGAGTAGCAATTATGGCCAATAAAATCAAAGGAAGAAAAAACTAATTAACACCAACATATCATTATGACTCACTAGCATATAAAATTCCATGCCTGCTCTACATTGCCAGCAACTGGAAAATCCCAAATTCCTAAGGATGCAGATAATAGTTTCCAAATAACTGGAGCCACAAGAGGGTTAGGGGGCCCTTTGGAGCTTTTGTGTTGCTTTCTTCTGTCAAAAGGGCCACAGCACACAAATGATTTAAAAATTTGCTTACCTCTGCCCCATAAAAATGTAATCCCAAGGTCATGTGCTATAGTGATTAGTTGTGAATCCTAAACAAATTCTGATACTACCTTATAAACATAGTGATTAATTTGTGGTGGAAAGAAGAAGGGCTTTGGAGACAAAAGGACTGTGTTAAATTTCCAAGCCAAGTATTTATTACCCCTAAATAACTTTGAGCAAATCATTTAAACCCCCATCGAATGGAGATAATAACAACACCTACTCCTCAGAATTGTTGTAAGGAAAAATGAGTGTGAAAACATTTACAGTGGTAAAAAGCACTGTGTAAATGTTAACTCTTCTGCTGTACTGCATTTGGACTCCATCTAAACTTAGCAGATGGAAAAATACAAGGTTATCCTGCTACACAATTCTGAATCCACTGAAAGTAAACTGATCATTATAGAAAGAATAACACATTGCAGAGGAGAGGACTCTATGAAACCTAGATTTAGAAAAATTGATTCGGGTTTCATTTGGAGAAAGTCTGGCAAAATGTTTCAGTAAGACATGAAATATATTTTTAGACATCAAGCTAACCTATATTTTTACAAACCTCTGTGGCTTTAAGATTGTATGCAGAAGCTCTAAATTTGGAAACTCTAAATTACTTGAAATTAAAAAGTAAAAATAAAGAATCATACTTGGTTTCTGATAGCTAAGTAAACATATATTATCAGAAGATTTAATAACTAACTGTAGCTAACAGTTGTATTCTAAATTCATTATTGAAAAATCCATGACAGCAGATGACCTCCTAAACTCTGAAGGTTACAATAGATACATAATTTAAACATAAAAAAGGACTGATTTTCTCAAAGTTGTCCTGATGTAAGATATTTCTGCATAAATATAACAAATGGGTAAATGCATTGAGAGCACTTTGTAAAGGTCATCGTGCTGTACAAATGTAAGATATTATTAGAAAAATTTAAAAAGCTCTTTTGAATCTTATAGAACAAGCCAAGATATGTAAAATTATAAAAATGAAGAATTATTCAAAAATGAAATAGAAGACACTTACCATATCTCAATACAAAATACAATAAATCAAGGGGCAAAAAATGAAAACCAGAAGACCAATTTCTTTCCTGGCCTCACTGGCTGTTCTTTGACAACCTTGGCTTTGATTTTCACGACAGCTCCCCAACACACACAGATCTTTGCCCATCTCTGGTCCCCTGCAGTTACTCCTGTTCTGAGTTATTGAGCTTTCAGATAACTGATTTTTCCTGTTGCTTTTCGGAACTCACTAAAAGGCTCAAGCTATCAGCTCATCGGTTTCCATTCCTGACTTGAGAGCATCTGTAGCATCTCACTCCAACCTACCACCTCTTGGGTGGTGAAGCCCCATACACAGCAGTAAAGGGTGCTAGGAGAAGCCCTCAATGAAACCCAGAGGGAAACTCAATTGCAAAAACCAACTCATAAGTGGTTGCCCGACTTAAAATTCCATTGAATCTTGGCTTTCCAGAGAGTCCTCCATGCCTAATGGGTCCCCTAAGCTTGCCTGAGAGTTCATGGTAAACCCAGAGGTTTTTAATGCATTATGAGCATTCATAAACTTCTGGAGGTATTTGGAGGTGTACAGCCAGTGGTGTTTCAGGACATCTTCCATCTCGTAGCATTTGGACTGCCTGGCATTCATTTTCCGGAAGCGCCTAAACAGTTTGTTACCAGACTCATTTCCCTCACTTGCCCATGCCCCAATGGAGCCATCCCTCTCGATAATTTCAGGAACATGTGCCAAGGTTTTGTGAAAATAATTGGTGATTTTTCCCTCATACCTATACTTGAACTTGGTAGAAAGGAGCTCAGCAAAACGCTGTGAATTGAAACTGTACTGGCAGAGGGATTCTGGGCACTCTTTAGCAGGGCATGATGACCGCCATACTGGTTTCATCTTCAGGTAAAGATCCATCAGCTCCCTCAGAGCCTCGTGCCTCTCCTCAGAAGGAATTAACTCACAAACTGCATCCACAGTCTCTTTGGTCATGAGCTTCCTGGCAAAGTTGCCATTCATCCTCATGATTGGTTTGAGGTTCATCTTCTTCCGGAGATGCTTGTCCAGTGTGGCCTGCCACCTTTTCCTTTCCTCTTTGGAAGCATTGGGATTCTTGTACACTTCCCCTATCTCTAGCTGGAAGATCTTGTAGAACTCAGCTGCATTGCCAATGTCACAATGGAGTGCGTCTATGGAAGGGACTGTCTCAATGAAAGGTTTGGCTGAGACTCCTTTCACCCGATCCCGCAGTTCTTCCACAGACTCGTGGTAAGGGTTGGAACGCCAGACCTCATAACGTTCCAGGTTCTCAGCATGGCTTCTGGTTATAGAGTGGAAGACAAGATTTTGAGAGGCTTCCAGACGGGTGGCATCACAAAGAGTACAAATGTAGACTGAGCCGGAAGCCTCGAGGCCTTCCACTTCCCGCACAAGTTTTTCATCATAGCCGGTGCCCCTGAAGATGAACTTGAAAGTCCGGAGAATGCCTCCCAGCTCAAGCATTAATTCACTGCTCTTCATGGCCTCCCTCTCAGCAATGAGAGGGCTCAGGATGGCAGTCAGGGTCTCGTGGTCAGACTCATCTGCCAGCATAAGGCACAATGGCTTGCAACACAGTTCAGAGTTAGGTTTGGCTTCTTCAAATACTTTCACATTCTGAGAGCTGTGGGCAATAGTAATTTTCATGATTGTGAATGAAAAACGGACTGCCTTTTCTGGAACTACTGGCCCACTCCCATGCTTCTCACTCACATCTCCCATTCCATCACAAGACTCCTTCACCACCACAGTGAAGGGGCCATTCAGGTAATCATCAAGGTCTTGGGATCTCATGCCTTCCAAGATGTCTTCTTCCATGTCCATCAAAGCAGACACCAAAGCTGAATCATAGCGGAACCTCTTTGCAATGGTGTCCACTGGGTAATCATCCACAGAGGATGATAGTCCAGACAGCCCATCAATAATGCCAACATCAGTGCTGGAAGACACATTCTTCAGAGGTGGCTGCCACTCAAAGTGGTGGTAGCCTGGCAGAAGTACCTTCTCAGCATTCCGAAGGGCATGCAAAGGCTGAAAAATCTGTCTCCCTGTGATGGCTTTCACAGTCCTGTACATCTTGTGGTACTGACTGCAGCTGAGGAAGGTGTTGACACGGATGGCCAAGCAAACAGCTGGCTGCAGGCCAGAGCCCTTTCCCTGCATGATGGCCTCCAGCTCATCGGCTTGCCTGTGCTCATTCCTTGCCCTCAGAGCCAGCAGGAACAAGGTCATGCACACGGACTTCACATCTCCACCTTCTTCTTTGTCAGCAAAGGCTTTGACTTGCAGCTTGAGCTCCCTCAGCCGGTGCTTCTGAGCTCTCCGAGTCAGCGACAGAAGATGTTGGCGGGGCCGGCCCCCTTTATTAATGTGCACAAAAGTCTCTTTTGATTCCTTGTGACTTGAGATGTGGTGATTATATTTTTCCAAACTGACCTCCTCATTGCACTCTTTTGCTGGACATTTCACCATCAGGGAATTCAAGACGCTCAGAAAGGACTTCACTGGACTCTCCAGGTCAGTAGGGAAGCATGGATATCGGCAAGAGGGACAATAGCTGCCCATGACTCTGAGGCATCTGAGAATGCAGACCCGGCAAAAGACATGCTTACAGTTGGTCTCCACAGGGTCAGCCAGAATGTGTTCACAGATCTGGCAGGAGATGGATTTCACAAAGTGCTCCGGGAAGTCCACTGCAAGAAGCTTGGTACTAAGATGTATCTTACTGCAGTTGGCGATCTTCTTCATGACATCCTTGCTGCTGATCCTTGCCTGAGCTCTTCTCTTGCACTGACGGGCTTGTCTCGCTTGGTCAAGCACAGTTTTGAGTTTTTTGCTGAGCTGCAAGTTTGGCTGAATACTCGTTCTCTTGAGTCCCCGACGGGCAGTGTTGCAGATGTCACAGGATGGTGTGTGGGGGTGCCACTCCATGGTCACGTTCCTTGGGAAGTAAACCTCACATGGGGCACTGCTAAACTTCCTGTACATGATGCTCCAGCAGTTATGGCAGAACTCAGTGGGGTGGATCGAGTCAACATCTGCCTTCACATCGATCCGGAAAACCTTGGCAATGAGGTCCGGCCAGGAAGTAGCTCTCTTTTCCTTCTTTCGTAAAAGTCCTAGGGTTTTACCATCCACAGGACCATGGACTGGATATCTCCTGTTGTGCTCATCAGTTTTAAAAGAATTCCCACAGATGCGGCAGAGATGTCGAAGGTTGGCTTGATGGATCGCTTTGCCTCTTGCTTTCCCATTGTCGTGAAATTTCTTTGAAAACTTAGGGTGGGCTTTTAACAATGGCTGAGTTGGGACTGGCTTCTGACCATCAGCCTTGTCCAGGACTGCTGGAGATTGCTCCAGAGAGGGTTTCCCCTCAAAGGAATCCTTCTTTTCCTTTTCAGCTTCTTCAGCTGTCTTTTCAAAGGATCTCACCCGGAACAGCTTAAATTTCCATTCTGAAAATTTAATATGTGGGTGCTGAATTTCATCTGGGGCAGAACTGAGTCCCAAAGTGGGTGGGAAAGAGGCCGCCATGCTGGCTGAGGTATCTGAGAACAACGAAAACAAGTCATATTAAGACCAATATCAATAACCCACTGATGTGTCTTACAAATAATAAAAATAAATACATTCAATTATTTATTAATGTATTAAATCTTCTACCTTAATATATCATGTTAGGTGCTGATCATAGAGTTATTTCCTCTTCTGACAGTGTTTATGGTTACTTATACCTGTTACACACATATAAATGTTTAAATATATATATGTAAAGTTTTATTTCCTTCCAGAAGAACCTTAAGGTCTTTGAGGACAGAATCTCTGATTCATCTTTGCCTCCCCAAGGGTCCCAGTATACATTAGGTGCTCAATAGTTATTTGTTCAGTAAATGTAAAGATAAACAGGCTACTAAAATCAAAGAAAAGTAATATTTTCCACATTGTATTAGCCTCATTGCACTAGCTGGACAATATATTTCCAGCTTTTTAAAGCAGTCTTCCAGGAGGTTGGTTGTTTATTTCTTCCAAATGGGTCATAAAAGGATGATAAAGCTGCAAACTCAAAGAAACTAATTATTCACTACTTGAAAGGATGAAGTGAATTTTGAGCTTTATGAATGCAAACTAATAATAAGTATCATGGATAGTAATTATGCTTACAATTTTAATTAGTGAATGCTGTTGTAAATTATAAGGCTGTGTCTACATTAGAAACAAAAAACACAGAACTCTAAACCTGCAACAAACCAGAGTGTACATAGACTGAGATTCTAAGGGACTTTTAAGATGAAAATTTCACATGGTTTCAGATAAAACTCACACAGGTCATCCTGAAAGTCATTGTTGGTCGATGGTCATTAGCACTATAGTTTGTAACATAATAAGAAGAGGTGGGAGTAATGTTTCTCTTCTGGTAAAAAACATTGGCAATTATATATGCCAGGAAACCCTACTGATTTGAGTTGTAGTGCACAGATTGCTAGTGATGCAGAAAAAAAGTCTAACAATGCCATGTGAGGTGTACTCTCTAGACCCAATTAGATCAATCTTTCTCAAATTACTTAGTACATAATTGGAAAAAGAGCAACTGTATTTTCAATCCATCATCCCATCCACCTATCTCAAATTTGCCTGGGTTAATTCTTTTGACCCACCAGTTATATCAAGTAACATATATTTTTCCCTCAATTGATCAACTAACAAAATCGATGAGAATTTTTATGGTCACATAGTTATGGAGACAAATTCTCAGACGAACATACTTTGAGCAGGGGTGGGATTAGGAGGTACGGAGGGGCAAGGGTTAATGCTGACAGCTGCTACCAAAGCCTCTTTTCAAGTCCCTGCTTTACTGAAGTTTGTTCCGTCTTACATGCATTACACATCAGAAATTGGTGTTTCGGGGCGCAGGCACAGTGGCTCATGCCTGTAATCCCAACACTTTGGGAGGCCAAGGCGGGTGAATCACTTGAGGTCAGGAGTTTGAGACCAGCCTGGCCAACATGGTGAAACTCCATCTCTACCCAAAATACAAAAAAAAATTAGCCGGGCATGGTGGCAGGCACTTGTAATCCCAGCTACTCAGGAGGCTGAGACAGGAGAATCGCCTGAACCCAGGAGACAGAGATTGCAGTGGGCCAAGATCATGCCACTGTACCCCAGCCTGGATGACAGAGCAAGACTCTGTCTCAAAAACAAAGAAATGGGTGTTTTTCATAAAAATTAAAAGCAAATTTCTAAGACTTGATTCACAGAGAAATCCTATTAGATTGTTCCCTATGCAGGTCTATGCAAGAGTTAAACAATACATAGCCATTTCAAATGTCTCATTAACCTCAAAAAATATTTCAACTGCAGCCCAACGAACACCTCAAAATTGCTTATAGTTCAATTCTGCTTCCTAATTCTCTTCTGTGGCAGGTGCTAGGTCTTTCCCTGTGGCTCCCCTACCTCTTAGGTTGAACTCAACCCCAAATGCCTTCTCGTTCCTTTAGCATTTTACTTCCCAGCCTATATTTAAAGCATTTGCTCTCTGGTATTCCAAGACAATATTTTGAGTAATTCTTTTTAAAATGCAGTCCGTCTCTAGAGCTCATCAAGTTTAATATTGACTTCACATTGAGTAAGTCAATCATAAGGTATGTTTGTAGGTTCCTTAGAACTATCTCACTTCCCTACACATTTCTCCCCTGACTCCACTGGCCTGCATTACTATACCAAAATCCACCAAACTACATTTATTTACTCCCGTGGAAGGCAACCAAAGCAAAAGTGGACAAATGGGATTGCATCATATTAAAAGCTTCTGCACAGCAAAGTAAACAATCCACAAAGTGAAGACACAATCCACATGATGGGAGAAAATATTTGTAAGCTATGCATCTGACAAGAGATTAATAACCAGAATATACAAGGAGCTCAAACAACTCTACAGGAAACAATCTAATAATCTGATTTTAAAATAGGCAAAATATCTGAATAGACATTTCTCAAAAGAAGACATACAAATGGCAAACAGGTATATGAAAAGGTGCTCAACACCACTGATCATCAGAGAAACGCAAACCAAAACTACAATGAGATGGCATCTCACCCCAGTTAAAATAGATTTTATCCAAATGACAAGCAATAATGAATGCTGGCAAGGATGTGGAGAAAAGGGAACCTTCATACACAGTTGGTAGGAATGTAAATTAGTACAGCCACTATGAAGAATAGTATGGAGGTCCTCAAAAAAACTAAAGATAGAATTATTATATGATCCAGCAGTCCTACTACTGGGTATTTATCCAAAGGAAATCAAATCCGTATGTTCAGAGACATCTACACTCCTATGTTTATTGCCACACTATTTTTTATCCTTACTTGTGATTTTTACTCCCTAAAATAGACGTGTATTACTTTCGGCAGAAGATAGAACTTTTAAGAACTAGATTTAGATTAGATATTTTTTATCTATTCAATCAGCAAAGATTAAAACTACTTATATGGTTCAGCATTAATGAAGGCATGGAGAAATTAAGATATCTCCATACATTATTGGGAGGAGTATAAATTGGTATAAAATGCCCACTAGACAATTTAGCAATGTCTTTAAAATTTTTGAATATATTATCTTTGGTGCAATAAATCTCCTTTTGGGAAGTTATCCAATAGAAACATTTCCACAGGAATGCAACAATATTTATACAAAGACAGAGAGAGAGATTTGTTTCAGAAACCGTTATTTGAAAAAGCAGGAAACAATATAAATAATTACCCAAAGGGCATTATTAAATAAACTATGGTCCAGACATACAGTGGAAAACCATGCAGAAAATTTAATTTTCTGTATGCACTGATGCATATGTGCAATTTCTGTATGCATCAGTGACATAGAAAGATGCTCACGTGAAAAAGCAGAGAATAGAATGACAATAGCAAGTATAGTAGGATTCTCTTTATGTATATATGTTTGTATTTGTACATATATGAAATCACAGAAATTCTGAAAGGATATGCATTAAAATCTTAACAGTGTTTAATTTCTGAAAAAAAAATTGAATTATTCAAAACAAGCAAGTACTATTTTTATTAATTTTGTGATACATTTATTTTGGATAAAACTGTTTTAAAGGCTAGATGTATATGTGCTCATAGTCACTTTTCCATATTTTCTTCTAAATTTCCCCCAGAAAAGCTTAAGATCTGGCTAATTTCAAATCTGACCACCACCGTTAGCTTTTCTTTCTTTTCAGATAAACACGGAGAAAGCAGGCTAAAATATGGACCTGTAGACAGCACGAAGTTGGGATTGTGAAAGAGTTATCTGGGATTTGTATTTTGACACTCAGAAACCTTGCAAATGCTTGATCTCCTCTCTTCTAACAAAAGATCTCAGCAGTAGACCAGCCTGGGGATCTCAAAGGCTGAGTGGTTGGTGCTGGCTCAGCCCTGTCCCCACCGGCCACCGCCATCTCAACATTGCCATCTGACATCAGAGCTACAGAGGTGCCTCCCTCCACACAGCACAGATTCATTTGGACAAACTAGTTTGGGGTGGCTTGGACAGTGCAGGAACAGTAGTTTCTGGTGAGTGACATCATTAGTTCAGGAGGCCAGGGCACAGCAGCAGCAGCAGCCCCCCATTTCCATCCCAGCTGCCCACCCTACACACACACACATATACCCCGTTCCTTGGCCCACAATCTTCCCTCCTAACATCTTCAACTTTGTACACAATTTCCAAGTAATAACTGTGTGCTCAACTGTGACCTCTCATTATCACACCTGTTCCACTTATTCATTCACTCTGCAAATACTATCGTCTGTTTTTTGCCAAACATCATGCATCAAAAACGTGACAAAATAAAAAGCCTTTTTATAAGTCTCAAGTATCCACAAAATAACACTACAATTCTTGCTCTTCCTTCAGACAACCTCTTGCATGAACCACTTCAGAAAGAGAAATATATCATCACAATCCCTGGCCAGGAATTCTGACTCAAGAACATAACCTCAAAGCAGGGTCTCTACCATGGCAATTCTCAAAATTAATACAAATCAGAATCATGGGCGAGTTTGTTTTTAAAAAGAAATGCAGATCATCAGGTCCCAAAGAGTCTGGCTGTTTGGGAAGGAATCCAGAAATTGCATTTTTAAACATTCAGTGATTCTAAAATGAGTGAATATTTTGAGAAACACTGGTCTCCTACTTAGGCCAATCTAGTTCAGGAAATGCCTGGCAATACTTGTTAATGCCTGGGAAACCAGACATTTCCTCCCACCCTAGAATTTATGTTCCTGATTATTTTTCTCGCCTGAACTAACAGTATTTATTTCCAAGAGTCTCACACCTTACCTTCTGCTGATTTGTACACATTCATTCAAGAAGCACTCCTTAAACCCTTCCTCTGACAATAGCATTCATTTATAGTAATTCAGATATTTTGCATCTTTCTATGAACCTTCAGTGGCCCTAAACTTGGCCTCTTGTACCTTTTTAATTTTCATACATTAAAAAAAATGATGTAGCTTTGCTCATTCCATCCCCTCATCACCTGGAAGGAAAAAAAGCTCAAGCACTTCTAGTTAGAAACATAAAAATGTAATAAATATTTTGGCTCAAGGCATGAAAAGTATGAGTGTTACCTTGCTCAGCAGGCTGCCTGGCCAAAGTGTTGAGATGTCTGCAGTTTGGTTGATATTACTCAATACCACAAAGAAGGCAAAGTGTGTTCTCTGCTCTCTCCTTGCTCTCGTTTCTCAGAACATGCTGCTGAGCTGTTTATCAGCTTCCACTGTCCTTCCCAGCCTCCCCCACCATGGAGGGCTAACCACAAATGATGGCAGCCAATCATGGGCCAGGAGACCCCAGCTCCAGCTGCCACCTGGCTCTTTAGGAAGCTTAGCTCAGGGGGGCCTGAGTGTAGAACCATGTGTGAGTGTTTGCTGGGGCACCAGCTGCCAGTTCCTTCCCTGAGAATGTTTGGGTTGGAAATGGTCTTGTCAATCAGTATAAGCCCCAGCTTTTGCCAGGGTTCTATATCTCTGTGCCTCAGTTCCACATCTGTAAAAAGGAAATGCTAGTAGTGTATACCTCAAAGAGTCAATAATGTTATACAATGAGGGTTATTATAGGAAAATACTTGAAACGATGCCTGCCTCTTTGAGATGTTCATCAGATATTAACAACACTATGGAATTTCTTTATTATTATCTTGAAATGGTATCCAAACAATCTCAGAACCTTTCAACCTAGTCAAATCTTGCTGAGGAAGGTTGATGCTCCTTGTAAGTACTCTAAGTTTAAACATTATTCGAGTATGGAAGTCAACAGACCTGGATTTAAATCTTGACTCAGGCCTTTGATTCATTGCTTAAACTTTATGAACCTCAATCTCATCACCTGCAACCTAAGATTAATAACATTAGTCCCCATTATTGAGAGCAATGGGCCAGGCTTCTAAGTGTTTTATGTGTCATTTAATTTTCACAACAATCATACGCATTTTATAGTATTATCTCTAAAAAGAAGCGACAGAAGTTCAGAGCAATGGAGTGACTTGCCCATGGTCACACAGCCACTACTTAGTGAAGGTGGGGTGGAATATTATCACAATCCCTGGCCAGGAATCTCATGGCCAAAGCTCATGTTCTTAATCACTTCATTATACCATGAAAGAAGAATAATGAAAGCCACTTTGTAGTAACAGTCTAAGGATAACTCAAGAATGAATAGGTGTATACACACCTCTGTCTCTGTTTCAAAACCCCTTTATAATTCTCAGACCAGCTTTATCCTCAAAGTCTTTCTGTGTTCAGCTAGTAAGTGAGAGATTCCTTGCTTGTCTGATTCTCAGCAAAAACTGTCAAGGAGGCAGGTGCAAGGATTTCACTGTTCTGTACTGCCCTCATTCGACGCTCTTCTTCCATCTCCCACTCTTTTGTATTTGGACCTGTCTAACCACACAACAGCCCTGGGGCCACAGCTTCTGCTCACTAAAGACAAGGCAGAAGCCACTGCAGTAACACTCGGGAAGAGTGGAAACTGGTCTGTGGCTTCTAGGAGCTTCAGTTTGTTTTTCCCCAAGGAAATGCAGCCTTTACCTGAGGATCATATTTGAGGCAACATGGTGAGAAAAGGCAGGTGAGAGCTAAGAATTTCCTGAAGACAGTGTTCATGTTCAACAGGACCATCAGGAAGCAAGCTTTGTGGCCCTGGGCCCTCCTTATACAATGAGGTCAAGTAGAGAGGAGTCATAACATGACTTACATGCAAGAGGGTGTCCTTCCCGCCCATCCTCCTGCTCCTTAAAATCTTGCATTTCCAATGGACTTACAGAAAGAAAAAGAAAAGGCCAGATGTTCATGCTTCCCCTTGAAGGAAAGAGCAAAACAATAATATCTCACAGTATTAGAACAAAGCAGCAAGTTTAAGGATCAGGCTTCAGTTCTGCAGGTTCACTTGGAAGTTACATGAAACTAAAGTGACAAAATGCGCGGGTTTGTTTTGGACTTTCCTTGGTTTAGCACTGAGTCTAAGGTCAACAGAGTTGGTTGGTCACCCATAACCTCCAAACCAGAGTTAGAAAATTTCTCTGAGCTCAAAAATTTATAAATGGAATCCTTTTCGATTTTTCTTGGAAAAGTAAGCTGGTCAAATGGACTCATCAAAGAATGGTGGGGGTGTGAGGTTCAGAACAGATAATGGAGGAGTTTTCTCTCTCTCTCTCTCTCTCTCTTTTTTTAATCATATTTAACAAAGATTTCTGTATTGCTCAACTTTTCATCAGTCATGTATACTTTTACGATTAGGAAAACTCACAATATTTACAAATAAAGTACTCAATGAATTTTAAATGAGACATAACAAAATATTGGGTACATGTGAAGACACAGTTTTCTAATTGCTTTGTTTGATAAAAGTCTGGATTTGTATACATCACCAGTATTTCCATGTTTCTCTCAATTTCACCTCCCAATT
Source organism: Symphalangus syndactylus (assembly GCF_028878055.3). NCBI lineage: Eukaryota > Metazoa > Chordata > Mammalia > Primates > Hylobatidae > Symphalangus > Symphalangus syndactylus. Next base: position 19,768,824 of record NC_072428.2, read on the forward strand.
TCTCCCATCCATGTTGAAATCAAGTCACTTGTCTCCTATTGAGAAGGGAGACCTCCCCTGGATCACCCGGAAAAAAAACAAGTTAAACGATGGCCCATTGTCCCTCTGCCTGGACACTAACATTTTATTCACTGTCTTTATTTCAAATATTTTCCATATGACAAGCAAACCTTGACTTGCATCATAAAATAGCAAAGTCAGAGCTGCCTAGGATCCATGTTGTTCCAAGCAAATTAAAAATAAAACACTGCTGACATGTATTGGCCAATTGTTGCAAGAGACAAAGAATGAAAAGGGTGAACTAGAGCCTGGACAATTTGGTGCCAAGCTCTAGCCTTGAGCGCAGACCTCCCAGACTAGTGATTAGCTGTGGTTAGTCCTGGAAGTGCTGACAGGCCCTTCACTGGCCCTGCTCCTCCAGGCAATGTGCTCCCTGCATCCCCGCTTTCACCTGCCTCTCCATCCAAGCCCCAACCCCCCTTAGCAGGTTGCCTACACTTATTCCCCTTGGCTCCCAAAGGCCCTTTTAAGAGACCTTTTCAAATTCAATTTCTTCGCAGACAGCAATGAGTTCCAGTTGCTGATAACAATCAAAATCTACTCCTGCAGCCATGGTCTGAGTGTGTGAACACTGCATTTTGAGCTCTTATCATAATTAAGCAGATGCAGTTTATGGACATTGAGATTACATACATAAGCATGTATCTGTACATCTCTAACTAACAAAACTCTTGTCTTCTAACATCACCAACTTGAAAGCCAGAACTAGAAGGGAACTTAGAGGTTACTTGCCCCAACGCATGTGTTTCATTTATTCCTGAAGGGCAAAGTGTTCCTGTTCAATGTCACAGAAGGGAATTAGTAGCAGAAATAGCATTACAAATCCGATCTCCCAGCTCCCAGGACAACGTTCATTCCACTACACTGAAAAGGGAACATCCCTCCCTAACCCATCCAAGATGCATCTTAGACGGTAAAGAAACTCAAGCTGGCAATGGAGCAGAACCTTAACAGGTCATCGCTAGATCGGAGCCCTGGGTGAGCATGCAGACTCGCCACCCTGCACTGGTGGCAGAGAGACAACGTCTCCACACACTCATTTCTCCCCCACTTTCTCTGTCTTAAAATTGTTTTCTAATTAACTCAGTGTGAATTACCCCTGTTAGTAAAATTTCTAATGCATTATTAATTGCTCTAAACGTCGGCTGCAGCTCACTGTCCATGCTTTCAGGAGTGCTGCTGCAGGCTTTCTGATTTTAGCCACACTGTTTTCTAAGCAGCTAGTGCCATCGTGTGGGCAAAAAAAAGTCTATATTCTTGACTATCAGAAAAAGCCTTGAGAAAAAGCCTCAGAAGTTGTTGAATCCATGAACTGGTTAAGAAGATATTATGTATTTGCTTCTCTTCTCTTCCCTCTTCCCCTTATCCCAATCTCTATTCTCCCTACCCCCTCTTCCACCATCACTTACCTTTGTAGAAATCCTCCATAATTCCTATAGACTAGGAAACAGAGCCAAAAGCTTAAAAGGTCAAAGTAACTTGCACAAGACTCCACACTTCATTAACTCCAGTCTTCCACAAAGGTCAAGAGACAACACAGAACTCCATTCTCATTGTCTTGCTAATCCTGACCAGTCCCAGAAAACATGTAATAAATGCCTTCTCCTTATTCCTCAAACAGGAGAAGACATGAGGACCATGTCTTCATGAGAAAATTTGAAGAGCTGAGAGTAAAGGCCGGTGTATAAGATTGCTAAATATCCTTTCTAATCAGGAGACATCTGTTCCATTTCCAAACCTTGCAAAATAGCGAGGCATTGTTTTGCCTCCTCATCCTACTTACCTGCATAAGATCGCAGATTGAGTTCAAACGTTGACATAGGAGGAACATGACCTAAATTTCTCAGAGCTAGTATACAGGTTTGGGGAATAAGCTTTCTCAACTCTACAGTAAACATAATGGCCTGAATGCCTAATTGCAGGATACCAATAAATGTCTTTATAAAAAGCTAAACTAGGCAACTGCCCAGTTTGCCTAAGTGAGGGCTCTCAAATTTCACAATATTTTTTGGAAGATAAGAAAGGGTTAGTTTTTAAGACAAAGGAGTTTTAGCTTTAATTTAACTTAATTGTGTTTAAACTATAATAACTATGTGGCTTTGTTTTATATATAATGAGAACAATTGCTAAATTTTTCATAAATTTTAATTAAAAATTATATTCACTTTCAACTAATGAACAGTTAGTGCTTCTGGAGAGAGATGGAAAAGGAGCATCATTTTCAGATTATTTTTGTACAAAAATCTGCTATGAGAGAGAGAGATTATTATACGAAATGGCTCACACAATTATGGAGGTCGAGAAGTCCCACAATCTGCTGTCTTCAAGCTGGAGAACCAGGAAAACCAGTAGTGTAATTCAGTCCAAGCCCAAAGTCCTGAGAGCCAGGAGCACGGACATCTGAGGGCAAGAGAAGATGGACGTCCCAGCTTAGAGAGAGCAAATTAGCCCTTCCTCCACTTTTTTGTTCTATTTGGGCCTTAAACACATTAGGTGATGCCCATCCGCATTGGTGAGGGTGGATCTTCTTTACTCAGTCTACCGACTTAAATGCTAATCTCTTCCGGAAATATGAACACAGACATACCCAGAATCGTTTTAGTAGCTATATGGGTATCCCTTTGCCCAGTCAAGCTGACACATAATATTAACCATCACAAGCCTTAAACGGGTTGATTAAGTTAAGATGGGGTCATTAGAGTGGGTTCTAATCCAATCTTACTGGTATCCTTATAAGAAAAGGAAATTTGGACATACACACAGAGACACCAGAAGTGTGTGTGTACAAAGGAATGACCAGATGAAGACATAGTAAGAAGGCAGCTGTCTGCAAACCAAGGGCAGAAGCCTCCAGAGAAATCAAACCTGCCTTATGGCAATTGGATCACACAATTATGGAAACTGAGAAGTCCCACAATCTGCTGCCTTCAAGCTGGAGAACCAGGAAAACCACTGGTATAAATAAATAAATCAAATTTTGATCTTCTACTCCAAGCCTCCATACTGTGAAAATATATATTTTTTGTTATTTAAGCTACCCAGTCCATGGTATTTTGTTATGGTAGCCCAAGCCAACTAGCACAGTGGGGATCAGGTCCCTCATCTTGGACATTTCCTTCATCCACCCACTCCAGGAGGAAGAAGAAGAGGTCAAGTTGGAAGATACTCATTGGGCTTCATTCTTAATGAGTGAGTATGATTATCATGGCCATTATTATCCATCTAATGTTGAGCTGTGGTGTGGGGTACTGGTTGAAAACCCAGGTGTTGGAGTGCCTTAACATTGGTTTAAATTCTAGCCCCACCTCTTGCAACTTGTGTGATTTGGGGCACATTTCAAAACCTCTCTGACTCCATTTTCTCATTTGAAGATGAGAATAATAATATGAAGTTGGTAATGTTCTTGGCAGAATTAAGTGAGTTAAAACATTTGAGGCGCTTCACACTGTTAAATACAATGTTATCTCAAGAACTCATAATCCTCCCCCAAAACCCACTCCTCTTACAGTCTTTCTCAGCTTGCTTAATGGCAACTCTACACTTCAAGGCAAACTCTTAGAATTATCTTTCATTTATCTCTTTCTCTAAATCCTCATGCCCAATCAGTCAACAAATTCTAATCTTGTTAAAACTATAAGTCAAATCAATTTACTTCTCTAATCAAAACCCTCCTATGGTTCCTATGGTTCCCCATCATGGTTAGAATAAAAGCCAAAGGCCTCTCAAGGGCCAACAGGGAACATGACTCCCTACCTTTTCCATCTTTTCTCCCACTTATCCGCAGCCACAGTAGCCTCCTTGCTGGTCCTCAAAATGTCCAGATATGCTGACATTGGCCATTCTCTCTGCTTAAAATATTACCTTAGGCACATTAGAGACTGCTGTATAGTCAGGGGTCTTCAGAAAAAGAGCCAATAAAATAGAGAGAGATGAGGAATTGGCTCACACAATTATGGAGGCTATCACACTCTGCCATCCACAAGCTAGAGACTAAGGAAAGTCAGTGTTATAGTTTCAGTACCAATACAAAAGTCTGAGGAGCAGGAACAAGTCTTAGTCCTAGGCTAGGAAAATAATAATTTCCCAGCTCCAACTTCAGCAATCAGGTAGAAAGAGAAAAAAATTTACCCTTCCTCCTCCTTTTTGTTCTATTTGGTTCTTCCATGAATTGCATGATGCCCACCTCATAGGGCAGGGCTTTACTCAGTCGAATAGTTTAAATGTTAATATCATTCAGAAAAACACTAGCAGACACACCAAGGAATAATGTTTAGCCAAATATCTCAGCACTCTGTGATCCAGCCATATTGACACACAAAAAAATGAATAAACAAACCTGGAGTAATTGGTAGGGCAGAAAGAGCTAACGAGATTGTGAATCAAGAGTGATGAAATCTGAATCAAAGGCTGAAGAGTAGGTCATCCAAAGACCCCACCTCATCCTCAGTTCCCTCTGTGGAATTCCGGGGAAAAGGAAGCTATAGGAGACCATGCTCACCCATCTGCCTACAAGGCCTGGAGAACCAGACACCTTGTACAGTGTGGTAAGGAAGGTGTAAAGAAGCCCCAAGAAAATCCATCTTTTCCTTCCTCAGCCCCACATTGTGCTCCAAGTGGATGAGCCTTTTGGACTGCATCACCAGAGTGCCCTCAACCTCCAGCTTCCAGTATAATCCAGACATTGGGCAACACCATAAGTACCTGAGTATGGCAGGAGGGAGACAGTATAATTGTGCCTAAGGAAGGCACATGGGAGATGTTGTCAACAAGATGGCTGCCTAGAAGTGTCAAAGCTCACCTCCTCCACAAAGAAGGACAAAACAACAAACAAATAACTACACTTTGAGTAGAGTGTCTAGTGCAGAACACTGGAATTCAGCAAGGAAGTGATGAAACCCTCTGAATCACAGAGATTCAAGATGGCAGTATAGAGAAGGAAATGAAGCACCCAGCCAAGATCAGCTCAGAGCCAAGACGGATTCCCTATAGTGGGGAAAAGGGGGAAAGGTAGTCAGGAGATTCCTAGCAGTCCTCATTATCACTGCAGATGCCTGAAATCCTAGCTACAAAAGACCCCCACAGTCCCCACAGTCCTCACAGTCCCTAAGCCCAGTATACAAAAGCTGCCTGGAGTCCACACAGCTCCATTGCTCCAGAGTAGGAAATCATGCTGGGTTCTTCACTCCCCAGGACCCAAGCTACTATGGAACTGCATCATGCTGAGAACAGAGCCACTGATAAAGTAAATTCTGTTCTGGAAGCCAGTGTCCTGGCATATCCACATACCTGGAGCCCTGCCATCATTCCACCATCACCAGACAAAAGATTACAAAGCCAGGAATCCAAGACTCCATCTAGATTCAGTGGTTCAGCTGTAAACCCTGAACCTAAGCCCACACAGTGCCCTGCACCCCAAGAAACAGGTAGTCTAGAATAGGAAATAAACCTCCCCCAAGACCAGGGTCACTGCCATGTATGCCCCCATTGCCCAAGGACTGATCACCCAATGCTTACCACCACTGGCAATGCTGTACTGATGACCAGCAGAGCTACCATGCCCAACACATACCCTACCAGGGCCTGAGAACCAGTCTACCTATCATTCCCCAACCCCAGCAAAGCTACATCACTGTCTCTACAAACACCATTGATATTGATTACAGCCAAAGAAATCACATGGATGCTACACTGCTGCAGCCACCGCTAACCAAATCCAAACCACTTTACCCAATCAACACTATAGGACAAACTCACAGGAAAAAGTCTTTCTCTACAAAAGCTAGTCCATAAAATTGGAAGAGGCAACTGCTCCAGCAGATGCACAGATGCTAATAAAGGAACACAAGAAAAACGAAAAAGCAGGGAAATATAACACCTCCAAAGGAATTCTCCTGTAACAGACCCTAAAGAAGAAACTCTATGAAATGCCTGAAAAGGAATTCAAAATAATGAGTGTAAGAAAACTCAGCAAGATACAAGCAAATACAGATAGACAATTTAACAAAATCAGAAAAACAATTCATGATCTTAGTGAGAAATTCAACAAAGAGATAGATACCACTAAAAAACAGAAATCTTGGAGGTGAATAATTCTATAAATTGAATAAAAAAATCATCAACAGCTTCAACAACAGACTAGATCAAGCAAAAGAAAGAACTTCTGAACTTGAAAACAAGTCTTTTGAAACAACCCAATCAGACAAAAAGAGAGAGAGTATGAAAAATGAAAAAGAATGAAGAAAGCCTATGTACTTTATAAAATACCATTATGTGAACTAATGTTTAATTGTGGGAGTTCAAGAAGAAGAGAGGGAAAAGGCAGAGAAACTCTAATAAAATATTAGCTGGAAACTTTTCAAGTCTTAGGAAATATGTACACATATAAATTCAAGAACCTCAAATGCCCCTAAACAGATTCAACTTAAAAAGGTTCTCTCTGAAGCACTTTATAGTCAAACTGTCAAAATTCAAAGGCAAAGAGAGAAGTGTAAAAACAGCAAGAGAGAAGTGTAAAAACAGCAAGAGAAGAGTGTCAACTCAAATATAAGGGAATCTTCATTATACTAACAGCATATTTATCAGCAGAAATCTTGTGGGCAAGGAAACAATGTGATAATATAGTCAAAGTGCTAAAAGTAAATTTAAAAAACTGTCAGTCAAGAATACTATGCCCAGCAAAACTATCCCGCAGAAATGAAGGAGAAACAAAGTCTTTCCCAGAGAAGCAAAAACTGAGGAAATTTATCACCACTAGACTGGTCTTACAAGAAATGATTAAGGGAGCCCTATATCTGGAAGCCAAAGGGCAATAACTACCATCAGGAGAACAAACAAAAGTATAGAACTCCCTAGTAGGGCAGATACACAGATGAGAATGAGAAAGTAATTAAACTTTGTCACCAAGCAAACCACACAAAGATAAATAGTAAGAGATAAAGAAACGAGGAAGAGAAATACAAAACAACCAGAAAACAATAAAATGACAGAAGTAAGTCCTCACCTATCAATAACAACATTGAAAGTGAATGAATTAAGTTCCTCAATTAAGAGATATAGACTGTTGAATGGACAAAAACAAACAGGACATAACCATGTGCTATCTACAAGAAACTCATTCAGCTACAAAGACACACATTGACGAAAAGTGAAGGGATGGAAAAAGATTCCATGCAAATGGAAACCAAAAGTAAGCAGGAGTAACTATGCTTATATTAGATAAAATAGACTTTTAAATCCAAAACTGTAAAAAGAGGTGGCACCATTATATAATGACAAGTGAATCAATTCAGTAAGAGGATACAACAATTATAAATTTACATGCACCCAACACCAGAGACTCAGATATGTAAAGCAAGTATTAGATCTAAAGGTAGAGACAGACTCCAATACAGTAATAGTTGGAAACACCAGCAGCCTACTGTATCAGCATTTAACAGATTATCACAATAGAAAATCAACCAAAAATGGATTTAAACTGCAATATAGACCAAATGGACCTAACAGACACTTACAGAATGTTTTATCTAATACCTCCAGAATACACACCCTTCTCATCAGCACATGAAACATTCTCCAGGATAGATTATATGTTATGCCACAAAACAAGTCTCAACAAATTTTTTAAAACTGAAATCATATCAAGTATCTTTTCTGACCACAATGGAATAAAACTGGAAATTAGTAATAAGAGAAATTTGGAAACTGAAAATTTTAAATGTTATTGAAAGAAATGAAAATAGAAACACAACATACCAAAGCCTCTAGGCTTTGTAGGTATTTAATAAACACTAAGTGTTACATGGAAGTCATAAAAAGGTACCCTTCCCCTAAAAATATTGGAATTAAGTTCACCTCCTGAGACTTACACTATAAGATCAATATACTATAGAGTTTGATCCATAATAGATCAGAACAGACACATGAAAGGTCATATTAAAAAGACAAAATGCAGTGGTTTCCAACTTGAACAGAACTTGAGGATACATATTAAAATATGAAACAAAGATATTAACCAAAGTGAGAGGGTTCATTATTGTGTGTACGAGTTGAATTGCATCCCCTTCCTGTAAATTCATATGTTGAATTTCTAACCACCAGTATCTCAGAATGTGACTGCATTTCAACTCTTTAAAGAAGTAATTAAGTTAAAATGAGGTCATTAGGTGAGACCTAATTCAATATGACTGGTGATCTTAGAAAAAAAGATTAGAACACAGACACACACAGAGGGAAGACAATGTGAAAACAAAGAGAAAATATGACCATCTACAAGCTAAGGAGAGACCTCAGAGCAACCAACTCCATTAACACCTTAATCTCAAACTTCTAGCCTGCAAAATTGTGAGAAAATAAATGTTGGTTGTTTAAGCTACCTACTCTATGATACTTTGTTATGGTAGCCCTAGAAAACTAATATAGCCATTAGTGGAAACTTAGAAAATTATAATCAGAAAGACCTATGATACACACATACACATGCCAAAGGAAGGGAGTCATAAACCCAAAAACTGCCACTTTCTTATCATTGAGGCACATACAGCTAGAAGAATACCTAAAACTATGATTGTCTGAATTTACTGCACTTTTTAATCATCCAACTAAATCCTTTTGCTTTGACTGCATTCTCACCAAGCAACATTCTGACTACAATTTGATATTCTGTAGGAGAGTTGCTATCAGTTACTCTCCCATCTGTCCAATACTTTTGCCAACTGAGAACAATCTCTTCTTTCATAGTAAATCTGACATTGCTATCAGTCATCTGGCCCTGCCTCCTTCACTGAACCAAGGCCAGCCAATCAAAAGTTCCCAATTCCTTAGATAAAGTGATGGATCTAGGGTTAGTCACATGACCCAAGTAGGCAGAGTACTTCTGTGGGATTGATATGAACAACAGCGAGAAAGGACACTTTTCTCTCTTGGTCTGTGATACCAAAGGGTCTCATATGCCTGGAGCTGCCAAAGTCCATCATGCTATCTTATGAGAAAATCCTACATGAGAATGAAGTCCAACTAGGCAAGAGAAGGAAAAAGGCACTGAGAAAAGACTGATGACATCATTTAAACTCTTGGACGCAGCTATGCCTGAAATAAACTCCAACTTCACAGGCTTCTCTGTAATAAGAGTCAAGCAATTCCATTTCTCGTTTAACCCAAGTTGAATTTGGGTCATCTAATCCTCAAAACCGTAAGTCCTAACTAATATATGTGAAGATCTTTTCTTCTGCCATTGTGAACGGTCCTTAGAAGCTATGCCTTTCTAAAAATGTGGGGTCGCCTCATAAGGAAAAATTCAGGTCAATCCATGGTATGTTTGGAATTTTAGAGCCTCTTTGATGTTCTAAATAAGTCTCTTTTTTTCTCTTAGGGTAGGTCAAATATGGATTCCTGATTAAAGCAATTACCTGACCATCTTTTGATTTGGTATACAATTGTTAACTGGAAAACCAAAAACCTTTTTTTATTATTATTATACTTTTAAGTTCTGGGATACATGTGCAGGACATCCAAGTTTGTTGCATAGGTATACACTTGCCATGGTGGTTTGCTGCACCCATCAAGCCATCATCTACATTAGGTATTTCTCCTAATGCTATCCCTCCCCAGCTCCCCAATCCCCAGCAGGCCCCAGTATGTGATGTTCCCCTCCCTGTGTCCATGTGTTCTTATTGTTCAACTCCCACATATGAGTGAGAACATGTAGTGTTTGGTTTGCTGTTCCTGTGTTAGTTTGCTGAGAATGATGGTTTCCAGCTTTATCTATGTCTCTGCAAACGACATGAACTCATGCATTTCTGTGGCTGCATAGTATTCCATGGTGTACATGTGCCATATTTTCTTTATCCAGTCTATCATTGATGGGCTTTTGGGTTGGTTCCAAGTCTTTGTTATTGTGAACAGTGCTGCAATAAACATACATGTGCATGTGTCTTTATAGTAGCATGATTTATAAATCCTTTGGGCATATACTCAGTAATGAGATTGCTGGGTCAAATGGTATTTCTGGTTCTAGATCCTTGAGGAATCACCACACTGTCTTCCACAATGGTTGAACTAATTTACACTCCCACCAACTGTGTAAAAGTTTTCCTATTCTCCACATCCTCTCCATCATCTGTTGTTTCCTGACTTTTTAATGATCGCCATTCTAACTGGTGTGAGATGGTATCTTATTGTGGTTTTCATTTGCATTTCTCTAATGAGCTTTTGTTTGTCGGCTGCATAAATGTCTTTTAAGAAATGTCTGTTCATATCCTTCACCCACTTTTTGATAGGGTTGTTTGTATTTTTCTTTTAAAGTTGTTTAAGTTCTTTGTAGCTTCTGGATATTTGCCCTTTGTCAGATGGATAGATTGCAAACATTTTCTCCCATTCTGTAGGTTGCCTGTTCACTCTGATGACAGTTTCTTTTGCTGTGCAGAAGCTCTCTAGTTTACTCAGATCCCATTTGTCAATTTTGGCTTTTGTTGCCATTGCTTTCGGTGTTTCAGTCATGAAGTCTTTGCCCATGCCTATATCCTGAATGGTATTGCCTAGGTTTTCTTCTAGGGTTTTTATGGTTTTAGGTCTTACATTTAAGTCTTTAATCCATCTTGAGTTAATTTTTGTATAAGGTGTAAGGAAGGGGTCCAGTTTTAGTTTTCTGCATATGGCTAGCCAGTTTTTCCGACACCATTTATTAAATAGGGAATCCTTTCCCCATTGCTTTGTTTTTGTCAGGTTTGTCAAAGATCAGATGGTTGTAGATCTGTGGCATTATTTCTAAGGCCTCCGTTTGGTTCCATGGGTCTATATACCTGTTTTGGTACCGGTACCATGCTGTTTTGGTTACTGTAGCCTTGTAGTATAGTTTGAAGTCAGGTAGCGTGATGCCTCCAGCTTTGTTCTTTTTGTTTAGAATTGTCTTGACTATATGGGCTCTTTTTTGGTTCCATATGAAATTTAAAGTAGTTTTTTCCAATTCTGTGAAGAAAGTCAGTGGTAGCTTGATGGGGATGGCATTGAATCTATAAATTATTTTGGGCCGTATGGCCATTTTCACGATATTGATTCTTCCTATCCATGAGCATGGAACATTTTTCCATTTGTTTATGTCCTCCTTTATTTCCTTGAGCAGTGGTTTGTAGTTCTCCTTGAAGAGGTCCTTCACATTTCTTGTAAGTTGGATTCCTAGGTATTTTATTTTTTTTGTAGCAATTGTGAATGGGAGTTCACTCATGACTTGGCTCTCTGTTTGTCTATTATTGCTGTATAGGAGTGCTTGTGATTTTTGCACATTGATTTTGTATCCTGAAACTTTGCTGAAGTTGCTTATCAGCTTAAGGAGATTTGGGCTGAGACGATGGAGTTTTCTAAATATACAATCATGTCATCTGCAAACAGAGACAATTTGACTTCCTCTCTTCCCATCTGAATATGCTTTATTTCTTTCTCTTGCCTGATTGCCTTGGCCAGAACTTCCAATACTATGTTGAATAGGAGTGGTGAGAGAGGGCATCCTTGTCTTGTGACAGTTTTCAAAGGAAATGCTTCTAGCTTTTGTCCATTCAGTATGATATTGGCTGTGAGTTTGTCATAAATAGCTCTTATTATTTTGAGATACAATCCATCAATACCTAGTTTATTGAGAGTTTTTAGCATGAAGGGGTGCTGAATTTTATGAAAGGCCTTTTCTGCATCTATTGATATAATCATGTAGTTTTTGCCATTGGTTCTGTTTATATGATGGATTACGTGTATTGATCTGCGTATGTTGAACCAGGCTTGTATCCCAGGGATGAAGCTGACTTGATCATGGTGAATAAGCTTTTTGATGTGCTGCTGTATTAGGTTTGCCAGTATTTTATTGAGGATTTTCACATCAATGTTCATCAGGGGTATTGGCCTGAAATTTTCCTTTTTTGTTGTGTCTCTGTCAGGTTTTGGTGTCAGGATGATGACCAGGCCTCATAAAATGAGTTAGGGAGGATTCCCTCTTTTTCTATTGTTGGAATAGCTTCAGAAGGAATGACACCAGCTCCTCTTTGTACCTCTGGTAGAATTTGGCTGTGAATCCATCTGGTCCTGGACTTTTTTTGGTTGGTAGGCTATAAATTACTGCCTCAATTTCAGAATTTGTTATTGGTCTATTCAGGGATTTGGCTTCTTCCTGGTTTAGTCTTGGGAGGGTGTATGTGTCCATGAATTTATCCATTTCATCCAGATTTTCTAGTTTATTTGCATAGAGGTGTTTATAGTATTCTCTGATGGTAGTTGTATTTCTGTGGGATCAGTGGTGATATCCATTTTATCATTTTTTATTGTGTCTATTTGATTCTTCTCTCTTTTCTTCTTTATTAGTCTGGCTAGCAGTCTATCTATTTTGTTGATCTTTTCAAAAACCCACCTGCTGGATTCATTGATTTTTTGAAGGGTTTTGTGTGTCTCTGTCTCCTTGAGTTCTGCTCTGATCTTAGTTATTTCTTGTCTTCTGCTAACTTTTGAATTTGTTTGTTCTTGCTTCTCTAGTTCTTTTTATTGTGATGCTATGGTGTCAATTTCAGATCTTCCTCACTTTCTCCTGTGGGCATTTAGTGTTATTAATTACCCTCTAAACACTGCTTTAGCTCCAACCTAGCATGACAGGCCAACATTCAAACTCAGGAACTACGGAGAACACCACAAAGATACTCCTCGAGAAGAGCAACCCCAAGACACATAATCGTCAGATTCACCAAGGTTGAAATGAAGGAAAAAATGTTAAGGGCAGCCAGAGATAAAGGTCGGCTTACCCACAAACGGGAAGGCCATCAGACTAAGAGTGGATCTCTCTACAGAAACCCTCCAAGCCTGAAGAGAGTGGGGGCCAATATTCAACATTCTTAAAGAAAAGAATTTTCAAGTCGGCCAAACTAAGCTTCATACGTGAAGGAGAAATAAAATCCTTTACAGACAAGCAAATGCTGAGTGATTTTGTCACCAACAGGCCTGCCTTACAAGAGCTCCTGAAGGAAGCACTAAATATGGAAAGGAAAAACCGGTACCAGCCACTGCAAAAACATACCAAATTGTAAAGTCCATTGCCACTATGAAGAAACTGCATCAACAAATGAGCAAAATAACCAGCTAGCATCAAAATGACAGGATCAAATTCACACATAACAATATTAACCTTAAATATAAACAGGCTAAATGCCCCCAGTCAAAAGACACAGACTGGCAAATTGGATAAAGAGTAAAGATCCATCAATGTGCTATATTCAGGAGACCCATCTCATGTGTAAAGACACACACAGACTCAAAATAAAGGGATGGAGGAAGATTTACCAAGCAAATGGAAAGCAAAAAGAAAGCAGGGGTTGCATTCCTAGTCTCTAATAAAACAGACTTTAAACCGACGAAGATCAAAAAATACAAAGAAGAGCATTACATTATGGTAAAGGGATCAATGCAACAAGAAGAGCTAACGATCCTAAATATATATGCAGCCAATAGAGAAGCACCCAGATTCATAAGCAAGTTATTAGATACCTACAAAGAGGCTTAGACTCCCACACAATAATAGTGGGAGACTTTAACACCCCACTGTCAGTATTAGATCAACAAGACAGAAAATTAACAAGGATATTCACGATTTGAACTCAGCTCTGGACCAAGTGGACCTAATAGACATCTACGGAACTCTCCATCCCAAATCAACAGAATATACATTGTTCTTAGCACCTATTCTAAAATTGACCACATAATTGGTAGTAAAACACTCCTCAGCAAATGCAAAAGAATGGAAATCACAACAAACAGTCAGTCTCTCAGACCACAGTGCAATCAAATTAGAACTCAGGATTAAGAAACTCATTTGAAACTGCACAACTACATGGAAACTGAACAACCTGCTTCTGAATGACTACTGGATAAATAATGAAATTAAAGCATAAGTTCTTTGAAACCAGCGAGAACAAAGATATAACGTACCAGAATCTCTAAGACACAGCTTAAACCTTATTTTTTTTAAGTTTATAATGTTAATTGCAGCATGATTTGTTATAATCTGTTGAAAATAGCCTAAATGTCTGCCAATAGAAGAAAAGAAGCTGGAAAAAGTACAAAGTGATCCAACTTGTATGGACAGCAATTTGACAATAATTGTCAAAATTACATATGCACTGTTTGTCTTCTAGGGCTTTTGTGACAAAATATCACAGTCTGCGTGGCCTAAATAACAGAAATCTATTTTCTCACAGTTCTGGAGGTCAAGGTGTCAGGAGAATTGGTTTCTGGTGAGACCTCTCTCCTTGGCTTGCTGATGACCATCTTTCTGTGCCCTCATATGGTCTTTTCTCTATGACTCACTTTCTTGGTGTCTCTTTCTCTTCTTACAAACGTGACACCAATCACATTGAATTCAAGCCCACCCCTATGACCTCCCTTAATCTTAACTCCCTCTTCATAGAGCCTATCTTTAAATACAGACACATTGGAGGTTAGAGCTTTAACATGTGAATTTTGGGGGGACACAATTCAGCCCATGCATTCACTGTTTGATTTACAAATTCCACACCTATTTAATTTATCCCAAGAGTATTCAGATATACTTTATTGCAAAAAAAAGATATGTATAAAAAATTATTTATTGAAGTTCTGTTTGTAATAATAAAATACTGAGAACAGCTAAAGTTGTCACTGGATAAATAAATTCTAATCTATCTTTTCAATGGAATGTAATGCAACCATTTTATTAGTCCATTCTCACACTGCTATAAAGAACTACCTGAGACTGGGTAATTTACAAAGAGAAGAGGTTTAATTGACTCACAGTTCCACATGACTGAAGAGGCCTCAGGAAACTTACAATCATGGCAGAAGGCAAAGGGGAAGCATGGTTGCAGAAAAGAGAGAGCGAGGGGGGATCTGCCATACACTTTTAAACCATCAGATCTCATGAGAACTCATTCACAATCATGAGAACAGAATGGGGGAAGCCCCACCATGATCCAATCACCTCCCACTGGGTCCCTCCCTCGACACATGAGGATTACAATTCTAGATGAGATTTGGGTGAGGACACATAGCCAGACCACATCAACCATTAAAAAGAAAAAGAAAACTACTTAAATGGAATGGTCTTCAAGAGTTATTGTTAGTGGGACAAAGCAGGATACAGAACAATGTACATGACATCATTTGGGTGAAAAGAGAGAGAAAATATATAAACATATATTTTGCTTATATATGCATCAGATATCTCTGGAAAGATGCACAAGGACCTGTTAACACTGGCTGTCTTCAGAAAGGGGAACTAGACTAGAGAGAAATTCTTAGATTCCTCTGGTACCATTTCAATTTTGAAAGGTTCTAGGGTGGAATTCGTTCCTTACCTCCAGCCCCTAGAGCTGCTTTCTTTGTGTTCTATCAAAGTGGCCACATCACTCCAATCTCTGCCTCAGTGGTCTCCTTGTTGACCCTTCTATGTTAATAATCCCCCTTCTTCTCGGAGAAGAACACTTAGGATTGTATTTGGGGTCTATCTGGATGATGCAGGACAACCTCCTTAACTTAAAATCTTTAACTCGATCACATCTGTAGTCTCTGCCACATTTATAGGTCCCAGGGATTAAGCCCTGATATCTCTGAGGGCCATTATTCAGCCAATTGTACCTACCCTAAAAAAATGGCTAAGGAAGTTTACTGGTTCATGAATTGTGGAAAATGTTCCATATGAATATACTTTGGTAATAAAGGAAACCAGGTAGGGCTATGAGAGAATTCTCTGTACTATCTTCTCAATTTCTCTGTATCTTTGAAACTCTTTTTTAATGTCTATTAAATTGGAAAACACCAAACATGCAACTACCATAAAACCAAGGAATTGCGCTTCTGGCCATTTATCCCAGAGAAATGAATACTATGTCCACATAAAAACTTGTCCACAAATCTTTATAGCATCTTCTAATTAGTCTGTTGACACTCGTTACACAGAAAAGAAGAAGTTCCCCCCAAAAAGCTTGATTTGCCTTAACCTAGGCCTTCTGAATTTAGTGTATTCCATAAATAATAAATTTGGACCAAGAGGTAAGTTGTTTTATTCCCACATGTGATCAATATTTCTTGAGCAAGAGAAGGAGGTTTAGAAGGAGAGATGGAAGGGAGAGGCCAAACAAGAGAGAGGTTGGTAAGAGCCTCCAAAAGGGGCCCCTGTGCCCAAGCTGCACTTCTAACTCAGTCAAGTGCAGGTAAGTGCCACAACAGAACCACCTCCCAATAAATTTTGGGATCTGAAGGCAGGGAGGGTCTGACTTCTTGGGTAGAGCCTGGAAAAGTGAGCATGTGGCCTGGCAGCAGCAGAGGCAGTAAAGCAATGTGGGCTACAGGGCATCAGAGGGATGAGGCAAGCATACCCTGGGTTCTTTGATGCTGGACTGGTGAAAAGGACACAGAAGTAGTTGAGAGGCAACCTCACACTTCCAAAGAGGAGGAGGAGGCAGAGGTACAGTCAGATGACCAGGGTGATGTCCACAGAGACTGGGGTCTAATCAAGGCTATACCTAAGACCCTGAGAGGGTCGGCAAGGGTCTGAGACCCTGAAAGGATGTTAGCCAGTTCCCTATCTACCATCCCTGAGCCATAATGTCTGAAATGTAGGAGTCACCAAGGAAGAAGGAGATGGGGGAAGAAGAAAGATCCAGCAGTGACTAGTTCAAATCTGAAGTGACAGAGAAAACGAGGCATTGATTAGATTCATTTTTCCTGCCTTTGAGTTGATGCGGATTCCTAATAGAGATTCAGCTGGCTTAGGAAAATAAAGAAATGGACTTGTTTGCACAACTGAGATCTGTAAATATTTTGCATGTGAATTTTAGCTATAAGGTTTTTTTCTTTTTTTTTTTACACTGGAGGTATATAACATATAGAGCAATAATTATGTGATTGATTAAAATGAAAAAATTCAAAACATGGCTTATGGCCCCAAGCTCAACAACCACTGACACCAAGCTTCATTGCCTTCATGTGGCACTGCTAGTTCATACGACTGAAAGTCCCCTGTTTTCTGTACCATTCAATGCCATGGAGGCCACACTCCCAGTTCTCCTCTCACTGTGCTTCTCCCTGTCTTCTGGGAACAAGCAAAGGAGTAGCTGGTCAGAGACCTTTTCTGTGCAGCAGGCATGATCCAGATCCATAGAGGTGCCAACCTCTGGTTACTTCTGGGGCAGCCCCCCTTCCTCTTGGGCATCTTGGTCATAACAGAGGCCACTAGTTCACTGTCTATCCCAACTTTCCCAACTCAGCCTCTCAGCAAAACATTCCAAAAGAGGCCTCAGTTTCTTTGTGTGTAGAAGGAAAGGGGAGAGGATAGAGGTCGATAATAAACTATGCCAGCATCTCTATGTTACCCTGTGTACCACCTTCACAATCATTCCCTTATCCAGATATCACCTGCAGCGTTATGTGTTTAATATTTGTCTTTAAAGAGACTCGCTTTGTTCAGCTAAATTAATTTATATAAAGAAGGACTTTTATATGATATCAAATGGTAGTAGCAGAAATGCAATGTAGGAGAGAAAATGCTCTCTAATAAAGAGAGGGAAGATAGTGAATGTGAGAAACAAACTCACCCATCCAAACCCAAACAATGAACTCAGAGGCCTCAAGAACAGTGAAACTGAGACTTTTAATGACAGTCTTGCAAGATCGGGTGTCTGATAGGCAGGCACACCCAGCACAGTTTCAACAAGCAATTTATCCCCTAGTGCACAGGTCCCTCCCACTGTTCCTCATAGGCTGAGTACTATGGGGTCACAATCTTCACAGATGTTGCCTATTGATTGTTAGGTAGGAGTGGTAGGTGGGTTTTTTTTAGGGTTGTCTTGCTGCATGTTTTTGCAGCCCACAATGCATTGCAGTCCTAGTTAGCTCAGAAGCTCTTCAAGTATTTGATTTATGACCTAAGTAGCTGGGCAGGCTGATTAAGAACAGACGGAACGAGCTACTTTGCAGGCTAGTACACTTTTATATTAGACAAAACTTTTGGTTCAGGTGAGGGCAACTAAGAGTGGGGGGCAAGAGGGAGAAGGGAGAGGCCAACAAGCAGGCATTGGCTATCCAAGCAGAGGCCTAGTATTGCCTGTTTCTTATGTCGTTTGCTGACCTAAGCCAATTCAAGGCACTTTGTCTTGGATATGGACCACTGTATACATTATTTCTTTTAGTGAATATAAACAGAAGTGTCAAAAGGCCTACCAGCACTAAACAGATACTTTCTCCATCCCAAAACCAAAAAGATGGAAAGAATATTGGAAATGCAATTCAGTGTTAATGTGTGTTCAACATTAATATGTGTCCATGTAAAATCATCTTGTGCACCATCTGAAATCATTTCATGTGCCACAAGAAGACTTTGTGAAGCACCAAAGAATATGATGTCTAAGAATCCTCCCAATGTGACCTGTGTGTGTAACAAGTCATTTCACATCTATCACTGATCAGCTGACAACGGAAAGTCAATTCAGGAGTACGCCCAGTGGGTGGCAGGATTGAACCGAATGCTGCAGATGCAGGACTTTCTTAATATAGCTCCATTGTTTACAGCCCGCAGCTGTTGTTTACAGCTCAGCACCACCCTTCCTCCTCACCTGCTATTTGTCTACATCTGCCTCTAGGTCCCCGAGGAAAACAACAGACCAGCATATCATGTCATATGGAAACCGGAACTGGGGACTCCTAAATACTCATGTTTGTTGGGAGAGGGCCCCAGCCCCTCTACCCTCACACCTTGTGGAATCTGAATTCACGTTTAAACCT
The DNA here is from genome assembly GCF_028878055.3 of Symphalangus syndactylus. NCBI lineage: Eukaryota > Metazoa > Chordata > Mammalia > Primates > Hylobatidae > Symphalangus > Symphalangus syndactylus. The sequence continues at coordinate 19,787,661 of NC_072428.2, forward strand.
AGGTAGGAAACAGAAAGGATCAAGATCATTGTGCCCCTGAGTCCAATTTGAGGATTTAAACCAATGAACTGTCAAAGTCAAAATATAAAATGGAGAGACGAATCTCTGAAATGTAATATTTTATTTGGGAAGAAAGAATTGCAGTTCGGACCATACACGGAGACTGGGCGGTCTTTGGTATGTCCAAACAACAGAGGAGATTGGAGGTTTCATTTTAAAAAATGAAGAAAAGAGGCCGGGCACGGTGGCTCACGCCTGTAATCCCAGCACTTTGGGAGGCCGAGGAGGGCAGATCACGAGGCCAGGAGATTGAGACCATCCTGGCTAACACGGTGAAATCCCGTCTCTACTAAAAATACAAAAAAAATTAGCCGGGCGTGGTGGCGGGCGCCTGTAGTCCCAGCTACTCGGGAGGCTGAGGCAGGAGAATGGCGTGAACCCGCAAGGCGGAGCTTGCAGTGAGCCAAGATTGCGCTACTGCAGTCCAGCCTGGGCGACAGAGCGAGGCTCCGTCTCAAAAATAAATAAATAAATACAATAAAGAAAAGAAATGTTAAGTATTGCTCTTTGAAAAGTTCACTGGCACTAGTAAGGCTCTGGGGGGCTGGCAAGCTTCAATTGGTGAGTGACATCGGTGAGTAAAAGTAATCTTAGAGCTGCAGCGGGTTGTCTCAGAAACCATTAGACAAAACTGGTTGAAGATACAGCAGGCATTTCAGTAGGCAGGTTTGCAGAGAATTACATTCTTGGAGCAATGTTATGTGTTCTGACTACTTCTCCCCCCCGCGCTTCTCGACTGTTTGAGTTAGGTATAACAAGAATGACTCAATTTGTAGGATCAATGTTCACACAACCAGCCCTCTAGCACTTTTAAGCATAAACATTGTGCTAGACAGGAATTATAGAACACAATAACCTGCTGCTTGCAAGCTACAGGTTAATTAGGCAGATGATATTAAAGCTATTGCTATTAATGGATGGAACAAAATAGAACATAACTGCTAAGTGACATGACAGAAACTAAAAGAAATGTTTCAGAGGAGATTCATAGAAGACCAAATGAATTCTTCTTTCCCAAATGTCCCTTTAAAATACCTGTGATTTACATTCAAAAGGAGAGAAAATTTCAGCAGTACTTGATATTAGTAATAAAAACTGGGGCTGGGCACAATGGCTTATGCCTGTAACCCCAATATTTTGGGAGGCCAAGGTGGGCAGATCACCTGAGGTTAGGAGTTCAAGGCCAGCCTGGCCAACATAGTGAAACTCTGTCTCTACTAAAAATATCAAAATTCGCCGGGTGTGGTGGCAGGTGCCTATAGTCCCAGCCACTCCAGAGGCTGAGGCAGGAGAATCGCTTGAACCTGGGAGGTGGAGGTTTCAGTGAGATGAGATGGCGCCACTGCACTCCAGCCTGGGCAACAGAGCAAGACTCTGTCTCGAAAAAAATAAAAACAAAAAAAACTGGACATATGGCAAGATCCCCAGAAGAAGTCTCTAAAGATTAGCAGATGATGGGTAGACAGAGTCTATATTAGTCACCTAGGGCTGCCATAACAAAACACCACAGACTGGATGGCTTAAACAAGCATTTATTTCTGACACTTCCAGAGGCTGGAAGACAAAGACCAAAGTGTCAGCAGGCCTGGTTTCTCTTGAGGCCTCTCTCCTTGGGTTGCAGATGACTGCCTTCTCGCTGCATTCTTCCATAGCCCTTTCTCTGTGCATGCATCCCTGGTGGTGTTTCTCTTTCCTTATAAGGATACCAGTCTTATTGGGTTAAGACCCCAATATTGGGTTATGACTGCCTTTAATCTTGATTACCTTCTAAAAGCCTTATCTCTAAATACAATAACACTGGGGTTGGGCTTCAACATACAAATGTGAGGGATACACAATTCAATCCACAAGAGTCTCAATCCAGTCATCAATTTTTGCAGAGAAAATTGCCTGGAAGAAAAACAGAAGAAAAAGACTGAGAAGGAAGGGGAGGGAGAAAAGAGAAAGTGCAATAATGATTGAATTGAGGCCTCTTCCTGAGCGACAGGACAGTCCCATGGACAGGTTCCAGCTTGGAGATGGGTGGGAAGGGAGGTGACCCTGATGAACCGGGCAGCCCAGAGCAAAAAGGCTTTGGAGCATGAAGCCAAATTGAAAATCCGCCTCAGATAAGAAGCTGTCACAAGTATTTGAGAAGCAGACTTCAAAGGCAAGAATAAAAATTTATTTCAGCCACGCATCACTGCACTAACCAAGAAATCAGCCAGAGGAAAAAGGTTAAAGACCCCCTCAAAAAACCGCTCTAAAACTTCACTGTGCCTTTTTGCAACTGCAGCTTTAGACACATGTAAGATTTATGCTGAGTTCAATGAACATGTATTTGTTTTACCATCCAAAAGAAAACACGTGAAACTAAAAGGAACCTGTGAAATGTACAACAAACCAAAAACCTACCCCATTTGCTCTTATTCTTCCAAATAATAACCTATTGAATAGAGCAAGAACAATTTCAATGTGAGTTTATTTGCCTTTGCATTTGGAAGGAAAGCTAGCATTGCCTTTCCCATATGTGGTAGATTCGGGCTTTACACCTGAGCAGGAGCTGCAGCTAGCATTTGGGACTGCAGCTGGCCCCTGGACGGCACCCTGAATGGTGACAGGAGAAATAGGCAGCATACTGTTCTTTAACACTACTAGCTCTACATAGAATTCTCCTCTTTCAAGGATCAATAATAGAACAAAATCAATGTGATACCTATGAAGAAATTCTACAGTACAAGGAAAAACATTTTTAATGACCAAATACTTTGGTAGAAAAGGCTTTTTCTAAAACAGAAGAAAAATTGCAACATTTTTACTTTTGTTCCTATAAGGACTTGCCTCCATTGAACAAGTAAGGGCCTTGGTAAGATCAGCCAAAAAGAAAGTACAATGAAACCAACACCCAAGCAGAAGGGGTAAAATAAATTTATGCTTTAAAAGACAATTTTACAGCTTTCTAATGGAGAAGACAAACTGGAGGAACAATCTAGGATCGCATAAGAAATGAATAAAGAGATGAAAATAATCACGGAAAAAATGGAGACAGATACTATAGGATAAGTGAAATGGTGAAAAGACATCCAAGAAATGGTGGGTGTTCCCCCAAAAATAACTGAATCAAATCAAATGAAATGGAATGCAATCATTATTCAAGATGTAATTAAAGTCAGTTTTCCAGAGCTAAAACAAAGCTTTAGCTTTTCAGGGCTTATCACCATACTCTCATAAAGATAATGAACAGAGATCTCCTCAAGGCATAAGCTATTAAAATTTTAAAATTTAAAGAATAACTAGGGATCTTGAAATAATCTTTTTCAAAGAAAAATACTTTTGAAGCACATAGATAAGGAAGTATGATAATATAAAATGACTTTTTCTATGCTATTTGATATTTTATTTGATTTCTTCTGTTTAAGCTTTACTGAGGTATAACTGATAGATTAAAAATATATAAATTGATATACAGATTGATGCACAAAAATGTATACATTTGATGAGTTTTGACATGTATATACACCCATGATACCATCACCACAATCAAGACCTAGATATGTTTATCGACTCCGAAAATTTTCTTATGTTCTTTTACATTTTGTTTTGTTTTGCTTTTGTGTGAAGAACACTTCACATGAGGCCTAAACATATTTATTTAAACATATTTTAAAGTACACAATACCATATTGTTAACTATAGATACTAGATTGTACAACAGATCTCTAGAACTTACTCACATAACTGAGGCTCAACAGGTATAAAGATTTTTTATTTCTACTAAAGTTAGGAAAATGATTTCTGCCTCTGAATTGTTTTATTGTTGTTGTTGTTGTTTGTTTTGTATTTAAAATAAATATATTGGCCGGGCACGGTGGCTCACTCCTGTAATCCCAGCACTTTGGGAGGCCAAGGTGGGTGGATCACAAGGTCAGGAGATCGAGAGCATCCTGGCTAACACGGTGAAACCCCGTCTCTACTAAAAATACAAAAAATTAGCCGGGTGTGGTGGTGGGGGCCTGTAGTCCCAGCTACTCGGGAGGCTGAGGCAGGAGAATGGGGTGAACCTGGGAGGCGGAGCTTGCAGTGAGCTGAGATTGCACCACTGCACTCCAGCCTGGGTGACAGAGCGAGACTCCGTCTCAAAAAATAAATAAATAAATAAATAAATAAATAAATAAATAAATAAATAAATTTACTTTATATATGTAGTATAAATATAAATTTTTTATTTACTTTATAAAATATAAATATTTCATTTACTTTATATATCCTCCTCCTTTCACCTACCTATGCTATTTTTCTTCTTAATTTGTCTTTTTAAAAAACTTTGAAATATATTACACATACAAAATGTTTTTATGCACCATATGATGAATGTTTATAAAGCAAATACCCATAGAACTACCACACAAATCAAGAAATAGTATCTTACCAGCACCTTAGATGCTCCTTTTTACTCACATCTTAGAGTAAATGCTTCTTGGTTTTATTTTAGACTTTTAATACCTAGAAATACCTCCCTAAGAGCAAGATTTTTGAAGTTTGTGTAAATAAAAGAGCAATAAGTGTTTTTTTCTGGCTTCTTTCATTCAACATGATGTTTAAGATTCAGCCCATTTGTTGTGTACAGGTCTATTTTACTCGGTTTCATTGCCATATTCTATTGTATAATATATCAAAATTTACTTAAGCATTTTACAGTGGGTAGCCATTTGAATTGTTTCCAGTTTTAACTAATAGTACTTCATTTCATTAGGTTTTTTGTAAGTTGTTTACAATTGGATTTGATGTTTTAATCCTATCCTTCCCTTGTAATAGGTGACTTCCATCCATTTGTATTTATTATTACAAATGATTCACTTGTTTCTATTTTTTATTACTTTAGCTTCCCTAAGAAGTGAAAGATTCACCTAGTTAACTCTGTAGGAGAGAAAGAGAAATTGATAGATATCCACCTGGTCTAGCAGATCTGAAAGAGATGAATGCCTGATAAGGACCAGAAATTAAATTATACATAATCCACAATGATGAGATAACAATAATTATCTTTCATGGGTTAGTGACATAGCATTGAAATATTTAAAACAAAAAAAAGACTATAAATGGACAGAAATTCACTTGTGATAAGAAAACACACTACTATATAATAAATTATATGTATCTATTTTATTTATTTATTTATTTATTTATTTGAGAGGAAGTCTTACTCTATTGCCCAGGCTAGAGTACAGTGGCTCTATCCTGGCTCACTGCAACCTCTGCCTCCCAGGTCCAGGTGAATTCTTCTGCCTCAGCCTCCCGAGTAGCTGGGATTACAGGCACAGGCCACCATGCCTGGCTAATTTTTGAATTTTTAGCAAAGACAAGGTTTCACCACGTTGGCCAGGCTGGTCTCGAACTCCTGAGCTCAGGTGATTTGCCCACCTCAGCCGCCCAAAGTGCTGGGATTATCACATCTGGCCTATATGTGTGTATATATTTAAACAATGCATATTTTATAATTAATGTGTTGAACTTGAAATAGATATATCTCAGATTTTACATCCTATTTTTAAAAAATGCTGACAACTTCTTTCAGGAATCCATGGAATTGTTGAACTTGAAATAGATATATTTCAGACTTTACATCCTATTTTTAAAAAATGTGAACAACTTCTTTCAGGAATCCATGGAATATTTACAAAAATTGATCACATGATAGACCTTGATGCGTTCCAAAATGACACAGAATCCATGGAATTGTTGAACTTGAAATAGACATATTTCAGACTTTATACCCTATTTTTTAAAAATGCCAACAACTTCTTTCAGGAACCCATGGAATATTTACAAAAATTGTAAAAATATTTACAAAAATTGATCACATGATAGACCTTGATGTATTCCAAAATGACACAATTTTATGGAAGAGTCCTCCAGTCAAAATGTAATATAATGTAGTCAAAGGTAAAGAGAAAATTCTGATGATCTGAATGTTTTAAAACATAACCCTAAATGGCTATTAGGTCAAAGAAAGAAGTAAAATTACAATTTTAGTCCATTTACAGGGCAACACTACCACATGTTAGAACTAGTAGGATACCCCAAAAGCCTTACTAAAATGTACATTGATAGACCTAAATGTATAAGTTTTTAAAATATAAATGAAATAGGCATGCAACTGAAAATTTTTAAAGGCTTAAAAATTAAATAAATTTTAAAAAGGAAAGAAAAATGAAAGGAGAAAATAAATGTGGTAGACACATTGATTGCAAAACAGTCACAATTCTTCACCCTTCCCTACATCTTTTGCAATGTAACTTTGCATGTCCTCTCAACAAGAAGTAGAATCTATTTCCCCACTCCTTGATTCTAGACTGGCCTTCTGACATGCTTTGGTCAACAAAATGTGGCAGAAGTGAGGATTGCCATGGCAGTGGAAAATATTCATTATGGCAAATTGTACATCCTAAAGTGACACATGTGACTTCTGCTCGTGTTTCACTGGGAAAACAAGTCATGTGACCACACCTAACTCCAAGGGGGCAGGACAGTACAGCCTTCCCATGGTCAGAAGGAAAACTAGAAACATTTGGTGAGCAAAACAGTGTTTATTATTGTATGAAATAATCTTTGTTTGTTTCTTGTTGCTTTTTTTTTCTCTTTCTCCACTAGAGCATACTTTTCGTGAAAGCAAGGATCTTGCCTGTTCCTGCTGTATCATACAAAATTATTTGGTAACGAATCTGAAAATTTTATTAATGTAGAAAAATTTCTAAGACTATACTTTGAATTGCTTATAATTTAAATTGCTTAAGAAGTAGCCTATCTGAAGAGAGCAATTATGGAATAATTATAAATATGAAATAGATATAAATATTTTAAAATTACCTCCAAAAAGTCTTCAGGGATCAATTTTTTTTTTAACCAATGAGTTTTTCAAAATTCTAAGAAAAAACTAATTATAATGATACATTAATTTGATTTAGGTTATTTAAAGAGCTAAAAATACCTTCAGGAATCAAGTGTAAACCTTTACCAAAACCTGAAAAAAGTAATATTACTTAAAGTGGAAATTTTACCTGGATGGTTGGATGGATATTAGGACATCTGTTAGTAACTAATAAATAATTAAATATAATTAATATGATACAGATGATCACCATAATCAAAAGTGAAGGCTGCTTATCTCAATATCAATAATAATGATTACTATCGCAAATCAAACATCAGCCAGAATACTACTTAACAAGGAAAGAATAGAGGCATCCCCATTTAAAAACAGAGGGAGATAAGGGAAACAAAACACATTCACCATTATTCAACATTGTCTAAACATTTAGCTGAGATCATGACATGAAACAGAACTAAAAAATACTCCATGAAAAGGAAGAGACAAAATTACCATTCTTCTTCCATATGGTTGCCTATTTAGACATTTTATAAATAAACTGAAAAGTCTTTGAATTCGTAAAAGTTTAGTAAAGCGCATATAAAATTAATGCCCCTGAATGTTAAGTAGGTGCACTGTGCACTGCTTACCAATATGCCTCACGCACACACCCGTTACATGAATTGGGTTTATTACTTACAGATGGGCAACAAGGGCAACATAAGCTGAGGATTCATTGTAAGCTGATCTCAACAAGGCTCAGGAAAGTTGCCCAGGGCAAATGGAATCTTATTTACGAGTACCCAACTAGCACAGCAGCTGAGGGACCCCAGAAAGTAGCACCCGCTCCTCGGGTTTTATACCATGGGGTCACATCACATGCTGGGCCTACGTGTTGAAAGACATCCTGTTTCTATGGGGAACCAGAACAGAACGGAGGTTGTTCTGGCTAGTTCCCTCCTATCTCAGGATGTTGCATTCCTAGCACATTCTGCAGCTATTCTTGAGAACTACAAGTGAAAAAAAGGGATCAACTGAGCTGGTCCAACTTCCCAGAAAACTTCTGCAACTATAATAGCTTCTTGCATATGCAACAGAATATATACAGCAGTTTTCCCCTATACATTTATACCTATGTTAAAGTTTATACCTTAGGCATAGTAAGAGATTAACAATAAACTAATAATAAAATAGAACTATAACAATGTACTGTAATAAAAGTTATGTAAATGTGCTGTCTGTCTCTCTCTGTCTCTCTCAAAATATCTTATTGTACTGTACCTACTTTTCTTCTTCTTGAGATCTTTTAAACTCATAACACAGATGGCTGACTAAGTGACTAAAGGGCAGGCAGCATATACAGCAGCAAATAAGCTGAGCAAAGGGACCAGGTAAGATTTCATCACACTTCTCAGAACAGTGTGCAATTTAAAATTTATAAATTACTTATTTCTGGAATTTTCTATTTAATATTTTTGGGCCACGGTTAATCATAGATAAATGAAACCACAGAAAGCAAAACCACAGATAAGGTGGATTTCAGTACTAGAGACAAATTTCTGGAAAGCATCTGTCATAGATGAAGTTATTAAAATTATGCTATTGAATGAAATAGAAAAGTGTTTATAATATATTGCTAGATGGAAAAAGTATATCATATACTAATGTGGTACCATTTTTGTAAAATATAAATATAGATATTTAAAAATGATCAACATAAAATTAACACAGATAATACTTCCCACAAAACACACAAAAATATTCCAGACAGACTGGAATGACAGATTTAAAATATTAACACATATAATATTAACACATATAATATTAACACATAGTATCTCTAGTTTAGAATATTAAACAGAACTTTCAGTTTTTTCTCCATATCTTTCCTTTTTTTTCCAATATTTCTAGTGATTTTCTATTCAAAATAATATATTTAAAGGAAATTCAAAAGGAGATATATTTGGGGAGTATATCTCATTAATAAATGCAATAAAAACATGAAATATCTAGAAATAATCTTAAAAAGAAATATATATAACTGCCCTAGAAATCACATTACTTTCCTGAGAGATAAATGGAGAATTAAGAAAATGAAAAGGTATTTTGTGGATAAAAATATATAAGCATTCCTCAATCTAAAACTCAAGATCATGCTAAATGGAAAAAAAACATTACAAGCATTCCATTAAAGTCAGAAGGAAGAAGCAAGACTTCCATTTGCATTGCAATGAAGTATATAATATTTTGAAAGTTTCTAGTTCACGTCATTTGATACAAAAAAAGGTTATTGAATGGCTACAGGAAGTTCTTTAAACAGAAAGGAAATGGCAAAGTATCTTGGACCATCAGAAAAAAAACATGGTAACTAAAATATCAGTAAATACAGTAGACTTCCCTTCTCCTCTTGCATTTTCTAAATTATGTTTGATGGCGAAAGCATCACCAAAATTATGTTTGATGGTGAAATGTAAAGGAGGTACGTTTTCTACATTGCGCTCAAATTAGTAAAATGATACCAGTAGACTGTATAGACTGTTTATATAAATCATATATATACATATATATAATGTAATGCCTAGAACAAAAACGTTAAAAATCTATACAAAAAGACATACCACTATAAAAAATCAAAATGGAATTCTAACAAATGTTTAAGCAATTCACAGAAAAAAGAAAACAGAGAAATGAAAAACAGAGATAAAACAACTAATAAAATAGTAGACTTAAGCCATAACATACCAATAATTACATTAAGAAAATGGCCTTAATATACCAATTACAAGACAGAGATTGACAGAGTGGATTAAAAAACATTCAACTATATGTTGTCCATATGAAACCCACTTCAAATATAATAATAAGGACGGGTTGAAAGTAAAATAATGGGAAATTTTTCATGTAAACCTTAACCAAAAGAAAGCAAGAGTAGGTAGCTATATTAATAGCACATAAAATAGATGCAAAGTAAAGAAAATTACCAAACGCAAAGAGGGATCTTAAATAATGCAAAAAAACCCCTTAATCTATCAAGAAGATGTAACAATTCTAAATGTGTATGCACCAAACAATGTGTTGAAAAATACGTGAAACAGAAACTGAAAAAACTGAAAGGAGAAATAGACAAATCCACAGTTATGGTTGGAGACTTTAACACCCTTCTCTGAGTAGTTGATATAACACCTAGACAGAAAATTGGCAAGGATATAAGAACTCAAAAACACCATCAACAAGCAGGAGCTAATCAACATTTACAGAGCACTCCATCCAACAACAGCAGAATACACATTCTTTTAAAATATATCAAGAAAAAACATAAAGAAACAACAAATTTCAAAGAATCAAAGCATATCAAGTGCATTCTCTGACTAAAATGAAGTTAAACTAGAAATCAATAATAAAAAGTTAGAAAAAAATATCCAAACACTTTGAAAGTAAACAACATACTCCTAAGTAACCAGTGGGTCAAAGAAGAAACCTCAAAGAAATTTTAAAAATACGTTAGACTGAATGAAAATCAGAATACAACTTATAATTCATAGGACACAACTAAAGCAGTGATGAGGGAAATCTGTAGCTCTAAATGCATCTATTAGAAGAGAGAAAAAGTCTCAAATCAAAAATTTAAGCTCTTCAAGAACCTACTAGAAGAGAAAAATAAAGTCAAAGCAAGCAGAAGGAAATAAGTAATAAAAAGAGGAGCAGAAATCAATGAAATTGAAAAGGCATACCTATATAGAAAATCAATAAAACAAAGACTCGTTATTTGAAAATGTCAATAAAATGAACACAATTTGCAAAACATCTTGCAAGATGAATAAAGGAAAAACAGAAGTAATAAGTTACCAATGTCAGGAATGAAACAGGGATATCAGTATAGACTCTGCAGATTTAAAAAGCAAAATAAGGGAATAACAACAAACAACTCTACATATATAAATTTAACAATTAAGATGAAAATGGACTAATTCCTCAAAAAACATAAACAGCCACCATTAACCCAAAATGAAATAAATAACTTAAGTAGTTGCATAGTTATTAAGGGAACTGAATTTGCAATTTTAAAGAACTTTAAGAAAGGTAATCTCCAGAACTAATGGCTTCACTGAAGAATTCAACCAAACAGTTAAGAAGGAATCGACATCAATTGTACACAATCTTTTCCAGAAAATAAGAGAAAAAAAACCCTTCCCAATTCATTCTGTAAAGCCAATATTAACCTTATACCAAAATGAAATGAAGATATTACATAAAGAAAATTCTAGATCAATATCCTTCCTGAATACAGATAAAAATTCTTAAATATACAATCATGTCATCTGCAAACAGTGACAATTTGACTTCCTCTTTTCCTAATTGAATGCCCTTTATTTCTTTCTCTTGCCTGATTGCCATGGTCAGAACTTCCAATACTATGTTGAATAGGAGTGGTGAGAGAGGGCATCCTTGTCTTGTGCCGGTTTTCAAAGGGAATGCTTCCAGTTTTTGCCCATTCAGTATGCTATTGGCTGTGGGTTTGTCATAAGTAGCTCTTATTATTTTGAGATACATTCCATCAATACCTAGTTTATTGAGAGGTTTTAGCGTGAAGTGCTGTTGAATTTTGTTGAAGACCTTTTCTGCACATATTGAGATAATCATGTGGTTTTTGTCGTTGGTTCTGTTTATGTGAGAGATTATGTTTATTGATTTGCATATGTTGAACCAGCCTTGCATCCCAGGGATGAAGCTGACTTGATCATGGTGGATAAAGCTTTTTGATGTGCTGCTGGATTTGGTTTGCCAGTATTTTATTGAGGATTTTCGCATCGATGTTCTTCTGTTCTTCAGGAATATTGGCCTAAAATTTTCTTTTTTTATTGTGTCTCTGCCAGGTTTTGGTATCAGGATGATGCTGGCCTCATAAAACGAGTTATGGAGGATTCTCTCTTTTTCTATTGATTAGAATAGTTTCAGAAGGAATGGTACCAGCTCCTCTATGTACCTCTGATAGAATTTGGCTGTGAATCTGTCCAGTCCTGGACTTTTTTTAGTTGATAGGATATTAATTATTGCCCCAATTTCAGAACCTGTTATTGGTCTATACAGAGATTCAACTTCTCCTGGTTTAATCTTGGGAGGGTATATGTCTGGGAATTTATCCATTTCTTCTAGATTTTCTAGTTTACTTGCACAGAGGTGGTTATAGTATTCTCTGATGGTAGTTTGTATTTCTGTGGGATCGGTGGTGATATCCCCTTTATCATTTTTTATTGTGTCTATTTGATTCTTCTCTCTTTTCTTCTTTATTAGTCTTGCTAGTGGTCTATTTTGTTGATCTTTTCAACAAAACAGCTCCTGGATTCATTGATTTTTTTGAAAGATTTTTTATGTCTCTATCTCCTTGAGTTCTGCTCTGATCTTAGTTATTTCTTGTCTTCTGCTAGCTTTTGAATTGCTTTGCTCTTGCTTCTCTAGTTCTTTTAATTGTGATTATGTTAGGGTGTCGATTTTAGATCATTCCTGCTTTCTCTAGTGGCCACTTAATGCTATAAATTTCCCTCTACACACTTCTTTAAACATATCCCAGAGATTCTGGTATGTTGTGTCTTTGTTCTCATTGGTTTCAAAGAACATCTTTATCTCTGCCTTCATTTTGTTATGTACCCAGTAGTCATTCAGGAGCAGGTTGTTCAGTTTCCATGTAGTTGAGGGGTTTTGAGTGAGTTTCTTAATCCTGAGTTCTAATTTGATCGCATTGTCGTCTGAGAGACAGTTTGTTATGATTTCTTTTCTTTTACATTTGCTGAGGATTGTTTTACTTATAAACATGTGGTCAATTTTAGAATAAGTGTGATGTGGTGCTGAGAAGAATGTATATTCTGTTGATTTGGGGTGGAGAGTTCTGTAGATGTCTATGAGGTCCACTTGGTCCAGAGCTGAGTTCAAGTCCTGAATATCGTTGTTAATTTTTTGTCTCATTGATCTGTCTAATATGGACAGTGGGGTATTAAAGTCTCCCACTATTATTGTGTGAGAGTCTAAGTCTCTTTGTAGATGACATGATTGTATATTTAAAAAACCCCATTGTCTCAGTCCAAAATCCCCTTAAGCTGATAAGCAACTTCAGCAAAGTCTCAGGATACAAAATCAATGTGCAAAAATTACAAGCATCCCTATACAACAATAACAGACAAACAGAGAGACAAATCATGAGTGAACTCCCATTCACAATTGCTACAAAGAGAATAAAATACCTAGGAATCAAACTTACAAAGGATGTGAAGGACCTCTTTAAGGAGAACTTGAAGGAAATAAAAGAGGACACAAACAAATGGAAAAACATTCCATGCTCATGGATAGGAAGAATCAATATCATGAAAATGGCCATACTGCCCAAAGTAATTTATAGATTTAACGCTATCCCCACCAACCTACCACTGACTTTCTTCACAGAATTGGAAAAAACTACTTTAAAGTTCATATGAAACCAAAAAAGAGCCCGCATAGCCAATAGAATCCTCAGCAAAAAGAACAAAGCTGGAGGCATCATGCTACCTGACTTCAAACTATACTACAAGGATACAGTAACCAAAACAGCATGGTACTGGTACCAAAACAGAATTATAGACCAATGGAACAGAACAGAAGCCTCAGAAATAACACCACATATCTACAACAATCTGATCTTTGACAAACCTGACAAAAACAAGCAATGGGGAAGGGATTCCCTATTTAATAAATAGTGCTGTGAAAACTGGCTAGCCATATGCAGAAAGCTGAAACTGGATCACTTCCTTACACCTTATACAAAAATTAACCCAAGATGGATTAAAGACTTAAATATAAGGCCTAAAACATAAAAACCCTAGAAGAAAACCTAGGCAATATCATTCAGGAAATAGGCATGGGCAAAGACTTCATGAGTAAAACACCAAAAGCAATGGTAACAAAAGCCAAAATTAACAAATGGGATCTAATTAAACTAAAGAGATTCTGCACACCAAAAGAAACTATCATTGGAGTGAACAGGCAACCTACAGAATGGGAGAAAATGTTTGCAATCTATCCATCTGACAAAGGGCTAATACCCAGAATCTACAAAGACCTTAAACAAATTTACAAGAAAAAAAACAAACAACCCCATCAAAAAGTGGGCAAAGGATATGAACAGACACTTCTCAAAGGAAGATATTTATGCAGCCAACAGACATATGAAAAAATGCTCATCATCACTGGTCATTAGAGAAATGCAAATCAAAACCACAATGAGATACCACCTCACACCAGTTAGAATGGCGATCATTAAAAAGTCAGGAAACAACAGATGCTGGAGAGGATGTGGAGAAATAGGAACATTTTTACACTGTTGGTGGGACTGTAAACTAGTTCAACCATTGTGGAAGACAGTGTAGCAATTCCTCAGGGATCTAGAACTAGAAATACCATTTGACCCAGCCATCCCATTACTGAGTATATACCCAAAGGATTATAAATCATGCTACTATGAAGACACATGCACACGTATGTTTATTATGGCACTATTCACAATAGTGAAGACTTGTAACCAATCCAAATGTCCATCAGTGATAGACTGGATAAAGAAAATGTGGCACATATACCATGGAATACTATGCAGCCATAAAAAAGGATGAGTTCATGTTCTTTGCAGGGACATGGATGAAGCTGGAAACCATCATTCTCAGCAAACTATCACAAGGACAGAAAACCAAACACCACATGTTCTCACTCATAATTGGCAGTTGGATAATGAGAACACATGGACACAGGGAGGGGAACATCACACACTGGGGCCTATCAGGGGGTGGGGGGAGGGGTGAGGGATAGCATTAGGAGAATACCTAATGTAATTGACGAGTTGAAGGGTGCAGCAAACCAACATGGCACATGTATACCTATGTAACAAACCTGCACGTTGTGCACATGTACCCCAGAACTTAAAAAAAATTCTTAACTAAATACTTGCAAACAGAATTGAACAATATATGAAAAGAATTTTGCAACATTTATCTCAATGATTCAAGACTAGTTCAATATTCAAAACCCAGTTAATGTAATCGACCATTCTAACAACTCTGACAAGAAAAGTCACGATTACAGTGTTCTTATATAACATAGTTCTAGAAGTTCTAGCCAGTACAATAGGCAAGAAAAGGAAATGAAAAGCATACAAAACACAAAGAAATGAAACCATTTCTATTTGCAGATGACATGATTGTCTATGTAGACCATCTCATAGTATTCACAAAAAAAACCCTCCTAAAATTTAAAAAGTGAGTTTAGCAAAGCAACATAAGATAACCACTAAAAATATAAATTGTATTTCAATATACTAGCAATGAAAATGTGCACACTGGAAAATGATTCATTTATTTTTGTAATATCATTTAAATTGCTCAAAAAAAGCTTAGCTATAAATCTAACAAAACATGTACAAAATATGTAAAGGACTTGCATTCTGAAAACAACAAAATGATGATGAAAGAAGTCATAGAAGATCTAAATAAATTGAGACATACCATGTTCATTGACTGAAATATTCATATATAGTAAAAGTATGAATTCTCCCACAAATTAATACACAAATCTAACACAATTCTTTTTTTTTTTTTTTTTTTTGAGACAGAGTCTCGCTCTGTCACCCAGGCTGGAGTGCAGTGGCGCAATCTCGGCTCACTGCAAGCTCCGCCTCCTGGGTTCACGCCATTCTCCTGCCTCAGCCTCTCCTAGTAGCTGGGACTACAGGCGCCCGCCACCACGCCCGGCTAATTTTTTGTATTTTTTAGTAGAGACGGGGTTTCACCGTGGTCTCGATCTCCTGACCTCGTGATCCGCCTGCCTCGGCCTCCCAAAGTGCTGGGATTACAAGCATGAGCCACCGTGCCTGGCAAATCTAACACAATTCTTATCAAAATACCAGCAAGAATTTTTTAAGATTGACAATATTATTCTAAAATTTATATGGAAGGTAAATGAACTAAAAGAGCTTAGGAAATTTTAAAAATCTAAAGTAGGAAGAATTTATCTACTTGACTTCAAGACTTATTATATAGCTACAGTAATCACAACTTTGTAGCATTGGTGTAGGGATAGACATAAAAATCAATGAAAAAAATTGAGAAACCAGAAATAGACCCACATAAGTACACCCAATTTTTTTTTGACAATGGTGCAAAAACAATTCAATAGAGAAAAAATCGCCTTTTAAACAAATGGTACTAGAGCAATTGGATATCACAAAGAAAAGAAGGAAAAAGAGACAGAAAGAGGGGAAGGGATGTAGGGAGAAAGGAAAGAAAGGGAAAAAAGAACAAGGAAGGAAAGAGAGGGAAGGAAGGAAGAAAAGAAAGAAGGAAGGAAGAAAAATACTTGACCTAAGTCTCATCTCTTAATACAAAAACTCAAAATGAATCACAGTAAAAAAGACTAACAATCCAATTAGAAAATGAGTAAATGATATGAAAAGACACTTTTGCCAAATAGAATATACGGATGGCAAATAAGTACATGAAAACATGTTACACATTTTTAGCCATTAGGAAAATGCAAATTAAAACTACATTGAGGCCAGGTGCGGTGGGTCATGCCTGTAATCCTCAGCACTTTGGAAGGCCGAGGTGGGTGGATCACTTGAATCCAAGAGTTTGAGGCCAACTCTGGCAACATAGTGAGACCCCTGTCTCTACAAAAATTACAAAAAATAGCCAGATGTGGTGGTGTGTGCATGTATTCCCAGCTGCTTGGGAGGCTTAGGTGGAAGGATCACCTGAGCCAGGGAAGGTGGAGCCTGCAGTGTGCACTGATTGCATCACTGCATTCCAGCCTGGGCAAGAGAGTGAGACCTTGTCTGAAAAAAAAAAAAAAAAAGAACAGCACACACCACATTGAGAAATAACTAAATATTTATCAGGATGCCTAAAATAAAGCTAAATCACTTATATATTGCTGGTGGGAATGTACCTTGGTAAAGACACTCTAAATAACTACTTTGCCATTTCTTTTCTTTTCTTTTCTTTTTTTTATTATACTTTAAGTTCTAGGGTACATGTGCACAACATGCAGGTTTGTTACGTTACATATGTATACATGTGCCATGTTGGTGTGCTGCACCCATTAACTCGTCATTTACATTAGGTATATTTCCTAATGCTATCCCTCCCCCCTCCTCCAAAGCTAAAATGCAATTACCATGACTCAGTAATTACACTCCTGGATTTAACCCAGACAAATGAAAATTTATGTTCACACAGAAACCTGCCACAGGGACGTTCATAGTTAACCCTAGTCTAAAAATCTACACACTATATTATTCTATTCATATAAAATTCTTGAAATGATAAAAGTACAGAAATAGAGGACAGATTAGCAGTTTGGGGGGTTTAAAGGTGGATAGAGGAGGAGAGAGTGGTTGTGGTATAAAAGGGCAACATGATGGATGGATCTTGGTGATAGCAGAAATATTCTATATCTTGACTGTATGAGTGTCAAGATATTGTCATATTAGCCTACAGTTTTGCAGAGTGTTACTGTTGGAAGAAACTGAGTAAAGTGTAAATGGATTTTCTTATATCTTATAATTGCATGTAAATTTACAATGATCTCAAAATTGAAAGTGTAATTTTTTAAAAAAAATTATGAAATGGCCAGCAAATGCAACTGTGAACTTGGACTGGATCCTGGATGGAAGCTCAAGCCAAACATCCATCTCTAACAGATATTTGAAGTACATTTGGAGAAATTTAAATATGGGTGTGTATTAGATAATGTTTATTATGTAAGTTAAGTTTTCAAGTATGATAATTATATTATAGTTATGTAGAAAACTCTCCTTGTTCTTAGTTGTATTAGTCCATTTCACACTGCTGATAAAGACATAGCCAAGATTGGACAATTTATGAAAGAAGGAGGTTTATTGGACTTACAGTTCCACATGGCTAGGGAGGCCTCACGATCATGGTAGAAAGCAAGGAGGAGCAAGTCACGTCTTACGTGGATTGCAG
The DNA here is from genome assembly GCF_028878055.3 of Symphalangus syndactylus. Taxonomy (NCBI): domain Eukaryota; kingdom Metazoa; phylum Chordata; class Mammalia; order Primates; family Hylobatidae; genus Symphalangus; species Symphalangus syndactylus. The sequence goes on from NC_072428.2 coordinate 19,805,568, forward strand.
CAGGCAAAGAGAGAGCTTGTGCAGGGAAACTCCCATTTTTAAAACCATCAGATCTTATGAGACCCATTCACTATTACAAGAACAGCACAACAAAGATCCACCCCTATGATTCAATCATCTCCCACCAGGTCCTTCCCATAACACATGGGAATTATGGGAGCTACAAGATGAGGTTTGGGTGAGGACACAGAGCCAAATCATATCATTCCACCCTTGGCCTCTCCCAAATATCATATCTTCACATTTCAAAACGAATCACGCCTTCCCAATAGTCCCCCTAAGTCTCATCTCATTTCAGTATTAACTCAAAAGTCCACAGTCCAAAGTCTCATCTGAGACAAGGCAAGTCCCTTCACCTATCAGCCTATAAAATCAAAAGCAAGTTAGTTACTTCCGAGGTACAATGGGGGTACAGGCATTGGGTAAACACACCTGTTCCAAATGGGAGAAATTGGCCAAAACAAAAGAGCTAAAGGGCTCACGCAAATCCAAAATCCAGCAGGGCAGTTAAATCTTAAAGCTCCAAAATGATCTCCTTTGTCTCCATGTCTCAAATCCAGGTCACACTGATGCAAGAGGTGGGTACCCATGGTCTTAGGCAGCTCTGCCCCTGTGGCTTTGCAGGGTACAGCCCCTCCCAGCTGCTTTCACAGGCTGGTGTTGAATGTCTGCAGCTTTTCCAGGCAAACAGTGCAAGCTGTCAGTAGATCTACCATTCTGGGGTCTGGAGGACAGTGGCCCTCTTCTCACAGCTCCACTAGGCAGAGCCCCAGTAGGAACTGTATCTGGGGGCTCTGACCCTACATTGCCTTTCCACACTTCCCTAGCAGAAGTTCTCCGTGAGGGCCCCACCCCTGCAGCAAAATTCTGCCTGGGCCTCCAGGCATTTCCATACATCTTTCTGAAATCTAGGCAGAGGTTCCCCAACCTCAATTCTTGACTTCTGTGCACTCACAGGCTCAACACCACATGGAAGTTGCCAAGGCTTGGGGCTTGCACCCTCTGAAGCCACAGCCCGAGCCATACCTTGGACCCTTTTAGTCATGGCTGGAGCAGCTGAGACACAGGGCACCAAGTCCCAAGACAGCACACAGCACAGGAGCCCTGGGCCGGGCCCACAAAACCACTTTTTCCTCTTAGGCCTCTGGGCCTGTGATGGGAGGGGCTGCCGTGAAGGCCTCTGACATACCCTGGAGATATTTTTTCCATTGTGTTGGGGATTAACATTCGGCTCTTCATTACTTATGCAAATTTCTGCAGCTGGCTTAAATTCTCCTCAGAAAATGTGATTTTTTTTTTCTATTTCATTGTCAGGCAGCAAATTTTCCAAACTTTTATGCTCTGCTTCCCTTATAAAACTGAATTCCTTTAACAGCACCCAAGTCACCTCTTGAATGCCTTGCTGCTTAGAAATTTCTGCCACCAGATACCCTAAATCATCTCTCTCAAGTTCAAAGTTCTACAAATCTCTAGGGCAGAGGCAAAATGCATCCAGTTTCTTTGCTAAAACATAACAAAAGTCACCTTTTCTCCAGTTCCCAATAAGCTCCTCATCTCCATCTGATACCACCTCAGCCTGGATTACATTATCCGTATCATTATCAGCATTTTGGTCAAAGCCATTGAACAATTGTCTAGGAAGTTCCAAACTTTCCCACATTCTCCTGTCTTCTTCTGAGCCCTCCAAGCTTTTCCAACCTCTACTTGTTATCCAGTTCCAAAGTCGCTTCCCCGTTTTCAGATATCTTTTCAGCAGCACCCACTCTGCTGGTACCAATTTACTGTATTAGTCCATTTTCACACTGCTGATAAAGGCATACCCAAGACTGAGCAATTTACAAAAGAAGGAGGTTTATTGGACTCACAGCTCCACATAGCTGGGGAGGCCTCACAATCATGGTAGATGGAAGGCACATCTCACACGGCAGCAGACAAGAGAAGACAGTTTGGGCAGGGAGACTCCCATTTTTAAAATCATCAGATCTAGTGAGACTCAATTACTATCATGAGAACAGCACGGGAAAGACTTGCCCCCATGACTCAATCATCTTTCACCGGGTTCCTCCCACAACACATGGAAATTGTGGGAGCTGAAAGATGAGATTTGGGCCAGGCACAGTGGTTCAAGCCTGTAATCCCAGCACTTTGGGAGGCTGAGGAGGACAGATCATGTGAGGTCAGGAGTTCGAGACCAGCCTGACCAACATGGAGAAACCCCGTCTCTACCCAAAATGCAAAATTAGCTGGGCGTGGTGGCGCGCGCCTGTAGTCCCAGCTACTCAGGAGGCTGAGGCAGGGGAATCACTTGAACCCGGGAGGCGGAGGTTGCAGTGAGCCAAGATCATACCATGGCACTCTAGCCTGGGCAAAAAGAGCAAAACTCCAACTCAAAAAAAAAAAAAAAAAAGATGAGATTTGGGTGGGGACACAGAGCCAAACCATACCATTAGTATAATGAAATATTTAACGATAACATGTAACAATGCCTGCCCCTTACTCTCAAACCATTGGGAAATTATAAACTGGAGAAAGGGAAGTGGGAGGAAAGAAGGAAAGGAAAGCAGCCTCCATAACCAATAGCTATAAACTTTGTCCCACATTTTAAGAATTAAGATCTCAACTAACAAAGTAATCTTTAATGTCTCACTGGCCTGGACAAACACAGCAATTCCTTTTTACAACACTAATGTTTTATTTTCTTAGATAACGTCTGTAACCCTTTTATATATCTGATATGTTTTACTGGATAGATACTGTAACCTTTTTCAAATACATGTTATCACTACATTTGAATAGCCTTTTTCAGCCAGGCACCACGGCTCATGCCTGTAATCCCAGCACTTTGGGAGGTCGAGGCGGGTGGAACACCTGAGGTCAGGAGTTTGAGACCAGCCTGGCCAACATGGGGAAACCCCGTCTCTTCCAAAAATACAAAAATACAAAAAATTAGCTGGGCATGGTGACACACGCCTGTAGTCCCAGCTACTCGGGAGGCTGAGACAGGAGAATCGCTTGAACCCAGGAGATGGAGGTTGCAGTGAGCCGAGATCACACCACTGCACTCCAGCCTGGGCAACGGATCAAGACTTTGTCTAAAAAAAATAATAATAAATTAAAAAATAAATAGCCTTTTTCCAGTTTGTGAACATATGACTCACATTTCCCTCTTGGCTGAATGTCCTTGGGTCTCATCTTCCCCACTGCAATGTCAGCAAGAAAACAAGGTGATTCTTTGAAGTGGCTTTAGATTGCACTCCTGTCAAAAGAAAGCTTGTGATGTTTATGAATTTAGGAACTGTGGGATAGTGGTCCTCGAGCCCTGGCGGGTAAGCTCTTCCTTCCTTTCCCAATGTAGTTCTTATATAAACAGCAAGACTATGTTTTAAATTTTTAAATTGGTAATCGATTTAAATTTAAATTCCAATCACGGTGGCTATTTCAGAAAGTAGAGCTGAGTTTCAAAATGGTAAGGAGGAGTTTTTACTTTTTATTTTATAATCTTCTGTAACATGACTATTTTCTCTTGTCTGTGAATTTGAATTTCTTTTTAAAGTTGTGGGCGTGGGTTGGTGGGAGGGCGTGGAGGGGCTATGTTCATTTGGTTTTAAAGACAATACTCAATCTTAGAATCCTGGAGAGAATAAATAGGATGATACCAAGAGCCAGAAGGAACACAAATTGATACCTTTCTGGGAAGTCATTTGTAACAGGAGTCATAAATATTCACAGCCTTTGGCCTACCAATTTCCCTTGAAGGAATCCTTCTTAAAGTAATCATTTAAAATGCTGACAAAAGATTCATGCAAAAAAAGTTCACTGTCATAAATGCAAAGGTAGAAGAAATAACCTAATGTTCAACCTTAGAGGAATAGTTAATTTGTTATAAGTGCAGTTGTATAGATAGGAAACTGTACATTCTTTAATATTATCCTGAAACATTTGATCACAAATAAAAATGCTTGATGTATTTGAAGTAAATATGAGTGACTTTAAGAGCAATGCAACTAAAGTTGTTGAATTCCAGTTTCCAACTGTGTTCCAATTTCTAATATTTTATTTCCTCTCTGGAATATGATTTTTGGCACTTCCCTACCTTAGTTTTGAGGGATTTCCCATCAGAAAACACACCTGTCTGGTCATGGCTAAAATTATTTGTTGCCAATTGATTTCTAATGTTGACCCTTTATATCCCTAACTTACTGACGCAGAAAACAACAAAAAAATTTAAATGGTCCTTAATAAATGCCATAAGAAAAAATTACCACCATTATCACCCTCAAATAACCATTTTAGAAATCTTCCAATGGGCATATATCAAATCTTCAATGGACATTATTTATTTTACATAATTGATATCCCCTACAGAATCTCCTTCAGGAAAGTAGTAGCATTAGCTCATTCAGAACACGAACATTACTTGGTTATAAGAAAGCGAACACTCTCATGTTGTTTGTTAAAGCAATGTTCTACTTAGTAAATCCACAAAGAAATCTGTTTTGTTCCGGCAGGAATTGGGATGAAAGTGACTTTTTGGTGGATGCATTCTGCAAGTTCAATTTGAAATCGAAAGTCATTTTCTTCTTAATAATCACAAGATATTAACAGCCACACCATATGAGAGAGGCAAATGTGGGTAAAGACTGCAGGAGTCTGGAATATGTGTCCTACTATATGCGAACGGAAACGAAAAGGTATAATTGCATTAACAAAACACACTCAAACACACACACACACTTATACAAACCTTCCATTTCCTTTTCTAGTAAAGCCATTTGTAATTTACCTAATTTTGTCATTCTAATAAACCTCGTTGTAGGCTGACTCTACTCTAAAAAAATTGTATATTCCCCCCACCCCAAAACATTTGCATTTAGTTGTTTGGAACAAAATACACTTTCTTCTATAGAAACAATGTTATAAATTGGGGTTAGTTTTCCAGTCAGCCTCACAAGAGACAATTTGGTTCATACTGTATCTAAAATGTTTGCAATGAAAATATGCAATTATTGAAAATAATACTGTTGCATAAAGGACATTATTTCAACTACATTGTGGACAATTCAAGAAAACTAATCGTGATTTAGTGTCCTTTTTGGGAAATCATATCACACATTTGAATCAGGAACACTGGAAACAAGTATCCTGTTTTTCCCACCAAGTTCAAACCTCAGTTTGGGACACTTCTCCTGTTCTGCCTCAGATTCTCTGCTTCTGCTGCTGCCGCGAGAGCCTCCACACCTAGCAACCATCAGCAACATACAAAAACCAGGCTTTTAAATTCAGGCACTTCCTAAACGATAAACCTCCAATTGTTTCAAAATACAGATAAACCAAAAGCTTAAATATATGTTTTTGGGCCGGGCACAGTGGTTCACACCTGTAATTCCAGCAGTAAGTAGCAAAGTCAAACAAAGGCACATGCTCCAACATAGATAAATATTTATCAGGTGAACATGTTAAGCAATGATATTGAAAGGACATGTAGGCATCCTTTTGCTTCATTTCAGGTTTCAGGTGATTTTAGTAATTTTTAAAAATGTGTCCAGAAGGGAAGGTACAAAGAGAATTCATAAGGTATTACTTACTTCGGTGAATTAATCTGACCTTTAGCTCAGTTCAAAAACTGATTTTGCCGGCTGGGCGCGGTGGCTCACGCCTGTAATCCCAGCACTTTGGAAGGCCGAGGCGGGTGGATCACGAGGTCAGGAGATCGAGACCATCCTGGCTAACACGGTGAAACTCCGTCTCTACTAAAAATACAAAAAATTCTCCGGGCGTGGTGGCGGGCGCCTGTAGTCCCAGTTACTCCGGAGGCTGAGGCAGGAGAATGACGTCAGCCCAGGAGGCGGAGCTTGCAGCGAGCGGAGATCGCAACACTGCACTCCAGCCTGGGCGACAGAGCGAGACTCCGTCTCAAAAAAAAAAAAAAAACGCAACACTGATTTTTACCACACCATGTGCCTGGGCACTAACTCGGCTCACAAGAAACATATAGGCAAATCAGACAAAAGCAATTCATTTGCATTAAAACTATAATTCACAAGTAGATCAGATACTTACATCCTCCGGCTGGTACATTTTTTCCCTCAAGGAAAGCAGTTAATTGGGTGAATTTATCATCTCAACATTGCTTGATGAACAGTGGCAAAATTAAGAACAAAACTGGCTCCAGTGCAGTGGATATGTGCCCACCTTCCCATTTCTTCAAAATTAAGAAAAAAAATAGACTCATTCCTTTATCCAAGAGCAGGAAAAATGAGTGTGGCCACAAAAAAGCCTAGGTTTTTTATTGGGATTTGGGGAAGACAATGGAGAAGGAGGGCACATATTTGTACTCCTTGCTAGTAGATAGGCTTTACCAAGGAAAACTCATTGTCTTGGAAATTTTGGAGAACTTTTGTAGATTTCAATGTGATTTCTTAAACTAAACTTCTGCCTCCTGGTGGCTCAGACTCTGCTTCTAGCCTGGACAGTGGACAACCAAAGGTGCATCTCCAAAGCCTGCCATTACTGTGCGCAGTCTCCCCAGGAGCCTCCCTGCAAACATCCACATGTCCACATCCCTTCCCTTCCCTCTTTGTCACCCCCTCCCACTGCCCTGCCCCTCCACTTTTCAACACCTCCTCCCTCCCCTGCTCTGAGCACTTTCCCTCATGTTGATGGAGTACGGTAGTGGGGAGGATGGAGAAGAGGGTGGAATGATGGGGGCTGCCAAGAAACTTAGGACACTTGGAGTGTATTTTAAGGCCAGAATCTTGTATTCAGAAATAACCCTTCATGTGCTCCTTTGGCTTCATTAACTGCTGTTAGCAATTGTAAAATCATTTAACAACTCAAAGATTATGACATCAGGCCATCTCCAAAATGTCTGCCTTCGAAAATGGGCAACCAGGGGGAGATTTTGATCCAAGGCACCTCGTCTTCCAAACAGCTGCCACACTAGATCTCTGACCTTGCCTAGGTCCCATCATATCGAATTCCTCTTTCCCCTTTTAATTAACTCATTCTTTCTTGGTCTATACTTTCATAAAAGGTTAGCGTATCTACATTCTTATTCTTGCTTCTGGCACAAGAAAGATTCTGACTCTCAGGTGTTTTTGTCCAGATTGCATGTATCAGGTTGCATTTCTTCTCTGAACACATAGTCTCCCCAGGTTGTGTCACCTCCTTAAAACTAGCTGGGCACAGACACCTTCTGGAAAGTTTTGTGTCCCCTCAGGAGTATGCCCACTCTGATCTGAAGCCTGCTGCTTTAGTTCCTTCTCCCTGCCTCAACCACACTGACTTTAAGGCTCTGGATTATAAATTCAGCTCATTTCAGCTTTAGGGCCTTTGCAATAGGTGTTCCCTCTGCGTGGACCACTCTGCTTAAAGATCTTTGCATGCAGAAACCATCACTCAGGTTTTTAGTTTAAATCTCTCCTTCACAGATGAGTGGTGAGTGAGGGAACGAAGCTGCATCTGTTATTTACGGCCGCTCCCCATCCTCACATTACTGCCTGAGCTCCACCTCCTGCCAGATCAGCTGTGGCATTAGATTCTCACAAGAGCACAAACCCTTTTGTGAACTGCACATGTGAGGGATCTAGGTTGCACACTCCTTATGATAATTTAATGCCTGATGATCTGTCACTGTCTCTCATCACCCCCATATGGGACTGTCTAGTTGCAGGAAAACAAGCTCAGAAATCCCACTGATTCTACATTATGGTGGGTTATATAATTATTTCATTATATAGTACAATGTAATGATAATAGAAATAAAGTGCACAATAAATGTAATGCACTTGAATCAACCCAAAACCATCTCCCTGCCCTACTCTGCTCTGTAGAAAAACTGCCTTGCATAAATCCAGTCCCTGGTTCCAAAATGTTTGGGGACTGCTGTACTGCTGTATCTCCTGGGCTAAGAAGAGTACCTAACACATTCTATTAATTATCTATTTCTGTGTACCAAATTACCCAAACTTTAGAGCTTAACACAACATATATCACAGTTTTTGTAGGTTCCAGCTTAGGGTCTCTCGTGAGATTGCAGTCAAGATGTCATCTGATGGCTTGACTGTGGCTGGAAGATCCACTTCCAGGATGACTCACTCACAAGGCTTTGGCAGAAAGCCTCAGCAATCATCTGGCTATTGGCAAGAGGGCTCAGTTGCTCAGCAGTCTTTCTAAAGGGCTACTTGGGTGTCCTCAGGACAGGGCAGGGGTTTTCCCTCATAGCAAATAAGAGAGAGCAAGACCGAAGCTGCAATGTCTTCTACAGCCCAGTCTAGGGAGGCACATTCTGTCATTTCCACAATATCCTGTTTGATATGGTTTGGCTGTGTCCCCACCCAAATCTCATCTTGAATTGTAGCTCCCCTAATTTCCACGTGTTGTGGGAGGGACCCAGTGGGAGATAATTGAATCACGGGGGCAGTTTCCCCCATACTGTTCTTGTAGTAGTGAATAAGTCTGACAAGATCTGATGGTTTTATAAAGGGAAACCCCCTTCACTTAGATCTCATTCTCTCTCTTGTCTGCTGCCATGTAAGACATGCCTTTTGCCTTCCATCATGATTGTGAGGCTTCCCCAGTCATGTGGAACTGTGAGTCCATTAAACCTCTTTTACTTTATAAATTACCCAGTCTCAGGTATGTCTTTATCAGCTGTGTGAGAACAGACTAATATACTGTTACATGAGGCAGCCCTATGTATTGTGGAAGCAAACTACACATGGGCATAAATACCATCTTCAAGGCAGGCTGCCACACATACTTATAATGTTTCTTCAATAAGTGTATTTTGAGTTAATAAATTGTGTCATAATTTTATAATCCAACTTGTAGAGAGCCATCTTATTTCCAAATATTTGGGGAAGTTTTACCTTCCCAGCTCTACTTTCAGCTGTGTAAAAGTATATCCTATTTCATTTTTCAAATAGGATGTGAGAAACAGCAACCCAGGAATGATATTGTCTTAGTTCAATTTGTGCTGCTATAACAGCATAAACACTGACTGGGTAATTTATAATGAACAGAAATTTACTGGCTTAGTTCTGGAGGCTGGGAAGTCCAAACTCAAGGGGCTGATATCTTGCAAGAGCCTTCTTGCTGTGTCATCCTATGGTGGAAGGGCAAAGAGAAGGCAAGAGAGAAAGAAAGAGATGGAGAGAAAGATGGGGCCAGACCAAACTTGTCCCTTTATAAGGAACCTACTCCCAGAATAACGAATTCACTCACATGATAATGGCATTGATCCATTCATGAAGAGTGTCCTTCCATGACCCAAATACCTCTCATTAGGTCCCACCTCCCAAAACCACCACATTGGGGATCGAGTTTCCAACTCATGAAATTTAGGGGACGCATTGAAACTATAGAAGATATGGAGACTATATTTTTATTCATATTTGATTTACTTATAAGGACAACTGGACAAAATATTTTAAATTATTAGGTTGGTACAAAAGTAATTGGCATTTTTTCCATTAAAAGTAAAGGCAGAAACCACAATTATATTTGCACCAATCTAATAGCAGCTTTTCAGGAAACCTGATCATTGTGGTTGCTACTTATAGGTAACTTTACTAATAGGAATATTCAAATCTTTCCATCTGCGTAGGACTTCCTAGTTTGCAAGGTATCTTTCCATATGACCTCATTTGAACTCATAACAGCTCTGAAAAGAAGACAGGATAGATTTCATTACAACTCTATAGATAAGGACATCTGACCAGGTCCCAATTTCAATGAGAGGCAGAAACAGGAGTAGAACTTTGGCTTTCTTATTTCTAGTATCAGGAAAGAATTCAAGAAAGAACTGTGCATAAAGTAGGCTTAGCTATGCAGCAGAAAAGACAATCCCAATATCTCAATGGCTTAGAATAACAGGCATTTGTTTCTTGCTCTCGTAAGCCCAACGCAGGTGGGTTGACTTTCCAAGACAACTGCCCTTCATACATCAACCGAGTTATACATCTCTTCCCTCTTGTAGCTGCCCTTTGCTCCTTGGTTGCACACAGGGAAAAGAGTCTTGCAATGAAAATAAAACGCTTTGACCTAGGAATGATATGCATCCTTCTTGTCATAGCTCACAGGCCAGAACTAGTCACGTGGCCCTGCCTGAGTGCAAAGGGAAATGGTATTTGTAAGTTTCCTGTGTGCCCAAGGCATGGACGAGCACTAAAACTCTCTCCTATATTGAATAAATTGGATTTGAAGAAGTAGGAAAAAGCCCCTTGAGGGCACTTATGAAAACGATGTAAAGAAACATACACAGAATACCTCATCTTTTTGAAAACCTGGTGCTGGGGTCTCTCAAGATAGATTTTTATTATTTTATCCTGACAAAAGCCTGGTAAAGTAGACATTATCCCCTTTTTTATGGTTTTTGGTCATTGTAATTCATGGAAGTTATGTAATCTGCCCCAGAGCTCACATTAAGAAGTGGAGGGAACTCTGATTCTCTTGCTCTTCCTTTTCTCCAGCTCTCAATTTCATATAATGATCTTTTCTTCCATCCCATAAGAGGTTTAATTTTTAAGAGGAGCTTCTAGGGAGGGATACAAAAAGGCTGGCAATGTTTTATTTTTTAAAGCTGGGTGGTGAGTACACAGATGTTTATGTTCTTTTTATGTCTTAAGTATTTCAAAATACAATCTTTTTAAAAGGGGGTTGATAGAACCTGAGAACCAGTGATAAATTCTTCTTAAAAAGAGAAGCATTTTTAATGAATATTGGCAGCCAGAAAGTAGGACATACAGTACTCGTAACATTTATTGAGCCCATACTAGTGCTAGTTTTGAGTTTGTTTGTTTGTTTGTTTGTTCCTTGAGACAGGGTCTCACTCTGTCACCCAGGCTGGAATGCAGTGGTGCAATCATGGCTTACTGTAGCCTTGACTGCCAGAGCTCAAGCCATCCTCCCACCTCAGCCTCCAGAGTAGCTGAGACTACAGATGTGCACCACCACACCCAGGTAATTTTTAAATTTTGTGTAAAGATGGGGTCTCACTATGTTGCCCAGGCTGGTCTCAAATTCCTGGCCTCATGTGATCCTCCTGCCTTAGCCTCCCAAAGTACTGGGATTATAGGCATGAGCCTATCTGTGCCTGGCCAGATAGTTTTAAATAATTTCTTTACATATTTTATCTCATCCTTCCAACAACCCTGTGAGGTAGATACTATTATTATCCCCACGTTAATACGAGATGAGAAAACTGAAACAAGTACAGATTAAGTATTTTACCTAAGTCACACATCTATTAAGGGAAAAACTGGATTGTAACCAAGCATTCCGGCTTCAGGATACATACACATGACTACTATCCTGGAAAACCTCCCCTAAGAGGTGGACGATGAACCAAATACGCAGAGGTGGATGAAAATCTTTTGTGCTTCTCCAGCACAATGCGTGCTACATTCTCTAGACGTTTATGACCAGTTAAACAGGGAATTTAAAACAGTTTTCCCATAACAGAGAAAGACAAAGGGCTGGTGTTCTTGGCAGGAAATTCAAAGAAATATTTAATGCAAGGGCTGACTCCCTTGGACCGGATGAAGGGGAAGAGCAGGTAATAATAGAGGGTTCTATGGATCGCGGAAACTTCCTGGGCAAGGAGGGTGGAACTGGGGAGGCGTTTATGAATTCCTGAAGGTCAAGCGATCTAGCCCAGCTGGGGTTTTCTCCTGCTTGGATAGGGGTGCTATAAAAGCGCAGTTTGGGATTACTACTGTCGCCACTGCTCACCAAATTAAGTTATTCCGCGAGTGATCTTCTCGTCGCCATCCTCACTCCAACACACACCCATTGACACACTCGGGTTCGGCTGTGCGGTGCAACGGAATTCCCAGGTGGGACGCCAGAGCAGAAAGAGAGCCAGGCGGCGGGGCGGGGGCACAGTCCGCCTGGAGGATCACCGCCAGGGGGCACTCTCTCCGAACTCGGCCGCTCTGTCTCCTCCCCGGCGCGCTCCCTGCCCCTAGCTCCCCGCAGCCAGCAGAGAAGGCGGAAGCAGTGGCGTCGGCAGCTGGGGCTTGGCCTGCGGGCGGCCAGCGGAGATGGCGAAGGCGCCCTCTGGACCCAGAGTTTGACGTCCAAGCAGCCTCGTCTCGGCGCGCAGTGTCTGTGTCCGTCCTCTACTAGCGCCTTGGCTGAGCGGAGTCGTGGGGTTGTGGGGGAGCCCTGCCCGCCTGGTTCGGCCTCCCAGCGCACTAGAGCGGTGAGTCTCCTTCAGGCGCCTCCTCCTGGCGGCCGCGGCCTCGCTTCCCAGCCGTCAGGGACGCCGCCCCCGCCCCTTCGTTCTCGGCAGGTCGGGGACGCAGTCCCTGTCCCCTCGTTTCCCACCAGTCGGGGACGCCTCCCCTGTCCCTTCGCTTTTCACAGGTCAGGGACGCCGCCCCTACCCCCTTGCTTCCCACAGGTGGGGGACGCCGCCCCTGTCCTCTCGCTTCCCGCTGGTCGAGGACGCCGTTCCCTGCCCCTCGCTTCCCGCAGGTCGGGACGCCGCCTCTGTCCCCACGCTTCCCACAGGTCGGGGACACCGTTCCCTGTCCCCTGACCTCTGCTCCCCAGGCCTCCTCTTCCTCGCTCACTCCACCCCCTAAAAAACCCCGCGTCGCCTTCCTCAACCTCGCTCCCCTCAACTCCGCTTTTTCCCCTTCCCAGATAAGGAAATTGCCTCGTGCAGTTTTCCGCTCCTTGGAGCGAACACCTGCTTAAATTTTTAAAAAATCCTTTACGTTCCTGGCGACTCCGTCTGTCACTGTCATGGGAAAGCTATTTTTGGATTCCCTGTTGAACTCGACAGCAGCGAGTTTAAAAAAAAAAAAAAAGGCTCAGATGACATGAATGTTTCCTCCCCCGCCCCTACACTCGGTAGTTCGAGCGATTGCTCCAGACTCCGGGTTGATAAAGCTGTTCCTAGTATTTGGCTTAAGGGAAACTCCAGCTTAGTTAGGACTGTCTTGAATGTGAACAGAAAGCACCTAAAGTATTGGCAGCTTCGCTGTAGGGTATTTAATTGTTTCTTTCTCTGAGAGCAGATAACTATTACTGAACGTCTTGTTACACAGGTTCCATGTAGAAACGAGAAAAACTGGTAAAGAAATGCTGTGTTGGCCTTGTGAACTTGGCCGCTATCATTTCATTCATTCTCCTTTGATTACTGGGGAAGGGAGAGGGGCTTTTCAGATTTTGAGGTTGAGGGTATAGGTAGGAACAATGTGGCCTCTTTTGTGACTCTAAGAAGGAGTCCGGCATGTGGTGGGTACAGGATCACATCAGAGTTTCAGCCTGCATGCACCACAGTATTTCAGAATTGTAACATGAGCTCTTCGCTGTGATAAATTTGAGCATGTGATGCCGATATACTTTTGGCCACTTAGATTTGGAGAGAAGTTCAAATCCTTGCCTCCTGGAGCAGAGTAAATAGTGCCCAGGAAGGGGAATGCCCCGTGAATTTGGATTCAAAGTTAAGGCACAACAGTTGAATATTTTGCATCATCTCTTGGCCATTGGAGTACATTTGTAGGTCTTCACACTTTAGAAATTTAAGAAGCCGGTAAACAGTTTCTGTTTCTAAAGCTAGTAGCAAATTAAAGATAATTTCTCATATTTTCTTTACATGGTTTTACTTTAATAAGTTACATGTTTACTCATGTATGAATTTCAGTTGACTTAAAATTGACTCATTTAAGACATAACTTGTTGACTTCTTTTAACTTGGCACATACCTCCTTAGCATCTGCCTTGGAGGACAAACTTTTTGTAGATTATCCTACTTCCCTCTCCCCCAAGACATGTTACAGTATTCTCTTTTAATTATAATGTACACCCAGATACTAATTTGTGAATTTAAGTCATGATTTATGACAAGGCTGTTTTCAATACTACTCATTTTACAGCTGAAATAAGTTAGCAGTAGTTAACATTCCACAATCTTTAAGGTAGTGCTTATCATACTAGATTTCGCAACTGCAAAAGGGAATTACAATCAGGACACTCTTAACATACAAATTAAGGAACAATTTATACTTTGTTCCATCCCTTTATTAATTCCCGTAGAAAGCCACGTAAGTATACTAGTAGAATAGAGGCTGTAAGAAATTTTTATTTTAGGCCTGGCATAATGGCTCATGCCTGTAATCCCAGCACTTCGGGAGGCTGAGGCGGGAGGATAGCTTGAGACCAGCCTGGGCAACATGGCAAAACCCTGTCTCTACAAAAATATACAAAAATTAACCAGGCTTGGTGGCACACACCTGTAGTCCCAGCTACTTGGGAGACTGAGGTGGGAGGATCACTTGAGCCCAAGAGGTGGAGGCTGCAATGAGCCATGATTGCGCCACTGCACTCCAGCCTGGGCAATAGAGCAGGACCCTGACAAAAAAAAAAAAACGTGTGTATGTATACATAAATACACAAATACATAAAATACCTGTATATAGGTATTATATATGTGTATATATACATGTATACAGGTATTATATATGTGTATATATACATATATACAGGTATTATATGTGTATATATACACATATATACAGGTATTATATGTGTATATATACACATACATATAATACCTGTATATATGTGTATATATACACATATATATAATACCTGTATATATGTATATATACACATATAATACCTGTATACATGTGTATATATACACATATAATACCTGTATACATGTGTATATATACGCATATAATACCTGTATACATGTGTATATATACGCATATAATACCTGTATACATGTGTATATATATGCATATAATACCTGTATACATGTGTATATATACATGTGTATATATACCTGTATATATGTATAACGTATATGTATTATAATGTATAACGTATATGTATTATACATTATGTATAACGTATATGTATTATACATGTCTATATGTATAACGTATATGTATTATACATGTTTATATGTATAATGTGTATATATGTATTATACATGTCTATATGTATAATGTGTATATAGGTATTATACATGTCTATATGTATAATGTGTATATATGTATATATACATATATAAATGTATATATAAAATATATATATTTTACAAAAACATATTCTTACTTATATAAAATCAAAGTTCTATCTCCAGCCTGCTTCTGTAGCAGCTCCTATGACACAGTAGGAGGTTAAAAAGTAAAAAAAAAAAATCCTGATAGAGCACTATATTTTCTGCATGCATGCCAGATCATCTTTTATTTACTTCTGTAGCTGACACAAAGCACTTTTTGTTCTTCTCTTAGTGTTAGTTATCATTATAATTAAGTTAGAAAGGTGGTTTTTCCTTAAGTCATTGCAATCCTTAAAACTAAAGGGACAGACTGTTTTACCAAAGAAAGAGGAAAGAAAATGCTAAGTGGCAGTCAAGAATTGTTTTTAACTTAATTTTCCCTTTATGTCTAGTTACATGGAACTATATACTATGGACTTAAAGCATGACTATATGAAAAAGTTTATTTGGAAAATAGAAAGCTTCTGAATTGCTTCTTAAAGCATGGAAAGTAATGTGAAACTTGAAGGCAAATAGATTTTGAACATGCTCACTTTTATGTGTCACACTGCATTCCCACAGTGGAGTTCCTTTTAAGGAATTATAACTGATTAGACAGATTTTCTTAGGAACACATTAGCTATAAAAGGTCTCTTCAGACCTAAAGACCTTCAAGCCTTTTGAATTGGACTGGAAGCAGGCAGTGTGTAGACTATCCAATAAACTACATTTTAAACTGGACATTTGGGCAGAAAAGAAAAGATACACCTAGCTTCATAATTTCTGCCTTTGTCTTCTGGCCAGCACTTGGATATATGTCATACAACAAATAACAAATACTAATTTCTCAAAAGTGATTTTACTTAAAAAAAAAAATGGTTCAAGACTGAAATATACCTGATGTTGTCAAGAGTAGAGAAAATGGACTCTTGCACATATACTGTGCTTGTGTGAGTGGAAATTATGATGTCTTTGATACATATTGGATAACCAGCATTATCTATCAGAAAGCTTAAAAAGTTACATACCCTCTGATCCAACAATTCTACCTCTAGGAAATTTACCTAAGGAAATAATTGGACACAAAAATGTACAGATATACCTCATTTTATAGCACTGGTTTTTTGCACTTCACGGATACTGGTTTTTTTTTTTTTTAACATATTGAAGATTTATGTCAACTCTGTGTTGTGCAAGTCTTTCCACGCCATTTTTCCAACAGCATGTGCTCACTTTGTATTTGTCACATTTTTGTAATTCTTGCAATATTTAAAACTTTATTATGTCTGTTACAGTGATCTGTGATCAGCGATCTTTGATGTTACTATTGTAATTGTTGTTTTGGAGTACATGAACCACACCCATATGAGATGGTGAACTTAATAAATGTGAGAGCTCTGACTCCTCCACTGACCAGCTGCTACCCTTACTGTCCCTCTCCTCAGGCCTCCCTACTCCCCTGAGACACAGCAATATTGAAATTAGACCAATTAATAATCCTACAATGGCCTCTAAGTGTTCAAATAAACCAAAGAGCCACATGTCTGTTACTTTAAATCAAAAGCTAGAAATAATTATGCTTACTGAAGAAGGCACATCAGAAGCCAAAATGGGCCATTTAGCCAAGTTGTGAATACAAAGGAAAAGTTTTTGAAGGAAATGAAAAGTGGTACTCCAGTGAACTCACTAATAAGAAAGTGAAACAGCCTTATTGCTGATATGGAGAAAGTTGTAATGGTCTGGATGGAAGATCAAACTAGCCACAACATTTCCTTAAGCCAAAACCTAATCCAGAGCAAGGTCCTAATCCTCTTCAATTCTGTAAAGTTTGAGAGAGGTGAGGAAGCTGCAAAAGAAAAGTTGGAAGCTAACAGAGATTGGTTTATGAGGTTTAAGGAAAAAAACCCATCTCCATAACATAAAAGTGCAACATGAAACAGCAAGTGTTGATGTAAAACTACAGCAGATTATCCGGAAGATCTAGCTACGATCGTTGATGAAGGTGGCTACACCAAACAACAAATTTTCAGTGTATACAAAACAGCCTTTTATTGGAAAAAGATGCCACCTAGGATGTTCATAGCTACAGACAAGTCTGTTCCTGGCTTCAAAATTTTAAAGGACAGGCTGATGCAGCTGGTGAATGTGAGTTGACACCAGTGCTCATTTACACTTTTGAAAATCCTAGAGCCCTTAATAATTATACTAAATCTACTCTGCCTGTGCTTTATAAAGGTAACAACAAAGCCTGGATGACAGCATATCTGTTTACAGCGTAGTTTACTGAATATTTTAAGCCCACTGTCAAGAACTGTTCAGGAAAAAGAGATGCCTTTCAAAATATTACTGCTCATTAACAATGCACCTAATCACCCAAGAGCTGTGATGGAGATGTTCAAGAAGATTAATGTTGTTTTCATGCCTGCTAATATAACATTCATTTTGTAGCCCATGGATCAAGGAGTCATTTAGACTTCCAAGTCTTATTGTTTAAAACATGCATTTCATAAGGCTATAGCAGCCATAGAGAATGAGTCCCCTGATGGATCTGGGCAAAGTAAATTGAAAACTTTCTGGAAAGGATTCACCTTTCTAGATGCCGTTAAGAACATTTGTGACTCATGGGAGGAGGTCAAAATATCAGCCTTAACCGGAGTTTGAAAGAAGTTGAACTTGAAAGAAGCCCTCATGGTTGACTTTGAGGGGTTCAGGACTTCATTAGAAGTCACTGAAGATAGTAGAAATAGCAAGAGAACTAGAATTAGAAGTGGAGTCTGAAGATATGACTGAATTTCTGCAGTCTCATAAAAAACTTGAACAGATGAGGAGTTGCTTCTTATGGATGAGCAAACAAAGTGGTTTTATGAGATGGAATCAACTGGTGAAGATGCTGTGAACATTGTTGAAATAACAAAGGATTTAGAATATTCTACAAACTTAGTTGATAAAGCAGTGGCAGAATTTGAGAGGATTAATGCTATTTTTGAAAGAAGTTCTTGTGGGGTAAAATCAGACAGCATCACATGCTACAGAGAAATACTTCATGGTAGCAAACTTCATTGTTGTATTAAGAAATTTTCACAGCCCCCCCCAACCATCAGCAGCCACCAACCTGATCAGTCAACAGCCATCAACATTGAGGCAGGACCCTCTACCAGCACAAAATATTACAGCTCGCTGAAGGCTCAGATGATCACTAGCATTTTTTAGCAATAAGGTGTTTTTCAATTAAGGTATATACATTGTCTTTTTAGACATAATGCTATTGCACACTTAATAGACTATATAGTGTAAACATAACTTTGGGAAACAAAAAATTGTATTACTTTATTATGGTATTTGGATTATTGCGGTGGTTTGGAACTGAATCCAAAATGTCTGAGTATGCCTGTATATGGGAATAAAATAACAGGATATATACCCTACTGTAATAATAATAAAAATAACAAAGGATATATACCCTACTGTAGCATAACAGCATTATTTGTCCTCAGATTTGGAAGGTATAAAGGGGGCCCTATACCATATTTTATGACCCAGCTGTAGTGACTAGTTCTGCTATTTTCTGCTGTCTTGGCATCGTTTGCTTCCTTTCAATATGTATGAACCTTCCCTAGGAGTCCACATCAAATATAGCAAGGCTATGGGGGCTATTTTTAACTTCGGGAATACCGTATCAAAACTAAATAAGCCACAGCTGGGCTCGGGGGTTCATGCCTTAATCTCAACACTTTGGGAGGCCAGGGCAGGTGGATCGTTTGAGGTGAGGAGTTCCAGACCAGCCTGGCCAACATGGCAAAACCCCATCTCTACTAAACACAAAAATTAGTTGGGCATGGTGGCGGGTGCCTGTAATCCCAGCTATTGGGGAGGCTGAGGCGGGAGAATTGCTTGAACTCAGGAGGCAGGGGTTGCAGTGAGTCGAGATTGTGCCATTGCACTCCAGCCTGAGCGACAGAGTGAGACTGTCTCAAAAAAAAAAAAAAAAAAAAAAGTAAACCACATGCCAAATTTCTTTGCAGATTCTTTGGAATTCTGTCAATGTAGTGTAGTAGTGCTGGACAGACCATGTTTAATAGTAGCTGTGGCCAGCACTTTAGTGTAGTAAAATAAAGACAAATAAATTTTAAATGCAGCTTCATGGACAAATTGGTCAAAACATGGATAAAATAGTGTAGTACAAAGTGCAAAGCTCCAAGGTCAGGTAGACTTGGGTTCTGATCCCAACTCTGTTACTTATTAGTTGGGTAGTCTTAGGTAAGTTACTTAACCTTTTAAGCTCCATAGTTACCACTTTGAAAAGTGGTGACAACAAAACTTAAATAAAACACTACATAAAGTTGTTGTAATAACTCATTCTTACTGCCTGGCACTGTTCTAAGTGCTTTGCACATATTAACACATTTAATCCTCTCAGTAACTCAGGTGGATTTTATTGTTAGAACCATTTTACAGATGAGAAAATTGAAGCACAGAAAGGTTATATAATTTGCCCAGCTCATAAATGGAAAAAAAGAGTTAAATTCATATCATTCAATTCCAGCACCTGAGCTCATCACCACTTGTTAGCACTGCCTTTCCAGCCAGAATAGTGCCTCATTGTAGGCGGTCATCAAGTGCTACTCAGAATCTTTGAAAAGAATAAAAAGGTATTTGTAGTGGTAAAAGGATTGAGTACTACTGTCTTAATCCTCGACTTGGTGAAGTGGCAGCCAGGAATTTTATATAAAAGTGAGACAAGCAGGAGAATATGACTGGAGGCCTACATTCTGTTTCTTGAATGACATCTGGCACATACCAGAAATTTTTTTCAAAAGTAATTATTTAAAATATAGATGTGGTTACATGGGCTGTGAATTGCTTTTAAATATTAGCTTCTCTCTTGTAAATACTATAATGGTTTAGAATTTGAGGGTATCTCCTCTGCTCATGAAACCAATAGTTTTCCATAGGCAGACAAAACATCACTTGTTTTTCCAGTCATTAATAATGAAACATAGTCACTTGACCTGACTGAAGGCAGAAGGACATAAAAATACACTTATTCAATTCTATTTTTAATACCTAATAGAAATCTGCACACTGAGCATTTGGAAGTCCTTACAGAATTTTAGGCCTAGAAGAAGAAACCAAGATCTAAATGGTTAAGTAACTTGCACTAAATCACACATCTAATAGTGGCACATGATCACCTGATTCCTTGTGTACTGCTTTTCCTGGCACTGAGCTGCTAGCCATACTATTCCCTTCAGCTCAGGATACTTGAAGGAACTTCAACAACATGGATAAGTTCTTTAGCGATGCTTAGTGAACACTTACTGTATGAAAAATCTTGTGCTAAGTACTGAGGAAATGGAAATTAAAATATTTAGCTCGATCACAGGAAACAAACATGTAAACAGATAATTGTGATATAGAAGAGTATTACAACTGAGGTGCTTGTCCTTTTTTAACTTTATATGCTGTCATTCTACTAGATCATGGACTTCTGAAGGGACCCAGCTTTCTTTGTGTGCACCAAGTGATTTGCACAAATAATAATATATATATTTATTGAAGGAGAGAATCAGGTAACTTACAATAATCATGAAAAAGCTCAAAACACTTTTAAAAGTTTTCTGTAAATAACATTAATACAGCTGATGTACATGAATTAAAAAGTGACTTGTATAGATAAGCTATGATATATATGTGTGGGGTGTGAGTGTGTGTGTTACTTATAAAGGCATTTTTTTCTTGCTATTGCTACAGAGCAAGTGATAATCAAGTTACTATGAGTCTGCTAAACTGTGAAAACAGCTGTGGATCCAGCCAGTCTGAAAGTGACTGCTGTGTGGCCATGGCCAGCTCCTGTAGTGCTGCAACAAAAGATGATAGTGTGGGTGGAACTGCCAGCACGGGGAACCTCTCCAGCTCGTTTATGGAGGAGATCCAGGGATATGATGTAGAGTTTGACCCACCCCTGGAAAGCAAGTATGAATGCCCCATCTGCTTGATGGCATTACGAGAAGCAGTGCAAACGCCATGCGGCCATAGGTTCTGCAAAGCCTGCATCATAAAATCAATAAGGTACGTGAGCATAAGAAACAGTGGTGTCCTATAACAGAACCAGATGCAGAGAACATTGTTACATAGAACATGGAACATCCCAAAAGTAGTCTTACACATAAAAAGCTACTTAGGAAAAAAGAACAATGGACAGAAAATTGAGAAAGTTAGATTCTTATCCCAGTTTCCACCGTTGTGTGAAAAGTGACTTCAATCTCCTCCTCTCTTGACCCTTGGATAAATAAGTAAATAATTTGCTACTTTTACTTAAAGCAATTCTAATGCAGACTGGGGAGTGACTCTATGCTTTAAAGAAAATAGTATTTTTTAAATGTACCTTAAATTATGATGCTACTAGATAAGGATAATCTCAACCACAGAAAGAATACTGACCCTATAAGTGATCAGTTATTGTGATTTTAGGCATGTTAAATCTTGTCTATTACCTAAAGTGTATGGTCAACTGTAAAATTACCAGTATTTTTAAAGAAAGTATTAACTGAAGGCTCTACCTTTATAATATATCCAAAATCCAGTCCCTTCTCACTTCCTCCCTCTGCTACCACCCTGTTGTGACTCACCACCAGCTCTCTAACAGGCCTCCTGCTTTCTATTCTTGTCTTCTTCCAGGCTGTTCTCAATACAGCAGCCGGAGTGAACCTAGTAAAATAAGTAAGATGATGTCATCTCTGCTCAGACCATTGTAGCAGGGTATCTGGGAGTAAAAGCTAAAATCCTTCTAAGACCCTGTATGAGAGGCCCATGATTCATTTCCTGACCTCTTCTCTGCTGCACTCTTTGTCCTTCTACCCGTTCATTCCCTCTTTGCTATCCCTTGAACATGTCAGGCATGCTCCTGCCTTGGTGAGTGGCTTTAGCTCTTCTGTTTGCAACACTCTTGCCACAGCTAGCCCCTTAACTCTTCTACTTTGGCTCAAATCTCACCTTCTCATAGGTCTCCTCACCACCCTATTTATACCACAGTGTGGTTCCACCCTTCTTGCCGAACACTCCCAATCTCTCCACCTGGCCCTACTTTTCTTTTTTCCCTTAGCACTTTCTGCCTTCTAAAGCACCAAATAATTTATGTGTTTATTGTCTGCCCCACTGGATGATAAGCTCCTTGAGAGCAAAGTATTAGATCTGTTTTATTGATTTTTCCCAAGTTCTGGAAATAGTGCCTGACCCATAGTAGATGATCAGTAAATCATGGTAGCTTTAACTGAATGAAAGTTACCATTCCTTTAACTGAATGAAAGTTACCATGCAATTTCCATGGAAATAGATACATTTTACTATAATTCAAAAGTACATGGGAATTTTTTAGGTGACTAAGGAGTCCTATACAGGACAAAAAATTGGATGAAGGGGGGCAGATTTTATGTTCTTCAATAAATAGCCACCTAGTTATATTAGTGAATTCATTATAAGTCTGTCCTGGCAATTTGTTAGTCTCCAGAGTTTTTATCTGCCAACTTTTACGTTAACTTTTCTATAAAACTTGAATTTAAGAGTAACTACATCCATACTCGGGACTTGGCTTAATTTAAACCACAAAAGATAGTGTCTTGTTTCAATTTTGGGGAAAGATGTATTACACAGTGCTGACTTAACAAGATCTATTTTGGGTAGATTTTCTCAACCTCGACATTATTTTATTTTATTTTATTTTTGAGATGGAGTCTTGCTCTGTCTCCCAGGCTGAAGTGCAGTGGCGCGATCTTGGCTCACTGCCATGCCCAGGAAGGTAGCTAATCTTCAGCAGCTTTTTAATAGCAAGATGTTCATGAAAGTAGTGGGACAGTGGTCTGAAAAGGAAATACAACCCACAAGAAGAAGTCTGAGGCTTTTTTTTTTCTGTCTCCCTGTAAGCTTTTTAAAAATGAACACTTAGCTCCAGTGTTCTTAAAGGAACTGCTCTGAAATTTCTCATTGAGTATGTTCATTCAAGGAATCAAAGTGCATCTCAATACAATCCCATTTTCTTTTTCTGAGGATAGTTTTTTCCATCATAAGAAAGAATAAACCACTGAGAAGCAGGACATAGAGTTCCTTTAACTTTCTGTAACATTGGACCCTAGACATACAAATAAAGGAAACTTTTGTTGCCTGTTAGCTGGAGTGTTATAGTGACTATTTCAGAGTAAACTTTAAAATGTGACCTCATGGAGGTACTGCTAACTGCTTAAATTTTTACTTATGACTGAGCAATTGCATTATAGACATGTTATTAGTACTGTGAGAAGCATATTCCGTCTTTCTAGTGTATTGTATAGGCGTGACAACAGAGGCCAGACTGCCAAAATTCCCATTCTTTCACTTCATTTTACACCAATCAAAATATCTTATTCAGCGAATTTTCCTCAAAAAGCTGGAATCTATCCCACCATATAAAAATCCCTTAGCTTTTGATAGGTTATCAGTATGCTGCTAGTTGTACTCATTTCATAAAAGAACAGTTTGTAAGCTGTCCATAAAAGGACAGTTTGTTTTGGTGACCTGCAATATACTGTGTTAAATTGTTTTTCCTTATGAAACAGTAAATGGAGAATTTATATATGGTGAATTAAAGTTGTTTGGATTTTCTAATGCGACTATTTAAATCTAATTGTGTGTATTTTGTTTCTGTTAGGGATGCAGGTCACAAATGTCCAGTTGACAATGAAATACTGCTGGAAAATCAACTATTTCCAGACAATTTTGCAAAACGTGAGATTCTTTCTCTGATGGTGAAGTGTCCAAATGAAGGTTGTTTGCACAAGATGGAACTGAGACATCTTGAGGTATTAAAGTTCTTTTCTAGCTCTTAGCACATGTATAAAAGGAAGTTCCTACAGAATAGGGACTTTTCTGTGTCCATTTGTGTATTGCCAGTACCTAGCATATGATGATTGCTTAATAAATTCTTGCTGAATTAATGCCAGCCCTTTAATTATTGAATATAAATGTAAGTAGAACCCAGAAATATACTGTTTTATCTACTCTGGCTTTGCCCAGCAGTAATTTTTAAAAAAAATCAGTATTGTTTCATAAGCTTTTGGTGAGCTTTATCTGCAGTAAACCTGAGGAGCATTTTAAATACAGGTGTCGGCCAGGCACAGTGGCTCACGCCTATAATCCCAGCACTTTGGGAGGCTGAGGCGGGCAGATCATGAGGTCAGGAGTTCGAGACCAGCCTGACCAATATGGTGAAACCCCGTCTGTTACTAAAATTACAAAAATTAGCCAGGCATGGTGGCGCGCACCTGTAATCCCAGCTACTCAGGAGGCCAAAGCAGGAGAATCACTTGAAACCAGGAGGTAGAGGTTGCAGTGAGCCAAGATCACGCCACTGCACTCCAACCTGGGCCACAGAGCGAGACTCCGCCTCAAAAAAAAAAAAAAAAATTACAAGTGTCACATTTTAATTTTACAATTTCATTTTTGTCATTTTGAAATAAGCAGTAATTCCCAGGTAATCACCTCAGTATCCTCATTATACTTTTTTCTCTCTGTTTTTCTAAATTGTGCATTTTATTATGAACTAAATGGAATACTCCTATAGTTTGAGATTAACGGAAACAATCAGATTATAAAATAATTTGCTTTTATACTAAATAGATCAATTATTAGCTTGGTGATTTTTACCAGAAATTAAATATTAGTGTTATATTTGAAATTAAATGTTTAAGACAGATATGCTACTTGCTCCTTTTACTTATTAGCTCTTAAAAGAGAGTGGCCTTTTTGACACAGTAATAAATTGATAAATAGGAAATCTGACTTCTTTCCAACACTCTTTGCTAATTGGATGCATGGACTTGAGAATTCACATTCTTTGTATAAATTTGCAATCCACGACCATTTTAAAAAATTCACTAAAGATGTTCATATTGTGAATGGTTCTGTGGTGTGCACTAGACAAAGTAGGTTCAGTAGCCTGCTGAAAGAGAACAGTTATGATTAGGAGAGATTATATGTAGAAGACTTCAGAGTTGGCTAATACTAATCCATTATTTTTTTAATTATAGGATCATCAAGCACATTGTGAGTTTGCTCTTATGGATTGTCCCCAATGCCACCGTCCCTTCCAAAAATTCCATATTAATATTCACATTCTGAAGGATTGTCCAAGGAGACAGGTTTCTTGTGACAACTGTGCTGCATCAATGGCATTTGAAGATAAAGAGGCATGTACTAACTTGGATTTGTTAAATTCACTACCTCTTAAAACATCGTTCTTAAATGTGTACTCGAGGGGGTTAGCAGTAGATAAGGATGTGACTCCAACTCTGAGTCTACATTATCAATTTTGGGAAAAATGATTTCTAAGAAAAAGAAGGTTCAATAAGCCATCTTAGTATATAAGTGTAGAATTTGTATTTGCATGTCTTTCTTAAAAAAAAAATTTATACTAGTTATCACTATTGTAGATATGCAAGTACCAGAACTTCTAGGAAAGGCATATGCCGATTAGCTTTCCTGTGTGATAGTTTAATAACCAATTTTGGATTGGAGACAAACAAGTAGATTAAGATAAGATGTACACAAAATTATTTTGAAAAAGAGAATAGGTTGTTATAACTATTACGAAGAATAAAACTCACAAAGTATGTTTCCTTGATGATACTTCATCGTGCTGTGTATATAATGTATTTACTTCTCACTTTGTATGTTAAATTTAAAAGTTTATCCTTCTTTTTTTTTTTTTTTTTGGAGATGGAGTTTCACTCTTGTTGCCCAGGCTGGAGTGCAATGGCGTGATCTCAGCTCACCACAGCCTCAGCCTCCTGGGTTCAAACGATTCTTCTGCCTCAGCCTCCTGAGTAGCTGGGATTACAGGCATGTGCCACCTTGCCCGGCTAATATTTTTGTATTTTTAGTAGAGACGAGGTTTCTCCATGTTGGTCAGGCTGGTCTCGAACTCCCGACCCCAGGTGATCCGCCCGCCTCGGCCTCCCAAAGTGCTGGGATTACAGGCACGAGCCACCATGCCAGGCCAAAAGTTTATCTTTTAAAAAGAAATTTGGAGTGCCTAACAGCATCATGATTATAGGACAGTTTTTATATTCAGAAACTGAGATAGACTTGTATTAATAGTGCCAATAGAAAAAACTAACACTGAAATCTAAGCCCTTGATCCCTATCCTGTGTATACTTTCATAAAATAACCTACTATAATTTATGTTCTTTCATTCTATTACTTAGATACTTCCTTAAACTACAGTGTTTATAAATTCACGTTGGCAGTTTTTCCCCACTTTGAGATCAAGCATATTATATCCATTACATTGATAAAATATTCAAAAAAAGTCAGCTAACTTGGTATAAATGTAGAGAAGTCTCAGTCATAGAGTAAAATGACAACTGTGTTTTTTTTTTTTTTTTTTTGAGACGGAGTTTCACTCCTGTTGCCCAGGCTGGAATGCAATGGTACAATCTCGGCTCACCACAACCTCTGCCTCCTGGGTTCAAGCGATTCTCCTGCCTCAGCCTCCCAAGTAGCTGGGATTACAGGCGTGCACCACCACGCCCAGCTAATTTTGTATTTTTAGTAGAGACGGGGTTTCTCCCTGTTAGGCTGGTCTCGAACTCCTGACCTCAGGTGATCTGCCCTCTTTGGCCTCCCAAAATGCTGGGATTACAGATGTGAGCCACCTCGCCTGGCCCGAAAACTCCTTTCTAAACTTTAGTAAATTAGATTGACTTAACCTGGAAGGCTAATTATTTCTCAGCACATCAACTAAAGTCATTATATTCTAGAAAATAAGGCTCACCCTTCTGGGGCATATGAGAACCTGAGCACCAAACCCTCATGTCCTAATAAAAGATTTGTTCTTTAACTCTACTGACAAGAAATTTTAATTAAATCATCATGCTGCTGCAGAAAATTTTTGGAAGAAGATTACCTTTGGAGAATTATAGCCTCGGCAGATGATGTCCAAAGTAGATACAGGTGTACCGCCTCAGGATAAAAGGAAGGGATTTGAAAAATTATTTTTTATATACTACCCTGCTCTTTTAAAGAGCTGGAAGGTCGAATGAATCTCATTATTACACTGGGAAAGAGAAAGAAAATAGCCTTTATATATTACTTTCACTGACTTGCTTTGTACAAATTGATGTCCTTATTTGTTTATAGTGAAAAATTGCTTTTTATCAAAATTAGTTGTTTTCACTTTTTCAGATATTCTCATGCTTTAATTATATTTCTCTAATAAAATTCAGATCCATGACCAGAACTGTCCTTTGGCAAATGTCATCTGTGACTACTGCAATACTATACTCATCAGAGAACAGGTATTATTCATTTTCATAAATTATTATTTCATAAACAGCTTAAAGAAGTGAATTAGGTTTTTTAATTGAAAATTTAAATCAATAAGGCAAAGAAATACAGATTGAAGAAGTATTAGAGCTGTGTGAAAATTTTTTATATAAATTAATATAAGTAATAAATACTTTCAGTGAGAACAAAACATCAAGCCCTTTTTAAGAACTTAAAATTCCTAGGTCATTAATGTAATACCTGTGCTTTTGTATATTCATAAAAGTTCCCAACAAAACCAATTTTAAGATAAAAATAATCAAAAGTAAGGGTCCCCATTTAAAGAAAGAAAAAACTAAGATATATATATATTTACACACTGTGAAATGAGGATCTCAAGTGTCCAGAGATTGGCTGAAAGAATAAGAGGGAACAATGAAATAAAGGAAAGCAGTTCTGTTCAGTAGGAGAATATTATTTGTAGCTGTAATCCCTGAGGCATACAGGGAAGTTTTCAGATTTTCAGGACCTGTAGCCCTTCTGTTCAGTTGTCCTGTAGGCCACTGACCGGGCATCATTAGAAGTGGTAATTATAATAGAAAATTATATGGTGGGTTTTTTTTGTTTTTTGAGATAGAGTCTCAGGCTCACTCTGTTGCCCAAGCTGGAGTGCACTGACACAATCATGGCTCACTGCAGCCTCAAATTCCTGGCTCAGGCGATCCTCCTACCTCACTCCCCCAAAGAGCTGGGACTACAGGCGTGCACCACCATGCCTGGCTAATTTTTTATTTTTTTAGATTTTTTGTAGAAATGGGGTCTTGATATATTGCCTAGACTGGTCTTGAGCTCCTGAGCTCAAGCAGTCTACCCACTTTGGCCTCCCACAGTGCTGGAATTATAGGTGTGAGCCACCAAGCCCAGCCCAAAGATTGTTTTGACTATTAGTAGAGAAAGGAAAATTCCATCTGATTGCTATCTTCTGACATTTGGGAGTTACCCACAAAATATGAATATTAACCATTAAATATTTATATACCCATGAAATCTGTAAACCCAGAGATCATTATTGATATACCTTACTGAGAAGCAGCAAGCAAAACCTGTCACTGGACAAGTTTGTTAACCTTAAAATGTTTTCATTAGTTTGTTAACAGACTCTTAATTTTTCCACCAAAGCCTTAATTCGAAGGTGTTAAACTTCTTTTGCTTATGAAGTCCTAACTCGTTTTCCTTTTTGCTCTCTTTTAGTATTTAAAGGAAACCATGCAACAAATTAAAACCCAGCAAAAGAAAATACAGGAAAAAACCCTAGGCTAAGAGGCAGAAAACCTGGGTTTTAGTCCTAGGTTTAAACTGTATTAACTGTGGTTTTAACTGTGGCCTCTCATCTTTAACAAGTTGACATTCTAAATAGATCTGGGATCAGCAAACTGGCCTGCCAGCTAGATCTGTCTCACTACCTGTTTTTGTAAATAAAGTTTTATTGAAAGACAGTCATGCCCATGTGCATATGTCTTGTGTATGACTACTTTTGTATGACAATGGTAGAGTTTAATACTTGGGACAGAGGCAGTACAGCCCGTATTTACTATCTGATCCTTTACAAAAAATTTTATTGGCCCCTGTTCTACACTGTTCCCTCTGGAGAAATGAAGGGTTGAATTATAATAAATGGTCTCAGGTACTTCCTGTTTGAAATATCTACAACTATAGCTACATTAAATTTCTAAAGGGAATTTGGCACCTCTTTGAAAAAATATGATTGGGTATAATGGATCTTACCTTAGAGAATGTGTCTTAGAGTCCCAAAATCCAGGGCTGAGACTTTCTTTAGAGCTTTTATTAATGTGTTTAAAGTACCTTCTAACATCTCAGTCTCCCCATTGTAGCTGAAATATGCCCAGCTTAACAAAAGTTAAGAAGAGTTTTGAAAGGTGGTCAAAGATGATTTTTGAAAGGTGGTCATGAGGCAAGTATGGGTGTAGTCAGTGGCTTCAGTGCATGCAGTTGACTGGTTCCTATTAAATGGCCTAGACCATAGTGGGAGTCTTAATCCAGTTTGCATTTGTAGCTATTGTCAGGTGTTTTTTTCTGTAAAGTGCCACTAGAGGGTGCCAGTTCCCAGCAAGAGGAACAAATTCATTTTCCTGAAATGAATTTTGAATAATTGGAGGGGATATTATGAGATGTTGATATTTCCTTTCTCTATAACTTTTGGAAGTAGATGTTCTTTTAATTTTTGTGGGTAATGGTTTATGCTGCACCTATTCAACTGCCAGTGTGGTACCAAAGCAGCCATTGACAATACAGTTTAAATGTGATCGCATCAAACTAGAAAATGATATGCAAGGAAGAGATTTTTCAGCCTTTGTTTTGGATTTCAGATGCCTAATCATTATGATCTAGACTGCCCTACAGCCCCAATTCCATGCACATTCAGTACTTTTGGTTGCCATGAAAAGGTAAGGTTTTTTTTTCTTTTAATTCTTGAATATAAGTAAAAAAAATACTCAGTTACATCATGTAGTGGAGAATAACAACAAGAATGTAGATGTAGTTGTAAAGCAGTGTAATAAGTTATATAATAGAGTTATTCGTGGATGCTGTGAGCAGAAGCAAAGGCATACTTAGCAATGCCTAAAGCATTCAGACAGACTTGACAAAACATGATGCTTTGGGCTGAATCTTGACAGGTGAAATAGTGTTCCAAGAAGACAAGGGAGAGAAGACCAGTGAGAAAGAGTGAGCATGGTGATTTGAGGAACTAACTACAAGTAGTTTGTGTTGTGCTAGTTCAACCCAATAGCAATGTAGATGATTTGAGGTGGAGGTGGAGGTGGGGGTACTAGTACCTGAGCTGTTGGAATACCTAAGTGAAGACAGCTTGAATTATGGTGATGACCGTGAAGATAGACCTAGGAGCCAGTACATATTTAGGAGAGAAGATCTGTTGCCTGTGTGACTAAATAAATGTGATGAGTGAAGGAGAGGGAGGCATCTAGAATGACTCCTGGTTTCTGGCCTTTGTCACTGGGTAGATGGGAGGGCCATTCAGCAAAAAAGAGTGAACACAGGAAGAACTGATTAGAGATAGAGTTTAAAAAAAAAAATCTGTTTTAATGAATTGAGTTACAGATAATGACTTCACCCAGCTAGGGAACAGGTGGGATGACTGACATGCATTATGTGCTGTCTTAAGCCCCAAAGAGAAATTAGGACTCAGGGTATTGCTTTGGGGAAGTGACTTGTGATAATGGAAGGTGTGATTGAGATCATATAGAGTATGTACAGGAAAGAGAAGTACACCAAGGAAAAGAGCCATGAACAAACAGTATAAGAAACAGATGAACCAGGCAAAGAGACAGTATTATTATGGTCTCCAAAATTAGTTTCAAGATTCATAATCAGTAGTGTCAAATGTCTGAGGTGGATCATTGTTTATGATATGTCTTTCTTTTTGGAGAGTGCAGTTACACTTTTGCTTTTCCATAATACTTTTTTTCCTGACTTATATATAACAAACATACATTTAATAATTTAAAAAATAAAACGAGCAAAATGGTATGGTTATATTTTGTGGAAAAATTCTGTATTGTTGTGCTTAGAGAAAAAGACTTGAAAGAAATAAAATGTTAATGGAAGTTAGGTGAGATATTAGGTAACATACTTTCTTTTTGGTCATCTATATTTTCCAGGTTTTTTTAAAGACTATATGACCTTTTATAATAAAAATTGTTGTATTATGAATGTTTTTCATATAATAGGGTGTTCTTAATGACCTTAGAATAGCATGGTGCCAGGAAAAATTCCAATTTGCAATAGACTTATATACTGGGAATTGCAGACAATATAGGTAGACTATATTCTTTAAAAAAAAAAGAAAATAGTATTAACTAGAGAGAGACAAAAGATCTTCGGAGAGGTTTGTCCTTCTTTGATGGGAAAGATTTTAATAATTGTATTCTAAAGGAAAGTGTTAGAGGAAGAGATGTTTGAAGATGAAAAACCACTGAGTAAAATCTCTGGGGTGTTGCAACAGGTCAGGTGACATTTAGAGCACAGGTGGAATGTTAATCTCGGAGAGGACAGGCATCTCCGAAAAGAAGGATGTGTGTAAAGACTGACCTTTTTTCTAGGTGGGAGGGAGATTTAAATGAGTGAAAGCTGGGAAAGTAGTCATCAGATAGTCTGTTTCTCAGTGAACTAAGAGGCAGAGTCGCCTCATTGGATCAAGAATCTGTTGAAGGCAAAGGAAAATTGTAGAGAATTGAAGGAAGTGGTGTGACTACTTGAAAACTTCTTATTTGACCTGGCCAGGTCCTCTTCCTACTCCTCACGGTATCTATTCCCAAGCTAAGGCTTGTGCTCGATTTTTAGATGCAGAGGAATCACTTGGCACGCCACCTACAAGAGAACACCCAGTCACACATGAGAATGTTGGCCCAGGCTGTTCATAGTTTGAGCCTTATACCCGACTCTGGGTATATCTCAGAGGTCCGGAATTTCCAGGAAACTATTCACCAGTTAGAGGGTCGCCTTGTAAGACAAGACCATCAAATCCGGGAGCTGACTGCTAAAATGGAAACTCAGAGTATGTATGTAAGTGAGCTCAAACGAACCATTCGAACCCTTGAGGACAAAGTTGCTGAAATCGAAGCACAGCAGTGCAATGGAATTTATATTTGGAAGATTGGCAACTTTGGAATGCATTTGAAATGTCAAGAAGAGGAGAAACCTGTTGTGATTCATAGCCCTGGATTCTACACTGGCAAACCCGGGTACAAACTGTGCATGCGCTTGCACCTTCAGTTACCGACTGCTCAGCGCTGTGCAAACTATATATCCCTTTTTGTCCACACAATGCAAGGAGAATATGACAGCCACCTCCCTTGGCCCTTCCAGGGTACAATACGCCTTACAATTCTTGATCAGTCTGAAGCACCTGTAAGGCAAAACCACGAAGAGATAATGGATGCCAAACCAGAGCTGCTTGCTTTCCAGCGACCCACAATCCCACGGAACCCAAAAGGTTTTGGCTATGTAACTTTTATGCATCTGGAAGCCCTAAGACAAAGAACTTTCATTAAGGATGACACATTATTAGTGCGCTGTGAGGTCTCCACCCGCTTTGACATGGGTAGCCTTCGGAGGGAGGGTTTTCAGCCACGAAGTACTGATGCAGGGGTATAGCTTGCCCTCACTTGTTCAAAAACAACTACCTGGAGAAAACAGTGCCTTTCCTTGCCCTGTTCTCAATAACATGCAAACAAACAAGCCGCAGGAAATATGTAATATCTACTAGTGAGTGTTGTTAGAGAGGTCACTATTTCTTCCTGTTACAAATGATCTGAGGCAGTTTTTTCCTGGTAATCCACACGTTCCATGCTTTTTCAGAAATGTTAGGCCTGGAGTGCCTGTGGCATGTTGCAGCAGCTATTTTGCCAATTACCTCTTTGTTGTACTTTCTTGGGCTTTTGCTGTGGTGTATTTTATTGTCAGAAAGCCCAGACTCGAGTACTAAACTTTTAATAATAATGGACTTTCCTTAAAACTTCAGTCTATTTTTATAGTATTATATGTAATATATTAAAAGTGAAAATCACTACCGCCTTGTGCTAGTGCCCTCGAGAAGAGTTATTGCTCTAGAAAGTTGAGTTCTCATTTTTTTAACCTGTTATAGATTTCAGAGGATTTGAACCATAATCCTTGGAAAACTTAAGTTCTCATTCACCCCAGTTTTTCCTCCAGGTTGTTACTAAGGATATTCAGGGATGAGTTTAAACCCTAAATATAACCTTACTTATTTAGTGTAAACATGTCTGTTGAATAATACTTGTTTAAGTGTTCCTTCTGCCTTGCTTACATATTTCCTTGAGGTTACAAAGTAGCATCTTCCCCAGAGTTTATAATGCTGAGAACCATGTGGATATCAACTGCTATGTAACCCTTTTTGTCTATTCAGTGCAGAGTGAATTTCACAGCTCTGCATATGTCTTCATTTGTTTAATGCTTACAAGACAGGAGATGCACACATACAATCAGCAACAAAATTTAAAGTAACCCAAGTAGTCAGCGTATGTGGCATCTCATTGGTGGTGACAGAAGCTATGTGAGCCAGAAGCTTTCAGCTCTTTTGAATACCCTCTGGTTTAGTTCGATTAAAAAGAACAAAATTGATTTCCTAAAATTAGAATTTTTTAAAACTTGGGAGATGATTGGAGATACCTAGGATCCTAGTCACCAAACTAAGATTAGAAGTCATAGTGGTTGTATCACAACTTAGCTTGAGTACGTTGCTGTAGCCTAACAACTGCAGGTTCTGAGAAGGATCCTGTGGAATCCTGGAAGTAGCCAGATTTTCCTAATAGGGAGAGATTATTTTTTTGTGTGCCATCATGTATTTGTTAAAGGCCTGTATATAGATATAAAATATCGTGGAATCTAGTTCTCAGGGAGACCTGCAACTAGTATAAGCTTATAAAGGATCTAAAGATCCATCCACCATTTAAAGTTGTCTGGTAATGAGAGATGACATTGTATCCCCCAGAGAGGCCAAATCAGAGTCCCCAGCCAGGGTTCGAGATCAGCCTTAATTTCAAGAGAAAGCCAAGGACCTCATCTGCAGGGGGAGTGTGGTTTTCAGCCCCAGCGAGTGTCACTTTGAACTTTCCCTTTGCTTTTTTCTCTCTTCTCCCTCCCCACCCACCCTTAGGCTCCTGATCTGGTGAGTTTGTTATGGAGTGAAAATAAAAGTCAAGCAGAGACCTTGTTTCCCATGCCACCATTAGTACCACAAGCTCATGGCTAGTTACCACATTATTTCCTGGCAGTTTGTGTCCCTCAGCTCTGCCTTCCAACTAGCGCCTGAGAATCACTGCATACCACCCTCTAGGTAGGGAAACCTACACTGCTGCTGTTCCTGTGATTGTTTTACAATGAATAAATAATTGTCAACTTCCGTTTAAAAACTAAACAGTATTATTTTTGTATTTGCATAGAAAAAGCCTGAAGGAAATATACTAAACTTTTTGTTGGCTTATTTTCCTTTGCGCTTATATTTTTTACATTTTCTACAATAAGTGTGTACTTTTATCAGAGAAAAAAAATGTTGCCACAAAACATTCAATCTCCACGCCCCCAGCTCAAAAAAGGAAATGATATTTAAAAGCTTCCTGGTCAGATTTCTATTAAAAGCATTGGCTGTGCATTAGGTACAAAGAGGAGTCATTTCCTGCCTTGGTGATACTATTTTTTTCTACTAACTCAAGAGTCTTTAAAAAAAAAAAAAAAAAAAAAAAAAAAAAAAGTTGTTTTGCCTAATTTCAGCTTTTAGCAAGCTTCCCATCTGTAAAATGAGTTGGACTAGATTTTTCTACAGTCCCCTCCAGCCATAACATTCTGTCTCAAATTAAGTTCCAACCAGCAGAACATTGACAATACTTAACGAAAGTATTTTGCCAGTAGAAAATGTCTTTAACTTACTCTTTGCTGACACTGATACTTTCCTCTAATTTAGTGTCTGTCAGCTGGGTCACATCTTAAGTAAAATGAGCAATTTTAACCCCCAACTTTTGGCATTTTGTCATAAACCAGCCACTTACTTTATGCTGGTCATTCATCATGACTACAAAGTAGAATAGTCAAGCTGTCATTCCAAATAGAAAACTTCTGACTTCAATCAGAATTAAGCCTTAACCTGGAAAGTTGGTTTCTTCCTTACATTTTCCCAATCTCCTACTCTATTCTTAAACATGCTAGTTTCACTCAGTTGGGTACACAACCCTTTGGGCTTTATGTTGTATGTTACTAACCACCTTTTAACATATTTATCTTTTGGCATCATTCTGGGACATTACTAAATTAAGAAATTGTTTCTTCTTTTTCCGGAGATGTCCAACCAAAGGTTTTTGTTTTGTTTTGTTTTTTGTTTTGAGACAGTCTCGCCCTGATGCTCACGCTGGAGTGCAGTGGTGCAACCTCGGCTCACTGCAACCTCCACCTCCCGGGCTCAAGCGATTCTCCTGCCTCAGCCTCCCAAGTAGCTGGGATTACAGGCGCCCGCCACCAGGCCCAACTAATTTTTTTGTATTTTGAGTAGAGACGGGGTTTCACCATATTGGCCAGGCTGGTCTGGAACTCCTGACCTCAGATGATCCGCCTGCCTCAGCCTCCCAAAGTGCTGGGATTACAGGCACGAGCCACCACGTCCAGCGTCCAACCCAATGTTGGATGAAACTTGCTGCATGTCATACATTTTGCTATTGGCAAACAAGTCTGAATGTTGATTTGAAGTTTGGTAGTTTATTACCATCTATTAGCAGCAAAGACTGTTTATTGGTGTACTACAATATGATTTAACTTTTATTTTGGGGACAAATAGTAGAAAAAAGTGAAAGAATGAAGGCAGGTGTTTTTTATCCTAATGATGGAATAATACAGAGATATTGGACGATCTCTAGCAATTTTTGTGACCCATATAAAATTTTACAGGTCACAGTATAATTCTCCATTACTGTTTTTATACCAGTAAGTCTTAGATAAACTAAGAGCATGCTTATGAATTATGTGTACAGTTAGAATGCATTATTTTTACAGAGGAACAACTGCTTGTATGTACTAACTTGTATGTACTAACAATTGCTTGTATGTTCTCTTCTTGGCTTGCCTCAAGTTCTACTCATTATTTTATATAAAATACCATTAGGCTGGGCACGGTGGCTTACACCTGTAATCCCAGCACTTTGGGAGGTGGAGGCTGGCGGATTGCTTGAAGCCAGGAGTTCGAGACCAGCCTGGCCAAAACGGTGAAATCCCATCTCTATAAAAATACAAAAATTAGCCAGGTGTCATGATGCATGCCTGTAATCCCAGCTTCTTGGGAGGCTGAGGCACGGGAATCGCTTGAACCCGGGAAACAGAGGTTGCAGTGAGCCGAGATCACGCCACTGCACCCCAGCCTGGGTGACAGAGTGTGACACTGTCTCACAAAACAAAAACATCAGATTCTGTTTGTGATGCCTAGTTGCTTACAACCTAAGCAGTGCAATGCCTTAAGGAAATGAAAAGGAGCCCTAAGTAGTCATTTATATTTTTATTTTGAAGTGTGCTTTTTCTAAACTCCCAGATTGACATGATGGACTGTAAGTTTCTCCGTTTCTATCCTTGTGCTTGTAGAGTGTACTTGGCACTTACAAATTCCCAGTATCCAGAAAGATGATCTGATGAAATCAAATTGGATGGATCTTGGCAGACTGTGACACTCAGTTACAGCCTTCACTTTCAGTCAAAAACGGACACTTGCAAGGAGATGCCTGGTTGTTTCACTAAATGTCACTTGTGTCTGTAATATTTTAAAGCTTTTTCCCCCACAGGAAATTCGGGTTATAAAATCCCAAAAAATAACTCTAGGTGGGAAAAACATTTTAGGAAATGAGAGATGTGGTGCTGCTTTTCCTCTCTCAGAGTGCTTTCTCAGCAGGACACTAGCCCTGCCTTTAAGATGGGGAAGCTGGGGCATGTGCCTCTGCTCTTAATGTCTGCAGCTCTGAAGGTAGGTGCTGTCCCACTCGGACAATCGCCCAAGCAGTAGTGACCATAGTTCTCTTCTATGTAAGTCCACAGGAGAAGGTAAAGTCTGTGTGGAATGGGGATGTGTTCTGGTTGCTGCTGAATCCCCTCTTCTTACCACAGTGCCTGGCACATTGCACACACTCAAATACATTATAATGAACATTTATTGAAAGCAGCAGTTGAAGCTGACCAATTTCTGGTGCCTTAATTGTCATGTAAATTTTAGATGGTAAGGCGCAGATGTTACTTTTTTTCTTCAGCACTTTATGAAATTTCTCAAACATGCAGAAATGTTGAAAGACTTGTATAGTGAACATCTACCACCTAGAATCTGCAGTAATATTATGTTACATTTGCTTTATCACTTGATAGATGTTACTTTTAATGAGACTTCAAGTTTGGTTTCTCTAAACAAAATATTCTAAAATAATAACTGAACAACTTTAATCAATTTGTCTTAAGTTCTTTGGGGGAACTTGGGACACTTGCTTCGTAACTGGAATTGTAGCCCTCACTTTAAGCTAATTTTAAACTTTGTAAATTTGTTATGCTTAATTTCAGTCTTATTTATTTTGCCTTAAGGGGTATTTTTTATAATGGATTTATTTGAAGTTCCTTGATAAATTGTGCAGAATATTCTCGTGTTATTTTTGCA
The DNA here is from genome assembly GCF_028878055.3 of Symphalangus syndactylus. Taxonomy (NCBI): domain Eukaryota; kingdom Metazoa; phylum Chordata; class Mammalia; order Primates; family Hylobatidae; genus Symphalangus; species Symphalangus syndactylus. The sequence continues at coordinate 19,843,095 of NC_072428.2, forward strand.
CTTGATAAATTATCTAATTTCTGTGGTGAGAATGTAATTTGGGGCCTATTTTGTTTATACAAGCTTCCAGAATTATGTTCTCAGAGGGATGAAAAGGTATAATTTAGCATATACGTCACTAAATTAGGAGCTAAGACAGATTTTCTCCTGACTGACCATGGGTCAGTCAGTTTTGTCTTCGTGTCCTTTTCCCTGTAAAGTAGAAACTAGAATTTGAAATTTAAATATTAAATAATGGGTAACATTCATTAATGTGTGAATCTATTAAGAAAGACATTGTGAATCCAGGGAGGCTTCTCATAATTCTATAAACTGTATGACAAGCTGTGGAATGAAATCTGACTTTTGAAAATTGAAACACATCCAATGGTCTTATCACAAAGTCTGCTGTTCCTCAGAACTTAACTATTGCCACAGAATTTGTAAGCAGTTATCCTAATCCATCTGGACTCTGAAAATACATCCTTTACGAGAGGGAGTGAATGCAAAGATAAGGGTGGAGAAACACTAATCATGAAAAGAATGAAAATCAGTGTTCAGTTTTAAGAGCAGGTTGTATTGAAGGAAGGGATTAAAGGAATTATCCAGATTTGAGGCGGCACATCTTCCACCACTCCCCGCACCATCAGCATGCACGGAGCGCATAAAACAAGCCCTGCTCCTAATGGCAGTGAAACCTCAGATGGCCTCCATCAGGTCAATACAACTGAATTGCTGGGCTGACTTAAGAGTGAAGGAATCCATTTTAGTAAGTAGAGAAGTGTGACCTTTCTAAACCCAGGTTATGAATGTGGATTCACACTTATCTCACAAAGGCACCTGGAGTTTTAACTTTATGTCATGTCTCAGTACTGGTTGCAAGGTATGACCAAAACTGTTCCTTGAATGGCACCTTTTTGAATATTAATTTAGAAGAAAACATGCCAGACTGACATACCTACCCCCTCCCCACTGTTATTACTTCCTTACCAGCCCTATGGACTGCATCGATGTCTACAAGAAAGCACTCTTCGTTAAAATGAAATATATATATTAAAATATGATAGTCCAAGTGGTTTTTTTTTTTGTTTTTGTTTGAGACGGAGTCTCGCTCTGTCGCCCAGGCTGGAGTGCAGTGGCGGGATCTCAGCTCACTGCAAGCTTTGCCTCCCAGGTTCACGCCACTCTCCTGTCTCAGCCTCCCGAGTAGCTGAAACTACAGGTGCCCGTCACCACACCTGGCTAATTTTTTTTTTTTTTTTTTTTTGTATTTTTAGTAGAGACAGGGTTTCACCGTGTTAGCCAGGATGGTCTCGATCTCCTGACCTCGTGATCCACCTGCCTCAGCCTCCCAAAGTGCATGGATTACAGGCATGAGCCACTGCGCCTGGCCCAGGTGGTTTTTAATGAGATAACTATACTTTGGTTTTTGCTTCATAGTTGTTCTATTTGGGGACTGTGTAACTCACTATATTGGAAGAGAACAGTTTCAGGCACTAGTTTTCACTTGAAATAACTAATACTTGCTCCTTCAGGAAATGGTAAGTGAGGTTTCATTTTACTCCTTGGTGTGGGCTGTGGTTTCTGCCCTGGGGCCTTTAAGACTGCATTTTATGAAACAAAATTAGGCCTAAAGAGAGAGGAACTTCCATAACTACTTTAGGTCCAGTGAGAAAAACAGATAAATTGAAAGTGTGAAGCCAGATAACATGAATTTATTCCCAACAAATAGAGGCAGAAAGGGCTGTGGCTGTCTCTGCCTTCTCCCTAGTTACCAAACTCCCTGATTGGGTTTTTAAGCAAAGCTGCTTCTATTGTGGAGATATTAACAGCATTTTTAGGAAAACTTTCTGTGGGCCAACCCCTTTCTCTTCTAAAGTAGACTCAACTTCCCTAAATGGAGTACAAAAGCTGGTAAGATATGTAATTACTTTATAAATGCCACCTTAATTTTTAAATTAAAATTCCACTGTTAATTCCAGAGTAAGCAATAAATTTTTAAAAAATATTCCACTTCTTATTTTTGGTTAACTTCTCAACACTTCTATCTTCTAGTCTATTCTGTACATGTCTGTTACTCTGTTGTCAGATTTTTAAAATTAACTGTTTTACCAGGGCCAGCAGTGGCAAGAATACTTTACCATGACACTTGTAACCTTGTCAGGGAATGATGCATAATCACAATTTTTGCTTCGCCTGGGTAGGGTTTTGCATATTTCCATAGAAAAGCAAGTCTGATTGTCACAGAACTTATACTCCTGAAAGGTAAATTATAAAACCACACTGAAAAATAGATTCCCAAATTCTGAAAAATAATTGTTCCTGTCCTTCCCACTTCTCCACTTGTTCTAATCTGATTGGCAGAGACTGAATTTTGTTTTTAATGTGAGTATTGGGGGTGGGGGACACTTGTCCAGGGAGGTCTGGCCTGTCTTGATCCTAGCTTCATTTCCCCCCAGGTCACTTAACCTGAAGCTAAATAGATAAAGTAGACAAAGCCCCAGCAAAAGTGTTTAAAGTAATAGTGGTGACTCAGCACTTTGGGAGGCCCAGGCATGAGGATCACTTGAGGCCAGGAGTTTGAGACCCCAATATAGTGAGACCCCACCTCTACAGGAAAAAAAAAAAAATTAAGTAGCTAGTCATTGCCTTTATAATAAGTAGGAACCTGAAAGTAAAATTTATTTCAGCCCTAATGTGGTATTCCTTTGGAGCCATTGTGAAAGAAGAAAAGGAAAGCTCAGGTTTTCTGAATACAGCTAGGCTAATAGAGTTAAATTTGACTTTTTAAAATGCCTTTAGGGTCAGTTTTTTGCAATTTTTTTTTCCTTTGGCTCAGAACCCACAGTAAAATTATATAGATTGATCATAGAAAGAAAATTAATACGCATACTAACTCAGCTGAAACAAAAGGTTCATGAAACACTTCTTTTACCACATTCTATGCTTTCTGGTATTTTCTGCCCTTTTTTTAACTTTTAAAATGTAGTCCAGGACACAAATGAGTTTATAAGACTGCAGTTTGCCTCTTGAGTCAAGACCGCCCGGAAGGTTAGAGGCCAAATTTGTTCACACACACACACGAACACTGTCAAGGATCTTTAGTCCACAGGGGTCAGCCTGACCTCCCAGGACCCTATTTTCAGGGCCCCCCCAGCGCAGCCTTGCTCTAATTCCATGTGGTCTGGGCTCCAGTCCATCCAGCCCCTGCAGCCTCGCCTCTCAGGGCCTGGTCCTGTTGCTTCTGCCTCTCCCTCCTTCCCCCAATCTGAGGTAATCTCATTTTCTGGAAGGAAAACCCCATCTCCTCTCTTTTCCCCCAACATTCGGGTCCTCTCCCACTCCACTTCTCTAAACTCTTGGAAGAACTTGAGCTTTAGGAAAACAAAGTCCAGAAAGATTTACAAACTCCTTTGTTGTATTTTGTTAGTTTTGCCCCTGCCTCCCCTGAGGCAATGAGATAGGGTCTTAACTGTTTGAATGAGAGCAAAAGGGAAAAGAGGGTTGAGACATCTCAAAAAAATTACTTTCAACACTGAACATCTCCTTAATTAGACTGTGCACTTTCAAGAAAGGGCCAGACTTTCGTAGTTGGGAATCAAAGATACCTATTTTTGGCCCTTGTTAAAGAATAATTTTCAAAAAAGCATAATGACTCTCAAAACAAATACCAAATAAGCTCATGTGAAAGGTTTTATTTCACTCTGAGGAAATAAGGCACATGTTATAACTGACTCAAAGGAGATCCAAAGAAAAGATACTCTTATGGACCAGGAATATTGAAATAAATATGCAAATGGAGCCAAAACTAGCTTCTTCCACACTGCATTGAGAAAGTCAAGAGAACCTCTTGGATAAGACAAAATTTGCATTTCTAGAACAATTATTTTGCATTGTTATCAGTTATGTACAGGACGGAGTTGTAAAATAAGCTCCTTTAGACTCAAAACCAGATAGCCCTGTTATTCTATTCCAACTCTCATTTTAAGCCTTCTTAGAATCAGCTATAAGCTGAAGAGTGTGCATAGACTAGACAATGCATAGTGTGCACAAATTTTTCACCACATTCGCAATAATTCAATTCAGTGTTTGAATTATAAATAAATAGGTTTTTGGTGCCCATTTCAGCCTAGAATTGGACTTCTCTTGTCGGTTGGTGTGAGATGATAGCTGCTTATAGCTCCTACAAAACTCCAAACTGGAGGACATTGACAAGGCAAGAATAGAGCAAACCCAGCTCAAGAACCACGTGGCAGTAGGTGGCAGCAAAACTCTTTCTAAAGAATGCAGCCTTCGGGAAATGCAGCCTTCAAAAAAAAATTGTAAAATAGGATTAACCTCCAGTCCTCGGACCTTTAAGGAGTCCATAAATCCCCCTGAGATTGTATGCAAAAGGTTACACTTGGTGCATTTTTCTAGGAAGAGGATTATTAAATTTTTGCTGTAAGTCTGGTGAAAATTACAAAGCACTTTCCGCAAATATTGGAAATCTTCTGTCCCAACTGTCATATTGATGAGTTAGCCGCCAAATCAGCTTCAAGTTAGAAACAGCTGAGGAGTTATTACGTCAAGGCATATGAAACTGATATTTTTTAAGGTCAATTAAAAAGTCAAATATCAGCCATGTCATGTGATTCAACCTTTTATACAGATTCCTGGTGGTTCCCAGCCCCACCTGCTTTCTGATACAGCCAATAAGTGGATGAACACCTGAGATCACCTACCACATCCAAACTGAAGTTTACGAAAATGGATTGTTAGATTCCAGCCCATCCCAGGCCTCAATGTTAAACTTCAGCTAACTCCATCCACTCTGAACAGTGTGAATCCATATGGCCTTAGATCATCACCAGCACCTAGTTTACCAGGCGATGTTCTCAAGGTGTCTAGTCTGAGTACCATCAGCTTCAGAATCTCCTGAGGAGCTTATTAAAATGCAACCACCAAGGCCCACGTCAACCTCCCTGAATTAGACTCTGATGGTGGGAGCTGGAAGGGGGAAGAATCTACATTCAAACAGGCCCCCAGGTAGCTCTTCTGCACCTGAAGAGTAAGCACAGTAGATAGGAGGAGAAAGTATGAGTTGAGGTATATCAGCTATATCAAAGTGTAATTGATAAAATGTTAAAATTGTGACTCATTCAAATATAGACATATGTCAAAAGTTTTATTCAGCTCGTTAGCTTATGATGGAGCCATTAGCTGGGAAAGCTGATTCTTGCAAGAGCACTCGAGGAAAAGGGCTTTAAATAATCCACCAGGAAAAAATATTTTCAAAATGAAAAAAGTTAAAATTAGATTGCTAGGTTACGGATGAAACTGGTTAATGTCCTGCAGGCTAATAAAATCATAACCTTTGGAGTTATCTCTCTTACCAGAAAGGAAAATACAATTAACATGTAACTTCACAGTATCTAAATAGCAAAGTCAAACACAGGTACGTTCTTCTAGAAAATTAAATGATCCTTGGGTGGACTTGTTAAATACTTCTTCAGTGTGACATTGAAAGAGCATGCCACTCAACTTTTTGCCTTATGTTCAGGTTTTAAATAACTCTTTTATACAGTGAATGCAACAGAACATAAATGGGTGGACTCTACAACTCTGGGTAAGACAATTCAGGCAGTTCAGGCTGGAGCAGATACATTCAAAAGCAAGAACCAATTCAGAGGGAAAAGAAAACTGACTAATACAGAGAATTGATAGATAACCTCTTGGATTTATTTTAGACACTTAACTACAATCATTTCCTCCTCCTTTTTTAACAAGCGATTTGTCCTCTTCGTAGTGTTTTATTTATAAGCTAGCCATTCCCTAATGATTTCTCTTAGAAGTTTATCCTAAAAGTTTACTAAATTTTTGAACTTTGTTCTTTTGTTTTTAATCTAAAAATTTGGGTGCTGTGTTTGTTTAAACATCAGAAATGTCCTCTGATTTTTATGAAACAGTTACCAGTCTGGGGGTTTAAACTGTGACCATCAAGAAACATGAATCTAAATAGAAAAACCATGTGTTCCAAGCCAACCTCAATGTTTTCTCATAACTTCTTTTGCCTTTAGAGAGAGAGATTAGGAACGAGTATCTCTGTTGTAAATAAACATCTAAAGTTCACCAACTTCATTTCATTTTAATTCCTTCTACTAATTTCAAGTAAAATTAAAATACAGTAATTTTTTGTAAAGTAATCTTGATGGTTATCTCTAAGTAGTATTACAGATGTTTATTTTCTTCTTTGTACTTTTCCGTATTTTTCTTTACCTTTCTGTTTTTAACCCAAAAAATAACTTAATTTTTTAGCTAACTTAAATTAATTAGCTTAAATTAATAAATTAACTTGATTTTTAAAACCTACTTCATTGATCAAATTTACCATTCTTTAAGTTATTGATAATATCAACATCTACCATTTATTGGCAATTTAATTTTTTTAATTGATGTTTTATTTTAAAATAACTATATTGAGGTATACTTTACATATCATAGAATTCACCAATATCATTTATACACCAATATTCATAGCAGCATTATTCACAATAGCTAAAATGTGGAAACGACTCAAATGTTCATCAGTGGATGAATGGGTAAACAAAATGTGTTATATATATGCAATGAAATATTTCAGCCTTAAAAAGGAAGGAAATTTTGACAAATGGTACAACATGGATGAACCTTGAAGATATTAAGCCAAGTGAAATAAGCCAGATACGAAGGGACATATTTTGCGTGATTCCATTTATATGAGGCACTAAGAGTAGCAAAATTCATAAGAGACAGAAAATAGAATGGTGGCCGCCAAGGGCTAGGGGAAGAGGGGATCGGGGAGTTAGTGTTTAATAGGTACAGAATTTCTGTTGGGGAAGATGAAAATATTATGGAGATGGGTGGTGTTGATGGTTGTACAACAAACAACATGAATGTACTTAATGCCACAAAACTACACTAAAATATGGTTAAAATGTTAAATTTTAGCTTATGTGAGTATTTTACCACAATAAAACACACACATACAGAATGAAATTCTGATACATGCTACAACTTGGATGAATCTTGAAGACATTATGCTAAGTGAAGCCAGGCACAAAAGAACATATATTGCATGATTTCACTTAAAAGAAGTACCTAGGGCAGTCAAATTCAGAGAAAGCACAATGGTGGTTGTCAGGAGCTGGGGGAAGGAGGGGATATAGAGTTATTGTGTAATAGGTAGAGATTCTGTTTGGAAAGATGGAGAAAGTTCTGGAGGTGGATCATGTAGTAATGTAAATGTACTTCATGCTACTGAACTGTACACCCAAAACTGTTAAAATGGCAAAGTTATGCTATGCATATTCCACTGCAATTTAAAAAATAACCAGTATCAGGTGTACAATAATTTTTAGTAACTTTACCAAATGGTGCAACCCTCAGCATCAATTAGTTTTAGAACATTTTCATCCCTGCAGTAAGATCCCTGATGCCCATTTACATTTAATCCCCATTGCCATCCAGAGCCCCAAACAATTAGTAATCTACTTCTGTCTCTATAAATTATATTCAGCTCCCCTGGACATTTCATATAAATGGAATCATGCAGTAGGTGGTCTCTTGTGTATCACTTCTTTCATTTAGCATGTTTTTGAGTTATGTTCATGATGTAGCATGTGTCAGCAGTTTGTTTCCTTTTGATTGCTGATTAGAATTCCACTGTATAGATATGCTTTGTTTGGTCTATCCATGCATGTCTCAATTGATGGGCATTTAGGTTGTTTACAGTTTTGGCTATCATACATAATGCTACTATGAATATTCTCATGCAAGTTTTTGTGTAGACATGTTTTCATTTCTCTTAGATAGATACCTAGGAATGGAATTGCCAAGTCATACGGCAGTTTTAGGTTTAAGTTTTGAGTAACTGCCAAACTGTTTTTCCAAGTGGCTCCACTATTTTACATTCCAACCAACAATATAAAAGGGTTCTCATTTCTCCATATCCTTGCCAACATTTGTTATTGTCTATCCTACTGTGTCCATTCTAGTAAATGTGAAATGGTATCTCACACTTGGATTTGCATTTTGCTGATGACTCATGATGTTGAGCATCATTTCATGTGCTTTTTAGCCATTTGTATATTTTATTTGATAACGTGCGTGTTCGGCAGAAATAAAGATGTTCTTTGAAACCAACGAGAACAAAAACACAACATACCAGAATCTCTGGGACACATTCAAAGCAGTGTGTAGAGGGAAATTTATAGCACTAACTAACTGCCCACAAGAGAAAGCAGGAAAGATCCAAAATTGACACCCTAACATCACAATTAAAAGAACTAGAAAACCAAGAGCAAACACATTCAAAAGCTAGCAGAAGGCAAGAAATAACTAAAATCAGAGCAGAACTGAAGGAAATAGAGACACAAAAAACCCTTCAAAAATTAATGAATCCAGGAGCTGGTTTTTTGAAACGATCAACAAAATTGATAGACCGCTAGCAAGACTAATAAAGAAGAAAAGAGAGAAGAATCAAATAGATGCAATAAAAAATGATAAAGGGGGTAGCACCACCGATCCCACAGAAATACAAACTACCATCAGAGAATACTACAAACACCTCTACGCAAATAAACTAGAAAATCTAGAAGAAATAGATAAATTCCTCGACAAATACACCCTCCCAAGACTACACCAGGAAGAAGTTGAATCTCTGAATAGACCAATAACAGGCTCTGAAATTGTGGCAATAGTCAATAGCTTACCAACCAAAAAGAGTCCAGGACCTGATGGATTCACAGCCAAATTCTATCAGAGGTACAGGGAGGAACAGGTACCATTCCTTCTGAAACTATTCCAATCGATAGAAAAAGAGGGAATCCTCCCTAACACATTTTATGAGGCCAGCATCATCCTGATACCAAAGCCCAGCAGAGACACAACCAAAAAAGAGAATTTCAGACCAATATCCTTGATGAACATTGATGCAAAAATCCTCAATAAAATACTGGCAAACCGAATCCAGCAGCACATCAAAAAGCTTACCCACCATGATCAAGTGGGCTTCATCCCTGGGATGCAAGGCTGGTTCAACATATGCAAATCAATAAACATAATCCATCATATAAACAGAACCAAAGACAAAAACCACATGATTATCTCAACAGATGCAGAAAAGGCCTTTGACAAAATTCAACAGACCTTCATGCCAAAAACTCTCAATAAATTAGGTATTGATGGGACATATCTCAAAATAATGAGAGCTATCTATGACAAACCCACAGCCAATATCATACTGAATGGGCAAAAACTGGAAGCATTCCCTTTGAAAACTGGCAGAAGACAGGGATGCCCTCTCTCACCACTCCTATTCAACATAGTGCTGGAAGTTCTGGCCAGGGCAATCAGGCAAGAGAAGGAAATAAAGAGTATTCAATCAGGAAAAGAGGAAGTCAAATTGTCCCTGTTTGCAGATGATATGATTGTATATCTAGAAAACCCCATCATCTCAGCCCAAAATCTCCTTAAGCTGATAAGCAAAGTCTCAGGATACAAAATCAATGTACAAAAATCACAAGCATTCTTGTACACCAATCACAGACAAGCAGAGAGCCAAATCATGAGTGAACTCCCATTCACAATTGCTTCAAAGAGAATAAAATACCTAGGAATCCAACTTAACAAGGGATGTGAAGGACCTCTTCAAGGAGAACTACAAACCACTGCTCAATGAGATAAAAGAGGATACAAACAAATGGAAGAACATTCCATGCTCATGGGCTGGAAGAATCAATATCATGAAAATGGCCATATTGCCCAAAGTAATTTATAGATTCAATGCCATCCCCATCAAGCTACCAATGACTTTCTTCACAGAATTGGAAAAAACTACTTTAAAGTTCATATGGAACCAAAAAAGAGCCCGCATTGCCAAGTCAATCCTAAGCCAAAAGAACAAAGCTGGAGGCATCACGCTACCTGACTTCAAACTCTACTACAAGGCTACAGTAACCAAAACAGCATGGTACTGGTACCACAACAGAGACATAGATCAATGGATCAGAACAGAGCCCTCAGAAATAATGCCGCATATCTACAACTATCTGATCTTTGACAAACCTGACAAAAACAAGCAATGGGAAAAGGATTCCCTATTTGATAAATGGTGCTGGGAAAACTGGCTAGCCATATGTAGAAAGCTGAAACTGGATCCCTTCCTTACACCTTATACAAAAATTAATTCAAGATGGATTAAAGACTTACATGTTAGACCTAAAACCATAAAAACCCTAGAAGAAAACCTAGGCAATACCATTCAGGACATAGGCATGGGCAAGGACTTCATGTCTAAAACACCAAAAGCAATGGCAACAAAAGCCAAAATTGACAAATGGGATCTAATTAAACTAAAGAGCTTCTGCACAGCAAAAGAAACTACCATCAGAGTGAACAGGCAACCTATAAAATGGGAGAAAATTTTCGCAACCTACTCATCTGACAAAGGGCTAATATCCAGAATCTACAAAGAACTCAAATTTACAAGAAAAAAACAAACCCCATCAAAAAGTGGGTGAAGGACATGAACAGACACTTCTCAAAAGAAGACATTTATGCAGCCAAAAAACACATGAAAAAATGCTCATCATCACTGGCCATCAGAGAAATGCAAATCAAAACCACAATGAGATACCATCTCACACCAGTTAGAATGGCCATCATTAAAAAGTCAGGAAACAACAGGTGCTGGAGAGGATGTGGAGAAATAGGAACAGTTCTACACTGTTGGTGGGACTGTAAACTAGTTCAACCATTGTGGAAGTCAGTGTGGTGATTCCTCAGGGATCTAGAACTAGAAATACCATTTGACCCAGCCATCCCATTACTGGGTATATACCCAAAGGACTATAAATCATGCTGCTATAAAGACACATGCACACGTACGTTTATTGCAGCACTATTCACAATAGCAAAGACTTGGAACCAACCCAAATGTCCAACAACGATAGACTGGATTAAGAAAACGTGGCTGGGCGTGATCACAAGGTCAGGAGATCGAGACCATGGTGAAACCCCGTCTCTACTAAAAATACAAAAAAATTAGCTGGGCGTGGTGGTGGGCGCCTGTAGTCCCAGCTACTCAGAGAGGCTGAGGCAGGAGAATGGCGTGAACCTGGGAGGCGGAGCTTGCAGTGAGCCGAGATTGCGCCACTGCACTCCAGCCTGGGCGACAGAGCGAGACTCTGTCTCAAAAAAAAAAAAAAAATGTGGCACATATACACCATGGAATACTATGCAGCCACAAAAAATGATGAGTTCATGTCCTTTGAAGGGACATGGATGAAACTGGAAACCATCATTCTCAGTAAACTATCGCAAGGACAAAAAAACCAAACACCGCATGTTCTCACTCATAGGTGGGAATTGAACAATGAGAACACATGGACACAGGAAGGGGAACATCACACTCTGGGGACTGTTGTGGGGTGGGGGGAGCGGGGAGGGACAGCATTAGGAGATATACCTAATGCTAAATGACGAGTTAATGGGTGCAGCACACCAACATGGCACATGGATACATATGTAACAAACCTGCACCTTGTGCACATGTACCCTAAAACTTAAAGTATAATAATAATAAAAATGCCTGTTCTGTTCTTTTGCCTCTTTGATTGGGATGTTTGTCATCTTTTTAATGATTTCTAAGAGTGCTTTGTTAATTCTGAGTGCAATCCTTGAACAGGTATGTGTTTTACAAATACTTTCTCCCAACCTGCTGCTTATTTTTTCCGGTTTTTAATGGTGTTTTTTAAACTGCAAAAGTTTTGAATTTTGATGAAGTCTAATTAATGGTTTTCTTTTATGGACCATGCTTTTGATAGCATATCTAAGAAATATTTGACTAAGTCAGTATCTCAACAATTTTCTTCTCTGTTTTCTTCTAAAGTTTTATTGTTTTAGCTCTTACACTAAGCCTGCAATCTATCGTTGATTTTTCTGTATGGTGTGAGGTGAGTATCTGATTGTCCCACCACTAGTTGTTGAACAATGCAGAACAGTTCTCCAATCAATTGCCTTGCATCTTTGTACAAAAAAATCGACTATAAATATAAGGATTTATTTCTGGACTCTCAGTTCTGTTTCATTGATCTGTCTATCTTTGTGGTAGTAGCAGTTTGTCTTTATTACTGTCGCTATAATAAGTTTTGAAATTTAGAAGTGAAAGTCCACCAACTTTGCTCTTCCCTTTCAAAATCATTTTAGCTATTATAAATAGTTTGTATTTCAACCTTAATTTTAGGATCTGCTTCTCAATTTCTACCCAAAAAGCCTGCTGAAATTGTGATCAGAATTGCATTGAATTTGTATATCAGCTTGGGTACAATTGCCATCTTTGCAACACTGAGTCTTCCAATTCATGAACATAAAATGTCTCTCCCACTATTTACATCTTCCTTAATTTCCCTCAACAAAAATATACACTTCTTTCATCAAATTTATTCTGGAATATTGTATTCTTTTTGATGCTATTGTAAGTGGAAGGTTATTCTTAATTTCATTTTTGGACTATTTATTGCTCACATATAGAAATACATCAATCTTGTATCCTTTGACCTTGTTGTATTATAGTTGTCTTTTCCTTCTAAGAGGGGCTTGTGGGTGTGTGTATGCCTCAAGATTTTCCACATAAAGGATCATGTCATCTGAAATAAAGACAGCTTTGCTTTTTCCTTTTCAAACTGGATGCCTTTGTTTTTCCTTTTTGCCTGACTGCCCTGGCTAAAATCTGCAGGACTATGTTGAATGGAAGAGGCAAAAACGGGCATCCTTTCCTTGCTGCTGATCTTTGGGAGAAAGCATTCAGTCCCTCACCATCACATATGATGTTTTGCTGTAGGTTTTTGCAGATGTCCTTCATCAGGTTGAGGAAATTCCCTCTATTCTAAGTTTGTTAAATTGTTTTGTTTGTTTTTTTTATCATGAATGGTGTTGGAATTTTGAAGTTTTTTAACTCTATTCATAGTAAAGACATCACATGCCAATTACAGAAATTAGGAACATATAGACAACTAAAAAGAGCAATATAACATTCAACACTCATGATTTTACCTACTCAGAGACAGCCTAAACCTTTTCTCTGCCATATGTATATATATGTGTATGAATACGTGTGTGTGTGTGTGTGTGTGTGTGTGTGTACCTTCTAATCCTGCAAGGTAGGCAGACATGATTAACTACAGTTTGCAGAAGAGAAAAAGACTTGCCAAAGGCCACACAGCTAGTTTAGCTGGGCATGAGAAAGGATCTGACTGATGGCAGTGGCAGCAGAGTGACAGAGAAAAAAGAAGGTGGGGTTTAAACCCTAAATAGTGACCCCTGATTTCTCTGTGAGCTGGTTCCCTACCTTGTGCCCACTGGCTTTCTGGGGGCAGGTTTTGGGGCTGAGCCTCATGGCTCTCACACATTGTGTTGGAACCCACAGAAGGGATTTCACTTGAGTGGAGCAACTTCCCTGTGGGAAACCAGGGGCTCTGAGGGGCTGCCCAGCAAGCTCTTGCCTTTCTCAATGACTGTAATTCTGCTTGGCAATTGATACTACATTTTCCAAAGAGTGGAGGAGTTTACATTGGAGTTAAAAGCAAAGTCTCTGGAGCTGAACTATGTCTTGGTCCACATTCTGGGGCTGCCACTTATTAATTACTCCATGGCCTTGAACAAGTTAACTTACCATCTCTGTGCCTCAGTTTCTTCATGTGTAAAATATTAATAATAATAGTATCTACCTCACTGGGTTGATACGAGGGTTAAAGGAGATAATATAGAGAAAGCAAGGATTATGCTAGCAACTGGCTACAGTAAACCCTAAATAAGTATTAAATGTTATTATTACAATTATTTGCCACAGAAATATCCTTGGAGATCTCAGAAGCTTGGAAAACACACAGGTAACACACAGGTTTTTTGGACTCCCCCTACATAATTCTAGTTGTCCATCACCACAGCAGATGCCACAAACTTAGCCCATTTTTTCTGGAGGCTTTTCCAATTGCACCTGCCCAGATAGTAAGAGGAGCGGCAGTTGATGGCAATATTCTGAGAGAAAGTGCCCCTCTGGTAGCTCAAGGGCAGATATAAGGCTCCATCCCCAGACTGCCCACTTTAGGAAGTGCTTTATTTCGTGGTTTCCTCCATGTTCCCCCTCCCACCCTGAAGATGGGCCCATTTGCTTCTCACTCTCAGGGCTCCCAAGCCCCTTCTGCATAAGCCTGCTGCCTGTCCCCTCTTTCAGCCATATTTACATTTGGGGGAAAGACCATGGTTAGAGGTTGCTTGGGAAAGATTATCTGAATTTTTCTGCTCTGGCCACCCACATATGCATGCATGGATTCAGCCCAGGGCAAACGAGTCTCTCTTTATCCCCAAGAACTGCTGAACCCTTCCCCTTCAACTCCAAGGGAAGGACTTAACAGAGGTGAAGTCTAAAACCATGTGAGATGGTGCTCCTTAGAAGCAGCTGGTTGGATCAGGGATGGATTCATGATTCTTGAATCAGACCAGTCAGATTCTTGAGAATTTGGCACAAGAAATTCAAAGAAGCTAGGCTGTGGTCCGTGAATTGGAAGGTTCCTTAGACTCAGATTGGGATAGCCTTTTGGGGATCATGTGTACCCAAAGGCAGAGCATTTACAAAGAAGTGTGTGTGTGTGAGAGAGAGAGAGTCAGACAGACTACCTTTTTCAGTCCAGAGTTCCAAGAGTCCCTGCAGAATGTCCTGCCCTTGGGTTAAATAATACTCCTGTGTGCACAGGACCTCTCCAACTAGTTCAGGCAAGCATACCACAGGCAGTATGGTGCTTAGGGAGCACAGCAGCGATTAAAAGCTCTTTGGCAAGAGATCAGACAAAACTAGGTTTGAATGCTCGCTCTACCATTTTCTGGTTGTGTGACCTTAGGCAAGTTGCTCAAGTTGCTCAACGTCTCTGAGCTTTAATTTCCTCATCTAGTAAAATGGGGATGATAATATTTACTTCATAAAATTGCTCAGAGGACTACACAAAACAAAGAATATGAAATAGGATGGTGCTTGGCATATAGTCGATGACCAGTAAATGATAATTTATGTACAGGTTAAGCATCCCAAATCCAAAAATTCAAAATCTGAAATGCCCCCAAATGCAAAACTTTTTGAGCACCAACATAATGCCCAAAGGAAGTTCTCACTGGAGCATTTTGGATTTTGGATTTTCTGATTTGCGATGCTCACTTGGTAGGTAGGTATAATGCAAATATTCTAAAATCTGAAAAAACCCTGAAATCTGAAGCACTTCTGGTTCCAAGCATTTTGGATAAGGGATACTCAACCTGTATTACAATTCATATCTTCTCTTTGAATTGACCTTTTATCATTATGAAATTTCCATGATTCTAAATTGGTAACACTGTTTCTTTTGCTAGTGTTTACATGATATATCATTTTCCATTCTTTTATTTTCAATCTTTCTGTGTCCTTATATTCAATGTGTGTCTCTTATAAACAACATATTATTTTTTATCTTGTTTTACTAACTTTGTCTTTTCATCAGAGTGTTTACTCCATACATAATTACTGATATAGTTGTGTTTAAGTCTACTAGCTTGCTTTGGGGCATGACCCGTACTCCCAGACTGTGGCCCTTTGGGGGTCTCAACCAAAGCCCAGGATGGTTGCCAAAGCCCTTCCACCTCCGTAGGACTTGAACCTCTAGCTCCTCAGCATTATGTGGCAGCTGAACTTGGTTCACATATGTAGCATCCCAGTTGTTTTCCTTTCTGCTGATTTCCTCTAGTTCTCACTGTACGTGTGCATCCTAGGAGTCAGTCAACAACTTGAGGGGAACTTGTGTGCATATTTCTCATTCAGCCCTTCCTATCATTTTACCTTCAAACTCCAGCAGCTCTGGCAGCTTTAAACTCTCCTCTTAGCCTAGTCAGACTGCTGCTTTCTGCTGTTTACTCCCTTGTACCCTCACCCACTCCAGGGACTCGGGGAAATCCTCTCAGGGGAAAAGCCAGGAAGAATGTGGAGCTTTCCTCATGTTTCCTTTCTCTTGGGGATCACAGCCTCTCAGGTCCTGCCTGCACTGGATGTTCTCCAGTTCCTTTCAACAGTTCCTTTATATATTTTGCCCAGCTTTCCTAATTATTTTATAAGGACAACTAATCTGATACCAGCCATTCCCATATGGCCAGAACCAGAAGCCTCATGCGATTTCCACTTATTGAACGCTTCTCAAAACTGCTCTAGACTAGGCAGCAAAAGTTTCTGTTGGCAGTCAAATGACTTAATCCTTACTTCAGCCTACAGAGAATGAAATGACCTCATAATCTGGACCACAAACAAAGCTATCTGAGATATTTAACTGATATCAGACTGAAATTTAAGCACTTGTTAAGAGTTATGCAGTCCTGAGAATATAGAAGAATTCAGAAGTCTATTTGGTTCAAGGTATTTACATGGCTTAGGATTTCTCTCAAAAGTCATTAGACCTAGGCTAGAGTCACCAAGGAAATGAAAAGCCAATCTAATGAGTGACTTAGTGAGAAATGCATACTGCTGAAGGTAACTGAAGAACTAGGCAATTGTACGATACAGGAACAAGGGCTCCGAGGTCACTTCTTTTAAGCTATGAAGTCATTGACTAAGCAACCACAAATAGGACCCAGTGTCTCTTGGGGACTCAGACAAGAATCAATCATGCTCCACCTATAAACTCAAGAATGCTGAGAGGCAACCACCAAAATTACTGGAAGGGATATAGTTTTCTTAGGTGGGAGGAGAAGAAGCCGCTCAATGTCTGCAGCTCTGGGTCTCACACCCAAAGGAAATTTCTGGTAGTGATTTGCCTTGGTTACCTGGAATGGTTATTATCTTCTTTAGTGGATATTTTTTCAACCCTGGTTCATCAGTCAGTGCCTAGTCAGAGAACAAAGGCCACATCAATTAACAGAGAGAATTTAATATAAAGAATTATTAATCAAAAATTGGACAAATAAAATGGCAAAGAGGGGACCCAGAGGAATCACAGAGGTGGTAACTACAGGAAGCAACTACCACCCTTAGAACTGGGGAAACAAAAAGAAGTGTTAGGGGTTATTGAAATTTAAAAAGTTAGAGGAGGGGCCCCAGAGGGCTTCAGAATTCTGAGGAGGGCCCCCAGGCTGGACAGCGCTTATATCTCTAAGAGGAGATGTTGAGGCTGGTTCTGGGAATGTGGATAAACTGCAAACAGTAACTCAACACTGCTGCTGGACCCAGCTGTCTGTGCTAGGTGATGTGGACAAAGACAGGATGAGCCCAACTCCTCTCCCTCCACCAGTCCCCCAGGCTCCCTCTAGAGCCCTCCATTGGCAGAACCTACCAGGGACCCAGCTGACAAAAGCAGCAATGTGGTCTGCAGAATCTCAGCCACAGCATCATAAAAAAAGGAAAAGGCTCGAAACTGAGAGACAATATGTCTCCAACACTTCAGGAAGGTTTAGATTTAAGGGTAGAAGTATTTAAAAGAAACAAAACTATAGCATTAATATTTTATATTAGGAAGGAATATGTGCCTATTTGGTGTTTCAGAATGTGATGTTTAAGCGAATAAAGCCCATTAGACTGACAGTTTTACAACTCCACTTTAAAATGTATAATTGAGAATTAATTTCGACTTGAGATTTTTTTAATGGCGACATCTAAGTTTAAGTAGAGTATAAAAACATTTAAGGGCACTTAGATTTATCTTTTAAGTTAAATTTATTAGCTTCTATAAGAGTTTAAAATTTGGGATGATTTTGCTTGTGGTCAGAAAAACCAAAGTACTTAAAAAATAAATATATTAAATTTCTAAATCTGTTTTAAAATGTTTGAAGTGCTGAGCTATGCTTGTAAATAAGAGCAAACATTATTCAAACACTCCTCCAAAGTTATTGCCAAGATCTGCTAGACTTATAAAATAGAATAATATTTGTAAGCTGAATTTAAAAGCATAAAAAAGTTTAAACTTTGCATCTGAAATGGAATAGATTCTAAAGACAAAATTATATTTATTAAATTAAACTTACTAAATTATTACTTTTTTAAAGACAAATTTTAACATAAGTTTTTTTTAAAAGCCCCAAAATCTTTTCTACATAAGAAATTTACTGCCGAGGATACCAGAGTCCCTACACCATGAGGTTTTCTAGAAATGATTGCAGAAAAGCAAGAGATGCAGCTTTGTTCCTCAGCTTTTCTAGAAACGCTGGAACATCTCTTACCTTGTAGCAAGCTGAGGAGATTATGCGCCTGGCTTAGCTGTTCTTCATTTTCTATCAGGCTAGGGTACCTCCTAGAATAGAAAGGGATGACCACTGGACTTGTGGTGAACCTGAGGTCAAGTCCCAGCTCCATTGCTTAAAAGACTCAAGGCTCAGTTTGCTCATCTGCAAAATGGGGGTGATACCTGCCTTGCGAGGTTGTTGTGAGGAACAGCATAGTACTCGGCCCTCAAGCTAGATTCCTGAATGCAGAGAGGGTTGGGGCAAGGAGGCTCTCGCCTGAGCTCACTGGCCTGGGACACTCCCTCTTCTTGGCAGGAGAGCTTCTTCAAAGAGATGGCCCTATGGCAAACAACAGGTGCTCTCACTGTCCTCAGGACTGCCAGGTCCCAAAGCAGTCTCTTACCACAGACAGAAAGAGGGCAGGCCAAGAAAATGAGCTGGCTCTGGAGCAAAACATCAGCCCCGTGAACAGGGTTAACTCTCTGCAGGGAAGTGGCAGACATTGGCTGGAGCAAAGACGAGGAGTTGCAAGAAGGGCTCAGACTCCCACCTGTGTTCACTGGGTCACCTGGCCACACAGCCTCAGTTGGAACATGCTTGGAGAGAGCTGCATGGGGAAGATCCCTACCTAGAGAAAAAGGAGAGAGGTAGTGTCCTTTCTGCACATACCTGGGAGGGGCGGGGTGGAGATCAGAATTACACCATCCCATTCATGTATTCAATGCACATGACTTAGAAACTTGTCTGTATTGTGAGGCCCTAAGCCTGCAAATATAAATCCTACACATTCTTGCCTTCCTGGATTAAGTCCCTGAGAATGTATAGAAGTTGAAGTGCCTGCTTCTATCCGGAGAAGTGGTGGGGAGGGCCCCCAGGGAGAGAGAGCAGTGGGAGCATGGCAGGAGGTGTGGAGATGGAAGGCAGCTTCCTGGGACAATGAACAGTCCTGGTGAAGCTGTTGGTCTCCAACTCAAGGGAGTCAAAGAGCAGCCAATGAGGCTGGGAAGGTAGGTGGGGCCAGCTTGTGAAAGACCTTGAAGTCAAGTTCAGGCGTATGGATTATATTGAAAGCCAAGGAAAAGTTTTAAGCAGGGCTTGCATCTTAGATCAAATGGGAATGTCCATAAGGGAGAGATGGAGTCTGTACACAAATACAGGAAGTACCAAGTTGTATAAGTCCAGACTGGGGATGGTGAGGGCCTGACAGAAGGCAATGAGGCAATTAGAGATTGGAGCCTGGGACTACAGAATCGTGGTCTCTGTGGGAGTCTAGGCCATGGTGGGTGGAGGTCAGGCCATAAGGTCCCCAGGCCATGTCACCCAGTCTCCCCTGGACACTGAGACCAGCACTTGTATGCTGCAGTTTCATCTTCCCAGGCTCCCCAGTACATCCCATGGCTGGCCTTTCTCCTGCTGGGAGAGAGATTTCAGCAGAGGAGGCAGCAGAGCAGTACCCACAGAAATCTTCAGTCCAGCTGAGGAAGGATGGAGACAATAAGAAGCATGCCAGAGAGGACACCAGTGCATCTCTGGCCAGCTGAGGGGCTCAAGGACATTTAAGGACTTTCAGAAGAGCTTCAGCCAACTTACCACTGCTCCTTAGCGTGAAGGCAGGGTGAGCCCCTGGGGTGGACACTTTTTGTCCATCTTGCTTTCCTTCTCTTTTCCCATCAGATTCCACTGGGCTGGAGGACAAGGAGTTTCCTCAGTAGCTAAGCTGTTCTTTCAGGAGCTTGGTACCCACAAAGAGTAATCAGTAGAAAAAGCAAAAACTAAGGATTATGTGGTAATCATTATTCTGTGGGGCAGAATAAAGACTCCCCCTCCCCCATCAAGGATGTCCACATCCTAATCCACAGTACCTGCGATGTATCCTACAAGGCAAAAGGGACTTTGCAGATGTGATTAAAGACCTTGAGTTGGGAGATAACCCTGGATTATCTGGATGGGCTCCATGTAATCAACAAGAGTCCTAGGGAGGCTGAATGTAGTTTGGAGTGATGCTGTGTGAAAAGGATCAACCCACCATTCACTGCTGGCTTTGAAGATGGAGGAAGAAAGCCACAAGCCAAGGAATATGGGCAGCCTCTAAAAGCTGGCAGAGGTAAGGAAACAGATTATCCCTTAAAGCTTCCAGAAAGGAATGCAGCCCTGACACCACCTTGATTTCAGCTGAGACCCGTCAGACTTCCAACCGATGAACTGTAATAATAAATGTGTTGTTTTGAGCTGCTAAGTCCGTGATAGTTATGGCAGCGATCGGAAACAAAGCAGATCGTAAGGCTGGCTCCTTGTCACTCAGCTCTTGCATCAGTTGACTTGGAGAGAGACTTCCTTTGGCCATTCTACCCACAGTCATCCTTTCTTCACTCTCCAGTCACTGGCACTTTGCCATTTCATCCAGTGTTGTTTGGTAGTTGTGATGCTTGTGTTGACCTGATTTCCACCCTTCCTCCCTGCAGTGTAAGCTCCATGAGAGCAGGCACCTTGGTTATTTGTCCATCACCGTATCCCTAGTACCAAGAAAAGTGCCTACACACAATGGAAGCTCCACAAATGTTTGATGGGTAGATGGGTGGATGAATGAATATGATGGTGCACTGCTATGTCATGGGCACACTAATGACATGAAACCTATTGAGGCAGAATGCTCAGTGGTTATTTACCATAGTTATGACCTGCAAAGGCTCAACCAAAACATACACAGTCTCCTTTTACATCCTACAGGATTACTAA
Organism: Symphalangus syndactylus; assembly: GCF_028878055.3. NCBI lineage: Eukaryota > Metazoa > Chordata > Mammalia > Primates > Hylobatidae > Symphalangus > Symphalangus syndactylus. Next base: position 19,864,059 of record NC_072428.2, read on the forward strand.
CCAGTCATACCTCTTCAAAGGCTCTTATTAAGTCTTTAGAGGTCTCAGACTGTTGCTGCTATAGGCCTCCTAGAAGTATTTATGCAGAGTAAAACATTATAAATTTCCTCTGCCAAACAGAATCAGAGGGGAATATATGAGATCATCCATGAGTACATATGGTAACTGTTCCCTCTAGGTCAAGTAACTCTGGGAAGAAAGGCCAAGCTGGTTTTAGAAAAAGTGTTGGCTTCTCAGACTTTTTTTCAGTGTTTTCTAGCTCCACAATCTGTTTCTCCAGGAAATGAGTTGCCAATCCAGTCCAGGATTGCAAACAAAACCCAGGGAAGACTGGCTGAGCTAAGGCTGCTGTCTGACTGTGGAGTAGAGGCAACAAGAAAAGAGGAGGCAGAAGTAGGGGCAGGGAGTTTGAGGGAAGGATGCATCAAGATCTAATTTGGGGAAAAAAAAAAAAAGATCTAATTTGACTGCTATACTTGTAAATTCGATCAAGACACCCTTGGGTCACCCAGCATGAGAATAGGGTAACATGGACAAAATGTTGTTTATTGAATCTGTTTTGGAAACAGACAACATGAAAGGTTTCTGTGAGCTCACTCGAAGAGTCATGATTGCTTCCTGTCATCAAATGTCAACCATAAGAAAATCCTAGCATAAATAATGAAAATGAATCTAGGAGACAAAAAGTGGTTAAGAACACCCCAGCTGTCACTCTTCCAACAGCTCTCTGATAGCTAACATGACCATAAACATCAATAAAATTTTTATAAGTACAGTCTATTTACTGCACAAATACCAAATGTGTACATCGATGGTAAAGTTGTAAACTGGCTAACAGTCATCAGCAATTAAGTACACTGGGTCTATACTGACACTCCCATTCTCATTTTAAGAGCTTATATATTTAATTGGTGACTGCTCTCCTCATCAGGGACATTTAAGACATGGAAAAGGCATTTATATACACATGCACGCATGCACATGTGATTAACCTTACAAACTGAAAAAGTAAGCCCAAGCATGATTAATTACTTTGCCTGGATCAATAAATACTAGTCTCAAATGTTAAGTGTACTAATAAGGACAGAAGCTATCAGTTACATAAATCATCATGTTGCTACCTACTGATGGCTCCATTTGCTAATGCATGTTAGTCAATCTGTAGACTTTATCTAACACATACATAGAGATTATTTTTTTGTTTGAAATTCTCAGCAGATCACTTTTGGACATTTCTCTCCCGTCGCTCTTAGGATGAAAATGAAATAACTCTTAAAATAAAGTTTCTGAATTCCCAGCCATCAAGAGCACAATTCTAATCATATTTCAAATCTTCACCCAGAAGGGAAATGCCATCATGAGTTAAATGAGAAGGCCTCATCACCATGGCAGCTTAGACTGATCTTCACCTTCTCTCAGCACCCTCTTGCCATATTGGAAGCCAAGGTGGCTCATCTCTTTGAGATTTCATAAACACCAACAGGAAGGGTCAGAGGGGGAGCCTTGTCTTTTTTTCTGGAGCTATTATCAGTGAGACCGACAACTGCAAAGAGGAGGATAGGGATTCAAGGTGGATAAAAGCCCCCAGACCTGGAGGGAGCAGTAGAAGGATGCAGCACCGTGCCAAGGCCTGCTGCCCCCAAGTGCTTCACATGCTAGAAATTCTCAGCATTTCTTTAACCACAGAGAATAAACATCCTTCCAAAAGGTCCTGCTCACATCTCCCCTCTCTCCCCACACTGTAAAGCATGGAAACATTCATTTTCCATACTTCCTGGAGAATCCTCTGCCTATGAGGCAAACTGGGTCTCCCTACCCCAATGCAGCTTTTCCTAGAAACCATGAAATTTACAAATTTACGCAAGCCATTGTGGATTCAAGTCCAGCTGCTTCTAGAGCTCTGTGACCTAAGAGCCCTGCCCACCATGGATCTCTTTATCCTGAACCACTTCCAGTCTCTTTTCCCAGGAGCTCTGCTTGTGTTTTTAGTGTGAAGACTCACCCCACTGGAAACGAACAGTGCAAGATCCTATGTGCAAAATTTGCAAACTTTTTTTTGAAACGATACACATTTTAAAAATTCAAGTCAAATCCAGGTACAGGCCAGTTGGTTGGTATCAGTTGGCCCCTCACACCCACCATAGGAAAGCATGATGAGAAAAGTCGGTTTCTGAAATGAGAGAGACAAGAGGCACCAGCTTCTTATCTGGGGGTGAGTTCCTTAAGCTTGAGAGGAAGCCTGAGAGGGAAATGCTGAGGCTCAATGAAAGACAGGGCAGCTCCAGCCTCTCAGCCCTCCTGGGTCAAAAGCCAAAGGCCTCTGTGCAAGCAGCACATAGGATCTGGATGTAGGTGAGGATAGATCCTCACCCACCAGTGGGGTAACTTTCCCAGCAATTCTGAAACTAAAATAAGGAAGGCACATTCCCAGAGCCCTGCTGAGTAGGGGCTGCAGGCTATTTTCACTCTACACAAAATGGGGGAGAGGAGTTCCCTCTCCACTAATTTTTCACCCATAAATCTCCGCATCACAAGGAACCTAAAGGGGAACTCCAAAGGCCAACACATCCTTGGTGGTTGTGTGTGTGGTCCTGACAACCTCCTGCTCCAGAAGTGCCAGGGGCATTGGATATGTCATTGTGAGCATCAGGCAGTCCAACATCGGCGGGGGGAAGGCCCAGAGATGAGGATCTGAGTCAAGCTGGCAAGGCTGGAGTCAGAAAGTGACCATTAGGCAATTGGTCACTACAGTTGGTGGCTACAAAGAAGTGGTCACAGTCACCAAAATAAAGAGGTTTACAACAACGGTTTTGACCAGGACAGTGCCCTAAAAGAAATAAGGCAGCATCGCATACAGCAAGAGCCCCTCTCGGTAGTCCACAGAGATGGAGGGGTCCTCATGCTGGTTGCAGAACAGGAGGTGGAAAGGCCTGGGGGTGGCGACTCAGCTGAGGGAAGCACAGTTCAGCTCCGAGCCCTCCTGGCTGCCCCTGGCCCCCTCCTCCAGTCCGTCAGGGCTGTCGGTGATGTTGGGCTCACTGGAGCACTGCCGGTGGGGTGGGGGGAAGCTGGGTGGCAGGAGCAGGCACTTGTCCTCACTGCCGGCCTCCTCTCCCAGGCCCGAGTGCATCATGGTGGCCATGGCCAGCAGCTGGATGTCCGAGTGGGCATTGGCCACCGTGTGCCGCCGCACACTGCCACACTTCTCCAGGTAGGCTTCCCCCTCCTGTTCTGTCAGTGGGGTCAAGACCATCTCATTCAGTGGCCGGCTGACTGTGGTTATCGGGGAGGCATAGTTCAGGACAGTCACCTTGGGCCGGACCCTGGAGTGCCGCCTGGCTGCAAGAGAAAAATCAGCAAAGACTGTTATTGGGGAGGGGGTATTGGTGCTCAAAAGCTCCTAATCCAACGGGGAAAAGAACAAGGTGGTGGCTCAACCTTTAGGAGCAGCTCTTAGGTGCAGCCCTGCTACAATGCAAGGGAGGAATCTGGTGATACCTAAATGTTTCTCTTGCAACTTTACCTGTTTATGCCAGATCCTGCCTGTAATCAACACTACCCCACATATTAGGTGGTCACCAACGGACTTTCCTTGACAGATAAGAGTCAAGGGAATCTGGTATGTTTCTCAGCTGCTGCCCAGGCTTCATTGGATTTGCCCTAAATTCCCTTTCAATGTCCTCTGAGGACCTGGGCATGGGATGGCCAGCTTCCAGAAGAAGCACCCTGGCTTCCTGCAGGAGTGGCCTCTCCCAATGCCAACAGGTGACATAAAAGAGCCGTCATAAGCTGAAATCCAGAGGAAGAGATAACTGGGGAGTTACCTCAGTTGTCAAACCCAAGGTAGCAGGACTATCTTGCAAATCATACAGAACCACGACTATCAATGGCCCTCATCTCCTCCCAGGTCAAGGGTCTCAGACCTATGTTCTGTTCAAGTCAATTCTCCTGGACTCAAACAGCCTTTAGCATCATCAAAGAACAGGCTAGGTTCCATGGATCACCCCAAGGAGGCAGACACAGGAAGGCTGGATACTAATTATAAAACTGCTGCTTTTTTTTTTTTTTTTTTTTTTTTGAGACAGTTTTGCTCTTGTTACCCAGGCTGGAGTGCAATGGTGTGATCTCAGCTCACTGCAACCTCCGCTTCCCAGGTTCAAGTGATTCTCCCGCCTCAGCCTCCTGAGTTGCTGGGACTACAGGCGCCCACCACCATGTGCAGCTAACTTTTGTATTTTTACTAGAGATGGGGTTTCACCATGTTGGCCAGGGTGGTCCTGAACTCCTGACCTCAGGTGATGCACCCGCCTCAGCCTCCCAAAGTGCTGGGATTAAAGGTGTGAGCCACCACGTCCAGCCTAAACTGCTGCTTTTGAATTCTCATCACGTTCCAGAAGCTGTGCTAAACCTAGACATTTTATCTTTTGAATCCTCCTGAAAACTGAACCTAAGTCATGGTATAGTATCAGTTTCCACTTTCCAGATGAGAAAACTGAGTCTCAGAGAGGGAATAGCTTACCCAAGGACATATAGATAGAAGGTAGTTTAAGCTGGGACTCAAACAAGGTCTGTCTCTCTCCAGACCCTTGCTCTTCTAGCTGCCCATCCAAGGCCCACAGGTAACTAGGGTAGGTGAAATACCTTAAAGGAAGGATGAGCCAAGTGGAGGGGCTTCAAGGGCCGGAAAAAGCACGCCCATCTGGAGATAGGAAACTTGCCTGGAGGATGTACACTGCAGATGGACCTTTAGGATGGCAGAACTCCCAGAAGCGGGAAAGGGGTGACAGAGTTCTGAGCAATGGCAGCAGCCTGAGAAAGCTGCTGAGACAGGTGCACCATCAGGTCACAACCTGGCTGGAACAGACTCCAGGAGACAGTGGAGAGGTGCCCGGACAGGCAGATGGAAGCACCCGTGGTACCAGGTCACAGCAGAGCTGTGGGGACGCAGTTAACATCGAAGGTCATAGGGCAGGTTGGGCTGTGCTCAGGAAGCTTCCTTGGGCACAAGTGTGGCAGAATGGGCTGGAGCCAGCGAGGCCAGCAGCGAGGAAAACCAGGGAGAAGGCTCGGCTATTATATTCTATAATAAATAGGGATCGCATGTGAAATTATCTATTATTATTATTCTATAATACTATGCATATATATTATAGTTATATATAATATATATTATATAGTTTCTATATATTATATTAGTTATATATAATATATATTATATAGTTTCTATATATAATATATATTATATATAGAAATTACTATTCTATAATAAATAGGGATTGCATATGAAAAAGGTAATGCTAACATCAGTGTCAAAGTGAGAGGTGATCAGGAAAGGAAGTAGAGTTGTGGTGATGAGAGTAAGGTGAGGAGGATGGCCGCCGGAGACACCACAGAGACGCTACAGAGATACTACAGAACCCCACAACTAAGAGATCGTGGGAGTGGGGCAGGGAGGAGGAGCTGTGGGACGGAACAAGGGAACGGCAGATTGGGGGAGGGGCGATGGATGGGGAGGGGCGAGGGATGGGGAGGATGCAGAGGAGGCAGATCCTGAGACCCAGCGCCGGGTCCTGGCCACATCACATCTGAGATGCTGAAGGGGCAACCTCATCGGCTGACAGACATGCAGTTTTAAGCTGGAAAAAGAAGTTTTTATCTAAAGACAGAAATCTGGTCATTTTCAAATAATATTTAAGGACAGTGAGAAATGATAATATTTGGTGACAAAAGCAGAATATAAACAACAGTATTATATGCATTTTGTCCCTTTTTAAGCAAAACTGGGGTTATACTGGGTGTTGTATTCACCCACCACACCGATGCATAAAAATTGGGAAAGGCTACATCAAAATACCTAGTTACCATCTCTGGGTAAAGGTATTACCTGGTGATTTTAAAAATTTCATTATCTTTTTATTGACACGTCTTTAAAATTTTCATTCCATATGTGGGCATTTTACGACAAGAAGAAAACATTTCAGGATATGAAAATCAAAGCCCTCTGGAACTTAGTAATGTCTGGGGCCCTCTGAGTAAATGTGACCTCTCTGAAAATGAAGATGGGGTAAAGGACTACATTATTCCCATGTGTACACCTATGCTGGGTGGATAAAATGAGAGGCGCTAAAGTATTAACAGCTAACACACAGGATAGCACTTAAGAATGTTGGGTGCTGATCTGAGCATCTTGTATCTGTGAATAATTAAATCCTCTCAACCCAATGAGGTGGGTACTGTTATCACCACTGCCACTTTACAGATGGGGAAATTAAAGCACAGAGAGGTTAAATAACTTGTTCAACATTGCAAAGAAGAGGCAAAGCTGGGACTGGAGCACAGACGGCAGCCTCCAAAAACCAGGTGAGCCCCATTGCCTTTCCAGAAGGAAGGAAACCCTAGGGTGGGTCAGAGAGGCAGGAGAAGAACCAAAACACTCAGGTAACTGAAGCCTGGGGAGTAGAGTCCCAAGAGAGGAAGCAAATCTGACAGCGACACCCCAGCTCCCAGGGCCTCTGCTCTCCCACCTTCACATGGGCTGCGCTAGGGCAGAAACCTGCACAGAGTTTGGAATAGAGTAAGCACCATGACAAGGCTGGGTCCCTTGGTCCCAGAGAAGTCCCCCAACCCATGCTCCTCTTGAGGCAGTGCTGCCTCCTCTGCCACCTAGGCCTGGTATCATGTCACAAGCTGAGCGGCTCTGGACCTGAGAGAGGCAGAAGTATGGGATGGTCCAGCCACTGCAACCGGTCTGGCCGGGAAAGAGTGAGTTTGAAGGCACGGCCATGGGAGAAACACAGCTTCAGAGGGCTGGGGGATGGGTGGGTTCTCTTCTGGGCCTTCTCTTCTTTTCAGCCTCCCTTTCTGCCAGTGCACACCTCTCCCCAGCTTCCCAATCACACACATCATTTCACCTGTCCCTGCCTTCCACAGTGCCCATATCTCTGACACCCTGAAGACCCAAGAGAAAGGTGTTCCCTCTGCCAGCCAGGCAGGACAATGCTGTGGGGAGAAAGGGAGCGGGGCCCGATGGTATCAGTATTTCCACCACACTCAGACAGGAGGGGGAACACCCCACTTTCCAAGAATAATAAATACTAATAAATACTAACAGCAAACCATGCTGTTCACAGACTGGCCATGGGGACACGTGGCTCATGCTGCTTTAGTTTACTCTCTGCTCTTCCAGTGGATCTGGAGGGCCCTAGACATGTGTGTCAGCCACTTCCAGAGCCCATGCTCCCAGAAGGAGATCACAGCAAGACCTGCCCACATCCGTCTGCAAAGCTCACAGCAGCTCCCGTCATCGGACTGTTGTGTGTGTGTATAAATAATGAAGAGAATGAAATTCTAACCCTTTGGACTAAATCTTGAGTCTACTGGCTCAGAAGCCCAAGGGGCCTATTTGATGGTAACAAGAACAATGTTTCAAAATCAAAGGATAATACACAGAATTTAGAGTGTAGAGTGTGTTCCCACCCATGATCTCGCTGTTTAGTCCCAATCTCCCTCCAAAACAGAGCTGTTCTCAGTATGCCCACTGCACAGATGAGGAAGACTGAGGCTCAGTCCCGGTTCTCTTGGGTTCTAGATGGCAGTGCCCAGACTTTCCCCACTACATGCTGCTGTGTCTCAGGGGACTGCTGCTGCCCTCAGAAGACATGTTACTTGAAGCGGCCCACCCACTGAAGTCAAGTAATAGCAAACACTGCTCCCTGGCAGATGCTAGACAAGAAGCTGACAACTGGCGCCCCTCTTTGGGGATAAGAGACAAAACGCCAAGGAGCAACCAAGAATGTGCCAGGCATTGGCAGCGGTTCTTTCTGAAGCATGGACGCTTGCACTCTCCAAGTTCCACATTTCTATAATGTTCCGGCATTCTTATAATAACCTGTATTACTTTTATGATCTCCAAAATCAATAACTATAAAACAGAAGCACCAGAAGAGTTCAAAGCAGCAAGGATCCCATTGAAAAACTGTCCTTAAAAAAAAAAATGCCCTTCATTTCTCTCTCACTGCTGATAGAAGTACACACTTCAGATTGCTGTTGGGAAACCCATGTTGGGACCCGAACCCTACAACCAGTCTAGCAGGAGACGGGACGAGACCTGTCTGGGGAGCATTTGCTGCATGCAGATGTCTGGGCCTCTGAGACTGGGTACCTACCTGCCAGGAGGGGTTTGTGCAAAGGGTAGGGTCAAAGAGGTAGACAGTAGTGACATTATTTCTAATGTTGCTAGAGATTTCAATGTTTTATTTTGTTTTTTGTTTTTTTGAGACGGAGTCTCGCTCTGTCGCCCAGGCTGGGGTGCAATGGCACGATCTTGGCTCACTACAAGCGCCGCCTACTGGGTTCACGCCATTCTCCTGCCTCAGCCTCCAGAGTAGCTGGGACTACAGGCGCCCACCACCATGCCCAGCTAATTTTTTGTATTTTTAGTAGAGACGGGGTTTCACCGTGTTAGCCAGGATGGTCTCGAACTCCTGACCTCGTGATCCGCCCACCTCGGCCTCCCAAAGTGCTGGGATTACAGCGTGAGCCACTGCGCCCGGCCTCGATAATGTTTTATAAGAGTATGGGAGACTCCTCTCTTTGGGGAAGGGGTATCTGGAAAGATACAGTATTAATGTTAGATTTGATAACATGACTGAAACTTGGAAGAAAGGCTGGGACCAGAGAGGACAGAGGGTAAATCGAGAGAACAGGAAATCAACTTGCCTGGCAGACACATGCAGCATCTTTGTAGGAAATGAGAATTCGTCCGATGATTTCCGCAGGTCCCAACCCACAGGGATGAGCCAGGGAAAGGTGTCTCCAATGATCCTTGGAGGGCCCAGGCAGCAAATGGACAAGAGAAGCCACTCTGGCTGCTCACAGGCCAAGAGCTGGAGCCAGAGTGAGGGGGGCTGCCCTGGAGGAGGAGACCCCAACACCACCTGTCCCCACCTTCAACAAACACTACTACCTGTACATGCAAAATGCTGCACTAGCTGCAGAGAAGAAAAGAAACATAAATCTGATGTGGGGCCCCCAACAGGGGCTTGAGGCCAGCACACTTGTGTACCTCCATGCATGTATGTTCACATGTCAGGAGAAAGAGTTCTTAGGAGCAGCTATTGGCTGAGCGTCTGTGATATGCTAGGTACTGCACCAAAAAGGAGGCGCTCCACTGATGGCTTCTGGCCACTTTGCAGAAGAACCTCAAGTTGAGATGTGGAATAACTACAGTCATAGTTAGTGATGAAACCAGGACTCAAACCCAGAGCTGAGAGCACAGGCCCAGCTCATGACCCACACACACAAATAACTGTTACAACAGGTCAGTGTGGCAAATGTCAGGTCAGAGATACAGACGACAGCACCCTGGAAATTGAGAGGAGAAGAAGAGAAGTCACAAAGAAAGCCTATTTCAGATGGGCTGTGCTTCTCTAGGCTTGACTTACAGACTGAACCACTCACTCACAGGAGAGGTCTGTGCCAGGTCCTGGGATGCAAAATCCCTGCTCTCAACGAGCAAGCTCAGCGTAAGGGAGCGGCTGAGAAATAGGACATGGCAATACAGCAAGGCAAGGCCAAGGATGTGGTTTGGGATCCAGGGGAGGGATTGGAGAGGTACACACAACCTCCTTGGGGAGTGATTCCACGGGCGCCAGGCCGCCTTTAGCTGGGCGTCCATAACACAGCAGGCAGCTCTACCCGGCCCTTCCCTGAGACAGGGCAGCTTCTTCCTCCTGCTGGCTCTGAATGGAAGGACAGGGCCTCTGTGCTCAGCCCTCTGTGGCTCAGAAGTTGCTCCAGGCCACACAGCTGAGCCCCAGCTCTTGTGGTTTCCAAGGCCCTGCTCTCTCCACAGCTGCCTCAGCCTCTCTCCCCCTGCTGATGACTCACAGAAGAGGCCACAGCTCTTCCTTCTACTCTGGGTGGAATGTTTTCATTCCCAAGATTGGGTGTGGGCAGAGCCAGGACCACAGGGACCTCAAGGCTGTGTTGAGTCCCCCGGGCAGACAGCGTTTCCTTGCTCAGTTCCCGCCAGACTTCAGAGCCAAGCCTCAGACAAGTGCGTCAGCTGTGTCCCCACTGGGAGGTCAGGCCTGCTGGGCCCCTTGGGAGGCCTTAAAACTGAACGCCAGGCCCGGGGCTGGCAGACAGTGACCGACGCTCTTGCTTCTTGTTCTCCTCCCCAACCTTTTTCTTCTTTGCTCCCGGGAAGGCAGGGCCCTGTCACCCAGGGAAGGGAATCTCCCACTAAGGGACTGATTACCCTGTGGGTACCCCCTGGGGCTCCAAACCAGCCCTTCCCTTGCAGTGGTGCCCTTTTAGCAGGAAGAGGGCCGGGTCCTGCCATTTCAGCTGGCATCTCCAGGCCACCTCTGCCTCCTCCTCTTCCCTTTCACACGGGGTGAGGCCAAGGGGAGGCTTTATTCCCTCCTCACTCACCAGGAGCCCTGCTGAGCACTGGCATTCACTGGCATTCATCCCCTACACCGGAGCCAGCAAGACCAGCTCCTTTCAGACCCCCAGAGAGAAGCAAAGCCTGGATAAGGCCGTCCTCGGGCCCTTTGTTGGGGACTTGGTTCTCAGGCTTTTGATCTCCCAGGCTCCCTGGCCAGGCCCCACTGGAGCGACCGCCATAATACGGCCATTGTGACCCCAGCACACCAAGCCCGTGGTGGGCGTCCCTCTCCAGGCTGGCACCTGAAAGCCGTGAATGCTGGCTTGTCACGCAGAGAAGTTACAGTATCCTGAAAGAGAAGGGCCCTCCCCCAGGGAGACACAATGGACAGAGGCCTGTGGGAGGCCAGGGCCTTTGTGTGGGAGAAGTCGAGCGTGCTGCTGAGTGTGTGCTCGGGAGGGCCCTGCAAACATCAGGGAAACAGCCTGGAGACTTCAGGGACTTGAAAGACAGGGCAAAGGCCAGCCTCTGAGGAGTCGGCCTTTTAAAAAAAGTTTCACTATCCTCTTCCTCCTCCCTCACCAGCTCCCACTGTTGCAGACAAGTGGCTGCTTTGGAGAGGGGGGCACATTCTCTCACTCTCATCATGGGCCTCTGACCCATGCATACCCAGGGGTGAGGCCGGGCTGGCAGGAAGGGACACCTCCCGAGAATCCTCGTGCAGTCAAACACAGATGCGGGTGCGTGGGTGCAGTGCGGAGCCCCGGGAATAAACCGCTTCTCTGGCTCTGGTCACCTACCCTGTGGGTGACCTGGCGACTGAAAGCACAACAGTACCTTGGAGGATGGAATGAGTTACGTGCCAAAACCCTGGTCAGTCATCCAGTGTGAGTGGCGGCTTCTGAGGGGATGGGTGGCCCCCTACCCCGGCCCACTGCCTGTGACCACGCCTACCTGCGGCCACGCCTACCTGCGACCACGCCTACCTATCCTCTGGCCCAAGTGAGCTGCGGCAAAGCCCTCCCATACGTAAAGGGGTTTATCACCCCCAACCCGACTCCTTAGTTTTTACTTCAGCCAGCGATCTCAATGCTCCCCTCCCACAGGCAAAATAAACCTTTTACTAAGGGGTAGACGGAGGCCCTGAGAGTCCTCTCTTTATCTGGAAAGCAGTGTCCCCGGTCAGGATGGGCACCGCTGTGACCACTTTAGCTTCTTAGTATCCAGAGACATGGGGTGAAATGTCTGGCTTAGGATCCCTCTTGGGCTAAGGAACACCTCCTGGGCTGTCCCTTAATAAAGTCACCTCCTCAAAGTTGGCAGCGGTCGGTGGGAGTGGGGGCGATGGTAGAGCATGTGGGGCAGCTGATAAAGTATCCACAGCTTGAGGCATTGGAATCCTGGCTCCATGTGACCTTAATCCTCACTTGCTTCCCCTGTAAACCTGGGAACAGCAGTGTCTGCTCCATGGCCCAGCATCCAGCACCCCCAGCACCATGCCCAGGACGAGGTCTGTGTCCAGTAGCTTCCCTTGCCATCAGCTTCCTTGCAACGCTGAAGCCCTTTCAGTTCCTCTAACGCTCCTTCCTCTTGCTCACCTCCTGTCCTCCAAACCCTCCCAAGGTCCTCCCCTTGGCCTTGGGATAGTCATCCCTCTCTGTTTACTCAGCTAACTTATATTCATCCTGCAGGTCCCATCACACACATCATTACTTCCTCCAGGTAGTCTTCCCTGATTCCCTAGTCAAGATGAAGTCCCTGTGCCCTGGGACCCGTGGCCCCTGTACTTTCCCCTCAGAACATGTGTACACTGATGAGACACTGCCTTGTTTGTGACTTCTTCCCTGGGCTGTGTGCACTGGAGGGCAGGGATGGGTTGGCTTCATTTACGGATATATCTATAGCACCTCCCAGGGTGCTAGGACAGGGTCTTAGTACACATTTGCTGAAATGATAATTTAAAATTAACCAAAAGAGGGTCACATCCTTCCCTCCCTGCCCCTAGTGCGACAACTCTCCAGAAGCAGGTACTGTCCTAGGTACAAGAATAAAACCTCGAGTCTTTGCTTTATAATTTGGCAAAAGTGTGCATTATTCTTATTTTAGTTGGAAAGCTAAAGCTATCCCCTCTTAGAGTGAGTCCTCACTGAACAAACGTCCCAATCGACTCTTGTTCCTGGGATAGGACACCAGAATATGCCACCACAAAATATGCCTCTTGGGCATAAGGATTTATGAACTGAAGGCAGTTAAGAAGCAGACAGAGGAAGCTGTCTGTCCTCCCTCTGTTTGCTTAAAGGCAGGACATAGATGTATAAAGACAAACGGTATCCCATCCCACTTCTACCAGGGAGAGCAAAGGTTAACCACTGAAGACAATTTTAGACCCTTATCAGCCAGCAATGGCATCAGAGAAACCTACATGAACAAGCCTCACTAACCAGCGCTTATCTGCCATCTATTTCCCTTGCCATAAGCTGCCACTTCTGAAGACTCAAAGTTGTTTTTCTTTGCCTTGTCACTTCTCATTGTCTCAGCCCAAAATCTCCTTAAGCTGATTAGCAACTTCAGCAAAGTCTCAGGATACAAAATTAATGTACAAAAATCACAAGCATTCTTGTACACCAATAACAGACAAACAGAGAGCCAAATCATGAGTGAACTCCCATTCACAATTGCTTCAAAGAGAATCAAATACCTAGGAATCCAACTTACAAGGGATGTGAAGGACCTCTTCAAGGAGAACTACAAACCACTGCTCAATGAAATAAAAGAGGATACAAACAAATGGAAGAACATTCCATGCTCATGGGTTGGAAGAATCAATATCGTGAAGATGGTCATACTGCCCAAGGTAATTTATAGATTCAATGCCATCCCCATCAAGCTACCAATGACTTTCTTCACAGAATTGGAAAAAACTACTTTAAAGTTCATATGGAACCAAAAAAGAGCCCGCATCGCCAAGTCAATCCTAAGCCAAAAGAACAAAGCTGGAGGCATCACGCTACCTGACTTTAAACTATACTACAAGGCTACAGTAACCAAAACAGCATGGTACTGGTACCACAACAGAGACATAGATCAATGGAACAGAACAGAGCCCTCAGAAATGATGCCGCATAGCTACAACTGTCTGATCTTTGACAAACCTGACAAAAACAAGAAATGGGGAAAGGATTCCCTATTTAATAAATGGTGCTGGGAAAACTGGCTAGCCATATGTAGAAAGCTGCAACTGGATCCCTTCCTTACACCTTATACAAAAATTAATTCAAGATGGATTAAAGACTTATATGTTAGACCTAAAACCATTAAAATCCTACAAGAAAACCTAGGCAATACCATTCAGGACATAGGCGTGGGCAAGTACTTCATGTCTAAAACACCAAAAGCAATGGCAACAAAAGCCAAAATCGACAAATGGGATCTCATTAAACTAAAGAGCTTCTGCACAGCAAAAGAAACTATCATCAGAGTGAACAGGCAACCTACACAATGGGAGAAAATTTTTGCAACCTACTCATCTGACAAAGGGCTAATATCCAGAATCTACAATGAACTCAAACAAATTTACAAGAAAAAAACAAACAACCCCATCAAAAAGTGGGCAGAGGACATGAACAGACACTTCTCAAAAGAAGACATTTATGCAGCCAAAAAACACATGAAGAAATGCTCCTCATCACTGGCCATCAGAGAAATGCAAATCAAAACCACAGTGAGATACCATCTCACACCAGTTGGAATGGCCATCATTAAAAAATCAGGAAACAACAGGTGCTGGAGAGGATGTGGAGAAATAGGAACACTTTTACACTGTTGGTGGGACTGTAAACTAGTTCAACCATTGTGGAAGTCAGTGTGGCGATTCCTCAGGGATCTAGAACTAGAAATACCATTTGACCCAGCCATCCCATTACTGGGTATATACCCAAAGGACTATAAATCATGCTGCTATAAAGACACATGCACACGTATGTTTATTGCGGCACTATTCACAATAGCAAAGAGTTGGAACCAACCCAAATGTCCAACAACGATAGACTGGATTAAGAAAATGTGGCACATATACACCATGGAATACTATGCAGCCATAAAAAATGATGAGTTCGTGTCCTTTGTAGGGACATGGATGAAACTGGAAAACATCATTCTCAGTAAACTATCGCAAGGACAAAAAACCAAACACTGCATGTTCTCACTCATAGGTGGGAATTGAACAATGAGAACTCATGGACACAGGAAGGGGAACATCACGCTCCGGGGACTGTTGTGGGGTGGGGGGAGGGGGGAGGGACAGCATTAGGAGATACACCTAATGCTAAATGACGAGTTAATGGGTGCAGGAAATCAACATGGCACATGGATACATATGTAACAAACCTGCACATTGTGCACATGTACCCTAAAACCCTGAAGTATAATAAAAAAAAAAAAAAAAAAAAAAAAAAGAAATTTATTTTTTGTTGTTGAAGATGCTATATAAGCTGGAATTCAAAGCCATGTATTTAAGAACTACTAACTCCCTGGGTGTGACCCATGTATGTATGAAACATACAATATTAATAAGCTGCCGTTTTTCTCCTGTTAATGTGTTACAGGGGTCTGTTCCAACTAAGAGCTTAGGAGAGTTGGAAGAAAAACAGTTTTTCTTCCTCTACACTGGCATTAGGCCCAAACAATGGTGGCGTTCCTGCCATGGCCCAGCTAACCTGCTGACATCCTGACAGCTCCCTGGATGCCCCCGTCCCCCAAATTTGGTGAGCTGAGCCAGCAGGAAGGTGGGCTCCAGGGAGACCGCAGCCACATGGCACCCAGCTCAGAGTGGGGCTGCAGAAGACTGTTTTCCTTCAGTGTCATTGAAACTCTGGCTCATTGCAGCTCCTGGGAGGAATGAGTGAGGAAGGGAGGGAGGAGGGAGAAGAACCAGCAGGCAGCAGGCTAGGGCCAGCACCCTCCGATCTGTGGTGGCCGTGGTTAAGCTGGTGTCTCCAGAAAAACATGAGCAGGGTGGTGAAAACTGCCAGCTGGCCCTGGCTCTTGCTGTGGTAGAGGGGCCCAGGAAGGGGCAGGAACCTCACTGGAGGACACTCCTTTCTTTGAAGCTCAACAACTACAACTCCATTAAAGCAAGAAGAGGGGGCATCAGGTTCCCAATTTGAGTAATCCATTTCCGCCTCTGCATCTCTCTGTGGGTGCTGGTTCCCCTGGCCCCGAAGTACCGTTGCTGCCATCATCTAACATTTTTTGAGTGCCTACTATATGCCGGGCACCATTCCTGGGGACAGAACAATGAATAAAACGTTTCTGCATTTTGAGCGTTTATATTTCAGACAATAACTGGGTTTATTATTATTATTACTGGAAGCCTTATCATACAGCTATTTCTACAAAGACTGGTCTGAGAGCTATTTTGTATTATATTATAGAGATATTTGTACTGAACCCATCTAGACTGCAGTGTCACTGAGAGAAGGAACAGATCTGATTCATCTCCAGATTTTCCAAGGTGCCTGGTACAGAGCCTGACACTCACTGATGCTAGGTTTACAGCCATCAAAAAAAGACCCCAACAGGATTTGTCCCCAAATCCAAGAGCCCCTCTCCTTGCCATGTGGTGGTACCTACAGAAATGGAGTGGGAGACAGCAACTCGGTAACATCTGGCCATGCATACAAGTTGGCCTGACATTTCCAGTTGGTTTCAAAGGGAAATCCATCACAGGCGGTTTCTCTACTCAACCAGAGGGAGGGTGTAACAAAGCACAGTTTCTGGTGTCAGATACAGAAAGATTAATGTCCTAGGCACACCAAAATAATCAAAGCCACTGATCAAAGATGTGGATCAGACAAGCACCACCACAGAGGCACAGTGTCGGTCCTTGGGGAGGAATCATCAAGGGGGAGAAGGTTACTGCAACCTCCAGAGGCCAGGAACGTGAGTGCTTAAGATGCACGGATTTGCACTGACCCGCACAGGAAGCAAAAGGCTGTGCTCAGTTAAACAGTGCTGGTATCAGTGCTCAGTTAAACAGTGCTTGTATCATGATCACTGCGCCTCTTGACAACTTGAGAGCCGCACTCCTTACCCAGCGTGTACGTGGGGCCTGAGAAGCTACGGTCCCCGCTGATGCCGAGGAAAGGAGAAACCACTTGCTTCACCAGCTCCTCCAGTTGCAAATAACTCTCACTTGGGCCTGTGGGCTCGTGAACACTCTGGAAAATGAACAGCCAAGATACACAAAGGTCAGTGTACATTGCCATGACGAGCAGGTTCGCAAATCCTGATTGTCCTCCTCCAATGTACAAGGCTGTGTTGCTGGCAGGCAGCATCCTTGCAGTTAGAATGAAGGAAACTGAGGCCTCAAGCCTTAGTCACTTGTCATGGGTCACTGCAATTAGAACTGTGCATGGTTAGTACCACAGCAGCCTCTCCCATTGGGCCACCAATGCAGTGTGGGTGTCCCACCTCCAAGGCTGGGATCTGGCTGGTCTCAAAGACAATAATCCTACCCATACTGTCATCGTGACAGGTTCATAAACAGCACAGAGACATTTAACATATATTATTGCACAGAGGTCTCCTGACAATGCAAAGAGGAAGGTGCTCTTATTATCCCCCTTCTATGGATGAAGAACTAAAGACCCAGAAAGCTTAAATACCTTGAGCAGAAAAACACAGCCAGTAAATGGCAAAAACCCTGGACTGGAACCCAGGCTATCTGGCTCTGATCCCCTCTTCTGCCACATGCTAACAGGCTAGAAAAGAAGAGAGGAAAGAATACGGAAAAGTTCAGGGCTATAAGAGAAAGGGATAATTCCTTCTGAGCCAGGAATAGTTTTAGCACCAAGATGAAGAGCCAATTAAAAACCCCGGCATGACAGGAGTCCTCAAAGCGAAGCCCTGAGTAAAGAATGGTCAAAACCAGAAAGGAGCCAGTAACCAATGTTTTCTAGAAAACTGGCAGACTCCTGGGGAGTTCAGCTTCTTGCTGGAAAGGACTCAAACATGCTGTCATGTTGAGGGGCTGCAAAGAAGCAAAGACCACCTGGCAGGAGAGGGGACTGGCCAGGAAAGAAACAAATCTCCGTGGGGCTGTGCCCAGCCCAAGGGGTTAACAAGCAAATTCTTGAAATGGAGTAGACTCTAAATCACTTTCACTTTCACAGTAGACTCCACTCCAGTGCGGTGTTGCAGGGATTGAAGGGGAAGCTGTTCAGGTAATGAGGCAGGAACGGCTGACTCCTGCATGTTGGCAATCCCAGGGGGAGAGGTAAGCTGCTAAGGAAACAGGCTCTTCCTTGGCCCCTTTTTGGTACCATTACACCGAGATGGGTGCGGCCAGGGGCTGAGGGAGAGAGGACACAGCTTCAGGAAATACAAGGAGGCTGAGGATGGGGCTACGGTGCAGATTTGGAGGTAGAAACAGGGCCAGAAGAGATGCAGAGAAAATGAGTGGCTTCTCCCCCAAACCTTCCATACATGCTAAACAGGGAGGGACCACAGAAAAAGGAGAAGTGGCAAAAGGTGAGAAGAAAATGGATAATGAACACGTGATTTGGAGCTGGATGGTTTTCTCTCAGAAAAGTTGCTGCTGAGAACTTGGCTTGTTCACGGCCCTCTAGGAAGGTGCTGTCCTCAGCCCTTGGCTTGGCTGCCAAACAGCTATGGAATTTGTGTGGTCCAGCGTAAAATGAAAATGCAGGGCCTCGTGTTCAAAAATCATTAAGAATGTCAAATGGTGATGGGAGAAAATAAAACCAAGCTCAGGGTCCTTTGAACATAGGCTGCACACCCTGCCTGGCTGGGGCCCCTGAGAATGCACCATTCTTACGGTGGTCTCAGGACCTGTCTGCATCAGCTGGGAGGAAACAGATCTTCACACTGGTCAATATCTCTGATTCTGCCTCTCACTGGGGCAGTTTGAAGGCAGAGCACATGGCCCACTGTAGGAGTATTTGTACATCTTGGGAAGGGTGGAGTTGGGTCAGGGACATTGTGGAAGAGCGACAGAAAAGACAGAGCTGAAGGCCTAAGAGCTCTTTTCTCTGTAGCAGGGTCAGGTCATTTTGAAAAATATCAGCCCCAGGTCTCATGGCACTGTGGAAAGTGCAGGTCTAGGGAGAGAATGGACAATTCTAAGTACCGAGGCCTAAATTTCCTGTAGCAGATATGGCCCCAGGGCAGTGCCACCTGGAAGTTCCATTCAGATCCAGAGGCCATCGCCCTTGCTGCTCAAGATGGACGTGGGCCGGGGAAAGATCCGGGTTCTTCACAGTCACACCCCCGCCCCAGGCCCAGGCTCTAGAGCTCCTGGCGAGGAAGAACATGGGCCAAAGGCACCATTCCCAGGAAGCCCGCAGGGGAAGTGATGCCAGATGCCCTGCAGGAGAGAGGGACGATCTTTAATGATCTGTAGGATGCCTGTGGGGCATTTCCGAGTACCCTGGGAGACTGCAGAAGGGAGGCAGTAGTTGCCTAGAAAGGCTAAGTGGAGGTAGGAAGACAAGGGCTAAGGGATGGGGAGCAATCCAGCTCTCTTATAAATGAGTACAAGACCTTGAGAAAGGTCGCCACCTTCTCTGAACCTCCATCTCAGCTGTGAGATGGGAAAAATAATGGTATAGACACAGGAGGAACCATTCCCTTGCCTGACTTTCTGGAAATTCACCATGATCCCAGAGCTTCTTTGACTGTACTTCCCTCTGCCAAGAGAATAAGCCCTACATGACGGTCACCAACATGGGTGTGGGGTCAGGGACCCAGCATCAGTCCTGCTCAACCTTCTACTGGCTGGTGCTATATTCCCTGGACAGTGTTTAATTAATACCTATTATGTGCCAAAGACTGTGCTGGGTGCTGAGGGCACAAGGGCAAGGAGAAAACATTGACCTGCCTTGATTAGACAGGGGCTTGAGGAGCCCAGAAGACAAAGTGTTCTGAGCAGGAGGAATGGTGAGTACAAAGATCCCATGGCAGCCAGGAGAAGCCAAGAAGACCAGAGCAGTGGGGAAGTCAGGTTCTAGGCAGGGATGGAAGGGTGGGAGATGCTGAAGGCCAGGGTGCAGACTTGGGCTGTTTTTCTAAGATTGATTGGAAACCACTGAAGAGTTTGAGGCCATCCCATGGAGAGCAAATGGGGGCGGGGACCAGAGTGCATGAGGGTAGATTCTCCTGGGCAAGCAGTCTCACCTGTCTTTGGGGACTCAGGGGTATGATGACAGCTTTCTCATATGGTTGCAGGGCTACCTGGCACAGGGCCCAGAATGTTGGAATGTGATAGGCGTTTTTCATTATAGACACAGGCCCTCCTGTTCCAGCAGCAACAGGTGAGAGCCTTCACCTGCAGGACTGGATCAATTCTCCTTCCCACAAAACCAAACAAACCACCACCGCCCAAAACAAAGGAATCGCTTCTCAGCCCTAAACTGTTATAAACTGAAATGGGAAGATGGGAGCCCAACTTCCCGAATTTTCCTATCAGAATCCCAAAGGGCTCATTTTCAAGACTCCTTATTCAGGAAGCATATTCTAATTAAGGCTTCTCAAGACTCGAGCCCCACATGCATCTTTCTATCCCTCTCCTCCATCTCTTCCATAAAAATACTTGACCTGGCATTCCAGCCAATTACACCCACCCTCATCCTATTAGGCAACTCTTCCTCCTCTCTAATTACAGGAAAGGGGGAGAATGCCCAGAAGGATGGCCCAGCTTCAAGGACTGAAAGAGAACACCAGCTGGGGGATGTGGGGGAAGGATTGGGGCCCCAATGCCTGACATTCTATAGCTGCTGTGAGGGCAGCAAGGGGTCACCACTAGCCTGATCAAGGATGAAGCCATCTTCCAGCTTCAGAGGGCTCAGAGCTAATGCTGCAGCATCTGAACTTGTTACAGAGGTGAAGAGGCATAGTAGTCACCTCTTGGGGCTGTCCCTAGCCAAAAACCCTACTCTTTGAGAATTGTGTGTCCCCACCCATAGGAATGAGTTTGCCAAGGCCATGTTTATACTGCTTGATCTTATTCAAGGGTCATGGCTGATTGGGCAAAGAGGAATCATCTAGCCCAAGCTGGACCAATTAAATTATTTCCTCTGGGGAGGAAGCACGGTGTGCATAATTCCAAATCTTATTGCCTCTTCCTAGCTGAGGGACCTCAGGCAAGCCCACAAACTTACTAGGTTTCATTTTCCTCACCTCTAAAATGGGAATAACAACAATGCCTACTTCATACAGTGATTGTCTGGATTATCTGATTAAGGAAACAACACACTTAAAGTCCTTGGCCTGTGCCTGGCACATAGCCAAGGATCAATAAGTGTTAGCTCAAATTCCTAGTATTGATTTAGAATTGGGATTGAGTGACACTAGGCAGCCACTGGGCAGTCTCTTACTGGAGGCACATCAGCTGTGAGGTGTCACATTCGATCAGGTACAAACCAAACACAGAACATAAGCCTGCAGGGAGAAAAAGACCAAGCCCAGGAAAGATAGGACAAGATGAAGACAGACAAGGTAGCCTAGACAGACAAGGCTAGCCCAAAGTAGAGACTAGGAAGTAGAGAGAGGATGGTGGCTTCATGGCCTGGGACAGCCTCATTCCTGGTTGTAATCCTTCCTGAAGTCCATGTGCCCTGGGAGCTTTTCAGGGAGTTCCTCATCTGCTTAAGCTAGGCCAAAGTGTATTCTTTGCTGTGACTTGCAACTTGTGGCTCCCTGGCATCACTGGAGAGGGGAAAAGGGCATCTACTTCCTGAACGAAAGACTGCTTCCCTCACTCCCCAGTGTAGTCCTGGCACCAAGCACAGCACCAGGACCTAACAGGTGCTCAGTGAATGCACCTCAAATGAACAAATGAATGAATGAATGAACAAGGGCCAACAAACTAAATAGTAGTAAGCCAAGCTAAGGTGCTCTGGTCACTAGGTTCCTTCCCCCTCAATCTTTTCCCTCACTCCCTCCCTCCACCTTGGGGCAAGTCTCCAGCACAGCCTCACCTGCAGGATGAGCAACATCTGGACAATGGACGAGGGCATCTTGGACTGGGCCAGCAGCAGCAGGTCACCCAGCTTCACCTTCAGCAGGACCAGGTCTCGGAAGCCCAGCAGGGAGATCTGGCGGATAGTCAGCTCCTGGCCCTAGAGAGGACAGAGAGAGGGCCAGGAGCTGAGAGCTTACTGAATCTGCCACCAACCATGTGGGGTGCAAAACAACACGTTTATATAGCACCAAAGATGGGATGAGGCGTCTGCAAGGGCCAGTGTGTCTTTCAAAGAGCCAAAGACCTGGCTCCTCTAGAATTAAAAAATGTTGTTAAGATAAGGCATGACTCAACCTGCCTACCTAAATGACCCAAAGACAATACAAGACACATATAATCAGGGCCACACTATTGTAAGTGCTATGAGTGGTCAGGAAGGAGAGAAAGAGCAAAATGGGAGAAACAAAGAGAAGATCAATACTACCTCCCTACATTCAAGGCTGTTTTCTCAACTTCATCTATAATATATCTGAACACCTGTCATACAAATAAAGAAGGAAAACACAGGACCTCTTAGATTGTTGTATAAATACCGGTAATTTAGGAAGAAAAATAAACAGGAAAGTAGGAGGAAAGGGATTTGTTCAGTTGTGGGGATGGAGTAGGGAGAAGAAGGTGAAAATAATAACTATAAATAAGCTAATATGTATTAAATTCTATGGGCCAGGCATGATTCTACATCGTTTAGATGTCAACAAACAACAACACATGTAATCCCCACAACTACCCTTTGAGATAGATACCATTATAAAACCCATTTCACAGATGAAACACCCAAAAATCCAGAGAGTTACTATAATTCAACCAAAGTGGAGCTGTGTTTCAAACCCAAACTTCTTGATTTTAGAGCTGCTCAAGTTTCCCGAGCCCAAAAGAGAAAGGAAGGTGCACTTTTCAGACTCTCCTTTGCACAATACATACAATGCGCACTAAAAATCGGTTGTTCTTGGTAGAGCCAAACCCATTTCACAGATGAAACACCTGAAAACCCAGAGACTTACAATAATACACCCAAAGTAGAGCTGGGTTTCAAACCCAAACTTCTTGATTTTAGAGCTCAAGTTTTTCAAGAACAAAAGAGAAAAGAGGGTGTATTTTTCAGACTCTCCTTTGCACACATACATACAAATGCACTCTAAAAGTCGGTTGTTCCTGGTAGAACCAAAGACATCATTAGGGTACCCTCCCAAGCTGACCAAGGTTTAAGGATGTTTTATATTTCCTGCAACTCTGTAGAGTTTTATAGAAACATGGTCAAGAGTGGTTTTGCTATCTCCATATCCCCTGACCCCCCCACATCCAACAGATACACAAAATCACCACCCGTACCTTTCAATAACATAAAAAATTATAAATAGAGCTCACATTATGTTGGGTGCTTTAAATAAGTTATCTTATAATGAGGGACTTTGATTGGGTTTTATTCCTTCAATATCTTTTATAAGTTGGACAGTTGGTACCACCTCTGTTGGATGGATTGATGGACAGAGATGCTGAGGAAACAGGAGAGAGCCAGCATTAGGCAGCATTATTCTGGCCAGGTCCTGGCTCTTTGTCCTGTGTGATGCTGGAAGCAGAGGGGACATAAACAACTTTTTGTTCACTACCTTCCAGAGAAGTGAACAATAGAACTGTCTGATTTAAACTATAGAATGTGGGAAGAGAGAAAAAGGAAGACTGGGGCAGGCAACCTTCTAGAAATTAGAACAGCAATTCTGGTAGGAAGGAAAGACTGCAAGGCAAAAGGAAACAATTCTAGGACCTCCTGCTCCAACAACTGCCAAATCGCTTTCCAGAACTGATTATCTAGGAATTCCCTAGAAGGTCATCAAGGCATCCCGCAGGACTCTTCATTCCCCCGAGCTGCACTCCAAATAGACAATTATTTTGCCCTGTTGTTTTTGGTTTTGTATTTACATTATAAAATATTTAAAGGCAAAGATTAAAACAGATCAGAAAAGGGGCTTAAGGTAAAGTTACAAGTCCTCTTCATCTAATCTCTTATTCTCACTCCACACTGGTAACTGCTCCTTGAGGTTTTTATTTATGTTCTGGATTTCTCCAGAAAGTTCCTATATCCACAAAATCACATATAAAACCTTTAAACCCACACAGAGATTATACCCCTCCTACTGTTCTGCAGCTTGCTTTTGTTTCACTTTGTATATTTTGGACATCTTTTCATACCAGCACATATTGACCTCCCTCACTCTTAAGGCTGCATAATATTCTACCACTATACGAACACACTCTGTGTAACCAACCATCTCCTGACCAAGATGCTTTCATTTGCACACGTGTGTGTGTGTTTCAAACATATTTATCCATGCCACATGGGCATATTTTATCAGCATATCCCGATTATTCTCCTGCAAAGGAAAATTACTCAATCCAAATATGCCTTTAAAAAGTCTTTAAAAAATTCTGCCATGTTGCTCTCCAAAAAGATTGCATCCATTTGTACTCCCAGCAACAGTGTATAAGAGAGCCTACTGTCTTACACCAGCTGGGGGAATGATTTCCTAAGTAGCATGACTAGGAAAATACCGGTCATAACCCCACTTAGGCAACTCTCAGGAGCTGTGCCTACACTTCCATAACAGTGCCAGTCTATGGTAGACACTCAACAGTCACCCATTGTCAACTCATCTGCTCAGCCCATGACATGGGAAAAATTCGTCCAAATAACTGGATTATCTGCTGTGATTCCAACACATTTTATTGTGCAGAGAATAATAATGATAATGATATTGATGATGATGGCGACAATTCTTAAGCCCTTACTGTATGTCATATGCAAAATTAGGTGCTTTTCATGTATTATCTCACTTACTCTTCTTAACACTCCTGTGAAGCAAGTTTTATTATTTTCTAGAAGAAAACCAAGGCTCAGAGAGGCAAAGTTACCTTCCCAAGAATATCAAGATGGTAAGTGGCAGACTGACGATGTGAACCCAGGTCAGTGACATGGTTTGGATATTCGTCCCCTCCAAATCTCATGTTGAAATGTTTTCTCCAGTGTTACAAGTGGGGCCTAGTAGGAGGTGTTTGGGTCATGAGAGCGGATCCCTCATGAATGGCTTAGGTGCCCTCCCCTTGGTGATAAGTGAGTTCTCAATTAATTCACATGAGAGCTAATTGTTTAAAAGAGCCTGGTGCCTCTTCCCCCATCTCTTGCTTCCTTCTTTCATCATGTGATACACTGGCTCCCCATCACCTTCTGCCACGGTTATAAGCTTCCAGAAGCCTCACCAGGAGCAGATGCTGATACTGTGTTTCATACACAGCCTGCAGGACTATAAGCCAAATAATAAACCTTGCTTTTTAAAATAAATAAATAAATAAATAAATAAATAAATAAATAAATAAATAAATTACCCAGTCTCAGGTATTCCGTTATAGCAATGCAAAATGAACTAATACAGAAAATTGGTGCTAAGCAGTAGAATGTTGCTATGAAGATACCTGAAAGTGTGGGTAATGAGCAGAGGTTGGAAGAGTTTGGAGGGCTCAGGGCTCAAAAGATGACAAAAAGACAAGGGAAGGTTTGGACCTTCTTTGAGACTAGTTAAATGGTTATAACTAAAATACTAATAGAAATATGGACAGCGAAGGCCAGGCTGAGGTGGTCTCAAATGGAAATGAGGAAGTTATTGGGAACTGGAATAAAGATTACCTTTTTTATGCCCTAGCAAATAACTTGTCTGTATTGTGTCCATGCCCTGGAGATTTGTGGGAGGTTGAACTTAAGAGTGATGACTTAGAGTATCTGGTAAAATAAATTTCTAGGGTGGGCATGGTAGCTCACACTTGTAATCCCAGCACTTTGGAAGGCCAAGGCGGGTGGATCACAAGGTCAGGAGTTTGAGACCAGCCTAGCCAATATGGTGAAACCCCATCTCTACTAAAAATACAAAAATTAGCCAGGCGTGGTGGCGGGCACCTGTAATCCCAGCTACTTGGGAGGCTGAGGCAGGAGAATAGCTTAAACCCAGGAGGTGGAGGTTGTAGTGAGCTGAGATTGTGCCACTGCACTCCAGCCTGGGCGACAGAGTGAGACTCTATCTCAAAGCAAACAAAACAAAAAAAAATTCTAGACAGCAAAGCATTCAAGATGTGGCATGGCTGCTTCTAACAGCCTAAGATCAGGAATAGGTGTAAAGGAATGACTTAAAGTTGGAACTTATAATTAAAAGGAAAACAGAGCATAAAAATTTGGAAAATTTGCAGCCTGGCCATGCAATGAAGAAGGAAAAGGCATTTGCAGGAAAGAAATACAAGAGAGCTGTGGAACAATCACTTCCTAGAGAGATTTGCATGACTAAAAGGGAAACAGGTGCTGATAGCCAAGACCACAGTTTAAAAAAGGCCTTGAAGTCATTTCAGAAACCTCTGGGACAGTCCCTCCCATTACAGGCCCAGAAGCCTAAAAGGAAATAATGGTTTTGGAGGCCATGCTCAGGGGATGCCCAGTGCTACCTCAGGACACTGCTGCCCACATCCCAGTTTCTCTGGCTCCAGCAGTGGCTCAAAGTGCCCCAGGTACCATTCCAGCTGTTATTCTGGAGGGAGCAAGCTATAAGCCTTGGTGGCTCCCACATAGTGCTAAGTCTACAGGTGCACAGAGTGCAAGAGAGAAGGAGGCTTTGCAGCTTCCACCTAGATTTCAGAAGATGTATGGAAAAGCCTGGGTGCCCAAGCAGAAGCCTACTGCAGGGGTGGTGCCCCCACAAAGAGACTCTACCAGGGCAGTGCCAAGGGGATATGTGGGGTCGGAGCCCCTGACACTTCCTAATGGAGCTGTGGGAAGGGGGTTCCCGCCCTCTAGACCCAAGAAGGGTAGAGCCACCAGCTTGCACCCTGAGCCTGGAAAAACCACAGGCACTCAACTCCAATCTGTGAGAGCAGACCCAGGGGCTGACACCCTTCAAAGCCACAGGGGCAGAGCTGTCCAGGGCCTTGGGAGCCCATCCTTTGCATCAGTGTGCCCTGGATGTGGAACATGGGGTCAAAGACTATTTTGGAGCTTTAAGATTTAATATCTGCTCTGCTGTGTTTCAGACTGAAGTGGGGCCTGCTGTCCCTTTCTTTTGGCCAAATTCTCCCTTTTGGAATGGGAATGTGTACCCAATGCCTGTGCCACCATTGTATCTTATAAGTAAATAACTTATTCTTGATTTTACAAGCTCATAGGTGCAAGAAACTTGCCTTGAGTCTCAGATGAGACTTTGAACTTTGGACTGAGTTGATGCTGGAATAAGTTAAGACTTTAGGGGACTATTGGGCAGGAATGATTGTATTTTGAAATGTGAGAAGGACATGAGATTTGGAGTACCAGGGGCAGAAAATATGGCTTAGATATTTGTCCCCTCCAAACCTCATGTTGAAATGTGATCTCCAATGTTGGAGGCGGGGCCTAGCAGAAGGTAGAGGCATGGGGATAGATCCCTCATGAACGGCTTGGTGCCCTCCCCTTGGTAATGAGTGGGCTCTCACTCTTCAGCGAGTTTTCACTATATTAGTTCTCACTCTATTAGTATGAGAGAGCTAGTTGTTTTAAAAAGCCTGCCACCTCCTCCCTATCTCTTGCTTCTTCTCGCCATGTGATACACTGGCTCCCCTGTTGCCTTCCGCCATGAGTGAAGGCTTGCTGTGGCCTCACCCGGGGCAGATGCTGGCAACTACACTTCTTGTTCAGCCTACAGAACCATGAGCCAAACAAGCCTCTTTTCTTCATAAATTACCCAGTCTCGGGTATTCCTTTATAGCAACACAAACAGGCTAACACAGTCTGTCATGAGCTAACTCTGCATCTCATGCTTTGAACCACTTTGTTCCTCTTTGGTGCTGCTCCCCCTCCCACATTTCTTCCCCAGATTATTCTGTTGCCATCACTTTTTCACATGAAATACCTGTAGTCATTTGGGTCTAG
This sequence comes from Symphalangus syndactylus, assembly GCF_028878055.3. Taxonomy (NCBI): domain Eukaryota; kingdom Metazoa; phylum Chordata; class Mammalia; order Primates; family Hylobatidae; genus Symphalangus; species Symphalangus syndactylus. Next base: position 19,891,425 of record NC_072428.2, read on the forward strand.
ACTGGGCATGGGTAGTTACAGCACTCACCTGGAGAACATGACGGATTTTGCCTTTGGGACTTCTAAGACCATGGTTAAAAATTACACTCTCAGAAGAAAAGGCCTGGATTTATAAGTGACCAGCAGGGCACACTGAATCAGTTCCTAGTACCTCTTGTGTTTAAAGGTGAGTTTAACTGGGCCAAGGACAGCAACATGCCACCACCATTTATGTTAGAACTGGCTCCAATATCCCAATCTCTCAATATCTGAATTCCTCCCCAGCATGGGTAGGGGGGAAATTTTATCTTGAGAACTCCTCACTGGTTCCCAACCCATAAAGGCCTTTTCTATATGCAGAATCTGGCCTTTGATGCAAGCAGAAAATACTTTTAAGGGAGGGTATGGGGTACCCGGTTTATACCAACCTGCCACATAAACAAGTTAATCATTGCTTTCTTAGAGGATCATTTGGGGCCATTAACCAGAGCAGTGGCTTGTTACCAGGCCTTAGCCATCTCTTAGGCCCACAATGAGTCAGAGAAGGAATTCATACTAATCCAGAATTCACCTTTCTTGTTTTAGGCTTGATGGGGAAAGCATAACAAAGCCAAGCCTGTCTCCTCACAAACTACATACTCCAAAAACAATTAACAGTGCATATCCCTGTTAGCCAAATACCATCCAGTTTCTCTAGGCTAAGCACAAAGAAAAAGTAAAGCCTAAGAGCATACAGTTCTATAAAACTATAAATATGTGAATCTGGATCAGCTGAGAACAAAAAGGAGGTGGAAGGCACAGTTTGCCTTTTTCTGGGTATGCTATATACCTTGGATGACCATTTGCTACAGATCTTCGCCACCTCCCCGGAATATTCCCTGTCCACAATCTGAATTTGGACACGCCCATCTCACCCAAACCCAATTCAGCTAATTGAATAAAGCAGGGTTAGCACACGCGAATGGCCTCAGGAGTTGACAGGAAAAGGGAAGCCAGCAAGGTGGGTGGGGGGGGGCCATGGCAAACTCGAGAAGAGAATCAGAATTCAAGTCAGTCATTGGGGAGTGAGGAGGTGAACAGGGGCAATATTATTTGTTGCCAGATCTTACCATATTTCAAGAGAACCAAATCAGAGCTATCCTTAGACCCACATGTCTGGGCTCCTGCCTGGCTCTGAGCTTTTAAAACCCCCCTCCCCCACCTTTGCCCTCTTGACTGTACTGGGGCTGTGTCCACCCAGATCCTGCATTCTCCATTCTAGAACCATTTGGACACCTGTACCCTGGAATTCCCTACACAAATGGTCCGAAGAGAGACCCAGGGCCCCTCGAAATGGTGGTACCATGTTGCTGTCCTGGGTCTGGTTCAGCTTGCCTTTAAACACAGGAGGCACCAGGTACTGATTCAACATGCCCCTTTGTCCACCTACAAATCCAGGTCTTTTCTGCACACCCCTTCTAGTACGGCTGCTGGATAAAAACACAGGATGCCCAGTTAAATTTGAAGAGTTTTTCAGTATAAATATGTCCCAAATATTGCATTATTTGCTTATATGTGCAATTCAAATATAACTCAACATCCTGTATTATTTATTTATTTCAAGACTGGGTTTTGCTCTGTTACCCAGGTTGTAGTGCAGTGGTGCAATCTCGGCTCACTGCAGCTTCGATCTTCTGGGCTCAAGTGATCCTCCTACTTCAGCCTCCCTAGTACCTGAGACTACAGACACAAGCCACCATGCCTGGCTAATTTTTTTTTAATAGAGATGGGTTGTCATCATGTTACCCAGCCTGGTCTCAAACTCCTGGGCTGAAGCTATCCACCCGCCTCAGCCTCCCAAAGTGCTGTGCCTGGCCAACATCCTGTATTTTTATTTGCTTAATCTAGCAACCTTATCCCCATGTCTATCTTCCTGAGAGAAGACTCACTGATGGCTGATGGGTGACTACTGTAAGGAAGCGGAAGGTTTCTGCAGGCTACAGGACAGAGGCTTCTATCTGTACTGTCTTACTGGAAATGTTATGGGGTAGGTCTAACATGGAAAATGGAATCTATAAGCATAACCTCCCAGGTTTTAAATATTTGACACATGTTTTCAGCAATCCAAAATTCCTTTAAAGCACTGTTCAGACCAAACAATCTACGTGGGCCTTGACCTCTGGCATAAGGTCATTCTACCCATTGCTTAATGGCTGTGTTCCTCTGCATACGACACCCACACTTCAACAATACCTAATTACATATGAAGCCTCAACCCCAGCGGGAGGAGAGAAGAGTGAGTACACTGCAGCTTAAGTGAGAGAGACATGTATTTTGGAGAGGAACATCTATAGGTCAACCTCCCTTAGGGGTGGCTTCGACCTGGCAGTGATCATCGTGGCATTAGCTCTACAGAGACAAGGGGGCAAGGGTATCAACACAAATGGTGGAAGGAGTGGAGGACACAGAATAAGAATACTAGAGGTGTCATTCATATTTTATTCTAAATTCCTCGTTTTGAAGGAGATACTATGGAGCTCTGCTCACAGAAGATAAATGACTCTGCCCAAACCCACTGTTGAATCTAAGTCTACAGATTCCTAGTCCAGTGTTCTTCCTACTAAATCACGTAGGATCCCTTACAGAGGAACACGGAATGTTACTCCTTTTTCATGATTTGAAGGCAACAGCAAACTTGCTTTAAAATTGTGCTTCAGGCCGGGCGCGGTGGCTCACGCTTGTAATCCCAGCACTTTGGGAGGCCGAGGCGGGCGGATCACGAGGTCAGGAGATCGAGACCACAGTGAAACCCCGTCTCTACTAAAAATACAAAAAATTAGCCGGGCGTGGTGGCGGGCGCCTGTAGTCCCAGCTACTCGGAGAGGCTGAGGCAGGAGAATGGCGTGAACCCGGGAGGCGGAGCTTGCAGTGAGCCGAGACTGCGCCACTGCACTCCAGCCTGGGCGACAGAGCGAGACTCCGTCTCAAAAAAAAAAAAAAAATTGTGCTTCAAAAAAAAAAAGGCGGGGAGAGAAGAAAGATAGAGGCAGGGGAGAAAGAAAGAAAAGAAACAAGAAATCTCCCTTCCCCCATCTTCTCTACTTCTGAAAACTAAGAAAAACAAACCACTCCAAGAATATAAAGACATACTCAAAACCAAGAGGGTAACAAGAGCCTACAAATTGCTAGTTCTGCAGGCACTCTTCTTCACTTGAAGTTAAGTACTAAATATAGAACCAGAGAGCCCTTAAATAATCTCTAAACTCCTTAACCAATGCAAGCGCCCAATCTCCAAGGTTTCTCCCATTTACCAGGAGCCCCCAGGCCGCAAGGGCCAGGAGAGAAGACAGATCGCTGAGGATGGCAGGAAGTGGTCCCCAGTGAGACTAACCTGAACTGGATAAAATATTGCCTGCAGGGTAGGGAGAGTCTCAGTGAAGAAGTGGTCCCAGACTTCAGCCAGAACCTCAATGCGATTTTCACCTACAAGAGGGCGAGAAGATGGGAAGGGAGGAAGAAAGAAAAGAATTCGTCATTACTTGTAGGAGAGGCCAGAAGACAGTTCCACATAAAATGTCAAGCTGCACATGCTAAAAAACTTGCAGCCAGGAGCTATCAAAGCCCAGAGAGCAGAGGTGTGGTGCTATAGGATCTTAATTCCAGGCTAAGACCAACAGAAATTCTCAGGGCAGAAATATATTCCATCTCACAAGGGTGCATGTATTGATCCTAACTCTCTGGTCTTACTAATAAGTAATCTAAACTTACTAGTCTTCACTAGTAAGACTCTGAATGGGAGGCGCAGCTTTAGGTGTGGGGAGGAAAGAGAGCGCATTACTTACATTTGATCTACAAGGTTTTACTATAGTAAATGTAGGACTGGGTGGGAAAACTCAACTGAAAATATGCAAATATGTCTTTCCATCCTCCAATCCAGAAAAGGGAGCTGACATCTTAAAATCACATAGTAATTCTTATTACATGAATGGTTACAACATTATCCAGCACTATGCTAGTTTACTTACCTATAAGATATCTCATGACTAGACTCTAATACCTGCTTTACAGGCTCAGAGAGGCCAACTAACTGCCCCAACGTCACACAGCTCGAAGGCAGAGCTGTGATGCCAGAACCCATGCTCTTGGCCAATCTTATCCAGGAAGATCATGTGCACAGCTATATACTGTTTTGTTTTCTTACTCATTAAGATACTGGCTTTATTCTGGGTTTCAGCTGTCAATGGAGAGAAACAGCAAGAGGACCTGGAAACTGTTTTCTCCACCCACTTCTTTACAGTAACTGGGAAGGCAGCATTCTCTGAAAAGGCCATCTGCAAAACACAGCACCTGCCTCCTGATGCTGTCCCTACACACCCCAAGGATCAGGAAGCCTATGCTATGGCCAAGTGTCCCTGCTACCCGAGGCTGGAGAGCACACAGGTCACCCAGTGCCATCGGAAGGCTGTGTGAGGAACTCTGCACCTCCAGGAAAGACGGGCCCTGGCAGAGAGAAGCCTGCACAGCAGTTGCTGTTTAATGACCTAGATATCAGAGCTGATACTGGTCACTGCCTCTGCTTATCCCAGGCAGAGAAACTGGGTCAGCCAAGATTAGACACTGAGAGACACGTTTGGCAAGACACTGCCAGTTCCACTGAATAAATCTTGAAAGATTCATTTGGCACCTCCCGTCTATTATTTTAATGGGCAATAAAAGCAGTGGCTGGGGACAGAGAATAGAACAAGGGCATGACTAGTAGCCAGCAGGTCCAAAGATGTGCAGATTTTGAAAGGTCAGGGTGAAATTCACAGGGGGAAATTGCAAATCCAGGGCACCCTCAACTTTCCTGTGCAAACCACTGATCACACTTTATTGGAATGGCTTATTCACTTCTTCTCGTCACTGGAACGGGAGTGGGAATGGAACCCCATCTGTCTTGCTCATCATAGTGCTTAGCATGGTGCAGCCACTTCAATAAATCAATCTTTTAAAATCTTTGGATGGAAAGTGCCAAGTGTATAGATTTTTGCAGATACTGGGGCTGGTGAGTGGAAGGAGGTTACCATTTAACCCAAATATGGGACAGTGTAGAACAGGACTTAATAGTTAGCATGAACATTTTCCTTTGCTCCTAGGATAAAGAAAACCTCAATAATATGATCTACACAGCCCAGGAGAATCCACCTCCTCCTTCTGGGTCTTGATCCTGTCTTCTGTATTCCTGTCAGCCTTTGGGCTCTAATCATCCCTCTTTCAGTCACCCTTCTCTGTCATGCCACAGGGCCTTTGCATGTGCTAGCCCTTCTGCCTTGACTGCTCTTTCTCTCCCTTCTTTACCTAACCTACTTCTGTTTATCTTTCTAGTTGCAGCTTGAACATCACTTCTAGGGGAAAGTCTCTTCCCATCGGTCAAACCACCCCGCTGCAGATTATATTCTTTTTTTTTTTTTTTTTTTTTTTTTTTTTTTTTGAGACGGAGTCTCTCTCTGTCACCCAGGCTGGAGTGCAGTGGCACAATCTTGGCTCACTGCAAGCTCCGCCTCCCGGGTTCACGCCATTCTCCTGACTCAGCCTCTCCAAGTAGCTGGTACTACAGGCGCCCGCCACCACACCCGGCTAGTTTTTTGTATTTTTAGTAGAGACGGGGTTTCACTGTGGTCTCGATCTCCTGACCTCGTGATCCGCCCGCCTCGGCCCCCCAAAGTGCTGGGATTACAAGCGTGAGCCACCGCACCCGGCCAGATTATATTATTAGTACCTGTCCTAGGTACAGTTTTATACTTGGTGATGATTTGATTCATGTGTGAGCTCCATGAGGGCCTGTAACACTGTGATGGTTTTTCTGACTCCTGACTCCCCAGCACCTAGCAAAGTACTGGCTCATCTCATAGTAGATAATCAAATAAACATTTGATTGAAGCAGTCACTATCCTCTTTCAAATATAGGCTATGCTGTTTCACTGCAGGGAGGAGGAGGGGGAAGTCTAAAAGGACCCTCTCAAATACTGAGTCATCCTGGTCCCTAGAACCAAGGTGAACTCCAGCACCTGGATAATGTACCCCAGAGGGCAAAAGGTTACTCCGGCTTCTTTGTTGATGTCCCTTATCTTAAGCCTTCTACAACCAAGACAAGCAAAGGCCCTCTTGATCTGAAGGAGGGGAAGAAGAGAGAACCTTGCAGGTCAGCACTGGTGCCTACTTACTCCCCCTTTCAATACCAAGACAGAATGCTCATTGGCACACAAGGTAATTCTGCAACCCAGCAGCAATAAAACGCCTCCCGAGAACCCAGGTCTAATTGCTGGCTGCAAACTTCAGAGAGTAATGGAGGTTTTGGAAAGTGTTCAGAGAAGAACATCAGACAGACACAGACACAGCAACAGGGTAGCCCTGGGGGAGAAAGAGTTAAAGAACACAGGTGCCTTCCCTTCCAGAAACAGCCCATAAGTCAAGGACTTAGCTCCCTGCAAAAATGAAGGGAGTTGGATGGACGGTTCTAGATGACTGTCCTATAAATCTGCCCTCTAATGTAACGCAGCAGTTTAGGTCACCAGAAGTATACAGGTAAGCATAAGAAACTTCCTAAGACTCAAGGTCACTAAGGCTCTAGAAAAGATAAAGTTAACATGGCGTCTTCTGCCCACAAAACAGCAACAAGTGGATATGAACAGCCACCTGTCTTTTCTGCAGCAGTAAAGAAGGGGTGTGTATATATAGACATGTAAGTACCTAAGCAGAGATGTCAACAAAGAGGAGTTTGTTCAGTGACTGGACAGATCATATTAATTGTTTTCAAACTTTGTTTTATAGCAAGAGAATCCTTTTATCCAAACAAAATTTTTCTTGGAGTTCTAATACATAAAATTAAAAAGTAGAGATGTCTGGTTGAAGATGGCAGAGCCCCTTAAAGGTTCCCCACATGCCCATTCATTGTACAGAAAAGGCCCCAACACCAAGAACCCTAGGACTAGAAGAGACTCAGAGAGAATACCCCAGGCCTGGTGCTCTCAGGCCATGCCAGGGCAGGGGCACAGAATCTTGGATGAACTTTGTTCATCCTGTCTAGCCCCATCTCTGCGTTTTCACTCTGAGTGTATCTATGATGAGGGTTACTTGGGTGAGAGACATTCAACTTCCCCTTTTAAAGGCACTTGAACCTCTGGTTTTATTCAGTATCTTTTTCATAGAGCTGTTTTTCCACATTTCCGGGAGCTTGTAATAACTCCCCAGATAACATACACACAATTAATATGGCCAGGGATAATGTTTCTTTTCCCTCCCTTTACCACCCAGTTGTCTTCCACATTTTTGTACTAGCCTGACTCCAAAATGCAAAAGAGGGCCAGGCACGGTGGCTCATGCCTGAAATCCCAGCACTTTGGGAGGCCAAGGAGGTGGATCATTTGAGGTCAGGAGTCAAGACCAGCCTGGCCAACATGGTGAAACGCCTACTAAAAACACAAACATTAGCTGGGCGTGGTGGCACGTGCCTGTAATCCCAGCTATTCAAGAGGCTGAGGCATGAGAATCACTTGAACCTGGGAGGTAGAGGTTGCAGTGAGCTGAAATCATGCCACTGTACTCCAGCCTGGGCCACAGAAGTGAGACTCTGTCTCAAAAAAAAAAAAAAAAAGCAAAAGAGCCACTAAATTCTCAGTCAAAGCAAGTCACCTAATAAGCCCCTTCCTTTGACACACGAGAGGATAAAGCTAATGTAGCATACACATACAATGGAATATTGGCCTTAAAATAAGAAGGGAATCCTGTCACATGCTACAACATGAATTTGAGGACCTTATGCTGAATGAAACTAAGCCAGTCTCAAAAGGACAAACACCGTATGATTCCACTTATGAGACGCCTAGAGTAGTCAAAGCATGGAAACAAAAAATAAGATGGTGGCTGTCAGGGGCTGAGGAAAGGGGGCAATGTTGGGAGTTGTTCAATGGACTTGGAGTTTCCATTTTGCAAGATAAAGTTCTAGAGATCTGTTACACAACAATGTGAATATAATTAACACTACTCAACTGTAAAGTACTGAAATTACAAAGAGGGTATATTTTATATTGTGTGGGGTTTTGTTTAACCACAATTTAAAATTTTTTTTCTAAAGGCCTTGGGTTATTGGGTATTTATAAGGTTGAAAAAAAAATGTTATCGATGTATTCAAGGGAAGAATGGCTACAGGTTCAGCCAACTCTCAAATGTGCAAAGGTTAATTTCTAACTTCTATTCTTCCCAAGGCTTGGTAAGCATTTACTGTATGTCAGACCTTGGAATTTTCCAGCGTCAGTTTCTCATTTTCCTTCCTACTTTGTCTTTCTAGGAGTCCCTTTCCTGGACACACTAGTGTCTTTCCCAGGGAACGGGAAGAAACAAAAGGATGATGACATGACACCTAATAAGTCTGGATCTGGAAGTAAGTTTGATCTACGGGTCATTAGGCTGCAGCAGAAAAAAAAAGAAAGGATCCAGTATGTTTGCCTGCTGTGTGCCAGGTATGGTGTTATGCCACTCATGTGCCTTATGTTCCCTACAACCCCTCACCCCAATTTATCACTTCAAAAATGATAAAAGCTGAGACTTGGAGAAACTAGTAACTAACCAAGTCACCCAAGAAGGAGGTGGCAAGCTAAGATCAAGCCCCACTTTGGTGGGAGCTAAGAGTAGCCCTTGGTAGAGTCATGGGGTTGGCTAATTCTTGCCTTTGGAACCTGTTTCCATCTCCATTCAGTTCCTTTCTTTCCTGTCAGTTGGACTTTAAACTCTAAGATCAGGAAATTTCCCTTCATCTATCAAATCATACCCTATTGAGTGACTGCCTGCTTAGCCTAATGTCCCCCAAATGGACAGGACTCCTCTCTTCTATGACTCCCCAGAAATATTACAAAGGCCTGTAGGAAATAGCTCGGGACAGACCAGAGGAAATAGCATGGAGGATTCACAGTACAACTTATACCTTCAAAGGAGACCATCAGCCTGCGTCCCATTAAAAAAAAAAAAAAAAAAAAAAAAACCCTGAACAAGGTCTCCAAAGAAACCACCACCACCCATCCCACTACATTTTTCTGAAACATAGTTCTGACTTGCACTGCTGTGAGCAGCTGATTCAAATGAAAGTGCTGCCGCCTAGGTAGGGAGGAAACGGACAGGGTGAATCATTCGCCTGGGGCCTGCCCCTTCTGGACAGAAGCATCTCAGCTGTCCAGACATCAAAGGCTGAGTCACAGAGGCCCCAGTCTACCAGGGCTGTCTTGTACTTGCCTTCACACAGCTTGATCTTCTCCTCCACAAAGAACAGTCCTTTTGCAAGAAGCTGGTTCTGCCAAAAGAGAACAAAGAACATAAGAATTTGGGCAACTCCAGCGCATGAGTGATGAACCTTCTTCCACTTCCAGTGGGCAAGGGCACAGAGTTCTAGGCACTTGTGTTCTAGCCATGACTCAGAGTTTAAGAAGCCTTTTTTCCTCTTGGAAGGCCAAGGCTTCAGGAGAAGACAGTAAGACTTCCCATAGCAAAAGAGCGAGTGAGATAAGAGGCAAACCCAACCGCCGCCCTCATCCCTTAGACCAGGGAAGAGGCATGACACAAACTTGGATGAATTCGCTATTGTTGACACCCAGTGTCCTAGAGGCCCTTGGTGATCTAAACTCACAAAAGGGAGCATTGAGGTAATGAGAAACTATGCAGAAATAACATTTTTTTTTTTTAAAAAAGATAAATTTGGGCTTCTCACACTAGCATGAAAGAGACTGCATGCAAAATTTTAAGCAGCAGTGAATATGCATCTGTCGATGAATGTGTGCATGGGAAATTGTGGAAAGGGGAAGTAAAGTCCTCTTGCAACTGCAACTAACAATTGTTGAATGTCCTGTCTACATCATAAGCTTTATATCCTTCATCTCATTTAATTCAGTCCTATCAAGTTGGTGCTACTTTCCTCACTTTACTGATGGTCAGTGAAGAGACTGCTCAAGGGAGACAGACCTGGTCTTCCTGGGTCTGTAAGCCATGTTCTTTCCACTCCACTTCACTGCCTTCCAGCAAGTCTTCCCACCCAGACCCCTTTCTTCCCTTGAAAGGCTATAGCTGGCCCCCTAAGACTTCTGCAAGTCACAGAAGCTCAGAGATCAATGACGGGCTGGTGTCTTTACACTCATGTCACATTATTAGATTACCTAGGCCTATGATTACGGGAGAGGCAGCTGCAAAGGTGATATGTATCTTACCAAAAGACCTAATGCATTCTTTAGCCTTCTCCTTTATAAAACCCTAGACCCTATTGCAATGATAAAAGAAGCATATGGAGCAGAGTGGAAATAACTTAGGTATCAGTTCAAGTTTCAGCTCAGCTACATTCTAGCTGTGTGATTTTGTATTTAATTTCCCTGAGTCCCAAGCTCCTCATCTGTAAAATGGCATAATACTAACAATACCATAACATTCTTCATTATAATCATTATAAACACATACACACAGTATTTTATGTCCTTAGTAATCAGCACTGGTGGTAGCAATAGTAATAGCTGCTATCTCAGCCCAACTTCTTCAAAAAAGGAGTGGGAGGCTGAGAGTCAGTAGTGAATGGGCCTTTATAAAATGTACTAATAGAACATTTTATCAAAGGTACTATCCTATTTCTGCAATGGATACACAATTTTAACCAAATTCATACTCCTATTAAGATTTACAAAATATGATCTAATTTGAAAAAGTAACTGGTCATCATGTAGTTCTTTCTTTTGAGACGGAGTCTTGATCTGTCACCCAGGCTGGAGTGCAGTAGTGGGATCTTGGCTCACTGCAACCTCCGTCTCCCAGGTTCACGCAATTCTCCCACCTCAGCCTCCTGTGTAGATGGGATTACAGGCACCAGCCACCATGCCCAGCTAATTTTTGTACTTTTTTGGTAGAGATGTGGTTTCACCATGTTGGCCAGGCTGGTCTTAAACTTTTGACCTCAAGTGATCTGCCCACCTCGGCCTCCCAAAGTGTTGGGATTACAGGTGTGAGACACCACACCCAGCCACCATGTAGTTTCAAGATGGCAGATAGAACACCAAATCAAAGTCACAGTGACACCATATAGGAATACACCAACTTTGTTAAAGAAAAAAAAAGCAATTCCTTCACAAAGAATTGTGAAACCCACAGGCAATAAAGACAAAGCCCTAACCTGTTCTTTAGCTTCCAGCCGAGTTCACGAATCCCAGCTGGGTCATGGCAAGATTTTCCGGGTCAGAAAGCAAGAAAATACTCCAGCACCAAGTCAACATCTTGTGACAGCTGAGCTTGACATGAGTGGTCTGTTGAGGTGTGTTCAGATGGCAACCACTCCATCTGAATGCTTCTGAGCACAAATGTCAATTGTGCCCTGCGTCTCTGCCTGGTTGGTCCCTTTCACCTAGTCCAGGTGAGGTTCTCAGAACATCCCCTTAGCATTCTGTGCACGGGCTCCTGAATGCCATTCTTCTCAGCACCTCTAGTGTCAACACTGATGTCCCAGGCTTCTATTAAAACAACCTTCCTAACCCTCCCTAATTTCACATTTCTGAGATGCACCTATAGAGGTAATAGAGATTGCCTTTGTGATGCAATTTTCATCATGTTGTTCTATCGCTATAATTATCTACATGGGGGGAGGATAGGGGGAACTGAGGAATGGACAGAAATAAAAACCTAGTCCAGGTGATAGCATGAGTTAACAGAAATTAATTCAAACCATTCATTTGTTAGAATTTTAGGTCCTTAGGAGTGAGGACCATATCTTATTTTAGTTAGTACCCTTGGCTCCTGGTATAGTACCTAGAACATAGTAGGTACCTAATAAATATTTACTGAATATATATACTATTTTAGTTATAAAGATTTTTTTATTTTTAAGAAGCCAAGATAAAAGACAGAATATTTTAAAGAAGAATAAGTGCTATAGGGTCCCTAAGTTTGTTGCCATTTTCTTCATTTGAATTAGAAAATCATTTGAAAATTACATTGTCCATATCTTATGGAATAAACCTCAAAACATGGCCTGGATTTTCCTTTCTTCTCCTTTCTAGGTCTTCTCCCTTCAAGGAGACATTAGGAAAAAAAATCTTTTTTATATATTTTCAAGGAAAAGTAATTATTCCTATATTATGGAGAAATGATAAAGAAAATACTCTTTTAAAATTTGTCACAATACACAGCATGAAAATTCTATAGCTTAGACCAAAATAAGAGAAACACAAACTTGAAGTTAGAAGGGGTCTTAAGAATCATCTATACATTCTCTCCTCTCCCCAGTCCTACAGTCAAAATCAATTGGTCACACACATTTTGATGATATTTAGTGGATCCATTTCCATTTTCCATGAGGCTAAAGTACCTTTCAAAGGCATCTTGAAAATCCTTATATAACCCCCTGCCCCCAGGAGTCTGTAGATTTTGCTCTTATCTTATAGTTGTATAAACCGAAGCTAGACGTAGGGTCTCCCTCTCCAAAATTCCAATAAAAGACATGAGAGTGAGGCTCAGTCTCTGTACTACTCATGTTTTATTCAGCACACCCTATCAGAGTAAGGATCTTTTGAGTTAGCCAAGCCCCAGGACTCTCTTCACTGGGGAACCACTGCCATCCACCCAATGGAGCTGTGCCCACTCATTCATGCTCCAACAACCGAGCCACAGCTGCATCTTCCAGCTTTGCTAATGGGTCTCATACTGAACCCCAAATCTACTCTCTAGAGAATTTGGACCCCAAAGGGTCTTGCATTCTTAAGGGCCTTGTACTCTGAAGGCCTCCACTTGCAGTTGGGTGCTCTGCAGTTGATTCTTAGTATTTTTATCTTTGAATTTGTGTTTTATAAGTGAAGTCTGAAGGGATAACAGAATATGCACTGGGGTCTAAAGCCCCAGCTCACTCATGGCCCTGCCTCCTCACCACCTCCCCAGGAGGGATTTTCAGGCACCTACACCTCACCCCTGGTGCCTGGGCTCCACCACCAATGTCACCCTACTCCCAAGGTGCTGACAGAGTCATGTTGGTGGAGGCCTCCGCACCGGTACAGGGAGAGTCAGGACTGGGCGTGCACCCCGCAACGTCTTGGGGAGAGGCATAGTGCCAGCCATCCTGCACTCCCTGGGCTGGCAGTGCTGCAGTGCAATTGCTGCTGACTCGAAGGGGACCTCTCACCCACCCTCCATCCAGGTACCAAGAGTGCCCAGTGCAGACGTGCAATCTCTTGAGATTACCCGCCCACTATGAGCTGCAGTGGCAGGCCCATGGGAAGGGGCCCATGGGAAGGGGAGATTGGCATCCCCACACCAGTCTTGTTAGTAGAGTTGTTTTAGAAGAAGCCAGGGACACCAGTGTTGACATTAGAGGTGGTGAGAAGAATGGCATTCAGGAGTCCTTGCACAGAATGCTGAGTACCCACATGTTCCTTCTGCACTGGGCTCTGCAAATTATGAAGCTCACCCTGTCACTTCACCTAAAGATATGCCAACTTGACATCTGTGGGGCTTAAGACTGTTCACCTGGGTTGAAGGCGGGGCAAAACCCAGCCTTGGCTCAGGCAGCCATCTTGCACTGTTCGTTCTTCCTAAGTGTCCAGTCTTCCTGGACCTCACCTCACAGTATTCCCATCCCCTGATGAATGCCTGACTCCAGAAGTTTCTGAGTGTTTGCTGGCTGTTAAGCTGTTGTAGTGATGGAGCCATATGGTAACAGAGCTGGAGATGACCCAAGTTTCTCTTGTCCCACTCCTTGCCTGATGGCATCAACCCTACCACCTCCCCAGGCGGAAGACTAAGCCAAAAACGGTTACTAAATAGTAACCACCCAGAAAGCAACTTGGGACTTGGAACTGGGCCCATTGTTACTTAATGCATCCTCTCCTCACCCCATAAGTGAACTTGGACACAGTCAAGTCGCACTGTAATGAAGTGGCAAAGGAGATGGAAGTGAAAAAGAAAAACAGCTGACATATCCAATTTTCCTAAGACATAGAAAAACCGGCTGCAAACAGAAAAATGACACTTAGCTAGGAAAAATGTAAACAAGATGTTTGGGGAAAGGCGTCTAAAACCACCCAGTCTTCAGTGGAAAGAAAAGACCCAGCTCCTCCTGGGTCATCAGAGAGGGCGGGTTGGAAGTGTAGGCAGAACAGAGCAGAGGGTGGCCATGGGTGGGGCGGGGCTATGATGCATGCCAATGATGCATGCCTCCTGCCAAGCAGTTACCTTCCCAACCCGGTGGGATGGACCCAGATGAGATGGGTAACCAAGAAGGCTAGGTACAGGGAGAACCCCATCTTCCCAGCAGGAAGAACTTTCCACACAGACCAGGAAGCAGGAATTCTGTAAACACTCAGGCTGCTAGCTACCGTCCCTTTTAATGTTTCAGTGGTGATGATAATGCAGTAAGAATGTCAGTGGAGTCAGTTATTGGTTTCTACTCAGTGTCAGACACTGTCTTACAGTCTTTTCCTGCCTTCTCACATTTTACTTTCGCCACAACCCATCCACTTTTTACAAATAAAGAACTTGAGGCTCAAAGAAGCAACTAGCAAGTGTGAGACCAGACTTTGCACCAAGGTTGGTCTGAATCCAAAGCCCATATCTTTCCCCTATTATATTCTTCTGGTTTACTTAGCAATAATAATAAAAATACTGATACAAATACTTATCACTTGTTGACTGCTCACTATGTAATCAGGCACTTTGTGTACGTCATCTCACTTAGTAACCACATCAACCATATGAAGTAGTTCCCATGATTCCACCTGGATTACTATTAAGAAAACTGAGCATCGGAGAGGCTAAGTAACAGGGCTGAGAGCACACAGCTAGTAAGTGTTCTAACAAGGATTAGAACCCAGACCTACTGGCAGAAGGGCTGGTGCTTTTAGACATCATGCTCTCCTGCCTTAGAGAGGTTTCTTATGTCCTTGCCCAGAGGAGAAAGCAGATGGGATCCATTACAGATTCAGATACTGGGGCAAAGTTGGCTTGGCAATCTCAGGCCATGTAACTGGGTTCTGCCACAGGGCTTCCACCCAGCTGGGCCTTCCTCTCGACTATCCACATTCAACATCTAGCAAGGGGAGTGCCTGGCACTCGAGTGGATTCCATTTCCAAATGAGATATTCTTTCCTACCCCAGAGGGGTAGCAGCTGTGTTGCTCTGCCTTCCCAGAACCTGTGTTAACCAGTTTCACTCCAGACATTTGCTTCTGGTGATATCAATGTCTTAGAAGGTTCCTGTCGTTTGGCATAAACCCAGGGCTGTAAATTGTAGGCCACGTCCAGTTTTTTTTTTTCCACTATGACTTTGAAAGGCCAGCCATCACCGCTAATGATGTGCACATCTCCTGTGAACCTGGATGCCTTCCTAGATAAACAACAAAGTCTTACAAACACAACTTACTCCCAGGCCCAGAGAGTTCCTAATAAGCCAATGTTGGTGTGGGTGGGTGTGATGAGACCCATGAGAAGTCCCCAGATGGAGACTGAAGAAGTGGAATTGGTGCTAATGCTAATTCTTCATTTAGCACTGTTTCGGCCATAGTTAAAGTGTGCATTGGGGCCTTTAAAAGGTTATGTTTATAAGCAAGAAGGAAGACAGTCCATGTCTGACTTGCTGAACACTCAAAACAAAAACAACAACAAATAAAGTAACCCTGGAACTCCTCCTGCCTGGGTTTTTGGATTTTTTCCTGGGGATTCCTTGAGGGCATTTAAAATACAATGCAAGAGATTTTTCTTCTGTGGCCAGATGACCTGGACTGTGTCTTCATGCCACCATTTACTAGCTGTATGTATTTGTATCTTAGACAAATAACCCCCATCTCTGAGCCTCAGTGGCAGCATCTGTAAAAGGGGGATACGTAATAACAGAACCATCCTCATCAGTTATCAGGAGGAATAAATGAGTTAGCCCAGGAGAAATGCTGAAAGCATTGCCAGACTTGAGCATGCCTCACAATCATGCAGGACTCATCAAAACACAGATCGTGGCTGGGGACGGTGGCTCACGCCTGTAATCCCAGCACTTTGGGAGGCCGAGGTGGGTGGATCACCTGAGGTCAGGAGTTCGAGACCAGCCTAACCAATATGGTGAAACTCCGTCTCTACTAAAAATTACAAAAATTAGCCAGGCATGGTGGGGTGCGCCTGTAATCCCAACTACTCGGGAGGCTGAGCCAGGAGAATCACTTGAATCCGGGAGGTGGAGGTTGCATTGAGCCGAGATCATGCCATTGCACTCCAGCCTGGGTGACAAGAGCAAGATTTTGTCTAAAAAAAAAAAAAAAAATAGATCACTTGGGCCCTAACCCCAGAGTTTCTGATTCAGTTAAAATTTGCTTCTCTAACAGATTCCCTGCTGATACTGAAGCTCCTGGTTCGGGGACCATACTTTGAGAACCTTCAGCTTAGAACAATGCCCAGCATGTACGTGCTTGAAAATGTTAGCTGTCATTACCATTATCATTAATTCTGTTCTCCTTATAGCTCTTCAAGAGCCTCAGAGAAAGTCACCTTATTGCTTTCCATATTGAACAAAAATTTCCCGACGCTTCCAACTCGGTTTCTACTTCTCATGCCCACTGAATCACTGAGTGCTTCCACTATTTTAATACCACGTTGTTTCCAGCATCTACTCCTACCTTTTATGCCTCCCCCATCAATGCCCTAAGGTTGGCTCCTGCCATTCCTTTCTCATCTACAGTAAATCACCAAATTCCATACATAATGAGTTCCTGCAAATACATACTCGTATAGAATACCACACTTCCATGATTTAGGAGGAATTCTGTCCTCATAGAGCTTGAAAGGATTATAAAATCCCTAATTACACCTCATCTTCAGAGCTCATTTTCGGGTGATATATTTTCAGCCTTTGGTACTCATGTGTTCCTTTCTTCCACAACTGATGTGCAATAACCTGAGTCCAATGAGGATAAAGACTTGCCACTTCTGCAAGCCTATTGATTTTCATCTTTATCTCAATTATATTAAGACCTGTGGTCATCAATTTCAAGATCCATTTTTTTCCACGGAGACTCATAAAGTACGATAAAAGTACAATCAAAATATTCAACTAATTGTACAAAATTCAAATAATTGCTAAGGAGATTAAGAATGGCAAAGCTGCTGAGAAGTGACCTCTGGCAGGCAGCCAGCCCCACAGTGAGTAGCCCAAGACACCCAGGGGTGCTTCTCGAAGCCCCCAGTCTGGCTCCACCTCATTCTCGCCCCTCACAGTGGCCAGTGGGAGCTTCTAGGCCACCCCAAAGCTTATAGATTCCACAATGCTGTTCTTCTCTAAGTACTGGCCAAATCAAAAAATGCAACCTCTGATGACCTCTCACCTAAAATCATAACTTCTCCTCTGTCTTCTCACCAGATCCCTGCTCCACTTGTTCAAAAACCCCCTGTGTAGATAGGCCCCAATTTTACCTTCAAAGCAGAGTGTATGTGGAATTCCTTTTACTACTTTCTGTTCACCCAATTAGCTCTTTTTCCATTTTGGGAGTCCTGCTTGTTAGAGAAGCCTGTCCAGCTGATCAAAGAAGAGCTGAAACTTCTCTCTCCTCCTCAATTTGGATTTAGAAATCACAAAAGTTACCTTCACCACTCTTGATCTTCTCTCCATCCAGCTTGCCATGAATCCTTGGAAGTCCTATCTGTCCCAACAAAGTATAATTGCTTTTTCTGGGCCTGATTTAAACTCTTTGCCATCCATCCAGGTCTTCAGTTAATGCTACACTCCCTTCAGCTCTCTGCCATACGCTGTAAACTCTAGGGGAAACTGGCCTCCCGGGACTCTTGCAGATATGAGCAGCAAATGGAAAAATACATATATATGCATACATGCACCCACACATACACATACATGCACACAAATGTATCTCACACATTACCAGGTATCCATGACCTATTGACAACTGTGGTAGCTAAGTTTCCTCTCTTCCTAGTATTAACCCATTCAAAGCCACTGACTCTAGCCTGAGTTTCTATATCAAGCAAAACTCCAGTTCCAAAAAAGGAATTGAACTTTCTGGGCTTGGGGGAAAAGGTTATAACACACACAACAAAGCCAGTAGATAGAGAATGGCAGAAAGTGCAATCTGCAAACATGCCCATGCTCTGAACCACCAAGATACCTAATTAGGTAAATAGGAAAATTCAGAACATTTCATATCATCAATTTCAAAAATTACAAGAAACTAATTATCCCTCAAAGCTGTCACTAGTATATAGCATTTCTCTCGGAAACCCTAATTTACCTTACGGGCACAATTCAAAACAGAGGGAAAGGAAAAAAAATCAATACTGGAAATGTCAGAGATTTTTCCAGCCAGTGCCTTATGGATGTCTAGCTGGGCTTCTGCAGATCACACAGCTTGTCTTCTCTGTGTGCAGGCATGAGATAAGCACAATTTTCCTACCTGCTTTCTCTTGGCCTCACCTGGGGTCATTTTCATTATTCCCCACTCAGGACATTCTGTGTTAAGACTCACAGAATGTAAAATGAAAATGTTCACTTTCAAAAGCAGAGTCACATAAAGGGCTGCACGAGTGGCAAGCGCAGAGTTGGGGGTCAGGGTGAGGAGACAGACTTGACTGCTGAATGCAGATGCCTGGGCATGGCCATCTGAGCCTCTGCAGCGTGGAGCCCAGCACCCAGGAAGCCCATCTTTCACCTTTCCCAACAGCCAGGTCCATGGTTTTGGTGACTTTCCTGTCCACCCCCCTGGGTTCCATTCCTCATCTGTCCCCAGGCCTTCCTTCTGCCCCTTTACTGGAGGAACACGCTTTCTGGAGTTCCTCCTGACTTTTCCTCCTGAAATGACATCTGACAGTCGAATGTGAAGGCTAAGCTCACCTCTACAAGCCTTCCCTCTGGGACGTGTCTCCTTATACGGAGATTTCTTCTGTAAAGTGAATGGTTTGAAACCAGCACATTTTTAAGCAGTGCCTGGTAATGGGCTTTCCAAATCTGAGTCTCTTTTGAACCACCTGCATGACTAGGGCCAGAGCCAGGGCCACCTACATGATTATTCTTTGCATGCTATTTTTCTTATATCAATCCACTTTTTAAACACGTAAACATGTTTAAAACAGAAACCATAGCAACATCATTTACACTAAGTGGAATGGAACTCAATGATCAACTCAATGCCAACAAAATAACGTTAAGAAATCCTAACTAGTCAGTGTCCCTAGCTGAAGACACTAAGTTCGAGGACTGCTCCTCTTTCTTCAAACAAGGGAGATTGCCACGTCCTGGAGGAGGGGAGAGGACACCATGGTGCAACTCAAGATCCTCTCTAGCACAATTCCAAGGGCAAAAGGAAAAAGAGGAGAGCAGTTTCTAACCACAAGCCCTAATGTCATTTAATGTCATTGCATGCATCGCCTAAAATCATTTCAGTGATCTGTGGCAGAAAATCCTTCCCTCTCTCCCAGGAAGGTTTACTGAGTATCTACTTTGTTCCAGGAACTTTGCAGGGAGTGAGGAACCAAAAGACAAAGAAAAAAAAGCTGTGTGCCCACATGACACTTAAAATCTATTTTAAAAAAAAAAACTGTATCTAGGAGAGCCTTCTTTCCAGATCAGCACCTTAAATAAACTTCGATTTAAAACTGTGAAAACCAGTCCTCACCCCACACCCCGGCAAGAGACTCTGTATTCACAAAACAGCTTCTCTGATTATGTTCCCGATAGGAAATGACAAGTGGTTATTAGTTTTTAAGCATCTGGCATGCTTCATAAGCAGTATTAACCACCTCCAAAAACCTCAGGGCTTCCCAGATAAACAAGTCCCCACCCAAACACCCTTTCCTATCTGTCCTAGGGGTAACCCCCAGCGCCAAAAGACAAATGACATTTAAAACCTGATTGAAACCATACCAAACCATGGAGCTTTTAAATGTCAAGGAGGAAGGCAATTCAACCCAGTAGGTTTCTCCAGGACTGGCTGAAAAACCACTTCTCTGCAGTTAGATTTTAAAAAAATCAATCAGTAGAGACAGCAAGAGAAGAGAATGAGGCCAAGACTGACCCAAAGGTCAGTCAAGGGCGACTGCAATGATTCACATTTGTGACTACTTATCTCTCTCTTAATCTTTATGTTTGTCTCTCCCTGAACAGGAGCTGTCTTCCAAGCAGCTGAGACATATGACCCGATTGAATTCCAGGCTTCTGTTGGGTCTTGGTTTGACCAGATTTAGAGGAGCTGTCCGTGTGTGTGTGTGTGTGTGTGTGTGTGTGTGTGTGTAAACAACTGACATGTCATTCTTTTAAAGTGCACGTAAAAGTTTAAGCTTCCTGAATCTCATAAAAAAAAATTATAAAAGGATGCCTGTACTGTTTTCAAAACCTAAAATCTCTTTAAACTGTCTTAAAAGTATGCTCTATTTGGATACAGAATAACATTGCTAACTTGAAACCAAGATGTTATGCATTTCATGCTACTTTCCCATTAAAAGAGATGGATTACACCTTAGAATAACACACAGGCACTTATATAAATTTAATAAGCACTTATTACTGTCTTACTCTCTGCTAGACACTGAGCATTTTTTATAAATAACTTATTTAGTCTTCACGACAACCCTATAAGGTTTGGTCCTATTACTGCTGTTTCACAGAAAAGGAAATACAGAGAGGTAAAGCAATTTGCTCAAGGTCACATAGCTAGTAAGTGGCTATGCTGGGCACTGAACCCAAGCACTCTGCCTCTAAAGGCTGTGATCTTGACCACTACCCTATACTGCCCCCCTACACACTATGTACAGAGTGCTTTACATGTGTTATTTCACATAAAGCATATAATAACCTTTTAAGGTAAGTTGTATTTTTAGTCCCATTTTACAGATGAGGAAACTGAGGCACAGGGAGGTGAAACAGCTTGCCCACTCAGCAAATGAGTGAGAAGTAGGGATTCTGACTTCACTAAGGTGCCGTCCAGTCAGTGACTCCAACACTCCCCATTCCCTCTCCACCATACGCCTTTGGTTAGAGTCACGAAAACAGCCTGTGTCTGTGAATTAGAAACCATCCTCTGATTGGTCCTGGAAGCTTAAACTCACTAGCTTTATACCAACAACGTATAGACAGGGGAGAAGTCTATCTGATCCAGACAATGGATCCAGATGTGGTATGATTCAGGGTCCCCTGGGGGACCCCCACTACCCAAACTCTTTCAAGGGATCCCCATGGTCAAAACTATTTTCTCGGTAAGACTAAGCTATTTGTTTTTTTCCCTTACATTCTCCACGAGTTTACAGTGGAATTTTCCCAAAACTACGTGACATGCAATATCATTACAAATTGAAAGTGAAGCAGATAGAAGAATCCAACTATCTTCTATGAAGCCAGACAATGCAGAGATCTCCTTACTTTTTTTTTTTTTTTTTATTATTATACTTTAGGGTTTTAGGGTACATGTGCACAATGTGCAGGTTTGTTACATATATATCCATGTGCCATGTTGATTTCCTGCACCCATTAACTCGTCATTTAGCATTAGGTGTATCTCCTAATGCTGTCCCTCCCCCCTCCCCCCACCCCACAACAGTCCCCGGAGTGTGATGTTCCCCTTCCTGTGTCCATGAGTTCTCATTGTTCAATTCCCACCTATGAGTGAGAACATGCGGTGTTTGGTTTTTTGTCCTTGCGATAGTTTACTGAGAATGATGTTTTCCAGTTTCATCCATGTCCCTACAAAGGACACGAACTCATCATTTTTTATGGCTGCATAGTATTCCATGGTGTATATGTGCCACATTTTCTTAATCCAGTCTATCGTTGTTGGACATTTGGGTTGGTTCCAACTCTTTGCTATTGTGAATAGTGCCGCAATAAGGGCTAATATCCAGAATCTACAATGAACTCAAACAAATTTACAAGAAAAAAACAAACAACCCCATCAAAAAGTGGGCAGAGGACATGAACAGACACTTCTCAAAAGAAGACATTTATGCAGCCAAAAAACACATGAAGAAATGCTCCTCATCACTGGCCATCAGAGAAATGCAAATCAAAACCACAGTGAGATACCATCTCACACCAGTTAGAATGGCCATCATTAAAAAATCAGGAAACAACAGGTGCTGGAGAAGATGTGGAGAAATAGGAACACTTTTACACTGTTGGTGGGACTGTAAACTAGTTCAACCATTGTGGAAGTCAGTGTGGCGATTCCTCAGGGATCTAGAACTAGAAATACCGTTTGACCCAGCCATCCCATTACTGGGTATATACCCAAAGGACTATAAATCATGCTGCTATAAAGACACATGCTCCTTACTATTTTATTCTGAGAGTTGTTTTTCATAAAAATATAATTAGCACTAGTATGTAATAGGCTTATCACTTAAATACATTAAGACATATTTTAAAGCTCTTCGGGTTTAATTTGTATTATGGTAAAGATAGACATAACCCAAATAAGCAATACATTTTACAAGTGTAAAGCGGTCCTGAGACCAAATGCCTGAGAACTGCTGCATGGGACTGTGATCTCCATTAACTGCCGGGACACACAGGCCTGGTGCCCCTCTGCAATGTGCAGCACACAGCGGGGACTTGAGATACCTAATTTTGGCTGTTGAAGGAATGTCCAACTGTACAGTATTGGCCACCCCCTTTAGGTCCATGCCCCCACATGCATGATAATGATGGATGCTCAGATCCACACAGCTTACCTGAAAATAGTCTGTAATGAATGATCCGAGTTCACTCTTCAACAGCCGCCTGGGGAGAAGGGAGAAGAGAAACACTGTCAAGCAGCCCTTGATGGTACAGCTCATGGTGACAATGTGCTCACCAGTGGCACAGGGTGGGGCCAGGTCTGAGATGTTGAGGGCACTTTCTTAGGTCCTGGTCCCCGTTCCCCCATTGTTATCATGGAATTGCAGTGATGGGAATCCTAGAAGGAGATGCATTCCTCAGTTCACTCTGAGAGAGTAGCACTGTGAAGAGGGCAGCTGGCCACAGGAAATCCTAATTCTAGCAGAGCTGCTAGGGGCAGGCCAGGGCACCTGACTTTATATGAAGCAAAAAGAAGGAAGAGAAAGACAATCATTTTGCACTCCTCCACATTTGCAGAGCACTTTATAGTTTAAAACACATTTTTCATATATTCTTCAACTAAGGATTATAAAGTGTATGTGGGGTGGGGTAGAAGTAATTATTATTCTTCCTGTACAGATTTTAAAAATTATGCCTCAGAGAGTTACCCAAAATAAGTCAGTGGCAGAGCCAAGATTTGAACCCAGACTTTCTGCAAATTCAACATCTTTTCCCATAACTCCACCCTGTCTCTCCTCCAAATCCAGAACCCCCTCCCCTCACCCTAACTTAAAATTCAACTTGGTACCATGGTTTGGGTGGTCTTACAACCCATGCCCAATAGACTGAGGCAGTCTTCCCAGGGGACCACGCAGGGAGAATAGAGAGATTTTATTTATCCAGCAACGAAGATGTATTTAGCGGCTCTTCATGTGTTACACGTTGTTCTAGCACAAGGAGTTCAAAGGTGAATGAGACAGACAAGGTCTCTGCTCTCTTCTTGGGGGCTGATGGATAGATAGCACGTTAATAAATATACTAACAAGATGATTTCAATGAATCTTAAATGCTAATAAAATACAAATGGAAAATAGGGCTATTGACACCAGCTCTCCTTTTCCCTGTGACAAATAATGGATCCATCCATACTATTCTTAATTTTGATCCAGACAAGGTAAGGGAACAAAAAACAAGAATAACTGGCTCCCCAGATCCAGTTAGTAAACCTTTATGATTTCAAATGATTTTCTTTACTCATCCCATTGGCTATGGCTATTAAGGAGCAAATACTCAAGTTTCTGACAACCCTTGCTGAGTATTCACTCCCCCAAAACACGTTCACTCATGTCACTGAAGGATAAACAGGTGGTTACAGCAAGATGTTATGCACAGAGAAAACAGGCACAATAAAATTAAGACAAAAGAATAGAGAACCACCCATGATTTGAATTACTGTAGCAGAAAAAGCCCTGGAAAGCCACAAACACATGTTGAACAAAGAAAATACCTTCCTTTTCCCATGACAGAATATATGTCTTTTGTGGATGCTGCATTTTGAGGGCCAATTTAAAGGCAGTCTCATGGAGGGCCACCCCGTCAACACAACCCAGGAGTTCTCCTAGATGTGGGCAGGTCTGATCCAAGAGAGGGAAGCCTTCATCAAAAGCCACTGGACTAAGAGCAGGTTGGGCCTCACTAGTCTTTGAGGCAGAGGCTAGACGTGTCTCTCAGACAGGAAACAGCAACCTAAGGGGCAGCCCCAAGTGGACGGAGGCTTTGAAACAGGAAGAGGTAAGGAGATTGCTTCTGACCACAGGAGGGAGAAACACCTCCTAACAAAGTCTTCGTGGCCCTTGGGAAGTCTCAAAACCATAGGTGAAGAAGCCAAGCTTTGCGCACAAGTGGAAAAACAAGTCCTACCGATAGGCTACTTAGGGAAGAGCTTCCCAAGGAGATATCTTGGGTACTCATGATGCTGAATTGGTGTCCCAAGGAACCCACAGTGGGAAAACGCTATGCTCATGAAGATGCCATGGGTAAGATTGAAAAAGAAAGAGGTCGGGGTTAAGGGGGCCTTCAAAATAAAAAAATATGGACACCCTCCTGGAGAGCAGCATGCAGGAGGGATCTATGATGGTGTAATAATTGTGAGTTTGGGCTGGATATGATTGAACAAGTAAAGGTTGCCCTGGGCATCTCACAGTGGGATGCAGAAAAGCATCTGGATGCTACCCAGTTGAGGAATCCAAGACATCTCCTCCCCTCCTATCAGGGAGGGCAGGAAGGGGCTTCACTCTACAGGGAGGGTGGAAGCACAGCAGCCTTACATTGCAGCTAGGGTGCAGCAAGCCACAGCCAAGGCCAGAATTCCGCAGTGTCCCAGGAAGAGAAAAGTCTAGGTAGAAATCAGCCAATAACGGGGCAGAAGCTAAAGAGCAGACATGCAAATTCCAAGACAAAGGCTTAGCAGAAAGGACCCTGAAGCTAGAAGCAGCTGTAACAGGGGGGATGAGATGGTAATGGGTAAGAATAAAGAAGCAGAACATGAAGAGGGGCCTTTCGCCATGCTGACAGTGATAACCATTTCTTTACTGAGGAGGAACCAGACACGACGTGGTACTGCTTCATATACTTTAAATGTAATAGGCCATAGCCAGGTACAGTAGGAGAACCACACACTTGTCCTTTTATCAAATGCAGAATGCAAAACCTTCTCCACTAGGTACTGTTCATAGAATTATCTGAACAGAAAAGACCTTTCTTAATCATTTAAGTCAAGATTCTATTGCTCTACATGGACAAATCAGTAAGCTACACTGCCCTTATCCCTTACAAAATCCTGCCTTCTGTCTGGGCATGATAACATGGTTAGACAGGGTCACATATTATATATATGCAGAGTTTTTCACTGCAGCAAAATATAGAAATCAACATAAATATGCACCAATAAAGTGCTAATAAAAAGATTATGTTCATCCAGGCAATGGAATTCTATGCAACTATTTTTAAAAGGGAGTGAAGAAGTGCTCTAAATAATGATATGAAAGATCTAAGTCATAGTAAGCAAAGAAACAATGCAAGATACAGAGCAGTGTGTACATACAACAGGCTACCTTGTAAAATGGGAAGAGAAAAATAAGAATACACATTTTAGTTTACACAACACTAGCACATTTGTTGGTCAATTCCACTCTTATAACTTGCTGTTCAAGTCTGTATTACTATATGAATGGGTTTCCCCATAGGCCCTTAGAATTGAAATATATATCTCCTTGATTTCTAAACACAGAGAACACATATGCATTTTATTTATTTTTTAATTAATTAATTGTTTTTTATTGAGACAGAGTCGCACTCTGTTGCCCAAGCTGGAGTACAGTGGTGCGATCTCAGCTCACTGCAACCTCCGCCTCCCGGGCTCAAGCGATTCTTATGCCTCAGCCTCCTGAGTGGCTGGGAGAGCAGGTGCCCAACACTGCTCCTGGCTAATTTTTCTATTTTTGGTAGAGATAGGGTTTCACCCTGCTGGGCAGACTGACCTCGAACTCCTGACCTCAGGTGATCTGCCCACCTTGGCCTCCCAAAGTGCTGGGATTACAGGCATGAGCCACTGTGCCCAGCCCACATATGCATTTTTTAAAATCATACGTAAAAAAGCACTGGGTTGTGCGTCCTCTTCTCCATGTCTACACGTAAAGCCTTGGAGAAGCTTGAAGTTGTTGCTGGAAATTACGTAAGGCAACACAACACTTTAGCCAGCTTGATTCCCTGAAGTTCGAGGAAGACGCTCTCCTGCAAACACCACATCACCAGACCCCAGTCTAGTCCACAGACCCTGTATAAAGTATCCAGTATCATCAGCTGTGTTTCCATATGTATTCCTTATACATGCATAAAGAAACTCCAGAAGAATACCCAATAAGCTACTGTTACTAATACTTATCTTTAAGGAAAAGAGAATGGAAAACTGGTGTCTGGGATACAGGGGTGGAGACTCTGCTGTATGCCCTTGCTATATGTGTAAAATTTTCGAACCATGTCAATACAAGCCTATTCAGAAACAAATTTTTAAGATTCTGAAGTTAATAACCACCACCAAGATTACCGCAGAATGGCCAGAAGCCCGAGAAAGAATCGCAGGAGTAAGTCTCTACCAAGGGCACAACATCAGGAAGCAGGGTGTGTACCAGCTAACAGAGAATCCCACAAGTCCCGGGAACCCACCAATCCAGACCTGCCTCAAGCTGGTAACCCAAGAACCCTTGTTCCCAGGACTATAGAGTGAAGAGATGAGGAAAGAGGGCCAGGAGTCCCCAGCAGTGCTGGCTAGGCCAGCCTGTGAGCAGACTGTGGCTGAGTCATGTTGCAAATCTACAATCCATGTCTATACTCTGTTTATTCTGCTTGCATTGGTTTATAGGGAAAGAATGCTTCTGAAGAAAACCTCTATTCTTGTCTCAGCTGAATTGAGAGAAGGGGATTTTCCACACCTCTGTTCCGATACACCATCTCCAGTGGAACTTGGCAGATGCTTCCCCACTTAAAAGCTACCTTCCCCCCACCAAAAAAAGAGGAACTGAGTGGAGACCCCATTCATTAATTCTTTCAATCTTAACCATTTACTGAAAACATAATGTTATGTGTTAGACATGGTGCTGGATGCTAGAAGAAAAGGATGAAACAGAGCTCAATGATTTCTCCTGGGCCCTATGAGAGAGTGATCTGGGCCACTCTCTTATAGGGCCCAGGAGGTTCATCTTACCCAAAAGATGAAAGTAAAAAATATCAAGGCATTAGATACCTAGGCCAAAATCACAATGGGACAATTCACCCTGTAGCCTTACTTACTTTTGCCAATTTAATTTGTAAAGGACAAGAAAGAAGAGAAAAGCTGGAGAGAGATAGCCAAATTAAAGAGGCTGTGGTTTGTGGTTCCCTAGATGCAGGAAAGATGAAAATCCTGATTCCTAATACCTAGGCCGTAAGCTCCTTCAAGGCTCAGGCCTAGAATCTGGCAGCCTCCATTCCGCTTTTCCCACTCTATCCTAGGGTTGCTGCCCTGTCAACAGAAAAGCAATTACACGTTAGAACAAACAATGATCATCATCATAAGGAATAATAAACAAATTGCTCTTAGGATGGAACCCGGCATTTTTTCTCCAATTAAAGTTTATTGAGCATTGTCCAGTGGGTACTGGACACCACTGTCAACAATGTAGGCATTCCTACATTTAAGCCTAAAACAGACTGTAAGCAGCAGTAATATCCTCAATTTTAATACACAAGGAAACTGACCCGAGCAAGCACAGGCCAGAGATAACAAGTGTCTTGTTGAGATCAGGGAGCCCAGAGCTGCCTGGCTCTGCATCCTGGCAGCCACTTAGTAGCTGTTGTTAGCCATGACCTGGGAAAATTCACTGGTTCTTCATACTTCAATTTCCTCACCTAGAATGTGGGGAGGATAAGGATACCTACTTCACAGGATTACTGCACAAGTAAAATGGGTTAATCCTCATCAAATTGCTAGAACGCTGCCAGGCCCACAGCAAAGCTTGGCAAGCATGAGCTACTATGATTTCACCCAGGACTCTGAAGCCCAGGGTCTTGAAAACCCCAGCCCACTGCTTCTCAGCATCTTCCTACAAGTACAACCACACTAGCATTTCCTACACCTGGGATTGAGGACCCAGGAGAAATTCATAAAGCAGGTAATATGTTAGGTAGGGCCAGACCAGCTGATGAAAGGATAAGAAGGTAGGAAGGTGGAGGCAGAGCTTTGGAGAAAAGAATTGCCGGGACGTGTAACTGACATGAAAGCAACCCCTCAGCCTCAGCAGCCCCCATATGCCATCTGTTTCACATATTGGACTTCCATGCCTGGTTTCATTTGAAAACAGAATTCTGCTGCTACCAACCACCACAAGCCACTGAGCTAGAAAAAGGGAAGCCGGGAGCTGAGGGTAATGTGAAGGGGACACTTACATGGGGCCTGACCAAAATGAGAAACTGGGCATGAAGTTCAGCTAGAAGCCAAAAGAAGCCATAACAGGGGGAAAATATGGGGAAGCACTGACTGGTCTACATTATCTCACCCTTTCTCCCTCCCGGGCTGACCAGCTGAGACACTACCCCAGTTGACAGGATTTCCTGTTATTACACAGACCTGCGATCTCACGCCTCACCGTCTTGTCAACTCAACTTCCCACTTCTGTGGGCTTAAAGGTAAAGGAGGCATTACTAAAAGCTGGAATCAAGCTGGTGGAGAGGCGCAGGGTCAGCAGAATGGCAGCAGAGTGGGCAAGCGCAGAAGTGACAGAGGGAAATCACCTCAGACGGAGTCAGTCTGCCTTGCACACAGAGAAAGACCCAAGGCGGCAAAATCCCGCTGCTTGTCCCAACTTTCTTCCCACATGAGGTTAAGGAGGATGAGGCAGCTTGCAAGAAGTGCTGCAGGTTAGCCAAGATAAGTTGGAATAACCATATCAGTAGTTAATATTTCTGCGCCATCTGGCAAGTAGGGTTTGCCCCAAGTTCTCTGGCCCTGCACCCTGGCCCTTTGGTGAGATCCGCCCAGACCGCCTCAAGATCCAGGAACAGCAGGGGTCCTCCAGAGTCCTGTGCCCAATGCTGTAGCTGGTCAGTGCCCATCTAGCCTGACTGCTGAATGCTCTGAAATCACCCACCTCAATTCTGCAATAGGATATGTTTCAAGGAGGCAGCTTCTCTTAAGCAGGAACAGATAGAAAGGCCCCCTCCCCTTCTCTGGTCCATTCCATGGGAGCCCACGGGAGGTGGTGTCCTTGACTCAGGACATGGAGTACTCACACCCTTCGGGTGTCTGCATCCTAGTGGGTGGCAGTGGGAATAGTGAGAAACATGGAGGAAACCGACAGAGCATTTATTGAGCTCCTAGCTATGTGGCACACTATGCTCGGCAGTCTGCACACAGAATCTCAAATTCTCCAACAGCCTTACAGGTAGGAGTGTATCCTCATTTTGCAGATAAGATTGATGCTCAGAGCTTTGCCAGGGGCCATACATTGGTAGATCCCAACTCAAATGGAGGCCAACCTAATCAGGCAGTGGTACCCCCCATGCCACAGGGGCAGGCGGGCAAGGAAGGGAGGCAAGTGAGTGTGTACTGTAAGGACCAAGAAAGTACCTCTAAAGCCAGCAGCCAGGCCTCAGCTCCCCTGATAGGCTCCATGCCAGACCATGAGTCCAGTGCCCAGATCTGACCTTTCCAGAGAGGCTGGAAACCTGGAGTTTTAGGTGAGATGTCCAGATTTCTAAACAACTTTTAGGCCAAACCACATGCGCCAACCCCATGGGTTTCCAATCTGCCATTTCTAACAACCCTTCTTAACCTGAAAGCCAAGTATGTTACTCAGCCACAGCAGGTATAAGGTAGTAACACAGCATCACGCAGAGTCACCCGGACCAAGAAGAGACCTCATCTTAATCCCTCCAAAACTAGGCTCCTCAGAAGGGCAGTGGCCCCCCTTACCTCATGATCTATTCATGAACCTATGCCCAGGTACATCAAGCCCAAATCTGGATCATGCCAGCTCTGTGTGGCTCTTGCAGCCCACTTACTAAGGGTTTAAGTATGTGGGAAGCTTGGGTTCAAATCCCAGCTCAGGCACTTACTGGCTACATGACTCTGGGTGAGTTATTCCACCTCTCTGTATCTGTACTTCCTCCTTGTTAGACAGGGATACAGTATCTATCTCACAGGGTGTGGGGAGTTTTAAAAGAGTTGACGCATATGAAGCACTTGGAGCCTGGCACATACTAAAGGCTAAGCAAGTGTCTGCAGTTATCATTACCTCGTGGCATCAGGCCTGGGACTGGTCTATGGTATCAGCCTCTGAGCTGGATCCAGGCTCACCTTCCTCCCGTCCCCTCCCAGCTCTCCCCCCTACTGTGGGTCTCCCTCTCCTACAGTCAACACTGTTAACAAGATGGAAAAATTGGAGGTGGATTTCCCTTTGGGTTTCAGGCAACCAACTGACTCAGAAGGAAGATATTTCAACTCAGACCTGTCAGGGATCAAACACAATTCTTGGAACCTCCTCTTTCCTTGAAAATCTCTGGGGTTTTCTTCACACCACCTCCTCCCTCCCAACAAGAACAGAAGCAGGTTGGTCGGACAGGGAAGGAAAATGTGTGTTTCCTGTCTCAGGCCGGCTGCAGATAACTCATCTCTGGTTTCCGGAAACCTCATCTCTGAGCATTTATTTCTGCAGAGAAAATGTCCTCCCAGGGAGTTTGAGGAGGCGGGAGGGCATGGAGTGAGTGGTGGTGGCAAGAATGTTAGATGCTCAACTGCCCTTTCTGCCTGCTCCCGCTTCCGATTTCAACTTGGGTATCATTTTCTCCTAGGTCTAATTATGTGCCCATCCTCCACATGCCCCCAGCACTCCAGATTCCACCATCACCCCTCTAAAAGCGTTGCCTGAGAACTACCTGCCCAGTACCTCTCTCATTCTACTGTAAGATCTCCAAAACACAAACCACCTACTCAATGACCACCCCAGTACACAGCCCAGTACTGGGCAGAGCACTCCACATTTATTCAATAAATAAATCAATGAATCAATGGCCCCTCCTTCGACACACACACCCCAACACTCAAAGACTGAAAGCACTTATAAGAACATTGGCAATCAGGTTCTTCAAAGAACCAGCAAACATCAATCTTGCTTTTTTCACGCTTTTCTAATTCTTCTCAGTCACGTAAAATCAGTGGGAGAGTTGGCAGAAAAGACTGTTTAGGGAGAGTGTGCTCCTGTGTCAGCTTAGCTGCTCTTGTTCTTGGAAGGGCTCATGAAACCCAAACCTCTAACCCAGACTTTTCCTCACTGCCAAAATGCAGCCACATCAGGGGTGAGGCTGGAGAGGGGTGTTAAAAACCGCACTAACACTCCACTGAGAATTCAAAACAAGAAGACTCCCAGAATCAGCCCGAACTCCGACAGATGGAAATTTAGGGAAGCCAGAATTGTTGATTGTGATGCCTGGGGATTTAGCTAGAATACGTCTATTCTGAAAGGTCATTTTCTTGCCTTGAGAGATATTACAATGTGCAAGCTGTGCCTCCTAAGGCAGTTTCAATAGGAAATATTCCGATTTATGGTTTTCATATCAATAGACCACGTGCCCTGACTTTTACATGGGGCAACATTGGCTGCTATATTGAGGTGAGACATTTCTGATGGATTTTTTTTTTTTGAGACAAAGTCTCGCTCTGTCCCCCAGGCTGGAGTGCAGTGTGGCACGATCTTGGCTCACTGCAACCTCTGTCTCCCAGGTTCAAGCGATTCTCCTGCCTCAGCCTCCCAAAAATAGCTGGCTGGGATTACAGGCGCACACCATCACACCTGGCTAATTTTTGTATTTTTAGTAGAGTCGGGGTTTTGCCATGTTGGCCAGGCTGGTCTCAAACTCCTGACCTCAGGTGATCCACCCGCCTTAGCCTCTCAAAGTTCTGGTACTACAGGGTGAGCTGCCGCAACTGGCCTGACGGATTTATTCTTAAAGTGTGGAGAAACCTGTCTTTGGATCCAATACTGTGTTTTAGAATTTGACCGTCCTCAGTCCCAAGTTCTTCCTCATAATTACTTCAAAGTCTATCTGCTAACATTTAAACTAGAGTCTATTTTCAAAGACATGTCTTAAATGGAAAGGCCACTTATAATAATGACTGCACTACAAGACCCAGTTACATAAAACATCTACCTTCCTAGTCATCCTTTGCATTGACTACTATTTAAATAAATTTGTATTTCCCAGGTACATACTAACCCTACAGATAGAAAGTGGCCAGGGGGGCTGGGATGAGTGACCCAAAGAATCTGATTTAGGCTTTGACCCCAGACTTGGACACTCCATCAAAAAGTTTATTACCACTTGGCTTCAGTAGAATGGAGAACTGAGAAAGTCATTTCCTCTTGTTCTTTTCTCTGTGGAATGGAGAAACAGCTGGCTCTCCTTGTAACAACTTAGCCTCACCCAAACTTCAACTCCAGGCACCACTCTTTGTGGATCCTGTCCCAGACTCTCTAGTTCAAAGTGAGCTCACCTCATCCAAACTGCTGGAGAAGTTTTTTCTGAGACAGGATCTTGCTCTGTTGCCCAGGCTGGAGTGCAGTGTGCATCATCACGCCCAGCTTTTCATTTTATTTGTATTTTTTGAAGAAACCGGGGTTTCATTATGCTGCCCAAGCTGGTCTCAAACACCTGGACTCAAGCGATCCTCCTGCCTCAGCCTCCCAAAGAGCTGGGATTACAGGTGGGAGCACGACACCTGGCCTGGAGAGGGTTATACACAGCACTATTCATGGGGTAATTCATCACATCGGCCTGTGCTCTCATGCATTGTACTCACCCATTATGTATCACTTTAATATTTCTTAACTGTTCACAGTAATAAGAATCCTATGGCTAACATTTATTAAACCTTTATTAAATCACCAGACCCTGTACTAAGGATGCTTTTAGCATTATCTCAATCCTTCCAATGACAATGAGGTTAATGCTATTATTATCCTCATTTCATAAAAGACAAAACACACTTAGAAAAATGAAGTCACTTGCCCAAGGTCACACAGCTAGCCCAGTCTTGATCCCTGGTCTCTCTGAATCCAGAAACTGCTCTCTTCGGTTAAAAACTTCTATTAAACTTAGCACAAATCCTCTTGCTATAACAGGACTGTCACAACTGAAAAATGGGCTGAAGAACTGAGGCTTCTCTGTTTGCACATCTCTTTCTGACATCCCTATCATCCTGTGCCCCACCCTCTCCACCAGTCCTGCCTCAACCATGTTGAGTTGATAGATCTATTCTGCAGACAAGTCTTCCAAAAGGAAAATCAAAGCCCAAGTGTCTACCTGAATGTAACAGAGAGCAGCCTATTTCAGTGTTTAAGACGCTGGAATAAAGGCAGCTGTGTTTACCTCCACACAGGCACTTGCTGATGTGGGAGGGCTAGCTTCATTCAACTTGGGACATCCAGGTCACGTCAATGCCTGGGAGATGCTTCACATTCTCAGTTATATTCTGCATCTCTGATGTGAAAGCCTATCTCCATCCTCTGGCCTTCTCTAAAATAGTGTGGCTAGAATGCAAGGTACAGAAATATGGGGAAAGAAAGCTCTAATTTTTTTTTTTTTAAGCTTTGGCTTATTCTGGGCTCAATTTATATCTGGGCAAATAGTTTCAAACCTCAACCATATGTATTTCCCACTAGTGTGAAAAATCACTGCAGACACAGAGGAACATCTAGCACCCCTAACCCCAACACTGGAAAGGAGGGCTGGGGGAGTGTCCTGCTCCTCAGGATGGTGTTAGTCACAGGATGTGATAAGAGATGGGCTCACAGAGACCTCGGGAAAGGAACAATGGCAGAAAAAAAGATCAGGAACCATCAACTTAATCCTTCTCCCAACATAAGACCTCTCTTTCTGACACTACAATACAGTGCAAAGAACAAAGGTGTTGCTATGAGTCCCCCCAAAATTTATATGTCAAAGCCTTAACCCCCAATTTGATGGGATTTGGAGATGGGCCTTTGAGAGATACTTGGGGTTAGATGAGGTCATAAGAGTAGGGCCCACATGATTAGTGTTGTTACAAGGGACATCAGAGAGAGCTCTCTCTCCCCATCGAGTGCAAAAGAGGCATGTGTACACGCAGTACACATCTTCAAGCTGGGAAGAGGGCCATCACCAGGAATGGAAATGACCAGCACCTTGATCTTGGACTTCCCAGCCTCCAGAACATTGAGAAATAAATTTTTGTTGTTTAAGTCATCCAGTCAGTGGTATTTGTTATGGCAGCCCCAGTAGACTACTACAGGTATCTAAGTCAGAAAGGAGTTCAAATCCTTTTGCCACTGCTCATTGCTGTGTGACTTTGGACAAGTTATTTAATTTCTCTATCGCAGGATTTTCTCATTTATCAACTACTCATAACAAAGGGCTGTGGGGAGGGTTGAATGTGTTGATGTAGGAGGAAGGCACCTAGCACTTTCTGGGACTCAACACCCCGAAGCAGCAATGCCTCCCCAATGCATGCAACAGCTGGTATTATAAAAGGGCAGCTTCTTGGCCATATTCAATCCACAGATGTGTTTTGTTTGGCCTGCACCAATGTTTGGGGAAATTTGGATTATTTACCAACATTTAAAAGTCAGAAAATTTACATAAACATCTCCATTTCCAGTTCTTCTTGAAAAATAAGAGATGTATCAGTGGGCCTGTGTTCTACCAGGGTAATCCTCTTTTGACAGACGGCACGATCTCACCGCCAGGCACCCACGCCAGCTTCACCCATTCAGAAGACCTTCTTGGTACCTGAAGTCTTTTGAGTTAGCAGCCCCTGGGCTACCTGGGCTGATGAAATCTGGCTTGGTCTGTACTTCTCCCAGCTGTCCACAAACAGAGCTTTTAAGTACAATTTCAGGATCAGCCTCCCAAAGTGAAAAACAATTAGCACATTCCTGAGTCCCTGTTTTATTTATTTATACTTCTATTGTGAACTAAAGAACCTCATGGAAAGGCCAGAATTTTAGTTCTTAGAGAAAAATGAAGCTTTGCAACGTGGGGGTTGGCTGACCCTGCTTTGCCCCTGTCACTCAACTTCTTGGGGCCTCAGTTTCCTCCTTTGTAAAATGAGGCCTTGGGCTAGATATCTTTTGACTTTTCCCATATTTATGTAAGTGTGATGTGAAATTCAAGAACATGGATGGAAATTTAGTACAATTCTAAATACTTTAATGAAAGTAGAGCTCTTAAAACACCTCAGTGACCTTAATGCAGGCCTTAACTAACTGTAAACAGGACCAAACAACAAAGAACAATGGCCTTGTTTATTGTTCTGCCCACTCCAGGGTTGGGTCTTTAGCCTCGAAGTTCTGCACAACATATCCAGAAACAGATGAATACAAGGGCATAAAAAGACCTGATGGAGGCAAGGCATGGTGGCTCACGCCTGTAATCCCAGCACTTTGGGGGGCTGAGGTGGGTGGATCACGAGGTCAGTTCAAGACCAGCCTGGCCAAGATGATGAAACCTCATCTCTACTAAAAATACTAAAATTAGCCAGGCATGGTGGCGGGCACCTGTGATCCCAGCTTGGGAGGCTGAAGCAGAGAATTGCTTGATCCCAGGAGGCGGAGGTTGCAGTGAGCCGAGATGGCGCCACTGCACTCCAGTCTGGGCGACAGAGCAAGACTCAGTTTCAAAAAAAAAAAAAAAAAAACCTGATGGATCGATCTCCTGTCCCTAGAAGATCCTGGTGCTCTGAGCCCTGCCTGACTTGCTGCTCTCATTTCACCAAAACATACGCCTAACTGCACAGCTACCCAACTTCTGGTGCTCTATGCACGTGGATGGGCCTCCTTTTGGTTCCTTGCTCATTGCAACCACAGGAACTTTGCATGCGCAGTTTCTACCAACTGGAGCCCTGTTCACTTAGGTAATTTCCATGGATGTTTCAGATCACAGCAGCAGCATTACATCCACCACTCCTGGCCTCCTTGACAAACATCAAGTCATTTTAACATATGCTTTCATCACATCAGCTGTGTTGGAGTAGCTGTCTTAGTTGCACTTTCGCATTTCACATGTGTGGCTAGTTGACTAATGATTCTCTTCCCAATGAATATAAATTCCAGGAGGGCAGGGTCCATATCTGTCTTTGGTCCTTGCTGTCTCTCCAGTGCCTGGCCAACAGAGATGCACTCAAATGTTTGCTAGTAAGTCACTTAGTAAAACGAAGAACGCAATAAAGCCCCAAGCAGTCTGGTTCCAACAGCTAAGCTGAATTACCTGTTATGGTGCCTAATGGTTAGGAAGGGCACAATAAATGCTTACAGAATAAATGACAGCTGCCATCTATCAACCTCTACCCCTTCCCCCACAAAACACACTACATACTGAACAAATGATTCTCTCTGGATCAGAAGTCTAGACAGACACAGGTCTCAGAACGCAACAGCCATGAAAGCAGCATAGCTGACAGAAGAAGCAATAAGAATCAAGCAGGGGAAAAAAAAAACCATTAAAGCTCCTAAGGGGGTAGCCCTCTGCCCCTGCTCAGGATTATAGGGGAAAACGGCACCAAGTCTGGCCTGCCACATACCTGATGTTTTCATTTAGGGCATAGAGCTCGTTGCTTTGCAAGCCGCCCCCTTTGAAAACGTTGATCACAGCAGTCTGAACGCTACAGGAAAAGAGAATAACCCTTGGTTAGAGAATCTCCCTTCTTGGGCCATTTCAATAGCAGCTCAGGGCTGAAGGTGGGTGGAGTGACCAGGAAGCTCATAGCACAAACCTGGCCACACTCTCCATCCATCCTCCATTTCCTCCTCAGTGTCCTTGGAGAGAAAGGAAGACCGAAGCCGAAAGGACTCAAAAGCAGCCCCCACTTTCTTGCAAGCCGGCAGGTCTTCCTCCCTCACCTCGCTAGCGGTCCTGCTGGTGCAGCCACACTCAAGGGCAGCCAGTGGTATCTGATCGCAGGAAACTGCATGGGCCTGGGAGATTCCAAATGGCATTTCCTGCAAGCAGAAGCTGACCCATGCCTGCGGTTCTTTCACAGCCACTGTCTTTACAAGGAAGCTTGGTGGCCTTGAGCTAACATGAACCGGTAATTCCTTTCCTTTTTAACAGCACTTTCCTTGGAAGAATTTCTCGCAGGCCAGCCTTACAGGCCCCTCATATTTCCACTCCTGTGAGGTGTACCGGCAGCAGAGTTAGTCCCTTGAGAGGCCATATCAGGGCTTACTCCACAGCCTCTGGGATGACAGCCCAGTGTTTCAGCAAAGGAGCTGCTTACGATCTTGTCTATATTAAGGGCCCTGGCGTTTTCTTTAAAGAACAGGGATCCATTTAACACCAAAACATTTTGGAGCCCCCTCTCTCCATCCCTATCATCAGAGTCATGCTTTCTGTGTCCATTCATTGAAAATATCCATAATGGGCCAGGCGCGGTGGCTCACGCCTGTAATCCCAGCACTTTGGGAGGCAGAGGCCGGTGGATCACTTGGGGTCAGGAGTTCGAGACCAGCCTTACCAACATGGTGAAACCCCATCTCTACTAAAAATAGAAAATCAGTCAGGTGTGGTGGCGCACACCTGTAAACCTAGCTACTCAGGAGGCTGAGGCAAGAGAATCACTTGAACCCGGGAGGCAGAAGTTGCAGTGAGCCAAGATCGCACCACTGCACTCCAGCCTGGGCAACAGAGCAAGACTGTCTCAAGAAAAGAAAAAAGAGAAAAGATCCATAACGATCCAAACTACAAAGAATTCAGTCATGCTTCAAAATAATGATGCATTTAATTACTCCAGCGTCTGCAAAGATTTGAAAAACAGTAGCCCACAAGCATATAAGACATAGTGCTGATTCAGTCTGCTCAATTCTTGGTGCACAAAAGGTTGGCGAGACACCTAACAAAGCTCTGTGCCTCCTCTTCCAAGCACCTGTGGCTCACAGGTCTTCATAATCTTGGGTTTATGCCAATCATTTAATTTTTCACAGACATGTTTTATCTTCCCAAGTGGGAAGTAGGTTACTTAAGGTTTCTTAAAGAAGCCCACTCTCGGATATGCTGACAGTTTCAGGTGTGACTAATGAGCTTGAATAGTGCCTGTAAATTCCAGTGCAACTGTCCCAGTCTGGTAAACTGACTCTCCTGACAGGCCAGATGCTCTCAGTGGTCTATTTTCTGGCTACTGAAACAAAGAAAGCTAACAGACACACTGGATATAAAAAAAAACTTGCTCTCTTGGCCAGGTGCGGTAGCTCACACCCATAATCCCAGCGCTTTGGAAGGCTGAGGT
Source organism: Symphalangus syndactylus (assembly GCF_028878055.3). Taxonomy (NCBI): domain Eukaryota; kingdom Metazoa; phylum Chordata; class Mammalia; order Primates; family Hylobatidae; genus Symphalangus; species Symphalangus syndactylus. The sequence continues at coordinate 19,929,790 of NC_072428.2, forward strand.
GGGAGTGATCCCTTGAGGCCAGGAGTTCAAGACCAGCCTGGACAGTATAGTGAGACCCCATCTCTTTAAAAAAAATTGCTTTTTTAATTAGCCGGGTGTGGTGGCATGTGCCTGTAGTCCCAGCTACTGGGGAGGCTGGGGCAGGAGGATCGCTCGAGCCCAGAAGTTTGAGGCTGCAGTGAACTATAATTGCACCACTGCACTCCACAGCCTGGGTGACAGAGTGAGACTCTGTCTCTAAAAAAAAAGGAAAAAAAAGAAAATTTGCTCTCGTCATTATTTACCCCCATAATCACGGCCTTCCCAGAATCAGCAGAAGCTCAGTCAGCCCCCGGATGCCTGCCTCCCTGCCATGGCCCTTGGCAGCCCTCCACCCCACATCCTGCGGCCTCCTTCACCTGTTCCAGGCTGAGCTGGAGCTCAGCTGCAGAGCCTGCCGAGTTGCTTGGAATCGGGGAAGGTCGCTGAGCACGGGGGAGCTCATGAAGCGCGGTCTAGGCCTACGGAAGGAGCCCATCTTGTGGAACTCGACGGGCAGAATGGGAGCGAAGCCGCGGGTCATAAGTCCTGGTGACAGTTCAGCTTCACCTCTAGGACCAGAAGGTTCCGAATGCCCTCGGAAAGGGCTTCTCCAGGGGCTGCCTTCAGGCCCTCAGGCTTTCTTAAAACCACAAATAGCCAACACCTGAAAAGAGAGGGCAGCTTTTATTGAGAACTCCTGGCCTGAGAACACCTCTTAGAGGAAGTTGGCTGGGACTTTCCAGCTTAACTACCCCGAAAACAACTGCGGGACCCAGCAACAGCATCTATTCCCTTGCAGGTTCCCATTCACAAGTTTGTACAGGTCTCTTTTCGGTTGTAACAGTGTGGTCACCCTCAGGTGGGAAGACAGTGACCATGGGGCCAGCCTAAGGCCAGTCCTGCAGAAAAATTATTTCTAAGCTGTGCTAGACTCCGGTTCCAATATGCACCCATCAGTTTGGGCACTGCCTGGGTTCCTGTGGCCCACGATGTTGTGCAGTAAGAGATGGATTTTTAAAAAATGTCTCAAGGAGGACACAAGAGCTCCTCATCCTGGCATTGATGACCTTCCATGATATGCCCTTACCATGCCAGTCTGCATATATTGCTCAGTTTTTCTCAAAGTATCAGTGACTCTTCACTCAAGCACATCTCACCTTCCCTTACCTGCTGTTCCTTCACTCATTTCATCAGGACACACTCACTGAGTGTTTGCTATCTATTAACCACTGTGAGTTGTAGAACATCCAAAGATTTCTAAGACCAAATCCCTGCCCTCAGGGTACTCAGTCTGTGGAGAAGATAACTGTCTTTTTAAGCATTCTCTCATGCAATAAATGTTTATTGAGCAGCTACTATGCACAGGCACTTAGGCACTGGGAGGTATAAGATGGCTCCAGAGGCCCTGGTGCCCTGCCCCATGGAGCTCGCAACCAGCAGGCACTCTTCTATGTCATGCACAGTCCTTCCCCCACGCTTTTGCTTGTACCAACTACTCCTCTTGCCCAGAATTCTCTTCCTTTTTCCCTCTGCTTATTTAAACCCAACTCACCCTGCAGGGTTGGGTTCAAGGACACTGTCCCCTTGTAGCAGTTGCTGGGAGACTTCATGGCTTCGTGGTTAAAGGCAGTGGCTTCAGGTTTGAGTCTTAACTTGGCCACTCCCAAGTTGTGTGACTTTGAACACACTGAGTCTAAAGTCCTCAGCTGTTACTAATGCCCACTTTCCAGGACTGGAGGGACGAAGTGAGATCATGTGACATGGCTGGCAGAATGGCAGAGCCATGGGCCTCAAAGACTGGCTATTTCTATTCAGATGAATTTCTTTCTTTCCTCGACACCTTTGGACCTGTAATTTCAGTCTCTTATTCTTTAGTGACTCTAAAGTCTAAATGAATGACTTAAAAGGTGAATATTAGAGTTCAGCAGAGTGAAGGACAAAAGGAAACACCACGAATCTCATAGTCACTTTTTACTTGAGGGTTTAGTAGGTTTAGCCCAGAAGTATTTTCACTGCCATCTCTCTCACCAGCTAACTCTGCTATGTCCCAAACACTAGTGATGCAAGAAAAAGATATTCTAGCCTTAAGTCAACCTTCAGGTTGCCAGGGGAGAAGGTTTTGCAGCTCCAGCTGGTTAGCATTTGAAGAAGGGGGAACCGAAGTCTCACCTCCAAATCAAACATGCTGTTGTGGTCAGAAGAGTGAGTTAAGCCACTCAGATGGACACGGAGGCAAGCCATCGAGAGGGCACAGGAGGTGTTAGCAGCTATCTGCAGGCAACAGGCATAGCAACAAGGAAATTGTAATACGAAGAGGCAGAAAAGAAATGGCTTGTGCTGCCTCTTAACTTTTTTCTTTTAAGGAAAGCAGACTTATGTCCTGTTTTCCTGGACAGTCTTTGCCCCTTCACCTCCTGCTCAGAATGAGTTCAACAGTTTGTTAAACTTTATTAACAAAAGAAGCATAACAGGCCTGTCAAGTTTCAGAAGGCCTCAGCAGCTTCATAAATGTCACTGCAACATGGAAAGATCTACACAAACCAACAAATGAGGTGACGAAGAAATAAAAAGCCACAGAAGGTCCTTCCGTATCCTTAAACTGGCTAGCTTTGAGATTTAACTTGCCCAGTAAAGGTCACACTACTAAGACAGGATCCGTTTCGCTGCCCTTCTTCAAATGGGCCTGCAAAGTGCAATTCACCTGTGTGAATTAACTCCCTTTATGAGGATCTTAAACGAGTTAGTGGAGCTGCCTCTCATTCCATGGCACTGGTACAGGGAGGTAGAAAAGTGAGCAGAATGGATCGTTCCAGGTGTTTACCCACCACCTTCCTGCCAAAACACCCACTTCTCCAGGAAACTGTAAGACACTGAGGATCGCAGCCTGGCTTCTGTCCCCGTCCACTTCTCAGTTAGTGTCCCCGGGCTGCCTAGTCCAGCAAAGCACCTGGGCAGCCCCATCCACACACTCAGCCTCTCTTAAATAAGGGTCATTTTCAGCCTATGACTGTGGCTCCTGCGGACTCAGATAAACCGCAGAGTCACACACAACGAGTTGCCACTGACTCATTTTTCTCCTCCAGAATTCGCCACTCTCGATCCTGACAGCTGAAGAGAATGTGAAGCTTTCTTTGTCTCCACCGTTCCCACTGCTGGGCGGAGCCAAGAGACCTCCCCAGAGCAGCACGGGGTGGAAGGAGGAGGCCATTGGGAGCACTGACAAGAGTGGCCTAAAGGGAAACGCTGATACACCCTGGGTTCACCTGCTACAGCGCTGGCCCCACAGGTGCAGGCCTGTCCTGACCTATATCTGACAAGTCAGAAAATGACAGAACAGATGGGGCCTGGGAGTGGGGCCAGTCCAGGTCCCATTTACAGATGACAAAGGTATAGCAAAGCAGCAAAGAAACACGCCTAAGGTGCTCGAGGCGGGAAGCCAGCCAGGACTGTGAGAGCTGTTTCCCGACACCTGTTTGAGCATGTTCCCCAGCTCCCCCAGGCCATTTTGCAAACTCCTTGAAGACAGGCGTCGGGCTTTATTCACCTCTGTATCCTCAAGACTAAGCTCACTGCTTAGCCTGGAATCCCAGCACTTTGGGAGGCCGAGGCGGGTGGATCACCTGAGGTCGGGAGTTCAAGACCAGCCTGACCAACATGGAGAAACCCCGTCTCTACTAAAAATACAAAATGAGCCAGGCATGGAGGGGGCGCAAGCCTGTAATCCCAGCAATTCGGGGGGCTGAGGCAGGAGAATCACTTGAACCTGGGAGGCGGAGGCTGCAGTGATCTGAGATCGTGCCACTGCACTCTAGCCTGGGCAACAAGAGCAAAACTCGTCTCAAAAAAAAAAGAAAGAAAGAAAGAAAGAAAGAAAGAAAGAAAGAAAGAAAGAAAGGACAAGAAAACAAAGAAAAAGATGAAGGAAAAGAATTAAGAAGGCCGGGCACAGTCCCTCGCATCTATAATCCCGGCCAAGGCAGGCAGATCACTTGAGGTCAGGAGTTCGAGATAAGCCTGGCCAATATGGCAAAACCCTGTCTCTATTAAAAGTACAAAAATTAGCCGGGCATGGTGGTGCGTGCCTGTAGTCCCAGCTACTCAGGAGGCTGAGGCAGGAGAATCACTTGAACCCAAGAGGCGGAGGTTGCAGTGAGCCGAGATCGCACCACTGCACTCCAGCCTGGGCGACGGAGCAAGACTCCATCTCAAAACAAACAAACAAACAAAAAACAAACAAACACACAAAAAAACACTTGAACATCAGAGATGTTAAGTAACCTAGCCAAAGTCACACAGCTAGTGAGTGGCAGATCAGTGACTGGTGCCTCATTCTCCAGCCCATTCCCACTTTTCCATGCTACCAAACTCAGCCAGAAAACCAGAATCAAAGCCACTAAGTTAGGAACTAAATTTCCTATCAAAAGTTCAGCCTCATGCTGAGATAAATAAACTGGCATAAGGAACTCTATGACCAGTTCCTTATGGAACTGGAAGTGGTGGCAAGAGGAGTGGTGAGAAAGGATGAAAGGAGAAAGCACAGCTGCCTTAGACACCCACTCCCTACGAGCTGTGTGACCTTGATCAAGTTACTTGACCTCTCTGAGTCTCAAATTCCTCCCACATGAAATGACCCTGAGTGACTACCTGAGGGTTGGAGGAGGATTAAATGAGTAAATATTTGTCAAGCACTTAGAACTGTACCTGGCAAAGAAGTGCTACATAAGAGCTCATTCAATAAATAAAACCATGTTGTCATAGTTATTTCTAAATTGCCAAGCCATGACAGCAGTAGGGATACAATAGCAGCTCCCTCTGCTTCTGGTGACCCAGCAGCATCTGGAAATACTCCACTGAGGAGCAGACAAGTCCTCTGAGCCCCCATCCCCATCACAGTGCACCCAGGCTTGCCTCCTTAGCCCTTTGATAACTCGTGACATTATTTACTGATCTACACCTCTGTGTAGCAAGTTCCTCAGTTTGAAAATGTTCTTCTACACATGGTGAGCTTCTAAGTCTTACCTCAGTCCTGTAAGGCAGATGGAGCAAACTCTGTCACAAATTAGGAAACTGAGGCCTGAGCAGGTGCCTGACTCGGCCATGGCTGGAAAGCTGTCAGGTCAGGGACTCAGCCCTGGCCGGAAGTCTCCCAGCCTCACGCCTGGCTCCCTGTTGAGGCTGCCAGGAGATTCCTTTTTTCTTTTTTCCTACATATTTCAAAATATTTTCATTACGAAACATACTTTTAAAGTTTATACACACACAAACATACATTTTAAGTAATAATAATAGGCCAGGCATAGTGGCCCACACCTATAATCCCAGCACTTTGGGAGGCTGAGGCGGGCGGATTGCTTGAGCCCAGGAGGTTGAGACCAGAATGGGCAACATAGTGAGACCCTGTCTCTACAAAAAATAAAAATAAAAATAAATTATTCAGGCATGGTAGTGTTTGCCCGTACTCTTAGCTACTCAGGAGGCTAAGGCAGGAGGATCGCTTGAGCCCAGGAGTTCAAGGTTACAGTGAGCTGTGATCATGTCACTGCACCCCACCCTAGGCAACAGAGCAAAACTCTGTTTCTATTAAAAAAAATAACTAATAAATAAATAATGACGAACTAGTACCTACTTAAGAAATAGAATGTTACCTTGGAAACTCTATGTGCCCCTATTTTTCTGATAATAGCATACTTGGTCAATTTTTATAAAAAACATAAGCATTCACATAACTCTATAACAAACATAGTGAAAGGCCTCTTTCTAGCCACTTAGCATAGAGCAGCTCTATCTTGTAGAACTTCGAGATGACAGAAATGTTCCGTATTTGTGCTCTCCAATATGGTAGCCACTAGCCATACATGGCTATTGAGAACTTGAAATGTGGGTAGTGCAACTGAGGAACTGAATTTTAATTTTATTTAATTTTTAATAGCTGCACACATGTGTACACACACATTCTTATTAATATCCTAATAAGAATGAGTAATGTTTTTCTTTCCTTTTAATAACACATCATGGCCATCTTCCCATATCACCACATATTGATCTGCTTTATTATGTTTAATGGTAGCTTGACTATTCCATTTAGGAGGTATTACGTTTTATTTCACCAGTCCCCTATGGGTAGATATTTAGGGAGTTTCCCCTTTTTTTTGTTACTAGAAAGAATGAGCATATCTGTGGGTCTTAGGGATGATATGAGCATGTTTGTAAGGTGCCTTCTCAGCAATGGAACTTCTGAGTCAAAGGGCCCAGAAATTCTTAGTTATGACTTAATACCCACCCCCACCAGAGCCTAGCGTTGCAGAAAAGATGTTGAGAAGTATAATGCTTATAGCTCTGAAGGATGTACAGCCACAGGTGTGTATCACTCAGAGCTTTGGGGGCAGATAAACCCTAAAATCAGTGGTCACTTTGACATTTGCTCACTGTGTTAGGCAGAAAAACATCTCCCCATCCCCCACAAAGATACATTCACTTGTCACCAAAACCTGTGAATATTATCTTATATGGCAAAAGATGTGATTCAGTAAGAATTTTGAGAAAAGAAGCTGGTCCTGGATTATCCACGTGGGCCATAAACGCAATCACATGTGTCCTTATAAAGGGGATGCAGAAGGTACTAGAGACAGAAGAGAAGACACAGACACACATAGAGAAGAAGGTGATGTGGAGACAGAGGCAGAGACTGGAGTAATGCAGCCACCAGGAGCCGAAAGAGAAAAGAAGCAGATTCCCCCCTAGAGGGAGTACAGCCCTGCCCCACCTTAATTCTGCACTTACGGCCTCCAGAACCATGAAAGAATATATTTCTGTTGTTTGACGCCATGAAAGCTGTGGTCATTTGTTATAGCAGCCACAAGAAACCAATACACACACAGTGTGACCTTGGACACCTCTGAGCTGCAGTTTCTACATCTGAAAAGTGGGAATAGGAAGAGTTACCTTGGAGAGTTGTAATGACTAGAAAGATTGTCTATGAAGTACTTTGCATGGTTCCTGCAACTGTATAGGTGCTAGACACAGGTACAGTGGAGGCTGAGAGAAAAGGCACCCAAGTCAGGCTGGTGTCACCACTTCCTGTGGGGCACTGAGCAGGTAATTTAGGATTTGCAAGATATTGGATGAGATGACTCAAGTAGGGCTTAGAACACTCCTTGAACACAGCAAGTGCTTGATAAATGCTACCTATGGTTTCTTTTATTGCCTCCATTACTACTACCCCTGTATTAGCCTGTTCAAACTGCCATTACAAAATACAGCAGCCTGCATGGCTTACACGACAGAAATTTGTTTTCTTACAGTTCTGGAGGCTAGAAGTCCATGATCAAGGTGTCAGCAGGGTTGATTTCCTTTGAGGTCTCTCTCCTTGGTTTACAGATGGCTGCCTTGTAGCCATGCCCTCACATGGTCTTTCCTCTGTGCACTCATGCCCTTGATGTTTCTCTTTATGTCCAAATTGCCTCTTCTAGGACACACACACACAAATGGAAAGACATTCCATGTTCACTGATAGAAAGAATCATTATTGTTAAAATGTCCATACCATCTAAAGCAGTCTACAGATAGAATGCAATTCCAATCAAAATACTAATGATATTCTTCACAGAAATAGGAAAAAAAATCCTAAAATTTATATGAAACCATTAAAGACCCAGAATTGCCAAAGTCTCCAGAGCAAAAAGAACAAAACTGGAGGAATCACATTACCTGACTTCAAATTATACTACAGAGCTGTAGTAACCAAAACAGCATAGTACTGGCATAAAAAACAGACACACAGATTAATGGAGCAAAGTAGAGAAACTGGAAACAAATCCATACATTTATAGTGAACTCATTTTTGACAAAGGTGCCAAGAACATACACTGAGGAAAGGACAGTCTCTTTAATAAATGGTGCTGGGAAAACTGGATATTCATATGCAGAAGAATGAAACTAGACCCCTATCTTATATATAAAAATCAAATCAAAATAGGTTAAAGACTTAAACCTAAGACCTTATACTATGAAACTACTAAAAGAAAGAATTAGGGAAACTCTCCAGGACATTGGACTAGGCAAAGATTTCTTTAGTAATACCCCACGAGCACAGGAAACCAAAGCAAAAATGGACAAATGAGATCACATTGAGCTAAAAAGCTTCTGCCCTGCGAAAGATACAAATCAACAAAGTGAAGAGACAACCCACAGAATGGGAGAAAATATTTGCAAACTATCCTTCTGACAAGGGATTAACAAAGAGAACATATAAGAAGCTCAAACAACTCTACAGGAAAGAAATATAATAATCGGATTTTTTAAATGGCCAAAATACCTGAATAGACATTTCTCAAAAGAAGACCTACAAATGGCAAACACGTATATGAAAAGATGTGCAATGTCATTTGATGTGGTTTGGCTCTGTGTCCCCACCCAAATCTCACGTTGAATTATAATCCCCATGTGTCAGGAGAGGGACCTGGTGGGAGGTGATTGGATCATGGAGGCAGTTTCCTCCATGCTGTTCTCATGAAAGTGAGTGAGTTCTCATGAGATCTGATGGTTTTAAAGTGTGTGGCAGTTCCAGCCTTGCTCTCTCTCTGTCTCTCTCTCCTGTCACTATGCTTCCCCTTTGCCTTCCCCCATGATTGTAAGTTTCCTGAGGCCTCCCTAGCCATGCGGAACTGTGATTCAATTAAAACTCTTTGCTTTATAAATTACCCAGTCTCAGGTAGTTCTTTACAGCAGTGTGAAAATAGACTAATACATCATTGATCATCAGAGAAATGCAAATCAAAACTACAATGAGATATCATCTCCCCCCAATTAAAATGGCTTTTATGCAAAAGACAGGCAATAACAAATGCCGGCGAGGATGTGAAGAAAAGGGAACCTTCATATACTGTTGGTGGGAATGTAAATCGGTGCAACCACTATAGAGAACAGTTTGGAGGTTCCTCAAAAAACAAAAACTAGGACTACCATATGATTCAGCAATCTCACTGCTGAGTATATACCCAAAAGAAAGGAAATCAGAATACAAAGGAGATATCTGCACTCCCATGTTTATTGCAGCACTATTCAAAATAGCCAAGATCTGTATGCAATCTAAGTGTCCATCAACAGATGAATAGATAAAGCAAATGTGGTACATATACATAATGGAGTACTCTTCATCCATAAAAAAGAATGAGATCCTGTCACTTGCAACAACGTGGGTGGAACTGGAGATCATTATGTTGAGTGAAATAAGCCAGGCACAGAACAACAGACTTCACATGTTCTCATTTATTTGTGGTAGCTAAAAATTAAAATGATTGAACTCATGGAGATACGAAAATGATGGCCACTAGAGACTTGGAAGGGGTAGTGGTGGTGGGAGGAAGGGGAGATGTTAAATGGGTAAAAAAATATAGTTAGGTAAAATGAACAAGATCTTGTATGTGATAGCACCATAGGGTGACTACAGTCAACTGTGTTTTAAAATAACTAAGAGTGGGCCGGGCACGGTGGCTCACACTTGTAATCCCAGCACTTTGGGAGGCTGAGGCGAGCGGATCACGAGGTCAGGAGATGAGACCACGGTGAAACCCCGTCTCTACTAAAAATACAAAAAAAAAAAAAATTAGCCGGGCGTGGTGGCGGGTGGGTGCCTGTAGTCCCAGCTACTCGGAGAGGCTGAGGCAGGAGAATGGCGTGAACCCGGGAGGCGGAGCTTGCAGTGAGCCGAGATCGCGCCACTGCACTCCAGCCTGGGTGACAGAGCGAGACTCCGTCTCAAAAAAAAAAAATAAATAAATAAATAAAATAAAATAACTAAGAGTATAATTGGAATTTTTGTAACACGAAGAAAGGAGAAATGCTTGAAGTGATGGATACCCCATTTACCCTGATGTGATTATTATGCATTGCATGCCTGTACAAAAATATCTCATGTACCCCATAAATATACACACTAAGTACCCACAAAAATTAAAAATTAAAAGAAATGTTCTATGCCCAATGTCTCCGAGTTAGAGAAACTAGAATTTTGGTCCATATTCCTTTCTGAAGGACCAATGCCATTTACATTAAGAAAAATTCCCTTCAAAAGCAACTTAAAAGTTTTGGTGCTGAAAGGGTTAACTTCAGTTATCTGGAAAGCCCAGGCCCTGGGTCCAGGAAATTCGGTGGCAGTTACAGCATTACTGGGAGGTGTCATAGGCCTTGCTAACACTCAGCTTATATGAGTTTCTTCCAAAACTTCCAAGATGTGTTTCTTAGAGAAAAAGAATGTGTCATCTCACTCTCTCCTCGCAGCTGTCACAACAGGGCATGGAGATGGGGCAGAGCCCTGCCTGCTGGGGCAGTGGGTAGAGGAAGATGCTGCACTTAGTGGAAAATGCAAATGAATTCCACTAGGGCTCCAACCTTTGACTCTGAAAAGGTAAGTAGAATCATGGCCCAACAACTTAAAATAAAGAAGTGGGTGGCTTATAATAACTCTGAGGCTTCCAGGAAAAAGCCATTCTGAGTGTGAATAACAAAGAAGTCAAAGAAAACAGCCATGCCATCTGATGTGACTGCCTGGAAAACAAGGAGAAACTAGTTCCCAGGGAAACAAGAGAGATGGCCTCTTTTACACATAACCCTCGGAAGCTTCTGCAGTCAGAAAGCCCAGCATGCCAATCCTTCCCTGGACCATGAACACAGGAATGACCCAATGTCCTTCCACACCACCAGGATTTAGATAATGATCGGTCAAACTCAACTGATCCATTCTCTAATTGCAGTCAGAATGGTCTTTCTAATGACAACCTTGATGATCATGATAGCACCATTTACTGACTGCCAACTGTGAGGCGGGCACTTGACATGTATTATCTCAGCATTTTAAAAATGAACTTACAGGGTCTTGACTTTTAGTGAAATAGAATAGAAAATATCGGAATGCATCACATTTGGAGAAAATAAACTTATTCATGTTTACTGGGTTAAAATGCCTCATTTATTTCATACCTCATATGGCACTCAAAACTACATGAAAGCACCTGTTTGGAAGCACCTGTGGCTGATCTTACAGCCACCAGAAGGCAGGTGCTATTACCAGCCCCAGCTTACAGAAAAGTAAATGGAGGTACCGAGTGTTTAACTTGTCTCAGGTCACACAGCTCATGAGAAAGATGCTGGAACTAGAACCCAACAGTCCATAGCCCACAATGCTTATGTCACTGTTTGCTGCGATTCCTTCAAATGTTCCCCACAAGTCTTAGAATAAATTCACAAACTCCATCCTCACAGGCAGCCTTCTCACCACTCTGCAGTTCTGCGCATTGGCCTTCCTTCATGTCTTCCACCAGCACCTGCTCTGCCCCGCCTCAGGATCCTTCCATGTGCTGTGGCCTCGATGTGAAATATTTCCCACCCAACTCTCCAGGTTCAAACCTGCACCCCCTTTATAGTCCACCTTCACTTGCTCAGAGACACCCTCCTTTCTCCTCACCCCTGATTAGGTTCCCCAGAGAGCACCCTCCCCACCTCCTTTGTCGTCTTGTCATAATCTGCCTTAATAAATGACTACAGAATTATTTGTTATAGGTTTGTGAGGCCCATAAGGGCAGGCACTGTCTGTCATGTTCTCAGGTACATCTCCAGGGCTTAGCACAGGGCTTAGTGAAGCAGGAATTCCATAGATATTCTCTGAACGAGTAAATGAGCCAGCTATGTGTGAGGCATCATTGCTGAGAGACAGGAACCATAAGCAGGTGTTGGCTCAGAACACCAACATTTAAAATTACATGGACATTTTGGGAGGCCAAGACGGGTGGATCACCTGAGCTCAGGAGTTCGAGTTCAGCCTGGCCAACATGGCAAAATCCTGTCTCTATCAAAAATACAAAAACTAGCCAGGCATGGTGGCAGACACCTGTAATCCCAGCTACTCAGGAGGCTAAGGCAGGAGAATTGCTTGAACCTGGGAGGCAGAGGTTGCAGTGTGCCAAGATCGCACCATTGCACTCCAGCCTGGGTGACAAGAGCAAAACTCTACCAAAAAAAAAAAAAAAAAAAAAAATTACATGGGGCTTCTCCATGGATAAACACCATGGTATTGAACTCTGACTAACTTGGCTTCAAAGCCAGCCTCTACAGCTTATTAGCTGGATGACCTGTGTACGTTCCTCATAGGCTCTGAATTTCAGTGTCCTTGCCTGTCAAATGGTTGTAATGCTTATGTGCATGTTGTTAAGATGAAAATGAGATAACCTAGATCACGGCCTCGCCCTGAGTAGGGGCCCAAAAAGCTATAGTTAGTATTAATATTTTTATACAACGTTGTGTTCTTCACAAAACCGTCTTAGGCTTCACAAGGTGATGGGTGGTGGGGTTGAGGGAGACAGGCACTCACACGCATTGCTGGAGGGAGAGCAGTCTGAATTGACTGCTGTGGAAGGAAATGTGACAAGATCTACCGAAGTGACAAAGGCCATACCCTCTGACCCAACAAATCTATTTCCAAGAATTTTATTCAAGGCACATCAAGTGGCTTATGTAACACGGGTTTTTACTGCAGCCTTCCTTATAACAACAATGAGCTGGAAATAACCTAAGTGCTCACCAACAGGGAACTGGCCATATGTAAACTATGGTGTCCCATATACTGGAAGGTGATGAAGCTCTAAGAAAGAGCCGACCTTGGGCCGATCGCGGTGGCTCACGCCTGTAATCCCAGCACTTTGGGAGGCCGAAGCAGGCAGATCACGACGTCAGGAGATCGAGACCATCCTGGCTAACACGGTGAAACCCCGTCTCTACTAAAAAAAAATACAAAAAATCAGCCGGGCTTCGTGGCAGGCGCCTGTAGTCCCAGCTACTCCGGAGGCTGAGGCAGGAGAATGGCGTGAACCCGGGAGGCGGAGCTTGCAGTGAGCCGAGATCGTGCTACTGCATTACAGCCTGGGCGACAGAGAGAGACTCTGTCTCAAAAAAAGAGAAAGAGCTGATCTTGAATGAAAGAAAGGCTAAACACTGAGCCACGTGTACATTATGCTACCATCTATGTAAAAAAGATAAAAAAGAGCATTTACCCTTTTCATTGCATGTGCGTAAAATGTCTCTGGAAGGGCAAACCAGCAACAGATAACACTGGTTTCCCCTAGGGCAAGGAGCTGGGTAGCAGCGACACGGTAGGGAAGTCTTTTCTCTATAAGCCCTTTTGGACTTTTTGAATTCAGAAACATGAAAATGCCTTACTTCTTCAAATACATAAGTGTAAAGGCAATAGTGACTCCCCTAACCTCCTTTCCCCAAAAGGAAGACAACAAATAAAGGTCATATGATTTCTTCAAAGTCACCCAGCTGTTAGGAGGAAGTCAGGATTCAGCTTCTGATCCCAAGTTGGGCTCTAGCAATGACAGTTCATTCATTTGACACTAATTTTATTTATTCAGCATTTATTTCACAATAGGAGTGACCCTGTGCAGGAACATATGGGCTAGCAAATAAACACTGGCAGGAAAAATAGATGAAAGGAAAAACCGATATCTTTTCTTTTTTCTGCACTATGCATCATAAATGAGCCAAAAGGGCCAGGCTGGGACCAGTTTAGGGAGTGAGGCAGGTGTGGACAGTAAGCTTGCTTTACTACCAGCACCTGCCCTGGCTAAAGGAGGCAGCCACTACTCAATCCGATCTGGTGTTTGCCATCTTAGGATATAAGCCCGGTTTTGCCAGATCTGATTTTTCCCAAGAAAAGCCAAAAATCCAAATTTTTAGAAATGTGAAAATCACTGGATTTGTAAGTGTTGGCAACTAATTCACCAGGCCAACCAGCACTTTGAAGGCCAAACATGTAGGTTTGTGACCTTTATTCTACCCCATCACAGCTACAGCCTCCAGCCTTCTCAGACCTTTTATGCGGAGCCTAAGCCAGGTATAAGGTAAGCCTGCACTAATCAGTCCCTGTGGCCTTGGGCAAGTCACTTCACTTCTCTGGGTCTGCTGACTCACCAGTTAATTAACGGTTTGGCCCAGCTGATGGCCACGATGATCTTTCACCATCTCTGGCTGTGCATTCAGCCCCTACCCTGGGAGCCATACACACTGAGAACCTTTGAGAGAGGAGGCAGGGGCTGATACCCTAACACAACACAAACTCAGAACCATCCCTCAGCCATGTTTGAACTCCCACCTACCACATCATCTCATTCACCAGCCTCTTAACTTAGCGGCTGTCTGTCTTATCTCACTGTCAGCCCATCACCAATTTATTTTTTGTTATACTTTAAGTTCTAGGGTACATGTGCACAACATGCAGGTTTGTTACATATGTATACATGTGCCATGTTGGTGTGCTGCACCCATTAACTCATCATTTACATTAGGTGTATCTCCTAATGCTATCCTTCCCCCCTCCCCCCACCCCACAACAGGCTCCAGTGTGTGGTGTTCCCCACCCTGTGTCCAAGTGTTCTCATTGTTCAATTCCCACCTATGAATGAGAACATGCGGCCCATCACCAATTTCCTATGAAGCCTTATGTATGTATATAATACATACTCCCCTATGTATTATATACACACCCAGATACAGGATAAGCCAGCAGCACCCAAGGTACTGCTAAAGGAAACACACAGAAGGCAGAACCCTCCAAACCAGCATAGGAGACTAGATCTGGACCCCACGCCTGCCCCTGCACCAGCCCATTGGATGGAAACCAGGTCACAAGCAGATTTTTCAAAAGTGGTGGGGCCATTTGGTCAAATCAATTGTCAACCATGACTATTTTGTTATCATTATGACTGCCGATTAGAATAATATTAACTATCATCAGAGGCTGGCCATGATGGTCAGGACTGTGTCAAGCCTCCATTTGCATCTATTACCTCAGTTAATTTCTACTCTAAACCAATGAGGTAGGTTTCATTAGGCTCATTTTGCAGATGAAGAAACTGAAGCATAGGGATTCACTTGCCCAAAGGCAGAAGACTAGGAAGAGGAACCAAGAGGCAAATCCTGTGTGATTCCAGAGCCTGAACTCCTGACCCCTCTGTTTTAAACGATGCTCGTGGGTGCCACACACAGAGCCGAGAGATTAAACGCCACCCATTGCTTCCCTTCGTAAACATCACCCATAGCTTCTTACCTTAGAGCAAGAGGACTCTGCCCCTCAAGGAAGGAGTCTCTGTTTCCTTGTGGCACCCAGACCAGGCTGCAGTTGTTGTGTTTGTTTACTTGTTCAGTGTCTGATGAGCCCTGACAGTATGGAAGCTCCTTAAAGGCAAAAATCTTGCCCGTCTTGTTCACTATTATGTCCTGGTGCCTAGCACAGTACTGAGCACATAAAAGGTACCCAATAAATATTTTTATTTTATTTATTTTAACGTATTTTTAATTATTTTTACTTTTTTTTTTGAGACAAGGTCTCGCTCTGCCACCCAGGCTGGAGTATGGTGGCACAATCACAGCCCACTGCAGCCTTGACCTCCTGGCTCAAGCAATCCTCCCACCTCAGCCTCCTGAGTAGCTAGGACTACAGGTGTGTACCACCACACTCAGCTAATTTTTCGTAGAGACAGGTCTTGCTGTGTTGCCCAGACTAGTCTTGAACTCCTGGCCTCAAGTGATCCTTCCATCGTGGCCTCTCAAATTATTGGGATTACAGGTGTGAGCCACTATGCCTGTCCAAATATTTTTAAATGATGGAATAAAAGGTGCATTTCCAAGCCACCAGGAAGAGTGGCCTTCCCATTTCTGAGAGATCAGAATAATTTTCTTTGCTGCTGACTAAACTTGGGTCCACCTAGACATTATTGTCCACAGGGACGTAGACCTGGGCCACATGGGTGAGCAATCCTGAGTCTGTTTGCTGGTCAGTGGAGCCTACAGACATAACAGAGCAGAAGTGCCTGCTACATAGCAGAGCATATTTGTTTCTATTAAGGACCAATCTTTGCAACTCTTAGGAGACAAAAGCCGGCCAAGGAATGAACACTGACTCTTAAAAACAAGAAAATGTTAAGGGTCAACTGTGAACTATGGAAAGGGCTCAACAGGAAGCAAGAGACAACTTTCTCAGGCGCTACTGGAAACCGAGTGCAGACAGAAGAGTCTGAGAGTCCAAATTTGCGCAACAATAAATATTAGGGCAAACAGGATACATGCTCAAGTGTTTATCTCTGCTTAACGGTGTTCACTAAATGTCCACAGGATTCAGAAAGCTGACAATTTAGATGCATCTAGAAGTAATTATATCATCACATCATCATCACATTGGACTGCAAGTCACTGTATAATCACCAGAAAAATCCCCTTCTGTGGTACAAGTTAAGCAAAGTTGTGGGAAACAACCACACATCTTATTTACTCATCTATAAGCCCACTTTAAGTATCAAGTTTCTTGGAGTGCATATTGTCTGGGTGTGACCCCCAAATGTCATCCAGAGTGATTCTGCAGCGCCTACCAGATGGTAAGCCAAAAAGTCTAGACACAAGCAGTAGCTAAGACTGACCATTATGTGGGTGGGCAATTACATTTCTGACATGTAACGTATATCAAACCCTGGTGAGTGAAAGAGTAGTCAAAAGCTACAGTCTGGCGGCCAACAAGAGTTTTAAGTGTGGGAAAATGTGCTCTAGATTAAAATGTGCAACTTACTTTAAAAAATTAGCTCCACTCTCTCATTTTAGAAATAAGATAAAATGTTTTTTTCATAAGAAAAGGATATGAGGCTGGGTGCAGTGCCTCACGCCTATAATCCCAGCACTTTGGAAGGCCAAAGTGGGAGAATCCCTTGAGGCCAGGAGTTTGAGACCAGTCTGGACAATATAGCCAGATCCCATCTCTAAAAAAAAAAAAAAAAAAAAAAGCCAGGCATGGAGGTACATGCCTGTAGTCCTATCTACTCAGGTGGCTGAGGCAGGAGGATCCCTTGAGCCCAGGAGTTCAAGGCTGCAGTGAGCTATAATCACGCCACTGCACTCCAGCCCGTGTGACAAAGTGAGACACTATCTCCAGAAAGAAAGAAAGAAAGAAAGAAAGAAAGAAAGAAAGAAAGAAAGAAAGAAAGAAAGAAAGAAAGAAAGAAAAAAAAGAAAAGAAAAGAAAAGAAAAGAAAAGAAAAGAAAAGAAAAGAAAAAAGAAAAGAAGAGAAAAAGAGATGAAAGGAAGGGAAATTTCTTCTCAGGTAGTATAGCCAGGTATAACAGGCATTGAATAGAGGCTCAGAAAACTGATGGAAATATCCACATATGATCATCTCATGGAGGTAATGATTAATTCAAGTCCATTTAACTCAACCAAACATTAGAGTGTCCACTGGATGCCAGGATCTGAGTAAAGGAAGTTACAGGGTGCAAAGAAGAATAAATTATCTTCTCCCAGGGAGCTCAGGGTTTCTAAGGAAATATCCAAAAGTAATACTATAAATGCAGACACCAAGGGCTGTAATTGAAGATGGACAACTGAGACAAGATTGAGGCAGAAAGGTTAACTAACATTCTGGAGTTACGAGGCAAAGCTAATGAAAGGTCAACTGAAAACTACAGGTTCTCCACTTCCTTGCCCATAACTCTAAAGAATATGGGGCCTGGAGACTGGAAAGGAAATTTTGAGAAGGAAAAACAAGCTTTCATAGGTAAGAAGCTTTAAAAGTTCAAGGTGTATCCAAGGTCTTAACTATGAAAGATCAGGTGTAGTATGAAAATATCACATTTCAACAAATATCTGGGGAGTACCTACTACCCTTTCCACAAAGATGAGCCAGATATGGCTCCTACAATAATATAATAATAAAAGGGAATAGTAATTGGTCATGATTAAAGAAAAAGACAGGGGAGGCTGAGGCGGGCAGATCACCTGAGGTCAGGAGTTTGAGACCAGCCTGGCCAACCTGGTGAAACCTCATCTCTACTAAAAATACAAAAATTAGCTGGGCGTGGTGGCAGGCACCTGTAATTCCAGCTACTCGGGAGGCTGAGGCAGGAGAATCACTTGAACCCGGGAGGCAGTGGTTGCAGTGATCCCTGATCGCACCATTGCACTCCAGCCTGGGTGACAGAGCAAGACTCCATCTCAAAAAAAAAGGGAAAAGAAAGAAAAAGACAGGAAAGCCTAATGCTGGGATGGGAAACAATGCTTACAGCAGACCGAAGCAGAGAACATGAACAAGATTAGCAGGCCAGGTGGGGAATGTGGCAAACTAAAGAGAGTCAGACTCCTTTCGGTTTATTACAGAAAAGCTGAAAACCTGTGTTCAGATGTCAACTCTCCCAACTTTTAAATACTGGAAAAAATCATCTTGTTTTCTTCTTTTCCCCAAAATACAATGCAAGCCAAACAGTACATGTCTGATGCCAAAGTTTGGCCCACGGGCTGCCAGTATGCGACCCTTGCATGGGACTGAGTGGGGACAAATGTACACAGCTGTTGACTGTGAGGGCCAAAGGAATGATGAAAAGAGATATTGTGAAGGTTACAGAGCTAAGCCTCGAGAAAAAGAAATACAGCCCTGGGAAAAATAAATAAAGTAATTGAACCAAAAAAATTAAACTCCAGAGGCCTGTGGTATAACACTTGCCACTAACATCTGCACAGCACTTTATAGTTACTAAGGCTCTTCCTCATGTTATCCTACTTGGCCCCCAACAATCCTAGGAGGTAGACACTATTATTATTCCTATTTTAGAAGTGGAGAGTTTCTGGTTCAGAGCATTTAAGCAACTTGCCTGTGTGGTCCCATAGCTATAGAGGGATAACACCAGAACTCAGGTGTAGATCTTGTACTTTTACAGACTCTCAAAGAGAAGAATTCCAGGCCATCTCTATCATCTTATTTTTAAAGAATATAGATTCCTGGGCCCTCCCCTAGTCATTTTCATTCACTGGGCCCAAGATACCTAAATTTGTACTTCCCAGATATCTTCCAAGTGATTCTGATGCACAACTAGGCTTGATAACACTGGTCTAGACCAATGTCCTCAACTAGGGGTGATTTTGTCCGCTGCCTGGAGACACTTTTTGATAGTCGTAACTATGGGAGTGGAGGGTGCTATGAGCATCTAATGGGTAGAGGCCAAGGATGCTGCCAAAAATCCTACTATGCACAGGACAGCCCCCACCACAAAGAATTATCCGCCAAAACCATCAATAGGACCAAGGTTGGGAAGCCCTGACCAAGGCTCTAGTGCCCTGCTACCCACATTGTAGTCTGGGAATCAACAGAATCAACATGGCCTGGGAGCTTCTTAGACACTCTGGCCCCAGCCCAGACCTACTAAATCGGATTCTGTGGTTTAACGGGATCTCCAGGTGATGCATGTGCGCTTTCAGAAGCACAGCTCCAGACTACGCTTCCTTGGCCATCAGGGAATTTTAGAACAGAATGGAACCTTAGTGGTAGGCCAAAGTCATTACTTTGTAAATAGGGAAACTGAGGCCCAGAATAACTGAGCAACTCACCATGGTCATCTCCGCTTGCTTATGGCAGAGCTGAGATCAGATTCCAGATCTCAATTCCTCAACCTGTGTTGTCTCCATGATGCCCATTAGGACCAAAATGAGGGCTCATTCGACAACCCTGCCTCTCTGAAAAGTTGATACTAACCTTGGTGGGGAGGTTTTCTTTTGTTTGAGATGGAGTCTCACTCTGTCACCCAGGCTGGAGTGAAGTGGCGCGATCTCGGCTCACTGCAGCCTCTGCCTCCCGGGTTCAAGCGATTCTCCCGCCTCAGCCTCTCAAGTAGCTGGGACTACAGGCAAGTGCCACCATGCCCTGCTAATTTTTTGTATTTTTAGTAGAGACAGGGTTTCACCATGCTGGTCAGGATGGTCTCGATCTCCTGACCTCATGATCCACCTGCCTCGGCCTCTCAAAGTGCTGGGATTATAGATGCGAGCCACCACGTCTGGCTGGTGGGGAGCTCTTTTGAGGCCTGAAAGGAATCTATTGTCCTGTTGGTGAATAATTTAAAAAAAAATTATCCCAAACACCACAAAAGAGTACCATGTTTACCCACTAATTCAGCCTGCGAGATTTTTTACAAGGAAAGTGGCCATATTGCTCCCATAGTGGTAGTGTCCGGGAGCTGGCATGATGAAACAGTTCTCCAAAATGATGGCAGCAGTCGATGTGGTCTCCTCAAAGACATCTGGGGAATGATATTGAACCAGTTCCAGAGAAGCATTTAGAATTAAATGGCAAGCGTAAAAGGGTTTACACCAAGGATTTATGTGGCTGAGGTCACAAGCAGGTTGTGACAGGGTTTGAGGCAGCTTAGTTCAGTCTGATACAGACACACATCACAGCCAATGGTAGATTTTTCTTCCCCTCCCCACCCAACCCTACCCTGCCCCCTGTCCTTGGGAAAAAGACAAAAACAAATCCTTTCAGCTATTCTTCCAGGCTCAACTTAAGCTAACATATACTCCAGTTCCTAAACAGCTGAGTCCATTGCAGTCCCTTAATCCTAGTATTTGCTGGAAACCCAACTGCTGTCAAAGATGCCATCAACAAAATACAGGACACGCCCTGTGTCAAAAAGAACCAGCAAAGTTGGAGAAAGTACTGTAATAGGTAAAGTAAGGAGAGAACGGGAAAGTGGAAGTGTTGCCGGCATTTGGCAACCAGCTAAAGTGAAACCAGAATATTGATGTGTGGGTGAGGGAAACATATTCGCATCTCAAAATTGAGGGGAGAAAAAGAAGAATGAAAGCTTTGCAAGTTTAATACATGAGTAAATACATAATTTTATGTAACATATAATTATATGCTAAATAAATTGAACAAATAATTGATGACAGGTTGTTTGGAGGGGGTAGATGTTTATGAGGTCTTCCCACAGGCCACGGTCAGATGGATTTCTACCGCTCTCCACAAACCCTTCCAGCTGAGCTTAGCTGTGAGCTTCTGCTTTTTAATGAAGCTAGTATATAGTGATGTCATTTATTATCCTGCTCCAGAAATGCAATAGTTTTTAAAAGGGAGGGAAGCAGAGAATGTCCTCAACACATTTGAAGAATATATAAAAGCCTCTAAAATCTCAGAATATGTTACAGCTGGAAATTTCAGGGAGTTTTAAAAAAAAAAGTCAGCTTAAATTTAATAGACTGTTTAAATTCTTAGTTGATGGTAATTAGGGAGCAAGCAGCATTTCTTTAAGCGCTGCTAGACAGAACTTAATCCAATTTAGGTAATCACTAACCTTTGCTTTTTTTCTCTCTTTCTCTCTCCCGTACATGAAATCCGAGGATTGATCTACAAAGGCCATAAACTGGCAAAGCATAAAAAAAGAATATTTAAAGAGGCAGACTGAGTGACTGGAACCTCAAAGGGCCAAGTCTAATTAAAATGGAAACAGGTCCCACAGGCTCCCTAATTTATATTGACTATAAAGCCAACACCGGGCAGCAGAAGGCATCGGGAGGGAGGTGGAGACACTTCCCCACTCTTGCCTTCTGGGAACCTCATCTGGTGTGTTCTGCAATGTGACAGCCATCCTCGCCCAGGCCAATGCTAGTAATTCTCTATATTCAGAATATCCACAGGTCTGACTTTCCTTCTTCTGTGGCATCACTACTGTCAGAATTATCCAGACTATCCTTTCAGGCTTCACTGTTCACCCACCTCCTGTCCCCTCATTTTAGAGTCCCTGAATAGCTCCGGCCTTGACTTCTGATCCAGAAACTTCCATGTGAACCACTAGGATTTTCTTGAGAACTTGGGACCCTGGGTTCTCCATGGAAGGCCTTCAAGGGTAGATATCAAAATGTACTGAAAAGAACAAGACGCTTGAGTTCATGGCTGTGTGACACTGGGAAAGTAACAACCCTCTCTGAGCCTCTGCTTTCTCATCTGAAAATAGAGAAAATACCTTCCTACCTGAGTTGTTGGGAGGCACAAATACCATTACCATAGCTATACCTGGCTCACAGAAGTTGCCCAATAAATAAGTCAGCTCATTTGTTTTCACTGTACAAGTTTCAAAGTAAATCTTGGATCCCCAGGTACTGACAAAAATGTGAATTAACTCAAGTTCATCTCTGATGCCCCATCACTGCCATCCATCCCCCTCCTTGGCTCCATGTGAAATCTTCTCTTGTAAAACAGTGCTTTCTGCTTATCAGGGTACCACTCTCTTTGTTCCCCAATTCCAAACCCCATAATATTCTGTACAAAATCCACAAAATATTTTATTCCTATATTTCAGCAACTAAAATATTAATTCACACCGACTTGTTAACAAAGGGTCATTTCTACAAGCATTGCCTTTAACACGTATTTACATTTTACATACAGAGAGGCAGCTCTTGAGAACAAACCTTTAATGATGAACATCTGACATTGTAAGGATCTTTCAGAGAAACTCACACACTATTTTTCAAATCAATTCTGTATTGGGTCTAGCTCTGCAAAAAGAATGAAAAGGAAAAAGGCTGCAATTTAAAAGAGATTTCAGCATATTTTACCTTATACGAAAGGAACAGCCACAGGAAAACAGACACATGCATACCTACAAATCATTAGTATGGAGAAATCTGAAAAAAATTAAGTAATCCACAAAGTCCTTACTGAATTCAATTTTCTACAGATAAATGGCTTTAATGTTGAAGATACATTAAGTCAAGGAGCAAAGTGAGAATTATGATTTAGGTCTGGACTATCAGCAAGAGATTTTCAGATAATCAGTATAACAGTTTTCTAAAGACAAGATTAGGGCTTTTTTCCCCAATAACTGAGCCAATCTGTAACATTCTGTGAAACTTTAAAAATAAATAAAAAGCCATCAATCTAATCAACTATAACGTGAGCTAATCAACGATGGAGAATTGAAGGGAAAGACATGTCCAGACTATGAGTCTGGAGTAACAAATCTGTAATCCATTCTCAGCTCCATCCCTGCGTGTATGGCCTTAGACAAATTACTTAAATTCTCCAAGCCTCAGTGGGCTCATCTATATGATAGGGATATGATAGCACCTATATCATTGTTTGCATGAGGAGTATATAATATTATCAAAGTCTCTCAGTGCAAAGTTTAAGACATCATAAGACCTCAAGAGGTGTTTGCACCTTTCCCCTTTTTAAAACAAGTGGCACATATTTGTAATGTTCTAAGACAGAACATGATTGAAATGTCACCCCACAGAAATAAATATATATCCATGGCCCTCTGGACCTGAAAGAAATGAGGTCCCACCCTTGAGAAACAAACCAGTCTAAACTAAGCCTTTGAGAAATAAGCTAGTTAGACTTTCTTATTTCTAGCGCCTTTCTTCTTTTACATATTAATGGTTCCAGTTGTTAGAAGCATCAGTAACAGACTCAAAGAACAATGGTTGCAGTTGGAAAAACTGAAGACAACTTTGTGGATTGACCAAGCATCACTTCCCTTATCTGCAAGGCTACATTCTACAGAAACCGCTCTAAACAGCACCCTTGATCCTGATTCTAGGGCTGCAACCAGAGAAGACTAACCAGCCAGGTTCCACAGACAGGAGCCCTGCACCTTCCTCAGTCATACTGGGAACCTTACCAGGGGCTAAATTTTAAATGTGGCTAAATTAGTTTCTGCAAGCTCCATTTCCCCTCCTGACTCGCTAGCTGCTTCGTGTTGTCAGTAACAGCGCCTTCCACCCCAGAGCAATTTACCACAGCTCAGCACTTTGAAATTTTGCAGTATGTAGGGCAATGAAATGTCATGACTGCAAATTTCTACGGTGGTCAGGATCACCAAAGAGAGGTCAAAAAGGGTAGTCTCCCGGGCTTGATCAGCAAGGGTCCCTTGAGGATGGTGGGGGATGAAGGCAGTCCATTGGGCCGGTGGCATCCCTTTGGTCCTTAGCATGGGTCATCTAAATGTGCACGTGTCGTCTGGGCAACAGGTCCAGAATTCTGCCCAAGCAGGGAAGCCCGGAGATTCCAGCCCAGAGCTTTTTCCGCGCGGGTCTCCGGGGCAGACGTGCAGCTCAGACGCAGCGCGTGAACCTTTCGTCTTGTGGGGCGCATCGCAGTAATTGAAACCTTGCACACCGCAGGACTGCTGTGGCGTCTATAAATACTCAACGCCTAACTGCTGACAAACAAAACGCGGGCTCCTGGCACCGCGGGGGAAGAGGCGGCGGCAGCATGTGACCGAGGACAGGGGCTGGGTAGAACTGGGGGAAACCCCTTTTGCCAGACAGGAAGGCATCCCTGAGAGGATTCCTGAAGCACAGTTAGCAAGCACACAGCCTGGTCCCACCAGGGGCTGCGGCCTCTAGGAAAATGGGCCGGAGGGTTGGGCAGGCAGGGTCCCAGGTGCCCAGGCGGGGCCCCCAGAGCGCCCCCTGCGTGCACCCAGCCCGGCGTGCGCGCACAGTAAGCGCGCAGAGGAAAGCCTCGCCGAAAGGAGGGCAGGCGGGAGAAATAAAACGGAAGGGGGATACTGCGGGCTCCCAGCGCGGGGTCAGCAGCCGGGCCGTCCCAGGGCTTGCTCGCAGCCGGTCCCGGTGGGATCCCCACCGGCTGGGCCCTGGCCCGCCCTAGTCCGCAGAGCGCGCCCGTGCAGCAGCGCACGGGACAAAGTGGCTCCCTTCCCTGCCCTTCTCTCCCACGCCTCCCTCCAGAGAAAGGGGGACCGCCGGGAAAAGGCTGCTGCAGGCGCGACATCACCCGCGCTTAAGCGGGGACAGCTCTTTGGATTTGCCCTCCAGACCCAGGGAGAACGAGAGAGTCAAACAAGCCGACTTTCTTTTTCGACCTCCCGGCTCAGCCTAGGTCCCACGATCACCAGCATCCCCATCCCACCCCACGGCGGTACCTCAACCACCCTAAACAGCAGACCGGGAGCGTGGCCTGCCCACCGCCCCACCATGGTGGTCGCGAGTAGGATCCGCTACGCCTGCCTGCAGCGTCCGATCGGAGGATCCTTAACCATGCAGGAGTTCCCACCTGGTTGCCCCCCAAATGTGACACTTTTCCCCAGCTCCTACCCCCGCCACGCCCCGCCCCGTCACATTAGTGCGCGGTAATTTTCTGCTCGATCCTGCGCGGTTGCTGAGCCTATGACTCCGGCCCCTCTCAGAGACGCCCCCCACCCACCACTCACCTCCTTGGGGTCTCCGGCGTGAATCATCCCGAGTCGCGCACACCCGCCGCCCGCCTCCGCCCCAGACTCCGCGCGCCTAGGAAAAAGTTTCCGGTCTTCCCGAGGAAGTTTTCTCACCGGAGGGAAATGAGAGACCTGGATGGTTCTCCCCGTCGCGCTCTGCCCAGCTCTTCCTCCCTCCCTCCCTCCTCCCCCAGCTCTGCCTTCCGATGGGGTCCCGTCCAGCCTCGGTTCCTCTCCAGCGCGAGTCAACAAACGCTTCGGCCGCGGAGCTCCCACAGCCAGGCTGGTGACACGTTTCCCTCCTCTCTCATCTTACGGCGGCCTCCTCCTCCTCCCCTCTTCCTCCTCCTCCTCCCCTCTTCCTCCTCCTCCTCCCACTTTTCCTGTCCCAGGCACCTCGCTTTAGTTTCTCTCCAACAGCCCCCACCTCACTTCACCCCATGCCACTCCCCCTCCCCTTCAGCAACTCTCACCCTGCTTGGGAGAGCAGACAGGGGGGCCCTGCACTTACATCGAGTTCAACAATTTCAGGAAATCCAAGCTTTTTGACTTAAAAAAAAAATGCCGAGGAGGATGCAGCAGGTCAAGGGAGCTCCGTGCTTGCGTTTCTCTCACACAAGGGGAGATCTGCAGCCCCCACCCCGGCCCCGCTGCCCCGCTGCCCCGCTGCCCCGCTGCCCCGCAGTGGGAAACTGCCAAGTCAAGAGGTGATTCTGGGGCTCACTTAAAAGGAGCAGGGCGGAGCTGAACAGAGGACTGGAGCCTGGAACTTTTTTTTTTTTTTTTTTTTTTTTTTTTTTTAAGGAATAGTCCCTAGGGCGATTCCAGAAGTTGTTTTAAGCGCATTGATGAAAATATAATGCAAGTGAAATCTTTCCCTTGTTTGCAAATTCTTTTAAAGCTCCCAAACTCATTTTCTAACTGCAGGTTTAATGAATTAGAGGGTCCTTCAGAATTTGAAACCACAGAAAGCCAACAAGCCAAAAATTAAAAACAATTCATAATTATTTTGAAAACTGTTGGTGTGTGTGTGTTTTTTTTCTTTTTTTTTTTTTTTTTGGCAGGTGTTAAGAATTTAGTGCAGCTGTTTGCAGGACTCACTACTTGCATCATTTCACCCTATGGCTGAGCAGGAAATACTTTTAAAATGCTGCCCGATCGCACATCACACACAGGCTTTGAAACCACAGTGACATTTGCTGAAGAAAAAGATGTGCATGTCCTTTTATCTCAAAACTGAGCAAGACTCATTTTCATTTTTTGATTTGGTCATTGCGACCCTACAAAACCTATGTGTTAGGGTGGCTGTGGGCATGCGAGCGGGTTGAGGAAGTTCTGGGTGTCTCATTTGTCCTGCGATATTAGGTAAAGTTAAAAGATCCTCAACAGAAGCCCTAGAATGATGAAGCGCTTTAAATTTCGTCCCAGGAATCACACACAATGAAAGAGACTGGGCATGGGACACGTGCCTGGGAAACAAAATCTTTTTTTTTTTTTTTTTTTTTGAGACAGTTTCCCCTCTGTCATCCAGGCTGGAGTGCAGTGGCATGATCTCGGCTCCCTGCAACCTCCACCTCCCCGGGTTCAAGCAACTCTCATGCTTCAGCCTCCCGAGTAGCTGGGATTACAGGCATGCGCCATCATACCCGGCTAATTTTTGTATTTTTAGTAGAGACAGGGTTTCACATGTTGGCCAGGCTGGTGTAGAACTCCTGACCTCAAGTGATCCACATGTCTCGGCCTCCCAAAGAGCTGGGATTATAGGCATAAACCACCGTGCCTGGCCAGAAACTGAGAAGACAACGGGCAGGGAGGAGACCTAAAAGAGGCTGGTCTGAGGGATTCAGAGGCAAAGCCTGGAGCCAAAATGGCAAGGTCTCTACAGCAGCTCCTCTTCTTCCCATCCTCTGGTTATTAGCCAAGTTACTTAACTTTGCTGTGCCTCAGTTTACTCATATGAAAAGGGGATAAAAGTAGTAGCTATGTCTTAGGGTGGCTATGAGGATTTAGTGAATTCACACAGAAAAAGTGCTTAGAATCCCTGCTGGGATTCAAAGGATATTAAGCTATTATTATTCCTATCATTATCCCTAGGGCCTGGGAAGTGGAAAGGGAGCTAGTTCTACCCGGCTGCAGGGAGATCAGTTTGGGAACATCCATTCTACATTGCTAACTCTCTCAATCTCCTTCAAGTTTTATTTCAATGAGACCTACCCTATTCCACCTATTTAAAGTTGTAATTTGCCCCTCCCTCCTAGCCTCCCTCATTCAACTCTGCTTTTTTTTTTTTAATAACATCTATAACCTTGTAACATATTGTATGGTTTACTTTAAGAAAAAATTTATGGCCGGGTGCGGTGGTTCACGCCTGTAATCCCAGCACTTTGGGAGGCCCAGGCGGGTGGATCACGAGGTCAGGAGTTCAAGACGAGCCTGGCCAACATAGCGAAACCCCATCTCTACTAAAAATACAAGAATTAGCCGGTGCCTGTAATCCCAGCTACTTGGGAGACTGAGGCAGAGAACTGCTTGAACCCGTGAGGTGGAGGGTGCAGTGAGCTGACATCACACCACTGCCCCCCAGCCTGAGAGACAAAGCAAGACTCGGTCTCAAAAAAAAAAAAAAAAAAAAAGAGAGAGAGAAAGAAAAATAAAAAAAATTATTATCTCTCTTTCACCACCTCCTACTTTCAGGGTAGAACATCAGCTCTATAAGGGATCACTTTAGTTAAACAAATCCGATTTTTTTAATTCACTGATATTGCCCAAGTTTCTAGGACAGTGTCTGGCACATAGTATGTACTCAGCAAATGCCATAGAAATGAACTAATTTAGCGTATGCTGTACTGATTGCCTATGGTGGGCAGGGCATTGTGCCATAAGAAAAAAAAGTTAATCATGAGGCCTATCTAAAGATGAAAGAGGCTCCTCTGGAAGAAGCGTACTTCCTGGTAAAGAGAAGTATTCACAACATAGAAGCATGCCATAAAAAAGTATTGAAGGACTGAAAGGGAAGTTTAAAGAGGTTAAATTCTTTTCTAACCCTAAGAGTTTCTCATTTTGTAAGCAGATATTTTTTCTTTCTTTCTTTCTTTTTTTTTAAACAGGGTCTTGCTCTCTCGCCTAGGCTGGACTGCAGTGTCTTAATCATAGCTCACCATGGCCTCACATTTCTGGGCTCAACTGAGCCTTTGCCTCAGCCTCCCAAAGCACTGGGATCACAGCCACCACGCCAAGCCAGAATTTTCTTAAGAGGAGAAGTAGTCAGTATTTCCATGGAAATCAGAGCTTCTCCTTAAGGACCATTAATGCCAATATATGATGCTTGTCACCACCCAAATTCTAACCAAAATTCTACCTAAATGTCAATGGGACTTTGCTTTTTCTTATTAAGAAACAGAATCTTCATAGGAGAAACCAGTGTTGGTCATTCTATTTAAACATTAATTTATGAGGAGGAAATTCTAGGTCTTTATTAGATATATACACAGCTTGCCATGTCCACAACCTCTGAAATGGAAGTCAGTCTAATCAAGGCTCCTGTTGAAAGAGTAGCTATCCCTTAGGCAGCCCCCTTTAAGACTAAGGGTGGGCACCTAACCCAGGTGCATCCAATCCATAGATGTGTCCTGTGAAAATTTTGGCCCCAAAAAGTACACTTCACCAGTAAGATTACACTTTAGGAATACGAACACACACACACACACACACACACAACTATTAAGCAGAGCAAAAGCTGAAGTTTGTGACTTTATCTGAACTCTAGATTCTAAAAGCTGCAGACTGGCTGTGGGCTCGTTAAATGTTATATATTAGATTGTATTGTTTGAACCTCATGAGGTCAACATTGTTTGAATTACTTGCCAATATTTTAAAATTACAAAACATCATGCAAAAATACAGATTTTTCAGCTTGCCTTGAAAAACCTAGGGGACCTGGCATCATTCTTGCTACAGGCCTGCACTCCGTAATTGGCTAGTTCTGCAGTGCTTTTTCTCCCTTTTAGGGAGAACAAGCAGTTTCCAGTTTGCCACAATCCCAGCCACTCCCTGCTTCTCTTGTTACCAGCCTGATCACCCATTTTCCTGCCACTCTGAATGCAGCTTGCAAGGGATGCGGACACATAGTTAGAAGGGTCCACAGCTATGAGCAAGCAGAAATTATGCAATAGAATGGCATGGGTTCAAACTATTTTACAAAGAAAACCTTGCTTGGAACCACATAATTTGAACACTATTGAGATAAAGGAAGCAGTAGAAGACAATTGGACATCAAGACCAGGAGAAGCAGAGGCCCTCCCTGAGAGGCTGCCTTGTGATCAAAACCACCTTTCAGATTCTGTTCTTCCAGAGGTCCGTTGTTCTACTTTTGCTTTGTTCCCATGACAATGCCTGCCCACCCCATTCCCATTACTCATTTCTACGCCACGCAGAGCCTAATCAGACCAAGTTCAGGCAGGGTTAGGTGACTTGTTTAAAGTTATACACAGGCAAAAAAGGACAGGACAGAGATCTCTGTCCTCTCTTCCTCTGATTAACTGCTTCCATCTCTGAGTAATAATGAAAATTACTCAATTTATGCATCATCGCATTTATTTATTCATTTTATTATTTTTTTTTTTATTTTTTTGAGACGGAGTCTCTCTCGGTCACCCAGGCTGGAGTGCAGTGGCACGATCTTGGCTCCCTGCAAATTCTGCCTCCTGGGTTCAAGTGACTCTCCTGCCTCAGCCTCCCAAGTAGCTGGGATTACAGGCGTGCGCCACCACACCCAGCTAATTTTGTATTTTTAGTAGAGACGGGGTTTCACCATGTTGGCCAGGCTGGTCTCCAACCCTTGACCTCGGGTGATCCACCCACCTCTGCCTCCCAAAGCGCTGGGATTACAGACCTGAGCCACCATGCCCAGCCCACATTATCGCATTTAATGCCTTAGGGGTCTGATATACAATAGGTCTGAAACAAATGTCTCCCAAGTTTAGGTGTTTAAAGTTTGATCTCCCTCCACAATAACCCCAATGTCTCATACTATGATATAAAAGTATTCCAATGAAGAAAAACATGTATCTTCCCATAAGTTTTCTCCTTTTGTAGATGGAAAAAAGGAGGCCCTGAGAATCCAAGATCCTTTGTTAATGCCTAGCACAACTTGTGAGGAGCACAGGTAGATCTCCCAGCCGCGTGCAACATAAGAACACACAGTTTTTCAGGTCCTCAGAGCTCAGGTAATAAAATGAGTTAATGTAGTTACTCATGATAAACACCAATCTAGATATAAAACTTGCGAAAGCACTCAATATACCACCACAGCACTGTACTATCCATAAAAATGGGACCATTTGAGAAATATGCTCAGCATCTGATCTAACACCAGGGTGCAAAATCAGTGACCTTTGGTACAGCATGGAGATTTAGCACACAAATGATAAAAGTCTGCCCTCCTTCTGCCTTCCTTGTAACTTCCACAGTAGAAAAATTGAGAACCCTGAAGTCTGCTTTTTGGGAGAATTTTGGATGACATAAACAAAATAATTTTTTTAGTCCCTTTCCTCCTTCTCTTGTTAGCAATGGGGTATTTCTGGTATGTTTGGTTTTATCATCGTTTCTGTCTTTTGGTATTGGGGAGTGTCTGCCCTCCATTCTAAAGTGGCTCGTAGTGAATTAAATCTGACTGTCTTTTGAGAATAATTTGAATAAGCAAATCTTAACAGGGGAAAAAGAAATTTGGTGATCCTACTTGAATTTTTCTTGGATCATTTTCTTCTTGTTTTTTTTTTTTTTTTTTTTGAGATGGAGTCTCACACTGTCACCCAGACTGGAGTGCAGTGGCGTGATCTTGCCTCACTGCAACCTCCACCTCCCAGGTTCAAGCGATTCTCCTGCCTCAGCCTCCCAAGTAGCTGGGATTACAGGTGCCCGCCACCACACCCAGCTAATTTTTTGTATTTTTAGTAGAGATGGGGTTTCACCAGGTTGGCCAGGCTGGTCTCAAACTCCTGACCTTGTGATTTGCCCACGTTGGCCTCCCAAAGTGCTGGGATTACAGGCGTGAGCCACCTCACCCGGCCTCTTGGATAACTTTCAAGGATTTCAATTGTTCCTTCCCACAATCCTAAGTCAGTCAGTTGGTCAACAAATACTGGCTGGCCACTTACTGGTGTCAAGCACCAGTGATGCAATGGTGAACAAGAAAGACAAGGTTTCTAACACCAAAGAGCAGAAGACAAACATTACACATGGAAACAAATGCATAAAGGAGATCATCTCAAGTACTGATGTGTGCTATGAAGTGGATAAACGAGAGTGACTGGAAATAAAGAAGAGAAATGCTTTACGTAGGGTCATCAAGGATGATCTTCCATAGAAGATAACTTTGAAATTGAGACTTAAATGATGAAAAGAGGCATCTATGGAAACCGAAGAATGTTCCAAACAGAAGAAATGGTCAGTACAGAGGCCCCGAGTCAGGAAGAAGCATGGCAAGTTAGAAGGAGAAAGCAAGCCCCTATGGTTGAAGCATAGGAAACAGGTGGGGTGGGGGACAAGATGAGATCCAAGCAACAGAGCAAGGTCATGGTAAGGTCCTGGTAAGGAGTTGGTCACAGTGGGGAGTCACCACTGCCACGATCAAACATGCTGCCATTGTATTGCCCAGTTCATTTCCTAGAAGGCCTTTTGCATCAGTGGAAGACACTCCATTGCAAATAATCCCTCTCTGCGTCTTAAGACAGGATCGAATGGGAAACATTCCAAATAAATACCAAGTTGCAGGCTGGGCATGGTGGTTCACACCTGTAATCCCAGCATTTTGGGAGGCCAAGGCGGGTGGATCACCTGAGGTCAGGAGTTCAAGACCAGCCTGGCCAACATGGTGAAACCCCATCTCTACCAAAAATACAAAACAATTAGCCAGGCGTGGTGGCAGGAGCCTGTAGTCCCAGCTACTCGATCCTCCTGCTGAGGCAGGAGAATCGCTTGAACCTGGGAGGCAGAGGTGTGGTGAGCTGAGAGCGCACCACTGCACTCCAGCCTGGGTGACAGAGTGAGGCTCCATCTCAAAAAAAATAAATAAATAAATTCCCAGAGTTATCCAAAACACAAGAGATTTTCATCTTTCTTGGTGATTGTAGATGCCTTTGGGGAACATCTAACCAGACCATACTGCCTTTTCCAGGAACCATCACATACCTCAGACTCTGCAGAATGGGGCAGTGGATTGTCCTAGACCTGTATCAGGTGACTGGTCCTGGGACTGGGCACCTGACACATGAACAGATGAGATGTGCCAATCAAAGTGTCCTTTGGGATTCAAACTAAGGGACCCACATGCTATATAAGATAACTGGTCTCCCAGCTTCATCCTCCCCCAGCAGAAGCTGGCTTCTGGTCTCCTCACAACACCCAGCCTCAGCCTCAGCATCACTCTCTGCACTGCAGTCATCAGGACTGGCCACCTTATGCCCTGCATCCTTGTCTCTGCCCATCAGTTCAAAGATCAGGGCCTAAGGCTCTCTTAATCACCCCAGATTATCATCACCATGTGCTTTTATCCATCCCAATTTCTGACCTGTCCCCCAGCCCTTCCTCATTCCCAAACCTCCTTTTGTGCACCCTGAAACCCATAGTCCATCACCGGCAAAATCCCCTCCACTTCGACTTCTTTTCTGAGCATTTCCTTTGCCTTTATGTACTAACTCAGTGGTTCTCAAACATTTTTATCTCACGACTCTCTTTAAAGTGATTGGGGACCCTAACAGCTTTGATTTGCGTGGGTAATATCTATCAATACTTACTGTATTTGAAATTAAAAATTAAAATTAATGTATTCAGTTTAAAATAATAGTAAAACCATCACATATTTTATGGAAAATAACTATATTTTCCAAAACAAAACAAAACAAAACAAAAGTACTGGGAAGGAAGGTATTGTTTTACATTTCTGAAAATCTCTTTAATGCCTGGCTTAATAGAAGACAGTTGGATTCTTCTACGGACTTCTGCATTCAATCTGTTGTTGCATTATCACACATTACGTAGACTCTGGAAAATTCCACTATAGACTTGTGAGAGAATGAGAGTGATAAGGTGAATAATATCTTAGTTTTCTATGAAAATAGTTTCGAGCTGTGGATCTCTGCCAGGTCTTAGAGATTCCCTAAGGGTCCCTGAACCACATTTTGAGAATCACTGTTCAAAGTGAACTCTGCTTTTCTGCTGAGGCCCTAAAAATCCTCTCAAATGATGGTAGTTTCTCTCCCACACTCATGGCATGACTGGACTTTGAGATAGAGTTATTGTTTTCCTTGTTTTTTTGTGCACTTCCAGACCACAATCCCTCCCTAAAATCCCCATCAAGCCACTAGACTATTCTACTCGCTATCCCCTGCCCCTGTAGCGGTCATTACAGATTCCTGGGTTATCTCCCTCTTGCCTTGAAATTTTCAGACCTGGTTTATGATCATTCTCTTAGATGTTGCTCATTTCATAATTCTCCATGATTTCAATATCCATAGAAATAATTTTCCCAATATCCCAGAAGCTCAGATCCTTGACCTCTGCCCTGATGACCTTGTTCCCCACTCTACGGCAGCCACTTACTCTCACGGTCAGCTTGACGTTGTCGTTTCCTATTTACACCCACTCCCACTCTCTTATCACCACCTCCCATCTTTCACGGTCATTCCCTGTAGTGCTTTGGCTCCCACAAATCTTCAGCTCCCCTGAGATGTGCTATCTTAACCCACGGCTGATCATCCTCAAGTCCTCACTTCCCTCCTCGCCCAGATTAGATTCCCTTGTTATATTAACTCCCTCACATACACCCTGGACTCTCTTACCCTTTTGTTTACCTCATACACTTCATTGTATTTACTTTGAGAGAGAGACAACAACAGAGAGAGAGAGAGAGAGAGAGAAGTTCTCTGGTCCCAGCTCCCATGAAGCCTGGCTTGGGCTTGTTTCTATGAGACACCCCTTTTATTTGACATAGTGGGGTCCAGGGTCCAAGTCAAGTGTCCTTTGAAACCCAAATATCTTGACCAGAACAGTCATCCCTTCTAGTATAAGCCAAACCTTAGGTCAATCAATGTTTCCTTGTGGGGAAAAAGGCTAAGGTTTGGACTGAGCCCTGGTAGTACCATTTAAGGACAGTTACGTTTGAAGGCAGTGACAGTCTCAGTTGCAGACACTACCTGTTTCTCAGGGATTTTGTGAGGCTTAAATGAGGTTTAGGAGAGCTGTGTGAAATACTTAGCACAATACTTGGCACATTGCAATAGATTTTTTAGTAACAAAGAAAAATAATTAGATACCATATTTAAAATAAGAGACTTTGTGTGTTATTGACCAACCATTATGTTTCTTTCCCCAAATAAATAATCTCAATTCTTTCATGGCAAAGCCTCATATTTTATTCTATTCCCAATTTGGTGAACATATGTTTTAGCCTTTATTTACATTCTGATGTGTATTACTGCATGCTGTTGAATATAAATGAGACTTCAATAAGTGGTCCGAGAATATGGAAATACAGTCGTAATCTTAAAAATAAAAAATGACATTTACACCCTTCCCACTTCAGAAACAGATAAAATCAAGATACGGAACATAATCACATGAATATAACATAAATAATGACATAAAACAGCAGTCTGCATTGGATATATAGAAAGGCGAATGGAATAAGCAAAAATTTGTGTATGCTTATTCATTCCTGTCTGTGGGAGAAGGGAGGAGAAGGGAAGGAAGGGAGGGCAAAGAAGGGGAGAAAGAAGGAGAGAGGAGTTTTAAACTCTACTGTGAAAGAATTCTGGCCAGGATAGTTTATCTAGGCTATTCAAGAGATCCCATCAAAAATTCCTCAAGGCAATCTCAGCCCCTTTCCTCAGAGTCAAAGCCTACTGTACAACCCTCTAACCACTAATTTAGCGTCCTAGGCACCATAATACAAGGTACATCCCATAAAAAGTAAGCTTTGGGGGATTAACTCATGCTAACTACATTCCCCAGAGAGTGACGAATAAACTAAAATACTAATTAATCAGCAATTTGATTTCTAGGACTTTCTACCTAAAATCACATTTATAAATTATCTCTTTAGCAAAAGAGATGTCATTAATAGAAAATGTATTTGTTTTTCATTTTACTCTAAATCTTCCTTTGCAAAATAGAATTTACATTATACTCTAAGCATGGCATATGCCTCCCTCTTCCTCCCTTTTTGTCCTCTCTCTCTCTCTCTCTCACACACACACACACACACACAAATATGGAATTGATAAAAACAAAAAAATTACAACTGACATTAATATTAATTGCAAAAAAATATGAATTGCAGATGTACCATGTGCTGACACTGTGTGAGGTACTTTGCAAGCAGTGGCTCACTTACTTCCAGACAACACCAGGAAAGAGGTGCTATTATTATCCCCATTTTATAGATCAAGAAGTTGAGATTAGAAGAAATAGCTTAGTCATTTCCCAAGGTCCCACAGCTTGACAGAGGTAGAAATAACTACAAATTTTACAGTTTTATTTCCCAATGTAAGTTCTTCAGTCATCTTGACCTCCCAATTAAGGAAGAGGAAGTTGCAAAACTGTTTGGGGAAGATAAATATTCTCATCCAAACCACTCATTGCAGGGAGGTTTTCTGCTGGATGTGAGAAATTAGATTTCTGCAAGAGCAGAAAGTGAACAGAGGAAAGACACCCTGTCCCCTAGCAGAACCTGTACCTAGCGGTGCTTGAATGTCTCACTCAGTCAAGGTGAGCCACGCCAGCCAGGTGGATGGCTGTCCTTCACAAAGAACTCTCTTCTTTCTCCAGCATTAACTGCGGGGCAGTTCTAGTCTGACAATAACACAGACTAGCCCATCACTCAACATCTGCTTCAATTCTTTTCCTAAATATAATACTTGTATTACCAGAGTTTTGGTGTTTCGGCCTGGCTTTCATTGATGAAGTCTGGCTTAGCTATCCTAGATGGGCATTTCTCAAACTGTTCCCCAAGAAGGGGAAGGGATAATACCATGAAATTTGCCAGTGTTGCTGGAGAAACATTCCTTAGTCTAATAACTTTTGGAAAAATACAGCATGCAATACTGGAAAATGCAGTCGTATATTAAGAACTTGGAGGTGGTCTTCAGAAAAAAAAACATTCAATAGTTTAATTTCATTTCATGGAATACTATTAATAGCTTAAGGAAATAATATTCTGCAGGATATAATTGGGAAATGTGGTCCTAGACAAAAGAATTCCCTGTCAGTCAAACTTGCTTTGAAAGGGCCCGAGACTGTATAAGACGAGGGCAGATCTTAATTGAGTCTACTCAGTAGACTCTGCTTTCGGCTTTTTAATTTCTTGGATGACTGGTCTGCTGATAGTCTCCCAAATTTACAGGGAAAAAAAAGCCCTGCTTCAGTTTCCACTGCAGAAATAAAGCAAGTAACCTTGAACAATCATTCCCCCTAAGTGCTTTATCATAAGAACCAGCTACCTCCTTCACGGAAGGGATGATGAGACCTAACAGATATGATCTAAGGACGTTCGATAGGAAATCAGCATGAGCAGCCATTATTTACTGAGTTTATATTAAGTACCAGGCCCAGACTAAGCCCCCAGGAGATAGTAACTCGTTTAATCCTTACAGCCTGCCTGTGATGCACGGATCACTGAACTGTCCATTGGGGAATATCTAGAACCTCACACAGTGCCTCCTCCACTGAGCAGCCACTCAATAAATGTTCACTAGAGGAAGGAAGAGAGAAAGGAATGGAGGGAGGGAGAAAGGAAACGAATTGAGTTTGAGAGATGTCAAATTGTCCAGCGTCACACCTTTAACAAGCAGGAGAGTCAGGACTCAAACACGGGAGAGCAGAGCTCTTCCACACCTGGACAAACTGCCAAGCTTCCTGCTCACTAACACACAGCCAGCCTCTAGGAGCTGGCTTGAGGCCCTGGCTACACTTGCTCAGGACGCTAGCTTTGGGCAACTTGTAGCTTGTATAATCAAAACCGCTGTGTTCATATAGCACTTTTTTTGAGTTTGTAATAATGCAATAGGTAAAATTTACTGAGCACTTACTAAGCATCAGGCACTACTCTAAGAACTTTACAAAGCTCATTCTCCATGACCATCCTAAGAAATAGGTGCAATTATAACCTACCTTACAGATGAAGACACTGAAGAGTAGAGAGGTGAGGTGACTTAACCTCTAATTAAGTGGTGGAGTCAGGACTTGAACTGAGGCAATTTGATCCCCAAATCTCTGCATATAACCTCTTTACTAAATTCATTCCCTCTATCTAATGACAGACCTCATGAGAGAAGGAAGGACAAAGGCAAGTCCCATCCACTGTTGGATAATTATATATGTGTATTAATTTAACCCCCAAAAATGTTTACTATGCATAGCTCTCAGCACATCACAAGTGTCAACTCACTAATTCTCCTAAAACATAAAACAACACTATCAGCCCAGTGCAATTATTATTATTTCCATTTCACAGATGAGGAAACTGAAGCACAGAGAGGTAAGTAACTTGCCCAAAGACACACAGCATATGGCAGAGCTGAAATTCACACCTGGACTTTCTGCCCCCACTAGTCTGTGGGTTTAACCACCACAGAGTGGGGCCTGACAAGAACAC
The DNA here is from genome assembly GCF_028878055.3 of Symphalangus syndactylus. Taxonomy (NCBI): domain Eukaryota; kingdom Metazoa; phylum Chordata; class Mammalia; order Primates; family Hylobatidae; genus Symphalangus; species Symphalangus syndactylus. The sequence continues at coordinate 19,967,504 of NC_072428.2, forward strand.
GCAGGTGCCTTATTTAAAAGTGAAATACCCTCCCAAGACCAGTGGCTAAAAATGGTCTCCAAGAGGAAGGCAGAGCCATCAGTAGACCTGGAAATTAAACAGGGCCACGGAGCTTGAATGACTTAATCACTGTTCAATTTAGATTTCCTGGCTGAAAGGGTTCCTGTTCCTCGTACTGGAAATTAATAGCCGATTGTTTCTTGGCATTCTTGTGGGAGGGGTGGGCCATTTTCCTCTGGCCCAGCCGTTCCTGGAAGAGTAATTCCTCGCCAGTGTCAGGCAGGTACAGAAAGACTGGTAGGTAAAGGGGATCAGATCCCTTTGTCAAGTGAGCTTAGCAGAAATCGGTCAACTCCTGCTTTTTCTGCTGGTCTAGGAGCTGGGGTCCTTCCTCCACTACTTGCAGGAAACCTGCCCAGGGGGTTGATTCATCTCTCAAAGGCGGGTCAGGAGGAAGGGAAAAGAAAAGACAAGAGTCAGGTCATTTATCATCAGAAGGGGCAAAAGAGCTTCTAAGGAAGCAGTGAGAAGCTGTAACCACAGCATCTGCAGAAAAGGCATTGAGCTATTAACAGTGAATTCTGCTTAGTACAGTCAATCTGTCCCCAGCTAATCTGGAAAGAAAGACACGAGCTCCCAGAGGTCAGGGAGTGCTCACACTTCCAAAGCACTCCAGGAATATATTTTAAATAAGTTGTGGCATGAATGTCAGTTAACAGCAAAGAATTGGGCTTACTTTTCTCCTGGTCCATAAATATTTGCCTCTCTTTCTGTCTTCTGGTATGATGCAAAGAATGGTGTGTGGAGTCTTGACCACAGCCTGATTCCCAGCCACTCTTTCCCTCTCACCTCATCCTATGCCCGGGCACACAGAGATGCCTGTGGTCTGGGAAAGGCAGTAGTTACTGCACACAGGTCGAGGGTGCAGAGACAAATCAGGCTCAGGCCTGGTGCAGTGACATAGCCATGTGAACCTGGGTGCATGACTTAATGTCTCTGGGTCTGGAGCACCTTGTTCTCTCTCTCCCCCTTGGAAACACCCACTTCCCCTGCAGGAGCCAGGTCAAAGGGCTGCCCTGCTCCTCCATCCCAGGCAGGCTGCCCAAGCACTCAGCACACAAACCACCACCCAGCCACCACCCATGCAGCATTTGCCTCCTCTTGTTACAGTGATCAGTTTACCTGTCTGTCGCCACTCACAAATTATAAAATCAATGACAGCACATTATTTATCTTTGAATCCCCAATATCTAAGCAATGCCTGGGCTATAACAGAGAATACATAAGACCTTTTATGGAAGGAAGGAGGAAAAGTGGAAGTGAGGAAAGAAAGATGGGTGGAGAGAAGACGGGAGGACAGACATAATTGATTAAGCTTTCAAACAGAAACAGCAGGCATGGTGTGAGAAGTGCTAGAAAAACATTCTTTCCCCAATATGTCAATTCTGCTTGCCCGGTGTCTAAAACGTCCTTTTTTGGAGATTTGTTCCTGAGGTAAAGATACTGTCTCTGGTTCTCCTTGTCATCGTTTCCCACCAACCACCGCCCCCGTCCCCCCACCCCCACCCCGCCAAGGGTGATGTGTGAAACTGTCAATAGCCAAGCACCTTAGCATTCACTTGCAAGACGGATTTTCTAAAGACAAGTGGGGAAAAGGCACGTCAGCACTTTGGTGCTAAAAGTGGAGGAATAGGGGCCCCAAAAAGGGAAGGGAGGGATCCGTTTCAGTGAGTCAGAGTCATAAGAATGAGAGCATGCGATTCCCATACCCACCCTGCCCTGCCCTCCCATCGGAAGCATTCTCCCTTGCCTACATCACTGGAGCAAGTTCTGTTTTCAGGACGGAGCTGGTGACCGTTCGTCTATGGAAGGCAGGAGTCTCTGGTGACTGCCTGCTGCCTCGGTGCTGACAGAATGTCTTTTTTTTTTTTTTTTTTTTTTGCCTTTTATGTACTCATTTGTTATTACTTCAGCCCCCCCCACTTTGAACTTGGTAAGGGAAAAAGACTCTCTCTACTAGCACCCTCCAAACTGAACGGACCCTCAGAGGTCACTATATCCAACTGTGCCTCATGCTGGAATCCTCTGTAGCACCTCTCCCAAGCCCCTCCAGGGAAGAGAGGCTCGCGATCTCTCTTTAACAGCCATTCCAGTTTAGAAAACGACAAGAGTTAGATATAACCTAGAACCCGCTGCTCTAAAACAAAGGAGAAAAACAAGTAAAAACAAGTGACTTGTGTTAGGTCACACTTGGGAACATTCTGCAGAAGTCCAAGGGTAATGAAAAAGGTTGTCTCTTTACCTCATTTTTTTCAGTAGACATTGATTTGCCCACATAAATGAACAAGTATAAACAAACACACTATCATTTCATCACGTTCCCACAATGATTTCTTTCCTCTGTGAGAAACAGTAAATACCTAGAGATCAGTGTCTCAAACTTTTTGAACTCAGTACCCCTTTAAAGTCTTAGAAATTATTATGAGCCTTAAAGTCTTTTGTTTTTATAAGTTATATCTGTTGATATTTAACATATTAGAAACTAAAACTGAGAAAATCCTTGGTTATTTATTAATCGATTTAAACATAATTTTAAAAGCCATTACAAATTCACATAAGTAACGTATTGTTATGAAAAATAGCTATATTTTCCAAAAGCAAAAAGTATATATAGCAAGAAAAGTGGCTTTGTTTTTTATTTCTGCAAATCTCTTGAATGTCTGGCCTAAGAGATCTGGATTCTCATATCTGCTGTGCACTTAGTCTGTTGCAATACCAATGCCATGTCACCTCCAGAAAACTCCACTGTATACTTGCATGAAAATCAGAGTAGAAAAGGCAAATAATAAATTAATATTGTTATTCTTGTTAAAATAGTTTTGAGCTCATGGACCTCCTAAAAGGATCTCAAGCAACTAAGATCAGTTACATAGGTGGGGACCAGTGCAAAGTGAAAATGCTGTTTCTTGTCCGAAAGTTACAAAGAATTTCAAGACAGCCACAGCAGGACATTGAACTGAGCTCTGAGCATGGGGCCCTGTGTGACTTCACAGTTCCTGCAGGCAACTTCAGGGGTCTCTGACCACGTGTCGAGAACTGCTGCTGTAGAGTTACACTTGCTTCTTGAATCAAATGAGTGGCTTAAGACAATTAGCGTACACCAGGGTGATATCAAGTTAGGAGTGTGTGCAAGTATGTGTGTTTGAGCTGCTGGATCACCAGGTATAAGTGTTCTTGAGTACTAACATATACCTAACAAAATAAAAGCATAACTTACACAGATTTTCCCCCTGGGTGTATATCATAAAACCTTATCCTCTTATTCAGCCTATTATTCCATACTGACCCTAAACACACACACACACACACACACACGCATTTATGCATGCACACACATACCCCTTGAGCTGATGGGTTGCATGCACGTGGGTGTGTGTGTTATATGTGTGATGGGTTGCACATACCCCTTTGTGTTCCAAATGGCTGCACACCAGATAGTCAGATATTTGTCATGGTTTCCTGTTTTGGGTTTTTATTGGGTGACAGGCTTTGATCAGCAAAACTGATATCTCTAGTCCCCATTTTCCTGTTTGGTACCTTATACATAGTAGGCACTCTAAGCATTTGCTGAGTTAAATTTTATAACTCTGGTGGTTAGAGAAAATTATGCTTATTAAATACTGTTAGTAACTGATGGTTGGCACATAGATACCCCATTTGATCCTCCTTCCTGAGAACTCAACCCTTAGGGAGGTAACCATCCCACTAATAATAGGTAGACTTGTCCAAAGAAGAATAGTATGTCATTGTCATTCTACTAGAAACAAGGTAGCAATATTTCATGATTCTCCTGAGATTCAGGCATGAATTTAGCTAATAAAGAACATAAGGTTTCTGTAGTATTTGTGTGTGTGTGTGTGTGTGTGTATGTGTGTGTGACAGAGTCTCACTCTGTCGCCCAGGCTGGAGTGCAGTGGCATGATCTTGGCTCACTGCAACCTCTGCCTCCCAGGCTCAAGCAATTCTTATGTCTCAGACTTCCTAGTAGCTGGGACTACAGGCACGCACCACCATGTCCAGCTGATTTTTGTATTTTTAGCAGAGATGGGGTTTTGCCCTGTTGGCCCTCAAACTCCTGACCTCAGGTGATCCACCCACCTCGGCCTCCCAAAGTGCTGGGATTACACACGTGAGCCACTGCACTCGGCCAGGCTTCTGAAGTATTTAAAACAATGCCCTATAATTTCTGTTATAGAACAGTCTGGATTTATCCCGTCTCTGTTTCTGTTGATCCGCTCCTTTGGGACATACTGTTAGTGTCCTCACGGCATCTGCTCTGGAATTGTCATGTCTGTATCTTATCTGTTATTTTCTATGTTTTAATGAACGTGTTACACTAATTGCTGATGTCTTTGCATCATTATTGATTGTCAACATTTGATCACAAACATTTATGTCTTCCTAAAGAACAAAACACCAGAATAAAATGATAATTAATATGTAAAAAATTAAAATTAAAATTAATGCCCTAGACTCCAAGTAACAAATTAATCCATTTCAAAGAATAGTATACACATGTATAAATATAATGCAGACTCTATTACAATTCTGGTAAAATCACCTCTCTCTCCAACACTGAAGGAAGTGACTGTGGCCTCTCTCCCATGCCAAGACAAAATCTTACAGTAAGAGGATTAATCTTTCACCTAAAATGGCAGAATATCCTTCTATTCTTGTTAGAAGTTAATACTGCTCCAAGTACAAAGGACCCCTGGATCTTTAGTTCAAATCTGCCACTTACAGATGAGGAAACTGAGGCTCAGCGACATGAAGTGACTTATTTGTCCAAAATCACACACAGCTATTTAATGGCAGCACTGGGACTCAAATGCAGTTCTCCTAACATTAGATAAAGGACCATCCAACCACAAGAATACGAGCCTGCAAGTCAATGTGGGTCCAGGTTACTGATAATCCAGTCACTGATTACTAAAAATCCAAGCACTGATGTATCAGGGATCGTTAATAAGTAAAATGCAAAACATCTCCAAATCTAGCCAGGTGCCAAAGCCCTTAACCAGTGCCCTGAGCACTATCCCCTCCCAGATGTATAAAGTGTCTTTCCTTCCTCTTCAGTATCTTCATCCTCTTCCCCTTTACCAGCCCTTTTTCTTACTTCCGTTGTGTATTTATCACCTTGGGAAGAAGAAAAAACAAACCTCTACATGGCTGGCTACTCCTTGTGGTTGTAATTCTGTTTCTTTCCTGACAGTTACTGCCAAATTCTTGGAAGTTATATACACGTGTACCTTGGAGATATTGCAGGTTTGGTTCCAGACCATAGCAATAAAGTGAATAATAATATCACAATAAAGTGAGTCACACAAATGTTTGAGTTCCCTGGTGCATATAAAAGTTATGTTTATACTATACTGTAGTCTATTAAAAGTGTGTGCAATAGCATCGTGCCTAACAAATGTACATACTGTAATTTAAAAATACTTTACAGCTAAAAAATGTTGATCATCTGAGACTTCAGTGAGTAGTAATCTTTTCTGCTGGTGGAGGGTGTTGCCCCAATGTTGATGGCTTCTGACTGACTGGTCAGGGTGGTGAGTGCTGAAGGTTAGGGTGGCTGTGGCAATTTCTTAAAATAAGACAACAATGAAGTTAGCCTCATTGACTGATTCTTCCGTTCACAAAAAAACTCTTCCTTTCACAAGAGATAGCTGATAGCATTTTACCCTCAGTGGAATTTCTTTCAAAATTGGGGGCAGTCCTCTTAAACCCTGCCACTGCTTTATCAACTAAAGTTATGTTAATATTCTAAATCTTTGTTATTTTGACAATGTTCACAGCATCTTCATCAAGAGGAGGTTCTATCTCAAGAAACCACTGTCACTCATTAGGGTTGAAATCAACTTCTTCTAAACACCTGTTAATGCTGAGGTTTCCACTTCCTCCCATGAATCACAAATGTTCTTAATGGCACTTGAAATGATTAATCCTTTCCAGAAGGTTTTCAACTGACTTTGTTCAGATCCATCAGAGGAGTCACTATCTATGACAGCTTTAGCCTTACAAAACGTATTTCTTAAATAATAAGACTTGAAAATCAAAATTACTCCTTGATCCCTGGGCTGCAGAACGGACATTGTGTTAGCAGGCAGAAAGCATTAATCTCCTTGTACATCTTTATCACAACTTCTGGGTGACTAGGTGCATTGTCAATGAGCAGTAATGTTTTTAAAGGCATCTTTTTTTTTTTTTTTTCTGAATAGTAGTCTCAACAGTGGGCTTAAAATGTTCTGTAAAACATGCTGTAAGCAGATGTGCTGTCATCTGGACTTCTTGCTCCCCTAACAGAGCACAGGCAGAATATATTTAGCATAATTCTTAAGGGTCCTAGGATTTTGAAAAAGGTAAATGAGGACTGATTTCAACTTAAAGTCACTAGCTGCACTGGCTCCTACGAAGAGAGTCAGCCTGTACTTTGAAGCTTTGGAAACAACCACTGACTTCTTACTAAAATGAAAGTCCTAGATAGCATCTTCTTCCAGTGAAAGCTGTTTGTCTACATTGAAAATCTGTTTAGTGTAGCCACCTTCATCAATGATCTTAGCTAGATCTTCCATATAACTTACTGCAGCTTATCCATCAGCCCTTGCTGCTTCACCTTGCGCTTTTATGTAATGGAGATAGGTTTCTTTCCTTAAACCTCATGAACCAACGTCTTGTAGCTTCCAACTTTTCTTCTGCAGCTTCCTCACCTTGCTCAGCCTTCATAGAATTAAAGAGAGCTAGGGCTTTGCTCTGAATTATGCCTTGATGTAAGGAAATGTTGTGGCTGGTTTGATCATCCATCCTAACCACTAAAATTTTCTCCATATCAATAATAAGGCCGTTTTGCTTTCTTATTATTATTGAGTTCACTGGCGTAGCACTTTTAATTTCAAGACCTTTTCCTTTGCATTAAGAACTTGACTGTGTGGCCCAAGAGGTCTAGCTTTTGGCCCATCTCAGCTTTCAACATGCCTTCCTCACTAAACTTAATCATTTCTAGATTTTGATTTAAAGTGAGAGACATGATCTTTCCTCCACTTGAACACTTAGAGGTCATTGTGGCATTATTAATTGGCTAATTTCAATAATATTGTGTCTCAGGAAATACCAAGGCCCCAGGAGAGGGAGAGTCAGGGGAACAACCAGTTAATGGAGCAATCAGAACGCATATAACATTGATTGATTAAGTGCGCCAACTTATCGGGTACAGTGTGTGGTGCCCCAAAACAATTACAATGGTAACAGCAAAGATCACTCATGATAGATCACCATAACTGATAAAATAATAATGAAAAAGTGGGAAATACTGTGAGAATTACCAAAATGTGACACAGAGACATAAAGTGAGCACACGCTGTTGGAAAAATTGGGCCACTTGACTTGGCCAGATGGTTGCCACAAACATTCAATCTGTAAAAACACAACATCTGTGAAGTGCAACAAAGTGAAGCAGAATAAAACAAGGTATGCCTGTAAACCCTGGAGGCTTCCCTTTTCTCACTTCCCTCAACTCCTTTGAGGCCTCACAGTCTGGCTGCCACCCCAGTACTTTACAGAAACCACCCACTCAGAGGCCAATGATCTGCTTGTTGCAAAATCAAATGGCTTTTACTTGGTCACAATTATCCTTGACGTCAATGATCATGCTTCCCTACTAGTGACAGCCATCGTAATAATACAGAAGCTTTGATACTTAAAAATAGATCAGATGTTGGCTGGGCATGGTGGCTCATGCCTGTAATTCCAGTACTTTAGGAGGCCGAGGCAGGCAGATCAATTGAGCTCAGGAGGTCGAGACCAGCCCAGGCAACATGGTGAAACCTAGACTCCACAAAAAATACAAAAATTAGCTGAGCATGGTGGCATGTGCCTGTAGTCCCAGCTACTTGAAGGGCTGAGGCTGGAGGATCGTTTGAGCCTGGGTGATCAAGGCTGCAGTGAGCTGTTCGCGCCACTGCACTCCATCTTGGGCAACAAAGTGAGACCCTGTCTCAAAAAGAAAAAAAAATCAAAGATCAGGTGTTAATAGGCTGTTTGTAAATTCAGTAGTTAAAAGCATGGGGCCGGGTGTGGTGGCTCACCCCTGTAATCCCAGCACTCTGGGAGGCCAAGGCAGGCAGATCACCTGAGATCAGGAGTTCGAGACCAGACTGGCCAACATGGTGAAACCCTATTTCTACTAAAAAATACAAAAAAAAAAAAAAAAAAATAGCTGGGCATGGTGACACGCACCTATAATCCCTGCCACTCAGGAGGCTGAGGCTGGAGAATCACTTGAACCCAGGAGGCAGAGGTTGCAGTGAGCTGAGATTGCACCACTGTACTCCAGACTGGGTGACAGAGCAAGACTCTGTCTCAAAAAAAAAAAAAAAAAAAAAAAGGCAAAGCAAAGCAGAGCATGGGCTCTGGGGTCAGACTACCTGGTTCAAATCTTGCTTGTACAATTCACTAACTGGGTCCCTTAAGCAAGTTGTGCCTCCGCTTCTAAATCTATAAAATGGGCACATAACACTAACTAGTTCACAGAGTCTTGGTGAATATGCTTAGAACTGCCTGCCACATATTGCATTCTCAGTAAATATGAGTTGTTGTTCATGCTATATTTGTAAATCCAAGGTGAAAAAGAAGAGATTAAGTTTGCAATCGTCACTCACATATCCACCAAATAGAAATGTTCGTTTAGGCTTTGAAGTTTATGTTTCTCTTTGCCACCGTAAAACATTCCTCTCTTGGACATCCTTCCTTAAAATGGATCAATTTGTAAACCTGTTGAGGCAGATGAGACCTCCCTCTGCTGATGGTCTCTGGAAATATCTGAGAGGTATGGGATCCATGAACCAATCACCTGAGATTCATTTTAATGAGGAACAGATTCTAATGAATGAACTTAGCCTCACGGAATGCCTATGGCTTACAACAATCATCTCCAAGCGGCATTTTCTCCCAGCTACCCCTTTACATTCTCCAACCTCTAGCCATCTCCTGAATTTGCATAAGGCATCTGAAATTGATGCTGAGCTCTAGCCACATATTCCAGATTTTTTCCAGTTTAGTCTTCACTTTTCCTTGCCCCTGGCTAATAACTGTCTTGTGTGTAAGCTCAACATTTTTCACATACCGTACGATTCCCTCTTTGTTCTGCGCCATCATAACCACAATCACAAAGGAAGACATTGCTTGAGTGCTCACCATGTGCCGAACTCATTTCTAAGTATTTAATATGTATCATCATCCCCATCATCCAATGCTTCACTTCAAAGGCACATGTAGCATTCTGCATTTTCTCACTTTCTTTTCTTTTTTAAATAAATACAGAATGGTCCTATTGCAATACATTTTCTCACTTTCAACTTTAAAAAATGACCTCTACTTTCAGTATGACTGCAGCACATTCCTCTCACTGCTTCTGTGCATATAGGAAATAACAGGCTTAGCAAACTTTCTGATACCTCAAAACCCATCACAGATGCAACCAACAAATTATTGATAAGGGACAGCCAGATGGCCAAAGCTAAAATAACTGCCCCAACGACTTATTCCAATCTTTGGTGGCAGTTGATGTGCCTTTGCCTGGAGCACAACTTTGTTCCTGGCAATAAAATAGTATAAACTGAACGATAACTAGAGCAGCTTCCATAGGTTTGTTGCATGTTTACCAGGTCCCAGATTGTGCTCTCTTTATGCTAAGAGCTTCCCATGTATTATCTTATTTTTGTTTCATCTTCAAAACAGTCAGGAAGTGACTACTGTTAGGATTTCCATTCTACAGACAAGGAAACTGAGGTTAAAGAAGTAATTTGCCCAAGTAATAGTAAGCCAGAATTGAGACACAGGCGCTCCTGAAATGAAGTCTATGTCTCAGCCGCCCATTGCCTAGGTTGACTTCTGCCGCGGTCTACTCTCCTGGCTTTCTAGCCACTTCTGACTACTGATTCTTTGTCTCCTCTGGCTTCTCTCCTCTTTCCCTTTCTCCATGGATTCTTGAAGTCCTAGGAATGGTCTCTCATTTTCAGTCACTGAGCTTGATTATAAACCCTTTGGAGCAGGGGTCCCCAACCGCCAAGCAGCGGATCAGTAACAGTCTGTGGCCTGTTAGGAATGGGGCCACAGAGCAGGAGGTGAGTGGTGGACAAGCAAGCATTACTAGCTGAGCTCCACCTCCTGTCAGATCAGCTGCAGCATTAAACTGCAGCATTAAATTCTTATAGGAGCGCTAACCCTATTGTGAACTGCACATGTGAGGGACATAGGTTGTGTGCTCCTTATGAGAATCTAATGCCTGATGTTCTGAGGTGGAACAGTTTCATCCCAAAACCATCTCTCCCTAACCCTCCGTGGAAAAATCGTTTCCACAAAACTGGTCCCTGGTGCCAAAAATGTTGGGGACTGCTGCTCTAGAATCCAACCCATTCATTCCTGTCTCCCTAAAGACTGTGACAGCACCTGGCAATAGTACATAAACAATATATTTTTGTTGAATGAGTGAATGAACAAATCACTTTTCTCAAGATTATTTGGAAAATAGTAATCATTTCATTCTAAATGAATGATATGAGCCTTACCCTTTACAATTTTCTAGTTTTCTTTGACTTATGTGATGCTGGAGCTCATCAATATAAGACATTGGTTCTCAACCAGGGGCAATTTTGTCCCTCCACACCCACTCCTCTGGAGACACTTGGCAATGTGTGGAGATGTTTTTAAATGCCACCACTGTAGATGTGCAGAGAAGGAGAAGATGCCAATGGCATCTAGTGGCAAGGATGCTGCCAAAAATATGATGTGCAAGACAGGGATGTTGCTAAACATCCTACAATGTGGGTGACAGTCACCCACAACAAAGAGCTATGTGAGTTTGAGGTTGCAGTGGGCTATGATTGTGCCACTGCACTCCGGCCTGGGCAACAGAGCAAGACTCTGTCTGTAAGAAGAAACAAACAAAACCAAATATTTTTACACCATCCTTCTCAGTCAAGTGGGTCAAGGGCTTCCTGTCACTTCCAGGACAAGGCAGAAATCTATGTGACCCACAGGACTGTGCCCAATATGGCTGTCCACATCTTCAGTTCATCTCACACCGTATTCCCTCTCTGTCCTCTCTGTCCAAAAGTCAATAGTGCTGAGGTTGAGAACACTAGTATCAGGGTTTGTTCTTCATAAAACTGGTATCCTGGTATCTGAGGAGGGCCAGGGATGTCTAAGCCCCACTGTTTAGCTGAGTGCCAAGTACTGCAACCTGGGATTAGCACTGCCCTCTGAGCTGAATAGAAGAAACAGGGGAAAATTGGGGATCCAGCCTGAGGATCCAGAGATCTAATTACTGGCCCTGAAGCCAGGTACCGACATGAGTTACTCCTGTAGGCAAGTTGTTTAACCTCCCTGGGCTCAACTTTTCATCTGTAAAGGGGAAAGGCGGAAGGAGTAAGGTGAGCCCTATCTACATCTAAAACTCTCTAGTTTCAAAGGTAAATAGATGGGACTCAATTAAACTAAAAAGCTTCTGCACAGCAAAAGAAACAATCAGCAGAGTAAACACAACCCACAGAGTGGGAGAAAATCTTCACAATCTATACATCTGACAAAGGACTAATGTCCAGAATCTACAAGGAACTCAAACAAATTAGCAAGAAAAAACAAAACAAAACACAAATAATCCCATCAAAAATGGGCTAAGAACATGGATAGACAATTCTCAAAAGAAGATATACAAATGGCCAACAAACATGAAAAAATGCTCAACATCCCTAATGATCAGGGAAATGCAAACTCAAACCACAATCCCATACCACCTCACTCCTGCAAGAATGGCCATAATCAAAAAAATCAACAAATAATAGATGTTGTCGGGGATGCAGTGAAAAGGGAACACTTTTACACTGCTGGTGGGAATGTAAACTAGTACAACCACCATGGAAAAAGATGTGGAGATTCCTTAAAGAACTAAAAGTAGAACTACCATTTATCTAGTAATCCTGCTAGTGGGTGTCTACCCAGAGGAAAATAAGTCATTATACAAAAAAGATATTTGCACATGCATGTTTATAGCAGCACAATTTGCAATTGGAAAAATGTGGGACTAGTCGGAATGCCCATCAATCAAAGAGTAGATAAAGAAATTGTGGTATAGATATACCATGGAATACTACTCAGCCATAAAAAGGGATGAAATAACAGCATTTGCAGCAACCTGGATGGAACTGGAGACCATTCTTCTAAATGAAGTAACTCAAGAATGGAAAAGCAAACATCATATGTTCTCACTCATAAGTGGGAGCTAAGCTATAAGGACGCAAAGGCATAAAAATGCTACAGTGGACTTGGGGACTTGGGGGAAAGGGTGGGAGGGTGGTGAGGGATAAAAGACTATACACATTGGGAACAGTGTACACTGCTCGGGTGATGGGTGCACTAAAATCTCAGAAATCACCACTAAAGAACTTGTTCATGTAACCAAACACCACCTGTTCCCCAAAAAACTATTGAAATTTTAAAAAAGAAAAAATAAATAAATAAAACTCTCTAGTTTTAACAAATTCTGAAACATGAACTTTTTTTAACCGGTCCTCTGTTTCATGACCATTCCCAAGTCAAGCTTTATGTTTACCTTTAAGAACCTCTTGCCACTGTCCCTCTTATTCTTCACTCCCTCTTATTCTTCACTTCTCCACCGCTTCCTCCTCCCCGGCACACACATGCACACACACACACTCACACATTCACACAGTCACTTATCCCCCCCACACACACACTCACTTATCCCCCCCACACACACACCCACCCCACACACACTCACACCCACCCACCCCCACACACCCACCCTCCCACACCCACACACACACACACACACTCAAACACACTCACTCTCTTCCTCCATCCGGACCCTTATTGTCACCACCTGGATTACATCAAGAAACTCCTAATCGACCTCTTTGTCTCCAGGGTTAAACATTTTAACCTGGATTCCCAGCAGCCCTTCCTATATAGCCTAAGGTATGTTTTCCTCCTCCTAGTGCTCTTCTCATCCTCCCCAGAGAGGTCCTCGTGTTTCAGATTCCTTCTGCAAGGAGGCTTCTCTGAAGTAAGAGGAATCGCCTCTTCTTTGCTCACATTCTAGTGCCAGGTTCCATTTTCCTCTTGCGATTTTTCACCACCCCTTCCCTGCAGCTAGGAGAGCAGTACTGGCCCTGGGTTACAGTGCTCAGCACTCGGCTAATTGGGAGGGCTTATAAATCCCAGGCGCATCTCAGCCAGCAGAGCATAGGTTTTAGGAAATAATAATAAATCCCTATATCTGTGTGCTTACAATGTGTCCAAACCTCACCTAGGCCACAGAATGGGGAAGATGTGCCTCAAACACACAGTGGGAGGCTGGGGTAGGCTCATTGTTTCTGCCTGCCAAAGACGGGCACCACGGGATTCCAGAGAAAGAACAGAAGGCCCCTCGCCTTCCTTCCCAGGAACAATCGACCAGAAGGAAGCGGGATACTTGGCCAGGACTTCCCTGCAGGAAACCCGGGTCCTACTTGGGCCTCCTGTTTACCCTCCCTCACTGGGTCCTGGTTCAGTTCCAGGTGAATGATCAGCCTGTTTGGTAAACAGATGCCAGAAAGAGGCAAGTGCAAGCTCCTATGGAATTTTTTTTAAACTTTAATTTAGTTGCTTTTAGAAACAACAGTTTTTGAAATCTTCAATTTTTCTTTTTTTTTTTTTGGCAGAGTCTTGCTCTGTCACCCAGGCTGGAGTGCAGTGATGCGATCTCAGCTCTCTGCAACCTCTGCCTCCCGGGTTCAAGCTATTCTCCTACCTCAGCCTCCCAAGTACTGGGATTACAGGCGCCCACCACCATGCCCGGCTAATTTTTGTATTTTTAGTAGAGATCATGTTTCACGACGTTGGCCACACTGGTCTCGAACTCCCGGCCTCAAGTGATTCGCTCACCTTCGTCTCCCAAAGTGCTGGGATTACAGGCGTGAGCTACCACACTCAGCCAAAATCTTCAATTTTTCAGCAAGGGATGCTAAGTACATTTTACATCAAATGTACCCTGAACCTACTGTGTGCCTGATATCCCTCTTGGCCCTGAGAGAATAGGAAAGAACAAGTCTTTTACTATACATGAGTGGTCATGGGCTAGCTAACTAATTTTCTGAACTCCACTGCTCATCAGTAAAGTAGAGACATTGGTACCTGAGTTATAGGGTTGTTGTGATGTCATTCGATATTGATTATCTATGAAGACATCTGGCACCATTTCTGACACACAGCAATCTGCTTGAACTTGGCATCGATTATTCATTTTAAAATAATTTTTTTAAATAGCTATTAATATGAAAATATGTAAGACAAAGACCCAACTCTCTCAGATCTTACTTACAGTTATGGTTATGACACAGCCATGTGAGATTATTCATTTACGATGCAAACCAATATAGCATAGAATTACCAGCCCAAATGGGCAAGGCAGACAGAGGTGCCCGGAAGTTCCAGGAAGGAGATAAACACACGGTCGGAAGAGACGGGGACTTGGTTAGCTAAAGCAGGAGTGGGATTCTGATGCACAGAAAGGTGAGGCAGGGAACTCGGGCTTTGGGCACTGTGTCACCTTCGATTTACATCCTTCATTTCTCTCTCCAAGGATATATCCATGGAGTCTTTCATCCATCATCTGCCTTATTAAATAGGGACAATAGATACCGTGAAGCCTGTTTTACAGATGAAAACAACCAAGGCCCAGAGAAAGCCTTGCAGCCAAGCTATCACCTTGGTTTTGGCTAAGAAGAGTATGGGGTAAAATGTTGTGAAGTTAAGGGGACCAGCATGTCAAACACAGCTAGAGGAGTAAACTAGAAGACTACTCCGGCAGCTGTTATAGTAGCGACCACAATAATAAGAACCAAGCCAACAACAAACTGTTAACATGTACTGAGCACTTACTGATTGTGCCAGACATACCGGAAAATGCTAAATGTGCACTGATTCATTTGATTCTCATAATGGCCCCATGAAATAAGTATCATTATCATAATCTTATTATGGCTCTTTTACAGAGGAAAAATGGAGGTTTGGAGAGATTCAGAAACTTTTCCAGGGTTGCAAAACCAGGTCTATCTATCCCAAAACTCAGGCCCTGAACCACCATAGGAACTTTTTTCCCCCTCCCCAAGCTCCTGAATCTTGCAGAGGCCAGGTCCTCCTGAAATATTTTAGAAGGAGGCTATGTAAGGATCTCGTCCTTACACGCTGGCTGGACCATCATCTGCTCGACAAGAAGTGGATGTCAGTGGTTCAGGGCACAGCCTGGAGCATGGGTAACAGCTCTTTTCTCCTCTCTAGGATGTGAGGGCAGCTTTTATTCCTTCCATGCTTGCCCTCTCTTCTTCAGGCTCAGCAAGCTCCGCTCCTCTTCACAGCACTTCCACACTGTTCACCTTCCCAGTCTCCGTCTTCAGCAAACATCTAGTTTGTCCATGTCTGCCTTACAACTCAGCACCCCAAAATTAAAAGAAAGTCCTAGATATGGTTTGACTGTTACAAAAATCACTGGGACTGTCCCCTCTATTAATCAGAAAATTATACTTTCATTACCACCATTTCAAACTATGTTAGGCTTTTAGCAACTGCTGGTTTCTTGAAGCTTGTGGTCAACCAAAATCCCCTTAAATCATGTCAAAACTGTCCCATTCCATAGGCAAAGTCATTTCTATACATCTGGGAATTCCCACTGCATACATATTTCATTTTAGGAATGTGAAAAAGAACTTACGAAACAATACATGTGTTTCATTTCAAATCAGAGAAAACAGAAATGAATAAAGAAAAAAACGAAAATCACCCTACTGCCAATCCCACTCTTTTTCTCCCCAAAGTAACCAGTATTAATAGTTTGGAGCACATTCTTATAAAACACATACACAATATTCAAAGTTTCTTTTCAAAGATATCATACGGTATGCAAAGTATCTGCAAACCATGACCAGTAGACAAAATCTGATGCACTGCTTGCTTTTGTAAATAAAGTTTTATTGGAACACAGCCATGCCTATTCTTTTGTGTATTGTCTATAGCTGCTTTTGCACTACAATTGCCAAGCTGAGTAGCTGTAACAAAAACTGTACGGCCCACAAAGCCTACAACATTTACGATTTGGCTCTTTACAAAAAATGTTTGCCCATTCCCATCCTATGCACTATACTAGCTTGGTTTTTCACTTAAGAAAACATTGTGGACGCCCTTTAGGTCACTGCCTATGGAGCTAATATTCTTTTAAAAGCTGTCTAGTATTTCATAATATGAATGATCCACAGTTTCTTCTATTATTTCACTATTGCTAGACACTGAAATTGTTTTCAGGTTTCTGCCACTACGGACAATGCTGTAATAAACACCTATTTCTTCCTTTCTTTTTTTTTTCTTTGAGATGCAGTCTCACTCTGTCATCCAGGCTGGAGTGCAGTGGCGCGATCTCGGCTCACTACAAGCTCTGCCTCCCGGGTTCACGCCATTCTCCTGCCTCAACCTCCCGAGTAGCTGGGACTACAGACTCCCGCCACCAGCCCGGCTAATTTTTTGTATTTTTAGTGGACACGGGGTTTCACCGTGTTAGCCAGGATGGTCTCGATCTCCTGACCTCGTGATCCACCCACCTCAGCCTCCCAAAGTGCTGGGATTACAGGCATGAGCCACCGCGC
Organism: Symphalangus syndactylus; assembly: GCF_028878055.3. NCBI lineage: Eukaryota > Metazoa > Chordata > Mammalia > Primates > Hylobatidae > Symphalangus > Symphalangus syndactylus. The sequence goes on from NC_072428.2 coordinate 19,984,255, forward strand.
CCGGCCTAAACACCTATTTCTTAAATCCTTCAGAAGGCTGGGCTGGTGGCTCATACTGTAATGCCAGCACTTTAGGAGACTGAGGCTGGAGGATCGCTTGAACACAGGAGTTTGAGACCAGCCTGGGCAGGATGATAAGGCCCCATCTCTACAAAAAAATTAAAAAATAAATCCTTCAAAAGAAATTGGGTATAATGAAGAGAGCCAAGGGGGTCTCAAGAGAAATACAGCCCTAATCTCAAATGTGACGCTCTCACTGTGTCAATAAGCCTCTTCAAGCAGCAGTTATAGCCAGCCCTGGGTGTTGCCATGCTCCCGTGAAAGGAATTATACTTTTAGGAAACAGAATATGTCTCCAAGTGAAAATCTTGTCCTGACAGACTCACCTAGATGCTTCCCAGCTTTCTGCCAAAGCACAGAGCTTCTCCCGGAGCATCTGCTGTTACCTGACCTACCCATACCTCCCACTAAACCCTCCATTACAACCCAGGCATTAGGCTGGGGCACCCACCACTGCATCCAGGCAGGGTTTTCTGCCACTGCCAGGGCAAGAGGCACCTTGGAACAGGGAAGAAGGAGTTAGGCTCAGGAGAGAAGATACCTTTGATCCTAGAGATGGAGGGAATATATACACAGGTCACTTGTTTCTAATCTTTTGGGGATCACGGACTCCTGAAAGCTATAGACCTTGTCTCCCCAAAAACTATGTCTTTTTTTTTTGCATGAATTCTTCATAAATTCAGGGCATGCACAGAATTCCTGAAGATGCTATCCATGGGGCACAATCCCTAGGTTAACAACCCCAGCTCCAGGTACACTGCAATCACGTTCCCTACAGCGGGTTACACACTGCAATCATGTTCTCTACGGCAGGTTACCCGCCCCTTGTCAGGAGTTTAAGACACAGCATATTTCTCTGTGATTCATTAACACTTCCCTTCCTCCCATCATCGACCTTGTGCCTGCTGTTCCAAAGGACTTCCTGGGGCTGGCAGTCACGTGCCCCCTCTTTCCTCTACCTATCCTGTTTGGGAAGATAAACGGACTTTCTAGCCCTCAAACCACCTCTCACCGGGCACGGAACACAACCATCAGTCCCACGGGCCGACACCATCCTTCCTGCCGCTGCTCTCACCCTGACCTCCCTTCCTAGCCTCCAGTCAAGCCCAAACCGGAAAGACCCTTTTCTCTCTAGCCCTTTGCCATCTGGAAAAGTCTTCCGGAACATTCCTGAAAGCTGTAAATCTTTGTGAACTAGTTTTTCCTTTCTGGCCCCTGCCTGAAAATTTGATGACTTTGTTGTTGCTAAATTTTAACAAATCAAGCTTGGCAAAAACACTTCAAAAATGCCAAATTCAATAGTCAAGGAGGAGCTCCGTGGGTATTTGTGCTGCCCCTTCCTTACTGGTCAGAAAAGTAGCACTAAATAAACCTGACAGCTGGTCAGTTCATTCTCAGTCAGAATGCTCATGGTTTTCATTGATCTTGATTTTTTCATCTCAGTCTGGAAAAGTAATGCTCATTTTTTGTTATTTACAAAAACAGAGCGCACTTTAGTGTATTCTAATGCCTCATTATGTCCATTAAACTGTCCTTGCCCGTTGACCCAGTAATACCCTTTCCAGAAATCTGCCCTGATAAAATACTGAGAAATGTAAATAAAAATTACCTTCAGAGATGGCCGTCTTGTTGTTATTGACAATAGCAAAAAGTACAAATAAAATGTCCAAAACAGGTGGTACAATATAGCCATAGAATGCAACCTTATGTTTGCCTTAAAAATGATGTCAAAACGTTTAATAATATCAAGAAATATTTATAACATGTTAAGGAAGCAAAACACAAAACTGTAAATACAGTGCAATCTCAACTAAATGTGCATGGAAATAAGTCTGGAAGTAATACACCAAGACTTAACATGATTTTCTCTGAGTAGTGGAATTAAACTATTTTATACATTTATATATTTTCTAATTTTTCTATGAGCATGCGATTTTTTTTTCCTTTGAGACAGAGTTTTGCTCTTGTTGCCCAGGCTGGAGTGTGCAGTGGCACAATCTTGGCACACTGCAACCTCCACCTCCCAGGTTCAAGTGATTCTCCTACCTCAGCCTCCTGAGTAACTGGGATTACAGGCACATGCCACCAGGCCTGGCTAATTTTTGTATTTTTAGTAGAGACAGGGTTTCTCCATGTTGGCCAGGCTAGTCCCGAACTCCTGACTTCAGGTGATCCACCCGCCTCAGCCTCCCAAAGTGCTGGAATTACAGGCGTGAGCCACCGCACCCCGCCAAGCATGTGATATTTTTAAAATAAAAACAACATAAAACTTATTTCTACATAGTAGAAAGAACATGGGCTTTAGAATCAAATGACCTAGATCTATATTCTGACTGTGTCCTTGGATAAATGACTTAAGCTTTCTAGACCTGTTTCCTCAACAGTAAGTGGAGGTAATAATAGTGTTTACATCATGGAGTCATTGCGAGAATCATGTGTCTTATGTACGTACTCTTAGTTTCTTTTTGGTAAGGGAAGGAAACCACTATAAAGGCTGACGGGTGAAGGTTAGCTACTCTTCTACCACCCAAGAGCAAATCTCAGACCAAATCTTCCACACTGCCAACGTTTGCCAAACTTTTAGAGTGAGCAGCGATGATGTTGTTCCTATAGCCTTTACTGCGTGCTCAGTGAAGTCCTTGTTCGTTGTCTTTTTAGCTGTTCAGACCAACCTCCACGTTGCATGAAAGGATCCCCAAGGTAGGTGAAACCATATTTCAGAGGCAAGGTTGTGAGATCCTTACAAACAGCCTCAGGCAACAAAGAAATCCTCTAAGTAGCTAGATAGAGGACCTTATAAAGGCGTCTTATATAGTTTTCACACAGGGTAGACACTAATAATACTTTTTAGCTACTCTGCAAATCTTGCGTATCACTCACTGAGAGTACATGTACTCCCTTACAGATATTGAACTAGAATTTGTCTCTGTCTTCTGTTTTTTAACATTTGAAACAATTCTGAATGCATTTCTGATTAACATGGAATTCTGATACAAATCACACAAGACAGTCACATCCTGGTCCTGAAGGAATCATTTTGGGGTCTTTGCCCAGCTGCCTTTGAGATTGTCAGCCCTTCATGCTAAATTGTGAATCTCCGTAAGCTGCCAATCACTTTAAGAATCCCTTTTGCAAAACCATGATCTCCCTCAAAACATCAAATTGTTCTTGCCTTTCAATTTAACAATTCACTTATTGAAGTCTGTTCTAAAGCAGTTTTATCCAGTGCCCGGCACGCAGTCCCTGGTGCATCGCCAGTATTTTTTTAAATGCCTGCAGGTTTTTAAAGACAGACTATGAGAAAAAAACAACATGCCAAAGTGACACATGAATTAATTTTTTCCCATTTCTTTCTAAAGTGTGGCTACATTTAGAGGGGGAAGAAGACTGGATTGTAAAAGGTCTCTGGTCAGAACACTGAGAGGAAAGAGTCAGCCCTGACCCTGAAGTTCCTAGGGCCAGAAAGGGTGCCCCATCCCACCCCTGATTCTAAGTCTTGCTGTACCTCAAGGGATCCCAGAAGGAGGCCTGCTTTGGTATTCTGAGAGTTCTCCATTCAGGGTGGTTTTATCAGAGAAATTGAACCAGAAAGTATTCGGCTCAGATAACAGGATTAATTAACATTCTTCCCATTCTTCAAACAAGTGATCAGGGTGGAGTACCACCCATGTCTTATCGGAAGTACACCTGGCACACTTAGAGCTGCCCGAGACTGTCCTGGGATTTCCCGAAGTCATTTCTTTCTGCTGAACCCTAGGCTTTTCTAGGGATAATGTGTAGTAATAACACTCCCCTTTGTTCTTATGGGGCATATTTTTCTCGTCTGTCTGCCCTATTGATTTCCAGCTTTATATTTCCAGGCTAGTGTTGATAGGCCAAAGCCAGCCTACATAATAAAGATAATGGTGAGAATAATGCGGTTTACAGAAACTTCTCTGTGGACTGGTACTAGGCTAAGCACTTGGTGTTCACCAATTCACCCTTAGTTGAGCCTTCATGGAGTGCGGAGTGGGACATGGGGAGTGCCTCAGCTCCCACTGCCGACCACCTTGAGTCTGCTGTATCCTCCCAAAAAGATCTGCCTCCATCAAGACGTTCAGAAACAATGGCTATTTTGCTGACGACGTTATGCAGAGATGGGCTTGTAGATGGAATCACAGTGTAGATCGAACAGTAGGTACTTTGAAACATTTCCATTAGCTGTCCAATGTCCACCCAACATTTCTTTCCTCTTCCACTTGTCTCTTCGTTTCTCCTGTTCTCTTCCCCACCTTTGCCTCTTTAATTCCCTTGCATATTCCAGAGCCATTAAGCACTGGCTGTAACCTTGCAAAGCCCAGCTGGCATCTCAGCGTCTGGAAAGCCAGGTAAATACCATAGAGCGCAACAACTTGACCTTAAGCTCTTCTCTTGTGGGGAGGGGGTTCTTAGCAAATTCTAGCCACTACTATTATCTGATATAACCCTTACAACATTTATGAGAGGCAAGAGCTCTGTACTGTTATTGTTCCCATTTTGTGCAGCAAGAAACAAGCTCAGAAGTTAACTTGCCCATGATCACTTGGCCAGATTCAGAATTGGGAGCTCCAGAGCTGTGGGTGGTCTTAATGGCTCTGCTTACTGTGACGGCATGTCCCATTGAGCTCCAGATAGTTCCAATTGAAGCCTGTGTTCTTCACTCTCAAAGCACTCTGATCTGGAATCCTATGATCATCTTAATTATGTATGCTAGAGGCTTGTCCATTGTTGCATCCACAGCACCTGGCATATCGAAGTACCCAGTGCATATCTTCAGCTCTCAGGTTGGTCTTGGGACAGCCGTCACCCCCCTGAACCAGCCATATTCCCTTTGCCTCTGAATTGCAGAAGCTTCCAAATGAAATTCTGACTTGAGCCAAGCATATAGAGGGCTCACTTTCCCATGGCTGCCAGGCAAGTAACCCTGCCCCCAAATTAATCTCTGTGTGACAGGCTCCATTTATCATGTTGTGGACTCTGCAGCACAGGGAGGCTCAGGAAGGCTGGGTGACCACTGTGGACATTGGCATAAAGGCCAGGATGCTTACTTAGTCCAGCACCACGTTTCATATCTGCCTCTCCATCTGCCTACCTTTCCAGGAGAGAATCTGGGATGGAGATGGATTACACTTGTTTATGGGCTTATGTTTCAAGTGAGAGTTGGACGGAGGCTTAATAGAATTAATTAATTCCCTCTGTTCCATGAGAGATAGAAGAAAGCTCTCTTTACCACAGCTGGCTGAGATGGCCCCAGAGACACTGCTAGGTGTTCAGCTGGGATCCTTTCATTGCCCCCATCTCTAATGCAAGTTCAACTTTGTTTAGAGCAGTAAAGAAAAACAGTCTTTCCCTGCTTGCATGTTATTTGTATAGGAAATCAGCTCTGGGGTTTTTGTAGTTTTGATGTGTCAGCTTCAAGCAGCACAGGGGACAGGGGCAGGTTCCTCCCTGCTTCTCTCTCCTTTTAGAGCAGAGACACAAATTCCATTCTCTGCATTGAGAGGTAACAGTGCAGAGCTTCAAAGCAAAGACTCTGAAGCCAGAATGCCAGGGTGTGAGTCCCAGCCATTTCACTACTAGTGTGGCCCCAGTTCCCTCATCTGCAAAGTGGTGCCAGTGTAATAGTACCTCTTCCCAAAGTGGCTGCAGTGATAAAAAGTAAAGCACTTCGAACAGTGTCTGACACACAGGGTTATATGCATGCACGCTCTGTATTACTATTATCAGTTATTATTTGTGACAAGCTAGAAAGCAAAATGAATATGGCTATAAGGGCCCAAGTCATAGGGAGGAGGGACTGTGCCATCTTAGACAGCACATGCCCCATCTGCACTTGGCAGCCTGAGCCCATGGGCATACAGACCCAGTGTTTCCAAAATATGCCAGTTTTTCAAGAGAAACTAAAAATCCAGATTTTGTGTGACATCGAATTTGCAAATGCTGACAACAAATTTAGAAACATTATTAAATACTGGGCTGGACAGAACAAAACAACACAAATTGGTGAGCCCGGTCCGGCAGGGGGGCTCCAGACTGAAGCCTTTGCTCAGTTACTCCTTACTGTCACTGCAGAATGGATGAGATCAAAGCTGTACAGAGAAACACAGCTGTGCGCTGGATGGCAGCAACCGTGCAGTAAGGATGCAAGGAAGGAGAGACCAGAAGTTGAGAGCTCAGAGAAGAAGCTGGGTGCAGTCGTTTAGGCAAAACACAGAAAGAGGTGAATTGTTTTTATCACATCCAAAGTAGCATTTGATAACCAAAAGGGAAGGGAGGGACAGATGGCTGGCAGCTGAGACTCAGATGAGGAGTGGTAGGTTGGCAGTGCCTAGGCTGGGGCAAGGCCATCCCAGACCAAGAAAGCTTCCTAATGGGGTGGGGTAGCTGGCATTGTCCACGTTGTGGATGGATATTTTAAATAAAGGCAGTAAATCTTTAAATTCTGAGACCGCCATTGTTTTCCAGTCACCTTCTTACCACAGTGACTAAAAGCCTAGGCTCAGGAATCATGCTGCCTGGATTAAATCCTGGCTTCACCCCTTACCAGCTGTGTGAGTTTGGGCAAGTAACTTAACCTCTCTGTGCCTCATTTTTATCTGTAAAAATTAATGGTGCGTACCTCCTAGATGTCAAAAGAAAGAAATGAAAAGACTAGCATAGTGCCTAGCATATCGAAGTTAATAAATATTATTATGAATATAAGTTATAATAATTTAAATAAGTGTCAGCTTTTATTCCTCAATAAACCAACAGGGATTTACGAAGTACTTAATATATGCAAGTTTTAAAACCAGATTCCAAGGCCAGGCATGGTGGCTCACACGTGTAATCCCAGCACTTTGGGAGGCCAAGGCGAGTGGATCGTCTGAGGTCAGAAGTTTCAGACCAGCCTGGCCAACATGGCAAAACCGTGTCTCTACTAAAAATACAAAAATTAGCTGGGTGTGGTGGCGGGCGCCTGTAATCCCAGCTACTCAGGAGGCTGAGGTGGGAGAATTGCCTGAACCCGGGAGGTGGAGTGTATTAGTCCATTTTTACACTGCTGATAAAGGCATACCTGAGACTGGGCAATTTACAAAAGAAAGAGGTTTAATTGGACTTATAGTTCCACATGGCTGAGGAAGGTCTCACAATCATGATAGAGGGCAGAAGGCACTTCTTACATGGTGGTGACAAAAGAGAATGAGGAGGAGGCAAAAGTGGAAACCCCTGATAAACCCATCAGATCTCGTGAGACTGATTCACTATCACGAGAATAGCACGGGAAAGATGGGCCCCCATGGTTCAATTACCTCCCATTAGGTCCCTCCCACAGCACGTGGGAATTCTGGGAGATACAATTCAAGTAGAGGTCTGGGTGGGGCACAGCCAAACCATATCACAGAGGTCGCAGTGAGTCAAGATCAGGCCACTGCACTCCAGCGTGGGCAACAGAGTGAGACTCTGTCTCAACAAAACCAGATTTCATAGGCAATATGAGGATTTTGAGGAGTGGTCCAACATCTTATTCCGTACAAAATTCCCAACACAGAGCACGATGTCACATGTGAACTACGTGGCCAATAAATATTCCCTGCGTAAGGGGATCCTGCCCTCGGGAATCTAGAATGAGGGGTTGAAGTGAGGGGTAAGACCTAAGTGTGTAAAAAATTAACAATGAAAGATTTTAGCTTTTCAACTAATCCAAAGAAGAGAAATCCAAGGCAGAAGAGAGTGATTATCTGAACAAATCTCATGGTCATTTCTAGAAGAGTTCCACATCAGAAGTCATTTCAGATTCCTGCAATTAGGGGAAAGAATCATGGAAACAAAATTATAGCTTGGATGTGAAGCAAAAAAGCATTCCAAGAGGGGTGAATGAATGGAGAGAAAGTGACAAAACACAAGGTGTGTTTTAGAGACTGTGAACAAAGGAGCTCAATGGGGATAGAGTATTAAGAACTGCAAGTAAGTAAAGGAAACCTGAAAAGCTGGGTTGATAGTTGATTGAGAGACTACTAGATGTCTCCCCTTCCTCCTTTTTAACAAGACATCTAATTTATTTTCCTAGCATAGACTATATTTCTCAGCCTTACTGGTAGCTGGGTGTGGCCATGTGACAAAGTTCTAAAGAATAAGACTTAAAGGAAAGTCCTATGCACAAATTCTGGAATGTGAACACAATGGTTGAAACTTCGGCACCATCTTAGATCATGAGGCAGAATGTTAAAGATGATGAAAGGAAAAGAAAGGGACCAACCTCCCTGATGAATATATCAGCCCGGGATGTCTGACCTCTGAACTGTTTCACATTAAAGAAACTTCTTTGTGATATAAGCCACTATTATTTTGGATCTTAACTTGTGCCTGAAATTATTCATAACTGATGAGCAAGCCAAAGACTTCACACTTTTGTCCTGGAGCAGCAGGCAACCATTGGAAGTTTAGGAGCAGGCAGGTTGTAAGATGAACATGTGGTGTGGAGGATACCATGAGGAACAATATGGCAGCAACTGTTCAGCAAGGACGCAAGGAGGCTAAGAGCTCAGAGAGGAAGTTGAGTACAGCCATTCAGGCAAGAAGAATAAATGAGCATGTGCTGAAACCTGTTTGGAGTTAAAACCATTCTAAGAATTGGGATTTTAAAAAGTCATAAATACACAAGAGAATTTTCTTTGTCCATTTGGGATGCTGTAACAGAATGTCCTAGGCTGAGCAATTTACAAAGAGCATACATTTACTGCTCACAGTTCTGGAGGCTGGGAAGTTGAAGATCAAGAAGCTAGAGGGCTAGATGGTGAAGTCTTGCTCTCTGCTTCATAGATGGCACCTTTTGCTGAGTCCTCACGTGGCAGAAGAGGGGAGAAGCCAGAAGGAGCAAATAGACTTCTCTAAGCCCTTTTGTAGGAGCACTAATCCCATTCAGGAGGGTGGAGTCCTCATGGCCTAATCACCTCTGAAAGGCCCTCCTTCTTAATATTATTGCATTGGGGGTTATTAATTTTGGGGGGATGACCCATGGGGGAATGACCCATGACCCAGCGACCATGCAAATATAATGCATTTTGAAAAGGTTGTTGCTTTTTAGTAACAACCTTTATGGCCTAACTCCTCTATACCTTGGTTTCTTCTTCATCTATATGATAATGGAGATAATAATTTACATGCCAGGATAACTGTAAAGGTATTTATTTATTTATATATGTTTGTAGTATACCTGTAATGTGGCCCCACACAGTGCTAGATGCCCAGGATACAGAGGTCGACAAAACTCTTAAGAAACAGAGGTACCCATCTATGAGGGACAAAGGCAATAAGTAAATAATGATATGAGATAATTTCTTCAGTGACAATTGCTATGCAGTTTAGAAAACTATGGTACATAGGTGTATTACAGGTGGCATGCAAGAAGATTCTAAGTGGAAAGCAGACATTTTTAATTATAATAGCTATATGTTTATAACACATCTTAGAAAAATACATGCTTTTCTATTGATGAGAATGATGTTTATTCATTCAACAAACATTACTTAAGCACCTACCAGGTACTAGATTAGGCACTAAGGGAATACAGCAGAGAGCAACACAGAAAAATCCCTGACATACCAGCGCTGGCATTATACCTTAAAAAAAAAAAAAAAATTAGGCCAGGCATGGTGGTTCACGCCTATAATCCTAGCACTTTGGGAGGCTGAGGTGGGCAGATCGCTTGAACCCAGGAGCTCAAGACTGGCCTGGGCAACATGGCCAAACTCAGTCTCTACTAAAAATGCAAAAATTAGCCGGGTGTGTGGTGCATGCCTATAGTCCCAGCTACTCGGGAGGCTGAGGTGGGAGGATTGCTTGAGCCCAAGAGAAGGAGGTTGCAAGTGAGCTGTGATCATGCCACTGCACTCTAGCCTGGGCAACAGAGACCTCATCTCGAATTTAAAAAAAAACAATTAGTTTTCTTTTTTAAATACATTTAACTTTGAAAAAGAGAGTCTATTTTATTAAGTAAACAATCCCTGGTTGGTTGGCAGATATGGCAAAAATGGTGAGGGTGATACAAAATCAGCTGCATTTGGATGTGCTGGGTCTGAGGCAGCTCACTAAGTACCCATGGGAAGAAGGGCTGTCCAGGCTGGTGCTCCTCGAACCTCATGGCCACATTCCCTCCCAGGTTCTGCTCGCCTCCTCCCGTTTTCACCCCAAGTCATGCAGTTACTCCTTTGACTACGTTCTGCAGCTTACACAAGATTAAATCAGAGTATTTCCATTTCAAAATGTAAGAAAACCCACTAATAGGATTCACCGCGGCAAAGCTTTGTAAATGAATAAACGAAGGAAACTTTGAATAAGAAAATATTTATAAAGAAAAGTGGCTTCACTTTTGCTTATTATATAGTTGGCTAACCATGAGTCACACTATGGAGAACATGGTTTTTTGAATCTATATTAATATCCTATAATTATCCTGTCAAAGCTCCCACTTAAGTAGACCATATTGTATTTGCATTCTAAATAAATACCACGTACTTGAGAATAATTTGTCTCCTTGAGTAGATCAATAGAGCCCTACTTCTCCAGTTAAATGAACAATATAACCACATCACAACATGTGGCTGCTTTCCCTGGAGCCTGCTGCACACCAGTCCTGTTTCTACCCTAAATAATTCAAATTTCCCTTATAGGAAAACAGGCATTAGTGAACTGTACAGTAACTTTCATTTCCACAAACTTCACTCATTTCACATTACCCCCCAAACACCGCACACACACACACACACACACACACACACCGCCACCCAAGCAGACAATATTTATAGAAAGGTTTCTACTCAGCCAAGCATGGTGGCTCATGCCTATAATTCCAGCACTTTGGGAGATCAAGGCAGGCAGATCACTTGAGCCCAGGAGCTCGAGACCAGCCTTGGCAACGTGCAGAAACCCTGTCTCTACAAAAAATACAAAAATTAGCCTGGCGTAGTGGCATGCACCTGTAGTTTCAGCTACGTGGGAGAAAGGCTGAGGTCGAGGCTGCAATGAGCCATCATTGCACCACTGCACTCCAGCCTGGGCCACAGAGTAAGACTCTGTCTTAAAAGAAAAAAAAATCTCCACTCAAAACATAGATGGAGACTTAAATAAACATTTTTGGTGATGGTACAGATCAAATGATCAGATGAAATACTATTCAGCATTTCAAAAGCAATACCTAGCAAAGATAATTACTGGGTGAGTGAGTGTTTTGCAGTCAGAGCTCAGTGGAAGTACAAAATTATTCCTTAGCAACCTCAGATCAATTAACAGTATGAATTATATATAATGGATTCATTCATTTGATCACTCAACAAAAGTTTATTTAGTTCCTTCTGTCTTGCTAAGTACTGAGTTAGATGCCAGAATACAAAGGTGAACAAAAGGAGCCTACAGTCTAGCGTATGAGGAAGATGTAATCAAATTACCACACAAATACAGAATTACAAACTGTGAGGAGTGCTACATAGAAAAGGTAAGTGTAAAACAAAAAGGGGGCCTGACCTATGCTGAAGAGTTAAGATCAACCAAAAGCCAAAGGACAAAGAGTGGTGAACCAGGCAAAGAGGGAGGGGAAAGGGCTCCAAGCAAAAAGAAATAGAGTAAATAATAACCTTGATGGTGTACCAGAGGAGCCGAAGCCAGCAAATACTAGGCGGAGTTCAGAACTAGCCAAGAGTAAGGTACAAGGCAGGCAAGGGCCAGATTGCACAGGTTCTTGGAGGCCGTGGCCAGGAGCTTGTTTGGACTATATTCTGAGACCAGTGGAAAGCCACAGAAGAACTTTAAGTAGAGAGGGAAATACAATCAGATGTACATTTTGAAAACCACATACAAGTGGCAGTGTCAAAAACACCTGTTAATTGTCCCTCAGTATCCATTTTTCCTTTCTTCCACAGTCATGAAATTTCCCCTGGACCCAAGACCATCCAGGATAAAGACTACATTTCCCAGCCTCCTTTGCAATAGGTGTGTCTCTGTGACTAGAAGATGGCCAATGGCATGTGAACAGAATAGCCAAGTGGGAGGGGCTTCTAAGAGACTCCCATGTGCTCTTCGTTTTCTTTGGCCCTTCCTCCATGGTGCAGCCTGGAAACCAGATGCTACCATCTTGGACCATGAGGATGAAGCCTCTTGTGCAGGAGCAGCACAAAAAGGGGATCCTGGGTTCTTGCCAGCGTGGACTGCTTTGCTAGCCCTGGACAGCTCCTTTTACTTTTTAATTTATTGAGCTATAATCTACATACACTTTTTATATACAATAAACCCCTGCATCCATTTAAAGTGTACAATTTGATTTGTTCTGGCAGTTGTATACAGCTGTGCAACTACCAACACAACCAAAGTTCAGAACATTTCTACCATTCCCAGAAGATTTCCATGCCCTTGTGCAATTCATCCCCAACCCTACACCCAGAATGAGGCAATCGCTGATCCGCTTTCTGTCACAGTCTATTTCTCATTTTCTATAGCTTTCTATAAATGGACTCATATGTTACACACTCTTCTGTGTCTAGCTGCTTCCATTCAGCATAACTATTTTGAGATTAATCCATGCTGTTCTATACATAGTTCATTCATTTTTATGACTGAGTTGTATTCTGTCATATGGTTGTGCCACACTTCATTTAATCCACTCACCAGTCAATGGACATTTGGGTTGTTTACTGTTTGGGGCTATTGTGTACATAAATGTGAACATTTACATATAGTCTTTATATAGATGTATGCTTCATTTCTCTGGGAGAATACCTAGGAGTGGAATGGCCAGGCTGTATGGTAGGTGTATGTTTAACAATATGGGAAACAGCCAGTTTTTCAAGGTAAGTATGTCATTTTCCATCCCTACGAGCAGCGAATAGGAGTGCCATTTGCTCCAGATCTTCCCAATACCTGGTCTTGTCAAACTTTTGAATTTTAGACATTCTAATGGGTTCTCAGTAGGCTACCTGGATTTTTTTTTTATTATTATACTTTAGGTTTTAGGGTATACCTGGATTTTTATATGAATAAAAAATAAAATTTTAAGTTGTCTTTAAGCCACATTATTTTGGATTTGCTATCACTCTTAGCCAAAGCTAAATTCTATTGAATACAGAAAGCAAGGAAGGAAGAGGAAGACCAGTTAGGAGACTCCTGTAGTTCCCACAAGAGATGATGGTAGATTGGAGTAGGGAAAGGCAGTGGATATGGAGAAAAATGAATGGGTTATTAGTCTATTTTACATTGCTATAAAGGAACACCCAAGACTGGGTAATTTATAAGGAAAAGAGGTTTATTTGGCTCATGGTTCTGCAAGCTGTACGAGTACAGTGCCAGCACCTGCTCCTGATGGGGCCTCAACAAGCTTCCACTCATTGTGGGAGGCAAAGGGGAGCAGGCATGTCACATGGTGAGAGAGGGAGCAACAACAGGAGGAGGAGGTGCCAGGCTCTTTAAACAACCAGCTCTCACATGAACTAACAGAGTGAGAACTCACTCATCACCAAGGGAAGGTCACAAAGCCAGTCATGGGGGGTCCACTCCCATGACCCAAACACCTCCTACCAGGCCCCACCTCCACCACTGGGGATCACATTTCAACATGAGATTTGGAGGGGACAAATGTCCAAACCATAGCAGATGGATTGGTGAGACATTTAGGAGATAATGGATGTAGGATTCCATGATAAATTAGGTTTAGAGGGTTAAGAAAATCACTCAGGTTATATAGTAGAGGAACGGGGTCTCAGAACCAGGCCTATTTAATGCCAGAGAATACTCCCAACTACCGCCCTCTTTGTCCCCAAGATGCCAAAGTCACATGGAGGAGAACTGGCAACAGCTGCAGCTTCAGCTATGGCAAACTTACAGTTTTGCTGGTTTGGTTGTTTGTGTCTTTGTTTTGTTGTGTAAGAGGGCATTTTAGGCAGAAGGAAAGAGGATGTACAAATGATGGTGTTGGCATCCATGGGTTTTTTTTGTAATATTATTACATTTTTGTTAATACTAATGAAATTATTATTGTTATTGATTTCTGTGTGTACCTTCTTTTAACTTCGAATCCAGGGGGGGATAAAAATTAAAGGACTTAAATAAGAATGAGCCCATCTAAAGCCAAGAACTAGACTAAGAGCTTTAGGTGAATGATTTTTTATTTCATCCTCACAACAATCCTGTGGTTTTCTGCATTTTACAGGTAAAGAAACTAAGACCCAGAAAGGTTAAGTAACCTATCTAAGGTCAAACAGCTTGTAAGGAGTGACACTTATGTTTTGGAACTTCATTTCCAAATATATATACATACATAGACATATTCTGTTTTTCTGGAGAACCCTGACTAATACAAGCTCCAAATCATAACTACCTCTTTGAATCACATTTTTCTATGAACTTGTGGATATACATGAATAAAAATCTGTCTTTTTCTCTTGCTAATCTCTTTTTTCAGCTTAGCTCACAGTTTAATTCATGGTCAATCTGGCTAACATTGAATGGATTTATTATAAGGTTTGAAAATGAGTTTTAATATCAATAGCATTTCGATGCTAAACTAGAGTTTGCTGTTCTCTCTTAAAAGGATAAAGTTTCTTGGATTATTGTTCTGCTCTTAGTAGGAAGTTATGAAAGTTTGTTTCTTCTTTTACTTTTTGAATAATCTACTGAGGAAACAAGGATTCTCTGTCTTATCAGAATAATTTCCTATGCTTTATGTTATCTTTATCATGTCTTTGATTATTTAAAAGAACCAAATCTTTTTCTCTAAATGACCTATGATTCTATTTCATCAAGTGTTCAAACTTTTTGACATTTTTGACAACTTCCCAAATGAAATTCTAAATGAATTCTTCTTAACTTCAAACTGATTTTGAGATCAAGACCGCTCCTGAAAAATCTGAAAGAATTTGTTCTCTTGCCTTGTAAAAAGAGAGATGTTAAACAAATTAAGTTATTTGACATTCTAAATTGCCTATGAAGCATTGTCAAATAAAAAGGGATTCTTAACTGTCTCTATGTTGTATTAGTACAGGTATATGTTATTAATATAAATATTTCAGAAATGTATAATGTTCTTAGAAATCTGTCAATGTGGACCAGGTGCGGTGGCTCATGCCTGTAATCCCAGCACTTTAGGAGGCCAAGGCGGGAGGATCAATTGAGGTCAGGAGTTCAAGACCAGCCTGGCCAACATTGTGTAACCCCATCTCTACTAAAAATACAAAAATTAGCCAGGCATGGTGGCGGACGCCTGTAATCCCAGCTACTCAGGAGGCTGAGGCAGGAGAATCACTTGAACCCAGGAGGCGGAGGTTGCAATGAGCTGAGATCACATCTCTAACACCGGCCTACACAACAAGAGGGAAACTCCATCTCAAAAAAAAAAAAAAAAAAACCTGTCAATGTCCTTGCTGTCCATGATATGTCCTGGCAAATGTTATCAGTCATAATTCTAGTTATTGTCTCTAAATGTTGTATTAATATGTCACAGAGACAATGAAATTTTCTTAGCAATTACATTATAATGAACTCTCATCATACCTTTAACCACAGCCATTTTAAGTCTTTTGTCATCCACAGATAGTTACTGTTTTACTCTGATGCCTCCCTGAATGCTTTTACAATCAGCAACTGGGCAAAGGGCTTCATGTTTAACAAAAGGGCCTGTCTCAAGACCCACGGAAAGGGATATGACAAGTACTCAGGAGTACAGGTTTCCAATTACATTACCTAAGTAACCTGATGATTATACCACTAGACTGAGTTAGGATTTCCAGAACTAATAGAGGAGACAGGGTTTCATAAAACTGCTAAGATCAAGCGAAACAAAAATGAATTGCATAGGACTAAATGAATTGATGAAGAAGAGTTAAAATTTTTGTGGCCTTTTTATTTGGAATATTGTTAGTTCTTTAATGATCTATTTTCCGGGGATATAAGGAAACCCTTTCTCTTTTCTCTTAAACTATCTATAACTTACAGCAACTTAGTAGATTATATGTCTGTAAACAAAACTGAAACATTCATCTTTTTCTCTCTATAACCCCCCTAGAATTCAGAAACTCTTATTGAGTATTCTTATTTTCATGGCAATATAGCTATTTGCGTAAGTTTAATAAAAATCTCTTCCCCTTGAAACAAGAGATAATTGGAAACATAGGTTATATTATGAAGGCTTTGACTAAATTGTCATATTTGAGACTGACGTGCCTTGAATCAGATATGACCAATATTTTAACAACTAAGTTTGACTTTATGGAGTCAATGCTTTAAAAAGCCGTCTTGGAAAAATAGACCTGGTTCCTGGACTACAGGGTTCCCAGCCTTACAGATGAGTAATGAAGGTCACTTTTGTGGCAGTCTCAGGAAACAGTATGTTTTGAAGACCTCAAGAAGACAGCAATTCACCCAAATCTCTAGGGACTACAAGTGAAGTCGGATAGCAAGCTCTTGGCTTGACTTTTTGCCTCAAAGGCTTTTAAAGGTCCAATCTGAGGTTCATTATAAAAGTTCCAATAAAGCACATTTTAAAAAGTTTGTATGGTCAATTACCATTTTTGCTGCACTTATGCAAATAAATGATCAGGCCACATTTAATGAGATGGCTTATTTTATAAATAAGGGTAATCTTACTTTGATTATCTTTGAGCAAAATGGGAATAATTGTAGAGAGAAATTTTATATGCAGTGGAAAACTATGACTCACCCTGTGGGTTATCAGATTCCAGTCCTATTCATTGTCTTTGAGCTGTTTTTATCTCAATGTAAATTGGATCCTGCTCTTTTACACATTTTTTCAGTAATTAATGTTTCCAATTTTTCTCCCACCTTCCTGACTTGAGAGCTAAAACTGCCCTTTTCCCAAAGCTCTGGAAGTTGAAGCTGGATGAATTCGTATAACTTCAAAGGATTTATCACAACAGTTTGGGCCAGTGAGAAAGTTCACTAGAACACCTCATCTTCCATGCCACGCTCAAGGAAATAACCACGACCATAACATTGCCACTGTCATCCTCATTTCATCATCCAAAGACACTTTGGGCCCAATTTCTATTAACCTTCTTGACTGGCTGCACTCTAGGCTAAAAGAAAAAAAGGAAAAACATGAGCTTATTGTCTGCTTCAACCATTAATCTTTGTTTTTGTTTTGTCTCCATAGAAATGCCCTTTATTAAATACCTGATTGTTTCCAGCACATAAAGGCCTAACTTCCACCTGCACCACTGCCTCCTGAAATGATTTACAAATGTGTAACCTTTCCCAGGATTGGAAGACTGGTTAAATGGAATATGGGGCAATCAAATAATTCTGCTCTTTATCTGTGACATTTCTAGGAAAGTTTCAGATGAGGGAATGAAGAGAACCAGAATTTACCACTATAAAGAGTATTTTTTTCTGAATATCCCTCATCTGCCTAAAAGCAGAGCCTCCCAAAGAAATTTGATAGCCATTAATGCCCTCTATGGGAGTTTCGCAACTCAGGAAGATAGATTCCTATCACTGGAGATGAGAAGTTGGCATCGGGAAAAACATATACTGCCACTGTGTTAAAGAAATACCTGAGACTGGGTAATTTATAAAGAAAAAAGATCTGATTGGCTCATGGTTCCACAGGCTGTACAGGAAGCATGATGTTGGCATCTGCTCAGCTTCTGAGGGGGCCTCAGGAACCTTTCAATCATGGTGGAAAACAAAGAGGGAGCAAGGCACTCCACATGGCTGGTGCAGGAGAAAGAGAGAGGGGTGAGTTGCCACTCACGTTTAAACAACCAAATCTTGTGGGAACTCT
This sequence comes from Symphalangus syndactylus, assembly GCF_028878055.3. Taxonomy (NCBI): domain Eukaryota; kingdom Metazoa; phylum Chordata; class Mammalia; order Primates; family Hylobatidae; genus Symphalangus; species Symphalangus syndactylus. The sequence goes on from NC_072428.2 coordinate 20,002,097, forward strand.
ATCACAAGAACAGCACCAAAGGGGTAAATGCGCCCCCATGATCCAATCGCCTCTCACCAGGCCCCACCTCCAACACTGGGGATTACAATTGGACATAAGATTTGGGTGGGGACACAAATCCAAACCATATCAGCCTCAAAACTCATATTTCCCACTCATATTTCTGAGTCCATTTATCTTTCCTAAAAGTCATTTGTTTCCCCATAAGTGTCCTTCTCTCCCTCTTTCCCCTATTATGATAGTAAGACCCCAAATTCTAACTGCTTTTTAAAGTCACATTTTTCTGTCAGCTTCATGTACATACATGAATATTGCTATACCTGTCTTTTGTCATGTTGACAGAAAAGGTAAACTGTAACATATTTCAAGAGATTTATTCTGAGCCAAATGTAAGGACCATGACCTGTGACAACCCCAAGAGGTCCTGGGAACATGTACCCAAGGAGATAGGGTTACAGCTCGATTTTGGAAAATGCTACAGGCAGACATCAATCAGTAAGTGTAAGGTGTACATTGGTTCAATCCAGAAAGGCAGGAGAACTTGAAGTTGGGACAGGGGGTGCCGATAGGGGTACCTACAGGTCATAGGTAGATTCAGAGATTTTCTGATTGGCAGTTGGTAGAAAGAATTATTATCTAAAGACCGGGAGTCAATAGAAAGGAGTGTCAGGGTTAAGATAAGCGATTGTGGAGTCTAAGGTTCTTATTATGTAGAAGAATTCTCATAGGTGACTACCCTTAGAGGAAACAGATGACCAGTGATTTCTATTCAGACCTTTAAAAGTGCTAGATTCTCAATCTCTTGAGAATCAGAAAAAGACCTGGAAAGGGAAGAGGATTCTCTAGAGAATGTAAATTTCTCCTACAAGAGAGAATTTTGCAGGGACATTCCAAAACATGTCAAAGAAATATATGTTGGGTAAAATAATTTCTTTCAGGGCCTGCTGTCATGTGATGCTATACTAGAGTCAGGTTGGAATTTGGAATCTTATTGTTACAAAGAGTATGTTTTGTCAGTCTTAGGATCTCTGTTTGAATGTTAATGCTGATTGGTTGTGCCTGAAATTCCAAAGGGAGGAGGGTAAAATAAGACATGTTCAACACCCCCATTGCCATCATGGCATGAACTAGTTTTTCAGGTTTACCCTGGAATCCCCTTGGCCGAGAGGAAAGGTCCATTCAGTTCGGTGGGCATCTTAGAGTTTTATTTTTGGTTTACAGTCAGTTTCATTTGCAGTTCCTCAATTACTGAATGTAAGAAGGTAAAGGAGAAGTATTTCCTCCTCACAGTGTAAATGAAACAGAGACTGCCTCCACAGGATTGTGTTAAATTAATAGCTACCTGTATATAAGAATTATTCTGCTTGTCCAATGGCCCCAACTGGGGGCACAGAGTCAGAAAATTCATTAAGTCAATTTTCCACTCCACTTTAACTTGTGATTTAAAGGTTTCATATCACCCTCCTGTTTCATCTCCAACTGGCTTCTAGTGGAATTCACCCAGTGCAGACAAAAGGGTTTTATTTCTGCCCCTAACTAGGTGAGGTGTTAACAACCACTTACCATGATATTTAATTGGGTTCTTAAGAATAGTTTAGATTCTTTAAATACTTATGACCTTTCCAGGTGGCATTTAAAAAGTCATTTCAAGAGTTCAGCCACTTTAACTGAAACAATCTAATGGAGCCTCTGCCAGCTAGCTCCTTGTGGGGATGGGGGTGGGGGTGGGAGGAGGGAGGAGCCTGTTCAGCATACCACAGGGGTACATCAGTCAAATGAGGAATAGAAAACCTGCTATAGAACAAATGACTGGTGAAACTACCATCAGAGTGAACAGGCAACCTACAAAATGGGAGAAAATTTTCGCAACCTACTCATCTGACAAAGGGCTAATATCCAGAATCTACAATGAACTCAAACAAATTTACAAGAAAAAAAACAAACAACCCCATCAAAAAGTGGGCGAAGGACATGAACAGACACTTCTCAAAAGAAGACATTTATGCAGCCAAAAAACACATGAAAAAATGCTCATCATCACTGGCCATCAGAGAAATGCAAATTAAAACCACAATGAGATACCATCTCACACCAGTTAGAATGGCCATCATTAAAAAGTCAGGAAATAACAGGTGCTGGAGAGGATGTGGAGGAATAGGAACACTTTTACACTGTTGGTGGGACTGTAAACTAATTCAACCATTGTGGAAGTCAGTGTGGAGATTCCTCAGGGATCTAGAACTAGAAATACCATTTGACCCAGCCATCCCATTACTGGGTATATACCCAAAGGACTATAAATCATGCTGCTATAAAGACACACGCACACGTATGTTTATTGAGGCACTATTCACAATAGCAAAGACTTGGAACCAACCCAAATGTCCAACAACGATAGACTGGATTAAGAAAATGTGGCACATATACACCATGGACTACTATGCAGCCATAAAAAATGATGAGTTCATGTCCTTTGTAGGGACATGGATGAAACTGGAAACCATTATTCTCAGTAAACTATCGCAGGGACAAAAAACCAAACACCGCATGTTCTCACTCATAGGTGGGAATTGAACAATGAGAACACATGGACACAGGAAGGGGAACATCACACTGTTTTGGGGTGGGGGGAGGGGGAAGGGACAGCATCAGGAGATATACCTAATGCTAAAGGATGAGTTAATGGGTGCAGCACACCAACATGGCACATGGATACTTATGTAACAAACCTGCACATTGTGCACATGTACCCTAAAACTTAAAGTATAATAATAATAATAATAAAGAACAAATGACTGACCCAGGGTCTTCAAATCAATGGAATTGGGTAAAAAGAGGGGAGGGGAAAACTATTAGAGATTAAAGGATTAGAGACTCAAGAGGTAGATCAATCAAATGTAATTTTGGTTTGGATCTTGATTCCAATAAACCAAGTGCTAAAAGATTTTTTTTGAGAAAACTGGGAAAATTGAATGTGTATCGGGTATTAGAAGATCCAGTTAGAATTGAATCATAGATGGTTGTTAATTTAATTGTGAGTGATAGCAATAATGGTTTGCCTGTGTGTGTGTGTGTGTGTGTGTGTGTGTGTGTATCTATTGGGGAGACACATTAAAGTGTTTAGAGATAAAAAGTTATAACATTTGCAGTTTACTTTAAATACACCTGGAAGGAAAAGGTGTATATTGGAGGATGAAGGGACACAGATTAAACAAAATCAGAAGAATGCTGATAATTATTAAAACTGGGTGATGGGTATGTAGAGGTTCACTATTTTAATTTTGTATGTTTGATATTTTAAATAATAAAAAAGTAAAATAAAAAGGCACACGTTGTTGCTGGTAGTGTAAATTAATACAAATTCTTTGAAAAAGAATTTGAAATACCAAAAATAATAAAAATGTTTACCTCTTAATAAAAAACAAACAAATAAAAAAACCTCAGCATTTTTGCAGACCAACAACTGACTCACAGGAATCTATCCTAAGAAAATCATCCCGGATATGTGTAAAGATTACTGAAAGGGTATTTGTCCTGGGGGAGGTTCGAATGTCAGAACATGGAAAACAACTGTAATTGCCATCAATAAAAATTAGTTTAACTTATGGAAAAAGACTATGTTGGTGTATCATGCCGTCGAGAGACAGGAGTAGCTGGATTTCCCAGGCCGACTAAGAATCCCTAAGCCTAGCTGGGAAGGTGACCACGTCCACCTTTAAACAGGGGGCTTGCAACTTAGCTCACACCCGACCAATCAGATAGTAGAGACAGCTCACTAAAATGCTAGTTAGGCAAAAACAGGAGGTTAAGAAATAGCCAATCATCTATTGCCTGAGAGCACAGCAGGAGGGACAGTGATCAGGATATAAACCCAGGCATTCAAGCCGGCAACGGCTACCCTCTTTGGGTCCCCTCCCTTTGTATGGGAGCTCTGTTTTCACTCTATTAAATCTTGCAACTGCACTCTCTTCTGGTCCATGTTTGTTACGGCTCGAGATGAGCTTTCGCTCCCTGTCCACCACTGCCGTTTGCTGCTGTCACAGACCTGCCGCTGACTTCCATCCCTCCAGATCCAGCAGGGTGTCCGCTGTGCTCCTGATCCAGCGAGGCGCCCATTGCCACTCCAAATTGGGCTAAAGGCTTGCCATCGTTCCTGCATGGTTAAGTGCCCGGGTTGGTCCTAATCGAGCTGAACATTTGTCACTGGGTTCCACGGTTCTCTTCTGTGACCCATGGCTTCTAATAGAGCTATAAAACACAACGCATGGCCCAAGATTCCATTCTTTGGAATCCGTGAGGCCAAGAACCCCATGTCAGAGAACACGAGGCTTGCCACCATGTTGGAAGCGACCCGCCGCCATTTTGGAAGCAGCCCGCCATCATCTTGGGAGCTCTGGGAGCAAGGACCACCAGTAACATCACCATGAAAAATGTTGTTGAAAAATACTAATATAAAAATGTACAAAATGGGTTTTTAAAAAGATTACAAAATAATTGGCACCCTACAGTCAGACTTGCACTAAAATTAAGAAAATAAAAAGATCTTAAGAGAATGAAAAGATATACCTTGAAAGTCACAATGATTTTCTCTAAATAGTGGGACTATAGATGACTTATTTTCTACTTTTTAGTTTTCAGTATTGTCTAAAATTCTAAATATATATTTGTTTTCAGATTAATTTTAAAAGAATACGTTAAATTTCTTAATGTTAAATGTCATGCTTTACAAATGCATAAAGCACTATTTTTTCTTAGAATTTTTTGGCAATGACTATTTTTTGAATTAAAAAATTGTTTTTAATTTTTGTGGGTACATAGTAGGTGCATTTATTCTTAGAATTTTTTTTTTATTTGCAGTAAAGGACACTAATTTCAAGTGCCCAACCTACTGGTTTTTTTACATATGTACACACCCAGATGTTACCACTATCCACATCAAGATACAGAGCGTTTCCAGCACCTCCTGTTTCCTTACACACATTTCCAGTCTATTGCCTTTACTTAGAATTAACCATTATTTTGACATCTATAAATATTGTCAGATTTGTACTGTTCTTTAACATTATCTAAATTGTATGATGCAGTATATACTTTTTGGATCTAGCTTCTGGAACACAGCACAGTGTTTGTAATTCACTTATATTCTTGTGTGTTCTAGTGATCCATTCTTTTGTACTAACTATATAGAATTTAATTATCTAATTATGTCATAATTTATTTATTCATTATCTTATTACTGAGGCATTTGAGCTGTTTCAAGTTAGGGACTATTAGGAATCACTTTTCTAGTAACTTTGTTGTTTAAGTCTTTTGTGGACATATACACCCATTTCTCTTGGGTATATACCTAGGAGTGAAATAAATCGTTAATTATAATAACTGCCAAATAGCTTTCCAAAGTAGCACCATTTTATATTCCTACTAACAATGTAAGAGACTTCCATTTGTTCCACATCCTTGCCAATACACGGTATTATTAGTCTTTTAAATTTTAGCTCAATTTTTTAAAAGACAGAGTCTTGCTATGTTGCCCAGGCTGGAGTGCAGTGGCATAATCATAGCTCACTGCAGTGTCAAACTCCCTAAACTGAAGCAATCTTTCTGCATCAGCCTTTTGAGTAACTGGGATTACTGGTGCTCACAACCTTCAAATAATTTTCAGTAGGCCTTCTCCCAATGCTTAACAGATTTATAGCTAATGATTCAAAATTAACCAGGACAATTTTAAATCCAAGTGATAGAAAGTCAAATCAAAATAGTGTCAGCAAAAAACAGAAACATATGGTTCATACCACTGGAAGGCTGTGAAGACAGGTTTTTCATGTCATGGCACACACAGAAAATGATAATATGCATAAGAGCCCACAGGAGTCATCTTAAATCGGCTTGACTCTGGTTGCAGTTGGAGGCAGCATGCCTGCTTCAGCCCAGCCTGGCTACCAGGCTGAAGGAATCAACACACAGAGGACTAAAGCAGAGGCGACGAACCCAAGTTGATGCTCAACCCTGCTACCTTTGGCACCCTGGCTGGAAAGCTCTGAGGTCGGTAACAGGTAACACAATGAAGAATTGCTATGGGAACCAGGCCAATGTAGTAGAACAGGGACTCAATGATACGAGAACCCACTTCCTACTAGTCTAACTCTCATCACTCTTTATCTCTTTGTTTTGGCCTTAGCCTTTCTCTGTGGGCTGTGGATGGTAGCCACCCAGAATCCTTAGCTTCTGACAACTTCTATCCAAGAGAATGGGAGGGGCATCAGTGTCCTGGGGCTTCTGCAACAAAGTACCACAGACTGGGTGGCTTAAAAAAACCCAAATTTCGCCTCTGTCAGTTATGGAGGCTGGAACACTGAAATCAAGGTGTGCACAGGGATATGCTCCAGAGAAGAATCTAGTCCATGCCTTTCTCTTAGCTTCTGGTGTCGCCAGCAATCCTTGCGTTCCTTGGCTTGTAGATGCCACTTGCCTTAATCATCACTTGAATTTCTGCTTCCATCCTCCCAGGACATTTTCCTCCTGGGTCCCTGTGCCTCTTCTTCTTTTTATAAGGACTCCAGTCATATTGGATTAAGACCCACCCTAAATGAGAATGTCCTGATCTTAATTTCATTATATCTGTGAAGACTATCTTTCCAAATAAGGTCACATTCATAGGTATGAGGGATTAGGTCTTCACTATATCTTCTGTGGGTAACAATCCAATCCACAACAGGGGGCCTACTCTTCCCCGGCAATTCACAACACCTGAGCGTGGGCTGCCTCAGGTCATGTGCCTAGCCCTTTAGCTTATCTTTGGCATCCCAAAGATGCAGTACTATAGTTTGTTTAGTCTGGATCACATACTCAACCCTGTGGTGAGGCCAGAGGTGGGTGGTGGTGCACAATGATTTGACTGTCAAATATTCAAAAATCATATGGACTAGAGAAAGAATTCCCCAAAGAAACAACAAAAAAAAAATGGTATGACCAAAGTATGGTAGGCAGATAAAAACGATACCTTCAACAGTTCACTCTAAACCATAAATCATTCTGTTTTCTGGTATTGTATATATTATAAAATTCATTTTGGGAGGCTCACCAAGAATTTATGGTGTACATATTGGTGGAGATATTTTACTGAGATACTTTAAAAAAATAGATGCCCTGAATTACTGGCAACATCTACTTTAAACCCTTTCTAGGGAAAAACTGTCAGGCACACAGAAGATTTCCTGACTGCTGAGATAATTTCATTGATAAAAGAGCTGCCTTAATCTCTGAAGCAGTCAATGTAGGTTCATTTCAAAGAACACTTTTGAAACAATTATGAATGATAGATATGTACAAACTGTTCAAAATAGTGATTCTAAGGAGTAGACCTGAGGGCTGGGGAGACTGTTAGGAGTTGATTACATCCCCCACAAGCTCATATGTTGAAGTCCTAAATCCCAGGAACCTCAGACACAACCATATTTGGAGACAGAGGCTTTGAAAAAGTAATTAAGATAAAACGACATTAAATAAGTGGGCTTTAACCCCATACGACCAGTGTCCTTATGAGAAGAGATTAGGACACAGACACCTGCAGAGGGAAGGCCCCATGAAGACACAGGGAGAAGATGGCCATCTACAAGCCAAGGAAGAGGCCTCAGAAGAAACCAACCCTGCTGTACCTTGATCTTGCACTTCATCTAGACTCCACGTTGTGAGAAAATAAATGTCTGTTGTTAAAATCACCCAGCTTGTGGTCCTTTGTTGTGGCAGCCCCAGCAAATTAATACAGGGACTTAGCGACAACATGGAGGATTAAAGCAGAGGCGGTGAACCCAGGCTGATGCCTAACCTTTGCCAATCTTTGTTTCTTTCAGGGCATGCTGCTTCTGTAGTCTCAGGCATGCTATGTGGGCACTGCCAGCCAGCTTCAGAGATGGGTCCAGGTCCTTTTAAACACGTTAGTTGATGCCCAACCTCTGGGGACACAATTTCTTTCTGCAATGGGTTCGTGACCTAACCTGGGCAAATGAGCCTTGAGAAGACATTTGCTAGAAGCTCATGGAAAAGAAACTTTCTTGCTTTTCTGAAAAAGCTACTGAGAGAGCCCCTTTACTCTTTCTACAGGATCTGGAGGAGGAAGCAGGCAGGCCCTGGGTCTACTGGCAACCATCTTGTGATCATGAGTTGAGACTGTATTACTAGGAAATGATCCCTACAGAAGGCAGAGTGCAGAGAGGATGAAAACAATCTGAGGACATTATTGAGTGCTGTATTAAGCACAGCAAATTACATGGGCCAATAAATACCTTTTCTTTCTTAAGCCTGTTGTTATAACTGAATGCATCCTACTGTAATGGTTAGAAAATAAAATATTTTTAAAATAGGCCTCTGTTACTTTTTAACTTTAAAGAAATAACTAAAAGCAAACAACATCAAAACTCAGAGAATTATTTTTTAAAATTCCATAATAAGAACTGTAAAAAAATAGGAGAAACTTTCTTTCTAACAGGAGCCTATTTCTAGAAACCAATTAAATCATTACAAGTAATAACAATTTCTCTTTACAGAGTACCACATGCCAAGCCATGTGCTAAGCATATTATATGCAGTATCTCATTTAACCCACACAACAATCTCATCAAGAGGGTTCTATAAATATCCTCATTTTACAGATGAGGAAACAAAGAGTCCAAGAGTTTAAATAATGTGTTTAATGTTGCACTGTAAGAAAAAGACTGAACAAAGACTGAGTCCTGATCATCTAACTCTGAAGCTCCTACTCTATACCAGTACACACTCTGCCTTTCTAAGCAAGTGGCATGCATAGCTCTAATCCGTACACCACCTTACCAGGTAGGGCTAACAGTAGATGAGGAAATTAACGCTCACAGACATTATGTAACACGAGGGAGGTCCCACAGCTACAAAAAGATAAGCCACAGGGCACAGAGCGTCGTCTCAGAGATTAACGGGCAAGATGATGAATACATGGAAAAAGCCACCAAAGCTTGGCACTCAAAGAGCCCTTAATAAAGATTCCCAGTTCATAAAAAAAATTAGCCGGGCGTGGCGGCAGGCGCCTGTAATCCCAGCTACTCGGGAGCCTGAGGCAGGAGAATCGCTTGAACCCAGGAGGCAGAGGTTGCACTGAGCCGAGATCGCACCACTGCACTCCAGCCTGGACGACAGAGTGAGACTCCGTCTCAAAAAAAAAAAAAAAAAAAAAAAAGATTCCCAGTTCATCACCTTCTTTTTGTTCTTGAAGAACTAAGGCCCAGAGAAATTTCTTATCTTGCCCAGGGCAACACAGCCGGTAGGGGCAGAGGTACAACAACACAAGTCTTTGTTAACCAGCATGTTTTTCTAATACATAAGACTGCCTTTGATGAACTGCATTTGCAGGGCACCTGCTGAATACACTTGATATGGGAACTTTTTCCTGTCTTAATGGAGTAGATCCAGCCTCCAGTACCTGTTTGTCTTAATATAGTCCCCTAATTTTCCCTACAGAAACAACCTCTTTCCTCCTGTGTGCAGCCTTGAGAGGGCTGGTAAATCCCTCTCCCCTGGACATGTGACTTCAGTCACAACAATTGAAATTTCTCTCCTGGGAATTTGTATTTTGTCTATGCTTTATTTTGATAATAAATCTTTGTTTTTCCCTAAGGAATTTAGAGTCAATTTCCATTGTCCACAACCTAAGAACCTATAACACTTAAGGCCTTTTTCAGTTGCAAGTGTTAGAAAACCCAAGCCAAACACACTTAAGCAAAAAAAAAGGAAATTTAGTGTCTTAGATGAGGGATCCACAAAGTATTGCTCTTGTGCCAAGCCCTCCCTACAACTCCCTGCCTTTGTAAGTAGTTTGATTGGAACACAGCTAAGCCCGTTGGTTTATGCATCACCTATAGCTTTCGTGCTCCAATGGTAGAGACCAGTAGCTGTGATAGAGATGATATGACCCACAAAGCCTAAAGTCCTTACTATCTGGCCCTTTACGGGCAAAGTTTACCAATCCCTGACTTAGGTAGATTAAAAGGCGCCACTAGATCAAGGGACTCAGATGACATTTCTAAAACCCAATCCGTCCATCTCTTGGCTTCTGTCTGCTTTCTTCCTTGTGTTAGCTCTATTCTCAGGCTCTTTCCTGTGGTAGCAAGATGACTGTATCAACTCCAAACCACATCTTCTCAGCTTCATCCTCTCCACCAGCAAATAAAATTCTTGGGCCAGGCCCTCACTACTCCTAATCAGCCTTTCACTGTGGTCCCAGGGGTGATACTTGCTGATTGCTTTAAGCCAATCAGGATTAACTGCAGCTGAGAGTGTTTGCTTCTGCTCCTAAATTTCCTTTATCCCCTTTATTTCATACAGTGCCTACTCAAGAGTTAATAATCCATTTTATTCCCAATCAGGAGAGAAAAAAGTGATGAGTATTAATGGCTTCTATTATTAAAGAAAGCCTTGATATATGATTTAGTATTAGGACCTTTCTAGTAAAAAATCAAGAAAAGTCAAGGAAATCAGTTCTCATCAGGCCAAGCTCTCATGAACAGCTTCCTTTGTTATGTTTAAGCCTCTGACATTTGCTACATAATTGAAACCTTCTTTTTGGCCTTTCCCTCCCATTTCCCTTCTCTCTCACCTGTCCTGTGACCCAACTTCCTCTCAATTTCTCTTCATTTTTCCAGATATCCAGGATTCTTCCTTGGCTATACTCCATGGCTGCTCAAATCTCTGTCTCCCTACACTACCTAACCTTTCCCCTGAAATCCTATCCTAGTACAAATTTGTGCACTCCAAAATTTCCTCCTTTTCTTTTCTGCACCAACCACTTGCACTTTTAGTTAGATGCTAGACAAGCAAATAGATTAAACTGAATTACATCAAAATGTCCATCGCGATTCATAGCTAACAGTAGCTCCACATATCCATCCCTCTCAGGCACGTTGAAAATGAGCCCAAACGAACACCAACTGGCAGGACTTCGCAGATTCACCAAGTTTCGGGGTTGGAAGGAAATTAGCCAATGAATGCAATGGTTCTCAACTGGTAGATACTAGTGGGAAGTGTTACAAGCAATATGGTGTAAATAGTACCAAATAATTCATTTAAATTATTGACTTAAAAAAGTAAAGCAAAGATAGGTAAATGGAACTCCAGTCAGGCACTTAACAATGGAGACACATCCTGAGAAATGTGTTGTTAGGTGATTTCATCATTGTGCAAACATCACAGAATGTACTTGATACAAACCTAGATGGTACAGCCATTGCCACACCTGGGCTATATGGTATACATCGCTCCTAGGCTACAAACGTGTACAGCGTATTACTCTACTGAATACTGTAGGCAATTGTAACACAATGGTAAATATTTGTGTATGTAAACATAGAAAAGGAACAGGAAAAATATGGCATTATAATCTTACAGGACAACCATCATATATGCAGTCATTGACCAAAAAGTTATTATGTGGTATATGACTGTATATTAAAATTAGAGACTTCTGTTTATCAGAAAATGCCCATAGCAGCTAAATTCTCATATCTAGACTATGTAAATAACTTTCGCAAACCAATAAGAAAACTTGACACTTGAACAGGTATTTCACAGAAGTGTCAGGATATTCAGGTGGCTAATAAGCATATGAAAAAGTGCATACACTTATTAACCCACTGGGAATATGCCAATTAAAACCACCAGGAACCAGAATAATGAACAACTGGAACTCACATCACACTGCTCATGAAAATGCAAATAGGTATAGCCATTTTGGAAAACTATCTAGTGTCTGCTAAGCTGCTTAGTACCTGCTGAACATGGACAACCTAAAGCTGAACCAACGTTTCTACTCCTAGGCATATTATGGAACTAGCCAAATAACTCCAAACACAAACTCAACTTATGGGGAGTTACAATTTAAAGTCTGTAGGAAAAGCGACAAATCTCAAAAAGACCTTGAACCTTCCTTCAATTGTCCATAAAATACAGTATACAGACACACTATCTCTACCATTTGGTGCATGCTAAAGAGTTTACATAGCAAAGTTCATTTGATCCTCACAATTCTACAAGACAGGTTCTATGAACCCCATTGTAGGGATGGGCTCGGAGAGGCAGAATAACTTGCCGAAGATCACACAGCTAAATTGAGAGGGAGCTGGGGTTTAAGCCTGACCCCAGTCAGTGTTCACACGCTTATCCATTCCGTACTACCTCTCCAGCTGGTTGCCCTCACTAAGGCAGACAAGCCCTGTAAAGGCAGAGAAGACAGAAGAACGTTTGAAGCTTCCCTGTGCTCCCACTTCCCATGGCCCTATTTCATTCATCAACCCAGATGCTAGCCTTTTCCAGAAAGTGTTGGTTTGGGTTCTCCTCTTCTCCAGTTTCCCATTCAGAGCCTTAGTCTAGACTAGGAGTGAAGCCACCTCTGTACAGATTATAACTGAGGAAACTGTGACAGTGAAAAAGATCAGACCTAATTGACTCCATCTTGCTTCTAACATTTAAGCTGTCCTTGTTCATTCCTAGGCATAAGCTGAACTAACCTTAGGAAGGAATTTAGTTTATAGTTTGACTCTGAAACAAAATTGATAGTAACCCTTTCCCAAAAAGACCCCCTTCTTGCCTGGGGACCAGTCTGCCTTTGTAGGACTAACAAATTAGCTACCAAAGTAGAAATTATGTTTTAGGGGTCATGCAGCCTCCGGCTGCAAGAGTCTGACCCTTCCCAAATTGCTCCTAGGGATAACACTACTATTGTAAAACCTAAGATCAGTGCTTGAGATATTTCGCAGACCCTGCACTGGATGGATCAGCTGACACCACCCAGACCGGTAATCTGGCTCAACCAGTTCTGTGAACTGACCCAGGAACAGAAGACAGCAAGAAAACTTCATTTCAACACCCCCCACCGCCCCCCCGCCCCCATATGCTTCCATTTCCAACCTGACCAATCAGCACTTCCCACTTCTCAAGCCCCTACTTGCCAAATTCTCTTTAAAAACCCCCATCCCCAAATGCTCAGGGAGACTGATTTGAGTAATAATAAAACTCTGGTCTCCTGCACAGCTGGTTCTGCGTGAATTACTCTTTCTCCATTGCAATTCCCCTGTCTTGATAAATCAGCTCTGTCTAGGCAGTGGGCAAGATGAACTCATCGGATGGTTACAGGAGGAGGTGGCAAACCACAGCCATGTCCAGCAGATCACCTGTTTCTATAAAGTTTTATTGGAACACAGCCAGACCCATTTGTATCCTTTATTGCTACTTTTGCCCTACAATGGCAGTGCTGAGTAACTTCAACACAGACCATATGGCCCTCGGTGCCTAAATTATTTTCTATCTCGCCCTTTATAAAAAAAGTTTGCTGATTCCTGTCCTAGACCAATAAACTTCCCCTCAGTCAATCCCCTATAACAACCAGGAGGAGGTTGATTTTGTCACATCCTGGTCCTGATAAGCCTCCTGGTCACTCAGGCTCCATCTCCGTGAACAGACATCTGGAGGCTCTTAGTTCAGAAGAATTCTGAGGGGCTCCAAACCTGTTTTCTGCTCCTAACAGGCCCACCCACTTCTTAGGTAGCTAATCCTCAAAGAGCTTGTTTCAGGCAAGGCAACTACACTCATCTGTGTGAACTGCGTTTATGTCTAATTATCACACAGCACAATATTGATTTTGCATATCCTTTACATACATTTTGCATATCCTTTAAATTTGCTGCAAGCTTTCTTTGATCTCAACACTAAAGTCTGCTCATGCATATTCCACCTTCATAACTAGTTGCTTGTGGAATATGGCCAATTGCTCACAGTTTATACAAAATCAGAGGGAACACTGGTCAGGAGTACTGAACTATTCTCTCATACTCCAGATTAATTCTAACGTGTAGCTGATGAAAGGATATTACTACAAAGCTAACAGCCCAAAAAGAAGTTCACGTTTTCAAATGAAATATCAAGAGACAATTATTAGTAAGTTTATGGACTCTGTAGTGATTTAATACTTCCAAAGCCAAAAATATCAGCTTAAATAACTTCTGTCTTGACTAAAGCCTTCAGCAAAATAACATTGGGATTTCCAAAATACATCTATACATCAAATCAAAATACAAAATACATCAGGAGAGGAGGCAAATATGCTTTCTTATCCTAAAAGTTCAATTAAAAACATACACTTTTAATAATAACAGCTACGCTTTTCTAAATTCTTACATTGGACTAGACTCTGTTTTTGCATGCATTAACTCATTTCATCTCCCCGACAGTCATAAATAAGCACGATTACTATCCCCATTTTACAATGGAGGAGACTAATGTGTAGTGATTAAGTAACCTGCAAAAGTTCCTAGTGCCGTCTAGATAGCCCTGTTCACTCCTTTGTGCCCTACAGTCCTTATACACACATCATAAAAAGTTGCCAATGCCCATTTTCTACTGTGAGAAATCCAATTTAGATGAAGGATTCTGCTATATAGTTATACAAAAAGTATACATTGCGATGCTATTAGACACCAGGCGCTGTTCTATGTTTTGCAGTCATGATTTCACTTCTTCCTAGCAACCTCCGCAGTCCTTGCATTATCTTCATTTTTCAGTTGAGTGACCTGAGACTCAGGAGGTGAAATAACTCGCCCAAGGTCACATAGATAGTAAATAACAGAGCAGGCACTTAATTGGGGAATGGACATTTGGATGTCTGCAAAGTGCTTTGAGACCCCTTAAGGAAAGCGCTGTCTTCATACATCAACGAATCTAGTTGAAGACGTTGGGCTGCGATGTGTAGGATGGAGTAATATTGTGGGTCAGAGCGGGGGCAGGGCTAAACAGCTGTACTTACTAAAAAGAGTAAGGAATTTGAAGTTCCCCAGAGGCAGAGCAAAAACAACACTGGAGGCTGCTATGGGGCAAAGGGCATCAAGGGGAACCCTTAAAACATAGCCAAGTGGGACTTTAGAGAGAAGAAATCCTGAAAGTTGTGAAAGTGGTTTGCAGGGATGTGCAGGTGCATGTGTGTGTGTGTTGAAGTATGTGCAATATACATCCCCTCACCCCCTCCTCAGACCTCACCAGCTCATTGTGAGCCAAGTCCACTTTACTCACTGATGTGTGGGGAGATTCTTTTCAGATAACTTAACCCTAGCTGTTGACTGTTGCAAGGCAAAAACAGAGATTGCTCATGTGGGTACAGGAGCCCAAGCCCAAGGGACCAGCTGACCTCCCATCCAAGTTATGTAAATAATTTACAGGGAACTTATTTCAGTTCCTTCTTGCCAACTACATGATTCAATTGAATTAGGTCCTCTTTAGTACCAGGCACTAAACAAATAAACGAAAAGACTCATTACAGGGTATTTGAGACTAAGTTTCTACACTCACTATCAAACAGGTACCTTATCCATGTTAATTATTTAACCCTCACAATCCTATGAAGTAGAGATATTGTAACTACCATTTTACATCAGAGAAACTGAAGCACATGGAAGTTAAATAACTAGGTCATAACCACACAGCTGTTAATAAGAGCACTGCTGGGACTTGAATTCAGGCAGTGTGGCTTCAGAGCCCATGATCTGAACCACTACACCAAACTGCCCAGTGCATGCTGCCTAGAGTGTCTTGGAGTGAGGAGAAATCAGCAATGGCAGTAATTGCAGTGCCTTCTAACCTCCCACCTCTAGTTCCTGAGTTGACCATGGACAAATTCTATTTAGTATTCTTCCTCAAGGTAGATTGAACTGGAAATGCAGACAAGGTCAATCATGCTGTGAAAACTACAGGTTGGCTGCTTCTCGAACCTTAATTTGAGGTGCTTGGCTTTTTCATACAGGAAAAGACATTGGGAATGAACTTGGACTCACAAGCCAGATGTCCAGTCCCAGGTCCCTCCATTCTTAGAGCATCTCTGCCCCACTCCCCATTACATCTGTCATTGGCTCACCTGCTGCTTCAAAAGGAGACAGCATTTGGCTACCCAACAAAGCAAAGTGTCTCCAGCCAGAATGCAGGGACCAGGACAAAAACCATCTTTGATATATCAAACATTTTAAAAACTTGAAACACACATAACTCTTCGAGCCCCGAATATTGGTGTAGCTTAAAACTTCTTCCTCAAGGCAGGATGAAACATGTAATAATATAAAGGGTTAGGAAATCCCCAATAGCACGGCTGATACCTGCTTTTTTCTCACCCCAACCAAGATTAAATCATCAAGAAGGAAACTTTAGGTACATTTCTTGACCAAGGTGTAATCTGGTTTTCTTTCTGTGAGACAGAAGACTGAGAACTAACAATTTGGTGCTGCTGAAGGTAGCTGTGAGGGGGTTCCTATTAGAAGAACTATTAACTTTTAGAGTTGTTTTTACAATGGCATTAAGCCATTTGCTTTGCAATTACACAGGGAATAAACATTAATAGGACGTTCTGTGAACACAGCTGCACACCGACATCTGGCATTGCCTCTGGAATCCTAGAGGATACATCTGTCAGCAAAGCGGCTCCTCCGGAGACCCCCACACTCAGCCCTTGGAAGCCGGAATGGAAATGCAGCTGCTGCATCACACAGCAAAGTCAGAAAAGGGCAGGTTGCCCTGCCCAGGCTGAGAAACCATAGACTTGGTTCTATCTCAAGTAGAGGGTTCAGGGTCTGTGCTCCTCACCACAGAGATGACTCAAACTCATAAAAACAAACACTAAACTCTATTGAGCAACTACAATGGGCCAGACACTGTGCTGTGCACTCTGTATGTTATACTTCATAATAGCGAGATGGGTAATAGCAGTATTTCTGTTTTACAAGGGAAGACAGAGGCTCAGAGAGGATGAAATAGGGACCTAAGCCCACGTGTTCAGTAAGTGGCAGGGCCAGGACTTGAACATTGGTTTATTCTGATGGAGGAGACCATGCTCTTATCCATCACCTTATACCGCCTCTGAAGTGAGTGGCAATGAACAGCTGGTCCAACAGATCATACAACACTCTGGCTGGCTCAGCCCTTAGCAGGCATACTTCCAAGCACCTACTTGGTGTAAAGCACACCTGCTGAGTGAAATGTAGACAGCACAGCAGTGCTGTGTTTAGCAGATGGAGACGGTAATCTCTACCTTCAGAGTACACAACCCCTGTTCTCCCATTTGTACTTTCCCATCTTTTCTTCCCCCACTTTTTTTCCCTTTCCCAAAGTCATGGTAAGATACACTCAGATGACTCATGATCTGAGGAACAAAGCAAGTATTTTAATCAGTTGCCCCTATGTCTTCCCCTCCTTGAGTCTTTCTCTAGATGTCTAGGTATATACAGGCGATATATTTACGTGCTTCTCAAAAAATGGTATTCAGTAAAAATTCTCTCTCCCACTCACACTCCCATCTACCCTGTTCCTACTCCCAAGCCATACCTATTAGCATTTTCTTGTGATTCTTTCCAAACTTCATGCATATACAAGACACTACAAATATGTTATCTCCTCTCACTCCTTCCCATTTCACTGGCACTTTTTTCATGTGAATATTCTGGGGGGCATCTTCATTCTCTTTTATAGCTACACAGAGTTATATTGTATGGATTTACCATAATATATTAACATTTAACCTTTCCCACATTACCAAACATTCAGATGGTCTCCAAGCTTTTGTTATTCATAAGTTGATACTTTGAACTCCTTAAATCTATACCTCAATTGGCTAGAGCTCAGAGAGGAGAAAGATAGATAGACATCCAAAATTCCAACACCATCCACCACTAAAAGCTCTCAGAGTAAAAAAGCAAAACATTCAGCAAAAGCCCCTGTGTGAAAAGATCTTACTATGCCAGGAGACTGCCATATCTACCTTTTTCCAAAGACCCCATTTCTCCTCAGCCCAGAAAAAAAAGTGACATCTTGAACTAGGTAACCCATACATAGAGCATTAGTGCTTAATGTCTTAGAGTTTTCATAAAAGTAGTAAACCTCCCCAATTTTTTTACCATAACTTCAGATGGTTTGTTAAGCTAATATAAAATTCAACCCAGCATAGCCTACCAACTCAAGAGGGGGCCAAGCAGGGAGGCCTTTGCTTCTTTGGCTGGGCCCATTAGGAGCCAAGCAATAGCCCTCTCCACTAAGACATTTGCTCCCCCCCGCTCTGCCCCATCCAAGCCAGGGATGCTTGCCTGAAGTTGTGAAAATGTCGTGTTGGTGCTAGATATGTCACCAAGAAGTGGTATTTCTTCTTCTACCTCTTTAAGGTTTTTACTAAAAACTGCTAGGCCAAGCAGCCACACCTTAGAATGGGACTAGCACTGAACAAAATGAGAATTAAGAAACTTTGAATACCCTTGACATCCTTTCCTTCCCTAAACTCAATTGCTGCATTCCCAAGCTCTTCTTTCCTCCCATTCTCCCTGTAATTGATGCTATGGGGTGCATTATGCTCATGCACATGGAAGGCCAGAAAATTCAGGATTGATGTTCCTGGGAACATTCTTTTTTTTTTGGAGATGGAGTCTCACTCTGTCACCAGGCAGAGTGCAGTGGCGTGATCTCGGCTCACTGCAACCTCTGACTCCCTGGTTCAAGCGATTCTCTTGCCTTGGCCTCCCGAGTAGCTGGGATCACAGGCACACGCCACCATGCCCAGCTAATTTTTGTATTTTTAGTAGAGACGGGGTTTCACCATGTTCGCCAGGATGGTCTCAATCTTCTGACCTTGTGATCTGCCCACCTCGGCCTCCCAAAGTGCTGGGATTACAAGCGTGAGCTACCGCACCCAGCCCCTGGGAACATTCTTAACCAGTGACTGAGGAAGTTGCTGTATAAATATTGCAAGTCCTTTTCCTCTTGGGTGGGAGAACTCTGGGGTGCATGTTCCATGCTGGTTCTGGGAGTCCCCTGGTAGGATTTAGCTTCAGTCACCCACATGGGTAATTTTCTTGACAATTCATCTTTTATTGGCTCTTTCCCTTGCCCACCTAACTTCCTTAGTGTGTAACAGTAACCTTCCAAATAAATTACTTGCATTTGTATCCTTGTCTCAGGGTCTGCCCCTCAGTGAATTCAAACTAAGAGGCTCTACTTCGCCCCCATTAAATGCTCTCTGGGTGGACTCTAATGGGCTCATTCTTATTAAAGTGTAAACAGCTCCTAAGGATCAGGGGAGTGAGTTTCAAAGCAGAAATATACTTAAGGCAGTAGTTCTAAAGCAGTGGGCTGGACACACAGGAGTTCTTGATGGGCTTGCTGCCAAGTTTTGATCTAACGGTAAAATCTATTTTTGCAACAACTGATTGTACTTATCGTTATTCACTGCCAGACAGAGTTGTGAACCCAGAATACCCTTGGGGACAGAGTAAATTGGGTTACCATTTGCAGCACATATGAGTAAAGAAGCCCAGCATTATGTTAAGCCACAGATTGATGATATGTTCTTTTGAGAGGACACAACAGGCTTCCAGGTCAGGATGGTAAATTGTTCTGCTCTAATAGTGATGGTGCTGGTGGTAGTGGGGATGATGGTGGTGGTGGTAGTGGGGATGATGGAGTCATTCTTTGACATGGAGTCAAAGAATTGCCACATAACTAACAGGATAATCATGGGTGATGTACAGACACTTTGAGACATCATAGAACTGTAAAAGTGACTGTGTTATCATTATGGTAGACTTGTTGAGTATGGGTGAGTCTCTTCATCCCTTTAATCTTAGAAGTGTGCCTAAACACACACACAGAATCTTTAATTGTGGCTTTCAGATTACAGCCAGTGAGAGGGATCTGGAAGAAAGAGAAGACAAGGAAACATTTTCGGAGACTTTGAAATCATATACCACCACCACCATCATCATCCCCACTACCACCACCCATCATTCCCACTACCACCACCACCATCATCCCCACTACCACCACCACCATCATCCCCACCACCACCACCACCCATCATCCCCACCACCACCACCACCATCATCCCCACCACCACCACCACCCATCATCCCCACCACCACCACCACCATCATCCCCACCACCACCACCACCCATCATCCCCACC
The DNA here is from genome assembly GCF_028878055.3 of Symphalangus syndactylus. NCBI lineage: Eukaryota > Metazoa > Chordata > Mammalia > Primates > Hylobatidae > Symphalangus > Symphalangus syndactylus. The sequence goes on from NC_072428.2 coordinate 20,022,096, forward strand.
ACCACCACCACCCATCATCCCCACCACCACCACCACCCATCATCCCCACCACCACCACCACCATCATCCCCACCACCACCACCACCCATCATCCCCACCACCACCACCACCATCATCCCCACCACCACCACCACCCATCATCCCCACCACCACCACCACCATCATCCCCACCACCACCACCATCCCCACCACCACCACCACCATCATCCCCACCACCACCACCACCATCATCCCCACTACCACCACCACCATCCCCACCACCACCACCACGATCATCCCCACCACCACCACCACCATCATCCCCACTACCACCACCACCATCATCCCCACCACCACCACCCATTATCCCCACTACCACCACCATCATCCCCACTACCACCACCACCATCATCCCCACTACCATCACCATCATCATCCCCACTACCACCACCACCATCCCCACTACCACCACCACCATCATCCCCACTACCACCACCACCATCATCCCCACTACCATCACCATCATCATCCCCACTACCACCACCACCATCATCCCCACTACCACCACCACCATCATCCCCACTACCACCACCACCATCATCCCCACTACCACCACCACCATCATCCCCACTACCACCACCACCCATCATCCCCACTACCACAACCATCATCCCCACTACCATCACCACCCATCATCCCCACTACCACCACCACCATCATCCCCACTACCACCACCACCCATCATCCCCACTACCACCACCACCATCATCCCCACTACCACCACCACCCATCATCCCCACTACCACAACCATCATCCCCACTACCATCACCACCATCATCCCCACTACCATCACCACCATCATCCCCACTACCACCACCACCCATCATCCCCACTACCACAACCATCATCCCCACTACCATCACCACCATCATCCCCACTACCATCACCATCATCATCCCCACTACCACCACCACCATCATCCCCACTACAACCACCACCATCATCCCCACTACCACCACCACCATCATCCCCACTACCATCACCATCATCATCCCCACTACAACCACCACCATCATCCCCACTACCACCACCACCATCATCCCCACTACCACCACCACCATCATCCCCACTACAACCACCACCATCATCCCCACTACCACCACCACCATCATCCCCACTACCATCACCATCATCATCCCCACTACCACCACCACCATCATCCCCACTACCACCACCACCATCATCCCCACTACCACCACCACCCATCATCCCCACTACCACAACCATCATCCCCACTACCACCACCACCATCATCCCCACTACCACCACCACCATCATCCCCATTACCATCACCACCATCATGTTCACTACCACCAACAGTAAAAGACTTGGTTCCAAATAAGGAATGTTTAAACTGACTGTGATATTCAGTTCTCAGGTTTACATGTTGATTTTCTTTGAAAAAAATCCCATCACCAAATGTACAGTTTGAAAACCATAGATATGCCTGATAATTTTATTCTTAAAATTACCCCTAATTTGCAGGTGAGAGAAATTAAATGACATGCCTGAAGCCACAGACTAGACGTGAGCTAAACTGGTACACAGCTGTGGTCCAAAACCTCACCATGTCTAGTGCTCTTTCTTCTACATTACTCTACATTTGCATATTGATGATGAAACACATGGTTTAGAAATTTCTTGGCCTTGATGCTTGTTTTGGTGAGAATAGGTCAGAAAACAGTTTATAGAAAGTTCTTAGAATTTAGGCTGCTCCAAGAAACTCACCAAAACAACTCCAAGTCATTCCCTCCCTAAGCCATACTTAACACTTGTTATTCCAGGAGCTGCTTTGATGAGACATATTCTCACAGCTTATCTAATGTGTCTACACTGTCCATACACTTTTCTGAATGTCGCCAAATTTCACCTGTATCAGTCTACTATTGCTGCAATACTGCTGCAAAATAAAAACTTTGTGACTGAGGAAAATAAGCCTTTCTTTTTCTCACTTACAGATCTGCAGGTTGACTAGGGCAATTCTGCCTTAGTTCAGGTTTGTGTCTGTTCCATGTGACTAATTCTGGAGCACAGGGAGAAAGGGCAGTGGCTACCCAAGTTATGCTCTTCTCTTGGCTGTCAGAATAGCAGAAGGCCAAGCCAAAGAGTGCAAGCATTATTTAAAGCCCCTGATAGAGTCACATCTGATCACATTCCGTTGACCAGAACAAGTCAATGCCCAAGCCCAGAGTCAGTGACTCAGGAAGTGTACTGTGTCCCAAGGTGGAAGGGAAGTGAGTGAAGATTTACTGAACAATACCTCAATCTATCACATCAGCTAAAAATGTGATTCCCATGAAGGGCGGTCAAGCAGGTCCTTCCAAAGTCCTCCAAATCTAAAATGCAATACTATTAATCAAGTTAGTCCTATAAGCTGCCAGGAGGAGACCATCCCAAAGGGACCTTTCCTGAGAGACCCAGGGGGAATGTGTAATGGCACTCTTCCAGGCTAGAGACAGCAAGGTAGAAATTATCTAGTGGAGACCGTGGCATTTCAAAAATCAACGACTTCACTTCTAAAAACCTGCCCAAACCAAACTTTCAAATCCCCTTTCTTTGAGGATTGCGGCCTGAAGATAGAGAGAAAGACCAGATGTGGATTACTTATATTCTCCATCCTCAATAATCAATTTCTAACAATGGAAGTCTTGACAAAGACACAGAACAGCGCAGCAGCTAAAAACAGACTACTGAGTTTCACAATTGCATGTTTGAGTCTCTACCAGTGCTGGACACATTGGTTCTTCCTTCCAACTCCACAACATCAATTTCCCCTCTTTCTTCCTAATAAAATCCCAGTTTTGCTCAGGAAATGTTCCTCCTCAGAGGACAATGACCCACCTCCAGCACAAACCCCAGGGATAGACCTAGAGGGAATTCCATTCACCTTGCCAATGATTGGTTCCCAAATAGGTAAGTGACCTAGATTGGGCCAATGAGACACACAGTGTGCCTGTGGGGGAAAGTTTGCTGGAAGGAAGAGAAAGGGATTTCAAGAAAAATTTCCTCACTCCAAGGAGAAAACTCTAGAAATAAACTGTCCCTCTCTTCTTGCCCTGGACGTAGCAAAGGGAAATGTGGGGGGTACTTTTATTTTTTAAACATTACACAATTATTACATGTTCTTTTTTAGCACTTTGAGAAAATAGAGATAAGCAATACAAGAAAAGGAAAAGGAAGTTCACACCTGATCCCATCGCCCACAGAAATCGCTGTGAACACTTGTGCGTATTCTTTCAGACTTTTTTGGTGGTGGTTGCTTTGAAAAGGAAAAGGAAACAGAAAAAACCTGGTATCCTCATGCACTGCTTCTTGGAGGGTGCATTGGTAAAGCCTTTATTAGAAGGCAACTTTGCAAGATGATTAAAAAATAATAATAATGAACCTCCCCTTTTGCTCAGCAATTCTGCTTCTAGAAATCCATCCCCTGGAAGCAACAACGAAGGTAGTAGGTACATGGATTCAAAGTGCCAGCACCCACTACTCACAAAGCAAAGACTTGGGACCAACCCAAATGTCCATCAATGACAGACTGGATTAAGAAAATGTGGCATATATATACCATGGAATACTATGCAGCCATAAAAAAGGATGAGTTCACGTCCTTTGCAGGGACATGGATGAAGCTGGAAACCATCATGCTCAGCAAACTATCACAAGGACAGAAAACCAAACACCACATGTTCTTAATCATCGGTGGGAATTGAACAATGAGATCACTTGGACACAGGGCAGGGAACATCACACACCAGGATGGGGGGCTGGGGGAGGGATAGAAGAAATACCTAATGTAAATGATGAGTTGATGGGTGCAGCAAACCAACATGGCACATGTGTACCTATGTATCAAACCTGCACTTTGTGCACATGTACCCTAGAACTTAAAGTATAATAATTAAAAAAAGAAAATATGGTACATATACATAATGGAGTACTATTCAGCCATAAAAAAGAATGAGATCCTGTCGCTTGCAAGGAGATTCCTGGCTAAGTGACATAAGCTAGGCCCCAAAAGACAAAGTGCCAGCACCTTTCTACATACCTTATGTAATTCATTCAGTCCTCACAGCAATCTTACTTTATTTAATAACAGCTTTATTGAAATATAATTCATATACTAACTCAGTCCATTTAAACTGCTATAACAAACACCATAAACTAAATGGCTTATCAACAACAGAAATTTGTTTCCTACAGTTTTGGAGGCTGGGAAGTCCTAGATCAAAGCACTGGCAGATTCAGTGTCTATTGAGGGCCCACTTTCTGGTTTATAGACGGTGCCTTCTTGCTGTATCCTCACTGTGGAAGGGGTGAGGGGTCTCTCTCCAGCCTTTTAAGTAATGGCAAAAATCTCATTCAGGAGGGCCCCACCCTTATGACTTAATCACCTCCAAAACCTCATCACATTAGTAATTAGGTTTCAATAGATGAATTTCAGGGGGACGTAAATATTCAGACCACAGAACCTACCATACAATTCAACCATTTAAAGTGTACAATTCAATGGCTTTTAGTATATTCACAGATAGGTGCAACCATCACCACAGCAAATTTTAGAACATTTTTATCACCCCAAAAAGGAAACTTCATACCCATTAACAGTCACTCTCCATTTCCTCCCTTCCCACTCAACCCCAGCCCCTAAAAACCGCTTATCTACTTTCTGTCATTATACATTTGGCAATTCTGGACATTTCATATAAATGGAATCATATAATATGCAGCTTTTTATGACTGACTTCTTGCACTTAGCATAATGTTTCAAAGGTCATCCATGTTGGATCCTGTATCAGTACTTCATATCTTTTTAATGTGACATAATATTCCTGTGTGTGAATATGCCAAATTTTGTTTATCTCTTCATTAGTTGATGAACAGTTGGGTTGTTTCCACCTTTTGGCTATTATGAATAATGCTGCTATGAACATTTCTAAACAAATTTTTGTGGCAACATGTGCTTTTATTTCTCTTGAGTATATACCTATGAGTGGAATTGCTGGGTTAAATTGTAACTCTGTGTTAACCTTTTGAGGAACGCCCGGACTGTTTACAAAGCAGCTGCATCATTTTATATTCCCACCAGCAGTGCATGAGGATTCCAATTTCTCCACGTCTTCTCCCACACTTGTCATCTGTTTTTAAAAATTATATCCATCCCAGTGAGTGTAAAGTATGTCTCATCATGGTTTTCATTTGCTTTTCCCTGATGGCTAGAGGAAGATTATTATCATTACTTTCAATGTACAGATGAGGAAACTGAGGCACAGAGAGGGTAATTAATTTATATATCATGGCTTAGTAAGTGTCCAAAATTGTGTGTGTACAACAGTCCATGCAAAAGGAAGTTCGCTGCAACACTATTTGTGAAAACAAAAATTAGAACTGTATGTTTACTAGCAGGGGTTTATCCCCGCAGAGAACCATTATGCAAATATTAAAGCATGAGGAAGGACCATTTATGCTGACACACAATGAGCTCCAAGACATATGGTCAGTGAAAAAAGCCAGCCACAGAATCAGATGTACAGCACAAACCTGTTTGTATTAATACATATATGGATTGGAAGGCTCCTCACCAAACTGTTCACAATATCCCCTAAAATAAAAGCTCCATGAGAGCAGGGATTTTTGCCATTTGGCATATGGTGAATGGCTGTATTGCCAGCCTTCAAACAGCACAGAATAACAGCTGAATCTGTTGTTAAATGAACAATTCCTTGAGACAGAGGAATGGAAGGCAGGAATATATGTAGATGAACTCATTTTATTCTGCAGACCCATGTCCTCCATACATGAATTCATGTAGTAGTTATATTATTTTTGACACAGAAAAAAAAAATGAGGAATTCTTGAGGCCTTTAGCAAGAAAACGATGAGGTCCCCAGAGAGTTGGTATATAACTGAGGAATGGCCTCTGTCTCTTCTGAGGATGCTGCGAGGACCCTCCTGGGCCACAGTGTCCCTCATTTCAAGTGAGTGCAGCTCTCACCCAGCTGAGCTCCACCTCTTAGGGTTGAATTGGGGTTGATTAGCTGGTGGGGCAGACATAGGCCTGCTCCTGCCCTGCTGGACATCCCACCCTGATCAATAAGCTATTCTTTCAGTTAACAGAAATCCAATGTTGGATTGCTAGCAGTGAATCTTGTTTTCATGCCTGAGAAGATCTTAAAAATCAATAAGCATTAGAGGGACATGACCATGTATTGTTCGTTCTACTGTTTTTTCAATATTTGTTGAATTTTTCATTCTGGTTAAGCCCTCTGAAGAGGCCCAAGGATCAAGGGCTTCTTGTGAAATACAGACAGGTGCATACGTCACATCACTCAAGGCTAATGGCAGGTGAGTGAGTAGAGAGACAATTAGGGAAGGGACCAGGAGCTGTGGTTTGGCTCTGTTTTGCCAGTCAAGTCAGGATAAAGGAACGATCTCTATTTTACAACAGGTGCAGATTACAAAATTCAAACAGTGAAAATGGCAAGTTGCACCAAAAGTGAGGATTAGCGGAAGCCAGGAAAGAGATACGTAAGTTGGGTGGACAACAGGCTGCTCCTCACAGTTGAAGGGGATGTTATGGGTCTGATAATGTCTTCTCAATTTTTTTATGAGCAAGGTATCTCCACATTCTCTTACTCTAGCCCTTTTCTCTTGCCAAGAAGGCACAGAGCTAGGTGTTCAGTGGGGTATGGATTGGGCATTGTCTTTGACTTCCCTGACACAACTGTTCAAGTACCAAGTCCTATTGATTTCACTCCAAAATAACTTTCTGTTACATCTGTTTCCCTCCATCACCACTGTCATTGTTTTAGTTCAAGTCACCAACACCTTGAGTCTGGATGTGTACGGTTGCTTCCTAAGCTGTCTTCCTGTCTTGAGGAAGAGTCCTGCTTCCCTCCACTTCCTTCTCCACACAGAGAGACTAAACTCAGTGCTGCCTTGCGATTAGGGCAGCGTGGGCTCTGGAGCCAGGATGCCTGGGCTCGAGTCCTGACTTCTCCAGATACGTGACCTTGAGCAGGTGACTTCACTCTTCTGTGCCTTGGCTGGCTTCTCTCTTAAATAGGGGTGCTAATCTGCACATACTTGATAAAGGCATGGTGAGGATTAGGCAAAGTGCTTAAAACAGGGGCTGCCAGATCCTAGCAACTGCACACACGTGAGCCAGCATCTTTCTTTTTTATTTTTATTTGGGACGGAGTCTCGCTCTGTCACCCAGGCTGGAGTGCAGTGCACTGCAAGCTCCACCTCACTGCAAGCTCCACCTCCCAGGCTCAAGTGATTCTCTTGCCTCAGCCTCCCAAGTAGCTGGGATTACAGGTGCCCGCCACCATGCCCAGCTAATTTTTTGTATGTTTAGTAGAGATGGGGTTTCGCCATGTTGCCTAGGCTGGTCTCGAACTCCTGAGCTCAGGTGATCTGCCTGCCTTGGCCTCCCAAAGTGCTGGGATAAGAGGTGTGAGACCCCAAACCCAGCTGAGCCAGCATCTTTCTGAAATGAAGCCCCCCTAGTTATGCTGTGGTTGGGACAGAGTCCAAACTCCCCCATACTCCTTATAAGACTCTATGGGACCTGCCTACCTTTCTCTTCCCATCTCTTGGCGACTCTGCTTCACATTTGACACTCACGTTAAATGTCTTTTTGTTCCTCTAGCAAGACAGGCCAACAGGCCTACACACAGGCGGTTCCCTCTCTGCCTAGTACATTCTCCCCAAAATTCTTCCCCATCCCCCCTTCAAGGATCACTCTTCCTCAGGTCTTAGATGCTGTTTTCTTTAGAAGCATCCCTCATGCATCAAATTCTGATTAGAGGCCCTTCATTGTGTTCCTATGGCACCCTTACCTCCCATCAATGCACTTGCTACTTTATATTTTACAGTTTTTACTACAAAATATTTCACACACAAAAGCCAAAAGCCAAAAGTATAGTGCAATAATAGTACAGTAAACTCCCATATACTCCCAACAATTGGTAACGTTTTGCCATATTTGCTCATTCTCTTTCTGTCTCTCCTCTCTCTCTGTATTTATTTGTTTCCAAGCAAATTACAGACATCATGACATTTCACTCCTAAATATTCCAGCTTGCATCTCCCCAAAAGAAAAAAAGATGAGGGGGTATTCTCCCACTTAAAACACAATACTTTCATCACACCTTAAAAAATTAATAATTCTCTAATATCACTGAATTCTTGGTCTACATTCAAATTTTCCCAGTCATTTTCCAATTCTCTCTTAGGGTCTTCCTGCTCCATTGCATTTGAATTGCTCCTTCATTGGCCCAAGGGCTCTGTGAGGAATGGAAGGTGTCCCCTCTGCTCTCCTCTCCCAGCATGCAGCTCAGGGCAGCCCCTCTGTATGTTTATTAAAAGAAAGGACAACCCCCTGACCCCCCATGCCCCACTTCCCCCAGCTGGGAAGGGTCCTCGGCCCCCTACACACACACTGACCCATCATGGCATAGCATCCCTTCTGTGGTTCAAGTCGGAAACCTGAAAGACATTCTAGACCGACCCCTCCCTCAGTTGGCTGCCACTCTCTCCAGCTTAACCCCTCCCCATTCCCATGATCTCAGCCAGGGCTTCGGTTCTGCCCTTCATCTTCCCTCACCCCTCTCCCTGAGCCTTGACGCCTCTGATGCTCAAGTGTGTCCCCGTCCTGCCTCAGAGTTCCCTCTAAAAGACAAACCCACTCTGGTCACAACTCTGCTTCAGACCCTTCTGTGGCCCTGCCAGGGCCCAATCTGCCTACCAAGTTCCAATCTGGCAGCTCCTCCACCTTCTTCCCCCTCCCTCTTCTGACCCCTGCCCTCCCTTGACCCCTGGTCTGTGCTTGAGCAGTTCAAAATCATCCATAGGTCTCCAAGCACACCATGCTTTTCCATTCCTCCACACCCTCTCCCTGAACCACCCGCTTCCAGTGCTTTACCTTTCTCTGAGAACTGGAGAGAAGCTCAGACATCATTTTTCCCAGGGCCCATTCAATGACCTGCCTTTTCCTGGCAGAGAGCCCACAAAAGTCTTGGGCACAATAAATGTTTGTTGAATAATTGCTGAGGGAGTGAACAGAAATATCATCCTCCCCTTCCTCCCTGGATGGAGGCAGCTGCAGCTCCAGCCCATCCCAGGCCTGTGCTCTGGGCCCCAACTTCAGCCCAGCCCAGCCCAGCCCAGCCCAGCTCTGCACGGCTGCCAGATGAACCTGACACAGCCTTGGCAGGCAGCCTCTGAACCACTGCCAGGCCCATAGGTAGCTTTCCCTTTCCTAAGGAAGAATGGGCAATGACAGGCTTGGGATTTTTTATTTGTAAAGAAAGTAATTAAAAATCTAAACAAAAAAGAGGTTTTTTTTTTTTTTAAATAGTTTTATATTCGGAAGTCCTCTTTAGGTTAAGTACCTCCTGGGAGCTAGAAGGTGAGATGATATGGCCCCTTCTGCCTTGAATAAACTTCTCAGAATGCAATATTGCTGATATAGTTTGAATGTTTGTCTCCTCCAAATGTCATGTAGAAATGCGATTGCCAGCATTGGAGGTGGGGTCTAGTGGGACATGTTTGGGTCATGGGGGCAGACCTTTCATGAATGACTTGGTGCTGCCCTGGTGATAATGGAGTGAGTTCTCACCCTGTAAGTTCACAAGAAAGCTGGTCGTTGAAAAAGAGCCTGGCACTCTCTTGCACTCTTTCTCGCCGTGTGACATGCTCCCCCCTCACTTTGTGCCATGAGTAAAAGCTCCCTGAGGCCTCACCAAAAGCTGAGCAGAAGCAAGTGCCATGCTTGTGCAGCCTGCAGAAAGGTGAGCCAAATAAACCTCTTTTCTTTAAAAATTACCCAGTCTCAGGTATTCCTTTAAAGCAACACAAAATAGACTCAAAGAATTGTTTTTATGCATTTCTACAAAAAAAAAAAAGATATTTCACTTGTACTTCATTATTCTGCTGATTAAATTATCGTGGGGCAGGGATGGAGGACTTCCAAGTAGTCAAAGAACTTTCCTGGGTACACAGAGCTCATCTCACAACATACCTAAGAAAGCTTCTGATGCACCTGTCACTCCTGTTGCCAGCCCCTGCATCACAAGTGGTGCAAGCAGCAATGAAGTGTTTGTTGTTGTTGCTGTTGTTTACTTTTATAGCTTTCTGCTAAGAAGAAAACGTTTTACCAGCACAGACCAAACTCCAGTAGGTAAAAGCTCTAAGAAGCCTAGATGACGAAGGCCCAGAGAAGTAAATAATGAAGTGGGTTAAAGCTTGAATCTCTACTCCCCTCCCCGCCACTCGCTGAATAATCTCTTTTGGGTGAATTCGTTAACATTTCTGAGCTCCAGATGCCTCTTCTATATGTAGAAGAACTCCTAGGGTTCTTTATGAAAACTAAATGAGACGTTGTTTGTGTAGTGGGAAAATGACTATGGTCTTAGTTCGGGTATTGCCAAGGACAAAGGACATGTTTCAAAGTGAGCTGCGACACTGAGACCATCATGCAGGGCTGACAAAAGAAGTGGCATGAAGCTGGTTTCCCTCTTAACTGACCATCTCCAGCCCACAAAGACGGCTGGGTGAGAAGAACAGTTGGTGGTGTAGAGGAGGAATTTTGGAGAAGGCGATAGGAGCACTCCAAGTCCCAATTGCCCACTACCCACCCTCCAAGAGTGGCCTCCAAGATGCTGTGTCCCTGGAGGTTGACTGTCACTGAGGGCTGATGTCTGAATCATGTCTGCGAATCCCAAAATACAAGAGAGATGGAGTGATCAGCTGGAGTGAAGAGAACGTGGTAGCTTTGGATTTCCTGGGATAGTGAAACTTGAGTATTTTCCATAAGCCAGAGATGTACCGTGGCCAACCTGTGGGATGTGTAGGTCCTTCTGACAAGGACCACCAGGAGGAATGGAAATTTACCTTCAGAAAAAAGCTGACAGCACTTGTTGTGGCCTCAACTATCCTCCCAAAATTTATATGATGAAGCCCTAACCCCCAGGACCTCAGAATGTGACTGCATTTGGAAGCAGGACCTTTAAAAAGTGTGATTAAGTTAAAGTGAGCCCCTTAGGGTAGGCCTTAATCCTCTCTGACTGGTGTCCTTATAAGAAGAGGACATTTGCACATGCCACGGGACACCAGGAATGCACACACAGAGGAAAGACCATGTGAGAACTCAGTGAGAAGGTGGCCATCCACAAGCCAAGGACAGAGACCTCAGGAGAAAACAAACCTACCAACACCTTGATCTTGGACTTTTAGCCTCCAGAACTGGGAGAAAATTAAGTTCTGTTGTTTAAGCCAGGGGCCCCCAACTCCTGGGCCATGGACCAGTACTGGTCTGTGGCCTGTTAGGAACCAGGCCACACAGCAGGGACAGAGAGAGCACGAAGCTTCATCCATATTTACAGCTGCTCCCAATCATTCACATTACCACCTGAGCTCCGCCTCCTGTCAGATCAGTGGCAGCATCAGATTCTCATAGGAGCACAAACTCTATTGTGAACTGCGCATGTGAGGGGTCTAGGTTGCATGCTCCTTATGAGAATCTAATGCCTGATGATCTGTCACTGTTTCCCATCACCCCCATATAGGACTGTCTAGTTGCAGGAAAACAAGTTTAGGGCTCCCACTGATTCTACGCTGTGGTGAATTGTATAATTATTTCATTATATATTACAATGTAATAATAATAGAAATAAGGTTCTCAATAAATGTAATGCACTTGAATCATCCTGAAACCATCCCCACCCCGGTCTGTGGAAAAAAGTGTCATCTACAAAACTGGTCTCTGGTACCAAAAAAATTGGGGACTGCTGGTTTAAGCCCCTCAGTCTGTGATATTTTGTCATGGCAGCCCCAGCAAACTAATACGGCACTGCTTAGATGTCAGGGAACTAAGGAAGGAGTCTTATTAGGCAACCAACTTCAAGGGACCAGCAACTCAGAGATCCCCAAAGATGAGAAATAATGGTGCTCTCTGAAGTATCCACAAGATTGTGCCTAGAGAGAAAGAACTAGGTTTATACACCCACCAGAACCTGCCAGTGAAATGCCAGCTTGCCACAGCATTAACCAAGTAAGGACTTCCAGCTCCTTTCCTGCCTCTTCTCTTTTCCCCTTTCCCCTGCCAGGAGTCAGAATCGTCAGTAAGCCAGAGGAGAGAAGGATGGAAGCTTAACATGGGAAATGAGAAGCCCCTTTCCAAGCTGCAGGCCCCACTGGAGGAGGGAGAAAAGTCTCCACTGGGAACCAAAGTTGAAGATCTGGCAGATTCCCTGGGACTGGACATCCCAATTGCTGAATGAGGCTGTGCTGGAACTAAAGTGACTGAAGAACTTTTGATTCCTGAAGGGGGCCCAGAAGAGATGTGGACCTACCTTAATTTTCATCCCAGGGCAAGGGAAGAGTGAGGACCCACTGAAAAAAATCAGGGACAATGATAGGCAAAAATAAAGTTTGCTTCCATAATATACCGTGAGTCCTGTGTATTTGACATATGTTCTCCTACATATGAGGCAACTTAGCCTGGTCTCTGGCCAAAAAAGAGATGCCACTCATTGAGCAATTCTTATCCTTTCAAATTCCTTCACTGTCATCATTGAGCAATGCCATCTTCTTCAAGCAAGACAAAAGCTGATGCCAATAGAAAAATCATTTAAAACAAACAAACAAAAAAATTCCTTAAGCTGTCAACTTGAGTGCAGATGTTCTATGAAGCCAGAAACTGAATGTCACTCTCTATACCCCATGACCTAGAGAAGCAGAATAACTCCAGACCAGCAGGGCTGGGCGGGCCTAAGATTCCCATAATACTCAAGAGAAAACTGAATTCAAATCCAGGCTCTGCCATTTAACAACTGTGTGACCCCGGGTGAATGACTTAAATTCTCCGTACTTCAATTTCCTCATCCATAAAATAGAGATTATAAAGTATCTATCTGATGAAATAGCTGCAAACCAGTTAGCATGCTACCCGGCACAGGGCAAAGGACTCACAATACACATAGCTATCATCATACATCATTGCCTCTCAAAGTGAAATATTGTGATGACCATGGTTTATTAGCAGGATGTTGTAAAAAAAAAAAATGCTTTACAAGGGGCATGATGATGAAAAGCACAGATTCTAGAACCCGACTGCCTGGGTTTGAATGAAGCAAGAATCTGAGGCACGTTGTATAAGGGTTTGCTATCATTACTATTCATTCAATGAGAGACATACAGTAATAGGTATACATATGCAATACATAGAGAAAGAGCTTAGTACTAGCAGCTATTATTAAGGCAACAGTCACCTCAATAAATCTACATGGGCCATGAAGACCCTGGTCACCCAGAGATATCAGAGGCACTGAACAGGGCCAGACAGACAGAAGGTATTTTCCTAACTGGGAGGCTGCTGAACTTGACCTCTGTTGCTTTTCATTATTTATTTAACAGCAAATAGTGGCTCTTCAGAAAACAGGATGTCTTGAAGCCAGAAACCCATCCTCCTTGGGCTGGATACTCAGCCATCCCCTGCAACCCCACCCCCTAGCCCCAAGCTCTCATTGTCTCTCTTGTGTTACCTGGTCTGGTTTCTTCTTCCAGGGCAGGTGCCACCTTGCTGGGGAGAGGTGAATGACCATGGCCTTCCAGCCTCCTGAGAAGGGGATGTTCCAGTGGGCCCAGAGCTCTCTGGGCCTGGTTCACCACTCACTGACCTGGGGCCTGAAGACTGACAGAGAAGCAGGCAGAAAATATGAAAAGCTGATACCCACTGCAGGAAACCATTGTTTAGCCCATTCCAGACTAAAAAAACAAGTGCAACATTGGAGAAAGGAGGGTAAAGTGTCATTCGGGGCCATTGTTACAGCGGCTGCTCTGTGTGGTGGGGAAACAAAGCAGGCCTGTGTATGTGAGGACAATGCTGTTGTGTTACTAGCTGCTTCTGTGTTACTCCTGGGGACAGGAGGATGAGAAACGAGGCCACAATATCTTCCCTGGTGGACTTCACTCATCATAGGAGCCAGGCCAATCAGAGCTGGGAGAGGAATTTTGGACATTCAGCCCATGGCATTATGTAATAAGGGTCAGGGGACGTGCCTTCAGGTGTGACCACCTGCCTATTTGTTAGTCTTCTATACATGAGAGATCACAAATGTCCCTCTCCTCTTCTCTTACTTGCTTTCAGAAACTTACCCCAAGTTAGAACTGTAAAGAATGAGACATATCATTTCTCTAAACACAAATGTCATCCACTTCAACGCCTAACTTTTGTGATGGGACATCTGGCTGGGACTAATCCCCAGCCATGCAGCATGTTAGCAGAAGTTGGCAAGACTAGATGAATATTATAAAGCTTGCACCCACTGAATCCCCATAATGAACCAGACACTAGGTCATGAGCAACCTTGCAAAATGATCTCATTTGCTCCTGACTTCAAATTCTGGCTCGGCAACTATTACCCATGGACTGTGAGCAAGTGTTTTCTCTGGGTGCTAGTTTTCCCATCTGTAAACTGGGATTATGATTGGGTTCCTATGAGGATTAAATGAATTAATATATGCAAAACTCTTAGAACAGTGGCTGGCCCATAAAAGTGATCAAGAACCACAAATCACAAATTAGATGCCCACGTTACACCTGAAACTTGCTTGTACTCATGAGGAGATGGTATGGGGATGGCTGGAAAGCCAGGATCCCAAGTGTCTGTATTTAGGCCTGTTACCTACTATGGCCTAAGTTCACCCTGTTAGATCCCTGAGGGAATTGGGCACTAATAAATATTCTCAAGTATGAGACAGGTGACAAATGTGTGGAGAGGGCCCACTGTGATGGAACAGTGTGTGGTGGGAACTGTGGGGATTTGAAAGCTCACACCAGTCTTCAGGGGGCAGCCAGGGCTCAGCCTCAGCCAACTACTGCAATGCAGAAAGGTGGAAACAGCATGGTTGGGCCTGCACATTTTTAAAGAAAAGCCAGAAGGCTAGATTTTTTATGTCAAGTTTTCCAAGTTTGAAACACTATGGACCAAACACAACATTGTTAATGCAACGTGAGCCCTAGATCATGCAGTTTGTAATGCCTGATCTGGAAACAGACAGCATTTCCAAGCCAGTGCAACCCTGCTGACACTCAGAGCTTTTGTCCCCAACTTGCACTATGGTCTGAGTGTATGCATCCCCCACAAATTCATATGTTGAAATCTTCACCCCCAGGTGATGGTATTTGGAGGTGGGACCTATGAGGAGTGATTAGGTCATGAGTGTGGAGCCCTCATGAATGGGATTAGTGCCCTTATAAAAGAGGCCCAAGAGAGCTCCCTTGCCCACGGCCACCATTGGAGGACATAGTGAGAAGACACCATCTATGAACCAGGAAACTGTCCTCATCAAACATAGAATCTGCCAGTGCCTTGGTCTTGGACTTCCCAGCCTCCAGAACTATGAGCAACACATTTCTGTTGTCGATAAGCCACCCAGTTTATGGTATTTTGTTGTATTAGCCCATATGGACTAAGACGCCTGGTGAGCTGATCAAAGCCACTCTTTGACCTAGAGCAAGGGGCATAAAGTCAAAAAGATTGATCAGCCCTTTCCCCTTGCAACCCACCCTCATCTCTGGACTGAGATAAAGGTGAGGAAAAGGGAAACTAGGGAAGTAACAGGAGGGTGGCAAGGGCTCTCCTTAAAGGACTACAGGACCCTTGGCCTAATCCACCTCCTGCAGGCATTCCTCTGACAAAGAAGGCAGCCAGCCTTAGTAGTGAAACCAAAGGGGAGAATAGGAGTTTATTTAAGCTTCTGTAACCTTCATCAGTTACCTCAAATGAACCAAAGTAGCGTATGTGACAAAATGTGTTTGCTATGCAAATGCAACTTCAAAACAAGACTGCTCACAATGAGATACCACTTCATACCCACTAAGATTGCTATAATCAAAACAGAACCAGTGACAAAATGTGTTTGCTATGCCAATGCAACTTCAAAACAAGACCACTCACAATGAGATACTGCTTCATACCCACTAGGATTACTATCATCAAAAAGGCAGAGCCAGATGCAGTGGCTCCCATCTGTAATCCCAGCTACTTAGAAGGCTGAGGCAGGAGGATCGTTTGAGGCCAGGAGTTTGAGACCAGCCTGAGCAACATAGCAAACATATGTTTTAGAGACAAAACGTATTTTTTGTCTCTAAGAAAAATAAAATCAAATTAGCTGGGTATGGTTGTGCGTGCTTGTAGTCCCAGCTACTCAGGAGGCTGAAGTGGGAGGATCAATTGAGCCCAGGAGTTTGAGGCTACAGTGAGCCATGATGACACCACTGTACTCCAGCCTGGGTAAAAGAGCAAAGACTCCCATCTCTCTCTCTCTTTTTTTTTAAAAAAACATGTTGGTGCAGATGTGGAGAAATTGAAACCCTTATACACTGCTTCTGGGGACTGTAAAATGGTGCAGTCACTTTGGAAAATAGTCTTGTACTTCCTCAAAAGGTTAAACACAGAGTAATCATATGGCCCAGAAACTCCACTATTCCACTCTTCAGTATATACTCCAAGAGAAATGAAACCTATGTTCACACAAAAACTTTGTACATGATTGCTCATGGCAGCATTACTCACAACAGCTAAAAAGTAGAAACAACTCAAATGTCTACAACTGATGAATGAACAAACTATGGTATATCTATACAAAAACATATTATTCAGCAAAAAACGAATGAACTACTGATACAGGCTATGACATGAATGAACCTTGCAAGAAGTTTCTCCTCTTATGCTAAGGAGAGGAAACGAGTACAAAACATATGATATGTGGTCTTTTGTACTCTTTTCCTCTGCTTAGCATAAGAGGAGAAACCATATCATATGATCCAATTCATAGGAAATGTCCAGAAGGCAAAACTATAGAGACAGAAAGTAGATTAGTGATTGCCTAGAGCTGGGTGTGATGGAGAGAACTGGGGGCAGAGGTGGGTGTTGATAGCTAAAGGATATGCTGTTTCTTTTGGGGATGATGAACATGTTCTAAAATTAATTGTGGAGATAGTTGGACAACTCTGTGAGTATACTAAAATCCATTGAATTGTACATTTTAAATGGACAAATTGTATGGTATGTGAATGTTAATTCTATTTCAATAAAGCTATTATTAAAAACCCTCAATATTAAGATTGCTGCCCTTAATCATTTTCTACTAATAAATTCTGTGTCCATATCCCTCGCTTCATATCTGCCCCACTGGAGAAATCAGGGCAAGTGTTCCAAAAGGCTGATTTCCTCCAAGGCTCAGGGCTCAAACTCTGGGGACTAACTGGCCTAGTTTGTCCAGAACTGTCCCAGCGCTAGCCCTGAAAGTCCTGCATCCCAGGAAATCCCTCATCCCTGGGAAAACTGGGATGTCCAGTCCCCCTCGTGCAAACCTTTGCCCACAATACGGGAAAGCTCTGCCCTTTAGTGTTGCCAATGACTAGAACTGAGAATCCACATAAGCAATCCTTCCCCTTTTAGGGTATAAGTCATCCTTGAGCTCCCCCTAATGGCCAAAAGGTATTTTTATTATTGTTCCCATTTTACGGATGATGAAACTGAGGTTCCAAGAAGGGAAGTAATTTGCTAACAGTACACAGGAGTCGGAAACTGAACCTAGGTCTTTTTCCAAAGCCCAAGGTAGCCCTTCCACTCACTCATTATATTGTTTCTCACCACCACCAGATTGATTGTCCAGGAATACTCTTAGATTGTTCTTGCTGCCTGAGGAAGGTAGTCAGACACGCAAAGAGAAGAAACATGAATTTACAGCCGTGGGACAACAAGGAGACATGTACAGCCTGACGGTTAACAGTGCAGAATCTGGAGCCAGACTGCCCACATTTGAATCTGGGCTTTGCCACTACTTAGCTGTGTGACCTCAGACTACTTAATCTGCCTATGTCTGTTTCTCCATATGTAAAATGGAGATAATACAGTGTGTGTGCTTATATATGTATATGTACATACGTGTGTATGTATATATGTGTGTGTATGTATATACATATGTATATATATAATATCATAGGATAGGAATGGGAAGTAAATAAATCAGTAAATGTAAGGGCTTAGAACAGAGCCAGGGATATAACAAGTTTATTAAATAAATGAAAGTCAGCACTGATGCCTATATTCAGAACTGGAAACAAATCAGATTTGGCCTAATGAAAACCAGGCAATGGAACCAAATCATAGAAATGAACTCTGACATTCTGTTTTGTTCCCACCCATGAAAATGTTTATGGTTTAGAAATTGCTGGACATTCTGCAGACCATAGACAAACCTTTACATGCAACATGGCACTGGCAATCTGGGCAGCCCTACCAAAATGGGATGACATGGTGCCATTCATACCATACCAGCCCACGAGAGCAAGGAGAGCCGGGAATCCTCCCGCTGAAGCAGCTCCTGTCGCTCAGCTCTACTCTCTGAACTAGATGGGCGTGATGAACACCATTTTACAGAGGTGGAAACTGAGGCCCAGAGAAGTTCAAGAATTTGTACATGGAAAAGTTAATAATGTGTAGAATTAGGATTTCAACTCAGGTTGAATTCTAAAACCCCTATGCTTTGCTGCCACCATGCATTAATTACTATTGCTGTATAACAAATTACTTCAAAGCTTCATAGCTTAAAACAACAAACATTTATAATCTTAATAGTGTTTGAAGGCCAGAAATCCAGGCGTGGCTTCACTGGGTGGTTCTGGCTCAGAATCTCTCATGAGGTTGCAGTTAAGCTGTTGGCCAAGACTACTACCTTCTTAAGGCTCTACTGGGCCTAGAGAATCTGCTTCTAAGGTTGGTAATGAGGTTGTTGGCCAGATGCTTCAGTTCCTTGTCACCTAGGCCTCTCTGTAGGACTGTTTACAACATGGCAGTTTGCTTTCTCCAGAGCAAAGGATTCAAGTGAAAGGGAGCAGGGCACATGAGAGAGCACCCAAGCCAGGAGAGAGGAACTTCAGTCTTTTTGTTTGTTTCTGGTGCAGTCTTGTATAACCTAATCTCAGAAGTGATATGCCATTCACACTCACCATTTGCTATTGGTCATGCATACCAATCCTGGTACAAGGTGGGAGGTGTCTACACTAGGTTGTGAATACCAGGAGGCTGGGATCATTGAGGGCCATCTTGAAGGCTGATGACCACACTCCTCATTACTCTAAAGTAAGACAAGAAGGCACAATCCTGTAAATACCAAGGCAATATCCTCAAATAAGTCACAAAAGTTCATCTTAGTCTAATCACTTTTTTGGGTGGTTGTTTATTTAACAAATATTCAATTAACCCAAGGCAATGGGCCCAGCCCTATAGATACAGGCAGGAGTTAAACCTAGTACCTACATTGAGTTATAACAGAAACCAGGAATCAGGCCCTGAGGGTTCATGGAAAACAGAGGCCAAGAAAGAGAGCTAGAATCAGGACGCTGTGACAAAATGGTTCTGAAATCTTCTAATCCAGGAATGGGTTCCTCCTTAGACAATTTGATTTTTGTTTTCCTGGGCCTTGACAACATCCCCACAGAAAATGGAGTAGGGGAAGGGGAACGGGGAGGAGAGGAGACAAAGGAACAAATGTCCTTAGCAGCTTACCAGTTCCTGGAATTTCACAAATGGGCATTCTTTCTTAAGCTTGAATATATCAGAACCCATTTTTTTGAGCTGGCATTTGCTTTAAAAAAAGTGGAGGGCAGGAAAAGAAAAGAGCCACCCACATACTAAAGGTAGATAAAGGAAATGTCTGTTTTGATGTATGGTCTCTGAGAACAGGGCAAATCAGAGTCCAGTACTGCCCATGCAAAATCACTCTTTACAATTATATTCATTATAATTACCTTTTTGAATAAAGGAACTAAATCATTTCCATAAACCTCCTCCCCCATCTCACCCCTGTATAACAAGAACCTAGCTAGGTAGTAGCTTTCATTCCATTCCTCTCTTGTCCCCTCTCCCAAACACTTCCTCACCTGCTCTTGGAATCAGATCTTCTCTATGACTATGGGAAAGTTACTAAAAACCCTAAATGATTATTTCCCAATCTGGATAATACTAATAATACCAGCTCCAACCTACTACATAGGCTGAAAAACTATACACGCAGAAGTAATTTTACATTCTTCAAGACAGGATATGTGTGTGTGTGTGTGTGTGTGTGTGTGTGTGTGTGTGTGTCAATTCCAAGAAGCCCGATATGCACAGCCTCATTTTCATTCCAAACACTGGTACGCTGGTCACTCCTGAACAACTACGTTTCCAAGGCGCCTGCCAAGCTTGCAGGTGCATTCCCCAAATGCGCCAGCCCACTCACATGGGTCAAGGGAAAACCTGTTTCCCTGACCTGGTAAGTAGACAAGTCAAGCCAATTTCCTCCCCGAGTAAACCGTCTTCCGCCCTGGTCCCCCTAGTCCTTCGGTCCTAGAGTCCCGGGGTTTAGCCATCCAGCCGCCGCGTCCGTCTTGATCCGCGCTCACTGCCGCAGCACCACAACCGAAACGTCTTCTTCCACTCTGAAGGACTACAGCCCCCGGCAGGCCCCGAGACAACAGCGAAAGCCACGTGACTTCGCTTCGCTGGGTGCCGCGGTCATGTGACTTCGGGAAGATGGCTGCCCTGACAGCGGAGCATTTTGCAGCACTCCACAGCCTGCTCAAGGTAAATCGAAGGGATGGGGACAGCGTGAGGTGGCCCTTTGTCTCCGAGACTTTAGACGGAGCAGGAATTGGGAACAAATTGACCCTGGTTTGGAGCCACAACTCTGCTGCTTGTTCTCTGTGTGATCCCAGGCAAATCGTTGCGTCTTTCTGAGCTTTTAAAAAGTAAGAACAAAATATTATTTTGACAGGAACGTAAGATAAAAAAAAAAAAAAAAATGGGCATGAAGGCGCCGTACAACCTTCTGCTATTAGTCTTTGGGATTGATTTTCGGTATTGGTGCATTGAACTGGTAATTGCTAGACCCACGTTGTCAGTTCCCCATTTCATCCCGTAGCCCCTCCTGCACTGCACAATTAAGAAATTATCTCCTACTGCGTCCGCCCAGCCCTCCGAATGACCTGTGCGTTCAATGTTCCCTTGAGGTCCAGATTTTCCCTACTCGCTTTGACCTGTGAAAGGGGCGGGACACACTCCTGATAATCATTTGAAAAGTTGTGAGGTTGAAAGGGACCTACTTCATAAGGCTTTGTAAAGCTCAAATGAAGTATTATTATTATTTCAGACGGAGTCTCGCTCTGTTGTCCAGGCTGGAGATCAGTGGCGCAATCTTGGCTCACTGCAGCCTCCGCCTCCCGGGTTCAAGCAATTCTATGCCTCAGCCTCCCGAGTAGCTGGGATTACAGGCGCCCGCCACCAAGCCTGGCAAATTTGTGTATTTTTAGTAGAGACGGGGTTTCAACACCTTGGCCGGGCTGGTCTTGAACTCCTGACCGCGTGATCCACTCGTCTCCGCCTTCCAAAGTGTTGGGATTACAGGCGTGAGCCATCGCGCCTGGCCGGAATTATTTAACATGATTTTCCCTGTAAGAGAAAGGGCAGCTTTATTTTCCTTCGTAGAACTTGTCGCTAGCTATTTGCCCGTTGTCCGTCTGTTTCATAAGAATGTAAGATCCATCAGGGACCTTTCCTTTCTTCCTCTCTCTCTTTTTTTTTTTTTTTTGTAAAACACCAGGTGAAGAGGATTGAGTTACTTTCCTCAATTTATGGCACATCATCATCATCGGTCTATGTAATAGTCTCTGTTTTGTTTTACTTATTTATTTTTTAATTGCCTTCTCAGTGTTCATTACCATTCTCCACTCCTAAAGGGATCTACTCTTTTGTTCACAAGTGTTAATGCCCAACAAGTAGAACAATAATACCTGGCACACAGCACGTGCTCAATAAATAGCTGTTAAATGAATTAATAAATGAAGTAACAGAGCTGGAACTGGCAATCTAGGGCTCTCAGCTCCCAACCCAGTGCCTTTTCACCTTCATTTTGGCTGCTCTGTACCTACCGCCGCCCCCATGGTTGTTGGTCTTATGCACTCTTTTCTTTTAAAAACTGTAAAAGATTAATGTGTAGTATACATACAGAAAAGTGCATAAACCATACATTCACAGTTAAATGATTTATTACACACCGATGTAACCACCACCGAAGTCAAAAAATGAAATGTTAACAGTACCCCAGAAGTCCCCCTTTTGCCGCTTCTTTGCTTCCTCACTTTCTTCCCCAACAGTAGCCTCTATGTTTGCTTCTGATACAATTCATTTAATATTGCCCATGTTTGAACTTTACATAAATGGAATAATGCAGCATATACTTTTTTCTATGCCTGGCTTCTTTTGCTCACCATTATGTAGCAGTAGTTCATTGATTTTCATTGCTACTGTCCTATGTACTTTCTTTTCTTTTAAAAAAAAAAAACTTAGACTTTTTATCATGAGATAATTATAAATCCATATGTAGTTGTAAGAAATAATGTAGAGAGATCCCATTTATCCTTTACTCAGTTTCCCTCAGTTCTGCAGGATTCTGCAGAACTATACATAATATAGTATATATACTGTTATGTATAGTATGTATATAATATATGGTATACATACTATATAATATAGTATATCGTATACATACTATATGATATACATAGTATATAGTATACATATATAGCATACTTACTGTTATGTATAGTTCTGCATGGGGAAATTGGGTAAAGGATAAATGGGATGTCAATACCTAATGTCAAAAGTATTGATATTGACAGTCAAAATACAAAACATTTCCACCACCACAAAGATTCCTCATGAATAGCCACACCCTCCTTAACCTTTGGCATTATTCATTTCTCTAATTTTGTCATTTCAAGAATGCTGTATAAATGGAATAATACAGTAAGTAACCTTCTGAGATTGACTTTTTTCACTCAGCCTAATTTTCATCCATGTTGTGTGTATCAATAGTTCTTTCCTTTTTATTGCTGAGTGGTATTCCATGTAATGATTGTCCAACAGTGTTGTATTGTGTAGTTTTCAGCATGCACATCCTGTATTTCATTTTTTGAGCAATTGCAAATGGTTTTGGGTTTTTTTGGTTTGTTTGTTTGTTTTGAGAGAGTCTCGCTCTGTGGCCCAGGCTACAGTTCAGTGGCACGATCTCAGCTCGCTGCAACTTCCGCCTCCTGGGTTCAAGCGATTCTCATGCCTCAGTCTACCAAGTAGCTAGGACTATAGGTGCCCACCACCACTCCAGGCTGATTTTCTTTTTCTTCTTTTTTTTTTTTTTTTTTTTTTTTTTTTTTTTTTTTTTTTTGTATTTTTAGTAGAGACAGGGTTTCACCACGTTGGCCAGGCTGGTCTCTAACTCCTGGCCACAAGTGATCCACCAGCCTTGGCCTTCCAAAGTGCTGGGATTATAGGTGTGAGCCACCACGCCCAGCCCGTATTTTTAATTTTAGTGTCCACATGTTCATTGCTAATATATAGAAATACAACTGATTTATGTATGTTTATCTTCTACATGCAAACTTGCTAAACTCACTGTTTCTAGGAGTTTTTGGTATATTTCTTGGAATGTTCTACATAGAAAATCATGTTATTTACAAATAGAGACAATTTTATTTCTTCCTTTCTGATCTGCACACATTTTATTTCCTTTTCTTGCCTTATTTTAGTGGCTAGAATTTTCAGCACTGTGTTGATTCAGAGTGGAGAAAGCAGATGTCTTGCCTTGTTCTCAGTTTTGGGGGCAAAGCATTCAGTCTTTCACCATTAAGTATAATGTTCACTGTAGGTTTTTTGTAGATACTGTTTATCAAGATAAGGAAGTTCTCTTCTATTCCTATTTTTCTGAGGGCTTTTATCAAGAATGGATATTTAATTTTATCAAATGCTTTCTCTGCATTGATTTATGTCATGTGATTTTCTTTGTTAATGTGATGGATTACATAGATTTGCAAATACTGAACCAGCGTTGCATCTGTGGAATAAATACCACCTGGTCATAGTGTATAATTATATATAATATATAAGTATATAATTATATGTCTCTATTTGCTAATAAAATATTATATATATATATAACATCTCTATTTGCCAATATTTTCTAAGAATTTTCGCATCTATTTTTATGAGGGATATTGGCCTGTAATTTTCTTATTTTTCTGTACAATTTTGTGTGGTTTTGGTATCAGGGTAATACTAGCTTTGTAGCTATATAAAATCATTTAGAGAGTACTCCATCATCTTCTGTTTTTCTAGAGGAGATTGTATAGAATCAGTTCATTCTTTTCTTAAATGTTTGTTAGAATTCTCCAGTTAAACTATCTGGGCCTAGAGACTTTTTTAGGAGCCTTAAAATTGTGAATTTAATTTTCTTAATAGTCATAGGACTATTCAGATGATCAATTTTATATTAGGGGAGTGGAAGTAGTTTGTGTTATTTGAGGAATTGGCCCATTTTATTTAAATTATCAAATTTATGTTTATAGAATTTTTTATTAAGTTCCCCTTATCCTTTTGATGTCTGCAGGATCTGTGGTAATATCCTCTATTTCATTCTTAATACTGATAATTTGTGTCTCCCCTCTTAACTTTGTCGGTCTTGCTAAAGGTTTGTCGATTTTTATTGACATTGTCAAAGAACCAGCTGTTTGTTTCATTGATTTCTCTATTTTCAATTTCATTGGTTTCTGCTCTTATCATTGTTACTTCCACTGCTTCCTTTGGGTTTATTATGCTTTCCTTTTTATAGGTTCTTGAGGTGGGAGCTTAGATTATCGATTTGAGACTTTTCCTCTTTTCTAGTATATGCATTTAATACTATAAAATTTCATCTCACCACTTGCTAGGCTGTGTACCACAAATGTTGATATGGTGTCTTTTCATTTTCACTTATTCAGTGTAATTTTTAAAATATCCCTCAGACTTCCCCTTTGACATATGGATTATTTAGAAGTGACTGTTTAAGTTTATAAGTGTTCAGATATTTTTCTGTTACCTTTCTGCTATTGCTTTCTAGTCCGATTCCATTGTGGTCCCATAGAACACACTCTTCATTACTTCTTTTGAATTTGATGAAGTTTGTTTTATGGCCCAGAATATGGTATGTCTGGGTATGTATGTGTTCAGTGGACACTTGAAATGAATTTGTATTCTGCTGTTACTGGGTATTGTTTCATGAATATTAATTTAATTGATTGATGGTATTGTTGAGTTTCTTCTATATCCTTGTTAAGTATCTGTTTAGTTATGTCAATTGTTGAAAGAGGAGTGTTGAAGTCCTCAGCTATATTTGTCATTCGGTCTGTTTCTTCTTGCAGTTCTGATAGTTTTTGCTTCAGATATTTTCCAATTCTGTTGTTGGGTATATACACATTTAGGACATCTTCCTGGTGGATAAAATCTTTCATTATTATATAATGTCCCTCTCTGTCTTTGGTAATTTTCTTTGCCAGTGAAGTTTACTTTATTATTAATTTAGCCACTCTTACTTTCCTCTGATTAATGTTTGCATGATATACCCTTTTTCATTCTTTTACTTTCAACCTGCCTTATATCTTATATTTGAAGGGAGATTTGTTGTTGTTGTCGTTGTTGTTGAGACAGGGTCTCGCTCTGTCAACCAGGCTGGAGTGTAGCGGTGCAATCTCGGCTCACCGCAGCCTTGACTTCCCAGGCTTAAGCAATCTTCCTGCCTCAGCCTCCCGAGTAGCTGCTGCTACAGGCAAGCGCCACCATGCCTGGCTAATTTTTGTATTTTTTTGTAGAGAGGGGATTTTATCATGTTGCCCAGCCTGGTCTTAAACTTTTGGGCTCAAGCTATCCACCTGCCGTGGCCTTCCAAAGTGCTGGGATTACAAAGCCTAAGCCACCACGCCTGGCCAAGAGTTTCTTATGGATAGCATTTGAGTCATATTTTTAATCCACTCTGCCACTTTTTGTCTTTTAATTGGTACACTTATACCATTTACATTTAATATAATTATTTGTATGTTAGGGCTTTTAAGTCTACTATTTTATTTTTGTTTTCTGCCTGTTCTCTCTTGATTTTTCTTTCATTTTACTTTTTCTTGCCTTCCCATAGGTTATTTTAACATTTTTTTAGAATCCCATTTTGGTTTATCTGTAATGTTTTAAAGTGCATTTCTTTTTATAGCCTTTTTAGTCGTTGCCCTAATTACTACATTCTATATACGTAACTTATCACAGTCTATTGGTGTCATCATTTTACCAGTTAGGGCAAAGTATAGAAACTTTACCTCCCTTTATACCTCTTTATCTTCCCTCATTTATAATTGTCTTAAATATTTCCTCTATATACATTTAGAGCCACATCAGATATATTTTTTGCTTCAGCCTTCAAACATAATAGAAAACTCAAGAAAAGAAAGAAAGCCTACAGTATTTATCCATGTCTTTGTTTGCCCTGTTCTGACTTCCTGATTGTGATGGTTTATTTTAGGTGTCGACTTGATTGAGGGATGCCTAGATGGTTGGTGAAGCATTTTTTCTGAGTGTGTGAGGGTGTTGCCAGAGAAAATAGATGTGTGAGTCAGTGGACAAAGAGAGGAAGACCTGCCCTCAATGTGGGCAGGTACCATCCCATTGGCTGGGGACCCAACTGGGCCAAACAGGTGGAAGATGGGGGGGTTCCCTTTCTCTCTGTTCTCTCCCTTCCTTCTAAAGCAAGATGCCTTTTCTCCTCCTACCCTTGGACATCAGACTCTGGGTTCTTCATTTTTTGGACTCTGGGACTTGCACCAGTGGCCTCCCAGTGGCTCTCAGTCTTTTGGCCTCAAACTAGGGGCTGTACCATCAGCTTCCCTGGTTCTGAGGTTGCCAGACTTTGAGCCAAGCTGCCAGCTTCTCTGGTCCTCCAGCTTGCAGATGGCCTATTGTGGGACTTTGCCTCTGTGATCATGTGACCCATTTCCCCCTAATAAATCCCCTCTTACATACCCTGTTGGTTTTGTCTCTCTGGAGAGCTCTGGCTAGTACACTGGTGTTCCAGGGTTTCTTGTTTCATTGTTTCATTTCTGTTGAGAGAATTTGTTTTAACCATTCTTTTACAGCAGATCTTGTGACAGATATTCTTAGTTTTTCTTCAAATGAGAATGTCTCGATTTCCTCTTCATTCCTGAAGGATATTTTTGCTGGGTGTAGGATTCCAGGTTGACAGTTTTTTTTTTCCCTTTCAGCACCTGAAAAATATTGTTACTTCTTTCTTGCTTCCATGGTTTCTGATACGAAATCTGCTTTCATTCTAATTGGTTTTTTTAAATAGGTACGGTGTCATTTTTCTTTGCTTTAAATATTTTTTTCTTTGTCTTTCATTTTCGAAGTTCAATTATATGTCCTGGTATGAATTTCTTTGGATTTATCCTGTTTAGGTTTCACTCAGGTTCTTGAAATATATAGGATTATGTTTCTAAGTAAACTTGAGAAGTTTTGAGCTATTATTTCTTTGAATATTCTTTCAGTCTTGCCCTCTTTTATCATCTCCTTCCAGGACTCCAATGATATAAATGTTAGGTTTTTTTGTTGTAGTCCCACATGTCCCTGAGGCTCTGTTCATAATTTTGTCTCTTCTCTCTGCTTTTCTGATTGGGTAATTTCTACTTCTCTGTCTTCTGGTTCACTGATTCTTTCCTCTATTCTTTCCATTTTGGTGCTGAGCCCATCTACTGAGCTTTTTATTTTGGTTATTTTATTTTTCAGTTCTAAAATTTCCATTTTGTTGTTCTTTATATCTTCTATTTCTTGGCTGAGGAGGCAATTTTAAAAATTGTTTCAAGCAAGTTCATAATTATTTGTTGAAGCATATTTATCCTGGCTACTTAAAATTCTTTGTCAGATAATTTTAACATCTGTCATCTTGATGTTGACATCTATTGATTACCTTTTTTCATTCAGTTTGAGATCTTTCTGATTCTTGGTTTGATGAATGATTTTCAATGAAAACCTGGACATTTTCATATTGTGTTCTGAGAATTGATTTTATTTAAATTTTATGTTTTAGCTGGCTTTCTGTGGCATTGCTTAGGCAGGGGAAGGGGGTGCCACCTCATTACTATCAGTTGGGAGTTGAAGTCCAGGTTCCCCACTTGGCTTCTGTTGATACCTGAAAGCAGAGGTTCCTTGTTACCACTGGGTAGGGGTGGAATCTCTGACTCCACGTGGTCTCCACTAGTATCACAGAATGATGAGGCTTGTTACCAGCTGGTGGGGATAAAGGTCCCAGCTTCCTACTTGGCCTTCTCTGATACCTCCCCAGCAGGAGTGTTGGGGTACCTCATTATAGCCTCACAAGTCTTCTCACTCAGGTCTAGGCCTCCCACTCAGCCTTTGTTGACATAGAGGTGGGTGGGGCTGCAGTTTTTCTATGATATTTGGCTGCAGTGTAGCAGTTGTCATCTAAAAGTTTTCTGTCTTCCAAGGCTGCCCCTTTGTTGGTCCGTTAGCTGGACAGAAGAGCTATTTATTGTAGCGTTTTTTCCCCTCTGCATCCATTGTCATTTCCAGGTTGCCCTCTTCTTCAGCTGAAAGTCTGGGATATATGAAGCAAAAAAAATCCAGGGAACTCACCACTGTGTCATTCCTTGTATTATGAGGTCCCTAGCAGATCTGCCTCCTTCTCTCCTGCTTCCAGAGTCTTATGTATGTTTTCTATATAGTGTCCAGAGTTTTTGGTTGTACTTAGCAGAAAGATTAGGGAAAAGTACATCTATTTGATCTTCCTAGAATCCAAAGTCTTATGTACCTTTAAAATTTAAGTCTCAAAGGTATCATGTATGACTAAGACATTATTACTCAAAACATGTGTTTTCAGAGTCTGAGTTTTTTTTTTTTTCCTATCTGTGATTTAATTCATAGGCCTCCTCAAAAGATGTTGTCAGACAGCTGTGTCAAGAAAGCTTTTCCAGTTCAGCCCTTGGCTCGAAAAAACTCTTGGATATTACATGTTCCAGCTTGTCTGTGACCCAGGAGGAGGCAGAGGAAGTAAGTGTGGTCAGAAATGACCTTTGGCCACTGGCCCTCTTATTAGTCTCTTTCTTGACTTCCCAGTCATTGCCATGTCCAAGGAAAATCCCTTGAAACATCTGTTGACACTGTAGCAAACTTTGATAAATGGGACATGAATGGGAGAACTGTACCCAGAATCAGAGCTCCTGACCATTTTCTTTCAGACCTATTACCTAGACAATGTGGAACAAAAGCCAACCTTTCTGTGATTTTCTTTTCCAACCTGTAACTTGCTCATGCTCATAAATTGTTAGCTGGACGGCCTGCATAAGATTCAGGAGTAGCCACTGCTAGATTCCATCAGGCTTCCTGAGGGGTGCTTTGTGTATCTCACTCCCTCCTCACCCCTCTGTCCCACAGAAGGTCCCCTTCTCCTCAGCTCACCTGATCTCAGCAGGTAGCCAAGAGGGAGATTAAGGTAACTTGTGTTAAGTTATTATGTAGCAGTAACAGCCTTATCTTTCCAAGGCAAATATGTTTTTAAAACAGCAGTTTCTTCATCTAAATGGGCCTATGTTTTTGGATTTTTTTATTTTTGAGACAGGGTCTCGTTTTGTTACCCAAGCTGGAGGGCAGTGGCATGAACATGGCTCACTGCAGCCTCGATGCCCCAGGCTCAGGCAGTCCTCCCACCTCAGCCCCACGAGCAGCTGGGACTGTAGGCGTATGCCACGATGCCTGGCTAATTGTATTTTTTGTAGAGACAGGGTTTTGCCATGTTGCCCAGGCTGGTCTTGAACTCCTGAGCTCAAGCAATCCACCCACCTCAGCCTCCCAAAGTGCTGGGATTACAGGCATGAGCCACTGCACCTGGCCTATGTTTTTTGTTTTAATTCTGGACCTTGTTTATTGAAATGAGCTGTAGAAAAGTAAAAGGAAAAAGCAATATTTTGGAAGTGATTTGGAGACTTATTTTGGGTTCCCCCGAAAGTAGATTATTTGGGAGATGATTCTAGAAAACACAAAGCAGTGGGGAAAATCAAACAGGGAAGGCAAGTCAATAAAAGAGGATGTTAAGAGCAATTACTGCTATGGAAAACTTGGGATCCTGTAAGAAACCAAGTAGAACACCTCTCAGAATTGTTGCCAGGGAGGACAGAGAGGCTTGGCCATTTATCCATGAACACCCACTCTCATTGGTGGAAGGTTAACTTCCCTTCACTTCTGGGTTGTGTCAGGTAATCTGCAGTGATATCAGAGAAAGCCCTAAAGCAGGGAAACAGTTACCTCCAGAGAGTTTTTTTAGGTTAGCTAAGTATTACTCTATTCACAAGACCACCATAAACCACTCTTCCACTTCGAAGTTACAGATTCACTTAGAAGGACCTAGGATGGGAACACAGCATTTTAGCAGGACGGGCAGACACGCCTCTTCCCAGGAGAAACCCGCACAGCCGGCCAGGAGCTGTTTGTTCTCTTTGCCCTCCTGGGCGACAGTTGAGAGGAAAGGACATGAATCCTACTACCCTGGATTCAAGGCCCTCACTCCACAGGAGCCGGTATCTTGTGTCACAGTTCAGTAAGCACAGCTTCAGGTTCTCAAAAGGAGCCTGTAGCCACACATAGGCAAGTCTAGAGCTACAGGCGCCCCGGGTATTTATGCAGTCCTCTCAGTCCAGAGGCTTGGACCAATGCAGTGTTGCTTAGTAACACAGCTGACTTTGCACTGCTCTCAGGTTACCAGGGAAACAGCACCAGAAAGTTAACTGAAGGTCAGATTCTCATGCAGAAGGAAAAGGGCTATATTAACTCTTTGCGCACAAGTGGAGAGTTTCTGACAAGCTGTCAGCTTCCTAGGTCAGGCAGCTGCATCTGTCTTCTAAAGCAACAGGTGAACTCCGAGGCAGGCCAAGGCGTGTGGGGCATGAGCATGTGCCACAGAGGCCTCTGGACTTGTGACTCAGTTGAATGACCGTAGCAGTATGCAGCCTTCGGGGTGTAGAGCCCTGCCCCTGGCTCTGCCTTGTGCCCCCTGCCTGCTGCTTCTGTTACAGCTACAGGTGGTTCCGTTATCTTGCAGCTGCTCCAGGCTCTGCACTGCCTCACTAGGCTGGTGGCATTCCGTGACCTGTCCTCTGCCGAGGCGATTCTGGCTCTCTTTCCAGAAAATTTCCACCAAAACCTCAAAAACCTGCTGACAAAGATCATCCTAGAACATGTGTAAGTGCTCATTTCTTGAAAGTCCCTTCTAACTTTTACATTTCTTATTATTTTTATTCTCATTCTAGAAGTAGTAATATGCTCATTGTTGAAAACTTAGTAAGCCCGGATAAGCAAAAAGAAAATAAGACACCTACAATTCCACCAGCCAGAGGTTAGCAGTAGTCTCTTCTTAATGGAAAGCCTTTTAAAACATGTTTTTTTTTTCTCTTTACTCCTCTGTAAGAGGTTGATGTTTTGTTTTTGTTTTTACAAAATGGATCATGCTGTTTTGTAACTTGCTTATTTTCTGTTAACAGTATTAACGATAGTGACATGTCAGGTCAATATTTACCTTCAATATCATTGTAATGGTTAAACATAATCCTGTTATAGGAAGAAATAATGTATAATTTAATTTTAAAATTTCTTAGTGTTGGACACTGAGGCTATTGGCACTTTTTCATTTCAGTGAACAATTTACAGTGAAAACCTTGCTGGTGTGCTTAATTATTTTTTTACTGGGTTAAAGGTAATGGACATTTTGAGGGTTTGGCCTTAAATGTTCAAGTTGGCCATTAGAAAGATCGCAGTATTTTTCCACAGTAGTAGGATACAAGTATACCCCTCTCCCTACACCTTCACTGAGGGGATTTTTTTCCTACATTTTTCCCAGTTCCACAAATGGCAAATGGTACCTCATTTCAATGTCCCTATCTTTGACACTAGTGATGTCAGATATCTTTTTCATATGTTTAATGATCTTTTTTTTTCTTTTGTGAAGTATCTGTATATTTTCTTGTCTAGGAAGTTCCTTTTAAACATGTACATTTTAAGCAGAATTGATTAACTGTTGGTTAGCAGAAGGCTTGAACAGACCTCTCTAATAGCAGTAACTGATAATGCCTATTTACCAAGGGTTTTATTGTATATTAAGAACTTTCTCATACATGATCACATTTTACTATGTTTGTTGTAGCATTAGTCAGGTCTGTTTGGATGTGTTTTTGCAAAAGATGCAATATTTGTATATGCAGTAGGTGCTCAATAAAGAGAAGATAAGTTGACCTTTTTTTCTGTTTCGTCTTTGAGAACAATAGCACAATAAGTTTACGATACATTGTATTTTCTTCTTTTTTGTCCTGAACTATGAAAACTGACAACTCTTATGGCCTTAACATCACTGAGCTTTGTAAAACAAATAAACAAAAGACTTTCTTGGAGGGAGGGGTTTCTGTGGTCCTTTCCTGTTAGCAGGTGATGACAGGTCTGAAGATCACAGGAAGGGCCAGGTCCCCTCTCTGTCAGAAGAGTCAGTCTCATCCCCTTTCCATTATTTTTTCCTCATCTTTCCCTCTTAAACAGGTCTACTTGGAGAACCGAAGCCCAGGCAAATCAGAGTGAGTACCAAGAAATCTGCCCCGCCCTTACTTGTCTTCCCAGCCCCAGCTCTCAGTCTGCCAGGTGATCAGAGATTTCGACAGAAACCAAAGTGAACCATTCTAGTCTCAACCCATACTCTGTGTATGGTGGGTTTTTTTTCCCTAATTCTACTTTTTAACTTTTTTCTGATTATAAACATTATTATATAGGCATGCTGTTAAAAAACAGAAATATCCAAAGCAGAAAGTGAAGTACTTAAAATAATGATATTTCAATTGTGAAAAAAATTAACAATAATCAAAAATAGTTTGAAAGGCTGAATAAAAGTCCATGTTGAATAAATGGTCATTACAGTAACTCTGAGCCAGCCACAGTGCTGGCTTTAAGTCATTTAGTCCTCCTGACAGTGCTGTGAGCTAGAAGCTCAGAGGTTAGATAAGTGGTAGCACCTATATTCAAGGCAAGTCCGTTTATCTCTAAAACAAGAGCTCTTACCACTATTGCTGAAGCTACACGTTTCCTAAGTCTCAGGCCATGATTTCTTCTGTGCCTTATGTCACTTCTCATTCTGCCCTAACATCTGGAGGGCTGGGTGTTCAGGCAGAAGCCTGGATATGCTGCCACTGTGAATTAGTACTAAGTGCAGGCAGCACAGAGCAATGGGTAAGGCACATGACCCGCTGTGGGTCTCGGGCTTTGTTTATCTGTCTCTCTCAGGGATGTGCTGCATAGACCAATGCGTTGCATGTGTGCAGTCCTCAGAGCTGCCTGTCGTGGAATAAATGCTTGGGAAACACGGGCGGCATGAGCACTGAGCTGAGCTGTTCCTTCCACAGTCTCTCTGCCACGCCTGGTTGACCTGGACTGGAGAGTGGATATCAAAACCTCCTCAGACAGCATCAGCCGCATGGCCGTCCCCACCTGCCTGCTCCAGATGAAGGTACATTCACTATCACGCCATTAGAAAGAAGAGGCAGCACCCCTGTGGGCCATCTAAAACACCGGTCTCCAAGGTTTGGGATCTCTAACCCATATATTTTTTTAAATCACCATCCCCTTTATCCTCCTTTGTTTAGTTACAACGTGTATGTATACTACTATAGTAACATAGTATGGACATATTAAAACAATAAAACAAATACAAAACATATTTTTAAAATAATTTGCTGATACCGAAAGGTAACCCTATACTCTTAGCAGTTTAGCTTTAACAACAGTGGTGTGCTTCCAGATTTTGAATAGCCTGCCTGATCATTTCAGCGTACTTTAGCAATTCCTTGTCCAGTGATTAGGCTGTCATTATTTGTAATGTGGCTGCTGAAGAGTTTCTACTAGTGGCTGGATGCAGTGGCTCACGCCTGTAATCCCAGCCCTTTGGGAGGCCGAGGTGGGCAGATCACGAGGTCAAGAGATCAAGACCATCCTGGCCAACATGGTGAAACCCCGTTTCTACCAAAAATACAAAAATAAGCTGGGTGTGGTGGCGGGCGCCTATAGTCTCAGTTACTCAGGAGGCTGAGGGAGGAGAATCTCTTGAACCCAGGAGGTGGAGATTGCAGTGAGCTGAGATCACACCACTGCACTCCCGCCTGGTGAAAGAGTGAGACTCCGTCTCAAAAAAAAAAAAAAAAAAAAAGAGTTTCTACTAGCAGCTGGAGAAGTGTCAGTTCTTCATTTTCTTGCTCACATACCTTTGCTTCATTGGTGTTGTCTTCATTTTATAGTTATTTTCAGGAATCTTTTTAAGCTGCATATCCATTTTGTAGTGTTTGTTTAGTTAAAACTAGAAATGTAATGCTATATCTACATAACCAGACACCCAGAAATTTACCACTTGTAAGAAAATGAAGAAGTAAGGATGCCTCTAGCAATTAAGTTTTAAATTTTTTTTTTTTTTTTTTTTTTTGAGACAGAGTCTCGCTCTGTCACCCAGGCTGGAGTGCAGTGGCGCGAATCTCGGCTCACTGCAAGCTCCGCCTCCCGGGTTCACACCATTCTCCTGCCTCAGCCTCTCTGAGTAGCTGGGACTACAGGCGCCCGCCACCGTGCCCGGCTAATTTTTTGTATTTTTACTAGAGACGGGGTTTCACCGTGGTCTTGATCTCCTGACCTCGTGATCCACCCGCCTTGGCCTCCCAAAGTGCTGGGATTACAAGCGTGAGCCACCATGCCCGGCCAAGTTTTAAATATTAGTGTTAATTAGTAATTAGTGTTAATATTAAATATTAAATAAAGCTTAACTTCTTTATTTTTTAAAACTAAAGGTTGTAAGATTGTTCATGCATCCCAATGCAGGATTGTCTTAAGTATCCAACAGAGCCTGCTCCTTAAAAGTACCAATGTAAACACACATAATGTTTTCTTACTTGAATGCTGAGAGTTAGGGTATCAGAGAGGTGAGTGAGCCTTGGCTTGGCCTTCTTTGATACATACCCAAGGCACTTGTTGCAAATGGAGAGTGACCCAGGCCTCTGAGGCATCTCCTGTACTCTCCCTTACTGCTAAATGACCCAAGGGCTGCTGCTCTCTAGTGCTTAGGAAAGAGCCTCTCTTCAGAGGTTCAGCAGAACTGAGCTCAGCCTCGCAGGTTCAGGGCTCACTTAGGGAGATAGGAAAAGAGG
Organism: Symphalangus syndactylus; assembly: GCF_028878055.3. Taxonomy (NCBI): domain Eukaryota; kingdom Metazoa; phylum Chordata; class Mammalia; order Primates; family Hylobatidae; genus Symphalangus; species Symphalangus syndactylus. Next base: position 20,057,267 of record NC_072428.2, read on the forward strand.
CAGCTTTGACTTTCTGGGCTGTGTTCTCTTTTCAGATCCAAGAAGATCCCAGCCTATGCGGAGACAAACCCGCCATCTCAGCTGTCACCGTGGAGCTGAGCAAAGAAACACTGGACACCATGTTAGATGGCCTGGGCCGCATCCGAGACCAACTCTCTGCCGTGGCCAGTAAATGATCCAGCCAGCTGCCAGGGCCACTGCCATGACCCAGCTGCTCATGAGTGATAAATGTCTCCCCACATGCAGGCTGCCCTTGCAGCTGCAGCTGACAACAGGCAGGATGGTGGGGACAGCAGGGGGCTACTGCCATCCAGAAGTTACAGTTGGATTGGGAAGAAGCAGTCAGATCCCCCGCTGTTCTCATCACTCATCTTTCTCTTTCTGAAGCTGGAGAGCAGAAGCCCCCCTCTTTGAAAAGCACCTGAGTGCAACTTAATTACCACATGGCAGGGTGAGGGAACATTTGCGTCATCAGCTGCTTCTGCATAGCTGTTTGGGAAATTCAGGCCCAAATCATGCAGCCTATCCAATAAGTCTATTTCCAACATTAGCTCTAATTAGTTCATTTCCAATCCCAAAACACCTGGAGGGAATCAGACAGGTGATGCCAGCAGTCCCCGCTCTGTCAGGGAAGCCAGGCAGAGCCCACAGAGCATGGTCCATCCAGAGTGTTCCCTGAGCCCCCTCCACCACACTGGCACCCCTCTTCAGTGTAGGAAGTCTGAAATGGGTGCTAATTCCCTTCTTCATGAAACCAGGGCCCTCTTCCTTGATCTAATGCAGCCACTCCTAGGTGAAGAAGTGGGAATAATTGGAAATAAACAGTTCTAAAACTTCCATGATTTTTGTAGCTTCTTTTGTCCCCAAGTTGTGGCCTTTGGCCAGTACTTTCTCTAGTTTTTAAAGATGATCCCAACTTCCTAATTCCCAGCTAAGCCCTTGACCCATGGTGTGACATGAAATCAGGCAAATGAATCACACCACCTTCTGTGTTTTCACCTGTTACATAGAACAAAAGGAAGCAAGGCAGCCAGGCGCAATGACTCACGCCTGTAATCCCAGCACTTTGGGAGGCCGAGGCAGGCAGATCATGAGGTCAGGAGATCGAGACCACAGTGAAACCCCGTCTCTACTAAAAATACAAAAAATTAGCTGGGCGTGGTGGCAGGCACCTGTAGTCCCAGCTCCTCGGGAGGCTGAGGCAGGAGAATGGCGTGAACCTGGGGGGCAGAGCTTGCAGTGAGCCAAGATCGCACCACTGCACTCCAGCCTGGGCAACAGAGAAAGACTCATCTCAAAAAAATAAATAAAAAATAAAAAGGAAGCAAGGCTAATCATCAGTATGTGCTTGTTACAAGAGCTATGATGAAGGCACTCCTTCGAGTTTAACCAAATGAGATCATCTCTGTCGTGCCTCACGCCTCACAGGGACTCCATGTGTGAAGATTCCCCCTTCACTCTCCAGATCATCCCCAAGGCAACAGCTTACAGCCTGCTCTTGGAGTGCTTTGTTTTGGCAGCTTCTCTGCTAGTTTGTGTATGGAGTGAACGGAGGAGGTAAATCCGCAGATTAAGAATATGCTCTCAGGAGTCATGCAGCGAAGGTCAGAAGCCAGCTCTGCTTCTCAGTGGTAAGGTGCCTGACCTCTAAATCTCCACTTTCACCCACTTTGTACTTTTTTCTGATATTAAATGAGTAGAATAGTAGTACCTACTTGATAGGAGTTTTGTGAAAATTAAATGATATAATACACCTAAAAACACAGTACTGTTACAACTAATAGGAAAGGCTTTGATTATTAATGGATGAGAGTAGAAAGCTTGGTGTATTTATTGTCTCATCTACTATAACAGAGTTGGTGTGAGAATTAGTATTATTATCCTCCCTTTATTGACCAGGAAACCAGCTCATTGAGATTGAGTCATCTGATGGTAAATGGTCTCATTAAGAGGTGGACCCATGTTTCTCTAGCCTTCTCTTTACAACACAGGACTTTGCAAGGAACATATAATTCTGTGACTAGCGCCATTCGGAGAATGTTGAAACTGAAGTAGAGATGAGAGATCTTACGTCTGCCTACCCAGTGAGATACTAGGAAGGTCAAGGGAAAAAAAATTCCAAGCTCTTCTTTATCTGCTATAGGAAATGAACATTTAGTTTTTTTGCATGCAATGACAAGAGGTCAAGGACCCCAGAAGCCAGCCCACTAATTCCAAGTTAAGAGCCCCTGGTCGTACCCTCCAGTTGAGCTCAGCCTTGTCACAAATTTACCCCTCTCCTTTCCTTCCATTCCCCATGACCTGCAGAGAGAGATCTCACATACCTTCCTCTTGGCCTCCCATGGGCATCCATAAGAAACTTACTTGAAGCAAGAAGCCCAGTATAGGTGTGTGGGCAGTTGGACATTTCCTCTAGCCAGATCTGTCCGAATAGAGCCATCTGGGTACATGACGCAGAGGGCATTTGATAAATAACTGGAAAAGTCAATAAATGTTTGCTACCCTTTACCTCGTGTTCATTTAAGGCATTTGTTTTCCTCTGTTAGTGATGATGGATTGTTTGTAGATACCGTATTTCTGGTTAGCCTGCCCCTATCTCAGAAGGGCCTCCTGGCTCTTATCTGTTGATCTCAAAGGAAGTTGGCTCATTCACTGCTTGTCTGGTTTCCCAGTAGTACTTTGTGTGATGAAGCGGCTGTATACAAACTGTCCTTCCTGAGGGTGTGGCAAGGTTTGGATGTCCAAACTCCATCCACAGAAGGACAATGATCAATCTCACTGGTGCCTGTGCTGGCTGCCCAACACATCCCACCCAGCCACCCACCAACAGGGGTCAGCATCTGCCTCAGTCCTGATCAAATGCATGTGCCACAGCGATTGTCTCATGAATGTTCATGATTCCAATCAGCCAATCTGAGTCTGTCCCTGGGGCTTTCTCTGCTGTAATTTCTGAGACCACCTCCTGCCTCTAGGCTCTGACAGACAGCCAGGCCAGTGATGATGGGGTCCATCTTCCTGCCATACTGAAAGCTCGTCTGCAGTCGGAGAGGCCATCTAGACCCCAGAGGTTGGGAAGAAGATGAGAAAATCTCGGTGCCTGATGCCAATCCCACTCTTCCTCCTTTGTATTCATCAGGATGGACCAGGCTTGTGTTAAGGTGTACCCAGGATTTGTTTTAATCAGGAATGGTAAGACTCACAGGCACAGAGGTGATTGTCATGAGGAAGAAGTCTGTGCTCACAGAACCCTAGAAACAGGAGGCATGGCATGCCACGTAGGGCCACATGGGGAAGGACCATCTCTTTGGGGCTTTTGGGGAAGTTAGTTGGAAATAGATGCTCTTTTTCCTTCCTGTTTATCATTAAACACTGAGTCCCTCATCTCTAGGGAGGGGACTTCTTATTTACCCCTGGGTTGGGAAATAAATCATGACAGCAGCAATCAGACAACAGCAGAGAAGTGTATGATCTGAACATTTGTGGGATGCCATGATCCCTGGAGGAGCCCTTCACACTGACCCCATGAATGGCCCTCAACACATGCGCGAACAAGGAGCAAGCGTTCTGATAAGTGCTCTCGCAGTAGTCCAAGGAAGAGGCTGAAATTTGACTCAGCAAAGCCCAGAGGGAAAAGGGAAAGTGGTTTATGAGTGTCCTCAGGAGCTATCACATCCTAGACACTAGGCACTTTCATCTAAATGACTGATGACCCCAGTGTTGTCAGTGCTCCTCAGTCAATGGGTCAGACTTGCCCTTGGCACAAGGAGGGTAGTCAGTCACTCCTGGTCCCCTTCAGAGGGACCTTTTGAGAAACAAATGTAGCCAATTACTTATATAACCCCAGGCACTCTGTCCTGAATCCTGGGTGTTCCACCACTGTGGAGAAATAGGTTAGTCCCAGACACATGACACCAGCCTATGAGGCAGCTCCGGGTCTCAGCTTCTTGAGTGAACATTGCAATTTCAAGTTGGGAATTAATGGCAACACCTGACAACACAACACAATGCAGTAGCCATCAAGCAGGAAGCCTGAGCACTCCACTCTCAGCTGTGCCTTGCCAAGCAGTGGCTGCTGTCTGTCGGGAGCAGGTAGCAAGTCCAGATCAGTCTAAGGACATTCCATCTCCATCTGGCATCAAACCACCCTGCTCCCTGTGCCAGTTGTTCTCAGGATTTGTTTTAATCAGAAATGGTAAGACATAAGGCACACGGACGTGGAAATGATTATCATGAAGGAAGAAGTTGTTTGTACTCATAGAGCTCTAGAAGCAGGAGGTGTGGCACACGGGGCCACATGGTTTGGAAGGATAAGTGTTGCTGGTCAGGAGGCAAGGAGAGGAGAGAAGGGAGAGCATGGCCCCAAGCCTTTATTGGGGTTTTCATAGGAAGGAATGGTTAAGACAAGGTACATATGCCGGCTAAGTTTAGGGTTGGATAGTTTGAATAATTTGGATGAGTTCAGGGCCATAGAGATGGTCCCTAGTTGTCTGACCCTAGGGTGACTTAGGGCAGAGGGAATATTGGCTTGGTGTGTGAGAGTTTGGTTTTAAAAAGAAGAAGATGGTTGGGAGTGTGGGCTCTGGATTGGCTGGTTTGTACATCAAAGGCATGCTCCCAGGAGAACTGTTTGCTCGTTCGCTCTCTCTCTCTCTCTAGGAATTTGCTAGCCCTGAATGGGGCGACCTCTTTGGATCAAGGACCCAAATGTTAGAGCATGAATAATACAGAAAATAAGAACATATACTCAATACAAGGTTATGCTGCAGTAACAAACGATCCCAAAGTTGTAGTGGCTTTTTACACAACTAAAGTTTCTTTGCCAATGCTGCACATTCACTGCAGGTTGGAGGAGGAGGGCGGGTATTCTGCTCACTGTAATCACTAAGGGCCCAGGATGATGGAAGCTTCATCTCAACACATGCCTCCACAATCACCAAGGCAGGGAAAGGGACGATGGCAAATTGCACCTGTGATCTTAAAGCTCCTGCCCAGAAGTAACAGTCAGATCGTATGGGCACACCTAACTATGAAAGGGCAGAGAAACTAAATCCTACCATGTGCCAGGATGGAAGAGAAGTGGGATATTTGTGATTAGTTCTGATGACTACTGACACCTGTCATTGGAATCAAAAGATTCCTCTTTTGCTTAAGCAAAAGGAAGAAGAATTGTTCAAAAGAATTGTGGCCAGGTGCAGTGGCTTGCGCCTGCAATCCTAGCACTTTGGGAGGCCAAGGCGGGCAGATCACTCGAGGCCAAGAGTTTGAGACTGGCCTGGGCAAGATGGTGAAACTCTGTCTCTATATAAAATACAAATATCAGCTGGGCATGCTGGTGTATGCCTGTAGTCCCAGCTATTCAGGAGGCTGAGGTGGGAGGATTGCTTGAGCTTGATCGAGGTGGCAGTGAGCTGAGATTGCACCACTGCTCTCCAGCCTAGGTGACAGAGTGAGACCCTGTCTCAAAATAAAAATAAAAAAGAATTGTAATAATACATGTCCCGACACCCCATTTCAGCTTTTTTTCTCATGATATAATGATAAATCTCCTCATCTGTGTGGCACATGAGAGAACTTGAAACATTTTCTTAGATATCATCTTACCTCTTCACACAAACCTTCTGAGGTTATTGTAGCATCAATTCACAAGTATTTGTGCATTTTACTGAGGAGAAGTCAGCTCAGAGTAGTCCGGGGTTGAGCTGGAACTTGTATCTGGGGCTTTCAACTCAAAAGCCAGTGTTTTCTCCATTCCTGCCTCAATCTGCGGAAGAGAAAACATGATTCTTTACAAATCGCCTAAATTTCCCCTTATTTTGGCAACTTTCGGCTCACTCCGTCATCAGTCCTGCCTTACCGTCTCCATCTGGATCATGGTCATTTTCCTTTGCCTCCCTTTTCTGGTGATTTTTTAGGTCCAAAGACAAACTGGCACGAGGACCAGACATTTGGGTTCTTCCCACACAAGCCAATTCTCTGCACACACACAGTGGGCACCATGTCCAATAGTCATTAGTCAAGCTCTGTAGTCTGGTATTTACAAATTTCCAGGAAACGAGTCCAGCGTGGTGCGAGAGGCTCTCCGTTACTTTGTTCAGTAAGCTGAGATGTTATCGGAAGTGACAATTTTTTAAAAAATTACTATTTGTTTTAATATTTTAATCTAGAAGCCACTGGCTCCCTGGCATTTTGAAGGTTTTCCAGTGGTCGAACCTTTACAGGAACAATTGTGAACCTGTGACTGTTGGCTTCCAAATACTGATCATTCCTCAACATTCTCTTACCAGCATAATGTTGACCTTTGCACAACTTCCTTCTTTCTTTGTTGCTCACATTTCTGTGATTTCATCATCCTTTTTACAAGTACTTTAAGAAAGAAAAAATAAAAAATATTTTCTAGTAGTATTCGCTGGTTGGTGTCAGAGGACCCTAAACTCTAAGGAGAGGGAATGGTTCTTTATTTGGGGAAGCGTCAAGAGCTCTTGAGCATTAGTCTGAAAAGCTAAGTTTCTATTAGCCTCAGGCCCTTGGGAAAGTCTCTAATGGGCTTTTAGGTCTCATCTGTAAGTAGAGATAAGATAACTACTTAAGTAATGCATCTCTTAGATTTACAGTAAAGTGCATAGACCCACAGGCTGAAGAATGGAACTTTCTTGGCTATTGTTATCAGTGTTGAACAAGCCATATGACCTAACACACATACCACACAGTAAAAGACAATACTGTCCCAACAAACTGAATGATAAATGATTTGAGAGATGCTCTGGGATATCAGAGGGCATGGGGTCATTATTATACACATGCTGGATCCCTAGCTCAGGAGATGGCCTCTGGTGAGAATTTCAGGAACTCTGATAAAGCTCTTACTCAAGATATTTTTGCTTATTTGCTTATTAAACATCATGGAGCAAGAGTCACTGTATTAGGATATTGATTTGGCTGCTTTAACAAAAGCCCAGCTTCCATGGATTAAAGTATTTAGAAGTTTCTCTCTATGTAAAAGTCTGAGCTGGTAGGGGCTTTGAGCGGGTAGGATGGTTCTGCTCTGGTTCATAGACTCAGAATCCTTCCATCTTGTTTTACCAACCAACAAGTATTGCCCTCATTGCTGCGAGCAAAGCCTGTGCCCCATCACCCTCCAAGTCTATATCCCAGCCATGGGAAAGAGGGAAGGGGAAGAGGATGAGGAGGAGGAGGGTATACCCCAGAAGTTGCCACATTATTTTCACTCATATCCCACTGGCCTCAATCACATAATCTATACTTACCTGCAAGATAGGTTGGGAAATAGTCTCTGCTGGGTGGTCTTGTGTGTAGCTAACACGTTGTGGTGGGGGAGGGCAGGAGAATGAGCCAGTGGGTTTCTGTATTTTACTGAAATAGAGCAGATAGTGAGAGACAATTCACAGGTACAGTCATAAACACCCACTCAGCTGACTACAGCTCAGTGTGGCTTAATTTATCAGTTGCTTTCCCGGAAGCAGGTTTTCTGCAGGAAGAGAAAAGAACAGAAAGGAACTATGCAGTGGTGGGGAGGAGCAGGTGGTGATGTGGGTGCTTCTTGAGGACAGAGACCATGTCTGATTCACTTGGTGTCCATGATAGCTTCCACTGTGACTGGCACACAGTAGATTGCCCCATAAATGTCCCTTTGCATCCCATTTCTTCCACAAACTCACAGGATTTGACCTGTGTAGTAAACCATGCCTGAATTAGATTGAATGCAATAGAATGGCAGACTGACAGAATTCACGCTCACTTGAATTGCTCTTCCTAAATCGACCTCAGCTGGGCCCTAATTCACCAACTAGGTGATTTCATCATTCTCCACCTTGCATTCATTCTCCAGCATAGATTTCTGGCCTTTATTGGTTTCGAGTCTGTGAGCATGGAAGATTTGTTCATAGCGGTCTCCCAGCCACACTATTTGGCTTGGGTAGGAAGAGGTAGGGATTGGGAACTCTGGATGAGGGTAGGAAGGAGCTGCTGCTGAGGTGGTAAGTGCAGGGGCAGACGTGGATCTTCTGAGCTCCTGCCATTGTAGAGTTCAGGGACCAGCACTTCCAAGGGGTCAGCAAAGTCTCCAATTGCTGGAGGAGGGCAGGAAAGAGGCACTAGCCCTGGGCCTGAGCAGAGGTGGCAGCTCTGGAATGCCTTCCCTTAATCCTGGCCTAATTCCTATTCGTGCTTCTGGATTCAGGATCAGCACCTAACAGGGGCCCAGGAAGTCAAATTAACTGGCCTGTCTTCCCCATCTGCGTTTTCTCCATCACTCCTCAGCACACTGCATTTTAATGGTCTGTGTCTGTGCCTTCCCCCATACACTGTTCACCTTTCTGTTCCCCACACCTGAGCGCACAGATAATGGGCAGCTTCTGTGGGTACCGAGAGTTTCCTAGCACCAGCTGAACTGGAAGTGTATCCCTGGGGCTGCTTCTATAAAAAAGATCATTGGTCAAGGGGCCATACCCTGTTTGGTGACCCAAGGTTCTCATGCGCAAAAGCCAAACCTCACCTGGGCGCAGCTGGAGCTTGCCCGAGATGCCCAGCAGATGGCGCAGTCGTCCTCCTTATCTTCCCACCCTGGCCTAAAATCGGAACAAAGACCAGGAAAGCTGAAGGAAGGTGGGGTAGTGGGCAGACCTCTCCTAGAACCCCGCAAGGGGAGAAGCTTCCTGCAAAAGAAAACCTCAGGCCCAGACCCTTCACCTACAGAACTCTCCCGCTCAGGCTCTGGGCAACATAGAGAAGGCAGAAGACAGCAGGCAGCGCAGGCCCACCCAGGGCACCCATTCAACCCTGCTCCCCAGACCCAGCTGCAGAAGCCCCCAGGGTCTCCTCAGTGCTTCTGAAATGCCACCATTAGGGCCCATTAGATACAACTCTCCAGATCAGGTTTTGCTCATGGCAACCATGCAAGTCCTGCAGTCAGTCCACAGTGCAACTTTCTACACCTGGACAGGTGGTGGGGCCAGGATTCAAATTTAGGTCTGCTTAGAGCTAAGTCTCAGTTTTTCATCTCTAAAAGAGAGAGATGGAAAGTATTTTTTTCCTGGCAATGCAGCTTGGAGGGGATTCATTGTACATGAAGGTGTCTGAGAAATAAAAGATGCCCAATGTTGGTTTAACTTCAAATATGTACACAGGTGCCTCCACTGGGGTGAGCCCATCCATACATCAGAGGACTCATCAGTTCTTTTCTGAGAGTAGGTTTGATGTGATGGGGTTGGGGGGGAGGGACATGGCAAGGAGTCCTTGTCACCTCTCATCTGGACGAGTCCAGAGGCCTCCAAACTGGTTCGCTGCCTCCCATCGTGCCATCCCTCTCTCCCCACCTCCCATCCTTCCTCCACATTGCTGCAGGTGTCTTGCAAATGGAAATCTAATGTCACTCTCCTGCCTAAAATACTCAAACAAATACTCAGAATAAAGCCCAAATTCAGAAAAATATTATTCAGTGTCCTTTACAACCTGATTTCTGACGACGTTTTAGTCTCATGAAATAAAATTAAGAAATGGACTTAAATCAGAATCAGCAGTGCCAGGGCCAGGGGCTGGAATGGGTCCTGGGTGATGATTCGGGTCAGCTCTGGGCCTCAAGGCCAGAAGCAGTGACAGGATGAGGAAGAAGGGAATGAAAGGGATTGGCGGCCCGCATTGTCCAATTCTCGATCTGCGTTTTCTCAAGGGCAGGGCCTGGGACAGTGCCTGCAGTCACAGGTACTCAGTTAGGATTTGTTGAATGCATGTAGGAATGAATGAACAAATGAACGAAAAAAATGGCTATCCTGACAGGGACTAGGGTTGATTGAGTGGTCACTCAGTCAGTGCCACCAGCCACTGCCTTTTGCTAACCTCAGAGCCTGGAAGGGGCACTCCTGGAGGACAGTGAGGCTAAGGAGAAGAGAGCTCGTCTCAGCTGCACCATCTGGGACCCAGCTCTAGGGATCTGGGTAACGGTGGCATCCAGGGCAGAAATCCCAGAGCCTGCTATGCCCACAGCCTCTGAATGCTTGTCCCAAACCTCCCAAGAAAGTCACCCAGGCCGCAGAGCCCCCGGGAACCCCCACGGTCATCCAGGGTGCATGGGCATGGCTGCCAGCCATCTGTTTCCCAGGATGGCTTTCTCCCTGGCAGAGATGGTGAATCCAGACTCCTCTCTCCCATGTCAAACAGCCAGCTGCAGAAGCCACTGCATTGCTGCAGTCTGCCTGGTCTCTCTTGTGACCCCTTTTTCCACATCATTCGCCTCCACTCCTCTCCATATGTTGGTTTCATTTCAACCTTATCCAAAAAGAACTCCTCCCTCTGGTTGGTCTGTTGAGCCATCTCACAAAATGAAATTCTTAGCATCTGAAGCAGTGGGAAACTCTTCTCTTTGCTTGTTAGCAGAGACATGGGTATTCCCCTTCATCCCCCCTCACCACCTTAGCCCATCGTCATCATGATCTCTCACCTGGAATACTGGATTAGCCTCCAAAGGGTGACCTGCCTTGGCCTGGTCCTCCCCAAGTCCAGCCTTCTCAGTGCTTTCCAGAAAGTAAACTTGATCTTGTTTTACCCCCTAAATCTGGTCCCACCTTCCCAGGCTTCTCCATCTTAGTAAATAACAGCTCCAACCAGAGACATGGGAAACATCACTGCCTCCTTCTCTGCCTGCTGCTGCACCCACCTTCCTCCCATTTAATCCATTAACAATACTTGCTGGTTCTCTCTCCAAAATATACTCACATTGGTCCATTTCTCTCCATCTCTGCACCACTTGGTTAATGACTCTGTCATTTCTCACCTATGGTAGCCTCTAAGCATGATGACATCTGACAATCTCTGCCTCCTGAGCTCGTAACACTGTCCTCAGCACTCCATTCACACCAACCTTCCTTCAGTTCCAAGAGTCCTCCAAAGTCTTTCCAGCCGCAAGGCCTGTGCACTCACTGCATCCCCCACCCACCCCTCGCCCTGCTCCAAACTGTAACACTCTTTCCCCTGCTCCTGAAAAGACGGGGTTCTTCCCATTTTTTTAAGACTCATCTAAAAGATCACTTTCTTAGAGAAACTTTCTCAAGCCATGCTCTGTAAAGAGGATTCCTTCTTTTCTTCTGAATCACAGCATCCTGTTCATTTCTTGCCCCCACCACTCCACGCCATGGAAAGTCTTATTAATTCAGTGAACTGATGTGCATTCTAATTTATTTACCATGCTCATTGTCTGTCTCCCCACTTGAGACATGAAGATGAGCAACTTGTCTATCTTGTTCTATGTTATATCCCCATAGCCTGGCACGGAGTACCTGCTCAATAAATATTTGCTAACTGAATGTAATAAATGAATGGAAGATGCATCATGGCACTGTCCCGGTTTTCTCTGTCAATGGCTTCCCACTGTTCCCAGTATGCTGTCAAAACTCCAAACTCCATAGGGCTGTATTAGAGTTTCTTTACGACCTTACCTCAGCTCACCTTCCCAATGTCCTCATTAGGTTTACGGGGCATCAATCTGGAAAGGCTCAAGCCATAATGGGTTCCATGGTGCAGACAAGAGCACTGGCCTGGCAGTGAGAAAAAGGGACATTGAACAAATGATCTTTGTGATTCCAGGCAGTGCTTCTATTCTGTGCAGTCTGAGGTTTGTTTGAGTGTGTGGTTAGTTTGTTTGTTTGCTGTTTGTTTTTTAAACCATAGCTGGGATGAAACTCTGAATCAAGAAGCCAAGGGAGAAATTTGAGAAGAGAAGCAACAGCTCTTGCTGTCTTGGATGGCTGGGAAGGGATATGTAGAGATCAGGAATCCCTAGTGCTGACTCGGGCCAGGCAGCGTCAGGAGTCTCAAGAAAACAAACCCTGGAGATTGGCAGGTCCAAGAGCAGGGCGGGGGCCACACCAGTCTCGTTCACCTTCTATCCCCCGTGCTTAGTCTTTGGCACATGGTAGGTCCTTGGTGAAAGGTTGGGGGGAAGCACATGCCACGGGGACTGGAAACCCCGTCCCACTCATGTCACTGCTGAGTGTCATCGAGATCACAAGAAAGCCCCCCAGGCCATGGTCCCTCTCAATGAGAAGCATCTATGGATGGCAGGGGCAGGGCTATTTGCCCCACTTGTCTGCCCTCCTCAGACCTCAAATGAGCCTTCAGCCGCCCCGGTGAACATGTCCTACTGGCCCAGCCTCAGTTTTGCTCCCTCCACTGCTAAACGTATCTGACAGATTAAACATCTTTGCTGGCTCTTTGCAATGGCTCTGTGTCTGGATAGGGTTTCTTTCCTTTTCTTTTCTTTTTTTTTTTTTTGAGGCAGGGTCTCGCTCTGTTGCCCAGGCTGCTGGAGTAGTATGGTGTAATCTGGGTTCGCTGCAGACTCAACCACCTGGGCTCAAGCAGTCCTCCCACCTCAGCCTCCCAAGTATCACAAACCACAACAGCCCGGCTGATTAAAAAAAAAAAAAGTACAGATGCAGTCTTGCTTTGTTGCCCAGGCTGGTTGCAAACTCCTGGGCTCAAGCGACCCTCCTGCCCCCACCTCCTAAAGTGCTGGGATTATAGGTGTGAGCCACTGGGCTCAGCCCCCGGTTTCTTGCTCTAATCCTCCCAAGCTCAGCAGCACCAGGCAGCTGCCAGGATTGAAGAAGGCACTTCCGAGTCTCTAAGTCGGCTTCCTCAGAGAGCGTTCCCTCGATTCCTAGGTGTGCGGCCCTGGGTATAGACCAGGCTCAGCCCTGACCACAGATATAAACTGAGCCTCTGCAGCAGGGATGGGGTAGAAGGAGCTGAGGGTATCTAGGGGCTTTTTCATGAACCACAGTCCTTCCAAGCAGCACGAGCTTCTCCACAGCAAACCCCAAAAGCTGTGTGCACTTCTGATTAATCCACTGAGATGAGTCCGCTGAGAGGGCAGAGTATCTCCACGTTCACACTGGGCACCAGAAGTTGTCACACAAAGCATCTGGCGGGCATGCATACTAGGTCTTTGAATCCTCATATCCCTCAGCGGTGGTTTTATTATCTCCACTTCCTCAGATCAGGAAACAGAGCCTTGGAGATGAGAAATAATTTGCAGGAGGTCACAGCTAGGTCTGGCCCCAAGTCCAGTGGTTTTTGGCTTCTGGACAAATTCAGGGCTGGGAAGTTACAGTGTGGAAAAGGATCATCCTCAAAAGATAAAAGTGTCAAAATCGACGAGATGGCCCCCCAGGAGTGCCAGTGATCTAAAGCTGGGAGCTCCAGGAACAAGGAGAAGGGGGCTGCCCCAGATGGACCGAGACCGTTCAGAGACCAAGGAGGCTGGGGAGATGTCTGGGAGCCTTGTGACATTAGGAGCAGCTGGAAATAGAGGAGGGAAAGAAAGAAGGAGGCTCAGGAGGGGTAACATCAAAAGGCTATCTCGTGGCAGGGGGGATGCATGTTATTCCAGGTGGCAAGGCAAGGTTGGAGTGGGGAGGACAGTGGGGAGGGACAGCTGGCTGGCTTTGTAGGATTATTCTCTGGCTCTAGGGGTTGAGAATGGTAAAAGCTGGTGCTTTAACATCAGGTGCCTCTGTAGGTTCTTCAGAAGCCTCCATCCGAGGGTCCTAACACAGGTGCCTGTCTTCTCCAGTGGCCACTCAGGACTAACACCTCAGTTTTCTGTGATCCACTCCATTTACAGGTTTACTCTGTTGAAGCCACATCAGTGCCTCCAGGCTGAAGTTATGCGTGGCCTGTAAATCCTAAAATATTTACCATCAGGCTCTTTACAGAAAAAGTTTGATTAAAGTTTGATGAAAAAATAGTATATGTTATACACCTTGCTTTTTTTTTTCTTTAACCCAATAACCTATCCTGAAGGTCTCCTTCTATCAGTACTTAAGAGCATCTTCATTCCTTTCTGGGGCACACAGAATACCATTGTCTGGGTGGACTATGATTTATTAAGCCAGTTTCCCATTGGTGGACAGTTAGGCTGTTACCAACCTTTTGCTATTACAAATGCTGCTGCAATAGGTAGATTTGTACAGGAAGCTGGACAAAGTTCCAGGAAATGTATATGCCCAGATCGTAGCACAGATCTACTGAGGCAGTGTCTTTGGAGTTAGAGTCCCAGGCATCTGTATTTTTAGGAATTTCCCAAGTGTTGCACATACAGCCAGGTTGGGGAATCACATTTATAGCTCATGCCTTCTGATGACAAGAAAGGCTGGATCCCCTTTGCTGGTCCCATAAGAGTGCAGAGAGGGAGGCAAGCATCTCTCATCCCGCAGAGGAATATCAGTCTTCAAGGCCTGGTTGGCACTGGCCTCCCAAAGATTGGAAAGAAAATTAGGAAGCCAAAGTGGTATTGTGATCTCAGAGTTTTTTTGTTTCTGTTGAGACACAGTCAGAGCCTGTTCTGGCCCAGGGCAATGATGGGGAGGTACAGGGGCTGTGGAGCATGTGGAGGGATCCCCGGGGAGGCTGAGCTGGGGACATGACATCTGGCTGAGACTGGAAGCATAAGTAAGAGTTAGCCAGAGGGTAACAGCTCTTGCTGTCTTGGATGGCTGGGAAGGGATATGCAGAGATCAGGAATCCCTAGTTCTGACTCGGGCCAGGCAGCGTCAGGAGCGTCAAGAAAACAAACCCTGGAGATCGGCAGGTCTGAGAGCAGGGCGGGGCCACACCAGTCTCGTTCACCTTCTATCCCCCGTGCTTAGTCTTTGGCACATGGTAGGTCCTTGGTGAAAGGTTGAGGGGAAGCACATGCCACGGGGACTGGAAACCCCATCCCACTCATGTCACTGCTGAGGGTCATCACAAGAAAGCCCCCCCAGGCCATGGTCCCTCTGAACGAGAAGCGTCTACGGATGGCAGCAGCAGGGCTATTTGCCCTGCTAGTCTCCCCGCTCAGACCTCAACTGAGCCTTTAGCTGCCCCGGTGAACATGTCCTACTGGCCCAGCCTCAGTTCTGCTCCCTCCCCTGATAAAGGAGGGAGGGACACAGGGAAGACGGCCAGGCAGAGGGACAGCACGTTCAAAGGCCCAGAGGAGACAGTGAAGGGCTCAGAACTGACTGCAGGAATTCACGCTCATTCAGTCTGGCTGAAACCTCCAACTCATGGGCCTGTAATTCTTTGATTCCAGTTTTTTTCTCTACTAGGCTGTGAGGTTTATAAGGGCGGGGCCTGTGCCCTTTTCCTCCATCCCTTTCTCGTTTTCCTCTCTCCCTTCTTTTCTTCCTTCCCTGCTTCTTTCCTCATTTTACCTCTTGGCTATATCACTGGTGTCTCAAATATTGGTGAGTGAGTGAGTGAGTGAGTGAATGGACTGGGTGGTTGCCCCAGGGAGAACCAAGTCTTGAGTGGTCTGCATTTGTTCTGAAGCCCTTTCTCCTCTCTTCTGTCCCTCTCCACCAGCATAGTGGTTCCCAGGGGTGCCTCTACAGCACCTTCATGCCGTCTCCAGCCCAGCAGTCCCCTGCTGCTCCTGCTTGCTGGAGGTGGGGCTGCTGGGAGCCTGGCCAGCTGGGGGAGAGTAGTAAGAAGTGGGTCCCTGCTGACCTGTCCTTCCTTAAGCTTCGTCCTGGACCTTTTCCCTCTGAACCTTGCTGCCGACGAAGATGGAGCACCTGCACAAGCTCTGTACTCCATCCACACGAACAGTGGAAGCTGCACGGATAGTCCTCCCCAGGGCTGGAGCTGCCAGGGCTCAGAGGCTGCCACAACACAGAACTCTGGGCCTCAGGACACACGTGTCCTGCCTGGCCTCATCCAATGCACTTCCCTTTTCCAAACCCCCTGAAGCGTCTCACTTTTCTAAGCTATGCACTCAGCGATTCCTGCAGGGGGAGCACTAGTCCGGAAAGAAGGGCCGCCATCAGCTGCCCGGTCCCGGGTAAGTCGCCTGCCCTCCCATCTGCTGAGTCCTGGGATAAAAGAAACTCGCTCATGCTAGGAACGGGGCTGGAATTAGGGACTCCTCCCAAACCCTTTTTATTCTACACAGTGCAGACCTGGCTGTGATCTGCCTCCTTTCCTCAGAGCCCCACCCTGTGGCACCTTCAAGTGAGGCTCCTTGGTCATCGCTCCCTCACGAGTTGTAAAGAGCGGTTCTCTTCTCTGTTCACAACGTGGGTCCACTTGCCATGCCCTTCAGTTCCACTGTCCACACTAGTTTAGGTGTAGCCCTCACCTGGACTCCTGACATTCTCCTAACAGGCTTCACCCCTTCTGTTGTCCCCTGCAATCCATTCTGTGCCGGATGGCTCAGTGGTCACTTTAAACCCATTTGATGTCATCACTCCTACACTTAAAACCTGCCACGAGGCTCACCACAACACCTGCGCTCCTTGTCCCAGCCTCCCCGGCTCAGTGGGCCCCCGCTCCTCCCTGCACTTTCCCCAGGCACGCTGACCTCCCTCTGTTCCTCAATCACATTGAACTCCCTTCTGCGCGAGACCTTGGCACCAGCTCTTTGGTCGCCCTAGAACACACTTCCCCCGGATCCACGTGTGGCTGCGCAGGGTCCAACCCCAGTGTGACCTTCTCAAGGAGGTTTCCTTGACCACTCAACCCAAAGTCACAGAGCATCTTTTTTACGTATCACACTTGCTGAAATGATTTTGTTTGGCATTGCCTGTGCACTCCCACTGGAAGACGAGCTCTAGGAGAGTGTGAACCCTGTTTGTCATTTTCACTGTGGGGTCCCCACCTTCTGGAGCTTGAATTCCCTTCTCTTTAGAGCTCTGTGGGAGCTGTATCTTTGTCACGGTTCTGAATCTTTTCAACAAACAGTTTTGTTAGGCAGGAGGTCCAGCAGCCCCTTGCTTTTGGTTTTCAAAACTTAACTAAGATTCACAAATTAGAGCTCAGATCCAATCTCAGAGGACGCAGAATACTCCAGTTGATTGGCTTCTCTTTCTTTGATGTGAAGCCCTTTGATTTCTCCTATCTGCCTGCTGCCTTGCCCCACCCCATCTGCCTCCACCCTCCACAGACGGGCCCCTGGCCCCAGCCCTACTCCCTTGCCACCCATCCATCAAAGGAAGACAACATTGGCTCAGGAGCTCCTGAGCTTATCTGAAACAAAGAAAACTAGGAAAAGAAGATACAAACAACATGCAGGGAGGGGAACAGGACTACCAGAGGCCCTGGTCACAGAAGAAGTCAGCCAAGAAGCGTGCCAGGTGTCTGTGAGGGCAGGCAACCCTGGCCCAGTGACTCACAGCATGATGGACTCACTCTCGGTCAAGCTTTCCCCTGCATGAACAGCACCCACTGAGCCAGGGAAACTCTAGGGGAAAGTCCTAGAGAGCTATGTCTTAACACCAGCTTTACCTTGGAATTTTTACGGTGTCTGCATCTGTTTATTCCCTTGTCTCTTTATCTCCTCTTTAACCACTGCCCCCACCCCCTGCCCCAGGTGATATGAGAAAGAAAATAATAGCATTATGAGCCAGACACTGTTCTGAGCCTTTTAAATGCTTAGAATATTTCATTCACACAATAACCCTGTAAAATGAGAACTATTATTCCCTTTTTTCACAGAAAACTGGGCACTGGGGAAGTTATGTAACTTGCCCAAGTTCACACAGTTAGTAAGGAGAACTGGAATTTGCTCCCAGGCAATCTCATTGCAGAGTGTGCGCTCTTAGCCACTCCACCACTTTTTCTCTAGTAGGATAAGGGAGGCGAACAAGCCTGTTAACTGTGACACCCCTATGTAAGCATTCATTATTATTCAACCTCTTCTTCCCTGGCTTCTAGCATCCTCTGTGTCTCTATTCGAGTTTTTCTGCCCTGGGGCACAGAGGTGCCCAGGTGGACCCCTACCTTCTGGGAGCCAAGCACCCAGTGCACAGCCTGGCATAACAGGTGCACAGGTGTTTATACAGCTGGACTCCACCTGGGAGGGTGGTTGAGGAATGAGGGAAGGAGGATAAAATGGTGGAAAAGCTGGAATTCATAGTTAGATATTACTGGTCATTCTATTAGTAATAAAAAATAGCCAATGTTTACTGAGTTGTAATTCCATGTCAGACAAGATTTGAAGCATATCAGATATCAAATGAAATGGTTATGCTGTTGATAAGGGTAAGATTATATATCAGATAAGTTGATATTTGAAAAGCTTATGCTGTCCAACCTCACAGATGGCCTCCAGGGATCCTCGCCTCCTGGTATCCTTATCCGTGCTTAGTCCCAGCCCAAACTGAGTCAGGGCTGACCTGTGTGATGCCAGTGCATCACGACTTCCCCCTTGGTCTCTTGGATCACTCGCTCTGAGGGAAGCCTGCCCCCATGCAGGGAGAACACTTAGGAGGTCCTATGATACAGCCTGTGTGGAAAAGAAATGAGGCCTCTGGCCAACAGCCACGTGAGTGAGACAACTTGGAAGTGGATGTTCCAGCCCCACTTGAGCATTCAGATGATACAGCACCAGCCAATATGTGACAGCACCCTCATGAGAGGCCAGAACTGCCCAGTGAAACACCCCTGAATTCCTGGTCCATAGAAACTGTGAGATAGTACATGGTGGCTGTTTTATGGTACCGCATACCAAAAATAAAATTCTAAGGCCCCCCGTCATCTGAATGGACTTCCTCCTCAGCCAGGGCATTCTTAAAATTTAACCTGAAAGACTAGTTCAGGGGCTTGATGAGAAGTAGGGGTTGGACATGCCTCACTGTACCTCTCTGGCATTAACATCAACACAGACTTTAGTCTGATAAGGAACATTTTACAACCTATTCTCTCTGAAGCCTACCATCTGAAGGCTTCCTCTGCACATAAGAATTGGTCTCCACAATATTTTATCTTAACCCAGACATTCCTTTCTATTGATCCCACATCTTTAGATAAATTCAACCAATTGTCAATCAGAAAATTTTTAAATCTACCTATAAGCTGGAGGCCCCTGCTTCAAGTTGTCCCACCTTTCTGGACCAAACTAGTGTATTTCTTAAATGTATTTGATTGAAGTCTCACGACTCTCTAAAATATATAAAACTAAGCTGCACCCTGACCACCTTGGGCACATGTTCTCAGGACCTCCTGAGGGCTGTGTCATGGGCCATGGTCACTCATATTTGTCTCAGAATAAGCCTCTTCAAATATTTTATAGTGTTTGGCTCTTTTTGTCAACAACACTAAGTTTTGGGGTAATTTGTTATGCTGCAATAGATAATGAATACATCAACTCTCATTTAGTCATCACGACAACTTTAGGTAGAGCCTTAAATTATCCAGCATAAAGCTAGAATGGGGTGGTGGCAGGCTTCTAGCCCAAGGAGTCCCACCCCAGAGCCTGCTCTCTAGATGTTCATGGGACGGTGCCCCTCTCTTGAGAGATTCTCTGGGAGACGTAGCAGACCACAGTACCAGCCTCACCTCAGTATCACCTTAAAAAATAAAGAGTACTGTGACCCTTCTCTAAAGATTTTGACTCACTTTGTCTAGAATGGGGCCTGTAGCCAATTCAAGGCCTGAATATTTCAGGACTCCCCAATCTTCTCAGAACTCCTCAGTATGCAACTATGGCTGTCCCATTTGACTAGTCAGGAGGCTTAGACTATGCTGCAGTGACCAGAAATCTCAGTGGTTTAACACACAGAGGTTCATTTCTCCTTCCTGTCTCAATCTCACACCAGGTGGGCAATTCTCCTCCATCTTGAACTGTGCCATCTGGAACACATGGCTTCCTAAATCACTGCAACAAGGCAAGGGAAAGAAAGCAGAGACCATTCGACATGTTTATAAGGGCCAAGACTGAAAGTTACTTAGGTGATGCCCAATATTCCTTGGTCAAAGCCCAGTCACACGAGCCTAATACAACTGCAAGGGAAGCTGGAAAATAAAAAGCAAATGCATATCTGGTGAATCACATCAGTGCTCTGCCACACATATTATTTGCTGGCAATAATATACTATGTTGCAGATTTCTGTTTATCTTGATTTCTCAACTAGATAGAAGCTCTTTGAGGTCAAGAACAACCTTTAATTTCTCCCCTATAAGGCTGATCACTTGGTCACTGCTAAATGTACTCCTCTGGATAAACTGGTGATGCAGTCATTCTAAGGAAGTGACTAGTGGCCATGTGACATAGGGTCTGACAGATTTGGGTGCAAATCCTGACTCTAACCCTCACTTGGCAAGTTCTCTAAGCCTCGGTTGTCCTGCCTGTGAAATAGGAATGACGATGACTGTCTTACAAAGTTAGAGGGCGAACTAAATGAAATAATTTAGAATATCAATTACCTGCCACACTTCATGCAACAGAGAGGAGGCTCAAAAATGATACCTATTATAATCTACAAAACCAGGGGCATCAAGAAGGATGAAATTCCTGGAGGCCTGTGAGCCCCTTGAAATTGTATGCAAATATTTTGTATATGTATGAATCCATAGGGACCTTTCGCTACTCACTTTCCCTGTTTATTTATAAAAACACACATGTCATAATTCATTGTAAAATGTTTACATATTATAGATTATAATAGCTCATGCATATTGAGGGCTTACCATATTCCAGGCACTGCTTTGGGTGCTTTGTATGCGTAACTCATGAAGCCCGTGAACTAGATGCTGTTATTTTCATCCTTATTTTACAGATAAGGAAACCGATTCACAGAGAGATTAAGCTGCCAAAGGCCCCCCACAGCCAGTAAGTAGCTGAGTTGGTCTCAACTCAAACCCAGGCAGTCTAACTACACAACACATATCTAATGTCAGTCGTACTCAGACCAGCAGCAGCAGCAGCAGCAGCACCTGGGAGCTTGCTAGAAATGTGAATTCTTGGGTCCTTCCCCAGACCTACTGAATCGGAACTCTGGTTTTTAATGAGCCCTCCCGATGATTCTGATACAGGTTAAAGTTTACGAACCCTGTGCTCTGCTATTGTACTGCTTCTCCACCCCATCAGTTAGTTCTTCTGGTACCTAGCACAGGTCTGTGGCTTACTAAATGAACAAATTAACACTGTCACCTTTACCTAACTCTGGTTCAAAACCTTTCTTCTTGCATCTGATGTCAGAAGCATCAGAAGGAAAAGCCCTGCCCAAAATAAATTGGAAAGTGTCCTCCTTTGTCCTGTTGGGGTCACCTGCACCCCTAGCTCTCCTCGAACTGGACAAATCAGCCATCAGAGCAGATCAGTGGTCAAAACCAGACCAGAGCCCCATGCTCTCTGCATGCCAAGGAAAAGGCAGAGAGTGGCTGGCTGTATCCCCGGGATGCTATTTTGTTCCTTGTCAACCACCACGCATCTCAAACAAGCGTGTAGCAAACAGATTGCAGCCCGGGACTCTCTCCGCCCTCTGCCCCAGATTACCCAGCCTCTTCTCTGTGATCCCTCTGATAGCCAGATGGCAGCAGACACAGTAGCAAAGGCAGCTCCAGGCAAGCAGCTCCCAAGCCAGCTGTGTATTTGATTAACAAGAAAGCCAGGCAGATGCAGCTTATCGGGAGGACTCACAAAGGCAGCGAGCAGACAGCCACAAAATGCCAGCCTGTTTTATCCTCTGCCCAGCCAAGGGAATTTTTCATGTTGATTCTGATGTTTGTTAAATGATACCGTAATGACAACCACTATGACAAAACCCTGTCTACGGGTCAGGCATCCTGCATTACAACCACCTTTTGGTGGAGACAGTGTTATTATTATCCCTAATTTACACATAAGGAAACTGAGGCTTAGAGTGACAAAATAACTCATCCAAGGTCACAGAGATGGTAAGTAGTGAAGTCAGTTTTCAGACCTGGGTCTACTGGACCCCCAAGCCTATATGACTAACCACTGCACTACACAGTGCAAGCCAGCACGGTGCACTTGAACTTGGGCCTGAGCAGGCCTGATGGGGCTCTTCATGCAGCCACAACCCATCTTTGCAGCCTCCTGGAAAGCATCTCAAAAAGCTTATTGAGCGTAATGTTCACAGCCACTTATTGAATAGATCCTCTTTGTTTAGAATTGTGATATTTTGTTGATCATGGATTTTTTTTGCATTAATTTTGATTTTTAAAAATATTGCATTAAAGTATTATTTATGTTGGCTACTGAGCTTTCTGGCACCCCCTTAAATTTTGTGCCCAAGACAAGGGTCTCACTCACCTCACCCTAGTCCCAACCCTGTTTAATTCTGCAAGGTAGGGCGCTGGTGCAGTGTGAATAAATGATTGCACATCTACAGATGGGGAAACTGAGGCTTGAGGGGGACAAGGTGTGAGTAATTTACCCAAGGGCACACTGCAGGTGGCTTGGGATATATTTAGTCCTGGGCTTGTCTGACTCCCGTTCCTCTGTTCTCACTGCACAAAGTTGCCCCCAGAGCATTTCTTTGAAGTCATTCAGGACTGCTTTGCTACAAAGTTGGCCTCCCGAGATGGCCAGAAACCCACCCTGGGACTCCTATATCACACAAGGGTGATATGATGGCAGATTCTGCAGACCCACCAGGGCACATTGGCTCTGCTCACCCAGGTAAACTCCTTGGCCTGCAACACACAAGTAAAGAGAGGGAAAGGGCCTCAAACTAAAAGGGCCCTTGAGGACGGATCTTCTATGCCTTTCCGGAGGCTGGGGCTGCACTGAAGATGCAGAGGCAGCTCCCAACCCACCCTGTGACCCACCCACCCAGCAGCCTGCGGAAAGATGAGGACATCAGGCTGTTTGTCTCTTTTGTCTTTGGTTTCGCAGCTACTCTCTGAGAAGCCACCTCATCTATTGGATGGAAATGATGGAGGCACTCTTTCAGTAGGGATGCTTTGTTTTTCTTCTGGTTTAGGCCTCAGCTGGGTGTTTAATGTTCCCAAGGAGACAGCTAGTCTGCGGAAGAATGGGAAGAGGCTTTGCCTTTGCCCCATCCCCTGCTGGGCAGTTCTGTGCCTTGGCTCTGGCCTAGGGGCTCTGGAGTCATGAATCCTGGGCTTTCTGGACAGAGGGCACTTTAGCAAGGTTAGGAGCCTGGAATGCAACAGAGAGATATCAGGGAGGGCAGCCAAGGGCTTCTAGCCTAGACAGCTCAGGTTGGTTTCAGAGGCTCAGAGCAGAATTTGGGAACCCAGTGGCCATCCTAGGCCAAAATATAAACCATTCTCCAGAAATGAAAGAGGAGAATTCAGCCCCAATGCAAGCCATCTTCTTGCTGTTACTGGTGTCTCTTGGCCTCAGGCCACTTTTCAGAGGGTTGGCCACCCACTCCCCAGGCAATAAAGCCTCAGCTCCCAGCACTGGCACTGCAGGGCACTAGAAGCCAGAGATTTGGTGAGCTGTAGTCTTCCCCTTGGATATAGGCTCGAGTTGTGGACATCTTCTGTGAATGTCTATTTAGGCATCTCCCTGCCTCTGGTCCTTGAAATACAACAGAGTTCTAAGAAAGAGTTGACTCTGTCACCCCAAATGCCCAGCCCAGGAGGACTGCCCTGAATTTTGAAGGCAGTAGCACTTTAAGAAATAATGGCAGACATGATAGTGGGATGAGATATCACTTGGCTTGTATATAGTTATCTACTACTGCATAACAAATTATCCCCAAACTTAGTGACTTGAAACAGCATTTATTTTCTCACAGTTAATGTAAATCAAAAATCCAGGCACAGTTTAGCTGGGTACTCTGCCTTAAGGTTTCTCACAAGACTGAAATCAATGTGTTGACTGGGGCTGTGGTCTCATCTGAAGGCTTTGCTGGGAAGGGTAACTTGCAAAGTGCACAATAGTAGGATTCAGTTTCCAGCTGTTGGCTGGAGGCCATCCACAGTTCCTTGACAGATTGGCCTGTCCATCAGGACAAACATATAAGAAGAAAAAGATAAGTCAGTGTTTTCTAACCTAATCATGGAAGTGACATCTCATCACTTTTGCCTTATTCTATTGGTTAGAAGCGAGTCAGTAGGTCCAGCCCATGCTTAGGGAAGGGGATTACACAAGGGCAGGAATATCAGGAGGCAGAGATCAATGGGGTCATGTCAGAATCTGCCTCCCATAACTTTTTGGGCTGAAGAGGCTTTTTCTGCAAGCTATACATTCGTCTTTCTGGAAACCTTCTATTACCTGCAGGGAGTTCCTTATACAATGTGGCCATAATGGATTGGACAAGAGTAGAATACCTGACCAAAGACAGCCCCAGTGGGGTGGGGGGCTCAACTCCATCCGAACCCATTTTTTGGCAAATTTGAATGGAAAACTCAGAGAAAGACAAAGATCATTCACTTATTCAAAAGAATTCCAGGCACTGGGTATAAAATAGTAAACAAAACAGGCATGGTCCCTGTCTTCACAGGGTAGATAGGCAGAGGTGTAAAGATGCAAAGTGCAAAAGCAATAGGCAAGAACTGGGAAGGCCACGAACTAGGTAGGCCATTAGAGATCATGAGAAAGCAGCAGCTATGAGGGAGGTAAAGAGAAGAGGGAGAAGGATAGTCAGTAATGCAGGAGGAATAGAAGCAGAGGCAAAACATAGCTGAGCTGCCCCAGTGGCAAGCCCAGGTTTAAGGAGAAATGGATGCCTGCTTACTAGCTTAGCAACTCTATTGAAGAGATACCATCTTTCCTGAAAATCCTGCAGATCAAGGAGGACTCTGACTGGCCCAGGTTGGGTCACTTGCCCATCATTGAACCAAGGGGCTGGAGTTCCCAACCAGCCATCTCTGAGTCACCTGCTAGGCTAGGGGAAGGTGAAGGAGCTGGGGTCAGCTTCACTTAAAGCACATGAAAAATGAGTGTTGATTCCAGGGGTAGAGACCCTGGGCAGGTAAAACAAAAGATGTCTATTGTACATGGAGTTTAGAAGAGGACAACTAGGAATTGTTGGGTGCTAATGTCTCTCTGTGAGGCATCGCGGGACAGATTTCAGATAGTTGTTTTTCAGTTTCTACACAACTATGGGCCATTCATTCCTCCAATGGTTCTTCTGCGTGCAACCTCCACAGGTAATCCTCTCAACAAGTTCTGAATTCTGAGCACAGAAGGCATGTTTTGATCCCTGGGCCAGTTGTTTAAATCAGAAACTCAGATGTTTACTTCCATTTCTAGCTTACTGATTTCTATTAGGCTACATGTTGAAAATTTTCTACACTGGCAACTTGTCTTTCAAACATATTTTTTTCCTATTCTCCTACTTTAGGTCAGAGGACATTAAAAAAGAGAGAGGATGACTCTCTCTTGACTTCGGCTGTGGGTGCACTCAGGAATACTATTATGAAAGGTTCTTGGCATCTGTTGATTCATCCTTGTTTTCTTTGCAAATTCAAATCTTTGTCTAAGCTGCCCTGAAGCCATAGTGTGCTGGAACTGGCTTGCGCTGACTCTTGAGAGCTTCTGTACCCCATGCTGCATTAGGTCATATCTTGTGGTTAGCTTGAAACTGGCTATGGTGGGAATATTTACAACATGGAAATCTGCAAATGTTACGATTCATAGCTTTCCTCTACTCCCCCAACACCGAAGAGCTGGTGGTTAAATATTTACCAGCACACCACTGCCTTCTAGGAAAAGCCTTCTGGCATGGCCTTATTTTAACAACTTTCCTATTTCCTTGTGCTTTTAGGGCCATTTAAGAAATTATGGCATAGCTGAGCTATTTAGTTTCTCTCTTTATCTCTCCTACACTGCTACTTTTAACATTTTCCCTCACCAGAGAGCCTGACAATGCAGTAGATGAGTAGGTATATATCTGATTGCTGGGGACAATCAGTGTAACAAAACCCTGAACTCTGCAGCAAATTTCTGCCTTCCTTCCTGAGGTTTACAAAAATACTTTAATTATATCCCTCAGTTTAGCTGTAGACCGTGTTTAAAATTCAGCTTCTATAGATATGCCTTCTGGTCTAGTAGTTTTCAGGGGCTATTTTGCAATGTAATTGTTCTTTTCCTGAGACAAACTTCCTTAGAAGCTCAGGAGAGAAAGAGCAGAAGAAATAGAGGAATGTAAGTGGTGGTGATGAGCAAGGAAAGAGAGCCGAGCATAGAGGAGAGAGTTCTGAGTCTGAGCAGGAGCTAAGTAGAATTTTTGCGACAGGTTCTGTCCGTATCAATGCTTTGTTTTCAGTCCTTAGTCTATCCATCAAAAAAGCTGACTCCTGAAATTTGAATATGTTTTTCTCATCATTTTCCAGAGCTATTGTGAAATGTATTAATTTCCTAATTTTGACATGTCACAATTTCCCCAAAATGATCAGTTCTCAGTGTTGGGGGCTGAATTTTGTCTCTCTGACATTCATATGTTTAAGTCCTAATCCCCAGTATTTCAGAATCTGACTGTAATTGGAGATAGGGTCGTCATAGAGGTAATTAGGGTGAGCCCTAATCCAATATGACTGTCATCCTTCTAAGAAGAGAAGCTTAGAGCCAGGTGCTGTGGCTCAAGTCTGTAATTTCAGCTTCTCAGGAGGCCGAGGCAGGAGGATGGCTTGAGGCCAAAAGCTTGAGACCAGCCACGGCAACATAGCAAGACCTCATCTCTAAAAAAATAAATAATAATTACCTGGGTAGGGTGGTGCATGCCTTTAGTCCCAGCTACTAGGGAGGCTGAGGTAGGAGGATGGCTTGGGGCCACAGTGAGCTATGATCACATCACTGTACTACAGCCTGAGCAACAGAGCAAGACCCATCAAGAATAAGAAAAAAGAGAGAAGGAAGAAGAAGAAGGAGGAGAAGGAGAAGGAACAAGAAGGAGGAGGAGGAAGCGGAGGAGGAGGAGAAGAAGAGGAGCAATTAGGACACAGAAAGACACAGAGAGAAGACCCATATGACAACACAGGGAGAAACCAATCCTGCTGACACTTTGATCTCAAACTTCTAGCCTCCAGAATTTCAAGAAAATCAATTTCTGTTGTTTAAACCACTTGGTCTGTGGTACTTTGGCATGGCAGCCCTAGCAAGCTAATATACTAAGTAAACAATTTTGTTTTGTCACTTACCAAATTAAAAGTAAATTTGTACAAAAAGCAGGAGTTCTGTTAGGAAAAGGTTGAGGCTTTGACCTAGCCAATCTCATGACAAAAAGACCACCATAGTTAGTCAAAAGTGTGTGTACTTGTAAAGAGAGTTTCAACCAACCAAGCAGAATCTAGGAAGAGGTCACACAATCAATGATGCAACCATTGTTGACCTTGGGATAGAATGAACAAAATGACCTTGTTTTACACACTGATAAGATAGGGAATATCCTCATAAAATTTGGAAAGGGATTGAGAGCAAAATCTGATCCATCACTTTTGCATGAATTAATTGCTTATCTGCTCAACCTCCAACTCACAGTCCTCAGGGCTAGCTTGGATGGGATTGGAGCCTACACTTCCAGCTATCCTTGTGGAGCACTCTCTCATGCATTTAACAGACACAAGACAGTGCAGATTAAATCAGAGCTGCACAAGATAAGACTTTGTACAAATAGTCAAATAAAAACAAAAGCAAAGCAAGCAGGAAAAGAATAAGCAGATTAAAGGCAAAAATATTCAACAAATGATGCATTTCCAAAAAAGAAGTGCTAATTATACAAAAAGACTGAGATCTCATTTTCTTGTACAAAGAACTATTTGGTTATGAATTCTAAGATAACAAAATAAATTCAGCAAAGACATTTTAATGAAACACGTCAGGGAAATCCACAAAGTAAGTAGAATTAGGGCACAGAGGACCTGGGCTCAAAGCGTCTGTTGTCGAGCCCCATGGAATTCTGCCAACTAGGCGTTTTCAACACAATCTCATTGGGACCTCCGGATTTATCAAAGCAGGAGACCACCACTCAAAACCTGAATATCTTTCTTAAGTAAGGAATACCCATTGTGGTCAGGAAAATTTCTCCAACCAAAGTAAACTGCCAGTCTTGTATAGAGTTATTGGGTAGAGTGTTTCAGCTTGTGTTGCTTTTAGAAGCAGGGGTGGGTTGATATCAGCCTTAGAAGGATGTTCACATAAGCGAGTCCACCAGGGATTGGTTTACTTACACATCATGAAGCTGCTGTGGATTGGTTGGCTTTCAGAGTTTTGTTCATTGAAGTGAGTTACCACTCATCAACTTGTCCAAATTGTAAAATTAGCTTTTCTTTGATACAAAGATTATAGGACTGTCATTGATGGATTAGACAGGTTCAAAACAAAGTGATGGAAACTTGTCATCTTGACTATGGAACAACCAATTATTTCCTAGGATTGTGGGAACACCATGTAACAATCATTGTATTTTGCCTATTTATTTCACTTATTGTCTTTCTCTTCACTGGAGGAGACATATAGGTTCCATGAGGGCAGGGATTTTGATGTATTTGATCCCTGCTGGATTTTCAGCATTTAGATCAGTGCCTAGCACACAGTAGGTGCTCAATAAATATTTACTAAATGAATGAGGGAGCTTGACCTCCAGACCCTGAACTGTAGAAGCCACAGGGAAGATATGGTTTGC
The DNA here is from genome assembly GCF_028878055.3 of Symphalangus syndactylus. Classification (NCBI taxonomy): domain Eukaryota; kingdom Metazoa; phylum Chordata; class Mammalia; order Primates; family Hylobatidae; genus Symphalangus; species Symphalangus syndactylus. Next base: position 20,085,608 of record NC_072428.2, read on the forward strand.
TATTTGCATTATTTTTTAAAAAAAATCTCTTACCACGGGGGCTGAGCTGGATCTAATCATGATAAATGCTTTTGAATTTAGAGTGATTAATGAACTGTGGGACAAGGCTAAGTGTGTGGTATGCTCATTGCCTCTTTTTTTTTTTTTTTTTTTTTTTTTGAGACAGAGTCTCACTCTGTTACCCAGGCTGGAGTGCAGTGGCGCAATCTCAGCTCACTGCCAGCTCCGCCTCCTGGGTTCATGCCATTCTCCTGCCTCATCGTTCCCAGTAGCTGGGACTACAGGCGCCCGCCACCATGCCCAGCTAATTTTATTTTGGATTTTTAGTAGAGATGGGGTTTCACCATGTTAGCCAGGATGGTCTCGATCTCCTGACCTCACTGCCTCTTCAGATCACATTCCAACTCTACAGATGCTGTACATGCAACAAATTTTGGACACTGGAGGCATCACTTGGATCATTAATCTTGCAACATTCTTGCCCTGCTTTGTACTAATAGAGACTTTCTGCCTTTGGTCTTTTCTTCCTGGAAAGTGAATTCCAGGAGGAGATATATCATAGTGACCAACAACTTAGGCTGTTAGTAGAGGTGTCACTTTGAGAGAGGTCATTAAACTTTCCCGAGCCTCAGTCTCCTCCTCTGTAAAATGGAAATAATAATAGAACTCATTCACATACTTATTTTTGTCACTGTCATCACCAGCAGCAAACATGGTCATCCATGCTGTGGGTCTCTAACAAACTCCCCAGGTCCCGGCACTAGCCTGCCAGGACCCTAGAGTCAACAAGGATGGACAGAGAGGTCATGGGCTTTTCCAAAGAGCTGACTTTGATGAGAGTTAGAAGAGGAACGGTGAGATAAAAGTTGCTGATAGGCATGATCAGCCCAAAATGACTATATTTCACCTATACATTCAATGGGAGGAACCAAGTAAATCCAAGAAAGGTAGTGGTGACAGATTCTTTTGTTTGATTAATTCAATACCTAACCTCCTCCCCACTCACCTAACTTCACTATAGAGGCTGGAAATGTCAAATACTTGCTTTTCCAGCCTCCCTTGCTGCTAAAGATGGTGATGTGACTGTTTGGGCCAATGACATGTAAGTGGAAGTCTCCTGGGGGATCAGGAAGAGCTTTCCTGACAACAGGGACATAGTTATTGTTGCCATCTCTTCCATCTTTCTTGACTTGACTTTGGACATGATGCCTGGATCTGGGGCAGGCATCTAGTGACTGAAGCAAAAGCATTATGCCTGGAGCTGGGACAGACATCCAGTGAGTGAGGCAAAAGCATTAGGGAACTTGAAAGTGACTTCCAGAGATGCCAGTCCTGAAATCACTGACCCACTGAACGAAGGCCAGCAGCCACCTATAGACTTTTGCTATTAAGAAAAACAAAACAACAACAACTGATGAACCATATTTGAGTCAGATTTTTTAGTACCTTGCAGCCCAAAGTATTCCTAACTGATCCAATGCTGCTTGACCAGGAAGGAAGCCAGTATTGATTGAACTCCCTCTGCACATCCTCCAAAGATGCATTGCATATTAGTCTTCAAAGGGCAGCCATGGTCCGCAGAGTACCTACAGGAGACCTACCAAGGGCCTGAAGAAATGTGACTGTAATTACTTTTGCATGCTGATAATCTTTGGGGGCCTAGATTCAGGTCTAGGAGGAAAATGAAATGAGGGTTGTAGTAGGCAGAATAATGGCCTCCCCAAAGATGTCTGCATCCCAATCCTCATCCTAAGTAACGTGTTACCTTACATCATAAAAGGGATTCTGCAGATATTATCAAGTTAAGAATCCTGAGATGGAGAGATTATTCTGGGTTATCTGGATGGGCCCAATGTAATCATAAGTGTCCCTGTAGAAGGGATATGGGAAAACGGGAGAAGGACCTGTGACCACAAAAGCAGAGGTTGGAGGTTGACCACGAGACAAAGAATGTGGCAATGTGTAGAAACTGGAAAAGGCAAGGAATGGATTATTTATAGGAGCCTCGAGAAGAGATGCAATTTTGCCAACACCTTGATTTTATCCCTGTGAGATCCATTTTGTACTTCTGATCTCCAGAACTGTAAGGTAATACATTTGTGTCATTTTCAGCCACTATGTTGATGATAATTTGTTCCAACAGCAATAGGAAACTAATACATGGGCCTTCTACTTTCAAATGTGCTCTATCCTCTTCTAAAATCAAGGATCTGGCCTTTATCTTATTATAAAAATCAAAGCCTACTCTGTTATATTAATTAGCGCTAGACTGGAGAAAATATGATTTTCCAATAATATACTCTAAGGTCTGTCCCTTGGGTGTTTCTGGCCCTGTGCTGGTCTATGCTAGCCTGTTTGTACTCAGATCCACCTGCCAGCCTTTCCCTGCTCTCTGCTCTGCTTCACACTGCAGAAAACTACACTTTCAAGAATCTCTTTCTAGCTGGCATCCAGCTAAATTTGGCCAATGGGCAGCACTGACAGAAGGTGGGAAAAAGGGAGAAGCCAGAATATTTCTTCACCTTTCACTCTGCCTCGAGTGGCAGCCCCAGCTCTGGCTGTATTTCCTTGTTGGCTCCAGTTCCTGCTGGACAGTTCTTCCTTCTGTGGTCCTAGAATCCACTGGGCATCAGCTACCATGATTTTGGCTCCTCCCTTGGTCCCTGCAGCCTGGGAATGAAATGACTCCCTGCAGTTTCTAGTCTCTGGGTTGTTCAGCTTATCAGCTCTTCCACTCCATGAATAACCAATTCCTTGTACTAATCGCCCTTTGTTTAAAAGACCTACAGTGGCTGCTTTTCTGATTTGCCCCCTCCTACAAAGCCACTGCAGACAGTCCCACAGTCCTACGTTCTCTGGTTTCCAACTGATCTACATGCTCTGAGGGTGTGGACTCTGTCTTCTGGGCCTATGATAGCACTTGACATGTGCTGGGCTAAGTCTGTTATATTTGATTTAGTCATGGTTTAAAAGAAGGGGAAAACAAGTCTGGCAGTAATGGCTTGTTCTCTGTTTCCCACTCTCCCTTACACAGTAACAGAATCCTTGGCCTTTAGCTAGGCACTCCACATGGCTGCCCCCAAAAGCCCACCCTTCCCAATGTCCTTACCAACTAGATATGGACATACAACTAAGCTCTGGTTGACAGAACATGAGCAGAAGGGAGGTGTGCAACTTCTGGATTGCACCATCCTTTTCTCCTCCTCCTCTCTCCTGTTGGATGGACAATGGCTACGGTGGTGGGCCATCGTCAGACAAGAGGACAAGGACAACACCCAAGGATGGCAGAGACACAGGATGGAAGGAATCCAGTCCCTGATGTCCTGAAGCCATCATAACAGCCCTGGATGCCTTGTGTTTGAACTGCTAGAGTTGGGGAGAAACAGACATCTATCTTGTTTGAGCAAGTCTAGTTTTGGTCTCAGTCAAGCAGCCAAACCTATAGCCTAATCACCGCAGTGACATCAGGAGATGCTGAGATTGGCCTGCAGTCAGCCCCTCTGTGCTTATGCCCTTGTGGCACTGTCCTTCCCTCCCTTTGATGGTGATCCATGAGACGAAGAACTTTTTTGTTCTGTAATGAATTCTTATCTCCTGGCACAAACCATACATCGCAGACCTCTACTACATGTTTGCAGAAAGAATGATGGAATCACAGGCCTGAGGTATATTTGCCACTTGTCTTCAGCAGGGGGTCACCATGAGTACTCAGGATCTCTTGACCTGTTGGCTTTGGCTTTCACATGTCCGTTAATCACATTAGAATCACAGTATTATAATGACTTAAAAGTTACTTATTTAATATTCTTACTTTACTCACATGGAAGTTAAGCCCAAAAGGACCACACAGCAAGCTAGGAGTAGAGCCGGGATTGAAATTCAGGTTCACTGCCTATGAGGTCCATGCTTGTTCTACTGCTCCAGGGCCCACTGTCTATATGTAAACTTTCCAGTGGAATTGCTTCTGTTCTTCCCCTGAGTCTGGTTCTGGGAGCTCTCTGGCTCTTCTTGCATCTCCTCTCTGATGGTTTGGATTTGGAGTATCAGGAAGAAGAATGTGCTGGGAGCTCAGCAGGAAATATCCTTTGCCTGGGTGCTCTGCGGCAGTTTCTGGGAAGAGTCTCCTCTACTGCAGCACCCCAGCCTGGGAGCAAGGATATCCAGCTCCAGTGCCTGTAAGTTGGCGGTTAGGTTTGAAGCAATAGCCTCCTTCTTCGTTTCCTGAATTCTGGCCTATAATGTATCAATACAGAGAACTGAACAAAATGGGGCTCAAAAGTCAGGTTTGAGAGTATGCAACCAAGACTGAGGCCAAATGAAGCTTTTTTTTCTACCTCTATCTGTGATCTCTCTGCAGAAATGGCCACACTGAGCATTCGATCTAGTCCCAGATGGAAGAGCTGGTGTCAGAGAGCAAACACCTGGCTCAGGCTTCCAGCAGTGGACTCTGCAGAGTCTGCTTTCCACCCAGAGACTGGGAGGGTGGGTATGCTCAGGGCACCTGTTTCATATGGTCCCATGAATTGGCAACTCTCCTACATGCATGCATCAGATAAGCTAGCCCTTCTCCAGCAGGGAAGAAGCATGAAGGAGGGTGGGGAGAGAGCAGATTCCCCTTTCAATGAGCCAGTATAGGGATGTGCAGATAGCAGGAGCAAGAATCCTTTGGAGGAAGTAGCAGATGATTAGGGAGAGACCAACTCAGTCTCTGGAAGGCTAGGGCCTTGGCAGATGCATGGGTAAGATGGAAAGGGAACTTGGACCCAGACCAATCGGGTTGAGATCCTACCTACTGCCATCACTTATGAGCTCTGTGACGTTGTGTGCAAGTTATTTAACCTCCTTGCTCACAGGTTTTGCATCTGTAAAATGGAGATGATAAGAGTGCCTATCTCATGAGATTGCTGGGTGGATTAAATGAGATAATGCCTTTAGAGCACCTAGCCCAGTGCCTGGCACATAGGAAGTGCTCAATAAATGTATATTTCCTTCCATAGTGGGAGGGTGGAAGAGGCGAGATTCTGAGACACAAGTCATGAGCTTAATCTGCTGTACTTGGTGTCATGTGGGCCCAGGACACTGCAGTGGATAAGCCATGGAGTACAATCCAAGAAAGTCCCCTGAAACTCTCCCCTCCACTCTGCCCCATGAGCTGTTAGACCCACAATCTCTGTCCCCTGAACTCCTTCCTCTCCCCTGAGGGCCTCTGTCTACTTGGAGAGATGCTGAGAATATGCCCAGCATGAGTCCACCAGCCACCTGCCAACTGCCTGTCCCCTCCCTCCCTGCTTAGACAGATCACCCTTGTCAGACGTGGCAGCAGCCAGCTTCATCACTCTAATTGCACTGTGGTTTGCGTTCATCAAGGAAACAGCAGGGATTCCAAATTAAATTCCAACATGCAATTTAGTCAAGATATAAGGCCTATTGAGAGACTATCTGCAGAACCCTCCCCCAGCCCTTTCTTTGAGAGGTAGAATTTCCCTGCTATCAGTGCTGCCAAGCCCCATGCCTGTCTACTGGGACCAAGACTCTCTGAAATGGGGATTCTCCCTGGGCTGCTGGCCAGTTGCTCTCCCATTTTACAGACAGGGTTGCTGAGGCATAGAGAAGGGTCTTAGACATGGAAAAAGCCCTGGGGCGCATGGAAGCCAGGACTGGCCTGGGCTTGTCTATCTTTGGGAATTGTGCATAACAGAGTATCTTTCTGGCACACTCTGAGATGACAGACGAGCCCATTCTGAGTGGTAGGAAGGGCCATGGATCTCACTGTGAAGAGCAGAACCATTCTATCGGCACTCGTTTGCTTGAAAGAGGCTTCTGAGCAGGGTCCAGGCACCAACCCACTCTCTCAGGCTTCATACCAACAGGCCAAGCCCTTCCTAGCAGACCCCTCGTCCAGGGGCTTCCTGACTGCTTTCAGCCCCCAGTTTCTGCCAACTCTGAAACGTTTCATGACACCAGAATTAAGATGACAAAGTCAGTGGGAAACCACAGATACGACTGGGTGTGGTGGCTCACAGCTGTAGCCCCAGCATTTTGGAGGTGGAGGCAAGAGGATTGCTTGAGACCAGGAGTTCGAGACCAGCCTGGGCAACATAGCAAGACCCTGTCTCTAACAAATAAATAAATAAATAAATAAATAAATAAATAAATAAATAAATAAATTATCCAGGTGTGGTGGCCTATGCCTATAGTCCTAGCTACAGCGGAGGGTAAAGCAGGAGGATTGAATGCTGCAGTGAGCTGTGGCTGCATCACTACACTCCAGCCTGGGTGACAGAGCGAGACCCTATCTCTAAAAAAAAAAAAAAGAAAAATTAAAAAAAGAAAACCACAGATGTGAAGAAGCAATTAAACTGGGAAGTCGCACAGTGAGGACTGTTCTTCTGGCTTCCTCCTTTAGTTCTGCCCAGACAGGCAGTGGGTAGGTGCCCAGACTGAGAGCCTCTCTCCAGAGGAGCATCTGCCACGGCACCATCCAACAGTCTGTGGTTGTTTACTGCCAGAGACAAATCCATCCCAAGTAAGCTTTGGACTCAGATGAGAAGTACAACAAAATGCCAAAACACCCTCTGGGGTCCAGGGCTCCCTACAGTGGGGGTTGGGGTACAGGGACACCAAAGTCATGTGAGCCGAAACCCTGGAAACCCAGCTAAAAGGAAGAGCTTCTGCAAAGCCAGCCCTGCCTGGCAAAGCTGCATTTCTCCAGGGGCCCTGGATTCAGCCCCGAAAACTGCACAGATTTCCAACCATTTAGTAGAAGGAGAACCATGGTTTTAGGGAACTGATTGATTTTGAGAGCAGCAAGGCAGCAAATAACCCCTAGGGAAGAAACATCCAGTCCTGCTCTAGAACCTGAAGGCAGGAAGTAGACATTTCAATCCAAGCCTGATGTCTTCACTTGAAGGTGGAAGGCAGTGACTGCCCCGCACCAGTTTCCCCAAAAGTAACACCAAACAGAAAAAGGAGGGGACGTCACTCACCTAAAATGATGGCAAGGGTAAAACAGTGATTAGAGCCTGGGCTTTGAGCTCAAATCCGAGATTGAGTATTTACTAGCTTTTGGTGTTAGAATAAGCTCCTTATATCTCTAGGCCTCAGTTTTCCAATCTGGAAAGGGGGTAGAATAATAGTATCCATCTTCCACGGTTCATTCAGAGTAAAGAGTCAGCAAATTTTTCTATAAAGAGCCACATAGCAAATATTTTGGGCATTTTGGGCCATATGGTCTCTGTTTAATGCTACAGCTCTGAATGAAAGCAGCCAGGGAAATAGTACATGAATGGGAATGGTATGTCCCAACAAATCTTTATTTACAAAATAAGCAGTGGGCCAGATTTGGGTTGTGGGTCACATTTGCCAACTCCTGATTCAGAGGATTATGTGTTAGCAAAGTGCTTGGCACAAAATAACTGAAGAATAAATGATGTTACTACTACTATTATTATCAGCCTTGCTGCTCTGCATTTGGCCACTTAGATCATCAGGTGCCAGTAAATAGCTCTACTTCCCTTCTCCCTGCATTATCCTGTCAGTTAGTCAATACATTAGTCCATTTTCTCATTGCTATTAAGAACTACCTGAGATGGGGTAACTTATAAAGAAAAGAGGTTTAATTGGCTCATGGTTCTGCAGGCTGTACAGGCAGCATGGGTAGGGAGGTCTCAGGAAACTTTCAATCATGGCAGAAGGCAAAGAAGAAGAAGGCACATCTTATATGGTGGGAGGAGGAGGAAGAGAGAAAGCAAAGGGGAAGGTGCTATACACTTTCAAACAACCAGATCTCATGAGAACTCACTATCATGAGAACAGCAAGGGGGAAGTCCACCCCCATGAATCAATTACCTCCCAACAGGCCCCTCCTCCAACGCTGGAATTACAATTCAGCATGAGATTTGGGTGGGGACACAGAGCCAAACCATATCACTCCATTTCCAAAAAGGGCATGTGAATGGACCCACTCAACTCCTGGGTGCAGGTGCAGTCAAGATTTTGTCCTGACATGATGTACTTAATGCAAATTCCCAGTTCCTTCGCATTTAAAAGGAAGGGCAGTTTGGATTCATAGTGAAGGAACAATGACAGGACTTCCCATTATGCAGCCAAAAAACACACGAAAAAATGCTCATCATCACTGGCCATCAGAGAAATGCAAATCAAAACCACGGTGAGATACCATCTCACACCAGTTAGAATGGCTATCATTAAAAAGTCAGGAAACAGGTGCTGGAGAGGATGTGGAGAAATAGGAACACTTTTACACTCTTGGTGGGACTGTAAACTAGTCAACCATTGTGGAAGTCAGTGTAGCGATTCCTCAGGGATCTAGAACTAGAAATACCATTTGACCCAGCCATCCCATTACTGGGTATATACCCAAAGGACTATAAATCACGCTGCTATAAAGACACATGCACACGTATGTTTATTGTGGCACTATTCACAACAGCAAAGACTTGGAACCAACCCAAATGTCCAACAACGATAGACTGGATTAAGAAAATGTGGCACATATACACCATGGAATACTATGCAGCCATAAAAAATGATGAGTTCATGTCCTTTGTAGGGACATGGATGAAACTGGAAAACATCATTCTCAGTAAACTATCGCAAGGACAAAAAACCAAACACTGCATGTTCTCACTCATAGGTGGGAATTGAACAATGAGAACTCATGGAGACAGGAAGGGGAACATCACACTCCAGGGACTGTTGTGGGTTGGGGGGAGGGGGCAGGGACAGCATTAGGAGATATATCTAATGCTAAATGACGAGTCAATGGGTGCAGCAAACCAACACGGCACATGGATACATATGTAACAAACCTGCACATTGTGCACATGTACCCTAAAACCTAAAGTATAATAATAAAAAAAATGTCTATTACCCTTCACAAGGGACTTTCCTTTGTAATATCGTGTGGATTTCTCAATGCTGCTTGAAGAGATAATGACTATTACAACCATTTTATAGACAAGACACTGAGCTTTGGTAAGACAGACTGATATGTGTGAAGTCACAAGATCAGGAGCAGAGCTGAGATTTGATCTCAGATCTTTGGACTCTAGATCCAGTGCTCATTTCTCCCACAACTCACCTGGGCTGAATATTGGATTAGTTAGGATCTTTGCTGCAAATGATGAAACCTATTTTGCTGATTTAAAGAGAAAAGGAATTCATTAAGTGGCCTGAAGAGTTTCTGGGAGGGCCAGAGAATTGGGCTTGAGCAGAAGTCATTATTCTCAAAGTATTCGGGTGGTCAGACACGTGGCTTCACAGTCTTCTCCAAGAGCTTATTGCAATACCATTCTGAAGACTTCATGTAGCAGCACCTCCTTGGCCTTCCTTGCCAGCTCGTTTCTCCATCTGTCCCAGGCCCCAAGCTAGTGGCCTTGGAGGTAATGTCCCAGATCCTCCAGCTTTCCAGACCATCCCTCCACCAGCTCTTTCTGCATCAGGATAAGCCCTAATTTCCATATGAAATCCCTTATTCCTGTTAATACTTGTAGTGGCTCTGACTGATCCCAGCTGATACACCAGGCAAAAACAAACATCATTTTCATGAAAGGATCACTTATTAGATCTAAGCCAAGCCAGCAAGTGGGGTCAAGACATTCACATTCAATCATTTCCTGGTAACTGAGGGCTGAGTTATTTAAGCAGTTTATTTTTCACGTAAAAGGAGGCTGGCCCTGCCTTCTCTTTCTATAATTTCTTACCTCTTTTCCCTGTTTGAACAAAGTGTCAGTTTCTTATCTCCAAACTGGGGATGCCACCATTTTTAAATAGAATCTGCGGTCCTATCCCTGGGAAGTTGCCTGGCATGTCTGTGTGCTCTTAGTTGGTTCACAGACTGGCACACCAAGAACACACTTCCAAGATGGTCTGGCCCAAGTCCTCTTGCAAAAGAGTCATACCTACTGAGGGGTCACCAAAAGAGCAGGCCCCCAGGTGGGCATGTGTTCAGGTACCACCTCCATCACTTAGTCCCATTCTTCACATTCCAGTGTATTGTTTATAATTTCAAGGTATTTCAACTCACCTTCCCAAGTTCTCGTGTACTGCTTTAGTCTAGGGATCAATCAGTATCTTGGTCAAGAAGGAGTCTGGTACTTCTGTCTTCCACAAATCTCAGTGTGGCCACAGCTGAGGTCCCAAAGACATCAATAGCAAGATTCCAAGTGGCTGTGGCTCCTGATGGTTCTCTGATGGGGAAGAGTATTCTAGAGTTCTTGAGAAGGCTGTTCCAGCAAAGGGAACAGCAAGAACAAAGTTCGGGAGCTGAGAGTCTGCCTGGTGGGTTCAAGGCAGGAGGGTGGTCAGGATAGCTAGTGCAGGGTAAGGGAGAAGGGAGGAGCCAGGTGGTGGAAAGTCCCATAGACTAGCATTTTGATCTTTCTCTGGAGTGAGTTGAAAGTTATTCAGAGTCTGAGAATAGGCTGTGAGCGGTGGTGTCTGGAAAAGTTATTCAAAGATTCTGAGAATAGGCTGGGAGTGCTGGTGTGTGCCTGGAATCATGGCATTTTGGGAGGTAAAGGTGGGCGGATCGCTTGAGCTCAGGAATTTGAGGCCAGCCTGGGCAACATGGCAAAACCCAGTCTCTACAAAAAATACAAAAATTAGCTGGGCATGTTAGCCCACACCTGCAGTCCCAGATACTCGGGAGGCTGAGGTGGGGAGTTCACTTGAGCCCGGGAGGTTGAGGCTGCAGTGAGCAGAGATCATGCCACTGCACTCCAGCCTGGGTGACAGAATGAGACCCTGTCAATAAATAAATAAAGGAAGGAAGAAAAGAAAAGAAAAAGATTCTGAAAATAGTCCAAAGGGAGGCAATCTAGGGGAGAGACGATATGAGCTGTGTGGGGTTGAAAAGTTGTCATTCTAGAAAAGCCACATTTGGACCTAACACAGAAATTTCCACCAGATCCCAGATCTTGAATCTGATTAGATGGAATGGTTGGGTGTCTTCTTTCAGAAGGGGAAGAAGAGTGCAAACACAGATTTGGTCACCAGCACCAAAATCCATTTTTGGTTCTTCCTGGACACACAGCTAATCTAACTTCTCAGCCTCTCTTACAGGTAGGTCTGACCATGGGACTGACCAGGTTCTGAGCAATGAAATGTGAGTGGAGGTGTGTGTGCTGCTTCCAGGTCTGGCCCATAAACACTGCCCATGCATGTGTGCTCCTTGGAGTGCCTTTTCTCTGCCGGCTCACTGGGATGACTCACCGTCAAGCGTGACCTTGAAAAGCATGTAAAGTCAAATACAGTCTGATATTAGAACTTTAGAGTGAATTATCCTTGCTCAGACTATAAACTCAGCCCAATTGAGACATCAGTCATATTTAAATTAACATGCTTCCTCCAATATTTCATCACAGCTCCCCATGATTATGCCTTCAAGCTCTCAATCTAATGGAAATTCAGCCCCTCAGCTCCTGTGACACAAGCTGTTCCAAAATTTCCAGTGGATGGTTCTCTAGATATTGACACATCCTAACTTTCAGGTATAGACCAAATGGTTAACTATGGAAAGCCTCATTAATTGCATGCATACTTGAGTCTAGGTCTTTAGGTAGCTCGATAAGGGTGACGAATGGGAATATATTTCTGATCCATCAGCTTAAAAATACTGTGAAGGATGGGGAAACTCTTGGCAGGATAATTGCCCCATTTCAGTGGTTGGGAGACAGTTCTGAGCCCAAGAGATATTTGGGGTATCTTTAGGGCAGAATTCCTCCTACACAGCTTATTCATGACCGTCTCACAAAAGTATACATGATCCAACCCCAACTTGAAACTAACCTTGTCTCATAGGTTTAAGGAAAGGCTGTTGAGTCTCCTGAAATTTTCACTGCAACGTTGTCTGTTTCTTTCAGACCATATAATGCCCATGGTTATGTTGTCTGAAGCTTGTAGTTGTCTGGTATTTTCTTATGTATATTATAAATTGTACCAGCCAGTTGTGAGTCCCATTCTTTGGTGAGGGTTTACAGTAGATATATTGGTATTTGGTCTACTACCAGACTCTTTCCATATGGGAATTTTCCCTTTCCCACTTCATGTAATTCAGGTGGGGCTGTCAATCAAGGGACTGAGACCCACTCATAGTAGTGGTCACATGACCAAGAACAACCAATCGTGAGTCCGTTTAAAGGTTTCTATAGATGCTAGGAGACAGTGCCTCTCCCGAGACTGTGAACCTGGGTTTTCTGGACTCTCTTTTCCAAGAGCAAGCAGGGCTGAGAAACTGGCAAGGGAGAAACAAATTCCTAATGAAAGCCGTTGAGCAGCTGGATCCAGGTCTGCTTGAACCCAAAAGTTCCATAATCTTGGACTTGGTTGCTTTAGACAATATACCTTCTAAAATTTAATGCAATTAATCATGTATGAGTCAGATTTCTATTACTTGTAACTAGGAGTTCTAATTAATGTCCTATGAACTTGTTTAGCTGTAGGATGTCAAGGGAGTCAGTATATTTTCTCACTGACCTTTTCCCTAAGTGTCTCACTGGGTGCATAGTTATGTACATTCATGCACTTCTACTACAGCCACCTGAATCTCTTTCTCATTCAATTCACTCTTAGAATCTACTGCTTTGCCTGTGGGTTGCAAGCTCAATGTAGAAAATGGACGTCCCAGGTCACTCACTCCCACGGACCTTCTCTAAAAGACAGATTCCTGTAATCCCAGCACTTTGGGAGGCTGAGGTGGGTGGATCATGAGGTCAGGAGATCGAGACCATCCTGGCTAACACGGTGAAATCCTGTCTCTACTAAAAATGCAAAAAATTAGCTAGGCATGGTGACACACGCCTATAATCTCAGCTACTTGGGAGGCTGAGGCAGGAGAATCGCTTGAACCTGGGAGGCAGAGGTTGCAGTGAGCCAAGATTGTGCCACTGCACTCCAGCCTGGGCAACAGAGCAAGACTCTGTCTCAAAAAAAAAAAAAAAAGACAGATTGCTGTCTGAGTTCACGACTTTGAAGAACTCCCAGTAAGAGTAGTTTTTTTTTTTTTTTTTCTAGGATTGCTATATGGAACCCAAATATTTAGGACTCCATTAAGAAAGCCTCTCTTCATCTTAATCCTGTATCTTCTTATTTTAGAAGAGAATAGGGGCCTTGAATTGTCTGCTTCATGAGTTTTTCTATTTTTAATTTTTTTTTTTTTTGAGACGGAGTCTCGCTCTGTCACCCAGGCTGGAGTGCAGTGGCTCGATCTTGGCTCACTGCAAGCTCCGCCTCCCGGGTTCACGCCATTCTCCTGCCTCAGCCTCCCGAGTAGCTGGGACTACAGGCACCCACCACCACGCCCAGCTAGTTTATTTTATTATTTTTTTTATTTTTAGTAGAGACGGGGTTTCACCATGTTAGCCAGGATGGTCTCAATCTCCTGGCCTCGTGATCTGCCCACCTTGGCCTCCCAAAGTGCTGGGATTACAGGTGTGAGACACCGCACCCGGCCTATTTTTAATTTTTTGAGATTGGTGCCATTTCAAGGGTTCTAGTACTCTAAGCCATTAACACAACTGTTTCTTCTCTTCAGTGTCCTTAGCTTTAGATCTATGAACCCAATGTGGAAGTGATCCTTTAGATTACTGACAAACCACAGCCCACAGGTCAAATCCCACCAGTAGCCTGTTTTTGTAAATAGTTTTCTTGGAACACAGCCACATCCATTCAATTTTGTATTGTCTATGGCTGCTTTTGCAGTTGCTACAGAAACCACATGGCCACAAAGCCAAAAATATTTACTCTCTGGCCCTTTAGAGAAAGTTTATCAACCCCTGCTCTAGCTGAGTACTTTACAATCATTGCAAAGCACTAGCATCCATAAAAAATGCTCATTTTGGCATCCATAAAAATGGTATTCATGGCAGGGCGTGGCGGCTCACGCCTGTAATCCCAGCACTTTGGGAGGCCGAGGCGGGCGGATCATGAGGTCAGGAGATCAAGACCATCCTGGCTAACACGGTGAAATCCCGTCTCTACTAAAAATGCAAAAAAAAAAAAAAAAAAAAATTAGCCGGGCATGGTGGCGGGCACCTGTAGTCCCAGCTACTTGGGAGGCTGAGGCAGGAGAATGGCATGAACCCAGCAGGCGGACCTTACAGTGAGCCGAGATCACGCCACTGCACTCCAGCCTGGGCGACAGAGCCAGACTCCATCTCAAAAAAAAGAAAAAAAAAAGGTATTCATAAGGTATCTCGAGGGATGATGAAATGAGTAACTTGACAAATCTTTGGGGCTTGGGAAAGTCTACTCTACACCACTGGGGGCAGGACATGACATAGCACATATTTGGGATACACCTGTCTGAAAGCCCAGTCTTCATTTGAGGAATCTGGGATCAATACATGATCCAAATCTTGGTACTGTGGGTCCTGCATTTGGATTTCCATGTGGATTTCATTTTGGCCAGGGCTGGAGTTACTGCCCCTGTTCATGATGGTGGTGCTGGTCACCTATGGGGCATCCTAACTTCCTTCCCAGGCAGATGACCCTGCTGCATTGGCCAACATGTGGCTCCAAAACTAGACTTAAAAAAGCATAAAGATGTTCCCATCATTGATGGGGACAATCGGAGCCATTTGTGTTTTGAAACTAATTACTAGCCCACCTGTGCAAGAGCTATGGTGTGCTCCTGAATATGTGGTCAGAATCTGTTACAGTTATCACAGGCAATTGTCCTTTTCCCTTGAACGATGCTGTAGCAAAGGCAGAAACACCCATCTTCCAATATGATTCCCCAGGGCCCATTACATTAACTGTTGTCCACAACTTTGCCTCTGTATTCTAATCATATCAGCTCTGGAATCCTGAAGCATCTATCACATTTTGAGGTCCCACCAATATACTCTTCCTCTTTCTCATTTCATTATGGCATAAATTCATTGCAAAAGCTATGACAGAAGTTACTGTCCACTGTTTATATTGCTATAAGGGAAATGAGTGGGTCAAGAACCATTTGCACAAACAGAAAGAATGAAACTGCAGATTTATTAGAAAGTATAAAAATTAAAAAACAAAACCAAGCCTAACCAAAAAACAAAAAGCAACGACACACAACCTTTCCAGTTTACGTTAACTTTGAGCATCACACACTACTAACCACTTAGTTGCATTTTTTAAAAATGTCAATTTCAAGGTAGAGGGAGCTGAGTCAGGTAACAGGCCAGCCATCTCAGTGTAACTAATTTAACGCTAAAATAAAATACTGATCTCATTTGAGCAAAAAAGAGACGAGACTATTTTCTGGTTGGCGTAGATTTAGGCAATGTATAAAAAAGCTTCCTGGTTGGAATGAGTTAAAAAATATTGCTGGCCACTAATTTGCCATGTTGAGTTGGAAAACACCCCCCCCCCCACCCAAAAAAAAAAAAAAAAAACAAACCTGCCGCTTTGGTGTCCTATTTATATATTTTTTAAAACATTCATTAAAAAAATCAAATCTATAATAAAAAGTCCCTGTTTATTTTAAAAAACATTAGTAGGCATCCCTTATCCACTAAAACCATTTGTTTTTTCCTAAGATGCCTGGAAGCAGAAAAGCGAGTGAGATTAACTCACTGCGCAGTTAATTAAAATTAGAATTCTTTCCTCTAAACAACTTCCAGAGCACCAGAAAGAAGGGGCCCCATCGAAGGGAGAAATAAAGCCCTTCTGACTCACAGGAGATGAAATGTTCAGCCAGAGTTCTAACACATTCTGGCTGTCATCAAAAGTTCTTTATTGGATTACTCAGAAAATAACTCAAGTGCTATTTTAAAAATGAAAGATACAGGCAGCTAGGTTCCTTTCCCTTTTTCTTTCTTTCTTTTTTTTTTTTTTTTTAAACAAAACAAAATACCAGTGGCTAGCTTTCCTGTAACATCCTTTGGATTTGCTTAAAAAAAGAAAGAAAAGTCTACAGAACAGGATCACCGAATGCCACTTCAGCCCCACTTCCTGCAGGCTCTGTTTTAATTAGCATCAAACAGGTCACTGAACATTTCTTCAGCTGCGGAAAGAAGTTCTGAATGGGTGACAGCTGCCCGGAGTGGCTCTACCTGGTTCCATTTTACCCCTCATCAGTCAGTGTGGTTTCTTGCCAAATAACACCTAACGTTTTACCCCTTATTCCTGCAGGGAGGCGGGCCCTGTGGCTGGCTGGACACAGAGAAAGAGAAAGAGAAAAACTAGCACAAACATAGAGACTATACACGGAGGGAGAGAGGACTCCCTCTTTCTGCTTCCTTCAAGAACTCGATAAATAATAACCTCAAAGTGCAACAATGCACAAATGTCTGGCACACAGGTTAGTCTGGAGTGACTTGTTATCACGGGGCTCAGCGGGGCAAGGGTGTGATCTCCTTTTGCTTCTTTCTTTGGACCTTGTTAAAGGAAAAACAAAAAAAAGACAGCTTTCCTATACACATATAAATAGTCCCTTAACTAGAAGGGAAAAAACAAACACACTGTTTCAAATGCATTTCTAAAAGATTTAAAATAAATCCAAATGGAAAATCTTGACTCCAAATTGTCTCTTGCCCATGTGTCTCAGAGAAGAAACTACTGGGATGTTGGGAGAGGCCTGACCCTGACCCCAACTCTAACTAGAGGTGCTGGTATTGGGACCTTGGGAAGAGGAGTGTGCACAGTGCAGGGAGCCAGGAGAGCTTGCTGGAGGTATTGAACACGGCTCTCACCTGTGATAGAAACCAGTGTCCTCAAGTCCAAATGCACAGGTAAAAAGGACTCTGCAAGTGTTAAGGGAACTTTGGAGGCCAATGTTGAGGCTGCATGAATGAGCAAGACAGGCTGGGTGTGGGCCACAGGGACATAGAGCCAGGTCAGACTTTGGGCCAACTCAAGTTAGGTCCTCATTCCTTGGCTACGGGCAGGTCAGCTGGGAGGGTGACAGTCCAGAAACCAGGTAAGTGGCTATAGAGCCAGGGCAGGTGTAGGCTCTTGGCAGCCTGCATTTTAGGAGCTGAGAACTTGGATAAACTCATGGGAGGAGCTCCCTGCCTATTCTGGGATGAGGCTGATGATACACGCTGCTGGAGAAAGCTCTCAGAATGAACATTCTTGGGCAAATTTCTAAAGCCAGAATTTATACAGGGTAGATGGTTTCAGAGTCCTTCACAAAACCAAAATAACGTTGCGACTGTTGAAGGGTGTTACTCACGTCCAAAGTTTTCTTTGGCCACTGACTCTGCTGAACTGAGGGCAACATACAGGATTGTGCAAGGCAGGTTTTGATGCTCAACTGTATTTTTTTTTGGGGGGGGGGGTGACCATCCAATGATGGCCTCCTGGTTAGATCATTTAACCCAAATCCCCAAATGCTATAAGGTAAAACTACCCAGCAGAGAGAATTGGGTCCAGTGTCTCCTGCACTTCTGAGCATCCGATATAGCATAGAAACATTGCTCTCTCCCAGCCTACTTCAATACTGTTTTATATGCTGTCTCTCCAACAGAAACAGAATAATGTGAAAAGTGAGGGTGTGATCTCGGGTCCCAAGGGAAGAGTGACCTCACAGAAAAGATGCACAACAGATCATGTCAACTGAGAGGCCAGAAAAACATCTCTGAAATCTGGGGGAGGAGGGGAATGCAGAGATAGCTAATATTCCAAACTGTAACTTGAGACACCCTTATAGGTGCTTAAAAGAGCTTCCCATGAGCACAAATTGTCAGAATGGCAACAAGTCAGAGCAGATTAACCCATATGGACTTTGGAATAACTGGGACTTATACTTCTTCAGTGCCCTGGCCGGGCTCAGAGTCCCTGGGCTCAGCAGTGCCCTCCTGGGGGCCAGGCTGCCCCGGGCTGTGGCTGGTGTCTTCCACACTCAGGAGGCTGCTGGCTGCCTGGGAGCTGGCACTGTTGGCACTCCCGGACCGGGAGCGGTAGGGGGGCAGGTCGGCTTGGTTCAGAGATTCCGTGTCAGAAGAGTAGGGCGGTGGAGGAAGGTCATACCACGCAGGCCTGCGACGGGGACAGCGGGGGACAGCGGGGGGCAATGGAGACAGGAAGAGAAGAGAACACATTAGAGCCAACATAAGCCAACTTCAGCCCATTTCTGAGACGGTGTTTCCAGTGCGAAATGAGATTTTCCCTCCAAGTACAAAGACAATTAATTCAAGGACCAGGAACCACAGCGGAACAGACAAGGCCAGTGTGTTCTGGCTGGTTCATGTTGACCGGATGGTGCCAAAACCACATCCTCTGGGTAGAATCAGAATGAGGTCACCCACCAAGTCCCCCGGCGCAACCTGGGTGGTTTGGCATTGCCACTCTGCTCCATCAGCCAAAAGCCCTGTGGCCAAGAGGCTGGGCTGGTATCTTGACTGGGCCTCTGATGGGAACATGGAATTGGCTTTTCTATTGAAAGCCAACTCTTCCTGGCTATGAACTGGGGTAAGTGAGAGGACATCCTCTCAACACCTCGGTGTGTATCTGCAGAAGGGGCTTAAAAGGAATGAATGTAACAGAAAAGACATTTTATTTTCTAGCTCTCATTTACTGAAGGCTTCTCATGAGCCAGGCACTTTGCCATGCCCCTTACATTCCTTACCTTATTTAATGTTCACAAGAATGCTGTGAGGTGGGCATTACTTTCATGCCTGTTGCTCTGGTGAGGAAACTGAGGCACAGGGACATTCAATGTCTGGCCCAGGATCAGAAATAACTGGTAAACAGCAATGCTGGGATTTGAACCCACACATTCTGTTTCCAGATTCAGCAATTTTAACCTTACCCTATGCTGGATGGTCCAAATGAAGAGGTTATGAGTGGGAACTTTATTAGGTGAGGAAGGTCCTGAATTCTTACACTTATTTGCAAAGAGATCCTTAAGTGCTATCCTCTCCCCTGACCTCTGAAACTTTATTCACCTTTTATGAGGAAGGAAAATGAAGATTAAATAATATAAGAGCTGCCATGGAAGAGGGTCCAAGGAAGAGCCCAGTCACCATCAGAACGCGGCCTGCAAAATGTCTAATGCCATACACGGCAGAGCTTGAGGAAGAGGGATCCTGATCAGGAAACGGGCCCACTACTTGCTTCAACTACAGAACTCTACTTCCTGGCTTTATACATACTGGGGGTTCTTGTGCAATTCCATTTGCAATGTGGTACTGCTTAAAAAAGCTTGAAAGTGCTGCTTTCCACCTCCTTTATTTTATAGATGAAGCCAAGCAAAGTTAAGGAACTCACTGATTCTCTCATTCATTCACTTCTTCATTCATCCATTCATTTGACAGATATTAACCAAACCTCTCACAGGTACTGGGCACTGCTGTGCAGTAGCAGGTGAGGCTCAGAGCTAGTCTGTGGCCAGAACGTGGACCAGCATGACATTCCCAGGAGGAGCAGGCCTCTGAGTTAGCCAGGATCCTAACTGTATGTTCCTCAGACAAGTCATTTAACATCCCAGAGCCTCAGTTTCCTCATCTGTAGAATTTGGAAATTTCCTGATTTGTGCAACTATCACCATAATCCAGTTTTGGAACATTCCTATCAGTTTCCTCCCTCATCAAGGCGCTAAGAGGATTAAATGAGGTGATACATGTAGAGAATTTTGCAAGGACTTGGCAAATGTCAGATGCTGCCACTGCCTATAGCAGCTGAAGCCAGGCTCTTGGCAAGACCTAGGAACCTCAGTGTGTGCACCTATTCCCCTCCCCGCAATGGATGACCTCTCCCGCCTCAATCTCTTCCATCCAGCACACACCTCTGGTCCAGCAAGGCCTCGGAGTAGGAGGGCGGGGAGCCTACTTCCGACGCATTCTGCTCCGCCTGGCTGGCCACATACTGGATGCCATTATTGACGTTGTAGGTGACGTTGCAGTGGTGGGGGTGGTCCAGGACCACCAGGCGGGACAGCAGCACAGGGTGCTGCAGCCGGTGCACGGGCAGCGTCATGAGGTTGTTCCGCTTCCGCTGGTGGTGCAAGACCAGTGCCAGCAGGGCCACCACCAGCACGAAGATGACGGAGCTGCCGATGATGGCATAGGTGATGCTGGGGTAATACACAAGCTGGTTCTCTGAAGTCACAAACACCTGCCCGCTGCCGGGTTCTGAGAAACCCGAGAGAGGAGAGAAAAGAGAGGAGGTTACCAGTTTGGCTAATCTTTGTGTTTCAACATCAGCCCCAGAACTTGTATGTGAATGTTCACAGTAGCCCTATTCACAATAGCCAAGAAATGGAAACTGCCCAAATGTCCACCAAC
The DNA here is from genome assembly GCF_028878055.3 of Symphalangus syndactylus. Classification (NCBI taxonomy): domain Eukaryota; kingdom Metazoa; phylum Chordata; class Mammalia; order Primates; family Hylobatidae; genus Symphalangus; species Symphalangus syndactylus. Next base: position 20,105,839 of record NC_072428.2, read on the forward strand.
CGATGAATGGATAAACAAAATGTGGTACATCCACCCAGTGGAATATTATTAAGCCATAAAAAGTTAATAAATACTGATACATGCTACTGCATGGATGGACCTCAAAAACATGATGCAGTAAAATAAGCCAGACACGAAAGATCACATATTGTATGATTCTGTTTATTAGTATATTTCCAGGAAAGGCAATTTTACAGAGGCAGAAAGTAGATTAGTGGTTGCCTGGAGTGAAAGAGAATGGGGATTAACAGTCAATGGGCATGAAGAATCTCGTTGGGGTGATGGGAATGTCCCGAAACTGGCTTATGGTGATGGTTGCACAAATTGGTAAATTTCCCCCCCCACAAAATCACTGAACTGTACACTTAAAATGGGCAAATTTTAAGTACTGCAAATAATATCTCAATTAAGTTGTTTTAAAAAGTATCATATGCTATCCAGGGAACAGGAGTGAGAGTTCTTGTGGCAGAAATCCATTCTTCAGTAGAAATTTATAACACACCTCAGGAACACAGGTAGTACCTCTGGGGTCCTCATACCTGCAGATCATTTATTTCAAGCCAGGCTTCACATGGAGCTTTTGGGATGGAGAGCCAGCACAGCCCAGGCTAACAGCAGGAACTCCTGGGCTCAAATCCCAGCCCCTCAAAACTTGCTTGCTGTGTGCCCTTTGGAAGTGCTACCCTCTCTGGGCTGCAAAATGGAGATGTAACAGTGCCCAGTTCTTGGGGCTTCTGTGAGCCTGAAATGAGTCAATACTCATCAGGACCCTGAACATAGCTACACGCTGTGCTCTGTAAGTGCGTGTGTTCGGTACATACAAGTACATGATTGATTATTTATTTATTTATTTATTTATTTATTTATTTATTTGAGACAGGGTCTCACTCTGTCACCCAGGCTGGAGTGCAGTGGCACAATCTCGGTGCACTCAACCTCCACCTCCTGGGTTCAAGCAATTCTCTCACCTCAGCCTCCCAAGTAGCTGGGACTACACGTGCGTGCCACCGTGCTCAGCTACTTTTTGTGTTTTAGAGATGGGGTTTCAACCATGTTGGCCAGGCTGGTCTCGAACTCCTGACCTCAAGTGATCCAACAGCCTCAGCCTCCCAAAGTGCTGGGATTACAGGCGTGAGCCCACTGTGCCTGGCCAAGTACATGCTTTATATCACATCTCCCTGCTAAAAACTCCATGGAGTAGGTGGTGTGATTCTCCTTTTTTTTTAGATAAGAAAATGAAGCTCAGAGAAGTCAGTTCCCCTGACCAAGGCCACACAGTTTGGAGGTAAGGAGCTGTGCATGAGTTGAGTCCAGGGGTCTGACTTCAGAACCTGGCTTCAGCGTTCTGCTCTACATCACCCAAATAAGACCTGCCAGGCAATCTGCAGGCACTTCCTCGGGAGTTCCAGGGTGAAGGTCTGGTACACATCCCACCCCTGCAGGTTGCTATCATAATAGCCTTCTCTCCACACATGCTAAGGAGCCATACTTCAAGCACTCAGGTAATGAGCTTCCCAGTCAGCAGGACACACCTGGCCACCACTGTAAGGTCCAGGCAGGTGGAGGAAACCAGGGGTCCGAGCTGGGGACCCCTCATCTTTACAGAGAACTGCCACTACCTACTGCCATGGTCTAGCTGGAAGAACAATCTAAATGCAGCTCAAGTGAGTAAACTTGGTGGCCACGACCCTGTCCTTGTTCCGCCTGTGAGGCAGTGAGGAGGTTTCAGTGGGTCCACAGGGGTCAAAATGTAGCCAAGAAATAGCAGCAACGGCAGCGACTACAGGTGACTCACGTCCTCTGTCCTGGCATCGGCTAAGGGCTTTACTCCATCCCTCATCACTAGCTGAGTGTCTGTTTTGTTCACTGCTGTATCCCCAGAGAGTAGGATGGTGCCTGGCACATAATAGGCACTCAATAAATACCCACGACTCAATGGGAAAAAAATCTGTTTATTCACATGCCCTAGTAAAATGAGTGCTGTTGTTATTGCTATTTTTCAGATAAACAAATTGACTCAGAGAGGTGAATTATTTTGACTAACATCACCTAAGAAGTAGGCAGAGGAACAGGACTAGAATCTAGATGTTTCTCCTTCAAAAAACCACAAACTGTGAAACACATTGACTTCTTTTCTGATATAAACATTTTCTGATTCCCCAAATGATCCCAATCTGAGATAAATGATGACCTTCCCCTTCAAGGTCTGGCTCTGTGTGTTAATTTGTCTCTCCAGCCATACCCAAACATAGACTAAAAGCTACAAAGATTCTCCAAGTCCCTGGTGGTCACTCTTTCAATGATTTGTTGCACAGGAAGAAGCAAATAGGGGCCCAGCAGAAAAACAGAATCATGTTGCACTACAGGTAAGGGAGGGAGGCAATTTTGGATTTTTTCTGGAGACAATTAGCTGTCATTCAAGGATTCTATTGGAGTTTTGGAGTTTTGTCTGTTCTCAGACAATTAGAAGCTGGGTGGAGGCTTGTGTATGTGTATGTTTCAGAATTCTGGCTTAAACTAAAATAACTTCTTTATTTTATTATCTAGCAGGGAGAGCTGCAGAGTTAGGAGCCTTGGGGGAACCCTGGAGCCACTGCTTCTAGCTGTTTGAGCTCAAGTGAGTCATTTAACTCTTAGAAGCCTCACCCTCCTCATCTGTGAAATGGTGGTGGTCCTGGGTAAACAACAGTATCCGTGTCTCCCTGGACTATCCAGATGGTAGAGTATAGTATATACACAAGTGCTGAGCACAGTGCCTGGCAAGGGTTTGCCTCAGTAATGCTTTTTTGTAACAACCACCACCACAACAAAATAATAATAATTATTATATAATTATACAATTATATAATAATGATAAAATAGACATAACATAAAATTTACCACTGTAACCATTTTAAAGTGCACAGTTCAGTGGCGCTTAACATTCATACACATTATTAACGTTCATACATGTTATTGTGCATCCATCACCACTATCCAGCTCCAGAATTTTTCATCATCCCTCATTAATGAACACTAGATTTTAGTGTTGCTGTTCTTACCATTATCCTCACCAACTTCTCGCAACTGGGGGTAGAAAGCTGGGGAAGCCACCTCTGGTGGATGGGGTTGGGTTGGGGAGAGGATATGAACAGACTGAGTTCCATTTCAGTGAGATGTATTTTTTTTATTTTTTATTCCTTTTTAATTTTTAATATGTATTTTTTCAGACAAGGTCTCACTCTGTTGCCCAAGCTGGAGTGCAGTGGCGCGATCTTGGCTCAACAGCTTCAACCTCCTGGGCTCGAGCCACCTTCCCGTCTCAGTGGCTGGGACTACAAGGGTGCACCACACAACCTAGCTAATGTTCGCATATTTTGTAAAGACGGAGTCTCCCTATGTTGCCCAGGCTGGTCTTGAACTCCTGGGCTCAAGTAATCTATGCATCTCTGCCTTCCAAAGTGTTGAGATTACAGGTGTGAGTCACCACTCCTGGCCAGTGAAATGTGTTTCTTAAAGGAGGAAAGTGGGTAAACTGTCACACAGAAAACAAATGGTCCAGAGATTTTAAAACGCGACTTCTGTGTAAACACATGAGGTTTTAAGAATACAAGTGGGAGCCCTTTAAAATGCATGGGATATAAAATGCCTGTGGAACTTAATGGTCTCACTTATGTCTCCGAAAGCAGGCTCTCTTCAGACCTCTCTTCACTTTGGCAGGCGAGACGCAGCGATCACATTTGCCTGAGAAATTATGATGTTGCATAACTCAGTGGTGCCTGCTCTCGTTTTTGCTGTGTGTAAAATGTCATCTTGTGTTAATTCATTAACTAGGCCCACTTTTCTTAAGAGCTTAATGAGCCTGCTGGCCAAATTACTAATATCAGAGTTGCCTAGGACCTAAGTTCCAAGTGCATAATCCATGGATAATGAAGTTTCCATTTATTCTGGCTGTCCCTCAAGCTAATGCCCTTGTGCTCCACTGTCAAGCATCTTGAATTCTTGTCCTGTACGTGTCGCTTCTACTGTACTAATTCCAGGCAATCTGGTCACTACCTAGAAACTGCTGTTCTATCAAGACTGCCAGTAGCTCCACGGCTGCCTGTGGAGAAGCAGGCTGTGTTTTGTACAACTCCAGGGGTGCTCTTCACCTCAAAGTCATTACATATTTGTTTAGTTATCATGACAGCCTTCTAGCAGATGGCAGGCAAGTGTCGAGGAGGAGTACCTTTAACTAATTCACTCAGAGGTGCTGTCTGGACCAGCGAAGGCACTCAAGCAGCTGACACTTGTGACTTGGTGTTCCTTCACTTCCAAAAAAATCCCCTCCTCCAGATGCAAATTAAATTTCCTACCAGATACCATTTTTCGCCTATCAGATTGGCAAAAGCAAAGTTTCAGCTCATATTCTGCTGGCCAGGTCTCAGGCAAACAGGTATATTCATGCCTGGTATATATGCAGGCATGGCTAGTGGGAGGGTAAGTCAGTACCAACCCAGGATGGTGGAGGAGCTAATAATATATATTAATATAAAAATGTGCATATTTTTTGAGATTGGCCAGGCATGGTGACTCATATCTGTAAACCCAGCTCTTTGGGAGGTGAAAGTAGGGAGGATGGCTTGAGCCTAGGAGTTCGAGACCAGCCTGGGCAACATAGGGAGACCCTGTCTCTACAAAAAATAAAAATTTAATAATTTAATAAATTAGCTGGGCGCAGTGGCATGCGCCTGTAGTCCCAGCTACTCAGGAGGCTAAGAAGGAAGATCACTTGAACCCAGGAGTTTGAGGCTTCAGTGAGCTATGATCGTGCCACTATGCTCCAGCCTGAGTGACAGAGCAAGACCCTGTCTCTAAAAAACACAAACAAAATAAGCATTCATGAAAGCATGGTTCATAACAGCAAGATATATCAGAAACAATTCAAATGTTTATCAATTGCAGCCTGGCTAAATAAATTATGGTGTATCCATACAATCTTGTACCTATTTTTTTTTTTTTTTTTTTGAGACGGAGTCTCGCTCTGTCGCCCAGGCTGGAGTGCAGTGGCGCGATCTTGGCTCACTGCAAGCTCCGCCTCCCGGGTTCACGCCATTCTGCCTCAGCCTCCGAGTAGCTGGGACTACAGGCGCCCGCCACCACGCTTGGCTAATTTTTTGTATTTGTAGTAGAGACGGGGTTTCACCGTGGTCTCGATCTCCTGACCTGGTGATCCGCCCGCCTCGGCCTCCCAAAGTGCTGGGATTACAAGCGTGAGCCACCGCGCCCGGCCTTGTACCTATTCTTAAAATTAGGGAACCTCTACATATACTGATATGGAACAATCAGAAGGATATATCAATAAGGGGAAAAAAGCAAAGTTCAGTAAAGAATGTATAGATTATATCTGGAAAGACACAATATAACTAGTAACACTGGGAGTTTCCAGGAAGGGGAATAGATGCTTGTGGAGAGGGAGATTTACTTTTTATTGTTTACTCCTTCCTACTTTGTAGCATTTGTTCTGTATTATCTATTAAAAAAATAAGCACTCTGACTTCTTCCTTTAGACTTGCCCAGGCTGATGGTGCATCTCAGTTTCTTTATTTTTATTTTTAGACATAGGGTCTTGCTATGCTGCCCAGGCTGGTCTTGAACTCCTAGGCTCAAGCGATCCTGCCACTGAAGCCTCTGAGTAGCTGGGACTGCAGCATGTGCCACTGCACCTGGCTCAGTTTCTTTATTGTTTCCTGTCCTCTCCCTGTAGGTGCTTCTTGGGGTTCAGGCCTCACTGTCTCATGCTCACTTGGAGACCCCTTACTGACTCATGACTCCCTGAGGACAGCTTCCAATGCCTCCAGCCTGACTTTTTTTTTTTTTTTTTTTTTGAGACGGAGTCTCACTCTGTCTCCCAGGCTGGAGTGCAGTGGCACAATCTTGGCTACTGCACAATCTTGGCTCACTGCAACCTCCACCTCCTGGGTTCAAGTGATTCTCCTGTCTCAGCCTCATGAGTAACTGGGATTATAAGTGCATGATATCCACCATGCCTGGCTAATTTTATATATTTAGTAGAGATGGGGTTTCTCTATGATGGCCAGGCCAGTCTAGAACTCCTGACCTCAAGTGATCGACCCACCTCAGCATCCCAAAGTGCTGGAATACAGGTGTGAGCCACCGTGCCTGGCCCAGCCGGACCTCCTAAGTCCAGAACTCCTGTTCTGGAATATTCATTGCCCTTCAAACTGACTCTTCCTCATCCCTTTGAAAAACTCCTACCTTGCAATTTTTTTTAAAAGTATTTTTTTCAGTTTGTTTTTCCTCCAGATTATATATTTTAAAAGTTAGATTTATTGAGGTATACCTTAGGCATAATACAATTTGCCCTTTAAAAACGTGCCGTTAGATGAATTCTGACAAAATTAAACAGTCACATGTCCTCTTCCACAATCAAGATATAGACCCTTTCCATCCCCCACAAAAGGTATTTTGTGCTTCTTGTGGTCAATCTCCTCCCCTCATTCCAAGCCTCTGGAAACCAGGGGTCTCTTTTCTGTCCAAATAGATTCACTTTTTTCCAGAAAGCCATATAAGTGGAATCCTACAGTATGCAGTATCCTACAGTATGTAAAAACAAATTTTTACATAGTCCTTTGCATCGATTCTTTCTTAATGGTTTGTGTTTTTTATATTCTATTCCATCTGGCTTCTTTCACTCAGCACACTGCTTTTGAGATTCATCCACGTTTCTTTAAGTGTTAATATTTCATTCCTTTTTGTCCCTGAGTAGTATTCAGTTGCATGGATGTATCACAATTTGTTTGATTCCCCAAATGAGGGAGGGTACTGGGCTGTTTCCAGTTTCAGGAATGCTGGTCTTTGTGCTAACATATGTTTTCATATTTCTTGGGCATACATAGGGCTGAGAGATTTCTGGGTCATATGGGAAGCATACGTTTAACTTGAGAAGAAATTGTCCCACTGTTCTCCAAAGTTGATATACCATTTCCCATCCCCACCAGCAGCAATGTATGAAACTCTCAGTCATCCTGTGTCCTCACCAGCACTTAGTAATACCAGTCTTTTTAATTTTAGCCATCTTAATAGGTATTTAGTGGTATCTTATTGATACCACTTAAAACCTCTTATTGAGGTTTTAATTAGCATTTCCTAATGACTAATGATGTAAGCATCTGTTCATGTACTGATTTGCCACAGCTTATCTTCTTTAATGAAGTGTTTATTCAAATCTTTTGCCCATTTTTAAATTGGTTTGACATTATTATTGGATAGTAAGAGCATTTTATATGTTCTGTGACATAGTATTTTATCACAAATGTGTTTTGCAAATATTTTCTCCTAGTCTATGGCTTATCTTTTCATTTTCTTTACAGTGTCTTAAAAAGAGCTTTTTGGTGTTTTCTTTTTTAAGACTAGTCAATGAAGAGAATGTTTCAAAATAAATTTTTATATAGTCCTTTGCATCAATTCCTTCTTATTGGTTTGTGTTTTTTTATATTCGATTCAAGGAATCTTCCCCTAAATCATTGCTTAGAAGAAGTCTTATAGCTTTAGCTTCTACATTTATGTCCATGATCCACAGCAAGTTAATTTTTGTTTATGGTGCAAGGTAAAGGTCAAGGTTCTTTTTATCTCCCCATTTAGCTTTCCAATTTTTCTAACACCATTTGTTGAAAAGCCTATCCTCTCTTATTGAATTACCTTGGCACCTTTGTTGAAAATCAATTGACCATACAAGTCTGAGTCTATTCTTAGACTATCTATTTTGTATGATTGAGCTATACAACTATCTTTATGCCAATAAGGGTGTTGTTAACTACAGCTTTATAGTTAAGTCTCGAAATGAGGTAGTGTGTCTTGCATGCCTTTTTCCCCCTTCCAAAATGAACTTTATTTCTGATTATAAAAATCCACGTTCATTATTTAAAAAGAAGTAATATAGAAATGTTCAAGGCAGACAAAACGTCCCCTCCTCTCCCCCAAACCTATTAGGATTCTACTAGACATGGTTTACAGTTTGGTATAGACCAGGAGCTGGCAAACTTTTTCTGTCAAGGGCCAGATAGTAAATATTTGATGCTTTGTGAGCTACACAAGTAGATAAAAGCTGTCATGGACAATATGTCAATGAATGAATGTGGTTGTGTCCCAAACAAACTTTATTTACAAAAACAGGTGGCAGGTCAGATTTGGCCCACTGGCCATAGTTTGCTGTCTGCCCACAGCATAGATCCTTGAAAACTGCTCCCTATGCTTGTGCACACACATGTACTTTTCTTCATGCTATATGGATACTTCAGCATGTGGGCATCTTTCCTTGTCACCCACACCTTTGTGAAAGAACAGCCACATAGTATCCCACTATAGAGATACACTACAGTTTATTTAACCAAACCTCTATTGAAGTACCTTTAGGTTGCTCCCCATTTTTGCTATTACAAACAATACTACAATACCATTCAGGCAGACAGTGAGGGTCATGAGGGGAGGGGCCAGTGATCTTTGGTCACTGATGCAATTATTTCTTTGGACGAATTCCTGGATGCTGGATGTTTCCCTGGCCATCTGGTCTGCCAGGTTTGAACACTTGGGGCTGTCTTGAAAAGGAAACTGCTTCTGCAGTTTCCTTTTACCTGGACGAAGAGTCTGACCCTTCACACTGGATTAAAACGGGCCTTGGGAATGCTGAATGGCAGAGAAGAAAAAATGCTGCTGAGAGGGAGGCAGGGAGAACAGCTGGGATTCACAGGGACACAGAGCCTCCAAGCTGTGACGCGATGGAGGGAAGTCTGGCTGGGGCCACATTTCATTCGTCCACTTGGAGAGCCCAGATCCTGGCTGGGCCCTGTGCTCAGGTGCCGGGAACAGGCCTGACCCCGGTGGCACTCCCAGGGTGGGAGCGGCCCTGGTGGGCCCATTTCACTCCTGCACAACTCCTACCATGGCCTCTGCCACAGCGGCAGCCACATTTTCTCAAGACTGGAAGCCTCAAGGGATTGTCTGGGCCACTGTAAACCAAGGGCATCCCCACATCCACCCCTACTTTCCTATTTAAAAAAAGCATCCCGTGGGGCTGGAGCACCTTTGCAGATCCCTATTCCAAGCACATCACCCATCCCAATTTCGATGCGGATTGAAAGAGTTTAATTTAAAGGGCAGACCAGCAAATGACTGAATCAAAAGAGAGCCATGAAAACCCCGCTGAACCATCACCATGGCAACTCAAGTTGCTAAAATTAACTGAAAAGAGGGTGATGGGAAAACTGGAGCTGCGCAACCTCAGACCGGCCACAGCAGGGGCCATCTTGGCCCCAAGCCAGAGGGAAATGAGAGAGGAGACCCATCTACTAGGATGCTGGGAACCGGTACCATTGAGAGCTGGGAGACAAGAGCCCGAGGATTAAATTCAAAATGAGAGGGAAGGAAAGCAAGGGGAGGGGGAGTGGAAGAGGAACAGGGAGGGAGGGAGGGAGGGAGCGAGGGGGACAGAGAGAGGGGTGGGGGGTGGGGAGAGAGAGAGAGAGAGAGAAAGAGAGAGAGAGAGAGAGAGAGAAGAAAGTTCTAAACTGAAGACCGAATGAAGTAGACATTTCCCTGGGAATTTTCAGTCATTCTTATTCCAAAAGGCTGAAGAGGTTTTCTATCTGCCTAACCACTGCCATCCTTTGGGCAAATGGGAGCAGGGAGTCTCCCTGAAAGCTGCACTGTATCCTTTCAATAAGTGCTTCTGAATAGCCAACTGGTATTAATGGCCCTTAATTTCTAAGCTGTTCACCCCAGAGAGTTTCTTAGAATGGAGGAAAGCCCCCAGCAGTCCCAGAGCTCTTTGAAGCCTGCTAAGAGCTGCTGTACACCCTCAGAATTTGATCTCTGCGTCTGATGAAGAAGGGCCCAGTGATAAGCCAGGGAGTCGGGTGGCTAATGGCCTCTTTGCTAAGACAGGCTCAGGGCAGTTGCAGAACTGGTTAGAGGGTAAGGCATTTAATTGGCCGTTTAAGATAGAAAAGGGCTTTTTTTTTTTTTTTTTTTTTTTTTTGAGACAGGGTCTCACTCTGTTGCCCAGGCTAGAGTGCAATGGCATTTTTTAAATAGGAATTCAGACTGCCACTAAAACTCAGTGAGAGGGTAATTGCGAGCTAAGGCCCAGCTGGCCTTTTTAGAACTCTGCTCAATTGTGTCATCGCTTCAAAAATGTCAACAGAAGAATGCAGTGAAAATGAGGGGTAGGAGTTCTTTGCTACCTCTCCTACTGCAGGCCACAAAAGCAGCAAAGGCCAATGAGAGACAGCACAGGAAAGGGGTGGGACTTGGTAATGAGCTCATGCACCTGCACTGAGATCAATCTAATCATTCTACCCATCCGAAGGGAAACCTCTGAGGCATCTGTCTCCTCTGCATTGAGTGGCTTCGCCAGACCCAGATTCCTATATATGATATCCTGGGCTGCTCCTGCAGACCACATGCTGGAAATGACTATCCATGCCTCCTGGAATTTGCTGAATAAGGAGGGCTCTAAAGAATTATTATTTCTATTGCTTACTGTAGCTATTTGCCTGTAGTGTTTGGTGGAAGCTGCAAAATTAAATGCTTAGCAGACATTCTTTGAACTCAACGGTCAGTTGGCTTCTCGTCCAGTAATAAGGCTTGGCCAGTTACAATACAATAGTTTATTGAGCCTGCCGAGTCAGCGGCCAGAGCGAATACTGCTAACTCAAGCAGGATGCAGGGAGCGGAGATGCTTTGATCAGTTTGTGAGTATGGTGTAATCACACACAAATAGCATTGCAGGGAAAAGCAAACCCTAAAAACTGGAGAGAGAAAAATCTACTTCAGGCAGGCCATTGTTGCAAATAAAACCTCACTTGTGGGAGTTGGGAAAACAAGTATCATCATTAAATAGCAATTACGATCTTAGGCCAGGGACCCCAGGCAGTCACTGGAGCTGCAGGCCTCAGTGTTAAACCTGGTTCCTTCCTTTCCTTTTCCATTCATGTCCAACTCAGGGGCAGGTCCTGCTGATTCTGCTTCCATAATATGGGACAAGTTACCATCATCTGTTGCATGGATTACCATGTGAACCTCTTACTTGGTCTCCCAATTTCTGATCTTGCCCCTCTCCAATCCATTTTCCACACAGCACCTAGAAAGCTTGTTTTAGGAAATAAATAAGACCATGGTATGTTTCCTGCTTTATACTCCCGCCAAGGGTTGCTCGCCGTACTGGAAATCCAAACTCCTAGCAATGGCTTAGACATATGATCTCTACAAGAGGCCCTTGACTCTTCTACAGCTTGCCTGGTAGCATCCTGTGTTCTAGCTCAGGGGTCAGTAAAGTCTGGCCTACTGTCTGCTTTCATAGATAAAGTTTTATTGGTACACAGCCATTCCCATTCATTATGTATCATCTATGGCTGCTTTCATGCTACAATGGCAGAGTTGCATAGTTGAGACAGTGACTCTAGGGCCCATCAAGCCTAAAAGACAAACTGACCCAAGGAGGGCTAATGTTAGTTCCTTGAGGAGACCAATACTGCAGTGAACCATGAGCTTAGAGATGCGCAGCTTTTATCCAGCTTATAGTCTCTTTGGGAAGTTACTCTAATACACCAAATGTGGCAATCAGCATAAGGTAACTATAACTGCTGTTGAAAATAAATGGAGAAATCAAGAAATCAAGGGAGAAATCAAGCACGCCCCTCTCCTGCTATCCCTCCATTAGCTCTTTCGCTTTTTGTTATCTGTAGAAGTAAGCTACTGAAATGTTCCTATAGGAAATGGCAAACTTGGTCTCAATCTTGGCTATGAAATACCTGAACAGTTAAAAATCTATCTGTTCTTGCCACCACCACCTCCCTGGGTGGTTGAGCAATCCTGCCTGCCTGTGCAATCCTGTCTTCTGAGAGGTACTTGGATGTCTCATATTTATGCTTCTTGAAATGAAGGCTTGGTGGAGCATTTTAATGTTCTTTAAGACAAGGTGCTGGAGGCTCTATTCCAACACCAGTGGGCCTCCTGGGCAGCGGGTCACTGAACCCGGTTGTTCCATAATAGATGACTAACTACAGGGTCTCGGGCTGTGGAGGATTCAAAGTTACTCATTCAATTCTATAAAGAGGAAATAATAACCAAGTATCCCCGGGGCCGCTTTAGAATCCCCGTCGAAAGCTCTCAAAACACCTAAGACAGGCTGGAGAGCTCAGGCAAGCATTTTAAACATTAATGGGGCTGTGTTTAATACAAGAAAGTGAAGAAATCAAAGCCTTCTGTTGCCAACAGAGGGCCCAAGCTGGCCTCCTTAGGAAGAGGAATAAAAGGACCTCCACAGTCTGATGTGATACAAAGATGAATCCCATGGAGGGCAGGCAGCAGAGTGAATTCACTCATTCATCATACATTTCCTAGCACCTACTAAGGGCCAGCCAGGGTGCCAGAAGATTCTGAGCCACTGTTATGGGGCACAAGTTACTGGGGAATGGATGGGGAGCTCTGGGAACCTCAGGATTACCATGGCTAAGATTATTTAAAATCTATTTTTTGAATAGGCAAAACATGCATGATTCAAAATTCAAAAAGTAAGAAAGGATTTGCAGACAAAAATAAGTCTGTTTCGTGTATCTCTCTCCTAGCCACAGGCTTCCCCTGCCCAGAGGCAACCCTTGGCACCCATTTATTTTGTTCAGTTTCTTTTTTGTGAAGCCTTCCAGGAATAGTACAGGCATATATTGGCACCTATCTATGGTTTTAACATGCATGGTAACACCTTGATTTTTTTACTTAATTAAGCACATCAATACATACTTTTAACCAATTGCCATTTTGTCTATTTAATAAATACCTATACAGCACTTTCTATATGCTAGGTTCTCCTTTTTTAAAATTTAACTTTTTATTTGGAGGTAAGTTTAAACATACACAAGAGTTGCAAAAACAGTACAGTTTGGCCAGGCATGGTGGTTCACGCCTGTAATCCCAGCACTTTGGGAGGCCGAGGCAGGTGGATCACGAGGTCAGTAGTTCGAGACCAGCCTGACCAACATGGTGAAACCCTGTCTCTACTAAAAATACAAAAATTAGCCAGGCATAGCAGCATGTGCCTGTAATCCCAGCTACTCAGGAGGCTGAGGCAGGAGAATCGCTTGAACCCGGGAGGCGAAGGGTGCAGTGAGCCGAGATCGCACCACTGCACTCCAGCCTGGGTGACAGAACAAGACTCTGTCTCAAAAAAAAGAAAAGAAAAAAAAAAGGACAGTTTCTGCAAATCCTTCATCTAGGTTCCCCTAGTGACGATCCCTTTCCTAACCACAGAACAACTGCTAAAACTGAGTTAACTTTGGAACAACTGAATTAATAGAATTGATTCAAATTTTGCCAGGATGCCACGTGGCACTGATCTCGAATTGGTGACAGTTTCTCAGTCTTTCCTTGTTCTTCATGACTTTAATACTGTGAAGAGGACCGAGAAGTTATTTTGTAGAATGTCCCTCAATTTGGGTTTTTCTGATGTAGTTTCACAATTGTGAGAACATATATTATTGAAAAGAGTATCAGAGCATATTCAGTGTATCCCGTCAGGGGGTACCTGAAATGCATTCACTTATGATATTAACTTTGATCACTTTATCTGCCAGGATTCTTCACTGCAAAGTTACCATTTCTGTCTTTGTAGTCAATAAATATTTTGGGGGAGATTCTTTGAAACTATGCAAATATCCTGTTTCTGCTTAAACTTTCACCCACTAATTTTAGCATTCATCATGGACCTTGCCTGCTGCCTGCAGCAAATATTACTGTGTTGTTCTCATGGTGTTTTGTTTTTTATTATTTCCTTGATTCCTTCTACATTTCAATAACTACAATTTTTCTATAAGGAAGATTTGCTTTCTCCAATTTATTTATTAATTATTTACTTCCTTAAGATGGACTTGTTATTTAAGTTACTCTCTGAGTTATAAAACCCAATACTATCTGAATGGGTTCCCTCCAAAATACAAGTATTGCCAATGTGATGGTATTGAAGGGTGAGGCGTTTAAGGGCAATTAGGCCAGGAAGGCTCCTTCCTCAGGAATGGGATTGGGGCGCTTACAGAAGGGGCATCATGCAATGTTTGGCTAGCTGCCCTTCAGCCACCTGGGGACACAGCGATCGTCATCTCTAGAGGATGCAGCAATAGGATAGTATCTTAGAAGCAGAGAGCAGCCCTCGCCAGATGGCTGAACCTGCTCGCGCCTTGATCTTGAACTTCCCAGGCTCCAGAACTGTGAGAAACAAATTTCTGTTCTTTATAGATGATTCAGTCTCAGGTATTTTGTTACACCAGCACAAAACAAAGGCATTATTATTTATTTCGTTGCTCACGTTGTTTGTTTCCCCTTTGGCCATGGGGAACACTTCCAGGTTGGCTCCCGCATCCTTTCAATGCACCTCCATGTTCTTGTTTTTTTTTTGTTGTTTGGTTTGGGGGCTACTTGTTTACTTTCTGGGAGAAGATGCTTCGGGCTCATCTTGTATTTCCCAGCCCCAGGCCTCGAATCAACTCTAACTCTTCTTAATAGCTGCATAGTGAGTGTGCCATTTGTGGAGAGGTAGAAATGATTTATTTAGAACCAGGATCTATCTATTTCCAAACTTTTCTATTATAATCTTTTACAATAAAAATCCTTGTAGGTGGGCTGTTTCATACATAAGCAGTTGTTAAAGTAAAACCTAAGCATTTACAAAGACCTAGGAGGTCCTCTCTGAGTAGCCCCCGTGTTCTCTCTCCGCCCGCCCTCGCTCCCGATGTTCTATTCCCTTCCCCAGTGTGGTGGACAACCTCTGAGGCGGCTCCTCCAATGCCTGCCTTTTGAGATCCCTTTCCCGTGAGTTGTGGTTGGACTTATTTCTCACTTTTTTTTTTTTGAGACATGATCTCACTGTGGATACAAGCCCTTCAATAGCCCTTCACACTCCAACACCCAGGCTGGAGTGCAGTGGCATGATCATGGCTTACTGCAGCTTCAGCCTTCCAGCCTTAGGTGATCCTCCTGCCTCAGCCTCCTGAGTAGCTGGGACCCCAGGTGCATGCCACCATGCCTGGCTAATTTTAAAAATTATTTTTAGAGACAGGGTCTCCTTATGCTGCCTTTATAGATGATTCGGTCTCAGGTATTTTGTTACACCAGCACAAAAGGCTGATCTTGAACTCCTTCCACCTCCCAAAGTGTTGGGATTATAGGTGGGAACAACCACACCCAGCCATTTCTCATTTCTAATTAATGAAATATGATGGGAATAAGATGTCACTTCCAATACCAGGTTATCAAAGGACTGTGGCTTCCATTCCATCTTAGCTGCTTTCTCTTGATCATTTTCTTGTTTGCTTGCTCTAAGAGCCATGATGTGAGCTGCCCTATGGAGAAGGCCACATGCCCAGGGACAGAGGGAGGGCTCCAGCAAACAGACAACCAGTGAGGGACTGAGGCTCTCATTTCAGCAACCCACAAGGAATGGAAACCCCCTAGTTGAAACTTCAGATGAGACCACAGTTCCAGCAGACAGAAGAAGTGCAATCACATGAGAGATCTTAAGCCAGAGAAACTCGTGTACAAAAAGTAAAATCAGGGTCGGGCGCGGTGGCTCATGCCTGTAATCCCAGCACTTTGGGAGGCCGAGGTGGGTGGATCACGAGGTCAAGAGTCTGAGACCAGCCTGGCCAACATGGTGAAAACCAGCCCCTACTAAAAATACAAAAATTACCCCGGTGTGGTGGCGGGGGTCGCACCACTGTACTCTAGCCTGGGTGACAGAGCAGGACTCCATCTCAAAAAAAAAAAAAAAGTAAAATCAACAAGTCTTGCTAGTTACAGGGCTGTACAGGTAAATCATTCTAGAGGTGCTTCCTTCCTAGGACTGACGCTCTCTTGACCTCGTATAAGAGCCTGATGCTTTCTTGGCCAACATGACCTCCCGCCCATATCTGGCCAGCCTTCAAGATTCAAATGGCCACTAAGCCACTTTCTCCTTGACTTCTCCCCTGAGTTCCCTAACTAGAAATAACCATGCTCTGCCTCAGCCTCCCACTGTGCTTTACCTGACCCATGTCATGGCACATCTTACTGTCTCCCATGCTGTAGAGTTACAGACATAGCTAGTCTTCCGTAAAGCAAACATTAAACTTGTCAAGGGCTGGATTCTCCTCTCAGTCATGTTTAAAACCCATCCCTCTCACTGCTAAGCACTTAGCTCAGCCTTGCACATATATATTAGGTATTCTAAAATATCTGCAAAGCTAATATGTAATAATAAGCCTTAAATGATGGGTTCAGGACCAACAGGCAGCCCCAGCACCGACCGCACACAGTATTAACTCTTAGAAGCATTATTATCACCACTCAATATTTCAAGAATGAATGTTTGCTTCTCTAACAAGGATATAATTTTCTGGACTCTTCATGATTTTCCTCTCCAATTTTTGAATTTCTAAGTTGAGAAGAAATAAGAAATAACTCCAGACCAAAAGTTGAGGGCCTCTAGCTTAATTCTGCTGTTTTCATACATCAAGTGCTTCCTCTGGTGATACTTCCACCCAGAGCAACAAGGAGACACCGCTGTTAACACCAATGGAAAATCTGTACTGGAGACCCAGGGAGCAGGAACTTCCAGGCAGGAGCATAAACAAGATTAATGTCAATTAATATTCTACTCATCGCCTCTGAGCATTTGCTGGCCACCCTATCATGGCCGGCAAAGTTCCTCTTTTAACAGTATCTATGTCCAATTGCACTAATTGAACACACAAATGAGGGAGATAAAAGGAGACTCAGCTAATTGTATGTTTTCATTGGCTTCCAAGGAGAAAAACCCATAATCAGTCATAATTACAAACTGCCCTTGTGGTCTCAGCAGCACAGGCCCCAAATGGAGCTATTCTGAGGCATCTTGCTTGACGGCAGATAAACAGCTCTTAAACCCTTTTTTGATCTGTAAAGACTTTGGGGAAATAACAGGAGATGCTGTGGACCTTCTTGCTTCCTTCTGCTTACATCCCTCAACTTCACACCTTCAACTAAAGATACTGTCATCTGTGGCGTCTCCACCATTATCAATTCTCTCTGTGGATAAAAGCCCTTCAACATCAAGACAATGACAGGGCTGTGTGAAGCCAGTGACTGTCTTACTCCCCGGAATTCACTTTTCAAGACGCAGAGGGGAGCACAGCACTGGGCTTTTCCTCTAGGAAGAGAAAGCTGCAAGCTGCCTTGGGGCATTCGTGATGATGACAGTCAAATGTGGGGTAAGCTCAGCTGAGGGCAGGAATCCCCCGGCCCCACGGAGAACACAGAATGGCTTTGTTGCCTTAATCTGTCCTAAATTCATAGGTTTCTGTAACCATTAAGAATAAGGCAAAACCAAAATGAACAGAACATGGCGCTGGAGTCCCAGCTGAGCTTGGAAAGTAAAAATCTTAGTTTCCTCTTAGTTTCAAGTCACTTATGAATGAGGAGGAGGAAGAACCTGGGAACCTGAAGGGAAGATGGGGCTGTGCATTAGGGCAGGGCAAGAATAGGCGGCTCCAGCCCGTCATCATAGGCGCTCAAGGGACTTTTGCAGAACAAGTGCCAATGTGACAACCTAAGTGGCTGTCTGGCAGGAGGCAGGAATGTCCAAATACTGAAATGATAGCTTAGGAAAACTTCGCAAACTTAAGAACCAGAGGAAAACTGAAACCATGAAAGAGAAACTCCAGGCTGGGCACTGTGGCTCACGCCTGTAATCCCAGCACTCTGTGAGGCCAAGGCGGGTGGATCACCTGAAGTCAGGAGTTCAAGACCAGCCTGGTGAACATGGTGAAACCCTGTCTCTACTAAAAATACAAAAAATTAGCAGGGCGTGGTGGCGAGCACCTGTAATTCCAGCTACTCAGGAGGCTGAGGCAGGAGAATCGCTTGAACCCGGGAGGTGGAGGTTGCAGTGAGCAGCCATTGCACTCCAATCTGGACAACAAGGGCAAGACTCCATCTCAAAAAAAAAGAGAAACTCCAATGACATCAAGAAAAACACAAAATGACAGAGAAGAGCACGAGTTGTCTAAGCGTAGGAGGGACATGGGAGGAGAAGAAGGACCAGGCCTGGAACTGTCTGGCCACTGGTTGGCTCATTTTCCGACTTTGGGCCAACTGCTTACCTTCTTTGTACCTCAGTTCCCTGGTCTCTTTATGCTGCCCCCGATATAGCAGGAAGAGATGGCTCAGACCTGACCCCCTTTCTATGCCGTATTTATGACAAGGGGATACCCAGGATGTTCTGTCCAGAGCCTCCGATCTTCCTCTGACATGCACATTGTAAAACGCTTCTGTCTCACTTCACCAAGTTTACCCATAAATACATTCAGCCCCCAAATCGCTTTAATTACAGAAGAAGGGAATTGCTTCACTTGGCAAAAGGTTCTTCCCAGTTCAGCTAATGGCAGTCTGGTGTCTGTGATGGATTTTTTTTTTTTTTTTTAACTAAAAGCCATTGTGCTTAATGAGAACTGGAAAAGTGCCGTGGAACTAGCATTCACTGGGGCCCATCCTGGCCTCTCTGGTGAGCTGTAACTGCCTTCAGAAATCACACACTATTCCAGAAAGTAACAGATGACCTCAAAGAGTGTGCTTCCCAAACCAAAAAAAGTCACTAGCCGAGATGTCGTGACCTAACAGTGAGGGGGCAAGGGTGAGAGGCCTTCTGGGGTTATGCATTTGGAAATGAGAAGCTCAGACAAAGTGCTCCGTGTTAAATAAAAACAAGACCCCGTAATCATTACAGTGAGGGACAATCTACACTTCTTTAACTCTTTGCTGCGGAGATTCTAGAAAGTTCTTTGCAAGTATCCAAATATCATCTCATGTGCCGCCAGGGGAAATTTTCCAAGATGCCCAATACTCGCACTCTAGTCTTACCACCAGTGAGCAAGATTAAAGACTGCCTTTGTTGGGCCAGGTTTTCCTACCTGATGGATGGGTGCCCATGGACATTAAAAAGGAGTTGAGACGATGATGCACTGACATCCAACACAGACCACAGACTCTGGAGGCTGACAGACCCATGTCTGAATCCTGGCTCTACCATTTATTAGCTTTGCGACTGTGGCAAGTTACTTAAACTCCTCAGCCTGTTTTCCTCATCTGTAAAATGAAGGGTAAGAGCATGCATCTCATGAGGTGTTTGTGAAGATCAGACATGGTCATTATAAAGTATGTAGCACAGAGCTAGACACGGGGGCTCATGCCTGTAATCGCAGCACTTTTGGAGGCTGAGACGGGAGGATCGCTTGAGGCCAGGAGTTCAAGGTCACAGTGAACTATGATTGCACTACTGTACTCCAGCCTGGGCAACACAGTGAGACACCGTCTCTATAAAAAATTTAAAAATTTGCTGGGCATGGTGGCATGCTCCTGTAAACCTAGCTACTCAGGAGGCTGAGGAGGGAGGATTGCTTGAGCCCAGGAGTTTGAGGTCACAGTGTGCTATGACGGCACCACTGCACTCCAGCCTGGGCAACAGAGTGAGACTCTGTCTCTTAAGACAAATAAAAACACATAATTAAATAAGTATGTAGCACAGTGCCTGGCAAACAGTCTAAGGGGTCATTAAATATTTGCAGCTGCTGCTGCCAGTGCCACCATCACATCCCCCTCTGCTGTGTCTTCCTAGCTCCCTGTCAGGGTCTGGCTTTACTGACTTAGGTGCCCCTGGGACATCTATCTGTAGTAGGAAGATAACCTTGGAAAAACAAGGGAGATGCATGAATTCCATCTGCAGCCTAAAGTGGGGACTTACAATAATTTCCTTCTTTTTCTCAAGTTGGAGAAAAATAATAGTGAATGAGTGGCACACAGCACACAGATCTCAGGATCAAAAGGACCTGGGTTCAAATCTCCCTCTGCCACTTGCTAGGCAAGTGACTCTGAGCAAGTTCCTCAAGTCTCAAACTTCGGTGACCAGGAAGATGAAAGATGCATGTCAAGTGGTCAGCATCTCTGGCCTGTAGGAACGGCTCAACCGTGAGAGGTGCTGTTACTATTGTTATTGGGTATTCCTGCTATAGGCCAATTCCATCCTGCATTATAGATAAAGATGCCCCCTGCCGGGCGTGGTGGCTCACACCTGTAATACCAGCACTTTGGGAGGCTGAGGCGGGTGGATCACCTGAGGTCAGGAGTTTGAGACCAGCCTGGCCAACACAGTAGCCTTCTGTACTAGAAATACAAAAATTAGCTGGGCGTGGTGGTGCATGCCTTTTATCCCAGTTACTCCGGAGGCTGAGGCAGGAGAATTGCTTGAACCTGGGAGATGGAGGTTGCAGTGAGCTGAGATGCTGCCATTGCACTACAGCCTGGGTGACAAGAGTGAAACTCCGTCTTTAAAAAAAAAAAAAAGATGCCCCCAAGAAGTACCCAAGGAGGGGTCTTTGACACAAGGTGGAAATGAAACAAAGTGGCATTTGCATAAGGCTGAGCTGTGCTTATTTGCCATAAAAATCTATTCCAAGGTATTGCTGTTCAGGTCACACCTGGACAATGATGCATGCCATGCCTAAGGTCCAAGGAAGCTAGAAATCTGAAAATTAAAGGAAGAGTTGAGAAAAACCACACCGGCGACTGCCTCCTTTATATTTTGGGGTGCTATTTGTTTGGAAGACTTTGCTAATAGCTTGAGGAGACTACAACACAACACAAGGCAGGCTTGCTTGGCTAAGCCAGCTAGAAGTTTAATTAAATACAACTGCTTGCTGTGTGTTCCTTTCCCAAATGGCTTCATGCATATTCATCATTGTAATTATGGTAGTGAAAAAATCCATGCCTAATTATTCTGTGCTCCCCATCTTTCACATGCCCAGAATTTTTGCATAATGACTTGAAATTAATTGTAAGTTAGTTAATTTTACACTCTGTCCTGTCAAAACTTAATTGAAAATTAATTTAAAAGATACAAAAAACCCCACAAAAACCCACAACAAAAAAATCCCACTACCAGGCATTATGGCAAATCTGGTTTTTCAGACTTACAATGGGCACTAAAAATGTGATGTGATTACTTCTAACTTGAGTGCAGTGTTGTACTTGTCAAGCTATAATACAAGGCCAGTCCCATAAATGTCTCAGAACTCACATCTCTATTTTTTCTACCATATAGCAACAAAGACTTGGGTTGAGTGGGGAGGGCTGTCAGTGGTCCAGCTGTCTTCTGGTTGCTGGTTTATCATATTATCCTTCAGAAATTACATCTCCAGCCTTCAAAGAAGACCAGCACGTGGTTTCCATTGTCACTCCGTCACACTTCTACCCTCAAATAACTCTACTGGTACCCATTTTCAGGCCCCAACTGCAATCTGGCATGCAAGAAACTTCACTTTCATGCTTAGCAAACCAACAGAAACATTTCTTTCTCCTCCTCTGTTACTGCACTCTGTTCCCACCAGGTCTTTTATTTGAGTGACTCCCACTAATCCTGTTTTGGGGATCCCTTCTGCGTGGGACCAGGAAGGAGACATTGATCATGTGTCTACCATGTCCTGCACTGAGCTTTCAGCATAAGCTAGAGTTTCATTTAATTTCATCACCTAAGAGTTCCTGACATATAAATCTATCATTATTTCTTGACTGGCTGATTGACAGAAGAATATTTACTATAAGCCCATGGGGTGAGCACCATCGGTCCCACTTTTAGAGAGAAGGAAAGGCAAGTTCAGAGAGATTAAGGATGCTCCTAAGTTCACACAGCCAGCAAGGGGCAGAGCGGGCATTTGGTGCCAACACTGTCTTCCCCCACCCCATCACCATGTTGCCTCTCCATCCTTTTCCTGATGGCCTGCCATCTTGGCAGTTCAGATTTTAGCTTTTGCCAGCTGTGGTATCTTGGCCACATGCCTTTCTTGACCCTGAGTCCTGAAAACGGATTGTTATGGACTGAATGTATGAATCCTCCTCAATTCATATGTTGAGGTCCTAACCCCCAATGTGATGGTGGTTAAGATGAAGCCTTTGGGAGGTTAGGGAGTAATGAGGTCCTGAGAGTGGGACCCCCATGCTAGGATTTGCGCCCCAGTGAAGAGGGAACACCAGAGAGCGTGCTGAGGAGAGGACACCGTGAAAAGCTGGCTGTCTGTAAGCCAGGAGGGCCCTCACTAGGAACTGAATTGGCGGGAGCCTTGATCTTGGACTTTCGGCCTCCAAAACTGAGAATTTCTGTTGTTTAAGCCACCTGGTCTGTTTTTTTAATTTTTAATTTATTATTTTTTTTAGATGGAGTCTTGCTCTGTCACCCAGGCTGAAATGCAGTGGCATGA
This sequence comes from Symphalangus syndactylus, assembly GCF_028878055.3. NCBI lineage: Eukaryota > Metazoa > Chordata > Mammalia > Primates > Hylobatidae > Symphalangus > Symphalangus syndactylus. The sequence goes on from NC_072428.2 coordinate 20,128,128, forward strand.
TCTCGGCTCACTACACATCTGCCTTTCCAGTTCAAGTGATTCTCCTGCCTCAGCCTCCCGAGCAGCTGGGACTACACGTGCATGCCACCACACCCAGCTAATTTTTATATTTTTAGTAGAGATGGGGTTTCACCATGTTGGCTGGCCTGTTCTTGAACTCCTGACCTCAAGGGATCTGCCCACCTCGGCCTCCTAAAGTGCTGAGATTACAGGCATGAGCCACCACGCCTGGCTCCAGTCTATGGTATTTTGTTATGGCAGCCTAAGCAGACTGTGGAGATCATTCCACAGTTTTATTAGATGACCTTGGTTACTCACTTTATTCATTTTGGACTGATTCAGGGTTAAGCTGTGAGAGTATAAAGGAAAATATAAGAGAAAAATCAACTCAAGAGGGAGAAGACAACTCTTTATGACACAAAGGAAGCTGGACGGGCTACTGTTAGAAGGTTGAGGCCTGCGACACGCTAAGCAGCTGCTGTCAATCCACCTGGAATGAGCCAGAATGCGTGTGTGCATGAGTGTGTGCGTGCGTGTGTGTGTGTGTGTGTGTGTAGAACCACAGCTTCCTGCTACTCCTAACATTATACTAACAGGGACCCTCATTGAGAGATGTCTTCGATTGTACCACAGAGGAGATGAATGAATCAACTTGTATTGAGTAGATGAGGAGGAAAAAGAGGTGGAAAGCAAATTAACATAGCACAAAGACATTGATTTCTTTTTAAGTCCATAAAAGTATCTTCTTTAAAGGTGACTTTCGTGATCTGAGCCTTCAACAATTTCAGAAGAAACAATCCATCCTCTAAGAGGCTCCTAAGATTCGGGAGTCTCTTCAGACCTTAGGAGCAAATTCTTTAACAGGGATCCTTTAGCACTCTGGCTCCAGGAATATGAAAGGTATTTTAAGAAATAAGGTGCTGTGGCCGGGCACGGTGGCTCACGCCTGTAATCCCAGCTCTTTGGGAGGCCAAGGCGGGCGGATCACGAGGTCAGGAGATTGAGACCATCCTGGCTAATACGGTGAAACCCCGTCTCTACTAAAAATACAAAAAATTAGCCGGGCGAGGTGGTGGGCGCCTATAGTCCCAGCTACTCGGGAGGCTGAGGCAGGAGAATGGCGTGAACCCCGGAGGCAAAGCTTGCAGTGAGCCGAGTTCATGCCATTCCATTCCAGCCTGGGCAACAGAGCGAGACTCCATCTCAAAAAAAAAAAAACAAGAAATAAGGTGCTGTGCCTGTGGATACATTTTTCCTCCAAATGTGTAAACAGAGGCTTTCATTCCAGATAAGCCCATAAATGTTGATGTTGATCACAAATCTAAATGAGGTGGTCAGACACAGCCATAAAGCCTCTGGATCCAATCTGCACATCAGGAGAATACACTGTAAGGTACCTGGAGGCTCTAAGCAGGTGCCTTGCAAATAGATGGAAGTCCAGTGCTAGGTGTGTGCCAACAGCTGTCAGGTGAGAGTGAAGAAGGCTGGCTCTAGAAGCAGAACCACCCTGCTTCATGCAGAGGCAGGAGTGGGATGGGGCGGGGAGCAAGCCAGGCACGGAACTGAGCTGGAAGGTCCGCAGTGGCTCTTGGCTCTCAGGATGTTGGTCCTGCTGGCTGACACAGAAAGGTATCCTCAGCATGCTGCTTGGTGAAGACAGCACATTAGTGGACAGTATATCTTTTACGAGAGCAGGATGCCATTTATGTTGATGAGAAAGTGTGTGTGTGTGTGTGTGTGTGTGCGTGTGTGTGTGTGTGTATTTCTATCCATTCATAAAGAAGGTGTAGAGGGCTATATAGCAAATGTTAATAATGGCTACCATTGGATGGATAAATTATATGTGATATGAAGGGGGTATTATTTTTCTATATTTTCTGAGTTAATGATCTTGTATCGAATTAAGACCTCTCCTTCATCTCAGGTCAATCATCTGCTCTTCAGAAAAGCCTTTGATGACCTTCATGATTATGACAGTTCCCCTTATTCATGTTCACCTAAATCTAGTTATCTCTCTTTCATCATAGCACATGCTATAGTTATACATTTACTACAATCTTTTGTTTGTTTGGTACTTTTTAGAGACAGGGTCTCCCTCTGTTGCCCAGGCTGAGGTGCAGCAGTACAATCATAGCTCACTGCAGCGTTGAACTTCTGGGATGAAGCAATCCTCTTGCCTCAGCCTCCTGAGTAGCTGGGACTACAGGTGTGTGCCACCACATCCAGTTAATTTCTTTCTTTTTTTTTTTTTTTTTTTTTTTTTTTTTACAGATGGGGTCTTGCTATGTTGCCCAGGCTGGTCTTGAACAGCTGGCCTCAAGCTATCCTCCTGCTTAGCTTCCCAAAGCGTTGGGATTACAGGCATGAGCCACTATACCTGGTCTATGGTCTTTTATTCAGTGTACGCCTCCCTCTGGAAACTTGGTGCTCCATAAGGACAGGAACCATGGTGGGTATAGTTTCACTTTGTTTTGGTGGAAAACTTTGTTCCCAGCACCTAATAATAGTAATGATGAAGGTAACAGTAATGAGATCAACAGCAGGGCAGCAGGAGCAGAAATGGCGGCAGTGGCAGCTAACACTTGCTTAGTACCTGCTAGGTGTTAGACACCAAGGACTTCGTTATGAGGTCAGTATGGTCAATAGCCCCATTTTCCTGAAGGGGAAACCACAGCACAGAAAGACTGTGTAACCAGCACAACCTCACACAGCTATCAACCCGGGCAGTTGGACTCTCGAATCCATGCTTGCGACTGTGATGCTACACTGCCCTTTTACCCAGCACTTAACTTCACACACAGAAGCACCTCATAAATATGTATTAAATAAAAGATTGATCACACATTCCTTTTTACAATCCTGAAAAAGTCATCTCCGTGTTTGGATGAGGGGAAATACAAAATCACTCCTCTGGGAATGAGGCAGCAGAATGAAAGAGGTCGTTCTGAAAAAACAGAGTTTTCCGGAAAGGAGTGTTCTTTTTCAGACAGCGGTGCTTGACTCTGAAGAAAAATGCCCCATACATGGTCCACACAAGTCCTAAGGTTTTTAATTTTTCTGAATGCAGAAGGGCGTAGGGAATGATGGGGTTATGGCATTCTCTTTAGACATTCTACAGCCGGGACTCTGGGCTCAAGTTTCTATAACTTGATAAAGTCAAGAGTTCTGGTTCCTTTTAAGTGACCAATGAAAGAGAAGCAATCTCTCATTTGAAACCTTCCCAAGCTCACAGTAAGAGAGCCGGGCCCTAGAGAATGGATGGGGAGCTACCACCAGGGTTAAGATATGCCAAGAGCCTTGTATGTCGCATGAGGGAGTTGGGTAAAACCATGTAGGCATTATCGATCCCCCCCTCAGAAAAGCAGGCAGAAGTGGTTATATTTGCATGGACTTAGTAGAACATGACTGTCTGCAGAGCTGATGAGCCCCACATGCATTGTTAGCTAGAAATATTTAACGGATTAGGACCGCGTGTACCGGCAGACAGACCTGATTTAAGTTTCTCACATGATATGAATTCTCCAGGGTAAAACCCAACACGCTGGCATAATTCCAGGTTAAAGCAGGAGATAAAACTGGAAGAATTCAGACTGCTCCATTCATTTCAAACCCAGAAAGCGAGGCTCTCCTTATAGCTTATTGTTTCAGGATTAGCGTATGTAATGTTAGTGCCACACTGAATACCGATGAGATGGGGCCTCACTTCATTAAGCATTTGATATGGTTAAACTGCTACCCCATTTCAAAGCCTACGGAAATCATCGCACACTGACAACTTGTCCTACAAATGGAATGCAAAAGTGTGACTTCAACGGCTGCAGATGAGCTTTCTCTCTCTCTCTCACCTTCTAGTCATTTATAAATGTGGAGGAAAAAATGTACTTTTTCCAACTCCCTTGTGTCTTAGAGGAAGAAAAGAACACATTTTCTACCATTTCCACCATTTTCTGGCTCATGCCAAAGATATTAAATAACTCAGTAAAGCCAGATGTATCCTATTCCTGCCAGAGCTCAGAAACAGACCCAGCTACTAGGCAGCTGTGAAACAGAGCAGCAATCTGTCAGGATTTAATTAGGCTAGCTTTTTGGATGGGGTATGCTTTTTTTTTTTGTCTTTTGGGGTGGGCATTTTGGCAAAAAGTTGGGATGGGCTGACTATGGCTTAGTAGGTCCTTGAATCAGGTGATGCTTGACTGATGGGAGGTAGCAGGGGGTAACTTCCCTTTCTTTACGTGCAGATGCTAAACACAAGTAAATATAGACCCAGAGGTATCTGAATTTTATGCACATATGGGGAATTAACAGTGGCATGTCTCTGGCTCTCGTGTCTTTCCTGCTTCAATGCTAAATTCACCATGTCACTGCTGGGTCAAGTGTCTCGGGTGACTGAGGAGGGGAGCCACAGAGGGATTTAGAATATATTTTTCCTTAAGAACAGTGACTCAAAGTCAGGCCATAAACAAATATACACAGGCACAAGTCTGATGCATCGAGGGGCTGTTTTGCAGCCCTTTAATCTGGCTTTTAGAATTATGAGTCCTTTCTCCCTATTTTAAAATGTTCAATTCCTATTCAGCTGTTCTTTCTATACTCTGAGCCTTAATCATGAAAAGCTACTTGAATGTTCAAAAGGAATTAGACGGTGGGACTTCAGGGGCCAACAACAGAGAATCAGGTGGAACAACATAAATGGCCAATAACAGGGGATGAGCTGGACCCTGCACAATGTTATAAACAGTGGTGAGGTGTGGCTGGAACGGTGGTGTTCACAGAGTGCTTCTGGTCCACAAGAAATAGGTTTTCATGGACTTATGTGCAATGCCAACATAGTACGATGCTTCTAGAAAAATGCAAAACTTTCCCTGCTGGCTCAACATCTTCCTCATCCTACCACTATTCATCCTAAATACTCCTACTGTTACTACTAATGATGGTAATGATGATGATGAAGATGGTGACAGCAGCTGTGGCTAACATTTACCAAGGGCTTTCTAGAAGCTGATGTCTTTATGAAATGTTCTATATGGATTACCAACCTCATTTCCTCTTTAAAAAAGCTCTATAACAGAAGTATGGTCATCACTCCCACTTTGCACATGGTAAGACTGAGGTACAGAGAGGTTTAGGAACTTTCCCAAGGTTGACTGGAAGAAATGCAGGCCCAGTGATGAGCTGTCTGACTCCAGAGCCCATTCTGTTAATCATTTTAGACTACTGCCTTCTCCGCCTAATTGTCAGGTCAGAACAGGCAGGGACCATGTCTGTCTTAGTATCACTGTATTGTTGTAAATAAAATTGTGCTTGGCACACAGCAAATCTCCACCAATCTAGTATTGTGGAGTGAATGAATGAGTCCAGGATGACAGAGTTTTAGAGAACTGGGAGTCCCTGAACATTGCTTATTTTTTCAGACAGGACAAAGCTATTGTCTTCATTGTGTCCTTACTGGTAGGGGTATGGTTGAGTCCTAAGACAGGTGGATTCACACTGGGTTTCTGGCAGAGGTTGTGAATTACAGTTGGGCAACCATGAACCCATAGAGAATAGGACTGTATCTAATCACCAAGACTCCAAGTCCTGGGAGTGAACCATATGCACAGTGGTGGCACCAGGCTTGCCAACAGACATCTCCACACAGGAAACCTGAGATAGGACCTGGAGGATATGGTGGTCACTAGGTGGTTGAAAATGTTCCTGAATTTCTCTCCTTCCAGATACACAATAGGATTAGACTTCCGTGTCCCCTTAGAAGTTCAGATCTGGCTAGGTGATGTGCTTTGGCCAGTGAAATGTGAGTGGCCCAGCTCCCTGGGTAACTGAGATGAGAGAAGCCTGCCCTACTAATCCATCATGGACCTGCGAAGCAAGTGGGAAACAAACCTCTATTGTTTGAAACTGCTGAGACTTGGGCCTGTAAGTTACCAAAGCACCACCTAGCATATACCAACTAATACAGGGGGCTAAGGTACACAGGCAGAACACTGGGGCCCTGCACCTAAGGAGCCTGTATTCTGGCAAAGCAACAAACCATGCACATATGAAACAGGGGGAAGGGAACTGTAGTACGTAAGCAGCTAAATGCCAGATGTGATACTAAGGACTTTATTTATAATAATAATCTCATGTGTTATCTCACCTCTCAATGTCCCCATTTGTAAACTGGGAATAACGACAGTATTCCCAGTTTATAAATTCCTATTTGGTTAAGTGAGAACATTGAGAAGTAAAATAACATTCCCAAGATGTCTCAGCTAGTAAGTGGCAGAGCTAAGATCCGAATTCAAATCTGTCAGACCTCCAAAGCCTCAAGCCCTTTCCACTACACTCAGTGGCTTTTCAGGACAAGGAAATTTACTCAAAGCTGCATGAGACCAGTGCTGGCTATAGCCCCAAAGGTTGCTAAAACAAGGCATAAAGGAATGAGGAGGGTAAAGGTGTCAGGATGAATTTTTGAAAGAAGTGGGTCTCATTTCAAATCAATTATTAAAACGAAGTGGTGCTCTTAACAGGAGAGCTGGGCGGCGGGGGGGGCGGGGGCATGCAACAATGTCTAGCACACAGAGGCAGTAGGCACAAAGGTAGATGAGGAATAAGGTGACTGGCTGGACAGAAAAGATGCAAAGCACACATCTCAGCGTGCAAAGCTTTAAATAACAGGCTGCGATGTTTCAATCTTCTAACCACAGTGGGCTCCTCAGCAGGGGTGGGACGTGATAAAAGCCGTGTTTATCTAAAATTGTTCTGGCGACTGTATGTAGGATGAGCTACAGCAGAAAGAGGGAGAGAGACTCAGGGTGTCCAGATAAGCTATACTGGTGGCCAGACAAAAGGAAAGTAGGCCTGAATTAGGAGAGAAGCTGTGGAAAGGAAAAGGCAGGAAAGGAATAATCACCTTCATGAATTGAGCTCTCACTAGTTGCCATATTTTGGGCTAAGCAATTTGTACACACTGGCTCACGGAATGTTCCCAACACTCTCGAGGATGCAGCATTACCCCCATTTTATGAATGAGGAAACTGGGGCTCAGAGAGATTCCGTGATTTTCCCACAATGACATAGCAAATATAATATTGAGTTAATGGCTAATATATGATAGGTGCTAAAAGCACATCCTAGGTCTTCTTTAATGTTACAACATAGGCACTACCATTATTCCCATTTTACAGAAGAGAAAATGGAGGATCAGGGAAGTGAAGTAACTTCCTCTGAGTTGCACCCAGCTAGTAAGTAGCAAGGTCCAGATTTGAACTCCGTTGAGTTTGGCTCCAAAGTCCATGCTCTGAATTGCTATACTCACGAGCATGTGCATGTGGCCCCTGAGGCTTTGGCTGGTTTGGCCTGGGAGCAAGTGGCAGGATCTCATCTCAGGAAAGGAGTCTCCACCATTCACCCTAAAAGGTTCCAGGGAGACAACTCCGATAACACATTCTGCGTTTGGAGTTTGTAATGGAAGGTGTCACAATTCATGCCCTGGACCTAATCCAGGCTGCCTAGGCGTGTGAGAGAAAAAGAGAATGAATTCTTATCCTGCATATATGCCAGATATGTGCATGTGGCTTTGCTTTGAAGAGCAGGGCAGCATTATAACTTACCCCACAAAGCGGCCTTGTGATGCTTTGTGTGTGACCCAAACCCATTTAGATGGCACCTCTGCCTTCTCCTCTAGTTTGTGGTAGACCAAAATGCTCAGAATTGGATTTTTCAAAAAACCACTCATCCTGCAGTTACCTGCAGAGAAAAAAGTCAGGTCACAGGCTTCTGAAATGTTCCCACAGCATCTGTGCTTCCATCATTAAGGTGGATCCGAGATTGGGAGACAAGTGGGGGTGCAGCAGTCTTCTGCATGCCCAGACCATCTGTTGCGAGGCTAGAGATGCTTGAAAGAGGTTTTTGATAGCTCACTTTTAAAGTGCAAGTGCTGTCACAGACCAATTGTTCATACCAGCGCATTCTTGAAATTCCACTTTTATTTCTATCAAAGTAACATGTGCACACAATTTAAAGAGTCAAATAGTTGTAAGAGGCTTGACAAAAGGGATCGCATTCTTTGACCCTCATCTTCCAGAAGCAGTCATTTTCTACTATTTTGATCAGGTCTTTTGAAAGCTTACTGCCGTATCTCTAAATAGCATGCTTGTATGCTACTTTGTGATTCTTTAGTTTTAGGAATTATCTATTGTGTTCCCACTCTGAAAGGTGAGGATTTAGTTCTAGTTTATTACCATCTCTGCCACTGCCACACATATGCCCATTTTCAAGCCCCTTAGTTAAGACAGTAATTATAGATAATCACTGTTTTTGTTATCTTGATCAAGAAAATGCTACAGATGAACAACACAGGTATACTATGATTTGAACACTTTTCTTCCTGGGAAAACAAAAGTTTCCCCCTCCCCATTTGTTTGGAATTCCATATATTTCTCAATAATCCAAACATGAAGTCTTTCCCAGATTCATAAATCTCTTGTCAACGAACTCAAATACATTAAGTATTCTATCAATTTCTTCTTTGTGCGTGTGTGTGTGTGTGTGTATACATATATATATATATATATAGAGAGAGAGAGAGAGAGAGAGAGAGAGAGAGAGAGAGAGACAGGGTCTTGCTTTGTCACCCAGGCTAGAGTGCAGTGGCGTGCTCATAGCTCACCACAGCCTCAAACTCCTGGGTTCAAGCAATACTCCAATCCCAGCCTCTGGAGTAGCTGGGATTGTAAGTGAGCACCACCATACCCAGCTATAATAATTTTTAATTTTTCTGTAGATATGGGGTCTCAGTATGTTGTTCAGGCTGGTCTTGTATTCCTGGCCTCAAGTGATCCTCTTTCCTCAGCCTCCCAAAGTGTTGGGATTACAGGCCTGAGTGAGCCACCATACTTGGCCTATCAATGTCTTCCTATAGAAATCTCTCCCCACACCTTCGGATCCACCAGAGTCTGGACAAAGGGCTCCCAGGCCTGATACACAGCTGCCACCCTGTGATTGCCCTTCAGTGTCATTCCAGAGGCTCCTTTTCACTCTCTAAGGTTGGATCCCCAATTTCCCATATCCTGTGTCTTTCTTTTTCTTGGTTTACTCCCTCGGTTTTGGTAGACCACATTTATTAGCAGCTTCTTGAAAGGACTGTATGAGAGTAACTTTTTAATCATTTCTGAAAATGTCTTTATAGTACAGAACTTGAGTTGAAACGATTTGTTTCAGAACTGTCTTATGTCCAATGTTATTGAGAAGACTGACACCATTTTGATTCTTGAATCCTTCTAAAAAATTTACTTTTATTTACGTATTTATTTTTGTAATGCCCTCTCTAGAAACTTGTAGGATCTTTTTGCCCAATGTTCTGAAATTTCATAATGATGTTTTTGGTGTGATTTACTGTCATTCACCAGTCTGAGCATTAGGTGGGCTCTTTTCTGTCTGAAAACCACTGTTCTTTGGTTCAGGGAGCATTTTCTTCAATTTCTCATTTTTTTTTTTCTCTTCTCTCTAGAATTCCTATGATTTGGATGTATAAACCAGAAAAACTGGTCTTCAGTTTTTATTTTCGATTTCTTTGTGTTTTTCTACCTTCTGGGATATACCTTCAAATTTATGACCTAACTTTTTCCATTATTATGTTTTTTTAAGACAAAGTCTTACTCTGTTGCCCAGGCTGGAATGCAGTGGTGCAATCATAACTCACGGCAGCCTTTAATTCCTGGGATCAAGCAATCCTCCCACCTCAGCCAACCGAGTAGCTAGGACTACAGGCATGTGCCACCACACCCAACTAATATATTTTTTAAATTGTCTGTGAAGATGGGGTCTCACTATGTTGCCCAGGCTAGTCTTGATTTCCTGACCTTAAGCAATCCCAACTTTTTCAAGTTAAATTTCTATGAGTCCTTTCCTGTTTAGTCCTTTAAAAGGGGGGAGGCATCTTATTTTTATTTCAAGGATTCTATATCTTCAGTCATCTTTTAGGTTTTTCTGTTTTATTTTAAGTTTCCTTCTCTTGATATAGCCTGTTTCTCTCCAAAATGCTTTTCTCCTCTTTCTCCTCCTCCTCCCCTCCCCCTCCCCATAGATGTGTGAGTGTTCTGTCTTTCATATTCAAGGTTTCTGTCAAGTGTCAAATGTCTGGTGATCCTTGGCTGACGCTCATTTTTAAGTGTGGGACACTAAAAAGCTATGTGGCACATATACACCATGGAATACTATGCAGCCGTAAAAAATGATGAGTTCATGTCCTTTGCAGGGACATGGATGAAGCTGGAAGGCATCATTCTCAGCAAACTATCGCAAGAACAAAAAACCAAACACCACATTTTCTCACTCATAGGTGGGAATTGAACAATGAGAACATTTGGACACAGGAAAGGGAACTTCACACACCAGGGACTGTTGTGGGGTGGGGGAAGGGGGGAGGGAAAGCATTAGGAGATATACCTAATGTAAATGACGAGTTAATGGGTGCAGCACACCAACATGGCACATGTATACATATGTAACAAACCTGCACGATGTGCACATGTACCCTAGAACTTAAAGTATAATAATAATTAAAAAAAAAGTAAATTTGTGGTTATGTAGGCCTAGGGTGTAAATGGGGGTGCAAGGGGTGATAGCTAAAGGACAAGGGTTTTCTTTTTCTTCTTCGTTTTTTGAGATGGAGTTTCGCTCTGTCACCCAGACTGGGGTGCAGTGGCACAATCTCGGCTCACTGCAACCTCTGCCTCTCAGGTTCAAGCGATACTCCTGCCTCAGCCTCTCATGTAGCTGGGATCACATGTGTGCCACCAAGCCTAGCTAATTTTTGTATTTTTAGTAGAGACGGGGTTTTACCATGTTGGCCAGGCTGGTCTCGAACTCCTCACCTCAAGCGATTCACTCACCTCAGCCTCCCAAAATGTTGGGATTACAGGCGTGAGCCACTGCATCCAGCCTAGGGGTTTTCTTTTTGAGGTGATAAAAATGTTCTAAAGTTTATAGTGATGATGCTTGGAAATTCTGTAAGTAGACTTAATGCAGTGATGGTTGCAAATTCTATAAATATATTTAATGTGATGATGGTTGCAAATTCTATAAAAAACCCAAATTGTACCATTTCAATGAGTGAAAGCATGCTATGTGAATGTCTTAATAAAGCTTTTATTTTAAAAAATGAAAAAAAAAAAAAGCTCTTGCTTGTGGGCTTCATCATTAGATGATTCAGTTGGGCCACTTCACTGACATCCAATCTCTTAAACTGGTGAGTTTTCCCAAAGAAGACTTTTATAAACTCCTGCTTAAAAGGAATATGAGCCTGGCTGGCTGTGTTCTGGAACCTGACTTGAGGAAAAGGGCTAGTAGTTTCAATGTTCATTATGTTGACTTGTGCTAAATCCCTGTTTTCAGAAACGGACCCCCATTCTCAGCTGTGCTTCATATCTGGTATTCCAGAGACCTGTTCTACCTTCATCAGAGAGTAAGCTCCAGTCTTCTGCCTGGGTGTGAGAGGGGCAGTCGCCAGGCTGTGTAGCATAGGGAAGGAATATGAAAGTGTCATAGCTTCCTAATGAAATTTCAACTAATCTTCCCATTTTTAGCCCATCTCTTCTGTTTCCAGAGTTATCTCAAGTTGCCAATTCCCAGGCCTTCTGGAAGTAAATCTGGTTGCCTCTTGGTTCTCCTTAGTGCCAGCTTTGAATTCCATTTTCTGAGTTCACCAATCCAGTCAGAGCTCACCCATTTGTTCTCCAGCTTCCACATTTTTTTTTTTTTTTGCTGTTTTTCCTCTCCTTTTCTTTGTCCCTGTGGATTTACCCTTTAAAAAACCATTCTTTTAGAGAAAGGAAACAGAGGTAAATGTGAGTATTCAAGTTACCACTTTAAACTACAAGTTTTGAAGGTAGGTAGTCATATAATTTACTCCCCTCAACTATTGAAGGCCCCTGGACTTCCCAGGTAAGTGATACTAATGGAATTCTGCGTGCCCTGCGCTGTGGTGACCAATCTCTTCTCGATGCGGTGCACTTTTCAATGTAGAAAGCATGCTGGGTCAATAGTAAGAAAATAGGGGTTAATTCTAACTCTGATTCCTACTCACTGTTATCCTTGGTCTCATTTGTAGTCTCAGGATAAAAACCACCAATCTATGTACTTTCAGGGTTCTTAGTAGGATCAAACAGGATAACGACTGTGAAAGTACTTCAAAAAGCACAAAGTACTACAGAAACACAAGGCTTTGCTATTACTTAAAAACCTCACTTTCATCTCTTGAAATTCAATCTAACGTTATCTTGGCCTGTCTTCAGGAGACAGAGCTTGTCTCCAGTAATCATATAAATCATCCTTGTGGCATTCAAAAGAAATGTCCTGTAGTCACACAGACATATGACTTGGGATAGTGTTTCTCACCCTACCAACACTGTCCTTGTTGCTAAAACCAGCCGGTACCACAGCATCTAAAACAAACACACCCAGAATCCAAGATTTTATTGCGGAGAAGGGATAAGTGAGATGAAACTCTTTTGGGGGAGTCCATTTCACAATGTGTCTGCTTTTCAGCTGAGCTGTATGTCCACCTTGACTAAAGTCAGAAATATGGAAAAAAAGAGTGGTTAATATATCCAAACAGTGGATATATGATAGCCACTGAAAAAGAATGGGGTGGCAGTGCTATATGTAGTGCCATGAAAGATGTTTTGTAGGATTCCATTCCTATAATAAAACAACATAACCCTATATATGTGTAGGTATTTTTCTATCTACACATCTATATATTTGTATTACATAGGCACATAGATACATGACATGCATATATAGAAAAATCCGGCTGCATTTTCACCAAATCATGCTGGTCACTTCTGGGGAACTGAAAACAACTTTTGCTTTTTACTTTATATAGTTCTAAGCAGTTTGATCTTTCTCATAATATGCATACGTTGCTTCTGATCATAAAAATGGAAAGAATAAATGTAAATTCAAAGAGTAAAAAAACCCCTAGGATCTGAGAAAAGAAGTAAAGGCAATAAGAAGCCAAGGAAAGATGGATATAGGAGAAGAGGCTAAGAAAGGGGCCAGAATTAGCAGGAGTTGGGGGCAGGTCACACACCTCTGCTAGAGACATGCAAGCAGGTGTATCTCCTCCCAGCTGGTAAACACAAATGGATCCCCTGTGGGCCATGGCAACCACCTGCACATTTATGCAAGCTCCACTATCAACTTAAGGGGAGGAATCACTCATTTTTTAAAAACTGTGTAATTTCTATACAGCAAAATGCACACATCTTGAGTATACAGGCTACGACTTCTGAAAAATGCATATGCCCACGTAACCCACAGGGGGGCTCATTTTAAACAAAATCTCATAGCTACATGCAAGTGCATGAATCTGTAGGAGACGAGCTCACTCAGCCATGACCAATCACAGGAATAGGTGGTGAGTATGGGATTCATACCCCATCCGTCTCACTAATTCTGAATCTGGACCTGCCTGGTAGTGCTATCTAGTCTTCTGCCTGCATTTCCCAGAGATCTCCTGATTCCATGTACTCCTAATTTGGGTTTCTCCTAGCTCAGTAACTCACATGTCTCTTGGCAATGAACATGGTAACCCTAGACCACACATGCAATCAGTCTGGGAAGAATGTACTGGCCTGAAAAGATTTTTGGATGTGGACCAACTCTCTCAAATAAGCCGGCTACCATTGTCAATTTCCCCTTTCAAAATGGGAGCTCTTAGCTCCTGTGACTCACTGCAAGAGGAGACTATTTTATAGGCATTGCCAGCAACTGCATATACCGTAGTTTCTCTGGGCTAGCATAATAATCACGATATCTCACATTTACTGAGTGCTTATTACATGTCAAGCATTATATCTAAGTACCTTACATGATTGATCTGTATACCACCACCACGAGACAGGTACCACCATTATTTCCACTTCATAGATGGGGAACTCAGGCACAGAGATGTGAGTAACTTGCTAGAGGTCATAGAATTAAAAAGTGATAGTGTGAGGAATGGGAACCCAGGCAGTTGGTGACTCCAGGCTCTGTTTTTATCTGCAAGGCTATACTATACTTTCTCTCATTCAGGGAAGGACGGGCAGACCAGGGTTTTAATGTGTCACCTCCTGTCTCCCTGGCTAGAGCTTTCTTTGCCTCTGTGGCCTCTAATATATAAAAATGTCAAGTCCATCTTTCTTCTAAAAAGAGGTAAATATACAGTCATCTCTAGGTATTGCTAGGGTCACAAAGGGGTCTCTTAGCTCTGTCTAGACACAAAGCCAACAGAGCATAATGCATAACAGTGCTTTATAGCCAGAGGTTTTTATCTTGTTGTTTCTTCTCTGAGGAGTTGGCTGATAAATCAGGCTTCACCGGTAGAGAAGAATGTGTGTTTTCAAGGGTGACTTTCAGAAGCAGAGTGAAGGGCGAGCGGTAATGTGGTAAAGAGAGGCATCCTTCAGAACCAGTGGCAATCTCACCTCGCGAGGCCAATTCATCCATGTGAGGGAATAATGAACTTGACAGTGAGGGAGCCCAGGTACAGGCTGTCTCCCCACTTTTCAATGACAGACACTGGAGCACTCTTTCCGGCTCTCATTTATCAGTCTCCATGGTGAACACAAGCCATCTTGTGCCGCTGAATTCCTCAAACTGCATTTATTGTCTAGAGGCACATGGTGATCGTGACAGGGAAGACTAGCCCAAGTTCATCTGAACAGCTGTGGTTCCTATACCCTAAATTCTCAGCATCTAAAGATTTTTACCTTTTATGGAATCCCCTTTGTCTCCTTCTAAAAGTACTATTTGATCTTTTTATTGCATTAAAGTTACTGGTGCTTTGAGACTTGGGTCATCTCATTTGAGATACCTGGAAACACTCTAGGGAGAACAAAGGTGAAAGATCTGGGCAAAGGTCAGTAAAATATTCTACCCAACTACAGGCCAGAGGACAGCTTTAGTTTTGTCTCTCCAACATCACAGGCTGGAATAAACAGAGGAATGGTTCTATAATTCTAGTGCAGAGACTTCCAGTTCTAGTAATATGGCGAGCTATATATGCAAACCATCGCCCCTACTGGGAAAAAAACCTAATTCTAGAGTAAAATATATTTTTTAAGATTCTTAATATCATCAAAAAAGTAATAAAAAGGAAAAGGTAAGCACCTGGAAAACTGAGGCAACTTTTCTTCCAAGGGCAATGGTGAGCTGGACCAACTTGAGTTTCAGTTTTGCCAAAAATTGAGAGGAACATTAAGTCAAGATCCAGAGCCAAAGTAGAGAGTCTAAAGGAGACCCTCTGTTATGCTTGGACTCCAAAGTGCTAATTTTTAAGCTAAGGATGAGCCAGAAATAAACCTTCTCCAGATCAGAGGACTGTGGAGAAGGCTGTCTTTGCAACAAATTCAACAAGGGAGATGTGGAAGAATTTATTCACCATGGATGGCCTTCCCATGGATTGTATACCTTGGGCTTGCATTTCTCAGATGGTCCAGGGAACTTCACAAACTTGGTTTGAAATGGTCCTGAACTGGTAGTACTCCTAGGCCTCTGGCAGAAGCCAACCTAAATCTTTCTGGAGAAAGGCATCTTTTATCACAGGCCTCAATGAATTTCCAAAAATAATTTTTCAAAGACAATGAGTAATATACAGTCAAAAATACTAAGTACTGGAGGACCCAAGATACCATGAGCAGACCAGTAAAAACAGCAGATATCAGAAATAGACATGTAAAGACTTCAGATATTAAAATTATCAGACCTAATCATAAACATATTACTAAATTTCATGAACATATTAGTAAATTATTAAGAAATAAAAGCAAAGCTAGACTATGTCCATCTACAGGGAAGAGTAAACTATTAAAAAATGATGGAAGACCGGACGTGGTGGCTCACACTTGCAATCCCAGCACTTTGGGAGGCCAAGGTGGGTGGATCACCTGAGGTCGGGAGTTTGAGACCAGACTGACCAACATAGAGAAACCCCGTCTCTACTAAAAACACAAAATTAGCTGGGTGTGGTAGTGCATGCCTGTAATCCCAGCTACTTGGGAGGCTGAGGCAGGAGAATCGCTTGAACCCGGGAGGTGGAGGTTGCAGTGAGCCGAGATGTGCCACTGCACTCCAGGCTGGGCAACAAGAGCGAAACTCCATCTCGAAAAAAAAAATGAAATATATTTGGAAAAAGAACCAAATAGAACATCTAGAAGTGAAAAATACTGTAGCTAAAATTAAAAACTCAATGGACCCATTTAACAGTAGATTAGACACAGATGAAAAAAGAATAAATGAACTGAAAGATAGCTCAAGAAGAATTACTCAGAACAAAGCAGAAAGAGACACAAAAAGATAGAAAATATGGACAAGAGGTTAACAGATATGGATTGAGGTGATCTAAAGGAAATTCAAATTATGGTGCAGAATCACCTTTGGAGCTTATTAAAACATGGATTCTGGGGCCCTAATACCACTATTTTGATTCTTCGGACTAGGTTGAGTCCCGGGAATATGCAATATTAGCAGGTGTGGTGTCCATCTATACTTTGAGAAGTATTAGAGTAGTGACATCTAGATGGTAAAGTTCAGAAGTCAATTTTTTCTTCTTGTCCAAACTAGACTAAGTTTTTCACCCATCACTGACTGCACCCTTTTCATCCAGAATAGCTGGACAGAGTGTGCAATATTTCTCCATGTAATATGGTCAACATGTTTTACTTTAATCCAATAGAGGTTTAGATAGGAAAATCAAAACATATTTTGAAAACCAGGATTTCTAACTTTCCAAAGCAAAAAATCTTTTACAAAGCAAGTAATCACACCCTAGTTATGCTTTGAGTAGGTTTAAATTTATTACCTTTGCTTAAATTAAGGTTTGTAAAAGTACATGCTGCTTTTCTTTCATTCACACCAGCTTGTGAAAAGTGTCTCCCAAAAGTTAACTAACACTGTGTGTCTGTGGCTGGATCACTTATTCTGTCTGGGTCTCTCACCTTCCCACCATCCCACCATCTACGTCCCACCATCTACAGTGCCTGGGACGCTGTAAGTACTCAAAAACTAGAAGCCATTATTCATAAATGATAAATTCAATTTTGTATTGTGGTCCCAACTGGATAGGCCCCCTTCTTGCTTCCTCATCCCTTTAAACTCCTTGTGCTTCTTCAAGGACAATAACTTCTTGACACAACTGTCTTAGCCTGGCTCCTTGGTTTAATGCTTAACATCAGGCTCTGCATGTGTTTAACAAAACCCAAAAGCTTGCATTATTAAACTGAGATACACAGCCCCCAGTCATTCCAGGAATGCCTTCTCAAAGACGCAGAAGACAATAGATGAAGGCGGATGTCTGTGGTTTGTCATCATGGTCTTCTCTGCAGAATGGTAGCATGCACTGTTAGGGGTCTGCAAGAGCTTCAACAGGGAACTGACGGCGAGTGGCAACATTCCACAGTCCCTACTCCAGGGGAAGTGAACAAGGGGCTTGTGGAACTTCAGATACCAAGAGGAGGAGCAAATCTCCTAGGCCTGCAAATGCTCTAATAAGCAGCCAACATTGCTAAGATTGGAGCCCACTCACTCCCTGCCTTCTTGAAGGGGAAATCAAATAGGGGAGAAAAAAATAGTTTGTTGAGATGATGTCAAAATTTTGAGCCAACAGGACCAAATTCTGAAGGTCACTCAAAGGTATTGGACTTCTACCTGTATTTCTCTACTTTCTAAGTCTCTATACTACCTTTCTTTTTTTTTTTGCAGGGGCAGGTAGGTGGGAGAGTTGTCTTCTTGCTCTGACAAACCTATATACCTCTTGGTGATAAGCATTATGTAGTTTCAAGCCTCATGTATTCTATCTGGAAAGGACTGAATCACAAACAACCTCACACCCTGGACATAATTCCATCCTGGGGATCATTTCCAAGCAAGAGGAATGCAGAGTCACCTCCTGTTTAAAGCTGATCAATTTCTCTACCTTCATTCTCCTCACTTCAATGATTTGTTACTGGCTACTTCTACCACTCCTGTCTAGATAAGCTCCTCCTTTCTGTTATTTGCAGGCTCAGATCAGTGTCAAGGCCAAAGTCAGAGAGGGAGGGAAGGCACAATAAGATGCTTCCTAGCAGCTAAGGTCACTCAGTCTGACTTTTTATTTCTGATGCTTTGGGTCAACTGTGAGATAAGGATGTGCATATGTGTATTACAGAGAGAGACAGAGAGAGAGAGAGAGAGGAGACAGTTGACAACCGACTTCCATCCTCTCATCCCCACTCAGGGCCTTCTAACTAACAATTTAATGACACTTATATTTTCAAAATGTCATCCAACCATTAATAATTGAGGACTTTTCAGAAACAATGTTGGGCTGCCTTCTCAGGAGAGAGGGAAAGCTGTAATTAGAAATATGGCAGTGTATTCAGAGAGGCCACATTTAATTAGTCAATTTTAATTTAATTTAGGTAGGGTCTACATAAGACAGCTCATAACCAACCCCACAGCAGGAGATGCCAGAGGCGTTTCGGAGGCTCCATGTGAAAACCTAGGGTGCTTGTTCCCAGGGACAGTCTGGACTTTGGAGTCTGAAGGCCTAAGCTTGAGCCCCTGCCCTCAGGAGCTTGGCCTTGGAAAAGACACTTCACCCCATTCTGTTTCCTCATCTGCAAAATGTGGATAATAAAGCTACCTACATTTCAAAGGCTGATAAGAGGATTACTGGGAGGTGATGCTTATCCAGCACTTAATTAGCTCAGGGCTCAGGACACAGTAATTTGTGGAAAAATAGCTGCAAAAAGACAGAAAACAATAAGCAGGGGTAGTGAGGAAGGCTTATTTTTTCACCTTAGTCCTGTAATTCTTAGAATTTTTTTTTTTTTTTTTTTTACCATGGGTATGTTTTACTTTTGTAATGAAAGCTAACTAGTTATTTTAAAGACTAGCCAGAGTTTTGAAGAGATGCCAGCAGTTAATACATTTTATTGGGAGAGGTCAGCATCTGATAGTTAAAAAGTTAACGTTGAGCCACACACGGGGACAAGAGTCTCCAATCTCTGCCTGAGATCAGCTACCCAAGGCCACACTGAATTTCAGGAGGTAATATATCCCTAGCTGAGTTCCTGATGTGTTCTTTCTGCAATGTGTGCCCCTGCCCCATCTCTGTTACTGGTAGCTCTGTCCTTCCATTTCTTTAGGCCAAAAACCTTGGTGCCATCCTTGGCGATTCTCTCACACTCTACATCAAATCCGCAAGCAATTCCAATGGTCTCTACTTTCCAAGCATGGCCCGCACTGACCGTTATTACCATCCCGATTGGCACACGCTGGCCTTGGCCACCATCCTCACCCCACCCCCAACCCCCACCTACCCCTTATTAGAGCCAGTCTCCCAACTGCTTCCTCATGTCCACCACTGCCCTCTGCAGTCTATTCTCAACACAGCAGCCAGATGATCCTGTCAAAATATGAGGCACATGAGGGTACTCCTCCACTCAAAACTCTCCATGCGCTCCGTGTCTCCCAGAGTAGTCAGTGCCTCATAAGGCTTCACCGTCCAGCACACGCCTCCTGTCTTCAGCTGTCCCCAGCTCCCGCCACTCTCCTCGCAGGCCTCCTTGAGCACCTTCCTACTTACTTCTACATGTACAGTGCCTCTAGACTACACGCCCATGAAGACAGGGATTTGGGCTCATTGTATTCACTGCTGTACACCCAGTCTCTAAGACAGAATCTGCCACAGGGTAGACACTCAACAAGTGTATGTTGAGCAAATGGGCCAACAGAAAGGTGTTCTAAGAAAGCCAGCACAGCAGTTGTGACCTCTGCAACTTAGGTCCTCTGGGCCACAAGCAGAAGAGAGTGAAGAGGCAGACAAACCCCAGCTGAAGAAGAGCTGCTGACTTAGGATGGAAGAGATCTTCAACTAATGCTGAGGATGAGGAAAAATGATAGCGTACCGAGGCAGGTAGGACCCACCTGGAACCAGGATGCAGAACTGAATGTGGCACTTTGGGGAGGAAACTGACACAGCATCTACCCTGATCTGTGCATTGGGCTGGCCATTTTACATATGTTGTTTTTTGTTTGTTTTGATTATTTACTTTTTTGAGACAGGGTTTTGCTCTGTCGTCTAGGCTAGAGTGCGGTGGTGTGATCACGGCTTACTATGGCCTTGATCTGGGTTTAAGCAAGCCTCCCACCTCAGCCTCCCAAGTAGCTAGGACCACAGGCAAGCACAGGCTACCATGTCCAGCTAATTTTTTATTTTTTGTAGAGATGGGGGTCTCCTTATGTTGCCCAGGCTGGTATCAAACTCCTGGGCTCAAGCCATCCTCCTGCCTCAGCCTCCCAAAGTGCTGGAATTGCAGGCATGAGCCACCGAGCTCAGCTACATCCGTTGTTTTATTCACTCCCTGCAGTGGCCTAAAAAGGCAAGTATTATCCCATTTTACAGATGAGGAGGCTGCTCAGGTCTGTACAACTAGGGAACTGAAGAACTGGATTCAAACTCAGCTTCATTTGGTCCACTGCCCCAGTGGTTCTCACAAGGGGTTTTAGTAGCAATGAACTTCTGAGCTGAGATGCCTGTTAAAAATACAGGTTTCTGGGCTCTTTTTTTTTTTTTTTTTTTTTTTTTGAGACAGCGTCTCACTCTGTTACCCAGGCTGGGGTGCAGTGGCACAATCTTGGCTCACTGCAACTACCACCTCCTGGGTTCAAGCGATTCTCCTACCTCAGCCCCTCAAGTAGCTGGGATTACAGGCACCTGCCACTACTCCCAGCTAATTTTTGTATTTTTAGTAGAGATGGGGTTTCACCATGCTAGCCAGGCTGGTCTCTAACTCCTGACCTCAAGTGATCCACCCGCCTCAGCCTCTCAAAGTGCTGGGATTACAGGCATGAGCCACCACGCCTGGCCTATCTGGGCTCTACCTTTTGATTCAGAATCTCCAGGGATGCAGAACAAGAATGTGTACTTAGTGAACACCCTGGGATTCCCATGTCAGCCAGAGCATTCTGTCTCCCTGCTTCATTGTTGTTCAAGTCAGAGAAAAGATCAAATTACAGAGACGGGTCCTGCTCTGTTGAGAATTCAATGCAGTTCACAACTAAGGAGGGCTTCTGATAGCAAAGGCAGACAGCCCATACTCTGGGTAACAAGGCATGCTTTTACTTCTATGACCTCAAGACACTTACAATCAAATCGGTGGACAAATCAAGGTAGGCAAGTGTCAGGAATACAAGTTCTCCAACATAAGTGATGGAAAAGCAGTATAAATTACATGCTATGGATGTTCAAAGGCAGGAGGGATGGGAGGGTCTCTGGCGCAGAAGTGAAAATTAGCTCATGATTCATCAGGTAGGTGGTATTTGAGTCTTGAAGGATGGAAACAATTTTAGCAAGTGGAGATGGAGACAGAATATTTCATGTGAAGGGAATCAGCGCTGGTCAGTGGAAGGAGAGAAACTGCAAGATCTTTTTGGGTAATGATCAACAATCCAGTTTTGATGGGGCATCCAGGTGGGGTATATGTCCACTGGACTCATGCACGGCTCTGAATGCCAGGGTGAGGAGCTTACTCAAAAGGGGCATTTGGAAGGGGTTTGAGTGGGGGAGGTAACAACTGAGAAAAACAAATACGACACTGAGTGTAGGATGGATTTGGTGTAAGAGGGAATGAGGAGGTGGGAAGACCAGTGGGCAGATGAACCATGGAGGTCAAAGAAGTGTGGCAGGTTCCAGGACAGGACCCTCAGCAGTTGGGTGGGGCGGGGGGCGGGGGGCGGGGGAGGAACAGTGGGAAACTGAAATCCTGGGGTGGAGAAGAGGTTGAAGAAACTCTCACTGGGAGGCCTTAATTCTTCTCCATAGAGTTGGAGGCAAGGGCTTCTGCAGGATGAGACTGAGGGATTGAGAACAAAGTGGTATAAAACTGTGGTAGCATCAAAAAAACAAAAACAGGGAAAAATGGTGGTGAGGAGGCAGGACTAACTTGCAGCTCCCACTCAGACGGATAGAAGAGCATGTAGAAACTCACATCATGAACTTTAGCTCCAAAAACCACCACAGGAACACACCAGGAAAGCCGCAAGATTTCACAGAATCTTTGAAGGAAGTGGCTTGCCCCTGCAAACTCCATGAGACAGCCAAAAAACAAAAACTCTGAATTCAGACAAAAGACATAACCTCTTAGGAGCTCTATGGCACTGCCTATGGCCTGAGAAACGCAAATACTTATCGAAGCGACCTTAGCTTGTATCAGCTGATGCTCTCTTGAAAGCATCACCTCCTTGCTGGAGTCCAACCAACCGGGAGCACAAGCAGCATTCGTGAAAACCAGCGGACTATACAAAATTACAACCAAGACAGAGTCCACTTCACTCCCCTGCTACCTCCACCTGAGCAGGTGGTGGCATCCATGGCTGAGAGACCTGAAGACGGATCACATTACGGGACTCTTTGACTCTCTGCAGGCACTCCCTAGCACCAGCCTGGAGTCCAGTAGCTCCACTGGGTGGCCAGACCCAGAAAAGCAGTAACAATCACTGCAGTCTGGCTCTCAGGAAGCCCCATCCCTAGAGGAAGAGGGAGAGCACCACATCAAGGGACCACCCTGTAGGACAAAAGAATCTGAACAGCAGCCCTTGAACCCCCAATCCTTCCTCTGACAGAGTCTACCCAAATGAGAAGGAACCAGAAAAACAATTCTGGTAATATGACAAAGCAAGTTTCTTTATCATCCACAAAAGATCACACTAGCTCAACCAGCAATGGATCCAAATCAAGAAGAAATCACTGAACTGCCAGAAAAAGATCTAAGAAGCTCAATTGTTTAGCTACTCATGGAGGCACCAGAGAAAGGTGAAAACCAATTTAAAGAAATTTAAAAAGCTATTAGCCCTTTGTCAGATGAGTAGGTTGCGAAAATTTTCTCCCAATTTGTAGGTTGCCTGTTCACTCTGATGGTAGTTTCTTTTGCTGTGCAGAAGCTCTTTAGTTTAATTAGATCCCATTTGTCAATTTTAGCTCTTGTTGCCATTGCTTTTGGTGTTTTAGACATGAAGTCCTTGCCCATGCCTATGTCCTGAATGGTATTGCCTAGGTTTTCTTCTAGGGTTTTTATGGTTTTAGGTCTAACATGTAAGTCTTTAATCCATCTTGAATTAATTTTTGTATAAGGTGTAAGGAAGGGATCCAGTTTCAGCTTTCTACATATGGCTAGCCAGTTTTCCCAGCACCATTTATTAAATAGGGAATCCTTTTCCCACTTCTTGTTTTTGTCAGGTTTGTCAAAGATCAGATAGTTGTAGATATGCGGCATTATTTCTCAGGGCTCTGTTCTGTTCCATTGATCTATGTCTCTGTTGTGGTACCAGTACCATGCTGTTTTGGTTACTGTAGCCTTGTAGTATAGTTTGAAGTCAGGTAGCGTGATGCATCCAGCTTTGTTCTTTTGGCTTAGGATTGACTTGGCGATGCGGGCTCTTTTTTGGTTCCATATGAATTTTAAAGTAGTTTTTTCCAATTCTGTGAAGAAAGTCATTGGTAGCTTGATGGGGATGGCATTGAATCTATAAATTACCTTGGGCAGTATGGCCATTTTCACGATATTGATTCTGCCAACCTATGAGCATGGAATGTTCTTCCATGGCTAATATCTAGAATCTACAATGAACTCAAACAAATTTACAAGAAAAAAACAAACAAACAACCATCAAAAAGTGGGCAAAGGACATGAACAGACACTTCTCAAAAGAAGACATTTATGCAGCCAAAAAACACATGAAAAAATGCTCATCATCACTGGCCATCACAGAAATGCAAATCAAAACCACAATGAGATACCATCTCACACCAGTTAGAATGGCAATCATTAAAAAGTCTGGAAACAACAGGTGCTGGAGAGGATGTGGAGAAATAGGAACACTTTTACACTGTTGGTGGGACTGTAAACTAGTTCAACCATTGTGGAAGTCAGTGTGGTGATTCCTCAGGGATCTAGAACTAGAAATACCATTTGACCCAGCCATCCCATTACTGGGTATATACCCAAAGGACTATAAATCATGCTGCTATAAAGACACAAGCACACGTACGTTTATTGCGGCACTATTCACAACAGCAAAGACTTGGAACCAACCCAAATGTCCAACAACGATAGACTGGATTAAGAAAATGTGGTACATATACACTGTGGAATACTATGCAGCCATAAAAAATGATGAGTTCATGTCCTTTGTAGGGACATGGATGAAACTGGAAACCATCATTCTCAGTAAACTATCACAAGGACAAAAAACCAAACACTGCATGTTCTTACTCATAGGTGGTAATTGAACAATGAGAACACATGGACACAGGAAGGGGAACATCACACTCTGGGGACTGTTGTGGGGTGGGGGGAGGGGGGAGGGACAGCATTAGGAGATATACCTAATGCTAAATGACGAGTTAATGGGTGCAGCACACCAACATGGCACATGTATACATATGTAACTAACCTGCATGTTGTGCACATGTACCCTAAAACTTAAAGTATAATAATAATAATAAAAAGAAATTTAAAAAATAATATAAGATATGAACAAAAAAAATCTCCTTAGAAGTAAATATCATCAATGAAAAACAATTACAACTTCTGGAAATAAAAGACACACTCAGAGAAATGCAAAATAAACTGGAAAGTTTCAACAATAGAATCAAACAAGTAGAGGAAAGAACTTCAGAGCTCGAAGACAAGGCTTTCAAATTAACCCAATCTACAAGGGACTCAAACAATTCAGCAAGAAAAAAACAAATAATCTCATCAAATAGTGGGCTAAGGACACAAATAGACAACTCCCAAAAGAAGATACACATCACGCCTATAATCCCAGCACTTTGGGAGGCCAAGATAGGTGGATCACGAAGTCAAGAGATCGATACCATCCTGGCCAACATGGTGAAACCCTGTCTCTACTAAAAATACAAAAATTAGCTGGGCATGGTGGCAGGCGCCTGTTGTCCCACCTACTCAGGAGGCTGAGGCAGGAGAATCGCTTCAACCCGGGAGGCGGAGGTTTCAGTGAGCCAAGATCACGCCACTGCACTCCAACCTGGCAACAGAGGGAGACTCCGTCTCCAAAAAAAAAAAAAAAAAGATATACAAATGGCCAACAAACGTATGACAAATTGCTCAACATCACTAATGATCAGGGAACTGCAGATCAAAACCACAATGTGATTCCACCTTACTCTTGCAAGAATGGCCATCATTAAAACATCAAAAGATAATAAATGTTGGCACGAATGTAGTGAACAGGGAACACTTTTATATCGCTGGTAGGAATGTAAACTAGTACAACCACTATGGAAAACAATATGGAGATTCCTTAAAGAACTAAAAGTAAATCTATCATTTGATCCAGCAATTTAATTACTGGGTATGTACCCAGAGGAAACGAAGTCATTATATAAAAAACACACTTGCACATACATGTTTATAGCAGCACAATTTGCAATTGAAAAAATAGAGAACCACCCCAAATGCCCATAAATCAACAAGTGGATGAAGAAAATGTCAGATATAAATGTGTGTGTGTGTGTATGTGTGCGTGTATACACACACACACACACACACACACCCCATGGAATATTGTTTAGCCATAAAAAGGAACAAAATAATGGCATTTACAGCAAGCCGGATGGAGTTCAAGACCATTATTTTAAGTGAAGTAACTCAGGGATGGAAAACCAAACATCATATGTTCTCACTTACAAGCTAAGCAAT
This sequence comes from Symphalangus syndactylus, assembly GCF_028878055.3. Lineage (NCBI taxonomy): Eukaryota > Metazoa > Chordata > Mammalia > Primates > Hylobatidae > Symphalangus > Symphalangus syndactylus. The sequence continues at coordinate 20,153,858 of NC_072428.2, forward strand.
GAGGAGGCAAAGGCGTAAGAATGATATAATGCACTCTGGGGATCCAGAGAGGGAAGGGTGGGAGGAGGGTGAGGGATAAAAGACTGTACATTGGGTACAGTGTACATTGCTCGGGTGATAGGTGTACCAGAATTTCAGAAATTACCAGTAAAGAACTTATCCATGCAACCAAACAGCACCTGTTCCCCAAAAACCTATTGAATTAAAAAACTTAAAAAATACAAAAACCTAAAAATAGATTTACTCCCATGATCCAGCAATCTCACTGCTGAGGATATATCCAAAGGAAAGGAAATCAGGCTACCGAAAAGATGCCTGCACTCCCATGCTTATGCAGCTCTACTAGCCAAGATACGAAATCAACATAAGTGCCCATCAATGGATGAACAGATAAAGAAAATGTGGTATGTATACATAATGGAGTACTATTTAGCCACAGAAAGAACGAAATTCTGTCATTTGCAGTAACAAATGACAGGAACTGGAATTGGAAGACATTAGGTTAAGCGAAATAAGCCAGGCACAGAAACACAAATATTACATGTTCTCACTTACATGTGGGAGCTAAACAAAATTGATCTCACAGAGGAAAAGAGTAGAATGATGGTTACCAGAAGCTGGGAAGGGTGGCAGGGGTGAGGCTGGGATGAAGACAGTTTGGTTAATAGGTACAAACAAAGTTAAACAGAAGGAATAAGTCCTAGTATTCAACAGCGCAGTACGGTGACTACAGTTAACAATAATTATATATTTCAAAACAGCTAGAAGAGATGATTTGGCATGTTCCCAGCAGAAATAAATGATAAATGAGGTGGTGGATATCCCAATTATCTGGTTTGATCATTACACATTGTATGCATGTATCAAAATATCATATGTACCCCATAAACACTACAATCATTATGTATCAATTTAAAAACTCATAGGAGATCAATAAGAAGGATTTGTTTTGCTCCAGGTCCAGCTAATGCTCCACAACTGTAGTCTGCACTGACCCAAATCAGAAATAAGACAACTCATCTGGGAGAGTAAAAAAGCAGGGTGACTCCTATAATGGGAATACAGAGTCATTCATTATATGTCATTCTGCACAGCCATGCTTCAACCTCAGTGTGAAACTCTTTTAAACATGTTCAGCTCAAAGCACGATGTGGGCTGTGTTCTGTCTGAAGTCCATCTCCAGGCAGTCCTGAAAGTCATCTAAATTAGAGAGCTGAGAAATCACAACATCTGGAAGTTTGATTTCTCCATGCTACCATTGTTAAGGGGAACCCAACTTTTCCAGGGCAATTTTATCTCCTCACCACCAATTTTGGTCGATACTCCCTGGCTAATGCTGAAGTCACTGGTTTCAGACTTAGGCTCTAACACACACACAACTGTTGCTAAAAAGTGAAATGAGTGACATTTACTGCTTTGCTCGCTTTGTGGAGGCTCCCCTATTGATCACAACTGGCATTTACTTAAACATTTCCTAACAGAAAAATACCTCCTGATTCTATCTCCTTCTGAAAATGCCAACAAACATGCCTGAGGCAGTAAAAAAAAAAAAAAAAAAAAAGAAGAAAGAAAAAAATGGAATAAAATCATTTATCCATCCCCTCTACAACCATGTTGTTTTGTTAATATTATAACTTTAATTATTTCTTTGGTTCTTGACAGTTCACGTTGTTAGTCTAACCCTCACCCCGTATTGATTCTCCTCCTGTTAAAAACAAGCATCAGGGAGGCACCAAAAATTGCATGCTCAAGCTTAGTGCTATGCCAGGAGGTTATATCACGCATATTAAATCTGGACAGCATTTAGGCTAAAGCAATCTTAGCTTTATGATCTTGTTGGTTTTTAAAGAAAATGTTAATGAAATATGCATTACTCATGGCAAACAGCAATCTTAGAGGGGTCCATTTCAATTAGTATAGTTTGTTCAAAGAAAAGGCAAATTAAGCTCCTCCTCATTTGTCACCGGGCTGCCCTGCAACCTGAAGGCAGGGCCAGAAGAGAAAGTAGAGGAGAAGATCGATGAGCATTTTCAGACCAGCTCGGGAGTCTAAGAAAGAGGAGGGGATTCCTGACCAATTCATTCCCACCCACAGTGACTCTGAACTTCTCTTCTATGAGAATGACAAAGCATTTTAGTTGGTGCACTTTCCAGACACTGCATCCATGTGTCAAGGTGGCAAATTACCAGAAAAGTCAAGCATTCTGGCTTTGTGATGATGTTCTTAGGCCTGTTGTAGGCCTATGTCTTAGATACTGTGCTAGCTTCCCAGGGCTGCTGTAACAAAGTGCCATGAATTGTGTGGCATGAAAACAATAGAAATGTATTCTGGAGGCCCGAAGTCTGCAATCAAGCTGTCAGCAGGGCATGCTCCCTCTGAAGGCCCTAGGAAAGAGTCCTTCCTTGCCTCTTCCTCACTGCTGGTAGTTGCTGGCTATCTTGGGTGCTCCTTGGCTTGTAGATGCATCTGGTAACCATGACTCTACTCTTTACCTCCATTGGATCAATTGTGTTTAGCTCCCAATCTCTGTTTCTGTCTTCGCGTGGTCCTGTGAGTCTGTGTCTCTGTGTCCAAAATTCCTTCTTCTTATAGGGACATGAGACGTATTTGATTTAGGGCCCACCCTAATCCAGTATGACCTCATCGTGATGTTTAATTTTATGTGTCAACTTAGCTAGGCTATGGTAATCAGGTTTTAGTCCACCACCAGTCCAGATGCAGCTGTGAAGATATTTCTTCAGATGAGATTAACATTTAAATTAGTAGACCTTCAGTTCAAGCAAATAATGTGGGTGGGCCTCATCCAATCAGTTGAAGGCTTTCAGAGAAAAGACTGAGGTTCCCGGGAAAAGAAGGAATTCTGCTTCCAGACTCCCTTCTGACTCAAGACTGCAACATCAACTCTTCTCTTGGTCTCCAGCTTGTTGACCTGCCCTGCAGATTTTGGACTAGCTAGCCCCGAACAACTGCATGAACCAATTCCTTAAAATAATATCATTCTATCTACATCCTATTCTATTAATTCCGCTTTCCTGAAGAATGCTGGCCATAAAACCATCTTAACTTGATTACATCTACAAAAACTATATCCAAATAAGGTCACATACACAGGTGCTGGGTGGTTATGAATTTATGGAGAACATTATTCAACCCAGTACAGATACGGTAGACTAGAGCCTCGCTATTCAAATGGTGCTTGGATCAGCAGCAGCGGCATCTCCTGGGAATTTGACAGACATGCATTCTCTCTGGCCCCATCCTGGACCTACTGAATCAGAATCTTCATTTTAACAGATCCCCAGATGATTTGTGTGTACATTACAATTTGAGAAGTACTGGGCTAGAAGATCATGTTTCCAACCATTTACAGTATTTATAATAAAAGGCTTGAAGTCTAGACATTGTAAAAGTCAGATAGCTCTAAAGTAAAGGGTCGAAGAGGAAGAATTAAGAAACAAAGTAGAAATAACAGGGAGATTTGAAATAAGTCATCTCTCTTATTAATCAATATACACCTTACCAATAGTGGAAAATAAATATTTGTCAAACAAATGGACAAAAGAATACATGAATGAAATGGGCTCTTTGTAACAGAGGTTTTCTAACAAGCTGGCTTCTATTTACAAGGAATGCCTTTAGGCAAAAAAGAGAAAAATTTCATTTCCACCCTCCAGAGTCCAGGTCACCTTTCCCCCTTTCTTGTCTCACTGAGAGGCACCGCCATGCCGATGTGATTACCTGGTGACAGTGTCTCACTTGAATACTCATATCTTGCTCTAGGTTCCCACTGTAACTCATGTTGACATGGAGAAATGTTTCATTTTCAGATCCATATGTATGAATTTTTAATGAACTGTGTCAAAGAAATCAAATATTTCCCCCTGCATTCCCACTCTATGGAATCAGATTTTGACCTTCTGCCAAACAACTATAAATCATGTTCGGCGGAAAGAGCAGGAACCAGGGGCTACTGCACATAGATTAGCCAGTCAATTTCCCTCTGTCAGCCCTTCACCTAAGCTGTCTAGGATGGGAGAGGAGGGAGGAGAAGAGAGGATGGAATAGAGGAGGGGGTGGAAGGAAGGAAGGAAGAAAGGAAGGAAGGAGGGAGGGAGGGAGGGAGGGAGGGAGGAGGGAGGGAGGGAGGGAGGGAGGAGGGAGGGAGGGAGGGAGGGAGGGAGGAAGGAAGGAAGGAAGGAAGGAAGGAAGGAAGGAAGGAAGAAGGAAGCCAGTCAGCCTAGAAAATATAAACAGTAGGCACTCAATGGTTACTGACTAAAATATCCAAGCCATAAAAATTAGATCACTTATTTTTTGAAAACTGGGTGGCCATCTCGTTAACTAGACTCTTTGGATCATTAATTCCCTGCTTCTGTAGTTTGGTCTTATATTTCTTCATGTAAGATGACTTAAAAATGGGGGGTGGGAGGGGGAGGTGAGAAGTTTGAAAAAGTAGAATGAAAATAAATAATTTCCTTTTTCAAGAGCACTTTCCCAGAATTTCCATGAACTATGCAAAACACAGCAGGGTCTTCCTAAATAAAGGCTCAGTCAACACTTAGAAGGGAGCTGCAATTAGATACCATTTCTTGCCTAGCAGTGCAAGAATGATTTTTTAAAATGATAATATCCTATGTTGGCAATTATGTGATGAAAAAGAGTTTCTATCAAATTGCTTGTGGGGGTGTAAACAGATATCCATTTGGATAACAAGTTAGTAATATAAGTGTAATGGGCCCTAAAGGTGTTCATACCTGATATAAATCTTATGGGAATCTATCCTAAGGAAGTAATCCAAATGATGAAAGCAAAAAAAGCTTTAAAGGCCATCACAACCTTGTCTACAACAATTTATTGACAAAATCTAAATGTTCATCAACAGATGTGTGGCTAAGTAAAATAAGAGGCACCCATTTCATAGAATATCGTACAACCATTAAGAATGCTTACTAAGAGTTTATAACAACATGGGAAAATATTTATTAATATAAGTGGGAAAAAAAGTAGGATGTAAAACTGAATAAAAAGTATCATGGCTGCAGGAACAAAAAGCCTCCATCACCTAGGCACAGAAAAGGATATGGGAGGAAATACGCCAACTGCTAATAGTGATTATTTATGGAAGCAGGAAATGTGGGTGAATTTTTCCCTGTTCTATATTTTCCAAACATCCTGTAATGAGTATATACACTTTTATAATGGGAACATAAGATTTTATTGTGCTTTTGAAAAGCAAGTCAGTTGTATAAGTAAAATTTTAAAAGACATCCCCTTCAACAAACAATAGCAATTGGGTCATGGCTAATTCAAGGTGAAGCACATTTGTAAATAACAAATTTTCTAATCTAATATCCAGATCTGGGACATAGAAGAATCTGGCAGGCTGCCTGCTTGCAAAGCTTCTATCTCTGTCCAAAATACTGCACTTAAGAAGTTAAAGGAAGAGTCAGAGCTGTCAGCTTTAAGCCAGTAGATTCTGGGATGATTCAAATAGCTGTCATAGACACTCCATTTGCTAAAGCTCACTCACTGGAAGGGGATCTGCCACACCGGGCTGAAGAACAGACACACAGATGGACAGACATGGATTGTATCGGACCCTGATGCTTGCCACCAATCATCCCCACTCACAGCATTTTCCTTTCTTGGCAAGTTTGTATACTTAAAAGCTACCACTTCTCGCTTTTTTACCTTGTTCAAGCAAAAAATTTTGAAGCAAGCCATCTGTGTCTGGAAATGAGCAGCAATCTAAGGCCATATGCAAGTGCAGGGGCAGGGGCACAATTTCATTTGAGTGATGAGTTTATTGATAAATGTTCTAAGTGGCTGACTCTTGTTCAATTTTAAATAAAGCAACACTTGGGTGATTTAAATAGGTGAAACAGCATCAGCAGCAGGCAGCTTGTGATGAGCAAACCCAACGCCCATGTGCTTCACATAAGGCATCTTTACAATTTTCATCACCATGGAAGCTTGCATGAGATGAACAGGGACAGAGCGTGGCTGAGATTCCCAGGGCTCAACCATGATATCAGCTCCTGTGTGACCTAGAGGATCACCCAGGGCAGTGGTAAGAGGCTGGAAAATGGCTCCTTCTAGAGAGATGTCTTAATTCAGTTCTGTCACCGATTTCCTCTCTTCCCACTGGAAGCTCTAGGTCTCTATTTTCTTAATCCAGTCAGGCAAGACATAGATCAAAGCAGTGAAAACTGAAGCCACTCAGCACTAGGGACAAAGAAGAAAATGGGAGCAAAATTGAGGTGGCTCATTCAGTGCTCTAAACCAGTGAACTTCCACCATTTGAGACAATATCCCCCCAATATATGTATATTTACATCATATACATGATCCCATCAATCTATATATCAAATATAAAGCTTTTCTTTCTTCCTTCCCTTCTTCCCCTCCCCTTTTCCCTTTCTCTCTCCCTTTTCCCTCCCTCCCTCCCTCCCTCCCTTCCTCCCTCTCTCCCTTCCTTCCCTAAACAATCACCTTGCACACATTCCTCTTTGGAAGACTGTTCTAAACACTCAAGGGGGTTATCAAATGGGTGCAGGAGTGAAGGGGCGGGAAAGGCAGTGCATTTCCTACCTTTACAGTCTTGCAGAGGGAAACCATCCTGAAAAGGATTTCCACATATGGTTGGTAGGTATCTTACATCACCATTCTCCAAAATCTATTTACCTACACTGGGCACTTGACTATACCCAGTCACACATCATATGCAGGGAAGTAAGGCTAGGCTTCATTAATGTGGATCCCATAAGCTAATTCAAACCAGGCTGGGCTAAGCAACACCTCGGTGCTATGTATTAAGAAGAACGGGTCTGCTGAATAATCAGAGTGGAGAAAGCAGCAGCAGTCAGGGGGATGTTTAATTGCTGGAAGGGAATAGACTCTTTTCAGGCTCCATTTATAGCCAAGCAATCCATCTACCAATTACAGGCAAGTTCTTATCCAGACATTAAAGCAGGCAACTGCCTGTGTTGGAAATCAACCAAAACTGCTTATCTTCAGCCTTTCATAATTCCAGACCTTTTGCTGATCCGCCCTGGCTTCTCGCCTAATGCGTTTGCATTGCTTTTTCTGCTCCCACTTTTAGCCCCTAGAGTTTACCCTGATATCAAACACCCATGAAGACACACAGGCAAGGCAGTGAGCAGATCTTTGTTTTAACTGCTTGGGGAAGGAAGAAGCTGTTTGGTCTTTTGGGTCTGTATTTGTCCTGCTGAACATCACAGCTGCTGAGCCCTTGTGGATAAGATCCAGATATAACGACAACCCTGTTTCCCCCTTAGCATTTGAAATATTCCAGAAAGGGAGACTGTCATGAGAAGGGGATGGGGGAAGCTGCAAAGTTAGCCAATGCATTTTAAAAATGGAGACTCCATACCAAATTGGGCATTTCCATTGCAAATCAAGCATTCACTGGGCCCACCATTAGCCAAGCTCAGGATCCTGGATAATTAAGTCAGTCTCCGGTGGGAAGCTATGGACTTAGGGACCATGGCTTAGCTCCAGTCTGAGAAGCTCACGGCTAAGCCTCTGCTTCATTCTTCATGCAATGTCTAGCAAATCAAAGCTAATGTGAGGAGCACAGCCACAGCTGACTGGGCCTCCCCTCAGTCATGTGCACTCAAAGCCCAGGGCACCACTGATTCACATGTCATTTCCCTGCATTAACATTCTGTCTGGGTTCTAGCTTCACACTCAACAAGTCTATTACAAGCTATAAATCAGGAGATGAAGGACACGGTGGTGTGCCAAGACATGTTCTTCTCAGACATGGTGCACAGTGACAGAAACCATTTTAATAATGCGATCTTTAGAGACTCAAGGAAGATCGGACATGCTGTCATTTCTCCCTTGATGAGGAATCCTGCCAGGGAGAAGTGACTGATATCCCAACTCTTCAAAAATGCATCTTTCTAAAAATGTAGATGAAACTTGCAAAAATAGCTTTGATGCTCCTCCAACTCTACTTTTTCCCCAGCACCCTGCCCCCACCATGGCTTAAAAATACCACGCCAGGAATCTGTATTTGGTTCAAAGTTGCTTAGCACATCGAGGCTAAATACAGCTTATACACCAATTTTGCTTCCAAAATTACTTACTTGTAAATGTATAAAACCGTAATGGAATGATTTATAGTTTTACTTCAGTTCTTTCATTACTGATTTGCAGAGATCTCTCTAGGGGTGATTATTTTTGGATATTTCTAAGTCTCCGGACTGCACAACTCTCGATAGATGTTAACTCATTCTCAGAGAGCCTCATCGTAACTGAATTATGCATCTCATTCATTTAAACATTTAATGAACACCCATGAAGCATTAAGTACAGCAGGGCACACAAAGCTGACTAAGGCAAGGGCTTGTGTCCTCAAGAACTTACACTTGTTCTCAGTCATCTTGTAAGTTGGGAGCTGTGTTGACACAGTGGCTAAATTTAGTGGCAAAATAAAACTTCCCTGGTCTGAAGCCCAGGTTGTATATGTCTACCAATGTATCTTACCGCTCTTCTGTAAGAGGATTTTGCTGGAACGGAAGTGGAGTTGGCCTCTGAAGATTGTTGTACTCCATCCATCCATCCATCCATCCAACCATCCATCCATCCATCTCAAAATCAATCAACAGAATGTAGACTCCACAAGGGTAGGGATTTTTATCTGTTTTCCCCCAATTTATAAACACATCTACAGATATGTATTTCTAAATATATCTACAGATATGTATTTCTAAATACATCATATATTTATATGATGGCCTGTCTGCTATTTGTAAAAGTTTGTATCTCACCCTGCTAGCAGGAAGCAGTTGCCAAAGCCTGATTTCCACTTGGAACAAAATCACTCTGAAGTTCCATTTCCTCAATTAGAGAACGGGGATAATATTATAGATGTCATAGGATTCCTGGGAAGAATCAAAGGGGTAATATAAGAAATGCACTTTACACACAGTGCCTGGTACCCTAAAGCTCTTGACAAATGTGGAGTATCTTCCCCTCTCTGCTACAGGAAACGGAAATCAGAAAGAATGAGAAGCCCTCACTGTGCACAGAAGGAGAGACAGGCATTCTGAGAGCTTCAAGATCCTGCTTCCGGCCGGGCGCGGTGGCTCATGCCTATAATCCCAGCACTTTGGGAGGCCGAGGCGGGCAGATCACCTGAGATCAGGAGTTTGAGACCAGCCTGGCCAACATGGTGAAACCCTATTTCTACTGAAAATACAGAAATTAACTGGGTGTGGTTGCGGGTGCCTGTAATCCCAACTACTCAGGAGGCTGAGGCAGGAGAATCACTTGAACCTGGGAGGTGGAGGTTGCAGTGAGCCCAGATTGCGCCATTGCACTCCAGCCTGGGCAACAAGAGCGAAACTCTGTCCCTCCCCCCGCCAAAAAAAAAGATCCTGTTTCCATTTCGAGTTCTCACTAAGTCATTGTGCGACTTTGAGCTGGTCACTAACGCATTTTCAGTCCTGATTTCTTCTATGTGAAAATACTTTTTAAAACTGAAAACCAATATGAAAGGGTAAACGGTATCTATGAAAGGAACCAGACAGCATTATTTTATTCAAAGATCCTCTCTGACAAGCAGAGTTCCTGGGTTGAACGATGGGCTAAAAATATTTTAAGGGAAAAAACTGACCCCTGAGAGCCTCATTAAAAGAACGATAAACTCCCAAGAATCATATTTTATTTTTTGCTGCAAGGCTAAATATGGGTTAAGAGGAAAAAATAACTGCTGGGATAAGCATTCATGTATGTTATAATTAAATATTTCAAGGAGGATTTGGTGCAACAGGGGTCGCTAAGCTGCCATTCACTCCCACGGGCCTTATCTCCTCTGGCTGGGAAATCACGCTGGCTTTCTGTGAGCATGATTTTCCCCCAGGATTCACTGGGCCACGTCCCCTGAGGCTGGCCCACAGAAAGGGCAGAGGGGTCTGAGAACAAAGATGCGGTGCCTGCAATACGTCCCACAAAACAGCAAGCTGGAATTTTATCACGCTCCCTTCACCAGGACATTCATTGACCACCCAGATTCAGGTTTATTCTTTGCGTCTCAGGCAAGAACAGGGAAGGGAGATGCTTTTCTTTCTGTCAGACTGTGGCTTATCTGCCTCACTCATAGCCAGTAAGGCCAGGGATTTATAAATTTTCCCGCAACAGTCTTATCAACCACTAGCAATGTGCAGCAACCTGGGACTCAGTGTTTTCAAGGGGGTCCCAACAAAAGCCCTGCGGCTCTGTGTTGCTGATGAGTTGCCGGAGGGCTCACTACTGAGTCATAAGACTCAGGCTTGGGATGGAAGGAGAGGAAGGAATCGTCCTGGCCCTCCAGGGTAGGGGTGGTTATTCTGTGGGCAAAGGTCATAGGCCTTTGCCACCTTGATTCTTGTCCCAAGTTCTCCTTTTTTTTTGAGGGCCTCGCTCTGTTGCCCAGGTTGGAGTGCAGTGGCATGATCTGGGCTTACTGCAGCCTCAACCTCCCAGGCTCAAGCAATCCTCCCACCTCAGCTTCCCATGTAGCTGGGACTACAGGAGCATGTCACCACATCTGGCTATTTTTTTTTTTAGTTTCTGTAGAGACGGTGTTTTACTATGTTGACCAGGCTGGTCTTGAACTCCTGGCCTCAAGTGATCCTTCTGCCTTGGCTTCCCCTGGGATTACAGCAGTGAGCCACTGCATCTGGCTCCTTTTTCTTTTTAGAGACAGGGTCTGACTCTGTTGCTCAGGCTGGAGTCCAGTGGCGTGCTCACGGCTCACCACAGACTCAACTTCCCAAGCTCAAGTGATCCTCCCACCTTGGCTTCTCGAGTAGCTGGGACTACGGGTAAACACCACCATATCCAGCAAGTTTTTAAAAATTTTTATATAGATGGGGTCTCACTATGTTCCCCAGGCTGGTCTCAAATTCCTGGGCTCAAGCGATGCTTCTGCCTTCATGTCCTAAGTGCTGAGATTACAGCTGTGAACCACCACAACTGGCCAAGTTCTCCTTTTTCAATGGAATTGTCACCATGTATCACTGTCACTATCTCCTTATCTCACTGTTCTTCTTCATCTTCCTCATTTCTATTCAAATCTGAGTGACAGTTCAGCCCTTCTTTTAATTTCCACAATTTAAGAAAGCAGCCAACACGTACAAAATTACAATTAGAAAAACTGGTGTTCTCTTGCACAGTAGGGCGGCTATAGTTAACAATAATGTATTGTATACTTCAAAATAGCTAGACCTTTCTGAATGTAGTCACCAAAAGAAATGACACACATATAAGGTGATGGATATGCCAATTACCCTGATTTGATCATTACACAATGTATACATGGATTACAACATATTGTACCCTGTAAATATGTACAATTATTACGTATCAATTAAAAAAATATAAAAGACAGTTGCAGTAAGAAGAGGCTATCATTTTAAAATCATTAATTCATTCATTTATTCATTCCACAAAGTCTTTAGTGAGCATCTGTCACATCACAGGCACTGCTCCAGCTGATGGGATACGATGATATACAGAACAGAAATTCCTGCCCTCACAGAACTTATGTGGTAGTGGGCAGAGACAGAGAGTAGACATAATAAAAAAATTACAGGGTATATTGTTTGGGAGAAGATAATAAATGCTGTGGCAAAAAAAAAAAAAAAAAGCCCAGAACATGATAAGTGGAACGAAGAGGAAGCAGGGTTGGTGATGGGTTGCAATTTTAAACAGGGGGTGGGGATGGGGATAGGGTTCTCCTTGAGAGGGTGGCACCTGATAAAGAGCTGAAGATGGACCCTTGGGTATATGGAAGACAGGTGTTCTAAGTGAATAGAATAGCAGGTGCAAAGATCCTGGGGTGAGACAGTCTCCAGTGCATTTGAGGAAGAGCAAGGGGGCTTTTTCCTTAAAATTCAATGAAACTCAAAGGGAATTACTCCCGGACAGTGACATGCCTGAACTCTCATAGCTGAGGCAGCTCTCATAACTCATGTGCTGAGGCCATCTTCATAGGCTATCCCACTGGAATGTTTTTTCAACATCAGGTCTCAACCAAATAGTATAATAAGTACAGAAACTAACATAGTGGGTCAGGGCCAGCATAAAACGAAAAGAAGGAAATAGAATGTATTAAAAAATACCTGCATCAGTGTGCTGCATGTAGAATGACTTCCTATCTGTATATTTGTGATATAAAAGTAGTTCTTATTGTAGGTTGGGGTCCAAATTGCTTAACAGCTATTAACCAACAGATTACCTTCTACTGAGTCCCCAACCTGCTTCCTTGTGGCAGTGCCTTCTGCTCCCAGAACCTGGAAGCATCTGCCCGTGATAGATCTAGATTCCTTATAATCTAAGCTCAAAAAGAGGCTCAGAGAGAAAAAGACGTTTCCTCGACCACCAGACATTGCCTGTCTCAGCAACAACTGAAATGGAGACACTCCACTCCCTCCAAAAGACAGACACCCTGCTTCCCACCCAGGGGCTACATCTTCCTGTGATGGTCCCAATGGCTCCTACTCCGCTAGAATTTTAAGACACTCAAAACAGAGACCCGCACATAGCAGGGGCTCCCTTCCCTTATCACAACCCCCAATCCACAGAGTGGAGTTTAATTCATGGGCAGTTTGCTGGAAAATAACTCCCTGGCCTAACCAATGTTCAACTGTTCTCTGGGCCAAGAACCCCATGGTTCATTTGGGACTTTAAAAACTGACTAAATAAAAATTTTAAAAATCAACAAAAGTGCAACGGAACCACTCACAAGCTGCAATGTGGGAAACTCTTCAGTTAACTCCCTCTCAAGTTTTTCTCTTCTGACCAGACCAAGTTTGTCTGGCATCCCCCAGAGGTCTCCCTTTATCTGGACAACTCATTTTGAGTTTTTGGACTACATCCTGCACTAAGCAGGAAATTATTAATGTTCCCGTTTAAAGGCATGAGGGGGCAGAGATCCTCTATGATGGTTTGGGGGGTGCAGGAGACCGTATACAATCTGGAGACCCCATTAGCCCTTTACAGCATTACCGAGAGCATTCTGAATGGGGTCCTCTCTCTCCAGCAGGAGACCAACAGATTGCCCTTAATAGAATTGTTTAAATTGCCTAAAATTGCTGCTTCTATTCCAGGCTGAAAATTACAGCCCTTACGCTGTTTCCCATCCTCTCCCCAGGGTTACTCAGTGGCCCAGAGGAGATCTGTACTAACAACAACATCATCAACAAAACCTGAATGTACTTTGTGTGGAGAAAAATATTTGCAGCTTTTCAACCAGATCCGAAAAGGCTGTGACTGACATACACACGTTCTCCCAAATGAATTCAGATTTTCCTTTTTTTTTTTTTTTTTTTGGCATGACAAAAAGAATTACCAGCATGATTTATGTTGCCTTCTGAAATGTTACAAATCAAATGCTAAAAATCTCTGAAACCACATCATGCTGAAGATGATGAATGCTGATCTTCCTTCTTTGTCATTTTCTGCCAGTTGGGTGGGTGCCATGAGGAGGGGAGGAGTTGATGAAGAAGTTATTGTTGCCAAATAATGCCACATCAGGGTGTGAGTGTTCAGACAGTCATCTCCTTACCTTAACTCCCCTCTAAGAGAAGGCTGTGTGTGGCTAAACAAACAAAACCCAATCTGTGTATATTTCAAGGAGGTAGATCTTCTGAAAACTGCTGTTTACTGCAGTGAGACAGCACTGCCTTGGGAGACCTAACTTCTTTCAGCTCATGCTAACAATGGCAAATGGGTGGCCCTGATCCAAGTGGCCCTGTACTGCCCTATCCATGTTCTGCCAAGGCACCTGGCCCTACCCAGGGTCCTGCAGGGCAGAGCTGGCTATACGAACAAACTTGGGCTTTGAGTTTGCAGTGACAATGTGTATGTGCAAACAGGTCTTCAGTTGGGGATCATGCCACTCCACGTGAATCACAAACTGCTTCGGATTGAATCTTGAAGCCTCAACCAAGACTGCCAACTACCGGAGGTCTTTTTTATCCCTTCAAGTGCTTAGCTGTTGATGAGGTTATACAATTTCCACTCAGTACGTTCTTCTCAACGAAAGCAAAGGACTTCTGACACGTTGCAAGGCTCTACCTCGAATCAGCAGAGTCAATCTCTTGTATGGAGTCTCTAAAAACTGCTCCCTGGGTGATTCTAATGTGCAACTAGGATTGAGAACCACTAAAGAAATGGAGAGGCAGAACACGACTCATCTAAGAACATAATCTCCCAGCTCAAAGCTCTTTCCTCCACAGAGCCCTGCAGGTGGCCACATGCTACTATTGCTGGCTCAGCTCCTTAAAGCCAGGGGGAAGGCAGGCCCAGGACTTTCGAGGACCAAGACTAGGCTCCAACAGAGGATTTTCTAGATAGGCACATCCCACTCCTCTAGTTTCCATTGAAAAAAATCTTGCTCAGCACCTACTATGAGCCAGGCGGGTACCCCTGGGGTGAACAAGAGGCCCCTGCTGTATCCTAAAGTGATGGATAACTATGTTCTTAAACTAGGCTAAGTGCTTTGCATTCTCTCATTGTCTCATTTAATCCTTACCACTAGTCTGTGAAGTAGGTATTATTATCTTCATTTTACAGAGGAAGAAACTAAGGCTCAGAAACATGAAGCCACTTGCTCAAGGTCACACAGCTGGGAAATAACACAAGTCTGACTTGTTCCAGGCATGGAGGCCAGTGTGGGGAGAAAACAGGGAGCAAAGATGAGCTGGGGAACAGACGCGGAAGTCAATATAACTATGACTTCAGCGGGCTCTCTCCAAACAAAGTTTTACATGACAATTCTTTAAACAAAAAGGAAGAAAATAATTTGGAATTTCTGACAACATTTTGAGGCAGAGCTTCAAAGGCCCCAGATAAACAATGAATGTCACTGAAAGGCCACAGAGCAGAGGGGCTGAATCACATGCTCACCATGCCAAGAGCTGCTGAAAAAAGAAAATACTTGACGGCGTGATCTCTGGGTTGTTAACATCATCTGAAAATCTTTCTAGATCAGCAGATTTCCTAGACAGCTGTGATCCACTCTGGGGAGACTGTCAGCCATTGATTAATTCCTAATCAATGAGAAAGCAAATGATGGCAAATGAACCAGCCTGAACCTGGAAAGATTGTGGGTCTGGGGTAAAAGGCCATCCCCCTTCCCAGCAGAATTCAAAGTAATGGCAAGGGTGACAGGGTGGAAAACAGGGAAATGGGGAAGAGGAGGAGCTGCCCAAAGAAAGAGGAGAGGAAGGGAGAGAGAGAAGCAGACAGACAGATGGACTGGGCCTGAAGACAGCATGAGCTCCTGGGAGAGGGACTTGTGGTAGAGGCCAGGGGAGACCGCTTGGGGTCACCTGATGGTTGGTTTGTCCATGATGGAAAATTTTGTCTCAAATGAGGCTGTCATTAGGATGCACATGGATGTCCCTCTGACATAAGTACCAAGAAAATTAACCAATAGGAACTGAATGATAAGACATGAAACAAATTCCTAATTAAGTTACCTGACTCCAGACTGACTGCAGCTGCAGGTTCTGAAATGGGTTTGCATGGGAGGCTACAGGCAGTATGGAATGCGGGAAAATAATGGGGTTTTTGGTCAACTAAGTTCAGGAAACACGGGTTAGACAACAACAAACAATTTCTTTTCCATACGACTTCTCTAAACCTCTGTTGTGATTTCTAAGATTGGGAAAGTGCCTCCCAAATTCATGTGACCACAGGCGGAGCTGCCTGTGGATTTAGGGTTCTAAGGAACATGCTTTAGGGAAGCTACTTGGGTACAAAGGGAATAAGTGGGGTCCAAGAGCCCCTAGGCTGTGCCACCTGGGGTCTAGTCATCTCTTGGACGCTAACACTGGGTCACCATTTACCTGTCCTGGCTCACCCGCAGCTGGGGACATCAGTGGTGGTGGTATCATGGGCACATTCTTCAAATTTAAGTCCCCCAGATGTTTAAAGGTGTGACTGACTTTCAGTGGGTGTGGCATTCTCTGACCTCAAAATTGGGACTCTTTAAGAATGCCAGAATGTGAAAGAACATTCTGGATGAACTCATCTCTTTACAAAAAGAAGAACAGAGGCCGAGGAAGTCAAGCAGTTTATGTCAGTCTCTGGGACAACTCAGTGGTTGAGACACAACTGGAATCCGAGGCTTCTGGCCGTCAGTCTGGGATGAAGGTGCCTCTCCAACTCCCCGACACCCCACTGAAGGCACAACTCCAACCAATGTTTAAAAACTTAGAAGAACAGTATTCTTGAGCTCTCGGAGAGGTGGTAAATTCTACTTTCCCATGGCCCGCCTACCTCTTGTTAGTCTATCGATGACACTTGCACAGAATTTATCCTGTAAAAAAAAACATTAACAAGCAAAGCAAGCTAGAGAAACCCCCTACGGCAGGAAGGTAAACATTTGCCCACCACTAGAGCGAATAAATATGCACATAGCTGCATTCCTCCCTTCTCCTTTGTTCAAGAAGCAGAAAAAAATTAGGTCAAAAGAGAGCACTTGGGAAGTGGGTCACTGGGATTGCAAAAAGGGATGTTCCACTTAGCCATTCAAAATGTGTCTTGCTAATTAAGAACATGTACTTGGTAACACGGTCTACCTTTACGACAAATTTACAGACCGATCCAGAAATAGATCAACCAAGGTGATCCAGAGAGAAGCCTCAATGTCCTAAGAGAGGGAGGGGTGCCAACCGACCCAGCAAGAGGTCTAGGTAAAGTAGAGATACCCCCAACTGTGTTCAATTAAAAGTTCTCTCCCACAGCAACCAGAGCCAGCCAGTGCTCAGACAGAAACTTACACGGAATTTACTCACCTCGCTTGACAATAATCTCTGGTCCCGCCTGATCTCAAGTGCTTTCTGCAGCAATGTTAGGTGGCATTTATTCACTCCTGAAGTATACATTCAACAAATATTTGCTGCAGGAGGACCTGTTCTGAGAAGTGGGGACACCACATCTACAACTCAGAGTTCCTATGCCCATGGAGCACATCCTGGTCAAGCACCCCACTATGCTGGGCATCTCTCGGCATCCTCCAAGAACCCAAAGCCGTAAGTGTTACTAACCCCTTTGTTGGAGATCCTGAGGCTCAGAGTGAGAAAATAACTTGCCACAAATTCATGGTAAATGGCAGATTCAGGAGTGGAACCCAGGTGAGCAGGACCTCAGAGTATTTATCCACAAACCTTAATCATCCCTGCCTCAATTAAGAAAGGAGACTGCTTGATTGTACCCTCGACTGAAAGCTTCCTCTCCCTCTTTGTTGGAGGTCCCCAAGAGCACCCCAAATGTGAAGATTTGCTAAGAGGACTCACAGGACTCAGCAGCATAGAGTTGTACTCACAGGCACAATGTATTAGAGCAAAAGGTTACAGAGCAAAAATAGCATGGAGAAAGGTGCATGGAGTAAAGTCTGGGGGAAACCAGGTGCAAGCTGTCAAGCGTCCCAACTGTTTATCCTAAAACAGACCTGCTATTTAAACTTTTTTCTGCACACCCTTCTGTTAGAAAAGCTGATCTGTGCAAATGGCCAAAGGGAGTTGGAAGCAGACAAAGCCAGAAGTATAGATGAAGCCCTCCCTGATAGAAGAATGGGTGAATTTGTAAAACAGACTATATGGAGGATTTTTTTGGTGGGAGTGAATAGGGACATGGGTAGGGGCTGGGCGATTTCATTATGAAAGAGGTTTGGAAAGGGGAAAGCACTGGCACCAGCACCAGAGGACCTAAGGCTCTGTTTGACTTAAGGTCAATTCCTATCGCCAATGAGCTGTGTGACTGTGTCCAAGTCACTTAACCTCTCTGGTTTTCTCATCTGTAAAATGAGACGAAAGCTGAATTAGATAAACCTCTAATGGTCTTTCTGTCTCTGATAGCATCTGGTTTTAAAACTGACTAGAGATTTTCTTTAAAATGGAAAGATTCCCTGGTGAATTTAGAAAATGACTCAATTCCACACAGCTTTCAGGAGCACATGTATCACAAAGTGAGACACATCTATGGATTCTTTAGCTAAAGGAAAAGGAAAGTGTGCTTTGGAGGGAAAGAGAGCATTTCTCAGCCAAGTGGCCAATTTGCAGTTTCAGTTCCCTTAGGAGGCGTTTGGAAATTCAGCATTCCTTGGTTCTACCAGTTTTTACCTCACTCAGGAAAAGGGAGTTGGATGGGCTGGTTTGGGAAGCTGGTGGTGGTCACAGAAGTCACTGCAGACACTTTGGGGTAATTTTCTCCAAGTCATCCAGCTAAAGTGTTGGGGTCAAGTCTATGAAGCTCTCTGGTAGCCCCAGCTCATGATCTAGCATTTCCTTGCAGTGGCACTAAGAGACAAGACAGTGGGCTGGGAGGAACTGTTTATTTTCCTTCCTTTTATTCTATTGATTGATGGTAAAGTCCAGCCTACTTGGTAGAATTCATGCCAGCGCCAGGGTCTCTACTACAGACACTGATGTGTAACTGGCACTAGACAGGATTGGGGATTTTGACCAGTAAACATTTATCAAGCTCAATGGAGGAGGTGGAAGACTAAAAACAATTCAAAGTGGGATCCTGCCCTCACGGAGCTTAGTGTCTATTAAGGAGGGAGAGGAGTGCCATGGAAAGACCATGGGCTTTGGAAAGAGACCTGAGTTGACTACTGCCCAGCCCAGTTGTTTACTAGCTATGTGGCCCTGGGCAAGAAACTTAACATTTGTAGCCTTAGTTTCCTTCTTTGTAAAATGGCAGTAACAGAGTCCACCTGTTAGGGCTGAGATTCTCTATATGAAGGTCTTGGCACAGTGGCCAGCAGTGCCTCTCTTCTGTATTCGATGTAGATGGCACCCCCTGAAGTTTTGCAATGTGCAGCCCTGGCCCATCTATGCGTAGTAAGTGCTCAATACACAGTAGCTGCTATTATGATTGTCTCTAATGTTACCATGTGGGTACATCAGAGCTGGGATAGAATTCAGGTCATTCCCAGATGTGAGCATGATTTACTGAAACAGCGTCATGTGAATTACAATTTGAACAACTGGAAACCTCTGGCATGGCTAGATTGGGGAGGGCATTCTAGACAGACAGAAAGTATGCCTGAAAGGTGGGAAACCAAGGATTGTGCAGAGGTGCCTATGGGTGCATGTGGTGAACAGATCAGACTTCGGAGAACCTTCCATGTCCAGTAAGAGATTCAGTTTATGCTGCTGGCAATGAGGGGCTATTGTGTGTTTGAGCACAGACAGCAAGACAAGCAGGACTGAGCTTTCAGTGACAAGGACTGGAGGTCCGGAAGGCTCATTAGAAAGCTACTGCAAAAGCAGGAGGTAGAGAGAAGGCGAGAATTTGGGCATGGGCATTCAGCTTCAACAAGGGATCTTTCTTTCTTTCTTTCCTTTTTAATTTTTTATTTATTTATTGTTTTGAAACAGAGTCTTGCTCTGTCGCCCAGGCTGGAGTGCAGTGGCTCAATTGTGGCTCATTGCAAGCTCCGCCTCCCAGGTTCACACCATTCTCCTGCCTCAGCCTCCCGAGTAGCTGGGACTATAGGCGCCCGCCACCGCGCCCAGCTAATTTTTTTGTATTTTTAGTAGAGACGGGGTTTCACCGTGTTAGCCAGGATGGTCTCGCCTTTTTTATTTTTTTTTAAAGAGACAAGGTCTCGCTCTGTCACCCACGCTGGAGTGCACTGGTGCAATTATAACACACGGCAGCCGGGGACTCCTGGGTGCAAGTGATCCTCCCACCTCAGCCTCCTGGGTAGCTGTGACTACAGGCGTGTGGTACCACACCTGGCTAATTTTTAATTTTTTTGTAGAGATGAGGTCTCACTTTGTTGCCCTGGCTGTTCTCAAACTCCTGGCCCCAAGTGATCCTGCTGCCTCAGCCTCCCAAAGTGTTGGGATTACACATGTGAGCCACTGTGCCTGCCTTCAACAGGGAATCTTTAAAGAGTAATATTCATGCCGCATTCATGGAACAAATATAGTTCTCAGTTCTCGGATACCGGTGTCCAAGACAGACACAGCCACTAGGAGGCAACATGGTTCTTCCCTAGAGATGGGACACCATACAGTCCCCAGGTATACAACACCCCCTGCAGCCTGGTGGATAGTTCAAGAAAGCTGTTTTGGGGAATGAAAAAGAACACCCCACCTTCCACCTCATCCTACCACACTCCCCTATTCCACCGCTCACACCTGCCCTGGCCTGGTGAATGCCAAAGCAACGCTGTAAGAGAGACCCAGGGCTTCAGCCCTCAACTCAGCCACATGGGGGGTCATGAGGAACAGACGCAGAGCCTCAATGGGGCCCCAAGTCAGCAAGGGCCGCACCTGCCCCAGCACTTCTGGAAGCTCTGGCACTGTATTCAGTGCCCTCACACCCTGGTCACCAAGCCCCAGGAGATGGTTTTCTTCCCAATTACCAACTGAGACAAATGTGGCAGGACACCACAGCGCTGGGAGCCACAGAACCTGGCCACCAGCCCAGAAGCAGACTCACAGCTGACATTTTCAACAGGTAAACAGGAGCAGCGAACAGATTCAAACTCCCTCTCATCCTCATCTCTCACCAGCCGGGGGACATTGCTGTGCAGGGACAGCATCTCAGACATAGACGGTGCTTCTTGAATCATTTGTCTTTCTGGGGCCTTCCAAGTTGGGTTATTTTGTCCTATTCTTTCTAGCGACTGCATGCTGATACTTTCTTCCCCCTTTTTCTCTTGCTTTCTGCCAACTTAACTTTATCCAGAATGGTCTTTGCATTTGTTGTGCCCCCAACTCTCCAACCCCTATTCTTTTGTAGATTTTATTTGACAGATTTCATTTTACCCTCTGCACAGGCATCTGACCATCCCCTGATGTCTGATGTCTTCTCCCCTCCCAGGCCTGAGTGCCTGATCATTCCCTCAAGAATCTTGCAGAAAGGCCATCTTCCCTGCCTACTCCCAAATGGAGTTCAAAGCTCCCCTTTTCTGCTACCTTGGTACTCAACAGAACTCATCATGTGGGCCATGAGTCTGTCCCTCTTCTTAGATAAGGAGTTTCCAGATGCTGTGGCCAGGTCTTCTCTCTTTATCATCCCAGTGTGCGACATGGGGCCTGGTTCATCATACGTACCAACACGGTTGGCTAAATGGATGGATGCACAAGGTAGACTGAATGAAGGACCATTTCACTAACTTCATTTGTCTCTCCTAGAGCAGCTGCCACCACCATCTGTTACAAAAGCTTCAAATTGAAATGTTACTTCAATTCCTTTCCAACACCTTCTGCCTACCCAAGCCAGGGGATGCCTCCTTCACAGAGCTGGTCATCTGTGGGTAGCAGAAGACAAGTGAATGCACCACGTCCCTCAGACCTTTGAAGATAAAGCTTGGGAGTCTTGCTGGGGTAGAGTGGTCCTGGCTCCATTCCCTGGCTGCTTCATGTTCCCAAGGGTCATACAAAGACCCAGAGTCTGAGACTGCAGAAAACCCCAAGACGGCCCTATCTCCTTCTTCTTGGCCGTCACTCAGATTCCTACCTAAACCTCCTCCAACTCCATGACTCTAAACACAGGATAGACTGAAGCATTCCCTTCTAGTTCTACTGGTAAATATAACTGTCAGAAGATTTTTCAAAAGCAGGCAGTGAGAGAAAAATCATAAAGGCAGCAAAGTCCTAGTTAGGGAATAGAAAAGTTGGATTTGCCACCAAATGAACCAAGATGCCCCTACAGTCACCCCAGAAAATACAGCCTGAGTGTATCGAGATGGTTATCTGAGCACTCACAGATGTCTCCTTCCTGCTTCCAGACCCCTAAATGACAGGGCAGGGGTTAAAACACAAAGATCACAGGGTTGAGAAATAAGGAGAGGACCATCACCGGGCTCCTTTTCTAAAATCCCTATGCTAGATATATAACATTTATTTAATAAGAAAAAAAGAAACAATAAAAAAAATCTGGCCAGGTGTGGTGGCTCACGCCTGTAATCCCAGCACTTGGGAGGCCGAGATGGGCAGATCACTTGAGGTCAGGAGTTCAAGACCAGCCTGGCCAACATGGTGAAACCCCGTCTCTACTAACAATACAACCATTAGCCGAGGGTGGTGGTGGGTGCCATAATCTTAGCTACTCGGGAGGCTGAGGCAGGAGAATCGCTTAAACCTGGGAGGTGGAGGCTGCAGTGAGCCAGGATTGCGCCACTGCACTCCAGCCTGGGCAACATAGCGAGACTCTGTCTCAAAAAAAAAATAAAATAAAAAATAAAAAAATAAAAACGAAAAACAACTAATGGAAAAAAAGAAAAGAAAAAAGGCCCAGGCAATAAAGACTCAAGCTGGTGGATCACCCTTGTAATACCACAGGGCATATGCAAAGTCAGGTATTGCTTTGCAGTGATGTAAGAGGTCAGAATCACAGGAGTCTGGCAACTGCAGTGTCAGATACATCATACCACAGCCCCATGAGGAGATATTCTGAAACACTGATTGTTTTAGGAATTGTTAATAACTTGAGAATGTGTACATGATACTATGTGTAGGGGGTTGAACTGTGTCCCTCAAAAGTTATGTCCATGTTCTAACCCCTGGTGCCTGTGAATATGACTTTATTCGGAAATGAGGTCTCTGCAGATGTAATTGAGTTAAGGAACTTTAGATGAGATCATCTTCCATTTAGACTTGACCCTAAGTCCAATGACTGGTGTCCTTTTAAAAGTAAATAGAGAGGCTGGGTGTGATGGCTCACGCCTGTAATCCCAGCACTTTGGGAGGCCGAGGCGGGTGGATCACAAGGTCAGGAGATCAAGACCATCCTGGCTAACACAGTGAAACACTGTCTCTATTAAAAATACACAAAAATTAGCTGGGTGTGGTGGCGGGCGCCTGTAGTCCCAGCTACTCAGGAGGCTGAGGCAGGAGAATGGTATGAACCCGGGAGACAGAGCTTGCAGTGAGCCGAGACTGTGCCACTGCACTCCAGCCTGGGCGACAGAGCAAGATTCCGTCTCAAAAAAAAAAAAAAAATGTAAATATAGGGGGCCAGGCACGGTGGCTCACTTGAGGTTAGGAGTTGGAGACCAGCCTGAACAACGTGGTGAAACCCTGTCTCTACTAAAATACAAAAATTAGCCGCGTGTGGCGGTACGCACCTGTAGTCTCAGCTATTCAGAAGGTTGAGGTGAGAGAATCACTTGAAGCTGGGAGGCGGAGGTTGCAGTGAGCCAAAGCCACGCCACTGTACTCCAGCCTGGGTGACAGAGCAAGATTCCATCTCAATCAATCAATAAAATAAAATAAGTAGAGGGAAATTTGGGACACAGAGACAAGAAATCTTGGGACTCCAGGGAGAATGCCAGGTGAAGATGGAAGCAGAGATTGCAGGGATGCGTCTACAAGCCAAGAAATGCCAAGGATTGCTGGAAGCCACCAGAACCTAGGAGAAAGGTATGTAGTGAATTTTCCCTCAGGGTCCGTAGAAGGAACAAACCCTGCTGACGCCTTGATTTGGACTTCTCTTCTGAACTGTACAAGAATAACTGTCTGTTGTTTTAAGCCACCAAATCTGTAGTAATTTATGCAGCCTGAGGAAACCAATATACTATGATACGTAGAAGCAGCTTATATAGCTCTTTACAGGATAATTTCAATTATAAGGTATGAAAAGGATGGACAATGGGTGTATATTACTTCTATAAAGAGAGAAAAGGTTATGAGAAACATACAAAAAGTTTGCCATCTCTTATCACTGATGGATTATCTATAAAGCAAAGCCTTGCTGCCATGTAGCAGTTCTTACTTTCACCAGACATTTGATATTCAAAATAATCCAGGGAGGTAAGTGCACAGGGGGACATTATTCTGATTTCATGGGTGACAACTTGAGTTGGAGTGTGATCAGGAGGCTGAGCAGTGACTGAGTCTGAATAAGAATTTAGGTCTTGGTGCTTCTCACTAGCACCCATTCATCTGGGATTCACCTGGTGTTATGGGCTGAATTTTGTTCCCTCCTAAATTCCTATGTTGAAGTCCTAACCTCCAACACTTCAGAATGCGACTGCATTTGGAGGCAAGGTCTTTCAAGAAGTGATTAAGCTAAAATGAGGTTTTTGTTTTGTTTCGTTTGTAGGGTGGGCTCTAATCTAATGTGAAGACATAGCAAGGAGATGCTAGCTACAAGCCAATAAAAAGGGGCACTGGGAGAAACCAGACCTGCTGACACCTTGTGCTTGGACTTCCAGCCTCCAGGGGGAGAGTGAGCAGCTGCATTTCTGTTGTTCAAGCCACCCAGTCTGTGGTATGTTGTTAGCAGCCACAGCCAACTAATACACTTAGGAAGGCTGGAACACAGTCTCCATACCTGTGTCTCTTTTTCCTGTGGCATTCTCCCTGGGCTCAAACAGGAAGTGGGAAAATACATAATTCCCAGGTACAGGATCCTCCTGCCCAATGAGGTCATTTCTGAGCTAACAACAGCCAAGACTTTTGGCAAGTCTATTTTTGGAAGATGGTCCGCCCTGAACCGTGGAGAAAGAGAGTGGTCAAAGCCACATTCACCTGATGTGCCAGCTTCTTCTGGTTTCTCATTCAAGGACACCATGGGAAAGAGGTAGGGGATGCCAGGCCTTGGGTTTCCTTTCTGGCCAGGGAGTTCTTTGTGACTTTTAAACACGGGAAGCAGGGCTGCCAGAGACAGCGTGTTGTGCCTGGAGAACATGCTCACAGGCTCTCTCACAGAGAAGAATTGGGTTCAGATACTGGTTCTGATCACTCCTAGGTGACCCCAGGCAAAATGCCTTCCCAGACTGAGACTCAATGTCCTCATCTGTAAAGTGAAGTTAACCCCACCCACCTCACTGTTGAATATGCATTTGCAATGTTAAGCACTTAGCATAGTGCCCACCACATAGTACGTGTTTAATCAATGTTTGTTATGTTTATTAATGAAAAAGTTCACCAATTTGGCTCCTTTTTCAACTGTACCTAAATCCCATTGGGGTGGTTTGCCTCTTTTCCCCTGGGTTCCATGAGCCTGGGAGCTGGATTTTTGTGTGACTGCACAGTGCTTTCAGATTTCCAATTTTTTTTCCCTTCAATATTTAAAAATCAAGAGCTTTCACACAGAAATTCCAACCTCTGGCTCCTTTAGATAACCTGGAAGAGGCAGTAATGCAGAAAGTGCCCTCCTGCATGGCAATGCCTGGCTGCAGCTGGGTTGGGGGCTTCCCTTTGGTGTGGCACGTGCCCTCCAATGAGCGTGAGTCTCACTTCAC
The DNA here is from genome assembly GCF_028878055.3 of Symphalangus syndactylus. NCBI lineage: Eukaryota > Metazoa > Chordata > Mammalia > Primates > Hylobatidae > Symphalangus > Symphalangus syndactylus. The sequence continues at coordinate 20,179,089 of NC_072428.2, forward strand.
CGGCTGCACTGGCTGCACCACTGCCCCTCCCACCTGGCTTCTTTTAGATGTTTGTACTTAAGACTAAGTGCAGGAAGCGGGGGCGGGAACCAGACAGTGGGTTCAGCATGCACTGTGGGTTCAGCATGCACTGTGGATCAAGTAACCGAATCCTCCTCCACTCAGACTGAAGGGCTAAGACGTGCTGAAGGTTGAGGACATCCAGACTTCATGAGGAGCCAGGTTTAAGGCTGATAGGTGAACAGGTTGTCCTAGTAAGAATTCAACCTCAAAATTTCACCAGCAGCTACTAAACGGAACATGATGACAAATCACAAACACGCAGCAGAACTACAGAGTAGGAACAAATAGGCACATGGATATTCTTGTGTCTATGTCTTCTTCAGCTCACTTAATACAGCCAGGATGTGTGAATGAGGGAGACTGCAGTCCACCCTTTCATCAGAGTAAAACCATCAGAGAGGTCAGAAACTAAGGAGTGACTCTAGTGTGTCACTGCATTCAGAGTGTCCCAAATGGAGGTCCACGGAGGCTGCTAAGGATGGGCACCATCTGTCCGGAAACCCTAGCCATGGCTGGATGGCTTCCCCAAAAGTGAAGAAGGGGAAGGAGACTGGAAGTAAGCAATAGTGGTTTATTTTTCCTTAGAAAATGGAACAAATTAGCCTGCACATCCTGTCTGAGATTCAGGGAAAGGTCCCAATTGTATGGTTAAAAAAAAAAAAAAAAGAGCAGATCGATATTGCAGCTTAAATGGAAATTTATTGCCTTCAGAAATGCAGATGAGGCTATGCACTGTGTTTTAGTCTGCCTTCCACCCAACTATTCTGCTGACTTCCTGTGACCCTGGCTGCTCCAGCCAGCTACCTCTTCAGGTAACGGAGAGTGCTCCGTTCAGAGCCTGCTTGTCTGCTCGGGCCAGGGGCACCTGGCTCACTCCACGTGTTGCCATAGAAACCACTATTTGAACATGCCCTTCATCTATACGGGTTAGCCTACATCCCTTCTTCACCCATCCCTGTCTCCCTTTACTGACTGATTCCCTACCCCCACCCCCACCAAATTCTCCTATTCTGGGTACTGCCTAGACCAACAACCCAGTAAGCATGTACTAAAGTTGATCAGATGCACTATAAGATCAAACCCCAGACCTCAGGACAGGGATGGGGCTGTGGGTTTCCATTCAGGCAGCTGTCTCCGTTTTCCCGGAGGGATGCATCCGCTTCCACATCCTCCCCAGCCTTCCAAGATGCACATAAAAATTCGATCCCTGCTTTCTCTTTACTTTTATCTCTGCTGTGTGCTCTGGGGAGTTTTTACAAAACAAACGAACATGAACTTCAAGGTATGGAGAGTGTAAATCACTGCAAACTCTCCCAAGCCTCCAAATGCTACAAAGCTACTTAGCCAAGGACCAAAGAAAAACCCGATAGGTGATTATTCTTATTAAATAAACATTATCCTGCCTTTGCATTGCTTCCTAGTTGACAGAGCATTTTCACATATATTACTGCCATCGAATCCCCATGACAGCCCACACAGGAAGCAGGGCTAATACCACACGTATCTCCATTTTGGATGGAACCATTTTTTAAAATACAGAAACACACATACAGAGAGAGAGAGAGAGTGAGAGAGAGAGAGAGAGAGAGAGAAAGCTCAACAGCACCCAGAATTAAAACCAGCTAGGATTTTGTCGCATTTCCATTAATAATTTTTCACATTAGTACCTTTTGGATAAGGTAAAGAAGGATGCTTTACCTACTTCAATTGCATTGCCTGCTCACCCCTCGTGCTCCTAGGTAATTATTTTCTTCAGTTTGTTTTGCAACCTGAAAGTCTATTTTTAATACTTTCATAGACACATTTCTATCTATGATAAATAAATAATATTGGTTTCCATATGCTTTTAAAGTGTACACAAGGTCAGGCGCGGTGGCTCACGTCTGTAATCCCAGCACTTAGGGAGGCCGAGGTGGGCAGATCGCTTGATCCCAGGAGTTCAGGACCAGCCTGGGCAACACGGAGAAACCCCCTCTCTACAAAAAATTAGCTGGGCATGGTGGCGCACACCTGTAGTCCCAGCTACTCAAGAGGCTGAGGTGGGAGGATCGCTTGAGCCCTGGAAGTAGAGGCTGCAGTGAACCGTGATAGTGCCACTACACCCTAGCCTGGGTGACATAGTGAAACCCTGTCTCAGAAATTGATGTGCTGCATGGTATTCCATCACAGGATTTGTCAAATCCCCTACAGATAGGCATTTAGATAGTTTGTTAATTTTTCATCATTACCAACAATGAGGATATGAATGAGTGTATGCGCATCCTCTTCTACACAGGCCAAGGTATTCTTCGGTGTGAGAAGGGTCCTGCCATTTTGGTTTACTTTGCCCTGCCTACTAGAAGAAGTGCACATCCCCTCATAGGCTCATGGTTCACCAGATTTCCCCTTCTGCAAACTGCCCAGGTAAGTCTTCGTTAAGAACAAACATGCCACATTCAGAGGTAACAAACACAGCTTTCCGAGACAAAACAGATCATTTCCCTCGTCCTGCTCATCACTGCTGACTGTTCTTTTCATGGCTGCCAGAGGGAATATTTCCTTTTCCCTAGCATGGTGCTTAGCCCAATAAGAGATATGTCATTTTCCAGAGTATCTCCAAGCATATCAGGCTGACCTATTCTTGACTCAGCCTTCAGGGCTGCCACAGAAGAACCAATCAGTGCCCAGCTCTACACCCACAGCACATTCACTTTGGCTGGATTCCCGCTGCCAAGGCTTCCAGGGGAAGAGAGGTTGCCCCCTATTCTTTCCATACTAGGTTCTTCCCAATATCCATTCTCAAAGGGCACTCTCACGCTATCGCTTCACCCTCGTCTCCTGGAGATAATTTAAACACAGGCCACAGACAGACAGAGACACCAACTGCCTTCTTGCTGCCCTCCCGAAACTGGCAGGGTTTGGTGGTTTATGGGAAAGCGCACAGGTTTGGACTCATCAGCTGTGTGACTATGGGTAAGTTACTTACCTGCTCTGAGCCTCAGATAGCTTTCCTGTTAAGATGAGGGTTGTTGTAAGAATTAGAGAAAATATACATGAAGCGACTGAAAAATATCAGGCGCTCAATTCATGGCAACCAACAGCAAGCCAGGAGGCTCTTGTTAAAAATCAATACAGTAAACAAGTCTGCTCTGTGGAGTCAGAGAAGTTACAATGTGGTCCAAACTCTTTTAACAGTGAGAACTGAATGGGGAGACAAAATGAAGACACACACAGACCAAAGTTGGGATCCTCTATAACTGATGGATGAATTCTATGGACTGGAACTGAAGTCTTCATGGAGAAGGCGGGATGTTAAGTTGGGTCTGCCCCCACTCCCAGGGGACATTTGGCAAGGTCTTAGAGACACTGTTAGTTGTCACAACTTAGGGGCCAGGGGTGCTACTAGTATCTAATGGATAGACCTCAGAGATGCTGGCTAACATCCTATAATGCAACAAAGAGTTTGCCAGTCCAAAAGACCACCAGTATCAAGCTAAAGGAACCCTGAGTAGGGTCACAAAGAGAGAAGAGCATTCCAGGCAGGCTGGCAGCACAGGGATAGCAGGGAGTAGAAGTGAGGGTTGCATTTTCCTGAGATTATAAGGACATTTATCTGGCTTAAGCCAAGGCCACCAGCTAGGGCATAATGGGTAGGAGAGGAAAGGGCAGGCAAGATGTGTAAAGGTAAATAGTCAGGTTCCCTATTACATAGGGATTACATATTACACTATTACTGTGCTCTCTGCACAGGCAGGACCCACAGAATCAGAGCAGGTTAACTGGAAAACACCATCCAGACCAAGGGTCTTAAACTTTCTACCACCACAAATCTTTATTTGTCCACCTACCCCTCAAGCCCCCCCAAGCATCACATGTTCTGACAACTGCCATCTTCTAAACCAGAGGCATTTTCCAAGTAAGATGTGTAAGGGCAGCTTGGTAGCAAAATCTGTCACCAAAATGCAGTTATTAATTACTAATTAATACGATTCCCATTTTTTACTAATCATAAACAAATGTCACTGCCAAACCAAGCCTCTGACCACCATCAGATAATGGGTGTTGCTATCAAGTTGGAATGAGTCCAGTCAAAGGCAAAAACATCAGGCACTTCTAATTAACACTGAAAATAGCCTGAGAGCCACCTCCACCAAAATGTTTGTCAAGACCTTACTTTGGGACTCTTTGATTTGGTCAAACTACTTTATTGCACAAAAGATAAAAGAGACTATCAATAAAAACTAACTGATCTATTCCCACATCATGTGCCAGGCACTGTGCTAGGCACGACACACATTATCTCATTTAATCCTCCCAACCACCCAAGGAAGTAGGTACTATTAGCAATCCCATTTACTTGCCTTTCGGAAATGTTATGGTCACAAAGTTAAGAAAGGTGAGAGCCAGCATTGGAACCCAGATCTCTCTGAATCCAGAGCCCATGTTCTTGCCCACAAGGCAATGGATGGTTCCCTTGCAGAGGACAGCCTGCTGGTGTCACTGCCAGCCTTGGACCCAACACCCTGATCTTCAGTCAAGCACTCAGGCTATGCACCTCAAATGCAACAGATTAAAGGGCCCCTGAGTTATGTATGGCCCAGTAAATTCCACCCTTAAGAGGTGGTTTGACTTTTAAAAAGATTGAACACTTTCCTCTTATCTCATGTTAAAAAATAATGAGCACAGCTGAGCTAGAAACGTCTGTGAATACAGACAAAACAGTTACCCATCACAGAAGCAAATAAATATGTAAATGGTTACCCGTTCCTCTGCTCACTCTGCCTTCATCTCTGCAGCAGGGAACAGCGGGAGCAACGGCGTTTTTCAAGAAGTGGTTTAGGACTATGTGGTGGAATTACTATTTATCTATTCAAAATATAAAGCTCGCTAATTAGGTCAGAATGGTACTCATCTATCATGTGAATTTGGAGCACATATTGTATTGATTTACAATGTTGTCCACGGACACAATGTGCTTATTAATACCCGCTTAGCTGTGCCGAGCTGTTCTCATGAACCTTCAACCTCCTGGAAACCAATTTAAGTGATCCAGGCTGACTGCAGATGAGTGGTGTGTTGCTATTACACTGTTTGCATTAGGGTTGCTAGACTTGAATGCTTCACCTTCAGCATCTTTCCCCTGGATTTTGTCCAGAGTTTCCAAATTGCAGAGGATCTGCTAATTCTGATGAGAGGTTACAGATAAAATGAACTCATGAGATTATGTCATTAGAAGTTGGTTGGGTAAAAACTGAACTTGCAGGTATGTGAATTGAGCCCTACATTTGAAAAGGTGTTCAGGCAGGCAAAGGATATTAAATGTTCTGGCTACCCCAGCAGGTGTCAGAGATGTCCCTTATTTACATACACAAACAGTGACAGAATGGTCCCATCACAAATCCATTTCCTAGTCAACCTCAGTTCAGGTTGCTGGCCAGTGACAAATGAGGCTTAGCATGGCTGAGTTACGTTCCATGAACCTCTTCCTAAAATCTACGCTGAATTCTGGCCCTGCCAGAATTCGCTAGTTGTAGGGCTTTGGGTAACTGTGTTAGGCTGTTCTTGCATTGCTATGAAGAAATATCTGAGTCTGGGTCATTTATAAACAAGAGGTTTAGGCTGGGCACGGTGGCTCATGCCTGTAATCCCAGCACTTTGGGAGGCTGAGGCAGGTGGATCACTCGAGGCCAGGAGTTTGAGACCCGCTTGGCCAACATGGCAAAACTCTGCCTCTACTAAAAATACAAAAATTAGCCAGCTGTGGTGGCACACACCTGTAATCCCAGCTACTCAGGAGGCTAAGGCACAAGAATTGCTTGAACTCAGGAGACGGGGTTACCGTGAGCTAAGATCGCGCCACTGTACTCCAGCCTGGGTGACTAAGACTCTGTCTCAAAAAAAAAAAAAAGAGGTTTAGTTGGCTCACCATTCTGCAGGCTTTACAAGAGGCATGGTGCAGGCATCTACTCAGCTTCTGGGTGGGCCTCAGGAAACTTTCCATCATGGCAGAAGGTGAAGGAGGAGCAGGCATATCACATGGTGAAAGCAGAAGCAAGTAAGAGAGAGTCTGGCGGGAGGGGCCACACACTTTTAAACAACCGTATCTCAAGAGAACTCACTATCATAGAGACAGCACCAAGCCATGAAGGATCCGCCCCCATGATCCAAACACCTCCCACCAGGCCCCACCTCTAGCACTGGGGATTACAATTCAACATGAGATTTGGGTAAGGACAAATACCCAAACTATATCAGTAACTTACTTTACTTCTCTGTACACTGGCCCCAATTGTGAAATAGGAACAACAGGATCTACCTTGTGGGGTTGTTGTGAAGTCTACCTAAGACAGTGTATATGAAACATCTGGTGCACTGTGGGCACTCAGGCTTTTATGCCTCAACTTAATCCTTCTGAGATAGGCCAGCATGCCCCCTGCAGCACACATTCATGAAGGCCAATAGGCAGAGAGCACAGGACTCAATGTACACAGATTCATGTGCACAGATGAACTGGGTTATATAGAAGGAATATCTTATCCTGAAGGAATGATGCTAGCAAGTCCTTCAGAGCTGGAGTGTTGGTAGTGTTGATCCATGCGATGTAACTCCAAGAAATAATTCCTTGGTTGGGTACTTTTGGAAAATGCCAGATACTGTATCTCCCACTTAGGGATTTAGCTTTTCTTCTTTTTTTTTTCTTTTTCGTTTTTTTTTTTTTTTGAGATGGAGTCTCACTCTGTTGCCTGGGCTGAGTACAGTGGCGCTACCTCAGCTCACTGCAACCTCTGACTCCTGGGTTCAAACAATTCTCCTGCCTCAGCCTCCTGAGTAGCTGAGATTACAGGCACGTGCCACCACACCCAACTAATTTTTGGATTTTTAGTAGAGACAGGGTTTCACTATGTTGGCCAGGCTGGTCTCGAACTACTGGCCTCAAGTGATCTTCCCACCTCGGCCTCCCAAAGTGCTGGGGTTACAGCGTGAGCCACCGTGCCTGACCCCACTTACGGATTTCTAAAGCACCCAAGACTTGTAGTAGTTCCAAAGCAAAGAAACCTGTTTGACTTCATTTTACCTGGGGTTTTTCATACTTTTTAAATCACTGTTTTGGGAGATGGGTGGGTGATGGCATGAGGGAGTTTATCATTTTAAACACTCAGGGTAATGAGAAGACTCAGAACAGGAACAGAAGGCAGGAAGAAGGAAAGCAAGGTCAGAATTGTTGCCACCCCTCAAGGCTTAGGGGCCAGAAATAACAACTCTCCAGAATCTTCCCAAACCCCAGCCATGGGGAAAGGGCAAACAGCCAGCAATCAGTCTTTCAAGAATCAAAATGCACAGAACTGGAATGCAGAGGCATGACTTTTCCCAGACATTTCCCTGGACTTCTGGCTTTGATCTGAAAGACCAGGGACAGGCCACAGCAAAACTTTGTGCTTATTAAACTGTGTGTTTAAATGATTTATATAGAAAAGTTGAGAGGCTGCATCTCCAGGCTGAGTCAAAAGAAGGTAGAAGCTCAGTTATCCCAAGTATCCACCAAACATCACTCTTCTTTTGCTGCACCTACAACAGTGAGGAAGAGGAGGGAGGAGAGAGGGGAAAGAGGGAAAATGGAGAAAAGAAGGGTGCTGAGAGTGGAGAACTGGGGACATGAGAGTAACCAGGAGAGAAACCTAGAGGCAGGGGAGCTGGAAGAAGTCATTAGTGTTTCACCCCCTTTAATACCCTCATGGTACCAGGCAGATGATACCTCCTTGTCCCCAGAGAGCCGGCAGCACCCACCACCAACTTGCCAATTCTGAGCTATTCTTCCTGCTGCAGATCAAAAGACAGACTTCCCAGCAAGAGGGGAGGTTCCCAAGAGCAAGTCAAACATAACTGCAACTGAATGAGCCCAAGAGGGAATGAATGATTCCATTTCTCAGTGAGGTCCGTAACAGATGCCCAATGTGGCTGCAGCTGAAAGGCTGGGCTCAGGCTTGCAAAAACTACATTGCTGCCTTCTCCATGAGATATGAAGGGGGCCTACAAGAGCTCCCTTGAACAAAAATGCCATATCTCATTTCCCACACCACTGTTAAGATGACATGTAAAATTCCCTCTCAAAGCTTGAGAGCTCTGGATGAAGAAACCACTTCCTTCAGACATGCAAATGCTGCAGACCCTATGGAGTGAGAATCTGTGATTAAGCAGCCTAAGACGTGACAGGAAAAACAAGATTAGGAAAACTCGATTTTTACAGGAACTGATAAAAGTGCTTATTAATAACGTTAGTGCTTATTAATACCTAATGACAACAGACACTGCATATTAAGGAGACTATCAGTAACACTTTACACATCTTAAAATTGCAATCATTAGGAGTGTACAATGCATTTCAATGTATCCCCCTGCTTTCTGGAAGCTTCTCGGGATCTCCCTATTCAGTTTCCATAAGATGCTGATGTTATGATTTTTGACTTGTAGGAGGTAACATGCAGACAAACAAGATTTTTTCCCCAGTGTCTGGTTGCCCATCCAAATGTCTGATGTCCTTCTGATTTTATCTCCATTCCTGTTATACTTGATCCAAAATTATCTGGTTTGCTATGCATGCATGTGTGTGTATGTGTGTGTATACATATATGTTTTATATATATATACTTGGAAATCTGAAAGAGGGAAGAAGGAACAAAGCCAGATTTTCTCAGCTTTCAGTTCTTTCAACTAGAACAGACATTTAAGAACCCACACCCAAGCAGAATTGGACCCTTTTATCCTTCGATGTAGAAAATGGGCCGGGCGACGTGGCTCATGCCTGTAATACCAACACTTTGGGAGGCTGAGGCAGGCGGATCACGAGGTCAGGAGATCAAGACCATCCTGGCTAACACGGTGAAACCCTGTCTCTGCTAAAAATACGAAAACAAAATTAGCCAGGCGTGGTGGCAGGCGCCTGTAGTCCCAGCTACTCAGGAGGCTGAGGCAGGAGAATGGCGTGAACCCAGGAGGTGGAGCTTGCAGTGAGCAGAGACACAGCCTAGGTGACAGAGCAAGACTCCGTCTCAAAAAAAAAAGAAAAAGAAAATGGACTTCGGCTGGGCATTGGTGGCTCATGCCTGTAATCCTAGCACTTTGAGAGGCTGAGGCAGGAGGACTGCTTGAGCCCAGGAGTTGGAGACCAACCTGGAAAACAGAGCAAGACCTTGTCTCAGTTTTTTCCAAAAGAAAAGAAAAGAAAAGAAAATGGACTCAGGCTGGGCATGGTGGCTCACGCCTGTAATCCCAGCACTCTGGGAGGCTGAGACAGGAGGACTGCTTGAGCCCAGGAGGTCAAGACCAACCTGGACAACATAGCAAGGCCCCTTCTCAACTGAAAAAAAAAAAAAAAACGAAAAAAGAAAATGGACAAATGGACTTGGCCTTCTTAGGCCATAAGGAAGATGAATCATCACTGCAGGAGATGCCAGAAAACGCAAAAGGAGAGCTAAGTAAGTTTAAGTTTCCAGACAAAAGGTAAACAAAGGTAAAATTTAATGAGCATATACCATGGGCCAAACAGTAGACAAGGTGCTATTTTAATCAGTATCTCATTTATCCTCTCAAAATAAAAACCCCCAAACACTATGAAACTCATTCTATTATCCCCAAAAGGGGGGAACTGAGGCTGGGGAGAGGAAGTCACTTTCCCAGGGTCATGTGGCTGGGAAGCCACAGAGCTGAGGACCGAACTCAAACCTGCTGACTCTAACATGGTGCTCTTCCCTCTGTACACACAGCCCCGCATGAGTACGTTACTTATGAGTGCATTAAAACAAGCCGAAAACCCCACGTGGGCTTAAACCGCTGCATTCACTGGACAAGCACTATGTAAGGTCCTCTCCTATCAGGCCTGTAAGGCGCTCAAAAGTGACGTATGGATAGGAAGAAAAAACACAACATCACCTGAAACCCGACTTAAAAATCCACATGCTTCTGAGTCCTGAACAATTTCTCTATCACAAAATATTTACTGCGGCTTTGTGACCTTCGACAACCCACCCAACGTTTGTGTGCCCCAGTTTTCTCATCTATAAAACGGGGAAATAATGACACCTACTCCTTCTGGGTTGTTGTGTGACTTAACAAATTTTAAATATAAAGCACTAAGAACAGTATTGGGCACGCAGTCAACACTGTGTAAGTTTAGCCATGCTGCATTATTGCTCTAATTAGATAATCACACATCATTGAAGCACGTGTACACACACACACAGTCACACTTAGTTTCTTTTTCTCTTCTCTCACACAAAAACTGGTTATTGAGACACATTTTCCAACAAGAGACAGTGGACTTGGCAAAGGAGCCTCTTAATGCAGCCTCCTTTATTTTCCGTCTTCCGCTCTCTTTTATAAATAGGTTTGCCAAACTGATGCTTAATAGCTTCATATCGGGTTCATATTAATCTCACCCTGTCTGAACTTCAAAGGGACACACTGTTCTGACTGCTAATGAAATGAATTTTAGTTGTAAGTTTCCAAGGGATCACAGCTGGAAAAAAAAATCCCAGCTGATCTAAAAAGACAAACATCTCCTTGGTGCTCTTTTAAAGCTACTTGGGTTTTACAGAGCCATTGCCCCCAGCAGGGGAAATCCAACAGCCTTAGCCTGGCCAGCACAAAGTCCCACAGACGCTAGATGGCGCTAGAACATGCTCGAAACAAAGACCACCCAACACCTCAGCTCCTCTGGTCCTTCGCCCAGCCCACCCCAGGCCCCAGGTGGGTTCAATGAGGCAAGATGTGTGATATAGACTATACAAACTGGAATAAACCATGCAAATGTTAGAAACTATAAATAGGAGTCAAGGAAGCAATATTATATGCTTGGACAAAATACACCCAGGTATTCTTTTTTAGATTTCAAAAGGCAAATCATCACAATAATTCAGTACTTAACGCTGAGTCATACACTTAAAAATGGCTAAGACAGTAGGTTTTATGTTATGTATATTTCACCATAATTTTTTTTAGAAGGCAAAGCATCCCCAATAACAGGAATAGTGTTTTCATTCCTAAGAAATAAACACAATAATGTAGTCAGTTACCATCTCTTACTCTGGTATAATGTGTTCTAGCCCCAAAGCAACAAAAAAGTAGTTATTTTACAAACTGGCTGGTTCCAGGACACTGCCAGGCAGCTCATACCTCTGTTCATTTCAAAAACCTCACTTTATATAAATACCAACCTCCCTATCCTTGAGAAGGCTCCGAAGCAGGTTATTCTCATAGAGAGAAAGCTCTTATGCCCCAAAGAAGCTCTGAGATGTGTCTGCTGCTGCCTCGAGCCTCGCTATCTGCAATTCATTTGCGTGGAAAGGCAAGACAGCTCGTTTAAGCACAGATTACTGGTGGTGGGTGAGAGCTGGGAGAACAGGGAAAGCCTCTCAAGGCATGAGCCACTGTGCCCGGCCTAGAGTGGTTTTTCTGATGCCAATGTGGATAAAGCTGCTCCTCTGGTTGGCCACCCTTTGAGCCAACTGCACAGCTCAGCTTGGATTCCAGCTGGAACTCAGGTGAGGCATCCTGAGATGCCTGGTCTCACCTGGGTTGTGACGGGTACCAGGTAGAGGCTTCTGGCCACCAGCAGGGTTAGATAAAGACGTTAGGATCCTGAGAATGGGGGGCAGTCCATGAAAGAGATCGTGCGCACTGGACTTGGACTGACAGAGGCCTGGGGCTGAATTCCAGATTCCGGAGCTGGCTCCTTCCAGAAGAGTGAACCTGGGCAACTCTCTCAGCCTCAGCCTCTACCACTGCCAAGTGGGGATGATAATGATAATAGCTCCTCAACCAGCTGCTTTGAGGACTATGTGGGCTGATCTGTAAGAAGGACCTAACATTAACATAGTGCCTTGATGAAGCCTGAATGACTCGCACAAAGCAGGCACTCAGACCCGGGATGAGGAGACAGGGGAGCTGGAGGGGCTCGGAGTCATCACTATCTTAGCTGAAGTGGTTGCTGCTTTGTGGATAAAACTTCCGCCAGCTTGCCCCAGCCCTGCGAGTCATTCAGGCTTCATCTGGGCAAGGAAGCATTCCCTCCAGCCTTCTGCTCCCCAAACTTCCCTCCGAACCCTTTGATGGCCTCACGCTGTCCTGAGGATCAAGGCTGGGATCTTAATACTGTTTCTAAAATCCAGCCCCTTCCAGCCCCCGTGGACACATCCAGACAGGCCTCTGCACACTCCCCGTTTTCATTTGTGAGTTCTATCCCGTCAGCCCCATTCTCTTTACCTTATGCCCTCACAAATGCTGCTCCCTCCACCGGGAAGACTCTTCTCTTCAGGGTCTTATCACCCTTCAGGTCTCAGCCAAATGCCCCTTCCTCAGGGAAGCCCACCGTGCTACTATGGTGTCCTACACTTTTCCTTACATGAATCATCACACTTGAAATTGCCTGTTCAATGCCTGTCTCTCAACTCTGCAGTGAACTGTAAGCATAGGGTCTCAGCTGATAAAAGCTAGCCATTACTATTACTATCCATTCAACAAATATTGACTGTGCCCCTCCTGAGTTCCAAGCACCACTATGGGGGCTGAGGATACTGCAATGAACAACAAACAAAACATGGAAGTTCCCTCCTGGAGCTTTTATCTTACAGAGGGAGACTAGCATACAACAAGAATGAATGTAAGGACAGTGTACACCCAGTGGTGATAAATACTACAGAGAAAAATATAGCAGGGAAGGGAAAAGATGCAGTTTGACAGAGGGTGGTCAGGGAAGGTCTCACTGAGCAAAGACCCAGAGGAGGTGAGTGGATTGGGGAGAGTGTTGGGGGTGGTGAACATTCCGGGCAGGTTTTAGGGCCAAGAAGGAGGCTTAGGGCAGATGTTTCAGCTGGGATGCCTCCTTCCACATTTTCTGACTGCCTCAGAGCAACGGTCAATTGCATGGCCTCTCTGTGCCCTAGGTAAGGGAATCCACGCAACAACCTAAGTCATGCCTGTGGCTCCTGGGAAGGGACCTGGCACAAAGGGCGATTTATAAAATCTGAGCACAGAACATCCCTTGGGGTCCCAACAAGTTCGGATTTGATACTGGCTCACTTCCTCTGAATGGACTGTGGGACAGGACCATTCCTAGTTCCTCGTTCAACTTCCTTTTTTTTTTTTTTTTTTTTGAGACGGAGTCTCGCTCTGTCGCCCAGGCTGGAGTGCAGTGGCGCAACCTCGGCTCACTGCAAGCTCCGCCTCCCGGGTTCACGCCATTCTCCTGCCTCAGCCTCTCCGAGTAGCTGGGACTACAGGCATCTGCCACCACGCCCGGCTAATTTTTTGTATTTTTAGTAGAGACGGGGTTTCACCGTGATCTCGATCTCCTGACCTCGTGATCCACCCGCCTCGGCCTCCCAAAGTGCTGGGATTACAAGCGTGAGCTACCGCGCCCGGCCTCCTCGTTCAACTTTCATATTGGCCTTCTAGGTGGGCACAGGCTATTGGAGATGAGGGCTCTGGGGCTGACTTCACAGGGAATCCCAGACCACATACCTCTGCTCAATGTTAGAATCAGCAAAACACCAAGTCCTGCTTGCAGCAGCCTCTGCCATAGACAGTTGCAAGCCAAATCCTTTGGTTTTTAGTTTTTGTTTTAGAAAGGACTTAGAAAAGGGCTAATAGTGTTCTTCTCAGAAGCAGGCAGAGAACGAATGCCATATGCTCTTCTAAATTAACCTTCCCACACGATGACCGGGACATTTCTATCTGGGAAGGTCTATTAAATCTCTCAAGCTAGAGGCAGGGGCTGGTTCCCTCATCATTATTCCTCTCCACTCCCCAAACATCAAATCTAGTATTGAGACCTGTACTTCTACTTCCCTGACATCTCTTGACTTTGTCCATCTCCCTCCATCTCACAGGGAAAGCCACCACCATCCCTTATGTAGACTACAAAGATAGCATCCCAGCCAGGGTCTCTCTACTAACCTTGGCCTCTGCCCATCACTGTTCCACCGATGCTAGGGTGATTTTTCTTTTCTCTCTCTTTTTTTTTTTTTTCCTTGAGACACAGTCTCACTCTCTCACCCAGGCTGGAGTGCAGTGGCGTGATCTCCACTCACTGCAACCTCAGCCTCCTTGGTTCAAGCGATTCTCCTGACTCAGCCACCAGAGTAGCTGAGACTACAGGTGCCTATCACCACACCAGGCTAATTTTTGTATTTTTAGTAGAGATGGGGTTTCACCATGTTGCCCAAGCTGGTCTTGAACTCCTGACCTCAGGCAATCCACCCACTTCAGCCTCCCAAAGTGCTGGGATTACAGGCATGAATCACCGTGCCCGGCCTAGAGTGGTTTTTCTGATTAAAAACTGGACTGTAGTTCTGCCCTTTGGGCTCCCCTCTGCTCTCGAGATAAAGTCCAATTTCCCAGGTGCATGGGCTTCTACAGTCCTTTATGATGGCACCCTCTGGCATCTCTACCCATGAGTCCCAGGGGGAGCATCTGTGCACGGTGGTTCGGTAAGCTTCACTTGTTGAAGCATCCAGCATAAGGCTAGGCAGAAGAAATTGCTGTTAAATGTGTGAGATGGACCAACATTCTCCAGCTAGCAGGAGGCAGAGGAGCTCCCTGTCCCTGGGCCAGACCCCTATGGGGAGGGTATTTATACAGATGCTGATTAATTGTTTGCCTACACATAGTATTACAAACAAACACGGAATTAATTCTTCATCTTTCAGTTCCCATTCTAAGTTTAATTGCCTACATGTCTTATATATATTAAAAAAAAACAACTCTGCCATCAATACGCAACAGCTGAGTTATGAACCTCCCGGCCACCTGATGCCTCAGATCAGTGAGTGTGGGGTAGCTCCTGCCTCCTCAGTGTACATCCACCAGGAGGAGGCTGCTTTGGGGAAACAGCTGGAGAAATTCCCAACATATATCTTTGGAAGGGCATTAAAACACCTCAACTGGTGGACCTTTGACCCAGGGAAAGTAAAGGCAAGTGCATATTTTGGGTATCTGCAGAAGAACAAAAAATACAATACTAGGTAATAAAACAGTGATTCAGAGCATGAGCTTTGGAATCAAATTCTTACAAGCTGTGTGATCTTGGGCAGGTCACTTAACCTCTCTGAG
The DNA here is from genome assembly GCF_028878055.3 of Symphalangus syndactylus. Taxonomy (NCBI): domain Eukaryota; kingdom Metazoa; phylum Chordata; class Mammalia; order Primates; family Hylobatidae; genus Symphalangus; species Symphalangus syndactylus. The sequence goes on from NC_072428.2 coordinate 20,194,236, forward strand.
CCCCTACATCCTAAACTGATATGAAGCAGATTTGAGGAGCAACTGAGATAACCTAAATAAAAAACTGAGCATCGTGGCTCAGACATGGTAAGAAGTCTACCCAGGTTCACTCACATTACAGCTTTACCTACTGTTACTTCTGATGTAGGAGCAAAAACTGTTGTCAAAGCCTCTATATCACAACAATAAGACTAACCCAGCAGCATCAAGCACTTCTTGAGTACCTACTATGTTCCAACCCTGTTCTAAGAATTTCACAATTATTAATCACTTCATCCTAAAAATAACCTAACAGGCTAGTACCCCAATTTTACAGATGGTGAAACTGAGGCAAAGTGAGATTTAAGGAACCAGCCAAGGATTAAACAGCATGTACTACATAAATCAAATATATAAGTGAAAAACACCTTCCTCTCCAGTAGTTTTATTTTGTAACTTTCACCATATTCATAATTGATAATCCTTCAAACCCGTTTAACCCCAATTCCACATGCAAATCTGTAGTTTTATTATATTAACATTTCATTATATAAACAATAAAATAAAGACATTCCTTAAACCTGTATCTTTAGCTTCTAACAGTCATTTTTTTTTTCAGTCTTCTATATTAAGATTGCAAGATCAAGTGTTCAAGAATACAGGTGTTGTTTATTTTTTAATGCGTGTCTTTCTTTCAAAACACAACAGTAATGTGCTCAGTGTAAAAAACTGAAAAATGGGCAAAACCAGACATTAAATTCTCTACAATCCACCACCAGGGATGACCACTGCTCACATCTGTTGAATTTCCCTTTTGGGCTGATCCTGCACAATTTTGTTCACACAGTCGAATTCACAGGACACACTTGCTCAGCAGCGGGTTTAACTCTGGGTGATTACGCATGTTCTAATTACTTAGCTATTCAGGACACCCACTGGTCTTACAACACAGGTTCTCTGCAGATTATAACTCCACAGAGTTCTTTCTTCCTTTCAACAGAAATTAAAAAGGAAATTAAAGTCACAGACATACCAAGTAACACCAGGAACACTGGAGTTCCCGGAGACTAAAAATCAAAAGGCAACTTAGGCCACCCAGCATCCCATTATTGCATATGTGAATGAGCTTCCACTGAAAAACCCAAACAAGGCTGATAGCCCTGATGGATGATCTGGGCTCCAGACTCCGCTGCCCCAAAGGCACAGCCAACAACTGGCTTCTTCTGGGGACCAGCCTCCCGACCCTGACCACACCGAGGGCCAATCCTCAACCCCTTCCCTGCATGCTGGAAATGGCTGAAATGGGGCTGGCAGGGGTCTTGTTGATAACTTACTCTCTTCAGTAAGAGATCTGAGCATATTGATTACATTAGGAGTGATTACAGTGGGATAAAAGAAACCCTGCTCTTGGTGGGTGTAAGCCTTGATTTAGGAACAGGGCACAGGGCTGGAGAAGGTAAATGGTGCCTGATGAGCAGATTCACGCCCAAGAACTGAAGGACAATGCAGTGCCCTCGAGAGGCCAGCAGAGATAGGTGATGGGGGGGCGGGCAGTGCAGGCAGTGGGGAGCAGCAGCAGACAGAAGCAAGGAATGGGGAGCAGTGGTGGGGTTCTAATGCTTCCTGCGGGATCCTGCCAAAGGAGAACCAAAGGCAAGAGGAGAGCAGAAAGCGGGTCTGAGCCTTCCAAACAGCACTGTACGTGAAGGGTGGCGAGGAGCATTGCAGGCGCAGATCACAATGTGCAGACTGACTTCTTGGTTCCACAGTGTCTCCAAATCGGCCTCATTTGTCCCTGGTGGGGTCCCAGCATAAGCCTACAGCTTCTCTATCAGCTGCCTTCCGAGGGGGGTAGCCTTTTGCAGTAGATCAGGTTGAGGGGGTTACGGGAGGGGACGGAACAGGACCATAGAGCCTACCAGCCACACCCTCCATGTGGCTTGAAAACATCTTGTGCACTGCAGGAGCAAGAAGACACCATACTCCACCACCAAAACTCTGTCCACCTCCACCAAAATAACTTACAGAATCACAAAAGGTGGTCTCCCAAATCTGTTCACCTTACAGCACTGTTTGGGCAGTTGGGTGCCGAGTAGTGGAGATCAGCACACTGAACAACCCTTTGATCATCGTGTCATCTCAGATGGAGCAGTCTCACACTGAGCTTACAAACTCACCCCATCGATCCGCTGAGGCCTGCTTACCCTTCTGCGATTAGAAATTCATTCATCCGTTCAACAAACATTGACTATATACTATGTGCTAATGATTTTAATCATGATGACCACAGCAGTTAAACATGTACTGCTTGCTGCGTATCAGACACTGTACAAAGCATTTTTATGTCTTAATTCATTCTACACAACAACAATATCATTATTCCTATTTTACAGACAGAGGAAACAAGGACAGAAAGAGAAAGTCATCCGCCTAAAAGTCACATAGTCGACAATAAGTGGCAGAGCTGGAATTTGAACCCGGGAAGTTATTTTCAGAGACCATGCTCTAATGCACTCTACTGCCTCTGTGTACCAGGATCTAGGTACACATAGGTGAATGAAACAAGTATGATCCCTGCTTACATGGAATGCACAGATCAGAGTGCAGACCTACAATCATAAAGGCACAACTGATGATTATGATAACTGCCCTGGAAGAAACACTCTGGACACTGTGATCAATAATACTAAGGGTGACGAGGGAAACAGCTAAGGTAGAGCAGGTGACCTTGCAGGAACACAGTTCTAGGCCAAGGTAACAGCACCTGCAAAGACCCTTAAACAGGAAAGAGCTTGACATGTCTAAGAAATGGAAATGAGGAGGTCAAGGCAGGCAGATGACTTGAGGCCAGGAGATCAAGACCAGCCTGACTAACATGACGAAACCCCATCTCTACTAAAAATACTAAAATTAGCTGGGCATGGTGACACAAGCCTGTAATCCCAGCTACTCAGGAGTCTGCGGCATGAGAACTGCTTGAACCCAGGTGGCAGAGGTTGCAGTGAGCCAAGATCACGCCACTGCACTCCAGCCTGGGCGACAGAGTGAGACTCTGTCTCCAAAAAAAAAAAAAAGAAAGAAAAGAAATGGAAAGGAGACTAGCGTGCCGGACAAGGTGGAGGATACCAGGAGAAGATGTGCTTGAAGACCAGTTAGAACATACAGGGCATGTAGTCTGTGGTAAAGGGTTCAGATTTCACTCCAGGTGCAGTGAAAAAAACTCCCAAAATACCCACCTTGCAGAGCCCAGTTGGGAGAGCCGGGGTTAAGGGAATCACCAGGCTACCCCAAGCTGTGTGACTTTTGTCAAATGAGTTCATCTCTCTGGGTCTCCCTACCCTCATATGTAAAACAAGAATAAGAACACCTACCCTATAGGGTTGTTTTATTTAAAAAGTCAGTTACAAATGCTACCTATGCTAGTGCCTGGCATATAGTATATTGCTTCCGTGACACTTGGTAGCCTCAGCCTCCACAAACTCCAAGTTTTCTCCATGTATTCAACAGGCTTCCTATTTTAGTGCGGGAAGTGAGACTGATAATGGTAGAGCCAAAAAGGAGAAGGAATGAGGCCAAATTAATTTGTGATCAATACTTCTTGTAGCTATTACGGTGACAGGCACCAGATAAACACAAATAGAGCTGAAGACCAGCTTCTCTGCCAGCTGTTGCCATCAGTTGCTTTGGACAATTACACAGGCAAATGCATAACCTTTATATAAGTAAGCATTCCCTGACATTTTATTTGCAGCTCTTCTTTTTTCATCCTCCCCCTTTTATTTAGTCTGCTTTCAACTGTGAAGGTGCAGCTGCTGGCTTCACTCGGATGCGCTGACTTACGGTAATTTTGAGTTAAGCTTTATTTTACAGTCTACCTAAATAATGAGGCGGAGGCAGACTCAATAAAAGGCAGCCTGGCTTCAGCCAGAGTTCAACTCTACAGCTGCAGCAGGACTTTGGGAGTCTGGGTGGTTGGCACAGACCCTCGGACAAGAGTCGGGGGTCGGCGCTGTGCCACAGCCTGGCTGGACTCCTGGAAAACAGGACATCTGCCAGGCCAAGGGGCAGACATTTGTGGCTAGGGCCTACTCCCCCTCCAAACTTCACTGTGAAAGAGGCATAACTGTTTCCAATTCTTCACCCTTTCCATGCCCGTGCACTTGGCCATGCCACCTTGCAGCCTCTCTCACTGGAGATAGAATATATTTATCTGCCCCACTGATCTTGGGCTTGGTCATGTGACTCACTTTGGGGTCAATGGGACAAATGAGCAGATGCTTAAAATATGCTTATGCAGCTGGGCTTGCGCTTTTGTACTTCTAATACTGCCAGGAGAAAACCATGCTGTGGGGCGGCCCATTGCTCCAAGGAGAAAGAAAAGCAGGTAGGGCAAACCTGCACCAGCTTGTAGAATGGAGCTAAGCTTGATGAGCTATGATTAGCTGAGCTCTAGGCTGGGTTCAACTCTTGTGTTGCACACATCATATTACATTTAAAAATAAGCACTGATGGTTACTCATTTGAAAGTATCTGCTGAATACTTATTATGTACCACACTTTTATTATTATTATTATTATTATTATTATTATTATTATTATTATTTTGAGACAGAGTCTCGCTGTGTCGCCCAGGCTGGAATGCAGTGGTGCCATCATAGGTCATTGCAGCCTTGACCTCCTGGGCTCAAGTGATCCTCCCGCCTCAACCTCCCAAGCAGCCGGGACTACAGGCATGTGCCATCATGCCTGGCTGATTTTTAAATTTTGTTGTTGTTGTTGTAGAGACGAGGTCTCACTGCGTGGCCCAGGCTGGTCTCAAACTCCTTAGCTCAAACAATCCTCCCACCTCAGCTTCCTAAAGTGCTGGTATTACAGGCGTGAGTCACTTTCCTAGCCTTGATGAAATTTTATTTTACTTATTTATTTAAAAATTGAGATAGGATCTTGTTATGTTGCCCAGGTTGGTATTGAACTCCTGGGCTTAATCAATCCTTCTGCCATGCCCTCCCAAAGTGCTGGGATTACAGGCATGAACCATCACACCAGGCAGTACCATGAGTGCATAGAAAAGGAAGCAAGCAGTTAGATAGGAATTATCTGTTCACAAGTTTATCTCCTTCGCTAGACTACAGGCTCCTAGGGGCTGGGGATGGAGTTTTTTCCTTTTGGTTTCCCAGCACCTAAAACAGTTCCTGCTTAATAATAATAATAATTACTATTGTTATCATCATCATCATGCAGTAACCACAAAATGAATAATTGCGGTGTCTATTTATGGAGTCCTACCATGTGCCAAGCCTGTGCTAAGCTCTTTACCAACGTTATTACACTTGATAGTCACAATTAAGGAGGTGAATCCTGTTTCCATTTTTCAGATGGAAAATCTGAGGCTTGGGGAGGTGGCTTCATCAGTTCCTAACCCTCATGTGTACAGCACAAGCCCTTCCCACTTCTCCCCCTGCACTGAGCCTCCATATCCTTGACCACTCTGTTCTGGATGGCATCTACAAATTGTTCATGCCCATCCTTTTGCTTCCTCGCTTGGGCACACAGCACAGCCCTTCCTTGTCATTTCCTTTGGTCCCCCAAACTAAGAACCTCAGGTAAAAATCCTAAGGTGCATGGATTGTGTCTGTGGAAGGCAGTAGTTAAGAGCTTGGGCTCTGAGGTCACAAGAGTGTGGGTTCGAATCCTGGCTCTGCCATTTACTGGATGACCTCATGCATATCCCATTGTCTCCCTTAACCTCACTTTCCCCTCCTGTAAAATAGGGATTGTGATAATATAAATAACTTCCTCAAAGGATTCCAAAATGGTGTAAAACACGAATGAGCAGTGCCTGGCATGCCGCGAGGGGTCAGTAACACCAGCCATTGCAGTGCCCTCCCTCTCTTTACCCGATGGCAGGTGGGAGGTGCTGGATTTGTGAAGAAGAAGGCCTTACGGCTTTGCCTGCTCCCACACTGGCACAGCATCACTGCTCCAAATTAGAGGCGACCTTTTGGGTTTACGTACTGTGTGAGAAGCAGAGGCTATGGATTCCTAGCATAAATCATCACAGATAGCTCATCGAGCTCTTATTTACACAAACCAGCTCTCCCTGCCTGAACACTTCTGTGCATGTCTCTCTTCTGTGATACTTCTCCAGAATTCCACAACCAGCAATTCTTTTCCTGAACCATAATAATTTGATACTCATGGTGCACCCTTCCCAGGTGCCATTGCTACTGTGGTGGTCATGGACAAAGTGGGCCCTCACTGTCTTACAGGACAGGACAGAACGCCCTGGGTGTACCTGCTTACATGATGGCATTTCCATACTTTCCTCAGACTGTTCCACAGGCTGAAACGTCAGCTCTGTGGCTCTTCATTTATATTCCAGCCTCGACGCTGCACTCCACCACCCCACCTCTCTCCCTCCTCCCCTTTTCCTACCATGTGAAACAATTCCTCTCCCGCTGGGCGTCTCCTGGCTCCAGTCATCACTCTCACTTAGGCAAACCCTTTCTATGGATTTCATTCCCCTAATTTTCTCCCATAAATCAATCCTCCTTTCCCTTGGCCACTGCTGCCCTGTCTGGATTATTCCTCTGGTCGTTTATTCATTTCATCCAATTGCATATTCAACGAATGGTTGTTGAGTGTCTACGATGTGCTGGGTACCGGGGACAGAATAGTGAACTAGACAGGAGGTGGCTTAGTTGGGGCTGCTCTAACAAAATACCATGGACCAGGTGAACAACAAACATTTATTCCTCATGGTTCTGGAGGCTGAGAAGTCTAAGATCAAAGTCCTGGTAGAATCAGGGTCTGGTGAGGGACCATTTCCTGGTTCACAGACAGTGTCTTCTCACTGTGTCCTTGCATGATGGAAAGAGAGAATGTGCTTCCTTGTACCCCTTTTCTAAGGGCATCAATGAGGGCTCTGCCCTCATGACCTAATCACCTCCCAAGGGCCTCATCTCATAACACAGTCGTACTGGGGGTTAGAATTTCAATATATAGAATTTGGGGGAGACACAAATATTCAGACCCATAGCAGGCAGTTTAGTCTCACTTCTGGAGGTGTAGACCGGCATCTGGAGGTGGGCTGCTGGGTTCAAACCTGGCCCCTTCACCTGCTAGCTGAGTGACCCAGGGCAAATTATCTAATGTCTCTGGGTCTCATTTTCTTCATTGGTAAAACGTGGATACTCATCACTGCCTCGTGAGGTTCCCACAAGGTTTCTTTTTTTTTTCTTTTTTTTTTAAATTCTTTTTTTCCCTATGCTAACTTAGCCTAAGATCTCACAAGGTTTAAATAAGTAATATGCATAAAGTGCTCAGGAAAGTGCCTAGCACATACTAAACACTCACAGGACAGTTTCCAATGAGTACAACTACTGCTACAACTATCACTATCTGCAGAGTAGAAAATATTCTGGTGAAGGAGATTGGCGCTGGTTCTGTGCAGGAGATGTGTGTGGTGTTATAAGGTCACTCAGTGAAGAAGAGATCTGACCGTTTTAAAAAAAAATGCTTGTTACATCATCATACAGCTTCGGCTTGTCCCAACTAAATATGGAGAGGGACAATCACACACTACTTGTGTATTTGTTTCCAGACTAGAAATATAACCAAGGGAGTCTATGCAGTGTATTTATTTAAAACAGCAGACAAGGGTGCCAAGACAATTCAGCGAGGGAAAAAATAACCTTTTCGATAAAAGATGCTGGGACAACTGGACATCCACATACAGAAGAATGATGCCTAACTCCCACTATACATAAATATGAACTCAAAACGAACCACAGACTTAAAAATAAGAGCTAAAACTACAAAACTCCTAAAAGAAAACGTAAGAGTAAATCTTTGGCACTTTGAATTAGGCAATGGTTTTGAGATATGACATTAAAGGCATAAGCAACAACAACAACAAAATTAAACCTTTGTGTGGCAAATGATGCTGTCAAGAATGTGAAACGACAACTCAGAATTGGAGAAAATATTTGCAAATCGTATATCTGATAAAGGAATTGTCTGAAGAATTAATAAAAAGAACTCTTACAACTCAATAATCAAAAGACCTCAACTTACAAATGGGCAAAGCACAGCAACAGACATTTCTCACAAGAAAGCATACAAGTGACAATAAGTACATGAAAAGATGCTCAACATCATGAGACCTTAGGAAAATGCAAATCAAAACCAGAATGAGATATTATTTCACACCACTAGGATAGCTGTCTTCAAAAAAAAAAAACAGAATAATAAGTGCTGGTGAGGATGTAGAGAAGTCAGAACCTTCATGCACTGCTGGTAGGAATGTAAAATGTGAAACAATGTAGCAGCTTTGGAAAACAGTCCAAAATAGCAGAAAGCAGTTCCTCAAAGAGTTAAAACAAAGTTCCCACATAACCCAACAATTCCACTTCTAGGTACAAACTCATGAGAAATGAACACATATGTCCATACAGAAACTTGCACACAAATGTGCACGGCAGCCTTATTCATAATAGCCAAAAAGTGAAAAAAATCCAGAAGCTGATACATACTATAGGTTAGAATCATGCGTGTCCTTTGAATGTGAGGGCTTTTTTGCTTATCTTTTGTGGTGGATATCAAGAAAATTATGGACGAACCTTTTTTATTTTATTTTTTTAGCTCATCAGCTATTGTTAGTGTATTTTACTACACTTAAAATTGCCCAAGGCAATTCTTCTTCCAATATGGCCCAGGGAAGCCAAAAGGTAGGACACCCATGGTTACATGAACCTTGAACACGTTATGCTAAGTGAAAGAAGTCAGTAACAAAAGAACACATATTATATAACTCTATCACTATAAAATCTCTAGAATAGACAAATCCATAGAAACAGAAACCAAACTGGGGCTGCCCAGGGCTGAAGGAAAGGTGCAGGCAGTTCATAGGGAATGACTGTGTGTGGGTATGGGGGTTTCTTTCTGAAGTAATTAAAATCTTCCAAAATTAGACAGTGGGGATGGCTGTCTAACTATGTGGATACACATTGAATTGTGTGCTTTAAATAGGTGAATTAATATGGTATATTAATTACATCTAAATAAAGCTGTTAAAAAAACCCTAAAACGAAGTAATATACTTATTGACTGATACCTTCTGTAGTGGTGCTCAGGACCCCCAAATTGAATCCAGTTCAGTTTAGGGCTTCTACTTGGCAGAGAATGAGGTATTTTTCTCTCTCTCTCTCCCTCCTTCTCTGTCTCTCTCTCTCTCTCACACAGACACACACTCACTCTTATTTTCTCACTTCTGTTTGGAGGCATGTGTGTCAAATGGCACAGTAGTAATGTGCTGATACCATATACAATGCCATGCAGATGTTTCCCTCTAATCACTACACCATAAGTTAATTTTTTCCCCTTAACAAGGAGCATGATGAAAACAGAACTCAGTTTTAGGGTCCAAAGAACCGGGTTCCCATTCGCAGTTCTTGCCATTTCCTAGCTGTGTGACCTTGCACAAATTACGTCATCTCTCTGGGTCTCCATTTTCTCCTCTATAAAACAAAAGAGTTGGTCTAACACCTTTCAACCAGAGTACTATTGGTATCTGGAGTGGGACAATTCTTTGCTTTGTAAGACTGCCCTATCATGGAGGACATTAAGTTTCCCTGACCCTACGATTAAATGCCAATCACATCTCCACCCCTACGCCAACACTGTGGAACTCACCATCCACATTTCCAAACGCCCTCTCTCAGCCCCACATTTTTCTACCACCTTTGGTTAAGGATCACTATAACTACATATTCTCCAGGGCAACTCTTCTAGCTCCAAACACACCTTGATGCTGGCCTTGGTGCCTTCTCCTTTGATAACTTCTGCCCCATAGAGCCCCGATTACACTCATTTCCACTCTCCAGCTCTTTCCACCAATGTTTATAGATATCTTACATAATAATCTGAATTTTACCACCACATTAGGAGCGGAAGGGTTGGCACAGCGGAGAAGCCACCATTTAGGGCATCAAGGCCATCACTGGCACTGCCCCTGAATCAGAGCAGAGCTGAAGTGGAAGCTCAGTTGCAGACACCACAGCAGCCACGGCTGTCACGCTGCCCATCACACCGTCACGCTGGGTGGGAACCAGGGAGCCAGGCAACAACCAGTTCAGTTCCAGCTCTGCTGGGGTATTCCGATGTTTTAGGTTTGTTCTAGTTGAATAATTCTGATAATTCATGGTATGGTTCAGATCCAAAATACATTACTGAGATACAGAGAGTCACAATGGTGGAAATAAAAATGACAATGGCCAAACCCAAGATCAGTTCAGAAGTCAGCAAACAAGTGTAGTTCTTTCTAGTTTTTGCTTTTGTTTCAGTTCATATCCCAGTTTTAAATATAGTATGTATTAAATATGATGTGAAGTCAGATTTTAACACCCTGCAAGTGTTAGAATTTTGCAATTCTAATAGAAAACACACCATAAATTAGTCTAAGGTGACTCATCTACGCCAAATGTCTCAAAGTGTGATTGTCTAGAATGGATCACTGATCTCAGAGGCTCTTTCCTCCCTTTCCTTCCAGATTCTACCTCACAACTTTTGCTCTAAATGATTACTCAGGCAGGCCAGGTGCGGTGGCTCATACCTGTATAATCCCTGCACTCTGGGAGGCCAAGGTGGGCAGATCACCTGAGGTCAGGAGTTCGAGAACAGCCTGGCCAACATGGTGAAACCCCGCCTCTATAAAAATACAAAAATTAGCCGGGCATGGCAGCTCGCGCCTGTAGTCCCAGCTACTCAGGAGGCTGAGGCATAAGAATTGCTTGAACCCAGGAGGCAGAGGTTGCAGTGACCCAAGATTGCACTACTGCAGTCCAGCCTGGGCGACAGAGTGACACTCCATCTCAAAAAAAGAAAAAAAAAAAAAAAAGGTTACTCAGGCAATCACAAGGCAAGTCTTTGTCCTGATAAATAATCAAAATACAGTTAATTTCCCCAAACTAATCAAGAATTACATGTGGCTTTTAAACTAGTGCCAGTCTTTATTTTTTTATTTTTTAAGTCTCCACCCTTGATATCTGAGGTGCCAATCACTAGAAATGAAGAGAACCACATAATGCAGGGAGTCTCTCTTGTCCAAGGATGCATCCCAGGTGCCTAACACTGAATTAACAAAGGCTAACACGAGATTCAGCTCTGTTATTTGTAATACAGTTTCTCTGAACACAATTTGGGGAGTTATTATAGTGGGCACTTTAGACAACAGAAGCGCCTTCTGAGCATCCCCCCATCCCCGCCTTCCTGGAAGAGGGTCTGTTTCACCCCCAGCTATATGTGAACATTCCACTGGTATTTCCTTTTTTTGTTAGGCCAGGAAGCAAGATACCAGATGGAACCAAGCTGGGACCCTGGCTTCTTGCTGGTAGGCAGGAAAAAGAAAACCCTTGTCAGCTGTCAGAGACAGAGTACCCTGGAGAACCCATCTGGTTCTTCAATTTGGTGTTTTTCAAAAGATGGAATGGCTTGGGCTGGTAGCTCTGATGGTTGCTGGTGAAACAAGATACCAGATGGAACCAAGCTGGGACCCTGGCTTCTTGCTGGTAGGCAGGAAAAAGAAAACCCTTGTCAGCTGTCAGAGACAGAGTACCCTGGAGAACCCATCTGGTTCTTCAATTTGGTGTTTTTCAAAAGATGGAATGGCTTGGGCTGGTAGCTCTGATGGTTGCTGGTGAAACAAGATACCAGATGGAACCAAGCTGGGACCCTGGCTTGTTGCTGGTAGGCAGGAAAAAGAAAACCCCTGTCAGCTGTCAGAGACAGAGTACCCTGGAGAACCCATGTGGTTCTTCAATTTGGTGTTTTTCGAAAGATGGAATGGCTTGGGCTGGTAGCTCTGATGGTTGCTGGTTATATAGGGGAACGGTGGTCCATGGGGAATGGAACTCACACTTAGAAGCACCTGCTAAGTGCTGGACAGCCTTTCTCACATTTCTTCACAGCAATCCTAGAGGCAGGCCTAGTTGCCTTTGTGTTGAAGAGGCTCAGAGTGGTTAAGTAACTTGCTCAAAATCACAGAGCTACTAAGTGGTACAGCTGTTGCCTGACCTATCCAGAACGTGGGCTCTTAATGTTTTATATCATGAATATGTTAATATACATGCTAAGGTAAGGGGGAGGCCTTGCAAAATCAGCTTGCTCCTGAGATTTATACCCAAAGCAGAAGGATTTTATTTTTAAAAACTTTCTCACATCTAATGTTCTCCTCCGTATCCTCCATGCCTAGCACAGGCCTGGCACAGAGAAAGTAAAGGTATCTCAGGCTTCAGTCTCATGCCAAGGAAGTGAGGGATCAGGGACTCGGGCTCAGCTTCCATCGGAAGCACCATACACAGCCTCGCTGGATGATGCTTGAGGTGAGGAGGGACTGGGGCATCCTTTTGCGGATGTGACCGTGGGGTGATAAGGAATAGCTCTGTGTGACAGAAACATGACACAGCAGAGACTGAGGTCAGTAGCCTTTCTGGCCTTCGTGTGCAACCTCAGGGAGTGGTCATCTTTGACAGAGTTCAGGAACACAAGGGCCACATGAACCCTCTCTTGGGAAACGGGGGTCCAGTGAAAGGTTTGAGCTGCCCCTAGGAAAAGTAAGACTCTGAAAATGGGTACCTATTAGCTTCTCTATCAAGACGAGCACACTGACGATGCAGCAAGGAGATGCCTTTTTATTGATTGAGGTTCCAATCAGCAACTACTATATAACAAATCATCCCCAAATTTAACACCATCTTTATCATCTCTCACAGTTTCTATGGTTTAGGAATTTGGGAAGGAAGTGGTAGTTCTGGTTCAGGGTCTCACAAGTCGTTGCAGTCAGACAGTATCTGCAGCTGGGACAGCAGTGGCTGCAGCAGCCAGGGGTGGCCCAAGCATCTCTCTCCTCTCATTGGCCTCTCCATGGTCTCTTTGTGTAGGTAGTTTGGGCTTCCTCACAATATGGCAGTCCCAGGGCACCACATTCACATGGTGGCTGAAGCTTTCAAGAGTGGTATTCTGGACACAGAAGAGGCCATGTCACCTTTTATATCCTAGTCGTAGAAATCACATAGCATCATTTCTGCCATACTCTACTGATCAAAATAGTCACAATAGCTGGCCCAGTTTCCAGAAGTAGGGACACAGTCTGTACCTCTCAAAGGTAGGAGTGCCAAAGAATCTGTGGATGTACTTTAAAACTGCTGCACTGAGAGTGGAAGAAAGACAGAAGTAACAGGGCTGTGGATAGGGGAAAGGGAATGTATTGGGAAGAGAGACGCACCATGGAGTCACGTCCACACAAATACACAGCACATTTCCAGAAAGAAAGGCAGGCAGGCACTGGCCGACCAAAACGAGTTTGAGGAAAAATCTATAAAAGGTTCTGTGCCACACAGGAAAGACTGCCTGACAAATTAGCTAATGAGGACAAGGCATCTGTCCTTGGAGGTTTCCTTCAAATGCAAATTGGCCCAAATTTGAGGCCAACTGACCTCTATGGAAAAAGCAAAACCAAAGTCAGATTCCTGTCATCCAGAGAACAACTGTCACCTTGATCACACTCCAAAATCAAGATAAAAGCTTGGCCTTCCAAAGGTCACAATAGGCTTACAATAAATGAGCCCACGTAGGAAGAAATAAATATGTGAAGCACCTCTTCCACTTGACATCTGGGGCAAAGGAGATGGGCAGCCACTACAGGATGTCTCTCAGCCCCGACAGGCAGGTTTCTTCCGGGTGGCAATGCACGGTGTTGCAGCTCAGACCCGTTTCATTTGAGTGAGCCCAAGGAGGGACAGCATGGACCAAGAGTTCTCTCTCAGGCTGTGTGAACTGATGTCACTCACAGCAGCAACAAATCTTCTGAAAGTCTTCTAAAAGTTCGGGTGTTGGTCAGTGCAAAAAACTACAGCCCGTGCTACTGCATAAGCTAACCTTTGACCTATCAGCTCAGTCCAAAAGAGTCTGTGGCAAAGACTGTGGCTAATCAATCCCCAGTACCCATCCAATCTCCCTCTCTGCCTTTTCATAATATTATAGAAAGTCCTGACTATTTTGATCAATACAGTATGGCAGAAGTTGGCTGGGAATGGTGGCTCACACCTGTAATCCCAGCACTTTGGGAGGCCGAGGCAGGTGGATCACCTGAGGTTAGGAGTTTGAGACCAGCCTGGCCAAAATGGCGAAACTCCATCTCTACTAAAAATACAAAAATTAGCTGGGTGTGGTGGCCCAGGCCTGTAATCTCAGCTACTCAGGAGGATGAGGCAGGAGAATCACATGAACCTGGGAGGCAGGGGTTGCAATGAGCTGAGATCGTGCTACTGAACTCCAGCCTGGGTGACAGAGCAAGACTCTATCTCAAAAAAAAAAAAAAAAAGTGATGCTATGTGATTTCTACGCCTAGGATATAAAAGGCGATATAAGTACCCACAATGAGAAAGAAAACATTGCTCAGCCTCCCTTGCAGCTAAGTGTGGTCATGTGAATATGTCATGATCAGGCAACTAGATCATGAGTGAAAGTGATGTGTGTAACTTTCAGGTCATCTTCTTATATATCAAGCTATCTGTCCTGGTCTCCCCCTTCTTGTTTCCTTTTTCTTTTTTCTTTTTTTTTTTTTAATTTCAGTCTTGCTCCTTCTGTACTTCCCCCCTTTCTGATGTCTCAGAAATAGTAACGACTGTAGTGGTCTTGGAATTCCTGAGGAGCGGAGCGCTCTTTGGCCTAAACTGCTCATCCCTGGGGTATTCCAAGTGACAGACTTTTTCTCATTGAAGGCACTTATTAAGCCATAACCTGCATCTCATTTTAGCCACTTCACGATGGGATCTCTTTGTTATGGCAGCTTACCCTATGTTCTAACTAATACAGAATCCCTGGGCCACCTCAAATATTCCACACTAAGAACCTAATGTGAGAAAGAATCATAGAAGAAACCCTAGAAACGAGATCCCAAAAGTCCCTCAAAAGATGTGCACATATCTATCTTTCTGAACCTTTTCCCTGTCTTCCCATTCCTTCCTATTTGTCACAAGTATGCAATGTAGGTCTTCCATGGCTCCATGTGTGACTGACTGACACTGACCATTCTTGATAAGAGCTTGCAATCCACTCATATCAGTTCAAATGAAGGGAAAGCATACTCTAGAAGACAGAGGCTTCACTGAAAAGGTAGAGACACTGGGCTTCCTGGGGATTTGGGAAAACATCTGAGAAAAAAAGCAAATACTCTCTCCATCTCTCTTTTGGGGATGGCCACCTCTGGCCTCTTGGGCTGGCCTCTAGGTGGACCAGCGCTCTCTACTATGAATTCTGCCTTTCCCAGCTGTAGCTTCTATGTGACTGTGTCCTATCCTACGGAATGATTTGCTTAGCATCCTAAGGCTGATTCAGTCCTGAGTGTGTTTGAAAGAGACATTCTGATTTGCTGCTGGCCAGCTGGTAAACAGACTAGCCTAGGATCAATTGTTCGCTTAAGGTTTGGTCAACAATGACTGAGATGACAGGGAGGTGTCTTGGAGAGCAGAGGCCTGCGTCTTCCAAAGGTCATGAGTGCACGGCCTGGAAGTTGGTGAGGACAGGGCAACTAATTCAACATACATTACGTCCCCTGGCACTCTGGATATATGGGGAATTCATGTGTACTTTTAAATAGAAGGCCTTATGCGACATTTCTCAAGTTAGTAGTGGTCAAAGAGATGGTTGTGTATTCCTGGTCTTTCTCTTCAATTAAAAAATAAGCTACTAGAATGAAGCAGCTCCCAGGAATTCTCTTGACTCTCAGCACCTAGCAATGTGCTCTGCAAAAAGGAGGGTTTCAGAGTAGCAGAGGTATCCATGTTGGCTGGATTTTGAAAATCCAGGAATAATGTTGCCACAAGCCTGCATTAAAAAGGATGTGCTATGAGGATCCATTTCATAAAGTATGGTTTGCACAAACTTATTTTCTATTTCTCTATTTCTGCTGTAGAGGTACAAATAAATTTTCTTAAAGAAAGAAAGGAGGGTTTCAATAACAGCTGACCTACTGATGAAAATTTGAGCAGCAGACACATGATGAAGGGCACGAAATCTCAAGGAAGAGAACTAATGGGAGAAGATGGGTAAGTGTCATTTAGAGGCATTCCACAAAATGAACTAAAGATGAACCAGACTGGGCCGGGCGTGGTGGCTCATGCCTGTAACCCCAACACTTTGGGAGGCCAAGGCAGGCGGATCACGAGGTCAAGAGTTCAAGACCAGCCTGGCCAACATGGCGAAACCCCATCTCTACTAAAAACACAAAAATTAGCCGGGTGTGGTGGCAGGCGCCTGTAATCCCAGCTACTCAGGAGGGTGAGGCAGAGAGGTGCTTGAACCCGGGAGGCGGAGGATGCAGTGAGCTGAGATCGCTCTACTGCACTCCAGCCTGGGCAACAGAGTGAGACTCCATCTCAGATAAAGAAAAAAAAACAAAAAAAAGATGAACCAGACTGATAACATGGTGGGTTTCCAGAGAGGAAAACAAGGTGGAAACAAGAAAGAGCTGCTTGGAGTACTTGCGGGATGTGACAAGAACTGACATACTCACAACAGAGAGCACATTTCCACCTTTCACTGGCCACAAAGCTATCAGGAAGTCAAACTGGGGCCGGAAAAAAAAGACATAACTGACTTGATTGAATAACCCAGGAAAGTTTTTCAAGCCACTTGTTGGAAGCAGGAGGGGGAGGATATCCCTTCCATGGTCACTGAGTTTCCCAAACTCTTCTCACCCCTAGAAATTCACAGGTCTACGATTCCCCGATTCCCCAGGCTCATCCTGCCTGTAGGCTAGCAGGGCTCAATAAGACGCAAGAATAAGCAGAATTCTCACGGCATGCAGTGATAACGAGCTGCTCCTATGAATTCCTTTTCCAGGGCTGAACATCTCATTTCTCCTGGGTTTCTTCCTCTGTCTCCACCTTCTCATTGGACCCTGCAGGGAGGGGGCCCCCAGCAGTCAGCCTCAATGCACCCTAACCGTTTCACATCTCCCACTCCCCACACATACACATGTACACTTTGCTCCAGCCATACAGAATCTGTCTTTGGATATACTATTCCCTCTCTGGCTGGATGCCCAGCCCCACGTTTGTTTTCAGGTCCATTTTTATGTATTTGTAAAGACTGGGCAGCAATTTCATTTCTCTGAAGCCTTGCCATATCCCCCTAGGAGAAACTGTCACTCCTCGCCAGCCTCAAGCTCCCACGGCATGCTGCTCATTCCTCTACTACAGCATTTATCACACTTGAGGGTAATTATCTGCAGGCTATTATGTTTCTCCCTTGCAGGACTGTGAGCAACTTTGATCTGATCTATAATAGTTTGTATTTCTTCCAGTACCTGGGTGAGACCGGGCAATTGCAGGCACTCTGCAAATGATGTGTGCATGAACGAATGTTAGAAAGACCCAAGAGAGTTGAAGGGTGTTGGGAGTTGGGGAGCTGAGAGTCACAGCAATCAGTCCATGGAGGGATAAATGTCCCCTCTACAATCAAGCAGCACAACACAGCAGTCTTAGGGCTCCAGAAACTTGCAGAGCAAACTTGCAGAGAGACAGCAAGCCCTACACCTGATCCCTGACTGCTCTGAAACTCAGTCCTTCCACCTCAGGAGGAATCACACTCTGTCAGGTGTCCAGGCTGGACTCCATCATTCCCCAGGGAGAGAGAGGTAGGACAGAGGCAGGGACCAACTGGGAGAGGGACGAGGAGGGGAAACCTGCACCTGAAAGAAATGGGGGAGACTAAAGAAACAGCCCTGAAGATTACCGCAGTAACAAAGTCATCAGGAAGCAACTACTGTCTTTGAGTACAGAATCATTCTGCACTTGATCTTAGCCAAAAGGCCGAGTACAGAATCATTCTGACTTGCTTCTAAATGAAAGACGTTTCAGAAATCTTCAAATTCCTGCTGCTGTGGTCAAAAAAAGGAAGCTTTTGTGATGCAAACACTCAATTACTAAGAAGAAAACCCCACCTGTACAGAAAGGCAGCAATCAACCTCTCCCAGCCTCCTTCAGTTTCTTCGAATGGAGTCAGCATTTTTGCCTCTCTCAGCCCAGCTGGGCTTTCAAACTCTTAAATTAAAAGTGGAAAAAAAGCTTCCACATTCTTCCTGTTAAATGGACCTCCAGCAGCTTCATTCTATGAAAATCTACAGGAATTCCTTAAGGGTGATGATTCTTTCCTACGGACTCTCTAATGAAGCTCTTGACATCACTTGGCAGCCACAAGGTTTGGCGTAAATGCTGACCACCCTTCAAATTCCAGGTTGTGACGGTTTTGATTGGATCCCCTAAACGCAGACTACTATTTTTTAAAAATATAAAGCTTTTTCCATCCATATTTGGAAAACTAAACTAAAATTAGCACTTCTATCACACGCCCTGCACGATTTCTGTAGAAATTATCTCTGCCTGCTTAGTCACTTGGTTCTATTTGGCGACAGAAAAAAGCAAAGATCTCTCTATTCCAAAAGCATAAGCTCTTTTACTCTCAATTAGCCAGACTAGTGGGGGGCCTGGAGCAGCAAAGTGGAAAGCAAGCACAATCAAAAAATAATACGGCAGATTCTCTAGTTCCAAAAATCAGCATCCCCATGGTGATACACAGCTTGCTACTCTCATCCAGTTTGTCATCAAATCTTGGTGATTCTAGCCTGAAATACTTCCTGAAACCATCCCCCATATGTTCTCACTGCCACCACCTTCACGTGTCTTATCTGTGACTTCCCACGCCCATGGGAGAGTTCAACATCCTTCCCGTGGTTTCCCAGGCCCCCAGTCCACACAGGCCACCATGGACCATCCAGCTTCCCCGCAGGCTGTTCTTCCCTTGTCCATGACAAAGATTCTCTCCTTAACCAAACTCCACTCCGGTTCTTCTGAGCTCTCTTCTCAAAGAAGCCCTAGCTTTGGGGCTTCTGCATTCCTCTCTGCATTGTCTGATTCTAGCAAGAACCCTATGAGTCAGTTTAGCAAAATCCTCCATCTGTCACATGCTCACATGATATCTGATCCTGTTCCTCATCCTCCACCATCCTCCACCATCCTCCTGGCCTGCCTTCAGTAAGAATCCTGTTAGGTCCATCGAGTCAGAATCCCCCCTTACCCTGATGTTTCTACTTAGTAATTTCCACCCACTAACCCCACCCTACAGCTTGGCTAAAAATCCCCACTTTTCCTATTATATTTGGAATTGAACCCAGTTCTATACTGAGGTCTTTTCCCTGGTGGCAACCATTTTTCCAGATGAAGTTTGTTTTTAGTGCTTTACCATCTAGCTCTGGCTTTTCTTTGACATTCCACCCAGGGCAGCCATGTGGATCTGCCAGTTCCTCAAGTGCATCACGCTGTTTCTCACCTCGGGATCCGCTTACCTGCCATTCTCTCTGCCTGGAAGGATCCTTCTCTGCTGACCCTCCTCTCTCTTGTCCAGTTAACTCTTCCCCATCCTTCTGGTTTCAACTTCAGCATCATTGTCTTGAGAAAGACGTAGCACCCCACAGACTGCCCTGCCATTCACTTCCAGAGTGTCCTGTGCCTGTCCTTGCAACACATTCCTCATGCTACCGACCAACCGAACACCTGCTCTTCCTATAGAACATGAGCTCTATCAGAGCAGAGACCACATTTGTCTGGTTTCCTATTACTGTTCTTCAATTCTCAGACACAATTTTTATTTTACATTTTAACATTCTGAAATTGGAATGCATCTTTTTTTTTTTGAGACGGAGTCTCGCTCTGTCACCTAGGCTGGAGTGCAATGGTGCGATCTCAGTTCACTGGAAGCTCCACCTCCTGGGTTCATGCCATTCTCCTGCCTCAGCCTCCTGAGTAGCTTGGACTACAAGGCACCTGCCATCACGCCCAGCTAATTTTGTTTTTGTATTTTTAGTAGAGACGGGGTTTCACTGTGTCAGCCGGGATGGTCTCGATCTCGATCTCCTGACCTCGTGATCCACCTACCTCGGCCTCCCAAAGTGCTGGGATTACAGGAGTGAGCCACCATGCCTGGCCTGGAATGCATCTTAAAAATAACATTGTGCCATAATTTAATGGTTAGTATTGTTTCTTTCTCAGCAAAACATAAAATAATGATAGCTCTTACAATAGATGGCATTTTAAGATTTAACAAAATTTGGTATGTGCCTTTGTCTCCTGGGCATAGTGCCTGGCACACAGTAGCAATCAAAAATACAGTCATGCGTTGCTGAACGACAGGGATGTATTCTAAGAAATGCATCATTAGGCGATTTCATCATGGTGTGCACATCACAGAATTAACTTACACAAAGCTGGAAGGAACAGCCTACTACACACCTAGGTTATATGGTACAGCCTGCTGCTCCTAGGCTATAAACCTGTACAGCATGTTACTGTACTGAACACTCTAGGCAACTGTAACACAATGGCAAGTATTTGTGTATTTAAACATAAAAAAATACAGTAAAAACATGGTATTATAATTTCATGGGACCACAGTCATATATGTAGGTTGACTGCAATGTCATTATGCAGCACATGACTATACCTGTTAAACTACAAACAGAGGCTGGGCACGGTGGCTCACACCTGTAATCCCAGCACTTTGGGAAGCTGAGGTGGGCAGATCACCTGAGGTCAGGAGTTCAAGACCAGCCTGGCCAACATGGTAAAACCCCATCTCTACTAAAAATACAGAAATTAGTGAGACATAGTGGCAGGCGCCTCTCAGCTACTCGGGAGGCTGTGGCAGGAGAATTGCTTGAACTTGTGAGGTGGAGGTTGCAGTGAGCCGAGATGGCGCCATTGCATTCCAGCCTGGGTGACAAGAGCGAAACTCTGTCTCAAAAAAAAAAAAAAAAATTACAGACAGACATTTCCTGAGGATCCAATATCGATCAGTTTTGCTATGTAGCAGATACATCTCAAAATCTCAGCGGTTTACAACAGCAAAGATTCACTGGCTTCTCCTGGATCTGCAGGCTGGCTGTGGCTTTGCTGGCTTCAGCTGGGACAGATCCTGAGCTGCCGGGTGGGTCCGGGTCAGTTCCATGTGCCACTGCATTCTCCTTGGACCAGCGGCTCCCAGGGTATATTCTTCTCCAGGAAGATCTCTGAGATCAAGAGCGCAAGAGGCCATGCTGGTCTCATGCTGACTGCTAACACACCACGGGCCACAGCAAGCCCCGCATCCACAGGGCAGGGACACTTCCTCTGGCCATTCTGCCAGGTCACACAGCAGAGGGAGGGAGTGAAGAACTGAAAGTAAAAATCCAGTCTATCACAGACCCCATATGGTGGTGGTGGGTTTGGGGTAGGTGGAGCGTGTGAAGGGACACTAAACTCCAAGTTTCAGCAGTAGCTAAATAAAGGACAGTTCCCTCGATGAACCATATACAATATACCTCGGTCATCACGGATGCAGGACACAAAAGCCATAGAGTTAGCAGTGTTGGCCTGATTTGGTGACCCCTCTGCCTAGCAGCCCTAAGGACCCTCCTCCTGGGGTTCCCCACCTCTGAGGTTTTATTTGAGGTATCTATTTGAGAGGGTAAGGCAAGAAACAGTCACTGTCCCTAATTCTTTTTTCTCATAGATATATATATATATTCACTGTGAGCCCAGAATCCAGCAATAAATCAGGGTCAGTCACCAGCTAACTTAGGCATTAGAACTCGAAGGAGAAAGTGCAACTGTCCAAGGTCCTTAGAACACAGATATTGATGGATTAGGCCATGGCTTTCAAGGAACATGGAAGGGTTCTGACTCTATTGACTCCAGGTCCGGGGCTGTTGTAGAGAGATAATGAGGTCTGTGCACCAAGTACAGAAAATGAACTTGAAATACAGGCTGGGAGGTGTCCTCCTAACCAAGCATGGCTCTACCAAGTCCCACACCATAGGCAGACCAGGAGTTCTCCTTACCAAGGCGATTCTTTACCAGCAGCTCTCCCTGCCAAGGGGATTCTTTACCAGCAACTGTCCAGTTCCCACACTGCATCCAGCCCTTCCAGTCTCCCTTGGAAGCTCACTTTCCTTCGCTCTTGCACCCTACTCTGATCACTCTCCGGCAGTTTCACGTCCTCTTGGCTATATTTCTGCTCTGGCACTTAGTGAATGGCTGTGCCTTGCTTAAGTGTGACTTCTTGGGGACTGTATTAGTTGGCTATGGCTGCTGCAACAAAGTGCCACAGACTAGGCAGCTAAAACAATAGAAATGTATTGTCTCCTGGTTCCAGAGGCCAGAAGTCCCAGATCAAAATGTCCGCAGGGTTGGCTCCTTCTGAGTGCTATGAGAGAGAATCTCTCTCCTGGCTTCTGGTGTTTGCTGGCGATCTCTGCTGATCTTTGGCTTGTAAATGCATCATCCCAATTTCTGCCTTCACCTTCACATGGTGTTCTCTCTGTGTGATGTCGGTGTCCAAATTTCCTTTTTTATGAGAACACTGGTCATATGAGATTAGAGCCCCACACAGCTCCAGTATGACCTCATCTTCACGAGTAACATCTGCAATGACCCTATTTCCAAATAAGGTCACACTCTGAGGCACTGGGGTTTAGGACATCAACACAAGAATTTCAGCGGGGGAGGAGGACAATTCAACAAGTGGCCAAGACCACTTCTATACCCTTGAATGCCGCCAGGGGCCTGGCACAGGGGAGGTAACCCCTCACCTACCTATTACCTCCCCACGGACAAAAATGCCAACTTGAAGAATGCATACACTCTCACAACCACCCACACACCCTTGTCTTTCTCTCTCTCTCTCCTCTCTCTCTCTCTCTCACAAACACACACACACACACACACACACACACACAGACACACACACAATTCTGCAGAAGGAAAAGGACAAAGCTGTCAATGTTAGCTTCCAGTGAGGTGCCAAATCTCACAGCCAGCTTTTCAAATTCTCCTCAAGCCTTATCACCCGGATACAGCAAGCAAGATAAAGAAACTGCCAAAACACTTAATTAACTCTCCTGGCATTGGTGGCTGCTTGAGAAGAGCTTAACTTCCCGACATTCCTCAGGAAGAGGGAAGGTGGACAGGCACATTATTCTTTTTCATGGAAAGGAAAACTTTCGGAGTACAAAGAGAGGGAAAACATGCCAGTCTTCATACTAACCTCCCCCATAAACTCACAGGCCAAGAGTTGGACTGACCGCCTGAAAGTGCTGGGCCCAGCTCAGTGTTACCAGACAGGAGTCTCATGGGGTGATGAAAAACATGAGTCTGTCCGTCAGTGTGATGACCCGAGTTCCCATCCTGGCTCCACCACCTGCTCCCTGTGCAGACTTGACCAGAAACAAACTATGTGTTCCTCAGTTTCTTCATCTAGAAAAGGGGGGTGATAAGAGCACCCACTCTCAGAGGGAATCTGTGAGAACTGTATAGGAAAATACAATAATGCTTAGAATGGTGCCTGACATGCAGTTAGTACTCCAAATGTTTGCTATTCTTATAAACCCCTGCATGATCTTCCAAAGGTTTCACCGATGACTGTGACCTGAGTCACCACAATCTCTCGGTGGTTAGAGCAGTGAGAAGTGGAGCCCACCGGAGAAGTATTCAGTGTGTCAGTTATCTAATGTGGCAGAAAAAATGATCCCCAAAACTTAGAGGTTTAAACAAACAAACATTTATGATCTCACAGTTTCTATGGGTCAGAAACCCAGGAGTGGCCACACCCTGGCTCGGGGTGTCTTACAAGGCTACAGTCGGAGTGTCAGCGGGGCTGCAGATGTCTCCGTTTGACTAGGGGAGGACCCACTTCCAACCTCACTCATGTGGCTATTGGCAGGCCTCGGTTCCCCGCTGGCTTAGGCTGGAGCCCTCCTTCAGTTCCTTGCCATATGGGCCTCTGAGTAGGGTGGCTCACGATATGGCAGCTGGCTTGCCTCGAGAGTGGGAGAGAGCTAGCCAGCGAGGGCAGGCAACACAATGCTAGAGTGGCTCCGTCATCTAACCTCGGGGCTGACAGCCGCCACTTTTGCTGCATTTTCTTTGTTAAAAGCGAGGCACAATTCATACACCCATGTCTCAGCATAATGATTCACAATAGTCAAAAGGTGGAAGCAACCTAAGTGTCCATCAGTGGATGAACAGATAAACAAAATGTGACATATATACACCTGAATACCAATCAGCTTTAAAAAGGAAGGAAATTCTGACACAGGCTACGACATGGATGAACCCTGAGGACATTATGCTAAGTGAAATAAGCCAGTCACAAACATGGAATATGAAGAGAGAGAAAAGCAGAATTTAAAAATGCGAACTTCAAACGACCTACAGAGACACCTGTCATTCTTCTTAAGGGCAAACAAAAATCTGCTTCAGTAAAACACTGGGATGGGCATGGAAGAGAGTGTTGCCCAAAACTTTGGCACGCCTAACCTCCACACCTTAGACCTGTGAGTCTTTTCACTGAATGTCTTAGGGCACCCTGAGTAAGTGAGTCCAGGATAGGCACACACTTAAGAATGATTAAATACTGGGCCAGGCGCAGTGGCTCATGCCTGTAATCCCAGCACTTTGGGAGGCCGAGTGGGGGGATCTCGAGGTCAGGAGATCGAGACCATCCTGGCTAACACGGTGAAACCCCATCTCTACTAAAAAATACAAAAAAATTAGCTGGGTGTGGTGGCGGGCACCTGTAGTCCCAGCTACTCGGGAGGCTGAGGCAGGAGAAAGGCGTGAACCCGGGAGGCGGAGCTTGCAGTGAGCAGAGGTCACGCCACTGCACTCCAGCCTGGGTGACACAGTGAGACTCTGCCTTGAAAAAAAAAAAAGAATGATTAAATACTGTATGATTCCACTATATGAGGTACCTAGAGTTGCCAAATTAATGAAGATAGAAGTAGAATGAAGACTGCCCGGGGCCTGGGGGGAAGGAGAACAGGGAGTTATTTTTTAATGGGCATAGAGTTTCAGATTTGCAAAATGAAAACGTTCTGGAGATTGACTGCACAACGATGTGAATATACTTCACACTTACTGAACTGTATACTTACAAACGGCTAAAATGATAAATTTTACAGTAGACAAATTTTGACACACACCAAAAGAATGGGATCTAAGATCTAGATCACATTTGAAGGGATGAGATTATACCAAGGCATGAATAGCAGGAGGTGGGGATCATCAGAGGTTGCCCACCACATTCAGTCAACGTTTGTAAGGCCACCTGAGTGCCACCCACTCCCAACATGTACATGGCAGGACCTGCCAACTCTCAGATGTGTTCCTCCCACAGAGAGTTCCCAAGCAACACAAAAGCCATCGAAAGCCTGCTCCACAGCTATGACTTTATTATCTTGGAAATGGGTTATGTTTCCAATCAATGAAGCCCCAATTAAAATTCAGTTCCACCACAACCTTCTTTGGTCTCTAATACATCTCATATAGAATATAAAGACAGAATAATGACTGCACTTTCAGGGCCCCATTCTCGTGCCCAGTTCCTTACAGACTGTACTGTTAGTTTTCAAGGCCAAGGATAAGGAGGGGAACTAAATCCCAGATAAGGAGAGAAAGGAGGAGGGGTTCCCATAAACTGGTGTTGCTAAAGTGGAGAATCCACTATTTCATACCCTAGTCAAATTGGAAGAAAATTATTTCAAGCACTCTCTTTCCGGTCTTGGAGCCAGCCAGTTTGCTCTACCCCATCAAGATAAATATGATGAAATATCATTTTTTCCCACATAACTGAGAGTAAAGATCTATTTTTAAGGGCTACACACCCAGCAGAAGGAGAGAGAACAGTTTGACTAAGTGAGCTCATGTACCGAGGTGCTTAGCAGAGTACTCGGTGCATCAAAAGGTATTGTTAACATGGCAGTGGGTCGGCCAGGTGCGGTGGCTCACGCCTGTAATCCCAGCACTTTAGGAGGCCGAGGCGGGTAGATCACGAGGTCAGGAGGTCAAGACCATCCTGGCTAAGACGGTGAAACCCCGTCCCTACTAAAAATATAAAAAATAAGCCAGGCGTAGCGGCGGGCGCCTGTAGTCCCAGCTACTCGAGAGGCTGAGGCAGGAGAATGGCGTGAACCCAGGAGGCGGAGCTTGCAGCGAGATCGTGCCACTGCACTCCAGCCTGGGCAACAGGAGTGAGACTCCGTCTCAAAAAAAAAAAAAACAAACAAAAAGATGACAGTGGGTCAAATCCTATGTGGCATAGGGCAATATTTTGTCTAGTCGAAATATCTCTGAAATTCTTCAGGAAAATACTGCAAAGAGCTCAGCGTGGGTCAGTTTTCCCACAGCACTGATGCGCTGGGGTTCCTTTGGTCAAGCACCAAAATGAGTTAGTCAGTTTAGACACAGAGGTTACATGATGCAAGAAGACACACCCTCAATACCAGAGTCTCACTCAGGGCAGGGAGATGTGTACACCCTATGAGGGATGAGGCTGCAGAATTGCAGACAGCTAAGGGAACTCCAGATCTGTCTCCCATCTCACATTCACTGCAGGGCAGATTCCCACTGAGGAAATGACGGAACTTTCTACTCAATTTAAACAACAATAATAATACTTGTTGTTATTATGTTAATAGATTGTGGATATCTGAACTCACATAACTTAAAAACCTATACGGTGCAATATCACACAGGGTGCAAATTAAAACACAGCATTAATAACAACACTCTACCAAGAAGTCTTTTCTAGTCTTCAGCACTTAGCAAATCCACTATGTACAGAGCACAATGCCACCACGTAGGTTCCACGGGATTTGAGAGGCAAAATGGGCACATCTCCTGTTCTTGTTATTCTTCTTGGGTAGCTCACAGCAATGCCTTCCACAAGTGGCCACCTTGTGGGGTGGCTGTTATACCCATGAAACTGACAGGTGTCACCAACTGCCTGGTGGGCCTTATTTTCTGGGAGCATGTGCATATGTAGCTTATTTTCTAAGGGGATGCCCTCTGGCTAAGGAAGGCACAAAGCTGAGATTCTAAGGAAAGTATGTGTCAAGAATTGGGCTTCATATGTATGTGTTCACACTAACTTTCTCCATAAACCTCATATTTATGGGATGTGGAATATGGAGACAGAGAAAAGCAGAATTAAAAAAAATAGGAGCTTTAAACAGCCTACAGAGGGATCTACCATTCTTCTTAAGGGCAAGCAAAAATCTGCTTCAGTAAAACACTGGGATGGGCACAGAAGAGGGTGTTGCCCAAACTATTGACAGGCCTAACCTCCACATCTTAGACATGGGAGTCTTTTCACTGAACGTCTTAGGGCACCATGAGTAAGTGAGTCCAGGATACATACACACAAGAAACTGTATAGGCTGGGCGCAGTGGCTCACACCTGTAATCCCAGCACTTGGGGAGGCCGAGGTGGACAGATCACGAGGTCAAGAGATCAAGACCATCCTGGCCAACATGGTGAAACCCATCTCTACTAAAAATACAAAAATCAGCTGGGCGTGGTGGTGCATGCCTGTAGTCCCAGCTACTCAGGAGGCTGAGGCAGGAGAATCACTTGAACCCGGGAGGCAAAGGTTGCAGTGAGCCAAGATCACACCACTGCACTTCAGCCTGGGTTACAGAGCAAGACTCCGTCCATGCCACCCCCCAAAAAAAGAAACAATCTCCATAGAAAATGTTCCCCAATCCTTCCTATCTATGCTAATACTTACTTGATTTTGTATTCTTGTTCCCTATTTGGTGTCCATCACTGGCAAGACATTGGCATGTTTGGTTTTATAAAACTTTGATCTTGTGTAAAGGCCAGCAATACGTTGCGTTCAGTCAGAAGTTTGGAAATTTCTAGGCAAATGGCAGGATTATAAACCTCTCTCAGGTGAATGTAGAATGGTGGAGCTCAGCCTTCAGTGTGTATTAGAATCACCTTGAGGGCTTCTTAAGTCAAACACCGATCGCTGGGCCCACTCCCACCAGTTGATTTAGCTGATCTAGAACGGGGCCTGAACAACTGCATTTCTAGCTGGGCCCACCGACACCAGTTGATTTAGCTGGTCTAGAATGGCGCCTGAACAACTGCATTTCCTGAGTTCTCATGTGATGCTGATGCTCCCGGACTGAGGATTATACTTTGAGAACCACTGTGAAGGGTTGACCCAAGAAAGGCATTTTCCAGGCAAAG
Organism: Symphalangus syndactylus; assembly: GCF_028878055.3. NCBI lineage: Eukaryota > Metazoa > Chordata > Mammalia > Primates > Hylobatidae > Symphalangus > Symphalangus syndactylus. The sequence goes on from NC_072428.2 coordinate 20,222,343, forward strand.
ACAATCAGAAGCTAATTCTGTCTAAGACTCGCCTCGCACAGCTGTTCTCTGCACAAATCTTGGCAAAGCCTATGCCAATACACATTTTGTCTTTTCTTTCCTATGGACTTCAGGCATATAGATTCAGATTGACCATAATTCTTGGTTTGTAGCCCACTCTCACCAGTGGTTATGTATGACCATCTGCTCGTTCATTCATTCATTTTAATAGCATAAACACCAATCAAAATAAAAGCTAGGACCTTGAAAATAACCTACATCTAACTACATGGAACTTATCCATCATCTATCCTACCTCCCAATATATGAGTTAACCAGCTAAGCAGTTAACCATCATTCTCTTACTTTTCTTTTTACACTTTTATTAGATCTATAAACTATGGTACAATCATACAGTAGAACACTGAACATCAGTCAAGACAAACAATCTCCAACAACAAACAATAATACAGGTGAATCACAGCAATATAATACTAAGTGAAAATAGGAAAGATTACATACAGATGCCTTAAAACAGATGTGCATTTTAAATCTTAGTATTTCTAATCACTGAAGAAATGCTAAAAAAATAGTCCATGAGTAAAGAAATGTACCTGGTCAGTTTTAACAAGGGAGGACATAACCTTATCCCACTGTGTCCTCCTCAGACTCCCTAACAAAGCTCATCTTCCCATCCTCCAGCTGCATCCCTCAGCTTCCACCAGACAGCCCCAAAATCAATAGCCCAGACACAAGGAGGCAATTCGCAGAAAAGGAAACAAAGTAGTAAACAAACATGACAGGGAAAAAGGTGAACTCTGCTCATAATCAGAGAAATGCAAATGAAAGCATTTGGGGAGGCTGTCATTCTATGACTACCAAATTAGCAAAAATGGGAAAAAAAAACAGGGCAGCAGTTGTGATGCCTGTGAACGTCTGTGATAGTACAGTAAAACTGACAGGCACAGACAATGATGTCAGCAATGTAAACTTAAAAAAAAAACAAACAAACAAAAAAACAGCTGCATGCTGAGGTGTAACAGACACCTGTGCAGACGTCCCACTCTGCGGACTTTATCCCAAAGAAGTAATTCAAGGGAAAGATACCACCTGGATTGCCCCAATAAGGCAGCGCCTCAGAAAACCACAGGAGAGCAACATGACAGTATGTAACACAGTTGGGGCATATTACAGTTTCGAAGAGAAATGTATAGATGATATTTAATTCAGGAACAATACAAAATTCAAAATGGTAGGTGTGTTGTAGTTAAAGCCATGTAAACACGGGTACCTACCTGTACAAGGGCTGCAAGGCTGAGTGCAAAAACTAACAGAGCTATTGTGTTTGGAAGTGGGGATGGGTGTTGCTTTCCGCCTTTCAATGTGTGCCGTTATTGCAGTGTTGTGTTGCAATTATCTTTTTAGAGCTTGAGAGGTTCCTACCTTGAGAACTTTCACAGCTTTCCTCATCACTGTTGTCTTGACAGTTATTCTGTCCATCGCAGATGAAGCTCTTGTCAATACAGAGGCCGTTCTTGCAGTGGTAGCGGGCGGTGGAGCAAAGCAGAGGGTTTGCTGCTGCAGAGGGAAAACACAGCACATTACCAGCGAGGCCAGCAAGTTCCCTCGGGGACCCTGGAACTTCTTCCAGCCTGGGGTGTGTCCCGCTCAGGAAGCAGTAAGCTTATCTTCTAAGCTGGCAGATTCAAAGCCCATCCTGTGAGGCTGGCCAGCCAAACCTGGACACGAGACTTACTCTGCCTCATTCTAACACCTCCTGGGGGTCTTTGGAGAGATCTGCCACTCTGGTTAAGTCAGTCTGCTTAATAACTGAATATTGATGCCTTTCAACACCAGCAACAGGAATCTCTCTGAGATGCATCGAATCTTGGGTTCATCAACATTTACCTTTTTTGGTGACAGTACAGGGTCATTCTTAGGAACATTAATTTTTAGACCAGGCTATAATACAGGGTTGCCTTTGGCTCCTTTTTACAACTTTCTAGTCTCTTTTTAAACTATCCTAGGCTGCTGTGCTTTTGGAATTCTTTTTAATTTTTTGTTCTATTTTCGTTTTTTCACTTATGCAAATATATGGGGTCCAGGAGAAATTTTGTTACATACACATAATGCACGATGTGATCAAGTCAGGGTATTCAGGTGTCCATTACTCAGGTGCAGTACATTTTTGTTAAGTATATTCACTCTACTCTGGTTTCCTTTTATCTCACTGTATGTTTGTATCTTTTAACACACTTCTCTTCATCTCTTTATCTTCCTCCCTTCCCCCCACTCACCCTTCCAAGTCTCTGGTCTCTGTTACCTATTTTGCCACTCTCCACCCCGACAGGCTAAATGCCTCACCCGAAATGGTCAACCCGAAGGCTGGCCGGCAGCCACTGAAGGGTCTGGGCAAAACCTGAACCTCATGGACATATCCTGGAGGAGGCAAGAGTGAATGGCTGGTAGCATAAGAGACACACGGAGCAAAGCCAAGCCAGAAGGAGTAGCTGAGGCAGGGATTGACGCACCTCTCTGCCACTGTGGAAGTAATGACATGATCTGATCCCACGGCTGTGTAGGATGCTTCCAGTTCCCTAACTATATATCAGCCTTTTAATTCCTCACTTATTCTTTATGACTCACTAAGGTAAACTTAGTAGCCTCGATTTCTTCTTTGCAAACAAAAAGGCCCATGAACCTAGCTGGTCAGTGATCATTTTCTGAGCAGCTCCTCCATGAGGCTCCTATTCTAGGCACTTTCTGAGACCTCAAAAGAAATGACAGATCTGGGCCCTCCCCTTAAGAAGAAGTGTGACAACAGGCCAGTACAAGGTCAGCACAAAACTACTTAACAATACAACAGAAAATCTCCACAGAAAACTAGTATTTCTACAGTACAATTTACTCACAGTATGATTCAAACAAGGTTCATTCCAGGGCTCTGTTTTCAATAACTGAATCAGCCAAGTAGAAATTACTCCAATCCCAGCTCTGCCACTTATTAATCTTGGGCAAATTACTTCACCTCTCTGAGTCTCAGCTGCTTTATCTGTGGCAAGGACCCTCTACATGATTTATGAGGTCCAGCGCCTACTGAAAATCTGGGATCTGCTGTCAAAAATTATTTTAAAAACTCAAGATGGCAAGAGCAGAACATAAAACCAAGCATGGTCCCCTTCTAAGCTAAGCACTGGCCCCGTATGGCTACGCCAGGCACAGACCAAGAAGCTGATCCTGCTACTTACAGCATTAATCTGAGCATCAAAGAATATCCGTGGGAAAACGTACAGTGCCCAGTCTGACATGTAGCAGCACAGGCTCAGGGAATGTTATACTCATTCCCCTCATTATGTGAATCTCAGTCCTACAGAGTGTGGCCCTCCCACAAGGAGCAACATCTGTAATGATGAAGAGGGGTCATCCCGGACCTCAGGGAATGAACTGAGCTGGCACCCACATTGCATGTGGTGGGTACAGCACCAGAACAGACGCCAGGCCCAGCACAGAAGATTGCTATGTTGCTACAGGATCAGGGCCACACCAGCTCCAGCATCTCTTTGTGGTCCTCAACGGCAAGATGGCAGTTGTAATCTACTCCCTATGCTTCACTGAGCTGTTGTGAACACAAAGAGATCATAGCTGCAAGGACTTGGTTAACTCCACAACGCTATCTAAATCTAAGGAACTGAAGCCTTTTTTATTTTAACTATTCAACTCCAAAAGTTTGATTTGAAAGGTCAGAGAGGTGGGGAAATGGGGAAACCAGTGCTTTCAGTGTTGAGGATGATGGACCAATGATGTAAAGTCAAACAAAAGTGGTCTGGCCTGAAAATGGAAGTTTTAATTACTGACATCCCTGTGGGCCAGAGAATGGCTCAACTGGATCAAACTGAAACCAAGGTCTGACTTCAGCCAAAACCAAGATGGAGAAATCCAAAACCACAACTCACATTTGGTTTTTGTCCAAGGGAGCTCTCCAAACCCTCGTGTCCATCAACATCCCACCTTGGTGGCCTTCAGCTTCTCTAGGACCCTGTGGGTCACATCTATGCAACCAAAACATCAGTAACCATCTGCTCACTCAGACAGCCTGGTAAAGGCATTCTAAGTGCTCCAAGATGGGGTGTTCATAAGCTTATGTAAACGTCCTGATGGGGAAAGCTGTGCAAAGTCATCCTTGCTGAAACCACTGTCATCTACTTACTTTTCCTTCAGTCTTAGACCCTTTCAACCTCTCAAACTTTCCAAGGAAAAACATCACATATGTGTTTATGTGTGTGTATGTCTACAAGTATGTGTATGTATGTTCAAAAACCAAGTCACAGATTGGTTTTAATGCATATAACCCAAAAGACTAGTAGCCAGAATATGTAAAGAACTCTCAAAAATCAAAAAGAAAAGACAACTCAGTAGAAAAAAGGGCCAAGGATGTAATCAGGCAATTGACATAAGAGGAATGGCAAATGGTCAGTAAAAACGTGAAATAATGTATACTGTCACTGGTGATGATGTGCCACTATATATGAGACTTACCACACTCAAGGTCTTAAAGTAGCAGGTCATTGGCAAGAATGTGGAGGGAGAGGAAGTCTCATAAACTACAAGAGGGGGTGCAAATTGGTACGTCCACCTGGGAGGCACGTTTAGGAATAGTAAAGCCTATGGTGCACATGGCATGGCCCAGTAATTTCACTTCCAGCTATATAGTCTTCTCTAGAGAGACTCTTTTTTCTTCCTTTTTAAGAAACAGGGTCTCAGTCACCAACTGCAGTGCAGTGGTGTAATCATACCTCACTGTAGCCTTAAATTCCTAGGCTCAAGCGATCCTCCCACCTCAGCCTCCTGAGTAGCCAGGACTACAGGCATATATCACCATGCCTAGCTAATTATTTAATGTTTTGTAGAGACACGGGTCTTGCTATAAAGCTCAGGTTGGTCTCAAATCCTGGCCTCAAGCAATCCTCCCACCTCAGCCTCCTGAGTAGCCAGGACTACAGGCATATATCATCATGCCTAGCTAATTATTTAATGTTTTGTAGAGACAGGGGTCTTGCTATAAAGCTCAGGTTGGTCTCAAATCCTGGCCTCAAGCAATCCTCCCACCTCAGCCTCCCAAAGTGTTGCAATTACAGGTGCGAGCCACTGCAAGACTCTTGAAGAAACAAAAATGTTTACTGAAGCCATTATTTGTAAAATTAAAAAATCAGAAATGGCCCATACATGGTGGCTCACACCTGTAATCCCAGCACTTGGGGAGGCTGAGGTGGGTGGATCATTTGAGGCCAGGAGGTCAAGACCAGCCTGGCCAACATGGTGAAACCCTGCCTCTACTAAAAATACAAACATTAGCTGGGTAGTAGTGGCGCATGCCTGTAATCCCAGCTACTTGGGAGGCTGAGGCAGGAGTATCGCTTGAGCCTGAGAGGCAGAAGTTGAAGTGAGCTGAGTCCATGCCACTGCACTCCCGCCTGGGTGACAGAGTGAGACCATGTCTCAAAAAAATAAAAAAAGAAAAGGCTCAAATGTTTACTTATAAAAGAGGATACCATGTGTTATACTGCTACAATGCCAAGGCTGGCTAACTGTTCCTATCAAGGGCCAGATAGTAAATATTGTAGGTTTTGGTAGCTGTTTGGTCTTTGTCTCTGTTGTAATGACTCAACTTGGCCATTGTGTCACAAAGCAGCCATAGGCAATTTGTAAATGAAGGCATACTATATTCCAATACAACTTTATGTACAAAAACTGGTGTTAGGCAAAATAGGGCCATAGTGCATCAACTGATGCTGTACTGTAGTGAAAAATGAATGAACCGCTGTCAAGATGGATAAATCCCACAAATACAATAGTGAGGGAGGAAAGCAAGCAGTGATGGCGCCAGGAAGCAGACAAATGCCTTGGCAGACAGGAGCGAGTCCCTGGTGAAACCCCACCTCCAAGCCAAAGACAGTTTAAAGCCTGAAAGCCAAGCTACAAGTCAAATCCACGGACCGGATTGAGAAACTGTCTCCTTATTTGGTGCACTTTCCTCTGATGGATCCCCACCATCACCTATTTTACATATACCTACTCTTTCCTAATTGGTTTTCTACACTGTCATGCCCACCTTTAAGTAGTGTCTTCATTTTAACCTTTTTTGCATAGTCACAAACCAATCAGCATGGACTCCCCATTCTGAGTCCATAAAAAGCCCTGGACCCAGACACACCGGGAGAGAAAACCACCCTGCATCCCTTCTCCACTGAGAGCTGTTCTACCACTCAATAAAATTCTTCTCTACCCCCACTCACCCTTCAAATTGTCAGCATATCCTCATTCTTCTTGGACATGGGACAAGAGCTCAGGAACCACTGAATGTGGGTACAACATATAATGCAGGTGGGCTGAATGGGCAGGGTGCCTCCAGGAGCAGACTTGGGGTGCAGTAAGGCCTGGGCGGGGCAGGGAGCATCACTGCCTGTGGAGGTACCCAACTGGCAAAGTGGCCCAGAAAAATCCTGTGTCAGTAGTAGGCTATGTACCATACTATATACCATTAATATGAAGTTACCCATGCAAGAGAATGCTACTTATCATAGCAGGATAAAAAACATATATATACGGAAAGAAAAAAAAAACTTTAATGGGAATAAACAACCCCAAGTCCAGGGCAACGGATGCCTCTGGAGAGAAGAGAAGATCCCAAAGGGGCATGGCTGGAATTTCTAATTATATTTGGTAATATTTTATTATTTTAAAATTCTGAAGCAAATACAGCAACACAGTGATACATTTTTGAAACTGGATGTTGGGAATGCAGGTGTTCATTTTACTTTACTTTTCCTTTTCAGTATGTTTGAGAAACTTCACTAAACATTTTTTGAACATCTAGTCTAGCAGAAATGTTTCGGTGAGCACTCACTTTCCTTCCCTTTTACTCTCCCATCATAAAGCTCTCCCTGGTCCACAAACACCTCTTAATATTTAGTATCTTTCACACTCAGGGGCATAGTTGCTCAGGAGACATAGCTATATCCTTGTATACAACCACACCTAGCATTCCACCTTGTCAATGACTCCTCATAAAACACAGTGTAATCTCCCCCATCCTTTGCAGGGCAGAAAAAACAGAAGCAGAGGATGGTAGAGGAACACAGTCCAAATCCAGCAGCAAGCCACAGAAAAATGCCTCCCAACCATCAAAATATACATCACAATGTTCATGCCTTGAAAGTGCCAGGAGCTTCCTCAAGGAAAAGGCCTCAGGCCATCACCTCTCTCAGGGTCTATGGCTTCTCCATTTACGTAAATTCCAACAAGTTCTGTATTCCAGCTCCCAAGGACAAAGCAAGTAAAAAGGGAGAGGGGATGCCACTTACTGCCTTGCAGACAAACTGGCAGCAAGAAATAAAAGCTGACAGCCGGAGAAGGGGACAGAAAAGCTCTAAAAAGCAACCTCAAGAATTCCAAAAGCTAAAAATTTGATGACATGGCAGTAGAGAGTGGAAAAATAGATAACAGAGACTGGGAAGGGTGAGCAGGGGGAAGGGAGGAAGATAAAGAGATGAAGAGAAGTGGGTTTAAAGGATACAAACATACACTGAGATAAAAGGAAACCAGAGCAGGGTGAATATACTTAACAAAAATGTACTGCACTTGGGTAATGGACACCTAAATACCCTGACTTGATCACATCATGCATTATGTGTATGTAACAAAATTTCTCCTGTACTCCATATATATGCATAAATTTAAAAAATAAAAATATTTTAAAAAGAATTCCAAAAGCACAACAGCCTAGAATAGTTCAAAAAGAGACTAGAAAGTTCTAAAAAGGAGCCAAAGGCAACCCTGTATTATAGCCTGGTCTAAAAATTAATGTTCCTAAGAATGACCCTGTGCTGTCACCAAAAAAGGTACATATTGACAAAGCCAAGATTTGATACATCTCAGAGAGATTCCTGTTGATGGTGTTGAAAGGCATAAATATTCAGTTATTAAGCAGACCTACTTAACCAGAGTGGCAGATCTCTCCAAAGACCCCAGACAGCTCAGATTTCACTACATTTCTTCCAGAGCCTCTGCAGCTATTTACTTGGCTCAGCCAGATTTCAGAATGATTATATTTGGGACTACGGTAGACAATCTTAGGGGTTTCTGTGGTCCCATGGGGCCTGGTCCAGGACCATGGAAATAGTAAATGCTCAATGAACAGATCATAAACAGACCAGGAAACATTTCATCCTCTGGGATGTCATGTTTCACTATGTTTTAGCCATATTTAACGTGCTCCAAATATTTGTTTTCTTTGTCCTTGTTGTGGCTTACCAGTCACTGAGAAATGTACTATGTTACTCAGTTAACTGGGGAGAGGAACATTGTATTTTACAATATTTATTTCACTAGGGGTGGAAAAAATTGTCTGCAGAGTCAACTTCAAAAACTGAATCATAGGCTCAAAAGCTCCTTGGTTATTATTACCCCAAAAAACACAGGGTTCTAAAGCTCTATTTCCCAAGCCACAACACTCAGGAAAAAGAACTTGTCTCTCTCTCCGGCAGAGGGAGGGAGGGAGGCAGGAGTGAAGGGAACCGCTTAGTGGTTAATTAAACTGGCAGGGTTTACTTCAACCACATCTAAAAGATGGGTTTCAAGGCATCTAAAAGAGGGACCACTGCGGTCTCCCAAAAGCAACTGACCAGCTTCAAGACAGGAAATGAAGCAATCTGTCTACAGTAGGACTTAGGAAATGTACCCTTTAATTCATTTAAAGTCTGTGAAGTTGGCTCCTCTCCTACCTCAAACGGTCTTGACAAAAACACATAAATGAGAAACTCCTTGTCATTAGCCCCCACAATTCCCATTGGCTCCTCCATCCTGAGATGGTCACTACTCACTTCCCAACCTCATAGCCTCCACACGGTCCTTGTCTTCCCAGCCGCAATTTCCCTGGAAACCAGGCAACTGAGGGAGAGGGGGCTGCACTGAGACTTTCTCTTCTAGAGCATAGAGGGCGCCTGGCCCCAGGAAACCAGAGCCCACTGAAGCAGTCTCCCTGCAAATCATCCCGACAACAAACCCTGCACCCTTTGTGACTTGGAAAATGCTCGCTGCCTTGACCTTGGCTTGTCTATGGACACCTGTCAGTTCCTCCTTCCAAAGTCTGCTCAACAGGTCCTCTGGGCCTCTCCCAGCCCCAAGGCTACCAGGTCCCCCAGCCTCAGCAGCCTTTCCCCCTCCAAGACAGAACATACTCTATGTAGAGCCGCATTCTGCACATGGAACTACTTCTGTGTCTGTAGGAGAGGAAAGGGCCGCCACTCTGGGCAAGCAGGCAAGAGGCAAAAATACTTCAGTCTTGCTTCCCTTTTCCTCAGGCTCTAAGGACTCAAAGGATTTTAATTTTCAAAACCCCTCTAGAGTCAGTGCAAGGGGCCACTGGCAGAACTCAGTCATTGCTAATGGTAGTCTGTTTCTTCCTTGTTGGTAAAGGCTTCCTGGACATGGTTATCTCCTGTCCAACACCCAACCCTGCCTTTTCCAGGGAACAAGTCCAGTATCACTGCTTCGATCACCACCTTTCTGTGGATAGCTCCCTAAACCTTCCCCCAGAAATAAACATCTTTCTCCTACTGCCTCATGGGTTCCTCTGCCTGAACACCCTCTCACCTCAAACTCTGCATGTCTGAAACTGACATTCTCCCCTCTGCTCCTAGCCTCTCCCTCTTCCTGTGGTCCTACTGCTATGAAAGTGCCACCATTTCCCAGTTCCCCAGTCTCCAGTCATGTGATCTTCTTCCTCTCCTCATCCTGCATCAGCTCTGTATCAACTGCTTCTCGCTGAGTATAAAATATAACCTTTTATAATCTCAACTTTTTATGATCTGCCCCAGCTGACAATTCCAAGCATACATTTTGCTGTAGTGGTTAGAAGTGAAGGTGTGAAGCCCACCTGGGCTCAAATTTCCGCCTACCACTTCACTAGCTATATGATGTTGGAAAAATTATTCAACTTCTCTAAGCCTCAACGTCCTCATCTGTAAAGTGAGGACAAAAATAACGTCTCTGTCATAAGCTTTTATAAAAATTAAATGAGCAAAGCATGGAAAATAGCATGTGGGCCATAGTAGGTGCTCAATAAATGTTTATTATAATAATTATTAGCCAGGCATGATGGCTCAAGCCTGTAGTCCCAGCACTTCAGGTTGCTGAAGTGGGAGGATAGCTTGGGGCTAGGAGTTCGAGACCACTCAAGGCAGCATAGCAAGACCCCTTCTCTAAAAAAAAAAAAAAAAAAAAGTTTAAAAATTAGCCAGGCAAGGTGGCATGCACCTGTATTTCTAGCTACTTAAGAGGCTGAGATGGGAGTATCAATTGAACCCAGGTGTCTAAGGTACAATGAGCTATGATTTCACCACTGCACTTTGGCCTGGGAAATAGAGTAAGACCCTGTCTCTAAAACATATGTATTGGGCAAAAATTAGCTGGGCGTTGTGGCACACGCCTGTAATCCCAGCTACTCAGGAGTCTGAGGCAGGAGAATTGCTTGAACCCGGGAGGCGGAGGTTGCAGTTAGCCAAGATGGTGCCACTGCACTCCAGCCTGGTGACAGAGTGAGACTCCATCTGAAAAAAAAAAAAAAATGTATTGGGAATACACATTCATATAACAGTTAAAAGTTCAGGCTCTGTATTTATACCGCCTAGGTTGATACCTCAACTATGCCACTTACTAAGTGTATGAGTATGGGCATGTTATTTATCCTTTCTATGTCTCTATAAAAACGAGGTAATAATACTATCTACCTAAAATGAGATCATCCAGGTAAAGCATGTAGAAGCAGGCCATACACAAGGTAAGTGCTCAGTAACTGTCAGCCAAGCAGTTCACTTGCCCTGAAAGTTTGTATATTATACAGGCAAGTCAATATGCCGTTATGAGAAAGCATGAGAAGTACCATTTATTCAGTATATGTTTGTCGCTTACTAAGGCTGAGCCTGACAATATACATGGCACTGGAAATATAGCTGTGAGCCACACTATAATACCACCTCATGGCTGTCACAATGTAGTAGGGAAGACAGTACGTGTGGAGAAGGATGAAGCAGGGGACAGAAACAGAGTGTGAGACTGGGGAGGAGAGGGGTCATTTTTCATAGGGTGGTCATGGAAGGCCTCTCTGATGAGGTGACATTTGTTTGAAGAAGGTCCCGTATGGTCTAAGAACACACAGGAGGATGACCCAGCCCAGCCTTGGCAAACCAGAAAGATTTCCAAAGGAAATCAGTCATATAAGAGTCTTTAAGGAGACCTTGATGATGTAGCTTTGGAATACTGAGAGGAAAAATTCTCCTGTTGACGCTTTTAGCTCGGCTAGTCCACCCAATAAAAGACACAGCTTTCTGAGGCTACAACTGATGAACTGGCTGAGAGGTGAAGAGGAAACGGGGACTCTCATCTGGATTGACATGAATAGAGCTACAGAAATATGCCAGCAGTGTGGAGCTCTGTGCACAAAAACACAGACATACTAGCTAAATGATTCAGTGGTGCTCAGAATTCAGGCAAGAATTTGTCATCAGTAGAGGGATACAGTCCAGGACACAGTGGTTTTTCTGGGCACAACTACACTAAAAGCTGTAGCAGAAGATCTTCAGCTTGAATCAGTTTTCTATCGTGCTCCCCCAGACACCCTGCCGTTTCAGTTCTTGGCTGGAGTCCTCGTCCTTACTGAATGAGGACTGGGGTGAGGGCCGTGCTGCCAGCCAACCCAGGGTTTCACCTCCAGCCAAGAACGTATGAGGACAGCGGAAGAAAGAGGCCAAACAGCAAAAAGCAGAAAGGAAAAAAAGTCAAAGGGCAAAATCTCAGCATTGTGAAGCTCTAAAAGAAAATACTGATTTTGGGGGGCTGGGTGGGGTGGCTCACACCTGTAATCCCAGTACTTTGGGGGGCCAAGGCAAGCAGTTGGCTTGAGCTCAGGAGTTCAAGATCAGCCCGGGCAACATAGCAAAACCCCATCTCTACATTTTTTTTTTTTTTTTAATTTGGCTGGGTGCAATGGCTCATGCCTGTAATCCCAGCACTTTGGGAGGCCAAGCAGGGTGGATTTCTTGAGGCTAGGAGTTTGACACCAGCCTGGTTAACATGGTGAAACTCTGATACTACTAAAAATACAAAAAAAAAAAATTTAGCCTGGTGTGGTAGTGTGCGCCTGAAGTCCCAGCTACTCTTGGGAGGCTGAAGTGGAAGAATCACCTGAGCCTGGGAAGTCAAGGCTGCAGTGAGCTGTGTTCGTACTACCGCACTCCAGCCTAGACAATGAGAGCGAGACCCTATTTGGAAAAAAAAAAAAAAATTATATATACTGGGTTTTTGCTTATCCTCACTCCTGAGTGCAAAATGAATGCTAAACCTGGAAAACACATGTCTGCAAACCAAAGTTCTTTAAAAATATAACTCTCTAGTTATTTTTGTTAAAGTCAAGACATTACCAAACAGAACCACTTCTTCAACTTTTATTTATTTCTTCTCACCATTTCATTATGGAAAATTTCAAACATATACAAAAATACGACTGGTTTATTGAATTCCATGGGTTTAACAATTATCAACTCACTGACCATTTTGTTTCAATCCCTGATGGAACTGGCTTGAAGTGCATCCCAGATAGCACATAATCTCTTTATATACTTCAGTATATATTTCTAAAAGGACTTTAAAAAATAGACACAATATCATTCTTACATATTAAAAACAAATAATAATGCCTTAATATCAAGTATCAAACCACGATTTAAATTTCTCTATCTCAATTTTTTTAATAGTTGATTTGTATGATCAGCATTCAAATATGGTCCACACATCACATTTGCTTAATTTGTCTTTTACTCTTTCAATCTATAAGTTCCCTTTTCCTCTGTTTTTTCTTAGAATTTATTTATGAATGAAACCAGGTCTTGAAGAATTTCCCACATTCTGTATCTAAAAGTATGCCTCCCTGTGGGGTCATTAACATATTCCCCTGTCCCTGAATTTCCAGTAAACTAATGGTTAGATTTAGAGGCTCAATCAGATTCAGGTGGGATGTTTTTGGCAGAACAATCTCATAATGGTGATGTGTATTCCTTTGCACCGCATCAGACGACTGTCTTTTTGTGCTGCTGAAACTGGCTTATGGAAGTTCCTGCTCCAGGTCAGATGCAGTCATCACACCTCACTCTGGCTTTCCCACAGAATATCACTTAAAAAACCTGAAGAGAATGCATGCAGTAGCCGTGAAGGGTAATTTGGAGCAGGCCAAATGGAGAATAAGACCAAAATTTAAACTATCACCAAAATGGTGGTGAGTTTACCGTATTTTCTCCCTTTTGGAGCCCCAGGAAACTGGAAAGAACCAGAGACACTAAGAAGAGAAAGGAGCTCAGAAAAGCTAACCCATAAAACTGTTTACAAACTCCTAGAATGATCCCCTCAAGCTGCATGCACATGGACCTGGTCCTAATCAGCACATCAAAGACTGAACTCACAAACTACTGGTAAGGGCACAGGCAGGATACATCCAAATAGCATTGCAAAAACAGCGTGAAAACGATTGTAACCATAGCCCACAGAGGCTGGTAGAAACCTGTGGCCTGACCTGCCCGGGTCATTTACCTACGAAAACACATACATAAGCACTCCCCCTAGGCTTCAAATAAGACCCAGAGTGTCATACATAATAATCAAAATATCCAGAATATAATCCAAAATTACTTGTCATATTAAGAACCAAGAAAATCTCAATTCATTTGGGTTAAGACAATCAACAGAGAAATGCCAAGATGACACAGATGTTGAAGTTATATGATGAAGATTTTATAGCAGCTATTACATAAATACTCGAGTAAGCAATCACACACACTCTCAAAACAAATGGAAAAAAAGAAAGTCTCAGCAAAGAAAGAGAAGATATAAGAAAACCAAAAAGACATTTTAGAACAGAAAGATACAGTAACTGAAATTTAAACAACTAAACAAAACAAAACACTATATAGGCTTGAAAGCAGACTGGAAATGATGGATGAAAGAGTAAGTGAGCTTGATGACAGATTAATAGAAATTGTCCAATATGAACAATCAAAAGAAAAAGGAGTGATTAAAAATGAACAGAGTTCTGGTGTGGTGACTCACGCTTGTAATCTCAGCACTTTGGGAGGCTGAGGTGGGCGGATCACTTGAGCTCAGGAGTTTGAGACCAATCTGGGCAACGTATCAAAACCCACCTCTACAAAAAACACACACACACAAAAAATTAGCTAGGCATGGTGGTGCATGCCTGTGGTCCCAGCTACTCAGGAGGCTGAGGAGGGAGGATCACTGGAGCTCAGGAAGTTGAGGCTGCAGTAAGCCATGATCGCACCACTGCACTCTAGCCTGGGTGATGGAGTGAAACCCTGGCCTACCCCCCAAAAAATAAAAAAATAAAAACTCACAGAGCCTCAGGGACTTGTGGGACTATAAAAACAGATCTAACATTGTTGTCATTAGACTCCCATAAAGAAAGGAGAAAACGTATAGTACTTTAAAAATATTTGAAGAAATAATAGCTGAAATGTATAGCAAAAGACAAAAACCTACAGATTCAAATAGCTCAGAGAACCCTAACAGGATAAACTCAAAGAAATTTATACCCAGACACGCTATGATCTAACTGATGAAAACTAAAGACAAAAAAACAAAAACAAAAAAAAACTTCAAAGCAGCTAAAGAAAAATGATGTATAATCTACGGGGAAAGAACTTGAACGACTGTAAATTTCTCTTCAGAAATCGTAAAAGCCAGATAGAAGTGGCATACTTAAAGTGCTTATAGAAAAGAACTGTCAGCTCAGAATTCTATATGCAGTAAAAATATCCTTTAGGAATGAAGGTAAAATAAAGACATTCTCAGATGAAGGCAAGCTAAGATAATTTGTTGCCAACTTCAGAAGAATTGCTGAAGAGGTTCTTCACAGAGGAGGAAAATGATACTAGAAGAAGACTTGGCAATATCAGGAATGAAGGAAGAGTGATCAAATGGTGAATATCCGGGTAAATACAATACCTTTGGAACTCTTCAAAATATGTTTGAATATTTAAAGCAAAAATTAAAACACGGTCTTGTGGGGTGGCTTGTGTACACAGATGTATTATATAAGACAACTATACTCTAAAGTGACCTGGAGAGTGGCGAGGTTTCTATTAATACATTCTACTTGAAGTGAATCCACACTGATTCAAAGCTGTCTGTGAAAAGACTGACTGGTAGATTCAGGAGTTTTTAGCCTGATCTCTCCATTACGAAGGCCCCATCCATTTTTTACCTAATGGTTTTAAGCAGTCATTGATGATCATTACCTAGACCCATTTTTCATTAGGAGTTACAAAATGAAGATACTCTAATTTCTTTATTCTTCTATTAGCTGGTATTCTTCAATAAAAAATAACCTTTTAAAGTCAGCTATTTGATTATTCTGAAGTATAATTCACATGGGAATGAGGGGATAAATAGTTTGACTCATACTTTTATTTACCACTTTCCAAAATAGTGAGCTAGAATCACTATTTTTTCTAATTAAAAAAAAATTGTATTTACTTATTTATTTTTATAGAGATGGGGTCTTGCTATGTTACCCAGGCCGATCCTGAACTCCAGGGCTTAAGCAATCCTCCCACCTCACATTCTTGAGTAGCTAGGGCTAAGACGGGTACCCCACCTCGCCCAGCTTCAGAACCAGTTTTTAAATGGTAGCTATGTCAGAGGAAGATGCTGGCTTAATCCTCATTGGCATAGTTTGGAATAGGTATAATTTACTCACTTAGAAAATTAAAGACAAGTCCAGGCATGGTGGCTCATGCCTATAATCCCAGCACTTTGGGAACCCAAGGTGGGAGGATTGTTTGAGCCCAGGAGTTCGAGACCAGCTTGGGCAACAGGGTAAAATGCCATCTCTACACACACACAAAAATTGTTTTTTAAATTAGGTGGGTGTGGTGGCACGCCCCTGTGATCCCAGCTACTCACAAGGCTGAGGTAGGAGGATTACTTGAGCCCAGGAGGTTGAGGGTGGAGTGAGCTGTGATGGCACCACTGCACTCCAGCCTGGGTGACAGAGCAAGACCTTGTCTCAAAAAGAAAGAGAAAATTAAAGACCAATGTCCAAACATTTAAATCATATAAGGTCTTTAATTATGGCAGGGAACATATAGGATGACATAATCATTTAGAATGCTTATACTATAATGTGTCATACTTGCATTTTATTGCCATTGGATTATTCCAGGATGTGTGTGTGTGTGCGTGTGCGTGTGTGTGTGTGTGTGTGTGTGTCTGTGTAATTTCTCCCTTAGATTATAAGATCCCCATGTCCCCATGGACAGCAGGAAGCAGAGATCAAGCTGATACTCACTTACTAAAGGATTAACTAAAACGCAAAAGAAGAATATTGTAAGTCCAAAATCAAAGGCAAAATCCTAGTAACTATGGTCTTCTCTTACAGTTTTGTTTTAAACCACTATTTTAAAATATCAATTACTCTGTGCCAGCCACTATACTGAGTACTTTTCAGTTATTATTTCATCTAACTCTCCAGCAATCCTGGGAAGCAGGCTCTCAGCACCCCCAGTATGGAGACCAGGAAACCGCTATGCAAGAGATGATGTGGCATATCTGACTCATGCTTCATTAGGGTACAGCACAAATCCAAACCCAGAGTCTGGGTCCAGAGCCATTTCTCCCAGTTACACCCCTATCCTCTTAGTGATACACAACCTCCCTGCTAGGGTGCATGTCCATCACTCTGCTAACCACACAATCATCTCCTGGCTGTGCCGGATTCCTGACACTTGAGGCCCAGAAGATGAAATAAGGCAACAGGACAAAATGCAGGGGAGAGTTAGAAACTTCCTGTGCCCCTACTGGGAAGGGACAGCCATGATTTCTCCCTAGAAAGGCATAAATGACGTAGAATACAGTCATCCTCCTTGTCAGAAACTTAAAATCGAGCCAATGAGGTAGGAGGAAGAACATAATCTATCAAAAGAATCACTGAAGTCATTAAAACTTATGTTTGGAAAAAATTAATAATGTGAAAATGGTCACAATATACAGGACATTGCAAGTAAGTACATTGTGCTTAGAGAAGGCGGCTGTGTGTGTGTGTGTGTGTGTGTGTGTAGAGAAGAGGAGAAGGAGTGAGAGAAAGGTGGGGAGGAAAGTGGGACAGATGGGAAGAGAGGGAGGAGGAGAGAAAGGGAGAGAGAAGACAAGAAGAGAGAGAGAGGGAGAGGGGAGGGAAGGGGGAGCAGAGGGGAGGGAAGAGCTGGCACACAATGGGATAAATATTAATAGTGTCTCATTCTAACTTATGGGATATGGGCAGTTTTGCTTTCTTCTTTATACTTGTTTATATTTTTTAAGTTCTTTACAATAATCAGAAGAAAAATATTTATTAAAATATGCCGTGGGGGTATAAAAAGGGATGAATAGGACAAGCACAGAAAATGTTTAGGGCAGTGAAACTATTCTGTATGATACTATAATGGTGGCTACGTGTCATGATATACTTATCAAGATCCATAGAATGTTCAACGCCAGAGTGAACCCTAATGTAAATTATGGACTTGATGTGTTAACACAGGTTTGATTGTAACAATTGTATCACGCTGGCTGGGGATGTTGATAATGGGAAAAGCTGTGCATGTGCTGGGGCAGAGGATTTGGAAAATCTCTGTACCTTTCTCTCCGTTTTGCTGTGAACCTCAAACCGCTCTAAAACATAAAGTCATATATATATATATATATATATATATGCACAGAAAATAAATGTGTAAGTTTGTTCAGAGCCAATGATAATTATGAAGGCTCAAGTAGTCTAAACATTTTGAGGAATGGGGAAAGAAGAAGAAACAGTGACCAGAGTGACCAGTGGCAGGCATGAAGCAACCTGATGGGTGAGCTGGGCCAGTATTAAAGGCAAAGAAGAGATGCTTGAAGGTCACTGAGGCTGCTGTACGCAAAGTCACTGTGGACAGCAAGATGCTAAAAGGAAGGATCTGCATGTATCCAAGGCAAGGAGTAGTTAAACCCAACAGCAAGACTGCCAAGGTGCAAGGTGAGAGGGAGTGAACATGAGTGTGTGTGTGCATGCACATTGATACCAGGGGAATATTATACAGCAGGTAAAACAAATCAGGGTGGTCACAGTCAAGGAGGACATTAACTTCATCTATGCTACTTGAACTGTTTTCTCAAGAATAAATTTTTATAGCATGCATACAACTAACACATAAACACTTTTTTTTGAGACAGGGTCTTGCTCTGTTGCCCAGGCTGGAGTGTAGTGGTGCCATCTCAGCTCACTGCAGCCTTGACCTCCCAGGCTCAAGCATCCTCCCACCTCATCTTCCTGAGTAGCTGGGACTAGAGGCATGTGCCAGCACGCCCACCTAACTTTTGTATTTTTTGTAGAGATAGGGTTTTACCTTGTTGCCTAGGCTGGTCTTGAACTCCTAGACTCAAGCAATCCTCCCTCCTCAGCCTTCTAAAGTGCTGGGATTACAGGTGCAAGCCACCACACCTGGCCAACTTTTTCAAGAAAAGAATTCAAAGTAAGAAAAAAGTAAGCGAGCACATAAACATTAAGTGTTGTATTAGTCAGATGAGGGTTTGAATGAACCTAGAAATTACTCTACTTCTTATGAGCTATGTGACCCTGGATCAGTTAATGTACTTCTCTAACTTGAAATTTCTTATCTGTTAACTAAGGATAATAATACATCTGCATTTGCAGAGCTATTGTCATAACTGAAAATACAGCAAGCCTCAGGCTCAGCGCACTTGGTATAGAGCCCCTGATTAATGGTGGCTGAACATTTACAGATTTACACAAGAAGTGGGAAAGAACAGAATCTGGGTAACAGAAGAGAATGCCTGAGCTTCTAGGTATAAGAAGCACATGATGAGCGTGACCAATGTGGACAAGTTGGGGTGGCGGGAAAGAACAAGGGATCACAGTGTTCAAGTGTGCAGCACTTACTGCAGTTCTCTTCATCGCTGCCATCGGGACAGTCCTCAAACCCGTTGCACCGGAAGCGACCAATGATGCAGTGGATGCCGCTAGCACAGGGGAAGAAGGTTGGGCCACATTTAGACTTAGCCTTGGCTGCAGGAAGAAAAAGAAACAGCAAGACATCAGGAGATGTTCTCAGATGACTGCATGCTCATCCCACTAACACTGAATGTGAAAATGAGTCCACTTAAGATTTATCTTAAAGTTCCTGAAGCTTTCTTCTCATTACCACCACCCACCTCAAACACCCAGCCAGATTGGACACCCACACGCCACATTGTCTAGAGAGGAATGCTTCAAAAGTACCCAAGAGGCTAACATAGCCCCTGCACCACAGCAGGTGCCAATCAAAATGTGCTGAACGAAGCCATGAACAAAGTACAGGTAAGTAAATGGATGACGAGTAGATGAGGGTGCTGAAGCACCAATCAAAATTCATTCCCTGAATGTCAAAGGAACTGTAATCAACATTTAGTAAGTATTCACCATACTAGGGAGTGTGCTGAGAGCTTTGTATGGATCATCTCATTTAAACCACCCAGCAATCACCCAATGGGATGATGGGCAGAAAAGAGGTAACAACAGAACTGAAACTGCTACGCTTACAAAGACCTCCTTGCAAGGCTGGCTCTTCCTTGGCTGGAGTCTGGGAACTTGGATTTTGGGAGACTTTGCATCACCCTAACTAACAAGAGTGGCTCACTGTGCCTAGACTGTTTATGCAGGCAGTACAACTTACACTGAACACCCCTGCTTTCCTTCCTTCTGGGAGGCTATAATTTTGGTACATGCTGAACAGAGGGTGCCTACATGATCAGCCCCTGATAAAAATTCTGGATACTGAGTCTCTAGTGAGTTTCCCTGGTCGATAACATTCCACATATGTTGTTACATTACAACTCATTGCTAGGGGAATTAGTGCATCCTTTGGACGCAACTGGGAGAGGATTCTTGGAAGCCTGAACCTGGTTTCCTCTGGACTTTATTCCATTCGTCTTTTACCCGTGTTGATTTTGCTTTGTATCCCTTTGCTGTAATTAATCACAGCCATGAGTATGATCATATACTGAGTCCTGTGAATCCTCCTGGCAAATCGCTGAATCTGGGGTGGTCTTGGGAGCCCCAAGCAAATGAGTATGGTTCTTATCACCACTTCATAAATGTGCTTTGAGAGATGAAGTGACTTGCCCAAGGTCACACAGCTGGAAAATCAAGCACCGGGTGAGGCCCAGCTCGCAGATTCCAGAAGCCCCGATCTCAACCAACTCAACAGCATTGCCTCTCTCTCTGCCAGAGGCTGTCATTTTTCACAACAGAAGCCAGACTCCTGCTCCAGATAAATTCTTCTTCCACTCATGCTGTACAAACAGTTTTAGCAGAAACTGCTGTAGCTTGGGCTTGATTGAGTGTCGTGCTAAACCAAACAGCCCTGTGGGGTAATGTACTCTCCTGTTAATGGTTCTGGTGCTCTGGCTTGCGATCAGGAGATGTAAGATGAGATCTATTGCTACATCCCAGGTAGCAGGCCCTATGTAGCATCCCTCTTGTCTCCTGTCTTAGAGGCAGGACCCATGGTCCTCCAAGAAGCAAGGGCCATTTCTTTGAAACAAACAGGCAATAAATTATCTTCATGTTCTTGCTGTCTGTAACATGCTGACTTTGGCAAGAGCCAACTCACAATCATCAGGGTTTTAAGAGCTGAAATGTTCCAGGTTTTAAAAACCCATGTGGCTTTGTTTCACCTTGGAACTTCTGTCATGGTACTGGTGCACTCTTCTCAAAGCATAAACTCAGGACAGTCCTGGGTTCAAATTCGAACTCTATTTTTTATGACTTTCGGCAAGTTTCTAAATTTTGCTGGACTTCAGTTTCCTTATTGTGGCATCCTGATAAGTAAGCAACAACAAGTAAGAGGGCCCAAGTGGGGGAGAACAATTGTTCCAAGAAACAACTAATCACAAACCCACTGGCCCAACATCCTTTCATTAAATACCTCGTTCCACAAGTAGGCCCCTCCAGCATGACCCTATAAAACTTTCCTCCAGTCCCTGCCGCTTTGCAGATAGCCCCTTCGCTGCTGTGCTGCCACTTGCACCCATGCAATATATTTTTGTACTTTCGCTAAAAATCTGCCTTTCTTTACCTATGACCGTCTTGGTATTCTTTTACCACCCATGACATCAGCCCCAACCAGTTGCATCCACAACACTTATCAGTAAATTGGAGGTAACATCTACTTCCTCGGGCTATAGTAAAAATTAAGTGAGATAATCTATACAAAACAGTATACAGTATGGTATACAGTAGATGCTCAATTAATGGTAATGTGTATGCTATTTATCATCACCGTCATCATCATCACCATCATTAAGTTCACAGAATTTAAAAACTGATCCTTGGGCTGATAGAAATTTTTTTCTGATGACCAAAGTTTAAAAAGCTTATTATGAAAGGTCTCTATAAACTGATATGAAGTGATTTCCAGGACATACTGATAAGTCAAAAAGTAAAGTACAGCCGGGCGTGGCGGCACATGCCTGTAATCCCAGCACTTTGGGAGGCCGAGGCGGACGGATCATGAGGTCAGCAGATCAAGACCATCCGGGCTAACACGGTGAAACCCCATCTCTACTAAAAATACAAAAAATTAGCTGGGTGTGGTGGCGTGTGCCTGTAGTCCCAGCTACTTGGGAAACTGAGGCAGGAGAATGGCATGAACACGGGAGGCAGAGGTTGCAGTAAGCCAAGATTGTGCCACTGCACTCCAGCCTGGGCGACAGAACGAGACTCCATCTCAAAAAAAAAAAAAAAAAAAAAAAAAATTAAAGTACAAAAGAGTATCTATAGTACTGATGGCAGCAGTGGGCTGTTCAGAGTGGCCGCTGCTGTTGGGTGGCGCAGACACATAAGGTACCACAAGATGGCGACAGTTCCGGGTTCTTCCTCTCTCTCCACACCTGACGCAATGTTAAACCTGCCAAGAAAGACCCAATAAGAAAATAACACCTCCCGCTCCCCCGGCTCATCCCCAGGCCCGCCCCCCAGACCCAATCATCGATACCCACGTAGCCCTAAGGGATATAAATATCCCATCCCAACAGCACTCTCTCTCTCTGCGTGACCTGACCCGACTCTGCTAATAAAGATCTCTTGACTGCGTTTGGCGTGCTCTGGGTCTGCCTTTACTCTTTCATTGGTGCCGTGACTCGGATCGGGACTCCCCACCCTTCAGTGGGATCCCGATCCTTTTCTAGGCCCGACCCAGACCCCAAACCAGTCTTCACCCATTTTCCTGTTCGCCGACCTCTCCGCACAACACCGGCCTCATTTCGGTAAGTCTTTCCCTCCGGGGCCTACCTTTCAGGCAGACCGTTAACAGAGCCCTTCGATCCCCACCCTAGCCGCTCTAAAATGGGTAGAGATCCCATATATTCACGGCTTCTTCCTCCTACAGGACAGACCTAACCTCTGCCTCCCTTGTGAACCCTAACAGCTCCTTGCCGCTCTTAAACTGCCAACCCCTCCCTCTGCCCCCGACTTCGACCCAGCTGACGAGCCCCCCCAGTACCACCACCCTCCGCCTCGCCTTCCGGCTGCCACCCTTCCGGCCGCCACCCTCCCCAACTCGACCCCGCCCCTTCCTCTCCTTCCTCCTCGTCACTTCCGCCGGCCCTCCCAACACCCGCTCGAGATCTCACCATCCCATTCTTGCCCCCCTTAGAGAAGTAGCTGGAGCAGAAGGTATCGTCTGAGTCCACGTTCCCTTCTCCATAGCTGGCTTACCCCAAATTGAAAAACGCTTAGGTTCCTACACCTCCAATTCCACTTCCTACATTAAGGAATTTCAGTACCATCTCCAAGCTTACAGCCTCACCTTCCATGACATCTACACAGTCCTCTCCAACACCCTTCTCCCTGAGGAGCGTAGACGAGTCTGGGAACAGGCTCGCACTTACACAGACGAGGTTCACCAAACGACCCCAGCCTTGCCACTGGGGGCGCAGGCAGTGCCCGAGCGAAAGCCTAACTGGGACTATAACACCCAAAATGAGTAGCAGCCAGAGACCATTTTGCTACCTGCCTAATGGCTGGACTACGCAAAGCAGCCCAAAAGGCAGTTAATTTTGAAAAACTCCATGAAATAATACAAGACAAACATGAAAACCCATCCGCCTTTCTAGACTGCCTTACAAAGGCACTCCAACAATACAGCAACATAGACCCAGAAACCCCCAATGGTAGACAACTCCTCATATCCCATTTCTTTGCACAAAGTTTTCCCGACATCAGACAAAAACTAAAGAAGTTAGACAGAGGCCCCTTCACCCCTCAATCCGAGATATTGGCAATGGCGTTCAAGGTTTATCATAACCAGGACGAGAAAGCAAAGAGGCAAAAATACCAATTATTAGCACAAGCCCTCCAGGCCTCCCCTCGGCCCGTGTCACGGTCGCACGGCATAAATCCTCCAGTCATCCGCCTCACCGTCAGCCCCCTGGGCCCTGTTTAAAATGTGGAAAGGAAGGTCATTGGGTCCGAGAGTGCCCAAATCCCAGCCCCCACCCCCACAGCCGTGTCCTAAATGCCACCAGCCTGGCCACTGGGCCGTAGACTTCCCCGGCTCCCAAAGGGAAGCTGGGCCAGCCCCCAGCCCCACTCCCGACCTCTTAGGACTGGCCATCGAAGACTGACGGGGCCTTGGGACTCCTTTCCCGACACAACTTATCACCACACAGGAGCCCAGGGTCTCTCTAATGGTGGATGGACGCCTCATCACATTCCTCCTTGACACCAGAGCTACCTTCTCGGTTTTGAGGGAATTCTGGGGTGTCGCTTCCCTTTTTGGACCTCCTATAGTCGGGGTTGGAGGCCAAATCATACGTCCGAGAGCCACCCCTCCTCTCTCCTGCACCTTCTCCGGCCATATATTTTCTCACCAGTTCCTAGTCATGCCCCAATGCCCCCTTCCCCTACTAGGAAGGTACATCCCCTCTAAATTCAAAACCTCCATCACGTTTAACCCAACTGCCCTCCCCAGATCCACCCCACTCGTTGCTCACAAAATATAGCTGCCGCTCTTAACATCCCGCGGCATTTCCACATCCCCTATCACCCCCAATCCTCTGGAAAGGTTGAACGTGCCAACCGTACACTCAAGGAAATCCTCACTAAACTGTCATTAGAACTCCATCTAGACTGGATAAAGTTACTCCCTACAGCCTTATTCCAGAAATATAAACTTCATACTCCAGGCCCTCTCTTCTGGCTCTCCGCCTCTTATATCCTCCTCCATGGACTTTCCTCCCCTAGCAGTCTCCTACAACGCTCACAGAAGGTCACACACAAATGTCATCAGCTACACTCAGTGCAATGCCTGGTCCTACCCAGCACAAACCCTAACCATCACCCGCACACTCAAAACTAATTCTCAACAAGTCTTGTCCCAAGTCAACGAGCACATCTCGCTAGGTGAGACCGAAGTACAGTCACACAATTACACTCACCAGTCAACACCATCCCCATACACTCCTCTTGGCAACTATTCCTCAATCAAGGACTTCCTCTCAAGTTCCCACTTCCGACTGCTTCAAGTCCATCAATTCCTCCCTCCCCGGCCCCTGTATACCCCAAGTTACCAAACCCAGTCTCGGCCTCCAGGGAACTGAGTTTTCTCCCTCCCTCTCACTCGCCCGGCCTGGGCCCCTCCTCCTCGCTCACTAAAATCCTGGTACCAGGTGGCCTACGGCCCTTGGCCTTCCAAAGGCCCATCAGTCCTTCCGTTTCGGTGACGATCGACTCAGAAGCTCTGACTCACCACACAGTCGATCGGCTAATAGGGGACGCCCTACCTAGCCCGACGCCGTATATTCCCCTCCTCTCATAATGGGAGGCTCTGCATCCCTGCCGGCCGACTCCCCTTTACAATGTCTCAACATTGGACCTACCACTCTAGTCTCTACTCTCCTTTTCCGAAGGCCTCCAGGCCTACCAGTTTGATCACCCTGAGTCCAATTCTCTCACAGGCCCTTGACAAAAACAAGCCATCTTTTTACCCTTCATGCTCGGTATCTCTCTAACAACTTCTCTCCTAGGCACAGGGTTAGGAGCCACTTCACTAGGCCCAACTTTCAGACTTAAATTTAACCAGCTTCTCCTTAGAAATTATCAACTTTTAGCTACCTGCGAAGACGAAGCAGGCTCCATAGACGGTCTCACAGCCTGCTAACGGCCCTTCAGTCAAACTTCAGTCTTCGAAATGACAACAACACACCGATTCCAGCAGTTCCTCAACGATCTCTGCACTGACAGCTGGCTCATCGCTGATCCATCGTTACTGCTCAGATGGCTTACGGCATTAGAAGATCTATATCTTCAAGGGACCTTCACAGACTACACCCCCCAAGAGGTGTTCACATATAGTGCCCTCCTCCTCAAACTTGTTCTCCTATTATACCCATCATACCCCGTGTCGAACCACCCTAACAGCCCTCCCTAAAACTCTCTTTCCCTCTTACAACGCCCCCACTCAGCAGGAAGTAGCCAGACGAATCACTATGCCCCTCAACCCCCTCTTAAAGAAAACAAAAGGGAGGACTGCTGGGTGGCGCAGACACGTAACGTACCACAAGACGGCGACAGTTCCGGGTTCTTCCTCCCTCTCCACACCTGACGCAATGTTAAACCCTCCAAGAAAGACCCAATAAGAAAATAACACCTCCCGCTCCCCCGGCTCATCCCCAGGCCCAGCCCCCAGACTCAATCATCGATACCCACGTAGCCCTAAGGGATATAAATATCCCATCCCAACAGCACTCTCTCTCTCTGTGCGACCTGACCCGACTCTGCTAATAAAGATCTCTTGACTGCGTTTGGCGTGCTCTGGGTCTGCCTTTACTCTTTCAGCTGCCATCACACCAGCTGCAGTGAGGAAGCATGAACTATGGCGGCAGGAGTGGCGGCAGGAGCAGCAGTGGCGGCAGTAGGTCCCCTGTGCCCTGCGTCCCCGAGGCAGCCGACCACCCCACCCTCACACAGCTTGGTAGGACCCGCTCCCAGACCTGAAGCCTCCGCCACAGTCTTGACCTCTCTCCCCACTGTATCCCAGGGGCCTGCGAGCACCCAGCTGAAGGCATAGCTGGGACTTACGAGACTGGCCCTGGAAGTGTCAGGTTCATTTGTGTGGGGTTGACTGGGGCCGCTGTACCACCTGCACCTTGCCTGCCACCCTGGGAGCCACTGTGATGGGGCTGAGCCAAATCGTCCACTGGTAGGGAAGCAGTGTGGTCAGTCATGGAGATGCAGGCAGAGAGGGGCACTGAGGCAGAGCTGGGCCCAGGGCAGTGCCACACTCTACAATGTCAGCAGGAGCATGGAGCAGGCAGGAGTCCCACCCTTCTGGGCATGGCTGCAGCCACCCAAATTCCAGCTGCAGACGCAGACATCTCTGCACTCTTGGGGGGCCCAGGAAGGGCCCCCCATACTCCCACAGGCTCAGAGGTGTCTGCTCCACCTCCCTGGCCTCTCCCTGCTGTCAGCACCCACTCAGATCCTGGAGCAAAGTTGAGGCCAAGCCTGGGCACTGTTGCAACCCAGCCGGATGTGTGCACACTCAGGGCAGCACTGACACACCAGCGCCCTGCCACCTCAGCTGCCTCTGGACTTTGAAGACAAACATGGGAGGGAGACCAAGGGGGTGTTGAAGACAGCTTGGCACTGCCCTGCAGGTGCCCCTTGGCACAAACCTGGGCACCATGAAAGGCAGCAGGAGGCAGACATGCTCCTAGATGGAAGGGGCAGGTCCCTGGTGAAGCCCAGTCTTCAAGCCAGGGAAGGCCTGAGGCCTAAGGGCCAGACTGTGGGTCCCACAGACTAGAGTGGGGACTTTTCCAGGCCCGCCCATGGATTAATCGGCATACTTCCTCCCCTCTGAGGCCCATAAAAGCCCCGGACTCAGCCAGACTTGAGGAGACAACGGGACAAGCTGCAGAGAGGAGCTACCCTCTCTGCTGAGAGCTGAACACTCATCAAGACATCCTGGCTAAGGAGAGGAGCTGCCCACTGTGAGCCTCCTCTGAGCTGTTCTATTGCTCAGTAAAGTTCCTCTTTGTCTTGCTCACCCTCCACTTGTCTGTGTACCTCATTCTTCCCGGATGCAGGGCACGAACTACGGACTCGCTGAATGGCACGGCTAAAAGAGCTATAACACAAACAGGACTGAAACATGCTGTTTGCCCACCATGTTGCGGGAGACAAGAGGAGAGAAGAAAGAAGAGAAGAGCTGTGGCCCTTCCGGGAGCCCAGACCTAGGAGCACCCCCAAGCCAGGGTTGTAATACCCTCGTTAGGGCTCTGTGGTTGCTGGAGTCTCCAAGCTTCCAGGCACCACACTGCGTTCCCCAGTGTCAGCCATAGAAGCTGCTTATGGTATGCCTGGTCCAACCACAGCCTTGCAGGGAGCTGGCACCCATGCCAGTGCCTGGAGCTGCCTGCCCCACCACAACTGGCATACCTGGCTGTGCAGTGGCTGAACTTCACACTCGCTCACACAACCCTCACTGCTCTGCAACTGGCTTGCCCTTGGCAGGTATGGGATCTAGGCCAGTAGTGGGAGCTGAGCACAGCCTGCCAGGTCAAGAGGGCAGAGGAGCCCAGCAAAGGCCAGAGCAAAACTTGGGCAGAGGAGCCCAGCAGGCCAGAGCAAAACTTGGGCAAAGACGCCACTGGCCACAGAAATTTCCAGCTGGCAAAGTGATACCCCAAAGCTCCCCTAACAGTACTTTGCTGCCCTCCATATAAGAAAAGAAGGGGTATAAGAAAATATACATGTATTGGCTTATCTGCGCAAAAGAAATACAGGAGGATAAACCAGACACTAAAGAGATTGGTTATCTACAGGGGGTGAGTGGGAAAGGAGTGAAAAAACATGGAGAACTGATATCAGACAAGATAACAGGATGAGAAGGTTATACATTTCTCCGAGTATATCTATCTGACTTAACATATACTTGTGTAAATATACTCAGAGCAGTGTATATCTTAGAACTATGGTAGTATTTTATATACCCCAAAAATAAACACTTAAAATCTATCACATGTGGGGAAAACTAAAAATGAAATATAAACAATAACAAGTAAACATAACTGTATTATTAGTAAATAACAACACCACACTGAAGGGGATGGGGAAGAAAAGAACCAGCCTAAGTAACTCAGGAAAACAGTATGTTGACTAGATTCCATCAAGCTAAAGAAAAAAAAAAACTACAATACTGTACACTAGTTATATTTGTTTCTCCCAAGGGTATGGGTCATCAATTCTGAAACTATCTTCTGGGTGCACTAGGGTGTACTATTGAACAAATATGTAAATATATTGTAAGATTTCTGTCAGAGAAAGAAGTTGCAAATAAAGAAACTGGGAAGGTTAGGCCAGGAGCGGTGACTGACGCCTGTAATCCCAGCACTTTGGGAGGCCGAGGTGGGGGGATCACAAGGTCAGGAGTTCAAGACCAGCCTGGCCAAGATGGTGAAACCTCGTCTCTACTACATATACAAAAAAATTAGCTGGGCGTGGTGGTGGGCACCTGTAATCCCAGCCACTCAGGAGGCTGAGGCAGAGAACTGCTTGAACCCAGGAGGCGGAGGTTGCAGTGAGCCGAGATTGCGCCACTGCACTCCAGCCTGGGCAACAGAGTGAGACTCATCTCAAAAAAAAAAAAAAAAAAAAAAAAAGACAGTGAGAAGGCTAAAGTGAATCCTGAGGCTTTGGTTCATTGAAATTGAACCAAAATTTCCAATGGAAATTTGAAGGAATTGGAGGTCACCATTATGAACTCAAGGTCTTTAAAAATTAGACAGACGGTATGGATGGATGGATGGATGGACGGATGGACAGACAGACAAAAATAAATATTGACTTGTGTGTATGTATGGGATAGTGCACATACATACATTTCCTAGCTCTGTCTGCTGAGAGAGACTAGAAGCAGTACACCTCAACAGCAATAAGCACACCTAGCACCCAGATCTTGGTTTCTAAATACCATTATCCAACAAAGAGAACCAACCTCCTTGGAGAAATGGTTGATTCTGGGAAGAATATACAAATAAGATGAACCCAGAGTATCTTCTGTTGCCAGAAGTGTCGAAATAAAGTAAATAAGTGTCCAAATATCATGGGAGCATGTCAAAAGGACACAGAAGTTAACCTGAAGTTCCCAATAGCCAAAGCTAGAACCATCCAAGCAACAAAATCAACAATGGTATCAGATTATGACACAGAGAATAAAATAAATATCTGAGGCCAACAAAATAAGGATCTAGTACCTGAGACTGATACCAAAATTGTTGAATAAGTAAGTAAAAAGGGGAGAAAGGAAAGTTCTTCCTTACTGAAGACTTCTCATTAATAAATGTAGAAGAGGTGCAGGAAACAGAAAGTCACCACGAAGCAAACACTACTGTTACAGGCAAGATCTGGCATTGGATGCTAAAATTAGAAAATAAACACTTGAGAAACAGGACATGCACAGTGTCAAAGTAGCGTCCCCAATATGTTATTAATTACAAAGAGAAAAACAGTAACTTGACAGTGGAGAAACTTGGTAGATACCACCTCAGCCAAGTGACCATGGTCAACATCATCGGTAATGAGATACATCAACACTACAGTCCCTTCATATAAGACGCTGTGTCAGGGGTCCCCAAGCCCACACAGATTCAATGATTCACTAGGGTAACTCCCAGGACTCAGCATATAATCAAAGCTAAGAGGCCGGACGCAGTGGCTCACGCTTGTAATCCCAGCACTTTGGGAGGCCGAGGCGGGCGGATCACGAGGTCAGGAGATCGAGACCACGGTGAAACCCCGTCTCTACTAAAAAATACAAAAAATTAGCCGGGCGTGGTGGCGGGCGCCTGTAGTCCCAGCTACTCGGAGAGGCTGAGGCAGGAGAATGGAGTGAACTCGGGAGGCAGAGCTTGCAGTGAGCCGAGACTGCACCACTGCACTCCAGCCTGGGTGACAGAGCAAGACTCCGTCTCAAAAAAAAAATAAATAAAATAATCAAAGCTAAGATTTCTTACAGTGAAAGGATAAAAAGGCCAAGGAAAAAGGTATATGAAATGAAGTCACAGGAAACCAGGCTCAAGCTTTCACAAGTATTCTTCCAGGGTAGACACACAGGATGTGCTTAATTCCTCCAGCAACAAGTTGTTGACAACATGTGTGAAATGTCATCCACCAGGGCAGCTCATTAGAGGCTCAGTGCTCATGGTTTTTATGAGAGGCTGGTCACAAAGGCATTCTCAGTACACCAAATTTCCAGACTTTCAGCAGAAAAACAGCATCAACTACACTGTCTGCACAGCCAGTTTAGGCACAGTGAGCCACCATTAACAGTTGGGTAATGGGAAACCTACTGAAATTTAGGTTTCCAGATGCCAGCCAAGGACCAATGTTCCAAGCAGAGTTTTCAAAGGGCAGCAGTCAGGCCTGCTGTGTTAATGCTTTTTCTGCACAGATGGGCATTTTAGCTTCTGTTGGGAAAGTCTACAGTAACAGAAAAGCAGAGGAATTCCATTTTCCAGGGTCAAGTTTGCCCCTCTGCCAGCTCTCCAGCCATCATGTCCTTCCAGACAGGTTCAAGCTTCTGACACATGGTCCCTGATCAGCCAGTCTCGTTCTGGTCACCTTTCGAGGGAATCAGGGAAGAATGCTTATAGGCTTTGCCATCTACGCTGAGAGTGTTTCCTCATAAGCCTCAGCACATCACTCCTCTACTACGAAGGTCACTGCCTTCCCGTTACTTTAGAATAAAACCTAGAGTCATCATGCTGCTCTCCAATTCCAGGCTTTCTCATGAAGGCCATGAAGATCTTCCCATCTTGGAAATCTAACTACACAGGCTTCCTTGTTCCTTCTCAAGCCCAGCTAGCATATTCCCACCTCAGGGCCTTTGCACTCTCTGTTCCCACTGCCTGGAATGTCTTTTTCCCAGGGCTCAGCATGGCTCACTCCTCCATCTTACTCAGTCTCTTGAATCATTGCACTATCTGCAGTAGAACCTATGCTCCCACCTTAGTCGCTCTAACCCTCAAGCCTTCATTTCTTTCCCCTCACAGGACACATCACTACTTGATCTCACCAGTTTTGTATTAAGCTGTTTGGCTAATGCCCCTGCCTTCCAGCCTCCAAGAACGTACGCTCATTTGCATACTTTCATTTACCATTTTTAAAGGAGCTGCACCGTACAGTGCCTACACCATGTGCCTCACAAATATTTGCATAATGTCCAAATGAACCTATAAAAGGAAAGAGTGAGGCTGGAGAACATGGCTAGCATTTTCTGAATGCTTAGTATGCGCTCTCTTTCACGGATATCTTTTTAAGTTCTCACACACACAAAAAAAACATTTTACAGATAAGAAAACTGAGGTCCAGAAGTGAAGTAACTTGACACTGCTAGTAAACAGAGTCAAGGCTCAAATCTTTCCCTTGGCACAGCTGCTCTGCCGCCTCCTTAGATTTCTCTAAGGACCGGCCCAGCTCCAGAGGACTAGGTTTTAAGGGAGAAAGAGAAAAGAGTGAAAATATGAATAATTATAAACGAATTAGCCATCATTCAATTAACCGGCTCTTTGGCTCTGTACTTGCACCCTTTTCAGGAATTACTAATGAGACTTCCTGCCTGGTCAGCATGCTCAGTTGCTGTTTATGTCAAGGGAGCCTGTCCTGTTATGATTTACATTTGCATCGTCACACGCCTGCAAAGCAGATCACAGGCAACCAGCTGAGTGCCTGGCAGAGGCAGAGAGAAGCCTATCCCAGACAACAGCTGTCAGCTGCTCCCTGCCTGCATGACTTGCTACAGGGCTGTGGGGAAGGGGGGTCCTGGGCAAGGCCCCGACTGTCCCTCTCTCACCCCCCATTTCCACAAAGGGGAGATTTCCTCATAGAACTCAGCAGCGCCCAACAGAAGGCGAAAGACTGACCCTGCCTGTCTTTAAAGAGAAGCCCTGGCAAAGGCAGACAGACCTATTCCATCGAATACTTGAATTCACCACTTTTCAAGGATCTGGTCCACAAACTTTTCAAAGCGGCAGCTTTCATTAGCAGGAAGATGGGGACCAAGGGTATCCTGTGGGTTGGGTTTATTTCCTGATCTAAGTCCTCCCCCCACTTTTTAGAGCCTACTTCCCACAGTCCTGGAATTCGCAGACCAGCAAAATAAAAAATAAAAAACTAGATGAGAGTGGAGGAAAGACTAACACAATTGCCAACTTTTTATTTTACACAAAGACTTACAAAAACACCCGCAATGAGCTCTACTTACTAATGCCCTAAATAAACAGCTGCCTTAGCATCCAAAATGCAGGAAGGCAAAGTCTCAGAGTAAAGAACTCTCTACCCTGAAAGGGTAGAAACTTTATAGCTCCATGTTCACTAGATGTCCTTATTTTTCCCATTTCACCAGAGGCCAGTGATAACCAGGTCATAAATCAGAGACAGTCCTGGGACCAATATTTGGGGTCCATGTGAGAACTAGAGGGGGCCAGGAGGCATTCCAGTGTCTCCAGGTTGTGATATCCTAAGGACAAAGACTCGTAACAACTGGGGCACGCAGGCAGCCCACATAGGTGCACTCAGTAACTAATTCTCACATTCCACAGATTAGAAAACTGAGGCCCAAAGAGGCAACTGGACTTGCCCAAAGTCACACAGCTATTTAGGGTCAGACTGGTCTATAGTCCAGTTCTTCTGCTCTTGAGTCCAGCTTCTTTTAACTACACTACACTTTAGGCAAGGTACCCTAGAGCCATACCTGATCAAACCCCTCATCTGGGACAGGTACAGGAGAGACTCCCAAGAAAAAGCCCCTCTCCTACAGGAGCAGAACTTTCCAGGCCTTGTATAGAAGGCTATTCCCCAGACATCACACCTGTAGCTCCCAATCTGCCTGAGAAGGGCTCAGGGCTGCTCAAGGTCCCGGAGGATGATGGAAACTTCAGCGTGGGCTTGCTGTCTCTGGCCACCTCCCCAGACTCTTCCCAGGCAGCAATCACACACAAGAGCTGGACAGAGGCTGCAATGTGGAAGCCTCTCTGTTCCCCCAGAACAGCCATGAAGTCAGCTAATCAGACCTGCTCCATCTCTCAGGCTATGGCAGCAGCTCCTGCTGCAGCTGTGGGTCTGCAGGATCTCTCTTCTAGACCTCTGTGGTTGGCCAAATGAGCAACAGCTACTCACTTTCAACCCCTGCTCACCTCCCACTCCTGCCGCAGGATCCTGCCAGTATGTGGCTGAGAGAGCCCAACGAACGAGGAGCTGTTCCACAGTATCACCACCCTTGCTTTTATCAACACGAGACATAGCTCACTGCGAAAAAGCCGAGCCATGGAGACACATACAAAGACAGATGTAAAATTTATAACAAATTGCCACCACGTGGGGAAGTATACTG
This sequence comes from Symphalangus syndactylus, assembly GCF_028878055.3. NCBI lineage: Eukaryota > Metazoa > Chordata > Mammalia > Primates > Hylobatidae > Symphalangus > Symphalangus syndactylus. The sequence continues at coordinate 20,255,855 of NC_072428.2, forward strand.
TGGACATTTTGGTAAACACGCTCTTATGGCATGGTCTCAAAAACTAGTGTGTGCAAATGGATTGCCCCAGGACCTTGTTAAAATGCATTGGGTCTGGGGTGGAGCCTGGGATCCTGCATTCCTAACAAGCTCCCAGGCAATGCTGCTGGCTCCAGGTACCACACTTTCAATAGCGAAGGGCCACTGTCTTGTTCACTGTGTATCTCCAATGCCCAGAGAAGTGCCAGCCACACAGGCTACTCAAAAATTACTGACTGAATTAATAGGCAGAAATCCGAGCATACAATTTTACTTAAATGCACCCTTAAAATATATGCTATTCTGAAATCTGTTTTTGCTACATAATATATTATGACATCTTTTCTTGTCAATAACAACTGGTACACATCATCATTTTTAATGGCTAAGGGTAACTCTACTGCGTCTATGTACCCATGAATCCCATTACTGATGGACATTTGGGGTGTCTTCAATAAACAATGCACAACCAGATACATACATTGTTTTTCCCACTTGTATATTATCTCGTGAAGGTATAACTGCCAGGTCAAAGGATATGCATGTTTTACATTTTGGTATCCTTTTGACTGTTGACTGCCTCCTCCCCGAGGAACTGGTATTGTCTTCTGGCCACAGATGGCTATGAGAAAAGCCTCCAGCCTAGGATTGTCTGCGATGGGCTGATTCTCTCATGTTGGCAATGACGCTCCTAGAAGCACAAAGGCTGAGAGCATCCTATGGTTCCTCTGCATTTTTGTTAAGTCGCTCCTTAACTGCTCTGCACTCTATTATTCTCCATCCATCTCTGTCTCTTTTCATTTTAACATCTGTGTATTTCATTATTCTGCAGAGTAGGGGACATTCCTGTCTAGTCAAGGAAACCATGACTCTTCTTTTTATCATTCTAAATTTGCACCGGGTACAGGGCATCAATCTTTGCTGGAATTGGTTTCCCTGGGTTGCAGGAATCATGGGAAAATGCAGCGTCCTCCTTCTGCGAGATGCTCCTTGAGTTGACTTTCCTGGGCTACATGGTCTCCTTTGACTAAGGACCCTGACAAAGGGCAAGGGCAAGTTCTCGCTCTTAGGACTGTCCTACTTGCCAGTATTTCTCCAGAATTCCCCATCCTCTGGGGCAGTGTTGCAGAGAACAAGTCAGTGATCCACCTGCAGCAGGATCCCCAGGGACACCTGTGAATATGCAGATTCCTAAGTCTCTCCCCTAGGGGAATCTGCATTTTTACTAAGCATACTAAGGACCCCAATGGGCACTAAAATGTGAACATCCTACTCTGACCGATTCTACCACCTTCTTATACCCACAGAGCAAATGGCCTCATCATTACTTTCTTCCTGATGTTATTGCCGCTCCAAGAATCATGGCTACACAGTCAGTGTGGGACCTACTCTGGCCAGGACTCCTTCAAGCCAAGTCTAATACACCCCAGATAGAGGAGTTACCACGAGATGAATATCCACCAGGAAACAACTGGCCTCTTTATCATCTTTCCCCATTTCAACACTGCTCTCTTCTTCCCCATTTGTGTGCAAGATACAAATTCTACTTCACACACAAAAGCTGTGGGCTCATATACAAATGGTTTTTGTTCAAGCAAAAAGGCCCTTTTTAGAGCTTTGAAACTTACTCAGTTCTGTCTACTTTGTAAGGATTTATATTTACCTGTGCCCAGTAGAAAATAGGATTAAAGAGGCAATAAATAATCTGCCCCTGTTTAGCCAATATCAAAATATTCCTAAGCATTCTATTACCTGTCTGGTGCTGAGTCAGTCGTGTGGGGATTCAAAGGCGAAGCTGACTGGCTCTCTCTGTGATAGTGGAAGACAGAGACAGGTAAAGAAGCCTCTGCATGTAATGCAAATAGTGCCCTGATGGGGGAGCTATAGGATGCTTAATCCCAAACTAGGGAGGAGGCTGGCATCAGAACAGGGTTCTCAGGGGAAGGTCGGTTTCAGCTGAGGTCGGCCACGGTCTAGACGGAAAAGCAGTGTAATATTTACTGCGTGAGGCCTTACTCATTCCCTTTTTCATTCCACTATTACCAATTCACAAACTCTGTGTCGCACCTGCAAAGAATGAGAATACATAGAAGACACCTGGGCCACATTTGAAATTTTAGTGTTTGTGGAATTGTGGAATCAAAGATGTTCCAAGCCGCCTGTGTAAAGCCCTGGAGGCAGAACAATGTGGTAAAGGAGGAACTAAAAGGAAGTCAGTATGAACATGCTTCTCCTATCTGTAAAAGTACCTAGTATCTTTTCATTAATTAAAAAAATTAAAAGTCCTATTTCTCATTTAAAAAAAGTGTGCTATGAACCAGTTACAATTCAGCTCACTGTAAAGATGTGAGAATGACAAGGGCTAATCAAAAGTATATGTTAGAGGCCGGGCGCGGTGGCTCACGCTTGTAATCCCAGCACTTTGGGAGGCTGAGGCGGGCGGATCAGGAGGTCAGGAGATCGAGACCACGGTGAAACCCTGTCTCTACTAAAAATACAAAAAAAAAAAAAATTAGCCGGGGGGTGGTGGCGGGCGCCTGTAGTCCCAGCTACTCGGAGAGGCTGAGGCAGGAGAATGGCGTGAACCCAGGAGGCGGAGCTTGCAGTGAGCCGAGATTGCACCACTGCACTCCAGCCTGGGCGACAGAGCGAGACCCCGTCTCAAAAAAAAAAAAAAAAAACTATATGTTAGAAAAGAAAGTATAAAATTCACATAATTTGAATCAACATGCACAGCTCCCCAAAGTGAAAACCAACATGTGGCCATTGCTAGCGAAAAACTGCAAAAAGCGGTCGATCTGATGTTGCTGCTATTAATATATTCAGTCCTCTAGCTCATTTGGTAAAAGGTCAAACTGTGGTTCCTTTTAAAATAACTTCATGGTTGGGGACAAGAAAGCAAAGAAAGCCTTGTAAAAATAACTGACTTTTAAAAAGTAATCTGCCTGGAGATCTCCAGGAAATCTGGGGGCTAAACGGGGAGTGCCTTTATTGTGGTCCCAAGGCAGATGACAAACAGCCCATAAAGCAAACTCACTCCTGGAATTCTAGCCTTTGCAAAATATATGGCTTGAGCAAAAAGCCCGTTGCTTGTTGCAACAGTTCAGCTCCACATGACTACTGGAGTAGACTCCAAGTTTTATTGATCAGATATTGCAATGTATTATTTCTTCCTAAAATAACATATTGGCTGTTTCAGACGTACACACTGGGGAGTGAAAGAGCAACAGAGCATATGCTAACTGGAATATAAATACAGAAAGAAGGCATCCAGTTGAAACAGCTTTGCCAGAAGATTCTCTTGTAAAAAATTCTTTCCAAAACTCTTCTCGTTTATGCCGAGATGAGGAGGCCTACAGCCTGGGGTTAAGAGGTCAGAAGGACTCAGAGTTAAGAAGCATCCAGGTTTCTGGGCCGGGCGCAGTGGCTCACACCTGTAATCCCAGCATTTTGGGAGGCTGAGGTGGGTGGATCACGAGATCAGAAGATCGAGACCATCCTGGCTGACACGGTGAAACCCCATCTCTACTAAACATACAAAAAATTAGCCGGGTGTCGTGGCATATGCCTGTAGTCCCAGCTACTTGGGAGGCTGAGGCAGGAGAATTGCTTGAATCCAAGAGGTGGGGATTGCAGTGAGCTGAGATTGTGCCACTGCACTCCAGCCTCGGCGACAGAGTGAGACTCGGTCAAAAAAGGAAAGGGGAGCGGAGGGGAGGGGAGGGGAGGGGAGGGGAGAGGAGGAGGAGAGGAGAGGAGGAGGAGAGGAGAGGAGAGGAGAGGAGAGGAGAGGAGAGGAGAGGAGAGGAGAGGAGAGGAGAGGAGAGGAGAGGAGAGGAGAGGAGAGGAGAGGAGAGGAGAGGAGAGGAGGAGAGGAGAGGAGAGGAGGAGAGGAGCATCCAGGTTGCCACCTCAGTTCCACCACGTAATCACTGAGATCTTAGATGAATCACTTAACTTCCCTCAGCCTCAGCGTCCCCATCTGTAAAAGGAAGATAAAGATGGTATAGAACTCCCGAGCTGTTGTGAAAATAAAATGAGATTTTGCCTGTAGAGAATACAGCAAAATGCTTGCTATCTGGTAGAGATTCAGTAATGCCCTCCCCTCCTTCACATGGTTCATGGTTCTACAAATTGCTTTTCACATAGACGGCTAGTCCTGAGAAAAATGAGGTGGAAATCAATGTAATGTTTAGACAGTCTAAGGCTTTGCTCTTTCAGTTATTCGTTCCACCAACATTAATTCTCAAACTCACTTTATGCCACACACAGAACCAAGTGTGGGGGCTGCAAAGAGAATAGAATAATTCTTGCTAGCAAGAGGCCCTTAGCTAAAAAAAAAACACCTGGCCAAGAGAAAGAGAAAAAGAGACAATAAACAGATGGTTGCAATGAGATGTGGTAAGTACAACATTAGCTGTATCAACATTTGCCTTTCAACAGTTAATTATGGCTAGGTGTGGTGGCTCACACATGTAATCCCAGCACTTTGGGAGGCCAAGACGAGTGGATTGCTTGAACTCAGAGCTCAAGACCAGCCTGAGCAACATGGTGAAACCTTATCTCTACAAAAAAATACAAAAAAAAATTTAGCCAGGCACACGCCTGTAGTCCCAGCTACTCTGGAGGCTGGGGTGGGAGGATTGCTTCATCCCAGGAGGCAGCGGCTGCAGTGAGCTGGGACTGCACCAATGCACTCTAGCCTGGGTGACAGAGAAAGATCCTGTCTCAGAAAAAACAATGTTAATTACAGCAGTTAAGCAGTTAGATGTCAGCCTGCCTAGGTTTAAATGTTGTCTCTACCACTTATCGGCCATACGATTTATGGTAAGTTGGTTACCCACTCTGTGCCTCAATTTCCTTATCAGGAAATGGAGAGATGAAAACTACCAACCGCACTCAGTTGTGGAGATTAAATAAGACAAGGTAATAATTACTTGGCACTTTTTCTGGAACAAAGTATTAGCTATGATAGTTAATACTATATTTGCTATTGTTTTATACATTACATCTTATTATTTGATATTACACTACAAAATATAGTATTATAAAATATAAAATGTAGTATTATGTAGTATTGAGTGTTACAGATTATCCAGCATTATTATACAGTATTAGCTATTATTACTATTCCCATTTATTATTATTGTCATTTCAGATACTTTCTGCCCAGCAGTGGATGCTTCATTAATACGTGAGGAATGGCCAGAATGCAAAAGGAACTCAGAAAGAGTGGGACCTGCTCAGCCTGGGGTAGCCAGGGAGTACTTCACAAACCCATGCTATTTTAGTTGGGTATGAAATATTATTAGGAGTATATTAGTGGAAAAAAAAAAAGAGGGAAGGACACTCCAGGCAAGAGGAATGGCATGAACTAAAGCTCAGAGTTGAAACAGGTTATGGCTTGTACAGAAATCTGGGAGAAGTTAGGGCGCCTGGGACACAGGCTATGCGGCAGGAGATGCGTCTGGGAGCGAGGCAGACAGGAGTCTGGAATTATCCTGGAAGCCAACAGACATCTTTCTAAAGGAAAGTGATGTGTCAGATTTGTTTTTTGTGAAGAAACTTTTTATATGAACTCACAAAGATATCATGAGGCTATTGGAAGTCAAGGAAATCTCCTCATCTCCCCAAAAGCCCTGAGGGAGCAGAATAGAGAGAAGCCCATAATACTCTTTGTACTTTTAGAAAGAAAGACACTATAAACCATAACAGAATTCAAAGTGGCTATCATTGACCTTTAAAGTACTTTTATTACGAAGAATGACAGGGGAAAAAAAAACGCAAAATTTCCACCAAGCAAGTTTGGGATTAGGAAATTACAATGTAAAGGGGTTTTAAAGGTTATTTATTTTGGCTATTTGTAATGCACACACATATGTGGATAAAGCGGTTTTTGTGTGCATATACATTGGAATGAAAATTCTAGAGAATTTATAAGCAGGAAACTAAGATATTCCCAACCGCTGCTTCTACAGACAAATCTTGAGGGGTGAGGAAAGATCTAAAAAGATAATAAATAAATGTGGGTTAGGTAACTGAGCCTCTGGAGGCTTTTCACTACTTGGTGGAAAAACTTCCTGACAGTGGATCCAAGTCCCTGGGATTAAGACCAGATGTGGGCACAGAGATTCAGGGAGAATAGAAGAGTTTCCACCTAAAAAAAAAGTATTTCAGTAAAGGTATCATCCAACTGCATGAAAGGTGGTATCTAAGGGATGACTCCTAACAAGCGGTAGAAAAAAAGTGAGAAAAAAAAAAAGAAAATGAGTGAAGAGTGTGAGAATCACAGACAGTTTTCAAGTTTGAATGAACTCAAAGAGGACTCCATTCTAGACCCTTTTCCATCTCACTTAGGCAAGGAGGGTTATCTTTGCCAAAAGAAGAAGGGTTTACTTTTCAGAGCCTCCACCCTCTCCCATCCCCCTGGCTCCTGGCAAACTTTGAGGTTTTCCTTCTTCAAACATCCTCACTTCCGTGGCATATTCTTTGCCTTCGGACTCCAAAGAGGAAGCTCATTTCTGATGAGCTCTCTAGAGGCATCTCTGAAAGGTTTTCTTGGCCCTCCCCACACGATCCACATAAACAGCAGAACCCTAAAACTCAGGTTTTGTCTCAAAACACCTGCAAAGGGCAGATATAAAGGCCTACAATGTGAAGATAAGCCACTGTAACACCCACGGGAACTCAAGACTTCCATTCAGAGACATCAGGGGTGAGTGTGGCAACAGGGCAGAGAGGGAGGGAGGCTCCTTCCGGCTGTTCCCACAGCCTGCACAAGAAAACATTCTGTGTGTCATGATGTAACTTGAAAACAACTCTTTTGGGAAAATAGTACATTAGTGCACCACAAGTCTTGCTAGGAAAGGTTTCACCAAGGCATCCTGAAATTTCTATAATGCCTTCTACATCAGTCACAGGAATCAGAAAATCCCATGGCTATCATCTCTTGGTAGCTATGAGCTAACTTTAACAACAAAATACTGATCCTCAGCTTCTAACTTATCCATAAAAGCAGTGCCTCTCAATCCTGGCTGCATATTAGAATAGCCTGGGAGGCTTAAAAAAATATTTGAGGCCGGGCACAGTGGCTCATGCCTGTAATCCTAGCACTTTGGGAGGCCCAGACAGGCAGATCATGAGGTCAGGAGATTGAGACCATCCTGGCTAACACGGTGAAACCCCGTCTCTACTAAAAATACAAAAAATTAGCTGGCCTGGTGGCGGGCGCCTGTAGTACCAGCTACTCGGAAGGCTGAGGCAGGAGAATGGCGTGAACCCAGGAGGCGGAGCTTGCAGTGAGCTGAGATTGCGCCACTGCACTCCAGCCTGGGCAACAGAGCGAGACTCTGTCTCAAAAAAAAAAAAAAAATTTGAAATCAGGAGAGTATAAGTCGCTATACTAATATCAGACAAAATCGAATTTAAGACAAAAAAAGTTCAGTTCCTACAGTCAAAGTAGAACTTGTATGATAAAATAGCCAATATGTCTTCTACCAGGAAGACATAATTACATGTACTTAAAAACAGAGCCCGAAGATACTTGAAGCAAAAACTGACAGAATTAAAGGGAGAAATAGTCAGTTAAACAATGATAGTTAGAAACCTCAGTACTTCATCTTCAATAATGGATAGAATAACTAGGCTGAAGATCAACAAGAAAACAGAAGGCATGAACACCACCACAAAATGGACCTAATAGATGTCTACAGGACACACTACCCAACAACCACAGAACACATTCTTCCCAAGTATACATGAAACATTCTCCAGGTCAGACCAAATGTTAGGACATAAAACAAACCTCAATACAGTTAAAAGGAATGCAATCATATATGTTCTCCAACCACAATGGAATGAAATTAGAAATCAGTAACAGAAGGAAATTTGTGAAACTCACAAGTGTGTGGAAATTAACATACTCCTAAATAACCAATGGGTCAGAAGATCAAAAGTAAAATTAAAAAATAATTTGAGATGAATGAAAACAAAACCACAACATACCAAAACAAGGCTGAAAGTGAAAGTTATAGCTGTAAATGCCTACATTAGAAAACAAGAACGATTTCAAACTCACACACAAAAAAACTATTAGAACTAGCCGAGAGTGGTAGTGCATGCCTGTAATCCCAGCACTTTGGGAGGCTAAGAAGGGCAGATCTCTTGAGCTCAGGAGCTGGAGACCAGCCTGGGCAACATGGCAAAACTCCGTCTCTACAAAAAAAAAAAATTTAATTATCCAAGTGTGGTGGCCTGCACCTGTAATCCAGCTATTTGTGAGGCTGAGGCAGGAGTATCACTTGAGCCTGGGAGGTCAAGGCTGCAGTGAGCTGTGATCACACCACTGCTCTCCTGTACTCTAGCCTGGGCAACAGAGTGAGGTCCTGTCTCAAAAAAGAAAACAAAAAAAAAAACTATTAGAACTAACAAACAAGTTTAGCAAGGTTGCAGGAGACAAGGTGGATACATCAAAATCAATTGTATTTGTATACACTAGCAATCAACAATCCAAAAATGAAATTATGAAAACAATTCCATTTCCAATAGTATCAAAAAGAATAAAATACTTAAGAATAATTTTAACAAAAGAAGTGTAAGATTTGTACACTGAAAACTACAAAACATCACTGAAATAAATTAAAGAAGACCTAAGTAAACAGAAAGCCATCCCATGTTCAAGAATTGAAAGACTTAAAATTGGTTAAGATGGCAATACTCCCCAAATTGATCCACAGAGTCTACGGAACCCTTAGACTAAAATCTCAGCTAGCTTCTTGGCAGAATGGACAAGCTGATCATAAATTCATATGGAAATTCAAGGGACTCTGAATAGCCAAAACCATATTGAAAAAGAGAACAAAATTAGAGGACTAACACTTCTCAATTTAAAAATGTACTACACAAAGCTAGAGTAATCAAGACACTGTGGTTATTGCCATAATGGTACACATATGGATCAATAAAATAAAATTGAGTGTCTAGAAATAAACCTTTACTTTTCTAGTCAATTGATTTTTGAGAAGAGTGCCAAGAAAATTCACTGGATAGCCTTTTCAACAAATGGCTGAAACAACTGGAAATTCACATATAAAAGAACAAAACTGGACTCCTATATTCCATATAATGGAATGAAGTACTGATACATGATACAACACAGATGAACCTTAAAAACATTATTCTAAGTCAAAGAAGCTAGACACAAAAGGCCACATATTGTATGATTCCATTATATGAAATGTCCAGAATAGGCAAATCTATAGAGACAAAAAGTGGATTAGTGGTTCCCAGGGACTAAGAGAGGGAAGAATGGGGAATGACTGCTAATGGGTACATGGTTTCTTCTTCGGGTGATTAAAATGTTCTAAAATTAGATAGCAGCAATAAATTGCACAGTTCTCTGAACATAACCAAATAAAAAACAAAACTTTCTGGTAAATTCTAAGATCTAAGAAGACTGGTGACATCAGAAATGAAAGAGTTGCTTTTTTCCAGGAAAGTCCTAATTAGCCAAATTCCTCCCCAGGCAAAGTTAGGCAATACTGGGGGATGTAGTGGGGTGGGTGTGGATGACCCTTCTGGTCTTAAAGTTTGAAGTTTACATTTGTTTTATTTCAGTTCCTTCCTCAGGGAAGGACTTTCAGGCCTCTCAAAAAAGTATCAAAGAGCTGAACCTCACCAGATCACCACATCCAGATAATGAAATGCAGAGACCCTCTATTCATCATAATCGTTTCCTTGCCCTTTCCCAGTTCCTGTTTTCTTACACATTGTTACATTTCTTCCCTGCTATACGAAGCTAGTTTTAGTGGGTCAACGTATTAGTCCCTTCTAATAAAGATACACCCAAAGACATACCCAAGACTGGGTAATTTATAAAGGAAAGAGGTTTAATTGACTCACAGTTCAGCATGGCTGGGGAGGCCTCAGGAAACTTACAATCATGGTGGAAGGGTAAGCAAACAGGTGCTTCTTCATATGGCGGCAGCGAGAAGTGCCGAGCAAATAGGGGAAAAGCCCCTTATAAAACCATCAGATTTCACGAGAACTCACTCACTGTCATGAGAACAGCATGAAGGTAACCACCCCCATGATTAAATTACCTCCCACCAGGTCCCTCCCATGACACGTGGGGATTATGGGAACTACAATTCAAGATGAGATTTGGGTGGGGACACAGCCAAACCATATCAGTCAGGGAGATGGATTTGAGACTGACTGAGCTCCCATCTCCTAAGCTGCAGCACCTGATTAAAGGCTTCTTCCTTGGCAATAATCGTCATGTCAGTGATTGGCTTTCTGTGTGTCGAGTAGCAGGACCTAGACCGAACCCCTGGTGTTTCAGTAACAAAAAGAAAGACTTACCTGGCCCCAAAATGTCAATACTTTTGAGGTTGAAGAACCAACCGTGTACTAGGGAAAGGTCAATACTCGGATTTTTTGCCTTTTCAGATTTACAGAAACTTTATATTCTATGTCACATGGGCTATAGCCCATATTAATGGTTAAGACTATAAAGTTATTTTTATCATAGAAATCAAACAGACATGGATTCAAATCCTGGATCTACACCTTACCAGAACTGTGACCTTGGACAAGTTACCTAACTGCCCTAGACTTTTCCTCTCTCATCTGTAAAATGGGATATGAAACAGACCTTACAGAGTAGTTGGGAGGATTAAATGAGAAGATGCCTGTCTAAGGCTAAGAGTTTTTATTACTATAACTACTGTTTTGTTTTTTTTTTAAGTTCCCAAAGTGGCTTGGTATCAGAAAATGGGTGACTGGGTCACCTAAAAATAGGGCTATTTTATCCAGTAACAATTAATATGCAAACTGGCAAATTCTATGAGCTAATAAGCAATTGAAACATACAGCTGATATTCCTCACTACTACATTATAATCTAGCTAAAGAGAGACTTACCAAAGACCCAGTTGCCATAGTAATAAAAAGTTTCTGTGGGTCTTACTGATAAATGCTTTCCATTTTCCAGGCTGGGCTTTATGCACGAGCCCCCTGTGGTCGAGTCTTTTCTACTTACTAAACCTATTATCTTTCTGCTGCTCAAAAACCAATTTATTATAGTGAAAAGAGCCACCCAAAACAGGGCATGATGACAGCCTGTCATTTATTGTGGGTTTTTGTAATGGAGCTCCCCAGTTAGTAGTATCAATTAGCAGCTCAATAAGACATGCAGCTGCTTCTTAGCAGCTCAGTAAGACATATTAAACCACCTTCCATCACCTCCACTATGCCAGGTACCAGCACAAGATTCCTTCATTCTTGGCCAGGCGCAGTGGCTCACACCTGTAATCCCAACACTTTGGGAGGCCAAGGCAGGCAGATCACTTGAGGTCAGGAGTTCGAGACCAGCCTGACCAACATGGTGAAACCCCGTCTCTACTAAAAAAATACAAAAATTAGCCATATGTGGTGCCATGTGCCTGTAGTCCCAGCTACTTGGGAGGCTGAGGTAGAAGAATCACTGGAACCCGGCAGGCGGAGGTTGCAGTGAGCCGAGATTGCACCCCTGCACCACAGCCTGGGCAACAGAGCGAGTCTGTGTCTCAGGGGAAAAAAAAAAAAAACAAAACGATTTCCTCATCTTTACCGTAAATGAGGAAGAGGAAGAAGACACTCTTACTAAATGTTTATTGTGTGTTCTGGGCTTTCATGGACTTTACCCCACTTAGGCTCCACCAAAAAACTGTGAGGCAGGAATGATTACCAACACTGCACAGAAGACAGGAAGCATCACAGTGGTTAAGTAACCTGTCCAGGGACAAACTTTTATACATATATTTATTTGTTATAAGTTAATAATTTATTTTCATAAATTGAGTTGGCTGAGATAAATAAATAGTTTAAAATGCGGAAAATGGGATGTTATAAGGAAAAGCAGAAAAGAAAGGTAATAGACAAAATGCATTCCACAAACTATTATATGATTACTAGTATCAGGCCTCAAATTTTAGTTGAGTTTCCTTGTGGCCAAAACAACAAAGGAAGTATAATCAATAGTGAGGATGGAGAGAAGTATCCAGAACATTAGAAGTGAATTCTTTGTAAGACAAGAGATTTTTGGTGCCCCCACACCATGACCCCATCACACAAGCAAGTAAATCATAAAATGTGAGTCAGTTACAAAATTTGAACCCAGATCAGACTGAATCCCAGTCCTACAAAGGCTACCCTAAGGAGGGATGAGTGTGAATTCATCATTCAAATTCCACATTCATTTCCTCAATAAGCAGTGTGGTGGGGTGATTAAGAGCAACAACTCTGGAGTTGGACCACTTAAGTTAAATCCCAGCTCTGCAACTTGCCAGCTACATGATCTTTGATGAGTTCTATAACTTCTTTTTTTTTTTTTTTTTTTTTTTTTGAGACAGAGTCTCACTCTGTCACCCAGGCTGGAGTGCAATGGCTGGAGTGCAATGGCGCGATCTCAGCTCACTGTAAGCTCCGCCTCCCAGGTTCACGCCATTCTCCTGTCTCAGCCTCCCGAGTAGCTGGGATTACAGGTGCCCGCCACCATGCCCAGCTAGTTTTTTGTATTTTTAGTAGAGATGGGGTTTCACAGCATTAGCCAGGATGATCTCAATCTCCTGACCTTGTGATCTACCTGCCTTGGCCTCCCTAAGTGCTGGGATTACAGGTATGAGCCACCGCACCTGGCTGAGTTATATAACTTCTGATGCCTCAGTTTCCTTATCTGTAAAATGAAGATGCCAATCATGTTACCCATCTCGCAAAACTACTTTGGAGATTAATGTAAAGCACTCAGACTTTTTAGACTCCATTACATAAGTGTAAACTATTACTAGCCCTCTTATTCCCATCACTGTCTATTGATAATTGGCTATGTGCTACGCATTGTGCTAAGCATGGGTGGATACAGCCTTTCACAAGGCAGGGGAGGTCTCACTCTCAATGGTGCTCTAGTCAGGGGAGGATGAAAAAGAAAAAACAAAAAACAAATCAGACAGTGCGAAGTGCTAGGTGGTGATGTATGGAGATGTGATAGTCGACAACTGTACAAGTAGTTTGGGTGTTGAGGAAAGGAATATCTAAGGCAGAAGCAGTTCCAGAGAGGTTTAGAAGACGAGAAGTCAGCCAACAAAGGATAAGAGGGGACAGCAGCCCAGGCAGAGGCAACATCTCAAGAACATACCTAAAGCCTGGAAAGAACCTGAAACAGAAAGAAGGGTTGTGGAGTGGGGCTGAAGCAGAGTGCCCAGGAATGGCAGGGGAGGGTACAATGAATCAGAGAGGTCAGCAGGAACCAGGTCAGGTAGGGCTTCTTCAGCCTGGCTAAGGAGTTTGAGTTCAGAATTCTAGCTGTGATGAGAAGTCATTACAGGGGAGTGACCTTATTTATCTTTTTTCTTTTTTTTTTTTTTTTTTGGAGATAGGGTTTCACTCTGTTGCTCAAGTTAGCGTGCAGTGGTACAGTCATAGCTCACTGCTGCCTCAGCCTCTCGTGCTCAAGTGTGCCTCAGCCTCCTGAGTAGCTAGAACTACAGGCATGAATTACTGACCAGCTAATTTTCTCATTTTCTGTAGAGACAGTGTCTCACTATGTTTCCCAGGCTGGTCTTGAATTTCTTGGCTCTTACCTTAGCCTCCCAAAGTGCTGGGATTACAGGTGTGAGCCTCTGTACCTGGCCTGATTTATCCTTTATAAGAGACCACTCAGCTGCCTTGTGAGAAATGCTCTGAGAGCACAGAGAGAGGCACAGAGGGAAGCAAAGGAAGCAGGAAGACCAGTCCAGGGAGTGACAACAGCACCTTACACTAGCACAGGAGTGGGGAAGATAGAGAGCTGTGAATGAACTCAGTATCCTCTAAACCAGGGTTCCTCAACCTCAGCACTCTTCACACTAAAGCTGGATAGTTCTTTGTTGAGGTGACTGTCCTATACATTGTAAGGTGTTTCACATCTTTCCTGGCCTCTATCCATATACACCAGCTGCAACCCCAATTGTGACCATCAAAAATGTCTCTATACATTGCCAAACGACGATGAGGGTTAAAATCACCTCTGACTGAGACTCACTGTTTTAGAAGTAGAGTTGACTGGGCTTGCTAATGGATTAGAATAGAGAGAGTGGGCAATTACTAAAAGAGAGGACTCAAGAAGGATTTCTAAGTTTTTGTATGTAACAAGGTAAGATCATCTCAGACATTCAGAGGGCTCTCCCTCTATACCAGTGGGCTGGGTTTTGATTTTCAGTGCCACTCAATCATTCATTCATTCAAACAGTCCACAATGAGTGTCAGCCAAATCCGATGCCAGGGATGCAAGCATAACTTAAACAGCTCACAATCTGACAGAGACACAGACCTATAAGCAGATGGAGTTGATAAAGTAGGTCATATGCTTCAGAAAAACCCCCAAGACTGACCAGAAGCGTGAAGGAAGACGTGGCTCTTTGCTTCTGGGGGAAGTGGTGTGAGTGCTCCAGTTAGATTCCAGTGTTGTGCCTGGAAGACAGAGGCACAGAGGGAAATGGCATGTGCCACAGCACCAGGGTGTGAGACAGAGCTGGCAGGCGGAGAGCAGGAGGGAAGGAAATGCTGCTGAAGAGACAGGAGGGACCAGCCAGGAGGGCTCTGTAAGACACACTTGATTCCATGTGCAATCTGGGAGCCACTGGAGGGTGGTTGTTATTATTCCTACTCCTTATTGCTAATGATTAAAGGAAAATCAAAGAGACATCTCCTGAGTGCTCGGAGGGCATCAACCCTAGTGCTGGGCGCTCTACTGAGATGATGTACTTCATCCCTCCTCCAGATGAGAAAACTGCAACCTAAAGAACTCAGTGACTTGCACAAGATTTCTTGGCTGACAAGTGGCAGAGCCAGGATGTGAACCCAGACCAGCTGGCTCCAGAGTCCATGTTAAGCACGGAAATGGTGACGCAAATGTGTGGTTTAGGAAGATCATTCAGGAAATAAAAATATCTGAGGATCACTAGTTTATAGAAATAAATGAGCAAGGGAAAATGTATTAGACGGAAAGGTCAGAATTCATTTCCAGGCAATTGATGATCCAGAGAGGAAGACCAAGAAGCTAGAAGGGCAGCCATGAGATAGTGGGGAGAATCTCAGCAAACAAAGGAGAGAAGACAAAGAGGCAGTTCACAGTGTCCAGTACTGCTTCAAGGCCAAGTAAGAACATATTTCAACACTTGCTGGATCTGACAACTAAGAGATTCTTGGAGCAAAACCTTACTGTGGAGAATGCAAAAGCCAGGTTCAGAGGGCCAAGGAGTCACACACTGGCTACAACAAAGGAGAAAGAACAAGAGCCAGTGGGACACTAGCTTGAGGAAGAGTTTGGGGCCAAGGGAGAGACTAAAGATGAGGAGGTAAAGAAGTAATTACTGCAAGGAATTCACAAACCTGAGTGTAGATTAGGCTCCCCTGGCGAAACAGGATACAAGTGGGCTTCTGGCCCCATCCCAAACCCAACAACCAATGTTTCCCAAGTTGGCCTCAATCCACCAGGGACCCTGACGATCAAAGGAACCACTGAGTGAGGCAGCGTTTCTCATAGTGTGGTTCCTGGGACACTGGTAGCTTCCTGAGTCTATTGTAGGCCTCCTGATTGAGAATATCCCAGAAAGGTCCTGGGAAGCTGCTTACTGAAGATTCTAGGTCATTCTGATACAGCCAGCTTAGCTCCCTGAAAATCATAAACTCTAGACCCTTGTGGCTCAAAGTGTAGACCTCAGACCAGTGCATCAACAATCACTTGGGGGGTTGTTTGAAATTCAGTCAGACTTACCCCACCCTACTGAGCCAGACTCTGCATTTTACCAAGACCTCCATGCCTTTTGAATGCATATAAAGTTTGAAAAGCTCTGGACTGCAATACAGGGAGGATTTGCAGGGTGAGGGGAGAGGTATCGTGTACCCTCCTGCCAGACATACTTAGTGGAGAGTACCCTGAGAATGCTTGCTGCTAATTTTTACAGGAGATAGCAAAGTGTTCCTCAAAGAAACCTCCTTCAAGGTTCTGATGCTTCAAGCCACCGCTGCACCCTCCAGGGCTGAGGAGCTAAGTCAATCATGATTTCAGACATTTAAAATGCAACATCTTTTTGCAGCGATGGGAAAGTATTGCACTTTATGCATTCCCAGAGCTCCAAGTGAATCCTGAAAACCTCCTCCATACAGACCTGCCGTGGTGTGCACTTACCCACAGGGGGCAGCACAGCAGAGTGGTTCAGCGGCTCAACTCAAGCCAGAATGTCTGCTTTTAAAACTTGGCTAGGCCACCCAAGTGCCTCAGCCAGTTACTTAACTTCTCTAAGCCTCAACTCTCCAACTGCATAATGGGGATACTAGCAGGACTTAGGTGATGTGAGGACTGAATGAGAACATCCATGCAGAGCATTGGGCACAGTGCCTATTATATAAAATTCAGTTGCTGTTTAAAGGCAGGCTGTCAGCCAGGCGCGGTGGCTCACACCTGTAATCCCAGCACTTTGGGAGGCCGTGGCGGGCAGATCACAAAGTCAGGAGTTCGAGACCAGCCTGACCAACGTGGTGAAACCCTGTCTCTACTAAAAATACAAAATTAGCCGGGCGTGGTGGCGCATGCCTGTAATCTCAGCTACTCAGGAGGCTGAGGCAGGAGAATTGCTTGAACCTGGGAGGCAGAGGCTGCAGTGAGCCGAGATCACACCACTGCACTCCAGCCTGGGTGACAGAGCAAGACTCTGTCTCAAAAAAAAAAAAAAAAAAAAGGCAAGCTGTCTGACCCCAGAACCCCTACACTACATGCTCACTTAGGGTCTCCACCATTTTGCATAACCCTAAAGCTACCCAAACTCATTCCTACATGTGTAGGCCCACCTGCAAGAAAGTCATTCTGTATTTTCACAAGGAAGAGAACATTCCATTGAAAATTACAGAGGTCTGTAGTTGTAAGAGTGCTTGGAGGTAACCGAACCACTTTATAGATGAGAAAACTACGGCTGAGAAAAGCCAGAGTGCTCACCCACAGCAAGAGTTCATTCTTTGCACTAAAGTATACTAACTAGGAAGACCACAGGCAAGTGTCTTTTAGCGCTGTGGTTTCTACCCTGCACACGGGCACTGTGGCTGCACAGGCAATGGCTGAACCAGGGAAGACTGGCCCTTCTGGGCCGATTGTGCCATCTGCCAGTCCCCCAGGCTGTGCTAAGCAGTGGGAGTGCCCCTAGCACCCTGGAATTAAATGGAGAAGCCAGTGAACTGCCAGGAACCACTCTGTTTCTGAACATGAAAGCCCTTCATTAGCTTCTGCCTCTGGTCTTTAAATCCAAGCAAAATATCTGGATACCATGGCTTGAGCTGATGATAATAGGCATCTATGCAAGGGCTGAGAGAGAGAGAAAGAGAGGGAGGGATAACGCTCTCCAAGAGTTCATACCCCTTGGGACCCAAATCAAAAAGGAGAAAAGTTGAGAGAATATTTACCTTCAGAAGAAAAATTAATTACAAGCAGGAATTGGGGTCAGGGCAGGTGGAAAGAGAGGATATGAGGCTGTTAAAGTGAATCAATCAAGTGATCCTTTAAAAGTGCTGAGAGCAAGTGTGTGTGTGTGTGTGTGTGTTACAGATGGAAGGAATCTTATTCTTGCTCAGCAATCCCATCTGGCCTCCTGGTAAGAGAAAACTAGCTCTGAGACAGCAGTAGTGAGAGAGATGTAAAAGAATGCAAGCAATGATTTGCCCCCACAAGTACTAGTAAACAGTCACTGTTCTTTCATTGACTCATTCAACAAATGTGTACTAAGCATCTCCTATGTAGCAGGAGCTAATGTTGTTTGGTGTGGGGATAACAGTGAACAAGGTATATCAGGCTTTTTCCTGGCTGTACTGAAGCAACTGATTCCTTGGAAAATGAAAACTGTATCAGTTTACTGTATCTTCTTGTTTACATGTCAAATGTAGAGAGAGGCAATGCTATGGGAGCTGGGACAAGGGGTATCTACCTAGCCTGGGTAGGAAGGGAGAGAAGGCTTCCAGTAGGACATGTGGTTGTGGAATGAGAGCCCTCTGTCTTTACACATTGGCCCATAAATCTACCCATTCATCCATCCACCTACTAAACCACCCAACTATCCATCCATCCACTGACCCACCCATCTATCTATCTACCCTTCCACCTACTCATCCATCCATTCATCCATCTATCCATCCATCCATCCATCCATCCATCCATCCATCCATGCATCCATCCATCCATCCATCCATGCACCCATCCATGCATCCATCCACCCATGCATCCATCCATCCATGCATCCATCCATCCATCCATCCATCCATGCATCCATGTATCCATCATCCATGCATCCATCCATCCATGCATCCATCATCCATCCATCCATCCTTCCATCCATGCATCCATCCATCCATCCATCCATTCACCTATCCATCCATGCATCCATCCATCCATTCATCCAACCATCCATCCATCCATGCATCCATCATCCATCCATGCATCCATGTATCCATCATCCATCCATTCATCCATCCATCCATCCATGCATCCATCCATCCATTCATCCACTCACCCATCCATCCATCCATCCATCCATTCATCCATCCATTCATCTACCCATCCATGCATCCATCCATGCATCCATGGATCCATCATCTATCCATTCATCCATCCATACATGCATCCATCCATCCATTCATCCACCCATCCATCTATCCATCCATCCATTCATCCATCCATCCAGCTATCCATCTATGCATCCATCCATCCATCCATCCACACATCCACACATCCATCCATCCATCCATCCATCCATCTACCCATCCATGCATCCATCCATCCATTCATCCAACCATCCATCCATCCATGCATCCATTCATCCATCCATCCGTCCATCCATCCATCCATCCATCCAGGCATCCATCCATCCATTCATCCACCCATCCATCCATCCATCCACACATCCATCCATCCATCCATCCATCCATGTACCCATCATCCATCTATCCATCCATTGATCTATCCATCCATCCATCCATCCATCCATCCATCCATCCATCCATCCAAGCATCCATGCATACTTCTATCTATCCATCCAACCATCCATCGAAGCATCCAGGCATACTTCCATCCATCCATCCCTCCATCCATCCATCCATCCATCCACCCACCCATCCACCCATCCATCCATCCATCTACGCATCCATCCATGCATCCATCCATCTTCATTCTTTTTAAGCAGCAGCTTCTGTTGATGTTTTACAGTTCTGTTCTTCCATCAGCAGAGAAATCAAAGAACTGGGTGATGTCGAGCCTGTAAATAACCAGCATCTCTGGGAAGATGCCAGAGGGTATGTTTCTATTTAGAAGGAAAAGAAGGCTCAGTAAAGTAAAATCCCATGCTCTAGGTTCCATGCAGGGTCAAGAAGAGATGCTCTTCTACCTTGCTCAGCCATGGCATACCAGTCTACTCTGGAATTCACTCACAGAGGCACTGTTTTGTTTTTAAAATTGCTTGTTTTGTTTTGATTCTACTCACATCCCCTGCAGTCATACAAAGGGTAAATACAATGCTGCTCCTATGTAATTTTCCTCAAGGCCAGCATTATATATAAGACTTCAAAAAGGATTGCCGGTTGGTGGGAGAAAAATCCTGGCAGAATTAACAAATTAAGTGATGACACAAATCTGCCTTTGTACTCCCACTGTCTGGAATGAAAAACAAAATATTTCTGAAATGCAGAAAATGGGAGGGAAACCTGGCACACAACCTGGGATGTTAAACAGAGAGCGCAGGGAAAGTGTGTTTCATATATGCATTGTTTTCACAATCGTTCACACTTGCCAAAGTTTGGTTTGCATCAGAGGACGATTATACAATCCACAGTTTGTTTTCTTCTGAAATACACCCTACAGGGAAAAGGGAAGCGTGCAGGATTGACGGACTCTAGGGAACCCCATCCACCACCTTGTCTGTGGGCATAGCTAACTGCTAGCATTAGAGTGACTCCTTATAAGAGTCACATGTCCACAACTTCTTGGAGGTGCTCATACAATGTTTCCAGGTAGCCCCTGTAGTAACTGTGAAAGGTCCCATCTCCTAATGGTGCATGGCCCATTCGCAGTGTCAAGGGCACTGAAGAGAGATCTTAATGGCATCATCTAAAAATTATCCTTAACCATGAACATAAGACTCTCTTCTGGGGTCACGGGAAGAGGATTCCAAGCAGATGTGCACCAGTCACTTCTGATTATTAGAACACTAGTGTTGCTGCTGCTAGTGGCAGCCAAGGCTGATGCCTACCGGGCACTGTACCAAGCACTTTGCATACATCCTCATATTTATTTCTTGGACAGGTGGCAAGACTTACCCAGCCACACAACACAGCCAGTCATGAGTGAAGCTGGGACCTGAAACCATCAAAAGCCTGAGCATTTCTATTAACAGGGAGCTCATTAGCACCTAAGGCGCTCCACAGCTACCTTTAAAGAGTTGCAGAGAGATTTTGGCTCATTATGAGAAATAAATTTCTGAGTACTCCCATGCTATGATAGTTGGAAGTGAGCTCTGTTCTGAAAAAAGACAATTACGGTGCTGTCTTTGGAATCACAGATGTCAAAATGAGATTTAAAAAAAGAAAGAAAAAAAGGCTGCTTAGAGAGCAAGTCCAGTAGGAATCAACTCTTTTGTCTGTTTACCATAGAAGCCTCTGTGAAAATGAAATCTCAAGCCCCATAGATATTTTTTACAAAATAGACTTGTAGCGTCTTTGCTTTCAGCAAGGACAAGAGTCCATGCTCCAAGCCCCCATGGCTCAGGTGCTCTTTCTCCCTTTGGCACTCCAAGAAGTACAATTAGAAAAACACTGAAAGGAGTCCTACTCCTCACTGCAGAGATTAAAAAAAAAAAAAAAATCAGACCCCAAATCAGAGAGCTGGGTCCTAGCAAATCCCAGTTGGTCCTTATGACAGATATGCTAGACCCTTCACACATCAGCTTCTAGGACCTGGGCAGCATTTCTCTTTATGCTTTAATTTTTCTTTATGGTCCAAAGACTACCAGTTGCATGTACTTAAAGATGACATTGCTAATAACTATAGCTAATTCTTTTCAACAACTAAGAAGGGTCAAGTATTGTTAATACCTGTTAAACACTTAACAGGTATAAATGTATTTAAACTCTAGGAGGTAGATACTATTTTATTATTTCCCTATTTCACAGATGAGGAAACTGAGGTACAGAGAGATTAAATAATGTGTCCAGTATGCAAAGGAACTAGGACAAACCCAGGTTGGCCTGTGTCAAGCCTGTGTATTTTCAAGCACCCCACACACCGCCTCCCGTGCAAAAATAAGATGATGTTAGAAAAGAACAATTATCATCATCCCACCTTCCAGAGATACCCACTGTTAACAGGGATATAATCTTATTGGCAATATTTGTTGAAATTTCCAACAGACAGGCGTCTCTTGCTGAGAATTTCATCTCTGGCTCAGATAAAGTCATTTCCTCTCATGGGCATTGCAATAAGAGCATCTGTGATCTATTTGATTTCTTTAGGAGATAATACACATGAAAGAACTTTAAAAGCAAAGCAATAACCCATATCATGTCGCCATCCCATTACTTAGCACTCCCTGTTAAAAACAGTTTGCTTTTGAGGCCACCATTCTAACTGCAATGCATCTGCCTGGACTTAGCAGAAGGAATGCTCTGCTGGACATTCCCCCTACCCAGACATCAAAAGAGGCTGGCAATGTAAGATTTGTCCAACCAACTTCCTCACTCAGTGAGACTCAGTCTAGTCCTATGACAGATGAGTTTCAAAATGCAGCGAGCACCAGACTCCCCTGGGCTGCTTGTTTAGATGCAGACTCCTGGGCTCCACTCTGTTTCTAAGAATTCTATTCCAGCAGCTTTTGAGTCATCCCAAACTTGCATTAACAAATGAGTAAGGTGACCCATCAAGCACACTTTAGAAAGTATTGGTTGGGCACTGTCCCTAAGAGCCCAGGAGCCCAAGGTGGCAAAGAGCTTAGCCCTTTATTTTGTGGTTATTCGAGAGACAACTGAAAACTTAGTTTGTTTCATTTTTCTTTTTCTTTTCTTTCTTTTTGTTTGGCAGCACCATGCTGAGCCACCAAGATAACACTCCAGTACTCCTTTATTCATTCAGAAAATTTATGAGTCATGTCGTTATGGTTAGTCTGGTGACTGACAGTTGATGGCAGGCAAGCATTTACAACTTTTTTTACCGTAACTTTTATATAGGAGGATTTAAAGCATGAAGTAATGTCAAGAACTGCAACAAACATTTATTGAATGCTTACTGTGGAGCAGGTGTTGTTCTAAGAGCTTTACAGAGAGTCATTTAATCTTCACCAGCCCGTGACACAGGAACTATTCCTATCTCATTTTACAGATGTGGCAACTGAGGTACACAGAAGTTAAGTAACTTGTCCAGGATCACACAGCCAGGTAGAGGTAGAGCATGATTTGACTCACTCATCCGACTTTGGAGCCAACGCTCTCAACCATGTTGACTACTAAGCACATGGCTACTTCCTTCCCTTGGCTTATGCGGCCCTGCCTGCCTGACCCACCACATACTTCTCTAGGTGCCCCTGAAATCTCTCCTCTTCCTTCCCACCAGCCATAGGAATCACCATGAGCAGGCCTAAATATGCAGCATCCTCTTCTTTCTTTACCCTCAGGGCTATATTTAGGCTTTCTTTTTCCATGAAAGTTCTTCCACCCTGCAATGGATTGGATGTTTTTGTCCTCCTGAAATTCTTCTGTTGAGTCCCTAGTCTCCAATGTGATGGTAATAGGAGGCAGGGCTCTTGGGAGCTGGTTAGATCATGAGGGTGGAGCCCTCATTAATGAGATTAGTGCCATTATGAAAAAGTCCCAAGGGAGCTCAGGCATCCTTTACACCATATGAGGACATAGTGAGAAGACAGCTGTCCACAAACCAGGACGTGAGTCCTCACCAGACACCAAATCTGTCAGTGCCTTGGTCTTGGACTTTCCCACTCCAGAACTGAGAGAAATAAGTGTTGCTGTTTATAAGCCACCCAGTTAGTGGTATCTGAATGGATTAAGATACTGTCACTCTGAAAAGATTAAATGGAAAAATAAAGCAGAGGGTCTTCAACTCTACATCCTTTTAAAGGGATACTCAGTATAGGCTCTGAGTGCCCGTAGTGATGAGAAATGGAGAGGATGCAGCAGCCAGGTCTTGAATCGAGGCAGCCAGCACTGTCATCACTGAACTACACTCAACTTTCCCTTAACAGCATCAGACTGGCCAGTGGCCTCCATCCCAGGGAACTGGGAACAGCCCCAGTTTGGATTTTAATGTCAGACAAGTGGCAGAGACCCACCACGTTCTGCATCAGGGCCATCTGCTCCCTGTCATCCAACAGCTTCACTCAGTGGCCCACCAGACTGCTTGCCCTGCTGCCTGGGGACCAAAAACAATCTGGATATGTGGTTTGAGCATCAAAAAGCAGGCACTGCCCAGGCCTCAACAGGACAAGGTCTACAGACATGCAGCAGAGTGATGGTGATGGGCTTGCACAGACTCAGGAACAAATGTACAGCTACCGGCAGGATCCTGCCACAGTTCACTTGTCATTGGCTAAAATGTTCAAAACAGCCAAGGGAAAACATAGATCATGGAAACCTCCTTACCACAATCACTTACTCCTCCAACAGTGTCCAATCCATCTTTGAAGCATTCTCTCTTAGCTCTCTATGTGATTCGAGAAGGCAACAGGATGGCCTCTCTCCCTCCTCTCTCCAAATAAACAAAATTCTCGAGTCTATTCTCCTCACCTCCCTCTCAGAGGTCAGTAAACATCACAGGCTTTATTGCTAGATCCTGAAAGAGCAGGAGAGGCAAACAACGCTTCACTTGACAAGAGACAGCAGGAACCAAGATGGTCTTCAGACCCTGCATATTTAAATCTCATGGAGAATCTAAGACACTGATTTTTTGCCTCTTCACCCTTATCCCACCAAAATGAAGGGCATGGATAATAGAAATAAGTAACTCAGGTACATGCAAATGATACCTTTCTAGGGGAGTAAGAGACTGTATTTTAATTTGAAATTAACCTGAAGCTCTGCAGTGCTATAGAACATGGAATACTTGCAATGTAACCTACCTGAGTCCTTTGCCTTCCAATCACTGATTCTAGAACACCCAACAGCCTTTCAGCCCTAAGACATTCCCTACATTTTATGTGACTCCTCTTGTAGTGATCTGAGAAAAAGACATGACATTAACCATGTCAAAAGCTACAAGTTTCTGAAATGCTTTCTAAAGAGGGGTATGCAGTTACCTTTTGACTTCAAAGATTCTCTACCCCCATCTCCTCCCACTCCAAACCTTTAGAAAACGAATATTCGAGTGTTACTAGCGAGAGAGTCTCTCTGGTCATGTGTCTGCATTACATGAATGCACCACATTCTCTTTTTTTAATTATTATTTTCTCATCTGTCTCAAGATTCTTTTAAAAAGCGATCTGGCAACTGCACACTAGCTATGTTGCAGATAAAAGTGCAAGCCTGCATTAAAAAATAAAAATAAAGACTGCACACCCTAACTTGGATCAGCAAGATTTGTCTGGATGTGCCAGGAGAAAATTTTTTTTTGATGTTCTGTGATTTTGCAGCCATTTAAATTTTGTTAGCAATTACCAAGCGTGTTACCACTGACTATATTTTGCAGTTACAGCCAAGTCCTGGCAATGAGAGCATGCCAGAATGACAGGGGCCCAGGCAACCTGACCACACTCATTCCAGAAACACAGAAACATGACCCCTGACCCCCAGCTCAGAGTTATTTCATTAAGATTCTCCCCTTGCAGGCAGAGAAAAAGCAGCACACAGTGCTGATGATAATGAAGCTCTCTGGAAGTGGGGAAGAAGACTGGCGAGATGGAATGAAGCTGATATTTGTGCAAAAGAATTGGTTTAAAAGACAACCTTAAGACGACTCCATACCACTCACTTCTCAGCTGGTGACAATATTGGCATTTAAATTGGTAGTTTCCAAGAAAGCAGTGGCAGGTCCCAAACAACAGCTGCTATCACCTAGGAGAGACCAGGTAAGCTGGAAGAGGCCTGGTGGGATTCTTGCAGATGCCATCCAAGTCCGCCTATCACCACCAGAATAGGATTAGAATGGCACCAGCAGGGATATGTGATAGGAGACTTAACTAAATAATGAAACAAACTTTCTAAGAACTGGGGGATTTAGTCACTTCAGAAAATGAAACAGTCACTCTTCTCCTGGGAGATACTTAATTGGATAAGTTCTTCTCAGTTTTTCTCTAGGCTCCAGGAAGCCTTATCTCAATAGACTTGACTCAACTTCTTCCCAACCAGAGTCTTGGGTCTTCCGTCCCAGCTTCAAGGGAGGGAGCACCGGGACCCCAGGTAGACAGTCCGATTCTTCTCACCTCCTGGGCAGGGGGTGGGGGTGTCAGTGGGAACTCGACAGCTTTGTAGTCGGAGTGGGGCTCCCCATCTGAGGCTGTCCCCAGCCCACTCCTCAGAACCAGACTATCATGATCTCCCCAGATTCCATCTCCTGAAAATGGTTCAGGGAAGGGGAGGTGCTAATTTTGACTAATGTGCTGTAAACCTGAACATCCACAGTATTTCTGAAACAGAACTGTCACCTCTTAGAAAGGAGAATCTACGGAGAATCACCCAGCTCATCTTTGACACCTGAAGGAGCCTGGATCAAAAACTCTCTGCCAACCCTGGAGGCTCTCTCTCTTACAGGGCAAAATGCATCCCTGGGGAAGGCAGAAGATGGAAAAGCATATCATATTAAGTGCCTGCTATGCACCAGGAGCCAGCACTTTCATATGTATTCTCACCCTGCCCCTTTTCACATCTGCTCCCATTTCCCAGATGAAGGAACTGAGATTCCAAGAAGAGAAGTGACTAGCTAGGGGCAGAGCTGGGATCTCCACACTGCCAGAAGAGTACAGCTGACATTGATGGTGTGCTTCCTCTGTGCCAGCTGCTGTTTGAAGGGGTTTCAAGGTTTCAGCTCATTTAATCCTCACAAAAATGCCATGGGAATTATGAGCAAACTGAGGCCAAGTACCTTGCCTAGGTTGCACAGCTCCCAGCTGATGGAGTCAGGATTCAATACTGGCAGTGTTGGCTGCAGAGCCAGGTCCTTCTCACTTTGCACCCTGTCTGCTATCCTCTAAGCACAGCACCCAAAGGAAAACATACACACATGGTGCATTTATCTGTTTGGAAATGTTCAGCACCATTGGCTGAAACATCATATGCTAACAATCAGAGAAAATTAGTGCATTTCATTGAATCCAAGATGCCACTGAGTGCAAAGCATGCTACTATTTTATGTACAACTAAGAAAGAAACAACTGTGCCAATTAAATTAGGACACTGTGTTTTCTTAGCCCATTGAAAAATGTGGGGAAAAAATGTGTGTCTCGGAATATAAAAAACAATGGAGGCCTTAGAATGATCAAGATGGTGAAATGCGCGAAAGATGCAGAATGGACATGGCTCGCTGTGAGTGCAAAAAGTAACCTAACATCTGATTTCTCAAGAAAAGCTGATAATCTAATTTTTATGTGCAAGCTCTTGCTTTATAAATACCGACAACTAATTCTTGTTTTTAGTGTCCTTGTGCAGGACAAAGAAAACCTGACTGCAGTCCAAACTGGCTGGGACCCCCAGCTAGAGCCCTCCCAGGTCCCAAGCAGGGCTGGAGAGTGGAGAGCTGGTGACACTGTGCTTAGTCCACAGCAGCCCCCTTCAGCCCCAGGGCTACTAAAAGCACAGAACTTTCACAGACTGCCATACACACTAACTAGCATTTAGAGTATCCTCACATTATGGAAGTGGCCAAATGAAGACATCAGATTATAGAAGAAAAAAGGAGTACATCCAGCTGACTTTTAAAATATATATATTTATTTGTTTTCTCATTTGAATCACCCTTCCTGTTTTATTGACACACTTGGTTCTGTTCCATAACCACCATGCTACAAAGGCAGAGGTAAAACAATTAATAGTGATATTCCCCAAGTGAATGCAGTGAGCATCCACACAGCATGCGGACCACCAGGCAGCTAAGTTTGCAAAGGCCTCCTCCAGTGGTAGCTGCTGGTCAGCGAGAGCTTTACCTCCTCAATATTTACCCAGTGTAGCAGGTTGAACAGTGCCCTGGGACCTGTGAATGTGACCTTATATTTGGAAATTGGGTGTTTGCTGATACAATGTAGTTAAGATAAAGTCATACTAGATTAGGGTGGGTCCTAATCCAATGATCAGTGTCCTTAAAAAAGAAATTTGGACAAAGAAGCTAAGACACACAGGGAGAGAACCATGGGATGATGGAGGCAGAGATGGAGTGATGCATCTACAAGCTGAAGAACACAAGGATGGACAGTGCATTAGTCTGTTCTCATGCTGCTAATAAAGACATACCTGAGACTGGGTAATTTATAAAGAAAAAGAGGTTTACTGGACTCACAGTTCCACATGGCTGGGGAGGCCTCACAATCATGGCAGAAGGCAAAGGAGAAGCAAAGCCACGTCTTACATGGCGGCATACAACAGAGCTTGTACAGGGGAACCCCCATTTATAAAACCATCAGATCAGGCTGGATAAAGAAAATGTGGCACATATACACCATGGAATACTATGCAGCCATAAAAAAGAATGAGTTCATTTCCTTTGCAGAGACATGGATGAAGCTGGAAGCCATCATTCTCAGCAAACTAACACAGGAACAGAAAACCAAACACTGCATGTTCTCACTCATAAGTGGGAGTTGAACAACGGGTACGCATGGACACAGGGAGGGGAACATCACACACTGGGGCCTGTTGGGGGTGGGGGGGCGAAGGGAGGGAGAGCATCAGGACAAATACCTAATGCACGCGGGACTTAAAATCTAGATGACAGGTTGATGGGTGCAACAAACCACCATGGTACATGCATACCTATGTAACACACCTGCACTTTCTGCACATGGATCCCAGAACTTAAAATAAAATTTAAAAAGAACTTACCACATGACCAAAAAACACCTGTTCCTCAAAAACTACTGAAATAAGTGTTTTTAAATGAAAAAAAGCATACAAAACATCAGATCTCGTGAGACTTATTCACTATCACGAGAACAGCACAGGAAAAACCCATCCCCATGATTCAATTACCTCCCACCAGGTCCCACCCGTGACCACATGGGGGTTATTACAATTCAAGGTGAGATTTGGGTAGGGACACAGAGCCAAACCATATCAGACAGCAAATCAGTGGCCAAAGTATATCAGACAGCAAATCAGTAGAAGTGAGGACAAGGCAAGGAAGGATCCTCCCCTAGAACCTTCAGAGAAACCATGGCCAGGCCGACACCTTACTTTAGACATCTAGCCTCCAGAACTGTGAAACAATAAATATCTGTTGTTCTAAGCCACCCAGTTTGTGGCATTTTGCTGCAGCAGCCCTAGGAAACTAATAAAACCAGAAAGCTTTGGAGCACTTTGTACTTCTCCACTTAGTGTAAAGTTACCAACATCTTCAAAAATCTACCAGGGATCTTTAAGAAAAGTTTGAGTAGAGTCAAATGCATGTTAAGTGTAGCATGACAACCTGGAAACGTCCATATGTAGGTGGGTGCCTATCAGATGCCCACCTGAAACTTCATGCTGTGATTCCAACATCTGAACTGAAAGTCTGTCCTCACCATAGGCCACGAGGCACAAAGAGCACATCTGGAGTGGCAAGAGGGGATCAGGAAGACAGTAATTTTTGCAAGTTCTAGGCCTACAATGCTGAAGGCCATAGGGAGTGTGGTGCTGACTTCAGGCCAGTGTGGTGAAGGTGGAAAAGACTACATACTCATGGAGCTGAGAAGCCTGAGCGCTGAAGCAAAATATCGTCATTAAAATCCACTTAGGTGTTTAATTGTGCAGGGCTCCAGCAGAGCTGAGAACAGCAGACGGCAGCCACTCGGGGCGGGCGCCCACTGTAGGTCCATTAAGACACAGGTCCCCATCTGAATGCAGAGGAGGTACCTCCAAGCTTCCTTCCCTGCAACCTCAAGAGCCTGGCTCACCTCAGCCCCTCAAATGTTTGTTTCCTTCCCTTTTGCAACAGTTTGGGCATCTGGCTGGCTCCCTGGAGCTCTAAGCTAAAAGCAATTTCATGTGAGCTCATGAATGTCTGTCCAAGACCGGACAGTGAAAAGCAGACATTGACCTAGAAGATGAAGGTGTTTCTGTGGCACAGGCTCTCAAACGAACAGCAAGAAAAGACCAGGTGTGGGAAGGGGAAGTGGAGGAGGGAGGTGTTGGGAACAGGGGAGTAATAACTCCCAGCATTGCACTGGCCAGGAAATGTCATCAGCATACCTGTGTTTGAGGGAATAGGGTCAGCTAGCATTCACTGAATGCTTAACTCACACCAGGCACCAGCTACAAGCCTCACATTAGCTCACGTCAGACTCACAGAGCTGATCTTCACCTTGTCTGCCCCAGGAAACAATACCTATTGTTTAAATCCACTCCTTTCTAACTGGCTTAGGGCCTGGACACAGCGCTTAATAGGTGTTTGAAATATCACCCCCGAAATATCACACCTCTGGGATAGGCACTGCTATTATCTCCATTTTACAGATGAGAAAACAGGTGCATGGTAAGCCCCAGGACTGCACAAGTCATAAATGGAAGCTGAGGGGACAACTCAGTACTGTCTGGGCCCAAAGCCCCTGTTCTTAACCACAGGATTAATGGTTCTGCATTTAAGACTAAAGAAATTTAGTGAAGTGAGGATCATGCCAGGAATTAGGTGAGACATTTAAAAACCAAATACAAACAGAATCACTCAGGGAGCCAAGATGGCGGAATAGGAACAGCTCCAGTTTACAGCTCCCAGCGTGAGCGATGCAGAAGACGGGTGATTTCTGCATTTCCAACTGAGGTACTGGGTTCATCTCACTGGGGAGTGCCAGACTGTGGGTGCAGGACAGTGGGTGCAATGCACTGTTTGCGAGCCGAAGCAGGGCGAGGCATCGCCTCACCCAGGAAGCGCAAGGGGTGAGGGAATTCCCTTTCCTAGTCAAAGAAAGGGGTGACAGACGGCACCTGGAAAATCGGGTCACTCCCACCCTAATACTGTGCTTTTCCGATGGGCTTAAAAAACGGTACACCAGGAGATTATAACCCGCACCTGGCTCGGAGGGTCCTACGCCCACAGAGTCTCGCTGATTGCTAGCACAGCAGTCCGAGATCAAACTGCAAGGCGGCAGTGAGGCTGGGGGAGGGGCGCCTGCCATTGCCGATTTAGTTGTTTAATTAGGTAAACAAAGCAGCCCAGAAGCTCCAACTGGGTGGAGCCCATCACAGCTCAAGAAGGCCTGCCTGCCTCTGTAGGCTCCACCTCTGGGGGCAGGGCACAGACAAACAAAAAGACAGCAGTAACCTCTGCAGACTTAAATGTCTCTCTCTGACAGCTTTGAAGAGAGTAGTGGTTCTCCCAGCACGCAACTTGAGATCTGAGAACGGGCAGACTGCCTCCTCAAGCAGGTCCCTGACCCCCGAGTAGCCTTACTGGGAGGCACCCCCCAGTAGGGGCAGACTGACACCTCACACGGCCAGGTACTCCTCTGAGACAAAACTTCCAGAGGAACGATCAGGTAGCAGCATTTGCGGTTCAACAATATACGCTGTTCTGCAGCCACCGCTGCTGACACCCAGGCAAACAGGCTCTGGAGTGGACGTCTAGCAAACTCCCAACACACCTGCAGCTGAGGGTCCTGTCTGTTAGAAGGAAAACTAACAAACAAAAAGGACATCCACACCAAAAACCCATCTGTATGTCACCATCATCAAAGACCAAAGGTAGATAAAATGACAAAGATGGGAAAAAAACAGAGCAGAAAAACTGGAAACTCTAAAAATCAGAGCGCCTCCCCTCCTCCAAAGGAACGCAGCTCCTCACCAGCAACGGAACAAAGCTGGACAGAGAATGACTTTGACGAGTTGAGAGAAGAAGGCTTCAGACAATCAAACTGCTCCGAGCTACAGGAGGAAATTCGAACCAATGGCAAAGAAGTTTAAAGCTTTGAAAAAAAATTAGACAAATGGATAACTAGAATAATCAATACAGAGAAGTCCTTAAAGGACCTGATGGACCTGAAAACCAAGGCACAAGAGCTACGTGACAAATGCAGAAGCCTCAGTAGCCGATGCAATCAACTGGAAGAAAGGGTATCAGAGATGGAAGACGAAATGAATGAAATGAAGCGAAAAGAGAAGTTTAGAGAAAAAAGAATAAAAAGAAACAAAGCCTCCAAGAAATATGAGACCATGTGAAAAGACCAAATCTATGTCTGACTGGTGTACCTGAAAGTGACAGGGAGAATGGAACCAAGCTGGAAAACACTCTGCAGGATATTATCCAGGAGAACTTCCCCAATCTAGCAAGGCAGGCCAACATTCAGATTCAGGAAATACAGAGAATGCCACAAAGATACTCCTCGAGAAGAGCAACTCCAAGACACATAATTGTCAGATTCACCAAAGTTGAAATGAAGGAAAAAACGTTAAGGGCAGCCAGAGAGAAAGGTTGGGTTACCCACAAAGGGAAGCCCATCAGACTAACAGCTGATCTCTCGGCAGAAACTCTACAAGCCAGAAGAGAATGGGAGCTGATATTCAACATTCTTAAAGAAAAGAATTTTCAACCCAGAATTTCATATCCAGCCAAACTAAGCTTCATAAGTGAAGGAGAAATAAAATACTTTACAGACAAGCAAATGCTGAGAGATTTTGTCACCACCAGGCCTGCCCTAAAAGAGCCCCTGAAAGAAGCGCTAAACATGGAAAGGAACAACCGGTACCAGCCGCTGCAAAAAACATGCCAAATTGTAAAGACCATCGAAGCTAGGAAGAAACTGCATCAATTAATGAGCAAAATAACCAGTTAACATCATAATGACAGGATCAAATTCACACATAACAATATTAACCTTAAATGTAAATGGCTAAATGCTCCAATTAAAAGACACAGACTGGCAAATTGGATAAAGAGTCAAGACCCATCAGTGTGTTGTATTCAGGAAACCCATCTCATGTGCAGAGACATACATAGGCTCAAAATAAAGGGATGGAGGAAGATCTACCAAGCAAATGGAAAACAAAAAAAGGCAGGGGTTGCAATCCTAGTCTCTGATAAAACAGACATTAAACCAACAAAGATCAAAAGAGACAAAGAAGGCCATTACATAATGGTAAAGGGATCAATTCAACAGGAAGAGCTAACTATCCTAAATATCTATGCACCCAATACAGGAGCACCCAGATTCATAAAGCAAATCCTTACTGACCTACAAGGAGACTTAGACTCCCATACAACAATAATGGGAAACTTTAACACCACACTGTCAACATTAGACAGATCAACGAGACAGAAAGTTAACAAGGATACCCAGGAATTGAACTCAGCTCTGCGCCAAGCAGACCTAATAGACATCTACAGATCTCTCCACCCCAAATCAACAGAATATACATTCTTTCAGCACCACACCTACTCCAAAATTGACCACATAGTTGGAAGTAAAGCTCTCCTCAGCAAATGTAAAAGAACAGAAATTACAACAAACTGTCTCTCAGACCACAGTGCAATCAGACTAGAACTCAGGATTAAGAAACTCACTCAAAACCGCTCAACTACATGGAAACTGAACAACCTGCTCCTGAATGACTACTGGGTAAACAACGAAATGAAGGCAGAAATAAAGATGTTATCTGAAACCAACGAGAACAAAGACACAACATACCAGAATCTCTGGGACACATTCAAAGCAGTGTGTAGAGGGAAATTTATAGCACTAAATGCCCACAAGACAAAGCAGGAAAGATCTAAAATTGACACCCTAACATCACAATTAAAAGAACTAGAAAAGCAAGAGCAAACACATTCAAAAGCTAGCAGAAGGCAAGAAATAACTAAGATCAGAGCAGAACTGAAGGAAATAGAGACACAAAAAACCCTTCAAAAAATTAATGAATCCAGGAGCTGGTTTTTTGAAATGATCAACAAAATTGATAGACCACTAGAAAGACTAATACAGAAGAAAAGAGAGAAGAATCCAACAGACGCAATAAAAAATGATAAAGGGGATATCACCACTGATCCCACAGAAATACAAACTACCATCAGAGAATACTACAAACACCTCTACGCAAATAAACTAGAAAATCTAGAAGAAATGGATAAATTCCTCAACACATACATCCTCCCAAGACTAAACCAGGAAGAAGTTGAATCTCTGAATAGACCAATAACAGGCTCTGAAATTGAGGCAATAATCAATAGCTTACCAAGCAAAAAAAGTCCAGGACCAGATGGATTCACAGCCGAATTCTACCAGAAGTTCAAAGAGGAGCTGGTACCATTCCTTATGAAACTATTCCAATCAACAGAAAAAGAGGGAATCCTCCCTAACTCATTTTATGAGGCCAACATCATCCTGATACCAAAGCCTGGCAGAGACACCAGCAAAAAAGAGAATTTTAGACCAATATCCTTGATGAACATTGATGCAAAAATCCTCAATAAAATACTGGCAAACCGAATCCAGCAGCACATCAAAAAGCTTATCCACCGTGCTCAAGTGGGCTTCATCCCTGGGATGCGAGGCTGGTTCAACATACACAAATCAATAAATGTACTCCAGCATATAAACAGAACCAAAGACAAAAACCACATGATTATCTCAATAGATGCAGAAAAGTCCTTTGACAAAATTCAACAACTCTTCATGCTAAAAACTCTCAATAAATTAGGTATTGATGGGACGTATCTCAAAATAATAAGAGCTATCTGTGACAAACCCAGAGCCAATATCATACTGAATGGGCAAAAACTGGAAGCATTCCCTTTGAAAACTGGCACAAGACAGGGATGCCCTCTCTCACCACTCCTATTCATCATAGTGTTGGAAGTTCTGGCCAGGGCAATTAGGCAGGTGAAGGAAATAAAGGGTATTCAATTAGGAAAAGAGGAAGTCAAATTGTCCCTGTTTGCAGATGACATGATTGTATATCTAGAAAACCCCATTGTCTCAGCCCAAAATCTCCTTAAGCTGATAAGCAACTTCAGCAAAGTCTCAGGATACAAAATCAATGTACAAAAATCACAAGCATTCTTATACACCAATAACAGACAAACAGAGAGCCAAATCATGAGTAAACTCCCATTGACAATTGCTTCAAAGAGAATAAAATACCTAGGAATCCAACTTACAAGGGATGTGAAGGACCTCTTCAAGGAGAACTACAAACCACTGCTCAATGAAATAAAAGAGGATACAAACAAATGGAAGAACATTCCATGCTCATGGGTAGGAAGAATCAATATCGTGAAAATGGCAATACTGCCCAAGGTAATTTATAGATTCAATGCCATCCCCATCAAGCTACCAATGACTTTCTTCACAGAATTGGAAAGAACTACTTTAAAGTTCATGTGGAACCAAAAAAGAGCCTGCATCACCAAGTCAATCCTAAGCCAAAAGAACAAAGCTGGAGGCATCATGCTACCTGACTTCAAACTATACTACAAGGCTACAGTAACCAAAACAGCATGCTACTGGTACCAAAACAGAGATATAGACCAATGGAACAGAACAGAGCCCTCAGAAATAATGCCGCATATCTTCAACTATCTGATCTTTGACAAACCTGACAAAAACAAGAAATGGGGAAAGGATTCCCTATTTAAGAAATGGTGCTGGGAAAACTGGCTAGCCATGTGTAGAAAGCTGAAACTGGATCCCTTCCTTACACCTTATACAAAAATTAATTCAAGATGGATTAAAGACTTAAATGTTAGACCTAAAACCATAAAATCCCTAGAAGAAAACCTAGGCAATACCATTCAGAACATAGGCATGGGCAAGGACTTCATGTCTAAAACACCAAAAGCAATGGCAACAAAAGTCAAAATTGACAAATGGGATCTAATTAAACTAAAGAGCTTCTGCATAGCAAAAGAAACTACCATCACAGCGAACAGGCAACCTACAGAATGAGAGAAAATTTTTGCAACCTACTCATCTGACAAAGGGCTAATATCCAGAATCTACAATGAACTCAAACAAATTTACAAGAAACAAACAACCGCATCAACAAGTGGGCGAAGGATATGAACAGACACTTCTCAAAAGAAGACATTTATGCAGCCAAAAAACACATGAAAAAATGCTCATCATCACTGGCCATTAGAGAAATGCAAATCGAAACCACAATGAGATACCATCTCACACCAGTTAGAATGGCAATCATTAAAAAGTCAGGAAACAACAGGTGCTGGAGAGGATGTGGAGAAATAGGAACACTTTTACACTGTTGGTGGGACTGTAAACTAGTTCAACCATTGTGGAAGTCAGTGTGGCAATTCCTCAGGGATCTAGACCTAGAAATACCGTTTGACCCAGCCATCCCATTACTGGGTATATACCCAAAGGATTATAAATCATGCTGCTATAAAGACACATGCACACGTATATTTACAGCGGCACTATTCACAACAGCAAAGACTTGGAACCAACCCAAATGTCCAACAAGGATAGACTGGATTAAGAAAATGTGGCACATATACACCATG
The DNA here is from genome assembly GCF_028878055.3 of Symphalangus syndactylus. Lineage (NCBI taxonomy): Eukaryota > Metazoa > Chordata > Mammalia > Primates > Hylobatidae > Symphalangus > Symphalangus syndactylus. Next base: position 20,291,555 of record NC_072428.2, read on the forward strand.
GAATACTATGCAGCCATAAAAAATGATGAGTTCATGTCCTTTGTAGGGACATGGATGAAACTGGAAACCATCATTCTCAGTAAACTATCACAAGGACAAAAAACCAAACACCGCACGTTCTCACTCATAGGTGGGAACTGAACAATGAGAACTCATGGACACAGGAAGGGGAACATCACCCTCCGGGGACTGTTGTGGGGTGGGGGGAGAGGAGAGGGATAGCATTAGGAGTGATACCTAATGCTAAATGATGAGTTAACGGGTGCAGCACACCAACATGGCACATGTATACATATGTAACAAACCTGCATGTTGTGCACATGTACCCTAAAACTTAAAGTATAATAATAAAATTGAAAAAAAAACAAATAACAGAATCACTCAATGAGAAAAGAGGCAACGCTAATATACATAGGTCTTGTATTTCCTGCATACCATAAGCGCTGTGAAAGAGCATGTCTTATCATTCTGAAATGTTTAATGGACACAGCTTTAAACCACAATGATATTCTCTAGACCCTTTGGAGTGCCAGTTATGTTTTCTGAGGCTCAACTCCTTCAGAAGGCCTTTGGAATTCAGCCCTTAGCTAGCAGTGGCTTGCCAAGAACCAAGATGCAGAAAAAAAACCGGACATCTCACTCATACAGGAAAGCAGTGGGCCTCCAGAAGAAACAGAGGGCGTGACTCTTCCCGAGACGCTGGGCAGTAGGGGGGTTAAGAAAAGGCCCACATGGACTGGGCCGAGGCCGGCTTCCGGTGATGGTCGTCAATCCTTGGCACTCTTTGGCTTGCAGGTGCCTCCCTCCAGTCTCTGCCTCTGTTGTCACATGGTCTTCTTCCCTCGTATCTTCATATTATCTTCTTATAATGACAACATTCACATTGGATTAAGGGCCCACCCTACTCCAGTACAACCTCATCTTAACTAATTACATCCACAAGGACCCTCATTTCCAAGTAAGGTCACAATCTGAGATACCGAGGGTTCAGATTTCAACATATCCTATATCCTTTTGGAAAACACAATTTGACCCGTAACAGTGAGAGATTCTTACTTGCAAATTGTTAAAGGAAAAAATGAAAGCAGGATGTCTGCAGATGTCAGCCTGTTAGACAGCTGCGGGAAGCTATCATTCACTATATAATAATTATGGGGGTTTGTTTTGAGATAGGGTCTCACTCTGTCACTCAGGCTGGAGTGCAGTGGCACAATCTCAGCTCACTGCAACCTCCACCTCCTGGGTTCAAGTAAATCTTGTGCCTCAGTCTCCCAAGTAGCTGGGAGTACAGGCTCCCGCCACCACATCCTACTAATTTTTGTATTTTTAGTAGAGTCAGGATTTCACCATGTTGCCCAGGCTGGTCTCAAATTCCTGGGCTCAAGTGATCTGCCCACCTCGGCCTCCCAAAGTGCTGGGATTACAGGCATAAGCCACCATGCCCAGCCTATAATAATTTTTTTTTTTAAACAAAGGAGATAGTTTGATGGTCGTATTAGTTTGCTAGGGCTGCCATAACCAAGTACCACAAATTGGACAGCTTCAACCACAGAATTCACTGTCTCACAGTTCTGATGACCAGGAGTCTGAAATCAAGGTGTTAGCAGGGTTGATTCCCTCTGGGGGCTGTGACGGAAGGATCTGTTCCAGGCCCTCTCCTTGGATTGTAGATAGCTGTCTTCTTGCTCCAAGTCTTCACATCATCTTCCCTCTGTACATATTTCTGCTTCCAAATTTCCCCTTTTCATAAGGACACCAGTCGTATTGGATTAGGACCCACCTAACAACTTCATTTTTACTTGGTTACCTTTATAAAACCCCATCTTTAAATAAAGTCACATTCTGAAATACTGGGGGTTAGGACTTCAACACAGGAAAATTGTGGGGGAAGGCTGGGCTATAATTCAACCCAAAATGATAGTGTTGTGCCAGTTCTGCTTTCTACAGAGTGATGGGGAGAACTGAGCCCACTGCAGCTGCACACAGTGACTGACAGGTTGCCTTCCTAAGCCACAGCTCATCAGCCAACACATCCCCTTCTTTGAGAAATGACAGAACGGCCCAAGAGAAGCAGCAGCAAGCTCTATCCATCCTCTGAAAGCTTCCTGATTTCCAGAGGCATTTTGTGTGTGGAGCCGGCATTAGGTGCCCTAGAGAAACAGCTGAATTGCTAAAGCTTAGTAAAGGTAAATGACAACTCAGAATCCAACTTTTTCCCCACATGTCTACTTGCCCTGTAGTGCAAGGTTAAAAGAAAATATAGGTGGCACCACCTAGAGGCAGAAGACGAAGAAGATGCTAAAAAGGAAAGAGGAGGAGTATGGAGCCTGAACAACCTCAACCCCAGCCTTCTTGCTCGTATATTTCTTGGTGATCATTTGCCCAAACTTGCCCTCTCAACCCTATCTCACGGATTTATGCCTTTATACCAGAGCAGTAATAACACATGTTCAAGAAACGGCCAGGAACAGTAAAAGCAAGTAAAATTCAAATCCCATTTTTGCACCTACTTTTCTATCTCTGGATCTGGAGATTCGTTAATATTTTATCATTTAACAAAGTCCTCAAATTTATCCCTCCTCCACACCCCCTCACCAAACACACCCACTCACCAAACACACCCACCAAACATAAAGGGCCAGGTCTGTACACGCAAAGTCAAAGACATCAATCAGTGTAACTTTCCAAAGGAGAAAATGAACCACCTTGGGAAGAGGACCCCAAACATTCAGGATCCCCTCAACCACTTGGTTAGAACACGGAGAGACGGCAGCTAAAATTGACACACAACTGGAAAAAGATCTTAAGGCTCCTGACTCCCGGTCCCCTGTGGGTTCTGGAAATTTGGACTGCTGCTTTATTACAGAGGGGAGCACTAATCAAAGGACAGTCTCTTCAAGGAAAACATTTCAGAGACTCCCAGGACTAACAGCCATGTAAATATTCATTTCCATAAGAAACCATTATCGATGTTTTTAGAATCTTTTTAAAAAGCAGGTTTGAGATGATAATATGCCATGATAGCAGTAAGATTCCATTTCAGCAGGGTAACAGATACCTGGAGAAAAAGACTGAAAGCCCCCACTGAGGGTCTCTGACAGAGGAAGGTTATGGAGACTTATTTTCTGGGCCAACAGGCAAGCTCTGTGTAATCGCTCTACGGCTCAGTTTCCTCATCTGGAGATGACACCAGCCCTTTACTAATAAGGCTTCCGCAATGACCAAATGAATCAATAGAATGTAAAATGCCTGGGATAGTGTGGCCTAGAGGAAGCTCTAATAAGCTCTCCTCATAATCAGGACTTTCATGGAGCTTCCTCGTTTTTCTAAAACGTTACCTTTATTCCTTTTATTTTTTAAAAAAGTTATTTGGATAAAACTATGACTGAGGGCATTCCACTAACCAAGAAGAGAAATGTACTCAAAATGCCCCAAAATGAGCCTTTTCTACAGATTCAAGAGGCAGAAAATCTAATGTCTTAACTCAGCTGGAAATTAATTTTAGTCCATCAATAGGTATCTCACAAAGAAATAAAACTAGTAACTAGAGGTAAGGGAAAACAATCTCACTAGATAATTTTTTTAATTAAAAAAAGTAACTGTTTTCAATTATGAAATTAACCAGAAAAATATTTTTTAAAGATGTTACCCACGGCTGCCAAGACTAAAACGAAGTCATAGTTTTCACACGTTGCCAGCAAACTGGTGCAAACCTTTAGCCAAACAAGTCAGCAGTCAGTGTCAAGAGCCAGAAAAGGCGACCCAGTAATTTTAATTCTGAGAATTCAGCCTAAGCAAATTTCTCAAAACAGAGGGAAAGTCATGTCCACCCTCCTGTTCACAAGTGAGCACTGTTTCCCATAGTGGAAAACTGGAAAGAAGAGAAATGCCAGATTACGTGTAAATAAACCATATTATAGCAAGTTAATGGCACTAAAAATGATAAAGAGAAAAATGGGGGGAAATACAGAAAAAATGTTAACAGGTTGAAATGTTACATGAAAAAATGTCAAAATATAAAACTGTACACCCCTGGTGATTACACTGGGGAAAAGCCTGAATGAGAACTTCCAGGATGCCAATAGTGGATCTGAGTACAGATGCTTTTCCTCCTTCTCTGCCCTCAATTTTTACAATATGTGATCTTATTACCTTCACGATTAAAAAAAAAAATCTTCCTGTCTGGTAAAAATCCTTCCTCTGCTGTGGATACAGAAGAGCTGCTCACTGCCTCATATCCCACCATGACACACCTCTCCAGGCTCTTTCTTGCCCTTTGAAAAGGGCAAGAATTATCTCTTTTTTAAGAAGCGTATTATCTTCCCAATGCCAAAGCTCTACAGGGCACTTGAAGTAATCACCTCTCTGAGGTGAGAACACTGCCACCTTCACTCACCTCCCCTTAAGTACCCAGTTGCTCCAAAGAATCAGAGAAAGGGCTTTGTAGCTCATGAGCAAGACAGAGAACCAGTCTCCCTCCCTCCGGGAAGGCGGCAGGAATTCCACATCAGCCGTTCCCATCATCCTTGAAAAGGTGGTCAAGTTAGTCACCCTGGAGACCTTAGCCCTGTCCACCCTGACTCTGGCTGAAACCATTGTATATTTCTGTCGTCTGTTTATGCATAAGTTCTTTAAATGATCCTAAACATTCTGACCAGCAGAAGTAAAAGCGCAGAAGAGACTGAAACAGGGGGATGGTTAAGTTACAGTGTCACTACTTGACAGAGCATTAGGCAGCCTCCCCAAACAACTGTGAATCCTCAATATAGAATGTGGCCAAGGGCCTCTAATGTTAAGTAGAAAAAAGCAGGTAACTGAACCATATTTCCCCATGACAACGACCAAATAAAATAGTTGGTACAGATTTAACCAATAATAGTTAATGTTTACAAGCCACTTACTGTATACAGGCACTGTGCTGCGTGCTTCATACAGGTTAAAATTTCACAGCAGTGTTAAGTATCAGAAGCCTTATTAACCCCATTTTGGAAAGGAGGAAATTGAGGCACCAGGAGGTTAAAGAATTCTCTTTAATCCTCCCAAAGGCTAAAGTTTAGAACATTCTGGTAAGTTTCCCACGGTCACACAGCCCCCTAAGGGGGAAGAAGGGCTCAGATTTTGACACAAACAGGCCTTCTCAAGGGCTCACACCCTCAACTCCTAGGCTGGAAGGGAATATATAAGAAATTTTAGGCCGGGCACGATGGCTCACGCCTGTAATCCCAGCACTTTGGGAGGCCGAGGCGGGCAGGTCTCGAGGTCAGGAGATGGAGACCATCCTGGCTAACACAGTGAAACCCCATCTCTACTAAAAATACAAAAAATTAGCCGGGCGTGGTGGCGGGCACCTGTAGTCCCAGCTACTTGGGAGGCTGAGGCAGGAGAATGGCGTGAACCCGGGAGGCGGAGCTTGCAGTGAGCTGAGATCACGCCACTGCACTCCAGCCTGGGTGACAGAGCAAGACTCCGTCTAAAAAAAAAAGAAAGAAATTTTAAATGAAAGTAGAATTTGTTTTAGAAAAGGGACTTTTTCTCCTTCCCTCTACTGTCTAAACTTTTTAATGTTCTGTTTTCACAATTTAAAGACAAAAAAAGAAGGGCTACAGAGACAGGTTAATGTATGTTTGGGGAGCATGGTTTTTTAATTATGTTTTGCTCAAAGGACTAAATAAATGCCACTCAAACCTCCACCACACTTGGGGGCTAAGGGTAGGAAGCCAGGGGAAAAAAGTAATGGAGAATAGCCAAGAATGAGCCTGTTCCAAACCAAACCAAGCAGCTCCAGGCAGCTGCCGGCAACATCTTTTTAAAAAATATTTGCCCTCCACCATGTCTTCCAGTTTGAGCATGAATTCTAAAATCATGAGACTGGAGTGACAGGACACAGAATACCATAGAATGCACTAATATCACACAGCTGCTATTGACAAAGCTGGGCATACAATTTAGGAATCAACTCCTTAATCCTGCGTTCTTTCAGAAACTGATCATGTGCCAAACATTCCCAGGTCAGCTAACAACAATCCGTATGTGCCGAAGTTGAAATATACACCATATCTCAAAAATGGTAACTTGGCACACTGGTACAGTGTTTAATAAATCCTTAAAACCAGACAGATGACAGAGCTCACACATACTATGTCATTTGCTCAGATTACTAATGTTACAGCTCTAGTAATTCTGAGGCCATGTTAGAAACAGAGAAAAGCTAAAACAGACATAACAATACTTTTAAAAAATAATTCTGCAGGCCGGGCTTGGTGGCTCACATCTGTAATCTGTAATCCCAGCACACTGGGAGGCAGAGGTAGATGGATTACTTGAGCTCAGGGGTTCAAGAGCAACCTGGGCAACATGGTGAAACCCTGTCTCTACAAAAAATAAAAATACATTAGCCAGGCGTGACAGCGCACTCCTGTGGTCCCAGCTACTAGGGGGGCCAAAGCGGGAGGATCACTTGAGTCCAGGAGGTCGAGGCTGCAGTGAGCTGTGATCATGTCATTGCATTCCAGCCTGGGCTGGAAAACAATAAACAAACAAACAAACAATTCTGCAAAAATAAAAATTCAGTGTGTATAGTGATCAATTCAGAAAGATCATATGCAACAAGCAGTATGAAATAATCTCCCCAAATAACACACCCCCAATTTCCCCATCCCAAAAACTTCTCTGAAGGGCAGGAGCAGGCACTGGGGATACGGGACCCCCTGGAGGTGTGTGAACTCCAAAGCCAGTGCCCCTTCCCGTGTGTCAACAGACTGGGCCCCAAATTCCAGTCAGAGATATGTTAAAAATTCAAATGACTGGCTGGGCGCGGTGGCTCATGCCTGTAATCCCAGCACTTTGGGAGGCTGAGGTGGGTGGATCATGAGGTCAGGAGTTTGAGACCAGCCTGGCCAACATGGTAAAACCCTGTCTCTAATAAAAATACAAAAATTAGTCAGGCACAGTGGTGGGTGCCTGTACTCCAGCTACTCAGAAGGCTGAGGCAGGAGAATCGCTTGAATCTGGGAGGTGGGGGTTGCAGTGAGCCGAGATCACACCACTGCACTCCAGCCCCAGGTGACAGAGCAAGACTCCGTTTCAGGGAAAGAAAAAAAAAAAAAAAGTTCAAATGATTAACCTGTCTTCAGCTATTTCCTCAGCTGGCTTGCAGGGAGACAGCAGGCTCAGAGCCAGGACACATAGTTCTCCTGTCAGACAGGCCACGTGGCCTGGTGCCCAAAGCACATGAAAGAGCCAGGAACCATCATCCAGTTATGTGGTCTCAAGGCAATCCCGTGAGACAATCCTGTGCCCACCACTTGTCAGTCCTGTTTCCTACCTACCAGGGCACGCAGGAGGACGACCACACGGGGCACCACGGCCAAGCTCACTCTGCAGAGACAAACTGAAGGGGAAGAGAAATATACCTCTGCAGGGCAGGGAGCAGGATCATTTGACACCATGGACCCCTCTCAACTCACATCCCCGGTGCCTCTTTTCTCGTAGATGATCATCAACCCAAATCTCATGCATGTTTCGGCGTCATGAAACAGGTAAAGGGCAGAAAAGGAGGTGGCGGGGGGAAGGATCACAAAACCATTTGATCCTGGTGGTGCCCATTAGAAGATGACGTCCCCAGCAAAGGCTCAAGCCATATCTATCAGCGGAGAAAAGGGGATGGGAAAGCACGTTACTATGTATTCAGTGCCAACTCCATGCTGAATACTTGGCAGGATGCTATGCCTCATTTAATCATCAAGAAAATTCCACGGTGCTGTGTAAGATGGTCACCAGCATGGACTCTGGAGTCAGGCAGCCCTGGGTTCCCAAGTCCAATGTGCCACTTGCTGGTTTTAAGATGGTGTAGCCACATAACCTCTGGGATGCTCAGTTGGCTCGTACATAAAGCGAAGGCAAGGACGGGACTCCAGGGTAGGGATTAGTAGAGCCTGATGGTAAAACCTTCTGCTCTCTCAGAGCGTTGGCTCCACCACCACCAAGATCCCTGTGTCTACACAGAACATGTGACTCTGAGATGGAGATACAGCAGAGAAGCAGGACTGCTGGCAAGAGGCACAAAACCACCAGCTTGCAGCAAGCAGAGTGTGCAGGGTCTAAGCCAGCTCAAGACCTGCTTCCCTCTGCCCCAGGATGGCTGCCACCCCACCCCAGCAAAGGGCCAGGCCACTCACGGCACTCCTTCTCATCACTCTTGTCGAAGCAGTCAGGTAGCCCGTCGCACTGCCAGGCGCCTGGGATGCACCGTCCATTGCTGCACATGAAGTTGCCTGGTATGTTGCACTCATTGGTGAAGTTGTTCCCGGGGAGCAGCTGGCTCTCTGTCGGAGAGAGGGGACAGGTCAGATGGCACAGCAACAGCAGGGACCTGAGCACCCCTCAACTGAAAGGTGTGTGGTTTGGTATAGGTGAGACTTCCGGTAGGTGACTCAACCTCTCTGACCTTCAGTTTCCTCACCTGTGAAATGGACTAATAATCTGCCCCAGTCCACCTCAGGAGATTCTGAGAGGACTAAATGGAGAAATACAGGGAACAAACAAAATGTCGGGCACAAAATGGGTGTTCACTGACTTTTTTTCTTTCTCCATCAAAGACTGGTTGTAAAATCCAAATGTTCTTTTCTGGCCATCAGCAGTGGTTAAAAATTAAAATTCTAGACAGGAGTGAGCACTGGACTCCCGATGTCTCCCACAGTAGGAACTGCACGATCTTTCCAGGCCCCACACTCTGTAGCCCTTACAATCACAGAATCCTTGAAGTTGGGCCAAGTTGGAAGGAATACTGGGAGATCATTTCACTCTAGGAAACAGGAGCCCAGACCTATAAAACCAACCTGCCTGAGGTCACACAGGTAGAAAAGACCGCACTGAATCTTGAACTCAGGATTTGTAACCTCCACAAGGGTCCCAAGGTCATGGAATTGCCTGCTAAGAGTTACTGGAGGCTGAGAACCAAGCTCCAAGTTCAGATTCAACTCCACTGAACATGGTCATAAAGTGCCAAAGCCCCCAACCCAAAGAGCCAACCCTCACGCTGGAAAGCAAATAGAGAAGGCCAGTGCTGTGGCGGTGGAGGTGGGCAGGGTGCTGAGTTCATCTACCGGCGGACCCTGGGGGCAGATTTTCAAGGGAGCCAGGATCTGATAGATCTGACCAGTCTGAGCCATTGTGATCAATGGCTGGGAGATAAGGAGCCACGTGAGTAAAAGAGTTTTGGGGAAAAGCAGGAAAAAAAAAAAGACCAGTCCTTCAGCACACCACAGCTCCAGAGCTCCCTCCTGAGTCATTCTGTAAGCATTTATTGGACATTTATGACCAGATACTTGTGCTATGTTCTAAAGATGCAGAGATAAAGGCTAGGGCTTATTATACCTTTAGGCTGGAAAGGCACACACAGCAAAATAAGAACAGGGATGTCTAGACCCGCCTGGGGGTAGCAGAAGAGAAGGTCCATGATTCTCTTTCATAAATCTTGCCATAAATCATAAAATCTTGCCAAAGAGAAGCATCTCTAGATCTCCAGATCCCTAACATCATATCCTCCTACAGGCCATTATCCTTTATGTGTGCTATTCTTTCTACCAGGAATGCCCTTCGGCCTGCTGGGTCTCCTAGTAAATCCCTACACAACCTTAAGCAAACAAGTATGTCGCCTTTCCTCTGACGTGTTCCCTGGCTTTTCCAAACACAGATAAGTGCTAACTCTGTAGTCTGGTGATAGTACCACTGGGGTGATACTAAAAATATTTTATAACTAGAACAAGTGGGCAACAATCAATTGCAATGGACACCGTCACGGGCAAGCAACACCCCACTGGCCTTGGTGCATGGAATTTCCCTTGTGGACCATCTGCTGAATTATATAGAATTAATAATGCACATGCACTTTTCATTACTGAAAATGAGCTTTCATCGCTCACTGGAGAACTCTAGGAGAGAAGCTACAATGAGGGGCTCTACCCTGCCCAACTGCCCACATCAGAATCCTAGAAATCTCCCTTGTCCCCTCCTCAATCTATCAACCCCTACATGGGGCCAGTCCCCGAGTCTCCACTGCCACAGTTGCGACTCCAGCCAAAGCAGCCACCCTCTCTTACAGGGACTGCTGCACAGCACAACTTCCCAACTTGGCCTCCCTGCCTGCCATCTTGCCCCTCTGCAAACCACTCTCCCCTCTGTGGCCAGAAGGATCTGTCTAAACACCAAATCAATCATTTCTTAACTTTAAAAGGTCAGTGAATGGCTCCCTGGTGTTTTTAAGATAAAGTCAAAATTCAAATAAATCAAAAAAGATTCTGAGAAAGAGGGTAGCATCTACAGTGGATGTTGATAGACACACAGAGATAAAAAGTAAGCACCCTTCAGGTCTAGAGAACAGTGTCAGCAAAGACTGTGCAGGAAGACGTAGCCCAGAGCATGGCACAACACGAAATTTAAAAATCATGCAGCTCTGATTATTAGGAAATGCAAAGGTATTATGCTACTATTTCTCCTATTCTGCTGCAATTTTTCCTATTGTAGTGCGAAGTCAGCCATCCCTAATTAATCATGATGCTCTGTTCCACTGAGCCCAGAATCAATATGAGACTCCCTCTCAAGACCGGACTCCAGAAAGCCACCAACAACCCTGAGAAGAACGTGAAACCAATTCACCATCTCCAGGCAAGGGCTTGAGGGGGACCCTAGAAGGGCAGCCAGGTACTGGATACTAGACAGACAACGAATGCTCAACCCAGAAAACCCCCACATTCCAGCTGTTTGCTAACTACTCTGTTGTTAGAGAACTGCTCTGTTGCAGAGAACTCTTCATGGGCCTGGAATGTAACGGTCATTCTGCTTTGTTTGGAAATACTTACAATTGGATTTGTAGAGTTAGCTCCTCGAAGGCAAGCCCCCCGGAAACGTCACTGCAACTGTGAAATCTTGTTCTGATAAACAGATTTCTGGAGCGGGAAAATTGGCCAGATTAGATTCCAAAGTACTTGCTCTGAGAGTCAATAAGGCTGGCGGCACATGGACTTGACAAATGGATGGGTGGATGCAGAGACTAAATACCATGTCTGTTACACACAGGTGGTCCTGCCAGCCATGGGGATCAAAGTGCTTTCTCAGCAGTACCAGGAATCCTGGGGCCTGGTGAACAATAACAGAGAGGCACATTCTTTTTGCTGTTCTGAGCAACTGCATTAGGCATGCAGCTGGTGCACAGCCACGTGCTTTAGGGAAGTGACATCATCAAACTCAAAGCATGAGGAGGGATGGTAATGGTAGCTCACACCTGTAATCACAGCACTTTGGGAGGCCGAGATGGGTGGATCACTTGAGGTCAGGAGTTTGAGTCCAGCCTACCAACACGGTGAAACCCCTTCTATACTAAAAATACAAAATTAGCCGGGTGTGGTGGTGCACACCTGTAATCCCAGCTACTTGGGAGTCTGAGGCAGGAGAATCACTTGAACCCGGGAGGCAGAGGTTGCAGTGAGCCGAGATCACGCCACTGCACTCCAGCCTGGGCAACAAGAGCAAACCTCTGTCTAAAAAAAAAAAAAAAAAAAAAAAGGCATGAGGAGAAACTAAGGCAAAAGCAGGTTAAATCTTCGATTCTGTCTTCAAAAACCTGTCTCAAACTCATCCAATTTGCGTCACTCAACTGGCACCACCCAATCCAAGCCGCCATTATCTCTTGCCCTTTTCAACCATGGGTTTTCAACAGGGATCAATTTTGCCCCCCAGGGAACATATGGCACTGTCTGGAGACATTTTGGGTTGTCATGATGGGGAGATGGGGGTGCTATTGGCATCTAGTGGGCAGAGTCCAGAGATGTTGCTATACCTCCTGCAATACACAAGACAGCCCCCACAATGAAGAATCATCCAGCTGAAAATGTCAATAGTGCTGAGGCTGACAAACCTTAGTTTATTATTTAAAAAACCTTTGGACTTCCCACTTCTCACTCCCTCCACGTCCTTCTCTTCACACAGTGAGATTTTAAAATGCACTGATGGGTTCTCTGTGTCCTCAGAATAAATCTAAAACTCTGGCCATAGTTTACAAAGCCCAGCATGGTCCAGTTGCTGCCTGCTTCTAGATATTCATTTCGAACCATCTCCTGCAACACACCTCAGTGCCCCCTGCTGTGAGGCCTCCAGGTGTGCTGTTTGCTGACCCCGGACATTCTTCCGCCTACCTTTCATCTGTGTAATGGGCTCAACTGTGTCCCCCAAAAATTTATATGTTGAAGTCCTAAACCTAGAACCTCCGAATGTGACTGTATTTGGAGATGAGGATCTTTAAAGAGATAATGAAGTTAAAACGATGGCATTAGGGTGGGCCCTAATTCAGTATGACTGATGTCCTTCTAAGAAGACATCAGGAAAGATTCCATGTAACAGGGAAGACCATGTGAGGACACAGGGAGAAGACGACCATTCATAAGCCAAGGAAGAGGGGCCTCAGAGGAAACTAATCCTGCACCTCCATCTCAGACTTCTAGCCTCCAGCACTGTGGGAAAACAAACTTCTGTCATTTCAGCCACCCAGTCTGTGGACTTTGCTATGTTAGGCTGGTGCAGAAGTAACTGCATAATGCACAAGGCAATTACTTCTGCACCAACCTAACAGCAGCCCGAGCAAACTAATACACTTGGCTAACCTCACTCATCCAGACCTCAGCTTACATCACTTCTTCAGGTCCCTTCATGGACACTCAATCTAAAGCTGGTCCCCCTGTTTTTCATGCTGGTAGTGTCCTGTTTTCCTTTATCCCAGCTTTTGCTTACTGGTGTGTCTGTACTGTCTCTCCATCTAGACTGAACACTCTGTAAAGGCAGAGAGGCACTGTTTTGTTCAACTCCATGATGGGCACCTGACCACTCTGTAGGTCTCCAATAAATACTTGTAACCACTCTAAGAAGAAAGCCAAGTGTTCAGTCACTAATTTATTTCTTCCCTTTCCCCCAAACTCTCCCCTAGAAAGTTCCATCTGCCCCTTGCCTCATCCCCCTAGAATGTGAGTGGAATCTGTACATACATAGTTAAAATAAGGGACATGGGGGTCTGGATTTGTACAAGTAAATTACTACCCAGTCTGCTTTAAAAGAGGTTAGAAATCTTTTCAGGCCGACAGCAGGACTTTCTAGTGGCTGAAATATTTATCCCATCTTAGTGCCTTGGGACATATTTAGAATCAAAAAAAGACAAGCATTAGCACGAAGTTGGCTAGCTGGGGTTTCTCCTCCTCCCTTCTCTTTTTTTCATTAAGCTGAAAAATGAAAAAGAGTTGCCCATTTTCACTGCAGCACATCACTTACTTAAAATAACTATACCATCTGCACCAAGAATGAAAAAAAAAAATTCCAAGTCCCATTCTATTGGACAAAGGCAAACAGCCTGCTGCAGAAGCTTCTTCCAAAACTGCTGGCTCCCACAAATTTATATTTGACAAGGGGGCCAAAACCGGGGCAACTACAAAAACTCAGACAGCTGCTGCATTCCACTCAAATTACTCCAGAACATGCAGTTAGTGATGTTGACTTTTCCAGCTGAGAAATGGGAATTCCATCCTAACAGCTGGAGTCCTCCTGGCTCTCTCCTCTCCTTCTGCTGTTCTTCCCACGCAAGGGGGACCCCTTGTCATGATGCAATCTAGAATTGACATCCACAAACCATGACAGCCCTGCTTTCCAACTTCTGCCCAGTGGCCTTCATTTTTATCCTCTGCTTCCTGACAATCTGGATCTGAAGGCTCAATGAACAGCAAAAGCAAGACATACACCCATACGTATGTACGGACACACATACAGCTTAGCATTTGGTTTTGCAGATCTCAAACGGATCTTGTCTAAGACCTCCCCAGAGAATTAACAACCTCTTTCCACTGCCCAGTGCCAACAAACGTAGTGTCATGAGGCCACTGAAGGCCACTGTCTGTTTTCCATGACTGTCTTCTTCAAACGTATACACACAGGCGCGCGCACACACACACACACACACACACTCCATGCACAGGCCCAAGGCCAGTGCGTGAGCAGCTCTGCAATGATCTGTTTACAAACATCCCTAGAAAATCCCTGAAGACCTCCTCGACTCTAGGCTGCTCCACACGGTAGCATCAGTGACAGAAGGAACCACAGACATCTGTCCTGTGCACTTCCCATTCGGTTCCCATCAAACTGCTTCCTGCTGGAGCCTATGACGAGCACCCTAGCTGTCACCAAGAACAGTCACACAAGGCTGTCTGAGTTTGGGGCGAAGATGGGCCTTCTAGGTCTAAGCACCTGAGCACAGCCAGGTCTCTAGCTCTGTCTAGACTCTTCAGGCCACCCTGCCCTGTGAGCTCATTCCAGCAGCCCCAGCCTCCATTTACCCATCTGTTCAAGGAAGACAGCCCAGGGAAATTGGTGAGAAGGTATAACATGACCCCTGGGTTCAACCCAGGACCACACGCTATTGATATCCACAGATTTCATATTTACACTGCCTATGATCCTAAAAGAAGATGGTGTGCAATTCTGCAGCAGGAACAACTGATGGATGGAACAAGTCACCAGGATAGTGAGTGGGCCTAGCTGCTTACTGTGCCACGAGGTGTCTGCCTTTGTATGGCTATATGGTTGTTTCTCCTACAAGGGTAAAGCAGCATGAGTTACAAAATGATAAAGGCTTCGTTCCTTTCTTACAAAGCGCATTAGTAAAGAAAACCAATGGCTGTTATTAATGGGGTAAGCAAAGAGGTCTAGGTAAAGGACAGTTTTTCACCAGGAAATAGTTTTATAAATTATTTTTGTGCTGTATTTATAGCCTCATTAAGGGCCTGATAGCTACTTACATTTTTTTAGTTATGCTTCAGTGCATTTCATGAGGAAAATTATATTGCAGCAGTGTTAATCTAGTGGGGGTTTGCAGAGCCACTGGCATACGGCCTTTGTGAGATCCAAGGTCCACAGTTTGGGGGTCTGACAGCAACTCTGGAAGATGCTGTTTGTCATGATACTGACCTCCAAGATGAGCATGGAGCCCTGTCCCCATTCTTGTCCCATCCCTCCTCCTGCTCCCTTTAACAGCCCTCAAGAAATCAATTATTATGGACTTTTCACTAGGGAAGACCTGACATCTACTGAAACACATACACATGGCAGAAGTGGAACATCAGCGTTTGTTTGTTTGTTTTTGTTTGTTTTGAAATGGAGTCTTACTCTGTTGCCAGGCTGGAGTACAGTGACACGATCTCGGCTCACTGCACCCTCCACCTCCCAGGTTCAAGCGATTCTTCTGTCTCAGCCTCCCAAGTAGCTGGGATTACAGGCATGTGCCACCACACCTAGCTAATTTTTTTGTATTTTTAGTAGAGACGGGGTTTCCCCATATTGACCAGGATGGTCTCGATCTCCTGACCTTGTGATCCGCCTGCCTAGGCCTCCCAAAGTGCTTGGATTACAGGCGTGAGCCACTGCGCCCAGCCCTTCAGTTCTTTTTTACTCCTTACAATTGCCCTATGAAATAGGCACCATTTCCATTTTGCAGATGAGGAAACTGAGACTGAAGAAGTAACTTGCCCAAGGTCACACAGCTAGAACAAGTCTGCAAATGGCCAGAGTAAATATTTCAGGCTGTGTAGGCCAAGAGGCCAAATTAAGGTACCTATATAAGAGGAGAGAAAAGAATATTCCACAAATTTTTTATTGATTAAATTCAAAATATTTTCATAATCATTGGGAACAATTTTCTGTAATACAGGTCTACTAAGAAAAAAATGGAATTCTTTTTGGAAAGAGTAATTAACATTTCACTTAATTGAGGTTCAAAGTTAGTGTTTCCCATTATCAAAATATATTATAAATGTCTGATTTTTTTCCCAACCATTTAAATATGTAAAAACCATACCTGGCTCAGAGGAGTTGTCTACAAGCAGGTGATGGCTGGCTTTAGCCCATCTGCCAACTGACTCCCTGCACTAGAAGACTACAGGCTTATGCAAAATAAGAAAATGACAAAAGTGGCCAATCCCAAGGCATATCCTCCCTATCCCATCACATCCACCACTCTGAAATGAGCCCCGTTGTTGACTGGCTGCTCCCAACACCATGTCTTCTTGCTGCTGCATCCTCAGCAACTAGCAAGTGCCAGGTGCCTGGAAGACCCTCCATAAATGCCTACTGACTGCATGAACAGGCAATGGAACCTGCTGACCCTTAAGAACCTTTCCAGTTCTGACACTGTTAAATTCTGTGAATTTATCTAAACAGGAGTTGAACCCGTTTATAATCTGCCACGCAATATGCAATGGATAAATGAGATTGGGGTGAAGAACACTTCTGGGCTCCCAGGAGTAAAGGCCCTGAAGTCAAGAGCTTCTGGAAGAACTTTTGCAAGCGCTTGCTTTTCACCCACACCCATGTCCTTGCCAAGGGCTGGCTGCCAGTCAGGCCTGGGAGAGAACCCGGAGCAGGAGCCATCCTCCCATGCCTTCTGTCTTTTCAGCTCAATCAGCAGCAGCAGGACGAAGTGAGTTGGGCACATCGCTAAACTGAAGGAGGAGACAACTTTAAAACCAATTTCATCTGGCTTGTGATAAGCCAGGGCTTATGAGAGCGCCAATCGACTCTGCACTTCAGCACCTCTCAGGAACAGCCACTGCCCAAGAAGAAGGATTTTGCTACAACCCCAAGTTCAGCCCAGCCCCTTGTGCCCAAGAACAGCTGCAACAATTTCCACAGCCACTGGGAACCATTCGATAGCCTCTCTTCTGCTCCACGCAGATGCCTCCAGGCAGGGCAAATATGGAAAATATCAAAGCCAACTAAGCAGTATGGCCAGAAAAGCAAAATGATCTTTATACAGGCCCCAAAGTGTATCTCTATGAGCTCAGGGTAAGGAAGAGATTCTTAAATAAGACTCAAAGCACAGGCCACAAAGGAGAAGACTGATAAATACAACTGCATTAAAATGTAAGACTCCTAATCATCAATAGATATTATACATAAAGTTGAAAGAGAAGCCACGAACTAGAAGATTATCTGCCACATGTATAACCCACGAAGTATCAGTATCTAGAATTTTCTGACAAAATGGTATAAGAAAATACAAGCAGCCCAGTAGAAAAATGGACAAAGCACATGAACAGGTACTTTCACTGATGAGGAAACTCAAATAGCCACTTAATATATACTCAATCTCACTTGTAATCAAAGAATGATTAATGGAACAAGAGGGCTCTCTTTCACACCCATCAGACTTGCAAAAATTTGAAGCCTGACATTCTTAAGTGGCGAGAAGATGGGGAGGAACAGGAACTCACACACGGCACATCTGAAGAGCAATTTGGCAACTCCTAGTGAAGCTCACACACTTTTGTTACTGGAAAAGGGTCTTGATCCAGACTCCAAGAGAGGGTTCTTGGATCTCATGTAAGAAAGAATACGAGGCGAATCCAGAGTAACGTGAGAGCAAGTTTATTAAGAAAGCAAAAGAATAAAAGAATGGCTACTCCATAGGCAAAGCAGCCCCAAGGGCTGCTGGTTGCTCATTTTTATGGTTATTTCTTGATTACATGCTAAACACAGGGTAGATTATTCATAAGTTTTCTAGGAAAAGGGGTGGGCAATTCCTGGAAGTGAGGACTCCTCCCCATTTTAGACCATATAGGGTAACTTCCTGATGTTGCTATGGCATTTGGAAACTGTTATGGCACTGGTGGGAGTGTCCTTTAGCATGCTAATGCATTGTAATTAGCATATAATGAGCAATGAGGATGACCAGAGGTCATGTTCCTCGCCATCTCGGTTTTGGTGGGTTTTAGCTGGCTTCTTTACTGAAACCTGTTGTATCAGCAGGTCTTTATGACCTGTATGTTCTGCCAACCTCCTGCCTCATCCTGTGACTTAGAATGCCTAACCTCCTGGGAATGTGGCCCAGTAGGTCTCAGCCTTATTTTACCCAGCCCCCTCCCTATTAAGATGGAATCACTCTGGTTTAAATGCCTCTGATACTTTGACCCAGCCAATCCTAATAAATACTCTAGGCCTAGGGACAAACATGTACATGTGCACAGGGTGACAGCAAGAGAACATTCAGTGAGACACTACTATAATACAAAACTGTAAGACAAACTAAATGTTCATCAAAAGGAGAATGGATGAGAAAACAGCGTACATTCACACAATGAAAGGCTACTCAGAGTTCAATTAAATGAACTAGGGTTTACATCACTCAACACAGGTAAATCTGAGAAACCTACTGCTAAGTGAAAAGAGCGAACTGCAGAATATCACCTACATCCTGTTTAAAAAATACTATTTTAATGGATACATACAGATTTTTTAAATGTACAGGAGAGGTAAATATCAAATTCAGGGCCGGGTGTGGTAGCTCACATCTGTAATCCTAGCACTTTGGGAGGCCAAGGCGGGCAGATCATCTAAGGTCGGGAGTTTGAGACCAGCCTGACCAACATGGTGAAACTCCATCTCTACGAAAAATATAAAAATTAGCTGGGCGTGGTGGCGCATGCCTATAATCCCAGCTACTCAGGAGGCTGGGGCAGGAAAATCGCTAGAACCCGGGAGGCGGAGGTTGCAGTGAGCCAAGATCATGCCATTGCACTTCAGCCTGGGCAACAAGAGCAAAACTCGATCTCAAACAAAAAAAAAATCAAACTCAGGATCATGGGTACCTCTGGCAACTGGGATCGTACACAATGAACTTCAAATGCAAGATTTCTGTCTTAAAAAAAAAATCCGGGCCGGGCACGGTGACTCACAGCTGTAATCCCAGCACTTTGGGAGGCCGAGGTGGGCAGATCACACTCAGGAGATCAAGACCATCCTGGCTAACATGGTGAAACCCCGTCTCTACTAAAAAATACCAAAAATTAGCCAGGAGTGGCGGCAGGCGACTATAGTCCCAGCTACTCAGGAGGCTGAGGCAGGAGAATGGTGTGAACCCTGGAGGCGGAGCTTGCAGTGAGCGGAGATCACACCACTGCACTCCAGACTGGGAGAGAGAGAGAGAGACTCCATCTCGAAAAAAAAAAAAAAATCTGAAGCCAGCATGGCAAAATATTAGAATTCAGTGGAACTGGGTGCAGGCACACAGCGGGATTTGTGCTATTCTTGGTAACTTTTCTCTACCCTTTAAAAAATGTTTCATTGCTAAAATTTTATTATAAGGAACAAAAATTACACTAATATTTTAGAAAAAAAAACATATCAAAGACATATGGAAGCATTTACCACTATATTCTCGCTTCAAAAACCCCACCAACTACAAAGGAATGCAAGATAAAAGGGGGCAAGTGTTCATACTGGAAAAGAAAGAGCAAATGCAAAGACCTTCTTCTGGGAGATTCCATCTATTATGAGCTCTTTTCGTATTCTGAAAGGCAGCAACAGTTGCAGGGTAGAAGCTGATTGTGGAGGAAAAAATAAACCTATCTCCTAAGATAGATTTACCCACCAAACTTACTAAGCCATGACATTCCAAAAACAGAAATAGCAAGGCCTAGCCAGTAGGTCAGATATTTTTTGAATACTAGCTCCCTAAGAAGTCAGGGTGAGGAAAGCCACAGTAAAGCTGTCTTCCTTAGAATAGTCCACACCATCTGCCTCCTCGCTCCTCAACATGGGGCTGCAGAAGGCTGAGCAAGGCTCAGATGGGCTCAGCTGGGGATAGCCAAGGCTGTGACTTGGTAGGGCCCCCTGGCTTTTGCAACTAAGAAGGGGCCAAAGGCACAGAGCAGAGTCAAAACCCAGGGTGGCCGGCACAGAAGAAGTGGTTTGAGGGTGAAGGATGGCGGAAGGCAAGGAAACCGGACAGTGAAGTCCAACCCCTTGTCCTCCCTTCGGGGAAGGCGGTCTGCTAAAAGGAGCATGAGCTCAGGGGTGAGCCAGACTTGGGTTCTAACGCCCAATTCTCTTACGACCATAACTAGCTGTGGCAACTTCAGACAAGAGCCACCCTCTCTGAGCTTCAATTTTCCATTTGTAAAACTGAGGAAACCCCACCTCCCCGGCAGCATAGCTGAGGGATAGAGGGATGATAGACACAAATAATGACAAAGATATGGATATAGATATAGATACGGATATAGCTATATAGATATAAAATATACATAAATATAGGTAAAATGTGGACACACAAGAGACAGAAGGATAAAGTATATATAAGAGAGCAGGTGGTATATACTTGGGGTTTAATAAATGGTACTAGTATATGTTACTCCTTCCTTCCCTCCATACATTCTTACTGACTCTCTGAGTCAGAGAAGGCTGGGTCCCTTTTCTCTTCCTGCCTCTCTAGAGTGGGTGTAGCCTGGTCAGATGGGAAGTCTGCTGGAATTTGGGCTGGTTGGCTGGAACCTGGTGGTCACTTAGATCCAGAAAAGCAGATTGTGGGGCCAGACACCAGGTTTTAAGGACACAGTTAAAGAGCTCCCAGTGCAGACCCTGGCTGTATGTCTTCTCATACACGATGGCCTCAGCTCAATTATTCCTAAGAAATAATTAGCCCTCCCTAAATCATTCCTAGAGCTCTTTAATAGCAGCCAAACTATACACATGAACCAACCCTTCCAAACAACTATAAAGCTATAAAGCTGGTCAAATGAGAAAGACATATGGAACTCACCACTGGGCTTTGGGGGAGTTGCTTCACTTCCCTGAGCCTCAGTTTCCCCATGCATAAAGTAAGGCAGTAACAGATGACAACCAAATTCCCCCACACATTCTTTGTTTCTGTGGACTCATAATCATCCCCATAGCAGGCAAACACACATCATCTGCCTGTCCTAGATAGAGTCTTCGGCATTTAAAAATAATAAGCGGGATTGACATACAGCTCCCCCTCTGAAGGACTGAAAATATCCTTGAAAGGCACGTACTGAAGATAGTTCCTCCTGTTTAATACAGAGAGACTAAAACCCAGATATCAACCAGCTCATCAAAAGACAGTGCTGGAGTTGGCCAAAGAATCCAGGTCTCCAGCTCCCAGATGAGACCCAATTCTGGCCTTTGCACTTTACAACTCTGACCTTCTCTACTGTCAGCTAGGAGACGGCTAGTCCCCATGGCCCCCTGCAACAGGAGAAAATAATCTCCAAAGGGACGGGAATCACACCTGCCTCCCGTTCCCTATGGATTAAAGGGCCTCTCTGGTTCACTTCAATTATCTGTAATCTTCCATCATGTCTCAGCAAATAAATGATTATTTGGCTTATCACTTCTGATTGGGAAAGCAACCCCGCCAGGGAGATCAAAAACGCCAGCCTGTTTCCATCAAGCAAAGAGGGTGTGCATATTAACCGGTGAGTCCTTTTAAATTTTCTTAAGTAGCTTAATCCATTAAACTGGTCCATCCCGCTTCTACAATCTGCTCACGCAGGCACACTCCCTCCTGAGCACGACGACAGGCCCTCCATCATGAGGAATTAGCTGACTTCTTGAGCAAATGATGTTTGTACATCTAGAAAGTGCCAGAGTTAAGCAGTGTTTACCACTGGAGTCCCCACTTTAGTATGCATATCTGTATGATCGCAGCTTTCAGACCTCCTGAGAAAGCAATTTACCTTTGCAAGAGACTATCAAGTTCGGTAAATCCGTTTTAAAGGGCTGAAACTGTGTAGACGAACCTGTTTGGGGTTTCCAGATTGCAAAGGGTAGCCTTTGAAAAGGTAGCTTATGACCTTCCAGAAAACGAAGCAAGTTTAAAAATTAAAGATGGATTATAGAGCCCTTCTCATTTGAGTCAGCCCTGCAGCCCATACACTGAATTCTATTACCATTACTTTCCAAGCTCAGGGAATTACTTACCTGCCCTGTGCCTCAGTTTCCTTATATATAAAACAGAGATTGACCAAATGCAAACTTGACAGGCTCCCTGGATAATCAAAGGGCTGTTCTGTCCATCTTGGTATTGGAGCCAAGTAGTCACAGACCTGAAAACATTAGAATTCTCACTGCGTATCACTCACACCAGAAAACCTCTTAAAGAAAAAAAAAGTACTAAAATTCAGTAGAAGCTTCTGAATTTTTCACACATTTTATGACAGCATGCAGATAGTGGCCATAAGATTAAGTAGGGCTCATTTCCTAAAGGTGTTATTATTCACGATTAAAGAATTACTATGATATAAAGACTAGATGTAATGTAGGTACATAACATGTCATTTCATAAGACAAAGCATTCTAATGTAGTTACATGATTAATAATTAGAGGAAGGGTGATCTGAAGTGTAAAAGGATCCACCCTGAACTGAATACAATAGAATCATACCAGGCAAGATGAAAGAACAGAAGGGAACTGTTTATTAGGAAACGATTTTTCAGTAAATTGAAATAACGTGTGCCACAGTGTCGGTCCAGTTCTTCAGGTGACTCCACTGCTCCCTGCTAACAGGGGCAACTCAATGCCAAGACGCTGGAAGAAGTCAAAGGCCTCGTGAATGCTGAGACCATGATTAACCTTTAAATACGTTTGAGGC
Organism: Symphalangus syndactylus; assembly: GCF_028878055.3. Taxonomy (NCBI): domain Eukaryota; kingdom Metazoa; phylum Chordata; class Mammalia; order Primates; family Hylobatidae; genus Symphalangus; species Symphalangus syndactylus. The sequence goes on from NC_072428.2 coordinate 20,314,033, forward strand.
CAGGCACAGTGGCTCAGGCCTGTAATCTCAGCACTTGGCAGGGCTCAGGTAGGAGGATTACTTGAGCCTAGAAGTTCAAGACCAGCCTGGGGTATATAGTGAGACGTCATTTCTACCAAAAAAAAAAAGAATTAAAAATTAGCCAGGCATGGTGGCATGTGCCTGTAAGTCACAGCTACTCAGGAGGCTGAGGTGGGAGGATCACTTGAGCCCGGCAGGCAGAGGTTGCAGTGAGCCAAGATCATGCCACTGCACTCCAGCCTGGGAGACAGAGCCAGACCCCGTCTAAAACAAAACAAGGTTTAAACCCTATAGTCTGCATATTCTTCAATCCCTTGCCATCTGTCCGGTTCCCACCACCATCACTCTCTCCTGAATCTGTCTTCACAAAGTCACCAGGGGGCCTCCCAATCATTGAATTCAAACGTTAATTTTCCATCTTTTCCTTAGGCACAATTCTGCTGCTTTGGATCAGCTAGATCATTCCCTCCTTCTGAAACTCCATTCCCTTGGCCACCCTCACACCATATTCTACTCTTCCTCTGCCTCCCGTTGACACACACCTGGCCCTCTGAACATTCCTTCTCAGTCATCACGGAAGCTCCTTTCCCTCCCGTAACAGCCTTCAGAGTTTTGCTCCCAACTGCTTAAGCAAGCGACATCTTCCCTAGTTAAGTCATTTTGTCCACTATTAGTTGGACCTTTATGGTGACAACTTCCAAACCAACACCGCCAATTCAGCTCTCTTCCCTTCAACAACATCCTCCACTCTTGGCTTCACATTTCCAACCCGTATTGCCAAAGATACTTCTATCCCTGGCACAAGCTCAGCATGTCCAAAACAGAATGTTGGGGTTTTCTTCTAAAGCTGCTCCTCCTGCATCATGCGCTATCTCAGCCGGTAGAACCACCAACCGTCCCTCTCCCTCACCCCCACCGCCATCAACCAACTGATGCTTTCATTAATATGTCCCATCCCTGCCACTCACAACCCTAGTCCAAATGCTTCTCTTACCTCTTTGGCACTAATGGCTTTCTTACTGGCTTTCCTGGCTCCAGTCTTGGCCTCTAAAAGCATCCTTCACACAGCTGTAGAACAAATCTGACCATGTCACATGCTGTTTCAAATCCCCATTCCACAGCGGGTAAAACTCAAGGTCCCTGGGTCAGCAGAGGCGGCCCTGGGTATCCTGGCCAGCCTACCTCTCCAGGGGTTTTCTCCCTAGTCCCCCAAGACAGCGTACAAGCCCCCACTCAGACCTCTCAACAGAACTTATGCAAACCTCTATCTCTTCATTTCCCATAACGCTCCACAAATTTCTGCTGGGTGCCTTTCTTCCCTCCACAACTCATGAGCAACTTTTATACTAGAGGAGGGAATGTGTTCTAATGTAGCCCAGAGCCCACAACAGAGTGTCTATCGAAATCGAGAGAGAAAAAGGAGGGAAAAATGGACAGTTGCTTCCCTGTGCTAAAATACTATAAACATTTTGTGGATTATTCCTTCAAATTAGGATTATTCCTCCATCTTGTGGACAGTCCCTATTTGCATGCATTTTAAGATTACAGAACTAAAACATGTCTCTTCACGCTCAGATAATAACTTGCTTATTTTAAAAGGTAGGAGTGGGCATATGAACCAAAAATTCATGTTTTTATTCATACTATTTTTTATTCATATTATTATTTTCTTTCCTGAGAAGGCTATGGACCCTAGGATTTTCTGTGAGGCAACCTTTACCTTCAGGTTAGCTTGAGTGTAAACCAGTAATTCTTCATGGCTCAAAGTAAAAATTCAGATGTACTCCAGTACTTCATACTGCAACTTTGGCAGGTAAAAGCTTGCCTCCAGAACTCTGGGGCACAAGGACTTTGCATGTGATAATATGTGCTGTCAGCATCATCTGACACAGCTGCCCATAGACAAACCCAGCATTCTGTGATGACCCATGCCCACAGAGCCAGCTCACAGGAAATCAGGGTCGGACACATGTTAAAGGGGAAGAGAGCCAGGCCCAGGTGCATCTGGCAGGTGACCACGCCTCTCTGAGTCAGCCCTCTGTTTCTGCTCTGCACTGGGTGGCAGACAGCCTTTCAATCAAGCCTCCAGTCCTCCATCCACAGAGAGGTTGATTCACCTTCTCCCCATGGTGAATCCCAAACCATTAGCACCCTACCTTTGGCCTTTATTTGTTTCTTTCTGTATCCAGGGAATAGTGACAGCTGCAACACAGTGATGGGCCACTGTGCTCTGGGACTCTCACCCAGAGCAGGCAAAGGCACAAGCCCTTTACTACTGGAGAGGTAAGGGTGGGCTGGCAGGAATGAAGGAGCCTAAAGGGGTTCAGTCGAGAGTTTGCCTCTGTTATCAATGGCCACTGAAGCGCTGGGACCCAGGCCCTTGGCCACCCCATTCCTGGAAACTCTGGTGTCCTATGAACAATGAGGCCAGGTTATCTACCTATATGGAAGGTGATAGCTCTCCACATGACCTGGATGTGAAGAGAGGAATACTGGCTCCACATGAAGCAAGACTGACATAGGAAATGCCAGCAGAATAAAGAAACATAATGAACCAGAGTGCCAGCACATCTCCAGAGACTCTCCTTGTCTCTCCTTTTGTCAATCAAGTGCCTTTATGCTAACATGAGAGACCACGGTTTTTAAGAGACACGCGGCAAGAGATCCAGCTTTGCACTGAACACCCGCAATAATCAGCTCCAACAGGCTCCAACCCCTGCCTGGCATGGCTCACTTTCCACCTCACATCACAATCCACCCCGTGCTGCACAAATGATAATGCATTTACAGACAGCCGGACTCTCCAGCCAGGAGGAAAAATTTCACCGAATTAAATAAAAACAAAGCAGAAAACCAAAGCCTTCAATGCCAGAAAGAAGTACTTGGTCTTTTATAGAGCTTTATAGCCAGAAATGCCCATCAAGATTTTTTTTTTCTAAATGCGTGTTTTAAAACAATCCTTTATGTCCCTAATTGGAACTGCTTAAAAATCAGTAAGAGAATTGCAAACAAACCAAGAAAAAAAAAGAATAAGAAAATAAGCAAGCATGGCACAAAAAATAAACATGGCTAATAAATGAAAAGATGCACAGCCTCACTAGCAGGTAAACAAATGCAGGTGAAATGCCATTTTTTAAAACAATGTGATTGGCAAAAGTTGAAAAGATGGGTACTCTTGAGGGTTGGCAGGGTGAGGAAACTGGTACCCTCAGACCCTACTGGTGGGAGTATAAATTGGTACAATCTCTCTAGGGCCATTTGACAGCACCTGGCACAATTTATAATGAGCTTACCTTTGGACCCACTGATTGTATTTCTAGGAATCTAGCCTTAGAAATATATAAATGCAGGGAGAAACACATAAAAGGTTGGGTTTTTTTATTTATAGCATCACTTGCAAAAGTTCAAAACTTTAAAGAACTTAAGTATCTATAAGAGGAGATGGGTAAATGAAAGGGATCTTCAAAAAGTCTGTGAAAACGCATATTATGAAAAAACTATGCATGGATTTTAAAACTTTTTTGGACCCAAATAAACTCGTACTAACTTGTTATAACATGTCTGAACAGGATCAAGCTTGAGGCACTAAGAAGGATAAGACATCAGTTTGAAAAAAAGCCCCTATCGGAGCAACATGAATTCTGCTAAAACTGAAGCAAGAACAAACATCAAATTTATGATGAAGCTTGGGTGAAAGGATGATGAAATCACTGATGCTTTACAAAAAGTTTATGGGAACAATGCCCCCCGCCAAAATCAGCAGTTTACAAACACCTAACTCATTTCAAGACAGGGCAAGACAGTGTTGAAGATGAAGCCTGCAGCCGCAGACCATCCACATCAACTTTTGAGGAAAAAATTAATCTCGTTTGTGCCCTAATTAAACAGGATCCATGATAAACAACAGAAATAATAACCAATGCCACAGACATCTCAACTGGTTCAGCTTACACAATTCTGACTGAAAAACTGAAGTTTCTACCTGATGAATGCCAAAACTGGTGCACCCAGATTAGCTACACAGTAGAACAGAGCTTTCAATGGAAATTTTAAACAAGTGGGACCAAGATCCTGAAGCATATCTTTGAAGAACTGTATTAAATGAAACATGGGCCAGATGTAGTGGCTCATGCCTATAATTCCAGCACTGTGGGAGGCCAAGTGGGTGGATCACTTGAGGTCGGGAGTTGGAGATCAGCCTGGCCAACATGGTGAAACCCCGTCTCTACTAAAAATATAGTCACGGGGCATGGGGGGGCACGACTGTAATCCCAGCTACTCGGGAGGCTGAGGCACTAGAATTGCTTGAATCTGGGAGGTGGAGGTTGCAGTGAGCCAAGATCATGCCAATGCACTCCAGCCTGGAGAACAGAGCAAGACTCCGTCTCAAAAAAAAAAAAAAAAAAAAAAAAAGATGATAAAATATGGCTTAATCAGTACAATCATGAAGAAAAAGCACAATCAAAGCAATGGCTACCAAGAGGTGAAAGTAGTCCAGTCACAGCGAAAGTTGACCAGTCAAGAGTAAAGGTCATGGCAACAGTTTTTTGGGATACTTGAGAGCTATTTTGCTTGTTGGCTTTCTGGAAGGCCAAAGAACAATAATGTCTGCATATTATGAGAGGTTTTAAGAAAGTTAGCCAAAGCTTTGGCAGAAAAATGCCCCAGAAAGCTTCACCAGAGAGTCCTCCTCTATCCTAGTAACGCCCCTGCTCGATTCATCTCATCCTACAGGGCAATTTTTTGAGAATTTCAATGGGAAGCCATGAGGCAGCCTCCTTACAGTCTTGGCTTCTGATTTTGTTCCCTAATCCTAAAAATCTTTCAAAGGCAAACATTTTTCTTCAGTTAATAATGTAAAAAACACATTGACATGGTTGAATTCCCAGAACCCTCAGTTCTTTAGGGATGGACTAAATGGTTGGTATCATCACTTACCAAAGTGCCTTGAACTTGATGAAGCTTATGTTGAGGAGTAAAGTTTATATTGTTATCTTTTAATTCTGTCTTTCCACGAACTTTCTGAGGTCCCCTCCTATGATGCAATATAGCCATACTACCACATCAGCCTTTAAAAAGAATTCAGGAGTTAGAATGTGCTGACACAGAAGAATAGCCACAATAGAGTCAGAAGGGAAACAGCAAATTGGAAAACAATATGTATAGCAGAATCCCATGTTTGTTCATCGTTAGAGATGTAGATGTACAGTGTACTGGTATTTACATTTATACCTGCACAGTCTTAGAACACACACTCTGCAGGAAAGGAACTGAGAGGTCCTTTTAGAATGTGGGTATATTTTCTATTGGTATCTTTTCTTCAGAACCAATTGCTTAAAATGTCACCATAGTAAATATGCCTGGAGAACTTATGAGAGCAGCCAAGATGATTTAGGGGAGAGGTTGCATAGCGCTGCTCATTATAAAAATACATACACACAGAGAAAGATTTGCTCCTTTAACATTAAGAAACAAAATCCAAAGGGAAAGTCATTTTACTCATCAAATTACAAAATATTTTCATGAAGCATTCCTTAAAACACAAGAGAGCAAGTTTGGGATAAGAGTACGTGATACAGTCAGAAACTAATAGTCCCAAATGTTGGCTCAAACTAAAAAGAAAAACTGAACAAGGAATCACTTAGAGAAACCTGTGGATGACTGCTTATTAATGAGTTATCATAGAAAATGACCCAAGGGCTATGTTTTCTTTTATTCCCTTTTAGAACACAAATGTATTCTATAAAAGCTCTTATGAGCCACCTTCCACAGCCACACTTCTCCCCTCCCTTCTGGCCAGCCCCACTCCCCACAAGAGGCCCACACCTCAGTTGCCTCGGTGGGATGCCTCTGACTCTGATTAAGGGATGTAAATGTCATTCGTCGTCTGCGGGGAATGTGGCAGGTCTCTCCAAATCTCACTTGCCCTCCCTGTGAGCTCACATTTATAGCCTGCTCTGGACTCCTGTTTCCACGCTACTGGGTCTTCCAGGTGGCATCAGGCCACGATTTCTGCTGGAAAACAGAGGAGCTCATTCAAGGGCGCCTGGAACAAGAGTGCTGGAGTCTGGAGCCCAAGGCCTGTGGGATGTCGGGTCGCCAAAGTTTTGGAGTTGTCCTTGCAACCCAAGTGGGTGGAGGGTTATCCTACAACCCACCTCCTGGAAGATGAGGTAGAAACTAGATCTTTTTAATGTGGAGTAAAAGGAGCCAGACATTCTTGCCAGTTCAAAAACAGAAGACAGGAATCTGTGATGTTGGAAGTCAGAATAGCGGCGGGGGGCGGGGGGAGGATGGAGTAGGGGCACCACCGGGGCTCTGGGGTTGGCAATGCTGTACTTCTTGAGCTAAGCCCTGGTTCCCCAGGTGTGTTTCCTTCATGAAAATTCATAGAGCTCCCCAGTTAACATCTGCACGCTCTTTGGTATGTGTGTTAAGTTTCCATAAAAAGTTTACTTAAATAAAAAATTAAAAACATGTTTTTGAACAGCATAGCTGGCTCATAGACACCATTCCTCTCCTTTCTTCCTTCTACAGCCTGAGCCACCAGCAACCTCACTATCAAGTCCAAGAGTTCACAATGCAATGACAAGGGGTGGGGACGGGGACAGGCAATGGGGGCAGGGGGCGGGGGGCGGGGGGGGGATGGCATGTCCGGGATTTATTTTTAATTGATTCACTCATTTTCTCCGAATACTCAAAACAGCCCCACTCCTTTTCTGCAATGCCCAAAATGGCACGAGCCACACCCTGATAAACCCCAAGCATGCAAACTTCTCGGACCTGGCGCAAGGCTCTGTGGTGGCATCTACTGAAGCTCGGCTTAACAGCCAGACTCTGGGATGCGTTCAGAAAAGTCTACATGGCTGCTGTCACTTCGGTTCCAAAATGAATCTGAACAGAGAGTAGGGGACTCGCCTCCTGGAAGCCAATTCCAGCTCCAGTTACAATCCAACTCACTTTCCAAACTCTTCTGGGATTATTCTTGGTTATCAGGAATCTTAGGGGGGTCTTCACTGAACTTTTCCATGTGGTTTGTCTGGGGGCTCCCCGCTTCTTTTGTTTAAACATTTTTTATTTGTCTTTGGCAAAAAATAAAAATAAAAATAAATCATAAAGTTTATAGCAAACTATACAGAGAGAAAAGCAATCCAGAATAATTTATGTTTGATGAGTCTACAGATTAGGCAACTGAGTGCTGGTTTCTGCCTGCAGCCAAGGGAGATGTCTGAACCTGGCTTTCTTCCTATTTTTTGCCATAATAACTGTTTCAAAAAGGCACTGCCCTGTCACCACCGCTGCCCAGATAGATGTTCAGGAAGGAGTCTGAACCCCGGCAGAGGAAGGCTGATTTCACCTCGCCAGCAAAGTTTCTGCCACCTCCCCACAGCAGGCAGGAAAGGAGGGAGCAGGTGTGATGGGCCACCCAGCCAAGGGGAGTTGTGACTTTAAGAGCATTCCAGGCATTTCCATCACTGCGCGTACCATGCACATCCCATACTGCACCCGTTCAGCTGCTTCCATTCCTTGGGCACAACAGAAATTATCATTTCCCATAATGGTGTTATACAGCATTTTCATTAAAGGCTAGGCTGGTAATACCATTCCTTTGTATTTAGTACACAGCTCCATGCCGGTCATGCACCCCTCTCTCTGTCTATCTGTCTGTCTCTCTTTCTCAGATCAGCTTCTTGTATTCCCACAAAACAGCTTCTGTTCAAACTTCCACCCAGAGCAACTCAATCTCCAGACACCTTCCCAACCCCAGTAAAAATCCCAAACTTGTGTAAACACGCAAAGGTCTGCTCAAAGCTCGGCCTCCAAGAACAGCGAGGCGTGGAAGGAACACCTCAGCACACACTTGCCAGGCCCAAGAATCACAGGCCAACAGTTCAGCAACAGGACACACAACCAAAAACCACAGGAGGAAAGGTTTCAAAATAAAGAACCAACTGAAGACTTTTTTACAAAGTATCTTTATTGAGGAAAAAAAGGGGGTGTGCCTGCAAAGTCTGCCTTACCTTAGCTCTCCACTGTCTTCCTGATCCTACCGGACAACAATTATCTATGGGGCAGCAGCAAAACTGGTGGATGGGAGGCAGAAAGACTTCAAGGCATCTGTAACAGCCACTATCAATCACCCCAGTTAGACAGAAGGAAAAAACTCAGGCACACTCCCCCGGGGGGTTGCAAACTCCTGAGAAGAAAAGGAAACAGACTTTGTAAAACACCATCCAAAGAAATAGACATCACTCCTAAAGAATATATGGCACATATATACCATGGAATACTATGCAGCCATAAAAAAGAATGAGTTCATGTCCTTTGCAGGGACATGGATCAAGCTGGAAGCCACCACTCTCGGCAAACTAACACAGGAACAGAAAACCAAACACTACATGTTCTCACTCATAAGTGGGAGTTGAACATGAGAACACATGGACACAGGGAAGGGAACATCACACACAGGGGCCTGTAGGGGGGTGGGGGGCGAGGGGAGGGAGAGCATCAGGACAAATACCTAATGTATGCAGGGCTTAAAACTTAGACGATGGGTAGACAGGTGCAGCAAACCACCATGGCACATGTATACCTACGTAACAAACCTGCACATTCTGCACATGTATCTCGGAACTTACAGTAAAAAAAAAAAAAAAAAAAGAAGAAGAAGAAGAAACAGACATCATTCCTTCAAAGTCCCTTTACATCAGCAAGCTGCTGAGAGGCTAAGAAGCCCTGCTAATAAGCACACAATTTCAGAAAAAATGTATTATTACCAAACTGCCCTTATGAATCAGGCATTATCCTCAGTACTGCTCAAAGGACAAGAGATAAGAACACTCAGCGATATTTGGAAAACAAAATATTTCTCAGGTTGCCTGTACAAATAAGGAACAGCATTTCTATCTCTAAATATACCAAATATAATCACCTTTGGGCAAGCTGATTTATACAAAATGGACATTTTTTATATTTCAAAATTACCGGTAACTTTAGAAGTATAATGGAGACAGAATTGAAACTGTATAAATTTCCATCCTCTGCTCCCAAACATCTGACTTTTTTCTTTTCAACTTTTCCATCCAGCTTTTTTCCAGTTTCAAAATTCCCAGAAGTTCACATCTTGAAATACAATGGTCCTCCCTTTTCTGTGGTTTCGTTTTTTGCAGTTTCAGTTACCCTCAGTCAATGGACTTCTGAAAATATTAATGGAAAATTCCAAAAATAAACCATTCATAAGTTCTGAATTGTGGTCCAATTCTGAGCTGTGTGATGAAATCTCGTGTCATCCTGCTCTGTCCTGCCCAGGATATGAATCTTCCCTTTGTCCAGCATATACACACTGTCTACGCTATCTGCCTATTAGTCACTTAGGAACGGTGTCAGTTATCAGATCAACTGCCTCTGTCTTGCAATGTTTGTGTTTCAGTAAACAATTTTATTTAACAATGGCCCCAAAGCACAAGAGGAGTGATGCTGGTAATTCAGGTATGCCAAAGAGAAGCTGTAAAGTGCTTCCTTTAAGTGAAAAAGTGAAAGTTCTCCACTTAGTAAGGAAAGAAAAAAATCTTATGCTGAGGTTGCTAAGATGTACAGTAAGAACAAATTTTCTATCTGTGAAATTGTGAAGAAGGAAAAAGAATTTGTGCTAGTTTTGCTGTCACACCTCAAACTGCAAAAGTTACATCCAGGGTGCGTGATAAGTGCTCAATTAGGATGGAAAAGGCATTAAATTTGTAGGTGGAGCACATGGACAGAAATAGGTTCCAATGAACAGCAATTTGGTCCTATATTCGGTTTCAGGCATCCACTGGGGGTCTTGAAATGTACCCCCCGAAGATAAGGGGAGGCTACTATAGAATATATTAATCAGAATTCCTAACCCCTAGAGACTTTAAAATATAGAAGAACAACAATCTAAACTGATTAACTAAAATCAATAGTAAGAAACCACTTTTGAAGAAAATAGCAAACTTCTATGACTGTGCCTGCCTTCTTCCCCACAGTTATGCAGTTAGACTATGAAGTCAAACAGTCATGATGCTGGTGACAGGCTGCCACTCAGACTTCCCTCAGACGTGATGCCTGCATTCATGGAGCACCCACTATGTGTTAGAGCCTGCACTGGTGCTTTCTGTTTGTCATTTAATACACACTGCATCCCTACTGGGAAGCTACTCATGCCCATTTTCCAGATGAGGAAATTGAGGTTCAAGATGACAAGCCAGGTAATGAGAACTAGGATGCAAATCAAGCTCTAACTGGCTCCCTAAATCTCTTTCCAACTGACCTCTGACCAAAATAGCAGAATAGACCTGTTGATGAAGAATACATAAGTTACAATTGCTTATGGTTCTCTCTCCACCCTTTCAAAAGTTATAATATCAGTATTACTGAGGTAGCAGAACGTTTGATACACAAATCCCAAGTTAATTATACATCTGAAATGTTGAAGGACCACCCAAATCTAGACTACAGCAATGATCACTGTGTTCTCACTGCTAAAATTCCTAGCCAGTGACCTCCTCAACAATGACATTTTTCACGGATTAGGGCCACGGAAAAGATATTTATATTTAATAGGTACCCGCTGCCTATCACATGCTCTGTTTTGTAGTAAGCACTCATTCAACTAACTGATTCATTCATTTACCCAAAAAGAAACCATTAGACACCTACTATACTCAAGGTTGCAGGGAATACAAGACTTGAGCACATCAAAAACCTACTATTGAGCAGGAGAGAAGAGTGTGCACCTAAAGAGCTATAAAATTACAATTATTTTATAATTATAAAAGTTGGAAGTCATAAATGCCACAGAAGAAAGTAAGAAATGGAATGTAAGAATTACTAAGAGGGGCCGGGTGCGGTGGCTCACGCCTGTAATCCCAGCACTTTAGGAGGCCGAGGCAGGCGGATCACCTGAGGTTAGGAGTTCGAGACCAGCCTGACCAACATGGAGAAACCCCGTCTCTACTAAAAATACAAAATCAGCCGGGAGTGGTGGTGCATGACTGTAATCCCAGTCACTCAGGAGGCTGAGGCAGGAGAATCGCTTGAATCTCGGAAGCAGAGGTTGCGGTGAGCCGAGATCGCGCCATCACACTCTAGCCTAGGCAACAAGAGTGAAACTCCGTCTCAAAAAAAAAAAAAAAAAAAAAAAAGAAGAAAAAAAAGAATTACTAAGGAGGGGGAAATTTATTCCAGGGGAAGTATCATGGAATGCTGCATGGAATAATTTCCAATCAGGCCGGTTTGTAGGTTGGGTACAATGCAGACCTCCATTCTGAATGAAACGCTGAGCTAAATGAGGCATGAAAGCAAACTGTCATGGAGAGGAGGATATAAGGGTGGGAAAAGCTTTAAGTGCCAGACTATAGAACTTGGACTTGACTTTATACACAAGAAGCCAACATCATCCGTTTTTGAGCAAGGGAGTGACATGAGATGAGTAATGCTTCAGGTAGGTTAACCTGGCAGCCCTATGTAGAAAGAGACTGGGAAAGAAAAGTAATAAAAAAATCCAGTTTGGATGCTATTGGAAATTTTTAGGCATCCATTTGGGAATCAAAGAGTTGGGTCTATCTTCACTAATTCCAAAATATATTCTTCTTCTAATAAGACATATTATGAAGGGCTGGGCAAACTTAAAGTAAATAAAACTATTTAGTCTGACTATTTGCTGAAGGCAGAGACAACTCAAGTCATCAATCTCTGGCTTTGGAAAACAGCAGATGGTATTTTTGGCAGCAGATCCAACTGTCCTAGTTATATGTTTTGCTAAGGCTAATGCTGTATTTTGTTTGCATTTCTTCTGCCTGCACCATTGGAGCAAGGGGCAAGCAACCCTAAAATGTAACAAGCAATACAGAGAGCTACACTGGGCTTCAAATTTTAACACTCAGATACTCCAGACGCAAATACAATAAAGTAGGTTATATTCTTCAATCCCTTATCCTGATAGTATTTTTCCAGGCCTGAGCTCTTTGTCAATAATTCTGACCAGTTTCCTTCAAATCTTCAAAATCCCAAAGACCACAAGCGAGATAAAAGCAAGTAGAATCCGATTATGAGTGGCTATGTATACAAAGCTGGAGAATTCCTGATACTGGTTACAGATTTCTGGAAAACTTCTTTGTAAGAAAAATAAAACAATCTTTTTGAAAACTGTGTTATTTGTAGACCTGCCTTTTTGATGTGCTCCTTTCCATAATATGAATAATGGGAAAAAAAATGTTGCAGGAAATGAAGTGACTCATAGCATTTTCTGCATGGATAAAATTTCTGCAACTTTCAGTAAGCAAATCAGCAACAGAATGAATGGCATTTGCATTTCAGCAACACCCAATCCACTTATAAGGATGCATGACAGTGATTATAGTGGAGGTGGGAAATTCATTCTTTCCTAAAGAGTCTAATTTTATCTTCCCAATTCCACTTTACATCTTTCAGCATAAACCTCTGGCTGGGGGGAAATCCATTTCTATTCTGATAGAAACTAATTTTTCAGGTATGTAAGTGAAAAATAATACAGGACTGTCTTCTCCAATGCTATTCTTAGCCTTTTGTAAATCCAGGTGGCCAGGATAGCCAACCAGATCCTGCAAAGGGAGTTCATCAAAGCCCTGCCTATGATGACTGCTCCCAGACCAGGGGGTCTAAACTCTGGTTCAGAAGCATTTGATTTAATACAATTAAAAGGTCTGTCTCAGAGCAAAAAAGGGAGTTTCCTGGGAAGCACTGCCAAGATAAGGAAATTAACTCCTCAGGAAAGTTCTAGGAAGAGAAAGGTAGAAGTAGCCACAGATATGAGTTGGGGAAAGGATGGACATTTCAGCAGTATGAAATCCATTTCACTCCATACCAGGAAGCCAGGATAAAAGTGAAGGTGTGTACTTACTTGGGCCTTGATCTCAGAGTGTTGGAGAAGAGAGAAAAAAACACAAAGGAGGGAGATATCTGGCAGTGTCCCCATGTGGAGACAAAGGAAGGTAAGAGAATGGTCAATTAAAGGGAATAAAAAGACGATATATATTATTTTCATAACCAAAGCTGTAGGAGACTGCTATAATCTCCACAGTTGTAATGCTGCTGTAAAAACATGTTTTTAAAAATAAGGCCTCAGTGGAAATCGAAATCCAAGCTGGAAAGCCTACAAGGAAAACAACTCAGTACTTCTTCCCTGAACAGCACAGTTTGCTGTGAATACACAGTGAATAAGAGCAGATTCATTTCTTAAGACAAAACAAAGGCCTCAGTTCTCTTGAATATGCTTATTAATATTTAGCCAGTTAAACATGGGCCTTTCCCAGTTGCGGTTTGCCAGCCCATAAATATTCACTAGGAATTGACACAGGCACATACAGAGACAGATAAAAAATATATATATTCATTCTCTCTCACCCCATAGGACTGGAACACCCAAAGAATTGCCTGTGTATCGACAAACCCAATCTTGCAATAGGAGCATTTAAAGCTACGTTTCTTGACCCCAACAAACTACTGGGAGAAAGGATCCCTCTCTCCAGATTCTAAATTCCTCCTTATATTTTCTCAAGCCTTGAAGAGGTCACAACACCAAATAGGAGTGCTACCGTCTTCCATGAACCCTGGAGTTGGGATGGAGGAGGCTTTCCTTGAGGTACAACTGCACTCTCATCAAAGCACAATCTGTATCTAATCCACATTTTCAGGCCTCAGGTGCACATTCAAATGGCTTTTTGAAAAAATATAGGATTTTACCCAATTTGTTTACCCATTCTGCCTGGTTTGTGTCCCCAAGTGTTCTTTACAAATGACAAATAATATGCCCTCCTCACATAAGAATGGCCCTAATGATAACTACCATTTATTGGGTATTCTCCATGTGCCAGAGCCTTTACAAGCATCTAACATTTATAACAACTTTAATCAAAAGACTCATTTGCTCCCTTCCACAAAGGAGAAGAGGCCACTCATGTAGGCTAAACAGTCCACCAGAGGTCACGTGGAGTAAATTGAGGGTCTGGGATTTCTACAAGGGTTGGGTCTGCCTAAACTTTATTTCATCTTCACTCAGTTCTTTTATCTGGCTACAAAAACATAGCCATGGAAAAACCCAATCATCTCACACCTGCTTCCCAGCACCTGAACTACAAGCCTACATTGCAGCCTACTGGATTCTCCTGCCAGTTTCCCCCCAGAAAGAAAATTTACGAGGATTGCACTAAAATCACTGGTCTGCAGAGGCTGCAAAGTGACTTCTAGTTTTAAAAACTAACAAGAGTCTCCCCCAGAGCTGATTATTAGGGCTGATACAGCTCATAAAATGGACCATAAAATCACTTCTGTTCTAATAGTTTTGTGTTTTCCTTTTCCAGAGTGCTGGCTGAGGAGGACTGCTGAAGAAATGCCTTCCCAAGCCACCAGTCCTTCCACACTCAGGCAAGCCTCAGGACTGCCTTCGCCTCTTCCCTCCCTCGCCTTTAGCAGATTCTCTCCAGTATGCACAAAGGAAACATGATTAACCAGCCTCCCTACCAGAGGGTGATCTCAGATGGGTCCCAGGAGCAGGTTCTAATTTACTTAAGTAATGAGTCTCTCCAGTTACTCAATCCTACAATACCGGCCAGTAGATATAATTGCAAAGCAGGTAGGCTAGACTCACCAATCTGCCAATTCAGTGCCAACAAACGTTGCAAATTACAGAGTATAAATTTAGCAGGGTAGGTCTTGACACACATTCCTGCAAATTACACCTTCTCTCACTAGTAGAAAGTGCATTAATTACTTCGGGTGCATGTACGACTTCCACTTACTCGGAGCTTTCTGGAAAGCTATGAGCAACACAGAGTAATCCATGAAGATTAAAGTATAAATAAATAATGACTGCTGGAGGAGGTGGGATTTTTCCAAAGCTCTTGGAATCAGAATTGTTAACTTTCTCCCCCACAGACTGAGAGAGTCACTGAGACCCACTGTGTGCGGTTGGGGACAGAGTGACCCAGGTCAAGGCACAAATATGGGACCAGTAGGGCTGAACCTTGAGCAGGGTGGTGGCAATGAAGGAGCCATTTCCTCCCTCTTGGGCTAAAAGTGCTACTTCCCCTGCAAGAAGTGGAATAGTTGACATTTGGAGCAAGGCAGATGCAGCCAGAAGTAAGGTCTGAATCCACAGGCTTGAGCCCATAAGGCAATTTCACCCTGTGTGATAACAGTAGAGCACTATTTATGCACCAGGCACTGAGCTAAATATCTACATCCTGCATTGTCATGGGATTGCTGCTCACCACCACCATGTGATGGAGGAAGGAACCAGTGCTAAGTTTACAGAGGAGAAAACTAAGGCTCAGAGAGTTCAAAAACTTGCCCAAGGAAACATAATCAGACAGTCATGGAACCCAGTTCTGTTTGACTCCAAAGACCACACTCTTAAACACTAGGAACTGCAGCAGCTGTGGAGAGGCGGCCAGCCCAAGGTGCCCAGTGTGGGATTTGGGGAGGGTGAACCACCATCGCACACCCATTCAGGAACTCCTACCTCCTATGTCCCTGGCACACAGCTCAGCACTTTCACTAAGCCTGTTCCATTTAATTCTCAGAACAACTCTAGGGGCATCTCATCCCCTTGACTGCACCCATAAGGAAACCAAGGCTGGGAAAAGTCAAGAGCATCCAGCTAATGAGTAGAAAAGCCAACATTTTAATTCATCCATATGCTTCCTAAAGTCATGGCTTTTCCCCTAATCTGTGAGTTAATTGTAACTCTGGTAACTATGGCGCCCACATGATTTAGGGAGAAAAGAAGGATTAAACAGAATCAAACTGCTGGGGCTAGAGGAAAATACTCAGTGGTGCTACCCACAAGGTCTCTGAGCCCATATTTCCTGTGGGATGAGGAATGAGTAGGCCATTTTCAGGTCACATCTATAGTGGGCAAGGGCGGCAGTTTTTTGTTTAAGTTGCTCAGCATCTTAGATATGGTTTGGGTTTGTGTCCCTGTCCAAATCTCATGTCGAATTGGAGGAAGGGCCTAGTAGGAGGTGACTGAATCATGGGGGTGGATTTCCCCCTTGCTGCTCTCGTGATAGCAAGTTCTCAAGAGATCTGATGCTTTAAACGTGTGTGGCACTTCCCCCTTTGCGCTCTCTCTCTCTCTCCTGCCACCATGTGAAGAAGGTCCCTGCTTTCCCTTTACCTTCTGCCATGATTTTTAGTTGCCTGAGGCCTCCTAGTCATGCTTCCTGTTAAGCTTGCAGAGCTGAGAGTAAATTAGCCCTTTTTTCTTCATAAATTACCCAGTCTAAGGCAGTTCTTTACAGGAGTGTGAAAATGAACTAATACAGAAAATGGGTACCAGGAGTGGGGCGCTGCTATAAAGATACCAGAAAATGTGAAAGTGACTTTCGAACTGGGTAATGGGCAGAGGTTGGAACAGTTTGGAGGGCTCAGAAGAAGGCAGGAAGATGTGGGAAAGTCTGGAACTTCCTAGAGACTTGTTGAATGTTCTTGACCAAAACGCTGATTGTGACATGGACGATGAAGTCCGGGCTGAGGTGGTCTCAGATGGAGATGAGGAACTTATTGGGAACTGGAGTAAAGGTCACTCTTGCTATGCTTTAGCAAAGAGACTGGTGGCATTCTGCCCCTACCCTAGAGATCTGTGGAACTTTGAACTTGAGAGAGATGATTTAGGATATCTCACAGAAGAAATTTCTAAGCAGCAGAGCATTCATGACCTGGCTGTTTCTAAAAGTGTATGCTCATATGCATGAACAAAGAGATTATCTGAAATTGGAACTTATATTTAAAAGGGAAGCAGAGCATAAAAGTTTGGAAAATGTGTAGTCCGGCCATGTGGTAGAAAAGAAAACCCTATTTTCTGGAAAGAAATTCAACCCTGCTGCAAAAGTTTGCATAAGTAAAGTGGAGCTGAATGTTAATAGCCAAGATAACAGGAGAAATGTCTCCAGGGCATTTCAGAGAACTTCACAGCAGCCCCTCCCATCACAGGCCAGGAGGGAAAAATGGTTTTGTGAGTGGGACCCAGGACCCAGTTGCTCTCTGCAGCCTTGGGACATGGTGCCCTGTGTCCTAGCCACTCCAGCCCCAGCTAAAAGGGGCCAAGGTACAGCTCAAGCTGTGGCGTCAGAGGGTGCAAGCCTCAAGCCTTGCCAACTTTCACATGGTGTTGGACCTGTGGGTGCGCAGAAGACAAGAGTTGAGGTTTGGGAACCTCTCTCTAGATTTCAGAGGATGTATGGAAACTCCTGGATGTCCAGGCAGAAGTCTGCTGCAGGGGCAGAGCCCTCATGCAGAACCTCTACTAGGGCAATGTAGAGGGGAAATGTGGGGTTGGAGCCCCTACACGCAGTACCCACTGGGGCACTGCCTAGTGGAGCTGTGAGAAGGGGGTCACCATTATTCAGACCCCAGAATCGTAGATCCACTGACTGCTTGCACTATGCACCTGGAAAAGCCACAGGCACTCAATGCCAGCCTTTGAAAGCTGCCATGGGGGCTGTACCCTGCAGACTCACAGAAGCAGAGATGCCCAAGGCCTTGAGAGCCCACCTTTTGCATGGGGGTGCCCTGGATGTGAGACATGGAGTCAAAGGGGATCATTTGGAGCTTTAAGATTTAATGACTGCCCTGCTAGGTTTCAGACTCGTGTGGGGACTATAGCCCCATTTTTTCAGCCAATTTCCCCCACTTGGAACAAAAGCATTCACCCAATGCCTGTATCCCCATTGTATCTTGGAAGTAACTAACTTGATTTTGATTTTACAGTCTCATAGGCAGAAGGGATTTACTTTGTCTCAGATAAGACTTTGAACTTCTGAGTTAATGCTGAAATAAGACTAGGGGACTATTGAGAAGAGATAATTGTATTTTGCAATGTGAAAAGGACATGATATTTGGGAGGGGTCGGGGTGCAATAATTTGGTTTGGATGTGTGCCCCCACCCAAGTATCATGTTGTATTGGAGGAGAGGCCCGGTGGGAAGTGACTGGATCATGGGGCAGATTTCCCCTTTGCTGTTCTTGTGATACTGAGTGAGTTCCCATGAGATCTGATGGTTTAAAAGTGTGTGGCACTTCCCCCTTCACTCTCTCTCTCTCTCCCTCCTGCCACCATGTGAATAAGGTGCTTGCTTCCCCTTCACCTTCCACCATGATTGTAAGTTCCTGAGGCCTCCCAGCCATGCTTTCTGTTAAGCCTATGGAACTGTGAGTCAACTAAACCTCTTTTCTTCATAAATTACCCAGTCTCAGGTGGTTCTTTATAGCAAATGTGAAAATGGATTAATACAACATCCATTCTCCTTCTCCTTTATTTGAATTATCACTCTCTCAGTGGCTATAATGTAATAGGACCATAGGCAGAGGTTCTACCCTTTCTAGCCAAAGGGAGATCATGTAATCTAAGCTGAACTAACATGATGCTCCCTCCCTGGAAAGTGACTCTTTAGAACAGGAACAAAAGCATTCCATCCCTTCCAAGAGACAGGATGTGACAGGGCTCATTTTTGCTGTAAGACCCTATCAACATTCTCTCACTTTCCCTCCAAGTCCACTCAGCTTGGAAGCTCACAGACCTCCTGACTGAAAGGACTTAGGCTTCAACAGGAAAGGCTGAGAAAATACAGTTAATATGGAAGAAAAGCAACACACCCCATTCACAGTGGCAAAATCTGTGTGTAGTCTCTGCTGAAACAGAAAAGGGTATTAGAATAGAACCTGGCAGCTTCCAGATGTGACACACACGCACTCTAATAGGAGATACTTCCTGGACCAGCCAGACCAAGTAAGATCAGGCTTGGCCATTAGAAGAGTGACCTGCCACAGCCAGATCACCCTCTCATCACCTCTGATATTGATAGGGCATTTTCTCTTTATCAGCAGCATTTGGTGGCTTAATTAAACTTGGAATTCTTGAGCACTCAAAGTTATGACCTCAATCCTGACTTCAGGAAATTGCGCATTCTTTGTCTTAATTGGAAATGTGTACGGTTTTCCCTAACAAAATGTGATGGTAACCTAATAACCATGCAAGGTTACTCTATATGCCAGAAAACTAAGGGATAAAATGGGCACTGTTGTATAGGAAATAGCTGTTCTTACATATTCCATTTGTAGGATGCCTGTGAGCTTCTATGGCATAAATGCCACCTTATTATTTAGGCAGTCCATCTCTAATTCTTTTCTACCGGAAAGTGGGAAGCAATGTGGTAGGTGTGCCAAAGGGGCCCTTCCCCACCGAAGCAAACCAGGCTAAAATCATTTTTGCAAGCTATTTATCAGGAATAACATTTCTGACTTCCCTTGACCTTGTCCAGTTCAATGACACTCACTGTCCTAAAGCCAAGTGAGGTTCCAGTGGACCCTCCCCAGTCCAGGAGGGGCCTGATGAAGACCTAGTGTGACCCCGGGTGGCTGGTAAGATAAGCCAAAGTTAGAAAAAGCACCAGGAGATAATGTTAACTGAGGGTATCAATGGGGCCTTTGAGATGATCGCACGTGCTCCTCTCCAGGCAGGACAGTCAGAGGAACAGAATCGTGCAACACCAGCTCTGACTCTAGTCGTTGAAGGGATGATGAGGACGACACAGGAAGGAGTGACAACACATGCACAGAGCAGTGAGCTCCAGGCTCCTGACGTACGGGGCCACTGCCAGGCAGCTGTCTCTGCTGCAAGCCATTCAACTCTGGGGGAACAAAGGGATGTGGAATTTCTGGGGATTTTTCTGATCTACAGGAATGACCGTTAAGTGTATGCTAGTAATAGCTACAAACCTGTCATTCACAGTGACGTTTATAACAACAAAAACCTGGAAACAACACAAAGCCCAAAAGCAGGGAGTAGTTAAATAACTTACGGAACATCTACTGGACAAAATTCAATACAGCAATTAAAACTGGTTTAGAAGAAATGGGAAAGCAACCCCCCTAGAAGAGGAGCCCCAGCAAAAGGGGCCCTTTGTGTTTTGTAAATGTTAATTAATATTAGAACAGAGCTGCTAACTGGGTCTCAAGTAACCTAAAAGCCTACTGTTTTCAACAACATAGACTACAAAAAATAAAGCTAATAATTTTAAAACTATACTAACCAAAAGAGTTGGGGTAAAAAAGTCTGAGTGAAAATCAAGTTAGAAATGCTTTTAATGAATAGAAAAATGTCTGCTGTGTATAAAATTTAAAAAGAACATTACAAATTATATGCACACACACACACACATACACGTATACAATATAACTGAAAGGATACTATGCCAACATTTTCTGAATGATAGGATTACTGGTGATTTTTATTTTCTTCTTTCCAACTGTATTTTCTAAAACAAAGAACAATAAAAACAGCAACAAAAGCCCTTTTTTATTTTTTACAATTGTAGGGGAGGTTAAAGACCACCACAGAAACAAACTGCCAAACAGTAAGTCAAAGTAGGTTGAGCTTTGATTCTGAAGCAACCATTTCACCCAAATTATTAGATTAAAAGATTTTTTTTAATAAAGAAACTACTCAGGTAAACATACATGGAGCTCAATAAAGAATTCCTCTACAGAATCTTTCTGTAATAAGTGTCATCCTAGTTTGTACTTTGGAAATATAATAGATATTTTACATATCAAGAATACAGACTTGGGGGAGGAGGGAGGGATAGCATTAGGAGATATACCTAATGTTAAATGACGAGTTAATGGGTGCGGCACACCAACATGGCACATGTATACATATGTAACTAACCTGCACGTTGTGCACATGTACCCTAAAACTCAAAGTATAATAAAAACAAAACAAACAAACAAAAAATAGAATACAGACTTATAACTGACAAGCCAGACTCTAGAAAATGACCACCTTCTCCTTGGAGTCATTTTTTTCTCCAAGCTCTCTTTCTGGCTGTCATCTATTTTTCCAGGCACTTTCCTGAGAAAGAAAGTACCACTGAATAGGGAGAACACACAGCCCTCAAGGTATGGGTAAACCAGTTCTACCACTTCAACAGCCAACACTCCTTGAGTGTGAAGGACTCAGTGCTAGGGACTCCTGCAGAATCTAACCACACATCTCCCATCCTTCTCACGTGTCTCTGCTTCCCTGTGGACCCTCTGAAGCATCCCCCACCCGCGCACCTGTGGCTCTCAACCCATTCTGCTGGAACCACTACAGCAGCCTCCTATCTAGCCTCCTGGCCCCCAAGCTCCTTCCCTTTCCAGCCCTTTTCACACCGAGGATGGGTCATGTCACTATCTCCATGTCACACACCCCAGCTTGAAGACTCATGGCCTGCATGACCAAGGTTCCACCTACCTTCCTACTTTCATCATCCAGGATATTTCCTCCCAACAAACTAAGTTCCAGACACCCCAAACAACCTCCCATTCTCTAGACATACCGTTTAACAGCATGAAATATTTCACACGTATAAAGAAATATAGTTAACATAATAAATGCTCATGGAACTAGACCCCAAATTCATGAAGTTTAGTATTCTACCATCATTTCCTATCTTTTTTAAGTAATAAAATATTACTGAGATGGATGGTTGAAAAGACCCTCTCACCCATCTTCCGTTCTCTTTGTTCCTTTCCCATTTTAACCACAATCCCAGTGTGTATCTGCTTTACAACTTATTTTCTACTTTTACCACATACATTTCAAGTGTGTGTGTGTGTGTACAGACATAAAACACTATATATAGTGTGTATATATATTATATATAATGTTATATATTATATATACATATATTACACTATATAGTATATAGCATGCATACATATATTACACATATATACAAAAATATACATTACATAGTATGTACACACACACATACACAGAGTTTTGTGTGCTTTTAAAATAAACTCAAGTGGCACTCTACCATATAGATCCTTCCTTTCACCTACTCTAAGTCTCCTTAGAGATTTATCTGCATCGATGTGTGAGCATCCAGCCTATTCATTTTCGTTGCTGGATAGCATTCCACTTCATAGTAGTACCGTAATTTATTTACCCAGTCCCCTGAGATGGGCAATGAGGCCATTTCCAATGTTTACCACTGCAGACAGACCTGCAATGAGCATTCTTGTACATGTCTCCACGGGCACAGGCAGAGACCTTCTCTGAGCAATAATGCTGCATCCATAGTATGCAAGGATCACCCTGCCTGGATATTACTGGGCCTGGGGCCCTCATGAGTGGGTCACCGTCATCCCTTGGGGAGGACTCTGCCACTGCTGACTGCACCAGAGGGGGTCTTTGATCCAACAGGAGATTTCCAGGAGGCCAGTGACACTCGTGGGGTCCAGAAAAGACAAAGAGGTGACACACCCCTCCCTTTGGGTCTTCAGAATTAGTGCACTTTGGGTTAGCCAAAGGAGCGGAATGGAAGAGCATGAGGGAGACTTGGGATTGGGCAGGTCATGGACATGAAGCCTGGAGAAAGTAGTGGGTAGGATGAGAACGCAGCCGCCTCCAATGAGAAGCCAAGAACACCAAGAAGGAGTGAATCTGCAGGCAGCAGGAGAGATGAGGAGGGGCAGGCTCGGTTCTGGAGAGGCTTGTGGCTGCAGCCAGGCCCCTGGAGCAGTCCTGCTTTAAACACTGTTTCTCCAGGTAATCTGGCTGACTCTTAACAGAGAGGACATCCTTCAAGGATCAGTAACGCCACCACCACCACGAGGCTACTCCAGTCCAACCAACTGAAGGAACCTCTGCATCCTCAGGGTTGCAGCACTTTCCTGCACTTCTTTTATAACGTACATTCAGTTCTAGGCTGCACCCAGTTAACTGATTGCAAGTCTGTTCTCTACACAGATCATAAAGGCCCCATGAGCACACACATTCTGAAACTAACCTGTCTCCTGTGCAATACCAAACACAGGGCTTTTTGCATACAGTAGGTGCCCAATCGATGTTTCGTGATTGAATAAAAGCTGTGAACTCCTTAAAAGCAGAGCCCATGTCCTCTTCATTTTTATCATACATCCAGGGCTTTACACAGTGTCAGGTATAGAGTTGGTCCTCATTAAACGTGTCCTGAACGAATGACTGAAATGTGGGCTTACATGAACAAATGCATCTGCCTGAACGACTCTCCCAGGACTCATACCAATGATCAAATTTCAAAGTGGAGGTGACCAGGCCAAAGGATAATTTATGTCCCTAAAGACACTAAGTGTCAGTTAAATTGCTCTATTTAATAGGGCCTGACTTAGATGGGCCATTTCGAACAAAAGCAATAACCGCTCTAGTAATGAGCCTACTTTAAAGTGCTATTACTATTACTACACCGAATCCAGAGGATTCCTGGAGCCATCAGACCAAGACCCCAATTAGAGATCTGCAACCTTCATAAACCACAGACCCCTGGGCTCACATCTTTGACCTCCCTGGAACCACAGAGGATATTTTCCAAGTGAATCCAGGATACCCCTCTCCAGAGGTTCATTCTAGGGCCGTTTTTTGTTTTGTTGTTTGATTGTTTGTTTGTTTAAATCAGCCTGCCCAACAGGCTCCGAGCATTTCACATAGTTGAGCGCACAAGCCTGACAAAGGGCGAATATACTTGGCTAAAAGGAGCCTGGCAGGGAAGGCCTCAGAGAATCAATCTAGAATTAAATGTGTGAATTCTACTTCATGGGTGCATCCAATGCTTATTAGCCACTAGGAGCATTTGCAAGCATCAGAGAAGAGGGAGGAGGAAAAAGGCCTTTCTCTGTCACAACAGATGATAATCTCTGACAGACAACAAGAACAAAAAACAAACACATATTGAAAGCATATGACAAGGAAATTTGCACTACCAAAAATCAGCTCAGAGTTCTTCTTTAAAAAAGAGGTGGAAAACACCTCCTCAGCCTCAGTAATCCCAGGGTTAGAGAAAAAGGAAATGAAAGACAACACGTGGGGGAGTCCCATGTTAACAGGTGGTGCAACCACCCTCCTCCAGTGAACACCCTGACCCTGTTCCTAGCTGCCACCTGGCTGAGTCAACTCCCTTCTAGAGAAGACCGTCCAACCTGAAAAGGCAGCAGAGGCCCAGTGCCCTCACCACAGCCTCTTCTAGAAACCTGACACCTTCAACCAATTATCAGATGATAGCGAAAAGACAGGAGGCCAAAGTCCAACAGACCTGAACTCCAGTCCCAGCCCTACCACTTTGCAGCTGTGACCCTTGAATTCATAACCTAGTTAAGCCTCACTTTCCTGATCTGTAAAATAGGAATAAGAATAGTTTCCACTTTTGGCTTTCGGCTTGGAGGAGGCCAAGGTGCAACTTTATTGGGTCGTCCTGAATCCAGGTTCATCTGAAATCAGCCGCCTCCAGCACACCACTGAAGTTCAACCCCAACAAGATCAAAGTCGTCTCAGGTAAAGTTGATGCCATGTCTGTGCTGGCCCCTAAGATTGGTCCTCTGGGTATGTCTGCAAAAAAGGTTGGTGATGACATTGCCAAGGCAACCGGTGACTGGAATGGTCTAAGGATTACAGTGAAACTGACCATTCAGAACAGATCCAGAGTGAGGTGGTACCATCTGCCTCTGCCAGAAGGGTTTCTGCAGAGCCCTCAAGGAACCACAAAGAGATGGAAAGAAACAGAAAAACATTCAACACAATGGAAATACCACTTTTGATGAGATTGTCAACATTGCTTCACAGATGTGGCACTGTTCTTTAGCCAGAGAACTCTCTGAAACCATTAAAGAGATCCTGGGAACTGCCCAGTCTGTGAGCTGCAATGTTGACGGCTGCCACTTCATGACATCAACAGTGGTGCAGGTAGAATCCCCAGCTAGTTAAAAAGCACAAAGGAAAACATTTCAATAAAGGATCACTTGATCACTAAAAAAAAGAAATAAAAGTTTCCACCTAATCATAAACACAGCCATCATTTTATGGCCCATTTTGTATGCCAAGTGCTGTATGTGTATTACTTTATTTTCAGCCATCCATCATTCCATGAGGCAAGGACATCACTGTCCTTGTTTGACAGATGAGAAACTAAGGCTTAGAAAGGCAGACACTATATTCCCAAAGGTACATGGTTAACCCATTCCCAAAGGTGCATGGAGGAGTCCAGACTTGAACCAGGTCTGCCAAAGTTTGGCAATATCGTACCTACTGTACTGAGATGTTGGAAGAATTTGGATGAGACAACCCACACTGTGCACAGGGGCTGGCACATTTAACCAAAAACCGTTAACTGTTATTGTTTTATTCATTATGATTTGTATTTGTGGCTTTGATTCCCTTCAGCGTGCTCCTTGCTCCTGGCCCTCTCAATCAGGTGAGAACATCAATTCTTGATCTAAGGAACAGACCTCCACTAGATATAGAAACTGTGCAGACAAATCTCATTTTGCTGTGCTTCACTTTATTGAGCTTCATAAGTATTATATTTTTTACAAACTGAAGGTCTGTGGCAATCCTGAACACAGTAAGTCTACCAGCACTATTTTTCCAACCTCGTGTGCTGACTTCATATGTGTTTGTGTCACATTTTGGTAATTCTCATATCTCAAACTTTTTCATTATTATTACATCTGTTCTGGTGATGATCAGTGATCTTTGATGTCATCATTGTAAACATTTTGGGGCACCTCAAACCACACCCATATAAGACAACAACGTCATCAATAAATACGTGAACTCTTACTACCCCACCATCAGGCCGTCCCCCAATTTCTTTGCCTCTCCTCGGGCCTCCCTATTCCTTGAGACACAACAATAATGGAATTAGGCCAGTTAATAATCCTACCATGGCCTCTAAGTGTTCAAGAGGAAGAAAGCGTTGCACATCCCTCACTTTAAATCAAAAGCTAGAAATGGTTAAGCTTAGTGAGGAAGGCATGTCGAAAACCAAGACAGGAAGAAAGCCAGGCCTCTTAGGCCAAACACTTAGCCAAGTTATGAATGCAAAGGAGAAGTTCTTAAAGGAAATTCAAAGTGTTACTCCAATGAACACACAAATGATAAGAAAGCAAAACAGCCTTATTGCTGATATGGAGGAAGTTTTAGTGGTCTGGAGAGAAAAATCAAACCAGTCATAGCATTCCCTTAAGCCACAGCCTAATCCAGGGCAAGCCTCTAACTCTTCAATTCTAGAAAGCTAACAAGGTGAGAAAGCTGCAGAAGGAAAGTTTAAAGCTAGCAGAGGTTGGTTCATGAGGTTTGTGGAAGGCAGCCATCTCTGTAACATAAAAATATAAGATGAAGCAGCAAATACTGATGTAGAAGCTGCAGCAAGTTACCCAGAAGATCTAAATAGCTAAGATCATTGATAACGGTGGCTACACTAAACAACAGATTTTCAATGTAGATGGAACAGCCTTCTTTTGGAAGAAGATGCCATACGGGACTTTCCTACCTAGACAGAATAAGTCAATGCCTGGCTTCAAATTTCACAGGACGGGCTAATTCTCTTGTTAAGAGCTAATGCAGCTGGTGACTTCAAGCTGAAGTCAATACTCATTTACTTTTCCGAAAATCCTGGAGCCTTTAAAAATTATGCTAACTCTAACCTGCCTGCACTCTATAAATGGAACAACAAAGCCTGGATGACAGTGCATCTGTTTATAGCACGGTTTACTGAATATTTTAAGCACACTGTTGAGACCTACTGCTCAGGAAAAGATTCCTTTCAAAATATTACTGCTCAGTAGCAATGCATCTGGTTACCCACAAGCTCTGTTGGAGATGTTCAAGAGGATTAATGATTTTTAATGCCTGCTAACACAACAACCATCCTGCAGCCCAGGGATCAAAGAGTCATTCCAACTTTCAAGTCTTATTTAGGAAATACATTTTTAAGGCTATATCTGCCATTGATATTGATTCCTTTGATGGATATGGGCCAAGTAAATTCAAAACCTTCTGGAAAGGATTCACCATTTCAGATGCCATTAAGAACATCTGTGATTCATGGGAGGTCAAAATATCAACATCAACAGGAGTTTGGAGGAAACTGATTCCAACCCTCATAAATGACTTTTAGGTGTTCAAGACTTCAGTCGGGGGAGTAATTGCAGATATAGTGGAAAGAGCAAAAGAACTAGAATTAGAAGTGGAGCCTAAAGATGTGACTGAATTGGTGCAATCTCAGGAACAAATTTAATGGATGAGGAGCTGCTTCTTACACATGAGCAAAGAAAGTGGCTTCTTGAGATGGAATCTAGTCCTGATGGAGATGCTATGAACATTGTTGAAATGACAAGGATTTAGAATATTCCATAAACAGCTGGCAAAGCAGTGGCAGGGTTTGAAAAGACTGACTCCAATTTTGAAAGAAGTTGTTCTGTGCATAAAGTGCTATAAAACAGGCATTGCGTGCTACAGAGAAGTCTTTCATGAAAGGAAGAGTCCATTGAGGTGGTAAACTTCATCGTAATCTTATTTTAAGAAAATGCCACAGCCATCCCAACCTTCAGCAACCACCACACTCATCAGTCAGCAACCATCAACGCTGAGGCAAGATCCTATACCAAAAAACATGAAAACTCACCGAAGGCTAGATGATCATTAGCACTTTCTAGCAAGAAAGTGTTTTTAATTAAGGTATATACATTGCTTTTTTAGATATAATGCTATAGACTACAATATAGTGTAAACATCATTTCTTTTTTTTTTTTTTTTTTTTGAAACGAAGTCTCGCTCTGTCCCCCAGGCTGGAGTGCAGTGGCGCTATCTCGGCTCACTGCAAGCTCCGCCTTCTGGGTTCATGCCATTCTCCTGCCTCAGCCTCCCGATCAATTTATATATACTAGGAAACCAAAAAGTTCATGTGACTCACTTTATTGTGGTGGTCTGGAACTGAACCCACGATATCTCTGAGGTATGGTAGGCTCCTGGAACCCTGCTGAAGTACAGGGCTGTTCTTCCTCCCATCTCTGCTCCTATATCCACAGCTGGACCCCTAACTAATCAGAAGCTTCTCTGTTCCTGAGATGGGCACCTTTTACCAACACTGAATTCCTTAGGGGTGGGAGAAAAGAAAACCTTTAAATCTATGTGAGTCCTTCAAAATAACGTGGGAAAAGGTCCTGCCTGGAGAAGCAAATATTTATGCACATAATTAACTAAGGAGGTAGAGTGTTCTTTCCAAATGTTAAGCAAAACTTGGTGGAAAAAAAACAGACCTGCTTATGAAATGGCCTCTCACAGACACTGGAAGGAGCCACACATCTGAATTAGCTCATGAATCCTCTCCCTATTAAAAATATACCACTCATCTGGGCTAACCCAAGACTTTTCTGGTACCTCACTCCCTACTCCCCGTTTACTCCAGTAAAAATTCTCTTTTTTTTTTTTGTATCTCTGGCCAGGACTGCGCAGTCAGGGCACAATTATCTGATACCAATTCCAGAGCTGTAGGAGAACACCAGTTCCTCTTTTCTCCCTAATGACTTGTATGTCTTTTCTTCATTTTCTATGATGCCCTACCTCAAATTTGACTTTCAGTGGAAGGGCTAGAAGCCAGCAAGCCCTAATTGGCAGGCAGCTAGAAATGTCTAATGTTTTTACTCTACAGTGCTGAGAAAATAGCATCTTTGCTTGAAAAATAAACAAATGGAGCCTCCTCGCTCAGCCAGGGCAATGCACAGGGTGTCAGACACTGAAAACTATGCTCAATGCAAAAATGTGCAGCCAGCCCTTCTCTGTGCCCTCAGCTTCCCTAAGCACTTCAGACTATAGGTGAAGGTATTTATAAGGAGGCTATTCCTTGCTGGTACTTTTTTGTTTACCCCCAAATTTGCTCAATCTTTTAAATTGTTTTTAAACACTACCCAACCTCTTAGCTAGCACAGTGAAATGGGAGTCAGAAGAAAGACCCAGTCTGAAGTCTCAACTCAGTCATTTATAAATTGTGTAAACCTGTACTCACTTCTTAAGTGCTGGAACTCCATTTTTTAAATTTGTAAAATGGAAAGGAATCCATAAAAGTGTGGATTATGGATTCAGTACCATGGCTCATGTCCAGACACTTTTAAAGAAATAAAATGGAAAAGACTGGAATAAATCAGAATATATCAGATATGAAGAGTGTGTTTTGATTCACCTTTATATAAATGTTCTTGTTTGCAATGTAAATGTGATCTTTAACAGCATGACTAAGAGATAAAACTCACACACTATACAATTTACCTATTGAAAGTATACAACGCTATGGCTTTTGGTATATTCAGAGTTGTGCAACCGTCACCACAATCAATTTTAGAACATTTCATCACCCCAAAAGGAAACCCCATGCCCATTAGCAGCCATGCCCCATTTCCTCCCAAACCCCAACTCAGCCCTAGGCAACCACCTATCTACTTTCTATCTCCACGTATTTGCCTACTCTGGACATTTCCTATAAATTGAATGATACAATATGTGGTCTTTTGTAACCGGCTTCTTCTCATTTAGCATAATATTTCCAAGGTTCATTCATACTGTAGCATGTATCAGAACTTTGTTCCTTTGTATGGCTGAATAATATCCCATTGTATAGATATACTACATTTCATTTATCCATTCATCCACTGGTGAACATGTGGGTTGCTGCCACTTTCAGGCTATTATGAATAATGCTGCTATGAACCATTAGCGCACAAATTTGTGTGTGGACATACCAATGTGTTTCCATAAGTCGCTGTCAACAAAGTTTGATGGCAATAGGCTACAAGATTACTGAGGAATAGTTAAATCACTTTGTGATATTTTTAATCAACTCATGGACCTTGACTTTGGAAAAGGAAGTAAAGACCATAAAATCAAGGTTGTATTCTTGTTCATGCAGCCACCTGGATCTCTGTGGCCAATACTGCTTCCCTACTATCTTGAAAAAACAGTCATTTCAGAGAAATCTAACCTTTGGAATATGCATCTTCATTATCCAAAAAGATTGAGACAGGGGCACTTCCATGCTCACAGGAGCTGCTGAACTCTCAGGAGAATTCAGTAATGAATAAATTTCCTTGTTTAAACCAGCTCCCATTCCAAGATGTAAATTCCTGCATCATCAGGTTTCAGACAAAGGATACTCACAAGTATACAGCCATACAGCCAGAGGCCAAAACTCTGAGCCTCCCCTGCTACACACACACACACACACACAAACAACCATTCAATTTGTGAACTGCTCTGCATGCAATGTGACTCCTACAATTGTGGCTATTGAAGAGCTGATGTAAGAAGAGAGGCAATGGTCAAAAGCAGCTCCCTCCACCAGCAAACCTGCATTAATAATTTAGCTATTAACAGCCATGTAACCAAAGAAGCTTGCGAGGGAGAGCTCTGCAGTGATCTGTGACACTAGAAACATCCCCATGCCCACTCCCTTTTCTATTTTCTACTTCAACAACAGAGACCCAGTTGTCGGAAGAACCTGTCACCATTGGAGAAAAGGAACATGACAAATTTGTGAAATCTAAGGAATAAACACAATTCCTATATGCCTTAAATTTATGGCCCTCACAAAGCCTACAAAATATGATAAACCATTACAGGTTTTTTTCTGTCTTCCTGCCTGGCCACAATTAATTTCACCATGTTCCAGCGTAATACGGAATGTAATATATGGAGGCAAGACATTTAGAGTCTTGCAGTGAATAAGCCTTCTGCAGTTTGGGGCCCCAGGGGTAAAAGAAGCAATAATAACAGGACTCATTTTGGGTAACCATTTGTGTGCAGTTTCTAGTTTGCATTGTTAAGCAAGGCAAAACTGCCCAAAGGAACCCACGACAGTACTAGGCTAAGTTAGACAAAATCCAGACGCCTAACATATTCTGTAATTGAGATGCATGGGGGCTCTTATACGCACCCTAGAAGAGCATCATGCCGCAAACAGAAGCTGTGCCTTACCAAACAACAGAAAATGCTCTGGTTTTATTGATACGATAGCCTCCAAGGTCTGAAAAGACCGCAGAATTCAGTTAGAAAGTTCCATGTGGGCACTGCCAAACACTCTACAACAGCAGAACAATGGAAACTATTATTCACTGAAGGCCACCTATGTGTGGGTACTGTGTTAGGACTTTACCATGCTACTGAGGTTAGCATTGAGTCTCCCAAAAAGATAGGTTCAAAGCCTAACCTCCGCTTTCTTTCTCTCTTTCTTTCTCTCTTTCTTTCTCTCTTTCTTTCTCTCTTTCTTTCTTTCTTTCTTTCCCTCTCTGGCCCAGGCTACAATCTACTCGGCTTGCTGCTGCCCGCACCGCGGACTGCCTGGGACTGCCGGCGCGCGCCACCGCTGCCTCCCTTTTCTCCTTTGGATGCAGGCACGCGTTCGCCATCTTGGCCACGCTGCTCGCCAGCTCCTGACGCCGAGTGCTCTGCCCGCCTCAGCCTGCCAGCTCCTGACGGCGAGTGCTCTGCCCGCCTCAGCCTCCCGAGGTACTGGGACTACAGAGGGAGTCTCGCTCACCCAGTGCTCGGTGTTGCCCGGGCTGGAGGGCGGTGGCGTGGTCTGGCCTCGCGGCAGCCTCTACCCCCCGGCCGCCTGCCTTGGCCTGCCAGGGTGCTGGGATTGCAGCCCCTGCCCGGCCGCCGCCCCATCTGGAAGGTGGGGAGCGCCTCTGCCCGGCCGCCCCGTCTGGGAGGTGAGGAGCACCTCTGCCCGGCCGCCCCGTCTGGGAAGTGAGGAGCGCCTCTGCCCGGCCACCCACCGTCGGGGAAGTGAGGAGCGCCTCTGCCCGGCCACCCACCGTCGGGGAAGTGAGGAGCGCCTCTGCCCGGCCACCCACCGTCGGGGAAGTGAGGAGCGCCTCTGCCCGGCCACCCACCGTCGGGGAAGTGAGGAGCGCCTCTGCCCGGCCACCCACCGTCTGGGAAGTGAGGAGCCCCTCTGCCCGGCCACCCACCGTCTGGGAAGTGAGGAGCGCCTCTGCCCGGCCACCCACCGTCTGGGAAGTGAGGAGCGCCTCTGCCTGGCCACCCACCGTCTGGGAAGTGAGGAGCGCCTCTGCCCGGCCACCCACGGTCTGGGAAGTGAGGAGCGCCTCTGCCCGGCCACCCACCGTCTGGGAAGTGAGGAGCGCCTCTGCCCGGCCACCCACCGTCTGGGAAGTGAGGAGCGCCTCTGCCTGGCCACCCATCGTCTGGGAAGTGAGGAGCGCCTCTGCCCGGCCGCCCCGTCCGGGAAGAAGTGAGGAGCGCCTCTGCCCGGCCGCCCCGCCCGGGAAGAAGTGAGGAGCGCCTCTGCCCGGCCGCCCCGTCCGGGAAGAAGTGAGGAGCGCCTCTGCCCGGCCGCCCCGTCCGGGAAGAAGTGAGCGCCTCTGCCCGGCCGCCCCCGTCCGGGAAGAAGTGAGGAGCGCCTCTGCCCGGCCGCCCCGTCCGGGAAGAAGTGAGGAGCGCCTCTGCCCGGCCGCCCCATCCGGGAAGAAGTGAGGAGCGCCTCTGCCCGGCCACCCATCGTCTGGGAAGTGAGGAGCGCCTCTGCCCGGCCACCCACCGTCTGGGAAGTGAGGAGCGCCTCTGCCCGGCCGCCCCATCTGGGAAGTGAGGAGTGCCTCTACCCGGCCGCCCCGTCTGGGAAGTGAGCAGTGCCTCTGCCCGGCCGCCCCGTCTGGGAAGTGAGGAGCGCCTCTGCCCGGCCACCCACCGTCTGGGAAGTGAGGAGCGCCTCTGCCCGGCCACCCACCGTCTGGGAAGTGAGGAGCGCCTCTGCCCGGCCACCCACCGTCTGGGAAGTGAGGAGCGCCTCTGCCCGGCCACCCACCGTCTGGGAAGTGAGGAGCGCCTCTGCCCGGCCACCCACCGTCTGGGAAGTGAGGAGCCCCTCTGCCCGGCCACCCACCGTCTGGGAAGTGAGGAGCGCCTCTGCCCGGCCACCCACGGTCTGGGAAGTGAGGAGCGCCTCTGCCCGGCCACCCACCGTCTGGGAAGTGAGGAGCGCCTCTGCCCGGCCACCCATCGTCTGGGAAGTGAGGAGCGCCTCCGCCCGGCCGCCCCGTCCGGGAAGAAGTGAGGAGCGCCTCTGCCCGGCAGCCCCGCCCGGGAAGAAGTGAGGAGCGCCTCTGCCCGGCCGCCCCGCCCGGGAAGAAGTGAGGAGCACCTCTGCCCGGCCGCCCCGTCCGGGAAGAAGTGAGGAGCGCCTCTGCCCGGCCACCCCGTCCGGGAAGAAGTGAGGAGCGCCTCTGCCCGGCCGCCCCGTCCGGGAAGAAGTGAGGAGCGCCTCTGCCCGGTCACCCATCGTCTGGGAAGTGAGGAGCGCCTCTGCCCGGCCGCCCCGTCTGGGAAGTGAGGAGTGCCTCTACCCGGCCGCCCCGTCTGGGAAGTGAGCAGCGCCTCTGCCCGGCCGCCCCGTCCGGGAAGAAGTGAGGAGCGCCTCTGCCCGGCCGCCCCGTCCAGGAAGAAGTGAGGAGCGCCTCTGCCCGGCCGCCCCGTCCGGGAAGAAGTGAGGAGCGCCTCTGCCCGGGCGCCCCGTCCGGGAAGAAGTGAGGAGCGCCTCTGCCCGGCCGCCCCGTCCGGGAAGAAGTGAGGAGCGCCTCTGCCCGGGCGCCCCGTCCGGGAAGAAGTGAGGAGCGCCTCTGCCCGGCCGCCCCGTCCGGGAAGAAGTGAGGAGCGCCTCTGCCCGGCCGCCCCGTCCGGGAAGAAGTGAGGAGCGCCTCTGCCCGGCCGCCCCGTCCGGGAAGAAGTGAGGAGCGCCTCTGCCCGGCCGCCCCGTCTGGGAAGTGAGGAGCGCCTCTGCCCGGCCGCCCCGTCCGGGAAGAAATGAGGAGCGCCTCTGCCCGGGCGCCCCATCCGGGAAGAAGTGAGGAGCGCCTCTGCACAGCCACCCATCGTCTGGGAAGTGAGGAGCGCCTCTGCCCGGCCACCCACCGTCTGGGAAGTGAGGAGCGCCTCTGCCCGGCCGCCCCGTCCGGGAAGAAGTGAGGAGCGCCTCTGCCCGGCCGCCCCGTCTGGGAGGTGAGGAGCGCCTCTGCCCGGCCACCCATCGTCTGGGAGGTGAGGAGCGCCTCTGCCAGGCCACCCATCGTCTGGGAGGTGAGGAGCGCCTCTGCCCGGCCACCCATCATCTGGAAAGTGAGGAGCGCCTCTGCCCGGCTGCCCCATCTGGGAAGTGAGGAGTGCCTCTGCCCGGACACCCATCGTCTGGGAGATGAGGAGCGCCTCTGCCCGGCCGCCCATCGTCTGGGAAGTGAGGAGCGCCTCTGCCTGGCCACCCATCGTCTGGGAAGTGAGGAGCGCCTCTGCCCGGCCACCTATCGTCTGGGAAGAAGTGAGGAGCGTCTCTGCCTGGCCGCCCCGTCTGGGAAGTGAGGAGCCCCTCTGCCCGGCCGCCCCGTGTCTGGGTAGAAGTGAGGAGCTCCTCTGCCTGGCTGCTCCGTCTGGGAGGTCTACCACGGAGGCCGGAAGCAATGTGGGGGCTGGACGTGGTGGCTCACGCCTGTGGTCCCGGCACTCTGGGGGGCGAGGCGGGTTGATCACTTCGGGCTAGGAGTTCGAGACCAGTCTGGCCAACTTGGCGAAACATGAAGAATACAACAGACAAACCAACCAACCAACTCAATGACAACAAAACAGGTCTACCCTGGAGTCATACTCTAATTTTTTCTATTTTCCTCCCTTTCTGATCCTTTATCCCACTTTCTTTTTCTTCCTCTTCCTTCTCCCTCTTCTTTGTCAAATAGAGGATTGAGTTATTATCACTGATCCATATAAAGTCCCTCTCTCATTTATTTTAACTCCCACCCCCATTTCTATTCCCCGACTTCCCATGTGCAACCTTCCTAATATGTTTGATACGCATCTTTTTGTTTTTATGTATTTTTAGAAAATGTTTATTGTTTTTGTATGCAAAAAAAATTAATAAAAAAAAAAAAAAAAAGAAAAAGAAAAAGCCTAACCTCCAATACCTCTGAATGTGACCTCAATTGGAAAAAGAGTCTTTGCATACATAAAGTTTAAGAAAAGGTCACACTGGATCAAGGTGAGTTCTAACGCAATGAGTGGTATCCTTATAACAAGAGGGAAATTTGGACACAGACAGGGAAGAATACCATGTGAAGATGGAGGCAGAGGCCAGGCATGGTGGCTCACACCTGTAATCCCAGCACTTTGGGAGGCTGAGGCGGGCAGATCATTTGAGGCCAGGAGTCCAAGACCAGCCTGGGCAACATGGCAAAACCCCATCTCTACTAAAAAAAAATACAAAAATTAGCTGGCGTGCACCTGTAATCCTAGCTACTCAGGAAGCTGAGGCAGGAGAATCACTTGAACACAGGAGACAGAGGTGGCAGTGAGCTGAGATCACGCCACTGAACTCCAGCCTGGGTGACAGAACAAGATTCCATCTCAAAAAAAAAAAAAAAAAAAAAAAAAGATGGAGGCAGAGATTGAAGTTATGCAGCTGCCAGCCAAGGAATGCCACAGATTCCTGGTGACCACCAGAATCTAAGACAGAAGCATGGAGTAGATTCTCCCTCAGAGCCTCCAGATGGAACCAGCCCTGCAAACACCTTGATTCAAACTTCTCTCTCCACAACTGTGAGAGAGTAAAGTGTCCACTGTTTTAAACCACCCAGTTGGTAAGAATTTGTTACAACAGCCTTAGGGAACTAATATTACTATAAATAAAATCCTTAAGACAACCCTGAGAGCTGGGCATTTTCAAACCATCCCCCATGCCTTTATAGGTGATGGAAAAACTGAGACTCAGCAAAATGTCAAAATCACATAGAGAACAAATGGAGGAATGAGGCCCCTAGGTTGTATAAGTCTAAGTAAACCCCAAGCCCAAACTACTAGCTAAGAGGCACCAAATGTTGCCATTGTGTCTGTAGCGTGGTTTTCCTACGAGGTTTTCAGATGATCCCTGGAAGTCTTAGCAGAGCAATCAGGCAAGAGAAAGAAAGCAAGGGCATCCAAATAGGAAAAGAAGATGTCAAGCCATCCCTCTTCACTGACATTATGATTCTATACCTAGAGAACCCTAAAGACTCCAACAAAAGGCTCCCAGAACTGATAAACAACTTCAGTAAAGTTTTGGGATACAAAATCAATGTACAAAAATCAGTAGCATTTCTATCCACCAATAACATTCAAGCTGAGAGTCAAATCAAGAACACAATCCCATTTATAATAGCCACAAAAAAGTTAACAAATAAAATACATACCTAACCAAGATATATTCCTTGGTTAGGAGTACATATAACTAAGCAGGTGAAAGATCTCTATAAGGAGAATTACAAAACACTGCTGAAAGAAATCATAGACACAAACAAACAAACAAAACCTTCCATGCTCATGGATTAGAATAATCAACATTGTTAAAATGGCCATACTGCCGAAAGCAACCTACAGATTCAATGCTAATCCTATCAAACTGCCAATGTCATTTCCCACAGAATTAGAAAAAAGTGATTCTAAAATTCATATAGAACCAAAAAAGAGCCCAAAGAGCCAGAGCAATCCTAAGCAAAAAGAACAAAAGTGCAGGCATCACATTACTGGACTTCAAACTATACTACAGGGCTACACAAACCAAAACAGCATGGTAATGGTACAAAGACAGACACATAAACCAATGGAACAGAATAGAGAACCCAGAAATAAACCTGCACACCTACAGCCATCTGATCTTTTACAAAGTCAACAAAAATAAACAATGGGGAAAGGACTTCTTATCCAGTAAATGGTGCTGGGATATCTGGCTAGCTATAAGCAGAAGAATGAAATTGAACACCCATCTTTCACTATACACAAAAATTAACTCAAGATAGAGTAGAGATTTAAATATAAGACCACAAACTATAAGACTCTCAGAAGAAAACATAGGAAATACTATTCTGGACATCAGTCTTGGCAAAGAATTTATAGCTAAGTCCTCAAAAGCAACTGCAACAAAAACAAAAATTGACAAGTGGGACCTGGCCAGGCATGCTGGCTCATGCCTGTAATCCCAGCACTTTGGGAGGCCGAGGTGGGCAGATCATGAGGTCAGGAGACCGAGATCATCCTAACAAACACAGTGAAACCCCAACTCTACTAAAAATACAAAAAATTAGCAGGGCATGGTGGCATGTACCTGTAGAGCCAGCTACTTGGGAGGCTGGGGCAGGAGAATCGCTTGAACTCAGGAAGCGGAAGTTGCAATGGGCCGAGATCGCACCACTACACTCTAACCTGGGCGACAGAGCAAGACTCCATCTCAAAAAAAAAAAAAAATTTGACAAGTAGGACCTAATTAAACTAAGGAGCTTCTGCACAGCAACAGAAACTATCAACATAGTAAACAACCTATAGAATGAGAGAAAATATTCGCAAACTATGCATCCCACAGAGATCTAATATCCAGAATCCATAAGGAACTTAATTCGAAAAGCAAAAATCAAATAACTTCATTAAAAAGTGGGAAAAGACACGAACAGCCACTTCTCAAAAGAAGACATACAGCCAGGCACAGTGGCTCATGCCTGTAATCTCAGTACTTTAGGAGGCTGAGGTGGGATAATCACTTGAGCCCAGGAGTTCGAGACCAGCCTGGGCAACACAGTGAGACCCCATTTCTACAAAAAATAATTTAAAAATTAGCAGGCATAGTGTCGCATGCCTGTAGTCCCAGCTAATTGGGAGGCTAAGATGGGAGGATGGCTTGACCCCAGGAGGTTGAGACTGCAGTGAGTTGTGACCATGCCACTGCACTCCAGCCTGGGTGACAGAATGAGACCATGTCTCAAAAAACAAACGAACAAAAAAGAAGGCATACAAGTGGCCAAGAAACATATTTTTTAAAATGTCATTAGAGAAATGCAAATCAAAACCATAATGAGATACCATCTCATACCAGTCAGAATGACTATTATTAAAAAGTCAAAAAACAACAGATGCTGGTGAGGCTGTGGAGCAAAGGAAACACTTATACACAGTTGATGGGAATGTAAATTAGTTCAGCCACTGTGAAAAGCAGTTTGGAGATTTCTCAAAGAGCTTAAAACAAAATTACCATTTGACTGACCCAGCAATCTCATTACTAGGTATATATATAAAAGAAAATAGATCATTCTACCAAAAAGACACATGCACTCGTATGTTCATCGTAGCACCATTCACAATAGCAAAGACATGGAATCAAACGAGGTGCCCATCAACAATGGATGGGATAAAGAAAATATGGTACATGTACACCATGGACTACTACATACATAGCCATAAAAAGAACAAAATCTTGTCCTCTGCAGCAACATGGATGCAGCTGGTGGCCATTATCCTAAGTGAATTCATGCAGGAACAGAAAACCAAATACCGTATGTTCTCATTTATAAGTGGGAGCTAAATATTGGGTATTCATGGACATAAACATGGCAACAACAGACACTGGAGACTGTTAGAGGAGGAAGGGAGCAGGGCAAGGGCTGAAAAACTAAGTATTGGGTACTAAGCTCACTACCTGGGTGATGGGATCAATCATGCCCCAAACTCTAGCATCTTGCAATACCCTCACGTCACAAACCTGCACAGGTATTCCCAGTATCTAAAATAAAAGTTGAAATTATTCTTTAAAAAGATGATCCCTAAAAATATGCAGACTTCAGTAGTTTCTTGCTAGCAAGATATACAAATGTGTCATAACAAGATATACAAATGTGTCATAGCTGGTACTTGACCCACCTCCACCATAGGAGGCATGAATATTCTCTTTAGGCAGACAACTACATTAGCAAAACTCTAAGTGAAGCAGCCCTGTGAATCAGACAAATACTCAAACAGATTTTAAATGCCTCATTCATTCAACTCAACTAACCTTTGCTGAGTGCTGAGAAAAGTGTGAGGCAGACAGCCCGGTGTGAGAGATCTAGAGATACAGCCCTTGACTTTGAAGAGCTCAAGACATCATTTTCTCTGGCAAATGGGCCCAACACTACTCATGCTTGAGCTTTTACTCAGATTCAATGAACTAATTACCAAAAGGTGTGCTCTGCATCATTTGTGGCAGAGAGTGATACTCATCTGACAGTCCTCCCATTTCCCAGGTTAGGGAGGGCCATGTGACTAGTTTGGGTCAATGGAATGTGCCGAAAGGTGACATGTATCACTTTTAGGGTGAACAGAGGAGCTGGCAACAACAGGTCCTGCAATCTCTTCTCCTGCTGTGGCAATGCTGCAGACGGTGGAGCCTCAATCAGCCAGGAGAAAGTGACCAAGACAGGTAGAGCCCTCGCCCACTACTGCCATCCAATCTGCAGGGGCTTTTGTGTGAAAAATAGGCTTCTATGTGTTAAACTTTCCAGGAAGTTTGTTACCGCAGCACAGACCTCTCCTACCCTGACTAATACATTATCTAACACATGTCCTTACATAAGCATATCACAATAAATAACAGGTTAAATTCCAAGATAAAACCACATTAATTCTTGGAGCCTGAACATCAACAATATTCTGGTAGAGAGAAATTTACCATATATTGTACAAGTTCTGTTCACATTTCTTTTCTTGTATATCAAAGAGACACAAAAATAAAATGAAATAAATTATCTC
Organism: Symphalangus syndactylus; assembly: GCF_028878055.3. Lineage (NCBI taxonomy): Eukaryota > Metazoa > Chordata > Mammalia > Primates > Hylobatidae > Symphalangus > Symphalangus syndactylus. The sequence goes on from NC_072428.2 coordinate 20,353,495, forward strand.
TCCTTTAACCAATCCGAGGCATTGCAATACAAAATGTTTTCAGAATTCAGCCTCTTCCTAGAGATAATCAGCCACTGTCCAGTTCTAATCCCAATGGCCCTTTATGCAGAGATTTTTGTCTTATTTTTGTGGCCCCTAACCTAGATGGATCTGGATCTTCCTGGATCCAACAAATGCTTGGGATATGAATGTCTCTCATGAACAACAGCAGTATTCTCACACAAAGTCATCAACATAAGTCTCTCGTCAAATACTCATCTGTCCAGACTGGCCTCAGGGTACTGTCTCCTGCCCTCTCCTTGGGCACACCCCAGCCTAGATTTTGCACTTTCCACACACCATAAATTGAACTCCACTGTATTAGTCTGTTCTCACACTGCTAATAAAGACATACCCGAGACTGGGTAATTTATTAAAAAAAAAAAAAAAGGCTTAATGGACTCACGGTTCCACATGGCTGGGGAGGCCTCACAGTCACGGTAGAAGGTGAAGGAGGAGCAAAGGCACATCTTACATGGTGGCAGGCAAGAGAGCCTGTGTAGGAGAACTGCCCTTTATAAAACCATCAGATCTTGTGAGACTTATTCACTATCGCGAGAATGGCATTGGAAAAACCTGCCCCCATGATTCAGTTACCTCCCACCGGGTCCCTCCCACAACACGTAGGGATTATGGGAGCTACAATTCAAGATGAGATTTAGGTGGGGACACAGCCAAACCATATAATTCACCAAAGTATCTCCCACACTTGCCTCCCTCAGGGACCACGAGACTGACTAGAGCCCAAGTACTAAAAGGCTCCAGGGCAGAGTTCCAGCCTACCATCCCAATGGCCAGAGAGTCCCACCATCTCAGCAAGACCACCTTACGGGATCTGCAAAAATATCCTCTCCCTGAGTCTACTCCATTTCCTAACTTGTCTAAAAGGAAAAGCTCAAAATGCTAGAGATTTACTAACTCCAGAGAGACATGCAATAGGGAATCCACAGAACCAGACAGTGGAAGGGTACAGGAAGCACGAAGAACAATAATGGATCTGACATGTTGGCTGATGCCCATAATCCCAGCACTTCAGGGAACAAAGGTGAGTGAATTGCGTGAAGCCAGGAGTTTGAGATCAGCCTGGGCAACAAAGCAAGAGCTCATCTCTACAAAAACTGTAAGTAAAAAGTGAGCCTGGCATGATGGTGTGCACAAGTAGTTCCCTGCTACTTGGGAGGCTGAGGTGGGAGAACCATTTGAGGCCAGCAGTTCGAGGCTGCAGTGAGCTATGTTCATGCCACTGCACAGAGTGGGACCCTGTCTCAGGAAAAAAAAAGAACAAGCAGGATGTGGTGGCTCACGCCTGTAATCCCAGTGCTTTGGGAGGCCGAGGCGGGCAGATCACCTGAGGTCAGGAGTTTGAGACCAGCCTGACCAACATGGAGAAACCCCATCTCTACTAAAAATACAAATTAGACAGGCATGGTGATGCATGCCTGTAATCCCAGCTACTCTGGAGGCTGAGGCAGGAGAATCGCTTGACCCCAGAAGGCGGAGGTTGCGGTGAGCCAAGATCGAACCATTGCACTCCAGCCTGGGCAACAAGAGCGAAACTCTGTCTCAAAAAAAAAAAAAAAAAAAATGAAGTTTAAAATGTGCTCTACAGGGATGCCCCAGAGCCTGCTTGGTGAGAATCTTGGTGAAGGGACACAGAGCCACAGAGCCCACCCCACCCGACTCCCATCTAACCAAAGCGGTACAGATGACCTGTTTCACACATTAGCTTTGATGTAAAGATTTCCTTGCTGAAAAGTCACTTGCTGCTGAAAGTGGCTTGGACTGTGGGACTCTCAGCTCTCCATCTGTCTGTCCTTGGACAAATCAGTTGACCTCTCTGAGACCCAAATCCCTTCTCTATAAACCAGGACAATAAACCACTTCACAGGCCTAGCATGAGGATTAACAGAAGTCATTATGAAAAAAAAAAAATGCCTGATGCATTGTGGGCGGTCAACAAATGTTCCTTCTCTTCCCCACAAACATCAACACTGGCCAAATAAGTCAGCTGCACATGAGGCTGAAGATGTTTATTTTGCAATTAGTAGTGTGAGGGCCCTTTCTAAAATGTTTGCTGGGAGCCCAAAATCTCTAGGTAAATCAGTATGTCATGCTGTTTTCCCAAAAATGGAGCAATCCATTTCAACAAGTACTTAATGAGCACCAAGACATCAGATTTCTCAACAAGCAGGAAAAACCCTTCATCATTAGCAAACTGTTTTTCTTCTTATAAGGACATTTGTCATTGGCTTTAGATAATCCAGCATGACCTCTTCTCAAGATCTTAACTTGGCCAGGCACAGTGGTTCATGCCTGTAATCCCAGCACTTTGGGAAGCCGAGGCAGGCGGATCACTTGAGGTCAGGAGTTCAAGGCCAGCCTGGCCAACATGGTGAAACCGCGTCTCTACTAAAGATACAAAAAAATTAGCCAGGCGTGCACCTGTAATCCCAGCTACTCAGGAGGCCAACGCAGGAGAATCACTTGAACCTAGGAGGCAAAGGTTGCAGTGAGCTGAGATCATGCCACTACACTCCAGCCTGGGTGACAGAGCAAGACTCTGTCCAAAAAATAAATAAATAAGTAAATAAATAAATAAAAATCCTTAACTTAATTACCCTTTTTCCAAATAAGGTCAGATTCACAAGTTCTGAGTGTACATACCTTGACCACCACACACCCCCCTACAGGGGTCTAGGTGTTGTCATCTGAACGGTAAGCCAGCCAGTGAGAACATTGCATGCCCACCTCCTTCCAAACCTTCAATCTAGCCTCATAGCCCAAGCAGGTCCATGTGGTTTGTTATATGGATACAGGGAGAGAGCAGTGACCAGAAATATAATGCAAGCGACATATGTAATTAAAATGTTTCTAGTAGCCATATTACAAACAGGTAAAAAGGAACAGGTAAAATTAATTTTGATGGTATCTTTTATTTAACCTATACACCCAATATAGGGTTGATATACGATCCTTGTCTTCAATGTGTGTACGATGGAGGTAAGGAAATAAGGCTCAAATATATTCAATAATCAAGCAAGTTCCCAGGATTAGTTCAAAAGCAGCAACTAGCCGGGAACGGTGGCTCATGCCTGTAATAACAACACCTTGGGAGGCCAAGGCGGGTAGATCAGTTGAGGTCAGGAGTTCAAGACCAGCCTGGCCAACATGGTGAAACCCCGCCTCTGCTGAAAATATAAAAATTAGCCAGGCATGGTGGTGTACACCTGTAGTCCCAGCAACTCGGGAGGCTGAGGCAGGAGAATCGCCTGAATCTGGCAGGCAGGAGTTGTAATGAATTGAGATTTCGACACTGCACTGCAGCTTGGACGACAAAGCAAGACTCTGTTTCAAAAAAAAAAAAAAAAAGCAGCAAACAGGCCTAAACACAGACACAAGAAATGTCACAAGCAGTGGCCTTGGGAAAGGAATGGAATGCACATGGGTGTAATGAATTCAGAAGAAAAGGCCACCTTAGAGAGAGCTGAGCTGTCTTCAAGCTGCACAACAACATGCACAGTAAGTCCACGGCTTCATGAGTAGGCTACTTTGTGCAAATTAGCACATATTAGTTATGGGTTGAAATGTGTCCCCCAAAAACAATATGCCGGAGTCCTAACCTCCAGTTAACTCTGAATGTGACCATATTTGGAGACAGGATCTTTACAGAAGTGATCGAGTTAAAATGGGGTCATTAAGGTGGGCCCTAATCCAACATGACTGGCGTCCTTTTATAAAGAGGGGATATTTGTACACAGAGACAGACCTATACAGAGAGAGGGTGATGTGGAGACACACAGAGAACATAATGTCATGATGAAGGCAGAGACCAAGGGAATGCTGCCCAAGGAACGACAGAGTGCCAGAAAGCCATCAGAAGCTGGGGGAGGCACGGAACAGATTCTCCCTCACCACCTGCAAATGGAACAAACCCTGCAGACACCTTGATGTAGAACTTCTGGCCTCCAGAACTGTGAGACAATAAATTTCTGTTGTTTAAGCCACTCGGTCTTGGTACTTTGTTACACCCACTCCAGAAAACTATTTAATAATATAGTGCCTGTTCCTGAGGGCAGGCACACAACTTGGCCCTGAACGTAGGACTAACTACTGCAACCCAGAACAGCCAAGGAAACAGCACTGGTGATGGAAGGCCCAAAGAGCTCCGACTCCCAGGCTACACGGCCAGGTAACAAGGAATTGTCCTTTAGCTTTTGGTGGAAGAACCAAAAGCGGAAAATACAGCTTTTCTAACACGCAACGACAGCATGCCTCAAGCACCCGAATACTCACCCACACACTGTGTTCACAGCCTGGGCTGAGCAGGGCTACAGCTGGCTCCTGTCGAAAGCTAAAGCCAGGGAAATGCCAACTTGATGGGAGATGCCAAGCACTCTTGCATTTCCAAGTCTATCCTGTCAATGCGGCTTTGGCAAACTGCAGCAAGGAGAAGGCCCTACTGAAATCGACTTCCTTTTCCAAAGAGAAGAGGTCACAGCATCAGGACCATCTAAATGAACATTAGAGAAGTGTACTCCTCAAAAAATCTGAGGATCTGAAAACAAATCTTTTCATCAGCATGTGCACCTGCTATCAGAATCTGAGATATTCATGAGTTATTTTTCTGTTCTTAATATTAACAGCCAAGGACATCCCCATTGTTCTTGTTTGTTTTTCACAAACCTTAACCCACTTAATCCCCACAGCCACCCACTGAGGTCATTATTGCCTCCATTTTGCAAATGAAGACACTGAGACCAGGAAGGTTAAGTGACATGGCCAAGGTCACATAGCTGAGAAACAGACAGCAAAGTTATAGTCCCAAGTTACTCTGCCTGCAGAGTCCTGGTTGTCACCACAAAACCCTCCCTCCCTCTGACTCAGGTCCCCCCGCTGCCCACTTCCCTCACGTTTCCCAGAACTATGGCCTAATGACGTAAGCATTTAGGAAATAGAAGTGAAAGGTCCAAGTCACAGCTGTAACTGGACCATGGCCCCAAAGGGAAACTTACTTATATTTGTTTTTCTTCTTCTTCCCATATGTGAGATTTCCCCCAACCAATCCGAAAACCAAAACCCAAACAAGGAAGCCTTGCCTCCCCTGGGGTCAGCAGTGGCCCGAGGGTCCCCAATAATAGCTTCTAAACTGAGGTCCCCAGACTGTGGGGGATGCCCAAGGTTCCCACCACTAGTTCAAAAGCAGTAACCAAAATTGTCCTTTTTCCTAAACATTGGGCAATTGTCTTATCAAGTATCTTCGTTCTTGGCTGAAATCAAAACACATCTGCGAGGCAACAAGAACGACTTCTTCTAAGTAGAAACTCTCATAGCTATACATGTCTTTCATTCATGTTTTAACAATACAAATTATTGTTTAATAATTTTGCTATTTCAAAACATCTGGCTAGTGGGGAGAATATTATCAAAGAAGTCCTCAGCTGGGTTGGGCAGGGAGTCAGTAGAAAAGGATTTATCAGCACCTGTTTGCATTTGGAAACCCAGAAAACACTTTCACAAGGCCCAGGAGCAGAATCCAAGTTTCTCATTAATAAAATAACATTTTTCATAGTGTCATTCTCCCAAACTTTAACAAAGTTCACATACACTCATTAACCTTCACAGTAGGGGAGCTAAATGAACTAGAATTTCCATTTTATATATATAAACAGAAACAGAAACCTCATTTTCAAAAGGAGTAACTCAAACCAACTAACTAATCTACCAGTGGATCCGTTCCCTAACAGGAGCCAATAAGCCATACAACACCCATCCCAGTAAAACCAATGGTATCAAGGAAGGGGAAAATGCCAGTGCAGTAATTCTTTGCTGTGGTTTGACTGTCTATGGGTCATTTATTTCACTATATGAAGCCTCAATTTCCCCAGCAATAAAATGGGGATAATATCTGCCACATAGTAATGAAGATATAGCTGTAAATTACTTTGAATTGCCCGGATAATCAGCATTATGCAAATTGACGAACTCATTAGAGAGCTACTAAACACATTATACATCTCATAAAAATACTTCCATGGAGATTAAGGCTCAATTAAAAGGCTTCATTTTTTAATAATTTCCATCACCTTGTTATTTTAAAGACAAGAACACTTAACAGCCAGTTTAGATATTTCTAGCAAAGAGACACTGGGCCTTCTCTAACATTTGTGATGAAGCTCTGCATTGATAAACAATTGGCCAATGAAAGGGAAGAGGATATATCTAGTAGAATAGTTGTGAGCCTGGCTGAAATCAGGAGACCAGGAGAGCCCTCCCCAGGAGAATGCCACCGGCTCAACAACCTTGTCTCAGGTACATCAACCACCACATCTCTCAGCACAGAGCAACAAGGCCCAGTATATCTTATAAATTCTCTTTCAAGTATGGTACCTAGGAACTAACTTGACTCGACTTTTAACTTGGCTTCTCCCGATGTCTTCAGAAGAGGCAAATAAACTCCAACAACCTAAAACAAATGGATCAGAGGCTCTGAGACAGACAGTTTCAACACTCACCTAAAGCTCCGCTAACTTGAGAAGCCCAATCCTCACACCATCCTGTATAGCAAGGACTAAACCCATGGTCAACCTCAGGAAGGGAAACTATCATACTACAACACAACTACAACTCAGAGACTTCCACACCCTTCCACCATCAATAAATATCCTGTGACCAAAACTGCAACTTCAGTTTCCAAGTTCAGAGAGGTCATAGGTTGGATGTGTCCCAAAGCAGCCAAGGTGATCAAGCAAGCAAATACGGAATGGCAGCTAAGTGTTTTTTTGCACAAAACTCTCAGAAAGCTCTTCCACCTAGTCAAGCCTGTGACCAAACTCTAACGCAGCACTGTCCCACCTAGGAGCCCGGGCTCCACTTGGCTGGAGGAAACCCAAAGGAAAAACCACATGCCTGTTTCCTGGTGCCCACCACCACAATTATCAACCAGGCTAGTTTCCACAGATTGGGCCTGCTTCTTCTTGTCTTTCCTCACCATGTTTATGAAAGCAACACTCTAGGCAGACACCTCAGATCCAGAGTGGAGCATTATTCAATGTGTGGAAAGAAAAACAACTCAAATACGAAAGAAAATGGCTGAAAACAAACAGCCTTGTTAAAGAATCCTTTGCAAATCTGAGATTCTGGTATTCACTAATAAGGGAAAAATGTGTAAACCATTCAGCAAAATCCAAAATGAGCCCAAGTTCAGGGAAACAATATACTAATAGCTGTGCCCCTCAGAGGATAAGCATAATTTAAGCTAAAATAACTCCTCTTTCCTCCCCTTACCTGAAGCGCTTGGAATGTTAGAGAAACAACTCTGAATGCAGGTATTTAAAATTTTAATGTTTCATTGAGCTGACTATCCTGGACTCAGCTGGTGATCAATTTACCTATTAACTGCCTTTTCCAGCTCAACAATCTGCTCTAGGTAAAGCAATGCCTCCTGCTTAGGAGAGACCATGAGGCTAAGAAAACAGCAAATCCTTTCAGGACTGACACATAGAGGGGCCTTCAGGTCTGGGATACTGGGTCAGAATCACATGTCCTAAGCAAAGCAAAGCTGGGGTCCCAAAGATGTGTGAGGAACAGCCCACCTTGAATCAAGGAGTTTAGTACATCAAGAAGAGCTACCATGACTGCAAACACATTTAACTGATGGCCATACTGGGTCCATGTCACACAATGTCACAAACAGAATGGATGAGGCTGCCCTGCCCTGGACCACCCTGGATGACCCTGCATGAAGGCTGAAGGCAGCAGTGCAGCACTGCAGGCAGGCACACCTCGAGTGGGTGTGAGGCTGGAGACAGGCAGGGATTCCATTCACAAACGGCTACAGTTTGGCTTTTGCCTTTGATGCAACAGCAAACAGCCTTCAGTGTTACTTCCCTTCCTCCTAAAAATGTGAATTAGACATCCTGGTTATTTTAAATAATCTGGCTTACCTTGCATCACTTGGGAGAATCACAAGCCATTGTCAATCAATAAAAAGATCCCCACTGTGCCTCACTCTGGAGCATATCCCATGGAACCCACACAGGAAGCTGCAGCCCTATTATAAATCCGTATCCACATCCTGGAGTCTACCACGGTGACCACCGACATAGGGGTTCAGGTTTGAAACCACCATCTGTTTTCCCTAACCCCACCATCTGAAGGCACTGCTATGGCCTGAGCGTCTGTGTACCTCCAAAATTCTTATGTTTAAATCTAATCCCCAATGTAATAGTGTTAAGAGATGGGGCCTTCAGGAGGTGGTTAGGTCATGAATGGGATTAGCACCTTTATGAAAGAGGCCTGAAAGGGCCTTTTTCCCCTTCCACCATGTGAGGACCACCTATGAAGCAGAGCACCCTCACCAGACACAGAATCTGCTGGTGACTTGATCTTGGACTTTCCGGCCTAGAGAATTGTTAGTGATCAATTTCTATTATCTATAAATTACCCAGTCTAAGGTTTTTTGTTATAGCAGCTTGAGAGGACCTAAGACAGGCGTCTCATTGGGCCTCTCCCTACCTGTACTCTCCCAGGATACCTCTTATTCCTCTAGTAAAGCTGCTTGGGAGAATGATCATATTTTCTGTAAAATACCCCTGTGAAGTTTTCAGAAGTAAAATTCTGGAATTTGGTCTTCTTCCCTTCATAATGAACCCCTTCGTACACTCCTCCCGGCCCCATTTTATGTTTTCCTTTTCTAATTACTAAAAAGACTCCTGATTTTACTTAAGCACATTCCCCAGTCTTCCTTGCAACAAAATGTGGCTGTATTTTGGCCAATGGGATGTAAGCAGAAGTTCAGTGTGTGACTTCCAGGAAGGATCCTAAAGAAGAGGGAGCCCATCCTTCTAGGTGCCTTCCTCCTTCCTCCAACTGGAATTCAGATGACATGGCTGGTACTCGAGCAGTCATCTTGGGCCATGAGGTACTTAGCACAGGAATACCAAGTAAGAGAGGGAGCCTGGGTCCCTGATAGCATGGACCCAGCCACCATGCCACCCTGAATTACCTACCTCCAGCAGGCTCTGAAAGCCACTCAACAGGCATAACACATGTCTGAGCAATGCAGTTTTCATTCTAATAAAATGAATTATTGAATTTGAGCTTGAATTTCAATAAATCAGTAACACCCAAAAAAACACATTTGTAAATATGTTCTAAGCATGCATGTTTCCAAAACTCGAAGATAAATAAAAAGCCAAAGCAACACAGCTAAACACAACGCATGCATGCATGGACATGTGCGCACACACACGCACACACACACAAACACAAACACACACCTTAAGTCACCGTCCACCTTGCAATATAATAAAATTCAACTAAAACAGACTCTTTTGAAAATGGAAGACTCATTCATTCCAACATCATCTCAGACACCTCATAGTGTCCTTCCCCACCCCTTACCAGACTAAGCTCCTGGAGAAGAGACTTTGTGTTATTCAACTCAGTACCCCCAACTGCCTAACAATATGCCTGGAACATAGTAAGTTTCATGATGAATGAAGTCAAATTCATGCACTGTCCCAGGAGGGGAGGAAATGAGCGTACACAGGAAATACCAGCATCCCCTTCCTGACTGTGTCTATGTCTGTGTTTCCAGAAAGCATCCCCTATCCACTGTCCCTGGGCCTCCATACCTCTCCTGTACACCTCCTTCAGAGGCCACCTGGCCAGCTCTCATCACCTGTTTTGGGGAGAAACTTTCCAGCTCCAACATCCGTAAAGTCCCATATTGCCTCCTACCCTCCTTTCCCACCAAGATATGAACCCTCCGCATCTCAGGAAGAGCTGGACTCACAGAACCAATCCCTACAACTATGCCTGTCTTAATTATAAAGGGACATAAGGATATAACTGTGTACACTTCCAAGTTCAAATTCTACCATGACGCCACTCACTCACAACAAGTTTAAAGAATTACCAGGCAGGTTTCCTGCCAACATCACCCCACCCCATCCATGTGGTCCCCAACTCTGAGATCATCAAATTTCTGCTTCAGGAACTAGGCCCTATCCTTCCTTTCAGCACCCTACACTCCTAGGAAAATGAGACCCCTCCAACCCCTCACCAGCCCAGCTCCTCTTACCTGATATCAGAAAGGGTCCCTCTCTTCAACTGATTCCCCAACCTGCCCAAGGTCTCTTCTATATGAACATTCTCCTGAGCCTGGGCATGCAATGCACTACTCACCTGTTCTCAGAAGTCTCTACCACCATCAGCACATCCAAACACAACAGACAACTCTTTTTGGCTTCACACCCTTCTACTAAAAAAAAAAAAAAAAAATCCCTAGTGCTCCCTCCTCTTCCTGGCCAGCTCTCTGGCTCAGCCCATTTGAAGGTTCCATTCTCCAACCTTCTCTCATGAATCACGGCATCATCCTATACCTCTCTGTCCTACAAAGCTCAGTGCCAAAGATTATACCAGTTGCACTCCAGTGCCTATACTGTTTGTTATTTCTTTTTGGTTTTTAACTTCCTTTAACCCATCATCTTTTAATTAGAGTCTGAGTTCTCTACCCCTACAGGTCAATCAATCTATAATGACTTTTGGGAAAGGAAATGGAAGCATTATTTTGGCCAGGAACTGTAGGTAAAAAAATTGACTTAACGAAATGTGGGGAAAACGAAAATGCAGAGAACACAGCTGCCAGAATTTCCATCCTTCTTCCAGATGCCTGTTCTGCATGCTCTTGTTCTTCAGGGAGAGAGACTGGCACTAATCCATCAGCATCTCAAACACTCCACAGCTTTGCTATTACTGCATTCTACTAGGATAACATCTTCAAGCTGCAATGACACACTTGATTTCACCAAGAAGCAGCGGTGTGGCCAGAAAAGTAATATTTAACAATATGAACATAATCCCTAATAAAATACAGAATTTTGGGGCCAAATGTATAGAAACAGGTAGTAAGCTTCTCCTATACCCAAGCAGTTCCTAGGTTATCACAGCCTGGAGACATGGAGTATGGACATGAAGTCAGCAGGCAGCATATGTATCAAGTTCAGCCAGTGAAGAGCTGCCAAAGGGTCTTATGAAGTCCACAACTGGACAGAGTTAGGCTCCACACCCAACCAGGGAATCAGGAAAGATGAGCTCAGCCCCATTGCATTTACTTCTTGCAGCTGGCTTCACTCCTTAAAAGTTGGTGGGGTCACAGAAGCAGGTATATACATATAGCAATTTAAAGTAAAATAAACCTAGGATGGCAGGTGGACTCTTAAGGCCCCACCATGGTCTTCACCTCTTGGCATCATGCCCTTGTGTGATCCTCTTCCCCTGAATGTGGACAGGACTTGTAACTTCCTTCTAACCCATAAATGGAAGGTGACCAGATGTGTGTATTGCAGCTCCCATCATGCTGGAGTCCTTCTCTTTCTTGCTGATTTGATGAAACAAGACTGTATGGAGGACCCACGTGACAAGAAACTGAGACTGGCCTCCAGTCAACAACCAGCAAGAAAATGAGGCCTTTAATCTGGCTGTCTGCGAGGAAATGAATTTTGCTAATAACCTCATGAGCTTAGAATTGAATCCTTCCCCAGTCGAGTCTCAGATAAGACTGCAGCTTCAGCTGACACTGAAGAGAGCCCAGCTAAGCTGTATCCAGGCTCCTGGCCCACAGAAACTGTGACATAAGTGTGTGCTGTGTTAAAACATGGAGTTTGTGATAATATTGTTACACGGCAGTAACAGAAGAGAGGTCAAGTCAGTGAGCAAGAATGAATGTTCAACAAATGATCCAAACAACTGGGTAGCCCCTGAAAAAAAAATAAAGCTGGATCCCTCACTCTCACATGATATCACCATAAATTCCAGGTAGAGGAAAGATTTAAGTAGAAAAATACATCAAAAGAGAAAACATGCTTTTAATGTGTAATTTTGGAGTGAGGAAGGCTTTCCTAAGTGAAAGTCCAAAAACTATGAAAGAAAAGACTAATAAATCTGATTAAGAGAGAAAATATATCTGCAACTTGTATCACAGAGGGCTAATTTCTGTAATATGTAAGTAGTTCCTACAAATTAATAAGAAAAAGATTAATTACTCAATAGGGAAAAAAAGCAAAGGCTATAAACAGTTTATAGAAATGAAACTACACCTGGTTCTTACACTTATGGAAAGATGTTTCCTCATTATAAGAGTGAGAAACACAAAGAGACACTAACTAGGATCAAAATGTGTGATAACATACTTGATTGAAAAGCAATGGGAAAAATGGCACCCTCATTTAGTGCTGGTGGGGAGTATACTGGTGCAGCCTCTCTAGAGGACATCAAGGCAGTAACTATCAAAACTATAAATGTGGTTGGGCACGGTGACTCACACCTGTAATCCCAGCATTCTGGGAAGCTGAGGTGGGCATATCACCTAAGGTCAGGAGTTGGAGACCAGCCTGGGCAACATGGTGAAACTTTATTTCTACCAAAAAAAAAAATACAAAAATTAGCCAGGTGTGGTGGTGTGCACCTGTAGTCCCAGCTACTCAGGAGGCTAAGGCAGAAGAATAGCTTGAACCCAGGAGGCTGAGGTTGCAGTGAGCGGAGATCACGCCACACACCACTGCACTCCAGCCTGGGAGACAGAGTAAGACTCCACCTCAAAAAAAAAAAAAAAAAAAAAAAAAAAAACACCACCTACAAACACACTTGACTCTTCAACTCAACAATTCCATTTCTACAGGTATTTAGAATGACATATGTATAAGGCTATCCAATGTAACATTGTTTGTCAGAGCAAAGATGTGAATCAACCTGTCTACCAATAGGAGCTTAGAATGAAATAATTTACAGTGCATATGTAACAGAATACCATGAACCATACACACAGAATGAGGAATCTTTCCATTCTGAGAGGTCTCTGAAATATACTTAGTAAGTAAACACCAACAACAATAATCAAAACAAAACAAAACTGAGGTGCCTCCAGGGAGGAGACCAGGGCAGCTGGGGTCAGGTCAAAAGGACAGCTTTTATTATGTGGGGTTTTTTGTCGTTGTTGTTTTGTTTTTTTTTTTTTTGAGACGGAGTCTCGCTCTGTTGCCCAGACTGGAGTGCAATGGTGCAATCTAGGCTCACTGCAACCTCTGCCTCCCGGGTTCAAGTGATTCTCCTGTCTCAGCCTCCCAAGTAGCTGGGATTAAAGGCACACACCACCATGCCTGGCTAATTTTTTTGTATTTTCAGTAGAGACGGGGTTTCACTGTGTTCCCCAGGCTGGTCTCAAACTCCTGAGCTCAGGAAGTCCACCCGCCTGGGCCTCCCAAAGTGGTAGGATTACAGGCGTGAGCCACCGCGCCTGGCCTCTTTTATACCTTTTAAATGTTGAACCATATGGTTGCATTTCTTTTTCAAACAATAAAATTCAAATCAATAAATACATACAATTTGTAGAACAGGATGCATGGTATGCCACAGTTTCTGCAAAGAAATTAAATTCAGACTAGCTATCTGTTCAGACATACCTACCTACATACATTCTTGCACGTAAACAGCTACCTCTGAAGTGGCACACAAGAATCTCAGGGCTGGTTTCCTCTGGGCTGGAGAACTGGTAACCAGTAAACTGTGCAGTGAGGCAGCAGGGATGAGAAATTCTCTTTCAAATTTTATACCATTATATCTATTACCAATTTGAAAACAAACGATTAAAAAAATGTTTAAGCTACTGTGGTTTCTCTGGTCCTCTGCGCTTCCCCTGTTAAGATTCTCACTGATGAATCTCCCCAACATCTCCATGCTGATAACTCCTAAATCTCTGTCTCTACCCTGGCCCGTGTCTTGAACTGTCATCCTGAAACAGTCTTTCCCTCAGTTTCTCAGCACAGTGGTCTGGTGATTCCCCTTCTTATTCTCCTACGGTGGTGCCTTCCCTTAAGATCTGGTTTCTGTGAAACTCTGGGGTTTCACGGAGTTTTGTGCTTAACAAGTTCTCATCTCCTCCTCCTCATTGGTACCCACAGCTGAGTGGTCATCTAGATGCCAGTACTTTCCAAATCTCCATCCCTGCCCAGATGTCTTGTCTGAGCTCCAGATACAAACACCAGTTGCCAGAGAACATCTTACTGACAACTGGGACTCCTCCCCCACACCGGCAGCTCCTTCAGTGCTCTCATAAACCAGCAAATGGAGCCACCATCCATTCAGATAGAATACTGGGATCTTCCTAGATTCTTTCCCCCACTCCTTCCCCATCCCAATAATCAGTTTTAAGGCTCCTACACAGTTCTGTAATCTGTCCTCTTCCTCCCACCTCTGTAGATCTCCCTGGTCCACACCACCTTCCTCGTTCCTGCGAGTTCCCAGCTGTTCTGAATACCCACAATATTGCTCCCCTATCCATTCTCCGCCCTGAGGCTCAATTCACCTTTTTAGTTCTACATTCGTTCCCTGGGACTGCCATCACAAAATGCCACTGACCGAGGGGCTTGAACAACAGACATAGTTCTGGAGGCTGGAAGTCCAAGTTCAAGGAGTCAGTAGGTTTGGCTTCTCAAGAATTCTCCTTGGCTTGCAGATGACCACCTTCTCACTGTGTCTGCACATGGTTGTTCCTCTGTGTATGTGCATGCCTGGCATTTCTCTTTGTGTCTAAAACTCCTCCTCTTACAAGGATCTAGGTCAAACTGGGCTAGAGCCTATCCTAACAGCCTATCTAACAGGTTACTTAATTACCTCTTTAAAGGCCCTATCTCCAAACACAGTCACTTTCTGAGGTACTGAGGGTTAGGGCTCAACATATGAGTTTTGGGGATGCAAATCAGCCCATCACAATGTCCAACAGGTCATGTCACTCCCCTCAATAAAATCTTTCACTGGGGTCCCAATGCCCTTGAAATAATATCCTTTCCAAGACATGACCCCTGCCTACCATTCTCTCTCCCAGATGGAGGGATAGTGTAGGCAGGGGTGGGAGTTCAGATGGGTGTAAGGGTATAGGCAGAATTAGAGAGATCAGGAAGAAATGGTACCCTTTCATTATCTCCCTTCCAGTCATGCCTCTTCCAACTACAGATAGACTTTGGGCAAGCTGTCTAAACTCTCTGCAGAATGGGCTGGGTCCTTGATGACCCACAGACCTGGCTGAGCAGCAGGGAGAGATGGCATACTCCACCCCATGCTTAGATCCCCTGAACAGAAAATACCAGGCCTGTATCCCCTCTGTAAAAGTAAAGGTTCCCCCAGAGTCAATCAAGGAATCTTCTGGCCAAATCCAGGATTAGAAGCAGATCTAAACTGCAATTGGGCAATCTCCCTTCGAGACTAAACTGCTCATTAAGATGTCCTAGATATCCAGTATTAGAAAGTTACCATCTTGCTGGCTCCATAGTGAAAATGAATGCATGGACTTGGCAGTGGCATTATGCAAGACCTGATTTGTCTGTCTCCACTTATGAACTGAGTGACCTGGGGCAAGATGCTTAATACCTCTCAGCCTTGATGTACTCATCTATAAAATGGGGTTAATATTCTTCTAGGTAATTCGAACTATACTAATTCCAAGGGCTGCTGTAATTAATTGCCACGAATTGAGTGGCTTAAAACAACAAAAATATGTTCTTTCACAATTCTAGAGGCTAGAAGTTCAAGGTGTTGGCAGGACCATGCTTCCTCTGAAAACTCCAGGGCAGAATCCTTCCTTGCCTGGCTTCTGGAGGTTGCTAGCAATCCCTGGCATTCCTTGCCTTGCACCTACATGCTCCAGTGTCTGCCTCTGTCTTCACAAGGCCATCTTCCCTCTGTGAGTGTCCGTGTGCCCCCTCTTATTACAAAGACACCAGTCACAGATATTAGGGCCCACCCAAGTCCAACAGAACTGGGTCTTAACGAATTACATATGTCAAGACCCCGTTTGCAAACTGGATTGCATTCACAAGTACCAGGGTTTAGGGCTTCAGTGTATCTTTTCGGGGGACACAATTTAACCTGCGACACCTACTTGTGAGAGGATTAAAGAAATAATGACCTAAAAGCACTAAGGACAGTACCCGGGGCACACAGAAAGCACTCCACACAGAACAGTTTTTCTGTTCCAGTGTGTGGCTAATATACAGCAGGCTACTTTCCCAGAAGATCAGGTCTAGCTTCTTTGCTCCTCACAAAAAACAAAAACCACAAGCAAGAAACCAAAAGCAAACAAGCCGGTATCCCCACGGCTAATGCTGTATTAAGACTTTTAAAATAAACAAAGCAAGACTTGGTACCATGTCACTGATGTAAATATTTTATCAGTGGGTCTCTGAAAAAAACCCCACGCACACACGTGGGCCCCACATGCCTCCTCCCTGGAGGAGCTGGTTCTGCCAATAAGGGGCCTCAAGGGCTGCTTGAAAGCAGAGAGGAGTTTACTCAAGGTGTACGCCTCTGGTTCCAACATCTGGCTGCATTCCAGCTCCGCAAAGCCTTCCAGAAACAAGGCAACACAGGGCCTATGGACACCTAAAGCCCGTGCTGAGGCTGAATCCTGAGCACCCTCAACACTGGGGCTTCCCAGGACAGCCAGGCAAGACGGCTCAGCCAAGGAAGTGATTAATAAATCATGGGCAAAGCTTTTTCCCATTCTCTGCTCAGTGGAAACCAAAACGCCTATCACAATGATCAAAGCTGCTGCCTGCAACTTCAGATTGACTTTGACTGAGCTCATTAAGTCAGAAGCTTCTGCAGAGTGGATTTTCTCCATGGATAATGCTTGCAAATTAGGAAGTTAAGTGGCTTGGGAGAACCTGGGACCCATTAACCAACTAGCCAGTCAGAGCTTCCATTAAAAGAGGAAAATGGCTGAAAATCTGAAATCTGTTCTTGGGCAGCTGTTCAAAGATTCTATTATGAGTTTTCAGGGGACGCCCCTTGGGGTTCACACCAACGTAAGCAGAGAAGCCTCCATGGACATGAAATGAGAAGGACCTCGACCGAGGAGACAGGGGCCTGGGTTCAAATCCTGGCTGCATCTGGAATATTAGGGATTTCTTTCCTCTCTCTGAGCTTCGGTGTCCTGAGGGGGAAGTGCCCCCCAGTCTAAGGCATGTGGATTCCACGGCTGGAACCTGTGTATAAAATCGTGACTCTGAGCCAGGGACTTGGTACACACAACATATGCACTTAGGAAAGGACTGTTCGTAAACCCATGTGTAGACTAGAGTCCCATCTGCCAGTAACCAAATGATGAGGCCGCACGTGAGGAATTTAACCATCTGAAACAGTTAGGTGTTAGCTGGTGGAGGGAAAGGCAGGCTAGAGTTGAGAAACCTGCCAGGTTAAATAATTTTCTCCTCTTTCTGCAGAATCACGGTGTTCTCTTGCAACAGATCTTGCCTATGTTATAAAGCTCTTTGGCTGAGATGGATGACAGAAATATTAACAAAAAACTGAGGCATTAAACATAAATTAAATTAAAACAAAACTGAGAAATTAAGTTTTCCCTGTTTTGAAGAAGAGACTCAGAATGAAGGGCAAAAGAAAGCACAAGGAAGCAGGGAGGCCCAGAGCCAGACCCCAGAGAATAGTGAAGTGCAGGATTCAGAGGCAATGCTTACATTGCCGAGGACTCCTCTCAGTAACGTGCATGAACTCAACACACCTCAAGAAAAAGACAGAAAATCCAGATCAGATTTTGAGGACTCCAGTGTCACACCTTCTCAAATATCCTGAGACACCAGGCCAACCAGGCAACAGGAACAAGCTGCCACATGGTGCCAGCCCATCTATTCCCAAAAGCCTGCTGAGCCACAGGTTATTTCTCCAACAGCGAAGCTTCCTTCCAGAGGCTCTAAGCATTTGATGCTCACATCCACTCCTCCCAAGGATGAGATGACCTCACTGGCTCTGGTCAATACTAATCCCTTCGCCCCAAAGTCCTACAGAAAATTATTCCTTCAATCCGGTGTCAAGAGGAAAATTTGAGATGATCTTGAGGAAGCTGGTCCAGAGGAAGGCAAGGAAGAACAAGGGCTGCCTGCTGAGACATGCGTTCTATGAGAAACCAACATGGCTTCCTGCTATAAAAAAGAATGCTTGGAGGTAGGAAAAATTAGGGTTGGCGAATTTGGTACAGTCTACAGAAGTACATTAAAAGCCTGGACAGAAGTGTTTATGCAATAAAGCACTATATGAAAACTTATGCAGGATTTCACCTGAGAATTTGGCTTTGCGTAAAGTTTATACTCATGCAGTTTGGACATCACCCCACCTGGTACATTACTACCCCTCATGGGCGGAAGATGGCCATATGATCATTCAGAATGAATACTGCAGTGGCAGGAGCTTGCAGGCTGCTATATCTGAAAACACTAAGTCTACTAATCATTTCCAAGAGCCAAAACTCAAGGACATCCTTCTACAGATTTCCCTTGAACTTAAGTACAGCTACAACTCTGGCATGGTACACCCGGATATCAAACCTAGTAAGACCTTCCTTTGTCACAAGATGCAAAGACTCCTCTGGAGTCACAGAAGTTGAAAATGAAGCTGATTAGTTTCTCTCTGCCCGTGTGATATATAAAATTGGTGACCTAGGCCATGTGACATCAATAAGCAAACTCAAAGTGGAAGAAGGAGATAGCTGCTTCCTGGCAAATGAGATTTTGCAAGAGGATTATTAGTGCCTTCCCAAAGCAGACCTATTTGCCTTGGGATTAATCACCGCAATGGCTGAAGGAGCAAGGGCATTACCCATCAACAGTGCTGCATGGCACCATAACCATGAGAGTCACTTCCCACACATTCCTCAGGAGCTCTCAGAAGACTTTTACAATCCGCTCAAGCACATGATCCACCCTCATCCAGGAGAGAGATCTTCTGCAGCAGCTCTGGTCAGAAATTGGCCCTGGCCCTCCCTGGGGAAAGCAGAAGAGCTCTAGCAGCAGCTGAATTTGGAAAAGTCCCAGACAGCTGCACTGGAAAGGGAACTAAGGGAAGCCCAGCAGGCCCAGTCCCTGCAGGAAGACTTCCATCATGGTGACCCTGGGGTCTCCAGGACCACAAGGGATCAGGAAACACCAAATGCCTGGTAGGAGGAAAGAGTGAAAGGTCTTCAAGCTTTACCTCGGGACAGCATGAGCCTCTGAACTAAGGGAAGAAAAAGGGAAACAGCCCTTGGCTTGGCCTTATGGATTAGGAGGTTGCTGTTGCAGATTCCCCACCAAGGATCCCAGGGACTCACTGTACATAGAAAGGAATGGAATTTGGTTTTGAATTCAAGTAACAGTTTACATGAAAATGTGCCTGGATTTCCACAGTACTTCCCAGCTTATATGATGCTATTCCTGAAAAAGAGTTCCCAGCCCCTTTGTGGAAGTGGGTCTCCTAATATATATACCCTTTCTGATATTGTATTTACTAAATAAATGGCTTCACCATTACATGAGGTAGGTAAAAGTAAGACTGTATATAACTTGGACATCTCTGAGCTGGTTAACTTGTAGAACAAAAACACTGGATGCAGAAGGTTCAAGGAAAACTTGACATGGCTGTTCTCCATCTACTTGCCCTGTCCCTCTTGTGGCCACATTCTGACTGGTTTGATGTTCCAAGCCTCACCAATTTCCCTTTATTTTATCAGAATTTGGCCTTGTTTCCTATTATTTCATCATACTTTATCCAAAACCTTTTTATGTACACATTTCTAAAGGAAAAGAATACTGCATTTTTGTTTTTTGAGACGGAGTCTCACTCTGTCGCCCAGGCTGGAGTGCAGTGGTATGATCTCGGCTCACTGCAACCTCCGCCTCCCGGGTTCAAGAGATTCTTCTGCCTCAGTCTCCTGAGGAGCTGGGACTACAGGTGCGTACCACCATGCCTGGCTAACTTTTATATTTTTAGTAGAGATGGGGTTTCACCATATTGGCCAGGCTGGTCTCAAACTCCTGACCTCTGATCCACCCACCTCGGCCTCCCAAAGTGCTGAGATTACAGGCGTGAGCCACTGCGCCCGGCCTGCATTTTTAAATAAAGCATTTTATCTTGTCCAAAGACAAATTACAGGTAGAGTACTCTTCTTTGTCACAGGTCACTAACGAAGAATGAAAAATTTACGTTAGAGAACATTTTACGTGATAAAAGGGTAAGAGAATTCAATAGGTCAGTAGTAACATGCCTTGGCAGTAGGGCCCAGCTTCACAGATCCAAAAGTTAATAACAGTCAGGATCTGCTATAAAATAATGTTGGTCATAAGGTATTTGATAAATGTTTGTGTCATCTTAATGAATGCAACCTGTTAATGATTAATGGCTTTTTTACTGTTGGATTTTCTTCTTTTCCTGATTTTAAAAAGCGAATTTTTTAAATTGAATAAACCCTCACACTATTCTTTAAAAAAATAGTGTGTCTCTGACCCCAAAGACTATTCAAGAGCATTAAATGAGACAGCCCTCTCTCCTAACACATGTCTGGCAGATGCTAAATAAATGTTATTCCCCCATCTCTTTTTGGTTTCCTCCCTCCGCTCTTCAGAATTTTTTACCCATTCCTATCTTCACAAAGGCCTCCCCAGTTTCTCGGCACATAGTGAGGGCTTCCTGCTTTAGAAAACCCTTCCTGAAATCCTAAATACCCACATACCTGAAAACAAATTACCTACACCCTCCCATGGCCCCCAGCCACGGCCTTGAAGCCTCCTCCCTCCCAGTCAAGCCTCTGACAGAATAGTCTCTACCAGCAGTTCCCAAATGTGTGTTACAAGAACACCCTGGTCCATGACAAAGGGTTCACTGGTTAGCAACAAAAGCAGAAAATGAAGGCACAATTGCAGCAAGCTCTTCTTAGAATTAAACATTCCACTTATAGGACCATCCTTTATTCTGATGAGCCATTACAACATTTTTGTACTAAAATATAATTTATTTTATAAAATAATGATGGGATCATGAGAGAGTGATTTTGTTTTCATTATTCTCATCTGATCAAATAAAAGCGGGTGACTCAACATCAGGAGCCCAAGCTTTTGGTTTTTTCTTTTTTTTTCATTACTTTACTGATCCATAATATCTAAGCTTGGGAATTGTGGTTATTATACTAATCAGTTTCAGTTGGCTGCCTCCACGTCCGCCCCAGCTCAACTCTTCTCAACACTATTTTTTTTTTTTTTTTTTGAGACAGTCTTGCTCTGTTGCCCAGGCTGAAGTGTGGTGGCATAATCACAGCTCACTGCAGCCTCAACTTCCTGGGTTCAAGTTATCTTCTTACCTCAAGCTCCTGAGTAGCTGGCACTACAGGTGTGCACCAGCACGCCCACCTAATTTTTGTATTTTTTGTATACAGAGGGTTTCACCATGTTGCCCAAGTGGATCTTGAACTCCAGGGCTCAAGTGATCCTCACACCTCAGCCTCCCCAAGTGCTAGGATTACAGGCATGAGCCACCACACCCAGCCTCAATCCTAAGTTACAAACCCAGCTTCTACTCTCACCATTCAAGTGAAACCACTCCCTCAGTGGTGTCCAAATCTGGGCCTTCTTCCCTTTAGCCTGCATCTGACAGCCTAGACAACCTCACCCTGGTTACACTTAGACAGACCACAGCCTCCAAAGTAGAAGCTAACTCCAGGCTTTCCAAACAGAGCCCTGAACAAGGGAAAGGCTTCCCAGTGCCTATGTTCCAGAGCCCAAACCCCGAGCCCTCACTGGGTCTCTGTGGCCTCATCACCACCCCATCTACCAAAGCAAGACTGGGGCTGGAAAAGACCAGGACTCACAACCTCGCTGTCACCCAAGTCCCAGCAAGTTGTTCGATTTCTCTGAACCTCAGTCTCCTACTGGGTCAAATCACGATCATGACAGTCTTGAAGTCATAGGGATCTTGGGGGATTCAAAAAAAATCCAGTGGGTAAAGCAGTTTTCCCAGTGCCTGGGACACAGTAAGCACCAAATAAATGGGAACATGGTTAGTAGTAGGAGTGTTCCTAGTAGACAATGCCCTCTTTCTAGTTTTATCTTCCACTGCTCAAGATTCCAGCAAATTTGTAATACTTATGGCTTCCCAAATACATTGCATAGTTTCTCACCTCTGGGACCCAGTCCACACCATCCTGGAATTCCATCACGTCAAGGACTGCCTTCCCAATCCTTGTTTATTCATCACGGCTGGAAGAAATGGGGACCTCCTCTAACTCCAGCAACATTAGGTCTATATCACTCTTGTGCCACTCACCACATTACTATGCAACACCTTACTCAGAGACCCACATGCATGTTTTCCCTCTCTTCATAAATTCTTAATTACTTAAGGTCAGGGGAAAGTTCTGCACATCCAACCATACCTACTATATTGATTTACAAGTAAGTGAACAATAAGTAATTGTTTCAAAAAGCCAGTGACAATAATCCCAAACAGGTCATTTAAAAATAGACAGTAAGCACATACAGAGTGGAGACTTCTTATGGCCAATGTTGAATTTCTTCCTAGGACGAAGAACAGCAGTGTTTATATGTGGGTATATATGTTACAGAAATTCCACAAGTTGGGTCTAGGTCCTGTTGTTTTCCGCAAAGAAAGCCAATGACTGAGATGATGATTAATGCCAAGGAAGAAGGCTTTAATCAGGTGCTAAAGCTGAGGAGACTCAGTCTTAAATCAATCTCCCTGAATAACTAAAACTAGAGGTTTTAGGGAAGAATTGTAGCAACGTGTTAAAAAAAAAACAAACAAAAAACCAGAACTGGGAGGGGCAAGGAAGCAGTCGTGATGAATGAGGGGTTCTGACATCTAACTGTCGGAATGTGGTGATCTGGCAAGTTTCAGTTCTTTGATTTTTTTTAAGAGGCCTGAAGATCATTTCCTGAGGAAGGAACTCATATTTAAAAAATGTAAGTTTCAAGCTTTAAGACACAAAGGGTCAATTTCTATGTTTACCCAAAAAAACTATCTATGGGACTGTTGGTTGGTTTCATATACACGCATGGACACAAATATGTTCATCTCAAAATCTCAGCAATGCAAGTGGACAGTAATTAAAAATTTAATCCAATGGCATTTAAATCCATTGTCCTTGTGGCCTGGCCTTCCTCCCTCCACAGTTGTGACTGACTGTCACCATATAACTCTACTTTGTTCTCCCATTAACATCTACATCTCTGTACTTCTGATCTCTGTGTTGTTTTGATTATGTCTTCTTCTGGTATATCTACTTCTGGTTTAGTCTTTACCACATTATTTCCATATCTTCACTCAGATCACCACTTCCAAGTGACAGTGTTATTTATTTTGCAAAGCCAGTCTTTTTAACCTCCATTTTGTTCCCCACCCACATTGAGTTCTGAATCCACTCAATGTCCTTTTCATGGTGTCCTATGTATTCAAATAGCTCAAGTCTACAGAGATTTTAATTTCTTCTCATTCTACTTTCCTCTTCCATCTCGCAAATAAATATAACATATTTAAACACGAAAGGGAACAATCAGTGTGTCCTCCCCTAAATATACTTAGAGAAAAGGCATTTCTATTTCATAATCTTTGAGGCTCTTTAGTCCACTGTACGAACTCATTAAACTGTAGGTGGTCCAGAGAGCCCAGGAAACTTAATGAGCCTCCCAGACGCAAGGTGTTCATACACTTTTGAAGTCAGTGTGGAACCAACATATGGAAAATGATCATCAGCCACTTAGTCCTGATGATGGCCCCAGAGGGTGGGTATACCCTCTTCAACCCCAAATTTAGGAAGAAAAAGGTACTTTCTGTAGAGGCAAAAGGAGACTGAGATGAGCCATTTGAACTAGCAGCAAAACTAAAATATACCTGGAATTCTGAAGACTCTGCTTCCAGAATCTCACTTAGCACTGACCCTGCATTATGTCCTAGGTCATGAAAGAGAATACCCCTAGAACTTGGAGACAAGCTCAAGTTCAAACTCCAAAAACGTGAGGATTTTAGAATCAACAAAAAAGGAAAAAGGTTAAATGTATTTCAAAAAGACCAAGAAGACAGAGGGAAGAACATTTCAAGGACAGGGGAAAAATGCAAATAATAATTTTTTTAATGTGAAAATGAGGAGTCACGAAAGTCTAATTTCAAGTTCATGATGGTGACCAGAGATTTCAGGATTGAAATTTTCAGGAGGATCGAGTCCTCATCTCTGTTTTAAGACCACAAACAGGACCACAGTAGTCCCTGATATAAAATATCCTCATTGTATATTTTAAAAGAACTAAAAGAGTATAATTGGATCGTTTGTAACACAAAGGATAAATGCTTGAGGGAACAGGTACCCCATTCTCCATGATGTGCATTGCCTGCCTGTATCAAAACATCTCATGTACCCCGTAAACATGCACCTACTCTGTACTCACAAAAATTTAAAATGAAAAAAAAACTTTTAATATTCTCATTGCTCTTAGAGTAAAACGCAAAAGCTTTACATAGCCTGCTGTACAAACCAAAGCACAACTGAGAAGTCACTAAGTAGAAACCCATTCATTCATTCAACAAGCTAGGCACTGGGGGTTTGAGATAAATGACACTCCCAGCCCTCAACCGTAGTCTCAGCATGGATTGGTAAGCATGTGGTGAGTGCTCCTGAAATGTCAGCATGGGCTAAACACCCTGCATTCATGATCTTGTCTATTTTCCCCAAGAATGCCATGAGGCTGCTATTAACCTTATCCTCCTTTTACAGGTAAAGAACGCACTGAGGCAGAGCAGCTCTGTAACTGGCCTAACTAAGGTCAGGCAGCCAGGAGCTGACCTCAGACTGTTTGGTTCAAGAGCCTTCCTTCTGAACCATCACTCTCCCACACCTCCACCAGAAGTGGAGCCTAGAAAGGGGCTCACCACTGCTTTGCGTATCTTCTTGCAGCGGTGCACCCTGGATGAGTGGTCCCAGCATCACAGAATGAGACAGCCTCCAGGGAGGAGGAGCACATGGCTGAGGCTCACTGCCTTCTATATGCTGAGCCACGGGGGCACCGGAATCCACACAATTGGAAAACATTCTGATCTCCAGCAGAATGAGACCTTATCGCCCAGTCCTACAGTCCAGAGCTGGGGCCTGGACGTTCATGCCATGCCAACAGTAGAACAACCGCCTCTTAACTGCCTGTCATGAATGGCCTTGGGGTTCCCCATCCATTATCCACCTCAGCGGGGGATGAGGGAACAGGCCTGGCCACAGCCCACCGCTCCCCTGACCAGTCATGAGGGGCAGGCAAATTAAAACCACAGCAGGCTGGGCGCGGTGGCTCACACCTGTAATCCCCGCACTTTGGGAGGCGAGGCGGGTGGATGGATCATGAGGTCAGGAGTTCAAGACCAGCCTGGCCAACATGGTCAAACTCCGTCTCTACTAAAAATACAAAAATTAGCCAGATGTGGGAACACAAGCCTATAATCCCAGCTACTAAGGTGGCTGAGGCAGAGAACTGCTTGAATCCAAGAGGCGGGGGGTTGCAGTGAGCCGAGATCGCGCCACTGCACTCCAGCCTGGGCGACAGAGCGAGACTCCGTCTCAAAAATAAACAAAACAAAACACAGCAAGTCACCACCTTGCACCTTGGAGAAACAAATTAAAAACTCTAAATTCCAAATGTTGGAAGAAAGGTGGAGAAACAGATGCTCTCATAAACCACTAATGAGAGGATAAATGGGCAGGACCATTTTATAGAGAAGTTGGCAATATCTACTCACGTTGAAAACGTGCAAATCCTTTGATCGGCAACTCTACTTCAAGAATATCATTATAGAGAAAGTCCTGCTATTATGCACAAAAATTTTCACTGCAGTGTGGCTAGTCATGGTAATAATCTAAATATCCTGTTACAAGATGAATGAGCAAAGTGTAGTATATTCATATAATAGGATATTCTACTGCAGCTAAAATAAACTGTATCTATATGTGGCAATGTAGATAGAACTCAAAATTATAAATGGGATGGAACTCAAAATTATAAAGGTAAATGAAAAAAGCCAGCTGCAGAAGCGTAGGCCATTTGATAGCCACCTATGTACACTTTAAAATCCTATGCAAGGGATATAAATGCACATCAGTAGCAAAAGACTAAAAACAGGGACAGAAAGGATATATGCCAATTTGGGGATAGTGATGACCTCTGGGCCAAGAGAGAGTAATGGGATGAGGCAAAGTCTGACTCTATCTGTAATACATTTTTCTTTTTTGGCGGGGGACGGAGTCTCACTTTGTCACCAAAGCTGGAGTAGAATGGTGAGATCTTAGCTCACGGCAACCTCAGCCTTCTGGGTTCAAGCAATTCTCATGCCTCAGCCTCCCAAGTAGCTACAGGGACTACAGGTGCACCCTACCATGCTCGGCTAATTTTTTTTCTGTATATTTTTAGTAGAGACAGGGTTTCACCATGTTGGCCAGGCTGGTCTCAAACTCCTGGCCTCAAGTGATTCACCAGCCTCAGCCTCCCAAAGTGCTAGGATTATAGGTATGAGCTACTGCACCCAGCCACATTTTTCTTTTAAAAGGAAAGCCTGAATTATGATGACATATATTAAAAATCTGATAAATCTATATGATAGGTACACTAGTGTTTGTTATACTGTCCTCAGGTCTTTTATGCTATTTGGAAGATTCAATAATTTAAAGTAATTAAAAATATATTTTAAAGCACCCAAGTTACTCTTATCATCATTTAGGCTTAATAAACATTCAAGTATAGGGAACAAGCATAAATAAATAGCAATACTGTGTGTTAAGTTCTACATGAACAAATACAAGTTAGAGGCAGCCATTAAGAAGTCAGAGATTAATTCTCTGATTGGGAGTTGAAGATGGGAGGACACTTTCCTAGAAAAGGAGATTCACTAGCCAGGTTTCAGAAGGTGAATAGGAAGCTTTCTCTGATAAACTGTCTGCAAACACAGTCATATCCTTAATAGTAAGACCAGACAGCAAACAAGAGCACACACTGCACACGGCTACGCTGAGCTGTGGGAAAAGGTGAGAGCTGGGAGACGGCGTTCCTTCTCCATCAAGCCAACCAGAATTATGTGCTAAAAAAGCCAACAAGAAACAGGGATCACTATGGTACCGACACCATCTTGATTTGTATCAGTTCACCCTTATGGCAAGGCCTGGGCGCCTGGAGGCCCAATGCTGCTGGGAGGCGCCGGGGATGGAGGTCCAGTGACCACAGAGCCTTCTTGCAAAGTGTCCAAGAGGGTCTGCAAACTAGACGAGAGCAGCACACGTACATGCACATGAATCAAGGTCTGGGGTGGTTGTTACCATGTACTCAGGTTAGTAT
Source organism: Symphalangus syndactylus (assembly GCF_028878055.3). Taxonomy (NCBI): domain Eukaryota; kingdom Metazoa; phylum Chordata; class Mammalia; order Primates; family Hylobatidae; genus Symphalangus; species Symphalangus syndactylus. The sequence goes on from NC_072428.2 coordinate 20,380,728, forward strand.
GGTTTTCAGCCTTTTTTCCACCCCCTAGGTAACACTCTCCCATCAATCTCAATGAGGGAGGGGAAGAGTGGCTTCCTCTTCCCCAACCCTTGAATATCACTGCTGTAAAATGTAGGGGGTAGTTAATTGATGTGAAGAGGTGGACTGAAGAAATTGGAAGAAAAGAAGGTCCAAGGCTAGGCAACAACAGGCTTTGGAACAAAAAGCAATAGTAACACCAATGATCAGACCAGGCACCCAGGAGTCCTGAGAGAGCCTACAGGAAAAGGAAGGCCCTCAAGAATTGACCTACACCAAACTTCGAGGTGACTGACACCACATCTCTAGCTTTTAGTGAGTGGGGACTACTACGGCCAGATTGGACTGAATGTAGAAAAATAAAGAAATGCAGTGCTGGGCACCAAGCACCATGGGGCAATTTGTACCTCACACACATACACACCACAAATTTGAATCATCTGTTTCGTAAGAATTTTCTTTCCGTGGAAGAATTATTCTACAGTAGCGCTGTCCACTAGAACTTTCCTTAATGACAGAAATGCTCTGTGTCTGTGCTATCCAATCCCACCAGCCACATGGGGCTACTGAGCATCTGAAATAGGCTGGGTGTGACTGAGAAACTGAATTTTTATATTTTATTTAAACTTAACTAATTTAAATTTCAGTAGCCCCAGGTGGCTAGTGGCCACTTTACTGGAGAACACAGGTCAGTGACATGCTTCTTACTGTCTGCATAGGATTTTAGTATACTGACACGGGAACTCTCCCCTACTAGTGAGCATTTTGTTAGTTTCCAGTGTTTCACCACTATAAATGATACTGCCACAAATACAGGTATCCTCACTGCCAAACTTTTGTACACATTGCAAACTATTTCACTGGGTTAACGTGCTAGAAGTGGAATTGTGGAGTCAATGAGTAATTTCTGTTTTTAGGGTTTTCCTACATATTAGAATCACCCACTCAAAATAACACAGATGTGTACAGCATTTTACTTTTTTTCTTTTCTTTTTTTTTTTTTGAGATAAGGTCTCACTCTGTCACCCAGGCTGGAGCACAACGGCACAATCTCAGCTCAATGCAATCTCCGTCTCCTGGGTTCAAGTGATTCTTCTGTCTCAGCCTCCCAAGTAACTGAGACTACAGGTGCACACCACTGCGCCCGGCTAATTTTTGTATTTTCAGTAGTGATGAGGTTTCGCCATGTTGCCCAGGCTGCCCAGCTCAAACTCTTGAGCTCATGTGATCCACCTGCCTTAGCCTCCCAAAGTGCTGGGATAACAGGCATGAGCCACCGCGCCCAGCTCATTTTACTTTTTACTAGCTGTTTTATATCCTACATGATTCTAACTGGATTCTCATGACTATCATGTAAAAGCAGAGGGGCCAGGTAATGTCATCTCCTACATATAGACAAGGATATAAGCTGTGAGGCAGTATGTTGCTGGCTTGGGTGGGTCAGATGATTTTTACAGCCAACATCAAAGAATACAACCAGCATTCTGTGATGGGAGACTCCTTGTACTCGCAGATTAGTGTGACATGGGAAAATGCTTATGCTATATTCATAAGTGAAAAAAGCAGTACATGAAATTATATTCCATGTATGATCAAAACTATCTAAAATCAAACATAAATAAACCAATGTGTTAAAAATCTTTAGGTGATAAGACTGTATGTTATGTGTTTCTACCTTTTGTCCAAGTTTTTATAATAAGCCTATTACTAATCAATAACATTTAGTGAGCAATTATAAATAAAGTTAAGTGTGGCCAGGCGCGGTGTCTCGTGCCTGTAATCCCAGCACTTTGGGAGGCCGAGGCGGGCAGATCACAAGGTCAGTAGATCAAGATCATCCTGGCTAACGCAGTGAAACCCCGTCTCTACTAAAAATACAAAAAATTAGCTGGGCGTTGTGGCGGGCACCTGTAGTCCCAGCTACTCAGGAGGCTGAGGAAGGAGAATGGTGTGAACCCGGGAGGCAGAGCTTGCAGTGAGCCGAGATTGCACCACTGCACTCCAGCCTGGGAAATAGAGCGAGACTCCGTCTCAAAAAATATATAAATAAAATAAATAAAAATAAAATTAAGTGTTTTACATGCGTTATTTAAAATATTTCTACATGGTAAGGACCATTATCATACCTATTAACAGACGAAGATGCAATGGATTTTAAATGTTTAAGAAACCTAGCCAAGGTCAAGGCAAGGAGCTGGAATCTGAATCCAGACTGACTCACTCTAAAGCCTGTATTCTTAATTACCACATCAACGCCTCTCAAACTTTAATATGCACATGTATCACTTGGGGATCTTGTTAAAATGCAGATTCTGATTCAGATGATGCTGATGCTGTTGGTCTGTCAACCACACTAAGAGTAGCAAAGCTCTACACAATCCATATGGTAAAATCTTAAAAGAGAAAATACACTATACTCAACCAGGAAAATGTTTTCTAATAATTATTTTGAACTTTATTTTTAGAGATGGGGGTCTTGCTATGTTGCCCAGGCTGGTCTCCACTTCTGGCCTCAAGCGATCCTCCTGTCTCAGCCTCCGGAGTAGCTGGAATTACAGGCATGAGCCACCATGCCCAGCTCTGTTATCGAATAATTTAAATAATGTGAATGCTTAATAATATATAACAAAAATATGCCTTCTTCTCAGTAACCTTTAAGTCCTCTTTCCATCCATATGAGAGGCCTGAAGATGCTCTCGCAAATTCCCACCAGCAGACGCCCCTTGGGCAGCCACTGGTGTCAGACTCACTAAGCCCAACCCAAAGTTAATCAACCTTCTCATCTCATTATCCCCATAGCTTCCACTAGTGAGCACTTCTGTAGATCCAGGGAGCAGGTGTGTGTAGGAAAGGCCCCTGGGGGCTCCCCAAGGAACTGGTCAGTCCCACCCACCATTCCCACTGCACACACCACCCAGTCCTCAGCACCTGATGAGCACTTCCCCATTCCCATAGACTTTACTTAAAACATTAGAACTATGTATTCTCTAGATATTTTAACCTTCCAAAATTTGGCAAGCACCAGCTAATTTTATACTTGAAGAACCTTCAACACCCTTTCATTATGTTCCTAATTCTTCATGTCTTTTTATGTGGGATGATCAGATATTTGCTGTTTAATGAACCTTTTGTCATTTGCAGTAACCCTGTTTATCTATTTTAATGCTTAATGCTATGAAATTACTTATATGATACCATAAAAGCAGTCCTTACATAATAGATTTAATTTCCTTAACTTTTCACTCTATTTATTTCTCTTGGATTTTACTACGTGTCCTAAAGTGAGCAGATACGTGATTTCTTTTAATAAGAGTTAGTAACATTTTGCTTTACATTTAGTCTTTAGTTGATGTATTTATATCGCCTTCCACTTCCCTTTAATGTTATATTTACTGATGTCCTTCCTTTCTGGAATCATTTGCGTGGTTTGACCAGCAAAGTTTTATTTCCTTTTAAAATAGACCAGAAGACAACCAACTGTTCCTTACTATTTCATGTGTTTAACACTGTTTTCTTTGTTTTGTTTTGTTTTGAGAGAGGGTCTCATTCTGTTGCCCAGGCTGGAGTGCAGTGGTGCAATCTCAGCTCATTACAACCTCCACCTCCCAGGTCCAAGTGATTCTCGTGCCTCGGCCTCCCAAGTAGCTGGGATTACAGGCATGTGCCACCATGCCCAGCTAATTTTTATATTTTTAGTAGAGATGGTGTTTCGCCATGTTGGCCAGGCTGGTCTCGAAGTCCTGGCCTCAAGTTATCTGCTCGCCTCGGCCTCCCAAGGTGTAAGCCAGCGCACCCGGCCTAATACTGTTATTTTATAAAGCAGACCTGCTTTAATTTATTTCTTCTTGGTGAACTCTCCTACTTGTTAAGTAAACTATGTAAACTCCTTTCAAACGGAATTAAGATGCATAGCAGTTTTCATTAGACTGTCAGAAACCCTTTTGATATGTCACATGCTAGTCTCATAACGAATCTAATTTATCACCTGATTTAAAATTGCTATAATACATTGCCCTCTCAAAGGCCTCTTTTTCTGTCTTTTTAAGCCAAGGGATATCTTGTAAAGATCTTTCCAAGTCTTTGAAGATCAATGAGACTGTTCTAAACTCTAGCGAAGGAGAAGCAATTTTCACCAAAAGGCAAAGTTAGCTTGGCCAGGTAAATTTCATTCACCATGGATTAGTCTGACTCTCCCAATTCCGTCTCTTTTTCAAAGTCATAATCATGTCTTTAGTGATCCCCTTCATTCCTTCTCGTAGGTAACTTAGAGGAAATCCTGCTGTATGCCTGACACTATGCCAAGCACTAAACCAGGTTCTGGAGTATAACAACAAATAAGATAGACATCAAAAACACAATAGACTCCATCCCGCCTCATGGAGCTTTAGTCACACAGGAAAACAGGAGAATTCCTTTTTCTGTTCAGGATTGTTGCCAAGTCACATTTTATGGGTACTTTTAAAAGATGCTGATGTTGCCCTTCAATTCTGGGCAGCGTTCCTTTCTCTGAATATATATATATATATATATATATATATATTCATATTTTGTACCATCTCTGACTGTTCTGGAGTGCTTATTATTCAAAAACTGAACCCTAGTATATTTTTGACATCTGTTAGCTTTTCTTGTATTGTCATTATCATTTACTTGAATAACATAAATGAACTCTGGGTATGCTAAACCTTTATTATGTCACCACTGCCCTTCATAGGATCCACCGATGTTTATTGTTACACTGTAACATCTACAAGATTAGTTCTATCTTTCATTAATACCAAATATTCTTAATGTAAAAGTCATTCTTTCCAACTTTATCTCTTTTACAGTAGTAAGCATCAACTCATTCCAATCCTGCTTCCCCAGGTTCCTGCCGGCTGGGCTCACTTGCCAGTATCATACTTTTTAATCAAGCTTATGCCAATGTTTTTATCAATCTGTTTTTGAAACACCTTATTTAGTTCTGTTCTGGTTTCTCTTAGCATCAACCATTCTTTACAGCTTTAACTCTGATGAAATACCCTATGTTGCTAATCACTCTTCCCCTCCCCAAATTCCCCCAATTTTATTTTTATAATAAAAAAACAAGTTAAATTTAGAACTTTCCAAATCAATCAAGAGGCTTTTTTCAACAGACTGTGGAACTACAAGTGTGACTAGGGCTCATTTTTCAGCCATGTCCAATTAGTTTAACGACGCCTGGAGAACACTGCTCTGATTCAAGGCTAAAGCTGAAGGAAAATGTTCCAGTAATGCCATCAAAGAGGACACACTTCTGACGTTCGCCAAGCCAAACTCACTGGGTCTTAGAATAATGAGAAGCGATTTTTAATGCAATAAAATTAAACACCCTTTATGCTTTCATTTCTCTATGCCAACAAACACATAAGTGTCCCACTGCCACCTGGAACACTGGCACCTTAGGTTTGCAAGTCTTCTAAATCAAGTTATTCATAAATTCCACATCCTTGCAGCACCCGGATGCCCAAGGCCTATTCCAGAGTAAGCTAAAGGGCCTGCCCTCCCTCCCTGTGGCCACTCTCCAGGACAGAGACAACATCATCTGCACACTGAGCTATTTGTCTGTCAAAAATCACAGTTGGATTTGGGCAACAGCGAATTCACTCAATTTATCACTCATCTCTTGATATCACAATGACTCAATAAAAGGAGAGTCTGGTTCTCAGGTCTCTGGAAAGGCCTTGAGAGTAAGCTTAAAATCCTGGGGTTCACTCTGCTCTGCCTGTAGCTAACACTTTACAGGCCTGTGGCATTACTTTCTCACAAGGCACCACTGCCTACTTTCTCACAAGAGCCCCTTAGTTTGAAGCAACAAGGTGGGGCCAATCATTTCTAGTTTCTTTCTGGAGCAACATATTAAAATTTCAGCTTCCACAATAAAGAACATCAATCTCTAGTTCAGGAAACGTTCTCTTATACATGGACCATATAAGCTTAAGCTCAGGGTCAGAAAGTAATTTTAAAAATACTTTAATTTCTCTTTCGATATAAGGCATTATCATCAGTACTGTATCTTTGTCTAGAAAATGTATTTCCAGACTTTTTGAACAGTGGGCCCTTCTATTTGGCACCCAGCACTATTTGAGGGAAGTGCTGAAAAGAAATTGCTTTTGGTTGGTATTCTAACAAAATATTCCCATAAAGGGGGGAGGGAAATTGTCTCCATCATTAATATATTCAAAGGCAAGTGTCATGGTGCTGAAATAACTTGTTTATTCTTATTTTTGTTTAATAAATTGAGTCTCTGCAAAAGCCAATTTAAACACCTATACTGATACGTTCTCCACATAGGAGAACAGCAGAACAGCAGTTTCCATCTGCCAAAGACAGGCCATTTGAGTAGAATCAACTTGAGATGCCCCCCACTCCAATGGCTCTCGATAACAAATCATTCTATCCAACACGATAAGCATGGAGTCAATATTGACATCCCTATGCAATGCTGGAATTCTCCAGCACAAGGTAGACGGTGCGATTCTTCTCCCAACACATACAGACTTGGATTTCTATTCTATACCAAAGCAGCAGGCCCAGTGGTTAAGAGACCAAGTCTAAGTCACGCAGACCCACGTGCCAATTCTGAAACAATCTCTTACTGGTCGAAGGTTTAGGGAAGTTACTGAACCTTTTAGTTTCCTCATCTATAAAATAGTAAAGCATACTACCCACCTGAATAAACTGCTCTGAAAATGAAATAAGATCCACCAGCAGAGAAAGCATTAAATAAATTATAGTATGTACACACACCAGAAAGCTGTTTTTAAAAGAATGGGTAGGTATATAAGAGCAGAAAGAAAGATGGCCAAGAAGACACTTTTATTTGATGTTGTAACATCTCTGACATCAGGATGTACCTAATGGCCAGCTGCATCTTCTAAAAGCACGGGGTGGGCGGAAGCTGTGATTTATTGGTCACTGGCAGTGCCTGGGTAAACTTGGTCACAGCTGTTCCTATTTCGTCACTTCCCTCCAGTTAGGTGCATGGCTGGTGCTGCACAGGTTGAACTGACCTGCTATTTAGAATGTCCTTCAAAAGATGATGTTAAAATGTGGCATTGAAATGAAAAATTAAACACATTTGTGTATACACAAAGAGGCAGGGAAACAGCATGAATTTGATAATAGTGAAGCAAATATCTCTCACTGCAAGAAATTACCATAATTCCACATTTTCTTGCAAAGCAAAGGCCAGAGCTTTAAGAGAATTGAAAGAAGAAAACGCAAATAACTGAAGGTGTATCAGCTGTGCTTCTGAGATAGCAGCAAAAGCGGTGTCTGTTCAAGAGCCGAGCAAAGCAAGGGAAGGTGAGGGAAACTGCCAAATTGCTTGGGAATAACTGAAATGTCTAAACAACAGGAGACAGATGTGACCCATTCACACGGCTCAAAATAAAATTGATGAAATATAGTACTTGAGTTAAAAAGCCAGCCAAAAAACTACAAATAGGAACAAGAAGGAGCTCATTAAATTATGTCTCTGTGTGTGTACCTGTATATAATTATAAATCCATGTTAAAGCTAAATTGATATATACCAGACAATTCACAGTAGTTACTTAAGGGAGGGGAGAGAAATGGGAAAGGAAGCTGAAGGAAGATTTTAATGTTTTATTATTGCCATTACTTCTAATTTGTATGAATTTTGTATCATAAGCACGTACTCAGTCTGTGTATTTTTTTTTTTTTTTTTTTTTTGAGACAGAGTCTCACTATGTCACCTAGGCTGGAGTCAGTGGCACAATCTCGGCTCACTGCAATCTCCACCTCCCGGGTTCAAGTGATTCTCCTGCCTCAGCCTCCCAAGTAGCTGGGATTACAGGTGCATGCCACCACTCCTGGCTAACGTTTTGCATTTTTAGAAGAGACGGGGTTTCACCATGTTAGCTAGGATGGTCTCGATCTTCTGACTTCGTGATCCGCCCACCTCATCCTCCCAAAGTGCTGGGATTACAGGCATGAGCCACTGCGCCTGGCCCCCGTGTATTATTTTTGCAGTGTTTGTAATTCAAGAAGTTTACAACAAAATAAGACACATACAGTGCTTGCCACCCTGCCAGACAGAGTAAACCTTCAATGAATGGGAGCCACTCTCACTCTTCTAGACACCACAAAAGAAAAAGTATCATAGACATTTAATATACGATCCCAGTCCCTCAAGGAGTTTTCAATCTAGTAGGATTTAGAAGGTAAGAGAGGTTTTACATATACAGTATATATATAACCAGGGCATACACGCACACATGCACACACATATATACTGCGTATGACCATAAGGTAAAGAAGGCTATTGTCCAAAAGCCACAGAAGATATTTGCAGCTCAAACCTCAGAAGCCTAGAGCTAGAAAAGTCACAGAGCACCAATACACGCATACCAGTATTTTATCTTGAAAGCTAAAGCAGCAGACTAGGACAGGTGTCATCACCTCTGAAACCTGTTCAAGAATGACACATTGATTAAATATCCCTGAAGACGCAATACCCATGTTTGCCTGGGCACCGTGACATCTTCACAGCTCTGTGTTCCCATCAAGGTCCCAGATCCATCAGTACATATCCTGTTTAGAAATGCCTCTGAGATAACACTGGCGGAGAGCCTCTACCCTTCCCAGATAGCGAAGAAGGTCAACAATCCCATTTCCATCAGTGGGTCATTTGGGTCTTCAAGAGCAAAGAACAAGTTTTACACGGCTTTGCCTACCCCTGGAAATAGACACAGTGCCTGGGTGTTGCAGAGATGATGGCACAATGACAAACAACCAAATAAAATATTAAGAAATTTCTAATTATCCAAAGACAAAGAAAATGACATTTGCACACTCAGGAAGCTAGAGCTCCTCACTAGAGAAGGCTTTTCCAAGAGGGCATGGTTTCAGATAAATGGGCCTGAACTGAAACAATGTGCACTTCTCCCCAGGAAGCCATCGTCCTCCTCTGGGTACCACCTTGCATCCTGTGAATTCATGCCCAAAAGAAGACAGCTGCAGATAAGTTATGTGGCTAGTCTGAAGAGAGGTGGAAGTACAATTCTTAAGGAAGGTTTGGAACAGAGCAAAACGACAGCTGGAAGGAAAGGTGTCTTAAAGGAACTGAAGTGTTATAAAGCGACACAGAGCAACAAAGAGACTTTAGAGAAAAAAGTGTAAGATGAAAACTTCTAAAAACACACACACACACAGCTTGCCGCCAGTAGAGATGATTTTCCCAAGCGCCTGCAGAATGAATCAAGTTGTAAGGCCTTTTGATGGCAAGGGAGAAGGAATTATGGGGAGGGAAAGGGGAGCCGAGAAGAACAATACCTACTCTGTGGAGTGGAGGAAGGGGAACTTCCAGGGTTAGGATTTCAACACAAGACTTCTAAGGCAATCTGGCAGCTTGTGCTCTTATAGCCCTCAGGGCTGGTGAACCTCCCAGGTTTAACATTCAGGGAACCAGGTGGCTTTTGGTGTCAGCTGTCACCTGCCTGTCACCTGCTTTCTCTGCACATGTCTCTCCCAAGGAAACCACGTATAGAAAATTCCAGAAGTTTTCACTCTGACACAAGAGGAAAGCGAGAGGGAAAGGGTCAGTGCTGAGGGCATTTCTGGTTAAGAATGGGTTTTCCCATGGAAGTGTGTGGCTACAAAACATAAAGCCAAAGCCCAAAGGCCCTTGGGAGTAGGACGGCATCTTGACCCCCTGCATCCAGAAGACACACTCAGGATGCACAGTAATAATGCTCAAGATGCATGGCAAGGACACTTGCTCACGCTAGACCAGGGGTTCTCAACTAGGGGCAACGTGGCAATGTCGGGAGGCATTTTTGGCTGTCACCGCTGTGGGTGAAGAGGAAGCCAGTACAGGCATCGAGAACTAATGATGCTGCTGTGACCATCCCGCAATGCACAGGACAACCCCCACAACAAAGAACTATCCAGGCCAAGGTGTCGTTGGTACCAAGGCTGAGAAACCCTGCCTGAGACTAACCCCATCTCTGCAACCACCTCCAAAAGCCCTAAGAATCCTACCCCAAATAAACTTTTGCTCTCCCCCGACCAAGCAGTTACTCTGTCATACAAGTCCACGTACTATCTTAAGATATATAAACATCAAGCCAATGATGTGACAAGCAAATATGGCATATCAAAAGTACCTGGCTGCTCTCCCAGCAAACGTCTTCAAGGTACTCTTTAGCATCCAAGTGAGTAGATTTTTTTCACAATAGAAGGCAGTTACATATATATGCGCGCGCGTGCGCGCGCGCGCGCGCGCACACACACACACACACACACACGATCAGCCATCTTAAAAATCTCCCTGGTTGTCAGGTAGAGGCACTGGCATAACAACAACAACAAAACTGCACGGTTAGAACGGTCCAAGCATTTCCTAAATATTTCTAAGACAGAAAGAGGGGAAAGAACAAACAAGAAAACCCAACAACCAAAAATAGATCCGTCCCTGGGGCAATCCCATAGCTAAAAACAGTTCCATCACTCCAAAGCATGTCCATGGTGGAAAGTACCTTATTTTTTTAATTCTAAAATACAATAAACACATTTTAAGGGGGAAATATGAATTTAGAGCTCAAAGAATGAAAACGAACCCCCATGTAACTACAATTCGGGTCAAGAAATCGAACCCTGGCTGGTATCATCTCCCCGCCTAGTGTTTGTCACTCACCCACGCACACAGCAAAAGGACCAGAGTTATCCTGAAAAAGTTTCATCTTCACATAAGGATTGAGATGTATTTTATGTATTTACCATGAACACCAAAGTGTCCTGCAGAGAAAGCTGATGTCTCTACTGAATAACTCCTGGGCAGTGATCACAAAGTGAACAGATTTGGGGAGGGCGAGCATTCACGTAAACAATCTCACTGTGTCAATTTGCAAGAGCACTGTGGAGGAAAGGCATGGAAGCATGGTGCAGGAAGCCTGGAAACAGAGTGGGAACAGCCCAGGTTGGGGACAAGGAGAAGCTTAAGTTAGAATCTAGGCTTCAGCCTTTATTGTGGTACCCTGGGTATTATCAATCTCTCCTGAACCACACAATGATTTCCTGCCACATAATATCTATCCTTGGCAAGTTTCAATGGGATCATGTGCTTAAAGTAATGAGCAAAGCATCTCACACACAAGAGATGCTTCACTAATAGTGGGTTCCCTCTCTTTCCCTTGCCCACACAAACAGGCAAGGTTGTAAAGGCCAATTCTTTTTGCTTGCTTTCTTTCTTTAATTGAGGCAGTCTTGCTCTGGAGTGCAGTGGCGCAAACTTGGCTTACTGCAACCTCTGCTTCCCAGGTTCAAGTGGTTCTCCCACCTCCGCCTCCGGAGTAGCTGGGATCACAGGCACACGTCACCACGCCTGGCTAATTTTTGTATTTTTAGTAGAGAAGACGGTTTCACCATGTTGGCCAGGCTGGTGACAAACTCCTGACCTCAAGTGATCCACACATCTTGGCCTCCCAAAGTGCTGGGATTACAGGTGTGAGCCATTACTCTGGCTTAAGGCCAATTCTTTAATATGAAATTAGTTGATTATAAGTGTTCCTAAACTCCAAATTCTCTAAACTGCTTTACAAAGGTGACAATACAAGTGCACTTTCAATTTATCCTGCAGACTAGCTGAAAGGTGTCTAAACCACTCTTCAAGGCCGAGAACTTACCACCCCACCCTCTCCTACTCACATCCCTCTCCCTCCCCCACTTATCCCAGAGTAAATGGCCTAAGTCGGCTGTCAGGAAAAAACATCTCACACCCCAGTAGGGAGCCTTAGTCACATCTCTTTGAAGATGAAAAGCAACAAGGTGTGTTTATTTGTACTCTGGTGTACAAGGCCTCTTTTAGGCCTCATCTTTCCGAGCTGAGCTGTGCTGAGCCGTGCATAGCTACTCAGCTAGTTAAAAACATTAAAACCCGCCCCTCACACCGTTAAGCAGATCTTTCCAGGAGAAAAAGTCAATACTCACTCCTGGGAAAATCGAGCCTTTTCACTGATAGAGAATGTCAGGAAGTCTAGGCAAAGGTCAGTCCTGGAGGAAGTGAGAAGACGGACCACCATCCAGCATGGCTGCCTTTAGAAATGACTGGAGCCCTACGCACTTAAACCCACTGAGTCCACCCACATGCAGGAAAACTGGACATCAGATGACGTGACTTGGGCTGAGTCTCTCTCGCAGGATACATTAAAAAATAGCAATGGTGAAAATCAATGCTTCACTTCCCTAACACAAATAAAAACAAAGGAAGAAAAAAATACGAAAGGTGTCTGAGAAGGTTCCTGAATAAAAAAGGCCTCCAAACTGCTCTTGGAATGTCAGCGGCTTTCCAGCCCCACAAAGACTCAGGACTCTAACTACGGTTCAACCTTGACCCCGGGATTCTTTCACAGACTATCAGATGGAGACAGAAATCCAAAGTCTTGGCTTTTACAATCTCTCTTGTTTTATCAACTTCCCAGAAGAGGATCGAAGCATAGGCTATAGGATGGAGGGGTAGGGTCTCTAGTCTGGCTATGAAACCCAAACTGAACCAAACAGGCTTTTCTTATGGGATGGGAGCCCAGGAGCATCTGGTTGACATTAGGAAAAATGACCAGCCCTGTTTCTGGCAACACTTGGGTCGAAGTGAAATCCATGCTAAAAAGATGACACTTAACGTAACATGAAAGATGCACACACTCCAACCTGCCTAGATGTTTCTAAGGCAGCAACTGTAAAGGTAACTCAAAGCCCACAGATAATGGAAAACTCACTAGGGACAGTTGGGCTATTCCTCCCCCTACCCGTCCGCTCCCCACTATGACCATTTTATTTATTTTAGCCCTATTTCAGATGTACACACACATATTAAATAGCCACTGCTGACCAGACAGGGACAAAATTAACTTTACAACTATTTTTACAGAGATGGAGACTCAACTAAAGCAACACAGCACCAACTGGGAGATGCAATAAATAAGTTTCCATTTGGCCACAGTGGCTCTCCCAGGACACACACAAGAGCCAGCTTCCATACTGTCCTTCTCAGGTGCTATGAGGGGACACACCACAGCTACACAAATTGAATTTGTGAATCCAAACAGGTCTTCATGTCTGTAGACGCCCTGGAAATCGACCTGCTCTAACAGCCTCCAAACAATTCACACCTGTTCCTGGCTGAGCAACGTCCTGTGAGAACTCTCCCCAGGTGGACTAATTTAAGGGCACTCTCACCCAGACCTGGTTAAAAATCCACAGCAGTCACCAGGAGGTCTAGCCCCTCCCTGGAAGCCCAGCGAACCCACAAGCATCTAAATGGGGTATCAGAGGAGTGGAGATAATGTCATGGGTCTGAGAGCAGGAAAGGCTGCTCAGTGGGCTGTGAGGATGCCCAGGATCAGGGACATCAAGGAAGAGAGGAGATTTCCCTTTAACGCATTCATACCTCCAAGGCACAGCTAAGAATGAAGTGAGCCTCAACTTAGCAAACCCACACACCACCAAAGACACCTCGACAGCCAAGCTGCTAGAACCACTTGGCAAAATAAGGCAGTTATTAGACGTGTGGATGGCACAAACACCAGGCAAGCAAGATTCTGCTGAAGAAAGTTCACTGGGCCCTGTCACCCACATTCTGGGCATCAGATGCCCAGAAATAAACGTCAAGGGGCCAAGGGCGGGCCCAGCCCAGGAGGGACAGCTGACAGCTGTGGGCGGCGGGCAGGGGCAGAGGAGGAAGGGCTCCCAGGCTGGAATTCGGATCATGCCCACATCAGCAGAAAAGTTCCTGGGAACAACACGCTGTCTGGAAGGGAAGGAGGCTTGCTACGGTCCAGGCCCCGGGATGCACACGCGGTGGTGATGCCAGCTTCAAAGGGCCGCCGGATGAAGCCCCGTGTCCTCTCCCAGGGCCCCTTGACGGTGAGGGCGCCCATCGCGGGGCAAGTAGGGTGGTCAGACGTCTTAAATAAAGCTTCGGTTCCCAGGATCAGTGGGAAAAATGAAGAATTCCCAGAACCGGCCCTGCTTCAACTCACTTTACCCAAACCAAATAGTCCCAGAGAGGAATGAAAGGAAGCAGCTTTGCTACTCTCTCCGCGGTGCAGGTGGGGAAACTGAGGCACGGAGCGCGACTCGGGAAGAGGCCCAGAGGAGGCTAATGCAGCCGCGCGCGCCCAGGCGTCTGGGAAGATGAGACCAGGGAAGAGTTCTCTCCTCTCCTTTCCTCTCCCCGCCTCCGTTCCTCAGCACACACAACACACACACACAGCCACACTCGAGCTACGCCCAATCCGGGCAGCCGCCGGGCTCCCCAGACCCGGACTGCACACAGAGCTCCGCCCGCGCACACAGCACAACACGACCCGGCGCGCACGCCCGCACAATAGGACGGCGCGCACCCCGCGGCGGCCCCTCGGCAGGGTCCGGGCCAGCCCGGCGCCGGGGTCCGCCCTCCGCGCACACCCACGCCCGGAGAGCGGCCTGCGCCCGGGAGGGGACGCGATGGCACCCGGCCGCTGCGCCCCGCGCCCCGCGCCCCACGCCTCACGGGAAGTTCGCCGGCCGCCCCCCGACTCACCCGCGGCGCTGCTCAGCAGCAGGCACAGCGGCCCCAGCAGCCACATGGCGCGGCCGCCGCTCCCGCTGCCCGGCGCCGTCGCTGCCCCCGCGGCCTCGGCGCTGACCCCGCCCCTCGCCGCGCCGGCCCCGCCCTCCCGCCTGTCCCTCCTCCCTCCCGCCCGCCCCGGGCCCGGCCCCGGCCCGGCCCCGCTAAGTTTTGCAAGCGCTTGGGCTGCGCGTGGCCACCCGCATGTTACCCTAGGTGTCCTGACTCCGAGGGGCCGCCGAGCGGGGCGAAGGGTTCAGCCTTTCGATCTCTCGTCGCCTCCCGGGTCTGGCCGCGGGGATCTTCTAACAGCCTGGGCTCTGTTATCTGCTTCCTTTTGTCCCTCTCATTTCTGCCTTTGCTTCCACACCCAGCGAGATGCAGCGCCCAGACCAAAACTTGAGTTCTTTACTCAAACTACAAAGTGAGTTTACTACCGAGAGAGAAAAAGTTAAAATAAAGGGCCAAATCTTATGAGAAAATTGTAGTATATTTTTAGTAGCGAGTGTGGAATACCAGTGCTTCTCAAACTTTAATATGCATCCGGCACACTTGACGATCTTGTTAAAATACTGACTCTGGTTCAGTAGATCTGGCATGGAGCCTGAGATTCTGCATTTTTAACAACATCGTGGCTGATTCCAAGGCTGATGATCCGGGAGCCACAGGTAAGAGCAGCTGACACCTTCCATGCACACAGCGTGGACCACATGAGTTATTTTGTCTGCATAGTGTCCACCTTGACCTGTTGAACGTTTGGGACCCAATTTGGAAAAAATAAAATTAAAAAAAGGAAAAGGTCATGAAAGGCAGATACCCAAATGCAAAAAATGTAGCTGCACCAATGCAATTGCTTCCAGAGGGCACTGGTGAAAAGCCCCAAAAGACTTAGATGGTGGAAGAAGGGGATGACACTTTTGTGCTCCACTGTCTCTGACCCCCCACCCAAAAAAGCAAAAGCAAAAGACTAATGCAAATAATTGCCAAAAACTGGAAACAACTCAAGTGTCCATCAATTGATAAATGGATCAATAAATTAAAACTTTTGGGGGCAGTGCGACTGTTCTAATCTTGATTATAGTGGTAGTTACACAGCTGTATACATTTGTCAAAACAATAGAACTGCATCCCTAAAATCCACCCCTCAAAAGGGTTAAGTTTATTTATACAAACACCACCTGGCTGAAAGAAAGGGGAAGGTATGGGTACAGAGGCAGTTATAAAAGGGATGCCTGCATCAGGTTTTGGGATGCCCTGGAGACATCCTCAAGGGTGTTAAGATTCAATTACTTTACTTTGTAATTGCCTGCTGTAGTCTGGAAACGTAAAGGCTAAAATGGATCAGGTCAAAATTTAAAAATACCAACGATGGTTCAAGGTAATGAGAAAATGTGATGTGAGGGAGGAAAGTTTAACAAGTTCCATAGTTTGTAGTACATATAGAAAATATAAATCAATTATCTAAATGATTTGGCATTCAGGGCTTTTATCCTGGGATTGATGAGTATTAAGGAGATCGTCCCATGGGCTTGAAGGAATTTTAAAGCCCTTAAAATTTTATGCAAAATGCCCTGTGCATGTGGGTATGTGCATTGTTCCAGGAAGCTTGTTGGGAAGAGGCCTCCTGCCTTTGATAGTAATATCTGAGGAGGCAGATAAGCAAATAATTTCTCCTACAGCTGCTCATTTGCCTCCAAACATTAGGGATATGGAAAGATAATGCAACTGACCCACTGCTATAGTTCTTGTTTCCTCAGGTTTCTTTGGACACATCAACTTCCTTACTTCACAAGTTTGACTCTGACTCTCTCTCTCATTCTCTCTCTCTCACATACACACAGGCACACACGCTTTTAAATATGTTAATGTCTTTGAAATCATTTGGACTAATGTAAAACCTTATTTAAAGTCAACTGTTGTTTTTATTTATTTATTTATTTATGAAACAGAGTCTCACTCTGTCGCCCAGGCTGGAGCACAGTGGCGCATTTCGGCTCACTGCAACCTCTGCCTCCCGAGTTCCAGGGATTCTCCTGCCTCAGCCTCCCGAGTAGCTGGGAGTACAAGCGCCCACCACCATGCCCAGCTAATTTTTGTATTTTTAGTAGAAACAGGGGTTTCACCATGTTGGCCAGGCTGGTCTCGATCTCCTGACCTCGTGATCCGCCTGCCTCAGCCTCCCAAAGTGCTGGGATTACAGGTGTGAGCCACCGTGCCTGGCCCAACTGTTGTTTTTATAATTATACTAAGTCACTGCCAACCTCCTCCTCACCATATAAGCTGGGCAGGAGATGAAACTATTTTTATACTTTATTACTCTCCTTTTTCCCAGTTCTTTAGAATTCCAAGCAGAAGACATTCAGTTTCCAGGAAATGTGAGAGGTTTCAGTGCTAATCGTTTAGGTCCTATGGAGCCAATCAATCTTTTTCAAGATTGGTTTAATAAACATCAAAAACAAAGTGCTTTATGTCTCTTATTTACCAAGAGACACTCTGACCATGCGTGTGTGCTGCTGACACGGTTTCACATTGCTGAAGGAGGGAAGAAAGAATGTCGTCTCTCTGTGGGCCTCCATACAATGCTCTGTAGTTTGCAAACCTTTTCTCATTTACTCCCCACAGCAGCCCCTGCAACATTACAGGTGAAAATAGCACAAACTAAACTTGTGGTGTGTCTGAGATCTGCTCCTATGCTCATTTCACTTGCCACAAACTAGCTCTGTGACTTTGTGCAAGTTATTAGCCTCTCTGAGTCCTAGTTTCCTTATCTGTAAAATGGGGATTACAGTATCACCTGGATCTTAGGGTTGCTGTCCAGGATTTAAAAAGATAATGTATATAAAGTCTCTGGCATGGTACCTCGCACGTAGTAATTGCTCAAGAAACATTAGCTTTTGTGTGGTTGTGGTACACACTACAAGGCAACTGTTGTGGAAGGTAGCTTCTGAGATGGCTGTCAAAGATTCTCACCTTCTAGCATCCATGCCTTTGTGCAGTGTCCTTCCACACTGAATGGGGCTGATATGTGACCAATGGATATTGTGGAAGTGACAGTAGATAACTCCAAGACTGAGTCAAAAAGGACATAGCAGTTTCTTCTTTGTTCTCTTTGATCACTTGTCTTGGGGAAGCCAGCCACCATGTTGTAAGGACACTCAAGCACCCCTGTGGATATGTCTACGTGGAAAGAAGCTGAGCTTCCTGCTGTCTTGCCAGCCTTGGAGTGAACCATCTTAGGAGCAGGTCCTCCAGCCCCAGTAAAGTCTTTGGATGACTGTACCATTGGCTAACATATGATTGATCTTTCGGTGAGCTGGAATAGAACCCGCAGACATCCCCAAATTCCTGATACACAGAAACTGGCAGATATAATAAATGTTCATTCCTGTTCTAAATCACTAACTTTCAGGATAATTCACGTGCAGTAATAGACAACTAGTATATCTGCCTTTAAGGTCACCCATAGGATTGACTTAATTGTTCCATAGGATCTTTTAAATAAATTAGTACATGGGAAACACTTAGAATCTTGCCTAGTACATAGTAAGCACTCAATATATGTTAGTTTTGTTATCACAGGTTTTTTTTTTAATTGTCAGTATCATTACCTCTCTCACAAAGCACCTAAGATGCAGACCTTTCAAACTTTCAGAAAAAAATATTTAAACTTGAATAAGAGTAGGAACATGTGGGAACTGACAAGAAGATAAAAGGAGCAGGGACACTAGAGGGACCAAGGGAAAAAAAAAAACCTTACCTACAAAAAGTTGACTGATACCAAGTCTGCCTTAGCTTCATTCACTTCATAAAAATCAAGCAGAGAGGCCGGGCGCGGTGGCTCACGCTTGTAATCCCAGCACTTTGGGAGGCCGAGGCCGGCGGATCACGAGGTCAGGAGATCGAGACCACGGTGAAACCCCGTCTCTACTAAAAATACAAAAAATTAGCCAGGCGTGGTGGCGGGCGCCTGTAATCCCAGCTACTCGGAGAGGCTGAGGCAGGAGAATGGCATGAACCCAGGAGGCGGAGCTTGCAGTGAGCCGAGATTGCGCCACTGCACTCCAGCCTGGGCAACAGAGCGAGACTCTGTCTCAAAAAAAAAAAAAAAAAATGAAGCAGAGATAGTAGGAGACGTTCGACTCCCCCAGTCGCTTCTGTGACTCATGGTTTCTATGGTTCCATATTTCTTGTTCTCTGCTCTCTCTTCCCTTCATCTGATTTTCATTCTTCTCTCCAAAATATGAAGAAAATAGAAATTCACTTGAGGATTCAGCCAAGTAAGGCTTACTCTACTCCAAATTATAGTGGGTGGTGGAAATTGCCTACTGAGAAGCTGCCTGGTGGAGGAAGATCACTGAGTCCCTCACAAATACATCACACACACACATACACTTTCTACCCCCAACATAAAATCAGGAGGCCACAGACTCAGGTAACTAAGAGAATGGGCTTTGAGATGGCTTGATATACCTGGGCTGCTAGGTCCCACTACTTCCTAGCTATGTAAGGCTGAGAAACTCAGTTTATCTCTGAGTCTGAATTTCCTGTGAAATGAGCCTAAGAACTGTACCCACCTCGTAGGGTTGTTGTATGAAGCAAAAGGACTCCTTCTCATTCCTTTATTTATCTGGCAAACAGTTATTAGTGCCAGACACTGTTGTGGGCTGAGGATTTCTGCAGTGCACAAAACCAGTTCCCTGTCCTCAGAGAGCTGATAGTATGATTGAGATGTAGATGAGTATTAAATTAACAAATGACCACATCATGTAGTGTCATAAGAGCATGTAATGTAAGGGCATATAATATAAGGGTGTATGATGTCATAAGGGCTATGCGAAGCATTTAGCAGAGTTCCTTATTGTAGAACTCCTGTATTTTCAGCTCTTTACTTGTATTACAGACTTAGAACCTACACGTGAGGGAGGAGTAAGGCCAGGAAACACGAAGGCTAAAGCTGCAGAAAAAGCCTGCTGTATTGCCGGACATTGATTTGGAAAAGAAAAAAGGGGGAGAAAAGCCTGCTGTCAGCAACCTCTGAGACAGCCCTAATGATCCCCATCACCAGATATTCACACCCTTGTGCAATTCCGTTCCCTTGAGTGTTGCTGGAAGCTAGTGACTCAATTCTAGCAAACAGAATATGGCAAAAGCAGGGGGACAGTCTCTTCCAAGATTAGGTTGTAAGAAGACTCTGGCTCCTGTCGTTGGTCTCTCTCTCTTTCTATTGCTAGCTGCCATGTTGTGAACTGCCTACAGAAAAGCTCATGTGATAAAGAACTGTAAAGGCCTTCAGTCCACAGCCAGTGAGGAATTAAGGCCCTCAACCCAAGAGTTCACAAAGAACCAAATCCCACCAACAACTACAGAAGTGGGTTTAGAAGCAGATCTTCCCCAGTCATGCCTTCAGATGAAATTACAGCCCTGGCCAACAGCTTTACTAAAACCTCATGACAAACCTTAAGGCAAAGGCACCCAACTAAGCTGTGCCCAGATTCCCAACCCAGAAAAACTGCAAGATTATATATGTTTGTTGTTTCAAACCACTAAGTTTTGAGCTAATTTATTACTTAGCAAAAGACAACTAATACAAAGCCTTACAGCAAACATCAGGTCTGTGAATACTTAACATCATTGAATCTTACTTACCAGTTACCCTGAGAAAGACAAGGACAGAGGACTGTCATTAATCAAGTGTCTGCTTCTGGCATTGCATATTTGTGATCACATTTAATTTTTACAATAATCTTTGAGATAGACATTATTATCTCTTTTACACAGATGGGGAATCTCAGGCTCAGAGAATTAAAGACTTTCCCTGAATAATCCAGTGAATAACTGAGATTTGAAGCAGATCCTATTAATTCTAAAAGGTTCCCACAATACCATGCCAAACAATGCTGCCTACTACAGCAAAATAATCCCCAATGTATAAAACACAAAATGTATTTGCAGCTTTGAAGACAATGTGTTCACTGGGTTTGAACTAGAAAGCTCAAGATGTTCAGCACGTCAAACAGAACTTGATTTATTTTGTAATGCAATTACAAACTAGAAAACTGAAAACTAGAAAAGTTTTCAGGATGCATCTAATTGTTGTAGCCTCCACCCACCCCTAAAACATGCTGAGCATGGGAGTTCTTTCAGCTAGAAATTAAAGTCATCCCAGAGCTGCCAAATGTATCTATATATTTTTAAATTGTCAGACTAATCTACAGAAAAATACTGCTGGGAACCAACAGAGTTCTTGTAATTCATGTTTAATATAGTCACAAGCTTGCAGAAAAGAGAGCTGCTGACATTTATTAATGAAAATTTTGCACCATCTGGAACAATGACATTTTTACCCCTCATTTTTCAAAATGTGCAGTTGGTTATTTATTTTAATGCCTTAGTTTTATTGTCCTTTGAATGAAGTCATCGACCCCCTTAAAAGGATGGTTTCTCATATATGACCAGACCTGAAACCAAGGAACAGTGATACGAAAAAGAAATTTAACCTGCGGTGTAGCAAAAGAAATTTTGGCCAGGTTTTCCCATAGTCACATTTCATTTTCTTTCTCAATTGGAAAAAAAAAGGTAGATTTATTACACGTATAAACCTATTCTTGGTCTGTCAATTTGATGGGGAAAGCTGTCATTGAACTGCATAGATCTGCAGAATGCAGTACTGTAGTCATGAGCTACTTCTGACATTGAGCATTTGAGATGTGGCTATCCTCAACTGTGATATGCTCTAACTATAGAATGCAAAATGGATTTCAAACACTTAATACAAAAAAGAATGTAAAAGATCTCAGTAGGATTTATATTGATCACATATTGAAATATAGTATTGGAATACATAGAATTAACTAAAACAATATTAAAATTATCACTGACCTTTTTTTGCCTTTATTATGTGGCTCCTAGACAATTTTAAATTCATTTATGGCTTCCATAGGGGGCTCACAGCATATTTCTATTACACAGAGCTGATATAGATAATATTTTATTTCATGAATGAACACATGACCCTTTAGAGTTTCTTGCATCATAGTTGAAAATAAGTCTTCTTGTCCATCACTGATTTATGAAGGACTTTTTTTCCCTCCTGGTTTCTCCATCTGACTAATTCTGCCTCAAAGCTCTCTTAACCATATAACCTAGACACAAAGTTCATTGATATGGAAGTGATATTAATGTCATAATTTCGGAATTACAAATGCACTACGGGGTCAAGAGGAAGGCAATAAATGAATTGGAAGAAATCCGCTTTAGACAACATGAACATTTGTCACTTGGATTCAGAAAAAAACACAACACTAAGGCCGGGTGCAGTGGCTCATCCCTGTAATCCCAGCACTTTGAGAGGCCAAGACGGGTGGATCACTTGAGGTCAGGCATTCGAGACCAGCCTGGCCAACATGATGAAATCCTCATCTTCACTAAAAATACAAAAATTAGCTGGGCATGGTGTCGCACACCTGTAATCCCAGCTACTTGGATGGCTGAGGGCATGAGAATCGCTTGAACCTGGGAGGCGGAGGTTGCAGTGAGCCGAGATCACACCACTGCATTCCTGCCTGGGCAACAGAGCGAGACTTTGGGACTTTGTCTCAAAAAAACAAACAAACAGGCCGGGCGCGGTGGCTCACGCCTGTAATCCCAGCACTTTGGGAGGCCGAGACGGGCGGATCACGAGGTCAGGAGATCGAGACCATCCTGGCTAACACGGTGAAACCCCGTCTCTACTAAAAATACAAAAAGTTAGCCTGGCGCGGTGGCAGGCGCCTGTAGTCCCAGCTACTTGGGAGGCTGAGGCAGGAGAATGGCGTGAACCCGGGAGGCGGAGCTTGCAGTGAGCCAAGGTCGAGCCACTTCACTCCAGCCTGGGCGACAGAGCGAGACTCCGTCTCAAAACAAACAAACAAAAAAACAGAAAAAAAAACACAACACTGAATAAGACCTCCATTTTCAGTGGGAAAGTTTACACAGTAATTAACTGACAAAGCAGAAGTCACAGGAGCTATTCAGTCAGTGACAAATGTGAGAAAATGATTCCAGCATGCCTGGGTCTGACTACCTTCCCTAAGTAACAAATTCTCTTTCACAAACAGGTAGGCAGCTGATTTTAATAAGAGCTCTCATAAAACCCATCTGGAAGGTAAATAGATTTACATTTTTAATCTGACATTATTGGAACATTTTTCCTGCATGGTGAAAACTCCACTTTAATAATTTAAGTTGTTTTTCTCGGTGTACCTCAGCTTACTTCTTTTAAACACCTCTTCATTTCAAGTTAGGTTCTTTGGGCTTGATTGGTTTTAATGTTTAGACGCTCAATTTCAGGCACTGTTAGATTGCTAACCTGGGTCTGATGTGTGGGTTTGTAGTTCAACTTGAGCGGGGGGCAGGGGTGTGGCAGAGGTGATGGGTTTTGCTGAGCTTTCAGTGAATTCCCACACCCAGTGTGGAAGGGAGTGAACAAAAGGCACAGGGAAGGCAAATTATCTTACAGCTTTCAGGGCCTTGCAACATACACGTAATAAAAACGCAGAGTCGTGGGTATTGTTGGCTTTTGTTAGGCATTGATAGCAGCTCTTTAAAAATAGCTAGTGCCCTCTACCTTGTCATCTAAGCTAGAAATGTGAGTATAAGCCTGGACTCCTCGCTCTGCTGGACTCCCCTGCATCATCAGTCACCAAGATTTGTAGATTCCATAAGCTAATGTCTCTTAAATCCAATTCACCCCTCTCCCTCTCCTTCACTCTTTCTGTCCCTTAGTTCACACCCCCATGTACCTGTGCCTGGGTTACTTCAACCACCTCCTCACTGGCTTTTTCAGGTCTTGTCTTGCTCCTGTTCAACCTGCTTAAAAGCTCCATGGCTCCCTGTTGGTGACAGGACAAGCTCAGACTCCTTAGCTGAGTATATCCTTTATGATCTGCTGCCGAGGCTGATGACCATGGGTTGGGGGGCAGAGAAAAGGATGAAGAGTAAGACCAGAGGGTTGGGCAGGAAACTTTTAGGGATGTAAAGGAGTTTAGTCATTATCCTATGAGCAATGGAAAGTCACAAAAGCTCAGGGTTTTTTCCCATTGTCTTTTTTTTTTTTGAAACGGAGTTTTTGCTCTTGTCATCCAGGCTGGAGTGCAGTGGTGTGTGATCTCAGCTCACTGCAACCTCTGCCTCCTGGGTTCAAGTGATTCTTCTGCCCCAGCCTCTTGAGTAACTGGGATTACAGGTGTGTGCCACCATGCCCAGCTAATTTTTGTATTTTTAGTAGAGATGCGATTTCACCATGTGGGCCAGACTGGTCTCGAACTCCTGACCTCTGGTGATCCACCCACTGCGGCCTCCCAAAGTGCTGGGATTACAGGCGTGAGCCACCACGCCTGGCCACATATGGTCAGTTTTAAGCAGGGGCATGGCATGAACAGATTTGCATAGTGGTTAAAAGCAAGGGTTCTGGAATTCAACTTAAATTCAAATCTGACCATGCCACCTAGTTGTGTGTCCTTGGGCAACTTACTGAAGCTTTTTGGACCAGCTTCTCTGATTATAAAATGAGAGTTAAAACCTTTATGAGTTAGGCACACTTTGCGAGAGCTAAATGAGATCATGCTTAGCATACTACTTGGCACACAGTAAGCATCCCACTATTTTTTTATTCATTTATTTTTTATTTCCATAGGTTTTGGGGGAACAGGTGGTGTTTGGTTACATGAATGTTATTTAGTGGTAATTTCTGAGATGTTGGTGCACTCATCACCTGAGCAGTATACACCATTCCCAATTTGTAGTCTTTTATCCCTCATCCCCCTCCCACCCTTTCCCCTGAGTCCCCAAAGTCCTTTCTATCATTCTTATGCCTTTGCATCCTCATAGTTTAGCTCCCACTTATGAGTGAGAACACACAATATTTGGTTTTTCATTCCTGAGCTACCTCACTTTGAATAATGTCCCAATTCCATCCAAGTTGCTGCGAAAGCCATTATTTCTTTCCTTTTTATGGCTGAGTAGTATTCCATGGTATACATATACCACAATTTCTTTATCCAGTCATTGATTGATGGGCATTTGGGCTGGTTCCATATTTTTGCAATTGTGAATTGTAAGCACCCCACTAATTTTAACTACCATTACTATTAATAATTCCTAGTCTTTCTATGCTTTTTCTAACCCCTCAAGACTGAGTTCAGCCCTGTTCCCATGTGCTTTTATAACACCTTGCATTTATCCCTGTTTGTAGGACTTCTGAGTCTGTATCTTAATTGACTATTAATATGTTATTTCCCCCATCAATCCATAGCTCCCTATGGTCGGGAACTATGGCTGATGCGTGGTAGAATGAATGACTACCTTCGTTTGCTTTATACTTCGATTAACATTATCTCTTTTGTTCCCTCCTTATCTCCACTTTACAGTTGTGATAACAAAGCCTCAGAGAAATCAAGTTTTAAGCCCCAAGTCCTGCAGTGAATGAGCAGCAGAGCTGCAGCTCATCTCAGTCCTGTGGATCGCACCATGGCCTGGAAGGAAAAGTTTAGGGCAATATAACCCTCTACAAACAACCTTCTGAGAGCAGGACAAGTGTTTTCACAAAGCTTCATGGAATGTCAAAGTGCAGGAACAAAACACTTCAGCTGGAAAAATAACGCATAGCCAGAAATCAACCCCAATCCTACCAGAAATAATGATGCCAGGAAACAGAGCTACATACACAAAAGGGAATGTGTACCAGGATACACATAATAAAGTCACCTTGGCAAAGCTGGTATCCTCCTGGCTAAGCCAGAGGAGTGATTCAACTTAAGAGAGAATTGGAAGGAGGACATGTGCCCTAGCTAGTCCATCTGAAGAAGTGTGCCAACCCACCCTGCAATGTTCAAGTCCCTGCCTTATCATCATAAGCCTGATCATAGCAAAAATATGGAGTGGTTACAATGAAAATTTCCAAGGTAGAAAAAGATCAGGCAGTGGTAATACTAGAAGCTGGCTGCATAGGCCAGAGGCTCAAATCTCACAGTGCAGGGCCAAAGAAGACAAAGTTGAAGTCGATACTGATGTGGGCCAGTTGGCTTTGCACTAAGGAGGAAAAAAGTTCTATGGTCACTGGCTAGAACCTTCATCCCACTCAGTCATCCTGCCAATGCTGGTGTTTGGGGTTAAAAAGGGATTGGGAAAGAGTGTGGAAGACCTATTGCCAGTGTTGACAAGCAGGGCTGACATTCAGACAGAGCACACCAATAGGGACAGCCAACTGTCGAATAATAAAACACCTCCGGACCAGTTGGGGGCTGATCCCCCTGGGTGCCTCCCATATCACCCCAGCTGCCCCTGGAGCTCCCTGATGCAGTGACCATTTAGGATTAAAGCCTCATGCAACTAGTTGATACCCCGTCTTTTGAATATCATTTCTGATTACAACTACTGGAAAATAGCAAATAACTACCATTCATTCATTTATTCATTTGCTTAATTCTTTGGTGGGGGGAGCGTGCATGCTACTTTTTTACATTGATACATAATATTTTCACATGTATGGGGTACATGTGATATTTTATTACATGCATGGAATGTGTAATGATGAAGTCAAGGTTATTGGCATATGTATCACCTTGCGTATCTATCATTTCTATGTGCTGGGAACAGTTCAAGTCCTCTCTTCTCGCTACCTTGAAATATATCATTGTTGTTAACTATAGTCACCCTGATGCAGGGCAGGCGAGCCCCAAAGTGGGGCTTAGCTCTCGGGGGTTCTTGGTTTTGCCCAGGAAAGAATTCAAGGGCAAGCCAGGGGTAGAAGAAAAGAGCTTTATTGAGGCAGCAGTGTTACAGCGCTGGCGGTGTTACTGCTCCGTCACTGCTCCTGCAGAATAGGGCTGCCCTGTAGGCAGAGAGTAGCAACTCAGAACAGTTTTGCACCACATTTATACTCACCCACATAATAACACGCAGATTAAGGGGCGATTTATGCAGACATTTCTAGGGAAGGAGTAGTAGCTTTTGGGTCATCGGGTCATTACCACAGAAAGGGGAAATCACTCCCGGGCGTTTCCATAGCAGTGGTAAACTGACATGGTACACTGGTGAGTGTGTCTGATTGGAAAGCTGCTCCCACCCCGGCCCTGTTTTAGCTAGTCCCCAATCTGGTCCGTGTCCGAGCCCTGCCTCTGGAGTTGAGTCCCACCTCCTACTTCAACCCTACACTGCTGTCCATCATTAGAAGTGTAATCCCAGCACTTTGGGAGGCCAAGGTAGCACCTATTATTTTCCTCATTTTCAGAAGAAGAATCTGTATCTTATTAAAAGTTGCAGAGTTAGGAAATGGCTGAAGATTCAAACTGTGTTGTCGAAATCCTTAGTCTAGGCTTTAAACCATGTTAAAATATCGCCTATACTGGGACTTCAGAAAGAAAGCAAACCAAAAAAAGCAACTATTTGGGGACGGGGTGAGAGTGAGGCAGAAACAATATTAGGGAATTTTTTTTTTTTTTTTAATACACTCACACTCTCTCTTTGTGGAAATATGGAAAGACAGGAAAATGTCTTGTAATGAGGAGACAGAATTATGGACAGTTCCCTATCCCAAAACTCTCAAATGTACATACATTTTTTTAAAGCACACGTGTTATTCATTATTCCAGTGAAAACCCAACACATACTGAGGCCACTGATGCTTCATGCCACAGCTCCAGGAAGGCTGAGGACCAAATATTTAGCATAATTCTTCATTCTATGATTCTTCTTGGCTTGGATTTTCAAGAAGTTGAGAACACTGCTTTCTCTGAAGCAAAATAAAACTGTTTTGGATAAAGTTAAAGACAGATGACATTTAGAGTGATAAGCAGAGCTGACATATCCATATTCAGCCAGTCTATCTACATTCAGAGGAATGAGAACCAAGAATTTGGAATGGATTTATTAACAACTCATCACACTATGAGAGCGTGGGGTAATATTTTGTATGTGATGTACCAGCTGTCTACAGAGCTAAGCAAACCCAGAGATCACAGACTTTAGTCTCCTGTCTAGGTTCCAAGTAAATGGTCTTCAGGGAGACACCAAGAATAAATGCTGCGAAAATGACATTAGAGCTCTTTGGGCTCCTTCTGATCATTGCTGTGCCCTGTTCTCACTATCAATTTGATTTCACCGAATGATTCCATAAGTGAATTTGGAGCTTGTGAGTCATGACAGACTGACATGTTTGCTTGCATTTTCTACCTCTGAGTCCTCCTGTCCAAGTTTTCTCAAGCTTGGTGTCTGTCCTACTTTAAATAAGATAGCAATGAGACAGCTGACATATTTCCTGCAGAGACTGTGCCTCTAGTTAGTAAATCACAATCAGGAAGCTGACGCTCATACTTTTTCTTCTCGGGGAAGAAAAAAAAAGAGAACCATTAAGATATGTTTGAAAGATCTAACATACCCAAAGAGGAGGAGCTGTGAAGGGTTGTGGCAATCAAAAAGATAATATGGTTTCCATTACATAACCCTATCGAAGCCATCACACCATAAGATCAGTCCTGAGGAGAAGTCGTCTCTAATAAATTCCAGTCTAAACGGACAAAAAATAACTTACATGAAGTTCTTAATTGGAGTCTTCCAGAAATTAAGAGGAACCTGATTTGTAAAGTCCTACACATACCCAAGATATTTCATAATCACTTTTCTCAGTTTTCTTACACTGTAGTGTATGTAGCCTCTTCCTGCAAATTTCTGGAAACATTTATTATGATCTTTTGTTCAGCAAATATTCACTTCCTTTCCACCTCCCGCTGTGGGAAGAGGAGACTTTCCAGCCCACTGATGTTGGGCTAAGCCATGTGACTTGCTTTGGCCAAAGGAATATTGGCAGATCTAACATCGCAGAGGTCTTAAATTTGCTTGTGGGTTTTGATCTGACCTCTTATGCTCTGGTAATCTACCATGAGAATATGCCCTGGGTATTTTCTGCTCTATTCATATGTGTCCCAAACCATGCATACATGGGGCAGACATGAACCCATTCACAGCTTGGATCCAGTCCAGTCAGCCCACAGCCTGATGCAGAACCACCCAGCTGAGCCCAGCCCAGACACAGTCAGTCTAACTGTAGCCAACAGCAGACCCATTTGCAGCAGTAACGTTTGTTGTTAGCCACTGGGTTTTGGGTGGTCTGCCAATGGTCAGTGTGTCTTCCTGTCTTTGTCTTTCTCATTCCTCCTAATTCTAATTCACAAAGCCCCAAAGCATGGCAAGCTTCTCCTTCAAAGGAGAGAGAAGGAAGAGCAATGTGATTAAGCAAAATCAGGATCTTCTTTAACACACACAGGAAAGAGCAAAGTTTGCAATTATTCATGTGTTGATAATTTCTAAATTGTCACACCTGTGATAATAGCTACCATTTGACAGGCTTGGTGTTAAACACTTTATAAACTTGAACATATTTAATCCACACAATAACTTAAGAAGTCAGGAGAAATGTTACCATTTGGTAGACAAAGAACCCTGAGGCTTAGAGAGGTTATATATTTTCTTAGAAGGTGCCAGAACTAAGGTTTAAATACTCAGATTTAGGCAAATCCCAATAATTATTGAGCGACCTAGGCAGTCAACCAGTCTCGAAATACCATTCTTTAATGCAACAAATTGGCAAAGATTACGAACACTCTAATACTGAATATTGGCAAGAATACCAGAGAGGCATCTTATAAAATACAGGTGAGAATGTAAATTGGCGCTAACATTCTGGAAAGTAATCTGACAATATTTATGAAAAGCCTGAACATTTGCATATCCTTTGAACCAGTAATCCCACTTCTCTGATTATATTCTAAGGAACTAATCAGAGATGCAGCCGAAGATTCATGTACGAAGTTGTTCTTCAAGACGTTGCTTATCACAGTGAAAAATTGGAATAAACTGAAATGTAAAATAGTTGCAGGATGGTTAAATAATTGGTATTGCTACAGGCTGGAACAATATGCAACCATTAAAAATCATATTTCAATGACATGAGAAAAGGTCTGCAATAACTAAGTGAAATAAAAACAGGATATAAAACTGAATATAAAGTGTGACTCTAGTTTAAAGAGTGTGTTTGTTCATCTATGTATGTGTGTGATTGTCAGATAATAAAATATTAGCAATGCATTATTTCTGCATAATGATTTGTTTTGTGTGTTTTCAAAGTACCTTTTTGTATTTCTCAAATGCATTGAATGAGCAAGTGTTACTTTTGTAACTAGAAAAATACACTTAAAATGATTATTTTTAAAAACAGCAATTTTTATCCCTATACAGTATAAGCAGTAGGAGGACAGGTTTTTGTCTGTTCTGTTCACTGATACATGCTCAGAATAGTGTCTGGCTCCTAATATGTGTTCAGTAAATATTTGTTGAATGAACGAAAGTTATAGCCTGTGGTGTGTGCAAATCTATTGTGTGTGTAGGTTATCTGTGGTTTCATAAATAACCATCCTCAAAACAGCAACCATTGTAATAGGCTCATGCATTCTGTGGGCCAGGAGTTCCAACAGGACAAAGTGGGATGTCTTGTCTAATTCCATGATATCTGGAGCCTCAGCTGGGAAAAATGTGTGTATTACTCTTCTGTTGCTGCCATAACTATGTTTTTATTGACTTATTGATTTACATATTTTATTTAAGACAGAGTCTCAGTCTTGTCACCCAGGCTAGAGTACAGTGAGTGGCACTATCATGGCTCACTGAAGCCTTGACCTCCCAGCCTCAAGTGATCCCCCAGTGATCCCCCTGCCTCGGCCTCCCGAGTAGATGGGACTACAGGTGTGTGCCACAACACCCGGCTAATTATTATTATTATATTCTGTATAGGTGGGTGTCCCACTATGTTGCCTGGGCTGCCTTGAAATCCTGGGTTGATGTGATCCTTTCACCTCAGGCTCCCAAAGTGCTGAGATTACAGGTGTGAGCCACCATGTCTGGCCTGGCATGGCTGCCCTAACTATGGCTGTCACAGAATGGGTGGCTTAAACAACAGAAATTTATTTTCTTACTGTTCTGGCTCCTGGGAAGTTCATGATCAAGGTGGCAGCCCATTTGGTTTCTGGGGAGGGCGCTCTTTCTGGCTTACAGGGGACCCGCTTCTTACTCTGTCCTCATACAGTTGAGAGAGAGGAAGGAGCTCTTTGCTGCCTCATTAAGACACTGATTTTATCAAACTGGGTCTCCCCTACACGCCGTCATGGCCTCATCTAACCCTAATCACCTCTTAAAGGTCCCATCTCCAAATACCATCATTTTGGGGATTAGGGGTCTGACGTATGCATTTTGGGGGTACACAAACAGCCCATAACAGTATGAATAGCTGGAGGTGACTTGAAATGTTAGGAGCAGAAATAGCCTGGAAAGGCTGGGTGCGGTGGCTCATGCATGTAATCCCAGCACTTTGGGAGGCCGAGGCAGGTGGATTATCTGAGGTCAGGAGTTCGAGACCAGCCTGGCCAACATGATGAAACCCCGTCTCTGCTAAAAATGCAAAAAATTAGCCAAGCATGGTGGCGCACGCCGGTAATCCCAGCTACTCGGGAGACTGAGGCAGGAGAATCACTTGAACTCAGGAGGTGGAGGTTGCAGTGAGCCGAAATCACACCACTGCACTCCAGCCTGGGCAACAACAGCGAAACTCCATCTCAAAAGAAAAAAAGAAAAAGGAAAAGAAATTGCCTGGAGGCTTCTTCCCTCATATGCGTGGGGTCTGGGACGGGACAACTCTGAGGCTGGACTCAGCTAGGACCATCAGCTGAAACATCAACACATGCCCTTCCATCCAGCCTGGACTTTCACATTAGATTTTGCATGAGTCCACAATAAACCCTTGCTATGCTAAGCCACTAATATTTTGGGTTGGTTGCTGCAGTGTAGCCTACCTTATCCTGGACTAACAGAATGATTTTCAAGTATACAGCTATTTAATATAATGAGCTAAACCCCGTTAGCCTGGAGGCTAGCCTAAGGAATGTCTTTCCTTTCCACCATGGGCAATCTGGAAAGCTGAGCTTCTGCTCAGTGAGACACGTGAGATACGCATGACATGGACCAGGGTGCCCGCCTTGTCATGCCACTTACAAACAGTGTGGCCTTGGATAAATTACAGAATCTTTCTGAGCCTCAGTTTTCTCACCAGTAAAATGGGAAGATGATTATAACACTTATCTCAGGATTGTGAGAATTAAGGGATAGGTATCTATTGTATGGCACTGCGCACAGCATAAGCACTTATTAAATGTTAGCTGTTATATTACTTCTATTATTATTATTATTATTTTGAGGTGGAGCCTCACTCTGTCGCCCAGGCTGGAGTGCAGTGGCGTGATCTAAGCTCACTGCAACCTCCACCTCCTGGGTTTGAGCGATTCTCCTGCCTCAGCCTCCTGAGTAGCTGGGACTACAGGCGCCCGCCACCACGCCCGGCTAATTGTTTTGTATTTTTTTAGTAGAGACGGGGTTTCACCGTGATAGCCAGGATGGTCTCAATCTCCTGACCTCATGATCTGCCCACCTCGACCTCCCAAAGTGCTGGGATTACAGGCATGAGCCACCGCGCCCGGCCATATTACTTCTATTATTATACAGTTCACAATCTCTTGAGCTGTCCGCTATGCACAGTTTAAAAAAAAAAGCTGAATCAGCACATCCAGAGAGAAAATTGAGTATCTTTTGAGTTTGGTTAGGGCTGAGAGACAAAAGGAGGCTTTTGAACTCCCAAAGCCATAAACGAGAAGTGAGGAGAAAGGCCTCCCCTTTTGATATATTAAATATCTACTTATGTATACACCACCTGGTTCCATATAAGAAGAGAGAGGAAGGCAGACTTCGTGCCATCTCATCTTCTGGCAACAAAAACAGGTGCTAAAACAAGGACGGGATGTAAAACAGAAGCAGAAAGTAGCTCCCAAAAAAATTTTACCATGAGAACCTTGCTGCAGACTCTGGCTGTGCCCTAAGCTCTCTAGCCGACTGTGCAAAAAGTGCAGCCGTGGTGGTTACACAACCTCACAAGGTTGCACAATCCAGGTTCTTCACCACCCAGTCACGCCATTGCCAAAGCATGCTCCCAAGGGAGGGGCTGGGAGGCAAGCCGCTGGCAAAGGTGACTTGAGTAAGGTGCTGGGTGTCGTGCCTAGCACTGTGCCACAGGGGCTGAGTCACCCCAGAAATTTAAGGTGTGGCCGCCAGGCTCCTGCCAAGGAGGGCCGGGGGACCCGGAGAAGAGAAGAATCCCATTTTTGCCTTTATCACCATCACTCCAGTTCAGAGGAGGGTACGTCTGAAAAAAAATTCTCTCTAGCTTGCACTTTTCAGGCCGTTTAATTTTTTATTGTTGAGTGTGAACAATGAAACAGAGCAGTTTCCCGTTTCTCGGCCCCAACCCCCCAACCACCGCTGAGAAATTTGAGTTTAAAACTGCCAGAGAGGAACATTTAAATTCTATAAATTAGCTTCACTAAAGATGCTTAAGCATTTATGAAAACATTCCCATTTTACACTCAGCTTTATAAGATCTTAAAGAAATAAAAAATCCCAAACTGCCATGTGAAGCTAAGCTGGCAGAGAGCGATCTGCTCAGTGCAAATATGCCAACAGCTTTACAAATGAGGAATATAGAATCAGGATTAAGAGACTGCAGATCATTTATCAGTGACAAAACAAAGATTCCTAGCCTCTGGACTCAGAGTCCGCGGAGACTCTAATGGGCTACATCGCATGCCCTAGAAGCAGTGTTCGGTATTAACTCATTTATACCCACATTAATGCTGGCAGCAGGGAACTCCGTTGTGCCCGCCTTGGTGCCCAGAAGAGTATTTTGGTGTAAAACAGAGCTCGGCTTCGGGGAAGACCTGGGTTTAAATCCTGATTTAGCTACTAACCAGCTGGTGACGTTGGACAATGAACTTTATCATTGGAAGACTCAGTTTCCTCCTCTGAACACTGGAGAGAATAATAACATGCAGACATTCAAGAAGGGATAATTTCTCTGATACCTTCACTTCTAGACAAACACAATAAACATAACGAAACGACAGAGGGGTTCCATCAAATGTTTTTTTTTTTTTTTTTTTTTTTTTGAGGTGGAGTCTCACTCCATCACTCAGGCTGGAGTCTTGCCCGTCGCCCAGGCTGGAGTGCAGTGGCGCGATCTCTGCTCACTGCAACCTCTGCCTCCTGGGTTCAAGCGATTCTCCTGCCTCAGCCTCTCGAGTAGCTGGATCTACAGGCAAGTGCCACCACACCTGGTTAATTTTTTGTATTTTTAGTAGAGATGGGGTTTCACTGTGTTAGCCAGGATGGTCTCCATCTCCTGACCTCGTGATCTGCCCACCTCGGCCTCCCAAAGTGCTGGGATTACAGGCGTGAGCCACCATGCCTGACCCAAATGTACATTTAAATAAACGTGTTTGGACACACACCCCCATTCCCACCATGAAAAAGAGAGTGTGCCGAAGAAAGAAAATAAGACTCCAGTTCTTTTTTTTACTCCTATTATCTACTTTTCTTATTCTTCTGATGACACCTAGGCCTTCTATGGCGCTGGGGTACAAAAAGGTCACAGCCAAAAGCAAAGAGAAGCTGATGACATTAATTTTGGTTTCTGATTCTGAGCGTTTAGGTTTAGGAATAATTTGACTCTTGGCTTTATAGAAATTTCCCCTTAAGTGCTTACTTTAAAATCTGTGACTTCCCCCCGCTGCAGCCCCCAATCCCCTAAACAAACATACAGTTCTCACTACTCTCTTAACCTCCAGGCAGTGGGGCACAGAGGAAGGAACACTGGCATTGTCTGGCATTGTCTGGCTGGGGGACCACAGGCCTTGCTTTGTCTTCTAACTTCCAAGCCCCTTCAAAGAGATTACAGCCAAAATGGACGTTCTTGTTCACTACAACTTATTAAAATGCTATACGTGTTTCCAGTTTTTGCTGCCTAATTTGCCTCTTTTCTGTCCCTCAAAATTAAGTGGTCACCCCAATGGATAAATACCATCTTTGAAGATATATTCTGAGCAGTGCTTAGAGATTAGACTTTCCAAGGACGAACACCTGGTTTAATAACTATCATTGCCAACTATGCGTTATCACTATTAGCACAGTTTTTCCTTTAATATGACACATTTATTTTCATGGCATTTCATTACAGTCTCCATGGACAATGGCTTAGCAGAGAGGAATTCTCAGGGATTTTTCTTTTTTTTTTTTTTTTGAGATGGAGTTTCACACTGTCACCCTGGCTGGAGTACAATGGCAAGATCTCGGCTCACTGCAACCTCCACTTCCCGGGTTCAAGCGATTCCCCTGCCTCAGCCTCCTGAGTACCTGGGATTACAGGCACCTACCACCACGCCCAGCTAATTTTTTGTATTTTTAGTAGAGACAGGCCTTCACCATATTAGCCAGACTGGTCTCGAACTCCTGACCTCGTGATCCACCCGCCTCGGCATCCCAAAGTGCTGGGATTACAGGCGTGAGCCACTGCACCCAGACTAGGCATTCTCAATTTTAATGCTTGCTTAGTGATGTGCTGGACCAGCACTTTTCCTTTTTTATTTTTTGGTTTTTTTTGAGATGGAGTCTCGCTCTGTCTCCCAGGCTGGAGAGCGGTGGCGCAATCTCGGCTCACTGCAATCTCCACCTCCTGGGTTCAAGCGAGTCTCCTACTTCAGCCTCCCAAGTAGCTATGATTACAGGTGCACACCACCACACCCAGCTCAGGTTTGTATTTTTAGTAGAGACAGGTTTTCACCATGTTGACCAGGCTGGTCTTGAACTCCTGACCTCGACCAGCACATTTCAATGCAACTTTCTGGGATGCTATGAGGCTTCTCTATCTGTGTCATACAGTCTGGTAGCTCCCAGCCATAGAGCAATAGCACTTGAAATGTGACTAGCACAACTGAGGAACTGAATTTTAGAAGTGTCATCTTTAAATAATTTGCATTTAAATATAATTATCACATGAGACTAGTTGCTACCATATGGCACAGTGAAGTGCTAGACGCTACCCACTTAAGACTTGTGCTAGACCAGTGCTGTCCAATGGAAATATAATGTGAACACCATATATAATTTAGTTTTTTCTAGTAGTCACATTAAAATAAGGAAAAAGAAAGAGGGTGAAATTAGTTTCAATAATATATTTTAGGGCTGACTATTCAAAATATTATTTCAACCTATAATCAATTAAAAAATTAATGAGATATTTTACAATCCTTTTTTCATGCTAAGTCTTCAGCATTTGGTGTGCCTTTTATAATTATAACACATCTCCATTTAGACTGGCTGTATTTCAAGGGCTCAACAGCCACATGTAGCTAGTGGCTAACATATTGGACAACATAACACAGATATTAGCCACCCTGAGGCTAACTTTGCCAGCTATAACATGAGCATGCTTACGGCAACAAGAATCAAAAACACTCTTGTCTTTTAACTCAGGATGCTAAACAATGTTAAACATAAATGCCAAACTTGCTATATTTATTTTTACTAAAGTATACATAGCTATGCAAAATATTTGATGCTTCCTTTTTAAAGATGTTTCTTGTTCTTTTGCTTTGAATTAAATTCACTAATTTCACCATGTCAATATTTACTGCTAATTATACAAGAACATCTACAACTTAAAGAAATGCAATGTGTGTATCATAGAATTCTTAAGCTCAGCGCCTACTAATTTCCATATCAATAATTTCCATTAGTGTAATGGGACACAATAGAAGCTGCTCCTGGAATAGAAATGGGTAATGAAGAAAGCAATTATAGAGAATCATTTGGCAGCAAAGTAGATAACCAATAAGCCAATGACCTGATCAATGGGTATTAGATACATTAAATGCAAAAGATGATCCTGAAGTGTCCATTAGCAGAAGTTCTACAAATATATTACCTAAAAATAATCAATACAGCCGCTGACAATGTAACCTATAATAGTGGATTCAGAAGCAATTTCAAAAACGTGCACTGCTCACACTTGATTGTCTTTTCTACTTTTATGCTGCAAACCATACCTTTCCCCACCTCCATCTTAAGTCTCTTCTTTAAGACTTTTTCTATAATAGTTTGTTGTTTCATTCTTACCACGCAGTAAGAAGAAATGGAAAAAGGGAGTCATGTGGGTTTTCTGTCTCTCCAGGACACACCTTGATGAAACACGACCAATATTTGCTGATGGCTTTGAAGACAAAACTATGATGTTACAGCCTTTGTTTTTAAAGGTAGAGGAAACTTGTGAGAAAGTTAGCATGGGGGTGTGTAATGGGATGCACCAGTTGTAAAGATTGGATGCTTCCTGTTAAACTTGGACAGGAAATTTGTTTTGTCACGATTGTCCAGATTGTCAGCTTGGCTCCTCACTCGAAAAAGGGAAATAAAATACAACTCTTGTGTCCTTGTGTGCTGCCAGAGTAATCAGCATCGTTCCTTCCGCTTTACAACAGTTTATGGAGTTTGATTTTGTATGCCCCATAAGTGTTTACACATTGCAAAGTTAGTTGACCGGGAGAGGACAGGATAATGATCTTACTATTATATATTATTTAACTGGAATTAATCTTTCATTTGCCTCTCTGGCACGAGCAAGATTTTTCTTTGCTCATAAAAGTGATCAGGAGTGTGCTACATATGTGCTATACTCGCTTGGGAAAGGCTGGCCGTGCCGCCAATGAGCTTGATGCCAGGATAGAGGCAAGAAACCCAGAAGCCTCTTTATGCCTCTTCTCTTTTCACCCTTCACAGTGTGGCTGGAAATGAAGCAGAGACCTAACATCTCCTGAAGACCTACTATGTACCAGGCACCACGCTAGGCACAGGAAGATAACATCTAATTTTTATTGATATTTGTTTCCACAAAGGCATTGTTAGTGATCAGAAAAGTGCATTATTTTGAGCACAGAGAGGAGAAAAATCCTCTGCCCTTTCCAGTAGCAAAATCCTGGAATCCCAAGATTCTAGAAGAAAATGTCAGCAGGGCCCTTTGATATTTTTTGTTCATAAGGAAGGAAATTAATCTATGGGTGGTGAGGTGGGTTGTTGTTTGCTCCTCTCTAATGCTAAGGTAATGGTAGTTCTATTGCTATGTCCCAGGATTAAGCCGCTTAAGATGAGGCTAGTAAAAGCCAGAAACATTATACGTTCACAGCAGCAAATAATATTAGGTCTCAAGAGCTAGAAGTTCTAGAAAAGGGAAACAGCCCTTTGGTTGCACACTTAAAAGTAAGTAACATATCCATCATTTTTAAGAAAAAATATGCAATAAATATTAATATAAAAGTTGATGTGAAAATAGAATACTTTAAAAAGTAAAACCATGACTCATACAAACAGAAAGTGAACACATGTCAAATATTTTATTTAACTCATTAATCAATGAGGAAAATAGTAAGACATTATAACAGGTTCAAAGGAAATCAAAGAGTAGATACACATATGGGCAATCAAGAGTGCCAACAGCCGAATGTGGTGGCTCACACCTGTAATCCCAACACTTCAGGAGGCCCAGGGAGGAGGACTTGCTTGAGCCCAGGAGTTTGAGAACAGCCTGGGCAACATAGTTAGATCCCATCTCTACCAAAAATTTAAAAATTAGCTGGGCTTGGTTGTTGGTGGCCGTAATTCCTAGATGAGGCTGAGGGGGGAGGATCTCTCGAGCCCAGGAGTTCAAAGTTGCAGTGAGCAACTGCACCTATGATCACACCACTGCACTCTGGCCTGGGCAACAGAGTGAAACCTTGTTTCAAACAAAACCAAAAAAAAGACCAAAACAAACAAACAAACAAGAAAGCTGACAAATTTGTTTAAGAGATACAAAAACTGGCTTGAGGGGAAATAGTAGGGATAATTTTCAAAATTAATTGCATGTTGTGGTAGCCAGAATTCTAAGATTCCTACCCCTTAGTGTACATGCCTTGCATAACTTTTTTTTTTTTTGAGACTGTAGAATTTCTTTTTTTTTTTTCTTTTTCTTGAGACGGAGTCTCACCCTGTTGCCTAGGTTGGAGTACACTGGTGTGATCTTGTCTCACTGCAACCTCCGCCTCCCGGGTTCAAGCAATTATCCTGTCTCAGCCTCACGAGCAGCTGGGACTACAGGTATGCACCACCATGTCCAGCTAATTTTTGTATTTTTAGTAGAGAATGGGTTTCACCATGTTGGCCAGGCTGGTCTTGAACTCCTGCCCTCAAGTGATCCACTCGCCTCGGCCTCCCAAAGTGCTGGGATTACAGGCGTGAGCCACCATGGCTGACCCCCTGCAGAATTTCTTCTTCTTGAGTATGGGCAGGACTGTGAGTATGATGGATTTCATTCTCATGATTAGGTTACATTGGTCAACAAAGGTGAAAGGAATTTGCAGGTGTAATTAAATGTTTGAGACAAATTAATCAAAAGGGAGATTATCCTGAGTAGGTATGATCTAAATCAAGCGAACCCTTAAATGAAGAGATTTAAAGTAGGAAAGATTCTGCTGACCTTTGAGAGGCAAACTGCCAAGTTGTGAAGGCCACATGGTAGGGAATAGCAGGTGGCCTCTAGAAACTGAGAACAGCCTATGCTGACATGTCTCGGGCATGTCAGTAAAAAATCAGGGGGCCGTGCTCGGTGGCTCACACCTGTAATTGCAGCACTTTGGGAGGCCGAGGCGGGCAGATCATGAAGTCAGGAGATCGAGACCATCCTGGCTAACACGGTGAAAACCCGTCGGTACTAAAAATACAAAAAATTAGCCGGGCATTGTAGCACGTGTCTGTGGTCCCAACTACATGGGAGGCTGAGGCAGGAAAACTGCTTGAACCCAGGAGGTGGAGGTTGCAGTGAGCCGAGACTGTGCCACTGTACTCCAGCCTGAGCGACAGAGCGAGACTCCGT
This sequence comes from Symphalangus syndactylus, assembly GCF_028878055.3. Taxonomy (NCBI): domain Eukaryota; kingdom Metazoa; phylum Chordata; class Mammalia; order Primates; family Hylobatidae; genus Symphalangus; species Symphalangus syndactylus. The sequence goes on from NC_072428.2 coordinate 20,420,200, forward strand.
CTCAAAAAAAAAAAAAAAAAAAAAAAAAATCAGGGACCTCAGTCTTAAACCATAAGATGAATTCTGCCAATGAAATGCACTTACTTAGGAGAGAAATCCAAGCCCAGGCCCACATCATGGTTTCAACCTGCTGATATCCTGGGCAGAAGACCCAGTTAACCTGTGCCTGAACTCCTGACCCACAGAAAATACAAGGTAATACATGTATGTTATATCAAGTTGCTTAGTTTATGGTAGCTTTTTTAAACAGCAACAGAAAACTCATACACATGTCCATGGAAAATAATCACTTGTATTGCAGTCAGTTAGCTGCAACTTACAAAGTTGTAAAATTGTTCAAGGCAGTGAAAGGTGCAGCAATCCCACAGAATCAAACACCCTGGAAGGTTGCCCAAGACAGCACGTAGATTTTCACTGAACGTACACAGTAATGCATTTGGTCCATTTCAAAGCCCTTCCATACAGTGAAAAATGTTTCATTTAGTTAAGTGCTTGTTTCACAGACAATATTGCTTTGTTTTATTTTTATTTAAATAAACTTTTTTCCTTGAATGGATTTTAGACTACACTTTGTTTTTTAAATATGTGAGAGGTTGGTGGGGGTTAGCTAGCTTCCAGGAGTTGCAGAGTGGAGACCCAAGAAGGCTTTAGAAACAACCAGTAGGTCTGAGCCTCACCGCACACCAGTCATGGCTGAGAAAATGGACCTGGGCAAAATGGGACTGAGAGGTTGGTGTTTTATGTACAGTGAATGCTAAGGCTGATTTTATCCATTCATCTATTTATTCACTCAACAAACAAATCCAGTACCTACATGGGGAAGGATTATTTCGTAAAAATAATGATAGCTAACACATACAAGCTCTTACCATGCGTTAGTCATTGTTCTAAGCACTTTATTCATAGTAACCTATAGAATGTTCACAATAACCCAATGAGGTACGTACTATTATTATCCCCGTGTTATAGATGATGAGACAAGCAGAAAAAGGTTAAGCCCCACAGCTGGTGAGTGTCAGAGTTGGGATTCACACTCATATAGTCTGGGTCCTAGATCTCATCCCCCACACGATACCATCTTTATAGCTAGGATCTCTCGAGCCTGGACACCAGCTGCATCTGCTGGTATTTCTAAAGTATGCCTTACTTTGCAGTTTACTTCTGTTGTCCCAAAGCTTCAGTATTGTCCATAGTAATAGTCCATCTTCAGCCGGACTACAGGAAATTAAAAAATTTTTACATTTTCCTATAGCCACAGTGTGTGGGCATGCTGATCGTACACAAAGTAAAACTAAGAGTTATTTTACTATCCTTGCAAATCTGTCACCCATTTAAAAATGCGTCTTTGCTCAATTCTGAGCCTTATTTCTGCTTTCCTTTTGAAGAAGTCTATTTTCTCCTCTGCGGGTTGTGTCTTAGAAACTATACTGCTCATCTCTCTAGTAGGACTCAACCCCAGGCATAAGCTCTGTGGTGGTGAATACCCTGCAGCTGCCTGCAAACAATAAGTAATACAAAGGATGACTGAGGGTTTCAAGTTTCCTGTTTACAGCCTCCAGCCAATGGAGATCTCTCCGGGAGAAATGTAAGGCTGGCAACAGATTAACAAGGGTTCAGTTATTTTACAAGGGAGAACAATGGTTCTTCTGACCACTTTTGATTCATTCCATCCCTGGTTTCCATGGAGCATCATCATAAGAGGATCTATGTGTGTGTCAACAGAGTGGCAGGAGAGAAGCCGCCCAGGGCAAACAAGGAAGGAAGCATCGGCCTAATGAGTCTCCATTGGAAAGAGAACACCACCAGCTCTTGCGATCCGGTTCCTGTGTGGGTAGGCTGCTCTGCCAGGGGAAAGATGATGTGTAGAGTGGATAACACAGTCCCCACTCTGCAGTCTCATTCTTCCCTCCTCAGGAGAGCTCTCCCCTCAATTCTGTTCCCTTTTCAGGCTTATTCCTGTCTCCATCCTTCCCCTTTTATTGTGACTAGTTGGAAACATAATGTAGGGAATCACATGTGCCTGCTAAGCTGCCCCTCAGGAGAAAACAGTTAAAGAAGAATTTTCTTTGATTGGCCCTGGAAGTCAGGGATACTATGCCAGACACCTGTTCCTTTTTGGTTGTCCAGAATCTAATCCCCCTTCTTTTGACAATTCCGCCATCCCTTCTTCTTTCTGTCGGGATGACTCACCCTGGCTCAGGAGTAGAGCATGTGATTTTGGTTTAAGCCCATCAAGGTATTGCATTTCCTTGGACTCCAGTGATTGGCTCATTGATAATTATGTGACTTAATTAGAAACACAGTGAGACTTTTGCAGGGAATTCTGGGAAGGAGACTCTCACTAGATCCTTGCTTGACTTGAGAGGTATGAGACTGGAGCAGCTGTAGCCATCTTCATCTATCGAGGGAACATGGGTTTGAGAAAACAGTCAAGTCAGGACGAGAACAAGAGAGACACTGGATCTTGAGGACAGTGCTTGAGCCCTCGAATCAATCAATGTCTAAAGTAAGTCCTGATTTCAGACATTCAGTACGTGATTCAATAAAATTTCTTTGAGCACTATTTTAGGTTGGATTTTCTGTTTCTCACAACCAAAAAAGTTGTCCTTTTCCCACTAGGGAAAGTTGAGGGGAAGCTCCAAGAACAAGAGTGGCCAGGAGAGGGGCAGTTCACTGCCGTCAGCCAGGAAACTGATTCTCAACTGAGGCTATTGACCTTTACATTTATCATGAAAAGGCAGAACTTGCAACATATGCTTTTAGAGCCATTAGCTTTTCCATTTCTGTCCATCAAAAACCTGACATTTTTATGGGTGGTGGGGGGAATCTGTCCAGTTTTTTATTAGTCTCCCTTAGAGTGAACACAGACATGGGTTGATTCCTCAATAAAAGTCATCCATATCTGTTTTTGGTCACCATGCCTTTTAAATGCTTATGTTTGCACAATTACACCGTCTTTTTAGCTAATGGAGGGTCGATGAAGACATTTGGCCAGAGGACCCTGAAACACCTGAATCCCACCTTTGGCTTGCTAGCCCCATTTCTCAGCAGTGCCTTCACAGGAGCGGTAAGTAGCACTTTATTTTTAGAGAGAGCTTTGGTGAAAAACCGTAATGCAAACTTGAGCAAGAGTGGACCTCATGCTTCTTGCCTGTTGTGGTTCAAGCCCAATTCTCACGTATTACCTGTTCGACTTTCTAGTTTCATGTTCTCTGCCTCTGGCTGATGTGTATTGGCTCAGGTTTTTTGTGGTTTGGTTTTGATTCCTGGTTTTCAACTATATCAGAGAAGAAAGCGAAAGTATTTTGTCACCTTTGCCTAGAATATTTGCCGAATGGTGGCTACCCAAGTCCTTTCAAACTGAGTGAAGAAATCTGAACCTGCTTCCAGGTGGGAGGAGGACTGTGTTTCCAAGGAGAGAAAAAGTGAAGGGGTGGGGAGAAAGGAAGAGAATGAACTAGAGCTACCCTGCTATTCTGGCCACAAGGATAAAGAGAGAAAGAAGAGAGGCTATACCTATGTTACGTGTGCTGTATATAACCTTATTTCTGTTGTAAGTTCCACCTCTAGAAAATACGGGCCACTAAGTATTGCAGAATCTAACCAATCAGATCAATACTCTCAGAGCAGAACGAGGCAGGAATTAAAAGGATAAGCAACAGAATGTTTGAAAGCTGGTTCTTAATAGTCAACATTGTAGTATTAATAAGGATAATGCCAGCTGCAACAGTAAATCATCTCCAAAATTTCAGCAGCCTACCCCAGTAAAACTTTATTTCCTGTTCGTATAACAATCCAAAGTGGGCATTTCTTCCAGGCAGGCTGCTTTCCTCCACTCAATGATTTAAGAACCAACGTTTCTTCAATCTTAAGGCTCCACCTTACACCAGTGATTTTCAATTTTAACTCAATGTTGTAATTACCTGAGGAGCTTTATGCTAATAGATGAGCCCCATCCCCAAGATATTCTGATTTTATTGGTTTTAGTTGCAGCTTGGGCATCAACAAGTTTGAAACACCTCCAGGGGTGTCTAAAGTATAGCCAGTGTTACTGTTGCCCTAGGGCAGTGGTTCCCAACTTGTGGTGCCCAGATTGGTATATCCACTACATCTGGGAACATGTAAGACTTGCAAATTATCAAGTCCCTGATCTACTGAAGAAAAACTCTGGGGATAGAGCCCAGCAATCTGTATTTTAACAGCCTTCTAGTTGGTTCTGAGGCATATTCAAGTTTTGTTTTGTTTTTGAGATAGGATCTTGCTCTGTCACCCAGGCTGGAGTGCAGTGGTGCAATCACGGCTCACTGCAGCCCCAACCTCCCAGACTCAAGTGATCCTCTTGCCTCAGCCTCCTGAGTAGCTGGGACCACAGGTGCACATCACCATGCCTGGCTAATTTTTCTTTCTTTCTTTCTTCCTTTCTTTCTTTTCTTTCTTTTTTTTTTTTTTTGTAGAGATGAGGGTCTCACTATGTTGCCCACGCTGGTCTTAAATTCCTGGCCTCCCAGAGTGCTGAGATTACAGGTGTGAGCTACCACGTCTAGTTGCAAAGTTCTTTGCAACCAGGTGGAAGAGAAAAGAGGAAGCGTGAAGGAGCATATCTCTTTCTTAACTACCTTGGACTAGAAATGACCACATGGGGCCAGCTACATTCAGAGGACTATGAAATGTGACCCTGGCTGGGCAGCCTGTTTCTGCAGTGATCATACACTCTTGAGTTGCCTGCACTGACTCTGAATTCCACGCTAAATCAGGATTGAAAGAAAAGGAAAAACAATTCTAAATTCTAGGTATAACATAGATGGTCAGGGCTCTCATACAAATTACTTGTGTTGATATAGGATAGATGAGGTTCATTCAGACAGAGAAATTGACACATAAAAATTGCGCAAATTTATAACCAATATGCCATGCCTTATAATGTTAGTTTTTCATCAAAGTGATGTAACCCCTGGAGTCCTCTTTCTGACTAACTCTCCTAGATTCACCACCTCCCCAATTCCTTCCCCGCAATAGCTCAACAGCAACTCTAAGGCAAAGATAGAAGATCGTACATCTGTAGGGACATGGCCATCTCAGAAGTCAATCCATAAGAAATTTGCCTACTTGAGACCCCCTGCTATGTGATGATGGAGAGTACAGAGACCTTAAAATTGGGCAGTTTGAGGCCGGGTGAGGTGGCTTATGCCTGTAATCCCAGCACTTTGGGAGGCTGAGGTGGGCAGATCACGAGGTCAAGAGATTGAGACCATCCTGGCCAACACAGTGAAACCCCATCTCTACTGAAAATACAAAAATAAGCTGGGTGTGGTGGTGTGTGCCTGTAGTCTCAGCTACTCAGGAGGCTGAGACAGGAGAATTTCTTGAACCCAGGAGGCAGAGGTTGCAGTGAGCCGAGCTTGTGCCACCGCACTCTAGCCTGGTGACAGAGCAAGACCCCATCTCAAAAAGCAAAAGAAAAAAAAAAATTGGGCAGTTTGATTCACACTCGTGTCCTGGCTTTGCCATTTCTTTCCTTCCTGTGTGACTTAGGGTGAGATACTTACCCTCTCTGAGCCTCATTTTGCTCTTCTCTGAAAGAGATAAAAGTCCTGGCTTGTAGAATTATTGGGACAGCTACATGCAATAAAATGGGTGAAGTGCTTAAAAAATGTCTATGTTTCTAATTCCCCCTTTCTTTTCCTACACTCAGGGTAGGAATATATCCATAGAACACATGCAGATGGATAAGCCAGGTTCTGGTCTCCATTCCAGGAGAATGCCATTTGGATGAATTTTGGCTACAGTGTACGGACATAAAGAATTTGGGTCATTCTTTTTTTTTTTTTTTTTTTTTTGAGACGGAGTCTCGCTCTATCACCCAGGCTGGAGTGCAGTGGCGCGATCTCGGCTCACTGCAAGCTCCGCCTCCCGGGTTCACGCCATTCTCCTGCCTCAGCCTCTCCGAGTAGCTGGGACTACAGGCGCCCGCCACCACGCCCGGCTAATTTTTTTGTATTTTTAGTAGAGACGGGGTTTCACCGTGGTAGAATTTGGGTCATTCTTGTACCCAACAGACCACATCCAGGAAATGTATTCAAGATGCTTTGATTTCATCTGAGGGGTGGCTAAGTACAACCCATTCTTAATAAAGCTATTTATAGTGAGAAGCAATTTGGGTCAGGCCTGCCTTTCTAGTCTGCCTCATTGGCAAAGCGGTAGGTCCCTGACTTCTGTCTCTTATGTGTTCCTTGTGGTTTCTGCTTGCTCTGACTTTGGTGGTGTGTTGCATTTAGATGAGATGCCAAGGAGATAATATGGTCCAGAGAGCTAAGGAACAGCCTGAATGCCTGGGGACTTTGTACTGTCTGTGACAGTTCAGAAAGTGACTCAATTAGCCAGTGGTTCAGAGCAATGAGAACCCATGAACACTTCGTCCGTTTGAGGGTAGAGACCACTCTGGCCACTTGAAAACTTAGACTAGACTATACACCAGCCCTTGAAAGTTAAAGGCTAATTCCAGCTTTATGATTCCTGATGAGGGTCAAGTTGCCAGCGAGGATCTGGTAAGAGGATGAGACCAGGCGATTACTGACACCAATTTTGTGCATCAAAATAAAATGAATTAGTTCTCCAGATATTTTAGATTCTGGGTTTCAGAGTCACCCCAGAACAATAATAAAAGTATGATAACAGTAATAAACAGTAATGAAAAGCACTTATGGGCTGGGTGTGGTGGCTCATGCCTGTAATCCCAGCATTTTGGGAGGCTGAGGCAGGTGTATCACTTGAGGTCAGGAGTTCAAGACCAGCCTGGCCAACATGGTGAAACCCCATGTCTAGTAAAAATACAAAAATTAGCTAGGCGTGGTGGCGCGTGCCTGTAGTCTAGGCTACTTGAGAGGCTGAGACATGAAAATCGCTTGAATCCAGGAGGTAGAGTCTTCAGTGACCCAAGGTGGTGCCACTGCACTCCAGCCTGTGGACAGAGGAAGACTCCATTTGAAAAAAAGAAAAAGGAAGAAAGAAAAGTACTTTTATACACCTATGAAAGTACTTTCTATAGTGTAAGAAGGCTGGTCCTTTCCATTTCCTGGGAACACCATACTTGTCTTGGTTAGAGATCATTTGGAGGCACGAAATTCAAACCCACAGCAAAGTAACAGTTGTATGTGTTATAGTCAGATTATACTCATCTACCTTTCTAAGTCATATAGTCCTGTATCTAAGCGGTGTTTTTCTGCATAGTCTTGACTGGAGCTAAGGGTTGGCAGTCAATTCTTGCTGCCAAGTTTGCGACATGGCTGGGATTGTGTGAGTTCTACAGAAGCCACATGAAAGATAATTCCCATTCCTCCTCCTGCAGCCTGCCCTTAAATTTACAAGGACATGACTTTGGGAGGCTGAGGTGGGTGGATCACGAGGTCAGGAGTTTGAGACCAGCCTCACCAACGTGGTGAAACCCCATCTCTACTAAAAATACAAAAATTAGCCGGGAGTGGTGGCGCACACCTATAATCCCAGCTACTTAGGAGGCTGAGGCAGGAGAATCACTTGAACCCAGGAGGCAGAGGTTGCAGTGAGACAAGATCACGCCACTGTACCACTGCATTCCAGCCTGGGTGACAGAGTGAGAATCTGTCTCAAAAAAAAAAAAAAAAAAAATTACAAGGACATGTTCCTAGCATGGCGTCTCTGGATATTGTGATAAAATTGTCACATGTCATTAACACAGTTCAATTCTGCAACTTGAGTGATTGGACAATCTGATTCCATTGCAAACTTTTTTTTGGCAACCGCATCAGCATCTTCCCAAAATATATTAGAGTTGCCATTGACAGATGGTTTGAGATGGGTCCAAGGAGGCTGTTGACAGATATCTTAAGATGGATCTTATTACATTGACATTGACATAGTTGAAGAATGTCCTGTGGGAAATGTCTTCACAGGCCTGGAGGTTGACAGATCAAGATGGAAGCCCTTCAAGAAAATTGCCAATAAAGAAAGACTGAAAATGGGCATAGCTTTCCCGAGGTAATTCAGCAATATGGATTGAGTCTTAGAAATTCATACCTTTTGACCCTGTATTTGTCTTTTCAAGTTTTAGCTGAAAGTGCTGCTCAGGCATGTGTGCAAAGATTTATGTACAGAGACTTTCATTGCAGCACTAAACATATAATGGTGAAGAACTGGAAATCACCTAAAGTCCTACGGAGGGGGGGGCGGGCAGTTTAAATACACTAGTTATATTTATATCTGTGCATACTATGATTTTAAAAATCAGAATAACTATTTAGGGTGGTCTCAGTTTTGTAAAAGGAAAGAAAGACTGAAAGGAAACATTTTCTAAATGTTAATAGTGACAATCATCTCTGGGTGACAATATCACAAGTACTTTTTCATCATTTCACTTTTTGTATTTCCAGTGAACGTCATGTGAAGGTGTTACTTTCATGTCAGAAAAATACATGCTATTTTAAATTTATGTAAACCAGATTTTTTTTTTTGATGGAGTTTTGCTCTTGTTGCCCAGGCTGGAGTGCAATGGTGCTATCTCAGTTCACCACAACCTCCACCTCGTGGGTTCAAGCGATTCTCCTGCCTCAGCCTTCTTAAGTAGCTGGGATTACAGGCATGCACCACCACACCTGACTAATTTTGTATTTTTAGTAGAGACGGGGTTTCTCCATGTTGGTCAGACTGGTCTCAAACTCCTGACCTCAGGTGACCCACCTGCCTTGGCCTCCCAAAGTGCTAGGATTATAGGCGTGAGCCAGCACACCCCGCCTTAATTGTTATATTTTAGGCTTTACCTAGGTAAATGAACATTTGTTATATAGTCAGCACCTATTGTTTTGTGTTCTATTCTTTACCATCTAAGTAAAACTAACATACACAAAAAATCCGATGAACCTGGACAGTTGTGCATACATTATATTATAATATAAATATATGAAATATTTAATTGTTTGAAATTTGAAAATCAACTTATGTAAGTAACTCTCCTAATCTGCTCTCCACAACAATTTAACTTCTCTTTCTATAGCAGAAATACTACTACATCCTTAAAATCAGGCATCTAGAACTAACTGCCTGAATTCAACTAATTTATCAAATTTTTAAAATATACAAAATATTCTTTAAGCACATGGAATTTAAATTTAACCCAATCCACTGGAGAGAAAGAATAACGGGTTTAAAAGAACCCAGTGGGTGAAAAATCTATTAAGCCTTTAGGAAGCAGCAACAGTAGTGAAAGTGTTTCTGAGATAGATGCAAAAATGAAATTGAAGACGACCATACAACATAAGAGGCTGTGGCTAAGGCGTGACTCGGTGTCCATAATGACAATGACCTCAAGGGAAATTTAGAAGAGTAAACAATGCAGAACCTGCAGTTGTATTTTAACAAGGCCTGCCTCAAACAATTCAAGTCAAAATACCACTTTCATCGAGAATTATTTTTGTTTTTCCATGAAATAGCACAGGAAATATGTTATGAAATTACTTGCCAAGGTCAAGAAAACTCATAATCTTGACAAGTGGGGGAGAAAAAGAATAATTGTGCCTCCATCTAGACCAGTAATTCTCAACTAGGGGCAGTTTTGCCTCTCAGGGAATATTTGGCAATGTCTGGAGTCATTTTTGGTTGTCACAGCTGAGGAGGTGAGGGGAGTGCTGTTGGCATCTAGCAGGAACATCCTACTGTGTGCAGAATGGCCTATGTGATGGTTAATATCAACTGTCACCTTGACTGGATTGAAGGATGCAAAGTATTGTTCCTGGGTGTGTCTGTGAGGGTGTTGGCAAAGGAGATAAACATTTGAGTTGGTGGATAGGGAAAGTCAGACTCACCCTCAATGTGGGTGGGCACAATCTAATCAGCTGCCAGCATGGCCAGAATAAAAGCAGGCAGAAGAATGTGAAAGACTAGACTGGCTGAGTCTCCCAGCCTACACATTTCTCCTGTGCTGGATGCTGCCTCCCTTGAACATCAGACTCCAAGCTTTGGGACTCTTGGACCTTTGACTACCAACTGAAGGCTGCACTGTTGGCTTCCCTAGTTTTGAGTTTTGAGACTCAAACTGGCTTCCTTGTTCCTCAGCTTGCAGACAACCTATTGTGGGACCTCACCTTGTGATGGTATGAGTCAATACTCTTAATAGACAGGAGCAGTGGCTCACACCTGTAATCCCAGCACTTTGGGAGGCCAAGGTGGGTGGACCATGAGGTCAGGAGATGGAGACCATCCTGGCTAACACAGTGAAATGCCGTCTTTTCTAAAAATACAAAAAAATTAGCCAGGCATGGTGGTGGGTGCCTGTAGTCCCAGCTACTTGGGAGGCTGAGGCAGGAGAATGGCATGAACCCAGGACGCGGAGCTTGCAGTGAACTGAGATTGCGCCACTCACTTCAGCCTGGGCGACAGAACAAGACTCTGTCTCAAAAATAAAATAAATAAATAAAAATAATAAAAAAATAAACTCCCCTTTACATATAGATCTATCCTATTAGTTCTGTCTCTCTAGAGAACCCTAATACAGCCTCCTACAACAAATAGTTATCCAACCCAAAATGTCAGTAATGCCAAGGATGAGGAACCTTGGTCTAGAGAGTGACAAATGATCTGAGAAGAAATAACCAAATGCACGACCCTGCCATTCTGCTCTCTCGTTGGGGGGGGAGGGTAGTGAAAGGTAGGGTGTGTCCAGGGGAACTCACTTTTCCAAGCCTGCCTGTACTAGATCCAAGACCAGGTGGAAGAGGATGGCTCCCAACTCCTGATGGCCAACACCTCAGTCATCTCTTTCATAAAGATTAAATGAAAAATTCAAATATCATAACATCTCGATTTCACTGGAACTTATATAGGCAAACCTCCTAGTTTAGCAGACTGTTTTTTTCTCTCTTTATAGAAGTAGAAAGGAGCAAAATACCAGAAGGAAAAGGCTCATTTCAAGAACTTCAAAAACGTGTCCTAGGGTCGAGTAGAAATTGTACCCAATCTCCCATTTCCTTTTGTTTTGCTTTTTCTGGACAATGGGAATTGGGGTCCAGAATATTTAGCCTGAGGTCCACCCTGACCCTCAACTATCAGGCAAACATTAAATTGCATTTAGAGTAAACTGTGCTTTTTAAGGTGGGAAACTCAACTCATGCTTTTCAGAGACTTGCAATGGCAAGGGTTGAAGTGAAAAGGATTTTCTGGTTAACTCTGAGATAACCTGGAATCTCCCATACCCAGGGCATTTTGACTAATTGGAGTTTTCCTGTAATTTACACTTTTTAAGACCTTCTTGACATTAGCAAGGTTTACAGGAAGGGCTACTGACAGTATGAAAAACTCAAATCCAAATTTCCCTTTCTGCATTTCATTCCTGTAATGTTGGAATGTATTAAAAACAAAAGAGTAACCTTTTTTTGTAATGTAACAATTCAACTGGGTGGTTTTTTAAAAAATCTAAAAACAAAACATTCTATGAGTAGAGAAGTGTTAACTGGCCCACAGAACAGCAGTGGAAGATAAAAATGGCGGTTCTGACGGGCAGCCTGTTTCGCATGGACAGCTTTGCATGGCTGTGTCTGTTTTGGAAAGTTTGACTTAAAACATTTGCGTGATTGTTTTGCTAGGAACGAAACACATTAAGGTAAATGCTTTTGCCTGAATCCCCCAATCTCATTGAGACAGGTTTGTATCCAGCCTGGTTATAGCCAGGACTAACTCCTCCCACGTTCTTGCTAATTGGCAGCAGCAGACAGTGTGTGAGCTGGAATATGTGAAAGATGGAGAAAAACAAAAATAAAGCCAGACTCTAAAACTCCAATCATCTTTAATTAGTCAAGAAAAATCAACAGCTTGAGAATGTACACCTACTGAGACAGTGAGAAGGGATGGCTACAGAGTATTTCTGTGTCTAAGGATCTTGTGCCCCTCATTTAATCTTCCCTTGCATTTGTTTGTTCCACATGTTAAAAAATGTTATCCTCTGTTTTTACCAGTGGTAGCAGTGCTTAATTTAGAAATTTTAAAAATGCAGAAATATCCATAATAGATCTGGTGCTACAAGGTCATTCTCCCTGTCTCTGTTTCTTTCCCTGATGGTAGAGAATATCCTATATTGTGAGAATAAAAATGGCCAGAGTCAGATGTCAGTTAATCAGAGTCTACCTAACAGGATGGGTAATCAAAGCACTTTTTTTTTTTTCTGTTTAACAACGTGGAATAGTGAAAACATCATCAATTTTGATTCTCTGGAGACCTGGGCTTAAAATCTTCCATGGCTTTCTAGCTGTGTGACTTTAACAAAAATCAATGTGCTTTTCTGAGACTCAGCTTCCACACTGGTAAAATGGTTTCGTTATAAATACACACACACACACACACACACACATACACATACGTATTTTTTTTTGAGATGGAGTCACGCTGTGTTTCCCAGGCTGGAGTGCAGTGGCGCGATCTCGGCTTACTGGAACCTCCACCTCCCGGGTTCAAGTGATTCTCCTGCCTCAGCCTCCTGAGAAGCTAGGATTATAGGTCCCCACCGCCACGCCCAGCTAATTTTTTATTTTTTGTAGAGACCAGGTTTCACTATGTTGGCCCGACTCGTCTCAAACTCCTGATCTCAAGTGATCCACCCACCTCGGCCTCCCAAAGTGCTGGGATTACAGTCATGAGCCACCATTTTTGTTTTGTTATTACTAGTAGGTAGTGTGTGATAAGGATTAAAGTAAACAATACATGCAAAGCAAATTGTTGGAACTCAATAGATATTAGTCCCATTCCCTGCCCCTCCAAGACACAACACAACACCTCCCATTCACATAATACACAGTTATTTGTTGTTGTTACTGTTGAGTGTTTTGTTGAATACTTTTAGAAAAAAGAGTAAAAACTATTAGAAACCAAACGAATAGTGAAGATTTAAATCAAACAAAGGCAACCTCTGTAGCAAGGTCTAGGGTGGATTTATGACAGTTATGACTCATTGTCTTCAGTTTTCTATGCACAAAGGAAATGAGAACTGGCAGTTCTTCAGGATGACCCTAGCATTCTGCAAGATCCTCAATCATCTCTGAAAAGGGACACTGTGTTCCTTTTTGGTTAGGACTGTTTGGTTGCAAGTAACATAAGCTGCCTCAAGCTGGCTTGCATATGCATTTGGAGGTGTGTGTGTGCATGTACACAAGCCCACGTGCCTGTGTGTGGTGAGGGGGTAGTTCAAAGTGTCTTACGGAGCCAAAACTTGTAGAAACTACTCACTGTATATCTTTTTCATTTTTACTTTCCCTCACACTAGTTTTTGCTTCATGTCCCAAATGGCAGAAAAACTGCTGCCCCACAATTCTAGAGGTTATGTTATAGATCCAAACACATGAAGGGACTGATGCAACCAGAGTTGCCCCCAATTTGAAATTCTCAGAGAAAGAAGCTGATTGGTTTAGCTAAGGTCCGCTGTACACCTCAGCTCCAATCATCTGTGGCTAGGAAGACAGCACTGTACAAACACAGGTGCGGGAGGCTTACTCCTAAGTTCCTGAGGATGGAAATAAAAGAGGAGTTTCAAAGGATGGGGAAAGGCGAGTGTCATTAGGTATAGACACACCAAAGGTGTCATTCCAGTTTAAATAGTAGGGGGGAAAGTGAACTAATATAGAATAATTTTTAACAGCCAGAGTCACAATCTAAAAGGGTTTTGGCTTAGCATGGTGGCTCACACTTGTAATTGCAACACTTTGGGAGGCTGAGGCGGGAGGATCGCTTGAGCCCAGGAGTTTGAGACCAGCCCGGGCAACATAATGAGAACCCGTCTCTACAAAAATAAAAATAAAAACAAATTAGCCTGGCATGGTGGTGCATGCCTGAAGTCCCAGCTACTCAGGAGGCTGAGGCAGGAGGATCTCTTGAAGGAGTTCAAGGTTGCCGTCAGCTATTATCGCACTACTAAACCCCAGACTGGGCAGCAGAACGACATTCTGCCTATTAAAAAATGAAAGTAAGGTTTTTTTTTTTAATATACATACCATAGTTAAGCCAAAAAATTCAATTAGACCAAACTTATTTTACCTTTCATCTCAACTGTAGCAGACACAGATGCTTGCCTACCTAACAGGCTGTTCTCCTTTCTTCTAAGGTGACAGTACTGCCCATTTATTTGGGTGTCTGCTCCATCTTATCAGTCATAGATAACCCCCATCCCTGTGTTTAGATGTACATTAGTCTAATAGGTGCATTGTGATCCTATTTGCTGTCTAGTTATTGGCTTAGACATAGGCATGTGATACAATTCTAGCCACTAAAACTCGATAGACAGTCTGCTGATAGGCCTTTTGCAAAGATTTTTTTATTCTCAGTGATGAAAACAAACTCATAGGAACACTGCTTCCTTTTAGATAGTTTTAGATCTGGCTGTGATGCGTGGGACTGTGGCAGCCACCTTAGGCCCATGAGGGGACCTAGCATGAGAATGGAAGAACTGAAAGATAGAAAGAACTTGAGTCCTTGATGACATCATTTGAGTCACTGGGTTAACCCACCTTGGACTACTTTACTTCTGGGATGCTTGTTATTTGATAGAAGAAGTGTTCTTATTGTTTAAGCCAGTTGAATTAATTTTTAATTTTTAGTTACTTGAATCCCCAAACATCCTAAATGACATACCTCCAAATTAATACAAATCACAAGCCACAAATGAGACATACTTTAATGAGAGCTGACTTGATAGCATGGAGAAAAATTTTGCAAATTCTTAGGAGAAGCTGTCCCTTAGGCAAAAGTTATATTGATATTCGTAGCCAGGAGATCAGAAATCATTTCTAATGCTTCCAGAGCCTTATCAATATACAGAATTTTGCAAGCACAGCAACATTTTTTTTTATATTTATGAAAAAAGCACCTCAAAGGAATTATCTGTTTAAAGTAGCTTTTTTGTGCTTCAAAGTCCTTGCTCCTTCAGACAGAGAGTTGGACAAGTTTAAAGTGGTTTTATTGTGCATTCCACTCGCTCGAGTTTGATAGGCTGTGTTTTCATGACAGGTCTGTCCCAGCACTGGGTGCCTGGGATGCTTTGATGTGGGCTGAGTTTGGACAGCCTAATACTTGGGGAACAATGTGCCGAAATTGAACAAGATCACTTTCTGCCCAGCTGTTCTCCAAAGGCTCAGACATTTTTAGCACTGAGCAAAGAAGCTTGTATTTGTTTTGACGTTCTTGGCAAGGAGAACAATGGTTTATTATCCTAGCACTTTACTAACAAATAAGACTGCCTCCAGCAGAGATAAAATATGGGTCTTGACTTGATTGCATCTCATGTCCAAGGGAATTATCTTCTATTCATTCTGATGCCCTTTCATTATGCAGTGTATCTTTTTGTTCTTTATCCTTACCCTGCAAAGTAACCCCTGGCTTTCACTCTGAGAAGACAGCTTCCTGAAATCACCATGGGCATGGCAGTTTGATTATCTTATAAAACATATACTGTATTTTCACTTCTCCAATTTGATATCTTGGAATTTTTCTGTTTGTTTGTTTGCTTTTGGTTCTCCAGATGTGTACGGTTACTTTCTTCTCTAATTTTTCTGTCTGCTTCCTTTTGGAATTTGTTTATGTTTTTGCTACTGTTTTAGCACACAGAAGTCTTGGCTTTTACATCATACCTACATTTAAGAGGACTGTCCGGATGCTTTTCTTCGCCCATATGGAGAACTGTATTACACAGAACAATAGTTTTCTTCAAAACAAAAGGAATTTTTAATATTTTCATGAAAACACTTCTATTTCTCTCCCTATTCTTTGCCTTCCAAAAGATTTAAAAAATTAAACCTTTTTTAAGTGTCACATATGCAGATGTGTGTATGGGTCAATGCATTTTCACAAAGTGAGCACAGCTGTGTAACAATTGTCCCCTCATGTCCCCTCACTGTCACTGCCTGCCTGTTCCCAAAGGTAACCACTATTCTGACTTCTATCATCAAGCTAAATTTTTCCTCTTTTGCTCAACATTACAATTGTATAATTCAATCGTGTTGTCATGGATAATAGTAGTTTCATTTTTACTACTGCATACCATTCCACTGGATGACTACACTACGATTTATGTTGATGGCCATTTGATTTGCAAATTTGGGGCTATTACAAGTAGTACTGCTATCACATTTTTGTATGTCTTTTGGTGAATATATGTCCACATTTTTCTGTACCTGGAGGCAGAATTAATGGGGAAGAGGGTATGTATATATTCACTGTCGGTAGGTTGTCCCAATTTATATTTCTGCCAAGAAGGTATGAAAGTCCTGTATCAGTTCAAATACTTGCCAGCACTTGGTATTATTGGTCTTTTAATGATAGCAGTTCTGTTAAGTGGGTGGCAGAATCTTGTTGGTCTTATTTTGCATATTCCTGATGAATAGTAAGATTGCATACCTTTTATGTTTATTGGCATTTGGAGATCCTCCTCTGTGAAGTGCTTAGAACAGTTTTCATCCTTTTTCTGTTGAGTGTTATATATATTTCTTATTAATATTTAAGACTTCTTTATATAATACGGAAATGAGTTCTTTGTTGGATATATGTATTGCAAATACTGTCCCCCACTCTGTGGATTGCCTTTTTACATTCTCATCGAATCTTTTAATAAATAGAAGTTGTTAATTTTTAAAAAACTTTTTACGATAAAATCATTTTATAGTACAAAAATAATACAGAGAGTGCCTGTATACTTTTTACCCAGCATTCCCTAATAGTAACATATTACTTAACCAGAGTACAAAAAATTAATACTGCCACAATACTATTTACTAATCTGCAGACCTTAATCCCCACTTTGTCAACTGTCCACTAATGCCCTTTTTACAGTTCAGGATCCAACCTAAGATTCCTACATTGACTAAAATTGTCATGTATCCTTGGTCTCTTGCAATCTGGGGTGATTCCTCAGTTTTTCTTTGTCTTTTTGAAGTCAACACTTTTGAAGAGGTATTTTGGAGAATATCTCTCAATTTGGGACTCTCCAATGTTTTCTCATAATTAGCAAAACTATTCCAATAATTAGTAACTATAAACATGGCATATCTAAGAAATTTTGGTTTACTTTGTCTTTTTTTAAGTCAGGTTTTTGAGTATGATTTATATTCACATAGAGTACAATTCACCCTTGTTAGTGTATAGTTCTGAATTTTGACAAATATTTCCAGTCATGTAATAACTATCACAATTGAAAAATAGAACAGTCCCATTAACCCCCTAAAATTCCCTCATGCCCCCCACTCCTTTTTTTTTTTTTTTTTTTCTCAAGACAGAGTCTTGCTCTGTCGCCCAGGCTGGAGTGCAGTGGCGTGATCTCAGCTCACTGCAAGCGCCACCTCCTGGGATCACGCTATTATCCTGTGTCAGCCTCCCCAGTAGCTGGGACTACAGATGCCCACCCACCACACCCAGATAATTTTTTGTATTTTTAGTAGAGACGGGGTTTCACGGTCTTAGCCAGGATGGTCTCAATCTCCTGACCTCGTGATCCACCCACCTCGGCCTCCCAAAGTGCTGGGATTACGGGCATGAGCCACCGTGCCTGGCCCCCTCATGCCCCTTTTTAGTAAACCTCTTCCCCTACTCCAGCCTGTGGCAACCACCTATCTCAGGGGTCCACAACCCCCAGGTCATGGTATCAGTTTGTGGCCTGTTATCACCTGGCTGCACAGCAGGAGGTGAGTGGCAGGTGAGTGAGCATTACCACCTGAGCTCTGCCTCCTGTCAGATCAGCAGTGGCATTAGATTCTCATAGGAGCACAAACCCTATTGTGAACTGCACATGCAAGGGATCTAGGTTGTGTGCTCCTTATGAGAATCTAATGCCTGATGATCTGAGGTGGAACAGTTTTATCTTGAGACAATCCCCCTTACCCCACCCTGTGGAAAAGTTGTCTCCCATGAAACTGGTTCTGGGTGCCAAGGAGGTTGAGGACTGCTGACCTGTTTTTAATCCCTATAGTTTTGTTTTTTCCAGAATTGACATATAGAGTCATACAGAATAGAACCTTCTGAGTCTGGCTTATTTCACTTAGAATAATGCATTTGAGACACTTTATTTGGTTGTATCAGTAGTCTGTTCTTTTTCATTGCTTAGTAGTATTCCATTGAATGGATGTACCACAATTTGGTTATTTTTTTGTTTGTTTCAATGATTTTACTCTGGTTATGTTACTGTTAGAGAAAGCTGGGTAAAGAATATATAGGCACTAACTGGTTTATCCATTCACCAGTTGGTGAACATTGAGCTGTTTCCAGTTTTTGGTAAAGTTTTGACTTCTGTACAAATAAAGCCATTATAAAATTTGTATAGAAGTCTGTGTGGACGCAAGCTTTCATTTATCTTGGGTAAATACGTGGCGATGGAATTGCTGGATCATATGGTAAATGTTTATATATAAGTAATTGCCAAACTGTTTTTCAAAGTGGCTGTACCATTTTGCATTCTCACTCTCAACATATGGGAGTTCTAGTTGCTCCATATCCTTGATAGCACTTGATATTGTCAGTTTTTCTCATGATTAGATTGAGGTTATGCTTTTTTTTTTTTTTTTCCAAGAATAACACTGACATTTTGCTTTTCTCAGTGCATCATATCAGAAAGTATAGGATGCTGATATCGTTACTGGTCGGGTTAACTTTGATTAAGGTGATATGTGCCAGAATTCACAGTAAATTTACTATTTTTTCCTTTATAACTAATAAGTATCCTGTAGGGACATACTTTAGGACCATACAACTATCCCATTTCTCATTCTACCTTTACCTACTAATTTTGGCATCCTGAAATGATTTGTGCTCCTGGTAATTATTACTCTGTTGTTGCCTATGATGATTTTCTATATCTATAATTCCCTTTGCACTTATTAATTGGAATTCTGTGTAAGGAAGTGGTGTCCTTTTGCCACCATTTATTTATTAAATTATACCGATGTGGACTCAAGGATATTGATTTTATTTTATGGGTTACAATTCATTTCTTTCATATTTATTTTGTTTTTCAAATGGTCCCAGGATTAACCATTGGGAGCTCTTTCAGGTTGATTCCTATCAATATCACCTCGTTTACTGGTTGTAAACTTACTTTCAGGTCCCACAATATGCTCCAGGCTCATCTTCTATTTTCCCTGTCCATGCTCTGGAGTCAACCATTTTTCCAAGGATTTCTTGTTCCTTTTATTGTAAGATGATATTTATAAATCAAGATCTTGGTGCTAGCTTTGCTCATTGTTACTGAGGTTTCAGTGCTTCTAGTCCCTGTCAACAGAAAGAGCTAGGAAGTATATCATATATGTAGAACACACACATACATATAGCTATGTTTATTTTTATATCTATGCATTCTGTGTGAGTGCATATTAAAAGCCATGAATTCATACTGATGGTATAGGTTATAATCTAACACCACAGAGTTTCTTTGACTCTCATTTCCCTCATTTTTATCTTCTTTCTCTGATAGTGAAAAACCTGTCATTATCTACAATGTATTTATTTGCTCAAAACTAGTATAGACATCAAATGCTTTCATAATTGCTAAACTTTATAAGAAGCAAATGTACTTAACCTTTAACCTCATAGCCTTTAGAAGAAGCAAATGTACTTAACTATAGTACAATATTTCTATATGGTTCTTTTTGTCTTTAGCTTTACAATATATAACCAGAATTCTATTTTCCAAAGTGACTTAGTTTTTTTCTACCTACCACCTTCAGTGTTCTTAGTCCAGAAGTTCTTAGTTTTGATAGTCATAGTTATCCATCCACCAGGAATTGATTTTTTAAGATTACAAACCATAAGTACACAACTGGGTACATTTTCACATATTAAATATCCTTGTGTAACCAGCACTTCAGAAGCTCCCTCTTACTTCCAACCACAAACCCACTCCTTATGGCAACCATCATCCAAATTCTAATGCAATAGCATATGTTTCCATGTTTTATGTAAATAGAATAATGTATGTTTTGGTGTGTGTATCTGCCTTCTGTTGATCAACATTATGTTTGTGACATTCATGTTATTACATGTAATTATAGTTTATTGTCATTGCTGTTTAGTAGTCCATTGCATCAATACACAAAAATTTACTTATCAATTTCAACATTGACAAGAATTTGAGTGGCTTCCAGTATGAACATGTAAGCTAGTATGACACTATATTATTAAACATGTCTTCGGGGAATGTATGTATGTATTTTTGGGGGGTATCCTAGAAATAAAATTGTCTGCATTATAGGGTATGCATATGTTCAACTTTCATAGATCCATTCAAATAGTTTGCAGTGCTATAAGCAGTTCCAGGTTGTCGCACATCTCAGCCGACACTTAGTATTGTCTACCCTTTACATTTTACCCATTTTTGTAGATGTGACATCATATCATAGTTAGCATTTCTCTGATGTCTAATTAAGCTAATCATTTTTTCCATATAGTTATTGGCCATTAGGCTAGCTTCTTTGTAAAGCCCATTATTTTGCTCATTTTTCTATTTTTTCTTTTTCTTTCTTTTCTTTTTTTATTTTTTGAGAGCTTTATCACCCAGGCTGGAGTACAGTGGCACGATCTCACCTCACTGCAACCCCCACCTCCTGGGTTCAACTGATTCTCCTGCCTCAGCCTCCCAATTAGCTGTGACTACAGGCACGCACCA
This sequence comes from Symphalangus syndactylus, assembly GCF_028878055.3. NCBI lineage: Eukaryota > Metazoa > Chordata > Mammalia > Primates > Hylobatidae > Symphalangus > Symphalangus syndactylus. The sequence goes on from NC_072428.2 coordinate 20,440,853, forward strand.
CCATACCCAGTTATTTTTTTGTATTTTTAGTAGAGATGGGGTTTCGCCATGTTGGCTAGCCTCTCAATGTGCTGGGATTACAGGCATGAGCCACCATGCCCAGCTCCATTTTTCTATTTTTCTATTGAGTCACTGGATTGTATGTTTGTTTTCTTACTGAATGGTGGAAGTTATTTATGCATTCTGAATATGAGTCCCTTTTTTGGAATTACGTGTTGTAGATATTTTGTCCCACTCTTTGAATTGCCTTTTCACTCTTTTAATTATGCCTTTAAATGAAAAAAAGTTTTTAATTCTAATATAGTCCAATTTATAAAGGTTTCCATCGTGTTTATCAATTTTAATTCCTTTAAAAAAACTACAAGATCACAAAGATATTCTCCTGTTTTTAACTTTTAGAAGACATATTTTGTTTTACCTTTCAAGTTACACTGCATTCCTCTAGAATTGTCTTTTTTAATTTAAGGAAATAGTTTATTATTTAAAATATCTTAGAAAAATCATGTAAAATCATCAATTTTATGACAAAAAAAATTTTTTTTTTTGAGACAGAGTCTCGCTCTGTCACCCAGGCTGGAGTGCAGTGGTGCAATCTTGGCTCACTGCAAGCTCCGCCTCCCAGGTTCACGCCATTCTTCTGCCTCAGCCTCCTGAGTAGCTGGGACTGCAGGTGCCCGCTGCCACTCCTGGCTACTTTTTTTTTGTATTTTTAGTAGAAACGGGGTTTCACAGTGTTAGCCAGGATGGTCTCAATCTCCTGACCTCGTGATCCACCTGCCTTGGCCTCCTGAAGTGCTGGGATTACAGGCATGAGCCACCGTGCCTGGCCAACAAAATTTAAAATTTTTAAATTGACAGATAACATTTTAGCTGTTGTATTGTGTACAACATAATTAGAATTGCTTTTTATGTGTGATGTAAGGGTAGGGATCAAGATTTTATTTTTTTCCATGAAGATTTACTATTGCTCCTGAGCAAGTTACTAAAAAAAACTTGTTTTCCATCTTATTGTAAGTTAAATGATCACGTATGTGTGTATAAGTTTCTGGACTCTAGTTCTATGTCTCTGGTCTATTTGTATACTCTTGTAAGAATTCCACATTTGTAAATCTTGCATTGTAGTAAGCATTGTACCTGATAGTGTCAGTCCTACAGCTCTGTTCTTGAATATTATTTTGGCTGTGCTTAATCCTTTACATTTCCATACGCATTTTAGAATCAGCTTGTTAACACCAGCCAAATGCATATTCTCATACAAAGCTACTGGGTTTTTACTTTAGCTTGCATTGAATCCATATGTCATTTTGGGGGCATTGTCGTCTTTACAATACTGTGTTTTCCAATCCATGAAGATGGTATATCCATCTATTTATTTAGGTTTTCTGTAACTTTATTTCTTAGTAGTGGATATTTTCTAGTTATCTTTTTGTTATTGATTTCTAGTTTAACTGCACTGTATTCTAACAACATATTCTGTATGCTCTCAATTATTTTGAATATTTTGAGATTTGCTTTGTCCATTCATATTGTCAAGTTTTGGTAAATGTTCCATGTTCGTTTGACATTTATATTCCTCATTTGTTGGGTGCAATGTTCTACATAAGCAGTTTATTAATTATGCTGTTCAAATATTCTCTATCCTTACTGATTTTTGTCTACTTCTTCTATTATTTCCTGAGACATAGATTTATCTGTTTTCCCCTTTTCTTATGCTAATTTTGCTTTATATTTTGAGGCTGTGTATTACATGTTGGAAAATACAGGCCAGGTGCAGTGGCTCACGCATGTAATCCCAGCACTTTGGGAAGTTGAGGCAGGCAGATCGCTTGAGCCCAAGGTTCAAGACCAGCCTGGGCAACATGTGAAACCTCATCTCTACAAAAAATACAAAAATTAACCAGGCATGGTGGCGTGCACCTGTAGTCCCAGTTACTTGGGAGACTGAGGTGGGATAATTGCTTGAGCCCAGGAGGCTGAGGCTGCAGTGAGCTGGGTTCACACCACTGCATTCCAGCCTCAGCAACAGAGCAAGACCTTGTTTCAGTAACAAAAAAAAGAAAAAGAAAAAAGAAAGAAAAAAAATTTAGACGTGTTATACCTTTTCAATGGATTAATCCTTTTCTCATTATAAGATGTCCTTCTTTATCATTACTAATGCTTATTACATTAAAGTTTACTTTTTCTGAACAGATGTGGTGGCTCACACCTGTAATCCCAGCACTTTGAGAGGCCAAGGCAAGAGGATACCTTGAGGCCAGGAGTTTGAAACCAGCCTAGGCAATATAGTGAGATCTCATGTCTACAAAAAATAAAAATTAACCAGGCATGGTGGCATGCATCTGTAGTCCAGCTACTTGGGAGGCTGTGGATCGGGGGATGGCTTGAGCCCAGGAGGTCCAGGTTGTAGTGAGTCACAGTCTTGCCACTGCACTTGAGCCTGTGCAACATAGTGAGACCTCATCTCAAAAAAAAAAAAAAAAAAAAGAGTTTACTTTTTCTGATACGTGACTATATTATCCTTATTTTTCCTAATGCTTGTGTGGTGTATTTTTTCCAATTGTTTAGAGCCAGCCTTTCTATGCCCTTATATTTAAGATATATTTCTTATAAGTAGCAAATAGTTGAGGATTTTTAAAAAATCCAATTAGACAATTTTTACATTTTAATTGTAGTACAGTCACTCTACATTCATGGAAATACTGAAATAATAACTTATTTGGGTTTAAATCTATTATATGATTTATCTTTTCTTTGTTCTATATTCCTTTTCCTCTCCTTTGTTGTCTTCTTTTGAATTGGTCAAGTATTTTTTTTATCTTCCATATCCCCCTTCTATTGGCCTTTTAGGTATGTATTCTTTTATCTCCTTTTTAAGTGATCACCTTAGAAATTATACCATGCATTCCTGATTTATGATAGTTTAGTATTAATTAGTATTTTTACTACTTCCTGGACAATGGAAGAACCTTAGAATACATTAACTCCACTTATCTCCCTCCACCCAGGTGGGTTTTGGTAGACAGTTATGAAGATAAACTAGTAGTCTGCCAGCTAAGAAGACATTGTAGGTACTTAAAACAGCAAGTCTGTGTGTGATGATCTCCTTTGCCCTCTCCAACACATTCTTTCTTTTTTTTGTGAGGCTGACCACTTGGATAACTGCATCACCAAGGTGGCTTTGTCCTCTCCCTGTCTGTTTTGTAGCTAGTGGGAGGGACTGGCAAGAGACTGCAAGATTAGAGCAGTTGGAATACTTATTCGCTCCTTCCCATCATCCCTGCAAGCCTGCCATGGTTCTGACTGCAGCTGCATCCTCCTACAGCTCCAACCTCATATGACCCCTCTTCCAAGATCTGACTCCTGCAAGAGTCTGGTCTGGAAAAAGTTGCAATAATATTCCACATCCACTAGCTGTCCAGTACACATATACTAAAACCCACACCCTCATTGTGATCTATGAGATATTAGCTGATTTGGCCTCTGTCTGCTAATCGGACCTCAGCTGTACTTTCTCACTCATTTACTGCTTCTTTGTCAAATAGTCCTTTTTTTCCCTGTCCAGAAAACATGTCAAGTTCCCTCCAGCCTCTGGGCTTTTGCAATTGCTGTTTCCCTTCTTGGGCACATTTTCCTTCTCATCATCCATTGTTGAGTTTCGGCTCAACAATCACATTCTTAGAGAAGGCTTTAATAGTTACTGTCTCTAAAGGGGCTTCCTTTTTCTGTTTCTTACGTATTACTGGAAGTTTGCCCCCTGCAGGACTTATTGCTGTCTGGAGAATTTTCTTTATTTATTTGTTGACTTCTGTATTATCTGCCTGCCTCCTCTACAATGTAGACAGAGGGATACTTTGTCTGTCATATTCACCAGAGTATCTTTAGCACCTGGAAGAAACATAATAGATGCTTGATCAATATTTCTTGAATGAATGAATGAACTTACCTTTCTGTCTGGCTCCCAAACATCCCCCCTCCTCATATATACATTCAATCCTTTATCACCCTGTATTAGGCCAATTCTTGCATTGCTATAAAGAAATACCTGAGACTGGGTAATTTATAAAGGAAAGAGGTTTAATTGGCTCATGATTCTGCAGGCTGTACAGGAAGCATAGTGGCGTCTGCTTCTGGGGAGGCCTCAGGAAGTTTCCAATCATGGCAGAAGGTGAAGGGGGTGCAGGCATGTCATACAGCAAAAGCAGAAGCAAGAGGCAGGGAGGTGCCACACACTTTTAAACAACCAGATCTTGCAATAACTCACTAACTATCACAAGCCAGCATCAAGGGATGGTGCTACACCATTCATGAGAAATCCACTCCCATGACCAATCACCTTCCACTAAGCCCAACCTCCAACACTGGGGAGTACAACTCAACATGAGATTTGGGTGGGGACATATATCCAAACTGTATCACATCCCCCATTTCTCACTCACCAACAAATATGGACTTTTCCAGAAAAGACCATTAGGCTAATGACAACAAATGACTTACTTGGGGAAAGCTTCCTATAGGAAGTGGCATCTGATGTGGTCTTCAAAGACAGGCAGGGAACTTCTACATAGAGAATCATGCAGCAATGAATTCAAGTCTAAGAATACAAAAAACCAAACTGAACCAAAACAGAAGACAAAATTCTAGACCAAAATATTAATTTTATTTTATATTTTGAGACAGAATCTCACCCTGTTGCCCAGGCTGGCATGCAGTGGCACAATCTCGGCTCACTGCAACCTCCGCCTCCCAGGTTCAAGAAATTATCCTGCCTCAGCCTTGAGAGTAGCTGGGACTACAGGCACGTGCCACCATGTCCGGCTACTTTTTTTGTATTTTTAGTAGAGACGGAGTTTCGCCATGTTGGCCAGGCTGGTCTTGAATTCCTGGCCTCACATGATCCGCCCACCTCGCTCTTCCAAAGTGTTGGGATTACAGGCATGAGCCACCAAACCCAGCCCCTAAATATTTTTTTAAATGAAAACATTTAGATTTTGTTAGTTTTCTAGTGCTGTGTAACAAATTACCAAACACTTCACAGCTTAAAATACTCATTTATTCCCTTACAGTTCTGTAGGTTAAGAGATCAGGCAGGTTCTTCTGGGCTCTGCTCAATGTATCCCAAGGTTGAAAACAAGGTGGCAGTCAGCTGGGCTCGAATCTGAAGGCTCTGAAGAAGACTGCACTTTCAGACTCATTCAGGGTGTTGGCAGAATTCAGTTCCTTGAGGTTGTAGGAATGAGATCCCTGTTGTTGGCTGCTTGTCAGCTGGGAGTCTCTCTCAGCTCCTTGAGGCCATTCACCTTCATTCTTGCACAGCCACCTCCATCTGCCAGCGAGCAACAGTGTGTCAAATCATTCTCCTGCTTCAAATCTCCTTAACTTCTTCTGCCTTCCTCTACTTTAACGGCTTGTGTGATTACATTGGGCCCACCCAGCTAATCCAGGAAAATCTTCCTATCTTAAAATCAACTGATTGGTAACCTTAATTATAGCTGCAAAGTCCTTTTACCTAGGTAGCATAACATGTTCATGTGAGTAATGCCAGGGACAAAGGTAATGGGGGCCAAAATCATGTCTACCATAGATACAAACATGGAAAAACAAAACTGGCTTCTGGAAGGAACTGAAGAACCCTAAAGACAAATCTAGTCTCCCAAGGATAAAAAAAGCACTACCATTTTGATTTTGGAGATAAGCCCTACCTTCTCTCTTTTTAGATGTTCATCAGCTTTTCAATGGAATCTGAAATTAAAAATTTGTTATAAATTCTTATGAAGACATAATCTGAAATTGTATGTTCAACTGGTTAAAGGTAACCAGGATCTAATAATTTGTCAAAGGGGATGAATATGGGATGCTTTTCTTGACTGCCTGAAACGCTTCTTAATCCAGAGCTTCTCTAAGTGTGGCCACATAGTGGCTTAGAAATACTCATTCGGCCAGGCATGGTGGCTCATGCCTGTAATCCCAGCACTTTGGGAGGCCGAGGAGGGCAGATCAGGAGGTCAGATCGAGACCATCTGGCTAACGTGGTGAAACCCCGTCTCTACTAAAAATACAAAAAAAAATTAACTGGGCGTGATGGTTGGCGCCTGTAGTCCCAGCTACTCGGGAGGCTGAGGCAGGAGAATGGCATCAACCTGGGAGGCGGAGCTTGCAGTGAGCCGAGATTGTGCAACTGCACTCCAGCCTGGGCGACAGAGCAAGACTCCGTCTAAAAAAAAAAAAAAAAAAAAAAAAAGCCCATTCATAGGGGCACCCAATGAATAAGAATTGCTGGAATGAAACGAGTCTGCGTTTCTAACACACTCTCCAGGTGATCTTTAAGCCCCCAAAGTTTGACTCCCACAGCTCTCTTCTTTCCCCCGTATTACAGCAAAATGCAATCGTCCCAAGTACCCAAAAGAGGTCTCAGACCATTGCCTTAGAGAAATGCAAGGAGAGCTAACAATTTCTAGCTCATGAGGATGGCCTCTTGACTTCCATGTTAAGTCAAGGGGTACCTCAAACCCTGGAGATGAGAACAGGAGAGTGGAGAGGCGAGGGAGTTAGCATGGACAAGTGAGTGCCTGTTATGTGCAGGGAAGCAGGTTTTCTACTCACAGATGACACGGGCATGTGGATGGATACACAGTATGAATTTCTCCTAGGCTGGCCCGTCTGACTTCATAGATGGGGCTCTTCCCTTCTCCTGACAGTCAGGAGAGATGTTTCTGCCCATGTCCTCTGAACTCTTGCCTCATCTCAGGAAGTGGAGCCAAGCCCTGAGGCAGCTTCGACCTCAGGAATGTCACAGGCACAGGTGTTTCTGGATTTACTGAACTCTTGCCTTGAAGCCAAAACAGCTGGGCTTACTGCAGCCCATTTATCCTGCTCCTTTTCTGCCCACTTTTCTCACTCATCTCTGACCCAAGGCTTGTGGTAAAGCACATCAGCATAGACTTGGGTGCAGGTAACAGCTGCCTGGAGGTGCCTGGGGATGTGTAAATTCAGGGCTGTCACCTCATTCCTCATTTAGGCAGCTGGCCAGCACCTGAGGGATTTTTCTGGATCTGCCAAGCACACATCTGAAGCTGAGAGCAGAGAGAGGGTAGGAGAGCAGGGAGGCAGCTGGGTGTTGAGGAAAGAAGGCTTTGAAAGCAACAGACCTAGACTTTGAACCCACACCTGCCACTTCCCGTATGACAATGGGCAAGTCACTTACCCTCCAAGGGCCTCATTTTTTCTCTTTAAGAGAGGGGCCTGTGACCTATTTCTTGCAGGTTTGTGTTGTGGATTAAGAGAAATGCTATGAAAGTGTTTTGTTAAAATGATTGTCACATAGTAAGCCTCTTTTTTGTTAGGGTCTTTTCTCCAATATTAAAAGCTTGCTTTGGCAAGTTACTTCCCCTCAGTGCCTCAGTTTCTTCATTTGTAAAGCAGGGACAATCATAGTATCTCACGGGGTAGTTGTGAGGCTTAAACGAGTTAATATATGCAAAGCTCTTTAGAACAGTGCCAACACATTGAAAGTTTTCAAGATGCATGAATTTTTAATTATATACCTACTTACAGTCACAACTCCTTTAGGGTCATAGGGGATGTTATGGAGAAGGCTGGAAACCTGAGAATCCAAGATAGGCCCAGTCTCTTTACAGACGAAAACGCAACCACCTGTCTTGATTCAGGCTGCTATAACAAAGTGCCATTGTGTTAGTCCATTTTGCATTCCTATAGAGGAATACCTGAGACTGGGTAATTTATAAAGGAAAGAGGCTTTATTTGGCTCACGATTCTGCAGGCTATACAAGCATGGCACCCACATCTGCTTGGCCCTGGTAAGGCCTCAGAAAGCTTACAATCGTGAAGAAAGGCAAAGAGGGAGCAGGTGTGTCACATGGAGAAAGAGAGAACAAGAGAGAGAAGAGGTCCCAGTCTCTCTCTCTTTTTTTTTTTTTTTTTTTTTAACAACCAGAGAGATCTCATGTGAACTTATTATTGTGGGGAGGGCATCAAGATATTCATGAGGGATCCACCCCCATGACTCAAATACCTCCCACTGGACCCACCTTCAACATTGGAGGTCACATTTCAGCATGAGATTTGGAAGGGATAAACATGCCAACTATATCGGCTGTAAACTGGGTGGTTTATAGACCACAAAAATTTATTTCTTGCAGTTCCAGAGGCTGCAAGTCCAAGCTCTGGGCTCCAGCACGGTCAGTTCTAGTGAGGGCCCTCTTCCTGGTTACAGAGTGCCAACTTCTCCTTGTATCTCCACATGGCAGAAAGAGGGCAGGGCAAGAAATCTCCCTGGGGTCCCCTTTACAAGGGCACTCATCCCATTCATGAGGGCTCCACCCTTATGACCTAATTACCTTCCAAAGGACCCACCTCCAAATACCATCACATTGCGAATTCGATTTTAACTTATGAGTGTTAGGGGGACACCAATATTCAGTCCATCCCACTACCCTTCTGATTTTTCAGACAAGTCCTCCTTTTTTGTCTGGAATGGAAAGAGCCTTTTCTTGCAGAGAAGGCCCAGCTAACTCCCTTCTTTTACGACACAAGTTCAAGTGTGCAGACAAATTATATTAATTATCTACTGCTACATAATAGATTACCCCAAAACATAGTGGTTGAAACCAAACTTTTATTATCTGTGGATTTCTGTGGGTCAGGAGTCTGGGAACACTTCAGTTGAATGGCTGACTCAGGCTCTCTCATCTGGTTGCAGCTAAGGTTTTGGCTGGAGCTGCAGTCCTCTGAAGGCTTGGTGGGGTAAGGGAGCTGTTCCTGAGATGATCACTCATTTGTCATTTGGCAGGAGGTCTCGGTTCCTAACCATGGGCATCGCTTCTTAGGCTATTGGAATGTCCTTACAAAATGGAAGCTGGCTTCCCACAGAGCAAGATGGAAGAGGGACTGAGATGGAAGCTGCATTATCTTTGTCTTTTATGATGTAGCCTCAAAATTAACACATCTTTTCTGCAATTTCTACTCATTGGAAGCTAGTCATTAGGACCAGCCCACGTTCAAGAGGAAGCGTTGTCAAAGAATTTGAGGTCATATTTAAAACGTCCTTATATTTAAAATACCAATAATGATAGATATTAAATACATGGCAGATTAGGGAAGGAGGTTGATTTCCAAACGAGCCATGGTCTTTGTTCTCTATCCTTTTAATTCAGAGTGTCTTCGTTCAATGTCCTTTTTTGTCTGTCCAGTTGACCCTTCCTGGAAAGAGATTTGAAATTTCCAGTTTCCAACAATGTTGAAAACAGGCCTGGAAATGGAAGGAAGAGAAAATTGTTATGGCTCATACCACAAACTCTTATTGAATGCCTTCATTATGCTGCGTCCTACTTGGGCATTAGAAGTAAAGCAAAGAGTAACACAAATCTCTGCTCTTGGGGTACCTGCTGTCTAGTGGAGAGAGTAATAGAACATAAGAATAAAACAGGATAAGGTGGTCTTTACCTCACCCCCTATTTTCCATGTCTATATCCTTTTCTTTCCCAGAAATTATCACAAATAGGATTTTCTCAGGTATTTGTTTGTTTTACTTATTTATTAGTGTTTCTTCCCACTGTATTCCTAGGACCTAGCCCAGTGGCTGCTATATGGAAACACTCAGTAAATACTTGTGAATGAATAACTGTGATGAGGTAAGCACAGTGAACTATGGCAGCAAGCAGGAGGGATGCCCAACTCAGCCTTGAAGGAGGCTTTCCTGGAGGAAGCAATCCCGTGTTGAGATTTGAGGTGAGAATTGGAGTTAGCAGGGTGGAGCAAGGGCATGTTGTTCCCACCCTCCAGGTACAGCATTCCAAGCTGAAAGAGAGCCCAGTGCATCCAAGGGGCTGCAAAGACTTCCGTATGCTGGAGGAGAGAAGCAGGGGTTGGCAGAGGGTGGGGTTAGGAGAGTGGAGGGAGGATTGCAGAGGGAGGAGTGAAAGATAAGGGAAAGATACAGCAGGATCAGGTTATTAAGAACTTACCAGCAGGGCACAGTGGGTCATCCCTGTAATCCCAGCACTTTGGGAGGCTGAGGCAGAGGGAATACTTGAGCCCAGGATTTCAAGACAAGCCTCACCATAGCCAGACACCATCTCTAAAAAAATAAAATAAAAAATTAGCCAGGCATAGTGAGATGGGAAGATTGCTTGAGCTCAGGAGTCAAGGCTGCCATGAACTGTGTTTGTGCCATTGTATTTCAGCTGGGTGACATAGTGAGACCCTGTCTCAAAACAAATAACAAACAAAAACTTGTGAGAAAATCTGAGGAATAGAAACTTCATCGTAAAAACAATGGGGAACTATTGAAGGTAATGAAGTAAGGCAGGGGTCCTCAACCCCAGGGCCATGGACCGGTACTGGTACAGCAGGAGGTGAGCGGCAGGGGAGTGAGCATGACTGCCTGAGCTCCACCTACTAATGCTGTGGCTGATCTGACAGATTCTTACAGGAGTGTGAACCCTATTGCGAACTGTGCATTCGAGGGATCTATGTTGTGTGCTCTCTATGAGAATCTAATGCCTGATGATTTGTGGTGGAACAGTTTCATCCCAAAACCATCCCCCCACCATTCATGGAAAAACTGGCTTCCACGAAACTGGTCCCTGGCGCCAAAAAGATTGGGGGCGACTGAAGTAGGGGAATGACAAGGCCAGGTACCAAAGTCTTTGAAGTTCTAGCAAGGATGTGAAGGGCCACCCCAGGTTCCCCTCTAAGGTTTGAGAATGGGGGTTATATATGCCCCAAGAGCTAGAATCCAGAGGGTAACACTGCAGAAGGTATTTCTGGACAATCTTTCTGTAGGGTGCACAGCCTCCCAGACCCATCTCGTGGTGAGGGGCTAGTGTCCTACCATGGGGGCAGGTGCATGGTGCACCAGATGCCTCAGGCCATGAGGTCAGGTCTCACTAGGCCCCCACCCAGAGGCCCTCACAGCATGCAGAAAGTAAGCCCTGGCTCTTCCGTGCTCCCTGGCTGCCTTTCAAAAGCAGAGTTGCTCCTCGAACCTAGTTATTATACTAGAGCTTAGAGACTATGAGTTGGAAAACACATTTTTTCTACAACATAAGAAAATGTGCTGCTTCCTAGGCACCCTCCTCCCCACTGGCGCCTCTAGTGTGGCACCCCCTCCACACTGGAATGTGCGGAATAACAGAAAAGCAGTTTTCTCTTAGAGGCATAGGGAAAATGGTTTGTTTACTTAGAAGAAAATCATAACTTGTTCTCTTTTTTCCCCCAGAGGAAAATTAAAACTCTCACACATTTAATCTTTTCAATCCTTTGTTCGTCTTGTACTTTTGAATCAAAACACAGGCACGGGGAAAGTTAGTGCTAGTTGATGAAGAGGAAATCTTAGTTGAAGGGTTAGATCTACTGGCCTAACTATAGGGATTCTGAACTCAAATTACCCATCCAATGTCTCCAAGGCAAGAATGTGATCATTGGGCCACAAAGCCAAATGACACGTCTTTCACAGGAGAGAAGATGGTGTTGATTATATATGGTGTGTTTAGCTTGCAGGGTCATTGGAGTGGGGGGACAGGCAGTAGATAAGGATAAAGTGTGAAAAATTCAAACAATCTCCAAAGCAAGCTCGAAATAATCCTTCCTTTGGAGACCTGGTCTTCCCAGTCAAGATGCAAACAAAAGAAAATGGCCTGTCTTTATTTGGTTCACTGGTCCAGAAAATGGGCCCTGGGAAGATAAGGCCGAGCTGGGTGTTTGAGGTGAATACAAGGAGCCAGGAGGCCTCGTTGGGGATTTCTTTCACCCAAGAACTTCCTAAACCTGGAGTGTTCTCCTTGAAGAGGACACTGGAGCTGGCTGCTGCTGCTTTCTTTAAACAGACTCAGAAGTTCTTTTCTTGGTAACACGAGAAACTATATGCATGGCTTCAAGGACACATTCTGAATGATGATTTATGCTAAGTTGTTTAGCCTCCCCTCCCCTCCAATAATTCTTCCAGAGAGCATTTAGCTGATTTGGAAAAAGTATATCAAATCCCCCAGAGAACAGTGTGTACCTTAACTGTGGATGAATGTAATTCTGATCATTATCTAAATGCTCAAAGCTTTACAAACTGAGTAACCCAAATGCACAGAAAACTGCTTGTCAGCTTCTGAAGAGGGGAGAAAGTTTGTTACCCCGAGGGGAAGCTGAGAGTAGATGGGGGAAATGGAGATTGATTCTCTGGACAGGCCATTTGAATAGCCTTGTGGGTATTTCCAGAAGTGAACTAAATTCATCACACCTTCCTCCTTAAAAAAACACCTTACTAAGCACCTAATATTTGCCAAGAGTTTTGCTCAATGCTTGTAAAGATTTACCAAAACATGGCCAGTAAATCTTGAGCAAAGGAAATACATGTGCTAAGCTCCACATTCAAGTTAGCTTTCTGCCAGGGACACCTTCCAAGTGGCAGCACAAGGAATTAAATCCCACAAGACAGCACTAGTTTCACTGGGTGGAGTCAGCAGAGTTCAGGCTTCAGGCTGTGGAAGTGGCTGGAATTTCTTTTGTCTTTTTTTGAGATGGAGTCTCACTCTGTTACCCAGGCTGGAGTGCAGTGGCATGATCTCGGCTCACTGCAACCTCTGACTCCCTGGTTCAAGCGATTCTCCTGCCTCAGCCTCCTGAGTAGCTGGGATTACAGGCACCCACCACCATGCCCAGCTAATTTTTGTATTTTTAGTAGAGATGGGGTTTCACCATGTTGGCTAGGGTGGTCTTGATCTCCTGACCTCGTGATCTGCCCGCCTCAGCCTCCCAAAGGGCTGGGATTACAGGTGTGAGCCACCATGCCCAGCCAGTGGCTGGAATTTCAATAGCAGGATATCAAAGAAGAAAGAGCTGAACAGGGAAGATGCTCTAGAAATCTGCCCATGGGTCCCCTTCAGTCTTTGGTCAAATACAAAGCTGCACATGTGCAACAGGACCCTGCATAGCCTAGCAGAGGGTACCTACTGAGGGTCTGCACGCTGGCTGGAGATTCTCGAGGCTACACAGCAATGGCAGACATTGGATTTCTGGCCAATCATAGTTCAGCTCTATCACTGAACCCTCTGGGCATTCAGTTGAGATCCCAGAAAGGCCAATCCTTAGAAACAGGACTACTCTAGCCCTAGCCTATGGGCTATTCCTGGCCTACTTTAACAAAGCTTAGAAACAAGCCTCAACAGGATCAAGCTGAACCACAAATAAATTAAATGCTTGCCTTAGCAATACTCAACACCCTAAAGGAAAACAACATAATCCAAACTCAACATTGTAGCATTCATAAGGCCCAGCATTCAATAAAAAAATTACTAGACATACAAAGTGGTAAGAAAATGTGACCCACAACCCAGAGAATACAGTCAGTAGAAATAGGACTAGAGATGCCACAGATGTTGACAGTAGCAGACAAAGACTTTAAAACAGCCAGTAGAAATAAGTTCAAGAATTAAAAGGAAGGATGGACACATTAATATAGAAATCTCAATGGAGAAAGAGAAACCTTAAAAATAGACAAGTGGAAATTACAGTACTAGAAAGCACACTTCATGAAATAAAAATTCACTGTATCTAATGCTTAACATTAGATTGAATAATGCATAAGAAAACATCAGTGAGCTTGAAAACAGTTCAACAGAAATTATCTAAACTGAAGCCCAGAGAAAAAAAGCATTAAAAAATATAAAGACTCGGTGATCTGTGGGAAAACATCAAGCAGTATAATATATGTGTAAGTGGAGTCCCAAAAGAAGAGAGAAAAAAGTGAGACAGGAAAAAAAGTTGAAGTAATGGCCACTTTCCCCAAAATGTGATGAAAAAATGTCAACACACAAATCTAATAAATTCAATAAAACTTATTTAAGAGAAGCACAAAGAAAGCCAAACCTAGGCATGTCATAATCAAATTGGTAAAAACTGAAGATAGAGAACATTTAAAAAGTAGCCAGGGAAAAAAGACAGGTTACGAAAAAAGGAATAACGAGAAATATTCCTTTTTTTTTTTTATCAGACATAAAACTAGTCAGAAGATAATGGGCAGCATCTTTGAAGTGATTAAATAAAAAACAAACAAAACTATAATAAAAAACCCCAGTCAACCCATAAATCTATATCCAGGAAAAGAAGTAGTCTTAAAAAGCAGAATAAAGGCATTTCCAGATAAGCAAAAGCTGGATGAATCATTAACATACATGCATTTCAAGAAATGTTAAAGGAAGTCCTCCAGGCAGAAAATGATTCCGTATGATATCAGATCTGCATTAAAAAGACTACCAGAAATGGAAAATATGTGGGGCATAAATATAAAAGACATTTCTTCTTATTTCTTAGTTTCTTTAAAAAAACCCTTGAGTGCTTAAACCAAAAATAGTAGCAAAGTATTGTGAGGTGTATAATCTGTGTAGAAGCAAAATGTATGACAATTGCACAAAAGATGAGGGTGGGTAAATGAAAGTATATTGTTGTAAAGTTCTTACATTTATGTGAAGTGGCATAAAGTTAATACAAGGTAGACAGTGATAAAATATGTTTATTTTAATCCCCAAAACACCCACTAAAAGTTAAAACAAAGAGGCATAGCTAAAAAGCTAATAGAGAAGATAGAATGAAATACTAGAAAACACCCAACTGATCCAAAAGAAGACAGGAAGAGGAAAATAAGAAACGAAGGACAAGGGGACAAAGAGAAAACAAATAGCAAGATGATAGAATCAAACCCAATCAAATTACTGATTACATTTTATCTAGCTTGACTAACCTTCCAATGAAAAGAGCAAGAGAGCTAGACTAGATTTTAAAAAGTGAGATTCAGCTGTATGATGTTTATAAGGACAAGCTTTAAATATGAAGATACATACAACTTAAAAGTAAGAGAATAGAAAAGAGAACCATGGTTGACTAATTGTGAAAACACAGAAGTGGCTATATTGCTATCAGACAAAGACAAGGAGAATTACCAGGGATAGAGAGTGACATTACATAATAACAAAATAATCAGTTCATTGAGAAGACATGCAATTCCTGAACACTCGCTAACAAACTTCAATGTATATGAATGCAAAACTGATAGAATTGAAAGGAGAAATAGACAAATTAATAATAAGAGTTGAAGAGATTTACCCTCCTCTCTCAGTAACTGATACAACATATGAACAAAAAAAATCAGAAAACATATAGAGGATTTGAATAACTCTAAACAAACATAATCTAATTGACCTTTTTTTGCTTTTGTTTTTTGGAGACAGAGTCTCACTCTGTCACCCAGGCTGGACTGCAGTGGTGTGATCTCAGCTCACTGCAACCTCCGCCACCTGGGTTCAAGTGATTCTCCTGCCTCAGCCTCCCGAGTAGCTGGGACTATAAGAGTGTACCACCAGCCCAGCTAATTTTTTTCTATTTTCAGTAGAGATGGGGTTTTGCCATGTTGCCCAGGCTGGTCTTGAACTCCCGAGCTCAGGTTATCTGCCCACCATGGCCTCGCTAAGTGCTAGGATTACAGTCGTGAACCACCACACCTGGCCTCCTAATTGGCATTTTATCAAACATTACTGAACAATTACAGAATACACATTATGTTCACGTGTACATTTATGTTTATGTACTTTATTTTTTATGTTTATATTTATGTACTTTATTCACCAAAATAGACCACAAATTGGGCCATCAAATGTGTCTCAATATATTTCAAAGGACTGAAATAATAAAAAATATATTCTTTTTTTTTTTTTTTTTTTTGAGATGGAGTCTCGCTGTGTTGCCCAGGCTGGAGTGCAGTGGCACCATCTCGGCTCACTGCAACCTCCACCTCCTGGGTTCAAGCAATTCTCTGCCTCAGCCTCCCAAGTAGCTGGGATTACAGGTGCCCACCACCATGCCTGGCTAATTTTTTTGTATTTTTAGTAGAGATGGGGTTTCACCATCTTGGCCAGGCTGGTCTTAAACTGCTGACCTCGTGATCCACCTGCATCAGCCTCCCAAAGTGCTTGGATTACCGGCGTGAGCCACCGCACCCAGCCAAGAATATATTCTTTAATAACAACAGAATTAAAATAAAAATCAAGATCAAAAAAACTTTGGCAAATCCAAATATTTTGAAATTAAACCACATTGCTAAATAACCCATGAATCAAAGAAATCACAAGAAAAGTTTTAAAATCTTTTGTGCTGATAAAACCATAGCATATCCAAATTTGTGAGATTCAGCTAATGAAGCATTTGGAGTAAAATTTATAGTCTTAAATGTTTATATCAGAGAAAAAGAAGGCTTACAGAAGTAAATCCATGCATTTGCAGTCAACTGATTTCCAACAAAGGTGCCAAGAACACACAATGGAGAAAAGACAGTGTCTTCAACAAATGGTGTTGGGAAAACCGGATATCCATAAAAAGAAGAATGAAATTGAACCCTTATCTCACACCATAGACAAAAAAAATCAATACAAACGGATTAAAGACTTGAACATAAGACTCCAAATTGCAAATCTCCTAGGAGAAAATGGAAAAAGCTTCTGGACATTGGTCTAGGCAACATTTTTTTGGATATGTCCTGAAAAGCGCAGGCAACAAAAGCAAAAATGGACAAATGAGATTATATCAAACTGAAAAGCTTCTGCACAGCAAAGGAAACAATTGACAAAGCAAGGAGACAATCAGTGGAATGCAAGAAAGCATTTTGCGCCGGGCGCGGTGGCTCACGCTTGTAATCCCAGCACTTTGGGAGGCCGAGGCGGGCGGATCACGAGGTCAGGAGATCGAGACCACGGTGAAACCCCGTCTCTACTAAAAATACAAAAAATTAGCTGGGCGCGGTGGCGGGTGCCTGTAGTCCCAGCTACTCGGAGAGGCTGAGGCAAGAGAATGGCGTGAACCCGGGAGGCGCAGCTTGCAGTGAGCCGAGATTGCGCCACTGCACTCTAGCCTGGGCGACAGAGCGAGACTCCGTCTCAAAAAAAAAAAAAAAAAAGAAAGCATTTTGCAAACCATACAGCCTTTAAGGGGTTAATACCCAAAATACAAAAAGAACTCAAAAAGCTCAATAATAAGGAAACAACCAGATTCAAAAATGGGCAAAGGACTTGAATAGATATTGTTCAAAAAAAGGCATACAAATGGTCAACAGGTACATGAAAAAATTTCAATATCAACAATCATCAGAGAAATGCAAATTAAAACCACAATGATATATCACCTTACACCTGTGAGAATGGCTATTATCAAAAAGACAAAAGAAGGCCAGGCGTGGTGGCTCATGCCTGTAATCCCAGCACTTTAGGAGGCCGAGGAGGGTGGATCAGGAGTCCGAGACCAGCCTGGCCAACATGGTGAAACTCTGTCTCTACTAAAAATACAAAAATTAGCCAGGTGTGGGGGTGCACGCCTGTAATCCCAACTACTCAGGAGGCTGAGGCCGAAGAATCGCTTGAACCCAAGAGGCAGATGTTGCAGTCAGCCGAGATCGTGCCACTGCACTCCAGCCTGGGTGACAGAGCGAGACTCCATCTCATACACACACAAAGGACAAAAGATAACAAGTGTTGGCAAGGATGTGGAGAAGAAGGAACCCTTGCACACTATTGGTGGGCATGTAAATTAGCACAGCCATTAAGATAAACAGTATGGAGCTTTCCCAAAACATTCAAAATAGAACTACCATATGATCCAGCAATCTCACTTTTGGTTATACATCCAAAGGAATAGAGATATGGAGAGATATAAAAAGATAACTGCACTCAGCTGGGCACAGTGGCTCACGCCTGTAATCCCAGCACTTTGGGAGGCCGAGGCGGGTGGATCACGAGGTCAGGAGATCGAGATCATCCTGGCTAAGGTGGTGAAACCCCGTCTCTACTAAATATACAAAAAATTACCTGGGCGTGGTGGCGGGCAACTGTAGTCCCAGCTACTTGGGAAGCTGAGGCAGGAGAATGGCGTGAACTCAGGAGGTGGAGCATGCAGTGAGCAGAGACATGCCACTGCACTCCAGACTGGGTGACAGAGCGAGACTCTGTCTCAAAAACAAAAACGAACAAACACAAAAAACCACATCCCTGCTCATTGCAGTATTATTCATAACAGCCAAGAAACAGCCAAAGTGTTTATTGATGGATAAAATAAATATGGTGTATATGTATATATGCACACACAATCGAATACTATTCAGCTTTTAGAAAGAAAATCCTGTCATTTGTGACAACATGGGTAAATCTGGAGGATATAATGCTAAGTGAAATAAGCCAGACACAGACAACTACTCCGTGATCTCACTTATTTGTGATATCTGAAAAAGTTGAACTCATAGAAGCAGAGTAGAATGGTGGCTACCAGGGGCTGGAGGGAATGGTGCTTGGGATGCCAAAATGTTGGTCAAAGAGTACAAAGTTTCAGTGAGACAGGATGAATAAGTTTTGGAGATCTTATTCTAGAGTAGTAGCCATAGTTTATAATCAGGTACTGTATACTTGGAAATTGCTAAAAGAGTAGATCTTAAATGTTCTGACTACAAAAAAATAAGTATGTGAGATGATGGCTGTTAATTATCTTGAATTAATCACTTCTCAGTGTGTACATGAATCAATGCATCACATTGTACATCATAAATTTATACAATTTTTATTTATTAATTATACCTTATTTAAGCTGGGGAAAATTTTAAAAAGAAAAGAAGGCTTAAAATCAATGATCTAAGTCTTCATCTTAAGAAACTAGGAAACATAAATTATACCCCTAGTACACACAAGGAAAGAATAAAGAGTGTAAATCAGTGAAATAAAAAGTAGGTTAGGAAATCAACAAAACCAAAGTTCATTCTTTGAAAGGAGTAATCAAATTGATAGACCTCTAGCTACACTGATCAAGAAAAAAAGAGAACACAAATTACAAATATCAAGAATGAAATATGAGAGACCACTGCAGGTTTCTACAGTTGTTAAAAGACAAATAAAAGACTATTTCTAACAATCTCATATCAATAAATTAAAATATTTAGATAAAACTGACAAATTCTTTAAAAGATGCAAATTATGAAGCTCACAAAATATCAAGCATAAAATATGAATAACTCTGTGTCTGTTGAAAAATTAAATTTATAATTAAAAGCCTTGCCACAGGAAAAATTCAGGGCCACATGACTTCACTGATAAATTCTATCAAACATTTAAGGAAGAAATAATGCCAATATCACACAAACTTTTTCAGAAAATAGTGAGAAGGAACACTTTCTGACTTAAGAAGTGTGCATAACCCTAATACTAAGGATATTACAAGAAAAGAATTATAGACCAATATCCCTCCTGGCCTAGATACAACATTTCTTAATTTAATATTAGAAAAATTGAATAAGAAGGAAATAATTCATCATTACCAAATAGAGTGTATCCCAGTTATGTAAGATTTAACTTTAGAAAGTTTGCACAATATTAGGTCAGTATGCAAAAATCAATTGCATTTATATTACCAAGCAACAAACAGTTGGAAAATGAAATCAAAGACTCAATATCATTTACCATAGCATCCCAAAAATAAAATACTTAGGGACAAAGTTAATGAAAGATATTTAAGATCTCCATGTTAATAAGTGCAAAACTGCTGAGAAATATTAAAGACCTTCATAAATAGATATTTCATGTTCAAGGGTGGAAAGATTCAACATTGTTAACATGTCAGTTTTCCCCAAATTATTCTATAGGAACATCACAGTTATCATAGAGCAGACCCTTTTTTTCTAAGAAATTGACAAGCTGATTCTAAGATTAATATAGAAATGTGAAGTCCTAGAATAGTCACGTAATCTTGAAAAAGTACCTAGTTAGATGATTTATAAACCACCTGATTCCAAATCTTTCCTTTTTTTTTTTTTTGTTTTGTTTTTTGAGACAGAGTCATGCTGTGTACCCCAGGCTGGAGTGCAGTGGTGTGATCTCGGCTCACTGAAACCTCTGCCTCCTGGGTTCAAGCGATTCTCCTGCCTCAGCCTCCCGAATAGAAAGCTACAGTAATCAAGAGAGCATGGTATTGGTGCAAAAGCAGTTAAATTGATCAATGAAACAGATTACTAAATCCAGAAGTAAGTTTATATATGTGGGGTTTTAATTTGAGAGCTAAGGCAATTCAGTGGTGAAAGGAAAAACAAAATTAAGGTGCCAGAATAACTGGATATCCATGTGGGGAAAAAAAAGACTCTTGATTGCACCTTATACCATATCCAAATATTAGTTCAATATAGATCATAGACCTAAATTTAAAAGCTAAAACTATACAACTTCTAGAAGAAACGTACAAAAATGTCATTCCTAATTTGAGGTAGACAACAATTTCTTAGAAAAGACACAGAAGGGCCGGGCATGGCTGCTCATTCCTGTAATCCCAGAACTTTGGGAGGCTGAGGCAGGCAGATCACGAAGTCAGGAGTTTGACACCCGCCTGGCTGATGTGGCGAAACCCTGTCACTACTAAAAATATAAAAATTAGCCAGGCGTGGTGCACACCTGTAGTTCCAGCTACTTGGGAGGCTGAGGAAGGAGAATCGCTTGAACCCGGGAGGTGGAGGTTTTAGTGAGCCGAAATTGGGCCACTGCACTCCAGCCTGGGTGACAAAGTGAGACTCTGTCTCAAACATACACACACACACACACACACACACACACAAAGACACAGAAGACACTAGCCATAAAAGAAAAAAATTAATGGGGTCTTATAAAAATAAAAACTTTTGCTCATTGAAGATATTTTTTAAAAAATCAATAAGCAGCCCACACACTGAAAGAAAACGTTTGCATATACATTCTGAGAATTCAAAATATATTAAGAACTTTTACAACTCAACATTAAGAAGACAATCAAATATGAATAATGGCCAAAAGACTTGAACAGCCACTTCTCAAACAAAGATACAGAAATAGCCAATAAGCACGTGAAAAAGGTCTCAACATCATTAGTAATCAATTAAAAGTAAATTAAAACCATAATGAGGTACCATTATACTGCCACCAGAATGACTACAATTAAAAAGTTTGACAATACCTAGTATTGGTAAAATTGTGGCATAAGTGGAACTTTCATACATTTCTGGTAAGGGCGTAAAATGGTACACACACTTTGGAAAACTTATTAAAAGAGGAAAAATCAATATTTTTCTATACTCTCACAACACTTCACTTCTGACATCAAATGTGTGGGCTTTCTCCACATCAACAAAATATTCTTTACGTCTCCAAACACCCCCTGGGTGTCCCACAATACACCTAAATTGTGGCATTATCTATTTAGGGCTGGCATCATACTCCACAGATCAAGGGCTCAGTCCAACAAGACTGCCTCCACTTCAGTTGCCAATTGCAAGTCTCAGGTTGTCACCTGTACTTCTGATCAACTTGCTATACAAAGCAGAGGTTCACACAACCCAATCTCCTCCTCAGATTCTGACTCAAATTTTTTTTAGGACTCACAGAACTCAGGGAAATGCTTACTTACATTTATTGGTTTGTTATAAAGAATATGATAAAGGATATCTGAAATGAATGAACAGCCAGATGAAGAGATGCATAGAGCTGGGTCCAGAAGGGGCCTGAGAATAGGAGCTTTTGTCCCCATAAAGCAGAGGTGTGCCACCCTCCTGGCACGTGGATATGTTTACCAACCGGAGCTTTTGTTCTCCATCTTTTAGGGGTTTTTATAGAGGCTTCACGTAGGCATGACTAATTATTAACTCAATTTTGTCCTCCCTACCATCCAAGGAGGACGGGGGATGGACCTGAAAGTTCCAAGCTTCTCATCATGGCTTGGTGTGTTTCTGGTGACCAGTCCCCATTCTGAAGCTATCCAGGAGCCCCACCAAGCGTCACCTCGTTAGAAAAAGAGATGCTCCTATCGCTCAGGAAATTCCAAGGGAATTAGCAGATCTGTGTTGGGAACCAGTGTTAAAGACCAATTTTTTTTTTAAAGATGCTCCTAGCACTCCTATCTTTCAGAAAATTGCAAGAGTTTTAGGAGTTCTGTGTCAGAAGCCTGGGGGTAGAAACCAAACGTATTTTTTTATGATGCCACAGTTAGTTTCTTATAAAATTAACTATGCATATATTCTATGACCCAGCATTTCCAATTTTCAGTATTTACCCAAGAGAAAGGAAAATCATATCTGAGCACAAAGACTTATGTGTGATGTGCATTGTAGCTTTGTTCATAACGGTTCCAAAGTGGAAATAATCCAAGTATCTGTAATGGGAGAATGAATAAACAAACTTGAGCATATTCAGAGAAATGGAGTACTACTCAGCAATAAAGAACAGCAGACACACACTATGATCTCAAAAATGTGATGTGGAATGAAAGAAGATGGAACCAAAGAATATATTTTGTATAATTCCATTTATAAAGAATTCGCAACAGTAGTTGCGAAACCACAACAGTAGTTACTGAAGGCTGAGGGTAAAGATGGGAAGAGAGAACTTCAGGGGTCATGGAAATGCTCTAGGTTTTGTTCAGGGTGTGGGTTACAGAAGTATATGCATCTGTTAGAACTTGTCAGACTTTACACTTAACATCTGAGCATGCCCTCAAAAACCAAAACTACAAACGTGAAAACTAGTGTCATGGCTCAGGCTTTCATGTCAGATGGACCAAGTTTCAAGTTCTGACTCTGCCACATATTAGTGGGCTGACCTTGGGAAGATAAAGTGTTCTTAAAATCCAGTTTCCTCAGCTGTATAAAGGGAAGTGATAATGAAACAGAATAATTTATGAGAGCATACAGTGTAATAAATGCCCACTAAATTGTGGTTTTATTTTTGTTTTATTATCTTTTTGAGACAAGGAAGGTCTCACCCTCTCACCCAGGCTGGAGTTCAGTGGCATAATCACAGCTTACTGCATCTTCTGCCTCCTACGCTCAAGCAATCCTCCCACCTCAGCCTCCCAAATAGCTGGGACCACAAGTGCAAGCCACCACACCCAGCTAATTTTTTGCAGAGACAAATGTATTAGTCCATTTTCAACTGCTATAAAGACATACCTGAGACTGGATAATTTACAAAGAAAGAGGTTTAATTGACTCACAGTTCTGAATGCCTGGGGAGGCCTCAAGAAACTTACAATCATGGTGGTGGGGGAAGAGGCAGATCTTAACATGGTGGCAGGTGAGAGAGAATGCCTGTGTCAGCGCAGGAAAAACTACCATGTATAAAACCATCAGATCTCGTGAGAGTTCACTATCAGGAGAACAGCACGTGGGAAACTGCCCTATAATCTAATTACTTTCCATCAGATCTCTCCCTAAACACCTGGGGATTACAATTCAAGATGAGATTTGGGTAGGGACACAAAGCCTAACTGCATCAATGAGGTTTCATCATGTTGCCCAGGCTGGTCTTGAACTCTTGGCCTCGAGCAATCCACCAGCCTCAGACTCTTAAAATGCTGGGACTACAGGCACGTGCCACTGCACTCAGCCTATTTCATAATAATAAAAATACATGTGACACTGTAGAAAATCATACAATTATAGAAAATAACCATAATCCCATCCAGAGATAATCACTGTAAACCTTTAGACATAGGTTTTTTCTATTTACATATGTTCTATTTTTTTCTATGCATATAGTTGAGTTTATAATGATTATACAATGTCGATTTCTTCTTTCATTAATAAAAGCATACTTATATTATTAGATATGCTTGCAAGCTAAAAACATTGAAAAAGTAAGGTTGCGAACTTCAGGGAATCTGTCTCCCCACCCCGCTAACGGACCAATCAGAGCAAGCTTTTTAAAAAGCAGATCTGTTGTGTTACTTCCCAAACACTTCAATAGAGTCCATTGCCCTTAGAATCAAGTTCAACTTAACAGGTGTACAAGGGCCCTTCACGATTGGGGTTTGAGTGACCTAAACTGGGTCTGGCTCCACTTCTAGTTGCATTTCTGTGGCCCTTCTCCATGTGTCTCTCATCCTCCTTCGCCCATCAAGCTAGCTGGGGCACATTCTTCTCATGGCAGTGGCTTATGGAGGCACATGGAACGCCCAATACCTAAGACCTAATCTATGAAAATGCCTCTTAGGATTGGCATGGAGACACACCTACCAGATCTCACAGCCAGGTCAAAGTAAATGGGGAGAGAGGCTCTCCTCATCCTGGCCACAGCAAAGTTGAGGCTGCAGGGGGTGGTGAAGAACTGGAGCCAATAGCTCAATCTACTGCCACCCCCATGTGCTCCTGGCTGACTGACCAGGCTCACCTCCTCCAGTGTGTCACCTGCTCCTCTTTCTACCTTCAGACATCCGACACTTCTTTGTAGATTGCCAGCTTCTCACTTAACTCCTCCTTGACTCCTTCTGAGTCCAGGTCAGGCCAGGTGTCCTGCTGTGTGTTCCCGTAGGACTCTGCACCTCCCTATCATAGCTCTTGCTACACTGCTTTGTGCTTGGATGTTCACTTGTCTATACCCTGGACCCCTTGTCTCTTTTGAAGGTTTAGGTGAGCTTGTCCTTGATATGTGAGGTAAGGATGGTGAAATTTTGTTCCTGAGTACAATCTTTAGTTTCCTGAAATAGAGTACTGGGTATTTCATGCTTTGGGCTAGAAACCTTTGGAAGGGCCCAACTCCAAGTGAGAAAACACACCTCTTTCTTTGGGTTATAGGCAGAAACTAGAGTGTGATGGATATCTGCTGCTTTTGCTTGCCCACATCCCTTTGGCCTTTAAACACACACATATATATATATAATAGCAGCTGGTCTTTGGGGAATCACTCCTTTACCACTGTATACAGGCTTCTGTCCTTGCTAATCAGATGTCCTCACCCAGTAGTATGAATCAGGTATACAGGCTTCTGTCCCTGTGTCCTGTATCCCCTGCCTTGGCCTAACATTGAGCTAATCAGATGCTCTCACCCAGTTAGGGATCAGGCGGAGCAACCTGATAGGAAAATCCTTTGCACAGACTTTTCTCAAAGGTAGTTCTTTGCTGTAACGGCCCATTATTAGTTTCTGCTACCCAGACTCCCAGAGCTACTGGGGTTCCTACTGTTGGCTTAGCTTTTTCTGGAATTTGCTATGCTATCATATAGCCTTTTGATAAATTCTTGCATTTTGTTTTTATTAAATTAACCAGATCTCATTTCTGTTACTTATTAAGAAAGTAAGCTTACAAAAAATACCATCACTGACACCACAACCAGATGCTTGACAACTTCAGAGCCCATTCTGTATCTTGCCTTCGGGTCCACCAGTGAGGGGGTAAGAAGTTTGCCAGCTCCTATTTTGGGTTAGCTGGCCTTTGAGCTCTTGTAAAGCTCCTTTTCTTTACTTTTCTTTTTTTTTTTTTTTGAGACGGAGTCTCACTCCATCACCCAAGCTGGAGTACAAGCCAGCAATCTTGGCTCACTGCAACCTCTGCCTTCCAGGTTCAAGTGATTCTTCTGCCTCAGCCTCCCGAGTAGCTGGGACTACCGGTGGGTGCCACCATGCCTGGCTAATTTTTTAAAAAAATATTTTTAGTAGAGATGGGGTTTCACCTTGTTTAGGAAGATGGTCTTGATCTCCTGACCTCGTGATCTGCCCGCCTTGGCCTCCCAAAGTGCTGGGATTACAGGTGTGAGCTACCGCACCAGGCTGTGAAGCTCCCTTTAAGATGTAAATCTCTGGATAATTCAAGACTGTCAGCAGCTGGGCATTTCTATTGCATGCCTCCTTTCTTTGCTAAGGAGAGAGAGAGAAACTTCCCATGGCAGCTGGAATAACAAAGTGGCTACTGAATACTATGTCCTGCGCATTAAAAATGTATCCCCATCATTATACTTACAAGAGTGTTGGTCTTTTGAATATTCTTAGAGCTTTGAGGACAGACATAGTGTGTGGAAATTACCAGGGTAGGCAGGCTAGAAGGTGGCCTGGGAGCCAGCATGTTATATAAAATAAATCCCCTTGCTGTCTGTCTGTGGATCAGTCTATATATGAATCTTTCCCTCAGTCATCCATCTACCTATTGTCTATCTAGCACCAGACCTGGATGCACTTTCACAGACCCTAGGCATGTTCACATTTTACATAAGCTAAACAGCTGGGGCATGGAAGCACTACCATGTGGTTAGCCTGGCTTGCTGAAGAGGAGGCCTGAGGCACAGCTGACTGTGGGCTGAGCCTCCCTTTGTGATGAAGCGCCCACTTGCTCGTGACATCAGAGAAGAAAAGCAAGGACCCAGTAGTCTCTGCTTGCCAGAAAGTACTCTTTCAGTGGAAAAACAAATTATGGGATCCTGTCCTAATTTGGGACAAATGACACCTCTAGTTTATTCTTAATTGTCCTTGTATGCAAATTTTCCTTTTCCTTTCGAATTTGTCATGTGAGCAGAGTTAAATTAACCCGAACATGTGGTAACAGACTCCACTGATTTTAAGCTCTTCACTTCCTTCCCTTAGGCATTTAATCAGTTCTATTTTTTGGACTAGATTTGTTTGGCAAGTCAAAGAGAAGATAACAAGACTGGGGGCTGGGGGGAGGCAGTTTTTTAAAGATAGAAGTACAAAAGGAGCTGCCATCTGAAGTCTCAAATTAGGATGGGAAAGCACATTCTCTGCAGCTTTATCTTACTATAATTGAAAGTTTAAAACAGTGGATTTCATTTGAATCACGAGGCTGCAATTACCTTTATTTTCCTAAGAGGTGCCCTTTTAGTATATCATATAGCCTTAATGCCTGCTTTTCACTACTGACTTGGAGTAAAGGGTATATTTCATTGTGAATATATGCCATTTAAAAAAGTATATTTCATTTTAATAGAATTTTGAGAGGCAACGAGATACCACAAGAAAACACACACCCCAGGTTTTCAGAAGCCCTGGGTTCTTGGTCCTCTCCTTCATGTTAGGTTGGGGTAAAAGTAATTGTGGTTTTTGCCATTACTTTGTGTGTGTGTGTGTGCCTGTGTGGAGACAGAGTTTTGCTGTAGTTGCCCAGGGTGGAGTACAATGGCGCAATCTCGGCTCACTGTAACCTCTGCCTCCTGGGTTCAAGCAATTCCCCTGCCTCAGCCTCCAGAGTAGCTGGGATTACAGGCACCCGCCACCATGCCCAGGTAATTTTTGTATTTTTAGTAGAGACGGAGTTTCACCATGTTGGCCAGGCTGGTCTCGAACTCCTGACTTCAGATGATCCACCTGTCTCAGCCTCCTAAAGTGCTGGGAATATAGGCATGAGCCTCTGCCCCCGGCCTGCTATTACTTTTAATGGCAAAAACTGCAATTTCGTTTGCCCCAGCTAATACTTACCAGTTGGAGTAACCTTGCATAGGTCTCTTGCTGATGTGAGACATAATTTCTTCTTCCATAAATTATTAATCACTGCCCTGACCTGCCTAACCTACAGGGCCACTGTGCTCAATAAAAGGTAAGGCATGTCGTAAATGTAAGGTGCTGCCAAGATTCACAGGAGTGTCAGCTGGGAGCAGGGCCTGCAATTCCCAGTAGCCACCAAACCAACTTGACCTGGACATGTTCAGGAATGGAGTAAGAACCCAAGCCTTAGAGTCACCCGGGATGGACTTCCTGATTCCTCGGTTCTGAGATATGTCACTATATATACAGTGGGGTGGGGGTAAGTTGGCCCAGCTTTCTGAAGAGTATTTGGCATTCTCTATTAAAATTCATCAAGTTTGTGCCCTTATACCAGGGCTTATAATTTTAGGAAAGCATCCTACGGAAATACCTGCACATGTGCATAAGAAATAAACATAGTTGTGGCCGGGCATGGTGGCTCATGCCTGTAATCCCAGCACTTTGGAAGGCCAAGGCGGGTGGATCATCTGAGATCAGGAGTTTGAGAGCAAGCCGGCCAACATGGTGAAACCCTGTCTCTACTAAAAATACAAGAATTAGCCAGGCATGGTGATGGGTGCCTGTGATCCCAGCTACTCGGGAGGCTGAGGCAGGAGAATCGCTTGAACCTGGGAGGCAGAGGTTGCAGTGAGCCAAGATCACACCACTGCACTCCCAACCTGGGCAACAGAGTGAGACTCCATCTCAAAACAAACAAACAAACAAACAAACAAAAAACATAGTTGTTATTGATGATTACTGATGGCCAGCTTCTGGGTTTTTTATACGTATTAACTCATTTAATCCTACAAAAAACCCTCTGAGGTTATTATCCCCACTTCATAGATGAGAAAACCGAGGCATAGAAAGGCAGAGTAAACCACCCAGCATTATAAAGCTGGCAGATGGCCCCGCTGAGATCTGAAGCCGGGAGGTCTGGCTGCAGATCGTGTGTGTTCATCCTCTACAAAGGTGCAGAAGCAAGTTTTGCACAGCCTGAGTTTCAGACAATTTTAGAGAACCTCTTAAAAAAACGCAAAATTACACATATAAGTTAGGCACACAATGAATATTTATTTGCAAAGAGAGAATAAACTACAAAAGTCACACAATTTACAAAGCTGCCAAATACCATAATCACAAAATTCAGAAAAATAATATTCTTATTAATTTACTGCTTCATGTGCTTTTACAATGCCTTCCTTCCTACACTTTTTGGCTGCATACTCTTTGATTGCTTCTGATTCATATGACAACAATTTTGAAATATCACTTTTCATAAAGAGAGTAGGAAGATAGTTCAGTCTTTCCTATGGCATAGTAAATTGAAATTTGTTCTTTATTATTGATAGTCGTGATGAGAAAATATGCCACTTCATACAGACATATAATTGCTGGTTGTGGTATTGCTGCAGATTTGGCCCTACAAAGAAATCTTGATAAATTTTATTCTCCCTGATTCTTGTCAAAAAAGAAAAAAAACCATATGGTACATTTTTTTGTTGTACATGCTGAATTATCATGTTTCTGGTAGACTTTTGTGAGAATCAAAACCTTTTTCATACCTCTGACAATTGGAACTTTCCCCAGACTAGCTTCTGGTTCTGTACATTTCAAGCCAGGTCTCTTCCACTTCTGTATAATTCTGTACCTGTTGTCCTCAGGCACGTTTTTACTGAGACATGACCCAGGGTCCTGCAACTTTGGATTTTGACCCCTGTAAGTCAGCACGGGGCAGTTGTACTATTACTGGGCGTCACTCCTACGTTGTGCAGCTGGCATGCACTTACCTGCATCCTGTGACAGTAAATGAGAAATGTAAGCTCCCTGGAAGGGGCCTGGGCAATGAGGCGCCAGAAGCATGAACTTCTTTGGCTTTGTGGATTTGCTGCACAAAACAATAAATGAATGATGCCCATCACAACCTGTTTTTAATGATGAAAAACTGGGTAAACCTAAATGGTCATCAGTACAGGACTGGTTAGAATATGGGATGTCCATACAATATACTCCTTTGCAAAACGAAAACATGCAAGTAAATGTCTTAGGAAAAATGGCTGGGTGCAGTGACTCATGCCTGTAATCCCAGCACTTTGGGAGGCCAAGGCAGACAGATCACTTGAGGTTGGAAGTTCAAGACCAGCCTGGCCAACGTGGTAAAATCCCGTCTCTACTGAAAAAAAAAAAAAAAGAAGAAGAGAAAAAATCTAGGCATGGTGGTGCGCGCCTGAAATCCCAGCCACTTGGGAGCCTGAGGTAGGAGAATCACTTGAACCCAGGAGGCAGAGGTTGCAGTGAGCTGAGGTCATGCCACTGCACTCCAGCCTGGGCAACAGAGCGTGACTGCATCTCAAGAAAAAAACAGTCTTAGGAAAAATGAAGTAAACATCTAGATTTGTACAAGGCAAGGTATCTTCTTTCCTCATGGTAAAGTAAAAACACAAGTTACAGGATAGTATAGATAGTATAATCCTGTTTGTATATTTCAAAAATTGGAAATTGGTATATTTGTAAATGGACAGACAGATTTTGGAAGCATAGTTAAACTGAGAAGTGATTGTCTCTGGGGTGTTTGGACTGAGAATTTGAGGAAGAAAAGAGGAAGTTTTAATTTTCACTTTTTACCAATACTGTTTGAGTTATTTGACTTTGAGTATATATTATTAACATATATACTCACTTGCAGATGACAGCACCCCAACTCAAAAGAGATTAAGGAAAAAAGGAAATGTATTAGTTCCTGTCACTGGCTGGGAGCATTGGGCAGTGCTGGATCCAGGAGCTCAAAAGGTGTCGTCGTGATTCTGCCTTTTTAAATCTCTTGGTTATTTTTCTTCCTCTTTTGCTGAATCCTCAGGCAGGCTTTCCCTTTGCAGTAGCAAATGGTCACCAGCCACCTCAGACTTAAACTTTTATTAGCTCAGCCATCCCAGTGAAAAGAAAGAGAAATCGTCTTCTCTAAAGTTTCCACTGAAAGCTGTAGTGTTGACTCTGTTGCATCCTTTCTGGCCGTACGTCCATCCCTGAACCATTTATGGAGCCTGGAAAGATGAATTAGGCTGAGCGACCAGGTGAGATCATACGGTCACCCTGGACCAGAGGTGGGTTCATTTTCACCCAAACCGCATAGGCTGAGCCATTGCCTGAGAGGGAGAAGGGATATCCAGGAAGAAAAACCAAGGTGCTCATCTCATCTCCCTAAAGATAAGAAAATGGTCACTATCAGGCAAGAATATCTATTTACCACATACACATTCCTTTTACAATTTTAAAGGGAGAGAGAATTTTTAAAAGAGTGTGAATTGTCAGGAGAAAATCTCAGAGCAAGTCAAATATCTCAGCTTTGCTAGTAAAACAAAATAGAAACTATTGACAACAATTGAACAAAGGATAGAGAAAATACCTTTCTACTATCTTTTCAAAAGAATCAAAAGTTGCGTTTGTTTGCTGGAATAATTATGGTGGTTGAATAATTAATGGTAAATATTGGGTTGAACTAAATAAATTATAGTATATTTACATAATGGGGAATATACAGCCATTAAAATGATGTAGTAGATGAATATTAACATAGGAAAATTTGCCACGATTACCTTGAGGAAAAAAATGCAGGTTGCAAAACAGTGTTTACAATGCAATCTCACTTTTATTTGAAAATGTGTATGTATGTATGTATAGTAGAAAAACTCGAAACTAGCCTACAATTGTTTCATCAGCAGCTTTTGTGGGTAGATATGTTTTGAATGACTTTTATTTTATTCTCTTTCCATTTTTGCATTTTCCAAGTTTTCTCCAAAGAATATTTATTGCCTTTTTAACTGTAATTTTAATTTTTATTAGTTATTACCTTGGAAAGTCAAACAGTCCTATAAAACATAATGAAAAGCAGTATCCTGTCTCTCTCTTCACCCTAGACCTCATTCCCAGAGGCAAGCACATTCAATGCTTTAGATGTTTTTTTAAGCGTTTACTTCC
Organism: Symphalangus syndactylus; assembly: GCF_028878055.3. NCBI lineage: Eukaryota > Metazoa > Chordata > Mammalia > Primates > Hylobatidae > Symphalangus > Symphalangus syndactylus. The sequence continues at coordinate 20,472,116 of NC_072428.2, forward strand.
ATTTTTCTAAATAACATGTTTATATTGCTATTCTTGATATTTCAAATTTATATATTACATATTGACTTTCTAATAAGGAGTATGAAGACAATTATGTTACAGCACCCTTGGAATACAATTCTTCGTTCACCTTCCCGACATAGCTTAAGTCACTTATACCGCGCCTGGCCCAGTTCTTATTTTTATTCAATTCGTATTTGTTGTTTTTATGACTTGGATCATGTATTATTCACTGCTGATCCAGGTCGTGTAATTACATTTCCTTTCCTGGCACATATTTCTTTTAAGGACTTTAATTTGACCCTGAAAACCCTGCCACTAAGTGAAGACCTGTTAAGTGGAAAAAAAAAAAAAAACACCTTATGAATATTAACAGGGGAAAGTATTAATGCATCCCAACCCAAGATGCTGAACTTTCACAGGTAGGAAAAATATCAATTGAACAATAAAAACAAGCTTAAATAAATAATACACAGTGAGTTGATATAATAAAGACTTAGGGAAAAAATATCAATTGAACAATAAAAACAAGCTTAAATAATACACAATGTTGATATAATAAAGACTTACTTTATTCACCAAAGGAGGAGGAGTAGACTTGAGTGTGTGATGGAAGAGGGAGTCATTCTCTGGAAGGTATGTTCTTGGGGTCATAGTTATCATTTGCTCAAGCTGCACTTAAGAACAGTATGGAACTACACCTTTAGGGCTAAACAAAAGCTAAATATGAGAGTACCTCAAAACGTGGAAACAGTATGCACACCCAAAAGACTAAAGTTTGTAGAAGGTCTTTCTTATTTGGCACTCCTTGCATAACAAAGCATTTAGGGCTCATCCATATGTGGCAAGTAACTCAAATTTGCCCAGTATGCTAGTCTATGAATGGAAATGTTGAATCAGTTGGTAGGTATGTCATTGCCTGAAATTTAATGTCAAATTATCATGCAGCACATATATGTAGTGTGCTTCTGGGTAAAAACTTGTTATCCCCAAAACAAAAATAAAAGACAAATAATAGTTGTCTGAAAAGTGGAATAATTTTTCAAGATATATTATGGAGAGGAAATTTTAAGAGTCTTTATATGAGGTAATTAAAGAATGTTTTATTTTTCTTGTACTTAATTGTTTTTTAAAAAAATGTTTTGTGTTTGTCAAATTTCTGGTGGAATATTTGTACAGCTATAGAATGCCTCTCTACATAACAAAACATGTCAGATAATCTACCACTTTTATTTTTTATCCCCAGAGATACTTTCTAGATATCTCTGCTGCTCTACTGTGGATTAGTTTTCCTTTTGAATTGCTGTACAGCTGTTTTCCTGGACTTTTCTTTTCCATCCTCCTGAAAATTCCCTGTCTCTTCTCCCCTGTGCTGGATTACCAGTTGATCTCAATCCTTTTCTTCAATTTACTCCTTCATTTCGATGGAGCATATCCTTCAGTAACTTTTTAAGAAAGGTATATGGGAGGTAATTTTTTTAAGACCCTGCATTTTCTAAAAATGTCTCTATTCTATATTCACTTCTGACTGATAATTTGGCAGGCTAAAGAATTCAAAGTTAGAAATAATTTTCCTTCTGAATTTTAAAATTACTGTTGTGTCATCTTCTAATTTGATGACATTTTAATCTCTATTTTTCCCTGAGAACTTTTATTCATTTCTGGTGACCTAAAGTTTTGGAATGACAGACTTTGATTTGAGAATTCCTACATTATGCTAAGCTCTTCGAAGGCCTCCTTGATCTAGAAACTTAGATTCCTCCATTCATTAAAGTTCTTCTATTTCGTTCTTTGATGTTTCCCCTCCTCCCTTGTCTCTCTTGGTTATTTAGACTTTGGATCTCCAGACAGATCTTCTCACTTTCTTTCATTTTCCATTTCTGTTGTAATGTTAGAGTTTCTGGGGAATGTCCTCAACTGTATCTTCTTATCCATCTGTTGCGTTTTTATTTTGGCTCTCACATTTTTTATTCCTATGAGTTCTTTCTTGTTCTTCTCTTTTTATGAGCTTTATTCTTATTTTATAGTTGCAATATCTTCTCTCATCATGACTACTAATCATATATATATATATATATATTTTTTGAGACAGAGTCTCGCACTTTTGCCCAGTCTGGAGTGCAGTGGCGTGATCTTGGCTTACTGCAAGCTCCGCCTCCTGGGTTCACGCCATTCTCCTACCTCAGCCTCCTGAGTAGCTGGGACTACAGGTGCCCACCACCACGCCCAGCTAATTTTTTGTATTTTTAGTAGAGATTGGGTTTCACTGTGTTAGCCAGGATGGTCTCGATCTCCTGACCTCGTGATCCATCTGCCTCGGCCTCCCAAAGTGCTGGGATTACAGGTGTGAGCCACCTCACCCGGCCCATATTTTATTTTTTTTGAGACGAAGTCTCGCTCTGTTGCCCACACTGAAGTGCAGTGGGGTGATCTTGGCCCACTACAACTTCCGCCTCCCAGGTTCAAGCAATTCTTCTGCCTCAGCCTCCTGAATAGCTGGGACTATAGGTGCGTGCCACCATGCATGGCTAATTTTTGTATTTTTAGTACAGACAGGGTTTCACTATGTTGGCCAGTATTATTTCGCCCCTGCTTTGTATTAATTGTGTCAGAGTTATTTCCTTCTTCCCTCCCTCCCTCCTTTCTTCCTTCCTTTTCTCATCTCTTTCTCTCTTTCTTTTGCTCTTTCTGATTGTTATTTTTAGTCTCTATCTTCCATGTCAAAATCAGTCCCTCAATATCTGATGAACATCTAGGAGAGAGGCTCCAAACTGCCGATTGGAAGTTCTTTGCTTGTTAGTGTGGCTTAGCAGCTGGTGAACTTCACTACAGGCTGACTGAGTGGGACCTGGCTGTTTCACTTGGGACTGCTTGTTGTTCATATTTTTAAGCCAATTTTCTGGGCTGATTAGAACCCTACAGCCTCCTGCCTGGGGTGGGGTGGTTTAGGTTTGGCTGTAGCTTTATGGTACCCAGGTAGGGGCAACATACTTGAGAGTCCAACTTTTCAGAATGTAAATCCTGTGTGTAGTAGGCATCTTCTACCTCTCTCACATATATCCCACGTCTACGAGTTGACCTCACCAGAAAGTACATCTCCCATCTCTGCCTGGGTATAGAAGGGGTAGTTACCAGACCATAAGGATTGAGGTTGGAGGTCTGAGCATCTAGATTCTCCTTTTTAAAGATCAGCTATGTTTAAAAGGACATCGTACATAATGTTTTGATTTAAAAGAAAATATTTTAATGGGGAAGGGCAGTTATATCCACTTAAAGTAAATCCCACCTCATTAAGACCAAATGATTCCAACAGCACACACATTCTAGCACTGCAAGATATCTGATTGTTCACCAAGAAAATTTCCAGTGAGCAAAAGCCATGAGCAAACCCTTAAACTCTGGAATCTAAAGAACAATAAAAATGGATGTCCTGAGGACATCATATTCCATCACCAGTGAAGTTGCCTTGTATATTACCATGGCTAAAACTTCCTACCCTCAGCCATTATGTCAGCAGGCAGTGAAGGCTACATGGGTGTCTTTCTTTTTTCTTTTTTTTTTGACAGAGTGTCGCTTTGTTGCCCAGGCTGGAGTGCAGTGGCACAATCTCAGCTCACTGCTAGCTCCACTTCTTGGGTTCAAGTGAGTCTCATGCCTCAGGCCTCTCAGGTAGCTGGGGTTACAGGTGTGCACCACCACGCCTAGCTTTTTTTTTTTTTTTTTTTTTTTTAGACAGGGCTTTTGCCCTGTTGGCCAGGCTGGTCTCAAACTCCTGGCCTCGAGTGATCTGCCTGTCTCAGCCTCCCAAAGTGCTGGGATCACGTGCATAAGCCACCACACCCAGCCAGTGGGTGCCTTTCTGTGAATTAAAGGCATGATTAATAAACCTATTTTTTGGCCACCATTTATTTAGCACCTACTAGGTGCCAGGCCTTGGGCCAGGTGCTTTTAACATATTATTTCATACCTGTATTATCACATAAGATTGTGTCCTACACAATCCAAGGGCTGTCATTGATTTTGTAGCCCATATCAATGATGGCTCCCTGGAACTGTGCAGTGCATAACCTGAGCAGAAATACATGGTGACTGTGACTTAAATCCTTCCAATAATTCTAAGGAGTTCAGATCATTCAACAGATGATGAAACCATGGTTCAGAGAGAATAAGAAACTGGCTGAACTTCTCACAGCTATCAAGTATTGGAGCTGAGAGTCTAATCCCCAAACCACCTGATTCTTAAGTTGGTGCTCTTACCAGGACTCTACTTTCACTGTGTCAGGGAGGGCAGATGGGGTAGGATGGAGGGGCTAGGGGCTACATAATGACACCAACTGTTTTCAGCAGGCGCTCATTCTACCCTGAAAGCTGCCCCCTGGTCTAGACCTCAGCATGCCTTCACACATAGGAAAGTCCTCCAGAAAGCCATTGCCATTTTAAACTCTGGCTCAGTGTTGGGGCTTCTCTCAGTGACACCTGGGGCCAGGACTGGTATTTGTTTATTCCGTGTCCTCACTCTCCTTTGCAGTCAGACCACTAGAGGTTTCTGGGTCTTGAAGGGAGGTGTCCTTTCAAGAGGGGACTTAGAAGATGCAGTCTAAGCTAGCAAGAGGGTTGTGGAAGAGGAACAGAGAGCCATGCTTGGAGCAGGTGCAGTGTCTAGCAAGGAACTTCAGTGCAACATGGCTGTAAGGGCATAAATCCTGCAAGCCAGGAATAGTGAAGTAGCTGCCCTACCAGAGAGCCTCACCCCTTGGGTTAGGGGTTGGGGTGGAGGAACATGTGTGCACATGTGCTCAAGCGTGTATTCATGCATGTGCATGCTTGTGGAAGTGTGTGGTGTTCACAACACTTGTGTACATGCAGAAATACAAATATGAAACTTGGAAAACTGCCATGGGAATGAAAACCCATGAAAGTCTGACTTCTATATGAATGGGAGGTACCTGCGCATGTGCACGCGCAAACACACACACACACACACAGATGTTTACATATCAAGTTCTCCTTGTGCACAAGATTCATTTGCCCCGTTCCAAATCCAGGCAGATTTGGATGCTTTTTTTTTTTTTATACTTTAAGTTCTAGGGTACATGTGTACAACGTGCAGGTTTGTTACATGTGTATTCATGTGCCATGTTGGTGTGCTGCACCCATTAACTCGTCATTTACATTAGGTATATCTCCTAATGCTATCCCTCCCTCCTCCCCTGACCCCACGACAGGCCCTGGTGTGTGATATGCCCCATCCCGTGTCCAAGCGTTCTCATTGTTCAATTCCCACCTTTGAGTGAGAACATGCGGTGTTTGGTTTTCTGTCCTTGTGACAGTTTGCTCAGAATGATGGTTTCCAGCTTCATCCATGTCCCTACAAAGGACATGAACTCATCCTTTTTTACGGCTGCATAGTATTCCATGGTGTATAAGTGCCACATTTTCTTAATCCAGTCTATCATTGTGGACATTTGGGTTGGTTCCAAGTCTTTGCTATTGTGAATAGTGCCACAATAAACATACATGTGCATGTGTCTTTGTAGCAGCATGATTTATAATCCTTTGGGATGCTTTTTATTTTTCTTTGTGTTTCTGTTGAAATGTTCTCAAGCACCTCGGAAGTAGCAACCACTTACTCTTCTTGCAATAGTAATATAACTTGTCAGTAACTTATTTCCTAGCCAGACAATGTGCTCAACCCTTTATATGCATTACCTTGTTGACATTTCCCAGGACCTTATGAAATAGATGTCATATCCAACTTTCAGATAAGAAAACTGAGACTCCGAGAGGTGAAGTCATGTACCCAGGTCTTACTGTTCATAATTGGCTGTGGACACATCTGAACCCATATCTAACCCCAAATATGAGCTCATTCTGACACATTCACTAATGCAACAAATGTTTATTGAGCATCTATTATAGGTCAGGCACTGTTCTAATTGCTGGAGATGAGCCAGTGAATGAAATAGATGAAAATCCCTGACCTCACACATGTGGACAAGCATATGAAAAAAAGCTCAGCATCAATGATCATTAGAGAAATGCAAATCATAACCACAGTGATATACTACCTCACACCAGTCAGAATAGCTATTTATTAAAAAGTCAAAAAATAACATGCTGGTGAGGTTGTGGGGAAAAAGGAATGCTTATACACTGTTGGTGGGAGTGTAAATTAGTTCAGCTATTGTGGAAGACAATGTGGCAATTCCTCAAAGAGCTAAAAGCAGAACTACCATTCAACCCAGCAATCTCATTAGTGGGTATATACCCAAAAGAATATAAATTATTCTATTATAGAGACACATGCATGTGTATGTTCATTGCAGCACAATTCACAATATTGAAGACATGGAATCAACCTAAATACCCATCAATGATAGACTGAATAAAGAGAAATAAAGAAAATGCGGTACATATGCACACCGTGGAATACTATGCAGCCATAAAAAAGAATGAGATCATGTCCTTTGCAGAGACATGGATGGAGCTGGAAGCCATTATCCTTAGCAAACTAACACAGGAACAGAAAACCAAATACCTCATGTTCTCACTTATAAGTAGGCGCTAAATGATAAGAACACATGGACACATGGGGGTAACAACACACACTGGGGCCTTTTAGAGGGTGGAGGGTTGGAGGAGGGAGAGGATCAAGAAAAACAGCTAATGGGTACTAGGCTTAATACCTGGGTGATGAAATAATCTGTACAACAAACCCCCATGACATAAGTTTACCTATGTAACAAACCTGCACTTGTACCCCTGAACTTAAAAAGGAAAAAAAAATCCCTGACTTCGTGAAGCTTAAATTATATAAGGGGAAACAGATCAAACAGGTTAAACAGTGAAACATATCAAGTGTAAATAATAAGGCTAAGTAGGGAAAAGCAGAGCAAGGAAGAAAAGCAGCAATTTGAAGTGGCCGAGGCTTTGGATGGAGTGACCAGAGAGAGCTTCACGGAAAAGGTGACATTAAGGGAGCATGCCACAGAGTTATCTAGGAGAGAAGTATTCCAAGCAGAGGAAACAGCCAGTTCAGAGGTCCTGAGTGAGAGTGGTGTCAGCCGTGTTCAAAGAATATTGGGAAAACCAGCATAGCTAGATCAGAGGCCGTATGGGGGAAAGTAGTGAATATCATATACTTCCTTTAGTGATGAAATTAAAACATGTGTATAACCAATGCCATACATACATTGATGTGTTAGCTCTGACAAAGCACATTCACCATACTTTACATTCCTGGCATCTTTCACTGAAGTCTATAGAGATTGGAGGCTGGGTTTTGTCCCTAGGGAAGGAGGGAGAGACCCTTTAGATTTCTACGGATGTCCACCTGCACCGAAGGAACATGCATGGTTAATAGGGGGTGGGATGGACCAGCGGGAGATGAGAAAACCTTAACCCTATCATTGCAATGATGTTGCCCTCAAGCAACTTAGCAGCCAGCCCAGGAGCAGCCCTGAAGGCCCCTGCAAAATTATACCCCTGCAGCCCTGCCTTTCCCCTCTTTGTTGGAGCTAAAAGGGAAACTGTTTAATTCTTAGGACCACATATTTAGCCAACCTGCTCTGGCCTAAATGATATATGAGGAATTAAGCTCACAGCTGATCGTCTTTCACACTGAGGCGGTGGTTCATGTATCCTGGGGAGACCTCACTGTTGAGCCAGCCTCTCTGTTATTGGCAGGGCTTGGGCTTGGGCCCTGTTTTGCGTTTGTTCCAGACACAAGCCAAGTCTGGAGTTCTGGAGATCTTAAGGAAAGCAGGGCCAACCCAAAGGAAATCAGACACAGAGAACAAAACAAATGGAATTTTTTGAGGAAATTGCTTTTTGCCTCCCATGCCTCATTCCCTTTTATTTAATTTTTGGGATTCTGTGTGAGTTAGTTACAAACAGTCAACTCGGTATTTTCTACCTATTAATAAATATTAAATATTAAATAATCCAATTCTGGATGGCTGGTGGACCTGGGTGGGCACAGTGCCAGTTGCCTGCTATGCCTCAGCTTCCATTCTGGGGGTGGTTCTCCTATGCTGACTGATGGTGCCTTTTGACTCCCATCTCCCTGGTCGTAGGCAGTTGATCTCTTACCTAATGACAGCCAATCCATACATTGATTCTCAACACATGAAGTGGTGCTGGGCACAAGTTAGGTCTAAGCGGGACAAGGGTGACTATCTGAGCCATTCAGATTCCTTCACAAACCCCCAAATCTGGGGACTTATGTGCTTGGTGGCAGGAGGTAAAGCTAAAGTCACAAAGAGAGGCAGAGACAGAGTAGCTGAAGGCTGATAAGAGGTAAGCGGGTAACTGGTCACAAGAATGTACTGGGGATGGGTTTGACAACTCGCACCTGCAATCTCAGCACTTCGGGAGGCCGAGGCAGGAGGATGGCTTGAGCCCAGGAATTCAAGACCAGCCTGGGCAACACAGGGTGAACCTGTCTCTGCAAAAAATAGAATAAGGGCAAAGTCTGAGTCCTTTCCTTTCCCTCTGCTGGATGGCATGAACTTCACACTCGCTCCACCTTCCCCACCAGCTGCCGGTCCCTGGGCTCTGTCTAGGTGCCCAGCTACAGCGCCTGGCCTGTCAGCAGTGCGGCCAGCGTCTATGGAGGCGCTCTGTGTGGCGCTGGGGGCTCTGGTTCCCATATCTCTGTGTCCCGCTCCATCAGCTTCCGGGGTGGCATGGGGTCCGGGGGCCCAGCTGCGGGGATGGCTGGGGGTCTGGAAGGAGTGGGAAGTATCCAGAATGAGAAGGAGACCATGCAAAGCCTGAACAACCACCTGGCCTCCTACCTGGACAGAGTGAGGAGCCTGGAGACTGAGAACCGGAAACTGGAGAGCAAAATCTGGGAGCCCCTGCAGAAGAAGGGACCCCACGTCAGAGACTGGAGCCATTACTTCAAGACCGTCGAGGACCTAAGGGTTCAGATCTTCACAAATGCTGTGGACAATGCCCACATCATTCTGCAGATCGACAATGCCCGTCTTGCTGCTGATGACTTTAGAGTCAAGTATGAGACAGAGCTGGCCATGCACCAGTCTGTGGAGAGTGACATCCATAAACTCCACAAGGTCACTGATGTCACCAATGTCACTCGGCTGCAGCTGGAGACAGAGATTGAGGCTCTCAAGGAGGAGCTGCTTTTCATGAAGAAGAAACATGAAGAGGAAGTAAAAGGCCTGCAAGCCCAGACTGCCAGCTCTGGGTTGACTGTGGAGGTAGATGCCCCCAAATCTCAGGACCTTGCCAAGATCATGGCAGACATTCTGGCCCAATATGACGAGCTGGCTCAGAAGAACCTAGAGGAGCTAGACAAGTACTGGTCTCAGCAGATTGAGGAGAGCACCACAGTGGTCACCACATAGTCCACCGAGGTTGGAGCTGCTGAGATGATACTCACGGAGCTGAGACGTACAGTCCAGTCCTTGGAGACTGACCTGGATTCTATGAGAAATCTGAAGGCCAGCTTGGAGAACAGCCTGAAGGAGGTGGAGGCCCACTATGCTCTGCAGATGGAGCAGCTCAACGGGATCCTGCTGCACCTGGAGTCAGAGCTGGCACAGACCCGGGCAGAGGGACAGCGCCAGGCCCAGGAGTATGAGGCCCTGTTGAACATCAAGGTCAGGCTGGAGGTTGAGATCGCCACCTACCACCGCCTGCTGGAAGACGGCGAGGACTTTAATCTTGGTGATGCCCTGGACATCGGCAACTCTATGCAAACCATCCAAAAGACCACCGCCTGCCAGACAGTGGATGGCAAAGTGGTGTCTGAGACTAATGACACCCAAGTTCTGAGACATTAAGCCAGGAGAAGCAGAGTACTCTCTGGGGAGCAGAAGGCCAATAAAAAGTTCAGAGGTCAGGCTGGGCGCGATGGCTCACACCTGTAATCCCAGCACTTTGGGAGGCCGAGGTGGGCAGATCACCTGAGGTCAGCAGCCTGGCCAACGTGGTGAAACCCCGTCTCTACGAAAATACAAAAATTAACTGGGCATGATGGCAGGTGCCTGTAATCCTAGCTACTTGGGAGGCTGGGGTAGAAGAATCGCTTGAACCTGGGAGGCAGAGGTTGCAGTGAGCCGAGATCATGCCATTGCACCCCAGCCTGGGTGATAGAGCAAGACTCTGTCTCAAAAAGAAAAAAAAAGTTCAGAGGTCAAAATAAATAAATAAAATATAACAAAATAAGATAAAATAGCCAGGCACAGTGGCACAAACCTGTAGTCCCAGCTATTCAGGAGGTTGAGATAGGAGGATCGCTTGAGCCTTGGAGGTTGAGGCTGCAGTGAGCTGAGATTGCCCCATGGCACTTCAGTCTGGGTGACAGAGACCCTGTCTCAAAAAAATTAAAAAATGTGCTGGATCCCGGAGGGCCTCTCTCTTCCCTCCACTGTTCTTTCTCTCCTTTTCTCCCCAATTCTTTTTTGCCATCTTTTTCTCTTCCCACCTCCAAGTCTGCTTCTCTCAGTGTATGACTTCATACATTCCAGAGGCAAAAGAGAGGAAGAGTGGGAGGGAGGCCTGGTCCCAAACTATGTGAGCTGTAGGCTTACATCACTCTAGTTGGAAACTCCAGTGGAAGAAAAGCGTTTCTCTTTCCTGGAGCCCATATATAAAATCCCAGGGAAAACCCCTAATTGGTCTGTGTGGGTCACATGCCACCCTTCTCTTGTCAAGTTACTATGGCCATGGGGATGGGTTATTTGATTATCTGGCTCAGGTCACATGCCAAGACCAGTGGCCAGGCAGGCAGCCCCCATGAATCAAATGAAATGGAGGAGTAACTCATTGCAGTAGTTACCACTACCAGAGGGAGAGGTTAAGAGCAGTGATGGCCAGATTAGACCTACACATCAGCCGTCGACATTTAGTAATTCACCCTGTTCTAGGCATGATGGGAAAGGAAGTACAGACACAGATCCTCCCCACGTTGGAAACAATGGCAAACTCCACAGAGAGTTGCAAACTTATAAGTATCAGCACTTACAAAGCAGCCCATCTCCACTGGAAAACTGGACTTCCTCATATTGTCTAATCCTTTTCTAAGCTCCAAGCCCCCTGCCCCTCTGATTCACAAGGGCTTCACTCAGGGCAGCATGGGGAACCTGTGGAAGGTAGGTTAGGCCCACTTCCCTGGTACCCTTGGGTATATTCATAGGCTATAGATCATACGACAATTCAAGAAACGGAGGTGGGGAGGGATGGAGATGAATGAGTGCAGAACAGTCACTGTCCTCATCTGAAGACAGCCAGGAAAGGTCAGGTGACCCAGAGGACTCTAGATCAATAACAGATTGGCTGCCAGGATAGTCTTACCTAGCTTGGGGGTAGAGTATGAGGAAATATTTCAAAGAATACAGGCTCCAGGGAAAACAAAACAAAACAAAAACCACAGGATCTTTTGCAAAAAGTAGTGAAGAGGAGGTCCTTTAACCTGGACAACCTGATTAGTGCAGATCACCAACTGTTGGCCCAACTCCTAGAAAGAAGGAATGAGCCGAGGATGGGAGGGGCATGATGACTTTCAGCTTCAGGAGTGGGTAAGAAGGAAGGCAGGAGGGACATGTGGCATGGAAAATAGTTTGGTAAGCTCCACCCCTGGAATCAGAGTTGAAAAGAACTTATAGATACCCTCATAGGGGCTGTCAGGAACTAAGGCCTAGAACCAAAAGACAGAGGGAGAGAAAGATTATGGGGAAGAAGATGAGGCTCTGTACTGAATAGATCAATTGTAGAGTAACGGATGTCCCTTTCACTCAGTGAGGGCCTCTGGACTGGGTGACACTCAGTAGAAGTCAACTGTAACTGGATGTGATTATGAGGAAGGACCACATCATCCAAGGCCAGGATGGGCCATGGGCAGGTCCTCCACCTATCCTGCTGTGTACTGTTCAATCTGGGGGCTCCATTCCTATTTTGATCTATGTCTACGGTGCTTCTTTCAGTGGTGTGGTGCACAACCTGACCATAGCAGTAAAGCATTTCCTTGATATCTCAATGGCTAGATGGGTACAGAACATCTAATTACTCATGCAACAACAAGTGTGTCTGAAAACCAACCAGGAACGGTACCGAGCCCCAGGGATCAGTTAAGGTGCTGTGATTCCTGGGAGAGACAGTCATAGGGGTCTGTGTTCATATAATTGTCCAAGTTGTGGGGACAGAGAGAAGGGAGTATTTCATTCTGTCTGGAGAGAGTGGTCAGAGAAGACTTCAACAAGGAGGTGATACTTGAGCTTAGGCTGAAAGATGAAGGGTTAACCAGACAGATCAAAAGCGGTGAGAGGGCCCATTTCTGGAAGAAGAAATAACACAAACAAAGGCAAAGAACTGCCGGTTCATGTCCTGCCTAATAGGAAAGCCAGTTTAGATATTTGAGTTTACAGTGGTATAGAATGTAGAGTTTAGCAGGCATGTGGGAACTTGGATCTGGAAGGGCTTTAAGTGTTTTGCTAAGAGGTTAGATCTCCATACTGGAGGTATATGGAGGGGAAAGAACCAAGGTCTTGTGTAACCCATGGAACCTCTATCTCCATCCTGTAAGGCTTGGACTGTGACAGTGGAAGTAGTAAAAACGGACATGGAGAATAATCCACTTGCTATGTGTCTGCTTATTGAAAGGTCTGCTATAGTCTGAATATGTTCCCCTAGAATTTATATGTTGAAGCTTAATCACCAATGTGACAATATTAAGAGATGGCAGCTTTAAGAGATGATTAAGTCATGAAGACAGAGCCTTCATGAATAAGATTAGTGACCTTGCTAAAGAGGTTGAAGGGAGTTCCCAGGTCCCTTCTACCAGGTGAGGATGCAGCAAGAGGCATCATCTATGAAGTATCTATGAGCCTTCACCAGACACCAGATCTGCTAGTGCCTGGTTCATGGACTTCCCAGCCTCCAGAACCGTAAGCAATACATTTCTGTTATTCATAAATGACCTAGTGTAAGGTATTTTGTTATGGCAACCTGAATGGACTAGGATGGGGCCTATGTTTACTAGGTCCTTTATTACATTTATGAATGCCTCCTGGGCAGGCAGATACTTTGACAGAGTGAAGTTGACATGTGTTAGAGCCAATGTGCATCAGCAGGGACTCTGGGGGACTGAAGCATGTATGCCCTGTTTAAAGGGACAGTCATTACTCAGCTCTAGTTAATTGTTGCCAGGAAGAAATGTGGTCTCAGTTTTGCCAGCTCCCTTGATTTTTCAAGAGAAGCCAGAAATCAAGGTTTTAGGTAAAATTTTCTCTGCTTTAAATGAAAGCAACTAATTCAAATGTTTTCAAAACATCATGCAGGCCAAACAAAATTCAAGCATAAGCAGGATTTAGCTAGCCACCTAGTTCTCCTACCTTCCCATTAATCACCTACCCACCCATCGAGCCATCCATTCACCTACCCATATACGCATCCATCCATTTGTCCATTCATCCATGCACACTCCTTCCATCCACCCATCCACACACATATACATCCACCAACTAATCTATCCACTCACCTATCTATCCATTCATCCATCCATCCATCTACCCACTTTCCATCCATCTACCCACTTATATACACATCTATCCATCCTATCTATCTACCCATACACACACATAGCCATACATCCACCCCACTAATCTTTCCACCCACATATCAGTTCATCCACTCACCCACCCACCCACCCATCCATCTATCCATCCATCCATCCATCCATCCTTCCATCCATCCATCCATCCATCCATCCATCCTATCTACCCATACACACAGCCATAGATCCACCCCACTAATCTTTCCACCCACATATCCATCCATCCATCCATCCATCCATCCATCCATCCATCCATCCATCCTATCGATCTACCCATACACGCACACAGCCATACATCCACCCCACTAATCTTTCCACCCACATATCTATTCATCCACCTACCCACCCACCCATCCATCCATCCATCCCTACCTCCATCCCTCCATCCCTCCATCCCTACCTCCAACCCTCCATCCATCCATTCCTCTTCCACTGTTAAAGTACACTCCCTCTCAAACCTTTACAAGATGGAAACATTCGTTTTGTTCCATCTTCTCCACCTGCCCTTGGTCTTGGAAGTCCTGTTTCCCTCCAAATTTAGGCAAATTATGTTTGTAAAGTGGTGCAAATATGAGTTAGGTTGTGCCTACCTCTTTTTACAGGGAATTTTTTGCTTTCTCTTTATGTCCTTGCTGTGCAGCCTGAAGTAGGAGTGTATTTTTTCTCCCCTTGGATTTGAGCCTTCGTAAGTGTTCCAGAACAAAATTAAACCAAATAGAGAATTAGATTCCACTCCCTTTTCTTGGAAATATCTTGCCACTGGGCCAGGCTCCCTGGGAATTAAATAACTCTTCAAAAGGAGACCAGAAATAGATTTCTCAGTGGGGTTTCTAGATGTCAGTAAATGGATTTATGGAAAATGGGTTAGGTTTGGCAAATTTTAAATTGTGATGGGATGAATGTGCAATATATCTCTGTAAATAACCCCTTTTCACTTTCTCCTTCTCTATATCCAATTGGAACTCTTCCTTCTTAATATCCGGCTTCCATTGTCCTTCCTTGCTATACCTAAATGCTTTACCTAAATATCTCCTCCAGCCTAAGGTTAGAGGATTAGAAAGGGAGAAGGTCAGATAACTAATATTTACTGTGGTAAATTCTTGATCTATGTGATAGCATTTATATTTCTGATTTTCATGGCAGATATCCCAGCATGATCTAAGTAGGGCATTACTAGATACATACATGCTTTGAGCTTCAATATTTTCATCTGCCAGATGGAACAAAGCTTCCATATCTCCTTTCCCAACCAAATGAAAATATCTTCAAAGGGTCTGCTGTGGTACCTGACAACACCACTATGACTAGTCCACCCTCGAAGGAATTAAAACTTTGCTAAAATGTATATGCTGTCTGGGAGTTCATCCCATTGTCAAATCAGCTTTTATTATTATTCAAATGTATTTGTGAGATTAGGAGGCTCAGAGAGCCTGGAACACAGGAGGGTAGGTCTTGGTGGATTCTGATGGAGCCAGGGGGAGGTCTGCATAGACGCTGCTGGGAAGGAACATGGGAGAGAAGCATGATCCTGTGGCACCTTAGGGACAGTTTGAAGGCTGTCTGGGGAAGGAATGAAAAAGGAGAAGCGGACACCTTTTCTCTCACCTCTAGACCATTCGCTTGGTCTGCCGCTTTTTCAGCTGAACACCTCCCCATCTGTGAGGAAATGGTGCATCAGAACAGGATGGTGTTATAAACTGAGCAATTCTTATCCTCCACACCCTCAGTCTTCCTTTCTATCAAATGGACAGAATTGCTGTGAGAAATTCAGCAAGGTAAGGTAATGTTTGTGCAAGGGCCTGACTTCACCTCCAAGGGGCTCCTTCTGTCTGAGCTCAGTCAATCTGATGATGAGATGTTGGGCATCTCCTGATAGAGAGGCCAGAGAGAGAGGTCTTTACATCTGGGATCAGGAGTGAGGGCAGGACAGGTGACCCGCCAGTCCTTAATCACCTGCTGACTTGCAAGGGGAGAGGTAAATACAGTTGTCCCTCAGTATTCACAGGGGATTGGTCCCAGGACTCCCCTTAGATATCAAAATCCAAGAATTCTCAAGTCCCTTATATAAAATGGTGTAGTATTTGCATATGACCTGTGCACATCTTTTGTATACATTCAATCATCTCTAGATTATTTATGATACCTCATACGATGTAAACGCTACATAAATAGTTGTTATACTATATTGTTTTTTATTTGGACTATTTTTATTGTTGTATTGCTGTTATTTAGTGCTCTGTATATCTTCCGTCTCTGATTGGTGGATGTGCAACCCGATGAAGCGGAAGGCCTGCTGTACAACAGCAGTGGCAGCTCTTAATGCTTATTTTGTGACAAGCATTTTACAGATGTTATTTCATGTAATACTTTCCACAACCCTCGAAGTAGGAATTCTTTCGATTCCCGTTTTATAATTGAGGAAGTAGAGGCATGGTGGGCGGGTGAAATAATTTCCCCAAAGCCCCAGTGAGTGGGATAGTTAGGATGGAGTAGTGGCAACAGAGACCATATGGTCCGCAAAGCCTAAAATATTTACCATCTGGCCCTTGACAGAAAAAGCATCCTGACTGCTGCTACAGCAGAATGAGCTACTACCAAGGCAGGAGACAGAGGGGACAAGGGGATGAATACCCTGGCTGCACCACCCTCACACTCCGGCCTCTACTTCTGTTACTGCCTCCCACTGGCTGACCCAGGAACCCAGGGAATCTGCTCTCCTGGCTGTGCCCTCAACCCCCTCATTTCATTGCTTCCTTGTTTGGGGCCTTTCTGATGAGACAGGAGTTTCTGGAAGACTTGGGACTTCATAGTTTTTTTGTTTGTTTTTTTTGTTTTGTTTTGTTTTGAGATGAAGTCTTGCTCTGTCACCCAGGCTAGAGTGCAAGTGGCGTGATCTTGGCTCACTGCAACCTCTGCCTCCTGGGTTCAAGATATTCTCCTGCCTTAGCCTCCTGAGTAGCTGGGATTATAGGCGCCCACCACCATGCCCAGATAATTTTTATATTTTTAGGAGAGATGGGGTTTTACCATGTTGGCCAGGCTGGTCTTGAACTCCTGACCTCAGATGATCCACCTACCTTGGCCTCCCAAAGTGTTGGGATTACAGGTGTGAGCCACAGTGCCCAGCCTTCATAATATTTAAGAGTCAGGGCAGCTGGGGCGCAGTGGCTCACACTTGTAATCCCAGCACTTTGGGAGGCCGAGATGGGCAAATCACGAGGTTAGGAGTTCGAGACCAGCCTCGCCAATATGGTGAAACCCCGTTTCTACTAAAAATACAAAAAAAAAAAAACTACCCAGGTGTGGTGGCACGCACCTGTAGTCCCAGCTACTCGGCAAGCTGAGGCAGGAGAATCACTTGAACCAAGGAGGCAGAGGTTGCAGTGAGCCGAGATTGTACCACCGCACTCCATCCTGGGCAATAGAGGGAGACTCCGTCTCAGCGGGAAAAAAAAAAAAAAAAAGTCAGGGCAGCTCAGAGATAAAGACTCAAATTCTGACTAATCTTTCCAGTCCTGAGTTTCCCTGACTTGACAATAGGACTGATGTGAGGCCTGAGGGAAAGGATCTGGTAAGGCCTAAGGAGAGCCCTTGGAGAACAGAAAGGCCTTTTCCAAACCTGCTGGCCCTTCTCCCTTGAAGGGGCCTGCTCAGGGGGCCTCCCTGACCCTCTCTCTCCCCTAACCTGGCTTTGCTTTTCTTCATATCACTCGTCCCTACTGCATGCTACATATGTGTTATATGTACACATATCTGTGTATAGCAGACATGTATTTTGTATGTAGACATGCACATAAGTGTACAGTACATGCATGTGCATGTGTATACATACGTGCTGTGTGTATTAGTTTCTTGCCTTCTCCCACACGATTGTCTTATTCATCACCCTATCCCCAATGCCTAAAACACCCACCCACTCAAATCCGGCACTCGATAACTGCTGGTTGAATGAATGATTGAAACAATGTCTGTTACTTTTAACAATTTCTTCTGCATCCTTCTTACTATCCAGCCGGCAGAGTACTTTCCCCTTCAGATTGTTCTGGATGAATGAAGGCATTTTTGATACTGATTTATAAGCATTTCCAGGATTGGGACCCCTAAATAAGGCAGGGGCCCACAGTCTCATCTAAATAAATGGGCTACCCCTGTCCTTGTGCCCTGTGGCTCTGCCGTCACCCCGAGTTTGCTTTCCCTTCCCATGAGCTCGCCCTCCTCATTTCCTACCCCATGGCCTCAGGTGGCAGGTGAATTGGGCAGACATCTGCGCTGCTGGCCAGCACCAAAGCCAGGGGAAATGTGTGCAATTTCCTGAGCCACACAGGAGGAGAGCAAAGGAAGAGGAAAGAGGATTGCTGAGGCCGGCTGGCAGCCTGCTGGCTTAATTTCCTGGGGACTCCAGCAGCCAGCAGAGAAGGAGTGAAATGGAATTGAGCAAGGTTCCCAGGCCCTCTGGCTGTGAGTGTTGTGGGTGAGAACTGAGGACTGGCTCTGAGGTTGGGTGGGTGGCAGAAACATCTCTTTATCTTTTGATGAAGCTTGCCTTAGCTTTTGTGGTTCTCCCGGCTTTACCCAAGAACACGTTTGCATCTAAAATCCCTAAGAGCCTGTTTTCAGCCCTTGAAGCTCGGCCTCCTTTTTTAGCTAGTGTGGAGGCTGCCAGGCTAACACAGGTGTAGGCACTCTCAAAATTCCCCACACTTCTCTTGGGGGTGCAGAGAAAATGTCATTCCTTTATTTGTTTACAATTACTCTGATTTTCCGCACAGGACCTGGCTGCTGGATAAAACACTTTTAGTCCAATCCTGTAACCTAATTTGATGCAGGTTTTTAGAAGTCATGGTTAGCCTCTTTAAGTAAAACAAAACAAAAAAAATCCCAGTCTCTCATATTTTCGCTCCTGCCCCTCCATGAGATGGTGCCTGGGTGTGTGGAGAAGGACTGTGGCCTGCATGTGTGGTGGCAGAGGGAGGTGGTGGCCTTTGGATCCTTGCTGGCTAGCTGCAGAGTCGCTGGTCTGGGCTGCTCCTTGCCCTGGGCCTGCTGAGGTGGCGTGGTCCAAGCTGGCACCCAGGTGGGGGCCACTGAAGCCTGTGGCTGGCGTCCCGTGTGGTCTGGTCTCTCTCTTGGCTTGATCAGGTCATAGACATGTTCCGTGCCCAAGCTCCCTCCTGATTCTCACCTATGAACACCTGTTGTCTTCTCCATCTTAGCCCCTCCATGGTTGGGGCACTCTTCAGAGACAAGAGGCAACTCATATCAAGTTTACCTTCTAAATCCGTCCTTTCCTTTCATTATTATTATTATTATTATTATTTTTTTGAGACAGGCAAAGTCTCACTCTGTTGTCCAGGCTGGAGTACAGTGGCACGATCTTGGCTCACTGCAACCTCTGTCTCCTGGGTTCAAGCGATTCTCATGCCTCAGCCTCCTGAGTAGCTGGGATTACAGGCATGGCCAACATGTCCAGCTAATGTTTTGTATTTTTAGTAGAGATGGGGTTTTGCCATGTTGGCCAGGCTGGTCTCGAACTCCTGGCCTCAAGTGATCTGCCTGCCTCGGCCTCCCAAAGTGCTGGGATTACAGGTATGAGCCACAGTGCCTGGCCTCATTTTGATTCTTTTTTTTTTTTTTTTTTTTGAGACGGAGTCTTGCTCTGTCACCCAAGCTGGAGTGCAGTGATGCGATCTTGGCTCACTGCAAGCTCTGCCTCCCGGGTTCACACCATTCTCCTGCCTCAGCCTCCCGAGTAGCTGGGACTACAGGTGACCGCCACCAGGCTTGGCTAATTTTTTTGTATCTTTTTAGTAGAGACGGGGTTTCACCATGTTAGCCAGGATGGCTTTGATCTCCTGACCTTGTGATCTGTCCGCCTCGGCCTCCTAAAGTGCTGGGATTACAGGCGTCAGCCACCACGCCCGGCCATTATGATTCTTTTATGGGCAATTTCAAGCTTAGAATTTCGAATATAAAATATCAGACAGTGTCTAAACTAGAAAGAGAGGATACACTCAAAAGGCGTTTACCCAAGGAGAACTGAATGAAGGGGCCAAAGAAGGTGTTATCAGGGTTAATGGAACCAAAAAAGGGAAAGTGTGACACCCAAAGATTAGCAATAGTGGGAAGCTATTACCACCTCTGCTGGAGGGGCAGAGACCAGGGAGAAATGAACACATGGAAAAGGCACTAACCACCAGAAGCAGGGGCCGGCGAACTATGGCCCAGGGGTCTGCCACCTGTTTTATAGATAAAGTTTTACTGGAAGACAGCTATGTCCATTCATTGACATATTCTCTATAGCTGCTTTGTGCTACAATGGCAGATCTGAGCCCTGGTGACAGACTATATTACCCACAAAGCCTTTTGCTGTCTTATGCTTTGCCAGAAAAAGTCTGCTGATCACTGCTGTTACGGGCAGTGTAACCCCCAAAATCCATACATTGAAGTCCTAATGCCAGTACCTCAGAATGTGACTGTAATTGAAGATTGGGTCTTTAAAGAAGTAATTAAATTACAATGAAACCATTAAGGTGAGCCCTAATCAAATATTACCGGTGTCCAGTTTTTTTATTTTTCTTGTTTTTGTTGTTTTGAGACAAGGTCTTGGTCTGTTGCCCAGGCTGGAGTGCAGTGGCGCGATCTCAGCTCACTGCAGCCATGACCTCCCAGGCTCAAGAAATCCTGCCACCTCAGCCTCCTAGATAGCTGGAACTACAGGTGTGTGCCACCATGCCTGGCTAATTTTGTTTGTTTATTTTTTGGTAGAGATGGGGTTTCACCATGTTGCCCATGGATGTCTTGAACTCCTGGGCTCAAGCAATCCGCCTGCTTCAGCCTCTCAAAGTGCTGGGATTATAGGCATGAGCCACTAGTGTCCTAATAAGAAGAGATTAGGGCACAAACATGCACAAAGTGAGGACCACGTGAAGATGCAGGGAGAAGATGGCATGTGCAAATCAATGAGAGAGGCCTTAGAAGATCCCAACCCTGCTCACGCCTGTATCTTGGATTTCTAGTCTCCAGAATTGTGAGAAATAAATTTATGTTGTTTAAGCCACACTGTGCTACTTTGTTATGGCAGCCCCAGCAAACTAATATAACTGCTATAGTGGAACAAAACTACTGTCAGACCACAGGAAGGCAGAGAGGGCACACGGAGGATAAATTCCCTGACTGTTCCTTCTCTCACTCCTGATCTACTTCTGGTGACCACTATTAGCTCAACTCACCAGAAACCAGCCAACAAAGTTGTCTGGGTGTTTCTGTCAATAAAGGTGGCTTCCCAGACCTCAGAGCAAGACACAGAAGGGCAGAGAATGGACCCGGGAGCAAAAGTGGAAGAACCAGGGCATACAGGAGAAAGTAGGGAGAAGGTTACCCATCACCCAGCTCCAACAATTACCAATAGTTTTCCATTCTTGTTTCATCTCTCTCTGATTTTTTTTGTGGAGTATTTTAAGGCAAATCCCAGAAACCATATTGTTTCACCCAAAAATAGTTTAGTATGCATCTATAATAAATAAGAACTGTTAAAAAATGACAATAATGCCAATACTCAGTAAAATTAACAGAAATTCCCTAAAAACGTCTCATACTAGTCTATTCTCAAATGTCCCCATTGCTTCAAAAATATCTTTTAACAGTTGGTCTGTTATAATCAAGAGCTAAACAAAGTTCATGCATCACATTCATGTGTTGACAAAACGGAGTCATTTGTCCCCCTGAAGAACTTCTCACATTCTGGATTTGGCTGTTGGCATCACTGAGTTGTTGTTGAACTTGATCCTCTGTCTCCCGAATTTCCTGCAAACTGATAGTTAGATTTTGGCTTGATTAGATTCACGGGTGGTGTCTTCTCTTGCATCACTTTGCAGAAACAGACTATCTGCTTCTCCCACTTGCTGTAATGTTGAGAATGATCTGTGGGTTCAGAGATGTTAGCTTCCTCTTGCCATTATCAAGTTCTCCATTAAACTTTTATCTAATGATGTTAGTTTTTATCGATCATTGCCTGGTCCATTATCTCATTCAGGTCTGCGAAATGCTGATTTTCCAAATCGATCATTCCTTCTGCATTTATTAGTAGAGTTTTTCTACAGAGAAGAATTTTCCCTTACCAACTATTTGTAACCCTGAAATAATTATTACAGAAAAGACATAATACATATACATGTCTTTTTCTTTATCATCTTTCAGAATACTAAGTCAGTGAACTAGCTGCCAATGATTTTTTTCTTAGTATTATTAAGAACTCATAATTTAAACATATAGTTAAGGTGTTTAAATCCATTGCAGTCAGTATTTCTTTTGATGCCAAATTGTGCCATCTTCGGCCAGTGGGAGCCCCTTCAGACTGGCTCTTGTGTCCTTTTGACTTGACACCATAAATATTTCATCATTTCCTTGCTATCAGGCGCAATAAGATGGCCCAAGCTCATTTTGTGCAGTTCTTTCTCCAGAGCAGTCATCAGCCCTTTGTCTTGGTCCTGGCTCACTAGAAAACAGGCCGAGGCAAAAGTGTGAGTGCTAACAGTTTACTGGGAAGGGTGCAATCCCAGGGAAGCAGGGAGGTTTAAAAGAAATGGGAAGTGAGGCAGAGGAAAGGATGAAGTACAAAGGGAAATGTTCCCAGGTGGCCACAGCTTCCCAATAAGCAGCCAATTGCTCGGATGCTCACAGCCTCTTGGCACAGGAGGCATGGAAAGACTGCATCTCAGCACAGTCTGCCATGTGGCATCCCACGTGCTGTTATCTCCTTTGCATCCCTGAGTTGTATTTCTTTGCTCCTATCACAGCTACAGGGGAAGCCAGCATCTCCACGTGGCCTGTGCAGCCAGCGTGTTGTCCAGGTGGCTCTCTTGGCACTCACTGTTGTGCGTGGGTACTCCTCAGTGTGTGCTGGTGGCAGTGGCTCTGGGCACAGCTTTATAACCAAGACAACAGTGTGAGTGACGATTTGGGCTGCACTGACCAGGAAGCAAGGCACATGGCCAAGGCCCATTGGTACAGGGTGACCAAGTGGACCTGGAGGAGTGCGTGAATGGGTACATCCACCCCTACTGCCTCTTAGGCGCCTTTTTAGACATGCTCAGATCCCTTTGCAGTATTCAGATCTCATGTGGGAAAAATCACCCATACTTCTTTCTTTAGAGGGGAGGTACAAGTCTAGTTCTTCCAAATGATGGCCAGTTGCAGTCGCCTCAAGAGATCTAAAAATGTTTAGCAAAAAAAGCCACAGTCCCCACTGCTGCTGCGGGTCCAACGGCCAAAATCTTATTTATCATCTCACTCCTACGCTGCTCATTTTGTTCTGCAACTTCCAATTTAGTGGAAGCCTTACTAGGTACCCAGGTGAAAGTGTTCCCACCTGAGTACCAAGACCTCTAATCCAACAGAATCTAGGGTGGCGGGAATAAGAAGCTAAAATTCTGCATGTCTTCACTGGGAGTGTTAGCGAGGAGGACAATTGTACTTTCAGCACTTGGTTTCTGAACCCATGCAAATCAGCACCGTATATTCGTTCCGGTTCAGCGTGGGTGTCACATCCAGTGTGGTGATCCTGCACTTGTCCCAAGCTGGCCCTTCGGCTGAGACTATATCAGCCCATCACACCTTTTTCTATAAAGCCGGCTGTCTCTGGGTGATGAGGTACGCAGCAGACTATTATACCCTGTGGTTTTGATCCCATCGTGCCACTCCTGGCTGGTAGTAAAATGTGCTCTTTGGTCTGTGACAATGTAACGTAGGGTATCATGTCAACAGATGGGGCATTCTGTTCACCCTCAGATGGTTGTGCTGGCAGAAGCACTGTAGGAAAAAACAGGTATGACACATTGGGCTCAAAGCCACAAGATAAAGTCGTTACAGTCATCTTCCATGTACCTCATCACCCAGAGGCAAGTTGCGAGAGAAAAAAATGGCAGAATGACTTCAAGAAGGCTCAGCTAAAAGGCCAGCTCAGGGACACCTTGCAGGGTTGAGACACTGGAGGTGGTACATGGACTGTTGTCTTTTTCCTTCCAGACCCCTGACCAACAAGCAGAGCCATTCCCTACTCCAAGGAGTCCACACTTCCACACAGTAGGCAGCGTACTGCTAGCAGCTCTGCCCACAGGGTGGATTTCCCTCCACCGCTGTTTCTAGGGCCGCTTCTATGTGGGGCTGTAATATGGCACAGTCCATTTCCGGCTAGGGTCAACTTTGTATTAATGCTAGATCATGCATATAACCAAGTCCTATTGAGTGGCTCAGAGGGATATCAGTTTCCAGTGGGACAGTGGGGCTCAGAGGGTCAAAAGGACTCTCCAGAATATCCGAGCAGCAGTACAAGTTTCCCTCCCACTTAGGAGGTATGACCCAGCAGATCCGATAGTACTAGAGGTATCCATGCAGATGATAATGCTGCAGGAGTTTTAATAAACGTCAACAGGAGAGACGTAGCAGAGACCTGTAGGGTTCTTCAGCAAGGCCATGCATTGAGTCTGGTGTGCTCTCAGGCCCTGCCAGAGACTAAATGCCTGACCATGGGACACCAAATGACTACATGGCACCACGGATGTTCATTGTGATCTGAGTATTATGAATCCAATGAGTCATAAGTTTGGGTGGATAGAGCAGTAATCCACTGTACAATAAAAATTATACAGTCAGAGCTGGGCGCGGTGGCTCATGCCTGTAATCCCAGCAGTTTGGGAGGCCGAGGCAGGTGGATCACAAGGTCAGGAGATGGAGACCATCCTGGCCAACATGGTGAAACCCCATCTTTACTAAGAAAAAAAAATACAAAAATTAGCTGGGCGTGGTGGCATGCCCCTGTAGTCCCAGCTATTCAAGAGGCTTAGGCAGGAGAATTGCTTGAACCTGGGAGGTGGAGGTTGCAGTGAGCCAAGATTGCTCCACTGCACTCCAGCCTGGTGACAAGAGTGAGACTCTGTCTCAAAAAAACAAAAACAAAAACAAAACAGTCAGGATGTCAGGATGTGGCCTGATCAAATACAGAAGGCACAAGCAAATGACATGAACAGCTGGCCCAGACTCCCATGGCACCTACCTCTTTTGCACCAATGCTTCTCTCAACAGGACAATGGAGAAGGTCTATTGCTTTCCTTGCCATATAAAGGAGAGCTGCTTTTGACCTCCCTGTTATTAGGAAATAAGGAAAAGCAATAATTCACCATATCAACAGCCATATATCAAGTGTCAGAGGTACCACCAGTGGCAGAGCAGCTGTGCTGCAACTGGGGCTACCTCCTGGTGAAGTTGACAGTAATCTACCACCATCCTCGGTGATGTGTCTGGTTTTTGCAAAGGCTAAAAAAGTGAATTGAATATAAGTGTGATGGGAACCACTATCCCTGCATCCTATCCTTTAAGTCCTCAAAAGTAGCAGTAATCTCTGTAATTCCTCTTAAAATGAAGCATTGCTTCTGAGTTACTATCTTGGCCAGGATAAAGGGTAGTTTCCATATGGCACTTCCTATCAAAATGACTTTTAACTTGTAAGCCAGGGAGCCAATGTGAAGGATATGTTATCTGTTAATTATATTCATCCCAATTATACATTCTAGCCAGAGTTATAATTGAGAACCAAAGAAATAAACAAGGGGTGGATTCATGGACTTTCCCCCCGTTCAAAGTTACCCTGGCAAAAGGCAAATAGTTCTCTCTGGGGAAAGATAAATTATGAGTTCATATCGGTATTTCCAATTAAAGACCTTAGATTACAGAGTCTTAATTCATTTGAGTTTTTACTTGTCTCTCGTCTTTTGTGCTAAAAAACCTTGGTTCATAATTACGTTAATAAAAGCACGTATTGGCTGATTCTGCAATATGCATAGGATAGTTTCATAATGACAATACCAATAGTTTCCTCTCTGTGTGAGACTGTATCATTGCTCACTCATGTTTGGTGCCAGTCTCTGTAGGGGATTATACATCTCTGTCCTGTTGGACTCAGGCTGTGTGTCTTTCTTTGGCCAATAAAATGAGAGTGGAATAAGAGTAACATTGGTCATTTACAGGAAGAAGGTCTAAGAGCCTGAGTACTTTTTTCTCTGTCTCAATGACTATCACAATATTCCAGACAGGTGCTCTTCCCCCAGCCTGAGTCACGGAGGGAAGACAACATGGATCAGGGCTATAGCCAACATACAATAAACATGTGTGTAGCACAGGAGAAAAGAATCTTCATTGTTGAAGGCACATTGATTTGGCTTTATTTGTTACTATAAAATAACATTGTCCAGTCTATCTTGATTTATAGAGCATTGAATGCAGTTTAATATTTCTTTTTTTTTTTTTTGAGACAGAGTCTGACTCTGTCCCCCAGGCTGGAGTGCAGTGGCACCATCTCGGCTCACTGCAAGCTCCGCCTCTCAGGTTCATGCCATTCTCCCGCCTCAGCCTCCCGAGTAGCTGGGACTACAGGTGCCCGCCACCACGCCCTGCTAATTTTTTTGTATTTTTAGTAGAGACAGGATTTCACCATGTTCGCCAGGATGGTCTCGAACTCCTGACCTCGTGATCCACCCACCTCAGCCTCCCAAAGTGCTAGGATTACAGGCTTGAGCCACCACGCCCGGGTTCTTTTTAGTCCTTAGGATATATATCCCATTAAGGATATAGTGTCAAAATACTATTGTTTTTAGAGTCATTTGCAGTAATTCTTCTTTATGTGGCTAAATCACCAACCTAATACATAATCATTATCACTTGTTTCCATTTTTCCAACGTTTATTAATCTCTTTTTTGTCTTTTATTTTTTTTTTATTTTTTGAGACAGGGTCTTGCTTTGTTGCCCATGCTGAGTGCAATGGTGTAATCATGGCTCACTGCAGGCTTTACCTCCTGGGCTCAAGTGATCCTCCCACCTTAGCCTCATGAGTAGTTGGGACTACAGTCATGTGTTAACCATGCGTAGCTTTTTTATTTTTATGTAGAGATGGGGGTCTCCCTATGTTGCCCAGGCTGGTCTCGAACTCCTGGCCTCAAATGATCCTCCCACCTCGACCTCCTGAAGTGCTGGGATTACAGACATGAGCTATGACACCCTCCCTCCTTTTCATCTTTATTTATGTTTGTGTTTTTATTTGAAACATTGATACTGTTCCAAAGTCAAAATATACAACAAACTACATTACAATTAAGTCTAGGTTACATCTCTGTCTCTCTACCCTGTTCCTTTCCTTTCCTTATAGGTCTCCATCTTAACTGTTTTTGGTTTATCCTTCTATTATTATCTTTTGGTAATATAAGCAAATATATATTTTTATTCATTACCCCCCTTTCTTCAACAAAAGAGAGCATACCAGAAACACTTTCCTGTCCCTTGCCTTTCTTAGTTAACAATATATTTGGAAAGATAAGTTTATATAGAAATCCTTTCTATTCATTTTTATAGCTGTATAATACTCCATCGTATGGATGCGCCATAATGGATCCAACCAGTCCCCTACTGATAGACATTTGGACTATTTCTGTTCTTTTACTATTATAATTATTGGCAGTGGATATCCTTGCATATATGTCATTTCGTATTCTTCCCAGTTTATTTCTGAGTTAGATTCCTAGAAGTGGTATTGCTGTGTCAAAGGTTAGATGAGTTTGTAATTTTGCTAGACAGTCCCAATTTCCCTCCATAATGGTTTTTCTTTTGCATTTCTGCCAGCAACTTATGAGAGAATCTCTTTTCCAACAGCCTTATCAAGAGTAGGTAGTCAGACTTTGGATTTTTGCCAGTCTGATAGGGGAGAAGTGATATTTCTGTGTACTATTAACTTGACTTTTTCCTATCCTGAGGAAGCTGAGTTTCTTCCCACACATTTAACGATCATTTGCATTTCCCTCCTGCAAACAGTTCATAAATTCTGTTCATTTTTCTGTAGCGTTGTTGCTGATTTTATTCTCAATTTTTAGAAGCTCTTTATCCATTGGGAATATTGATCCTTAGTTTATAAGCTGTATTTCAGATAATGCAAAATGGCACAATCCCATACTATGTGCAGGGGAATTTGGGAATATCTAGCAAAATTACTAATGCATCTTCCCTTTGACGCAGCAACCCCATGGAGACCCCGGACTTGACATTGCTGAGCTGCTGAACCGGCAGTGGCCTCCTCTAGACTTCTTGTTATGCAAGAAAAATGAACCCTTAGACTGGAGGGTGGTCAGTTTTTTTGTTTGTTTTTGTTACTTGGAGATGCTTCCCTACATGATCTACATCTGTTTTTATACATATGAAGCTATTATAAATATTTATTTAGATGTTTTTCTCTTCCACTAGGCAGGTCAAGAATATCTATTCTTTCTCTCTAATCTCTACCTGTCACCTCTCTCCTTCTCATTTATCTCTTATATTTTCTTCCATTTTTTTCCCCACCATGATGTTATCCTTAACCAGTGATTCAACTATCTTTTGGCCAGGTGCGGTGGCTCATGCCTGTAATCCCAGCACTTTGGGAGGCTGCGGTGGGCAGATCACTTGAGGTCAGGAGTTGAGACCAGCTTGGTCAACATGGTGATACCCCCGTCTCTGCTAAAAATACAAAAATTAGCCAGGTGTGGTGGTGCACGCCTGTAATCCTAGCTACTCGGGAGGCTAAGGCAGGAGAATCCCTTGAACCCAGGAGGCGGAGGTTGCAGTGAGCCGAGATTGTGCCACTGCACCCCATCCTGGGCAACAGAGCCAGACTCTGTCTCAAAAAAAATTAAATAATTAAAAAATAAAAGTAGGCTCTGAGGCACAGTCTAATGCCTCCCTCCCCACCCCCACACACACCCTGTGCACAACGAGAGTTCCTAGGGGAAGCAGAAAGGTAATAAGAGTTATTTTATATATTGTTTCTCCATTCTTCCTTTGGAATGAGCACATGGAGACTAGAAGGTGGATGCCATGGTACTGGGGCAGCATGTTTGCTGTAGGTCTGTCTGCTCCAGAGATGTCCAAGGGAATCGTGGAATTGATTGGGCTATGTACAGAGGCTGGGCCCTGTCTGGCCTCCTCCTGTGCCAGCTCAGGCCTCCTTAGCTGTGTGTCTTCTTTGGCTACCACTCCTTTGGCCATATAAATGGTATATCTTCTCTCTCTGACCTAGGTGGAGCCCACATATTTCAAGGAAGTCTTACGCTTTGGCTCAGCTTATGGCTGTGTTTCTCATTTCGTATGGAAGTTTCTGAAGTCAGCACTAAAGTCTATAGACACTACCTTATCAAAATAAAAGCTCTAGGACCTAAGAATTTATATTCTGTGATATTTATTGCAACATCATTTGTAGTGGCAAAAAAAGGAAGTAACATAAATGCTTATCAATAGATGCAATAAATGATGGTACATTCATACAGTGGGGCATTCTTTATTGCTCCTTAAAAATGAGCTAGAGCTGGATCTGTTGCCCTGGAGAGATGGCAAGATATACTGTACTTCAAAAGCTACCACTATGAACTATGTACTGTGTTCCTGTTTTTCTCTGTCTCTCTCTATTTTTAGCAACAGGATCTCACTATGTTGCCCAGGCTGTAGTGCGGTGGCTATTCATAGGTGTGATTATAGTGCACTGCAGCCTTGAACTCCGGGGCTCAAGAGATCCTCCTGCCTCAGTGTCCTGAGGAGCAGAGACTATAGGCATGTACCACCATGCCTGGCTTTCTCTATATTTCTTAAATGACCAAAAAACCTTCCTTTTTTGTTTCTACAGATGTGTTTACATTTTTGAATATTCTGTGTATGTTGGGCCCCAGTTTCTTCATAGGCAAATGGCAGATAACAATAGTACTTCTCTCATAAGGTTGTTTGGAGGATTAAGTGAGCTACGGTAGGTAATATGTGAAAACAGGTCTGTATTATAACAAGCATTAAGACCTTTTGTTTACTGTTATTGTTTTCAGTGAACATAGATAAATATGTAGAGAGATGTTCTCAGGCTGTTAATACTGGTTGTAGTGTGGCAGGAGAGAAACACTGGAAAGAGAGAGATAAACTGTGATTTTTGCCAAATGGAAATATTATTTATGGTAAAAATTAAAGTGGAAATGTGGAAATTAACATTCTAAGTTATATCTATGATATAATGAATATGAAAAATCTATGTATTTGTGTGTAAAAATTAAAATATTGATTTAATTAGGTGACTGGAGCATGGGCAATTTTTATCTCAGATTCTGTGGCTATTCCAATATTGTTTTTCCTATCAACTATTTTAAAAGACACCCTAGTATAGCTCCTGGCACATAGATACTCAACAAATGGTAGCTATTTCTATAATAATTCTGAGAATGGTTTTCCTAGCAGCTTCCTGCCCTTGGGAGCCCTCCAAACACTGTGGCTGCTCGCAGCAGCCCTTAAGGAGCTCCTCTCCCCTCCACTGGATTGCTGCTTAATTTTCCTGTTTGCAGAGTTAGTTTGGTTCTGTGACACTAAGCAGTGAGGAACCATGATGATCTTGGCATGGGGGTGGGGCGGTGGTTGTAATTACAAGTAATGTAATCACAAGTCCCTGTGAGAGGGAAACAGAAGGTCAAAGCTAGAAGATGATGTGACGATGGAGGCAGAGATTGGAGTGGTGCACCCGTGAGCCAAGGAATGTGGGCAGCTTCTAGAAGTTGGAAGAGGAAAGGAATAGTCTCTCCTGGGGTCTCCTGAAGGAAATCTTAAAAATACCTTGAGCCGCATAAGGCTCATTCTAGACTTCTGACCTCCAGAACCATAAGAGGATAAATTTGTGTTGTTTTAAGCCACTATGTTTATGGTAATTCATTTCAGTGGCAATAAGAAACTAGTATAGGAACCTCAGCTGAAACAACTCTTAATGCCTTGGTTTCCTGTATAATCCTATTTTGCATGACTACAGCTGAGTATCATGTTGTTCTTTCTCTTTGAATTCTTTCTGTGAACAAATCCTAATCCCTTCTCAGACAGATGAATGCCTTGGGCAGAAAGATTTATGCTCAGAAAGGCAACTGTTTACATACATATTTACATTTACACAAATAAAACCAAGAAGACTGGAAGGAAATACACCAAAATATTAACAATGGTGGAAATAGCAGCTCATTTCCTGCCTTGAACTTTTATGGATTTTCCCAATTATCTCTAACAGACATTTCTTTTGTGATAAAAAGCATAAATTTACATGATTAGGTATGAGACAGTCTCAGTATTTACATCATTCTCTGGTACTGTAGAAGTTAGTATAAGGGCTAGACCACCATGAGCTGGAGAGGCCAG
This sequence comes from Symphalangus syndactylus, assembly GCF_028878055.3. NCBI lineage: Eukaryota > Metazoa > Chordata > Mammalia > Primates > Hylobatidae > Symphalangus > Symphalangus syndactylus. Next base: position 20,502,916 of record NC_072428.2, read on the forward strand.
GGAAAGTTTCATGAAGTAGGGAGGAATCTGAGCAAGGCCTGAAAGGACATTGATATGGTTTGGCTCTGTGTCCCCACCCATGTCTCATCTTGAATTGTAATCCCTACGTGTTGAGGAAGGGACCTGGCGGGAGGTGATTGAATCATGGGGCGGCGATTGAATCATTGAATCCCCCATGCTGTTCTTATGACAGTGAGTTCTCACATGATCTGATGGTTTAAAAGTGTTTGGCAATTCCCCTCCCCTACTTCTTCTGCCACCATGTAAGACATGCCTTGCTTCCCCTTCGCTTTCCACCATGATTTTAAGTTTCCTAGGCCTCCTCATGCATGTGGAGCTGTGAGTCAATTAAACTTTTCTCTTTATTTTTGAGATGGAGTCTTACTCTGTCACCCAGGCTGGAATGCAATGGCATGATCTCCACTCACCGCAATCTCTGCCTCCTGGGTTCAAGTGATTCTCCTGCCTCAGCCTCCTGAGTAGCTGAAATTACAGGCACGTGCTGCCACGCCTGGCTAATTTTTTTATTTTCAGTAGAGACGGGGTTTCACCATAGTGGCCAGGCTGGTCTCAAACTCCTGACCTCAGGTGATCCGCCCACCTCAGCCTCCCAAAGTGCTGGGATTACAAGCACAAGCCACTGCACCCGGCCTAAACCTCTTTCTTTATAAATTACACAGTCTCAGGTAGTATCTTTATAGCAATGTGAAAATGGACTAATACAGATGGGCATTTGAGAGGCACAGTAGCAGGCAGAAGGCATGCCTAGTAGTAGCCATGAAGTGAGCCATGCACAAGAGTGCATTTTCCTGAGTTAATAAATAAACCCATTTGACTTAACGAGAACATCTGCAGAGAATATAATACTACAAAGAAAAAATAGTTTATCCAGCATTTATTTCATGCTGGATACTATACTGAGGGCTTTCCTGCATTATCTCATTTAATCCTCTGAAAGATCTCATGAGGAAGTTTCTAGAATTATCCTAAATATATAGATGAAGTAATGGAAAAACACAGATGCCACATAACCTGCCAGCAAGTGGTAGAGGCCAGATGTGAACCCCAAAATCACTCCAGAGCTTATGTTTGAGAGTGGGACTGGAGAAGTAGGCTGAATAAGAATTCTTAAGGCTTTGAAATATCAGGTGTATTCATTTTCTATTGCCACAAAATTTAGAAACTTAAAATGACACCCATGTATTATGTCATAGTTCTGTAGGTCAGAAGTCCAGGCAGGAGCATTTGGATGTCTCTTTAGGGTCTCACAGGCCAAAATCAAGGTGTTGCCAGACTGGGCTCTTATCTGGAAGTTCTGGGGGAGAAAATCGGCTTTCACGCTCATCCTGGTTACTGGCCCAGTTCAGCTTCTTGTGGTTTGTAGGTTCTTGTTTCCTGGCTGGCTGTTGTTGAATGTTTCTCATGCTTCTAATTTCTGAATTCCTCTTCTGCCACCAGCTGAAGAATACTCTATACTTTTAAAGGGCTTGTTTGATTAAATTAGGCCCACCTAGATAATCTCCCCTTTGCTGTATAACATAATTATGGATGTGACAGCTCAGTCTATTAATAGGTTCCACCCACACTCAAAAGGAAGCATATTATATATACACGGATGAGTGTCATGGGGCCATACTTATAATTCTGCCCGTCCCCACCCAGCCGGGAGTTCTGCTTTTTGTCTTGGTAAAGGATTCTTACTGGAGGTTTTATAGAGGGATGTGCCTTGCTGAGTAGTGGATTTTACAGAGATGACTGGGCCTGTGTACGGAGCTGGGGCTGAGACAAGGAAAGACGGAAGACAGGGAGGCCCCGAGAGCAGGGGAGGGGTGTGAAGGACACAAAGAGGGAGATTTAGGGGAGTGGAGAGGAGAAGACAGATGGGAAAGAAATTAAGGAGAAAGGCTTTCTGGGGCTTGGTGATTGATTTTGCAGGGCTCTCAACCTTTGGAACACGTTTGTAGTCATAATTTCCTCTGACCCTCCTTACACACCTGTGAGGCAGAAGGCATTATTCTTTCCACTTGACAAACAAAGGAACTGGCAAGTCCCCACACATCTCTGTGCCTCGAAGGTCACACTATGGATCTGTGGCCCAGGTCACTGGATTTAGCCTGGCCCTTCCTGAAGCTCAGGAAAAAGAAATGGTGCTGGAAAGATTTGTGGCCATCCTTACTCCTGCCATCCTCCTTGCTGGGGCCCATGGGCAGTTCCTTTCTAAGGGAAACAGCTGGGGGAAGCTGATTGACAGGCATACTGCTGAGGACAGGAGAAATTGCTTTTAGATTCCTGGACCCTCTGCATTCTTAGGCTGTGAAGAAGGTGGAAGTAGGAGGGTGGAGAGGGTAGAGAGAGGATTTTCCTCATCTCTGTAAAGTGGGGAGAGAGAATTAAAAAAAAAAAAAACACTCTCAAAAGAGAATGGGAGGGGCTAGGGAGGGGCTAGGAAGGGTGGAGCGAGTGTGGAGAGTGAAAGTGGGGTGAAGCAGCCTAATGGCACCTGTTGATTACAGGTGATACAGATCTATAGAGAAAAACGAGGCATTGCAGAGATACAGCAAGAAAAAAAATATCCACTCGCAATCCTGCAAGGCAGAAATAACCCCTTCTAAGATTTTAGAGCCAAAGTTCCCAGGTGTTGTATGTGAATGTGTGCATTCTGTAACAAGTACCTACTGTTCTAGAATCTGCTTTGTGGTTCATCAATATTGATGACAGCTGTCAGGGATGGGCCCCTGGGGCCATCAGAGTATCTGCATCTCCCAGAAGATTTTGGCAGAGGCTATTACCTATCACCCTCACCCTGCCCCCATGACCAGTGGACGGGCAAGCCCGGTGTTGGGCAGGGGAGTTGGGGGGTGGGGGTCCAGGAAAGCAGTCCACTTAGCCTGCTGCCCTAGGCTGCCTATTCTTCAGAAACAAATCACTCAAAAAAAAAAAAAAAAAAAAACCTCATTCTATTAAGAAACCTAACCCAGTAATCTCAGCCTTCAAATGCTTCCTTTTTCTCCAGTCTGCCTGAATAGGAGAAAAGCAGAATGAAGCATTGATAATGGCACATATTGATTGGCTTGGCTCACCAAAAGAGGGCACATTTACTAGCCTTTCAAATTACAATTTATTCAATAGTGAAAAAGTAACTCAATTTGAGAGAGGCACTCCTTAGGAGTTGCATTTTTGCCACATAAATTATGTCATTATCATTGTTCACTTGTCATTCTCTGGAAGCCACTGGGCAAAGCACAGTTCCTGGCACGCAGGAGGCAATCAATGAAGGCTGTTGAATTAATGAGACTACAACTGGCAGGAAAGTTCAAATTTCAGAGACTTTGGAAGTTCGATGTGGTATGCGATGAGTTGAATTTGCAAAGTTTATCCCCTTTGGTCAGTACGAGGAAGATCACAGAGTTTAGAATCAGCCTGACCTACATTCCAATTCTTTCCCTTTTTAGCTCTAGGAATACTTCACATCCTGGTTTACTTGTTAATAACGGGATAGACATCTCTCTAGCAAGTCTGTGTGAAGATTCAACTAGACGCTCCCCGCCAAATGTTCTACAGACCAGAACAGAGAAGGTATCAGCAATACCCCTGGACAGTGGTGCTGCTAGATCCTATTATGCTAGAGACTGGGGTTTGACTTCCCAAAGACAGGCAGCCATGTCTTGAGTCTAGTGAAATATCTGCTTGGTTTTTTTTTTTTTTTGGACACAGTCTTGCTCTGTCGCCCAGGCTGGAGTGCAGTGGCATGATCTCAGCTCACTGCAACCTCTGCCTCCCGGGTTCAACTGATTCTCCTGCCTCAGCCTCCTGAGTAGCTGGGATTACAGATACCTGCCACCACGCCTGGCTAATTTTTGTATTTTTAGTAGAGACAAGGTTTCACCATGGCCAGGCTTGTCTCGAACTCCTGACCTCAGGTGATCCATCTACCTCGGCTTCCCAAAGTGCTGGGATTACAGGCGTGAGCCACTGCACCCGGCCAAAATAATTGTTGAATAAACAAAATGTTTCCCTTTACCTTCCACTGCCTCTTCCTTGCCTGCAATTCCAGAAACTGCCACTAGGGCGAAAGAGGTGGGCCAACTCAGGATAGCAATGGGCCATTTTCCCGTACTCAAATGATCTGAATTTCTTTACCCACAATGAAAGGATCTATTTGCATACTAGCTTATTACTTATTTCATTGTTAAAGTCCTGAGGTGCATCCTTGCTTGGAACTGTAGTTGAAGATAAGACAGAGGATACATATGCAGGAACCCTTGCAAGTTTCTGGGTTCTTGCACTTGGGATCAGTTGATGACAACTTGGGAGAGACTGCCTGAGCTCAGGAGTTGAGACCAGGCTGGCCAACATGGTGAAACCCTGTCCCTACTAAAAATACAAAATTAGCCAGGCATGGTGGTGGGAGCCTGTGGGCCCAGCTACTCAGGAGGCTGAGGCATGAGAATCGCTTGAACCCAGGATGCACTGAACCCAGATGGCAGAGGCTGTAGTGAGCGGAGTTGGTGCCACTGCACTCCAGCCTGGGTGACAGAGCAAGACTCTGTCCCCCTCCCCCAAAAAAAGGAAACTAAACAATAAGAAAATATGACATAATGGTAGGTAGTAGCAGGTGTTCCAAATACAAATAAAGCATGGTAAGGAGATAGAGCACTATGGAGGTAATATTTGGGTTGACAGTGTAAGAGTAAGACTGCAGATATTTGAGAGGAGAGGAACATTCTAGGTAGAGGAAATAATGCAAAGACAGGAGCATGCTTTGGATATGAGGAGCCATGAGACCAGCATGACCAGATAGCAGTGAGCAGGGGGAAGGTGGAGGGAGATAAAGTTGTAGAAATGGCCAGAGCCCAGATCATGAAACCTTAGAGGATGTGGTAGTGATTTGAGATTCTACGTGTTCTGGGAAATCATTAAAGGGTTAAAATTAAAATGAAAGTCAGATTATGGCAATCTACAATTGCACAGTAGATTGCCATAATCTAACTTTAATTTTCAAATGATCACTATAACTGATCTAAGAAGAAGACTGTAGTGGGGAAGAATAGAGTCAGGGAGACCAGTTAGAAGCCTGCTTCAATCAACCGGGTCAAAGGGGATGGTGGGTTGGATTAGACTGGTAGTGACACAGATGATGAGAAGTGACAAGAGTTCAGATGGATTTTGAAGGTAGAGCCAACAGGATTTGCTGATGGATTACATGTAGGAAAGACAGAAATTAGAGCTGATGTGACAGTCAGCCTTATTCAGAATGTGCACTCAGGCATGGGCCAAAATCACTCATGCCCTGACCCCAAAGAGACTGTAGGTCAGCAGTCCCCAACCTTTTTGGCACCAGGGACCAGTTTCATGGAAGACAATTTTTCCAAAGGTGGGGTGGTGTGGGGGGGTGGTTTCAGGATGAAACTGTTCCACCTTAGATCATCAGGCATTATTTAGATTCTCATAAGGAGCACACAATCTAGATCCCTTGCATGCACAGTTCACAATAGGGTTCACACTCCTATGAGAATCTAATGCCACCGCTGATCTAACAGGAGGTGAGCTCAGGAGGCAATGCTTGCTCGCCACTCACCTCCTGCCACGGACTGGTACTGGTCCATGGCCTGGGGGTTGGGGACCCCTGCTGCAGGTACTATGATGGGAATCTAAAAAGAAAAAGTCCTAAAATTTTGGAGCCAAACAGCTCTGTGGGGGAAAAAAAAAGGCTACCAGAAGAAAGATTCTAATATGGTTGTAGAGTCAGAATTCTTGGCTTCAAATCTAGATCCACTTCTTATTGTGTGACTGAGGGCAAGTTATTTAATTTTTTTATATCTCAGTTTCTTCCTCTATAGAATGAAGATGATAATTTCTACTTCGTGGGGTGGTTGTATGAATTTAACGAAGCACTCTGTGAAAAGCTCTTGGCACAGAGCTTGGCCTATAGTAAATGGTCAAAAAATGACTATGTAACAGCCAACGCCCCTCACCCCCCAACTCATTGGCTTAAGAATCATGTATTGTTATTGCTCATGAGTCTACATGTCAGCTTGGAAGCTCTGCTGATCTGGCCAGGCTTGGCTGATTTTGTGTCGGCGGTCAGTGGGCAGGTTGGCTGGGAGCTTGCTAGTCTAGGATGGCCTCACTCACATGTTTGGAGATTGGTAGGCTGTCAGCTGGAACAAGAGGGTAAATGGGTCGTGTGTTGCTCCTCATACCACAGGCTAACCTGGGTTTACTCACATATTGGTGGCAGGGTCCCAATGGAGAGTGTGGCCTCTTGAGGCCTAAGCTTAGAACTGGCCCCATGTCACTTCTGATGCGTTCAAATGGCCAAAGCAAGTCACAGGTTAACTCAGATTCAAAGTATGGGGAAACAGTCAAGTATTGGAAGAGAAGAACTGCAAAGACACATTGGAATGGTGTGGATGAGGGAGGGAAGGTGAATCGGGGCCATTGTTGTAATCAATTTACACGTTAGGTGTCATCATCACTGGAGTAGTGGTAGTGATGATGGTGTTGACAGTTTGGTACCCTGGAGAAAGCCATGCCACTGGGCTCATGGGTCCCATCATCCCAAGAGCGGGGCTCTAAAACAGCCAGAAGAGCAAGAAGTTTCTCTTTATCAGCATCTCTCGAGCTGAACATTTCCAGCTCCAGAATCAGCTAACTCCTGCTCAAAACCATGAGCGTGCAGAGTGGTGGGTTCCAGCTTCCCCTTGGCAGCCTTCATCACACTGCAGTGCAGGAGATGGACCTAGGGAAAAAGCTGATAGGTGGGCATTTTTAGCTGCTGAGAATTCTGAATTTATTCTACAGCAATCACTGCAGGTTTCCCAATGAATATGCAGAATGTCCTGGGGGAAAGTAAACAGGTTGCAGCATGTGGTACTCTTGGCATGCAGGAGGTCCCTGTCTTAGTCCATTTGGGCTACTATAACAAAGTACCCTAGAGTAGGTTGCTTAAGAACAACAGAAATTTAGTTCTCAAAGTTCTGGAGGCTGGAAAGTCCTGGATTAAGGCACTGGCAGATTCCATGTCTGGCAAAAGCCTACCTCCTGGTCCATTGATAGTTGTCAGAAGAGGTAAGGGAGCTCTCCAGGGCCTCCTTTTTTGTTTGTTTGTTTTTTTGAGGTAGAGTCTTGATTTTTTCACCCAGGCTGGAGTGCAGTGGCATGACCTTGGCTCACTGCAACCTCCGCCTCCCAGGTTCAAGTGATTCTCCTGCCTCAGCCTCCTGAGTAGCTGGGATTACAGGCATGTGCCACCACGCCTGGCTAATTTTCGTATTTTTAGTAGAGATGGGGTTTCACCATGTTGATCAGGCTGGTCTTGAAGTCCTGACCTCTGATCTGCCTGTCTCAACCTCCCAAAGTGCTGGGATTACAGGGGTGAGCCATGTTGCCTGGCCTCCAGGGCCTTTTTTATAAGGGCACTAATCCCATTCATAAGGGCTCCACCCTCATGAGCTAATCACATACCCAAAGCCCCACTTGCTAATACCATGATACTGGGGGTTAGAATTTCAACATATAATTTTAGAGAGACATGAACATTCAGTCCATTGCGGCTTCTGATAAAGCTGATGAACCTATTTTTTGGGATTCTAGAGTCTCTTTTTCCATGACTTTTCCTCCTCTTTCAGCATTCTCAGGAAGAGAGAAATTACTTCCTAAAGCAGTGACTCACTAACAGCAAAATCACCAGCATGTGTCGTGTGTGTGTGTGTGTGTGTATGTATGTGTGTGCATATGCATGGTGGTAGATGAAGGTGGGGAAGGAGAGAGGGGACTACTTGGGGTAAGGGACAGAACCAGATCTCTGCCTCCAATCAGGAGTACTTTTGGAGTGGCACTGCCAAAGGTAGCTTTAGAGATAGGGTTAAACACAATCCACAAAAATTCCATGCCAAGAGACAGAGAAGAGGCAGAGAGCCTCTATTTTTCTCAATTTGTTCTCACAAATGCCTTTGGGTGGCACAAAGTGCTTCTTCACAGCTCTGAAAATCACCCAGCGCAGGGTTAGCCAGACTAGATCTACCAGAGGCTCAACAGGGTTATGCTTGAGCATCAGCTAGGCGTTTTGTTTTTTTTTTTAAGGGGACCACTCAGGACTGAGTGAAATTAGCTGTGTTTCCAAAGGACCTGTTAACTAGGCAAATAGCTGAAACACACAGAGCTTAATCCTTGCGTGAGTTGTAGGAGCTTGTAAGTGAGGACTAGGGCTGGCTGGGAGATGGAAGCTCTAGTCGGGCTGTGTGATTTGGAGCAAGTTCCTTCCCTCTCTGTGCCTTAGTTTTGTCATATACATGGCAATAAGTTGGAACAGATAATCCGAAGGTTCCCTCCAGATGGAAATTCTCTTGAATGTATGTAACAGACTACTTACCAACCTGTGGCTTAAACAAAAAGGGGTTTATTTATTTTACACAAATTCAGAGTTAAGCAGTCCAGGACTGCAGCTCAATGATTCTGTATGACCCAAGCTATTTATTTTTCCTGCTTTGCCACACTTAGAGTATTGGCTTGTTGTCTCATGGTCACTGCACCTCTAAGCATCACATCTTTGTTCGAAGCAGATAAAGGGGAAGGGCAAAAAGAGAATGAAGGTTGACACCAGCAGAGTCTGTCCTAATTTATAAGGGAAGCAAGGGCTTTGCTAGAAGCCCCAACCTAAAGATTTATGCTTGTCTCCTTAGCCAGAAGTGTGTCTCATGGCCACAGAACTGGTGGCTAGGAGCTCTGGATGGATGTCGGGTTGGCCAATCTACAGGGTTGGCTGCAAACAATAAGTACAAACTCATATAATCTTGAGGGAGCATCCTTGGGTCCTCATGGCCATGGGAACTCTGGCCAGGCAGCTGGTCTCCGAATGGCCTGCAAAGAGGTTGTCTCTCTGGGAACATTTTCTACATCATCCCGTAGGACTATAAGTTCCACTAAGACACAAACATCGTTTGCTTGATCTCAGTTGGATCTTCAGGACCTAGTGCAGGACCTGGTATCTTATAGGTACATGACAAACATTTGTGAATGAATGTGTGTCCCATTAACATATTTGGACCTTAATGAACTGGGCCACTCAGGAGATGAGGGTTCCAGGTAACTGGATTCTCTGACAGCCTGAGAATTAAGCAGAAATGCTTATGATCTCAAATTCCAACAACAATGCTTGAGTGGCTTCCAGGTCTAAGGTTCCAAGATTAAAAAAAATATATATGCTATATGTGTCATAGTCAGGGTTCTGCAGTAAACAGATGGCACAATCAGGGTAATGGGGGAGAGTTTAGTAAGATTCTGATTACAAAGGTGTGGCAGGGTTAATGGAAACCAATAAAGGGTGGTGAAGTCCTGGGGCTAGACAGACTGGGGAGCTGTTACCACCCCTGGGCTGAAAGGGTAAGGGGAGGAAGTGGATGCCCAAAGAAAAAGATAGTGATAGCTGCATCTGGATCTGTGGCTATAGCTGAATGGAGATCTGGAACTGCAGCTGCAGGAATGGTCTGCTTGATAGGAGATTGAGAGGAGCATAGCCTCTGGCCACTGCCACAAGCTGGGGGAATAAATTCTGCCATCTCCCTTTCTTTCCATCCACTGGTCACCTGTTGATGCATCTCAGTGCTGAACCCTACTGGAAACTAGAGGGGAGGGGTCCCATTGATGCAGCCCATTGAGATCAAACTCCAGGGCACAAAGCTAGGGGGAGAAGAGTGATGTGATATTGTGATTTGTAATAAGAAATATATATATTTGGTCTTTGTCCTCATTCTCAAGCACAGAGCTCCTAAAACTCTTGGAATCTCCTAAGTGATAGGAGTAGTAAAGGTGAATGGAGTGTCTTGTGTTATTCATAATAAACCCCTTTCAACCACACCTGAGTTTATGTAAATGAGGTGACTTTTGGAATTTCAAGCCTTCCAACCCCACCACAATCTCCTCTGGGAGGACAGAGGGACTGAAGACTGACTTGATCACTAATGGCCAATGATTTAATCAATCATGTCTATGTAATGAAGCCTCCATAAAAACCCAAAAGGATGAATTTTGGAGAGCTCCCAGGAAGGCATAAACCTGGAGGTTCTGGAAGGGCAGTGCCTGGAAGATATCATGGAAGCTCCTCCCACTCCCCATACATTGCTCTATGCATGTCTCCCATTTGTTCCTGAGTTTTATCCTTTTGTAGTAAGTTAGTAATCGAATAAGTGAACCATTTTCCTAAGTTCTATGAGCTGTTCTAGCCCAAATGGTTGAACCTGAGGAGGTCATGTGAACCTCTGATTTATAGTCAATCAGTCAGAAGCACGGGTGACAACCTAAACTTGCAATAGGTGTTTGAAATGGGGCAATCTCATGGGACCGAGCCCTTAACTTGTAGGATTTAGATGTTATCTCCAGGTAGATAGTGTCGTAATTGAGTTAAATTATAGGACACCCAGTTGGTGTCCATCAAGAAGTGGAGAATTATTAATACTTGGTGTGGGACAACCCTCTCCCTCCCATATTTGGTCAAAGAAGTGTTCTGTGTTCAGTGTGGGCATGGAGAAAAACAGTTGCTTTTTCCTATACAAGTCAGGAGAGTGGCAGGTGTGGGGAGGTAGATGGAGGAAATCCAGCACAATAATTTGACTTTCTCATGATTACTCTTTTAGGTGGATATTACTGTGCTTACTTTTAATAGCAAACAGAGGCCCAGAGTAGTTCAGTCACTTGTCCAAGCTCACACGGCTCGTTAGTGGCAAAGCCTGGACTAGAGCTCAGATTGTCTGACTCCCACTGCTTGTTCCATGCCACCTGCCATACCAGCCTCCTAGGGTGACAGCCTGCTCATTTCTTTGGCTTCTGGATTCTTCTTGGGAATGATAAGACCAGGGTAGGAAAGACCTGCCTTTCTGTAGCAGAATGAATTCTGCAAAGTGCAGGATTGGAAGTTGAGTGACAGGTATGTGGATTGTCTGTTTAAGCCTCTTCATAATGGAAAGAGAACTGGGTCAGCAGTCAGCAGGGCTGAGTTGTGGGTGGGCCCCACTAACAATAGGTATTATTTATTGAACCTCCGCTATGTGCCAGAAACTGTGTTAAATGCTTCATGTACATCATCACTAACCCTCCAAAAGCCTATTCTTTCCATTTTATTGGCCTGAAAACTGAAACATAGAGAGGTTATAATACTTGTTAAAGGTAGAAATAGGATTCAAAATCAAGACTGTCTAGCTGCAAAGGCAAAGCTCTTTTCTTTACTCTAATGGTTGTCCTTTGGAAGCCTGCAAGCCGATTTTGACCCATTTGGACCTCAGGAATTTTGTTGAAAAAAGTAAAATCAGTGGCCAATACCATAAAAATTGTACAATTTCACCAAAAAATATAGATATCTGACTTCTACTGAAAAAACTGGAAGGTCAGAAACCCTAGACCTACTTTCTTATATGGCAATAACTGGCTGAAACTGAATAACAGCAGCTCCCCTTAGATGGGGTATTTGTTCTCATTTCTGCTACAGTCCCTGCTACTCTTTATTGTCTCCAGTTCTGAGGCTGAGAATCAGTTGCCACTTCTTATCCTGCCTGGACTGTTGGTTCTTTTATGCTCAGCCCAGTTCACTTACATATGTTGTCTGCTTGGCTCCAGTAGGCATTTGGGTTTGTGTCTCCAAATTGCCCACTTCATCCAAGATGTCTGTTGGGGCAGAAGAAGCAAGTATTGGACCTTCTATTTATATATATGGTCTCATTCCTTATTAATGTTAATTTGCATGTTTCATAATATACTTAATATATTAATACAATCGTACAATAGTCATGGCTATAATTTATAAATAATTATGTATATACATTGGAGGTATTTGCCCAGAATCATTTTTCTGACAGGACTCCAAGATGGAAGATTACTCTCAATCACTACCTTTATTATTATTATTATTATTATTTATTATTATTATTATTTGAGACAGAGTCTCACTCTGTTGCCCAGGCTGGAGTGCAGTGGTATGATCTTGGCTCACTGCAGCCTCTGCCTCCCGGGTTCAAGCGATTCTCCTGTCTCAGCCTCCCGAGTAGCTGGGATTACAGGCATGTGCCACCATGCCTGGCTAATTTTTGTATTTTTAGTAGAGACTGGGTTTTGCCACGTTGGCCAGGCTGGTCTCGAACTCCTGACCTCAAGTGATCCACCCGCCTCAGCCTCCCAAAGTGCTGGGATTCCAGGCATGATCCACTGCACTCAGCCTCAATCACTACCTTTACACCAGCTGTGAGACATTTCTTCCATTAGTCATAGGAAGAAAAATCCCTTTGAATTCCTGGGCCTAGATTTTTATTTTTTTTCATTTGGAAAGTGGAAATATTGATACTGTCTACCTTGAAGGATTGTTTCAAAATTCCAAACACCCAGCAAACTGTAAAGTGATCAGCAATAATAGCAGAAAGCCAGCGTGGGAGAAGCCAGTGGGTACTGCTCATTGTGGCTGCTCCTCTCATGTCAATATCACTCTGGACGGGTGGGTGGAAGGCTCCCTGCAGGGTGTGGAGTCATAACGCCAGAGCTGCCAGCCGACCTGGCTCAACCCCCTGCTCAGCAGCAACAAGGATTGATTTTCAGGTTCATTAGTGCTGTCGATGTGCTCCTGGGGAAGACAACGGGCCCTGCTCTCATTAAAGAGAAGCAGCTGCCCCATTTCTGTCCACCTTCCCCTCATCTCCAGCCTACACTTGGTCCCTCAGGGAGAACATTTCCCATTTCCTTCAACCCCACTGGCTTCCTTTGTCCTTGGGTTCATTCTGGCTTGGGGAGAGTCAAGATTTAATGGCGACTCAAACACAGGTGAGGGTGCCAGCTGAGTGCTTGCCTTAGTTGTGGTCATGACAAGGTTCCCTCCCACCCAAAGGGAAAAGATGACCCTGAGACTAGGCAGCTGATAGCTTCTCAAGGGCAGGCCAGGCTGAGAGTGGGGGCTTAGGGGTCCTGGGGACAGGCCCTTTGGTGCACACAGTGGGTTAGGGTAGAATCTGAATGTTGGCTGAGTCTCTGGGACAGGATGCCCCAAGCGCTCACTTCTTCCATTCCAATGACCAAGGATGATTTTAGAGTTGCTCAAATCACCAAGGTATTAAGAGGTCAAATTAGCCAGGATTTACAGCCTATGACGGCATGGAGCGAGAAGGCCCAAGTGTCCTGCTCTGCCCAGGACCAAGGGCTTTTGGTGCTAAAACTAGGAAGTTCAGGGCAAGCTGGGGTAAATGGAAGTCCTAGATGGAGCTGGAATTTAAAATCCTGCAATCTGTCTCCAAAGCCTACGTGCTAAGAAGATCCTCTAGAGTGCCCTGAGTGAGGACCATGAGAGCCACTGAGAGTGTGTGTGCAATGCGACAGGCAGTGGGCCCCTGGAGGGGGAAAGAGAAAGAGCCAAAGGTAGGGATAAATTCTCTGTGTTGTTTCTCTCTCTGCCTTAGGGTGGGGCAGGCAAGAGTAGAGAGGGTGGTCTCCACACCGGTCCTGTTTGTAAAATGATATCCCAGTAGGAAGAGGGCCAGAGGCTGTGTAGCTACTAAGAGCTACTGCTTATGGAGCATCTTTACATTTACAACTTTCGTCCAAACTCTTGTAGGTTTTTACAGATGAGGAAATCAGTGCTTTGAGAGGCTCAGGAACCTCCTCAAGTGCCCCCAGTTGAAAGTAGCAGAATCTGCACTTGACCTCAGGTCTGCTTGCTTCCAGTGCCTGTGCTTTTAACCATGAGGCAACAGTCTTCCCAGGTGAATTTTCTTAAAATATGGATCATTTTGAATTATTATTATTAGTATCATTATAACTCAGGAGCTGAGAGGGGGGGAGGTGGGCGGGTGGGAGCTTTGTTCCATCTTTCTGTGTCTTTTGAGAGTATAAGTATATAGTACTTGACTTTGCACTATTGGTTGTCTGGAGTTAAGGCAAGGAGAGGGGGCCAAATTTCAGTGTCTTGTATTTCTGACTTACTAACCTGATCAGAAGAGAAGGTCAAAGCTGTCAAGTGCAAAGCAGGTGTCTGTGGATTTCAATTATCTTCCAGAACCCTCCACCTGCAACCCAGCCTGTGGCTATAATTAGGCCAGAAGATACAGGAAGCGGGAGGCTGCCTGAGCCTTGTCTGAGACTTTGTGTGTGTGCAGTGGGGGTGAATGGAGCTTTATCAGTGTTACTGATTGTAAAATGCTCGGCTTTGCAACACTGCCTATGGACATGAACCAAAATTAAAAGTCTTATTTAAAATATACGAGAGACTGATAGTCATTTAAATAGTTTAAAATAGCGTGAGATCCCACCAACTGTACAATACTATCTCGTTGGGAGATCCAGTTCCACGAAAGAGTTATATCCTTGGTCCTGACAATATACCAGCTGCAGTCTTCTCATATCAGAGGAAAAGTCATTCATTCACTCATTCATTTGTCATTCCACAAACATCTACGGAATGTCTCCTATGGGCCAGGCACTGTGTTAGGTGCTGTGAGGATATCAGGATGAGATTGACTAAGGTTCTTCCCTCATGAAGTCCCCAGGTCATTAAAGGAGATAAGATACACACAAAAATGAACATAATTCTGGGTGGACATGAAGAATGGGTGAGCATTCCAGACAGAAAAAATGGCCTGAGAAAAGATCTAGTTTGTAAAACCAGTATACTCGGGACTGGGAAGAGCCTAGCTCGGCTTACAGAGAATAGGGGGAGCAAAGGAATACAGAATGTGGCTCCTGGCAGGGAAAAAGTAGCTCCTGGTGTCAGACCTGATTCCTCAAGATATGCAGATGTACAAGCCGGAAATAAGTCCCAAGAAGACCTAATGGTCAATAGCAATAGTTAAATGTGGATAAATTAAAACCCCCAGGAATGACACGAACTTGGGAATTGTCAAACCTAGGGCACAACATGATGAGGTCGGAAGTTCAGCTGAAAGCCTGGTATAGGCTGCAGATCAAGTGCATTTTGTGGACAGAAGTAGAATGCAACTCAGAGGTGGGTTGTGGAGGCTGGAAAGGATGTCAGGGGTTGGAAGGGACAGTGAAGGGCATTCTGAGCAGAGGGAATTGCCTTAAGAAAGGTGAGGTGGAGGGAAGCAGACAGTATGCCTGGGGTGGAGGAGTCCACTAGTTTCACCAGATTAAAGGGGTCCTGCTCTAACTTTCCCCACTCTGGACAAGTGGACAGATCAGTGAGCTGAAAGGGAGCCCAGGTTTTGGAGGCAGATATCCCTGGGTTTGATTGAACTCCAGTTTGGTTATTTACTCTGTACCTCCCTCGGCCTTAGTTTCTTCATCTGCAAAAGGGCCTTAACAAGGCTTCCCTTGTGGGGGTGCTGTGAGGACCGCAGGGTCTTAGAGCTTTGGGCACAAGTCATAGTCTCTCTCAAGCTGCCTCACCTTCTGCTCTGAAGCCCCAGGTTAGCTTCCATCACAAATCACAGGAACAAATGTAGGCACCATCTGGGTAAAGGAGAGAGGTGGTACCTTCTGGTAGGCTTTTGTAGGCATGAGGAAACTTCCCAGAAGCCCCTACAAGTCACATGCTCATTTCTGAACCACTCATGACCAAGAGGGCAGGACTTCCCTTAGACCAATCAGGTTGGCCCTTGGAGCTGAGAGACTGAGCCTGTTTCTGGAGGCCCCTGGGAGCTGGAATCCCTGCACCCAATCCTGCAAGAAGAGGGAGTAGACATCCACTCGTTAGGCAGCCTGAAGTGCCTGTTCTAGAGGCAGTTTGCAAAATGCTGGCACATAGTAGGTTATCAGTTCGTGGGAACTCACCCTGTGGGGATTGGGCAGATTGCCACGCCGGGTCTGGAGTGCTGGTGGCTACAGACAGGCAAGCTCAAGGTGCCCTTCCTTAATATTATCTAAGGTCATTAAACCTCTAAATAAAAGGGAGGGCAGAAAATGGAGATTCTGAGACAATCCAAGCAGCTCAGAGTGATTGGTATCAAAATCATAATGTCTATAAAGTCCCTTTAAATCCATATTGCATTTGACTTTTTAAAAAACCTGTAACGCTTCTCCCTATTCTCGAAGGTATAACAACATAGCCCTTTTTATTTAGTTCTCACAACCATGTTAGACTCTTTTGGGGAAAATTATAGTCTGTCCTGTTACCTCTTCTGTGCCATCTGGAGGGTCTTTGCACCTGGTGCCATAGTGATTGTGACCCTGGTAGGGGTCAGTCTAGCTGGGTAGAAATCAGCCCCCGCACTTTATAGTTGTTGCACTTGGGCAAGCTAGCCTCTCTGTGCCTCTTCTTTCATCTAGAAAAATAATAGTACCTAGCGCTTCAGGTTGTTATGTGATTAAAACAGTTTCATTTTCTCTGACAGAGTGGCCTGTTTAAGATAAGGAGAATTTTTGAATCTGGGTAGATTGGATTCTTGCCACTTCCTGCTGTCTCATCAAAGAGCCAAACATAGAACAGGGCTATGTGAAGTGAAGGAATGTGCACTTCATCAAAAGCACGCATTCCGTAATTTAAAGAAATTATAGTATGATTATTCTATCATAGCAACAAGATATAAATAGATATTAATAAGTAAAATCAGGTTAGTTGCTGAAAAAATGCCATTCATAATAAGGTTGTATTATATAAATGTTTGCATATGTAAATGTCCTTTAATGCCCATGGACTTTAATTTAATTGCTGCATTTGGCATGGAAAATTGCCAGCTCTGCTACTACTAGTGGTGTGATCTCAGGCAACATTCTTTACCTCTCTGAGCCTCAATTTCATTGGCCATAAAATGAGACTAATTTTTTTTCTTGTATTAAAGGACCACATGAGATAATGTATGTAAAAAGACTGAAAACTGGAAAGCACAATAGTTTTTTAGGTATTTAATCGTTGTAATTAATAGCCACAGTGAAAATACATTCAAGGACAATGTAAAGATTTGAGCTTACAGTTTCAAATACCAACCTTAAGAATGATCCAGAAATACTAAACTCGTGGGTTTTTTTGTTTTTTAAACTATGACTTCTATAAGTTGGAGACATTTGCTTTTTGAGACATTGTCTTTTTTATTATATAATCTTTAGTCCTCATGGCATCCTCTTTAGAGACCAAACAGCAATTAGTGAATTGTTTCAGACAGAAATCTGGATGGTCCAAGATCCTGGATTAAGATAGCTCTCTTTATGAATGCATTTTCAGAGTAAACAGGAAAAGTGTATTAAACCAAGCACTTCATTGTGGATAAGGAAAATCGATATCCTGTGGGTTGGACTGTTTTTAGTCTTACTACAAAAATGGATGCACTATTTATACCTGTTTTCTCCAGTCATGGCTATTAGCTCTTCACTTCAAGTTCACTCACTCAGCCACTACGGTGGAGAGCCAGTCATTGTAGGTTAAAAGCAACTAATGTTAGACCCCTGCTGGCCTGGTCTGGCACTGCACGGGGGAACACAATCTCCAATTCTTATTAGTGGGGAAATTGGCTTACAAAAACAGAGCTGAGACGCCAAGGATTTGGTTTTGCCTCCTTTGATATCTAGGTGCCAATATGGGAGCAAGAAGAAAAGTGGGATTTGCTTTACAATGGAGAAGTTCTTGAGGAGGAACTGGGGATTATAATCTCCCTTCAGGGCGGTTGGGACTTGGATCAGCCTACCCCACAAGCTCCCTCTTCATTGCTAACAGCGTGTAGGCTAGCACTGAGCTTTTCCATGTGTTCACACTCATTGTTGGTTGCACTCTCCAACCTCTAGGGGGCGCAGAGGCGTTCGCCTCAGCTTTTTTTTTTTTTTTTTTTTTTTTTTTTTTTTTTTTGACAGAGTCTCACTCTGTTCCCCAGGCTGGAGGGGGCAGTAGCGCGATCTCAGCTCACTGCAACCTCCGCCTCCCGGGTTCACGCGATTCTCATGCCTCCACCTACCGAGTGGCTGGGATTACAGGCATAAACCACCCTGCCCAGCTAATTTTTGTATTTTTAGTAGAGACGGGGTTTCACCATGTTGGCCAGGCTGGTCTCCAACCCCTGGCCTCAAGTGATCCACCCACCTCAGCCTCCCAAAGTGTTGGAATTATAGGCGTGAGCCACCACGTCTGCCCTTCAGCTTTTTCATTTTGTTGCTCCAAGACAAGGAGCCGGGACTAGGAAGGGTCAAGGGCACGATGGAGCGCTCAGTGATACACGTGATGGCGGCTGCTACAATAGGAATCGTCGTCTGTAGGTATAAAAAACAACCAGAATTACAATGCTTTTCCTTCTTGTGGTCTGTACTTTCTCCTCTTCTCTCGTGAAACCGGAATGAAATGGGGCCCAGGGAAAACGAAGCACAGAACAAGCGAGGGATAGCAAGAAGGGCCCAAACAAAACAAGAGCCTCAAAGGGGCAAAGCTTTTGTTTTGGAGAAAGGGATCTCGGTGAATGCTCCTGTTTGGTAGAAATCAGACATAGCAGGAATGAGGTTAGGGAGTGGTAAAGTGGTAAGGGGCTTGGCTCCACTTCCAACTCAGTGTTTTTGGTTAACATGAATAGGTAAACCCTAAAGGATTGGGATTGGGGAATCATGAGAGATGGGAAAAATTCCACTTTTCTTTGCTTGAACATGGCCTAGCAGATGACCTTATCTTCTCACAGTAGAGAGCTCTAAGGAAGGTTATCAAAGTCCAGAAGTTAGGGTTTTAACTCATTTGACCTACCCTACTGGCCCTATGACTTGAAGATCACGGTCGTGAGATGGGGTTATACTGGGAACCAGGGTATCATTCAACAATGTTCCTTGACCTCTTCCTCATTAGGGCTTGTGCCTCTTCAGAGTTTGGCTGGAGTGACACAAATCCACTCTTCCCAGTTAAAGAAAAGTCATCCTGATTAGCTTCCCGGAGAATGTTCCGTGATTGCAGGAAGGAAAGTTGTGATTGCCAATCTGAACTTGGAGGGCTCAGTGATTTTCGGAAGCACTGTTGGCTGGGCTGAGTCAGCAGAGACAAACCGACCCTTGATTTTCTGGAGAGTGTTCTTCTACAAGGACAGATTCTCAGACACTTAGCCCGTCCCCTGTTAATGAATATTGGCATCATTACCACATTTTTGCCCTTAAAAGCAATGCTACATGATCATTCTTATGCAAAAAGCTTTGTACCTATGTCATATTTCTTTCAGGGAGATTTCTAAAAATGGGATTGGATACCACCAAATTTCCTATCCAATAACCTGTTTTATTACTACACCAATCAAGTTACGATAATGATGCTAATATTGATAACTATTTTATTTCTTGATAACTTACTATGTGCCAGGCACTGTTTTAAGCACTTTTCACCCAGTATCTTATTTGATCCTCTCATCAACCCAGTGTGGCAAGTTCTATATGATCCCTATTTTGGAGATGAGGAAATGGAGGCAAAGGGCATATAAGTTACTGGTTTAAAGTGACTTAGTAAATGCCAGACCCAGGCATTCTGATCTAGAAGTCCATGCTCCCATTATTTCACTCAAAGATAACTTACCTCTATTTCAAGAAGAGAGCTTGGGCAAAAGGCAGCCACTGGGCTTAGTGAAGATGCCCACTTCACCTGGGAAAGGAAGACAACTGGAAACATTTAATTGGAAATGTTTTTATTGGAAATCTTGAGCCTTCATTAATAAATCTTTGATGTTGATATAAAAACCCAAGTTCAAGGTCACAAAAGGATTTCACTTCAGCTGTACCTATGCAACCTCTTTTTAAAATACATAATTCAATCAACACAGTTCTACTTAACCTCTGCCAAATAACTGGTTGAACTGATTTTTTTTTTCCAGTTAAATTAACTGGTTGTCTTGGTGGTTTTGTCATGTTAGGCTGAGTATTGTGAAGTGAGATGGTGGGTTGATCCAATTCAAGGCCATACGTTGGTTGTGCATTTCTAAAAACAACGTCACTTGATAGGTGTGAAACATCACAATGAGAACTGGGAGCCAATCAGGCAATAGCTTTTTCCAGGCATGTTTGTTGTCCATGAGCTCGTCTAGATGAAGCTCCTTTATTCCTGGGAGAGGAGTAGGAGGAAGCTGAGGAAAGGGATGAGGAAGAGACAGAGGAAAGAGAGCTGTCCCAGTAAGTGGGGATATTTATTCTTTACCATCACTAAATGCTCTTGTTACCTTCTGGTGGGTCTAATAATCTCCCAAGAAAATACCACTCTTGTGTCTCTTCTTACTTGGAAGTTCATGAACTCTGTACGAGACAGCCGGCGACCACATGGGGAGTGTTGTGATCTGGGTGTCAGGCATACTTTCTAGATGAGGAGTGGGCTCCTCACTAAATCACCAGCCTGATCACCACACACACAACATATGACCAGTTTGTTGGGGGAGGGGGTTGTGCTGCAAAAACCTCACTAATGAGATGGACAAAACTGCATTTCCAAGAACTCCTTTCAGGGAGATAATTGTATGGGATTGGAAGAAATAATTTGAAAGCCATTTGAAAGTGGGTAGGGTGAGACCCCAAAAAGGTTAGGCTGGGATAACAACAGATGGTCCCTAAATGGTCTTCTAAAAAGAGGGCCCAGGCTTTTACTTCTGTGAGTGTGGTAAGCAGGTGGGGACACAGACTCCAGCTCCCTACCCCACACCTGCCTCCATCCTCTCTAAATGTTGACCTAATATCTAAACAATAGCAGTTTGGAGGGGGTGCCAAGTCATTATTCTTCCTGATATGCCCATATTTCCCTCTGGTGTTGCGCACACACATGCCTACTCTTACTACACCTCCCACTCCCATGTTGCTGCCTGTCGCACACTGATACCCCCACAAGGCACCTGACAGTTCCTGTGATGCCTCAGGCTAACATGCCAGGGAAGGCATTTGAGAATGTTTCATGGTGAACACTGTTAAGAGGCCAGATACAAACTGCCACCTTTAGTGGCCTTCCACCTCAGTTTCCCAGTCACCATTCGTCTGAGTCAAGAGGCTTCCCATGCACAAGGCTTACTGGGCACCTGAATACCCTGGTGCTCAGTATATCGATGTGGTAGAGATCTTAATCAAGCAGGTCAGTGCTGTTTTATTCTTTACCATCACTTGAGTATGACAATAGTGAGCCTGGAATGTAACCTGGAAAAGAGAACCAGGAGGGAGGGAGGAAAGAAAAAAGAAAAAGAGAGAGGAAGAGAGAGAACCATAGCTTGTCAGAGCTGCACCCCATGTTACTGACGGCACCACACTGACAAAGAAGCTTGCACTATGCTGAACATTAATGTCTGTGCAAGTCCTGAAACAGAACTGCAGCCTATCAAACGCTTCCCTTTAGAATCAAGGGAGAAATCTTGGGGTGTCTCCTAGAATGTTCTAATGTGGGCTCTTGAGTCACTAAACAGACATTCTCTTCTGGGATGCAGTGGTCAAATATGGATAAGAACTCAGGTTTCCCAATAGTCCAGTGACCTTAAGCAAATCCTTGAATCTCTCAACAGTTAACTCATGAAGAGTTAGATTCATCTCTAAATCAGTGTTTCCTAAAATTGTTACACAGAACTGCGAGAAAACTACAAAATTGTTACATGAAAGCTCTACAATGCACGTGAACATATTAAAAGCTCCCAGAAATTCTACAGGGAAGAAATCTATTTAACTTTGTTTGGCCCACTGTTTTGCTTCCCAGTTTATTTGACTGTGGTACGTTTTTTTTTTTTTTTTTTTGTAGTGTATTAGTCCGTTCTTTCACTGCTATAAAGAAACACCTGAGACTGCATAAAGAGGTTTAATTGGCTCACAGTTCTGCAGGCTACACAGGAAGCATGATGCTGGCATCTGCTCAGCTTCTAGGGAGGCTTCAGGAAACTTACAATCAATCATGGTGGAAGGTAAAGGGGGAGTGAGCAGTTTACATGGCCAGAGCAGAAGGAAGGTGGGGGGAGGTGCCACATATTTTTAAACAACCAGATATCACAAGAACTCACTATCATGACAAAGGGCAGATGTTGTTAAACCATGAGAAACCTCCCCTATGATCCAATCTTCCCACCAGGCCCCACCTCCAGCATTGGGGATTACATTTCAACATGAGATTTGGGTGGGGA
This sequence comes from Symphalangus syndactylus, assembly GCF_028878055.3. NCBI lineage: Eukaryota > Metazoa > Chordata > Mammalia > Primates > Hylobatidae > Symphalangus > Symphalangus syndactylus. Next base: position 20,524,923 of record NC_072428.2, read on the forward strand.
CACAGAGGCAAATCATATCGCGTGGCTTGTGCACATTTGGAGCAGTACTACTCTCCAGAAAGTCTACATATGGATCCAGTTTTCCTTGTATAGCTTCCACACACATGCATACACACCCACGGACACACACAAATGCTAACACACATGGAGAGAAAAAAGATGACTTGGGACTCTTAGAGGAACAATTTTCCTGTTACCACTGTCCCTTTTTACTTTGCTAAGATCTTACAGTGTTAGAGGTGGAAGAGAAAACAGAGATCCTCCGATGTCTCTGACCCTACCCGTCATTTTAGGCACATGTAGAGAGAGAACGTGATGTGCCAAAAGCTGCACAACTTGTCAGTGGCACAGCAGGGATGGGAGTGAGGCTTCTCAACTCTCTTCCCTCTTCTCGTGGGAAAAGAAGGTGCCTTTTGGTGGTGCCACCTGCTTTGGACACTCATTCTGGGGTAGATGTAGCTGAAGGTATTTATCTTTCAGTTTTCTGCATCAACATATAATATCTGGAGTACCTCTGCATATGGACATTATCAAGATGTCAGTCAGTTTAAGTCCATAAATTTGAACATCTACTCTGTCAGGCAACTTTGTCATCATTAGTAATATAGCAGCAAACAAATAATACAACCTTCAAAGAGTTAGAGACATCAACCTTATGAACAAGTAAATACACACAGTAATTTGAGGTACTTACCATTGATGTGAAAAAGTACATGGGGATGTGGTACAGATGGCTATGAAACAGCTGTGGGGAGCATCTAGAGGTGAGCAGAGCAGCTCAGTGAGGGGCAACATGAAGGTGGCTCCATCTACTGAATCTCTAACAGGACTCCAGCACAACAGTCACAAGCTACCATTTCTAAGTGCTTACTATGTGTCAGGCACTGTACTAAGCCCTGTAGACCATCTGCTCATTTAATTATTCAGAGTTAGTAAAGGACAAAGCCCGTACTAAAACCAAGACTGTCTGCTTCTAAAACTTAGTATCAAGGGCAAGCTTGTCCCATTTTCCAAACACAGAAGACGGCACACTGCTCTTTTTTTGTGAAGATGCAACACTAGGGTCAAGTGGTTCATAATGTTAACAGTTTACTCCCAACAATTTAGTCTAAATTTTACTTTTCACTCCATTCCACTACTCTTAGGTCTACCCTCTAGAGACCCTTCTCTTCCCCAATTACACACACAAAATCAATTACATTGTATTATCTGATGCCAGTTGTGTTTATACCATAGAAGGCAGAAAAGTGTTTTTATGAGTGGAGACTGCTTTTCCATTCTGTTCCTTTCCAGGGGGGATCTAAATACTCTTTTTGAAGTTAGACATTGTGTGTGGTTTTGCAGCTGAGTTGGGAAGAGGATGGATACACACCATACCTTATTTATTTTCTCTTCTGTGGAAGGGTCTCAGCTGTTTTTTTTCTCCCAAATTCAATTTCTTACTCTTGAAGAATGACCCAAGCTGAGAAATTTCCCAAACATCTGAAATCTGAGAATTTGTGCCTGGAATCCATGAGGCTCATGGTTTCCAGATGGAAAGGCCGGAAGAATAGGAGGCGGAGGAGTGGAGGCAGGGTGGAGGGATAAAAGGGAGGGGGAGCCTGAACTTTGGATCACTTCTGACTGCCTTGTGAACTAGGCCAGGTCTCTTATTTGCTCTGCAAGTCTGCCATTTGACAATGGGCCAGGCCTGAAGATAGACAGCAGTTTTGCATGTCCTCATGAGGCTGTTTCAGTGATTATTAGAAGTAAGTCATTGTGAAATTGTCTTTTTCTGAAGGCAGTGACTGAAAGCAAACAAGCCCATGACTTGGTTATTCAGAGGGGCATAAACACTCCAGATGAATTTTCTCATTGTCCCAGAAATGGCAAAAGACAGACCATTCTAGGGATCCTGCCTTCTTTATACCACTTAAACATATGCAATGGTGGATCCCCCGGTGACCTAATTCTTCCACGTCTTGTCCTCATAATAGAGGTAAGAGAAAGAGATTAACAGGCAAGCTTGTTTTGAGTACATAACAGTCAAGTATAATTTGGCCACAAGTGGGCTAGGTATACTCTCAGAGGAATGCCTTTATTTGATCAGACAGGTCAGAATCTTCCAGGGAAAATATTAATTTGGGGAAAATAGATCAGAACCTACTTGTTATCAAATGGGAAATTGGCTTCAATGTTGATAAATACTCATTTTTATTGTTATCAGTGGTTTGCCATCCTCCCCACCTGAAACTACCCTACTGACACTCCCTATTGCCACTACCACCAAGTCAAAGAGCAATCTTGTTCCTCTATCATATTTTCTCCTACTTAGAAGTTGAATTTCATACTAGGATATAGCCATCCAACTGGGTCTAAAAGGTCTCATAATGTGTGGAGAGAAACCAAATACAGAAAAGTTACTTCAAATTAACACCTCTAATCTCTAGATGTCCTAATAAAAATAATGAGGCAGCAAATGGCCACCCTCAAGCCGAAGAACCATACTTGGACTCAATGTTTTTAAGAGCCAGGGAAAGTAGCTAACCTCTTCTTAATTTGATCTCCTGGCCTGGGACATATACAAGTTTAACTACACTCTGGCTTAGGGAGGAAAGCAAGCAGAGGTGAACGTATCCTGTAGTGGCATGGCTTCAACAGAGCATTTGTCTCACCCTGAAATATGAAGGAGCAATGCCTGCCTCCTCAAGCTGAGCAGTGCCCAGAATTTATGAACTTCAAGTATGATGTGAATCTTGGGTCCAAGCCAGGCACTATCATTGGGAAATGGTGGACAATTTCCCTCTCCCTCCCTCCTCGTTTTCCTACTGCTGATTGTACTGTTCAGAAGTGAATCACGATTTAATCCCCTCTGCTGTTGAGTATTACAAAATGCTGGTTACAATGAAGTCACAAAAGTATTTACATAAAAGAAAAAAAGACAGACAGACAGAGAAGGTTATAGCAAGTGACAAAACTCATCATTACCACCAGCAAAAAGATAGGTATGGAAAAATCCTTGCCTGGGTACCAAATGGGACGCAGCTGATTTAGACCGTCTCTATATATAATCAATATAGCATATGTTTTTACAGTCATACAGTGTTGAAAGCAGTGCATCATGGGGGAAAAGATAGTTCCAGTCACATGCGTCTGGGTTTTTAAATCTTGGCGTCATCAGATCAGGGCCAGGTTACCCCAGAGTGCTCAATAATCCACGAGAAATGAATCCTATCTTCGTTCCAGGGCTTAGTATAGGCATTACACCATTATTAGATGCAAGCAATTCTTTGATTGATGGCTCCAACATGGATTAAGGTCAAAAGTGGCCCTGGAGACCAAATTCCCTAGTGAGGAATTGCCATATAACTTCATGTGTCTTTTGCTTCTGAATTATTTCTTCTCCTAGAAACCACCAACCACAAGCTTTTCACGCTGGTATTATATCTACGTAACATTTATTCTTCTTATAGCAAAGAGCTGGAGAAATACAAGTGAGAATCTGTTATTACAGGTTAAATTGTGTTACACTCAACTCGTGCTGAGGGTCCAGTTTCTTTTTATTATGCTCCAATTTTGTTGAATGACTATTGCCTAAAATAAATGGGCAATCGACAGGGGCTTAGAAATAACAGGGATGCTTAAGTGATTTTTATGGTAGCAGTATTTGTTGTAACAGAATTTGATCTGTATTCTAGTTATTAGTTTTATTCATCACATTGGAAAGTTGGCACTTCCATTGTTCATGCCATTATATGCAAAGCACTGTAGCATGAAAGTCACTTACAAAGCTGTGAAAAAAACTCTCTGGACACCAGAGGCTCATGAAACAATAAAAGTCAGCTAGGGGGATATACACTGTTTGATTTAGCTAAATATTCTGGATGGTCAAAGGTTTATTGCTTTTAATTCCTAAAAGTTTTTTTTTTTTTTAACCATTGGGATGTAAATATTTCTAAAATGTTTGATATACACATTTTTGCCTTCTAAGTATAGTTGTTTTATGTATGGTGCACAGGGTCATCATTTTAAATAGAATATTGTCCTATGATACAGTGAGGCTCTTAAAGATTGAGATGTGTATAGACTTTTTGACACTAAATAACCCATATATCAGGGCTTTTGGAGCTTTGCAGTCTACTCAAAATTTCCATTTTCTCTATTGCTGTCTTCCTTTTTCCTTCTTATTTCCTCTAAAAGTCTGTTTCTCTCCTTTACATTTAGAAATATGTGTGAAGGAAGAGCAAATAGGTTCTGGGGAGGTGCCTGATGGCTAGATGTGTGGCCTTTGTCTTATGCATTTGCTTTGTGGTATTTATTTAAATTGGTTGGAAGCCTTGTTTGCTTACTTCTTAATTCTCAGTCACTTTTGATGGGTTCAGCAGAGGCTCTAGATTTTTCTAGTTCTGTCTCAGTTACTCATTGTCAAACCACTAGTTTAGATTTTGTGTTCAGGAAATAGGGATAGGTGAAGCTATCAGATGGCTAAGCCCTAGGTAAATGAGTTGCTATGAATCCTAAAATATTGTGAAGGTTGTGGGCCATTTTTATAAGGCACATGGTATGCTGTGGCCATGACAGCTGAACTCAGTAAGTGAACTTTAAAACAGATAAGCTCCTTTTGCTGTTGTCCCTTTCCAAGAATATGAAGCTGGCCTGATGTCAAGCTGTTGGAGAGCCTTCAACATGTTTAATTAATTCACAGACTCAGTGTCAGAGCTGGCTGACTTTCAGGATTCTAAGGCTATGGCAAAAGAAGACATGGTTTTGCCTCTCTTGTTGATTTCCTTATTTATGGCCTTGGAATAAGGAAGATAAAGCAAGTCTAACAGTCATCTCTTCCAAAAGTACAGTTTCAGGCCAGAAGAAGATTTGACTGCTACCCTTAGACTTTCTTTCCCTCACTGTACATTGCATTTTACAGGCTATACAAAGCAAGACCTTCTTTGCAAAAGGCAAACTCCTTTGCCCCAAGGCCATACTGTACATGTGTGGGGGTAGTTTTAGGGGAATCAGTGTTGTTATTCACCAATACAAGGTGGAATCAGTACAGCTAGGAGAGAAAAGATTAAGGAAAGAGGCTGTGAAGTCTGCTAGACCTGGGTTTAAATTCTGGCTTCCCACTTATTAGGGTGTAACCATGGTCACAGTACTTAATTCTCTAAATTTGACTCCTGAGCAACAAAGTGGGGAATGATAGTATTGGTGCTGTTATTATTATGATAATGTGAAAAACAACAGCAAAGTGCCTAGCCCAGAGAAAGAGCTCAGTGACAGCTCTTATTATTAACAAAAATGATGATTTAAACCTGGAGATTACAATAGTTAACAAGCACAGACACTTAGTGCAGCCTGTTACCGATTTCAAGCAGTCTTTTGATTTTGTTTCTATTTCTATGACATCTTCTCTTATTAAGACTTTCTGTTGGGTGTCTCTAACTCTGGTGCCTTGTGAAGGCCAGGAAATATTCCAGACAAGCTGAAATTCTACCTTTTTATGAGTATAAAGGAAATGGGGCCATGTTGGACCAAACAAAGAGTAATAAAATAAAATAGAGAGTTGCAGCTTTCAGAGGGAAAGATAAAACAAGAAAGGGCTGGGGCAATGGATGTGGTATTGAGATACTGGCACCAGGAAGCAGGGAAGAAAACCTCCAAACGCATTGTGGTTTGTTAAAACACTGAAGACTCCTAAGTGCTACAGTGGGCAGGCAATGCCACCCCACCAGGCAGCAGTGTCCTCCGCAACTGGGGAAGAGGAAGTAGGGCCTAATGGTTGCTCTCGGAGACAGAGAGTCTGCTGACTTGGGCTTTACCAGCCTGGCTTGTTCGGTGACCTTGAGTGACTTATCTCCCTCTCTTGGATAATTTTCTCAAGGTTCTCACACAGTCCCTAGCTAACTAAAAGGGTCTGATGAAGATAAATGTGTTAAAAGAAAATTTAGAGGACAGTCCACAAACTGTCCCTCCAGATACACCTGCTGGTGGGTTTTAGGATTTTTAAACATTAAATTTTAATGCATTTACGCAGGGCTTGGTATTTTCTAATTCACACAATATCTACCATCTTGAGTCTTCACATTTGGCTCCTGAAGGCCTCTGAGTATATGACTTCTGATTTCAGTGCAACCTCTGGTCCTTCAAACCAGCTTGGAATTGCTTCATTTACAACTCATTCTATTTCATCATCAATTACATGCAAATACGTATTTCTAAAGTTTCACAAAACAAAGATTTTGTTGGCCTAACTAATTTGCTCTAAAAGACATTTTTTTTCTAGAAAATATGGCAAAAATTACAATTTGACCTTCCTTCTAGTTCATCCAAATTCTAAAACTTTAATGTTATTTATGTTTATTGCGGCACTATTCACAATAGCAAAGAGTTGGAACCAACCCACATGTCCAACGACGATAGACTGGATTAAGAAAATGTGGCACATATACACCATGGAATACTATGCAGCCATAAAAAATGATGAGTTCATGTCCTTTGTAGGGACATGGACGAAACTGGAAAACATCATTCTCAGTAGACTATCTCAAGGACAAAAAACCAAACAAACACTGCATGTTCTCACTCATAGGTGGGAATTGAACAATGGGAACTCATGGACACGGGAAGGGGAACATCACACTCTGGGGACTGTTGTGGGGTTGGGGGAGGGGGGAGGGACAGCATTAGGAGATATACCTAATGCTAAATGACGAGTTAATGAGTGCAGCAAAACAACATGGCACATGGATGCATATGTAACAAACCTGCACATTGTGCACATGTACCCTAAAACCTAAAGTATAATAATTAAAAAAAAAAAAAAAAGAATGACTTGTAAACAAGTAAAGCAATGCATATAACCAAAAAAAAAAAAAAAAACATAATTTGGCACCAAGTATTCTTTGGGTTATAATCTAAGTTGCTCATAAAATTTAATCTAGGCCTGGATCATTTTACTTTGAGGAGAAAACTTATCACTAAATAATAATGATCTTAAGTCTGTTCTTTTGCCACTCCCCAGAGCTCTCTCCTAAGGCACTCTGGAAAAGTCAGGAGTAAATTAGACTCTCACATCTAGTAACCAAAAGACCATCATCTCCAGCATTACCACAATGAAGTATGCAGATCGTCATAAATATTTACACCTTGCAGGGTCCTTTGTGCACAACTCTGAGAGACAAATGGCATTTCCAGTAATAGTTTATTGATTTCCAAATGCACAGGGGCACCAAGTCCGAACATCCTGGGATAGCAGTAAATCTCTCTTACAAAATAATTTACAGTATGAAAATGATATACTGAAACATTAACTCAAACGTGTAATTCCCTTGAAAGATTCAGTGTTCCCTTGTTTAATGTAAAGGGTGGAAGGGGAAGATTCCTAAGGAGGGAATGTGACTGTGCACAGGAAAATAGGCAGAGGACAATGGATTCATTGGTTCTCCCCATTCATGCAGTGTGGCCTGTCACTGTAGAAAGACTGGTCAGGTACCTCATTGAGTATTAATCTGCTGTCCCCTCAAAGTCATATCAAGCCCAGTATGGGCTCCGTGGCCTTTTTTTCACCAATGTATCCATAAGTGTCTTCACTTATTTTCATCTTTCTGCTCTGACCCTTGTTCTGCTGTTTCTGGTATGTTCTCAGTTCCAAATGATACTATCTTATCTTACCAGGCAGGCCTCCAGAAGCAAGAACTGCCTGAGTCTTATGGTTTCTGGAATGGGATGGGGTAGGGGGCTTCATAAGCACTGCTGGATAAAGGCAATAATAATGAGACTGAAGTCTCCCCTATGGGCCTTCTTTTTCTCTTAGGGCTGGGCTGGACTCAATCCATAATGAAATTTTTTTAAACATAAAAATCTGATGTGATCAGCACACAGTAAACATGCAGTTCATTTTCTTATTGGGAAGCATGTATTGCACAGCCATTATATGAATGTGGAATGTCAGGAATGGCAAGAGAATATTTTCTACTTGGGGAGAGAGGACTTCCTAGACCCTGCCACTACTACAAGGTCATGAATTCTGCATTTGTGCCCTCAGGTCTAACTGGAGTAGTTAGACTCTCAGGTCACCAAAATGGCTGGGCATCCAAGTTTCTCATCTTATTAGACATCCTGGACGAGGGCTGGAGTGCAATTTCCTTCAGGGCTGTCACTTTGACTCAGTGCCTTAGGAGCTAATGACCTTTGCTAGGGAATTGCTCTTCTTGTAAGCAAGTACCTAAGCCCCAACTATATGGCGACACTTGTAATTAGGGCTGACGGAAATCTTTGAAGTAGTACGCAAGATAATGAAGGGGCTGCTTTGAGTTTTCCTTCGTTCTCAAATATTGTGTGTGTGTGTAGACATGTATGTATGTATATACATATACACACATATCACACTTGTCATTTATATATAGGTACACACTCCCCCGACACACACACACAAACCAGGAATCAGTAAGAGAGTCCAGATTCACTGGACTTTGAATTGCCACATCCTCACAGAGCACACTGGCGGCTAAGTTTACTAAAATATGAAGATTTCCTTTTCTACAGCAGTGAAGCTGCAGACATTTTCAAATAAAGTTGAGTAGAGAGCAGAACACCCTTCACTTTTACTACTGCTGCAAAATTCTATACCTTTGAGGCCAAGAAACACCTTATTTATGGAAGATGGCATGAAAAAGGAAATGTTCTCCCAACTCCTGGGGGTGGGCTCAAGTCAGCAATGTGTACTTAAAGCATCTGCTAAAGGGGAGAAATAAGGCTACCTCAAGCCATTTCTGAGCCCTAACTATAACTGTGAAATGTCATTTTAAAAAGATTCATAAACTGGGATGGTCAGCACACAGTGGGAAAACCTGAAGTCTTTTTATCCTTCTGTTTTTAGGTGGACCATGGTGTGTGGTACAAAGTGCCTGTCCACAGAATTAGGGGGAGCTGGGTTCAAGATTTGGCTTGAGTATTTCCTAGCTGTACAACTTGAAGCAAATGACTCTTCCACTCCCCAACTGTTTTATTATCTAAGAGACAGTTCAGGGCCTGGCTCATAGTTGTTCCTTAATACAAGTTATTTCCCTTCTTGGGCTGTCAGAGCCGAGACTCCAAGCACTTCTTGGGACTGTCCTGGATTTAATGATATCAAATCAAAGTCCCTCTCAGCATCCAGAAATTCAACATTTGAAAGGTAGCCAGAAATTGCTATGAGTATCCGACTGATTCTGGAAACATTCATTACCTGCCTCCCTTGGTGACTTCTCTTTAGGGGTTTCAGCAAACCCTGGAACCTGCAGCCAGGCAAGACACAATTCTGAGCTCTCTTAACTTTTACTGACCTGGCAGGAGGGAAGCCTCATCATGCTGGGGCTTAAGGCCAAGCAGCATGCTCCAGCTCTAGGGGAAGGTAGTGCCACTGCAGGAAGTATCCTAGTTCTTACATTGATAAATGCTGCCGGCAGGAACTTAGGAGCCTGGGCAAAAGCTGCTGCATTGTGTTTAATGCTTCCCTGGTTAAAGTTTTATCGGGTGCTGAAGACAGCAGGAGTCTATAAAGCAAATCTGAAACGCTTTCTAAGTAAAAGCAAAAGTGCTTTCCTTGAGGATCACAGAGATATGGTAAGTTACTGAGAAGGTTGGCACATATTTTTATATTTCCATTTATACCCACTGCATAAATGCTTGAATTTCCCAAATACTGATTCAAAGTAATAACATATGATCAGATATGGAGAACCAATGAGCTGTCCACTGCTAATATAAGGCTACTATTTGGAGATCAAACAATGATTATTGGGGAAAGACAATACAAGCTTCCAAATCCTAAAATCTTTTTAATCTTCTGATACTTAAATTTTTTCGAGAGTGGCCACTGGTCCTTCTTTTAGGGTAGTTTGGTTGGATATGATTGGAGATTGTAATTAATGGTAAGCCAAATTCTCCAGTCTTTGCAGAGATAGATAAAGCACCAAAATTGTCCTAGTCATTTCTTGGCCATCAGTTTGAGAGAAAAACACCTTTTTTTTTTTTTTTTTTTTTTTTTTTAACATCTCAAACTCCTCTCAGCCCCAATATCCTGGCATCTTTAGTGAGTGAGGGCAATCCTAACCTAGAAGCATATATGCCTGGGCGCTTCCTGGCCTCAAGGGAATAAATCATTTCACAGCATTCACAGGACTGAAAAATAATATAAATAGGACTCCTACAGTAAACAAGTATTGTTTCTGTTTTAAAACCATCCTGCAAGCATAACAATCAGCTGGCCCTAAAGCCTGTAATAGGTACACAGGTCACAGGCAGACAGGCAGGCAGGAAAAGGGATTTCCCCCAGTGCAGGCTCCTTTGGTTCTGCCTCAGAGGCACTAGAAGTCTAGGCCCTGGGTTAACAGCAACCCAGAGTCTGCTTGGATATGGTTCTAGTTGTATGCTTCATAAGTGAACACCAAAATACCATAAAGGTAGCAGAGAGTGAACACATAACCCACTTGCAAATAAGAATTACCTTGCAAGATTCCTATTTTTCTTAACAGTCTATGTGTATGAACATTTTATTCTATAATATAACTTTTATATAAAAATAGGTCATCTCGTGACTCTAAACCATTTGGTAAGTAAAACTGATGCTTCAAGAAGATGCAGGTTTTTAAGTTTGCAGTTTTACATTCCCCTAGTACATCCCTGCTTACTCGGGAGCACAAAGCTTGGTTGTAAGAAATTGTGATTTGGGAGTAGAGAAAAGCAAGGAAGTCCAACCTCAGGTGTGTCTCTGTTACTAAGAGGAGAGTGAGATCCAGGGTGTGGGAGATGATCTGAAGGTCTATGGATGGGGAGTGCCACAGGAAGAAGGGTTCTGGTCAGAGTTAAAGGAGGATATATCTATATGCTGGGAGATGAGCTGAATTCAGAACACATGGAGTGGGAACAATTCTCCCCATACTGCATTTAAGCCAAATTAGGCTAAAATGGGGGTGGGATTAGCCAAAACCTACAATGGAAATTCCCATTTGGTAATATACATTTCAGCCCTTCACGTTGTGACAAGCCCATAAAACCTGCAGAATTCACCCAAATAATTCTGGTTCTATTAGATCCTTTACTGAATATTTTGGAAATTCAAGCAATTTGAATTCAGAAATACTGATTTCAACTTTTAATCAGATTTCTTTGGTCCTTTTTTTTCCCCCTAAGGTCATTTCCGTTCCACCTCTTCAATCACTTACTTTTTTCATTTCCACAGCACTGAATTATGAATCTCAAGTCCTGGATAACTTCATATACTAAAAATATCTTTTCCTAATCTTTAACTCTTTCTCTAACACCTTTTTCCAGTCATCCATCTTAATTCGTGGCACCACATTTTCACAAATGTAGAACTGGACTTTTAGTGACTGTCCACATGAGTCAATTTGGCCCTACCTTGCTCTCATTTATTTCATGCTTCAATATGAACAAAATTGGGTTTTTGTTAATAGGCAGGGAGGAAACTCTGACTTCCCTTCAAGATTATTCCAGATCCTTCCTAACAAAGCGATACTGTTTGGTAATACAATATTATGTGGGCTGAAATACAATACTATGGGGGCTGGCTTTCCTGAGTAAGTTCAAAGCAGCCATTGAGGGATTACCTGAAGGACCCTTCTTAATTGCTCCTGGTGGATCAAAGGGGCTCTTTTCCTTGACCTACCACAACCAGAGGATGAGAAGCACACAGTTAGTAAGCATAAAACTGGTCATCCCTTGGAGGGAGATGTGCCTGCTGTGGATCTGGGGACACATCTGGTGGAAGTACATTTGTTGCTGAGCAGCTTTCACAGAAATCAGAAGCCGTTACATACACGCTGTCACATACACACAAGGGAAGGGGATGATTTTCCACTGGGGGTAGCAAGCCTTCATGTGTCCTCTTCTTCACTGGCACCACTACAAAGGAAAAGGAGAACCAGGTGAGTTAAGATATCACAAGAAGGGAGGCAGCCTAGTCTACTGGTTGATAGCACAGACTTTATGTCAGACATACATGGATTTAAGTCTTAACTACCATGATTGAGCACTATGGCCAAAGGCAAGTTACTTCGTTTCTCTAAATTCTGATTTCTTTATCTGGCCAAAGGGGGAATGATGATAAAACTTACTTTCTTGAGTTACTAGAGGATTAAATAAGAGAATACATATAAAATGCACAGTATCTGGTATACAGTAAGTGAGCAGCTATTTAAAGGAGCAGGTGAGAGTCATAATTCTTTTAAACTTAACTGACGAAATAAATTGCTGGTAAAAATCAGGTGTATGATTTCCTCTAAGCCTTAAGCCATCTGTTGTTAGGAGAGAAAAAACAAGGAGAAGCTACTATCATCTGCACTCTCTTTTTTATTATTTTTTTTATTATTATACTTTAGGATTTAGGGTACATGTGCACAATGTGCAGGTTTGTTACATATGTATCCATGTGCCATGTTGTTTTGCTGCACTCATTAACTCGTCATTTAGCATTAGGTATATCTCCTAATGCTGTCCCTCCCCCCTCCCCCCACCCCACAACAGTCCCCGGAGTGTGATGTTCCCCTTCCTGTGTCCATGAGTTCTCATTGTTCAATTCCCACCTATGAGTGAGAACATGCGGTGTTTGGTTTTTTGTCCTTGTGATAGTTTACTGAGAATGATGTTTTCCAGTTTCATCCATGTCCCTACAAAGGACATGAACTCATCATTTTTTATGGCTGCATAGTATTCCATGGTGTATATGTGTCACATTTTCTTAATCCAGTCTATCGTTGTTGGACATGTGGGTTGGTTCCAACTCTTTGCTATTGTGAATAGTGCCGCAATAAACATATGTGTGCATGTGTCTTTATAGCAGCATGATTTATAGTCCTTTGGGTATATACCCAGTAATGGGATGGCTGGGTCAAATGGTATTTCTAGTTCTAGATCCCTGAGGAATCGCCACACTGACTTCCACAATGGTTGAACTAGTTTACAGTCCCACCAACAGTGTAAAAGTGTTCCTATTTCTCCACATCCTCTCCAGCACCTGTTGTTTCCTGACTTTTTAATGATGGCCATTCTAACTGGTGTAAGATGGTATCTCACTGTGGTTTTGATTTGCATTTCTCTGATGGCCAGTGATGATGAGCATTTTTTCATGTGTTTTTTGGCTGCATAAATGTCTTCTTTTGAGAAGTGTCTGTTCATGTCCTTCGCCCACTTTTTGATGGGGTTGTTTTTTTTCTTGTAAATTTGTTTGAGTTCATTGTAGATTCTGGATATTAGCCCTTTGTCAGATGAGTAGGTTGCAAAAATTTTCTCCCATTCTGTAGGTTGCCTGTTCACTCTGATGGTAATTTCTTTTGCTGTGCAGAAGCTCTTTAGTTTAATTAGATCCCATTTGTCAATTTTGGCTTTTGTTGCCATTGCTTTTTGTGTTTTAGACATGAAGTCCTTGCCCATGCCTATGTCCTGAATGGTATTGCCTAGGTTTTCTTCTAGGGTTTTAATGGTTTTAGGTCTAACATTTAAGTATTTAATCCATCTTGAATTAATTTTTGTATAAGGTGTAAGGAAGGGATCCAGTTTCAGCTTTCTACATATGGCTAGCCCGTTTTCTCAGCACCATTTCTTAAATAGGGAATCCTTTCCCCATTTCTTGTTTCTGTCAGGTTTGTCAAAGATCAGATAGTTGTAGATATGCGGCATTATTTCTGAGGGCTCTGTTCTGTTCCATTGATCTATGTCTCTGTTGTGGTACCAGCACCATGCTGTTTTGGTTACTGTAGCCTTGTAGTATAGTTTGAAGTCAGGTAGCATGATGCCTCCAGCTTTGTTCTTTTGGCTTAGGATTGACTTGGCAATGCGGGCTCTTTTTTGGTTCCATATGAACTTTAAAGTAGTTTTTTTCCAATTCTGTGAAGAAAGTCATCTGCACTCTCAATGGCACTCTGCACTTGGAAAAAATCCAAGATTTCAACTCATGCCATAGGGACATACACCACCTGGTCAGAGAAGGTACTCTACTAAGTAGGACTCCCTGGTGATTCTCTATCTTATGTCTCTCATAGGCCTTATCACATTACATAATTTATTTGTTTACGATTTACTCTTCCCTCTACCCATGACTAGAGCATATAAGAATAGCAATACTATTTATTAACTATGTATATCTAGCACTAGCACTGGGCTGGGCACGTGGAGGTGCTCAATAAATGTTTTTAAAATGGAAGTGAAATACAAACAACAGGAAGAAAGGGAGGGAGGGATGGACACAGGTGAAGTGACTGGTCAGTCATTACTGCCCTGGCCAGGTTATTCCAGATGTTAGTGATGTTTCAGTGGTCAAATAGTTGTCAAGCCGCATAGGCATGGCTAGTACCTCAGCTGCTCAGAGTTACAGCCCCTCTGGCTTGGACCTGGGAGAGAACACTGTTGGTACAGGGACTGGGGCAAGGAGAAGGCAGAGCCTGAAAATGTAGGAATGAGCACACTCAGAAAGGCAAAAGTAGCAAACTTGCCTAGTTTCTCCCCATCCACTTCTATAGGTCACTGTCCTTAAAATAGTAACAAGAGCCAACTTGATCAAGTGCTTACTGTGGACCGGGGCACTGAATTACGTGTTACTCACCCATTCTTCCTATTATGTAGAGGCTATTATTATCCCCCGTTTTCCAGAAGAAAAAAGTGAAGCTCTGAAAGATGTAAAATCCTAGGGTCACATAGTAAGATCTGTGTCCTTAAAACTCAAGGTTTAGTTTCAGTTGGATAGTCTGAAGTGGTCAAGCTGGTGGAGAAGGAAAAGGCCTGTAGAACATCAGCTCCCAGCTATTACCTAGAAATTTTTCATCTCACAAGGGATTATCTATGTCTATATAAAACCTGTGCTCTTTTGCATCCATTTGGGAAAGACTTTAAGGGAAAATATCCTAGGCAGCAAATTTCTAGAACTTCCACTAACGGCAGAAACATTTCAAGAAACAGGTCCTGCAAGTTAAGTGTATGATAGGAGCCAAAAGAACCAACTCAGTAATCTTCACCATTCCAAACTCTGCCCTGTTTCCACTCCCCTTTCCTGCTGGTTATACAATCATGGGATGAAGGGTGCATGCCGGAAAAGCTGGACAGTGGGCTGTCATTAAGGAGCAGTATTTAATGGCATCTGTCCCAAAGGGAACAAAGGGTCTTTTATGAAAGCTTCTCACCAGAATTAAGGCAGAGCTGGAACTGGCACCATATTCTCCCCCTTGGTATTATATCCAAAGCAAGCTCTCATTGTTCTCTTGTCAGTCAGTTTTATTTCAAATATGAGGGCAGCATGGTGACTCTGCCCTAAGCTACAGTTCGCTTTTTAGCATTCTTAATGTGAGACACATAGTTTAAACGTTCATGGACCTAATGAAATTGTATACAGAATTTTATCTGTGTGTTCCTTTGTCTGAGGGAAGACATACTTTTCATCATATTTTCAAAGAAGTCAACAACTCTTACCAAATTATAAATAAATTCTTTTCGGTTGCCAGGTTCTTTACTATAATACTTGGAGAGTGGCTTGGGGAAAAGGTCTGAAGTCTGAACTGATAAAATCTTTTCTCGTTAACCTAAAAGAGACATGTTCTTGGGCCTGAAATTTATCTCACAGTTTAAAACATGAGATCTTAGGATACTGGCATATCATTTATTGATTACTTCATTTGCTAAATATTTGTTGACTGTCAACCATGTGTAAGTCATGATGCTAGGCACAATAATGAATAAGAGGAACACAGGAGTTGCCCTCTAGGACTTTAAAGCCTAGTAGGTGAGATACAGGCTCAGGGGAGGGAGGGAGAACCTTTTTTTTTTTCTTCCCAGAACAGCATCTTCAAAGAAAGCATCTTATTTTTGTAATAACCCACTTCTCACAATAATGAAAAAGAAAAGGGATCATAACTGAATCTGTAACACAGAGCTTTGCTCAGCTTGTATGTCGTCTCTCCTGGAGGGTTCAACAATATAATTAGTGTGAGGCATCATCTCCTCTCTTGAATGTTCTTGCTTCACTTTGTATATAAACTTTGTATATAAGCTCATCTATGTTCATGAGATTATCTCATTTTATTTATTTATTTATTTTTGAGATGGAATCTTGCTCTGTCACCCAGGCTGGAGTGCATCGGTGCGATCTTCGCTCACTGTAATCTCCGCCTCCCGGGTTCAAGTGATTCTCCTGCCTCAGCCTCCTGAGTAGCTGGGATTACAGGCGCATGCCACCATGCCCAGCTAATTTTTGTATTTTTAGTAGAGATGGAGTTTCACCACATTGGCCTTGAACTCCTGACCTTGTGATCCACCTGCCCCAGTCTCCCAAAGTGCTGGGATTACAGGCATGAGCCACCATGCCTGACTGTTCATGAGATTTTTATCTTAGTCTATAAAAGTCTTCACTTTCTGCAAGGGAAGTAATACAGCCTTCTACCTCAGCCACTTATCACGCTCCTCTGAAACACCTACCAGTCATACTTAGACTTACAACTGGAGTTGTAACTCAGAGGTTAATGGCTGTTTCTTTTCTCTTCTTTCTTTTTTTTTTTTTTTTTAATAAACTAAGGGTGTTAGGCAGACAGCACATTCTATAGCAGGTACTTACCAATGAGAGAGGCAGCATTACATAATTACTTTGATGTCACCAGACTGAACTAGGTTCAAATCCCTGTTATGAACTAATAAACTGTGGGATCTTAAGTAAGTCACTAACCTCTCTGAATCTCAGTTTCCTCATTGAAATGCTATCTTCCAGGGTTACTGTGAAAGTTTTATGTATTTTATGCAATACAAATGTTTTGTATTTTATGCAATAAAAAATGTTACCCTTCTTCCTCAACCCACCTTCCTTCTTATCCTGAATAAAAACCTGCCTCCTGCTGCCTTTCCCTCAAATGTTCCTAGTTCTGGCAGCTGAAACATTACATTCCAGAACAAGTGTGTTCCTATCCCCAAATACCCTTTAAATATCTGGAGAGCAACAGTATACTGCTTTGCTCACTTGGAGAGTTTTTTAAATGACAACCCAGACCTAATGAAAAATAGGTACTAACTAGAAAAGCTGAGTGAGTATCACTTTGACCCTTCTAGGTGGCAGGTCTTGAGAAAAGTCATGCCTGCCAAACACTGGAGAGAACAAATACGGAGTGAAGGTTAGTTAACTGGCCTTAGCTCAGTCACTGATCTAGTTTGAGAGTACTGCTGTATCTAAAAGTGGTGGCCTTAAAACTGGGGTATGGATACCCTTGTGGTATGTAATTACTTTCCAGGAAGTATTTGGGCCTGGGTTGTTTTAAGAAAATTAATGTCCAAATCCTTAACTTCCATATATACTGCTTCCTAAAACTTACCTTCTCAGAAACATGCCTATGCTCTGTAAGGTTCTTGTTTCAGCCACTCCCACTTTCCAGATCACCATACTCCTACACTTCTGCAGAAATGCTACTCTCACTCACCCTTCTGAATCTTAGCATGTAACAATTTTAGAATGTCTCCCTTAGAGGAGTCCTATGAGAGAACCGCAAGCAATAGTAAAGGAGACAATCTCTTTTTTCATTCAGGCAGGAAACTCTTGGCAAGGCTGTGTGTTTTATCTATCTATCTATCGATCTAACACTTCAAATTCAAAAGTGAGATGGTTATCATGAGGTGTGTGCTAATGTTTATTTGTATTGAAAAAAATGAAATCGGACTTAATCTGACAGAAAGCAAGTCTGATTTGGCTGGATGGTTTGACCACCAGAACTGGCTTTGCCAATTAGATTATATAGTGCACCTTGCTTGTAAATTTAATAAGCTAAATTAACAGTGCCAAAGTTTTGACAAAAATATATATAAAAACTCATATAAACTACACAACATGTCAGCGATCACACCCTTAGCAACTATTTACACTTGATACTATGATTTCAGGAATTAATTTAAAAATGGGCAAAAAGGCACATACTTTTAAAATTTCTTTTAGGGGATGTAAAACAAAAAAGTTTAGCTAAAGGAACTGGGAGCTCCTAAATTCTGACCAAGAGGATGGTGTGAAATTTAACACTTTCTTGGTTGTGGGTAGGGGTTGGGGTGACAGAATGAGACTAAGGCATTCCAGTCAGCAGAATGCTGTATCCCTTCTCTGAGTTGGACTGTCTGATGTGGTGCCTGTGAAACTGAAATGTCAGAGGCATGCCATAAGCTCCACATTCAGACCCTAAACACTTGCTGATAAAATGATTATATTTTATCATAATCATTTTACAGTGTTCCACTGTCTGACAATTTTTTAGTTAGGCTGTATACATAGGCAGCTCAGCTTTTTGGCTTCTGTCCCCAGAGCTTTAGGGGCATAAAGGGGGAAGTTAATAAATCAGGTAGCAGGCATTCCGACTTTGCAAGTTTAATAGTTTCTTTTCCTAAGCATATAGTACAACTTAATGTGACTTGGCATCACTCATGTCTTCTGAGTTCTTGGTTATTTATTAACTGATTATTGCTGTAAAAGGATTATTTAACTCAGGAGGATGGAGAAATTAAGAGGTATTGACAAAGGGACGAAGGCTAGAGTCAGCTGAAATTCAAAAAGATAGATTTAATATTCTCAAAAAATTACACTGCCTGGGCATTGTACAAGGAGCCAATTGGGAAGTCTCACACTTTCAGTATCTGAGGAAGTGGTTGCCTAGTTGCAGTAAATATGCGATCAGCACTGCTGGGGAGACGGACTAAACACTCGGATCCAGGAACCTTTCTTTACTAGACAGAGCAGAGTTGCCTTCTTTGTCCCCTCTGTCCCACACTCACCTGCCCCAACAGCCTGAGCTGAAAATAAGGAGGTTACTGTGCTTTAAGGGATTTGAACTTTACAAAATAAAGTAAAATGTCCTTGGTCTATTTTGGGCTAACCGAGAAAAACATGATGAAAATACCAGAGTTCTAGTCCTAGTTCTGCTGTGTGACTCTAGGACCCAAGTATCCTTATCATCTGGGAAATTAGGATGCCTTGCATTTTAAGCAAAATTTAGGAAAACTCCAAACCAGACAAAAACTAAGAAAGCTTCCAACATATAGACTTGCTGAGCTAATTAATTTGCTCTCATTCACACAGCTGTCTCTCTTTGTGCCCCTCTGTATCCCGTCACCACAATCTGAAGGATGGCCTAAATGTTCCAAGTCCTTTCTTTCACCTCTTTTTCTGGCTGGGCCCAAATAGTGGGTTGATGCCCGGTACTGAGAGGTGAAGCCAGCTGCACTTCCTGGGTCGAGTGGGAACTTGGAGAACTTTTCTGTGTCTAGCTAAAGGATTGTAAATGCACCAATCAATGCTTTGTGCCTAGCTAAACGATTGTAAACACACCAATCAGCGCTCTGTGTCTAGCTAAAGGATTGTAAGCACACCAATCAGCAGGATGTGGGTGGGGCCAAATAAGGGAATAAAAGCTGGCCACCTGAGCCAGCAGAGGCAACCCGCTCAGGTCCCCTTCCACAGCATGGAAGCTTTGTTCTTTTGCTCTTCATAATCTTGCTGCTGCTCACTCTTTGGGTCCATACCACCTTGAAGAGCTGTAACACTCGCCGTGAAGGTCCGTGGCTTCATTCTTGAAGTCAGCGAGACCACAAACCCACTGGAAGGAAGAAACTCCGGACACATCTGAACATCTGAAGGAACAAACTCCGGACATACCACCTTTAAGAGCTGTAACACTCACCAAGAAGGTCCACGGCTTCATTCTTGAAGTCAGCGAGATCAAGAACCGACTGGAAGGAATAAATTCCAGACACAGTACTGCCTGATCATTACCTAGTGCAGACCCAAGAGTAAGCTCTGCCATGAGCAAAAGTCCCATGATTCTTTATTTCATCATGGGTCTTAAAAAAAGTTTGACTTGGTTCTAGCCTCACTGCAATTCCTTCTCAAACCACAAGGAGAAGCACTCTTCTCTCTCTAGTTCACTTTCTATTTTATCCTATGAGCCTTCTCTCTTTCAGTAATGGGCACTATTCACAGAGGGCTTACTTAATGTTCCACAAACTGTACTAAGAAATCTATATACATAAACTCACCGATAGCTTCTGGTATTATCTCCATTCTACAGATGAGAAAAATGAGGCCCAGAGAGGCTGCAAGACCTGCTTAAGGTACACGACTTGTAAATAATAGAACTAGGTTAAGCAATCAGTCAGACTCTAGAACCCCCAGAAATGAACTGAACTTAGGTAAGAGATGAGCCTGTCTTTTCTGATCCTTAGTTACCCAGCTGGTAAGTAGCAGCCATTTAAGTTTTCTGAGGCAAAATGTTTTCATCTGAAAAAATGGGATATTAACACCTACCATGAAGAGATGGAAGATACAAGCAAGTGCTTTTTTAAGATGAAAAAATGCCAGAGATGAGTAGGATTACTATAGAAGAAGAAGAAATACAGACCTGAGTTTGTCTCAGCCCTTACAACTGACTCTGTCTCTCCAGACCTATTTAGGGACCTCTGAGAGAGCCTTGGGTCTCCAGCATGACCTCAGGCCCACACTCTGACCACAGTGCCAAGTTTGAATTGATCTCCATGTACCTTGCAACCTATTTACTGCTTTTATAGGTGGCTACCTTTCTTGCACTTGGCAGAACCTGTGTGGGGATGGCCTACTTCTATGGAAGATTAAAAGGAGCCAGCAGGCCTGCCCAGGCAGTGCCCTGCAATAGGGAGGTGACTGAACGCAAGTAACAGGAAGGCTCGTAGCCTGCCAGTGTCCCATCTGCTCTCAGAATTCCCTTCTTTAGGACTGAGTCCTTTACTGCTGCTGGATTTATAATAGAATCATTTACAGCCTTATTTTTTTAATTCAAAGAGTAACATTTTCTTTTTTGTTGCTTTTTACTTTCTAGAAAACAAGTATTGGTTCCATAAAAAAGAAAAAAATTCCATTATGTTACCACCATGGATAATCACCATTATCACAGTGAAATATATTTCCCCATACACCTTCTATACATATATAAAAATAAGTATCTTTATAAAATCAGCTCATACTTGACAGTCTCCTTCACAGTCTGCTTTTTCCACTCAGCTATCAATCATAAATATCATATCAAGAAATATATTTCTATAAGATTATGATCATGATTGATTTGTATGGATTTATCATACCTAATATTGGGCATTTAAATTATTTCTACCTTTTCAGTATTACCCACATCTCTGTGACACACATGATTGTGGATGAATCATCCTTAGTTATTTCCAAAGAAAAATTCCCAGGAGTTTCCTCCTGGGTCCAAAGGCATGTTTGCATTTGTTTTATAAGCTTTAATTTTTAGAACAGCTTTAGATTTACCAAAAAATTGCAAAGATAGTACAGAGGATTCCCATACTTAGTCTCCCCTACAATGAACATCTTACATTAGCATGGTATATTCGTTGCCAGTGAACTATGAAAGGAAAATAAATCTCGCGACCCCAAAATCACTAAGCCAAAGGGAAAAGTCAAGCTGGGAACAGGGATCCACAAACTTGTCCCCATTCTGTTCCTAAATGGCTACAAAGATAAAAAAGCTACATATCTCCCTCACAAAGGACAGACAACACTCAAAGTCATCCCTCTGCTCACGTGAGACAAATGCATATCCAATTGCTTCCTTTGATTCGGTGGAAAGCTAATCAGAAATTCAAAAGAATGCAACCATTTGTCCTTTATCTACTTATGACCTGGAAGCTCCCCTCCCCACTTCGAGTTGTCCTGCCTTTCTGGACCGAACCAATGTATATCTTACATATACTGATTGATGTCTCATGTCTCCCTAAAATGTATAAAACCAAGCTGCGCCCCGACCACCTTGGGGACATGTCATCAGGACCTTCTGAGGCTGTGTCATGGGTGTGTCTTTAACCATGGCAAAATAAACTTTTTAAATTGACTGAGACCTGTCTCAGATATTTGAGGTTCACAGAACCAATATTGATACCTTCATACTAAAGTTCATATTTTGAGATTTCCTTAGTTTTTCCCTAAAGTCCCTTTCCTGCTCCAGATTTCACTCAGGATACCACATTTCATCATTAAGTCTCCATAGGCTCCTCTTGGCTCTGACAAAGTTTCTCAGACTCTTCTTGTTTGTGATGGTGAGGACGGTTTTGAGGGGTGCTGATCAGGTATTTTGCAGAATGTCCCACAATCGGAAGTTCTCTGATGTTTTTCTCACAATTAGTCCATGGTTATGGGCTTTTGGAAGGAAAATTACAGAGGTAAAGTGCCATTATCATTACATCATATCAAGGGTTAATACTATCAATATGACAGCACTGTTGAAGGTGGCCTTGACCACCTGGCTGAGGTAGTGCTTGTCAGGTTTTTCTGTGGTATGGCTACTTTTTTTTCCCATTCCCACAGTGTATTCTCCGGAAAGAAGTCACTACGAGCCACCTATACTTAAAGAGTGACGAGTTACGTTCCCTGTCCTTGAGGGTGGAATATCTACATACATTATGTGAAATACTTTCGAACATGAGCTTTGTCTCTTCTCCTTCATTTATTTATTTGATCATTTATATCAGTATGGACTCATGGATGTTTATTTTATTCTTTGGGTTATAATCCAATATTACTATTTTGTTGCTCAAACTGCTCAGCTTTGGCCTTTGAGAGCTCTTGTTAGTTGGGTCCTATGTTCCATTGACGTATCCCCATCAATACGGGTTTTCTGTTTTTTTGTTTTGTTCTGTTTTGTTTTTGTTTTTGAGCACTTCCCTACTTTCTAGCACTACACAGCCCTCAGGCTTAGCTATTTCCTCCCCAGACCTAAAATCGGATATTCTCCAAAGAACACAAGAGATATGGTTTTAGAGGCATTTGATACTACGCTCCAGAAATCTTATATTGATTTACAATCATTACATTGGCACAGGAATGCCCATTTTCCCCACACCCTTGCCAATAACGGGGCAATTTCAAAGTGTCTGCAGGGAGATGACCTGGCATGGGATACAGTGTGTGCATATATATGCATGTATGGGTCTATCTGTTCCATCTCTTTAAAATAACTTCTACGTTACTCAGTTTCCTGTTGAACTTCAAAAGAAAAATGCCCTGGGGCCAGTTAAGTTTTTCCTTTTCTTTGCCTTTACATTGGCCTTCCCCAACTTCCCTTTCCTCCCCCCAGTGTTGCTAGATTTTCTATCACTGGCGATCTCCTGTGATGAGGTCTGAAAGGAACCTTTCCTACACCCTCTACTAGGGCCCAGACAATTTCAGGGGGTGGAGGGTTAGAAGCAGAAATTAGCCCAAGGATTTGCCTTCCCTGCTTCCTGTACCTTCAGGAAATCCACCTGACCCAGTTTCCTCATCTTCTTTTGGCATGTGTATAATGGAAACCAAATCTCTCTCAAGCAGTTTCCTTCCATAGAAATCTTAAACATAAAATTTAATAAAATGCTAGACTTCAAATTTCCTGTTGCCTCAGCTGCTGTATCTCACAAGTTACCAAAGAGAAAAAGAGAAAGGATCAATAAATAAATATACTTGACACTTATCTCTAATCTCTGTCTGAATAGAGATTCATGCTGTATGTGTGTGCATGCATATGTGTGTGTGAGAGCGAGCGAGTGAGGCAGATACACACGTGCACACACACACACACACAGAGAAAACAGTTCTCAGTAGCTTTGGGAGTCCCATGATGATGACCCTCAATTGAAGGTGTAGGAAGTTGGAAGTATACCAACCCATAATGACCTAGTGCTACTTTTCATATGGCAGCGGGTTATGAATATGGACCTAGGAGTCAGAAACACCTGGGTTTGAATCACAGCTCTGCCACTTACTAGCTGTGAGATTTTGAGGTCGGTGTTCGTACTTGGAAATAGTGGACAATGTAGTACCTACCAGGAAGAGCTGCTGGAAGGATTCAATTAGATTAATGTATATGAAGTGGTTGGCAGATATATAAAGAGCTTGACATAGTACCTATCACACAGTAAGTGCTCAAAACATTTTATAGTTATTTAATAACATCATATGAAGAAACCAAGACTAAGAGAGACTAAAAGTCATACAGTGAGTTGATGGGTGAGTGAGATCGACTGGAAGTCAGTTTCTGGCTCCTGAATACATCACCATACCTGCAACACCCATTTCCTCTAAAACTGCTATCTATTAACAAAAAACGAGAAGAGTTAACACTGTTGTCACCTGTACAATCTAGGCACCATGCTGTCATTCCAATGGGCTAAAGATTCCTTCTCAAGTTTGTTCTTTTACTGTACAGGCCATTTAAAAAATACAGTAACAGCTATCATGAATAAGAACGCATTCTATGTGCCAAGCATGGTGCTCAAAATCTTAGCAGCACCATCTCCCTATCCCACTGAGTCCAACAGCATGTCCTATTGACTCACCCTGCACAACCTCTCCCATGTGTGTCCATTCATCTTCTCCACTGCTGCCACCATCTCCTGCTTGAACTACTGGAGTTGCTTCTTGACTAGTCTTCCTACTTCTAATCTTAATGCACTATTGCCTATTATCCAAACTGTATTCAGAGTAATATTTCAAAAATGTGCAATAGATTATATCAGTACCCCATTTAAAAGTCCTTCAATGGCTTCCTATAACCCCTAGAATAAAGTCCATAGCCCACAAATTCCTACATGCTTTGGCCCCTCTCTCCCTTTCCAGCCTGATTCATGCCACCTTTCAGCCACGCTGGCTTTCTTTCTGTTCCCCAAATAAGCTGATCTTGTTTGTGGCTTAAGGCTTGTGCTTTGCTGGTCTGCCTCAAAGCTCTTACCCTCACATCTTGGAATGAATAACTCATTAACATTCAGGTCTCAGCTCCAATATCACCTTTTCAGGACAGCTCCTGGACCAGGAAATCTAGAGTAGCCACCCCATCCCTGTACTACTACACTAAATTGCTGTATTGTCTTCACAGCACTGATCACTATCTAAAATTATTTTGTGGTGGCAAACGGCTTTAACTATTTTGTTCCCTGCCGTATCACCAGTACCTGGTAATGTGCTTGGCACTGGTGAAACTGCAACAAATGTTTTTGAGTGAATGAGTAAATGATCAAAACAATCGTATAAAGCGTGAGTGTTCAAGAAACCTCCCCAGACAAACCATGGGCCACTTACTGGTCATGGAGACACTGCCTAGGAATCTCATGAACAGCTTACTTTGACAGGTAAATCCAACCTCCATTTCTTTTCTAATTGTCTCTGCAATGACCAGGCACACATAACCACTGGAGCTCTAGACTGAATTAAAATGCTGTATCATAAACTGATTATTCTTACAAACAAGTAAGCCTTACTGGAAGCCGTATGAGTAAAGGATGGTGTGGCCCATGGACAGGGAATGCTGTTACAGTGACAAAACAGAAGCAAGCTCATATCCAGCCTTCCCTAAGCAAAGAAACCTGAAGAACAAATTCACCTCCATGAGGAAATGTTCTCATCTGGCTTCTCTACAAAACAGCTGTGCGTTTGCCAACTTCTAACTCTCTCACAACCCAGCTGTGAGCTGTTCTCAAGGCAGGCTTGGATTCCAATACTTTATCCACCTCTTACCGTAACATTCTATGAAGGGAGAGAGATGAGGATAATAGCAAGTCAGCAAGGCCAAGATAGAGGTGAGCGGATACTTAATTCATGGCTCCCCTCTTTCCCTCAGATGAAATGTCAGCTGAGGCATGGATCCAGAAGTGGGAGAGCTGGGTTAGTTATTGTGGTGGCTGAGACTGATCATGGAAAAAGCACACAACTAAGTTTTGAGACCCCATTCCAGCATGCATTAGCAGTACAACCTTGGGTGAGAGGCCTCTTTAAAGTTTCTATATCTGTAAAAAGAGGATAATTATACATTATAAGCACTTACAATTAATAAATGGAAGTTATTACTTGCTAGACACTGAACTAATCACTTCACCCAAATCTTTACAATCAGTTTTCATAATAACCCTGTGTAACAGCATTAACACTCCATTTTACAGACGAAGAAAATGCAGAGTAGACAAAGGAAGTAACATCCCAAGGTCCCACAATCCTAGTCAGCGCTGAAACTACCACGGCCTGGCTCTTGTTTTTGGCCCTGGGCAATGATGTTTTTGGCCCTGGGCAATGATGAGTGAAGGCAGCATATGAGGGGGCTTGTGACATCAGCTGGCTGCATTTATTCAGCTGGGTTATTGGTAATGCCTCATTACTAGTAGCAGAGGAGGTAACTGGTACCTTGTTGCTAAAGACGTTCCAAGGCCTTGGCAGACTCAAACTCCAGTCTGGGCACCAATTACTCAAAAACTTTTTCCTTGTTACAGGGGATCCCAATAGTCTCTTAGTTTATTTTTGAGACACAGTCTCACTCTGTCGCACAGGCTGGAGTGCAGTGGCATAATCTTGGCTCACTGCAACCTCCACCTCTTGGGTTCAAGCGAGTCTCCTGCCTCAGCCTCCTGAGTAGCTGGGATTACAGGCACACACCACCATGCCAGGCTAATTTTTGTATTTTTAGTAGCGACGGGGTTTCACCATGTTGGCCAGGCTGGTCTGGAACTCCTGACCTCAGGTGATCCGTCTGCCCCGGCCTCCCAAAGTGCTGGGATTACACGTGTGAGCCATTGTGCTTGGCCCCAATAGTGTCTTTTTATTTGTTTGTTTGTTTTTTAAAAAAGCCACACAGCTAGATTTTTTTTTTTCTTTTCAGTTTTTATAACTGCAGCCGGTCATGACTCTCCTGTTGTAACCTGGCTGCAAAGTGGCCATTTCCCTCAGATTCTCATCTTGGTTCTTGTGGGCTCCAGCAGTCATGGAAAAGGGCCTGCCACCAAAACCTGTTCCCCTGAACTTAGGACAGAATCTCGTTGGGTCAGATACCAGTTTCATTTTCAATCCTGCCTGTCCTGCAGTGAGAAGCACCAAGGTCTCACTCATTTAGTTAGGTTACATAGAAATATCTTTCAAGGTTTGAGCTGATTTTCACTACACCCTACTAAAGGATGAAATCTGAATTAAGTGCCGTCAGGGAACCAGTGATGCAGGTGGTCTGACACATCACTGCTCTACCCTTGCAGCCTCCAGAGGTTCAGGGCTTCAGTGCACCTCAGCATCATTATGTTGTAAAAGTCAGTCTTTGTCACTTGAGCTCTTTGGAGGCTACATTTGTTTCTCATTCACTATTTTACCCCTAGTTTAGCAACATGCCTGGCACTGAAGACATTTGGCAGCTGGCATATGGCAGCTCTCATAACTTGCTTTGGCCTAGAAGGAGGGATTTCACCAGTGAGATAAGAGGCGGGGAAGGTAAACCTTCAAGGTAAAAACTACATCCAGCAGGAAAGCACACCTTCTCTACCAGCACTAAGATCTGTCTACTTGAAGAACTCCTACAGGAGGTAGTATAATATGTTAGGATCATCCACTTTGGAATGAGACCAGGATTACTTACCATCCAAGCCCTTCAGCTCTGAGCTGTGTAACTTTGGCAAAGCTATTTAACATCTTCTAGGACTCAGTTTCCTCATCTGTGAAATGGGGAGTCATTCCTTCATTTGTGCTTTCAGTGAACAAGTATTTATTGAGTACCCACAGTATATAAGGCACTCAAATAGGTAAAATAGCAGTGAAAAAGACTGACAAAGTCCTTGTTTTCATGGAGCTTAATTTCCAGTAAATTGACAACAAACATGTAAATAATTTCAGATAGTGGATATGAAGAAAATAAACCAGGATGCTGGAATAGAGAATGATGAGTGTGTGTGTGTGTGTGTGTGTGTGTGTGTGTGTGTGTGTAGGGGCAACTCAGGAAGGGACGGTATTAGGATCTACCTCTTAAGAGTTGATATAAATATTAAATGAGATAATGGATATAATGTGTTCATCCTACTGCCTAATGAGTACTCAATTAAATTCAACGTTTTTATATCACTCCCCTCCTGAAGTCAGTGGCTATTCTTTCACCTCGCAGTGACTGAGCCCCAAATACATGCCAGTGATGGAACATGGTGGTGTATCAGATATCTCTACCATTCAGGAGCTCACAGTGTAGCAAAGAATGTAGCTATGAGCCATAAGAGAAGAAGTGCTAAATTCCACCTACAGAGTCAGAGAAGACTTTATCACTGAGTGTTGACAGATGGATTAGTACTTTCTAGGAAGACAACGGGGCAAGGAGGGGGGGTACGCCAGGTGGAGGGAACAGCTTGAACAAACTCTTGAAGATGTGAAACAGCTCGGCATGTTCAAGGAGCTGTGAAAAGTTCAGAATGGCTAGAGATAAAATGTGTGAGGGTCCAGTGAGAGAATGTGTCTCATCAGCAGCTCCTAATGCTTATCTTTATGGGTCATGCTTGAAGTGTCTCCTAAGAAAATGGGGGGGATGTAGATGGGAAAGAACAGGAGGTGAGAAGGGTGTCAGGGCTCCATATGGCGTCTACCACATTGCCAGCACTTCAAAATGTGAACAAGGGCTATGCTTAAAATATACAGGCTGTGTTCTGTGTGACACTCCCTGAGGCAGCACAAGCAGATGTTTCAGGAAAAAAAGAAAAACAAACACCCAGTGGTAACTCAATATAAAGCCTACATGGGGGCCAGCAGGCATTAGGCTGCTCAAATGTGATTATGTCATCAGCACAGATCTGCGACTCAGCTTAGAAGAGTATTACAGGTGCCAGTGTCATGATGCTGGGGGTCTGGAGCAAAGGGACACTTGCTCCCAAGCAGAGGCAAGGTCTCCCTCTTTGCCAAAGCCAGACTCACTTGTCCAGGAGTCTAAAGTCTGGGCCAGGGGCAGTGAGAGGGCTCTGAAATGGAAAAACAAGGAACTATGAGGAGATGTCTTGTGCCTAGTTAATAACTCAAGCATCTCTGCCAGCATGTCTTCTCAGATGAGTATAACTGAGAAGTGGACATTTATGAAAGGGAAGAGAGGGTCCCTGTTCTCCCACTACCTGGTTCCTTCCCTGTTTACTACCCAGTTCTACCCCTGCCCTTTTAGTAAGTGTTCTTGTTATGAGTTTCCCTAGGAAATGGAAAAGAAGGTAAGAAAGCTATCCCCACCTGCATTCCAACCTCAATATTCCAAAAGCTCATGATACAGTCAACAGGTCTGGACTATAGGAAATCTGTCCTTCCTGGGAGGAGGGTTGCTTGATGTAGACAGCAAAGAGATGAACATCACATCAATTTACTTTCAGCCAATCTTACCAGAGGCTCTCCTTGTACTGCAGTTCAGTGCTGTCAGATGAGAGACAGCACTAGTCTGGTCACCATTAGATGACCCAAAACACATCAAAACATCAAATAGAGCTGAAGCAGAGAGAAGAGAGGAACCGAAGACTGCAGCTTTCCATCCTTTATATGTCACTGCCGAATCTCAAGACTGAACAAAGCCTAGTGCTTTGAACTCAAAGGACTGCTCTATGTGCTGGAGGAGGTAACAGATGCCAAACATGAGTGCATGTGAAAAACAGCAAGGCCTTTGCCACTTTCAAAAGATCTCCCATAAGCCATTAAGCCTAAAGTCCCTATTAAAATTGTTCCTGTAGTCTAAGGTGCTGCACTTAGAAAGTTCCTTATAGTTCAGCCCCTAGTTAAAAATCAATACGTATTACAAGACAAGAGTATGCCATGAGACCACACCATAAACCACTTGAGTGCAGAAGAGTTTCTGGATGAGCCAGCTGTCATCTTAGGTGATAGGATGAGGTTAAGTTTTGCTGGGGGAAAGAGAAATGATCATCTTTAAAGGGTCAGGACTAGGGCATAAGCACAGGGTGCCGAAAGAAGCAGATAAGGATTATTAAAGACACATTTTGCCCTCCTCCCAGTTTTTCCAGAAGCCGGCTCTTCTGTGACACCCAAATGACATAATTCTACAACTTCAAACCTGTTTCATCTATATGAAGAGGAACCTGTTTATGGCTTAGTGTCAACAGATCAAGTGTCATAAGATGTATTTACGATACCTGGAAAGCACTTGCTCACCACTGGCCCAATTGCAGGGCCCAGGCAGAAGGAACAGTGTAAATACCCTAAGGAGCACTAGGGGAATATGCCTCTTAAAACTGAGTAAGGCCCAGTCGCCCTCTAAGACTGCTTAATTGAGGGGCATGTCAGTAATTTGGATGACAAGGTTCCCTGCTGTTAGAACTCTCAACCTTGCCTTTTAGGCTAAGAGGAGCAGGAGTGCACAGTCAGAGAAACCAAGGCTGAATCCAGTCCTTCTACTTATTGAGTCCCCTCTGGGCAAAACTTATTCCACTGGGTCTCAGTTTCCTCGCTTGTGAAAGAGGATCAATGATTCCCAGGTTCTTAATGAATGTAAAAACATATAGCACATGGTAAACTATTAAGTGATCACTTTTCTCATTAAACGATGTATGAAGCAGTACCCTACACATACTAAACTTTCATGACATATTGCTGTGTCCCCTTCTTTCTCCTTGGATTAGATGATTTCTAAGGCTCTCACATTCTCAGTCCCAATCAGACTCAAGTTTAATATGGAACAATAAATATATCAGATGGCTCTTCTACCCTAACATGAGAAGTTAGCATGAGGTGTATAGATCTTTTACTTTCCCTACCCAGTCACCCACTCACTACTTAAAACATTCCACTGCAGTCTTCACTCAGCCCAGCAGAGACAGGTAGGAGGCGGAGAATGACAACAAAATAAATATTTTTCAGTCAACCACTTTGGGGAAAAGATGAGAGAATTCTTTTGAGAGTTGTTTTCAAATTAAAAAATATTTGCTGTGAGACAATAAAGATACTCCTCTATAAAAAAAAAAACGATTTTTAGGGCCTCAGGCTGAAATATACACAAGAAAGAAAAAAGGAGTTAAAAAGAAGAGTGATAATTCTGTCTGTAAAAGTTTAAGCAAAGCCTGTGGAACAAATTAGTTTATGTTCAGCTGTAAAGAGAAAGCTTACGTCCTTCCCAAACTGCTTCTCCAGCCACCTCTCCTTAGTCTGATTTCTGATACAGCTCAGAGCCCTGGTGGGACTAAGGCCTCTGGTGGCTAATCATATGCCTCTTTTTGCCCACTGAAGAGGATGGAAAGACCAGGCTTTGGAAATAGAGCCATTAACTGTAGGGGTCCAGCAACCAACACTGAGAACCACTGGTTTATGTGAAAGGCAAGACGATCACTTAGTTCTTATTCATTTTAATTGGCATGAATGGTCACAACATGGCTGCAAGGGGCATTCTTGTTAGGGGCCAAAACCAGACTCTCAAATGAGGCCCAACACAGGAATATAAAAATTGTCTGGAGGAAGAAAATAGAAGGACTCCATGAATCTGATATAACGCCATACTAGAGGCTTTATTTTCTTTTGTTCCAACAACTCCTTATGTCCCCTCCCCCTCCCTTTGGTAAAGAACAGTACACCACCAAAATCCACAGATAATCCTTGAATCTCTGTGGCAGCTCCAGTTCTAAACTCCTCCTTCACAATCATGGTTTAAATGGCTGTTAACAAGTCATAACAAAGATCTCTCTTGCTCCAGGGTAGAATAGCCATATCCTTTCTCTTTCCCCACCCAAATCATAACCAGCCTAAGTCTACATCTTCCATGAAGTCTGTGCTGACCACTCCATTCTACAGAGACTACTCATCATCCACCCTCTGGCTCAGAGAATTTGGGGTCCTGCTTGTAGGACCAAGGGGAATTTGGTGGCTCTACTGTTCATGGGGGAGCAGTAGAAATGCAGGATCCCAAGGGCTGGTAAGACCAGGTGAGATAGAAGTAGCCTAATCAAGGGAATAAGCATGAACAACTGCCATAGGCTGGCATCAAAGCTGGTGAGGAAGGGGAGAGTGGTAGCCTGGAAAGTGAGCCATGTCCATACACAGGGTAATTCATTACAAAGGCTAGGAAGTGAGGCTGTGAACAGTGGTAGACACTGGTTGCCTCATTACGAAGTCCTAGCTCACAGTGTGGTTTGGGGATACGCCCATAAGGTTCAGGCGGGTCACAAAAGATTGGGCACAAAGCATTTAACATGAAATCCATTTCCCTGACATTGACACCCACTACCACAGGTGTCTCTTGTGGTGATACTAACTGGGTACAGACACTTGGCTTTTCCTCCTCTAGACAGGGAACTGCTGCTTGAAGGCAAGTATCCGGATTCATCACTTACAGCCCTGATTAGCAGCCATGTGTCTAATAAGATTTGTAAAAGGAAGATACAAAGAATTTGTATTTTTCTTCCATTTGCAATACCTCAATCACCTCCTTGGTGAAGACAGAATTATAGGATTAAAAAAAAGTGGGGGACATTCTAGGCCCCCAGGTCACAGGCTATGGAATAAGGGATGATTAGTTCTAGCTGTATGGATGCTGCTCCTCAGGGCATTCCATTCACCTTGTGGTAACAACAGAGACACTGTGGAAATGTACTGTAGCTGCTCTATCATCTTGTTTTTCTTTTGTGCTTTGCTGGTGTTTAAGAATATGGTTGTTTAATCATACCATAACCTACTACTGATTATACTTCCAGACACACTGGCCAACCCAAGGTGGCAAGGAGGCGTGACAGCAATCTTCAGAGCCACCCCTCCAGTTGCTAGCCAGCTCCTCAGGGATGCACAATCTCGCTTTGCTGGAGCAGAGCCTTGCTCCCTCCTCTCGTCCCCATGCCCGCCCACACCACTTTCCCAGAGGTCAGCCACAAGTTCACATCAAGCAACAAGCAGTGATTACAAACTGAGTGCCTGCTGGGAATATCTTTCTAGTGTCAAGCAACCATTAAAAGCACTTAAGAAAATCACAAAAGGGAGGTGAAAGAATACTTACAGAGAGCTATAGGATGGGGAGGGCAGAAGGGAAAGCGTCAGCCCACCTCCTACCTTGGAGGGAAAAATATGACATAAAAAGCAAAGTTGGTTCTAAAGAATGAACCTGAAAAATAAAACTGAAGAACACTGTATCTGCCAACCACTCTCCTGCTGCAGCCAAAACACTTCATGGTGCCTGAGAAACCTTTTGCTAACACCGAGAAAATTACATTTTAAGCAACTGTGTATTTTAAAAAATTTATTCAATGAGTATGCATTATAATAGGTATTCACATATAATCTCTTGTCCAATTAGGGCTGCATCTCTGTGAAGAAGGCATTATGATTCTCTGTTTTACAGATGTGGAAAATGAGGTTCAGAGGGGTCAGTGACTTGACCACATTTGGATCTCAGGAGTGACTGGCTGCAAAACTCATGTTCTTCCCACTAAAAAGAACGCTGGCTGGGACTGTGAATCTTGCCAGGCCTCAGTAGCTGTTACTCCTGGGTTAATTAGGTAGTAGTGTAAGTGGTGTGCATTGGGTGGTGGCTTTTCCTGTCCACCTGGTTAAAAGAAGAGTCAACCTATTTATTTTAAGTGAGCTAATGGAGGCTTTGATGGAATCTTTCTTCAGTCTTCTAGTTGTCAATAACCATCTAAAAGGAAAGGACTGGGAACTGAAATAAGCAGATGATGCAACTTTGGGAAAGTCATTTTCCTCTCTGAGTTTTAGTTTTCTCATTTGTAAAAGGCATCCAGTAAGACCTATGTAACACAGTAGATGTGAATGCTACTAAAGACTAAAGAGAAACCCTTTTTAAAGTTCTTAATATTACAGTGGGCACAAGGGTAATATTTTATAAAAAATACTTGTAACTTGTTTTATTTCAAATTAAAAGTTTTGGAAAATACCTAAGTTTGGTATTAACTTACTCTCATTCAGTAGGAGCTATTTATGGTTGAAAACATTTTTTAAAAATCTTGAGTTCGTTTCATGGCTAAAAACAACCACAACAAAAGAATGGCAGTGAAAGCACAGATGACTCAGGTTAAGGAAATAAAGTGCCACATTCTCTTTGGGGCTGGTTCTCTCTCATGTGTTTCAATCGTCTTAGAGCAGACTTATAAGCACAGCAATTTAGAGACTAGAAACTTTTACTATCCAGTATACGCATATGGCAGGGAACCTTGAACGTTTTAGGAGGCAAAAGACATGTGTAGGATGAATTGATGCAAATGGCTTTGCTTCAGTTATATAGGTCCCTGAAGGCACATTTGCTAGAGGAACTCTCTTAAGATGGGCAGCTCCTAGGGAGGGATTCAGGCTGGTTCCCAGGCTTGCCTGCCAGCTTAACTGAGCGGAAAGTAGCTAACTGAAGGAGAATCAGGCTGATATTGTGTTGCCACTCCTGCTCCCCACCATAAAGACTGAACTCTTACCCGAATAGGGGTGCAGAGACCCAGGTTCTTCTCAGGTTTTAGTCTCCTACAATTCTGACTCAAAGCTGCTCTGATGGTAAACTGCATCTGTGTTTTGTGCTCTGTCCACAGAAACCTGAAGGCGGCGCTGCAGAAAGCACCTTCTATCCATCCTTCTTTCTGCACTCCTTTCAAAAAGGCTTCTAGGTTGAAGCAAGACTATTCTTGCCCCAGGGCAAATATAAAATGTGCTTTGAATCACCAGCCCTGAGGAAATGGTCAACAGTGGGGCCATCTCCTCAGACAAGCAGAGCTCTGAATGTTTTTGCCTCTTGCTGTTTTCTTTTAGGCGATACAGCAAACTTTATTGCTATTTGAATTTGCAAAAATGGAGAATATGGAACTCAGATTCAATTCAGAGTTAAATTCATTTGTGTTTTAACTAATCACCTCAAGCAGTATACTTGGTTCTATAGAATTTCCTGTAAAATAGTAAACATTGCAGTCAGTATAGGACAAGTATTTGTAGCTTTTTGGTGTGAAAGAAGCAAAGAACAATACCTTCTTTAAGGTTATTGCACTGGTCTTATCTAGGCTCTATTTCTAGATAGATTTGAGATAACTAGTTCTTTCAAATCTGTCTTTCAGGTATTGACATAAGAGTTAGGTGATACACCGTGTTAAAAATTAAGGCTTGAGAGACTGCAAGAGGGGAAAGTACTCATTATGAAACAGAAAATGAGAGATACTGAAATTCTACAACCTAGTTTTTTGTTCCTAGATTTTCAGCAATAAAAACCTGGCGAAATTTAAGATCACTTAAAGATATAGAGAGAAATTTTGCTTCTCCCCAAGCCAAATTTTAGAATGGTTCTTGCCCTTTTGTGTTAGAGGCAAAATAAACATTTCCTGAACCCCTTAATCTATATGCATGTTGTATATGTGTGTATATACACATACATATACATATATACATACATAAATACACACCCACTCTAAATTCAGTTTGCAATCACTATTCCTTCTTTGATTTGCCTTGCAATTATGGAGTCAGTAATCCTAAACGAAGTAGACAATTTTTATTAAGAGGCAACTCCTGAATATTTAAAAGATTTAAATAGGTATGGTATAAAAATGTAGTATTTTACAGAAACTTAGAATACTCTTATATTCTGTAAACCACCACTTCTCCTTCTTTTAATACACAGAACCCTTGAATAAAAATTCGTAATAATGGATCTTACAAGTCATCTTCTAGGTACCCTTTAGCTGCTCAGATTTCAAGCCTCAGAAATAATATTTTTGGCATAGATGTATCTGAAAGTATATCACTTTGACAATTCCCTACAGACAGGTTGCATGTCTGGAGCATTCTGGCCTACATATTGTTTCAAACATAAGAGAGGTCATTTCTTGGACAGCTGAGTACTCCTGCCCTTATCCATAGTTTCAGAGTCTTTGACTATTATCCTCTACGTCATGAACCAACTCTTGCCATAAAGGTGAGTTTACATAATTAATCCCAAGTCTAGCACATTCTGCTCCCCAGTAGGCCTCTGTCTCACTGTTCATCCTCAACACTGAAGGCCACGTCAGTGTGAGGCAGACAGATGGGGTGACTGCTGCCACCAAGCACATCTGCAACCTTTGCTGGCTGTATATAAGAAGGCCGGAAGACCTTGGGGCACCCCAAAACGTGTATCCCTCAATCAGTAGGGCTTTCCCTCTTTCACTTCTAACAAAATCTGACTATAATTTGTGCCCAAAACACCCACTCACAAAGAAACCTGCTTGCACAGGTTCACTGATAGGTACAGTGAATCACCTACAAAGTGCCCTTCCAGGAAAGGGCTAGGCTCTCATTTCACACACACAATTCATTCGGACGAAAACATTCTATCTGCTACACGAACACAAAAACATATGCACACACACAAGGCGTTCCTAATTTCCTCTGGAGTAATGGGAGCCTCGGCAATACTTTATTCATTTTCCAGTATAAATTAGAATAAAGCATTGAAAACACCAGTGACATCTGCATAGATACAAAATGTATTCATTATGGTTGGTGCTATTACAATGAAAGAAAATGCATTCATAATGGCAGCACATTTGAAATAATGTGTTGCTGGATTCTACATCCATAAAAGCAATAATGAAGAAACAGGAGTGGGTCACATAAATTAAAAGAAGTAACAAGGGCATAGAGTGGCTTCAAGGGCTCTGGGCAACATCAGTGAGGGTACATTCGCTGGATCTACAGGGAGAACATTTTGATCATTTAAATCAAAGGGAGGTGAGGCAAGAAGAGCATCAGGCTGACATTCTGGAGAAATGAAGTTTGAATCTTGAGGGCTCTGCCATATACTAACTAGCTTTGTGATCCTGGGGAACTTATGTCAATATCTCCTTATACCTCAGATGTGTTACCCAGATACCTCTATAAAATGAAGACAGCCTACTTTACGGGACTGCATGGGAAGGAAATGAGAGAACATATGTAAAGCGCTTAGCATAGAGTCTGGTGTATAATAAGCATACCTACAACCAATATTAGCTTTTGTTTTTGTTATCAGTGAATAAATGTTCAGCTTTGTGTTTTTGGGTATCACCTGGCTTTCCAAATGTTCCTTCTTCTGTAAAGTGGAGCTAATAACACCCACTCTTTCCACCTCACAAACTTATTATAAGGAGGCAAATGAAATTATGTATTTGGCAGATACTACTGATTGGCTGACCTAGTAGTCATTCCCAACTCACTCTCCTTGCTAACTTCTTCTCCGGAGAATAGAAGAGTTAAGTATTTGTGTATCTAACCTACACTGCAGTTAGGAGTGGCATGTAGCCTTGCTTGAGCATACGACACAGAAGGATAAGTCTTCTGGTTTGGTGGTGGTGGTGGGATGCTCCTTGGGAAAGTGTTTACTCTCCTGTTTAATAGAGACATGGTGCTTCTTCTGACCCTCCCTCATGATTGAACATGGGTATAATACCCAAAGCTGCAACTCTTTTTCAATCATAAGGCAACAAGCATGAAGGAAATGTCCAGGGAATCTTAGAGACACATGGCAGTCCTGACATCATTAGCCAGATGTCACTTATCTCCAAATTTACTCTGTGAAACAAACATACCTTTATTTGCTTATACTACTGATACCAGAGTTTTCTGTTCCTCAAAACAGAACACAATTCTAACTAATACAATGAGTAAGTACTGTGGAGAATTAAAAGCCCTATACATAAGTATAGGATCTTTCCCCTGCCAAGAATTTCATTCCCTTGGATCCATCTGGCTAATTTATACATGTCCTTTAAGACTGAGATTTAGCAATGTCTCCTCTAGGAAGTTTTCCAAGACCCTACCCTAGCTGGATTAGCATTCCCCCCACCCGTTGGACTTCACAAAGTACTCCCTAAACCCCTCTATCAGTACGTGTAATATTGTTTTAAAATTATCCATTTACTTGTCTCTTTGCCATATTAGATGGTTAAAATGTATCAATAGCAAGGATCCTTACTTGAGCCATTTATAAAATTTCTTAGCACTTGGCATGGCACCTGGTACACAGTAGATAACTCATTAACAATCTGTTGAAATACTGAAAGATGAAAGAATGATCTGAAAGGGCATGAAGTAAAGGATAGCCTATGTGGTCTTATCATTCACTTTTATCTTTGAAACACTACAAACAGCTTTCTAGTTCCCGTTACTACTTTCAGAGGTTCTAGGTTGGAAAAGCATAGGTCTAGGCAGTGATTTTTATCATTTTAAAAGTTATTCCACTTGATCCTTGTTCGAGGTCATAACATTCTCCTACTCCTGGGCTCTCTCAATTATTCTATGCCACATATTTAGTCTATTCTTATCTACACAAAAATGATTTTATTTCCTTCTTTGTTTTAGAATTTACTCTTCGTGATAACCAAAGACATCTTGGGAAAAGTCTTATTTGGCACGAAAACAAATGTTCACATAATCCAGCAGCTTGCTTCCAAGGTGCCTAAGTTCTATCTGTGTGACTAGGGATCTGGAGGCTTCCCGCTGACTCTGGCATATCTGGATCCTGACCATCCCTGAATGCAGTGAGTCGCTCCTCAGGCTGAGCCTAAAGTATGTGGTTCTCTCAGAAAACAGATGTAAACTCGCATGTTCTCTCTCCTCCTACAAAGCCAGCTTGTCTCTGGGACTTGTGCAGATCACAGCCTTCTTGAAGTAAGATTACTAGCCCCACTGCCAGAATACCCAGAAAAATAATAATGCCGAATAATACCATATCATTCAGATTATAAATCAGAAACATGCTTCACTGTTATGCACATTACATTAAAAAAAAAAAGGCTAAAACGTGAAGTGGTCTGATGGGGTCTGAACTCCCTGCTCCTTTTCCTGTAACACTCCCCATGTTCATTTTTGCTTGGATAGCTCCTTTGTTCTGTCAGGTTTCAGCTCAAAAGTGACCTCCTTAGCCCTTCTTTGAACACTTTCCACATTGTAGCTATAGTAGCTTCTTCTCCCCAGTCCCCTTCTACCAAATCACTGTTTCACTTGCTTTCTAACATGACTATCGAAAATTATTTTGTTCATTTAGTGGTTTATTAGTTTTTTTGTCTAGCTCTTCCCACTAGAGTCAAATTCCACCAGAGAAGGGATCTCATCTGATTTGTTCACCCTGTATCCTCAGCACCAAGAGCTGTGCCTGGCATAATGTAGGTGCTTAATAAATAGTGTTGAAAATGAATAAAAAGAAGGCAGCATGTGTTCACTGAGTTGATCCATTTTGATTGCCTTAAGTTTCCTTTTCAGACTGAGGGTGGGGGTGGGGCTGATGGGTACTATGTATTTAATATGTGTAGGGGTGATGGGGATGGCTTTGAGATGCTATGTGGAATCGTAGAAAGAGTCCTGATCTTGCCACTTACAACATGTATGAATATTGGCACATATTCCTTTATCTCTCTGAGATTTGGTTTGTCATCTGTTTAGTGAATTTTCTCAGAAGATCAGTGTTATAATTAAATGAGACCGTGATAGCATACAATATCAGTTAGTTCCCCTCTGCCTGTCCTTAAGGCTCTAAAAAGCAATGCAGGATCCCTAAGAAGGTGGCCAATGCTTCTAGCAGTCACCTTGGCAACTGTTAAAATTCTTCAGGGAGATAATCTCAAGCTGCTGTATAAGGGAGTCTAGCCTACAGCCAATTCTGAAGTCCTGAGTATGTTCTCAAAAAACTCAGCATGAGTCTACCTTGCAAGTACATTAGAGATTCATTCCTCTCTTCTCAACCTAACATCAACTTGTATTAAACTGGGGCTGATGTTATCCCACAGAGGTAGGCTTATAAATCTATTTTAAATAACTCTGGGTGCTGATCCTGCCACATGTGCTTCCTCTGGTCTCATCCTGCAAGGTATTCAAAGTCATCAAATATTTGTGGTCCTCAGAATTTAAAAAAACTATTCTAAAATTTGTATATAACCAAAAAGGAGCCCAGATAGCTAAAGCAATCCTAAGCAAAAAGAACAAAGCTGGAGGCATCATATTACCTGACTTTAAACTATACTATAAGGCTACAGTAACCAAAACAGTATGATAATGATACTGAAACAGACATATCAACCAATGGAACAGAATAGAGAACTGAGAAATAAAGCTGCACGCCTATAGCCATCTGATCTTTGACAAAGCAAAAAAAAAAAAAAAAAAAAATAGGCAATGGGGAAAGAGCTCCCTATTCAATAAATGGTGTTGGGATAGCTCGCTAGCCATATGCAGAAGAATGAAATTGGATACCTACCTTTTACCATATACAAAAAAATAACACAAGATAGATTAAAGATTTAAACATAAGACCCCAAACTCTAAGAATCCTAGAAAAATGCCTAGGAAACACCATCCTGGACATTGGTATTGGTAAAGAATTAATGACGAAGTCCTCAAAAGCAATTGCAACAAGAATGAGAAGTGGGATCTATTCATAATTAAAGAGCTTCTGGACAGATAAGATGGGAGAGGAGGGCATGGCTGAATAGGAACAGCTCCAGTCTACAGCTCCCAGGGTGAGCAACAGAAGACGGGTGATTTCTGCATTTCCAACTGAGGTACCAGGTTCATCTCACTGGGGCTTGTCAGACAGTGGGTGTAGCCCACGGAGTGTGAGCCGAAGCAGGGTGGGGCATTGCCTCACCTGGGAAGCACAAGGGGTCAGGGAATTCCCTTTCCTAGCCAAGGGAAGACATGATGGTACTTGGAAAATTGGGACACTCGCACCCTAATACTGCACTTTTCCAACGGTCTTAGCAAACGGCACACCAGGAGATTATATCCCGTGCCTGGCTTGGAGGGTCCCATGCCCACGGAGCCTTGCTCACTGCTAGCAAGCACAGCAGTCAAGAGATTGAACTGCAAGGTGGCAGTGAGGCTGGGGGAGGGGCATCCACCATTGCTGAGGCTTAAGTGGTAAACAAAGCGGCTGGGAAGCTCGAACTGGGTAGAGCCCACTGCAGCTCAAGGAGGCCTGCCTGCCTCTGCAGACTCCACCTCTGGGGGCAGGACATAGCTAAACAAAAGGCAGCAGAAACAAGCAGACTTAAGCGTCCCTGCCTAACAGCTTTGAAGAGAGTAGTGGTTCTCCCAGCACGCAGCTGGAGATCTGAGAACAGACAGACTGCCTCCTCAAGTGGTTCCCTGACCCCTGAGCAGCCTAACTGGTAGACACCTCCCCATAGGGGCCGACTGACACCTCATACAGCCGGGTGCCCCTCTGAGATGAAGCTTCCAGAGGAAGGATCAGGCAGCAACATTCGCCATTCTGCAGCCTCCACTGGTGATACCCAGGCAAACAGGGTCTGGAGTGGACCTCCAGCAAACTCCCACAGACCTGCAGCTGAGGGTCCTGACTGTTAGAAGGAAAACTAACAAACAGAAAGGATATCCACAACAAAACCCCATCTATACGTCACCATCATCAAAGACCAGAGGTAGATAAAACCACAAAGATGGGGAGAAACCAGAGCAGAAAATTGGAAAATTCTAAAAATTAGAGTGCCTCTTCTCCTCTAAAGGAACGCAGCTCCTCACCAGCAACAGAACAAAGCTGGATGGAGAATGACTTTGACGACTTGAGAGAAGAAGGCTTCAGACGATTGGTAATAACAAACTTCTCCGAGCTAAAGGAGGGTGTTTGAACCCATCGCAAAGAAGCTAAAAACCTTGAAAAGAGGTTAGACGAATGGCTAACTGAATAAACAGTGTAGAGAAGACCTTAAACGACCTGATGGAGCTGAAAACCATGGCACGAAAACTACATGACGAATGCACAAGCTTCAGTAGCCGATTTGATCAAGTAGAAGGAAGGGTATCAGTGATTGAAGATGAAATGAATGAAATGAAGCGAGAAGAGAAGTTTAGAGAAAAAAGAGTAAAAAGAAATGAACAAAGCCTCCAAGAAATATGGGACTATGTGAAAAGACCAAATCTATGTCTGATTGGTGTACCTAAAAGTGACGGGGAGAATGGAACCAAGTTGGAAAACACTCTGCAGGATATTATCCAGGAGAACTTCCCCAACCTAGCAAGGCAGGCCAATATTCAAATTCAGGAAATACAGAGAATGCCACAAAGATACTCCTCGAGAAGAGCAACTCCAAGACACATAATTGTCAGATTCCCCAAAGTTGAAATGAAGGAAAAAACGTTAAGGGCAGCCAGAGAGAAAGGTCGGGTTACCCACAAAGGGAAGCCTATCAGACTAACAGTGGACCTCTTGGCAGAAACCCTACAAGCCAGAAGAGAATGGGGGCCAATATTCAACATTCTTAAAGAAAAGAATTTTCAACCCAGAATTTCATATCCAGCCAAACTAAGCTTCATAAATGAAGGAGAAATAAAATCCTTTACAGACAAGCAAATGCTGAGAGATTTTGTCACCACCAGGCCTGCCCTAAAAGAGCTCCTGAAGGAAGCACTAAACATGGAAAGGAACAACTGGTAACAGCCACTGCAAAAACATGCCAAATCGTAAAGACCATCGAGGCTAGGAAGAAACTGCATCAACTAACGAGCAAAACAACCAGCTAACATCACAATGACAGGATCAAATTCACACATAACAATATTAACCTTAAATGTAAATGGGCTAAATGCTCCAATTAAAAGATACAGACTGGCAAATTGGGTAAAGAGTCAAGACCAATCAGTGTGCTGTATTCAGGAGACCCATCTCACATGCAGAGACACACATAGGCTTAAAATAAAGGGATGGAGGAAGATCTACTAAGCAAACGGAAAACAAAAAAAAAGCAGGGGTTGCAATCCTAGTCTCTGATAAAACAGACTTTAAACCAACAAAGATCAAAAGAGACAAAGAAGGCCATTACATAATGGTAAAGGGAGCAATTCAACAAGAAGAACTAACTATCCTAAATATATATGCACCCAATACAGGAGCACCCAGATTCATAAAGCAAGTCCTTAGAGACCTACAAAGAGACTTAGACTCCCACACAATAATAATGGGAGACTTTAACACCCCACTGTCAACATTAGACAGATCAACGACACAGAAAGTTAACAAGGATATCCAGGACTTGAACTCAGCTCCGCACCAAGCAGACCTAATAGACATGTACAGAACTCTCCACCGCAAATCAACAGAATATACATTCTTCTCAGCACCACATAGCACCTATTCCAAAATTGACCACATAGTTGGAAGTAAAGCACTCCTCGGCAAATGTAAAAGAACAGAAATTATAACAAACTGTCTCTCAGACCACAGTGCAATCAAACTAGAACTCAGGATTAAGAAACTCAACTCAAAACCACTCAACTATATGGAAACTGAACAACCTACTTCTGAATGACTACTGGGTACATAATGAAATGAAGGCAGAAATAAAGATGTTCTTTGAAACCAATGAGAACAAAGACACAACATACCAGAATCTCTGGGATGCATTTAAAGCAGTGTAAAGAGGGAAATTTATAGCACTAAATGCCCACAAGAGAAAGCAGGAGAGATCTAAATTGACACCCTACCATCACAATTAAAAGAACTAGAGAAGAAAGAGCAAACACATTCAAAAGCTAGCAGAAGGCAAGAAATAACTAAGATCAGAACAGAACTGAAGGAGATAGAGACACAAAAAACCCTTCAAAAAATCAATGAATACAGGAGCTGGTTTTTTGAAAAGATCAACAAAATTGATAGACCACCAGAAAGACTAATACAGAGGAAAAGAGAAGAATCAAATAGACACAATAAAAAATGATGAAGAGGATATCACCACTGATCCCACAGAAATACAAACTAACATCAGAGAATACTATAAACAACTCTACACAAATAACTAGAAAATCTAGAAGAAATTGATAAATTCCTCGACACATACACCCTCCCAAGACTAAACCAGGAAGAAGTTGAATCCCTGAATAGACCAATAACAGGCTCTGAAATTGAGGCAATAATTAAGAGCCTACCAGACAAAAAAAGTCCAAGACCAGACGGATTCACAGCCAAATTCTACCACAGGTACAAAGGGGAGCTGGTACCAGTCCTTTTGAAACTACTCCAATCAATAAAAAAAGAGGGAATCCTCCCTAACTCATTTTATGAGGCCAGCATTATCCTGATACGAAAGCCTGGCAGAGACACAACAATAAAAGAGAATTTTAGACCATTATCCTTGATGAACATCGATGCAAAAATCCTCAATAAAATACTGGCAAACCGAATCCAGCAGCACATCAAGAAGCTTATCAACCACGATCAAGTGGGCTTCATCCCTGGGATGCGAGGCTGGTTCAACATACCCAAATCAATAAACGTTATCCAGCATATAAACAGAACCAAAGACAAAAACCACATGATTATCTCAATAGATGCAGAAAAGGCCTCTGACAAAATTCAACAGCCCTTCATGCTAAAAACTCTCCATAGACTAGGTATTGATGGGATGTATCTCAAAATACTAAGAGCTATTTATTACAAACCCACAGCCAATATCACACTGAATGGGCAAAAACTGGAAGCATTCCCTTTGAAAACTGGCACAAGACAGGGATGCCCTTTCTCACCACTCCTATTCAATATAGTGCTGGAAGTTCTGGCCAGGGCCATCAGGCAGGAGAAGGAAATAAAGGGTATTCAATTAGGAAAAGAGGAAGTCAAATTGTCCCTGTTTGCAGATAATATGACTGTATATTTAGAAAACTCCATCGTCTCAGCCCAAAATCTCCTTAAGCTGA
The DNA here is from genome assembly GCF_028878055.3 of Symphalangus syndactylus. Taxonomy (NCBI): domain Eukaryota; kingdom Metazoa; phylum Chordata; class Mammalia; order Primates; family Hylobatidae; genus Symphalangus; species Symphalangus syndactylus. The sequence goes on from NC_072428.2 coordinate 20,569,318, forward strand.
TAAGCAACTTCAGCAAAGTCTCAGGATACAAAATCAATGTGCAAAAATCACAAGCATCCCTATACACCAATAAGAGACAAACAGACAGCCAAGTCATGAGTGAACTCCCATTCATAATTGCTTCAAAGAGAATAAAATATCTAGGAATCCAACTTATAAGGGATGTGAAGGACCTACCTCTTCAAGGAGAACTACAAAGCACTGCTCAATAAAATAAAAGAGGACACAAACAAATAGAAGAACATTCCATGCTCATGCATAGGAAGAATCAATATCGTGAAAATGGCCATACTGCCCAAGGTAATTTATAGATTCAATGCCATCCCCATCAAGCTGCCAATGACTTTCTTCACAGAATTGGAGAAAACTACTTTAAAGCTCATATGGAACCAAAAAAGAGCCCACATTGCCAAGACAATCCTAAGCCAAAAGAACGAAGCTGGAGGCATCACGCTACCTGGCTTCAAACTATACTACAAGGCTACAGTAACCAAAACAGCATGGTACTGGTACCAAAACAGAGATATAGACCAATGGAACAGAACCCTCAGAAATAATACCACACATCTACAACCATCTGATCATTGACAACCCTGACAAAAACAAGAAATGGGGAAAGGATTCCCTATTTAATAAATGGTGCTGGGAAAACTGGCTAGCCATATGTAGAAAGCTGAAGCTGGATCCCGTCCTTACACCTTATACAAAAATTAATTCAAGATGGATTAAAGACTTAAATGTTAGACCTAAAACCATAAAAACCCTAGAAGAAAACCTAGGTAATACCATTCAGGACATAGGCATGGGCAAGGACTTCATGACTAAAACACCAAAAGCAATGGCAACAAAAGCCAAAACTGACAAATGGGATCTAACTAAACTAAAGAGCTTCTGCACAGCAGAAGAAACTACTCTCAGAGTGAAGAGGCAACCTACAGAATTGGAGAAAATTTTTACAATCCACCCATCTGACAAGGTGCTAATATCCAGAATCTACAAAGAACTCCAACAAATTTACAAGAAAAAAATCAACCCCATCAAAAAGTGGGCAAAGGATATGGCAGACACTTCTCAAAAGAAGACATTTATGCAGCCAAAAGACACATGAAAAAATGCTCATCATCACTGGCTATCAGAGAAATGCAAATCAAAACTACAATGAGATACCATCTCACACCAGTTAGAATGGCAATCATTAAAAAGTCAGGAAACAGCAAGTGCTGGAGAGGATGTGGAGAAATAGGAACACTTTTACACTGTTGGTGGGATTGTAAACTAGTTCAACCATTATGGAAGTCAGTGTGGTGATTCCTCAGGGATGTAGAACTAGAAATACCATTTGACCCAGCCATCCCATTACTGGGTATATATCCAAAGGATTGTAAATCATGCTGCCATAAAGACACATGCACACATATGTTTATTGTGGCACTATTCACAATGGCAAAGACTTGGAACCAACCCAAATGACCATCAATGATAGACTGGATAAAGAAAATGTGGCACATATACACCATGGAATACTATGCAGCCATAAAAAAGGATGAGTTCATGTCCTTTGTAGGGACATGGATGAAGCTGGAAACCATCATTCTGAGCAAACTATTGCAAGGACAGAAAACCAAACACCGCATGTTCTCACTCATAGGTGGGAACTGAACAATGAGAACGCTTGGACACAGGGTGGGGAACACCACACTCTGGGGCCTGTTGTGGGGTTGGGGGAGGGAGAGCAATGGGAGATATATCTAATGTAAATGACGAGTTAATGGGTGCAGCACACCAACATGGTACATGTATATATATGTAACAAACCTGCACGTTATGCACATGTACCCTAGAACTTAAAGAATAATAATTTAAAAAAGAGCTTCTGCACAGCAAAATAAACTATCCACCGAGTAAACAGCATGCAAAATGGGAGAAAATATTTGCAAACTATGCATCTGACAAAGGTCTAACATCTGGAATCTATAACAAACTTGAACAATTCAACAAGCAAAGAACAAGTAACTCCATGAAAAAGTGGGCCAAAGACATGAATAGATACTTCTTAAAAAAAAAAGACACCAGTATTAGTCCGTTTTCACACTGCTGACAAAGACTTAACCAAGACTGGCAAGAAAATGTGGTTTAATTGGACTTAACAGTTCCACATGGCTGGTGAGGCCTCAGAATCATGGCGGGAGGCAATGGCACTTCTTACATGGTGGTGGCAAGAGAAAATGAGGAACATGCAAAAGCGGAAACCCCTGATAAAACCATCAGATCTCGTGAGACTTATTCACGACCACGAGAACATCATGGGGGAAACCACCTCCATGATTCAAATTATCTCCCACCAGGTCTGTCCCACAACACATGGGATTATGGGAGTAAAATTCAAGATGAGATTTGGGTGGGGACACAGAGACAAACCATCTTTCTGCCCTTGTCTCCTCTAAATCTCAAGTCCTCACATTTCAAAACCAATCATGCCTTCCCCACAGTCCCCCAAAGTCTTAACTCATTTCAGCATTAACTCAGAAGTTCCACAGTCCAAAGTCTTATCTGAGACAAGACAAGTCCCTTCCACCTATGAGCCTGTAAAATCAAAAGCAAGTTAGTTACTTCCTAGATACAATGGGGGTACAGGCACACTGAGTTCTATCGGTGTGACATGGGTAAATACAGCCATTCCAAATGGGGGAAATTGGCCAAAACAAAGGGGCTACCAGCCCCATGAAAGTCTGAAATCCAGCAGGGCAGTCAAATCTTAAAGCTCCAAAATGATGTCCTTTGATGCCATGTCTCAAATCTGGGTCATGCTCATGCAAGAGGTGGGTTCCCATGGTCTTGGGCAGCTCTGCCCCTGTGGCTTTGCAGGGTATAGCCTCCCTACCAGCTGCCTTCATGGGCTGGCATTGAGTGTCTGTGACTTTTCCAAGTGCATGGTGCAAGCTGTCCGTGATCTACCATTCTGGGGTCTGGAGGATGGTGGCCCTCTTCTCACAATTCCACTAGGCAGTGCCCCAATAGGGACTCTGTGTAGGGGCTCCAACCCCACATATCTCTTCTGCACTGCCTAGCCGAGGTTCTCCATGAGTACCCCACCCCTGCAGCAAACTTATGCCTGGGCATCCAGGCATTTCAATACATCTTCTGAAATCTAGGTGGAGGTTCCCAAACTTCAGTTCTTGACTTCTGTGCACTCACAGGCTCAACACCATGTGGCAGCTGTCAAGGCTTGTGGCTTACACCTTCTGAAGCCAAGGCCCGAGCTCTATGTTGGCCCCTTTCAGCCACGGCTGGAGTGGCTGGGGCGCAGGGCACCAAGTTCCTAGGCTGCACACAGCACAGGGACACTGGGCTGACCAAGGAAACCATGTTCTCCTAGGCCTCTGGGCCTGTGATGGGAGGTGCTGCTGTGAAGACCTCTGACAAGCCTTGAAGACATTTTCCCCATTGTCCTGGGGATTAACGTTTGGCTCCTCCTTATGCAAATTTATGCAGACAGCTTGAATTTCTCCTCAGAAAAATGGGTTTTTCTTTTCTATCACATTGTCAGGCTGCAAATTTTCCAAACTTTTATGTCCTGTTTCCCTTTTAAAACTAAATGCTTTTTTTTTTTCTTTTTTGAGACAGAGTCTCGCTCTATCACCCAGGCTGGAGAGCAGTGGCACGATCTTGCCTCACTGCCACCTCTGCCTCCCAGGTTCAAGTGATTCTCTTGCTTCAGCCTCCCAAGTAGCTGAGATTACAGGCATCCACCAACAAGCCCAGCTAATTTTTGTATTTTTAGTAGAGACGGGAGTTTCACTATGTTGGCCAGGCTGGTCTCGAACTCCTGACCTCATAATCCGCCCACCTTGGCCTCCCAAAGTGCCGGGATTACAGGCATGAGCCACCGTGCCCATCCAAAACTAAATGCTTTTAATGGCACCCAAGTCACTTCTTGAATATTTTGCTGCTTAGAAATTATTTCCACTAGATACCCTAAATCATCTCTCAAGTTCAAAGTTCCAAAAATTTCTAGGGCAGGGGCAAAATGCCACCAGTCTTTTTGCGAAAACATAACAAGAGTCACCTTTGCTCCAGTTTCCAACAAGTTCCTCATCTCCATATGAGACCACCTCAGCCTGGACCTTATCGTTCATATCACTATCAGCATTTTTGTCAAAGCCATTCAGCAACTCTCTAGGGAGTTCCAAACTTTCCCATATTTCCGTCTTCTTGTGAGCCCTCCAAACTGTTCCAACCTCTGCTTGTTACCCAGTTCCAAAGTCGCTTCCACATTTTCAGGTATCTTTTCAGCAATGCCCCACTCTACTGGTACTAATTTATTAGTCCATTTTCACGCTGCTGATAAAGACATAACTGAGACTGGGAAGAAAAAGAGAGTTAATTGGGCTTAGCATTCCACATGGCTAGGGAGGCCTCAGATTCATGGCAGGAGGCGAAAGGTACCTCTTCCACGGCGGTGGCAAGAGAAAATGAGAAAGATGAAAGATCTCATGAGACTTATTCGCTACCACAAGAACAGTATGGGGGAAACTGCCCCCATGATTCAAATTATCTCCCACTGGGTCCCTCCTACAACACATGGGAATTATGGGAATAGAATTCAAGATGAGATTTGGGTGGGGAGGTAGAGCTAAACCAGATCAACATCCAAGCGGCCAACAAACTTATGGAAAAATGTTTAACATCACTAATCAACAGAGAAATGCAAGTCAAAACCACAATGAGATACCATCTCACACCAGTCAGAATCGCTATTATTAAAAGGTCAAAAAACAACAGATGCTGGTGAGGCTATGGAGACAAGGATGTTTATACACAGTTGATGGGAATGTAAATTAGTTTAGCCACTGTGGAAAGCAGTTAAAGAGCTTAAAACAGAATTATCATTCAACCCAGCAATCCCATTACTGGGTATATATCCAAAAGAAAATAAATCATTCTACCAAAAAGTTACAAGCACTCTTAATTCATCACAGCACTATTCCCAATAGCAAAGACATGGAATCAACCTTGTGTGCCCATCAGCAGTGCACTGGATAAAGCAAATGTGATACATAGACACCATGGAATACTATGCAGTCATAAAAAGAACAAAATCATGTCCTTTGCAGCAGTATGGATACAGCTGAAGGTCATTATCCTAAGTGAATTAACACAGGAACAAAAACCAAATACTGCATGTTCTCATTTGTAAGTGGGAGCTAAATACTGGGTACACACAGACATAAAGATGGCAAAAACAGACACTAGGGACTACTAGACAGGGAAGGGAGTGGGGCAAGGGTTGAAAAACTATTAGGTACTACACTCACTACCTGGGTGATAGGATCAATTGTACCCCATACCTCAGCATCATGCAATATATTCATGTAACAAACCTGCACATGTACCTCTTGAACCTAAAATAAGAGTTGAAATTATAAAAAAAAAAAAAAAAATTCATAGTCCTTAGGCCTGCTGGAGACACTTCTTGTGACATCATCCATTGCAGTTATTTGTCTGAATACATCTAATTCCTTACACTCAATTTGTTCAATTTATTTGTTAATTCAACAAGCATCAATTGAGGACCAACTGCATGTCCAGCCCTAGTAACAAGTTACCAGGTATTGGCAGTTACTAAATGTTATGGATTGGAACTAAGCCCGTTATAATCACTGGGTCATTCAAACCTCACTGCATCCCATAAGTACTATAATTATCCCCCTTTTAAAGACAAGAAAACAGAAGCTGAAGAGTTTACATAAACTACGTCAGTACTCTAACCTAGGTCTTTCTGATACCAAATCCCATGCTGTTAATCTCCACATTCTAATAAGTCCTGAACATGCACATCAGAATGCTGGATGCTTTTGTAAATTAAAAAGAAACAAGGCTAGACTGTGACCTCCCTCAGGGTGCGAGCGCCATAAGACTCCTCTGTATTCCCAGCCCCCAAAACAATGCCAATTGTGAACTGATGAGAATGTGGCTCTTGTCAAATAGACCTATTTACATGAAAGACATAAAATAACAACATAAGAAACAATCCCAAGACATGAAGCTGTACAGAGTACAAAAGATGTGAGTGATCACAGCCAGAAAATAGGTTTTACTCCATAGCCAAACAAGATGATGAGGAGTCTGAGCTAGCCCAGGAATCACAGACTCACATGCTTACTGGGCCTGACAAGTAATATACATCAATGAACTGGATCAGGTGGAGGCTGTGGGAAACTGGAAAAGCACATGGTTCATCTAAGTAACAACCCGGTTCCAGCTGGTTATTGTCATGGAGAAATGTGGATCCAATAATGCCAGAACTTTTGAATTTTGAAAAGAAGCTTAAACATCTGCTTTTTGATGTGACATTTTCTAATTTTTAAATGTTTGTCAGTAATTTATAAATTAAAAAAAAACAACACTTTATTAGCCAAACAAAATGCATCTTTAGGCCAGAATTGGCTGATGACCCATCAATTTGCAGTCTTCAAATCTGACTATATTTCATACATTTTTTACCATTAAGAACACCCATTTACCCTCCCCATGAGCTTCAGAATCTGAAAGACTTTGTCTAACCAAAATCATTTTTGAGTATTTAGTTTTATTACACACATCAATAACTGACAAACTAGGTCACCATGGGAGAAAAACAGTTAACATTAACTGTAAGCAAAGAAACATGCCATTTTTGTTACCAAGTATAAACTTGTTGCAACTAAATATAAGATTTTCCATTAAAGTTTTTGAAATAATGAAAATGGCACATAGAATTCATTTCTATCTTCAGGGATCCAAGGGCCATGATTAGAAATTACCGCACTAAGCAAGTGGGCTATAAGATCTGGTAGCCGTGAGGCATATTGGGAAAGATGTGGAATTTGGAAACAGACAGAACTGGGTTGAGTGTGAACCCTCAACTTCTAGCTGTGTGACCTTCGACTAGCTGTGTGACCTTCAACAAATTATTTAGCTTCTTTTACTTATTTTCAAAGTGAGAATAATCCCACCTACCTTGTACAGCTACCATGAACAGTAAATTAAATTAAGTATGCAAGCTACTTTGCATGCTACCTGCCACATGGCAGGGGATTAAATAATAAAACTTTCTAAAACTCAATTCTACAGTCTACACTCAAAGTTTGAATCCAAGTTAAACATTCTCTTTGGGCTACCCACAATCAAATCATTGAGTTTTAAATCCCCATTCCCCGTCTAAGTTTCCTTTAGACCTTTAGTCTGCCATGCCTTGGGCAGTGCTCTCTTTCCCCAAAGGTCCCTCTATATGATTCAGTGAATTTTATAACTGCAGCAGAGGGCTGTGAGCAGCCTTACAAACTAACTGTGGTTTTAGAAAGAAGTCCCCCTAACCTTCTGATTAAAATTTCCACTGCAGCTGCCACTTGGGGCCAAGGACCATCAGGGCCTACATAGTTACCACTACAGGCACCATTTAGTGAGCCTCTATCTATGTGCTAGGCCCTGTCCTAGGGGATCACATAACTGCACTATTATCTGCACTGCATGGATGAAACATCTGAAAAGTTCACAGAGGTTAAGTAATTTCCCAAGGTCATATCCATTAAAAAATAGTTCATGTGGGATTTGATTTTTGAATTCATGTCTGTATAACTTCAAAGCCCATGGTCCTTCCATTACATCAAGTTGCCTCTCTTCAAATAATACATCTGAGGTGGTAAATATATATATATATATATATTTATATATACATACATATATATATTTATATATACATACATATATATATTTATATATACATACATATATATATTTATATATACATACATATATATTTATATATACATACATATATATTTATATATACATACATATATTTATATATACATACATATATATTTATATATACATATATATTTATATATACATATATATTTATATATACATATATATTTATATATACATATATATACATACATATATATTTATATATACATACATATATATATACACACACACATCTTTTTTCCCACAGAGAAAGAACATTATTCTCATAATATTTCCTCATTATCCTACCACAGCACAGAGACATAATACAACCACAGAAAAGACAAAGAAAAAGAGCTGGCAGCACCTCCAACCTCTCCTCTCCTTAATTCTCCATCCTGGAACAGAGCAGTAGTACTGTGGATTATCTACTGCATACCTAACCTGTGACTGACAGAGGAGGGCCAGGGAAGGTGATCTTATATGTTCACAAATTTGGTCTTTTCTTTGTTCTTACCCACACCAAGTAAAGATGATCCTCAGTTAAATCACATTTGTGATCCATGTCTTTCTCTCACCATCACCATCTAACTAAAAGAAGCACCCAGATAACAGCCCATTTAATACCACTATAATGATTAAAATAATTTCAGCTAAAAAATGAAAGGTCCTGTATCATGCCTGGAGGCCATACTGATACACACATTGATGTAGAAGCATGCACCCATTTGTTTCCATTACGTCTTTCATTCAAGGAACTTCACATGCTTGATGACAGTCTGAGAGCCAGAGCACCAGAAACGTGTGCTTACGAATCTGGCCTAAAACCATGCCTTGACTTGGATGAGCAGATATCAGAGAATCTATTCCTTAGTACTTCATGCTAAATGTCAGACAAGCCAAAAATCAACCTTTGTTTCCATCTCTAACATAATTTGTTAATAATTGAACTCATTTGCACAGTGCTTTACTATTCACAAAGTCATTCAACACACATTTATCATGTGCCCCTTTTAAGTATCCAGGCAGGCTGGTGAGGCACAAGTCAACCTCATTTTTTGAATCAAGGAAGAGAGGCTCTAAGATGTTGGAGCTTATTCATGGTCACTGAATTAGTAAAAGATGGAACTAATAAATCCAGTGACTCCAAATTCTTGTTTTTTCTCACATACCCCGGCCAGCCAAGGCCAAAGCAAGTGAGAAACAGGGGTAAGAACTATGTGCTGGATGAATAATCACTACTCTGTTTATCTGCAAAATGCTAGACATGCAAGAAGTAGAAATTGTTTTGGAACGGACACTGAATATGGGCATGTAGGAGCACTCTGTTGTCCAACAATGAAAAACTTCTGTTAAGAAAATCTCAACTGTCATCTTAGATTGTATGCTGGTTTGTCTCTCTAGGGAAACAAAGCAGAGTATCATTCAATTTTGCCTACCTTTCCCAATTTACCCTTCTGCTCTACCCTAGCCTTGGGGAGGGGAAGCCCTATATAATCAGATAAATTCCCGACCCTCAACACACACATACTTTTTTATTGTAGCTGACTGGACTAGGTATGCCCACCTAACTCAAGCAGCTAATTAACAGACAGATGAATTGGCTGGGTTTTCTTTTGAGACGGTGTTAAGGTAAGGGTAAATGTGCATCAGAGAACTGCAGGGCATGGGCCAAAATGATGCCGGTGCAAGCTGAAATTACATAGGAAGAAGAGAGACACAAGTAAAAAGAGGAGGCTGTTTTGGAAGGTAGAGAGTGACGCAAAAACGAGAAAGAGACAAAGAGAAGAAAGAAGACTGTGAGAGTAATGTCTGGTTGTAAGCAATTCCTACTCCTATCTCCACCAGGCACAGAAATACTTGCTTTTATTGGGTCTTATGAAATGTACCATATCCTTTCCTTACCCCGCTGTGTTGATTGAACTAGTTTGGATGGATTTTGGTTTCTTACAATTAGTCTCTGACAAACACAGTAAGAAACAGGGGACATAGTTATACCAAAGAAGAACTGAAAGAGTAGGGGATGGTTAAAAAGAAACTAAATTTTGTTCTATCAGATTGCACAGAAGGAGCAGGAGAAAATGAATAAACGAATGAATGAGTGAAGCATCAAGATTGAAAGGCCCCAAATTATGGCTGCCTCAATATGCCAAGTTTACTTCTTTTATACCCAAGCTTTGCCTAGAACCAGAAGGATAAATGCTGGCAAAACCCTCTCCTTACAAAATAAAGCACGATGCTGACAAAGGACTTAAATAGTGAGGCAATGCACACTTTCCCCTTAACCATAGTTCAAAAATCTCCTTGTAACTAACAGAGCTTACTATTAGGATGTCCATTCTCTATCTGTCACCATTCAACTTACTGTTGTACAGCTCTTTTCAAGTCACTGGTCGGAAGGAGTCAACATCTGTGAAATCTTCCTTGATTCCTAGGAAGAACTAGTCATATTTTACTCTGCCTCCCATAGCACTTAACATATTTCTCTATGTGGGTTCTCATACTGGTAGATTATAATTCTTTGTTCAGGAATTTAATTTCTCAACTGGACTATGATGCCTTGAAAGCAGGGCCCCTGGCTTATTCTTTTTCTCTGTTGTGCCTCATGCAGTATTTGGTATACATGTTTGTGGAATAAATCAAGGCCCATGAGCTCTGTCTCATGACAGAGGTCCTGAAAATAATTATTAAGATTTAAATTTTTTTCTGTAACGAATCAACTGGGATTGCAACTATGCACACAAATGGCTTAGCCATTTCAACTGAGTTGGCCTCTCATTTTAGAAACAAACAACAAAAAAAGTCTTTCGATATCATGTCAGAATTTATTAAGTACTTTCCAGTTGAAAAGTTTTATTACAAAACACTATATGGGATATGGAAAAAGGATGGGTATGAGAAAAAGGTTTTTTTTTTTTTTTTTTAAAATTACCTACAACATTCATCTTCAGAGAGCTCATACTGCATAATAAATTTAATACTGAAAAGTCAAAGTAATCATTTAACTGAAAAGACCATCTGAAATGGTTAAAATGCCAGGATATAAAGCTGGATTGTTTCCTGGAAGCACAGTTTATGGGTCAAGCAGATACTGGTTGATGGCCACTCAGCTTTGTAAACTACTTCCTATGATGCAAGGTGCAAACCGTCTTCCTCTTTAATAATTGTACTCTCCTACTGGCAAAGCGAGGAAAGAAGGATAGGAAACCATTAACAACTGTGATGTGATGCTGAACGGGTTCTGCCAAAGGTCATGGTGTCACTTGTTTACTAGATTCTCCAATTTCAAACAGGAAGAGCAGAAACTAAGCAGCTAAAACTGTGATCAAGGTACTACTTTTGCTAATGGAGACCCTATTAGTAAAGTACAGCGCTGACTTACATGGACTGGTGTCAGAGGCAATAGCAGGTGTTTTCTGCCACCTCTCCTACTAAATTAAAGTTATCTAAATCCCAGGGGAAAAGTGACCTGAAAGAGAAGTTGAAAGAAAGACCTATCTGGGTTTATCACAGGCAGTTACATCCTAATCTGCTTACTGTAATGGCGAGCAGAAGGAAGGCCCACGCTGCCTGAACTAGGTGATCAAAGAAAGCGAAAGAAAAGGATAAGACCATGTTGTCTTTTTGGAGCAGAAGTTGTTAACACATTAACTCTGTACAACAGAGAAGAGGGACCAAATGATTGCCAGACTCTAACCAATGAGACAAGTTGCTCCTCTTCCCATGAGAAGGAGCAAGCAAGAGATGAAAGAGAGGAAGAAGCATGCCCTTGAGAAGAAGAAAGAGTTGGCCAAAGTTTCTGATTCTGTGGATATGTGGGAATAGGGGAACATAAAGTTTCTCTCCAAACAGACCTCCTGGCTAACATCTGTGAAGATGTTATCATACTGCAAAATATGCTAGTGGAAGCATATAAAGATGCCAAGATACCAAAGACACTGGAAAGGCATTGTGCACAAGGCTGCATTAGTTCCACGATCTCCAGGCCCTGTGTCTTCCCAAGGATCCCACCTTGGAGATGAAGAATAAATTCTATCTCCTTTCTGGATTCACAATCAAGCCAAGGAGAAAGTGAAGGCTACGAGCAAAGGCAAAAAGGAAAGGCACACAACCCAATAGAAGCAGACAAATGCAAAACTAGGTTTTTGTAACATCTCTCTCTCGAAATTAATTTTCCCTCCCAATAGCACCACTCCCAGTAGTGTGTGGTCTTCCAGAACAAAGACCTTGGAATTTTAGAGCCAGAGGAATAGAGCTGGAAGGAACCTTAGGGGCCACATCAAACTCAGGACTCTCATTTTATAAATGTTCAAAACTCAAGGCCAGAGAGGTTCAATGACTTGAGTTTACACAACTAAGTAAACTTAGTAGCACAGCTAATTTTGGAAGCTAGTGCTCTTAGTTTAGCTCCATCCTTCTCCCTTATTCCTCAAATACAGCCACTCACTAAGTCCTCTCCATTTCCCTGTATCCTTGTTCCCTCCACCTGTTCTCTTCTCTCCTTTGCTACTGTGCTTATCCAAGTCTAGAATGTCAAGATCTTTCATCTGAATCACTGCAATAATGTTCTAATCTAGTGCGCCTTCAGGACTCTCTTTCTCCCCATCTGAAATCACTTCTCACTCTGCCCCAACAGTGATTTTCTGCTCTACTAGGGTGGATTGCATGGTTTTCTATTGCCCCTTTCCCTTTGCCAGCATGTCCCACATAGAGGCTCACCTTTAGCTTTGGTCTTAGAATAAAGGAGAAGGGAGCAGAGCTAAAAGCTGATCCAGAGTGGACATGTAGTATGTGAGAAAAACAAACATTTGTTGTTATTGCCACTGAGATTCCAAGGTCACCTGTATATTCCACATACTTAAAATAGTGCCTTGCGCAAAGAAGGCACTGAGATTTTTTTTTAACTGAACGAATGGATCATCTTATTTGAGCCTAACAGCAAACTTACTTTAGATACTATTATCATCTCCATTTTGCAGATGAGAAAACTAAGGCCTAAGGAGTTTAAATAGTAGGTCTAAAGTTATATAGCTAGTAGGTGGTAAAGCTGGAATTCAAACCCAGAACCTCTAACCCCAAAGCCAAAATTCTTTAACCATTGCATCACACTGATTCTGAGAATGCTTACAACTGCTTGAGTTTGATATATGTATTTGGTTCTTAATTATGTATTATCTTATTGTTGTCTGGTTATTTCACGTATTATGATCTTGACTCTCCTACAGCATTTCCCCATGGTTGTAGGCAACTCGAGGGCAAGGATTTCATCCTATCACAAGCCCAAGCATGTAGTCAAGGCTCAATAAAGACTTATTCCCTGACCGACTGTACCTGGCTCAAGGCAAGAGTTCACTCTTACTTCCAGTCCTCAAGGAGTCAGAATTCTGGAGTGAGCATTCTCACCTTGACTCAGAGCTCCAGAGGCAAAGACTTAATTTTAAACAACTTTAAGTCTGACAGAGATATAACCTTTGAAGTAAAAGATCATTTCCTTCCTAGATGTGAGCCCTATCACTCAAGGACAGGAAGGAAAAAAAATGCCATCTAGAAAGATTGTTTTAAAAAAAGAAAGAGAAAATAGGCCTCAATTGGAAAAGCAGGAGTTAGCACAAAAAGTCTATTTATTTTGGGGAATGTCCCAGGAGAATAAACTTGCATTCACATCCTGCTTTTCCAGAGAGCAGCCTGCACAGTCACTGGCTCAGACAGTCCACTGCTCTCCAGTCTCACCATATACAAGGTACACGAGCCTGAAGCTGAAAGAGCAGCCACTGCCATGAAGGCACCCTCTTAGCCTGTCACCTCCCAAGGAAAGGGAAAAGGGCACTGCTCAAATCTCTCCAGGTGCTCTTCTGCCATTGTATTCCTGAGAATACAGTTTACTCTCTCCAAAGCTCTCCCTGAAGCTCTCCCTGCTGCATTCTTGCCTTTCTCAGAAGGCTCAAAGAGCAAACAGGGAAGGTAAGTCACTTTAAACAAAAATAAATAACTGCCTTGAGGAGTTAGATTTAAAGCCATCTTTAAGAGTAGACATGCATAGGAGAAGTTTTATTCATTTCAGTGCAAGTCTACAATAGTGATTTGACTCTGCAGCCAGAAAGCTTTGGTTCAAATACTAGTCTACCATTTACTAGCTATGTGACCTTGGACAAATTATTTTATCTTTGAATGTTTAATTTTCCTCATTTGGAAAATGGGGATAATAGTATCTACTCTACCCCTATGGGGTTATTATAAGGATTAAATGGAATTATGACAGGTAACACTCTTAACAGTGTCTGTCACATACTAGGCCCTCAATCAGTATTAGCTGTTATGGCTGTGATCATTATTATCTAAGGAATGGCCATGGGTACATGAGTCCTAGTCACACATTTTCCAAGTCTAGAACATGGCAAAGTATCATATATATATATATATATATATATATATATATATATAGAGAGAGAGAGAGAGAGAGAGAGAGAGGGCAAACAATACAACAGACCTGCTACAACAGACTTGTTATAGAGATAAAGAAAACTTGGGTACAGACACTGCCAATCGGGAGCTTGAAGGCTGTTGGTATAATATAGCAGACAGATAATTATAAAATAGAGAAGAAAGTGGTAAGTCCAAAGATAAATTATACTTGCAATAGCCAAGATGTGGAATCAACTTAAGCAACCATCAATGGATGAATGAATAAATAAAATGTAGTATATATACACAATGGAATACTAGTTGGCCATAAAAAAAGGGAAATCCTGCCATTTGCAACAACATGGATGAACCTGAAGGACATCATATCAAGTGAAACAAGCCAGGCAGGGAAAGACAAATAGTGTACAACCTTACTAATATGTGGAATCTAAAAAAGTTGATCTTACAGAAGTAGAAAGCAGAATGACAGTTACCAGAGGCTGGGGCAGTTGAGGGAGGGGTTAGGGAGATGTTGGTCAAAGGATATAAAATTACAGCTAGGTAGAAGGAATAAGTTTAATAGATCGATTGCACGGTGACTACACCATGGTGACTATAGATAATGATAAAATATTGTATTTTTGAAAAATGCTAAGAGATTAAGTGCTCTCACTATAAAAAATAATAATGTGAGATAATGCATGTTAACTAGCTATATTTAACCATTTAGCAATGTATACGTACTTCAAAACACTATGTTGTACTATATAAAGACACAATTTTATCTGTCAATCTAAAAAATAAACTAATTTAAAAAACATATGAGGTGGAGCCAAGATGGCCGAATAGGAACGGCTCCAGTCTACAGCTCCTAGCATGAGCAATGCAGAAGACGGGTGATTTCTGCATTTCCAACAGAGGTACCGGGTTCATCTCACTGGGGAGTGTCGGAAAGTGGGTGCAGGACAGTGGGTTCAGCGCACTGAGCGTGAGCTGAAGCAGGGCGAGGCATCACCTCACCTGGGAAGCACAAGGGGTCAGGGAATTCCCTTTCCTAGTCAAAGAAAGGGGTGACAGATGGCACCTGGAAAATCGGGTCACTCCCACCCTAATACTGCACTTTTCCAATGGTCTTAGCAAACGGCACACCAGGAGATTTTATATCCCGCACCTGGCTAGGAGGGTCCTATGCCCATGGAGCCTCGCTCATTGCTAGCACAGCAGTCTGAGATCAAACTGCAAAGCGGCAGCAAGGTTGGGGGAGGGGCGCCCGCAATTGCCGAGGCTTGACTAGGTAAACAAAGCAGCCAGGAAGCTCCAACTGGGTGGAGCCCACTGCAGCTCCAGGAGGCCTGCCTGCCTCTGTAGACTCCACCTCTGGGGGCAGGGCATAGCCAAACAAAAGGCAGCAGAAACCTCTGCAGACTTATATGTCCCTGTCTGACAGCTTTAAAGAGAGTAGTGGTTCTCCCAGCATGCAGCTGGAGATCTGAAAACAGACAGACTGCCTCCTTAAGTGGGTCCCTGAACCCCGAGTAACATAACTGGGAGGCACCCCCAAGTAGGGGCAGACTGACACCTCACACGGCTGGGTACTCCTCTGAGACAAAACTTCCAGAGGAACGATCAGGCGGCAACATTTCCTGTTCACCAATATATGCTGTTCTGCAGCCTCCGCTGCTGATACCCAGGCAAACAGGGTCTGGAGTGGACCTCCAACAAACTCCAACAGACCTGCAGCTGAGGATCGTTGACTGTTAGAAGGAAAACTAACAAACAGAGAGGACATCCGCACCAAAACCCCATCTGTACGTCACCATCATCAAAGACCAAAGGTAGATAAAACCACAAAGATGGGGAAAAAACAGAGCAGAAAAACTGAAAACTAAAAATCAGAGCGCCTCTCCTCCTCCAAATGAATGCAGCTCCTCACCAGCAACGGAACAAAGCTGGACGGAGAATAACTTTGATGAGTTGAGAGAAGAAGGCTTCAGACGATCAAACTACTCTGAGCTAAAGGAATAAGTTCGAACCCATGGCAAAGAAGTTAAAAACCTTGAAAAAAATTAGACGAATGGCTAACTAGAATAACCAATGCAGAGAAGTCCTTAAAGGACCTGATGGAGCTGAAAAACACGGCACAAGAACTACGTGATGAATGCACAAGCCTCAGTAGCCGATTCGATCAACTGGTAGAAAGGCTATCAGTGATGGAAGACAAAATGAATGAAATGAAGCGAGAAGAGAAGTTTAGAGAAAAAAGAATAAAAAGAAACCAACAAAGCCTCCAAGGAATATGGGACTATGTGAAAAGACCAAATCTATGTCTGACTGGTGTACATGAAAGTGACGGGGAGAATGGAATCAAGTTGGAAAACACTCTGCAGGATATTATCCAGGAGAACTTCCCCAATGTAGCAAGGCAGGCCAATATTCAGATTCAGGAAATACAGAGAACGCCACAAAGATACTCCTCGAGAAGAGCAACTCCAAGACACATAATTGTCAGATTCACCAAAGTTGAAATGAAGGAAAAAACATTAAGGGCAGCCAGAGAGAAAGGTCGGGTTACCCACAAAGGGAAGCCCATCAGACTAACAGCTGATCTCTCAGCAGAAACTCTACAAGCCAGAAGAGAGTGGGGGCCAATATTCAACATTCTTAAAGAAAAGAATTTTCAACCCAGAATTTCATATCCAGCCAAACTAAGCTTCATAAGTGAAGGAGAAATAAAATACTTTACAGACAAGCAAATGCTGAGAGATTCTGTCACCACCAGGCCTGCCCTAAAAGAGCTCCTGAAGGAAGCACTAAACATGGAAAAGAACAACCGGTACCAGCCCCTGCAAAAACACGCCAAATCGTAAAGACCATCAAGGCTAGGAAGAAACTGCATCAACTAACAAGCAAAATAATCAGCTAACGTCATAATGACAGGATCAAATTCACACATAACAATATTAACCTTAAATGTAAATGGCTAAATGCTCCAATTAAAAGACACAGACTGGCAAACTGGATAAAGAGTCAAGACCCATCAGTGTACTGCATTCAGGAAACCCATCTCACATGCAGAGACACACATAGGCTCAAAATAAAGGGATGGAGGAAGATCTACTAAGCAAATGGAAAACAAAAAAAGGCAGGGGTTACAATCCTAGTCTCTGATAAAACAGACTTTAAACCAACAAAGATCAAAAGAGACAAAGAAGGCCATTACATAATGGCAAAGGGATCAATTCAACAAGAAGAGCTAACTATCCTAAATATATATGCACCCAATACAGCAGCACCCAGATTCATAAAGCAAGTCCTTAGAGACCTACAAAGAGACTTAGACTCCCACACAATAATAATGGGAGACTTTAACACCCCACTGTCAACATTAGACAGATCAACGACACAGAAAGTTAACAAGGATATCCAGGACTTGAACTCAGCTCCACACCAAGCAGACCTAATAGACATGTACAGAACTCTCCACCCCAAATCAACAGAATATACATTCTTTTCAGCACCACACCAAACCTATTCCAAAACTGACCACATACTTGGAAGTAAAGCACTCCTCAGCAAACGTAAAAGAACAGAAATTACAACAAACTGTCTCTCAGACCACAGTGCAATCAAACTAAAACTCAGGATTAAGAAACTCACTCAAAACCACTCAACTATATGGAAACTGAACAACCTGCTCCTGAATATCTACTGGGTACATAACGAAATGAGGGCAGAAATAAAGATGTTCTTTGAAACCAATGAGAACAAAGACACAACATACCAGAATCTCTGGGACACATTCAAAGCAGTGTGTAGAGGGAAATTTATAGCACTAAATGCCCACAAGACAAAGCAGGAAAGATCTAAAATTGACACCCTAACATCGCAATTAAAAGAACTAGAGAAGCAAGAGCAAACACATTCAAAAGCTAGCAGAAGGCAAGAAATAACTAAGATCAGAGCAGAACTGAAGGAAATAGAGACACGAAAAAGCCTTCAAAAAATCAATGAATCCAGGAGCTGGTTTTTTGAAAAGATCAACAAAATTGATAGACCGCTAGCAAGACTAACAAAGAAGAAAAGAGAGAAGAATCAAATAGATGCAATAAAAAATGATAAAGGGGATATCACCACCAACCCCACAGAAATATAAACTACCATCTGAGAATACTATAAACACCTCTACGCAAATAAACTAGAAAATCTAGAAGAAATGGATAAATTCCTCGACACATACACCCTCCCAAGACTAAACCAGGAAGAAGTTGAATCTCTGAATAGACTAATAACAGGCTCTAAATTGAGGCAATAATTAATGGCTTACCAACCAAAAAAGTCCAGGACCAGATGGATTCACAGCTGAATTCTACCAGAGGTACAAGGAGCTGGTACCATTCCTTATGAAACTATTCCAATCAATAGAAAAAGAGGGAATCCTCCCTAACTCATTTTGAGGCCAGCATCATCCTGATACCAAAGCCTGGCAGAGACACAACAAAAAAAGAGAATTTCAGACCAATATCCCTGATGAACATTGATGCCAAAATCCTCAATAAAATACTGGCAAACCAAATCCAGCAGCACATCAAAAAGCTTATCCACCATGATAAAGGGGGCTTCATCGCTGGGGTGCAAGGCTGGTTCAACATACACAAATCAATAAACGTAATCCAGCATATAAACAGAACCAAAGACAAAAACCACATGATTATCTCAATAGATGCAGAAAAGGCCTTTGACAAAATTCAATAATGCTTCATGCTAAAAACTCTCAATAAATTAGGTATTGATGGGACGTATCTCGAAATAATAAGAGCTATCTATGACAAACCCACAGCCAATATCATACTAAATGGGCAAAAACTGGAAGCATTCCCTTTGAAAACTGGCACAAGACAGGGATGCCCTTTCTCACCACTCCTATTCCACATACTGCTGGAAGTTCTGGCCAGGGCAATCAGGCAGGAGAAGGAAATAAAGGGTATTCAACTAGGAAAAGAGGAAGTCAAATTGTCCTTGTTTGCAGATGACATGATTGTATATACATAGAAAACCCCATTGTCTCAGCCCAAAATCTCCTGAAGCTGATAGGCAACTTCAGCAAAGTCTCAGGATACAAAATCAATGTGCAAAAATCACAAGCATTCTTATGCACCAATAACAGACAAACTGAGAGCCAAATTATGAGTAAACTCCCATTCACAATTGCTTCAAAGAGAATAAAATACCTAGGAATCCAACTTACAAGGGACGTGAAGGACCTCTTCAAGGAGAACTACAAACCACTGCTCAATGAAATAAAAGAGGATACAAACAAATGGAAGAACATTCCATGCTCATGGGTAGGAAGAATCAATATCGTGAAAATGGCCATATTGCCCAAGGTAAGTTATAGATTCAATGCCATCTCCATCAAGCTACCAATGACTTTCTTCACAGAATTGGAAAAACACTACTTTAAAGTTCATATGGAACCAAAAAAGAGCCCGCATCGCCAAGTCAATCCTAAGCCAAAAGAACAAAGCCGGAGGCATCACGCTACCTGACTTCAAACTATACTACAAGGCTACAGTAACCAAAACAGCATGGTACTGGTACCAAAACAGAGATATAGACCAATGGAACAGAACAGAGCCCTCAGAAATAATGCCGCATATCTACAACTATCTGATCTTTGACAAACCTGACAAAAACAAGAAATGGGGAAAGGATTCCCTATTTAATAAATGGTGCTGAGAAAACTGGCTAGCCATATGTAGAAAGCAGAAACTGGATCCCTTCCTTACACCTTATAAAAAATTAATTCAAGATGGATTAAAGACTTAAATGTTAGACCTAAAACCATAAAAACCCTAGAAGAAAACCTAGGCATTACCATTCAGGACATAGGCATGGGCAAGGACTTCATGTCTAAAACACCAAAAGCAATGGCAACAAAAGCCAAAATTGACAAATGGGATCTAATTGAACTAAAGAGCTTGTGCACAGCAAAAGAAACTACCATCAGAGTGAACAGGCAACCTACAGAATGGGAAAAAATTTTTGCAACCTACTCATTTGACAAAGGGCTAATATCCAGAATCTACAATGAACTCAAAACAAATTTACAAGAAAAAAAACCCCATCAACAAGTGGGCGAAAGATATGAACAGACACTTCTCAAAAGAAGACATTTATGCAGCCAAAAGACACATGAAAATATGCTCATCATCACTGGCCATCAGAGAAATGCAAATCAAAACCACAATCAGATACCATCTCACACCAGTTAGATTGGCAATCATTAAAAAGTCAGGAAACAACAGGTGCTGGAGAGGATGTGGAGAAATAGGAACACTTTTACATTGTTGGTGGGATTGTTAACTAGTTCCACCATTGTGGAAGTCAGTGTGGTGATTCCTCAGGGATCTAGAACTAGAAATACCATTTGACCCAGCCATCCCATTACTGGGTATATATCCAAAGGATTATAAAACATGCTGCTATAAAGACACATGCACACGTATGTTTGTTGTGGCACTATTCACAATAGCAAAGACTTGGAACCAACCCAAATGTCCAACAATGATAGACTGGATTAAAAAAATGTGGCACATATACACCCTGGAATACTATGCAGCCATAAAAAAGGATGAGTTCATGTCCTTTGTAGGGACATGGATGAAGCTGGAAACCATCATTCTCAGCTAACTATTGCAAGGACAAAAAACCAAACACCGCATGTTCTCACTCACAGGTGGGAACTGAACAATGAGAACACATGGACACAGGGAGAGGAACATCACACACAGGGGCCTGTTGTGGGGTGGGGGGAGGGATAGCAGTAGGAGATATATCTAATGTTAAATGACAAGTTAATGAGTGCAGCACACCAACATGGCACATGTATACATAAGTAACTAACCTGCATGTTGTGCACAGGTACCCTAAAACTTAAAGTATAATAAAAAAAACCCATAAAAATAAACTATAAAGATTGAAGGCTCAAGGACAGATTCATGGAAGAAGAGGCAACTAAATGGGACCTTGAAAGAAAGGTAGGAGGTGTACAGATAAAGGGGAGACAGGCAGTGAGTCTCTGTAATAGTCGGGCACTAGAGTGGGCAGCAGGCAGCATGGACACTGGCTATCCATTTTGTACTACATCCAGAATGTTTCCCTGCATCCTGCAAGAAATCCGAGATGATTCCCTGCTTACTCATGTGAGGATTTCCCCAATAATTTCCAGTTAACTACAGTGATATTAGCATGCCTCTCTTTTATACAACCACTAAAAGATTAGTAAAGATTACTAAAGAAAGATTATCTCTAACACAAAGTCTCAAGGCCCACACTAATACTCATATATAAAATGCTTAGTACTTACTAGTCACTTAGTAAGTATTCAATAAATTTCTTTTTTTCTTTTTTTTTTAAAAATTTTGAGACAGTCTTGCTTGGTCACCCACGCTGGAATGCAGTGGTGCAATCTCAGCTCACTGCAAACTTGGCCTCCTGGGTTCAAGGTCAGGAGTTTGAGAGCAGCCTGAACAACATGGTGAAACCCTGTCTCTATTAAAAATACAAAAATTAGCCGGGCATGGTGGCACATGCCTGTAGTCCCAGTTACTTGGGAGGCTGAGGCAGGGGAATCGCTTGAGCCCAGGAGGCGGAGGTTGCAGTGAGCCGAGATCACGCCACTGTGCTGCAACCTGCTGAGTGACAGAGCGAGACTCCGTCTCAAGAAAAAAAAAATCAATTTGGCAACTACATTCTCCTTCCAAACAGCATTAGGATAGATCTGGTTTCAGTAATAACAGTGCTACTCATTTACTTAAGCACAATCTGCATGTTCTGGAAACAAAATATTGAAAAGCGAGAATACTTGCCTGTCATTAAGGTAGTCCTGCCTAAGAGAACTGCTCCTAGATGGTTTCATATTGGTTCCTAGCAAAAATTATGATCCATAAGCATTATTTCCCATAGCCATTTGGAAACCATATGGCTTGGACAAGTTATTCTTTAGGCCAGAGTCTGAGAATGAATGAAGATCCTAGGCTTGGGATTCTAACACTGGCAGAGTAGAATCTCTGCCAAGCTGTAAGGGTACAGAGCTGCAGAGAAACACTGAAGAATGGGTCTGTATAAATTCCCTACAATGGCTGTCTTAGAGGGGGATTAGGCTCTGAGGCCCAAATACAGGCTTTCTCTTCCATGTCTATAACACCTTACTGTTTTCAAAAGACTCATATACATTTGCTCATTTAACTCCCCCTGCGAATTATATCACCTTATTATCCCCATTTTGTAAATAACAAAAGCAGACTCACAACTGCTAAAGGCAAATGACCTGCAAAAGTGACAGACTGAGAATGTAATCCAGTGAATCTAAGGCTTTCCTATTCCAAACCAGGGTTTTCTGCACTTAGAAAACAGGGTTTGCAAAGCGATTTGTATATTCAAAAATAAATGCCTGTTATATTCTAGAGAATACAGTCATGAAATGGACAAAATTTTTTACCCTTATTACATTTATGTTCTAGTGGAAAAGAAAGAAAATAAGTTAAATATATAATACACTTTCATGCAGTGGCAAGTTTATGCAGAAAACCAAAACACAGTCAAGAATTTATTCTAAAGAAGTAGTATTTCAGCAGACACCTGGATGAAGCGAGAGAGCAAGCCATGTGAAACTCTGGGGACGGGCATTCCTGCAGAGGGGAACATGAGCACAAAGGCCCTGATGTAGGAAGGAACTTCCCTCTGAAGAAGAGGAAGAAAGCAATGTGGCTAAGGTGAGCAATGGGGCATGGGGATGGAGAGAGGTAGGTGGGAGCCTCATTTTTGAGGCTTTATAGGCTCCCTTTCCCCCAGAATTTGTGTTATTCTGACACAAATTCCAGACACAATATAATTCATACTGCAGTGTTCTGACTGGGAGAATTACATGATCTTTGTATCCTAGAAGTTCATGCTAGCTTCTATGTGAAGAATGGAATGGCAGTGGGGGTCGAGGGGAGGTCTGGCAGGAGGAAGAATGAATAAGAGTGGCCAACAGCAAGAAGGCAGTAGGATTCTTAAAGGGAAGTATGTGGCATACACCAGGACGGTGAGGTAGAGGTGGTGAGAAGCTTCTATATTTGATGTATACTTAGGATAAATCTGACAGGATTTGCTGATTAACTGGATGTGGAATGCAAAGAAAAAAGAAAGATATTGGGAATAATTCCTCAGCTACTGGCCTGAGACAGAATAATGCCATTTACTAAGAAGGCAAAGGGTAGAAGAATTTGGAAGACAGAAGAGAAAACCAGAGTTATGTTTTGAACAAAAGTAGCTAGGAGAGCAAAGCCATGGGATGTAGGACAGGAAGGTCTTACTCTAACTCTTGCCACTTCTAGTTTTAGCTGGGCAAACTTGGACAAGTCACTTACACTCATTCAATTTCCTCATCTATGTAATATGGAAATAGCAAAACCACCTCTCGGGATTGACAGAATATGGAAATGAGATGTCTGTGTACATCCTGTAAATTGTAAAGGTGCTGAATCAAGGTCAATTTTCTTGTTTCCTTTGTTATTTCTGGTAAATGTTTAAATGACTCATGACTCATTTAAGCCTCAGGTTGTAAATACAATTATGTCTTAACAGATACCATTATAAAAGACCTTTATTTCATTCACTCTTATTTCACTTGTTTAGCACTTTACGCTTTTAAAGGGTGTAAGACACAATTTACTCTTCTTACTTGTATTTCTTATATACTATCATTACTTGATTCTTAATACAGAGTAGGTACTACTGCTTCTATATGACTGATGAGAAAATTGAGACAGCCAGGTTCTAATGAAAGCCTGATATCCTGGTGTCATTGCCCTTCTCTCTTGGCCTTTAGTCAGAATACTGTGATCCTAGTGTATAATCCATTCGGCATCAAGGCCTGGCCATATTAGAGAAATTTCTCACACATTGAAAGTTAAAGCAATTCCATGATCATTGGTGAAAAAAAATTACTATTCGTTAGATGCAGTACTTAAGGGTTTGTAAAATGTTTTCTTGGTTCTTCCCAATATATGATAAACATGTATTAGCTTTTCGATGTAAGAGGCACTATCAAGACATAAAAGGATTGGCCCACTTTATGCAATGACTTAAAACTGGAAAAAATGTAATTGTTCTGCATTGCTTTATATTTAGTAATGTTCCTTGTCACTGCCTGATTCATTCATTCATTTAACCAAGATTTGAGTGTCTACTAATGTGCTGGGTGCTTGTTGTACAGTGGTACCACTGTGTTGTTATTATTAAAAATAGGAAAAAAATCACATTATTAAGATGAAAAGAACATAAAACTTATTTATGGTGATATTTTAAAAATGGAATTATGTACATCCAAGTTTTTTTTTTTAATGACAATTTTTAAAAATATCTGAGCAGACCTCTCTGGGCCTCCTTTTCCCAGGAATATGTATTACCTTCATTTTCTATACCCCTGATAGCTACACTTTTAATTGCGGTACAAATAAATTACATGAATAATAGCAGAGAAATGTCCTAGAAGTCCCAAAGTATGGTGAAGAGATGATTTCAACTAAGACAATGACTCTACATTTTCTTTATACCCTCTTTCTGCACGTCAGTCATTAGCAACAAGTCCCAACATCTAGTGGAGAAAAAGCAGCATGCATCATAGTATATCTTGAGGAACACTGCTTCTAAAGAACATTTATGTGATAGGGGTTAAAAGAGTCTTATGGTCAATAAGTTTGGGAATGTCAGGTTAAACAAAGTAAACATATTTCATTATCACAAGGCTGCTCAAAGTCTTTATCACATCATGATACTTGTGGAACTCCAAGAGTGTGGCCTTTGCCAAACTTACTGGACCATGGAACCCTAGTTTAGAAGAGCAAACTGAGAGCTAAAATAGTGTTTAGTCTAATATATCTAGAAAGCTCTGCATTGGGAGATTTCCGTTTACAGCTACAAGTGACATGAATCTTTTAGTAGGCTGCCGATCCTTTAATGTGAGTTAAGCAGACACAGAATAAATATATGCCCCTGAAATGTGGAGGAGAGACCATTCACCATGTGGTAAGCGCCATGAAAACAAGGACTGCATTTGGTTTTTGGTTTCTACTATAGCTCCAACATCTAGCACTACCTAGCACATAGTAGACACTTGATCAAATTTGTTTCATAAATGGATAAAGGAATGAATTTTATAGAAATGACAGAAGGCTCATGGAGATTTTGGAATGAGTGGCCACACTGTTTTTCTGTCTTCAATGATTTTAATTTCCATATCTAGACTTTAAGACGGTACTTATTTTCTTAGAACAAAGGAGTGAGAATTATTCCAACAGCCTTTTGCATCACGACCCTGCATTAATCTAATAAAAGAAAGGTTACACTCCTATTTGTTGATGAACGGCACATTAATGAGATCTTCTTGAAATAATCCCATCTCTATTATGGAGGCAAAATTACATTTTCCAGCATATACTGTGTCAGTCGAGCTCCCAAATTTTGATATTAATTTTTTTCCCTTGCAAAGGCAATATTAACTTATTAGCTTGTCAAACCTCTGGAAAATCAAGGGTAACCTCATAGTTTTAAATAGTGATTATCAACCTCTACTGCTCTCTTTGTTTTGAGATGAAGTCTTGCTTCGTTGCCCAGGCTGGAGTGCAGTGGCACGATCTCGGCTCACTGCAACCTCTACCTCCCAGTTCAAGCAATTATGGTGCCTCAGCCTCCTGAGTAGCTGGGATTACAGGTGTGTGCAACCATGCCTGGCTAATTTTTGTATTTTTAGTAGAGATGGGGTTTTGCCATGTTGGCCAGGCTGGTCTGGAACTCCTGGCCTCAATCAATTCACCTGCCTAGGCCTCTCAAAGCGCTGGGATTACAGGAGTGAGCTGTAGCACCCGGCCTCTACTGCTCTCTTATTCTATCTTTTGTATATCTTCCTACCAGCCAGAAGGACTGGGTAAGTTTTATTTTCTATAACAGATTTTGAAAGAAGGATTAGAGTCTCTTTTTTTTTTTTTTTTTTTTTTTTTTTTTTTTTTTTTTTTTTTTTTTTTTTTTTTGAGACGGAGTCTTGCTCTATCACCCAGGCTGGAGTGCAGTGGCCCGATCTCGGCTCACTGCAAGCTCCGCCTCCCGGGTTCACGCCATTCTCCTGCCTCAGCCTCTCCGAGTAGCTGGGACTACAGGCGCCCGCCACCACGCCCGGCTAATTTTTTTTTTTTTGTATTTTTAGTAGAGACGGGGTTTCACTGTGGTCTCGATCTCCTGACCTCGTGATCCATCCGCCTCGGCCTCCCAAAGTGCTGGGATTACAAGCGTGAGCCACCGCGCCCGGCCGGATTAGAGTCTCTTTAAAACGTGTTTTTAAATTACACATCGCTTGCCTTCCTTTACCTTTTCTTAAGACTCTAAAGCATAAGTTCTTCGAAGGCTGGGACTTTGAATGTTTTCTCTACAGTTATATCCCTAGCACCAAAGACAATGCTAGAATGAAGCAGGTGCTCTAAAAACTCTGCTGAATGAATGCCATGTTTCTCCTCCAACTGAGACTCACTGTTTCAAAGTAAAATATCTGTTTCTGTCTCTCTCTCTCTCTCTAACATACACATACACACATCAAGGAATACAGGGAAGTCTTGCTGTACATTATGGCAATTTTTTCCCATGAAAAATACATACATCATAGAAGTTTGGTTCTAACAGATCATTTAGATGAGCTGTGGACAGCCTCTGCATTGTTTAATGTCAACAAACCTCCTCTTCTTCTGAGCTTTATCCCACCCGAGCCATAGAATCAAGTTAGGAAAGAATCATGACTCACATTATGGGACATAGGGCTAATCTTGAGCTATGAACCTGATAGATCTCAAAAGAAAAGGATATTCTCCAAATTGCTCATTCAGGATATTTTATTTTGCAGCTAACCTTATTTTACTAGAAAAAATATTTTCCTTTTTATTATAAATTGTTTGTATCTGCTTAAGTCTGACTTTGTTGTAGATTGGGACCATGATCTCTCTATAGAATAGTATAGGTTCTATTTTAAAAATACAACCCAATAGGATAAGATTCAGTACATTAACTTACTAGCTCTATGACCTTAGTCAAGGTACTGAACATCTCTGAGTCTGTTATGAGAATATTAATAGCATCTTCTTCCTAAATTGTTTTGAGGATTAAATGAGATAATCATCCATGTGAGTGCTGGCTACTTTCATTAACAGCCTCTGAAGGGTTGATGGACTAATAGCTATGATGATTAAGTACCTAAACAAGTTCATCACTTCCTCGAGTCCTCCTTTTATTTTCTAATAAGCCACTTTCCCCTACTCAACCCAAAGAAGTAGACACCCACAACAAGTATGCTTTATGGGTCCTATTTTATTACCAAGTATGAATCCCTCCTGCAGAGTTTAGATAGGATTTCTGGGTCGCTTCTGGGTGAGTGGTATAATTTTGGGTAGTCATTCATCTGGCCCCCTGTGTTTCTTTCATAGCCTACGTGGCAATCTTCTTTCCTCAGGTGATTCCTTAAAAAGACTTGGTTGGCTAGGAATTCAACCCTTCACTTTAGTGTATCAAAAATTCCTAACCTGAGGGAATGAGTGCCGAAAGCTAGGAGCATGCTGGGCTGGAGCATCTGTGCCTGGCCTTTTCATCTATGCAACCTGCCGGTAATTGCTAAGTTTTCCCTCCTGCAACAATTATCCCCCCATTTTTCTCCCTGCCCCACACCGTACTCCCCAGTTAATTATCAGTTCTGGAATGAAACTGCTTGCCTCTCCTGCTGTTGCCATGGTAACAGCTGGCCTGCACCTGCCACTTGGTGAACAGTGGCTCTTTCAGAAAAGGCAATGGCAGTTGCTGGCTCCACAAAAGCCAGTGAGTAAACTAATGTTTACCTGTCTGGGGAGAGAAGTTCCTGTTCATTCCACCTTAGGCACTTTCCTGGCAAGCCCCACCTCAACTTTCTTCTCAGACAAACTGCTTGTTGACATTCAACAAAGAAAATGAAAAAATTTTCTCATAAAAGTACCAAATCCCTGTTGGCTTGTCATAATTCCATCCATCAGCTTTACTTTTTCCTGGCCATGAGGTTGGAAGATATGAATCTTCCATCTTCTGACAAAGGCAATACAGTATAATGGTTGGAAGGATAGAATTTTAATCCTGATACCTCTGGGTTCTAATCCAGGTTGAGTCACTTTCTAACTGTGTGATCACGGCTTAGTCACTTAATTTCTTATAACATCACTGTCTTCATATACACAAAGAAAAATGGGATTAGAATAACGCCCTCACGGAGTTGTTTTAAAACTTTCAAATTATATATGTAGATCTAGCTCCTAGTTAATGTTTAATACATAGACAGGTATTACTGCTGGATAACTATTAACCCTGGACAATCCTGAAAGGTACGGAAAAGTTGGCAGCTTAGTGAGTTTTAACTAGTCCTTGTATGAGAGACAATAATACCTGTACAGGTGGGAGAAAATGGCAGCTGTCCCAAAGTATCTAGACCAAGATGCATCTAGCAGCTGAGAAATGCCTCTCTCCCTGCTTTTGCTGCAACTCTGTCAGCTCCTCCCTCTTTGCACTGTTTTTCTCATGCTCAATCTCACTTCCCTTTAAATAGAAATGATGAAACCAGAGGGTAAGACATGTACTCACCAAGAAAACAAAATGCTTTTCCATTTTATAACCACACTGCAAACCTACAGGCAACAACTGGTAGTGGTGCTAAGAAGGAATGAGGCATTTATACAAGAAAATGTTTTTCTTCACTGAACCCCCTGCTTATAGACAAGAAAGTATTTATTTTATGAACCTGCAACCATTCATGTTTAGGTCCTGGGTCCAAACAAGTATAGGCACATGAATTTGCCTCATGGTAAAACCTCACCATTTAGGGTACTCCAGTTTTAACTCAGCCTTTGGCTACCTTTCTTAAAGTTCTGAAGCCACCTCCCTACTATTTTAATTTTAAGAAAATCTGCACTCATCGACTCTCAACTTCACATCATCTTGGAAAGAAAATAAACAAACAAAAAACTCCACCAGCATGTGCTGCCAGCATGAGTTACAGATGGCTGCTGTTTCAGCTTCTGGATAAAGAGGTAACTGCAGTTCAGTGACATAGAGCAACAAAAAAAAAAAAAAAAAAAAAGGAAGGACCCTTGGAAGCTGTTGGGAAAATGGAATTACTGACCTCTTGCCTGCCTCTCACTGGGAAAAAATGTGACAAGATGCTTAAGACCAGCAGGTTTCTCCTAAAATGAAAAAGACACCACCACCACCAATTTTGCTGTGGCTGTCCACAGGTGAGGGAGGCATAACCAAGGACATCAAATTTAGTTATTCTTAAAACACAGACTGAAGTTGTGTGACTTCCTAAAATCCACTCTGCTTAGTGCTAGTCCAAAATAGCTATGAAGACAAATAAGGAAGAAGAGAATTAGGCTGCAGCTAGACTCCTCAGCATTGGATCTAACTCAGGGACCAATGTGGCATTCCTTCACATCAACTTAATTGTTTGCAGAAGGTCCTTGAATAGAGTCTTTTCATTCAACATTTTTTTTTTATAATGTTGATGAGGAAAAATAAAGGCGGGGGGGATTCCCAGCCTGGGCCACTGTGTGTGGAGTTTGTACTTGCTCCCCATGTCTGCGTGGGTTTTCTGCAGGTACTCTGGTTTCCTCCCACATCTCAAAGATGTGCACCTTAGGTGAACTGGTGTCTAAATTGTCATAGTCTGAGTGAGTGTGGGTGTGAGTGCAGCCTGCAATGAAATGGCATCCTGGCCAGGGCAGGTTCCCACTTTGTGCCCTGAGCTGCTCCAGCCACTCATGACTGTGAACTGGAATAATGGGGTAAATAATTATCTTGCTTGTTCTATTAATCTTTCTTAAATCTTTCTTAACTCTTGTTTATATCAACTGGTCTATGGTAAAATTGGTTTCGTTATACATCATTTCACTTAAAGCTGCTGTTTCCAAGCGCCTATGAATGATGTTAAGTGAGGACTTACTGTGCTTTCCAAACTTGACTTTAAATTAGAGGAAGACAGGAGAAAATTTTTCCAATCTATCCATCTGACAAAGGCCTAATATCTAGAGTCTACATGGAACTTAAACAAATTTACAAGAAAAAAACAACCCCATTAAAAAGTGGGCATGAATACGCACTTCTCCAAAGAAGACATACATGTAGCCAACAAACATAAAAAAGCTCAACATCACTGATCATTAGAGAAATGCAAATCAAAATTACAATGAGATACCATCTCACGCCAGTCAAGAATAACAGATTCTGGCAAGGTGCAGAGAAAAACCTGTAGACAGTGTGCTGATTCCTCAAAGACCTAGAATCGAATTACCAAATGGTAATTTGACCCAGCAATCCCATTATTGGGTATATACCCAAAGGAATATAAATCATTCTATTATAAAGATACATGCATGCATATATTCATTGCAGCAATATTCACAATAGCAAAGACATGGAATCAACCCAAATGTCCATCAGTGATAGACTGGATAAAGAAAATGTGATACATATACACCATGGAATACTATGCAGCCACAGAAAGAAATGAGATCATGTCCTTTTCAGGGGCATGGATGGAGTTGGAAGCCATTATCCTCAGGAAACTAACATAGGAACAGAAAACCAAACACTGCACATTCTCACTTTAAGTGGGAGGTGAATGATGAGAACACATGGACCCATGGGAGGAATACCACAAATTGGGGCCTGTCAGAGGGTTGGGGGTGGGAGGAAGAAGAGCATCAGGAAGAATAGCTAAGGGATACTGGGCTTAATACCTAAGTGATGGGATGATCTGTGCAGCAAATCAGCATGGCACACGTTTACCTATGTAACAAACCTGCACATCCTGCACATGTACCCCTGAACTTAAACACTGAAGAAGAAATAAAAAAAAATACAGGGTGCCCAGTTAAATTTAAATTTCAGATAACAGTGAATGTTTTTAAATATTTCTTAATTTTTAAATGTTATTGACAAACAACAATTGTGTATATTTACAGGATACAATGTGATGTTTTGATATGTGTAAATATTGTGGAACAATTATGTTAAGCTAGTTAATATATCCATGACTTCACATACTTATTTTTTGTGTTAAGAACACTTAAGATATAATCTTTTAGCAATTCTGAAATACATAATGAATTTTTTTAGCATGAGTATCTTCCAAATATTGTGTAGCACATACTCATACTAATTTTTTTTGCTGTTTACATAAATTCCAGTTAAAATGGGTGTTCTGTATTTTATCTGGCTACTCTAATTGGGAAATGAGCAGAAAGGCCCTAAGAAGGCAAAACAGCTGTCACAAATCCCTGGTATACAGGTACTCTGAGATAATTTATCCATTGAACAAACACCTCCAACCTATTTTGTCATCTGGTTTAGTGTCCACCAGGGCAAATATGTACAGTTGTGCATTCATAATGCTGACATCAAGTTTTACTTATTTTTAACTATTCTCTGGCATATGACAGTATCTTACTCTAACAAAGTCAGCACATTATGACAATTTTTTGGCAGATGGAATTAGGCATCTTGAGGAAAGGGCACCTTTTTCTAGTTCACGCCAAGGTATCATGGATAGTGGTAACCCTGTATCCATGGCAGATTAGCATAAAATGTGCTGCAGTGTTTTTCAAACCATGGATTGTAACCCACTGATGAGCTGGGAAATCATTTTAGTGGGTCACAAACATTAGTGATGATAATGATAGAATAGAATATCAGTGTCTTTTATGTAATAAACGTGGTGAAAAAAAAGAAAAGAATAAATTAGAGGAAGGCAGAAGCTATCAAAACAGACACAAATCAAATAGACAATTCCCTTCTACAATTACTTTACCTCAGTTGCTTAGTTTTCCATCTAAAAGACCAACCCCCAAAAGGAGAATACTTTAAATGCTTCAAAACATATTTGTCCTTTAAGTATAATAAGATGTGAGATTTTGATGGGGAAACAAAAATGTAAAGAAAGCAATTTACCCATAACAAATCATGAGATGTGACTAGAGGAAGAAACCTGTAAGATTCAGAAGTCTGTCCATTTCTTCTATAAGGGGGCAATGCTGTAGTCAAGAGGTAAAGTGTAACATGGTACACCTCACCCTTTACAAGCTGGATTCAACCCACCTTCTAGTCTTGTCTCCTGCCCCAGGCCAGTCATGCAGTTATTCACCATTCCCCACACAGCACATGTGTTTTCACTCCTTGAGCCTTCATACTTACCTCTTTGCTTAGACAGCTTTCTTGTTTTTCCAATCTGAAGAAGCCTAGACCTATCCATTTGTCAAGGTCCAGAAGAAACGCTATATTTTCTGATTCTTTATCCTGAGTTAGTTGGAACCTACTCTACATCCAACATGTTTTTCAGAGAATCATTATACTGCAGTAGTTAAGAGCTTGCAGTCTGGAGTCAGACTACTTGAGTTTGAATGCTGGCTCTACCACTTTTTAGCTGTGTGACCTCATGAGTGTATAACCTCTCTGCGACTCAGTTTTTTCATTCAAATTAGAAATAAAAATAATATATTAATCATTTATTAGGACTGTTGTGAGAAAGATAATATATGTAAATGTTTAAAATATTTCCTTACATACAGTTGGCACTCAATGCTTCTTTATAATTTATCATAATAATTATTACACTGCACTTAAATATAAAATTTAAATTGCTGGCTAGATGTGGTGGCTCATGCCTGTATTCTCAGCACTTTGGGAGGCCGAAGTAGGAGGATCACTTGACCTCAGTAGTTCAAAACCAGCTTGGGGAACAAAGTAATAAAAAATAAAAAAATTAGCCAGGCATGGTGGCATGAACCTATTGTCCCAGCTACTCGCTGATGGGGGTGGGAGGCTGAGTTGGGAGGATCACTTAAGCCAGGGAGGTTGAGGCTGCGGTGAGCTGTGATTGTACTATTACACTCTAGCCTAGGTGACAAAGCAAGTCTCTGTCTCATAAATAAATAAATAAATAAAATTAAAATGGTTTATTTAGCTCTCTTTCAAACTAGATTTTGAGATCTTTAAATGCAGGAACAAAGTCTTAGTCATCTTCATATCCCTGAGGCCTAGCAGAGGGCCTGGCATTAGGCGCTCTAAGATGTTTGTTGAAAGAAAGAATTCCTCTGCAATCTTTCTTGTCTGAGAGGTTAGGGAATAGAGCTCCTAGTGGGAAATGTTATCCTGATAAGTTCTGAGGCCAAATATATAAACAAGGTTAGCCTGCCAAGTATCATAACTACTGTACTGGATGGCAAACAAGTTGATTAGAGTTAAACCATAGCATGCAAAGTGACATCCATGCCCCTTCCTCTTGGGCCCTTTTTTCTCAGCATTATAAAGTAAGTAGATCTATGTTAAAAATATAGGCTGCTTCTAGTCAACATTTCCAGGTGGAGACAGATGCAATGAGCTAGAGGCACTTCAGCTGAGTTTTCCAGCTGTGAATGGAATCTCTGGTTAATACACTAACATGCACAAAATAAAGTTGTGACTCTTACGGGCAAATTTCTGAATCAATTATTTTAGCAAAGAGGTATGCTTTGGGTATAGACAGGCAGCACAATGCATAGTGTGGCTTCAACTTTCACCTGACTTAAGTGAGGGATAAACAATCCTGATCAGCATGGAAAAATAAGGTCAGCTCAGGTTCCATAACAGGGAAATGTGACAATTAAGAGACTCTATATGCTGAAGGCCAACTTAGATGGTGGCATCCCACTCTGCATAATAAGCAGTCCTGATAGTTCCATTCCATGTCACAAGTATCACAGCCATTTTCTTCAGCTTCCAGATAGACTTCCTGCAATGAAGACAACGCAACAACCAAACCACAAATTTGCAATCAGAAGACAAAAGAAACCTAAGCGTATCACTAACTTAGTCCTCTTTCATCTCTACAACCTAAACAGAAAGAGAAATGCCATATCTAAGAACATATGGTTATTCATTTAGAGGGGTAAAAAAACTACCTAGAATACAGACCCAAGATAATTTTTAAAGAAACAAAATTGAGGAAAAAAAATCCACCAAATTATAGAATCTGTAAGCAGGTTGTTTCTACTCTATATTTGATAAAAGACTTGTATTCCTTCTCACAAGGATATCCCCAAAACTAGGTGGAGGAAACAGTGGAGAGGGGTGAGGATAATATTTACAGAGAACTAAAAATAAGAGTACAAGGATGTTAAATGACTTGCCCAAGGTCACACAGTCAGTCACAGACAGAATCAAAAATAGAAGCTAGGTCTGCTGACTCTCCTTCGGCTCCTACTCCTTCAGAACACGCTTCCTGTTTGATCACAGAATCAGTATGGGTCAGATTCACAGTGATCTCAGCAGGAGCTTTTTGCCTGAATAACAGCCAGCTTTGAAGATGAAAAAATTCTACAGAAGTTCCAAGTGTGGTTGTTACTATTAAAAAGCCATTTTCCTCTTAGGTTAAAAAAAATTACAGAAAACCTCAATAGCAAATCAAAATCTAATCCTGATCTTCCTCCTTCTCCTCTAAGCACAAGAGTTTAAGGGTCTTTTCCCTCTCTGACTTCCTCCCACTACACAATAGCTTTTACGCTAACAGATCCTATTGCCACCCCCTCTGCTAGGATATATATTACTTCTCAGCAGGCTCCAGCAGGAGTAGAGAAGGAGTCAATCTGTGAGGGAGTGAACACAAGATCTCTCATAATAGCACAGAGAAGACAGAAAATTGATGCCAAAAGTGTAAATTGCTTTTCTGCTTAAGAAAAAAAGAAATCACTCTGGGCTTCAAAGGTACCTTTTTTTTTTTCTTTTTTTTAGACGGAGTCTTGCTCTGTTGCCAGGCTGGATTGCAGTGGCATGATCTCGGCTCACTGCAACCTCTGACTCCCTGGCTCAAGTGAGTCTCCTGCCTCAGCCTCCCAAGTAGCTGGGATTACAGGCACACGCCACAATGCCCAGCTAATTTTTGTATTTTTCATAGAGACGGGGTTTCACCATGTTGGCCAGGATGGTCTCGATCTCCTGACCTCGTGATCTGCCCACTTCAGTCTCTCAAAGTCAAAGACACTCTCTTAAACGATGACTCCACAGCAGTTAATAATACACATGTTCTACATATTAGGACTTTTGTTTCTCCATGCCCTCCAAGAATTCTTGCCAGCTATATGACTGTGTATCATGGATCTGAGGAGTAAGATACCAGTTTGAGAGGCAACAGACAGCTATTCTGTGGAGTCAAAGGCAGGCTTAGTTGGCTGCTCCCCAGGGAGCACCCCTTTTTCTGCTAACCCTCAGAGGATACTGTGTGAGAATGAGACAAAGACATTCCCTTTATAATGACAGAGGCTAGAGGGGAAGCAACCTGCAGAAAACAGGGGCCACAGCAATTCAATGCTAAAGCAATTGAAGAACTCCCAGGTTAGAGGAACAAGACCGCAGTCATATTCTGAGGACTGTGTGTGAATCCTCTTGGCTTTCATATAGGGTCACAGAGAGAAGCATGCTGCCATTTTGAAGATAGTCCAAATGGTGGCTGAGAGCACTTGGTGGTTAAGCTCTGAAGCCAGACTAGATTCAAGTCATAGCTCTGCCACTTACTAGCCATGTGATCTAAGGCAAATTAATCTCTCAAAGCATTAATTTCTTCATTTGACAAGTGGGCTAATAACTACATCATGAGGTTTGCCTGCAGATTAAATTAGAATATATATAAAGCTTTGGACATAATGAACTGTCAATAAATGGTAGCTATGATTATGATTGTGGTAAATTAGCAGAATAACTGCACAGTGAAATTCAGGGCAAGGAACAGACATGACTAAAAGCACAACATTTGGTCCCCTAATATCAAACAGCTTGGGAAATCAAAACAGAAAAGAGGAAAAAAGGCAAGACACTCCAGCTAGTAAAAAGGGAGGAAGATCCATTATAGACAAATATGTTTCCATAGGCAGGAGTTTTTCTGTTTTTCTTCCACCATGGAGACTGGTTGGAATCTAGTTCTCTCTGGACTTCTATGTAGACAGTGGAGAAGAGGCTGTGTGAAAAGAATGCTAGCAAAGGAGACACAGGCATAATGATCCAAGCAGAACTGGAACTCAGTGTCTCCAGCTTCATTTCTCATCCATCCCTTGTGTAGGGACTCCCACACTTCCTTTCTGCCTTCCTTATACATCAAACTCTCATTTAGTACTGTCAGCAATACAGAAGCCTTTGGAACAAAACTCTATTTGGCTTGTTGAAATGGTAAAGTATATATCATAAATGAGAAAAATTTCAGATCAAAGGCAATTTGCCTTGAAGGGTTAATCAGAATAAATTGAGCCAAATGGTAGTTCAATACAAATAAAGTGAATTGAACCAACAAGCACGAATTTAAAGGTTAAAAAAGAAAATCTGACTCCTCCTCCTTCTTTCTGACAAATCAGAACATGCACTTATTTTTGGTACTTATTGTATCAAAAAGGGTTCCATCAACTCCTAGTCCAATGGACTCCTTGCTGACCTACATAGCAGCCTGGCTCAAGGGAGATGGCCTGACATCTTGGTTGCAAGTAAAGAAACTCTATGCCTTTCCATTATCTTGTCAAAATGATACAAAGGCATCTGCAATTAAACTCTAAAGCCAGAATCTCACACTGAACAGTATCTTTAAAGGGAGTTAATCTCTTCATACGGTCCTTGTATTCTTCTAATCAATGGGACTCTGGCATGTGGCTATAAAGATGAGTGTGTTCATCCTAATCCGGCTCTCCTAAGACAGAAATGCCACTGCTATCCTGTGGAGCCTGCACATTACCTCTGCCAAGGTATTTTCTTTATCATGGTCTTGTTTGAACTCTTTTTCTGGGAAAGTAAGTCTAGGGCTCTGACTGGACTGGATTTTAAGGAGCTAGAGCTAATCTTGAGAGAAAAGGCGGAGGAGGGCCAAGGAGATAGTTTAAAGTGCATCTAAACCAAAGGTCTGTGCAAAATGATAAAAACCTAACCAGTAACTAGAAGATATTGATTTAGGCTCCCATCATCGATAACCTAGTCTAACTAGTCTCCCAGGCTCTTTTCTTATTTTTCAATTTTTTGTTTTTTTTTGAGATGGAGTCTTGCTCTTGTTGCCCAGGCTGGAATGCAATGGCACAATCTTGGCTCACTGCAACCTCTGCCTCCCAGGTTCAGGCAATTCTCCTGCCTCAGCCTCCCAAGTAGCTGGGATTACAGGTGTGCGCCACCATCCTTGGCTAATTTTTGTATTTTTGGTAGAGAGAGGGTTTCACCATGTTGGTCAGGCTGGTCTCGAATTCCCGACCTCAGGTGATCCACCTGCCTCGGCCTCCCAAAGTCCTGGGACTACAGGCATGAGGCACTGTGCCCGACCTCAATTTTTAAAATTTATTTTTTATTTACTTATTTTTAGAGACAGAGTCTCATAATGTTGCCCAGGCTGCTCTTGAATTTCTGGGTTCAAGCAATCTTCCCACCTCAGCCTTCTGAGTAGCTGGAATTATAGGTGCGCATCACTGTGCCTGGAAGTCTCCCATGCTCTTGATCCACCTCCAATTCATTCTCCATTCTGTAGGTAGGAGACACTTCTAAAATGCAAATCTGTTCAGGTTAATTCTTGTTTAAAATTCTTTAATAGCTTCCCATTGCCTTCAGTATAGTGCTTAAATGCCTTAAGAAGGTCTATAAGGCCCTAAATGATCTGGGCTCTGCTGTCTTTGTTCCATACCTCTCTTGTCTGGGACTGGCACACACTTTGTTTACTCTACCTAGAACAACCAACCCCTGCTCCAACCTTTCAGATCTCTGTTTATATATAACCTTTTCTGGTAAGCCTCCCCTTATCCTCCAAGACTAACTTAGGAGCCCTTCCTAAAGTAGCCTACAGTTATCAGAACACATTCCCTACCATGTAATTGCCCAGTTACATGTTCGCCTCTCCCACTACACTTAGGATCTACAAGAGTAGGAACTATGCCTGCTTTAGTCACCACGATATACCCAGGATGTAGCACAGTGCCAGACACACAGTAGGTCATTAATATATGTTAAATGAACAAAAGGAAGGGAGTGAAGAGTGAGGAAGGAAGGAAAAGAACCACAACACAGAAGGAGCCTGTTCCTGAGAATGGTTGAAAGATGGAGTTCTGAAGTGGTTCCCGGAAACCCTGTAGGTTTAAAGCAAGATGCCTACGCCTTTTAAAGTTGGGTGCCTGTGGCTTTAGCCATAGTAGACAAGGAGCTAGACAAGAGCTTGTTGTTCCAGAGCAGATGTTAAAAACTATAGTTTCCAAGGGAAGAACACACCATGAGATGCAGATGTGGGACAACATTTGGTGCTAAGAAAGAGGCTCAGGATATGGGGAGGGAAAACGAAAAAAGAGAGGAAACTGTTTTTGTTGGTTTGTAAAAAGCAAACACACAAACAAACAAAATAACAAAGAAGGGTCAAATCCTGATTCCAGTAAGGTAACCTTTGACAATTCATTTAGCTTTTTTTAATAAGGGACTTGATAGTGATTTTCAAACTGAGTTCTGAGGAACCCTAGGTCACTGCAGAAGCTCCTCAGGGTCTATTTTGAAGAAGAGAGAAAGTTCAATGAATGCTGCCCCAACTTTAACCAGAGAAAAATTGTTTTTTACACATTGAGGTTCTGCTTAAAGTCCATTTGAAAAAAGGGTGCTTCTGCTAAAAATAAAGTTTGAATAGCAGTGGCCTGGATGACCATTCTGATACTTCCCAGCCTTAAAAACCCTTGATTCTATGTGACAGATGGGACCCATCTGGACATTGCATTTTACTTTGTACAAATATTCCTCAATTGTGTTGATGACACAGCTGTAGCTTCTCCTGGAGTCTGTTTTCACTGCTTGAGGAGAATGACAGGAAGGGTAAGTAAACCACAGTCCAGGTTCACTGCAAGGCTGAGACAATAATAAAATGCACTTCTAAACTGTATTCAACTGTGGCAATACAGAAGCACAAAGAACTTTTTTTTTTCCCAAATAAAGTTTTGTATACCTGTACCCTAGGATTCATCATATAGGTGTCTTGGGTCTGACACAAAGATATTATAGGTCAGAAGTAAAGAATACTAGATCTAGAGCCCGTTAAAAAAATCAATCCAATTCCAATCAAGAAAGAACAATACAAAAATTTATCTAGTCAGTCCACCTGATACCATTACCATTACCATAATGATACTACATTACCATTTAAATGTAGTGCCTATTCTTCTTAACAAGGTATTCTGAATGTACAAAAGAATACAGCAAAGTTACTGTCATTATATACCTTAAAGTCTATCTTTATCTGAAGGTTACAGGCAGGAAATGACATAGATGAGAGGGAGACGGGAGTCTTACAAAATAAGATCTTCAAATCCCAGGCTTAAGATAGAGATCCCTTTTCTGTGCTGTTCCTTGACTGTCCATATTTCATGGAGCACTAAAAGGCCACAAATGTCACTCTACTTCAATTATGAGAAAAGACAAGCAACAATGTGATCTTACCTGGGTCCTTCCTCATCGCCCTGAAAGACAAACAGAAAGAAACAGTATTAGAAATCACTGTTGGTACAGACAGAGTCAGATTTCTTCCTTTTCCCTCCCCTCTCCCAACCTGAATGCATGGACTATACATTTGTTGTAACAGAGACAAACCAACAGACATCTAAAGGCTAAGACAAGAGCTCATATAATCCTATGTTCAAACTGCCCAGTGGAGACGAACTGCTAATTTGCCCTGACATGCAGAGCAGAGAAGTTAATGCACAGACCTAGGAGGCCTAAATAATAGCCTTGCCTATTTACCGACCTAGGAGGCCTAAATAATAGCCTTGCCTATTTACAGACCTAGGAGGCCTAAATAATAGCCTTGCAGTATTTAGTTCTTAGCAAAGTGAGAAACCCAAAATAGAGGCAGGTCTTAGGCAAAAGCTAGCCAGTTCCAAAAACATCAAGCTGTTTCCTTCAAAGACTCATTTCTGCCTTGTTCTAGCATTTTTCATCAAATATGAACACTGTTATTCTAATATAAAGAACACTGTGGTATAAAGGGCACCGAACTGGGACTCAAGAAATCGGGATTCTAGTCCAAGCTCTGTTACTTATTAGTTATGTGTCCTTGGGCAAACATTAATTAATCTGGACTTTGGTCTTCTCCTCTGTAAGAGGTTAGTTCTGACATTTGATGATCCACATCATTCTTCCACCAAACAATGGTTCTTCTCTTTTTCTTGCCCACTTTTCAAAAACAATGTGTTTACATTATTTTTCCAGGTATGGCATTCTCTCAACCTAACTTTATCAGAAGTGATCACAGCAGATTCCTTTGAGCTTCCTTCTGTGATCAAATGAGATTTTTCAAATAACTCTCAAGCCTTTCCCAAGGGACCTCACTTATCCTTTTGGTGTCAGCATATCTTTTATATCCTTCTTTTTAGCCATTGAGGGGTAGTCTTAATAGAGAATGTACATTCTGGTTGTACTCCTTGGAGAATGAATGAATGAATGAATGAATGAATGGTTCCTACTGGTATAAGGCAGAATGAGCTCTCAAGTCAGATGTTCTGTGTTCAAGTCTTAACCCTATCACTTTACTGCTGTATTAGCCTACTCATGTTATTTTGCCTTTCTTAACTTCAATTTCCTAATTTGTAAAATGGGGTAATAATTGTCTCTGTATCATAAGATGAGTATGAGGATTAAATGAAATAATGCTTATAATCACCAAACACAGTGCCTGTGACACAGGATGTATTTAATAAAGGCTATTTATCAGTATCAGTAACAATTCAGTAGGATTCATTAAGAAGCTACTATATATATGCTAACTAAGGAAAAACAATCACCCATGATGATCTAACCTTCTAGGATTTTCGAATCAGGAGCACGAGAAACAGGCAGAAAGAAAATGAACTATTACTAAATGTGTTATGAACAATACCAAAGACATAAACATAATAATATAAGAATCAACAGGAAGTTATGAACACTGCCTCTCCTGGAGAAGGTGGGAAAAGCTTCACACACTGAAGAAGGTAGCATTGATATTGCCACTTTGAGGGATAAATAGTATTTTCCCAGGCTGACAACAGAGAAAAGTGGGAAGAACACTGAACTAGCAAGAGCAAAGGCAAATTTCTAAAAATGTCTTGTTCAAGGAACCTTGAGTTCTGTGAAACTAGAGAATGGGGATGTGCATGTGTGTGTTTTGGGCAGGGCGCTGGGGGTGGTATAAGGTTGGAACTGAGGGCAATGTGGGGTTGACCGTGACTGAGGTAAAGGGAGACTGCCAGGGTGCAAGCCTGTAAAGTACAGCTGCAGTCAGAAAGGTGACAGTTAAGGATCTGCAGTA
The DNA here is from genome assembly GCF_028878055.3 of Symphalangus syndactylus. NCBI lineage: Eukaryota > Metazoa > Chordata > Mammalia > Primates > Hylobatidae > Symphalangus > Symphalangus syndactylus. The sequence continues at coordinate 20,610,854 of NC_072428.2, forward strand.
GTGGGAAGGGCGTTAATCATCCACACTCCAACTAGAGGGAAGTAGGGTGAGTGGTAGAGGGAGGGTATAGGGATGGTGGAAAATTTCTTTGCATTTTTATCATCTGGTATGTCTCATGGGAACTATAATATACCAATAAAAAAGTTATATAATTTAAATTTAATATGAGTTACATAACTATGAATGGCACAATTAAATCTCAACACAAATTTTTCAATTATTTTTGGATGTTTAAGCCTGATTGTCTAAGATAACTTTATGGAAAAAATATCTAAACTTTCTCCCATAATTTAGAGCAAGTCCTCCTCACAATCACATACCTTAGTGTAATGATTAAGAGAAAGGGTTTCTCAGTTATAATATAAAAACATGGTCTCAAATTCTGGTTCATTAATCCCAACAGTGAAGCTTTTGGTAATTTACTTCTCCAAGGTTCAGTTTCTCCATCTGCACATAAAGATCCTCGTTCTTACCTCAAAGAGTCACCATATGGATTAAAATAAATGAGAAAATCTGTGTAAAACACTAAGCAAGTGTCTAGCACCTTGTAATTGTTCAACAAATAGTAGCCATTATTTTACTTTCCTTGAATTGTTAATTAATAACATTTCTAGGGGAGAGCAGGGAAGGACAGAAAAGATGGGACACAAAGTTTTGCTATATGTTCATCCAATTCTACTGCTTATAGATGTATGCTTCTGTTCTGAAACAATGGTCACTGTTACAAAGCAAGAATATACACACACATATGAATTATAAAGCCGTTTTGAATAGGTTGGCACAGAGAGGATTGCTAATCTTGCTAGTAAAAGATATGCATGTGATATTCCTGCTACCTGAAATGCACATCCCTATTCTAAAAACCTAGCTAATTCCTATCTATCCTTTAAGATCAAGTCTTACTCAGAAACTTCTTCACTAACATCTTAAATAAGTTAATCCTCCTCCTTTCCCCCACATTTGTAGGGTTCGCTACTCTACACTAGTACTTAGAGAAGAAAACTGACAATGACAACATCAAACAGTGCCTCCCTCTTTGGATTTCAACTCCTTGAGAATAGAAACTTGTGTTTTGCTCATTTCTGTATTCACCGCACCTAACACAGCACAAGGCTCATGGTAAATAATTTTTCAAGATATAGCTAAGGTTTAAGATTAATTTCTACTCCTATTATAAGCGAATTCTGGTTTCAGAGAATATTAGAAGTGAGAGTCTATTAAATACCAACTTCCATTTAAGTGACTTGTTAGATTAAGCACTGCTCCCAAATCCCTAATTAAGATATCACAAATGCTCTTGGTTGGCAGACTGCACTCTTGTGCAACCTCCCATTTCTACCTCCACCAGTGGAAATGTTGTTCACCAAGAATCAAACAAGGCTGTTTATATGAACTTGTAATGATGACACATTTAATTAACAAAAAGTGAACGCAACAGAGATAACTTGCTCACATAAGAAATAAGTTGAATGCATCCACAGTATTTAATAAAGATGAATTACTTAAAAATTGTTGTCAATTTTAGTGTAGGTGAAACACAAGCAAAATACTAGAAACAATAAGTTATAAGAACTAAGATTCTGTATTCAGCTTGCTTTGAATGGTATCACTCTCACTGCAGAGTCTGAAATTGAACCTTATAAATGGTGCAAAATGGGTGTGGTTTAGCCAGAAACATGACATTTAACTCTAATTAGCAAACCCATATTTTCAAAGGCCTTGCCTCAGAATAAAAAAAAAAGTACAAATATGTTTCAAGTTTAAAATAAATGATTATCATGTGCATGTATCATTTTTAATGGTTTACCCATCTGAACATACTTTTTCCAATATTAGCTCATTGCAACTCAGTATTCTCCTTACCAAACTGGACAAAAGACAAAAATCCTCATGACATATAAATAAAGACACACCACTTTTTAATACTTAGCTTTATAAAGAGTTTTATAAAATGATGTAAGTAAATTCTGCAAAAAACAGTGAGAAAAAAAATAAAGAAGAGAATACTTCTCACTTTGTTTTATGAGGCCAATATAATCCTAATACCCAAACCTGACAATGGCATTATAAAAGTATACAAACCAATATCCCTTATGAACAAAGACACAAAACTCCTGAACAAAATATAAGCAAACTGAACCCAGATTATACATCATGGCCAAATGGGAGTTTATCTCAGAAATGCAAGGTTGGTTTAATATTGTAAAATTAACCAACATGATTAACCATTACAACAGAATAATGAAAAAATGCGTATGATCATTTCAAGAGATACAGAAGATATATCTCACAAAAGTCAGCATCAGTTTGTATAAAAGCCCTCAGCACATTAGGAATAGAAAGGCACTTCCTCAATCTGATAAAAGGCATCTACAAAAAACATCATACTTAACAGTAATATACTGAATCCCTTCCTTCTAAGATTACAAACAAGGCAAGGATGTCCACTTTTACCATTTATGTTAGACATTGCACTGGAGTTTGTAGCCACTGCAATAAGACAAGACAAAGAAATAAAAAGCATGAAGATTAGAAACAAAGAAAGTAAAACTGTCTCTATTTGTAGATGGCATAATTGCTGACATAGAAAATCCTAAAGAATCTATAAAGCCACTATTATAACTAATAGGTGAATCTGACAAGGTTACAAGATATAAGGCTAATATCTGCAGTGAGCCGAGATCGTGCCACTACACTCCAGCCTGGGCGACAGCGAGACTCTGTCTCAAAAAAAAAAAAAAAAAAGATATAAGGCTAATATACAAAAACCAATTATATGTTTATATACTAACATAAGCTGAAAAAATTTAAAAACAATTCTATTTTCAATAGTATTGAAAATATTAAATAACTAGGAATAAACTTAATAAAAGCCATTAATACCTTTAAATAAAAACCATGAACCATTTCTGAGAGCATGTAAAAACAGACTTATAAATGGAGACATATGTTCATTCATACTGCTGTTCTGCAGGGCTAATGTGTCATTTCTCTTCAGCTACTCTGCTTTCAAGATTTTTTTCTTTGCCACTAGTTTTCAGAAGTTTGACTCTGATGTGTCTGGGTATGGATTTCTTAGTTTATCTTGCTTAGGTTCACTCTGCTTCTTAAATCTGTAGGTTTATGTCTTTCAGCCAAATTTTAGATATTTTAAAACACTATTACTTCAAACTATTTTTTCAGCTCCACATTCCTTTTCCCCCCCTTGACACTAGTGACATGTATCTTTCATTATTGTCCTATAAGTCCCTGAAGCTCAGTTCAATTATTTTTCCATGTTTTTTGTTGTTATTTAGATTGGATCAGTATCAATCTATCTTCAAATTCACCAAATCTTTCCTTCAGTTTGCCATTAAGCCCATCCAGTGAATTTCTGGTGTCAGTTACTGTATTTTTCAGTTCTAAAATTTTCATTTGGTACTTTCTAATATCTTTATTTCTTTATTGAGGTTTTCATTTATTTCCAGAGTGCTTGTAATTGCTCACTGAAACATTCTTATAATAGCAGGTTTAAAATCTTTGTCTTTTAATTCCAACATCTATGCCATCTTAGAGTTAGCATATATCAATTCTCTTTTCTCCTTAGCATTGAGATTTTCATTTTATTTTATTTTTTGAGACAGGGTCTTGCACTGTCACCCATACTGGAGTACAGTGGTGTGAACACAGATCGCTGCAGCCTCAACCTCCTGGGTTCAAGCGATCCTCTTGCCTCGGCCTTACAGAATTGAGATTTTTATTGGTTCTTTGGTCTGTAGCCTGGACATGATGAGTTATAGTATGAAAACCTTGTTCCTATTTAAATTTTCTATTTTAGCAGTCAACCTGTTTAGATTCAGAATGCATGCCCTGGATCCTTTTTGTGAACTATGGTTCACATGTCACCTTAGTTTATAAAGCCTCTACAGTGCTATTCTTGTCTGCCCCACTCAGATGACAGGACTCCATTCTACATTCTCCACAGAGCTAGTTGGGGAGGAGGAGGGAAACCAAATCATTACTACAGGGCAGGAGTGAAAGATAAAATTCCAATAACTGACTCAGCTGGGGAAGTGCATAGCCTAGTTAATGCAGGGGTGAGAGGGAGGAGTTAGAGCTCTATCTACAGTCTCCAAAACGAACAGGTACTACTTCCTCTGTACTATTACTGCAGGGTAGGGTGGAAGTCAGAGTTCCACCTACAGATGCATAGGAGATGGGTACCACTCATTACTGAGAGGAGCAAGGCCAAAGGTAGAAGTAAGAGTTTCACTCACAAGCTCCATAGAGAAAGATACCTCATTAACATAGGGCATATATTAAAATGAGTGAGTTTCATTCACTGGCTCCACTGCTGCGTGCCAATTGGGGTTGAGGAGCAGTGCCACTTTTTTCATGATGTTTGCCTCCAGAAGCAGGCTTTTCTTGGGTATTTTTTTTGTCTGTGTGTATTAGTGTTTCCAATTTGTAGAACACCCAGGCCAGCACATATAGAAGTAAATAAAACCCCAGGGAATTCACTGCCTTGTATTCTCTCAAATCCCAAGGTCCCTGATCTGTATGCCATCTTTTTTCCACCTGCAAGAGTCTTTTGGTAGATGATTTCAGCATTTTTGCCCAGAGAGTTCTACTGTAATAAGTGAAAGGAGTAAAATAGAATATGTTTACTCCATCTTGCTCAGAACCAGAAGCTGCAATTTGCTTTAAATATGCCAAAAATAAAATAGATTGGTGAGTGGAAGGTTGAAAAGATGGCTAGATATGTAATGAAACAAGTATGGTAAAATGTTAATAGGAGAATCTAGGTGGTAGGTACATAGGCATAATCTGTAAAATCCTTTCAACTGTGGTGTATGTTTAAAGAATTTTATAATAAAATGTTGGAGGGGGGGTCTTTTGGCTGAATTCAAAATGCAGGTGATTTTTGATAAATTCTATACCACAAAAAGAACATAATTCCTCTGATGAGTGAAAGACAGGTACTGGATATTTGCTCTCACCAATAAGTTACCAGATTAACTGGAACAAGAGGCTATTAAATAATAACAGCTCTTTGTAAACACTCTAGTGGCTGAACACTATCTCTGTTTTTAAGAGCTCATTTTGTCTGTAGCCTGGTCCTTAAGCCTTGTCAGCGCTTGCATCCCTTTAAGAGTAATTCCATCAGAGTTAACAAGCATAGTACAGTTGAGGTGCTTAAAGGACAGCTAATGTCAGAGGACTAAATTCATAGATTAAAACAAAAGAGAAGAATAAACCTCAAAATTAAACTTTTTTTTTTTTTTTTTTGAGATGGAGTTTCACTCTGTCTCCCAGGCTGGGGTGCAGTGGCCACAATCTTGGCTCACTGCAACCTCCGCCTCCTGGGTTCAAGCGATTCTTCTGCCTCCACCTCCCAAGTAACTGGGACTGCAGGTGCTCGCCACCACACCCAGCTAATTTTTGTATTTTTAGTACAGACAGGGTTAAGCCATGTTGGCAGGGCAGGCTTAAACTCCTGACCTCAGGTGATCCTCCCACTCCCACCTCGGCCTCCCAAAGTGCTAGGATTACAGGCATGAGCCACCATGCCTAGCCAAAATTAAATTTTTATTTTTCAAAGAACAACCTAATCAACATAGGGAATAAATGAAGGGGTCGAACTTGATGGGAACTGTGGACAGAGTTATGCTGTCCATCCCTTGAATTAACTCTGGTTGAACCTTTTGTTTATTAAGACACAAACTGACCAACTGACCATCTTGACATTGTAAAGGTATGCAAAGCTGTCTAGAACATAGATTCTTCTCATTTTTCCCACAGATACAGATGGGATGCTTAGCGTATGTCTTATAGTAGGGGGAAAGCACAGGCACTGAAATAGGACAGACTTAAATCTAAACCCTGGCTCTATTTTCTACTGACGAAATGACATTGGGTCAGTATCTCTACAGTTCTCTGCCTCTCAAATATCCCATTTGTAAAATGGAGTTAATGAATGCTGACATAAGAATTAAAGGAAATGATGAATACAAAGTGCTCTCTTGCCTATATAGAAACTTATTTAGGCACATAATTTCTCAATTATGGGGAGAATAAAATGAAAAGAAGAAGAGTTATTCTTTTCACACATTGATGAAAATTAATCAAAAGACTTGGATGGGTATAGCAGATACCTTTCAATGGTTTCTTACATTTCCTGTCAGGATAGCTTGGAAATACCTGCCTCCTGGATTACTTTGGCTCTTCTACTGGCCAGTTTATTCTGTGGCCAGGCTATCTCAAGCCAAGGCAGGACTTCCAGTTAAGGCTGGACTTGCTGAGTCAGCAACAGTCCTAGAAAGTCCACAGGACTCTCCTAGGTTTTCTTCTAGAAGGAACTACCCTAAACCTATCTGGCATTACCTTCACTAGAATTGTCAAATTATGAAATCTGATTAATAGTAGCCTGTCGCTAGTGGCTGAAATATAAGTTTTTTGGTTTTGTTTTTTTTTTTTTGAGACAGGATCTCACTCTGTCACACAGGGTGGAGTGCAATGGCACAATCACAGCTCACTGTAGACTCAACCTCTGGGGCTCAAGTAATCTTCCTACCTCTCCTGAGTAGCTGGGACTATAGGCAGGTGAGACCATTCTGCTAATTTTTTATTTTTATTTTGTAGACACAGGGTCTCACTATGTTGCCCAGGCTGGTCTCAAACTCCTGGACTCAAGCAATCCTTCCACCCCAGCCTCCCAAAGTGCTGGGATTACAGGCGTGAGCCACTGAGCCCAGCTTGTACTTTTTTTTTTAATGGCTACCTTAAATAATTTTTTCAAAGTAGATTCAAAATGACTAAACGCCTAAACATGTTGCTTGGTAAAATGCCTAAGACCCTTTTATTCCCGTTAAAAATAACAATGAATATGACAACTAACATCTGTACAGTGATTCAACATTTACCTTGTGTCTTTCATTCATAGTTTTTTTTTTTTTTTAATCTTACAATGCCCTAGTGCATGTGCCATTCTTAATCCAGCAGTTATGCCTCCAATTTATGCAGCTGGCTCCATATAACAACCAGCTTGAGATACCTTTTCACTATGTACAAAGTCAGTCCAAAATCTTTCATTCTGGCCTGCTTTATGCTCTACTTCATGATTTGTTCTCATTCAGCCCAGGTCTATGATGACTTTACAGGCTCATTTCACAACTTGGGGTCTGTCGCTTGCCCTCTTCTCTGGCTGTACTTTTTGGCTTCCTTTCTTAATTGTGATTAGTATCTGCCCCCACTGACTATACTCCTTAAAGTAATGATGGATAAATAATTTGGTAGGCCCAGCCACTGAGTAAACTAGTGGCCAATACTTCCATACTGGTTTATACACCATGTAAAACACTTATACCCTACCTAGATTTCAATTCATTCATGTTCAGGGACCACATGGGGTCTAACAAATATGGCATCAGTTTCCTCCTATTTCTCTTGCTACTAATAATTATGGGCTTTTCCTTTACCTCTGCCTTTGGCTCAGCTGATTCATTAGAGGTATCAAGTTGTTCCTTGGCTTGGGCCATCTGAGTCATCAACCTATCCATGTGGGATTGGATGTCTGCCAGTATCTCAGTCACATGAGCTGTGGCCATTGCCTCCTGGATGTCCACTAGATGAAGGGCCTTCTGCTCCTCATCAGCAATCACTTTCTGAACTTTCTTAAATTCCTGCTGTATAAACATCTTCATTTGGTCCCGAGTTACCTGTAGAACAGAGACAAGTAAGAAGAGTAAGTTGAACATACAAAGAAACAAAAGGGCAGAGTTATTACTACACAACCCTGGCCAAAATACACACCATGGATCCTATCCGATCCTAAAGTTTTGGGAATATCCTAAAAACAATGTTCCCCTAATATCTTCGATGAATTTCCTGCTAATCTTTTTGCCTTTTTCATTCTTCAAGGAGTAATGTCTTATCCTTTTTTCCTTTTGGTTTTGTTCATTTTTATACCAGTAATATATGTGATGAATATATAGAGTAAAAAATGAGGCCGGGCGCGGTGGCTCATGCATGTAATCCTAGCACTTTGGGAGGCCAAGGCGGCTGGATCACTTGAGGTCAGGAGTTCGAAACCAGCCTGGCCAACATGAGGAAACCCTGTCTCTACTAAAAATACAAAAAAATTTGCTGGGCATGGTGGTGGGTGCCTGTAATCCCAGCTACTTGGGAGGCTGAGGCAGGAGAATTGCTTGAACCAAGAAGGCAGAGGTTGCAGTGAGCCCAGATCGCACCACTGCACTCCAACCTAGGCGACAGAGCAAGTCTCCATCTCAAAACAAAACAAAACAAAAAACGAAATTCTTCCTCTCTGCCCCAATTACTGTTAACAGTTTGGTATGTATCCTCCCAGCCATTTTCCTATATACTTATGTACATATATGTATATAGATAATTAAGTAGTTTTTATATAAATGAATCATAGTGAAAATATGGTTGTCTTACTTTTCTACTTCAGATATATTTGTGCATACAGATCAACTTCATTCTATTATTTTTACTATCTGTATGATATGGAGATGGAGGGGTGTGTGTGTGTGTGTGTGTGTGTGTGTGTGTGTGTGTATGTCTCCTATTTAACCATTCCTCTCTTAATGGAAGTACAGGATATTTCCAAATTTTTGCTATTATAAACAACACAGCAATAAACATCCTTGGCTATATCTCTTAATATATGCATACGAGTTTCTTTAAAGACGTTTAGAGCCACTTAGTAAATTGGCATATACTCTAAAAATACTGGTTCATACTGCCAAGGTGCCTTCTGAGAAAGATGTATTGATTACGTTTCTACAACAACGTATGAAAGTAAGCACTTCCCAACACCCTTGCCAATACTGGATTATATCAAGCTTTTAAACTTTTACTATGATGGGTGCAAATATATTATTGTTTTATTTTATAACAACTGCAAACCAAAGAAAATACAACTGCTAGCTATATTTATGCTTAGGGCATAAGAAAGGCTAACAAAGTGAGAAATTATCAAAATGAGAACTTCTAAACTCCAAATTTTACCAGTAACTGCATTTAATGATGTTTCCTCACAACCAGGTATATTTTATGAGTATTTTAAAACAACTACGCATATTATGAGTATAACTGAGATAGGGAGCAGGGAAGAAGTAAACTGTAGACAAAAGGAGAAAGGCAGAAGAAAAGCCAATAGAGGATTTTAGAACTGGAAGAGAAAATAGTTGTCATCTAAATGAACCCCTTCCTTTTACAGATAAGGAAATGGACACAGTTGCAAACCTGTAGAAGAGGGAAAGACTCCAATCTTCTTGTTCTCAGTCTGGTGCTCTGTTCATTATAAAAGTCTGGGAAAACCTAAGAAGGGAAACTGTGAAAGAGAAAGCCTAAAGGAGGGGGTAGCAGATAAGTAATTTTTAATTAGCCCCTTAGAAATTGAAAGAAGCTTGATACCTTACGCAGCTTTTGTAACACTGCTAAGGACATCAGTGCAAAATAAGGCCTGTATAACATGTATCTGCTCACACATCAAGTGACTAAGTGTCATAAGCCCTCATATACTCTCCGCAGGTGCTCTCCCTGGTGCTGGAAAAAATGGGAAGGTGTATTAAATGTTATTAATGTCCCTGCAAATTCTGTATCAGATTGAGAACTGTGATTTGTGTTTATATAATTCCTTTTTATTTTTAGTGTATGTATTTTAGGGCTATTATGCTTTACAGTGATCACTGATCAATGGATCTCTACTCCTGAAATAAACTGAGTCTTAAATGACTAGGACCTTCTCTCAGAGACCAAACCTTTTCACTAAGGGATGGACTTTTCTGAATGCCTGAGAAACTCTCTTAATGGCTACAAGTAACTAAAAATGGATATCGTAATAAAAACTGACTCACAACCTATTTTACTAGACTTCACATACACATGTGGCTCAGAGTTAGGAAGCTGACATCCCACTTAGTAAAGGTGTGGGCCAGACTGCAGCAGGTGAATAAGTCATGGATTTTAAAATTCTCTATTTCCCATGGCTTTATTACATAGGGTTTTCAGCATGACACTGTATTTTATACAGATCAGGTCACAAATGAAAACTGAAGGAAAAAATAATCCACTTTATAAAACTTTTATGCCTTTTTCCCACTCTCATTCTCTAATTAACCAATAAGCATTTTCCAACCTAAGACATCAAAACCTTTAGCACGTTAGTTACAATCAAGCTGATATATCTTTGTTATAGTTGCATTAGGGTGGAGTGGAATATGATTAAACATAGTATTTTATTGAAATTATAACATAGCACCGCAATTTGAAAATTTTGACCACTGTATGGTCAGAACTACCTATTGAACATCTGAATCTAACCTTCTAATTTTATAGGTGAAGGGGAAAAAAAGTCACAGAGAAGTACGATAATAAAGTTAGGTTTAGAAACTTTCCTCTGGTCCAGTCTAATGTACTTTTACAACTCATCATTTCCAATGAGTTATAAATGAGACTCTGTCGAAACAAGAAAAAGAAAGAGAAGAAAGATAGAGAAAGAGAGAGAGAGAAGGGGGAGGGAGAGTGAGCTGGAAGGGAGAGAGGGAGTGAGGGAGGGAGGTAGAGAGAGAAGGAGGGAGGTAGAGAGAGAAAGAGAGATTAAAAAAATTTGTTTCAGAAAAGCATTGCTGAGATGAACTGAGAATAATGGTCAGGGTTAGGAGCTGGAAGCTACTCAAAAGAGAAGCATACAAATCTACACTGAATATTTCAGAAACATTTGTTCTGTCACAGGCGTCTGAACCAAAGCCACTCCATTTTGAATAGGGGCTGGGTAAAATAAGACTGAGACCTACTGGGCTGCATTCCCAGAAGGTTAGGCATTCTAACTAAGTCTTAGGATGAGATAAGAGGTCGGCACAAGATACAGGTCATAAAGACCTTGCTGATAAAGCAGGTTTGCAGTAAAGAAGCTGGCCAAATCCCACTAAAACCAGGATGGCGATGAGAGTGACCTCTGGTGGTCCTCACCATTACAGTCCCACCAGCACCATGACAGTTTACAAATACCGTGGGAATGTCAGGAAGTTACCCTATATGGTTTAAAAAGGGGAGGCATGAATAATCCACCCCTTGCTTAGCATATGATCAAGAGATAACCATAAAAATAGGCAACTAGCAGCCCTTAGGGCTGCTCTGCCTATGGAGTAGCCATTTTTTCATTCCTTTACTTTCTTAATAAACTTGCTTTCACTTCACTATATGGACTTGCCCTGAATTCTTTCGTGAGCAAGATCCAAGAACCCTCTCTGGCGTCTGGATCAGGACCCCTTTCTAGTAACAGTCCTACAAGCCAAATTTCCTGCAAGGTGTTAAGGAGACTACTCCAAAAATAACTTTAAAAATTGCAGACTGCATGAAATAGAATTTGAAGATTCTAAATATCTCCTCAAAAAGTTCATTTTCACTTCCCTCTTCCTCATTTGAAAGGCCATTATTCTAAAACAGAAAAACAAAAAAGCAGGAAATGGAACTTCTTCAGATGCTACAAGCTGTCCACACTCCCACAGCACAGTGTCCTCCCCACTTGCCAGTGCCTATGGAAACTTCAAGTTGGGAAGTTCAAAGTTAAGGCATCTGTTTAGCCTTCAGCATTTATTCCTATATTGCACTCCAAGAGAGCTCCTTCCAAACTTAGGCCAGACTCCAGTGAGGGCAGGCAAGGGAAAAACTTCATCAACAAGGAGGTCAAGGCTTTTTCAATGGATGGCAAGATCTCCTATTTCTTGTGTCTTTTGTGTATCGGCGGAATAGCCACTATTTGTGAATAAAACAACTGCCCACCCACCAGGCTTAGAAAATTATTCAGCAGCCTAGAAACACGGTAGACATAAACTCTGAACAGCATTCCACTACCAACATTCTCAGTGATGTCATCCTCAGCGACCTAGTTAGAAGCCTGACATGAGCAGGTTTTACAATGGGGTATTGAGAATGAAAGGACAGAAGTTTACTGAAGTAAACATTTAAACTCTCCATTAAGCTATCTTTCTCATCTTCTTCAGAAGCCTCCAGGCAAAAGCAGTCATTTGTATCTTCACTTCTTTCATCACCTCCACTTTGTTAATAAGGCACCATTGGAACTCTACCTCAGTTAACCACTTAGTTACTTCAGGTATCCACTCAATGAAATAATATAATGGTATTACTATTGCTGTTGTTACTGTTATTATTTTCATTATAAAAGACCAAAATAAATACCAAAATGTTGGAGAGTGGTTATCTGTGAATGGTGGAATTACAAGTACTTTTCTCTTTTTTACTTCTCAGTCCAAATTTTCTAAAATAACATGTAACACTTTTTAAAAACTATTTTTTAAAAGAAATGTGGCTTAAAGAAAATCTCAACAAAATACTAGCAAGTCAAATTAATCCATGTATAAAAAGAACTATAGGCCAGGTGTGGTGGTTCATGCCTATAATACCAGCACTTTGGGAGGCTGAGGTGGGTGGATCACCTGAGGTCAGGAGTTTGAGACCAGCCTGGCCAATATGGTGAAACCCCACTTCTACTAAAAATACAAAAATTAGCTGGGTGTGTTGGTGCACACCTATAATCGCAGCTACTCAGAAGGCTGAGGCACGAGAATCACTTGAGTCTGGGAGGCAGAGGTTGCAGTGAGGGGAGATGGTGCCACTGCACTCCGGCCTAGGTGACAGAGCGAGACTGTTTCAAAAAAAAAAAAAAGAATTACATACCATGACATAAATGAGGGATATATATCAAGTATGCAAGGCTGGTTCAACATTTCAAAAATCAGCTAATATAATTTATCTACATCAACAGGCTAAAGAGGAAAAATCACAATAGATACAGAAAAATCACCTGACAAAACTCAACACTCATGTATTATAAAAACTCGTTACACTAGGAATGGGGTGGGGGGAGCTTCCTCAACTTAATAAAGAACATCTACAATACCTACAGCCAACAACATATTTAATGGTCAGAAACTCATGGCTTTCCCGCTAAGATGAGGAACAAGGCAAGGATGTCTCCTCTCACCTTTTCTTTTCAACACTGTACTGAAAATACTAGCTTATGCAGCAAGTCAAGAAAAGGAAATAAAAGGTATACAGATTGGGAAAGAAGAAATAAAACTGTCTTTGCAGATGATAAGATTGTCTATGTAGAAAATCTGAAAGAATTCACCAAAAAAAAAGGAAAAAAGAAAAGAAAAAAACCTCCTGGAACCAATAGCAAGACTATAGGATAGAAGATTGATAAACAAAAGTCAATCACCTTCCTATATGCCAGCAGTGAACAAGCGGGATTTTAAGTTAAAAAGATAATACCATTTACATTAGCACCTCCAAAAATGAAATACTTAGGCATAATTCTAACAAAATATGTACAAGATCTATATGAGAAAAACTATAAAACTCTAATATAAGAATTCAAATAAGAAATAAGTAGACATTCTATGTTAATTGAGAAAAAGGCTCAATACTGTCAAGATGTCAGGTCTTCCAAAGTTATCTACAGATTAACAAAATCCCAATCAAAATCCTAGCAAGTTATTCTGTGGATATCAACAAACTGATTCTAAAGTTTATTTGGAGTGGCAAAAGACCTAGAACAGTCAACCCAATATTGAAGAAGAACAAAGCTGAAGAACTGCCACTACTCAATTCAAATCTTACTATAAAGCTGTAATAATCAAGATAGTGTGATACTGGCAAAAGAGTAGACAGATCAGTGAAACATGATGAAGAGCCTAGAAATGACCCACGTACATGTGTCAACTGATCTTTGACAAAGGAGCAAAGGTAATACAATAGAGAAAAGATAGTCTTGAACAAATGGTGCTGGAACAACTAGACACCCACATGAAAAAAAATAATAATCTAGACACAGACCTTATACTTTTCACCAAAATTTATTCAAGATGGATTATGGCCCTCAATGTAAAATGCAAAACTATAAAACTCTTAGAAGATAACATTTTTAAAAAGCTAGATGACCTTGGGTATAGTGATAACTTTCTAGACGTAACACCAAGGTTAGTACCCATGAACAAAACAACTGATAAGCTGGACTTCATTAAAATGAAAAACCTCTGCTCTGTGAAAGAGAAGAGAATCCACAGACTGGGAAAAAATACTAATAAAAGACATATCTAATAATGGACTGTTATCTAAAATATACTAAGAACTATAAACACTCACAAATAAGAAAATGAACAACCTGATTAAAAAACAGACACCTCACTAAGAAGATATGCAGATGGCAAATAAGCATATGAAAAGATGCTCAACATCATATATCATTAGGAAATTACAAATTAAAACAACAATGAGATTCCATACACACCTATGGTCCAAGTCAAAACATTAACAAGATCAAATGCTGGCGAAGATGTGGAAGAGCAGAAAATCTCATTCATTGCGGTGGGAATGCAAAATGGTAAGGCCACTTGGAAGACAGTTTGGCAGTTCTTACAAAACTAAATATACTCTTACCATAGAACCTAGCAACCATGCTCCTTGGTATTTACCCAAATGAGTTGAAAACTTACATCCACATAAAAACCTGCAGACAGATGTTTATAGCAACTTTTATTCATAACTGCCGAAACTTGGAAGCAGCCAAGATGTCCTTTGGTAGGTAAAATAATAAATCAACTGTGGTACATCCAGACAACAGAATATTAATCAACCCCCCCACACCAAAAAAAAAAAGAAAAAAAAAGCTATCAAGTCATGAACATACATGAGAGAATCTTAAGTGTATATTACTATGTGAAAGAAGCCAATCTAAAAGGCTTGGAATCAACTACATGTCATTATAGGAAAGGCAAAACTATGGAGACAGTAAAAAGATCAGTTGCCAGAGGTTTGGAGGAAGGGAAAATAAAAAGGCAGAGCACAGAGGATTTTTAGGGCAGTGAAACTATTCTGTATGATATTTTGATGGTGTATACATTTATCAAAACCCATACAATATACAACACCAACAGTGAACCCTAATGCAAACTATAAACTTTGGGTGATAATGATATGTTAGTGCAGCTTCACCAATGATAACAAATGTACTATTCTAGTACAGGATGATAATAGTTGGGGAGGCTGCATGTGGGGAAGGAGTATATGGAAACGCTCTATATTTTCCATTCGATTTTTCTGTTAACCTAAAACCATTCTAAAAAAAATCTATTTTTAAAATGTTAATACTATGTTGGTGCCATTTCACTGGCAAAAACTGCAATTACTTTTACACCAACCTAATACAATTAAAACAGAAAACTAAGTAGCCACTGAGAAGCCTAGAAAAGATCTGGGGGTGGGGTGGCCATCAAATAGACCAGGAAAGGTAATTCTGCTTAAACCTTATACCCAAATTTGTCAACATTTTCATTCTCTGCCTTCCCATTTAATACCTTTAAGACCCTTCCTTCCCAATATGACTCCCCGTTTCTAGAATAATCAAAGTTTTTAAAAGCCCATTTCGATTTAAGCCAATGAAAATAATGACATCCGAAACAGCTAAGGAGCACAGTCAAAAGACAAGATTATTCTATTATCTTCTTCACTTCTTATTTTGGCTATCTTATCCTAACAACTACTGAGTTAGATTCCTAGTGCCCTGAATCTCCACTCTTGTTTTGGCAACAGATGTGATTAGAGACAAATCTGGATTGGTGAATTACTCCTTCAAGAGTCTAAAATCTATGCAGTTGTATTATGTTAGAGATAAAAGGAAACTGAGTTTGGTTTTTCATTTTTTATAATAAAAAAAAAATGAGGCTCTGAGAAATTCAGTTACTTGCCCAAGATCACACAGCTGGTTGGTATGACTGACATTTGGGGCCCCTGCTTCTATCTTGGTGCTTTCCTCTGTTGTGAATTGCTTACCAGTGGTCTTATCCTGGTTCTCAAGAGGCACAGTTTTGTAACCGCCCAGTGGGTTCACTTTGCCTACTGCCCACATAGAACCAATTTATCAAGACAGGGGAATTACAATAGAAAGAGTTTAATGCACGCAGAGCTGGCTGAACAGGACACCAGAGTTTTATCATTACTCAAATCAGTCTCCTTGAAAATTTGAGGACTGGGGTTTTTTAAGGATAATTTGGCAGATAGTGGACCAGGGAGTCAGGAGTCCTGACTGGTCAGGTTGGAGATGAAATCATAGGGAGCTGACCTCTACCTTTGACACCAGACTTTTTTAAAAAAGTAACATAACACTTGCTACCCCTTTTTCCCCCACCACAAAGGCATCTACTAGTCACCAACTCTATTTAATTTCACTACTGACCTCTCTGTAGCATTCAGCATACTGACACCCCTTAGTCTTTAAACACCGCCCTCTGGGGGCAAAGTCACTTTACACTGAGAAGCACTACTCTACACTCTGCCTTAACAATTTCATTCCATCTTTGGAAATTCAACTACTACCTCCATAAGGATGGCTCCTATGCCTAGATTTTATCTACAGGAAATCAGTCTCACAGTTGCTCTTGGCTGATGTACTTCTCTACCTGGATACATTTCTATTATCCAAGCCATCAAGCCTCAAACTGAATCCTTCCCCTCCTCATTCATTATCATTGCTACCTTTTTTCAGTGCCCCACATAACAGACACTATTCTAAGCACTTTACGTGTATACTGCAATTAATTATCATGATGATGCCAAGAGGTGGCTAGTATTATACCCATTTACAGATAAAGAAACTGAAGAAGGGAGGTAAGAAACCTGCCCAAATTCAGGCATACAGTACGTAGCAGATTTTAAACCCAAACAGTTTGACTATACAATCTGCTTTCTGACCACAACATTATTCTCCTACATCTCCCCTTCAAATGTCAACTTGCTTCCTCTATTCCCCTTAATGACGCCATGATTTAGGCAGTTATCAGGCTCCGAACTCTGGAGTCAAGTTTTATTTTCTCCACCAGATAATAGGTCTCTTGACTTACTACTACCTCAAGGAAAAATTATGACACCTTAACTAAGGGCCCTGCAAAAAATGGTGGGCAATACATTCTGACTAAAGGTCAGAGGCTATCCCATATTTGTCCCTTTACCAGTCTGGCTGCAGAGATGTTGCCCCATATACATGAAAATCCCCTTCTTTTATTTGTATTCCCTTCAAAATACTCCCTGCTAAACATCTAGACCCATTCTTTGAGGCTCCACTTTAGCATGCCCTGCTCACCCCATCTAGACCTTTTAACCTAGTCCCACTGCCCCCTACACCACTAACTTGCTAAAACAAAATTCAAAGTCACAAAGAACTCTTGAGTGATTTGAGGACACTGGTTAGCATCTTGCCTCTAACTCCAACTTGTTCTTCATCAGCTTTCTGTCTCTTTTCATCTCCACTTGGCCTTGAATCCTTGGCTTTCTAATCTTGATCTCAAATCCCACCTTTGGGCCTTCAAACTTAGTGAATGTGCCCTTCACTCCCTCTGCCTTGGTGCTTGGAACTCAGCTTTCTCTTATATAGTCTTTTTCTTGGCTAATAGCTTTGACTCCCAGAAACAAATGCTTTTGGATATGGTTTGGATCTGTGTCCCCATCCAAATCTCACATTCAATTGTAATCCACAATGTTGGAGGTGGGGCCTGGTAGGAGATGACTGGATCATAAGGGTGGAGTTCTCATGAGTGATTTACCACCATCCCTCTTGGTACTGTATGAGGGAGTTCTCACAAGATCTGGTTTAAAAATGGGTAGCACTTCCTTCCTCTCCCTCTTCCTCCTGCTCCAGCCACGTATGACATGCCTGCTTCCCCTTCACCTTCCACAATGACTGTAAGTTTTCTGAAGCCTCCCCAGAAGCCACTATGCTTCCTGTACAGACTGCAGAACCGTGAGCCAATTAAACCTCTTTTCTTTGTAAATTACCCAGTCTCAGGTAGTTCTTTATACCAATGCAAGAATGGACTAATACACCCCCTATTTCAGTCAGACTACTCCATCCTTCCTCTACTTGTGGCCAGAGTATTTCTTCATAAGACTATAAATTTTGGTACTTAAGCCCTAATTCTGTATTGTTCCTTAACAGCTTCATGAATATGACCCTATGCTTCTTCTGAATTGCCTTCCCTTCATGGTTCTCCCTCCTCCATATAGTAATAAATATACACGTCCTTGTGTACACCCACACCCCCCCTCCCCCAAACACACACACATATACAGAGAGCATAATACAGGCTCAGGACCATGTTTCCTAGAGGCTTTGCACTTTAAAGGGCCTAATAAACACTCGAATTGAATCCGTTAATCAACTGTGAAGTAGACAGCAACTGTGCTCCCCAGTTACCTGAAACACAGTCACAGCTGACTGACAAGCACCCCTTAACGTGAGAGATGGATATCTAACCACTATGACTGTGGCATCGCCGCCAAGCATCCTCTCCTCCCAGGGCTGCTTGTTCATGC
Organism: Symphalangus syndactylus; assembly: GCF_028878055.3. Classification (NCBI taxonomy): domain Eukaryota; kingdom Metazoa; phylum Chordata; class Mammalia; order Primates; family Hylobatidae; genus Symphalangus; species Symphalangus syndactylus. The sequence goes on from NC_072428.2 coordinate 20,629,250, forward strand.
TGTCAGCTGCTATGACTTTATTGCCATGACAACTTGATGTGTAACCCAGTGACATGACACTGAATTGGATGCAACAGAAAGCCGTTCACTGGGGATGCTGGGTTCACTTTGACTCAATACTAATGCTTGCTCTTAAGTTGCTTCTCTCTTTGCCTGACCCCAGGGTGGCAATAAAGAAAGCAATCACAAACTTCCAAGCAAACAAAAAAATTCTGGGTGGCCCCTGCTATAGGAATATAAAACTAGAAGGATGTGTCCCCAGAGACACCCGTAAAAACCAAGAATAAGTGTGAGAACTTCTATTCCATCTTGTTTTCCTGCTTTCTTAACACCTTAGCCTATGCATAAACTAGAAAGACAACTTCTGCTTCTGGAACTATCATGTAGAAGTGGGAGGTGGAAAGTGACACTGAAAGTTTGAGGGGCAACTGTACAGAATTTATACTATTTTTAAGTCTTGACTTAAAATAAGTTAGACTTGAATATACAAAGAAAGCCTATTTTATCTGAAGATTAAAGTAATTTTAAAATAAGACTCAATCTCCATTCCAGTTCTCTCAAGCAGTTTCCCTATAAAGCCACAGTTATTTGTGTTTTTTTAAAACACAACACCAAAACAACTGCATACCACAACAAATACTCAGGAAAGGGCACTGAGATGTAGCTCTCATGTTTGCTGAGTCTTCTTTCCCACAGAGGGTCACAACGGTACAGCATATGGAGTTTGATATAGTAGAGAAAGGGGTTTGAGGACTGGTTCTGCTAACTCCACACTTCTGAAGCTCAGAAAGGTGAAACTTTCTCCATAAAAAGTTTCTTTGTAAAATGAGGGTAATAATAACATTCTCATAGATATTTTTCTAAACTTAACACAAAATAATACATGGAAAGCACTTAGGGCTCTCCAGGTACACAGAACCATCAGCAGAACCATTCTGCTCATTAGAGATAATAGTAACTGTGAACTTTTATTGTGTGCCTCCCATATGGTATCTACTGAGCTCTCAGAGAAAAAGAGTCCCCAATAAGCTTTCCTAAAGAAAAGAGGGAGCCTATGCCCTTGGGAGTTTAGATCTAATTTCCCAAGGGAACATATAAAAGACTTTCCTACTCATCCTAGGTATTGAAAAGTAAAGATATCAATACCGAGGCTCCTTGCCTCAGTTTCAAATAAATGGCCACAAGGTGTCAAGGAGCAATGGCTGCCTTTTCTAATTTGATCAGATCTGACTGCCCAACATCTCAGGGTCAGTCTACTTCAATGATACATAAGCAAAGTACAGAAAGCATAGGAAGGATGGGTCACATTCTGTTCCTCTGTACCTACACAAAGTCAGTCTATGGGCGTAGTTGGCTCCTCAATCTCACAACTTGCCTCTCATGGTATTTTCTCTCCTTTGTAGACTGAAACCCTATTCTACTCCCTTAAGGAGCTAACAACCTGCTTACCCAAGAACCACAGTGCTCATTAACTAACTACGGTTGCTAACATACATTTAAGTCCCCAAAATCATCTTCCAGTGTTTCTTATCTCCTCACAAGTTTTCATTTTCAGGATCTTCATTAATAAAATATAGTATGATTAGTCCTTTATAGATAAAACTGAAATATATGGACTCATGTCATCTGACTCCAATATTTGTGCTCTTTCACCAAAAAAAAAAAAGCATGTCATACTCAATGTAAACTTTTACCCCTAAGTCTGAACAAATACTACATTGGAATACCATTCTCAATCCATCTTCTATAGGTAGAAGTTAATAACTTCTATATAGAAGTAATAGAAAGGCAACTTACTAGCATCTTTAGCCCTGTGACCTTGAACAAGTCACTTAACCTCTTATATCTTTGTTTCTTCATTTGCAAAAGGGGATCATAATATCTAAATAAATGGGCTGAGTTAGGAAGTAGGGAGACATGGTAGAATCTATTTCACCTGCTGTAGAGGTAAACAAAAGTCATTAAACAAGGGGATGAACATCAGCTGAATCACTGGGTTGAATGAAATGTCTCTTCGTAGGTGCAAAGACCTGATAAATTCAGCCCTTTGGCTAAATGCAGTCAATCAGGAAAGAGGCACTGTTCTCAAATTTTATATTTATATATATGTATAAGCATCTACATATAGATCTGAGGTAGACTGAGAGTTGCATTCTGCAGGTTTGGTGTAAAAATATCAAAGAAAACACCTTTTTCCCTAAGCAAATCTGATTTTATTTCTTTAACTGAATGAGAGCTTGAACTAACAGGGAAAGAGGAAGGAGGGGGACAGGAGAGCATCAGGCCCTTAAATAAAAGTCTGGGTGATTTTATCACTATTATCGCAACAAAGTTTTATATCTAGGTACCCTGGCTCCTAAATTAACTGTCAAATACAATCCTGCACTGGAAACCTGAAGCGTGGCTGCTATGGGGGAGTCCTGACAGCTTCACTCCCCTCTCCAGGTTCGCTGCGTAATCAGCCCTTCAAGCTTTTGGCAAAGAGTATATTATCAAGTCTCCTGTCCATGCAGACAGGAGCTGGAGCAGGGGGAAGAAGACGTCACAAAGTGTTAATTTTATTTAGCCATTTAAAGCTCAATCCCTTTGCTTTGTAACAATGCTCCAGTCCACCAGGCAGCTTGGAAACCATGCCCACCTTAGTTTTTAAATGAGTATAATCTATTGGTGCTGTGGTTCAATTAGGAGGTCTGGGGCTCCAGTAAAAATGAGAAGGATAAGGTAAAGCTGCAGGGGAAGGGAGAAGAGGAGGTAGGGAGTGAAAAATCTCAGTAGCATTTACTTTAAAGTGGGAATATATTTCCTAATGTGTTTCTTAAATAACTTTAAGTAAAGTTATTCCTAAAATAACTTCTTTATTTTTCTTATAGTTGAGCACCAAGCAGTTCTGCTAACTAGGGAGTCTGCTTCATAACAATAAACATACTTGCTTCTATGCATTGATTTCTTCTTTCTATTGGGAATATATGGACACACAACTACACATTCCCAAGGCAGATACATTTGCTTTGACTTGAACAGGCAACAGACCTATGCTGAACTACTGCCAGTTACTCTGCAGCCAGGCAAGACCCAGAGTGAGTGAGCCAACAAACCACACCAAGGGATCCCAAAAGTGGAGACTGAACTCAATTTATTTGCAAGTCATTATCACCCAAACAGGTATCAGTGGCCCCTTAAAACATGCAATTGGTGTCATTATTCCTAGGAAGTGTTAATTGATCAAAGCATAGAATTATTTATAAACAGGTGGCTTATTTTTCTCTACAAGGCTTGGAACGTTTCCGGAACTTTGTGGGGAGGAAGCTGCCTCCATGTACCCTTGCCCTTCTGCTGAAAGTAGGGGTTATTCTCCGGACTGGAGGCTAACAGCAGCCACCATTTATAGGAGGCTGTACTCTGCACTTTTTTTGAAACAGGATCTCACTATGTTGCCCAGGTTGGAGTGCAGTGGTACAGCCATGGCTCACTGCAGCCTTGATCTCCTGGGGTCAAGAGATCCTCCCACCTCAGTCTCCCAAGTAGCTGGGACTACAGGCATGTGCCTCTATACCTGGCTAATTTTTTTTTAATTTTTAGTAGAGATGGAGGTCTCCTTATGTACTCAGCACTTTAAAAGGATTATCTCACTTCGTTTTCCCAACAACCTATGAAATATGTACTATTATTCCCTATTTTGGAACCGAAAAAAAACAAAAAATCTGAGAAATGAAGAGATTAAGCATAGATTTGCCCAAGGTCAGATAGCTATCAATGCTGGAGCTGATGGGGCAATTCCTGAACTTTTAATAATTGTAGTATACTGCCTCCTCCTGTCAGAGGCTAACATCAGGTTTTTAACCCTCATCCCTGTCAGGAAGAGAAAAGGAAAAAGAAAATTAATATTCACTGCTGACACTTCAAGTGAATGGTTGAAAAAACTGATTCGGGCAGTAATCTTGTTTTCTTTCAACAGTTTTATTGAGATATAATTCACATATTTTACAATTTACCCATTTAAACTATACAATTTTGTGGTTTGTAGTACACTCCCAGAGTTGTGCAACCATCATCACCATTGGTTTTAAAACATTTTCATCATCCCCAAAAGAAATGCCACTGCTTACGGCCAGGTGCGGTGGCTCACGCCTGTAATCCTAGCACTTTGGGAGGCCGAGGCGGGTGGATCACGAGGTCAGGAGAGCGAGACCATCCTGGCTAACACAGTGAAACCCCGTCTCTACTAAAAATACAAAAAATTAGCCGGGCGTGGTGGCGGGCACCTGTAGTCCCAGCTACTTGGGAGGCTGAGGCAGGAGAATGGTGTGAACCCGGGAGGCGGAGCTTGCAGTGAGCCGAGATTGCGCCACTGCACTCCAGCCTGGGCGACAGAGCGAGACTCCATCTCAAAAAAAAAAAAAAAAAAAAAAGAAATGCCACTGCTATTAGCAGTCACCCCACATTCCTCCATCTCCGTCAGTCCCATACAGTATTGAGTCTCTTTCTATCTCTATATATTTGCCTATTCTGAACATTTCATATAGATAGAATCATATATTTGATCTTTTGTGAATAACTTCTTTCAGTAACTACTGATGGGGTTCAAGATATGCTATCCCAGAATATGACTGTAGGAGGCCAGAATATGCCACCCCAAAATATGCCTCTTTGGCAGAAGAATTGTTTTGAGCTGATTATTTGGAGAAACTGCAAATACAGGAGAAGTACAGAAAACAAGGGAAGTTACCCTTTTGTAAGAGAAATGTACATCTGTAAAGGAAATCTCCATTTACAGGGGTGTCTCCCTCTCTATACCAGGAAGAGAAGGATGACTCCCAATCACTAGAAACTCTTTTATGTTATAAATAGAGAAAGCACCAACTTAAATCTGCATAACAAACTTTACCTTTGTTTACTATGCTTTTCCTGGGCATCTCCCCATAACTAGCCTTCCCTTCCATGGTATTCATGCCTGAACTCAAAGCCACCTCTTTGGGATTTACTTATCTTCCCTTAGGTATCGCATGCACATACGAGGTATATATGTTAATAAACTTGTTTTTCTCTTAATAATCTGTCTTTGTTAAAAGGGTTTGTCTCAACTAAAAACACTGAAGGGTAGACAGGAAAATTATTGTTCAGGATTCCAGTTTTCTAAATTGAGGTTCAACGATGGAACTGGATTCAAATGATAAAATTGTATCCATTTATAAGAGATAACCTTAGGTGAAAAAAGTAGGATACAAAGCTCTCTCTCTCTCTCTCTCTATATATATATATATAAAGCAAACTAAATATGGCCTGAAAAGGACTCTGTAATTCTATATTTGAGTCCTTGTGGATGAACTGTAACCTAACTTAATAGACAAGATTGAAAACCCAACTTAGGAGTATGCACCTGTAACAATCACTGAGTCTTCGCCAATCCCAGCAGCCATATTTCAACCAGTCATACACTGCTGAGGGTTCAAACTGTGTGCAAATAAGGCAACTGCTGAACTGTAACGAATCCAGCTGTTTCTGTACCTCACTTTCAATTTCTGTAAGTCATTTTACTTTTTTTTGGTCTATAAATTTGTTCTGACCACAAGGCATCCCTGGAGTCTCTCTGAATCTGCTGTGATTCTGGGGGCTGCCCGATTCACAAATTGTTCATTTTTCAATTAGACTCCTTTAAATTTAATTCAGCTGACGTTTTTGTTTAAACAAGTGGTTTCAGAAGTGGGGTCTGAAGTACAGCTTCTAACGACCCCCAGGAGTGTTGAGTGAACAAGTAAGGTGCCCACAGGATCCACTTGTGTCCTCTGATCTCTCAGAGTGGCTGGTGAGCGTAAGTTCTCTCTTGGATTTTGGAGCCCCACGGATTTGCATTTTGAGCTCTCCAAGTTTCTTTGAGCAAATTTCTGATCCAAACTGGGTTTGGACGTCACAACAGAAACTGGGCTGGGTCCAGGAATGGATTTTATCTGGTAATTAATTGGCTTGGATCCAGTTAGAGGCCTCTTACATCTGACTGGGTCAGAAAGAAACTGACAGCAAATGGTAATATTTTAGGGGTATAAAATTTAGCTCTTAAAGATTTGCAAGGATTTTTTTGTTTGATCCCTTTGTTTCATTTTTCTTGCCCACTTAGGGAGGAAAAAATCACTGGCTAAGTTAATCAAGGGAATCTGAGAGCAAAGCCAATATTTTATGTAAAAATGGGATCCTTAACTTCTGAAAACCTGAGTTCCTGCTGGCTTATGCATTAGGCACAGGAGGCAGCAAAGTCTTACAGAAAACGACAAAATCTTACTAAAGGTAACTTACAGTAGAATGTTCTGAATAAACAACAATGCACTGAAGTGCATTTATAAATGAGAGTCTCCAAAAATTAAATCTGCTAATCTTTCAGCTTAGTTACTATCCCCATCCAAAGGAAACAGACTGCAGCACCAATTGGCTGACTTTGGATAAGTAATGGGGTACCTTTTACCTGAGTAAAGGAAGGGATTGGGGTAGAGGTCCTCCCCTCAGTAAAGTCCTTCTTGGTTAAAAATGGAATAAAGGTGACAGGGTCCAACCAAGGGCAAGTTTGAGTCCTGACAGTTCAATATTGAGTGCTAAGCAGAGTGGCTAATTTCTAGGTTTAGTCACATGTATATTCCTCTGGCCAGAATGAAAAATGTTAACTGGGTTACCCCACATAACCCCTTGGGTGGCAACCTGCAAAATTGAGAGGCTTTTGCTATGGATCCATGAAACAAAAAAGATGATTTTCCTTTATGATACAGCTTGGCCCCCAGGGTTATAGTGTAGCAAGCAGGGTCACTAGGGCCTCTCAGGGAAAAGGAATCCAGCAGTCTGGCCTGCCAGCAAAATCCTCTATAAAGTTTGGGTTAATACAAAAAAAGAATTCTGAGGCTGGTCTTAAGCTGTGAATCTAGTATGCTTTGCGTCTTTCTGTATTGTTTTGTCATAAAGAGGGGTACCTTAGGATAAAATGCATACCTAGGACCCCATAAGCCTGCTGTTCAAGACGGCCCAGAAAACTGGTCAGTTATGTCCTTGGGAGCTCGACCTTGTAACTACGTGACTGTGGTTTCTCTTTCCACAATGGCAGCCCGGGTTCAGGGTTCAATTCCCAGCTTAGGGAATGAGTACTTTCTGGTTTGAGATCTGCATGACCTTTATCATTTGTTGATTCTTTTTCCGTCCATGAACTATCTTAAATTTTCCTTTTTCTGAGCACAGAAATTGGTCATTTGGCCTAGCCAAAGTTGGGTAATAAAATATTCAAAAGGATTTTTTTTTTTTTAAAACAGCGCTATAGTTAAACATCAGCTTAATTACAAGCAGATATTCAAGCTCTAACAGCCTGGGACTCCTTGGGAAAAACAGGGTGCGCAGAAGACCCCGTTTCGGGGTAAAAAATAACAAACCTGTTTTCCTCATGGAACCCCCAGGAATTGCAAATGGACAGATCCACCCAAAATCTAAGGCTCTGTTCCTTTTGGGATCCAGGATCTGGTATAAAAATGGGACCCTTAATTTTTGGGGACCTGTTTTGCTTTCCAGCTGTGCCTGCTTATTATATTAGGCCTTAGAAACTGCATGCTTTCCTGGCCCTGTTCTTCCAAGGACTCCACCCTAAAGCCAGTAATCCAATTAAAAAAAATTAAAAACTGGCAAATGAAAAATCTTACAACTACTGGATCTTCTGTGTAGTTACATATGTATCGTGTGTGTAATGTTTATATAAAACAGCTCTAATTAATTGGCTTTAAGAATACACCCTTAAATATTTTCTCAGAAAAATAAAAACTGTAATGTTTTAGTTCATGTAACTTTAGTAATCTTTGAGAAATTAAAACTGCTTTTAAAAATTCTTCAATTTAGGCTGGGCGCGGTGGCTCACGCTTGTAATCCCAGCACTTTGGGAGGCTGAGGTGGGCGGATCATGAGGTCAGGAGATCGAGACCATGGTGAAACCCCGTCTCTACTAAAAATACAAAAAAATCAGCCGGGCGTGGTGGCAGGCGCCTGTAGTCCCAGCTACTCGGAGAGGCTGAGGCAGGAGAATGGCATGAACCTGGGAGGCGGAGCTTGCAGTGAGCCGAGATTGCGTCACTGCACTCCAGCCTGGGTGTCACAGCGAGACTCCGTCTCAAAAAAAATAAATAAATAAATAAATAAATAAATAAAAATTAAAAAAAAAAAATTCTTCAATTTACCTACTTTGGAGCATTATATTGTAGATAAGGCCCGGGGACATGTGGAATTAGCCATGCCCCCAGCTATGCAAAGAAGGTTATAAAGAAAAGAGATTTTACGTAAGAAAGGATTTTGTATGGGTAATTCTTGTCCTAAAGTAAATAACTGGTTGTTTAAAAAGAGGGATGTTTAGGATAAGTTGGAAAATCCACACATGACATAGATGGTCTGTGTTAAGTTGTGAAAGGATTCATGAAAGGAAATGTATGCACCAAAAGTAAAAGTTGCTAAGAGTCACCATTATAACATGTGATTGAGACTACTGAAAAAATAGTTTTACATGCAAGGTGTGTGAGGAGAATGAAATGTATATTTGGTAAAAGATTATAAGGCATGGGAATGTAAGTTTTTGCCTAGTTTGGAGGGTTAAAGGATTGTTTTAAATTAGATAAGAATAAGCTAAAGGTTTGAACAAGTTGTGGAAGGCTTGTAAAAATTAATCTTGTAAAAAAAATTCTCTGTGTGAACACCTTGACTAAATTTAAAGTAGTATTTTCTGGTTTTTCAGTAAATTGAACACAGAAATAAAAGCACAAACAAGGTTTTCTTAAAGCACTGATCTGCTCTTAAACAAAAATTTGTAAAGGGCTATCAAAGGTTTATGAAACTTAGCAATGCAGGCTCTTTTTTGGTTCCATATGAACTTTAAAGTAGTTTTTCCCAATTCTATGAAGAAAGTCATTGGTAGCTTGATGGGGATGGCATTGAATCTATAAATTACCTTGGGCAGTATGGCCATTTTCACGATATTGATTCTTCCTACCCATGAGCATGGAATGTTCTTCCATTTGTTTGTATCCTCTTTTATTTCATTGAGCAGTGGTTTGTAGTTCTCCTTGAAGAGGTCCTTCACGTCCCTTGTAAGTTGGACTCCTAGGTATTTTATTCTCTTTGAAGCAATTGTGAATGGGAGTTCACTCATGATTTGGCTCTGTTTGTCTGTTATTGGTATATAAGAATGCTTGTGATTTTTGCACATTGATTTTGTATCCTGGGACTTTGCTGAAGTTGCCTATCAGCTTAAGGAGATTTTGGGCTGAGACGATGGGGTTTTCTAGATATACAGTCATCTCATCTGCAAACAGGGACAATTTGACTTCCTCTTTTCCTATTTCAATACCCTTTATTTCCTTCACCTGCCTAATTGCCCTGGCCAGAACTTCCAACACTATGTTGAATAGGAGTGGTGAGAGAGGGCATCCCTGTCTTGTGCCAGTTTTCAAAGGGAATGCTTCCAGTTTTTGCCCATTCAGTATGATATTGGCTGTGGGTCTGTCATAGATAGCTCTTATTATTTTGAGATACGTCCCATCAATACCTAATTTATTGAGAGTTTTCAGCATGAAGTGTTGTTGAATTTTGTCAAAGGCCTTTTCTGCATCTATTGAGATAATCATGTGGTTTTTGTCATTGGTTCTGTTTATATGCTGGATTACATTTATTGATTTGCATATGTTGAACCAGTCTTGCATCCCAGGGATGAAGCCCATTGCCAAGTCAATCCTAAGCCAAAAGAACAAAGCTTGGAGGCATCACGCTACCTGACTTCAAACTATACTACAAGGCTACAGTAACCAAAACAGCATGGTACTGGTGCCAAAACAGAGATATAGACCAATGGAACATAACAGAGCCCTCAGAAATAATGCCGCATATCTACAACTATCTGATCTTTGACAAACCTGACAAAAACAAGAAATGGGGAAAGGATTCCCTATTTAATAAATGGTGCTGGGAAAACTGGCTAGCCATATGTAGAAAGCTGAAACTGGATCCCTTCCTTACACCTTATACAAAAATTAATTCAAGATGGATTAAAGACTTACATGTTAGACCTAAAACCATTAAAATCCTAGAAGAAAACCTAGGCAATACCATTCAGGACATAGGCATGGGCAAGGACTTCATGTCTAAAACACCAAAAGCAATGGCAACAAAAGTCAAAATTGACAAATGGGATCTAATTAAACTAAAGAGCTTCTGCACAGCAAAAGAAACTACCATCAGAGTGAACAGGCAACCTACAGAATGGGAGAAAATTTTTGCAATCTACTCATCTGACAAAGGGCTAATATCCAGAATCTACAATGAACTCAAACACATTTACAAGAAAAAAACAACCCCATCAAAAAGTGGGCAAAGGATATGAACAGACACTTCTCAAAAGAAGACATTTATGCAGCCAAAAGACACATGAAAATATGCTCATCATCACTGGCCATCAGAGAAATGCAAATCAAAATCACAATGAGATACCATCTCACACCAGTTAGAATGGCAATCATTAAAAAGTCAGGAAACAACAGGCGCTGGAGAGGATACGGAGAAATAGGAACTCTTTTACACTGTTGGTGGGACTGTAAACTAGTTCAACCATTGTGGAAGTCAGTGTGGTGATTCCTCAGGGATCTAGAACTAGAAATACCATTTGACCCAGCCATCCCATTACTGGGTATATACCCAAAGGATTATAAATCATGCTGCTATAAAGACACATGCACACATATGTTTATTGCAGCACTATTCACAATAGCAAAGACTTGGAACCAACCCAAATGTCCAACAATGATAGACTGGATTAAGAAAATGTGGCACATATACACCATGGAATACTATGCAGCCATAAAAAAGGATGAGTTCATGTCCTTTGTAGGGACATGGATGAAGCTGGAAACCATCATTCTCAGCTAACTATCACAAGGACAAAAAACCAAACACTGCATGTTCTCACTCATAGGTGGGAACTGAACAATGAGAACATATGGACACAGGAAGGGGAACATCACACACTGGGGCCTGTTGTGGGGTGGGGGGAGGGGGAAGGGATAGCATTAGGAGATATATCTAATGCTAAATGACGAGTTAATGGGTGCAGCACACCAACATGGCACATGTATACATATGTAACAAACCTGCACGTTGTGCACATGTACCCTAAAATTTAAAGTATAATAAAAAAAAAAGGTTTATAAAAATCTCACCTTATGGTCAAACTAAGATTGGAAAGATTTGTCTTTAAGGTTTTATTAAAAATTGGGGTTGACATTAATAGTACAGTAATACAACAGTGAAATTTGGCTCTCTTGAACAAGATTTTCATGTAATATTAAAAGATAATGAAACACTTTTGTCTGCCTTTTACTTAATTATTATTATTATTATTTTTTTTGAGACAGTTTCACTCTTGTTGCTCAGGCTGGAGTGCAATGGCGTGATCTTGGCTCACCGCAACCTCCTCCTCCCGGGTTCAGGCAATTCTCGTACCTCAGCCTCCCAAGCAGCTAGGATTACAGGCATGTGCCACGATGCCCAGCTAATTTTTTTATTTTTAGTAGAGACGGGGTTTCACCACATTGGCCAGGATGATCTTGATCTCTTGACCTTGTGATCCACCCGCCTTGGCCTCCCAAAGTGCTGGGATTAGAGGCGTGAGCCACTGTGCTTGGCCTTTGTTTGCCTTTAAATAAACTACCAAAAAAGAGGCGGGGGAAAGACAAGAGACAGATGATTCGGAAAATTGAGTCTTCACTCTATCAATGAGTAAAGGTTTTTAGCTTTTAAAAAATTTTTGACGGCTGCTCGCGGTGGCTCACGCCTGTAATCCCAGCACTTTGGGAGGCCGAGATGGGTGGATCACGAGGTCAGGAGATCGAGACCATCCTGGCTAACACGGTGAAACCCCGTCTCTACTAAAAATACAAAAAAATTAGCTGGGCATGGTAGTGGGCACCTGTAGTCCCCGCTACTCAGGAGACTGAGGCAGGAGAATGGCGTGAACCCAGGAGGCGGAGCTTGCAGTGAGCTGAGATTGCGCCACTGCACTCCAGCCTGGGCGACAGAGCATCTCGAGACTCCGTCTCAAAAAAAAAAAAAAAAAATTTGACTCATCATTGTGGCTACATGAATGACTTATTGGTAACCTGGAATTCTATTTCATAGTATCAAGTGTTTTAAACCTTTAACATATTTGATGGGGTACCAAAATCAAATTTCAGCTTCCAAATTGCCTTTTCTTTCCTCTAACATTGAAATGCTACAGAGGGCCCCTAAAGCATCCAAAAGAGAGGTAAACAGATTTGACATGTTACATGGAAGGCACTGTCAAAAAATAAAAAAAAAAGTTTAATCTTCTTCAGATTATATTTTAGTGAGTGATATTAACATGTTACAAAGTTGTATGAGATCTCTAAAATTCTAATATGTCTGAGTATATGCTATTAATCATAATTGTGGTTATTATGTTAAGTTATTGTAGACCACAGAAATTTGTAGACCAAATTTCCTTGTCAATTGTGTTTTCATCTATGATGATTTAAAGTCATTCCCACAGTTAATTGCTTAATGCTGATGCAGTTTCTGAAAACTTCATGAGCACACAAAATCCTAGAATATGGTGTCTTTTAGGAGGTTCAGGAAAGGATGAAAAGGATCCTAAAAAGCACTCTTAAATACAGGTTTCTAATAACTTCAGAATCATATCATTTGAACTGGGTAAGAATTCCTGGAACTTTAATGAAAAGATGGACTGGTTTATAAAACTGCTAACCCAAGCAGAACAAAAATTAATTAAATATCAAGAAAATACTTTGCCAGATTTTAATGCAAAATCAGCTGATACTGAAATTGTTTAGATACACAATTTGAATGAACTCTAAGGTCTAAGTCAAATTACCCAAGGATAACCCATCAGTTATCAGTGCTATTCACCTAGTTTGAAGAAACAACTGGTATTCAAGAGGACGTAAGTATAATGTTAATTAAGCATGGACTCATGGAGAACCAGGATGGGCACCTTGTCCTTCCTGAGTCCTTAAAGCATTCCATGACTCGTCATGGAGAAGATAAAATGATCCCAATTGAATATATTGGTGTGGTAACTTACAAATTGCTAAAATAGTTTATAAACAATGTTTGGTCCTATATTCCTAGGAAAACAATCAAAGCTTCAAGTACATCTGGTCACCTGATGGGCCATTTAAACATTTTATAAAAAGATTTCATTCAACTGTTATTTTCAATGCATGTTTTCTGGTTGTATAAAAGGTCTCCCATGCAAGAGGACTAATGTTATAACACTAGGTTATTATGCCACAGTGTATTTTCACCAGGTAAATAAAGCTTTTTTATGGTTCACTGAGGACAGTCAACCCCTTCACAATCTAGAACCCAAAGACTGGATCATCTAAGAACATCAGAGAGACTGTCCTTGCCATCCACATTGCAGCAAAACTTTGGAACACTGAATTTTGGATTCATAATCTCACAACTGAGAAGGGTCCCTCCTCACTCTTAAAAATGTACACTCATTGAAACCCTTAGGGTAAAGCTAACCAGGTAAGTCTCTCCCCAGAAGATGGCATCCTTGATGTGAACAGCTTTTCCCATGATCACAGATCAAGGCTTCTTCTATCATAAGACTCTTATCTTTGAATATTTTTTCTTGTTTATGCTTCTATGAACAACAGAAATGAAAACGGGGTCTGTTGTGTGCACTTATAAGGTATACTTTTATTTGTGAAGGATTTTGCAGCCAGCCTTATTCTTGGATAACCTTATACTTTGTAAGGTAAAAGATGAAGGCCCAATGTAGGTGAGAAACTTCAATGGTACATATGTTGCCTCATCATCAGTCAGAAACAACATTAATTCACTCTTCTTAACTCACATCATGAATTAAAGAGAACACTGCCAGGAAGCTTTCACTCTTCTAGAAGGGCATCATTTGTTAGGTCCTTTGTCCATGATTTGGAATAAAAAAGGCAATGATTACAAACGTATCCCACATAATTGGCTCTATAGCAGATTCTTCTGTAAAGGCTATGGTTACACAACAGACTTTAAATTCTCTTGTGAAAGTTAAGCTAAGTAATAGAATTGGCTAAAAGAAAAGTATCTGTGTATGTGCAGCTGTTGGCACTTGTGTCCTATGGAGAAAAAATCTGGTATTATAGAGATTCAGTTGTAGAGGATTAATGAAGAGACTGCTTAGTTAAGTGAGTAGACTGGTTAGCTCATTCTTTGATCTATTTGATTTTAGGTGGTTTGGTTTATGCGGACCCTGGGTAAGGAGCATACTCCAAACTCTTGGTATTATCCCCCCAATAGTCATAATAATAGTCTCCCTGGTGCACTCTGTTCTTTCAAAGGTTTTAAATGTTTGCATACAGCCATCTCCAGAATGTCAAATGGTCTCTCTTCAACTGGAATGACAAGAGCTGAAAGAAATATTATAGGACACCATAACCTATGAATGACATGCTGAGACTGGAAACCCAAAATGATGGTAACTGAGGGTGGCACTAAGGCCCTAAGTTCTGGTTACACTCACCTAAGTGAAACCTGGTCAAAAGGGGGAATTTTTTAAAACAAAACGATGGGAGGCCATTGTTTGGACTGAGCTCATGTACTAGGCCCCAAAAGACCAAACCAAACAAAAATGGAGTCGCTCACACTAAATGTGACACAATCAAACTAAGACTTGAAAGAAACATAGATCCTAGACAGAAAGGACCAGGTTTTGTTTTTCTCCTGCAAACAGTACATTCCAGCATAAAAAGGTACCCACTACTCAGTCTCTGTGCCTATCTTTGCAAGACTCACTGTTCTACTGTTTCCCAGTGGGTTTCAAGACCAAATGAAGTACATTTATGATGGTAATACTGACATCAGTGACTAAAGTTTTAGTCAATCTCTCAAAATTAAGAAAATGACCAAAAGGGGGGAATTGTTAAAGCAAACTAAATATGGCCTGAGAAGGACTCCATACTTCTATATTTGAGTCTTTGTGGATGAACTACAACCTAACTTAATAGGTAGACAAGATTGAAAACCTAACTTAGGAGTATGTGCCTGTTACAATCGCTGATTCTTGGCCAATCCCAGCAGCCATACTTCAACCAGTCATATACTGCTGAGTGTTCAAACTGTGTTCAAATAAGGCAAATGCCAACCTGTAACCAATCCAGCTATTTCTGTACCTCACTTCTGATTTCTGTATGTCACTTATTGTCTACCAATTTGTTCTGACCACGAGGCACCCGTGGAGTCTCTCTGAATCTGCTGTGATTCTGGGGGCTGCCCAACTCACGAATCGTCCATTGCTCAATTAAAGTCCCTTAAATTTAATTCGGCTAAAGTTTTGTTCTTTTTTTTTTTTTTTTGAGATGGAATCTTGCTCTGTCGCCCAGGCTGGAGTGCAGTGGCATGATCTCAGCTCACTGCAAGCTCTGCCTCCTGGGTTCACACCATTCTCCTGCCTCAGCCTCCCGAGCAGCTGGGACTACAGGCGCCCGCCACCATGCCTGGCTAATTTTTTGTATTTTTAGTAGAGATGAGGTTTCACTGTGTTGCCAGGATGGTCTCGATCTCCTGACCTCGTGATCCGCCTGCCTTGGCCTCCCAAAGTGTTGGGATTACAGGCGTGAGCCACTGCACCCGGCCCTGAAGTTTTTCTTCTAACAATATATAATACAGGTTAAACGTCCCAAATCCAAAACTCCAAAATCTGAAATCCTCCAAACTCCAAAATTCTTTGAGCACTGACAAAGGAAACGCTCACTGAAGCATTTCAGTTTGCAGATTTTCAGATTAGGGAAGCTCAACTAGTATAACACAAATATTCAAAAATCCAAAATTCAAAATACTTCTGGTTCCAAACATTTCAGATAAGGAATACTCAATCTATAATACCATTTTATGCACAAAAGACAAAGAACCATAATATTACCCAGTTTTTTCCATAGGTATCTTTCACCTCCAAGTACGGTCTCAAAAGAATGCACATGACCATGTGCAGGAGAATCATCCAGGTTGCATATTTAAAAAGCATATCTCAGAACCACAAAATCAGGTGCTTTGAGTGAGGCTCAAGAATCTGCATTTCTTTATAAAAAGTAAGTACCCAAAGTTTACAAACCACTGTAAGGATAAAAAAAATGGGTGATTTTATTTCTTTCTTCTTTATACTTGGGTCTTCTACATTTTTCTACAGAAAACATATACAGCTAGTCCCCATACAATGGTTTGACTTACGATTTTTCTACTTTATGATGGTGCAAACGTGCTACACATTCAATAGAAACTGTACTTCAAGTACCTATACAACTATTCTGCTTTTTACTTTAAAAGTAAGCCTAATCAGCCGGGTGTGGTGGCTCACGCCTGTAATCCCAGCACTTTGGGAGGCCAAGACAGGTGGATCATGAGGTCAGGAGATCGAGACCATTCTGGCTAACACAGCGAAACCCTGTCTCTGCTAAAAATACAAAAAAATTAGCTGGGCGTGGTGGTGGGCGCCTATAGTCCCAACTACTTGGGAGGCTGAGGAAGGAGAATGGCATGAACCTGGGAGGTGGAGCTTACAGTAAGTCGAGATCACGCCACTGCACTCCAGCCTGGGCAACACAGCAAGACTCTGTCTCAAAAACAAATAAATGACAATAAAATAAATAAGCCTATTCAACACTTTATTATGAAATAGGCTTTGGTTAGATTATTTTGCCCAACTATAGACTAATGTAAGTGTTCTGCTCACGTTTAAGGTAGGCTAAGCTATGATGTTCAGTAGGTTGGATGTATTAAATGCATTTTTGACATAATATTTTCAACTTATGATGGGTTTATTGGGGTGTAATCCCATTGTAAGTCAAGGAGCATCTGTATTTCTTTTATAATTGGGTAGGGGAGGATGAGGGGGTAAGCTGTTTTGTTTTGATAAAGCCAGGGAAATGGTGAAGGAGGGAAAGAGCTTGTTTCTCCTTTTTCTCCTGCCCAAGTGTCCAGAGAGGATAAAAAGGGGCCACATTTACTCCTTCCTAGAGCAGGCCTGAGGGAGCACAGGTATTTTTCCCAATTAGTGTCCTTCACTAATCAGGTCAAACTGTGGAAGCACTTGCCTCAGTTCTTCATTTAGCAAGGGCTAAATGCTCTGAGGGTTATGGCTTTTTTGCCATCTCCCCACATTTTCTGTTGGAAAAGGCCATTCTCCAGTCCTGGTTCTCTGGAGTTGTGGGAGACTGTGCTACGGCACAGGATCCCAGTACAGGGAGGTAAAAGAAGAGTGTGAAGAAAAAATAATCAGTTAAGGGTCACATTGCTAGGGATGCCAGGCTATATATACATCTATTTACCCATGGATTCAATAACAGTGTATGGGTGAAGAACATGAAGTAAGACAAATCTCGAGTTAAGCCCTGGTCCCATCACTTACTAGCAAGCTATTTAACCCCTTGAAGTATCAGAATGCTCGACCATAAAACAAGACGAATACTTATTTTTATAGGGTTGCTGTAACAGATAATACATATCAATTACTATGTGCCAGGCTCCATGCTAATAAGGGCTGAAGATACAGGGATAAAATAAATATAACTCATGATCTCCAAAATTCCCTACTTACAACTTTTTAAATGAAAAGTCCAGAAATAGGTCAATAATTCTAATAACTCATCAACCACAGGAACACTTCTATATGTAACAACTTGATAGCTTAGGCATCTCAATTCTCTGCTTCGGCTGGTTGAATAAACAGTGCCCCAGTGAATACTTCTTTTTTGGCACAGGGCAAGGATCAAGATGATGCCTGGCTTGACCCTTGTTAATAATAGGACACAATAATAAGAACTTCAAATTAGGTTTTGCTTATATTCATCACTACCTGTACATTTAAAATTTATATTTTTTGACAAGAATCTGATTATCACAGAAGAGTGAAGGACTGGGCTGTGTTCCATGCCAATGATACCAGCTATGAAAAATGATTGCAGAGTTCTTTTGCAATTATAAAATGCTACATAAATGCCGAAATAAAAAAAGAAAACCATTCTTGGGTTTATTTAACTAATTTCATGTTGGTAGATAATTTTTTGGTTTCACACTTCAGTAAGAATACCTCTAGAGGCTAGAGGAAACAAAAGGAAAAAAACCTGCTGTTTCAGGAAGCCTTAGGTATGATCAGATCCCATGTTTAATCCCACTCCAGTCACACAGAATAATGTGAGCCACTTGGCTCAAGTTTTAAGATGCTTCTTTTTTGAGAATATAAGATTAGTATGAATTCACGACACACAACTGTGTTAACTGTTTGCTTCAAGCACACCAGTTACAGGAAACAATGAACAGTGCATATCAGAGGAAAAGAAAAGCAATCAATACATAATAGAGAGAAAGTGGCTGTTATTAACTACATAATAAGAGGTTAGTTTGATTGAGCTTAGCATGTTGTACTTTTGGTTCAATGCTTTCTGAGGACTGGGCAGGGGGAAGGGAGGAAAGGGAATCAATGTGTTTTCTAAGCCTAGGTTACCTCTGAGTAAACTGTGAAAGGTAACTGCATAGTCACTACAAAGGAAAGCTGTGAAGATAAAGAAATAAGAAAGCTTTAAATTTCTTAAAAATCCAAGTACAGACACACATATACACACATACTCCTGACTGATTACATTCTAAAATTTCCCTAAAGCCTACCATAAATGTACTCAGTCTACAGATAAGAATCCTGCTTGTGCAATAGGTGTTTCAGAAA
Source organism: Symphalangus syndactylus (assembly GCF_028878055.3). Lineage (NCBI taxonomy): Eukaryota > Metazoa > Chordata > Mammalia > Primates > Hylobatidae > Symphalangus > Symphalangus syndactylus. The sequence continues at coordinate 20,648,004 of NC_072428.2, forward strand.
AGTTTGGCTGGAGAAAAAAAAAGTTTGCAAACTAAACCAAGTCAAACACATTAGGACAGCGTATTATGTAAAAGACCACTTCCTACTAATCCTTTTGACAAACTAAAGATTGTTTGTTATTAAAAGTAATCTTCTTCCACGATATAGAGGGTTCTAGATGCCCAGAGGTATGTACCCTTTAAAACAGGGCTCACCACAGCAACATCCAGGCACAAAACTTCATTTGGTCTTGTGCCCTGTTTCTTAACCATCACTGGCTCTGATTCCTCTCCTCAGGCTCACCCATAATGCCTGGTTGTTCCTGATTTTCCTCTGGTTTTAGAACTCAGCCTACACCTCAACCATGGCAGGGAGCTTTGATCATCCTCCTAAATCCCGACCAGGATCCCTTTCCCTCTTTTTGGCTTTGCTACTTCTCTGTTGGAAGTGACAGCGTAAAGCAGTCCTGTCCTTTTAGCCTGAGCTGACTTCCCAACCAACCTCTTTTTCCCCTCCCTACTCCTTTCCTACCTCTGTTCAACTTGTTTGTTTCATAAGCCTAGATTTTTATCTACCTTTTTGCCAAAGTTGAAATCACCTGGACTTATTTCTAGGGGCTCTTCTACTTGTTCAAAGAAGTGAAAAAAAATCATTAACAAACATAGAGGAAAACAGCTAAGGTACAGCACAAAGGTTCTCAAAGTGTGGTACTTGAACCAGCAACATCAGCATCACCTGATAATTTCACAGAAATGAACATTGTCTAGCCACCCCAGGCCAACTGAATAAAAAACTCTGGAGGTGGGCACAGCACTGTATATTTTAATACGTCTTCTGGGTGATTTTCATGCACACTGAAGTTTAAGAACTTCTGAGTCTGGAAGAAAAGAAGATGTCTGACAAATGTTTTGGATAAAATGAGGTATCTCATTAAACAGAATCAAATCTATATTATTGACATAGAATAACATCTAAGATATTCTACATAAAGGAAAAAGCAATTGTAAAACCATGGGTATAATTTTGTAAAAAAATTTTGAAAATGTACTTCTACACAGAAAAATGTCTAGAAGGTTACATACTAAACTGTTAACAGTGGCTAACTTAGGAGAGATTTTACTTTTTCTTCATGAATATCTGTATTTTTAAATCTATAAGCATGTATTATTTTATAATTTAAAAAAATGATTAATTTAGACATCTTCTACTGCTCTCTAGCAAAACTCAAGAGGTAAAAATTAACTCATTCCCCAAGAGGCTTCAGTGTCTGGACTAATCAAGCTTTGTGATGCTTTAGGGAATTCTAGAGGAAGTGAAGCAGAGATAGTGCTCAGTCCTCCATGACTCAATCAGTGCTTCTATGTAAAGCCTCTGTGCCAGGAAATGACAAGTCACAAAGCCTAAGAGATGTCTGCCCTTCTTAAATAGGCCAACTCAAAAAGGGGATGGTGGGGCTCTGTGGGAAAACAGAACAGACAAAAACTTAAGGGTTGTCTTGGAAGACACCAACTTATTTCTAGGAAAATCTTCTTTGTGCAGAAATTATATATTTAAGTGGCCCATTTTTTACCCCCATTCCTGACCTGGCAGTCATTCTGCAATTACGTTCACCCTTCTTCAAGCTGGCTCCAAGTATATACAGCACATGCTTGTGGTAGACTAAAAAGGGGCTTGAAAATAAAATAGGTTGGTAGTAAACAATCCAGGGCAAATAAAAAGAATGTAAAAAAGAGGTGCAGGTATAGACACATACCCAAGATCAAGTCAGGTCCTTACAAATATCCTTTACCTTATGATGCATCAAGGGAAAACCCTGACACTTCCAGGGATTCCTCTCATGCAACCACTCAATCCTTTCACTTTCTGGCAAGCTTTCCATCAGAAGCACTACATGCATTCATAACAGATCCCAAAGCACTTTACCTGTATTATAGTCATACATAGAGAAACTCAGTGTGATTTGTACACATCCGCTCCCTCTTCACTGCCCTGCTAATTATAAGTTTGGTGGAAACAGAATATGGTTGTCTCCTGCAGAACAGGAGTTGCCCCAGAAACCAGAGAAACTTGGTAAGAAAAGCTTTCAGTAACTTTTAATAAGTGGTTAATCCTAACTAAAGGAAAAACTTTTATCAGGGGTCCTCCTACTTTGAGCTAGGAAAGTTGATAAAGGTTACCCCAATTTTTTCTATCTACCAAGATACTCTCTACTTCTGGAACCCTAACTACACCAGAAGACAAGAGATCTTACCAATGTCCCCAATATTTTCATTGCCATATGAAGAGAAATTTATTTTTGTGGCTGCAGCCCCCTTTTGAAGAGCCCACCAGTCTATGGCTCTGCCACATATTGTTTCAATTTAGAAAACTGCAGCACAATGTGATCATGTGGCAGAAATGAGATAAAATCCAGTGCTTGGTTTGCAACATGACGTAAGATAAAGAGTACAGGCACTGGAGTCAGAGTTTGAATTCCACATCTATATTACATTAGATTTGGGCAGATGATTCTACCTTTCTAAACCTCAGTGTTCTTATCAATAAAGTAGGAAGAAAATGCTACTTTACAGTGTTGTTAAATAATTAAAAGTATTTAAGGGGAGAGCAGAAATGAGAAGTTAGCATTTAATGCGTACAGAATTTCAGTTTGGGATAGTAAAAAAGCTGTAGAGATGGACAGTGGTGATGGTTGTACAACAAAGTGTGGTCAGGTGTGGTGGCTCATGCCCATAATCCCAGCACTTTGGGAGACTGAGGTGGGCAGATCACTTGAGGTCAGGAGTTCGAAACCAGCCTGGCCAACATGGTGAAACTCTGTCTCTAGTAAAAATACAAAAAGGTAGCTAGGTGTGGTGGCGTGTGCCTGTAGTCTCAGCCAGTCAGGCGGCTGAGGCAGGAGAATCACTTGAACCTTGGAGGGAGAGGTTGCAGTGAGCCGAGATCATGCCACTGTACTCCAACCTGGGCATCAGAGCGAGACTCCGTCTCAAAAAAACAAAAAACAGAAACAAACAAACAAAAAACCAAAGTGAATGTACTTAATGCCATTGAACTGTACACTCAAAAATGGTTAAAATTTTGTATGTATATTTTAGCACAATTATGTAAGATTCCTAGCAAAGTGCCTGGCTCTCAGTAGATACTCAAGAAATGCTAGTCCCATTCCTCTTAAAAAAAAAAAAAAAAAAAAAAAAGAACCTACAGTAAAATAAAATCATGCTCCTTTCCCTATTTAATTGTGAGAAACTTTGATTCTAAGGCAAAGCTAGCCGGCCCCAATACCAGGTAGTGCCACAGTAAATGTCTGGGTAGGAAGGAAAAGGAAGTCTGTTCAGTTCCCTTTACCTCCACCCTGTTATGGTGTCTCCCAGAATATCAATCCTCTAGACCCTAACATATTGAAATAAAAAAAAAAAGCTGGGACACTTAAACCAGTTTCCAAACCAGACTTCAGGTCATGAGGAAAAAAGTATTCTGAGTGGCAGCTGGCTCCTGGAAGCAGTGGAGAGATAAGACGCTAGTGCTGAACACCAACTAGATGAGTCTGGATCCTATGCCAGTCCCTGGCATTAAGATGATGTGTACTTCTCAGCTGGTGCGGTGGCTCACACCTGTAGTCCCAGCACTTTGGGAGGCCAAGGCGGGCGGATCACGAGGTCAGGAGTCCTAGACGAGCCTGACCAACATGGTGAAACCCCGTCTCTACTAAAAATACAAAAATTAGCAGGGCATTGTGGCGCACGCCTATAATCCCAGCTACTCAGGAGGCTGAGGCAGGAGAATGGCTTGGACCTGTGAGGCGGAGGCTATAGTGAGCCAAGATTGCACCACTGCACTCCAGCCTGGGCAACAGAGTGAGACTCTGTCTCAAAAAAAAAAAAAAAAAAAAGATGATCTGTATTTCTCTCAGACACCTCTGGCTGCATCTAATGGACACAGAGGACCAAAGATTCAAAGACCCCTGGTAAAGGATTAAAAATGCACTTGTCTGCAGTTCAGGGAAAACAATGAATGATTATGTGTTCTAAGTCATAAAATAGAGAAGGGGAAAAATAGATGACTTATCTCTAGGCATATCAGGACACTGTTTCTGATGGGCAGGCTTAATTAAATCTTAATGCAATATTCAGAGAGATGATCATCAATACCTCACAATTTTAGCTCAAGGAGAATGAAATGCTTGGGGTACCAACACTCAATCAATTCCAAACAATACTTACTTTAGGGTCTGAGCTCTTGAACTTCAACCTTTCCACCAATTCAATCATAGCTGCCTTCAGTCCACCTGAGTCTTTGCTCTAGAAGAAAGAAAAGTGAGGGGTCACTAGACAGCATTTTGTTGCTCTCTCAAACACAAACACCATTTCGGAAGACAATGAAATAGAAAGCAATTTTTTCTTAGCAGCCAAGAGAGCTAAACAACTAAAGAGAGGTGCATTGCCCCTCTTTCCCTTCTCTATGGACAAAGAGTGTCAGGACATAAATTGCCCAGTGACTGGCACAACTATATGGAATGACAATTAAACACCATTTGTATAGGCTGACTCACTGCTTCATCTCAGGCTCAACTGTGCTGGTGTTCACCACAGCTCTACAAAAGACAGTTCCACACAAGATGTCTATTTTACAGACTAGTAATTTTTATTTTAAATCTTTATGCATCAGATACAGAAGTATGCAAAATTAAATATACTTATAAAAATTAAAACAAAGAAAAGAGTCTGAAATTTAATTACGAATGGAACTGTAGTGTGCTGATTAAAAACACAGGTTTTTTAACTGGGTGTGGTAGCTTGCACCTGTAATTTCAGCTACTCAGGAGGCTGAGGCAGGAGCATTGCTTGAGGCCAGGAGTTCAAGACCAAAAAACCACAAAACTCACAGGTTTTTGAGTCAGACATATAAGTTCCAATTTTGGATTTGCCATTAACTAGTTGATTAATTTCAGGCAAATTACTAAATGTCTCAAAACCTTCTCCCCTTTCTATAAAATAGTGATAATAAACTGGGCTATTTTGGGGCCTAATTGAAAGTGTTTTAAAAGATATTAGCACAGTATGTGGCACACAGTGAGTGCTCAAAAATTTCATATGCTATTACTATTATTACAGTATAATGATTTAGAATAGCACAGCACAATAAAAGACTAATGTGAGCCCCAAATGCAAGTGTATGTATATAATTTTATAATTGCCACAATTAAAAAGTAAAATTGATTTTGATATATTTTACTTAACTCAATATATTCAAAATATCATTACAACATGTAATTTCGACATGAGATTTTTTTTTCATGCTAGGTCTTTGAAATCTAGTATTTCACAATTACAGCCCAATCAATTTAAACCAGCCACATTACAAGTGCTCCAAAGCCACATGTGACTAGTGACTACTATATTGGTCAGTACAGATTTAGAGCACAGACTAGAGCCCTAGTGCCATTAGTCACACACTAGCTGTGTGACCTTAGGCAAGTTACTTAGACTCTCTATGCCTCAATTTCTTTATCTGTAAAATAGAGCCAATAACTATCTATTTCATACGACTGTAGTAAGATTAAATTAGTTGATGTATGTCAAGGTACTCAGAACAGAGCCTGACATATGGTAAATAAAAAAGGAAGTATGAAACAGTTTTATTACTATCTGTCTCCCTCGTGATATTTTCAGTTCCTTAAGGGTAAGAACTGTATTTTTTTATATCCCTGTAACTCTTATGCCCAGCATCTAGATGTTGTAAAAAGTCTGAACAAATCAATGAATGTGTTCACTGCAGCTCTACAAAAGACATGAATGCCATAATAATAATACATTATATTATACATAGGACAATCTAAAATCACAGGAATTCATTTATTTTCTTATCTCAACAACTCTATGAGATAGGTAGGAACATTCATTTTACCAATGAGGGAAAGGAAGCACAAAGAGGTAAAATCACTGTCATTTCTATGGGGTAGGGACAACAAAGAAGTACAAGAATAAACAGATACTGCAAATATCTCTTACTCAAAATTGGCCTCTGGATCCATGATAACATATCTTCCAAATTTACAGAATTAATTTCAATTCCTCCAAAATAGGAAATACCTAATAAGATTCCACTATATAAATTAAAATATACTAAAGGGTCAACTTTTCCCCCTCTGACCTCTCTTGCCTCTCAAGTCTACACAGTAAAAATCAGACACAACATGACTACAACCAATATCTACTTTAGATGTGTTCACCAAACACAGCTTAGATCACATTTCCATTTTAGCAAAGGTTCTAAATTTTAATAAGTTCTATTAGCAAAGGTTCTAAATTTTAATAAGTTCTATTTTTTAAAATGATGGGGCCGGGCGCGGTGGCTCACGCTTGTAATCCCAGCACTTTGGGAGGCCGAGGCGGGCGGATCACGAGGTCAGGAGATCGAGACCACAGTGAAACCCCGTCTCTACTAAAAATACAAAAAAAAAAAAAAAATTAGCCGGGCGTGGTGGCGGGCGCCTGTAGTCCCAGCTACTCGGAGAGGCTGAGGCAGGAGAATGGCGTGAACCCGGGAGGCAGAGCTTGCAGTGAGCCGAGATTGCGCCACTGCACTCCAGCCTGGGCGACAGAGCGAGACTCCGTCTCAAAAAAAAAAAAAAAAAAAAATAAAATAAAATAAAATAAAATGATGGTTTACAACTCCCCTATATCCTCCACTAATTTTAGTCTTTAATCTCTGTAGTCTCATAGCAGATAGTTGAGAAAAGGAACTTAGAGGTCGTATACCAGGGAGCAGGTGAGACCTGAAGTGCCTAAAAAAGGGTTAAGTTGCCAGAAACAATCCTGCCTTTACGAGATGATCAGACAATAAAGCCTGTCTGGTGATATCATTCCTCTAACCTGCTTCTCATTGGCTGAACAAGCAGGTCACTTGTCCCTGGAAAGCTCTCTTCCCCCACATCCCAGCTGCCAGCGCCCATTTTAAGCTCTTCGGCAAGAGCTCTGATATATTATGACGTTCCCCCTGGCTCTAGAGAACAGAAAGGAATGCACCAAACTGTGCCTTAAAACCTTCAGAAAAGAATAAAATGACAACGAAGGAATCCCTAAGAAGCAGACAGCCTGTCTGCAAGCAGATGTGCCTCGTGTGGATGGATAAGGGAACCCTTAGCCTTCTTTCATAAAAATTCAGTGTCAGCAGAATCCTTCTTCCTTTTCACAGAGCAGCAGCAGCATCGCCTAACCAGGGAAGAGACAGAGGAGAGACAACTTAAGAGAGCCTCCCTTCAGGAAACTCACCTGTTCCACCTCCCCACCCCACTCTCTGTGAATTATTCGCCAAGATTAACTGGGCTCTATGATGAGCCTGCTATACTCAGTCTCTAAATCAGTGGTGAAGAAAACCTTTCCCAAAGGCTTTTTAAAAAATCTACAAAATAAGCAGGTGGTCAGAAGGGAGAGGCTCCTCGGGGCAGACCTGACCCTGACAGCTGCAGAGCTGGGGAAAGAGTCCAAATGGAGGACTCTGGCCCCAATCTACTCCCACCACTTTCCCCACATTCCAGTCCCTTCCTGCACCCCAAGGGGCCTTGTGCACAGGTGTTCAAGCTAGCATGTCCAAGCTGAGAATACCCCTCTTGGTCACCCATGATACACATGTGGGACCTAGGGATACATGTATCAGAAACTGGTCCATCTTCAGGCAGATGGACTCAGGAAGAGGCTCTGCAGGCCCTGGAAGCAAGCTCAGGACATTTTACCAGGTAATTCTTGGGTAGCTAGGTACTTGAAGAGTGGTACGGAGGGGGACAGGCATGGCTACAGGAGGGGTCTTCAAAAGCATGGGACATAGCCCAGCTACTCGGGAGGCTGAGGCAGGAGAATTGCTTGAACCTGGGAGGCGGAGGCTACAGTGAGCCAAGATCACTCCACTGCACTCCAGCCTGGGTGACAGAGTGAGACTGCATCCAAAAAAAAAAAAACAGTATGCGACATAGGTCAGGATAGGTCAGGGGCATGGGGTTGTTTGGGTCTAAGGGTGGTGGTATCTGAGTCTGAGTATCCCCAAACCATAGAATAGTACCATGTTTCAGTTAATTATTTGTTTGTTGAGGACAGCCATTAGTCAAAAGATAGCCAGACAGGAGATTATATCCTCACTTGTTCCCTAGTTAGGGAACCAGTGAACAGAAACGATAGTGGAATAGAACAGCTGCCTCTGAAACCTGAGTTCTAATTGAGAAGTGAACCAGGATAGTAAGAAAAGGCAGCCTAATTCTAACCTTGTAGACATTTTGTTCCATTTTTAGAAATGATTGTCAATCCTTGGGGCACATACCATGACTAGAAAAGTAGTAGGATTCTCCTGCTATCTGTACTTCTCCACCTCCATCCCACTCAATGCATTCCAAGAACACAGGAGTTCAATGTGAGCATATCTTGTTTATGTACCTTGTTCCTCCCCTAAGAAGGTGTAGAATAAAAAGAGACAAGTGCTATGTTGTGACACACACCACTCAGAATTTGATTAATCTGTAGAAGCGTAGGATGCTTCACAAAAGCCACCTCCTAGGGATGAGTCATAATAAAACCAAAGGACAAAATGCTGTACATGTGAAGGTATTCTTTAGTCTCCAAAGCACTTTCATATGCTCTTTCATTGGCATTTCACTAAAAAGCAGTGTATTCTCACTTTACAGCTGAGAAAAATGGCTGGTAAAAATCAAAGGAACCCAAAGCTCAGAGCGCTTATACTCTTTCACTGGCATTTCACAATAATACAATAACTAAAAGGTAGTGTATTATCCTTCACAATGGACAAAAATGGCATTGTGGATGTCAAACAATGTCCCCAAAATCACAGAGCTGGTCAGTGACAAACCAAGATCAGAAAGATCTAAATGAAAAAGATTTATAACATATACATTGGTATCAAGAATACAGAAAAAACACATAAGGAATTTCTATAAATCAGTAAGAAAAGGCCAAATAAACCCAAAAGAAATCTCCAAAAAAAATGAACAGATGAGACCCTGTCTTAAAAAAAAAACAGAAATGTGAAATGCAAACACATTGAAACATGCAAAAGATGCTCAAACTCACTCATGATTAAAATATCATTTCTTACCCATCAGCCTGAAATAAATTTTAATCTCATAACAGCAAGTGTTAGGCCCTGGGGAAACTGGGGGCTTCCATATGTTGTTGATGGATATATAAAATAACTGCCACTCTGAAATCACATGCCTACCAATCCACTTCTCCTTTCCTCTTGAGGAAGACTAGCACCTGTGTCAAGGATGCATGTACAAAAGTATTTATTGTAGCACTGTTTGTAATACTAAAAATCTGTAAACACCCCAAGGATTCATAAATAGTGGGTGGCTAAATAAACCGTGGAATTAACACACTGTGGAATATGACATAGCAAATAAAAAGAATGAGGTAGGTTATATGTACCTGGATACAAGGCATGACATACTGTTGAATTTAAAAAAAAAAAAAACCTTGCAAAATGGTACATGTAATAAATATAATTTTTAAAAAAATTATTACTTTCTATGAGTGATATAGGTATGCAGAATATTAGAAAAGCAATTATTGCTGGGACTGGTACTTAGGATAGAAGGATTTTAGAGTTAAATATATTCCTATTAATTGCATAATTAAGATTTAGCATACTAAAAAACAAACAAACAAAAAAAGGCAGGCAGGAAGGCAGGGAGACAGGTAGAAGTTGACCAAGAGGGCCAAGGTCTCCTGCTTCCTTCCAGCGCTTCTTCCCATGAGTTTGCCTAAATGTAAATACTGGGGCCTTTTCCTTTGACACTGCAAACATATGAACCAGCAGATTCAAGAGAAGGTTCTTTACTTGATATTCATGTATGGATTTCAGAGGGTCTGAAATCCTCAAAACGATATAAAATTTGGGCTGTACGTGACATTAGCTTTTCTCACATCCTCAAAAACAATTAACATTCCAAATGTAAAGAGCATTGCACAAAGAGAAAGTAGACCCAGGTTTTACTATTAGCACTGCCAGTAACTGTTTGTGTGAGCTTGGAAAAGTCATTTTACATCTCTGGGTTTCTGTTTTTCCATCTGTAAATGAGGAACATGGACCAGATCAAAAGCTATATATCCACAGCCTGCGGCCTACAGAACTATTTTCTTTGGCTTTCAGAGTGTTGTCCCACACATTCACTAAGAGTTTTAAGTTAGTTGCTAGCATTTAAAAATCAGGACATATGACATAAAAATAAAGATTTCTAGCTTCTTTTGTAAATCCAAAGGGTATGACTGTAATGTGCTCCCATTCCCATACAGCAGAAATTGGCTGAAGCTGAGTAGCAACTACTCACTTTAGGCAAAGCAAGCTCTCTCAAGTTTGCCAGTTACCTTGGCTTGCTTCTCTTGTTTACATTACCTTTCTGGTAGATGTCTGAAGTTGCTATCCCTGGAAGCAATTCTAAAAGTTTTCTACCTCTAAGGTTGTGTTTGAACATCATGAAAATTGGGGTGCCTTTCTTCAAAGGAGTACATATTACCTGATACATTCATATCCATCCATCCCAAAACACAGAAATAACATTTCATGCTAATGGAAACATGCCTTAAAAATGGGTAAAGGGTAGAAGCAAAAGTAGAATATGGCAGGTAGCAGTGGCATCAGAATAGGAAGAAGTATTCCTTGACAAGTGGTCTCTGCACTTTTATGGAAGTCAGTCTAGTCTAATGCCAATAATCAACTAGGCACCCAAAAGTCACGTGTCAGCAAAAATGTAAATATAAGCCACATAAATATCCTAAACTGGCTCCTGAATATTGAATTCTATTATTACAAAGAATCAGTCAGAAAATGTTGAATTCAGAAAGAATACTAGTTATCTGTATTGGGGTGTTTTCCTCCCTATTCCATTGGCTTGTGTTGATATCATTCTTCTAAAAAAAAAAAAAAAATCTATCCAACTTAGTCATTTTACCAGAAGGTCTTGTCTGGGAGAAATCATGGAAAAGGATCAGAAGATGGAATACAGAAGTCCTCCCTGGCTAGGTGCAGTGGCTCATACCTCTAATCCCAGCACTTTGGGAGGCCAAAGCGGGTGGATCATTTGAGGCCAGGAGTTCGAGACCAGCCTGGCCAAGACAGAGAAACCCTATCTCTACTAAAAATACAAAAATAAGCCGGGCATGGTAGTGCATGCCTGTATTCCCAGCTACCTGGGTGGCTGGGACATGAGAATCACCTGAACCCAGGAGGTGGAGGTTGCAGTGGGCGGAGATCAACTGCAATCTATCCCGAGCAACAGAGCGAGACACTGTCTAAGAGAATGGGGAGGGGAGGGAGTGGGGAGAGGAGAAGGGGGGAAGAGCAGGGAGAGGGGAGGGGGAGGAGAGAAGAAGTCCTCCTAAGGAATCAAATCAGAAAGCAAAGTTTTGTCAAAAGGAAATGAAATTAAATTTTAGTATCACCATCCCATGTAGGAAAATTTTTACCATCTCCTTTATATTACTTCATTTTCTAACTCCAAACCCACTCCTACACTAGGCCATCACTTTTAGTTGTCAGACTCAAATTCATTCTTGGGTCTGAAAAAAAATCCATCAGCAAGTCTTTTTAGGCCTAACTCTAAAATATACGCCATATCCAGTTGGCATGTATTCTTCACTATTGTATTGTCCACTATTCCCAACCTAGTACAAGCAGCAATACCGCTCCCACTCTTGCTACTCAACAGCCCATTCTCCACATAGGAACCAAAGAGAAGTTTTAAGAATATAAATCAGATCATTTACTCCTTTACTTAAACAGTCTATGACTACTTAGAATAAAACCCAAAATCCTTACCACAGCCTACTTGGAAATCTGACCTCTTCTACTAGTCAACCCCTACCCCACCCCTACTGATTATGCTCCAGCCATTCATTTTATCCCCTTAGTAAACTTGTTCTATCTCAGGGCTTTTACACTTGCTATTCCCTTCAGTTGAACCACTATGCCCCTAGAGCTTCTCATCACTGGCTCTAACTACACCCAGGTCACTAGCTCAAAAAGCCCTCAGAACCTTAAAAAGCTTCCCTCTCATTCCCACATCCCAGTCACTCCCTATCTCCTTCCCCAGTTTGTTTATTCATAGTACTTATCATTATTTAAAATATTACTTATTATTTAACTTGCTTACTGTCTGTTTTGCTCAAAAATTATAAATTCCATGACTTAAGAGTTGCTTCTTGTTGGTTCCCTACTGGCCAAAATACTCCACCTGGCAAATTTTAAGCCTTCAATAAATACATGTTGAATGAATAAATAGACCAAAAGAAAAAAACATGCCACTAACTTCGAATAATATATAAAATTATCTTAAGAAATACTATACCTTAAAGAATGGTGGTAAACATTAAATGCAAGAATATGCAGAAAGTTTAGAGAAGCGGTACAAGCTAAGTTCTCAATAAATGTTAGTTATCATTTCTGTTATTATTAATTAAATAACAATACATTGAGTGACTACTAAGTATCAGGTATTGACCTAGGGAAGTGCTGAATAGAACAAAATTTTAAAAAATCTGTTACTAATTAAAATTATATATAATATATAGAAAGAAGACCAAAGAGAAGGGGAAAATAGTTTTAGGATATTCAGAAAGTATTTATCTATTAAATGCCTTCATACAGAAAATAAACATAAGGATAATGTGTCAGTACAACTTAGATTAAATATGAGAGGGAGTAATCAAATTTGTAGAGGCAAAATGGAATGATGGAAAGAATATGTACTTTGTCAGGCCTGGATTCAAATCCCAGTCCTTACACTTGCTAAGTAACTGTCAGCAAAACTTAACCTCTTTTGAGTTTCCTCATATATAAAATGGAAAGCAAGACAACAGAGCTTATTGTGGAATTTTATTAAGGATCAAATGAAACAATATATGAAAAGGACCTGGCCACAAACCACTCAATAAATGACAGCTATTTGTTATTTTTCTCTTATTTCTGGAAATTCAAACAAAATTCAATAACAGACAAAATTCAACAACAGTCTCAAAACAACAGTCTCAAAATTCAACAACAGACAAAAACAGTCTCAAAATTCAACAACAGACCAAAGTTTCTAGACTCTCTTGGTTTTATAACCTTGGCCAAAGATTAGCATTTTCATTATTTATACACATGAAGTCAGAGTCTACCAATCAACACAGGTTAGAGCCTGCCAGGGTTCACACATACTCAAAATTCACAGAGGAAAAAAGTGGGGGTGCCTATATAAACTTAACCTTACATCTCTCCCCATGACTGCCTACTAGAAAGAAAATGAAGGCTATTTTCCAACCAGAAAGTAAAGAGTATATTGTCCCCACCTCCCCTCTGCTTCTATAAAAACTTCCCACAGTTCAGAATGTAAAACAGAATCTAAACAGGACAACCAGCAAGACTTGTGAACCTAAAATTAGACCTACCAGCTGTGTTTTGGTTAGCTAGTGCATAAGGCACCAGCAGGACACTGAAATATACAGAAGTCTCTTCTCCAAAGACAAGCTTTTCTCCAGCCTATCTACCCACCAGATTAGAGCAGGCAGAAGGAACAGAAGGAGAGGGGGATGAACAGTTTGCACCCAAGAAACTTGGTGTCCAGAACTTCTAATGCTGCCAGACTAACTTGTCTGGAAAGGAACTCAGAATAGAACCTTAGATGACTTTATAACAGTAATAAGAATAAGAGCAACCCATTGCTGAGGGCTTATGATATTCCAGGCACTGTGCTAAACTCTTTACATCTATGATCTTGTTTGTTCCTCATCATAACTCAATAAGGAGAAACAATTACTTAGCTCATGTTACAGAAGAAGAAACCAAGACTCAGAGGCTGAGTGAATTACTCAACATTATACAGCTAGTAGGTGGAAGAGCTAAGACTCAAAAACAGACTGCAAAGCCAACTAGGTCAAAGACTGTTTGGTCCTTCAATATTCTCTCACTTTTCCTTACTAAGAGAACCTCAGCTTTTAGCTGGACATGCTGTGGCCTGGAGAAATGACTGTTTCCCAGCCTTCTTTGCAACTAGATAAGGCCAGGGTATTGAGTTCTGGCCAATGAAACATAAGCAGCAATGTGTAGAACTTCCCGAGAGTTCCCTTTAAAATAGAGCAGTGTGCCCAGCCAGGCGCGGTGGTTCACGCCTGTAATCCCAGCACTTTGGGAGGCCGAGGCGGGTAGATCACGAGGTCAGGAGATCGGGACCATCCTGGCCAAAATAGTGAAACCCCGTCTCTGCTAAAAATACAAAAATTAGCTGGGCGGGGTGGCAGGCGCCTGTAATCCCAGCTATTTGGGAGGCTGAGGCAGGAGAATCGCTTGAACCCGGGAGGCGGAGGTTGCAGTGAGCCGACATTGTGCCACTCTGTCTCAAATAAACAAACAAACAAAAATAGAGGGGTGTGCCCTTCTTCACTTTTCTATGTCTGTCATTCTGGAACTTGGACCTCCAGCAGTCATCTTGGTCCATGACACAGTAAGGATGTCAGAATGGAGCTGAAAAGAGCCTAGATTTCTGGTAACTTCATGGTTCTGCCACGCCAACCTTAGACTGCCTACACCCAAAGTTATTTTATGTGACAGAGAAACAAACATCATGTGGGAGTGGTTATTTTGGATTTTCCCAAATTATTTTATTATTTTAGATGCAGTCAAATTAATCCCCATGTAAATACTGATATACAACAACTAGGCAATACTCTCTCAGTTCTTCATTAATGCCCTGGAACTAGACAAGATTATTATACTTCCTATCACACATTTACCACATATTTCATGTTCATCTACCATCCAGCAGGCACTGTGCTAGGTGCTGGGAATACAAAGATGAATAACATATAGTTCTAGCCTTAAAGAGTTTATAACCCACCAGGGAAAGACATGGAAAGAAATAACATGACATAGTACACAGTATTTAGTGCTACAATAATGTTCACAGGCTGTTATAATGGGAACACAGAGAAGGATACCTCAAAGCCTGTATCTACCTAGTAACACCCTACCCATCTTTCAAGGCCCACCTCAAAGACTCCTTCCTCTAAGAATCTACTCCTGGCTCCATGCCCTCCAGTGATACCAATTTCTCTTTTCTCTCCACTTCTATAGCATACTGTTTGTACCTTTTCTCTAATACACACAAATAAGCATGTGAAAAGACTCTTTCCTATCAGGCTGTAAGCTTCCTGAAGTTGGAAACTTTGCTTATTCTTCTTAGTATCCACCACACGGTTCACCATAATAAGTGCTCCAAAATTATTCAGATGAATAAAATTAGTTCAAAAAAATAAAATATCATTCTCTAAATTGAAAGCCAGCTATATGTTATAGTTTGGACATACTATAATGAATGTATTTGCTAATCTTCTTATTGATGTTAAAAACCAATTATTACCTTACCAAAAACTAGCTAAACCTATCTGAAGTGGGTTTAATATATAAATGTTCAACAAAAATAATCTAGCACATTACAGTATACATCAAAGTCACTGCCCATAGAGTTATTTGCCGTAAATTGTGGATTGAGCCTTTGGTATATTTGGGAAATTTTGTTTGATTGGTTGGTTTTGGCTTTTTCATTCTTGATCAGTTTTCTGACATTTAAAAGGGGCATCAATATTGATTTTTTTTGCACCTGACGCAATGTTGGCTTGATCCTATCATAGTGAGATATACATACATGCAAACACGTGTGCACATGCGTGTACACACACACACACACACACACACACACATTCTCTCTCTCTCTCTCCCCCACCCACACACGCAAGATTCAACTCTCCCAGAGCCAGGCTTCTGTATTTCTTACCCCATTCTCATCTCTACTCCCCCTATCAAGACTAAAGCTTCTGTTTCATCCATTGTCTATAATACGTCTCCTATTCTGAAAGGTCCATGAGCATCTGTGTTCCTTACTGCCCGCTAACAAGTTTAGCCCCTGGCTCTGAATATTAAAACAACAATAAGAGCATGAAACTCGGCTGGTCCTCTCAGACTGAACTATAACCTCAAGCAGAACACATACGAGGCACTGATACAGATGAATCTCTGGCTTCTCAGACTTGGGTTAGATGCAAGCGGAGAGAAAAGGTGGGTATGTCAATGAACAGGCAGGCAGGGTAACCTCCCTGTCAAGAGTTGTGGTCAAGACAATGGTGACAGAGGCTCAAGAGTCCTTTATCACCAGAGGAGCCTAAGAATAAGCCTACTGCATCAGCAACCTTACCCAAAAAATCAATTGCCTAACAGCATAAAATGCCTATGAACTCATCCTATTTTGATTGAAAGGCCAGGAAAGAGAAAAAGAGGGCACCGGGCTTTTAGGAGAGAGAGTAGAGAAAGCGTGGACCTTTTCTCTCAAAAGTTGATTGTTCAGACCACTGGCTAAGCATTCTAGTCCTTTAATGAAACTCCATCACCATCAATGTTAAATCCCCTGAAAAATCTAACTAACGTAAAATAATCTCATATTCCCTCCATAGAGCAGTATTTTCATCTGTGCTAACAACACATTCAATTGCTAGAACAATGCCATTCTCTCATTTACAGAGCCAACTAACCTTTCTATGAGGAGTTGTTCATATACACCAAACCAATTGTCTCTGCCATGAATAAAATCACTGGACTCTACACAGTAGCATCGAATGGTAACACAATAGGAAAATTTCCCTAGACCTTCACAGGATGTCGTAATTCAGGTCTCCGCCCAATGTCATATGCTCAGAGATGCCTTCTATAACACATCTTATCAAAAAGTAACCTATCCTGCCACACCAACTCATTCTTACATTACCATGATTTATTGTTTTCATAGCATATAACACCATCCAAAATTACTCTACTATTTCTTTCCCACTGTAGACAGTGAATTCCAAAAAGCTAGAGCCCTACCTGTCTAGTTCACTGCATACTTCCAAGACTTTTTACAGGTTAAGAAAGTATATTTTGATTGGAAATCCCAGAACTGCAGGCCTCACATAAACTTTCTACAGAACTATGCAGGGGTGGCTCCAACTAATGACAGCATGCCATCCCCTTTACCTTGGTCTTAGCTTTTGTCTTATTCTGTACAAATAAATAAGATACTGGTTGAACCACTATGTATGCCAGTGCTACAAACTCTAATTAGAAGGTGACCTATATCTCTTCAGCAAGAATAAAAAATAAAAAATATAAATAGATACATTACAGCAAGCCTTCAACCTTCTGTCTCCCTGCGAGAGCTTCTTCTATGAGCTGACTGAAAAGCCAGATTCACTGACCACTATGGAATACGCTACGGCATACCTCCAGCCCCTCGAGAATCACAGCTATATCCTTCCATCCACCCAGATACCAATGTTCCTCAGTCACTCCCCAAGCAGTTGTTCCTCTTATCACTTAACCAAACATTCTCCCCATATACCCATCTTAAAAGCAAAGGGTGTGGCTTAAAAACCTTTGGATCTGTCTTTAGAAAAGCCATGTTTAAGAACTCCACAAATGCTATATATTTACTGAATTCTGCCAACGACTTCTCCCTTTGCCACTTCGTAAGAATCTACCTTTTCTTCAGGTGATCTTGGGGCAAACTAGACAAGTGGTTTTTAAACCACAGGACATGACAATTAGTGTGCCATGAAATCAATTTAGTGGGAGGGTCCAGAATTTTTTTTTTTAACAGACTAGAAGAGAAACAGAACATATCGTATGTAGTAAGGCGAATGGTGTTCCATTTGAGTTAAAGGGGTATGTGTAGTGGGTGGCTGTGTGTATAAAGGCGATTACAGTATAAAATATATTTCCTCTACTGTAGATTGTGTTCAAAATAATTTTTAAAATTACTAGACTACTGAGTATATCTAAAGCACTTTTATTGTTCAACATAAAAATTCATTAAATGTAGCTCTGAATGCAAATTCCCTTGACAATGTAAGAATTTTCATATGAATAAATCCATAAGCCAGATCAAGCTCCTTTGTCAGACCCAGTGACCCATTTTCGTAGCCAGAAATTATGGTCAGAGTAAGAGAATCCCACATATCTGAGATGACAAGTCATGACTCAGGTAAGAAGTCATAAATTGGGCTGCGTAACTATTTTTCTATGATAAAGCTAAAGATTAGGCTCAGTTCAAACTTGGACCCACAAAATCTTCTGGAGACCAAATGCCACGGACCAAAACTGCAATACAGCAACGTCCAGGAGAAAAGAAAGAACAGTACTTCAAGTGACTAAATGCTGATCTTGCCCCTTCAAGATGTTCACTCAGTCTATTTGGCCTAGCAGGTTGTCTCCATCCCTAATCCCCTCTTGCTGTAGGATCACCCTGTTTTTCTGCTCATTCTGGCCTACTCTGAAGTTTGCTTTTTCTCTAAATGTCAGCAGACTTTGGCAACAACTTGGCCTTCTATTGCCAATACCAGCCACTGACAGCCTGGTTAAACACTGAGGTATCAAAACATGAATTGTACAAATTCCTCTCAATTCTAAACTTGTATAATTAGCCTCCTTAATAATAATAAGAAGAGCTAACATTTAGTGAGCACTAACAATGTGTTAAGCATTGTTAAAGTCTCTTAATCACCCACAAAGTCATTTCATTCTCACAAAAGTTCTATTTTATCTCTTATCATTATGCCCATTTTAGAAATACAGAAACAAGAACAAACTATAATATAACTTGCCTAAGGTCAAAAAGTGGTAGAGCGAGGATATTTCCTGTCCCTCTCTAATCCTGTATTATTTTTTACTTTTCATTTATAATACTTATTACACGTTTGCTTATTTGTTCTTTTCTACTTCCTTCCAATAGAATGTAAGCTCTGACAGAAGCACAGACTTTCATTTTGTTCACTGCTATATTCCCAATACTTAGAAAGTACCTAAACTCAGTTGATTCTCAATAAATACTTGCTGAATGAATGAATGCAGTATAACAACAATCCTCTTCTTTTGCCCATCATCCCACTGAGCCACTTTTACCGTTGCAAGATATTCTCTTGCCAATAAGTAAATGTACATTGCACTCAAAACATCTGAAACCAGAGAACTGAAACTAGAGCTGCCATCAAGCTCATATCTTTATTGAATCAAAATGAGCAGCTTCTCACCCTAGCTACCTAACAGAGCAAATGTCATGCTCTTTCTCAGGAAAATAAAGAAGATATTACTCCAGTCTTTACAATTCCTTCAAACACAACATCTGGCATTAAATGAAAAACTGTGAGACATGACAAGAATCAGAAAAATGTAACATACAATCAAGTATGATTCCCAAAAAGATCCAGAGAAACAGATCTCTAAAAAAATAACCAAATTGACATTCTAAAGTTGAAAAACATGGTATCTTAAATTAAGAATTTAATGACACTCAGTGGAGTATTTCCAGCTGATATATATATGAAGAATGAAGCAAATCTATAGAGTGATTTCCAAGACATACTAAGTGTAAAAAACAAAGCGTAAAATAATATTATATTCTCCCAAAACCCTGTTAACTCCAGTTTTGCCATAAGAAAAAACACCAGACAAATCCAAATCACAGAACATTCTACAAAATACCTGACTAGCACTACTTAATACTATCAAGATCATCCAAAACAAGGAAATGTAATGTGAAGTCCTGGATAGAATCGTGGTACAGAAGTCATCAGAGGAAAAACTAGTGACATTCAGTGAAGTCTATAGTTCAGTTAGTAATGTTCTAACATTAGGATAAGCAGAGTACACAAAGCAGTTCTTGATCTGAGAACATATACTGAGCCCAAGAAAGTAGGCTGTGCATTTGGTTAGTAGAAAGTGAGGTGTGAGGGGAGTATGGGATAACAGAAAGCAAAGCCTATGGCATGCTCAGAGTAAAACATTTAAAGGACGGCCAGGCACGGTGGCTCATGCGTGTAATCCCAGCACTTTGGGAAGCCAAGGCGGGTGGATCATCTGAGGTCAGGAGTTTGAGACCAGCCTGGCCAACATGGTGAAACCCGGTATCTACTAAAACTACAAAAAATCAGGCGGGCATGGTGGCACATGCCTGTAGTCCCTACTACTTGAGAGGCGGAGGTTGCAGTGAGCCAAGATCGCGCTACTGCACTCCATCCTGGGCAACAGAATGAGACTCTATCTTAACAACAACAACAAACAAACAGAAAAACCATTTAAAGGAGATCCTTTCTGGCCAGGTGTGGTGGCTTATGCCTATAATCCCAGCACTTTGGGATTTAGGAAACCAAGGCAGGTGGATCACCTGAGGCCAGGAGTTCAAGACCAATCTGGCCAACATGGTGAAACCCCATCTCTACTAGAAATACAAAAAATTAGCTGGGCATGGTGGTGGGTGCCTGTAGTCCCAGCTACTCAGGAGGCTGAGGTAGGAGAATCACTTGAATCTGGGAGGCAGAGGTTGCAGTGAGCCAAGATGGAGCCACTGCACTCCAGCCTGGGCGACAAGAGCGAAACTTCGTCTCTAAATAAATTAATAAATAAACAAAGGGGATCCTTTCCATATAGACTTGGGACCCTCTCACCTTTCCACCCTGCTAAGGGGTAAAATCTCAGAGTAAAAGCAAACTAAACTTGTCACTATCCAAACATCCAAAGGGGAAGGTAGAGAGGTTAACAAAACAGAGAGGGGGAAAAAATGAAAGAAAATCTCTAAGATGTGGGCAAGGTCTTCCTGAAAGTTTGGTCCAAGAAACCTCAAGAAATTAATTTAGTAGAAGGGGATTCTAAACAAGTTGTACTCTCAGGCCTTAGCAGAATCAAACTCAAATCCTCTCTCGAAGTATGCAGCTTCATGCAAGATTTGGAAAAGTCCCAAAGGAGTTTTTAAAAGGCAATGAGAAGCTGCACAGCTACATAGAACCTAGCACAAAAAGAAATAAAAACATGAAACATGAAAAAATAAAAACAGCAGCAAAAAGATGTCCACAAAGTCTTCACATACTAGAATTATCAGAGGCAGATTATCAATCAATATGCCTACAGTTCTTAAAGGAATAGCTAAGACAGCTACAGAATGAAAAAAAAAAAAGAATTATGATTCACAAATTTATACTAGCACATTTGAAAATTTAGATAAAATGGACAAACGTCTGAGAAAATGTAACTTACCAAAACTGACCTAAGAAGAAATAGACAACCTAGACAGACCTATGACTATTAAAGAAATTGAGTCCATAGTCAAAAATACTAAGTAAAACAATAATACCCAGCAATCCCACTACTGGGTATACACCCAAAGGAAAATAGATCATTCTATCATACAGATACACACACGTGTATGTTCACTGCAGTGCTATTCACAATAGCTAAGACATTGAATCAACTTAAATGCCCATCAGTGATAGACTGGATTAAGAAAATGTGGTACATATACCATGGAATACTATGCAGCCATAAAAAGGAATCAGATCATGTCCTTTGCAGGGACATGGATGGAGCCAGAAGCCATTATCCTCAGCAAACTAATGCAGGAACAGAAAACCAAATGCTGCATCTTCTCACTTATAAGTGGGAACTGAATGATAAGAACATATGACACATGGTGGGGAATAACATACACTGGAGCCTGTCAGTGGATAGGGGGTGGGAGGAAGGAGAGCATCAGAAAGAATAGCTAATGGATGCTGGGCTTAATACCTAAGTAATGGGATGATCTGTGCAGCAAACCAGCATGGCACACGTTTACCTATGTAACAAACCTGCACATCCTGCACATGTACCCCAGAACTTAAAAGTTTGAAACTAAAAATAATAATAAAATGTTGGTGATCAGTTAAAAAATGTAAAACCAAAAAACAAAACAAAACAAAACATCAATAATAAACCAATAATAAACCAACTCTCCCTTCCCCCTTCACTCTCTCCAGGAACAGATGGCTTCCATGGTCAGTTCTACCAATCACTCTAGGAAGAAATATTTCAATCTTTCACAAATACTTCCAGACCATTAAAAGAGAGAAAGAATATATAAGAAACACTACACTCTGCCTCAGACTATGAAGCCAAACTTTGATAGCAAAATCTCATGAGAACAGTAAAAGAACAATGATAGGCCAATTTCTCCCATAAATATAAATGAAAAAAAACTACATAAATTATTAATAAGCCAAATCTAAAAACATAAGGCTACTTCATTATTACCAAGTTGGGTCAAGGATATCCCAGAAATGCTAGTCTTTCTGCTTTAATTATAAAATACAACAATACGAAGAGATGAAAGTAAGACCATATATATGCACACACCTATATTTGCAGAAAGAAACACCTGAAGGGTAACCAAAAAACTAATAAAAATAGTTACTGGCCAGGCACGGCCTGTAATCCCACAGCTGTAGGAGGTTGAGGCGGGAGGACTGCTTGAGACTAGGAGTTCAAGACCAACTTGGGCAACATAGCAAGACACCCATCTCTACAAAATAAAAAAATAAATAGAATTAGCCAGGCATGGTGGCACACCTGTAGTCCTAGCAACTCAGGATGCTCAGGTGGGAGGATTGCTTAAGCCCAGGAATTTGAGATTACAGTGAGCTATGCTCCCACCACTGCACTCCAGCCTGAGCAACAGAGTAAGATCCTGTTTCGAAGAAAAAAACAAGTAGTTACCAACAGCTGGTAGAAGAATCAGGTGAAAAGGGCACAGACTTTTGAGGCATGTGAACATATCACTGATTTTTAAATTTAACTTTAATAAGTAAATCAATTAATGCAATTCATCATCATAACACAGTAAAAGAGAAAATCACATGATCATCCCAAAAGATGCAAAAAAAGCATTTGATATTAAGTAACCAATCAAAATTCAGAAAAACTTAGCAAACCAGGACTAGAATTTTTTTAAACTGATAAAACATATCCATTTTCAAAAACCATAGAACATATCACTTATTTGTGCAATGTTATCAATTATTGCTAGACTAGGAACAAGGCCAGAATACCCACCAACCACATCCATTCAACATAATACTCGGGGTGCTATCCAATGCAGTAAGGCAAGAAAAACAAATAACAGATACAAGGATTGAAAAGAAACAAACAAAAAGCATCTCTCTTCACATAATACAATCAAGTATGTAGAATACATCTACAGATAAATTATTAGGATATGTAAGATAATTCAGCAGATAGATTACAAAAAAATCAATATATAAAAGTTAATCATATTCCTATATTCAATTAGAAAACAAAACTTAAAACCATTTATTTCTATTTTAGAGATAGGGTCTTGCTCTGTTGACCATGCTGGAGGGAAGTGGTAGGATCATAACTCACTGCAGCCTCAAACTCCTAGACTCAAGCAATCCTCCCACCTCAGCCTTCCATAGAGCTGACAGGTGTGAGCCACTGTGCCTGGCTCATACTTTCTACAATACTATAAAATTATGAGGTATCTAGGAATAAATTTTACAATGATGTGAAAAATCTTTCAGGAAAAAAATATAAAACTTTACTGCAAAGCAATAAAAAAGACCTAAATGAATGAATCAGAAGACTTCATGTTGTAATGATATTAATTCTCCCTATATTGGCTTATAAATTTAATATCCAAAAACACTCCTGCAAGCTTTTTAATACTATGATTCTAAGAAATATAAAGGGCCAAAACTGGCCAACACACTCTTGTAGGACAAGATGGAAGGTCCTGCTTTACCAGATATTAAGACATATTATAAAGGGATGATAACTGAGAAAACATGCTGTTCACACAGGGATATACTAACAGATAAACGGTAGAGAACAGAAGAACCAAGAAACACATTCACACACATTATGGGCACTTGATATACGACAGGTGGGACAGCAAATCAGTGCACAAAAGAAGGGCTTTTCAATAAACACAGCAACAGCAATTGGCTATCTGTATGGAGAAAAAATGAAATTGAGCCCCTACTTCTACTACACAAAAATCAATACAAAGTAGAACAAGACACAAAAAGCACTAATCATAAGGAAAAGTACTGATAAGTTTTACCACATTAAAATGAAGAGCTTCTATTCAAGGCACAACTTTTTTAAAAAGAAAAACCACATAGAAGATATTTGCAACCCACATAGAAAAAACAAAAAAAAAAATCAGAAACAAATATATAGCTGGGCACGGTGGCTAACACCTATAATCCCAACACTGGCAGGCAGATCACTTGAGGTCAGGAGTTCAAGACCAGCCTGGTCAACATGGCAAAACTGTCTCTACTAAAAAAAAAAATACAAAAATTAGCTGGGCATGGTGGCGTGTGCCTGTAATCCCAGTTACTCAGATGGCTGAGGCAGGAGAATTGTTTGAACCTGGGAGGCGCAGGTTCCAGTGAGCTGAGATCTAGCCACTGTACTTCAGCCTGGGCAACAGAGCAAGACTCTATCTCAAAAAAAAAAAAATATATATATATATATATATATACACATATATATAAACTCACATAATGAGAAAAGACAACTCAATAGAAAAATGGGCAAAAGAACTGACTAGGTACTTCACAAAGGAAATATAAAAGATCTTCAAAGTCATTAGTAATCAGAGGAATGAAAATTAAAACCGCAATAAAATACCATTACATAGCCACAAGATTGACAAAAATTAAAAATACTGTAATAGCAAGTTTTGAAGATACAGAGTAACAGGAACTCTCATACACTCATCATAGTGATTCAAACTGGTACAACCACTCTGGAAAATAGTTAGCAACATGTAGTATTACTGAAGATATGCACAGCCTCTGACACAGCAATTTCACTCCTGCGTTTATATTCCACTTAAATGTATGTAAATGTACACCAAGACATGACCAAGAATATTTACACTTACATTGTTTGTAACAGCCCGATGCTCCCAAACCTGGGAACAAATCAAATGACCATCTATGACAGAATAGATAACTTGTGGCATATTCATAAAATGGAATTCGAAATAGTAATGAAAGTGAATAAACTACAGCCACCCATAGGATGACTCTCACAAACACAATGTTGAGAAAATGAAGCAAAACCCAGAAGAATGCATGATAAAAATATGATACCCATAGTGTCAAGTTCAAATAAGTTTAGGAATGCATACATATGGAGTAAAAGCATAAAGGTAAGCAAGGAAATGATCACAGAAGTCAAGATTATGCTTACTTATCCAGAAGACAGATGGTTGTAATTGGAAAAGGTATGGGGGAAAGGCTTCAATATTGCTGGTAATGTTCTATTTCTTAATCTGGATGGAGACTACCTCAGTATTTGTTTTATAATTATTTGTTACACTGTAAGTTTTTACACACTTTCTGAATGTGCATTTTACAATTATAAATAAGGACTAAGAAAGGGAAAACCTAATACAGAGGATCTTCACTCTCAAGGTATTTGTTATCCCAATGCCAGCTATTCCCTATTCAGGGAAGCAAAAGTCATCACAATATGACAATGCTCGCTAATACAGATTACTTAATGAACTGACCACTCCACTCAAAATTTCCCCCCTCCCTCCCCGATTAACACCAGCAGTTTCTTTCAACGATAGTAAACATCCACAATACGAATAAAAGGCGCATCGTCTGCAAATTCATTCATTCAACAAATATTTCCTAAGTGTCCTCTGTTCTGGGGAACAAGTAGGGTCCACGACAGACAAAGATCCAGACAGAGGACATGGGAACTTCCACTCCCACCCCAATTTGGCCTCCATCTTCTTACCCTCCTTTTCTACTAAGTTTCAAACACGAAGAATCTAAAATGAACTCGGGGCACATATGAAGTTACTATTAGAACTATTTTGTTAGTCTTTTCAATGCAGACGTATCACTTGCTTGGATTCATGTGGCAAAATCCTATTTCCCATGTTTTCAAGTAGGCAAAAAGATTGCCTTATCAGGAGCCCTAGCACAAAGCACCAGTTTCAACAATACTGATGCTGTGGAAATTGGCCTAAGTGGAGTCAACACTCCCAAGAAATGCTTTACTTGGGATCCACAGACCAGAAACTTGCAATTTTCTAAACATTGTATACTAGATTTTGTGTGTGCATGTATTTTCTCAGGTCAGAGTCCAGAACTTTCATCAGATTCTCAAAGGAGTTCAACCAAAAAGGGTGAATAAGAACTGCTCCCAAAAAGTTGGAAAGACTAGCTTCTTAGGGACACAGTGAGGTCACAGCCAGGCCACCTGAGTTGAAACCCAGGTGTCCTGACCCCTAGGCTTATGCTGTGACGGCCCAATACTTACTCTTAATTCTTCAAAGGCTTCGTCTAGGGTGGAGAGTTGGTGGCCCTGGTGAGCCCCAATGACTGGACACAGGACACAGATCAGCTGCCTATCTTCCTGGCAATAGGTGCTCAAATCGAGCCCATGGTCCGGACACTTCCTCTTGGCCACTCTCTCTGCTTCCATTTCTATTTCTGGGTCAAATTCACTTTCTGCCTCAGTTTCTCCCTCCGCCTCGGATTCCCCTTCTTCTTGGTTGTCTTCTTCGGCCTCGCTTTCTTGCTCATCCTCCATTTCTTCCTCGCTGTCTTCTTCACTCTCTTCATCACTCTCATCCTCACTCTCTTCCTCTGTCTCGCTCTCTTCCTCTGACTCGCTCTCTTCCTCCGACTCACTCTCTTCCCCTGCCTCGCTTTCTATCTCCCTCTCCTGCTCCACTTTGACCTCCGCTTCTTCCTTCCCCGCCCCCTCTCCGTCAGCTGGCGGGGTCCAGGCCTGGGCGCCGTGGACGTATTCGGCCAGGTGGTGACTGAGGAACTTCTGCCTGTGCTCCTCGGCATGGCGGCGGCAGTAGCAGAAGCCGCATTCTCGGCACACTTCTTCGGCCCCCGGAGCCTCGTCGGGCTCGCACTCGTCACACGTGCCGTCGTGAGGCAGCTCCTCGAAGGCCGCGCCCACTCCAGAGGCCATGTGGGTGCTGTGACGCGGCCCAGGCCTCGGGGCCTCGGGGCTCGCCGCCTTCCTTCCGCGCGGCCTCCTCACTTCCTCCTCCCGCCCCGGGTCCCTTCCTCGGGAGTCGCCGCCCGCCTGGACCTCGCCGCGTCTCGAAGCAGGACCTGGGGCCGCGGCAGCCCCTGCCCAGGCGGAGCAGCAAAGACCCTTTCCGCCGGCTCGGCCTGCTCCGCTCTGTCCCTGCGCTTCCTCTGCCGCGCAGGGCACTTCCGGCGCGGCCACCCGGCGCCCCCGTCGGCCCCCGCGTGGCGCCGCCCGCTCAGCCTCCCGCTACTCGGGCGAGATCGCGGCCGCCGCCGGCCCCCGCGCCGCCCCGGTTCCACTTTCCCTTTCCCCGTCAGGAGGCCTCCTTTTACTTCCTGAGTCATTTAAAGTGGCAATGACCCTTTTCTGCTTTTCCCGCGGGGCTCAGCTCCGCCGCTCCAAATCTCAGCGTGCCTTGGAGGAGGAGGAGGGAGAAGGAGGATGGGGGAAGTCTGTTACTCTCTCCAGAGGCGGGAATTGGGCTCCACCTCCCCCATTCCCTCCCTGGAAGTGTCAACCTGAGTTTTCAAGGCCACTAGGCTGGTGTCCCTGTGCATTTCAGTCTTTTTTTGTGCCAATTTGTCGCCGCCCGTCACAGCCCCCAGTGTTCTGCAAGGTGCCCGGACAGTGTTGTTTACCACGCTGAACCTGACCTCTTGGGATTTCCTGAGTGCAGAAGGGCTATGTTTGTTCTAGGCTCGGGGAATCGGAGTCAGGATGAGCAAACAAACATTTTCGATCCAGAGCAATACTGTGCTTTGTCTATTTGCATTCCTACCTCCTAGGATCTCAGAATTTCTGGGGTGGTAACCTCTGTGTGGTTTTCTGAGAGCTGCCTTGGGTTGGGCAGAGATGTCAGGTGAAGTGAGGTGGGGAGAGGCAGTATTTGTCTAGTGACAGGTCCAGGTTGCAGTCATTTTCCTTTATGTAAGGTGTCTCTCTAGATTCCCGTTGGGCTCTAAGAGAAAGGAAGGGAGCTGTTGTTTATAAAGCAGTACTGTAGTGCCAAGAACCCGGCTACATCTTTTTGTGGCTCTTTAAAAGACGGTTTTGGAAGATCCTCTGCCCGATGGTCCCCAAATCCTGGTGCCACTACCTATCAGTTTTATGACCATGGACAAGTTAATTCATCATTCTGTTTTCCGCTTTTTAAAAAAGATGTAAAGTGAAAAGAACGGTAAATATCTACCTCATGGGGTAGTTTTATGGATTAAATGTAACAATGCCTGCACTGTAGAGTATTCACTAAGCTTTCATTATTATTTTTGGCACAAATTATATTTAGTGCTCACAATGCCCCTTTGAAGGAACATATTTTACACACATAGGGCATTTTTGGCTGGCTGCTGGTAATGTAGGCAAGTCTCCATCTCTACCCCATATCCATGTCTCTCCATTCACAGAAGAGTTTTTGTTTTGCACTGTATTTGGGAGAGAGAAAATTACGTTTTTATCTAGTCAAGGGAGAGGCTGAGGTGTGTTAAGAAGAATGAAAGGGGATGGAATGGTGTCTGTTTTACATTGATTCCCTTAGATGATTTTGAGTTAGAATTTCCAGATGCTTTCCTCAAACATACCAGGGGATGAGGTGGGGTTAAAAAAATTTTTTTAATAGTTTTTAATGTCTCCATGGATAATGTATGCCTAATCTTTGTGCAGCTTTTGTTAGTTATTTATTTTTTAGAAACCTTTCTTTTTAACCTCATAACAATTCTATACAATGTTGAAAAAAATCAGGTTTATTTTGTTCCAATTCCATACACATTTCTGTTTTCCCCCGGCACATTTCTCTGGAAATTATTTCTGTGTCTGCTTTTGAAACATGAATTGATGGACCATTCTAAAAAAAAAATTCAACAAATGTCAACTCAAACATCAACATTAATATACCTAGTGAGAAGTGTGCCTTGCTCGGTTATTTCCACTCCTGTCCTCCCCCAGGCTTACAAGGAAACAACTTAGCCTTTACAAACAGCGTTCTCACATTTAGAGAGTCTTTTTTTCAATGAAAATAATTTTTAATTTTTTTTTTTTTTGTGACAGGGTCTCTCTCTGTTGCCCAGGCAGGAGTGCAGTGGTGCAATCACAGCTCACTGCAGCGTCAACCTCCTGGGCTCAAGCAGTCCTCTCAAGTAGCCTCCCAAGTAGCTGGGACCACAGGCATGAGCCACTAAGCCCCACTACTTGTTTTGGTATTTTTTGTAGAGATGGGGTCTCACTATGTTGCCCAGGCTGGTCTTGAACTCCTGGACTTAATTGATCCTCCCACCTCAGGATCCCAAAGTGCTGGGATTATAGGTGTAAGCCACAGGCCTAGCCTTTTTAATATCTTAAAAGGACATTGTTGTATCCAGGGTCTTTGATGAGGGGAGGGGGAGTCATGTCGTCATTATTGTTATTACTGTTTCTTCTTAATGTTACCTGACAGAAAGTTAAAATATAATACTGTGCAGTTCAGTATCTGACACTTTATAATTCTTCTTGAGCACTCTGTGGAGAGAGGGTCTTAGAGGCAGACAGATCAAACTTTTTTTCTTTTTAAGATGGAGTCTCACTCTTTTGCCTAGGCTGGAGTGCGTTGGCATGATCTTGGCTCACGTCAACCTCTGCCTCTCGGGTTCAAGCGATTCTCCTGCCTCAGCCTCCCAAGTAGCTAGGATTACAGGTGTGTGCCACCATGCCCAGCTAACTTTAGTATTTTTAGTAGAGATGGGGTTTTGCCATGTTGCCCAGGCTGGTCTCGAACTCCTAGACTCAAGTGATCCACATGCCTCGGCCTCCCAAAATTCTGGGATTACAGGTGTGAACCACCATACCTGGCCAGATTAAACTATTAAAAAGGGACTTCATAAATTTCTGGTGACAAGGTGTGGCAGACTCAATGAGGCAGATCTCTGTATCCCTCTGCAGAGAAATCCAAACCATCTGATTCCCCAGGAAGTAGTATCTTTGGGAGTGTCCACAAATAGCACCCTTGTTATATTAACCTATTGCTACATAGAAAATGACATCAAAATGTAGCAGCTTAAAACAATAAACTTTTATTATCTCACATAGTTTCTGTGAGCCAGGACTCTGGGGGTGACTTAGCTGAATGGTTCTGACTTAG
This sequence comes from Symphalangus syndactylus, assembly GCF_028878055.3. Classification (NCBI taxonomy): domain Eukaryota; kingdom Metazoa; phylum Chordata; class Mammalia; order Primates; family Hylobatidae; genus Symphalangus; species Symphalangus syndactylus. The sequence continues at coordinate 20,678,008 of NC_072428.2, forward strand.
GGTCTTTCAATAGATTTTGGTAAAGATGTTGGCTGTGCTATCATCACTTGAAGGCTTACCTACAAGCATAGAATTTGCTTCCAAGATGGTTCATTCACATGGCTGTTGGCAAAAGGCCTCACCACTTTCTATAGGGCTGCTGGAATGTCTTCAAGACAGGGCAGTTGAATTCTCACAAAGCAAGTGATCCAAGAGAGGGCAAGATGGAAGATGCAATGTCTTTTATGACCTAAGTTCAGAAGTGACACGCCATCATTTCCTACATAGCTTATTGGTTAGAGATTAGCTCTATTCAGTGTGGGCAGAAACTGCATAAGGGCTTGAATACCAAGAGATGGGAATCTTTGGGGCCATCTTGGAGGTTGGCTGTCACAGTCTGCCCTTTGGTCACCAATGATTCACGTATCTCCCAAATGCAAAATACACTCGCTTCTTCCCAAGGTCCCCAAAAGTCTCAACCCATTATATTATCAGCTCAAAGTCTGGAGTCCTGTCATCTGAATTGCGACCCAGTGTGGATGAAGCACTTAGGTGTAGTGTTTTAAGAGCAGCTCCTAGAGTATAGTTCATTTGAATGCCTATGTCTCCCACACCCCAGCATGCAATGGTGGGACAGGTTTAAGATAACTGGTACAGGCTGGGTGCAGTGGCTCATGCCTGTAATCCTAGCACTTTGGGAGGCCGAGGCAGGAGGATCATCTGAGATCAGGAGTTGGAGACCAGCCTGGCCAACATGGTGAAACCCCGTCTCTACTAAAAAAATACAAAAATTAGCCAGGCATGGTGGTGAATGCCTGTAATCCCAGCGACTCGGGAGGCTGAGGCAGGAGAATCGCTTGAACCCGGGAGGCAGAGGTTGCAGTGAGCTGAGATCACACCACTGCACTCCAGCCTGGGTGGCAGAGCAATACTCTGTCTAAAAAAAAATAAAAAAGATAAGTGGTACAGACAGTCCTGCTCAAAAAGGAGGAAAGACAGGAGGCCTGAGAAGTCACTGGCCCATAGAATCCTTAAATCCAGGTAGACACATGTTGGAAGCGGTTTGATTAGGGTTCAAACCTATTCCTTGTTCAGGAATGACTCCCCATGGCTTTTTATTTCACCCATTGAGCTCTTGATTCCACTCTCTGAGTCATCTTTCCTTTTCCATTAAAAGTAGTTCATGTTTGCAGCTGTGTAATTGTATCAATTTGCTTACTGCAAGTGGAATTTAGGAGGTCCAAAGGCTAATTTTCATTTTGTACTCTGTGTGTCCATGCTGGCAGTGCTTCTGCCAAATAATTGTTTTGAAATCTTTGTGAATCTTCTATAAATCGAATTGGGGCTCATACCGTTGGACAAAAATTATACCTACAGCTCTTTTCAAGATAAACCCTTCTTTACTCTGTAGAGTCCCTCAGTGAAGCTGCTGAAGCACAACACTATAAACTTCCTCCAAGCTCTATGGTTTGTTTGAATGATTCTGTGAATCACTGCTATAGATCCTTTTGAGGTCTGAACAAAGGATTTTACAGTCGCACTCTTACCTTCAACATTTGATGATGTTTTGCTGGGAATGTCCTGGAGTTTTTCTTTGCCTGGAAGCCATTTTTTCACAGTAGCATCATTTGCCATCTGGGGAAGCTGGGAATTTTCAAAACTTGCAAGTTCTGGATTTTTTTTTTAAGTTCTTCCTTTAGATGATCTCTTTCTTTTCACATTTTGCTATAATAAGCAAGAAAACATCAGTTAGCACCTTCAACAGTCTACCATGAAATATCCTTAGCTAGAACACTCAGCTGGTTAGGCACAATTTCTACTTTGCACATTACTGCAGGTGACAATGTTACTAAACTGCTGCCACTACATAACAAGGACCCTTTTCCTCCGGTTTCCAAAAACATGGTCCTTATTTCCCTTTAAGTTCTCACCTGCAAAGGCTCTGGTGTTTTGTTTTGTTTTTTTTTTTTTTTTTTTTGGAGACAGAGTCTCGCTCTTGTTGCCCAGGCTGGAGTGCAATGGCGTGATCTCGGCACACTGCAACCTCCGCCTCCAGGATTCTCGTGCCTCAGCCTCCCGAGTAGCTGGGATTACAGGCATGAGCCACCACACCCAGCTAATTTTGTATTTCTAGTAGGGATGGGGTCTCTCCATGTTGATCAGGCTGGTCTCGAACTCCCGACCTCAGGTGATGTGCCCACCTCGGCCTCCCAAAGTGCTGGGATTACAGGCATGAGCCACTGCATCTGGCAAAAAGTCTAGTCTTTCACTAACATTGCCCTCAAAGTCCTTCCAGCTTCTACCCTCTGCTCAGTTCTAAAACCATTCCAACATTTTAGGTTTTTGTTATGGAAAAACTATTCTTTTTAATAAAATTTGTGTTAGTTGTCTATTGCTACATAATGTAGGAAGGGAGGGGAAACTTCACCCTCAGAAGATTTGCTGAAAAATCACCTGAACAAAGGCAGATTAATAGAAGAAAAGACGTATAAATTTATTTAATATAAGTTTTACATTACACAAGAGTCTTCAGAATGAAGACCCAAAATTACAGGGGGAAACTGTCTATTTTTATACATAGGGTCAATGAAGTATGAACAGCCATGTAGAAATATGATTGAAGAAAAAAGGGTATGATCTAATGCTAATGTCAGGGGTGTTTGAACCAGGGCAACTCCATCTTGAATAGGCGCTAGGTAAAATGAGGCTGAGACCTACTGTGCTGCATTCCTAGATGGTTAGGCATTTTAAGTCATAGGGTGAGATAGAGGGTGAGCACAAGATACAGGTCATAAAGACCTTGCTGATAAAACAGATTGCAGTAAAGAAGCTGGCCAAAACCCACCAAAACAAGATGGCAATGAGAGTGACTTCTGGAGATCCTCACTGCTACACTCCCACCAGCACCATGACAGTTTGTAAATGCCATGGCGACGTCAGGAAGTTATCCTATGTGGTCTAAAAAGGGTAGGCGTGGATAATCCACCCAATGTTTAGCATATAATCAAGAAATAACCATAAAAGTGGGCAGCCGACAGCCCTCGGGGCTGCTGTCTATGGAGTAGCCATTCTTTTATTCCTTTACTTTCTTAATAAACTTGCTTTCACATTATGGACTCACCCTGAATTCCTTCTTGGGTGAGATCCAAGAACCCTCTCTTGGGGTCTAGATCGGGGCCCCTTTCTGATAACACTAACAGACTGAGTGGGGAGACAGCAGGGTCTGCCTGTCTAGATTCTTCTTGGCCTTTCTGTGCAACATTCCTTCCTTCTAGGTACAGGGCAGGACTTTCTCTGGAATGGGGGTCTTATGACCTACAATCAAGTAAAGTAAGTCAGATCGTTTCTTTATGGCCAGTTTTTACACAGAAATGTGGGGGAAAGTTAGAGTAATACTTTTAAGTTTTATGACTGGCTTTGGGGAAAAGAGGTTCTGGTGTCTACTACTCACCTTACAAAAGTAGCCGGGTGTGGTGGCACATGCCTGTAATCCCAGCTACTTGGGAGGCTGAGGCAGGAGAATGGCTTCAACCCGGGAGGCGGAGCTTGCGGTGAGCCGGAGATCGCGCCACAGCACTCCAGCCTGGGCAACAAGAACGAAGCTCCCTCTCAAAAAAAAAAAAAAAAAAAAGAGGAATTCTAATTTCTATGACTAGCCTCGGGGGAGAATGAGGGGCTAGAGACAGGAAAGTGGGAGAAGGTCAGAGAGAAACTTATGCTTCTGAAGCCTTCATTTTGGGGTATCATTTTCTGAGCCCAAACAATAACAAATTACCCCAAAACTTTGAGTCATCTTGGGGGCTGGTCATCACACTTGGCATTGCCGTTGTCTTCTCATCGTAGGTAGCAATGGCTCTAAGGCATCTCCAAGATGCTCAGCAGCTGGCAGATGCGGAGGACAGGGCGGTTTGCAGCTGCAGCTGTTTTCTGAGTGCATGTGAGACTTCCAGAAATAGTGTAGTCCTAAATAAACAGGTGTCAGCTGTTATGTGGCTGATAGCCCTTAAGTCTTTTAACATTTGAACTCTACACAAAATGAGGAAACCTAGGTTCAGAGAGGTGAAAAACTTAAGGTTTACACAGCCAGAAGCTAGCTGAGTTGGGATTCAAACTCAGATCTTTCAGATTGGATATTACCATATTCATCTGTGGTTTGAATGGTTAATATCCCCCCTAATTGCCTGATTCTAAATAACTTTACCTATCTTTTTTTCCAGGTGTGAAATCTATTTCTATCCCCTTCACCTGTGCCAAATATAAGAGCCGAGTTTAGTAAGAGGCATAACATAGTATATTTAATTTTAGAAAAACCTTTAGAGATTGAAAAGACAACAGGGTGGAATTTCAAAGTCCACTGCTTTAGGGAAGGTAATGCACCCCTTCAGCTGATCCCATTCTTACGTAATTAGACTGTCACTTCAGTGACTGATTTCATTTTCCCCAACAAGCCCCTGAGATCACCTGAATCTCATCTCATGCTGTTATCATATTAGCCAACATCTTATCCTATTAAAGTCAGTGCAGTGAAATATAGTATCTCCCAGCCCATCCCAGCCCTGCCAAAATATAAAGAATGAAGCCTTTATGGCTGAGTGGCTGAGCCTGACTTTTTTCCTCAGAAGCCTCCTAGAGAGGGATATACAAAATAATTCCGTGGCCCAATTCCATTCTGAATATTTTCATTTCATCCAGTGCTTAGAAGCAAATGCTTCATTTCTTGGTAACATTACAATGCTCTAAACACCCCAATCCCTTAAAAAATAAGCATGTGTAAAGATAATTTCAGAGAAGCCCTGATCAAGACATTTTCATTACACTCATGGAGTATCATACTTGCTAAATAGTTCCTGTAACTATAACAATAATAACATACCCATTTTTATATTCATCATTTTATTCACTGTAAGAATTCAAAAGATTTCATTGATTGTTGTTTCAGTTTTCTTCAGACACTTTCTATAGTCTCTGCTAGTGGAGTTTCCATTTTACCAGTGTGTAAACGAAAGGCCAAGAGAGTGATTTAAAAGAACATCCAGTCAATTGTGAGTTAATCTCTGACTTCCTGCCTGGTCCCCAAGCCAGCTCCCTAACCCCTGGGTGGTGCTCGTTCTTTTTGGCAAAATGATGTTTTCAAACTCCTCTTCTTGAAAATGCTTTCTTAGGGGTGGTCTTCGCTTTTACCCAAGTGGGCTTCGGGGAATGGAGGCAGACACTTAATCATCTGTGAGATCAGCCCTCTTTGGGAGTGAGAAAAATCCCTAAATTTGCCTTCTATTACTCCAGTGAGAAAAGCAGTCACCTCTGGACTGGAAGTAATTAAAGTCTTTGTATTTCAGCGGTTAGTGCACTGCCCTTGTAAATCAGGGATTATAAGGGAAAATCTCCCCAAGGCTTGTTCTCTCCATTTATTTATTTATTTTGGAACCCAGGTGCAGATAGGCCAGTTAATCATACAACTCAGATCATAACCTGTCTTTAGTTTATGCAAGTTATCTTATTTTATGTAATTTTAATTTAATTTAATTTTTCTTTTATCTACAGACTCCCACTCTCATTCCCTCAACTTCTTCCCACAGAAACTCACTCTAATGTGTTTGATAAATATCCTTGAGTATATATCTATCTTTAAAAAGTGTAATTATTTTGTTTATGCACGTTAGTCCTTACATAAACATGGCACTAAGGAATGCTTTCTGTTTCTGTCTTTTTTTTTTAATACAATGCTGAGATTGTTAAAATCTTGGATATCCACTCCTTGACAACATTTAGTATTATCTGACTTTATAATTTTTGTCAATGGGTATAAAGTGATAACATATTATTTTTGCATGTCTCAGATTACTTATAAAGATGAATGGCTCTTTATATTCTTGTTATATGAGCAGCGTGTTCATAGCTTTTGCTTATTTTTGATTGAGTTCTCTGACATTTCATTATTGTTTTCATAGAATTTTCTTGTTTCTTCTGGGTAATTAATCCTGGTCAGTTTTAGATATTGTAAATATCTTCTCCCAATCTATCACCTGTCCATTATCATTGTCTATAGTGGTGTCCTTTTTGAATAGAGATCTTATGTTCGACGTAGTCAAATCCATTCTGTTTTAAAAGTTTATCTCTACTCCAAGATTATACACATACACTCCAATATCTTCTTCCTTCATCTTTATGATTTTCCCTTTCACATGAAGTTCCATCTAGAAGTTACCTTAGTATAAGGTTTGAGATAGGGGTCTAACTTAACTTTTTTTTCCATAGAGTGAGGTATTTTTCTCAATATCTTGACTCAATTTATAATCTTATCTATGAATAAAGAAATTTGTATTGTGGGAGGTACCAGAATGATGTAGGTAAGAGTAGAGAGTGAGGAACAGGTAACAGGTGACTTATTTCCCCTAAGTATGCTCTCTAAAAATGGTACCTTTTCAAAAAAGTTTTAAGACAACATATAGCCATAGTAGTTATTTAGACAATGATGACAAGATATTAGAGAAGTGGAGTTGAGGATGGAAGAGGCCGCAGTTCAAGAAACACAGATAAACCAGAGGGCCCACAGACATAGTCAAAATAGGGAAGAGCCATCCTGAAAACGCTGAGGCAGCCTTTTCTGATGGGGAGGGATGAGGAGTGAGAATAGGTAGTTTCAGAGTGAGTCATTCCTTCAGTCATTTACTTATTCATTTAGTAAGTGTTGGTAGACCAGGCGCAGTGGCTCACGCCTGTAATCCCAGCACTTTGGGAGGCCAAGGCAGGTGGATCATGAGGTCAGGAGATTGAGACCATCCTGGCCAACATGGTGAAACCCCATCTCTACTAAAATACAAAAAAATTAGCCAGGCGTGGTGGCGCGCACCTGTAGTCCCAGCTACTGGGGAGGCTGAGGCAGGGGAATCACTTGAACCTGGGAGGTGGAGGTTTCAGTGAGCCGAGATCGTGCCCCTGCACTCCAGCCTGGTGACAGAGCAAGACTTTGTCTCAAAAACAAACAAACAAATAAATAAATAAATAAAATAAAAATAAGTGTTGGTTACTTTCCATGGGTCAGTCCCTCTCCTAGGCTCTGAAGATGCCCCTGCAAAACAGGGCCATGAGTGCTGCCAGTGCATTTATATTTCGAGCATATGTTAACATTCTTCTATTTCTGTTCACCATCCACACTATCATCAGAATCATTCTTTCGAAATGCAAATTTAATTAAGATATATTCATCTTCTGAATATCCATTAGATTTCTATTGCCTACTGCAAACTCAGCATGGTATGCAAGGTCCTCCTTGATTTGACCACCTGTTTACCTCTCCAACTTCATCTCTTGCTGCTCCCTCAACTCTACACCTTGGTTCCCCATAGACCAAGGGGGATGTTTCGTATGTGCGAAACATCTGGTGACCTCAAATTAGGCAATTCCCCCATTTTATTATGAAATGATCATATAAGAAAACTTGTATTGCCAACTTGAATGTATAAATGTTTGGGGATATAACTGAAAATTTCCAGTGTCTCCTTGTAATATTTCATGTATTAATTTAGTTAAATATATTTTAAATTAAATATTATATAAAATATTAATTTAGAAACGTTGATTCTTTTTGCGTCTCAAATTTCATGAGGAGTGAGAATAGGTAGTTTCAGAGTGAGTCATTCCTTCAGTCATTTATGAATAAGTTGATTCCAACTCTTCATAGGCAGTTCTGACAATGTCTTCTTCATCACTAGAGCTACATTTTGAGTCACAGAACTCAGTTTTTCAAGGCATACCATCTTCACAGCTTTCTACATTGTTTGTAACATAGGACTTTTTGAAATGAAATGATGCAGCCACTGGAATTTTTATCACAAATCATACATATACCTTTATATAACAGCAGGACATTTTTTAAAAGTCCCTTACAGGCCGGGCGAGTTGGCTTATGCCTGTAATCCCAGCACTTTGGGAGGCCAATGCGGGCGGATCACCTGAGTTCAGGGATTTAAGACCAGCTTGGCCGACATGGTGAAACCCCATCTCTACTAAAATACAAAAATTAGCCGGGCATGATGGCAGGTGCCTGTAATACCAGCTACTCGGGAGGCTGAGACGGAAGAATTGCTTGAATCCAGGAGACGGTGGTTGCAGTGAGTCAAGATTGCACCACTGCACTCCAGCCTGGGCGGGGCTGAGCGAGACTCCATCTCAAAACCAACCAACCAACCAAAAAAACAAACAACCAACCAACCAAACAAAGAAACCCATTCCTTATAGGTGAGAATATATATATTCTCCACAATGTAGCCATGTGCTATGTTGTTGCTTTTTAAAAGTGGTCTTTAAAAGGCTACTTTACAATGGCATGCACCACTAAGGATTTTGAGGACGTACCCCAGGCAAGGAATAATACTGAGTCTTTACGCCAATCTCTCTCTCTCTCTCTCTCTCTCCATCCTTAGGGCTCTGGGCTCAGTGTGCCTGCTTTCCTCTCTTTGCCTCTCTCCCTCTTAGCAAACTCTTCTCTCAGGCTGTGCAGGGCAGAGTGGTAAAGAGCACTGGATGGAGAGAGACTCTGTTGTGAGTGAGCTCCCTCTTTTAGTCCCAGCTATTCTGGGAAGCATTATTGGGAGCCCAGGAATGCGTGCACATGCACACGCATGCACATACACTCTCTCTCTTTCTCAACTAATTTCATCTTCTTGCCTAAATGGTAATTTATTTTATTTCAGATAAAGTAACCCAGAGATCACCTCATAAAATGAGAGACTTTGGAAGAAATCAAATATAAGATAGCCCTTTTCTGTAAAAGAATTTGGGGCCAGAATCTTTCATTGCATTTGGCATTAGGAATGATTCATTTCTATGGTTCCCTAAACCATGCCATGCTTCGCCATGCCTCCATGACTTTACACTTGCTATTCCCTCTCTTGTAATGGCCACCTCATCTCCTCTCCCAACCACTGCCTACCCCTGTGCCCAGCAGTGCCTCTGTTCTTCTGCTTCATAAATTGTAAAGCGGCCATGTATGTATCTTCACTACTGTGCAGTGAACTCCACAGGGGAATGGGCCATATCTGTTGACTGTGATGTCCTCAGCACTCATGATAGCATCTAGTGCTTTGTTTTATTTCTTGAAACTTGAAGTGGTGGGCTGAGAGTGAAACATGATTGAAAGGATCACTATATGACTTATTGTCCCAACTGGGATACCTTGAGAATGAAATGGAACACTACTGACAATCATGCCAGAACACTGGGTAGAGACCAGAACTGTCCTAGGTAAAGTGTGATGTACAGTCGTCTTACTAACCAAGGGATGCAGCCTTAGCCTTAGATTTCTAGTCTCCCAATGATCTTCTTAGACCAATAGTTTCACTTTCTTGGGTCCAACTTCTGGCTAGTCCCTTCCTTCTTTCCTGTTCCTCTTCCCTTCTTTTTTTTTCCTCTCTTCTTGCTCAGCAAGACTGTCCAATCTTGCCAAAGCACAACCTTACAATTCTCATCCTTACATCACAGGTAGTTTCAGGATAATAGGAGTCCATAAATCTCAATGCAGAGTGTACAGTGGGTAGGGTAGGGTGGGAAGTGTCTTGATTGTAGTTCTGAGGGATAAAAAATCGAGACCTTTTAATTTCCTTCCTTAGAAACAGTCCTAGTGACTCAGAGAAAATGCTCAGTAAAGAAAAACTATTAGAATAATCCAAACATGTTTACTGTGTCTTCATCCTGAAATCCATGTAGACCCTAAGACACATCTGAGACCTGACAAGATTCAGAGTTGAACTGAAAGGAATCACTACATCATGCAAGAAGAAAAAAAACTTGATCTGCAGTGAAAAATGCCCTTGTGAGTCAGTGGAAACTGCGTATCATGACAGCTAAAGAGTAAGGATTTCAGAACCTGACAAATCTGAATTTGAATCCTGGCTGCACCACCTACTTAGCTGGGTGACTCTGAGCACATTATTTAGCCTCTTTAACTTCAATTATCATACATGTAAAATGGGGAGGGGGTGGTCATATCAGACCCACTTCATAGGCTCATTGAGAGGATTAAATGAGATAATGCATTTAGCCCTGTGCCAAGCAATAATAAACATTCATTCAGTGCAAGCTATTACTTTATATGTACATTAGCAGAAGTTACAAGTACACCTGTTTTGTCTGGATGCAAATAGTTATACCAGGTTTTTTTTTTCTTTTTCTTTTTCTTTTTTTTTAGACAGGGTCTTCCTCTGTTACCCAGGCTAGACTTCAATGGTGCAAGCTCACTATAACCTCAAAATTCTGGACTCAAGTGATCTCCCTGCCTCAGCCTCCCTGAGTAGCTAGGACTATAGGCATGTGCCACCACACCTAGCTAACTTTAAAATTATTTTTATTATTTTGTAGAGACAGGGTCTCACTATGTTGCTGGGGCTGGTCTTGAACTCCTGGCCTCAAGCCATCCTCCCACCCTGACCTCCCAAAGCACTGGGATTATAGGTGTGAGCCACTGTGCCTGGCCATTATGCCAGGTTTAATGATCATAGCAGTGGGTTGAGAATGCAGAAATCTAAGTTCTTGCCATGCCTCTGCCACTAATGAGCTATGTGGCTCTGAAAAAGTCCTTTAACTTCACTGGCTCTTCAGTCTCCTCTGTGAAATGAGTGAGCTGAAGTAGATGATTCCTATTTCGGTTATCTATTGCTATGCCACACACCACTCCGAAACGTAGGTGCTGAAAACAATAATGATTCATTATTTCTCAGGATGGTATGGATTGTCTGGGCTCAGCTGGCTAGTTCTTCTGCTTTATATGGTATTGGCTGGGATCACTCGTGCAGCTGCTTTCAGGGGGTGCTCAGCTGGAGCTGCAACATCCAAGATGGTGTTGCCCACTTGTTTAGCAGCTATGTTTGTCAACCTCAATTCTACCCTAGGGAGAGGAACTCTTATCCTCTAGGGCTAGAATAATCCAAACATGTTTACGCTGTCTTCATCCTGAAATCCATATAGACCCTAAGGCACATTTGAGACCTGACAAGATTCAGAGTTGAACTGAAAGGAATCACTGCATCATGCAAGAAAGCAAAACTTGATCTGCAGTTCTCTCTCTACACAGTCCCTCCCGCTGGATAACCTGAACTTCCTTACGTGGTTCCAAGAGGATGAAAATGGAAGTTTGAAAGCTTCTTAAGGCCTAGCCCAGATGTCATTCAATATTACTTTCATTGTAGAATATTTATCAAAGCAAATCAGTGGTCAACTAAGATTCAAGAAGAAGGAGAAAGGCTCTACCTCCTGAAGATTTTCAGAGTTACATTATAAAAGAGCATGCAGGATGGGAAGGATGGTTCTGACCATTTTTCAAAGCAATTACCATAATCTGTGTGGTCCAGTCCATATTTAAACCTAAAGCTCTGAGACAATTCCCGTTCTTCTCAATTTGGTTTTTGAACTCTGTGAATTCCCCCACTGAGTGCCCAGTATGTTCCAGGTCTTGAACTCTCTTTGCTCTCAGTTTAGCTCTAATAGACATTCATTGTTTTTTCTACCTGGTGTCCCCTCAGTCTCCTTCTTGTACCCAAGCTCCCCAGTTTCCGTCAGGGAACTGATGCACACATAGCTGGTTAAAACCCAGCTTCCCTACTAACAGAACTCTCATCTGTCCAGATATTTAGATATTAACATTCTCACCCTTGGAGCATGAACTGTCATAGAGCTAAGACAATCATAAGAATCCCAACCTCTTTTGCCAGTAATAGGTTTTGAGGTATACATGTGACCAAGCCTTGGCTAATGAGGCATTAAGGGAAGTCTCATCGGGGCACTTCTGGAAAAGATTTCCTTTTCTAAACAGAAGAAAGAGACTTGCAAGAGGAAAGCCCTGTCCCTTCCTTCCTGCTTTAGGAACTTGTGAGGAACAAGCTATGGAAGCCATCTTATAATCATGAGAGTAAGAGACCACAGAGAAATACCTAGACCCCTGACATTGTTAAGCTTTGGATTTATCCAACTGCTATGTCACCCAGTGCTATGATTTGGATATGGTTTGTTTGGCCCTGCCATGTCTCATGTTGAAATTTGAAATTTGATTCCCAGTGTTGGAGGCTGGGCTTGGTAGGAGGTGATTGGATTACGGGGGTGGATCCTTCATGGAGGGCTTGGTGCCATTATCAAGGGAGTTAATTAATTCTCACTTTGTCTCCCCCTACCCCCTGCCCTGCCCCTCCGAGAACCGATTATGGAAAGGAGGCTGTCACCTCCTCCTCCTTCTCCTTTTCCTTCTCCTCCTTCTCCTTCTCTTTCTCTTTCTCCTTCTCCTTCTCCTTCTTTCTTTCTCTCTCTCTCTCCCCCCTCCCTCTTCCTGCTCTCGCTCTGTGACAGGCTCCCCTTCATCTTCCACCATAAGGGGAAGCAGCTTGAGGCTCTCACCAGATGCAGACGCTGGCACCATGCTTCTTGTACAGCCTGTGAACCATGAGCCAAATAAATCTTTTCTCTTTATAAATGATCCAGTCTCAGTTATTTCTTTATAACAGCATGATGAATTAAGACACCAACCCAGATCTGCTTACCTCTAGACTTCTTGTTATGTGAGATAATACACCCATATAAATAAGCAAGTCTGTTATCTGCTGTCAAAATTACCCCTCTTCTACTCCTCTGAATCTGTATGGTTCTAGAGACACTGACTCCATGAGTGATTCTAGGAAGAAACTTACAACCCAGAACTAAGCAATTAGCATCTGCATTTACCTGATCACAGTGGTTATTTCAAAGATGGGCCAGGACTCTGGCAGAACTCTGGCAGAGCCAGAGAGGAAATGTGATTTTTCTTGGGACTTCTGAGAAAGAGGATTTTTTTTCCTTTTTTTCCTGCTGGACCTAGAAGCAAAGAGGAATAGTGGCTGGAGCTCCTGGATTTCCCTACATCTTGCTGACTTGAAGAATCCACTCCAAGGAAGGTAGACACAAGAGAAAAAAAGAAAACCAATTCCCTTTTTCTAAAACAAAGTTTTCAAAAAAATTATAGATTCAAAAAACTGACTCATGATAGGATCACTGAGTCTTAAATCCAATTATGCCTGAAGCCCTAATTCTGCATTTTTCAGTTTACTTGACCCACCCTTCTTTTTGAATTGACTGTCCTGATAAGAATTTCTGTCACTTATAGAAAGTTAACAAGGATACCCAGGAATTGAACTCAGCTCTGTGCCAAGCAGACCTAATAGACATCTACAGAACTCTCCACCCCAAGTCAACAGAATATACATTTTTTTCAGCACCACACCACACCTATTCCAAAATTGACCACATAGTTGGAAGTAAAGCTCTTCTCAGCAAATGTAAAAGAACAGAAATTATAACAAACTGTCTCTCAGACCACAGTGCAATCAAACTAGAACTCAGGATTAGGAAACTCACTCAAAACCGCTCAACTACATGGAAACTGAACAACCTGCTCCTGAATGACTACTGGGTACATAAAGAAACGAAGGCAGAAATAAAGATGTTCTTTGAAACCAACGAGAACAAAGACACAACATACCAGAATCTCTGGGACACATTCAAAGCAGTGTGTAGAGGGAAATTTATAGCACTAAATGCCCACAAGACAAAGCAGGAAAGATCCAAAACTGACACCCTAACATCACAATTAAAAGAACTAGAAAAGCAAGAGCAAACACATTCGAAAGCTAGCAGAAGGCAAGAAATAACCAAAATCAGAGCAGAACTGAAGGAAATAGAGACACAAAAAACCCTTCAAAAAATTAATGAATCCAGGAGCTGGTTTTTTGAAACGATCAACAAAATGGATAGACTGCTAGCAAGACTAATAAAGAAGAAAAGAGAGAAGAATCAAATAGACGCAATAAAAAATGATAAAGGGGATATCACCACCGATCCCACAGAAATACAAACTACCATCTGAGAATACTACAAACACCTCTACGCAAATAAACTAGAAAATCTAGAAGAAATGGATAAATTCCTCAACACATACACCCCCCCAAGACTAAACCAGGAAGAAGTTGAATCTCTGAATTGACCAATAACAGGATCTGAAATTGTGGCAATAATCAATAGCTTACCCACCAAAAAGAGTCCAGGACCAGATGGATTCACAGCCGAATTCTACCAGAGGTACAAGGAGAAACTGGTACCATTCCTTCCGAAACTATTCCAACCAATAGAAAAAGAGGGAATCCTCCCTAACTCATTTCATGAGGCCAGAATCATCCTGATACCAAAGCCAGGCAGAGACACAACCAAAAAAGAGAATTTTAGACCAATATCCTTGATGAACATCGGTGCAAAAATCCTCAATAAAATACTGGCAAACCGAATCCAGCAGCACATCAAAAAGCTTATCCACCATGATCAAGTGGGCTTCATCCCTGGGATGCAAGGCTGCTTCAACACACGCAAATCAATAAATGTAATCCAGCATATAAACAGAACCAAAGACAAAAACCACATTATTATCTCAATGATGCAGAAAAGGCCTTTGACAAAATTCAACAACTCTTCATGCTAAAAACTCTCAATAAATTAGGTATTGATGGGATGTATCTCAAAATAGTAAGAGCTATCTATGACAAACCCACAGCCAATATCATACTGAATGGGCAAAACCTGGAAGCATTCCCTTTGAAAACTGGCACAAGACAGGGATGCCCTCTCTCACCACTCCTATTCAACATAGTGTTGGAAGTTCTGGCCAGGGCAATTAGGCAGGAGAAGGAAATAAAGGGTATTCAATTAGGAAAAGAGGAAGTCAAATTGTCCCTGTTTGCAGATGACATGATTGTATATCTAGAAAACCCCATTGTCTCAGCCCAAAATCTCCTTAAGCTGATAAGCAACTTCAGCAAAGTCCCAGGATACAAAATGAATGTACAAAAATCACAAGCATTCTTATACACCAATAACAGACAAACAGAGCCAAATCATGAGTAAACTCCCATTCACAATTGCTTCAAAGAGAATAAAATACCTAGGAATCCAACTTACAAGGGATGTGAAGGACCTCTTCAAGGAGAACTACAAACCACTGCTCAATGAAATAAAAGAGGACACAAACAAATAGAAGAACATTCCATGCTCATGAGTTGGAAGAATCAATATCGTGAAAATGGTCATACTGCCCAAGGTAATTTATAGATTCAATGCCATCCCCATCAACCTACCAATGACTTTCTTCACAGAATTGGAAAAAACTACTTTAAAGTTCATATGGAACCAAAAAGAGCCCGCATCGCCAAGTCAATCCTAAGCCAAAAGAACAAAGCTGGAGGCATCACGCTACCTGACTTCAAACTATACTACAAGGCTACAGTAACCAAAACAGCATGGTACTGGTATCAAAACAGAGATATAGATCAATGGAACAGAACAGAGCCCTCAGAAATAACACCACATATCTACAACTATCTGATCTTTGACAAACCTGACAAAAACAAGAAATGGGGAAAGGATTCCCTATTTAATAAATGGTGCTGAGAAAACTGGCTAGCCATAGGTAGAAAGCTAAAACTGGATCCCTTCCTTACACCTTATACAAAAATTAATTCAAGATGGATTAAAGACTTACATGTTAGACCTAAAACCATAAAAACCCTAGAAGAAAACCTAGGTATTACCATTCAGGACATAGGCATGGGCAAGGACTTCATGTCTAAAACACCAAAAGCAATGGCAACAAAAGCCAAAATTGACAAATGGGATCTAATTAAACTAAAGAGCTTCTGCACAGCAAAACAAACTACCATCAGAGTGAGCAGGCAACCTACAGAATGGGAGAAAATTTTTGCAACCTACTCATCTGACAAAGGGCTAATATCCAGAATCTACAATGAACTCAAACAAATTTACAAGAAAAAAAACCCCATCAAAAAGTGGGCAAAAGATATGAACAGACCCTTCTCAAAAGAAGACGTTTATGCAGCCAAAAGACACATGAAAATATGCTCATCATCACTGGCCATCAGCGAAATGCAAATCAAAACCACAACGAGATACCATCTCACACCAGTTAGACTGGCAATCATTAAAAAGTCAGGAAACAACAGGTGCTGGAGAGGATGTGGAGAAATAGGAACACTTTTACACTCTTGGTGGGACTGTAAACTAGTTCAACCATTGTGGAAGTCAGTGTGGCGATTCCCCGGGGATCTAGAACTAGAAATACCATTTGACCCAGCCATCCCATTACTGGGTATATACCCAAAGGACTATGAAACATGCTGCTATAAAGACACATGCACACGTATGTTTATTGTGGCACTATTCACAATAGCAAAGACTTGGAACCAACCCAAATGTCCAACAATGATAGACTGGATTAAGAAAATGTGGCACATATACACCATGGAATACTATGCAGCCATAAAAAAGGATGAGTTCATGTCCTTTGTAGGGACATGGATGAAATTGGAAATCATCATTCTCAGTAAAGTATTGCAAGGACAAAAAACCAAACACCGAATGTTCTCACTCATGGGTGGGAATTGAACAATGAGAACACGTGGACACAGGAAGGGGAACATTGCACTCCGGGTACTGTTGTGGAGTGGGGGCAGGGGGGAGGGACAGCATTAGGAGAGATACCTAATGCTAAATGATGAGTTAATGGGTGCAGCACACCAACATGGCACATGTATACATATGTAACAAACCTGCGCATTGTGCACATGTACCCTAAAACTTAAAGTATAATAAAATAAAATAAAATAAAATAAAATAAAAAGACTTTCTGTCACTTATAAAGAAAGAAATCCCAGCTAAGGAAGTGTGGATATTCATTATGAAACCATCCACCAAGCTGCCACTTTAATTTTATGATACTCTCTTGGACTTTTATTTGGAACCTCTGTTCCTCGTTCAAGTTCATCCATTCCTGTGGATATACTTGCCACCTGTAATTATATGGTCTAGCTATTAAGACTAAGGCCTTGTGACTAGGCCTGCTCCTGGGTTCAAATCCTGGCTTTGCACTGGTTGGATCTCTGTCCTTGCATAGGTCTTTTAAACCTCTGAGTTCTTTAGCTACGGCATGTTTAAAACTAGGCTATAATTGTTTCTGCCTCATAGGGTTATTGTGAAGATAAAATGACAGAATGTATACAAAGTGTTTCGCCAGCACAGTACCTGGCACATACTAGGCTCTCACAAATGTTTGCTATTATCAATAAAAACCTAACTTAGTATGGTAGGCACAGTAATGGACCCACAAAAATATCTATGTCCCAATCTTCAGAACCTGTGAATATGTCATGTTACATGGCAAAGGGCATTAATCGTTGCAGATGAAATTAAGGTTACTAATCAGCTGACCTTTTAATAGAAAGATTATCCTGGATTATCCACTGGGTCCAATGTTATCACAAGAGTTCTTAAAAATGGAAGAGAGAGACAGAGGAGGTAAGCAGAGTGATACAATATAAGAAGAACTCGATCTGCTATTTCTGGCTTTGAAAATGGAGGAAAGGGGACACACAGGTCAAGGAATGCAGGCAGCCTCTAGAAGATAGAAAAGGCAAGGAAGCAAATTCTCTCCTAGAGTCTTCAAAAAGGAATACAAGCTCTAAACCTTGACTTTGGCTTGGTGAGACCTGTTACTGAGCACCTTCCCATTTCACTCTGTGATTGCTACCATCAACTCTTCAGTGAATGAGATAGGCGTGACCCTACCCTCATGTAGCTTATGAGGTGTGTGTTCTGTAGCAACTAGGACTTTATGAATGCTTATGTGGTAATGAGGATAGATTTTACCAAGGAGAATTTGGACATGTAAATCATGACAGCTACACAGAAGAGATGTAAGACAGAAACCCATGAAGAGGGAAAGTATCAGTAGAATATGGGTTGCTAATTGGAGCAAGAGCTGAGACAGTAGATGCTTACAATTCCTCCTGCTGTGGACTGAATGTTTGTATCTCCCCAAAATTCATACATTAAAACCTTAACTCTCAATGTGATGATATTAGGAGGTGGAAACTTTGGGAGATAATTAGATCATGAAGGTGGAGTCTTCATGAAGAGGATTAGTGCCCTTATAAAAAGAGAGGCATGGTGGGGCGCAGTGGCTCACGCCTGTAATCCCAGCACTTTGGGCGGCCAAAGCGGGTGGATCACGAGGTCAGGAGATCGAGACCATCCTGGCTAACACGGTGAAACCCCGTCTGTACTAAAAATACAAAAAATTGGCCAGGCATGGTGGCACCCGCCTATAATCCCAGCTACTCGGGAGGCTGAGGCAGGAGAATCAGTTGAATGTGGGAGGTGGAGGTTGCAGTGAGCCGAGGTTGCACCACTGCACTCCAGCCTGGGCAACAGAGTGAGACTCCGTCTCAAAACAAAAACAAAAACAAAAACAATAAAAAGAGAGGCACAAGAGCTTGCTTTCTCTCTCTACTCTCTGCCATGTGTGGACACAGTGAGAAGACTGCCATCTGCAAACCACAAGAGTACCCTCAGCAGACATCAATCTGTTGGTGACTTGATTTTGGACTTCCCAGCCTCCAAAGTGGTGATAAATTAATTTCTGTTGTTTAAGCCACCCAGTTTATGGTAATTGTGCATAGCAGCCTGAACAGACTAAACCACCATCTACAATGAGAATCCTGAAATTGACTAACTTGTCATAGCAGGCTGAATAGACCAAACATCATCCTTAATTGAAATCTTAAAATAAGACTGGTCTGGCTCCTCCATATTGGGGGGCACTCAGGGAGGACAGAGACATCTGTTTTGGTAGTATGAAAGCCAAGCCTCCTGTGTGCCAAGCGAAGGGCCAATAGGGCTTTTCCTTTTGACATAGTGATGCCTTCAATCCTCACCACAACCTTTGAAGAGATGTTACTAGGCCCCTTTCATAGAGGAGGAAATGAACATATGTAGAAATTAAGTAACTTAAACATGTTTACACAATAAGTAAATGGTGAAATGGAATTTTTTAATTAAAGAATTAAATTTCTTTTTTAATTTTTTTTGCCCACAAAGAACTAAATCGTCCCTGTCTCCATGCAGTGTTGACTTAGTTGCTTCAATGTTCTTTTTACATTGTCTGCCTCACATTATAAATTCTTTAAGAGCCAAAATTGTTTGGGCTGATTTACTCAAAACAGTATGCCAGTAAGCTTAATGCTTAATGCCATATTTCATCAAAACTTAGATCCCATTCATTGGAATATGTACCATCAATCCATATAGCGCTAAGACGGAAAAAAAAGTTAGGGATTGTAAGATTTCGTGATTGGCAAATGTGGAAAAAATGCATCTTACAGTCCATAAAATAAAGTTAAAAAATTTTTTTGATGATGGTGTTGATGAAGTGTCAAATCCCAGTTTGCTGGTCTGTTTCCAGGCTTACCCGTGATTTAGATTTCTTATACTTCAGTCCAGACTTTTTTTTTTTTTCTTTTTAAGACAGAGTCTCATGCTGTCACCCAGGCTGGGAGTGCAGTGGCCCAATAATGTCTCACTGCAGCCTTCAGCTTATGAGCTTGAGTAATCTTCTCGCCTTAGAGATGGGTCACTATGTTGCCCAGGCTCACTATGAACTCCTGGCTTCAAGCAATCCTCCTGCTTTGGCTTCCCAAAGTGCTGGGATTTGAGGCATAAACCACCATGTCGGGCTCAGCCCAGACCATTTAAAAATGTCTTAATGCTTGGCACGGTGGCTCACAGATGTAATACCAGCACTTTGGGAGGCCAAGGCGGGTGGTCACCTGAGGTCAGGAGTTGAACAGCCTGGCCAACATGGCGAAACCCTGTCTCTACTAAAAATACAAAAATTTAGCTGGACGTGGTGGCGTGCGCCTGTAGTCTCAGCTACTTGGGAGGCTGAAGCAGAAGAATCGCTTGAACCCTGGGAGGTGGAAGTTGCAGTGAGCCGAGATTGCACCACTGCACTCCAGCCTGGGAAACACGAGACTCCGTCATGGCGGGGGAGAATGTTTTAATTAAGTTTTCTTTGAACAATTCCTTTGGAAGTTTTACATTGTTCAAAATGTCATACTATTCAGAAGTATCACCACAATACTGTTGATATTTTGAAATTGATTATGTGCTGGACACTGTGTTAACTGCATTAAATCTTCCTCTTGATTTCTCCTGACCATCTCATGAATAATTAGGTTTTTCTTATTGCCATTTACAGACAATACAATTGAGGCTCAGAAGTTTAGTTACTTCCAAGGCTACCCAGCCCAGCCAGCAAATGGTAGAGATAAATAAGACTTGAGTCTGCCTGGGACCTCAGTGCTTGTGGCCTTTGCTGTTTCAAGCAGAAGCAGGTAGATAAAAAGCTTCTGTTTTCCTTTAAAACAGTTTTCCTGACTCAGAGCAACTCTACCCTTTGAATATTGTAGTTAACATCTGTTTTTCTCAATCTTTCTGAGCTACTTACCCAGTTAAACTACAGTAAGTGTGTTTACCTCTCAGTACTTATTTGTCGTTATTCCCTTACAAATCAGTTTCCAGAATTTTAATCATTCTTGGCTCACCTCTCTGACAACCTAACCAGAGACCTGTGCTGGAATTGCATTCAGAAAAGTGCCCTGAAAACTTAAAATTAAAAAAAAACTTTTATAGTCCATCTGATCTACACAGGAAATTAGAAAACACCACATACTTAACTGGAAAAATAGTTGAAATAAAATGAAAAGTGAGATTTACTGTTGTTTAGATTTTGATTAAAAAATGTTTATCCCTTATCTAAGGCTTGGGGACACTGGAAATGAAAGGAGCTGAATGCTTGCTTTATAGAACTTTAATGATCTTCTCTTATTATGTTATATTACCGTTTTCTAAGCCTGTGGTCAAATACAATAGCTTTATTAAAGCTGTGATTCAGTTAGAAAGCGGAATGAATTTTTCTGCCACAGGAGCACTGGTGAGAGATGAGAGAAGAAGATAGTGCTGTTGAAGGGAGAAAACTCCTCGACAAAGAAAGGATGGACACCAGTGGCTCACCTTACTAGGGTGTGTTCTTCTTCACCCTTGGAGCTAAGCTTTCTTGAATTCATTCCCAAACAGCCAAGGGATATTTAGCTTCAAGTCTATTTGGAGAAAGAAAACAAAACAAAGCAAAAACCACGGCTGTGGCTGCAGTTTGGATGCAGGATAAAACTTGCTTACGTTCTGTCTCACGTGCTTACACAGTATCGATAATGACAAACGCTCACATTTGTCAAGCATTTACAATGGACCAGGTACTGCCGTAAGCACAGTCCATTTCTTATGTCATTGAACCCCCTGAACAATCTCATGCAAGAGATATTATTATCATCTGCATTTTACAGATGAGGAAACCGAGGCAGATAGTGTAACGTACAATAAATGGTGAAGCCAGGATTCGAATGGATAATTTGACTCCAAAGCCCACGCACTTGGCCATGCTACTATACTGCTAAACACCCACCTACTTTTGCCAGCAGGCCATGCACCCTGGCTGCCAGTTAGGGGTGGAGTTGGGGGTGGGGAAGCTTCTCAGAAAACCGCTAACTTCAATCCATCCTGAGAAAAGAGGGATTTGGAAGGAAATTGCTGTGGAGCCCCTTAACTGAAACAGTGTTGGCTCCGTTTGAAGGGAGAGAAATGAAGCAATTTCAAAGAGTCGGGGGAGGTTAGAGGTCAGGACTAAGCCGCCGTAGCTAAATGATGTAGAAATGCAAGCCTGTCATTGCTAAAGTGGCAAAATAGAATATCAGGACACATTCAAAACAACCTCACGTAATTATGGAAATTAACTGTTGCTATTTCTGAGACATTTTTTACCAGCCACGTGAAGGCCATATGACATCATGAACAATTACTGATGAAACAGAAGATGAGAAATTGAGACTTGGGGCAACCATATGACCTTGGCCAAGTTTCTTGACCTCTCTAAGCCTCAGTTCCTTCATTTGTAAAATGGAGATATTAATAATATTCTTGCGAGAATTAAATGATGATAATGTAGGCAAAGTGCTTGACACAATGTACAGTGTAAAGAACGTGCCCAATATATGTTAATTCTTCCTTTAGCTCAATTCCACCTGCTATAAAACTGGGTCCCATCTGTTCTGAGGGAAATACATTATTTACCCACGAAGAGGAGGCTTCGTATACCAATCATTCGACAAATACTCATTGTGCACTCTCCATGTCCCAGGAGGATGCTGGGTGCTAGAGATACAGTGGTGTGCTCTTTGGGCCTGGTTTCTGCCCACACAGTGTTTACAGGCTGGTAGGAGTTGGGCATTGAAAACAATAAGTAAGAAAGGAGCCACAGAGGATGCAATGGGAGTATGTGCTCTGGGGTATCGAAAATGACTTCCCGAGGAAGTGACTGGTTAGTTAACGCCTTCAGGATGTGTGCTAGATGACTGAGGGGAGAAGGAGGGTGTCAAATAAAAGCAAATGCTGACATGAAGCCTCCGAGTCAGTGTAGAATAAGGCAGGTCAAAGGACCCAAAACACAGATAGCCTGGTTTGGCTAGGGCTGAGAGAGAGAGAGAAAGGAATGATTGGTATTAGGTGAAGTCGGAGAAAAAGCCAGAGGTGGGATTATAGAGGTCTTACAGCTCTGGAAGCCAGCTCCTCAGATAAGGCCCAGGGCTTGGCAGCAGCCTCACAGCTCTGTTAAAAGTCTAGGCATTAGGCCCCAAAATGGTAGATCCTCTGTGTGTGTGCCTTTCTATTATTCTGCTTTGTCAGGCATTGGTCAGGAATACAAAGGCCACTCAATGTGTTCCGAGATTGAAGGCTTGTAACACAGGGAATTTGAGTTTAACAAAACTGGGTTTGCCGGGCATGCTCATGTCTGTAATTCCAGCACTTTAAGAGACCAAGATGGGAGGATCACTTGAGCCCAGGAGTTCGAGACCAGCCTGGGCAACATAGTAAGACCCTATCTCTACAAAAAAATTTAAGAATTAGCTGGGTGTGGTGGCACCCACCTATAGTCCTAGCTACATGGGAGGCTGAGGTGGAAGAATCACTTGAGCCCAGGAGGTCGAGGCTGCAATAAGCTGTGTTCACACCATTGTACTCCAGTCTGGGAGACAGAGTGAAACCCTGTCTCAAACAAACAAAACAAAACAAACAACAACAATTGGGGCTGAGGAAGGTAGCTAAAGGAGCAAAAGTCAAAAAAGCATCCCCTGACCATCTGGCCTGGCAGCCACAAAAAAGCAGATTCTCAACTTCCAGTTTAGGGCTATTAAGAATGGAACTTTTGCAAACGTGCAAAAGATACGGACACATTTGTGAAGATACGGACATATTTCTATTGGGTATAAACCTAGGAGTGGAATTGAATGTGCATCCGTTGCTGGTAGCTATTGCCTCATCTTAAGTGTTGTGTACAAAAGAAGCTTTCTTGCTTTCATCCCTCATAATATGACTTTTTTTTTTTTTTGAGACGGAGTCTTGCTCTGTTACCCAGGCTGGAGTGCAGTGGCGTGATCTGGGCTCACTGCAAGCTCTGCCTCCTGGGTTCAAGTGATTCTCCTGCCTCAGCCTCCTGAGTAGCTGGGATTACAGGCACGCTCCACCATGCCCAGCTAATTTTTGTATTTATTTATTTATTTTTTTTTGAGACGGAGTCTTGCTCTGTCGCCCAGGCTGGAGTGCAGTGGCGCAATCTCGGCTCACTGCAAGCTCCGCCTCCCGGGTTCACGCCATTCTCCTGCCTCAGCCTCTCCGAGTAGCTGGGACTACAGGCGCCCGCCACCACGCCCGGCTAATTTTTTGTATTTTTAGTAGAGACGGGGTTTCACCGTGGTCTCGATCTCCTGACCTCGTGATCCGCCCGCCTCGGCCTCCCAAAGTGCTGGGATTACAGGCGTGAGCCACCGCACCTGGCCAAGAAAATGACTTTTTTGACAGCAGATGAGGAAAGCCTAAAGCAGGCACATTTTCCGCAGACAGAAGAAAGAGTTCGTTGCTGGTAAATATTCTACTGCTTGTTTGCAACTGAGGAACTTTCCACTGGAAGTTCTTTCGGGAGGGTCAGTTCTCCCTTTGCTTTATTCAACACCGGGTTACCTGGGCAGATCCAAAGTTACTGGCTTCAGAAAACTCTATATGCACTGTCGGATCTTGCATCCATGGCAACGCATGCCTTACATACCATTTTATTTCAAACAATGGGACATTAAACATTTGATGTGAAGCAATGTCAGATTTCAAGTTGGAGGATGGGGAAGGGGGTAAGATTGTGTCTCTAAGCGGCAACTTGTCAGAGGCAATGCTTAATGCAATGCACCTAAGGAAAGTTGTTTATAGAAAGTCTCCTCATTCTGCGGTGTGCTTAAAAATGTTTCTCACTACCCTTTCCCTTGGCCTTCCCTGCTCTTGCACGTGGATTGCATATCAGCATGCAAACCATACACACATGTGCACTCACTCTCTGTCACACACACAAACAGCAATTCTAGGGATGAAGCGGGAGGGGGAAAGCCACCTGTCTTTAGAATGTAAGACCTTCTTTTTGGTGCCTTACTGGCAGGGGTAGGGTGGTAGGCACTCACTAAATATTTAGTTAATAAATAAATGAATGAATGCAGCCGCTAACTCCTTGATGGAGGAAGGGTGACATTGGGGATCGGGTTTCATTTTGAGCACCAGTTTCCTTATTATGACTCTTAATGACTTAATTCTATGATTATCTTTATGTCCTAATAAAAAGCTTTTAACAATTAGGGATTGTCTGTCTGAAGTTGTATTTTAAGTTAATTAGGTAGTGTATTTAACAGCTTCCACTGTCTGTTAATGGTACGATGACAGGTGCAGAGGGAGAGCCTGTTTACAGTGACAACTGCTGCCAGTCTCTTTGGTTTTGTTTGCTTTTTATTTTTTTATTTTTTAACTTTTTGTTTTCTTCCCCCCATCAACATCAATAAAGAAGGAATGACAGGTTGGTAGAACTGGCAGAACGAGAAATCAAGTTCAGCGCTGAAAAGCAAACAAATGGTTTTTTCCTTGTTTTTGTCTCCTTTCATGTTGAAGTCGCTGGTATTAGTTTCAGGTGTACAGCAGTTTTACTGGCTCAACAGACAGGAAGCCATGCTCTTCTCTCCATGGCGTTTTCTGAGGAGTAAAAGGTCTCCTATCCATTGCCGGGAATTTTACCTTTTGGGATAAGTTTTTGTTTTTCTAATAAACACACAGGCACCCACAAATGTGTGAATGCCTAATATTTAGAGAGTCAAGTCTGGCAGGTGGAAATGAGCCCTTCTGACACATCTCTATTTATTGCATTATTTCACCAACAAAGGCTCAAATGCTAACTGGCTTTGTGAATAATTTGTGGATGGAAATGTGATCATTTTTCTAAGTCAGCTGGTGGGCTCAGTTCATTGCACTCCCCACCTAAAAATAAATTCTCTGGCTGACTGTGAACATACTGATACTTGCTGCAAGTGAAGCAAACTTATGGGGACCATTAAAGTGCCAGGGCATTGGAAAATAACGGTGAAGCGAATGCTGATTTGCATTTATGTCATAAAATAACTTGTCACCTTCAATTTATCACAGTAATTGGTACCAGAGGAGAATGTGTGATGCTTATACTTGGTTCAAAGCTACCTTTTCTTACCTCCCAGTTCCTGTCTCTCCTTCTCCTCAAATAGTAGTGGGTGCACTTCTGAAAATAAGTGATCTTGGATCTTTTCCATATCATTAGAATTTGGGAAGTAAGGTGCATCGATGTGTTCAAAGAAATTAATAACAATGGCCAATATGTTTTGTATGTTTATTTTAAATCAGGCATCCTGGTGGGTAGTTTTATTAGAGCAGGTAAATTTCACAATAATCCAATGAAGTGTATGCTATTATTGTCCCCATATCACAGATGAAGAAACTGAATAACTGAAAAATGAAGTAACTTGCCCAAGGTCATACAACTAGTAGGTGGTAGAGCCAGGATTTGTGTTCAGGCAGTAAGACCCCAGAGCCCATGGTCTGAACCACTATGCTGAAGTAGTCCAAGCCTGGCTTAGACTATAATGCATATGCTAACATAAACATTAACAGTGGAACAAATACCTGGGAAAAGTACACAGCCCCAAGATCTTCAAACCTATGAGAAAAGCATAGTGAGAATAACACATCATTACCTTTTTCAAACTAAGACAGATCTGGCCAGGGATAAGTAAGTTATTCCAACTAGGTTTAGAAAAATATCCAGTGGTGTGTGGTTATTACCAATGGGGTGTGGTTATTACCAATGCCATGGAGGCATGGCTCTCTTGATTATAAATGGAATGCTTTGAATCTTCTGATTCTATTTCTTACAAAGCCAGCCAAAGCCACACATGATAGATGTTGGATCTTTAGTAAGGAAATTCTCCAGGTCTCTCTCTATTTAGCTATTATCAGAGCAGATATACACTTTAGTTCTATAAATTACAAGTTGACTTCTTCTACTTTGGCCAATTCTAAAGTATTCTGAGGGTAAGTCTCCCATGTTTCATAGAGCAGATGAATTTGTCTTCCTCTGACTCTCTGGCATGTGAACACCCTGAAAAGGGGGTACACTTTAAGACATTTTGCAGTATGTAAATTGCACTGTATTTGATGATAGGCAGATCAAGGTTTACATCTTCCCTCTATCACTGCCGTGGAACCTGGGCAACTTACTTTACTTCTCTGAACTTCAATTTCCTCTTTTGTCAAAAGAAGCTGATGATACCTCCCTGAAGAATAAGTAAGGTAAAGGCAAGTGTGCACATTTAGCTAACATTTGTAGGATACTTTATAGATTATGGCAATGAATACCCCAGCTCTCTTTCATTTGCCTTGTGATTTATAAGTACTCTGACTACATGCACTGTGCTAGGTATCTTTTTTTTTGAATTGTAGTAAAATATACATAATATAAAATTTACCATGTTAACCACTTTTAAGTGTACTGTTCAGTGGCATTAAGTACATTCACGTTATTGTACAACCTTCACCAACATCCATCTATAGAAATGTTTTATTATCGCAACTGAAACTCTACCCATTAAAAAATAACTCCCCACCCTTCTCTTCCCCAGTCCCCTCGCAACCACCATCTTCCTTTGTGTCTCTATGAATCTGACTACTCTATGTACCTCATATAAGTGGAATCTCACCATATTTGTCTTTTTGTGTCTGGCTTATTTCAGTTAGCACAAGGTCTTCAAGGTTGACCCACACTGTAGCATATGTCAGAAACTCATTTGTTTTTAAGACTGAATGATTTTAAGGTCGTATGTATTCACCACATTTGGTTTATCCATTCATCCATTGGTGGACAACTGGGTTATTTCCACCTTCTGGGTATTATGAATAATGCTGCTATGAGCACTAGTGTGCAAATATCTGTTTAATTCCCCGCTTTCAATTCTTTTGAGTGTATACCCAGAAATGGGATTGCTGGTCCTATGATAATTCTAGGTTTAATTTTTTGAGGCTGGATGTCCTTTGTGTATATTATTTGCAGTAGAAGGGGTGTTGAGAGGTACCCTTGGAGATTCTCAGGTGTTTCTGCAGGACTGTCCCACCATCAGTGCCCTAATGAGGTCAAGGACCTGCAAGGCAGCAGGTCTACAAGACTACACCACTTAATCATTTAGGCTTTCTGATGCCTGCCTTTCCTCCCCAGTTATAGGTGACAGATTGGCAGAGCAGGGAAAAGTAATCCCAGAGACATCAGTATGCAAGCCAGAACGGGGAGCGTTATGGTTTAAAACTGTTTCTCCACTGTTTTGCTATGGATACGTGTCTGAATGAGACACATCCCACTCCCAGCCCACCCCCTCCTCTCTCTGCTGGAAGAGCGAAGGCAGGCACATTGGGGTGTGTTAACCCTTCCAGAACCAGCACCAATGACTTCCTTAAAGTGTTCCATGTTTCAGCAGCCCTGCCTCAAGTTATCTGAGAAGATGCCGTTCATTGGATGACATCAATTGTTCCGTAACTGACAGACACTGAAGAGTCTCATTATCACCAATAACGGGAGCATCTCATTCATATCACACCTGTCAAGGCAGTCAGCTTGGGTCGTGTATGCATCCGGCAAAAGCCACTCAGGATCACACACAAGAAGAATCATGCACTCTGGTGCGGTATCTCCCCCATCCAGCCCAGTCTCCATAAGGAAGTCACAGGAGAAGAGCAGAAGTAACCGCTATTGGATAAATAAACCCATTCTTTTGATGTTGCTTTTAACTTGTTGGTGATCTTCGCAGAGAGGTGAGCTTTTCAGAGAGAAAAGTGTTTGACTTTGTGGATCATGAGCAAGTGGCAGGAGGTCCCGAGACAGCCCTCTGAGCTGTGGAATTGCAGTTGGCTCTTCAATGGTCACTTGGCAGAGTCATTTTCCTTAGTGTCCCAGACAGGGCTTTCTAGGAAAATCAATTCTGGCTGCATCATAAGGGGATCTGCTCAAAGGGTTAAGTCACTGGATATGGTGTGAATATCATGGGCTTCAGTAGCAGATAGACTGGGGTTTGGATCAGCACTAATTAACTACGTCACATGGGGCAAGTTACTTAACCACTCTGTGCCTGTTTCCCCATCAATGAAATAAAGAGGATTTTAAAAAATCTGTCTTCCTTTGGTCACTTATTAGCTATGTAGGCTGAGGTAGGTCAACTTTTAGTGAGCTTTAGTTTCCTTATCTGCAAAATGGGCAGGAACAATTCCTCTCTCTAAAGGTTGTTGTGAAGATGAGATAAAATGTAAATAGTACATGGTAGGTACTCAATAATTGTTAGATATTACTATTTCGAGGCTGGTGCGGTGGCTCATGCCTGTAATCCCAGCACTTTGGGAGGCCGAGGCTGGGGCAGATCACGAGGTCAGCAGTTTGAGACCAGCCTGGCCAATATAGTGAAACCCCGTCTATACTAAAAATACAAAAATTAGCTGGGCATAGTGGCATGCGCCTGTAGTCCCAGCTACTCGGGAGGGTGAGGCCGAAGAATTGCTTGAACCCAGGAGCCAGAGGTTGCAGTGACCTGAGATTGTGCCACTGCACTCCAGCCCAGGCGACACAGCAAGACGCCATCTCAAAAAAAAAAAAAAAAAGATATTACTATTTCGAGCTACCTTTTACCCTTTTGATGGTAGATGGGGTATAAATAATTAGAATATATGTACAGAAAATAAAGTTTAGACTTGAATAGGAAACGTCTGTGTTGAGTGTATCTGTGGACCTTTTCACTGTCATTTCTGCCAGGTTGTTTGAGCCTGAAACCACTTCTCACCTTGCCTTATAGAAGGCAGAAGTCTTTCGTGATCTGATTTGTTCTCTCAGCATAATGTTGTCGTTAAGCAAGATGCCCCTGGAAACAATGATCAGGGATGAAAATCATGGCACCTCAACTTCCAAGTCTTATGATTTTGAACACTTTCTAATTTTCTTTGTACTTCAGTTTTCTTTTTTTTGAGACAGAGTCTCGCTTTGTCATCCAGGCTGGAGTGCAGTGGTGCGATCTCGGCTCACTGCAAGCTCCGCCTCCCGGGTTCACGCCATTCTCCTGCCTCAGCCTCCTGAGTAGCTGGGACTACAGGTGCCCACTACCATGCCCAGCTAATTTTTTTGTATTTTTAGTAGAGACGGGGTTTCACCGTGTTAGCCAGGATGGTCTGGATCTCCCGACCTCGTGATCCACCCACCCCGGCCTCCCAAAGTGCTGGGATTCCAGGCGTGAGCCACCACGCCCAGCCTTCAGTTTTCTTATCCATAAAATGGAGACAAGAATTGCATCTGTCAAAGAGATTATGATTAAATTCATGCGATAGATAACATATGTAGTAAAGTGCCCAGAATGGTATGTGCACAAAGTAAAGTGTTAAATAAATCTTAGCCATTATTATTACCCAGAAGCTTTCCTGTGCAACTGCCACAGTCAGAGACAGAGAGGCAGCAGCATGCTGCAGCGGCTCATACTAGCTCAGGAGAGTTGATGTGTGCATTTGTTCCCAACTCTGCATTCAGTGACATCACATTTATAGCTTGAAACTGGCCACAGTGGGAATGTTTACACCATGGAAATTGGCAAACATTGCAGATCAACCCCTGTCCCCATTCCCTACACAAAGCCAATTGTTAAACATTCACCAAGATACTGCCAAGTGCAAGAGAACACACTGCACCACTGAGCCTGCTTTTCCACAGCTTCAGGGCTGGGTGAAAACAGGGATCCCAGTCAGGTCAAAGGCTACTACCCAGTTAAACAGATGGGAAGAGGCAGATACTCCTCTTCTCCTGACCATGCAGTCTTCACCCCTGTACAATGCATTAGGTGAAATATCTGTTGTCATGGGACAATCATTCCAGACATCATTTCCAACCCCCTACTACTTTTTGAATGCTTTCTTTAATCAGGAGTCTTTAACTGTAAGCAACAGAAACATACTCTGGCAAACATAAGCAAAATGGGAATTTAATGGCAAGAATGAAGGCATTTACAGATTTGAAAGGAAGTTTGAAGTACATAGCTTGGAATAGACAGGTCCCAGGCAGCTGCAGAACTTCTGATTGCAGGCACTCCCCAACTGTCTCTACAGCTGGAAAAAATAGTTAAGAAGCAGTCTTTTTTTTTTTTTTTTAAGACAAGAGTCTGACTCTGTCGCCCAGGCTGGAGTGCAGTGGCATGATCTTGGCTCACTGCAACCTCCGCCTCCTGGATTCAAGCGATTCTCTTGCCTTAGCCTCCCAAGTAGCTGGGACTACAGGCACGCACCACCACGCCTGGCTAATTTTTGTATTTTTTAGTAGAGATGGGGTTTCACCATATTGGCCAGGCTGGTCTCTAACTCCTAACTTTGTGATCCGCCTGCCTCAGCCTCCCAAAGTGCTGGGATTACAGGCGTGAGCCACTGTGCCTGGCCAAGAAGCAACTTCATAAAAGAGAGAAGCCAGGCCAGGCACGGTGGTTCACACCTGTAATCCTAGCACTTTGGGCAGATCACTTGAGCCCGGGAGTTCGAGACAAGTCTGAACAACATACAAAACCCTGTTTCTACTTAAAATAAAATACAAAAAATTAGCTGGGCATGGTGGCACCCATCTATATTCCTAGCTACTCACAAGGCTGAGGTAGGAGGATCACCTAAGCTTGGAAAGCTGAGGCTGCAGGGAACCAAGATCACGCCACTGCGCTCCAGCCTGGGTGATGGGAGTGAGACCCTGGCTTAAAAAAAAAAAGCAGTTGCCATATACCTGTAAGGATTTGCTACTGATTCTTTCCCAAATCAATTTCTTCACAAATTCCTCAAAAGCAAAGCCACAGAAACCTGCTGTTAAGGGAGATCATCCAGATAGTACCGAAAAAATAAAGCCATCATCTACAGAGTTGTTACAAACAACAATAAAAAGGAAGTACAAAAGAGGATAAAACCACCATTCTGAAATTTGTCACAATGCAGGACAGAAGGAAAAGGAAACCTAAACAAGAAAAGGCACACCAAGGCCCCACAGTGTTTCTGACAGGTTTACAAAAGACTCTCCTGGGTGCTCAGCTGGTACCCAAAGAAATGTACAGGGACCTGGGAGCAAACAAATCACCCTATGATGTCATCCCAAGAGTATAGATCCCTCGGGATTCTGTGGAGCTGTCTTCAAAGCCATCATCACATTAATCACCCTGGGCAGGAACGGGAGAAACTGGAGGTGAAAAGGGCAGATTAAGTTCTTAAGTCTTTCCCCAGAGAATGCCACGTGAAGATCACTCTGTGAAGTGTACGCCCATGAACTCAGTAAACCCTGGGATTATTCAAGCTAAAGGCAGGCAGCTCTTCCTTTGAGGTCATTGTTTTCTGCAGTCTGATGGGCTTTGGGTTGTTGTTCTTTGTTTGTTTTCACAGATCTATGCTGCCCTCACATTCTGTGAAACACCACGGACATGAGGGTTAGTTTCCACGATCATCTCCTTTGCAGAAATGGACCACGAAACGTTTCCCACTATGGGGACCAAGAAGGTAGAGTGAACATTTGTTGTGGTTAGGGTCACTCAGCATCTATTTCTTCAGGAACATCTGGTTTTCTTTGGAAAAGTACCCAGTTGTGGCTAATATCGTTGAGTCCTATATCTAGTTCTCCCATACATGGTTCTCTCATACATACTCATCAGGCCAAAGATGGGCATGTGATCTAAACTCAGGCCTTCCAAAGTGCTAGGATTACAGGTGTGAGCCACCATGCCCAGCAGGAAACTGCTTTTGATAGAATGGATCATGGGAGGGAGAGTCATTACATAATCTTCTCATGAACTATATAGCACAGACAACGTTGGTGCCTTTAAGTGGGATTATTAAGCACAGAATGTTTTTACTACCTGTATTAGTCCATTCTCACACTGCTGTAAAGAACTACCTGAGACGGGGCAATTTATAAAGAAAAGAGGTTTAACTGGCTCACAGTTCCACAGGCTGTACAGGAAGCATGGCTGAGAGGTCTTCAGAAACTAACAATCATGGCAGAAGGCGAAGGGGAAGCAGGCACATCTTACCATGGCAAAACAGGAGAGAGCGAAGGGTGAAGTGCTGCACACTTTTATTTTTATTTTTATTTTTATTTTGAGACAGTCTCGCTGTAGCCCAGGCTGGAGTGCAGTGGTGCGATCTCGGCTCACTGCAAGCTCCGCCCCCCGGGGTTCACGCCATTCTCCTGCCTCAGCCTCCCGAGTAGCTGGGACTACAGGGGCCCGCCACCTCGCCCGGCTAATTTTTTGTATTTTTGGTAGAGACGGGGTTTCACTGTGTTAGCCAGGATGGTCTCGATCTTCTGACCTCGTGATCCGCCGGCCTCGGCCTCCCAAAGTGCTGGGATTACAGGAGTGAGCCACCGCGCCCGGCCAGCTGCACACTTCTAAACAACCAGATCTTGTGAGAACTCTATCACTAGAGAGTACTAGGGGGATGGTGCTAAATCATTAGAAACCACCCCCATGACCCAATAATGTCCCACCAGGCCCTACCTCCAACACTGGGAATCACAACTCAACATGAATTTTGGGTGGGGACAAAAAATGCCAAACCACATCACCACATAACAACCTCTGAACTGGGTGGAAATGAGTAGAAAAGAAGCCGCTTAATCTGTGTTTCCACTTCTTTCTTGTGTCCTAGTGGTCAATGCCTAATAATTACTGAGTATTTACTATGTGTTGGGCATTGTTGTAAGTACTTTGCATGTGTTATTCATAAATAGGTAGGTCTTATTATTATTCCTATATTCAGATGAGGAAACTCAGGGTCAGAGACCTGCCTAAAGTCTCAGAGCCAGAAAATGGAGGAGCCAGGGTTTGAACCTAGAGAGTCCCCCTCTGTAATTCAGCCGTTACCACTATGAGATAGGGCCTCCCTAAGGGGTGAGGATTATGATATATCCATCTCTTGCCCTCTGTGCCTGGCACTTAATAGGTGCCTGCTTACCTCTGCAGCCTCCAACTATGCAATCCCCTTCTAGGGCCGTACTCTTCAATCACACCAGCCTTTCATTTCTGTACAGCAAGCTCCTTCTCTCAAGCTCTCAAACATGCAATTCCTTCTGATTGAAATGCTCTCCACTCCTTCTTTTCTCCTCTATGCTGGCTGACTTCTGCTCATTGCTCTGGTCTCTGTTTAAATGCCACATCCTTCAACCTCCAATGTGAGGTTGTCCCCTATTAACACTCTCATAGGGCCATGTATTTTCCTGTCATCCCATTTATTACAGTAATAATTTGCTTAATGTCTGCCTCCTCTACCAGACTCTACACTACAGAAGATCAGAAACCATATCACTCCAGTTAACTGACCTGTTCCTACCACCTAACACAGTGTCTGACCCACAGTTAGCAGCCAGGAAACATTAATGCAATGAGCAGATGCTCAGTGTCTATTTGCCAAGTAAATCGAGGCTTTAAAACAAGAGAACTGGCCGGGCGCGGTGGCTCACGCTTGTAATCCCAGCACTTTGGGAGGCCGAGGCGGGCGGATCACGAGGTCAGGAGATAGAGACCACGGTGAAACCCCGTCTCTACTAAAACATACAAAAAATTAGCCGGGCGTGGTGGTGGGCGCCTGTAGTCCCAGCTACTCGGAGAGGCTGAGGCAGGAGAATGGCGTGAACCCAGGAGGCGGAGCTTGCAGTGAGCCGAGATCGCGCCACTGCACTCCAACCTGGGTGACAGAGCGAGACTCCGTCTCAAAAAAAAAAAAAAAAAAAAAAAAAAGACAGGAAAACTAAAGATAGGGCTTAGGATGACACCTTTGTTGTTCCATGGCTTTGAACCTTTACATCTTATACCCAGGAAATACTATTCAAATTACATAAGGGGCAATCAGAACTTACTGTTGGTCTTAGTGCCGGGTTACTGGTTCAAGAACTCTCTGCTACTCCAGGTATTAACCTGTTAGTTGCAGGATCATGGATGGTAGTGGGGATTGTTCAGAAACATGGAAGAGTCACTCTGGGGCCGCAGAGTAGACATTTATCAACTGAGCTGGAAGTATTTCGATAGTCTAATAACCAACATAACTATACTCATACATGCAGCACATACCTGGGCCATGAGTAATCACTTGAAAACAGCCCAAGAGGGATTTCAAATGGAGCACCAACTTCTGAATTGCTAAGTCCAGAGTCATTACAATAATTTTCATGGCATAAGTCATGCATCCAGGATCATAGTATCAGAAAAGACAGACACTTTATGTGGAGTTGGGTCACAAATGTTATATTGCAGGGAGACTTTGGATGGGTCCCAATTACAAACAGGTGGAGGAGAAGGGAGCCACACAGCAATGTTTTCTGGGCATCTTTTATTAGCTCAATGCCTTGAGAAGTCAAAGATGCTTAACCTGTTTTTTCATTAGCATTTTTGATTTCGCTAATAGGTCACTAGAGATAGGCTCACTAAATAATGAAATTGAATGTGCTGCCTCTGGAAGTGCAAGGTTGAGATTCATGTGTGATGGCAAAGCCTTTCTTTTTTGAAAGTTTGGCAGAATGTGCTCTTCAGCGTCCAGGGGCCAAAGATTAAGTGGCGATGGCTGGACTTCGCATGGTTGGGAGCTGTAGCACAGGCAGGATGCTGACTGCAAATGAAAAGTAATTTTCCCTGGAGTAATTTGACCTTTCTTTAATCCTAAATGTAACCTGTAGGGGCACTAGCTCTTTCCCCTGCAATGTGGCATCATTTTGCTGGCTCTGATGCTGATTGAAGGTCAATGTGAGGGCTATCTATACCAGAGGCAAAGGCTGCTTCTTTGCCACTCTACCACATGTGATTCTTTTTAATGTTCCTTCCCCTTTTCCCTTATTCCCAATCTTTTCCTTTTGTCTTTCCTTTTAATCATTTTCCTGGCATATATCTCAAACTTCCTGGTGGCAAACAGAACAGAATTTGTTATTGACTCCCGGGTCACTTGTTTTATGGATTATTTCGGGTCAAATCCTATTAAAGTAAATGTCTCCATTGTGGGGAAATCTCTCTGAATAACCAAATAGGGCATCTAATCCTCAAGTAAGGGCCAGCTTATTGCAAGCAGGATTTGATACCAGGGTTTAGAAGGAGCTCAGGTGGACTTTGTTTCTAGCAATAAGGCAAACTACATGACCTAAAAACCTTCCCTCTGTAAAACACCTATAAATGTTTTATAAAATATAGCAAACATCTTTTAAAATGCATAGCTGAGCTCATAAAAATGTAAGGAAAATCCCCAGGGGTCTA
This sequence comes from Symphalangus syndactylus, assembly GCF_028878055.3. Taxonomy (NCBI): domain Eukaryota; kingdom Metazoa; phylum Chordata; class Mammalia; order Primates; family Hylobatidae; genus Symphalangus; species Symphalangus syndactylus. The sequence goes on from NC_072428.2 coordinate 20,713,620, forward strand.
AAACACAGAGAGAACCAAAAGCAGAGTGATAGGTGTGAACTGAAACTGGGGCTACCCTGGTTTTGTGTATGTGTGTGTCTGGTCTTTGTAATCAGATTGGGTTTAATGTGCCCCAGTGGGAGGGAAAGTTGGATCTTTCAAAGACCCTCCATAAAGCCAGGACTGTCAAAGGAAAACTTCGTCCTTCCAGCAAAGGAAGATGTGAGAGGAGATTGCTTGTCTTAGCTTGAACTGTGGCTGGGAAAAAAATGAAAGTCTCTGGGAGGATTCCTCTGGTTGTCATGTGTTTGTTATTTAAATTTACACTTTAAAATGATTAATATAAAAGTGAGCCAGTCTGGCTTTAACCCTGGGGTGTCTGATACAAGGAAATGAAAACATCTTGGGAAAGACATATGTTCAACCCAAACAAAATGAGAGTCTCACAGATAAAATCCTGCTTGAACATGAGTTTACAATCTCAAATTACAAAATAGAAAGCTTCTGTGTGTCAAGTCACCAGATTTAGGAAAACAAAACAAAAACAAAACATAACAGGACACCTAGTTAACTTTGAGTTTCAAATAAATAATAAATAATTTTTAATATAAGCATATTCCAAATATTACATGCATACTAAAATATGTACATACTAAAAAATTGTTCACTGGATATATGAAATTTAAAGTTGACTGGGTTTCGCATATTATGTGGCAGTCCTAAATGTGCAAAAGTCAGGAGATGCACAAAAGTCTGGGGTGTAGGATTAGAGCACCCCAGAACTTCAGATAGAGTACTCAGATTGTATACTTTTAAAAGATCAAATACAATAAAGAAAGTCTTGAATACATGAGAAAAGAAGAGAAAATATTTTTCAACTGTTTGGCAATTCTTGAAAAAGAACCAAATGGGACTTTTGAAAATATGAAAATAAAGTCATTGAATTTAAACAGACAAAACAAATTCTTAGGGATAGATTAAGCAGCAATTTAGACACTATCCGAGAGAAAGCTAATCGACTAAAAAACAGCTCTGAGTACCCAGAGAGCAACGTAGAAAGATGGAAAATATGTGAGAGAGGTTGGGCCTTGAAAGATAGCAAGATAGCTTAACATATGCCCAATACCAGTTTTCAAAGGAGAGAATAGAAAGAATAAGAAAGAGAAAATAATTTAAGAGATGATGACTGAGAATTTTTCTAGACTGGGAAATAAAAGGGAATTCTTAGATTTAAGAAAGAGCATGTTTCTATCAGAAAAAACAACAATAACAAAATCCCAGTGAAGTCCCAGCATGGTGTCTCATGCCTGTAATCCTAGCATTTTGGGAGGCTGAGGAGGGAGGATCGCTTGAGCCCAAGAGTTTGAGACCAGCTTGGGCAACAGAACAAGATGTTTTCTCCACAAAACAAACCACAAACAAATCCCCAACCATATATAAACACATGATAATGAAATTACAGGACACTAAAGACAAAGAAAAAAAACTTAAAAAAATTATTAAAGACTAATATTGGCTGGGCACGGTGGCTCACACCTGTAATCCCAGCACTTTGGGAGGCTGAGACGGGCAGATCACGAGGTCAGGAGATCGAGACCATCCTGGCCAACACGGTGAAACCCCATCTCTACTAAAAATACAAAAAAATTAGCCGGGGGTGGTGGTAGGTGCCTGTAGTCCCAGCTACTCGGGAGGCTGAGGCAGGAGAATGGCGTGAACCTGGGAGGTGGAGCTTGTAGTGAGCCGAGATTGCGCCACTGCACTCCAGCCTGGGCGACAGAGTGAGACTCCGTCTCAAAAAAAAAAAAAGACTAATATTAAAAAGAAGAGTAAAAAAGAAAAAGATGAGGAGGAAAAAGTACAGCTCACTCTTTGGCACTAGACAGACCTATCTTCAAGCCACAGCCCCATGTCTTCTGGACATGTGGGCAGTTTACTTAATCCCTTTGAACCTTAGTGTCCATATCTGTCACAGAAATATTTGGTGTATAACTACCATTGCTTATCCTAACAATCCTGCAAAATGCCTAACACAAAGCCTAGTTTGTTTGTATGTATTCAGCAAAAAGTAGGTATTGATGTTATTGACAGAACCAATTTCCCTGTGATATTAATTCCTACTGTACTCTCCCTATGCAGCCAATCTCAGGGTGATTACTGTTTAAATGGATGTCCTATTGCAGAAAGTACATAGTATTCCCGCTGGAAAAGTTTAAACCACTACCACAGGGCTCCCTCAACCCTCCAAGACAAGCTATAGAGATCATGCCTCACCACAGTCAGCAGAACATCTTTAGGTTGTTGAGAAAACCACTATAAAAATTCCTCTTTGTACCCTCCTTTTCTTCAAACCTTTCCTAAAATTCAGAGATAAACACAGGCCAACTCGTACGCCTTCCTTGACCTCCCTCCAGATGAGCATCTGAAGTCCTGTCAGATGGTTCCATAGCACTTTTCTCTATCATAGATTGCATTTTTTCACATTTAGCTCCTGCTAGATAATTTTCCACCTTTCGCTGTTAGACTTTAAGCTTCATGGAGGCAGGTTCTTACCTATCTTGCTTACCACTGAATCCACAGTGCCTAGTATATAGCCTGGGGCTTTTTAGGAGGAATCTAAAAAGCTTTTGAATCTACAGGTATGGAAAAGAAACTAGAAGTCAGGAATGGAATTCATTTGCGTAGTCGCTGTACATAAAAACATGGCATTTTTCTAGAGTTGAAAGGGACTCCAGAGACTATGTAGTCTTTCCATTGCTTTTCCAGTGAAGGAAATAAGGAGTTCATCAATTTGTCTTACGGTCCAGGGTTATTAAATATCAGGCTCAAATGCAGTTCCGCCAGTTCCCAAACAGTATTGCTTCACTTTTGTCATGTTGCCTCCCTGACCATGGCTGTGTAAGTGAAAGAAGCCAGGCACAAAAGGACAAATAGTGTATGATTCTACTTATATGAAATATAGAATAGGCCATGTTATAATATAGAGACAGAAAGTAGATTAGAGGTTATCGGAGGCTAGAGGAAGGGAGGAATGAGGAGTTATTGCTTAATGGTTACAGAGGTTTTTTGGCAGGGGGGTCAGGGGATTGATGAAAAAGTTTCAGAAATAGACAATGCTGTGGTTGCACAAAACTGTGAGTATACGTAATGACACTAAACAGTGCTCTTAAAAATGATCAAAATGGGGCTGGGAAGTGTGGCTTACTCCTGTAATCCCAGCACTTTGGGAGGCCGAGGTGGGCAGATCACTTGAGGCCAAGAGTTTGAGACCAGCCTGGCCAACATGGTGAAACCCAGTCTGTACAAAAAAACACAAAAATTAGCCAGGCATGGTGGTGCATGCCAGTAATCCTAGCTACTCAGGAGGCTGAGGCAGGAGAATCATTTGAACCTGGGAGGCAGAGGTTGCAGTGAGCCGAGATCGCGCCACTGTACTCCAGCCTTGGTGACAGAGTGAGACTCTATCTCAAAAAAAAAAAAAAAAAAAAAAAAAAAAAATGTTATGTATATTTTACCACAATGAAGAAAAAAAGAGGTCATGACTAATCATTCCCCAGTCACTTTGCCTTTCCAGGCCAGTTGTGAGGTGAGGACAAAGTCTTTACTGAACATTAAAAGGAATAAATCGCCATGAGGAAGGTGTAAAGAGGCAAAGACAAATGCATGGCATAGGGCTATCTAATTAAAAGTGATACCTCTCTATTTTTTAACCCACAATTTCTCAGCAAAGTAAAATCTGTGACTTGGTACTGGAAAAATGCCAGTTCTACATCATTTTTCTGCTTATGGTGTAAAATAACTGATAAAACCATAAAAGACACCATATGGCAGAGATGAAAGAGAAAAAAGGAGTTCTTTTTTGTTGTTGTTACTCAATTAGTTCTCTCTTATAAAAAAAAAAACAAAACTAAGGTGCCATTAGGAGAAAAATTTCCAAAGTGTCAAGAAGACAAATTCAAAATGGAAAGAAAGTTGGAAAGATAAATACAATGAGCATTCCTTTAGCTATATTTAGTGGAGTCCTGCAGAGAAAAAAATTCTAGTTAGGCAGCATGAAGACATAGTTTATTAATGCAGTTTCCCCCACAGCAGGACATAGAAAGAGAAACTGGTAAAACAGTCACATTAAAAAATTACGACTCCTACATCTGATCTTTATGAATACACAGAAGAGAAACTGTTCTCTTGAGTCGTCCTTGGGCCATATTGAGACAGAGATGCAAAAGATTATTATTATTACTTTTGCTTCAAAGCACTATTTGCTCATACATGGTTTGAACAGACTGAAAGTCACCTCCAATATTTAGGGAATTTTTCAAGTATTTATAGAGAGACGCTATGTAAGATTTTGAGCAGTTCTCCCAATGACATTTTGAAATAAAGCACTACAGTCTTTTGTTTTTAAAGAGTGTACAAAATTGAAGTCTGTTTGTATTGCCTTTGGGGAAATATTGTAGTAGTTAGTAATCTGGTTATAAATGGAATTTCCCTAGAATCTTAGAGCTGAAAGGGGGCTTACTGATGATCTAATCCAGTGTTTTGCATAGTGCAGCCTGTGCCCCACCAATGAGTTACGAAATCAATTTAGAGGGCCACAGTTAGCGTTAGGAAATAAAGGAGGAGGAAGAATAGAATAACATTGAATGAAAGAGAAAAAGTATGTTATACATACTGTTTTGTGAAATTTTTGTTTCAGTGGTATGAGCGTGTGTCTCTGTCTAACTGAGGTCACAATATAAAATATATGTGTCTTACTGTGAGTTCTGGTCCAAAATATTGGAAATTATCAGCCTAATCAAATATCTTCCCATTGCAGGCAAGATAACTGAAGCCAGAAGGGGAAATGACTTTCTCAAGTCAGACAGTGTATCAGAAGTAGCCCAGGTCTCCTGTCTCTCAGTATCCTTTCCATCAGACTCTACTGCCTAAAATATGCTTGAAGGCGGATGTCAACCCTTGTCCTTTGATTTCCATACTGCCTTGGCAGCTGACATTCTGTTCTCTTTTGGAGCATTTCCTATGCTCTGAATTCCCTTTTCTCCATCTCTAGCACTCCCACGGCCCTTCTACCACTTGGGATCAGCGATTTTGCGTGATGCAGGCTGGCGTGCGCAGGGGCAAAATATCAGCACTTAGGCTTGCATGATCCATGACTCATGGATAGCTCACGGTAGCCCAGAAGATTTGGAGTTGCACAGCTCACTTCTCCCTGGAGCTGATGGGCCACATGAGGAATAGAATTACAGCCTCCTTGTGAAAAAGAGGGAAGTACATATGACCACTCACTTAGAGGGCATGCTCAGAAACAAGACAGCTAGCTGACAGCTGTGGGCTCTGGGTAATTCCTGCCAGACTCAAGCACTCTAGCTGGTTTTACTGGGTCAAAACAGAAGCATGTAGATTGTGTTCTATAAGTGCAGAGATAGAACAGGATTATGAAAGAGGATCGTGTCTGGAACTTAAGGTGCTTCTGTTTTTGAGTTAGAGGAGAAATGTTCTACCTCACCAATAAACTCTTATATTGCATTTGCTGTGTGACAGGCACTATTCTGACAATATTATAAATATTTACTCATTTAATCCACATAATCAACCTCAAGGTCTTAGAGGACTCTCCTAGCTGCAATTGTAGGCAGAAGGTTGAGAAGCATTGAGCTGTGTTAAAATAATTTGTTTTTCTTTTTGATTCGAAGACAGGAGGGTGAGTACACTTAATAGAGTTTAGAACTATGTCACTGACAAAGCGAATTAATCAAAAGTCAAATCCAGGGAGGAAAGGTCAACTGCCTACTGTCTCTTGGCAGAAGGAATAGGGAAGAGGGTTGTTCTTGCAAAGATTGATCACTTCTTGAAGCTTTCCAGAAGTAGTGATGGATTTGCAATAAGCCATCTGCCTTTTTTTTTTAATTTTAATTTAAGCCACCCTCATATATTTGTAGTATAGCTGCCTTGGTGCCGAAGTCTGCTTGGGTCCTGAAATCACCCACTCAAACCCATGTGGGCCTGTGCCCTTGGCCTTATGAACCAGTGCCTTGCATAGTTCTAGAAGAGGGTCCTTAGTAAACAGTTTGTTGAATCAATTTACTATCACATGTTTAAAACTGATACTGACCTTGGAAACAGCCAGATTTGGCTTTGACGATGGAAATTACTGAACGTAAGAAGGGCAAAAGTTTTTTTTTTTTTTTTTTTTTTTTTAAAGAGGAATAAGAAGTGAGGTTTTTTGTTTTTGTTTTTGGAAGCACCTGTATGTGCTTGTATGCTTTATATGTTAACATTTAAATCCCACAATATTCTGATCGAATCTCCATTTCACAGATGAGGGAACTAAGTTAAATGACTTGCTGAAGGTAGGTAAGGAACAGAATTCAGAATATTGTCTGCCTGTAGAACCCATTACTCTTTCCAAATCATGCTGTGGTCTGAAAGTTTTTGTTGTTGTTGTTGTTGTTCATTTGAGAAATGATTTGTCCCTAGCAGCATTCACTGACCATGGCGAAACTTTAATTGATCTTTCCATGCCACAGCCTACCTATTATCTATCAGGAACAGCAACAGTTAAAACCCATTCTGTAATTAAGTCTTGGTTCCATTAACAACTCCACCATATAATTAAACTTATTTCTCGAACAAGCAGACACGGTTCACTAAAGAATCTGAGAAGAGCCATTTAAATTATGCTCAGTGTTTTGCTCTGGGTTAACCACGATCAAGTCTGGGCTTGGAACTGAAGTTTAGAAAGAATGTAGAGAATGCTGCTGGCCCAGAACTCACCAGTGCTGAATCTTCGTGGGATCCAGGATGTATTTCCTGTGCAATCTGTGAAACTTCTAACTTATTACTGCTCATTGTTTTCCTCCATGAATATATTGGGTAAAAGTGCAGGTTGCTGAATACTTGTCCTGTTCTTGGAACAGCCTCCATTAACTAAAGCAGCAAATTTAATAGTAAAATAATCACCAGAAATGGAAAATGTTTCTTTCCGAAAGCTGTAATTATGAGACATATCCCATTAACAATGTCTTGAAAAAAGATAAATTTCCCATTATCAGTACATTCTATGGCTGTACTGTGCAAACACTTGACTTACACCACAGATAGTTTATGGACTATTTTTTTTTAAGGCTGAGATAAGATTTGGCTTAGCAAAAGGCACTGAAAACATAAGGATGACATTAAATAGTTAAATTACACACTACGTTGTAATGCAGAGTAGAAGGGGAACCCCCAGGGATTTAATAGCTTCCTGAGTCTATAAAACCCTAGGTTTACAAACGCAAGTCAAATAAAAACTATTAAAGTTGCAACCAAAAGTTGATTTGAGTTAAAGGTCATTAAATAAAAAGAAGGTAACAGGCAAGAACACTTGGACCCAGATACCAAAGAAAATGTCAAAATAAAACACCAAGGGCTGTAAAATAAAAATCAACCTCTTCCTCTTGAGTTAAAAATCCAAAAATAATTTGTTTGAAGTCCTGGAAAGGGTCCAAATGTCATACACAAAGTACTGTACGCCTTCATGGTCTCACACTGGCTGCTCTGAGGGGACCATGCACTTAGCACCCAGAAAACAGTACAACCTCTTCAGAGAACTGGATGAGTCCAGATGTTGGAGATTATGATCTTCTGAATCCATTGGAATTTATGCCAGGAGATTTAAGAGAAGAATTAATTTATGACTTTCTCTACCCGCTCCCAATGTGGGCTCAGCTTATCATCTGTACACATTGCAATGCACTGTAATTACAAGGCTGAAAATAATTTGCAACATGTGATCACTGTAGTTAAGTTTAAAAAGAGGGTGTTTGTCATATTTTAGTCCCCACATCTGGTTCTATCATATTTGCCAAATGATTAATATAGGAATACATTACAGTGAAATCCTTTCATATCAAAGTTTTATTTGCCAGGAAATAGAACACCTTCCTCCCATCTCTCTCCCTATCTCCCCCCACATTCTAGGCTAAACTCAAATTTCCAGCACCAAGATTCACCTGAGTGAGGACAGGGAGTCTGCTCTTATCTTTGTTCAATTCTGTAAGTTCCGTAGTCACAACTGGAATGGATATGCATCCTTTGTTTTAAAAGCACATCCACAAGAAAGAAAGCCTAAATCTTATTCTGAAAGCAGATGGGGCATCAGAAACATCAAACAAGTTAAAACCACAGGAATTAAATTATAAATTTTAAACTCCCTTTTATTGAAATATAAGTTTGTTTAGTATATTTACACCACACTTTATGCACATATATACAGAGAAGGTAAATTCTGTAAAATAAAAAAGTTTTTCTTAATAAAAAATTAAAATCAAAATAAAGTGCATAAAACTGATTTTTTTTCCTTCTGGTGAACATCATCATTGTCAAAATTTTGGTCGGTTGCGAGAGGGAGGAAGAACTTCATTATTTGACTTAGTGCATACAGCTGACCCTGAATTTGTAGCCTTCAGGCCAAAATGACAAGAGGTCAGGAATGAGTCAGGCAAATTGTCAAGGTCTGCAGGGCTCCCCAGAGTCTGGAGGTCCTGCTCTCTGTCCTATCGGGAGCCGTCCCCCTGCTTGGAACAGTGATCTCACCATCGCGGCGCTGGAACAAAGGGAGAACACAGGAAGGGGGGCTCCACCAGCCAATGTCACAGCCCTGCTCCGGGGCCACCAGCGCTGTGTTTGGTAGAAAATTGCAGAATTAGCTCAACGGCTCAAACGCAAGTTTTCCTTTTTCGGAAAGGGAATGAGGGGGGCCCAAGAATGGGGTGCATCTCCCACAGGGACAGCCACTTGGGGGCCAAACCCCAGTAGCCAGTTTCTTCGGATCCAATCCCCGTGCTGGCACAGGAAAGAATCCTTTTATAAGCTGGGTGGAGAGAATGTTACACTTCTCGCCTCGGTGAGTTCGTCCTCCCAGAACTTTGAAAGGAAACAGCGTGGGACTGAAAGAAAGGGGCAGGTGGGTAAAGAGCTGAAGTTTTTAGACACCTTTGCGGGTGGGCGTTGGCCAGCTGGTCTCCGACAGTGGCAGAGGCGACGGCCCTTCCCTCCATCATCCATACCGCAGCCCCAGGTCTCTCTCTTTTCCTCCCGGTGACACTAAGTCCCAGATCGGCGGCCGTACTTGGCCTTACAGTGCAAAATGTGCTTGGCGAGGAAGTCGAGGCGGCGCTGTAGCAGCTGAGCGTGGGGGTCAGCGAGCGCGGCCAGCTCGGGGAAGCGAGGCTCGTGGCGCCGGTAGAGGCGCAGCAGCCGGGCCGCGGCGTCCTGTCCGCGGTGCAGCTCCAGGACGCGCCGCGCGGTCCGCTCGCGGAACACGCACACTGACTGCAACAGCGGCTCGTTATACTTGTCCCACATGCCTGCCACCCGGTAGCCGTGCACCAAGCCCGCCTCATTGTCCAGAAAGACCAGCGCCCCGCCCGGACCGCGGTGCAGGTTGCTGGTGGCACGCTGCATGACGCGCGGGTCCCACTGCAGGCTGAAGAGGTTGCTTACGAGCCGGTCGAAATTGGCCGTCAGGTAGTCGAAGAGGATTAAGTCGGTCCATTGTACTAGGTCCACCAGCTCCGCCTGGCTGAGGTTGGCCAACTCACCCCCGGCATCCCGGAGGGGGCGCAGACGACCGTCCTCCGAGCGCCAGGGCGCGGGCACCACCACGTCCGTGAGGTTGGGCAGCCAGCGTGTCAGGCTCACCACGCTGCCCTCGGTCCAGTGCGCAGCGCGCAGCTCCTCCTGCACCTGCGCCCACTGCGCGCCCCGAGCCTCCACCCGGGCCAGTGCCAGCGGCGGCACGTGGCGCTGAAGGCCCAGCAGGCGCGCCAGGTAGTAGGACAGGGCCTCGCCCTGAATCTGCTCCGGGTTGATGCCGTAGCGCACGCAGGCGCGGGTGCCGTCGGCAAAGCGGGCCAGTCGGTTGGAGCTGCGCCCGCAACCCCCGCGCTCCAGGGCCACCACCCGGGCGCCGCGAGCCGCCTCCAGCCACGCCGCCGCCTGGGCCTCCGAAAAGCCCCGGGGCACCTGCTCCTCCAGGCCGCGGCTCCAGAAGACGCCCCCGTGCACCGCGGCGCTCTCCTCCGGCCGGGGCTGCCTGGCTGGCACGTGCCACCTGCGCTCGCTCGGGGACTGCCGGGGCGGGCCGTCCGCGCCGGCCGCCAGGGTGAGTAGCGCCCGGAAAGTTTTCAGGGAGCTGCCGCGGGCGTCCCACGCCAGGGGCGGGGGCAGAGGGAAGCGAGGCGCGGGCGCGGGCGCGGGGCCGCCGCTCCAGGCCGGGCGCCGTGGGAGTCGGTCTTCGGGCGGCCGGGAGGCGGGCAGCTCGGTCCGCGGCGGCAGGAGCCCTCCCCACAGCGCCAGCAGCGAGCCCAGCGCCAGCAGCCAGAGCCCCGCGGTGGCGGCGGCGCCCCGCATCCTCCTGCCCATGCTCCCGCGGCGGTGCCGGTGCGCCGCCGCCGCTTCAAGCCGAGCCCAGGCACCCGGGTCCCGGCGGCGAGGCGGGCCCGGCAGTTTGTGGGCTCCGGGGCTTCGGGCGCTTCGGCCCCATCGCGGCCGCGGGGCGCTGCGGGGCTCTGTCCGGCGCTCCGCCTGGCGCTGGGAACTCGCGTCTCCGCCGCTTCCCAGCTGCTTTTGTATTTCGCTGTGAGACCCTCCGGTGGGCGCGATTCACAGGCGCCTGGACCACGTGGGAGCGAGGGGGACCCCCCCTCCCCCTCCTCCGCCTCCGCTCCCCGCCCCCTTCCTCTCCTCTTCCACTTAAAGCGGCGATGGCTCCTTCCGAGAGGGAGAGGCGGTCCCACACCCAGTCCGGGACTTAGGGGCCTGGAGGAAGCCGGACTGGCTGCGCCCGCGCCGGGGCGTAGGAGGGGGTGGCGCAGAGCGGGAGTCTGGGGCCTGGCGGGAGGGACGCGCCCTGGGCCCTCGCGGGGGTGTCGTGGTAGCGGGGTCCCTTCGCCTAGGCAGCGCGGGTCTCCTGCAAACTTCAGACAGATTTCCACCTCTCTCCGAGCTCCGCCAGGCTAGGATCAGGCAGGGTCCCTTCGCTTTCTCAGTTTCTGTCTGGGTGATTCACGCTGCTTTATGTAAATCCCTGGAAATGTCTCCGAGCCACAGAGGATGTGATTCTAGCGAAAAAGAGGAACCCTCTGTAGCCAACAACTTTGAACCGACACCCCCTTTTCCGAGCACGCACACCACCACCAATCAGTATTGGCCGCTCTGCCTTTCCCAAGGGACTCCCAGGGACCAAAGCCTCGCTGTACACGTGCCCCTCGAACACCTAGGCCATCTCCCATTCATTCGTGCATCCATTCAACACAGCGACTGCCCCTCGGTTCTGGTTCTGCTCACCAGAAGCAAAATCCACAGATCCGGGTCCCAGTGCTGCTGGAGTTTACATTCCAGTGGGACTCTCAGGTTGCTAAGAGAGATTATAGCCATCCAACCTCGTGTTGGGGAGAGGGGAGCCAGGGACGACTTTTCGAAAGAAATGATACCGCTTTGTCCATGAGGAAACTGAGGCACAGAGAAGGGATGGATGTTGCTCAGGATTGCACAATTAGCAGTGACGAAGCTAAAAGTCAAACTCAGGTCTCCTGGCCGCATGCACTTGATTTTCCCTCCATTAAGAAAGATCAGTATTTTTTTTTTAAATCAAGTCAGCATTCTCAAGTTTGAAATTCACTGTCATTTGACCACTTTGTTCCCCAAATGTGATTTTTCAGTTAAAAGGATTTTTCAAATGAAAAGGAAAAAAACCTCAATCCCATACTGCATTTGATTTACTGCTTTTATGATTTAAGGGAAAAAGAAATGGTGGTGGTGGCGGGGGAGGGAGGTGGTGAAGGAGCAAACAAAACAAAATGAACAACCTCTTCACCCCAACACATCTTCCAGCCACCTCTGGGTTACATTTACTAGGAAAACTCTTGGATGCCAGTCGGCCCTCCCTTACCTCTCTGTATTAGAATGAGTCCCAGATCCACACTGAGATTCCCAGGGTAGACACAAGATCAGGGGCATGGTGGAATCCACCTCTCAAAGGCCAGAGTTTGAAATCTGTTTCGTTACGTGGTGTGTATCTTTTGTCTCCTTTCATCTTCCCATCAGGTGCACATGGGGGTTTTCAACTGGACTACCTCATCAGCTGGCACTGATTATGTTTTATTCTCCAAAGAAAAAACGTTCTTTGGAGGGTGATATAGAGCGTTCTAGGGTGATAAAGCAGACACTCTTATGTTTATGGCTGAGCAGAGGCATCAAAAAACAACATTTGGAGTATTCCAGCACTGACCCAGGATAGTCAAGTGTTTTCACTGGTGTGGTTAAGTACATATTGGCTGAACTGTTGAATCTGTTCCCAACCACATGGTGGCTATATCATGCCATTTTATAACTCTTATCTGATAATGAGATTACTATGACTCCCATATGGTTACATCAAAATATATTAATCCATTCAAAGGTCTTATTTTTTTGCCCTATGTAAGCCCCTCCTCATCTTTCCCTAGCAGGCAGGGACTATATCTTATTAACTTTTTATTTCTTATACCACCTAACATAGTACATTACACTAAATAAGCACTCAATACATTTAATTTGTTTGTCTTTTGGTTTAACTTCTACTGGGATATATACGTATTGATTTGAAAGGCAGCCTCTTTCAGCGTGGGCAAACTATAAGCAAGATCGCCACCTAGTGGGCATAAGTAGAGTATCATCTAATTGGAGAAAAGTATACATTTTTAACTGGATGATTAATTATTGAAGTTAAACTCGGAAGACTATTAAATGTCTACTGTGTACCAAGCTATGTCCTAGAGGATATGGAGAAATCCAAAGTAGTTGGGGGTCTCTGTCTTTTTGGCTGCTAACAAAAGCTGTAAGTAACTACCATTGTAAACTTCCTGGGGAGTCTGTCTTGTCCATTGTTTTATGGCTGCCTGGGCACAATGCCTGGCACTTAGTGTGTGTTCAACAACAATTTGCTGAATACATCTTTAGAATGCTAATGAGATGAAGCTCTGCGAGTAGCATGTATTAAGTTTTTTTTATTAAACACCCTACTACTAAATAATGCAAAACAATTTTGTCCAATGGTTGTGAGTTATTGTTCAGCTGATTAAAGAATACAAAAGAACTTCCACTAATTTTAAAAAGAAAAAATATTGTTGAGGGTTTTGCATAATAGATGTGAGGGGAAGCACATGATTTTAATTCTGGGAGGGCTGGCTTCAAATCCAGAGACTAGAAATCCTGGAATCTCCTAACCATATTGCTGGTACTGATGAAAAAAACCCAGACTTAAATAAATTGACTAAGATCATACACCTCATAAGATGGACTAATTTTATCATTGAGCAGCCCTTTGCCTATAGCCATAGGACTGAATGCATCATGTACCAGAACAGGATGCATTAATTGAAACTTTAACAAATTAATTGAAGTGCAGAAATACAGAAAACCAAAGGAACAAACACTGCCTCTTCCTCAAAGTGGAATGCAGTTTTGGAATGGTATTTGATTATTTGAGACAGGGTTTAAAAACACGCCTCTGTTTAGCTGTTAGATGAAAATACTCCCATTCTCCTTTATTTTCTGGACTGAGGACACTCCCCTGCCACCTGTGGTCAAACCACTTTGGCTCTATGGGGTAGCATAGTCAATCACCATCTGTAACCTCAGTCACTTCTGCCCTCTGGCAGTTGCTTGGGGATGAGAAATCCATTTGCACCTTTATGACTTTCTTAATACTCCTTAGAATTTATCCCTGAGCCTGAACTTCCAATATCTTCAAACTTTTCCACAGTCCTGTTTGAAGAATGATCTGGTTCATGTAATGGTGCCTCCTGGGGGAAAGAGAGGAGGTGGATTTGAGGGTTGGAAGCAGGGGAGGAGGCTTGGAATTGGAATATTTTCCAAGTCTGGCATTAGCGCTTTCTGGCTTGTTCCTTGGGCTAGTTATTTACTTTCTATGAGTTTCAGTTTCAGAACCTGAGAAATAAGTCAATAAATCCTTCCTAACTCACAGGGTTGTCATGCAGCTCAAGTGAAATATTAATAATAAGCACGGCATCAGCGGCAGCAAACACTTATCGAGCTCTTATTATGGGCTTGGTGTGGAGCTAAACCCTGCGTGTGCTTTATCTCATGAAACCCTCCCAACAAGCATTATTATCCCCACTTTACAGATGGGGAAGTGGAAGCTTAGCCAGTCACTGGAATGAGGTCATGCAGCAAGGAAGTGGCAGGGCTGAGATTCCAAAATGATGGGGACCAAACCTTTTGTAAATGATAAACTGCTAGGGAAATGTCAGGTGCAGAAATTATTACATTAAATCAAAATAGATTCAACTCAGATGAAATTTTGGTTTCATATGGTCTCTGGGGTTTGTTCCCAAGTGAAATGGTTAAGAATGTGAACTGTCAAGCCAGATTGTCTCGTTAAAACCCAGTCCTGCCACTTACCAGGCATGTGACCTTGGGTAAGTTACCTAACCCCTTTGTGCTTCGGTGTATATATCCGTAAAATGCAGTAAGAACAGTATTACTAGTATTACTAACAAAAATGATAACAATATACAATATCTCATGATTACTAGTAATTAATAGGAACAAATCTTATAGATTATTGTGATGGTTAAATAAGTGCTTATATTTAAAGTGCTTAAAAGACCATCTAAGTGTTCACTGTAGAATAGCTGTTGTTGTTCTTTTTCCTATTTCCTTTCTATTTCACTGTGTCATTGCCCAGATGGGGATGTCTTCCTTCTCTTGTTGCTGTCCTCCACCAAGCCTCACTTGGTCTTGAGAGACCTAACACAGGTGGTGTTCCAGCTCAATGCACCTGCTTTATGCCTGAAATGGTATCTTTCCTGATAATTTTGCAACATTTCTTCCCCGTGGAGCTGGACCACCTGGCTTCTACCAAGGTTCCCAGTGTAACTCTTGTTAAAAGCCCAGAGCCTCCAGCCAGCCTCGGGCAGACAGCTTCTGACTTCCTCTCACTACTCTGCCTCGTTCAATCCTGACCCTTTTCTGGATCTCCTGAGTTATAAGCCCCTGGAAAAGACAGAAGCGTCCAAATGTACCCTTCTACGTGCTTCTGCAAAAAGGAAGAGAGGGGACACAAGATGTCAGAGATGAGTATAATATTCCATGAAAGTGGCATGACTCCTACATTGGCCACTACTGTTTGACCCTGGGGAGTTTTCTAACCCTCTGGGCTATAATTTTATTATGTATGTATCTCTGTTATGGACTGAATGTTTGTGTTCCTCCCCGCACCATAAATTCATATGTTGAGATCTTAACTCCCAATATGGTGGCATTAGGAGGTAGGGCCTTTGGGAGGTGATCAAATCGTGAGGGTAGAGCCCTCATAAATGAGATTAGTGTCCTTGTAAAAGAGACCCCAGTAAGCTCTCCAGCTCTGTTTTCATCATGTGAGGACCCAGAAAGAATACTGCTGCCTATGAGCCAGGAAGAGTAGCCTCACTAGACACCCAGTCTTCTGGCACCTTGATCCTGGACCTCCCAACATCTCTCTCTCTCTATATATATATATCTATATATCTCTATATATCTATATAGATCGCTCGATCTATCTATCTATCTATCTATCTATCTATCTATCTATCTATCTAAATTTTTTTTGAGGCAGAGTCTTGCTCTATCACCCAGGCTGGAGTACAGTGGCACAATCTCGGCTCACTACAACCTACACCGATTTTCTTGCCTCAGCCAATTTTCTTGCCTCAGCCTCTCGAGTAGCTGGGATTACAGGTGTGTGCCACCACCATTACGTCCAGCTATTTTTTTTTTTTTTTTTTGTATTTTTGGTAGAGATGGGGTTTCTCCATGTTGGCCAGGCTAGTCTCAAACTCCTGGCCTCAAGTGATCCACCCGCTTTGGCCTCTCAGAGTGCTGGGATTACAGGTGTGAGCCCCTGCACCCGGCCAAATGTTCGTTGTTTAAACTACCCCAGCCAATGGCTCTCTGTGATAGTAAGCCTGAACTAAGACATTCCCTCCTTCCCATCTTTTCTACCCCAGGGTACATTATATTTCTGCTTGAGGATCAGTTTCCTTTTCTTGGTATCTCTATTTGACTATGATCTGGGTCTTCCAAAAATTGCTTAACTGATCTCATTCTCACATTCTTGGCTGTCAAGGGTGGGTATATTGATGCCTGGTTCCAGATAAATCCTACTGGAGAGCTAGAAGGAGGTCAGGAAATAGAGTAGTCTTTGAATGCAATTAACCTATCTGCTTGAACAAGTCCCACTTTTAAGAACACATTGTGTTTCTGGAAAGAAAGTCATGGTTGACACGAACCTTGTAAATTGGGATGAGACACATTTTTACGATTCTCTTTATTCCACCTAGCTCTCTTTTGGACCCGCTTTGCAAAGGTTCCTGCAGACACTAGTGTTAAAGATTCGAATCTAAAGGTTGGAGCACTGGTGAATCAATTTAGTAAATTTTAGAGCAGTTGCCAACACATATTTCAGTACTGGTTACAGAGTATGATGGTAAGAATTCTGGACTGGGCATTTGGAGACATGAATTTCTCTACTATAATTTAGTTCAACAGACATTTATTGCCCAAATGGTAAAGGCCAAAGGACTGAGGAATAAGTGATTGGGCATCAGATCTTCCTTCACACCTGCATCAGGGAACGTTTGTTGTCTTCTTTTCATCCTCCACCTTCCCTTCCTCCTTTTTGGCAGGTCTGCACCTTCATCCTCTGTGCCTTTAACCTTTAAGGGATGCTGAATCCTGATTGGGCTAAACCAGTCATGGTGCTTTCAATTCCTTGCAGTGACTGGTTAAGGCTTAGGCATGTGAGACCATTCTGGCCAGTGAATGTTATGGGGGAAGCCCAGTGGAAGGTTTCTGGAAAAGATGTCTGTACCCTTACAGAGACACAAGAAAGATATGGCACCTTTTCTGCATGGTTCAGGCTGGATGGGAGGCCTGGAACTCAGGAAATCATGTTAATGCAAGGGGAACTACATTCACACAATCAGAAAGGCAGAGTAGAAAGATGGAAGGAACCTGGATCCTTGCTGATGTCACCAAGCCCCCAAGTTAATCAATTCGGAAATGTCCTTCCTCTAAACTTCCTGTGGTTTAAGCTACTCTGAGTTGGGGTTTCTGTTGTTTGCAGCCCAAAATCTCCTGAATGACACACCCTTTCACATCAGAGCTTACAAACTAAGGAAGGAGGCTGACTTATAAACAAACAGATCTCTTCCATCACAACTGGGCTACTGGGAAAGTAGTGTGATTTAATGTTTTGGAACATGTGCTCTGCAGCCAGGCTGAGTCTTGCACCTATGAGCTGTACCATCTTGGGAAAATCACTTAGCCTCTCTGGACCACTTAACTCATCTGTAGAATGGAGATGGTAACTGTACCTGCCTCATTATTGTATGGATGAGATGTACCTTAAGCACTTAGAAAGGACTCAATAAATATCAATCGCTGTAGCTATTATGGAAATAGAAAGCACACGCAGGAGCATAGGATAGGGAGTGACTGATTCTGCCAGGGAAGTCCAGGAAGGCTTCACCGAGGAGGTAGATGTTAAGATGAGTCTTGAAGGGGAAGTGGAGGATTACAGGTGGGGTGGCAGATTCAGCCAAGTAGAGGGAACAGTGTGTGAGCTCAACAGCCATGTGCCCACAGGCAGATTACCACATCTTTCAGGAGCTCAATTTCTTTGTCCTTGAAAGCCCTTGAGTGTGTTGAATTAGCTTAATCTTCTTTTGGCAAAAGAAGTAAATCTCAGGCCCCCTTCCTAGATTGAGAGGCACCTCATTAGAGACCCTCCATGGCCCCTTCATCAATAACCTATGACTGTTGGTCTCAACCCACCCTGAAAAAATTCACTCAACAAACACTCCCACTAAAATAGATGACTCTCGTTCTTCTTTGTTGATTTCTGTTCTTCGTTGCCGCCCAGAGATTTATCCAGTGCACAATTAGTGATTCTGTGCCTCCTCAGCTTTCCAAGGCCCCACATATCTCATCAGTCAGATAGATGCTGAAGCTTAATTAAGCTTGTAAAGCTTTCTGATTTCCTCAGATGAAAGGTAGTTCATAAGTACCAAGTTTTATTCTGGTGGCTCCTGCCAAGGGTTATTATAAATAGGACTTAGTGCGACGTGGCTAAGCTCTTAGGGTGATAATGTGTCAAGACCAATCGAGGCTGCCGAAAGCAGAGATATTATCATAATGGTTCCATCATAGGCGGTGGGTGTTAATGGAAGTAGCTGTGAAAAAAAGAAAGTACTTCAGCCAGCAAAGCCCAGATCGAGATGGCTGCAAGTGAAATATCGGCTGCTCATGGGATCTCCATCATAATCATTAACCATGTTAGCCTTGGAGCCATTCTTCTGCCATCCCTCCTAGACCAGGCTCACGCTCAAATAAAAAATGGATGCTTTAACTCCAAATGAAAATATATTCCTTTGCTGCTTTTTAAAATCCATTTACATTAAAATGATGGCCAGCAGGTAAGTAATTTATAACTGGGGGCTTACTGCAGTGCAGAAAAGTGGCTTCGGAATAGTGAGCCACCTAAGTGGGAGACCAAGAGACTTCCAGATCCAGGAAAAGCCATTGCTGCTGGACTGAAAAATGGCTGGCAAGAGTAGGAAAAGGCAAGGGATAACTTACAGACACTCACTGATGGGGAAGAGTGAGCGTAGAGGTAGTTTGATATTTCCACAATCAGGTGAGTGAAAAAACAGAAGTTCTTAGGTAATGCAGCCCTGGTTAAGAATGTGTTAGCTTCCAGGGCCCTAGCTTTGGTTGCCTAAAATCAGCTTTTTGCATTCCATAGGCAGACAATATCATTTGATGATGTTGGTGATGGCAGTGATGGTGATGATCATGATGATAATAATGATGTACCCTGTTGTCAGTTGAAGCCACCTGCTTTTTTGAGATTCAATTAGACTTAGCCTAAATTCTTATTTGTATTCCTGTTGTATGGTCTCGGTTGTAGGGAGGTTCAAAGACTTTCCCCTATTCCTGAGAGTCCCTGGAGCTTTATGCCTCAAACTTGTCTCTGTGTCCACTTCCTGCTTTCACAGTTGTGACTTTGGCTCCAACACACATCAGCATGGGTGTGAAGTTCAGTGCCTTAACCACCGCTCCGCCTGCATTTGGACCAAGATATCATGAGTTCATTGACTTTCCTGAAGATTTGGTGGGGCTCGCTGAGGAGAGGTTGCGGCACTGCGCAAGGTCTTCATCCATGCAGCTGTCTTCTCTTTCCTTTCTCTCTCCCTCCCGTGTGGGGAAACAGGTGAAACTTTTCCTCTTACATCATGTAAAACAGGGCTACTCCCATTCAGGATCCATTCAGGATCTCAGCTTCTAGTTCAGGTCAAGGTTTTTCTAGGGATCAAACTGGGGAGTCCCTGAAGGGATTTCTGGTAGACACAATTTAACGTTTTCAGCAAACTTTCTACACATCAGGCAGTGTGCTGAGAGTTTTCCATGCACTTAATCTTTAAGATCCCTCTACAGCACCCCAAGATCTCATTTTCCCATTTCATTCATGGGAAAAAGGAGCATCATTAGAGCAAGCCTCAGACCAGGAGACTTCTGCTATTGAGTAAAAGAGGAACCCCAACTCTTGTCTACCAAAAGACCAAGGTTATGTTAACTACAATGCCACTTGGCCTCCTGGGGCTGAGAAACACTGGTGAGTTAGCAAAGGGGACTCTTAAAGGGGAATTGTCTCTCTCCTTGGTACCTGCATGTCGTCTTTCTCAAGGTTGTTTGATATTGGTACTACCTGCATCCTCATCTCTGCTGAATGATTGAACCCAAGCCCATTTACTGGGAGGTACGTTGCAGTACAGAAAGCTCCACAGGGTTAATACCTTATTGAGTGGGATGTGATTGATCCAGAAAGAGGAGGGTTGGCCTGGCAATCCTGGAAATGGCACTGTCTCTGTCTGGGGAGCAGATCAGCCTGGACAAGAATGGCAATGCAAGAACACCTGCTGTCATTTCTCCTCCAGTTTTGCCCCTCCCATGAGCAAACTCTGAGATTGCCCCAGGGAAGATGCCTCTGTGGGGCTGGGTGTGTTTGTTACACACCACACATTGAGGCTTGATGCTGAATGTCTCATTCCCTTTCATTTCACCTGAAGAATAAAAGAAGAAAGAAACCTCAAAGGCCATTTCTTGCTGCTTGAGTTTAAAAAATGCCTACATTTTACAGTCTCGGCCTGAGGAATAGCAGGACAAAAGCTGAGGAGTAACAGTGGTTATTATCTAGCTCCTTGCAGTTTGGCTGAGCAGTTTCACATGCTGATCTCATTGGGTTTTCAAAACAACCTGCTAGGGAGAGGTAGTAAGGCAGGGGTTAGTTACTGTTCCTACTGACGAAGAAGAAAGCTGAGCTTCAGAGAGTTGCATGATGAGCCCTAGGTTCTCAGCTAGTTCCTGACACACCAAGAACATGAATGCACTTTACCTGAGTTTCACCTCAGAGGTTTTACAGGACACTCCCTCTTTGCCCAGTGCGACTCACATCTGCAGATCCTATTTCTATCTCATGTTTTCCACATAGTTACAGGTGCATGTTACCTGTATGTTACAATGGCTGCTAAAACTCCAGTAATGAGGACAGAAAAAAGAAACCAAGGATTGCTAAAATGCTAGAATATTTAGACACTCCTCTCCCATTCCACGGTGCTTTCTCTTTTTTGAGACAGAGTCTTGCTCTGTCACCCAGGCTGGAGTGCAGTGGTGTGATCTCAGCTTACTGCAACCTCCATTTCCTGGGTTTAAGTGATTGTCATGCCTCAGCTACCGAAGTAGCTGGGACTACAGGCATGCACCACCACACCCTGCTAATGTTTGTATTTTATTTTTGGTAGAAACAGGGTTTCACCATGTTGGCCAGGCTGGTCTTGAACTCCTGGCCTCAAGTGACCTGCCTGCGTTGGACTCTTCTCTCTCTGTTACTAGCACTTATGAAAGAAAGGAAGTGGGGAAGGAAAATGAGCAAGAATAGTTAAGGAAAAGAGAGAGAGATTATTTTTAAATACTTTTCTCTGCTTACCTGTTTCGATAAGCAGAAGAGCTAACCGAAGAAGTCAGAGAAAGAAAGTGCAGGTAATCACTGATTATTGACTTATTTGCTGAGTGAAATTTTTTGGGGGGAAAAAGATTATACAACAACTCTGAGATAGCTAACAGGAAATGGTAACAGGCAAAAAGCTTCCTCCTGTTTTTCTGCTCCTGTGCACAATACCCCCGCTCACTCAGGGCAAAATCAAGTCAGCAGATCAAAGCATGGTGTTAAACTTTGCTCTGTCTTCATCTCTCCCCATTCGGAGGGCCATTTAGTTAGGGGTGACAACAGGTCTGCATGGCTTTTTAGGATAAGTGAGAGTAGCTGGACTATAGAAGTCTTCCCACCTTGCTTTTCTCATTTGTAAAAATAGGATATTAATGCTTGCCTTGCAGAAGTATTACAAGAATTCAATGAGATTATAGGATTAGATAAAATAGAGAAAGTGAAAAGTTCTAAAGCAGTTTCTGGCATATAGTAGGTGCTCAATAAATATTAAAAATCACACATGAAGCTGCATAGAATGTCTGGGAGGACACACACTAACCTGTTAATGGCATTACTCCCCAAGAAGATGTTTGTGTGGGGGGGGCACTTTCACTTTTTTACTGCATATGTTTTTACTTTATACCTCATTGTGGGAATGATATGTAAGTATTAATGGGTGTGTGGATGCTCACGTTAAGAGTTATGATCAGATAGAGAGTACTAATGTGACATTTTTGTACATCTGTCTGTGTGATTGTAAAATCTGTTTTTTATGGCTTTCTTTTCAGACAGGATCTCGCTGTGTCACCCAGGCTGGAGTGCAGTGGAGCAATCATAGCTCACTGCAGCCTTGAACTCCTGGGCTCAAGGGATCCTCCAGCCTAACCCTCCCAAGTAGCTGCGACTACAGGCACATGCCACCATGCCCAGCTAAGTTTTTAATTTTTTTGTAGAGATGTGGTCTCAATTTGTTGCCTAGGCTGGTCTTGAACTCCTGGGCTCAAGCGATCTTCTCACCTTGGCCTCTCATGCCTGGGATTACAGGCATGAGCCACTGTGCCCAGGTTGATTGCAAAATTTATACCCACTACTAGTAACAGCATCAATGGAAGCATCAATGGCACCAGCGAACACCAGAATTGAGCAACCCTGGGTATGTAAACAGGAATGCCTTTGATCAAGGGTTGTGGGTATAAGATGTCTCAGCTACAGGCACCTTCCATTCAAGCTTTAATATTCCAGGAGGGAGGAATCTGATTAGTCTATTTTAGGACCAGGTTTCCAGCATCGGCTCATCCAGCCTTTAGTATGTAAGGGAACAGTTCTATGCTGGAATATGATTCTGCACATGTCCATCCCAACAATTTTGTGTTGTTTGATTTTTTAAAAAGTTATAATCTTGGATTTCTTTGAAAATAATAATGTGAAACCTCTAACAATGGATAAAGCAAGTAGAGCTATACTGTAAGACCTCGACAAAATGTGTTTTGTGCATCCTTTTACAAGGAACCAGCAGGATTCATCATTCATTCATTCATGTGCTTGGTGATACATCGCAGAGTGACACGTCTGCCCTAGGCCTGAATAAATGTTGATTATGATGGCAAACACACCCACACAACAATAACAACACTTGTTTTCTTGACTCCAATGGTCAGCAGATCCGGAATTTCCATAAATTAGTTTTAGTGCTGCCTCTGCAGTTAGGAAGGGAATTTGAGACCTTTATTAGGGTAAAGAAAAGTAATAGAGGGTCTTTTGATTTTTCTATCACTAGCTGTCATTTTACAGCTGTCATTTGGGAGGCAGAGAATATGAAGCATACAGAAGGCACACAAAGTATAATCTGCACGTGTGCATGTGTGTGTGCATGTGCGTGTGTGTGTGTGAAAGACAGAGAGAGAGACAAACATGTCATTGCCCTGGGGCAGACTGATTTAGGGCTCTTCTAAGGCGAGCTCAAATCCAGACTGCATTTTCTATGCGGACCATCCGTGTTTCCCAGCAAAGAGGCACCCAGCCAAGGCCCAAGAGGTTGAGGATAAAGTGAGAAGCAGAGAGCTTGGCCAGTTTAGCGGGGGAGGAGGATGTTCTGTGTTCTCTGTAATGCCTCCTGGCAACATGTGCGCCACAGAGGACTTGCTCAGCTAGCTCCCCTCCGGTCAGTCCGTAAGAGTCCTTTCTAGTGGCAATAAATCCTTCCCTCTGCCGCCCACCCATTCCTTGTGATTTGTGTTTTTTTTTCTTTGGAAGTGGAGTTGGGCAGTTGCTGGGGAAGAGATCAGAAATTACTTATTGGAAGGCAGAAGCCACATCTCTAACAACCAGGGATAGACTAATAACAGAAACCAGTTACCGAGTCTTGCTACCTGCCAGGCAGCTCACATAGCCTCACAAACCCTTTCAGGTGGGTTTTATAGCCCATTTACAGATGAGCAAACCAAGCTTCAGAGACTTGTAAATTGCTTAAGATGATACGACTCTTAAATGATAAGGCCAGATTCAAACCTGGGCCAGTGTGTCTTCAGGTCACCCGGTCCTGACCACCCATCTGTATTGGAAAGCTAGCTTGAAAGGACCCAAGACTGGCAGCTTTGGTACCCATCCCTGGCTGCTCTGGGACGGGTCACAGAACTTTAGTAGTCATAGTCTTGACTACAACAGATTGGAAATTATGATATAATATTTACTCCCAGAACCAGCACGGTATTAACATCATTTTAAGCCAAGCCTTTGAGTCAGCTCCTTTGTGTATGGTTTGGGAGAACAAGGCACCAGGAACTCTCAGGAGTTCACACCCAGCCATGGACCCTCTGAGGAGTACTCTTTCTAAGACACCATGGAAAGCTTTTTTTTCGCATTTGCAGCTTCAGATGCTGGTGTTCTACCCTCTAAAGTTGCTGAAACGGGACCATTAGGCGGGATAGTTTTATTGGAATTTAAAATATTGTGAATTTTCTGCTGCCTCTGGCTACAACTGGAGTAAAAGTGACATTGTGTCAGACAATAGCATGCACTCATTAAGTCAGTCGAGAATGTAACAACAGAAATATCACAGCAACGAAATTGGAGTTGTGTTCCAATTGTGTTCAGAGCCCTCCCCCAGCAGGGCAGTTGAGTTTAAACTTCCATTATTTTGAGTAAATGTGGCCCTAAGGAATCATGTAGGGATGGTTTTTTATGTGATCTCAGGGCAGCCCCTCTCTTGTAGTGTAGTAACTTTTATAAAGCTATACTGTGCTTTGTTGAACAAGAAAAGTAAAAAATATATTTATTCCTTGAAAAAAGTCTGGGAGGATACATATCTGACTGTTGACATACCTTACCTTAGGAAAAGGAAATTTGAAGAGAAAGGACTTTCTTCCTTTCCTTTTTCAAAAAATTTCTGATATTCCTGGACATCTAAATTCATTATACTCAGCATATATTTTTGAGCAGACTGAAATGATCAAGGGAATGCTCTCAAATGAATAATTCGTGCTTTATGGCATCAAATGATCAAAAGGCAGATAGGATGGGTGACTGTTAAGAAGTTGCCCCGATGGAGCTGGAATTAAGGTAGCAAGAGTGTGGGCTTGAGTGGCAGCAGTGGAGATGGAAAGGAAGGGAGGGGAGTTGAGTGCCATTAAAAACCAGGGGCCAGGGATATCACCTGCATTTGTTTAAGGCTTGCAAAGTGGCACTGTTTGCATGAGGATGGAGCCTAGATACTGGTGCCGAGCTATGGAGGGACCTGAAGGAGCTAGAATTCTAATTATCAGTGAATGGGTGGGTGGGTGGTGGATGGATGGACAAATGAATGAGTTCCTTCATTTAAGCGTCCTTTTTTTTTTTTTTTGAGACGGAGTCTCGCTCTGTCGCCCAGACTGGAGTGCAGTGGCGCCATCTCGGCTCACTGCAGGCTCCGCCTCCCGGGTTCACGTGATTCTTCTGCCTCAGCCTCCCCAGTAGCTGGGACTACAGGCGCCCGCCACCACGCCCGGCTAATTTTTTTGTATTTTTTAAGTAGAGACGGGGTTTCACTGTGTTAGCCAGGACGGTCTCGATCTCCTGACCTCGTGATCTGCCCGTCTCGGCCTCCCAAAGTTCTGGGATTACAGGCGTGAGCCACCACGCCTGGCCTTAAGCATCCTTTCTTTTAGGTTCAGGCTGAACTCCTTTAGAAGTCTAATTAGGTCCTCAGTTAGGGCAGTATTTCTCATGTTATTCCCTTGACCTGGGCTGTTCTTATCCCAGCCTGAGAGAATTAAGGCCTTTCTAAGTTCTAGGCCATTTCTGGATGCCTCATTGGGTCACCTAAGTCTTGTTTTTTTTTTTTTTTTTTTTTTTTTAACTATAAGAATCTCACTTCCAAATTGCTTAAACAATATAGGAGATAGATTTAAGGCACAAGTACCTAGAAGGTCTTCTGGGTTGGGTTGACTTAAGGGCTCACCAATGTCATCCAACGCTAGTTTCTTTCAAGCTTCCTGTTATGCTTTTCATACAGCAGCAGCCTGACTTCCTCATGGTGGCAAAATGGCTGCAGCAGTTCCAGCCTTTACTTCTACATTATCTAGAAGGAGATAGAGAAATATTTTTTGCCTCTAGAAGTTCCTTGAAAAAGCTCAGGTCCATTCTCACCCACTCAAATTGCATCTCATGCTCATACTTGACTGAGACCCTTTGACTGGAGAATGTTGATTGGCTTAGGTTATCTGGGCAAAGCATACTTATGGGGGCAGTGGTGGTGGGATCACCATATCTCACCCATATGGCAGATGCACAATGCGGGTGTGTGTGGAGGGGATATTAGGTAGCTGTCAGGCTCTAGTTTAGGACAATAAAGCAGACATGACTGGTGTTTGTAGGTGTATGGGGGAGTGGATAAAGTTGAAGTAGGAAAATATCCAAGAGGGGTGAAAGATTTCCCAAACTGAGAAGCAAGACAGTGAGTGGGCTCTAGGCTGGGGGCTGTAGAGGAGAATAATCATGAGAGTGCCTGAGAAAACTGGGCATGTAAAACCAAAGTCCTGGAGTGCTAGACAAGGGGCCTCCAGGATTTTATGTGGTTTTGTGGGAGTGAATCAGTGAAGGAGACACTTTGAAAGCCTTCCAGTCTTTCAAAGATCAGTCTTTCAAAGGCTGTCTTGGCATGACAAGGCAGGGAGCTGGGGAGTGGCACCCCATGGCAGCGTGGAGCAGCAGCAGCAGACACGTGGAGGGCCACAGATCCACAGGGGCTCTGGGGGCATTGAACAAGTTTGTTTATGTGTAGCACTTGGAGTGCATGACACAGAGGGCATTCTCAATCGTTGTTACAAGAAGTATTTTTAATTTTAGTTGCTAGGAAGTAGTGAGAAGCAGTAACAGCAAAAGAAACAGGAGGTCAAGTGATTCCGGAGGCATCGTGGTGTGAAAGTGGCGGTTTGACAAACCTCTTTTCTGGGCTCTATAAGCCCCAGAGAAGAGAAGTCTCAAGAGTGCAGTAACTGAACTTCCTTCCAATCTCGTGTATGGGAGTTTGAGCAGCTTCCATTTTATTAGAGAAATAAAGACCTATAGCTTTACTTGTGTTGCAAGAGCATGGAACAGCTCCTATCTATAGAAGTGTAAAGTTTCACACACACACGTATGTGACACACATCTCACTCTAGCCTTACAACACCCTACAAGTTAGTCATTAATACTGCCATTTGACAGAGAAGGCAGCTCAATACCTCCAGCTTGGAGGTATTAAGTCCGTGGCAAGGTCCAAAACTAGAATATGGTGGAGTTGGTCTTTGCATCCAACATCCATCTCCCACCTCCCTCTTGCTTTCTCACAGGCCCTAAATTTGACCAGTTATCCCACTCTCCCCCATGAAGCCATCTGCTTTAAGGAATATGTGCTCACCCTCACCTCCAAAGGAAAGGCTGCATTTTCTCCTGATCTAATTTTGACCATTAGAAATCTGCTGATGAGATTCTGAGAAAAGTGTTCTCACTTCTGAGGGAGTGCTATGGGAGGAGTTTCCTTCATCTTCCTCTGGTTTTTATTGCATCTGGATGGGACATTTGCAACTGCTGTACAGCCATTTGCCACCAAATCTGAGGGTGAGGCCAATACCCAAGATGGAAGTGCAGGGATGGAGAGAATCTGGGTCCTTTAGGATTGGACTGAGTCACTAAATAACCCATCCTAGAAGCCTACAGCAGCAGAAACTACGACTTGCTTTTCCAGTGGGCATTCTATTCTCCTTCAGTAACAGAAAATCTATATTGATAAGTGTAGTAATGTACCTAGATATAAAACCACATTTTCTAGATTTCCTTGTCAATGGAAGTTATGTGGCTTTTTGTCCTTTCTTTACTTTCCTGCTTCTTGGAATGTGGACATGATGGCTAGAATGATAGCAGCCATTATGTGACCATGAAGCTAACTTGAGGATACAAGTCGTATACTGAAGATGGATGGCAGTGCTGAGAGTGTGGGTCCTGCCATACCAGCTATTGAATGTTTTTCTCTGGGCTTCTTTTATGTGAGAGAAATATAGCATTTTCTCTATGTAAGCTAGCAATTTCTAACTTACATAAGCTACTGTTACTTAATGTTTTCTTTTATATGCAGCTTGGTTTAATCCCAACTGAGAAGCCTATATATTTCTGAATTTCCTGTGGGTGAGAACTAATTTTCTTAATGTATAAACTGTTTGGAATTGGAGTTGCTTTTATATGCAATCAATAACATCCTAATTGTTTTCTCATTGAAACCCATATTGTTCACATCTGTACTGTGTATTAACTACAACCAGGGATGTATTCTTTAGTTCTACATTATTCTTGATTGAAAGATCCTAATATTGGGATCCCTACCATTTTCTACATTTTTTTTTTGAGACAGGGTCTTGTTCTGTCATCCAGGCTGGACTGCAGTGACACGATCATGGCTCACTGCAGCCTCAACCTCCTAGGCTCAAGCAATTATCTTGCCTCAGCCTCCCAAGTAGCTGGGACTGCAGGTGCATGCCATTATGCCTGGCTAATTTTTAAATTTTTTTGCAGAGATGGTGTTTTGCCATGTTGCCCAGGCTGGTCTTGAAACCTTGGGCTCAAGTGATCTACCTGCTTCGGCCTCCCAAAGTCCTGGGACTACAGGTGCGAGTCACTGCACCCGACCCCATCTTCAGGCATTAAGAACATTCAGAAAGCCCAAACAAAAAACGAATGGTATGGCTTTGGTACAGCGTTGGTGGAAAATCCAGGTGGTTTCTTCGGCACTTACCCCAGACGATCCTAGTAATATCCTCCCACCTGCGCAGAGTCTGAATGTTGAATATCCTCCTGCATGCACCTTCAGTTTCCTACTGCCTACTCCAAAGATCCACACACCCCAACCATGTGGTCTGCCTCCCACACAAATCCTCAGGGAGGAGAGCTTTTAATATCTGGCAAAGCAACTATTGACTCAGGTTTTGTTTGTTTGCCATTAAGTTAGCATTTAATAAATGCAAGATTCTTGTCTTAATAGGCTGGTTACTATGTATTATCAAAATGGCAAATTAATTATTCAAAAGCTGTGTTTGAGATATACCAGAGATGTAACCGAGGAGGCCTCTTTGTTCCTAATTTGCAGTAAGTATTGCATTTCTGGCCAGTCAGTATTTATTTCAAGTATAATAATTATCTTGTTAAACCCAAATCTATTAAATTGAAATGAAAGTCAGGAATTAGTGCTGGAGGGTAGGGGAGGGTTTAGTCAGGCGATGTTGCGAGCATCCTAAACCACCAGCCTCATGACTCCCACCTCACTGTGAGGATGCCAAAGCCAGCCCCTAAAGCATAACTGCATTGATAATTGTTCATTATCCAGGGACAGAGCCACCTACTATCCTTGGCCCAAGTAACTCTCCCTTGGATATAAACTTTTAATGTAATGATGAGAAAGACAGCCACTGTTTATCAGTGCCTCTTATGGGACAATTGCTTTACATCCATTATTTCCAGTTCTCACAGCAATCTCAATTTACAGATGAAGAAATTGAGACTTGGAGGGGTTAAATAATCTGCTGAAGGTCACATATATATAGTCAGTCCCTTGGTGTTCACAGGGGATTGGTTCCAGGAATCCCCGTGGATACCAAAATCCACAGATGCTCAACTCTCTTATATAAAATGGTGTAGTATTTGTGTATAACCTACACACATCCTCCTGTATTCTTTAAATAATCTCTAGGTTGCTTATGTCTAGTGCAATGCAAATGCTATGAAAATAGTTGTTATACTGTATTTTAAAATTTATATTTTTAATTGCTGTCTTATTATTTTTTATCTTTCCTCCAATATTTCGGATCTGCATTTAGTTTTGAATCCATGGATACAGAACCCACAGATAGAGAGGGGTGACTGATATGTTAATTGCAGAGCTGAGAGTTTGACTCAGGTCATTTGGGTTCCAAAGCCATCCTCTCTGCAGCTGCAGAAACTCTGAGGTCTTGAACATGTATTTTTGTGTACTGCACAGGGGAGACTGTCCCTTGCCTTTCAGCTCAGAACCTGATTACCAGAGCAGTCTGTTTTGTTCTCTGCCCCTCCCCAATTAAGTTCCAGACTTGTTCCACTGTTACATGGGCATGTACACTTGCCTTCTTCCACTCTCGTGGCTCCACACTGCAGCCATCGGGCCATAATAACTTACCTTTGTGCATCCACTCTGTTTTCCATCCCCATGTGCAGGACTGCAGGGTTTGTCAACAAATTCTAATGAGAAGCAAAAAAATTCCCAAGGAGAAAAAAAAATTCCAATGTATCTGAATCAGTTTTCTGGATTCTTTGTTTGTGTCCAAGCCCCTTCAATGCAGGTCTTTGGCCTAGAGCTGAGAACCGGCAGCCAGAGGGTGGAGTAAACAAAAGACATGAACTGGGGACTGCCTGAAGACTTTATTGTAGCTCACAACTTAGGATATTGAGATGACTAGTTATACCCACAGAATGATATTGCAGAGTACCCAGGCCACATGGTTCAAACAAGCTGACACAGGGAGATTATGTTTGGGCTTCTACTTATGGGAGCCAGGTCATTCACTCATTCATTTCATCCATTCATTTATCCAACACATATTTGTCATTTGCCTGCTTTGTGTCAGGCACTGTTGTAAAGCATGAGGTCTCTGACTTTACATGAGATGTCCTGGAATCCCAAGGGTGGGGCAGAGGAAGAAGCACTGGCCAGAGTTAGAAGAACTGGATTTGAGTTAGCATGACCAACTTTTCTGGTTTGCCGGGGACTTTCCCAGTGTTAGCAGTGAATGTCGCGTATCCTGGAAAACCCCTCAGCAGCTGGGGAACAGTTGGTTGCCCAGGTTTGAGTGCCAGCTCTGCTATCTACTTGTCCATTAGTCAATCTATATTTTGTGAGTACCTATTAAGAGCCAGGCAGTGTGCCAGGCTGGGAAACAGCAGTAAGCAAAGAAGAGTCCCTGTGCCCAAGGGGTCCCCTTTCAGTAGGAGTAGACATCCCAAGCAGACACAGATAACTTAAGGTGTGTCTAAGAGCCATCAAGAAGATAAAATAGGTGCTGTGATGTAGAGTGACTGCATATGGGAGTGGCTGTTTTAGCTAGGCAGGTCAGAGAAGGCGGTAGCAGGGGGTGACAATAAACAGAGCCCTCAGTGAGAGAAAAAGGACAGCTATGTACAAATTTTGGGGGCAAGTTTTCCGAGCAGAAAGATCATCAAGGGCAAAAGCCCTGAGATGGAAACAAATCTGCCAGGTTTGAGGGTCAGAAGGAAGGTTAGTGTGAATAGAAAGAGAGGAGGAAAGAGATGGGGAGGGGAGGAGAAAGGGGTTGGAGAAGCAGGCAGGGGCAAGATGATGGAGGGCCTTGGGCTCTGCAGTAAGTGAGTAGGTGGGGCTGCTAGCTGGAGTATCTAGGTGGTAGCTTCTACACCAAGATATCTTAGGTTTCTTTCATGGTAGTGGCAGTATATTAAGAGGGCAAGCCCCAACATACAGGCACTTATCCACCTCTGTTGATGTCTTATTTGGTGATATTCCATTGGCAAAGCAGAGCTCATGGCCAAGCCCAGCATCAGTGGAAGGGAGCTAGCAAGGGTATGGGTACAGGAAGATGGGATTCATTGTGGACAATCAATGTAACAATCTGCTACAGGAGGCTATGAATGGGTATTTATTATTATCCTCAGTTATAGGTTTTGAGGCTGAGTAGTATTCCTGCACACACACACACACACACACACACACGCACACACATATATATCTCACAGTTTCTTTATCCAGTTGTTGATGGGCATTTGGGCTGGTTCCACATTTTTGCAATTGTGAATTGTGCTGCTATAAACATGCATGTCCAAGTATCTTTTTTGTATAATGACTTCTTTTCCTTTGGGTAGATACCCAGTCATGGGATTGCTGGATCAAAGAGTAGTTCTATTTTTAGTTCTTTAGGGAATCTCCACACTGTTTTCCACAGTGGTTGTACTAGTTTACATTCCCGTCGGCAGTGTTGCTGAAACCCTATCTCTACTAAAAATACAAAAATTAGCCCGGTGTGGTGGTGGGCACCTGTAGTCCCAGCTACTTGGGAGGCTGAGACGGGAGAATTGCTTAAACCGGAGAGGCGGAGGTTGCAGTGAGCCAGGACTGCACCATTGCCCTCCAGCCTGGGCAACAAGAGCAAAACTCCGTTTAAAAAAAAGAAATAAAAAAAAAAAGAAGTGTTCCCTTTTTGCTGCATCCACGCCAATATCTATTGTTGTTTAATTTTTTGATTATGGTCATTCTTGCAGGAGTAAGGTGGTATTGCATTGTGGTTTTGATTTGCATTTCCCTGATCATTAGTGATGCTGAGCACTTTTTCATATGTTTGTTGGCCATTTGCATATCTTCTTTTGAGAATTGTCCATTCATGTCCTTAGCCCAGTTTTTGATGGGATTGTTTTTTTTTCTTGCTAATTTGTTTGAGTTCCTCGTAGATTCCTCGTTAAATTCCTGTAGAGTCCTTTGTCAGATGTATAGATTGTGAAGATTTTCTCCCACTCTGTGGGTTGTCTGTTTACTCTGCTGACTGTTTCTTTTACTGTGCAAAAGCTCTTTAATTAAGCCCCACCTATTTATTTTTGTTTTTGTTGCATTTGCTTTTGGGTTCCTGGTCATGAAATCTTTGCCTAAGCCAATGTCTAAAAGGGTTTTTCTGGAATTTTTATGGTTTCGGATCTTAGATTTAAGACCTTGATCCATCTTGAATTGATTTTTGTGTAAGGTGAGATATGAAGATCCAGTTTCATTTTCCTACATGTGGCTTGCCAATTATCCCAGCACCACACTGAACAGACCAATAACAAGCAGTGAGGTTGAAATGGTGATAAAAAAATTACCAAAAACAGAGTCCAGGACCAGATGGATTCACAGCTGAATTTTACCAAACATTCAAAGAAGACTTGGTACCAATCCTATTGACACTATTCCACAAGATAAGGAGGGAATCCTCCCTAAATCATTCTATGAAGTCAGTATCACCCTAATACCCAAACCAGGAAAGGACATAACAGAAAAAGAAACTATAGACCAATATTCCTGATGAACATAGATGCAAAAATACTTAGCAAAATACCTGCTAACCGAATCCAACAGCATATCAAAAAGATAATCTATGATGATCAAATGGGTTTTATACCAGGGATGCAGGGATGGTTTAACATACACAAGTCAATGAATGCGATACACCACATAAACAGAATTAAAAACAAAAATCACATGATCATCTCAATAGATGCAGAAAAAGCACTTGACAAAATTCTGCATTCCTTTATGATTAAAACCCTCAGCAACATCGGCATACAAGGGACATACCTCAACCTAATAAAAGCCATCTGTGACAACCCCACAGCCACCATAATACTGAATGGGGAAAAGTTGAAAACATTCCCTCTGAAAAGTGGAACAAGACAGGGTGCCCGCTCTGACCACTTCTTTCCAACACAGTACTGAAAGTCCTAGCCAGAGCAATCAGACAAGAGAAAGAAATAAAGGGCATCCAAATCAGTAAAGAGGAAGTCAAACTGACACTGTTTGCTGATGGTATGATTGTATACTTAGAAAACCCTAAAGACTCCTCCAAAAAGCTCTTAGAACTGATAAATAAATTCACCAAAGCTTCAGGATACATACTTAATGTACACAAATCAGTTGCTCTGCTATACACCAACAGTGGCTAAGCTGAGAATCAAATAAAGAACTCAACCTCTTTTACAGTAGTTGCAAAAAAATAAATAAGTAAAATACTTAGGATTATACTTAACCAAGGAGGTGAAAGACCTCTACAAGGACAACTACAAAACACTGCTGAAAGAAATCATAGATGACACAAACAAATGGAAACATATTCCATGCTCATAGATGGGTAGAATCAATACTGTGAAAATGACCATACTGCTAAAAGCAATCTACAAATTCAATGCAATTTCTCTCAAAATACCACCATTATTCTTCACAGAACTAGAAAAAAAAAATCCTAAAATTCACATGGAAACAAAAAAGAGCCTGCATAGCCAAAGCAAGACTAAGTAAAAAGAACAAGTCTGGAGGCATCACGTTACCTGATTTCAAACCATGTTATAAGGCTATATCACCAAAACAGCATGGTACTGGTATAAAAATAGGCACATAGACCAATGGAACAGAATAGAGAACTCAGAAATAAACCCAAATACTTATAGCCAACTAATCTTCAACAAAGCAAACAAAAACATAGAGTAGGGAGAGGACACTCTCACTTTTTAAATGTATGGGGCCTAGAGTGAATGAATGCACATCACATTTGTAGGGATGACCCTTTTTGTCTTGTACCATTTAACAGATATGCATGCACCTTTGTGGGACAAATTGTTCTTTTTTTAAGTCATCTTTTTAGCATTCAATTACAAGAAGAAAATGGCCAAGCAGGCAGAAGAGTTCTGTATTATTTAATCCATCCATCTCCTTCTCTGGCTTCTGGCAAGGGAGGCTGCTGTACTACTTCTTTCCCACCAATCAGTAGACCGATGAAAATAGGAAGTTGAGTGCTCTCCCTGCCATTGCCATCAGAAATCTTGTAGCATCTGACAGACTGAGACACATTGCTTCTCTCTCAATGAAGCCTGCATTGTTGACAGTATCCAGGCAACATGATTGAGAGGGAAGCTGGACAGTCTGTCAACTTGGCCTTCACAGGGCTATTAGAGTGAAGCAAGAGATAAAATGTATTTTGTTTTCAACAAGGTTCCATGTCTGTCTTATATGATCAACTCCAAAACATACCATGAAATATGACTTCTTATTATCCCTACTTTTAGAGCACTTACAAACTGTTAGGCGAGGTGGAAGTAAAGAACTGGGTGTAACCAGCTGCAGCAGCTTATGCTTATAATCCCAGCACCTTGGGCGGCTGAGGCAAGAGAATTGCTTGCGTCCGGGAGTTCAAGACCAGCCTGGGCAACATAGTGAAATTCTGTCTCTGCAAAAAATAAAAAACTAGCTGGGCATGGTGGCTCATGCCTGGAGTGCCAGCTACTTGGGAAGCTGAGGTGGGAGGATCACATGAATCCTGGAGGTTGAGGTTGCAGTGAGCTGTGATCGCACCACTGCACTCAGCCTGGGTGACAGAACGAGACCCTGTCTAAAAAAAAAAAAAAAAAAAAAAAAAAAAGAACTGAGTGTTAATTTTTCCTGAGTATTATGATGCTACTCTTTCTGAGATCACTATTTGTGGTAGATAAGATAATGCCCTCACACCCCAGAGTTATGAATTCTGCTGCTATCGTGTACGCTTAATGCCTTCCATAGGCACTAGAAAGGCACTTTAACCATTGACCATTATTCAAGGATCCAT
This sequence comes from Symphalangus syndactylus, assembly GCF_028878055.3. Classification (NCBI taxonomy): domain Eukaryota; kingdom Metazoa; phylum Chordata; class Mammalia; order Primates; family Hylobatidae; genus Symphalangus; species Symphalangus syndactylus. The sequence goes on from NC_072428.2 coordinate 20,748,519, forward strand.
TGAAAATTAGAGTGTATGTTTCCTATTGCTGATGCCCTGACCTAATCCCTGGAATCTGTGAATATGTTATGTTATATGGCAAAGTGAAGTGCAGGTTGCAGACGAAATTAAGGTTGTTAATCGGCTGACTTTAAAATAGAGAAAGCATCCTGGATTATCCAGATGGGATCAATGTAATCACAAGAGTCCTTAAATGTGGAAAAGGAAGGTAGAAAAGTCAGAGTGGCTGAGAAAGACTCAGCTGGCCATTGCTGGCTTTGGAGATGGAAGAGTGTCATAAGTCAAGGGATATGTGGAGCCTCTGGCAGCTGGAAATCAAAAGAAAAAGGATTTACCCCCAGAGCCTCCAGAAGGAATGCAGCCTTGCTGACACCTTGATGTTAGCCCAGTAAACCCATTTCAGACTTCTGACCTCTAGAAATATAACATAATCAATTTGTTTCATTTTAAGCCACCAAGTTTGTGGCAATCTGTTATGGCAGAAATAGGAAACATATACTCTACTTTTCAGTGGATCCTTGAATAATGGTCAATGGTTAAAGTGCCTTTCTAGTGCCTATGGAAGGCATTGGCGTACACGACAGCAGTAGAATTCGTAACTCTTGAGTGGGGATATTACCCCATGCTTCATGTTCTGTAGAAAACCATATTAAAGCTACATTGCTTGTCTAGCCTTATACCAGAGGGACTTATCTGATTGGTGAGGCTGAGTAACAATTACTGAGCATGCTCTGTTCATGCATTAATTTATTTACTCGAGATTTTGTGGCCTGGTGATTTGGGCAGGGTTCAGCTGAGATTGTTCATCTCCATTCTGTGTGGTGTTTGTTGGGTTCACTCACATATGTGTCGTCACTTGCCATGTTGATTGGTGTTGCCTGATCCTGGATGATGTAATTTACAGGCCTAGCAGTTGGCTGAAGTGTCAGCTGGGGCACTTTGGTTTTTATCCACAAGGCCATTCCACTGGTTTAGCTAGCTTGGGCTTCTTCACTTGGTAGGTGAATTTTGAGAAAGAGAATGCAGAGGTTGCTTGACTTAGACCTTGGCTCAGAAATTGCTTAACATCATTCTGCTTCTTTCCATTGGCCAAGGCAAGTGATGGGAACAGTAGCAACCCCACATTGCTGGGGGCATATATACAGGGATGGAAGGCATTTGTAGCTCTCTCTCTCTCTCAGTCTCTCTCTCTCTCTCTCTATATATATATATATATATATATTTTTTTTTTTTTTTTGCTGTTGTTATTGTTGTTGTTTTGAGATGGAGTCTTGCTCTGTCGCCCAGGAGGGAGCGCAGGGGTGCGATCTTGGCTTACTGCAACCTCTTCCCCCCGGGTTCAAGTGATTCTCCTGCCTCAGCCTCCTGAGTAGCTGGGACTACAGGCATGCACCACCATGCCTGGCTAATTTTTGTATTTTTAGTAGAGATGGGGTTTCATCATGTTGGTCAGGCTGGTCTCGAACTCCTGACCTCATGATGCACACCCCCCCACCCCGGGCTTCCCAAAGTGCTGGGATTACAGGCGTGAGCCACCGTGCCTGGCCAGCGATGGTTTTTTAAGTGTTATACTCTCTGTGGCTCCCTTTCTAGGTTAGATGGCCTGAAGCTGGTATATGTTCTGCCTTCTGTTCCTGCCCCTTTCATGTGGTGAGTCTGCCAAGGCAAGCTCTGCCCTCAGGAGGAAGGGCTTCCAGTTGTTTAGCTGCTGTGGCCGTGAAAAGGTGGCTAAGTATAACTCAGTATGGAATAGAAAACTCATTCAGGTCACAGGGACAGTTTCCATTCACCAGACCAGGTAGCCAGTATTACCACTATTATTAGGACCGCTGATTCCTTTGTATACTTCTCAATTGCTTCAGAACATGGAGGAGAGAAAGGCATGATTCAGTAACACCTCAAGAACTTAGCAATAACCATCTGAAGGATACAGAGAAATAACCAGTGACAAGAAGGGGAAAGTTCAGGAAGGACAAAACTGGGACGTTATTCTAAAAGTGAAGGTACACATTCTACCAATATAAATGATGAAAAAGGATGCACAAGGAAAATGGTCTTTGCCATCCTTATGGACTAATTGTAATATGTCCAATAATTAGGATGTTTAAAATATGTTGACAAAATTCTGGAAAGCATTGGCTGGTTTTGCACTTACATTCTGGTGAAGTTATTTTCTCCCTGTAATTGATATTTGGACAGTTGTCCTGAAACAGCAATTATATCACAGCATAACATAAACTGTGATATAATCATTTAGACATTTCAATTCTCTCTATGTCATCTTTTTGTAGACAACCCAAAGGAATATGTATTGCATGTACACATAAACAGACGTGTTTTCACTATTGTTGTGGATTCAATTGATAATGGAAACAAGAAATGAAGGGTCTCTGAAGATGAGTGAGATTTTTTCAGTTCAGTCCAGTTAGTGAAGTCCAGTTCAGTTCTGAACTTAATCCAGAAGTTATTTTTCCACAAAAATGACAGTGAAAAATCAGAGTTACATGGGAGCTCTCGTTTTGCAGCTACAGAAGCAACAGCAGCAGCATGGAGAGAAGGCATTGGTGTGTGGCCACACGCAGCTTTGGGGTTAGAGCAGGCAATAAGGAAGCAGTGCATTATAATGGGAGGAGCATGGGCTTTGGTTAAAGATAGACCCATGTTTTTGACTCCTGTCTTTGCAAATTACTCACTTTCTAACCTTTCCTGCTTTCATTTCTTCTGTAAAATGGGGCTGATTGCCCTCATCTCATGACTATTGTAAGGATTAAATAAGCTATATTTCAAATGTCTACTCCTGTGCCTTGCACATTGTATGCACACAAGAGTGATGACCATACAGAAATGAAATTTGCAGAATTGGTGAGGGGAATTGTGATTCAAGCCCTTGCATGGATCTGAGCAGTAGCTAGTAAGAACAGAAGTAGCTAGGGTGGTAGAGATAGATAGATAGATAGATAGATGATAGATAGATAGATAGATAGATGATAGATAGATAGATAGATAGATAGATAGATAGATAGATAGATAGATTGTTAGATTGTAGAAAGCTCCATGTTTTTAGGGATGCATTTTTAGCAAGTACATTGTAAGAGATAGTATTAGAACTAACTTTTCACTTTCAGATAATCCTCAAGAAATAATAGGTCTGGTTGGAAAAGCCACGGACTAGTGTGACAGGGCTAAGGGGATAAAAGAATAATGTAAGATGACAACAGAATAGGCAGAACTGGACCACACTTGGGCACAGAGAGCTCTCCAAGCTGATTTTGAGTTGTGTCATACCCATGGCAGAGGCAGTATTGGTCCCCATGGGCTACCCTCCAATCTTTCCTCTTGTCGACTTGGCAAGGCTGGGACCTCTTCTGAAAACCTCTGCTCTAACAGCTCCTAAAGTGTCTCAGTGTAACAGGTAAGGAAACTGACAAGAGCAGGGACAAGGGCACACTCTCCCTGTTGAGCCCCTCAGTTGGCCTAGCAACACCTGGGAGAGGCCGCTCCCTGGCTTAGCTCTTTCATTCATAAATTAGGATCCCTGGTGCCTCTCCCAGTTCTTCTTTCTGCAACCTGCTATACCATCAGGAGGAGGGAGGGACTCAAGCCATATTTCTACAACTCAATGCTCATATTTCTGGCTTGTTATCACAGTGATGTATCCTTAGGGAAAGTGAGTCACATCCTAGAAGTAGCTGGCATTCTTGGAGCCATCCCTGACTTTCTCTCTCCCAACAGGGTGGGAGAAGAGCACCTCTCCTTCCAAGGCATGGAGGCAAGAAAGGCTTCCCCTTCTCGATCCTCTGTTACGGCTACAGCTTTACACACTAGAGCTCAGGTGTGCAAAACCAGAAAGGAGCTTCTTTTATTTTAATAATGGATTGTCTTCTGCTCTGAAGCCCCCATAGGAGTAGAGGGAAAAACACAAATAAAAATAGACATGCCAATAAAAGAGAACCCAGTCTCTTCCAGTTCGAAATAGTTCCCTTTGGGCAAATATTCTGAAGCAGTTCCCTACCAAGTCTGTTTCTCTCTTTTCAAGAAGTTGCTTTCTACTCTTTTTCAAGATGGCACCTGAGGTGGAGGGAAGAAGAGCCTTAAATATCCTCACAGCAGAGAGGAGGGGTTCTGCACCTGTGTGTGGTCCTCTGGGCCACTGTTCTCTGGGCCCCAGCTTCTGGCCTTAATAGCCTTCCTTGCCTCAATGCGAAGCCTGGTGGACCTGGTGAATGTTCTCTCAGCCCATGGAATACAACCTCAGCCATCTCCAGCTGCTGACTCCAGCCACCTGAGATTTTGCTGGTGATATTGGTCCTTTGAGACATGGTCACAAGCTCCTTGAGGCCCCCAGACCTGGCCAGACCTCCCTGTGGCCTCTGCTACAGGGTTTCCCCATCTTGTGTCTCAGTGAGCACTTGCAGGCAGGCTTCTCAATTCTTAATGCTTCTTTACTTTTGCCATCCCTTTTATTGGTCCCTGAGAACTTTCCAGATCTTCTTTGTGCTCTGCTGAAGCCAAGAGAGAACTAGGGTGGGGTAGAATGAGGCTATCTCAGGCCCTGGTTATACAGGAACCCACTTCTTCCCATGCTGCCCCATAGTACCCAAACCCGATGTACACGGCACCCTTTGGAAATGCAGCCTTCTCCCACAGGCTGTGGCTCTCCCAGGCCGTACCTGGGGAAGCAGAGCACCAACCATGGCCTTGCTAGGTTTCTCCGAAGTTTCCTTAAGGTCCCAGCGCATGCGCACACCCAGCCCAGCCTGGGGTTTTGATTTAGTCGTGGGAGGGAATTCAGGACGCTGTGTCACACTTGCCCATCCTCTCTTCAGCCCTCTTCTCAGCTCCTCTCTCCACGGAATGCACCTTCTATCTTCCCCTTCTCTCCAGCAAGAACTGTCCTCATATCCTCCTTCTTCCTTGTTCTTTACCCTTTGCCTTCCCTTTCCCAGGTCCAAAATGACAAAAGGATTATAGGAGCAGAAACAAGATTTCCAACCAAGCAAAAATATGTAAAAGAAAGGGACAGGCACCTCAAGCTGTGTGTCCCAAGCCTTGGTGAAGGCCAACAGAACACGGAGTGGTTCACCTCCCATTGAGATGTTATGAAACTAGGAGGACCCTTAGGAATACTATAGGAGGAGGTTCAGAGAAGTTAAGTGGCTTGCTCAGGATTGGTGACTTGCTCAACTAATTACCCCTACTAATTAGTTGAATGGGGTCCAGTGTTCATTCCATTTCACCACACTCCCTCCATATTGTCAGTTAATATCAATGCGAAAACATCACAAATAAATACAAGGAGGGAACTGAGACAATAATAGCCAGAGGCACGCTGTTGTGGACGAGGAGGAATGTATTAGTCAGAGTTCTCCAGCTCTTCAGAAAAACAAAACCAACAGGATGGATGTGTGCTATATATGTAAACATATGGAGACAGAGAGAGGGGGAGAGATTTTAAGGAACTGGCTCACATGATTGTGGAAACTTGGTGAGTCCAAAATTAGATGGGAGACGTGAGGAGGCTGGCAGGTTGCAGACTCAGAGAAGAGATGCAGTTTGTGTTGAAAGACAGTCTGCTAGCAGAATTCCCTTTTGCTTTGGGGAGGAGAGGCCAGTTTTTGTTCTATTAAGGCCTTCCATTGTTTGGATGAGGCCCACCCACATTATGGAGGGTAATCTGCTTTACTCAAAATCTATCTCATCCAAAAAACATCTTTGCAGAAACATCCAGAATAATGTACCAAATATCTGGGCACTGTGGCCCAGACAAGTAGACACATAAAATTAGCCATCACAAGGGAATTGTGGGTCTCACTGTGAACTGGAAAGATGTTGCCGAAAAGGATCCACTGTCTCATCTCAGTGGGTGGAGTTTCCAGAGAGTTAGAGATTACATCTGGATTTTTGTTGCTGCTGTTGTTGTTTTTGAGACAGGGTCTTGCTCTGTCACCCATGCTAAAGTGCAATGGTGCAATCATGGCTCACTGCAGGCTTGACCTCCTGCGCTCAGGTGATCCTCCCATCTCAGTCTCCTGAGTAGCTGGGACTACAGTCGTGCACCACCACGCCTGACTAATTTCTGTATTTTTCATAGAGACAGGGGTTTCACCATGTTCACTAGGCTGGTCTCGAATTCCTGGGCTCAAGTGATCTGTCTGCCTTGGCCTGCCAAAGTGCTGGCATTACAGGTGTGAGCCAGCATGCCCCACCTAGATTTTGGTTTTAAGTGGGTGACCTGGTCCCTGGCCACCACATCAAGAAAGGAGGGAAGATAAATAATGTTGAGGAAGGGAACAGGGAAGAGATGTTTCCCCATCTGCTTTGCTTAGGTCATGTTTGTAAGTAACAAAAACCAGTTCAACATGGAGAAACCTTAAATACATATTACTAAGTGACAGAAGCCCATCTGTAAAGACTGCATACTATGTGATTCATGTTCTGGGAAAGGGGAAACTATGAAGACAGTGAAAAGATTAGTGGCTGCCAGGGGTCGAGGGGGAGGGAGGAGTGAAAAGGCAGAGTACAGAGGATTTTTAGGGCAGTGGAACGACTAGAGATGATACTATGTCATTATACCTATGTCCAAACCCATAGAACACATACCACCAAATGTAAATCCTAATGTAAACTATGAACTCTGGTGATAATGATGAGTTCATGTAGGCTTATCAATGGTAACAAATGGAAAACTCCGGTGGGGGATGTTGATAGTGCGGGAGGCTGTGCATTTGTGGAGGCAGAGGGAATTTCTATATCTTCTTCTCAATTTTGCTTTGAACCTTAAACTGCTCTAAAAAATTTAAGCCTTAATGAAAGAACAAACAAATCAGTTAAAGCTCACTTTTTCTCACAGGGGAGTTTATTATAAAGACACAGGAGTGTTTTTTTGGAAGCCAACAACAGGAACAAAATGGGGCTTGGAGAAGCACTAAGATCAGGGATCAGGGCACACAAAAGCCATACTCATTCTGGGTCTCTTGCCTCTGATCTCTGTTCCATTCTTCTTTTTTCCTGGAGCCTTGATTTCTCTGCTTCTCAATGTACATGGTGGCTGGAGCATGTCCATTGTACAGGTCTGGTTATCCCAAGTCATATTCTCTTTTTCTTGATTCCATTTCCAGTTCCTGGGAGCACTTTGTTCAATCTAACTTGAGTGAATTGGCCACATCTGGGCCAATCAATCATGGCAGAAGATTGAGACAATATTTTACAAAATAACTGCCAAAGGCTCACTGCTGTGATGAGGAGAGAGTTAAGAGTTTCTACCTGAACTGGGTGGGTATTGCCAAAAATGATCCACTCCTTTATCTCAGTGGGTGGGGATTCCATGGCATTGAAGTTCATATCCATGAGAACTGGCATGGGGCCGCCTACCTCTCTGGCCCTCTACCCATCCTCCCTTTGGTGGATGCCAGCCTCTGTAACATTTCTCAGTAGCTGCAAGTAGCAAAGAGAACCTGTGGGAAATGCTAGCCTTGTCTCCTGCCTTCCATTGAGGGCAGATTGGGGCTTGTAGCTGCTATCAGCTGCAAGGAACTGAGGGTCATGCCATTGCATTGCCTGAAACTGGAGATCATTCATAATTCAGTTCATGGTCCAAGAAACAAAAATAATATTTAATGAGCGAAATCTTCTTTGTCTAATTATGGTAAATGTCAAGGTTGAATCCAAGTGCTTTGCTTAAGGTCAAATTCTCAGTGCTATCAAAAAGCATTTAAACCAAAGCTGATGGGCTATTAAAGCCCAGGCTAGTTAAAATCAGGCACAGTTCTTTAGTGATTTATTTCCTCCTATTGGAAGCAGTAATGTTGAAGTTGGAACAGTCCACAGCAGCTTGTGCTTTGCTCTTCTCGGCTGCTCTCTATAGACAGGCGAGGGATTCCCTGATGAAATCAATGCTCCAAGTATCCTAAAGAGTTACTTCCAAGGACCAGGAATTTCATCTCCATTTGGTCAGTTATGTTAAGGTATTGACCTCTTTTTGATTTAATTGGTCTGAGGTGAGACCTGGGCATTGGTATTTTTTTGAAGGCTCCCAAGTGAAGTATTTCTAATATGTACTGGGATTGAGAACAACTGAGCTAAATGCTTGATTTAGTTAATTAAAATAACATGCTGAAAGCTGATGCCTTTGGGTCCTGAACTCTTCTCCAAATTGCTCCGCCCTTACTCATAGCTTTCATTCAAAGCAAATCTATATTCTTCCCTCCTGCCTCTTATTTTTGGAACCCAGAGCTGTCTCCTAGGAGGTGGCTTGCATTGTTATGCTCCAGAAAGGGCAAAGTAACAGTTCCATACTCCCTTTGCATTTGGTAGTGAAAAGGATGGAAACTATCCCCAAATATCTGCTAGCCCCGTATTAAATGGATTGGTGAAGACCAGTTTTAAAGGTTCAAGAAAGAGATGAGAATTCACACTATGGGACAGGTCACTTCAGAAAGTCTGAAAAGAATGGGACAGCAAAGCTTTCCTGAGCAATGAAGAAACCTTTCTCCCATTATTTATGCACACTGCTTCACTGTTCCTTCTTTCTTTCTTGTCATGCAATAGAAATAATGATCTTGGTACCAGACCCTGTGTTGCGCGAGGACAATTAATCACCCACCTAGTCATTTATTTCCTCATACTCTTGCCCACCAGGACCATTATCCTATAGGTAAACAGAGGTGCCAGTAAATCATGGACAGAACACAAGCCAGTGGGAGAATGGTTGATTAAGCGTCTCTATAACTTAATGTTATGTAGCACCTCTCATCCCAAAGGATCTCCAAGCACCAGATAGACTGATGTATGCACTGCTGTAGAGCCCCTCTATTTGTCACTTTCTACACCATTGCGTTAGGGGGCTGGAATGTTTATTGCCCTTTTAATGGAGTTACCCTAGAAACTGCAGTCATGGGTAAGACAAGAGGCAAAGAAAGGAACTTTTCACTTTCTGTCCTTTCAAGCAACAGAAATCAACTAGCATCAGAGAGTAACCTACCCATCCTCTTGGGCAAAATTCCTTTGGTTCATGAAATGCTGAAAATATTACACAATTCCATGTTTCTTCTTTTTCTAAAGATGGCAGCAACTGAGCAGGCATTGAGGTTGAGTGGTGAGTGTGGACAAGATCTAAAACGAGTATTTCCAGGGTAAAAATATTTAGGATCTGCTAGAATCATAGTCTTTGGAGAAATCACTGTTTAAAAATCTTCATGTTAACTCTGCCCCGTAAACTTTAGTAATAAATGGAGCTCTTTGAAAGAAAAAAGCAATTTCCACTTTTCCTCCCAGTGTTTACTTAAATTGTTTAATTATAATGCTATTTTCAAATTTATCCTTATGGCTCTGATATATATATAAAACCAAAAACAAGTTAAATTATATAATTCAGTACAAGTTAAATTCAAACAAAACTACAAAGCCAATTTAACAACATTAATTTAATTGGAAGGATGATGTTGTTTTGCTGAAACCAAATTACCTCTCAAATGAAAACATGATATTGACTGCTGCCTCATTAATTCTTTTAAATCTGGCATGTCTATGCTACAGGGTGCCATGTGATGACCCATTTTTCCACAATTTCTCTTTATTTGAACTACTGTGGCAACTGCCTTTGTAAAGTATACTATCAACTGATTTGTCCTTAATATGTGTTAACCCAACATTTCTTTGCAAAGCTTACATCTGTGCCACTGGAATAAACAAGGCCACTGGAATCCTGTGGTATGAGTTGATCACGAGTCATTAGAATGATGCAGAAGATAGTAAAACTCAATTTTAAGACTATGATCAAAACAAAAACCTCCAATTAAAAAGATCCTCTTAAAAAATTTTAAGACTCCCCTTGGGAGTGCCTGTGGGAGCCATGGACCTCACATTAAAACACACATACCCAAAGACATTAGGTTTAGGTCAGTAGTAGGTTTGAAGTTAGAATCAATGCAAAATTCTGGGCAAAAAAAAGAAGCCAAATAAAATTACATGATTACATGACAATGAAATTCATTACTCAACAGAATAATAGACTTGAGTACAGAATCTTGTTATAGGCATGTCTGAGACTGCTATATGTCCAACTGTGTCTGTTCTCTCCTTTTCTCTTTTAGTAAGAAAATTCTCCCCTACTCCATAGGTGCTTTCAGGCAACTTGGCTAATCAGCTAGAGGCCACATTTCCCAGTCTCCCTTGAAGCTTGTTGTGGCCATGTGATCAGCTTCTTGCGAATGGGAGCAGGAGTGTAAGTCTTTCACATCTACTCTCTTTTCCTCTTCTCTCTGCCTGGTACTTGGATGTGGCACTGCTGAACCAGCATCAGCCACGCAGCACCACCCTAGAAGGATCTAGAGGAAGAAAATAAAAGCAACCTGGGTCCCAGGATATCCTGACAGAGCAGAGCTGCCAACCTCCCCTCCTTACCGCTATTCTGTTGCGTAAGAGAGACATAAACCTTTTTGTTGGTTAAGCTACTATATTTTGAGGTCTCTTTGTTACAGCCTCTGAATCTCTACTTTAGCTGACAGGGGCAGTGGTAGTTTAAGATCCTGTTCCACTCATTCAACAAAATAGATTATGTGCTTATTATGTGGCAGGTGCCAGAGAAGAAGACATTTATTTGAGATTGCCCATTTAGTTAATGGTAGACTGGGGCAAAAATACAGGTCTTCTGACTTCCAGCCCAACACTCTTACAACTTCATGCTTCCTTCTCATCTAGCTGTGTGGCTAATGCTTCAACTATTGCAATTAATTAGGGGAGGACTGAGTGTTCCCAGAACTGAGTGTGACCTGGTAGGCTTTACTCTCACATGGCTTGTTAGACCCTTGTTTGTTTGGGGTTTTATTTCCTGAAAGGAAAAAATAATGATAGTCCAAGACAAATTAGAGGAGTTACTAATACAGAAGAAATGTTTATTCATCACTGCAGGACCAACCCTGTCCCCTGTGTATAGAGGGATGTACAGAGCAGCTTACAGTATTGGAGGGATGGGGCTTGCCAGCAATAACATTGGTAGGGAAAGGCAGAGGCTGGAGTGTATAGTCTAAGCCAATGTTTATGCCGGGGGAGAAAACAAACTGGAGTCAGGTTGGGTTGACCCGTCTCAATGTTCCAAAATAGAGTTTGTGGGACAAGAAAAGAAAGTAGCTGAAAACATGATTGGACATACAAGTAATAGATTTTCTTCCTCCACCCTCTAAAAGTAATTCTTTATTGGATCATCCTGTTTTATTTTCCTTAGGGTATTATAATGATCAGATATTTTCTTCTTTTTTTTTTTTTTGTTCACACTTTTATTGTCTATTTTACCTAAAACAAGATATTTCCATGGCTGTGTAACTTACCACTGATTCTCTAGTGACTAGAAGAATTAGACTCTTAAAAGTATTGTTAGGCCGGGAGTGGTTGCTCACGCCTGTAATCTCAGCACTTTGGGAGGCCGAGGCAGGCAGATCATGAGGTCAGGAGTTCCAGACCAGCCTGGCCAATATGGTGAAACCCCGTCTCTACTTAAAATACAAAAAATTAGCTGGATGTGGTGCCTGAAGTCTCAGCTACTGAAGAGGCTGAGGCAGGAGAATCGCTTGAACCCAGGAGGTGGAGGTTGCAGAGAGCCAAGATCACGCCACTGTACTCTGGTCTGGGTGACAGAGTGAGACTCTGTCTCAAAAAAAAAAAAAAAAAAAAAGTATTGTTGGGTGAATAAAAGAAGAAATGAACAAGCAAATGAATAGGAAATGTGACAACACAGAAAATGACCTACATAAATCAGGAAACGTAGCACAGTTCTGCTTCTTTGGTGACAATGTAAAGATCATATATTGTCAACATAGACAAAGAAATACTATGCTGTTACCTCTTAGAGGGGGAGCTATCACTCTACAATACTCCTTTGCCCCCTGACCCACTGCTGGCAGAATTTTCATTGTCTTATGCCTCTATGCTGGCCATAGCATGCTCCTTGCAAACCTTTACTACGGGGAGTGTACTTGACCAAGAGCCCCAGGCACTGCACTCTGAAGTCCATTACTGTGTCTGTGCTGAAGCCATGCTCCCAGTCAATGACCAGTACAGCAGGGCTACTGGGGCAGACCTTTTCTAGGCAACACAGGAATCCTCCCATGCCAGTTTTGGCTTGAAGTCTTCCTGAGAGTTTTACAGGACCCTCCTTGGACTGTGTGGCAATCTGGGATGCTTCCCTTCCTGCTCTTCCTACTCAGGGCCAGGATCCCATCTCAGTCTGATGGCTCTCCCAGCCTTTTCTGACTCCCTCCCATTTTCTCTCCTAGGTGTTTCCCTTATCAAATCCTTGCATATTTGATCTCATGTTGGAGTCTGACTCTCAGCCATCCCCAACCAACATGGGCTCTAAGAACTGTCCCTGTGGGGCCTGTGCTGGTTGGAAGGCTGGCTAATCCCAAGCACCATCCCATTTTGAATCCAGTGCCTGCCCTCACGCACACAGCCACTGTCTGGTTTGCCTTCCATACCTAGATTCAGTCCAAATTTAAAAACCCTAACAGAAAAGCAGAGATATAAAGCAAATGCTGTCTATTATCCTTTATTCTAGATAACTGGCACTGACAGGAGGAGAAAATAGCAGAAGGTTAGGAAGTTGAATAGGAAAAACAGACATAAAAATCTCTTTTGAGTTTAGAGCCTTCTCACCATGAGAGAAGATGTCGGCTCTGACACACAGCATGCAGCATGTTTCTTGAATTTTTGATAGCAAAAGAAGTGAGATTAGGGCATTTAAGGGGATGGTAGCAGCCCCTGGAATGGAGGCACTGAAACATACAGCTCTGTTGGCTTTGTGTAATTACAGAAGTGGGAGGTAATCGGACAGAGCATGTCAAAAACTAGATCTCACAGCATGCCTTGGAGAAAGACAATGCATGTAAACATTTGTTCCTGAGGAATGGGTTCCCACAGTCCAACCTGCTACATTCTCTCAACGTGGCACAGATATTTTTCTCCTCTTTTATTAAAGTAAGACAATTTTATCCATTTACAACATAACAACAGAGAATGTATTAGTTATGTATTACTTCATAACAAATGACCCCAAAATACAGTGCTTAAAACAGCAGCATAGTTTTCAAATCTCCCAGTTTCTGTGGATCAGGAATCTGGGGCAGCTTTACTGGCCCTCCGGTTCAAGGTCACTGATAGACTGTAATCAGGGTGTTATCTGGGCTGCTGTCATTTCACGACTTACTTGGGGAAGGTCCACATCCATGTGGTGGCTGGCAAGATCCATCTCCTTGAGGGCCGCTACACCGAGGGCCTCAAGTTTCTCGATGGCTTTGGCTAGAAGCTGCCCACAGTTGCTTGTAGGGTGAGTCTCTCCACAGGGCAGCTCTCAGTGGGTGGTGCTGGAGTTCATCAGAGTGGAAAACAGAGCGGGACAGGGGAGGATTTGAGCAAGGTAGAAGTCCATCTTTTGTAACCTGTCTTAGTCCGTTCAGGCTGCTGTAACAAATATCATAACTGCATGGCTTATAAACAACAGACATTTTTCCCTCGTGGTTCAGGAGTCTGGGAAGTCCAAGATCAAGAAACTGGAAGAGTTGATGTCTGGAGAGGTCCCATTTTCTAGATCATAGATAGCACTTCCATGCCATGTCCTCACATGGTAGAAAAGGGACAAGGAGTCTCGCTCTGACCTCTTTTATAAAGACAATATTCCCATTCATAAAGGTTTTTCCTTATAACCTAATTGCCTTCCAAGGGTCACACTTCCTAATGCCATCACATATAAATTTTGGGAGTGGGGATACCAACATTCAGACCAGAGAAGTCTAATCTTGGAATTCTTACCCCATCTCCTTCTCCATATTCTATTGGTTAGAAGCAAGTTACTAGGCACAGTCTGCACTCAAGGGGAGGAACTTACATGAGGGCATGAAAGACAAGAGAAAGGGATAATTGAGAGCCATTCCACAGGCTACATGTCACACAAAAATAAGCGCTACTCGAGGGCATAATGGAAGAATGACATGGAAGAATGAGAAGGTGAAAATGTATTTCGAAGAATATGATCCTTTAATAGGGCTGTCTTGGCTTTTGCAGAGAACACATGACTGGTTAACTCTTAAATTGTGCTAGACAAACCTCTCCACTGAAGTGCTAATCAACTTAAAATATCAAGGTACCCATGGAGCCAAAGCAGTTAGTTGCAAACAGAAAATTTCTTTAAGTTTTATGCTTTGTCTCAAACATTCACATGAATCGTGCATTCTAGGCCATAATATATGTGTTTGCTTAAATATAAAGGTATAAAAATTACTTCCCATGGAGAAAAATTAATTTTCTAAGGCAAGGCACCATGTGGATTTAGTTTGAACTGACTCAGATTTCATAGCACTAGTTTCCTATTGATGGGTCATCTCTGCTGAGTCATTCATGCCTATTTCCTCTGTGACATGGGGAAGCTAACTATTATCATCTGCTAACAGCGAAAAAAGGGAAGATCTTGCAACATCTATTTATTTTCCTTTTTAAAGGAATTTAGCCTCCCCACCTGCTAATCCTTGTGTGGTCCACACACCCGCCATGTTAAACAACCATTTGCTCTTCCCTGAGCAGAGCAGCTTTTTCTTGCCTTGGGTTATGTGAACATGTAATTCCCTGAGCCTGGGCTGCTCTGTCCTGCCACGTCTCCCTGTGTGATTCCTCTTTATCCTTTTGCCTGCAGCTTGGGGAGTCAGAGGAGGTCTCAGGGAAATAGCGATGCTTCAAGGGAGTTAAAGGCTATACCAGCCTCTTCCCAGAGCCACCTTTGCACACCTTCATTTGTGCACAAATAGATCTATTGTGACTATACAATGTTTCAACATCTCCTTTTCTAGATGTGAGCTCCTTAAGGAGAAAGACTGACTTTTCTTTTTTTTTTTTAATAAATTAAATGATTTATTTTAAGATTTATACAATACTAGTAGAATTCCAAATATTCTTTCTTAATTCCTTTTTTTTCCCCCAGAGATGAGGCCCTTAATCATAGAAGATGCAGGTTCTAAAATTTTTCTCATGCAGCCTGATTTCCCTTGTGTAATCTCTCTGCTTTAAGCAATATGTGTCTCTTCTAATTTGGAATCCATGTATTTATCACTTCAGACACTCATTATATATTTATTGGACACACTCACTATATGCAAGGAATTGTCCTATGTTCTGTGGATAACCCGAGAAAATATTCTCTGTTTTCAACATTGTGTATATAGTATTTTTTTAAAGTACTCCTTTAACTTCATTTCATCAAGACATTATTACCATCAACAAGTTATATTAAAATCTGGAAGTGTAATTATAGTAATATTTCTAAAGGTGAGCCAAATAATTCTTTCTCATACTTGTCTGAAAAATTTCATAATCTCTGAAAACTAAATTCAATAAGCTGTTTATGCATGATGTGATGACTGTCATACAAAATACAACATTTTTCTGCCATGTTGGTGTGCTGCACCCATTAACTCATCATTTATATTAGGTATATCTCCTGATGCTATCCCTCCCCTGTCCCCCGACACTATGACAGGCTCCGGTGTGTGATGTTCCCCACCCTGTGTCCAAGTGTTCTCATTGTTCAATTCCTACCTATGAGTGAGACCATGCGGTGTTTGGTTTTCTCTCCTTGCTATAGTTTGCTCAGAATGATGGTTTCCAGCTTCATCCATGTCCCTACAAAGGACATGAACTCATCATTTTTTATGGCTGCAGAGTATTCCATGGTGTATATGTGCCACATTTTCTTAATCCACCCTATCATTGATGGACATTTGGGTTGGATCCAAGTCTTTGCTATTGTGAATAGTGCCTTAGTAAACATACCTGTGCATGTGTCTTTATAGCAGCATGATTTATAATCCTTTGGGTATATACCCAGAAATGGGATGGCTGGGTCAAATGGTATTTCTAGTTCTGGATCCTTGAGGAATCACCACACTGACTTCGACTTCCACAATGGTTGAACTAGTTTACAGTCCCACCAACAGTGTAAAAGTGTTCCTATTTCTCCACATCCTCTCCAGCACCTGTTGTTTCCTGACTTTTTAATGATTGCCATTCTAACTGGTGTGAGATGGTATCTCACTGTGGTTTTAATTTGCATTTCTCTGATGACCAGTGATGATGAGCATTTTTTCATGTGTCTTTTGGCTGCATAAATGTCTTCTTTTGAGAAGTATCTGTTCATATCCTTCACCCACTTTTTGATGAGGTTGTTTGATTTTTTCCTGTAAATCTGTTTAAGTTATTTGTAGAATCTGGATATTAGCGCTTTGTCAGATGGGTAAACTGCAAAAATTTTCTCCCACTTTGTAGGTTGCCTGTTCACTCTGAGGGTAGTTTCTTTTGCTGCGCAGAAGCTCTTTAGTTTAATTAGATCCCATTTGTCAATTTTGGCTTTTGTTGCCATTGCTTTTGGTGTTTTAGTCATGAAGTCCTTGCCCATGCCTATGTCCTGAATGGTATTACCTAGGTTTTCTTCTAGGGTTTTTATGGCTTTAGGTCTAACATTTAAGTCTTTAATCCATCTTGAATTAATTTTTGTGTAAGATATAAGGAAGGGATCCAGTTTCAGCTTTCTACTTATGGCTAGCCAGTTTTCCCAGCACCATTTATTAATTGGGGAATTATTTCCCTATTGCTTGTTTTTGTCAGGTTTGTCAAAGATCAGATGGTTGTGGATGTGTGATATTATTTCTGAGGGTTCTGTTCTGTTGCATTGATCTATATCTCTGTTTTGGTACCAGTACCATGCTGTTTTGGTTACTGTAGCCTTGTAGTATAGTTTGAAGTCAGGTAGCATGATGCCTCCAGCTTTGTTCTTTTGGCTTAGGGCTGTCTTGGCAATGCAGATTCTTTTTTGGTTCCATATGAACTTTAAAGTAGTTTTTTCCAGTTCTGTGAAGAAAGTCATTGGTAGCTTGATGGGGATGGCATTGAATCTATAAATTACCTTGGGCAGTATGGCCATTTTCACCATACTGATTCTTCCTATCCATGAGCATGGAATGTTATTCCATTTGTTTGTATCCTCTTTTATTTCATTGAGCAGCGGTTTGTAGTTCTCCTTGAAGAGGTCCTTCACATCCCTTGTAAGTTGGACTCCTAGGTGTTTTATTCTCTTTGAAGCAATTGTGAATGGGAGTTCACTCATGATTTGGTTCTGTGTTTGTCTGTTATTGGTGTATAGGAATGCTTGTGATTTTTGCACATTCATTTTCTATCCTGAGACTTTGCTGAAGTTGCTTATCAGCTTAAGGAGATTTTGGGCTGAGATGATGGGGTTTTCTAAATATATAATCATGTCGTCTGCCAAAAGGAACAATTTGACTTCCTCTTTTCCTAATTGAATACCCTTTATTTCTTTCTCCTGCCTGATTGCCCTGGCCAGAACTTCCAACACTATGTTGAATAGGAGTGGTGAGAGAGGGAATCCCTGTCTTGTGCCAGTTTTCAAAGGGAATGCTTCCAGTTTTTGCCCATTCAGTATGATATTGGCTGTGGGTTTGTCACAAATAGCTCTTATTATTTTGAGATATGTCCCATCAATACCTAGTTTATTGAGAGTTTTTAGCATGAAGAGTTGTTGAATTTTGTCAAAGGACTTTTCTGCATCTATTGAGATAATCATGTGGTTTTTGTCTTTGGTTCTGTTTATATGATGGATTATGTTTATTGATTGGCATATGTTGAATCAGCCTTGCAACCCAGGGATGAAGCCCACTTGATCATAGTGGATAAGCTTTTTGATGTGCTCCTGGATTTGGTTTGCCAGTATTTTATTCAGGATTTTTGCATCGATGTTCATCAGGGATATTGGTCTAAAATTCTCTTTTTTTGTTGTGTCTCTGCCAGGCTTTGGTATCAGGATGATGCTGGCCTCATAAAATGAGTTAGGGAGGATTCCCTCTTTTTCTATTGATTGGAATAGTTTCAGAAGGAATGGTACCAGCTCCTCTTTGTACCACTGGTAGAATTCGGCTGTGAATCTGTCTGATCCTGGACTATTTTTGGTTGGTAGGCTATTAATTATTGCCTCAATTTCAGAGCCTGTTATTGATCTATTCAGGGATTCAACTTCTTCCTGGTTTAGTCTTGGGATGGTGTATGTGTCCAGGGATTTACCCATTTCTTGTAGATTTTCTAGTTTATTTGCGTAGAAGTGTTTAGAGCATTCTCTGATGGTAGTTTGTATTTCTGTGGGATCAGTGGTGCTATCCCCTTTATCATTTTTTATTGCGTCTATTTGATTCTTCTCTCTTTTCTTCTTTATTAGTCTTGCTAGTGGTCTATCAATTTTGTAGATCTTTTCAAAAAACCAGTTCCTGGATTCATTGATATTTTGAAGGGTTTTTTTGTGTCTCTGTCTCCTTCAGTTCTGCTCTGATCTTAGTTATTTCTTGCCTTCTGCTAGCTTTTGAATGTGTTTGCTCTTGCTTCTCTAGTTCTTTTAATTGTGATGTTAGGGTGTCAATTTTAGATCTTTCCTGTTTTCTCTTGTGGGCATTTAGTGATATAAATTTCCCGCTGCACACTGCTTTGAACGTGTCCCAGAGATTCTGGTATGTTGTGTCTTTGTTCTCATTGGTTTCAGATAACATCTTTATTTCTACCTTCATTTCATTATGTACGCAGTAGTCCTTCAGGAGCAGGTTGTTCAGTTTCCATGTAGTTGAGCAGTTTTGAGTGAACTTCTTAATCCTGAGTTCTAACTTGATTGCACTGTGGTCTGAGAGACAGTTTGTTATAATTTCTGTTCTTTTACATTCGCTGAGAAGTGCTTTACTTCCAACTATGTGGTCAATTTTGGAATAAGTGTGATGTGGTGCTGAGAAGAATGTATATTCTGTTGATTTGGGGTGGAGAGTTCTATAGACGTCTATTAGGTCTGCATGGTGCAGAGCTGAGTTCAATCCTGGATATCCTTGTTAACTTTCTGTCAACAAACCTGCACATTGTGCACATGTACCCTAGAACTGGTCCTTGGGTTTTTTCCCTGTAAAGTAAAAATGACATGAGTGCCGATCTCATGATGATCAACACAAGGCTGACTGTAGACGTACTCGGGATCTCTCGTCGACTTGTCCTCAATGACCATGCTGGAGCGTACCTTCACCCTCAGGAAAAGCGCCCACGTTGGGCACCAGATGAAGGGGTGGGTTGCCCCTCCACACCTGTGGGCGTTTCTCGTCAGGTGGAAGGAGAGACTTGGAAAAGAAAGAGACACAGAGACAAAGTATAGAGAAAGAAAAATGGGCCCAGGGGACCAGCGTTTAGCATACAGAGGACCCGCACCTGACTTTTCTTTTTTATACCACAACTGTGGTTATAAAGTTCCCACTATTTGGCATATAGTAGATGTTCAAAATATGACTGTCGATTAAATCAGTGGTTCTCAAACTTTATGGTCTTAGAACCTCTTTTTTTTTTTTTTTTTTTTTTTTGAGACAGGGTCTCACTGTGTCACCCAGGCTGGACTGCAGTGAGGTGATCTCGGCTCACTGCAACCTCCACACCCAGGCTCAAGCGATCCTTCCACCTCAGCCTCCCAAGCAGTTTGGACCACAGGTGCACACCACCATGCCCAGTTTTTTTTTTTTTTTTTTTTTTTTGTATTTTTGTTTAATACAGGTCTCCTGTGTTGCCCAGGCTGGTCTCAAACTCCTGACCTCAAGTGATCCACTCTCTTCAGCCTCCCAAAGTGCTAGGATTATAGGCGTCAGCCATTGCTCCTGGCAAGGACTTCTTTATACCATTAACATGTATGGACACCTCCAAAAAGGTTTTGTTTATGTGGGTTATATCTACTGATATTTACCATATGAGAAATTAAAACTAAATAAGAAAACATTTATTAAAATTTCAGTTGATTCATTTAAAAATAACAAATGCATTACATTAACTAAATAACATTTTTAATAAAAAACGTTTTGAAAACAGAAAACCAGTTAGTCAGAAGAATCGCATTGCTTTATATTTTTGCAAATTTCTTAAACGTCTGGCTTAAAAGGAGTCAGCTGGACTCTCATATCTGCTTCTGCAATTAATCTGTTGTGATATGTTGTTTTGGTTGAAGTTTATGAAGAAGATATGGGCTTGCACAGATACACAGTTGGAGAAGGAAAAAGCTTTTTAATGGGCATTTTAGATAATTGTGAATATTCTTATATTTTGTAATTTGAGGTAGGATCTTGCTCTGTTGCCCGGGCGGGAGTGCAGTGGTGTGATCGTGGCTCAATACAGCTTTGACCTCCCAGGCTCAAGCGATCCTCCCACCTCAGCTCCTCTAGTAGCTGGGACTAGAGGTATATGCCACCACGCTAGCTAATTATTTTTTGTTTGTAGAGACGGAGTCTCACTATGTTTCCCAGGCTGGACTCAAACTCCTGGACTCAAGTAATCCTCCTGTCTCAGCCTTCCAAAGTGCTGAGATTACAGGCGTGAGCCACCATGCCTGCCAAATTGCAGATATTATCCTTTGATACTACACAAAATTTGCTAAGTGGTAGTTTCTTAAAGGTTATTTTCAGTGTGGAATCTAAAACCATATTAGTGAACTCTTCATACCCTGTTATACTAAAATCCACTGGTCTGTCTTGAAATTTGAATGGATCTTTTACCCATACATGATTTTGTAACATCGTGGAAAATATTGGCTCATTGAGGTTATGTATATATTCCAGATATTCAAACATTTCACTATAAAATACCACAAAATCATACTTGTCAATATTACCACTGATTTCATTAGAAAAACTCTTAAATATTGAGAAACTATTAAGCTCATAACAGTAAATAAAATTTTTCCAAATTCTAATTTTCAGTTGAAAGCTTAAATTTTATCATTGGCGACACACACTGTCAGTTGCTTTTCTTGAAATGATGAGTCTTATTTATGTATTTATTTTGAGATGGAGTCTCACTCTGTCACCCAGGCTGGAGTAGAGTGGCACGATCTTGGCTCACTGCAACCTCTGCCTTCCAGGTTCAAATGATTCTCCTGCCTCAGCCTCCCAAGTAGTTGGGATTACAGGTGCATGCCACCACACCCAGCTAATTTTTTATATTTTTGGTAGAGACGGGGTTTTGCCATGTTGAGCAGGCTGGTCTCGAACTCCTGACCTCAAGTGATCTGCCTGCCTTGGCCTCCCAAAATGCTGGGATTACAGGTGTGAGCCACCACACCCAGCCTCGTTTCATTTATTTTTGATAAAAAGTCTGCCAAATTCTCAAATTTAAATAACTGAAATTTATTTGCTATCATTATGGGCTGAATTGTGTTCTCCCCTCAAATTCATATGTTGAAGCCCTAACCCCCAGCATATCAGAATGTGACTGTATTTGGAAACAGGGCCTTTAAAGAGGTGATTGAATTAAAATGAGGCTGTTAGGGTGGGCTCTAATCCAATCTGATTGGTATTTTTGTAAGAAAATGTGGACACACAGAGAGACACCAGGGGTGCACATACACAGAGGGGCTACCATGTGAAGACACAGCGAGAAGATGGCCATCTGCATTCCAAGCAGAAACCAAATCTGCCAATGCCTTGATCTTGAACTTCAAGGAAATTGAGAGGCTGCTGGCTGCACTGGTGAGCGAGAGTGAGGAGGCAGGTAGTGCAGTGGTCTGAGGCTCCTGGCAGCAGCTGCCATTGTGAGAAGAGAAGGGAGCTGGATGGGCTTCTTCAGCAACCATGTCCAACACACCCAGTAGGGCTGAGATTGAGAAATTTGACAGGTCAAAATTGAAGACAGAAATGCAAGAGAAAAATCCACTACTGACAGCAGTGGCTACCAACCTGGACTGATTAAAAAGGATCAAAGGACTGATGTTTTTGTAGATATTACTGTGAACAGATGACATGGGGACCAGGTAAGCACTCATCAACTTAGCATGTTATAACCCCCTCAGAATGTGTTCACAACCACAGAGAGAAAGGGCAGAAGACTGAATTCCATGTGAAGGTAAAGATCTGCCATTCAGCTACAAGTGGAGCTCAAGATAGAAATTAAGCTGTGTTACGAAAAATACAATTATATTTCTCACTCACATGAATTTCTGAGCTGAGATTTGCCCCTGCTACAGCCATTTTACAGAAGAGAAGACTGAGCCTTAGGGACAGCAAAGCACGTGCCCAAGGTTCAACAGTTTAGTGGCTTGGCTGGAATTCAAACAGAACCCAATTTCTAAACTCTCCAGAAGAGTCAGCTTGAGGCTGGGGATATTTGGTGTCTAAGGTGACATGACCATTCAGGGTAAACTCAGAGATGGAACTACATCTGTTGACTTCTCAGCCTGTGCTCTTTTCTAAGCCAATTGGATTCTGTTTTTGAAAGGAATATGGTGAATTTCTACAGTGAATTATGTTGTAAGTGAATTACCACTGGCTTCCCAAAAGGCCATGAGAAAAACCTTTCGATCAAGCATGGGTTATTTAAATCTTGGCTTTGCAAATTACTAACATAGAAATCTAGAGACAGTTATTTAATCTGCCTTTATCTCCCTTTTTTCTAAAAAATGGAGCTCCTAAAATTTGTCTTTTCCTTCCTTAAGTGTGTGCTGTGCATGTTGACTTCCTTCCAAGGACTACAGTATGAAAAGGGGGAAACAAAGAGTAACTTCACAGTGGAGAAACCTGGCAAATACTACCTCAGCCAAATGACCAAGGTCAACATCATCCATGAAAAGCTGATAAAGCAATGCTTGCCATGTTGTGCTGAGAATGGCCCTTGACCTCTGTGATCTCTTCCCCCCAAAACACATAACCCCAATGTCTTTCCCCCGAAAACACATAACCACCAAGACATATAATCCCAATGTCATTTGCCCCAAAACACAGAACCCCCAAAACATATGACCCCAATGTCTTTCCCCTGAAAAGACATAACCCCCCAAATATATAACCCCAATGTTGTTTGCCCCAAAACACAGAACCCCCAAAACACATAACCCCAATGTCTTTTCGCCCAAAACACATAACCCCAATGTCCGTTTGGTTTCTATAACAAAATACCATAAATTGAGTGGCTTATAAACAACAGAAATTTGTTTCTCACAGTTCTGAGGCTGGGAAGTCCAATCAAGACAAAGCAGATTTGGTGATCTGGTGAGGGTCTGCTTTCTGCTTTACAGGCAGCCATCTTCTCATTGCAGCCTTACAAAGTAAAAGGGGGGAGCAGCCTCTCTTCGGCCTTTTTTATTTATAAGGGCACTATTTCCCTTCACAAGGGCTGTGCCCCCATAACATAATAACCTGTTGGGGCTCAGAAAACAGTTCCCCAAAATGAAGTTCTCTGAAGTAGCCTCAGAAGCAAAAGTTTTTGTCTAACCTTCTCTTGCTCTCCTGTTTCTCAGTCCCATTCTCCCGCCAGGCTAGCTTTAGCCACAGAAAATAGAATCCCTCTTCCCCAGGACAGGTCATAGAAACCAGAACTCCTTTTCTTCAAAGTCAGCTATAAAACCTAAAAATATTAGTCTAATTTATCCCCTGCCTTTCTGGGTAAAAACTGGCCATAAAGCAATTATCTGATATACCTCGTTTAACTATAGGTCCAAAGAGGGCCCTGCCCATAGCCAGAAGGACCAAATGAATGCTCAGAGGCCAAGAAGAATCTAGAGAGGCAGGTCTTGCTGGGTTTCCTCCTCAGTCTATTAGCATTAGATAATACCTATTTTGTCCAGTGGTATTTTTACACAGCTGTCTATAGTTTGTTGAACCTAAGCATGAAAATGGACAATTTCCCCTGTATCTTTGGGTCTTTATTCTGAAGGCTCCTGTGAACACATGTTAAGTAAATGAGTATGTTTTTTTTTCCAGTTAATCTGCTTTTTGCAAGTTGATATTTTGTTTTTTTTTGGTGAAACTTCAGAGAGCCAAGGAGATTCTATACTCCCAAAGACCCTACCTCCTAATATTATACCATCACCTTTGGGTGAGGATTGCAACATATGGATTTTGGGGAGACACAAAAATTCAGACCATAGCTCCCAGTCTAACAATCATGACAAAAGTACTAGGCGCATTCCATTTGATGGCCTTTCTGCAAAATACCTGACCAGTTTTCCTCACAACTGCCAAGGTCATAGAAAACAAGAAAAGTCTGAGAAATTACTGCAGTAATTTCAAAAGAAACCTAAGAAAACATGATGACTAAAAGTAATGTGCTATCCTGGATTAGATCCTGGACCAAAAACAAAAGACACTAGAGAAAAACTAAGGAAACAGGAATAAGGTATTATGGACCTTAGTTGATAATGTATAAATAAGATATCACTAACTGTGACCAATGTGCCATACTAATATAAGATGTTAATAATGAAAACTGGGTGCAGAGCCTGTGAGAAGTCTCTGTACTATCTTCAGAATTTTACTGTAAATTTAACACGATTCTGAAACAAAATCATCTATTTTAACAAGGAGGAAAGAATGGATATTGGTATGTAAGTGAGAAAATAACTTTGGTGAGAAAGTATCCTTGACTACGCTATATTTTATTAAGAGGAAATTAATTCTCAAACTTAATTTTAATGATTTTTAGTAACAAAGCACTGGTGACATGCTTGTAGGTCAAGAAACTTGGGTTGAAAAGTGCTGAGGAAGATGGTGTCTATAAAATGCTTTTCAGCAGTTCAGCCTTCTTAATTCAGATAGTCAGATATTGCCTGAGGTTCTTTTCTGAATTCGGTCTCTATCTAGTCTTCAACTTCAGTTGTAGTCAGATTTTGTTAATCATTAGCATCACAGGAAGGCTTACAATTTTTATAAAAAGTATATATCTTGATTAATCCAACATATCTAAAATATTCTAATTTCAACATGCAATAACAAAAATATTGATGTGACTTTTTAAAAAATACTAAGCCTGTAATCCCAGCACTTTGGGAGGCTGAGGTGGGCGGATCACGAGGTCAGGAGATTGAGACCATCCTGGCTAACACGGTGAAACCCCGTCTCTACTAAAAATCCAAAAACATTAGCCAAGCGTGGTGGCGGGCGCCTGTAGTCCCAGCTGCTGCGGAGGCTGAGGCAGGAGAATGGCGTGAACCCAGGAGGCGGAGCTTGCAGTGAGCCGAGATCGTGCCACTGCAGTCCAGCCTGGGCGACAGAGCCAGACTCTGTCTCAAAAAAACTAAGACTTTGAGATCTGCGTGTGTTCTGCACTTACGTTGCATTTCGATTTGGTGAGCCACATTTCAAGTGCTCAGCAGGTACGTGTGCAATTCTATATTACCATTTAGTGTAAGAAAAGTACAATGACACACACATACACATGCAATCATAATCTCTGAATTTTTTAAAATAAAGAAACTTAGATGAACAAAAAATGAATTGCCTTGTTCTTATTGTTCTCCCTTCATTATGAATTCATTTGAGGACCATGCCAGTTCATGGACAGGTGCCTAGGAGTTAGGTACAGTTGGGGTGGGTCGAGTTGTCTAAGGGTACCTAGGACTGTCATACCCACACCTGAGTTGGCTCCTTGTTTCCTTCATTGAACAGATATTATTGAGAGCCTACACTGTGCCAGGCTTTGCTAGGTGCTGGGGATGCAATGGTGAAGGTGAAAAACAGATGGGTCCTTCGACTTCATGGAGATTCCAGCCTGTGCCAATGACAGGTTAATTACAAAAGGAGCTGAGTGCTCTGCAGTGGGTATTAAAGATGGGATGAGCAATGAGGGAGTGTATTTTCTGTAGAGATTTTATAAACAATAATACAAAGGATTAAAAGTTGTTTTGCTTTTTATGATCACCATGCATCTGCAATTCTAAACCATGTCAGTGATAAAATACTTGAAGGAGTCCATAATACATCATTGTAGCATAAAAATTATTTTGAGCTAAAGGCATTTGGTTCCTGAAATCTTCTATCTGATTAAAAGCAGAGCCTCCCAACAGCATTCAATTGTCATAAATTCCTTCCCTGGGGGAAACTTGGGAAGATTGATTCTTATTACCGGAGATGAGAAGTCAGCACCACACACAGATATTGTCACAAAACTATCATATCTCTCATCTCTTCCCCTGAGGGCCCATTTATCTTTCCAAAAAGCCATTTGTTTTCCCTTAAGTGCCCTTTCTCTTTCCTTTCCCTATTAAGATAGTATGTAAATGCCAAATTCTAACCACCTCCTTGGGTCACATTTCTTTGTAAACTCCAGTGTGTGATTAAGTTTGTTTTTTTCTCTTGCTAATCTATTGTCAGTTTATGTCTTTTTTCCACTGGGTTCAAATCCCAATCTCATCATTTAAGAAATTAATTTTAATATTTATGGATACACAGTAGGTGTATTTATTTATGGGGAACATGAGATATTCTGATACAGGCACACAATATATAATAATCACATCAGGGTAAATGGTGTATCCATCACCTCAAGCACTTCTGATTTCTTTGTGTTATGAACATTTCAATTGTCGTACCTCAGTTATTCAAAATGTACAACAAATTATTGCTGACTGTAGTTATCCTGTTGTGCTATTAACTGCTAGATCTTATTTATTGTATTGAACTGTATTTTTGTACCTGTTACCCATCACCATTCCTCCTCCTTCCCAACCTCTTATAACCATCATTTTATTTTCTCTCTCCATGAGTTCAATTGTTTTAATTTTTAGCTCCCACAAGTGAGTGAGAAAATGTGAAGTTTGTCTTTTTGTGCTTGGCTTATTTCACTTAACATAATTTTCTCCATGATATGGTTTGGCTCTGTGTCTCCACTCACATTTCATCTTGTAGCTCCCATAATTCCCACGTGTTGTGGGAGGGACCCAGTGGGAGACAATTTAACTATAGGGGTGGGTCTTTCCCATGCTGTTCTTGTGACAGTGAATGGGTCTCATGAGATCTGACGGTTTTAAAAATGGGAGTTTCTCTGCACAAATTTTCTCTTTGCCTGCTGCCATCTATGTAAGATGTGACTTGCTCCTCCTTGCCTTCTGCCATGATTTTGAGGCCTCCCCAGCCATGTGGAACTGTAAGTCCAAGAAACCTCTTTCTTTTGTAAATTGCCTAGTCTTGGGTATGTTTTTATCAGCAGCATGAAAACGGACTACTACTCTCTAGTTGCATCCATGCTGTTGCAAATGACAGGATCTCATCTTTTTTTATGATGGAATAGTACTCCACTGTGTATATGCACCCATTTTCTTTATCCATTCATCTGTTTATGGACACCGAGATTGATTCACTTGATTCCAAATCTTGGTTATTTTAAATAGTGTTGCATGAACCTGGCAGTGCAAATATCTTTTGATATGCTGATTTCCTTTCTTTGGAGTATATATCCAGCAGTGGAATTGTTAGTTATTTCTTTTCTCTTGCTGCTTTTAGGATCCTTTCTTTATCCTTGACCTTTGGGAATTTGATTACTAATGCCTTGAGGTAGTGTTATTTAGATTAAATCTGCTTGGTGTTCTATAACCTTCTTGTATTTGAATATGGACATCTTTCTTTAGGTTTGAGATGTTCTCTATTACTATCTTTTTGAATAAACTTTCTACTTCAGTCTCTCTCTCTCTCTGCCTCCTCTTTAAGGCAAGTAACTATTAGATTTGTCCTTTTGAGGTTATTTTCTAGATCCTGTAAACATGCTTTGTTCTTTTTTCTTTTGAATCTTCTATGTATTTTCAAATAGCCTGTCTTCAAGCTTACTAATCGTTTCTTCTGCTTGATCAATTCTGCTATTGAGAGATTCTAATGCATTTTTCGTTTGCCAGTTGAATTTTTCAGATCCAGAATTTCTGCTCGATTCTTTCTAATTATTTCAATCTCTCTGTAAAAGTTGTCTGATAGGATTCTGAATTCTTTCTCTGCTTTATCTTGGATTTCATTGAGTTTTCTCAAAACAGCTATTTTGAACTCTCTGTCTGAAAGGTCACATATTTCTGTCACTCTGGGATTGATCACTGGTGCCTTATTTAGTTGTGGTGAGGTTATGTTTTCCTGAATGATCTTGATGGCTGTGGATGTTCATCAATGTCTGGGCATTGAAGAGTTAGATATTTATTGTAGTCTTCACGGTCTGGGCTTGTTTGTACTTGTCCTTCTTGGGGGGCTTTCCAAGTATTCAAAGAGAACTGAGTGTTATGAACTAAGTCTTTGGTCACTGTAGCTCTATCTGTATTAGGAGGCACCCCAAGCCCAGTAATGCTGTGACTGTTGCAGACTTGTAGAGGTACCACCTTGGTGGTCTTGGGGGAAGATCCGGGAGAATTCCTTGGATTAACAGGCAAGACTCCTGGTTTCTTCCCTTACTTTCCCCCAAACTCTCTCTCTCTCTATGCTGAGCTGCCTGGAGTTAGGGGAGGGGTGATGCAAGCACTCTCACGGCTACCACTGCTGGGACTGTGCTGGGTCACACCTGAAGCCAGCACAGTACTGGGTCTTGCTCAAGTCCTGTGGCAACAATTTCCTGACTACTGCTGATGTTTATTCAAGGCCCAAGGGCTCTTTAGTCACTAGGTAATAAATCCTGCCAGGACTGGGCAATGCAGCAGATTCCCTTCTGGCTCAGGGTGGGTCTAGAAATTCCCTCCAGGAGGGGATACCTGGAATCAGGGACCTTAGGAGTCTGCTTGTTGCTTTATTTTACTGTGGCTGAGCTGGTACCCAAGTTGCAAGAAAAAGTCCTCTTTACTCTTCCCTCTCCTTTCCTCAGGCAGAAGGAGTCTTTCCCACAACAGCTGGGAATGTGCTGTGTCACACCTGAAGCCAGCAAGCCAGCATCATGCTAGGTCTTGTCCAAGGCCTGTGGTGACTGCTTCCTGGCTCCAGCTGTTGTTCATTCAAGGCCCAAGGGCTTTTTAGTCAGCAGGTGCTAAATTCTGCCAGGACTGGATTCTTTCCTTCAGGACAATGGGTTCTCCTCTGGCCCAGGGTGGGTCTAGAAATATCATCTGGGAACTAGGGCCTGGAATGGGGGCCTTAGGATTCTGCTTGGTGCTTTATTTGCTGTAGCTGAGCTGGTATTCTAGTCGCAAGACCAAGTCCCCTTTACTCTTGCCTTTGTTCCCAGAGCTGGGAGCTGCACTGCCTGGAGTGATGCAATCACTTCCTTGGCCACCCTAGTTGGTGTCTCATGGGGTCAAATGCACCCCAAATCCATGGTCCCAGCTCAACACAGCACCAGGACTTTCCAAGGAACTGCAGTCCTTGTGGCCTACACTGCTTTCAAGTTTATTTAGGGCACCAGAGTATTTTAGCCCGTTCTGGTGGGGATAGCTAGAACTCAGTTTCCAGCTGCTGGGATGGATGATGTAAAAACCAAGTACTGTGATTGCTCACCTGATTTTTTTATTCTAATGAAGGTGCTTTCTTGTGTGGATAGTTTTTCAATTTAGTATTCCTGTGGAGGGACAGGAGGGATGATTGCTGGAGGGTTCTATTCGGCCATCTTGTTCCACCTCCTATTGTCAGTTTAATTCACAGACTCCTAAGTACTGAACCTAAGAGCGTGGAGGAAAGGCTTTTCCTCCCCAGGATCCTCCTCACAGGAAGACTTTTAAGCACTCAGATTCCTGTGCCCCACTCCAACCCCTAAGAGGACCTCTGGAAAGCTGGGTTAGGCATTTGAATGTTTAAGGAGCTCCCCAGGTGAGTCTGAAGTTCATTCAAGTTTGGGAACTCTTGATCTAGACCAAGTAACAAATATAATTCTTGACCATGCTGATTGGGAAGGACTTTGAGTCCTTGATAGAAACAAATACAGTCACGTGTTGCTTAACGACAGCAAACATCATAGAATGTACTCTGAGAAACCTAGATGCTATAACTTACTATGCACCTAGGCTATATGGTGTGTAGGCTCCTAGGCTACAAATCTGTACGGCATCTTGCTGTACTGAATAATGTAGGTAATTATAACAACGGTAAATATTTGGGTGTCTAAATATATATAAAACATAGAAAAGGCACAGCAAAATTAAGGTTTTATATATAATTTTATGGGACCACTGTCATATATGCAGCCCATCGTTGACTGGAAGGTCATGATGCCACACATGATTGTATTTGGATTCATTGGTGACGTCTACCAAGGATGACAGGTGAAGGGGTGAATGAGGAAGGTGGGGGAAATTATTTGTCACAATTGCCACATATTTGCCATTCTTATAATTCTTTAAAGTTTTAACAGCTTCTAGTCATTTCCTTCAGTCCTCTTATTTTCCTTTTTGGAATCATAGTTTTGATAATTTTAGCAAATCCTCAAAAAACTTTACACCCTTCCTTTTGAATGACACAGTCTTCTTGGATTTCAAGTATAGTTGCCAAGAGTCGCTGTCTGCATTTGTCCATTGGGCTTTTCCTTTTGGTTTATCTGTTTTTCCATTCCTTCTCTTTTGAATTCTGGAAAAAGCTTGGGAGTGATTCATTAATCATACATTCTAACTTTAAAATAGATGAATCTCTGGCATTAGTAGTAAAAGAAGGCAGCTAAAGTGTGATACTATTATATTCCTTTTCTTTCTCATTCATTCAGCTATCATTTTTAAGCATCTTCTAGGGGTCAGTCCTCATGCTGTTCGGCATTAGGGAAACAAAGATAAGTAGAAGACAAAATCTGTGTCCTTGGGAAGTTCCAAGTCACACATGAGAGCTAGGTTCTGTGTCAAATGATTATAACATGTTAAATGCTGTAGGAGGAGGTGTTAGGGAGCACGAAGGAGGGAGAGCCCATTTCTGTCTGGAGGAAATGACTGAGGTTTCTGAGGTGCTAATCATGTCCCTTCTCCCTGTTAGCTCATTAATTTGTTAAACAACTACTGAGCACCTCCTGTGTGCCAGGCTGTGATCCAGGCATGTGGGGAGATATCAGTGAACAAAAAGAGAATTTGTTCTCCTTTTGGAGAACTTGTAACAGAGGAGCCCATGAGAAGTAGATCGAAGCATCAGATGGGGTTCAACATGCCAGATTTATTAGCTTGTTATTATTTAAGACACCAGAGTACTTTAGCCCTTGCTAGTGTGGATAGCTAGAACTCAGTTTCCAGCTGCTGGGATGGACGATGTAAAAACCAAGTACTGTGATTGGGATGGGAGGATATGGTTGGAATCTGCCTTGCTCTTCCTTTCGTCCGAAGTCTCCTTCCCTCCCATCATCTTCAGGGAAGGTAAAACCTGCCTCATTCTGCCCAGCTGGCATGTACATACTGTAGAAGACAGGCCCCACCTTACAGAAGGAAGAGTGGTCAGGTGAATCTGAAAAAGAGAGCTTTTTCTGAGATTGCAGTTCAGATAAGCTACTTCTTCTCACTAGGAGAAGAGTACAGAAGTTTGTGGTGGTGGCTGGGGGTGGTTTGGAATGGAGAGGACAGAATTTTTTCCTTTAGATCCTGGAGGAAGGTAGACAGAGGGGAAGGAAGCCTTCTTTGCTTCATATCAGAAAAAAGTTTCAGAAAGGCAAAGAGTTAGACAATGAGGATTTTTTTTTTTTTTTTTTTTTTTGGAGAAAGGGTCTGACCCTGTCACCCAGGCTGGAGAGCAGTGGTGTGATCTCAGCTCACTGCAGCCTCCACCTCCTGGGCTCAAGCAATCCTCCCATCTCAGCCTCCTGAGTAGCTGGGACTACAGGCACGTGCCACCATGCCCGGCTAATTTTTGTATTTTTTGTAGAGATGTGGGTTTTACCATGTTGCTCAGGCTGGTCTTGAACTCCTGAGCTCAAGCAATCTGCCCGCCTCTGCCTCCCAAAGTGCTGGGATTACAGCCATGAGCCATTCTGCCCGGCCTGAAGCATAGGTTCTGCAAATAATATTTTTACTCCCATTACTTAAATGAGGAAACTTCACGAGACATCTCTTGTGCCCTGCCTCATATCCTCTTGGGCCCATCATTTATTGCCGCCATTGCTGCAGCAACCAGCTTGCACAGGTGTAGCCTGATAACACCTCATATGGGCCACACTTGACTTCTCTTGCTTTCCATCTCAGGGGCTTCTCTAACGTGGAAAATCTTCGGGAACCCATCTGGCCCTTATGCATGTATAATCTGGGAGGGTATGCCTATGGGGAGAATGGAGCCCATCAAGAACTGTCCCCACCTCTCTCCTTGGGGCATTCAACATGACCCCCAGAAGGTACCTGCACAGTTGGGCCCAATTGTCCACAATAGTGGCCAACTCCAGCCTTTGTAATGGCTTTTTCTCTTTTCCTGTGTTACTTTTTTCAGTTCTTAATCCTTTCCCCAGACCATTTCCCAAACTACCTGCATGAAAGCTCTTGACCAGGCTTTGCTTTATAGAGGAATTTGGTCTAAGAAAGAAATTGCAGTTCAAAAAAGGGTAGTGATGATACCAAGCTACCACAGACAGTATGTTGCAGAGAAGGAATTCAAACCTGAACTTCAGTCAAAAACAGGTCCTTTCCGGCCCTGCTATATCTTTGTCCTCTGCACGCTATTGGTTGCTAAATATACTTGTATTCATGGGTTGTCTAGGAAAAAAGGCTAAAATAAACCAGGGATGAAAAAGAATAAGATATTTTGTAAAGTTTGAACACATGAAACGTACAACTAGTAATTGGTTTTTTGGAATCTTGAGAGTCATTGCCATCAATTATTAAATTTGGAAAGCTTTGCAAAATAGTGGTTTTGGAATGGTTTTCTAAACATTATTTGTTTTGGAATCTATTTAATGTGGTTTTCATAACTTATAAGTGGTTTTTAAGGCAGTGCAAGCCTGTTTAGTGTCAAAATGTGTTTTGAAACCAGATCACTTAGGCAAATATTTTGGTAACAATTTTATACTATTTTTTTAATCAAAACAATTTAAAACTCTTTAAAAACCTATTTATCTGAGTACCGAGATTTCTGGATGAGTTTTACTTTATTTAACTTCCAAACACTTACTCAAACTAGCTTGGATTCAAGACAGATTTCAAAGCTGTATGTTTTCAAAATGGCTTATCTAGATAACACAAAAATATATGGACCACTTTATTGCCTCAAAACATGGACTTCTCATCGTATAAATATGGGCCTAGGCAAATAACTTCACATTATTGCAAAATCAGCTACATATTTTTAAAATTAAAACATCTGTGCAATGTGCAAATGGATTGAAATATTTTCTTTATCAATAATATGGAAACTATTTAGCAAAACTTTCAGCCCAACCTCTTCTTTCCCTCCCGTAGGATTATGACTGTGTGGATTGTGGATCATTGGATACAACCATCGGTTTATGGATTAGCCTTGTACTTTCTCTTTTACTTATGTTACTGCTTGTAATTCTCACAGCAGTGCTGTGAGGTATATACTGTATTATCCCTTTAAAAAGAGAACTTCCAGGGTCGCACAAGGTTTTAAGTAATTTGCCTAAAGTCTTAAAAATTTCTAAAGCACAGGACAGGTTTAAGGACTCTATTTGGGTCCACATATCAAGCTCTTAACCATGGTACTTCTTACCTAGTGCTCAGTATTCATAACTTTAAACTTATGGACCCATTCTATCTTGTCTATATATCCCTTCACTCTATTCTATTTCATAGTTCTCAACCAAAGAACTGCTATGTACCTGCAATCAGCTGCTAGATATATTACAAGTAATCTACTGGCAATCACAAAATACTGATAAGAGCTAATGATTTACATTGAGAAACTAGAGTGGATTCTGGATTATCTATAAAATCATATCATTCCCACACATTTCGATTCATATATTCTTCTTGAGCGAATGATAAAGGGGAAAAGTGCAATTAGAGAACAAAAAATTACATCATCCAGAGGAAAGGCAGCATCTTTAGCATCCTCTAGGATGAGAATGGCCCTTAGCCAAGACCTGAATGTTCTTACACATGGTTACTCTAAATTCAGGCTGGAGCTAAGGGGGTTGTTATTTAGATGTCTGTCACTCATCAATGCCAGCTACCTGAGGATACCATTTGAAAGGGTGGGGTTAGCAGTTGGAGGAAAGGAAGTCACACTTCTGCATAATAAAAGAAAGGACTCACTTCTTTATGTAAGAGATAGCCTCATACATTGAGAATTATGGGAAAAATAAAATATTTCTGCTTATCAGATGACTGTACTGACTCTGAAATTGATGTTTGTCTTTGGAATTGTGAGTAGATGTGTTTGATTTTGATCGTTAGGAGGAACTGGACAATAGGGAGAATTATGAAGTTTATCTCTAACTTCCATTTGTACACCAATTTCAAAAGCATTTCAGGAAATATTCTGGGATATTTCATGGGCCTTACGGTGTCAGAGGACAGGGTTTAATCTTGCTGGAGCTATCCTCAGCCCCCACTCATGATACTGCCTGCTGTGGGGGGAATGATGGATCCTGGGACAAGACAGGTTTCTTTTGATTGGGGTAGGGTTGCTCCAAAGGTTGGTGGAGAACTTTCCAGAAGAGAGTAAGAGGAGATGCTTTCCCTGAGAATCACAGACCTGAAGACCAGAAAGGAAGACTGTGAATTGTGTGTGCTCACAAGGCACTCCATGAAAGCCTTATACACAGCACATTCAGAAAGTCATTTGTTTTCTCATGAATCCATTACATTTGCCCCGTGTAGATTAGCAAAAAAAAGTCCCTGCTCCCAAATTGGACCCTAATTAAAATAATTTGTCATGGACAGATACTGGTTAGGACTCATCTACTAGAATTAAACAATTTTGCCTCTGACTTGCTGTGAACCTGTTAAATTAAGTAAAGAATTAAGACAATTATGCAAATAATTTAGCCTTCAAATATAGTTTTCCTTGACAAATACATCTAATTAAGGCGAAGGATTTCTTTATTTGAATTTTCCCTGAACTACTTTTGGGTTATGTTAATTAAACCATTGCCTGTGGAAGGAAATGCTACTGAGAGGAGTGGGTGTTGGGATTTTCATGGGAAAAACTGTAATTTAATAAATAAAATGACTGCATTTCTACTTTCCAGGGGAAGGGCTAATTCAATATCTTACATTTTACTATATTTATGTTTAATTTAGTTTTAGAATTAGGTGGTTCTTCTGTGAAGGAAATCACCTTCA
This sequence comes from Symphalangus syndactylus, assembly GCF_028878055.3. Taxonomy (NCBI): domain Eukaryota; kingdom Metazoa; phylum Chordata; class Mammalia; order Primates; family Hylobatidae; genus Symphalangus; species Symphalangus syndactylus. The sequence goes on from NC_072428.2 coordinate 20,783,488, forward strand.
TTAGCCTTGACGGACTTTTTGGCTTGGAATTTAAGGCCCCCTTGGCTGAATCAGGATGGGCAAGCATACATTGCTGTGGATAGAAAGTCTGAAGAATTAGAGCTGGGGGAGCTGATAGCCAAAGCAGAGAGAAAATCTCCCGAGAGAGAAGGACCAAAAGAGGAAGGAAACATTGAGGAATTCCCCATATCAGGGAATGACATATTTTAGGGATGAAATGCCAAATATTAATTTTTGGAAATGTATGATTGTGTGTGTGTGTGTGTGTGTGTGTGTGTATGTATTTGCTTTTGTAAAGGAAATGTAAATGATAAAAATACTGTTAACAGAATCCAGATTCTGGATTCAGAAACCATACTGCATTTATTTAGATTTTAGATCTAACACTTCCTGGCTCCATGACCTTGGGCGATCAAGTTCTTTAACTTCTTTGTCTTCAATTTCCCCAACTACAAAATGAGGACAATGTTGGTACCTACTTATGGAGTTGTTGAGGAGGCTAACTGAATTAACATCTGTAAAGGGTTAAGAGCAGTATTTGGCCTAGAATAAGCACTTTAGAAGCACTATAGTTACATTCCCATTATTAACTATTTTAGGGGAGTTTCTCTGAACCTTGCTTTGTCCTTGGCTATTTGATTTCTTTTGCAGCAAAGCTCATGAGAGCATTGCTTATCATCTGCCTTCAGTGCCTTTTCTCACACTCTCTCTTTAAACAGTATTTCTCAAGTTTTCTTTTTTTCGTTAGTGTCTCCTTAAGGAAACTTTTCGATATTTTTTAGCCGCCTCTCCCCAACCATGAAATTTTAATACTGCAGATGTTCTGTATCGCCATTTATGTACGATCCATACTAACTACCCCAGTGATCTCTTCTGATATCATGGCTCTAAGTTCAGTTATGTATTGACGGCTCCTGACTTTACATCCCCACCAAACATCTCTCTTAGACTCCACTCATATATTTGCTACTTACTTGATGTCTCCACTTGGATATCTAACAGATGCCCCCCCAACCCTAATGTTTTTGAGATTTAACTTTTGAAATTCCTCCCCAGACCTACTCCATCCACAGTTATCTCCTCCCGTTTTCTCACACCACACCACCCATTAGGAAATTCTGATGACAAAGTAAATCTGAAATCTGCCACCAGCTTGGTAGGAGCCACATCTTCTGATTACTGCAGCGGCCCTCTAACTGGGCTCCCTGGTCTGTTCTTGGCTCATGGTAGTCTATTCGCATTGCTGCAGCTTGAGTATTTCTGATAAAACACAAGTCAGATCATGTTACTCCTCTGCTCAAAACCCTCCAATGGCTCCCCATCCTACTCTAAGAAAACCCCAAAGTCCTGATTATGACCCTGGCAGCCCTACCTTTCTGACCCTCTGTCCTCCTCCTGTCCCTTTCATTCATGCTCCTTCAACCACACCGGCCTCCCTGCTGTTCCTCTACCTGTCAGAGTCTAACACACCAGGCACACTTCTGACTCATGGGCTTTGCAGTAGCTGTTGCCTGCCGCATGGAGAATGTTCTTCCTCTGTGTATCTTCATGGCTCTTTCTCTCACCTCCTTCAGGTCTTTGCTAAAATGCTACCTTCCTAATGAGGCTTTCTTGTCCACCTATTTAAAACTAACTCTCCTGCCCCCTGCACTGCTAGCTCTCTTACTGGTTCTATAGCACTTACATGGCACTTACATAGCACTTACACTTATACATTTTTAGTACGCTATTTTAATATACAATTTACTTATTTATTTTGTCTCCCCTTGATGAAATAAAATCCGTGTAGCTGGGATTACAGGTGCTTGCCACCACCCCTAGCTAATTTTTGTATTTTTAGTAGAGACAGGGTTTCACCATGTTTGCCAGGCTGCTCTTGAATGCCTGGCTTCAGGTGATCTGCCTGCCTTGGCCTCCCAGCATGTTTGGATTATAGGTGTGAGCCACCGCATGGGGCCTTCTGTGTATTGTGTTTGTTGATTTATTCCAAGTACCTAGAACGATGCCTGGCACACACTGGGCACTCAGTCAGTATTTGCCAGGTAGATTAGAGTCTCCCTGACTCCATGTTCTTCTGTGTAGCACATGCTTCCAGGAATGCTCTGTGCACATACAACCATATGAGATTAAAGTTTAAGCCGATTCTTACATTTGCTATGCTGTAATTCTGTTGCTTACAACCATCAGTAAAAGTCTGCTACATATAACTTTAAGGCACTTGGAAGGGCTGAAGGAGCGGGGTGGTGTTTAGTGTGTCAAAAGAGGGACAGAGAATAGACAAGAATCAAAGGAAGTGAGTGGAATGGAGAGATCATTCAACAGAAATGCAAAATCAGGGTAAGAGGTGACCAGAAGAAATGTGAGGCCCCAAAGAATCCTCAGTTATTTGGGTAATGGTATTGATTCTGATTGCCAATTCATTTACTATTCTATTTGAATGATAAATGAAAGGGCCACACCATGCCACTAAGGCTGGGAGACTTGGTGATACCAGACAACAGATATTTGATGAGAATTGAAGAATTGCCCTGATTCTTTAATTTCATTATACTAACATAGATATAACCAGGGCCAAGCTTTCGAATAACAGATCCTTAGGTTTCTATATTCTTCTTTTACTCTTCTTAAGGAGACTAGCTCAGTTCTAATGGCTGCGACCAAAGGGGTCCCAAAGATGGAAGAGAATGGGCTGCCAGCCTTGGATCATGGGGTTGGATAAAATTCTTCAGGATCCCACCCTGCTGAGTCTAGAGACAGACTCCACTTTTTCTTCCTCACTGAGGCAGTGACTGAAAATGCTGGAACTTAGACGACAACCACAGGGCTGGCCTTCTCAGTTGATTTTTACAAAAGCACAAGGATATTTCCTTCTGGCTGAAATGCCTGGAATTGCAGGTCTGGAACATGTATTAGTGGAGTAATGTCTGGAGAAAAAAGGATGGTAACATGGAAACACTGACTGCTATGGCAACAGTTGGAATAATAAACAACTTCTTTTTTCCTAGGAAAATCACAGAGTTTGGCCTTGTGGCAACATTTGGAGAGGAATTATGTAATATACAAGTTAGGTCTCGTGTTTGGCTTGGTTTTTTTCCTCCTAGGTTGAAGAGAATTTCTCAGTGCCTCGTTGGGCAAATTGAGGCGATTATACATTATTCAAAACCTTTCCAGGTATTTCCTTTAAACAAAATTCATTCAGAATGTGTGAATTAAAAAGTCAAAATCACCTCTCCCCCTTCTTATAGCTTACTCTTCTTGGGTAACCACTAAATATAAGAACCATCATAAAATTTCTATACATGACATACGAATGTGTTACTAATTGGTTTGGGTTTTTTCTGTTTCATGGTTATTGAGTGGGAAGGACTTGGTAGGGTGCAGTCAGTAATTGGTACAATTTACCCCAATGTTTGCTTTAAATATCCTCGAATAATTTCCCTTTTCAATCTCTTGAAGGCATCTTGTGTGGTCTCATAGCTTTACAATCACTGTCAGGTATTAAAAAGTCCAGTCCAGTACATATTAAGTCTTCGATCTCTCATCTAGTTCAAAATTTCTTTCCCTGCCACCCCTGCCACCACCTGTGACCCACCTTAGTCCTGAGCTGATGGGGAAGGAGGAGTAGTGGCGATATGATCTGTTCTTTCAAACTTTTCACACCCTGATGTCCTTTGTGGCTTTTGGCTCCCCCAGGATGGGGAAGAGGGAGTTAGAAGAAGAAAGTCAAGTCTTACTTGACTTGCAGTGCTGTGTGGCAGGTGCCTGAATGCTGGCTTTTCAGGATATACCATTTGATGCAATTATTATCCCCAAGACCTGGGCCCTACTCCCAAGGGTACACCCTGGGGTCTACTTGCCTCCTATCCCCACTCAATGTTCACAGAGTTCATTTGGCCCAGTCGTCCCTCAGATGTGGGCAAGAAGGCTGCCAGCCTTATATCCCACACTTTAGAGGACTCCACTTTTGTTTTCTTTTTCCCGGCATCTCTTTGACCAGGTGAGAACTCAGCAATCCACAAGGATGTTCCCAGCTGAGCTCACACAGCTCCTGTAGACCTCATTTTAGGTAATGGGACTCCTGAATCCTCTGTTTGGATGGCCTCAAAGCTCTTCTAAAGCCCTTGTGGCTTTCTTCCCCAGGTTCACCTGGGACTCATTGCAGATGTGTACACCCCTAGGCTCAAGGGGTTGCCAAGGGGTGGTGCTTGTTGGGTATATGGATGAACTTGTATGTATGTGTGGGAACAAGAACCTGGGGTGGGACAAGAAGGGAAGCTTGGCAGGGCCAGCTCTCATTATGCCTCTGTGTATAAGAGTCAACTCCAAGGATTTTTAGATGTTTCTTTTTGGATCTGGCTTTCCAGGTCATTTTGAAAACATATTTGTCACGGTAGAATGATAGAACATGTTTCATTGAGCTTTATTTATACTTTAAACTATTTAGACATAGAGTATGTGGGCCTCCATTTGTACTCCTGTTGTGGACCCTGGAAATATTAAGAGTGGCTATGACTCAACCCATAGGAAACCTTATGCCTCCTTGACATGCACAACCTTTCAAGTACAGATGGGCTCTGCCTCTGCCCTCTCTCTTCTCCCCAGCATCACAAGTTGCTTTAGCTAGCCTCCCACCTTTATACTTCTTTAGGTTAGAGGAAGGCACTTTTTTTTTTTTTTTTGAGGTGGAGTCTCACTCCATTGCCCAGGCTGGAGTGCAGTGGGGCGATCCCGGCTCTCTGCAACATCTGCCTCCCGGGTTCAAGCGATTCTCCTGCCTCAACCTCCCGAGTAGCTGGGATTACAGGCCTGTGCCACCATATCTGGCTAATTTTTGTATTTTTAGTAGAGACGGGGTTTCACCATGTTGGTCCGGCTGGTCTCGATCTCCTGACCTCGTGATCTGCCAACCTCGGCCTCCCAAAGTGCTGGGGTTACAGGCGTAAGCCACCGCGCCCGGCCAAGGAAGGCACTTCTATCTCCCCGCCCAGAACTCTCAAACTCTTGGGGCTACAGTTCAGATTCTCCCAGAGCTCCTTTGTTCCCCACTCAGGTAGTAGCGCCAGATGATGGGTTTGTGGATTGTTCCCAGGATGCATTAAGCTGAAGGGTGAAATGTAGCTGCCTCTCCTGGCAGACAAACTCAAAGTCCATGGGTAGTTCTCTGGAAGCATATCTCCCTCAGTTTGAAGGGAAAGGGAGAAAAAACACGATTATGCTCTCTACCCCTATGAATTTCCTTCAAAAAAAAAAAAAAAATCCTTTATTGGATCTCAACCTTTTCTTATATGACCTGGAGATGGACGAGGGGGCCTGGTAGTAGAGGTCCTCTGTGGGTGGATGAGACTAGAACTAGAATGCGTAGGTACTTGCCACTTACTGTTTTTAGCTTAGTGCATTAGCAGAATTTAAAGGCGATAGGAAAAGTCCCATCTAGTAATCTGTTACATGTACGTATATACTCATTTACATCTCTAAACTTGCCTTACTCATTTATATCTCTAAACTTGCCTTTTTCACTGGCATGACAGTTTCTACATTCTTCAACACCTGTATAATGTCTCATGTGGTATAGGTGGATGTATCAAAATTTATTTAACTATTCTCATATTGATAATTATTTAGGTGGATTCTTGATGTTATGAGTAATGCTTCAATGAATAATCCTTTAACGTCTATCCTTGTGCCCTTATGTAAATATTCCTAGAATTGTGATTGTTGAGGAAAAGGGTACATGCATTTCACGTTTTGATAAGAAGCACATTTTGTGTTTTAATGGATAGAGGCAAATGTTCAAAACATTACAGCAATTTACAATCCTATTAAAAGTATCCGGGAATGCTCTTTTCCCCAAACCCTTGCCTCTACTGAATAATTATCAAGATAATCTAATCTATTCTAATCTGATTGGTGAAAAATTACATCTCGTTGCTATTTTAATTTGCATTTCTCAGATTACTAATGAAGTTGAACATCTTTTTATACATTTACAAGTCCTGTGTAATTCTGTGAATTATGTTTATATCCTTTGATATATTTAGAACTCTTTGTTCTTTAGTCATAATAACTACTTGACTATAAAATACGTTGCAAATATTTTCTCACCATCTGTTATTCTCACGATGTTTTCATTATAAATAGACAGATTCTTAAAGATTATTCTGTCTTGAATTGACTTTAGATTCTTGACTTTAGGTTACTGTCTCTGAAAAATAGAGTAATGTATTAGTCAAAGTAGGCTAGCTGATACAACAAATTACCCCTACATGTCTAGAGTTTAACCCAGTAAAAATTTGTTTCTCACTTCTGTAACAGTCCACAATGGTGTTCATGGTCAGCTCTTTTCCAAGTTATGACTGATAGACTCAGGATCCTTCCATCTGGTGGCTCTGCCCTCCTCAAGATTCTTGAAGCCTTCTTCATTTAGCTGGCAGATGAGAAGAGAGAGACAGTAGAGTCTCTCTGCTGTTTCATGGACCAGACTTAGAAGTCGCATGCATCACTTCCCTCATATTCCTTTGGCTAGAACACGTGTGGCAAGGGAGGCTAGAGATGAGATCCTCTTAGGAGTCTGCAGGAAAAGGTAAACACACGGCAGGCCCTGCTACGATAAGAAGAGCAGCAGACAAACATCTGAGCAAATATGTTGTTTCTCCAAGCCTCATGTGTTACTGAAGGAAGCCTAGTGGCTATTAGGAAGAGTGCATAGGGTGATTCCTGCTGAAGAATTTTCGAAACAGAGAGGCTTATTAAAATACCAAGGATCATGATTCTGTTGGTATAAAGTCCTGACTACATCTGTTCCTTGTGTAACAAGATTTAAAGTCTTCTTAGAAGAGACAAGGGCTTCTTCTGAACATTTTTACAGAAGTAAAAGATAATCCCTCAATTCCAGAAGAATTCTTGAGTTTTTTCTGCCCTTCTCAGGCTCAGAAATTTTCAGAGTGGGGTAATTGAATGCTGAGGTGATGACCAGGCAGCCCTTGCAGGGTTTGGGGCTTAGGATAATGGAAATGGGCAGGTGAATGGCTGAGAACCCACAAGCCAAGCTGGAACTAGGGTGGAGTTGAAATCAGTAGGTGGCTGCATCGGGAAATGATTGTGGGGAGGTTGAAAGATAAGCCTTGGGAATGTAACTCTTGTAAGAGATTACTTTAGTAACAGATAGACTAGGGTAGCAGAAGGAAAAAGACAAGGACAGACTGGAGTTTGAATTTCCAATCCACATCCAAAATGAGAGAGAGAGAGAGAGAGAGGCAAAAGTCCAGGCTGGCGATAGAAAGAGCAATGAGAATTGCTCCCCAAAAGTGATGTGTGGGTTTCCAGACAAATTAAACATTTTATCTGGTTATCTTCAGCAGCCCTGACCCTAGGACAGCCCTTTGGCCATTGAGACTTTCTCTAAACCCAAGTCTCTGTGTCATCAGTAAGCAGTGCTTCATCATCTGGGTAGTCAACCATCTGCAGGGGTCGTACTGGGGCCTGCTGTGCTGTGTAGGGGCCCTGAAAGTATTTGGCTAGTTGGAGATGTGATCCACTGGCATTTGTAACTAGAATGATGGCAAGATGAGCAGTCTCTGTTTCCCCATTTGTGAAATTAGAGAACCCATCTGAATGACCTCAGAAGTTTTAGCCAATGTTTACATTCCACTACACAGGATATTAAGGCTAGCAGACATCATGACCTGTTCTTTTATTGAGGTAATTAGTCCCAGGGCCAAGCAAAAGGAGACAGCAACTTCTCCCCAGGCTCTTCACTCTCTAGTGGAGTCCCTTGGGTAAGTTGCTTTCTCTCCCTGGGAATATTTTTCCATATGAAAAATGGTGTGTAGTCAGTGGAGTGATTTCTCTTTCTGTATTAGGCCATTTTTACATTGCTATAAAGAAATACCAGATATTGGGTAATTTATGAAGAAAAGAGGTTTAATTGGCTTATGGTTCTGCAGGCTGTACAGGAAGCATGGTAGTATTTCCTTGGCTTCTGTGGAGGCCTCAGGAAACTTACAATCATGGTGGAAGGTGTAGGGGGAGCTGGCACTTCACATAGCCAGAGCAGGAGGAAGAGGAAGAGAAGCGGGAGGTGCTATACACTTTTAAACAACCAGATCTTGTGAGAACTCACTATTGTGAGAACAGTACCAAGACAGGATGGTGCTAAACCATTCATGAGAAATCCACCCCCACTATCCAATCACATCCCACCAGGCCCCACCTCCAACACTGGAGGTTACAATTCGACATGAGATTTGTGCTGCGACACAGATCCAAGCCATATCTCCTTCTGTCTCTGACTTTCTAGGAATCGAAATACAATATGTGAAAACCCGGGTTTGTAGAAGCACACGAGTTCTGCCGCAATGCAGTCAGGGTGGTCCTCCCATTACTGAGTGTGTGTAAATACTCAGTGGTCTTTATGCTGCCCACAGCTACTCAAAGACCTTCATGGCTTCGTCATCACTTACACTGAAGCCAAGAATGTCCAAGCAGAGTGCTTCCTGCTCTGTTCTGGTGGCTTCAATGCCTAGCACCCCTCCACACCCCAATTCTTGCCATATCTCTGCATTCTTCCTTGATGCCACTCCCTGTTTGCTTCTTTCTTTTGAACAAATCCATGTTGATGGTCCCCTGGCTTTAAATATTGGCTCTTAAATTGCACACCACCAAAGTTCATGGTTAACTCCTAACCAGTCCTTCTCGGAGTCCCAAGTGTCCCTATGGAGATGGATATTGGAGAGAAATTGTGCACCAAAGCATTTGTCCTTGTTTGTCTGTGTGACCAAAGTTTGGAGGGTAGCAGATGATGGTCAAGTGATCTTTCGCTCTGAGGCCCAAGAATTAGTTCTGTGAGAAGGTAATGTAAACAGTGGCCTTTTAATTAGCTGGGGATTTGGTACAGGCAGAACTCCCAGAACATAACAGTTTCTGGGGCTATCTTGGAGCATGAATTTGCCACAAGTATTGCTAAGATGTGAGGAGTCTGACAATCAAATATACACGAGTAGCAGCCAACAGGGTCTTGGAGTTATATAGGGGCTGGAGGAGGTCCTGGTCCCAGAATATTTACAGGTCCAAGATATGCCTATCATCATCAAAAGTCAGGCTGAACTGTTTGAGGCCTTATATAGGTCTGGGGGTGGTTATGATGCTTGAACAGAATGCCAAACCTATTTTTCCTTACCCCAGGAAGCTTCGTCTATAATAATTCAACAAGCAGGACGGGAGAGTGGTCATTGATAGGAATGTTACATTGGTTAATTAGCTTTTTCAGAATGACCAGCACAGTACCGAGCTGATATCACTCCCGACTTTAACCAGAGCTTTATTTCCACCACTTTATAAAATCACATCTGTCAGAGAAAAATGAATTTGCTGACCCAGAAGAAGAAGAGAAGAAGAAGAAGTAATTGTGTTTTTTTTCCTTTATTAAAAAAAAAAGATAATTGCAAAAACCACAATTACTTTTGCAGCAACCTTTAACCAGCCTCTGAATTTGAAGTGAAAGGACTCTGACTTGAACACTGCGTATGCGGTGGAGAGAGAAGCTCACGTGTAGCAGAGATAATTTTCTATCAGAGCTTACTCATTCAGGAATTCCACTCTAGGTCGTGGCAAATTGAGGAAGGGTCCATGTTTTGCTCACCTTTGTTTTTGGTGCCATGTTATGTGGCAGCATCAGAAATGAATGAGTGACTCTGGGGCTGTCCCTGTATATCCATAATGGAGGCTCCCGGGGCTGAGGAGCCCTCCTAGATGAGGGAAGCCCTGTAGGATCACCCCACAATCTGGCGCATACTATCCTATCTTGTTACTCTCTAAATCTCACTCTGTTTCTTACATTTTTCATTTGACATGGTCTTTAAGATCTATCTCTGTTCCCAGGAATAAATGATTATTTCTGACTGCTGCATAATATTTTATTATATTTTTATACCAAACACTCTGGAAACAGATATCTAGGTGGCCATCAAAAACTAACTCCAGTTCCTAGTTACTCTGTCACTCAAAGTGCATCCTCAAACTTGTCTTCCCTGGAAACTCAATCTGTTCTTACTCATTTTGTGCTTACTCAAATGGTTTCAAGCATTAACTCATTGCTTTCTTAACTAGTTTGTAAGTTCCCTGCAAGTAAATAATAATAGTACCTGCTTCCTAGGGCGGTTGTGGGTATAAATGAGACCACGTGTACAAAGTGCTTAGCACATTATCTGGTAAATAGAAAATTCTCAATAGATGGCATAAGCCCTTCAGAGCCTAGAACACATTAGAACTTTAATAAATAACAATTACAATAATGAATGTTTGATTACCTTTGTTGAGCTGAGGTCTATTTCCCTGTAAAGCTAGATCCCAGAGCACTTGAAACAGGAGGTATTCAGGAGATAGTAGCTATGATAGTCACCATTAATCCTCCCAAATTATTCCCCTTGTACAGATGATGAAACAGAAACTCAGAGAAGTTGCCCATCTTGCTTCTTATCATTCAGCATAGTTGTGGCAGAACTGGGGCTCAAACTCTGGGCTAATTCCAAAGCTTCTGTTTTTAATTACTTTGCTGTGTTGCTACCCCAGGGAAGTAGGTTGAGATTATGATGATTTCAGCCATAATGGTTTATATTTTCTGTCTGTGTGGATAATAAAGAATTTAATATTCAATTAACCTTTACTGAGCCCTAACGTGTACCAGGACCTGCTAGGATTCTTTGTAGGGTACATTTGTGCAATCTACTGAAAGATACCCCCTTTGGGTGAATGTGGCCATGGGCATATGGCGTGGTCAGTAGAAGCTGGGCTGGATTCCAGCCTCCACTTGTCCCCTAGCCTAGGAGCCTGTATGCAGCACACAAACTTCCCAGGTGTATTTGGTGCCCTGGGAACTTGCCATGTCATCGAATCTACTCTCTTCAACAGTCCCCTTGCCTCCTCACGTAACTAATTCTTGGGTTTCAGGGCCAAAGGTCACTTGACCATCATCTGCCACCCTCCAAAGTTTGGGCGCACAGAAAAAAAAGGACAGATCCTTTGGTGCAAAATTACTCTCCAATATCCATCTCCATGGAAACACCTGGGACTCTGACAACGGCTGGTTAGGAGTTAACCATGAGCTTTGGCTAGTGTGCAATTTAAGAGAGAATGGGAGACTCAGTGATATGGAGAGGAACCAAAATTTAAAGCCAGGGACCATCAATATGGATTTGTTCAAAAGGAAGAAGCAAACAGGGAGTGGCATCAAGTTAGATCTCAGAGATGTGGCAAGGACTGGGGTGTCCAAGTACAATGGCACTTCACAGATGAAGAGGCTGAGATTCAGAGTTGTGGCATTTCCACGGCTACACAGGTGTCAACGTGCATATGCAGTGTTCAAGTCAGAGTGCTTCCACTTCAAATTCAGAGGCTGGTTAAAGGTTGCTGCAAAAGTAATTGCGGTTTTTGCAATTATCTTTTTTTTAATAAAAGGAAAAACCACAATTATTTTCACACCAACCTAATATAAAGCAGAGTGGTTTACTAGGGTCATAGTAGAGGAAAGACTGACTTGGAATTCAGGAATCATTGGATAGAATCAGCCACATTTGACAACTACTGCTCTTAAGATCCTGTTGCTTGGTTGTAGCCACATCCCTGTTGAGTGATAACTGTGGTCTCCTGGCACTACAGGGGAGACAAAGTTCCAGGCAGGCTGAAACCCTCTGGTGAGAAAGTACCGGTGAGCTGGGGCTGTGGAATGTGAGCACTTGAAAGATATGATGAGGCTCTTGGAATAGCCAGGGTTTCGGGTTTCAGAGCATATGCCGTGATTTTCTCACTGGGGACTAGAAAGTATACCTGCACTTGCAGAGTAGCACATGCTCAGCTGAGAGCCTGGAGATCCTGCCAGTGGCTGAATGGGGTGGGACAGACAGTTGGGTGCTGTGGTTAAGATGCTGGGCTCTGGAGAAAGCATGGCACTTACAAGCAGACCTCTGAGATTAATATCACAGCAATATTTCCTACATGAGGAAATTTACATCACAAGGGAAGCTGACTCTGTTTCCCCATCTCCTCTCTTATTCTTTCATGGCTTTTCTAGCCCTTTGGAGATTGAGTTTATGATCTCCTTGGTAAGTCACAAAGTCAAATCAGGACCTCTGATTTTAGAATGTGATTCTAAAGCATTGGGATTTTTTTCCCCCAGTGAAAGAGATGTATATTTGGATGGACTATTCTTGATCTACTCTTTATAGATATTTCTTCCTTCCAATGCTGGAGACATTTTAACCTCAAACAACTGGGTGCTGGAAATATATTATAGCAATGTTTCCTACATGAGGGAGTTTATATCTCAAGGGAAGCTGACTAAGAAACAAGCATTTGTAATTCAGTATAATAAGAGCTAAAATAGGCACTCACACACTCTAGGGGAATCAGAGAAGACTTCCTGAAGGAAGCGATGTCTAACTTGATGAGTTAGACATCTCATCAAGTTAGGGATGAGATGACATCTCATAACTGAGGGATAAGTAAAAAGTGGAGTGGGAAGAGGGTTTCAGGAGAAAGAGACAGTCTGTGCAGAGGCCCAGAGCAGTCAAAAACGGCTTGTTTGAGGAACAGAAAGGCAAGAAGATAAAAGACCCTGCAGAGTTTTTAAGCCTCATTAATGCATTTGGGCTTTATACTGGGGACAATAGGAGTCCTGGAAGGCTTTTGAACAGAGGATTAAGCTGCCCTGCAGTCGAGAAGGAAAGATCACTGTAGCTCAGTGGAGAAGGGAATGGGGTGGGGACAGAGACAGCAGGCAAGGAGGCCAGTTAGAAGGCTGTTGTCATAGTCCAGATGTGAGATTATTTAAGGAAACTTAAAACCCAGTCTAGCTAGAAAAAGTCAAAAGCAATTGCAACAAAAGCAAAAACTGACAAATGGGAGCTAATTAAAGTAAAGAGATTCTGCACAGCAAAAGAAACTATCATCAGTGCAAACAGACAACCTACAGAACGAGAGAATATTTTTGCAATCTATCCATCTGACAAAGGTCTAATATACAGAATCTACAAGGAACTTAAATTTACGAGAAAAAAAAAAAACAAACAATCCCATTAAAAAGTGGGCAAAGGATACGAACAGACAAGTCTCAAAAAAAGACATCTATGCGGCCAACAAACATGAAAAAAAGCTGAACATCACTGATCATTAGAGATTAGAGAAATGCAAGTAAAAACTGCAGTAAGATACCATCTCATGCCAGTCAGAATGGCAATTATCAAAAAGTCAAGAAACAACAGATGCTGGCGAGGCTGTGGAGATATAGGAACACTTTTACACTGTTGGTGGGAATACAAATTAGTTCAACCATTGTGGAAGATAGTGTGGCAATTCCTCAAAGACCTAGGACCAGAAATGCCATTTGACTCAGCAATCCCATTAATGAGTATGTAACCAAAGGAATATAAATCATTCTATTGTAAAGACACATGCATGCGTATGTTCACTGCAGCACTATTCACAATAGCAAAGACATGGAATCAACCCAAATGCCCATGAGTGATAGACTGGATAAAGAAAATGTGATACATATTCACCATGGAATACTATGCAGCCATAAAAAGGAACGAGGCTATGTTCTTTGCAGGAACATGGATGGAGCTGGAAGCCATCATCTTCAGCAAACTTATACAGAAACAGAAAACCAAACACCACATGTTCCCACTTATAAGTGGGAGCTGAAGAATGAGAACACATGCACACAGGGAGGGGAACAACACACACTGGGGCCTGTTGAGGGAAGCAGGGGGAGGGAGAGTATCAGGATAAGTAGCTAATGCTGTGGTGCTTAATACTTAGATGGTGGGTTGATAGGTGGAGCAAACCACCATGGCACATGTTTATCTGTGTAACAAACCTGCACAGCCTGCATATGTGTCCTGGCACTTGAAATAAAATTAAATTAAAATTTTAAAAAACCTGAAAAATCCCATTACTGTACAACATGGCCTCGTTCCATTAGCACAGACAGTCAAACCTGGACTGCAATTCCGAAGAAAAACAACAACAACAACAAAACCCCAAAAATCGATCTAGCTGTGCCCATTGGGAAAGACACCTCTCGCCTTTCACCCTAGAGTAGCCGGGTTGAGGTCATCTACGTCTGAAATCTCTCAGACCACTGTGGTAGGTGAGAACCCAGCTCTCCTGGCCCCCAGACCACTGCTCGGCTCCAGAGCTTCCCCCTCCCTTGCGCTTTCCAGAATCAGTCCTTTCCCCCAACTGGTTAATTTTTGCTTCCAGCGCCCCAGTGGCCTCGGGACTGACCACCGCGTATTTCATCTGGTGCCCTTTCGTTTTCCTTCTGCCCCCTGTTTGATCTTCCCTTGACTTCCCATGACAGATGTGGAGATAAATTTGTTGGTTTCTTGGCTGGGAGCTGGGTCTTCTTTCTAGCTCTGGCCTGACATTTTCCTTAGCTCAGCAGGGCAGAGGCAGCAGCTTCACTCAGGCCTGAGATGGGGTAGACGAAGAGTGAAGAAGGTCTGGTTGTTGGGTAGTCTTATTGTAGACACGAGGAAAGAAAGAGGAACTGATTCTGATCTCCTCCATCAGTAGGGTGCCCTGTCTCAGTGGTTCTCAATCCCGGCTGCACATAGAATCAACTTCGGGCTCTTTAAAAAAAAATGTCAGCTTCCCACTCCCCAAAATTCTGACTTAATTGTCATGGGAAGATTCCAGGCCTCTGTAGTTTAAAAAGCAGCCCAGGTGTTTCTAATGTAGCCAGGATGGAGAACCACAGCTCTATTAATATGATTCAGAGATATGCTGACACTAAGTGGGGGCATCCAGGCAGGAGTCTCAGCTCTGGCAGTTTTTTTTTTTTTTTTTTTTGCTGGGTTTGAGCTTCATAGCTTCTTTGAGCTTCATCTATTTCTCCCTCTGTAAAATTCAGAAGTGACTTACTACCTCTTAAAATGGTTAGTTACTGCCTCATAAGATGGTTAATAGGCCAATCAAGTTACGCATTTGCATTGCTTGGTACATAATGCCCAACTATGAGCACTGATTGGTTATTTTTCTTATTATTTTGCCTTCACGTTAGGCATTGTTCTGTCCTTCTAGTTCTGTTTTTACCCCCAGCTACTGCAATGTGAATTAAATGATCAGATTTCTATCATTTGTCTGTGGGAGGACATGTACTAATGATGGGAAAAGGTGCAGGATTAAAACTCTTACAAAATGATTAAATAGCCTAAGTTTGTCTCCGGGGACTCCACTCTCATTTCCTCTTTCTGTGCCCTAAGGTTTATAGACGGGATTTGGGGCCAAAAGAAGCACTTCAGTACCAAGTGGGCAGCCCCAGGGAAGATGGAGAGAATTCCTCTGCTCTGGAAATTTTGTCTTTAATTTAAGTACTTTCAATGCCATTATGAAATAAGACTTTCTATGGCTCCCCTGCTGAAGCATGTTCCATTGATCCCTAGATGGTTACATTTCTCCTGGTGGCCTGTGCGGTCTTTTCCTATGAGTACTCTCAGAGTCACCTCCCGTTTCTCCTGTAGCTTCCTTTGGGTGTGACCAGGAGGGCTAGGATGTCTAGCATGGTGGGCCGATGGATGAGTCCTTCCAGTCACGATTAGTTCTGCAAAGAACTCTGCCCCTTACTCCTGATAGCACAAGTATGTCTTGCTGGACACGGCAGAAATGTCAACAGAGGATAGAAAGGTCAGTGCAAATGCATCACCATGCTAGGAAAAATATTAATATTAATATTAATAGCTCAACACATATTCTTCATAATGAAAAGAACAATGCATCTCTCTCAAAAGATTTGATACTAAAGAGATAGGCTGTGGTGCTCTGGGGCAGCTGAAATTGAGTTCCAGAGGGAGGCTCAGAGGGCCGAGTGATGGCTGTTGAGAGAAGACCAGACTTTCACAGCAATGGATTTCCAGCTCAGAGGATATTACATTGTCTTCCCATAAAGATCTGCTCTCCATTAAGACAGAAAACAAACAGTGGTTTCAAATACAAACCTTGAAAGGATTAAGCTGAAGAATCTAACAGCAATTCAATTTCTGAAAGTTGATGCTGTCTTAAAAAGAGGCCGTACAATAATCCTAAAGAATTTTTAAACATTGTAACAGTACCTAGAACTCCTTTGCATTGAATCACTTAATAATTCAGCAAACATTAGATGCCTAATGAGCATCTGTTTCTCCTGTTTCACCACTAATATATCACAAGGACAGATTTTCCAAATTGCAGACATCGATTTTTGATTGAACTGCTGCTCACGCAGGCAACTGACTCTGCGTAGCGTGATCCAGGGCAAGTAGCTGCATGGATTTAATTGTGTGTCCTGGTGAATTGAATGACTGACTCACTATATAAAGAAGTTTTATTGCAAAATTAAAAATGATCATAGCTTGGTATTAATTATTAGCAATTATAAAAATTATTGTGACTTCAACATTAACTTTTATTGTTTCCATTACATTTTATTTAACAATGGTTAATTCTTTCTCCTGAGCCAACCTCACAATACAGTGAGAGATAAAATATATCAAGTGTTTAGCATGGCGTCAGACATTTAGGAAGCAGACAAGAAACGATGGTCTTCATTTTATCACAGGAAAATTATACTTTTCCCAAAAGATAAAAGCATTTTGGAAAACTGTGGGGTTTCCAAAAGAGAAATAAAAATGGTTCCAGCCTGGGCTGGGTGCGGTGTCTCATGCTTGAAATCCCAGCACTTTGGGAGGCCGAGGCTGGCGGATCACAAGGTCAGGAGTTCGAGAACAGCCTGGCCAACATGGTGAAACCCCATCTCTACTAAAAATACAGAAAATTAGCTGGACATGGTGGCGCATGCCTGTAGCCCCAGCTACTCAGGAGGTTGAGGCAGAAGAATCGCTTGAACCCGGGAGGCGGAGGTTGCAGTGAACCGAGGTTGTGCCACTGTACTCCAGCCTGGGCGACAGAGTGAGACTCTGTCTCAAAAAAAAAAAAAAATGGTGCCAGCCTGATGGCTAGTCTGATTATCTAGGAATGACAGTGTTCATGAAGTTCAGGGTTGGATATTCATTGACATTGTTGTTTTTGCCCTTTCTTGAATTAATACAGTAGCTCCCCCTTATCCATGTGTATTAATCTGTTTTCATGCTCACGCTGTGGATAAAGATGTACCCATGACTGGGTAATTTATAAAGAAAAAGAGATTTAATGAACTCATGTTTCCACGTGGCTGGGGAGGCCTCACAATCATGGTAGAAAGCGAAAGGCACGTCTTACATGGAGGAGGCAAGAGAGAATGAAAACCATGCATAAGGGGAAACGCCTTATAAAATCATCAGATCTCATGAGACTTACTCACTACCATGAGAACAGTATGGGGGAAACCACCTCCATGATTCAACTATCTCCCACCAGGACCCCCCCAGAACACGTGGGAATTATGGGAGCCACAATTCAAGATGAGATTTGGGTGGGGACACGGCCAAACCATATCACCATGGCTTCTCTTGCTGCAGTTTCAGTTACCTGGTATAATACAATAAGATATTTTGGGAGAGTGACAGAAAGAGAGAGAGATAGAGATACCACACCCACATAACTTTTATTACATTATATTATTATAATTATTCTACTTTATTATTATTATTATTAATTTCTTACTGTGCCTAATTTATAAATTAAGCTTTATCATAGATTTGAATATATAGGAAAAAACAGTATATATAGTATGTGTGTACATATATATCTGTGTGTATATATGTGTGTGTGTATATATATATATATATACTTATGTCTTTAATCACTTATGTCTTTAGATGAACGCACACTTACATGTAGACATATAGCTTAGAAGGTATATAAGCTCTGGAAAACTTTGTAATTTTGAGTTGGTCTGGCGATATTTCCCAGGCCTTCTCCCTGTACCCAGTTATAGACATAAATTCCCTTCTCTCAGTTCATCTCATATATACGTGTATGTATATGTATATATATAGGCTTCAATACTTGCGGTTTCAGGCATCCACTGGAGGTCTTGGAACATATTCCCCAAGGATAAGAGGGGAATACTGTGGTAATATTAGCAGCAACTACTGTGGCAAGCCAGGTGTCCCTAAAGGCTGACCAGGCAGGCCTCCATAACAACTGTTTCAGCGCTGAGTGGTTAAGTTAAATATTAAAAGCCGAAAGACCTAGTGCCCCTACACGAAGGCTGGAATGTAGCAAAAGCCCGCCAGGGGTTTTGCCTAGGCCTTTCCTGGGCTTTGAAGCATGACAAGATAACAAAAGAGCTCTTAACAGGAGCCGTTTAGGATTAAACATGTCTTACTGGAGGTCTGAAGAAACTCCCCAGGCCTCCACAAAGAAGCTTATTAGGGGTCTAAAGGAACTCCCCAAACCTCCATGATTTAGCAGGAGACAAGATAAGGGTCATTACCCCAGCATCTGGACGTATTAGAATTAAGTAAATTCACTAAGGCTCCAGAGGAAGGTGTTCAGGATTCAGATCTTAGTTATAGATTAGAAGAATTTAATCACTTATGTCTTTAGATGAACTCACACTTACATGTAGACATATAGCTTAGAAGGTATATAAGCTCTGGAAAACTTTGTAATTTTGGGTTGGTCTGGCGATATTTCCCAGGCCTTCTCCCTGTACCCAGTTAGACATAAATTCCCTTTTCTCAGTTCATCTCATTTTGTTATTGGGCTGTGAGAATAAGCAGCCTGACCCTAGGAGCACTACTGCAACTATTATTATTATAATAAATATTAATACTAGTAGGCGCATTCATAATTATGGCTGGCATCAGTTGTTTCTGATTCCCCAGTATTTTGGCCTCTGCTTTCGGTAACAACTAGGCTTTCCTTTATATAATTATCCCTCCCCATTGGATCTGGTCTTGGTTAGGATGTCAGAGTGTACACCTTCCTTTAGCCAGTGGCTCAAAGATGGCACCCTGGTGGAGCTGATTGGTCCTGACAGTGGCACCCTAAAGAGTCCATCATTAGTTCCTGTGGCTGACATATCTGGGGCTCTTCTGCTTCCTGGTTCTTTCCAAACCTTGGCCATTCAATTTAGCTTTTGATTCTTTCAGTTGTCTCAGAATCATCTAATATATTTTCTTTTCTTTTAAGTTACACAGAGATGATTTGCTGTGCTTAGTAATCAAAGAGCCCTAAATAATACTTGAGAGGTCACACTGATCATAGTAGCTGTGGTTGTTGTTGTCATCCTTTTTGAAGTCACAGTAGTAATAACTACCACATACTTACTATCTATTATGTTCTGGGCATAGTCTAAGCATTATCTCATATCATCCGTCTAACAATCCTGTGAGGTAGCAGGTACACACCATTATCACCCCCTTTTGCAGATGAGAAAACTGTGGCTTAGAGAGATCAAGTAATTTGCCTGTAGCTGGTAAGTGATGGAGCCGGGATACAAATGCAGCATCTCCAGCTGTGGTCCTTATACCCTTGATCACACCATAGCTTCTCTGTTAAATGACTCGTTGGGACATGCCTGGCGACGTGCTCATCACTTTATATCAATTACCTTGTTTAATTTTCACAAAAATAATTAAGTCTCAGTATGGGTTCTGATGGCAGCCATACAGATGAGGAAACATGGGCTCTGATAGGTTAAATACTTTGTGAATATTGCTCAATCCTAACATTCCAAGCAAAGCCATCAAGCTGAGAAAGGTCTGAGCCTGTTGGGAGAAGAATGAAGATAAGAGCCTGGTCTGCCCAGATTTAACCTCACTCACTGTTAACGGAACAGAGAACGTTAAAAACATGTCGAGAATTAGGCTTCCTTTGGAGGATTCTCAGGAGGTTTCGACAGAGAGGAAAAACTTCCTTGTACTGAGATAACTTCGAAATCCTCATAACAAGGCCAATTTTTTCCTCTTCCTTTCTTCTTTGAGAATTCCAGGCCTGATTAGATCATGCTCTGGACTGGAGTCGGCCAAGGGCCATGGTTTAAATCACGTGCGCCTGATGACCTTACAAGAACATCTAAGAAGGATAAATCTATTTGTTTTACACTGAGATAATGGAAAATAAAGCTACCCCTGCTCCTCTCCAGGAGACCTTGCTTGCCAAGTTGGTTTTCATAACACACTTTTACAGTTGATTTATCTTCTCTGAAAAGTGAGACAAAAACTAAAAAATAAAGCAGCACTTAGCAGTGCTTTTGCCAAAAACGATGAAAGCCAAGAGCATCATCATAGACTCTGTTACCAGAATTGGCAGGTTGATGTGTTTCCAGACACAGGAACAAAGACCCCAAATTCCAATAAGTCTGGAGAAATTTTCAATGGCCATCTTTGTGGTGTTTTGTCAGGAAATAAATGATTGGAAGGCACTTCTGTGGCTGCTGCTTGGCTTCTATCATCAACATCACATCCCACCGCCATTTATGGCCCCCATCTCCAAACTCCCAGGTCAAGTGGAGTTGAAAATTTGGAATTTTTACCCAGGAGGTAGACTGGGGCCACTTTAATAATTGTCTGGTCGGGATGATTTTCTAGAGGATGCTGATGAGGGTGGCGCTGGGGAGGAACCAAGGGGATGGCAAAAGAGCAGGTGATTTCTGCTTTGCATTTAGTAGCAGTTACTTCTAGACTCAAACAACTTATTTGCAACTTTCAGAAGCACGGAAGGATGGGATTGTCATTGACTTAGTGTTTCTGTGCCTCACATTCCTTTCTGTAAAATTGGGGCAATCCAGTGCCTAACTCAGGCTAGATGGGAGAATTACATGAGATAATGCATGCACTGTGCCTAGCACAGGGTAAGTGACCAATAAATATTAGGCTTTTGTTATTATTACACTCCCAGTTGCCTTGCAGCTTGGGTCATTCTGGGTCCCCATCTATGGCCACTCTTCTGCCCTCAGGGACTTGTGGCCTTCTCAGATTATATCTAAAATCTTTCCTGGGCTAACATTCTATTACCCAAGCCCATTCCTCTCTGTTTATAGGTGAAGAGAGAAACTGAAGAGAGGTGAAGTCACAGTTCAAAGTCACAGTTAGCAAGTTTAATTCTGTTGCTGCTCTTACGTATTAGTTATCTATTGCTGCGTAACAAATTACCCTAAGATATGGCATCTTAAAACAACTAACATGTGTTATCTCACATGGTTTCTGAGGGTCAGGGATCTGGGGGCAGCTTAGGTGTATGGTTCTCTCATCAGGTTGCGGTGAAGGTGTCAGCTGGGGCTGTGGTTTCTGAAGACTTGACTGGGGCTGGATTTCATCATTTCCAAGATGACTCTGAAGGATAGCAGAAAATGCCACCCCAAAATATGCCATTTTAGCATAAGAATTATTTTGAGCTGAAGGCATAGGAGAAAAAGCAGATAGATACAAGAAGAGTTCTCTGCCCTCCCTCTACTTGCCAGAAACACGATGTAAGTTCGTAAAGGTGCCCTCTCTCTTCTCCCTACCAGGAAGGAGAGAAATTAGTGACTAGAGACAACACTAGACCCTTATAAGCCCAGAGTGGGCACCAGAGAAATCTTCATTAAAAACCTTACCAATGAGTCTTTCTCTTCCATTAGCCCCCATACGTATTTGCCTTTCCATAACTTGCCACCCCTAGAAGCTCAAAGTCCTTTTCCTTTGTCTTGCCACTTCTCTAAAACTGTATGGTTCTTTTGTTAAGATGCAATATAAGCCCAAGTTCTAGCCACCCCTTTGCGTTACTCACTGGGTGTTCCCATGTGTATGTGTCATGCACATGTTAATGCAATTCTGCTTGTTTTTCTCTTGTTTATCTGACTTTTATCAGTCTAATTTGCAGAGCCCAGCCAACCAATGACTCTAAGATGGGTAGAGGGAAAACAGTTTTTTCTCTCCAGCAGCTTACTCAGATGGTTGTTGTCAGGAAGCTTTCGTTCTTTGCCTGGGAGCCTGTCCTAGGGCTGCTCAGGACATGACTTCCCGCAGGGCATGTGATCCAGGAGAGAGTGCAGATGGAGGCAGCAGTGTCTTTCATAATCTAATCTCGGGAGGGATGTGCGGTCACTACTCCCATCTGTGATGGGTCACACATACCCACCCTGGTACAGTGTGGGAGGGGATCATGCAAGGTTCATGACAACCAGGAGGCCAAAATTATGAGACACCATCTTGCAGGCTGGCAACCACTCATTAAGTTAAAGACAAAGTCCTTAACAGAGAACTGCTTATCTTATCAGCCTCCACTCATAAAATACTCCTTTTGATCTCTGGGCTTCAGTTTACACTGGCCTTTTTTCAGTTGCCACACACACCACATTCCTGCCCAGCCTGCCTTTGCAAGTGTTGCTTCCCCCTATGCCTGGAACACTAATGTATCACTCCATCTATTAATATCCCATCAATTCTTCTTCATCCTTTAACACTCAGTTCTGGCAACACTTCCTCCAGGAAGCCTTCCCTGCTCCCTTAGCCTAGGCCTGGGCTTCTGGTCATATGCATTGTCTTGGCTGAAATTGAGTCATCAGTTATTGAATGGATGCCTCCCTTACAGGAGTCTGTGGTCTCACTTGCACTCTCTGGGTTACAGGCAGGGAGCACGGATCATAGAGTCATGCTTACATTCCAGGTTTCTTCACTCAGAATCCTGGATCCAGATTCTTAATAACCACTTTTTAATCCTCATTCCTAGAGGGAGAAAAATAGCTGTTATTGTGCCTTGTCCTTATACAAGGCTCCTTTCATTGGTTCTAAAAATAGAGTGGTGGATTTTCCCGACTGAGCATTGAGCCTATATTTTTGCCTCCAAGCCCCCTACATTGGCCACTAGAAAGCATTTTTTTTTTTACTGTATATTATTTTATTCCCTCATCAATTTGATTATTCTTTGTCAGCCAGCACAGAGTTTTAAAAATCACCAGCAATGCTCTTTGTCACAGGCATTCTTTGGAGACCCAGGTCTGCTTCTAGAATACATTGGGACAAAGAATTGGAGAAGATAATTCTTTATTTTTACCTGGCCTTGTGGTTTGGCATACTGAGAATTGCTTGGGACAGTGGGGATGTCTCAACTTTAGAATAAAATGGAATGCATGTCTGCAGAAGCAGTGAAGGGGGGTTGGCGGGGATCAGGAGGTGATTTGCAGGATGGCTCTCCCACCCTTAACAGGGAGGAACCAGGGGATGGGGAGGAGCCCTTAAAGTCAGCCATGCATTTGAGTCCAGTGGAAAGGAGGCTCCTAAAGGAAAGAATGAGAAACTGTTTACACAAGAGTCTCTGTGACTCTTGAGGGCACAAGGAGGCCCTTTTGAAGGTCTGGGTGACCCCAGTGATGCTGAGGGGAGAGGGACAATCTCCTCACTTCTGAATGGACCAGAGCAGCCTGCTGGCACTTAGAGCAGCTGTGAGAGCAGTGGTAGGTAGCACCCTTGCCGTGGACATTGGCATTCTTGTGATGGACCGGCATCCACGGCCGCTGGGAGGCAAGCATTGCCAACTCCCGGGGGCCTTCAGATGCAGGAAATATAGGTGAGTGAGGTGGGAGAAAAGAAAAATCCAATGGCTGCAACTGGATGCATTGTGTCTAATGGTGACTTGTTGGTTTGTGAGCACCTGAGAGACACTTCCAAGGGATGCTGGGATATAGGAGACTGAGATCTCATGGGGGCGTTGATGTTCCCTAGGATCCTATGGGAGAAAGACCAGTGAAGTGTAGGAATGGCTGTGATAGGTGACCAGTTGCTACCCACAGGTCAGAGAGACCTGAGAAACTCAGCTTTATGTAGAATAAACCCACTGATGTTAGAAGCTTAGTGGACTTTAGAGATCACAGAGCTTAACCCTTCACTTTACAGAGGAGTAAGCTGAGGCCCAGAGAGGAAGGTTGATTTTTCCCAGAGTTGATAGCTAAGATGGAGATCTGAGTTCTAGCCTTGCGTCTCTTGGTACCTCAGGGAGTTTGAGGGAAGTTACATATATCACTGATATTTTCTTGAGGCCACTGAGACTTGGAAGTGTGCACTGATGCTGATGCCAGCAAGTTGTCACCAGGTTGGGTGACTCTATGTGGTGTGACTGCAGGGACAGACAAAAGCCAGCCTGGGCTGGGTGTGGTGGCTCATGCCTGTAATCCCAGCACTTTGGGAAGCTGAGGCGGGCGGATCACTTGAGGTCAGGAACTTGAGATCAGCCTGGGCAAAATGGTGAAACACTGTCTCTACCAAAAATACAAAAATTAGCTGGGTGTGGTGTCATGCGCTTGTAGTCCCAGCTACTCAGGAGGCTGAGGCAGAAGAATCAATTCAGCCCTGGAGGTGGAGGTTGCAGTGAGCTGAGATCATGCCACTGTACTCCAGTGTGGGCGACAGGGCCAGACTCCATCTCAAAACAAAAATAAAAACAAACAAACGAAAAGCCAGCTTGTCCAAGATGTCTCCCTTGACAGACCCTGGACTCAGCAACGTCCTGTACTGAGGTCATTCCTTTGGGCTAGAGCTAGGTACTTAGCACAGATGCTTTTATTAGAGGAACTGTCTCTACACAAGGAGGACAATTCCTGAGGAGCTGGGCTCTGTCAGTGATCATGGGAGAGGGGCTGGAGAAGGGAGCTGGAGCCTGTAGCACTAGCAGAGACAGCAGCAACCATGTGTGATGGCAAGCCTGGATGCAGCCTGGAGGGGAGGCCCGGGGATGCCAAAAAGCATGAGCAGATGCTAAAATGGGGAAGGAGTGGAAGTGGAGGACAATGACAAAATGGGCTACTTCTCAATTTTACCTTGAGGCTCCCAGCCCATTTCCCATGCCTCCTCAAGGCAGCAGTCCCTGCATCATCCATGGGCTCAAAAATCTCCCTTCCCTGGGTAACGATGGTCAGGCGTGACTCATTTATGTTTTTGAGTCTTTCTTGCCTGCAAGTCAGGAGGTGGAGAGAAGAGAGGAGAGGGGAAACCAAGGAAAAGAAAGGGGAAAGAGAGAATGAGAGGGAAAAGGAGGAGAATAGAGGAGGAGAGAGACAAATATGTGAAAGAAAATGAGAAACAAACGTGTGCAGAAAGAGAGACGTACAGAGAGACACAATAAGAGAAAGGGCAGACATGAACAGTAAATTGCTTCCAGAGTGGAAGGAACCAAATACTCCTGCTTTCAAGGACTTCTGGGGCCACTGTTTAATAGCATCCAGCTGCCTGGCCACAGGTGGGCCTCTCACCTAACTCCCTTTAGAGTGCCTTGCCTCTGGAAACCGGCATGATTTATGGGTCTTCTGGGCTCATGGCTAGACAGCAACCCCCACCCCCCCACCCACCGCATACAGGTTGGCCTTCAGTTGCCCTCCTGCGTGCATGTGGTCCAGCAGGTGGATTTGAATTTCTGATGACTGCAGACACCTGTGTTTCCCTGAAGTGTTCACCATGGTGATGGAGAACAGACCCAGGCCATACCCAGGAGGAAGAGCCCAGTGGAGGAAATAGGAAAGGCAGACTTGTTGGAGACATGAAATATCACTGAAAGTGTGGGCCCTGTTCGATTTCATTAACTGTTTACATTTCCCTGGCTGCATTCCACTGATCACCTGACCAAAAACAGAACTGGAAGCACAAACCTGAAATGAGATCAGATTTTCCAATGAAATATGATAAGAAAAAAAGAGTCCAGAGCCAAATCACAGGTACATTGGCCCAGGTCACCAGAGGGACATTCATGAGGAGCCCGGTGTCAACACAGCCCTGGTCCAGTCTGACTTATGGTTGTGCTGAGGCCCTGGGAGGCCCAATGTGAAGGGGAAAGGGTAAAGCAGGTTTGCAGAGCCCAAGGGAAGCATGTGTGGGCTTGGATTTATGGGGGCCCCCCCTGCGGAGAGTAGCATACTTCCTCAGATAACGATGCTGTTGCAGCTCATGGAAACTCAAGATGCAAAGTTTAAGGCCCATGGTCAAGCCAGCAGGGCAGAGGGGAAAGAGAAGACTTTGTTACAAATCCTAAATCCCTTTAGATGCAACACAATTCACGCTGCTCACCTCTAAGCCGCTTAGCAAAGAGTACCTATTTAATTCCTAGGGAGCATGCCTGGAAAATTCTCCCTAGTCCATAGATGCCAGGTTTCAAGGGCTGCTGCTTCTGCTTAAAGGAAAAAGTGTTCCCTGCTAAAAATCTTCATGACTCTCCTTTACAGCCTATTGGAGCTTTTTCTCCTCTGTCAATTTTCCAGCCTATGACATCAGAGGAGGTAACTTCTGCTTCTTTAAGTCCTCGCTCCTCAAACTAGTACACAGACCAGCCTTTTTGGGATTGTTTGGGACCTTGTTAGGAATGCAAAACCTCCAGTCCCTGTCCCATTCCTGGTAGGTCAGAATAGTGCCTTCTCAGGGGAGCAGCATTGGGAGGTTGAATATGCAGGGGTTGCAGTAGTTAGATTGGCCTTGATAAGCTACAGCCTAGGCTGTTGTGGCCTGTGCAACACCTCCATCTGTGCTACTATGGCCATTCTGTTTATGTGCCCATCATGCCAGGCCTGGGTGGCTGATGACAAACACTGGCTAATTTCAACTGGATGAGCCATTTTGTCTACTGAGTTGTTCAATGCCTCTTCCATGGTGGAGGCTTTCTTGTTGACCACTGTCACTATACCCACTCCCATATGCCCATCCATGTGCCTGTACTACAGACTTTCTTGCCTCCAACTATTCAGTCCATTTCACTTCAGGCTTCTGATCAGCCAGCAAAGCCATTCACCCCAGCCCATGAGTCTACAAACATATTCTCACCTCAGACCACTTCTCCTTCCACACAAAGCAGATGACAAGCTACACTACTCAAAGCTCCACCCATTGGAAAGATCTTTTCTCAGCATTGTCTTTCAAAGCTACTCTTGAAAGTGGCTGCAATGTACTTACCACCCACCTTCAGCTTGCACTCAACTACCAAGATGTCTCACCTGTAAACCAAGCTTGGGGTTCCCTCCTTCAGGTAGTTGTGCTGGGAATTCCACTAACCATATGGCCACAGTGCAAGCTGAGAGAGGGGCACTGGACAGCCATGGAGGATGGCATGTGGGACTGGAGTTTCCACTCATGAAGCTTGATTTTTCCCTCTGATCCTGCTTGGGCTTGATTCTGGATGGACCATTTCCATCTTAAGATGGATTGCTATGGGCTTGTATAACTTTAGGACTTGGAGGGTCTGACAGAACTCAGCTCATGATGGAGAGTTTCATACCTGTGGTCACTTGATACCCCAGAGTCAAGTGTTCTATGTCCACTGGGGTCTAGGAACATTCCAGTATTCGCTCTTCAAAAAGCATAGAATTCTCTGCTGCAGATGGCATGACCTTGGTCCAGAACATCAGGGGCTTAAGTTGATTCTCCCACTGGGGCTTGTGTAAGATCCATAATACAGCTTTTCCCACCGTTGATATCTCCAACACAAAATCTTCTGCCAGGTCATATGTTCCATGTGGCCAAGCTAGTTGCATTACAGCCGGGACTGACCATAGATCCCTTTCTTGCTCCAGGCCCCACACAGTCAGCTACCTTTTAGGTCTCCTGGGTTGAAGTGGCATTGAGAGGTGTGAAATGTATTGTCTCCAGAACCCAACCCAAAGAAGGGTTCTGGAGGAAACCAATGTCAGACATTGTACTTCATTCTTTGTAATAGAGGATGAAAGATGCAGCAATTTATCCTTTACTTTGAACAGCATCTCTCAGCATTCCCCTAATCACTGGATCCCTAATAATTTTACCAATGTATCATGTTCATGCATCTACGTAGAGTTTATCTCCTACCATCTGAAGTGAGTTGTTTCACCAAGGCCTCCAGTGTGCTAGCCACCTTTTACTCTCCCTGCTCTGTTACTGATGTAATGGGTCAATGTGTTATCCTGCAAGATGTCCAGATACTCCAGATTGTTTCTGACTATATTGTGATGACTGCAGGAGAGTTAACATACACTTGGGACAGTACCGTGCATGCATATTATTGTCCATTGCACATGAACAAAATTGTTTCTGATTCTCTTCTCTGATTGTAATAGAAAATAACTCATTGGCTGCATATCACGCACCTGAGTTGACATAGCTCTTCTCTAGAAATGAGACCATGCATGATAAGGCAGCCATGATTGGATCTACTACTTGGTTGAACATGTGGTAATCTACAATTATTCTACATTTGGCAGGGACTAGACTGGTGAATTAAGCTGAGATAGGGATATATGAAAGAGATCATCATCGCTGCATCATTAAGATGTTTAGGGGTGACAACAATCTCCAACTATACCCTTTGAATGTGATATTGTCTTTGATTCACTATCTTAGGGAGAGGATGGCAGTTTCAGAGACTTTTCCCCTGGACCCTCATTGACTGGGGGCTGCCTAGGAAGAATGTGGCCTTGGCTCAAATGTGGGAGTTAGGTCATTTTGGATAGGCTTGAGAGGGTCCCCACATATCCTGAAACCGTAAGCAAACATCAGAATGCATGTATATTTTTCTAGAATCTATACCTTTTTATTGAATTCTCAAAGGATTCTTTAACATTCAAACAATAAAGTTACACTCATATGAAGCCTCACTTGATCCTCCCATTTTCTCCAGGCCCTTTTCATATTCTCTTTTGTTTAAAGGGTTGATGATGTACTTCGGTTCCAGCTACTCTGGCCTTCTTTGTGCTCTGCAAGAACACTAAGCCCATTCCCAGCTCAGGCCTTTTGCATTAGCTGTTCCCTCTGCCTGGAATGTCCTTCCTCAGAGGCTCCCCTGGAAGGCTTTCTTTTTTTTGTTAACTTCAGTTTTCAGTTTAAATGTCACCTTCTCATAGATGCCTGCCCTGATTCCACAAAATAGGCACCTTCTAGCATATTCTCCTGTTTCATTTCTAACACTATCATCATCTGGTTTTCTTTCTTTATTGCATATTTTTGTCTGGCAGTACATGAACTCCATGAAAATGGGAATCATTCATCTTGCTCACCATGTTATCCCCACTGCCTAGAATAGTGCCTGGCATAGAGCAGACACTCAAAATGGTTTCTGAAATAAGTCGATAAATGCTTGTTTTCTTTATCTGTCTGAAAATAGTTTCCTACGTGTTCCACCCTTATGTCATCTTTATAGCGCTATAAAATTTGTATGTAATTATAAACAATCCAAGCATATAAAAAAAGCTTAGGTAATAACAGATACCTATGTACTCATCTCAAAGATGAAACAGATGTTAACATTTTGCTTCAATTATTTCAAATTTTGCCTGTGCTTCTTTTAAATTTTCGCTAAAAATTTCATACCCCATATTTTGCTCTGCCCTTCCTTCTCAGTGGTAACTGCTATCTTAAAGAAAGAAATGTCATTTCTTTATATGTTTTAGTAGTTTAATGATATGTGCTTATATTTATAAATAATGTATGCTATTTTTTGTATGTTCCGAGATATTTTATAAATGCTTGCATGCTGTAGATATCTTTCGGTAATTTGGTCCTGGGTATTTTACACTGTTGTTGAGCCACAGGATTAAACAACTCTGGAGCCATTCTACCTGTGGGCTTATTGTTACATGAGATAATAAAATTCCTTGTTATTTAAGCCCCATGAGTTTGGTTTATTGTTATGTACAGGGAAGCTTCCTAACTGCGATAATCTAACTCTATTTAAACATTTCTCATTGTTGAGTCCTTAGGCTCAACAATATCTATATTAAATGTGGCTGGGCTGGCAGTTTTCATTTGGCTGCATGTTTACTGATATATAGACAGTTTTAGTTTCTCCTTTACCCCATGTTGCCCAATCCAGAAAACTTTTGTATTTGTATTTTATTTCCGTGTGTATGGTCTGATTGTTTATGATTTCCCCCAATTTATATATTTAACACTAATCCCCATTGTTACAATGTTTGGAGGTGCAGCCTTTGGGTGATGGTTAAGTCATGAGGGTGGAGCCCTCATGAATTGGATTGGTAGATGCGTAAGGGGCTGTCCTAGTACAATCGGGCTGCTATGAGAAAAATACAATAGACTGGAGAATTTATAGACAATAGAAATTTATTGCTCACAGTTCTGGAGGCTGAGAAGTCCAAGCCCATGTTGTCAGCAGACTCAGTGTCTGGTGAGGGCTCACTCTCTGCTTCTTAGATGATGCCTTCTTGCTGTGTCCTAACTTTGCAGAAAGAGCAAACAATCTCCCTCAGGCCTCTTTTATAAGAATACTAATCTCCTTCATGAAGGCTCTGCCCTCATGACCTAGTCACACCCTCAAGTTCCCACCTCTTAATACCACCACATTTGGGATTAGCTTTCAATATATGTTTAGGATACACAAACATTCAGACCATAGTGGTGACTGAAGAGATCAGGGCTCTTCCCTTCCACCATGTGAGGACTCAGCTGTGAACCACATCATCTATGAACCAGAAAGTGAGACCTCACCAGACAACAAATCTCCTGGGACTTTGACCTTGGAATTCCCAGCCTCGAGGACTGAGAGAAATACATTTCTGTTGTTTATAAGCCACCCAGTTTATGGTATTTTGTTCAGCAGCCTGAATGAACTAACACATTTAGTTGCTTAAAACAATAAATTGCATTATCTTGCCAAGTTTCTGAGTGTCAGGAATCTGGGAGCAGCTTAGCTGGTTGGTTCTGGCTAGGAGTCTCTCATGAGGTTGCAGCCAAGTTGCTGGCTGGGGCTGCAGTCATTTGAAGGACTAGGGGATATGTTCTCAAGCTCATTCATGTGACTACTGTCAAGAGGTTTCACTTCCTCTCCATGTAAGACTCTCCACAGGGTTGTTCCCAGATTCTCCCAGACAGAGTAATCTGAGAGAGAGAGAGAACAAAGGGGCTCCTCCAGCACACTACCATGCACCAGCCACCACCACATGGTCATTAAACTGGGAATCATCTTTGACTGCTGTCTCACTGCTATCCTCCACATATCATCAGTCACAGATCTCATCCTTCTAACCTCCTCAGTGCCTCTCAGTTCAAGCCACTTCTCTCCATCCTATTTTTAAAAACTCTAAGATGAGGTGCTCAAAGATAGATAGTTACAGTAGTTATAATATTAAAAAATCGTACACATTGATTGAGCTCCTATTATGTATAACAGCATGATTGTAGCCTTCTCACCAAAATTCGGAGGTAGCTATTGCCCTGTTTTCACAGATGAGGACACTGAAGCTCAGAGGGACTGATGGACTTGCCCAGGTTCATACATAGTAGAGCCTTGTTCCATACGGGCATCTTTTCACCACAGTGACTTTTTTGTGTGCCACTGTACTCCATTACCTTATCTTGGAATTATTCTATTTGTTGTTTTCTTCCCTACCCAAATGACTCAACTGTTTTTGAGTTAGCCACTTGGACTGTGGTCAACGTTTTTGCCAGTGGTCTTTGTAAAGCTTTGCAGTTGAGTTGCATAGCAGACAACTTTTTTAAAAATTGAAGTTTATAAATATACATATGGAAGTCAAGAACAGGTTTCCCCAAGTGATTCAGGAGCATATTAACTATGAAGGAGAAAAGCTTGCCGGCTTTCAGCAATTTGTGTGAACAATGACATAGAGCCAGAAGAATGTGGCCTGAGAAAGAACCACAGTTGTACCTACCCCCTTGCTGGCTCCCAGTGGAAGGGAGTGGAGCTGAGCCAGACCTGAGGCAGAATATGATTGCTCATTGTGTAGGTGAACAGCCGGGATTCATTAGGGCTGGAGACTTCCATGAAGGGGCCAGTTATAGCAGGCTCCAGTGGAAGGGCCCTTGGTCTTTTCCACAGTCCTGCCCTTCTCCATCTCTGGCCTTGGCTGACTTGAACTTGGTGTTTTGCACAGCTGATGGAAACCAAACTTAATTACCAGAAGTCTAGGATGCCTCTTATAGGTTTGCAGACCAGTTCCACCTCTGCCCTGTTTCCTCTGGCTTTCCCAGTGTGTGGTTGCTGCTTAGCTGCTGATCTGCAGAAGTGATAGCTGGGAGATAGAGGGAACTGTAAGAATTCACAAAGACAGTCTCCTCTGCTGTTTCTCCCTGTGGATTCACATGCAACCGGCCTCCCTGGTGGCACTGAAAAAGGTACAGGTATTGTTAGAGTGCCTCATCCTTTCATGTGAAGATTAGTGGGTATTATGACTTGTAATTAAACGGGTGGCCTGATATCTATTACAGCCAATTTTTTATTCCTGATGCTGACTATTAGTAGATAATTCTTAATTCCAGGTATCATGCCCTACCTCCCAGCATGCCACTTTGTCTTTTTCATACACAGCCTTTCTTGTGATTTATTCTCCTCTGAACCAAGCAGTGGTAGGAGGTGAGGGCAGAGGGGGAGATAAGCATCATAGAAACAGTTAACATTTACTGATATCTTAGTTTATTTTAGGCACTATTTTGAGCTCTTTACTCTAGCCCTATGGCGACAGGTACTATTCTTCAGACTTAACAGATGAGGAAACCAAGGCCATCATAGGTGAAATAACATGCCCAGGTGTACACAGGTAGTGAGTGGTCCATCTGCATTCAACATTAGTCAGTATGGTCAATATTTCTGACTTAAGCAAGTGCTCTTAAGTCAGAAATATTTTTTTAAAAGTGAGGAGGAGGTGAGAGGGCCCTCCAAATGTCCACTGTGCAGTTTATAGCCCAGACTCAATGATTGTATATATTCACAAAATCACTTTCCCCAAATCTGAGAAATATTTGGTCCATTTTTCAATTTTAACTGATGAAGATTAGTGATTCTAAAAAAGTTGGGAGTTTGCAAATGAGAAGGCTATGGCTCCCTCTTATTCAAAAACCTGCATGAAAAAATTTGCATATGATTTTGGAAGATTCAAAGTCCCTCAAAAAACCCCATCTCAACCAGGAGCTTCCAGATTAAGAACCCTTGATTTAAAACAATACTAAACTCTATCAATATGAAAAATGCAGTTGACCATAATGGGGACAGAGAAAGGTAAACTTGTGTAGGAAAATAGAAATTTGTGTAGGGCTGAATATCCTCGGTAAACTACTGACTTTTCTGTATCACAATAACAGTTCTCCTCTTTCTCTTCCAGCCCTGGGATTATTGTGCAGTTCAACAAGGTAATATCTGATTACTGCTTTGACTTCTCCAGAAAAATACATCCTTCACCTTTGCAGAGCATCTTTTTGAGAGTTTCTTTCCAGGTCCTCAGCTCTAGGAAATTTACAAACCCAAATTAGTGACAACAAACTAGCAAATCAACTCTTGAAGGGGATTCCAGAAACAGAATAAGGGCCTCTGTTTTCAGACCCCTGAACCTAGAGAAGTAAAGACCTGGTACCAGCGACTTCCTTAGTAAGTAGCCAAACAGGTTTTGTTGGGAAGGAAAAATAATCTTTCTTCGCTACCCATCTTAGATTCCTTGGCTGGGTCCCTGTAAATTAGAATGACAAAAAAAAAAAAAAAAAAAAAAAGAAAAAACAGATTAACAAGAGAAAAACAAACAAAAGTTTATTAACTTGTACATGGTGCTTACACACTGAAGTACCTAGTGAGGAGTAACTCAAAGGGATGGTTAGAATTTGGGTTTATATTGCATTTTTAAAGAGAACAATAAATTTGCAGAGAAGGGGCAAGACAAACAAAAAGGCCTTTGAGCTTCTAGGGGTAGCAAATTATGGGAAGATAAATAAATGGGGGTACTAATGGGAGATAAGACTAGTTAGTAAGTTTTGATAAGATTCCTCTGGGCTGATGAGGGTCTAGGGTTGTCTCCAATGATTAACTTCTGTCCGTCCTGGTAGAGGGGGGAGGTGAAGACACTACACTTTTATAAATTCAAGTTCTCCTTTTAGGAAAATGGGGGGAGAACAGAGACCTATTCTTGTGTCTACTTCTTCTTAACGGCTTTCAGCTCAAAATAATCCTTATGCCAAAGGGGCATATTTGGGGGTGGTATATACTGCTACCTTTCAGGTTCATCACCTAGAGCCCCATCCTGTCAGGGGGATGCAATTCATGTAGGGATGAGGCTGCTTGGTATTGACTCAGGGAGGTGTGTGTGGTGGGGGGTGGGAGGTGGGGAGAAGGAAGATGAAAAGAAAAAGGAAGTGGTGCTGTCAGCTGGAGTTGGAACAGACTCCTGAGAGGCTCTTATGCCTATAGTTATTTGGAAACTAAGTCATCTTCTTCCCACTCCCATCACCAAAGGACCAGGACTGGTTGGCCAGCAACAAGGTGAACCTCCCTTCTTCTAACCTCTGCCCTCTACCACTTAGGTATATGCTGCCCTCTGGTATTCTGAGCCTGTTTAAGGCTACTCTTGGTGCTTATTTTAAACTGATTTCACCTCGATATGGAAGTTGAGTGTAGGAACAAGACTCATACCATGGGATGTTCTTGGGGGCAGTCTCAGGACAGATAATAGAGATAATGGTTAATATTTATTGTGCACTTAGTATGTGGTAGGCTCTGTGCTATGGGCCTTACATGCATAAACTTATTAAATTCTTCCAGTGATCTACAAAGTAGGTTTGATTATTATTTCCATTTTACAGATGAGAAGACTGAGTTTCAGAGAGTTACTTAACTTGCTTAAGGTCACACAGCCAGAAAGTGGTGAATCAACTATTAGAACACAGGAACACAGGCCTGCTGAGTTCTTGCTTCCAGCCACTTCACTGCAATAGGCCCCCAGAAGCAGGGCTGGAGTTCAGAAATTCTTTCTAGTAGAGCACCTGTGTCAGGGCTCCTGACCTTCTGATCTGTCCTGAGCTTTACAGATTCTACCTTCCTCAGGTTTCTCCCCTTATCTTTTCCCTTCCACTTCCATTTCTTAATCCTTACTCCAGGCCTTCATCAATAGTCCAGGGTGACTTCTCTTCCTGAGACTTTGCTTTGAGCTCAGCACACCCTACTCGTAAACCACTAGGGCCCGCCAACATCTAGAGAACAAAATTAAAACTTTTATGGGGGTAACTGTCCCCATGATTCAATTATCTCCACCTGGTCCTTCCCATGACACGTGGGGTTTATGGGAAGCCAAGCCATATCAAATGGTGAAATACAATTCTGCATATGTAGCATTCTAAGAAGCTCTGTAGCCTAGTGGCTAAGACTACAGCCTGTGGGCCTAAGCTGCCCGGGTTCAAACTCTGGCTCTGCCCCTCACTAACTGTGTGGCCTTGGATGAGTTATTGAATCCTCAGTGGTTCCGTTTCTCTAATTGTAAAATACAGAGGCTAGGTTTACTGTGAGGAATAATTGAGCTAATACATGTAAGGTACATGACACCTGGCACGGAGAAGTTTATAAAAAAAGTCACCTATTATCTTATAAAACATCCTTCTTCCTCACTTCGAGATGTCACTTGCTATCTTGTACCTAAACTGAGCCCTCTCGGTGGAGGCAGTGAGGGTTCTTTGTTCTTCTCCATCCCTGCCTGGCCTGCGCGCAGGAGCTGTTTATGTTGCTGAATTCACCATCATGGGGATCACAGGAAGAGGAAAACTTTTTCCACTAGCTCAGGAGCTGTTTATGTTGCTGAATTCACCATGATGGGGATCATAGGGAGAGGAAAACTTTTCCCAGTAGCCTATAGTTGCAGAAGATAAGCTTTCCAAACTGTGATCACCTGGAGCAAACGGAGAGGAAAGGAGATAAACGAGGAGTGCTCGGTGCGGAGTGGGGGAAGGCTGCCTTCCTCCTCCCATCACCAACTCCTCCTTCTCCTCAGGCCAGGCTTTGCAGTCAGAGAGGGCAAAGCCAGCTCCCTTCTCAGCCTCTCGTGGGAAGATCTCCCGGCCTCACCTGAGCGCCCCGCAGCCCTGGGTACCTCTGCTCCCGCCCAGGGTCCTAAGGCCCTTCCTTCCCGCACTCAACACTGGGACCCCGCCTGTACCTGGGCTGGCCTCCCTGCCCCGCAGCTTCCTTTGCAGCCGCCGTACCCGGGTCTCTAGGCGTGGCCACACCTCCCGGGGCCCCGCAAGGGTTAAGGCAGCAGAGAGGAGAGGTTTGGGCTGACGTCGCTCTGGCTGAAGGTGGTTCCCCTCAGATGAGGATGGGAGAGCCTGGCGAGCTGAAACCCGAGCTCCCGCTCAGCTGGGGCTCGGGGAGGTCCCTGTAAAAGCCGCCTGCCCCTGGCCTCCCTCGGTCCCTCCTCTCCCTCCCCAGCAGACGCTCGGGCACCAGCGGCGGCAAGGATGGAGCTGGGTTGCTGGACGCAGTTGGGGCTCACTTTTCTTCAGCTCCTTCTCATCTCGTCCTTGCCAAGAGGTACTGTGAGTAGCGTCCTGTTCGGGACACCCTAGGAGGACACCCTAGGAGGGAGCATTTTCCTCCTGGGGACTGCCTGGGAGCAGGACTGGGAGTCTCAGGTGGTGGGGTGTGTGTGTTTGGGGTGAGGATTTTGGGGGAGGGCTTTTCCAGTGATAATCTTGGGGACTTGGCTGGTGGTGCTGGAGCTCCTGTGGCCCTCCCTGAGACTGTGACATGGTTTTGTCATCCCACATCGTGGGGCTGTACTGTCTCAGGAAAGCGGACCAGCTCCTATTTTATTTGCTCTTTGTATCATTTTAAAAGTACCAAATTGCCTTAGGGAATCAATTCTGAGTTACCCGCTCTGACTTGCAAAAGCGAAGTTTCTCTTGGAAAGGGCTCCCTCAGAGGTGAGCAGGAAAGAAAGAAGAGAGGGAAAGAGAGAAAGGGATAAAGAGCAGGGCTTGCTTGGTGTTCTTCTGGTGAATCTTGCTTCACGAACTCCTACAGCCATACCCCTTCCGAGTAGATCCAAGCACAGGAGATTGACTCACTCAGCATATATAGACACACTTCCTTTCTGATGAGAGTGAGAAAGAAGAAAAAGCCAAGGTTAAAAGTGCAGAGTGTTTCTGGGATGCACAGAGTTTGTTTTGAAAGAGCTCTGGCTTCTTTGGTTTTCATATGTCATTTTCTAAGCCACAATCCCCAGGTCAAATGGGCTTCTGGGGACACATGAGGCTGGGACGTGACATGGAGATCCAGCTAAGGGCAGAAGTGAGGACATGGCAGGCTTGTCTTATAACAGCCTGCTTGCTGGCAGGCAGGGAATTGGGAACGTCATAGGAACATCTGTCCTTCTATGGCCCAGGGGGTGAAGTTGAGACCTCATGAGGTAAGGGCAGGCTGAGATGTACAGAAATGACCAAATGCGGCAGCTCTGAATAGGGGCAGGTTATGTGTGAGCCTTCGCTGCTTCCCTTCTGTGCTGGTTACCTGTCACCCGAACTCTATCTGAGAGCTGGGTGCTCTGCCGCTGCAAGTAGCTGGCAAGTGCCTGAGAATGAAACAGGCCAGGTCGGTGGAGAGGATGCTAAATGCAATAACATGTGTAGAAGGGAAACTCAGCCATAAGCACATCCCTTCATGATCAATGAAAAGCTGAGATAAACAAACCCCCCTGCCCTTCATTTTGGTCAATACTTTACATCTACCTAGAGCCTGCCTGCCCAGGTGGGAGCGTCCTTAATGATTTACAATAAAGATGGTGAGTGTTTCATTTGAATTTTGCCTCCATGGTGTCTGGAGCAGCCCAAAGACAATAATAAATGAAGAAGGAGCCCTTCATAAGGGCTGACAATCCATAAACCTAAACACTTGCCTAGGGGTAAGTGGGTGACTTTGCATTAAGACGCCTCCCTACTTCATCTTCACCTTTGGGCATGGTGTCGGTGGACCAGCTTCAGAGGACCTGGTTCTTCTCAGAGTGCCAGGGCTCAGTGGATTCGATTCCTCAGGGTTACATCAGTGTTCCCCTGCTTCCTGTTTTATTACATGGCAGGTGAGGCACTTCAAAGCCATAAAAGTTTATTAAAAAAAGAAATCAAAAAACCTGAGCTGCCTCTTTTTCCTAGCCCAGAATCTGAAAAATCCATTTATTTCTGACCCGAGAACCTCTTTTACCTTTGACTGTGAAAAAGCTTCAGGGAGGATGCGCAGTTTGTTGGTAGCTAAACTGCTGCCTGAACCAGGGCGCAGCTTCATGTGTTTAGCAAGGATATTTTAGTTGTTGAACGTTTTACTCACATTTCGAGGGAAGACGGAGGAATAGCGTGGAGAAGGAAAATATTTCCTCAAGTAGTGAAGGCAGTCCACTCCCTGCTGGGATGCTGAATCTGGCCCAGTCAAGAAAAGCTTGGAAACGTATTTCCTCTAATTAACTTTTCTAAAAAGAGTATTTGCTGAATTGTAAACATCCACTGGGATGGTACCGGAGAGTGTTGTTGCTCACTGGCATGTGACACATGTTGGGAGGATGAGAATCCAAACATGAGGCCAAGTGATAACCCAACATAAACAGAATGAGGGGAGAAACCCAACTCCACTGACTTCACCAAATTGCAGTAGCTCTGCCAGTGTGATTCTGCCGAAGAGGAAAACCTCATTTAAAATATGGGACTCTTGGGAATGAAAACTTAATCTGGAGAACTTCACAAGTGTTGCTTCCAACAGACATTAACTTGTGGGGAATGAACATAAATGCAACCAGGGAAGATAATTTGAAGTGCAGATATTCAGTGGGCAGGAAAAGCCAGCTGAGAAAGGAAACATGGAAAGAAAGCAAGGGAGAAGGAGTGGCAAGAAAAATCAGATGTTAGATTACACTGGGATGTGTTGGCAAATTCCTAGGAGAAAGCTAGGAAAATTGGGCCTTCTTGGCAGGGGTGGATTTTTGCGGGGATCATGAAGAGGGTGTTCCCCTAATATATACTCTGAGAGCTCCTGGCATCCCCAACAGGAAAATAATTTAATGATGGGATCATGGAGTTTAGGAGCTGAGAGTGACTTTAGAGATTATTTTAGTATGAGTCCCTCAATTCTGAGGACGAAGAGATTAAACATCAAGCAAACACTTAGTGAACATTTATTAATGTGTCCAGTCTTCGAGCCAAAGGCTTTATGTGCATTAATTCTCAGACCACCCTGAAATGGCATCGCTATTATTATCCCTGTTTTACAGATGAGGTTCAGAGAGGTTCTATGGTACATAGAGGTTTAAGGATATACAGGTATGGTTTCCCCCAAAATTGAACATAGAATGACCATTTGATTTAGCAATTCAATTTCTGGGTGTATACACAAAAGAATTGAAAGCAGGGACTTGATTAGATATGTTTACATCAATGTTCATGGCAGCGTTATTCCCAATAGCCAAAAGGTGGAAACAACCCAAATGTCCATTGATAAACAAGATGCAGTATACACCTACGATGGAATATTATTCAGCCTTAAAAATAAAGGATATTCTGATACATGCTATAACACAGATGAACCTTAAGACCTTATGCTAAGTGAAAGAAGCCAGACACAAAACAACAAATGTTCTGTGATGCCACTTATATGAGGTACTTAGAATAGTCAAATTCATGTAGACAGAAAGTAGGATGGTAATTGCCAGGGCCCAGGAGAAGATGGAATGGGAGTTATTATTTGATGGGTACAGAGTTTCAATGTGGAATAGCAAAAAGTTCTGGAGATAGATGGTGGTGATGGTTGCACAATAGTATGAATGTATTTATGCCACTGAACCATGAACTTAAAAACGATTTGAGGCAGGCGTGGTGGCTCACGCCTATAATCCCAGCACTTTGGGAGGCCAGGGCAGGCATATCACGAGGTCAGGAGATCGAGACCATCCTGGCTAACACGGTGAAACCCTGTCTCTACTAAAAATACAAAAAAATTAGCTGGGCATGGTGGCAGGTGCCTGTAGTCCCAGCTACTCGGGAGGCTGAGGCAGGAGAATGGTGTGAACCTGGGAGATGGAGCTTGAAGGGAGCCGAGATCGCGCCACTGCACTCCAGCCTGGGACAGTGAGACTCTGTCTCCAAAAAAAAAAAAAAAAAAAAAAAAAAACCAACCAAACAAAAAACTATTTGAAAGGCAATTTTTTGTTATATATATTTTTCCACAGTAAATAAATAAACAACTACACTGGCAGATTAGTGGAGCCCAGGGTGAGCTCAGGCTGTCTAGTTTCTGAACCCAAGTTCCTCTGTTACCTGGTGGATGTATATTCACACATCCAGCATATGGACTGATTATGCTGATGGACATCTAACTTTGTTAAGGTTTCAGGATGCACATGAAGCAGGGGAAAGACAGCCCTGGCTAGCTCCTGTTTTAGTGGCATTGTTGCTGCTTCTTGGCTGATTGTGGCAAAGAGGGAGACTGTGCTGATAGACCACAAACTGGCAGCCTTTGGAGCCAAAAGGCCTGCAGAATTTATTTAGTAGGACGCAAGTGCTTCAGAGTGTTTTGAACCTGAATGTCTTGAGGTAGGCTGGATCCTCTCTAGGGTCTGACACTCCACCTCTCAACCCATATGTTTGATACCTGCTAATCTTTACTAGCATTTGAAGTTTTGACCTCCATTTCTGAGAGGGATGGGACAGGAAGGGGGAATGAGAAGGAGAAGGTGGAAGGCTGGATGGTGAATAGAGGGAAAAAAGGGAGTTAAGCTGCTGAGGACTAATTGGCCAACAGGATTTTTCAGAGCATCTGATACATCAGACTTTTGTCAGTGTCTAACATGTTTTAATCTGTATATTTCATGGAACATAATCTTACCTCTCTGTGTGACCTCCAACTCTTTAGTAAAATGTTTTACTTTCATGAATGCCCTTGAGCATAAGCTTTTGGTGGAAACTGAAGACAGGGCTCGGTGTTATATCTGGGTCAATAACCTGTGAACAAAGCACCTTAGACATGGGAGCCCAGAAGCAGAGGTGACCTACAGCGTGTAAGTCCCTCAGGAATATGCAGAAGTCTTGGGGAGGGCTTTAGAATGCCACTGGCATGGACAATGGATTTGACTTAATCTTATCCACATCTGGGCTATACTGGCTAGACAGAAATGGCCAAGATAATGGTGCCTGGGACCTAATGACAGGTCTTCAGTCTGAAAATTATTTCCATCTGCCCCACTGGGGTGGCCAATCCTGATGCAAAAGAAAACTTCTCTACCTGCCTCCCGTGAGACCAGCTCTAGAAGCTGCAGTTGATTTGGGGTGTAAGCAAATTGGGAAAAGTGCCATTTCCATGATAAATGAGGGAAGGTTGTGCCCCATTCCCCCCTCATGGAGGAGGAGCTGTCATCCTCACTTTGTGGATATTTGAAAGTCACAAGAGCCCAGCCTCCCTCCCCTCTTATTTTAAAGGGAGAGAAATGCAATGTTTACATTTTCCAGTTCCTGAATTCCAGGGCAGAGAATACAGAGGGCAGCTGGAAAACTGAAAGCTACCAGATCAGTGGCAGAAACTCTATTAGATTCCAAGCCTGGTCTATGTTTAAGGAATTCTGTTTGTCAGTCATCTCAACACCTGGGTGAGAGCTTTAGATTAAAATGAAGAGAAAGAAGTAAAAAATTCAGGACACACCAGATCTCATACCTGTAAACAGAACTGCTCAAGGAATGCAGAGAATTGGAGTTGGCTGGAGATATTAATCTCTGAATCAGTGTGACTGCTACCCCCTACTCAACTCTACCCCTTTTTCTTGGTTGCAGTTGTCTGTGAGACAGACTCAGAGCCCATGTGGGTTGAGAGTGGAATAAGTAGGGGTTGCACATCAAGGCATCTTTACCCTTGATGATAGAATCATCAACGGTGGAAACACCTTTGAAGAGGCTTCCATCCTAGCATACCTAAGGAAATGAGTCCCAAGTTTGGCTATCCAAATAATTTATTGAGTTTGTGGTAAACACTAGGCACTCCCGTCTATGCTTTATATATATTTACTTAATCCTCACCACAAACCTAGGAGGTAAGTACTATTGTTGTTTGCCCCACTTCATACACAAAGGGTTTCAGTACCTGCCCGGGTCATATAGCTGGATATCTGTGTTTTTGAATCCAGTCTGACTCCATAAGGCATGCCCTGAAATGTGACACAACACCACCACAGTAAGCAGTAGGTCCAACGGTGGCAGATCTGCTGGCTGTATTTTGGCCAAATGATAAAAAAATCATGGTGTTAGTAAGGGTGTCTGATTATCCCTGGAACATCCCAAGTGCCCAGATTGGCCTGTGTCAAGTCATGTGCTCACCTCTGTGGAGGCGGAGTGGATGCAGGAAAAAGACAGAGGCATCAGCAGCCCCAGTAGCACCACATGGAACCCAAGAGGAGCAGTTCCCTAGAGGAAACAGGGGTGCCAGGCAGACTGAAAGTCCAGCGAGTTTCTGGGACAGCTGTCCATGGTGTCATGTATCTTGCTCTCAGTAGACATGAGAGGTGAGAATTTCTTTGTCCCATGGTAAATTTTTATCATCCAAATCACATGTCTGTTTGCAGAGGAACAGAATTGCGAATGAGACCATTTATTTCCAGTGTGGCCCTGACATTGTGTGTGTCTGCCCCTTTATGGATGTGTTCTATGTAAACTCTTAAGCCGTGGGATGGGAGGAGCAGACCTGGAATGAACAAGGGGGAGCATTTTTCCCCCTTCTTTTTTGGCAAAACATAGCTGATGAATATTGCAGGGGATGGAGACTCAATCCCTTTCCTCTAATCCTAAGATGGGTTTTAACCAATTCATCTCAGCCTTGAATGAGGATCTACTATCTACCAGACACCAATGTCCTGGATCTTATGTCAGCTATTTAAGGAAGTGGCCCCCTTGGCTGAGCAGCTATGAAGACTACTATTTCTGTCACTCTTCTGTCTCTGGTGTTGGATAAATGCCCTTATTTCTGCAGTCTGGGCGTCTTTATCATCGCCTTCTCTGAGGTTCTGGCTGTCTCAGAGGGTTGAGTTAGTGGTTTGGCAGCAAGCATCCCTGTAAGTAGAAGTCTGGTCAGTTGACTTGATGATTGGAAAACCAGGCTGTTGCTGCCAGAACAGAGTGAGGAACACATTTAGCTAACTTTAGCTCGGGGGAGACACAATTGTCCTCACGCACTGACACAACAATTGTCCTCATGCACTGTATTTATGGTGGGTTAAAAAAATTCCAGCTAGCTTAATGAAAAACCACTGGATGGAGAGGGGATGTTGGGTTGTTTTGCTTGAAATCAAATGAATTGTTTGATGACTCCAAGAAACTAAAGCATCAATGTTTTTCAAATCCAGTTGCACTTCTATTTACTTTATAATTCCACTGGATGGTATAAGGGAAAAAGACAAAAAGAGGCTCCGTGGTCAAACAACTTGGG
This sequence comes from Symphalangus syndactylus, assembly GCF_028878055.3. Classification (NCBI taxonomy): domain Eukaryota; kingdom Metazoa; phylum Chordata; class Mammalia; order Primates; family Hylobatidae; genus Symphalangus; species Symphalangus syndactylus. The sequence goes on from NC_072428.2 coordinate 20,826,562, forward strand.
GTGATCAGGGAATTAACTGATCACCTCAAGTTGTTTGACCATGGAGGCTCTTTTTGTCTTTTCCTTTATACAATCCAGTGGAATTAGTGCTCCATGGAATACAGCTTGGAAAACTCTGATCTCTTGCCCATAAGGCATAAGACATGGAAGAATATCTCACCATTAAAGAGGAAGGGGTAAGAAGGGACTTTGAAAGTCTTAAGAAACATGGGCTTCCCTTTAGACTTTTGCATCCACCATGGGATCCCTCCTTAGAAGTTAACAAGAATGATGGAGAAATGTCCTAAGACAAGTTGCCCGGGCTTAGCTTCTACCTGGTATCATCTACTCCTATAATTTTCAACCTACCTTTGCTTACTTGGATACAAGCAGAAGTGAGGACATGGCTGGTGGTAAGGAATCCTTGTTACAACACTTTTTGGTCTGGCTTTTTGCCTCCCAGGGGGTTAACTGCCTGCTTCTCAATGGTGTTCAGCCTCCATTTTGGGCAAGCCTGATCCTCTGGCCAATGCACTGGTAGAACAGAATGGGTAAGTATCTCAAGCCCTCATGGAAATGAGATACAAACTGCAGTCAACAAAAACATTCACTAATGGACCCAGTGGATTCCTCTTTCTGTACAATAGAGACTCTGAAAAGTCACAGCAAGAGAAGATTCTCACATCGGTCTTTGTCACAAATAGCCTTTACACTCGGAATCACACATGCTCCCATGTCCATATTCATGTATTTATTCAGTAATCCTTATCAAGCCCCTATCAGGTGCCAGGCATGGTTATAGGTGTTGGGAATATCAAGATGAATAGGACAAAGTCCTTTTTCTGAAGGCACTTGCAATCTACTGAGAGAACTTATGGTTCAGCTTGGCATTTCCCAAAGTGGGTTTCAGGAAATGCTAATCCTGGGAGATACTCAGCAAAAGTAAACAGAATCCAGGATGTTATGATGAAATAAGTCTGGGGGATTTGGAGATTATAGACTCTGCAGAGTCCTGCAGTAAAGACAGCTATAATTCACTTTTTATAATGAAACATTTCACAAAGTTGTTTGACCACAGAGCCTCTTTTTGTCTTTTTACCTTATACCATCGAGTGGAATTAGTGCTTCATGGAATACAGTTTGGAAAACTCTGACCTCTTGCCCATAAGGCATAAAACATGGAAGAATATCTCACCATTACAGAGGAAAGGGTAAGAAGGGACTTTGAAAGTCTAAGAATCATGGGCTTCTCTTCAGACTTTTGCTGAGGTATGAGTAGGAAGTCTGATGTCCTCATCACTTAACATTTGCTGAGATGTTGAAAGGGCCATGAGATGATGGCACATCCATGTTCCTACGAGAAAGGTTCTTGCCAGCACTAATCAATTTGGGCTATGGAGAAAACTCATTTCTTGTATTCCAGGTGCTTGTAGTAATGTGAGTGGTCTTGGATCATTTGGCAAACTGAGGTGTGAATCTCATTTGTTAGTACGCCTGATGATGTGGCAGTCTGGGGGAGTGAGAAGAGCTGTGACTTGACTTCTCAGCTAGATGTATTATGTCAGATACAGTTATCATCAGTCTACAGAGAATATTTGAGCATGCTTCTAATCCCTGGGACATTGAGTCTAGGGTCTAATCGCTCCCCTCTCCCACCTCTTTTTTCCCCTCCCCCTCCTCTCACAGAGGCTTCTCTAATCCCTTGCGATTATTTGTTTGAGCTGCCCCCTGCATTGTCACTGTTTCTACCTGATTGATATTTTATTAGATCATCATCGACTACCAAACATTTGACTACAATGTAAAGTAAGAATTGTGGTCCAATTTGTGGTCAAAATTACTCTTGTGTTTGTCAGTTCTGGTAGAGCCCAGTCACTGTGACCCTGATTTGCACAACCTGAAAGTGGTCTGTCTGTTTACACTGGGGCTATATCACATAGAGTCAGCACACGGGTTTGAGCTGTTCATTGACCCCTTTTGTTGTTTGTGGGACCTACTTTATTCCTGCCTTTGCTAAATATTGTTCTTGTTGTCACGCACCATGGTTTTTCCCTTGGCCCTAGCATTGTGTGCCTCCTCTCTCTGCCCGGACTTGTTTCAGACAGGATGACTGCAGTGACAATGGATGAGGAATGAAATCAGCTGCTCCTTTAAAGGACATCTTGCCTAGGTGGATTTTGGGAAACCATAGTTTCATAGAAGAAGATCATAATCTTCTCAGCCCCCACTGAATATCTACCGAATTCATCTTTGATACAGATTTCTTGGAGTGGATGTAAGTTTATATGTGCATGCACACAGAATAATAAAAGTAGGCATATGAGGTGCATATTTGTGGGTGTATATGTATGTATGTGCACATGCATAGGGTATAAAATATTGTGGTTTGAAACACTGATCAGGGTTTGAATCCTGGCTCTGTCATTTATGGCTGGTTTTATTTAGCAAGTTACTTCCCCTCACTGATGTGGCCCTATCACCTTCCAGCCTGCAGACTGAGGATAATTGTGTCTATATCATAGGTTGACTGCAGGTATTAAATGAGATAATCCATTTAACATACTTAGCATAGTGCCCGGCAAAATGGGAATACTTGAGAAATTAAAGTTGTCATATACTTCTTCCCTTCCTTCTCATACTATTCTCACTAACACAAGTTTCACAAGAAATTGAGAAGAAATGATACTTGGTGTTTTCATCTATAGTTTGATGAAACTTACATGATCCTCTTGAGGCTCCCTTTTTCAGGCCAAAGTCCCATTCTATTCATCTGTGACTCTGTCAGAGAAAAAAAAAAAAAAAAAAAGAATCCCAAAAGACTTGGCATACATCTATCCTGTTGACACTTCCTCTCTCTCCTTGGTTTTAACATGCATCCACCTTCCAGCCTTAGGAGAAATGCCTTTCACATGCCATGGCTTCATTTCTCTGTGTTTGAAATAGGGCTGGTGGCAGGTTCTTGCAGGCACGTGAGGGATAATATCTTATACAACAGGTGGTTCTGGGCTAATGGTGTTCCACCCCAAACATTGAGGCCCCCTTAAAAGTCTGCAGATGAGACGTTGCTCATGACCATCCACCTGTTGTGATTCAAGCTTAGAGCCAGCCAGAAATCCTCAGGCAAAAAGAAATTTCCCTTGATCTTGTTCTAGCTTGCAGAGCTGGGGGAGGTAACTATAACAAGGACTAGCCTGCATGAAGTTGCTGTCAGCTCAGGGCTTCGGGACCCATTGGACATACCATTACAAATGCATCACCCTGGCTCAACATATTTCTACACTTGACATCTGTTGTTGGCCAGCTGCCTTTGGTAGACAGAAAATCTGGCTTCTGCTTCACATAGGGGAATCTGGATAGGAGGACAGTAACAGTTCACATAGGGGAATCTGGATAGCAGAACAGTAACAGTCTGGAAGCTTTTGGCAAAGAGGTAGACAGTGGCAGATCAAGACCCTTGATGTAGTCCTAATGCACTCTGACTCAGAAATAAGATTTTAAAGTGTGAAAGCCTGGGAACAGGTGGGATAGTTTGTAGAATTCTTGGGTCTTGGGAAAACGAGATTGGATTTTTAGGGTATAGCTTATATTTCATTGTTTTTCATGTAGTCATTCTAGTGCTTTGATTGATACAATATTTGCTGAATTGTGTTGCCAAGTTTTATTTATTTCTTTTTGAGACTGGATCTTGGTCTGTCACCCAGGCTGAAGTGCAGTGGCACAATCATGGTTCACTGCAGGCTTGACCTCCTGGGCTCACATGATCCTCCCACCTCAGCCTCCTAAGTAGCTGGGACCACAGTTGTGTACCACCATACCCAGCTAATTTTTTAATTTTTTGTAGAAACCAGGGGGCGTGGTACGGGGTGGGTTTGCTATGTTGCCCAGGCTGGTCTCAAACTCCTGACCTCAAGCCATTCCCCGCCTCGGCCTTCCAAAGCTCTAGGATTACAGGCATGAGCCATCACACCTGGCCGCCAAATATTTTTAGATGCATTATTCAATTATTTTTTTGGTAACGAGTGCTAATAAAAATAAGACCTATTCAGCTCATATTCCAGCATTTGAAATAACCCAGAAGCAGCTGTACTTCAAGGATTTCCAGCACCGCAGTTGTTGAGGATAATGGCAACTGGGGGCTCCTCCAAGCTCCTAGAGTTTAGGTTTTGTTCCCTTTGGGTATGGATGTAGAATTTCTGTTTTTAAAGTAAAGCAGCAGGGGGCAAGATAAATGGAAGAGGGATTAGAGAAAAGGGACTAGGAAACGTAAAAGCAAGTGGGTGGAGCCCAGAATGCCATGATATAAACCTGAACAGACTGCTTGAAAAGGCCATGTATGTGTGGGCCCCTGGAGGAGACATTACATCTCGCCTCCTTCGTTCCCTTGCCATCTGTGTCTTTTTCTATTCTGCAAAGAATAATGGTAATGTCTGACAAATATGCATTTTTTTCTTCAAAAACCCTTTATGCTCATTGTGTTTTTTCAACTGCAGTGACATCAACAATCTCATCCCTGTGCCTCCATCCTCTTGAGGCTTTGGAGAAATGCTGTGGCAAGGTGTCTTGTCCATGGTTGTCCAGCAGCATAAAGGAGGGGCAGATTCCATGGATGTGGGCCCAGAGTATAGCCCAGAAGATCAGAATCCCTTTCAAGGCCACTAAGAAGTCAGGATTATTATCTTTCATCTTTAGACAAGTGGGAAGGGAGAACCAATGCAAAATACAGCTTTACACGGACTGGAGGGAAGGTGCCTTTTTGGTAACACATTCTCCTGGAAATAGTAAAAGCAGCATCACAGGGCTGTGATTCTCAAAGGAATATGCTTATTTGAAAGGCAGAGACTTAGCTCCCACCTCCAGAGATTCTGAGGGAAGATGTCTGGACTGTGGTCCAGGAATAAGACTTTTAAACAAGCATCCCAGGTAGTTTCAATACAGGTGGTCTGGGGAGTGTGTCGTAAATGAGAACATGGGCTTCTGATGCACACAGACTGAGTCCCAGCTCTGCCACTTACTGTGTAACCTTGATTAAGGTACTTAATCTTTCTGTGCCTTGGTTTCTTCATATATAAAATGCAAGATAGTAATGCAATTGTGAGGACTAAATGAAAGAACACAGAGAAACACACAGAAAGCACTTGGCATGGTTTCTGGCTCAGAGCAAGCTCTCCATGTAAGTTTACTGCTGTTGTTGCCATTCAGAATGATGAATGACATACCTGAGAGCCAGATCAGCATGATGGTTAATGCTCTCTGACTCTGGAAAGAGCCTACTTGGATTTGAATCCTGTCTCCGCTACTTACTACTTGTGAGTATTTAACCCCTCTGGACCTCAGTTTTCTCATCTAGAAATAGAGGTGTTAATTGTCCCTATGCTATAGGGTTGTTGTAATGATTAAATGAGATGATATAGATGAACAGCCTAGAACTGTGTCTGGTATATAGAAAGTGCTGTGAAGGTGTTTGCTATTAGTATCTGAAACGGGTTATTCATCAACCATTTTCAGTGATTTCAGAGTATAACAGTATCTCCCCTAAACTTTCCTTTGGTGTCACTATTGGGAGCAGAGCTCTGTTCTGAATAGACTACTGATATGACTCAGAGCATGATTGTTGATCTTAAACACGGTAACACTAAGCGCTTACCGAGCATCCTGCTCGCCACTTTCCTTTTTTTTATTTATTTTTTTTTTTTAGACAGGGTCTCACTCTGTCACCCAGGCTGGAGTGCAGTGGTGTGATCACAACTCACTGCAGCCTCGACCTCCCAGGCTCATGCGATTCTTTCACCTCAGCCTCCTGAGTAGTTGGGACTACAGGCACATGGCACTATGCCCAGCTAATTTTTATATTTTTTAAACATGGGGTCTTGCTATGCTGTCCAGGCTGGTGTCAAACTCCTGGGCTCAAGAGATCCTCCAGCTTCAGCCTCCCAAAATGCTGGGGTTACATGCATGAACCACCATGCCCACCCTAACCATTTTCCTTTTATTCGGTTTTGTATACTCATCACAACCATGGAGAAGTACTATTATTACCCACATTTCACACACGAGAAAACTAAGAAGTTTAGTGACTCGCCCAAGGCCACCTAGGAACTGGTGGAGCTGGGATTCAAATTTGGGCAGCCTCATTTCTAGATGTTTCTACTCACCAATGCTGCTTTCTTCTTCAACTGTAAAGTCAGAGGCGTGAACTCTCAAGAACAAATGTATTGTGTTGGAAAGAGCAAGGCTTTGGCCCCAAAAAAGCTGAGTTCTGATCTTTCTTTCCCCCCTGAAAGCTGTGTTACCTGGGGCAATTTATTTGCCCTGTTTCCTTATCTGCTAAATGAAGAAAATAACCTACTTCAAAGGGTGGTTATGAGAATACAATGAGCTGGTATGTGTCAAGGGCTCATATATATCCTTAGTGGGTGCTGGGAGTAGAGGAGGATGAATGAAAAGCCACCGTGTGAGACACTGTGCTTAATAAAGGATGAGAAAGGAAAGAAAGCAACACATTCATTTTCGATCCTCTACCTCTCCCCAGGGTACATGATCAAAAATCAGATTTCTAGCAAATCCATTGAAAGTGTTATCACTTCTGGTACCCAAAGCGGGGGTGATGATGGCCTTGACTCTCTAGCTGTCAGTATGCTGTTAACAGGAGCAGCTGTGAGAAGGAAGGAGAAGACTGAGGTCACATAGGTTGAGATCCAGCCAAGCTAGACCGAGGGTCACTTGGTGATAGGTTGGCTCTCAAAAGCTCAGGGGGAGGGATAGAATCACCAAGGGCCCCAGCAAGCAATCTGTTGCCTCTGACTCACAGTCTCATCATTCCTGCCTGGCCTTGTCGGTGTCATCAGCCCCATGGAGCTAGTGGTCAGATCTTCCAGTGGTTAGGAATGTTGTGTGCTGCTTAGACATCAATACCAGAGATTCAGACAGCACAAGATGAGGGGGCAGTGAGTAGGGATGGGTGAGGAGCCCAAGCTGCCTAGTTGTATCTCTCTCTGATTCCTATATCCTTTTTTCTCCCTCTGGTCTCAGAAGGTTTATAGAATTCAGACCGTAAAAATAAAACCTCAGTAGACATTTTAATTAAATGTGGTTAGAAGGGAGAGCTATGGGGTTTTTGGTGGACTCAAAGGTAGGTTTTAACATCAAGGAAGAGGAGCAGGCACATGACAAAAGTGTCTTTCTTTGCCACCTTCTGGGGTGGTCTTGGCCACGGCCTTTAGTCTGACATCTGATGTTTCTATTCGGTCTGGAACAGCCTGACCCTTGTGTTTATACAGAATCCTCTGAGTCTTTTCAGGTTGACCTTAACAGCCATCATGGCAACATAGTTTCTTAAAATATAATGTTGAAGACGTTGCACTTGCAGACTATGCCTGAGGGGCACGTTTGCTGCTCCTGTCCTTCTGCATAGCTAAGCGCCTGCTGTTTGAGGGATGACATGCTTCTCCATTTGTCAGCAGTAGAAACAGACCAGTATTGGATAGTTGTAAAGCACATTTTGTCAGCCTGGTGAGGGGCTGTGCAAGATGATGATGATGATGATGACAGCTTTCTTTCACTCACTCATTCATTCATTTGTTCACCAAATACACGAAAGCTGAACCTGTGCCAGTTGGTCAGCATTGTTTTCATTAACTTGCTCATTGATGAAACAGGACCAAGAGGTTAAATGTCTTACGTTTGCCAAAGTGAATTCTGGAAGAAACAGGGCTGGACCAATATAACTGGACTTCCCACTTTAGATAGGAGATGCCAGGATTGCTGCCCATAACCATGGAAGTTGAGACAAGTATTTGGACGTATGATGCCAAAATACTTTGCAACGCTCTTAATATTTTTTTTTTACCGTGATTTTAAAGAGGGGATCAGGAGCACTTGCACACATAGAATAATTATGCAGCAATTTAAAATTTCGTGTAAAGACTATTCAATGCCAAGAGAAAACGTTCATGATACAATAAAAGAAACAATTTCTAAAATAAAACATGTTACCAATTTTGAGAGATAATAAGACTCTATGTTTATACATTTGTTAATACCTACATGTGGATATATATGCCCATTGAAAACATGACTTGAAGGATAGACATCAAAATGTTGACATTTTTTCTGAATACCTTTACTTTCCTTATTCAGACTTTCCTTCAGTTTCCAAACATTTCACAAGGAACTCTTTTTTGGGGGGAATAAAAAGTGTACTGTTTTCGGGGGTGGGGGCGAGGAAGGTTGTGCAGGGATGAATAGGCAGAGCACAGAGAATTCTTAGGGCAGCAAAGCCACTCTGTAGGATACTCTAGTGGTGGGTACATGTCATTATACATTTTTCCAAACCCATAGAATGTATAAGACCAAGAGTGAACCCTAATGTAAACTGTGGGCTCCAGTGATAATGGTGAGTCCATGTAGGTTCATCAGTTGTAACAAATGCACAGCTCTAGTGGGGATGTTGATAATGGGGAGGCTGTGCAATTGTGGGAGAGAGGGTATGTGGGGAATTTCTATACCTTCTTTTCAATTTTGCTGTGAACCTAAAATTGTTCTAAAAATGAAGTCGTAAGTGTTTTATAAAGAAAAAATATATTTTATCCAATGGAAGAACTAGTGATGAATGAATGTGTGTAGCACCCAGAACTCCCTAAGCTTGATTTTGCTGTGTGATCATGGGCATATGCTTGTTTTCTCAGTGCCTTGGTTTATCCCAGTGTGGAGTCTATGAGTTCTTTGTGTCTTTTTTGTGCTTATTCATTGGGAAGCACTGACAAGGTAAAATTTATTTGCAGCTTTCATAAGGCTTTGCCTTTAAATGTGAAAAGCAAAGTAAAGTTTGCTCAATTCCAGTAGCTGGCAAAACTACAAGTTGGCCCAGCTCTTTCCCCTTAAGTAGGAGGCTTGTTCACTGCCCCTCTCCCTACCCCTGGAATTCTGTGAACCCCTCTTTTCTCCCAGAATTAATTCTCTAAAAAAGATTCTTTGGTATTTCTCTTTGTTTCAATAAATAAGATCAACTCTTCCCTACTTCACCCTTTTCTTCACTGGTAAAGTGAAGGAGTTGGGTTAAATAATTTTAATTTAAAATAAAATTTATTAGCAACTTAACTAGATCATTTTTAAGATTAAATTGCATTAAGAATTTAAAAACACTTTAGCTAAAATAATGTTAAATTGCTTTAGCATACATATAAGAAAACATTCAATAATTTCTGCTGCTGTTGATATTGCTCTAAATCCTAGTTTCTGGAACTGGCCCTTAGCACCACATTGAAATTCCCTGAAATTTGTACAGCTGAAGCCAACTGGCCAATGCGGCCCTTCCACAAATGTAATTCTGATAAATGGGAAAAAAAAATGCAAGCAACAAGATGTTGCTGTTGTCTATTTATTTCATTTTAAAATGTCTTTAGCTGGTTAACTTGAAATATTTCTCAAAATATATTTCATGTATCTATTTCTTACACATTCATTTTTTGGGGTTACTTTTCTGTCTCTGCTCAAGCTGGGAGAGAAAGAGGGATAGTGGATTTATCAAGCCAGAGGGGAAGGAGCAAAGTTACAAAATCATCCAAACTATCACCTCCATATTGCTGGGAACTGGTTTTATTTTTGCAAATATAGTCATGTGCTATATAATGACATTTTGGTCAATGACAGACTGCATATATGATGGTGTTCTCATAATTAATAGAGGGCACTATTCATAATAGCAAACACATGGAGTCAACCTAAATGCCCATTAACGGTAGACTCGATAAAGAAAATGTGGTACATATACACTATGGAATACTACACAGCCATAAAAAATGATATCATGTCCTTCACAGCAACATGGATGGAGCTGGAGGCCATTATCCTAAGCCAACTAACACAAGAGCAGAAAACCAAGCACTCCATGTTCTCACTTTTAAGTAGGAGTTAAACACTGAGTACACATGGATACAAACAAGGGAACAATGGACACTGGGGCCTACTTGGAGGGCGGGAGGAGAATGAGCATAAAAAAATATCTCTTAGGTACTATGCTTATTACCTGGGTGATGAAATAATCTGTATACCAAACCCGCATGATACATAGTTTACCTACATTAAAAAACCTGTGCATGTACCCCTGAACCTGAAGTAAAAGTAAAAAAAAAAAAAAAAAAAAAAAAAAAAAAAAAAAAAAAAGATTATAATGGAGGTTCCTGCTTCCAAAATGGTATAGAAGCAAGCTAGCTTCACTCTCCTGACACAAAACCAAAAATAAATATGTAGCACTGAGATTTTCAGCAGGAAAGTCCCAGAACTCAAATATGGGGATGACTGAGTTTCAAGGGCCACAGAGAAGTGAAAAAACTCTGAGCAGATGGTAAGAGAATTGAACTTCCATATCCATAAAGTCCGTCTCTACAGTCTTCCCAACATGAAGCATATTGAAAATTTTCTTCTGACTCATGGTTTCTACACTGGAAAAACTGATATTGAGGTGGATAACCAGCTTCCCCACCATCTTAGGTTCTTTGACAAGAGATCCTTTCCTGCCTCAAAGTGCACAGGAACCGTTGTAAGTATCTGAAGGGAAAAATATCCCTGGCAACAGCCAGAGACAAGCCAGAGAAAGAAAGGACTACCATCCACAGCCCTGGAAACTCTGCTGTTTAAGGCAGCCAAAAGAAACACCAAATCAGAGTGGCGATTCAGTGGCACTATGCTGCAGGAGGTACATCCACAAGTTCCCTAGGCATGAACTCCTAGCCAGCCTTTCAAAACTATTGGGATATTCCTTTTGGGAATTCCCCAATTTGGAACAGGCAGTGTTCTGTTTGTTTACTAGAGCCAAGGCAAATCTGGGCTTAAGACACTATCTACTGCCCAAAAAGAAGTAGCAACTCAGCAGGAAAAAAAAAAAAAAGATTTCAGTAGGTAAATTACAAAGAATCTCTAAGCGAACATACCCAGTAAAAAATAAAACAAGCCATACAGACAAGACTAAAATAAATAATCCTTCAATGCAAAAACAAAGATGTGCATCCACAAAAAACAATGATGTGCATCCACAAAAAACAACAGCAAACAGGGAACCATGACTTCCCCAAATAGACAAAACAAGGGAGAGTGACTGACCCTAATGAGATGGCAATATGTGAGCTCTGACCAAGAATTTAAAATAGCAGTTTTAGAGAATCTCAGTGATTGCTAAGATAACACAGAATATTAATTCAGAAATTTATCAGAAAAATTTCACAAAGAGATTAAATAATAATAAAGAAACGAAACAGAAATCTTGGAACTGAGAAATACATCTGCTGAACTGAAAAATTTGAGGCTTTCAACAGCAGAATGGATCATACAGAGGAAAGAATCAGTGAGTTCGAAGTCAGGCTATTTGAGGCCGGGTGTGGTGGCTCATGCCTGTAATCCCAGTGCTTTGGGAGGCCAAGGTGGGCAGATCGCCTGAGGTCGGGAGTTCGAGACCAGCCTGACCAACATGGAGAAACCCCATCTCTACTAAAAATACAAAATTAGTCGGTCTTGGTGGTGCATGCCGATAATCCCAGCTACTTGGGAAGGCTGAGGCAGGAGAATCACTTGAACCTGGGAGGCGGAGGTTGCAGTGAGCCGAGATCGTGCCATTGCACTACAGCCTGGGCAACAAGAGCAAAACTCTGTCAAAAAAAAAAAAAAAGAAGTCAGGCTATTTGAAAATAGAGGAGAAAAAAGAAAGAAAAGGAACAAAGATGATTTGTACAATATAGAAAATTATCTCAAAAGAATAAATCTAAGAATTATTGGCATCTGAGAGAGAGTTGAACAAGAGCAAAGCGTAGAAAGCTTATTCAAAAAAAAAAAAAGAACAAAAAAACTTTCCAAACTTAAGATATAAATATCCACATGCAGGAATATCAGAGAACACCAAACAGGTTTGACCCAAATAAGACTACCCTAAGGCACATGCTAATCAAACTCTCAAAAGTCAAGGACAAAGAGAGTAAAAGCAGTAAGAGAAAAGAAGCAAATAACATATAAAAGGAGCCCCAATTTGTCTGACAACAGACTTCTGAATGGAAACCACTCAGGTCATGGGGGAGGAGAACAACATGTTCAAAGTGCTGAAAAAAAAACCAAACCCTGCCACCCAAGAATATGGCATCCAGCAAACCTACCCTTTGAATATGAAAGAGAGATAAGGTCTTTCTCAGATAAACAAAAGCTGGGAGAATTACCATCACCAGATCCATCTTACCAGAAATGCTAAGAGGAGTTAGTTAATCTGAAAGAAAAAAAAAAAAAAACACTAACATGCAAAAATAATTTTTTTTGAAGGTATAAAACCCACTGGTAAAATTAAATACACAGATAACCCCAGAATACTCTAATACTAAAATTGTGGTGGGTCATTCACTCATAACTCTAGTGTGAAGCCTAAAAGACAAATCTGTCAAAAGCAATAATAGTACAGAAACTTGTTAAGAAATAGGCACTGTAAAAATATGTAAATTGAGACAACAAAAAGTTAAAATGTAGGAGGGATGGAATTAAATTGTAGAATTTTTTAAAAGCTGTTTTCTTTCTTTGTTCCTGGCTTTTTTTTTTTTAGTGATCTAAGGTAAGTTGTCATCTGTTTAAAATAATTTGTTATATCTATAAGATATTTGTGTAAACCTCATGGTAACTCTATGAAAAAAAATCTGTAATAGATATACTAGAAATAAAAAGCAATGAATTCAAACATACTACCCGAGAATAACCCTTAACCACAAAGGAAGACAGTAAAAAAGAAACAAAAGAAGAGATGAGTTACATGACAAACAGAGAACAAGCCACAAAATGGCAATAGTAAGTCCTTATCAATAACAACTCTAAATTTACATGAGCTCAATTCTCCAAAATTAAAAGACATAGAATGACTGAATGGATAAGAAACAAGACTCAATTATATGTTGCCTACAAGAAACCCACCTCACTTATACAGATACAGACTGAATGTGAAGGGAAGGAAAAAGAAATTCTATGCAAGTAGAAACCAAAAAAGAGCAAGAGTAGTTATACTTCTATCTGATAAAATAGCATACATGTTAAATACTGTGAAAAGAGACAAAGAAGGTCACTATATAATATGAAGAAGTCAATCAGCAAGAGGATATAACAGTTATAAATATGTATGCACCTAACAATGTATGCACCCAACAATAGAGCACCCAAGTATATAAAGAAAACATTAATAGATCTAAAGGGAGAGATAGACTGCAATACAATAACAGTAGGGGACTTCAACACCCCACTCCCTGTAATGGACAGATCATTCAATCAAAAAATAAAGAAACATTGGAGTTAAACTGCACAGTAGACTAAATGGACCCAACTGACATTTACCCAGTAGATTTCACCCAGTTGCTACAGAATACACATTATTTTCATCAGAACATGGAACAGTCTCCAGAATAGACCATATCTTAGGCCATAAAGCAACTCTCAACAAATTCAAAACAGTTGAAATTATATCAGTTATCTTTTCTGACCATAGTGGATTAAAACTAGAAATAAATATCAAGAGGAACCTTGGAAAATATGCAAATACATGGAAATTAAACAATGTGCCTATGAATGACCAATGGGTCAATAAAGAAATTAAGAAAGAAATTTAAAAATTTCTTCAAACAAATGAAAATGGAAATACAACATACCAAAATCTATGGGGTACAGCAAAAGTAGTATTAAGAGGGAAGTTTGGAGCAATAAACCCCTACACCAAAAAAGTGGTAGGATTTCAAGTAACCTAACAATGCACCTCAGGGAACTAGAACAACAAAAAAATCCCAAAGTAAGTAGAAGGAAAGAAATATAAAGATTAGAGCAGAAATAAATTAAATTGAGGCTAAAAAAATTAAGAAGATCAATGAAACAAAAAGTTGTTTTGAAAAGATAAAATCAACAAACCTTTAGCTAAAATTAAAAAAAGAGGAATCCAATTAAATAAAATTAGAAATGGAAAAAGACATAACCAAGACCACAGAAACACAGAGAATTATTAGAGACTATTATGAACAACGATAATCCAACAAATTCGAAAACCTAGAAGAAATGGATAAATTCCTGGACACTTGCAATCTACCAAGATTGAACCAGGAAGAAATAGAAAACCCCAACAAACCAATAATGAGTAACAAGTTTGAAGCTGTAATAACAAGTCTCCCATCAAAGAAAAGCCCAGGACCTGATGGCTTCACTGCTGAATTCTACCAAACATTTAAAGAAAAATTAATACCAATTTTCCTTAAACTCTACCAAAAAAATTGAAGAGGGAATATTTCCAAACTCATTCTATGAGGCTAGCATTGCCCTATTAAAACCAGACAAGGATAGAACAACAGCAAACTAGAGGCAAATATCACTGATGAGCACAGATGCAAATATCTTCAACAAAATGCTAGCAAACTGAATTCAACAACACATTAGAAGGATCATTCACCATGATCAAGTGGGATTCATCCCAAGAATGCAAGGATGATTCAAATAATATGCAAATAGACATGATACATGCATCAAAAAAACCAAGAGCAAAAACCATATGATCATTTCAATAGATGCTGAAAAAACATTTGATAAAATTCAACATCCCTTCATGATAAAAACCCTGAAAAAACTAGGCATAGAAAGAACATAGTCCAAAATAATAAAGGCCATATGTGACAAACCAACAGCCAATATCATATTTAATGGGGAAAAAAATGGAAAGGTTTCCCTCTAAGATTGGGAACAAGGCAAGGATGCCCACTTTCACCACTTTTATTATTCATTATAATACTGGGGGTCTTGGCCAGAGCAATTAGACAAGAGAAAGAAATCAAGGACATCCCATTTGGAAAGGAAGAAGTCAAATTAGCCTTGCTTGCAGACCAAATAATCTTATATTTAAAAAAAATCTAAAGACTCTACAAACTGTTAGAACTGATAAATGAATTCAGTAAAGTCATAAAATACAAACCAACCTATAAGAATCAGTAGCATTTATATACACCAACATAATCTGAAAAACAAATCAAGAAAGCAACCCACTTACAATAGCTACAAAGAATATAAAATACCTAGGAGTCAATTTAACCAGAGCAGTGGAAGAGTTATACAAGGAAAACTACAAAACACTGATGAAAGAAATTAAAGAGGTCACAAAAAATGGAAAGATATTGCATGCTTATGGATTGGGAGAATTAATACCATTAAAATGACAATACTACTCAAAGCAATTTATAGATTCAGTGCAACCCTTAATCAAAATACCAATTACATTCTTCACAGAAATAGAAAAAACAATCCTAGAGTTGATATGGAATCACAAATGATTCTGAATAGTCAAAGCAATCCTGAGCAAGAAAAAAAAAAAAAAAAAGCTGGAGACATCACACTACATGACTTTAAAGTACATTACCAAACTGTAGTAACCAAACCAGCATGGTACTTACATAATAGTAGACACATAGACCAGTGAAACAGAATGGAGAACCCAAATACAACTTCACATTTCTTATAGCCACCTCATTTTTGACAAAGCTACCAAGAACATACAATGGGGGAAAGAACAGTCTCTTCAATAAATAGTGCCAGCAAAACAGGATATCTATATGCAGAAGTATGAAACTTGACCCTTATTTCTTATATACAAAATCAAATCAAAATGAGTTAAAAACTAAGTCCAACTTGAAACTATGAAGCTACTAAAAGAAAACATTGGGGAAATGCTCCAGGACATTGATCTGGGCAAAGATTTTTCGGGTAGAACCTCAAAAGGACAGCAATGAAAGCAAAAATTGACAACTGGGATTATTAATACATGAAGCTAAAAGGCTTCTGCACAGCAAAGGAAACAATCGAAAAGGTGAAGAGACAACCACAGAATGAAAGAAAATATTTGCAAGCTATCTATCTGACAAGGGATTAATAAGCAGAAGATAGAATGTGCTAAAACAACTCAATATAAAAAAAATCTGATTTAAAAATGGTCAAAACCATCAATGATAGACTGGACAAAGAAAATGTGGTACATATACACCATGGAATACTATGCAGCCATAACAAGGAACATGATCATGTCCTTTACAGGGACACGGATGAAGCCGGAAGCCATTATCCTCACCGAACTAACACAGGGACAGAAAACCAAACACTGCATGTTCTTACTTATAAGTGGGAGCTGAAAAATGAGAACACATGGACACAGGGTGGGGAATAACCCACACTGGGGCCTGTCAGAGGAAGGTGGGTTAAGGGAGAGCATTAGGAGAAAGCTAATGCATGCCAGGCTTAAGACCTGGGTGATGGGTTGATAGGTGCAGCAAACCATCATGGCACACGTTTACCTATGTAACAAACCGGCGTATCTTGCTCATGTACCCCAGAACTTAAATAAATAAATAAATTTAATTTAATTTAAAACTGGGCAAAAGATCTGAATAGACATTTCTCAAAAGTAGACATACAAATGGCCAACATGTATATGAAAAAAATGCAGAGAAATGCAGATGAAAACCACCATGAGATACCATCTCAACCCAGTTAAAATGGCTTTTATCAAAAAGACAGGCAATAACATGCTGGTGAAGATATAAAGAGGGACCCTGGTACAGTGTTGGTGGGAATGTATATTAGTGCAGCCATTATGGAAAACTGTATGGAGGTTTCAGCAAACTAAAAATAGAACTATCATGTGATCCAGCAATTCCACTACTGGGAATATATCCAAAAGGAAATATATCAAAGAGACATCTCCACTCTTATGTTTATTGCAGCATTATTCATTATAGACAAGATATGGAATCAACCTAAGTACCCATCGGTGGATGATTGGTGAAAGAAAATGTGGTACTTATTTATAAGGGAATATTATTTATTTATACAAAAAATGAAATCCTGTTATTTGCAGCTACATGGATAGAACTGGAGGTTATCATGTTAGGTGAAATAAGCAAGAACAGAACCATGAATATTGCGTGTTCTTACTCATATGTGGAAGCAGTGATCCTGACCCTGTGTAGTCCTAGGCTAATATGTATGTTTGTGTCTTAGTTTTCAAGAAATAAGTTTAAAAAGTAAAAAAAAAAAAAAATTAGGAAAAAAGTATATAGAATAAAAACATAAGGAAAATATTCTTCTACAACTGTACATGTGTTTGTGTTTTGAGCTGTTGTAAAAGACTCAAAAAGTGAACACTAAAAAGTTTATTGGCTGGGTGCAGTGGCTTACACCTGTAATCTCAAGACTTTGGGAGGCCAAAGCAGGTGAATTACTTGAGCCCAGGAGTTCAAAACCAGCCTGGGCCACATGATGAAACCCTGTCTCTACAAAAATAATACAAAAATTCGCCGGGCCTGGTGGCGCATACCTGCAGTTCCAGCTACTTGGGAGGCTGAGGTGGGAGGATCGCTTGAGTTTGGAAACGGAGGTTGCAGTGAGCCGAGATTGTGCCACTGTACTCCAGCCTGGGTGACAGAATGAGACTCTGCCTCAAAAAAAAAAAAAAAAAAAAAAAAAAATTAAAAGGTTACAGAAAACTAAGGTTAATTTATTACTGAAGCAAATATTTTTGATAAATTGAGTGTAGGCTAAGTGTATGGTGTTTATAAAGTCTACAGTACTGCACAGTGATGCCCTAGGCCTTCACATTCACTCACCACTCACTCACTGACTCACCCAGAGCAATTTCCAGTCCTGCAAGCTCTGTTCATGGTAAGTGCCTTATATAGCTGTTCCATTTTTTAAATATTTTATAACATATTTTTTCTGTTTAGATATGTTTAGATATACCAATACTTACCATTGTGTTACAGTTGCCTATAGTATTCAGTACAGTAACATGCTATACAGGTTTGTAGCCTGTGTGTAGGTGTGTAGTAGGCTATGCCACTTAGATTTGTGTAAATACACTCTGATGTTCACACAACGATGAAATTACTTAATGATACATTTCACAGAACGTATCCCTGTCATTAAGCGATGCATAGCTGTGATGGATTTCTTTCTGTAATTTTATTAAACCTTCCTAACCCTATGAGGTCTGTAGATTTGGTGCTAATGCCCCTTCATGACCACTCATTCATTCTTATAGCATGCTAAGTTTTCCCTGTTGTGGTTTATGATTATGTATATGTGGGGTCGTTTGACCAATGTCTTCTCTATTGAACTGTGAGCACTATCACACTAGTGATGATGTCTATTTTTTTTTCTATTGTATTCCAGCGCCCCATCTCTTGCCTAGGACGTAGTCAACACTCAATAAATACTTGTAGAATGAAAGAATGAGTTCATTGATTCACCCTTGCTCTTGGCATTGTGTTCAGTGGGGAAAACGAGGAACAGAGTGGTTCAAAGACTTGCTGTGGGCTAACCTTTCTTTCAAGAAGTCCCAGTATGTTAGTCCCCTACTGATACTGTAACAAATTACCACAACTTTAGGGCCTTCCAGTCGTGAAGGTCAGAAGTCTAAAATGAATCTTACAAGGCTGAAATCAAAGGGTTGGCAGGGCTGCATTCCTTCTGGATGCTCCACAGGAGAATCTGTTTATTTGCCTTTTCAGACTTCTAGAGGCTGCCTGCCTCCTTGGGTTGTGGTCCTAAAGTCCATCTTCAAAGTATATCACTCCAACCTCCATTTCTGTCAGCACACCTCCTTTCTGACTCTGACCCTGCTGCCTCCCTCTTACGGGGGTCTTTGTGATTACATTGGTTCCACCTGGATATTACAGCATATGCTTCTCATCTCAAAATTCTTAAATTAGTCACATCTGTAAAATTCCTTCTGCCAGGATTCCCTGGGGTCATCCCTTAGCCTGAGATGGATCTTACCTATAAAATCAATAATAATGAAGTAAAGAGGGCAAAGGTGGGCTTGCTCATTGGAGTAAAGAGAAATGGATCTTATCTACAAAGTAAACAGTAGTGGAGTAAAGAGGGCTGAGGTGGGCTTGCTCACTGGAGTAAAGAGAAATGCCATGAAGCTATTTTAGGGAATTCCTGGGTAAAAAGGAGGCCCCTGGTATGTGACAGGCCAGAGGTGAACGATCTGCTGCTTAGGGGGAAACAGGGAGTGGAACAAACCTTAAATGGCCTTCCGTGTTGATGTACAGAATCTTATAAAAGTTGCAAATTATTTATCCTGTTGGTGTCCTCCCTTGAGTTATTAGTATTCACAAAATTCTTAGAAAACCTAGAAGGATGTAGTGCTTGCCACAGGGTGAACAGAGGGAGGGGGTGAGGCATGAGCCACACCCCATGGTCATATTCGCTGTTCAGAGAGTGGAACAAACATACATCTGTACGGGGTGGGGGCTGGGGTCCAGAAATATGGACCCAAGGCAGGCCACCTGGACCCCCATGTCTAGATACCTCGCTGTGGGAGGAAAGGCACCCAGCTCTGGTATCAACAAGTTAGAGGCAAAGCTGGCTCTCCTGGCTCATGGCTCCAAGCTGAACCCACTGGATGGAAATATTTGACTACTGAAGGAAGGGTAGCTCTGGAGTTCAGGCCGAATTCATTCAACAGATATTTATTCAGTGCCCCTGTGTGCCAGCCAGCCCTGCCCTGGTAGTGGTGAACAAGTTTGATGTGGCTCCTGTTAGCTTATGGGCATGTAAGGGAGGCAGACAGTCAGCAGGTAAATGAGAACAGAAAACGATTCTAAACTGTGGTAAGGACCAGCAAACGAAACACATAGGATAGTGAGACAGAAATAACCACGGATGGGATGGAAGGGGTGTGCGTTTCAGAGGGGAAGGCCAGGGAGGACCTCTCTGAACAGGTATCATTTACGTGAAGGCCTGAGATGGAGGCCTTGGGAGAAGCAAATGGCCCAAGGTGGGCCAGAGCTTGGTGGTTTTGAGAAACGGAGAGAAGGTGGGAAACAGTGGCCAGAAAAAGGTGGACAGAGTCGGGTAAGCATAGGCCTCAAAGGCCTTGTGGGCTGTGGCAGACGATTTGAGGGTTACTGCAAAAGCAGTGGGAAGCAAGGTGACCATTTTAAGCAAGAAATTGATCTGACATACATAAAAAACAATATCCTTGAGAAATATGGGCATTCTCTATTGTTTTTCTTTTTTTGTTTGTAAGCTATTAGTTTCTGAATGTTTAGGACATACTGGGTGCTGTGCTAAGCTGTTGATATGCATTATTTTGTCTAGTATT
The DNA here is from genome assembly GCF_028878055.3 of Symphalangus syndactylus. NCBI lineage: Eukaryota > Metazoa > Chordata > Mammalia > Primates > Hylobatidae > Symphalangus > Symphalangus syndactylus. The sequence continues at coordinate 20,846,687 of NC_072428.2, forward strand.
TTCAACAGGCCTAAATTGGAGAAAATGTACTCATTTTACTGGATACTAAACTGAGGCTGAGAGTAACGTAGCTTTGCCAAGGCAAGTAGCAGAGGGAGATTCCAAACCCAGGTCTGTTGACTCCCATGTTTGAGCCTCTAACCAATTTGTTCTCTCTCATTCTCCCTCCCTGACTTTTCACAATTAAAAAATTATGGTAATGTATATATAGATGACATAAAATGTGCCCTTTTCTGGTATGACAAATACCAAAATCTGAATAATTTGAATAACGGGCTATACCACATGGATTTAAAAAACTACAGCATATTATTAATAATACACATTCCACCAGGAAAACTTGGCACAGGTAGGAGCATGTGATGTAAAAAAGAACTTGCACAGGATTCATAATCTCTGCTTCTTTCAAGCAAGCTTGGTTTTTGTCCTGTGCATATGACCTGTGTTTATTTCCATCCTGTGGCCTTTGGGTATGCTATTCTTTCTAACTGGATGGCTTCCCTTCATTCTCTCAGCCTTTAAAAATATGATTTTTTTCTATGTTAAAAAGAAGCTATATATATAAAAAAAGAAAGCTGTATTGAGTTATAATTTTTAGATATTTTACGTGCAGTGAGAAAGAAGAGAAGAAGTTGAATGTTATAATGTAGTACAGTAATAAATATCAGTAGAGTGACATGTTATAGTTGATCAATCACCATCTATTGAAAATTCAGAGTGGTCAACATGGTCTTAGGGTTTATGGACACACAAAAACATTTTACCTATAGGAAGATATAAATGTATAATGAAGGGAGAGCTAAGGGGTAATTAAAGCAGAGTGCAGATAATCAGAGGAGGAGCGGAAGGATAGAGAAGGCTAAGAAAATGTGCCATTTTAGCCATTTTAAGTGTCTAATTCTGTGGCATTAATTAGATTCCTATGATTGTGCAACCATCACCTCTATCTAGTTCACCACCCCAAACAGAAGCTCTGTAACCATTAAGCAACAACTCTCCATTCAGCTTTCCCCCAGCTCCTGGTAACCTTTAATCTACTTTCTGTCTCTACGAATTTGCCTATTGTAGATATTGCATTTAAGAAGAATCAGACAAGATTTGTCCGTTTGTGTTTGGCTTCTTTTGCTTGGCATGATTTCAAGGTTCATCTACATTGTAGCACATAGCAGCTCCTCATTCCTTTTCATGGCTGAATAATATTCCATTGTATGCACATACCTCATTTTTTATTTTTATATTATTTATTATTATTACTATATTTTGAGACAAGAGTCTTGGTCTGTTGCCCAGGCTGGTGTCCAATGACACAATCTTGGTTCACTGCAACCTCTGCCCCTGCGTTCAAGTGATTCTCGTGCCTCAGCCTCCTAAGTAGCTGGGATTACAGGTGTGCACCACTGCTCCCGCCTAATTTTTTGTATTTTTAGTTGAGATGAGGTTTCACCATGTTGGCTAGGCTGGTCTCGAACTCCTGGCCTCAAGTAATCTGCCTGCCTCAGCCTCCCAAAGTGTTGGGATTACAGGTGTGAGCCACTGCGTTCAGCCCATATACCTCATTTTGTTTATCCATTCGTCTCTTGATGGAAAATTGGGTTGTTTCCGCCTTTTGACTATTGTGAATGAACATTGGCATACGAGTATCTCTGAGTCTCTGTTTTCAATTTTTTAGATGTATACCTAGAAGTATAATTGCTGGGCAATTCTGTTTAGCTTTTAGAGGAACTGCCAAACTGTTTTCCATAGGGGCTGCACCATTTCACATTTCTATCAGCAATATACAAGGGTTCCAATTTCTCTACTTCTTTGCCAACACTTGTTTTCCATTTTTCCCTTCGTTTGGATCATAGCCACCCTAGTAAGTGGTAGCTCATTGTGATTTTGATTTGCATTTCCCAAATGACTTGTGATGTTAAACATCTTTTCGTGTGCTTGTTGGCCGTTTATATAGCTTCTTTGGAGAAACGTCTATTCAAGTCATTTGCTCATTTAAAAAACTAAAAAAACTATTTCGTCTTTTTTTTATGGTTGAGTTGTACGAGTTTTAGAAATATGTCCTGGATATCAAGCCTTTATCAGAAACATTTTCTGATATTTTCTCCCATTTTGTGGGTGGTCTTTTCACTTATTTGATAATGTCCTTTGCTGCACAAACATTTTTAATTTTGATGAAGTCTAATTCATTTTTATTTTGTTGCTCCTGCTTTTGGTGTCATATCTAAGAATCCATAGCCAAATCCAAGATCATGGATGGAGATTTACTCCTATGTTTCCTTCTGCTGTTCCTTGGTTTTAACCATTAAATTCTCATCCAGATTTTAGAAGTCATTCACTTTGTCAGTAAAACATCGGAGGCATGGGAAGCACAGCTAAGTAAGTCGTGGTGGTCACCCTGCAGGGGCTCAGACAGTAGTGGTGGAAAGAAATGTCAGTGGTGATTATGCTATGATGATGTAGCCACTCATTCCCAAACACCAGTGTAAGGATCTTCTCTGGTCCACTAATTTGTGGAAAAATGATTTAAAAAGTCAAATTTTCATAAAACTAAATTTATTCCATTTAAATAACTGTCCCTCATTGTGCAAGTGGCTGCCTTCTATGATATTAGCATGTTCTTATGACCTGAGGCTAAGATAGATGATGATGCTTTCTTTAAATGGCTCTACTTGGAAAATTGAGAGAGATCAACCCTGTGTCACACTTCCTAATTTGGGGAGAAAACTATGAAATTCAAGGGTTTAGAAGCCACTGCAGGTGCTAGAGTTCATTTATGTGGGCCTACGAAGAATGCTGGTGATCCCTGCCTGGAGTTTCTTGAGAAGGTTTTGTGGGGATCTTGTCCAGATTCACTTCGTCAAATATCCAATTCGTTTCAGCTGTAATTGTCATCTTCGTGCAAAATTTTTAGAAATAGAGAGTGGAGAAAAAGGAGAGGAAATCAAAACTAGAAGGTATGTTTCTTAGCCTGACTTCTTCCGGGCAGCCTCTGACTGATTCCTCTTATAGGTTTTGCCAGATGGCTTTTCTCTTTACTGAAGGTACATATGAAAAAAGAAAATGAGAAGGAAAAAATCCTGCCCAGAAAGGGATGTTTTTTTTTTTTCTTGTGAGAAAGAACACTCAGTTGCACTTGGCGCCTGAATGAAGTTGGGCTAATGAGTTCACCATTGTAAAACAGTGAAATTCTCCCAAACATACTAATTAAGGTACTTTTTGTCTTTACTGTTGGTTTTCGCTTTGAAGGTACTATGAAAATGGCACGCTGAAAAACTGAGGGGCCAAGTTTGGAAGAAATGACATAGTCTCTACTTGGCAATCGGCCTTGCACTTGAATGACCTGGTGTGGAGACTAGTCTCCGAATTTTCTGATGGCCCACATGCCTGGGCTGCAGTGCATAGTCATGCAGTTTAATGGCTCCCCATGGATCTGTGCAGTGCACAACCTATGTAGTCGTAAACAGTGGCCTGATGTATTCTAACAAAAATATAAATGAGCATAGACACCTAAGAGATGTGTGCTGGTTTATAAATTATATACAGGTTCTATTGTCAATCTACCTGAATTATATATTGAAACTTGATTTCTTTTTTTAAGCATAAAAATAGAAATGAATAGCAGTTATAACAAATTTCATCTATGCTCCCATGGGTGGTTTCAAATATTCCTTTCCCTACTTTGGAAACATAGGCCTGGGAAGAATTCACATGGGTCTTCTTTCTCATTGGGGCAGGGCAACGCATTTATAGGGCAAGGTTGCCTCTTAGCAGTAGAGTACGTAAGAGTCTTAACACTCCCTGGGCCGGGTGCGGTGGCTCACGCCTGGAATCCCAGCACTTTGGGAGGCCGAGGAGGGTGGATCATGAAGTCAGGAGATCGAGACCAAACTGGCTAACACGGTGAAACCCCGTCTCTACTAAAAATACAAAAAATTAGCCGGGCGTGGTGGCGGGCGCCTGTAGTCCCAGCTACTCGGGAGGCTGAGGCAGGAGAATGGCGTGAACCCGGGAGGCGGAGCTTGCAGTGAGCCGAGATCGCACCACTGCACTCCAGCCTGGGCGACAGAGCAAGACTCCGTCTCGAAAAAAAAAAAAAAAACAAGAGTCTTACCACTCCCTGCCAGGACCTAGCCTCACCTGCTGGTTTTCCATTTCAGAGTACACAGTCATTAATGAAGCCTGCCCTGGAGCAGAGTGGAATATCATGTGTCGAGAGTGCTGTGAATATGATCAGATTGAGTGCGTCTGCCCCGGAAAGAAGGAAGTCGTGGGTTATACCATCCCTTGCTGCAGGAATGAGGAGAATGAGTGTGACTCCTGCCTGATCCACCCAGGTGAGTGGAATGGGAGACTTCAGGTTGCCTTCATGTTGTTGGAGGTAATAAACAGGAACAGGCTGAACACCTGAATTCTAGCAGGCAGCCATCAGGAGGCTGTGGTGTCATGATTATGAAAAGTGACACAATTCAGCCCATTCTAACTAAAGGCACAGGAATAAAAGGAGTCAGTACTCTTTTCAGTGTTAAACTTGTAAAACTTTGAATTCACTCACTCATCCATTTAACAAGCTGACTGAGCAGCTTTATGTACCATGTCAGGTACTGGGAATACAATGATAAAACAAAAGACACACTTCCGGCATTCCCAGAGCTTATAGCCTGGGGGGATATGGAGAACAGGCAGCTACCATATAGTGTAGTAAGTGCTATGATAGAGAAGCATGGGGTACTATGGCAACATGGATGGGAATGGGGGCAGGTGGGAGGAAAGTCAGTGAAGAATTACTAGAGAAGTTGGTGAGCACGCTGATGGGAGAAGCAGACTAAACAAGGTGAGGGGGATGGGGAGGAGAAGTCAAGCCACAGAGGATAACATGTGCCAAGGTCCTGTGGCAAGAGGAAGCATGGGTTTTGGGAGATACAAGTAGTACAGTCCGGCAGGAGAAATGTGTATGTGATGAGAGACCTGGGTAGATGGAGAGAGGGAGGGAGAAGGAGAGGGAGAGTGAGAGGGAATTAATGAATGAGAAAAGATTAAGAAAGCAATCTGAAGGGAGGAACAAGAGCCAGATCCTGAAGTGCTTTGCAAACTGTGCTTCAAAGTTGAGGCTATGTACTGAAGATATTTTGGTAATATTGGAAATCTTTTAGTAAAGAAGGGAAAGCAGATTTTTCTCTTTAGCTGTAGTATGGGGAAAGGATTGGAGGACACGCATGACTAGAGGCAGGCTAGAAATATGGGGACCTTAATAAAGGTAGAAGCTCTATGGATGGTGAGAGGTAGAGGGATTTGGGATCTGAGAGTGGAATTGACCACACATTGGGATCTATTGGGTGGGATAGGAGAGGGAAGCGATGAACAGAGTCAAGTCTGATGCTCTGGCTTCTGAGCTGGACATTTGGGAAATGGTCCTGGTGATATGAATGTGTCTTTGGATGAAATGAGACCTTCTAGTGATTACTTCTTTGTGGTGATTATTGACCTTCCGATATCTCCCACTTGATATGTACAGTCAAAATGCTACATTTTAAAATCAATTGATATAGTTTCTTTCTGTGTTGTGTGATGTCACCTATTTGATACACAAATAGGTTTGTTGTTTTTATGTGTTTTCTATATTTGAAAACACAAGCAAATGTGTATATACATACATATTTTCCCCTTCTTACACAAAAGATAGCGTATTATAAGCATTGCTAACCATCTTGCTTTTTTCTCTTATTATTTTTTGAGGCAGGGTCTCACTCTGTTGCCCAGGCTGGAGTGCAGTGGCTCAATCATGGCTCACTGCAGCCTCTGCCTCCTAGGCTCAGATAATCCTCCCACCTCAGCCTCCTGAGTAGCTGGGACTACAGCACGTGCCACCATGCCTGAGTAATTTTTGTATTTTTTTGTAGAGATGGAGTTTCCCCATGTTGCCCAGACTTGTCTCGAACTCCTGTGCTCCAGTGATCTGCCTGCCTCAGCGTCCCTAAGTGCTGGGATTACAGGCATGAACCCTGGTGACTAGCCTTGCTTTTATCTCTTAACAATATATGCTGGAGGTCACTCTCCGTCAGTATGAAGCCATGTTCTTCATTTGTTTGTATGGTTGCATGTAACTGGATTGTGTGGATTACCATCGTTTATGAATATATTCCATCCTTTTGCTGTTAACAATACTACAGTGACTGCCCTTAGGCATACATCATTTAGTATTTTTGCGGTATATCTTCGAGGTAGATTCCTAGGAGAGGGATCGCTGGGTCAAAGGGGCATACTTATGTCACTTCCCAGCCTTGCTTTGCCATGTTTTCTCCATACTTTTGGCATTTTTCCCCGCAGTGTGTGAGAGTACTGTTTTCCCTAAGCCTTGCAACAGAATGTGTCATTTTGGATGTTTGCCGGTCTCATAGATGGGATCTCAGATGGCTTCAGTTTACATTTCTGTCATTATGATAGACAATGATCTCTCTGCTGGTGACAGTGGAGCAGGAGGATCAGGGCCCAGGGGCACCAATGGCAGGGATGTCAATGGTGACTTCTAGTAGCATCTGGTGGCACACCAGGGTCCTCATTGGGCCTGTGTGGCTTCCTGTAGTTCTAGGCTGTATAGCCCTGCATTTGGTCCCCTGGCCCTTCTAGCAACTTTGTGAACTCTCTAGTGTCTTTTTTTCCTTTTTAATTGTTACATAGTATTTGTACATGTTTATGGGGTACGTGTGATATCTTGTTACTTGCATAGAATGTGTAATGATCAAGTCAGAGTATTTAGGGTATCCATCACCCTGGGTATTTATTATTTCTATATTTAGTGTCTTTTTAGCATAGCCTTGTTCATCTTAATCACCAGGCTAGTGTCTGTGGCTTACATCTAAGCACTCTGATGTGACTATGCTAAGAAAGAGAGTTGGCCAGGGCTGTTGATATGGTTTGGCTCTGTGTCCGCCCCCCACCCCCCCAACCTCATCTTGAATTGTAGTACTCCCCACAGGTCGTGGAAGGGATCTGGTGGGAGGTAATTGAATCATGGGAGCAGGTCTTTCCCATGCTATTCTTGTGATAGAGAATAAGTTTCACGAGATCTGATGGTTTTATAAATGGGAGTTCCCCTGCACACATTCTCTTGCTTGCCACCATGGAAGACATGATTTTGCTTCTCATTTGCCTTCCACCATGATTATGAGGCCTCCCCAGCCATGTGGAACTGTGAGTCAGTTAAACCTCTTTCCTTTACAAATTAACCAGTCACAGGTATGTCTTTATTAGCAGTGTGAGAACAGACTAAGACAGCTGCTAGGGGCAGACTCAGTCCATTTGCCTCCTTAGCAGTGATGAGATAGGGAGTTAAAGAGGGGGAATTGGCATGTGAGTGAAGATAGTCTTTGGAAGGCACAGTGACCCTGCAGGGACCCATTTATGGGTCACATGACTACTGGAATTTGACAAATCATACAGTCATATCTCAATATCCACAAGGGACTGTTTCCACAACCCCTGCAGATACCAAAATCCACAAATGCTCAAGTCCCTCAGTTGGCCCTATGGAACTCCAGGACTCTGCATCCTGTGAATACTGTATTTTTTTAGCCATGGTTGGTTGAATCCATGCATGTCAAACCTGTGAATACAGAGGGCCAACTGTATTAGCCACTCATCTTCTCTGATAGAAGGGGACACTGGAAGAAGGGAAGCAAAATCAGGATGGTGTGGAAAGAGAGGACTATGAGTCTGTCTCCTATAGTAATCACGTATATACACTACAGCCCAAGGAAAACCTAATTTCAGCTGAAAGCAAAGAAGTATACTATCAGCTCAAAGAAACACTGTTTATCTCAAGAAATTCAGAAGCTTGGATTAGCCATTCCTTCCTTCCTTCATTCACTCAAATAATATTTATTGAACACTTACTCTGTGCAAGCCACTGTATGGTGCTGTGGATACAATGGTGGACAACATGCAGTCCTTGACTTAAGTCTATTATGGGAAAACACATAATAGGCTGTTAAAATTGAGCATGCTATATGCAGTGGCAGGGATAAGAGTTCATATTTTGTATTATAGATACTATGTGCAGGCACTTTACTTGTGTTAATTTAATTAAAAATTAAAACAGTCTGAAGAGGAGATACGATGTTTAATCCCAGGGTTAGGCCATTTTCACATTGCTATAAAGAAATACCTGAGACTGGATAATTTATAAGAAAAGAGGTTTAATTGGCTTACGGTTCTGCAGGCTGTACAGATAGGATGGTGGCATCTGTTTCTGGGGAGGCCTCAGGCAGCTTTTACTCATCAAGGAAGGTAAAGCATGAGTGAAAGTAGGAGCACAAGAGAAGGGGGAGGTGCCACACAGTTTTAAACAAGATCTCAAGAGAACTCATTCACTATCACAAGTACAGTACCAAGGGGATGGTGCTAAACCATTCATGAGAAATCCACTCCCATGGGCCGGGTGCGGTGGCTCACGCCTGTAATCCCAGCACTTTGGGAGGCCGAAGTGAGCAGATCATGAGGTCAAGAGATCGAGACCATCCGGGCCAACATGATGAAACCCTGTCTTTACTAAAAATACAGAAATTAGCTGGGCATGGTGGCACGCACCCGTAGTTCCAGCTACTCAGTAGGCTGAGGCAGGAGAATCACTTGAACCCGGGAGGCGGAGGTTGCAGTGAGCTGAGATTGCGCCACTGCACTCCAGACTGGGTGACAGAGCAAGACTCTGTATAAAAAAAAACACCACTCCCATGATCCAATCACCTCCCACCAGGCCCCACCTCCAACATTGGGGATTACATTTCAACATGAGCTTTGGGTGGGGACACAGATCCAAACCATATCACCCAGTTTGACAAATGAGGACACTGAGTCACAGAAAGCTTAAACAGTTTGCCCAAGGATACACAGCTGCACAATGGCAGAGGCAGAACTTAGTTCTCTATTTTGTTAAGTGGGATTGAATCATTTGTACTTTTTCTCACGACCCCCCTCTCCCTCAAGAGGCCATGTTTTTAAACTGGTTCTTGTTGGAGAATCACACAAACCCCTCTGGTGTGGCCTGCTGGTTGGGGGGAGCCCAACGCATTCCAGGGTGAGCCTATTGTTAGACAGGAGAGTCGTTTCCAATGGCATGCTTTCATTACGGAAGTAGATGACAGGAAGATATTTACTGTCTATTATGAAATTCAAAAGTAAGTTATAAAAACAATGTACCATAAGTAATATAAGTCTAATTTAAAACATGTATGTGTATATAGGCAGAGAAAGACTGTTAGCAATAGCTTGGGTGATGGGGTTTTAGATATTTTTTATTTAATTCTTTTGGCTGGTCTAAATTTTCTAAAAATTCCACAATAAACATGTAACATTTATACAAAAGACTCTATATTGATAGATTCTTCCTTTTCCTGCAGGCAATTTCATGTTACTTGAAAACACCAGCCACTACCTGGGATACTCGTTGAGACCACCCTTCTAAACTCCCCAGTCTGAATTCTGGTGCCTCTAGCAGTTTCCTTGAGATGAAAGATTCTTCCTCTGGGCTCTGACACCTTTCTAGGCCCAGATGCTCTTAGTTGAGACAGGGCCCTGAGAAGGTGCAGTTGCGCTCCCATGCAGCTGATCAGAACCCGCAATTGCTTTGGCCTAACACTCCTCTTCTTGGGAATGTTTCAGGTTGTACCATCTTTGAAAACTGCAAGAGCTGCCGAAATGGCTCATGGGGGGGTACCTTGGATGACTTCTATGTGAAGGGGTTCTACTGTGCAGAGTGCCGAGCAGGCTGGTACGGAGGAGACTGCATGCGTAAGTAGAACTTGACCTAGCTCCATCTCTAGTGCACAGTGTCTTAAAGTCTCAGCTTACAATGGACCAAAATTTATCTCCTTGGAATCTGAGTTTTGGAAAGCCTGCAGCCAGAGGGCTTTCTAGGTAAAACTATAAAAACAAAGATGGGTTTCCATCTGCAAGGTGTGGATTGTGAACATTTGTTTGAATTCTTGGCCACAGGAGGTTTATGTCTACTCTTCAATCTCCTCTTTCTAAGTGAGGCCAAGGCTTTCTGCTCTGTGCATTCCAGAAGCAATTGCATGGTAGCCTTGGTCGGCAAACAGTGAATAAGTCTTCAGAAATGTTGTCTGTAGTGCACTGTACATATGAATTTCTGTTGGTAAATTTCTTGAATCCTGAATTAAATTCCTGGAACCCACAGCAAATTGCTAGCATGCCTTTTGTCCGAGGAAAGAGATTCTTTCTGGGATCTGCTTGATCTAAAAGAATTACTTAGTTTTTATTAGAGTTCTGTGAGTTTCAATAGTTCTTTGAAAATGGAGTGGAAATCTAATCTCTCATTCAGTCCAAGATTCCCCTCTGCAGTGCCCTGATTGATGAATGTCCCTCTGAGAGTCTGTATCTCAAGCAATGTACAAATTGCTTTTATTTCACTAACTTATTCCATATGCTTCCAACTTGAATCAGAAGCAGTTAGAATGGTCTTACAGTCTAATTTTACTCCTATGAATGCTATTTCCAGTTTACAGAGATGGAGGATGGAGTGTGGTTGGTATCTTTGACTGATAAAATATGTACTGAAATACCATCAGTTTCAAGACTCTGTGGCTAAGGATGAGTATATTGTCTGCAGCTGAGAAGCTCAACTATACCAGGAGGAGAAGGGGCTTGTTGGCACTTCCGGGTGAACTGGGGAGTTCAGTTATCCATAATACAGATACTTTTAAAGTGTTGCTCTTGGTTGCTGATTTAAAACTTCGATGCCATTTTAGGCAGTTTCTAGTAAATTTAATTCAGTACCTGGCAGATTATGTTCCAGGTAGGTTAGCTGCAAGATTTAACCCTGGTCTTCTTTGGCAGCTGTTCTATGGAGACTGTATTGCATAATGAGCAGAATACAAGCTCTAGAATGAAACAAACCTGGGTTTAAATAATGTTTTTGTCTGTCACTGCCAGTATGACCTTGGACAAGTCATCTATCCTTGCTAATATCAGTGTCCTTTCATAGAAAAGGAGAATAATGCTACCTATCTCATAAGGTTGATTTGAGGATTAAGTGAGATAATGTGTGTGAAGCACTTAGTGCTCCGACAATAGTAAAAGCTCAATTAATGCAATAAATATATCACTGTTACCCTATATGCTCCTTAATTACTGAATTGTTAGGTGATTCAGAAATAAAACTACTCTTCTTCCTTTCATTTCTTTTCCTTTCTTCCGAGATGGGGTCCTACTGTGTTGCCCGGGCTGGCCTCAGATTCCTGTGCTCGAGCAATCCTCCTGATTCAACCTCTCAAGTAATGGGGACTACAGGCACATGCCACCATGCCTGACAAAACTACTTTGAATAATAGTTTGAGATAGTCGTAATTAGAGCTGTAGTGCACAGCTTTAGATTTCACATTGACCTTTGGATTATGGAGGATCACTCTGGGTTTTTCCCTGCTTTAGATCATACGGAAGAGTGCTCTTTCTCTGTGCACATGAAAGGGAAAGGGGGATTTGATGGGGTTGGAGTGGTAGGCAGGAGTGTGATCACGCCTTTGATATGGTTTGGCTGTGTCCCCACCCAAATCTCACCTTGAACTGTAATAATCCCCATGTGTCAAGGGTGGGGCAAGGTGGAGATAATTGAATCATAGGGGTACTTTCCTCCATACTGTTCTCATGGTAGTGAATAAGTCTCACGAGATCTGATGGTTTTATAAACAGGAGTTCCCCTGCATAAGCTCTCTTGCCTGCTGCCATGTAAGATGTGCCTTTGCTTCTCTCTTGCCTTCCACCATGATTGCGAGGCCTTCCCAGCATGTGGAATTGTGAGTCCATTAAACCTCTTCCCTTTACAAATTACCCAGTCTCAGGTATGTCTTTCTTAGCAGTGTGAGAACAGATTAATACAGCCTTGTAGGTAGGTAAGCTAGGTAAGGAATTTAGATGCTGTTCCAAGTGCAGTGGGGAACCAAGGAAGAGTGGTGAAGTAGAGGATGGACCACGTGCTCTGAGAACTAGCTAAGAGAACAGTTAATGACAGGGAGAGGGAGGGAAAGTTTCAGACAGGAAGTGAAGGTTGAGCTATGCCTTTGCTCATTAGTTGGCAGAACAGGAAGATATTTCAGGGAGAGGGATAGCATGGTCAGGGTGTGAAAATGCAAGGTGTGTTCAAGGAAGCATGTGACATGAGGTGTGATTAGAGCAAGGTGATGGTCTTGGGGTGGCAAGCCCTGACTGTGAAGGGCATAGTGTGCCAGGGCTCAGAGCTTAGACATGGTTCTGAGATGATGGATGGTTTAATCTGGGGAGTACCATTTGACAGATAACTCTTGTAGCATAACTCCGCTGGAGTGGAGGAAGACCATATCCAAAGGTAGCCATTAGGAGTGCGATTGAAGTGCTTCAGGGGATGAAGAAGGGAGACTAGAGTGAGAAGAGCTTAAAGGAAGAAGTGACAGGACTCGAGACTCACTGAAGGTTGGGGTAAGGAATCTCAAGAGTTTGCCTTTCAAATTCTTAGTTTGATCAACTGTCTAGAAGTTGATGCTGTTAAGTGAATAATAAAAGGGAAGAGGTTTGGTGGGGGAAAGAAGGTGAGTTCCACCTGAGTTAAGTTGGAATTTGGACATCTATAAGAGAGCCTGCAGACAGTAGGAAATAAGTGTCTGGAGATCAAGAGAATTTTGGAGACTTGAGATATGCATATGGCTGTTATAGATGGAAGCATGAGGTGAACAGAGCACCATGGGCAGAGGAAATAGCAATAGATGTAAAAGGAAAGGAAGAGAAAACCAGGAAGGAGATGGGAAAAGATAGAGAGATAGGAGGAGAACCAGGAAGGAGTAGGGTTCTGGAAGCTGGGGGCAGTGTTTCAAAGGCAGAAAGGTCACATAGGATGAAGGCAGTAAAGAGGATTTTGTATTTGATGGCGAGCATGCGATTGGTGACCTGAGCAATAGCAGTTTCATATAAAGATTTGGCGGGGCGCAGTGGCTCATGCCTGAAAGCCCAGCACTTTGGGAGGCCAAGGCAGGTGGATTACTTGAGCCCAGAAGTTCGAGACCAGCCCGAGCAACATGGTGAAACCCTGTCTCTACAAACAATACAAAAATTAGTCATGCCACTGCCACTCTAGCCTGGGCAGAGTGAGACAGTTTCCAAAAAAAAAAAAAAAAAAGGCAAGATTTGAAGTGTGAAAAATGGACATAAAGAATACAGACAACTTTTAAATAAGCTTAATCAAGCAAGGAAGGGGAGAATTAAGGTGATAGTTTATACGAGTAAATAAACAGCTGTGGAAAAATACCAATTTAGATGGGAAAGGCTGGGTGCAGTGGCTCATACCTGTAATCCCAGCACTTTGGGAGGATGAGGCAGTCAGGTTACTTGAGGACAAGAGTTCAAGGCCAGACTGATCAACAAAACAAGATTCTGTCTCTACACAATATTAAAAAAATTCAGCCAGGCATGGTGGTGCATGCCTGTAGTTCTAGCTACTCAAGAGACTGAGGAGGGAGAATCACTTCTGCAGCCAAGGATTTTGAAGCTGCAGTGAGCTATGATTGCACCACTGCATTCCAGCCTGAGCAACAGAGCAAGACCTCATCTCTGTCTCTCTCTCTCTCTCTCAAAAAAAAAAAAAAAAAAAAGATGGGAAAGGGTTAAACAGGTTTTAAGCTAATGTGAGTGAAGTGTCAGTAGGAGAGATTAAAGATATTAGAGTAAGACTAACTGAAGAAGTTAAGACCGTGTTATCCTGAAGGAGAAGAACTTCCTATGAGATCAAGAACAAAAGTGAGAGTTAAAGGAGAGGGAGTTTCCTTTTCTGTCCTAGGCTGAGACAGGAGGAAAAGAATTATTTATAGGTAGCCTATCTTGTTTGTTAGTAATTATACGGTAGGAACTGTGCTGAGCACTTTATGTGCCATGTCTTGTTTTATCTATACGATCATCCTATGAAAATACATACTCCCACTTTATCGATAATGAAACTGAGGCTCAGAGCTGTGAAGTAACTTGCCTGAGGCCATACACTTTGGGGTAAAGCCCAGGACGATTCCAGATCGCTTACTCTTGTTCTTAACCACAGTCCTGGTCTGCCTCCCGCTGGTGAGTTCCTGTTTTCTCTGGGAAGTAGGGAGTGAAATCTCTGCTGAGGATGAGTAGAAGTGAGGTTGGGGCTTGAAAGTACCAAAGGTTTGGGGCAGCCACTTGAGGAACAAGAAAAGACACCAGCTGGTGTTAAGCTTAAAGCATGTCCAAGCAAGACGGAGGACCCAGTTGAAGCCAGAGTTCTTAGGGAGGTGATGCAGTCAGTTAGGACGTTGGCTGATGCTCTCTGGAAGTGCAGTAGCAGAAGGGAGTAAAACCAGTTGTTTTGTTGATCCAAGAATAAGCTGAGACATGACTGACCAAGGATCCCAGTTGGGAAGGACATGAAACCAGAAAGAGCCTGGTAGAGGGAGAATAGGGACAGGAGGTCTGAAGTGGAAAAGCAGGCTTGGTGGTAATAAAGTAGTGGAACACATAGGTGGAAGGGGTATTATGGTCAGAGAGTAGAGTTTCTAACTTGAAGCTTTCAGGGATGGTGGTGATAAAGTGTTCAGTTTTTTTTTTTTTCTGGGTAACTAACAATCTCAAAGGACAAATATTTGCTCTTTCTCATGGGTCTGTGAGTTGGCAGGCGTTCCACTGATTTCAACTGGGCTGGCCTGGGTTGGTTGTGCTCCAGGCTGCAGGGCTCAGGCAGAAGGGACAGCAACCATCAGGGGATGCTTTTCTCAGGGTGGGTCGCAGAAGCACAAGAGGTCAAGCCAAAAACACAGGTGCACATAAGGCCTCTGCGCACATCACACTCACCCATATTCCACTGGCCAAAAGAAGTCACATGGCTAAGTTCCCAATGAGTGAAGTAGGGAAGTATATGCCATCCCAAAGGAAGAGGGGTGGATAAATATTTCTAAACAATACTCCAGTCACTCCATGTGAGTAAGGGGGTTTGTTCAGGGTGCAGGGGACAGGAGGGAAAGAATATTTGCACGCAAGAAGCCAATACAGCAAATGGTAACAAAACAAGGATAGCAGTCACCCAAATGTTATGAAACAGAAAATATTAATATTCAGAAATCCTGAGCATGTGTCTTTTTAAATAGCACCTACTGGTCAAATCTTGGGTTGCACCTTGGTGTAAGACGCTGTTTATGGAGCCTCATTGGTTGAGCTGGTAATCGTGTCCATTTGAGGGTCCAGGCTTTCTCAAGGACAGCAGAACTGGCTCAGAGCAACCAGTCTATCACCTAGGCTGTTGAGAGAGCTCACACCTTCATTCATTAATCTACCCATCCAGTCAAAAGATATTTCTTGAATGGATGCTTCTAGGTGCTGGATGTGCAATGATAAGCCAGACAGACATGGTCTCTGACATCTTAGAGCTTGCGCTTTAGAGAGGAGATTTTTTTTAAAGTTAAAAAAATAGAGTGTGGTCAATGCTTTGAGATTAAAAAAACAAACTAATGGTCAGATTCTATCCGATCTGTGTTGGTTCAGTTTTGCTTGTTCAATTACATTATGCTTGTTCTGAAAGCCTCATTCCACACAGTGTATGTTACCACTGCCATGAGCACTGATGGAGCATTTCTTATGGAGCACTGGGCTGGTCACCAGGAAACACAATGATTCTGCAATGAGTTTACAATCCATCTGTGAAAACAGTGCTTGACCATAAGAAGACATCAATATGATGTCATTAGGTTCTTATCACCCTCGCCTCATACTGGCACTAAATAAATGTCTAGGGAATTCATAGGAAGAAGTAATTCATTTCACTCTTTGTTGAATGCCTGCCTGGTGCTGAGCACTATGCCGCCCGCCTATGTTAAGGGTGGCTTGTGCATTGCTGGCTGGAGTCCCATGGCAGTGCAAGCATTTTCCCACTAGATGGCGCCCAAGCGATCCTTACAGACAACGTTATCCTGAAGGCACTTCCTTCCGCGTGTCTCTGAAGAGCCTGGGCATTTTTTTTTCCTGAGTACCGTACAGAGCCGTAGAAGGAGGGAGGAGTGGCGGGCAAGTGCCAGAAGGATCAGAGCTGTTTTATATGTGAGTTAGAGAGCATCTGGCACTGAACAGATGCAGTAGCACCTTTGTTTGCTCACTGTCCTTGACAATGTTTGTATTACTAACCTAATTAATGACAACCTTAAAATTCATTATGGAATTGATTCATGTATAACCATTGGCAGGTTGTATTATCCAGGAGGATGGGCAAACGGCCTGAGGCTATTGAGTCCGGGAGAGAACTCATTCACATCTTTCTGCCCAGGAAAGTTTGGTTTAGTAATCTCAGAATATCCAGACTAGGAGCTACTGGCACTTTATTGCCATTAAAAAAAAGAGCTGTTCTTTCTACCTTTCTCTACTTTTTAATGTAAAAACTTCAATTCTACAGAGAGTTGAAAGAATAGTATACATCCATATGCTCCTTTCCAGGATTCGCCACTTTTTATCATTCTCCAACATCTGACTCTCTCTCTCTCTTTTTCTGCACTATGAGACTCATGAATTTTAATTTTTTTCTGTTTCATAGTGTTATCATAATTTTTCTTTTGATGCTTAGATTGTCTCAGATTTGGCCCTTTAAGCTGGCTGCACCTCACTGCTCCTTGAGCACTTACTTGCATTCTGCCCCTGACCCTCAAATGTTTTAAGTTCACCTTGATTTTCTATGCCCAGGTCTTGAAACAAGCGATTTCTCCCTGCATCCTGGTTTCTCATAGTGGGAAATTGTATTTAGGAACTGCGATTTGGGTGCTGGCTATTAGAGGTGCTGATATCCAAAGTCGAAACCAAGGCTTCCTCTTAGGGTTTCTTAAACTCAAAAGTTGAGTTCTGAAGTGGAACCACTCTGCTGACTTCCACTGCTGACCACCGGACTGGTGCTGGTTTAGCTTGGCCCTAGGCTGAGTTCCTTGGCTATCAAAAAAGATGAGCAGCAGGAGGGCGCAAAAGCGACCCAGAATGCCACACTTCTAGCTGGCATGGCAGTGTTCCCAGCCTTTCAGTCCCTGAAGGATACTGGGCATCTAAGGAGGTTAGGAAAGCAACCCAGATGAGAGGATTTATGGGGAGAGATTATAGGTCCTTAATACATTTATCTTCTTAGTCATATTTTGGACAGAGGCAGAGAAACAGAGGAACTGGCCATAAGCCATGCCCAAAAATGTTTGTAGGGCGAGTTATCAGAGAGGAAGAGGATTTGTGCAGGCTGGTTCCTGAGCCATAAGCAGGAATGATTAAGAGCAATCTTAAGGGGAGTGGGGAGAAGGCTTACAAAGCTGTATGTTACTGACTTTCGGGGCTGCCCTCCAGGGGAGCTGCGGAATCGCCTAGGGTGGAGTCACTGAAAGCTGCCTCATCTCGCTCCAGCCTTTTGTGTCCTGATGCTCCCAGAAAAAGAACAATGCCCAGGTTGATTCAAACTGGGGATGGTATTAGGTGGCAGTTAGCAGCCTGGGCTTGGATTTTAATCTCTGTTCCTTTCCTGGCTTTGGGCAAAGTTACCCAATCTTTGTGAATCTCAGTTTCCTCATTTACAAAATTGGGATCCTCATAGTGGCCTTGAGAGTTTTTGTGAAGACTAAGTGAAGAACTGTCTATAAATCCCTTAATATGGAGTCTGGTATATAGTAAGAGCTCAATAAATGGTGGATGGAGTCTGGTATATAGTAAGTGCTCAATAAATGGTGGCTGCTATTCTTATAATCCAGAGCCATGAAATGAGCTCTATTTGTTACTTGTTGTTTTGGGTGGCAGGGGAAGAAATCAATATAGGGCCAGAGAAGGAAGATAATAAAAGAGAAGCCTTTAAGGTTAAAGAATACACACTGGACACAAGGAGGTAGTCTTCACCAGACAAAGTATTGTATGGCAAATAGTATTTTATATTTTACGTGCTGAAGCTCTTTGACCACAGAGAATTAATGTTGAAACCTTTGCAGAGGATTTTATGTTGTTAAAGAACTCATCAATCATAGCTCAGCTTCTGGTGAAGGTATAGAAGGATGTGAAAGACCTTCCCTCCTGCTCAAACAGTAAGAAATCACTAGATTAAACCAAAGAAAATAACAATTTTCATTAAAACCATAATATGTCTGTGAATATGAAATCTAAAAGAATTTAAACTCTAGAGGGGTGAATTCTTCCAGGATGAGCAAGAGATTCGGGATGCTTCATACTTGAAGGCAGCTGCTGAGGTTGGGGGCAGGGCAAGTGTAGGAAGGGGCCTACCAGAAAAGGAGGAGAGGAAGCCAGGAAAACTTTTGAATCTATGGGCTGACCAGTTGAACTTAAATCTAGAGGAGACCCCAAGGCAAAGACAATCCTCTCCACCAAGTATTTTATTAAATGGAATTTGGCTGTGCAAGCAGAGGCTAGAATGAGGCTACGAAGCAGGAGATCTTGGGATGTTGTCATCTTGCAGCTTCATAAGCTTGTGGTCTCAAAGTCTCACAGTCTCATGGGCTCACAGCTTCCCAGTCTTGTAGTCACGGGAGTGCAGGAAGCTGGGGGAAGGAGGAGATGAAAATCAAAGAGAGATTTCCTTAGGTTTATGGGGTTTGAATTTCAAGGCTCTTCTGGTGAGGTTATAGCTTCAGTCCTGCCCCAAATCAGCTTAACCCTTGATTGGGTCAAACTGATTCATCCCTGATCAGTTCTTCTACCAGCCTAATAGAGGAGAGGGCATTTCCAATCAAAGGAAACAATAGATCTTCTGTTGTGAACAAGCAAGAAAATAAGATCTACATTCAAGAGAACAACCAGTCGAAAGAAATACAGCATGGGTGATGAAATAGAAATTTTCAAATAAGAAACTTTTACGTAACTTTAAAATAAATGCACTAAAAGATTGACAGGAAAAGATGACTATAATGGATGAAGACATGAAAAATCCACAAAATCAATGAGCAAAAATCACAAACATTCCTATACACCAACTATAGACAAGCAGAGAGCCACGTCATGAATGAACTCCCATTCACAATTGCTACAAAGAGAACAAAACACCTAAGAATACAGATAACAAGGGACGTTAACTACCTCTTCAAGGAGAACTACAAACCACTGCTCAAGGAAATGAGAGAGGACATAAACACGTGGAAAAACATTCCATCCTCATGGATAGGAAGAATCAATATTGTGAAAATGGCCATACTGCCCAAAGTATTTATAGATTCAATGTTATTCCCATCAAACTACCATTGACATTCTTCACAGAATTAGAAAAAAATTACTTTAAATGCCATATGGAACCAAAAAAGAACTCATACAGCCAAACCAATCCTAAGCAAAAAGAACAAAGCTGGAGGCATAATACTACCTGACTTCAAACTATACTACAAGGCTACAGTAATCAAAATAGCATGGTACTGGTGCCAAAACAGACATATAGACTAACGGAACAGAACAGAGACCTCAGAAAAAACACCACACATCTACAATCATCTGATCGCCAACAAACCTGATAAAAACAAGCAATGAGGAAAGGATTCCCTGTTTAATAAATGGTGCTGGGAAAACTGGCTAGCCATATGCAGAAAACTCAAACTGGACCCCTTCCTTACACCTTATACAAAAATTAACTCAAGGTGGATTAAATACTTAAATGTAAAGCCCAAAACTATAAAAACCCTAGAAGAAAACATAGGCAACACCATTCAGGACATAGGCATGGGAAAAGACTTAATGACGAAAATGCCAAAAGCAATTGCAACAAAAGCTAAAATTGACAAATGGGACCTAATTAGACTAAAAAGCTTCTGCACAGCAAAAGAAACTATCATCAGAACAAACAAGCAACCTACAGAATGGGAGAAAATTTTTGTAATCTACCCATCTGACAAAAGTCTAATATCCAGAATCTACAAGGAACTTAAACAAATTTACAAGAAAAAAACAAACAACCCCATCACAAAGTGGGCAAAAGATATGAACAGACACTTCCCAAAAGAAGACATTTATGGCCGGGCAAGGTGGCTCATGCCTGTAATACCAGCACTTTGGGAGGCTGAGGCGGTGGATCACTTGAGATCAGGAGTTTGTCACCAGCCTGGCCAACATGGTGAAACCCTGTCTCTACTAAAAATACAGAAATTAGCTGGGTGTGGTGGCATGCATCTGTACTCCCAGCTACTTGGGAGGCTGAGGCAGGAAAATTGTTTGAACCCGGGAGGTGGAGGTTGCAGTGAGCTGAGGTCATGCCACTGCACTCCAGCCTGGGCAATGGAGCAAGAATCTGTCTCAAAACAAACAAACAAAACAAGAAGACATTTATGTGGCCAACAAACATACGAAAAAAAGCTTAACATCACTGATTATTAGAGAAATGCAAATTAAAAACACAATGAGATACTATCTCATGCCAGTCAGAATGGTGATTATTAAAAAGTCAAGAAATGATAGATGCTGGTGAGGCTGTGGAGAAATAGGATAGCTTTTAAACTGTTGGTGGGAATGTAAATTAGTTCAACCATTGAGGAAGACAGTGTGGTGATTCCTCAAGGATCTAGAACCAGAAATACTATTTGACCCAGCAGTTCCATTACTGGGTATATACCCAAAGGAATATGAATCTTTCTACTATACAGACATATGCACATGTATGTTTATTCCAGCACTATTTACAATAGCAAAGACATGGAACCAACCCAAATGCCCATCAGTGATAGACTGGATAAAGAAAATGTGGTATATAATATACCATGGAATACTATGTAGCCATAAAAGGAATGAGATCATGTCCTTTGCAGGGACCTGGATGAAGCTGGAAGCCATCATCCTCAGCAAACTAACACAGGAACAGAAAACCAAACACCGCATGTTCTCACTCATAAGTGGGAGCTGAACAATGAGAATACATGGACATAGGGAGGGAAACACACACCAGAGCCTGTCAGGGCCTGGGGAGTGAGGGGAGGGAGAATATCAGGACAAATATCTAATGCATGCAGGGCTTAAAACCTAGATGATGTGTAGATAGGTGCAGCAAACCACCATGGCACATGTATTCCTATGTAACAAACCTGCATGTTCTGCAAATGCATCCTGGAATTTAAAGTGAAATAATAAAAAAAAAGAAAAATTCAGGAGAGATTTGAAAAGTATTTTAAAGAACAAAATGGAAACCCTAGCACTGAAAAATACAATACAAAGAAAGCAACTGGAAATCCTAGAACTGAAAAAATGCATTATCTGAAATAAAACAAAAATTCATTGGAGGGGATTAATGGCCTATTGGTCAAAATAGAAGAAAAGATCAGGGAACTTAAAGACAGTTCAATAGAAATCAACCAAACTGAAGCCCAGGGAAAAGAGACTGAAAGTATTTAGCAATCTTAACTCTTTGTGCTACCCTAGCCAGACCCTGTCCATTGAGTTGTATTAGCAGGGCTATTTCCATGTGAGTGTTCTGTGATAACCCTGGCAACTTGGGGGAAGAAAGACTTTCTGCAGCAAAGTGGTAGATGCTATTCTTTCTGAACAACCATTTTTTCAACTGAATGGGCAGGCCATTTGACATGGGGTGGTGGGGAGGGGCTTTAAAAATGGTTTGTTTGGACAGAAATAAGTTCGAATTGGTTTTTTGGTCTAACCATTCATTCAGTTAGTAGTTATGGTAATTGAGCACTGACTTGATGGACACAGAGGTATAAACAGGACAGATCATATCCCTGCTGTCATGGAACTGCGTCATGGGGGAGAGAGACAATTCAATAAACAATCATAGAGTCAGGTGGACTGGGGTTATAGGTCAACTCACAGGCTGAGCTGAGGACTTGTCATTGTTCCTGATGAACACCTGAGCCCCTGATAAAAGCCAACACTCAGTACTTACTATGAACCAGGCATTGTTTGGAGTACCTTCCTGTACTGACTCATTTAATCCCCATTGCAACCCTTGTCACAGCCATGTGACAGATGAAGACACTCAGGCACAGAGGGATAAATAACTTTTCTACTGTCATACAACTTGTAAGTGGCAGAGCCAAGATGCAAATTCAGAAGCCACCTCCAGAGCCCCTTCTATGCTTTCCACGAAACCATCTCTTGATGTGAGAGGCCCTTGGGGTCTTCATCATCCAAGCCTTGGCTCTGCTATCACTCTCTGGGATGCTAAGCCTGATGGGTTTAGGGTTCTAGCCAGTGATGAGATGAGGCTCTCATGAGCCCTGGAGCAGTGGGTCAGAACCTGAGCTGTCCCCTGTGATTCCTGGACCAAAACAGTCAGTGCCTCAGATCCAGACAAGACTCGAGAAAAATAACAATATTTGTTGCCACTTATTGAGCATTTGTATGTACCAGGTGCTGTGCTAAGTGCTTTACATACAATATCTCATTTAATCCCTAAGACAAGTGAGAAAAACACATTGTTGTATGTGTTTTTTTCCAAATGAGAGATCTTGGCTCAGAAAATATAGTGGCCTTTTTTAGAGTCACACAACTAGTAAGTGTCCGAACTAAGATTCGGACCCCGGCTGGCATCCCAGACTGTGTCATCTTTGAAGGAGGAAAGAAAATGCAAATGCCTCTCTCTGAATTTTTTTAAGTCCTCCTTTTCTTTCTAAGAGGAAACAGTAAAGAAAAACAAAACCCAACCACTTCTTAGAAGTGTGTGTGTCTCAGGCCGGGCACGGTGGCTCACGCTTGTAATCCCAGCACTTTGGGAGGCCGAGGCGGGCGGATCACGAGGTCAGGAGATCGAGACCACGGTGAAACCCCGTCTCTACTAAAAATACAAAAAATTAGCCGGGCGTGGTGGCGGGCGCCTGTAGTCCCAGCTACTCGGAGAGGCTGAGGCAGGAGAATGGCGTGAACCCGGGAGGCGGAGCTTGCAGTGAGCCGAGATTGCGCCACTGCACTCCAGCCTGGGCGACAGAGCAAGACTCCGTCTCAAAAAAAAAAAAAAAAAAAAAGAAGTGTGTGTGTCTCTCCCACAATCCCCTCCCCTGCATCAAATGCTGAAGATAAGAAGACTTTTGTGAGGCTAAGGGTGTTCATTTTTGTTGAGAGCCTTTTCCAGCTGTCTTACTGGTCTAGAAATTAATAAAGATTTCCTTTCGGTTCTGTAGAAGCAGGGTCTATCCAGCTGCCCCTCCTGTTTGGGCACATAGCCATGGGGAAAGATTGGCGATGAGGCCAGGATTTGAGAGCTCAGGGCACAGTCCAGCTTCGCTGACAGATATCACTACACACACACACACACACACACACACACACACACACACCTATACCCCTCTTCTCCTGCAGTAAGACATTGTTAAGGAATCTGAGCACATCTTCCAGGCTCTTTGCCTGCTCTGGTCTTTCAGACTCAGGACCACCTGCTAGGTTGGCCAACGATACTTCCTTGGCAGGGACACTCAGCTGTGTTCACTGTTCTGCCCTGGACAGAGAGGTGTAGTCAGGCTGCTCCTGCACCCAGCCTCGCCAGCTCTCCAAGTAGAGGCAAGAGTGGAGAGGGAATTGAAGGCGTTCCTTGATGTGGGGAGGGAGTGCAGCTTCCTCCTCCTCTTGCTGTTTCCCTAATATTCCTTCTTCCAAACACATTTCCAAGAAGTGGCCCCTTTGTCTCTGTTTGTTTGGAAGTTGTTCCCCAACTTGGGGCCAACTCTGCCCTCCCCTTCAGAGTGAAAGGAACCTCATTAAGAAGAATGGAGATGTTGCATGTGTTTAGAATCCTGGCTGCTTCTGAAGGACAGCCCCTGAGCCTACAGGAACAGGTGGTTCAGCATTTCACATGGCAAGGGATCGGGCATCTGGGTGAGGATGGGGACTCAGTCCTCCAGAGACTGCAAGAGACCCTGGAGCTGGCCAAAGCCCAAATGGATGTTTCAAGGAAGCCTAAATGGGGATGAGCACCGCTTTCCCTTGGATTTGGGGAGGGGCCTGAGGCACAGCTGGCTGCTTCCAGCTTCCATATGGAGAGAAGAAACTGGGAGCAGGCTGGCAGGATTTGCTGCTGGTTCTAACTTGGGATCCCCAGCAGGAGGTTTGCTGACGGAGCTGGGATTTAACACCTTGCAGGCAGGGAAGCTGCCAGTCCCTGAGCGATGGGGGCTGTGCAGGAAGGCTTCTTTTGTTGTCTCTCACACCTCGCATATCACTTCCGTAGCCCAGCAGCAGATGGATAGATGGGGGCGATGAGGAGTGTGAGGTGTGCAGAGAAGGAACGTGCATTTCAAAAAGGGAGCAGGCAAAAATTCCATATATCTCTCTTAGGGGTGGAAAAATTCTGCCGTTTCAAAATGGAGTGGGAGAGGACTGGGTCAGAATGCCCTTAAGACAGTTTAACATATAAGCAAAGACTCAGCGTTGATACTAGACAGATCCAAGGTCAAATCTCTGCTCTGCCACTCGATACAAACAGCTAACATTTACTAATTTTCCTGCTAAGAGTTTGCCATACACGATTTAAGCTTCACAAAACCGTATACAGTAGCTGCCACTTTTATTCACATTTGATTCAAGTTGACTGAGGTTCTGACAGAGGAAGTAACTTGCCCAAGGCTGCACAGCTAGGGAAAATAAAGCTGAGTTTCAAACTAAGGGCAGTCAGATTCTGCAGTCTCTATTCTTAACCACTGCTTTACCATTAGGATAATGATTTACAGTCTTCCAACTTCCTGGCATCTGAGTTTAGGGAAATCACTTAACTTCTCCATCTTTAGTGTTCCACATCTAGAAAATGGGGAGATGAATGTTGTTCTCTTTGTTTTTTTATGAAGATTAAATGAGAAAATGCAAATAATAATATCAACATCCTTTTATTCAACAAATATGCATTGAGCACCTGTCATATGCCAGGTACCATTCTAGGTGTACAAGCTAGAAAAGATCCCAGCTGTATCAAAGGGAGTAAGCAAGATAATTTCAAATAGGCATGTGTATTATGAAGGAAACAAAACAGAGTAATAATATGGACCATAGAATTGGGAGGGCCTATTTTAGCTGGATAGCTGGATAGCAAAGAAGGCCTCTTTGAAGAAGCGGCAGTCGAGCTTATTATTTTTATTATTCTATTTTTTTAGATGAAGTCTTGCTCTGTCACCTAGGCTGGAGTGCAGTGGTGCAATCATATAAGCTTAATTCTTACAGGAAAGAGATGCAGAAGAAGATGAGCCTTCTAGGTTTAGGAAACAGCAAGTACAAGGGCCGGAGTTGGGCACAGAAAGTAGGCTGTGTCTAGGGCAGTGTGGACAAGCAGATGAGTGGTATGTGAGATTGGGAGGAGTGTGGGTTTAGGCAGCCAGCAAGGCAGAGCTGCAAATGTCATAGGAAGGTGTTTGTACAGTGGAGAACCTTTGGAGGGCTTGAATCAAGAAGATAATGTGATCTGATTCATTTATTTAAAAGGTGGCTTTGGATGCTAGGTGGACAATAGTATGTTGGGGGACAAGGGTGAATGGCGGGTGTATTTGTTTTCACACTGCTATGTAGAAATATCTGAGACTGGGTAATTCATAAAGGAAAGAGGTTTAATTGACTCACAGTTCCGTGTGGCTGGGGAGGTCTCAGGGAACTTGCAATCATGGCAGAAGGGGAAGCAAACACGTCCTTCTTCACATGGCAGCAGGAGGAAAACCCCTTATAAAACCCAAGCAAAGGTGGAAAACCCCTTATAAAACCATCAGGTCTTGTGAAAACTCACTCACTATCAAAAGAACAGCATGAGAGTAACCTTTCCCATGATTAAATTACATCCCACCAGGTCCCTCCTATGACATGTGGGGATTATGGGAACTACAAAGATGAGATTTGGGTGGGGACACAGCCAAACCGTATTACCAGGAGATCAAGGAGGAGATGAGATTACAGAGAGAGATGATGGAGGCTGGGGCTAGACAGGAGCCCCAAGTGGAAACTAGTGGATGATGCTTCCCATCATTGGCACAGGGCAGCAGCAATAAAGATCTTAGTGAAGAGATAGATTGAATGACCTAGCAGTAGTTTTCACAAAAGTAAGAAGCCTCAGACCTCATAGCTTTGTCTAAAGTGGAGTTTGGGCTCTTTTCCTAACACTAGAAATATTACTACTGTCATCTTGTCATGGTGCAGTATCCACTAGTAATATTTTTATTTTTAGTTATGAAATTTTATATTTTTGGGGAGTTATTGAATGTAACTATGCATCCAAGTTTAAGAAGGCAATCTGGATTTCTGTATAGAAATAGGGAAGGTAAACTTTTTATGTGAATAGCCGGATAGTAAGTATTTTCATTTTTATGGGGCCTACTGTCTCTTGCTATAATTACTTAACTCTACCATGACAGTCCAAAAACAGACAAAGGCAATACATAAATGAATGGGTGTCACTGTGTTCCAATAAAACCTTACTTACAAAAGGAGGCAGTGGGCTGTACTTGGCCCAAGGATCATAGTGTGCCACCCCCAGGTAAAGAATATCATTTATTTCATGATCCAAATAATTTTTCCATAGAACAACTTCAAAACATTTTCCCCAAACTTTTGGGTACAAGAATACAGTGCATTTTCTATACCTGTGCTTATCGTAACACTACAAAACATGATCTAATTTAAAGACTATTCAGTACAGTGGTTTTCAAATCTTAGGGATTCCTTGGAGGTAACTCAGCAGACTAGGTAAGGATCAGGGTGGAGGGTTTTGGGCCCCTGCTTCTGCTTTAACCAGGAGCCCCTTTTTGATACATTTAGTTTTATTGGTGATCTTGATAGGAGTTTATTTGAACAAAAGGGGTTGGGAGCAAGAAAAAAATGAGAAAATCATCAATCCAGTCCAACTGGTTGGAAATCATCTCTCCTTTCCACTGTCATGCATTAAAGAGGCGTTTATTACATGACTACTCGTAGAATAAATTAATGCCTTGATTTCCTGCCTGGATGGTGGTGGAAAGTGAGTAGAGCTGTGGGGAGGGTCTACTTTCTGAGCCTTTTAAGGTAGGGGCAGCAGGCTGGCATTTGTCAGGCCTGGAGAGGAAGGATGATAGGGTGGCTTGAACTTTACATTCAAACACAGTTAGGTTTGAGTCTTTGCTCTGTCACTTAGTGGCTAGACAAGATATTTATTTAACTCTCTGATCATCTATCTGTTTTCCCAGCTGGAAAATTGTGAGGACACCACTTCCCTTCCCAAGCTGTTGGGTGGATTAAATGAATTAATCTATGTAAATTGCCTGGCTCTTTGCCAGCTGCTTGAGAAATATTAATTTCCTTCTTCCTTTTCCTTATTCATCCTGTTCTCAGGGGTGTGGCATGTGCTCAAAGGCTCGTTGAGACCTTCTCCAGTCTCTTTCCTATTGACCTCCATTTTTATGTCCCAATCTTTTCTTCTTTTCTTAGGATGCGGCCAGGTTCTGCGAGCCCCAAAGGGTCAGATTTTGTTGGAAAGCTATCCCCTAAATGCTCACTGCGAATGGACCATTCATGCTAAACCTGGGTTTGTCATCCAACTAAGGTAAGGAGCTGGGGCCAGAACTCAGGAGTCTGAGGTTATAAGGATAGAGCGATGGGATGGAAGGCTCTTGGTCACTGGGATCCTCTGGAGCCTTTATATATTGGAGCCTTTCTCTTTACCACTCTGATTCTCTGGGGTAAGGCCTGGCTGAAACTACAGCCAACTAAATGCTTGTCATCACCGCCTTAGAACTGTGGGGCTCAGATGATTTTGACCCAAGGATAACACCAACAAAGCAAAATACTGAGCAATCTACCCATCCGCAAATCTTAAACAGTGTTTCCTACTTCCTCAGGACTGGGCTGGTTCCTATGGGAGGGATGTAAAGAAATAAAAGGCACACGCCTAACTTTCAAAGAATTATACTTTAGATTGGGGCTGATGCTTGTCACAGCTCCTTTAATTGGGGCTTTCAGAAAAAAGCAAACATCCCACAACAAATAAACTAATTCTCTCACCTGTGTGGAAGATGAGTCATTTCTTTTTATGGAGCTTTAGGGCCCTCGCAAATGTTGTTTATGCCACAGTCCAAAGTATAGACCCTGTTTTATTGTAACTATTGATAAATGCTACACGAGGGTCCTGTTTTGTGAGAACTGTTCATGACTGCATCATAGTGCTGGAACAGTTCATGGCATACTATAGTTGCATGATAAATACTTGTTGCATGAATAAATGCTGAAAGAACTGCTTTCTGACTCCAGTGTATCTTCTCTCTAATGAAAAACACCTCGTCCCTTCCTCACTCACCCCTAGAATGGCTAGGGTCATTGTCCACTTAGCTCTTCTCATTTTAACCCTGTAGTGACAGTGAACGGATTTAAAATCCCTGATCCTCTAGGGCACAGGCTTTCACTAAGTATTTTCTGGGTGGCTAAATGGACACAGAGGTTACCACATGCTACCTGGCTCCTTGAATGTCTCTCTGTCCTCCAGGAGGGGCAACATGGTACCCTGAATTAGAAAAATCCAGCAAAACAGGTCCCCTTCTCAATCTTCCTCTTCAAAACTAGCGCATAACAGCTTGTGTTTCTACTCCCTGAGGACCTGGGGTTGGGAATGAGTCTCATTAATTCCTAGAGGAAGCCTGGCTCAAGGAACAAGCAAGGAACCACACTGTTCTGCCCAGTAAGCTCAAGGCTGGGTCTGCAGGGATGGTAAAGGTAGGTGTTAAATGCTGCATGTTAATATTTCAGCAGCTCAGGGACCAAGACATATGGTCCCCTCTGGGCCTCTGAGGAGCTTCTCCAAAATCCAAGATGCAAAAGGATATTCTAAAATAGCAAAACAGTGGAGGATTGAGAAGCATATTAGCTGCCCAGGAAAGGGCCTTAGGGAGGCATGGAAATGTGTGGATTTCTTTTCCTCGAGTTAAGTCTGGAACACCTGGCCAGGGATAGTAATAATGATGGAAATACTTGGAAGCATAGGCACAATGTTCAGCCCCAAAGCCCAGCAGGTGTCCCCAATGCCCCTTTTCCATCACCTACCACCAGACCACCACAAAATCTATTTTCCTACTTGAAAAATAGTCCATCCACAGCTCTCTGTCACCACTGTCACCATTCTGCTTCAAGCCACACCCATCTCCCACTGAGATTCCATCATGCCATCCTAACTGGCTTCCTGGCTTCCACTCCTGCCAGCTCTGCTATCTCCTCTCTGCAGAGTGGCTGCAGGGAGCCTTTAAAATCTGAATCCAGCGTTATCCCCTTGTTGAAACCTTTCAGTGGCTTCCTATAGACTTGGAATAAAATCTAGATTCCTTACCACACAAGATCTAGCACAGGCTGCCCTCACTGGCCTCGGATCCTATCACTCTCCCCTTCATTCACCACCTGGCAGCATCCCTGGCTCTCTTTCAGTTCCTCGAACATGTCAACCTCATGATTGCTCCAGGGCCTTTGCACTTACAGATTCCCCTGCCTGGACCACTCTGCCCCATGACCTTCACATGGCTGGCTCTACTGCATCATTTAAACCTCTGCCCAGCTAGCACGTCGTCAGAGGGGGCTTCTTTGACCACATTGTGTCAGAAACTTAACACCTTAGTCACTTTTTATGCTCTTACCTGGTTAATTTGATTCATGGCACTCAGCACTCTAAAATTACCTTGTTTTTTAGTCTCCTTGCTTATTATCTATATTCTAACCCAGAATTAATCTCCATGAGGGCTGGCATATGCCTAGCTGGTAGTTGGGGCACCGCTATGCTGACAGCACCTAGTACAGTGTCTGGGACAGAGCTGGCCTCCGGAAATATGTGTTCAGTAAGTGAACAAATGGACAAATGAATGCATGAACGCAAATATAGTTGCAATGTCTCTTCAGCTTCAGAAAAAACTGTGGTTTCTGTCAGGTGGTAGCTTCTCCCTTACTCTGCAGACAAAGATATCAAGGCCAAGAGAAGGAGCTGATTCCTTAACACACACAGTGAGTGCATGGTGGCATCTGGATAAGAAATCAGTTGTCCTCTTAGATGTTAGAGCAGCTGTACAAAACGCGATTCACAGGACCTACACCCCAAAAGCCCTGTGATCAACCCTTTGTGAAGTAAACACTGATGAAACTCGGTTATTGGATTTCTTTGTTAGTAGTACCTTTTAGAACACTTAAAATCAGTATACTGATTGTCACTATATTCCAGTGTTCCCTAATGCTGGCATGTTGGGTTTTTACTGTACGTGGCAGAAATATCCCTACTCCCAACATTTTAGGCAGCAGTTATGAGCCTTTCTATTTCCATTTTTTCTCCAGAGTATGGAGGAGAAGATACAGATATACATTTTGTGAACTTGATACTCAGGTATTCCCTTGGGAATCCTGGAAAAATGATTTTGCCTCTCTTGCCCTGGGATGTGGCTGCTGCTTTTCTTGTCTCTTGGAATCGGGGGCTTAATGTCATCTTCTGTGTTTCCAATCTGGTGTATCTCAGTGTTTTCAAACCCAAGACCCTTTTGGATAAGCATGGATGTGTCAGGTTTCCTTAACCCCTGAAATTCTGACTTGGTGCTACTTTCTCTACTTTTTGGGTGAGAATTATCGTTGCCTAGAAGATAATTACCTTCTGATTCTTCCATCAAACAGAAGAGTGTGCAGAGGTTTTTTTGTTGTTGTTGTTGTTTACCCCTTTACTTAGTCTTGCAAAACAATATAAGCTTTTTTTCATTCTCCAACTATAAAATTACAATAAAGTATCCACTCAGTCATATATTTGGCAATATCTGTAGCATCTCTATAGGCCAGGCACTGCGCTGGACACTGTGAAAACTGTGGAACGAGGCAGGTGTTCCTCTCTGCCTTCAAGTAACTTGCAGGCCAGTGGAGAAGACAGGCCACACATAGACACACAAAAAGTCAAGGAGGTAAATATAAGAGGTTGAAATTTATGTCTACAGTACGAGAAAAGTAAGGGATCTTCTTTGGAAAGAGTGGTCAGGGAAGCCTCTTTGAGGAGAGAATATTTAAGCTTAGGCCTGAGGATAGGAAGGAATCAGCCACGCAGACTGGGAGGAAAAAGTGCCCTGGAAAAGAGACCCAACACATGCAAAGACTCTCTGCATGGATTATGGCACCTTGCTCCACCTGGGCAGGCACTTGCATGTGCACATACATGCAAACAGTGCACAAATACATACTCTTCCGCTAAGAGAAATTCGCCAACCTCCGAGGACCATTTTCCTATCAGATCAGGCCATTGACACCATCTGTTCCTCAGGCCTGTTCCTCATCTGGCCTTGAATGTGCCCAGCGGTCTCAGGACTGTCCAGGGCCCATCTGTCTCCCTCCGTCACCACAGGTTTGTCATGTTGAGTCTGGAGTTTGACTACATGTGCCAGTATGACTATGTTGAGGTTCGTGACGGAGACAACCGTGATGGCCAGATCATCAAGCGTGTCTGTGGCAACGAGCGGCCAGCTCCTATCCAGAGCACGGGATCCTCACTCCACGTCCTCTTCCATTCCGATGGCTCCAAGAATTTTGATGGCTTCCATGCCATTTTTGAGGAGATCACAGGTAAAGGCCAAGGAGACAAATGTGGCATTTTGTGGCTTGCTCCAGACAAATATCTCCTTTCCATGTCCCTTCCTTTCTTCCTCTCATCCTTATTAAAACCTAGCAGGCTGTGTTCTTAGAAACAGCCTACACACTGAGAAAAAAGAAATAGCAAGGTATATTTCAGAAAAGACCCAGAACCAGAATTAGGAATGATCTCCCTTATACAAATGAAGTGGCTAAAGCATGGAGAGGCTGAATGACTTGTCCGAGATCACACAGATATAGGGGCAGAACTAGGGATTTGTACCCAAGCTGTTCGGCTCTAGAGCTCACATAAGGTGACCTCTCATGGTTGAGAGCATTGGCTTTAGATCCGTGACGGATGAAGCTATGTGACCTTGGGTAAGTTCTTCTACCCCACTGGGCCTCTGTTTCCTAATGAGTGATAAGGGAGTAATAGTAGATCCTTCTCCATTAAGGAGGCTCTGAGAGACAGAACGAATGGAGAGCTTGGCATAGTCTGTCTGGTACATAGTAAGAATTCAACAGCTGCCCAACCCTAGGCATACCTTTACCCTCCACTTGCCACCTATAAAATAGGTATTAAAAGACTATAATGGTAAATGTCATTGACTTGATGAGTAACTTTAAGCCTGACTGTAACTCTTGCTGTGATCACATTAGGAAGTAGGATTTGACCAAACTGAACAAAATGCTTAATCCTAAGCAATCACCCCACTCTCATAGTTCTGAGATCAGATTTCATCAGGTTTTACAAAATAAACACAGGCTTGAAGTTTGATTTAAAAAAACTGAAAAAAGAACTTGTAATGGTATTGTGATCATTAAGACTTCCTTATTCATAGGGTATGACATGAAAGTCTCAGGAAAGAAGTTGGGTGGCTGAATAATCAGTGTTTCTTCAGTCCTGTCTGTTCAGCAAGGCCAGGAGACCTTGCTCCCCGGTCTACCCCTCTTTTAGGATGCTGCCTACAGGAACTCTCAGCAGGTGCTCTTTACAGTCTCTGTGCCTGCCCCCTGTGGAACTGTGCAGGGCCTGGGAGTTCTGATGCTGTGCTGCTGTGGTGTGATCAGCCTGTGGCTGAATCCTCTTCCCTTGGTGACACCCTGCAGGTATAGGCTGAGGAAGGTCCCACATGAGATGCATCTGTGGGGGCTTAGGACAGTCAGCAAGCCAGGTAGGGGCAGCAGTGGCTGGCCAGTCTGTGAATCTGGGACTGAGGGACGGTCAGGAGAATGTCTTTCTCCTCTGAAATGACCCCCTCAACCTCCCCTTTGGGAGAACTTTGGCAATACTGGCCTGTGTTTTATCAATGCCATCAAATAATACCGCTTCCCATTTTTCAAACATCCCTGTTTGTTCACTTGCCTTCAAGATATTTCCTCTGGCTAAAGTCACCTGTCTGCAACCTGCACATCAAAATCCATCCTTCACAGTCCCTACTACATTCTTCCTCCTCTGCTAAATCTTTTCTCTTGCTCCAACAAGCTATGACTATGCCCTTTTTTGAATGTCTTGTAGCATTGCCTCTTCTTTCTTCATAATACACTAACTATATTATGCTTCAAGCCATAGTCGTTTTATGTTTTTCTTCAAGTAGCTTTAATCTGGTAAATAGGATGTCCTGTTCATCTTTGTATTTCTCCCTTGCCATGTATTGAGCAAGTACTCAATACAGATTTGTTGAACTGAGCCAAAGAATATACTTCTACATTGGGATAAATGAATGCAGGATTGATGGATAATACACAGATGAGTGTTTCTCAAAATCTTTTCTGTAGAAAAATAGTCCCCAGGATGCCTTGTAAAATGCAGGCTTTGAGGTCAAATAAGCTTGAAATTCACAATGTATATTAGGAAACTCACAGTGTATATTGGGGCATTGAACTGAGAAGTTCTGCAGTAAAGAAATCTGGTTAATTAGCATTGAATGTCAGCAACATTTCCCTAACATATTTGAGCTCAGAACCATTAGTAAAACACATCAACATCTCAAGGGACTAATGATTACAGAATGTAAGTTTGGAAATTATTGAATATACCTTCAACAGTGTCATAATGATTGTCTTCCAGTTGCATTGCCCCAGTACCCAGGATGGTGAGCTTTTATTTGAAAAAAGATTGTCTTCAGCTACCCCAGGATGTCTCTGTCCACTGAAACCCCTATGGGAGAGATAAAAGCATGGCTCTGCTTTCATCAGTTTAATGTTCTTGTTTGCATTGCCTTGTGGTCTTCAGACTATAGGAGTGTTAAGCATACTTCTGGGGCCCTCAAAAACATCAAATAATATCACCAACATTTGATATTTAATGAGTATCTATTTTAGGCATTTTCAAATAATCATAACATGAATTCAGTAAAGGGAATAAAAAACATTGCAAGAAGATTTTAATAAGCAATTAAAAGACTTTGGTCAAGACTCTGGGCCTGAAGACATCGACTCAGTGCACAGTGGCACTGAGGGATGCCTTTTCTCTTACAGCATGCTCCTCATCCCCTTGTTTCCATGACGGCACCTGTGTCCTTGACAAGGCTGGATCTTATAAGTGTGCCTGCTTGGCAGGCTATACTGGGCAGCGCTGTGAAAATCGTGAGTATGCTTCCTAAGTGGGAGTTAAGGCGTCATATGGGGCTGGTATGGAAGGATTTTAAGAACTTGCAGGGCCTACTCTTTCTTGATGTCTAGGATGGTCTGTCCAAGATGGTGCACAGTGTGGACACTCCCAGTGAGTGGTTCTCCGAAGGGCAGAGCTGCTTCTGAGTCAGGTTGTCTGCAACTTCTTAGGTTTGTCCATTGGCATTTCCAACCCCCACTTGCTACAAATACCTCTTAGAAAGATACAATGGCCTCTAGTAATATTCAGAGCTCAAAAACACTGAAGAAAGGTCAACAAACTTTCCTGTGACTCAGTCTGTATCCCTGTCCATTCTAAGATCTGTATTTTAGATTTATACTCTGGGCACCATTCACAGGCTCCAATGTGACTTATTGCATAACTTGAAGCCCTGCAATGAGGGTGGTAGATATACATTTTGCTGAGCAAAATTATTAATAGCATCCTCTTTCGTGAGCAAACTGTCTTGAATTGGATGACAAACTATATGTCATGTTTTAACACATCATATATAAGGCCTTGGTTACCAGACCAAAAACAAGTGTCGCAGATGGAAGCCATCAGCATGGAATGAGATGTGCATAAGGACAAGAATTTGGGGGAGAGCAAAGGAGGACAGATAGTGTCCTAGGTATGTTTTCCCAAAGCAGATTGTGAGTTGAGAATGTGTATACTAGTGAAGTGTTAAGGACAGGCTCCCTGGAGAAGCTTATAGGGGAGTGTGGGAAGCTGGCCTGGGAAGGGAAAGAGGCCAAGTAGGGGTGCGATTTCAGGCAAAATACCAACCTCAGTGTTAACCTGTCATGAGATCTGGAATGTACATTACTCCTTAGAGTAATGTTCTAGCTTTAAGGCAAGGGATCTGGGCTTTCATATCCCCACAGCAATCAGTCACTGGGTACGGGCTGCTCTGGGAAACTGGAGGACATAAACTGTGGGCACACATGGCTTTCTATGCATGTGGGCAAAGTGGTTCCAGTAGCCCCTGAGCAGTTCCCTGAAAGAGAATCACAAGTACAGACCATTGGAAGTAAAATACCATACGATGGGGAGGGGAAAGGGGCCCACAGAAACACAGAAAATAGACCCGAGGGCAGAGCACCAACAGTATCTACTAACTAGTGTGCACAGGTACTCTGTGGTCATCTAACAGCCTGGTCTGGCAGTATTCTCTAAAGTTTGTGTATGTTTTGAATTAATTTTCACATATGTTTTCTTTTCTTTTTTTTGAGACAGAGTGTCGCTCTGTCGCCCAGGCTAGGGTGCAGTGGCATGATCTCGGCTCACTGCAAGCTCCGCCTCCTGGGTTCAGGCCATTCTCCTGCCTCAGCCTCCCAAGTAGCTGGGACTACAGGCACCCTCCTCCAGACCCTGCTAATTTTTTGTATTTTTAGTAGAGACGGGGTTTCACCGGTTAGCCAGGATGGTCTCCATCTCCTGACCTCATGATCCGCCTGCCTCAGCCTCCCAAAGTGCTGGGATTACAGGTGTGAGCCACCACACTGGCCCAATTTTCACTAACGTTTTCTTGCAAACAATGCAGATGGAAACCATGGTTTCAATAGTGGGTCCCTGTATGTGCCATTGATTTCTACTAAAAGCATCCTTGCCCTGGTTTGGCACAGCTGACTTCAGTGTGACTGCTAGAGACATAGAAAATGATGTTCTGCTTCGTGGTTCTTGCCTCATTTGAGCCTGCCATGTTGTGTGCAAGGCAGACAAGAGAAATGTTGCATTCTCTTGGCTTCAAGAATTTGTATGTAGAGTGATTCTAGATTCTTGACAATGGCAAATACTGAGCTTTACTCTTTGGATTCAGAGGAGGAAACAAAAAGAGGGAAGGCTTAATTTCTTGATGAACGAATTACACAATGCTTTGATAAAAAAAAAAAAAAGTAGAATTGGAAAGAAGTAAAACATCACCAGATAAAGCCAAAATGTCTTTAGGAAGCTGAGTCAAATTAGGAAAGAAAAATAAATTGGTCCAAAACTTATGATTAAAATATTCATGGGTAGCTTGTGAGTCAAAACAGATTTTTCAGCATTGTTATTCCACCAAGAAAATAAAAAACATAATGAAAAAAGAATGTAAAACATGTCACTATGAACTGATTCATAACTTAATTCACAAACTGTCTCAAATTACTTTAAAACATCAGCATAGATGGGCAGGAAAATTCTACCTTGCTGGTTTTCAAAATATTATTCAAAAGCCATAATTCCTTTAGTACCATGTAGTTATAGTGAGGTGAAGGTGTTACCGGTGGATATCTGATATGTCATTTACTGGCATCAATATGGGGGGACTAAATGTTTTTTGTTTGTCTGTTTTCTATAAGATCCAGGCTCATTTTTCCTTCTAGGAAATTTGGCACCAGTTTCAACTAACTCACTAGGGGACACATCACCAAAAGTGGCTATGGCAGTTTATGTTATGATTTCTGAGTAAACCTTAGCAATTTTTCCAGAGCAGTCTATAAGTTAGAAAAGCAAAAAAGAGCAAAAAGATTTATTTTCTTGTTTTCCTCATGAGGATACCAACAAATTCAAAACATCCTGGCAGGAGTTCTTTTGAAATTAGGAAGAAACCCAAGCATCTGGGGTTCCCCAAACTCTGAAGTGCCCAAATTAGACTAGGCTCTTTTTTTAAATAGCTTTAAAATCAATATTAATGACCAAAATCAACATTAATGAGAAATCTTTCATTTATGCAGTGCCAAATCTGATGAGGGCAAACCAGTTCATAGGTGCTGCTTTAATGATCTCTTCAAGTCTTCGTGGAAAGGTAGATGCTCAGTTTTGCAAATGAGTGATTTGAAGCAGAGAATGCAAGACACTGGGCTTTCATATCCCCACAGCAATCAGTCATTGGGTACGGGCTACCCTGGGGAACTGGAGGGCATCCCCATCAAATTCAAAACCAGAGGCCATAATTTCACATTTCCCACTTAGTTCACAATCTCTCAGACACAACACTTGCTGTATGTCTTGGTGAGACTCCAGATGCTTCACTGATGAACTCTGGTTACCATCACGTCCCATTAGCGTGTCCTCTTAAAGGACTTCCCATCCCAGGTAAAGCTCATCTGTTTCTCTTTTCCAAATAGAATTCCAATGTACAGACTCTTGATAGAAGCTATTCTCTTTATTTTCCTTATGTATGTGTATGTCTGTGAGTGGAGTGGAATAGAAGTAGATATTCTACTTAATTGCAGAAATATATGTCAAAAAAATCAAACAGTACAGAGGTGTATAGAATAAAAAGAGAACATTGTTTTTTCCTGGCCAATCCTGGTTCCCAGTGGAAGCATTGTAAGAACTTGGTGGATATTCTTCTATTCTTTTTTTTCTGTGATATGCAAACCTAAGTGGTCTATGTGTCATTATTTTAAACCAGTGGTTCTCAACCAGGGGTGATTTTGCTCTCCATCTCTACCCACAGGGGACATTTGGCAATGTTTGGAAACAGTGTTGGTTGTGATAATCGTAGGAGTGAGGTGGTGTGCTGCTGGCATCTAGTGGGTAGAGGCCAGGGATGCTGCTCAACATCCTACAACGCACAGGACAGGCCTCACAACAGTTATCTGGCTCAAAGATCAGTAGTGCCAAGGTTGAAAAACCTTGTTTTAAACACAAGTGGTTTAAGTATTCGTACAAATTTTCAATTTATTTTCAATCCCCATGTTATGGATACTTTTTCAAGATCAGTCCATGTTGGTATTCTGATTTGAAAAAATGATTGCTGAGTATTCATTGTATGGCTGAATGTATTAATACAATTATATATTCATCCAGATCCTTAAGATGGACTTGATATTGCTTTTAACATTTTGCTATTATGAAGAGCACTGCAATGGATATCCTTACATATATTTCTTTGTTCATACATAGAAATATTTTTGTAAGATAAATTCTTAGATGCTGAACTGTTCATTCAAAGGGTGCATGTATTTTGATTTTGAGAGCTACTGTGGTCACTAAAAGGTTTTGGCAATTTAGAAGATGAGCCATTCATTATCAACACCTGTCCTCAAAGTAAGACTTGGGACCTGCATTTCAGAAACTAGGATCCATCCTTGTCAAGCTGGAAATGAATTTATTTTCAAGGGAATTCCATTGGTCTGGGGAGAAATTTCTCCTTCAGATGTTCATGGGACAGGAGATAAAGAATGCAAAATAATCAGCTAGATTTGGCCTAGTACCAGGTGTCAAGAAGGTGTGAGAGCCCCCGCTGGGACAGTCTTCAAGGGCTGCTACCCCAGGCCTCACCTGCCCTAGATTGCTTCCGAAGGAGGAAAAACTTCCCCCGGTGCCTGGGTGACCTCCTCGGAAGCATAAGGGGAACAGCCCCCTCCTCCGCCTTGAGGCCAAGCTAGCCTCCTGCCAACACCATCAGCAACCTCCAGCCTCCCTGGGCCACCGTGTAGGAAACTGGGGCCCCTTCTTCCCTCTGAAGTTTCCTGTTTCTTTGTATGGAACACAACGACAAAATGGGTCCTCGAGTAAATGGTCAGAATCTTGTTTTGAAGAAGTGGAGAGCAAGGGATTCATCGTCCTGCTCTAATTTCCATGTTGCCTTTGTTCCCCCGGCCCAGTTGACGGGGCCGGGACTTCCCCCTGCATCCTAATGAAGGACGATGAAACGGGCTGACTCTTGGGGCACAATGCTCACACTGCGGGCTCTGACGCGCCTTGGAGCAAAACAAATTGGCCTCCACCAATTAAAGAAAAATGGTGAATCTGGATTCATTTGGGTTTTGGAGTCTCTGAAGGTTCCCACTGGCCTGTCCCAAGGCCTGGGAAGAAAAGAGCTCAGGCTGAGAGGCACACTTTATGCTTTAGCTTCAAAGGGGAGACCCGCGCTTCTCATCAGAATAAACAATTAGGAACTTTGGGGTGTTCATGAAAACATGAAGCCGAACCAGTGAGAATGTACTGAGACCCCTAGTGGGTAAACTATCATCTCTCCCATCACGGACAGATGCATATATTGCAGGCTAGGTGGAATTACTGCAAATTATTTTGAGATCTCTGAGGGTGAGGCATTTAAAAATGGAATTATTTACTGCCTTTTTCACAGTTCTAAGACCTCTCTTATCCTTAATACACAGAAGACAGGTGCATCTTTGTCTATCGTGAGATGATACGCCCCAAGGTGAAGAATCACTTTAGAATCTGTGGCCAGAAAAACCTTGGTTCGACACTGAGTCTTCAATTAACTAGTCAGGTGGTCTCGGGCAAGTCATTTAGCTCCTATGAGCCTCAGTTTCCCCATTTATAACCTCCAGAAAAATAATACCAAATTCCTCTTAGGGTGTTTGTAGGGAGGGGATGAGATGATGCACATAAGGCACTGAGTTGAGTAATAGGAGCCATCCCACTGTTTCTGATTCCACATTACGGCCATTTAAAAGTATGGTAGAAAGTAAGGGATTCCCTGGATAAGGGACTAGGGCAACAACACTAGTTTCTACAATCTAGACAATTATGACATAACTTTCTCAAAGTCCTAGGATTTAAGAAAACTCTCCCAAGACTTTCTGAGTTTCCTTTGCAAACCTCCCCAAGCCATTGCTGAACACTAAATATTGACACCACTGCACCAACATACAGGCAAGAAAGATCTGCTTTTAAAAGGACAAGTAGGTGGTGCCAGTGTCATTGTTGTAAAGAAATACTGGATCCCAGGAAAAGACACCCACATTAGGCATGTTGAATGCTGAGGCTTTGTAACCTGGACAGCCTTGGGAGGGGGCTGTTAGAAATGACAAATAGAGTAATGCTGGGGAGAAACTAGATTCGGACACTCCAGAGCAGGTTGCTCAAAGCATCATGTTATCTGGCCAGCCTCCGTTTTTCTCATGGGGTTTTATTAGTCACTCATTTAGTGTGAGCTCTGTCAGTCCCCTGCTGGTCATTTTGGAGACAAGACTTCAGAGTAACATTTTGGTATTTTGTTAAAGGGACAGGGAGAAGAAAAAAAAAGGAGTAATCAAGACTTCAGAGTAACATTTTGGTATTTTGTTAAAGGGGCAGGGAGAAAAACAAAGGAGCAGTCTGTCTTGAGAGGGTATGAAGGGCATAGGGCTAATTCCATGGAGAACAGTCCCAAGGAATCCATGGCTATTACCCACATGCGCTTGATAGCCCAGAGCCTTTGCAGACTGGAGAAGCCCAGGAAGACCATCAGCTAGCGGGCCACTGTTTCCTTACACATTACCTGGGTCTCTCATCTACTCGCTCTCCCTAATACGAAATGAATCTGTAATGTCCTCCTTGGTGTATTCAGACGGATGCCATCCCATTTGGATTTAGATCCAAAAAACAAAAGCTGTCACTGAACATAGAAGAAGCTGCCCTTTTATAGTTACCAAGGTGAGTGTGTGTGGGTGTGTATGTGTGGTTTTTTTTTTTAATTTTGGGGAAAAGTTTTCTTTTCAATTAGATCAATCCTTTTTAGATGAGCTTGGGTCTACCTAGCCCAAGTGACGTCTTAGTATAAACTCTCCTGGGCTCCATGGGCCTTGACCAAAACATTGCTATGTCTCATGCAGGGCAAGAGGCTTGGGGGTTGTGACATAAGGGGTGCATTTTGCTACTCAGGAATTATTTCAGCATGGACAGCATTCTAGCCAAATACCAAGGCTACAGCCAAATACCAAGGTGAAGCCATGTAAGCAATGCAGCAAGACTACCTCCAAGAGCTGGGAACAGAGCACCCATCAGTGTTAAAAGGGCCAGACCCACCACTGCTTTGCTAACGCTTTGCTTGTACCTGTCTGCTTCTTGCCAAGGCCCTTTTGGCTTTTGCTTTGGCAGATGAGGTCACTGAGACAGGACTTAACGTGGCAGGCAGATTGTATTTGGGTTCTGGATTAAGATGCAATTCATTAGAACTGGGATGGACTGTCTACCTACTAAGGGTTGAAAGAGGAGGGTGCTCATCATCACTGGCCATCAGAGAAATGCAAATCAAAACCACAATGAGTTACCATCTCACACCAGTTAGAATGGCAATCATTAAAAAG
The DNA here is from genome assembly GCF_028878055.3 of Symphalangus syndactylus. Lineage (NCBI taxonomy): Eukaryota > Metazoa > Chordata > Mammalia > Primates > Hylobatidae > Symphalangus > Symphalangus syndactylus. The sequence goes on from NC_072428.2 coordinate 20,887,811, forward strand.
TCAAGAAACAACAGGTGCTGGAGAGGATGTGGAGAAATAGAAACACTTTTACACTGTTGGTGGGAGTGTAAACTAGTTCAACCATTGTGGAAGTCAGCGTGGTGATTCCTCAGGGATCTAGAACTAGAAATACCGTTTGACCCGGCCATCCCATTACTGGGTGTATACCCAAAGGATTATAAAACATGCTGCTATAAAGACACACACACGTATGTTTATTGCAGCACTATTCACAATAGCAAAGACTTGGAACCAACCCAAATGTCTAACAATGATAGACTGGATTAAGAAAATATGGCACATATACACCATGGAATACTATGCAGTCACAAAAAATGATGAGTTCATGTCCTTTGTAGGGACATGGATGAAGCTGGAAACCATCATTCTCAGCAAACTATCGCAAGGATGAAAAACCAAACACTGTATGTTCTCACTCAGGTGGGAATTGAACAGTGAGAACACTTGGACACAGGAAGGGAAACATCACACTCTGGGGCCTGTTGTGGGGTGGGGGAAGGGGGGAGGGATAGCATTAGGAGACATACCTAATGTAAATGACAAGTTAATGGGTGCAGCACACCAACATGGCACATGGATACATATGTAAAAAACCTGCATGTTGTGCACATGTACCCTAGAACTTAAGTATAGTAAAAAAAAATATTAAAAAAAAGAGGAGGATACAAACAGTGAGAGCATAGCACAATTAACTTCTGTTGGAAATAAGCATCCCTGACATTATGGGACCCAAGACAGACACCAGCCTGTTGGCAATGGTTATAGAACCCCAATTTTCCTTAAAGGCATCTGCCTTGTGGGACATTTATCACTTGTCCCTCCCCTTGCAGGGCATTAACTACATGTCCCTCCTCCTGTGTCAGAAAATGAAAGCTTCCTCTTTGCAAAACGCAAGGTATTCTTGTTGGTATCCATGTACTAAAGCAATAGTCATTATTCTCTCTATCGTTACTATAGGCCAGGCTCTGGGCTTTATGTGACGTGGCCCATTTATTTGTCTCAATGTTCCCATGTAGTAGATACTTTGATTACCTGCACTTTACAGATTCATCCAGCTAGACATTTTTGAGTGTCTATGAGGTACCAAGCACTGGGGAAATAAGGCACGGCTAGCCGGTATATGTTTTCCTCTCCTTTTGACAAAGCTATAAAACAATTTGAATCTTAGCCCTTTCCTAGTCCTTAGAAGAATGTTACATGCCATGCAGTTTCCACTATAGCTTCTTCTAGCAAGGCTTTGGTAATAGTGATGGTGATGATGAAAGTTATTACATGCTTCCAGTATGCCAGGAACTGGGTGGGATCTCCTGGGACTCAAATGTGTTTAGCATCTGAGGACTCTTCTGCAAGGTCATTCTCTTCATCCCCAAGGCTAAACAGAACAGAATTGCCCAGCTCAGGCCATTTCTTACAGTTTGAGCAGTTGGCTATGAATACCACTGGGGAACATTTCCCCCAGTAGTTTAGAGTTACCACCCACCCCCAAGGAGCTGAAGCAGAAATCTTCTGAGATTTGGGGAAGCCCCAAGAAAACTAATGTTACCAAGCAGATTCAGTAGAGGACGGTGAAGTTTCTAACACATACATAGGGTACCCATCTACACTGTCAAATGGGAATGTGTCAGGTTGATTTTGAAGAAGAAATAAAATGACTAGGACTTTTCAAAAAATTTTCCAAGTTGACCTGTCTCTTAGGCACAGGCAGTTTCAGCTGTCTAAATAAATAGGCCATCCAAACACCGGAAAAGTGGTATCCGAAAGACACAGTGTACCATGCCCAAAGACAACACTGATTAAGATCAAATAGCTAATTGTAAGCCTCAGCCTCTAAATTGCTGCCGGATGGAAAAATAACAGTGTGGGCAATCCAAGCATAATTTCACATAGAGAGAGAATGAGAATTTCTCATTCACACCCCCAGAGGGCTGGAAAACATCAGGGGGGAAGAATTCCATTGGCTGGAAAGGGATCAAAAGAGTTTTCAGTGGGGATTACATCACCAGTTGGTGTCTTTATTCCTGGTTGATGAAGACCTTCCTGGGAGTAAAAAATATTTGGTTTGGTCCAGAGACACAAAACTCAAATATAAGCTGAAGAGGAAAAAATGAGGAAGAGAAGAGAGGCCATGTGATGCTGTCTCTAAGAGTTGGCCTCGTGTTAAGTAGATTTCCAGGATGAACAATGCCCTGATGAGAAAGTTAATGCCTTTTCTAAACAGAACCAAAATTCTGTCACAGGTTGTTTCCTTGATTTTGGTGACAAGTGACAATGGATGGATGCCAAGAGTATGCTAAGAATTGAGACAAACATCTCTCCAACCCTGGCGCTTACTACCAGTTAGATGACAGTCATCAATTTTGCTGACTCTGGATCTGTTTCCTTTGCTGGAACTCTCAGATAATCTTATAGCTCCAAAACCCAGCTCATATTAAAGAAACAGAATAGTACCCTGGCTGACTTGGTTTTTAGCTCAGGTGGTATCTGGCAATCATAAATATTTCATTAACATAACATTTGCAAAAAAAGAAATACATGTTTTGTATGTATAGTTTTGTAAATCACCACAAACTCTTTCAGAAAGCAAGCAGGGTATAAATAATTAAAGTAAAATAAAATAATTTAGAAGCTGAACAAGAACAATAAAAAAAAGAGCATTAGATGGGATGGAGATTAAAAGAAAGTGAACACACATTCATCTGGAGATGCAACCATTGCTGATTTTATTCTAACATCTACTCTTTTCTTCCCCTTATCTAAGGATGGGTGCTGAGGAAATGTTCACTTCAGTTTTGTAAATTATAGAAATGTTAATTTTTCAAATATTGTATTTTTCTAAAAAGTAGATCATTCCCCCCTTCCTGAAAAGAAAAAGGTAGCTGGACTTGATCATGCATACCGTTTCTGTGCATGCTAACCCAACTGTCTTGTACTTTCATGCTCCTTCTGCCCTGTCTGAGGCTTTCTCTGGCTCTCAGGGTGCACAGGCTCCTATAGGTGGGCAAATGGGTGGTATTTGTTAACGTTCATCTCGTCATCCTTCAACAAATGATTAATGGCAATTGGTGGGTAATAACTCATATCCCTTCCTCCGTGAGTAGGATAATGATGAGACATGCTCCACACTGTCTCCCAGAATTTCTAAACATCATTCAGCCTCAGTAATCCCCTGTGGTAACCTCCTTGATAATGCAGTCTTATCTCCTTTCTCATTTATAATAATCCCCGTCTCATTTCCCTCACTCCACTGTTGGTTCTTCCTAAGATTGTCACCTAAATGAACTGCTTGCACTCAAAGCCTTGTCGCACAGGCGGCTTCTAGGAGAACCCAACCTGAGACACCTCATGAAGGTGTTTCCTTGAGGAGCTAACTTAATAGAGGTCTACAGCTTTGTATTAGTCATGGTTCTCTAAAGAAACAGAACTAATAGAATTTATATAAATATGTGTATATACACACACACACACACACACAGAGTAAGTATTGGCTCACACAATTATGGAGGCTGAGAAGTGCCATGATGTGCTGTCTACAAGCTGGAGACCAGGAAAGGCAGTGGTGTAATTTGAAGGCTGGAGATCCAATAGTGCAGACTTCAGTAAGCATCCGAAGGCCTAAGAACCAAGAGTGCTGAGGGCAGAGATGGATACCCCACTCAAGCATTCAGGCAGAGAGATAACCCAAATTATCCCTTCCTGCACCTTTTTATTCTATTCTAGCCCTCAACAGATTGGATGATGCCTGCCCACACTGGGAGAGAGCAATCCTTTTTACTCGTTCTACCAATTCAAACACCAATCTGTTCCAGAAACACCCTCACAGACACGCGCAGATATAATGCTTAACCAGATATCTGGCATTTCATGATCCAGTCTAGTTGACACATAAAATTAAGTACCACAGTCAGGTGGATCACCATCTGGTTGTTTCTCTAAACTATTAGATAAGCCTTTGATCAATGCTGACTAAAATATATTTTAGGGTTGCATTATCTGAAGGATACTCAAAATATGAATCATCTGTATTGCTGATTAAAAAAAAAGTTAGATCTAAGAATTGATACTCTGTACACACATGTGTGCACATGCACAAGCTCTTTTCTGTGCGTAAGAGCAAGCCTAGTCCTTTGTAGGGTCATGGGAGTGAGTGGAGACTGCAGTGTTATTTGTGGAGAGAGCCAACAGTACTTCCCAGAGGATTTGGTATCTTCTGAAGGGTTTTTTCAAACTTTTCCGTGCAGCATGTTGGAAAATGGCTGCTCCCATCATAAAGAAGTGTCTCTGGGTCTCTTCTAATTGTCTCATCTCTTGTAATTGTGCCCTGATCAACTGTCCACACTGCATTAACTGCACATATGTGCCCTGGTTAAATGGTGATCTCTGCATCAACAGTTCTATCTCGTACCACAGGGAGAACACAAATAAGATAAAACTGGGAGCTCCAATTCCAACAAATCTCCAGTGATTATTCTCAGCAGAAGCATTTAAATTAGAATTTGGTTCCATTTAACTCAGCATTTTACCTGTAGATTAAGAAATTCCTTTTCAGACAGCATGGCAGGCTAAGTGGTATGAACCCACTTCAATTAATTGCACCTGATGAAATCTTTGCTCCAATCCAGACTACAGTCAACTTCTGGAGTTGGCTAGTATTTGCTGAGACCCTGCACCTCATTCAAATTCATCTAAGGACCCATGATTACCTTTACTGTATTCATTGGTTCACAACTTATCCTCCAACATAATTATAGAAGCAAAGTTAAGAAAGGTACTAGTCAGTAAGAATTGGTGCAAGTGAAAAAAAATTATATATATATTTATTCTCCCTACTCTTGCTCTTTCTTTGTCTTTCTCCTTTTCTGGTCAGAATGAGTTGAGTTGGCCCAAAGAAGTAAGGCTGAATTTCCTGCAGTGACATCCCTTCAAGTACTAGTTGAACTATTAGCTCTCTTTTTTGATCAAAAAAGATTGTGTTGGGTAAAAATCTGACTTGGGGAATAAGTAAGTGGAAGGAAAGCCCTAAATCTTTTTTTGGTAAGTGTTTAAGTGAAGCTAGAGAGAGCCTTGAGAAGTATAAAGCACCTTAGTAGAATAGCTTGGACTGGCATCACTTCTATTTCAGGGTTTAAATAAAAAATGTATGTATTAAACATAAAGAAAAACATCTTCTAATGGCTTATTCAGCTGGGCACAGAGAAGGCACTCATTAAATGTGTGAAGAAAATGGTGTCATGAGTGTGCACTGAGGAAACACTCTTCCTGAATATAACTCCACATTGTCCTGATATAGTTATTCCCTGATATCACCATCATCGTGTTCACTTCCTATAGAATTTATGGACCTGGTCATCTCAGCTCTTTTATGTCAAGTATGACAATCAGATAGGTGAGTAAAGGATGTCACTTTACTTGCCTTGAATCCACTAAAATCCATCTCTCAGACCTGTAATTCAGGCTCATGAAAAAGGCAGTAGCTGTCACTCTTGGGGCCTCCTCTGTGCCCCAGACTTGTAAAAAGGTTATTTGCTTTACACAGACAGCACCAAATCATCAGAGGGAATCATCTCATGGCAGATTTTAGGTACACGCTGTTTAGTTGGGGAAACCCAATGTCTTAGACTACCTAATTCTTTCAGGTAAAACATCTTGGCTGGTGTGGGACTGGCCTGGAGCCCGAGGCGAGTGTATTTGTGGAGGTTGGAGGTCCTCTCATGAGGATCTGGCCTCTACTTGTTTGGCCAGTCATACTCCCCAAGATCTTTTCACTGCCTAGGAGTGCTGTACACAGGGCCTGATGCCCAGGGTTAAGACAGCTACCTCTTTGTGATATCATCACCTCCAGGAGTGAGACTGAGGGAAGGCATGAGGGACATTGACGTCCAGGACTTAGGAAACAGCAGAGTTGTCTCAGGTTAGTTTTTCCCCCCAAGCAGTCCCTGAGTCACGTGCTTGGGTCCAACTGATTTTTCAAAGGAAGCACTCCCAGGATCAACCAGTAACAGAGTTGGGGAAGCAAGATAAGAATAGAGATGGAATCAAGTTTTCAACTGAACTTCCAGACTCAACCTGATCTCATGGGCTCTGAGGAGTATAAATTACACCTCCAGGAACACTGTTTGGGCTTGTAAACTTCCATACCCATCAGTCATTGCCTACAGGCAACCCTGGGGTGGGCCTAGGGGGACAAAAATCTCCTAGGTATTTTTCAGCTCATATGAAGTACACATATGAAGTACAGGGTGGTGGCCATGCCCAAAGGCAGTCCTCTGAAGGTTGCAAGTGCCGGTTCTCAGCTGCAAAGCACTCACGTAGAAGTTGAGGAATGGGTGCCTCGAGCTGGCAAAAGAATCTGGGAGACTTAAGTGTTCACTGTAGAGCCATTCCAAAGCCATCACATATGCTTCTGTAAACTGACATGACAGGGAACCACCTCATACAGTTGCCTGGAGGAAAAAAGGAAACAAAAATAAGAAAGGTCTTTCTCTAAATATTTATCTGAAACAATATCCCAGAGAAATGCACCTTTGATTCCTATTTTTTGTTCATGCAATAGCACGTAAGGGCAAGCTAAACCTAGTGTGTTTCTGTCTCCAGGATGAGTCCTGAAAGTAGCATGGCAATGTGCTGTTTATTATTAATCACAGAATATTTCACTTAGTGAAGCAGGACCTTGATGCTCCTTCAGGCCAGAAATGCAAATATTTTAAATTCTCATTTGGCTTTGCACCAAAAAAAACCCCATCCCACTGAAGACAAATGAAACACTCATTAAAAACTCAAATAGGAAAGAATCATAAATCAGTTCAATGGGGAGACACAAAGGTTTCTAAAAAGAGAATGAATAGGAAAAAAAGATCGTTTTGAAATCTGACCCTGGGGAGGAGCTCTGATGAGGTGCAGATGGCCTATGTACCCACCAGGTAGATGTCTAAACTGGGAGGGCAAGTCTTAGAATTCACTTCAAAAGCATCACAGGGGAGAGAGTGTGGCTTTGGGAAGCACAGAAAATAAATGAGAGATAAGAGAAAATAATACCCAGTAGTTGTTAGATATAGGATGCAATTTGAAGGCTTGATTGTGCAGGATTAAAAGATACGAATGTACAGACATCGTGGTTGGCACCCAGAAGTGTGATCAACACCTTGGAATGAGGTATGGAAGGCCGTCGTGGGTAGACATTACCAGGAGCTCAGAAAATGGAGTGAAATATTGCATTATGTTTGAATAGGCCCAACAATGGGCTTTTATACTTCTCTGTGGGGTTTTCTTTAAGATATATTTGGGAAATTGGCATGTAAAGGCAGCTGGGTGCTTTGTGAACAAAGGCAAGTAAGGGAAAAGGAAACTGCTATTTCAGTTACTTCTCAGAACCAGCCCAACCAGGTAAGTGTTATCCTATTTTACAGATGAGAAGAGCAAGGCTTGGGGACATTATGTAATGTTTCCAAACCCTAGTTCATTAAGTGGAAGAATGAATATATTTAACCCTTTATCCCTTCCACCCACTAACAAATATTTATTGAACACCTACTATGCACTTGCTCTGGACACTGGGGAACCAAATGATTATCTGAACCTATATCTATCTGATCCTGAAGGCCATTCTTTTTCCATTAGAGTCTAGTGAATAAACTTATTTAAATAATTTCATAGAAAATTATATCACTGTATGATTATGCAAGATATTAAAGAGATTTGTATGGGGTGGTGAGACTATGGGAACACATAAAAATAGGCATGAAAGACTGAATAATGCTAGATTTAGAAACTTGGCAGGGAAGACCCAAGCCATTTTGCTTGATATGTACTTAACCCCAGAAACAACAAAAATAATAACAAAATTTTAGGGTCACATTTTCTGATTATAGAACTTTGGAAAAAATTATAAAGAAGCAAAATTTATTTTTAATGTTATAAGAGATAATAACTGTAATTATTTTAAAGTATGTTCTAGTTTCTCCCCCAACCCTTGGCTGCTTCATATTTATCTGGTTTTGAACTTTGTGAGTCTGTAGGTTGATGTCTTTCATCAGTATGGGAAAAATTTTAGCTATTATTTCTTTGCATATTATTTGTACTCCATTTTCTCTACCTTCTCTTTCTTGGATGCCAATTACATTTATTTTTTAAGCTTCTCACTCTATCCCCTATGTCCCTTATTTTTTCCCATACATTTTAAATCTTTTGTCTCTTTTTGCTTCATTCTGAGTTTTTTTAAGCCATCTTTTAGTTTACTAATACTCTTCAGTGGTATCTGATTTGCTATTAAACTTATCCACTGAGCTTGAAATTCCTGCCATTATACTTTTCAGTTCCATGTTTTTCCTTTGTTTATTTTTTTATTTTTATTTTTTTGTTTCCAGTCTTCTGCTCAATCTTGCTTTATTTCCTCGAACATATTCAGCATAGTTATTTTTGAGTAGTGTTAGATAACAACATTGTCTGTATTCTTTATAAATGTGTTTCTATTGTCTGTATTTCTCTTGATTTTCAGTCTTGCCTTCTGTCTTAGTCAGTTTGGGCTACTACAACAGAATACCATAGACTGGGTGACTTAAACAACAAACATTTGTTTCTCACAGTTCTGGAGGCTGGGAAGTCCAACATCAAGGCGTCAGAAGATTCGTTGTCTGGTGAGGGCTTGCTTCAGATGCTGACTTCTTGCTGTATCCTCATGTGGCAGAAGGAGGGTGGGAGAGCTCTCTGGGTTCTTTTTTATAGAGGCACTGATCTCATTCATGAGGGCTCCACCCTGGTGACCTAATCTACTCCCAAATGCCCCACATCCTAATACCATGATATTGGGGATTTGGATTTCAATATATGAATACTGGGGGGACACACACATTCAGTACATTGTACCTTCTATTGGATCCTAACTCAGAAGCATCACTTGGCTCTATCCTGATGACATTCCGTAAGCAATAACTTAAAACCAAATAATGGTTCTCATGGTTCTCCATTCTAAGATCTCATCAAGTTAAAGTTGTACCATTGATTTAATTATAGCTTTTCTGGGTTTGTGAGGAAGGAAATACTACATGAAAAGTACACATCACATGTGATTTGATTTCAGAAATGCCAGATTATAAAAGAATACACATCTAAGCATTATGGAAATATAGCTATATTCCTTGGGCAGAGGTGTTTGTATGTCCTGATTCAGTTTCTCTTTAAGTCTTCTTTTAAAGTCTGCTTAGTGAAAGAAACAAAGGATCCAAATTGTTCTAAATCTTTGTTACTTTCAAGAGCTCAAAAACTCTGTAAAGTTTCTGCTAGTTAAACCCACATTAAATATAGTAGAGCTATGAGCCATTAGAACCCTGCATTTGGAAAGTAACAGAGTGGGAGCCTAGTGGACCATGAAAGCACTTCCTTCCAAGGGCAGAAAAACCCAGCTGTCAGGCTTACCTGTCAAAGCCAACAATAGAAAGGATTTCTTATCTTCTGCTGAGGCAGATGTGGCTAGAGTATAGTTCATATTCTCTCAGTATTCCAAGACTGGTCTTAAATATCACTCAATCTTTCTTGGCCATGAGCTCTATCTAGCAATGGTCAAAATCGATGGGGAGCTCCACTTAAATTACAAAAATTATAGCCCTTTAATAGGCTAATTGGCTGCAGATTCACATGCCTGCTAGAACTAGGCAGCCCTTGGGGGCTGTGAAGAATAGGGCTCCCTTCTAAGCAAAGACACTTTTCAACTCCAGTTGATTATTGCTATATGGGAATACAGGCCCAGGGTTTCAGATCTGAATTATGTTAGAAACGAATAATATAGATTTTTAAATGAAATCTCCCAATTTTTATGCCTGCAACGAATTCCATTTTATAAAACTTTCAAGCATAACATATTATGTTTTTGAGACAATTTCGGTCTGTGGGCCCCAATGGGTGCTTACTAAGCTCAATTTTCAGAATGAATGAATCTATGCTATTAGAAGCTACCACCATCAGTGAAGCAACATGGACTGCTTTATCTGCCTTTTCCTCCCACATCATGGAGGCATTTCTGAAAATATAAGCACTGGAGTTTTCTGAGTCCACTTGAAGCATCAAGAAACCCATTACCCTTTTTATACCATCATAGTATTTTTAAACGGCTTACTCAGTGGGGTCCCTTTTTTATACTTATTAATAAAATGGGGGCTTTGGATTCATTTGCCAGAAAAAATGCTGATATTACATAGTCCAAAGGCATACGGAGTGTCACTGAGATCAACTTTCACATAGTCTATGGACGGTCTTAGAGTAGACAAACCAGTGATTTGGCTAATTGTTGCAGCCTTGCCAAGTTGCACATAGGAAAGTTATTTATTTTTAATTCTCTAATATTTTAGAGGTGTTATCTGAATGGAGATTTTTTTTTTTTTTTTTTTTTTGCCTGGAGGCAACCAAGTAAGTTTCTTGGAAAGCAATTGGGAGAGTTACAGGAAAGAAAGCATATCAAATGCATAATTGTGGGGGCCAAGATGGCTGATTAGAAGCAGCTCTGGTCTGTGGCTCCCACTGAGAAAAATGAAAACGGCAAGTGAATCCTGCACTTTCAGCTGAGGTATCCAGGTTTTCTCACTGAGACTGACTAGGTGGTTGTCATGACCCATGGAAAGCGAGGAAAAGCAGGGTGGAGTGATGGCCCAGCCAGGAGCTGCATGGAGTAAGGCAAACTCCCACCCCAGCCAAAGGAGGCGGTGAGTGATATGCTACCCTGCCAGGGAAACCACAATTTTGCCATGGATCTGTGCAACCCACAGATGAGGAGATCCCCTTGTGAGCCCATGCCACCAGGGCCTTTGGTCTCAAGCACAGAGCTGTGCAGTCTCTTGGAGGCTGCTTGGGTTGTGGCCAGTGGCAGCAGGCTGGAGACTGCCTAAGATGACCAAGTTCCCAGGGGGAGGGGAGGCAGCCATCACTGCGGTTTCACTTGGCCATTTTTCCCCACTGGTCCAGAAAGATTGGACAGTTTGGATGGAGAAGAATTTCTCACAGTGCAGCATGGTGGCTGTGGCAGATTGTGGCCAGACTGCTTCTTTAGGTGGGACCTGGATCCATCCCTCCTCACTGGGTGGCACCTCCCTGCAGGAATTCCAGCAACTCCAGCCAGAGGTTTATGGACAGAACCCCAATCTTCCTGGGACAGAGCCCCTGTGGGGAGGCAGTTATGATCTCCTGTTCAACAGACTTAGTCTTTCCTGCTTGCTGGCTCTGAGGTGACCAGTAGTCCAGACAAGTGGGATTTCCCCCAGTGCAGTGTACCTGCTCTGCCAAGAAGCAGCCAGATTGCTTCATTAAGCAGGTCCCTTATCCCACGCTTCCTGACTGGGTGGAACCTCCCAACAGGGGTGGCCAGACACCTCATACAGGAGAGTTCCAGCCGGCATCAGTTTGGTGCCCCTGTGGGACGGAGCTCCTGGAGGAAGGAGCAGGCAGCCATCTTTGCTTTGCTGCAGCCTCCACTGGTGATATCTCCAGGTGTGGAAGGGACCCAGGTGAATAGAGTCTGGCGTGGACCTCCAGCAAACTGCAGCAGCCCTGCAGAAGAGGGGCCTGGCTGTTAAAAGAAAAACAGAAAGCAACAACAACATCAACAAAAAAGACCCCACAAAAATCTCATCCAAAGGTCAGCAGCCTCAAAGATTGAAGGTAGATAAACCCATGAAGATGAGAAAAAATCAACGTAAAAGTGCTGAAAATTTAAAAAGCCAGAGTGTCTCTTCTCTTCCAAATGATTGCAATACCTCTCCAGCAACGGCACAGAACTGGGCTGAGGCTGAGATGGATGAATTGACAGAAGTAGGCTTCAAAAGGTGGGTAATAATGAACTTTGTTGAGCTAAAGGACTATGTTCTATCCCAATGCAAAGAAGCTAAGAATCATGATAAAACACTACAGGAGCTGTTAACCAGAATAGTCAGTTTAGAGAGGAACATAAATGACCTGATGGAGCTGAAAAACACAACCCAAGAACTTCACAATGCAACCACAAGTATCAATAGCTGAATAGACAAAATGGAGGAGAGAATCTCAGAACATGAAAACTATCCTGCTGAAATAAGACAGGCAGACAAGATTAGAGAAAAAAAAAATGAAAAGGAATGAACCAAACCTCTGAGAACTATGGGATTATGTAAAAAGACCAAACCTGTGACTGACTGGGGTACCTGAAAGAGACAGGGAGAATGGAACGCTGCTAGAAAACGTACTTCAGGATGTCATCTAGGAGAACTTCCCCAACCTAGAAAGACAGGCTAACATTCAAATTCAGGAAATCCAGAGAACCCCAGCAAGATATTCTGTAAGAAGATCAACTCCAAGACGTATAATCCTCAGATTTTCCAAGGTTGAAATGAAGGAAAAAGTGTTAAGGGCAGCCAGAGAGAAAGGCAAGGTCACCTACAAAGGGAATGCCATCAAACTAACAGTGGATATCTCAGGAGAAACCTACAAGCCAGAAGAGATTAGGGGCCAATATTTAACGTTCTTAAAGGAAAGAATTTCCAACCCAGAATTTCATATCTGGGCAAACTAAGCTTCATAAGTGAAGGAGAAATAAAATCCCTTTCAGACAAGCAAATGCTGAGGGAATTTGTCACCACAAGGCCTGCCTTGCAAGAGCTCCTGAAGGAAGCACTGAACAATGAAAGGAAAAACCGTCACCAGCCACTACAAAAACACACTGAAGTACACAGACCAAGGCACTATGAAACAACTACATTAACAAGTCTGCAAAATAACCAGTGAGCATCACGATGACAGGATCAAATTTACATATAACGATATTAACCTTAAATGTAAATAGGCTAAATGCCCCAGTTAAAAGACACAGAATGGCAAGCTGGATAAAGAGTGAAGACCCATTGGTGTGCTGTGTTGAAGAGACCCATCTCACAGGCAAAGACACACAAAGGCTCAAAATAAAGGGATGGAGGAAAGCCGGGTGCGGTGGCTCATGCCTGTAATCCCAGGACTTTGGGAGGCTGAGGCGGGCAGATCATGAGGTCAGGAGATTGAGACCATCCTGGCTAACACGGTGAAACCCTGTCTCCACTAAAAAATACAAAAAAGTTAGCTGGGTGTGGTGGCGGGTGCCTGTAGTTCCAGCTACTCGGGAGGCTGAGGCAGGAGAATGGTGTGAACCTGGGAGGTGGAGCTTGCAGTGAGCCGAGATCGTGCCAATGCACTCCACCCTGGGTGACAGAGTGAGACTCTATCTCAAAAAAAAAAAAAAAAAGGGGGGATGGAGGAAAAATTACCAAGCAAATAGAAAGCAGAAAAAAGCAGGGGCTGCAATGCTAGTTTCTGACAAAACAGACTTTAAACCAACAATATCAAAAAACATAAAGAAAGGCATTATATAATTGTAAAGGGTTCAATGAAGCAAGAAGAGCTTACTATCCTAAACATATGTGCACCCAATACAGGAGCACTCAGATTCATAAAACAAGTTCTTAGAGACCTAAAAAGAGACTTAGACTCCCATACAAAAACAGTGGGAGACTTTAACACCCCATTGTCAATATTAGATTGTCAAGACAGAAAATTAACAAAGATATTCAGGACTTGAACTCAGCTCTGGACCAAGTGGACCTGATACATATCTGCAGAACTCTCCACCCAAAAACAAAAGAATAAACATTCTTCTTGGTGCCACATAGCACTTACTCTGAAATTGATCATATAATTGGAAGTAAAACACTTCTCAGCAAATGCAAAAGGACTGAAATAATAACAAACCGTCTCCCAGGCCACAGCACAATTAAATTAGAATGCAAGATTAAGAAACTCACTCAACCACACAATTATATGGAAATTGAACAACCTGCTCCTGAATGACTCCTGGGTAAATAATGAAATTAAGGCAGAAATCAAGAAGTTCTTTGAAACCAATGAGAGCAAACAGACAACAAACCAGAATCACTGGGATGCAGCTAAAGCAATGTTACAAGGAAAATTTATAGCACTAAATGCCCACATCAAAAAGCTACACAGATCTCAAATTGGTATCCTAGCATCACAACTAAAATAACTAGAGAACTAAGAACAAACCAACTCCAAAGCTAGCAGAAGACAAGAAATAACCAAGAGCAGAGCAGAACTGAAGGAGATAGAGACACAAAAACTCTTTCCAAAAATCAACGAATCCAGGAGCTGGTTTTTTAAATAAAAATTAATAAAATAGATAGCTAGATTAATAAAGAAAAGAGAGACTAATTAAAGAATCAAATAGACACAATATAAAATAATAAAGGGGATATCACCACTAACCCCACAGAAATGCAAACAATTATCAGAGAATGCTATAAACACCTCTATGCAAATAAACTAGAAAATCTAGGATAAATGGATAAATTCCTGGACACACCCTCCCAGGACTGAACCAGGAAGAATTTGAATCCCTGAATAGACCAATAACTAGTTCTGAAATTGAGGTAGTAATTAATAGCCTGCCAATCAAAAGAAGCCCAGGACCAGATGGATTTATGGCTGAATTTTACCAGAGGTACAGAGAGGATCTGGTACCATTTCTTCTGAAACTATTCAAAACAATGGAAAAGGAGGGACTTCTCCCTAACTTATTTTATGAGGCCAGCATCATCCTGATAACAAAACCTGTCAGAGATTCAACAAAAAAAAAAAAAAAAAAAAACTTCAGGCCAACATCCCTGATAAACATCAATGCAAAAATCCTCAATAAAATACTGGCAAACCAAATCCAGCAGCACATCAAAAAGCTTATCCACCACGATCAAGTTGGCTTTATCCTCAGGATGCAAGGCTGATTCAACATGTGCAAATCAATAAACATAATTCATCACATAAACAGAACTAAAGATGAAAAAAACATGATTATCTAAATAGACACAGAAAAGCCTTTGATAAAATTCAACATCCCTTCATGTTAAAAACTCTCAATAAACTAGGTATTGAAAGAACATACCTCAAAATAATAGCCATTTATGACAAACCCACATCCAATATCATACTGAATGGGCAAAAGCTGGAAGCATTCCCATTGAAAACTGGCACAAGACAAGGATGCCCTCTCTCATCACTCCTATTCAACATAGTACTGGAAGTTTGGGCCAGGGCAATCAGGCAAGAGAAAGAAATAAAGTGTATTCAGACAGGAAGAGAGGAAGTCAAATTTTCTTTGTTTGTGGATGGCGTGACACTATATCTAGAAAACCCCATCGTCTCAGCCCAAAAACTTCTTAAGCTGATAAGCAACTTCAGCAAAGTCTCAGGACACAAAACCAATATACAAAAATCATAAGCATTCCTATACACCAACAACAGACAGGCAGAGAGTCAAATCATGAATGAACTCCCATTCACAACTGCCACAAAGAGAATAAAATACCTAGGAATACAGCTAACAAGGGAAGTGAAAGATCACTTCAGGGAGAACTACAAACCACTGCTCAAGGAAATCAGAGAGGACACAAACAAATGGAAAAATATTCCATGCTCATGGATAGGAAAAATCAATATTGTGAAAATGGCCATATTGCCCAAAGTAATTTATAGATTCAATGATATTCCCATCAAACTAGCATTGACATTCTTCACAGAATTAGAAAAAACTATTTTAAAATTCACAAGGAAACAAAAAACAGTCCATATAGTCAAGACAATCCTAAGCAAAAAGAATGAAGCTGGAGGCATCACACTAACCAACTTCAAACTATACAAGGCTACAGTAACCAAAACAGCATGGTACTGGTATAAAAACAGACACGTAGACCAATGGAACAGAACAGAGACCTCAGAAATAAGACTACACATCTACAACCATCTGATCTTCGACAAACCTGACAAAAACAAGCAATGAGGAAAGGATTCCCTGTTTAATACATGGTACTGGGAGAACTGACTAGGCATATGCAGAAAATTGAACCTGGACCCATTCCTTACACTTTATACAAAAATTAACTCAAGATGGAATAATGACTGAAATGTAAAATCCAAAACTATAAAAACTCTAGAAGAAAATCTAGGCAATACCATACAACATAGGCACAGGCAAAGATTTCATGATGAAAACATCAAAAGCAATTGAAACAAAAACAAAAATTGACAAATTGGATCCAATTAAACTACAGAGCTTCTGCACAGCAAAATAAACTATCATCAGAGTGAACACACAAACTACAGAATGGGAGAAAATTTTTGGAACCTATCCAACTGACAAAGGTCTAATATCCAGAGTCTACAAGGAAATTAAACAACTTTACAAGAAAAAAAATCCCATTAAAAAGGGGGCCAAGGACATGAACAGACACTTCTCAAAGGTACTGGTTTTGTACCAGTACCATGCTGTTTTGGTTACTATAACCTCATAGTATAATTTGAAGTCAGTTAGCATGATGCCTCCAGCTTTGCTCTTTTTGCTTAGGATTGTCTTGGCTATATGGGGTCTTTTTTGCTTCCTTATGAATTTTAAGGACATTTATGCAGCCAACAAACATTTGAAAAAAGCTCAACATCACTGATCATTAGAGAAATGTAAATAACCACAACAAGATACTATCTCATGCCAGTCTCAATGGCGAGTATTTAAAAGTCAAGAAACAACAGATGCTGCCAAGGCTGTGGATAAATAGGAACACTTTTACACTGCTGGTGGAATGTAAATTATTTCAAGGTGATTGAACTAATTCGGTGATTCCTCAAAGATCTAGAACCAGAAATACCATTTGACCCAGCAATCCCATTACTGGGTATATACCCAAAGGAATATAAATCTATTATAAAGATACATGCACATGTATGTTCATTGCATCACTGCTCACAATAGCAAAGACATGGAATCAACCCAAATGACCATCAATGATAGACTGGATAAAGAAAATGTGGTACATAATACACCATGGAATACTATGCAGCCATAAAAGGAACAAAATCGTATCCATTGCAGGGACATGGGTGAAGCTAGAAGCCATTATCCTCAGCAAATTAATGCAGGAACAGAAAACCAAACACTGGATGTTCTCACTCATAAGTGGGAGCTGAATGATGAGAACACATGGACACAGGGAGGGGAATAACACACACTGGGGCCTGTCGGGGGGTTGTGAGGGGGAGGGAGAGCATCAGGATAAATAGCTAATGCATGTGGGGCTTAACACCTAGGTGATGGATTGATAGGTGCAGCAAACCACCATGGCACACGTTTACCTATGTAAGAAACCTGAACATCCTGCACATGTATCTGGAACTTAGAATAAAATAAAAATAAAAAGAAGGAAGGAAAAAAAAAAACACAGTAGCATTGCACAGAGACTGTTTTATAGGGATGAGCCTGTCTGTGTCTTAGAATAAATGATTTTAAGGAAACCAGGGAGGCTACTAGAAGAGGAGACAGAAAAGGTGGCAAGGGTTGAAAACTACTGGATATTATGATCAATGCCTGTGTGACAGGATCAATTGTACCCCAAAGCTCAGCATAATGCAATATACTCAGGTAATAATTCTGCACATGTACACCCTGAATCTAAAATAAAAGTTGAAATTATTTATATTAAAAAAAGAAACTAAGGTCAGTTGTGGTGGCTTACACCTGTGATCCCAGCACTTTGGGAGGCCAAGGTGGGAGGACAGCTTGAGCTTAGGAGTTCAAGACCAACCTGGGCAACATGGTGAAACCCCATCTCTACTAAAAATACAAAAATTAGCTGGTGTGCGCCTGTGGTCCCAGCTACTCAGTAGCCTAATGTGAGAGAATCACTTGAGCCCAGGGGATGGAGGTTGCAGTGAGCTGAGATTGTGCCACTGCACTCCAGCCTGGGTGACAGAGTGAGACCATGTCTCAAAAAAAAAAAAAAAAAAAAAAAAAAAAAAAAAAAAAAAAAAAAAAACAGAAAGTAAAGAGAAAAGAAAGCAGGGAGGCTGATAGGCTGATAGAGTGATTGGTACCCAAATCAAGTAGTCGAAGTTTGAATTCTATGGGAGCTCAGCTTCCTTAGGCAAGTCATATTCAGTACAGTGTCATAATCTATTTGAGAGAAATATGTTACCTATCGGATAGAATATTTCCAGAATATATCTAAAAATCCTGTTTAGTGCTCAGAATAGCTGCTGATGCCATTTCTACTTTAATAGCCATTCAACAGGAGTCAAAGAATAGAAATACCTCTGTAATGAATATCAAATACTTAGATGGAAAGTTATATTTGGAGATCAAGGGAAATTTATTGTATCTCTACAATTATATTGTTCTCTAGTATTTTTAACTATAACTTTGAACACACTTATTTTCCTAGAGATTAAATACAAAATCTAAATTCACTTTATGTATGTACTCTTATTTCTAAGCAGCTCAACTTTCTGGGTACAATACAAATAGGAAACGGAATAGTTTTTAATTGCCCAAGCTTTAAAGAATGAAGGAGATAATACAACAATACTGAAAAACAATAATCCTTGTATACCGATAATAAAATTTAGGTGAGATATTTATTTTACTCAGGGCTGCCTAGTTCCTACAGTTTGAGAAAGAAATGGACAAGATGATATAAGAGCCAGATTTGGCATCAAATTTATTTATATATAGAATTAGATTTTTCAATTTAAGAATAAATTATGAAAACAAAGGAAATACATGTCTAATGTATGAATTTTCTAAGATTTATTTTAGTAATTCTTTTGAGCACCAGATCCTATATAATTGTATTTTTAGTTCAATGAAACGAAAGATTCTATTCTAAAATGGAATAATTCAGACTTTTAACAATTCTCCTTTTCTTTTACTTTCTTTTAGTCCTTGAAGAAAGAAACTGCTCAGACCCTGGGGGCCCAGTCAATGGGTACCAGAGAATAACAGGGGGCCCTGGGCTTATCAATGGACGCCATGCTAAAATTGGCACCGTTGTGTCTTTCTTTTGTAACAACTCCTATGTTCTTAGTGGCAATGAGAAAAGAACTTGCCAGCAGAATGGAGAGTGGTCAGGGAAACAGCCCATCTGCATAAAAGGTAACTTAAAATTGTTTCCGAAGTCTACAGACATTGATGAAGTTGCTAGACTTTTTGGTAGCTCCTTTGCATGTTTTTAAGCCCCTGGAAAAATGCCTTTCTCTCTTAAGTCCTTTCTGAAACCATATATAACTCTGAGGTTGGAAACCATCCTAAAAACATTTGCTTCTGTTTTTTTTTTTTTTTTTTTTTTTTGACCTCAAGAGGACCTGCTTTCCCTGATCACAACACCTTGAGGTGATCAAGAAGAGGAATGTAGTTATCAGAGCAGTTTAGGAAAGATGACAGGGCTGAGTTTAATATATGCAAATCCAAGTATAGAATTGAGGCAGTGTATAAGCATTTACATAGCTCCACTTATCTACTTTCTATGCAATATTAAGTTGATGCGAGAAATAAAAGAACAAAATAGACACATCATCCATGCCAGCCTATGGAGGGGGAGGATTGAAGATGTTAAGATGTTTAAAAACAAAGACAGAGAGTAAACCCTTGTACATTCAAGGGATAGTTATAGGAAGAGATGAGTGGTGTAAGTTCAGCAAAAGGAGAGATCAGCGTTCCTGAAATAGGGACAATTGCATGAATCCAGTAGGACTGAAGCCAGTCTGGAAAGCTGGGGAGGATTTGTAGATGTGAAGAGGAGTTGGGATGGTATTCCAGATGGAAGACAGCAGAAAAGAAAAGAGATGTAGGCAGAAGTGAAGTCATCGTGGTAAATTCAAAGTGAGGCAATCTAGGAATCAAGGGGTAAACTTAAATATGTAGGTTGGACAGAAAAGTGGAATATTGTATAGAGAAGTTTGAACCTTCCCCAATGGCAGTGGGGATGCATAGTTTCTCACTGAATTGATTCACTAGTTGCTTCAGGTTAACAGCCTCTCTATTTAGGGGCAGGCCACAATGATCTGGCTGTTTACTGGGAAGAAAACATGTCCTTGTCCTAGATTATCCAGATAATTGTCTTAATCCTCTACTTTGCCTTCTGGGTGTTTGTCAACAACCTGAATCATGGGAAAAGGAATGAAAGGGAATGGTTTGTGAAAGGAATAAATCACTTTAGACTTTAGCCAGAAGCGACCTTCATCCCCACCAGCACAAATTCTGATTTTTATTTCATTAAGTATGGGAAGGGTGTCACATATGTCCTTGGAGATTTTTGTCCAGTCTTCTCTTACAAATTAATACAACCAAAGTTCTCTAAGTTGCTAATTAGATGAATGTTGGCTGCCTGATTGGGAAAATGAGATGGGAAGGATTCCTTTTCATTCGTGAAGAAAGAGAGACTTCAACAAAATTAAACTGGGCTTTGAATTGCCCTCAAGTGATTGTTACGGGCCTTAACGGCAGAGAAAGAACACGGAGGAATCAGTTTTCAAAGACTTATCTATGGTTGACACTGCTGTCTGGTGTCAAAAGAGAACCTTCTAATTCCCCATGTGGGCTACGTTTTAGAACCTTCACTTTGACTTTTATTCCATTTTGATCAAGTTTGCTAATTACATTCACATGAACAGATGATCCTAATCTATGATGCCATTGTCCCGAATCACTCGGGTGGGGCAGCCTTTCAGAGGCATCTGCTCTTCTTGGATTCTTCAGAGGGTGCTGTCAATCAAGATGAAAGGCAGCAAGCTCTTTTGTAAAGTGAGATGTTCAAGCTTGGCTGACATGTCTTGCCTCTGGGAGCCTGGGGAATGGAAAAAAAAATGGGGGTCAGGTATGAATCTGAACTGAATGATGTGAACGGTGAATATGGAAAAGGATCGTGCAGCACTGTCTTTTTCATTTCTAGCCTGCCGAGAACCAAAGATTTCAGACCTGGTGAGAAGGAGAGTTCTTCCAATGCAAGTTCAGTCAAGGTGAGGTCGAAACACCTGCACTCTGCCCTGAAGGCCAATGAGTATTTCCCCTTCCATTCCCCTTCCCCACTTGTGTTTGGCCAAAGATAGTCAGTTTGAGGTTTCTTAGGGACATTTAGTGCTAACTGGTCATGAAATAATAGGGCTTGTTAGATGGAGGCTTATTAGCCAGCTGCCTTTAGCCAAGAGGTAGCAACTGTTGGAAGATGTACAAATTTCACTGGATCGTGGGAAAGTAGATGACCGGTGGAGAGCAAGACTTTCAGATGATCTTTGAGAAAACGGACTTGAATACTTGAGTCTTCCTGAAGTTACTATGTACTTGTTATGGCAGCTTCTAGGAAGATGACATTTCTGTTAAACACAGTCAGCTATAATTTAGGAAGATATGCTTGGAGGTAACCAGTGAGATGAGGCAGAATGGGGGAGCCCAGGAACTAGAGACAAATGACCAGCCATGCAGAGGGATGTGAGCCCTCTGGTATGCTCAGCCTTCCTCCTGGAAAGACAAAGGTGGGGTCCACCTGGTGGGGAGGGAGTAGCCCCTTTCTACTCATCTCTTCTACATTCTCTTCCTCACTCTCTCCACTCAGCTACACGGGCCTCCTTGATTTTCCTCTATCACTCCAACACAGTTCTGCTTTGGAAACTTTACACTGTGGCTCCTTCTGTCTGGAACCTGCTTCCATAAGATCTCAGGCTTATTGCCTCACTTCCTTCAGTTCTCTGCTCAGTTTTTGCCTAACAGAGAGAGATCTTCCCTAAATATCCTTTTAAAGATAGCAATCCTATCTTCACCCTGACTGTCTAGTAGACCCCTTTACCCAGAATTCTCTAGCCTGTACTCTGTTTCTGTTTTTATCTTAGCATCTCTCTCCACCTGTTGTCTTACATATTTTTTAAGGGTTTATTTGTTCAATTTCTGTCTCCCTCACCCTCCCCAAAATGTGAAGGTTACACGTCCAGGAACATTATCTGTTTTGTTCATGCTGAAAGTTCTAGTGCCTAAAACAGTACCTGCCACATAGTAGGCACCCAGTAAGTATTTATCGAATGAATGAATTGGATTGACAAACAAAGGTTCAAGACCTGAGTCTGCCTCTGTCTTTAGTGCTGGGTATTCTTGGGCAAGTTCCTAAACCCGCTGAGCCTTAGTTTTATCTTTTGAAAAGTAGGGATAATCATAGCAACCTGTCTCTGGGGATTGTTTTAAGGATTATATGCAACACTAATAGCTAACATTTATTGCATGTTTGCTCTGTGCCGGTTGTTCTTCTGAGTATTTTCATGCATTAGTTCATTTAATCCTCACTATAACCTCTGAGGTAGGTATTTATCACCATTTTATTACAGATTTTATTACCATTTATATTATAGAGGGGTAACTGAAGCTCAGAGAAGTTAAGTAACTTGTCCAACGTCACGTTGCTAGAGTGGCAAAGCCAGGATGTAAATTCAGTATCTGGCTTCCTGGTCTGCTCCCGTATGCACTATACTTTGAGTCTTATGTAAAGGCTGTAGCAAAGTACCTTGCACACATAATTCATTGGACAGTGATTTCTCACCTATTGTTAGAAATAGTAACAGCGAATTCCGGTGACTGAAATTGACTACAGCTAAGTTCCCTGGAATATTCATAAGTCAGAATATCCATCAGTCTTTCACCCCTCCTCAGGCTGTCTCCTTCCATTTTTGTCTTTTTCCTTTCAGGGGCAAGGCATTTCCTTGGAAACGGTGGCAGTGAAATTCAAATTCTGCCCTCTTTCCTGATCTGTGTGATTTCCCAGGGCTGGACTCTCCACTAAGTGGGATCAACCTGTTCTTCCCAAAGACACATGCTGTAGACGGGCCCCTGCACTATTCGAAAAGACTACTGGGCTTCCTATTTTTAAAGCAATATTAATGGGAGGTTAGGTGGCAAAGTGCCGGGTTTCTCAAGTAAATGAAAAAGCAAGGCTGAAACTTGGTTTTAAGTATCTGTTGGGAAGACAGGCAGCTGAAGTGAAGGGTATCCCTATCTCCAGCAGCCACCTCCTCATCCAGAAGCCCTCAACGACAGTGTAGACCTTCCATGGCCAAGGGAGGAGCTTGTTTGCAAGTTCAGGAGCTCCCTGAGCTACAGACCTCATTATAAACACGAGCTAAAGATTTATTGAATGAAATAAAGAGGACGGAATATTTGCTCTGAGCCAAGCACTGCATATGAAATAGATTTCTTACGATGATGTATTGGTACTGGGGGGACACTAGGGTGGAAATTGTGACTGGTAAGCACTGCCTTGGGTACCAAGTTTCTTTACTGCGTGCCTCTGCGTACTTCCACTTGCCTCTCTGCACTTCCTTTGTCCGTTCATTAAACAGGGATGAAAACATAGATTCCTAAAGGAATTGCAACTTTTCAGGTGACAGTCATTAGGTGCCAACATAAAATGAACACAACCTGCAGAATGTGTGCACATCTTCCCCAATAATCCCTGAGTGGTCTCTGGGGGCTCCAGCTTCAGGGCTCATTTAATATCCCCTTTTCCCATTTATACACAATGCTTCATATTTCTCCCGATCCATGTGCCCTGAGAGAAAGTTCTATTCTCTGAGGTGTACTAATTACACCTGCTAATTGCTAAATCAAGCTACTGTATCAACACAGTTTAGTTTGAGTCAATTCCTGATATTGCCCCATTATGATAATGTTTGGAGAAAAAGAAGTCTACATTTCTCTCATTCAAATGAACTCCCTTTTCTGTTTAATGTTGCAATTAATTTCTTTGTGTGTGCATGTATAATGTACCTTTGGATAGCAGCTATTATGCCAGGTATTATTCTCTTTGGTTAAAATCTTAAGCAGTTGGAATCATGCCAGTAATAGACATGGAGACATAAAATGATTGAAGTATACAAGAGAATTTGCTCAGTGGGAGAGGCAAAGTGTGTGTGTGTGTGTGTGTGTGACAGGGAGAGAGAGAGAAAAAAAAAAAACCAGAGAAACAGAGAGACAGAAAGAAAGAGAGACATAGAATGAGATAGCCATTTTTGGCTGGGCGGAGTAGCTCACACCTGTAATCCCAGCACTTTGGGAGGACAAGGCGAGTGGACTGCTTGAGCCCAGGAGTTCAAGATCTGCCTGGACAACATGATGAAAACCCACCTCTACTACAAATACAAAAATTAGCTGGGCGTGATGTTGCATGTCTGTAATCCCAGCTATTCAGGAGGCTGAGGCACAAGAATTGATTGAACCCAGGAGGTGGAGGTTGCAGTGAGCCAAGATCGCATCACTGCACTCCATCCTGGAGTGAGGGACAGAGGGAGACCCTGCCTCAAAAGACAGACAGACAGAGAGAGAGATAGAGAGAAACAGAGACAGAGATTTTTTCTGTTTCTGTAACCAAATATCTACATGGAACATGGCATGAATGCTAAAGAGGCCACAATGACTTTCTCTCACCCTGCTGTTTCTCTGGGCCCATGTTTCCTGACCAAGGGAGACACCATTACACCAGCTATACTCAGCAGCCTTCAGCAAGCAGAAACTGCAGAGCGCCCCTACCAAGAAGCCAGCCCTTCCCTTTGGAGATCTGCCCATGGGATACCAACATCTGCATACCCAGCTCCAGTATGAGTGCATCTCACCCTTCTACCGCCGCCTGGGCAGCAGCCGGAGGACATGTCTGAGGACTGGGAAGTGGAGTGGGCGGGCACCATCCTGCATCCCTAGTGAGTCAAGGCTCATTCTTGGGCTTGAGCGTGCTCCATCTTTCATGGCTGCCTGAGAAAAACCATTAACGCTACTTTTTGGGAAAGCATCTCCAGTGCTTTCTCTAGTTTGGTGATATCTGAAATTCCATATTTAGAGCTTTTTTTCCTTTGGCTTAACCTTACTACCCAGGAGAAATTGACTCACTAAATCTTAGAGGCACACGTTCTTGGGTGATTCTATCATATTTACTTGGAGAAAATGGTCATTAAGTCACCAAGTGGGGAAAGGGGTTAAAGGTGCCAGAGGGCCTCAAGTTATATAATCTTGGCTACCCTGTTTAAGCCCCAATTTTTACACTCATCACCCAGTGATACTAATTGGGTATTTGTCATTAAGCAATGAGGTATTAGATCAGGCACCGGTGGCTCATGCTTGTAATCTCAGCACTTTGGGAGGCCAAGGTGGGCGGGTCAGTTGAGGTCAGGAGCTCGAGACCAGCCTGGCCAACATGGTGAAACCCTGTCTCTACTGAAAATACAAAAAAAAAAAAAATGTAATGAGGTATTAATTACATCATAAGGTTATGATGATGAGTACTGAGATAATATGTGAAAGTGTCTGGATTAGGGGCCTGCATTTACTAAGCTGCCTTCCCCATCCTCTTTGTGAAAGGAGAACAATATGGTTTAGTTCATTGTGGTCATGACTATGAGGATAGTCATGATATTTTGAGTTTGTTTGCATGTACTGTCTCATTTAATCTCCTCAAGAGCTCTGTGAGACCATTATCATTGTTCTGTCCGTTTTACAGGCAAGAAGACAGAGGCTCTAAAAGATTAGACAACTTGCCCAAAGTTCTATTGATAGTAAGTGCCTGGGATCAGAACTCAGGTTTCATTTGACTGCAAACCCTAGACTTTATAGCCAGCCATGTCAGGGTGGGTTGATTAATATTTAAAGGGAGAAGAAAACTGGGTTACTTATCTTAGTGGTCATCATGCCCATAGAGTTCACCTTTCCAGATTCGTGCTCTCTGGTTAAGTGACACATTCTCCTTTGGACGGCAAAGTCTGAGTTTATCTTACTAAGCTGGTACTTTCTCCATAGTCTGTGGGAAAATTGAGAACATCACTGCTCCGAAGACCCAAGGGTTGCGCTGGCCGTGGCAGGCGGCCATCTATAGGAGGACCAGCGGGGTGCATGATGGCAGCCTACACAAGGGAGCGTGGTTCCTAGTCTGCAGCGGTGCCCTGGTGAATGAGCGCACCGTGGTGGTGGCTGCCCACTGTGTTACTGACCTGGGGAAGGTCACCATGATCAAGACAGCAGACCTGAAAGTTGTTTTGGGGAAATTCTACCGGGATGATGACCGGGATGAGAAGACCATCCAGAGCCTACGGGTAAGAGAGGGCTTGTACTTGGAAGCTGGGGCTCTGGCTCAAAAAACTCCAAGCACGGGAGAGCAGTGATTATGCCAAGCCCTGTCCCCTTAGCATGTCAGCAGCCAGTCCGGAGCCTTGCATTTAGCAATGTTCAATATTTCATATTGAGATACTAGACCGGGGTACCTAGAAAGACTGTGGAGTCTTTTTTCCACCTTGATTATTTTTTAAACAAGATAGAGGCAAAGTCATCTATCACTGTGGTCATCAAAAGTTAATCACCTAAGAGTAAAATGTACTTCTCCTAGTAGCATATGTTACCTGGTAACATATGTCATAAATTGTAACAAATTAAAAATTAGTGAAATTATTTGTTTAATGGCTGGCTCTGCCTGAAACTGTTAGCTCCATGAATGTTGTTATTTGTCATTGTACCCTCACAGTGTGGCACAGTGCCTGGCTCAAAGTAGATTATCAATAAATATTTTTTGAATAAAAAAAGGTTAATCACCTATTATATTTGGGCACTGTCCTAGGTAGACAGAGATGTTTTACCCTAGATATACTCCTAACAAATTTACAATATATGTCTGTCTTTCCCTGACTCCCTCACTCTCTTTTATTCCCCCACCTATCTGTCTATCCATCTCTCTATTCATCCATCCCTCCATCTATCCATCCCCTCATCCATCCATCCATCCATCCATCCCTCCATCCCTCCATCTATCCATCCATCCAGCCATTGATCCATCCATCTATCCATCCCTCCATCTATCCATCCATCCATCCATCCATCTCTCCATCTATCCACCTACCTGTCCATCTATTGTTGAGCCTCCACAATGTGCCTTTCACTGTAAGTAGACACAAAAGAATAGAGCACGTTTTATTTTCCCTGAAAAGTCCGCAGTTGAGTGGGAGAGACAGACCAATATATCATAAACAATGTGACACAAGAGAAGCCCCAAGGCAATATACTCAAAGGAGATTGAGGTAATAGAACATATACATAAGCATTTTACAAGATGTGTGTTCCCATCAAAAGGCATGACCAGCAAGGACTGGGAAAATCAGGGAAGACTTTGTGAAAAAATCTTGTGGAATATTCTGAGTATAGCTCTATTTACTGGCTTGAATGTAAATGAAATGTTTACAGTGGGCCAGAAGTTGAAAACTTAGCCTGTGAGGGTTTGTGCCTTGATGGTGCTGACACATATTTTTAATCATTTATTTATTTGCAAGCATTGTTTAACATCAAGATATTTCAGATAAAGATTTGGAATTCATTTTCTGGCAAAACAAGAATGCTGGTCCCATTTCAGCATGGAGTGGCTGACTGCAGTGACATGGCCACTGCCCAACTTAGATGGGCATGCAGCCTCAACTGTCCATTTCACTTATTTAATCCCACCTTCCAGGCCCTAGAAAGCACTTCAGTTTGCAATTCTGGAATTAGAGTAGTTGTTTTCCATGATTTCCTGAGTGAAGTATCTCCAAATAATTATAGCTGCCTCTTAGACATTTTCTCCCAAAAATTTAGCCCCAAGCCTTGCCTGTTCTTGTCCACTGTGGAGCCGGCTCCTCACCATCGCTGCCTGCCTGTTCCTTGCATTTGTAGATTTCTGCTATCATTCTGCATCCTAACTATGACCCCATCCTGCTTGATGCTGACATCGCCATCCTGAAGCTCCTAGACAAGGCCCGTATCAGCACCCGAGTCCAGCCCATCTGCCTCGCTGCCCGTCGGGATCTCAGCACTTCCTTCCAGGAGTCCCACATCACTGTGGCTGGCTGGAATGTCCTGGCAGACGTGAGGAGCCCTGGCTTCAAGAACGACACACTGCGCTCTGGGGTGGTCAGCGTGGTGGACTCGCTGCTGTGTGAGGAGCAGCATGAGGACCATGGCATCCCGGTGAGTGTTACTGATAACATGTTCTGTGCCAGCTGGGACCCCGCTGCCCCTTCTGATATCTGCACTGCAGAGACAGGAGGCATCGCGGCTGTGTCCTTCCCGGGACGAGCATCTCCTGAGCCACGCTGGCATCTGATGGGACTGGTCAGCTGGAGCTATGATAAAACATGCAGCCACAGGCTCTCCACTGCCTTCACCAAGGTGTTGCCTTTTAAAGACTGGATTGAAAGAAACATGAAATGAACCATGCTCATGCACTCCTTGAGAGGTGTTTCTGTATATCCATCTGTACATGTGTCATTGCGTGAAGCAGTGTGGGCCTGAAGTGTGATTTGGCCTGTGAACTTGGCTGTGCCAGGGCTTCTGACTTCAGGGACAAAATTCAGCGAAGGGTGAGTAGATCTCCATTGCTGGTAGGCTGATGCCACCTCCACTACTAGGACAGCCAATTGGAAGATGCCAGGGCTTGCAAGAAGTAAGTTTCTTCAAAGAAGACCGTATACAAAACCTGTCCACTCCACTGACCTGGTGGCCTTCCCCAACTTTCAGTTACACGAATGCCATCAACTTGACCAGGGAAGATCTGGGCTTCATGAGGCCCCTTTTGAGGCTCTCAAGTTCTAGAGAGCTGCCTGTGGGACAGCCCAGGGCAGCAGAGCTGGGATGTGGTGCATGCCTTTGTGTACATGGCTGCAGTACAGTCTGGCCCTTTTCCTTCCCCATCTCTTGTACACATTTTAATAAAATAAGGGTTGGCTTCTGAACTACAAAACAGATGTGCTATGCTCTTATTTCTGCATGCTGTTTCTCGGAGCTACATGTGTCAGGGCTGATGGCTTGGTGATAGCCCTTTAAAATAGTGCCAAGGGCCATCATTCCCAAATAGTGTGTTTGACAAAGCCAATACCATCTTTTTAATGCAAACTCTCAGAGCTCAGTGGGTCATGGGCCAGGGGAGGAGGGACATGGGTACCCTCTGATAAGGCACAAACAGAAACACCAGAGATTAGATGATTTTTGGGGTTGCCTCTGCTTCTTTCTTCTAGATCCAACACAAAGTCCTGCTTTGAACCTCCATAAATCTTCATGGAATGCTTTTATAGCATCTGAATTGGAGTCACATATTTACTCACACTAAGTTTAGATATGCCAAGAAACTGTAGCTTCACTATTGTCTATAACTTAAGTGATTTTTCTCTCAACCCTCACACTCACCTCCCACCGGATAGTGAAGGAAAGAACATGGATTCAGTCTAGTCAGACACCTTGAGTAATCTTGGCAGTGACCCTCTTTTTGGGGTGACTTTCTTTTTTATCCTTTCTCCCCTGCTCTCCTCGCCAGCTGTCTCTTCACTAGGCTGGTGCTTTGGAGGCTTACCTTCCCTCAAGCATTGGGATGAGAGTGGGGACCCCCGAGTTCCTGCTGGTTCTTGGGTGTGTGTAGTGGGTCTTTTTGTTGCTGACATTTAATGCTAGAGTCTGTAATTAGTGTAACTTGTGCTGTGTTCTCTATTTCATGGAGCCCAGCATTCCTTCCTGCAGACTCGTCCCCTCAGCTCTTGCTGGAACTGGTCTTCCTGGCATCTGGTGGTGACTCCTGTTTGACCCTTGTCTGGGTCACTCAGCCTCATGACCACAGTGACAACCTTCTCTGGAAACTGCCCAGCCAGACTCTCTGCAACCTCCTTTTCCTCCTTTGGGGGGTTGGGGGAACTTCTTGGTCTTTTCCATACCACGTGACAGCTGAGAGCCCAGGCTTGTTACCGAGCATTCTGGGAGACAATTGCCTTATGTAGACCCAAAAAGGAACTCCCCTGTTCCCTTAATCTATCTCAGAAAACTTAAGGACTTTAGCCCAAGACAGAGGTTGAGGATTTTATTTGTTTCCCAACCTGTCTCCGGCCCCATGTCTGGGTCTTGAGCCAGAAGAGAATTTCTTCTACTTTCTCTTTTTGTCAGCCTTTCCTGGGGCTTTCCATAAGTCACATCCTCCTCCTTTCATTCAACCCTCCATGCCCAACCTCCTGGGTTAATCAAAGAGCGATGTGTTAGTTATCGATGGTTGAGTACAAATTACCCATCACTTAGTGGCTTAAATGGTAAGTGTTTATTCTCTCACAGTGTCAGTGGGTCAGGAATTGGTGAGCAGCTTAACCTGAGGTTGTCATCAACCGAAGCCTTGACGGAGGCTGGAGGATTTGATTCTATAAATATTTATCAGGTCACTCAAAGGTTTTTCTTCGTTAAGCCTAGAAAGCTTGGATCTTAAAAGGTGTAATGGAACTTGGATCAAAGAGATAGATCTTAATTCAAATTCCTGTCTTTTAACTTCTTTTCTAAAGTGATTTTGGGCAAGTACTAAGCTTCTCTACCTCAGCTTCATTATCTGGTAAATTGGCATAATAAAATCTTGAGATTTTACTGTGATAGCTGTGACAATTAAGTGAGATGTCATGTAAGGCAATGAACATAATACATGGTATACCTGGCAGGGTCAGGGCTCTTCAGCTAGGCACAGCTCCACAACTGCCTTGGTAGGCACTCCACACATACATGCCCACACCCTCCGTCTCCTGACTGTGTCCTGACCCTCTGCCTGGAATATCATGTTCTCTACTTCTTTTTAATGCTCTCTTTACTACTTGTGTTATTTTCTCTTCTTGCCTTCCTACTCAGATTTGGTTCACATGTACATCATCTTAGCTATGACTCTGGCCCCCTCAGAAGCTGAATCTGGCCTGAAATTTTGGTAATGACATCCCAGGCTGCTTGGTTAATAGCTCCATTGCCATTTGCCACTACCCCTAGATCTTCCTACCCTAGCACTGCTCTTGTGGGCTATGAACACTCGATCACACTCACCTAAGACTTTGAGGCAGGCAAAGAGGATCACACACAAGCTTGTCCCTTGGCCATATCTGGCTGCTATCGGAATGTTGTCCATCTCTTTTTGTAACATAGCCCTTGCCTCCTAGCATAGAACTCCAAAGCTAGAAATCTTGAGCATATGTAAGTCAGGGGCTTTTCAGAGAATCAGAACTTTTAACAGTCCTATAGAATAAGGGATTACAATAACCACACAAAATTGTGGCCACTGATGGAGAAGTCTGTGCAAGACTGTTGCCTTTGTTTCTGGTGTTGGACCTAAAATCAATCAGGCCAGTGGTCAGGAAGGAAAGCTGGATGTGAAGTCAGCAAAGCAAGGACAAATGGAAAACTGTGTTGGTCTCTTGCTGCCTCCAGCCTCCATGATGTGAGTGACCTGTAGTAGAAGCAGGTGCCCTTTGCTCATAGCTGCACACTCACCCATTCCGAACTCAAGGAAGCCAGAGGAGGATTTCCAGCAGGCATTGGAGGAGCTGTGGGCCTGGGTGCTTTCTCAGCCCAACAAGGTGAGCTGACAGATAGTGACATTGCGTATGAGCTGCCACAGTGTCTGATGTGCTTAAACAATTCTCAAAGCATGAAAGTAGGCATTGCTTCACTCTCCTTTCCAAATCTCATGTCAATTTCTCTTGTGTTCACTCTAACCTGGAACCATACAGGGAAGGGAATTCTGCAACCTAGTTTCAGTTTCCCTAAGTTGACACGGAACAAAGCAGTCACAAGTTATGGAATACTAATGCTGGAAAAGTCGCTGTCAACTGAGGACACCTTCAGGGAGTGCCAGAGAAGGCTCCTGCTTCATCCAGAGTACTTTGGTTCTGATTTCTTTTGTGATGATTGCTTTGTTTTTTTAGGTATCCATGTAGCCCCTGACATCTGACATTATACCAGCTGGGCTTTGGTGCCCAGGAGTTGATCTGGCACTCCCAATGAGACTGTGATGCTCTCTTGTTGAAGATACTTTCACAGAATGCCAATATCTGTCAGAATTATTCTGTGACTTTGATGGATAAAGACCCAAACAAGACCACTTCATATCTTCTGTAATAACAGACAAAAGCAAGGTGACTGTGCAAACTACAAAGGTGCCAAATATCGCCTTCTCCTAGTTAATATGAGTGACTGCTGTTTCTTCATCAATTACAGTGGTAGGCTCTTTATAGTCTTTTTTCCTTTTAGATAAGATTTATTACATGGCCAATTATAGAATTACTCCCACTTCCTGACAGCATCCAATCCAGAACAAAGCCCCACTTTGAAACCTAAGATCACTTAACAGGAACTCAAATCCTGTAAGTCCTTTCTAACACACTCTTGATGAGACACCCCTTGGTTCACCATGACGTGCATCCTACCTCATTGCAAGGAGCAAAAAATCCCACTTGTTCAATTACAGGTATGTTTCTAGTGGTCTTTGGCTGGAATAGTGTCATTGACTATATGTATAATATATATGTATATATAATATATACGTATATTACAATGGCTTGACTTGTGACTTTTTGACTTTATGATAGTATGAAAGCAATATGCATTCAGCACAATCGTACTTCAAGTGCCAATACAACCATTGTTTTTCACTTTCAGAACCATGTTCAATAAAGTACATGAGATACCTATTTAATAGTTTATTATGAAATAGGCTGTTAGATTATTTTGTCCAACTGTAGGCTAATGTAAGTGTTCTGAGCATATTTAAGGTAGGCTAGGCTAAGCTATGATGTTAAGTAGGTTAAGTATGTTTAATGCATTATTGACTTATGATGTTTTCAAATTATGATGAGTTTATTGGGATGGAACCCCACTGTAAGCTGAGGAGCATCTCTGTATGTATATAAGCATCTTTCCTAATCATACAGATTTTACTTAAATTTTACATATCACATAAATTTTATCATATGGTACACAAACTTTAAGTAAAATCTATATGATTTAAACAAGACTTACTTTCCTTGGGAGTGATCAGGTTTATACACTAAATGGGACTTTTCATGAGTAACTAGGTAGTCAACTCACTCTGTATTTTCTTACGTAAACTCCAACAGGAATTGAGAGGAAGGGGCAATTCAAGTAGGACAGTTAACTTTTCATTCACAGGCAGTTAGAACTTTAATCAAGTCATTGGCATGATGGACAGGAAGGAAGGAAGATATTATAAGTAAGGAGAGAGTTTGGAAAATACATAAGATTAAACACGGGGTTAGAGATGGGATTTCTCCATGTTGGTCAGGCTGGTCGTGAACTCCCGACCTTAGGTGATCTACCCACCTCGGCCTCCCAAAGTGCTGGGATTACAGGTGTGAGCCACTGCTCCCGGCCTGTATTTTAGTAGAGACGGGGTTTCACTGCGTTGGCCAGGCTGGTCTCAAACTCCTGAGCTCAGGTAATCTGCCTGCCTTGGCCTCCCAAAGTGCTAGGATTATAGGCGTGAGCCACCGTGCCTGGCCTGAATTTGGGTTTTTGTGTTGTCCTAACCTGGACATGAATGAAGACCTTGAGTCTCATTGCATTGACACAACTGCATGTTGTTCTAACAGAGAATTATCTTAAATGATATCAGATGAGTTAAAAGAAGAAAGCTGACAGCCAATGGATGAGCCAAAGAAGTAAGACACATATCTTTACTCCTGCCTTATTTTTTCTCCTTCTTTAGTATCCTGTGAAAATTTTGAGTGAAATACTTTGGATCCCTAGGGCTTGGGGAAGTTTATCTTTTCAGGGCTGTTGGAAAGATAGGGCTGTTGGAAAGAGCATTTTGGAGTCGCTTGGTAGCAATTTGTGGTCTCTCCTTGCTTTTCTTGGCAGCAGGACTTGCTTTCCCTGGCAGAGCTCTGCCCGGATGTGCTGTTGAGGCCCAGCATTTTAAGAAGACTGTCTCAATGGCTGAGATTTTTAGGGCTCACTTCACGTTTGTATTCCAATTCACTAAGTGTTTATCCAGAGGCTTGGACGAGGTTTGATGGAGAGTTTTGTCAACAAAGAAAAAAAAGTCAGTAGATAAAATTAGCGAATAGCTTTCTCAGGTGAGGAATACATTCAAGACTGAATTCTTGGAGAAAAACAAACGACTGTTATGTTCCTGAACTTATGGTTTCTAGGAAAAAGTAATTCCACACAAGAGAGAAGGAAGGAATGATCTTTCTTAGTGCTTAAATATGTGCAATTCAGGAAAAGTTGTTTATTTTCCATTGAAAGGCGAACAGGGTGTTACAAATGAGCTGTGTCCAGGTGCTAATAAAATGAAACCTCAGAGTGAACTGGGATAACTTCCAATTCACTGCAGTTATGCAAAGACATAATTTAGTCCTTTAGTCTTTAATTTAAAAAAACAACAACTCTGAATCTGTAATCTCAATCTAAAACTAAATTACCTGGTTGCTATCTCTGTCTTTCTCTTATTAAGGAAAATTACTTTATAAGAAAAATACTTTTGGGATGTGATACACATTTCAGAATGACCAAGGAATTTCACAAAGAAGCGAACAGAGAAAATAGAACAAGAATAACATCGCTGGATTTTCTGAGGTCATCAGATTCTGGCTTGGGTCCTTGATTCAGTCCTTTATCCAAATCACTTAGCATTTAATCACAGTGAGCTGCTGTTCAGCAAAGAAATCCCCCCAAAGATAAAAAAAAAAAATTCTCTCCATTCTTTTGTTCCTCATGAGGCTGTCACTACTGAATATTGTAATGTCCCAGCAGAACAAAGGGAAGGGGAAGATGGAGGCATTACTGGCAATCATTGCCAAGGTTAGGAGAAACCAGGGGTAGAAATTAAAATAGCAGTAATCACTCTCAAAGAGTATTTCCACTTCATACAGGATCAAGCAGCTAAAAAAAGAGACAGTTGCTCTAATTCAAAATGTTATGGTTTTTATGGTGGGCATAAAGAATTTGCACTACCCCTGATATTTAGCCTCAAGTCATCTTGTAGTAGAAATGCTGACGGAGGGAATGATATACTGAGAACTCACAATTCATCTTTTTCCATTGTCTCCTTTCTTCATCTATACTAAACAAATGGGACGAATTCACACTTTTTCCATTAGAATTCATCAGGCAGTAAGCGTAGCTATCCACTGTTTCAGCCTTCTCGAGCCCTCTACCTAATGAGACGATTTCTGCCTGCAGAATGGGTTATATTTAGACCAAGCTCTCAGTCTGAATTGAGATTTCTATGAAGTAATATCTTTTTTCTCATCAGCTAAGTGAGTGAGGTAAAAATAGAACTCCCTGACTTCTCTTTTGCTAATGTGTGTTAACAAGAAGAGTGAATGAACTCAGCTTGTATCTTACAGCTCCAAACACCCTTAAGATGGATGATTCCCTTGAGTCTCTATTCAGTGACCACCACCAGACTGACAGGGCTACAGGCTGGCTTATCTGTAGCTGTACTGTGTTGTTGAAACCAAAGCATTACCACTGATTTTTTGGGTGATGAGAGTGCCAGCAGCTAGGAAGCTGACATCATAAAGATGATAACAGCTCAGTGTGCCAGGAACTGCGCTAAGTGCTTTATGTGACATAGCCTCCTTCAGTTCTCATATGAGCCCAGTGGATGGGGTCCCTACTATACCCACTGATGCTCAGAGGGTTAAGTAACTTACTCAAGGTCACTCAAAATGGAAAGAAAGAATGATGAACTCAATTTGAATCTCACTGCTCCAAACATGGTCAAGATGGATGGTTCCCAGGTCGGTCTAATTTGGAAGACTGTTATAACTTCTGTGGCCACATTAGCATTTTTAGTTCAAAGTCCTGGTGGTGCCACTGTGAACATTCTCCTCCTGCTACTTATTGCTCTAAACCCACTTATCTTTCTGAAATCTTTTCATTTTCAATTTAGTTTCAGGATTCTCCAGTTTCTCTCTTTCATGCTCTTGGCTTCAGAACCAACACTGTCAGAGAATAGTATCTTTCCTCTGAAACTGGAACACTATATAATAATTTTCATTCATGTTTTTCATTCATCCTAAAATAGCTCATATTTTTTAAAACTAGCAAACTCATATTAGTTGTCATATGAAGGAGCCCTTACTGTGTCCTCTGTTTTACTTAATTAAAAAAAAATTAAGGTGTCTAGTCTTATAGTTAATGATTGGGTCAAAGTGTTACAGACAGATCCAGACACACAGCTTATAATTCCTTGGTTATTTAGGGAGGCAGAGGACATTGTATTCACACAGTGTATTCATACTACATGCCAGGACCTGTGATATCTGCTTTATATATATAATTTTTGAAGCTACAAGAATTATTTCCATTTTACAGAGGAGGGAGTTTAGGCTCAATGAGATTAGGTGACCCACTCAATGTCACTTGTGTAGAAACTGGGATTTGAATACAGGCCTGCTCAGCTCCAAAGCCTAGATTTACTTTACCAAGAACAGCTGTGTGGAAAGTCTGTGAGGACAAATCTGTTCCCAGAGTGGTTCTGACTTTGCAAAGAACCACGAACATGAATACCCCACCCAACGAGCTGACGGTGGATAGTTTTCTCATTACTAAGTTTTGGAGAGCATCAATAATCTTAAAAAGCAAAGCAGATGAAACAGTAATTGCACTTGGGGGGAAAAGTCAAATTCATATTTCTCAGACATTACTAAATGACAGCGACTTTTGAGTGGATAACCCTTGGGTCACTTGGCTGTTATTTCTCTCTCTAGGTCACTTTCTTCTGATAAACTTTGAACATTGAAACATTTCTCCTTTGTTGTCATCATGAGGGGGAATGGTTTTATTCAGCAGCCTTTCATGGGAAAGCAATGTAGGACTGTTTTTTTTCTTTTCTATATTAGGAGTTCCCTCCCACCCAACCTCCCTTATGTGGAGCTGCAATGACCAATCTGAAGCATTCTGCAGGAGAACCAAGACGGGATGAATCCCTTAAAAGAGCCCAATATAAGGGAATCTTTGTCTCTTCTTTGGTCCAACTAAGCTCCTACAATAATCGCCAAAGAATGTTAAAAATTGTAGCATTTAGGACTGAAAAATTTGAGGCCATATTGTGACTTCTTCCATAGTATAAATATACCTTCTTCTGATTTCTAGTAAATAGTCTGACCAAGTCTATTTATCTGCTGGAAAACCCCACAGTAGCGAGGTCTCACATGTTATGGGGGCTACCTGTTCCAATAATTAAAACTTCCTCACTCCAAGTTGCATAGAAGAGAGGTTA
This sequence comes from Symphalangus syndactylus, assembly GCF_028878055.3. NCBI lineage: Eukaryota > Metazoa > Chordata > Mammalia > Primates > Hylobatidae > Symphalangus > Symphalangus syndactylus. The sequence continues at coordinate 20,924,719 of NC_072428.2, forward strand.
AAAAGCACGGTTCTGCAGGAAGACTGCTTAAACTCAAACCCTGGCTTCATCCATTAGCCCTGTACAGCCATTCTTCACCCTTCTCCATCCTCTGTTTCTCAGGGAGGTTGGACTGCAAGGACTGCATGTGAATTGTTTCAGTGGACTCTCCTGCCCTCCAGCTTCCGTCTGGCTTTGGCCAGTATAGAGCCCTGGAAGGAAAAGAAGGACCGGAGGAAAGTGGGCATTGGGGTATTTATTCCCAGACCCCCTTCTAGCAGGCTGCTATGGCCACAGTCTCAGCTCCTGTCGAGTGGCTTTCTGCATGCAGAACTCTCCTCTGGGTCCTGGTACTCTCCCTTTGGCTTAGGATGGGCAATTGTCCCCTACTGTTAGTAGCCCAGGGAGTCTGCCCTATCCCTTAGAGTTTTCCTACCCCCTCCCACACCCTTCTAAATGACTCCTTTATTAAACTTATCACACTTTACTTAATTTAAATATGCCATCTTTTTTTTTTTTTTTTTTTTTTTAAGCTGGGACTCCAACAAATACAACCACTGACTGTATAACCTTGGGCAAATTCCTTAATTCTTCTTGGTCTCAGTTTTCTCCTCTGTAAAATGGTGGTTTAATAATATTTTCTGCAGAAGGTCATCTTAAGAATCAAAGTACAATATATAAGGTGCAGTACATTATGCATATAGGAATTACTAAGGAAATGCTAAGCTCATACAACTACCACAAAGTTCTAGCTCACACACTACCTTAACTCAACTATAGTAACTCACTTCTGGGAACTTGGGTTAAGTTTTCAGTCAAGAATCAATAAGGCAAAAAAGAAAAAAACCCTTATGATCAAAATTCATTTTTAAAAATCCCTTACATCACCTATCAGAATATGGTACAGTGGATTTTCTTGTATCCAGTCCTGCGGAGTAGTTCTTATTGACATTGAAGTTTGAGAACCCATCAGCTAGACTTAAGAAAGGTAGATCTATATGTAAATGTCAGTCTTCTGCTTTCGCCGTGACTATGGAGTCCCTAGAGGAGACTGAGAGATGCCAGCAAATTCCAAAGTATTCCTGCAGCTTGTGGGGTTGGCCTTGTTCTGTTCTTCTTCCAAGGTTCTGTCAACTTATTGACAGCTAAGAGACTTGTAGTTTGCTGTGAAGATTAAAAGGAGACCCTGGGGTCACACGGTAGGTAGGGAGGCTAGGTTTCAAGACAGCTCAGCTGTAAATTACACTGGGTGAATGCTGCTGTTCCCATGTGTCCAGGATGGTTCTCTATTGAGCATGAAAAAGATGTAAGCATTTCCCACACATATTCTATTTAATCATCACAACAACCCTGATGGTGATCATTATTATCTTCTCCAGTTTGGGGATGAGGAAGCTAAGATCCTGTGCCGAGAATAAGGTAACACAGAGTCTAATACTTGGCGGGGATAGTGTTTAAAGCAGGACTGTCTGACCCAGAGCTGAGTTTTTATTCAGCATGGTCACATGCTGTATGGTAGCTAAACCCTAATGCTCTGTGTGTGCACAACATAGGAAGAAAACTCTATGTTTTTGTAGCTGCTCACATTGGTTATCTAGAATAACATGCAAGTGTTTGTTTGCCTGGAAAGTTTTTTATTCCCTGTATTTAAAGGCAAGAGGATCAGCCCTGTATTCTAGCAATTTCTTTCTGAAGGCTAAATGTACCATGCTCCAACTACTTCTTGGGGCCCTATTTCTAGACCCTTCTCTACGTTGTTGAACCACTTCTAGTCAAGCACTTCCCAACTCTGGCTGCACAGTGGACTCAATCACCTGGGGAAGTCCTTTAAAAATGCCCAAGTCAGCTCTCGCCTAACCCCCAAGATGGATGGACCAGAAATCGCTGAAAGGTGGCCTGAGTATTACTATTTTCTAAAAGGCTCTCTCAGAACATTTTAATGGGCGGCTAGTGTTGAAAATAACTGCTCCAGTTTGTTAAAAAATAATTGGTGTGAATATTGGCAAAAGCCCTCTGGCACGAAGAAAGAGAACCAGTTTCTTCTAGCTAATGTTCGTTAGCCAGAATTATCTGTGGCATAGTCCATGTGACTTAATAGACCTGGTCTTCCAGGGCAGCTGAATGCAAATGTTTCTCAAGTGTGGAAGGGGATGTCAGGGCTTACAGAGAAAGTGGGAAACTGGAATGACGACTCCATCTAATTCGGCCATGCTGGATGATTCACCTGGATTCTCTCATGTCCTGAGCATTGAAAACATAATGAAGAGTTTTTAAATTGAATGTTTAAAAGAGTGAAAACAACTCCATCCCTTTTTCTGTTTCCTTTTACCTTGTATTTATGTACCACCAGGTGCCTTGCTCTTGGCAGTGAGCGTGATTGAATGGCACAGCTCAGCCCCTGAAGCCTGTGTGCACAGACTGAGGGATTGTGATGGAGTAGTTCATTCATGCTCATGTTAAGGGGGGTGCTAATAGCAGAGTAGTGCTCCTGCGATGATTAATATCTAGGTCCGGGAGAGATTGCGATGGCTTCTTTTCCAGTTGCCACCTCAGCAAAAAGAGAAATAAAAAACCCTAACTTGTAAAGTTAGACGATTAGACTGTAAAGTTTGTATATGTGACAACTTCAGATACAAAGTCACACACTTACCCTTGACGGGGCTTAAGAGGAGAGAGTGTCAAACAATACTAAAGTGAAAGAAGGTAGCTCTTCATCTACAAATTATTTTTAAACACATTTACCAGGTTAAACAATAACTAATTTTTTGGAAGAGGAGAGTACCCAAAGTGAAATGCCCTAAGATGAAGAGATGCTTATGGCATTTTTTTTTTAAATAAAGAAAATGCAAAGTTAGAGTGGTTCCGAAGGAACCTAGGATGAGTAAGGTACAGACATGATTATTCTAATGGTGCAGACAGGATTGAGAGAGAAGAGGGGAGGGGAGAGATGGAGAAAGGCATGGATGGAGGATGACGTTTGGATTCAGATTTTGGAAAGGAGAGTAAAGGAAGGAGGTGAGCAGAGATTTATTTTTAAAATTCTATTAATGTGTTTCCCCCTCTTTTTCTTGTTATTTTTCTCATCTGTCTATTCATACTTGGATATTTCGTCCAATAAACTATCTTCTAAGGACTCTGAGAATGCACTGAACATTTTTGGAGGGTTTACTGGGTGCCAGACGCCACTTTAGGAGTTTTACATATCTTCTCCATTTCATTTAGTTCTCTTAGCACAGAGAAGTGGGAGAAGATAGTCCCATTTTACAGGTGGGATGAAGAAAGAGATGGAAGAATTTGCCCCAGGTTACTCAGCTATTAGGTGGTGAAGAACTCAAGCCTTCGGATATCAGCGCCTGGCATTTAACTACCAGTCGCTCTTGCTGGGACTCCGGCTCCTGTGCCACCATCCCTGGGACCTGCTCAGAGAGTTTGCACGCGGCCGGTCGCGTTCCATCGTCTAACAAGGTCCAGCACAGCCCAAATCCGAAGATCGTCTACCCCGGGGAAAAAGAGTCTGTTTAATTCTCCTGTGGCCCTCCAAGTGAGTTCTTTTGGGTTCCATTGCCCAGACGAGGAAAGTGAGGCTTTGCCTGCTCTGCGCTCACAGGGTCGGCAAGTAGTGGTACCCTAGGTTCCTGCTGTATTCCAGAGATAATCAAAGCTGCACAGGTCTCGTCATTTTTATGCAAAGGCGTCCGGAAGGCTCGAACTCTCCCTTGCACCATCCCATCTGTCTCTGTGCGCCGCCCCCGGGACACGGAAACAGGCGGCGAGCAGCGCCGAGTGGGTGGAGAACCGTCCCCCGCCACTCACCCCTGGGCCAACTCTCCGCGCCTTCTCAGCCGGCACCCACGAGGCCGACCTCTCTCGGCCTTAAAAAAAAAAAAAAAAAAAAAAAATTCCCGGCCTCCCCTGCACCCCGCCTGCCGCCCCCAGGGAGCTGCATTAATATTAATCTCGCTGAATAATTGAAGGCCAGAGATTTATTCGAGCTTCGGCGGGGGAGGGCGCGCAGCTGGGCCGCGTTAAGGCTGCACCACCCGCGTGTTTCAGCCGCTCGACTCCGCGGGACCTGGGACCCCCAGACGTGGGAGGATGGGGTGGGTGTGCCCGCCTGTGAGTTTGGGGGTGAGTGTGAGCTGAAGCAGGTGTTCCGGGGAGTGAGGAGGGAGCGCCAGGGGCTGCTCCAGGGAGGCGGAGACGGAGGGGCATCCCGGGTCTCCGCGCCGTCGCCTGCGCTTCACCTCGCACGGGGTGACCTGGGGCCACGCGGGCTTCAGGGGAAACAATAGCTACTCCTTAGATCCTGGGCTCCTGCCACCGGCTGCCCAGGCTTTCCCGGACTAGCGGCGGGGCCTCTTTTCTTATTTGGCTAATTTATGGCGAGAGGCTGGGGGGAGGGATGGCAGAGGAGGGACCGCGACTGGAGATGGGGGCGGGGGGCGGCGGTTAAAGGAGTTGCCCGAGGCGGCGGCGCGGGTGATGTCAGCTCTCGACGAAAATAGAGAGGGATCGCCTGCAAATCCCCAGCTCCGGCGGGGCTAAACCTTGCAATCCCTCCCCGGCCGGCGCCGAGCCAGGGCGCAGCGGCCTCCGCCGCCTCCCCCGGCGCGCACACACCCGCACACGCGCACGCACGCTCACCGTCCTCTGCCACCACTCTCTGCTCCCGCCACTCGCCGCGCCCGCGAGCCCCGCAGCAAAGCACAGGTGGCAGCGGCTGCAGGGGCGCATCGCAGGCGTGCGCCCTCCTGCAGCCCTGGGCGCATCGCTCTCTCGGGGAAGCCACCCTCGGAGCCCCTGGAGCTCCCCGCCAAGCGCCATCCCCGCGGGCGGAGGGGAGCGCGGGTCGCGCGCCGTGGAGAGCCGGGACGCGGATTAGCGCCGGCAGGAGCTTCCTGCGCCCGTTGAGGCGTTAAAGGGCTTACCCCGGAGGCGGGTGGAAGGGCGGGCAGAGGTTCCTCTTAAATACCGTTCCCGGCAGCACTTCGCGCTCATCCCGGCGGCCGCTCTCTCCCCTGCCCACAGCTGCCGGATAGTGCTGAAGAGGAGGGGGCGTTCCCCAGACCATGGCATCCACGGAAGGGTGAGGGGATTTTTATCTGTACTCGCGGGAAAGCGGGGTCGCGCGTGGGGTGGTGGCGCCCCTATCCGGGATGCGGACAGAGAGGCGTCGGCGGCGGGCCTCGGAGGTGGTGGCGGAGCCGTGGCTTGGCTGGGGCTGCGATAGTGGGGAGGGGATTGATTTTCTTTCTTGGAGATTGCTGCTTAATCCTTTGAAAATGCGAGAGGCTGAGGGTTGTTTTATTTTGATTAAAACGGTAAGGTGCGCTGGGGGCGTGAGAGTGTGAGGAAGAAATCCTCTTGAGGTTACTTTTGGGATTTCAAAACAATAGGGGATTGAGCACAGTGTGAGCAGACACCGGGGTAGCAGCGCCTGGAGCGCGGCGCCCCAGGCCCGAGGCGGGCTTGCAGGTGGTGCCGGCCCGGAATGAATGAGCCAAGACCGGGCCCTGGGGCGGGGCAAGGACCAGCGCGCGCGGCCTTGAACGCCAGGTTTGCAGAGTCGCCATGGAGTTGCTGGGCCCGCTTCGATCGCTCCTTGTCCCTGGAAGGCGGAATCTCCCTGGCTAGCTCTAAAGAAGGGTGGAAGAGATTTGGGTGCTTCCCGGGAGGCGGGAAAACGTATGGTTTGGGACAAGGGCAGGAGTCGCCAGACTCCAGCGGGCAGGGATAGCATTGGCTTCCCTATTCAGCCCGAGGGTCTGGAGTCGTGTCCTGCCTCCCGAGATTGCAGTTGGCATGGAGAAAGCTCCCTCGCAGTGATAACTAAAGACAACCGTCTTTAGCAAGAGACAGAAGGGGCTGCAGAGGGCAAAAGGATTCTTTGAATACTCACACATCAAAGGAAAGGTCCACAAACAGAGTCCTTGGACCAGTATCTCCCAGAAAACTTTTTGGGCTTCGTAGAACCTGAGTGGCAATGAAAAGACTGGGCAGCTCAGACCTTTGGTTAATTCCCAAAATTGCAGTTACTCACTTGCAAGCGATCACAAGATCCATGTTATGTGAAAAGCAAATCAGGGGCTTCTCTGGGCTCAAGTGGTGGTGTTGGCATTTTCCTGTTTCTCCTAAGAAATTTTGCCAACTCCGCAGGCTTGTTTTAGGGGAATGGATCTCTAAGCAGGCTGAAGAGCTAGTATCCAAAGCCAGATCTCTAGACTGCAATCTCCAATAGAAGGAAAATATTTCTAAAACTGTCTCTCTGTGTCCAGGAGAAGGAATTCATTCCTTTTCTGTCCCCCAGAGTCCTTCCAAAGGCATCTGGCATCTTGTCATAGCATGAAATTTTGTCTCTCCCTTTGCCCTATTTTGCAGTTTGGACTTTTTTTATTATTATTTCTCCAAAAAGATGTTTCAGCAAGACACCTGTGTACAAGGAGGGTGGTACCTTGTGCTAAAACAGATCTCTAGAAATAGATACTAGGAGCCCATATGGATCAAGATCAGTGCCTTCCCATGTTTAATTAAAAAGGCTTTTATATTAGAAAAGATATGAAAGAATTTCTGGTTGCCTTCATGGACCTTCTAGACTTATCCTTGCTTGTAAAGGCTAGGGTGGAAAACATCTATGAAAAAGATGGATGATATTAGTCTTCCAAATCCTGCATCCAGCTCACTCCCTATTTTTATGGCCAGATAGAGAAGGTGAGGTTACGACAACAGCCCCAAACTAAGTATGTTTATTTTACCTTTGTCCTAAATGAAAGCTGTCAAATGATGTGACATTCGATGTAGAGCCAAAGTGATTTTCAGCATTTTAGAAAGATTCCCATCCAATTAATCCCATCTTTCTGCACTGTTTGTGGTTAAGAAATGATTCACCAGAGGAACTTATATTTAAGAGATGAAAGAATTGAAAAAAGTTGAACGGCTGGGAAACAAATATAGGATCTATGACCCATTATTATTTAACAGCAGTAACTGATGAGCAGGTGACATTCTCAGAAGCCCTGGTCTTCCCTTTCTTCTTCTCTTCTTTTCTTCCAGGAGCATTTACTGAGCACTTGTTGAGTGGAACTCACACGTGAGGAACTCCGAGTTGGGGGGGTACAGAAATAATCTGGGACTGCCTTTTAGAAGTCTAGCTCCATCCAGTCAAGGATTTTTATTAGTAAATTGTTCATGTGGACTCATGAGATCTCTTGCAACTTCTAACATCTTTGGTTAATGTGCCTTGTAAAGAAACATTTACTAAGACTCCTCAGGCTGTCTCCTTTGTTAGCTTTTGCCCTTCAACGATATTGAAATTGTTTCCTTGAAACATACATTACTGAGAAGGAAGCAAAAATAGCAATATAGTTATATACTTTCAATTTATATGTTTTCAGTTCAACTCCGTTTGATCCAGAATGTTTGGGGAATAGGATAATATGGGAAACTGACCATTCTGGTTCACATTTATTTGGTGATGTAATTATCAGCAGCAGAACATGTTAATTACCAATTTCTAAAGAATTATTAGAAGCAATAATGACATCTTATGTGTGTTTAATACTTCACTTTCAAAGCTCATTCGTGTACCTCATCACATTTGATTCTTCCAGTAACTCTGTGAAGTAGGCAGTCCAACAAAAATAGACTTTAAGGGTAAAATTATATATAGGGAATACCATCTTTCCAGAAAGATTACAAGACTTGGCAAAGCTTTGGGGTTATCATCTGAAAAGGATGTGTGCTGGGCATGACTGGTGCAGATTACTGGCTTTCTCTCAAACTTTTGGCGTACCTATCCTGCAAATTGCCTTTTAGGATATTCTCTTTGTAACCTGTGCATTGGTCTTTGCCTGTACAGAGCATATGCCACCACAGTCTGGTTTTTTGAGGGCTTTGATTATTTGGAATTGAGATTATTATCATCCAGTTTCCATAAAAATCAATAGTGGACTCTTTGGTAGTTCCCAGGCTCTGAGAGGTATTTTCCTGCAAAGCAAGGTCTAATTTAATAGTTGAGCATTCTTTTTTTCTGAGTTCCCTGTCATGGCTAGAATTACAGAGATGGCTTTTAGGTCCCTGACCCAAATTGGAAAGAGATTATAAGTAGTTGGTGGCAGCCAGGCTAGTGTCTATTATTGACTGGGTCACAGTGGAGTGCCCAGATGCTGAAGAGGCAGGCATTTTATAAATATCTTCTTGGAGGTAGGGGGTGGCTAGGTCACTCTGTATGTCAGAGATCCAAGGCAATCTGTCTTCTGATCAGCTCCCAGGAGCCAAGGGGTCAGGGCGAAAGCCAGCCATGAGGGCTTGGGCTTCAGTTTGACTTAAAGAGCAAGGGAAACAGAAAACTGCTGACAGTGGAAAAACCCTGGCAAGGGAGACCCCTTGAATTTATTATTTCAAGCAAATAAAAGCAAACCATAACCATTGTCCCCTCGCTTCTCCCCTTGGGAATGAATTTGAGGTCAGCAGGAGGAAAAGCCTACAGAGCGGACTTATTGGAAAGTGAGTAAAGGATATGGGGCTTATGGTCTACAGGGGTTTGCAGGTTGCATGCCTCAGGCTTGGCTGGAATTTTCATTTCTCATTTTCAATAATATAGAAATCAACCTCCTTGGGGAAAATAGATATTAGTAGAGCTATGAGAAAACCATTTCATGTTTACTAAGACAGTTGCTGTGAGTAATTGAAAGCTTAATTCTCAGGAAATAATTTCTAAATCCAGATGAAACTTGTGAGGCAGAAACTCCATGTTATTAAAAACCAAAAGACAAATCTGTTCATCAGTATCAATGGCCACTTCTTTTCCTCTTCCATGCAACACAATTAGGTGTTTTGTGTCTCCTTTGGCTTTGGCTTTAAAGGACGTGTCAGCAAGGAAAAGTCCTTAAGCGATGATGCTTCAGCTGCAAAAAACGAGCAATATATTTAACAGCTAAGTGTGAGATTTCTGGGTCAGTGTGCCATAAATCCTACAGTTCCAGAATTGCAAAGCTTTTTCATGATTTGAAGCTCAACACAGAGTGATTTCAATGTAAATCCTCCCCTCCCTGCCCTCCTCCATGGCTGTGTCACACAATGCCCTGATGTCTGGTTTCCCCCCTTTTAAAGGCAAACTGAATTGTTTCTCATATTGAATTTTTCTCCCATTGGACTGGCTTGCCTCTTGGCATGAGCTGAATCTATTCTTCTTTTCAGTCGCCTGCTACAATTATTTTAATCTACTAAAACACTGATAGTATTAAATCTTCTAGGAATCGTAGGCAGAAGCATTATTCTGAAGATAAAATTTTAGTTTTGCTTGCATTTACAGAACTTGTCTTCGCAGTCTGAAGAAACATCTAACAAACACCAGACATGCCTTGTTTGCAGCTTTTGGTTTCATGCCCTTAACAGCTTGTTGGGGGCCAGGCAGGATGCTTCATAGAAAGGGTTTTAGAATCCAGATTATGGCAAATCTCTTTATTTACCACGATCACGAGCTTGCTGTCTCCTCCCTCTGCCCGCCCCTCACCCCACAACTCTCCAAGTGCCAACTCCTTGGAATGAATTAATTCAAGGAATGTTTAAAAATATCTCTTTGCTCCATCTTCATGTGCTCCATCATTGACTGGGGGCAGATGGGCCACATATTTTGTCGGTAGAATAGAAAAGGACTAGCATCTCATTATAAATCTGTCTGGTTGGCTTTAAATGATGTCAGAAAAGACAATGGGCCGACAGTATTAAAGGAGAATGAAAGGAAGGTCTTTAAAATTTTAAAAAGAAGACCTCATTTTCTTAGTGCTTTGGTTTTTCTTTTAAAGAGTTGTTTCTCAATGATGTTGATATTTATTTATTTTTCATTCATGTGTTTAATGACTCACTTAGATAAACAGATGTGACCACTGTTTGCTGAACTGCTGTTTGGTATTTTTGGCAATCTCAACCGTTGCTTTAGAGTATGGACTCACTGAGCAAGAACTGTCCTTTGAAAATGGAATGAAGGGAATGAACTCAATTTGGCGGCTAGACTTGATCTGTGTCAATCCTGGTCTCTAGGATAGACGACGGCAATGTTAAAGACCTTGAATGAAGTGTTTGGGGTCAAGGAGGGAGATGCTCTCCCCATGCCCCCCTCTATATTAGAGGCTTCACTTAAATCGCTGAGAGTACTTTCTTCTCTTACGTTTGGTCAGGAGGGCCATCTGTCACTTGCTGTTTGTAATCTGGCACAGGACTTTCTGTCATGTGGTTCTGTCATCCCAAGTTCCCAGCCACTGTGCTGTCAGGATCACAGAGCTGGTGACGAAGTTGGAAGTGAATCTGAGACCTGTCTGCCTCCCGCTTTGCCTTTTTCCCAGCACTGGACATGAGGTTGTGTGTGGCCCATGGGTATATTCTTTTAGGCTCACAGAGGATTTTGAACATGTTTTAATTGTTCACCTATACTTAGTTTTACCTTAAAAGAAAAAATCCTGATTCTGGCTTCTCTTAAAAATTGGGAGAGCTGATGACAAAGAACCTTCCCTTTTATCTTGGTACCATTTATTGAGTGATTATATCCCAGTTGGCTTTAAACACTTTAATGTGTATCAATTTATTTAATCCCCACAACAATATGATGCAGCAGGAGTGACTCTTAGCCTCATTTTACAGGTATAGAAACTGAGGCACGGAAAGAGTAGGCGAATTGCCCAAGATTTTACGGCCAGTGAGTGGCAAAGCTAGGCCTTCAACCCAAGCATCCTGGCTCTGGGATCCATGCCTGTAGTTACTAGGCCATACCTCTTAGTCCAGCAGGGCAGGGGTTAACTGGGGCTGAGGAATGGCCATCTCTTGAGATAGGGCATATGCCTTTCAGGTTGGGCACAGTCTTTTCTGGGACTACTTTTCTCATGTTACCTGCCTGACCCCTTACCTCTCCAAGGAAGTTATTGAGAGATTGAAAGCACGCATACCATTCTCTTGGTATATACCACTGCCTAGTGGCTTTGGATTTGAAGAATTATTCAAAATCTCATTTCTATGTAAAAAAAAAAAGATCATTCAAGCTACCTTTCCCTCCACCCCCCAAGCACTTCTTGTTGTTTTCTTTAACTTTGGTCTGGGTTGTACTTAATGGAGAGGTCTTTTGTAATTATTGGTTTGGTAGTCAGGAAGCCAATAGCATTGTCTGGTCTACAGGCAGTGTTTTGAAAGAGCCCAGGGCATGACCACATGGGTCCCAACCTTTGGGATATTGAATTGAGCCTTGGGTATGTGCTTTGTAGTGGCAAATGTAGCTGAGCTTATAGCAGCCCCTGGAATTTATGTTTTCTTTTGCAGCCTTCAGATGTGGCTGTTTAGGGTTGCGACTTAACTTACACTCTTTCCTGAAACAGCTACTGGTCTTGTCCCTCTAGGAGTGGGGCTGATGTTTATTTCACAGCAGATGCAAACAGTGATGGACTAAGGATGCCTTTTGAATTGAGGAAGAAATCTTCCAGAAGCGTATTTCTGTGTGTTTTAAAGAATGGGACAGTTTGCTCATCACCCAACAGATGGCAGTAAATGTCAGCACTTTGTCCACACTTGTGGTCTGACTCCCTTTGGAAGCCCTTCAATCCTTAGGGAATCCCAATTCCCATGGCATTTCATTCTCTTTTGATTATAAAAGCTTTCTCCACCAAGTATAGAATTTGGTAAGAGTGAGGCAATTGACATATATCTACAGTGTTCCATATCACCATAAACAAATATAAACAGGATCAGCCAAGCTTATGTGGCTATATATATATGACTTCATTTCATCCTTGAAAATCCCCTAGGGAATATTATCTCATTTTAGAGATGAAAAAACTGAAACTTAGAGTTTTGATTTTATGCTATTACTGAGTTTTTTGTTCTGTTTTTTGTCATCGAATTTACTGTGTTTTGTATTATCCATATTTTGCAATTAATCTACATTTCCTTAAAATTTCATGGATCCTTCCTTTGCTTTTTATTTTTTATTTTTATTTTTTGCTCCAGTGAGTGTCTTCAATAATTTCCTTCAAAGAAAGCAAGATAGCCTAGTGTCTCTGAAGAAAAAATAATGGAAGAATCTTAAATTCTTAAAGAATCTTAAAGAATTTAAGAGGCAATGCCTTAAGAAGGACAGCAATTATTACAGAAAGAATTGTACAAGAACTGTCCTTTGAAAATGGAATGAAGGGAATGAACTCAGTTTGGTGGCTAGACTTGATCTGTGTCAATCCTGGTCTCTAGGATAGACGACGGCAATGTTAAAGACCTTGAATGAAGTGTTTGGGGTCAAGGAGGAAGATGCTGTCCCCATGCCCCCCTCTATATTAGAGGCTTCACTTAAATCGCTGAGAGTACTTTCTTCTCTTACGTTTGGTCAGGAGGGCCATCTGTCACTTGCTGTTTGTAATCTGACACAGGACTTTCTGTCATGTGGTTCTGTCATCCCAAGTTCCCAGCCACTGTGCTGTCAGGATCACAGAGTCATATATATATAGCCACATAAGCTTGGCTGATCCTGTTTATATCTGTTTATGGTGATATGGAACACTGTAGATATATGTCAATTGCCTCACTCTTACCAAATTCTATACTTGGTGGAGAAAGCTTTTATAATCAAAAGAGAATGAAATGCCACGGGAATTGGGATTCCCTAAGGATTGAAGGGCTTCCAAAGGGAGTCAGACCACAAGTGTGGACAAAGTGCTGACATTTACTGCCATCTGTTGGGTGATGAGCAAACTGTCCCACTCTTTAAAACATTCCTCAGCCCCAGTTAACCCCTGCCCTGCTGGACTAAGAGGTATGGCCTAGTAACTACAGGCATGGATCCCAGAGCCAGGATGCTTGGGTTGAAGGCCTAGCTTTGCCACTCACTGGCTGTAAAGACGGAAAGATGGTTATCTGAAAGTCCTGCTTTAGAGAGAGAAATGAGTTACAGTGGAGATGTGATATTCAAAAGAAAATGTCACCATAAAAAAAGTGAGAATAAGTTTAGTTAATTGAAAATGATTGTCAGACCTATTTGTAGATGTCAAACAAGATAATTTCAAATGGAAGAAGTAGTAGTACATGAAGGGAGATAGGTAAAAGAAAACAGAGAAAAGAAGAAAATCATTCTTCTCTCTTAGATATCATGGAAAGCTAACTGCTGTAGATTCTGTTTAATCCCAATCTTTACTTAAAAGGACAGTTGGGCTGGGCATAGTGGTGTGCACCTGTAGTCCTAGCTATTCAGGAGGCTGAGGTGAGAGGATCTCTTGAGCATGGGAGTTGGGGGCTGCAGTGAGCTAGCTATAACAATGCCTGTGAATAACCACTGCACTCCAACCTGGGCAACATAGCAAGACCCTGTCTCTAAAAAAATTAATTAAGAAAGAACAGTTGGAATCTGATAGATTTCTTAGGAAAGTGGATGGACATCAACATGAACAAAATCCAATTAGACAAATTTGTTCAAGAGTGAAATGGATGGTTATCAACCAACAACACACATCTCAGACATTCTAAAGTGGCTGATGGTACCTGGGGGATTGGTTCAGCTATCATTTTTTCTATTTATATGCAACATATGGTCTAGAAAAAGTGTGAAGAATAAATATTGGGCTAATTTCTAAGAATAGATTAGAGAGTAATGGAATTATAGACTGAATCTATTTTCCCAGTATTTTTCTGGAACTCAATCCCATCAATCAGCAGATATTTATAAAATCATCATAGAATCTTAGCATTTGAAGGATCATTGATTTTTAGATCATAATTAATTGCTAACATTTCAAATGTAGAACTCATTATCTATTAGTCTGAGAGCACTGAACTTTAGAATCTTTTCACAGGTATTGATACACTGGGGTTGAGGTGTCATTGGTTCGTCCTGGGAAGCAGATTCTGAGATGGAGACTTGTGTGCATGGAGTTTATTGGGAGGAGCTTTCAGCATAAATCCTCACGAAGGAATGAGGGAAGCCAGGGTGGGCAGAGGGAGAGGTTGAAACAGTAGCACCAAAGCCTGCCAACCCACAAGGAGCTCTGGAACAGGGATGGCCCTTCAGAATGATCCTGAATTGAGGAAAGAGATTTGGCCTTTCTACCCCTGCATTAACCAGCCATTGAATGGGGCTGTGCTGGAACAGGGGACATGGACCTCGGTACAGGGCAAGGCTTGGGGTTGGGGGGAATATAGTTAAGAGCTGTCACTTATCAACATGCCCAGCAGCTGGGCAAATGAATCATTCAGTCCTAAATGTGGGGGGAAAGGGATCTGGGTAGCATGTCACAGCATCCACCACTGTTTCCAAATTCAAATGTTTGAAGGATAATAAAATAATGAGTCTGGTTGCTTGTGATCAGAGTATCCAGGCATCCACAAAGCTATCGTCTGTAGTAAAATGCTATACCTTGCTGGTCAAGTGATACAAAATTTCAGGTAGTCAGGAGGAATAACATTAAGTGATCTATTGTTCAGCATGGTGACTGTAGTTGACAGCAATTGACTGTGTACTTGAAAATTGGGAGAACAGTAGATTTTAAGTGTTCTCACCACCAAAAAATGTAGGTATGTAAGGTAATGGATACATTAATTAGCTTGATTTATTTTATTCCACGGTGTATGTGTATATCAAAGCATCATGTTGTATAGCACAAATACATACTATTTTTATTTGTTAGAAATAAATAAGGAAATAAATAAAGCTATATCTTAAAAAATAAAAACCTCAAATATTACAAAATGGCATAAAGTAAAAAAGTAAAAGACTATCTCCGGCCCCAATCCTGTTCTCCAGAAATAGTCATTTTTTTTGTCTGCCCTTTAAGACAGGGAAAGTGGATTCTGATGGTCAGGCTGGGGAGAATTCAAGGTCATCATCTTCCTCAGGTTTATTTATTTATTTATTTATCTTTGAGACAGAGCCTTGCTCTGTCACCTAGGCTGGAGTGCAGTGGCATGATCTCAGCTCACTGCAGCTTCCACCTCTTGGGTTCCAGTGATTCTCTTGCCTCAGCCTCCTGAGTAGCTGGGTTTACAGGTACGCGCCACGATGCCTGGCTGATTTTTGTATTTTTAGTAGAGATAGGATTTCACCATGTTGGCCAGGCTGGTCTTGAACTCCTGACCTCAGATAATCCGCCTGCCTAGGCCTCCCAAAGTGCTGAGATTATAGGCATGAACCACCGTGCCTAGCCATCTTCCTCAGCTTTAGCTGTGTCTCACATAGTCACCAAGTACATATGACAGAAGCCCTTCTCTTCATTCCAGTCCTTCCAAGGCTGCCATGTCCAATGGAAAGATGGTTATCTGAAAGTCCTGCTTTAGAGAGAGAAATGAGTTACATTAATCTAATTTCTATCTAGAGTGGTGAGTATAATGGAAGGGGTCAGAAGGAATAATAAATATATTGAGAACAAGAGTGTAGCTATTATTGATATTTTCAGTGTTGACAGCAGCCATTTTCACACTACTTCAAGTGTTATTTCCCATGGAGTCCTTACCTGGGGAAAAGTGAACAATGAATTAGATAAATCCTTTCTGGAATATCCACTGCATTGCTCTGTTGATTCAAGAAGTCAGGTAGTCTGTCAACTTCAAGCCAAAGGTACGTATATGTTGATATTTCTCTGTTCTATTCCACTGGCAAATATTAAGATATGTTCAGAGGTGAAAGAACACTTTTGTACACACAACCCAAGGCCTTGCAAATTATATCTTCGTGAGTGTTTTCCCTTATTTTCTTGCATCAGTTGACTCTGCTTTCTGAGACCAAGACACTGATTATCATTGTGTTTGTGTTTTTATCAGCACAACAAATTAATTCCAGTGACTGAATTGTAGAGCAACACAAGGTAGAGCAAGCCAACCAAATCTCATTGGAAATTGCCTTTCTTTTCTTTCCTTACCTGTTTTTAATAGTTACAAGTCTGTTATTTACCATGGCAGATCGATATTATGCATATTTCCAGTTTGTGGGTAAAGATGTCACTGATTACATTCAACCTATATTTAGGAAATACATGTTTGCACATAGAATGTAACAGCCAAATAAAAGGATATGAATGATTCACTATTCGCTGTCAAAGAAATTATTTTTAACAAAAACTTTTAACCTTTTGTCCTCTGGACCAGTGGCTCCTTCCCCATAACATAAAAACATGGCTTTATTAACAATAAAAACAAAACACTTAAATATACCCGACGTACCTGAAACTGGGAACAAAAAGAGGTTTAATTGGACTTACAGTTCCACATGGCTGAGTAGGCCTCCGATTCATGGTGAGAGGTGAAAGGCATTTCTTACATGGTGGCAGCAAGAGAAAAATGAGGTAGAAGCAAAAGTGGAAACCCCTGATAAACCCATCAGATCTTGTAAGACTTATTCACGACCACGAGAATAGCATGGGAAAGACTGGCCCCATGATTCAATTACCTCCCTCTGGGTCCCTCCCACAACACATGGGAATTCTGGGAGATACAATTCAAGTTGAGATTTGGGTAGGGACACAGCCAAACCATATCAAGGGGGATGAGACACTGAGACTAGTTAGAAGATGGCAGCAATAATTTAGGTGGGAGATTATGACCTAAATTAAGGTATAGAAATGAACATAGGTTACCAGATTCCAAGGATATTTAGAAGGACTTGGTGACCAAGTGCAAGTAGGTGTGAGCAGGTGGAAAGGCTTAAAGCCATCTCTCAGCCTTCTAGATTAAGCAAATGGGGGCGAGGTAAGTGCAGAAAAAGGAATTCAGGAGAGAAATTAAATTTGAAGAAGACAATGAATTTGGTTCAGCACATTGGCTTAGCATTTGTGGTGAGTGGGATGTCAGTAGAGATGTTCACTGGGCAGTTAGAGTCATGAGAGGCCGGGGCCTTTATGGAGTGCTATTTGTATTATAGATGTAAGGGAGCTCACCCGCACAGAGCATGAAGCTGGAGAAAAGAATTGGGCTGAGAGAAGAATCCTGGGAAGCTCTAGTATCCGAAGATGGGCAGATGGAGGTGATTCACGAGGTGCAGGGTGCTGAGAAGTAAGGAGGGGAGTCAAGAGTGAGCAGGTGACTTGAAGTGGCCGACAGTGCTGCATGCTATGGAGAGGTCAAATCGTGGAAGGACTGAAAAGTAGTCATTGGATTAGTCAATTTCAAGGCCATCATTGGCCTTTGCCAGAGCTGGGTCAGCAAAGTGATGGCAGCTGCTGCCATGTTCGTGTGGGTTGAGAATGGGTGGAGAGAAAATGAATGCAAATTATTTTTTTCCATAAATGGTAGCCAAGAGGTAGATGGTACTAGGAAAGCAGATAAGGCGAGAGCAGGATTATATGTTGGGTTGTTTTAATTTTAGGCCGGGTGTGCTATAAGCCTGTTCATCTGCTAAGGGAAAGGCTTGATTAATGAGGGGGAGGTCTTGAATTATCTGTGGAAGATACTGATGAAGGAAAGAGTTAGAACCTGAGGCTAATTCATTGCTCACTTTGGGGGTTCCTGCAGGAAGAGCAGGGTGCCTCTGGGAGACCGATCCCAGAGTACAGGGGAGCACAACTCAGAAGGGACAGGGAGGAAATGGCTGCCTGCCTAGATGGTCAATTCCACATGATCAACCCTGGTCATCTGTAGAGTGACAGATGGGGCAGCCAGCTTGTCATTACTTCTATAGCCTCATTAGTCAGCAAGCTAGAGTTGGATGTATTTTAGTAGTGCTTGCTGTTTGTTTGTTTTTTTAAGATTTACCTTTTAAATCCTTTCTAAGTCTCCCTAGTTGGAATTCTTCTCTTTCTTCCCTTAACCCTTCACCATTTATGCTCTTGCATAGTTTGTGAAAATTTTATCGGACCCAGTTTTAATCCCAATCTCCTCTTGGGCTCTGCATTCCCTTTGAATCACTTCCTGGGTATTTGTATAGCACATGTATCCTGATAACTCCCAACTGTATGTTTCTATTTCAGGCCTTTTTTCCAGGTTCTGGATTCATATATTGTACAACCTAACGGATGTCTCCATTTGTGCAATGCATAGATGTCTGGAAATTATCATAGTACAATGGAACTCTTGATTTTTTTTTCCCTACAAACTCATCTGTACCCACTCCCAACTTTCCCCATCTCAGTGAATTCTATCTGTTTAGAGATTCAAGGCCAGAAATGTTGGTATTATCCCTGCCTTTTTTTTCTTCCTTCAGCCTCAACCTACAAGCTTACTAATTTCTACCTCAGTTTCTCAGATATCCCACGGTCTTGCCCACATTTGCATTCTCTTTTCCAGAACCACTTTCTACCCTCCACCTACCACCATTCCACAGATGACTGGCACCCTCTGATCCTGGAGCATGCTTTGGTCCTCAGCTTGAATGATATTTCCCAGAGAGGCCTCCTCTTCCCATTCCACCTAAAATAGGTCTCTCTTTCCTAGCCCTACCTCATTCCCCTTGTTTACTTCCTTCACTGCATCAATTACAACTTTTACATATTTTATTTAACTGTCTGTTTGTATCTACAAAGTAAGCACTTTGAAGACTAGTTCATCATCACGTCCTCCTAGATCCTAATGCAGTGCACTCAGTAAGCATTTGTTGGCTGGATTCTCATCCTTGTCAGCCTGGAGAAGGAAGGAAGGCTTCTCAGAAGAGGTGATGTTTGAGTTGTGCCTCTTCCAGGGAGTCTGTCCTTATTACACTTTGTTCAGACCTCTCTCATAGCAACTCATCATAACAGAGTGTGCTAAGTGTTTTCTTGTCTGTCTGTTCACTATCCTGGTATCTCTCTGAGGATCAGGATTACATTAATTTCTTTGTACCTCATCTTATTATCATTATCACGATGAATGTTAGTATAATTGAATTGTCTACCTCGCAAAAGAGATATGCAAGGGCATAGAGATGACAGAAGGGAACAGGTGTGGGAGGCAACAGATCCAAGGTTGAGAAAACATTTCCTTTTGCTTGTTGGGTCATGGTCATCTTGGTAAGGTTCTGGTGGTCAACTGAACATCCCAATTCCTGCCTACCAGTCAATAATTACCCTTTGCTAAGGTTAATAGGGTTCGAGGAGGTTACAAGAATAATCAGATGGGCAGCAGCTCATCTTATGAAGCCAAAAATGTATTTGTCACAGTCAGTCATGTCCCCATGCTGCTGTCTAGGAAAATTACAAACTCCTGTATCTGTAGTTCTTTTAAAATGCAATGAAATTTCATCAGAAAAGAGTCTTTGAGCCCATCCTCTATCTTTCCCAAGATGCCCTCCTCTCAGAATCGTGTCTGTCTATTCCTTTTCCTTGTTCTTTGTAAAGAAAAACAAGGAGAAGCTAGAATGAATTTGATATTCAGATACAAAGAAGGGATTTCTTAAGTCAAAGCAGATTTTTCAATTGCATTAGTTAAAAAAAAAAAAAAATCCAGGGCTTGAAAACTGATTTAGAAAAAGAAAAGTTGCCAGAAGCAGACAACATTGTTGTTAAATTGATCTTTTAACTATTAAAGAGACACTTAGTATATTTAATCAGTCTCAATAGAGTTCTCTTACTCTGGTTTTGTATGGGTCTAGAAATAATACCTTGTAGTTGGTATGTGTGTTTTCCAGTAACCTAAATAAAAATGTTAGCTATTCTTATATTTCCTGAAATGGAGTTCTTTTCTGGAGTTTTCTGGTGACCGGACATGTTGGGGGATATTTATTTACCGCATCCTGGCGGGATAAGAGAAGAAAAACCATGGCTGACATCTTCTTTCTTGACTCTGTGAGTCCTCACAGTGCGAGTCCTGTGATTGGATGAAAGATCAGTTTATAAAATCCCCTTCCTGAGCCTTATGGGAAAGTCTTCAGCTGAAGCTATCCTCATCATCCTTATGGAAAATGCTAGAATCCTCCTAGATTCAGAGCCAGGGCACTCAAACTGCTGTTTTTGAAGTGAAAGTAGAGTCAAAGCCAAGATGCTGGGTTTTCTCGTCTGCTCTGACAGGGAAGCCATTGTTACTTGCGAGAACCAAGCATATACAGATTTCATTTTTACTTTATTTGCTTTCTCTCTCCCTCTGAAGACTCTCAGTGGGGTTCAAGGCAAGTAAACTCTAGATCTCAACACGAAATTCACACGTGATTGTCCAGTGGTCAGACAGACCGGGAGCAATTTGCCCAGCAGGGAGCACTGTGGAGCCACACCTCTGAGCCATGGTGATTTTCCTGCTGCTGCAAGAGCGAGAGGGCAAATTACCTCTTTCCCAGGCCCTGCACCAGCTGTTGTCTTGGTTTCCAAGAAGGGAAGCCCAACCACTTTGTTTACATTCCAAGTGATCTGGAGTAACAACCGGGGACCAGCTCTCTGAAGCCCAAGGCTACACCTGGGACAACCGGCTGAGGTTGAAAGTGAGTTGACAGCAGTTGCCATTCACCAGCAGGTCCTGGGTCCTCATCCTCATCCTTGTCTTTGTCCTCTTGGCTTCCCCTGGGAGTCATCAGCGGGGTTCGAACAAGATTTGCTGGTTCCGGAGCTTGGGTATGTTCAGCCTGTTTTTTTCTGGGTTATTGAAAAATGTTTTAAGGTGAATGGGGCAACCCTGGGTTAGAAGGGAGGCCTTAAAAGCAGGAAGCCTAGACACTCAAGGGATTGAAATACCATTTGGAAAGGGTTGGAAAGGCCCCAAAATCAACAACACAAGAATGGAGGCATGAAAACAGGTATTTGTCTTTTCAAAATGACTTATCAGCCACCCCCAAAGTCTAGCTTTCAACCCAATGGGAAGCAAGCAACAAAATTAAAATAGGCATGAAAACGTTGTGTTTTTGGTAAAGGGCACACTGCCTTAGGAGGCACCCGTGGAGGAGCAGAGACTGATCCACGTGTCCATATGTTTGCTTAGAGAGGACTTCCCTCTTTGCCTTTGAGCTAAGCTGCCGAGGCAAGCCAGCAAGAGGAAGATGTTCCCTTGCTTCCCGGGAGCAGGAATATCAGGATTCTGTGCAGCTGAGGTGGCCGTGATCACGGAGCAGGGACTGATCCACGCGTCCATATGTTTGCTGAAAGGGAACTTTCCCGGCCGGGCGCGATGGCTCACGCCTGTAATCCCAGCACTTTGGGAGGCCAAAGTGGGCGGATCATGAGGTCAGGAGTTCCAGACCAGCCTGGCCAACAGTGAAACCCCATCTCTACTAAAAATACAAAAATTAGCCGGGCATGGTGGCGAGCACCTGTAGTCCTAGGTACTTGGGAGGCTGAGGCAAGAGAATCGCTTGAACCTGGGAGGCGGAGGTTGCAGTGAGCTGAAATTGTGCCACTGCACTCCAGCCTGGGCCACAGAGTGAGACTCTGTCTCAAAAAAAAAAAAAAAAAAAAAAAAAGACTTTCCCCCTTTGCCTTTGAGCTAAGCTGCTGAGCCAAGCCAGCAAGATGAAGATGTTCCCTTGTTTTTAGGGAACAGGAAAATCAGGATTCTGTCCAGCTGTGGCTCTAGTGTCTGGTTAGGGGGCATTAAATTAACCCTTGAGTTTCTCATGTCATAAGATCACAGGATATTTGTTGAATAAATAAAAAGCATGCAGCCAAAGAGCTCACTGGATGAGTTCTTTACCTCAAGAGTTTCTGGTTTCTCCTTCAAGACAATCTTAGATTATTTGGGTATAAACATAGGAACCCTGGGAAGCAGGACTTGCTTTATGGATATGCGACTTAGGCAGTCCACGATTTAATGCTCTGCTCTTATCATCTTGAAATGCTTAATTTGAACAAGGGGTCTCAAGATTTCATTTTGCCCAAATTACGTGCAGACCCACACATTATGTAGCCAGTCCTACAGGGCAGCCACACGTGTGCAGGCTTGTATGAAATCCTCTTACCAGTGACAGTGAACATGGTAAAGATGACAGATGACCTTGAGACAATCTGCCTTCTGGCAGTGCACTAGAATATTCTCATAAGGAGATACTTTCATAAAACAGCTTCTGAGCCAGTGTTGCACAGCAGTTAAAAAGACGTGTTTTATACTCAGAAAGATCTAGGCAAAAATTCCTGTTCCACCACTCACTAGCTGTGTGACTTTGGGTAAGTTAATTAGCCTCTCTGAGACTCAGATTCTTTATCTGTTAAATAAGGACAATATCACCCACCTGATACGATTTTGGAATGGATGAAGGCAGGATGTGTGTGAAGTGTTCGGCATAGTGCCTGGGACCTGGAAGATACCTATAATGTTGATTGTCATTGTTCTTCTTGGAATAGCATTACTGTGTTACTTTTAGTCTGTTGAGCTTAGATGGGGTTATCCATCAGTCTCTTGATTTTGCAAATTAGGCTGCTAACACTTGGTGCATACCCAAAGGTATGTTTGCTAATTCTTTTCCACAGAGCCACAGGTGATAAGATTAGGAAGTAGGGCCTGGGCTTCTTTGATCATTTGAGTGCTGTGTTTGCACTAGCGAAGGGTTGTTTGAAGATTTTTCTCTTATGTGCTTTTAATCCATAACTGATTTTACGCCCAACACTTCTAACTCCAAATGCGTGGTGTCTTTCCCAACACCAGGCAAGTGTCCTACAAGTCAATTCAGTTCTGATGCTATCCACCTGGACTATGGCTATCCTATAGATTGAGGGCTCAGTCCCACGAGGTTGCCTCCACTTCAGGTGTCAGTCACAAGTCCCAGGTTGTCTCTGGTACTTCTGAGTGACAGGCTGTAATTTCAGGGGGTTTCCACAGCACCCTCCTCGAGTTCAATAATTCCCCAATAACACACCCAGTACTGTGCCTCTCCAAGCCTCCAGGCCATTTGGCTCTGGCCACTCCCACTGACTAGGTCAGACCTACAGGTTTGCTTACCTGGGGTTCCATCCCATCCTTGACTGGTGGGATGGTGGCCTTGCAGCTGACTAGGAGAAACTGAAGGTGGTGCAATGGAGTGAAATCTCTAGGAAACAGAAGGGGTCAGCCTACTTGGCCTGTTTTGGCTGGGTCATTCAGTTGTTTTTCTAAAGGTCAAAGTTCTTGCTCTTTTGACTAAAGTTAGGGATTTTTTTTTTCATCAGGAGAGTTAAATGAGCTATTTGCACTTCCATATTTTTGAAAAGTGGCCTTTTACCCCAGCAGGTTCAGGCTGCCAAATCGGTGTGTCCCCCCATCTATGGACACCAACATCACAGCCACCCAGAGCAATGGGGCAGATCCCTGTGGCGACTGAGCAGCAGGTTGAGGCTTTGGAGACCTGTTTTGATGTGTCTTTGATCCTTCCACACGTGGCTGAAGGCACGTGGGAGACAGAGTGTGGACCTCAGGCCTTTGCTGCAACATCATTAGAAAACCAGGACTCCCCTGCTGCCCGTAGCTGGCGGGTAGGTAGGAGGAGTTTACTTAAAAAAAAGGTTAGACCCTAGGGTTGGGGCTGGGGTTTGTTCAAGGGCTGGGGCAAAAGAAGGTGATAGAAAGGAGGGAGTTTGAAAATTGTCAAGGGAGGAAGGAAGGGCTCAGTTGAACATATCAGTCTTTTTTCCTTTAGGAGGGGACTAGAGAATGCTCCATCATGGTTACAGAAGGGCCGTGGGACCTTCTTTAGCCATTGTGACCAGCAGAAAGCCACAGGGAAGTGGAGGAAATGGGGGAAAGAAGCCCGGAGTGATAAAAGAGAGTCTCTATTCTCTCCCATTCTTTAAAACCAGAGCATTTTGAACAAACCACCATTAAGACACTTGCTTTATTGATTTTTATAAATTTTTATTTGGCTATTTTGGGGATGAGGGCAGACAAAAATCACTGAAGGAAATGTTCAAAGCTGGGAGGAAAAGTGGTTGGTGACTTTTTTCCCACATTTGTAAAACATCCTTTCACATTTTGTCTGAATGCCTCTTGCCGGTTGCCAAATCCTAATTTGATTAAAGGTTTAACAATGAGCACCAGTTTAGAATTGTTTTGCCATCTCTGCTCAGGACAATAGGCAGTGGAAAGAAGTGAAGAGGGGGGTGTCAGATGCCACACAATGGGGGATGTGGGTGCTATGGGTCACCTGCAGCCATCTAGCTTTAAAATGACCGGGGAAGAGCCTCCTGCATTCTCTGTGGGGAGATGTCAGGAGCTGGGCTGGCCTGTGTCTTCCAAGTGGCAGCTTTAGAAATCAGGAGAGTCTCCTGGGACCAGCTCAAGCTGCAATAAAATGCGGTGCCATTCATGCATTAAACAGATCCTTACAGAGAGGCTGCTTCTCTGCTAGGCGTTAAGGATAGCCCTCTGGGAGACAGATACAGCCACATCTGGCAGCTGCATGGAGCCCAGCAGCCCGAGACCCTGGGTGATGATGCATCTTGGGCTTCTGCCACCTGCTAGCACCACACTCTGACCCAAACCTTCACACGGGACACCTGGCACCAAGAAGAAGGACACCTGGCACCAAGAAGAAGGATAGAGAGATTTGAATCTAGGGACAGGTACTTACTGGATTAATGACTTGGCCCCTCAGAGCTTCAGGTTCCTCATAGACTCCCACCATAAAGTAGGTATGATAGCACCTATCTTGGAGGGTTGTAATGATAGTCATCTGTCATTTGACCAGTGCTGGAACATATAGGTATATAGGTGCTTGGAAAAAGGTGGCTACTTTGAAATATACTATGATTTAAGCACCAGTGTGCTTAATACCCCCCTGAAACACCTAAAGTTGAGACTTCAAGATGTATAAAACCTTCCAAATAGATTCATGCCACATTTATCCACCCTCCCCCTCCAAGCGTACACATGCACAGCTGAATCTTCCAGAAAGGGAGGTCCTAAGGGTGCCAAGCTTGAACAGATACTGGGAGGGGGACTCGGGGCATCCCCTCCAGACAGTTTTCCCAAGACCCTCCACTGCCATTGGGAAAAAGGGTGTGGGAACCCCAGGAGTCTTAATTTAGGCAGCCAAAGGGTGGGCCTTGGGAGCTCCAGCTCTCTCAAATTTCTGGTCTGGCAAGATGGAGTATGAATAAGAAACTCAGTAAGCATTTAACTGCTGATTGACTCTGGGAATTCCCAATAGTATTCGCAATAGAGAAGGCAGGTCCCCTTCCGCCAAGTGTCAGGAGCCGGCTTCCTCCGCCTACTCCTGGTGACTTCCACCGCCCTATACACATGGGGGCGCTGCAGCCCTACTTTTGCTGGGTGCCCTACCCGTCCGAGTCCTGAAAGACCCTGATTTTCCTCTGTATCTGGGTGAGTTCACATTCTCTGTGTCTTCCTATGTAGAAATTAGCGAAAGCTCAGCAATGTACTTAGAAAATAAAACCAAAAATGTGCACCTTAAACCAGGAAACAAAAACTTACGCAAGCAATACATTTTTTAAATTGTACAAACACTTAAAAGTATGTGTAAGCAAAAAGAATTGCAAATACCCTGTGAGAATAATATTCAAAACACACACACACACGTGCACACACACATGGAATGGGACTATAAGAGTGATTTTTATTTATTTATCAAGATAAGGTATCATTCTGCAAACTATTTTGTTATTAGCTTTTTCACTTAAAAATAGCCCTGCTTATAAGCAGGCTCTGTGGCGCAATGGATAGCGCATTGGACTTCTAGCCTAAATCAAGAGATTCAAAAATAGCCCTGCTAAATATTTGCAACCTTTCCTACACTTTTTTTTCCCCCCAAAGTGACTTTGGATATCCAGAGTTATCAAATCTAGGGTTTGAAGTCCTTAGGTATGAGGGTTGAAAGTGAAAAGCAAGTTGTTTTAATGAAAATTCCTAACTGAAGCGAGGGGAGACTTAAGATGCTTAAATTTTGGTCACACCTGAGCGGTATTTGTCTGCATGGCAGTTAGAAGGCAGATAACTTGTCCTAAAACTGAAACAGCAGTTAACAACCTTTAAATTCCCTGAGGAGATCCCTTCTTTCCCCAACCAAACCTGTTCCCATTTCCTTCTAGACTGGTTGACGGTCAGGTGGGCTGATTTGTTCTCCCTGCTACAGAGGTAGAATTCAGCACCGTACCTAGGTAGGAAGGGTTTTGGAGGGTGTATGGGAAGGTACACACAGGGTAGAGATGATAGCACAGGCTTTGTGGTCAGACTGGCAAGGGTTCAAATCCCAGCTCTGTGACTTCTTGCCCAGCTGGGTAGCCTCAGGCAAATTACTTAATCGCCCAGAGCGTCATTTGTAAAACAGGGTCATAAAACTCTCGCAGAATTGTGACTGGCAGATGATAAGCACCCAATGCTCTTTTAGGGGTTCACAAAGTTTTTCTACAAAGAGCCAGATAGTGCATATTTTAGGCTTTATGAGCCACACAGTCTGTATCATAATGAGTCAACTCTGCCATTGTATCACAAAAGCAGCCACGGACAATATGTAAATAAATGAGCAAGGCCGTGTTCCAATAAAAGTTTATTTACAAAAATAGATGGCAAACTGGATTTGACCTGTGGACCATAGTTGACTGACCCAGCTGGTGATCATCCCCATCCAGTAGAAATATAGCAGAGGCCACAGACAGAATATTAGATTTTCTTGTAGCCCCACTAAAAAAGGAAAGAGAAACAGGTGAAATTAGTTTTAAGAATAGATTTTATGCCCAGGTGCAGTGGCTCACACCTGTAATCTCAGCACTATGGGAGGCCGAGGCGGGTGGATCACTTGAGGTCAGGAGTTCCAGACCAGCCTGGCCAACACGGCGAAACCCTTTCTCTACTAAAAATACAAAAAATAGCCGGGTCTGGGGGCTCATGCCTGTAATCCCAGCTACTTTGGAGACTGAGGCAGGGGAATCGCTTGAACCAGGGAGGCGGAAGTTGCAGTGAGCCAAGATCGTGCCATTGCACTCCAGCCTGGGTGATAAGAGTGAAACTCCATCTCAATAAAATAAAATAAAATAAAGAATAGATTTTACTTACCTCAATATATCCAAAGTATGATTGCTTCAACATGTAACTAATATGAAAAATTCCTCAATGAGACGGTACATTTTATTTTTTGGTAACATTTTCAAACTCTGCTATGTATTTTAAACTTATGACACATCTCATTTTGTACTGGTCACATTTCGAGTGGTCAGTACAACGTAACCTCAATATTGCTTCTCAAACTGCAGGCCAAAACCAATTTAGTGGGTCGAGAAAGCAACTTACTAAAAAAAAAAATCAAATTTTAAAAATGAAATGGAGGTGAATAGAAACCATCAGAGTACACTGCATGTAGGAAGGACATGGGCCGTTTCTTGCACTTTGGTGTGTGAATGCCTGTGTGTGCACGTGCCTGTGTGTGGGTGTGTGCTGAGACATGAGAAAAAGAAGACATCTATTTTTTACTGTGGATTGCACACAAACATGTTTGAAACTCATTAGTGTACGTGCTAAAGTCAAGTGAGTTTTTTGTTTGTGTTTTTGTCTTTTAGAGCAGGCTAACTGGGGTGTTTAGCTAATGCTTCACACAGGCTGTGCTGTTGACCGAATAAACATCTAAAACCAGCTAAACCAGTTGCTAAATGTCATAGTGACCATTTAAAAATACAAATCAAAGTTTTAAACTTTAAACTTTATTATCTCTATTCTTAGCTGTAAAGCATGCTCATTTTACAGATAGCAAACAGAAATCTGGAAAGGTGAAATACTTTAGTCCAGACCCCAAAACCTTGGCTGGGCCCAGTGTCTCATGCCTGTAATCCAACACTCTGGGAGGCTGAGGTGGGAGGATCACTTGAACCCAGGAGTTTGAGACCAGCCTGGACAATATAGCAAGACCCAGTGTCTACAAAAATATTTAAGAATAAAAAAGAGGCTGGGCACAGTAGCTCACGCCTGTAATCTCAGCACTTTGGGAGGCTGAGGTGGGTGGATCACCTGAGTTCAGAAGTTCAAGACCAGCCTGGACAACATGGTGAAACCCTATTTGTACTAAAAATATAAAAATTAGCCAGACATGGTGGCTTATGCCTGTAATCCCAGGTACTCGGGAGGCTGAGGCAGGAGAATCGCTTGAACCCGGGAGGCAGAGGTTGCAGGGAGCCACGATCATGCCATTGCACTCCAGCCAGGGCGACAAGAGTGAAACTCCGTCTCAAAAAAAAAAAAAAAAAAAAAAAGTAAAAAAATAATAATAGTTAAAAACAAAAACAAAAGACCAAAAACTTGAGAAGTAGTTTTGGAACGAGAATGAGGAACTCCGTGAACTCAGCCTTGAGCTCCTTCCTCAGCTGCTGGGCTCTCTACCTGGGCACTTGAATGGGAAACTGGGCCAATTCACCCAGTGATTTAAGCATTGAGTCATTTTTTTTTGCTTGGAATGTTTGAATATATGAAATAAAAGTTAAAGAGGTATTGCTTTAAAGCACTTCATTCTCTTATTGATTTTTTATTGACTCTACCACAAATATTTTTTTCCCTCAGTTTTTGGTCATCTACATATTTAGGTTTTTAAAAAATTAAATTAGATTTTGTACTCAGGGGTACATGTGCATGTTTGTTACGTGGGTATATTGCATACTGGTGGGGACTGGACTTCTAGTGTACCATTACCCAAATAGTGAACATAGCATCAAATAGGTAATTTTTCAACCCTCACTCCCACCCCCTTTTGGAGTCTCCAGTGTTTATTATTTCATCTCTATGTCCACATGTACCCCGTGTTTAGCTCCCACTTATAAGTGACAACATGTGATATTTGGTTTTCTGTTTCTGAGTTAGTTCATTTAGGGTAATTCCACCTGCTCATGCTTTCTGAGCATCCGAAGGTGTATTGTGCTGGGAAACAAAGGTGAAAGAGGCACAGGCTCTACATGCTCGCAATCTGGGGTAGGGTGTTATCTTTCCATAAAAACATGTCTGAGTGGGGCATGGTGGCTCATGCTGTAATCCCAGCACTTCGGGAGGCTGAGGTGGGAGGATCACTTGAGTCCAAGAGTTTAAGACTAGCCTGGGCAACATAGGGAGACTTTGTCTCTATAAAAAATACAAAAAATTAGACAGGCATGGAGGCACACGCCTGTAGTCCCAGCTACTTGGAGATTGAGGCAGGAGGATGGCTTGAGCCTGGGGGGTCAAGGCTGCAGTGAGCTGTGATCACACCACCGTACTCCAGCCTGGGCAACAGAGTGAGAACCTGTGTCAAAACAAAACAAAACAAAAACAAACATCTCTGAGATTATTTAGAATGCTATGAAAAAGAGTTTGTTTCATCTGGTGTATAGTTCCATAAAAGACGAAAATGCAAAACTGATGAAACTCACTTTTCCCCCCTGCTCTTTAGCAATGTGATGAAAGACATTTTAAATAAATTTATGACTCTTTAGGTCTTTCTCTTTTCAGTAAAAATTATTTAAGGCCCATTTTCTGGAAATAAATTCTGGGTAAACCCCACTCCCCTAATGGGATCCCATTTCTTCCTTTCCCCGAGGGTTAATACGTAGAATGAACACAGTCTCTGGATTCAGGCAGACTTGGGTATAAATTCTGCCTCTACCACTTCAAGACCATGAGGCTTAGGCCATGTTCGCTAAGACTCAGCTTCGCCATCCATAAAATGAGTATGATAATGCTGACCTCACAAGGTTGTAGTAATGATTCGTTGCAAGAATATATGTTAATTAAGAAAAAAGTTCAAGTGTGAAAAATGCTTTTATATATGAATTTTGGTATGAATAAGTTTTCATCACATAGCTAATTGAGTCTAGAAATGATTTTGTTTGTTTCTGTTTTTTTTGTCACTTCCTCCTCCTTCCAGAAGGGTGCAGTGGGAAGCTGAGAAAGACATTTTGGTTCCCTTATTTTAAGGTCCTGATGCTTAATGGCTTACCGACTGCATTTTTAAGATATTGTTTCCCTACCCATTCATATCTCTGTCTTATACATGTATGGTTTCTGTCAGGAATTCAACATTCACAAAAAAATGGCCCAGACATTATTTTTAAGAAGAACAAGAAGCAAATAGGCCTTGCAGTTGTTACCATGGCAACCAAATACTCTCCTGTCATTTATTCAGAAGTGAATTATTAATGAGCCTTGTCTGGGACATAGTCAGAAAACACACCCATTATTCTCCAGGGGAAGGTAATATGGCTTTTGTAGCAAGCAAGGTCACAGTGTGGAAAAGTAGGGGATGTTCTTGCCTCCTCATCCAGTGTGGGGAAGACCCAAATGAGCCAGCCATTCACATGGGAGCCTCCTCAGTGGCCAGAGACCCCACGTTCCTGGCATTTTGGGATTGTGTAAAAAGCTGGGCCCCTCTCTGAGTCACTTTTCTAGAAGCAGCATCTTGAGCTGGCATTTCTTCCCCCACCTACCCCAGAATGATTTGACCCATTTCTTCTTAGGTAATTCTCTCCCACACATTAAGGCAGCCATCTTCAGTGATTGACTGACCAGGATCAAGTACATATACCAATTCCACAGGAGAGTAGGGGTGAGGAGAGGTGCCAGAAAATGGGAAAGTCAGAAGGTCTATTTTTGCAGGTTACTGGGTGTGGTGGATGCCTGTAATCTCAGCACTTTGGGAGGCTGAGGCAAGAGGATTGCTTGAGTCTAGAAGGTCAAGACCAGCCTGGGCAACATAGCAAGACTCCATCTCTACAACAAATAAAAAAGGGGGAAAAAAAGATGTAAATTTTTGCCTCTTGTTTTTTTTTTTTTTTTTTAAATGAAAAAGCACTGCAGGTTAGTCACCAAGCTTCTGAGACAAGGTAATTTTAAGGGATGTATTGAAGCTTTCTAAGTCCCAGTTTCCACGTTTGTACAATGGGTTTAATAGTAGGACCACATTATTTAGGGGTGGTTGTGAGGATAAATGCATAGGAACAATATGAAGAAGTTCCTGGCACACATTAAGCCCCTTAGTATGTTAGCTATTGCTTTTAAAATGGTTTATCCCTAAACCATATATCGATATTTCTTGAAGGTTGAATCACCTGGAATTTGTTATGATTTCAAAATACAACCTTTTAAACTGATGGTTTTTTGAATTTTCAAAAATAAAAATTGATATTCTTTTGATTTCTTTTAAAAGAAAATGCTTGAAATCGCCATCTGAGTAGTAACATATCGATGCCTTTTCATCAGCACCTTTCTTCAGTTGATTGTTGATTTACACTGACATCCCTGAATTTCATTACAACAGTGACTGAGGGTGTCAACGTCTACAGGTATCTGGAAACCATATTTATTTTAAGAGACATCTTTTTTTTTATGGCACAATAAAAGAGTGAGGAATGAGAGAAGACAAGATAGGCCTAAGAATTTAGATATTCCATGGAAAAAAAAAAAAAAACCTGAGAGTGTGAAAGAAATATAGAAGGGAACATGGTTAAGGTTCAGAGAAAAGAAAACTATCATTATTTTTTTTTATTTTATTATTATTTTTTTTTTTTTTTTGAGATGGAGTCTTGCTCTGTCGCCCAGGCTGGAGTGCAGTGGCGCGATCTCGGCTCACTGCAAGCTCTGCCTCCCGGGTTCACGCCATTCTCCTGCCTCAGCCTCCCAAGTAGCTGGGACTACAGGCACCCGCACCACGCCTGGCTAATTTTTTGTATTTTAGTAGAGACGGGGTTTCACTGTGTTAGCCAAGATGGTCTAGATCTCCTGACCTCGTGATCCATCCGCCTGGGCCTCCTAAAGTGCTGGGATTAAGGGCTTGAGCTACCACGCCCAGCCAACTGTCACTATTTTTAAAGCTTTGCTGTGTTCCTTGCTCCTGCCTTTGTCTAAATTCTTCCAACTTTGATGAGACAAATTCCACACAAAGTTTCACCCAGAGAACCTGCAGGCTCAAGAAAAAAATACTATTATAATATGATGATATAAGATTGGTAAGAAGATGCTAAGGAGAATCCAAGCAATCAGAGAAACATAAAACCAAGCTCCATGTCTTTGATATAGCACATCTTGGGCAAGATCAAGTTAGAAGAGCAGATGGTCGGCCTGGCTCATTGTGGAATTGGTATTCTGAGATAACTTACAGGTCCCAAACCATGTCGCTTTAAGGTGTCCTGAAAAAGAACATTTGACTGCTACTCAGACCCCTCTGCAGGTTCTTCGGCCTAGGGAGAATGGGAGGCAAAACACTAGAAAACCTGTAGGCTTTAGAAATAGACAGACTAGCTGTGTGACCTTGGGGAAATTGCCTAACCTCTCTGAGCCTCAGTTTGCTTACCTGATAAAAGGGACATAATATTTCCCTTTCAGGGTTGTGATGAGGATGAAATGGAAAAACCATCTGATATGGGCTTGTCATAGGTTATCAACAGCTGTTACCTCTCTTCTATGTACTTGAAAAGCCATCTGTTACCCTAATTCATAAAAAGGAGGGGAGGGCAGGGATGGTTTGAGCTTGGACATTTTCTGGACTTTCTCAATGACAATTTAGAATGCAGTGAGGAGAAAGCTTTTATTTTTGAATATTTCTATTTCACTGTCTCGCTGTGTCACTCTGGGGCCTCTAGAAATTGTATTCTCCAGATATAGTATTATGTTGTCAGCATGTGCATACATTTTTATCACTTCTTTAGTTTATCTTTGTATAAACCACATATATCTGGGAAATTTAACCAACTGCCTTTCTACAAGTGGTGCCATATTTAGGCAGATGGTTACTTTTTGGCTCCACAATTGTGTAGGGAAGCCATCCTGCACTGAGACTCTGAGACCATGGGCTTCCCAGCCTTGGCATCTTACTTACTGTCACCTCTCTAGGCTTTAGAGGGGTAGATTATTGGGTTTCTAAAATCCTTCTAAATTCCCCAAATTCTAAGGTTCAAAGTCTTTGTGTAACTGTCCAATAGAACAAGCATATAAGTGGCCAAACTTCTGTGATGATACTCCTTTCCCCTAAAGCCAGTGAATCTTCTGAACATTCAGAAATTTGGATACTGGTGAATATGCCACAGGGCAAATGCATAGGTAACTTCAACAAGCAAATAATCTTCAATGATGAATCAATATCTTCTAATACACTGAGCCTAAAGCTGAAACTGAGATTCATTAAGGATTCTTAAATCTAACAGGTACGTGTCATTTTGAATTATGGCCATATGCTTGGCAGATGGCCTCTGAGTGGGTCTTCCTTATTCAAGGAGTAGGGTCACATTCATTATTTGTACATTACTTTTTTAAAGATTCATGGGATTAAAGGATGAAATCAGAACTCAGACAATCCAGGAGCAACCTGCGTGGATGAGAATAGTCACCTTCCATATTCCACATGGGATCTGTACTTTCAGTTAAAATATTTATAGAATTATGGTATCATTAAAAAAGTCATTCCCAGATCTCACTGACTTTGTTGATGAATCACCCACTCACCGGTTTAACTTACATGTGACAAGACAGCTTCTATTACTATTTTGTTTCTTGTTCTTGGATTCCACGAGATATCTATAGTTAGCAATATGATACTCTCCTCTTTTATTTGCACTAGGGTGAATGTATTTCTCTTTCAAGCAACCAAAAAAGTCCTGGCTGGAACAGCGGAGGCGATGGCAGGCCATTGCTAAACTTTGCTGTGTTGTGGCAGTACAGTTTCTGTCCCTTTTATCTTGTTAACTGTCAGTACTCCAAACAAGTGAACATTTGTTTGGAGTACTGACAGTTGCCATCCCTTCAGCATGAAGAAACCCCATGGAAGGGATCTAGAGGGAGATGTCACACCACAGATGTACTGAGTGAGATGGTATCATGGTGACCATTCCTCAAAATATCAGCACTGCCCTCCAGAATCCACCCAGACGACATTGATCAAGTATCTACTGTAAGCCAGACACTTGGAGAGGTGCTGGGAATATAGAGATGAGAAAGACAGGGTATTTGCTCTTGGGTGGTTTATTCCATAATGATAGCAACGACTCATATAGAAACTGCTCTATGCCAGGCATTGTTTTAAATGCTTCATGTATGTTAGCTTGTGTCATCTTCAGAACAACCCCATGAGGTAGGTATTATTCTTACCATCCCTGTTTTGTAGACAGGGAAACTGAAACACAGAGAATCTGGGTAACTTGCCCTGGTTGCATAGCTAGTGAGGAGCAGAACCAGGATCCACACCTAAGCAGTCAGCTCCAGAGTTGGGTTCCCCACCTGCACATTCTGCTTGTACTCTCCTTTTCTCTGATAATCCCATAACATCTTTATCTCCTTAAGCCATATAGCATTTTCTTAGGCTTATTTCTTTCATAATAACCATTATAAAAATAACAACAAAAAATACTTTCAACCAAAAAAGGCAGAAAAAAGGCAACACAACATAACAAAATTAATTTACCCAGGTCCCATTACTGTCGTCATTTTAGTTTATGTCTTTTAAATTTGTGTCACACTAACATAGTGTGTTCAGGCATGCTTTTTTCTTTTAGGATGATGCCAGAGTTTTCCCACTATATTCTTTTGTGACAGAACTTTTAATACACTACCAGTTTGAGTGTTTTCCAGTCACGGCTACACTATACAATTGACTTAACTGACCCCTTACTCTTGGACATGCCTAACATTCCTCTGTCATAACACTGTTGTGAACATCTTTGCATATATATTTTTTTCTATATGTCTGATAATTTTCTTAGATGGTGTAGACTTTTAACTTTTGTAGCGTGCAGGTAGGAAAAGCAGGATCAGTTTTCAGATTCAGGTTCAAAAGAAGCATTTAAGCTTTTTTCACTCCCGGAGAGCTGGAAACAATAATACCTTAAAGGTCTAAAGCATGATCTAGATCATTCACCTACCCTTTAGGAGGATTTTTTTTTTTTTTTTTTGAGACTGAGTCTCGCTCTGTTGCCCAAGCTGGAGTGCAGTGGTGTGATCTGAGCTCACTGCAACCGCTGCCTCCTGGGTTCAAGTGATTCTCCTGCCTCAGCCTCCCGTGTAGCTGGGACTACAGGCACCTGCCACCACGCCCAGCTAATTTTTGTATTTTTAGTAGAGACAGGGTTTCACCATGTTAGCCAGGCTGGGCTTGAACTCCTGAGCTCAAGTGATCCACCCACCTCGGCCTCCCAAAGTGCTGGGATTACAGGCGTGAGCCACCGCATCTGGCCTTAGGAGGAATGTTAAAACTTATGATTTGTCCTTTTGGAAATATCATGTATCTTCTTCCTATGAAGTGGATTCATGATGTTCCATTGTAAGTTAGCTAAACAAAGATTTCACTGGTCTAGTTGCCCCTGTGACCCATCTTGAAGAAGCACTCTATGGAATGATGGGCAATCAAACACAAGAGGATCAGGAAGAAACAAAATAGGTTTAACAGAATCTCTGTAATAGTGAAAACATTGAGAGGTTGACAAGGACCACAGGGAAAGGACAGTATGAAATAAATTGCAAGTAAAGGTCCAACAAGTAGTGGGTGATTCAGTGAAAAGACAGCAATGCAGAATGGTTACCACAGGCCTTGTAGGAACATGGAGCTGAGTTTGATTCCATTTCTTAGTTGCTGTGTCATCTTGCACAAGTTGTTCCATTTTTCTGAGCCTCAGTATCTCCATCTGTAAAAGGGGCATGTTATCATACCTGCTTCATAAGGTTGTTGTGGGAATCTAACCAATCATGTAAGTACAGATATAGTTACTGTTTGTTGGCTTTGTGCAGGGTACTGTGTTTTTACAATTTCATCATCATTTGCTTCATTGTCACTTCACTCAGTGGAAGGGGACTATGTGATAAGAGATCAGTACTCACTGTTGCAGAACATGAAATCATCATAGTTGTGTTTCTGGGAAAGACAATAAATTAAAGGGTGCAATATGACACTTACGGGAAATACATACTCTTCTTTGTTTTCCTGAAGTACAAAGTAGGATCAGGTTGGAATTTCCCGCCTGTCTTCTGAGGCAAACAAGAGCAGTTTGGGGGCCTCGCTGAGGTGGCTGGTGTCCTCTGAACCAGCAGGGTAGGCATGAGTGGACAGGCTGCGGCTTGCACTTTAATGTCCCTCTGATGTTTTTATAACTGACAGCTATTGATCATTCTACATGAAGATTATTTTGGCTGTTCTTGGTGGGACTCAAACTCAAACAGAAAGAAGGGGTGATCTTTATGGGTCAGGTAACTGGGATGTCTAGGGATTCAGCAGGCTTTGGATACAGCAGACCGAGGGCTGAAAGGCTATTTAGACTTTGCTCCTCTCCCCATCTTTTGGTTGGGTTTTCTTCTGGGTTACCGTCCTTTCAGGCAATGATGGGTTTTGGCAGCTCAAGGCTTACAGCGTCCTCAGAGCAAATGATTTCAGCAATGGAAAGTGCCTCTTTTCTGATACTTCCAGGAAGAGGCCCAGAGAAGAGTCTCATTGGCTGGGCTTCAGCCACACCCATTCTTGGGCTGCCCACTGTAGGAAAGGATTGCTCTGATTGGCCAGTCTGGATCACCGTGTGATGATGATCACATGATGGGATGACATGGAAAAGGTGGCTGCCCAAAGAGCTGCCCGAATGATGAAAATAAGAGAAAAGAAACAAAGGGATGAAAGGAGGAAAATATATGTAGCTACTGAAAACTCTTAAAAAAATCTCATAATTGAGTAACTTATACCTGAGCTCTGTAATACTTCACTCCAGCTTAGTTTGTCAAGGTGTTTTCTTTTCTTTTCCTTCTCTTTTCTTCTACCTCCATCCCCACATACGTGTAATTTTGTCAAATGTCGTGTTCTATTGCCTGAAACTTTAGCAGTTGCTGTGAATCCCGTTTCTTTAAGCGCCGGGTGTTATTAGGGGCCTAACAGCCATCCAGTGCGGCTCAGCTTCTCCCTACAGATTCTAAAAATACCCAGAGGCACTCAAAACAAACAGCGAAGCACTGAGGCACTGCCCTTGCAGACACCCACACACTTGCCTCTTTAAATTGCCTTAGCGCTGTCACTATAGGGAGAGCCAGCAACTCACGCAGCCCTTTTATTTATTTATTTTGTTTTTATTTCTATACCTCTTTACACAGAAGAGATGAGGGGTTCCTGATGGAACGGAATTGACTGGAAGATAGGGAAAGAGGGAGACAAACAGCAAAAGTGTTTGCACTGTCTTTTTGCAGCTCGCTGTAGACCTGGATTAAGATGTATCAAGAGATCAGACCAATCCAGGGAATAGCACAGATTAGCTGGGATTTAAAATAAAACTCTTTAACAAGAGATCATCTAGAATAACTCTCACATATGCATCCACGAAGAGGCCCAAGGACCAGATTCGGAGAAGGTTAGTGCTCACAATGACCAGGGCTACAACCTGGCTTAGTTTTCAAAAGCGAAGAAAATGCCAAGGCCTTTTCCATGGAATCTTTAGGTGGAGTCGAACCACCCAGAGCATCAGGGTGTTCTTATGTCAAGGAGGTGTTTCATTTAATAGGACTGCGGAGCCGAGGGTGTTGGCATTGCATGCTGTGCATCTACAGTTTGGGAACTTGCTTAATGTTGGTTGTCTTATCAAACCAGTGAGCTCCTGGGTTTTTCAAAAGCAGGCTGAGGGATTAAATGTTAAAATCAGATGGATTATGAAAATATGGGAATCATGGGAATCATAACAGGTATGACCTTTTATAGATTGCCTAGAACAATCAGGTGTCTGCTTAACATAATGAACCTGATCCAGTATCAGCATGCAAGTGAAGTCTTTGCAATTGGTGCTTAAATGGAATTTATTAGATATTGTTAGTGATAATCATGGAAAGGAGAATTTAAAAAGGCCATAGCTTCTAACCAACTCTGGGGTTGTCTGGATGACATTTGTTTTGGCTGTTGGGATTTGCCACGTGAGTAACTGATTGCCCAGAAGTTGTTCTCGGATCAAGCTTTCAGTTAGCCGGTTTATGGAAGGATCCTGGGATTTAAATTAAAAAGTTAAGCCTTAAGGGTAAGCATAAGTAAGTTTTTGGGGCAGAATGTGCTTAGCATTGTTTCCATCCATAAGTGAGTGGAGGAAGCCTGCGTGCCCCAGACATATGCTTTTCACTGGGAAAGGCGATCAAATGTCTCTCTTCCTCTCTCCCTACACTGATTCTCATGGAGAGTCCTTGGCATGTTCTCAAGCCTGAAGCAAAGGCTTCTAAGCTCCCAAATTGCTAGGTGATCTCTCCCAAGGAATATGTCCAAGGCACAGGTACCATGCTCTTTGTAGGTGGGAGTTTGCTTACCCAGGATTTTATGTCTGGCTTAAAAAAAATCCGTATTGCCTATTGAAATTGCATTGTCTAAATGTGGCAAAGGATTTGCAATAGTTTTGTGAATCAGGGCAGTCTAAAAATTTTATTAGTAATAGCAGCAGCAGCAACAACAAAGGCTGGCATTTACATAGATTCCCTGTGTGCTGGGCACTGCCCTCTGTGTCACAATTTTTTTTTTTTTTTGAGACGGAGTTTTGCTTTTGTTGCCCAGGCTGGAGTGCAATGGCACGATCTCGTCTCACTGCAACCTCCACCTCCCAGCTTCAAGCGATTCTCCTGCCTCAGCCTCCTGAGTAGCTGGGATTACAGTCATGGCACCACCACGCCTGGCTAATTTTGTATTTTTAGTAGAGACGGGGTTTCTCCATGTTGGCCAGGCTGGGCTCAAACTCCTGACCTCAGGTGATCCGTCCGCCATGGCCTCCCAAAGTGCTGGGATTATAGGCATGAGTCACCGCACCTGGCCATGTGTCACAAATTTTAATGCATTTAATTCACAGACAATGGAGCTTCAGACTTACCCCTCCATCTTCTCCTTTCCCTTCCATGAGCTACATTTAGCCACACTGGTTATGCATCCTTTCCAATCTGGCCAGGTATTGCCAACTTTAACTGCATCCTTATAGACAACTATTCATAGAGCTTAATTGAAGAGAACCACACAGGTTATATATTAGTCTGGAGACACTCTTGCCTGTCACACTCTTGTTGCTTTTGTGAGCAGTACGTTCGAGGCACAAGACTTATCAATCCAATTGAGAGCTTCAGTTACAGGCAGACTTGTTTTTTCACCCTGTCCTTCTTGTCTCCAATGCATTGGAAAGGTTCTTAATCTTATACTAAGTGGTTCTTAGTTTTCATGAAAAAGGGCAGTGGATTTTTAGTTATTCCTAAAGACACAAATTGCTGATGTGAATAAGGGTGAGCGCTTTCAGAGATGAAGATTTAACAAATCAGTGCAGGTTTGTGACAATTTTAAACTGCTTCAGACCAGCTAGCATCAATATTTTTCTTGGTATTTCTTCTGTTTTTGGTGAATGATGTCTACTATGCAGCCACAAGCTAATATTGCTGTCTTCCCAGGAGGCAGGGCCCTGGTGTCTTGGGTATCATCACCCAAACAACCTTTCAGAATAATCAGTCCCTAAAGTAATGCTTTGCAAAGGCATCAAGCCACTGTGATTTGAGCCTGGGCTTTGGGATCTGGGGGTTCTGCCTTTTTCTAAATTTGCATATTGCTTTTCCCTTTCAGAATTTGGAGTTAGTAACTGTGGAAGGGCTTTTGAGATGGGAGGCAGTGGTGGTGCTAATTATGTTTCCAAGTGTAAAACCAGTCAGCTGGGAGCTTGTGTGGTTCTGTATGGCTTTATTCTTCTGGCTGAAACTACTAAAGGAACCTCCGAGTTCCTGCACAATGCTGCTTCCATTTGCCATGTGCAAGTATTTTTATTTAACAATGGCCAGTTAGTGACATAGATTGTGAATCTGTATCTCTTAAAGAAAAGCCCACACTGGGATAAAGAAAAATAATGCTTGCAATTTTCTAGATAAGTTAGAACATGTCGGTATGTAAAATGAGAAAACAAAACAAAAACGATTCTTTTTGTTTAGGGTCTGAATTATCTGGATTTGACAAATATGACAGGCAAAATCAACTGAATAATCAGCATGAATATGCCTATTCAGGCCTATCTTTGCAGCTTACTTTTTAGGGGTTTTTGGGAGTTCCTTTCTTGGTACCTACTTGATGATTTTTTTTCATCTTGCGAGTCTTCCTTGGAAATAGAATGAATGAAGAGAGCACAGACCTCAGCCATCAGGCATGTGTGGGCTTAAGTTCTGACACAGCCACATAGCTCTCTGGTGCTGGACAAGTTCCTTAGCCTTTCTGAGCCTCAGTTATCTCACGAAAATGGAGTTAATCATCATCCCCCTTTGGTAACGAACAGATGGAATGATGGGTGTAGAGCATCTGTTACACAGTGCATGCTCTGTGGCATTCATCTGGCTGACCTGCAGCCCACTCTCTGAGTTGAGAACAAACCAGGGATAATTTGACAGAGATAGCCAGTCCAATGTTGGTTGAAACAAGAACGTTTGAAAAGGAAAAAGATGCCTACAGTCTCTTGAGACACGTGGTTTCCATTCTCTATCCCAACTTTACTGCTGACTTGCTGTGCATCCTTGGGAAGTTGCTTAACCCCTCTGACCTTCAATTTCCTGATCTGTGAGATGGGAATAATATTAATGGCTCCTTCCTCCTAAGGGTATATGAGCGCTAAATGAGTTAATGGGGATAGAGTGTTTTATGTCAGTGCCCCGCACATTGGAAGAGGGGACATACACCTATTTTTGCTTAATCATTCTGCCTGTCAGCCATTCTGATCTTCATGAAGACACTTGGCCTGCCCATTCCTCAGTGGTTATAGTACCAGCTGCATTTCTGGAAGCTCACTCCTGGCTACAAAGTGACCTTCAACCTCCAAGTGATCCAGGCTTTTCCTAGCAGCTGCCATCAATGTGCAGGGGTTGAGGAAATTTGTCGAATAGCGACATTGAGAATATGAGTCAAAGAGAGGGAGAGATGATAGATTCATATCTTGAAGCATGTGGAAGTAATCTGGTTTTTCTTTTTGTTTTTGCTTTTTTTTCTGAAGCAGATCCAAGTGTCTAAATGTAACCATTGCCGGCTTTTAAAAAAATTATTATTCACGGCCGGGCGCGGTGGCTCACGCTTGTAATCCCAGCACTTTGGGAGGCCGAGGCGGGCGGATCACGAGGTCAGGAGATCGAGACCACGGTGAAACCCCGTCTCTACTAAAAAATACAAAAATTAGCCGGGAGTGGTGGCGGGCGCCTGTAGTCCCAGCTACTCGGAGAGGCTGAG
Source organism: Symphalangus syndactylus (assembly GCF_028878055.3). NCBI lineage: Eukaryota > Metazoa > Chordata > Mammalia > Primates > Hylobatidae > Symphalangus > Symphalangus syndactylus. Next base: position 20,965,631 of record NC_072428.2, read on the forward strand.
GCAGGAGAATGGCGTGAACCCGGGAGGCGGAGCTTGCAGTGAGCCGAGATTGCGCCACTGCACTCCAGCCTGGGCGACAGAGCAAGACTCCGTCTCAAAAAAAAAAAAAAAAAAAAAAAAAAAAAAAAAATTATTATTCACAACTGAAAACAGATTTAATGTTAAATCAAGATGAGTAATTATTCACATACATAAGTGGAAACAGGATAATTTGGTTACAATTATAAAGATAAACATGTTGGTTTATAACCTGAGAATGGCAGTGGCTTTGATCCTTTTTTCATTTATATTATTTGTCTTTTGAAAATTTTTAAAAATTTCAAACAATTTTAGACTTATAGAAGAACTGGAAAAATAATACATAGAGATCCCACATTTTCCTCACTCAGCTTCCTTTAATGGTATCGTATTACATAACCATAGAGCATTGATCGAAACTAAGAAATTAACTTTGCAACAATTGCTAGAATTTACTTGTATTTCATGTTTTTCCAATAATGTTCTCTCTCTGTTCTAGAAGCCAATCCAGGGTCCTGCACTGCATTTAGTTGTCATGTCTCTGTAGCTTCCTCCCATCTGAGGTAGTTCCTCAGTCTATCCATGACTTTTCATGATCTTGACACTTTCAAAGAGGACTGATCAGGTTTTTTTTTTTTTTTTTTTTAATAGAATACCTCTCAATTTGGGATTGTCTAATATTTTCTCCATTTCTAGCTTTTAATTGGCTGCACTAAACATACTTTACTGTTCAGGCCAAGGATCCAGTGACAAATAGGGGTTTTTAGGCCTAATAAATTGTCTAGATATTTCTGAGACTAGCCTGGCTGCTTATTACTGATACTGGAGGTTAGGAGTATGGACTTTGGAGCCAGACAGCCTGGATTGAGCTTCTGGCTCTGTGACTTACCTGCTGTGTGACTTTGCAAATGTTACTTGACTTCTCTGTGCCTTGATGTCCTAGTCTACCAACTGGGGATAATAATGAAATCAATTTCTTAGGGTCACGGTGAAGATCAAGTGGAAGTATGAAGTGTGTAGAACAGTTTTTCACAGGTGGTGATCACTCAGTCTGTCTTATCTTTTACCATTGCTCCCCCTCCTCTGTAGCCCTCCCCATCCCAGTCCAGGCCCAGTGACCTGCTGATGCCACTGCCCAGGTCTGCAAGTACTTGTGTGGCTCTGACCAGAGTGATGACTTTGCAGCAAGGCCCTGGGGTTTTTAGACATGGTTCTCATGGCCCAACTGAAATAGCCACCTCAACTGGAGGGCCCAAAGCCTGGATGCTAGTACCACATGGGGGTTCCATCTCCAGGGCCTCCTGCTGTGCTCAGCTCACTAGTCACCCACATCCTGCAACTTGCACCTGCAGTCGTGAGATCTACTCAGAAATTGCCCCAGGCCCCCTTCTTCTACTCTGCTTTACTGACCACTTTGTTCTGGGGGTTTTCGTCTGCTCACCTGTGTCTCCTCTCTTTCCCTTGTTCCTCTGAATTCACGTGAAGCAGGGAACCATGATGATGACACATTCAGCTTCTCTGGAAGGACTGACTGGGTTTGCTTCTCAGCCATAATTCAACTTCAGTCTGTGCTTCAATGTCTTGGTATCTAAAAGAGGCTGATCATAGTAATAATAAGTATCGTTAAATGTAATGAGGTTTCATTCTCTGCAGGGCACTACTTTATTATTTTTATTTTTTATTTTTTTGTTATACAATTTTTATCTGAAAAATCCATGTCACACAGTCATACAATAAGTCCTCACTTAATGTTCAATATAGGTTCTTGAAAACTGCGGTTTTTTAAAAAATGAAACAATGTTGCTATATGCCATTCAAATACCTTTTGTTTGTATCAATTAAACTATGGTAAAATTTGTTTTCTTAAGCAATATGTGGCTTCACTTACAGTTACAGCTTCCAAGAACCTGTCAGCATTAAGAACTGACTATACACACATACAATTTGTATAGGTATGTGTATGTGTATCACCTTACACATTTATATATATAGATATATCTTAATGACCCAGTCCCAGCAGGCTCCCTACTAAGTATAAGACAAAATTATAAGATAATAGTTATTAAAAAATAAGATAATACGTGGCTTAATATTTGCTTAGCAATGTTCTAAGCTCATTAATGACACAGGGCATTTAGAAAATCTAGAAGGTGAGTAGATACTTTTAACCAGTGGTGTCCAACCAACCCTTTGAATGAGAGGACTTTTTTGCTTATCTGTGGTACAAATATCATGAAAACTATATGCAAACGCTCTTTCTTTTTAGCTCATCAGCTATCATTAGTGTTAGTGTATTTTATGTGCAGTCCAAGACAATGTTCCTACTTCCAATATGGCCGGGGAAGCCAAAAGGTTGGACACTCGTTCTTTAAATTGGGGGTTTGGCTACTGTTTCATCTATCTTCAAATTGTAGGTCTCTGTTCTTTGCTCCAGACAGGTGACCAGATCCAGGGAGTCCAGGTCTCTGTAGTTCTCCAACAGCACATCACTATTTAAATTCTGCCGGGCAGGGTCCAGGCATTTCCACTCTTCTGGAGAGAATTCTGTGGCCACATCCCTGAATGTTAAGAGTTCCATTTCTCGGCTTCAGGGGTGTCCTGGAGTCTTAGCTATCAATCATTCAGTGCCAGCAGGTCACAGAGCGAGGGAGGCTGTGGCAGAATCACCTAGGCCTCCCAGAGCAGAGGACACAGGGCAGTGAAGCCCTAACCTGCAGGGCACTACTTTAAATGTCACCTCTATTATTTTATTTAATCTTCATCACAAATGTATGACATATCTGCTATCATGATCCCACTTCACAGATGAGGAAGCTGAGAAACACAGAGTTTAAGTAACTTGCTCCGGATCACACAGCTAAGACATGGAGGAGTCAGCATTCAAACTCAAACTGGCTTTGGAGCCGACATTCTTAGGTACTACATGTGAGGGTTAAATAAGGTAATCTGCGTGGAGTACTTAGCAAAGTGCCTGGCTCAGAGTTAATACTTTGAACTTGAGCTATATTAATCCCAAGATCTGATTTCTGTTTCCTCTGCCTCCCGGTTTATATGACTCTGGGATGCTGTGTTAATCATTGACCCAGTGCTCTGTATCATGGCAATGGCTCTTTGCCCAGTTCTCAGACAAGTATGCCCCTTGCCCATGCTGCATTAGCCCTACCACTCCTGCCCAGCAGATAGGGCACCCACAGCCCCTCACCTTGTTGCAGCACAGCCTGCAGCCCCCTCCCTGTTTCACATCTACTCATTTTCTGGGGTCTTTCCTGCATTCCCACTTAGTTTCACCTTGTACCTCAACTTTTGTTTCTGCTTCTCTCACCCTTGTTTCTACCTTCTGCTCTCACCCACAGCCTGGCCTCAGCCCCTCCCTCGACCAGCTGCTCCCCAGCCCTTTGCTTGGTTCCTGGGACTTGTTGTTTGGCACAGTCTAGGGGCAGAAGATTGTGACTAGCATCCCTACTGGGTTTGTCCCTCTCATGAAGGGGCCCAACCCGGCTATGGAAACAGCAGCACTTAGTCATGGGTCTTGAGGTCTGAAAGAAGGTGTTGAAAGGAGAAAGGAGCTGAAAGGACAACTGCTCCTGCAGAAGGGACAGTGAGCAGAAACAGGGGTGGCCACCATCTCACACGCCCTTGCCTCTTCCTGTGACTGGGCCCCTCCTGCTCCTCCAGGCGCTATCAAGTCACCATCTCCGAGAGAAGGTGCTCCAGTGCCCCACATATGGCTCAGGCCCTGCTCTGGTGGGTCTCAGTGCTTCTGAAATGTGGATCCCTGGGTTGTACGTAGGCCTGAATCTCTGATCATGCTGTGAGCAGTGGGCAGAAGCCAGATGCCCCAGCCAGGCTGCCTGGGCTTGCATCCCAAACTACCATGTGCTAAACAAGTTCGAGCAAGTTACCCAAATCCTCTGTGCCTCAGTTTCCCCATCTGTAAAATGAAGATCCCTAAAAATATCAACCTCACAAACTTATTTTAAGGATTAAATGAATTAATCTAAATGAAGGGCTTAGAATGGTTCCTGGTGAAAAATAGTTATTGATTATAATTCTAACAGTTATTGATTATAATTACAAGAATTATTGATTTTAATCATTGGTTGTAGATTCTTACTTTGAGTTATTGATTATAATTTATTATTGTTTATAAGTGCTATCAATTATAATTATAACCTACTGTAATTGCCTTGATGATAATTATTGCTATGATAATAAGTTATTGATTATAATTCCTACTATGAGAATTTCTTGAGGCCGCCCAAAGCATCATACTCATATTTGTGGCTGGTCCTATGCTAGGTCCTTGCTGGTTATTGAGAATAAGTTTGCAATAATCACCTGTGAAGTTGAGGATAAATATCTCAAATAAATTGTATGGAGTGTGTACTTGGGAGATACTAAAAGAATAAGAAAAATTAATAATCTAGCTTTGGGAGTTGTCATGTGGCTAAATGCCCAGTCCCCAGAGCCACCAAAGCAGGAGAGAGGGGGCCAATACACATGGTGACACCATAAGAGAGCATAGCAGGATGAAGCCATCAGCTGGGTGGCATGATTTGTTGATGAAGGCTCTGTAAGTGAGGAGGGTCTGGGTCCAGCTGAAAAATGAGTGAAAGATGCATCTGATCCTAAGAGACAAGAGAGGCCAAGGGGCAGCCTTGTAGTTTCTCTTTACCAGGCGTACTTCCTTCCCTTGCCCTCTCCATCCCTTCTCTGCTTTCTCTCCAAGTCACCTCTTGGTTTACTCCCTTCTGTCCTACATTGCACCCCTTTTGGTAGTTGCAGACAGTGGTGAATGCACCATGACTGATGGGGGAGCCAGCTGCTGGGCCAGACCCCAAGGCTTCTTCATGCATTGTCTAGGAGTATTAGTGGCTCCAGAACTCTCAGGCTACTATCACTTTGTTTTGCATTTGCTTTTCCAATTGAAACAATTTTAGACCTGTAGCCTGGTTGAGTGAATTTCAAGATCAGGTAGAATAGTGCTTCTTATTGAAACTCTCATGTGTTTAAGAATCACCTAGGATTCTGTTAGAAATGTGGTTTCTCATTCTGCAGGTCTGGGTGGGGCCTGGGGTTCTGCATTTGTACGGGGCTCCTAGGTGAAGTAGATGGTTGCTTGGGTGCACTCTGAGTAGCAAGAAGTCAGCCTGTTAATTCAGCTAATTGCACTTCTGACTGTTCAGCAAAGAAGCAAAACTATGAGAGTCTCTCAAGTATCGTTGCAGATGTTGCCTACTCCTAAAACATTAAATGAGGTCACAGAGTCTCCCTTTGCAAAGATCTCAAGGCATCATGGGTGTGTTCCCACCCCTGGTGGTACTAAGGGAAATGAAGTCACAGGTTCAGGTTTCAATGCTCAGGCGACCCATCAGCTTCACTTTGCTCCACTGTTATAGACTGCTCAGTAGCCTTTGGTCACCAAAGTCATTGCAGTTGACAGATGGTGGCAGGGGGATGAAGAGTGAGAACAATCAGTAAAACCTGAGAGAGGAGGTTCTGAAGGTCCAGCTGGACCATGGTGGATACTTGCCTATGTCACTAGAAAGGGAGGGAATGTGGATTGGAGCCGAGTTGGTGCCGTATCAAAGTCATGAGGGGAGCTCATAAACAAGAGGCAAATGAAACAATAGGAAGCAAGGAAATGGGGCTCGCGTTCGGAGTTTCAACAGTGGGTGAGACAAAGTGGGTTGCTCTAGGATGAATGAGGCAAAGGGTTCTCACTGAGGGTAGCCACCTGGCCTACAGGTGCTGGACCAAAGTGAACACCGATGAGTCAACTCCACCCATCGTCCCTGCAAGAAAACAGCTCAAAACTCACCCCATGAATGAGAGAGGAAGATGCCACCCTTTGGGACTGTCTGTACCCTGGCAGAAATGGAATGATTTATCCAAATAAGCAAGGCAAGTTTTCATATATTTCATGTATTCTTGCATCTGTCTTAGGCATCTTTTCTTTCCCTGGGCCACTCAGCATGTGCAGCTCATGCTTTTCTTGGCCTGGGAGGTCATGGAAATTCTACCTGGCTGCTGCAATGCTGGGGAGGGATACTCAGCAATGGGGATTTCACTTCCTGCCCATCCAGTTCTTCTTCCAGACACTGCCTCCAGTGAGACAGCCTCTCACATAAGATGGAAAGAGTTCTCACCTCTTCCTGCACCTGCTCTCATTCCCCCCACTGAGCCCTCCTCTCCGCTCTTAGCTCTGGGTGGGAGCTGCTCTCTACCTCTCATGAAACCAGAGTACACCTTGTAACACTCACTCTGTTCTTTCGGCTTCTCCTCCAACCCATATGTACCCTCTGTCAGGCTGCTGAGTATTTGCTAAGACCCCACTCTTCTTTTCTCTTGGTGAGGCACAGTTACCCAAAGTCACCACTGTCCTTGTTCACTTGAGAGCTGAAGTAACTTAGGTAGTTATTTTAGAAGAGAGAATTTGACTCCTTCTTTGAGGAGGCTTAGCCTGGCACTGACAATGTGCCACCACTAAAGGTACCTAGGAAGAGGTGGAGGAATATTCTGTGGCCACTCCTGCCTCATCATTTTCCCTAAAGAGAGTGAGCTCTGGAATCACATAAACCTAGCCCCAGTTCTTACAGGATCACATGCTTGACCTTCAGCAAAGCCAAGCCTGTTTCCTCAACTGAAAAATGGGGCAAGTAACACTGTATTTCCACATCAAGGTGTTGTGCAAGTTAAATTGGATGCTCTGTATAAAGCCCTTGCCTGGCTGGTGGTTTAAGTGCATCATAAGGATTAACAATTATTGTTACTGACACTTGTGCTACAGCCTATTGGAGGGTCACGTATACTTTTCCCTCCATGCCTTTGCCCACGCTGTTCTGCCTGAATCATCCTCCCTCTTCACCCCCACCCAATTTTGTGAGTCTGGTAAGTTTTACTTTACCTTATCCCAAATTCTTGATTTCTGACAACCAGATATTTTATTCCTACATGGACTGTTTCTTACTTGACTGGCTAGGGATCCTTATATTATGATTTTTGTTAGCATTAGTTATATATTTGAGTTACTGCCATGCTATCCTGCCCCAGCTTCTGCCTGAATACATACACCTTGTCATTGATGATGATGATCAGTTCTTAGAGGACAAGGTCAGATTTGTGTCACTCGCAAGGCAGAGCATAGGAGGCAGTCAATAAAAATTCAGAATAAATGTATTGAATCTTGAAGTAGAAATTTCAAGTTCTTTTTAGGGATGTATATGTGGCTGTGTCATTCTCTGGTAGGTGTGAAGATCTCATGTTTGGGACAATGCTTTGGTAAGCATCAACAAAATGTCAGACCATTTAGCTTCTTTATCCCCAAGGCCTCATAGCTTTTTATTTCCAACCTCCAGCATGAGTTTCCATTCATTCTTTACATATTTTGTTTAGCTTCAGTTTGGGAGTGGGAGAGAGCCTCAAGGCATCTGGTAGGGAACCTGGAGCTTGGTAAGCTGATTCTGGCATGAGGATGGAAACCTACAACACAATCAGACCTCATGAGTGATGCTGAAATATAACTTGTCATTTTTATACTGAAAGAGTGTTCAGTCTCTCACCTTCCCTCACCTCGAGTTACATGACAAAAGGCCCTCTTTATTACTTTTGTCTCTAGAGCCCCCAGTCTCTGGGAAGGTGGTGGGGGAAGAAAGTCCATTCTGGGATGCATTATATTTGCTGGCCACACACTATCCACTCCAGAGCAGGACTTGATGTTTTAAGACCAGGGAGAAGCCTCAGGAAGGGAAAGCAAGCAGCACATATAGTATGCGCTCTCCCAGACTTGTGCTTTTCTATAATGTTAAAATCTTCTCTCTAGGCAGTGATTTGAAGTGGAGCTTAATTAAAATCAGGCAAGAAGTGTAGAAATGGATCATTAAAAATAGAAAGGTACAGGAATGGCACTGTCCATCCCCACCCCTGTCATAATGTCAGTGGCAGGGTTCTACACTTCGTGTTGCTTCTCCAAGTGGTGCTAGACAAGACCTCTGTCCTCATCTGCTTTCCTACACAAAATGGCATATCCCAGGGCAAGCTGGCATGCTTTGGGGGCCAAAGACACATCAGGGACATCACGACTGGGCCTGAATCTACCCCAGCTCATAGCTTATGTGTATGCACCATTGTTCTCTGTATTTCAGTGTGAGGCAACTAAGCAAGTCTGCAGAGCTAGGAAAAATAAAACAGGACAAGAATAAACATCTCTGACTTAAAATATACATGACAACTCTTGCTGCTCCTTAGAGCAGTTGTTTAGTAGAGTGGGAAAAGCAAGGCTACGTGAGCTTGATCGATTACTCAACTGGACCTTACTTTCTTTGTGTGTAGAATGGATATCAAAATGCCTACCATATAGATTTGATAATAATCAATAATAATGTCAGCCATAATTGATTGAGCATGACTGCAGGCCAAACATTTTTTGAAAGTCTTTAGGAGGTAGGGACTATGATTATCCCCATTTTGCAGACCAGGAAAGAGAAGCTCAGAGAGGTTTAGTGACTTTTCCAAAATCACACAGTAAGGAAGTGGTAAAGCAGGACTCAAACCTGCAGCTGACAAGCTGTAAATTCTGTGTTGTCAGTAGCTCAACCATACCTGAGAAAAGATCCAGAGAAATCATACAGCTTTACTCAAAGTGTGAAATGAATGTTCTGATGAATTGAATGATGATCTTAGGGGGTACATGAGATGATTGGGGGTGCATTGATGAGGGATTAAGTCATGTCCTATCATGGGGTGAGAAAATTATTCATTTTTTAATTCTCTTTCAATTTTTCTGAGTATGACAAGGATTAAACTTTGATTAGGTGGTATCATGCCTTCAACACTGTCTAATACTTTTTAACCTCCATTTTTAACAAAGAGAGAGCAGATAGCAGAGGCTTGGCAGACAGTAATAACTAGCTAGAATTCAATAAAAAATGGTTTTATGTCATATTCATTTTCACTTCCACCTTCTATTAATGGCAGGTGATACTGGATTTTTATTGATAGTAGTGATGTAAAATTTTGCCTTAGAATACACTTATTGGAGTACAAAGAATCACTCAGTGTTCAACACTATTACAGAAATAATACTAGAGGTGGTGTTCAGTTAGGGCAAAAATAGCAGAGGCTGAACATGAATGATTCAAGCATGAGAAATGCTGTGATAGCCTGTGAGCAGTTTTCAGCTGATGGTAGCACGTGGATCATAATAAATGTCAAGGACAGAGTGAAGGAAAAATGTAACTCTCTCTTCTGATCTCTTAATAGGAGAAAAGAAATGAGCTGTTTATGAACTAGATGAAACAGTCTTTCCTCTGAAATTCTGGGTATGAATTTAGCCTGTTCTGAAGGCTGATGGGTAAAGCAGGGGTTCGGGAAAATGGAGTTTGCTTTGGTCTTCATTGAACAATAGAAGCTGAGTGCTGGGGATGGAACTTAGGCTCAGGGTCAGATCCTGTGGTAGACACATGAGGGTCCAGATGCAGAAGGCATTTCCCCCAAGGTCACCCTGGCTGAGAGCAACTGCAGTGTGAATAATGATTTCATCCATTTCTGGGTCAAGTTCCTCATCTTGAGTCTCTTTTTCCCACAACAGCCACCAGGCATGAACTGGCCCATGGTAAAACCCAGATAGCTCAGGGTCAAATCTACCAGTCTGTAGGTGCTCACCAATGCCTCGGCACTGCACAAAGCACCATGCATTACAAAGAAACTCCACAAAGAGAAGGAAGTAAATAACTGTCTCCAAACTCAAGGAGCTGACAGGGTTATGCTATATGATTTTTACCCTTAGTTGAGTACCATTTTGGAGGTAAGTAGCAAGTCTACTATAATAGAGTCGGTTAGGAAGGTCCTCCTAGGAGTGAGAAGCCCTGTATTAGTCAGCTTTGGCCAGGTTCTGCTTCAGTAACAACCACTCCCATGTTTCAGTGACTTCCAACGATAAAATTTGTTTTTTTTGTCTGTTACACGTCGGTTGCAGGCCAACTGCATGCATTTACCATACCTTCTTCATCTAGGATCCAGGCTGAAGAAGCAGCCAGGGCCACGCCTCTCTTAGACCAGAGGAGAAAAGAGCAATAGCAGAACCACGGGGAAGTTCCTAATGCTTCTACTTGGAAGTGGCATGTGTTACTTCTGTTCTGTGTTGGTTTGGGTTCCTAGGAGCAGATTTTAGGATGCGGCTTCAAACTCATACAGATTATTAGGGAGATATAGGAAACACCAGTCGGGGAGTGGAGAAATGAGATAAGGAAGGCAGTCAGGAGAACATGTGTTATCAAGCTAGCTACAACTGTGGGCAACTCCAGTTCAGTCCCATGGAGAAATTCTGGAAAACAGGGCAAATCGTATGCCTTAGAATTACCCTCCTGAGGAACAAGGGAGCTGGTATATTTGTACAACCAAACCTTCCAGACATGGGCTGAAGGCTACTCCTGAGGAGTTTTAATTTCCCAGTGCTTCCAGCCTGCATGTACACACACAGAGTAGCCTTCTAGCTTCCAAGAAAGCACTCAGACAAAGAGATAGATGCTAGCAGTTGCAAGTTGGCTGGAGTGCATTAGAGGGACAGGGAGGAGGGACATGGGTGGGGCACTGAGAGCATCTGAGACATGCTTACATTTCTTTGTCCAAAGGAATTCACGTGGCAAAGGACGTCTTCAGGGATAGAGAAGTGTAATCCTCCCACAGAGGGGCAACAAATACTTGAGAACCAAAACAGGGCCTGAGCTCTGATTAATAAGAGTAATAAACTCTAATTGACACAGTAAATGTAATAGATGGTTAACTGAGAGCTACCATCCAGACCAGGGTGTTTTGACCTCAGCACTATTGACATTTGGGGCTGGCTAATTCTTTGCCGTGGAGGACTGTTATATGCATTATAGCATGTTTAGCAGTATTCCTGGCCTCTACCCACTTGGGGCCTGTAGCCTCCCTCCCCTCACCTCATAATTGTGACAACCAAACATGTCTCCAGGTGTTGCCAAGTGTTCCTGGGGGGCAAAATCACCCCTGTAGAGAGCCACTGATGTAGACCATATATGCATTGCTAATTCCCAAGGAACTGAAGTAAGCTGTGGATGCTTGGAGGGAGGTGCGCAGAGCCTGATGGGAGAGACAGACAAACAGACAGACATATAAACTGTAATGGTCAGTCCACCCTGGGTAACAACAATTTGAATTATGTAAAGAAAACAGAAATAGTTCAGGAGTGGTAAATATCACTTTTGTCGCAGGCCGGGGATGGTCAGGAAAGGCTTTGCAGAGACGGAGACAGCAGAGCAGGGTTTTAAAGGATGAAGAGGAGTTTTTCAGATGAGTGATCCCACATGTAGAAGTTAATGTTTCTGCTTGGAAATGGCATGTGTTACTTTGGTTCTGTGTTTGTTTGGGTTCCTAGGAGCAGATTTTAGGACAAGAATTCAAACTCACTGTTTATGATCTTTGATGATTGTGGAGACTTGGGAATGCTACACTGAGACTGATGTCGGAAATGCTGACCTCAGAGCCAAGCTGATGGCAGGGCTGTGGTTACACCAGCTTGACCATGTCATTCATCATGTGTAAGGAGCAATGTCAAGGGCTTTGGAGGCACTTAGAGGAGTTGCCCAAATGGCACGGATACAACCCAGCCCCAGAGGGACCAGAAGCATCTTTGCTCTATTATTGTAGTCAAGGGAGAAAGCCAGCTTATTCCTCAGCCTCCTCAGTATCATTTCCTGACCCATCCACTTTGATGTTTGTCCCATATGTTTTGCAAACAAAACTGGATGTGGATTTGTCACTTAACATCTCTCTGCCTCAGTTTCTCGACCTGTTAAACAGAGATCATAAGGTTTTCTCTCTTGCCAGTTTCAATCTTACTCCAAACTGACAATGAGGTTATACAGCATTGGCTGTGCATTCAGATGAACCTGCCCTGCTCTGCCATCCACCAGGTGTGGAATTCTTTTTCTCCATTTTCTCATCTGTAAAATGGGCTTAATACCCACCTCACAGGGTTGTCCTGAGGACTGAATTGTGTGATGTCTATAAGCCCTCAGCCCTGCACCTGGCACACACAGTAAGAGAGTAAATGACAATTGTTACCATAAATATTAAGAAATAGGTTGAGTGCATAATGATAGCTAACTTGTATTGAGTGCAGGTGATGTTCCAGGCACCATCATGGGGGTGTGTATGTATTAACCTATGACTACAATAGGTTTCCTGATTATCTCCATTTTACATATGAAGAAACTAAGGCTCAGGGAAATCTGATCACTTACCTAATATGTGCAATTAGTGAGTGGTATTCAAACTTCAGCAGATGGTTAAGCAAGTAATTGCTTTGCTAGATGTTTAGTGCTTGGCGTTTTACCATAGCTCTTTGAAAAGAAAATCAAGTCTTTAGGTAGATAGTTGCATTCACCAAATGATTAGAGCCAGTGTAGCTACTATTGGGTAAATGAACTTTTCTTACTATTGACTGAGGCCCCTTAGTACACTTACAGAATATTAATGAGAAGGTAGGTGAGAAGAAATGTATTTTTAATCACAGTATCTGAGCTGGCTTCTCAGTGTGAGTCTGCATGGGTAGATGATGAATCACCCCAAACTGACCCTTTCCAGAAATGCCTTGTGAGGGCAGCACAAAGGAAAACTTTCCATTGCTTAACTCTCCCCACAGCCCCCACCCTCAGCTATTGAAATAAAATGCCAAGAGGCTGCTTGCCAGCCTCCTGGACACCACCTCCAGAACAGCAGGGAGTGTCTTCTCTCCCTTTGTGGCAGGGACACATATGGTGTTCTTAGTGTCAGAGCGAGCAGACTGTGTTCCAAGAGCTGCTTTTCAATCCAGCCTCTGTGCATGGGATGGCAGCAATGGAAAACAATGCAGGGTCCCTGGGTCTGAGGGTCATCCTGCTTCTGCCCGTGCCCCTGCCACCTGCTAAGCTCTTATCTTTGGTGGAACAGGAAATACCACTCAGTGCAGGCATAGACCTAGCCTGCCTTGTGCACCTGCATGTCTTGGTCCTTTGTAGATGCTTGAATGAGAACCAATCAGTGAGGAAAACGTATGATGCCCCTCCTGTTCAAAACACCTATTGAGTACCAAGTGCTACACCCAGATATCATTTTTTTCCTTCTTTCTTTGGCTCAGGTCCTAGCTCCAGACCTTGTTAGCCACGTGTCCGGGAGCAAGTTATTTTCTCTCTCTTTGCCTCATCAAGAAGATGGAGATAATAATAATTCCGTGCAGAGAGTTGCTGGAAGAACTCAGTATAAAGCAGCTGGCTGACAGAAAGTGCTCTAAGTGCTAGTTCCTCTGTCATTTTGAGACCAAGCCAGATGTGTTAGAGATGTCCCTGGGGGAACTTGCATCCTGGAATTCCACAGCCTGGAGGGATCTGAAGGCATTCTCTGGTCCTGTATCCCAAATGAGATTTGAAATCCTCTGATGAGCTCCCTATTTTGTAAGTTATAAAACCTTTGGCAACCGAAAAGAGGCATCTGTAGCAACTTGAGCTGTGTCCCAAGCTCCAGGCCGTCCACCCTTCCTTCCCCACTGCCAGGCAACAGCCTGCTGTCTGCCTCCTACTCAGATATCCACGGTCTGGAGCAACCCCAAAATTGTCGTCTGGGGCAGAATGTTAATGCTGCTCAGGCTGCGGCCGACTAATTGATTAACTGGTTATTTTCTCTACACAACACCCAAAAGATAGTTTTGCTTTCGGAACCTCACCTGCAACCACCCCTGGCTTCTCCACTTCCCATCCTTTATGACATTCATGCTGCACATCTCCCCTTCTCTAGAGAGAAAGTAAGCCTCTCCAGTGAGAAGCAGGGTGTGCAATAGTAACATGCATTGGCTCAGGAGTCCAACTCTAAGGGTCTGCCACTGACCTGCTTTGTGAACTTCAGCAAGTTGCACAACCTCTCTGCGTCTTCTTCTTGTCCCCAATAGGAATAATAGTAGTGCTACCTCATCAGGTTTTTGAAAGATTCAAACAAGCCAAATGTGAAGCACTTAGAATGTGGCTGGCACATAGTAAGTCTTCAGTGAAGATTAGCTAGTATCATTGTCCTAAAGTGATCAATGTCACCAAAAGGGGGAGTAGATGCTGCAACTAGAAGTTGGATGTAGTCAGGCTGCTAAGACATGAGACCTGAAAATCCAGTTTGCTGTGGATTTGCCATGGATTCCCATGGCAACTCTCAAAAGCAAAGTTGCTCAAAGGCCATTTAAGGCTCATAAAGTCAATGGTTGTTTTGCCTAAGAAATTTTTGTGGAATGAACAAATACAACATAGTAAGGATAATCATAATAGTTACCATGTGTTGCATGCCACATTCCAGGCACTTTCACATGTATTGACGGAATTAATTTTCACTACAGTCCTGTGAATAGTTATTATTATTATCATCTGTTGTATGAATGAAGTATTTGAGGTTCACAGGTGTTAGGTAATCTGTCCAAGGCCACACAGCTCATGAGTGTTGAAAGTAGGATTGGAATCTCAGGTGGAGCTCTGAAAGATGTCCACTGCAGGCCACGGGACTCTTTATTTTAACATATTTATCTATGGCTGCTGTTAGGAACCAACTGAAGAATAGTCCTTTCTCAGATGTTACATCTCCTGTGAAAATTTCAGATTGGGATTGAAATGGCCCAGAGAGGGGCCAGAGACAGCTATGAAAGAGCCACAGATATGGTGAGGAGTGTGTCTAGACGATCCAGACACCTGTGGGGATTGTGCAGAGTAGAGCTCTGCATCAGGCCACCTGCAAAACATCTTGGGCATCTGCTGTCTGGGGTAGATGGTAGTTTGGATTGTCCCCTGGCCCGATCTCCACCATCGCCTATCCCAGTTGAGAACTGAAGCTCCATTCTCTGTGCTAACCTCTGGTCAGATTAATAATTCTATATAGCAGCCTGGATCCTACCAATATGATGACAAAAATCTTTATTTATTTATTTTTGAGACAGGGTCTCACTGTGTCTGTCACCCAGGCTGGAGTGCAGTGGTGTGACCATGGCTCACTGCAGCCTCAACCTCCCAGGCTCAAGTGATCCTCCACTTCAGCCCCTGGAGTAGCTGAGACTGCAGGCAGGCATCACCATGCCCAGCTAATTTTTGTATTTTTGTAGAAGACTTGGTTTTGCCACGTTGTCCAGGGTGGTCTTGAACTCCTGGGCTCAAGGAGTCCTCCTGCCTCAGCCTCCCAAAGTGCTGAGATTACAGGCATGAGCCAGCGTACCCAGCCGACAAAAGCCTTTATTCCTTTCTACCATAAGACTAAATCCAACTCTGTAGCTTAGGCTCAGAGTCCTCTGTGTTCTCACCCATTTGTCCCCTCTTCTTAACCTAAAGGATTGCCGTGATATGGGAGATTTTGATCCTGACGAGGGGTGGGGGAAGCAAAAAGGAGGAACGAGTAACAAAGGCCTTCTCCAGAAGTGAGGCGAGGCCAGCCTGGACATAGAGGGCCTTGTATGCTATGTTAGGGAGCTTGATCTTCATATAGAAGACTATTGCTTCAGAGTATGTTCCTTGGATCAATAAATCCATACATCTATATAGTTGTTCGTAAGAAAAATAAAACAAACAAAAAGTAAACATGTTCTGGGTAACTTTGGGTATGGCTTGGTTAAGCAAAGTTGAATGTTTCTTCACTGCAGAAATTCAGAGCCTTTAATAAACTAATGTACATTCTTAGCCTCCAAAAGAGGGCAGCTCTGTCAAATCTGATTTGACCCCCATCACCTCAAAATGCAGGAGCAGGCGAGGCATGGTGGCTCATGCCTATAATCTCAGCATTTTGCGAGGCTGAGGCAGGTGAATCACTTGAGGTCAGGAGTTTGAGACCACCCTGGCCAACATGGTGAAACCCCATCTCTACTAAAAATACAAAAATTAGTTGGGCATGCTGGTGGGCTCCTGTAGTCCCAGCTACTCAGGAGGCTGAGACAGGAAAATCGCTTGAGCCCAGGAGGTGGAGGTTGCAGTGGGCCGAGATTGTACCACTGTACTCCAGCGTGGGCAACAGAATGAGACTCTTCCTAAAATAAATAAATAAATAAATAAATAAATAAATAAATAAATAAATAAAATAAATGCAGGAACATTTTAGGTGATTAGTGTTCTGAGAAGCACATCTGAGAAATGGTGCTATGATTTATGGAAGCCATGGAAGGTGACATGGAGATTAGAGTCCAAACCTACCTCAAAACAACAGGTTGACCTTTGATTTTACATTTAATTAGAAAACAAAGAGCCGTCCTTCCACAAAATCCAGGAGTAAATTAAGCTATGGAACATTTAGAATTTAAGCATCAAGAAAAGATCAGAAGCTGGGACTTCTCTGGGCCTTAAAATGAGCTAGTTTCTTCTACATTGGGATTTAGAAGTTAAAGACTAATGACTTTACTCGGTCAGGGTTAAATGTCAAAGAGCAAGTCTTCTAGGGAAGAAATGGTTAATGGTCACTGGGGTTGGAAGGGTGGTGTTAGAGAAGTGAAGGTAGGTACCCAGGGAAGGTCATCTGGTGTCAGAGCTACTGACAGGCTTAGGGGCTTACCTGCAGGCTCCTGAGATAACCAAGTAGAAATTCACAAAACATGGGAAGGAAACAGCCATGGTTCTTGCCTAAGGAGACAAAAGGGACATCAAAGGCCAAAGATGACACTGATGATGTCTTTAACTCCAATAATTACACAACGTCCAAACAAACAGTGACCTTGGGCTCTCGAACCAAATGACAAGAGTCAGTAGGACAGTTTGTGACGTCTTTGTCATCAGAACACTGGGTAGGTAAACTTTAAAGCCCCTGACAGCTTTTCCTCTGTGGTATAGCAGGACACTATGATGGAAGACAGAGCTCACTCCAGCACTACGTGACCAGCACGTTCCTGGAGCCGAGAGAATGGTCAGGTCAGAAATCTTGGATGGGATAAGGGTGGATTGTGAGGGGTGATGAGAAGAGAGGAATCAGTTTGCATTCCTGGAGAGGGAGGAGAAATGAAAAGGCAGAAAAATAGGTTATTATAAGACACCCATGAGAGCCTATTTTGGTATTTGGCAAAGACACTTGCTTTTCCTAGGGGCTGAAATAATGTGAGTTCGCTCCTGTGAGATCTTCCTTAGGAACACTGAGGCTCAGAGAAAGGAGTAAGAGTTGGGAAATATAATCTGATTTTCAGGAAAAACAATTGGTTTCTGGAACGTCTTAGGATGCTGAATAAAATGCACAGGTCTCGGCATGCCAGTGCCTGGCAGTGAGACAAGTACTTGGTAGGTTGAATGAATTAATGAATTAATGGAAGAACCAGAGTTATTTTTATCTTTCCACATCAAATTATTCCCCTTTAAATGACTGCTTAAATAATATATTAATTACACGATACTGACGATGACTTTACTCTCATGATTACACAACATCCAAACAAACAGTGACCTTGGGCTCCCGAGCCAAATGACAGCAGTCAATGGGACAGTTTTTGATGTCTTTGAGGTCAAAACACTGGCTAGGAAAACTTTAAAGCAGCTGACAGCTTTTTCTCTGCAGTATAGCAGGTGAGTGGTGACTTGGAAAAGCTGTATTTTTTTTTAAATCAAAATCATCATCCATGATTGCATCTTGAAGAATTGAAGAACCCAAAAGTGTGTGATGCAGTCCTTAATGAATATGTCCTCTACATTCAGCCTCATGTTCTTTCTACAGGTTCTAATGTTAGTGTCTTCAGCCATCACTGTGAAGAAATTGACACAAACGAAAATTCATGAATTCCAGCTCTGCCATTTCTGTGTTGTGTGATAGCTGTATTTCCACTTGCAAGTGCAAGTGGCTTTAATTAAGATTTTATTGTCAAGCAGTTTACCCTGCTGTCGAAGTCTTGGTTCCAAAGATCTAAAGCAAAAGTGTCAGCGATGTTGCACTGCTGCCTGTATTTGGTGGGAAAATTAGCAGGTCTGGCTTTCGTGGTGAAAAAGGTATTTTTTAATAGTACTAAATGCATGAGATATTTGGTCCCATGTTATACTCTGGGTCCTTGTTAAGTATTTCTCTTTCCTTTTGCAACATAGAGTGTGGGTGTGACAATGACCACAGCCTCCAGCTTGCTATTTACTTATTCCTTCAAATTTCTCTTTCTTTTTTTCCATTATTGGAAAAAATGGCTAGTACTTATTTATTCTCTCAACACATTATTCAGTGTTCACTAGGTTCTGGGTGCAGCTTTAGGGTTTACTAGAAGTGGGACAATATTCAGTACTCTATTCTTTCACATGTTAGTTTCTCTTTTCAGAAGTCCAAGATGATGATAAAAACAAATAAAGAAGTCAAATGAAACATAAATTGCAAATAGCAGTTACTCAGGAAACCAGAAAACATCGAGAAAGTCTGGAAAAATTAGATTCGAGCAAGGGCTTTCTGTATTTCCTTGGCAGTGTGGATGATACAAAGTTGTGAAGAACCTGGTAATTTTCCTTGCTACAATAATATAAATTACTTATTCTGTTCACATTTTGTCCTGTTTCTCCTGTTTAAAATGAATTCCTTGAAGTTCACTTATTTATAGTTTCAGCTTTTAAAAAGGTGATTAATATTATGATCATAAAAGTTCTACATGCTCATTGCAGAGAAGTATTAAAGCATATAAATGTATGCATAAGGGAAAAAATCACCTGCAATTTCTTCAACTAGAGATAATCACTGTTGAAATGCTGTATTCCTCTTCTAGTCATAACATACATCAATACTATTTGAGATCATGTCACGTACTTTATATCTGTTTTCTAGGCTTCCCTCCCTGCTTTTTTTTTTTTTTTTTAGATGGAGTCTTACTCTGTTGCCAGGCTGGAGTGCAGTGGCACAATCTGGGCTCACTGTAACCTTTGCCTCTCGGGTTCAAGTGATTCTCCTGCCTTAGGCTCCCAAGTAGCCGGGACTACAGCTGCCTGCTACCACACCCAGCTAATTTTTGTATTTTTGGTAGAGACGGGGTTTTACCATGTTGGCCAGGATGGTCTCAATCTCTTGACCTGGTGATCTGCACACCTTGGCCTCCCAAAGTGCTGGGATTACAGGCATGAGCCACGGCACCCTGCCTTTTCCGCCTTTTTTAAAGAAAAAGAACTTAAACCATTTTAATATACTGTAAAATGATTATTCTAAGTTCTTTTCTAGCCTTGGTTGTTGCCCTAATGGTCACTTTTATATTGTGTGGAGAATATATAGGATCTGATTATGCACAGCTTTATGTACATGCAGTAGGTTGCCATATGAGAATATGGGTAAGGAATTCTATCTTTTAATAGCTCTGTTATACTTCACTATTGCTGTGGTGTCATTTGCAACTATTTTGCAGGAATTGGACTTGATTGTTTCCAGTTTTCTGATTTTATAAATGGTGTTGCAAATGACCATCTTTGTAATGCATTTATTTTACTTAGAGATTGTTCCATGCACCATATTCCCAAAATGAAGTTACCAGGTTCGTGAACATAAACAGATTTATAATGCTTTTTACCCATTTCGAGAAAGATTAAGCCTGATTAATACTGCTCCCATGTTGTCTGAATGTACTTGTTTGCACAAAGCCCCACTCCTGTCTAATTTAAGTCATTGATTTAGATTTTCTGCCTTTAATAGAGATCTAAAATTAATTGATTTGAATTTGCTTTTAAAAACTGTTACTTTTTTTTTTTTTTTTTTGATATGGAGTCTCGCTCAGTTGCCCAGGCTGGAGTGCAGTGGCACGATCTTGGCTCACTACAACCTCCGCCTGCTGGGTTCAAGCAATTCTCCTGCCTCAGCCTCCCGAGTAGCTGGGATTGCAGGCATGTGCCACCATGCCGAGCTAATTTTTTTTTTTTTTGTAGTTTTAATAGAGACGGGGTTTCACCATGTTAGCCAGGATGGTCTCGATCTCCTGACCTCGTGATCCGCCCGCCTCGACCTCCCAACGTGCTGGGATTACAGGCGTGAGCCACCACGCCTGGCCTAAAAGATCTTACTTTTTTATAATAAGAGATACAATGCTTGCCATAAAAATGAGCAAATTAAATGAGTAAAAATTTAATTATTGCCTGAAATAACAATACTTAAATAATGTGTTATCAGAAAATTAGTTTTACATTTTTATGTAATAAAATTCACATAAAGACTTTATATTTGAAAGAATAAGGATTACTTTTATTCTCATTTTCCCCATTTTTCTTAATATTCTCTCTAAATTGTCAGAGATTTTACATTTGTCAATGCCATTCACCTACTTAGTCTGTTTCAAGACAAGCCTAAACAACAAGAGCAAAGGAATATTCTAGACCCTCAGAAATAATTTCAAATGTCTGAGAAGGATCCTTGAATTTTGCTGCCCCAGAGAAAAGATACATTATATTCTTGACCAAAAGTAGGTGTCTTGGAATGTACCCCATTTTTGCCCACATTGCAACCAAGGGCCTTCTGCCCAGGGTTCCAGGGGAGTGCTGGGAGTTGCCTTGAGTCTTAGCCACCTGACCAAGTGCACTGCCATAACGCATGGCCAGAGGTGCCCAGGAACATTAGCAGATTTTTGACTAAGCCTTTCTACTATCTCAGGACACCAATGAGGTCAAGGATCTTATTACCAGAAATTTTATAGAACTAACAAACACCTGCCCATAACTTCACTGTTCAATATCAATTAGGGATATTGTATGGGTCGATTATAAGTTTGTGAGGATGAATTTGGAAAAAAACATCATGGCGTCCCCCACTCTAGGTGTATTTGATGGTATTCAATTCATTCAGGAACTCTCAAATTGTAGCTAAGTACAAAGCTGTAGAATCTTTAGAATCATTACTGCTAGACATCCTACAACCTGCTCAGAAGGCCACACCAACTTTCGTGGGCAGTTGGCCATGCACCGTGTATTTCACATAATTATTTTGTTTGTAACTAAAGAGAAACAGCTCTGTAGTGGACAATGTTGTTATCCATCTGCTGTGCCTTACATATGAGAAAACCAAGGCTCAGAGTTACCTAACTTGTTTGAGGAGACCATCAGCTAAGATTTATTTTTTTTGAGATGAGATGGAGTCTTGCTCTGTTGCCAGGCTGGAGTGCAGTGGTATGATCTTGGCTCACTGCAACCTCTGCCTCCTACGTTCAAGTGATTTTCCTGCCTCAGCCTCCCGAGTAGCTGGGATTACAGGCACATGGCACTATGCCCAGCTAATTTTTGTATTTTTAGTAGAGGTGGGGTTTCACCATATTGACCAGTCTGGTCTCAAACTCCTGACCTCATGTGATCTGCCTACCTCGGCCTCCCAAAGTGCTGGGATTACAGGTGTGAGCTACCACACCCAACCAGCCAAGATGTTAAGACTGGATCTATAACTGGCCTCACTCCCTCTACAGCTGGTGCATTGACCACTTCCTGCTGTTTTGTGCAGACATGCAGCAAAACAAGGCAGTCAACAGGCATGACCCATGGATGCTTTTTTTCCCAGTGAGCTCCAGTACACTTACAAGTGCTAATCATCTGAAATGGTGTGAATTATGGAAAAACACAGAAAAAAAGCCATAGAGGATTATTGGAGTGAAGATGCAGGAGGAGGGTGTGAAGGGTTGGAAGGAGGGAAATCAGGTCTCTCTGATGCTGAGATTCTGAAAGTGAGCTCACCATGGTTGGTCTCATTCACAGACTCTCTTACCTTTGGCCTTTTTTCATCCTGAGAGTAAACTCTATAATGCTTTAAGTCTCTCTACCAACAAGGTGGAAGAGTTTGAACTCACATTGGCCAAAGGGGCCTTCCACAAGGGAAAAATTCTTTGAAACCTTGTGTTTCATCCTTGGAAACCAAGCAAATTTTTACATCATGCTGTATTGTTTTTTGTATTTCTTTGTAAACGTTATGGTTTAAACTACCGTGTTTCTCTGATTATAAATGTAGTCATTTATAGGAGTTTCCATTTATTTTATAACAGCATTGGGATAAGGGAAACTACATTCATTATGAGACACATTCCATTTTCAGAAAACTTAAAATATGGGAAAATGTATAATTAGAGCGGAGGAAATTCAGGAAGATTTTGCTGCTCGTGGAAGATGTGTCATGTTTCTGTTGGGGCTAGGCCAGGCTTCTGGTATCTATTTGTGTCCACGTGAGAGTAGGCACATATTTCAGTATGTGGTGCAAAGTCTCAGATGTGTTCTTGGGTGACAGGGTTGGGGGCGGTTGGGGGTGAAAAGTGTGAAGAATTGCCCATGGCTGGCTCCTTCTGCCTCCCTGACATCTGTTGGGATAGGGTTTCTCGACCTTGGCCCTATTGGCATTTGGGGCAAAATAATTCTTTGTTTTGGGGGATGATTTGCAGCATCCCTGGCTTCTAATTACTAATAGCACCTCTTCCTCTAGTAGTGGCAACCAAAAATGTGTCCAGACATTACAGAATTGCCCCTGGCTGAGAACCACTGTGTTAGGGCAAAAAAGCAACGTTGGAAGAGGTGGGCCAACACAGATCCTTTGATTTCAGGATTTTTGATTTATTTATTTATTTTTAAGAAACACAGTCTTGCTTTGTCACATAGTCTGGGGTACAGTAGTGTAATCAAAGCCCACTGCAGCCTGGAACTCCTAAGCTCAAGTAATTCCTCCTCCTCAGACTTCCTGGTAGTGGGGACTCCAGGTGTGCACCATCATGCCTGGCTAATTTTTTAAAAAAATTTTTTTTGTAGAGACGGGGTCTTGTTATATTGACCAGGCTGGTCTCAAACCCCTGGTCCCAACCAATCCTCTCTCCTCAGCCTTCAAAAGCCCTGGGATTACAGACAGGAGCCACTGCACCCAGCTAAGATTTTCTTTTTATATCTGAAGGCCTCTTGTCCCAGTATGCCACTAATAGGATACCTTTGTCATTTGGTAATAGATTTGTGTTTTGGCCTTCTGTCTGTATAGTGATCAGACCCAAGGGTTTCTAGGGACTCTTCTAGGCATGAAACTGTTCTCAGTAGTTGCCAGGATTATAGGATTTTTAACCAGTGGTACCATTCTAACTGTGCTGTCTGTTGAAATCCTCCCTCCTTAAAGTTTAAATGTATATTAATATTGCACTAAGTCCTATGATCATACTCTTTATTCACTTAACATCCTTTCAAAGGAGGCGTTGGCTTGTAATCGAAATAGGAGTAAGGAGTCACTGGGAGCCAGTGGGGCAAAAGCACAATAATAATAAATGCCTAAATACTATTTAACATGCAGTTAATTAAATATCAACATGGTCTGTTGACGGTAGAAAGGTGAAAAGACTTTCTTCTTTTCTGAAGGTCTAGCTCATGTCCACCCTTGCTATTAGGGATATTTGCCAAGGATCATTGAAAGAAACTTTTGATCATCTCAGGTGGGAATTAATCATTTGTCTTCGAGCTCTCTATTAGAGACTCGCATATTTTAATGCAACTAAAATTTATTGAAAACCCTATTGTGCTCTTAATGGGTGATTTAGCAGTGAGGAAACAAGTTCTAGTTCTGTGCTCAAGAAGGGTACAGTCTAGTGGGGGATGATGCACATCCATCAATCACACAGATCAATAGGAGAGTTAGACTTGTTCAGCTAGGTCAGGAAAGCTTCCTGGAGGAAGCAACATTTGATTCAAGATTGGAAGGATGAGCAGGAGTCTGCTAGGTGAAGAAGAGAAGTGGAGGCATTGCTTCTGTGCATTCGTATGAACAGTTAGGGGAGTGGAAACCTTAAGAGCAAAGAGACAAGAAAAGGAGCACGTCATCCCAACCCCATCTGTCTCTATCAGAAGGTTTCTAAACAGCCACATTCACTCCATTCTAAGTCACCCTTAGTTGTAAATTGCACTCACAATGTAATAATAGTTTTTCAAGTAAAAAGAGACATACTATAGTAGATAAATGTTGATATTGACTATAATATGCATCCCAATTTCAGAAATGTTAAATCTTAAAAAAAAAAAAAAAGCCTATCTTAGAAGCAAGGACGTAAGATATCAAAATTCAAAGTCGGTCTTGAAATGATTATTGCTGTTATTGTCATTGTTTTTATATTGAGGTCTCTGGTGGTCACTGCTGGGACAGTTTTCATTGTCCATCTCTGCTGCCCAGGCACATGCTTCCCCACCACATTGATAGGATCTCTTGCTTCCTGCTCAAATCTCCCCTCTTTCCTCCCCAGTTCCTTGATTCCCAATCCCTTGAGTTCCCATTGATTTCTTGCATGGTGCAGTTTAGCCATGCATGAACTCACTGCCAACCATCTCAACCTAACCCTCTGAAATGTATCCAATAAGGTGTATTACAAAACAAGGGCAGCTCTCTCGGTGCAGTGAGCATGCCCTGAGACAGCTTGCAATTCTAGACAGGGGTGAGAATATCAGGAGGAGAAATTGTGCCACTCCTTTGCAGAAGGGAACTGGGGCCTTACTGCTTTCTCGGGAGGCAGCATCGGATTGGCTTCTAGAAAGATGGGCTTGGCCCTGGGATGGTGAAAATGCTCTCTGTCTGTGACCTCTGGGGCTCAGCCAAGGCAGGGATGGATAAAGAGCTAACCTGCCCCGCCTGCCAGCCAAAAATAGTGCTAACTGCGTCACAGAGCTTTTGGTAATTAAACCTTCCTTCTGCAGAAAGCTGTGGCTTGGACTGGAAAGGGACCATGGATGTGTTAAGGTAATTCACTCCCAACACTGACATTCTTCACTCAGCATCAGAAGCAGGCTGGAAAACTAAGTGGAACTAGATGAAGGTTGAGTTTCATAACCAGGGCATGGTATGTAAGTAGTGAGAAGACGGAAATGTGCCAACAAAGTTTCTTATAGATTAAGTAGTTCTTTGTTTTTACTCTGAGTCATATGGACTTTTTTTCCTTTTTGGTCAGTCAGCTTAGTTTAGCAACTTTTTGTTTCTGATCATAAAAATGACTTCATTTTTGCTGTAGAAATTTGGAAACATAAAGGAAAGAAGCAATAAGGAAGTAAAAACCCATCCATCATCTTATCATTCACAGATAGCCACTAGGAACCTTTTGTGCCCACTTTTTTCTTGATGCAATGTACAATTTTTATAAAATTATGATCAGGGCCAGATGCGGTGACTCACACCTGTAATCCCACCAATTTGGGAGAATAAGGCGGGCGGATCATGATGTCAGGAGTTCGAGACCAGCCTGGCCAATATGGTGAAACCCCGTCTCTACTAAAAATACAAAAATTAGCAGGGCATGGTGGCACACACCTTAGTTCCAGCTACTCAGGAGATTGAGGCAGGAGAATCACTTGAGCCTGGGAGGAGAAGGTTGCACTGAGCCGAGATTGTGCCACTGCACTCGGGCCTGGGCAACAGAGCGAGACTCTGTCTCAAAAAATAAATAAATAAATAAAAGTAAAAAATAAAATAATAATCAGAGTATATATACAGTTTTCCATCTTACCTTTTAAATGTACACACAATATACTCCCAATCGTATTGTATCTGATGGGGTCATTCAATATTACTTGAAAACCAGACTGTTTTTAGCTTATAAACCTCCTTAGGGCCTGGGCTGAGTTGGGTGAAGTGTCTGGGAGAACACACGTCCATGTCAGTAGGAAAAGGCTCTGGTCTGGAGTGTTCTTTAGACAGGATCCATGGTCCCAGGAGAAACTGACATGCTGTCTGGGAAAGCAGAGATGTTCTGGTCATTTTGGGAGGCAGAGAAGGAGTGGGAAGTTCGCTGGGGAGAGCATCACGCAGAGAGAAGAGCATGGGCTTGTAAGTAAAGCGTTCCTGGCTTGGATTCTGTTTCTGGCACTAATCAGTTGCCTGATCATGGTTAGCCTACCTAATCCTCTAAACCTCAATTTTCTCACTTATAAAGTGGGACTAATGGTATTATGTATTTCTCTGGGTTATTGGAGGATAGTACCTGACTCAGAGTAAGTACTCAATGAATGTTAGCCATCATTAGTATATTATTTTTATTAATCTCTCCAACAAGGACTGGGTCAGCTGATTCCATTGGATGAGGATAGTGGGTAGATGGGTTCACTCTTTAAGATAACCTTTAAAAGGAAGTCAAAATGTTGGTGGCTTTTAGTATTAATATGTTCTCTCAGAGAGAAGGAGTATTTAAAGTTTAGGGGAGTCAAAAGAATGAAATCTTAAGGCTCCTTCCATTTCATTTTCCAGACCATGAATTGAGGACACTTCAGTGCCTGGTAGGAGATCTGGGTTCAGACCAACGAGCAGCTCCAGTCTCAGCCCAGGCATCTTCCTAATCAGGCTTGATGGGGCAGCTGCAGCTATAAGTATTTGAATAAGTCATCAAAGGGTTTGTTGCATCAGCCAAGCTTTTTAGAGTTCCAAATTTAAAAGCTGAGATAAAACCTTATCTTGGTGTGTCTTTACGGAAGGATCCCCAGGTACCTGGGGTTAAGGTCTGGCTCAAGTCAGGACCTAGGAAGCAGCATATGTTGACTGGAGAGACCTGGGTTTGAATCCCAGCTGTGCACGTTATTAGTTATATGACCTTGGGCAAGATTCACAACCTTAGCCCTTCTTTACCTTCTCACCCTAATCTGGGGTAAACATTTGTACCCTTTGGGGTTGTTGCAAGGATTAAAAGAGGCAAACTCTATGACAATGCCTAGCTCCATGCTGGACTTAATATAAATGCTCAATAAATGTTGACACCATCTTCTATTCCCCATATCCTACAAGATAAAACAAGACAGAATAAGAAAGTGCTTAGGTTTCTTCATCTGTAAAAAAGTAATTGGAAAAAGAAAATTAAAGGCAGAAGCTCACTCAGCCCCTAGGGTCTGGGAGATGTCTTCTTGTTGTTTAAGTTTTAGTCTGTACTTTCTAAAAACCAGTAGTGGGCCTCTGGCATTTCCTGGCACATCTTAGCAGATAGGTATTGAATATATACCATGCGCCACAGTTCTGTGCCCTTTGTATGGGTGATCTCATGCAGTGGTTTCATTTCATGGAGGAGAAAAACTGAGGCTCAGAGACATGAAGAAACTCACCCAAAGTTTCTTAGCTGTTAAGTGGTGGAGCTGGGATTGGTATCCAGGTCTCTCTGTCTCTGAGCCCATGTTCGTAACTACCCCAAACTTAGGTCTCTAACCATATAGGACTTCTAGTCCTTGCTGGAAAAGATAAGTACAAAACAGACGAGAATGGCCTTTTCAACTACTAAACTGTAAGCCCCCTGAGCCCAAAGACTGTGTGTTCCCCTCTCAATCCCCTCCCAGGCATGCAGCTAATAGGAAACCCTGGAGACACCTACTGGGAATCTAAGAATCTGGGTTAGGATTCCTTTAAAGTGCAGATGTTCTGTGAGAAGTAAGCACCTGATTTCTTATATACCTGAGTTCACTAGACACTTACCTTTGATATGGGAGAGAGTAGGACTTTCTCAGATACCTGGGTGGCTAGCTGCAACAAAAGGCACTGAAAATCTGGAGGGGAAGAGCTCTTCTCTCTCTTTATTTTCTCACAAAGGGAAGGGAGTAAAAGGCAGAGGAAGTGGGGCTGAGATGAGGAAGACAGTATCACAGTGTTCATAAGATGTACACGTCAGAATTCCTGGCTTGCACGCCCTGGGCATTGGCTGGACAAGGTTTGGTGGTCTGTAGGGCACAGAAAAAAATCTATGCCTCCGAGGATTCATAGAAAATTACCACTTCCTCTGTCATTATCTTTTATTTATTATTCTCTGTGATGTGTTGGTCTTTGATTCCCTTTGTACTTTTGATTCTTTTGTGACTCTCCCTTTCGATTTGGCCCTGGTTTTTACCTTGATCTCATCTGTATTGTCCACACCTCAATGCAGGCCTCCTCCCTCCCTACCTGGGCTCCTGCAGTACCCCCCATCTACATCCCTGCCTCCAGTCTTGTTCATTGCTGCTGCCAGATTCACCTCCCTCTATGTCCACGTGTTTTTGAACCTTGCCATTCCCATCCTGCTCTGAGCTTTTGCTCTCTATTTCCTCTGCGTGATGTATCCTCTCCCATTTCCTCTTCCAACCAAAAGAAAGTCTACCTATAGTCTTCCAAACTCAGCACACATCCTTCTCCTTTGGGAACCTGTTCCCAATGATTCCATCAATTTCTCTGTCTTCTTCTTCTATTTTTTTTTTTTTTTTTAAAGACCGGGTCTCGGTCTGTTGCCCAGGCTGGAGTGCAGTGGTGCAATCTCAGCTCACTGCAGCCTTCACCTCCTGGGTTCAAGCAATTCTCCCACCTCAGCCTCCCGAGTAGCTGGGATTACAGGGGTGAGCCACCATGGCTAGCTAGTTTTTGCATTTTTAGTAGAGATGGGGTTTCACCATGTTGGCCAGGCTGGTCTCTAACTCCTGACATCAGGTGATCTATCCGCCTCAGCCTCCCAAAGTGCTGGGATTACAGGCATGAGCCACCGCACCTGGCTTCTGTCTTCTTACTTCTAGTAGCGCTGATGTGTGCCTACATCAGTTGGTCATGTGCTTCCTCCCCTCTGCTTAGGGCATTGTCTACCTCTTGGACATGACTTCTCAGTTGTTTGCTTTCCTCCCATCTATGTCAGGAGTTCTTTAAATTTAATACTTCTGCTTCATTTATTGAGTATCTGCTACATGCAAGCACCCTATTGAGGGTTGAGAAACAAACAGGAGTTATTAGGTTTATTCATCAATAAATAATTGAGGTGAGACGCTTAGAAATGTGTGTCCATTGGCCTGCTCCAATTCTAGACAGTTTTTTCACCAACCCCAGGGGAAGCCAAGCCAAGCATGCCTCTGGTTCTTGCATTCCACATGTCTCTTATTAAAAACAGATGGCCCAGGACTGCTTCGGCCATTGCACCAGTTGACAGGCCTGTTCCTGGGGAGGCTCTGCTCATGAATTCTAGAATCCTTTAGCTGCGTTAGTAACAATTCCTCCTGCAGAGCAATGAGAGGATAGTGTCTGTGGACTGGTCACTTTCCATGAACAAGAAAGGCCTGAATTCAACCCAGGTGCCTCCCCAGACTTGTCACATGGAGCTTGGCCTCAGGCAAGGTCAAAATGGGAAGCTAGCTTCAGAGAAAGAGGTCCCTTCTGCCACTTCTGCATTCCTGAAGCTTCTTTGTCCTCATTTTTCTTAGGAACAAATGCATTCATTTAACAAACATTTGTGGCTGAGTGTGGTGGCTCACACCTGTAAACTCAGCTCTTTTGGAGGCCAAGGCAGGAGGATCGCTTGAGGCCAGGAGTTCGAGACCAGCCTGGGCAACATGGCAAGACTCCATCTGTATTTTAAAAAATTGCTGAGCACAATGATCTCTGTTTTCCCAGTGCCTGCCTGGCTCAGGGCCTGGCACTGAGGTAAATATAATTGCTGTTCTAAATAAGCTCATCTCTAGGAAATGAAATGAATGCAAACTATTGAAAGCAAGGAAGGCAAATATGGGCACACATATGTCCACTTCTTAATTTTGTGTCCACGGCAGATATTGCTAATTAATCATAGAACTCATTCACCTTGAATCTGGATTTAAGTGAAGATTCAGCCTTGGAATCCTTCTCAAAACATTGCTCCAGCAGCCACTATCGGTGATTTGGACTTTGCCCATGGGATGAAATCTGCTTGTGATCCTTTTGTTTTGTCTTTAAAGTGGTCCAAATGCCACTGGAATTGGGGAGCAGGGGCTCAAAACAGCAAGTATATTGAGTTACCAAGTCTGTCCAGAGCAGACTAGGAGCCTCCATTCATGGGAGTGTCCAAAAGTAACAGCGCTATTGCGGAAGTCCTGTACCATTGCTCCTTTGCGCTTCTCGCTCTCACGGCTCCTTTCTGTCTGACCTTTGTGGACTCCTCTTCCTCCTCATACCCCTCAGAAGTGGCTGTTTTGCAAAGTTAAACTTTTATCCCTCCCACACTCTTTTTTCTTGTCTGTTTTCTCAGTTGGAGAGCTAATTTCTTCCCTCAGCTTTTACTAGCTTTTTAAAGTAGTTAACTCTCAAATCTGTATCTTCAGAGATGTCTTTTTCCAAAGTCTAAACTCCTCCCTTTGGCACTGAAGCACTTCCACCATCTGACCCTATTTATCTTTCCAGTCCCTTTTCCAGTCCCAGCTCCTTGCCTACAGAACTACTGCTGTGAGCACGAGGTCTTCTTCCATCCTGTGTCCAAGATGTGGGGTACCCATGGGGAGTCCTGCTCCCATGCCTTGGCACGTGCCCCTGCCCTGCCCCCCTTCTCTGTTTTGTCTGTCATATCCATCCTATGAGTCTCCGCTTCACTGTCATTTCACTGAGAAAGCCCTTTCTGACTTCTTTATGATTTCAGAGGATAATAAGTTCCATGAGCAGAGGATCTTACTAGCTTACACTTTGAGTCACTCAACAAACAGTTATTGACTGCCTCCTCTAAGTCCCCAGCGTATATGACGTGAACCTGCCCTCAAAGAGCCTGGAGTCTGTTTACGTTTCTGTCATTAGTTACCCTTGTTTATAGGTCATGTCTCTGCCATTAGATCGAATGCCTTGTGGTCAAGAGCTGAGTCCCAGTCACTGTATCCCCTCAATCCCGTGGGTATGCCAGATGCTCAGCACATCCCGAGTTGAGTGAAAGGCAGCTTCTTTCCCTGTCTGGTTTGCTGGTGGCTCTTTTGAGTATGTGATTTGTGGGGAGGCTCATAAAGGGTTGCAGAGCTGGCAGGGGAAGGAGCAGCCCATGAAGACTAAGGGAGGGTGAAGTCCTTGCTCTGTGCTTGACCCCAGAACAGCAGGAGGTGGGATGGAAATGGATGCCTCAAATGGAAAGCAGCCATGGCTGAGATGCATTAAGAACATGGGTCTAGGGGAGGGATAGCATTAGGAGAAATGCCTAATGTAGGTGATGGATTGGTGGGTGCAGCAAACCACCATGGCACATGCATACCTATGTAACAGACCTGCATGTTCTGCACATGGATCCCAGAACGTAAAGTATAAAGAAAAAAAAAAGAACATGGGTCTGGGTTTTAATTGTTGCAGCTCTTATGCTTAATGATTGTGAGACCTTGAGCAAGTTACTTAATTTCTCTGTGATTTGGTGTTCTCACCTGCAAAATCGGTCTTAAAACAATGTCAACTTTATAGATAGGTTGTGAGGTTTAACTAAGAAAATGAGTTAAATGAATATAAAACATTTAAAATAATTTTTGGTACATTCATTGGCTATTACTTAGATTTTCCTGGCAGTGGGATTTACTGGTGATTTTCATATTCATCATTGTATCTTTCTGTAGACAAAATGTCTATTATTTAGCTCCTCTGGAAAATATATTGTAAAACTATTTCTTTACCTTTTTTTAAGAGACAGGGAAAGAGTCTGGTTGGTGAAAGGGTTGTAGTTAACTCTGGTAACCTCTGCCCCGTGTGCTGTGTTGGTATTTCATGGTGTGATTGGTGTGGAGAGGTAACCTTCAGCTCCCTCTCTTCTGCCTGTCCCCGTCACTGGTCCCTGTCTAGTCCCAACAGTCAGATGCTCACAGTGGAGGTGCCAACCTTTCTGAATGGTGCAATTATTGGTGCCCAGTGAGCCTTGCACAGGGAACAGGGAGTGAAATCACCCAGCAGTTCCTCTGCGAAGAGGATGTGATCCTTAGACAGTGCAATCACAGGCAAGTGACCTCAGTTTCCTCAGAACGCAGCAGAAAGTTCTGAAAGCTGGAAGACCATTTGCAGAGCCTAGGAGAGAAAGGAGGGAAGACAAGGCTGGGTCTGCAAAAGCAGGAGCAAGGTCTGCACATTTTATGAAGTGTTTTACGGTGGAGCTGTAATTGGAACCCTGGTATTTAGCAAGAGTTATGAGGTGTGATGGTCTTAGCACTACGAGTCCTTTGGCGGCATATGTGATACTGGCATGAAACAGGCCAAGCATCATGGACTGGGTTGCTTGGGTTCAGCATGCTGCTTAAATCAGCTTGTTTATTGTTTTTAAAAGGACTATTTTTTTTTACTCTTGGGTCATTCAAAACTCCACTTAGAGACAAAGCAAAAATATTTCTCAGTTATGTGCTCACTGTTTGAATCAGAGCTGCTAAGCCTAATTGGATGGTCCAATTCTCTTACTACCTTCTGGAGATTAAAAGCTCCTCTAGCTCACTTCCAAATCAGAGTGGATGGAATTTGATCCAATCCAGGTGCTCAGGGCTCCAGAAGCCCTTCCTGTTACAGAGAGGGTGAGTGAGCAGGCCGAAGATTGTGCTCTTTATTGCTCGAAGATAATTTCCTAGTCCTTGAAGCTGAGAAAGCAGGAAGGGTCTCCCATTCTTTTCGAAATTCAGAACAAGCACATTGTCTGAAGAAGGAGGTTGGCCTTCTTTTTGTCTTTCACCATGTGAGGGATGGCAGCCAGGACTCAGCCTTTTGGAATCACAGAGCCATGTCAGAAGCAACAACTGGTTGGAGTAGAACAAAGGATCTTAACTAGAGGCTGTGGGTAAAGGTCTTCTGGGGTCTGAAATTGTAAGGAAAGTTTGTCTGTATGTGCATTTTCAGGGGGAGAGTTCCATAACCCCATCAAGCATGCACTCACAGATTTTGACCTGTGCACTGTGTAGTGAGAGCTTGCTACTATTCATAGCATATACCAAGCTTGCTCCTGCCTCAGGCCTTTGCACTTGCTGTTCCTTCTCAGAATACTTTTCCCCAAGATCCACATAGTCACTGTAACTTTCTTCAAGTCGCTGGTTAAATGTCACCTCCTGACCACCTTATATTAAATATCCCGCTCACCAGTACATTGCTTCATTGTTCTTTACAGCGCTTATTCCATTTGACATTGTTTGGTATTACCTCCCTCTTTCAGTATGTAAGCCTCTGTGGTATTCACTGCTGTATCTGTATCATATAGAACAATGCCAAGCCCAGAGAAGATGCTCAGCAAATATCTGTTGAATGGGTAAATGCATGAACAAATTAATAACTTTGATTATATTTAGGTCTCAGATGTAAAAAAAAAAAAAAAGTTTTAATGATGGGAAAAAAAAGGATCTGAGTTCTCAGTGGGGTCACTTCTCAGCCATGTGTCTTGGGTTCCAGACATTTCATCTGCTATGAAATGATCACCTGGCATTGTAATAGATGTTTAGGCAGAAGTTTTCAAGGGATTTCACAATGCTTGTACATCATTATTAATTTCTGTTTTTTGAATACACCAGATTTGTATGTGTGTGTGTGTGTGCCTGTGTGTGTCTGTGTAAAAATGTGTGTGTGTGCCTGTGTGTGTGTGTCTGTGCACATCCTGGTGCACAGATACTATTATTATTATTATTATTATGGTGCACAGATAATAGGTTATCTCCATTTGAAAATGGGGATGCTAATACTACTGCTACTGATGTGCTAGGGGAGGTCCCCAAATTCCCAGGGGACCTCCATCCTGGTTGGTGTCCGGGCTCTTGAAACCAGAGCGAGAAGGAATTCAAGGACTAGTCAGGAAAATAGCGAAAGTATGGAGAGTTATTGCAAGTGAAAAGTATGCACTCAAGAAAGGGGAGTGTGTGTGTACTCAAGAAAGTCATGCCCAGCGGGGTTTGCAGCTTCTAACTTTATGAGTTTCTTTAACCAAGGAGCGGAATATTCATGAAGGTTCCTGGAAAAAGGTGAAGATTTCTCAGAACTGTGGTGCCACCCATTTTTACACCAAATATGGTTGTTTTGGAACTGTCATGGTGCTGGTGGGTGTGTGATTTGGTATGTTAATGAGCGTATAATGAGGTCCTAGGTGAAACCTAGGTCAAATCCAGTGCTATGTTGGGTCCAGTCGGTCTTAGCCAGCTTGGCCCACATCCTGTTTTTCAGGGTCTTTTATCAGCTAGCCTATGCTGCTAATTCAACAGTTTCCTTTTTGCTAGTTTTGTGAAACTGCCTCTATTCTCCTGCAACCACCCTGAGTTATTCCTGTCTCACTGCTGACACACAAGTGTGGTTTTTGTGACTTGTCTGAAGCCTCACGATGTATCAGAGCAGGACAGTGATAGAAGTCCCACTTGCAAACTCCAGTTCCACTCTAGAACCATTAGTGTTCCATTCTGGAAAAGATGTCCTAGGAGTTGAATATAGGTGGTCAAGACCAACTTGGGGCTAGTATTTTCTGATACATGAACTTGAGTGTGAATGGGATATAATTGCCTTTGCTACTGAATGTGTAGGGTTAAGGTTCAGAAAAGAGATGCTGCATTCTTCTCTAATCTTATAAAATTTCATTTTATTTTTTAATTTTATTTTTTTGAGACAAGGTCTCACTCTGTCATGCCCAGGCTGGAGTGCAGGGGAGTGATCACTGCTCACTGCAGCCTCAACCTCCAGGGCTCAAGCGATCCTTCCACCTCGGCTTCCCAAAGTGCTGGGATTACAGGCATGAGCCACCATACCCAGCCATTTTTCTCTAATCTTACACGAGGCAGCAAAAGGTACCACACTAGAGATTATTATGCTGTGGCTCCTTTTGAACCAAGGCAAAAAAAACCCAAAAACCAAAAAACAACAACAACAACAACAAAACCCCACTCATTTGAGAGGTACATTACGTCTGAGAGAAATAAACTCTGGTCTCTTCTAGACAAACTGCTTTGATTTTCAAGCATAAACCTCAGAATCATTTTGGGCAGAAAGTTACCTTTTGTCAGTATCTGCATCGGGTAAGCTTGGGGGTAAATCTTCACACAGAGCTTAGTACTTCCTCGATAACTTCCCTTATAAATGACAGCTTCTTAGACGCATCTTTTAAAAGTTAATATTTTTCTCATTAAAACAAATGCTGTCTTCTTCCAAACATCTTAGATGGCTGATTCACCATTTCTGAAAAGTAGTTTTAATTGTACAGCGTGATACATTTATATGCATTATTTTAAAAGTAAAAGCCTAGCAAAAACCCTACAAAAATATATAAGAATCTCCCTTTACACACCTGTCTGCAAAACCCTCATCCATTCCCAGAGGTAATCCTTGCCTATCATGTTTTAACTTTTCTTTCCACAATTTCTTTCCAAACCTTATAAATGTACACATGCATATGCAATTTTCAACATCTTAGATACATCTTAGATATTTTTCCATATCAGTTCATATAGCGATGCATCATTCTTTTTAACAGGTACATACACTTTCATTGCATCAAAATATATCAGAATTTATTAAGCACTCCTCTATTGATGACATTTAGGTTATTACTCAGTTTTTTACTTTTATAAACAATTCTGCAAAGAATCGACATCTTTGTGAACATACATCCACATTTCTCAAGATAGATGTTAAGAAAAATGTTTTGGGATGTGAAAAGGTATTGCATATCTTAAATTTTGATAGAAACTACCAAACTTACCTCCAACACCCAATACCAGTTTGGACTCCCATGTTAAATTTAACTGTCCTTGGCAATCACAGATGTTGTCAACTTTTTAAAGATGTTTTGTCGATTTGATGGCAAAAATTGGTATTATTACTCTGCCCTGATTGCTAAGGTAGTTGAGAGTGTTTTTTGCATGCTGCTTGTGATGTTCTATACCTTATTAGGGTTTTTAAAAAATATTTTTAAATTATACTTTAGGAAGGGGAACATCACACACCTTATTAGGTTTTTAACAGGGTTTTAAACATTTTCGTGAATACGACTGTTTCAGAAATGCTTCTCCAGGGTTGCTATGCAGCTGGTAGTTAAAATATGCCTTCATTTATCAGTATTGGTAGGTAGTAAATACTTAAATACTTGTTGATAAGGTGCCCCAACCCAAGTTCACTTTCCTCGATCTTAAGTCTCGTTACCCCCACTTCTCCCCTCTACCTCTCTGGCCTGGTACCTCCCTAGGAGGCAACAATTAAGAGGTTAATATGTAGCACTTCGGGGCGAACCTGAACCTTCCAGAGACTGCTCTAATGCAGTTCCAGCCTCTATTCAGATAGTTTGGCATATTGATATACCATTTAAAAAATATTTTGACAATTCCCTTCCCTGCTGTCAACAAAATGTACTCAATCTGTGTTTTATGTAAGTTCCTGGCATCTGGGAGATTCACAGTAACATACTGCTGGTTTGCCCCTTGAACTGGTCACTACTTGGTTTGTCAATTTCCCAGGATTATGCTTACATAATTTCCTTTTGACCTTAGCCTCCACACCATAATCCCAGAGGGCACACTGGGGGAATAAGATGACCCTTATGTAACTTGTTACATAAGAGTCAGGAGAAGCTGGGTCTCACTTCAGTGTCTGCACAGTTTTCTAAGAAATTTCATTTAGACAGTTTTCTGTTGTCTCTTTCAATCAATGACTTCTTTAAAAAAGCATTCCCTTTACTTCTGAGATGCCAAAGGGGAGGGGGGAACCAGGCCAATACTGATTGCTTCTTTGTAGCTGGCACTTAACGGAAGTCATTCCATCTAATTTATGCTACAATCTTTTTCCTTTGTATGGACAAGGAAACTGAAGCTCTCAGGGCCTAAAGTGAGTTGCTGAGGCTCATACAGCTAGAAAAGGGTAGAAGTAGGCTTTAAAGCCAGACACAGGTTCTTCCTACAGAATATGTGTGTGATTCAGAATTGTGCAGGACAGCTCTGTTTCATGTCCTATTCTTTTGAAGTGATAAACATCGTCCACTGACTATACTAAAGCAGATAGGGAGCTCAGATCATTCCATGGACTTCAAGTCACTTAGAGGCCAGACTGCGGACAGCTCTTTTATCTCTGTGCCAGGGATGCCCTGTCCTGGCTCCAGCTGTGCCCAGATGGACTAGAGGCCTTTGTGGCCCATATTTTGGACTCCTTCCTATCACCCTTTGCCCTTTACCTCTGGCTTGGCACTGAGTTGGGGCAGACACCAAAGGAACAGGTCTCGTGTAACATCTTTTCCTGACATGAGCTGGGTCCCGTTCCTTCTTCTCTCTGCTCAGAGAAGTGACACGTGAGCAGAGAGCTCATGTCAGTGTGTCTGCATGGCTGGTATTACAAAGCCTCAAGGAGAAAAGCTTAACAAGAAAGCCTGAGGAAATGGGGTTTTGGTCACTTACATTTTAGGGTCATTGAGGGATGAAACCAAGAGGGCTTTGTCATTAAATATATTTTTGATAATTCCCTCTTATTTTTAATCCTAACATTGAAAAAGCAATAAATGCACATAGGAAAATGTTTAAACAGTGCTAAGGAGAATGCAGTGATCTGTGAGTCACCCTCTAATTTGAGATACCCATTTTCTCAGTTCTCGCTAGAGGCTACTACTCTCAGCAGTATTCTGTGATCTTTCCAGAAATATTACTTGTAATCTCTGTATATACAATTATACATGTGTATATTTGTGCTTATCAGTCTTCTGTCTATCCAGTATCCGTCCCTCCATCCATCCATCTGCCCATCCAACTTATGCTCAACTCTCATGGTTGAAAATCATTAAAAAATGCTTGAATCCATTCTCTCATTTGATGTGGTATGTTGAGACCAGTGGACCCCTGACAGAGGGTCCTGTGAGTCACCAGGATCCCTATCTGAGACCCAGTCCTCATGATAAGGTCCTCCAGCTGGTAAACGTGTAACATTGAGCCACACACTAACCAAACATCTCCCTGAGAGATTTTGTTTCCATACCCTGCACTGCATGTTTCCTTCTGGAGTCTGTCCCCTTCAAAGTAGGATATAAGAAGATGCCCTGTGGAATGGATAGTTCCAGTTAGGTTTGATTTTATGAAATCTCTTCTTCAGCAAAATCTGTCCTGACTTACTCCTTGACACAGAAGGGCCCCGACCCACAGTCTTGTTCACCACACTGAGATTCCCTGATTACATGTTTCTTGCTGAATGACTAAATATCCCAGCAGAGGGAGGTCAAGTTTCTCCCCAGCAAAAATTTTTCTCAGTTAAATGGCAAGAATGATGAGCTGACAAATGGCTATGACATCACTCTTTGTCATAACTTGCCCCAAATTACTACATGAGAAGCCAGCACTCTACCAGGTCTTGCCATGGGACAGTCATAAGTAGAAAACAAGATGATCCCCCAAAGAATTGCCCTTTAGAGAGCAATTCAAAGACAGGAAAATCACCCATTGGTTGTGTCCCTGCTTCTAGCCAGATCTTCTAGAGAGCTCTAGATACTGACCCCTTCATCTTGAAAAGCTCAGTGGAGACCTGGGTCCTAGTCTCTGCCACTTACTAGTTATGTGATCTTGATCAGGTGTATCTTAGTGGGTAAAGTAATTATGTCTATTTCAAAGGACTGTTTTGTTTTAGTTGCAAGTGATGGAAGCCTAACTTAGTCTGACTTAAGTGAACTAGAGAATATATCAGCTTGTTAACCAAAGAGTCTAGAGATAACTTTAGGCATATCCGGGTCTAGGAGCTAAAGTATTATTAGGACTCATTCTCGTTCCATATCTCCTTGTCCTCAAACAAAGGCAGGTCATTTCCTTATAAGCTACCAGCAGCTCTGGACACACCCTAGCAGCTAAGAAACCTCAGCAAAGAAGAGCTCCTCCTTTCCACTTTTTCTAGCTAAAGTCTTAGGACTATATTTCACTGGACCAACTTGGTCCACATGATCACCCACAAATCTATGTGGTTATGAGGATGGAGTATCCTGATTCACCAGTCCTGAGATTGGCATGGGTCAGTTCCATCCAAACCATAGGGACGGGAGTAAGAAGGAGAATTACCCTGAGAAGTCGAGAGGATAGAACCAAAAGAGTAGCAAGCAGACACTAGGGAGGCAAAAAACAACAGATTTGCTATGTAGGGTCTAAAAGAAGGGGGTCAACAAGTGTTTTCTGTAAAGGGTCAGATAAATATTTTATTTATTTATTTATTAGGGTTTCTGTTGCAATTACTCAACTCTGCTCTTGGAGTGCAAAAGTAACCATAGACAACAGGTCAGCCTGGGCGACAGAGCGAGACTCCGTCTCAAAAACAAACAAACAAACAAAAAAAAAATAGGCTTCGCTGTGTTCTAATAAAACCTTGTTTATAAAAATAGGCTGTTGACTGGATTTGGCCCACGGCTGTAGTTTGCCAACTCCTGGTCTATGCAGATACTACAATCTTCTTGTCCCACATATTCTAGAGACCTCAACAAATAAGATCTGGCACATGCAAAGCACTTAACAAATGCTAGTTATTATTATATTGTTATTATTTATGCCATACTAGGGATAACAATAATGATAATATTGATGGTAATTGTAATACTAATTAGATAATGAGATATGATGAATTATGAGTCATAAGTCAGCAGTGTATTCCAGGACTGTTTCTACACTGTTGGTGGAGCTTCCCCTCCACATACTCATAGAGCTGGAACGCAGGGCAGAGGCATCCAACTCAAACATCTCATTTTATAGATAAGTCTTAGGCTCAGATAAGAGGCAGCACATGCACAAGTTCACACAGCAAGCTGGGGCAGTTTTGAAGTTTGCAGCTGTTTCTTATGCAACCTTGAGGGACTCAACCCTATAGGTAGAGTCTATGGTACACCTACTGGTACACCCATGGTACACCTATGTTATACCATGGTACATCTAGTACATTTGAACATGCAGGTATAGTTAGATAGATATTCCTTGAGTTTTGGATCCATACTGGGTAGTGTGGTGATAGTGTTGGTAATATTCCTGAGCTGGTGGAAAGACCTGATTTGGGACTAGCATGTGTTATATGACTCATGAGAACTCCCTGCTGCTGAGATGACTCAGATGTCTGTTTTACGCAAAGATTACCAAACACCTCTCGCCACATTTGAAAACAATGAATAGTTACTCACTGCCTTTCTGACTTCCCTCTTTGTCACTATTTCTATTCACTTAGCATGCTGGCAGCCATTTAAATAGCTAGTCTTCTGTTTGGCTGGATGTTGGTAGGAGGAGTCTTCTTTAATCCTGCATCAACATGGATACAGAGAGGCCTGTGGGCAGTTTTCTCTATACTCAGTGTAGACCCATTCATAAAATTCTTCATGATTCTGGCAAAACCCTCCCTGGATTTTGGTTAACCAGCAGCTCTGCAGTAGTTTAGGAGGTGGATAGTTTACAACCACAACTCTTTAGCTCTTTTTTTCCCCAAATTTATTTCCAACTTTCATCACTCAGGGTCATTTACATAAATCAATGCAAATAAATATTTTTCTTGAGTTAAAAAATGTTATAGAATCTGCTGGTCCCAAGTACTACAGAGACCTCAGTACACTGAATGGAAAATTGGGGAGTTGGTTTACTGTTCTTCTAGGCCAAGGGTCAGAAAACTTTTTTCTGTAAAGGGCCAAAGAGTAAATATTTTAGGCTTTATGGGCCATATGGAAAGCCATGAGTTGCTGACCCCTTCCGTGAGTGCTTGTAAGTTATAAATATAAAATTGGAGGATGGAGTATTTGGATTGGCTGCCTAGTTACTTGAGCAGAGTCCTACAAACTAAAGTCTTGGAGTTGGGCCAATGTAGGTTTAGTATGTGATTCTGATGCTTACCAGGTCATTTTAGGCACATCGGTGGCCTTAGTTCCTTGTCTATAAAATGAGGATAATAATAGCATTCTATCTGTTTGTTCCTTCCTCCTACTTGCTTATAGAATTGTTGTTGTGAGGATCAAACAAAGGAAACCACTTATCTCAGAGCTAGTATGTTCCATAAATGTTGAGAGTATAATCAGTACTGTTATTAATATCAAAGCCCATTGGGTGAAAGAAAGTATTCAAGAGCATACAATTAATGAGTTGACTGGGTCACTTTCAAAGGGGTCTAGATAGAGATCATCAAGGAACCCTTTTTCCTTCTCTTTTTAATTTTAATTTTAATTTTAGTTGTGGGGTACATGTGCCGGATGTGCAGGTTTGTTACATAGGTAAACCTGTGCCATAGCGGTTTGTTGCACTTATCAACCCATCACCTAAGTATTAAGCCCAGCATGCACTAGCTGTTTTTCCTAATGCTCTACCCCCACCCACTCCACCCCCTGAGAGGCCCAGTGTGTGTTGTTCCCCTCCCTGTGTCCATGTGTTCTCATTGTTCAGCTCCTGCTTATAAGTGAAAACATGTGGTGTTTGGTTTTCTGTTCCTGCATTAGTTTGATGAGGATAATGGCTTCCAGCTCAATTCATGTCCCTCTGAGGGACATGATCTTATTCCTTTTTATGGCTGCATAGTATTCCATGGTGTATTTGTACCATATAAGAAACGTTTTTTCAGCATCTTCTGTGGGAGGATGTCTGAAGAGACTGGATCAGATTTTTAAAAACATTTTTTAATTTAATTTTTTAAAAGTTTTATTTGCTTAATTTTTTTGAGACTGGGTTATGAGACTGCCTAATTTTTGTTTTTGGTAGAGACAGGGTTTCACCATGTTGCTCAGGTTGGTCTTGAACTCCTGGCCTCAAGTGATCCACCCGCCTTGGCCTCCCAAAGTGCTGGGATTATAGATATGAGCCTCTGACCCAGGTGAGACTGGATCAGATTTTGCTTGGCATTGTCGTGAGGACAGTGGTAGTAACTCATGATAGACTGTCTTCCTTTCTCCAAAAAATGAAGCCTTACATTATTCAAAGGAAAATCTCAAATTAAAAATCCTTTCCTGAGCATTTCCTTCAGCTATAGAGTTCAGCTAAATGGCATGCCCAGGGTCCGGATCATCAACACAGTCTGAGGTGATGAGTGATTACAGGCCAGAGAAGTACTGGGACCTCTGCCAGTTTGTTCCCAGTGACTTCATCACAGCTGCCCTTGGTTGTGGAACTACGGTTGCTATGGCTGAAGTTTGAAAGAACTTGGCCTGAAGCTGCCTATATGGCCAATATCTTGGGGGAAATATA
Source organism: Symphalangus syndactylus (assembly GCF_028878055.3). Classification (NCBI taxonomy): domain Eukaryota; kingdom Metazoa; phylum Chordata; class Mammalia; order Primates; family Hylobatidae; genus Symphalangus; species Symphalangus syndactylus. The sequence continues at coordinate 21,007,405 of NC_072428.2, forward strand.
GCTTTTAATAGATAGGTTTTATGGGTATTTGTGAAGAATTAGCAGCTATGAGGTTGAGGCTGGGTATGTTGATGAGACTGGAGAAGGAGAAGTTTGCTTGAGAGTGGCAAAATAAAACAATATACAACAATACACACACTTCCCCCACATCAATGCACACACTCTTAACTGCTTTGGACAATTGAGGGCTATGTGTATGATGCTGTAAATAAAGAAATATTGAAGAATGTTATTCTCATCTTAAAGTATCAGGTTCTTGCAGCTGCCATATTGTAATGAAAAGGGGTTGGGGGTTGCTGGATGTTGGTAGGAGGAGTCTTCTTTAATCCCCAAAAGGGGTTGGGTTTGGATGAAGACAGACCAAGGTGTGATTCCCAGCTGTCTACTCCTAGCTACCTGACAATGGGAAAGTTACTTAACTTTGCTTTCTCATCTGTAAAATGACTAACAGTCACTTCTCATATTGTACAAAACGTCTGTCTTAAGGGATGTTGCCAAACAAAACAAGACAAAACTGCTCTCCAGCCAGACTCTACAAGCTGTGAGTCCAACTCACCAAATCTTCACATCCTGCCCCCCAAAGTAGACTGGTAAAGAAAAGGCTGAAGTCATGTCTCAGCATTTGAGCACATACTGAGTCATTGCTCTAGAGAGTTCTACTCTTGGGGCTACTGATAATAAGGGGCCATGCAGAGAAGATAGTGAAGCCCTCCTCCACCCGCTGTAACCTGCTAGTCAGTCATCAATGATTCTTAAAGCACTGCCTCTGCCTGCTCTCAGGAAGGTGAGATGACACATCACTTGCTTTTGTTTTCACACCTGTCCTCTGGGAACCTTTGCTCAAAGTTGTAAATTATGTGACATCTTTAGTAGCAACAACGTGATTTGCTCTGTTAAATCACTCCCTACCTACTTGTAGCCTGGTGAATAAATTTTCATTCCTTTTTTGAAGATTTTACTTAAGCATATGAAGAAAGCTCCCATCTGTACAATGATGGAACCAAAAGGTACAGGGGCTGCTAACTTAGCGAGAGCCAGGCAGGTATGCACATGAAATCAGGAAACAGTTTACTTTCCTCTTAACACTCTTTTCAGAAAGACAACAATGGAAGCCTGATGATAAATAGTAATTGACACTTCGCATTGGTGTCAAGGAGACAATAAGGGATGGTGGGGACTGTGGCAGACTGGAAAATCCATGCCTATCTAAGGGACGATCACTTCTTAGTTCTATCTGATTGTTGCCACTCAGGGATCTAGGTTTCATAATTATAAGTGGACAAAACCCTTTAGTAACTTTCAATAATAATACTGAAACAAAGTGCATTGAAGTTTACTTAAGAAAAACTTACATGAGCAGTGGCTCGCACCTGTAATCCCAGCACTTTGGGAGGCCAAGGCAGGTAGATTACTTGAGGCCAGGAGTTCAAGATCAGCCTGGTCAACATGGCAAAACCCCATCTCTACTAAAAATACACACACACACAAAAACTAGCTGGCATGGTAGTGCATGCCTGTCATCCCAGCTACTCGGGAGACTGAGGCACGAGAATTGCTTGAACCTGGGAGGCAGGTGTTGTAGTGAGCTGAGATCGTGCCTCTGCACTCCAGCTTGGGCAACAGAGCAAGACACTGTCTCAAGGGAAAAAAAAAAAAGAGAAAGCAAAACTTAAATGATTAACAACATATGACTATAAATTAAAGGGTTTCAGAATAAATTTCCAACCCTTTGTCATTAACATTGTTAAAGTTACTGCTTATTTAGCTTAGCAGTAAACAAAAGGAATCCTTACCTTAAGATGAATAAATTCTGTGACATCTGTTAATTTTGGTATAACAATATAGGTAAAAGTTATGGTCTCTTTTTGTTTCTGTTTATGGTTTTTGCTTTTTTTTTTTTTTTTTTTTTTCCTGAGGCCGAGTCTCATTCTGTCACCCAGGCTGGAGTGCAGTGGTGCCATCTCAGCTCACTGCTGCCTCCGCCTCCCAGGTTCAAATAATTCTCCTGCCTCAGCCTCCCCAGTAGCTGGGATTACAGGCGTGCACCACCACACCTGGCTGATTTTTGTATTTTTTTTTAGTAGAGATGGGGTTTCACCATTTTGGCAAGGCTGGTCTCAAACTCCTGACCTCAGATGATCCACCCACCTTGGCCTCCCAAAGTGCTAGGATTACAGGCGTGAGCCACTGTGCCCCCTCACTGCACCCTGCCAAAGGTTATGTTTTTTGAGTAGCTGCGAAAGAGACCTGTTCGGAGAGTGAATACTTGATCAGCTGTGTGCGGATGGGGAATGAGACCACTCCAGGGAGCCAACCTGAGGAACAGTTGGCAGTTGTTTGAAGATCCATCAGGTTTAGTTCAGTGGGCTAAGGAAGTTAAGAGTGAGAACGGAAGTAAAAGAGAAAGAGGAGAGACATTCTGAAGAGTATGGGGAGGAAGAACAAAGTTGCTTATAGTAAAATTGTATTGCATGTTCTCTGGGTAGAGTGTGCTGCAGACTTCTTCCCTTTCTCCCCATAAAATACAATAACAATTTCTCCCCTAATGAATTGTGGAGTCGAATCTGCTCTCAGATAAAGGACAATGGGCTGAGTGTGTGCTCAGGGCAGATGGGGAGAGGGAGGATGGAGGAAGAAAGCATGGTTGTCCATGGCAAAAAAACCCCTGCCATTTCTGTGTTAACTCAAAGCCCTAGAATATATTTGAGTCCAGAGATCCTATCTGGACTTATCTGTAAGTCTTATTTGACCCCTCTCTCTTAATTTTGTCATATACGTAATTCAATCTACCAGTTTTTGCTGAACACCTATTAGGTGCCTGGCATTGTGCATGTCATTATATAGAGGATTCAGATAAAAACAGGACATGTTCCTTGCTTCGATGTCATAATTTAAGAGTCAACCTGATAAATCACTCAGGGAGAAACTATCCTTAGCATAAATTTGAGACTTTATGAGTTGAGCAGGAAAAAGCCTTTCTTCCAAGGCACTTGGGATGAAGGCTTTTCACCTCAGTTGCTAAGGAATTAAGTGGTGTTGATGACCCGGTAGCCAGCATACCACATTATTACCACTTCCAGGGCTGTTGAGGAGATGTGGTGCTGCTGGAATGACTTCAGGAAGTGCATAAAAATTCAAGTCATGATCACTTGTGGTAATTAGAAGCCCTAGTTGCTTTTGGCAAGGTCACTAAACATTAGTTGGAGTTTCTGGTGGACTTCAGGTTTCCTGATCCTTTCCTTGTGCTCTGTTTAGGCTTCTGTTTGAAGCCATCTCCACGGGAGATGCTTCAGCTGAGAAGGTCCTGCCACTCGCTGTCAGAGGCACCTCCCAGTCCCTGTAGACTTGGGTCCCCTTAGTACCTCCAAATCACTAGTCTCTCAAAAATTCTTATTAAACACCTAACATGGACAGGGCCCAGGGATAGATGTATGGCCCTTCCTTCACAGAGTCTAAGGCCTAGTGGGAGAGGCAAAACATATGAATGTGATGAATTGTGCAACATTAAGATCTTAGAGGCATGAAAAGTAGATTGGGGGCTCAGGAAAAGATTATTCAAAGAGACAACATCAAAGAGTCACTTAAGATTTCAGGTTCGAATGTGCGAAGTAATATATTCCCCAAACACCACGAACTGCATCTGTGTATGGAAAAGGTGGGAAGGGAATGGATCATGCATGAGGATGTATTGCACCTGTGGACTGGGCCACATCAGCACAAAGCCCTGTGAACCAGTCTGTCTCCACAAGCTACCAGAGTGAGAAATATACATTCTTCTCTTAAGAAGAAATTCTCCTGGTAAGAACATTACCCTTCGGGGTGACTGGATGGCTCAGTTTATCACTTGTAAATTTAGCAGATCAAACTAGTTGAGAAGCAATTGGGCAGTCAGTAAGCTGACTGGACTGCTGGGATCAACAGGGACTGGATGTTTAGTTCACTTTCGACAGCCACAAATTTAGCAGCTCATTAGAAGGAACCAAAGTAAAGAACTGCACAAGTCCTCTGGGAGGCCTTGAAATGCTTCCATGGGCGATGGAAGCCATTTAGAGGCATGGTATTGCTGAGCCTTTTAAACACGTGATTGGCTAAAGAGAGAAAGATGTTACTTTGGTCTGCATTTCTCTAGGGCAGGAGGAAGTGAGGAAAGCAGGAGCAGAACACTTCAGCCTACATCTCAGGAAGGGAGGTTGAGAAGTGGTGTCTGGCTGAGCATGCTGCTTCTCCGAGCAGATTTCCAGAAACAGCAGAGGCGTGGGTGTGGATAGGAAACTCTCTGTGTCTGTCACCTTCTGCTGAGGCATTTTGTAATCAACAAATGAGATAGTGCAGAAAACACTTAGCATAAGGTCTGGTACTACATTAGTTTCCCATTGTTGCAGTAACAAATAATCACAAATCAAGAGGCTTAAAACAAGACAACTTATGATCATAGGGTTCTGGAGACCAGAAGTCTGAGTTGGGTCTCACTGGGCTAAAATCAAGGTGTCAGCAGGGCTGCATTCCTTTCTGGAGGCTCGGAGGAGGAGGCTGTTTCCTTGCTTTTGCCAGTTTCTAGAAGCTTCTCACATGCTTTGGCTCGTGGCCCTTTCCTTTATTTTTAAAGCCAGCAACATTGGGCTGTGTCTTTGTCATGCTGCCATCCTCCATTTCTTTCTTTCCGGCCTCCCTTTTTCACGCATAAGAACCCCTGTGATTCCACTGGTCCCACCTGGAGATAGGCGCATCTCCCTATCTTGAGGTCAGCTGATTAGCAACCTTCTTTGCGCCTGCAGCCTTAGAGCCCCTTTGCCATGTAATCTGACACATCCACAGGTTCTGGGGATTAGGACATGGACATTTGTTGGGGCATTACTCTGCCTATCACTGGTACAGAATAAAAAGTCAATAAATGGTTCTATTCATTACCAGCACTCCCTACTACCTTCTTTCTCTACTGTGAAGTTACCTATGCCCTTCAGTCTTTCAAAGGCAGTGGTGAAGCCTCAGCTCTGGTAGAATCTGATGTGCTGGAGGGTGAAAGCAAGAAAGGCAGTCTTTGATGGGCTTAGGGGAGTGGGGAAGTGGCCAGCCCTTACCTGGAAGGTTGTGTGCAGGTCTAGGAGGCACATGCAAATAAGTAGCTTGAGGTGCTTTAACCAGGATAGTGATAAACATGGAGAAGAGAAAACCCTGAGCAGAAACTTCATATGCCTCAAAGGTTGGTAGATAGAGAAGGGATTCAGCTTCATTTTCGGTAAGTGTCGTGATTAAGTGTGTGCACCTTGCTCAGGCCGAGCTGGGTTGCCATCCCAGCTCATCTACTCACCAACTGCCTGACTTGGAGCAAATGTGCTCCTCTCTCTGATCTCCAGTTTTTCATCTATAAAGAAGGACTAATAATAGTAGCTATCTTGTGAGAGTGTTGTGAGGAGTCAATGAAACAATGCATGTAAAGCATCCAGTACATTGTCTGATGGTAACTGTTATTATTAAGTAGCTCCACAGGGTAGAAAAATAACCTGTGGGTAAAAGCTACAGGGAAACAGATACAGGCTCACCATAAAGGAAGGGCTTCTTGATAGTCAAAGCTATCCAACGGTGGGCTTGTTAGAGTAGAAGTGATAAGCTGCCCTCTACTGCAACTTTTCAGGCATTGACCAGACATTGGTATGTGGATTAGCTGCAACGGTGTCATCTGGGTGCTTTTGCAAAAGCCCAGAGGTCTAGGTCCCATCCAGGTGTGATGAATTGGAATATTCAGGCATGGGGCTTGGAGATCTGTTTTGTGCTTTGTTTTGTTTGTTTTCGTTTAATATACTGTTTTTTAAAGAGTGGTTTTAGTTTTACAGCAAAATTGAGTGGAAAGTACAGAGAGTTTCCATATACCCCTGCTCACATTCAGGTGCAGACTCCCCCACTGTCAACATCCCCACCAGAGTGGTACATTTATCACAACCGATGAACTTACATTGATACCTCATTATCCTGCAGGGTGCTTAGTTGACATTAGGGTTGGCTCTTGGTGTTGTACATTCATGGGTTTGGACAAATGTAGGATGATGTGTATTTACCATTATAGTAACATACAAAGTATTTTCATTGCCTTAAAAACTCCTCCGTGCTTCACCTATTCATCACCATGCCCCTCCATAGTTTTGCCTTTTCCGGAATGTCATATAGTTGGAATCATACAGTATGTAGCCTTTTCAAATTGGCTTCTCCCACTTAATAATATGCACTTATTTTTCCTCCATGTCTTTTTTTGGATAGATAGTTCATTTCTTTTCAGTGCTGAATAATATTGCGTTGTCTGCATGTACCATGGTTTATCCATTTGCCCACTGAAGGATGTCTCGGTTGCTTCCAATTTTTGGGAATTATAAATGAAGCAGCTATAAATATCCCTGTGCAGTATTTTGTGTGGACATAAGTTTTGGAGATCTGTATTTTTAACAAGTGATCCAGAGACAGAGTTGGGGCCACTAGACCAGATAATCATTTGTTCAGAGGCTGAGAGGGGAGAGGAAGCCTTTCTAGTCCAGAAATTCTAGGGTTCCATGACCGTTGTATGTAGCTCTTGGATCAGGCTCTGGTTTGGACTAGGTGTTAACTTTCTTCTCTCTGGAATCCTCCCCATCCCCTGACAGCAAAATCACTCTTTTGGCCAAATGTTCAGTGTCAATGTCTATTGCTAGCATGAAATTGCCTAATATAAAAAGCAAGTTTTCTCAGGCTGGAGGGAGAGTGGGCTGACCAGTTTTTCCAAGTCCAGGACTGACAGGGATCAAATCCTAGCTCTACCATCCATTACTTTTGTGACACTGGGCAAGTAACTTAACCATTCAATGACTTCGTTTTTCCTTCAGTAAAAGTTGCTGATAATAGTACCTATCTCCTGAGGTTGTTGTGAGAATTAAATAAGTTCATACATAAGAAGACTTAGAAAAATACCTGGTATGAAGTTAGTTTTGAGTAAATGTTAGCTGCTGTCATCATTATTGTCACCATCATTATTCTTGTTATTACCAGTTACCAGACATTAGGGTCCCTCTGATGGGGGAGTCCTTCCTGGTGAAGAACCAGAGTTGAAGTGAACCCTTGAGGTTATTTCACAGCAGCAAGTGCTGGCTGAGTCAGCAGGAATAGGATGGTTCCTGTGTGCCCTGGTTGCCTGAAGGGAGGAGTCAGTTGAGTGGATGCCATTTTCTCATGATGGTACATCTGGGGCCATGGCACAAGCAGCATGGATTGTCCAAGACAGACAACAAAGCCATAGCTTCCCAGAGCTCACTTTGCCTTTTCTCTCATTTAGCAACACCTCCTCTCTCTATCTTCCCTCTCCATGTGCTAGAATGCAAGTCTCATAAGCAGCTACCTAGTGCCTTGGTGTAGATGGTAGTTCTAACATGTCCATTGCTCGCAAATACCCCTAGAAAGAGTATACCCATAAAACACTGGATTCAAAGGCAAAGGACAGCACAGGTTTAACTTTGCTGCAGAACCACAGCACAGGTTTAACTCTGCTACTTCTAAGCTTCATGAGCTTGGGCAAGTTTCAGAATCTTCTGGAGCTTCTGTCTTTTCATTTCTAAGATAGAATAATCCTTCCCTCTCAGGGATGTCATTAACTCTTGATAAATGCAAAAATGCTTTTTAAGTGACACAAATGTTATTATTAGCTTATTTGTTAGAAAGTTAAACTGATGAAATGTTGGTTATTGTTTACGATTGAAAGATGAACACAAGGAGAGGAGCCTGCTTGGGTTCCTGTTATGGAAGACAAGAAAGGAAATGTATGAGAGTTCTTTGCTCTTATGGGCATGGAAGAGTAGAAGGAAGATGAAGGCCACAAACTTCTTCTTTGGCCAGTGAGGTCACTCTGTCATAACCTGGACTACCTTAGGGCCCCGCTGTTTTGCTTCATCTGAAGGAGATGTTTACATGTTCCCAAAGTATAAGGTGTTCTTTGGGCAAAATTAGTACCTGTTCTTTTTCTGGGAAATCCACCAGGAGGGGAATCAGCCATTTAGGGCCAAAGATAGATATACTATATGGATTTACTTCTAACACCATAATTTAATTTGCCTATTTTTCAACTTTAACTCAAGTATAGCACTCAGACAAAAAAAGCACATGAACGGTGTGATTAATTTCCACAAACTGAACACTCATGTGAAATGAGCATCTGGATTAAAAAGGAAAAAAAAGGAGAATAAAATTGCTAGCATTCAAGATACGCTATGGAGGCCTCAGAATTTCAAACATGGTTGACTTCAAGACTGATCCTGGCAATGGTATGCAGTCGGCAAAGTTTACGTCATTTATGTTTTGACATCTTTTGTTTGGCTTCCGGATATGGTTCTGTCCAGGACCTATATTAAGGGGTTCCTCCAGACAATTCTATTTTGGGGGATGGATTGAGAATCTCCTTTACACTAAGGTGTCAGTGAATGAGTTGCTTTTTCCGTGAGTTTCTGGCTTAAATCTGGGTCTTTGGGTGGAATCCAAAGAGATAGTTCTCTCAAGGAGGAAATTTGGGTCTCTGGGAGGCAGAAGTGGGTGACTTTGAAGGTCTCCAGGGAACCTTTGAGGAAGCTCTTAAACATCATCTCACAGAAGAATTGTGTGGTGTTTTGAATGCCTGCCATGGTAAATCTTGCAATTTGCAAGGCCGTGGTAGTGACTTGCCTTCTTGCTTGGGATTGATGCTACATTGCCTGGTTGGCTGCTCAGTCTAGAAGGAAGAAAAAAGAGACAGACTGCACTGAAGGAAAGCAATTGTAAAGTGTGATAAAAAGACCCAGTCCCGGCTAAGGTACACAGCACCTCACCCAGTTTCTGCCTAGTGCCTGAAGGCGCTGCAGCTAATTAAACCACCTCTTAGTCAACATCCCAGTCACTCCCGTCTGGGAGATGGATTGGAAGGGCTCAGTTTGAGAAACTTCAGAGGGTAGAAGAATCTCCCAGGCCTGAGGGCCAAATCTTGAGCTCTTTTAACCTCAAGATCAGGGTTCCAGTGACTCTTGGAAGGGGAATGAGTACTCATGCTTTCTGGCAGAAGGGCCACATTTTGGAGGATCCAATTTAGAGATGTTGATACTTGGTAATTGGGTCCTAAGATATCCTTCACGGACAAGTGCGTCTTCCCAGGTCCTCATCAGTTTCCCCAAAGGCCTTGTTGGGTGAACCTAGAGTGGTTCCTCATTCCATCTTCCCTCAAGAGTGCTGGGAGCACTGAGGCCACCATCCTTGGTCAGGGCAGCTGGATCACAACCACCAGCAGAAAAGAACCTGCTGCTACACACTGGTTTTCCCAATGCAGGTGTTCCCTCGTTGTTGTTTTTTTTTGTTTGTTTTGTTTTTTGAGATAGAATTTCACCCTTGTTGCCCAGGCTGGAGTGCAATGGCGTGATCTCGGCTCACTGCAACCTCCACCTCCTGGGTTCAAGAGATTCTCCTGCCTCAGCCTCCTGAGTAGCTGGGATTACAGGCACCTGCTACCACGCCCAGCTAATTTTTTGTATTTTTAGTAGAGACAGGGTTTCACTATGTTGGTCAGGCTGGTCTGAAACTCCTGACCTCAGGCAATCTACCCGCCTCAGCCTCCCAAAGTGCTGGAATTACAGGCATGAACCACTGCACCCGGCCTGCCTGCTTTTTACAGGATGGGACTTCCCCATTGAAACCATTTCTGATCTTCCTTCTCTCATTTCTCTCTTCTTCTCAGATTTGTTAGCCTTCTGGACCACTACCTCTTATAATGGAGTGTCACAAAGAACCTGTGACAAGAACATATTTTAACCTAATCATCCATTCATTCATTCCTTCAGGCAACATAAACTAATTGAGCATCTACTATGTGCCAGGAAGATGCTAGTCATGGTGGAGACAGAGACAAATAAGACACAGTTTGTCCTCAAAGAGTTTATGTTCTAGTGGGGAAAACAAACAAGTAAACTGTGAAAAATGCCTTGAGAGCACAGGTGACATGGTAAACTGCATCTACAAAGCAAACCTGGGAGTCATCAAAGGCTTCCTGAGGGAAGTCATTCCTGAGTTATTTAGAAGGAATAAAAGTCAGTCTAAGAAGGCTGGGTTGGAGGGTGGGTGGAGGATGCTTTAGCTAGCAGATATGGTTTGCTTCAAGGCAAACTGGCTTATTCGTCTGGAAAGGGCCAAGTTGCCCCTGGCTCAAAACCCAGAGTGCATGCCACGTGACTCTTCCTCAGCTTGTTGATGTTGTGTGAAGTTATCAAATGTATTTTCATGTTGTTCCATGAACCAGAGGTGGGTAGCCATTACTTCAGAATTGACAGCCCTTTGGGGACTGGGCTGGCCAGTGTGTTCCTGGGCCATGGCATAATCTTTATTTTTAGAAGAGTTTTCCAATTTGAGATGATCAAACACCCCACCCCAGTCTCTCACTGGGCCCTGGAGGCTCATTGTTACTTGGTGTCTTATTTCTGTTTGGGGTGGTGAGTCTATCTGGAAATTAGCAAATTTGTTGGGTCAAAGCTGGCTAAGTTTCTGCTTGGGGAAGGATTTCACGGGAGTCCAGAGGCCATATCCTTAAGGTTGTACTCCTGATGTCCTTTGAGAGGTTATCCAGTCATTCCATCATAGGGAGGCCGATGGCAGTGGGACCTTCCCAGGCCCCCACCCACTCTGGACCCTCTGGGACTTTCTGTTTGTAAAAATCACCAGTACCAATGTATTGGCAAGGAGATTTACTAAAACTCAACAGTGAGTAAACTCTCTTACTGGTCATTTTGCATCATATGAGGGATTTCAGACAAAGAAAGGATATTAAAATTGAGTATCTACTATATATCAGATACTAGATCAGTGCTTTCATAGATATTATCTCATTGGAGCTCTGTAATGACCTAGTGAGTTGCATGGTTTGTCCAAACGACTAAATGTCTTGTCTCAGCCACTGCCAGAAAAGAGACATTTTAACCAAGAATCAATGGCCATGTAATTATGTGATTGCATTCCACCAACTTGTCTTCTGACAGTTACTCATCAGAGCTGGTGTTTTAACATCTGTTTCTGAGCCAAACAAATACAACTTTTATTGATCCCTTGAAAACTTTGTCTTCTGCTACTTCGTCTTTTCAGCTTGTGTGTAGACACCTGAAGGCTCCGCTGGCTGTATACCTGCCATTCATGGCATTAGCTGGCTTGGGCCACTGCATTTAAGAAGCGATAGGGAAAAAAAGACTCTTCTCCTTCGATTTCTCATCTTGTCTTTTCTGAGTGCCACCCCACCAGTTCCACAGAAGTTGACTGTGCCTGATGTAGGTGGTCTCTCAATAACTTAGTGGTAAGGTTAGCACTTTGCTGGTCCCAATGCCAGTTTACCTGTTTGACTGTGTTCCCAAGGCATTGACCTGCCCATGTTAGAAATTTAGACCTGAGAATGGGTGAAGGATGGATGAGGAATTAAAAGATGCTCACGTCTGAATTGTGTACTGAATTTCATCCCAACCCAGCTTTATTGGCCCTAGAAAAACATGCTTCTGTAACAGACAGGAAAGGTTGAAAGGCACACAAAAACATCAAGAAATGGTTGTTGTTATGGTTGCTGTTGGTTTGTCTCTCATCTCTGCCTTTCCCTGTGAGGGTTGTGGTATAGCTACTGAGCTGTCTCATGGTGAATGAAATGATTTGTCTTCATGGTCAGCTCTAAGCTTCTTCCATCATGGGTACCTAGAATGGAATCCACATCTCTAGAACTGAATGCTATTACTATCCCTTTTCCTACCTGGAGAATTAGAGAATCACAGAATTTTAAATGTTAAAGAATTTCCAATTCAACCCTCTTATTTTATAGATTAAGAGAATGGGACCTAAAAACTAAAAATGGGCCAAAATTGATACTTAAACCTTATTGATATCTTACATTAAGGATGTGTTTTTACCATTTCATAGCAGTTTACCCTACTGTCTGTTGATCACAGAAGGTAACGTTATATCCATTTTATCCTCATACTTTTCCCCTGATATACCCATTTAGCAGCAGTCCTGGAATTAGAACACAGACTTCCTGACTTCCAGTCCTATCCTGGCCCAATACCGTCATGATTCAGGATAGCTATAAACTGTATTCTTTAACCAATCCCTCGAATGGACTGGGAGAAGCTGTAGAAAAGAGCTTTTTGAAGTCTGGAGTGCCTCACCAGCAGGACCAGAAAGTAATTCTGTGATTTAGCAAATGAACACTGTGAAGACACAATGAATAGGAGAAGGGACTGAAGGAGACTTTGGAGGCTGTCACCCTTTAAGTTTCATTTGCAGGATCTGTGACAACATGGTATCTGTCAGAGAGAGACTGACATCTTGGTTGGTAAACATCTTTGACACAGTTAAGGCAGGTCTTACAAGATCTAGGAAGGGTGGAGGGATTTGCAGGCTGTTGGAAATGCCAGAAAGTCTTAGAGTTTCAGGCCCTTTTACAGCAGGGGTGGCATTCTTCAAGGAGCTGGGGGAAACCCTGGATGTGGGACAATCAAAGCTGAAATCTCTGCCTCTTGGTTCTTGGTGCTCGAGCTGATGCAACAGGTATTTCCAGCATTCTTATCCAAATACAACAACTGTCTTAGGGGAGAGGCCCCGCAGCGAGCACTGTTCTTGTTCTTGATTCTAGGGTGACCTAGTGTCTTCCAGTAGGGCAATCTCTGGACATCTTTGTCTCTCCAGTACCTCTACAGATCTTGAAGCCTGGGGCCAGAGAGGGGAGGTTAGATGTCAGCAGTGGAAGGACAGGTGGGTGAAGCCCATTGCAAACCTCACATCCTCCAGGAGAAACACACCAGTTGCTTTTAGGCTCCCTGGGGAGTGTTCTGTTGCCACCTCATCAAATCAGTGAAGGTGGAAAAAAGAGTTTGGTGCCAGCTAAGGCGACACTGAAGTGTGCAGCAGGAAATCTGAATCCAACACCACATCTAATGAGTCTATTATTAGAGGCTATTGGCAAAGCAAGGAAAATCGAATGCTAATGAAAAGCAGGTTCTGAGAATAGTTTAAAACTTAGCGTTAGCCCCATTACATGTTCCCTTCTGAGTCACAGAGGATGATTTGCACGATAAGCTGAACTTGCCTTGAAACAGGACTCACGTGGATTTGCATGAGAAAGAACTGGGCAGCGATTGCAAAATTAACAGCTGTTTAAATAATTCAATGGAGAGGCTAAGGCTGAAGGAAATTATGGGCTCATTGTTAAAAGTTTTTAATGATCCCAACAGCTGTCCCATCACATGGCCTTACTTTGTTAGGCAGTGGAGGCCATTTGAGAGATCGGCCTGAGTTGGCACACTGGAACTTCCAACATCAAGGCATTGCATTGTTAATATTCCTCGATTCTGGAGGCACTCAAGCAGAAACACAGATGGTGGGCAGTGTCAGAGAGCATTAGCCTCGAGGGATTTGGTGGACCCAAATCCAACCTGGGTTTTATTGCTTTGTTCTGTGTGCACAGCCACAGGACATAGGAAGGGAATATTAGTAAAGGGGTAAGTGTGCACACTGGACATGACTTACTGTGTATCCGGTGGACTTCCCAGACCAGGTTTGGCACTTTCTGCTCATTGACATGGGAGCAAACCTGCTGGCTGTTGTGACCTTGGGCTTTCCACCTGTATCCAACTCACTTCTTCCTGGTAACCATATCTCTTAGGGGGAGCTGGAATAGTCATTTAAACCCTCATAATATTCATGATGGTGACAGGGCCCAGCATTACTTATTACATATTCATTTGAATCCACGTAAAAATCAACATGTGGACCCCAGAGTGTGCATCTGGGTGGGAGCTTTAGGATCTAGGTAGTAAGACAGATTTCCAAATTGTGTATGTTCCATTTATTTGCTAAGCTCTAAACAAATTGCATGAAATACTTGAGGAGACCCCTCATTTCTTCTAGGTTTCTATTCAAATGTCCCTTCATCACAGACGCCTTCCCTGGACACTTGATACAAAATCACGCTGCCTCCCCACAAAATGCTATCCTTCTCCTTCACCCTTGATACGGTTTGGCTGTGTTCCCACCCAAATCTCATCTTGAATTGTAGCTCCCATAATCCCCATGTGTCGTGGAAGGGACCCTGGGGGAGATAACTGGATCATGGGCGCAGTTACCCTCATGCTGTTTTTGTGATAGTGAGTGAGTTCTCACAATATCTGGTGGTTTTATAAGGGGCTTTTCCCCCTTTTGCTTGGCACTTCTCCTTGCTGCCACCATGTGAAGAAGGGCACATTTTCTTCCCCTTCCACCATGATCGTAAGTTTCCTGAGGCTTCCCAAGCTATGCTGAACTGTGAGTCAAACCTCTTTCCATTGTAAATTTCACAGTCTCAGGTATGTCTTTATTAGCAGAATGAGAACGGACTAATAACAACCCCCCTCTGAGCACTTCTCACTACTTAAAATGTATTTATCCACGTATTTGTTCTCTCACTAAAGTACACACTCCATGACATCAAGGGCTCTGTCTTTTTGTTTATTGCAACATCTTTAACATCAACAACAGTATGGTGCCTATAATATGGACCCACTAGAAATTTGGGAAATAAATGCAAGAATGGTCAGAATCTGACTGAAGTGGCATGCTGCCAGTCTGTCTGCAGAAGGGCCTTATTCCCAGGGGCAAGCAAGGGGCCCTTTTAGAGCTGCTTTTCAATTCTCAATTTCTCTTGGCAAACATTGACTAAGCACTCAGGACTAGGTGTTAAAGATCACAATCTTGCCCTCCTGGGGCTCATAGACTGGTGGAGAATGTAGGCATTTAAATTAAATCCATCCTTCAAGAGCTGACTCAGGTCTCAGCCCCTTCTGGGACCCCTTCTTGAACATCCCTCCTTCTTCCCTGAACCTGGGTTAGGTATTGTTCTTATGATTTCCCATAAACTCCTTTGCAAGCTTGCTCATGGCCTGTACAGAAAGCAGACAATTACAGTACGATGTGCTTTATGTTTCCTCTCTGAGTAAAGGCTCTTTAAGAGTAAAGATTGTACTATACCCATTACTGAGTATAGTGTCTGATACATAGAGAACACTCAATAAATATAAGTTATCCCTGTTATTGTCATTGTTACCAGGTGTGTTTGCAATCAGCATTTATATAGCTGTTTGTGTGAACACATTTTTTAAAACTTATATCTTATTCTAAAGGTATATAGGCTTAGAAGCAGCTGTATATTATATAATATTCTATCATGCTATATTACGTGATAGTTCCCATGTCAGTCTCTGTTTGTGTTCTGGGAGATGTAGTGATTAGTTAGACTAATTAGAATAGTTGGAATTTTTAGATTAGTCAGAATTTTTACAAAGAGTTCTTGGGGGACTCTGTGTTTCCAGCTGCGAGCTGAGTCCCTGAATTACCTTAAAAATTATTTTCTATATGCAAACATCAAGAACTCTTACAAGTCTTCCATATCTGTTTAATTCCAAGAGGGCAACTCACGAGAATTCTCTCAATAAGTATTTGTGGGTTTATAGTATTTTGACATAGCCACTTTGATGTGGCTGTTTTGATTTAGGGCTTCAGAGACATTTTGTTATGGCCTAAAAAACAAACCATTAAAGAGGCAGCAATTTTGTACAACAAAGAAATGTGTGGCACAGGCATCCAACCATGTTGCCGGGTTGGGTGTGTATGCTAACCTACTGTTTGTGTGTTTTCACTTTGACATGGCTGTTTTGATGCCTGACGCTTCCATTACATCATATGGATCTTGCCAGAATAGTTGCTTTAAATACTTCCTAGTTTTACTTGAATACCAACCATGTGCCTGATTCTCATTTCAATGGCAGGAGGGATTCAAATGAAGCAGAAGGCAAGGAGATTAATGATCTTAAGGGGACTGGAGAGTTTTGCCAAGAGCTGGCTAAGGAAATACATTCACCATTGCAGAGCACATACTACCTCCATTCTTTGTTTGACATTTCCTGGTTTAGAGGCTTCAGATTACTTGCTGGAGACATGTTTAAAAATGGAAAAAGATCCCACTGCAAACACAGAAATATGGTCTATCCATGTTAAAAAGATCATTTTGATCATTTCCCCCTGCTGTGTTGTAAAATGAATTTTCTGTCTGTTTCACTTGGCGATGGGAGGAAGTGGTATTTGTTGCTCACTGATCAGAAAGGCCCTCACCCACCTGCTGTGAGCAGTCATACCCTATTTTCTTTTTGGTCTGAGGGATTGTTAGTGCACACATATGTCAGGAGACCAGAAGTTACCTCAGAAATTAACTAGATGAGTAGAAAATTAGGCCATTAAGGGGAGACTAAGAAGCCTATATTTTGACTAACATTCTCATCTGATCATGCAACGTTATTCCTAATTTTAAAACATTTGGGTAGAAAGTATATTAAGCAGCCTGTTATGAAAAAGCAAGTAGTTGTATTTGGGTTCCAGGTCTTAACTCTGAGACTGGAAGCTAAGTTCTTGGTGTCTTGCTAGAATAGCAGGGCAAGTGGGTAAGCCCCCTGAACAAAATGTCATCCTTGTCATGAAGTTGATGGGTGTTATATGTCTCTTCTTTGTGTACACTGGAGAAAGGTACTATGCTAGCATATTTTTGTTTAATTTTTATGAAGTAGGCATCAGGCTTTTCTTTCTACACCCCGCACAGCTAGCAAGAGTTGGAGTCAGGATTTGAAGTCAAGGCCCTCTGACTCCAAAACCCACACTATTCCCATTATAACCAGTTATTCCAAAACACTGGTCTGCAGCTTGGTGTTGGTTCCAAGGGAAGTTTTCTCCAGTCTATGACAAGACTATCTGGATAACGCAACACCTCCCTGTCTTGAAAGCACTGTCATCTGTTCAGAGACACCTCTCTTTCTAGGTATGAAAGGCTTATTTTTTTTTTTTCTTTTATCAAATGATGGTGATTGTAAATAGCAGCTAAAAAAATGTTCTAAGATATCAAAGTGAAAAATTGGCCTCTCTATGGCAATCCCCAAGCTTACATCTGGGATCTTATTGGCCTGGGAAGTGACAAAGCTGAGGAAGGAGAAGTATGCCCATTACCCCAGCAAGGGCTCCTTTGGGCAGACTCCCAGGATGGCTTAGGCTTACCTGGGGTTTACCCAGAAAAGGGCTTGGCTGCAACCATAGCTGGAGGTGATCAAAATACTTCTTAAAGCCATACTTCTTGGACTCTAAGTGGTATTAGCTCTTGCCAGTTTAGCAGTCCTGATAATGTAGGTGACCTTTTAAAAGCCACAATAGGTTGAATTATTATTATTTTTTTTTACTAGATAAACTATCTTTTCCAAAAAAGAAATAAAGCTTGGATGATCAGTGTTTGTGACGTTTACATGTCAGGATGGGGAAGGCTTGAGCTTGGAGACATTTTAATGTTGATGTAACTCAAGTATGACTCTCCTGAAAAAGTCACCTTTTTGCTGTTGTTACAAGAACAAAATAGCTCAGATTTTGGAGCCAGACCTATCTGGATTTGGATCTCTATTTTAGCCTTTGCAACCTTGGTCAAGACTCAAGTAAAGGCTCTGTAACATGGTAACTTCCTTCCCCAAGTTACCATGGGGGGCAACTCTTTGGAAGACCCTACCATTGCATGCGGTGTTCCTTTCCTTTACTGGGAGGATCCACATCAGTTCTCAGTGTGTCCTACTGTCCTGCTTATAGGTGACCCTGAGTCACACTTACTTTTATTTTCCTGCAGATGGTTCCAGATTCCAACTGTGCCTGGAGAGGTTCCTACTAGTTGAGCCCCTGAAACTGTATAGGGGAGGTGCCAGTCTCTCTAATCTCTGCCTTCACTTCTGTTCCAGTGCCAACAATATGCCCAAGCAGGTGGAAGTGCGAATGCACGACAGTCACCTCAGCTCGGAGGAACCCAAGCACCGGCACCTGGGCTTGCGCCTGTGTGACAAGCTGGGGAAGAATCTGCTGCTCACCCTGACGGTGTTTGGTAGGTACCTGCACCACTCCACCCCCAGCCCCCTCTTCTCTGGGACTCTCCTGGCTCTGTGGGGCAGCTGGTCTCAGCAGCCAGCCCTTCCACCAGAAAGGAAGCCACATGGTTTGCCTAGGGCCCTGTCTGCTCAGGCTTCAGTGATATAATTTTCCTCCTTACCTCGTCTAGCCATTCGTTCTCCTTTAGATTCTAGTAGTTCTTAAATTTTTTGCAAGTAAATATCTTGTGAGAGTGTTGGCATGTGGATTCCTGTACTCATGGAGACTTTGCTTTGGGCCACCTGAAATGAGGTCCTACAATCTACATGTTAGCAAACCTAGGCAGTTCCAAAGCAGTGGTCCATGGACCACATTTAGAGAACCACCTGCATCAAGATAAGCACAAGTATTGCACAAAACCCCACTAAAATGGTTCCCAAGGTCTGAGCTTCTCCAGACACATCATTAATTTAGGAAATTTGGGCACATTAGCTAATGAGGTCAGTGTGGAAGATGTTTGCCCCAATGCCTTGATCTGCTTCAGCTCCATCTTGCAAGTCCTCCTCCTCCTCTGCTTCAGGCCTCACGAGGTGATGGTTGTTCTCGGGCTATTGATACAATCTTGGTCTTAAGATTCCTATGAGGGTTTATTGAAAATGGGGCAATATACAGTTTCTTGTAATGACAACCACACCATTTCCTTTCTCAATCCCTCCCTTGTTCTGCAGCTCTCACTTAGGTTTCACAGAGAAGCAATGAACAACTTGTCCTTCCCACCCACCCACCCGCACACACCTACCTGAACCCCTCCATTCCATGGCCTTTCCTTTGAGACAGATGCCTTGGTTGCCAGTGGCCCAGGATCAGGACTGGGAGCTCGCCACAGCTAAGTTCACTTAATAAGAAACCACAGGCATGGTTAGGTTTTCCAAAGGTTACCCGCCATGTAACCACATCTAATTCATCACAGGACTTGAAGAAGTTAGAGAGTATGATTTTTACCTGCAGAAGAAAAAAAATCAGGCTTGGAGCCAAGTTACTCCTTCCTCATCTGTGGAATTAACACCGTAGCCTGCATTCCTGGAACTCCATCCCTCCCTTATGGCCAGTGGTACTGTGACCCAACTTGTGGTTTCTGCAAGGGTCATTCATGTTGGCCACCCATTTGCAGAGATACAAAATTTTTCTTCTGGGATCTTTGAATCTGTAAAGTGAAAGATCCCTGCCAGCATCTCTGCCTAAATTGTTTCCTCCAAAATTGTATATTTTAGAGTCCGTTCTTGAGCTCCCATAAGATCAGCAATCTAAAAACTATGTAAAAGGACATAGAAGTCAAGGACAAGCCTTGAGAGTGAGCCATGAGGAAACTATTGGAAGCCAAAGAAAATAGATGGGAAGAAAAAAATAGAATTCACGCTAGCTTGATCAATTAAATGTTCTTTTTATCTTGCCTCCAGTTACAATGAGAAGACACACATTAAATGTCATGCCATGTGGCCAAGCTTGGGCTGGGCAAGGAGGCAATATCTGTCCTTGTGGGTTCTTTCTTTCTTTCTTTCTTTCTTTCTTTCTTTCTTTCTTTCTTTCTTTCTTTCTTTCTTTTTCTTTCTTTCTTTCTTCTTTTCTTTTTTGTTTTTTTTGAGGTGGAGTCTCACTCTTGTTGCCCAGACTGGAGTGCAATGGCACCATCTCAGGTCACTGCAACCTCCGCCTCCTGGGTTCAAGCGATTCTCCTGCCTCAGTCTCCCAAGTAGCTGGGATTACAGGTTTCCGCCACCACACCGAGCTAAATTTTTGTATTTTTAGTAGAGATGGGGTTTCACTATTTTGGCCAGGCTGGTCTCGAACTCCTGACCTCAGGTGATCCACTCGCCTCAGCCTCCCAAGGTGCTGGGATTATAGGTATAAGCCACTGTGTCCAGCCCCTTATAGTTTATTTCTATAGACAATTTCTGGCTCCAAGTAGACAAATCGCCTCAAAGAAGCTGGAGTCAAGTTGCCAGTGTGCACTTTCATAAAGCCTTGAGTTCTCCTTGACTCTTTGGGTGCTGACTTTTTAAGAATAGTTGGAGGTATAGAAAGTTCTCTTGCTAGTCATCAAAATCAGCTTCACTTATCTAATGTTGTTTTTGTTACACGTTGTTCATCATCTAATATTGCAGAAGCATGAGAAAGGTCAATGTTGCGGAAATAAGTGTCTAGAGTAAGTCATTTGATGAGGGCAAAAAAATAAATTCAGATTGTTTTCCCCTGCCTTTTAGGTGTCATCCTGGGAGCAGTGTGTGGAGGGCTCCTTCGCTTGGCATCTCCCATCCACCCTGATGTGGTTATGTTAATAGCCTTCCCAGGGGATATACTCATGAGGATGCTAAAAATGCTCATTCTCCCTCTAATCATCTCCAGCTTAATCACAGGTAAGGCCACCTCACTAGTGCCTGGCTAACATGGGTCATACTCCTGCCCCGGTTTTTGGATTGACTGTAGAATCTCAATTTGGTTGAGTGAATGTGATCGTCTATGTCATTTCATTTCAGAGCTTTGGTTTTCCTGTCTCTGAAATGAAGATAAGCAACCCTAAAGAAATAAAAGCTTGCCATCGATTAGTCAGTCCATTTGTCTTTCTCTCCAGCAAAAAAAAAAAAAGAAAAGGAAACACAGCCACATGTTACAAGTGATGATACCTCTAGTGGTTTTAATTATTATTTTTTTTTTGAGATGGAGTCTCCATTTATTGCCCAGGCTGGAGTGCAGTGGTGCAATCTCGGCTCACTGCAACCTGTGCCTCCTGGGTTCAAGTGATTCTCCTGCCTCAGCCTCCTGAGTAGCTAGGACTACAGGCATGTGCCATCATGCCTGGCTAATTTTTGTATTTTTAGTAGAGACAGGGTTTCACCATATTGGCCAAGCTGGTCTTGAACTCCTGACCTCATGATCCACCCACCTCGGCCTCCCAAAGTGCTGAGATTACAGGCGTGAGCCACCGCACCTGGCCTTAATTTTTAATGTCTACTTTTCTCCTCTTTCTAAATTATATTTTGTTCAGATACTGATAAAGGTAATAGATGGAAAAAGAAACTATCTACTATTTTAATTAGGAATTGAGAGAGGTTGGCATTAAAAATAAATGAAATGCTAGGTATGAAAGCCCTCTGAGTTTTTCAGAACAAAGGTACTCCTAATATGTGGCATAATGTTCACTTATTTTTGACTACCACCAAGTTGGCCAATGTGTGATCTGTTAACAGGTGTAGATCCTGAGTCCCAGCATCAATTATTTTTGACTAAAATAATTAACTACTTTATTTGAAAGAATTTGTTCTTCCTCTGTGGGCTTATACTGGTATTTTCCTCCTTATCAAATAATATTGCTCAAACAGGATATAAATTGGTGCCCTTTGGAGACTAAGCTCTGAGTTAAGGACAGGAAGCTGAGCTTTGGTCCATATCTGGGTACCAGCCAGCAAAGTCATCTGGAGAAGTTGTTCCCCTGGACTGGCCACCTCATGAAAGAAGTGAGTGAGGCTCTGGTCACTCCAAGAGATTCAGGGGCTCAGCTGGGTTGAGGCTTCAGCTGGTTGGCCAGTGACCCCAGTACCCGAAATGCTGGAACTCAGGATCAGGCACTTAGGGGCTAAGTGGGATCTTATCATTCAGCACTAGATTGAGTGAAAGGGTGCATTTACCATCAATGCTCCTCTATAAACCAGAGAAAATGCTCTCTACACCTGTTAACAGATCATACATTGGCCAACTTGGTGGGGAAACCTAGCTCCCATCGGCTAGAATTAGACTAGATTGTAAAGGGAAGTAGGTCATACATAGGTCAGCTTAATTTAGAGCAGCTCACGTCACTAACTTCCTCCCCTATAGCAAAAAGGACTGACCCCCAAAAAGGGGTTCAATCTCTCTTTCTGGTAAAAGCAGGAACTGAAACCAGGAAGTGAACACATTCAAGAAACAACTGGAAAAAAACCCAGTGGGGCTGGAGTTTTTGTGAATTTGCTTGGAATTTCCTCTAACCTCCCTAGGTATAGATGAAGTGCCCACCATTTGCAGGGTGCTTCACGGGGTGTTCCCTAATCCCTGCATGAGGCTGGCAATGTGGATCTTCACGCTTCACCTCGGAGAAATGAGAGGACTGGGCAAAATCGTTATTCTCAGACTCTCCATGTCAGTTACCAGTAATATATTCAAAAGACATTTTGAGTGTGGCACAGAGCTACTAGCTTTTTAGTCTTCCAAGTGAGGACATTAAAACGTAAATAAATAAACAAGTTAAAAACTAGCATGTACCAGCACCATCACTTCATAAAAGAAAGGAGATGTTAAGACCAAAAGAAAAAAAAAAGTGGAGAGAACATAATCTCAGAATTAAAAATGGGATATCGTCAACTTTATTTTAACTTATTATTGCAGACTGACAAAAAATTTGTCACAGACCATTTGTAAACTCTAAACAGGAGGATCTCCAACTCTCCCAGTTCTGTAAAATCTTGAAAACCTCCCTGGATAATAGAATGATAAACTATGGGATTGACCAAATATTCAGTACAGTTGGCCCTGCATATCTGTGAGTCCCTCATGTGCAGATTGAAAATATTTGAGAAAAAAAACTAATAAAAATACAAAATAATGCAAGTTAAAAGTATAGTATAACAGTTGCATACATAGCATTTATATTGTATTAGGTATTGTAAATAATTTAGAGGTGGTTTAAAGTAGACAGGAGGATGTGCATAGGTTATATACAAATACTACACCATTTTACTGAAGAAACTTGAGCACTCTCAGATTTTGGTATCTGTTGGGAGTCCCAGAACCAACCCTCTCATGGATATTGAGGGAAGACTACAGTAGGAGATTTAATCAACCATTAACACATTTGAGTAATATGAAGCCAACGTCATAGAAATGTAGACACAGGTCATTAGCACAAACATAATAGAATTAATCCTTCTGCATTTCTTTTCAATCCAGGGTTGTCAGGCCTGGATGCTAAGGCTAGTGGCCGCTTGGGCACGAGAGCCATGGTGTATTATATGTCCACGACCATCATTGCCGCAGTACTGGGAGTCATTCTGGTCTTGGCTATCCATCCAGGGAATCCCAAGCTCAAGAAGCAGCTGGGGCCTGGGAAGAAGAACGATGAAGTGTCCAGCCTGGATGCCTTCCTAGACCTTATTCGAAATCTCTTCCCTGAAAACCTTGTCCAAGCCTGCTTTCAACAGGTAACCCAGAGTTCAGATGTTCTCTCTTCTCCAGTCCTCTAAGTTATCAAGGCGATAACTTAAGAGTATTTTAACAGACCAGCTCTGGGTAGAAATTTTCTTAATATGTAATTATCTCTGTCTAGGCCCAGGGATTCTATGAGGTGGTTTAGGGCAGGATCTTGGGATTGGAGTCTCCTGGTTTTAATTTTTTTAAACCTCCCTTTTTTTCCAGCTCACTTAATATATTTTTGCTCTGGAATTGTCCTCCTTTCTCTCTCTCTCTCTCTCTCTCTCTCTCCTTATATCTATCTCTTCCTTTCCTTTTTGTGCATGAGGCTGGGAAATGTGTCTTTGAGTTGTCCATGGGCACATTTTTGTTAGCCTTGCCTACAACCTTCTAGAATACACAGTGGTTCTCAAACTTGGCAGTAAAGCTAAACCACCAATGGCACTTTTTAAAAAAATACAAATACCCTACACAATCAGAATCTCCAAGAGATGAATCTGGAGCTTGGCTAGTTTTTTAAATTGTGGAAGTAATACATGCAGATTATGAAAATTTTAGGAAGTATAGAAGTACACAAAGTAAAAGTTAGAAGCTTCTGCTTCCCCTTCTCTAGAGCTACTTATGTTGAGAATGTTGTTTCCTCCTCTATATTTCTCTTTTGCCACATATGCAAGTGTGCATAATCTTTAAAAGAATTCAACCCCGGCCGGGCATGGTGGCTCATGCCTATAATCCCAGCACTTTGGGAGGCTGAGGCAGGGGGATCATTTGAGGTTAGGAGTTCAAAACCAGCCTGGCCAACATGGTGAAACCCCATCTCTACTAAAAATGCAAAAATTAGCTGGGTGTGGTGGCACATGCCTGTAATCCCAGCTACTCGGGAGGCTGAGGCAAGAGAATTGCCTGAGCCCAGGAGGCAGAGGTTGCAGTGAGCAGAGCCTCTGCACTCCAGCCTGGGAGACAGAGTGACATACTGTCTCAAAAACAAAAAACAAAAAAACAAAACAAAAAAAAGAATTTAACCCAACAGTACTCCATTGTTCATAACACGTTACATCTGACTTTTTCATTGAGCAATGTTGAACAATGAAAAACATTGAACAGTGTTTTAAAGTCATTTATTCTTTTTTTCATGATTGCATAATATTTTTAAAGGATAAGTTCCTAGAAGTAAAAATGTCCTTGTCAGGACAAGGAGTTTTGTATTTTGAGTTTGCTGGCTGTTACAAAATGGCACTACAAAAGTGTGTAGCAGTGGGCACAGATTCCTTAGCAATGTATACTCTTGCTTGCTGCATACATTCCTATACATTTTTTTAAACTTGAGATTTTTTTAAAACAGGTGATTCTGTTGAGTGGAACCACTGAGTTAGCTGAGTAGGCCCCATTCACTACCCTGTTTTCTAGCCCCAAGGCCAGCATAGGCTAGAACACATCCCACACACCCCGGTTCCCATTGACCCAGGTAGAAACTAAGCTAAAACCAAGCAGTCTAAGCTAAACTTCAGCCATTTCCAAGCACAGAAGAATGAGCTTAGGAAACAGTTTGCTTAGAAGAAAAGTATGTATTCCTAGCTGTCTCCAAAATGTAGTTCTTAACCATTGCTGAGCCCAGATTACTCTGGGTTGGGATATGTTCCCTGGTTTCAGATACCATTTTAGTGGCACATGCAGCATGGACCTATATTAAAGGAAACCATTCCAGGCCAGGGAAGTTGGATGCAGAAATAAATAGAAATAAGCTGGAGAAGAAGGTGCTTAGTGGGCTCCATCTGTATAGCGTGTTTGCCCCTCAGCCAGCCTGCTCAGAAACATGAACTGACTTGCTTTAGAGTGAGAGACACAACTGGGTGCTGTCCATTCTTAACATTTTGGAAAGAGCGTTCTGGGATCGCAGCTGCAGGAGGCTGAGCTGGTAGTAGAATGGGGGAGAGTGGAGCATGGGAGGGCCTGGGAAGGACAGATTTGGACTCAGTTCTGGTCATGCCATGCTCTGTGAAAAAAGGAAGGCAGGATCAAGAAGCAGGCAGGCTCCTGAAGCTATTGCCCTGGTCTTGGAGTGAACTTTGGTGGAGCTGGCCACACTCACACTCGGTGAGCGCTGTGGTGGATGGGCAGTCTTTGAATGCAGCTGCCCGTGGCAAGGGGTGCTGTCTGCCACTCTGGAATGGAGACCTGAGCCATTCCTTGCCCCACCCCAGCCCTGACCCCAACTTTCCATTGCCAAAATTCATATGAGGACTGAGCCTTGGTCCCCCAGTAGGCTCAGGATCAAGGTCCTTTTGGATTAGGACAACCTGAGGAAGAATGGTGTGGAATCCACCTCAGGGAGAGTATGGTTACAGATTCCTTAAGCCTGGGAGGAATTCACTGAAGAGGATTTGAGGACAGGAAACTCTTTTAAAGGGACATGGCATTTCCAGAGAGAAAGGGTGTGTGAGAGACATCTTCTGTGTCCATGAGTGCAGCTAGAAGTGATTTAAAATAACCTGTCTTGAGTGGAGGAGGCTCCTTGACCAAAGTTAGAAACGGAGATGTAAAGAGGACGATGAGCTCCCTGCACAGAGACTGCCTCCTCCCAGGTGACAGGGCCTGGTTTGCCCAAGTCAGGTCCCTGTGTCTTTGTGAGCAGAGAGGTCTCCTGCTTGCTTTTTGGGGCTTACTCTGAACCAAAGTGACATTTCCAAGACAGTAACTGGCTGTAAGATATGGCCTTACAACACTAAATCCAGCCCAGTAATAGAGACCACATGGGTTCTTTTCCTCCAGAAAATTCCATGATCTGTGTATGTTCACTCGGCCAATACTTGTGAGCAGGACGGGCTGCCAGGCTCTCTGCTTTGCACAAGGATGCCACGGGGGAGGAGACAGATGAGGACCCTGCCCCTAGGAGCTCACTTACATTAAAGGGGAGGGAGGTAGACCAAAACAAACATCAGGGAAACACCGAAGAGACTTAAACATTAAGACAGGTGTTCTCTGAGGGCTAGAGGCAGGATGATAGGCTGGTGGTAACTAAGGGAGATGTTTCAGCTGAGAGGATAGGGATCAGAATCAGTTAGGCCTACAAAGAGCTGGGGAAAGAGGCTTCTCAGTAGAGGCACAGATATGCAGAGGCTGAAAAGTACTTATAATGTTCAGAGAAGAAAAAGGAGGCTGTGTGAGGCCAGTGTGGGGGATCTAGTGAGTGGAGGAAGGTAAACTCAGCTCAGGCATGACTTGGTGGGCCAGGGGAAGCTAAGGATATAGATAGGGTTATAGGTAGCCACACTTACCTATAGACTGTATGTAGACAAGAAGAAAGGTGAGTAGGCCAGTTTATGGTTTTGCAGGTTTTACGGTGAGACATGATGGGGGCTTAGGGACAGGGAGACTGGAATTAGCACCTGCTATGCTTTGGATGTCTGTCCCTTCCAAAATTCATGCTGAAATTTAGTTGCCATTATAACAATATTGATAAGTGGACCCTTTGGGAGGTGATTAGGCCATGAGGTCTCTGCTGTCATGGATGGGATTAATGCTGCTATAAAAGAATGAGTTTGGCTCCTTTGTGCCTGTCTTTGCCTTTCTACCTTCCTCCATATAATGATGCAGCAAGAAGGCTCTTGCCAGATGCTGATACCTTCATTGTGTACTTCCCAGTCTCCAGAATGGTGAAAAAATAAATTTCTGTTTATCATAAATTATCCAGTCTTAGGTATTCTGTCATAGCAGCACAAAACAGACTAAAACAGCACTTACATGGAGTTGTGCAACCGAACAGCTTCTGTGAATCAGGAACTCAGGCAGAGAACTAGGCCTGCGTTCAGTGTTCCTATCTCCTCAGCTTCAACTTACATCACTGGCATGTGCTATTTGAAATCTGGATTTCTGGAGTCAAACATAACTCGTCTCGAATCCTGCTTCAGCAACTAACTAGAAAGCTGCCTTTGAGTCGAAGGGCTACTGTTGACCTAAGACGTAATGGATGTAAAATAGGTAGCAGCTGGCCTCCTAGCTGATCCTGACAGCCACCATTCATTTAGATCCATGAGTATTTCTCTTTTAAACCAAACTTAGGCTTCTTTAGCATCCTTAGGATAGGTCAACAGTTGGCTTTGGTCCCCTTTTCTTTCCTGGGAGCGTGACTCTGCTGTTCATGGAGGCTTCTCTTGTGATCCTCTTCACACCAATGTCACCCAGATGAAGGGGCCACATTGAGGAGAGAAGTGGGCTGCCTGTTCTCCCCTCACACAGCGGGCTCCAGACTTCCTCTCTCCCTGCAGGAGTACATGTGGCCAGGCTAGAACAGAGAGCACCCTGCCTCACCTCAGAGAACACTGATCTCCCTTCCCATCCATTTTGAATAACTGGCAGTTCAGCATTGCTTCCTACGGGGCCCAGCACAGTAGGATCAGGTCCCTATAGCTTAACATACAGCACAGGCTGTGGAAATAACTCAATGGAGGTGAGGTCATCTGAGTTGAAGTCCCAGTTCTTCCCATAACTCCATGACGTCCAACAAGTCACTTGACTTTCCCGTACATCTTCTTCCCTATCTATTCAGGGTTCAGCCATCTGTTACCTACTACATGCCAGCACTGACAATCTAGGATTCTGCATTGAGTTCTATTTTAATGCCCCTTGGAGGTGGTGTTTTTTAAGCTCAGATGTGGATTTTTATAGCACTCTCCATGTAGGGTGCCTGGCACCTTTAAAAATAGGATCTTTGCCATGGATGTCGAGGAATAGCGGGAGAGGTTCCTTGTGAGTCATCTGACAGAGACGCTTGGGGAACATTGAGCAAGGCTTGGCATCACTGCCCAGAAGGAGCGGCTGTCTTCCCACCTTGAATTTGGATCTGAGATATGAGCAAATGCTCCTGCCATGGTGGCTGCTGGCAGCTGGCACTCTTGGTGCCCAGATGGAGATTTCCAGCTGAGCCTGGCTCTAGAAGGAGCCCAAACTGAGGCAGCCTGTGATGCCCCTGTCCAGTGGGGACCGGGTAGGGGGGAAAACAGGTGGATCATGAGTTGCTGATCTGACCCCTGCCAAAGCTTCCTATTCTTAACCAGACCCAGGGCCCATCACAACTGGAAGGACCATCACAACTGGAAGGACCATCTAACTGGGTCTCACAATTAGGAAGAGCATCCAAGTTAGACATTTCATACTGTTTTTGAGCTACAACCATAGGAGTGAAAGAAGACATTTATCCCCCAAGTTTAAGCCTGTGTCCTATTATTGACTACAGTACTTATAGTACATTTGCAAACTATTTTCATGCATTCTATATTTATGAAATCGTGTCATTTGCAGCAACATGGGTAAGACTGGAGGTCGTTATCTTAGGTGAAATAAGCCAGGCACAAAAAGACAAATATTGCATTTCTCATTTATATGTGGAGCTAAAATATTTGAACACATGGGAAAATAGTGGAAAAATAGATAACAGAGGCTAGGAAGGGTGAGTGGGGGGAAGGGAAAGGATGAAGAGAAGTAGCTTAAAGGACACAAACATACAGAAAGATAGAAGGAATTCATGCAATGTTTGATAGCAGAGTTGGATGACTGTACTTAAAAAATGCATTGTACTCAGATGATAGACACCTTAAATGCCCTGATTTGATCATCACACATTGTATACATGTAAAAAATGTGTCATGTACCCCATAAATTTGCACAAATAAAAAATTCTGTAATTATCTGTGATTAGGACAATTGTATCTCACTGTGTATAATAAAACACCACTTTGTAAATATAGACATATAAAATATTCCCCAGTTTTCATAACCTTGCTTTGGCATTTCTTAATTATTGTTAACCTGTTGGGAACCTTAAAATATATGAGTAGCCAGTCTTTTCTTTTTTCACCTTATAGGCCAAACCTCAACTCTATGCCTTTTTTCCTTCACTCTGTTAGATTCAAACAGTGACGAAGAAAGTCCTGGTTGCACCACCGCCAGACGAGGAGGCCAACGCAACCAGCGCTGTTGTCTCTCTGTTGAACGAGACTGTGACTGAGGTGCCAGAGGAGACTAAGATGGTTATCAAGAAGGGCCTGGAGTTCAAGGATGGAATGAACGTCTTAGGTAGGCCAGCTGGTGGTCCGGGATTCTGCTTCCCTGGCAATGGCTGGGCTATCCTGCACTCCCTTTTCAGAAAACTCATGACTCGGCTGTCCTCTAGGTGGAGCAGGAGGCTGTCTCTGGGGAGCAATTTGAGGGTCACTGGGACAGAGATCTGAGAGATTTAAGGAAGAGAGAGAAGGGCAGAGGAGACCATGAGGGGACAGAGCAGCAAGAAGCTGGGTATGGGGAAAAAAGGAGGGAGCTCACCGTCATTGGGCACATTCCCTGACTCTCTGTGTGGTGTTAGAAAGTCACTTTCTCTGACTCTCTGTGTTATTAAGTGACACATCCATTGCTTTTATTTCTTAAGCATTTTTTAAAAGCTGCCCCCATGTACTGGTGCTGTGCTAGGTGCGGAGGCTGGACCACCGCAGCCCTCAGTCTGCAAACAAATGCGACGCTACCAGGACTGTAAAGTGTTGGAGTAGGTACCAAAGGAGCTTTACAGATTATCTTGTTTTACTTTCTGGGATCCCAGTGAGCCCTTTCTCCTAGCCCGGTGCCTTCTTAGCATGCCATCCTAGAGGTTTTTGGGCTCTGCAGTTGGGCAGACCTGGGTTTGGATCCAGTATGGGCCACTTACTGGTTATCTGACCCTGGGCAAGTTACTCCATTTCTCTGAGTCTCATTTGTAAAATGGAAATGGGATCGGCATCCATTTTGTAGATTACTGTGAGGATGAAATGTGATTGTGCATATAGGGCACAGTAGCACATGCCATGTGCTCTCTCCATATGAGCTCTGATCATTATTCAAAGTGGGTGGAGAGCTGAGGAGTTCAGTAAGAAAATACCTCCATGAGGGACAGAGGTTTATTACCATGTGAGAGGCTCTAGTCTGCCCAGTTTGCTCCCCTCCCACTCAGTGGGTCCACTCCCTTCCATAACCTCCATCCACCATTAGAATGGTGTCCTAGACAGGAAATAGGGGCATTTGGCCAAAACCTGGGAGAAATGGTGAATCTGGATGGATGAAGTATGTTTATTTATCCGAGCACAATTTCTAAAGGTTTGGATGACAGCTGCTTAGAGATGAATGAGCTCAGTAGTCGTTTCACGTTGTCATCTAAAATATCACATGGCCTTGTCTCCTTAGTTGGGTTGTCAGGTAAAATACAGAATGCCCGGATAAATTTGAATTTTAGGTAAAAAGCAAATAGTTTTCTAGTGTATGTCAAAAATATTGCATGGGACATAATAATACTAAAAAAAAAAAAGTATTCATTGCTTACCTGAAATTCAAAAAGTAATTGAGTGTCATGTTTGTTTGTTCCAAATTTGGTAAGCCTATTCCTTAGCCATCCAGAATGGTAGAGAGAAAGAGGAGAGAGAGGGAGCAGAATTGCACAGTCACTGAGAAGCAGAAGCGGATCTTTTTTGTTTGGCCTGGCAGGAAGCAGGTTGGGTGAGTGAGAGTGAGGGAAGAGATGAGCTGACTAGGTTGCTGGGCAATGGAAGATCAATAAACATTGTTTAACAACCAGTGGGAGGTGAGAGGTGGAAGGAGCGAGAAGTAGGAAGGAGAGTTCCTCTGGGGAGATTTTGCAAATATCCCCAGCACCCACCACCGAGCAGCTCTTCTTCCTCACTGTCCAGCTATCTACGTCCCTTTCAGGACCTTCCTAACTCCCCCATGGTCTTTTCTGGTGGGTCATAACTTAAAACACCCAACCCCTTTTGTCAAAGTGTTCCTCAGTCTTCTCCATACTCTGGAGGAGCTTGAGGCCATGAACAATGGGGCCAGGGCTTTGGCGTGAATCATTCAAAGACTTTCCTGGTTGTTTCCAGAGTCTTGGTGGATTCTGGGAAGCCACAGGACCTTTGGCTCTGCTGGGGAGTTTCAACACAACTCACTACTCTGTAACACCAGCGGCCAAGTCCAAGAGGGTTTTGTTCAGATGGAACACCCCCGTTCCAGTGAGCAATTTCAATTAGGCAATGTTTACAGAGAAAAATTGCAAGCTGAATATGGTTTCCATCCAAGTGCAGATCAAGGCTCTGGAAAGCCAAGGGAAGTTAGACTGTTGAGAAACTTCCCATTTACAAATCATGGCTGAAATAAGGTTCTTTCCACGGTCTTCTGAGGGTGGAGATAGTGGCTTTTTTATTTGTTTGTTTTGCTGTCTTTCTGTTTTTTGGCTTTGGAAAGTCCCGAGGATTAAGCACTTGCAATAAGTGAAGATACAACCCCAGCTCTTGACTCCCACTTCTTTAAGGAACCATTTCTCTCCTAAAAAACCTCTAGAAACAATTCTGGGCTCCACCCTCTCCCAACTGCTTAAATCAACTCCAACTCTTCCTTTAAAAACCTATCTGTCATAGATATGGCCAGTTTCTGCTGACAATGAATGGAGCTTTTTTTATTCCGGTTCTTTGGGACCTTGATACCTCGGGCATTTTCTCTTAATTTCAAATGAAATTAACCAAGTAATATGAGCTATTCTCAGCCAGAATATTCAGATTGATTCTCTCTCACCTCCCACGTAGCAGACTCCTCTCCATGGGCTTGAGAGAAGGACTTGGGAATGGCCTGAAATTGATTTTGTACATTACTGCAGAACTAGTTCCCTCTGTCCTGGATCTAATCTTCCCTAAGCCTTTGTCTTTCCAGACCAATAACTCACTTGTGAAGTCATTTGTCAAGCTTTCTAGCTGAGAGCAAAAAGAGGAGATACTAAATGTGAAGCATTAGCAACCCCAAGTGCAAGAGATGGATTCTTTTTGCTGAAGATAGAAAGGATCCAGCAAAGGGTAGTTAGACAATCTGGGTTGTTATGTGCTTGGTGTAAAGAGGTTAGTGAGTTAGATGACTAGGGAAAGAGTAAAGTCAAAGGTTCAGAGAGAAGGAATTTTGTTCTCATAGAATCAAATTATAATGCTAAAATTTACTGAGTATGGGTTAAGACTTTAGGCATAACTGGACACCATAGGAAACTGGATATAATAGGGAGGGACTGGAAATTAGGACTGACAAATTGAGCAGGTTAGGTGTGGAGAAGAGGAGGAAAGAGAAGACGGCTCATACTTCAGAGTCAGAGAACAAGTCAGGTGGGCAAGCAAAGTCCTGTAGCCAAGGACATAGCAACACTGATTTAATGAACATGTAAGTAGTAAGAATTGAGACCTCAAGACTGGCAATACTAGATCAGGGGTCAGAGGTCAGGAAGCACATGGGGATTGGCAATTAGAAATCCAGATAGCCCCCAGGCAGTACTGGAAACACCTGTAAGCCACACAATGTGCCCCAGTCCCTGGATGCATTGGGGTGAGACTGCAGGCCTGAGAGTGAGATACCGAGGGAGAGAACGGAAGGGACCAACAGGAGTGGTAGGAAGAGCAAAGCCAGGCCTAGCCTTGGAGGAACTAAAGTGTAGGGCAGATTCCCAGGACCTCAGGCGCAGGGGATGAGGTAAAACCAACACAGAAGTAAGACTCACGGTTGGGTATTGGAGTTGGTCCAAGACCTAGTGCAATGTGATGCTGACATGAAGAGGGCAGAGACGAAGCTCCTTAAATCTTTCCTGGGGTTAGGATTGACCCCAAAGGCTGATGTGAAGCTGGACTTAGATACAAGTCAAGAATGTCAAGTAAAGGAAGAAGAGAGTGGAGGGTCTAGGAACTAGCAAAATCTGACAGTGAATCTATATTCTGTCTTTATGATCCTGAAAAAATAAACAAAATTTAAAAAAGCATTCTAACCATTTCAGTCATGAAAAGAATTATGACAAATTCATAAATAACATTACATTTAAAAAAAGATAAAATGGAATTTCGGATTTCTTATTGTTTTCCCTTTGATTTTTCAGTATTTTTTTCTCTCTGTCATTTTATGTGTGTAGTAATAAAAAATAATTTTACATTTAGGATTTTGTAAGAGTGAAACATACCAGCCATGCATTGATTTGGGATAATACCGTAACAAGCTAGATGTAACACTAGCAAAGAATTTATTGGCTAATTGGTCTCTGCTATTCCAATATTGGCTCCAAAGTTTGCATGATAATCCCCAAGTTCCAAAAGGCTTTTCCTCGTTGATCTGTGTAATAAAGGAATCTGCCTACACATGATTTCATAAGTGAGGGGAGGGAGAAGAGAGCACCTTTTAGTTTGGAATGAAAATGAATACATTTTCTTCAAGGACCTAACACTGCTTACAGTTTAACTTGCTCGTGTGGAAAATGTTCAGGAAATCCATAATTATCCAGGGGAAAGTTACATTCAGTATCAAATATAATGCTTTGTTCTTTTAATGTCTAATTCATAGGGTAACCAGCAGTGAGAACATGGCTCCATACACTGGGAATGGTAAAGAATGAGGGAGAAAAAATACATTCTTTGTAATTTGTCCTTTTGTGTAATGTGATTCACCCAACAGGTCTGATAGGGTTTTTCATTGCTTTTGGCATCGCTATGGGGAAGATGGGAGATCAGGCCAAGCTGATGGTGGATTTCTTCAACATTTTGAATGAGATTGTAATGAAGTTAGTGATCATGATCATGTGGTAAGTGGCCTTGTTCTTACTTCTTCTTAGCAGTGGGTTGAGAAAGCCTTGGGGTCCCCAGAGGATACTGGAGCTCTCCCTGCAGGAAGAAGTTGGCATGGGCTGATCAAATGTCTTTCCAGAAAGACCTTGAGAAAGGGATGAAAATATCTTTTTTGGAGCTTCCCCTAGAACAAGCGTAGACAAATTATGCCCCTTGGGCCAAATCTAACCTACTCTCTGTTTTGTATGGCCAGCGAGTTGAGAATGGGTTGTATATTTTTACGTAACTGTCTTAGTTGGGTTGCTATAACAAAGTACCAAAGACTGAGTGACTTGGAAACAACAGAAATTTCTTTCTTATGGTTCTGGAGGCTGGAAGTTCAAGAGCAGGGTGCCAGTATGGTTGGGTCTGATAAGGGGCCTTTTCCAGTTTGCAGACCAACTTCTCATTGTATCCACAGTTAGAAAGATATTTACTTATTTTTATTTGAATTTTATTCTATTATAATTTTTTTGAGACAGGGTCCCACTCTATCACCCAGACTGGAGTGCAGTGGTGTGATCATGGCTCACCACAGCCTCAGCCTCCCTCACTGTAGCTCAAGTGATCCTCCCACCTCAGCCCCTCAAGTAGCTGGAACTACAGGTGCACACTACCATGCCCAGCTAATTTTTGAAAATTTTTTATAGAGACGAGGATTTCACTGTATTACCCAGGCTGATCTCAAACCTCTGGGCTCAAGTGATCTTCCCACCTAGGCCTCCCAAAGTGCTGGGATTATAGGCATGAGCCACCTCGCTCAGCATGAAAAGAGATTCAGAAAGCTCTCTGGGGTCTCTTTTACACAGTCTTTGTCTTTCCATCTATTATAACAAAATACCTTAGACTGGGTAATTTATAAACAATAGGAATTTATTGCTCGCCCTTCTGGAGGCTGACAAGTCCAAGATCAAGGTACTAGCAGATTTGGTATCTGTGGAGGGCCTATTCCTTGTAGTTGGCACCTTTGTGTGTGCTCTCACATGGTAGAAGGGGAAAACAGGTTCCCTCGAGCATCTTTTATTAAGAGCACTGATTCCACTGAAGAGGGCAGAGCCCTCATCACCTAATCACCTCCCAGATGGTTCACCTCCTAACACCACTGCCCTGGGAATTAAGTTTCAACATATGAATTTGGGGGACATATGAATTCAACTTATGAATTGCAGTTTTTGCCATTACTTTCAATGGGAAAAACCACAATTACTTTTGCACCAACCTAATAATTAACTTGCCTAAGACGATCATAGCTAGGGAGAGGAAGAGCTGTAGTTCATATGGGTATCAAAACCCTTGATGCATAAGCAGGTAGGTTTTTTGGTTTGGATCGTCTAAGCAATATTGTTTCCCCTTTATTTCACATGTGTTTATAGTCAGTGACTCTGAAATCTAGGGGAGCCTAGGAGAGCATGAGTACCTACTCTCTCATTGTGGAAGCTCTGTCATCTTCAATCATCGGAACCTTTTGGTGTCCCATATCCATCAGACAGAAAGTTTTTTACTTGCGTTTGTTTCAGGTCTCTAGGGTGGTCCTGTATGTCTGTCTAGAAAAAAATAAAACCACTCTTAGACCAAGTAATACCTGTGTTCTGTTTTCCACAGGAATTCTGGGTTACCTATTCCCCATCTCTGCATGTTCCAGGCCTACCCACCTTCTTTGCCAAACCTCTTCTGATCCTTTTCTACTTTTCTGTAGGTGTCTTTCATGGAAATTCCAGCTGCTTTTTCTCTTCCTCCTTTTCTTGTCTCCCACCCCACCTCACAAGGGCAAAAATCTGTTCTTATTTTTTATCTCTACAGAACCAAACATGGTGCTGTGCCTGTAGTCAATTGTTACTAAAACTTTAGGAATGAGTTGGATAGCTGAAAACTCCAAGATATCAGATCAAGCAGATACTCCTCACTATTTCATGAACCATATTTAACAGACCTGGCTTGTTCAGATCATTGTTTTATGGTGCTTTTAAAACATAGAAAGGATGCTAGTGAAATAACATCATGTTCTCTTTTATGATTGTACTGAACCTTCAGCTTCTCAGGCAATTCTAGATTTCTGGATATTTCTTTTGTATGAAGATTTGGGAATATGGTAGCGTTGTAAAACATATATATATATATATATAGAGAGAGAGAGAGAGA
The DNA here is from genome assembly GCF_028878055.3 of Symphalangus syndactylus. Classification (NCBI taxonomy): domain Eukaryota; kingdom Metazoa; phylum Chordata; class Mammalia; order Primates; family Hylobatidae; genus Symphalangus; species Symphalangus syndactylus. The sequence goes on from NC_072428.2 coordinate 21,043,308, forward strand.
GAGAGACAGAGAGAGAGAGAGACAAAGTCTCGCCCTGTTGCCAGGCTGGAGTGTAATGGCACGATCTCAGCTCACTGCAACGTCTGCCTCCCAGGTTCAAGTGATTTTCCTGCCTCAACCTTCCAAGTAGCTGGGATTACAGGTATGTGCCACCATGCCCAGATAATTTTTTTGTATCTTTAGTAGAGGTGGGATTTCACCATGTTGGCCAGGCTGGTCTTGAATTCCTGACCTTATGATCTGCCCGCCTTGGCCTCCCAAAGTGCTGGGATTACAGGCATGAACCACCACATCCAAATGTAAAACACATTTTTTAAGTCCTTCAGATTCATCTGAGTCTGTTGAGATTTTAGTACATAATACACAATGCAGAATAAGTCTCTTGCTTAAACATTAGAATTTTCCATTGTTTCCTAGAATTTCTAGCAGATTACGCATCCTTATGCCAGATATGCAGCCCGTATTCCTGTAATATGATGCCAATAATATGGGCAATGTGTGTGTCCTTCCTATGTCCATACCAATGTGATTTCCACTAAACCCTTGCAGGAAAGGGAATCTTCTAGGACATCAGATGAGTCAGTGGGATGAAGTGTAGCCTCCCTTCTCCCCAGAGATGGAGGGTGGTGGTATGAATTAAGAAGTTTCCCATTCATTGAAACCAGAACTCCTAAATACTTATTATCATCTTGGGAGGTAAAAAGTGGTTGTGAGGCAGGAATAAGACCTTAGAATGATTTCTGACAGCTGTTTGGTTACCTCATCTAGGCTCATAGTCAGGACAATGTCACATGACATGAGATGCCAATTCTACACATTTCTTTAATTCTTTCACTGCCTCATCAGCATCAGTATTTGCTAATGATGTGTGTAAAAAGGTTCTGGATAAAACAGTTAACTACTCTTTAACTGACCCCTCAAAGCTTAAAAAATCAGAATTCTTTTATATTCTTTTCTATGTAGCAGTTATAATAGTAATAATAGCAGCATATAACATTGAAAAGATTATAATAATTCTTTTTATTATTAAATTATAAATTAGAATTACTAACTTCTTACTGTATGCTCAGTACTATTTCAGTTACAGTACATGTACTAACCCATTTATTACTGAGGAAACAATTATTATTAAATAACTTAAATTTACCAAATTCCTGCTAAATACTTAATATTATTCCAATTGTTTTACATGCATTAGCTCATTTATTCTTCACAATAGTACTGAACAAAAATAGGTGCTTTTGTGAACCCATTTACCAAATGAGAAAACTAAGCACAGAGGTTGACTTGCCCAGTGTGATGGAGCTGTACAGAAGTGATACCTACATCAATTTCTTTTTGACTTCAGACTGGATTGAATCCAGGATTCTCCTATTGCAAGTTGTGTGACTTTAGGCAAGTTAGACACACTCTAAGCCCCGATATTCTGATCTGTAAAATGGGATGATTCTAGAATCCAGGCCATAGGTTGCTGTGAGAATTAAGGCTGTGACCAACAGTCATGAAGCACCTTCTTTGTGCTGGGAACTGTCTAAGCACTTTACATGGATTAGTATTATAGTAATAGCTGTTTGCTGTTACCAATATTATCATCAATTCAATCCATATCCTTTGTATCTCTGTGTTCATGAATTTTTTAAGAAACCTGAAAACCCCTTAATTTTTGTATGATTTTCATATCCTCATTTTCTTAGGAAGTTATTTAAAACATTTTTTTCAAAATTTGAAAAACTTAAACAGAAAGTAAAATGTTTCATAATCTTACCCCTATAAAAACATAAAGTGAGAAGTAAAATCTCTGCCTACTCTTCCAATTCCTTCTTCCAATAAACCACCATCCATCCACACTGTTAAATAAAAAACTATTCAATGACACTTGTTAAAACACAGTAAGGCAGATTTTATTCAGGATTGTTGCAATGAGCACAGGGACCACAGCAATGGGATTTTGGAGTGGGAGAGAGAGATCGGGCTCACTTGCAAGTACAACATGGGTAAGTGGGAATTTATAGCCATGGAGCAAGGTGGGGGCAGTGGATGGTCTGGGGTAAGGAGTATTTTGGCTAAACCAACCCCACAGGATTCTAGCTGAAGGCCACAGGGTGACCAAACATCGTCCAGGGGAGGATGAAGAACCCGATCAGATTTGAGGTTGATCAGATTTTGAGGATGGAGGTTCTTGCTAACCTGACTTAGATGAGTTTTTTGCTAAACCGGATTTTATAAGGAAGGTTTAGCAAAGAGCCTAGAAGAGGCCAGAAGAAGGTTCAGACGCCTAACTAGAGTTTGGTCAAACAAAGAATCTTTGTCAATCCATCCATTTTTTTTTCATTCAATAAATATTCTATTCTGTGCAGGCAATGATTTTAGGTACTGGTGAGATAATGGTGAATAAGACAGAGAAAGGTTCCGGCCCTTGTGGAGCTTACATTCTAGGAAAAGGAGAGAGGGAAAGCCAAAAGGGAGCAAATGGTAGCAAATTGTCTTTGTAGCACTTATTACTAATTCAGATAGTAATAAGTGCCATGAAATAGCAAGAGATAGTGATGGGGGTAGAAGTGATGGGCCACGTGGTGCTGTCTGGGAAGGTGACCTTTAACGAAGACCTGCAGAGTGAGCCAAGCAACCTGGTGAAGAACTGAGGGGAGAATATTCCAAGGGGAAGAAGTGGCAGGGAAAGCCTTTTGAGGGTCAGAACAAAGGTCTAGAGAGGCTGCAGTGTGGTTGGTGAAAGGGGGCAAAAGGAGGTCAAGTTGGAGAGGTGGGCAGGAGGCAGATCCTCCAGGGTCCTGCAGGCCACCTTGATGGGTTGGAATTTCATTTGCTTGCAAAAGGAAGTCTCTGGAGAAATGATAAACCTGGAGGCTATACAAACTGCTTGTCACTCTGTCTTGATGAAAAGTTCTAATCCACAAATGGTAACTTTTAACAAAAATCACTCTTTGGGTAGCTGGAACACCTATCTCTAAATGGATTGGGAAAGATGAAGATTTGTAATACTTTCTGAGTACAGACAACACCTTTCAGCAACTCTTGGAATGTGTGTTTAGCTCTATTGACAAGCTATTGGAAACGTGTGGGACAGAACCAGAGGTGCTTCACAGCAGGGCTGAGAAAGTCCCTCAGCTTACCTCCACTCCAAGTGTCTGTCCCATCATCTGTCCCAGGCCTGAAAGTCCCAAATGAATTATTCCAGTGGGTTAAGACCTCAAAGATCCTGAAGTAGTTGGAGCTAAGGTAAATGGTTTCGAAAGGTCACCAAGTAATATCTGCATTTCATCAGTTGCAGTTAAGATTTCTGTTTCTTGAAATACTGGGTTTCAAACAGATCAGAATTACCTGGGGAGCTTCTTTAAAATATAAACGCCCCAAGGCCAGCTCCAGGACATTCTGACTCCATAGGTATGTGGTAAGCCCAGGGAATCCAGGTAAGCCCAGGTAAGCCTAGGTACGCCCAGGGTAAGCCAGGGAGTTGTTAACAGGAAGCTGGTGGTTTCTGACACCCGGACACCGACTGAATTCTAGGTACTTGCCGGCTGTAGATGAGTGTGTTTGTGGAGTCCTGCGAGGGGCATCTTAGGCTGGCAAGGGCTTAGAGACAAAGTAGGTGGAGGCTAGAATGGATATAGTAGTAAGAAAAAGACTCCACAGGCCAGTCCTGGATGAATCTGTGGCCCTGAAAACAGAGAACAGGAACAGCCTAAGAGCAGCATGGGAGCCATTCCCTCTCCCCAGCTCTCCAGCCATGTCCTTCTCACGTGGAAACTGGACCAACAATCACTGGGCATTATTTGGCTTCAGAACTCTCCGTGGAGCCCTCAGCCTCTTTATGCACTTTGATTTGTGGTTTTGGTTGCTGGCTTCATCTCAGAAGCTTTGAGTGATGGCCTTGGGTGCTGGGCATTTGCCCATCCTTTTCCATGGAATGTTATTTTCAATTAGGTAATTCATTGATATGGAAACCCAGGAACCCAGAAGCCCCAGTTTCGGAGTGAAGGCCTAAGTTGTTTGCTTTAAAAATGGGTGCAGTTGGTCGGCCACACCTGTAATCCTAGTGCTCTGGGAGGCTGAGGTGGGAGGTTTGCTTGAGGCTAGGAATTTGAGACCAGCTGAGCAAAATAGTGAGAACTCCTACAAAAATAAAAATAAACAAAAATTAGCTGAGAATGGTGGCAAACACTTGTAGTCTTAGCTACTCAGGAGGCTGAGGTGAGAGGATTGCTTGAGCCCAGGAGGTCAAGGTTACAGCAAGCAATGATGGTGCCACTGAGCTCCAGCCTGGCTAACAGAGCAGGACTCTGTCTCAAAATATAAAAATAAAATAAAAAATAAATAAAATAAAAATAGGCACAAGAAAGTAATGGCCCTAAAAGACTTCATAGAACAAACGTTCTTACTTTCTTCTACTTAATGCTCATCCTGTTCCCGGGGATGAAGGTGTTTGGATTAGCAAGGGCTTCTTCTTGCCATATTTATAAACCCTAACACTTCACTTTCTGGCCTTCGATTAACACTCTCCATTTACAATGTGAGCTCATGCTATTCTCAACTGGCTAAGTGCCCCAGAGGTAAACTGTTACCTCTCTTTAGTCCATCTGTCTGTGGCCCAAATGCATTCTCCAGGAGACTCTATAGCTAGTCTTTTTTTGGCAAAGAGCCTTGAAAGCATTTTCTCTCCATTCTACAAATTGTTCGTCCCAGGAGAGAAGGAAAATTGAATGGCACCCAAAACAGCTTATATTTGTGTTTTTCTGGACATCTTTAAAGGGTGCTTGGTGCTTGGGAACACATTGATCCCTTGTTTTATGAAGATAAATGCTTTTTGGCTTTATAGGAAGGTTCATTCTGCTTATTTACAGTCTCAGTGAATGAAGTGCTGGTCCCTGAGACTACCTTGATAATTTATAAGATGCTGTGACTATGGACACACCAGCAGAATATAAAATGGTGCGAGAGCTGAGGGTTTAATGACATGAGCACAGCTTTGTCGCAGACTCCCTAATGTCTAGGGAAGCAGTACTCAGACTTGACCAGCCTGCACCCCACGGAAAGGAAAAGTGGGAGCTTCAGGCTAGATTATCATATGGGAAGAGAGCAGCTCTGCTAATGTTAGTTTAACTAATTTGGGTCAGTTACAAATCAGTTCCTTCAGGATTAGGTTCCTCTTGAGAGAATATGTTGCTATAAAATCATCTTGCAATTGGGTATCCCATGAGATGTTCTAGAAAGCATCACCAACTCAGGCTTATTAAGCATGAGTGATGAGAAGACATGGGGTACATGTGTGAAAACAGAACCTACAAGGAATGCCTTTGTCAGGACTCAGAGAATTAATGGTACTGACAGAGATGTGAGAGAGGTTTTTAGCAGCACACATATATGCATGCTCAAAAATTTGATCCCCACAGCATCTCCATGAGGTTGGAGTTAGCCGCTCTGAGCCTTGACATACATATCTGTAAAATGGGAATAAGCCACTAACCATGGTCACATATTAATAGCTAATAAGTGGTGAGACGAGCTCCATGTCTTATGTAGTATTCATATATATGTGTCTCATCTACTCTTCACATTTTTTTCTTTAATCCGGGAAAGTGTTTGCTCCAGGTACAATTGCAAGTCTGTATAGATCTTACAATTACAGCAACCTTTCCTGACTCCCTGACCCCTGCTGGAAGCCTTATCTAGGGACTTCATTCTCCCCGTGGTCTTTCTCTCAAGTATGTTCATAATTTTTAATAAGGTAGCAACCTTCCCACAAATATTTTCATGTCAGCCAGAAACTGTCACAGGCTGAACAAATTCATGCCCTAGCAACACCATTCTGGATAATAAAGGATTTTACCAAATATGGGAAGAATATATTCAGGTTGAGAGAGAAAATAGCTTTCCCACGAGTGAGGACCAAAGTAGTTTCCAAACTCTCTATAAAGTAATAATAAGATAGAGCTATAACATCAGTTTATATAGGATAAATTGGTATATGGCAAATTGCTTATCTACAAAGAGCTGTGATTATTCACTAAAGAGAAGGGGCTTGTCTTCGTTGGGAAAATCCCCCAGTTGGGAGTTTCACAGACCTGAGATTGTTCTCTTATTTTCTGGTTTCCTGGTCTTGGGCTGATTATTTAGCTTTTCTTAACCTCAGTTTCTTTATTTGCCACGTAGCAATAATGACACCAAGATTTTTGGGTTGTGGTAAGCATTAAGTGAGGGAATAAGTGTGGAGCTCTCACTGTAGTGCTTCAAACGAAATGAAAGTAGCCAGCATTATTGTTAGAGTAAGTATGGAAAAAATACTTTCAGACTCAGAAGTCATAAAACCACTTTTCTCTAAATGTACATTTTGGCTCAGATGATTTCCTTGTTCGCTCTCTCTCTCTCTCTCATTTTAATATATTGCCTATCTTCCAAGGTAAAAACAATGCAAATTTACAAATTCCAGTTTATAGTTTTCTAAAAAGCTCAAATTCCCAAATTTCTAGGGAGGAACTGAGGAACACAAATCAAACAAGATTCCCAGAGACACACCTGGGTCTCTCAACTTTGAACTTGATGACAAAGCTAAAAGATGGCAATGCATGTCTCTCCTTTATTCCTAGAACTCACCTTAGCGACAAAATTTGCCTTTGGACTTTTCATCAGAGCAGGTGCCACCAGATCCACAAAACAGATTTTGGTTAAGGGAGTTGGTCCAAAGTAAAAAATAACATCTGTGGAATCTCATGAACTTTTCTCAGCAAAAGTCTTTTTTTGTACAGAAGAGCCAAGTGTTTTCCTCAGGGTGCAGTACAGAGGAGGCCCAGGTTCTGAATCCCTAATGATCTCTTCAATGCTGTTTTTCCCTTTTGTGTTTTTCAGGTACTCTCCCCTGGGTATCGCCTGCCTGATCTGTGGGAAGATCATTGCAATCAAGGACTTAGAAGTGGTTGCTAGGCAACTGGGGATGTACATGGTAACAGTGATCATAGGCCTCATCATCCACGGGGGCATCTTTCTCCCCTTGATTTACTTTGTAGTGACCAGGAAAAACCCCTTCTCCTTTTTTGCTGGCATTTTCCAAGCTTGGATCACTGCCCTGGGCACCGCTTCCAGGTAGAGAACAAAAGAAATCACCTTTCTCTTTGCTCACTCTTTTGCCCTCTTTGCCATTTCTCGTTTCTCAAAACCCTCCCATCACAAAGTTCAATAAGAACACTTGGCACACATTACTAAGATCTTTTGGAAAAGGCGAATGCTTTGAATTTTTGTCTCCTTCTAGGAACTTCTGAGCCTTCTGGTGAACATTTTTGCTGATTTGCAACTATATTGGAAACATGATCTCACATTAAATTTTTCAGATAAATGCATGCTATTTGTTTGCATGCCTAATTTGCCACTTATATCATTAGTTTAGTTTTAAATGTTTTCTAAAGGAAGTGTAACAGGATATTTTTCAATAAACATTTCACCTGTGATTTGGAAAATGCTATCAGAAAATATTACTCTTTGAAGATTTTGGTAAATAAAATTTCAAAAGTAGGAGAAGCAGCTTTTACAAAGTAAATGGTATGTTAGGTGAGACTTTTTCTAACAAACAAAATTCAGCCAAGTCTTTGACCTCGACACGAACCTCTAATGGATTATTTTTCCCCAGAGTTAACTTGGCATTGATGAAGAATCAGTTCCCCCTTTATTACTTAGTTCCAGTGCCTAGAAAGCCAAAGAGGACCCCAGAGATATGTAGAGAAAAATCATTTTTTGGACTATCATCTTGGACTGAATCTAACAAAAACAACCCAAAAAATGAACAAGAAGAAATACGTAAGAAACGTCTTACAATTGGGTTGGGCGCAGTGGCTCATGCTTGTAATCCCAGCACTTTGGGAGGCCTCGGCAGGCGGATCACTTGAAGTCAGGAGTTCGAGGCCAGCCTGGCTAACATGGTGAAACCCCGTCTCTACTAAAAATACAAAAATTAGCCAGGTGCGGTGGGGGGCGCCTGTAGTCCCAGCTATTCGGTAGTCTGTGGCAGGAGAATTGCTTGAACCTAGGAGGCAGAGGTTGCAGTGAGCTGAGATTACATCATTGCACTCTAGCCTGGATGACAAAGTGAGGCTCCATCTGAAGAAAAAAAAGAAAGAAAGAAAGAAAGAAATGCCTTACAATTGAGAGTTTTTAAGACTAGTGTTTTACTTTCAGCTTGCAATCATTGTTTTATTTCTGCACATATGTCCTTGGGTCACAAAACTAAGACTGAATCATAAAACAGGTGGCAGGAAGGCAAGCAAATTCTGAAACCCATAGCTCATCATTCAGGTCCTTGTTGCAGAACCTGTGCCCATGCACTGCTAGGGAGGTGCCACTCCATGACACAGCAGGGCCTGTTGCTCCACGGCTACTGAGCAGGCAGTCAGGTTTCCCTTAAGCGACCTAACAGACCAATAATGCCAACCACCTGGGAAGCCAAATTAAATTTCCATCTTGCAAATCAATGAGGATTCAGTCTTAGTAGAAAATGGGGTTTCAGACAAAGCTGGAATATATACAATCTTAAGGATCTAGATTCTTCACCCAGTTTCCGAAGATGAAGGAAAACACTTCAAAATTTCCTTCTTGGTTTTATAAATTTCCCATGACTAAGTATCTCTATCCATACAGATCTCCACTTGAAGAAAAAGAGAAAAAAAAAAAAAAACCAACCTGGTTTAATTTTATTTTTGTTTTCTGGTTATAAGCCTGGTATCTCATACTTTATCTCATACCAGGCTCATAACCAGAAAACAAAAATAAAATAAAATTTCTGCAGGCTCATTATGAAAAAGTTCAGGCAGTGAATACAATTTTGAAGAAGAAAATGAGCTTTGCCAATTATTCTATCATCCGGTGATAACTGGTCGTAACTTTTTAATTAGTCTTTAGTTACATATCTTTCAAGTTCTTACTATGTTTATATATATATTGTTTTACAAATAGCTATTTTTTTATTGGTCAACATATCATAAAGTTATATCTATTGCAATAGACTTTACTACCATTTTTTAAACCGCATAATAATGCACTGTATGTACTACAATGCAAACCCCACCCCGTCCTAGCCACAGTGATGTACATTTAAGGCATGTCTATTAAACAGGGCTGTGACAAACATCCTTACAAATACATCCCTGCAAGGTTGTATGATGATTCCCTCAGGATAAGTGGAATTTCAGAGTCAAATGGTATGCACATTGATGGTTTTGAAGCACGTTACCAGATTGCTATTCAGAAAAATTTATTATCTTATGTTCCCATTAACTGGGGTTTGAGGGTGTGCCCATCCCCGCTTACTTACCAGCTCTGGATATTACCAGTCACTTTAATGCTTTCCAGTCCTATTAGGTGAAAAGTAATCTCATGCGATATGCATATCTTTCCTTCTCCTTCCCTTCCCCTTTCCCCTGCCTTGTGAATCATTCATGAACTTGGTCATTTTCCTGTTGAGGTATTCGTCCCTTCCTGATTGATTTTTAAGCTTTCTTTTTGTATAAGAATATTAGCTCATGTGTTACAAGTTGCAAATAATCCTCCTCTTCACTTGACATTTGTCTTAAAAATTTACTGTGCTTTTGCCTCTAGAAGTTTTAAATTTGTACTTAGTCGAAGCTATCAATACTTTTCTTTAGAATTTAGAATTTAGATTTTGCTTAGGAATAGCTTCTCCAAGTTAATACGATATGACTGTTTATTTTCTTCCAATACCTTTATGGTTTAGATCTTTCAACTATTTCAAAAATATTAGTATTATTTTCTTTTGAATGACTAGACCATCATTTCAGTAACTTTATAAGACAAGGTGAATCTTAAGGGGATTTGCAATGGCCCAAATTTGTATTTAAATCAGAGACAAATGCTCAGATTATCCAACCAAGGCTGCTAATATTAGACCAATTTCTTCCCCTAACCCTGTATTTCATTTGAAAAAAAAAATGTGATTTTAATCTTTAGTTAAAATGTGGTTTTTGCCTGGATGTGGAATTTCTTTTTTTAAAAGGCCATGTGGCATGAGTCATGTACCGAGAATTAACTGAAGGTTTCTTTGCCATCATGGTCACAGAGAAGAAAAAAAAATGTAAAACCCAGGGACAGCCCACAAAATATCCTTCCTGCCTCTTCCGCCCTTGTACAGAATAAAGATGTTGAGGGTAGTTGAACGGCTTTTCTCGATGGTTCCAGAGGCTGGTGTCAGGGAGGAAAAAGGGAGGGGGGTGGCCTGAGACTGACCTGTCTTCAGCCCTCCAACTTCAGTGCAGGCTGTTAAAACTAATATGTAAAAAACAAAAGAAGCATTTCAAATATCGGACAGTTATTATTAGCAATATTTGAAGGCCGTCATATGGCCATTGAGGCAGGAGCCAAAAAAGCAATGTCAGAATGTCAGCCCGTCCACACAGGAAAGCTTGAAATTAAAATTCTCAAGTCCTAGTTTGATTGGGTGAGTGGGTGTTTTAAGACATAAAGCCTGTCCAGTAGAGAAACAGAGGATATTTTTATACTTACCAATCATTTTTCCCAATCTACTTAATTGTCCAAAGACCATTTGGTGACGTTTTGGAAAAATGAATGCAATAATAAATATAAATGTATTCCAGCAATCCCAGAAGTGTCCTTAGATTTGAGAATCCTTGCAATCGAGAATCCTGGCCACCAACCACAACTGAGCAGTCATCTCAGACCAGTCCTGGTGTCCTGGCAACCCTTCGAAAGGGCCCAGGAAAGGGTGGGGTAAGAGGAAGAAAGGGACACTGACTTCTCATTAAGACAGCCAGCCAGGTCTGATGGCATCCTCTGCATGCAAATGAGGCCAGGCTCCAACTTTGCCCTGGGTTTGCAAGATTTTAGTTATGAGATGGCCCCCAACAAACAATTCTTCTTCCTACCCCAGACCAAGAAGGAGGCATGAGACAGACCCCTGACTTGAAATCACAAAGAATGTTCTGGTAAGAGAAATCTGGCTCTCCTGAGGTTGTTTTAGGAGCTTGTGGGCCAGTGGTTTGATAAGATGCACATCTGGGCATCCCTAGTTTTAGGGCTTCTGATTCGTTGGTTCTGGATAGGCCCTGGAATCTCCATTTCACTTAGCTTCTCTGGAGCAGATGGTCTTCTCCCACTCTCTGAGAAACCAAGACCTCTACAGGGATCTATGTCCAGATTGGTCACTAATTCTGGCCAGTAGAAGGAGGAAACTTTGACAAAAGCTGTAAGTGCAAGAGAGAAAACACCTCCAAATGTTGTCTGCATTGCAGATTTTCTAATCCACTTTGCTAAAGTTTAAATAGAAAAAAATCAAGAGGATGGACCATGAAGCACTTCCATGGCAGTCTGAGTGTTCTGCATTGCTTTCTACATTACTTAAACTTTGCAGCAAATCCACTCACCCTCCCATGCACTTCTATCCACATGGAAATAATATTCTGGCCTTTAGCAACCCTTATTGGTTATTGGTCTCCAATTTTGAAGACGTACGAACGAACATGTCAGGAATTCTGGCCTTTCAGGCTGGGTCATGTGGTCACGAATCCACATCCCAGGCCTGGGAGGAGTGGGGGTGAAGTCACTTCATATTTAGTCTCCGATTTGCTATTGAGCACATGCTTTCCTGCTCCATGTCATTGAGGTGACTGTAGAATTGGCTGATGAGCATATATCAGGGTGTTGGACTATCTGTGAGGTTCCCCAGTGAATTGCTTGAAGCTCAGGTTCATGCTGAAGGGTGCTGGACATGTTTGTTGTTATGGAAATTAGCAAGCCCAGCTCAGGGCAATTTCCCAGGGCTAAATGCAATCCATTCAGTCATTTTATCGGAAACTGCATTTCTAGCATGAAATTATGGGTTATTCAAAAATTCCTCATCCCATTTTGCTGTTGATAGCTGATTCTTTTCTGACATAGCTGTTTTTTTTTTTTTTTTGTAACCCAATTAAAGTGGGCAATCAGATGCACTTCAATATTGAATACAAGATGGAAACAGTGGCCAAAAGAAAAAATCTTCAAGCTCTGAGTATATCTCCAAAACCAGAACCAACGAAAATATTTTGCTGCCTATTAGTGTCTTAATAAGATTGAATTTGAGCCTCCAACTCACCAGTTTTTAATCTGGCTTTTTTGCATGTCACATTGCTTGATTGACACAAAACAAGAAAAACTAAGGATGCAGTGGCATTCCAGTTTATGTATCGTCCTGCTTCTCTAAAGTGGACATAACCCTGTCTCTCTCTTTCTCTTTGTTGTCAGTGCTGGAACTTTGCCTGTCACCTTCCGTTGCCTGGAAGAAAATCTGGGGATTGATAAGCGTGTGACTAGATTCGTCCTTCCTGTTGGAGCAACCATTAACATGGATGGTACAGCCCTTTACGAAGCGGTGGCCGCCATCTTTATAGCCCAAATGAATGGTGTTGTCCTGGATGGAGGACAAATTGTGACTGTAAGGTGAGGAGGGTGGGATAAAACACAAAACAACCTGTTTCCCCTCCACACTAACTCCATGTGACAGAGGCCACTTGAATTTCATTTCTGCTGGTGGAAGACAATGAAGGTAATAAAAAAAGAAGATTTATTGGCAGCCTTCAAAAGAAAAAGATTGTGACAAGAAAGAAGACTCTTATTAATACCTCCTGTTTGTATTGCACATGTCAACTTGCTTTAGAAATTGGATATTATTTGATTTTTAGCAATCCTGTGCTGTAGGCAGGGTAATTTCTTTGCCCATTTAATAGACAAAGAAACTCAGGCACCCAGAGGCATGGTAGTTTGTCCATGGCTGCAGCATGGCTGTAAGTGAGGCCAACATCAGTAATGATTTGGCAGGACTGTAACTGAGGCCATCAGCTGACTCTGGATCCAATTTTTGTTTCACTAAAATATGCTCCCTTCAATATTCCATCACCAGAGGGTAATGGCAGAAATTACAAAATACTGGAAGAGATTCCTCAATATGACATATAAGATTTTATTACAAATAAATAGCACATAGTTTTGTTTTTACTAAAGCTATTTTTATTTAAATGTATTCATCATTTTAACAATTCAGAAAGAACATTTTCCTAAGAGATCGTTAAAAATGCATTGCCTCACCATAAACTTAAAGATCACGCCTACTAGCCAAGCCAACACTTCAGTTTCTTGCTTATAGGTTAAGTCATTGAAAATATCAGCCTTCAACCCATTCAATGTTATATTGACATTACAGCATGAAATAAAGCTTTTTGCAATCATCATTTTAATATTATCACTCCCAACCCATCTAAATGCTTCAATTAAGCCAGAAGCCAATTTCTACCTTAACTTATGTCATATCCCTACTCTCAGTCTCAATTTCCTCATCTATAAATAAGGAAGGTATTCATAATTTGGGGCTAAAAGTTGGTAGTTCATGGATGGACTCCCAACCCAGAGTGTTGCTTTGTTTGCCTTGAAATATATTGTAAAAGATTAGAATTTCATCCTCTTATAAGACAGCTGCGCTTCAGTTTCCCACAGTCTCCCCTGCTCCCTATTACTTATGCCTGGCCTGCTGCACCTGTCACCGCAGCTTAGCCCTTTAAGACAATGGAGTTGGTCAATCTTGGACTCAAAAATTTATGTTTTATTTCCCCTCTCAGATTCTATGTGATCAGAAAACATAGGGAGTAAGTGGGTAACATTCTGTGTGACAGATATACTTGTAGTAGAAAGAGAATTCCAGATATTAGAACAGCCAAGGCCTGGGTGATTCACTTTAGGAAATGAATGAGGTAGACACTGGAATACACTTTCATCCTCCATGATGATAATCACTCCACTCTTTAGTTCCTCTGAGGTGGCAGACTCTTTCCATACATTGCTTTGAACATGCCCAGCAGTCCTGAAGAGAAGGAATAGTCATTATTCCCGTTTTACAGAGGAGGCATGTGAGGCTCAAAGAAATTATCTGACAAAACTAGGTCTCATGGCTATGGGTGCCAGAGGCACAAGTCAAATTTCTATTCCACAGTTTACCTCTTCCAACCACAGGTCATTTCTTCTTTCTGACTATGACTCAAAAAAAGACATTAGAATAGTGTTTTTATTGACTTTTTCCATTGGACACTAGAAGGGGCAATCGTTTTTGGGTTCAAGCTAAGGCATTAGCCTCTTTCTCCCACTTCAAACCCCAGGGAGCACTGTCAATCTCTATATTAGAAACTTTGGTAATAATCTGGTGTCTGCTTGGTTCATGTTATTCAACAGCCGATTCTCTGGTAGGCCTTTAGTGGGCTAGGGCCATTTTAGGAGATCTCTCCTAAGAGGCCGTGTCCATTTGGGTCTGATGCCTCTACATGCTCAGGCTTTTTAAAAGTCCAAGCTCAGGGACCACCCAGTGTCTGTAGCAGTGCTGGCAATTTCCTCTAATGATGTCCTCTATGTGTTCTAGGGGCTGATATTGCCATGGAATGGCCACTTCAGAGCCTGTGCTTGATCTGTCTAGCTCTGAGGTATTCAACCAGCTCAAGGACATTTTTGTTAAAACACAGCTTTCTCCTCTCTCCTTCTAACCATTCCAGAAGATTTAGTGAATATCCCATATGCATCTAAGTTCACTTTAGCAACTCAGTCAGCAAATAGAGAAAAGAAAAAATTCACCATGTTTAATACACACACACACACACACACACACACACAATATGAAAACATGAAGTAACAGTCACGTTTATTTAATCAGCTAGAATGTATCATCTGAAATGTCTCCCAGTGGTTCTCTTGCTAAATTATCTCACCTTATACATAGATAAGGAAACAGAGGCTCAGAGAATAGATCACACACAGCCATCTAGAGGAACAACTACAATTTAAGTTTCCAAATGCTGGCGTATGCTTCCATTTATTTAACTTGTGATCCTAGAAACAGCCCTAAAAAGTAGATATTGGGTTCTATATTTACCGATGGAGAAAATGATGATGCACAGTAAGTTGAGGTAACTGGGCCAGGATCATGCTGTTTGTAACAGGCAGAAATGGGATTTGAACCCAGGCCACCTTACTCTGGGGTTTGTGTTTTTAACCATTACACACACTGCCTCCACTATACTATACTGTTGGGTTGCAAAATAATAATTTATATATATATGAAATAAAATCTTCACAACCACCCTATGAATTATATACTATAAGGGAGCCTCAGTTTCCTCATCTGCATAATGCAAACAATAACAAATTCTAGGGTGGCTGAGAACCTGATGCCTAGCTTATAGTCTCTTATGAGTATGAGCCAGGCAACAGTCAATAAATGTTAGCTTCTATTGTTATTATTGATGTCTAACAAAATACACAATACTCCTAGAATATTAAAGAAAAACGTGGCTGTGACATCATGAGTACCATGATGTTACTGACAATGGAAAATATACTTCAGGTCAGAAGATCAAGCCTTTCAAAATTATGTCCTAACAGATATCACGAGACTACTAACCTCCTTTGCTTTAAAACTCAAAGACGAAGAGGGCTTCTTAAGAAAGTCTTTTGCCAAGCAAAGGTAATTTCTGGTCTCTCAACTCTTGGTCTTGATGGTAACCATATTTTCCATTAAGTTCCCACTATTAGATGGGAACTTACAGATGGGAGAATGGACCAGTGAGTGATTGAATTTGTGCTTAAATTCTATAAATTTATCTACACAGGGTTTGTTTTATATTAACTGATACTACTGAGCATTTTCACTGGACAAAAGATGAGTTTGACCATATACATTTAAATCTCTGGCCCCTGGGTGTGTTCAGTCAAATCCTCCTGAACTGTAGACACCACAAGGGCTACCTCTGGGGCACCCACCCACCACGGGTGTATCTACTTCATGCCTGCAGTTTGTTTGGAGGAAAATAGCCAAATCTATCTTCAGTCTGCGCTTCCAAGTAAAATTTTCATTTCTCTCCTTTCACTGCATGTAGGAAAATAGTGACTAGAAATTCTTAGCATTTTTATTAATTCATAGAATTTTCAGTGTAGGGAGGGATCAAGGCCATCAAGGACAAACATGGCATTGAAATCAAGCAGACCAGTGTTCAAATCCCAGCAGACCATGTTCAAGCTGTGTGACCTAAGTTTCTCCACCCATCCTACCTGTGTTTTCCTCATGGTGAAAGCAGGTGTTACCATATATGTCCCTTGCAGGGTTACTGTGAGGTTCTGCTCTGATATTGTGTGTCTAGTATCTTAACAGCTTCCAGGAACCCTAGAGAAGTGAGCCAGGGGAGTGGACGGCCAGGCAAAGCAGAAAGCAATGAGGGATGCAGGGAAAATCACTGCCCAAGGAGCTCTTGCAGGGCTTAGAATTCCACACACAGAGACTGTGCCCACTGGAGGGTGAGGGTATTATTAGGAACGAGAGGGGAAAGCAACTTCCAAGAAGAACTATTTTTCTAAGACTTTGTCTCACACAACCAAAAGATAACCAGATAATGGTAATGTTAGCCACAGTGCAAAGGGATGTGCAAGAGTGACTCAGAGCAACTGATGCTGTGAATAAAACAGTCAAGGTCAAGACTGTTGGAACTTGGGGAGTTCCCCTTCCCTGGTGTTCTGTCTGTTTGGGAAACAGTTGAGAATTCCCATCTTCCAGCTCTCAGGGCTTTAGGGAAGTTTTCATTGCAAAGCAGCTGGGTCCTGTCCAGATTTCTTGATAAGAAAAACAATTCACATTCACTGGGTGGGGGGGGGGGGGGGGAGTTGCAATGTGCCCAGCCTTTGCAAGTGCATTTTAATTTATTAGCTCCTGAAAGCGTCTGACCACCCCATGAGAGAGACACCATTCCTATCTCCTTTTTATAGATGAGGAAGTCAAGGCACAGAGAGGTTAAGTTGCCTGTAGTCATGTGGTTAAGTGGCAGAGCTGGAATTTGAACTCAGGTTGTTCAACTGCAGAACTTTCACGGCTGAGCACTCCACACTGTACCTCCTGTGACCCAGATGGACAAGGAAATTGGAGTGCTCTGAGCCTTGACACCATGAAGGGGGAGGGGAAGGGTATGGTTGGGGGGTCTGTAGATCACACCCAGGGCAAGTGTGTATGCAAGGATGGGCCTAAACCTGGGAAGGATGGCAATATGGGAAAAACAGCTCAAACCACAGGCTCTCCAGGGGCCTTAACCTTCCAAACGTAAGATTAGGTATATTCAGCGATAAGACCCCAGGATTCTGTGCTTGGTCAACTGATGGCCTGGATTTAGTTGAAACAATTTGAGAGGCTGCCTCTCAGCTCATAAAATTTCTAGGATTTTGTAACTACAAAGAAAGCAGTCCCCCTTACCTTTTGGCACCCACAAAAACAACTTGGGAATCCATATTTCCAAAGTACTCTTGGATATTTTGATATGACATTTTGATATGACAGCTTTGTACAAATGGCATCCAGAAAAGAGGAAAAAGAGTCACTGCCCTTTGCCGGACCACAGAGACTCCCTGGTGTCAGGACAGGGCACTTGAACTCCAGATTAACCCTCTCCCAGAGACAAACTTCAAAATGGTGCTGGGTGTGGCCCTGGCATTGCTTGGAAAGAACTGATGAGATGCTTCAGAAGGAAAGCGTCCCTTTCTTTCATTATCATTTCTTGGCATCCCCTTTCTGAATAATGTATTTTCCAGCCCATGGTGAGGCATCCAGGCGCCTGACGCTTAGTGTCATTTGGAATCTGTTGATTTGTTTCCCTGATGTCCAACTCAGTTGGGTCTGGATATTTGCTATTCTGAGTTCTCATGTTAACCTTGGCAATGGCCTTCTTAGACCCTTGCCACATAGTCCAAAAGCCTCTGGTGCTCACAGAGACATAAAAGCGTAAGCAGAAATGAATGCAGTTGTGTTCCCATGGGAGGATTAAGGGTGATTTGTTTTTATCTTTAATATTTCCTTGTGTGCTTTTAGAGCCACGCTTACCTTATTTGAGCCCTGTGATATATTAGACTAACTGGATAGCATGATGGGAATAAGGCTCCAATCCATGAATTTATAAGCTCACATCATAGTTGAGCAGAACCCAAATAGGCCTTAATCCTTAATTCCTGGATCTTAGTACTTTAGATTTCTCTATTCCTTGGTGGAGAGTATGGGGTGGGGGTTGGGGGGGTGAATTTTATGGCTGCAGGAAAATTAGAGCTTAAAATTGCCAGGGTTGGTTTTGCTAAGATTCTTTCCATTTCCATGACCTGGACTTCTCTGTTCTCATAGCCTCACAGCCACCCTGGCAAGCGTCGGCGCGGCCAGTATCCCCAGTGCCGGGCTGGTCACCATGCTCCTCATTCTGACAGCTGTGGGCCTGCCAACAGAGGACATCAGCCTGCTGGTGGCTGTGGACTGGCTGCTGTAAGTGTCTGTGGATGGGGTTCTGCTGGGACTGTGAGTACTGCCTCCCAGGGATGGACAGGTGGCAAGGTTGCAACCAAGATCTTAGCTAATCCCCATGGCAACTCCCTCACTCTTCCTTCCTCCTTCCCGCTCACATCTACTGAGTACCTATTTGAGAACCAAAGAAGAAAAAGATGAAATATTTGAAGGCGTCACAGTCTAGTGGAGGAATCAGATAGATTATGACACAAGGTTAAAAGTACAGTAATAAGGAACCAGCTACTGATGCGTTCAAAGAATCTCAGAACATTATATTGAATGAATAGAGCCAGGCACAAAGGAGTATGTACTGTATGATTCCATTTATATGAAGCTCTAAGAAAAGACGATGTACCACATATCAATAGAAAGAGATCAGTTGGGGCTGGGTGCGGTGGCTAATGCCTGTAATCCCAGCACTTTTGGAGGCCGAGGCAGGTGGATCATCTGAGGTCAGGAGTTCAAGACCAGCCTGGCCAACATGGTGAAACCCCATCTCTACTAAAAATACAAAAAAATTTAGCTGGGCGTGGTAGCATGCGCCTATAATCCCAACTACTCAAGAGGCGGAGGCAGCAGAATTGCTTGAACTCGGGAGGCGGAGGTTGCAGTGAGCCGAGACTGTGCCACTGCTAGAGGACAGAGTGAGACTCTGCCTAAAAAAAAAAAAAAAAGAAAAAAGAAAGAGATCAGTGGTTTCTTAGGGCCAGGTATAGGGGGATAGAGATTAACTGGGAAGGAACACAAGGAAACCTTTGGGAGTGACAGAAATGTTCCATATGCGTAGGTGTGCACAGGTGTCTACATTTGTCAAAACTCTTCAAACCACGCACTTAAAATGGGTACGTTTTGTTGTATGTAAATTACACTTCAATAAAGTGATTAAAACATAGCACACACATAAAACCACAGTGATAGAGAGAGGCCTTCATCCCAGTCAAGAATGGAAGGACAGAGCGGAGAATATCAAGAAACATGAAAATGGTTACTGAATTTGAGTGTTCACTAGGTGCCAGCTACTAGACTGAGCACTTTACATCTTCCTTTTTAACAACCTTGAAAGTTACATGTTATTATTCCCACTTTATAGATGAGGACACTGAGGTTTATAGAGGTAAAGAGACTTAGAAATGGACAGATATTCGACCCTGGGTCAGCCTGCCTCTGGAGCCTGACAAATTCTTGTTTATGGTCACATTCAAGCTTCTAAAGGCAGTGGTAGCTGAGCTGAATCAATAGGTAAAAGTTTCTCAGGTGTATGTAGGGAGATGGGGAGACAGGACATTCCAGTCACGGCCAGCCTGCACAAAGGCACTGAGGCTACCAGCAGTGTGAGGATGTACAAGTGGTCTGGTACTCTTGGAGGCAGGGGGTGGTGAAAGGTGAGCAAGACGGACATCCTCAAAGGCCATGCAGAGAAACTTGAACTTGACCATGTATGGTAGTTCAGCTACCTTTCCCAGTGAAGGACATTTTCCTCATGTAGAAAACTCACTGCCCGTTCACAAAGGTGGGAAAGTCTAACCAGATGGTCTTCGATAAGGGGGTTGTAATGGATCCCCTCTAAGTGCCCACTTGGGCTTGGATGTTCTGTGAGATGTAATCTGATGCCTCCTGTCCAGCACTGGAGTTAAATGATAGGGCCTCTGGCAATGCCAGTCTTCAATGTCAGAGGCACAGAGTGACAAGTGCTGGCCCAGAGTCCCAAGGCCAAAGTGCCCACATTTATTTTTCAAACTGCCTGACTTGCTAGTAGCAAATTTTCTGACATTTATTGGCATTGATTTTAAGAGCCAGAAACCACATTTTTCTTTTTTTTCAGAAGGAGTCTTGCTCTGTTGCCCAGGATGGAGTGCAGTGGTGCGATCTTGGCTCACTGCAACCTCTGCCTCCTGGGTTCAAGCATTTCTCCTGCCTCAACCTCCTAAGTAGCTGGGACTACAGGCATGTGCCACCACACCCGGCTAATTTTTGTATTTTTAGTAGAGACAGGGTTTCACTATGTTGGCCAGGCTGGTCTCAAACTCCTGACCTCAAGTGATCAGCCCACCTCAGCCTCCCACAGTGCTGAGATTACACGGGTGAGCCACTGTGCCCAGCCTCAGAAACCACATTTTGTGGACTTGAGTTTGTTGCTCCTTCTCACTCCCACGCTTCCAAAGAGAGGAAAATGCAAGTGGCTGAAGGGAGGGACAGCTGGGAAGTCTAAAAAGAAGCCTGACTTTTCCATAAGATGTGCCTGCTGTTGGTGCAGACAACAGGGCTTAGGTTAGAAATAAGAAGTGCCCAGCACTTTGGGAGGCCGAAGCAGGCAGATCACCTGAGGTCGAGAGTTCAAGACCAGCCTCAACAACATGGAGAAACCCCACCTCTACCAAAAATGCAAAAAAATTAGCCAGGTGTGGTGGCGTATGCCTGTAATCCCAGCTACTTGGGAGGCTGAGGCAGGAGAATCACTTGAACCTGGGAGGCGGAGATTGCAGTGAGCTGAGATTGTGCCATTGCACTCCAGCCTGGGCAACAAGAGTGAAACTCCATCTAAAAAAAAAAACAAAAAAAAACCGGAAGTAAGAAGTGCCTCCCTGAACAGAATCAGTTCAACTTGGGAGGGCTGCAAGGAAGGCCATGGATTTTGCTGACTGGCTCCTTGTTCATCAGAAAATGCTCAGGAAATACCTTTAGCGGAAGGTGACAAGCAAACAAAATAGCCTCATCTCTGTCTCTGCCAGTCTCTCAGGAGGTGGTAGTGGCGTCCCTACCTGCTAGCTTCGTTGTTCTCTGTGTCCTATATTGGCCCCAAGGGGCAGCCTTTCTCATGACATCTGTTCAGACGAGGCAGCTGAGAGTCAATGGTGGTGTATGGGTGGGAAGGATTGTGAGAGAAGGGGATGAAGGATACAAAGGAATGGGGTAGTCCATGGATGGAAGGGGGACAAAGGGGAAATAAAGACATTGGCAGTGGTCTAGAGACAGAGCAAATAGTAGCAGCTCAGTAAATGTGAGCTACTCTTAACCACATAGTTGCTGTGTGATAATTAGGGTCCTTCCACATGAAAAGAAAGACGAAGGAAGTCATGTAAGTTCTGCTGGCTTTCACTATGGCTTGTTGCTTACTTAAACCCTTGACTCTTTGCCTCTCAAGTCTTTTCAATGCTTGTTGTCATTGAGGGTCCCTCGCCTGCTGCAACAATATTGCCTCATTTTTTTCTTGGGCTTATTTCCAAGGCTTTAAACCACCATGAGAAATTCATCTTTTTAAAAAATATTATTATAGAGGTTGCCCCCCATTATAATACAAATGCCTTTGAGTGGAAAAAAGTGCACTAATATGATCAGGAGTGAGGAAAAGGGGCTGATATTTGGTGGGTACTGCAATGTCTTTACATCTGCCTCCATTTAATCCTTAAGGTGCCCTATGCTGTATTTCCAGATGAGAAAACTGGGAATCAGAAGGGTTGAGTCTTTTGCCTGATGCACAGCAGAGCTTGTATGGCCAGGTCAGGACACTTCACCCAACTCCACACAGCCTCCTAATTTGTACTAAGCGTTCTAATAGTCGGGAGGAGGAGCAGAGAGGCCCAGAGTTAGAAAGGTTGGAGAAGACACACTTATTAGGGCCACCCATTGGGCTATGGTTTGAATATTTATCCAGTCCAAAACTCATGTTGATGTTTAATTGCCATTGTAACAATATTAAGAGGTGGGACCTTTAAAAGGTGATTATGTCGTGAAGGCTCCACCCTCATGAGTGGGGTTGGTGCATTATAAAAGGGTGAGTTCAGCCCCTTCTTGCCCTCTCTTTGTCTTTCTGCCTTCTGCTGTGTCATGATGCAGAAAGAAGGCCCTTACCAGATACCAGTTTCTTGATCTTGGATTTCCCAACCTCCAGAATTCTGAGGAAGTAAATTTCTGTTCTTTATAAATTACCCAGTCTCAAGTATTTTGCTATAGCAGCACAGACTAAGACACACCTGATTCTGCATGCTAACCAGAGAAATATTTTTGACCTATTTTTTTCTTCTCTCAGCATGAAAATAAAACAAATAGACTCAATGAGGACAAATGGGGTACAATCAACGTCTTGGCCACCCTTAGAATTCAAGTCCTCCAGCCCCAGTGGGTCTGCCATTGTGGGTCCTGGTCCTTCTTGGCAGTCATTTGTTTTCAAGCCTGTTGGATGCGAGTCACTTCATGAAACATTCAAAACCCTACCTATTTCTGACCTAAATGTTAGCAAATGAAATAGGAGGGCTGGGTCCTCCCAGATCACCCCATGCAGGTGCTCACATGCTTACACTTGCAAAGGAAAGCAGAGCGTCCTAACTCCAGGGCTGAAGTGTGTCAGCAGGAGGGAGTTGGCTGAATTTTTTTTTTTTTAAAAAGGATGATACATTTGGATTAACTATATTGATGAAATCACATAAGAGAAAACCCTATCCTAGGCTGCAGCTGGGAAGAAAGGAGCAAATGAAGAGCTGTTATCCAGTTCTGGGGCTCTGATCTCAAATGGAGGGAGGAGTGTGATCAAGGGAAAGAGAGTCTAAGAGGCAGGAGCCCTTGGTCTGAGCTCTGCACTTACTATCTATAGGACCTTGGGCAAGTGACTTGCTGAGCCTCAGCTACATCATGTGGAAAATGGGGCAATAACGTATCAGGTTGGAAGTAAGAGTCTAGGTTCAATGCCTTTGAGTACCCTTCTAGTTTTAAGACCTAGAGTAGAATTCTGCTGGGGATGAATGTTTGTATACAAATAAGCACGAGCATTCCTTTTAAGAGGAAAAGAAAAAGGAAGGGTAGAGGATCCTGGGAAAATGTGTGTAGCCGTTTGTAGCTAGGTCAGATCTGCTTTGAGTTAGTAATGGTGGCACATTCTTTCTCAACAGCAAGAGGAGTTCTGGAAACTAGCTCTTGGTTGTGAGCTCTGTGACTGTTGGGTGCTCATTAGTGTGTAAGTGGTGGTGGGGGCTAAGATGAGATGGGGTGCAACTGGCCATTCCCTAGATAAGTAGTCTGTGGAGGAAAAGCAGAGAAAAAGAAAAGGGGAAAACTTTTTTCCTCTTTAGCCAAGGTTTGTAAGCTTTCATAACTCTAGCAATTTTTCAATTTAAAACCAAACAAAGCCTACAGTGACATTTAGTGTGTCACAGTGTTTGCCAACTGCTGGAGACCAGCCAGCCTCGTTACTGCCCTCTAAGGCCTGGATGGTTTTCAACAGGCAGGCTTAGCTGCTCTGTAAATGTCATGGTGAAAACCAAGATTCTGGAGCCCCGAAAAATGCCGAGTCCCAGAGCACTGGATGGGTGGGACTGTTTAAAACCAGAACCTTCCCCTGGGTCTAGGAAGCCCTTTGTGTCAGGAGCCCTTGGCAGATATTTATAAGAGAACTTGCTGACACCCCAGTGTCTCTGAAGGACGCAGCGTGGAGTGGTAAATGGGGAGCCAATACCAGGAAGAGGTAATAAATAACTCTGTCTGGCTACAGGTGGCAAAAGGAAAATCAAAATAAAGTGAAATCCAAGTGGACCTATGGCCCAGTTCTCACATAAGACTCTGCTGGTGAGATCTTTTCTGGGCTCACATGTGCTAATTGGGGAATATAGTTGAGATGGCACTTGGAAGACCTCAAAGAGCCTCCACCCTCCAGGAGGGCTCTGAAACTCCTCCCATTAGCATTCCTCTCTGGAGAGAATAGAGCATTCATTCTCAAACTCGAGCATGCACCAAAATCTCCCAGAGATTTATCTGAGGTGGGGCTAGAGAATTGACATTTCTAACAAGTTCCCAGGTGATTCTGATGGTGCAATCTCCAGGGACTCTCCCTTCTAGAAGCAATGAACTAGAGACGGGAGGAAAACAGGAGTTTCTGATTGTGGGTATGTGAGCACCTCTACTTTTTTTTTGAGTTAGCTCTTGACAGTTGATGCATCCTTTCAGAAAAATAGGTTGAAAAGATACAGGATACAAATAGCTAATACTTAGTGAGTGCTCCTTAAGTGTTAGACATTGTTCTAAGCACTTGACATGGGCTCGTTTGAAAGTCACAGCAGATTATGAAGCAGCTAATAGTATTATCACTGTTTTACAGTTGAGAAAACAGGTTCAGAGAGAAGTCACTTATCCCAATTTAGTGGATATTAACTGGCTGAATTGGGGTTCACACCCAGATGATCTAGATATCCTTGGGTGTTCCAAGCATGCTCATCTGAGTTCTGCTGTTTTAAAAATTTAAGACACGCACATGCACGCGCGCGCGCACACACACACACACACACACACACACAAACTTAACTGACTTACCCTCCACTCGTGGCTGGTGCAAAACAAAACTAATTCCTACATTAACCGTTTCTTTGAAGATTTTAGGGGCTTATGTCTATCTTAGTCTTTTGCTTTGATTTCCCACTTCCACTGAATTCTCTTTTTTACATCTTATTTCCAGTCGTCATCAACCTCACCATGGAATGTGGCCCCTTTTCCACGAAGTCCTTTCCTCTCTCACCAAAGTGTCTCTGACTTGAGGCAGCATAATTGCAGATCAAGGTGGGATGGGGCAAGGCTATAGTTCTGCGCAGCAAAATCATTTTTGAATATATCACAGAATAAATGCGTGTTCATAGAAAAGGGAAGGACAAAGTTCAAAAGAGTAATAAAATGAAAAAGAAGTCATCTCCCCTTCATCTTCTGTTGAATCTCGTGTTATTTCACTGTTAATAATTTCAGGTAGCACAGAAATAAAATAAAAATGTAATGTTAGGCATCTCCTTTTCTAAAAAATCTTTTAGTATTCCCCACCCCTGGGAATTTCCCCTTGGGCCTCCTTGTTCTCCATCTTTGAATATTTCCCCAGCTCTCTGGACACCCCTCTCCTTTTCATCTGTAAAGTAATCTGAGCTCTCTGTGCCTCTCTCCTCATCCTGCTAGATCATGGCCTGCATCCTGACTTTTTACCACCAAAATATCCAACCAGATGTTTTACTAAACAAAAACCAATTGTGTCTCTTGCGCTAATCTGCTTTCAAGTCTTAAACTCACAATCCATCCTGGTCCTGCCCCTTCCACATACCAGCCTCCCCATTCTCCCCTGCCCAGCCTGTGCCATAAGTAAATGAAACATAGTCTCAGGCCTTGAAGAGCTTATAGTCTAGTAGTGGGGTCAGGAAATCCCAGTGGAGCCTGCTAGGTGCAAAAAGAAATGGATAAGATGTAGGGAGGAATAATAGAGAGAATGCTCTGATCCCCTTTTCACTTGGACTAAAAATGGTAAT
Source organism: Symphalangus syndactylus (assembly GCF_028878055.3). Classification (NCBI taxonomy): domain Eukaryota; kingdom Metazoa; phylum Chordata; class Mammalia; order Primates; family Hylobatidae; genus Symphalangus; species Symphalangus syndactylus. The sequence goes on from NC_072428.2 coordinate 21,068,922, forward strand.
ATAATGAGAAGCTTCTTCGGGGTCATATAAGCCTTATATATAAAAGATCCTTGGTGGAGGACCTCTTGGTTGACAGGCACTCAATACATGTTAGCAGTTATTATCTTCTCAACATGCTTGCAGGTGAGTATCCCTCTCCATATGTTACGAATGAGAAAGCTGAGCAGGACAGGCTAAGAAATCTTTTCTGCTTGAGCTGGGAGTGTCATCCAGGCTGGTATCTGGACTTCATGCTCTTAGCCAATGCTTACGTGGATCTCCTTTTCTTCCCTAACCCCATGTGACTTTAGCCCTTGAATGCCCAGAGCTGTGCCAGCCTTCCTCAAGTTTGGGGCCTCAAGTGACCCTTCTTCCACACCCTGCCCCTAAAGACAGTCCCTTGGCACCATGCATCCTGAGAGGCAGGTGCTATGTTTTGTTTCTGTCAATATTGAAACATATGAAATTGCCAATATTTGACCTTTTTGTATGGAAATAAATGGCAATTTCATATGGTTCAATCCAATGCAAGACACCAGATGAATTGTGGGTGACTCAGCTCCCTCAGCCCTGTTCTTCTCTGTAAACCAGGAGTTCCAGACGATTTCACATTTCCCTGTTGCAGGATTTAGACTGAGAGATGCAGATGAGAGAGAGTACCTTGGTACTTGTTTTTCTTCCAGTGAACCAGACCCAGTGACTCAGTGTGAAATAACTCAGTCAAGCCCCTCTCTCATTTTTGATTCCTGGTGATCTCTAAAGCGTAGCCGTGTCATCTGTAGAAAACCCATGAAATGCAAGATCTGCTTTCATCTTCATCCCCTTCTTTCAGTCCTGACACTCAGCGTCCAGACCCAAAGATGGCGTCACACACTCTAAAAGTTGTTTTTTACCAAGCCTTAAAGCTCCTGAGGGCAACACAAAAGACAGCGTTTCCTGAGTGGTGAGGGATGATTGTGAGAGAAAATGAAGCTCTGCCTGTGGAGAAACTTTCCACACATGAACCACAAACTCCCATGTCCTGCTTTGGGCCCGAGGTAAACTTCCCCAGAGTTGGTCAGACATTCCCCTGGCAGCCTCAAGGGTGTTCTGCCTTGCAGCATTTTCAGAAAGGAAGACCCATGCAGAGCAGCCATGACCTACCTCCTGGCTAGGCATCCTGGGAATCTTCCCAGAATGCCTTGTAGCAGAGAAACCTGGCATGAGAGGGCTCTGTATTCTAGTTTAATCCAAATTGACAGCTTTCTTTTTAACAGATCCCCTTTAATGTTCTGCCTTCTTACTTAGAAACCTATCTTCATAACCTTACCTTTTACTCCTTCCCTTCTGTATTGGTGGAATACCGTCCCTCCACCAAAGGAAATGGCCTTTATCTCCACTCTGGACTTCCATCCTCTCTGATCTCTCTAGGAACCTAACTTCATCAATTATTCCCTCTTCTCTGTATCTTCAGTTACTTCTTCTCCACCAACCTCTTCTCATTTTGATTTAAACATGTTCAAATATTCTACTTCTTAAAACAAAACAAAAATTTTATCTCCTTTCCATTTCCATCTGCCATTTCCTCTCCTTCCTTTCTCAATCAATCATCTTGAATAAGCTGATTATACATAATGTCTCCATTTCTTCACCTCACATTCCATTTTTTACCTATAGTGAGCTGGCTTCTATCACTACCTCTGTATTGAAACTGCCCTTGCCAGGCCAATAGTGACCTCTTTGTTGTTAAAACCAAAAGAATCTTTTTTTTTTTTTTTTAGGTGGAGTCTCGCTCTGTTGCCCAGGCTGGAGTGCAGTGGCACTATCGTGGCTCACTGCAACCTTCGTCTCTCGGGCCCAAGCGATTCTCCCACCTCAGCCTCCAGAGCAGCTGGGATTACAGGTGCACAACACCATACCTGGCTAATTTTTTGCATTTTTAGTAGAGATGGGGTTTCACCATGCTGGCCAGGCTGGTCTCAAACACGTGACCTCATGATCCACCCGCCTCAGCCTCCCAAAGAAACTTCTTACCCTCATCTCACCTGATCCCTAGATAATAATTAGGGTTGTTTGCCACACTCTTATTTTGAAGCATACTTCCATTTACTTACAAAATGCCAAACTCTTCTAGTTTCCTTTCACTTTTGCAGGCTCTTATCTTGCCCATTCATTAAATGTTGGTTGACCTTAGTGTTCCAGCCTAGACTGTCTGCTTTTTGCACTCTGCATTCTCTCCAAGGGTTAATTAAGCACCTCTGTGGCATCCTCAGCCGTCTCTATGGGATGAGTCCTATTATCACCTGCATCACAGATGCGTCTCCTGACCATCAGTCCATATTACCAGCCATCTGTGGGGCATCTGCTCATAACTCAGTCACATGCTTCACCCTCAACATGTCCAAACCGAAGCCAGTATCTTTCCCACTCCAACTGACCATGCTCCCTACATATGGTTACATTGTCTACTGGCTGCCCAAACCAGAAACCTGAGAGGAATCTTTGACTCTTTTTTATTACCTGTAACCAATCAGTCTTCAAGTCCTGTAATTCTGTCTCCTGAGTCTTGCTCAAATCCGTCTTTCTCCAAACCCACCATATCCTCACTAACTGGATTTCACTCTTTCAGGCTTATGTTTTTTTAGTTCGTTCTTCACAATGTAACAAACATGATCTTTTCTTTCAATGGTTCTTCATTACACTTGGGATAAAGACTAACTCCTGAATTTGGCTGATAAGGCCATACATGATTTGGTTAATTCTTACTTTCTGCATCTCTCACTATACTTGTTAGTCATCCTGAATTCATCTAAGTGTTCCTACCTCTTAGATTTCATGCATATTACTTCTTTCCTCTCTCTATCTCATTTTTTTGGACTTATCCTTAGGGCCCAACTCAAGGCACTTCTACTTAAAGCTTTTCTTATGACCCAAGTGTGATAGTGTTCCACCTACATGACCCCGTAGCACTCTGTACTCATTTCTTTTTATTATTATTATTATTATTATTATTATTATACTTTAAGTTTTAGGGTACATGTGCACAATGTGCAGGTTTGTTACATATGTATCTGTGTGCCAGGTTGGTGTGCTGCACCCATTAACTCGTCATTTAGCATTAGGTATATCTCCTAATGCTGTCCCTCCCCCCTCCCCCCACCCCACAACAGTCCCCGGAGTGTGATGTTCCCCTTCCTGTGTCCACGTGTTCTCATTGTTCAATTCCCATCTATGAGTGAGAATATGTGGTGTTTGGTTTTTTGTCCTTGCGATAGTTTACTGAGAATGATGGTTTCCAGTTTCATCCATGTCCCTACAAAGGACATGAACTCATCATTTTTTATGGCTGCATAGTATTCCATGGTGTATATGTGCCACATTTTCTTAATCCGGTCTATCATTGTTGGACATCTGGGTTGGTTCCAAGTCTTTGCTATTGTGAATAGTGCCGCAATAAACATACGTGTGCATGTGTCTTTATAGCAGCATGATTTATAGTCCTTTGGATATATACCCAGTAATGGGATTGCTGGGTCAAATGGTATTTCTAGTTCTAGATCCCTGAGGAATCGCCACACTGACTTCCACAATGGTTGAACTAGTTTACCATCCCACCAACAGTGTAAAAGTGTTCCTATTTCTCCACATCCTCTCCAGCACCTGTTGTTTTCTGACTTTTTAATGATCGCCATTCTAATTGGTGTGAGGTGGTATCTCATTGTGGTCTTGATTTGCATTTCTCTGATGGCCAGTGATGATGAGCATTTTTTCATGTGTTTTTTGGCTGCATAAATGTCTTCTTTTGAGAAGTGTCTGTTCATGTCCTTTGCCCACTTTTTGATGGGGTTGTTTGTTTTTTTTCTTGTAAATTTGTTTGAGTTCATTGTAGATTCTGGATATTAGCCCTTTGTCAGATGAGTAGGTTGTGAAAATTTTCTCCCATTTTGTAGGTTGCCTGTTCATTCTGATGGTATTTTCTTTTGCTGTGCAGAAGCTCTTTAGTTTAATTAGATCCCATTTGTCAATTTTGGCTCTTGTTGTCATTGCTTTTGGTGTTTTAGCCATGAAGTCCTTGCCCATGCCTATGTCCTGAATGGTATTGCCTAGGTTTTCTTCTAGGGTTTTTATGGTTTTAGATCTAACATTTAACTCTTTCATCCATCTTGAATTAATTTTTGTATAAGGTGTAAGGAAGGGATCCAGTTTCAGCTTTCTACATATGGCTACCAGTTTTCCCAGCACCATTTATTAAATAGGGAATCCTTTTCCCATTGCTTGTTTTTGTCAGGTTTGTCAAAGATCAGATAGTTGTAGATATTCAGCATTATTTCTGAGGGCTCTGTTCTGTTCCATTGATCTATGTCTCTGTTTTGGTACCAGTACCATGCAGTTTTGGTTACTGTAGCCTTGTAGTATAGTTTGAAGTCAGGTAGCATGATGCCTCCAGCTTTGTTCTTTTGGCTTAGGATTGACTTGGTGATGCAGGCTCTTTTTTGGTTCCATATGAACCACAGTTTTTTCCAATTCTGTGAAGAAAGTCATTGGTAGCTTGATGGGGATGGCATTGAATCTATAAATTACCTTGGGCAGTATGGCCATTTTCACGATATTGATTCTTCCAACCCATGAGCATGGAATGTTCTTCCATTTGTTTGTATCCTCTTTTATTTCATTGAGCAGTGGTTTGTAGTTCTCCTTGAAGAGGTCCTTCACATCCCTTGTAAGTTGGATTCCTAGGTATTTTATTCTCTTTGAAGCAATTGTGAATGGGAGTTCACTCATGATTTGGCTCTCTGTTTGTCTGTTATTGGTGTACAAGAATGCTTGTGATTTTTGTACATTGATTTTGTATCCGGAGACTTTGCTGAAGTTGCTTATCAGCTTAAGGAGATTTTGGGCTGAGATGATGGGGTTTTCTAGATATACAATCATGTCATCTACAAACAGGGACAATTTGATTTCCTCTTTTCATAATTGAATACCCTTTATTTCCTTCTCCTGCCTGATTGCCCTGGCCAGAACTTCCAACACTGTGCTGAATAGGAGTGGTGAGAGAGGGCATCCCTGTCTTGTGCCAGTTTTCAAAGGGAATGCTTCCAGTTTTTGCCCATTCAGTATAATATTGGCTGTGGGTTTGTCATAGATAGCTCTTATTATTTTGAGATATGTCCCATCAATACCTAATTTATTGAGAGTTTTTAGCATGAAGGGTTTTTGAATTTTGTCAAAGGCCTTTTCTGCATCTGTTGAGATAATCATGTGGTTTTTGTCTTTGGTTCTGTTTATATGCTGGATTACATTTATTGATTTGCGTATGTTGAACCAGCCTTGCATCCCAGGGATGAAGTCCACTTGATCATGGTGGATAAGCTTTTTGATGTGCTGCTGGATTCAGTGTGCCAGTATTTTATTGAGGAATTTTGCATCAATGTTCATCAAGGATATTGGTCTGAAATTCTCTTTTTTGGTTGTGTCTCTGCCAGGCTTTGGTATCAGGATGATGCTGGCCTCATAAAATGTGTTAGGGAGGATTCCTTCTTTTTCTATTGATTGGAATAGTTTCAGAAGGAATGGTACCAGTTCCTCCTTGTACCTCTGGTAGAATTCGGCTGTGAATCCATCAGGTCCTGGACTCTTTTTGGTTGGTAAGCTATTGATGATTGCCACAATTTCAGAGCCTGTTATTGGTCTATTCAGAGATTCAACTTCTTCCTGGTTTAGTCTTGGGAGGGTGTATTTGTCGAGGAATTTATCCATTTCTTCTAGATTTTCTAGTTTATTTGTGTAGAGGTGTTTGTAGTATTCTCTGATGGTAGATTGTATTTATGTGGGATCAGTGGTGATATCCCCTTTATCATTTTTTATTGCATCTATTTGATTCTTCTCTCTTTTCTTCTTTATTAGTCTTATTAGTGGTCTATCAATTTTGTTGATCTTTTCAAAAAACCAGCTCCTGGATTCATTAATTTTTTGAAGGGGTTTTTGTGTCTCTGTTTCCTTCAGTTCTGCTCTGATTTTAGTTATTTCTTGCCTTCTGCTAGCTTTTGAATGTGTTTGCTCTTGCTTTTCTAGTTCTTTTAATTGTGATGTTAGGGTGTCAATTTTGGATCTTTCCTGCTTTGTCTTGTGGGCATTTAGTGCTATAAATTTCACTCTACACACTGCTTTGAATGTGTCCCAGAGATTCTGGTATGTTGTGTCTTTGTTCTCGTTGGTTTCAAAGAACATCTTTATTTCTGCCTTCATTTCGTTATGTACCCAGTAGTCATTCAGGAGCAGGTTGTTCAGTTTCCATGTAGTTGAGCAGTTTTGAGTGAGTTTCTTAATCCTGAGTTCTAGTTTGATTGCACTGTGGTCTGAGAGACAGTTTGTTATAGTTTCTGTTCTTTTACATTTGCTGAGGAGAGCTTTACTTCCAACTATGTGGTCAATTTTGGAATAGGTGTGGTGTGGTGCTGAAAAAAATGTATACTCTGTTGATTTGGGGTGGAGAGTTCTGTAGATGTCTATTAGGTCCACTTTGTGCAGAGCTGAGTTCAATTCCTGGGTATCCTTGTTAACTTTCTGTCTCATTGATCTGTCTAATGTTGACAGTGGGGTGTTAAAATCTCCCATTATTATTGTGTGGGAGTCTAAGTCTCTTTGTGGGTCACTCAGGACTCGCTTTATGAATCTGGGTGCTCCTGTATTGGGTGCATATATATGTAGGATAGTTAGCTCTTCTTGTTGAATTGATCCCTTTACCATTATGTAATGGCCTTCTTTGTCTCTTTTGATCTTTGTTGGTTTAAAGACTATTTTATCAGAGACTAGGATTGCAACCCCTGCCTTTTTTTGTTTTCCATTTGCTTGGTAGATTTTCCTCCATCCCTTTATTTTGAGTCTGCATGTGTCTCTGCACATGAGATGGGTTTCCTGAATACAGCACACTGATGGGTCTTGACTCCTTATCCAATTTGCTAGTCTGTGTCTTTTAATTGGAGCCTTTAGTCCATTTACATTTAAAGTTAATATCGTTATTTGTGAATTTGATCCTGTCGTTATGATGTTAGCTGGTTATTTTGCTCGTTAGTTGATGCAGTTTCTTCCTAGCCTCGATGGTCTTTACAATTTGGCATGTTTTTGCAGTGGCTGGTACCAGTTGTTCCTTTCCATGTTTAGTGCATCCTTCAGGAGCTCTTTTAGGGCAGGCCTGGTGGTGACAAAATCTCTCAGCATTTGCTTGTCTGTAAAGTATTTTATTTCTCCTTCACTTATGAAGCTTAGTTTGGCTGGATATGAAATTCTGGGTTGAAAATTCTTTTCTTTAAGAATGTTGAGTATCGGCCCCCACTCTCTTCTGGCTTGTAGAGTTTCTGCCGAGAGATCTGCTGTTAGTCTGATGGGCTTCCCTTTGTGGGTAACCCGACCTTTCTCTCTGGCTGCCCTTAACATTTTTTCCTTCATTTCAACTTTGGTGAGTCTGACAATTATATGTCTTGGAGTTGCTCTTCTTGAGGAGTATCTTTGTGGCATTCTCTGTATTTCCTGTATCTGAATGTTCGCCTGCCTTGCTATATTGGGGACGTTCTCCTGGATAATATCTTGCAGAGTGTTTTCCAACTTGGTTCCATTCTCCCCGTCACTTTCAGGTACACCAGTCAGACATAGGTTTGGTCTTTTCACATAGTCTCATATTTCTTGGAGTCTTTGTTTGTTTCTTTTTATTCTTTTTTCTCTAAACTTCCCTTCTCACTTCATTTCATTCATTTCATCTTCCATCGCTGATACCCTTTCTTCCAGTTGATCACAACGGCTACTGAGGCTTCTGCATTCTTCACATAGTTCTCAAAACTTGGCTTTCAGCTCCATCAGCTCCTTCAAGCACTTCTCTGCATTGGCTATTTTAGTTATACATTCATCTAATTTTTTTTCAAAGTTTTTAACTTCTTTGCCATTCGTTTGAATTTCCTCCTGTAGCTCGGAGTAGTTTGATCGTCTGAAGCCTTCTTCTCTCAACTCGTCATAGTCATTCTCCGTCCAGCTTTGTTCCATTGCTGGTGAGGAACTGCATTCCTTTGGAGGAGGAGAGGCACTCTGCTTTTTAGAGTTTCCAGTTTTTCTGCTCTTTTTTCTCCCCATCTTTGTAGATTTTCTACTTTTGGTCTTTGATGATGGTGATGTACAGATGGGTTTTTGGTGTGGGTGTCCTTTCTGTTAGTTTTCCTTCTAACAGACAGGACCCTCAGCTGCAGGTCTGTTGGAGTTTGCTAGAGGTCCACTCCAGACCCTGTTTGGCTGGGTGTCAGCAGCGGTGGCTGCAGAACAGCGGATTTTCGTGAACCACAAATTCAGCTGTCTGATCGTTCCTCTGGAAGTTTTGTCTCAGAGGAGTACCCGGCTGAGTGACATGTCAGTCTGTCCCTACTGGGGGGTGCCTCCCAGTTAGGCTGCTCGGGGGTCAGGGACCCACTTTAGGAGGCAGTCTGCCTGTTCTCAGATCTCCAGCTGCCTGCTGGGAGAACCACTACTCTCTTCAAAGCTGTCAGACAGGGACATTTAAGTCTGCAGAGGTTACTGCTGACTTTTTGTTTGTCTGTGCCCTGCCCCCAGAGGTGAAGCCTACAGAGGCAGGCAGGCCGCCTTGAGCTGTGGTGGGCTCCACCCAGTTCGAGCTTCCTGGCTGCTTTGTTTACCTAAGCAAGCCTGGGCAATGGCGGGCACCCCTCCCCCAGCCTCGCTGCTGCCTTGCAGTTTGGTCTCAGACTGCTGTGCTAGCAATCAGCGAGACTCCGTGGGCGTAGGACCCTCCGAGCCAGGTGCGGGACACAATCTCCTGGTGTGCCGTTTTCCAAGCCCTTTGGAAAAGCGCAGTATTAGGGTGGGAGTGATCCGATTTTCCAGGTGCCGTCTGTCACTCCTTTCTTTGACTAGGAAAGGGAACTCCCTGACCCCTTGCACTTCCCGAGTGAGGTAATGCCTCGCCCTGCTTAGGCTCGCGCACAGTGCGCTGCACCAACTGTCCTGCACCCACTGTTTGACACTCCCTAGTGAGATGAACCCGGTACCTCAGATGGAAATGCAGAAATCACCTGTCTTCTGTGTCGCTCACGCTGGGAGCTGTGGACCGGAGCTGTTCCTATTCGGCCGTCTTGGCTCTGGAGTCTTTTTGAACATTTATCTCACTCTAGTGGAGGAGGTAGACAAATAAACAGTAGGTGGGTTCTTGGGGAAAAGGGAGTTTGAGAAGGATTTTTGCTGCCTAAGCAATTGGCATAGTGCCCTTACACACTCTGAGATGCTTATTAACATCTGTTGAATAAATAAATTCACTAACAAAGAATTCAAAGTGTTAGAGCTGATGTTTTCTTCTTTCTACTTAGCTATTAACAGGTGTAAGAAAAGGAACATTTTCTTGCTCATGTATGCCTGTAACCTACAATGAGTACTTAAAGCATGTCTAATATTTCTCTTATTCCATTTAATACAACCTCCTGTGAGGTTGGGATTAGCCTCATTCCCTTGCTCAGGTGAAAAGTGATTTGATCAAGTGGGAATCAGAAGACCTGGGTTAGTGTTCTCACCCAAGGTCCAGGGCCATTTGCATCTTGATTTTGCATCAAAAGAATAAAAGCATCAATCTGTTTTTATTGTTTTTTAAAAATTCATTTTTAAATATTCATTCATTCATTTTTGAGACAGAGTCTTGCTCTATGGCCAGGCTGGAGTGCAGCAGCACAATCTTGACTCACTGCAGCCTCTGCCTACCAGGCTCAAACGATTCTCCTATCTCAGCCTCCCGAGTAGCTGGGATTAGAGACGTGCACCACCACACCTGGCTAATTTTTCTATTTTTAGTAGACACTGGGTTTAGTAGAGACCGGGGTGGTCTCACACTCCTGACCTCAAGTAATCCACCCACCTCAGCCTCCCAAAGTGCTGGGATTGCAGGCATGAGCCACTGCATCCGGCCAGTCTGCTTTTATTCTATACAACTCTGTCTTCCATCCATTCCTGTCCTGATGGCTATTTCATTGGCCAGAGTTCTTTTTCAAATTCAAGGAGATTTGATGGCATGGAAGAGATGTGGTGATAAAAAGAAAAAATGTGGGGAAAACTTACTCAGAAATCCTATTGCAAAAACTTGGCTGCTTCAGTGGCTGCTTCTGGAGAGCAAGGATTTGGTGTCAAGGGTTGAAGAAGCAGTCGTTTGTAAACTTATATCAACCACTTGAGTGGAAATGGATTTGTTAAACTGGAAAAGTCATTAACGCTTTAGCATAATATTTTGTGCTTTTGTTCAAAACATGGTATGTGAGTGGAGTTATCCCCAAACACAGTAGCACCCAGCACATAATGAGTGTCAACTATGGGCTAGGAACTGAATTTGTCTTCCCCAAATTCTACAAAGTATTAATAGTTATTTTGGCTACATGAGAAAAATTATGATTGAGCAAGTGTCTTAGTCCATTCAGACTGCTATAACAAAATACTATAGACCAGGTAGGTGGCTTATAAACAACAAAAATTTATTTCTTACAGTTCTGTGGAGGCTTGGAAGTCCAAGATCAAGGCACTGGCAGATTCTGTGTCTGGTGAGGGCCTGCTTCCTCATAGACAGCTATGTTTTCACACTGCCTCACATGGCAGAAGGGCCAAGGAGTCTCTGTTGGGCCTCTTTTCTGAGGTCACTGATCCCATTCATGAAGGCTCCACCCATGTGACCTAATCACCTCCCAATGGTCCCATCTCCAAATACCATCACCTTGGAGATGATTAGGTTTCATCATATGAATTTTGGGGGGATGCAAACATTCAGATCACAGCAGTAAGTCATCCAGATCACACAGTTAGTAAGTGGCTGAGCTAGATTAAAAATCAAGGCTGTGTGGTTCCATGGTGCTTCTCAACATGTGGCAGATGGTGGATTCCTGAATGGTACTGTCTGTGTTCACATTTGCTGTATGACTTTACTAGGATATGAGACTTTGGGAAGCCACTAAGCTCTCCAGGCCTTAGTTCTGTCATCTAGTAAATATGAATAATAGTACCTCTTCAGAGTGATAGTGAGGGTTAATAAGGTAGTATCTATAAAGTATGTTCTTTTTTTTTTTTTTTTTTTGAGGCAGAGTCTCGCTCTTGCCCAGACTGGAGTGTAGTGGCACCATCTCGGCTTACTGCAACCTCTGCCTCCCCAGTTCAAGCGATTCTCCTGTCTCAGCCTCCTGAGTATCTGGGATTATAGGTGCACACCACCATGCCTGGCTAATTTTGTATTTTTAGTACTGTATTGTTAACCAGGCTGTTCTCAAATGACTGACCTCAGGTGATCCGCCCGTCTCAGCCTCCCAAAGTGCTGCGATTGCAGGCATGAGCCACCATGCCCAGCCTATAAACTATATTCTTACACATAGTAAGTGTGATATAAATTTAACTGTCATCATCATTATCACTACCACCACCACCATTACCTTTGGTCTCTTTCTTTGCCAATAATGCAAATTATTCTGGGCTATGAGATCAATGGGTACTCAGAGTATTGCTCTGGAAGACCTCAGCATTCTTTGGAATTTTGCAATTGCTCAAAGGTATTGTATATGTAAACTAAAAAGTATCTGAGTCAGGTCTCAATCAATTTAGAAGTTTATTTTTCCAAGGTTAAAGACATGCCCAGAAGAAAAAAACACAGAATCACAGAAACAGTCCGTAGCCTGTACTTTTCTCCAAAGATGATTTTGAGGGCTTCCATATTTAAAGGGGAAATACAGACTGGAGGAAAAAGAGGGAGAGTCTGGTCACTTTACTGAATCCACATGTTGCCAGGGAAAGGAAGCTGGTAGGGCAATAGACAATTATGTATTTATCTTGTCCTCAGTAAATCGGCACTTTACATAAGATAAGGTGAACATAGAGTAGCTACCTGTGGAGATATTTAACTATTAGCTATCTGCTTAGGAACAGAAGGAAAGGCAGTTTCTTGCATGATTCAACTTTCAGCTTTTTTTTTTTTTCCATTTGACATGGTAAACTGGGGGCTGGAGTTTTTACTTTCCTTTCACAGATATATGACTCAGGATACATTCCAGGAGGGATTGAAAGTATAGTGGAGTAGCTCCAAAGTAGACCACAACTGTATAACGGACAAATAGGTCAGCTAGTTAGTTGGGAGCGTTGCCATAGGAATTGTTGTGCTATTAAATAGGGTTAATGTTTTCAGGGGGAGATAGTAGCTTAACTAGCCATATTTGGATGAGCTACCTAGAAGTTGCCACAAATATATTTGAATTGACTTGATACAATTTATAATAATATTAAAATCATACATCATAGAATAAATAATTTTTTTGAGTTCTTATGAAATGTCCGGAAGCATGTAAGCACTTTGTTATCTTATTTAATCTTCACAACAACCTTATGTACTGGAGATTTTTATTATTTTCATTTTATAAATGAGGCAACTAAGGCTCTCAAATGTCAAGTATGATCAGGGTTGTCAAACAGCCAAGGGACAAATTGGCATTTGATTCCGAATCAGGCTGCCTCTAAAGTTCATGCTTTTTCTTAACTACTGTCATGTATTCCTTCCTAAACCCATGTACTGGGGCTTCTTAGTAATTATTCCAAGTGCCCGATTTTGTGGATGACCTCAAGACCCAGTCTTCATTCAGATGTAGACCCGATCACACTGAGGCAGATTCTCCAAAGCAGAAGAGGCACAAGAGCATTCTCAGATGGAGAGATGCCCACGAGAGTTAAACTCCAGCTCTGATCACATTTTTTTCCACATTTTCTTCTTAGTTGAAATTAGAAAGACCACCAGCTTATACCTTGCAAACAACTGGCCTTGCAAAGAAGCCAGGCCCGACTTTTCCTAGTGCAGCTTCCTTATTATTCTCTAATAAGAAATATATTTGATAATAGCAACTAGAATTTATTTAGAGTCTTTGTTCCAAGAAAAAATTAAAGTTTCTGCTTTGCCTGGAGCTAATATTATTTGAATTGAAAGCTAGAATGTCCTGAACTAAGACTGTCTCAGCAGCATCTTTGTGTAAACTCCTTCATTTTAATTTTTTTAACTTTTTTTGTGGTTTTCCAGCATCCTTCCTTTTAAGACTTTGGATATCTGGTAAACATGGCCAAAAGTATTCTTCACATGGATTTGGCTTGAACTTATGGATGAGAGGAGAAAACTTACTCTTAAGAATTTAATTAGCTTTCCTGGCACTGAATTTCTAAGAGAGTTATCAACCATTCTTTTCTCAAGTCAAAACTTGCAACTCAAGACGGGAAGGATTTTCTTAACATTTCCTGATTCCAGAAACATTCTGGAAGGTTTATTTTTTTAGGTTAGTAGAGCAAGATAAAGTATTTTGTTTTTTTCAGGACAAGTAGTCATAACACATATTGGTCAATGAGAAAATTATGGCTGGATTTCTTATCTAACAGCTGTGTCTGTTTGTGAGGGAAGCGGGTGCAGGGAGAAAGGAAGGGTTATTAGTTCCCATTCTTACAAAAATAATGACTTTTCTACTATGAGAAAGTTCACAGATGGTTAGTTTTTCAGTAAAACAAATAAGTAAGATAAGCAGAGATAGTGTAGAGTCTTCAAAAACAGAACAGTTTAAATCAGGAGGGGTTGCTGGACTCAGCTAGGTGTGTCTAGAGCCTGTGTACTAGTTCTGATTTGGACACATTATTTTTCTTTAATCTTTTCTTTCCTCCTCCTCCTTTCCCTTTGCTACTGGTTATTGGTGTTTACCATTTGCCAGACATTTTACTAAGCACTTGACATACATTATCTCACTGAATTTTCACACAGCCGATGTGAGAAGTATAAGCATCATCTCCAACTGACAAACAAGGAAGTCAAGGCTCATGAAGGTTAAGTAACTTGCCCCAAATCAGGCAGAGGGAAAAGGTAGAGCCAGTACTCAACCCTACATCTCTCTGACTCCAGACCTTCACCTCTCAACTACCACATAATACTGCTTCCTCACCGAACCTTTTCTGTTCTTTGTCCCCAGGGACAGGATGAGAACTTCGGTCAATGTTGTGGGTGACTCTTTTGGAGCTGGGATAGTCTATCACCTCTCCAAGTCTGAGCTGGATACCATTGACTCCCAGCATCGAGTGCATGAAGATATTGAAATGACCAAGACTCAATCCATTTATGATGACATGAAGAACCACAGGGAAAGCAACTCTAATCAATGTGTCTATGCTGCACACAACTCTGTCATAGTAGATGAATGCAAGGTACATTTCCCATTCATGGATATCGAGACTTGTATATAGTAGTGCATGCTTGATTTCTTTAAAAAAAAAAAAAAAAACATAAAGCCTGCATGTATTATTGTCACATTTATTTTCCTAAAGAATCATGTAACCCAAGCTTCTGTGAGTCCCAGATCATCTAATTCTGTGTCTAACATGTCAGGAAATCAACAAGTCTGACAGAGAATCAATCAGTTGCTTATTTCATCCATGTGATGTGAAACAACCATTCAGATTCCCCTATGTACCCCACTTAACCAATTTGACCGGTTATCTTGAATATTTTGCCCAAGAATTTGCAGTTACTAGGCCAAGGCGGGCGGATCATGAGGTCAGGAGATCAAGACCATCCTGGCTAACATGGTGAAACCCCATCTCTACTAAAAATACAAAAAATTAGCCAGGTATGGTGGTGGGTGCCCTCCTGCTACTCAGGAGGCTGAGGCAGGAGAATCGCTTGAACCCGGGAGGCAGAGCTTGCATTGAGCCGAGATTGCGCCACTGCACTCCAGCCTGGGCGACAGAACAAGACTCCGTCTCAAAAAAAAAAAAAAAAAGAGAAAAGGAATTTGTGGTTACTAGAGCTTTTCTGACTTTCAAATATTTTATTCCTCAAATTAAACATGAAGAGAAATCCCCAGCATCATCTGATGTACCTAGCACAAGTATTCCTCCTTGCTATATATCACATATTGGTCGAAAATGTGCCAACAAAACTTTACACAACTATCTTTTTCTTAATTATTTTTGTGGGAAAGGTGAATTTTGACCTGAGAGTACCTTGCTCCAAAAGTGGGCAAACAATTTCAAGTAAAGAACACTTATCCTTCAGGACAATTATCCAGAAATGTCTTTTTAAAAACACTACATCTCAGACACTGCCTGGCCGCACCATCTTTCTGCAGCATGGATGTTCTGGGCTCTCCTCCAAGCTGTTGGGTGCTAATTCTTCAAGATTTATGGGCTCTGTCTAGCCTTCATTGTAACTAATTTGACATTGTCAAAGTCAGAGTGTCATGACCAGAGTAAAGCAAACTTGGAGAAACCCTGGCAGGTGAGCAGAATCAACTCTGGGGGTTGGTTTCAAAAATGATTCCACACAGCAGCTGAGGACAAGCTGAACCCAGCCAGAGATCTCTAGTACCTTTTTGACTTCTGTTGACAAGGTCACATTTAATCACTAATTTCTTCCTATATTACTTCTGGGTCATTACAAATACATACTGTGGCTCTTGCTGGGCAACTAAGGGTGTCACAGAAACAATTCTCTTTACTGGATTGTAACATAGGTCCAGAATTCTAGTGGACTAGCACAGGCTTTTTCTTGTCCTCTGTATGTAAGATACATACATGGGTCAACAAGGACTCTGAAACAAATTAGGGAGGGAAACCACCCATCAAGAGGCAATTGCACAAGTTTATTAATTGACTCAGTGAAAATGATTCAAATTATTAGAAATTCAGATGTACCTAAAGGACATGATGCATTCTCATGGAAAGCTGGTGTTTCCCACATCTGAGTGAATGTGCTGGATTATTCCCCATCAAAATGTTAGTTTGAATCAACAAGGGTCAATAATCTTGTGAATGGCTTTATGTTCTATTATATTTAAGTACTTATTGTGTGCCTTGTAAGATTCAGTTGAGTGCGCCTGTCTCATTCCTGTGAGATCCTATGTTTTGATTATTCATCAAGTATTTATTGAATGCCTATTATCTATAAAGCCATAAATTAGGCACTGAAGGACCACAAAAAGAATGTACAGTGTTGTAATGGTGATAAGACTTGAACTCAAATTATTGCCATATGAGGAAAAATTATGTAAAACAAAAAAAATCACAATTTTTAAAAAGTTTCATAATGATATTTGAGAAGAATCCTACTGGTTAATTGCGTATGGCCCTTTTGGAATTTCTCAAGAGGCTTCTTAATATTTTGTAGGACACTTTTTGAAAAAGAAGGTGTGTGGGCATGGAGATGTCTTTAGATTTCAGACTTCCTGGATTTGTTTTTGAAGGACATCAAGCACATGAGGATAAATTTGCTTCATTTTTTTTTTTTTTTTGAGACGGAGTTTCGCTCTTGTTGCCCAGGCTGGAGTGCAATGGCACGCTCTCGGCTCACCGCAACCTCCGCCTCCCAGGTTCAAGCAATTCTCCTGCCTCAGCCTCTCGAGTAGCTGGGATTACAGGCATGTGCCACCATGCCCAGCTAATTTTTTGTATTTTTAGTAGAGACGGGGTTTCTCCATGTTGGTCAGGCTGGTCAGTAACTCCTTACCTCAGGTGATCCACCTGCCTCGGCCTCCCAAGGTGCTGGGATTACAGGTGTGAGCCACCACGCCCGGCCAATTTGCTTCATTTTTTAAAGCAAACTATTTCAAGCCCTATAAGGAAATGTGAATTATCCATATCAGTAGGAAGTAAGCTCATTAGGAGTAAGGCTTTGTCCCCAGTTATACTACTGTGACCCAGCCCTAAAATAGTGTCTGGCATGTTGTAGGGGACTCAACAAATATTTGTTGAATGTATCCTTTTAGCATCTTTAGTCCTTGCTCTATTTTAGGTAACCTTTTTGCTGGACAGTTCCATAGAGATAGTGGCTCAGTCTCTATGTAAGTGGTCAGCCAGCCAACCACCTGCAAACTCATTGGTTAATTAGCATTTAGGTGACCAGTGGTCAAGCTGAGCAGGTCTTGAAGATGATGAAAATAGCTCTATTGGTTTATCAACTATTTCAGCTGTTTACATTTTTAATGAAATGGTTGGATTCAGCTTAGTGAAGGCTATTTGATCCTCAGCCTTTGCTGGGTAAAGCAAGTTGATTCTTCTCACTCTAAATCAGTTAACTGTGTTGACGCTGATGTGGGAAGGAGGCAGCCAGAGCCATGGAGATAAATTTACACCCTTTCTGAGGATATCTGGGTCACATTTATTTATTCCTTTGAACTTCCTTATGGTTAATTCTGTCTCGCTATTTCCCACTTTTTAAAAACTGAGATGGGAGATGTCAGCGCTTGCTGCCAATGCCATCCTCTTTTTCTTTTGTATTACCCAAGTGGTTGGAGCAGAGAGAAGTGGGACAGGTTGGGGAATGGAGTCCTAGCTTTCTTTAGCCCAGCCAAGAAAGGAAATGCCAAAAAAAATCTGCTGTCCCAGATACTTTTGAAACATAGGCCCCAGTATTTACAAACAAGAAAAACAAAACAAAAACACTTCCCCCCAAGTGCTGTCTGGTCTTCCAAAGGCACCACACTGTGATTGATAATTTTGTACCACTATTGATGTGGTTCATCACCGAGAGCCAAATAGGCACATTCAAGGTTATAGTGAACAGGCAACTTTCTCCAGGCAGACAGTCTGTCCCTGGCAGTCTTTCTTGACAGTTCACTGAAAGGGAAACAAATTTGCTGCAGCTCTGGTCAAAACTTTAACCATTTCAAGCATTGTTATGTCTCGTTGGTGTGTGTATTCAAACTCTTGCCTGGTAATAGTGGTTTGAAGTTGCACAATAGTTTTCAAGTTTAATCAGAATTAACTGCATGTGGAGCGGTCATTGCTAATTGCATGGTCTGTTTTTCTGAAAAAAATCGGGGGCTAATGGAGATTGGATGAATGGTTTTTATTTTCCTTTGCTTGATTCGTTGAAGGGCACTTGGTTTTCTGTTCCTAGCATGTTGTATGTGGTCATGATGCATGCATTTCACTTCCACTTGGGTAAGAAGAAAGTCAGATTTCTTTCAAACATTGCTGCATTTGTCATGTCTCCATATTCTAATGCTTTCATAAATCCAGTCTCTCCATTATGTGGAATATCAGTCGTGGGTTTAAGTTTGCACATGACGCTGAGGACAGACAGACAGAAGGTAAGCTAGGAAAACTACTTAGAAGTGGAGGGGAAAACCTCCTATTCTGCAAAAAGGTTCAGTTCACTTTGAGCCAGGGAAGCATAATATAGATGGTCTAGTAATTATATCTGATTATTAAATGTCTGCATTGAAGTAATTTAGATAAACATTGTCACCAATCTCAGACTTTTAATTCTCCCTACTTTTCTTTTTAATCTTTAAAGCTGGGATAGCTTATTTGGCACAGCTGAAATGTCATAATTTCTGATTTAAAAATTAGACACGTATGCCATCTACCTGGTGTCATTGCAACTGAACCTTTCACATGCATGAGTAGAACTAGATACCTAGTTCTGGATTTCTTCCTCTGTGGTTGTATGGAGTAGCACGTGGGCACTGTTACTGTGTGATGGATCTCTGGGTAGTTAGACACCCCACAACACTAAAAACATAGTAGAAGTTATTCCCCAAATTGCAAAGCATCTTTAATACCTTGATACTCCCAAGCCAAATGTGGATTTTTAAAATTCTCAGATCACTGTTGAAACCCAAGACAGGTTCAAATTCAATTTGGAAAGAACTCCATTTAAAACTAATATTTCAGTCATGTAGTATAATCTTGGATTTGGTGCTTCTCCACATAACCTACAGGGCTTTTTTCTGGTTCGTGGCCTGTAAGCTGGATGTTGATGATAATTATTTTCAGGTAACTCTGGCAGCCAATGGAAAGTCAGCCGACTGCAGTGTTGAGGAAGAACCTTGGAAACGTGAGAAATAAGGATATGAGTCTCAGCAAATTCTTGAATAAACTCCCCAGCGTATCCTATGGTAAATGATGATATAAACAAGCTTTCTTTAAAAAGGAAAAAAAAAATGCATATATTTCTATGTTTACTTAATCTGTTAGCCGAGGCTTAGAGGAGCTCTTGTGAGTCAGTGATGACAGGCACGGTGCTGTGTCTTTGCCAAATAATGCTTTATAACCGTCTAATTTTCTCACTTGTATTATTATTTGAATGGATGCTGCTGGAGGAATCAGTTTGAATTGAAGACACGTTCTTGCCAGCTTCCCTTTTCTCCCAAGATGCAGAAATGTGGATGCTCTTTTCCCAGGGGACATGAGTAAAGCAGTGTGGTACACTCCAGGGACTTGGGAAAATGAGCAAACACACAGTGTGTTATTCCTTAAAGTGTTCTCCATGTCTCGCCTTGTTATGCACAAGAGATTCTATTAAAAGCCTCTAGAAGTAACTCCCCTTAAAACGTCTAGTAAAGTTTGCACATGGGTTGATTAAAAGCAAATACCTGTCTTAGGGAATTCTGACAATTTATCTTCCATATGCTCTTTAAGTAAAATGTTTCAAAGAGAGTTTTAGAGGGAGCCATGCTCTTAAAGGCAGTTGATTAAAGAACCTGTTACGTCTCCGCCTTACCCTGTGTAATCTGTGAGAACAATGGTTGAAATTTCAAAGTATGTTTCATTATTCTTTCTAAATTTGATAATTGATTAGGAAGTATTTTATATATAACCACTGTACATATTGACAAAAGTAAGAGAGCACAGTCAACATAAAGTTTAACCGGAGTTAAATATTCAGATTTATTTATGTTTGGTTTGCCTTCACCTGGTGTAGTAAAATCAAGTGAGATTATTTGGTATGTGTTTTGCTTTGTTTAACCCAAAAGATTATTTTTTGTTTCCTAAAGAAAAAGATATTTTTAATCTGTCAATTATTTCAGTCATCATCTCATCATCCTAGAACGCCTGGTCGTTTTACTGTCCTCACACATGGAAGACACTTGTGTTGGCTGTGCCTCTTTTAATATCATCTCTTGATGAAACAAAAATACTGGTATTTATCCAATATGTTGAAAGCATTTTGTTATCTTCTATTAAAGCACATAAAACCAGTTATAGGACACAGTTGGAAGCAGAGCCAGTTTTCCTTCTCAATCTTCTCAGTAGAAAGGAACAGAAAACAAACATCTGTGCAAAACCCTATAAAAGTGACATTCCTATGGCAGAGTCCAGGCAGCCTTGAACCATGACATGGCAACAAAGGATGGCTCTGTACCACTTCACAGATGGAATCTTGTTTAAGGCTGTGACGTTTTAAGGAATAAATAATATAATTGGTGTAGCACAGTGCCTTGCATGCAGTAGTCAGCCAACAAATCCTTAATGATTGGTAATGCAAGCTAAATTTTTTAATGTCTCTACTATCCTTTTTTATTTGATAATGCACAGTATTTTCCTAAGGTTGCTGGGTTTGGGAGTAAGCTTGGGACTTGAATCATTGAGAAATAAAGCACATTTGACTCTAAGAAGTATGTAGAACCTTGTTTATAGGTGAGAGTAGGCTGTATTATATGAAACCAGCGGAGGGATGCTGAGACAGTCATGGTTTATAGAACCCAAATTCTCTGAGATGAGGGTGCTCATGGACCTCAAATAGCCTTTCTTATCTGCTCCTTGTGACTTCTCTCTTTTAAATCAGATACCTTTGAAACATACAAGAGACATGAGATTCCAGTTGTTTTTGTCTCCTAAACCCTCGTTATTTTTGGATAAGGATCACTACTGAACAATATTAGGCAACTTTTCAGTTTTGCTTTTCAAATGACATTGGTCTTTACTTCCAGTAGATGGGCAGTTAACAGGGTGGTCAAGGGATATGATTAAGTGTAGTAGTAGAAAATGCATTCTTTTTTTTTTTTTTTTTAGATGGAGTCTTGCTCTGTTGCCCAGGCTGGAGTACAGTGGCGCGATCTCAGCTCACTGCACTGCAACCTCCACCTCTTTAGTTCAAGCAATTCTCCTGTCTCAGCCTCCCGAGTAGCTGGGACTACAGGCGCATGTCACCACGCCTGGCTAATTTTTTGTATTTTTAGTAGAGATGGGTTTCATTGTGTTAGCCAGGATGGTCTCGATCTCCTGACCTCATGATCCACCCGCCACAGCCTCCCAAAGCGCTGGGATTACAGGCGTGAGCCACTGCGCCTGGCCAGAAAATGCATTCTTTACAGCAAATGTTATAGGTTAAGGAGACAGTTCCTGGGTTTAGCTGTGAAACTGTTTAGGATTTTCTTTAAGTGCTGTTCCCAAGAGCTTTTTTATGGTAAGTTGGAGGCTATAGGCAAAGCGTCTAGGAGCTTGTTGTTTTTTGTTATGGAAGGCCAACTTTGGGATCTGTATACATGGGCATGTTTCTCAAAGGAGTGGTCACAAGATTGTCTTCTCAGAACTCTGCCTGAAACCTTTCTGGTGTGTTTTGTCTTCAACTTTTTCCTAGCTATCCTATTAGCCTGTAAATATGTCAGCAGACAATGTGTTTGGAAGAAACAAGGTGTACAGCTTCACAAAGCAAGTTTTTCTGGTTTGAGACTTACTGTGTGCAGGAAATCTCATGAGAATATACTTAGAAATTCACACTTATCTGGAAATTCAATAAGTCATATTAAAAATATACAATTTCTTGAACTCAGGACTAGCCTGAAAATCCAAAATGCATGTAGAGTTGACATATGTCTATGTCCTCTGTTTTTTTTAAGCCTCATTTATTTCTCCCATGCCATGCCCATTTGGGATTTTCTTTGCCCAGCATATGTGCCATAAACAGAACAAATGGATCCAGGGTATACCTCTAATAACCTTTATCTAAATAGAATACATTTAACCTGTCAATTACATGTATAGATTTATCCTAATTGGTTCAACGTAAATATGAATGCTTGTAATAGTCTGTTACTATTTGATAATGCATAAATGTTGTATTTATATACAGTTACAGCAGGCCAGAAACATACATACACTGCATCCTGTAAGGTCTGTAAATCAGGGCTTTGGCAATGCCATTTTGCTATAGACTCATTCACGTTTTTTAGGAATCAGAATCATTTCAGGAGAAAACCAACTAAGTAGACTTTAATTCTTCTCTTTCTCATTCTTGCCCTTTGAGAAACCCAAGTGGAATCATCACTTAATTACTTACTCAAATTCAATGAATCAAATCCAATCAGTGAGAAGAATAGCTTATCTTTCAAGGTAATACTTTACCTTAGATCTTTGAGGGCATGCTTCCCATACAAAGAGCATCAGAAAATCAG
Organism: Symphalangus syndactylus; assembly: GCF_028878055.3. Classification (NCBI taxonomy): domain Eukaryota; kingdom Metazoa; phylum Chordata; class Mammalia; order Primates; family Hylobatidae; genus Symphalangus; species Symphalangus syndactylus. Next base: position 21,091,088 of record NC_072428.2, read on the forward strand.
GGCAATCATCTAGATCTCAGAGATCTTCAACATAGGACTCTACGTCAGGAGAGCTGAACCACATAGCTATCAGTTTCAGTTTTTACTTCCTATTGAGTGTGTAGAAACACAGCCTATGGTTTTGCTGTCTGCAGAAGTTACCATACCCTGTAAAAGACAAATATTTCTTTCTCCTCTCGAACCACTAGTCAGCCTGGATATTCATGAAAGCTGAAAGAAGGGGTGCCAAAATGCCTAGCTCCTGGATTTAGACTCATGGAACATGAGAAAGGCTTAGGGAAAATTCAAGTGATGGGGAGATTCCTGCTAGGTGATGCCAGGAATCCCAATGACCTATTGATTAGAGGGTCTCTGGTCATTTCCACTTGTGCGTGGAGAAATATGTCATTTGCATATGTATCTAGTCAAGAAGCTCTTTTGGAGCAAAGTGGTTGGAAAACTCATTTACTGGGTCCACCAAAGGAAACCCCATTCTGCCATGTTTTTGCAAATACTGCACGTCCCTTTGCTCTCAATAGCAAAAGTTATGTTATAGTTTTTTACTTTTGTCAGAATCAAGGCTTCGGCCACCTGTGCAATATTTTCCCATGGAATGCAGCAATAAATCCAAGTAGGTATATCCGTGCTCAGAGAGAATTCTCCGTAGTTCTGGCTCCTGAAAAACAAGTCTCATCAGCTCTCATCTAGTTTGATGACTAAAAGTGCACAGCAGTTACACCCCAGTGGAAGTGATTTTTCTCACCTAGCTGCTCTCTAACTCTTAGAGCTATCTAGCTGTCTGAACTGCTGGTTTGTTTTACTTATTCTCCAACTGAACTCATTCCAAACCAAGAAAAAGGACCAAATGAAGTTTTCAGTTATTATCATACTTGCTCCTTGAATAAGAATGCTAGAGTCTGGAGGCAGAAGAAGACTAAGTTAAAGCAAACAGCCTGAAGGAATTCTGGAGTGAGAGTTTTGTAAGTCTAGTTGTCAAAGAAGATAAATGGTCTCAGTATCCGTAGTAATTTCTGGTTAAGCCTAGAGGGATCACTGAGTGCCAATCCAAGCAGGTGGCACTAGAGGCGGATTGTTCTCTTAGCATAGAGTGAGTTTCCAGCTGCTCATGACACATTTTCTTATGATTTTCCGTAAAAGAAAACCAAATTTTCTACTCTTCCTCTTCCTTTCCTATCATTCCACTTATTGCTGCTGCTTTGCTAACAGACAGCTTAGTAAGCCATCACACAAGTTAGCGTGAGGCTTGGTTTTAAAATAGATAACAGAGAATCTTGATTAAATAGTATCCAACTTTGTAGCGTGTAACACAGCTAATTCGGGCAATGACATAGAGATGATAAGAAGCAACATGGTTTGGTAGAGGGAACATTTGATTTAGACTCTGCCCATTTTTAGCTGTATGACTTACGTAAGTCATTTTGTGTCCAAGCCTCATTTTCTCCCAAATGAAAAGTGAAGGAGTGGGATTAAATGATTTAAATCGCCTTCCAGCCCTGTGAACCCAATGTATTATGATCTCTGCTTTGTTTCCTTCTTAAGAGGCTTCCTACTATAAAATGTGACCTATTTACATTTTAAGTTGAAGTAGCCCACAATAATGAATAATCAATTTGGATTTTTCTCATCTCCTTTGGGAGAAATTAAATTCAAGCCTCTATTCATTTGACATTTTACAACAAGCTTGGAAGGTGGCCATGTTCACTCACAGTTTGATGTTTTGAGACACCAATAAACATTTTTTAACAAAAGTTCCCTTTACTTAAACTCACCTTCCTAATAGAAGTAGTGATTTGGCTCACGGAAAAATGTTTCCAGAGTCAACATGAGAGGACTGGATGAACCTACAGCCTCACTCAAGCTGTTGCATCCTTCCTGCTGTAGCAACAGAGCCCACTCTGAATACCCAAAACACACAATTTTCTCCAACAATTCTAATTGCCAACCCAGTATGGGAATTTGAGAGCCTTTGGTGAATAACCTTGATCACTCTTATGAAATTTGGTGCAACTCTTGCACAATCATGGCAACTGTTTGTAAATATCTTCTCTTCTCCGCCAGTATGTAGACATGCACACCCATTCACAAGTAAGCCCGCAAATTCATTTTCACACTTTCCTCTTGTTTTCTTTTTATCATGGGCATCACATTGCAGGAAGAGATGCTCTAACTTACAAGAATGGAATTTTCTGGCTATCATTACCCTCTTCAAGGCCTGATTAGTTTCTAGGGTGGATGGGATACAATGCATGGTCTACAAGGTGCATGTCACCAGCCATGATCTTTAAACAACCTCTTGCACTTTCTGGCACTGCTGCAATGGCCCATGGCTGACACCTCTGCTCTTTGTCCAAACTTCTGCTAAATAGAGTAGTGTTGGTATTTGTTGTGTTGTGAACTCCTTTATTGCCAGAGACTTCAGCTCTTCAGGTTTGCAGGGGCAAGATGTAAAGCTAGGACTGAAAGGACTGGCTTTTGTTTGTTGGCCAGCTTTTTCCATTAGTGCAAAAAATCTGATGTAAGGGCAGCAAGATAAACACAATTTCTTCATTGACCCAGATAAGAACCTGTAGAAAAGTGAGAGATGCCCCTAAGTTCCTATTTCATTTATCCTAAATAATATCCTGAATAACCACTGATCAGTTTTTTTCTATGTCCAGCCTTGCTTCACTTTCCAACCTCCAGGCCAAATATTCATTTTGATATTTTACAAAATCCTTCTGGTTTTTACACAGGGCCCTTTTGTGCTGAGAATAAAACCTGCTATTGGAACAGACCTCACTGCTTTGTAGAGTCAGCAGTTGATCTAGAGAATGGGTAGCAACAGGTCCTCAGTTTCTCTGGAGACACCCCCAATCCTTGGGTGAGTGTTGAAACCTGACAACTGACTGTTAGCCTTGTCATCATCCTCACTGGAGATGGAGATGTTGCAGTCGGAGCCTCACTCCTTCTGGGGCACTGTTTCTTCTCATGGCAACCATTTTGCCTGCCTGGAAACAGCTTGTTGCCTTTGCTAGGGGGCAAATACACACACTAGCCAAGGAAGTTGGTCCAGCACATCTCTGAGGTTTCTCCCCCATGGACCCATGGAGCAAATTCCCTGAGATATATGATCAGAAAGTTGGCTGTCTGGTGGTTTAATACTCCATAAGAGTTACTTCCCTTATAGAAAGTCATCCTTTGGCATCTAGATTTTTCCACAAATCACCTTAACTCCCTTCCTTTCTCTTTCTCCTGGAAAACCTCAACATTGCATCTCCATGTTGCACAACACAGATCAGATTATCTGGTCACTCTAGAGATTTGTATATAAAAAAACTACTTTTTTGAGGATTTTGTATATTGTTTTTCTATTTGTTTTCTACAGCTTGAGGAAAGAGCTGGCAAACTGTGAATCTAACAATCTTGTTGCCAGTAGATATATTTTGGCTTCCTGGTAAGAGTCTGTATTACCAGGGACAATATATTGCCCTCTGATCAGTATTGCACCCTAAATCCACAAATTCCTCCAACCCAGTCTTACATTTTTTTAAACAAATCCCCTAGTTTGTTTGCTATTATTTATAAAGAGCATTAGAAAATGTATTTATAGACCTGGATATTATATGTTTAATATTAATTTAGCCTTTAATAATGTTATAGGTTTGTAACTATTCTTCAGAAATTATAAAGAACTCAGTGTAGACTGAATTAATCTATTTAGTATCTGTAATTTTGCAGACATATTTTCTTACAGTATTTTCTATGTAACCACACATGTAGAATTATAACTAATTAGAGCACAAGAAGTTTCTTCAGCAATTTAGAGCTACCAATTGTTTCTTGACTGTATAGTCACATTTGACAAATTTAAGAACCCAGTCTTTAGTGATGCAATAAACAAAATGAACCATTAAGAATGAGGAATTGCTTAAATTCCTTAGCTGGTGAGGATATGCATCTAAATAATTCATCTTTTTAACTCAAGGAATGGTGCTGATTTTTAAAATTTTTGACACCAGGCCTTGTTTTTCCAGCTGAGCATTCTAATTTTGCTTTTCTCTAAGACTATCAAAGACAAGGTATTAATAGTAGGATTATTTCTAGGTCAGAATGTTTCATACCTTCCTAAAGGTTTACGTGAAAATTGGCTTAGGAAAATTTTGAGTAGCAGAGACTGAGGATGAGTGCTAGAGATGAAATCAGGACAGATTTGTTGCAGTTAATTCTTGCCAAGCAAATTAGTGGTAAATGTCACATTGTTATGTAAATTGAGCACATATTTTTAAAGAAAGTTTAAAAAAAATTTTAGAACCAACTATGAGGCAATACTGTATCACTGGGGGCTGGAAGTGGGGGCTTAGAATCATACTGAAATTGTTTAGAAGCAGCCCAGGTAGTTTCTGTCCTCAGGTGAATAACGGACTATATAACTTCCCCGAAAGGTAAAACAATAGCCACTGCAAAGACGAGGTGTCTTCCTTCCACCAAATACTTTCTGAGATGGTGGTAGGACTAGAATTTTTACTGTGGTTTAAAAAGTAGTCAGTTACATAGAAAGTGTATTGGTATGTATTTGAACCTGCTCTTCATTAAACAAACAGATTAGATGCACCCTCAACTGGCAATAATCGTATCTATTTTCAAGTACAGCTAGCTGTCAAAGCATGAAGCTCTTGTGTATACACACTGACACTTGGTTCACGCATGAAGAACAGTGCCTATGCACTTTGTGTAGCTATAATGTAGGGATCTAGGTGTAATTTCAGTGAAATGGTGTATAGATGTATTGTAATTTAAATGTATATGTTATTTTTGGCTATTCATCTAAATGCAGTAGACATGTTGATCGGTGTTTTGCAAACATTTCTTTTCCTTCTTGGATAACTAGTCGTGAATCATTTCTCTTCTTTCTCAATGTGGTTTGGGAATATATATGAGTGAAGAATTTATCTATGAATCCTTTGTACTGATGATTGTTTGAAAGTCTGTGTGTGTCCAGCACCTTTGTAAATACACAATTCAGAGCAGGGATGGGCTGGGTGTGTGTCCTGGTTCTTAGTGAAAGATCATCTCATGTCTGTTTAATACACGGTGAGTGCAACTGTGAAACTTTTGATTACCTAGACTTAGGTAGGTTTAGAATGAGAACATCCATCTACAGTCCTCCTTTGCTTGGTGGATTGGGCTCAGAGAGACAAAAAGTTAGTCTGCCCCTGTGCATATTAGCATCACGTCTTTAGAGAAAGGTCAGCCTCTCTGGTTGCCAAATACTCATCATGATGCTCATGACTTAAAGGTTCTGAGGAGCCTTGTCTCCCTTGGATTTTTGAGTCAGGGTACAGGAAAAAACATTGCTGACTAACTAACTGCAAATGGACATGCAGGTGAAACCCTACGAAAGCACAGTTCTGGCTATAAACTTCACAGTTCTCTGTAAAAAACATAGAGCACTAGAAGCACAGGAATAGTGAGTGTACAGCTTATGCGGTTGTAGAGGGGCAACTGATGAACACAGGTCCCACATATATGAGGGAGTATGAACTTCTCTACCTAATATTTTCTGTGTGTATGGTTTGAATGATTGAAGATGGGATTAACTAATGCAAATATACAGTTGCCTCCTAAAACACACATTCTGTATAATTATCACTAAATACAATGCTGTGAGGTCTATAGTTCCTGTAACCCCTTTCTTCTCCCCAAGGACAGAGAAGAACTAGCCATGTGCTATAGGGAACCCTGAGTGCCCTACTCTTTTCCCAAGAAGAGTAAAGCCTACCATATAATCAGGGGGCATGAAGCACATTAATTTGCAGTGGCTGCTTCATATGAGGAGATATGGTGGACAGGCTAATTTTTCCTTGAAAACATGGCTTCTTCAACTCCTTTCAAATTTAGGATGGAATACTTCCTGAAATAAAACTGGGCTTTATGCAGGATTCTCTTTGAAAATTCTTGTATGTCCAGAACACAAGATAAAAATAATTGTATTCCTCACATTCACAATCCCCATTGGTCTGAAGTCATGTAGCACAGAGCATCTATAGCACATAGTGTTTAAAGACTAATGAATGCAAAAAGATAAAATCTTCAACTAATTTTTGAATTGTTTCTCATATATAGTACTAGAAAATACCTTGTTGATGAAGCACATTTTGGGTAGTTGAGGTCTTTTGTTTTCGCCTTTAGCTTTCTAAGCTTTCTTACAATGTGGACTGATTACTGTAACATTTCATGTGTAAAATAACTGGATATTCTTTATATACTGGAAATAACCTGGGAATCCAATATTTCACTAAGTGTTTTAACTTTTGTGTATATATCTCTCATCAATAAATGTGGATTTCAATTTATTTTGGTTGTTGCCTCTTCTTTAATTCCCATTTTAGACTAATTGTTGGTTACATAGTAGTGTTCTTTTTGTAGAAACATGAATTGATGGCTACAATGTTAAAATGAGTATTTTCTAGGAAGCCTAAATATCTATTGGAATTACATCTTGCAATCTAAAGTTAGTAAGTTGAACAAAATGGTATATAGTCAATGAATCAGCCGGTATGGGGTAGCCCTGAAATCTCAGGGCCTTAAAACCAAAGTGTATTTCTTATTCATGTGACATGTCCATTACCAGTTGGCTGGGAGACTCTGCTCTGTGCTGTCCTCACTCAGGATGTATGAGGGAGGCTCCAACTCCATGCTTTTGCAGCTGCCAGTGCAGGAAGAGGAACATGGCAAATCTTACGTGGACTCTTACACCTTCCCCTGAACGTATGTACCTCACTTCTGTTCATATTTCAAGGGCCAAACCAATTCACATAGCTCCATCTAACTATGAAAGGAAGTGCAACCTCACCAGATTCACAGGAAGAAAGCTGGAACTAGTTGGTGAATAGCTCTAATGACTATCAGGCCATGGAAATCCCTTAAATCATTCATAAAGGATAGTATACAAACATATCATTTCTCAACAAGTTCAACATAGCAAGTTTTTCCTCCAGTATTGGAAAAATAATGACCATGGAAGTAAGGGGCAAGCCTTAAGTGGTGATGCTGTAGAAATAAAATGCATGCTCTTCAACAGTAGGATCACACTCAGCATGGTGAGATTCTGATGCACTGAAAGATATATGTCCAGGAACAGAGACCCACAGAAAGAGTGGCAGACTCTTGTGTCACACTGTAGGGCACCCACTGTTAGATGGCCTGGATTAGTTGAATTGTTTTCTCTTATTCTATTTTAGGGGAAAATGAGGCAAATATTTGATTTTAAGTAAGTAAAATACATAGATGTGATACACCACGATTTTTTTCACCACTGTTGGTAATTTATTAAAATATTGAAAATGGATACTTCATTTGAAAAGACATGTTTTATTCTTCCCTTGGAGCCAGGTCTACATCCCCTCCACATTCAAAATGTTATTAAAATCTTAATTACAGAAAATATGCTCATTAGTAAATCTCTGAGCTGCCATTTTATTTTAAGATAGCAGATAGCCACAAATCAGAGTTAAGGTAAACTTCTTAATGCTTTAGTATGTATACTCTTAGGTCCAAATCAGCCACTTCTGCCAAAGGCAACACAGCCAAGGAGAGACTTGACTTTGCTTGCTCAGGGAATGTGATTTCCCTGCTCTTCTGGATCAGAGGTGTTTAATCCATCTTTTGTGAGGGCCCGCTAAGTGTTGCTTTTAATTACCAGCATGAAAAGGAAAAATAAAAAAGAATTTACAGGGGTAAGTAGGGAAAGAGTAATTGTGGACTGAGAGTTATGACCCAGGAATTCTGGTCTCCACTCAGTCACTGAAGGGTCATACGAATGTGGCCAAATGTCTTTGCAATTTGGAAGTCATCTTGGCATACATAAAATGAGGGGTTTCAAGTAGATCACTTCTAAGCTTTTGGACTGTGAAATTTGAATTATCTTACCCAGGTAAGTCATCATGACTACAGATTTACTTTTATTTTCTAATCTTACTATCTTAATGTAACATCTCATACCTACAAAAGAATCTCTGTAACCCGTTTCTTGGTCTTATGCCACATGAGGTACTAGCCCACAAGCCCACTACTCAGTGCGAGAGCTATAGAGTGTTGCCAACAGCCTTCCTTCACCCCGTGCTCCTCCCTTACCTTGTTCTCGTGCTTTACTCCCCAGAGGAAGCTGCTACTTGCAATTTTGTGTCTATCCTTCCCCTGTTGATTTTTTTTAAATAGTTCTACCCCCTACATAAGTGTACCCAAACCAGCTTTGCTTATTTTTGAGCTTTTCTAAAAAGAGTGCAATACCGCATGTAGTCTTTTTGAACTGTTCTTTTTCTATTTAACGTTGTGTTTCTCAGCGCATCCATGTTGTTTCAAGTAACTGTGGTTTGTTCATTACACGGTTGTGTAATAATATGATAGCATGTGAAATATGTCATGCTTTGTTTATTCATTTTTTTGGACAGTGGACATGTGCTCTTTTCTGGGTGTTTTTCTATGTCGAGCAGGGCTGCTACGAACATTGTCATCTATGTCTCCTGTGTGTATGACCCAGGAGGCTTTAGTGCATGTGGTCCTAATTTTTAAGAAGTATATGTATGTGACTGAAAAGTTCCTGTTCAAATCTTTTACCCATTTGTCCATAGCCCCATCAGTGAGTCCACTTGTTAACCATTTGGCACCCCTAATAATCCAGGCACTGCTAGTATTCCCCAAGTGATCCACACACTGCTAATAATCCCTTAGTGATCCATGCACTGCTAGTAATCCCCTGGTGATTCATGCACCGCTAGTAATCCCCTCGTGATCCATGCACTGCTAGTAATCCCCTCGTGATCCATGCACCGCTAGTAATCCCCTAGTGATCCATGCACTGCTAGTAATCCCCTGGTGATCCATGCACTGCTAGTAATCCCCTGGTGACCCATGCACTGCTAGTAATCCCCTGGTGATCCATGCACTGCTAGTAATCTCCTGGTGATCCATGCACTGCTAGTAATCCCCTAATAATCCATGCACTGCTAGCAATCCCCAGGTGATCCAGGCACTGCTAGTAATCTCCTTTGATCCATGCACTGCTAGTAATCCCCTAGTGATCCACGCACTGCTAGACCCCTAGTGATCCATGCACCACTAGTAATCCCCTGGTGATCCATGCACTACTAGTAATCCCCTAGTGATCCATGCATTGCTAGTAATCTCCTAGTGATCCATACATTGCTGGCTGTGTTGTCGGTCCATCTTCCCAACGTGGATACTGAGACAAGCAAAACCAGACCATTTTTAGGAGGGGAGTGTAAGATGCAAGGCTGAGACCTTCTTTCCTCAGGCTCAAATGATGAGGCCTTTGAGCACAGATCTAATGGGAGCAAAACAGGGCCCACTTCATCTTTGATATCTTCTTTGACCGATAATGTGTGAGGCTCAGCAGGCTCTACCTGACATCAGCGGGCTGTTTGCTTTGATGTGAATTGCCAGTTAACAGAGGAAGTTACAGGAAGTCACAAAAATCTTTCCACCTACCACAAGAACTGCCAGGAGCCCCTTGAGCCACATCCCCAACTAAGTTCTGGCTGTGAGAACCCTGTAGGCTGAGTGCTTTATCAACTACAGAAATCAATGCCTTGCAGTTGAGGAAGGCTTGCGGTGTGAGATCAGTGTGGCAGCGTGGTGTTTTCTGGGGAGGGCCCCCTTCTGGGTTTCTCCTTATATCCTCACATGGCAGAAAGAGGGCAGAGGAACTACCTGAGGTCATTTTTATAAGGGCTCTAATCCCATTCGTGAGGAATCTATCCTCATGATCTAATCACTTCCCAAAGGCCCCACCTCTTAATATTATCATCTTGAGGGTTTGGATTTCAACTTATACATTTTGGGGTAAAAACAAACATTCAGTCCATTGCAACCCCCTGCCCTGTGATGTAGGATTGTAGAACCACAAAGGGCAATACCTGTAAAGAGGGTGAACTATGTGGCCTGCTACCTAAGGCACTGGCCCTAGTGTGGGCATCTCCTTCCAGGCACGATGATGTAAACAGGATGCTAGTGTTCTGTACGTCAAAGAAGCACAGGTGACAGAGGGTTCAGGCACCTCCAGGAGAGCTTTCATGAGAAGCTTTCCCCACTTGTCACCTTTCAACCCAGACAGGAAGGTGTGGGTGGAGATGCCCACACGTTTGACATGGGTTGAGCAAGGAGAGAAGACTGTGGAGTCCCTGGCAACAACACAAATGTTTTTAGCTCAATAATTCTTTGTCCTGGTAGTTTTTAAAGTTCAATTAATTCATTCTTCCACTGAGGCAGTGAGAGGCCATATTTAATTTCCATGTTGTCCTAAGAAAAATTGAGCCACAGAGTCAGGCTCCAATTCCGGAGTGTAGACTGGGTCCACACAGCTTGTCCAAAAAGAATATAAAAAGAATAAAGCCATCCAATGCAAATACTGTTTTTACTCTCAAATGTTTAAACGCAGTGATGTTAAACTCTGAAGAATTCCATAAAGCAGATAAATAAAACATTATTTCACGGTTCTCCCTTTCCTTTTTACAAGCTGAATGAATATGTAAAACCTCCACATCTTTTTATGTCTGTTATTTGGGGTAATCAGATTTTAGCCTTCCAAATATTGTCTGGAAAAATCTAGTGGCTTCCAGTTAAGGAAAAAAAGACAAATTTAGAATTGCAGTCATCTGTTCCTCACTCCTTTTGTTGAGTGACCTGACTCCCCTGGAATTCTCCAACAGCTTCTGTCACTTCTCAGATGTTTTCCAGGCCTGAATAACACACTGCTCACAAAGGGAGGAGCCACAGAATTTCCCAACTGCCTTCCTCTGAGTGAACAGTTCCGTTGGAACACCATCTTCCTTCTCCACCTGATCCCAAACTTTCCTTTCATCTTGGTGATGAGGACAGAGATCATTCCAGATTGTAAAGCCAGACTGTTAGCCCGTGCTTTTTTGCAGATGAGGAAGCAGATACCCTAGTTTGAATGAACTAGAGGTAACTCAGTTACAAACCAAGGTTAAGTCCTGGCTCCATCCCTTTCCTAGCTATGGATGATTGGATTGTTAACTTAGCCTCAATTGCTTCATCAGTAGAATGGGGCTAATCATCCCTATGAGATAGAGATTTTCATATGAGAACATTCATAAAGTAGTTAGTGCAGTGCTTGGCACATAATAAGGGCTCAGTCAGTGATAGTTACCACCATCATCTTCATCATCATCCTCATCATTGCTATTTTCATCCTTAGCGTTACCAATCACCACCTCTTTGTGACCAAGCTGGAAGAAGTCATGCCTCCTCTCTCCCAATTTGGCCTTTTTCCCAAACATATCACATGGACATCAGCATGTAACCCATAGTTCAGCTGCCCTCCCCCAAATCTGAGCTTTGTTAGTAGACCATGAGCTTTCCTGACCTAGCCTGGGATAACCCCACCTTTAGTCTAGAGGAGCTTCATGGTCATTACGAGTTTGCATTATCTGATGTTCCAAATGTCTTCAGTAACTTGCCAAGTCTCTGAGACTTAGCAGTGAGAGAAGGCACTGCATTTCTTCAGGGAAATGAAGTGAGTTTCAGCCTGGCCCAAGTGACCTCTCACTGAGATGGGAGCCTGAGCTGGCCCTTCCAATGGGAAACAGGACATCCAGAAATGAAGCAATTCTTTTCCTCACTGGAGGAGTCCCTCAGGGAGTCCCCAGCTCACAGCCTTGGGTGGACTAGTTGAGACAAATGTCATGAGAAAGGCCATTTCTGTGGAATGTACCCACCCAGCAGGACGCTCCAGAATGCCCTTAGCTGATCAATTCCCAGCAGCTCTCCTTCCCATCATCCCTTTATTCTTTGCCTTGTGTTCTTTCAAAAATGTTCTTGCTCTTCCAAGAGCAGATCTCAGGAAGAACTTCTGGGAGCTTTTAGGTTGATGGAGCTTCTCTGTGGCTATGCTAGAATCACCTCAAAATTGTGCCCTCTATAGTTTTCAGCAGCTCGGGGCATCACCACAACCTTAAGACTCTGCTATTTACTATTAATAGTAAATCATTAATTAATAATAATATTAGTAATAATACAATTATTAATTGTGTTAGGTGGGGATCCCAGTGACAAAATTCAAATTCACAAGATTTTCTTGAGGGAGTATTTCTCAGGAGGGCCTGTAAGGGCACGAGGGGAGCAGGACAGGGAAGGGAAAGAGCTGAGCAGAAAGATAGTCTCAGGAAAAGTCTAACTTTGAGTTGTCTCCTTGAGGAAACGAGGCTTATCTTTGAGCACTCATATCAGTCAGTCATTGGCCGTGGGCTACTTACCAGAAGGAGGCATAACCTCCAGGGTGAGGCAGCTCCCATCTGCAGAAACCCTTTTGCTGGAGAGGGGCCAGCTGCAAGTTGTTAGCTGTCAACACAGCAGTCAGGCTATGAGTGCACCAATCCAAGAAGGGGGTCTGGGCAGAGCACCAACAGCATCTCCTAAATATCCCATTCCCCACATGCCTGCTACGTGGCAGACTTTTATGTAGGTTCTTTAGTCTTCAAAACAACTCTGTGAAGTAGTTGCTAACACTCTCCCCATTTTGAAGATAAGGAAATTGAGATTCAGAGAAGGAAACATGCACATCTAAGAAGAAGCTGACCTGAAAGTCTTTCTAGTTTCAATGCTTCCTACTATATTCCCTCTGTTTTCTCAAATAACCCAGAGACTATACTGTCACATTATCTGTTTCTTATGGTGGTTGAACCTCTGTGCTGGGTGCAACTTCCCTTGATATCTAATTTTGAAGTCCTAATTATGCTTTGGGCTTTAGGGCATTCAAAGAAGATTGGTCGTGCTTGTTATCCCATAGGGTCCTGCATTATCTACTTGCCTACCTCCTGGAATCATGAAACTACGTATGGTAAAGAGGAGATCTCAGAAAATAACTGGAGCCCATAGATGTACCCATACTGGTTGGCCCCAGTCAGTTAGAACATATTCTCTTCCCTAAAGACTTTGCTAAGTCGATAGGCCAAGGAGTGTCATATTGAGGGTCAGCTCTGATCAACTAGGAGTGAGGAAGATTCTTAGACACTATCTGGGCAGATTAGGAAAGAATCCAAATTGATTATAAATGACTGCAAAGGAAGAAGGAATGGGGAGTGACTGATATTTGTCTTATATCTGCCATCCTTGCAGGTATCAGTCAGGATGGGCTGAGTTGTGCTGCAGTGACAAACAATATCAAAATCTTAATGGTCTCAACAAGATAAGTGTATTATTGACCCTCATCACAGTCCCACTATAGGTCAACAGAAGTTTCTGCTCTCTGTAGTTACTCAGGGACCTTAGATGACAACCAACTACTGTTTTTAAACAGGCTTTTGTTGACATGCCAATGGAGAAAAAGAGCTCTAGGAAAGTCCTTACCTGAGCAGTTAAATGTCACTTCAGCTTACAACCCACTAGCTTGGTCAAATCTAGCCACATAATCCCACCCAGCTTCAAGGGATAATGAAATGCAATTCCACCACATTCTCAGAATGGGGATTGGGAATGTTGGGGGCTGGAGAGTAGACAGAGAGATCCAGAAACATTTGGTGAACAGCACAAATATGATACCACAGTCTACTTCTCTGGTCACCTAGTATTTGGTAACTCTGTTTCCCACGTGCAAAATTCTTCAAAGAGACCACATAAAGGTTTCATCCAGTCATGACATCAAGGTCAAAGTCCAAGAACTTGGCAAGATGCATGGAAGTTTTCACACACGGTTCAGATGTGGCTTCCATTGACTCAAAAATTTATGAACAGAAAATACATGTTTTCTGTAGCTCCATTCCCTCCTTTTCCCTGGCACAAAAACTCCAATGGTGGAACAGGAACAGTTCAGTTACCATAAATACTCCTGTCTGGAAAGGTGACCCCTGGAAGACTTACAAGTCACTGAGCCATAGCATTTCAGAAATCCTGATGGGCAGACATTACAGAGCCCTTACACTATAATAAATAATTCTTTTGTTTGTTTGTTTGAGACCAAGTCTCACTGTCACCCAGGCTGGAGTGCAATCTCAGATCACTACAACTTCCACCTCCTGGGTTCAAGTGAGTCTCATGCCTCAGCCTTGCGAATAGTTGAGACTACAGGTGTGCACCACCACGCCCAGCTAATTTTTTGTATTTTTAGTAGAGACAGGGTTTTGTCTGCCTGGTTGGTCTCAAACTCCTGGCCTCGAGTGATCCCTTCACCTGCTTTGGCCTCCCAAAGTGCTGGGATTACAAGAGTGAGCCACTGCACCTAGCCAATAAGGAAAATGTTTTTATTAGATTCTGGTCTTGGCCCCTGGGGGGGCTTCCCCAGTCCATCTCCCTGTCTTCCCCCATGGCCCTTAATATTACCTTCTAGGAAGTCCTTCTTTTTGCATTATACTTTGTTGATGCATCTAAAGAGAACACTAGGAAATAATCTCCTCTTCAGCAACATCCTCTGCTTTATGCTCACAGAAAGTTAAGGTTCATTTTCAGTCTTCAACAGTTACAGAGTTTTCTAATTAAGCTCCACAGATTTTGGCGTCACAACTCTTAACATCTGTGCTGGCCTTTATCTTTTTGACTCTAATTAGCCATATATGCCAACAGCCATAACCACAGCCCTTTTAAAAACATGTTCTTTTTTCTTAATTGTTGGTACCTTAAGTCAATCAGGCTTAAGGCAGAGAGACGCATTCTTAGATTTTTCCCTTAGCCATTTTTTTAAATGAAAGAATATCCTGGATGCCACATTAGTTCATGCAGAGGCTTTAACAATGGATGTAATGACCAAGCACTTGAGTTGATTTTGCCTCTGAAGTTGAGTTGGCTTTTATTGCATAAAGCATCTCTCTATTTCATCTTGTATTGTTGGGGATTAAGAAGCAATTGTCTCTTCTAGCTCTACAACTATTTATATTTCTTAAGTCGCTCTTTCCCTCTGGCAGGTAATAGAGACATTTTTAGATCACAGTTGTGCCATTAGTCAGGGTCTCTGAGTGATTATGACGAAAGAAACTGTCTGTGGCCTGTGAGGAGCATATAGCAAGAATGAGCAATAAACTTTTATTGTTTTAGGCCACTGAGAGTTTGCAGTTGTTTGTACTGCAAACAACGGCCTGATAACATTAAGCAAATCTATCTCTTGCTCTGGTGTTTCAGCTTAGATGTGTCTTCTCTGGTGTAACCTCAGTTGGGAACAAAATAAAACACTTCTTATATGCTAGTAACAAATTGTGCCTATGAAAATGATGTTTAACTGTCCTGAAGAGAGAAGACTTTGATCATTAAAGAAGACTTTCCAAAGACAGGATGAATGAAATGACAGAATAGGTAATGTCAATCTCTGAAGATATAATGTTATGATAGTTTCCCTAAGAGTGAGGCTAGAGAGTTTCAGAATAACAAAATGTTATTTTTTTTGCATCTATTTCAAATTAAAAGTGAGGTTTTTAAATAGCTATGTTATTGGAAATTAAGCAATGGACTGGTTGATTAGAAATAACCAAAAACTAATGTTACATGTTTATTTCCACCCCCATGGGATGGATCTCTAGTTATCCCCTGAAGAGATGGAAATCTCTGTTGTCCAGCTGGGTTCTTGCAATGGGGAAATGCCTAGTGGAGGATGTGCTTTTTCAACAGTTATTGAACATGTATTAGGTGCCAGGCATTGGTCTATGTGTATTTTTTACATATATTTACATAACTTTATATATATTTCTACAAGTGAAGAAACTGAGGTCTAAGTATATCAAGTACAATGCCCTCAGGCATGATGTCCAGTAAGTAAGCAAGGATCAGGGCAGAAAGGCTGGCCTGCCTCTATTTTTCTTAGATATGTAGAGGTTAGGAGGCAGATTAGTTTTGCCAGGATGCAGCCACTACAGCTGCCATTCAGCAGCTATGCCACTCAGCAGCTATGCTACTGGACACAGCCATTGTGTCACTACCTCTGTGAATCTCTCTTCATCTCTCACTTGTCTGTGTGTGATTTGCTCAAGATTCAAAGTCCTGGACAGGAGAATCCTTTGTGTTCCTCAACCCCATCTCTGCCCACTTGGTGCCTCCAAGGCATAAGCATCTCCAAGGTTCTGCTGGAGCAACTGGCTCTCTACTCAGAAGATCTCACTCTGCCCACACTTAGGTGACATCTTCCTACACCTGCTAGATCATGAATTCCTCTGCCATTTACTGTTTTCCAAAATCTCTTGATATCTTTTTCGGCTAAGGTCCCTTCTTCCAATCTCTTTGTGAGTCTATATTCTTTTGATGCATTTGTGATCATTTTTGTAAGTGTTAGGAAGGAGAACACATAATGAGTATACTCGATCTGTTGACTTTAACTAGAATTCTGTAATGGAATATTCATTCTCAAATGGAAGCAACCCTTCACGCTGCTTGCCAGCAAGCAGCTCCAGGCCGATGTTTAACTGCCTCCAGTACACCCCTCTCATTAGAAGAAACTCATATACACCCTGGCTAGGTCCACATTGGTACCTTGGTGCCATTCTACTAGCTATTTAGCAGCTGGCTTGAGGAATATATTCTCAGCTCTAGTTCAGGCTATGACTTAGGAAAAGTAAGCAGACATTTTATCTCCATTCAAATACCCTGGAAGAGCCCCTGGAATACAATCAGTGAGTTAATTCCTCTTTTTTTTTTTTTTTTTTTGATCACATACGAGGTCTGTTACTATTATTATTTGTGCATTTATTCAACATACATGACTGAGCATCCATGTGCCAGGTGATCTTCTAGATGCAGAGGACATTACAAGGAAAGTGAAAATTACAGACTCAGCTACTGATTTTTTAAAGCCTTGCATAATGATAGTAATGGTGAAATAGGAGGAAAGGGACCAGGTTTTCTTACCCTTGAATCACACAAGCTGGTGTGTGTATGTGCATACCTTCCCAAGAGATATTCCTTTCTCTCTTTTTTTTTTTTTTTTTTTTTGAGACAGTCCTGCTCTGTTGCCCAGGCTGGAGTTAAGTGGTGCAATCTCGCTCACTGCAAGCTCTGCATTCCAGCTTCAAGCAATTCTCGTGCCTCAGCCTCCCAAGTGGCTGGAATTACAGTTGTGCACCACCATGCCTAGCTAATTTTTGTATTTTTAGTGGAGATGGTGTTTCGCCATGTTTGCCAGGCTGGTCTCGAACTCCTCGCCTCAAGTGATCCACCTTCCTCGGCCTCCCAAATTGTTGGGTTTACAGGTGTGAGCTGCCGTGTCCAGCCCTTCTTTTAATTCTTGTCCCTCATCTTTCTTCCTTTAACCCCATCTATCTCTGGTGTCCCCACAACCTTGCCTTTCTCCTTATAACCACAACCCCTTCCCACAGAAATACAGATAGCCTCCAACTTAATGATGGTTTGACTTAATTTTTTTTGACTTTATGATGGGTTTATGCCAGTATTAAATGCATTCTTGACTTCTTATGATGTGTTATAGGAATATGGCCCCATTGTAAGTCCAGGAGCCTCTGTAACCAGCTCATGCCTGTCTCAGTTTTTTTGGTCCCCTCAGCTTTCCCAGCCTTCCACGTTGGATGCCAACTGCTTTTCTCCTCCTTCAAGTGATAGTTGCTCCACAGGGAGAAGGGATAACTTGAGTCCACAAGGGTGAGAGCTTGTCTCTGGGAACTCGAGGGGGTGAAGGGGGGAGTGGTGGGCAGCATCAAAAAGATACTACCACCCTGGGTTGTACTGGGTTTCCCCTGAGTTACCTAAAATCAAGCATATCTCACCACCTCCAGGTTTAATTTCTTTCAGAAACTCTCTGTTCTAACCTGTATGACATATACCATTTTCTCCTACTCATTTTGACACTCTTACTAGCAGAATTAAATACTCTGGACTTATTATGCTAAAAGAGCATTCTCCCACCTTGCCTCTGAGATAGTTTATCAGACACCTCATTGTTATTTGACAATAAAGAATATCTTGTCCAAGTTGTACTTCCCTAAACCCCGGAGGCGGAGGGGAAGTCTCAGTTCATTCAGTCACAATGATAAGACTTAGAATGTAATCCCTTGGTGTGGTTTGTCAACAAGATTAGATGATATTTTTTGGAAAACAAAACATTTCCAGCATAAAATTTCTGGGAATAAAGAATTTTCTAGAAAACGGATGTCTTATTGTCTTCCTTTCTATAGAAATGAAGTAGACAATTACTTTTGTATTTTTAATGTTGAATTCTTTTTAAGGAACAATAAAAGGCAGAAAATAAGCCAGTCTCTTCTTCGAGTAGTCCTAGATTCTTTTAGGAAATTTCTTTAGTCAAGAGCTTCTTTATAAATGAAAACTGAGAACGAAAGTTTGGCATATTATTGAACTTTTCCTCAAACACCAAATGAACAAGTAATCTGTGCCATACTTAGAATCAACTAATAGACATAAAGTGATTTACAGTCCCCAATAATTTTGACACTTGTTTAATAGCTCACCAATGTTGATGTCAGCCTTCTTTACGAACTGAAATGAAAACTATTCCTGTTAAAAGAGTCAGTCTGTTCAGGCAGAAGCAGTGTGGCACAGGAGTTAAGAGAGCATGTTCTAGGTCTGGGCTGTTTACATTGGCAGACTGCTCTGCCAGTTACTAGCAGAGTGACTATGCTTCCTCTGCCTTAGTTTCCCCTTCTGTAGATGCAACATAATACGGTACTTCATCTCACAAGGTTGTGCAGAGTATCATTTCTGTTTTCTCATTTTAGCATGTCTGTACCAGGCACTGTTTTAAGATCTTTCAGATATTATCTTCTTTAGTTCTGAAAGCTCTGTAAGCTGTATTCTACGATTACCTGTTAAACCACAGACAGGTTAAATAACTTAATTTAATTAACACAATGCAACATGCTTAAGACAGCGCCCAAGTAGATAGCAAATGCTCAATTTCAGCCATTATAGATCAATACTCTATCTATCCCGCTGTCATAGCGGGTTCTTGGCTACGATTATCTGTCCTTCAGACAAGGATCTGTAGCGCAGCAATGGCGCAATGCCTGGCATATAGTAGATATTCAGTAAATGACGTTTAAATTGCAACTAATGAACGTTTCCTTCTCTAAACGATTTATAAATCCTTTTCAAAACACAAAATGTAGTTTAAAAAGAAAACGTGGACCATCTGTTGTTCCCCAACCCTTTGTCCCAACTCAGGCAACCCAGTTCCACTCCCATTCCCACTCCCCACTAAGCCTCGAGTGCAAGGATGTCCACTTTCACCCTCTTCTTTCTGGTTTTACCCTTGAGGATTCGAGAACTGAAGTCAGGCGGAAGGACTCAATTTCTACGGAGACAAAGGGGATGTTGTAAAGCATCCACTAGGGGACGCATTATCAACAGGCCAGAGAAGGCCAACAAGATGGTTGAAAACGAAGTTTCTGCCAAGGACGTGAACCTTGATGGGAAAATTTCCATTACTCTCATCCTTGGCTTGACAGATGAACACATTGCACTTTTCTCAGTCAGCTTTTACACAAAGGTCTAAATTTTGTCCAAGGGGGAAGTGATCTAAAACAGGGAGTTGGAGGTCCCTTGCCTATTGAGAGAGGTCCCAGCTTGCCACTGCCCTGAGGGGGAGTACATACAGCGCGGCCAATGACTCTGCTGCCCGGACCAGACTTTGTACTTCTGAGTTGCTGTGCCTCCAAGCCCAGTGAAAGGGATTCAGAGAGTGGAAGAGAAGTAAAGTGTGGCCAAGACAACTTGCCCTGGAAATGCAGCCAGCAAAACCCACTGAAGTTTGGAAGAGAGATGCTGTCCTTATTGAGACGCTTTTGAGGTTACTTTATACGTATTATGATTTAAATATCTGCTATATGCATAGACAGTCCTTATTAAATAGCTACTTTCTTTCAGAACAATTGTTTGAAATCTTACTCTTCTTTGCATCCCTCTGACAATGTTTACCCCTCTGACAGCTTTTCTTCACATTTCTCTCTTCATTCTTAATGAGATTTAAAGAATCCTAGAAGAGGCGAAAATAAAAAGTAAAGCTCTCGCTGAACTCTAGTAACCCAAGCTGAAATTTGAAGCCCTTAGCCTTTATAATTGAAAACCTGTCTCTCCACTTCTGCATGGGTGAGTTCCCAAGGTCTAGGATCTTCAGAATCTCCAGAGCTATGCCCTTGGAATTTCAATCTCATTTCTTCTCTCTCCCTATCTAGGGGTCACCTTGAAGGCTGGCTCTGTCAGAGCCTTTGTGTTACAGATGTTGGCAATAATAAACCTGCATATTCCACCCTTCCCCAGAAAACAGGAGCGGGAATCTCTTTTTCTTTTTGATACTATTTGGAAATCTTAGGGTGGGAGAGGGAAGGCTTTTCAGACCCCAATGCTTAAAAGGGTTTGGGAGAGGTTCAGAAATTTTTGGAACACCTCTGACTTCTCGCAAATCATGGTTCATATTCTATCTAGACCCCTACTATGTATTCACACAAAAGTGTTGAAGATAGCAGAAATGAGAGAAGGAAACCTATATACGTCTACTATATTCCATCATTTTACAGATATTATCTCATTTAACCCCCCAGCATTCTTTCTGGTAGAGATTATTATTCCTGCTTTACAGATGAGGAAATCGAGGCACAGAACTGTTCAATAATTCGTATAAGGTTATACATAAGTAAATGGCAGAGGTTGAATTTGAACTAAGAGTCTTATTTTAAAAATCACCTTTTAAAAGCTAAACCTTAGCCTCCTTTTCTGAGGTTCATTACTCCTCTTTTGAGAGAGAGGAAGGAGGAAGTGGTTTAGACAAGACTTCTGGAAAACAGTAGTCACCACGTAATGAGATTAACAGTCTGGAAGCCTAATGGGGCAGGATTGAGGAGGCGGGTTATGGGCGGCCCTGACAGGCAAACTACTGGTGTTCAAGACCAGGTGTCAACACAGGCAAGAAATGGGGCTTGAGACCAGGATGCCCAGCCAGACTTTCTTCTCCACTGAGCCTTTGCCCAGGGCATCACAGCAAAAATCACATTTACACATGACTGATTCTTCCCTTTCCAATAAGCACAGCATCTATGAAGTTGTTTATGGTTTCCTAAATTAATTCCATTGCCAATATGGTCTAAATGGTGAGCATACTCATCCCCAAATCTTTTCAGTGGTTTCTGAAAGCCTCCTTTGGCTCCACCAGGCACAGAGAGCTCTGGAATACTGACCTGGTTTGCCACATTTGGAGATGATGTCTTAACTTCAGCAAATTCAGTTTACCAAACTTCTGACAATAGACAATTCAGGCATGCTAAGCCAGAGACTTTGGAGAGAGCTGAGCTCTATTCCTGGTTCTACCACTTTCTACTTACCTGGTTTGGGGGACCATAATGAATTTCTCTGTACCTTCACACCTCATCATATAGTAGAAGAGACAGGTTCATGGGCAGATTAATGAAATTGCAGAGTAAGAACTACAATGACATATGGGCAAGGTAAGAGTTATACCCACAGAGGGGAAAATGAGCTCATCCTGGGTAGGGGTGGGGCAAGACAACTTCCTGGAGGTGACGATCAAAGTCATGGGTGGATGCCCAACTTTGGTTAACCTACAGCCACAACCTGGATGGCCAAGATTTAATCAACGAATGCCAGTTATTTGCTTCCTGGACTCCCTGCTTGTTAGTCTGGCTTTGAAAGCAAAAACCTTCCGACTAAAATTGAAGGGCTTTCTTCATGGGGAGCTTCAGATTCTGAAATAATCTGTCTCCAGTCACTGTAAGTTAATAGCAATTCACACTTAAAAGATGGTTAGAGTTCAGAACATTGGAGGAAATGGTGAAGGAAGAAGTTAAGTACCTACTGTGCATATGTGGGTGATGGCAGGTAGGAATTAATATTTTTGAGGACCTAATATGCCCCAGGTACTGACATGTACTTATTAAATTTAATCCTCATAGCCACCCTATGAAGATTTTACTGTCTCTTTACTGACTCAAAATATTTAGGATGTGTGAACAGGGTTTCATAGTTAAGTAAGTGGTAGAATCAGTATTAAAACCCAAAATTTGTCTGATCCCAAAGCTCATGCTGTTTTTACCATACCAAGCAATCTCCCAAACACATTTACACATGACTTTGCTCCTTCCTTTTCCAATAAGCATGGGGTTTATAAAGTTGTTTATGGTTTTCTAAGTTAATGCTATTGCCAATATGGCTCAAATGGTGAGTGTATTTTAAGCATAAACATGAGCGGTGCCCTTGAGCACAAGAATCTTTCAACATGTCTATCATAGACCTTGATCGCACTAATGGCCCTGATAATTGGCTTTTTTGTAACCATGCTTTTTGCAATGTGACTTTGCAGCTTCTCCCATTAGGAGATAGAATCTATTTCCCTTCTTTTAAAATATGGGCTGTTGTCCTAACTTAGAATTGTCATAAATAGAATATGGTGGAATGACAGAGCACCAGTTCTGAGCCCAGGCCTCAAGAGGACCTGTGAGCATGTGCTCTTACTTGGAACCCTGTCAGGCCTGGACCAGCCAGCTGCAGGCACATGAGAGTCAGATGGAAAAAGATCGCAATCATCCCAGATGAAGTTGTCCGAAATCAGACAGCTTCTAGCTGACCTGTTTGTTAATCACACACACAAATGCATGAGTCCCGTCATGCTCAAGTGAGCCCTGCCAAGATCAGCAGAAGCACTCAGTTAACTGGTGGATGCGTAAGAAATAAAGACATGCTTGTTATTTTAAGCGACTAATTTTGGAACAGTTTTTAATGCATCAGTAGTTAATGAATACAACAAAAAATAATTTTCTTTTTAATTAGAGGTCAATAAAAGCAAAACATTGATTGTTTTAATTATTAGTCAGTACTCCAACTTTAATTGTTCTCTAGACCTGCTGTACAGCTGTCATCTTGGGATCTCTCTTTATGATCATTTTAAGAACTCCCTCTACTTTGTTTTCTGAAACTCATGTCCTCTCCTCTCTTGGTAACTCCCTTGTTTTGATGGAGTACATCCTTTGGGAGTTGCCTGTGAATGGGTGAGCAGGTTTGGAGACTATGATTACCTAAAATCTCTTTATTCCATCCTTATACTTAATTTGCAGTTTAACTAAGTTAGAATTCTAGCTTGGAAATAATTCTTTCCGTATTTTGAGGCACTGTTTCATGGTCTTCCATCTTTCAGTGTGGCCGTTGAGAAATCTGATTCTATTCTGATTGTTGATCCTCCATATATTTTTCCTTTCTAGATGTTCATAGGATCATTTCTTTGCCCCAGGTGTCATGAATTTTTAAGATAATATGCATTAGGGTGGATCTGTTTTTATTCATTTTACTAAGTACTCACCTTGTCCTTAGTCAAGATATTCACGTTTTAAAGTTCCAGGAAATTTTCTTGATTTTTTCTTGGATGATTTCTTCCTATTTGTTTTCTCTCCCTGTGACTTTGATTACAGCATTTGCATATTAAATTTCCTGGACTGGGTGCCAGTCTTCACAATGTATTCCCCCTCTGTTTCCATTTATTTGCTTTTGCTGTATTTCTGAGGGTATTTCTTTAACTTTATCTTGCAAACCTTCTGTGAGGTTTATTTTTAAATTTGTGCTCTCAAGTTTACGTTTTTAAGGCTTCTTTTTTAGGTGTTCTCTATATGTTCCTTTTTATCCTGGCATTGTGTTCTTGCTTTATAGATATACCATCTCCTCTTATTTTACTGAGAGTATTGGTGACCTTTATTAGAAAAAGTTTCCTTCTCTAAGCAGTTTCTTTTCTATCAAGGTACTTTTTCCTGTTTTTTTGTGTCCCTGACTTTAATATTAGATGCTTTCTCCACATGTCTGGTGCTCCTTGGTAACAGCTCATGTGTGAGAGTAAGCTACAGAAAGCTGACTGAGCTTTCTGGGTGCCTGGTGGGGCTTGAGATGCCATGTTCATTGCAGATTGCTTTTTTTGGGCCATTTCCTTGGGGAACTACCATGTTAATATTTTTAGAATTTTCTCTCAGGCTCATAAGATTCCCCAGCAACACTGAGCTTCTGCCTGGAGAACATATGCCCAGCTCCCAGCATTCCGAGAGCCAAGCTGGGAGAGGAGGATAGGGAATCTCAACACTCTTTAAGCATGGTTTCACTTTTTCAGCATGGCCTTTCTTTTATTTTTTTGTCTCTCTTCTTTTCTTATCTTTCTTTTCTTTTTCAGGGCCTCACTCTTCACCCGGGCTGCTGCGCAGTGGAGCAATCTCAACTCATTGCAGCCTTGACCTCCCAGGCTCAAACATGATCCTTCCAACTCAGCCTCCCGAGTAGCTGGGACCGCAGGTACACACCACCATGCCTGGCTAATTTTTATATTTTTTATAGAGACAGGGGTTTGCCATGTTGCCCAGGCTGTTCTCTAAGCTCCTGAGCTCAAGCAATCCGCCCTCCTCAACCTCCCAAAGTGCTAGGATTACAGGCATGCATCACCATGCCCGGCCCTCAGTGTGGTATTTCTAATGTCAACTGTGTACGTGCTGTTGGACTTCGGCCAGAGACTCTCTATTTCCCTGTCTCCAGAAAATAAACTTCTGGTCTTTTGCTGAGACTGGGAAAGGATGGTGTTCAGTTACACAGAGTAAGGAAGGGGACCTGGAGTTCTAACTGCTTCTTACACAGACTTTAAGCTTATCCTCCTAATCTCAGCCTCATCTTCCCATTCATTTCCAGAATAGCTATTCAGCCTTTCGATGGTTCTGTCACATAAATCTGGTTGTTTCTCAGTTTTCCACACTGCAGGCTTAGGAGTCAGCTTTTCCAGATTTGTTCATTCAGTTACCAATCAGCTATCAGTTTTCAGCTTCGAATTTTTGTTGCTCTTGTCTCTTCTTCCAATCTCTTTAACTCCATTGGTTGATTCCGTCTGGAAATATCTCTTTATTTTCTTTTTAGAGGCTTACATGAGGGAATGAAGGTATGTACACTCTCCTCTCTTTAACTGGAAGTCCAGGAGTAGTTCTTGGCTTTAAAAGAACTAACACTTCACTGTATCTTATTTAGTTTGAAACATGTGAACCACACATCACTCATAGAAAACCAAATTTTCTCCAAAAGAAGACTTTCAAGTTGATGGAAACCCATTTTGTTTTTGCTTTTTTAAAAAATAAAATGAGTGTGAGGCTTCAGCCACCTCAGATGCCTTTGACTTTGTTCCTCTAAATTACCCAGACAGTGCCAGATAAGCATAGTTCTGTCCCTCTCAGCCTCCCATTCTTTTAAATTAGAGACTTCTGAGTCTGTTTCCTTTAGTCTTTTAATGTTAGCCTTTTAATATTTTCCAATAAGTGCTTTCAACTCAGCAATATACATATCATGCTTTCCTCATTATTATTGATCCATCAATAAATATACAAAAACCAGAGGAAGGGTGTGCTCTGAAAAGTCAAAGTAACAATAACAGTGGTCATTGTACAGTACAAGAATGAACAATGGGCTATTCTTTGAAAACTCAAAACAAATGATTTACACAAAGACATACCT
Source organism: Symphalangus syndactylus (assembly GCF_028878055.3). Classification (NCBI taxonomy): domain Eukaryota; kingdom Metazoa; phylum Chordata; class Mammalia; order Primates; family Hylobatidae; genus Symphalangus; species Symphalangus syndactylus. Next base: position 21,116,519 of record NC_072428.2, read on the forward strand.
ATAAAATAAAGGTGAATGGACCGTGTTATTCTTGTTCTTAAGTACATTTTGCTTTTCCAGATAAGTCAAATGTTTCCTCTCTCCTACTCCTCTGATATAACAGTATTGAATGAATGTTGGCTACAAAATCAATTCTTGGTGTTGTTATGAATCTCAATATAAAACTTTTTGAAAGGTTCTGCTAGAAAAGCCAATTCTACCAGGCTTGAAATATGGATTCGAAGATGTCTTTTGTCTCATTCGATTTTTCACTCAGGCTAATTTTAAGGGCAGTCCTCAGGAGATATGAAAGATTTACAATTGCAGGAAAAATTACATCTTTAGCTCTTAGGTTGCTTTGCAAAATAACTAAATGTTGGCCTTTTACTTTTATAAACAAGACCCAGTTTAATGACTTAGCCCAGGTCACCTGAAAATCATTGGTAAAAATGACATGTAGTCAAGCTGTGCTTCCAGAGTTACGCCCTTGAGATCAAGGGAGTGAGAATACTGAGAATACATCTTATTCCATAAGCTTCAGGCAATGTTGCAAGGGTTTGTAAAGACTTGGCCAGCTCTCCATTGACAATGGCCAAGGAATAGAAGCTCTAGACCTCCCTTACTTCCATTGTGAAAACAGAGGTATATCCAAGTGAGGGACTACAACAGTAATAAAGGGAAAAAGTATTTAATTCCAAAATAAAATTGAAAATAATCTCCTGTCTCAGCCTCTTTTTGGGAATATCTAGAAGGGGTGGAAAACCATCTCTGGCTATGAGACTTGTATCACTACCCTTTTCTCCCTGGGGGGGACACGTAGAGGCTAGTGTAACCATTTTGAACCTTGTCCCGGAGTGGCTTGTTGCATTTCAGTTAAAGAGCTTGAGTGAGCCTGTCTGGGCCTCTGGCAGACCCAGGAAATCTCTCGGAAAACAAGGGGCACTTGAACACTAGTGGCAGTAACAACACATAGTGGCCTAATGTCCAGTTTCTTTCAAGTTGAAAAGAAAATAAAAAGAAATCCAGACCACTGAAGATGGATCTGGCCAATGATGTTCACAGAAGAGAAAGGAAGTTTTTCAAGATTATGGGGTGAAGTGGAGGGAAAGAGGGAGGGGAGAGGGTAGACAGGGAGGAGCAGAGGCTGGGAATAGTGCAGAAAGTTGGCATCTCTCCTTTAAAGATATTCTTCAGATCAACTCTGTCTAAGCCCAGCCCTGATTTAGTCGGGAGCTTTTCTTCTTTCTGCTTTGTGGTCTGAGAAGCATTGCCTGTTAAGCACATAAGTTTAGGTAACAAACGACTTTTAGTAGGAGCCTCAGAAAGGACATACCACTTAATAGGAGCCGTTGCTTTATAGATGCAATGGCTTCTACGACAAGCAGCCTTTGGAAGTTCTGGGACCAATTGGACACCCTGACTGATGAATAAATGCCACAAAGGACTTGCCAAGTGGGAGAAAATATGAGGTTAGAGGATAAAGCCGGTACTCTCTTGTTTGGTCATAAATTTGCCTATCTGGTGATAAGATTCCAATGATGGGAATCCCTTTAACCTTTTGAGGGACTCCGCAGGCACTTAACTCATCCTAAATAGCAACTGCATCAAGAACAGACACTGGTGTGTTTAAGTTTACAAATACAGCCATAAAAATTTCAAACAGGATCTACATGGCATCATCCTTCCCCCTTGCCAATCTCTTTCATTTCCATTGGCTTCTTCTCTTATTGTAAGACATCAAAAGGCACTTCCATATTGTTTTTGGAAATCACTAATAGGGCCAGCCTCTATGAAACAGGGCCCCAGGGATAACAGGTCATGCAAACTTAATGTGACTTTGCAAAGCCTTTCACAGGAGAGAACAGGTGGCCATTAAACCATAAAAGAGGCTGAAGCTCCTCAGCTTCCAGCTCTGATTCCAGGACAGGACGGAAAACCTTTGGACAGTGTCAAAAAAGAAAAAAACAGTGCTGCCTTCCTTGATCTTCCATGAGATTTGGTGAGTGGGTCTGAGTGGAAACTCAGGGTCTCTGAGATGAAGACTTAGAAGAGTCTTCTTACCATTCTCAGTTCTTCCTGATACATTGTAGGGACCCAGACAGTGCTGGTTTAGAAACTGAAGAATTATAGCACAAAAGGTGAAGATCGAAGAAGTACAGATGTTTATTATGAATCAGTTTAAACCCTTTTGTGCCTCTGACAAAGTAACTTTAAAAAATTATACTGATCAAAGGACTGATCCAGGGTTTAATATTTCAAAAACATAGATAAATAGTTTACTACAGATAAATAGCTTCACCCTTTGGGTGTCTCCCAGAAGCATCTGAAAAATTTGTAGGGGATCTGTTGAAGGAGATGTGTAACTAGTACACCCCAACCCCCAACCTCACTGGAAAGCAATGCTCAGGGATTAGGCTATGGAAGGGCAAAATGGACCCATTCAAATTTCCTCCCAGGGACCAGGCCCTATTAGCCCTGGGAAATGTCCTTAGCCGGTGGGGGAAAGGTTGGCGATCAGGAATATGTATGTGTAGTTTTTGTTAGAAGCCATCCATAGCACACCCGAGGGATGAAAGGCCTCCACATGGGAACTGGAACGATCAAATTCTTGCTGATTATTAATTGGGCCCTAATTGCAGAAAGCAATGCTGTTTTTACAAATTGGACCTGACTTTAAAGAACAAAACACAAAAAACAAAAAGAGTAGAAAATTTTATGCTAAAAAAGATTCGCAATGAAACAATCAGTAGCACATTGCATCTGTTAAGTGTCCCAGCTCCCTGTAATGGTTATGTTTCCAACGGTTGTTTCTTTCCAAGATAATGGTGTAAGTGTTACACCCCAATCTTCATGTCCACGTTCTGCAGGTTCCTTGTCTCATCAGCTGTTATAAACTGGTCTGGAGTTTCTGACGACTCCTTGTTCACCAAATGCACCATTTCCTGAGACTTGCTGGCCTCTCCGTTGAGTCCACTTGGCTTTCTGTCCTCCACAGCTCCATTGCCACTGTTGATCACTAGCTTTTTCTTCTGCCCACACCTAATAATTTAAAAAATGTGCCATATGAGAAAGATTGCAGTGACTCGGGCATCAGATCATCATCCTTATTGAGCACTATCATGATGATCACTATGGTTTATGATGGCTTTAGTGTGTGCCAAGCACTGTGCTAGGTGTCTTCTCTACTTTAACAACTAACAACCAGCACTCCTCAAAGTGAGGTCCCTGGACCAGCAGCAAAAGCATCATCTTGGAACCTGTTAGAAATACAAGTTCTCAGCCCCACCCCAAACCTGCTGAATCGGAAAACTCTAGGGTTGGAGCCCAGGATCTGTGGTTCACAACCCCTCAGGGGGCTTCTCTGCACAGTTAAGTTTGCAAATCAGCAACTACAACTCCAGGAAGCTGGTGTTATTATTATTTTCTCTCTATTCCCAGGGAAGAAACCTTGGAGATCAGAAAATTCAGTAACTTCCCCCAAGTAACTCAGCAAGTAAGAAAAGAGGATTCAAACCCTGGTCTGTCTGACTCTCAAGTTCAATTCTCTTTCTATCATACTTCATAATGGAAATGTTTGCCTCTTTTAAGCATTTTAGCAGTTTCTGCAGATTTAGATACACCATGAACATGATGATTGTAAATCATTCTGATTTGCGTATTCAAGAAAGTCCCATAACTTCCTGTCCCAGTCAACACTTTGTCAGCCTTGTCAGCATTATTACTGAATGTACCGAGAAGAATAAAACAACATTTTTCTAGAGGTATAAGGCCATAGTGATGTTTTCCTAACATTGGCTAACTCATACAACCCTGATATAGGAAGTTTAATAACAAAAGACAAATTATTCTCGTTAATTTAAGGTTTCTCAAACATTACTTAAGACTCAAACGCAAAAGAAAGTTGCTATGGAAGAGCACGACCTTGATCTTTTTCCTGGTTACTGTCCATTGCTTCACCCCACCCAGCCTGATGCAATGCTTCCTCTTTCCTGTAACACATCACTGCTACACATATACGAGTCAGACTATGCTTAGAGGAAGGAAAGTTGCACAGCTTCACAACTACAAGCAAGATGGGGATTCAGGGAAGCAGATTACTTCCTGAATATCAGACATTTTACATGTAATTTTCTGTAATTCTTACAACACTCTTTCAAAGCAGCTATTGTTCCCATAATACAGCAGTGGAAACTGAGGCCAAAGAGGTTTAATAACTTGCTCGAGGTCACACAGAGAGTAAGAATGACAGAGCCAGTATTCAAATCCAGGCCTTTATGACCAAAGCCTGGGTTCTGCCTGGCTCTGTCAATGCTGCCAGCCCTCTGGAGATGTGGAAACAGTATGAAGTCAGAATTGTTCACTTTGCCTCTGGATATTTGGAGTAATAGTGACAAAGCCTCTATTATTCATGATCATGGACCATTCCCTGTAGGACTGCCAAGGCTATAAACTTTAAGCTCCTGTTTGGGGAAATAGAAATTATACCTCCTCAACAGGAGGTAGATCCTGTCTCCTCTAGCATGAGGCTTGATGAGGGGTTGGGGGAAGGATGCTTGAACCATGAAACAGATTCATGGGGACCAGGAATACAGATGGAGTCCAGCAGGATGCATGGTCAAGAAAAGGGTCTTGGAGGCCAGGTGCAGTGCTTCACGCCTGTAATCCCAGCACTTTGGGAGGCCAAGGCGGGTGGATCACTTGAGCCCAGGAGATTGTGACCAGCCTGGACAACATGGTAAAACCCAGTCTCTATTCACAATACAAAAATAAGCCGGCTGTGGTTGCATTTGCCTGTAGTCTTAGTTACTTTGGGGGCTGAGGTGGGAGAACTACTTGAGCCCAGGAAGTTGAGGCTACAATGAGCTGTGTTTGTGCCACTGCACTCTAGCCTGGGTGACAGAGTGAGACCCTGTTTCAAAAAGGAAAAAGAGACCAGGCACAATGGCTCACACCTGTAATCCCTGCACTTGGGAGGAGGATCACTTGAGGTCAGGAGTTCGAGACCAGCTGGCCAACATGGTGAAACCCCATCTCTACCAAAAATACAAAAATTAGCCAGCCATGGGGGCATGATGGTGCGTGGCTGAATCCCAACTACTCAGGAGACTGAGGCAGGAGAATTGCTTGAACCTGGGAGGTGGAGGTTGCAGTAAGCTGAGATCGCACCACTGCACTCCAGCCTGGGTGACACAGTAAGACTCCGTCTCAAAAAAAAAAGAAAGAAAAAGAAAAAAAGAAAGAAGAAAAGGGGCTTGGAAGGCCTGGTTTTGAGAACTTACTGCTGTGTGACCTGGGGCAACTCACTTAACCTCTCTGAGCCTCAGTTTTGCATCAATAATACCAGGTTATTAAGAGTAGCAATATCACAGGATTGTGAAAAGCCCTTGAAATAGAGACTATCACTAAATAAATGAGTCTATTGTTGTTATTATTCTTGCTCTTATGAGGGGTAAGGAAATAATTGTTATTCTTGCCCTTATGTGGGGTAAGGAAACTAAGGTTTGGGATAACACTTAGAACAGTATCTGGAGCACAGTAAGCTTTCAAGTACTATCTGTAATTGTTAATATAACAAAAGCCATATGAAATGAATTTTGCTTGTTTCTCCTGGCTGCCTCCACCTACCTCGTTATTATTTACTATGAAGAGGATTTAAAAGGCTTAAGGTAGAATGCTGCTTGTGTTACTTCCAATTCCCTGGTCCCTGTGTTCTCTGGAGGAAGGTTGTCTAGTTAAAGTAATTCCCATTTGCCTAACCAATGGGTAGTTGAGGGATGGAATGAAATATTATGGGAAAGTGATTTATGGGCATAAAAAATATGTCTGTGCATGGGAGTAGGTGGGGATTAATGTTGTTAATCTAAACGAAGCTGATCTTGACAGTGGATAACATCTGACCTATAGAACACAGGAATATTGTGCTTGGTTTTTGGCTGGCCCGCATTTCTCTTTGGATTTATGTGTTTCTATCTGTCTGAGTACTTTCAGGAGGGTAGGATGATTCTCAGAAATAACTCATTCCAATAGTCAGTGCTCTAGGCATCTAATAAGTACTTTTAAGAGACAAATTCTAATTTTTAAGTTCTTCTTAGTTATAAGAATTTAAGAAGGATCACTAAACCTTAAGGGGCTTCAGAGACCATCTAGCCCAGCTTCTTCATTATGTAAACTGGACACCAAGTCCAAGAAGTATTGTCCAAAGTTTCACAGCTAGTTATGGCACTGCACTGCAAGAATCACAGCTTGGATTTTCTGGTTTTTTTGTTTTTTTGTTTGTTTGTTTTGTTTTGTTTTACAAAGTCTCACTTCGTCAACCAGGCTGGGGTGCAATGGCACCATCTCAGCTCACTGCAACTTCCGCCTTCTGGGTTCAAGAAATTCTCCTGCCACAGTCACCCGAGTAGCTGGGATTACAGGCACCCGCCACCACACTTGGCTAATTTTAGTAGAGATAGGGTTTCTCCATGTTGGCCACGCTGGTCTCAAACTCCTGACCTCAAGTGATCTGCCTGCCTCGGCCTCCCAAAGTGCTGGGATTACAGGTGTGAGCCACCGTGCCGAGCCACAGCTTGGATTTTCTGACTTTGAAGATCAGAGATCCTCATGGATCTGTGTCTTACCTTTATCTCCTCTTCCCTTAAATCTCAGGCATTAGCTGAGCACACAGCAATCACACAGTGTGGAAGGAGGCAGAATGAGACCTCACCAGGAAAGGGAGGGCAGGCTGGCTGGGGTTTAGAAGCCGGGTAACATACTTTTATGGCATGGCAGAATTTATCTCAAAAGATTTAGGTGGGTAACTTGGCAACTGATCTCATGACTCTTCTACCTGACAATCCTTAATGATATTTAGGGATTTATTTTGCACTGTTTTAGAGCTGTGCCATCCAATATAGTAGCCACCAGCCACATGTGGCTATTTGAATTTAAACTAATTACAATGAAATGAAATTGAAAATTCACTTCCTCAGTTGAACTAGCCAAAGTTCAAGTGCTCAGTAGCCACAAGTGGCTAGTAGTTATATATTGGACAGTGGAGATATAGAACATTTCCATCATCACAGAAAGTTCTATTGCCTGGCACTGTTCTAGACAGCAGAACGAGGTTGGGTGAGCTCAGATTACAGGAGCTAGACTGTAGCATAAGAGAAGGAAAATATTTCTAAATTATGGTGATGCATAGAGAAGACCTACTTATTGGAGTGTGGGTGACCGCCTGCTGGGGTTTATAGAAAAGACAATTATTCCCATTAAAGGGAAGGCTGGTGAACAGCTTTTATGTACAAGCAACATAGTAAAGTCCTCATGTTTTTTTCTCCTCTTCAGACAAATCAGATAGGTTTTTGTTTGTTCATTTGTTTGCTTGTTTGTTTGAGACAGGGTCTCACTCTGTTGCCCAGGCTGTAGTGGCACTATCATGGCTCACTGCTGCCTCCACCTCCCGGGGCTCAAGCGATTCTTCTACCTCAACCTCCCAAGCAGCTGAGACCACAGGCATGCGCCACTATGCCTGGCTAATTTTTGTATTTTTTGTAGAGACGGGGTTTTGCCATGTTGCCCAGGCTGGTCTTGAACTCCTAGGCTCAAGTAATCCACTGCCTTGGCCTCCCAGAGTGAACCACTGCACCTGGCGTGAGCCACTGCAACTGGCGTGAGCCACTGCACCTGGCCGAGATCGATTCTTTAAAGGAAAATCTTCTCTGGAGCCTCACACAGTATCTATCAACCCAACTGACTCCTAAATATGTGCTCTCACGAAGACGGAATAAAATATGATTTCCCTTGGAGAGCTGTAACTCAAGGAGTCAGGTGACATGAGGAACAGCAAAGAAAGCTGTTGTGGATGATGGCAGGGGTGGAAAAAGCTAAAGAAGTAATAGAACCCCCAAGCCAGCATCTTTAAGACAACGTGACTCACAGATCACTTCATCATGCAAGCCCATCATCCATCCTTGTATGTCAACTTCAGGGACTAATGATTTTCCACTTTTGTCTTTTAACCATAATTTATATAACAGTGTCTGGCACAGGGAATGTTCTCGATAAATATTGGCCAATTCAAATTCAAGAGGCCAATACCTCCACTAAACCTCAAGATTCTTTTAGAAAAGGGGTGGTACTCTTTTTGTTTTTTACCTTCTCTTTCTCCTTGCCAGGGCTGGTAGTCACAGGAGCCACTCAAAAGATGTTTGCTGAATAAATGAACACCCATTGGAGGCCCCATTTTCAACCAAACTTTCTCTGATGAAAATTGGATTCTGTATCTCTTTCTCTTAAATGTGACACTCAAAGCAGAAAAGCCCCAGCCTTTGAAGGGGATTAGAAATGGGTTGACAGCTTTAGAATCACAGAGCCCATTAAGGGGCCTGTGCAGCTGTTAACCACCCTTTAGCTGCGTGGCAAATCTGTTTTCAATTATCAAATCAGGACATAGTAATTTATGGCGTCCAAGCAGCTACTTTCCTGGTGAGATACTCGCTGTGCCGGACCCTGTGTGTCCCTGTTTGCCGGTTGCCAGGGTGACTGTTGGTCTTGGGAGGAGGGAGAGGGCAGCAATGAGGCCCCTTCTCTGCTGTCTGCTGCTGGCAAGACACAGACGACGGGGGAGATACCCAGCCCCAATGTATGGACTCCAGCTGTTCTTAGGGACAGCTGAGATGCTTCTCCGAGGTCTCCCTAAATGTCGACAGCATCCATGTCAGCGTTTCTATGGTGACATGTGCAAAGCTTATGGACTGTGTATGTGAGCAAAAGTGGTGCATTCTAGGGCTTGGCAATAAAGGGCTGATTGCACACAATAGGAAATTCATATTTAATTGAGCAAAAGTAATCCAAGGGAAAACAAGGAAGCTGAAGGGAAGTATAAAGACTCTTTGTAAAGGCTCCCCCAAGTCACATTATTTAAATTCAACTAAAAAAAAAAAATCTTTCCATTCAATCATAGGCGGCCTTTTAGATTTTTTCTCTCAGTTTTGTTCCTTACACAATCAGCTAGCATAACTGCTTTTTAAAACTATGCCCTCAATGGTATAGATAGCAACATAGCTATTTGACTGTAATATGGCACTTTTATTAACTTGTACCAGCGTAATTATTGTAACGCATCATTTGATTTTCTCAGATAATTAGAGAATGTATGGGCTGCCCATGGTGTTGGAATTAGCTGTTGGTTGCTTTCCAAAAACCAGTAAGGAGTCCATAATTCTCTCTAGGTCTTCTCCCAGACTGAGGGGCATTTTTCTGCCCTGCGAGGTGATCTGGGGACACAATAAAGGTGGCCCTGCTTGGAAATAAGTTTCTTTTACCTTATGAGAAACCATCTAAAGGGACATTTACAAAAGGTTTAATATTCCTATGAATTACGTCCTGGAGAAAAATAATGTATCTTTAAAGTGTCTTGGGTAAGAAATTTAGATTTATACTTCTAAAAATTTAGATTTATACCCCTGTTAAAGTTCATTTCCTCTGTTGCTAGAATTACTATTGTGTATATATAATGTGTGTGTATATATATATATATAGTATATATAAAATGTAAATAACATCTAAGCCTATAGGTCTTGGTTCAGGTAGGGAGAGAGTGGCCTTCAAGAACATAAAAACAGCCCATGTGTCAGTTCTAGGGAGGTGACTGTCTTCATTTAGTTGTTTTCCTAAGGAAAGTTCTTCTCTGCTTCATAGACCTCTTAACAGCAAGAAGACCTACGAAACAGTGCTCTTGTTGTACTATAACCTGAATCTCTTCAATTACAGTTCCCAGAAAATAGAAAATGATATCATTACAAAAAAGAAACAACAAACAAAAGCACAAGGCCAATAGTTCCTTCTAGTTAAAGTTCTTAAAGGTTCCCTGGGCCTCAGAGAGGCTACAGGGGATGATGAATCACTGAATCTTTATACAATATTTGTGCATTGTGAATGTATTTAATAAATATTTAACAAATCAATGAATGAGTATATACTTTTGTGTGCCTTCCTGGTGAGATACTTCATAACTTTCATCAGATAGAGTCTTCATGAGGTTTAACCCTAAAAAACATGTAAAATCACAAAGGATTCAACCACTACTTAAAAGTGATGAGCCAAACAATCACAGGTGTCTCCTGTCTCTAAAAACCGGGGCAGAGAAAGATGTCTTAAGCTGCACCATGCACGTGAATCCCTGGAATCTTGTTAGGATGCAGACTATACAATAGGAGGTCTGGGGTTGGGTCTGAGATTGTGCATTTCCAACAAACTCCCATGGTGCCCAGACTGCTGGTTCCAGGGACTACGCTCTGAGCAGCAAGGATATAAAGCCTGAGTTTAAATGATGCCCTTTCCAAGTTGAAAGCCCCCAGGACAGCCCCTTACCTTCTTCGACTGTTGACTGCAATGCAAACTGCAAGAATCAAAGCCAAGGCCAAGAGGGATGCCAAGATGATCAGCCATTCTGGTGTGAGTAAATTAAATGACATGCGTGAGCTTCAGAGACACACTTTGTAAAACCAAAAATGCACTTTATAATTGACCTAGTTCAAACAAGCACCACAGTCAGCACTGCAGTGGGGTCTGGCCAATAGGTCCAGCCAATAGGCAGGTAATTCTGGAAGAGCAATTTGCTATAAGTATTTGTCCAACAGCCTTCTTGCTTTTATCTTTTATCATCAGTCAGGATTTTCAAGTCCCTTCAGGAGAACTATGTTTCTAAAAAAGGACAAGATGACTTGTTGAATCTTGTAGACGCCTTTGGTATAATATTATTAAACACATAAAAGGAAATGTAGGCTTCTTTTGAAAGGAACAGTTTTTCCTGTATAAAAGCATCCACCTATCCACCTTACATTGTATTAAAAAACAAAAATGGAGGCAATAAAGGATTGGTTAAATAAATTAGGGTACATCTATTGCATTACGCACTACAATATAAGGAGGAAATATTCAGTGACATGGAAGCCATGGTTAACCAGTAGGCAATGTTTGCTAAACACCATGTAAGGTGTAATCACATTTTGGTATATATTTTACATTTTAAAATGACAGGAAAGGCCGGGCGCAGCAGCTCACGCCTGTAATCCCAGCACTTTGGGAGGCTGAGGTGGGCGAATCGTGAGGTCAGGAGTTTGAGACCAGCCTGACCAACATGGTGAAACCCCATCTCTAAAACTACAAAAATTAGCTGGGCGTGGTGGCATGCTGTAAACTCAGCTACTGAGGAAGCTGAGGCAGGAGAATCGCTTGAATTCAGGAAGCGGAGGTTGCAGTGAGCCAAGGTCACGCCACTGCACTGCAGCCTGGGTGACAAAGCGAAACTCCATCTCAAAAAAAAAAAAAAAAAGATGTATATTAAAATGGTAACCGTGGTATTTCTGGATGGTGAGATTGATAATAATTGATTTATATTTCCATTATTTTCTTTAGTTGTATTTTTTCAAATGTCTTCGATAATTACATATCACTTGTGGATTAATATTCTACACATTTTGAAATCAGGCTCTTGTAGGACTAAAATATGACTTGACAACTCTACAAAATTCAGTTGCAAAGTGGGTTGTATATGTATGCAATGAACCAGGGCTTGAGAAAGAAGAGACATGGAAAGTCTCATTATCTGTTTTCTTCTTGGAAATTTTGGTTTATCTCTGATCTCCTGCTCAGCACTACCTTTGCCTCACGTTTTCCTGGTTTAGATGAGTTTGGAGAGGTAGGTACAGTCAGAAGTGGGGGGAGACTGACAGGAGGGCCCCATTTCTGTTCTTCCTCTCTATTCCTGCCCACCGTGGCCCTGGTTTCCAGCCCTGAGATGTCCCACCTGCACTGTCACTGGAGCTGGGAAGCATCTTGCTGCCTGATGACAGCTAAGGCTTCCCCCATGCTCTCCCTTGGGACAGCCCACCCCTCTCTCTGTCTGGTCTGTCTTCAGGTGTGCTTAGGCAAGCTGGGGCAAAGGAGAACGGTGCATGCCACGTTCTTCTCTTTCCCCAAGGGAGGCTCAGTTTGGAGACCTCTGAAGAGGAGAGAATTAAAAGGGTAATTTACAACCTTAGGAGAACCCTTCCCTTTAGTAATTCTCTATGACAAAACAATTTTGATTCCAAGTCAAATAAAGAATTTGCAACAAATGCCTTGTCTTGATGCTCAGGAGAACCAAGTGTCCCAGCCTTCTCACTGCACATGTCGTACTTTCTGAAAAGTTTATTCCGTCCACATCAGCAGGCGGTCCCTCAACCAAAAAAAATCAGTTGGGGAACCAAAAGAAAGTTTTCACTCCATCTAACATAAATGCCTCTTTTAACTCCTCCCTGTCTGTAATTGTAAGAGGAAAATTACATGCTTCACCTTGGACCCCAGAAATAAGTGGAAATTGGATTGGGATAGAAAGGACCTGGGTATGACATGGGGTCCTCTTGGTGATCATTCATTTAGGAAGGAAGCTTTAGTAACTAACATGGCACTTCTCTGGGACAGGCCAGGGATAGATCTGAGTATGAGCTCAGCTAGTTTGTAGAACCCAGGAAGAAAAGACTATTCCATCTTTTCCTACCAAGAGGCTGTAGTACTCTCATTCATCCTTTAACTTGTAAAGAGGAGCAATTGGATCCATATGTTGGGCATTGCAGAGAATGTGCTTTCAAACGGGTCTCCTCTTCCTTGCTGGGACATTCTGAGAAAGCTGCTTTCAGCGTGTTTTTCTGCCTCAAAGTTTGAAACTCACCTGGAATTTGGGGTGTCCTTATAGGACCAGAGGTTGTGTTTGCTCCACCTTCTTGACTCCCATGTGAGTGTCCTAAGGGGAAAAACAATATCTCTCAACCAAAGTTTGAAATGTATAACCATGAGTTCCTTGTGGAGCTGCATAAAGGGCAGCTCTCCACATTCTGAATCACTGAGAAGCCATTTATGGATTCAAGCTGCAGATGTTTATAAAGCATTACACAAAAGATATTCCCCCCCACCTCGTTTGATTAGGGCTAAGGCTTAGTAATGTTATTTTGTATCAAGGAACATGAGAATTCTCAGCAGCAGTGTTGCACAGTGTTCAGGACTTTGGGGTCTAGAACTGGACAATCCTGGATTCGAGTCTCACCGCTGTCCCTTGCTAACCAGCCATGTGTGCTGGGTCAATCTACCTTCTCCAAGTCTTCCTTTTCACACTCGTAAGGTGGGGATAATAGAATGCCGTTCATCATAATTTTGCAGAGATTTAAAGAAGTACACGGTATTGGTAGTTGTGTGTGGTTGTTATTTTCTATTTTTAATTTAGGACCTTGCTACTCAAAGTGTGGCTCTCAGACCATCAGGACAGGCATACCTGTGGAGATCGCTAGACATGCAGAATCTTACGCCTCATCTCAAAGCTACCACATCAGAATCTTCATTTTAACAAGACCCCCAGGGGACTCACATGCTCCAGAAAGCCCAAAGGGAACCTGAAAATCTCATCCAGTAGCATCATAGGAGCCAACATAAACACTATAAAACAAGGAGTTTGCTCACGCCTGTAATCCCAGTACTTTGGGAGGCCGAAGCGGGCGGATCACGAGGTCAAGGGATTGAGATCAACCTGGCCAACATGGTGAAATCCCGTCTCTACTAAAAACATAAAAATTAGCCAGGCATGGTGGCATGTGCCTGTAGTCCCAACTACTCGGGAGGCTGAGGCAGGAGAACTGCTTGAACCCGGGAAGCAGAGGTTGCAGTGAGCTGAGATTGTGCCACTGCATTCCAGCTTGGTGACAGAGCGAGACTCCATCTCAAAATAAATAAATAAATAAATAAATAAATAAATAAATAAATAAGGAGTTTGGCGGCAGTGGCCCTTTCTGACAATGAAAAATCATCCTATTAGATTCCCTACTAATATATTACTGAAACACACCTTGTTAGAAGAATCAACATTTTCTACTGCTAAAAAGCAAAATAAGGAAATAAACAAAATGCGTTAAACTGGGAGGAAGTATCACAAGACAGACAATCCTCAAGTTAGAACTGGAGGCCTATCGAAATGAGGGAGACACAATGGTTCTAAAAGAAACTTCTAAGAAGCCAGGCACGGTGGCTCACACCTGTAATCCCAGCACTTTGGGAGGCTGAGACAGGAGGATCTCTTGAGCCCAGGAGTTTGAGACCAGCCTGGGAAATATAGGGAGATCCTGTCCCTATTAAAAATAAAAATAATAAATAAATAAACAATTTTTTTTAAAAAAGAAACTTCTAAGACATCTTGTGAAGAGACTCATCAAATGAAAGCTTCATGGATTTTTAAAAATTCTTCCTCCATTGCTTCAAAACAAAATTTGAAAGTGTTCCACCAAAATGAACTTCTTTTTTTTCCTACCAAATGGAAGCCCACTGTAGAATCCTGAAGGCTGATCAATGGATGAAAACGGTGGGGTCTTAAATGAGAGCTTTCCTCATGGAGCCAAACTTTAGGCTGTGCACACTGAAATCTTGATTACAATGGTTATATGAGGACAGGATGCCTCTTGTTTATGCAATTTGATGGTTTTGTTAAAACTTAAAAGGGAGCAAAACAAGTTCCTACCAGACATCTAGGTGTTTCAACATCCCCCATCCTATGTTGACAGTGGCCTTTGACTTTACAAACCTCCAAAACAGTCCAAGGCCCTTTCCCTACATGCCTTCCAGTGTCCTTGGTGGTTGGCAGGTTTTCACCTGCCCAAGTCATGGGACACTGGCCACCTAAACCGAAGATCTTTGGCAGTGAAAACTCCCCAGGAGGTACAGTCGCTCTCACTGTTTTTTTTTTTTTTTTCTGACTCACAGAAGCCTTTGATATTTAAAAAAGAGGCCATTAATGGATCATAATCTCTTTATTTTGATTTTCAAAAAAAAAAAAGAAGAAGTGCTCCCAGCAAGAAAAGATCTGGGTGTGCGTGCAACAAGATGAAACCTCCTGTTTGAACAATAGACACCTGCTCAGAAGCCAAACAAAAGAGACTGGCTCCTGTCCACCTGATTCTCACTTCAAGCAAAAGCCACAGAGGATGGATGTGAGACAGCAGGTCTTGCCTTGTGCCCTAGATGTCTACAAATCCAGCCAGGGTAGGACTGGCCACAATAGCAAGTTCCACAAAGAGGAGCACTTGATATTCCTGTTGGGAGATGACATGTAATCTGAGACATGTGCACAGAGATCGTTTGATTGGCTTCAATGGTGAGAAAAGCAGTCTAGCACAGTCTAAGCTTCCAAACTTTAATGTGCATGTAAACCACCTGGGTGGGAGAGTATAGTTAAAATGCAGATCCTGATTCAGTAGGTCTGGGTTGGCCAGGGATTCTGCATTTCCAACAAGTTCCTAGGTGATGTCCGCACTGATGGTTAAAGAATCACACTTAGAGAGTGGCTGGGGTCTCTTGGTTTTAGAGATCATGCCCCTTAATAACTCCCTACTTTTTCAGAGTACTTTCACACTTCTAGTACCCTGTCTTCCTCACAAGAACTCTAGGAAGCAACTGAGGCAGATGATTTGATCTCCTTTTTACTAACAAGGAAATTGAGTCTGGGAAAGGTTAAGTGCCCTGCCTAAGGTCCCCAGTGAACCTGTGACTTCGGTCTCTATTTCAGAAGCATTTCTAATGAATCCCTACCTCCTAGTGCTCCTCCATAGAGAGTTACTGTGGAAGCCACCACGTAAATATCCATCTTCATATTTGTTTTCAGTGTATAAACATTTAAACCTGATGGTGAGCCTCACTCAAACTTGGGCATAAAAAGGGAAGACAATAATTGATATGGCTTAAATCATTTACATGGGGTCACCTGGATTTATGATGTTCAGGGAGACCACGGTAAGGCAGCACTGGCAGAACCTCCCAGTAGCCCAGCAGTAGAAGTAGTTAGCAAACCTACCGCATGTCAGACTTCTGCAGGCTGGGGTAAGGTTTGTAGGGGTGTGATCTGAATCACAACAAACAGGAGTCTATTTAAGAATTCATGCCTGGCAGTAATTATGGTCATTATGGAATGCCTTCTCCAGACTGTGCTATGAGAAGTAATATAAGACCCTCCAAGCTTGAAAGGTGGCTCCATCACTCCTTGGTCCTGTCAACTCTGCCAAGTTACTTACCTTCTCTGAGCCTTAGTTTCCTCATCTGTAACATGGGGATAATAATAGTACTTACCTATGTCACAGAGTTAATACTAGATAAACTCCATGAATTTGCTGATATCAACCTGTTCTTTTTGTTTTTTTTTGAGACAGAGTCTTGCTCTGTCGCCCAGGCTGGAGTGCAGTGGCGCAATCTTGGCTCACTGCAACCTCTGTCTGCCAGGTCCAAGCAATTCTCCTGCCTCAGCCTCCTGAGTAGCTGGGATTACAGGTGCGCATGACCACGCCCGGCTAATTTTTGTATTTTTAGTAGAGACAGGGCTTCACCATGTCGGTTAGGCTGGTCTCGAACTCCAGACCTCGTGATCCGCCTACCTCGGCCTCCCAAAGTGCTGGGATTACAGGAGCCACCGCGACTGGCTGATATGGATCTGCTCGTGACCTATAATAATGGCAGTTCCATTTGGCCCAACCTAACACATGTAAAGTGTTCAGAAAGATGCTGCTGGCACACAGTAAATTCCCAACAGATACCAGTATGATATCATGTGCCAGGATTATGTTAAATGCTTTACATGTATTCTATCATTTAGTCTTTGAAACAATGTCCTGTGACAATTGTTATTATTCCAAGTTTATTAGTTGAGAAATTTTGTCTCAGACCCTTTAAAGCATCTTGCTCAGTTAATATGCGGGGGCCTGGAATCGAACTCAGGCCATTTTTGCTGCAAAGCTCATGCTCTTAATCACTCTGGTGTAGTGCAATGTTAAATTGGGACACTGCCTGAATTCTTCCTGAGGGTTTCAGATGCAAGGCTTTCCTCCGGAGCAGTAGTTCTCGAAGTGCAATCCCTGTCCCAGCAGTGTCAGCATTACCAGGGACTGATTAGAAATGCAAATGCTTGGGCTCCACCCGGACCTACTGAATCAGGAACCTTAAGGGTGGGGTCCAGCGTTGTGATTTAATAAGCCCTCCCTGCAATTGTGATGTATGCTAAGAAGGTTTGAGAACCACTTCTCTGGAGACACTGACTCATACTTCGTTGGTAGTCGTCATCAGGCTCAACGATTATAACAGTAAATGACTAAAGCAGTTTTGAACTCACCAGCTGATTCAGATCCATGAGTGGTATGGGACCCGCCACTGGGGTGGAATGCGTCTTGGTCTCCTGTAATGAGCAATCAGGAAGGTCAGTACTGCATGTTTTCACTTACACTCCCATCTGCATTTCCTTACATTTGCATTCTTATATAGCCTATCACAAAGTTTAGTCTTTTTAAGGTATTCCAAAAAGTGATGGCAAAACAGCTTTGAATGGGTCCACAATATTAATTACTGTTCATTGCTTAATTCACTGATAAATGAGCTAGAGCTTTAATCAGAATTAAGGAAACTGGGGCAGCAAAGGCTAAGAAGGATGACCACAGGAAGTTTTGTAGAAACTTTGTTTTGGTAGAAATCCAAGAACTGTGGTAAGGAACACGCTAACAAAAATACTGTGATATCTTTGCAGGTATGAGGTTGAGACTAGACATTGTACATTTTAAATAAGGACAATATGAATTGGGTCATGAGAAATGTAATCACTGCAAATGGGCGTACTCTGGCTTAGGGCATGAAACAGAGATTTCTTGGCAGCAGGAAATTAGTATGCAATAAGGAATCTTGGGACTGAATGATGTAAAGATTCAAAGAGAAAGGTCAACTGCTTATTTTAAAAAAAAATTGAAAATAAGTAAAAAAGGAAATGGTGAGATGATAGCTAACATGAATAATGTGTATTGGAATATGGGTATTATAGTAAGTTTAAAATAATTTTTTTAAAGTTAAATCTGTAGTTTCAACATGACTAGTTAATATAATCCTAACTTCTCAAACATCCATCACCAGAAAGCTTTAGATTAAGACAATCTCATGAATTGCTAAAATCTAAATCCATAGGTCAAATCTTGAATGCAGCATATTAAAACTCCCTCCCCCACCCCCATTTTTCAAAAGTATACTGGAATCTTTTTTTTTTTAATCACAGGACAATGCTTACATAAAATGGCTACAGTTATCCATTATGAAGGCACCTCATAAGGAATCTATAGTAACCTGATCATCACCATTTCCTTCATTAGAGAAGGTAGAAGGGGGTGACACTTAGTCACCTGTGTAAGTATATTGAAGAGACAGATTGCTTTGTTCCTTGGCTGATGGTTAAACAAATGAAAACAACATTTGCTGAAATGCCACACCAATACTCCCACTACCAAAATCACCATCACCATCACCAACCCATCACCATCATTATCACCATCACCATCACCATCACCACCACCACCACTGCCACTATGATTCTAAATGCTTTAGTTCTTTTATGGGGGACGGAGCCTCATTATGTCGCCCAGGCTGGAGTGCAGCGGCACGATCTCGGCTCACTGCAACCTCCAATTCCTCGGTTCAAGTGATTCTCATGCCTTAGTCTCCTGAGTAGGTGAGACTACAGGCACCTGCCGCCATGCCTGGCTAATTTTTTGTATTTTTAGTAGAGACGGGGTTTCACCATGTTGGCCAGGCTGATCTCAGACTCCTGACCTCAAGTGATCCGCTCACTTCAACAAATGCTTCAGTTCTTAATAGTAAGCGTAAAGACTGAGAAAAATGCATAGACATAAATGAGATTTATGTGGGTGAGTGTTTTTGAAGAAAATCAAGGATGAGAATTGGGTGACTTAATTGTCTAATCCATGGAGAATTATGGAAAATCTGTCCGTACCATTGTGGAAATCTGTCCGTACCACTGTGGAAATCAGAAGGAATCAGTGTCTGTGAATATCAGTTTTGTAAACAGCATTTGATTTACTAACATTAAGCTATAAGCATTCTAGGGTACTGTGACTATTAAAATTGCCATTTAAAATTTAAATTCATGGCTGGGCGTGGTGGCTCACGTCTGTAATCCCAGCACTTTGGGAGGCTGAGGCTGGTGGATCACTTGAGGTCAGGAGTTCGAGACCAGCCTGGCCATCATGGTGAAACCCCATTTCTACTAAAAATAAAAACATTAGCCGGGCTTGGTGGCACACATCTGTAATCCCAGCTACTCAGGAGGCTGAGGAAAGAGAATCGCTTGAACCCGGGAGGCAGAGGTTGCAGTGAGCCGAGATGGCGCCACTGTACTACAGCATGGGTGACAGGGCAAGACTCTTTAAAAAAAAAAAAAAAAATTAAATTCACTGGGTTGCACAACAGGCTTTCTTTTGCCAAGAGAAATGAGACAGCACTATAAGATTTTCTGAAGAATACTGACAATGGTACTTGGAATTTTTAATAAATGAGAGCAGAACAATGCTGAATAAAGAACTAAGGAGTATAAGGGGCTTTGTCTTGCCAATATTGCTGAAGTTAGCATTTTCTTAAACTGTTTTTCTTGAAGCTCTGGGGTAGGCCACCCAGAGAAATGAGGCCAAGCATGTGGCATTCTGAATTTTCTGTCCCTGCATCACAACCGTCATCTGTTTTACATATTGGATACTCATGGAGGCTGAGGCAGGAGAATTGCTTGAACTCAGAAGGCAG
Source organism: Symphalangus syndactylus (assembly GCF_028878055.3). Taxonomy (NCBI): domain Eukaryota; kingdom Metazoa; phylum Chordata; class Mammalia; order Primates; family Hylobatidae; genus Symphalangus; species Symphalangus syndactylus. The sequence goes on from NC_072428.2 coordinate 21,136,115, forward strand.
AGGTGGAGGTGAACCAAGATCGCACCATTGGACTCCAGCCTGGGCAACAAGAGTGAAACTCCGTCTCAAAAAAAAAGATTATATATATATATGCATACATATAAATTCTTCTTTTTCTTTTTTGGGAGGAGGAGAGAAGATCTCCGCTCCAAAATTGTGTATCTAAAGTCTCTAATCTTGAATATGCCTTAGTGATTGTGTTACAAAGCAATTGAAAAACTAGTACTAGGAAGATAGAATCTGTTTTTTATTTCTTCACTACAGTGGGCATTTTCCAGTTCCCCTTTCTTCACTGTTAATTTCTTAATACAAATGGAGAAGCAAAGAAAAGCAGAAGCAGAGATGACTACTTATTTGAGAAAGAAAAAGACTTATTCTAGGTCCGTGTCAAACTTCATTGAATAAATTATCTTCAGTCCTCTCTTCACTATTACAATAAGAGAAGTGGTCCCTATTCATTAATACTAGATTAAATCATGAACATTTTAAGTGTGCATCAGAACTAGAAGAGGTTTATCCATCACCAAAAGTAAAACTGATCAATCTATCACCAAAACAAGATAATAATTTCAGAGCAAAGATACTAGTATATAGAAATTATTCACCTGTAGGATAAAACCTTACAAAATAAGTAGCGTATATTAGTCGAATTAAATGGAATTGCTAAAATTCGACTATTTTGACCTGCAAAAATATCAGTTTCATGTGGTTCAACTTCATATATCACAAGATAAGACAAAGAAAGCAATTCCATCATAACAGCCAAGTTGTACACACAACACACACACACATACATGCAAACACAAATGGAAAAAACACTGGCAAAAGGAAGCATTCTTTTATCTAAAATATGCCCAAGTTTATTTGCACTAGAATTGATAACCGATAACGAAAGACATTTCCATATCACAAACTAGTCCAATCCCAGACTACACAGAAAGTGTCCTCTGTAATATGAAACGATATATTGTTTCTCTACACAGAGGAAGCAAACTAGATAATAAATGCCAAATTACCTGATAAGGAATGATTGACATTAGAGTTGGAATCTCCAACAGTAACTTCAGTAACTCCAAAGGACCCAGTCTTAGCTGAGGTCACTGGGATGAAGGTCCTGCTTTCCTTCGTGTGTGGGTAATGAGAGGTATAACCTTCCAGTAAAGTAGTTGAGCCTTCAAAATGATTTGGGTCTCTTCTTCCACCTGTGACATCATTCCTATCTGTGTGGAGGTGGAATCAGTGATGAACCCGTATTTGTAAGATCACCACCCACCATGTGCTTGTCTCCAGAACACACAATTGCTGCAAAAGCTTTCCACTTGTTATCCATTAATAGGGAGCAATAGAGTGAAGTTTGTCATACTATTGAACAGAATAAATATTTTGCAATAGACACCACTTGGACATCACTCAACAGAAGAGATTTTGGTGATCTTAATACCCAGAAGTGGCATTTGTTGCAACATCTGCTTGGGTTATTAGGTAAGGCTATGTCACTACAACTGTGATCTTGAAGTCAGCTGAGGTACTAGATAATCTTGAGTTCTTTCTCAATTGGATTCATCTTTGATGTAGTGGAGGAAACATACCATTGGATTGAAAGATAAAATTTTGCTGCCTGCAATTAGAATAGGAAATGCATGGTTTCAAAGGCCTGAGGCTACTAATTTAATTATTCTTTTCTTTTCCAGAAGGGACTGCTTTTTAGTCATCAGCACCATGGAGGTCCAGAGGACAAAAGACAAAACAATATTATTGTGAGGAATATAAAGTGATATAATCAGACATTTATGCCAATTATAAATCATACTGCAAAAGTACCGAAATCATAGCAAACAGTCTATCGGACCACAGCGCAATCAAATTTGAAATCAAGACTAAGAAACTCACTCAAAACCATACAATTACATGGAAATTGAATAACCTGTTCCTGAATGACTTTTGGGTAAATAATGAAATTAATGCAGAAATCAAGAAGTTCTTTGAAACTAATAAGAACAAAGATACAACGTATCAGAATCTCTGGGACACAGCTAAGACAGTAGTAAGAGGGAAATTTATAGCACTAAATTTAAATGCCCACATAAAAAAGTTAGAAAGATCTCAAGTTAACAAAAATAAATAAAATAAATCATATATAAGCAATCCATTATTGTTAAAACAAATCACTAACTCTAGAGTGAAAGAAACCCAACTTTTAAGATTAAGAAATGTAGTTTGCACTTAATGTACAAAGAGGTATATAAAAGAGGAAAATCAGAGAACCACCACCAGACGCACCTTTTGATTAAAAGTAACAGTGTAACGGCAGCTAATGGATGCACCTCCACCAAAGACACTGCAAAAGTACCCATAATTGATTGATTCTTATCAATAGCTGAAGCCAACTAGGTTTTATAATCCTTACTGCTTGATGTCAGAGTAGAAGTTGTTGGATGGTCTTTATCTTCTTCCAAGCCTTCATGTGATGTAGAGAAGCTCTGAGAATTACTCTGCTCTGTTTCAATGAGGAATGAATCCAGTGTTAATTTGAAGCTACGGTACAAATCCTGTATCTGCTAACAGGGAAGATCTAGCTAGAGTAGAGTCAGATGGATAGGTGCATAGGAAGACCAAGGTTTGTGCACACCATTCTCCTCTGATTGATAGAAATATACAGAAGAATTCTATTTTGCCCCTAGTTGGTTCTGAAGACCCTTTATTTCTCAGTATAATCATCAAAGGTAAAGTGGCAAACACAAGACACAAGAGCCAAAACTTTGCCTATCCTGGATTGTCCAGGCGCAATTGTAGCATTGCTCCCAGTCACTCCAGAAAACCAGAGAATACAGAGACATGGAAAAAAGAATATTTGAATCCCAATGCTCCTATCAGTAATCAAAAGCACCTAACTCTGTGTCAAGAAATGTGACTGTAGGGAAAATGAACACTACGATAGCCTGTAGTCTACCTGTAACCACAAAAGAAAAAGAAGCCTATCTAGAATAGCCTACTCAAGTAACACAGATCAAATTTATACAAGGAAATACTTAGCTACCTTGTAAAGATCATTAAATTAAAGTTACCATTTTACTCTATTATTAAGTTTTTTTTTAATTTCACCTGTGTATGAGGATTCTCATCACTGCACCAAGGAAACGCTTGCCTGGGCAAACACAGGGCCCTCAGTGACATATATCAATTTGAGGTTGACCCATTGCCCATATCTAAAATCACCTGGACTGTTTCAAGTTTATTTCTTTTGTGTTCTTTTAAGAAAGGTACTGACCTCTGAGTTGCAGGTGCAAAAACTTCATAAAGCACACCCATAAGCCATGCCCACCACCAAATAAATATTACAACCAGGAGAAAGACAGTCACCAAATCCCAAACCCAGTGTCAGAACAAAAGCCAACAGTGACATAAAATGGCAATATAAGTCCTTCTTTGGCAAGCGCCATTCATAGGCTTATTTGCATCTCCTTTGATGCTTAACGCTGTGCTATTTACATTGCTGACAATCAATACATGCTGGCTGATTTTTTTCCTTTGCCTAAAGGGCTCATGTGAAGGACTCTGCCCATTATGTGTGGCAAGCAGTAAAATAGGACCTTCTTAATTCTAGATTTCTTTTGTATTCTTCAAAGAAATTATGAATGACTTTAGGCTGATCTCTAGGACATCCCTGCACATATAGTAGAAATTAAGGCTAGTAGAAGTTGAACATTTCTTAGTGATAGAAAGAGATACTAGCAATTTGTTGTTGTTGTTGTTGTTCCAGGGATCCTGCCACCTTTGTTGATTGTCAATAACATGCCTTGCCTCTCCTCTGAGAACTGATGTGATCTCTAGGATTATCTGGCCCCAAAAATGTCTTTTTACAACCATGCAAGCAATCCTACCCCTCTTCTGCACTGGCTGGAGGAAAGATGGACATTGAAAGGAAATGGTCAGTTAAAACATAGAGAAATCACTATCCTGGAAGTGGGCTTGTGTTTCACTGACATAACTACTTAGAGAATGAAAATGGAGTTGAATAGAATCCTACTTTTTCTTAAAACACAAAGTCATTGAATCTGGAAGGCACAAAGAAATGAAGGGAAAATCAGGTTGAGAGACCTCCACAAGAAATACAGACAATGAAGACAGTTTCACACTCTGGGCTGAGGTAAGCCACATAGCACCATTCCACCACCAAAGCTCTGCACCTTGGCCAGTAGGGAGTAAGAGATGAAGCAGGAATACAAGTCAATAAAGCTGCTGAGCATTGTTATTCTTACGCGTTGTCATTGAAAGAGGTCCTGTCCTGTCCAAGTCTTCCACCAAACCTGTGTTTGGATTTGCAGTAGGCTGAAGCGTTGTACTATGACTGGAGTCCATATCTGAAGGAATCAATATTAGTGTTATTGCTTGATTTCCCAAACCACTACCTGAAGGTGGCTTATGGTCTACAACTGATTTTTTTAAATATTCACATCTGGCCAGGAGGAAAGAAAGCACATACTGACTATATCTCCCGAACTGAGATAGAGTATTGTTTCATCAAAGAGCACCACAACAAGTAACTGGCTTTCCTTGAAGGGCCGAGTTATATGAAAGCTATGATGCGTGTTTGTTTTTGCTGAGTCTGGAAGGACTCTACATGAGCGCACGATGGAACACCCAAATCTTGCAGAGAGACAGAAATATTGCCTTTTTTATAGAAACATGCAATCTGACACATGGAGAAAAGACAAAGTGTGCTGGCTCAGGCACCATTTTATCCCTCCCCCTTACCAACCAAAGGGGCTTTTAAAAATAGCCCTCTTCCCCCCTTTAGCCTTTTTTTCTTCACAAAGTGAATATGCAAATAAACACAAAATCGTCATCCAATACCACCTAGGTGGAGTTACAGAAAGTGTACAGGGGCAAGAAATAAGAAGCAGTGGATGTCATTGAATTATTCTTCCCAAAAACCCAAGTATAAGCGGTCTTTAAAATTTAATGTGTACAATGTTGAGTAGTGCAGAAATTTCACTGAAATACTTGTAAATGTTGTTTTTAATAGTTATCACAGAGCTACTCTGCTGAAATAAGAAGTCTTGAGTGAAACAGAGGCCAAACAATTCATAAACCGCATCGATATTTCTGGCTGTCAATTCAGTCAAAGTCTATCCACATCACTGCCTCTGGGGGAGATTTAATCAGTTCCAGAGAAGCACCAGAATACTGGGTACCCAGGTCTGCACTGCAGCCTTTCAACACTAAATATTCAAGATTCAACACTAAATATTTAACACTAAAATATTCAAGATCTTTGTAGGACAAAAATGTGGTGACTCTATTATACCAGATTTCAAACAAGAGCAAGTGCTAACCTGAATCAAAACCACAAATGGACATTCTCCCAGAAAAAGTCCCACTTGATGATGGGCTCTAGACTCTTGTTCATCTTCCCTCTTATAAGTAGAGTCCTTCAAGAGTCATCATACCATTGTGTAGTTGAAGCCAATTGTATTGTCCTTGACATGTTCATTAATTTAATGGAATCTCTTTCTCTTCATCAGTACATAGAATTAACATTGATTTTGAAGATCTTTGCCTGGCTTGGTTTTCCCCCATGGGTGTCCTCAGAGCTCCAGCTGCCATGTGCAAACCCATGTGTGCTGGGTCTGCCTGTGGTACTTCAGTCACTCAACATAATGGCCCCTGCCTAGCCGTTCAAACACATCTACCCTTGTGAAAAATGGATCCAATTACTTGACGTATTCATTCCTTGGCTTTTCTTCCTTCACGTTTCTCCTTACAGAAGTCTCCTTCTTAGGAAAACTGCCCCCCCAACCCCCACCACCCACTTCCTTTCTCTGACTATCCAGGGTCTTTTTTATTTTTCATAAACCAGGGCCAATTCACCTTTCTGTGACGCTGTGGTGGGCGGGGAGGGGTTCTCAGAATTTCTTTAGCGTTTATTGTTGGCAACATTCATTTCACATCTATTATTTACTGCCTCACACAGATATATTTTGACAATAAATGTTTTCTTTTGCCAACTCTCGTGCTAAATTCTTTACTTTCAGCTCGGGACTTCATATTCAGGTGAATACGCATATCACTCCTACCAAGAAAACTAATTTTTTAAAAACCTCAAGTCCTTCAGGAAAGTAGTTTGGTCTAAAACCAAGGGCATATTTCTAGAAAAATAGTCAGCAGTCACTCAGTGGATTTCAAAAAACATAATATATAAAAATCTCAGAGGCTATTACCCATCCTTCTTCCTGCTTGATGACCTCGTCCCATGGAGTGTGAGATTGGGTCGAAGAAATCAGGCCAGGAACTGTCCTCTGGGCTTGGTGTTGTCCTTCCTTGCATTGGATGGCTGGTATGAGCTGAGGCTGCTGTGACCATGCAGTTCAAGCAATTGTCAAAGTGTTAATGGACACTTGGTCAGGGATACACTGATTTTATTTTTAAAAAAGACTTTATTCTCTAGACAAGACAATGAAACCATCTTCCTTGTATAGAGGGCAAGGAAGTTGTATAAATGCAGAATGTTTCAGCAGCTTTGGGTTCACTCATGCTCATTTTCTTCTTAGCAATCAGCATGTGAACTGGAGGACACAAAAGCATTAACAACTCCTGCAGTGCCGAGAGGATGAGTTACAGACATCAAAGGAAGATGAAGGAGAAGTACTTCTTGACCCATGCCATGCTGCTACAGTCCCCTAAAGGCAGAAGTATAAAAGCCCAAGTGCATTATGTTATTCTGAGACAACCATATTCCAGCCGAATGCACATTAAGCTGGAAGTGATCTCAGGAAAGGAATCAGGTAACAGCTTTCCATGTGATCAATATGAAAGTCAATGCCATTTATCTCAAAAGCATGAATGGAATCCGTTAGAAGCATTACCTTCTAACAATGGGATTTATGGCATAAATGACATATAAGAAAGCAGCACATGCTTTGCTTCATTCTGAGCCAATGAAGAAGTATAGGTAGAAAAGATTACAATAGCATCCTCTTAGCAACAACCACACCACATAGACAATCACAGAATCCACTGCTCTGCCAGGAATTCATTTAGAACTTGCCATGCCCCAGAAGGACATGATGCATTATCTTCTATATTGCAAATAGAAATATGGGAATATTTCTCACTGATACCAAGTGAGAATATGGAATTCACATTCTTTATAAGGCAGGACATATTTTAATACTTATGTCACACAGACAAAAGAATCCTGCATGGGAGCCTGCAGAGCCAAGTTATCTCGTATCACTTAGAGATGATGATAAGACTTCATTCCAATTTCCACAATCTCACAATTCAAGAATAGAGAAGGTGCCTTTTTTACACTCAAAAACAAATTACCGAACAGGCATGGCCAAAAGGCCAGATGACATCAGACAGGTGTCACTTTTCACATAATGTCTGGCTCTATTTCTTCAAACACTGGAGTTCTGACTAAATGCTTTCTCACAGCCAGACTTTGCAGAATCATATTGTAAAGTCTGGACCCACACTATAGAGTAGATTCCTTTATACAACAGACGGGGATATTTTATCAGGGCCTCCGCTACAATCCCACTAGATGATGCCCAAAACTCGATGGGAAAGAGACATGTTCAAGGGCATGTTCTCCGTGTTTCCTGTTCTTATTCCTAACTGGCTTGTATCCATTCCTCTTCAGGTGACTTGTTATGAATCTTTAAGGTTTGGCTCTGTGTGAACTGCAGCATGATTTATTAAGTAACCTAACATCTTGTGACAATTCCTCCAGTGTCCTTTTTTTCAATGTCCTCAATGTCTACCGTTTAACCCAAAAGGAAGTTTCCATCCGAATTTACTTGTTAAACCATCCATTACCAGCTGTCCCTGTTGTCAAATGGGAGTCTTCTCTGGGTGTTTGGCGATATCCCTCATGCCATCTGTTGCCAAACCACTGTTCCTTCTGGGTAGCTGTTTCTTCCGTTGTACTACTAGGAGTTGCCTGGACTGTGAGAAGAATATCAGTTGGGAGACATAATTGTCTATTTTCCTCGCCAATAGCTGTCAACATATCTTTCTACTTTAAGGGCAGATACACACATGGGGAGAGAAGGTAGAAAAGAAAGGCACCAAGGAAACAGGCCACTGATATTCTAAAAGGGATATTGGAAATCAAATGATCCAAATGTTTAATTTTTTAACTGGGAAAATTGTGGTCCAAAGAGGTTTTGATTTGTTCAAAATCATAGGACTAAGCAGACCACAGCTGATGAATTCTCATAGTTCTATGAGTTATTATTATTTTTATTTTACTGTAGTGAATGGCTTCACATACCCTGTCTGAGAAAACCATTCAAAGAATAACCTCTTTGCTCCAGTCATTTTGATGAAAGGAAAATACTGTATAAAAACTAATGACAAGATCGGCGCATTAGGAGACCTTCTCAAATGGTGGTCATGTAACCCATAATCGCACACACTGGAAATGCACCAGCAGTGGATTTGCCCAGCAGGAAACATGTTGGGATGGCTTGGATGCTATTCCACTAACATATTATGTGGTAATGTCCACATGGCACCTAAAATTGCTAAAATCACTTTTTAACAAAATTAATTCAGTTGACGAAAACTATCCAAGCCAGTTTGAGGCATTATATAAATAATAGTGTGTGACAGGCTTAAAATTTCAACCATCATTTTAGAAAGGACAAAATCAAGAGAATAAAATTCCATCAAGGCGTCTTCAGGAAAAGTCAGAAAGCCACCAACACTTTTGTCTATAGCAGTTTGTAGCAATTTTTTTTTTTTTTTAGCTTACCAAGAAAATGAGAGCCTATAAACTTGCCAAGCCAGAGTACTTTTTTGCAACTTGTAAAAATGGTTGTATTTCCTTATCTTAGTAATGACATTTAAAAAATAAAACCGTCCTCATTTTACCCTTCCATTGGCCAAGCCATTATTGGGTTAACTGGTTATCCAGGAGGAGTGGGAAAAAAGGCAAAATCTTAAGTTTTACAAAACTCCCACTGACTAAATCACTAATTCCCAATAAATAATGAAGTTAGAAAAACCACTGAATGTAATTACAAAAAAAGGGAAAATTGACCCAAACATAGACTGCCATGTTACTCAAAGTTTAAATAAAAGAAATAAGGAAGTGTATGTGTGTGACTGCATAGAACACTATACTCCTTCTATCACTAATTTTATAAACATAATGATTTTTTTAAGTACCCATAACCATTTATTGTTTTCAGCCTAAATAGGAATGGGTTAGCAAAACATGTGATTTCTATTGTAAAAGATGAAGGTTGACTTTCTTCTAGAAGTTGTGATTTAATTTGATAAAGCCCAGAGGTCACCAATCAGATCCCTTTGAGTTTCGCAAATATTCATAAGATAATTGTTACAGTTGTTGCTGTCTTCTCTTTGTCAAGTTACATTCTGTCTGAATTTTCACCAACCCTCTAGTCCTAATGCCCCGCAAGCACCACCTTTTGACAATAGGCTCATTATTTCCAAGTCTCTAAAGTAGCTTTCTTGTCTTTAAGTACAAACTGTCCAAAATAATTTCTAAGATATGTTAGGGCTCTAAGGAGGTGGAACAAAATCCTATTCCAAAGAGATTTATGCTTCCTCTGTATTTCCTTTTCTTGTCAGACTTCTTTGTTAACTTAGCCCCTAAGCCTTATATATACATCACATCTACTGGGGTTTGTAATGGGATGTAAGGTCTGCTGGATATATTCAGTACAATGTCTAACCTCTATCCTAGCTGATACCTGAAACTTTTCTTTTGTTGTCGAAGACACCCCTCAAGCCATAGATTCCCAAAGCCCTTTGGTTTTTAAGTGGCTATTGCTCACATTTCCCCATTAGGTGTGTCTAGGGCTGAGAAAATGACAGTTGAATCATCATTTTAAAAATGCTAAAAAGCTGTTTTCCAAAATAAATACTTTTATTCCAAATAAGATAGACATATCTCAATGGGATAGATAAAAGAAGGAAAGCACATACTTCTTATGTTTGGGGAGTGAGGGGGTCCCCTATTCTCACAGTCCACTGCTGCAACTTGAGATTGTTTTAGAAAACCTGAGAAGTTTTCATAACAGCAGAAATAACAGTAAGAGCATCAAAGCCTTCCCCAAGTTACCTTGGGCTTAAAAACAGAAAAAGAAGCAGTGGTAGAATTCAAATGTAGACCATAAGAGCTATCAACTTTGCTCTAAAGAGTACAAGGGATGTCTTTCTATTAGAACAGTCAGGGACAGAATGCAAAAAAGAAACTGTATTCATCAAAGATCTTCATAGAAAATAAGGATTCCAAAGATCAATTCACTTGACAAGCGTTCTTTCCAGATTCCACTACTAAGCACCAAAAGAACACACTCTTTGCCACACATTTCAATGAACACACACAAGTTACCCAAATGGAACCTCTAGGAACCTTTAACACAAAAATTGTATCTAGATCTACTTCTTAAAACATTTTGGCCTTTGGGCAACCTGACAAGTTATCATTTTCCTTCCAATTTTTAAAATTTGTGTGCGGGTTTGGCAGCTTTTCAGCTCTAAGAATAAAAGAAATTACTGAGTGGAAATAGAAGATGCGGCCAATTTCTAAACAAAATCTTCCCTATTGCTGGAATGTCTTCACTAACTCATCTAACCCAGAATTGCCGACCGCCATCTTGCTTACTTGTGCTTGTAGAATGTGGGGTCTCTTCTTCCTCACGATGCTCATGGTGAATGAGGGGAGAGTGTGCTTCTGGGTTCCAGCTTCCTTCATAAGCAGCGGTGCCATTTCTGTCTACATCTGCTGTGATGATGGTTAAATACACTGTGACTGGTTATCAACCAATCTTTAATGATTCTGTTCTTCCATTAAAGTGCATGCTATTTAACAATTCTATGCCAAAGTATTACCTCCGAGCATCCACTCTCAAAAATTTTGAGTGACTTTACCTAACTGGTCTCAAGAGAAAATCAATGGGCTTGGAATTTCTTCACGCTCCCTTATTATTCCACTATGATCAGTTTGTCAAAGGCAGCACCACAAACCATTCATACATATTCATTTTTATAATGAAGCAACATAAAAAATCCTGTGCCCACATGGTATAATTGATAAATGACTCCTAAATGGAATTAAGTATCCTCATAAAAGTCCACTAAGAATTTCTTGATCAGATATTAACTAAATTTCCCACTGTGTCTCGAGGATTGACCTTTGCAGCATCATGGGCTTTGAGGGGAAAAAAATCTTTCATTAAATATACACAACCCATTACCAGTCATCCTTGTGGTTGTCTGAAGTAGCACTTCCGGATTTGAATGGCTTGGGTTCCTCTGGGTCCAATCCTGGTTCTGTTTTGTATGGTCAAAAACCCGTGGTGTGGTTGAAACTGTGATAACGATGATTGAAGCAATTAGAAAAATGTTATTTCTTGAGCCTTCGCCACTTGTCCCGCACATAGTCTTGCTTCTGTAGACTATGCAATGAATCATCTATAGCAGGTTGTATAGATGGCTGCATGGAAATGGAGGGAAAGCGGAGGGTGACTTCAGCTTAATTCAGCCATATTGGTAAGCATCTCAGTGTCCTTTGCATTCTGTCATAGAATACCTTGGGGTTCAGAACATGAGATCTTCCATATAAAACAGTCAAAGAAGCTGCAGCAGTAGGAAGGACAGCTTTGAAAACACCAGCCCTCCACCGAGGATAACCAAAGGCGCCATTTTGCCCATCCATGCAGTCTGTAGTATCCCTCTGCACTTGAAAGCCCAGGAACTTAGTCACTGTGTGCTATTTGTAGATTCTCCGGGTGAAGAGGCAGATAACTGAAAGTTATACCACGATAATCACTTTATGTTGTTAGTAATTTCAGTGGGGAAAGAAATGCCTGAGCAGCCAGAGCTTTCCTATAGATGATTCTGAAAAAGAATACCTAGAATAGCCATATGTTTTAGCGATACGTTTCTGAATATTTATCAAACACTATGGTATTCTCATCAAATACAAAATATGTCATGAGCAAGCCATTCATAGCCAATGAAAGAAAATAAGACACCACAGGTAACCAGCCACCATCATAGCAGCACACTGGAAAGAAAGAGGCGTACATCCACCAGCACCCTGATATTGTCACCCAATCTGTTAGGGCTGGAATAGGAGATGCACCTAACAGAAGGATCATGACAAAATCTGAATCAATGTGTTTTGTGAAAAGGTTATTTGCAAATCCATCCTAATTGTTTCAAACTTTATTTTGATACCCAAATAACACAAAACTGTTTTCAGAACTATAATACTGTCAGCTCTATTTTACAAGTTATGAAAAATCAAGTTTAGAATCATTAACCACATTCTCAATAAGCATGAAAAAGTGCTTATTATCAAGCAGTTATCACACCCCTCCAGAAGAAAGAGGGCATCATGTTGAATTATGTCCATAGGTGCTAAGCAGAAAAGAAAAAAAAAGAAAAGCAGAAATTGGAAAAATATGCCATAGAGATTTAAAAAATTAAAAAAAAAAAACAAAAACACCATGGGAAGTTTTTCCCTGAAGCCTGACCATACAATTCATTTGCAGGTAGATCTGTTTGGGTTACTACCCAAGGGAATTTAATTTCTTCAGTATCAAGACCATGTCTTTACTAATGCGCCCAATCTGCAAAGCTGGGCCACATCCTGAACACAGGAGACAGTGTAATGTAAAACTCCAGTGTTTCATGGATACATATGTAACAAACCTGCACATTGTGCACATGTACCCTAAAACCTAAAGTATAATAATAATAAAAAAAAAACTCCAGTGTTTTCCATTATTTGGTTTTTGTTCTGAAGTTACCAAAAGGAATTTTCTTATTCCATAGATTAAGCTCTGGAGGGGTGTCGGGTATAAAAAAAAAAAAAAATCACTTAAAAGTTTAGATAGAAAATTCTAGTTCCTTTCGAGTATTTGTTATATCAATGTTATATACTCAGATGCCTTCAAGGCCTAACCTATTTTTTTCTGGACCCTTTCTTCTCTGTCCATTTGAGGATGAAATTCTCAGGTTTTAATGGAATGGATAGAACTTCAGTGAATTGGGGGAGCTCACACAGCACCCCAAAAGCCTTTTTTCTAAGGAAAAGCAGAACTGTGGTGGAATCAGGTTCCGGATTCTCAGCTCTGTTCAGCAAAATCTTAAGTCATTACAGGTATGTGTGGAAAACTCAGAAATCTGGCAGAATATTAGACCAATCTCTGCATGTTTTAAAGTTTTTAAGGATATCTTTAAAGCTCAATTTCCATCTCTTTGTTCTCAAAAAGCTTTATAATTGTCAAAAATTTGGATACTATTATGTACCAATAATGGTTTTATTATTTGCTTTTAATAAGTGGCAATGTCTTGCTAAAGCTAACCTGACATTTGCCCTTCCCTTCAAGGTCTTTCTTCTATATTGGTGTGCAGCTCATTTGTTAAAACTCTGGATTTGTTCCTTTGACCTCAGCTGGGTTTTGATTAACTAAGATAATTCTTGAGTTCTAGCTCCCATCATTTAAGCCTTTAGGGCCTTCAATTTAGGAACATCTACAACGTTTTTTTTTCTTTTTTTTGAGACAGAGTCTGGCTCTGCCACCCAGGCTAGAGTGCTGGAGTGCAGTGGTGCGATCTCCTCCTGGGTTCACGCCATTCTCCTGCCTCAGCCTCCCGAGTAGCTGGGACTACAGGCACCTGCCACTATGCCCGGCTAATTTTTTGTATTTTTTAGTAGAGATGGGGTTTCACTGTGTTAGCCAGGATGGTCTCGATTTCCTGACCTCGTGATCTGCCCGCCTCGACCTCCCAGAGTGCTGGGATTACAGGCGTGAGCCACCGCACCCGGCCTACAACTTTTAATTAATACCCTCCTAATCACATTCTTCAAGTCTATTGCTCCAACAGACCATGAGCTCCTGAAAGGCAAAGGCTCTGGCTCTTTTCATCTTTGTGTTTCCAGCACCTAGCACAGTAAGTACACAATGTACATTTTTTGTACTGTTTTAATGTCATTCTCTGATAAAGCCTGATCATTCAAAGACAATCTGTAGCAGTAGACCTCATAGATAAATAAAACAGGAAGAACATGAGACAAGAGAAATTTCGTGAGATATTTTCCCCACTTCTCAAAACATTCTATTTCTTCTTCCATAATCTCATCAAGATATAACTAACGTATGATCACAGGTTCACCCATTTTTCACATTAACTACTTCTCAAGAGAGATACAATTTGGTATCACTCAGATTAATCAATAAGCCTTGCATAAATGGCTGTACTGTAATTGATTATTCTTACTGGTGCTGGAGGTAAAATCTTCATCATCATCAATGCCTGATCCAGAAAAACTGAGGTGTCTCTCTCTTTCATCTTCATTTTCTTCATTTGGCTCCCAGCCTGCTGAGATGGTATTTGAAGATGTACCTGTTGTGGTGACTTGCATTAGTGGCTGAGCTGTACGCCAGGCAACCCACTTGCAAAGGAAGAAAATCAGGCACAGAAGACATAATGGATTTCCCAGGATTTTTAAAAGAAAGTGAGGGAGTTGATTGCATACCCCAAATTCTTATGTTCTGATCTCCGAAGCTAATACATAAATCTCAAAACAAGTGGCTATGATCTTTAAAACTGAATATTCTCTTTAAGAAAGCTGAAAGAATAAGTGTGGACATAATCTCACCATATAAGTTTTTAAAGGCCAATGAAAACTCCCCCACACTTTCAGATATGTTTATTATTAACTCATTAACCATATGCCATTAAAGCCAAGCCATCAAGAACAGAATGGAAAGGTTTCACACGTGCCTCCTTTTTTTTTTTTTTTTCTTGTCAAGACACCTTCAGAAAAATATTGGAATCTACACCTACGTCAGTCATTTCATTGTGTTCACAATTTGCTAATTCATTTTTTATCTTCTCTAGTATCAGTTCAGATCAGTGTACCTCCAAACAGAGATGGAAGCTACACTGCAGTTCCCAACACTACTTCAGCATAGAGCAAAAACGTGAAGCCAATTAACAGAGAAATCATTTTTGGCATTATTAGGCAATCAAAGGGGTTAACTAAAGCGAACTGTGGTTGAGAAATTGAGAAATTCTTTTTCTTTTTGAATAAAAAAAGGAGATGAAAAACTTCCACTTCTTCTCAGTGGTTGCTGTAGAAGATGTCTCTTTACTAAAAAGGGATTTTCTACATTTTAAATGAGATTCAGGCTATCTTAGGGAATGAGCATTTGTCTTTTCATATGATTAGTGTCTACCCCAAGAATAGTTCCACTGATGAAGATTTTCTATATTTTTTCAGATCTAGCTATGCTATTTCCTCATGAAAGTCCAAGACTTTTTATGACTGTGGTAATTTTAGAATATACATGAATGATCTTTCAGAGTCACAATTTTGCCATATCGTTAAAAAAACTTATTCCCGTTTCGTAGTCTCTGTATTAGCCTTCTCCTGGGCTATACTAATCCATAGATTAGAAAGAAGAAATCTGCTTGTTGGTGCCATACAAGCAGACAAACAGATACCAGAGATAATGATCCTTCTAAAGTCATAACAAAAATTTGTGAGAATAGAAGGAACGTTAGGCTTTAATAACATCCCAGAGGTCAATCAAAATTATTCAAGGCTGTCAGGAAAACATACGCTATGAGATAATAATAACTCATTACCAGCCATTTGTGTTGTTGTGTGAAGATGATTCTTTGACTCTGATGGTAGAAACAACCATGAAAACCAATCCCAGGTTTCTTGCCTCTTGGTTGCTCTCTCAGTTGCTGTAGCACTAGCGCTCATCAAAGCTGTTGTAATCATGATTGAATTGATTGTTGAAAGATTAATTAACAGTTCCTAAGAAATAGCATTGAATATGCTTGTACTCTTTTACTACTCAAGAGAATCATCTATATTTGATATAGATGGTGAAAAGAAAGGGAAAAAGCAAAAAAGTTCCAATTTTTTCAGAGACTCAAACTGAAGTTTATAGAATGTCAGAGGGGGAAGGATCTTAAATATCATCTGGTTCATGCTCCTGATCTTAAAGATTTAAAAATTGTGCTGGACAGAGCTTCTGACTGGTCTGAAGTCAGAAGCCTAATTAGCAAGAGTGAGGGCTCCAGGAACCCATGAGAGCCGTCTTTGAATTTTGAAAGTCTATATAATGTAAAAGAGGGATTAAATTTTTTGTCTTTGGATCCATGAGGCCAAATTAGGATCTGTGGTAAAAATTTCAGGGACGTTAATGTTCTTCCAAATGTTGGATTTAAAAAACCAATAATCTGAACTATCCAACAATTAGCTTCTTCATAAAGTATTGTTTCCCATAGTCAGGAAGATCACTTGGCAGGAAAGTTGTGTAAGAGATTAAATGATTAGAAGTGTTGATTGAACCAGACCATTTAACATCCTTTCCAAATCTGAGAGTTTATGATTCTAAAACCCAGCTCTTCAGAGTCCTAGCTCCTTAATCATCTATACAATCTTGGGCAACCCATATCATTCTCCAAGAATTTAGGATATGATATTTCTGCCAGCAATAGATACATAATCTTAACAATCCAACCCACAGGGAAAATGACATAGAAGTAGAAGATTGAAAAATATGCCTCTCCACTTTTCTCCATTTAGATTCCAAATCCTCTCAGAACCTTGCCCAAGGTAATTTCTTATGTCAAACGATATTTTGCAAAGCAGAACAGGACATTTTGAGTCTCATTCTTTGAAAATAGGATAATCAATCAGGAAAGACAGACAGAGATGAAGTGACCTCAGTGATCTCGCTAATAAGACCAGAAGCAAGTGTCTTGATTTAAAAATCTCCAAAGACTGCCATTTCTGTAACCAATAATGCCCAAAAATATGCATTGGAAGAATGTGAGCTAACAGTAGACAAAAAACTGAGAAAAAGTTCAAGCAGAGAGGCTGAAACCATCATCTCCAAACACAATAGTAAGGTGAGTTAGATTTTTTTTTCAGCTATCAAGAAAGCCCAAAAATGACCCAAGATGGAACACTGCCAAAAAGACCTTTTCCTTCACATTATTTGTCCTATGAAGATAAATATTGTCAACATTTTAAAATAGCATTTTCTTTATTCTGCAGTCTCTCTATCCCCTCTCCCCACCCCGCATGATCTTAGACATTGTGATATGGCAACCATAACATAACATGAGCACTATTTTCCTCACGATTATTTATAGAAGTAAAGAATATAATTTATCCAATGTCATATAAGGCAAACAAATGTAAAGAATAATTTTTCCATGTTTATTACTCCCCTCTGCAGAAAGAATGCCTAGTTATTTTGAAATATGGCCATTACCTCCATCAATGAAAGTTAGTAAATGGAGGTGTCCTTGTAATCTCCCATTTTTACATGCTTTGAATCATTTTCCCCCAAAGCTCCTTTATCAATACACTTTGCAGGGATATACAGCTAAAAGCCACAAACCCAGGGAGCTTGTTAGAGGCCTAGATTCTGATATGGAGCAACAGGTCATTTCCTACATTTTACAGTTGAGATTTTAAGTGTCCAAAGAAGGGTTCAGGGCCTACACTTTGATGAGAGAAATCTGCATTTCCTTCTCCTATCATTGGCTGTGAGAATCAGATCAGCAGAAAGGAGAAGCCTGCACTTTCCGGCAGACTTCTTTCTAAAGGACATTTTCTCATTGATTCACACAGTCAATTCATTCATTTGTAGTTTTTCATAATTTCATTCATTCATTCAAAACTATTGATTCATAGTTTTTCCTTCCTCTGATGGAAAAATCATTCCGATTCTATATACACATTGCCAAAAAGAAAACATACAAGACATTTAAGAATATCAATCATATCCCCAGATCCACAGGCTTTGCTGATATATGAAGTGGTACGAGACCCTATTCTCACTAAGAATGATGAAGAAGATTTGATGTGATAATGGACGTCTTCTCCCCTAACACTAAAAGATCTGACATCCAGGAGAGCTGATAAGCAAAAGACGAAGCAGTTTAGTTGTCGTTGCTGTTGTTGTGAGATCCTGAGTCTTAGGCTGTGAATTACCAAACCAGGACCATATCCAGTTATTTTTCTCCTGAGCTGTTGCGTGGCTGTTTGAGTGCACAGTTGAAGTAACTGGATCAATTATGAAAATATCACTTAGTGATATTCCCTCTATAAATCTTTACTTTCAGTTCTGCCTATATATGATGTCTGTATCTATTATTGAATGATAATCAGAAAAGAAAATCTAGGCCTGGTTTTATCTTTCCAGACTCCTAACATCTCCCACAATCTTAGGACAACATCAGAAATGCAAATTCCGCATGGGTATAAATTTCATGCTACTGATTCTTCAAACTGAACCCCCTGAATTCATGATCAAAGCAAAATCAAGCAGCAACTTAATAACCTGTGAAGGAAAGAGATTTTCTATTTACTTGATTGGGCGACTGAGCCATGAACTGGAGGTTTTCGAAGCAGAATTTCAAATGACTGCTTTCATTCATTTATCTTTGGATTATCTTTGGGTTGCTGGTGTGTATTTTTCACATCTGTCTAGCATTGTACCCAAGTAGCTTGTGATGACAACTGGCATTTCAAAGCTACACCCACACGCATCACCCTCAGGTCAAACTTCATACTTCAGCAGGAACTTTGCAAAGAAAATGTGTTCAAAGTGTTGAAATCAGATAAAGCTTCCTCAGGTATCCATCTATCATTTCTGGCACTTTTTATTCTAACTGAATATGTGTTTCGACAAAACCCAGAATTGGCAAAGTTAGAGAAATTCCGGACTTTTCTCAAATTAGAAAAAATATCATCAGTAACATTTTACAATTTAAAATCTCTCATTCGACTCTCAAGTTTGACTTGAGTCCAGCATGTTTCCTTATTGAAACGGAATGGCAAAAACCATCAGGATAAATATCTAATTTAAGCCAGCTGAGATTTTAAAAAACCACTTTAAATTATATATCCCTTTGAAAATCTACATTATGACCTCCTTCCTCAAAAAAGTGATGCTACATATACACACTCAAAATTTTGCATATTATTTCAGATAGTTCTAGAATGCCTTATGGTCTACCATTGAACCTACTGAAGGTCCATGAACCCTTGGTTAAAAACTTTGACTCTATCTATATCAAATGCCAACAGCTGGCACAGTATGTTCTGTCCTCTAAATCAAGCTTGTCCAACCCGTAGCCTGTGGGCCGCATGTGATCCAGGATGGCTTTGAATGTGGCCCAACAAAAATTCATAAACTTTCTTAAAACATTATGAGATTTTTTTTTTTGTTATCCCATCAGCTATGGTTAGTGTTAGTGTATTTTTTGTGTGGCCCAGGACAATTCTTCTTCTTCCAATGTGGCCCAGGGAAGCCAAAAGACTGGACACCCCTGCTGTAAAGGACATATTAGTTCAGAACAGAGAGTAGAGAAATAGGGGCCAATTTTACCCATGAAGCCTGCAGACAAACCTGAGCATCCCCGGGAAAATCCACAGACACCACATTCTCACCTCAGAAACTTTATTAAAGATGCATAATTCCCACTACCCTCACCCAATAGTACACCAGGAAAAAATAGTACCAGAGGAAACAAACCTACAAGAACAAGATAGAAATAGGCGTGATTTTTGTCTTCCTGAAAGGAGTGGTATGAGGGGGTTAAATGGAAAAAGCTACTGCCTAGCCAGCAGAATTTCTAATTTTCCCCACACAAATAGGCCCTATCAGATCTGAAAATAAAAAAAAAAGAAAGAAATTATTCCTTTGACACCCAGAAGACAAGGAAATACAGTGTTCCAAGGCAGCAGTCTGCTTCCTGAATTAGTTTAGGTTTCTTGATCCCAGGGAGTTCCAGGTCACCAACAGGCCTGATGACACTCAAGATACACAGCCTGGGTAGCTGGAAGCCTAAAGCTACCCAGATGGTTATTCTTACTAGCTGTCCCTGTTGCCACCCACTACAGGCCCTTCAGGAAGGAATGAGCCAGCCGAGCCAAAGACAGCTTCTTCTATGCTCTCAGCCAGCACTCCTCTTGACCCCTGCCCTCCTACAATGCATGAGGGAGGCTTTGCAATCACTCCCTCTCACTCTGTCCCAGCTGTCAGTCCAACAGTGATAAAGTTTGCAAATCTCCTCACTGGACTTTAGAAATACGATTCTACTCAGGAACCTTTCAGTGCTGACTTTTCCTGGCATGCCATCATGCAACGTTCAAGTTTCCACCAGGTTGTTTGCTTTGGTACCTTTCTTTGCATGAAGTGATCCACTTGGAGCTGCTACTGGTCCCCTTGGGTCCTATAGTACTTCAGCGACTCTCAGGTTAGCCCTGGACTCATCTGGTAGACTCATTAGTCTCTTTCTTTTTTAGTTGCTGAAGGAAACTTAATTAATTTATCTGGGAGGAGAAAGGCAC
Source organism: Symphalangus syndactylus (assembly GCF_028878055.3). Taxonomy (NCBI): domain Eukaryota; kingdom Metazoa; phylum Chordata; class Mammalia; order Primates; family Hylobatidae; genus Symphalangus; species Symphalangus syndactylus. The sequence continues at coordinate 21,156,498 of NC_072428.2, forward strand.
AATTCATTTCTCAGCTCAAATCCTGAACTATGTTTTAGTTAAGTCTCATAAACACTCCTTTTCCCTGATTTCTAAATGAATAATATGTAGTCTCCATGAAGGTAAGTCCAACTCTGAATTCCTAGCATCCTAGAGCAGTGTCTGGCATACAGAAGACCTCAAATATTGATTGAATGAATAAATATCTCAGTAATCCTTGCCTCTCTCCAATATCACTTCCTAACCACGTTTATCCTTGGATCCCAAGCATTCTAATAGGCCTGGTACGTAGTAGGTTCTCAAAATACGTTTGCTGACTAACTTAGGAAGGGAAGATACAGTTCTGAAGAGATATTCTATAGGGGTTAATAAAATGTGCTAATTGCCTTTTTTAAAACACTCATGAAATACTGTTTTATATAGGCTATTAGTGGCTTGAATGTTAACTACGTGTAGTCCCCACAAGTTAGGTTTATCAGGATTTTCTTCTTTGGTGGGAAGTGGTACTTTAGGGTAGACCTATTCTCCTTCCTGCTGAGACCACTAATTATTGTGTTTGCCAACATCTGACAAAATTGCATGCCATAATGATAAGCACCTTCGACATGGTTACTTTAAAAAGACAGGGAAACTGAGAAGCAGTGAGTGGCTAGCAGCACTGCCTGCTTTGTTTGCAGAAGCCTCTCTCAAGAAGGGTTGCCCACGGGACTACAAACAGTAAGCCAATGCAAACTCAACAGGGCCAATAACCCAAGAAAGCATGGGCAGCTTGAAAAATCTGCTTTTTTTTTTATTTTTTTATATTTGAGAAGGAGTCTCGCTCTTTTGCCCAGGCCGGAGTGCAGTGGCGCTATCTTGGCTCACTGCAAGCTCCGCCTCCTGGGTTGACGCCATTCTCCTGCCTCAGCCTCCCAAGTAGCTGGGACTACAGGCGCCCGCCACCACGCCCGGCTAATTTTTTGTATTTTTAGTAGAGACGGGGTTTCACCATGTTAGCCAGGATGGTCTCGATCTCCTGACCTCGTGATCCGCCCGCCTCGGCCTCCCAAAGTGCTGGGATTACAGGCGTGAGCCACCGCGCCCGGCCGAAAAATCTGCTTTTTAAAAAGCTTCAAAGAATGTGCAGGGAGTGATGGGAACCCCAAGCCTATTTGTATCATGCCCTCAGCCAGAGACTGACAGAAATTTAAAACACTATTGTGCAAGTGACCTTAAATGAAATCATCGTGCTGTGGGGGTTTCCCTGGCTTCTGGGTGACAACAAATAGAGAAGGGCCCTGTCTTGAATATTCACAAGCCAGCGCATTTCTGCCACGCTCTTTGGAGGCCCAAGTTTCACCCCTCAGGAGCTATAGCCAGGAAAAGAGAAAACCCACACCATACTAGGAAAACCGCTCCAGAGGCAGATGCCCTATTTGAGTTTGATTAATTCTCCACTGGAGGAACATGGCCCATCTGGGAGCCCGTTTCAAAACAAACCGGAGAAGAAAAGCAAAGAGGGAAACAGGAGACGAGAGATGTAAACACTTTCCAGTGGAGCTGAAGCGCAAGGGGCAAACTCCAAAGGAATGGAACGCAATGTTTACATACTTCCACTCTTGCAGCCCTAAGTAATGAATTACCCCCACACACCAAGTAAGTATTGAGAACATTCCCCAACAGCCTGGATTATGAAGCTCTTAAGCTGATTTAATTTCACCAGAAAACTACTCCAGATATGCTTCCTTGGACCAAAAACAAAGGAATTGTTGAGTAAATCACGGTTGGTGAAAATCACTGAATATTACACTATCAATAGTATGAGTGTAAATCAAGTTAAAACATAAAAAGCCACAGTTGACCCATGTATGCCTACTGTTCCATTATTGGAACGCTAAGCATGTGGGAGTTATTTATATCCTACTGCTCAAGGTCATCACCAAGGTCTGATTGCAAATTCAAAAAATTGCAACCTCAGGCATAAGTGGATTTTTTAAAAGGTGCTAGTGCAGTGGTATGCAAACTCTATGATCCCAACTTTATGAAAACAATCTTATCCATAGGTGGATAAGAACAAGAAGGAAACATGAAAAAATGAAAACAGTTTTCATATCGGGCTTGAATTGTCACTGTATACCTGGGGACAAGAGAATAAGAAGGGCTCTCCCCAAAATAAAACTTCCAATATGGCACTTCTTATGCCAAGGTAAGTAAAACAGTTATAGATGAGGGAAAAAAGGTAGGCAGTAGTAGTCAATGCATGCAGTTTACTGACAACCACAAGAGCCCACCTCCCTGAATGGCATCACCAACTTCTAGCTGTATAGAGATGAGAAAATCAGAACGTGAGTGTGCAATACTCAGGAAGGTCAGAGACATTTTGCCAAGGAATTGCTATTGGGAAGCTCAGTGATTTATTCTCCTTACTGGTAGCAGGGGTTCTGTCTGTGCTGTCAGTGATCCAGGGACCGTCTTCGTCTGGGATGGGGTGTACAGTAGAAAAGGTGTAAAAGATGTAACTTCCTGAAGTGCTGCTCCTTTCACTGGAGGACCCGCTGCTCACGTCATCATCAGTAGGGTTGCTGGGGTAGATGTCTTCAGGATTCGTTCTATATTCTCCTTTCTGGACATAGCGGGTGCCATCACGGTTAACAATAGCTGGGAGAGAGAAAAGGTACTTACAGAACTTCACAGCTCATATTTTGAGCATGTGGATTAGCGTTTAACATAGTGACTTCAAAGCTATTTTCCTTTGTAATGAAAAACACCTATCCGGTGGCGGGAGAGAGTAGCAGATGCACTAAGAAAGTGCACCCTCCCAGCCCCCACACAACCTGGGGATGAGGCAGGAAACAAGGAAGTACTGGGGAGTCCCATCCCCATGTTTGAATCCCAGCTTCATAGAGCTCTGGACAAGGCAACTCTGAGCTTCAGTTTCCTCATTTGTAAAATGGGGATTATGTGATACATTGTAAGTAAAGTGCTCAGCACAGTATTCAAAATACAGTGGATGCTCAATGAATAATCATCCTCCCACTTGTTTCCCTACTCTCCCTTCTGAAGTACATATAAAATGTGTTGCTATTAATTCCATATATTCCTCCGAAAAGGATTTGAAGTAGCAGACTAATAGCCTCAGCAGGGAAGATACATCTGCAAATTGATGAAGATTTTGATTTTCTTTTTTAAGGGGCAAGTTTTGTCCGCTTGTGCAAACACCCACTTCTGGCTAGGAAATCAGCAGTTCTAAATACAGACAGAGCCTTTGCAGTTCTCTGTGAAATTCAACCTGGAAATTAACAAGCACAGATATACATGAAGATCAACATCTGTGGTTTCAACAAATGACTGGGATGAACTGGAGAAGAAAAAGCCTGAATGCATTCATTCATTATTCCTCCCTAGAAGTATTTGCTGCTCTCAAGTCTGGGCCACTCACTATGTAAGTGTGCATTTAGATGAAATTATTTTCTGCTGTATTGCATTGATGGGACTAAAGGTTCTTTTTTGGCCACCTATTTAGCTTGCTCAAATGAAACTTTTTTTTTTTCAAGATGGAGTCTCACTCTGTTGCCCAGCCTGGGGTGCAGTGGTGCAATCTCGGCATGCAGCAGCCTCCGCCTCCTGGGTTCAAGCAACTCTCCTGCCTCAGCCTCCCAAGTAGCTGGGACTACAGGTGCATGCCACCACACCCAGCTAATTTTTGTGTTTTTAGTTGACATGCGGTTTCACCGTGTTGGCCAGGCTGGTCTTGAACTCCTGACCTCGGGTGATCTGCCTGCCTCAGCCTCCCAAAGTGCTGGGATTACAGGAGTGAGCCACTATGGCAAGCCTCAAGTGGAACTATTAATAATACATAAATGAGAAGAAAATCAAGGTCTCAATCACCCTGCAGGTGAGGATTTGACAAGGAAATATTGTTGACCACACTCTTACAGGTCTGGACTTCAAAAGAGAACTGTGGGCATCAAAGAAACAGGGCATTTATTAAACATCTACTACGGGCTGGGCATACATTAGACATAGTGTCTTTTACAAATTTCCTGAATATTCTCATAGGTTGTTCCATTATATGAATGAGAAAACTGAGGATCAGTCACTCGTCTAAAATCTCACACATGGTGAGGAACTAGGAATTCAAAGCAGGCCTGACTGAGACAGCACATCTCATGTCATAGCCATCATGGTGTGAAGCCTCCCCCTTCCTATTGCAAGGCACAGGTCAGGGACAATTCCTTACATAACAATGTGGGGCTGGGTTTGTATGGTGTATGAAGATTCTCATCCCTCTGCCACTGCCAACATCATGCCTGTGCACACTGTCAGTGTCCAGCTGTGAGGAAGCAGAAATCAGACCTCCTCAGCACTGTACTGTTTCCCGTTAAATGAGGCTCAGAGGCAGTAAGATCAGGGTTAGCAGGTTAGCCTATTTGAAAGTTCTGGTTGAGATTTTCTGATTTCTAAAGTGCTGGAATAGACCAGGCATGGTGGCTCATGCCTGTAATCCTGGCACTTTGGGAGGCTGAGGAAGGAGGATTGCTTGAGCCCAGGAGTTCAAGACCAGGCTGGACAACATAGTGAGACCCCCATGTCTATTTTTAAAAAGTGCCCAAATATATGCATCTGTAGATAATCAAATATCAGGATGATTTAAGATGGATGTGGTATAAATAATGTCAAAACGCATATCAGGAAGTTTATATCCTTCATGAGTATCTTTCAATACTTCAGTTATATCAAACAGAAGATTGCTAATTGGGGCCAAAATGCCCCTACACCTGACACTTATTAATCCCTCTATAAGAGAGAACGTGACTCAGACCCAGAGCTTTCAGCAGCTACAAATTAAGAACATTATTTAATTTTTCTTACATTTAAGTTTATTATTAAGGTTGCCTTCTGTTTATGATGTGATGTTGGTTTTCCATGTGCAATTTCTTTTTAAAAATAAATGTATTTTAATTAGAAAACAATGGATCAATTAAATAAAAAATATCAAGTAAATGAGAGCATTGTACGTATAGAGATGCCAAAAAAAAATGTGAAAGTAGTTTTCAAATGACTGAAGTTTGAGGAACGATGCATGAGTGTAAACCAGAGAGCAGTTTCAAGTCATTGTAGAAAAAAGGGAAGGGACACTGAATGAAAGCCAACTGTCCTTACCTAGGGAAATGACTCTTTTTTTTTTTTTTTGGAAATGGAGTCTCACTCTGTTGTCCAGGCTGGAGAGCAGTGGCACGGTCGCAGCTCATTACAACCTCTGCCTCCTGGGTTCAAGCAATTCTCCTGCCTCAGCCTCCCGAGTAGCTGGGATTACAGGCACCTGCCACTACGCCCAGCTAATATTTTGTATTTTTAGTAGAGATAAGGTTTCGCCATATTGATCAGGTTGGTCTCAAACTTCTGACCTCAAGTGATCCACCCACCTCAGCCTCCCAAAGTGCTGGGATTACAGGAGTGAGCCACCACACCCGGCCTAATATTCTATTCAAATATACCACAGAGAACACACCTGAGCCCTTTCCCCAAAATAGGAAAATTTAATTAAGGTTAGAAGAGAGACATACTTATGGTAATTGGTCCATCAAAGGCATTGGGCAGGTCTGTGACTGATGTGCAATCTTCTTCAGGTGGAGCTATGAGGTAGAAAAAAAAAAGGATGAGAACCCTTTAAAAATATGAGGAAAATCTATCCTCATTTTTATTAGTCAGTTAGGATGGAGTTTTATTATAACTTGTCTCAGATAACTTTCTTTTTCCAAAACTCCTAAGTTGGCTAGGAATTTCTCTGCCTTTCGTGATGCATTCTCCATTTTTACTTGATTTCATAAATTTCTGGAACTTATGAAGTTTCCAGAAATTTTCCCACCCCAGTGAATTCATTCATTAATAAATATACATTCTATATCAGGCACTGTGGAAGCCTGGGGGTACAATTTTAAATAAGATAGACATGGCTCCTTCTCTAATGCAAACACATTAGGGAGGATTTTTTAAATTTGTGATTATAAAAGTAATGTAGGAACGTTGTAAAAAAATTTAAAAGTATGAACTATCATGAGAAAATCATTTATAATCTGGGAAGTCCACAGAAATGATGAGAAAACATGGCAGACACACAATCAAATGTTTATCAACATGAACAGCATGACAATCTGAAGGTTCAAATAACATAATCACAACAAAGAATTTACTCAGCTGAAATATTAAAAACCAAATGAATCTCTAGTCTTTCATTAATGTAATAATGTATTTATTAATTTAGCCGATCTTTTTAAGTGCTTACTCTGTATAGACTGCTTCTCAGCATGTTGCTTCTGAGGTTGACCATCTTTGGCCTAGGTGCCCAGAATATTTTTCAAGGTTACTGTTTTGGCATATCTCATCATGGGCATTTCTGGGTTTTTTTCTCTTGTTCTCCATTTGTCCTCTACTCTTTCATCCCTTGCTTTAGGAATAAAGATTTCTGCCTGAATCTTGGGCCTGACTGATCATCCACAGATGTTACTGGTAGCCCTCTGAGCAGCACTATCTCAAGCCCCCTGACAACAGGCCCTGAAACTTCCACCCTCCATTCCGTTCCTTGTGTCTTAAAAGCAGACTGGAGAGTAGCTGAAGCAACCTTCCATTCATGCCAAAGTGCTTTATTCTGTGACTAAACCTTGTATTGAGCTCTAAAACCTCAGAGAGCTTTAAACTGGTTTTGCCTTTTTTTTTTTTTTTTTTTTTTTTTTGAGACGGAGTCTCGCTCTGTCGCCCAGGCTGGAGTGCAGTGGCGCAATCTCGGCTCACTGCAAGCTCCGCCTCCCGGGTTCACGCCATTCTCCTGCCTCAGCCTCTCTGAGTAGCTGGGACTACAGGCGCCCGCCACCACGCCCGGCTAATTTTTTGTATTTTTAGTAGAGACGGGGTTTCACCGTGGTCTCGATCTCCTGACCTCGTGATCCACCCGCCTCGGCCTCCCAAAGTGCTGGGATTACAAGCGTGAGCCACCGCGCCCGGCCGGTTTTGCCTTTATAGAAAGGTTAAGTCCATTTGTGCATTACAGCTTTTATACTGTGTGCGTGTGCATACTTAAATGTAAAATGGAAATTTATTTGTTAGGTTAGTTTCTCCCAGAATTGCTCCTGGCAAAGAGGAAGAAGGAGATGGATGGATGGAGATGGATGGATAGATGGATGGAGAGAGGGAGGGAGGAAGACAGGCAGGCAGACAGACTGCTATCACAAGAAGGGCTGTTATCACAAGTATTTTAAGTGTCCTGCTATAATTTTTGTGTACTTATAAAAGTGGATAGAAACACAAGTTGAACAAAACAGATTTTGTTTGCTTCCTAGTACCCGGGAGCATCTTTTCCCACAGATAAAGAGGATAACCTTAACCTGCCCATTTCTTTGGGCAGTTAGTGAAACTAACTGGCAGTTTTATACGTTCAATTGGAAAAAAACAGAAAGTTTTAGGAAAAGCCATTCTTGCAAAGCCTGTTCTAAAAGATTTCTCAGATTTCTTTAAAAAGAAATATCACCTCCTTGGCGAGGCCATTCCTTACCATCCAATCTAAACTGCTTCATCACTCCCCCACACCTGTCACCATCACATAGCATCTTGCTCTCATTTCTTCTTCATGTTTACTACTATATAAACTTACCTTATTCATCTTATTGATGGCTGTTCATGGCACTTCTCTCAATTCCTGCCTTCTGCTACCTGCCTCCCTCCCTAGAAATATATAAGCTCCACAGATGAGTAATAAATTTATCTGTCTTGGCCAGAACATTTATGTGTGATGGGGACAGAGAAACATGCAATAAAAATGTGTTGAATGGATGAAAAAAGAAAAAAGTACTGATATAATTTCCCAAGGGTCTGTTCTTCCAGTAAACACACCTAAGATGTTAGCCCCCTAAATGGGTCTCCAAATATGTACAGGTCAAGCATTTAGATTATCCTTAAATGGTAATGCCATAAGAAATAATTAAAGGAAGTTACAGATATAACTCTTCATTTATTATTTTTAAGCACCTACTCAACACTTACATGCCAGACTGGATTAAGAAAATGTGGCACATATACACCATGGAATACTATGCAGCCATAAAAAAGGATGAGTTCATATCCTTTGTAGGGACATGGATGAAACTGGAAAACATCATTCTCAGTAAACTATCGCAAGGACAAAAAACCAAACACCGCATGTTCTCACTCATAGGTGGGAATTGCACAATGAGAACTCATGGACACAGGAAGGGGAACATCACACTCCGGGGACTGTTGTGGGGTTGGGGGAGCGGGGAGGGACAGCATTAGGAGATATACCTAATGCTAAATGACGAGTTAATGGGTGCAGGAAATCAACGTGGCACATGGATACATATGTAACAAACCTGCACATTGTGCACATGTACCCTAAAACCTAAAGTATAATTAAAAAAAAAAAAAAGGAGAAAAGAAGATGAGCATGTTTCTGTCCCTGCTTCCGATAAATTCACAAGGTCATGGGGGACTGTAATAATATTAATTTAGCTTTTTACAGTTTTCAAAAATATTTTCCAAAATTATTACACTTGAAAATAAGGGCATATAGCCAACCTGGGAGATTTAGGGGAGTATCTATCTTGTTTCTCTTGGAAATATCAGCAGAAACTGACCCAACCTATGAGATGCTTCTGATATTTGTATATTGTGCATACCTGGAACCAGGCTTCTTGATGCCAGGGATGAAACAATCTCCCCCGACTTCAAATATAACTGCAAGTAACAGTACACTGAGAATTTCCAGGCAGCAAGTTGTAATAGAATGGAGCATGACGTCAAAAACCCTAAGACAGTTTTGTAAATTATCAGAGCATGTGTTCACATGGACCCCCTTCATGCTCCAATTCACCTTAACTTTTATAAAGAACATCAAATCTGGCAAATATGCTTAGTGGATGGTGACCCAAATGTGCAATTAACAGACTCATGCTCTCATGTCGGATTCCAAGGCCTTATTAGATAGCCTTTCTTTCCATTTAATGAGCTCTGTACTGCTTGGAAAGCTAGACCTGGTGAGGTGTTCCTGAATCTGAGGACTTGTTAGAAATTCTCTGAGGTGAGCATTCTCATAAACCTTGGCTTCGCCACACCAAAATAACCAAGAGAAACATTAATTATTCGGTCTAGCCACTAACCTCTGGTTGCCAGATAGAAAGGCACCCTCTTCAATGCTTGATACATTTTAGGTATCTCATAAATATTCTCAAATAGTTGTTGAATAAAGGAGGAAATGGATAAACAAATACATGTAGAATCTTTCCTTTAATTCTACCTTCAAAAGAAAATGAGGCACTTGACTGAAAGCAAGCTTAATAAATGAATCAATTCAAGTCAGTTCTGTGTTCACATAGAAGTCACCAGGCTCACGTTGGGCCTCAATCCCTGAGAATGAGGGAAAAAAAATCACAAAGGCCTTTTCAAGTTCTGCCTTATTTTCATTTGTTAGCCACAGGCCATGTTTTCTAAAAATACTGCTAAAACTTAAGCTTATGGAAGCTATCTACTAAGATTAAGCTGACTTTTGTCCCTAGAGCCGTTTTATGGGGGGATCCCAGCACTGGGACATGACCACCTGCTAGCAGCTTTCAGGCCAAATTAGATTCAGGGATCCTTGCAATGAAATCCTTTGCATAAGGCAGTTTATCAAAATCTTTAGCTCACTTAATACCCCTATCATCTGACTCTAATCCAAGACATTTAGAATTTATTTATCCTTAAACACATTTATCCTCTTCTCCAGTTTCTTTATTTTTTTGTCTCATTGCTTCAACAAGATTGTTAACTGCTGTAAGACAAGAAATGTAGCCTCCAGTTCTTTCTTACCCCATCTGTGCCTAGTGCAGTACTGAGCACATGGAGGTGATCAATAAATATTCCCTTTAAACTTAAATAAAAACTTACAAAAGTAGCCATCGATATTGAGTCAATTTGGAAAATAGACAAAAGGAAAAATATTACTTCTAGCTTTATTATTTAATTCATCCATTTTACTAAGGAACACACCCCCTGTACTTCTCAAACTTTTCAACTGAACTAACCCTCCAAAGAGAAGAAAATTAATCAATGCTCTTGCTCCCAACTCCAGGGATGGGCCCAACCTCATGAACAAAATTAAGGATAGAAGCAAGTCTCAGTCGCAGCCTGCCTAGATGGCTTCGATGCCAGGCAATAAAACAATGTGAGCTTCTACCTATTTGAGTTGAGGTTCCTTTTGGCAAGTGAAACCAACTTGTAAAACAGGTAAGACAATGTGGGTATGAAACTACATAATTTATTGCATACATTCACTCAGCAAGACTCAATGGGAGATGCAATAAGCAGTGCCCAGAGACTCTGGAGTGTATAGCCTCATGCCAGCCCTTTCCCACTGAGCCAACCTCTTCATCTAAAGCACAAGCTTTTCCCAATGTCTCCCTCTGACCTGTTGCACTGAGATAGAGCTAGCTAAACCACATGTTGCTCTATGTCTATTTCTTGCTTTTTTATATGTGGTTTTCTCATTATAAAATCATTAGAATGACATGCTAGACATGGGTATGGGAACGGAGTATGTATGAGTTGTGTACTATTTAGTGTTAACTGGACTCCCTTCCCTTTGGTCAAACTCCATTTGTGTTCTGCACTCATATAACAGGGAGGAGTAAACATTCTACAGTTTTCTGTTCCTGTTTTGTGTGTCTCTCGATAGGTTTAGTGACCTGTAAATTTTTGTCAAAATCTACTGGCTTCACACACTCCATTTTAACCAGCCAGCCCTGATACTTTGTCCTAAACTCTAGATTTCTTCTCTGAATTTCCACTCTGATCCCTACTGTTCACACAACAAAGGCTGGGTGGTGTAGACTAAAGCCGCTGATGGAATCTCACAATTAATTTTAATTTTTGTTTTTTTTTAGTAGTAGGTAGAAGAAAGATCTCATAGTTAAGTTGATGTCCTTTTTATAGCTTAAAAATCCATGCAGCTTTTTATATTTTACTACCATATACATATATATGGTATATATATATATTTATATTTGATATATATGGTATATATATCTGTGATATCTTGATTTTATATATATATATACACACATATATACGTGTGTGTATATATCTGTGTTTGTCTCGGGCTGATAATGTCTTAAGTCCCTTTCCAGGTAATTTAACATCCCCTTCCCATCTTTAGAGAAAACTGATACTCCAGCAAGATGTACCAAGTTTACCTAAAGGCTTCATCTTTCCCTTCACCCAACTTCAAACCTTCCATGGGAACAGAAGGCCCAGTTTAAGAGATAAGACTTTTGATAGGTGGCATCCAGATATTTGACATTTATAATTTTGATCCTTCTCAAAAAATTCTGAAAATTCATGATGCATAGAATTCTTTAATTTTGCCAGGACTTGAATAAGGCTCATAAGCCTGAGTTTCTAGGTTAATGGTTGGGAGAAAGTCACAAAGACATAGAGAAAGGGGCCTGTGTCCTAGCATCTACATCTTAACTTAGGTTTCTTCTTCTCTGGTTCTTTCAACTGTTGGGTAAGGGATATTTAAGAGGTCAAAGGCATACCATATACTCTCCAAGGCTTTTTTCCAGCCCTCTCATATAATAAATACCTCTCAGCTAAGACATTTGACTTACACCCCAAAGCTATCATTAGATTCATGTCACTCCCTTATTCAAAACCTGTAATGACTTCCCATTACACTGAAAATGAATTACCCCCTGTTAGCTGGCCCTTGCTTAGCTCTCTGACTTTATTCCTTGGCATTCTCCCCTCTGAGCACTGATATTCTCAGAACAGTCCAGGAGGCACTTTCCCTGACCACCTTCTCAGAAAATAAAAGCATCCCTAGCACTCATTAGCCTCGTATTTTGCTTTCTTTTTTATAGCGCTTGTATCACTTTCTGACTTCATATAGGGCAAGCTTGTCCAACCGGCGGCTCACAGGCTGCGTGTGGTCCAGGATGACTTTGAATGTGGTCCAACACAAATCCGTAAACTTTCTTAAAACATTATGAGATTTTTTTCTGCGATTTTTGTTTGCTTGTTTTTTAGCTTATCAGCTACTGTTAGTTTTAGTGTAATTTATGTGGGGCCCAAGACAATTCTTCTCCCAATGTGGCCTAGGGAAGCCAAAAGATTGGACACTCCTGAAGGGTATTTAATATTTATTTGTTTATTGTTTGCCTCCCCAATTTAGCATGTAAGCTCCATGGAGACAGGAATGTTGACTCTGCTGTACAGATATTGAGAGAGCATTTGTTATGTAAATGGAGGCTACATGAATCCCCACTTAGGCTGAGCTCCAAAGACCAGGCTCCCAAAACCTTTCATGCCAACAGACACCCCCCCCGAGAACCAACCTGAAGCATTGAAGCAATATGTGTCATACTGGGAGGTGTTGGACGTGAGGATGTACACCCCTGTGTTGTTTGCTGCACAGATGGAGTTGGGGTGGATCCGGGGAATCACCACATGCCCTTCTATGAACCCGTACCTGTAAGAGAAAAACAAGAGGATATTGACCTAAATGGCTAAGACGGGAATTTCATAATATCCCATTGAATGACATTTAACGCCGTGCAACTCTTCATTCAGTTCACCCCTAGGGATATTGGAGGTTTCAACAACCGAGTTATGTGAAATCCAAAAATAACAGCATAGAGAGGGAAAGAGATCAACAAGACTGATAGAAACAAAGTGATTTTATTTAGAGACCTATAAAGAGCTTTTTTAAAAAAAAATCATGAAAGCGATAATTAGTTTCAATTAAAATTTGTGTTCAGCAGTGTTGAGTCTATTTGAACAAACAGAAGGAAGCCTGAGTCACAGAAGAGAGAAGTTTTGATGCAAGATTCATGCTGGCTCTGGATTACCTTCATGTTTTCTAGAAAATACACAAAATGGCCGGCTTCCATAGATAGGAAGGGGTGCTTCTTTCAGTGCACACATTCCAGACCTGCCTCACGTCCCATTCCCCCACTTCTTTCTCAGCCACAACTTTTCCTGTGAGTCCCCTTACTCCATACTCCATTGCCCTAAACATGAAGCCTTGTTTATATGCCAAGTACACAGCATAGCACACTGACTCCTGAGCATTGCAGGCATAATTCTATTGCCACTGGGAATAAATTAACCATCATTACAATGGGAGTCATAGCAATTAAGTAAGCAGATAGCAACGGCTCATGTAGCTCAGGAACTTTCCAGAAGAGCACAGCCAGAGAAACGCATAGCCCCTCTCTCCCCACCAAGGTATCTCTGGGAGTGTGTTACATCTGGAGGCCCTTTCAGACACAACATACACAGCCCAGCCTCTTCTAGCAGCATCCTGCTGGCTAAAAACTTGCTTATTTTTTAATTGTGCTAAAAACACAGTTTTTTCTGAATATAAAATGCCTCAAAAAATGAGACGTGGGCTGAGAAAATGCCACGTTCAAGGGAAGCTGTGGTGCAGCAGGAGGGCAGAGAGGAGGAAGCTAAATCCAGCAGGTTTTTCAAAATGCAATTCTGGCTAAAATGCACGTCGATGCTTTTCATCTTTCCTGCCAGGGGCAACAGCATGGAGTGCATCACCCTGCAAGACCCATGGAAATGTCTGTGAGTCTGAAGTTTCCAAGCACACAGAACTCCTATCTATGTGGCAATTGTAGCTCGCATGACTAATTTCTCATCTGAACAGACAAACTGGTTTCCCCAAAGCCTCCTTAGCTTGGCAGGGGGTGTGGGCACAATTAAATGGTAATAAGTTTTCATATATCTAAGAGGTGCTACCAATCAGGGTGGGGCAGACAAAAGAGAGTAGCTGCTAAGGTTTTATCCTAACCCATGAGACTCTGCCATCTGTCCTGTGGCAGAAAGCTGATTCATAGCTACCTGAGTGAAATTATGGAAATCAGTTTTGCAACACTTAATAAAAGTTGTGGGTGAAATGATAGATTTCTTTGGCACAGTTTTTCTTTTTCTAAATAATACTTCTTGGTGAACCTACCTGCCAACTCACCCCCATCACATCATGTCATCAAGTATGGATAACACCAACATTCTAGAATCTATTGCATTCTCTTCGTAAGCTATTATTACTGAGTTTTTGCCACCTCATGTTGCCTGCCAGTTTTATGTGTCATGCTAACTGTAAATTTTGGATATTAAAGTTTATATGTGTGTATGTGGCATGAGTAAGTTACTGTTCACAGGAGGGAAAGAATATTCAGCAAATCCAGGCAGCATACATTCCTCCACTTTTAAGCCCCTGAGGAGGGCTTAGTCATTAAAATCCTGTCCTGGGCTGAGGCCAAGCAGAACCAGAATCCCAACTCCTCCATAGGCAGGCTGTGTGTGGAACTTCTCTAAGCCTCAGTTGCTTCATCCATAAAATGAGGTGATAATATTGACCAATAGTGCAGTTTGAGGATTAAGTGAGGGGTTTGGCCAGGTGGGCAGTAGGGCTCCCAGCATCTAAGTGCTTGATGATTGGCCAGTGGCAGTTATAAGAACTCCCCTGGTCCTCAGCACATGGGAGCATTTCTATATTTTGCAAGTATGCCTTGTTTGTATTTCACAATCAAAGTTCAGCTTACTAAATTCACTTTCTTAGGCCAGTGGCCTAGTCAGGGCCATAATTAAACAATTAGCCTTGGAAATAGAATAATGGATTTGCTAAACGGCCTTTTTTCATTGCATCCTACAGTGCAAGGTCAGTAGCCACCAGAGCTTTCTCCCTCTCTCTGCTCCTTTCATATTCCCCCAGACCTAGCTCTGAACACATACAGATATCTGTGTACATCTGCTCTTTATTTTAGAGCAGTGCTGCTCAATAGAACTTTCTACAATGATGGAAATATTCTCTAACCTGGGTCGTCCAGTACAGTAGCCACTGGCCATTGGTGGCTAACCGAGCACTTAAAATGTAGTTAGTGCTAGTGAAGAACTGAAGTTTTAGTTTTAGTATTTTAATTAGTTTAAGTGTAAGTCACCACATGTGGTTAGTGGCTACCGTATCAGACAGTGCAATTTTAGGCAAAAGACTTTCCTTTTATCTTTCAGCAAGAGTCTCAGCCATCACTCATAATGCGGGTGCATGACTGTAACCAGTGTTGGAGGATAGAAGAACTTAACTTACACTTCATGGTTTCTGTAGAGTTCTGCAGCTTGACTTTTCAAAAGCAGTCTGTGTGCATGTGAGTGTGTGTTGCAGAGAAAGGGGAATCATATTACCTAAAGACACTGAAAAGCACAGCTACAGGCTGGGGTAGAAACTTCAGAGCAGTTGTAGAGGTTACTCGGTCCTCTTCTAGTGAAAACAAATTGAACCAGAACAATTCACCGTGATTGCCACCGTGGCTTGCTCTTCTTGTGCACCGCTTACCACAAGGCCATTGGAAATTCAAAAAATAAAGTCCTTGCTTGTTGTGATTATCTTGCTTGGAGCCATAGTTTGAGGAAGGCTCTAGGGAGCTCTAGAATAACAGGGCTCCCAATAATAATATATATATATCTTAATATAATATAGCTTAATAATTCTCATGCCTTTTTATTTACTTTTTCAAACCAGAGAAACATAGAAGGGAAACCAGAAAAATTTTTTTAAAGAGAGAGTAAGAGAGAGTAGTTTGAAAAGTCTGCTTTGAGCCAAGTCCGCAGGGCCAAGACTCTAACAGCCACATATTTATTTCAGACACTGTTATTTGGTTTATGTTTTCTTGTGGTTCTGACAATGATGCTGCAGCTTCTTCAAGGCCAGGAGAGCTCTGTGGAAGCAGGTTAGACAAGAGGATTCCAGCCAAGAGGACCCCTAATGGCTTCCTCTGGGCTCCCGCTCTATGATTCACAAAGGTGTCTTTAGCTTACTTTAAACTCCAGTTGTCATACAGGTTCCAGACTGACTTGGCCAAATTAATAGGTGGGGTTGACTCCTTGGGCAATAATCCATTCGGCTGTGAGAAAGGAGCTTTCCAGTTCTAAGCCCAGCTCCCTGGTCCCAGGCTGCCAGCTTTCCCCAGTGGTTGGGTGCTGGTCTCCTACCTGCAGGTCTCAAATCCGATGCTCAGAGCTTTCTCCATCTGGGCCATTGTGGGCAAGGTGCTATTGAAAGCCTTGCAGAGGTCAGCGGCCTCCGTCCGAGAGATGCTGTAGCGACCATTTTTCTCCACGTGGAATACACCCGCAAAGCGGCAGGTTATATTCAAATCTATGGGAAGAAACAGAAATGTTAGATTCTTTTGCATAAATAATTTGGAGACAGTAATAAGTTCAGTTTAGGACAGAATCCTTAAAAAGCCAAATAAGGCCAGGTGCGGTGGCTCACACCTATAATCCCAGCACACTGGGAGGCCGAGGCGGGTGGATCACCTGAGATCAGGAGCTCGAGACCAGCCTGGTCAACATGGCGAAACCCCGTCTCTACTAAAAATACAAAAATTAGCCAGGTGTGGTGGCACGTGCCTGTAGTCCCAGCTACTTGGGAGGCTGAGGCAGGAGAATCGCTTGAACCCAGGAGGCAGAGGTTACAGTGAGCCAAGATCATGCCACTACAATCCAGCCTGGGTGACAGAGCGAGACTCCATCTCAAAAAAAAAAAAAAAAAAAAAAAAAGAACAAACAAACAAAAAGCCAAATAAACTTCTCTACTAGCCAGAGCCTTCAAAATTCACTTCAGCATTCCAAAGCACCATGATATTAAGCTCAAATCTGAGATAAGACACGGTAAAATAACATCACTCTTACATTCTCTCCATTGACTGCTCTGCAACAAAGGTTTTAAAAAGCAAATGATTTAATTTTGATTATTGGTGTCATACAAACTTACGGAAAACTTACAAAACACAGGAAAGGAATGAAGGAAAGTAAGTCCACCACTACAAAAACTACAGCAAACACTTTTCTGTGTCTTCTTCCAGTTTGCTTACTGAATACACACATTCACACGTGCACACACGCACACAAATACTTTATGCATATATACATAAAGTATGTATCTATATACACATACACACAAACACACAAATATGCATACTCACACATATGCTTGCATAATTGAAATGGTACTGAATATACAGTTCTATATTTGAGAGTCATTTTTCCACTTAATCTTATGTTATGAGCATTTTTCCACAATCAAGTGATCTCTCCCTGGCTTACAACCTCCAAGAGTTTATGTTCACACCCAGTATAAATGTTCTTATTACGGCTAAAACCAACATAATCTGGCTCCTGGCTCCCTCTCTAACCTCAAAGTAGCTTGCTTTGCTCTAAGCACAAAGCTTCTCTTCAATTCTCTCAGACACTCTGAGCTCCTTCCCATCCTAGAACATTTGTATCTACCTTCTTCTCTGTCTGGAATGTTCCATTCTAAAATGGTCACATAGGTGGTTCATTTTTTTGTCATTCAGAATTTTAACTCCACATCACCTCACTTTAGAGTGCTTCCCTAAACACGCTTACCTAACCCCCAGTCTCTCCCTCAACTCATTTGGCTTTTGTGTCTTCACAATGGCATGGTCGTCTATTGGTGTGTGTGGTTATTCTCTTTTTCTCCTTCCTGGAATGAAAGCTCTGAGAAAGCAAGGGCCTTTTACTTGCTTGCAGCTGTTATCTGTAATCCCTATAACAGTACCCAATAGAAAGTAGATGCTCAACAAGTATTTGTTATATAAACAAATGACTCATTGAAATTTCCTCAGAAACACACTTTTAATATATTGGCAGACCAAAAGCCTGTCGTTTGCTCTCAGAGTTAATGGCATTGAAAATGAAGCCTAACTGCTATCAATTGGGTAAAGAATTATTCAATACAAGGACTTTAGTGAGTTTTGTAGACATTAATCTGAAATTCCAATAGAGAGCCAGAAATCATCCTCTTCTACTTGATCCTGTGTAACAATCTCAAAAGACTTCAAAGGTTGTAACTGAAAACTCCTGGGAGTATATGACCCCCGGTTTACACTTGAGGAAACTGCATGCAAAGGGTTAAGTCATTGAAACTATCCTGGTGAAGCTTGATTCCTCCTGAACACATCCTTAGGCCTCAATGACAGTCCTTCTCTAAGGAGACATGCTGACATCATCTTGGGACAATGCCCCAGGTGCCCGGCCAGGCACCACTCCTTGTTGTTAGTTAAGAACCAGGTCTGGAATCAGACAGAACTGGCATTAACCAGCTCCATCTCTTCATTGCACAGCTCTGGAGGTGGGTAGGAAGATTCCACTTATTTACCAACAAGAAAGTTGAGGCTCAGGGAAGTGAGTTGCCCAAGGAAGCAAATGAGTACTTCTATCTAGAGCCTATAGTCTCCTTCCTGAATCCCAGTTGCTCTGTTCTGTATTTCTGAGCTGACAGCAAGAAGACACGGGACATATTACAGCAATGTCTCTGGGTACCCATTACCTTTGAGATTCTGTGTTGCATCATCTTCAGAACTCTGAAAGATGAGTTTTATGTATGTATGTATTATTTATGGGTGAAGCTCAGAAAAATTAAATGACTCCCCAAAGTCACCCAGCTCTTAAGTGGCAGAGCAGGAAATCTATCTCAGACCTGTTTACCACCCAAACCCATACTTTGAAACACTTTACTATGTGCCCAAGGATCCTTTTCTATCATTAGGGCAACTGAAGAAAGGAGAGAGGCACACGTAAACAACTGTTAAATAATGACAAAGATAGAGTCATTATTATTGAATTGTATGGGCAACCACTGCTTTCTCTTTCCTGAGCAGGAAGCAGATCTCAACCACTAGGAAACAATGTCTAACAAATGCAAAATGAGATAAGAAAACTGTTAAAATTCTGTATTATCCTCCTTGATTCTGAAAATAGTAAAAGAAGAAACAAGAAATGGAACTTGAAAAGACATAAGCCAATGTCTATTATTTTTATTTTCTTTTGTTTGTATCTTTAGCACATGGGGGGAAAATAACAACTAGGTGAAATGGAGAAAATGTGTTTTTGCAGTTCACTCTTTTTCAAGCCTAATGGTGTTCCCTTAAGCCACTCATGCAGCACTTGGCTGATGGGGCAATGAGAGGATAGAGAAGGAAATGCATAAGGCCCTTTTGCAATACTATTTGTTTTTACTGACCTTTTCAACTTTGGCCTCAGTTGGCCAGTCTTACAAAAGCAAATTGTCAATCTACATCACAGACCTTCCGGGGCATCTCCTTGTCCAGCACACAAAAGAAAAACAAAGCATTCTTATCAGCTTCTTGACGATAAGGCTGATAGGGGAGCCTCTGATTCCAGGCGAGGCAAACTCCTGTCTGCCCCTGGCCCAGGTGGCTGCTGTCACTCTCAGGTTAAAAATCAACTCTGAGGCATGGACAATAATTGGAGCTCAATGGTAGTTTCTTTCTTATTACAGTCAATTCTACCTTGCCACCTGGCAGACAGAATATGCAAATGTAAGAGGAACCAATTGAGGCTGAGAGTTTTCAGTAAAATCCCTTGAGTTTCATGAGTTTCAGTAAAATCCCTTGTGTTTCAGAAGCCAACATAACTTCACTGACAATACATGCATGCATTGTGTGAGTGTGTCTATATGACGGCTCTTCCAAAAGTTCGTGAAAAATATGTGCTATGAGAAAACTATACATAGATTTCAAATTTTTTTTTTTGCACCAAAATAAACTCTCACTAACTTGATATATCTGAACAGGATCTAGTTTGAGGCACTAACAAGGATAAGACATGTTTGAAAAGATCCTCTCTCAGAGCAACATGAATTCTGCTAAAATTGAAGCAAGAACACACACCAAAATTTTTGGTGAGGCTTAGGTGGAAGAATGGCAAAATCACTGATGCTTTATGAAAAGTTCATCAGGACAATGCCCCAAAGAAACCAGCAGCTTACAAACAGATAACTTGTTTGAAGAAGGGACAAGATGATGTTGAAGATGAAGGCTGCAGTGATATGCCATCCACATCAGTTTGGGAGAAAAAAAATTAATCTTATTTGTGACTTAAATGAAGAGGACCAATGATTAACAGCAGAAACAATGGCCAGCATCATAGACATCTCAACTGGTTCAGCTTACACAAGTCTGACTGAAAAATTAAAGTTGAGCAAACTTTCCACTCAGTGGTTGCCAAAACCATTGTGCCCAGATCAGCTGCAGCCAAGAGCTGAGCTTTCAATGGAAATTTTAAATAAGTGGGATCAAGATCCTGAAGCATTTCTTTGAGAATTATAACAGGAGATGAAACATGGCCTTATGGGTGTGATCCTGAAGACAAAGCACAATCAAAGAAATAGTTACCAAGAGGTAGAAGTGGTCCAGTCAAAGCAAAAGTGGACCAGTCAAAGCAGGTGGACCAGTCTAGAGCCAAGGTCATGGCAGCAGTTGTCTGAGATGCTCAAGGCATTTTGTTTGTTAACTTTCTGGAAGGTCAAAGAACGATAACATCTGCTAATTATGAGAGTGTTTTCAGAAAGGTAGCCCAAGCTTTTGAAGAAAAAATGTATCGAAAAGCTTCACCAGAGAGTCTTCCTCCACCATGACAATGCTCCTGCTCATTACTCTCATCAAACAAAGGCAATTTTTTTGAGAATTTCTATGGAGAAGCCATTAGGCATCCACCTTACAGTCCAAATTTGACTCCATCTGACTTTTTTTTTTTGTTACTTAATCTTTAAAAATCTTTAAAGGGGACCCATTTTTCTTTAGTTAGCAATGTAAGAAAGACTGCATTGACGAGATTAAATTCCCAGGACCCTCAGTTCTTTAGGGATGGACTAAATGGCTGCTATCATAGCTTATAACAGTATCTTGAATGTGATGGTGCTTATGTTGAGAAGTAAAGTTTACATCTTTAAACTTTTATCTTTTAATCTCATTTTTCCATGAACATTTTGAATTCTCCTCATACTTACATGTGTGTATGCAAGTGAGTGTGTGGTTGTATGTGCATGTGATCAGCCAAGACAGGATGAAACAGACAAACTCAACCTTTAGCCTTCCTAGATGTGAAGGCTTAAGCAGGTCCTGACACATTGTAGGTATCTGCAGAGGGCTACTGATTGGATGAAGAAATCCTATGCAAAGTAAAAATTCCACAGCTTACATTTACCTTGATCTCATGAGAAAGTCCAACTCCTAACCCTGACGCTATTTAACCACTTAGGAGCTGCAAGAATGGAGTTAAATACTTCATTTCTGGTCAACTATCCTGTGAGTGTTCACAATCCTTCTACTCTAGGTCACTCTTGACTGAAAAGGAGCCAACATTTTCAAGGCTGTGTGTCATTCAAACGCTGATAATTTATGAAAATATTTCAACAGATTTCCTTGATACTAATGCCAACCCAAATTTTTACCCTGGAGGATATTAATAATGCCAACAGCAAGAGCAGTGGCTAATATTTATTATGCATTCGTTATGTATATGCCAGGCTCTCTTTTAGGCACTTTAGAATTATTAACTCATTTTATCCTTAAAACATCCCTATGAGGTGGGTAATATTAGTATTCTCATTTTCCAGATGGAGAAACTAACACACAGAGAGGGGAAGAAATAAAGAAACCTGCCCAAACTCACAATGAAGTAGAATTAAGGTAAGGTTGAGACGTGAATAGCCATGGACCACAGAACATTGCTTGACAGAGTGCCAATGTCTCTGGCAATGGTGCTAGCCATGCTGCAAACCACTATAGAGAGGCAAGACTCCTCAGATGTCTGTGTGTATCTCCTGAGAAACAGACACCTCTGTGATTCAGGATCCACTTTGACTCAAGAAGCTAATACTAAATGGCTGATTGCATCTCTCAAACAAGCCTTTCCGGCTGGAAATAAATCAAGAATGTTTTCCATTGAGCCCTCTGGTCTCCAATAAATCTCCTGTATCATGTAATGAATAAAATGTCCCAAGTGCCTCCCTCTGAGCGATAAATGAGCTCAACTGAAAACACTGACTGTTTGAGGCCAGTTTTGGATTCGGAGAGGAGACTTCCTGTGGTAGAAATGCCACCAGGCCTTTAGCACGCTCATTACTATAGGTCTGTGGGCGGCACAGAGGGGTCATGGAGACCAGTGTCCCAGTGTCTAGGAATCTTATCTCCCTACCCACATGGGAAGAGGTCTGCTAGGGAGCGGTCAGGAAGGTGAGAAAAAGGAGCTCTGAAAGAAGGTTTTTTTGTCCTAGAAAGCTGGTCTCTAGTGCCGAACTGTTATGAAGGTCAGTAGTTCAACCTAGTTAGGACCTCCTCGAACCTGGTTCAATTCCTGACCCTGCCACTCACTTTAGGTGACACAGGTTGTTAGTTACTTAACCTCTCTGACTCTCCACCTCTTCCTTGATGGGGTGACAATGCTAACCTGTCAGGGTTTATGGAACTATTAAATGAAATAAGGTAAGTCAAACACTTGATATGGTGTTTGACACTCAATAATCAGAGCCAATGAGCATTGCACACTTATTAGGTGCCTTATGTACTTCAGCTAATTTAATTCTCATAAAAATGCTATGAGGTAGGCACTATTGCTAAACCCATTTTAGAGATGAGGAAACTGAGGCACAAAGTGGTGAAGTCCTTTGCCCAATGTCATCCAAGTGGGAAAGTCAGTGTTCTAACCTCTATGCTATGTTGCCTCCTATCCAGGCTCCTGGTTACAGGTACTATGCATTCTCTCCTGGATAAACCATCACTGACCCCAAATGCCATTAATCTCATCTATACTGTCCCCTAAGCCTCAGATCAAGGAAAATGGATCTCTAATAAAATTGTCCCAGCACATTTCAAAGCTTTGCCTAGATTGTAGGGCCTGCGAGGAATAATAGCTCCTTGGTCCACCCCAGTTATTTCTGAAGTTGTAGAAAATCACTACATGTACTGGGAAGAGAGCACTGTGTAATTTTCACCCAAGTTGCCATCATCTACGTCTTCCCAAACTTTCCTGAGAGGTGAGTGGGCTGGTTCATGCAGTAGCTAGTATTGGAGCTGGGCTGCAAGGGATTTTCAATATGGAATCCAGGAGTTGGTCAATACATCCATGGACCTGTGAGATTATATGCAAGATTGTGTGTATGGATGTGTGTGTGTGTGTGTGTGTGTGTGTGTGTTTAGGTAGGGCAACATCTCTGGTTTTCATTGGTTCTCAAAGTCTGTGACACAACCAGGTAAAGAATTACAAGAAATTATTATCTCCAAGGTCTCTAGTAACCAGAAATTCCAGCATTCTGAAATTTTGGAACTTCCCTGTGGGCTTCGTGACAACAGAACTGGTGTCTCCCTTCTTCACAATTATATCCCCAGTACCTAGTACAGCCGCCCACGGTAGGCAAATGTTGAATGAAATAATGAATTAATAAATGCTCTCTTTCTGCCCCCAACCCCCAACAGGCTGCAGTCTTATAGGGTGCAAAAAGATCACCTATCAGTTTCCTTTCCCACATCATATCTGAAGAATCACCAGCTGGCGTTTGCTGAGAATTCCTTATTGGACACTTAAAATGTCTTTAACCCAGAACTTTGCTTCTGTGAACATTTGCTGTTTTCCCTGAAAGCAAATGTTTCAGAGACCAACTTTTAGTTTTGTAACTGGCTTTGTCTGTCTGAATGTGCAAGCCATCATCTCAGTTACAGGACAGTATGTTCACATATTACCACAGGGCCATTTCTGAGGCCAGATCTCCTAGGGAACATGGTAAACACAGTACATTCCATATGAAGACCACCTGAAGACAACCTACAATCGTACTATGCCCAAAGAGAGGGCACTGTCAGTTCTCCAGACCAGACGTCTCCAGATTCTGCAAAATGAGTTAATTTGTTTTCTAACTTGAGCCACCCAGGTGTGCCAGATCCCTATTTGTCATCTCCTCAGGAGGGATGAGGCAGAATTAGATTTTCAGTTCCAGATTAAGCTATATGTAAGGAGAAGTTGCTTTATCATGAAGATGAGAATAAAGCCAATTCCTGCTACTCAATGGTGTTCTAATTCCTGCAGCTCCTGGTCCACGATAACCACAGTGAGCACTCACTGAGTGCCTAGTCTGGGTTCAAAGTATTCAGCACTTTACACCTAATATTTCACTTAATTTTCCTAACAATCCTATGTGGCAGGCATTTTTATTATCCCCATTTTACACAAGAGGTAAGTGATCCATTGAGAAGACGTAAGTAACTTGTGCTAGTCACTGGGGGACCTGGGTTTCAGACTGGGCAATCTGGCTGATCGTTTTCCAGTGTTAAATACCAACTTACGTGCAGGTCAGACACTGAAATGACAGGAAGCCCACTTACCCTTCATGTGATTTTTTTAATAAAGTGCGGAGAGGTGATCATGAAAAGAGAGCCCTAGAGAGAAGAATTTGAGCTTATTGAATATTATTTTAAGATCAGAAGTCCCTTGATTCTGGACCACAAGATAGGGGCCTTTACCAAGGCTTGGTAAGGCTTCAGTGGAATAAACTTCACTAATGGAATTTTCACTCTCTCTCCAGAGAGGAGATTCTGAAGTCTTGACCTTGACTGGCTTTCCCCAACAGTGGGCTAACTGCTTCTCTCTGATTCTGCCTGTTGGTCTTCCCATCATACTCTTGGGAATTTAGAAAGCCCAAACCTAGTCATAGCCCTCAGGCCTCCTGCCCTTTACAGCCTGAATGCTCTCCCTACAATTAGGCAGGGCTCTTAGGAGAGGACTCCAGGACTTGGGGTTGGCCCAGGGTTGGGTCACCAAGGACACAGGCTGTCCTTGTGACATTTTGAGATGTCTGCGACCAAACCCAAAAATCTAGACCAACCAAGCTAAGGCTCCAGGTTGATGTAGCTGGAACATGGCTCTTTGGGTGGACTGCACCCAAAGTGATCGAGCTCCTGGGAGTCGGCCACACACAAACCACTTGGGCAGCCAGAAGCCCTGGTAAGCTCTCCAAAATTTTTAGTTTTACAGTGTTGATCATTAAAAAGCCAGGATTCTATTTCTGTCCTCTCATTTGCTGAGCTCATGTCCAAAACAGATTGCACAACTAATAAATCTTACTGAGCTGATTCTGATCAGAAGTAGGAAGGGAAAAGGACAAGGTTTTGTTGTTTTAAAGCATTATTGTTAATTGGATTATCTACTTTTAAAGCCAGGAGGCACAATGGGAAGCTTCTAACCAATTTCTCTTGTGACACAGGAGAAAATAAAATCAAGAATAGCCGAGCATGGTACTCCAGCAAGTTAAAAAACAAAACAAAACAAAACAAAACAAAAAAACAAAAACACGCACACACACAAAAAAACTCAGGGGTTCATAATTGCAGATTCCTGACTCCTACACCAGTGCTCTTGCTACTGATCTATCTTTCATAAGAGGTCTGAGCAAGCTGTTCTCAAAAAAGCCACAACTCACTGTCTTAATGGGACATGAAGAAGTCATTTTCTTCTTCATTTGTTCGAAGGCTTCAAAGCCCAGAAGTTTTCATCTGGGAGTCTTTCTAGCTATTGTGCCCTCTGCTGCCCCCCAGGCCTGCCAGTCTAGAAGGCCGGCAGCCTTCCCTCTGCCGCCACATCACTCGCCCCCATCTCCTGACGCCCATGTGATGGGCTCCTGGTGAAAGGCTGTATTGTTTAGCATCCACTTCTGAATGAGGCCAGAATCACACTTGGTGGCCGAATCGCCTTTGGCTGCCCAGTGCAGACCATGAGTATTGAGTGACTCAGTCTCTCCCGGAATTGCCCTGGAGGCGGATGAGGGTTTAATGAGCAGAGAAAACAGTCATGAACAATCATACCCAGAGAATTTCCTCCAGAATGTGCCCTGGGTTGCTTTCAACTGAGCTATTCATCACTTGGCACTTAGAAAGGCAAGGCACCCCAACGTCTTGGCACCTGGCTAGACCCCCGATTTCTCTGCCTTTTTTCCATGGAGCCTGGAGACTGTCGTGGCAGCCAATGCTGAACCAACATGGAGGGGCCTGTCACATTGGAGAAGAATCCCAAGGGTTCTCCTAGCTATTACCCTGGCCCTTCAGCCAAGGCCACCAAATGATCAACCCAGTGCACAGTCTAGAAAGCTCTTGGGTTGTTTTGAGAGTTTGGAGAACAGTCCTGTCCCTGTCTCCTAATGGGATGATGGGGACTTGGAGGTGAGGGTATGGAGAACTGTTTAACCCCCCACTCCTGGTCCTGGATCCAACAGAGTCTTTCTGGCAAAAGAAAGTATGTGTCCCAGAACTGTTGCTTCACTGCACCAGAATTCTGTAACACCAAGTAGTCTTTGACGAGTGAGTCTTCAGGGAGAGAAACCACAGTACCCACCCCTGTGTGTTGCCATGGTGATCAGGAAATCCTCTGGCCTCACGATCTTTGTTTTCTGCTTTTTCGGATCTTATTGATTTAGCAGATTGACTAGCACAAACCCAGGATGTGGTAAATGAAATGAAAAAAGCATCTCAGGGCCCAGATAGGGTTTTTCCTCTTGCAAGTAGAAAATAAGGTTGGGCCACTTGGTTTTGTCATTGGATTTTTTTTTTCTGGGTAGTTACAATGACTGACACATCACCTAATCAATATACAGTTTCTGCTAATGTCTATAGCTGGCATTTTGTGGAACTGCTTAGCTTTAGTTTGAGGGAAGACTTTCATAACCGTTGAGGTAAGATGAGAAACTGTTACTCACAGGTAATATCTGTATTTCAGGGGTGATTAATGGGTTGCTGACATGCTGAGGTGAGCCAGGGGCCCCCATCTGGGAGTGGGATGCACTGGTTCTAGCCTAAACTCTGTTAATTATAAGCTAATTATGTGACCTTGAATAACTCCCTGTAGCTCCCCCAGGCACACCTTGCCTTCCTACCACCCAAGATGAAATAAAAAGTTATGAAACTTTTGGAGCTTGGGAGAAAAAAGTGAGAGGGTTGATGTGCATACCTGGGACTGTATTAAAATCTCATAAACCTTCTCAAAAACCTCATATGAATTAAGACACATTGGGGCTCCACCCTCAGCAGAACAGAATGGATTAAAGTACATCAGGCTTTGCTATTCTTGCCACGTAGCAGTTTCCTTCACCAATTATAAAGCACTTTCACATCCAAAAGCAGCCTGTGAGGCCCAGAGGGTAGGTACTACAGACCCATTTAAAAGATGAAGAAACTAATGGACATAAGTTTCACAGACTCAGTCTTACCGAGAGTTTGATAAACCCGGATCTCAACTCAGATTTTCCAGTTCTGCTAATTTTCTCCATTCCCCTGTGGTGCTGTCTTTTCAACTTGGGTTGTCAACAAGCAAATGGGACCAGTGGCAGCATTCAGAGAGAAGATTGATGGTTTTCAGACGTTTCTTTCTCTCCCTGCCATGATGTCTTAGGCACAACCACAGTAGTTCAAGTGGTTAAAAATCGAGCTGAGCTAATGGGGGCTAGAATGAGGGTGGAAGCGCAGACCCAGAGACTCAATCTACCAGCTGCTCATTCTCATCCAGCACCCACCCTACCCCATCAATGGTCCTGGCACCCGCCACAAAGCCCTAGGAGCCTCAGTGGAAAAGTCTGAAAAATACTGTGGTAGGGGCCAATCAAAGTGATGATGGCCACCACTTAGTAAGTCCTGCAATAAACCAGGGGCTCCAAAGCATTTGGAAACCTAGGAGGGTAAATCACCCCATGCAAGGGACATACAAACAGATGCTCAGAGCAATTAGCACAGCTCAAAGGCTGCAGCCCAAATGAAATACATTGTGCAAAAATGCTATCCATGAGCCAGGCTTAGTATTATCATTTTTGTATTTTTTCCCCTCATTAGTAAGAATACAAATATCTTGCAACTTAAGGTTTTTCGTAAAGATTTTCCCTTGCTCACTCTGCAGAGGAGATAGCAAAGTTCGAGTTTCCAATCCTACTCTAAGGAGACTGGGGCTGGGTAAATAGTGGACTTGGCCAGATTTATACAATCAAAAACTGCAGTAAGACTTGTCCTTGAAGATACAGCCATCCAGATGGAGAGAAGCAAAAGGTCACCACCAATTCCACCAGAGCCCAACTTCAACACACAGCCCAGGGCATCTCCAAATTTGATTTTCTTTCCTCTTGCCTCTTTTAACATCTCCTTAAGTGAAAAAGAAAAGATTCTGCAATGTATGGAGCTGCTAATTTGTGTCAGATTGTAGTCTATGTGCCTTAACAGATGCTATACCTTGAGAAGTCAAAAAATCACCCCCATTTCACAGATGCAACAAGTGAGGCTCAGAGTATAGTCCACTCAGCATCCTGCTATGAATGTAGCAAGAGCCAGGAGTCAAACCCCAGAATAACACCTGGTCTCTGACATGAGTTAGCTAAGACTCAGTTTACCAAAGCTGTGCCTCTCTGGTTGGGATATGTGGATTCTCACCCTGGGGCATGAAATGTACTTGAATGGTGGGGTAAATGATGTGGCTGTAACACTAAGGCTCTGGCAGCTTCTACTGCTGAGCCCCCAGCTGGGCTTTCCAGTGATATTAACACTAATAGAGCACCTACTGTGTGCCAGGCTCTGTGCTTGGTACTTCACATGAACTATCTCGTTTCAATCCCACAATAGTCACATGAGATAAGTACTATTGCGATCATTGAAACTTTATACACATAAGAAAACTGAGGCTGAGAGAGGTGCAAGTTTGCACCAGCAGGGGGTGAGGCAGACAAATCTCTTCTTTCTCAGGGGCCACATGCAAATGTCTCTCTCCTTGCTGAACCTTGACTTTAGGAGGGTACAGACAAGAAGCAGAGTCATGCCTCTTCTCAGATAGTTTTAACATCTTGGGTTAGAATTTGCTAATACCATGCAAATTTAGCTGGGGGGTGGGAGCTGATTACTACTTTCTCCTCCCAGGAAGTAGCCATGAGAACAAAGAAGACAGGGAGAATTTCATAGAGAAATTGGTCTTGCACTGGGATTTAAGAGGCCTGAGCCTCAACAGGGCTGACCCTGTAGTGACCACAGCAAGAGGTAAAGCTTGATGAATGGACTGGATTTCTGCCTGACTAGTATAGTCCTCTAATTCTCCTATGAGGGACATCTGTTCTTCCCAGGACAGATGCCATCTGGTTCGCGTACTCCATAGATTGATGCTTTTTTACCCCTTTCCCCCTACCACCACTATAATTCACAGGGTGCACAATGCCAGTCACACTCCAATGGGCACTAAGTGCCTTGTAATCCTAGTGGCCTCTTCCCTGTTACTCAAAGAAGCTTATCCGAATGCAAGCAAGTGAGTGTGCATGTTTTTCTAGGAACAACCATGAGTTTGCTTCAGTTTAGAAAAAAAAAAAAGGTAAATCATTCATAACCCTTGGCACTTGGTGGCCAATAGCTCTTACTTACAATTTACCTTACAACCAACACTGACTTACAGGTGGGTTAAAACAGAACAAGATTCATGCCTTTAGGTTATCTTGCCTTCTTCAAATATATTAGCAATGAAGTGATGCAGCTGCAAAAATATTTATTTGCAACAACAAAGCATTACAAGTGACAAAGTAGAGCTCTAGATTTCCACTGATTTCAAAGTCAGAGGACTCAGAAATCACCAGGTCACATGTTGATGACTCAATCTCTGTCTTTCCTTGTGTTCCTCTTTTTCTATCAGATGCTAAAGCGAACATGGGTGTATGCGTCTGTGTCTGTGTGTGCATGTATGTGTGTGTTTCTGTCTGTGTGCACAAGAGCATGCATACAAGAAGCGGGGTCTCCTTCGCAGTCCAAGAACCCTACTGCTATTCACTCTTCAGATGTTTTGGGGAGTCACACTAACTTTCCCAAGCAGAAGCCCTACAGAGGGAGAAGCTGGATTGTGGGGATATTTTTAAAATGCGGGCCAAAAGATTTCCAGGATTACTACAGTTCCAACTGCCCTGTGAACTAATTGCTTGTAATTCACACCTCTTCCTGAGCTTTCAATCTGTGAAATCTCATCTGGAGCAACAGATGCCAGTCTCAAATGCCAAGCTCCAGAGAACTCATTTCTGACAAGCTTTTAAATCCAACTCAAGCCACAGGGTTTGGACCAAAATCTTTACCATTCCATGCTCAGCTGAAGCAGGCCAAACATAACTTCCTTCTTTTAAGGAGCATGATCCCTGCAAAGATCCAGAGGCTTGGAAATGAAGGACATTACAAATGACCCTTGTGTGCAATTGCCAAAGAAAATAAGGTCTTGGTTTTCCCTTAAATAAATGACCCTCATACATGACAGGAGACCATACCTCGCAAAAGCCCATTCTTTCACCATAGACATTGGTGACCTAGACCTAGACCTAGAACCATCAGGGTGGGAACAACTGGGTCTCTTTCTACGAAATCTGTGCCTCTCAAAGCACCATTAGTTCCCATAAAGCATGGTGCAAGGTGTCAATTCACAGCACCTTCCCTATGATATGGATGATATGAGACAGATATAATCTTGGGGGCTGGAGAGTCAGACACAATCTGTGCCCTCAAAGAGCTTACCTCTAGAGTGAGGATATAGTGTACAGGTAAATGATTAATACATGAATATGGTAATTTCAGATACTGATAGTGTTACACAGAAAATAAAAAAGGATATTATAATAGAGAATGACAGGGCTCTTTTGACAGGTGGTCTGTATGTCTAAGGCTCACTCTTTTATGAACTCATGGACATACTTTACTTATTTATTAGGGGGCTTTTTGTAGGCTTAGATACCTGGCAAAAGGAAATACACTCCTCCTCCCCCCAGCACACAGATTAAATAAGATTTGGAATTCATCTTTGCCTTCCACAGTCCATAAGGAGATGTCCTTAGAATTCAGACTCAGTAGGGTAGACAAGGGAAACTTGGAAGGCAAAGGCTACAACAACTGAATGACCTGGCTTAAGGGATAAGAGTTCCATTTGGGTCACAAGCTGCATAGAATTGGGGTAAGTGAAGCTACATCCATCCCTTCTGAGTCTTGACCAAAAAAAAATTCAAGACAAAATCCAACCAGAGATTTACAGAGCCGCCCAGCAGAGTGCAACTGTGATGTGTCCACTCCCAAGCCCTCTGAACGCTTACAAGGCTCTCCTGACCCCCTGACATCTATGCCATCCATTATTTCACAGTTGCTGGTAACTGGTGATTGCAGGGATTTGCCCTCATTGTATTGTGAGATTGTAGTAACCATACTCCAAGTATGGCTTGGATCAGAAAGATCCAAGAAAGACTTGGTCCAAGTCCTGGCTTGAGCTCTTGCGGGATGTTATGCATGCTATGTTTTCTTAACCTTTAAGCCTCAGTTTCTTCATCAGTAAAGGAAAAGTAATGCCTTCCTTATGGGGTGCTTTTTGAGTATTAAATGAAGAAATATACCTAAATCATTTAGCAAAGGACCTGACTTTCTGCAAAGAGCCTGGTACTTAACAGATATTAGCCAATCATCACAAAGATTAAAGTGTATTAAAGGCAGCTTAAAAGTAAAGTGCCTCTTACTCTAACTTAATTCTTTATTAACTGGTCAACCACTTTCAGTATCCTTGGTTACAACCACTCAAGACCTCCAGGCTTCCTGATAATTAGGAGCCAGAAGCCTAATTATCCAGTACATGGGTGCTTACTCTATATTATGTGTGTTCTCTCTTGATAGAGAGGATAGATTGGAGATAGATGAGAGAGAGAGAGAGAGACTTTATAAAACACCATTCTAAGGAGGATCCTGCCTCAAGTGCCCTAACCCATATAACCAAAGTGGGTTCCACTGGGACCATGCCTTATTCATCTTTGTGTCCCCAGTGTCTGCCATTTAGTATGGTGCACAATAAATGTTAACTCGGTTTAGTGGGAAGAACATTAGGTTGAAGGTCTAGTGACCTGGAGTTGTAATATCAGGCTTCTTACTGATAAGCTGTGAGTACTTAGAGAGGTCACTTTACCTTCAGAGACCTCGTTTACTTTATCAGACAAGGACAGAGTTGGATTTGAAAATCTCTAAGTCCCAGCCAACCCAGCCCTCTGCCTCTAGGAGAAGGCTACGTATCTTTCTCACTTACCCTACAAACACTCAAGGAATCCATGTGACTCTCTCCTGCCTGTAGAGAAATGGCATTTCACTCTGGTGTCAAGGTGGTTATGGTATAATGAATGCGTCAGACAGGGTGGACTGGCCAGTAAAAAGAAACGACTGGCAAAACACAAAAGAAAGTGTTACCAGCATCCTGCTCTCAAATTACACCAAATAAACGCCTTTCAGCACGCAGATATGAGAACCTGCCCCATCGAAGCTGGAGGGAAAGAGTGGTTTCAATTAAGAGAAATGCAGCAGCTACTGATTCCCTTAGAGAGAAGGCTCCTAAATTGCTACACATTGTCCCAGTGATCCCTGCAATAAATTTCAGCATCTTGGGCCAATTTGAACCATTCTTCCATTCTAAGACAATTCTCGCCTGAGGAGCTGCTGAGTGGCCCCCAACTAAACAATGAATGGGAAGCTGGGAGGCATCCCCCACCTGGCACCTTGATCTTTGGTGGCCTTGGAGGCCCCATTGCCACTGGGGAGAGTGAGGAGAGGGAAATTTCCATCACCTCCTTTCCTGAAGATGCCTCCCAAGAGTTCTCAATTGTTTTGAGCTCCTTA
Source organism: Symphalangus syndactylus (assembly GCF_028878055.3). NCBI lineage: Eukaryota > Metazoa > Chordata > Mammalia > Primates > Hylobatidae > Symphalangus > Symphalangus syndactylus. The sequence goes on from NC_072428.2 coordinate 21,189,011, forward strand.
ATTCTCAAGGAGCCAGAAAAATCCAGTTTCTTAGGAAAAGGAGACACCTTGAACTTTCAAGGCTCCATTCTAGGGACAGAAGAACAGGATTAATCCCATGAAGCTGAATGGGAACTTGCAGTGAAGCGTTAAAAGGGAGAAGGAGCTCTGAATTGAATTCCAGGCCCACCATATAAGAGCTGAGACATCTCAGGTGGGTTACATCCATTTTATGAGCCTCAGTTTCTCTGCCTGTAAACTGGCTCTGATGAAATTCAGCCATTCATTTATTCAGTTGTCATTTGCTGCCTCTCTCAAAGAGAAGTTGATGGGAGTTAGAGAATAAATATACAAAAAAGCACCAGTAGAGAGTCTGGATAGTAACAGATGCTTAATAAATATCCGTTTTCTTCCCTTCTCCTACAGGAAGATGAAACCTTGGATGACTGGCCCCAGTCTTCCCTGCTGCAAAGGGGTCTCATAGGTTCTAATTTATGATGTGTTTGCACCATGAAAAAAATCATTTGCACTTTGATAATCTGCTCTTTCATCTCAAGCAACAGTCCAAAATCACACTCTAATGAAATTGAAAGCAGATGAGAAACCGACACACATGTAAATACTCCTATTAAAAGGTGCAAAAGACTTACTCACTTCTGAGGTGTGGCTGGGAATGGCCAGATCTTCTTTTCTTTAGAGGACAGCAAAACTAAGCAGCTAAAGGCAATTAAAGGTATTTTTGGAGATGAGAGAATTGATTAAAAACCATGGACACACTTTATGCACTCAGAAGCTGGTCCCTGATTGGCAACCAAGAAACTCCAAGCTTGCGCTTCTGGGAAGAAGGGGACTCTGGGAAACTCCAAACTCAGAATGAAAAGGAAGCTACTCTGTTAAACTGCCTCTGGAAAGAGCCCTTCTGTTCTCTGGCCTCAGAGAACAGCACTGTAAAGAAACAATTGCATTGAGAGAGGGAGGAAAACACCATTTCTTCCTCCAGCCCCACCACCCACTGCCGGGACAGAAGGCAGGAAGAGGCTGATCCTGCTGAGACAAGCAGCCTTGGAGACTGACTGTAATTGTGCAAGTAAAGACAGGACCTGGAGTGCGTTTCCCAGTTCACTTTCACCAGCTACAGCAATAATCCTGCTTCCCGGAATGTTCTATGCTGCTTCATTTGCTCAGCAACAGTTGTTCCAGGAAGCCCGTATGCACACAGTGTCAGCTTGCTGGTGTGCCCGCCCTGCCAAATTCAATGAGAGTTTATTGGCTAATGTTTTGCCCAGAAATGGGATGAAAATCTTCCAGAGGCGGCTGGAATCATTTTCAAGTGCAGCCGGAACACAGTTGGGGCAGAATGGTGAATGGAGAGGCCCCAAGTGCAATCATCACAATGATCTTAATTATGACTGTTGAATGCTTACTCCATGCCAGTCGTTCTATCAAGGGTTTCAAGTCTGTGATCGCGCCAGCCCTTACACAACTCTAAGCCATAGGTATATTACAACTCTATTTTAGAGAGAGAAAATTGAGGCTCAGAAAAGTTAAGTAAACTGCTTAAGGCCACATAACTGGTGACTGGCAGAACTGGAACCCAGCTCTATCTCTGCAATTCATACGGCTTTCTAAGCACCCAGCACACCAGAAGCAAATCCCCCCCTAATGCGTCCTTGACAGCCCAGAGACTCAGTTATGTGGGCTGGAGTAAACCTTCTCAATTCCGGCCTTTGGAAGAAGATAGGAAAGCTGGTTCTGAGAGACCCTGGTCCCTGCTGGCCTATTTGAAAAGGATCTTATTTCTGAATGTCTCCCAGGGCTCTGGGAAGCTACTTTTGGAGAAGAAACCAGATGAGTTTTCCAGAGTTTTTAACAATGCAAACAATGCAGAATACAAAAGTGGCTGTTGACGTTAGCCTTCCAAACAATACAAAGAACAGGAAGCTCTAATAGATAATTGGGGTCCTTTCCTATATCATCAGAAACTATGTGGAAGGAAGCCTGGGGATGATCTGATGAGGCTTGTTTCAGAGGTGAGAGAGCTGCCCCAAACATGTCCCAGAGGGGAGCCACACCGAGCACCCACCTCAGCCCCAGCAAGAAGTAGCCTGGAGTATCCATGTCTTGCTTCCCCAGCCCTTGCCCCAACTGCCCTGTCTCTAGAGGAAAAATGTTTCCTCCTTATCCCTCACACTCATCCTGAGTGGGCAGATGTTGCATGTGTTCAGCTTCCCTTGGGGTGATGCCCTTGCAGGAAACTGTGGAAGAGATGATTTCTTAGATGATGCCAGCCAAGGAAGCAGGTGCAGGGACTGGGGTGGCTCACAGCTATGAGGAGGAAGGAGGGAGTGAGCGAAGATGTGGCCTGTGTACTGACTCTCCTCTGCTTTTCAAGCACTTGGCTCTTATTCCAATAGAAACAGATAGGTTAAAAGATGATAGACATAGATAGATGATAGATATAGATAAAGATAGAGATAATTAAGAGATAGAGATAGATATATGGCAGATAGATGATAGATATAAATAGATAAAGATAGAGATAATTAATAGAGATAGATATATGACAGATAGATGATAGATGGAACATAGACAGATAGATAGAAGATAGATAGATAGACATATAGATGGATAGATGATAGACAAGGTTTTTTAAGAAGTTGAATTTGGAACTCACAGGCTGCATCCACCATGGTAAGCCACAATCCTACCAAAATCACCCCAATACTGAAGTGGATATGGGGCCTTCAAAAAGGAGAATCCCAATTCAGTGTCTCCATGTGCTGGGCACTGTGCTAGGAAAAGATCGAGGCATTGAATAAAGCAGACAAGGTCACTGTCTCGATAGAGGTTATGGACCGATAGAGTAGGCAGGCTATTTTTTTTCTTAATTTTTAATAAAGACAGGGTCTGGCTCCATCACCCAGGCTGGGGTGCAGTAGCACAATCCTAGCTCACTGTAACCTCAAACTCCTGGGCCCAAGCACTCCTCCCACCTCAGCCTCCTGAGCAGCTGGGACTACAGGTGCGTGCCACCATGCACAGCCAACTAAAAATATATTTTTGTAGAGACAGGGTCTCACTATGTTGCCCAGCAACCTCTGCAAACCTCTGCTGTCAAAATAAGTCTTTTGCCTCAGGCTCCCAAAGTGCTGGATTACAGGCATGAGCCACTGACAGACATTAAACAAGTTGACAACACAGCATGATAAATGTAACAGACACATGAGGTGTAGTAGGAGCCACGCTCAGTGAAAAGGGAAGCCTTTCCTCTCAAGGCCTCTGCTGTCCCCAAAGGAGATCTGTCTCTCTGAGGAAATGTCTTTGCAGCTGAGAACTGAAGGATGGATTAGGAACCAGCCGGCCAATCTAATGCTCAACAAGGCTCGTGATCAGGAAATTCGCCCTCAAAAGAAAGGATACACCATTTTGGTTTAGAATCAAATGGTTTAGAATCCATTTCCTTCAGATCGTTCATCATTAGATACTGAAAAGAACTGGCCCCCTTCCTGCCTAAGACACAATCACATCCTTCAGGTCCATTTTTAAATCCTTTAACTATATTTAGGTGATAAAAAAGGAATGGGAAACAAAATCCTGAAGGCTTCCCCCCATGATGTTGGATTCATGAGCTAACTGTGTGGAGGCAGGGGACTGGCTCAGAAAACCCTCCTGTTCATTTTTGGGTTCATTAAAAGGTTGAGATGCTAGATCCTTAAGCTTTGGACTCAAACTATTAGGAAGGACTTTTTCCTGCCTATGAAAGAGCAATTTTTAATATAAAATCCAATAGTCAATTCCAGACCCCTTGAAAGTAAATCAGGCATATTGGGAGCAAATGATGTCCATGGTGACATGGACATCAGCTCTGGGGTAGAAACTAGGATTCAAATCCTGAATTTGCACTAATTAGCTGTGACCTTGACCTTTCATAACCTTGCAGAAGTCATTAAACTTTCATCTCACACAGGAGGACAATAATGCCAACCACGATGTTAATATGGGGCTGCTTTAGATAATGGAACTGAAAACACTTCACACACATTAATACACTCTAAGAGTGCAGTAGAAAAGGGAAGATGACCATTTCCCTTGAGGGTCATCATCGCATAATTTAGAGAAAGAAATACTCATTCAAGTTCGTAGTAATTCTCTTTTAATGGATCACTCTAGAGCAGTGGTCCTCATGCATGGTGTAGCTCCAACAGTGCTGAGATGGGTTGCAAGTAATGAGTTTCTAATAATAAAGTACTCAAGTGTGCAAAAGACTGGCTATTTCTTGTAAATTATAACAGATTTAAGATTATTCCCTGATATAATTCTCTTTTGTGGAAGAGAGGAAAGGATAAAGTTATAGGTATTATCATTGAGTATAAGCCACAGACCATCTAAACCTCAAACTGCAGTGTGTCCCCCACGTGAGCTCTACCCATGAGGCATGTCTTCTCAGAAAAAGGTTGAGGGTGTGGCACAGAAGCACGAAAACTTAGCTTTGCCTTCTTTCCTTAGCCCAAATAGTCTCAAACCACAACTCTAGCAGGTAGATGGACTCCCTTACTCATTGTAGCCCACATCGTTACCAATGCAAAAAAAATTATTCTGTTCAACCTGAAGTGCAATTTTATTCAGAAACCCTGAACTTGTGCTTCAGGAGAGGTGAGACCTCAAATCCCAGCTCCAGTGGGTGGATCATGATTGGTCTAAGTTAAGCACTGTGGTCCAAGCTCTTCTTGCCAGTGATTGGTTAGGTGTGGGCATGTGACCCCATTCATCCAATGAGAAATAAGGAGAGGTCAATTAAGGACTTCCCAAAAAGCCATTCCTCCAATTTTAGAAGAGATGGTTGTGAACATGCACTCTTTCTTCTGCTGCTAAATATTGATTTTTTTTTTTCATAGGATGCCTGGAACTGTGGGATTTAGTTTAGGAACATGAGGGGTGCTAAATTGCAGGAAGACACTGGGAGTGGCAGAATTGAAAGTTAGAAAAATAAGCCTGAGTCTTGATAATATCATTGACTTCCTGGAATCATTCCAGACTTCTTGCCCTGGGAGGTAATATTTTATGAGAGTTGATTGTTCTGTTACTTACAGAAATATTCAACTGGTATGTACAGATAGGGGTATACCAAAATATACACAACAGATAACAGTCACACACGAGACACATGATGGTTTGATGCATAGATGGGTTGTAGCTTAAGTTCAATCACGATAGCTATAACTCCATCCCTGTCTCTCCTGCCCAATAAAGCCAATCTGAGTAAAAGTGAGTGAGAAAGATATTATCATCGTCATTGGGAGAATAAACTTTATTCTCATTTACAAGACATAGTTGTTTACAACCAAGCATTTGAATTAGCTAGTGCCCATACTCTACTAATTTTTGAATATTTTTATTATGACATTTACTGGCATGTGAAGGCATCTTAAATGACGTTTTTTTTTTTTTGTTTTTGTTTTGTCAGCACAACCATCTCGCTGTTCTGAAAGAGTCTACTCTTGTCTCCAAGAAGTCACCAGAAGCAAGGAGCTAAAGGAGTGAGGCCCTAGGAGCCAAATGGTTGTACATCCATATCCCAGATTTGGTCCTATTCCTCCTGCCTGACCCCAAAGGAGGCACCTGTGTGACCTTGGAAGATACCCTGTAAACCATCCCCTAAATGTACACTAATAAAACCCTAGGCCCAAGCTTCAGCCACGAGATCAAGGAACTTTCAATGAAATGGATAAGATTTGACTCTAAACCAATGCTTGACACTCAAGATCCCTAAGTAAATTATGAATTTTCCCCAGTAGCATAAAATAACTTCTATACCATATGACACTTTTTGCTTCTCCAGAATTTTTGTTTCCCTTCTCCCCAAATGTGTGCTTCTAAAATCCTGAGTCAGCTTGGAGGTTCTCATGATTTTCTTCCCACCACTATTACAGGGCAGACATGATAAACCACTTGCTTTCAGAATTTTGAGGAGCAAAATTTTTTTTCTTGCTTTCTTACTCAGAAGACCCAATGGTGAGACGGTGAGAGGGCTGGTGCAGCTCTGAAAAGTCCGACAAGGAGGGTCCTCAAGGAATTGTGGGAATCCTGGAGACATAGTTACTGCTATTCATCCAACAGGTCTTGGGAGGCTTTCCCTGGTGCTTTAAATCAGATGAGATCTCTCTATTATGCTCTCACAAGATCCAGTGCTTCTCCTTCATAGCACTTACCAGAAGTGTAATTAAACAAAGGCATCATTAGTTGTTTACTGTCTGTCTTCCAGATAGACTGTAAGTTCCAGAAGAGAAGAGACTATACCTCTCTTGTCTACAGTGGTATCCCCAGTGCCTAGCAGAGCACAGATATTGGTGTTCAACTAGTATGCGTTGAGTGAACAATTGAATAATTTGAAAACCATTGATTGTTAACTCACAAAATTGATCACAGTCTGGGCAAGGCAAAGGTCAGGTTGCTCTGGGCCTTATGGTTTCCAAATGCTCATTAAGTCAAAAAGGATCAAAAAATACCAATACGGGTGTGCAAGACAGTGCACAGCGAACCAGCTCCAAGCACAGTGAGGGCCCCAGTGCAATGTAAACACCTACGCCATTTCCCACTGTGCCACTCAAAAATCCATTACCTTATTACCTTCTTCTCGTTTTGTACTCCAAGTCTTCTTGTCCTGATCAGATCATTGTCTTCCTGTTTAGTTAGTGTCCTCTCCTTTATCATCTCAAAGGATAAAATGAAAGGAAACCGGACAAGTCAGAAGACCACGGTTTTGCCACTAATTAGTTTTGTGACCTTGGAAAGTCACTTGCAGCCCTTGAGACTTCCTTATCTTTCCAATCAAACAAGTTGGCTACATAATTCCTAACACCCTTTCCCATTCTGGCATGCCCTGTCATCGCCCATGATAACTTCCTTTCTCTCTTTCTCCTCTTCTTCCTCTTTGAACACATGTTTTGGTGTTGCTGCATGGGCCCAGCTCAGCTTATACCTTCTAAGCTGTCCCATCAGCCCTAGCAAAGCATCTGATGATTATCCCATTCTCACTTCTAGCCCTTTATTGAGTTATCCCAGCAAGGGCACTGAGAGCTGGCACTGAGAGTAAGGGCAGGCTGAATGCATTTGCAAGCCTTAGGAAGTGGCACAACCAAGAAGCCTGAGCCAATACTGAGCCCACCTAGATAAGGAGGGAATGGCAGCTTGGAGGAGACTGCTGAGCATTCCGAGGAATACAGTTTCAATGATTGGGGTCAACCAGCAACAGGAGACATAGATAGAGGCAAAAGTTATCCTAGGTAATAATAGGACCTTGTAGTTTTATATCACGTGCTTCTGCCTACTAGCACAAAACACTTTCACACCAGCAGGCAAAGGTGGAGAGGTCTAGGGGGGGCAGAGGGATTATTATCCCCAAATGGTTCACACAGTATATTGAACCATTAGACAGATAAAGCCAATAGCCCAAGGTCAAACAATTAGTCTTTCACAGGGTGGGAATTAGAGCAGAGTGTCCTAATCTTACCCACGGGCTATTTCTGGTAGACTTTTGATGGAGCCTTTTGTTTATACCTTGGTTCTATCTTATCTTACCTGCCCAGGTAGCTAGCCTACTTTTTCCCTTGGGGATGAGTAGTGGGAAACTTGAGTGGCCCAGAGTGAGCTAGCTGGCCAGCCTGAGCTCAAAATCCAACCTTCTTGACTTGGATGCTCTAAGCCGGACTCAGTGAGGCCAGCTCATGGAATGCGGCTGCTGTTTGCGTTTGAGAGGCACAGAAGAGCTTCCAGTGGCAGCTGAGAATGCAGAGGCTCCAGGGCTGATAAATGTTGTAATTAACATGCACATACCACCCTTTCATCTTCAAAGGCTTTCCTCGCATTAGCTAGTTATTCCTCCTGTCGCCACCATGGGTGAGGCATCACTTTTGTCTTCTCAGTTTGCAGATGAAGAAACCAATGGGGAGAAGGGACCCTTTGCCAGGAAGTCTGGCCCTTGTTCAAACAAAGGAGATATCTGGCTCCCAGCATCTAACTTCATGTGGGTAAATGGGAAGACAGAATGGGAATGAATCCTAACAAAAGGCTCAAGTGACTAAACTCTGCCCTCTGGGCAAGAGACTGCTTTTCTACTGTTCTAGAAGGAGGTAGAGTCTATAGTATGGCTAGCTGGCCAGATTCTAGAATGGCTAAACTCCCAGAGGATTATACACACAACTCTCAGAAACATTAACAAAGAAAGCCTGCTGCTCTACTACAGTGATGTCCATGTGATGCATGGGGGTCAAATCCTTCATACTGTGCCCATAGCAGACATCAGGATCACAGCACTCTCCATACCTGAGCCAAGATTTGACTTCTTAGTACAGCATTTTAGGAAGCCTCTAGGAGTCAATGGGAAATGTTCCTTGAGCTAAAATCTATTTGCTATTGCCACAGTAGGTCTTGTTTGGGATTCACTTAAATTGCCACTCTCTAATCCAGGCAAAGTTGCCAAAGTTATTTCTCATTGTTGGAGCCGGCCTGCTTCTGAACTCTATCTAGCACTGTCTGAAAGGGTGATTCATGAGAACTTATGAGTTTCTGGGGCAGAAAAATTGGATCTTCTGCCAGTGGACAGTGCCACTGTTACTTGATTGCCTGGAATCTGTCCAACCTCATCTCTCACTGTTCTTAACATGAATTGTCTTATCCAAGCAGGCTGACCCCTCCCCTGGCCCCAATCAAGCCATTCTTATTCCCCCACTTTAAATACCTGGCTCATGTTTTGCCTTTCCCTGGGTTTCTCTTCTCTCCCCTCTCTCTGTCCATCTTCTTTTCCACATTCAACTCATCCTCAAATTCCTCGAAGCCTTCACATACAATCGAGATGTCTGTTTTTCCTATCTTCTGACACTTGATTATGCTCTCTTGCATAATTCTTTCACCTGTTTAACTTTACTTCCACCAAATGGTAAGCTCCCTGAGGACAGAAACTAGATCTTCCACTTTCCTCATTTCTGTCCACAGTGCCAATACATTTTAAGGAAATTTTAAGTGGTCAGTTTGTCACCATCTTATAACTGGGGAGACAGAGGCAACCAATAAGGGAAGGACCTTGCCCACAGTCACCCTGTGACTAAGAGGGAGAACCTCTCCTGGCTATGAGTGGATTCTCACTTCTCCTAGAATACCGTGTCTGTATGATTAGCTAGAGACACAGATGACTGAACCATATCAGCAAAAACTGAGGGCATTGCACAGGATGTGACATCTGAGCACATCTGGGATTTTATTTCAGCTAATGGTCAGTGGATTCCAGATGGGTATAAAGTGAGCACAACCAAAAGGAGCTGTAATCTGACGAAGGACATTCAGTGACTGATAGAATGCCAGAAACTAGCCTTATATTATAGCCTCTGACACACTTTGACAAAATCCTAAGTCTTGCAGTCTCTATGATTTCCATTTTTTCTTTCTTTTTCCTGAGCAAGAGTTTCTCTGGTTTTATGATGAAAAGAAATTTTTACTGGGGGTCTGGAGGACTCTCAGTAGAAGTAGAAATTCACCATCTCACAGGCCTGCCTTGCTCAGTGCCTTGATTTGGGGGAAGATTATATATAATCTTTTGTTTTGTCTTGCTTGTTTTCCCCTAGATTCTCAGGCTACCCTAGTTGCATAGGATATTAGTGCTCACCCTGTAAGTACTGCTTTGTCTGAATATTGTGGTTAATTTTGTACCAACAAGTTGCAGGGGTTGCTTGAGGAAAGCTGGCAAGTCCAGGGTGCTCACAAAGCTCTAAGAGTGAAGGGAACAATTTTTCTCTTCTTCAGAGGTTGGCTTTTCTGGCCATGTGAAGCAATGTTTTTTAAAGTACAATATAAAGAGTACAGTGTTCATATCCTGCAGTTAATCCCAAACTGACTTCCTGCAGTTTCAGTTGTGTGACTGGGACATGTTGCTAACTTCTCTGGCCAGAGCTGCTTCATCTGCTCACCTTCCACATGGTCTAGAGGATTCTATGAAGTACTATGGGCAAAGCACTTTCTCCCTACGACACTCTTGCCCATTGGAGTTAGAGTGTAATTGAGTCCATATGTTTATTTCTGGCATGGATTAATAATTCACTTTTGACCTTTAATACAAATCAGGCATCAATTTTTTTGACACTGCATTATGGTGGTTTTGTGTTATTCTTTCCATTAGGTTTTATGAGGCTTAGGTGTTAGTAAGCCCACAGAGTGATGAATTTATAGAACATGAGGTCTGGAAAGGACTTCACAGATCAACTAGAATCCAACCCTCTCATTTTACACATGGAAAAATAGAAGTAAATAGGGGTGAAATACTTTGCTTAGCAGCACATAGTGAATCAGTAATAGAGAGAAGCTAAAATATAATAATCATTTCTATTCTTGGGATACGTTCTGTGAACTAAACATTTAGCTTTAGAAATTATGTGCTAAGTATTGTTCCAGACATTTAACAAGTGCAACTGCCCAAGCTCACGCTGTTGTTAAGTGGCAAGAGGGGAATCAACTGGTGTATGGGTCCTCCTGTCGTGTTCCATTGCCTTTATACCTTCTAAATGACTCTCCTCAAAGCCAGACCTCCTCATCCTCATTACACCACACCAAGCATCTGATTATATGGAGGTGATTTTTAGTCTGGGAGGTTTGCAAACCATTGACTGAAAGAAACAACTGCCCTTTTATTCCTCTAGCATGGTGACCAAAATGCCAACAATTTTTTTCTGAGTATTGTTGAGAACATGATTTTAAGGTTTGGGGTCTTTTTATACATGAGGCCAGATTTGGAAGTAAAGGTGTAGACAAAGAGGCAGCCAGACCTATAGGAAATCCAGATCCCCGTTCTACTGGACAAAATACAATTAGCTCTAAACGTCCCCTGCCTTGTGTAACATTTCAAACCTCAAGAAAGATCTCTTTAGACTGAAGAGCGTGCAGAGAACAGAAATTTCAAAGGGGGAGGCAGGTTGAGGATCGCTACAAGTAGCAATAGAGAAAAATGAAAGAAGATTTGTATAGACCAGAAAGAAAAAAAATGAAGAAAAAGAATTAGACAGAACCTATAAAAATCACAAAAGATAAGTAACAGAGATGGCTTTGCTAGCCAAGTCTAGAAACATTATTAATTCAGTAAGCCATCCAAGTGTTTATTGAGCACCCACTATAATTGAAGAACTGTGCTGACCGCTCAGGACTATCATGAATATGAAAACGTATAGAGGGTTTGGGCTTTTCCCTAAGGAGCTTTTATACTCACTGGCAAAAGAGAAGAGATAGCCATTATATGGCATCCCTTAAGCTTTCTCTTTTTAAATGGAGATATGTTTGTGAGGTTTTTATGACTTTTCAGGGGGAAAAATAGGAGAAAGCAAGTCACTTAAGGGAGTCTACAGGAATGTACCTGACCTCTAATGATGTCGTAAAGACAGCTGGTCTCACCACAGAGGATCCACTGCAAAAACAAACTCCTTGACAGGAGATTTCTTCCCCAAACTTTCATCCCCTCTGTGTGAGCGGCACTCTTGTGGGTTACCTGAATTCCCCTCCCCCTCTTGCAGGCAGATGTGGGCCCAGCAACTCACTGGTGGCTGCGGAGCTGACGTCAGCTGGTTTCCTGCAAGATGGTGCTTAGTTAGCTCTGTTAGATTCTGGTTTTCTGACTGGATACACTCAGCAGAGGCAACATCTGTGATTGGCATATAGTAGCTACTCATTTAAGGTGTGCAAAGGCGGGGGCTAGGGGCTTGGGCAGAAATGCCCTTCTAAGCCAAAGGCAGGAGACCAGGTGTTGGCTGCATGGAATTGTTCATTTCTCCCTGGCAAACTTTTTTTTTTTTTTTGAGACCGAGTTTCACTCTTGTTGCCCAGGCTGGAGTGCAATGGCACAATCTTGGCTCACTGCAACTTCTGCCTCCCATGTTCAAGCGATGCTCCTGCCTCAGCCTCCCAAGTACTTGAGATTACAGGCATGCGCCACCATGCCTGGCTAATTTTTTTGTATTTTTAGTAGAGACGGGGTTTCTCCATGTTGGTCAGGCTGGTCTCGAACTCCCGACCTCTGGTGATCCGCCTGCCTCGGCCTCCCAAAGTGCTGGGATTACAGGTGTGAGCCACCGTGCCCGGCCCTCTCCCTGTCATCTTAATGTGCATAATGGTGAACACTTGCAAAGAGGCTTTACTGTGTGTGGGTCCTCCTAGAAGTCACCGCAGACCTGTTTAAGTGTAAAGAGATGCACTAAAATTGAAAAAAAAAAAAGTTGGGGGAAGAGGGCTGGAATATGGGATGAGTTCTCGTTCCCAGGAAAAGGCCTGCATCCCTTCCTGTGGACTGAGCCAGATGTTCAAGGGGGCCTTGCCTCCTCTTTTCCTGGGTGGCTTTTTTCTCAATGAGGGGTACCCAGAGGAAACTCTCTTGCTCCGTGATGGGATGGTCACATGCTGGGCCAAATAGAAGCCTGGTCATCTGGTTTAGGCTAGGGCTGGAGAGAAGGGCTATAGTACACTTCCAGCTTTTGCCAAATTCCTTGTGCCCTGGATATGTACAGCCCTACTCTTGACAGCCTCTTTTCTCAGAGTTTCCCTCCCTCCCTCATCCATTCTAGCCGGTAGAGAGAAGACCCTGGAACCAAGGGCCCATAGGCTAAGGGCAAATATTTTGCTGCTATTTGATTGGCTCATTTCCCAGTCAAAGTTCTAGCTGACAGAGAAACGCTAATCAGCCACCTTCACCTTTCATCCAGGTGACAAATAATGAAGTGATAATGAACAAGCAACTCAATTCACATCCCTTTCAGCCCTACCCTACCCTAATGAACAAACAACTCAATTCACATCCCTCTCAGCCCTACCCTATCCTCAACTTTCCATCACATAGAAGAGAGCAGAGCTTCTATTCAGAGATCGGAATGAATGAGTCAACTCAGAATATGCATTGGAAGAAGTTTCCATTACAACTTCCTCCTCCTTCATTTTTGCAATTCTAGCCCCTTCCTCTGACATCATGTTTAAAAGCTCAGTGGATGTTATGACCTCACCCACAACTAGATTCCCAAATGAAGTTTTTGAAAACAACTACAATACTTCCAGGTACAATCGTCCGGATTTCTAGGGTGCCTCGATATCTTAATATACCAAGAGAAGCACTCTAATGTAGTGACAAAGAGCATGAACTCTGTAGCCAGACGTGAGTTTGAATCCCAGAGCCATCACTTATCAGCTGCATGGCCTTGGGCAAGCTACTTAAATTCTCTGTGCCTCAGTTTCCTCCTATGTAAAAGACAGATAATAACAGCACCACCTTCATGAGGTCAGTGTTTGGATTAAACAAGGCAGTATATAGGAAACAATTAGAATGGCGCTGGTACATGGTCAACACTCTGTAAGTGTTTGCTGTTATTACTAATAGTGGTGAGGGTTCTCAGAAACATAGAACTTGTGCAAAGATGCAAGCAGAAAAAGCATAAGAGCTCTCAAAAACAAATGAACTTTCAGGCACTGCAAAGGAGACTTGCAATGCCACAATAGCAGATGCTCAAAATGACTGGTCTATGTGAATAATCTCTTCCCTCAACCCCAGAGTTTTGCAATTAACCTTTACTTTTAAAAGCTGAAGACCTGAAAGTTTCTGGGACCTGAGTTTTGCAAATCACCTCTTTGGTGACTCAGTACCTCCCCACCCACCTGAGATCTGTCTGCCCACACTTGCACTTAGCAGGGACACTTGCCTCAGGAGGACACACCCAGGCAGCCAGTGCACCTCAAACTCGGGGAGATCTGGCTCTGTGAGTTTCCATCGTTCCCCACTCCCACAAGACCCACCCCCTCATTCTGTGTTTGTCTCCCTGTCTCTCAGGTCTAGCTGGGCAGACAATCTTCGGGAAGACAAAACCTGCCCCAGTTATGGGTAATTTCTGACATCACGAGCTCTGTGGAGAGGAGACACGGTTTGCCATTGCCAAAGTGGCTCCCCGTCGGATGTCAGGATTCCCTACGGATTTGCCCCTGAAGAAGCTATGGTAGTATCTGGTCAGACAACAGCTTGATAATTGCCCAAAGAGACTGACAGAGAAGGCAAGAATCTCCCGTGTAGTACTTCTACTTCTCTCCTCTGCCACCACCTTCCAGAAGCAGGCGTGGGGGCTGGAGGAGTGTGGGCCTCTCACCCAAGGATCTCAACCTCGTATCAGTATCTCTAAAATAACTAGAACTCCAAGGTGGCTGATGCTGGGGAGTGTTTTTGTTCTGAGGCTTAAATTTGGGGTTGGTGTCCTCATCTCACTGGCTCCCACTCCCTTCTCAGCCCAACTATCTAGTAACCCTGTCTTTAGCCAGATGTCCCCAGCGGTCACAGCAGGCAGCCACCAAAGCCACAAACAAACAGATGGGTGAGCTCACTGTTTGGGGTAGACCAAACATGAGGCCTGTGGTGGGCGGTCAGCCAGCCAAGGGCCCTCCTCAGCCCTGTCCCGAGCAACACAGCCATCACCACGTTGTCACTTACACGTAAATGTATTTGCACCTTAGCCCATACTGACAGCATGCTTCCATATATATAGATATCATGACTTTTATATTCTAGACATTCATTGCAGTTCAACAGTTATGGGTCAATACTACTGGGACCTGGGCCCACAAAAATGAATGTGACATGATCCCTGTTATCAGGGGACTCCCCCAGTGCTGCAGAAGACAGACAGGAGAAGATACATTGGAATTTGTTTTGTTGTGGTTATTTTCCCCTTTAAGGGGCATGAAAGTCTTTAGCATTCTTTGGCATCACCAATTCCCACCACACACATAGATCCATCAGGCATGTACTTATAGGCACACCTGCAATGTGTATATGTCCACATCCAGCAAACAAGAATCAAACATGTGGCTTATCTTGGTACATCACCCAGTGGGGCAATCGAGCAACGGAGAGGGGAGGAATATGAAATACTTATCTCCAAAGTACACATGTCCTGAATCAAACATTAATTTAATTGACACCATCCTAGTTAAGGAGTTGTAAAGATGTGAATTTCTTTATGCAAAAAGCATTTTTAAAAAGTGTTTGACTTTCAATTACATTAAGTCATGTATTTATTTATGGAAAAATATATAAACATTTAGTCAAAATATACACTATACGTCAATTGGTAGAGTGTTTGCATATTTGATATCCTGACTCTCCCGGAAAATCTGGAACGCACAATGACGGTATCCATGCCAGGCCAGACTCCAGAACCACAAACTTTCGAAAGCACCCCTTCCAGTTCACTCTGGCAAGTTGGGCTTGCCTCCCAAACCCAGTTGGGCACCTGTGGGGGGTACACTTAAAAAAAATTTAACCTGCTAAGTGAGTGAAAAGTGGGATTCAAATTTAAGGTAGAAGGTATCAACCCACCCTGCCATTCTAAAGAACACCTGCAACCTTCCCATTAAAACAGGGACACAAAGGAAATTGCATCATCGGCTTCTTGCTGTGCAAACCACGAAATGTCTCTCTGAGGGAGAAAAAGATGCCCTTTGAAAATTACATGGTGCCTGGTAGCAACTGCCACCTGCTTCAGCTCATTCTTTCACAAGACTACTTCCCTTTCAGGCTCTTGGGTGGAGCGAGCTAAAGTGAAGGTGCTGGGGAAACACAATTGCAGTTACTCTTATCCCCAGCCCCAGCCCCAGACAGGAGGCAGTGCTGGGGAGGCCCAGGTGATCTCCAACCACCTCCTATCCATCAGGGGACCCCAGCCTTGAAGCATCTGACACTGCAGGTGGATCTGAAACCTCACTTGGGTGGCCACGTGTCACCTAGAGCCACACAATGGGTTTCAGTTCAAGATCCATGTCAGCCTCCTGCCCGGGGTCACAAAACCTACTAATGAGCATGTGAGGAGTGGGTCTCTGGGTCAGTGCATGTGAAATGCTTGCCGGGTCAGAATGAGAGCTCCTGTAATGCTGCTTTCCTAATATTCAGGCAGAGGGCATTGCCCTAACTTGTCTCATAGACAAGCAACCACCTCTCCCTTTATTCCAAGCCTGTAAATGTGAACGTGTCTGGGAGGGCGGCTGGACTCTGATAAGCGAAGTGACTTATTTTAGTTACAAATAACTTGGTTGGCATCTCAGATATCTGTAGCCAAACCTGGAGAGAGACAGGCCAGGCAGGGCAGCCAAGAGTCCAGAGCCTGCCGGGGGTGGAGAGAGAAGCCACCCATGCGAGACTTCACTTATGCTGGCCACGGGGGACAGGGAGTGTGGGAGAGCCACGCACACTTTCCAAAGTCCTCCAGACACATAATGAATTGAAGGAGCATAAGTATTGGAGTCTAACATGGGAGGATGTTAGACAATGGGGAAATCCCAACTCCACCACTGGATCCTGGGGCAAGTCGTGCCATCTCCACAAGTCTCGATCTCTTTATCTAGAAAATGGAGTTAAGAGAGTGCTAGGTGTATAGGGCTGTTGGGAGACTTAGATAACATATCCTGTGCTACCCCCTGGCTTCACGTCTAGCATAGAGTCAGTGCTCACTGAGCGGTATTTCCTAGGGACTCAGGTCTTAGGACCCTGCTTTACATAGGACCATATGGTACCATAGCAGAGCATCAGGCTTTTAAAACTTCGCTCCTCCCAACCATCTAGTGATGTTCCAGGAGGTGCTACAAGCCCCAGGACAATACAGAGAATCATTCTCGAACACCAACATTGCTATATGGTCAAAAATATGTATCATTATTATTGTATTAAATTCAAATTGGGTATATTGTAGAGTAATATATAAAATTGTAATGAGTCTGTAAGGTAGTATTTAAGGCGTGAAACAAATGTTGTTACCAGTAGACCACGCCCTCCCCGCCCACTGCAGGGGGTGGGGTTCAGGCTCCCGCAGTCCTCATGATAGAGATATATGAGAGACGAAATGTACGAAAAATGCCCTGCCCTAATATCTTAACAAGTCACAGAGAGGGGAAGTCACTAGTCCCTCTCTTTCAGGTTTTCTAAATGATCCTTAGAGTTCTCATCTCTGAGTCTATGATAATGAGTCAGGAAATAGTTCCTGAATGAATGGAAGGGAATCTGTCATGAACTAAGAATTTCATGCTGTCCAGCATCCCCTCCTTTGTGGGGAAATTTGGGAAAAAACAAATGGAACATTTTCCTACTGGCTGCCAGCCTCCCACACATGGACTTGTCACCATACCTTTGCAGGAAGTAGATGTCCAATGTGTAAATGGGGAATACCTGAATTTGTTGATGCTAGCCCCAACAGAGATGAAGGTTTGCTCTTTGCTTCTTCACATGGGAAAACACAGCTAAAGTTCTAACTCCCAGCAAGGGGTGGAGTCTCTAATGCTCAATTCGAGAGAAGGAAGCAGAAAGGTGTGTGCCAGCCCCAAGCCCCAGGGCTCTCAGATGCTCTCCTCTTTCTCGACAGCAGGCATGCAATTCCCAAGCAAAGATCCCCTCACCCACAAAGACAAGGAGATGCATGTGCATGAAGGACTCATCCCCCCTGGCCTCCACCAAGGGCCACTTTCTTCCTCCTGCATAAGACCTCTAATTCAAGATATCTGTTCCCCAACTCAGAGTTTCTGGGTCCAATGTCACTTAACTACATTTGGCCATTTCTCCACTTTTTGCTTTCCCATACAAAGACTGGACCCACTTCTCCTCCCCAAAGCCTTGTTCCTTTCCAAAGTTTCCTCATCGTTGTCCAGAGTCCACCACTTCCCAGAATGGGGCAACAAGAGCTCCTCTCCTTCCCCCTTCCTCCTTCTCCCCGCCGCCACCCGCCCCATGCCCAGCCCCAAGCCCTCTGACAAAGTCATGTCTCCTTTCCAAGTCTCGGTTCCTGCCAGACAACTTTACAAGCACATGAAAGCAAGGGCCGGGGCAGTTACTGCTACTGGCACTTCATTGTACTTCCTCTAAATGATGCTGTGCAAAGGGGCCGTAGAAACTCGGGGCAGGAGGGAGCCTGTGGGTCTCTGGGACAACCTCAAGGGTTAGGACAGTGCCAAATATTTGGAGGTGGGGCCCTTTAGAAGGAATCAGGGAGACAGGTTGGAAAGAGTCAGGAGTCAGAATGCCCAAAGACAAAGCAGAAGATGGCACTGGTAGGTAACATACAAATAAACTTCCCTAGAGGCTATAGGGAAACCACCAGGACCCTCTTGTCTGAGGCCAGGCCCAGGCTCTCCCTGATGTCCAGCTTGACTCTTCTCTCCCATCCTGAATGTTTCCACTTTTCAAGGGCTTATTTGAGCTCCAGTCCCTTTTGGAACTTTCCCTAAGGCCTAGAATCCACCAAAATCCTTCCCTCCCGGAAATCCTTCCCGAGTTTGTCCATCTTAGACAGCCTAACATATTCTAAGCCCAGGCTTTGGAGCGCAGTGGAGCTGGGTTTCCATCCAGCACTGCTCCTGGCTATGTGAATGCCAGCAAGTCTCTTAACCTCTCTAAGCATCAGTTTTCCACCTGTCAAACAGGCCTGATAACAGGAAACTTCTTACTAGGCCATTGTGAGGGTAGAATGAGATAACACATGGAAAGGATTTAACATAATGCCTGGCACAGTGAAAATATACAGTAAATGGTAGCTAGTGCTGTATTGATTTTTTTTTTTTTTTTTAACAGAGTCACGCTTTGTCACCCAGGCTGGAGTGCAATGGCATAATCTTGGCTCACTGCAACCTTCGCCTCCTGGGTTCAAGCAATTCTCCTGCCTCAGCGTCCCAAGCAGCTGGGACTACAGGTGTGCACCACCACACCCTGTTAATTTTTGTATTTTTTGTAAAGATGGGGTTTCACCATGTTGGCCAAGGCTGGTCTCAAACTCCTGACGTCGGGTAATTTGCTGCCTCAGCCTCCCAAAGTCCCAGGATTACAGGCGCGGGCCACCGTGACAGGCTGTGTTATTGCTGTCATGATTATTATTATTTCAGCTTCAGTAGTATAAATCCTAGATCCCCAAATCCCCACCTAGCACTGACCTCTCACTCACACAGAAAGGGAGATGCATATGCACAGAGAATTCATCCTGCCTAGCCTCTACCTAGGGTCATTTTCTTCCTACTGCAGAAAGTAGGAAGATAGAGAAAGCAGAAAGTAATTCAAGATACTTTATACTGGGTACTCAATCTAAAGTACCCGGGTGGGACTGTGTGTTTCACTTTCTCAGTACCCCCATGGAACTGGGTTAATAAATATTTGCTGAGTAGAATTTACTGCATGCAGGCTGAGCTGTCTTAATGACCCAGCTGGCACTTCTTAAAAGAAAAATTAATTTTGGCCAGTGATAAGCAAATCGGCCATGTAATTATCTGTACATATATAGACAAAGAAAGAGAATGCTTGGAGTTGAGCCATGCTAGAATATACCTTACACGCAGCCCCTCCCCTCCATAGCCACCACCAAGGCACTGACCCTGTTTGGATGAGATATTGGAGCCCTAGCTCCAGGGTCCCTGATGTTGCCCTGGTATCAAGGCTCCTCTCTCTGCTCTGAGGCTGCCAGGCAGGGAATATGAGCCACCTTACTGTTGAGATTTCCCCAGACTGGTTGGCAGAAGCAGGAGGTGACAAGGACCAAGCAGCTGGTCCAGTGGTTGCCTCTCATATTCACGCTCCCTGTCCCAGGCTGGAATCTCATGGAGACCCAAGACCTCACCGCAGAGCTGGTTCAAGTTTCCACAGCGCTAAGGTGGCAGTGACACTGTGGACTGTAAGCTTTGGAACAAGGCTCAGTGCGGAGTTGGGAGAACCCAGGACCCCTTTCTGGAAAACCCATTGCCAGCTAGCTAGTCTCGCACTTGGAATTGTGATCCTGTCTGTGACCACCTTGATAACAGCCACTCGCCCTGTTCCAGCCCCAGTCTCTGCCCCGCCCAGCTCTGCCCTGCCTAGACACAGCCCGGTGGGGCTTGGCGAGCCCTTGGGCACAGGAGCCTGTTAGTCCAGACACCGACTATGCGCATCCAGGAGAACGGTTACTGTCTGCCATGTGCTCCAGCTCTAGCGACCTCGCCCAAAACTGCGCGCCGGCAGCCTGCCCAACAAACTCTTCTCTTTCTCTTTTTCTTTCAACCAAACGGTGCTTCCACAGACACATTCTCCAACGGTTTAGCGCAAATCCCAGCCCTGCTTTCCGGAGCCCAATGCCCTTCGCAGACAGCTCTCTTGACTCCAGTCCCCCAGGGCCGACTCAGCCGGAGGGGCTGCCGCCGGGTCCGCACTGAGCACCCCGCACCCATCTTGCTGCCCAGGCTGCGGCGGGCACTCACCGATCTGCGCCAGGCTCAGCGGCACGAGGCAGAGTCCCCAGGCTGCGTGCCACCAAAACTTGTCCATGGTGTCCGGAGCGAACCGAGGGAGCGGGCGAAAGGAGTTGGAGGATCACTGGGCGCGGGGCAGGGGCCGGCGGAGGACGGGACGAGGATGGCGGACTGAACCTGGCAGAGGCTGGGGTCCGCTGGGCAATGAGGCTGCCTCGGAAGTTGGCTGCAGTTTTTATTCGAGGCTCAGTGACCTAAGACGGAGGGAGGGAGCGAGCGAAGGACACACCCAAGCGAGGGGGGCTGTGACTAAGCAGCCGGCAGAGGTTTAAAGAAGTAGCAGCCCTCCTGGGCGGGCCCCTCTGCCCCCGCCCCGTGCTCTGCTGAGGTTGTAAATAATCGGGGCTGCCAGGGACGTGGGTCGGGCAACCTGGAGTGTCGCGGGGTGCTTGTGCCTCCGAGCCCCACTGGCCCCTGCGCCCCGAGACGCACTGGTTTCTTCTCCCGCTGGCCCCGCGGCGTCAGGACGGAGGATGACCGAACCATAAAACCTTGCACCATTGGGTTCAGCCCTTGGCCTCTGCTTTCCCGCTAGATTTCTGTTTTCCGGCTGGAAAGATCTCTGGGTTTCACAGGTAGTTGGATATCGTGGGAGAGGAGCTGGAGACAGGGCGAGGTCTTGCCCTGGGTGGCGCAGTGCCCTCCGTGCCCACAGTGGGGAGTGAAGAGTGAGGAGTTGGTGAATCTTCCAAGTGGGAAGAGGGAGACCTCATTCTTTTCCCCCTCAAAAACAAGTCCACATGGCTTGAATGAGTTTTTGCTTCTTGGCAGAACAGCTCAGGGAAAGCTACTGATGGCCGGTCATAGGGCTGGCATGTGGCTCTGCTAACCCATGTGTTCAAGCCAGTGGGGGTGGGCACCTCTCTCCACACACATGCTCATTCATCCTCCTAAATATCCTTCCATCCGCCCATCCATCTATCCACCCATCTTTCCTTATGTCCTTCTGGGGCTCTCACATCCATCCATCCTCCTGTCCATCCACTAACCACTTAGGTCCATCTATCATCCCACTCATTCATTCATCCAACCACACACCTTTTAATTTATTCATACATCCAACCACCTATTCTTCTATTCATCTTCCCATACAACTTCTCATCCATCATTCCACACTTCCTTTTTCACATCTCCTCAAAAAACCACGACCATCCACCATCCTCTTCTCCACCCATCCACTCACATATCTGTTTGTTGATATATCCACTCATTTCCCATCTGTCCATGATCAACATATCCACCTATCATTTTATTCATTCTCTCATCCACCCATATATTCATCTATTATTTTTTGCCCCCATTATCCTCCTTTCTGTGTAAACATTAATTCATTTTCTCCCATCTTTTCTACCCAAGGAGGAAGAGATTGTAATATTCTTCAAGGGAAGCCTTTTGAGGTTGAAATACCATACTTTGAATGATAACTCTATATCTCTCTATAATATACTATGGTTTAATGTTTGGAAATCAAACGCAGTGTTTATTTTTCATGTGAACTACTATAAGTAAATCTGCATGGACTTCTTGCCTGGTGAGTTACACAGAAAATGAAAGTAATTATCAGTGGTTGTGGCAAGACTGAAGGAACCGTGCCAGAACTTCTGAGGGAAGGTAAGATTTTGTTATTTATTTCAAGAAATTGAAAAGTTGAGAGAAATGCACCCAACCATCCACCTATGCATTCATTCATCAAACATGTAATGAGTGTTGTGGGGTATCAAGGTAAATAAGACCTGGCGCTATCTTCAGGGACCTCACCCTCTGGTAGGGAATCAAACTCACAAGCAGGCCATTACCATGCAAGGTGAAATGTGCTGCAAATTGTGTGTGTTCAGGGTGCTACCATTCCTAGAGAAGGGAGTCACACTCTCTCCTGGAGAACACCAGGCAGTCTTCACAGGGGAAGTGATATTTGAGGCAGGCCTCAAAGGAGGAGGAGAAGGAATTCTTCAGATGAAACTACAGGGACAAGTCATCCACAGGCAGTACTGTGTAGTGACGAACAGCATGGATTCAGGAGCCAGAACACCTAGATCCAAACCCTATTTTGGCTGCTTCTTAGTCGTGTGACCTTGACTAAGGCAATTAGCTCAATTTGCTCAAGTATAAAATGGGCTTAATAATAGTATCTGTTATTACTATTACAATTCTATTACTTCATAGAATTGGTGAGGATGAAATGACTCAAAAGCCCTGCACGTATTAAGCACTAAATTTATGTCTATATATGCATGCAGTAAGCACTTTAAATAAGTGTTTGCTATCATTACTAAAAGCAAAATTGTGTTTGAGCACAGAAAAGTGAAAGAACATGGCTTGTCCAGAGAATGGAGACCAATGTGAGCTGATCTGAACACAGAACAGATGAAGGGGCTGGGGGAAGATAGCAGACGTGAGGTTACAAGTGTGGGGACTACAGGCTGTAAGCTATGCCAGGGAGTTTGAACTTGACCCTGCAGGAAATAAGGAGGCAATATACTTAGTTAAAATTATTATCATTGTTATGTTAAAATATGCATAACATAAAATTTACCATTTCACCCATTAAAAAGTGTTTATATCAGTGGCGTGTAGTACTTTAACAATATTGTGCAACCACTACCATTGTCTAGTTCAGTATAAATTTTTCAGTTCTGGAGATCCTGTTTGACTAAAGACTACTCCTCTTGCATTTTCAGGAAGAGTGTTTGGGACTGAAAAATCCTTGTCTGGATCTAGTCCTCAGCCACTCAGAAGCTGGCATGCCATGACTCAAAGAGCTGCCTGTCTGGAACGAAGACAGTGCCCCAGAACTCCCACCTGAAGAGCAGGTGCTTGGAAAATGCTGCCAGTCCGCAGGAAAAAGTTGTTACTGCTGCTGTCTGTGACCAAGAGGACACTTTATTTCTTGAAACAACTGGGGGAAAACTGGCTCCCAGATAAGGCTTTAGTCCCTATCCATGTGAGGAAACCAGCCCTGGTAGGTTCCATGCACAAGAATACAGGACAAGGAGCAGCTTTGTTCACCTCATGCAACCTCCAGGAATTTCAGCTTCCTTTTCTTGGAGGAAGAAAGTGAAGTGACGTGGGGAGTCACTAGGAATGATGTCTGTCTTACTGTGTATCATGGAACCTGGAGTGGGGAGTCACTAGGAATGATGTCTGTCTTACTGTGTTTCATGGAACCTGGAGGTTCCTTAGAGACCCCTCAGAAGCAGACCTAGTGGTCAGAGTAAAAGCTGGAGTAAGCTGTGCCTCTCCCTCCCCAGGCCCCATCCCAACCACAGAAGTTCCACCTGCATCAGTTTTATATACCAGACTATTGCATGAAGTTACATTTTGACAGATGATTATTCTTAGAAAATATATAAAAACAAGAAACTAGGCCATATCAAGTCCTCATCCCTTCTCCATTAGTGCAGTAAACAATTCCACCAAGGAAAATACAGGTGTGAAAGTGCTTTGCAAACTGTAGAAGGGCATGCAAATTCTAGGGGCTGTAATTAGGATTATTCTCCCCAGAAGCGGGGATTATTTTGTTTGCCTGCTTCCTGATAGTTTGGTGAGGGACTGAGGTCATTTGCCCCCATACCACAAATGACTCATTTCAAATAACAGACCTGGTCACTTACTGAGTCAAGGTCCACCTTTGGGAATTCCTGGATCACCTCTTTGAGCTCCCCTGTCATCCACTTTCCATTCCAAACACACCCTGCCCACACCACTGGTCACACAAACCCTTCCCAAACTCTTAGATGCTTGATATCTATTGTGTGTTGCACAACCTTTCTTTCTAAGCCAAACCATGGGATGTGGGAAACTGGAAAGGAAACTTGAATTGATTTGAGTTGACATGAGATCACACTATTTGGAAAGAATCCAGAATTCAGTCAGCAGCCTTGGACCGAGAAAGCCCAGGTCTGAGCATTGGCTTTCCCCCTTATCAGAGGATGACAACCTCTGTGAGTTTCGGTAATCCCAGCCACAAAACAAGGGTAATCAGACCTTCCCCATAGTTTATTACGAGTAGTCAGTGAAAGAAGACATCAAGACCATTTCCTGGTGTGCCTGCCTCATGGTGGGACTCAATGACCTCTAAGCTACTTGAGAACAGGGACATGTCCTTCTGGGGCACCAGCACATACTCAGCTCTCAGTCCCTAACATGTACACTGTGCTCCATAAATAAGCGTTCCATAAATGCATGAGGGACTATTATTTTTTTCCCTCCCATCAAAGTGCATAGGGGTGTTTCAGGAATCACATGAACTTGTGGGTAGAAACACATAGACAACTTGACAGTTTCTAAATAAATGCAAGCAATGACATCCTATTTGGGGTGACTGGTTCAGGGAGACTTGAGTGCAGCCAGAGCATTACTCACTCTGGCAGACTAGGGTTCTTTGCTGAAATATTGGGGCCTGATGGCTTCTGACTTGTAGTAATAAATCCTGTTCCTCTCAAGCAAAGAAAAGCCAAATCTAAACCAAATGTGAGCAGGAGTGTGAAATGCAAAGCTGGGAGATCTTGGGCTGAATCATGGAATTCGAGGATTACAAATGCAGCAGGTCACAGACTCTTTTAAAGGGAAAATATTTAATTATTTCACGGGACTGCTTCCCAGAAGAGGAATGATCTGGCACAGTAAAGAAAAAGTGACATTCCAGTTAAACCTTAACTCTTAAAAAAGTTCATCCTTAGTTCATATTCACAGTGTGAATTCTTCACATATAAATGAGCAGTGGTGAAAAAAGCTCTTGCAAAATAATTATTAGTAAAGTCTAAATAAACCAGTAGCTGGGAAGCAATCTTCATGAAAAATAAATGACCTCAAGCTAACCAAGTGTGATTATAGAGCTGAGCCTTTAGGATTAATAAGGCTTTCAAATTATGGCAAATAAAGAAATTGGTGTGGCTGCTGCACCCTGGAAGTGCCAAGGGGACAGATGCATCTGGATGTTTTAGACAGATCCATGTTAGCTGCAAAATGGGTATTACACAGACCTTTGGAGGTTAAAATAGTATGCAGATAGGACAAATCCTAGACTTGGATGATAATAAATTTAGAAATGTGAATTTCTGAGGATGAAATTTGAATTAATGGTATGTGGCTTTATGTAGCAAGCTAACTGGAAGGAAGACGAGCAAAACAGTCTATATTTTATGCACTATTATTTAAGGGAATGTAATTATATTTATTTTTAATTATATTTATTTTATGTTCATGTAGTAACTAAAATTCATATTTACTCCTCTTCTCCCCACTTCATACAAAGTGGTTAAACATCTATTGGAAGACTTTAGGAACCAATATATCCATGGTTGGTATGTAAATGGTAACTAAGAGCCTTGTAATTATCTAAAAATTGCTTGTTCTCTGCACTCATTCACTATGTGACTACTATGTACTGAGAACAATTTATACATTCTCGATTCTGTCATAATTAATGGTATTTTATCATCATTGACTGCCACTATTGCCATCATCACCACTACCACAACCACCATGACTACCTTGAAGACTAACACAACCTCCAACATCACCACTGCCACTATCATCACCACCATCATCACCACCACCACTACCATTATCCACCATCACCACTAGAGTTATTACCAACATCACTACAACCAACATTATCTTCAACATCACAGCTAATAGCCAGTACTTTCTACATGTCAAGCCTAATGTCATTTAATTGTTACAACAATCCTATGAAAAGTTAATTTCTATTTTACAGATAAGGAAACAAAGTCTTAGAAAGGTTACAAAACTTGTCCAAAGTCACATTTTTATTTCACTTAGCAAATCTTTCTCGGCTTTAAGAGATATGGGGATAGAAAAGTTTAATCCCTTTCTGATTCTTGATGTAGCAAAAATGCCAAATTAATGGAGTCCTAATTCATTAGTCTTTACTAAATTTTATTCTGAATCATGGAAGTCAGTTTCTTTTAAGAAGGAAGATTTCCTTTGGAAGCTTTTGTTGGAGTGGAGGAGGCAAAAAGAGTATTGCTAAGGTAGAGGATGGAGAATGTTGACTCTCACAGCCCTCTGAAAAATTAGAATCCTAGAATAAGACAACTTTAAATGTGTAGATTCGGACTTTGGTTATTCAATGGAAAATTTCAGATTTGCACAGGACTATGCCTTGATTCCTTATAGTATCATTGTGAGATGGTTGTATATTCTGACTAGAAATAACACCATTTTCTCTTTACAGCACCTGAGAGTTTATTCGATGACGATAATACTCACAAGACCCTTTTTGGATTTGTGGCCCAACTCACAAGTTATAGTTCCTTCTCTGAATATTTCATCCAGATTGTGAAAAGCAGCTTCTGGCAGCCACAGATGTACTATGTGATCCCTACTTTCCATGCCCAGGAATGATTCTACCCTGCAGTAGACACCTAAAGCAATCCCGATCGATCAGAGTCTTTGTTCCTGACATTTGGGATTAGAGCATGGCTGAAGGTTTAAGACACAAGCTTGGAAGCTGTGGGGCAGCAATACACCTCCATGAGGACAGAGAAGCAGGGGAAATAAGAATAAAGCAGAAGCTCACAGAAACGCAGGAAATACTTCTAGAGTTCTAACACTTTTCGGGTTTCTTGTTCTAGTCCATTCTTGACACACTTGTGCCTTACAGAAGCCAATGGCAAGAATGCAGTCAGATCCTTCCAATAAATTCCTTTTATTCTGTTTACATTAGCATAAGCTGGTTTCCGTTGCAACCAAAAAGACTTGATGAATATAGGAGAGCATCACACCATTTTACAAAAGAGTAAACAGCGGCTCAAGTGGATGGCGGATGCCCCTACCATTGGGTCTTGAATTCAGGACTTGACTCTAAACCTCAGGTCTTCTGATTCTGAGGTCTGTGATCTTTTCACCAGTTGGCCTCACCTGCAATCCCTCCCCACATCATCCCATTCTACCCAAAGAATACAGTTCTCTCTCCTTCATTGTGATAGAAACTAGACATCTCTGATACTTTGCCTACAGTTGTATGGCAATCCAAATGAGTGGCAGGTCTTCTGAGTCCCATCCTCCGAGATCTTCTCCAGAGAGCCCCTGTCTGCCTGAACATGCCTCACAGTCTATTTTCAAAGGCAAAGCCTTTCATCTGGCAGATGGTAACAGCTGCTTCTCTTTAAAACACCCAAAGGGTAGAAATTCTGGGCTCTAATGTACAGGCATAAGGCTCCTGCCAAGTCCTGACTGGGCTTAGCATCAAATCCTGTAGAAAAGGAATAGGTACAGAACACGGATGTGAGGCCAGGCCAAAACGCATTTTATTGCTGGCTACTGTTTCCCAGCCACAGAAGAATGCTGCTGTAGAAGGCATGGCGTGGGTGAGAAAGAGACTTGTTGAACTGAACTTTAATGGGAGAGGATGTGGGGAGGGCCGGCTAGGGAGAGAGAAAGGAAGAGACGTCTTGAGAGAGCATATGAAGGTGAAAGAAGGCAAAAAGACACAGATGTGACTCCATGATGAAGCAATGGAAAATAAAAGTCTTCTAATCATCCAATGGTAATTTAATGGACACCTTCTGTATGCACTACATGGATTCACCACAGAGGTCAAGCCACAGATGAGTAGGACCTGCCCTCTCTTTTCAGAGACTATGATCTAGATCAGAGTTGGCAGATCAGTTGCCTTCATTAGTTTAAGAACGATTTTGTAGGCACCTCTATATTCCAGGCACTACTCTAAATTCCAAGAATACAACAGCACAAAAAGACAGACTGGTATTTTATTATCATTGAGGAAGTGGGTGGAGGGTGCAGGCAATTTTAATAAGGTAGACTGGGAAGGTCTGGGTGAAAAGGTAACATTTCAGGCAAATTTACAGGAAAAAAAAAAGTGCATAGCAAATGTAAAGGCTTTGAGATGGGAGTATTCTTAGTGTGTTTGAGGAACCAAAAAGGTTAATGTGGATGGAGCAGAGTGAATGAGAAAGCAAATAGTAGGAAATGAGATTGAAGAGGAAGGTAAGGCCAGCTCTTGTGCACCCTTGCAGGCCCCAGTAAGAAGTTTGGATTTTATGCCGAGTGGAATGGAATGACTTTAGTGGGTTTCCCCTAATTTTCACCTCTAATCAATTAATAATGACTGCTTAGTTCACTGTGATGAGAAAGATTCTGAGGCTTTACAGTTCAATGGATAAAAGTCCATTGATGGATTAATAATATACATCATGTCTGTAGCATGAGGCAGTGGTAACACTGATGATTAATATTTGACATCTCTGATCATGATGGAAGATTAAATTGTATTTGTCAAAGTACTCTGAGTTGTGCTGCAGTAACAACATAAGCAAAGTCTCATTGGTTTCACACAATCACCCAGGTGACTTCTTGCCATGCTAAGTTGGCTGTGGGTTCAGGAAACTCTCTAAAACAACTGCCTTCCATGCAGTTGCTCACTGATCTTGTGCTACCTCTGTCTCATAACACAATTGCTGCAGCAGGGAAAAAGAATAGTAGAAGGCCTCATGCCAGTGATTAAATGCTTTGTCTCAGAAATAATAGATGTCACTTCTTTTCCCAGCCCATTAGCTAGAGCTAGTCACATGATCCCACCTAAGTGCAAGGTGACTGGGGAAGGGTAATCCTTCCATTTGCCTAAGGGTAGAGAAGAACCTAATGTGAGTAAGCAGTAAAAATCTAGCATATAAATCGACCTTAGAGCAAGTCCAGTAATACTCTAAGGAAGCTTGTAATGCACTGGATAAGGAGTAGTAAATAATATCGAAATTCAGAGGCCAGGCACGGTGGCTCATGCCTGTAATCTCAGCACTTTGGCAGGCCGAGGCAGGCAGATCATGAGGTCAGGAGATCAAGACCATCCTGGCTAACACAGTGAAACCCCATCTCTACTAAAAATACAAAAAAAAATTAGCTGGGCTTGGTGGCAGGTGCCTGTAGTCCCAGCTACTCAGGAGGCTGAGGTAGGAGAATGGCGTAAATCCCGGAGGTGGAGCTTGCAGTGAGCAGAGATAGCACCACTGCACTCCAGCCTGGGCAACAGTGCAAGACTCTGTCTCAAAAAAAAAAAAAAAAAAGAGAAAAAAAGAAATTCAGAGTGGTGATACTGACAAGTGCAGCTCAAAAAGTCTCTATAGAGAAGAAGGGTACCCAGGCCAGATCTTGATGGATGAGCAGCATCCTGTTACTCAATCCTAACCATCTGATGCCCAATAAATGCCCCGCTTTCCCTGGCTCAATCCCATCCACTATTCTGCAAGTCACTTTAACTGACTCTTTAGACTTATTATTTTGGATGTAAGATGATATGGTGTTGAAGAGCGTTATTTATTTGCTGTGGAATTTTGGGCACTGTACTCAACCTCTTTGAGCTTAAGATCCCCATTTAATGCTTGATATAATTATCATGAAAATTAAAGTATATAATGTAATCATGCATCTATTCAACTTATCAAAGAGTTTAGAATATGGCAGGGTCTAAAAAAGAGTCATTGCTATTATTGACTCACCCTTCCTTAAAATTATATTTTCCCTTGTCTTTATAGATACGGCTATAGCCTATCTTTCATTCTACCTTTCAGATGAGTTTATCTTTCTGTGTTTTTGGTCCAATTTCAGCTACGGGGTAAAATGGCTTAAACACATACACATTTATCCTGTGGTTACCTAATACTTGTAAGGGTTTCTGGGTAGATAGGATGGTGAAGAGGGATAAACGATTCAGGCTGATAGAGACTCTCCAATTTTCCTTTTTTTTTTCTTTTTTTTTTTGAGACAGAGTCTGGCTCTGTCGCCCAGGCTGGAGTGCCGTGGCGCAATCTCGGCTCACTGCAAGCTCTGCCTCCCGGGTTCATGCCATTCTCCTGCCTCAGCCTCCTGAGTAGCTGGGACTACAGGCGCCCACCACTACGCCGGGCTAATTTTTTGTATTTTTAGTAGAGATGGGGTTTCACCGTGTTAGCCAGGATGGTCTTGATCTCCTGACCTTGTGATCTGCCCGCCTCGGCCTCCCAAAGTGCTGGGATTAGAGGCGTGAGCCACCGTGCCCGGCCAGACTCTGCAATTTGCAATACATGACTTCCGAGTTTGCTGAGGTCATTTCCATTCAGTTGGTGGAAGGAAAAAGAGTATGGAGGATAATTGTTTGTGAGGTTTTTATGGGCTAGACCTGGTAGTGGGACCCTCATTTCCATCCACATTCCACTGGCCAGAACCCAGTCGCATTGCCTCACCTAACTGCAAGGAAAGCTGGAAAGGTTATGTGGTCCAGTTGTGAGTCCAGAGGAAAGAGAAGAACGTGGAGTTCAGAAAGCTGTTGTCTTTGCTACACTTCTCTCTCCATCCCTCGCTCTTCCTCTGAGTCTTTTCTCCTGTTTCTTCTCCTAATGTGGGGTTGTGCATGTTGATGTCTTGGTCTGTACTCATTTCTTCACTTATTTCCTAGGTCCACTGCACCTGCCACGCCACAAACAATGATAAAAACGGAGACACCTGGGTGAGCCTCACTCACTGAGCATGCCTCCACCTTCGAAGAGCTCCTGTTCACTGTACTCTGAAATAGACTGTGCAAAACATTAAAACTGACCAAATCAATAAGGTCTTGTTTTCAACATCTCTATGTTTATCTATGAATAGGACAAGGACTGACATGAGGTGGGACCTTTGGTGATTTTTTTCTCAAATAAGTGAAAGTTTAATGGAAAGATACATATGGCACAAATGGAAGATAAAATTCTCTTCTTTAAAAAAACAACAAAAAACCTCTCTTTTTTTTTCTTTTTGAGTTGGAGTTTCGCTCTTGTTGCCCAGGCTGGAGTGCAATGGCATGATCTCGGCTCACCGCAACCTCCACCTCCTGGGTTCAAGCAATTTTCCCGCCTCAGCCTCCCGAGTAGCTGAGATTACAGACATGCACCACCATGCCTGGCTAATTTTTTGTATTTTTAGTAGAGACAGGGTTTCTCCATTTTGATCAGGCTGGTCTCAAACTCCCAACCTCAGGAGATCCGCTTGCCTCAGCTTCCCAAAGTGCTGGGATTACAGGCGTGAGCAACCGTGTCCGGCCAAAAACAACCTTTAATTATGGAAAATTTCAATCATAAATACATATAGGTAAAGAGAAAATTATAATGAATTTCCACACAGCCATTACCCAGCTTCTACAATTACACACTCATAGCCCATGTTATCTGTCTGTACCTCCTACCTCCTCCCCAACTGCTGGATTATTTTGAAACAAATTCCAAACATCATATACACTTATCTGTAAATATTCAGTATGTATCTCTAAAAGATAAGGGCTTTTAAACCCTTATCTAACCACAATACTATTATTACATTATTGGTAATTTTAAACTCTTTCTACTAGTAGTTTTGTACATGTATTATAAAAATATGTATATTACTTTTGAATCGAGCAATATTATTCTAAAAACATTAAGATTCAGTAAACATCACACACACACACACACACACACACACAAACACACGTTGAGTGGCTCTGAGATCACCTCTATGGAAACACCCATGTCCTGAGGACAGTTTTCAACACATGCTAGGTGGACTCGATCTGTCTGCATTAGAAGTGAAAAGGAAGCCTCCCATGCTCACACTAGTCCTGTGGGAAATGGGGGCTGGGGATCTGGCCCAATCTTACATCCAGCCCACCGCACAAGCGTAGTGAGTGGTCCCATCAGGGGACCTCTGAATGACACTGACAATGACGAGAAAGCAGGAGGCAAGGCACCCTATGGTGTCCTTCAGAGAAGGCCCTTCTGGCCCCTCGTCTGCCAGCCAGCTGATGCCCCAAAGTCTGCCATCTGAGCATTAAAAGTCTGATCAGTCCCTTTGCCTTTGGGTCAATGAGTTTAGATGATCTTTCCTCCCCAGGATGTTTGACCCAGGGTCGTAGATGTGGGTGAAGGCGTGAGAACTCTGAGCACTCAGAAAAAAAAACAAGGGAAAACCCAGTAACACCCAGCTGGCTTTAGCCCCAGTTATGCCTAAGTCTGACTTTCTCAGAAGTAACCAATGTCCTCTGTCCCAATCCAGATGGAGCTATACCAATGGTGGTTGCTGGTACTGTCCAAGTCATTGCTTGCCCTTGTTCACGGATGGAAAACTTCCTCCATTCTCATCTAGTGTTGTGGGTCAGGGGACATCCAGCATGGGGGAGTCATGGCTCCACAGACAAATCAACCAACAACAATATTTCCATTGCTTCGCCCCACGGAGAAGCCGCTCCTCATCCAGTGAACAGTGCCTGCTCCCCAGATCATTGCATTCAGCAGGTACCTCCTGCTTTCTCCAGCATGCAGAGGAATGATGGCGATTCTACCAATTTCCCAGATATTTTTAACCTTTCTCAACCTCCCCATTCTTTTTGTCTTCTTTTAATTTCTGTTTTTCTCCCACTTTTTCTCCCCTTCTCTTTTTCCCTGTCCTCCTCACTTTCTCATTTTGCATCCTCTCCTTATTTTCCCTTCATTCCTATCTCTTGCCCTGGTTCCCCTCCCACCAGTCACATATGTGACTGTTTTGGGGAGTTTTTTGGTTTAATTTCACTCTTTCTTCCCCACCTTGGTCTTGCTGCTGCCTGCCACCTCCTCAGCCTGGGTTTGTCCCTTTTTCTTTCCCCACCCACAGAGTGTCAGCTCCTGGTGGTCTGATTCAGACCTTTTATATTAGGTTGGTGCAAAAGTAATTGCAGTTTTTGTTTCTGTTCTCATCACACGCAATCTGGAATCTCACTTGCAGAGCAGAGCAGATGTTCAGGAGGCAGCCCTCAGGTCACCTCTCCCTTCCCTCTGGTAAGCAGTGGCAGGCTTCTCTGGTCCCCAGTTGGAGAGGAAGGCAGAATGGCAGGGAGCTGTCCCATGGGATGGACTCAGAGGGCACAGGAAATGCTTTGCTGTCTGGAGCAGAGCCTGGGTCTATGCCTATATAGTGGATGGTTTCAGAAAGCCCCATCTCCAAGGGGAGAGAAGTAGAGAATAATTGAAGTGCCTCTTATGTCATCAGAGAGGCACTAGGAGAAGGGCTTTCTCAGAACATCTCACTTACTGCTGCGCTGCAGGAATGGCTATTGCCACTTAAAGAACCTGAGGATCAGAGAGGTTAAGCCATCACACTCACACAGCCAGGAGGCAGATGGAACCTGGTCTCACACCAAAGCCCTGTTCATTGCATTGCAATGAGGGCCTCTGTAGATGGAGGAAACCAACTAATCAATCATACTACCTTTTTCCGTCTTAACCCTCTAAGAAAGTCACTTACCATCCAACGCCTTAGCATTTGTTTCTCTCTTCCTGCCCTTTACTCATTTACATCTTATTTCCTCTAGAAAAGTTTTTGCTGTATTGTCTTTCCCTCTGCCCTTTCCTGCCCCATGTGCTTCTCTCTCATGTCTCAGTGGTGTCACCAGCATCTTCGGCAGGCTCCTGGATACCTCAGGATACAAGCTGTCTGGAGACAGAGACAGAGTTTGCCTTTTCTGTGGGATGATTATAGGAAACTGCACTTATGACTTCAGTGTCTGCTGAAAGTTTAAAGAGACTCAGGAGAGAAGAATCTAACCTGGCTGCAGGCTTCTTGAAGGTCAGGCTAATATCTGCAGGTTAGATGAGGCTGAGCCACATTTCAGCAGGGACAAAGCTCTCTGCAAGTGTGCCCAGTGACCCTGCTCCCCACCAATGAACTAGCCAGTGTACACACATACACGTGATTCTGCCTGCAGTACCCCCTGTGGATATGTTCTGCTTTTCTTGACAAAATAGGGCCTCTGCAATGTTGGAAAAAACTTTAGCAAAAAGAAAAATATTCACCTAGATCTCACTTATTATTAAACATTGTTATTTTTATTTGTGCTTATTTCCTTTCGGTGTTGGATCACAGGTGGGCCTGCTTTTTTCATACTGTTGTCTCCTTAGCCTTACATTCTATAGTGCTCATTATTTTTTCAGCTTTATACTTCTTTATTATTTACTGGACAAATTCAAAACTTTATTTTTAAATTTTACTTGAAGTTCCGGGATACATATAGAGAAAGTGCAGGTTAGTTATGTAGGTACCCATGTGCCATGGTGGTTTGCTGCATCTATCAACCTGTCATATAATTTTAAGCCCTACATGCCTTAGATATTTGTCCTGATGCTCCTCCTCCCCTCACCCCTCAGCACCCAACAGGCCTCGATGCGTGTTGTTCCCCTCCCTGTGTCCAGGTGTTCTCATTGTTCAACTCCCACTTATGAGTGAGAACATGTGGTGTTTGGTTTTCTGTTCTTGTATTAGTTTGCTGAGGATGATGGCTTTCAGCTTCATCCATGTCCCTGCGAAGGACATGATCTCATTCCTTTTTATGGCTTCATAGTATTCCATGGTGTATATGTACCCCATTTTCTTTATCCAGTCTATCATTAATGGGCGTTTGGGTTGGTTCCATGCCTTTGCTATTGTAAATAGTGCTGCAATAAATATACATGTGCATGTGTCTTTATAGTAGAATATAATGCTCATATTTTAATGTAAATTCTGGAATTATTATTTTAAAATTACGTCTAGCATTCTATTGAATAGATGTAGCATAATTTATTAATATAGTTCCATGCTGGTGTGCGTTCAAGTCACTTCCTTGGATCACAGCGATATAAAACATTCTAATGGAGAATTTTACACATGTAGCTTTTTGCTTCTGTGGCATTATTCCTTCAGAAAACTGATCGGAAATGGGAATGGTTATAAATGGTTTGATTGCAATATGGAGTTAGTATCTAGAGTGGAATTGCAGTGACCAGGTTAAAACCCAGGTTTGGCACTTCTAGCTGTGTGACCTTAGACAAACTATTTAATCTTTCTAAGCCTCAATTTTCTCAAACGTAAAACAAGGCTAATATAATACTTAATTCACAGGGTCATAGTGAGGACTTAATAAAATAATAAAATAAAATAGCACATATCCAGCATACTTTAGTTGGTACTGATACTACTGCTGCTATGACTAACACACACTATATTTCTATTATTTTACCTTCAGCTGGCTCAACACCAGTGGCTGAAACCCAGAATGTTTCCTAGAGCCAAACGCAGCCTGATTTGCAATAATCCAACAGGTCAAATGATTTTAGAGCCACTTGCGCCACTCACTCATCCCGTCCATCCTAGCTCAGAAACTCTATTCTGAACTCAGATCTTATATCATCCCTTCTAAGGCTTTTTAAAGGCCTTTGTAGAATCCCAGTTTTTTTAAATTTTGGAAACCACATCCCAGCTCTCACCAGGAACATGAAAATATCCTTCACATCCTGAAGAAAATATAGTTACATCAGAGCAACAGACTACATAAAAGCAGTGTACTAGTAGATGGGATGTGAGGTTTTATCCTCACATCATTCATACCTCTATTTTTAGTTTTATTAAAACTTGCCAATTTTGATTTCATGGTTTGAGTTAGACTCTAGGGGTCCAACGAATAATGCCTTCCACATCCCTTCCTGAGTTCCGAACCAAATAAGAAAAATATTTGGTTCTGAACTCAGGAAGAGATATGGAAGGAATTATACAGGAATCAGATAGACGGAGATCGGAATCTGAGCTTCATGACCAGGAAAAGCTGAAGAAAAGATTATAGCTTAAATATGTAGCCACAAGGGATTCCCTAATCCTGTCCCCTGAAATGAACTTGCAGCACCCCTCATAAAATTTCTAGCTCTCCTCACTTGCCACAGAGTGGATAGCAGCCCGGAATGGACCCTCACTGCAGGTGGCATATCTGAGAGGGAAAGGGAGGTGCCAGGTGGAAAATGTCCAGTTTATCTCCAAACTCACTATCAACAAAGAGAATTTCCTCCTCCTTTTGTGAGGAGAAGGGAGCAAAGGATGGTCAGAGAGACCAGGAGTGTTTGCAGCTGAAGTTCCTCAACATGGGAATATCAGGCCAGTGTACAACAGGTTTCTTTTGGGACCCAATATTTGATCTCATGCTGACCTGCTAGATATGATGACAACAGATTCATTCTCACCATTTGGACCTTTGGCGGTTTCTGACAGCCATGGTTAGATGTACTCTCTCTTTCCCTCTCTCCTGGCTTTCCTCATAACACCTCCGGAACGGTGTTGACCTACTACCCAACATGGGGATGCAGGGATGTGACATTTACGTGCTTGAATCATGTTTTCACACCACTTTCTTGTCAATTTATAATTTCATCCACCATTTAATAGGATTATTTCAGCTGCCAAAAACCCCTAAAAAATCTCAATTCAAATTGGCTCAATCGGGAAAGAAATGTATTATTTCACACCACAAGAAGTAAGAAAAAAAATAGTGTGTTATTATTGACAACTCTGTGATATTGGACCCAGGTGTTTTCTATTACTCTGTTCTGTAATATGCCCCTGGCTTCATCCTAAGACTGGTTCCCCTTGTGGTCCTAAGATAGATGCTGCAATTCCTGGCATCCCATCCGGGAACCACATCTTCCAGAAGAAGGGAGATCATTCCACCTCTTTTTAAAGTTTTTTTAAATGAAGAAGTCTTTCCTAAAATCCCTTTCTTTTTTTTTTTTTTTTTTTTTTTTTTGAGACGGAGTCTTGCTCTGTCACCCAGGCTGGAGTGCAGTGGCGCAATCTCGGCTCACTGCAAGCTCCGCCTCCCGGGTTCACGCCATTCTCCTGCCTCAGCCTCTCCGAGTAGCTGGGACTACAGGCGCCCGCCACCACGCCCGGCTAATTTTTTTTTTTTTTTTTGTATTTTTTTAGTAGAGACGGGGTTTCACCGTGGTCTCGATCTCCTGACCTCGTGATCCGCCTGCCTCGGCCCCCCAAAGTGCTGGGATTACAAGCGTGAGCCACCGCGCCTGGCCCGCTCTAAAATCCCTTTCATACTGTACTGACCACTGGTAAACCAATCTCTAAGAAAGTAGATAGAACTGCCATTATGGGAGTTATGAATACATAGGGTGGATACCCTAACAAAACTGGGGCCCTGATGAAAGGAAAAGGGGAGAACAGATGATGGACAGGCAGACAGCAATATCTGTTGTGCATCACTAGGCATTTGCTTCTGTGGTTATGATTTTAAAAAGCCCGTCTCCTTCTTTCTCTCTTTTCTCATCTCTGAACCTCAATTTCCTCATCTGCCTTCTGCACCTTGCAAGGCTGTTGTGATGATCAAGTGAGATAATGTGTATAAACTACAAAGTGCTGTGTAAACCTTGCATCTGAGGAACATGAGTTTCTCTACCACTGCCAAGGGATAACTCACTCCAGACACTAGTTGTTGTTTGCAAAGTTGGTGTAGTTCTTATAAGACTGGAAACCAGAAGCATCTCATCACTAGGATGGGTTCTTCTGACCTCTATATATAACAAAAAATGTGAATTCAAATTTAAAGCATATTAGGTGAACATGAAAAAATGATTAAAACCATAACGAGATACCATCTCACAACAATTAGGGTGTCTGCTGTCAAGAAAACCCCGAAAAAAAGCAGAAAGTAATAAGTGTTGGCGAGGATGTGGGGAAATTGGAACCCTGTGCAATGGCTGGTGGGAATATGAAATGGTATAGTCACTATGGAAAACAGTACGGAGGTTCACAAAAAATTAAAAATAGAACCACCACATGATTTAAAAATTCCATTTCTGAGTATATTTATCTCCCAAAGGATCAAAAACAGAATCTCAAAAAGATATTTGTATACCCATGTTCATAACAGCACTATTCACAACAGCCAAGAGGTGGAAGTACCCATCAATGGATGAATGGATAAACAAAATTTGTGTTGTAAACAAAATATATACACACACACATAATGGAATATTAGCCTCAAAAAGGAAGGAAATTCTGACACATGCTGCAACATGGATGGATTTTGAGGACATTATGTTAAAGGAAATAAGTCAATCCAGAAAGACAAATACTGCATGATTCTGTTTACATGAGGTATCTAGAGTAGTCAAATTAATCGGAACAGAAAGTAGAATGGTGGTTTCCAGGGGCTGGGGGAGGAGGAAATGAGGCGTTGTTTAATGGACATAGAGTTGAAGTTTTGCAAGATGAAAAACTTCTGGAGATTGGTTGTACAACAATGTGAACACACCTAACACTACTGAACTGTACACTTAAAATGCTTAAGATGGTAAATTTTGTGTCATGTTTTTACCACAATAATTTCTTTGTAATGAAATAAAAATTTAAAAGTTTGATAACATGCATGCAGTCCTGGATAGTAAGTTGGGAAATAGGCATTCATATCCACGCCACAAAAAGACAATGGCACTTTAAATGTGCTTTCTTTTGTGGATAGTGGTTTGGCAATATCTCTCAAAATTAAACGTAGAGGAAGAAAGAAAATCAGAGGAGCATTATCAAAGACGAAGTCCACGGGGGCTTAAAAGAAGGGCTGTCAAATAATAGGAGCAGGCAGGACCCCGTGAACAGCACTGGAATCAGTGTCCAGAGACTGCCCAGCCTCTGCCCGGCAGGTGCCATTTGCAGCCAACATTAGGAAGTTTAAAGCAAACCATCCCTTGCCAGTGGAGCAAACACTGAATCTTTCCAGTACTGAGGGTCTGTATTACCTCTCCTTCTCATGACCATCAGGTAAAAGCCTCCTACCTGTCATGTGCTGATCATCTTGACAGGACTGCCATTTACCCATGCCCTCAGATTTTGCTAAGCCATCTCTTTGACATCCATATTAATCAGGGTAGGCTAGCTAACAAACAGACTCAACATTTTCGGTGTTAATGTAGTAGTAGAACTTTATTTCTTTCTCATACAAGGTTCAAGGCAGGTGTTCTTGGTCAAGCAGCTCTCTACAGCAGTTTTCCTCTAAGCAATGAGACTCTGGGATTCAGGCTTCCTTCATCTGGTGGGTTTGCCTTGCCTAA
This sequence comes from Symphalangus syndactylus, assembly GCF_028878055.3. Classification (NCBI taxonomy): domain Eukaryota; kingdom Metazoa; phylum Chordata; class Mammalia; order Primates; family Hylobatidae; genus Symphalangus; species Symphalangus syndactylus. Next base: position 21,228,160 of record NC_072428.2, read on the forward strand.
GTCCTCCTCAGAGTCTTCCATTGGACCTGTAGATTCAACCAGACAATGAGAGAGAGAAAGACCATGAAAGATTGCATGGGCCATTTTAGGGGCTAGGCTTGGAAGTGGAGTAGTACATTATTACCACCTATATTCCACTGGCAAGACCCAGTCACATGGCAGCCCTTGTAGTCTTCTCGTGTGATCATGAAGAAAATGAGATAATAAGAACACATAATGTGTCCACCATAGTACCTTATAAGGATGGACAACCCTCTTTATAATAGCCTGAACACGTAAGCCCCTGAAACAGAGGTAATGTCTGGATACCCGGAGGAACATGGTGATGAGTGCAACATCCCCTCTGTCTCACAGCCATACTTTGTTGGGCTAAAAAAAACCATCTTGAGATGCTCCCAGCCCATCCCCAACTGCCACTTGTGTTTTATTCATTTTATAATCATAGAAAAAATGAAGAACTCATTTCCACTTGGACAAAACCAACTTTTCTCCTCTTCCACCCACCAGAATTTTATTACAGAGACCACGTTTCCCAACAATTACAAAGAACCCCTCAAACATACTACAATGAGTACAGGAATGAGAAACAGATCCCTGCATCTGCTTAGTCCTCTCCATGGAGGAATTCCCCCCAAGCCAACCTATCCAAATTCTACCTATTAGTTGGGGCACATCCCAAGACATAAGTAGCACTTATTTCTTCTTCTGTACTTCTTTTCTTTCTCCTTCTTCTTCTTCTTTTTTTTTTTTTTGGATAGAGTCTCACTCTGTTACCCAGGCCGGAATACAGCCTCAAACTTCTGGCCCCAAGCAACTCTCCCACCTCAGCCTCCCTAGTAGCTGGGACTACAGTTGCATGCTACCATACCTAGCTAATTTTTTAATTTTTTGTAGAGGCAGGGTCTTGCTGTGTTGCCTAGCCTGGCGTCAGACTCCTGGGCTCAAGCAATCCTTCAACCTCAGCCTCTCGAAGTTCTGGGATTACAAGACATGAGCCACAGTTCCCACCCTCAAGACATAAGTATCATTTCTTCACTGCTCCAGCCCGGAGAGGTCCCTTCCCTTTCTGCCTTACTTAACACTGATTGTTTTTGTTACCATCGTTTGACATGTGGTTTATCATTTGTATTGAATTCCACATCTTAATGCAAGAAATATTTCCAAAGCACACTTTGTTCCAGACTAGGGGATTCAAAATCATAAAGAGAAGCAGCCTCCCTGGAATATGCCATCCCGTGAAGGAGGCAGATGAGCGTGCTATAGAGCTGGATGTTTTGGTGCCATCAGGTGTACACAAAGCATCTTGGAGACTCAGGAGGGCAGAGAGTCCTTCTGAATGAGGATGAGTTGGTGCCTTTGAATCTGAACTTTGAAGAGTGTATAAGACCTTAACAATATAGTTTGGGGAGAGCATTCCAGGTGAAGACAAGAATGAGAGAAGGCACCAAGGTAGGACTGTGAGGGGAAAGGGGAAATTTCAAGACAAGCAAGTTATCCTGTATGGCTGGAGATAAAGCTGGAAAGACAAGTGTATCCACTGGGATTCTTTGAGCTGCAACTAACAAAAGTATGTCTTGACCAGGCTTAGGCAATAGGGAAATGTATTTTACACACTGGAGTCCAGAAGCAGGGGCTTTTCAGAGCAGTTCAGTCAGGGTTCCTGGTCTGTTTTCTTGTTTCTTCTCTCAGTTCTCCTTTGACTTCATGGTGGCCATCCTTGTGGTTGCAAGCTGGCCGTCAGCTGCACCTGGGGCAAAAGGTGTTTGCACTGAAAAGCAGAGAGAGAGAAAAAAAATAGTTTATCTTTCCCAGAAGCCCCAAGCAAACTTCTCCTCAGATCCCACTGACACGAAGTGGCTTAGGACTGCCCACTCCTGAACCCATCACTGACTAGAGACCTACCTTGAATGGTACAAACAAACTGCACGAGCGAAATGCAAGGTCAGGCATCATCCTTGGTGATTCCTGTAAAAAGCTTGGGCCAGTCTGTGGAAAGCCTTGAAACCCAGACTCAAGAATCTGTGTGAAAAATAAAAGGCATGGGTGAGGGGACATTGATTGTTTTTCAGGAGAGAAGTGAACAGAATTGAGTTCAAAGAATAATTCTTTGGATATCTTGATGGGAAATGACCCACCATAGGAGAGTGGATGTGGAAGAACCATGTGCCCCTCCCTTCCTGGCTTCTTCTCATCAAAAGTGGCTCCCAGGGAAGAAGCTGCAACACTCACTCACACCAACTCTAAATGACTGATGAGGTATATGACGCCAGTGGGAATGGAAAGGACGGTTTTGATAGAAGAAACGGTCCCAGCCAGTACTGACAGGGTGATTGTGGAGGGGGAAAGGAAAATTATAAATAATTCCAAAGTTACAAATTTTGATGACTTAAATGTGCAATGCCATGAATACAAATATGGTCATCTAGAGGAGTGAGTGAGGTGGTTTCGAATCCATAAATCTGATGTATGACTAATAGTCATGGTAATAAATATAAAATTGTGCTGATAGTAGAGGAATCATAATGAAAAATAAAAACCAGAACAGTTAGTATGTGCCAGGGACATAATAGATACTTAGTAAACATGTGTTGCTCTGAGATATGTGTGTGCATTTGTATACTTATATACATAGAAGATACACATTTACTCCTTACGACAATCCTATTAACTGAGGCACAGAGTGATAGAAGTGAGTTATCCAAAGTCACACAACTGCTAAGTAGTTAAGTTAGAATAAAACTCAGGCATCTGACTCAGGGTACCATTCTTTTAGTCTTTATAACAACAGCTAACATTCATGAAGCACCTACTAAGTGACAGTACTTTATATACATTCTCTTTAATCCTTAAGAGTCATCTCTATGAAGTATATAGCATTCCCCCCTGTTTAAGAGAGGAGGATTCTGAGGCACAGAGAGGATAAGAGACTTGCCCAGAGTCACAGGTAAGTGGCAGAGGTGGGATTCACATTGCAGAAGGCATGGCTCAAAACACACAATCCATGATGCCATGAAAAATATAAATGACCCCTGGAACCTCAGGATCTGTATCACTCATCTCATCAATGAAATATTAAACTTCCAGCACTTGAAGACCAAAGCTTACACATTTTGGGTACACTGTTGATGAGTATGGGACCTAGCACATAGATGCCTGGAACTGATAGAATTTCTAAGCCTCTGGGAATCTCTGCATATAAGGAAAAGCGGAAACTACAGTGGGAGGTTCCTGCCCAACTGAAGCATGAAGCTTTGAGGAGGTGGAAAGGCCAGGTGGGTAAGAGGCCAAGCTTAAGAACAGACGTTCTGAGTCCAAATCGTAGCCTAGCAACTCATTGCTAGGGAGCCTTAGGCAAATAGCTTAACTTCTTGGAACTTTTATTTCCCCAGCTGTAAAATAGAGATAATACCAGCAAACAGCTCATCTCAAATAAGATGAAGCAAGTAAAGCATTGGGCTCATTGCCTAGAAGATGGCAAAACTTATTACATGGTAGCTGTATTGCTATTATTGTTGTTGCTGTTGTTGTAATTTCTATAAAAGAGTATGGAAGACAAACAGCCCAAGTGCCAGAAAAAAAGATTCTGCTGTTTATACTTCACGATGCTCCGATCCCTCAAAACCTTCAAACAGCAGCTGCCTCAGCCTCCAAGTTTCTTGGCAGGACTCTTCACATCAGATTAAGAAAAGCCAGCTGCTATTCCTGGATCACAGGAGGAAGGGAAAACAGAGGTGAGGAAAGCCTGCCCACCCAAAGCCCTTTTCCTAGGCCCTTTGCAGCTCCCAGAAACCCCAGCTCCACCACCTGCCCAGCCCCCCAGGCACTGGCCCTGGCACTGCCTGAGATGTCACTCTCTGCCCAGCCACCTGCCTTGCATTTCAGAGAGTGACCAGTAGCTATTGGCTGCTGCAGGTTCCAGCTGTTAATACCATGACCAAGAAGCAGTGGAGTTGTGAGCTCAGTGCTGGCACAGGACGGCTGCTTCCCTTTCCCAGAGGCAGGGAACAGAAAGGTGGGGAGAACCCAGTGATCTGTGAAGCCCTGGGAACCATAGCGTAGGGTGCTGGCTACCCCAGAGAGGTTTCAGATCTTCCGGACCAAGACGCCTAGCTCCTTGGTTAGCCTTAAGCCAGATGCCAAATTACTGGCTGGGAAGAGACAACTTCCTCTCGGCAGCCAATGCTCCCAGAGGCTTCTGGAATCTGCCTCAGTATACTAGTACTTAGTCATGGACATTACAGCTGGCAAAGCCCTCAATCCAACCATCCCATTTTATAGATAAAGAAACTGAGGCCCAGAGGGATGAAGTGACAAGTCTAAGATGGCACCATGAGTCAGAGCAGGGCTGGGGCAGGAAAGCTTGTGCAAACAATGAGCCTAGGGCTTTTTTTATTACTCAAAGCCACAGAGCTGCCCCCGCACTCCTACCTAAAAAGGGCTGGATCCGGTGATCCAGTTGGCGCCTAGGACCCCAATACACAGAAATCCTCTCCAGGTTCCACACACCTTTGGAAGAGGACTTGCCAAAAACAGATGATAGGCAAAAATAACGGCAAAGAAAAGTTTGCTTTGGCATAGAAAGATGTTCACCCTACAGTGTTAAATAAAAAAGAAACAAATTCCCCAAGCAGCATTTATCTATCCTATGATCCCATTTGGATAGGGAGCACACATGCATAGAAAAAAAGACTGGAAAGAGAAGAAAAACAGTTACTCTTAGGAAGCAGGATTACGGGTCATTTTCGTTTTTTCTTTTGTCATGCATATTTTCTAAATTTTCTACTTTGAGAGTGTTTATGTCTGAAACAACAATTTTAAAAGGATATAAAGTAAGTAGGGAAGTGCCAGGGTCCCCAGTCACCCTCACTCAGACAGGCTTGGCTTGCCACAGCTCCCAGGACAGACTAAGGCGGGGGCATTTTTCTTTCTGGTGAAGCCTAAACAAGCTCAGACCTGCAGGCAGGCAGCTGCAGCTGTGGGTTTGCTGCAGTCTGGGAACAGCAGCTCCAGTGCAGGGCACTCCTGGGTCTTCAATGTGCACCACAGAGGAAAGGCTGGGTGCCGGACCCAAGTCTTACAGCTGGCTCAGCTGAGAGTGTGTCTGGCAGGTGGGGGCAGAGGCCAAGTCTGAGGTCTGAGATGCGGGATGTGAGGAAGAGGGAGATAAAGCCTAGTTGGCCCTCAGGAAATCTCCCAGTCCCAGGCCGCACCCTTCAGGAAACCTCCTAGCCCAGTTTTATCTTTCAGGCATGCACCTCTCTCATTTTGCTGCTGCTTGTCCAGTATGATCCAAAGCCCTTGAGACCAATGCACCTTTCTCTGTTATCCCACGAAGGTGATCTGCCATGAGGGAACCTCCCAAACTTCTTGCTGACTACAGGCCAGAGAATCAAGAGTCTTGTCACCAGTACCACAGAGCTGGGGCAGTGACAGAACCATTGCCCTATGCCACATACCAAATGAGTACTAAGCACCTGCCCCGTGGTGTGGCTGGGATCTGCTATTTCCTGAAGCAACATGTCCTGAACATCAGCTGATTGACGTTGCTTCCCTAAAAGGCTTGAGTATGGCAAATGCTGTCATCACACATTGAAGGGGCATGTCCATCAGGACGGTTTCCCCCGTCCTATAACAGAGGGTCTTGTAACTTTGTCACACAGTGGTGACAGACACAGAGGGAACAACTAGGTCCAAGGGCATCACAGAGGAGATGGAAAGAGGGACTGAATCCTAGCTCTGCTCCTCACTAATCTGCCTTGTAAGCTGGTGATGGAAGCCCCTGAGCCTCAGTTTACTCATGCATAAAATGAGTCTCAGCAGTGCTGGCAGGATTAAGTTAATCTCAGCCTCTGCATCAGAGGTCAGCCAACTACAGCCCCCTGGTATCTGTCTTGCTGCTTGCTTTTGTATGCCCCTAAAGAACAGAATTGCATTTTCATTTTTAAATGGCTGGAAAGAATCAAGAGAAGAGAAATATTTCACCATACATGAAATATAATTCTACCTAATTCAAATTTCAGAATCCATAATAAAGTGTTACTGGGACATAGCCATGCCTATTGATTTACGTATTGTTCATGGTTGTTTGTGAACTACGATGGCAGAATTGAGTGGTTTTGACAGAGACCAGATGGCCCACAAAGACTAAAATAATTTACTGTTTGGCCATTTACGGAAAAAGGTTTTCCAACCCATCATCTAATAGTCCAGCAGATAGCAGAATGTTAATAAGCATTGCTATTCCTTCTCCTTGGGGCCTCATCACCTACTTTTTAAGTCCTCTCTACCAGGCATTTTTTTTGTCATATTTAAAAGAAAGGGTCTTCACAATGATTATCACTGCTTTGAGAGGGTGGAAGAAGAGAGAGAGCCTTCCTCATTGTGATCATAAGGCTTCAAGTTGGAAGACCAAATTGCAGAGGTTAGATCTTCATTCTGCCATCAACTGGTGGTGTGACCTGGAGTAAGTCACTTCACCTCTCTGAGCCTCAGTTTCCCTCATCTATAAAATAGGATAATGATAATTGCTAATGTTTACATGTCACTTGCTGCATGCTAGACATTGTTCCAATCACTTATGTCAGTAGTTTATTTAATCATACCAGCTCTCCGAGGTAAGTACTATCATCACCCCACTTATGGGCAAAGAAAACTAAGGCACAGGGAGGTTATGTGGGTGGCCCTGGGTTTCATAGCTAGTCAGAGATGGGATTCAAACTCAGTCTGGCTTCATCACTTGGGTGCTTAAACAACTACATTCTAGAGCCCAGCATACTTCATAGACCTACCGGGGGATTCAACAGATATAAGGAATTGGAATCCTTTTTAAATTTATTTTTTTAATTGACAAGTAAACTTTATGATTACAGCATGATGTTTTGGTGTTTGTATACATTGTGGAATGGCTAAGTCAAGCTATTTAACATAGGCTTTGTCTCACACACTTACTTTTTGTGGTGAGAACACTTGAAATCTACTCTCTCAGCAGTTTTCAAATATACAATATATTGCTATTAACTATAGTCACCATATTGTAAAATAGATCTCTTCAACTTATTCATGTTGTCTCACTGAAACTTTATGTCCTTAGGCCAATATTTCCCCAATCTTCCCAGCCCCCAGTCTCTGGTAACCCCATTTCATTTTCTATTTCTATGAGTTCAACACTTTTCTTAGATTAGATGTTGAGTGAGGTCATATGGCATTTGTCTTTCTGTAACCTGGCTTATTTCACTTAATGTAATGTCATCCAGGTCAATCCATGCTGTTTCAAATGACAAGATATTCTTGTTTTTTAAGGCTGCTGTATATTTCATTATGTATATGTACCATATTTTAAAAACCCATCCATGAGTCTCCATGGATACTCAGGTTGATTCCAAACCTTGGCTATTGTGAATACTGCTGCAGTGAACATGGGAGTGCAGATAGCTCTGACTGATTTCATATTTTTTGATATATACCCAGTGGTGGGATGCTGAATCATGTGGCCATTCTATTTTTAATGTTTTGAGGATTCTTCATGCGTTTTTCAGGAGTCTGAACACTTTTTAATGACCTGTCAAGGTCTATAGCTATGTAAACTCTTTTCATTTTGAATGAAGAAGGATCAAATTTTCAAATCTCTTACTAACGGTGGCATTTCCGACAGTGTGGCAGCATCTGAATGGAGAGGTGACATTTTTGCAGCAAGGCCTGCTCGCATGGGTTCTATTTCTTCACTCTCCAGGGGTAAGAGAAAAACAAATAAACAAACAAACCTGCCCTCCTCCCAAAACCAAAGAAATGTCTTATTAAGACCTGTTCTTAGTCAAATATTTGATGGATAAACAGGAGCCACTTTTCTCCCTATGTGGTCAGGAAGCTGGTGACACCTTCCCACCTTGGCTTTAGGTCTCTTCCTAGGCGCTGCTCCCACACCATCTTGGTGAGATGGCCATTGGACAGCCCACGCTCCTCAGCCAGGTGTGCTGGTCTTGGCTCTGCTCGGCCCCAAGTTTAACTGAAGCCAAATGCTTCCAGTAGTTTCATTGCTATGCATTCCTGAAACTGTGGCTAAGTTCAGCCAGCCCCCTGCACACGTCTTTTTGGAAGAAACCTGAAATGGATTGCTCACCCCCACCCGCCCCCCACCCCCATCACCTGCTGGTCCTGCTCCTCCGTGTCTCTCAGGCTGGATGAGGCACACCTTCTGTGGAAGCCCTTTCTGGCTCTCCCTCCAGTCCAGTCCTCATTACTTCTTCTGTACATTAGCATTTGGGCAATAATTGAGCGTTAAGTGTTGGGGCAGGCTCTGTCTTGCTTTTTCGTCTAATTGATCCACTTGAGAATGTCTCGCCTGTGCTACAAGCGCCTGTGTGGCTGGGAGGGTTGGGAGGTGGTACTAAGGACACAACATTCATGGCAGAGGGTTAAGAGCTTGAGCTGTGAGGTCGAAATCCCTCTATCTTGTCCTACTGTGGGATCTTGAGCAAGTTACTTAACCTTTCTTAGCCTCTGTTTTCTCATGGCCAAAGTGGAGACAGCGCCTACTTTGTAGGGTTGTGGTGAAGACTTAGTGAGCAAATACACAAAGTATGCAAAAAGCCATACTAGTGCTTGGCAACTATCAAATCTTCAACAAAAATGTGCTATTAGGATTTCTCTCCCTCTCTACAAGTACCTCACCTTAAGGTACCTCAGGAATGTGACAAAAGCTTTCTCTACATGCTCCTGTAGTGTTCTGCAGCAGGGCACATCCTGGATTCACCCAATATGTACTGAGGGTTTACTAAGTGCCAAGGCACTGTGAGAATGCAAGGATCTCACGGTCAAAAGGAGGGAGGTGAAAGACAGAAACAGATGTGTCCACTGGAACCAGGGGTTAAGTGCTCTGAGACCTGTGGGATGTGGGAAGGGATCTTCTAGCTCTGGAGAGGATGTGGTGGTGGAGTGGGCAGGGAGCAGGGAAGATCTGCCAAGGGAGATAAACTTGAACTGACTCCTGAGTCATATGAAGGCCTTGGAGGCAGGTAGGAGCAGGAACAGTGGTGGAAAGGCATGACACAGCACACCCCATCCACACAGCCCCCTCCATGAGCCTCCATGAGGCCCCAACTTGGTGCCCAAGCTTAGTGCTCCAGTGCCAGCCCATGGGGCAAGGATGAATGCTCCTTTTGGCATCTAACATGAAGGCCATTGCTGCCTAGGACTGGGCTGGAGGAGGGAAATTCTGTGAATGCCACAGCTGAGAGGGAATGAAGGGAGAGGTAAAGTGCCAGGGACAAGGTCAGGGCCTCTCCCTTCTAAGGTAGTTCAGAGCAACTCCACCCTGAACCAAGCCAATGTGCTACTGGCAGTCAAGAAGACCCCACAGGAATCAAGAGCAAGGAGGGACCATAATAAGGCCAACCTTCCCAATCCTGCTGCAGAGGGAAAGGAGCCAGCTAGGCCTGACTGGGAGAAGAGATTATTTCAGGGAGGTGCTGTCTTAGCAGATGAATGATGGAATTCCTTCCTGATTGCGGAGAAAACCACCACCACTTCCTCTTGCAAGAATACGATGAGAACGGAGCAGTGGCTACTAATCAGGCCTCCCGGTTCAGAACATGTTCAGTTGCTCTAATGCCTGGGACCACAGCACCTTCTCTTCCAGTTCTTTCTCTCACCAGAGTGAGGCTTGGGGTAGGGGTTGGGGAGCAGAAAGGATTCTGGAGAGGAGAAAGCACTGAACTGGGAAGCAAATCCTATCCCAGTCTTGACCAGTAGTGTGAACTGCACAAGTTTCAACTCCCTCTGGGCTTCCATTTCCTTATCTGTATAATGAGACACTTACTTTCCCTACTGTTGGCTTGGAGGAATGAATATGATATGAAAAAAAATATCAAAATGTCTTAACTGAGAATGGTTGGTTAGTTATCTTCACTAAATATGACTTCTCTGGAGGTGGGGGCTGCTTTGTCGGGGTCACTGTTGCATACCAGCGCAGAGCATGCCTTCCTAGCATGTTTGGAGGTGATTCCGCCTGAAACAGCAAGGGTAGGAAAAAGTCATCTTCAGGCCTCATCAAGTCCCCCTTCCCTGCTCCAGCCTTGTGATCACCTATAAGGCCAGAGTGAGACTTGGTCCAGAGTGGCAAAAGGGACCCCAGGGCACAAAAGCAAGGTGCCTAGGAACTCAGTGCTCACTTCTTCCTTCTGTTCTGACCCATAAGGCAAAGAATTATAATTGCTTCTGCAGTGGCCATTTTGCCTTCCTGATGAACAGAAATCCGGTTTCGTCTGAGTTGTCAAAGTTTAGAGCCAAAAGCTTTATTTCTCAGCACCCTTGGATCCAGAGCAGCCATGGGACACAGGTGTAGCCAAAGAGATAAAACATTAGGTTGAGATTCTGGAAAACCTCTGACAGGTTCATCTAGTGTTTTGCCATTTGTTCTTCCTCTTGTTCCTGCCTGGAATGTAGAATTGATTCCTGGAACTTTAGGAGCCATTTTGCCAGCATGAGGACAAGAACCATATGCTAAGGATGACCGAGCAAAGGCCCTGATGGCATTTTTGAGCTGCCATATAAGCATGGATCACCTACTTATGGAAGCATATAATCTCTCATTGTTAAGGTCACTGTTTTGGGGGGGGACATTCAGGGGGTAGGGGGTGAGTAGAGTTTACTGTTATGGACAAGCACAATTATAACCAATATATCATTTCTTCCAAAGATTGGGTCAGTGCCTTTCTCACCTCTACTCCCACATCAAAGGACTTACCACACAGCATTTTAAGAGCTAGTTACTTGTAGGTAATCCCCACCAGCTGTAAGCTCAGCCCATGGGGGACTACACATTCTGCATGATTGCTGTTGCATGCCCCAGAGCACCACAGTTGCTGGAAAACATTAGCTGCTCTGTGCTTTTCTTGAATCCATAAATGAAAGAACACTTTGAGTTCTGATTCCAGCAGATATAGCTAATATTGGGTTTCAGCTGACACGTGGAAGCAAATATTTATTGAGCACCTTGTACGAACATGGCATCATGTAATCTTTCTTTATTTTTGTCCTTTAGTGAGGGGAGTTCTACTGTCCACATTAACAGGTATCTGGAATCCTCTCCCTCTTCTGTAAATAGAGGTATTTCCATACATCCTCTGAAATCTAGGCAGAGGCACCCCAACCTCAATTCTTGACTTCTGTGTACCTACAGGCCCAACACCATGTGTAAGCCACCAAAGCTTGGAGCTTACACCCTCTGAAGGAAGGGCCTGAGCTGTCAGTTGGCTCCTTTTAGGCACGGCTGGAGTTGAAGCAGCTGGGACACAGGGTCCCATGTCCTGGGGCTACATAGAGCAGGGGAGCCATGGTCCTGATCTACAAAATCATTTTCCTTCCCAGGCCTCCAGGCCTGTGATGGGTGGGGCTGCTGTGAATGTCTCTGATATGCCCTGGAGATATTTTCCCCATTGTCCTAGTGATTAACATTTGGCTCCTCATTACTTATGCAGATTTCTGCAGCCAGTTTGAATTTCTCCCCAGAAAATGGGGTTTTCTTTTCTGTTGCATCCCATCAGGCTGTGAAGTTTCCAAACTTTCATGCTCTGCTTCCTCTTGAATGCTTTGCTGCTTAGAAATTTCTTCTGCCAGATACTCCAAATCATCTCTCTCAAGTTCAAATTTCTACAGATCTCTAGGGCAGGAGCAAAATGCTGCCAGTCTCTGCATAGCAAGAGTGGCCTTTACTCTAGTGCCCAATAAGTTCCTCATCTCCATCCAAGAGCAACTCAGCCTGCACTTTATTGTCTATATCACTATCAGTATTTTGGTCAAAGCCATTCAACAAGTATCTAGGAAGTTCCAAACTTTCTCACATCTTCCTGTCTTATGATCCTTCCAAGTCTCTAGAAGTTCCAAACTTTCCCACATTTTCCTTTCTTCTTCTGGGCCCTCTGAACTGTTCCAACCTCTGCCTATTACCCAGTTCCAAAGTCACTTCCATGTTTTCAAGTACCTTCACAGCAGCACCCCACTACCCAGTACCAATTTACTTTACCAGTCTGTTCTTACACTGCTAATAAAGGCATATCCAAGACTGGGTAATTTATAAAGGAAAAAGTTTTAATTGACTCACAGTTCAATATGGCTGGGGAGCCTCAGGAAACTTACAATCATGGCAGAAGGGGAAGCAAACACGTCCTTCTTCACATGGCAGCAGCAAGAAGAAGTGCCAAGCAGAAGGGGGAAAAGCCTCTTATGAAACCATCAGACCTCGTGAGAACTCACTCACCATCATGAGAACAGAGCCATGGGGGTAACCAGCCACATGATTCAATTACCTCCCACTGGGTCCCTCCCATGACATGCGGGGATTATGGAAACTACAATTCAAGATGAGATTTGGGTAAAGACACAGCCAAACCATATCACCCTCCTACCAAGAGTCATAGGTGAGAAATTCTTCAAATATAACAAGAGGGTTTAGATGCTGGGCAATGAAACAGAATGACAGATGTCCATTTTGCTAGTTTGAGGAAAGTAAACATTATATAATTTTCATTTCCTTAAAAAATTCTATTTTCACACTGCTATAAAGAAATACCTGAGATTGGGTAATTTATAAAAGAAAGGTGTTTGAACTGACTCACAGTTACACATGGCTGAGGAGGCCTCAGGAAACTTACAATCACGGTCGAAGGGGAAGCAGGCATATCCTCCATGGCGACAGGAGAGAGGGGGAGTGCGTGAAGGAGGAACTGTCAAACAGTTATAAAACCATCAGATCTTGTGAGAACTCACTCACTATCACAAGAGCAGCATGGGGGAAACCTCCCCCACGGTCCAATCACCTCCTACCAGATGGCTCCCTTGACAAGTGGGAATTATGAGGATTACAATTTAAGATGAGATTTGGATGGGGACACAGCTAAACCATATTACAGACATTTAAAAAATAATAAATCTGCATGTTAGCCCCAAAGAAGCCAGTGTTTCCTTGGCATGAAAAGTGCTTTCTCAAAGTCTCTGCATCTTGAAGAGTCCAAAAAAATTGATTGTGTAGCTTTGAACATTTTAATAAGAAACTAGTATGTGGATACTGGGTAGAAACAGTAGACCTTGTCTAGACTAGCTATCTGGATTTTAGCTCATTGTATGTTCACTTTTGAAATTTCACTAGTCTTATCTACTAGAGTTTTAGCACAAAACAGATCCAAAGGATGATTGAAGAGAGAGTTAAGAGGAGCTATTACAAAAGTATAGACCTCTTTAGAGGAAACAAAAAAGAGATAATGAAATACCCTGGGACTAGTAAGGACAAGATCTGTTATGATTATGTCTGAAACAGCAAAGCGAAGAAGCAAACCCAGGAGTCCTGCATCTGTCAGAGGGCAAGAAGGTGCTGGTGATGTACCACAACATATACCCTCAGTCTGCCTGACTTTGGCACCACAGGTGGACAGTTGCACACACTTTACCTGAGTCCTACCTCAAGAGCAAAGATAGATTATTCAAGGTCTTTCTCAATTGTGCCCCTTGGGGCTTTTTCCAAAGGTTCAGAAGGCCACTTAGCCAGCACAGGTACAATGGAGAAATTCATGGAATATATGTCTCCAGGCGCAAACTCAATAGACGGGGGTGGAAGTCAGTGGATAAATGCCCGGAGCCCATCAGCCTCTGTGGAAATCATTCTGAGGCACATGCTCATAGTTCCTCAGGGAATTCCCAAAGTGATTGCTCCCCAATTGCCCACAACAATTACCAGATCATTTGTAAACACTCCATTGGCTTTTCTTTCTTCTTTCTGCTCCCTGAGTCAACCCCCAACACTCAAGTTGCACTGCTTTCAAAAGAACCCAAACTAAGACACAGAAAATCAACTTTTGGCAGAGCAGCCCAATCACTGACAATCTGCAGCCAAACATGAGGAGTAAATAACCCTATATATCTCCTTCCACCCTCTGATATCCTGCCAGTTCCTCTCAGAAACCAGAAGTGAAAACATCTCGTAGATGTGGTCTGTAGAGACCAGTCTCCCAGGGCCCAGAGAAAGACCGAGAAGGGCAGAGAGTAGATTGGGAAGAGCAGATAGTAACTCTTCATCCTAGCCCATCTCTTTTGCCTTTTGGCCTCCATAAAGTCCCTCAAACACTGTATCATGTCAGGGTGAATTCAGTCACATTGTCACCTGCAATCTAAAACTTTAGTCACCACCTGCAGTCTTCTTAGAAGGTAATGGGAGGAAACATAGGCAAAGATATAATTAACATAAAATATGGCTTCTACAGACCCTGTTTCTGTGCCTAGTCATTGGGATTAAGGTTATAACCATACTTTCCTTCTTCTACTACCCATTCTATGCTCTCCATACCTTCTGCCAGTACCCTGGTTGAATACGGTCCTTTACCTGTTGTGACTCAAACCTTCATGGCCACAGGATAGGAGTCCTGGGTGGTACTCTCTTAATTCGGAAGCTGTAGTTTTTCCAAATGATTGGGATTACAAGGCAACACTACCAGAACGCACCCCTGGTCTTTTATGTTTGAAATCTTCAAAATTTGTAACATAGTCCTTCTTGCTTCCGTTGTGCAGCAGCACCCAAATTCTTCCTTGATAATATAGTCACTCTATTCTCTATCGATTCAAGGATAGGTGCTCATAATGGCCAGAAGTAGGCTCAGCTTGTAATTTATTAGAACCATGGCTGTGGTCTCTAGAGGAAGCACAATGTTCTAATGGATTATTGAAATAAAATGAAGTTAGAGTAGTATAGTTTAAGTATCAACCCCATTCCCTCCTAGAGAAATATGTCACTGTTATCTGCTACTAGGCCAGTTTTGGTGGGGAAGTTTGAGAGGTGCTAGATGATTCCTAGGAGCTCCCCCATATCTGATAGCCAGAGCTTCTTAGATTCAAACTTCTCCTGGCCCTGGGGTTCCATTCTCTGAGAGCCTGAATTCATTTTTTGAGTGGTCTCAAGTAGAAAGGCTCACTTAGGAAAGTATGAAGCTGCCTCAAACATGTGTCTGAGTTTGAGTCCACCAGACTTCCAAGTCCTACCCAGAAATACCCTAGAGGAATGCGCTGTTGTCCTTTGGTTGGCTTTCTAGCCATGAGCTGCTCCCTGGAGGGCTGCTGGTGTCATGGAGGGCCAAGAGCTGATTAGAAAAATATGAAGAGTGAAGGGCAAAAAGACACTGATATCTGGGGGTGTCAGAGCAGAATCAGAAGAAGACACAACGAGATGAAGGTGGGAACAGGGAGAAGCTTGAGAGTTGGTCAGGGGGTGTAGAAAGAACCATGGAGGTGGTGGAGTTTATTTTAGGATTTGCACTGAATTTTGTTAATGCTTCAACAGAGCAAAAGGAAACAGACCTAAATCCATCCAACTTACCGTTATTTATTGGCTCTGTGTCAGGTGCTGTGCTAAGAACTAACAAAAGCACCGGGATCAAGATAGATGAGTCCTTCAACTTGCAGGCACTTACATTCTAGTGGGGGAGAAAAATAAGACAGAAAGAAGCAGATTGATTTAGCAATTCTGATACTGATAAGCAGTGTGAATAAAAGATGCTATGGGATAGGCAGGGATTCTTAAACTTTCCCGTAAAGGCCAGATGGCAAATATTTTCAGCTTTGTGGGCCATCCATCTCTCTTGCGGCTACTCATACATGGAACTCAACTCTGCTGTTGTAGCCCAAAAGTAGCCATAGAAAATGTGTAAATAAATGAGAATAGATTTGACCCACAGACAACAATTTGCCAACCTTTGATACAGAGCAAGCTGGCTGAAAGTGGGGAAGATGTCAAGCAAGGCACCTTGGGGACCCGAATGGTAAGAGGTCAGTCATGGGTTACCTGGGAGATGAGCATCTCAGATAGGACAATGAACACTTGCAGAAGCCCTGGGGTGAAGGGGCTCAGCACATTTCCAGGGTCAGAAAGAAGACTAACCATCTGGAGTATATGAAATAAAAAATGAGAGAAGAATGAGGTGATAGCACTGAGGTAGGATGCCACTGAGCCTGGATTCTTTCCAAAATATGACAAGAAGTCACTGGAGGGTTTTAAGCAAAGTGATGACCAGAGATGCCGGGGTCTTGTCAGAAAGATAAAAGAAAATAGCAATTTTCCATTTACAGAGCACCTAGCTAGTGCTTGATACATGGAAGTACCTACTATATCTTCCTGTGTATTGCTTGATAAAGCATCATGCTTCCAAGGGGTCATCAAACCCTGGAATAGAAGGGACTCTAGAAGATATCTAGCTCACATCCCCTATTTTATAGATAAGTAAATTGAAACCCAGAGAGGTTAAATGCTTTGCCCACCATAAGTCACCAGATTGGGACTGGAACTCTAAGGAGAGAATTTCAGCAGAGAAGCGTGCCCAGATGACAAAGCATTTGTTGTGTGAAGGACAGGATGATTTTGGATCCAGGATGGTGACATCATGACTATGTCAATATTGGGTCCAGTGCCACATGGACTCAATGTGACAGTTCTAGGGAAAGACAAGCTGTGAGAAAAATCTGAGCAGCGAAGATTTCCCGTTGTCATGGGTCTGAGCCTTGAGTGCACAGAGGAAGCCCTGGGTATGAGGGTTCTCCCAGTGGTTGCCAGCTGAAGAATCATGGCCATGAGACTCCACTAAGGGGCCAGAGGTGCACAAGAGGAAAATGGCAGGCACCAAATGGAAATGGCAAGGGCTTATTTAGGAGCATATTTGACATACCCCTAAGAATGCTCAGAAATACTTGAGTGACACTTTGAGAAGAGGTGAAGTATGAATAGCAGGGGGGCCAGTGAAACACGATTTATGGCTGTCTACTGCACCCCACCTTTGCCACCCAGACTCATGTCCTCTCGGGGAAACACAAGTCATGTTTCAAATTTATGTGAGACTATATGGGCCCACATCCTGTCCATCCAGCAAATATATCTGTCAGTACCTTAAGTATTTATGTATTACCTCTTCCAAAATATTGGTTATTCTTGGAGCTAATACAAGTAGTATTAATGACCCCAGGTCTATCCCAACAGCAAGCTTTGGCAACCTAACACACTGGTCTGGGCAGCATGGTGAGAGATGGAAGGGTCTCACCCTTCCTGTGGAATATAGCTGGGCTGGGCAGTAAGAGGGCTATGCTCAGGGTCCTGAAGTCAGATTTCAAGAGATGAGGCTCCTACTGAAGCAGGGAAGTGGTGTCTCAGCAGGTTAAGACCCTGCTGCCTTGCCGACCAGGACAGCCTTCCTCTCATCCCTGGGCTAGAGCCCTAAAATCTTGTCTCTTGCGCAGCAAAGCTATCTTTAATTTCCTTTTTTTTTTTTTTTTTTTGAGCTGGAGTTTTACTGTTGTTGCCAAGGCTGGAATGTAATTGTGCGATCTCAGCTCACCGCAATCTCTGCCTCCCAGGTTCCAGTGATTCTCCTGCCTCAGCCTCCGGAGTAGCTGGGATTACAGGCATGCGCCACCATGCTCGGCTAGTTTTGTATTTTTAGTGGAGACGGGGTTTCTCCATTTTGGTCAGGCTGGTCTTGAACTCCCGACCTCAGGTGATCCGCCCACCTTGGACTCCCAAAGTGCTGGGATTACAGACATGAGTAACGTTCTATTTTTAGAATTAAAAACTGCTATGAACTAGACTTTCCAATTTTCAGGCCCTTGCCTGGGCTGTATTTCTAGTGACCAACTGGAAAAATAACTCTCATTCCGCATGGACATACTTGAAATTTGGCCAGTGGTTTTATAGTCCACTCCCTGGAGAACTGTTTCCCAAACAATGACAGGGCTGTGCTGTTAGAAGAATGTCATCCTGTAGTTTGCAGAGAGAATGTTAACCCTCCACAGTGCCAATCCCACTACCTTCAAGCCAGAGGGAAATTTGAATTGTATTGCTTCTCTCAAAGATTCAATGACAGACTTGGGGCTTTCTGCTAATGAAGATGATGAAACTTCAGGTCATGGAAATAACAAAAGTTGAAGTTTCCAGAAAAGAGTGCTGACTTTTTCGTGACTTTTTCCCAATGGCTTCTATTTCTAACAGGAATTATTAGCCATGATAGAAGAGAGGCTTGATCCTTTACTGTAAACAAAACTGGACATGAAATGTGCTGAATGGACCTGAATTCCTCTGACTAGATAGGAACCAAGCCTGCACTGGGAAAAGGTGGGATAAAGACATGGAAACTGACATCGGTGTGAGCATTAGGAGATGTATGTTCATAGTGGGACTGGTGATTCTAAAGCCGTTAAAGGGCATCAGTTTTGTGAGCCTAATATGATAATTTCGTACCTGGGATTATTCAAATTGTTTTGAATGTGCCTCCATTCCTAGGAGATGGAAACTGTACTCTCTTTCTGAGGATGACTCATCTCTTTAACCTCAGGTACATTCCATGAAAACGGGCAATGCCTCTGGAGGGCCTAGGGCCTGGATTTTCAAACTGCAGTGCATGGACCCTTGGGATTACACAGATTATGATAGATACACAAAGCTTAGAAAAACAGGGTGTATGTTTCCAAAACATTCACTTTACTTGCAGATAGGTGATTTAAAAAGAATGTTAAGATATATAATGTTTATGACCACTAAGTGTGTATTCAAAGTCTTTTCTGTATTGGGAAAATGTCCTACATTGTGAGCCCTGCCTTCATAAACTAGAAGCTGGAATTTCCTATTCCATCCTCCCTTGTAGCTGAGTTATAGGCTGGGTCTTAGGCAGTACCATGCAGACACAACCACTAAAGACTTCAATTTGGTCAAAAGCAATATGAGGAAGGAGCCTTGAGGAATCGGTTTGGGCAGCACTGTGACAAAGCCACAAGCAGCAGTAGCAGAGTCTCTGTATCCAGTCCCCAGTGGGATCAGAGCAAGCACCTCTGTCTGGGGCAGGCTGGGGTGTTTGTGTCCAAGGCCAACACCACTGGACATTTGCTGGGGCAGCCCCTGGGGACTGGCTTCATCATGTTTCCAGTACGTGGGGAACCCAATGCTTTAGATTTCCTAGAAGATCCACAGTTGCCCTTAAATTCTTGTTCTGCCTGAGCTACCTAGAATGGACTCCATTATTTTTAACCAAGAACTAACTGTAAATGATTCACATGAACATATTATGGAATCAAATTCAAGATTCACATCCATCTTAAAAATAAACGTTAAATGTCAATGAAATTTCACATTTGTGTTGGACCCTTTGGGCTAAACCTTTTTACATATTTTTTTGCTTGTTAGGGGCATTTTTGGTGGAAACATTTGAACATTTCTGGCCTGAGGTATATGCATATGGAAAAAAAGGAGAAATAGGGATTAGGTAGGACAAAGGGAAAAGTTACAGAGAAAAAGACAAGCAAATGAAATATTTGTGCACATAACTGCCTGCCTTAAAAAAGTCCAAGACATACATTATTCCATGTGATCCTCATGTCAACTTTGTTATTGCTCCCATTTTACAGATGTGGAATCTGAGTCCGCACAGAGAGACTATGGGACTTGCAGGAGAATATGCAAGTGGAAGACAGCAGTGGGCAGTATTGAAGCTGAGCCACTGCCATCAATTCCGATTCTTTTCCCACTCTGTCACGCAACTGAAGAGGTGCTCTGTTTTCTGGTCTTGTTTTTCCAAAGAGTACAGGAAACAAGCTTGAAAAGCAAGAATCAAAGTGTTTCTTTCCTGTCTCCCTATCTAATGTAACTTCTTTCTAAAACTTGGCCCCACCACTTTGTCCAGGTCAGTCTGACAGAGGTGGCTCTGCTTGCGCCTTGTGGGGTCACATATTGAAATCCTCCTCCCCTGAACAGCAGGCTTCGATGTCTGCAGCAAAGCATAAACAGCCTTTGGCCAGATGCAGCAGCTCCCGGGGTGCTGTTGGCTTTGGCTGGAGCAACCTACTCCCTCCTCCGTGCCCGTCCCTTTCATACAGTGTCACAGTGGCCTGGGTCTCACACACACTGGGCTTTTTCTGGAGTAACACATGCCAGAGGGGTCTGGAAATGTGAACTGGGCTGCTGAGAAAATATCATGACCTTTTTTAAAAAACATTTTAATTTTTATTTTAAGTTCCAGAGTACATGTGCAGGATGCGCTGGTTTCTTACAAAGGTAAACATATGCCATGGTGGTTTGCTGCACCTATCAATCCATCACCCAGTATTAAGCCCAGCATGCCTTAGCTATTTTTCCTAATGCTCTCCTCCCTCAACCCCACTGCCAGACAGGCCCCAGTGTGTGTTGTTTCCCTCCCTGTGTCCATGTGTTCTCATTGTTCAGCTCCCACTTATAAGTAAGAACATGCAGTATTTGGTTTTCTGTTCCTACATTAGTTTGCTGAGGATAATGGCTTCCAGCTCCATCCATGTACCTGCAAAAGACAAGATCACATTACTTTTTATGGCTGCATAGTATTCCATAGTGTATATGTACCACATTTGCTTTATGCAGTCTATCATTGATGAGCATTTGGATTGATTCCATGTCTTTGCTATTGTGAATAGTGCTGCAATAAACATATGCATGCATATATCTTTGTAATAGAATGATTTATATCCCTTTGGGTATATACTGAGTAACAAGGTTGTGGAGAAATAGGAATGTTTTACACTGTTGCGGGGAATGTAAATTAGATCAATCACTGTGGAAGATGGTGTGGCGATTCCTCAAAGATCTGGAACCAGAAATACCATTTGACGCTGCATGACCTTTTGGAAGCCAGTGTACCACCACATGGCCTGTGCTCACCGGGGCAGCTTGAGGCCAGGCTGGGAGAAAGAGAAGAGGAGACACTCAGCCCTCCTCAGGGACTGCACCCAGAGCTTCTGGCCAAGGGGCATTAAAGCCCAACTGGCACAGTATGTTCAGACCACTACAACAAAACACCATAAACTGGGTGGCTTATAAACAACAGAAATTTATTTTTCACAGTTCTGGAGGCTAGGAAGTCCAAGATCACCGCACCAGTAGATTTGGTGTGTGGTGAGAGCCCACTTCCTGGCTGATGGACAGCCAACGTTTTGCTGTGTCCTCACATGGCTGAAAAGATGAGGAGTCTCTCTGGGGCCTTATTTATTTATTTATTTATTTTTATTATACTTTAAGTTCTAGGGTACATGTGCACAATGTGAAGGTTTGTTACATAGGTATACATGTGCCATGTTCGTTTGCTGCACCCATTAACTCGTCATTTACATTAGGTGTTTCTCCTAATGCTAGCCCTCCCCCTGCCCCTACCCCATGACAGGCCCCAGGGTGTGATGTTCCCCTGCTGTGTCCAAGTGTTCTCATTGTTCAATTCACACCTATGAGTGAGAACATATGGTGTTTGGTTTTCTGTCCTCACGATAGTTTGCTCAGAATGATGGTTTCCAGCTGCATCCATGTCCCTACAAAGGACACGAACTCATCCTTCTTGTGGCTGCACAGTATTCCATGGTGTACATGTGCCACATTTTCTTAATCCAGTCTATCATTGATGGACATTTTGATTGGTTCCAAGTCTTTGCTATTGTGAATAGTGCCACAATAAACATACGTGTGCACATGTGTATAGTAGCACTATTTGTAATCCTTTGGGTATATACCCAGTAATGGGATAACTGGGTCAAATGGTATTTCTAGTTCTAGATCCTTGAGGAATTGCCACACTGTCTTCCACAATGGTTGAGCTAGTTTACAGTCCCACCAACAGTGTAAAAGTGTTCCTATTTCTCCACACCCTCTCCAGCACCTGCTGTTTCCTGACTTTTTAATGATCACCATTCTAACTGGTGTGAGATGGTATCTCATTGTGGTTTTGATGCATTTCTCTGATGACTAGTGATAATGAGCATTTTTTCATGTGTCTGTTGGCTGCATAAATGTCTTCTTTTGAGAAGTGTCTGTTCATATCCTTTGCCCACTTTTTGATGGGGTTGTTTTTTTCTTATAAATTGGTTTAAGTTCTTTGTAGATTCTGGATATCAGCCCTTTGTTGGATGGGTAGATTGCAAAAATTTTCTCCCATTCTGTAGGTTGCCTGTTTACTCTGATGGAAGTTTCTTTTGCTGTGCAGAGGCTCTTTAGTTTAATTAGATCCATTTGTCTATTTTGCCTTTTGTTGCCATTGCTTTTGGTGTTTTAGTCATGAAGTCTTTGCCCATGCCTATGTCCTGAATCATATTGCCTAGGTTTTCTTCTAGGGTTTTTATGGTTTTAGATCTAACATTTAAGTCTTTAATCTATCTTGAATTAACTTTTGTATAAGGTGTAAGGAAGGGATCCAGTTTCAGCTTTCTACATATGGCTAGCCAGTTTTCCCAGCACCATTTATTAAATAGGGAATCCTTTCCTCATTTCTTGTTTTTGTCAGGTTTGTCAAAGATCAGATGGTTGTAGATGTGTGGTATTATTTCTGAGGCCTATGTTCTGTTCCTTTGGTCTATATATCTGTTTTGGTCCAGTACCAGGCTGTTTTGGTTATGGTAGTCTTGTAGTATAGTTTGAAGTCAGGTAGCATGGTGCCTCCAGCTTTGTTCTTTGTGCTTAGGATTGTCTTGGCAATGCAGGCTCTTTTTTGGTTCCATATGAATTTTAAAGTAGTTTTTTCCAATTCTGAGAAGAAAGTCATTGGAAGTTTGATGGGGATGGCATTGAATCTACAAATTACCTTGGGCAGTATGGCCATTTTCACGATATTGATTCTTTCTGTCCATGGGCATGGAATGTTCTTCCATTTGTTTGTGTCCTCTTTTATTTCATTGAGCAGTGGTTTGTAGTTCTCCTTGAAGAGGTCCTTCACATCCTTTGTAAGTTGGATTCTTAGATATTTTATTCTCTTTGTAGCAATTGTGAATGGGAGTTCACTCATGATTTGGCTCTCTGTCTGTTATTGGTATATAGAAATGCTTGTGATTTTTGCACATTGATTTTGTATCCTGAGACTTTGCTGAAGTTGCTTATCAGCTTAAGGAGACTTTGGGCTGTGAGGATGGGGTTTTCTAAATATACAATCATGTCATCTGCAAACAGGAAAAATTTGACTTCCTCTTTTCTTAATTGAATACCCTTTATTTCTTTCTCTTGCCTGATTGCCCTGGCCAGAACTTCCAACACTATGTTGAATATGAATGGTGAGAGAGGGCATCCCTGCCTTGTGCCGGTTTCAAAGAGAATGCTTTCAGTTTTTGCCCATTCAATATGATATTGGCTGTGGGTTTGTCATAGATAGCTCTTATCATTTTGAGATACATTCCATCAATACCTAGTTTATTGAGAGTTTTTAGCATGAAGGGCTGTTGAATTTTGTTTAAGGCCTTTTCTGCATCTATTGAGATAATCATGTGGTTTTTGTTGTTGGTTCTGTTTATGTGATGGATTACATTTATTGATTTGGGTATGTTGAACCAGCCTTGCATCCCAGGGATGAAGCCAACTTCATCGTGGTGGATAAGCTTTTTGATGTGCTGCTGGATTTGGTTTGCCAGTATTTTATTGAGGATTTTCGCATTGATGTTCATCAGGGATATTGGTCTAAAATTCTCTTTTTTTGTTGTGTCTCTGCCAGGCTTTGGTATCAGGATGATGCTGGCCTCATAAAATGAATTAGGGAGGATTCCCTCTTTTTCTATTGATTGGGATAGCTTTGAAGGAACGGTACCAGTTCCTCTTTGTACCTCTGGTAGAATTCAGCTGTAAATCCGTCTGGTCCAGGACTCTTTTTGGTTGGTAGGCTATTAATTATTGCCTCAATTTCAGAGCCTGTTATTGGTCTAGTCATAGATTCAACTTCCTGGGTTAGTCTTGGGAGGGTGTATGTGTCCAGGAATTTATCCACTTCTTCTAGATTTTCTAGTTTATTTCCATAGAGGTGGTTATAGTATTCTCTGATGGTAGTTTGCATTTCTGTGGGATTGGTGGTGATATCCCCTTTATCATTTTTTATTGTGTTTATTTGATTCTTCTCTCTTTTCTTCTTTATTAGTCTTGCTAGCAGTCTACCAATTTTGTTGATCTTTTCAAAAAACCAGGTCCTGGATTCATTGATTTTTTTGAAGGGTTTTTTGTGTCTCTATCTCCTTCAGTTGTGCTCTGATCTTAATTATTTCTTGCCTTCTGCTAGTTTTTGAATTTGTTTGCTTTTGCTTCTCTAGTTCTTTTAATTGTGATGTTAGGGGATCAATTTTAGATCTTTCCTGCTTTCTCTTGTGGGCATTTGGTGCTATAAATTTCCCTCTACACACTGCTTTAAATGTGTCCCAGAGATTCTGGTACATTGTGCCTTTGTTCTTATTGGTTTCAAGGAACATCTTTATTTCTGCCTTCATTTCATTGTTTACCCAGTAGTCAGTCATTCAGGAGCAGTTTCCATGTCGTTGTGTGGTTTTGAGTGAGTTTCTTAATCCTGAGTTCTAATTTGATTGCACTGTGGTCTGAGAGACAGTTTGTTGTGATTTCTGTTCTTTTACATTTGCTGAGGGGTGCTTTACTTCCAACTATGTGGTCAATTTTGGAATAAGTGCGACGTGGTGCTGAGAAGAATGTATATTCTGTTGATTTGGGGTGAAGAGTTCTGTACATGTCTATTAGGTCTGCTTGGTGCAGAGCTGAGTTCAAGTCCTGGATATCCTTGTTAACCTTCTGTCTCATTGATCTGTCTAATATTGACAGTGGGGTGTTGAAGTCTCCCATTATTATTGTGTGGGAGTCTAAGTCTCTTTGTAGGTCTCTAAGAACTTGCTTTATGAATCTGGGTGCTCCTGTATTGGGTGCATATATATTTAGGATAGTTAGCTCTTCTTGTCGAATTGATCCCTTTACCATATTTAATCACCTTCTTTGTCTCTTTTAATCTTTGTTGCTTTAAAGTCTGTTTTATCAAAGACTAGGATTGCAACCTCTGCTTTTTTTTTGCTTTCCATTTGCTTGGTAGATCTTCCTCCATCCCTTTACTTTGAGCCTATGTGTGTCTCTGCACGTGAGATGGGTCTCCTGATGGGTCTTGACTCTTTATCCAATTTGCCAGTCTGTGTCTTTTAACTGGGGCATTTAGCTCATTTACATTTAAGGTTAATATTGTTATGTGTGAATTTGATCCTGTCATTATGATGTTAGCTGGTTATTTTGCCCGTTAGTTGATGCAGTTTCTTCCTAGCATCAATGGTCTTTACAGTTTGGCATATTTTTGCAGTGGCTGTTACTGGTTGTTCCTTTCCATGTTTAGTGCTTCCTTCAGGAGCTCTTGTAAGGCAGGCCTGGTGGTGACAAAATCTCTCAGCATTTGCTTGTCTGTAAAGGATTTTATTTGTTCTTCACTTATGAAGCTTAGTTTGCCTGGATATGAAATTCTGGGTTGAAAATTTTTTTCTTTAAGAATGTTGAATATTGGCCCCCACTCTCGTCTGGCTTGTAGAGTTTCTGCCAAGAGATCTGCTGTTAGTCTGATGGACTTCCGTTTGTGGGTATTCTGACCTTTCTCTCTGGCTGCCTTAACATTTTTTCCTTTATTTCAACCTCGGCAAATCTGACAATTATGTGTCTTGGGGTTCCTCTTCTCAAGGAGTATCTTTATAGTGTTCTCAGTACTTCCTGAGTTTGAATGTTGGCCTGCCTTTGTAGGTTGGGGAAGTTCTCCTGGATAATATCCCAAAGAGTGTTTTTCAACTTGGTTCCATTCTCCCCGTCACTTTCAGGTACACTAATCAAGCATAGATTTGGTCTTTTCACACAGTCCCATGTTTCTTGGAGGCTTTGTTCATTTCTTTTTACTCTTTTTTTTCTAACCTTGTCTTCTTGCTTTATTTCATTAGTTTGATCTTCAATCACTGATGCCCTTTCTTCCACTTGATTGAATCGGCTAGTGAAGCTTGTGCATGCATCATGTAGTTCTCATGCCATGGTTTTCAGCTCCATCAGGTCATTTAAGGTCTTCTATACACTGTTTATTCTAGTTAGCAATTCGTTTAATCTTTTTTCAAGGTTTTTAGCTTCCTTGCAATGGGTTTGACCATCCTCCTTTAGCTCGGAGAAGTTTGTTATTACCGACCTTCTGAAGCCTACTTCTGTTAACTTGTCAAAGTCATTCTATGTCCAGCTTTGTTCCCTTGCTGGCGAGGAGCTGTGATCCTTTGGAGGAGAAGAGGTGCTCAGGTTTTTAGAATTTTCAGATTTTCTGCTCTGGTTTCTCCCCATCTTTGTGGTTTTGTCTACCTTTGGTCTGTGATGTTGGTGACCTAGAGATGGGGCTTTGGTGTGGATGTCCTTTTTGTTGATATTGATGTTATTCCTTTCTGTTTGTTAGTTTTCCTTCTAACAGTCAGGTCTCTCAGCTGCAGGTCTGTTGGAGTTTACTGGAGTTTCACTCCAGATCCTGTTTGCCTGGGTATCACCAGTGGAGGCTGCAGAACAGCAAATATTGCAGAACAGCAAATATTGCTCTCTGATCCTTCCCCTGGAAGCTTCATCTCAGAGGGGCACCCGTCTGTATGAGGTGTCAGTCGGCCCCTACTGGGAGATGTCTCCCAGTTAGGCTACACAGGGGTCAGGGACCCACTTGAGGAGGCAGTCTGTCCATTCCCCGAGCTGAAACACTGTGCTGGGAGAACTACTGCTCTCTTCAGAGCTGTCAGACAGGGACGCTTAAGTCTGCAGAAGTTTCTGCTGCCTTTTGTTCAGCTATGCCCTGCCCCCAGAGGTGGAGACTACAGAGGCAGCCGGCCTTGCTGAGCTGTGGTGGGCTTTGCCCAGTTCGAGCCTCCCTGGCCACTTTGTTTATCTACTGAAGCCTCAGCAAAGGCAGGTGCCTCTGGGGCCTCTTTTATAAGGACACTAATCCTATTGATGAGGGCTCCACTTGCATGGCCTAATAATCTGTTCCAAAAGGCCCCACTTCCTATTACCATCACCTAGGGGGTTAGCATTTTGACTTATGAATTTTGGGGGGTCATAAACATTCAAACCACAGCACAAAGGCTTTTTGTGAGTCGAAAAGAGAAGGTGGAAAGGAGATGAGGTGAGTGATGATTCGAGTGTCCAAAACTCTACTGTTAATAATTATGTCGACCATTCATTGAGTACTTACCATGTGCCAGACTTTCTGTTGGGCACTTTACACACTCATTCAGTCTTCAACAAAACCTGGAGACAAGTGTAGGGAAAAGAAAGAGAGATCAGACTGTTACTGTGTCTATATAGAAAGGGAAGACATAAGAGACTCCATTTTGAAAAAGACCAGTACTTTAAATAATTGCTTTGCTGAGATATTGTTAACTTGTAGCTTTGCCCCAGCCACTTTGACCCAACCACTTTGATCCAATCTGGAGCTCACAAAAACATGTGTTGTATGAAATCAAGGTTTAAGGGATCTAGGGCTGTGCAGAACGTGCCTTGTTAACAAAATGTTTACAGGCAGTATACTTGGTAAAAGTCATTGCCATTCTCTAGTCTCAATAAACCAGGGGCACAATGCACTGCGGAAAGCCGCAGGCACCTCTGCCCTTGAAAGCGGGGTATTGTCCAAGGTTTCTCCCCATGTGATAGTCTGAAATATGGCCTCGTGGGATGAGAAAGACCTGACCATCCCCCAGCCCGACACCCGTAAAGGGTCTGTGCTGAGGTGGATTAGTAAAAGAGCAAAGCCTCTTGCAGTTGAGATAGAGGAAGGCCACTGTCTCCTGCCTGCTCCTGGGAACTGAATGTCTCGGTATAAAACCCGATTGTGCATTTGTTCAATTCTGAGATAGGAGAAAAACTGCCCTATGGTGGGAGGCGAGACATGTTTGCAGCAATGCTGCCTTGTTATTCTTTACTCTGCTAAGATGTTTGGGTGGAGACAAACATAAATCTGGCCTACGTGCACATGCAGACATAGTACCTTCCCTTGAACTTAATTATGACATAGATTCTTTTGCTCACATGTTTTTTGCTGACCTTCTCCTTATTATCACCCTGCCCTCCTACTACATTCCTTTTTGCTGAAATAATGAAAATAATAATCAATAAAAACTGAGGGAACTCAGAGACCGGTGCCAGTGCAGGTCCTTGGTGTGCTGAGTGCCGGTCCCCTGGACCCACTGTTATTTCTCTATACTTTGTCTCTGTGTCTTATTTCTTTTCTCAGTCTCTCATCCCACCTGACTAGAAATACCCACAGGTGTGGAGGGGCAGGCCACCCCTTCAGACAAACATTATTATTATCCCTGAGGGTTTCAGATGAAGATCCTGAGGCTTATGGCATTTGCCCAGAGTCACACCAGTAAAGAATGACAGAGCAGAGATTTGAGAACAGGTCTTGCAGATGACAAAAGCTATATTAGATTAAGTTCTCAGCCTTTTGAGTTCTCATTAGATCTTCTAGAACAGAGTAGCAGAGTCAATTGAAAATCTTTTGTCTCCCCACAATTGTCTGAGTATTAAGCATCTAAATCCAGGTGGAACTTATCAGCGAGACTACTGAGTCGTCAGCCACAATACTATTAAATGTGCTTTGAGAGCTCTGCCCATCACTCTATAGTTCCTGTAGGCTCCCAAGCTGTCAACAGATTAACCACATTCATACCAGACAAACCTGGCTAGTTGGATTTTATTTCATTGTCCATACAACACCAAGTCAACATGGGCTGGTACTATTTCATGCTTACTTTCAAGACTGGGTTATGGTCTCACGTCCTCAAACCCTTTATCACGCTGTAGGTGGAAGGGGGAGTACTTTTCGTCATTGTACATGGATTTTTTTTCTCCACACCCCACCCTACCCACCCCATCCTAAGGATTATCTTTCTGACTTACATGGGAGGAGTTGAAGTAGATTCAGAGAAAATATCATTCTCTTTTGTTTGTCAAAAAAGAAGAGTGCCAACTTGGAACCTCCTCTCTTGAGATCAGTTCATCTCTTTGTCCCTCAGCCTCAGAAGAGGAAGTGGGAGAGGGATTTTTCATATAAGACATGCAAATGGCCTAGTTCATAGGTCTCAAACTACATGCTATTTATGGAGCCAGACAGAAATCCAGACCATCAGGTTTACAAATATGTGGCCAAAGCATACATTGCTAATCAATCACAGCACTTCTCTGCACCAGGATGTGGCTCTCAAATGTTCCTGGAATGCTGTAAGCAGTCATTACCGATCAATCAAGAAAACGCAAGAGAAAAAGTATATTTTAATGAGAACCAGTCCTTGGGCTTCTTATGGATAGGAATCCTACCTTATGAAAACATTTGCTCCCTGCTCATCATAACCTTACATAAAGTAATTAGAATAGCCCTCAATGTTTGTCGAATGCATAAATGAATAAAATAACAAATTAATGTAGCTATTTAGACAGATGTTACTAAGTCTCTTTCTGCTGGGCGCCATCTTCTCCTCCTGGCATTGGCCTTTGACTAAGATGCTGAAATCATCTGGGTGCTGAACTTGTACTTCATTCACAGAGATCCTCTCTTGCTGCAATAGCTTTTATTTTTATTTTTTTGAGATGGGATCTTGCTCTGTCACCCAAACTGGAGTGCAGTGGCATGAACATAGCTCGCTGCAGCCTCCAACTTCTGGGCTCCAGCAATCCTCCCACCTCAACCTCCCAAGTCACTGGGACTACAGGTGTGTGCCGCCATGCCTGGTTATTACTTTTTTTTTTTAATAGAGATAGGATCTCACTATGTTGCCCAGACTGGTCTCAAGCTCCTGGCCTCAAGCAATCCTCCCACCTCAGCCTTCCAAAGTGCTGGGACTATAGGTGTGAGCCACCACACCCAGACTGCTGCAATTGTGTTACTTTTTTTTTTTTTACACTAATCTTAATGCTGTGGAGCTTGTGTCTCAGCATCCTATGGAGCTGTTAATGAAATAATCCTTTCTACCTACACCTTGCTGTACCTTCAACTGTAAGAGTCAGACAATAATCTATTGAGCCTAAGCCAGAGGACCCATTAGAATGACAGACACCGGGGTGGATTTTCTCAGCCTCTCTATGACTAAGTCTTTGTTCCCTGGCCAGCCTTCTCTCCTTGACTTGTTCTTGCCTTGGGACGTTCTCTTCCTGGAGGCACCGCATGCAAATAGCCTTCTAACAGACCTGTCCAATCAGTTTCTCAGAGCTTCCTAGTCAGATTGAATGTCAACAGTGAACACAGTTTAAGCCCAATCTATGAGCCTTCCCTCTTTACCCTTACATGAAGAAGACCATTTTTACTAGTTATTGCTAAATAACAAACCACTGCAAAATTTAGTGACTTAAAACAACAACCATTCCTTATTTCTCATAATTCAACAGGTCAGCTGGGTGATTCTGCTGATCTTGGCTGTACTTACCTTGTGCTGTGGCCAATTAGTGAAGTGATAGGGAACAACTGGTCTAGAATGGCCTTGGCTGAATGTGGCTCTCTTCCGTGTGCCTCTGACTTCCTTCCAGCAGACTAGCCTGGGCATGGTCTCATGATGAGGGCAGGGCTTAAGGAGTGCAAGCAGAAATGAACAAGTGTTTTTCAAGCTTCTGTTGGGGGTTAAAGCAAATTACATGACTAAACCAAGAATCAATGTGGGAGGGTACTACCAAATGGGTGGCCTCAGGGGAGAATGAAAAACTGGGGCTGTTAATGCAATCAACTTACCTCCCCATGAAAGGGAATGTAACTTCATTAGTGCAAAACATTTGAAGTAGACCCAGTCCCTCTCTTATGATGGGGAAAGTTTCAAGCCAGTGACAATCATGCTTCAGATGAATGTCTCAAGATCAATAGCAATATCTCAAAACCTATCGTAAGCCCTCAGTTGAATCTCTCTGGTAGTGAGCCATCTTCGGCCTTAGTCAGTCTGACAGGTGTCCCTCTAGAGCCTCAGCAGAAAAAACAAGAATGAAGAACTTTCCTGGATAGCCCAAGCTGCCTTTAAGGTCCTCAGTCACTTCCTGTCTGTGTCTCAAAAGTACTTCCTTTGTATCCACAGTGACACAGAAAGCTGACCTCCCATTGTTCCCAGACTCTTAGCTCTTGTACCAAACTTGGCCAGCTCAATCTGGATATCCCTCCACTTGCTTAGATTTCCACAGCAGCTGTCAGCATCTGGTGGTTTTGATGCTGTGGGTACCAGGAGTGGGAGTGACGATTCATTTTAGTGCTTCCAGAAGCTTACTCCTATCTGGTTCCAGCTGCAAGTCTTCAGCCAATGCAAGTTCTCAGCCTCAACCTCAGCAGGGAAAACATTCAGAAAACTCAGATGATTTTATCTTTCTAAATGCTTCATTCCCCTCACTCCCCCACGGAACAGCTGAGTCTTATTGGAGATTTGATCATTCTCACGGGATGGGCTTGATGGCCCTGCTAGTGTGATTGTCTGTAGCAAGATTGCAAATTGGCAATCACCTTTTGGGAAACATTTCAACTGGAGAGCTCTGAAAAAAGTAGTTCTTTGTAGGTTTCTCACTTTTGGGTGGGGTCCTTGGTTCAAAGATAGACAGTAGGATTTTTTAAATCTCCTGCTTCTCAGGTGCGCTGAACCAATTCCAGTTGCCTTTCCCACTAAAGGGAAAAAGATGTCAACTCACGTGTCTTCACACAACACTCCAGGTAATGACTTTAATTAATAAGATTTAGCAACTGAAATGAAAACTATTTACCATCTTGGGTCAGACTGGACCAAAGATTCTAAGGTAGAAATGAATAAACCTAGTTGTTATGGGTTGAATTCTGCCCCTCCAAAATTCATAAGTTGAAGTCCTACTGCCAATACACCAGAACATGGCCTTATTTGGAAATAGGGTCTTTGCAAGTGTGATTAGTTAAGATGAATTTATAATGATGTAGGGTGGGCCTGTAGTCTAATATGATTGGTATCCTTATGAAATGGGGAAATGTGGACACAGATACACAGAGGAGAACATCATATGAACATGAAGACAGGGATCTATAAGCCAAGGAATGTAAAAAATCTCCAGCAAACCAGAAGCCAGGGAAGAGTCATGGAACAGATTCTCCCTCACAGCCCTCAGAAGGAACCAACCTGCAGATACCTAGATCTCCAACTTGTAGACTCCAGAACCGTGAGACAATAAATTTCTGTTGTTTAGGTCACTCTGCTTGCTGGACTTTTTTTTTTTTTTTTGAGACAGAGTCTTGCTCTGTTGCCCAGGCTGGAGTGCAGTGGCGTGATCTCGGCTCACTGCAAGCTCCGCCTCCTGGGTTCACGCCATTCTCCTGCCTCAGCCTCCTGAGTAGCTGGGACTACAGGTGCCCTGTTTGCTGTACTTTCTATGGCAGCCCTAGAAAACTAATACACAGGTCAAAGGGAAGCTTGCCTATGGGGTGCTGATTATTTCTAGGAGGCTTGAAGAGTCAGGGAATTTTAACAGAAAAGTCAACATGGAGACCAGATAGACAAGTTCTTTCTCCTCAGCCACACATACATTTTACAAATAAAGAAACCAGAGCCCAGAGAATTTGCAGGCATTGATCAAAATCACTATGCCAGCTGAAGTCAAAGCTGAGATTTAACTGACTTTTGACTGTCAGTTCCCCAGTGCCAAGTTCCATACACACTTTAGTCATTTGCTTACATATCTTTTCCAATTTACCATGATGCCCTGAGAGCAGGGACCACAGGCCTGGAATCCAGCATGGTGCCTCACCTATAGCAAGCCCTAAGTAATATTTGTTAATAATAGTTAATATTTCCAGCATCTACCACAAGGGTAATCTTCATGCTGACCCAAGAAATGGTGCTTTTCCAAAAGCAACTTTTATAACAGACAGGGAAGAGAAAGCAAGGCGTTCTATGTGTCAGGCTGCAGACAGCAACTCCCAGTGGACCTCAAGTAATCAAGACCTGTCCACAGTCAGCCTGGGCCAAGCGGCCTCTTCTGCTGACAATATGGTGCTCAGAGAGGAGTAAGGCACAAGCAATGCCTGCCAGCCTCCTTCCAGCTCTTGGCCATCTCCTTCAGCAGCTACAGATTTATGTCTATTCAGCAACTGAGGGTCTTAGATGCTTTTTAAGGGCAGGGACCTTCTAATTTGTCTGTATATTTTCCATACGTCCTGGGGCCCAGGGTTTGGCTCACATCATGGCAGATGTCCAGTGAATGTGTGTTGGCTTGGACCAATCTCCTATGCAGTCGCCTAGCTGTTGAGCAAAAAGAAAGAAAAATTTACCAGGTATTAAATTGCTAAAAATATACCTTTGGGGGAAATCTCATGCCTTGTTATTTATAATTCTTCCTTCGAAAACTGGAACAGTGTTGAAAAGAAATCATCAAAATGATACTTTTCAACATGTAAAATGTTTGCCCAAGTTTAGAGAACAAAGCTTCAGTCAGTCCTGTCTCTGCAGGAAAATCCCTCATAAGCCACATTTACGATGTAAATTTTACATTGTGCTTGATTTTCCATAATAAACAAGTGCCTTTAAGAGCTGAGGTGTGAAACCCATTTTATACAGACAGCAAGTTCTAAAGATTGTGATTATATCAAATATATTTATGAGGTGATGTTATACTGAGATCAAAATCAATTTTTCATGTTTTTATGGTTGGAATGGATTCTGAGGAACAGAATGCAATTTAAAAAAAATTGAACTGATAGGAAATCAGAATTGGCTTCATTCATGACAGTTGTGCAAGACCTGCTTAGATTGGAAAGAGGGAGTCACTAGAGGCCATTTGGTCCAGGACCAGAGCTGGCTACATAATTGTGGGACCTAAGTGCAAAGTGAAAATGAGGCCTAGCCATGGCAGGTAAGTTAGTATCTCATTCCTACAGCCTGTCTCTCCTCAATCTACAGTGCCCCTACCAAGGGATTGCAACCTCCACACCAGGACACACCTGTTACCTGGATGGGAGTGGGTGAGAAGGCCCCATCCAGTTGCCTTCCAAATATACCACCGTGCTGCCAGCCCAGGGTAGTGACAACACTGCCATGCTCTTTCCCAGGATGCCATAGTGTGCATACCCAGCAGAGCCTCTTCTCACAACTGCTCCCAGGCCCCTGCAGAGGGTGTGGGCAGAATGTTGCCTCCCTGTCTGCCAACCTGACCTAGTAGCCACCCTGAGGGAAGGGTAGCAAGTGTCATGGAGCAGAGAGTGGGGAGTAGGTAGAGTGGAGCCTGGGACACTAAGGGCCCAAACAGAGGGTGGGTAGGAGGCAGGACCACGAGTCAGCTCCCTTGTCCCATGAGACTCCTCTTACAAAATACACATTGAAAGATAAATTAAGAATTGTGCATTAAACCCCAAGCAAGGCCTTCTGAGCAGAGATCCCTGTGCAACTGCAACTGCACTGGTTACCTGCCCATGAATCTAGCCCTGCCTGGGAAACTTGCATAGGTGCTCAGTTTTTCAAGTGGGCTTCAGTATACGTGTTGGTCACATGCTGAGTGTGCAATGATTGGTTCAATGCTATATAAGAGCTTAGCTAAATGGGTTTTGTAAGATCCTTGGTGGGATTGCAGGGGGCAGGGTGCGGTTAGGAATGCTTTTATTCTTGTTTCTCTCAAAGCACTCAGAAAGGTGCTTTCGACCATAATGCACTAACAAACATCTCATGAATCATTTAAGTCACAAATTGAGATGCTGAGAGATAAAATATTCTGCTACACATATGTTGAGTTGAACCCCAGTTTTAATTGCTGCAATATAGACTTTCTGACCAAGAACCTTTGAGCATCTCTGGTAGAAGGAGTAACTTCAAGGGGCAACACGGGAGAGGAGAACAAGAGGGAGGTTTCTGAGAAAGATGTTTGCTGGCTCAGAATCTCAGCTCACATCACTAATACATATGCATCATAAAGCAATTTCGATTCTTCAGGGAGAATTAGGTAATGATGTACACTTGGAAATTATAAGAAAAATGGAGCCACGCCTTAAATGTTGTGGTTAAAGACTAGAAACCACAATCTCTCAGCCCCTTACTATGGGGACTCCTTGAATAACAGAATCCTCTCCTGACTCCATGAATAATTGCCTGGAAGAGGGAGCAGGAGATGAGGGCTTTCCATTCAGTACATTTCAAATACCTATCCGGTGGACTCACTGGCTTCCTGCTGTTTGAAATCCTCATGCCAAACGGCTGCTGGGAGAAGTCACGAAGCCATGGATGGAAATAGCCCTGCCCACTGGGAGAAAGAGGATCTTGGAGGGCTTTCTTCTCATCCTCTTACAAATACCAATGAAGCATTTTTGCACCTCTGCCAGTTGCTATGGATACCAAGTGGGGAACACACGTAAACATTCGGCATGCGTGAGACATGCTGAGTTCCGCCAGTGCAAATGTGGTTCCTCTTCTCCTTAGCTTGTCCCCTTTCTGGCATAGAGCTGCAGCTTGCAGCCACATCAGTAAGCCCTGTGGTTTCAGGCCTCAGACAGCAGTGGCTCATTTTTAAGGAACTCAATTACCATGAGCCACTGGGAAATACCCTACATTTAGGGTCATGAGACTTGAATTTGAAATACTTTCCTGCTAGTTCTTTAGTAGTAGAAAGTCACTCCACCTTCCTGAGCCTCCACCTTCTTATCTGCAAAACAGGGGAAAGAAAGAGAAGCAACTCACATGGGGAGGAGAGGGAAAACAGACACGACAGTCTCCGTAAAGATGAAAGCACTCAGCGTGCTTGGGAGTGCTATTATGTAATTACTGGATGTTCCCAGAGGCTTGTCAAACTGTGGTTGGATTTTGACATTGGCATGTGGAAACGGGCCTGTTCACCTTCAGAATTAGCAGTTAGACCCACTGCTCCCTCTTAAGGTTTGGTGTGGATGCCTCCATCCCAAAGAGAGGTTAGAGGAGGAACTCCGACCTTGGAGCTTGCTACTGGCACCTTACCTCCCAATTTCTCGGGGCCTCTAGGCCAGCAGAGGCCCCATCTCACAGCCTTGCATCCAAATGAGAGCAGAACAGCTCAGCCGCCAATCTCTTCCTACCTGTGAAAACACCCAGGTGTTTTCTTGTTACATAAATGCACGCTCAAGGTGAAGAAGGCAGCAGATCCAGCAGCAGGAACCTCCCTAAAGAGGCGCAGAGGGCCAGGGAGTGTGTGTGGACAAGCCCTGGTGTGCATTCCAGAGGCAGCCCCTCTCCAGCTCCCTGTGTGGCTTCTTTTGGGGTGTGGGAGGAGGGGCGGAGCCAAGGATTGGGTGTGGTCCTCACTGGCTGACTGTGGCTGCCACCCACCGTTGGAGAGGTCTCAGAAGGTTCCTCCCTATCTCCGTGGTAACCTGACACTGTGCTGTGGTGAGAAGAGGAAACTGCAAACAGAGTTGGCTCCTTCCACCAGACCGGTTCCGGAGTTCTAGATTTCTGCTTGTGGTTTGTCAATCATTCAATCAGACCTAACAGCAACTCCAGATTGTGGCTGTCAGAAGCCGTGGCCTCGCATGCCTTTCTTGGGCAAAACCATCAGTCCACCAGGGCAGGCTGGACACATGGAACCTCCGACTCTCCCCTGCCCAGCCCAGCCCTTGCTCCGCTGCTGAAGAGCAGAACTCACCACGTAGGAATGTGAGCAGCCAGGATGGGAGGGAGGTGAAGGATGAAAGGCGAGCTGGGGCCAAAGAAGAGCCCAGCCAGGTCAAGAATTCCCCCAGTTCTCTTCCTTTGACACTCCACGCCCCAAATCGCACATCTGGGAGGAAAAATGAATTCCATATATATTTCAGAATTTCCATGAAGTTGAGAAGGGAGCACTATGGCATCTTGCAGGTTTTTCTGTTTTGTTTTTATTTTGGGGTTTTTTTGAGGTGGAGGCTCACTGTGTCACCCAGGCTGGAGTGCAGTGGTGCAATCTCCGCTCACTGCAAGCTCCACCTCCCAGGTACAAGTGATTCTCCTGCCTCAGCCTCCTGAGTAGCTGGGATCACAGGCGCACACCACCATGCCTGGCTAATTTTTGTATTTTTAGTAGAGACAGCGTTTCACCATGTTGGCCAGAATGGTCTTGAACTCCTGACCTCAAGTGATTCACCTGCCTTGGCCTCCCAGCATCTTGCAGATTTTTGTTTGTTGTGTTTGTGGTTGCTTTGCCAGGAAAAGGAGGAGGTGAAAAGGGAGCCTTGAGGGAGAGAAGACATGATATTGACCATAACAGGTAGGAGGGGCTGGTGGGAGCTGGGAACATTCATTTGTTTAATTAGTCAGTATGATGTGAGTAACCACTAAGTACCAAGCTCTGCTTTAAAGGTTGAGGGGACAGCAATGAAGACAACAGGCAGAAGCTCCTGACCTCATGGAGCCTCCATTCTAGTGGCAGAGGCAGGCAATAAAAGTCACACATTTATTTTTTTTATTATACTTTAAGTTCTAGGGTACATGTGCACAACGTGCAGGTTTGTTACATATGTATACACGTGCCATGTTGGTGTGCTGCACCCATTAACTCGTCATTTACATTAGGTATATCTCCTAATGCTATCCCTCCCTCCTCCCCCCACCCCAAAACAGGACCCGGTGTGTGATGTTTCCCTTCCTGTGTCCAAGTGTTCTCATTGTTCAACTCCCACCTATGAGCGAGAACATGCAGTGTTTGGTTTTTTGTCCTTTCGATAGTTTGCTAAGAATGATGGTTTCCAGCTTCATCCATGTCCCTACAAAGGACATGAACTAATCCTTTTTATGGCTGCATAGTATTCCATGCTGTATATGTGCCACATTTTCTTGATCCAGTCTATCATTGATGGACATTTGGGTTGGTTGCAAGTCTTTGCTATTGTGAATAGTGCCGCAATAAACATACAAAAAGTCACACATTTATTTAAACAACAAAAATACAAATAAGTAAATGATATTATGCCCACACACATATACATGAAGCAGAGCAAGAGAGTGGAGGAGAGTTTGCAATCCAAGACAGGATAATCTGGGGAGTCCCCACATTGAAGGTGGCATCTGGGTTAAGTTTTGACAGAAGAGGATGTGAGCTGTCACAGTGTCTGGGGAAAGAACATTCTGAGACCAATCAAGAGGCCACTGAGGCTGAAGCAGTAAGTGAGGGGGTGGGAAGTGGGTGAGGCTGGAGTGTGAAGTGCCAGGTCAGGGAGGGCTGTGAGGGCCACTGGGCTTTTCCTCTGAGTTAAATGAGGAGCCACGGGAGGTTCTTAAGTGAAGAATGGACACGATTTGATGTCTCTTTGAGGGTCACTTTGGCTGCTGCATTGGGATGGGGGGTGCTGCTGAACCTCTGAAGTCTGATTTCACTGTCAAAAAGGGGAACTGGAGCTGGGAGCAAAGCTCACGCCTTTAATCATGCCTTGACTCTTTGGGAGGACAAGGTGGGAGGATCACTTAAGCTCAGGAGTTTGAGACCAGCTTGGGCAACATAGTAAGACCTCATCTTTACTAAAATTAAAAAAAAAAAATTAGCCGGGCACGGTGGCACATGCCTGTAGTCCCAGCTACTCAGGGGGCTGAGGTGGGAGGCTCACTTGAGCCTGGGAGGTTGAGGCTGCAGTGAGCCCTGATGGTGCCACCACAGTCCAATCTGGGTGACAGAGCTAGACCCTGTCTCCAAAAAAAAAAAGGCTGGGGGAAGGACAGGAATTGGAAAGTTTTAGAGAGGTTGAAGACCAGAGTGCCACAAAAACTTTCTCTTATGTCATCAGGACTGATAGAAACTGGAAATACTTTGGGTGTATTCAGTGTTAATTAATGGTGTCCACACACCCCCTAAAATCATCTTGGTTATCACCAGTGGTTCATTTCCCACTGCTTGGAAAATGTGGTCTAGAGAAAGACCAAACGTTCACCACACAGAGAGACTATAATTTTGTCTGCCCGTGGAGGTTCCCTTCAGGTGGCTGTTACTCAGATGTGACTTAAGAGACCCTAAGTTTGACCCTCTTAACTGTATAGCTTGGACAAAAATTCAAAATGTAAGCTGTTTTATTCAAATGCAGTGGGGTCACTAATTGATTCACACACACTCAGCTGTGCAAAAATATGCAGCTTCTTTGTTTTCTGTAACTGATCAAATCTTCCTCCCTGTGCACCCTTAACCCTGTGGAGTAAAGAGGAAAAGAGCGGACTTACACCATCAGGCTATCTTGGTCTCTTCCAGCATCCTTAAGTTCCCCAACGTTAGCACCTGTGTCTATGGTTGGTGGGCGTGGCATTACAATGTGACTATGCATGTGGGAATCAGTATGGCAACATCTGGGTTGGTTTAGGTCCTATGCTAGTTCCCCTGAGGTGACCCTGGTTTAGGCCCTCCACTGGCATGCAATGGCATTCATAGCTGTGGAACACTGACAATGTCATTGCCCCTAGAAATCAAAGTCCTTGATCTCAGTGGCTTCTACTTCCCAACCTCAGGGCTCTACATTTTCAGCAATCCCCCTTGAATTTCCCTGACCTTTACCGGGGCCTGTAGAAACATAGGGAAACATCACATTGCTGTCTATGAAGGTTCCTCTGTCTGCTAATGCTGCACTATCTCATTCAAGCCATGTTAGACATGGTGCCAAGACAAATACGGGGCTTCTCCTAGGTGCTTTCAGCCTCCTCCAGGCCATGTGTGGGAAACCACGTCACTCGCCCAATGTTCTTAGGTTCCTAATACCTTTCTAAATGCTTCTATAGCCCGCCCCCAACAAGGCTTGACCCCAAGGAAGAGTGGAGGCAAGACCCTAATATTTGAAGGTCATACTCTGCCTCTATTTCTTTCTCATTCACATTCTCTCTTGGGCAGGAAGTACTGAACTTACCCTTTTGTCCCCTTCCTTTCTGGTAAGAACTTTCCCTGTAAAATATATTTTCTTTTGTTAAAATGG
This sequence comes from Symphalangus syndactylus, assembly GCF_028878055.3. Taxonomy (NCBI): domain Eukaryota; kingdom Metazoa; phylum Chordata; class Mammalia; order Primates; family Hylobatidae; genus Symphalangus; species Symphalangus syndactylus. The sequence continues at coordinate 21,267,837 of NC_072428.2, forward strand.
CACCCGTTCTGCCTGCTTTCTTGAGCCATGATAGTGTGTCAGATGTGCTCTCAGGGAAGTGGCCAAGGAGGTAGAATTAGGAAAGCAAGAGGTTTCTTGGGTGTCTTAGTTCTGGCTGCTATAACAAAGTATCACAGACTGGGTGGCTGAAACAACAGAAGTTTATTTTTCACAGTTCTGGAGGTGGAAGTCCAAGATCAGGGTGCCAGCATGGTTGGGTTATGGTCAGGGCCCTCTTCTGGGTTGCAGATTCCAACTTGTCATTGTATCCTCCCACGGTGGAAAGAGTGAGAGAGCTCTATTTGGTTCTTTTTTATAAAGGCACCGATCCCATTCATCGGTGTATAGGGCTGTACACTCATGACCTAATTATCACCCAAAGTCCCCACCTGCTCATACCATCATCTTGGAGGTTAGGATTTCCACATATGAATTTAAGGGGACACAATCATTTAATCAATTGCATTGGGAAATGAAGACAAAATGGGGAGGAAGCAGGATTGGACTGCAAGAGCCTCAGAGCTCAGTGCAGACCTGACAAAGTTTTGGCTCACTTCATGGGTATTTCGAAAACAAATATTGCTCATTTGAGGAGCTCCATGTTGAAAGAAATGGCCAAGCCATAGCAACCCCTCTGTGCTCAGCCCTTCTCTGGGGGCTGCCCAAGAAGAGGATGGCCTTAGCTTCAAAGATGAGACAATGCTAAGGTGCTAACAGCTGGGGGCTGCAAACTAACTGCACTCCTTACAGCTGAACAGCAAGTTCTTTCTCAGAGGGAGATCCACATGGGTGCCTCCAATACTGTTACAGTGGTGGAAAGGTCACTAGAGAATGATTGGTAGGGAAGAATAATGAAAATCCCATCAGTTTAACATTTTGTAAGTGTTTTTTACATATTACCCAAGCTTTTAAAGTCATCACTGAGCATAATCTTAGCCCACATCCTCTTCACTGCAGGTGAGGTTTATCCACTGTGACCACAGCATACAGCAAGTACACGGATTTGACTTCTCTTGAACTTTTCCCAAGAACATCTTCACAGAATATAGTGCTGGGATGATGCCTGAAAACCATGAGCGCGGTCCTCACAGAGTCTTCTGCTTTTTATCTGAGAGATTTCCATGAAACCCAAAAATCTCCATTTTAATTTAATGTTTGGAACCAGAAAGTGCCCAGCAGTTAATCTAAACCCATTTTTACCAAGACAGCATTCTGTGTACTGCCCGGGAAATGTCAATGGTTTGTTGATACCAAATTAACGATGCATATCTCTAGCAAAGAAATCTCCAGTGAGTCAGAAACCAATCGTCGAACTGTCTGTTCACCAGGTTTCCTTCCTGTGAGTCACTTTAAGAAGGTAGACTTCTTCTTTCTCTGTTTCCAGCCTTTCTCTGGTTTAATCAATGAGAGTTAAAGCCATATGATAATTCTTGGAAGTATTGACAGATGTGACTGGACAAGGCTTGAAATGGAAGTGATAGAGAGGAGATAAAAGGAGGTGGGAAAGGAAGTATATAGACAGAGGGAGAAACAAAAAGGACCAGAGGTCTAGAAATTTCTTACTGCCCCAGAAGGGGCCGGGCGCGGTGGCTCACGCTTGTAATCCCAGCACTTTGGGAGGCCGAGGCGGGCGGATCACGAGGTCAGGAGATCGAGACCACGGTGAAACCCCGTCTCTACTACAAATACAAAAAAATTAGCCGGGCGTGGTGGCGAGCACCTGTAGTCCCAGCTACTCCGAGAGGCTGAGGCAGGAGAATGGCGTGAACCCGGGAGGCGGAGCTTGCAGTGAGCCGAGATTGCGCCACTGCACTCCAGCCTGGGCGACAGAGCGAGACTCCGTCTCAAAAAAAAAAAAAAAAAAACAGAAGTTAAAACATTGTTTTGTTAATCATAATTTATCACAAAGGTGGCCAGTTTCCGGGGAATTGTGTTGCCAGACAAAATGCAGGACTCTCAGTGAAATTTGAATTCCAAATAATAAATAATTTTAGTATAATAATGTCCAGTGCAATATTTCAGACAAACTTACATTAAATTTTTTTCTTTGTTTATCTGAAATTCAAATTTAACTAGGTGTTCTGTATTTTTATTTGCTAAATCTGACAACTATATCTGGGAGATATTTTAATTTCCACTGCACTCCTTTTGTTGATGAGTGTGATGAGCTACCATATTGAATAGGAAGTAGAGAGGATAGTGCCATCCTCCTATTGTCTAGCAGAAAGATCCAGGTTATTCGGACTTGATAGTTCCTTACTCCCGGGGCAGTCTCTGCCTTCCCAGCTCCACTCAGCACTGAGCATTTCAAACTGACCATTGGCTGAAACCCATCAGCCAATCATTGAAACTGGACTTGCTGTCCTTGCTTTGGAATTGTCTATATCTATTATAAAGTGTGCTTGGATTTCACAAGCCTAATGAGCCTCATTCTTGCCTTAATCCTCCCCATGTTTGTCCAGTCAATAGGAGTTATCTTTTGCTTTGGTTTCTGCCTATACCTGGGTCCTGGACTCTAGACTATTCAGATATGGTCTTGACATCCTGCCTAAACCTTGCCATTTCCCTCTTTTCAGTGGTTTCCCTCAGCCCATGACAAACATATCACTTGGAAACACAATACTGACTCCAAGCCTCACCATCTTCTAGAACAGAGGTTGCCAAACATTTTCTGCAAAGGGCCAGATAGAGTATATTTTTGGCTTTGCAAAGCCTGCAGTTTCTGTCACAACTCCTCAACTCTGTCATTGTAACACGTGAACAGACATGTGCTTCTGTACAGCATTATATATAAACAAATAAAGCCGTGACAGGTCACGGGCTATATTTGGCCCAAAGGCCATAGTTTGTTAACCTCTGTTCTAGAAGATCCTGGGATCTTGCCTTTTTGCCAAAAAGTTTCCACTTAGATATAGATGCTGGCCTATTAGCTCAAGGAGCCACATATTGTTTACTTAATGTGATGCTGATGGCCTCTCTATGACTCCATCAGAGACCAGTCCTATTTTAGTCTTGGCAACCTCATCTTGGGCTTGGCAGTTCCCAGCTTTCTTCTCTTCCCTCTACCAGCTTCTGAGGTCCCTACATGACTTGATGATGAGCACACTCAATAAGCCAACTTCTACTTGTTTCCACACTATAGCTAGGATCCACTAACCCCTTTATTTCCACAAATGCTACCTTACTTTGAGACTTAGTTGCCAATGCTTTGGATTGACTCTGTCTCATCTTTGTACTTCTACCTGAGAAATCTTCAACTGCGCATCACTGCTGATATGATTTCCTTTGCATAATAAGTCCATGAAACTACCCACCAGTGCTGAGAATGGTTTGCCTTATAATAGCTATGGATTTAAAGAAAAACCCTTCTCTCTCAAATGATTAAAAATACCTTGCAGTAGGACAAAAAAACAAACACCACATGTTCTCACTCATAGGTGGGAATTGAACAATGAGAACACTTGGACACAGGAAGGAGAATATCACACACCAGGGCCTGTTGTGGGGTGGGAGGCGGGGGGAGGGATAGCATTAGGAGATATACCCAATGTAAATGACGAGTTAATGGGTGCAACACATCAACACGGCACATGTATCATATGTAACAAACCTGCATGTTGTGCACATGTACCGTAGAACTTAAAGTATAATAAAAAAATATATATATATAAAAATACCTTGCAGTAACCAGGCAAAGGTAGTACACGGCTATAGGGATACATGTAAAGCGCTTTAGCATGAAGAAAAATCAACATTATGAATTGTATTAATGTTGTTCTTAAAAGTAATTCTACGACCTTAGAACGACATTGCTATGGTGTTAAAATGCAAAGCAGATTTTATAAACAACTAAATATGTGTATGAATACATCCATTTATTCACAAGGGCAGGACTTTGGAACCTAATGAATGAAATTCAAAAATAAAATTTTAAATTAGGAAAAAACAACAATTTTGAAACCAAGTCCACAAAAACCTATAAAAATAATGTTGATTGACTCTGGCTACTGTTCTGGGTCAGTGTGACCACTTTGACTACACATCCTTTTAAGGGATAAATATTTCTCACAAAAGTTAAGTGCAATTGACGGCTTTGTAAGCCAAATCCCATTTTAAATACAGAGAGCTCATTTTTTAATTTTGGAGATGTCCTTCCCTCATTTTAAAAAATATGTTTTTAATTTATTTTCTTACATTATAACAGATTTTCAATAGCCATTATATCTCTAAATTGAAACTCTCTATACCTTCCTAGGAAGAATCTGTTTTGAGTCAACTGAACTCCTCCAAACCAGTCAACTATTATAATTTAATTATGATGACTTTGGAAGAAATCTAAAACCATCAGATATTTACATTACTGCCATTTTGTGGTTTGATCATAGCTAATTGCATTACACCAGTGCTCCGCAAATACTGGTGAATTGAGGTAAATGGCTATGTAATAATTGTGATCAATGGTCAAAACTTTATTAACACACTTTTTAACAGGTGTATTTGGGATAATCATTATACAATAGACTGCACATATTTAGAGCATACAATCTGATAAATTCTGACATAAGTATAAACCCATGAAACAATCACTACCTTCAAGATAATGAACATATCCATATACTCTAAAAGTTTCCTTATTCCCCTTAGTAATCCCTCCCTCTCATGCCTTCCCATTCATTCCCTGCCCCATCCCCATGTAACCACTGATCTGCTGTCACTATAGATTAGTTTACATTTTCTAGAATTTTATATAACTGGAATCCCACACTATTTACTCTTTCTTGTCTGGCTTCTTTCATTCAGCAAAACTATTTTCTCCATATTAACATGTGCATCAATCATTCATTCCTTTTTATTGATAAGTAATATTCCAATTTGTTTGTTAACTGTTTAAATACAGTTTGTGCATTCATCTGCTGATGGGCTTTTGGGTTGTTTCCAGTTTGGGGCTATTAGAAATAAAGCTGCTATGAACATTCATAAATAAGTCTTTATATGGTTGTATGCTTTCATTTATCTTAGGTAAATACCTAAGAATACAATGACTGGGTAGTGTGTTAGATATGTGTTTAACTTTCTAAGACACAGCTGAACTGTTTTCCAGAGTGTTTGTACTACTTTACACTCCCTCCAGCCATATCTGAGAGTTCTATATATGAGAATCCCAGCTCTCCTACATCCTCATTAACATTTGATATGGTCAGTCTTTTTAAATTTTTGCCATTCCAATATGTGCCCATATTAGATATTTCTGATGTAGTTAGGCTTTGTGTCCCCACCCAAATTTTATCTTGAATTATAATCCCCCAGGTGTTGAGGGAGAGATCTGGTGGGAGGTGATTGGGTCATGGGGGTGGTCCCTCTCATGCTGTTCTCATGATAGTGAGTGAGTTCTCACGAGATCTGATGGTGTTATAAGTGTTTGATAGTTCCTCTCTTACTCACTATTCTCTCTCCTGCTGCCACGTGAGAAGGTCCAAGCTTACTTCCCCTTCGCCTTCCAACATGATGGTAAGTTTCCTGAGGCCTCTCCAACCAGGCAGAGCTGTGAGTCAATTAAATCTCTTTCCTTTATAAATTGCCCAGTCTGGGGTATTTCCCTACAGCAATGTGAGAACAGACTAATAAAATTTCATTATTACATTTCATTATGTAATTTGCATTGCCCCAGTGACTAATGGTGTTAAGAACTTTTTCATGTGCACATTTGACTCTGATGTGTTCTTTGGTGAAATGTCTTCCCAAATATAAAATTTTTTAAATTAGGTTTTTTGTTTTCAGTTTTGAGAATTCTTTATCTATTTTGGATACAGATATCATAACTATATAATTTGCAAATATTTTCTCCCAGTCTGTAGCTTGTCTTTTTATCTTCTTAACAAGGTTTTTCACAAAAAGTTTTTTAAATTGCTGATATAGTCCAGTTTTTAAATGTTTTCTTTAATAGATCATGCTTTTGGAATTCTTTGCCTAGTTTTAGATCCCAGATATTTTCTCTTCTGTATTTTTCTGTATGTTTTATAGTTTTATGTTTTATATTTAAATCCATAATCCATTTTCAGTTATTGTATAAACTATGAGACTGAAGTTGAGGTTGTTTTTTTGTTTTGTTTTGTTTATGCTTATAAGTGTCCAATTGTTTCTGCTTTTTGAAAAGACTATCCTTCCTCCATTGTATTGCTTTTGCACCTTTGTCAAAAATCAGTCACGCATCTGTTTAGGTCTGCTTATGGGTTCTGTTTCTTTGATGTGTGTGTCTGTCCCTCAACCGTGTCACACAGTTTTGATTACTATAGCCAGATAAATAGTCTTGAATTGCAGTAGAATGATCGCTGCCACCTTATTTTCTTCTTAAAAATTATTTTAATTAGTTATGTTGCCTTTTCATATAAATTTTAAAATAATCTTGTCTGTATTTACAATATATCTTGCACGGTCTTTGATAGGAATTGGGTTAAACCTGTATGTCAATTTGAGGGTAACAGACATCTTTACCATGTGAAGTTTCCGATGCATGTGTCTGTCCATTTATTTAAGTCTTCTTTAATTTCTTTCATCAGGCTTTTGTAGTTTTCAGCATACACTTCTAGCAAACATTTTGTTGGATTTACACATAAGTACTTTACTTCCTTTTTAGCAATTGTAAATAATATTGTATAGTTAAATTTTATATCCACATGCCCATTGCTCGTTTGTAGAGATAAAATTGTCTTTTATTTTTCTTTTCTTCCCTTTTTTCTTTTCTTTCTTTCTTTTTCTTTTTTTTTTTTTTTTTGAGACAAGGTCTCACTCTCACCCAGGCTCAAGTCGCAGTGGCACAATTTCAGCTCACTGAAACCTCTGCAACCTCTACCTCCTAGGGTCAAGTGATCCTCCAGCTCAGTCTCCAGAAGTAGCTGGGACCACAGGTGCATGCAGCCACACCTGGCTAATTTTTTGTGTTTTTGTAGAGATAGGGTTTCACTATATTGCCCAGGCTGGTCTCAAACTCCTGAACTTAAAGCCATCTGCCTGACTTGGCCTCCCAGAGTGCTGGGATTACATGTGTGAGCCACCACGCCCAGCCAAACTGGCCTTTTCTATGTTTATCCTGTATCCTGTAACCTTGTTGAACTCACCTTTCAGTTCTAGGAAGTTTTTGTAGATTCCCTGGCATTTTCTACATATACATTCATGTCATAAGGACGATTTTACTTCTTCCTTTCCAATACATAGGCCTTCTATTTCTGTTTTTTAGGGTTTTTTGTTTGTTTTTGCCTTAATGCACTCACTAGAACTTACAGTACAATGTTGACTAAAGATGATGTTGAATAAGGGTGGACATCCTTGCCTCCTTCCCAATTTTAGGGGTAAAGCATTCAGTCTTTCGCTATTAAGTATAATGGAAGCTGCAGGTATTTTGTAACTGCTCTTTATTAAGTTGAAGAAGTTTCCCTCTCTTCGTGTTGTTCTGACAGTATCATGAATGGGTATTAAATTTTATCAAATACTTTTTCTGCATGATTTTAATATGCTCATGTGATTTTTCCTTTTTAACCTGTTAATATGATAGACTACATAGATTTTCAAATACTGAAACAGCTTTGCATCTGTGGAATAAATCCCATGTGGTCTAATCTATAATTCTTTTTATATACTGTGAATTCTATTTGCCAATATTTTGGTAAGGGTTTTTGTATTTATATATATGAGAGATATTGGTCTGCAGCTTCTTTGTTTGAGCTGTCTTTCTCTTGTTTTGGATCAGGGTAACACTAGCTTCAGAAAATGAATTAGAATGTGTCCTCCCACCTCACTTTTTCTACTTTATGGAAGTTATTGTTATTCTTTTTCAAATGTTTGGTAGAATTCTTCAGTGAAATCATCATCAATGTGTGAAAATTTCTTTGAGAGGAAGTTTTTATTTTAATTACTAATTCAATTTCCTTAATATTTATAGTGCTATTAAATTATCTATTTCATATTGGATAGTTGTGGTAGTTTGTGTTTTTTGAGACTTTGGTCCATTTCATTGAAGTTGTTCAATTTATATGTGTAGAGTTGTTCATAGTATTTCCTTATTGTCTTATTTATTTATTTATTTATTTATTTATTTATTTTGAGATGGAGTCTCGCACTGTTGCCCAGGCAGGAGTGCAGTGGCGTGATCTTGGCTCACTGCAAGCTCTGCCTGCCGGGTTCACGCCATTCTCCTGCCTCAGCCTCCCGAGTAGCTGGGACTACAGGCACTCGCCACCACACCCGGCTCATTTTTTTGTATTTTTAGTAGAGACAGGGTTTCACCATGTTAGCCAGGATGGTCTTGATCTCCTGATCTTGTGATCCGCCCACCTCGGCCTCCCAAAGTGCTGGGATTACAGGCGTGAGCCACTGCACCCAGCCCCTTATTGTCTTTTTAAGTCTGCAGGTTTTATAAAGATTTCTCTTGTTTCATCCCTGATACCAGTCATTTGTGTCTTCTCTATTTTTTTCCTTATCAGTCCTACTAGAAGTTTGTCTATTTTATTGATCTTTTCAAAGAACAAACTGTTTCAGTGATTTTTTTCTATTGTTTTGTTTTCCTCTTCATTAATTTATGCTCTTTATTATTTCCTTCTTTCTGCTTGCATTGTATTTATTTTTGTTCTTTTTTATTGAGATGGGGGTTTAGATGACTGATTTGAGGACATTTCTCTTTTCTAATGTATGCTTTTAGTGCTATAAATTTCCCTCTCAGTACTGCTTTGGCTGTGTCCCACAAATTTTGATACTTTTTATTTTCATTTTCATTCGAACAGTTTTTTTAAAATTCTCTCGAGCCATCCTTTTTGATCCTCTTTCTAAATAACCAGGTTTATTTAAAAGTGTGTTATTTAGTTTTCAAGTGTTTGGAGAATTTTCTGTAACTTTCTATTGTTTTTAATTTCATTCCATTTGGGCTAGAGAACACACTCACTATGATTTCAATTCTTTTTAATTTGCTAAGTTTTGGAGGTTTTTTGTTTGTTTGTTTTTATACACTAGGATATGGCTTATCTGGCTATATATTCTGTAAACACTTGAAAAGAATTTGTATTCTGCTGATATTTGGTAGAGGGCACTATAAATGTCAGTTCCATCCTACTGGTTGATGATGTTGAGTTCTGTTGAGTTCTTCTACATACTTGCCAATTTTTTGTCTAAGTAGTCTATCAATTGTTAAGAAAGGAATATTACAGTATTCAACTATCATTGTGAATTTGTTTCTTTTTTTAATTCTATCAGGTTGGGTAATTTTTATTATTCCCTCTTCTAGTTCACTGATTATTTCCTCTTTCCTCTTTATTCTGCTGTTTAGCTCATCCACTGACTTTCTACATCAATTATTGTATTTTTCAGTTCTAGAATTTCCATTTATTAACTTATTCCTTCTATTTCTTTGCTGAGACTTTCTATTACTTTCCTGAGACATTCTAGTTTTACATTTTTCCCAAGTATGTTACTAATTGCTCCTTGAAACATTTTTATGAGGGCTACTGTAAAATAATTGTAGATAATTCTAACATGTCTGTCATCTTGATAAGGGCATCTATTGTTTTTGTCTTGTTCCATTTGAGATCCTGGTATGATGAGTGATTTTTAAATTAAAACCTGAACATTTGTGGTATTATAAGACTCTGGACTTTATTTAAACCTCTGTTTTCACTGGCTTCCTCTGACATTGCTCTGGCAAGGGCAAGAGGATCACCCCTCATTACTGCCATGTGGGGATAGACGTTCATGTTCCACATTTAACCTCTCTGGACACTCAAGGAAGTTCCTCATTACTGTTGGATGGGGGTCAGTGTTTTGGCTCCCCAGTAGGGCTCCACTCATACCTCCCTGGCTGGAAGGAGTAGGAATGCCTTATTACCGCATCTCCCATGGCCTCCACTGATGCCATGGGGAGAGTCACACTACTGCTGTGGCAAAGGTCCTGACCCTGCACTAGGCCTCCTCTGACGTGACCCTATTTGGGGAAAGAGGGAGGGAGAGGCACCTCTTCACTGCTGGATGGAGGTAAAACTCCAGGCTCCCACATAGTCTCCACTGATACGGTGGTGTGGATACTTCTCACCAGGCAGGAATAAAGTCCTGATTTTCTATTCAGCATTTTCTGACACCACCCTGGAGGAATGGTGGAGGTAAGAAATAGTGTTGCAGCCCTTATTACAGCCTAATTAGGGTAGAAATCTAGAGTCCCCATTAGGCCTTTCCTGATATGAGTGGAGATGGGGCTACAGTGTTTTTCTCATTGTTGTTGTTTTGTTTTTCCCTGTTGTGTCTGACTGGAGTGGAGTGGTTCTGGTCTAAAAGTCCTCTGTCTTGCTGGGCTACTCATTTCCTGTTCCTTGGCTAAAGAGAACAGTCTTTTGTTGTGGCTTTTTTTGCCTGTGCTCATTGGCATTTCTAGGTTATCATCTTCCTTATTCCCCAGTCTGGAATAGCTGCGGCAAAAAGAAAGCCCAGGAACCCAGGGAACTCACCACTGTTTTGTTCCATGGTCCCTAAGTCCCAGCCAATCTACCTTCTTCTCTTCCCTTTAAAGCCTTTCTGCCTTTGTTTTATATATAATGTCTAAAGTTTTCCATTGTACTTAGAGGGAAAAAATAGGAAAACGTGTATGTACTACACCTTCTTTGAAGCAGAATCACTCATTTGGTTTTTAGGGAGTTATTCTCAAATTTTATTGTGAAAAATAGTATGTTCCAGGAAGCAATATTTTTGTCCCAGGTTTAAAAGAATTAAACACTGACTTCTGTTTTCTTTTCTTTCTTTTCTTTTTTCTTTTTTGTGTTTTTAGCACAGGGTTTCACTATATTGCCCAGGCTGGTCTTGAACCCCTGGGCCCAGGCAATTCTCCCACCTTAACCTCCCAAAGTGCTAGAATTACAAGAATGAGACCCCATGCCCTGCGGAGGCTTCTGTTTTAAAAGCAAATAGTTAATTCCCAGTTTACTAATCTTTCTTTTTCTCTAATAAAGCTTTCATATTGAGTTTTCTTTAAGTATTATATACTTGTACCCAAAAAGAAAGTCCTCTCAACAACAATATATTATAGGAGGTCACTTAACAACTGCATAATCATTCCCCGAGAAGGTTCTTTAAAATTAGTTTGACCATTGTGGAAAACAGTGTAGTGATTCCTCAAAGACCTAAAGACAGAAATACCATTTGACCCAGCAATCCCATTAGAATATCCAAAATAATATAAATTGTTCTACCATAAAGACACATGCATGTGTTTGTTCACTGCAGCACTATTTACAATAGAAAAGACATGGAATCAACCTAAATGCCCATCAGTGATAGACTGGATAAAGAAAATATGGTGCATATATACCTTGCAATACTATGCATCCATAAAAAAGAAACAAGATCATGTTCTTTGCAGGAACATGGATGGAGCTGGAGGCCTTTTTCCTTAGCAAAATAACACAGGAACAGAAAACCAAATGCTGCATGGTCTCACTTATAAGTAGAAGCTAAACGATTAGAACACATGGACACGTAGAGGGGGACAACAGACACTGGGGCCTATCAGAGGATGGAGGGTGGGAGGAGGGAGAGGATTAGGAAAAATAACTAATGATTACTAGGTTTAATACCTGGGTGATGAAATAATCTGTACAACAAACCCCCGTGACATGAGTTTACCTATATAACAAACCTGCACATGTGCTCCTGAACTTAAAATAAAAGTTATTATAATAATATTAATAATAATAAAACAACTATTGGTAAAATTAAAAAAAAATTTTTATGTGATAACTGTTGTTCAGACATGGGATCTTCCCCAGATGAAGTAGCATGTTCCAACAACAGCAGATTCTAGATGAGATTCTAGGTGGCCAGGAAATACAAGATGATATTTCTATTAAGACACAAAATTGTTCTATAGTGGAACATCAGCCCCTCTGATTTCCCCAAGTGGACTGTCCACTGGCTGCTATATTACCTACAGTGTCAGTAAGCTCTTTTCCCATTTCTTTCAACAACAGAGCTTATCAGTCCAACCTTGTCTTAATTACTTGCTACCAAGTTTTCACACCTAGAGGCACAACTATGTACTAACGAAACTTTGGGGTCAGATGAATTCAAATTTGAATTGTATGACTGGTCTCACTCCCACTCTTGTGGCTAGAGATGGGCTAGATCCTGTGACTGAGCAAAAGGAGAGAGAGAGGGAAGTGGTTTCTCTCAAAGAGTGCTGAGCAGATAAACACAAGCCCATTCTGTACTAGATCAGGAGAGAGAATGTTGGTTCAAATCTAAGATGCAGAGCAGGTTGGTTAAGGACTAAGTTAGCTGATCATTTCCTAAGACAAGACTAGGACTAGCAGCAAAGGTGGTATGGATACTATCAAGATGAGAGGAGAAGTGGACAAACTGAAAACTAGTTCAAGGTCTAACTTTACAAACATGACCTACTCACTGTGGCATCCCTCTTATGCTTAGCCCGATGTGCTTTGGTAGAGGAAGCACCACCCATATGAGTCTGCATTTGCCAATGGTGCCTTAGAAGAAAGGGAAAGAACTGGAGCAGGTCAGCAAGTCCCATGCTAATGGGATTCATGTCAAGCTGGGTCAAGTTGGGGTGTAGATCTCTCATTGAGAGCTAAAGCATGGCGCTAAAATAAGGGAAAGCAGAGCCATTGAAAACAATCAAATCTGAAGAAACCAGAGGATGGAGATGGAGGCTGTAGAACAAGGTGGGAATGGAAGCTGGTGGAGAACAATAAGGTAAGGACCTGATCAAATCCCTCAACTATCAGGGTTTGCTGCTGGTTTGAATCTGTGGACAAGTAGGACTATAAATGTGGCTTGATCTGGTGGGACAGTTTAAAAGCCCTGGAACAGGAAAAAAAAAAAAGAGAGAGATATACTTTACAGACCACCTTTCTACCCTAACATAGGAAAGCTTTAGTTTCTCTTTCTTATCCTGGTTTACCCAAGAATGAACTTAATGGTTCCCTGAAAAGGATATGTACACTTTCTGTTGATCTAAAATCAAGTCAGGTTTAGATAAGTCTCTAAAGAGCCTTTGTCACACTTAGAACTCCAACCATGTGCAGTCAGATTGGGGAGGCTAGGGGAAGGCAACTAGGGTTTACAGGTCTCTCTAAAATATGATCACTTACCCTTTCCTCACCAGGCAGAGCCTTAGTTACCAAAGAGTAGGAAAATGGCCACGTGTCTGGGTTGCCACAGAAGAGGATTTGTGGCTTGAATCCTATTAAGAGGAACTGAGAAATCATAAGCCTATGGTATAGACTTCATTCTCTTAGTCCAGGGAAAACAATTTAAGAAGGGCAAGTATCAACCTCCATGCCTTTATTTGGACCTCCCAACATCTCTTTCAGGTAGATGACATGATCCACTTCTCCCCAGACAAGTGCCTAATAGTGAGCTTTAGACCATTCTCTCAGGTACAATGTCACAAAGACCTCCCCAGACATGGAAAAGGGGATGGGGCAAGGAGAGAACAGCTGTTGAGTAGACAACCAGTAGTGCCTGTTGCTGGGGCGATTGGGCTGTCTTTTTGATTTATTTCCTGAATAGAGGCAAACCCACATCATTTGAAAGGCATCTTAGGAGATGAAATCTGCCTCCATGAGATCATGGATATTGTTGATGTCCTAGCTCAGGAGTAAGCAATTCCATTTTAAACTCCTGCTGTGATGTGACTCTCCAAAAAACATTTCCTAAGTTACATGTAAAAGCAAGTCATTAAAAAAATGCAGCTTGCTTTTATTTCTATGTTTAGCCTGCATTTCATCAAACCTCACCCTCTGGGCTAGCAGCCCACAAATATCTCATAGCACTTAATAAAGTGTGTAATGATTTGATGAATTTGTTTATTTCTCTGCCTCTCCCTCCACCTTTACTGTAAGACTCATCTATCTTGTTCACCATTCTATCTGAAGCATGTAGCACCAAACCTGGCCATAGTAGTCATTCAATAAAAAGGCTGAATGAATAAGGGAATGAATGAAAATTTTGGATTGGTAAATTGCAAGGCCTCTCTTTACAGCAGAAGAGACACCTAGCACTAGCAACATCTTCACCAAATTTTTATTGAACACAAAGGAGTATTTTTAACGCTTGCCCCTGTAGGTCCTGCTGAGGATCCCTGGTGCCCAGCAGGGAACACCGTGAGGAGGAGGATTAAGAAAGGCACCCTTTCCACTGATTTGCATCGCCATTTGTACATGGAGTTTTGGCTACAGCAAAATCCGTTGCTATCTCACCAGCTACAAGAAGCAAAGAAAGAATTGCAATTCATTTTTGTGCTCTAGGACCTGGTTGAAGGTAAGAGAAAAGAAGTCTTGTCTTTCCAATTCTCCAGGGATCTCAAACTCCCCCTTTTTTATTGCTGTGTACCAAGCTCCCCGAGGTGACTTAAAATGAGCTCCATCCTGAAACAGATGAAACACTGGCTGCATAAATACTGCCCCAGCGTTAAGATGTATGGTCTTTGGACCACTTTTCCTCCTGGGCAGAAAAGCAAAGTAGAGTCTCTAGTCAATGTGAGAGGATGAAAGAATGGGAGGGCTTCAGACAGGTACTAGCCAATCGAGGCTCTGATGATCATGGAATATCTGTTCAGAAAGAAGGAAAAAGGGATCAAGCTGAGAGTAGGAGGGCATGGCAGGGAAACCAAGTGTATGGAAGAATCCTTTAAAAGAATGACAACGAAGGTGGGGAAATGAGTGAGTATTTTGACAGCAAGCCGGGGGACCAGAAAGTTGAGTACAGTAAATGCTATCTCTGCTGCTATTGTTTCTCCAGCTTCTCTGCTCTTCCATGGGTGCTTTCTGTGGCTGGGATTCCCTCAGGTGAGTCCCGGGAGCCTGAGTGGTGACACAAAAGCTGAGGAAGATAGAAAACCTGGGAGGTATTTCAAGAGCTTCTTCCCCCACACTCTTCTTCATCTCCTCCTGCAATCTAGTTTCAGGACTAAAGATCCACGGTGGAAAAAGATTCAGATTGCTGCCTTCCAGGGCCCCAGACAGCCAATTTTTGTCTTCGCACAAGCCATAAAATCCTGTATGGTTTTTATTAACCTCCCAGCAGGGGCCCTGCTCATTTGATGATTCATTATAAGGGGAATGGAAATCGTTAGAAAAGATTTTCAGCTAATGGGTAAAATGAGTGGGGCAGCTCCTAGCCAGGCTGCTGCTGCCTCAGAGTTCACTTTCTTTCAGTGGTCAGTCTCTGGCTCAGTGTGGAAAGGACAACCTGCTTGCCTAGAGACCAAGCTCTCTTCTGGGGAGCAGAATACCCTGGGCTGGACTAGCATAAGCAGGCTGAGGGTGCTTGGAGAGCCAGTAGAGGCATGAAGAAGCTTGTCTTCTAGGTTGCTAGTTCAAATCTCAGCCTAGCTGAGGACAGGGAGAGGAGATGTTCACTGAGGATGTATGCTTGTTTCCCTCACAGAATGGTTGGTCTCCAGTGAGGTTCAATTTCTAGGACATGGTGTTGCCTCATTTATCCTCACACCTTATGGAATCAGCTATCCGGGACAAGGCAAAATGGGGCCAATTCCTTCACCATGAGGATATTCTCTTCCTGCAGCGGAAGCAGGATTTAGGGCAGGGCTGATCTCAGAGGACCAAGGCCCGGATGACTTCTCTTTTCTGTCTATATCCTCTCCCAAGGTGATCTCATCCAATCCCATGGCTTTAAACACCAACACCCAAATTTATATCTTCAGTCCTGACTTCTGCTTTTCAACTTCAGCTTCATTATCTACAATTGCTTCCTTATCATCTCCATTTGGATATCTAAACATGTGCAAACAGCCTTCTGGAACCTTCTACTCACACCTATTCTACCCACATCTCAAGAACGTCCTTCTTCTAGTTGCTCAGGCCAAAAACCTTGACTCCTCCGTTTGTCTCACAACCCACCTCCAAAGTGAGTCATTTGTCACTACCATGAAACACATCCAGCTCTCTGCCATCTCCACTGCTATCCCCTGGTCCAAGGCACTGCCATGTCGCCTTTGTCACTGTCATGGCTTCCTAGCTGGCCTTCTTGCTTCTGCCCCACCTGTCTTCTGTCTATTGACACCCAGCAGCCTGGGTGACTCTTAACATTTAGGTCAGGTCATGTCACTCCTTCCATTCAGAACCCTCCAGCACCTCTCATCTAACACAAAGGAAAAGCCAAAGTCCTTACAATGGCCACAGAGGCTCTGATGATCTGCCCTGGCCCTTCCCTGTCTGACTTCATCTCCCATGGCTCTCAGCTTTGCTTATTCCCCTTCTGCCACTTTGACCTCCTAGCTGTTTTCACCTCAGTTTCTCTTCAAGGGAGTTCCCTCCCGGATATTCATGTGGTCACTCGGTCTTTTCCTTCAGGTCCCTTGCCTTTGGGTGAGACCTTCCCTGACCCTCTTCCATACAACAGCAAAATCATACCTCTGGAACTGGTCATCCCATCACTGCAGCATAAAGAATTCTCTGTGGCATTTCCTCATCGTTCATGTATGCTTTTATTCTTTTTTGTGATGGTCAGTCAAGTGTGGCCATAAGAGGAGACACAAGAGAGGTTCAGGGAAACAAAGTTTATTTACTCACAGGTCCTAGAGACAGGAGACACACCTCTTCATGGAGGACCACATGGGGAAGCCCTGGGGCAGTCAGGAGGCAGAGGATGGAAGAAGGAGAAATGCACTAGGCCAGAGCCTTTTGGGGGCTTTCCATGGGAAAGGCAAGCAAGGGGGGTAAACTGTTCAGAATTGGCTAGTGTGACTCTTTCCAGCAGGCTTTAAACTCTAGGGGTGGTGCCTAGTTGCCTGATACCTGGCTCTGGGATGATTAAGGCAGATGGATATTGCCTCTTGGGGGTACATGGGCAAAATCAATGAGCTATAGCTCTGGATTCATTAGTTTTCATATCAAAAGCTTATGTCAGATGAGCATTTTGCTACCCCTTAAAAATCAGCTAGGCCTAGGAGGGACAGTCTCTCCCCAGCTAGAACAGTTTTTAAAGATGTCAAAGCATCATAATATATAAAAAATTAAAAATACTTACAATACAGTGTATTCTCCATCTCTACCACAATGTAAGTTCCATGAGAACAGGGACTTTTTCTGTTTTGTTCACTGTTCTATCTGCAGTGCCTAGAATAGTGCCTGACATACAATAGTTGCTTAATAAATATTTGTCAAGTGAATGAATGAATGAATGAATGGATTTCTAATCTCCCCCCACCCTCTGATCCCAGGAGCACTACTGTTTCTGGAGCCACCATTTCAGCTTCCTTAAAAATGAAGGGAGGGCGAGGTTTGATAGTTTTATTTGAAGGTAGAGCTTTTAATGACCTTATAAGGACAACATTAAACTTAAAAAACATCTATCAAGATCCATTAATTTTTTTTTCCATTTTGCCTGACTCATTTGATGAGAACAACAAGTTCACATGCAGTGAGGAATTCAGATGTAGGAAGGGTGTCAGAAGCAGGGCGGGAGAAACATTTTATTGTTTAGTGAAATACGGGTCACCCTCTCCTGTTTCATTTTTTCAGATAAATCTTTTTTTCTTTTCTTTTTTAAAGTAGAGAATACATACAGAAAAGTCCACAAACCTTAAGTGAATTACTGATGAATTGTTGCAAAGTAAACACACCCATAGAAACACCACTTAAGTCAACAAACAGAACATTGTCAACACCCAGAGCACTCCCTGTGCCTGTTATGGAATCAGATGACATGTATTCTTCTGTAACTAGCTTCTTTCATTCTACATGATATTTATGAGATTCATCAATGTCATGCGTAGCAGTGGTTAATTTATTTTCATTGTGTACAGTATACCATTTTATGAATATACCACAGTTTACCTGTTCTATTCTTGATGAACTTTGGGTTGTTTCTTTCTGGGGCTCTTATGAATAATGCTGCAATGAATATTTTTGTGCATGTCTTTGATGAACACAAGCTCTCATTTCTGACAGATATATACCAGGAATGGATTTGAAAGGTTTTGTACAGACTACATTTAGGTTTAGTAGATATGCCAAACTTTTCCCTAAATGATTGTTTTATTCTAAGTTCTCACCAATGAGAGTTCCAGTTGTTCCACATTCTTACCACCATGTAGTATCATCTGAAATTTTAATTATTTTCATTCTTGTGGGTGTATAGTGATACCTCAATATGATTTTCATTTGTATTTCCCTGATGACTAGTGAGATTGAGCACCTTTACAGGTGTTCATTGGCCATTCTATTTCTATGAGGTGCCTGCTCAAGTCTTTTGCCTGATTTATTTTCAATTAGGCTGCCTGTCTCCTTTTTTTTTTGTAGAATTATTTAATTTCTTAATTTTTTAATTAGAGACGGGGTCTCACTATGTTGACTAGACTGGTATCAAACTACTGAGCCCAAGTAATCATCTCACCTTAGCCTCTCAAAGTACTGGGATTACAGGTGTGAGCCACCTCACCTGGCCTAAGAGTTCTTTATATATTCTGAATGTGAATCCTCTATCAGTTATATGTATAGCGAATCTCTTTTCTCACTCCATGACATCTTTTAAAACATCTTCTTAATGGTATCTTTTGAAGAACCAACATTTTTAATTTTATGGAATTTAATTTATAAATATTCTTCTTTATAATTAGTACTTTTTTTGTGTCCTTTTTAACAGTATTTGCCTACCCTTAGGCCAAGAAGCTATTCTCCTATATTAGCTTCTAGAAGCTTTCATATTTAAAACTGCAGACCAAATAAAATTGATTTTCTTTTTTGGTATGGTGTGAGGCAGGGGTTGAGTTTCATTCTTATTTCCACTCAGATATCCATTTGACTTAGCACCATCTGTTGATTAAGACCTACTACTCTGAGGTGCCACCTTTTTCATAAATTAAGTGCTTGTATATGGCATGAGTCTGTTTCTGGGCTCTCTATTCTGTTCCATTGTTGCATTGTTCTTTGTTTGTTGTGCTGATGCCACATGGTCTTCATTACTGTAGCTTTACAATAGATCTTGATGTGTGGTCAAGTACATCCTCCAACTTTGTTCTTCTTTGATGTGAGCTTAGCTATCCTTGGCTCTTTTTTTCACTACCTTACTTTTACGTAGGATAGAAAGCATTTTTTTTTTTCTTTTTGAGACAGAGTTTCACTCTTGTTGCCCAGGCTGGAGGGCAATGGCACGATCTCAGCTCACCGCAACAAATGCCTCCCCAGTTCAAGCAATTCTCCTGCCTCAGCTTCCCGAGTAGCTGGAATTACAGACGCCTGCCACAATGCCCAGCTAATTTTTGTATTGGTAAGAGAGATAGAGTTTCACCATGTTGGTCAGGCTGGTCTTGACCACTCCTGACTCCTGACCTCAGGCGATCCACCTGCCTCGACCACCCAAAGTGCGAAGATTACAGGCGTGTGCCACTACGCCTGGCAGAAAGCATCTTTAAAGGTAAAGTGTCTTCTCATTTTGAGGTGCCCTCACATCCACCTAGACTACCATCTGTGGACGTCATAAAGTCATATCCCCACACTTCGTTCTACAAGTGGCTCCTAGCATAGGCCTCACTGCCATTCCAGGCAGTGCCTGGTACCTGGTTCTTCTCATCCTTCCTGCTTTACCTCCACTGGCACTTTCCTGTGTGCAGCAGATTTATGCACCACAATACTCTGCAAGTTTCAGCTACTGATACTACCTCTAGTATTTCTAGTAATAAATAAAATATATTGTGTTCTGACTGTGTCAGGCATTGTGTTAAGTGCTGTGCCTGAATTACCTTATTTAATCCTGACTACCACCCTAGGAAGTAAATATCCTTTGCCTGCCCCTTAAGGATTTACACTATCCTCTCAAGGATCCTGATTTTCCCACCCATTTTTTTCCTTCTCTGTTAGTTTCAATGTTTCCATAGAATATAACTTTTCTGAGCTAGAAAGGACTTGAGAGACATTTGATTTGACAAATGAGGAAATGAAGGCCCAGAGAGAGGATGCATTTACCTCAGGCCTCCTCAGCTCATGATTGGCAGAAAAAGGATTAGAATTCAAGTCTCTTGACTACAGGACAATGTGCTTCTCTCACACACACTTCCCAGGTTCAGCACCCGGCAGACAGACTAGTCTCCTCCTACCCAATTTACTTCCTTCCTGTTTCCACTTAAATTTCTTCAGTCTTGTCTATGATGATAGCTACTTCTACTTCCTCATCTCCTGTTGTCTCTTTGACCTCTCCAATCTTACTTCCTCACTGCAACTGCTCTCACTGAGACCACCCATGACTTCCATGTCACACAGCCCTGTGGCCTCCCCTCTCTCTCATCTTCCTTAACCTCTCAGCTAGCCTCAACCCACGTGATTGTTCCCCTCTTTCTTTCTTTTTTTTTATTATACTTTAAGTTCTAGGGTACATGTGCCTCACAAACATGGTTGAAAGTGATTGAGGAGCAAAGTAACATCTTACATAGTGGCAGGCAAGAGAGCTTGTGCAGGGGAACTCTCATTTATAAAGCCATCAGATCTCATGAGACTTATTCACTACCATGAGAACAGTATAGGGAAACCACCACCACGATTCAATTATCTCCACCTGGTCTCAACCTTGACATGTGGGGATTATTACAATTCAAGGTGATATTTGGGTGGGAACACAGCCAAACCATACTGATAGCTCCAATCCTGACTTTGCTCTTGAGTTCTAGGCTTTGAACTTCTTACTTGATATCTTTGTTTGGATGTTGTCGTAATTGGGTTTTCTATAAAACAAAGCCTGAAGCAAGAATTAAGGTGCCAACAGTTTAATTGAGAGGTGCAAGTTCAAGGTATTGCATGTAGGAGTAAAAGGGAGGGGAGGTCAGGGAAGGTACATAATACATGTATTGTGATATGACGAATAATATGATGTGGTAAGCCACTTACCATTTTGGCTACCACTTCACAGGGAGCTGCAAAGAGACCCAGCAGGTCACTCGGAAGTTGTGTTCACGCAGCATGTGGGACTTCTTCAGAAGAGTTACTGGAAGATATTGAGAAGGGAATGAAGAATGTAGCTGGCTGGCTCCCTTTTGGATCCCATTGTCCTTTGGGATTTACCCTTGAAGAGCTAACTCTATACTTCCAGTATGCATAATCATTATCATAATATTTATTCCTTTACTATGCATGAAGCCACCTCGTTGTGTGATGTTTTCTTCAAGTCTGAAAGTGAAAAAGTGACCCAGAGCTGATAGAGGCCTGGCCAGGAGAGAGAGAAAGAATGAGGCTATATAATGTTTGTGGCTCAATGCAGATGTCTATTAGACATTTCAAACTGAACGTGACTAAACAGAACTCAACTTCCTTCTCCCAGCTGAACTGATTCCCTCCTCCCTGATAGTGTTTCTCATCTCAGAAAATGGCACCCTTTTCTCCATTGCTGAACCTGGGTCAATGGAACTATCAACTCGGGAGGAAGCCCCTGAAATAGCCTGTGAGCCGGTCCCCTCATTACCTTCTTGTTTCCTTTCTACGTATTCGTCACATAAAAAGAGTGAACTTTTATTTTTATTTTTTTAAGACAGGGTCTCTCTCTGTCACCCAGGCTGGAGTACACTGGTGCATTCACAGTTCACTATAGTCTCAACCTTCCAGGCTCAAGTGATCCTCCCACCTCAGCCTCCTAAGAAGCTGGGACTATAGGCATGTGCCACCATGACTGGCTAATTTCTGGATTTTTAGTAGAGACAGGGTTTTGCCATGTTGCCCAGGCTGGTCTCAAACTCCTGGGCTCAAGTGATCCACCCACCTTGGCCTCCCAAAGTGCTGGGATTACAGGCATGAGCTATCACTTGGGGCCAAGAGTGACCTTTTAAAAGGAATGCAGGAATGTTTTCTTTAGCTTTGGTGCTCTGTCCCATTATGTAGCCCTGAAATCAAATCACTAAGAAAGGCTTTCCCTGACTCCACTATTGAAAAAGCCTTCCCTCCCATGACACTCTGCATTACCCTGTTTTATTTCATTCTTAGTACTTACCACTCTCTGAAATTCCCTTTTTATGTATGTGTAATGTATTGTCTGTCTCTCCCACTATAATGTAAGCTCCATTTAGGTACAGAGGGTCTATTATCTGTCTCCCTGTATCCACAGCACCTAGTATAGTCCTGGGTACATAGGAGGGCCTCTATAAGTGTTTGCTGAATGAATAAGTGATAGGATGAACTGTAGGTGAACTGAGAGACTAACTGTGTGGCAAGGGATATATATGTTTGCCTGAATTTTCATCTGGTTAGGTCGTTCTACAACTAAAAAGTCTTTGAGAGCAGGGAATATGGGCAAATTGAAGGGTATTATTTAGGTCCTGCTAGAGTTCAAAGTGAGCTTAGGGATCAGTTAACAGCCTTTCTCCTGCCCCCAATTTTTAAAATTAGACTTTTAAAATTGAGATAATTATAGATTCACATCTAATTTAAGAAATCATACAGGAATTCCTTGTACTCTTCTCCAGTTTCCCCTAGTGGTGTATTTGGTAAAAAAAAAAAAATGAAGTAATATCACAACCAAGATGTTGACATTGATACAATAAAATACAGTGCATTCCTTCACTGTAAGGATTCTTCATGTTTTCTTTTTATAGCCACACCCACCTCCCTCCTGACACTACCTCCTTAACCCCTGGCAAGTCCTAACCTGTTCTTCAGTTCTACTATTTTCTTATTTCAAAAACCTTATGTAACTGTTTGAGATTGGCCTTTTTCACTTAGCACAGTTCTCTGGAGATTCACGCAGGTGTTTGCATGCATCAATAATTCATTCCTTCTTATTGATGAGTAGTATTCCACAGCATGAATGTGTCACAGCTTGTTTAAGCATTTGCCCATTGAAGGACATATGAGTCATTTCCAGGTCTTGGCTATTTTGAATAAAGCTGCTATACATATTCAAGCACAGGCTTTGTGTAAATATAAATTTTCATTTTTCTGGGATAAATGACTAAAGACAACCCAATCATTGTTGGGTTGTATATTTATTTAAGAAACTGCATATTGATTTATAGGGTGGCTGTACCATTTTATACTCCCACTAGGAATATATAAGTGATCCAGCTTCTACACATGTTCACCACATTTGGAAAAATTGAGGAGTGTTATTTAGATCCTGCCAGAGTTCCAGGTGAGTTTGGGGATTCCTTAACAGCCTTTCTTTTCCCCATGTGAAGAAAGCAAGCATGTCCTTCTTCACATGGCAGCAGCAAGAAGAAGTATGGAGTGAAGCCAGCGGGGAAGCCCCTTATGAACTCATTCATTATCACAAGAACAGCATGGAGGCAACCACCCCCATGATTCGATTACCTCCCACTGGGTTCCTTCCATGAAGGGGGATTATGGGAACTACAATTCAAGATAAGATTCAGGTGGGGACACAGCCAGACCATATCACACCTTGACTATGTTTTTTATAAACTCCTGGTAGAAGGACTTTGCAGATGGAAGTGGCAACAGCAAAAATGCATGTTTGAATGTATGTTACCTTGCCTGAGCCCCAACCCAGATTAAAGGCTGCTTCTAAGAGGGAAAAACTTAGCTTTAATGTTTGAAACTGGGGTATCTTGGAATTTTCTTTTTTGAGGGGCTTCAGAAGACAAAATAGAGAGGCAGAAAAATCTGTCTTTAGCTCCTTTCATGGTGGCCCAGTGCCTTAGCCTTGTTTCTACTTTCTCTGGGTGTCTAGCTACTCTGGAGCCCTCCCTCTCTTCCTCAGCCTTGCCCTTCTCTCATCTTCTCAAAGTCATCTGTTTTCCAACACCTTAATGATTACTATTTTATTTAACATATACTTATATAGTGATTGCTATTTCCCAGGTATTGTCTTATGGTTTTATAAATATAAGTTTTATTAAAACTCATAACAATCCTATGAGTTAGAAATTATTAATTTCCCAATTTCACTGATGAGGGAACTTAGGTACAGAGAATTCAGGGATCTTGCTCATAAGTGGCAAAGACGAGATTCAAAACCCAGGCAATCGCTCCAGAATCCATGCTCTCAATCACTACAGTATGATGACTTTCTATGACTGACAAATATGCTTTCAAACAGCAGTCCCCAACCTTTTTAACACCAAAGACTTGTTTTGTGGAAGACAATTTTTCCATGGACCAGGGGCAGGGATGGTTTTGGGATGACTCAAGCACATTACATTTATTGTGTACTTTATTTTTATTATTGTTTCATTTTAATATATAATGAAATAATTATACAACTCACCATAATGTAGAATCAGTGGGAGCTCTGAGCTTGTTTTTCTGCAACTAGACAGTTCCATCTGGGGGTGTTGGGAGACAGTGACAGATTATCAGGTATTAGGTTCTCATAAGGAGCACGCACCTAGATCCCTCGCACACACAGGTCAAAATAGGGTTGGCGTTCCTATGATAATCTAATGCCACCACTGATCTGACAGGAGGCAGAGCTCAGATGGTAATGTGAGCAATGAGGAATGGCTGTAAATACAGACGAAGCTTCAGTCGGTCACCCAGGGGTTTGGGACCCTTGCTTTAAACTATTCTTTTTCTCAAGGCCTTTGGTATTTTGGAAAGGCCAAAAGCCTTCAGCTGAAAGAATGAAACATTTGGGACTTCAGATGGCAAATGACAGGTCTATCTGGGGCCACCCCTGCCTTCCAGGTGCCCTTCATCCATATCATATCCTATCACCCAGGCTGAGGGATGCCCAGGACACCCACACAGAAGAATTTAGTGCATATAGCAGCTCTATCTTGTGCATGTTATTTCAAAGAAATGCAACTGACATTTAGGAAATGGAATTACTATGTGCCAGAGATTGTGCTAGGAGGTGTACTGGTGCTATATCATCATCTATGTAGGGCAGGTAGTATTAACTCTTTCTTAAATAAATTACGAAATTGAAGAATCAAGTGGTGAATGGCTAGGTAATTAACGTAAGTCACACAACTTGAAATGGTAGTCCCAGGTCTGCCTGAACCGAACACTTGGTCTCTTTTTACAACACAAACTTGATTATAGAAAGGTTAGAGCTTCTAGTTTTGTGTTCTTTATTTTTAGTCAGAATGCCAGTTTTGGCAAATGACAAGGTAAGAATAGAACCTTCCATTTCCTCGCCCATGAATCAGTTACTCCCCCAGATTTTTTCATTTTAGACCATGGCTCTACCACTAGCCTAGGGACCCAAATAAAAAACTCAAGACTTGGCCTTTCCTTCTCCCTTACCCTACCTTCTGTTTTTGCAGTTTACTATCAAGTTATGTCAATTCTATCTCCAAAGTACATTATGAGCCCATCTATTTCTGTGCAAACCCACCAGCAGACCCGAGTCCAGGCCTCATCATCCATTGCCCAAACTACATCAACAGTGCCTTTCTCTGCACGCCTCATCCACCCCACAATTTATCTTCATAGAGATGTGTATGCTTTTCTTAAGATGTGCATTGGATCTTGTTATTTAAGAGTTTTCCAGCTGGATTTGATGTCATTTTCCCATGCTGTCACTAATCCCCAGCCACAACAGAATGGGTCACACTCTTCTGCACTTTGGCCCCTTTGCCCATGCCAGAGTCGTCCCCTGACCCTCTTCCCATGGCTGTCACCTCTTCAAAAAGGTCCACTGAACCTGAAGTAGATATCCTCCCTGTATTAAGGTTCAATGTATCAAATCCACCCTTTCAATGTCTTAGACTAGCACCTGGCATACAGTAAGTACTCAATTAATGTCAGCTTTTGTTTTTGTTTTGACCGTTGTTATAGTGAATATTCTAACAGTACATGCCTAGGTGATTAGATAAATGGAGCAGGGAAGAGAAATCACATCAATATCTGGGCCCCCGGGGCTTCTAAGAGAGGCAGCTTAGATTTTTTTAAAGAAGAAACAATTTAGGCTTCTAAATCCTCCTTCCTGCCTTAAAAATAAATGTTATTGGTATGATTGTCACATACACAAGTACTATGTGCATAATGGAGGCATGTTTTACAATAGTAGTATAAAATATATTTTAAAAAATACAGGAACACTTAAACTATATTTTTAAAAGCAGTGTTCAGACCTGTCTGATTGATTTTCCTAAACAGGTTTTGCCCCAGCTCTTGCAGATCCTCATCAAGTTTTTTCTGACTTAGCAACAAATATCTAAAATAAAGTTTATCTTTTTACTTTCCAGTCTCCTTGCTGACAAAATAGGAAATGACTTCTGAAGACATGAAAAAAAAAAAAAAAAAACAGTGAAGATAAATTGGGTTAGAATAACCCATGACCTAGATCATTAGACTTTGTCTAATGAAGAACTGCCTTTTAACAGAGTTAAAAGTGACAGCACCATGGCCTCACACCCAACAGAGTTTGAGGCTGGACCCTTCTTTGACAAACGATGCCCTGATTTATGCACAAAGATACCCATCACAGCATTATTTATAATATTCCCTGTCCAATGCTGGGGACCTAGTTCAATTAGCTATAGAACAGCCATTTGATGAAATATTATAAAGCTATTAAAATAATAGGGGCAAAGAAATTTTAAAACATGGGGAAAGCCTTGATGTTGTAATATTAAATGAATGAAGGAATTCTATGAATGAAACTCATTAAAACATGTCTTCACAGTAGCTGCACTGATTGCACATTTACTTTCATTCAGGCATCATTTCCAAATGTGATACAGGAGGGCGAGCTTGGAAACAAGACGGGAACCTCTTGATCTATGGCACAATGCTGTCGACCCCTAAGTTCTTCCTCTTGATCTAAACCCAGGTTTGGAAGTACACCAAAATATTAATACTATACATCATTGCAAGCTTTCCTTCTTTGATCCTCTGTATTTTGCAAATGCTCCAACACCTTTTAAAATACACTTTTGTTCTCCTTTAAAGTCTCCCTGGGAGCTTCTAGAAGGCAGCTGCTGTGGGCTCACATCATCCGTCCTTCCCCCCGCAAATGTGTAAATAAAGAAACGCCTCTGTGCCTTTAAATTATAACAGGCTAAACTTTCCCCTGTAAGCTGATACTCAGACCAGAAGTCTGTGGGTAGGATGAGTATTGTGTTTTTTTGTTGCAGCTTCTTTTGGCTGATAAACTAGCACTTAAGTGTTTCCCTTTTCCAAACCCCCAAATGACAAGTATCTTTGTGGTAAAGTGATGGCCCAACTGTCATGGCCAACATGAACGGTGCTGAGGACACTTATTTTTAGTTTACTGTCTAAGGAAGCACCAGGCTTGCTAACCAGAGACCTTGGGGCCCAAACCCCTAGTATCCCCAGAATGGAGCTTTTAAAGAGAAAGAAAGGTGAGGCAACCAAAGCTCTTCGGGATGGCCCAAGCTCCTTTTCTCCAGATGGGCCAGACAGACAAGGCAGAGATCTTACTTTTGGTGAGAAGACTGTAATCCCCTTTTTACATAGCATAATTTTACCAAAGATACTATGAAACAGAAACATGTTGATTCTATTTAAATAAATGTAAACTCTGGCAGCCTTGGGGAGCTATTACAGCAATGAGGCTGATGACAAGAAACAGACACTTCTGCAGACATCTGTTCCTATGGTCTCCTCAGCAATCTGTTCTCCCATCAGCTAACACAGCTTCATTATTTCACTGAGGAGCTGTTATTCTCTTTGGCATTCACTTTTAAAGCAAGGTGCCTCACCTTCCCTTGGCCAAGTAATTGGCATGTTACCAAGTGTATTAATTCGTTTTCATGCTGCTCATAAAAACATACCAGAGACTAGGAAGAAAAAGAGGCTTAATTAGACTTACAGTTCCATATGGCTGGGGAGGCCTGAGAATCATGGTGGAAGGTGAAAGGCACTTCTTACATGGCAGCAGCAAGAGCAAATGAGGAAGAAGCAAAAGTGGAAACCCCTGATAAACCCATCAGATCTCCTGAGACTTATTCACTATCATGAGAATAGCATGGGAAAGATGGCCCCCATAATTCAATTATCTCCCCCTGGGTCCCTCCTACAACATGTGGGAATTCTGACAGATATAATTCAAGTTGAGATTTTGGCAGGGACACAGCCAAAGCATATCATTCCACCCCTGGCCCCTCCAAATCTCATGTCCTCACATTTCAAAACCAATCATGCCTTCCCAACAGTCCCCCAAAGTCTTAACTCATTTCAGCATTAACTCAAAAGTCCACAGTCCAAAGTCTCATCTGAGACAAGGCAAGTCCCTTCCACCTATGAGCCTGTAAAATCAAAAGCAAGGTAGTTACCTCCTAGGTACAACAGGGGTACAGGTATTGGGTACATACAGCCATTCCCAGTGGGAGAAATTGGCCAAAACAAAGAGGTTACAGGCACCATGTATGTCCAAAATCCAGGAGGGCAGTCAGATTTTAAAGCTCCAAAATGATCTCCTTTGGCTCCAGGTCTCACATCCAGGTCACGCTGATGCAAAAGGTAGGTTCCCATGGTCTTGGGCAGATCTTCCCCTGTGGCTTTGCAGGGTACACCTTCCCTCCCAGCTGCTTTCACAGACTGGCATTGAGTGTCTGCGGCTTTTCCAGGCTCACGGTGCAAGCTGTCAGTGGATGTAACATTCTGGGGTCTGGAAGACTGTGTCCCTCTTCTACAGCTCCAGTAGGCAGTGCCCCAGTAGGGACTCTGTGTGGGGGTCCCACCCCACATTTCCCTTCTTCACTGCCCTAGCAGAGGCTCTCCATGAGGGCCCCGCCCCTGCAGCAAACTTTTGCCTGGGCATCCAGGCATTTCTGTACATCTTCTGAAATCTAGGTGGAGGTTCCCAAACCTCAGTTCTTGACTTCTGTGCACCCACAGGCTCAACACCATGTGTAAGCTGCCAAGGCTTGGGGGTTCCACTCTCTGAAGCCACAGCCCAAGCTCTACGTTGCCCTTTTTAGCCATGGCTGCAGCAGCTGGGACACAAGGGAACCAAGTCCCTAGGCTGCACACAGCACAGAGAACCTGGGCCCAGGCCACAAAACCACTTTTTCCTCCTGGCCTCCAGGCCTGTGATGAGAAGCGCTGCCCGGAAGGTCTCTGACATGGCCTGGAGACATTTCCCCATGGTATTGGGGATAAACATTAGGCTCCTTGCTACTTATGCCAATTTCTGCAGCCAACTTGAATTTCTCCTCAAAAAATAGGATTTTTTTTTTCCTACTGCATCATCAGGCTGCAAATTTTCTGAACTTTTATGCTGTGTTTCCCTCTTAAAATGCAATGCTTTTAATAGCACCCAAGTCACCTTTTGAATGCTTTGCTGCTTAAAAATTTCTCCTATCAGATACCCTAAATCGTTTCTCTCAAGTTCAAAGTTCCACAAATCTCTAGGGCAGGGCAGTGTTGCCAGTCTCTTTTTTAAAACACAATGAGTCATCTTTGCTCCAGTTCCCAACAAGTTCCTCGTCTTCATCTGAGACCACCTCAGCCTGGACTTTATTGTTCATATCACTATCAGCACTTTTGTCAAAGCCATTCAACAAATCTCTAGGAGGTTCCAAACTTTCCCACATTTTCTTGTCTTCTTCTGAGTCCTCCAAACTGTTCCAACCTTTGCCTTCCACATTTTTGGGTATCTTTTCAGCAACTCCCCACTCTACTGGTCCCAATTTACTGTATTCATTCGTTTTCATGCTGCTGATAAAGACATACCTGAGACTGGGAAGAAAAACATGTTTAATTGGACTTACAGTTCCACGTGGCTGGGGAGGCCTCAGAATCATGGCAGGAGGTGAAAGGCACTTCTTATATGGTGGCAGCAAGAGAAAATGAAGAAGAAGCAAAAGTGAAAACCCCTGATAAACTCATCAGATCTCGTGAGACTTATTCACTAACATAAGAATAGCACGGAAAGACTGGCCCCCATGATTCAGTTCTCTCTCCCTGGGTCCCTCCTACAACACATGGGAATTCTGAGAAATGCAATTCAAGCTGAGATTTTGGTGGGGACACAGCCAAACCATATCACCAAGCAAGGCCAATTAACTTTCTCCAGAAAAGAGAATCCCTGAGTAAAGTGACATGAGGAACCCCTAGCTAATGAATAGTCTATTAATGTCTCCAACCTAGGTTCCTAATTTCCTGTCCCATATGCAGCCAGATTCTTTAGCTTTTTATTTGATTCTGTGAGCTATCCTGTAGCCTTCTAATATGTATGTGTGTATGGTATAAATATGTGTATGTGTGTTTTAATTTTCTTTTTTAAAATTAGCTAAAGTTGGTTTCTTTTGCTTGGAATAAAAAATAATCTATCTAAAATGAGAGTCCCAACATATTTCATTGCCTATGCAGATCTATGCCTAGCTCTGAACCGAAGAGTTCTCCTCCTCACTAAACATTTTCAACTTAGGGGTAAATAGTCCCTCCTTCTTAAACAGGAAGTGCGTAATGCTGAATTTGATAAAAGCATTGGTGCTTTGTTTTCCTTCCTTTTTCTATGAATGCAAGCTTCTTACTGCTTCCTAACCAGCAGCAGCCTCAGAGGAGTCCCCCACCACAGATAGAAGAGGGAGCAAGGTCCTCCCCATCACCTGAGTCTCACATGGTTCTAGTACCCCATGGTTCTTGAGCTGGAAACCAGACCCTGGCATCGACCTCTCAGAGACTGACAACCCCTGACAGAAGTGCTTCAGACTCTATGATAGAAATATTGGATGTCAAAAGCAATGCTCTCAACAGCACAAGGTTCTGTCAAAGACAGTGCAGTGAGAGCCAGCTTCCCTCACCCCTAATAAAACAGGGCCTCCTCAATCCCAGTCACACACAGAGACAGCCTCAACATAAGTGCCAAAAGGATGGACAATGATACTCGATCACCACCACTGCCATTGCTGCTGTTACTTTGTATGAGATGAGCACTCCAGTCTGAATGTTTGGGTGCCCCCACATTAGTATGTTGAAAGCTAATTACCAAGGTGATGGGTAGGAGCTAATTACCAAGGAAAGGAGAGGAGGTGATGGTTAGGAGGTGGGGCCTTTTGGGAGGTAATTAGGTCATGAAGGTGGAGCCCGTATGAATAAATTAGTGCCCTTGTAAGAGGCCTTGAGAACTGCCTTGCCCCTTCCATCCTGTGAGGACACAGTGAGAAGGTGTCATCTATGACAAAGTGGACTCTAGGCAGATAAAAAAATCTACCCACACCTTGATCTTGGACTTCACAGCCTCCAGAACTGTGAGAAAGAAATTTCTGTTGCTTACAAGCCACCTAATCTATGGTATTTTGTTATAGCAGCCCAAATGGTCTAAGACAATGGACAATATCTCATATCTACAATAGTATAAATATATTTTTCAAGCATCTTTTACTTCACTTATGTATTCATATATCATAATCCAGTAAGGCAGGAAGGGCCAGCAACATTAGTCCTATTTTATGGATTTGGAAAACGAAGTACATGCCAGTAGTATCATGTTAGATCTTATGTTACTACTGACAATGACAATGATAGCCATAGATGTCATATTATCAGATCCTTTCTCCAGAAATCTTTTAATTTACTCATTATTTTTAAAGAGATATAGTCTTGCTCTTTTGTCCAGGCTGGAGTGCGGTGGCATCATCATAGCTCACTGCAGCCTCAAACTCCTGGGTTCAAGCACTCCTCCTGTCTCAGCCTCCCAAGTGGGTAGGACTACAAGCTTGTGCCACCAGACTCAGTGATTTTTTTCTTTTTTGTAGAACAAGGGTCTTGCTATGTTGCCTATGCTTATCTTGAATTCCTGACCTCAAGGGATCCTCCTGCCTTGGCCTCCCAAAGTGCTGGGATTAAAGGCATGAGCCTCCTGGCCCTGGAATATCTTGAAAGCACAACAAGAACAATAAGAGTTCATATTTATTGCACATCTCCTATGTGCTTTGAATGTATTGAAGTAGATGAAATTGTCCTTATTTGAAAGTTAAAGAAACTGAGGTTCAGAAAGATTAAGTATATTGCCTACAACCACATCATTAGTAATTGGTAGAACCAGGATGTGAATCCATGCAGCCTGACTCCAAAGTCATGCACTAGACTAATAAGTGACACCTCTGTTAGCCCATCTTTTAAAGAAAACTCCATTAGAATATGTCGACAAGACCCTTAGATCTTGTTCTTATAACATTTATAGCACTTTTCAGTCTGAGAGTAAACGTATCATACCTGCTGAGGACAGAAGTGGCTCTTCACTAATATTTTCAGCTTAGAGTGGAAAGGTGGAAGAACTCAAAGAGAAGAGTGTTTAAGTCCATCCCATAGTCCTAGATGCTTAAATGACTTGGGTAAACACTCAGCTGTGAAACATTAACAAAGCTCCCAGCCTTGGTGGGTTGCCTCACCTGGGTATGCCAGGCCAACAGAAGTGTCTGTCGTAGCCTGGAAAATATCAAGGATCTAATAAATCAACTGATGCTGAAAACAAGCTTGACTTCCTTCCGCAATGTGTATCTCTGCCATCGCAGTCTTCACAGCACGGCAGACACTAAAATGTGACAGGAAACCCAATCGTCTAGCCTAGCGAGTTATTTTCAAAGCATTGCTAGGGTGATGGGGAGGGAAGGCAGATCATAGACAGACAGAAAAATCAAAGGTTTGATAAGACTTGGTGTCATTCAAGTGATATCCACAGACATTTGAAAGGTGCTCTGCTCACATGGGCAATGTGGAGGAAATTCAAGGACGATGGTCATGGCAGCCTCCATCCTCTTTCAGCACCTTCTTCCCTTGGAAAGTCCTCTCTCTGACATTCAAGGCCTCAACCACCATCCATCTCCAGTGCTGTTCCCCCACCCCAGAAGTGCCTCCCATATAATTCTGTTCCTCTTCACTAAACCCCTGGACTGCTTTTTTTTTTTTTTTAAATTAGAGAAGGAATCTTAAAATTTATTTTTCCCCACAGCTGTTTAGTCCTTCAAAATATTAGTTACTAAATCAAAACTGATGAAATAATTTATGATTTATATGCTATTGGGTGATAATGACTTAATAAATTAATATTGTCAGAGAACTTTTGAAATTTACCCTAACAATAACTAATGGAATTTTCTAGCTCCCTGGGAGGGTGGTACTTCAAATCACAATCCACAGTTTGATTCTGATAAAAGACAAAATTACTAAAAATTACTTAATTAACCAATCAAGATCTACATAACTAGATTTGTTGTGTAGATCTTAATTGGCTTTAATTTGCCATTCTAAAATTGGGCAGCATGTCAGACCAAAAATGCTCTGCCTTACCACATGTGCAGGTTGTATTTCTCTCCAGAGAAAAGGCAGTGACATACAAAAAAATGGAAGTGAGGTACAGAGGCAGACTGATTGGTTACAGCTTGTGTCTGACTTATTTGAACCTAGTTTGAACAGTTGGCAGCCATGATTGGCTAAAACTCAAGTGCTGTAATTGGCTGAGAACAGTTTGGCAGCTGTGATTGGCTGAAGTTCAGCTGCTGTAATTGGCTGAGACTCAGCTATATGTTACAAAGGCAAATTTCTAAATTAGGTTTTCAATTTGTTTACATACTAAATTAGGTTGTAGTTCATTACATAAAACTTGGAGGAGGCTTCTTAAGCTCAAATTTAGTTTAACAATTCCTGTCTACTGTTAAGAGAAACGTGCTCTGCTTATTAGCTATGTGGCTTTGGACAAGTTATTATACTCCCCAGAATGAATCTGTGTCTTCCTCTGTAGGTAGCTGGTCCTTTTCAGCTATAAGATTCCACTTAACTGGCAATCCAAAATTAAATGGTATCTGCTCCCTAAAAATAACTATTGTATGCAAAGACCAAGCAATTTGTCCCCAAACAAGCGGAGATGTTCAACCCAAGCCAAATACTTTTTACCTGTCATCTCTCTGAACAGGAGGGTCAGGAACCCAGGTTGCCAGTAAAAAAAAAAGCACATGTTTTAAAAGGTTTGAGATTGAACTAAGAGGCCACACAACATCTCATTATCCTCTAGAATTGGTCATTCTGCACCTCTTAGTTATCAAGATTTATCAAATTAGAGCTGTTCAATTTGGGAATCAGGTAGCCTTTCTCAAAGTTTGTTTTTTGTCTTTGGGGAAAGTCTCCGTTAATGTATGAAGACAAGAGGGTCACATGTGAAACAATGGTTCACAGCCCTTTTAACATATGTCTTCAAAGCAAAAGCTTTCCCTGGATGTATGTGCGGTGTGTGTGTGTGTGTGTGTGCTTGCGTGTGCACACGTGTATCTGGTACTATTAGCACCCACTGATCTAAAAATGCAGTATTAGAAAAACTATTTTAGTGAATTGTTATTTATATATTTGAAAAATAGCACACATATTATTCAATATATTTAGACATATTATGTATTCAGGCTACAGGCAATGTTGGGCATGTGTGTATATTTGCAGATCTCTTGCAGTAACTCTGAGGCTCCCCAGAGGCTATTCATAGCCACAGGCTGGGAATAGTATACTTCAGGAGTCTAGGAGCATACTGCAACCTATATTTGGTTGTCACTTCATTTCCCTCACCCCCAGCCTCTTGTTCTCAGGGAAGCAGACGCTAAGGCAGAATTACGACTGCATAAGGCTTTGGGGGGAGTAACAATTATGAAAGGAATTGGGAGGAAATAGGACTGGGCATGGGAGAGCCATGCGATGATACAGTCTTTATTAGACTAACCTGCCTAATTGCCTGTTGGAGCTGAGTTCCCACCAGACAGAAATAGTCAAGCCCTCCCTTCGTGTCCCTGCTCAGTCATGGGGCCATTCTGAGAAGAGTATGAGAAGGGCTCAAAAATTGCTAATAGGGACACTGTCTGCTGACTACCCTCTTAGTAGCTGCACAGTGAGACCTTTCTTGAAGAGAAGTGATATATCTCCATCTGCCGTACCCAACATTTCCCCTTAATTCTACAAGGTAATTTTGCCCCTTAAGGTTATTCATGAAGACAACATAACTTTACAAATGATAGTGTAATGTGCTCTTGGGAAACAGGCCATCTCTAAACCAGCAAAATCAAAAATAAAATCATAGCCAAACATGAGCCTAATTTCATTGGCCAGTGGGCGAAGTAGGATATGGGATTGCATTTAGTTTAAGCAGACTCTCCTTCTGCAGAGGGAGCTAACTGAAATCAGAAATAAGATCAGAAAAATGCTTGCTGCAGGAGTCTGGTTATACTCTGCAATGCACATGGTCATGAGTATTGACTGTTCACTGTGGGAATGTAAACTGTGCAAGAAAAATGAAGCAATAAGGGAAAACAGGAAATGGCATGGGGAGAACAGGTTCTTTTAGGAAGAGGAATCTATTCCAAGTGTCAGACCCAAGCAGCTACAATCCTTTCTCTTAGCCTGGGCTGCGACGGTGAACAGGCGTTTAGCAAGTGCCATGAAGAACAGCTAGAATGAATACAGCTAGTGAGAAATTCTATAAGATTTAATTGAAGAAAGGGGAGGGGGGATGTGTTGTTAGTCCAATTTCAATCACTGAACCAGCCACTCGCCAAGGATGCATCTTTCAGTAGTTTCCACAGTGGTTTCTAATAGGAGTTTACACTGACCACAGACAGCAGAGGAGACAGCAAATGAAAGGGGAACCCTGGAGGACTAGACCATCCAAACCCTGCCTCCAGCCCTCCTGCAAAAGAGTAGCCCATCTTGATCTGTTTTACATGGTAAGATTTTGTGTAAGGTTACATCAAATAAAAGGTTCCTTAACAGAAATAAATGAGCCTGATAACTACAGTTTCCTAGGTCTCACCTAAACCTGCTGGAATAGAATCTCTTATGAATTTGTATTTCTAAAAAAGCTTCTCAGCTTTTTACAAAAGCTGATAGAAGGATGGCTAGATAGATGACATATGCCAGATGTGATAGAGAGGTGGGGGACAGACAGAGAGAAGGGATGAGTAGATAGATAATATACATTTACCAATATACTAATAAACATATACACAACATATACACAAAATAGATACACAACATATACACGAAAATAGAAAATGTAAAAGGGTAGCATAAAAAATAAATATAATAGAAGCTCTAGTATTTTCTCTTGTGTCCAAGGGATCATCTTGATTTTCCCTAATGTAGGCACAGCTTACATTAGAGTATTCTCATGGTATTGAATGTGATAGAAACAATACGTGGAAATAAGGGAATGACCTACCATGGCTTGCAGATGTAAATCCATCCCACTGATTTTTAGTGGCTTCTGAGCCACTGAGATAGTGGCACTCCCCATCCTAGCCTATTTCTTCTTCTGTGCTAGGGGTAGAGGAAGCGGGTAGAAAGCAATTGTAGCTGATTACTACAAGCTGAGAAGAGGGTACTTGTTTTTCTTTTCCCAATAAGATGATTCTTTCTCCTACTTCCCTTTAAGCACACATAAAATCCAATGTAAGCACAGTTGAAATTCCAAAGATGAGCTCCGTTTAATTCCCAATGTTTGGAATAATTAGTGGAATTGCAGATGCTTTAGTTGAT
Organism: Symphalangus syndactylus; assembly: GCF_028878055.3. Taxonomy (NCBI): domain Eukaryota; kingdom Metazoa; phylum Chordata; class Mammalia; order Primates; family Hylobatidae; genus Symphalangus; species Symphalangus syndactylus. The sequence continues at coordinate 21,304,214 of NC_072428.2, forward strand.
GAAATGCCCTATAGCTCAACTCTGAACGTCAATCACAGAAACAAAGTCACCTGTATCTGGGAGAATAACTAGTGAAGGACCAGTTTGAGGTGCATTCACACTGAGCAAGGTGAACGGATATCAACCGAGGAGATTTCAAGGCCTGAGCAAGTAAAAGCAAAGATCGCCAACACCCTGTGGCATTTGAAGGCATGAGACAGACACCAGATGTGTTTGTGTCACTCCTGTGACTCAGCTTCTATTTCAGCTACTGATAAATAAAGGACCATTTCCAGGTATGCTATGTTTGGTTAAGCCCTAAACTTGGACATAAGTATAGCCCTAAGGTTACCGAAACTACATTGCTCTAAACCACAATTATTTCACGTGTTGAGCTGAAAAGAAATTAAAATTAGAAGCATGAAAAAAATGAAATGAATGTCTGTGGGTTCCCTATACAATCTTCAAATCTCCCTTCACTATCAACATGGCACTGAGTTCTCTTCCGCTTTGATGGCTCATTCTGCCTCAGAGACCCACTTTCAGTACTATTTCCCCAATGTGTTTTCCCACTTTTCATTCATTCACATTCTCTCTCTCCCACTGCTTTCCACCAAATACTCATATGCCAATCTGTCCTTCCAACTCCACCCCCAGATACATGTACAGACTTTGCCCCAAAGACTCCCCAGTGAGCAATATCTTTTTCTGGGGATAGTAAGCACTGACTCATTGCCTCCTTCTTACCACAGTTTCCAAAACACAGTCTTATTTCACCCTTGTCTCTATGCAGATCTTGGTAGGTCAGGGCCACGATGTACATAAACAGACTCTTGATGGGGGATTCCCTCCTCATCTTTCGATCTCTCACTCTCTAGCCCTCTTCTGTTTTTATTTTTTTATTATTTTTAATTTTCGAGAGACATAATAGATGTATATATTTATGGAGTACATGAGATGTTTTGATGCAGGAATGAAATGTGAAATAAGCACATCACGAAGAATGGGGTTTCCATTCCCTCAAGCATTTATCCATTGAGTTGCAAACAACCCAATTACACTCTTTAAGTTATTTTAAAATGTACTATTATTATTTACTGTAGTCACCTTTTGTACTATCAAATAGTAAATCTTATTCATCCTATTTTTTGGTACCCATAACCCTCTTCTGATGCTTATCCTCCAAAAATTCTGAAGAAAGCAGAGTTTAAGGAACTAGAATCCTTAGAATTTTTCTGCATCTGAAAATTTTGGTCAACAAAGGAAAACATACTTCTCCTACTAAAATGAGACTCCAAGACTCCTAGAGAAATGGCATTGACAAAAACAGACAATAGTGCAGTCAATTCCATCTTACCCTCACCTGGGCAGGGAAAATATAACCTAAAGTGGAGCCAGGACTTTTCTAGGAATCAAGTAACTACCATGGTTCCCCCAGGCTCAGTGAGAAGCAGCAAGAGATTTAAACATGGGTAGCTGAAAAGGAGCTGGGTAATTCATGTCCTTGAATAGGCAGCATGTGAAGGTTTTCAAAATTTTATGTTAAGTGTAAACATATTTATTCCTCTATCAGGTCCATGCCAAGCACTACCTTTAGGATATGGTGGGGTAAGAGTCACTCATTTGAGGATGACGTTACAAATGAGATAGGTGATATTCAGCAAAATCAATCAGATTATCATTTTTGGTTGTTTTCATTGGGTCTTCCTACCTGCAGACACTCTCTTTTCTCTGGATCAATTCTTTAAATCTTTCCCCATCTGCAAAATCATTCTTGGTGACTCAGAATTAGCTTGGGATACTCCCCCCACATCCTGCCTCTCTGAACAAGACTGAGCCAGTTCCCTGTCAATTTCCAGCACTGACCCCAGAACACTCTCAGGTTTTATCTCTACCAAGATGTGCATGGCTCTGTGACTCGGGAAGCATTATGGCAACCTTTGCCTTTAAAACTCCACAAAGCTGTTGATGGTTCTGCACCAGCCTTCCTGAAGGAATTTATTGAGGATTTTTTTGGTCCACCACACCTTCATTTTCCAGAAGAGGAAATTCCTTCTTGTTTTCCAGAACTTCTCTATGTCTTGGTTTAGATTTTAGAAAAAATGTTGTCTATAGCATTTAGCAAAGGATTCTCATCTAAGAGAATTGTAAGACCACTGAAATAAAACAAAATGAACAACAAAATAGGGTATATGGGATAGTCCCCTGTGAGCAAAATAGACACATTTCAACTGAAATGATGCTGGTGGGGCTATGGCTGGGACGGGGCCCCTGGTGGCAGTTTGCTTATTGAGTCACCAGGTCTCAAAGAAGGACTTGCATTCCATGTGGCCTCCACATGGCTTCCAGATAGTGCACCGCAGATCAACTAAGGTTCTTTATCAACATGTTCCATCATATTTGGGAACTAGCTTCTGACTCTGGGTAGTTTCCCAGCAGTACAGAAGCCTGCTTCAGGGTTGACCCATAAATACTATATAAGCCCAGTACTAGACAGTCCTTCTGATTCAAGGAACCAGAGACAAATCAATCCCTTTTCTGATGCCTTTTTTCCAGAACCTTTGAAGGATGCAGACCTTAAGGAATCAGGACTTCCAGGATCCAATTTTCTTGTGCATCTCAAGACATTTATCAGATAAAGAAGGAGCATTTTTTGCTGTTCAGTAAGATTCCAGGGCACTTAGACAAATAGCACCATAAAAACAAAAGGTATTATGTACCATTATTTGCAACTTACATTCACTACATGGGCAGGAAACTCAAAGACAAGACAAACTTTCTCTGAAGAAAGATTTTATTCATCACTCAATTAATATGATTTTTATAGTCCTGTAGACCTGACAATAAACAGTCACCAATGCCCACAATGCCTCCTATCTCCTTGAAGAGCATTGGTCATACAAGCACCTCTCCAACCTTTTTTTTTCCTCCCTAAAACCAGTTACTTACGTATACCATTGAGACTTTCTAGGGTTCCATTTAGAAGAGTCCTGAGAAGGAGTAATTCATCTCACCCACATGGTATGATCTAGATTCTTTAAACACAAGCAACAGAAATCAACTCTAGATTAACTGAAGCAGGAAATAAATTTATTGGAAGAATTTAGAGAAGATCACAGAATAGACAGGAAGGCAGGAGAGTGAGGCTTGGAAAAATGCAAGAGCTGAGCCGCTCTAGGGAGTTAGGGAATAGCAAACACGATCAAGATCGTGTGTTAAGAAGAACACGTCTAAAACATGCTGTGGATGATGCCAGTGCCATAGCCATTATCTCCTGCTGCTGTCACCACCATTACTGATGTGCCACTATTGCTGCAATGATCCTATTTCCATGTATACCTGCAGCCTTGTGTCACATTGAAAAGATTCCAAGTCCTACATATTCAAGTATCTGATTGGCTAAGCACAGGTCGCTAACCAACACTGCCAGAATTCAGGAGACGAGACAAGTTTCCTCTTCCCAACTTCTATACCAGGAAATAGGGCACTGGGTTTTACCAACACAAAACACAATAGGGTAAGAAAATCTCCCCACATAGAAGGAGTAGGATGGTGGACAGCCAAAAATAGAACGGGGAGGGAACATCCATCACATATTTCAGTTTTGTCCAAAAAAGTCAAACCTGTAGTTCATTCCTTAGACAACTGTATCCAAATCCTATTCCTCTTTGCTCAAAGGATCCAGTTTTGAGCTGTAGAGTCTATCCTTCTCACATGATTTGGTTTTCTTTGGCAAATTCTGTCACATTAAATACATTGTTTGTGGTCACATCTATTTATTCCCTGATAAATAGGAATATTTGTCTATTTCTTCCAAGAAAGATTTGAGGTGGCTCACAAATTTTAATATTCTGAAAAATGAAAACAGATTGTAGCAATGGGAAATGCCCTTGTACTCTGTGTGATGGCTGCTTCTCAGTATTTCTAGGATAGAGGAGGCCAACAAAGAGGATGAAAGTTGCCTGGGCTCTTGTATTCTCTTGGTGGTCAAAGGGGTGTGCTGTGCTGATGGGTAAGCCTTTAGGCAATGGGCTGTTAGGTTGGTTGGATCTACAAGTATTGGGAATAGCTAATGTGTGTTCAGGACAAGCAAGAACTATGCTAGTAAAGGGGTCTACAGTCAAGCTAGGGGTTGGCCAGATGACTAAGGGGGAACCACAAATGGACAGGCTGGAGGTAGAACCCAAGCAGGCTGGCTGGTGGTTGATAAGTCATGACTGAAACCAAAGAAACTAAAGGGTGAACTGAGGTCAGAGGACAAGGCTGGGATTTCACCTAGAATATATGACTTTTGCTGACAATCGCTTCTGCCAAGTGCTGCCTCTTAGAAAGGCAGCTGGAAGTCATCCTTTCAAGGTTTGACAGAACCCAGAACACCCAGAATGGCAGTTGTGAATCTTCCCTACATATTCCTCTTTAACCAGAAAAAAACAATCAAATGCTGTTTTGAAATGGACCTTCCAGACATGGAAGTGTGATAAAAAGAGACCTGGCTTTTGTCTGAATCCAGTTTTCTTTTCTTTCTTTTCTTTCCTGTCTTTTTTTATTTCAGACATCAGTGTTACTCGTCAATAAATCCTGCTTTTCTATCAACTAGTTGTGTGACACTGGGCAAGTCAGATTTCTGACGGCCTCAATTTCCTTCTATAAAATGAGAAGGTTGGGCTAAATATTGCCTAAAGACTCTTTGAGCTTTAGAAATGACTAGACCACTTCTAGTGCACACGTGTTCATGCACACATGCATACAGACACAAACACATCAGGGTGATTCTAGAATTATCTCCAGGGAGAAAGTCACAGAACATGATTCTTGCTGTGCATCTCCTTTTCCCCTGAAGCTGGTTCTGGGAGAGAGGAACTTCCTTAAAAACCACAGCTGTTGAAATGGCCCCAAGGGAGTTATATTTAATTCCTGTTTCCTCACATCCTGAATTTGAAGCCTAGAAGAACTGATAATGGGGTTAGTTCCGCCATATTGCAACCACCAGCTGAAAGGGGGAAAACCATGCTACCCAATGACTTACTCAGTAGTGGATAACTCTAGCCAGAAATAACAAGTCTGGCCAGTTCATAGCTCAAGAATGCATAGTGGCAGCCCAACGAGGATTTCTCTTTTTCCAAGACAAACCATGTCAGCTCTGATTAAATTCCTGATTATGGCTAAATCCTTCTCCTTTACTCATGTTATTCTTCCCAAGATTGCGTTCCATCATCAGGTGTTGTTGTGGGAAATCTTTGAAATTATTCAGCCACTCTAAGTGACATGCAATTAGCAGCCTCTTCAATGAGTGATTTATTGTCTTTATGCACCAGGCACTGTGCAAAGTGTCAGAGACCCCACGGTGAACAAGCCTTGTGGGACTTACAGTCTAATAAGGTAGATGGAAAACATGCAAATGGGCACAAATGCATATATAAATACAACGAAGAGTATAAAAAAGGAAACAGGGTACGGGGCATGATGGAGAATAATGGGGTGAGGGCAGGGGGGAACTTACTTGTATTGGGTGATCCGACAAAGTCTCTCCATGAAGGTGATGTTAAAGCTGAGATCTGAAGAATGATAAGGAGCCGGTTTTGTGACATGCAGGATGGGGTAGGAGTAGTATGTAGAATGAGTGTGTGTGTGTGTGTGTGTGCATGCACGCATGCACGCACACATGCATACTGAGGAGAAGGAGAAGAGACAGATTTTCTGCCACAGGGAAGAACAAGTTGGTAGAAAGCTCAACTGATTCCAGAACTGAAAGAACTCCCATATGGGTTAAGCAAAAGGGAAGATAATATAAGATTAGACTGAGTTTGGCAGAGGCCAGATCACACAAAGCCTTTGTAAAAATCGATATTTTCCCTACATTGTTAATAAATCTGATAGGAAAGTATTAAGGCATTTTAGATAGAGGAATAACAATCTTATTTCCATTTTCTGCTTGCTTTGTGGACAATTAAAAAAATAAATAAAAGTGGAAGCAAGAGGACAGGTAGGAGACTAGTGTAGTTCAGGCAAAAGTTAATGACGTCTCAGACTAGGTTAGTTATTCTCAGTTCCTAGGGGACACTTGGCAATGTCTGGAGATGTTTTGATGATCACAGATGCTACCAAAATCAGCTAGGTAGAGGCCGGGGATGCTGCTAAACATCCTAAAATACACACACCAAATAACTCTCCAGCCCAAAGTGTCAATAGTGCCAAGGTCAAAAAATTGGACTCAGCGATGGCAGGAGAAATGGAAAGAAGCAATTGAACTCAAGATACACTGTGAGGCTGAAAGGACCAGGAATTCTGAATAGATTACATGCAAAAGTAAGGGAAACAAAGAACCTAAAGATGGCTTTCAGATTTCTGTCTTAAGTAACATCTCATAAGATTATATTGGAAGGATATATAAAACAATTTCTGTCTAATACATAGATTTTAGTTCTTAATCTACTGCTTATCAATTGTAGGTTGCAAGATACAAAACTATGTATCTGTACCTCTGTTTTCCCATCTATAAAATGGGGATGACAATGTATCTACTTCAAAGGTATGTGATAAGTATCAATTATCCAATCATGTAAAGTGCTTCAAATAGGCCTGGCATGTAGCATATCACTTACTTTTGTTGTTATTTACTATTGTTATTATTAGAGTGAGGATGTCATTACAGCTATCAAGGTTGGATACATGAATTTGAGAGTGGTCAGATGGCATTTAAATCTTTGAGATGAGTGTATAGACAGAAGAGACAAATTGTCCAGCACTGAACCTTGGATACTCTACTGTTAGGATATTGAGGGAATGAGAAGAAACAGCCTAGGGGACTGAGCAGGATTAGACAGTTAGGTGAGAAAATTCAACAGAAGAAAGCGTTTTGAGGAAGGTTGAGTAAGAAGAGTATCTCTTGAATTTCAAGGTCCTGGGTAACTCCGACAAAAGCAATTTCAGTTAAAAGGTGGAGACGGAAGTCAGTGTGAAATGAATTGAGGATTAAATGGGAGAAAACATGGAAACGGAATATGTGGGAGCTTTTTATGAATTTTGGCTAAGAAGAGTAGAACAGGTGGAGGGCTGTTCAGTTAATAAGGGATGAAACTTTTTGTTTTGCTTTTTAGAGGAATACCGTTACATAATATTTACATTCTGATGAGAATATTGTAGTAGAAAGGAAACACTTATAGCTATCAGAGGGACAGAAGGCGGTAAGTCATCAAAGTCTTTGAGAGGACAGGAGGAGACAGGAGAGACTAGCCTCTGGTGGGATGAGGAGCACCTTCTGCTTTGCAACAGGAGGCAAGTAGCAGATCAGTGCCACATAGAGAGGTTTGTTGTTTTTGTATTAGGGAAATGGAGGTGATACATGTCTAGCCACTTTTATTTTCTTAGTGAGGTTTGGGGAAAAGTGTTCCCAGAGGTAAGTGGAAGAAAGCAGGATGTGTTTTGGGTACAAATAGTCACCTTGAAACTGAAAAGGCTAGATTTCTAGAGAAAAATGGTAGGATTGTTAGACATCTTTTGAGACTGATGATCATGAATGTTACGTGAAACCAGTGAACTTCATTCTTTGGTTTTCTCTTGCAATGTCCAATTGTTCAGAAGGTAAAGAAGAAATAATTCTCCTCTCATTCTCTTTGACAATGGAATTTGGCCTTGAGAGGAAGACAGAGGTTTAAGTCCTCAGAGAATGAGGTGTGACCAGCAGGCTGAGGATTGAGGGCAGAAAGGAAAGAGGGTACAGCTAGCAAAGAAGTATACATTCTAAAGGGGCAGGAGGAATGAGGAATGAGATCTGGCACCTCCTCCACTTCCTGAACCTGAAGTATGTGAGGCGTGAGCAAACATGATTAGGTGTGAGCTCTAATCATGAGACTTGGAAGTCAAGTGGCGGACCCAGGGGCTGCCAGGTCCTCATTAGGGCAATGAGATGGAGTTCAGAGAAGAGGTCATGCCATCTTCAACTCCCACTGGTGCAAGGCAAAGTCTGTTCCACTATACAAGGTCAAGCCTGCATGGTTAGAGCTTCTCTTATTCCCACTCCTCCATTCCCTAATTTTAGTGCAGGGGGAGAATTTTCAAAAATTTTCAGACTAAAAATAACGATTGAGCAAGCTAATTAAGTGGTATGAGTGGTTTCAACAAAACCCCACACTTAGCGGCCAACATGGATGAAGGTGGAGGCTGCTTTTAGGTAATCCACATTGTTTTCCAAGCATCCCCTCCAGCATTCAGGCTCAAAACACATTTTAAAGTTTTGTTTTAAGTACTCTTGGCTCAAAACACCTTTATAGACATTATCAGAAAAAGAGAAGTTGTCCAACTAACCCCAAGTTTGCTATACCCTTTTAAATCTGATCCTCATCCTTACATATCACAGATACTCCAAAGCCTTTCATAGCAAGTGTCCAAGACCAGGGATAGCACTATCATAATGATTAACATGTGTTGAGTGACGACTGTGTCCCAGGCATTGTTCTAGGCAATGCTCCTACATAATTCCATTTAATGTTCACAAAAACTTTATGAGTTTTTACCCATTTTTCAAGCTGGGAAAATGAGACAATGAAGAGTCAAGTGACTTGTCCAATGTCACCAGGTATAAGGGGTAGCGATGAGACCATCTGCAGTGTTTGCACTTGTAAGCATTTGGCCATACTGCTGTAGACTGCAAATATGCAGCACTCATACATTTACTCTCCTTTCCTCATCCAGAGCAGACACCACTGGTCATTTACACAACAATCCTACCAAGCTTAATCACTAATCCATTGATCTGGGAATTCCTACAAGTTGATGAGTGTAAGCACTAGAAAGGAAATCTCTTTGCAGTTCCCTAGACCCTCCTTCTTTGCTTTCTGTTCTCCCTCAAACCTTGTCTCTGCTCTACTCCAAAGATTGATTCTACTCTCACTCTGGGCTTCCACACTTGATATCCTGGTCTCTTCCCAAGTTTGACTCAGGCTAAGATTTAGCCCCAGGCCCCTCTTGCCCTTTTTCTGGTCCACTCATCACATTCCTATCATGAGCTGGCTCTGTGATTCAGTCAGTGTTGATGGGTATCTGAGATGCACAGATCATGTAGTAGCAATAGGCAGGACAGAAAAGCAAGCCTCCATAACAAACTCATTTGAAGAATCCTAAGCTTTGCACCATCAATACAAATTTCTGTGTGAAAACCATAAAGACAGAACTAACTTTACATGTTGAATCCATTGAGTCAAGTAAACTTTTAAAAGAAAATTTTAAAAAGAAAGAAAAAGAACTTTAGATGTGGTGTCAAATTCAAAAGATCTTACAGTTGGAGATATACCACTGAATGATTCTGTCAATGTCTTTTAAAATGGCAAAAAAAAAACCCTTAATTTTAATCAACTGAATCATGAACACAAGGAAATTTTTTAATTTTGGAGGAATACTTACTATTTGTTGGGCATCAAAGATGCTAGATGGAGGGCTGAAAAGCTATAGGTTCTAACTAGCTGTGCAATACTGGAAAATCACAGCCTTTCTAAGCTATAGTTGGTCTGTGAAATGTAGAGGTTAAATTTAGGGCCTCTCAAGCTGCTTGCAGTCCCAAAGTTCTGAGTCAATGCAGTTTTTATTTCAGAAGCTTGTGTTCTTATCTGCTTTGTCTTCGAGGAGTCACTAGAGGTGCCCCAAATGGACTTGCAAGGGTCCTGTTCATTTCCACAGGTGGGAAACATATAGAATCCTATGTTACTTTCCTTCTCTGCTCTGCCCACTATTTTGCCCACTGCTGTTCCCTGTGGGGTGCCCTGGAGAGCTGGTTTTGTGGGGTCTAAAGTCTATTACCCATCATTACCACCACAGCCATTGGGCATTATGGGACATTAACATCCTCGGGATGCCAAAGCTCTTTTAGGGATTGTACGCTGTAGTGTTGGAACCTGAAGCAGAGTTGCCAAGCTCTGCCAAAGACCATTTGCTTAGAGGCACATTCGAGATGCTATGACAACTTTCAGGGGCACCACTCAAATTCTTGATGACTTGTCAGTCTCTTCTCTATTTCCACCCAGAACACCATGGGCTGCCTAAACACCCAAGTCCCACAAAATATAGGACTGGTCTAATCTGTCCCTGGAAACTATTGAGACAAACCCATTATCTGAGAAGCCAGGACAAGTTATAATTAGAAGCCTGATGAGTCAGAGCTCATGGGCACTAGCTCAGAAGCCCTCACTCATAAGATGACACATCAGCTTGATGTCCGCTGGAGCTCATCCTGGGCATCAGAATTCAGCCTCGTACAAGGATGGAAGGAATCGGCTGGAGAGGAGGGAGAGTCGCTGAGCACAAGAACAGGCCTGCTGGGCCCAGCCTCGCCAGGAGCACAGAGCATCTCACACAGGAAGCCCAGGCAAACTGATAGAAAATTTCATTAGAAAAAAAAAAATTCCCTTTACCACACACAATTTCTCTTTAATTTTTCTTAAGGTGCTGCAGTTGCTAATTTAAGCTTTTCACGTAATTTCCCAATATTGACTTAAATTTATGATCTTTACCTCACATCCTCCCTGGCCTGGTGGATTCAGAAAGAGTAAGGGGGTTAAAATCCTGGCTCCATTACCTACTGGCTTTGTGACTATGATCAAGCCTGTCAAATTTTCTAAACCTTAGTCCTCTTATTTATAAAATGGGGTTTTTATGAGGATTAAAAAATAATAATGTATGCAAAGCACCTGGCATAAGATCTGCACGATTCATGATCAATAAATGTCAGTTTCCTTCCTTCCTGGTAGAAGTCATCAGATGGTACTAACTTTAGGTTTTCTGTCTGACACAGAACACACCCTTCAAAGTGCTAATGCTGTTCCAGCTCAGCAGACACCTCGTCTCAGGAAAGCCATTAGAAACCCCCAAAATACTACATTTTTCTCCTGGTAAGTAGCTCACTTCCCACAACCACTTTGCATTAAGTGAGCTCAACAAGTGAGTCACGCTGCTTGCAGAAGCAAATTCAGGAACCACACCCAAAACAGAGGCATCTTGACTTTTCCCAAGAAGCTGTCATTATCACCAGAAAGAGGGTTTGGGGGACCTATAGTTAGAAAACCTCAAACTCCCAAGCTACCTCTGAATTCATATGCAAACCTAAGAGCTCATTTTTTTTCAGGGATTTTTTTTATCCACAGCATTCAATGACAGCTGAGAGTCACTGGCCATTTATGATTATTTACTTTTTGAAAACTTCTATCATAGCATTTAAATTATAATTATGATTTTCAAGAAAAATTTCAAGAATTTATTCACTGCATAAAAATAGACACAATTTCGTTTAGACCAACGCTTTCTGACCTGCAGGCTGCAGGGTAAAGTAGACAGTGCATGGGATTATAGTCAGAAGACCAGGATTCAAGTGATGGTTTTGCCACTTACTGAATGATTTAGGGCAAGCTTCTGAGACTCAGAGGTTTATCCATAAAGTGGAAAGAACTATATATATTGTACGATTCAGAAACAATGAAATATATGAAAGTACATGGAAAACTTAATGCAATACAAAATGTTAGATTTTTTTAAAAAGTAATCTTTAATCCTTTATATTTGCCCAATAATCCTGGTACTAATTTTTTTGAGTTAATTTTGTTGGCTTATTTCTGCATCCTTCTAAATTAATGTATATATTTTAAAGCTATTGGCTTTCAAAATGAATGGAAAACTCTGCATTCATGATTGATTGGCTAGAATACAGACTGTTAAATAGTTTTGAATGATTATATGTCTAAAAATTTGGTTTTCCAATGTGAGATACCTTGTTTGCCAAAATGTCCACATTGTTCCCTTCTCAGTACAGAGCTTTTTTTAATGCTACTGTGCAACTCTTCCCCATTCTTTGAATCTGGGCTGGCTTTGTGACCTGCTTAGGCCACTATAATGGCACAAAATTGATGCTGTGACAGTTCTGAGTCTTGGCATCAAGGGGCTGTGCACTTCCATTCTTACTCTCAGAATCTTGCCAGTGCCACATGGATGAGTCTGGGCTAGCTTCTGGTTGATGAGAAACATATTACCTCATTACCAGAGATTTTAAACCCAGTCAATAAATAGCTAATAGTCATACATGTGAGTGAGGCCATCTCAGATCAGGCAGCACCAAGTTGACCTATCAGCTGAGCACAAACACATGACTGAGCCCAGCCAAGATCAACTGGGTCAGACCCTGAGAATCAGAACCATCCCCTCATTTGTGAGTAATGATTGTTTAAGCTACTGTTTTTTTTTAACACAGCAACAGATTGACTGACATACAAGGTTTCTATATCATTAAAAAATGAACTCCTCATAACATGCCAGACTAAGGTAACAGAAATGGGGTCCCTCCCTTTATAAACCTAAAGAAATGCTGGCTGAAATACATGGCCAAGTTCAAGAGACATAAAGGAAATCTCCAACGGCAAAATAAAGAGTACTCAAACTTACTATATGGCAGTAAGCAAAAGCTGATATTGTTGCCTGTGGGCACATAGCTTTGCATATGGTTATAGGCATTAGTGACTGGGGAACAAAGTTTTTTTTTTATTGTTATTATACTTTAAGTTCTGGGTTACATGTGCAGAACGTGCAGTTTTGTTACATAGGTATACACGTGCCATGGTGGTTTGCTGCACTCATCAACCCATCACCTACATTAGGTATTTCTCCTAATGGTAAACCTCCCCTACCCCTCCACGCCCCACAGGCCCCCGTATGTGATGTCCCCCTCCCTGTGTCCATGTGTTCTCATTGTTCAACTCCCATTTACAAATGAGAACATGCGGTGTTTCATTTTCTGATCTTGTGATAATTTACTGAGAATGATGGTTTACAGCTGCATCCATGTCCTTGCAAAGGACATGAACTCACCCTTTTTTATGGCTGCATAGTATTCCATGGTGTATATGTGCCACATTTTCTTAATCCAGTCTATTATTGATGGACATTCGGGTTGGTTCCAAGTCTTTGCTACTGTGAATAGTGCCGCAATGAACATACGTGTGCATGTGTCTTTATACTAGCATGATTTATAATCCTTTGGGTATATGCCCAGTAATGGAAGTGCTGGGTCAAATGGTATTTCTAGTTCTAGATCCGTGAGGTATCACCACACTGTCTTCCACAATGGCTGAACTAATTTACACTCCCACCAACAGCGTAAAAGCGTTCCTATTTTTCCACAACCTCTCCAGCATCTGTTGTTGCCTGACTTTTTAATGATCGCCATTCTAACTGGTGTGAGATGGTATGTCATTGTGGTTTTGATTTGCATTTCTCTAATGACTAGTGAGGATGAGCATTTTTTCATATGCCTGTTGGCTGCATAAATGTCTTCTTTTGAGAAGTGTCTGTTCATATCCTTTGCCCATTTTTTGATGGGGTTGTTTGCTTTTTTCTTGTAAATTTGTTTTAAGTTCTTTGTAGATTCTGGATATTAGCCCTTTGTCAGATGGATAGATTGCAAAAATTTTCTCCCATCCTGTAGGTTGCCTGTTCACTCTGATGATAGTTTCTTTTGCTGTGCAGAAGCTCTTTAATCATTTGTCAATTTTGGCTTTTGTTGCCATGGCTTTTGGTGTTTTAGACATAAAGTCTTTGCCCATGCCTATGTCCTGAATGGTATTGCCCAGGTTTTCTTCCAGGATTTTTATGGTCCTAGGTCTTATGTTTAAGTCTTTGATCCATCTTGAACTGATTTTTGTATAAGGTGTAAGGAAGGGGTCTAGTTTCAGTTTTCTGCATGTGGCTAGCCAGTTTTCCCAACACCATTTATTAAATAGGGAATCTTTTCCCCATTGCTTGTGTGTGTTAGGTTTGTCAAAGATCACATGGTCGTAGATGGGTGGTGTTATTTCTGACGTCTCCGTTCTGTTCCATTGGTCTATAAAGCTGTTTTGGCACCAGTACCATGCTGTTTTGGCACCAGTACCATGCAGTTTTGATTACTGTAGCCTTGCAGTAATGTTTGAAGTCAGACAGCATGATGCCTCTAGCTTTGTTCTTCTTGCCCAGGATTGTCTTGGCTATGCAGGCTATTTTTTTGTTCCATATGAAGTTTAAAGTAGTTTTTTCCAATTCTGTGAAGAAAGTCAGTGGTAGCTTGATGGGGATAGCATTGAATCTATAAATTACTTTGGGCAGTAAGGCCATTTTCACAATATTGATTTTTCCTATCCATGAGCATGGAATGCAAGAACAAACAAAACCTTTCTAATGTCAAAGCATTTTCCCCTTCATATCTTTCTTTAATGGTATATTTGCAGCTGTTTCCTGTTAATCCTTTGTCTGACTTCCTTCTTTAGGGTGATGGAATCCTTAAGACAAGCACAGAGTATGCCCTGCTGTGGTGTCCTGCGGGACAGGCCACACTCTGGCCCATTAACGGTGTTTGATGTGATGATGCACATGAGCCCATGGAGGTCTGCATCTCAGGCCCCGTGGGTGTTTGCAGGTTGAAGATGGAATGATACATGCCATCTCTGAGATTTTTATTTGCTCAGACCTTACCCTGTTCTGGCCCAACCCCACTTAATCCTGTCTAATAAGTGGTGGTGGGTTTTGGGGGGCCTAGTTTGTGTCCTCTCTTATTTCCTTGAGCAGTGGTTTGTAGTTCTCCTTGAAGAGGTCCTTCACATCCCTTGTAAGTTGTATTCCTAGGTATTTTATTCTTAGTAGCAATTCTGAATGGGAGTTCACTCATGATTTTGTTCTCTGTTTGTCTGTTATTGGTATATAGGAATGCTTGTGATTTCTGCACATTGATTTTGTATCTTGAGACTTTGCTGAAGTTGCTTCTCAGCTTAAGGAGATTTTGGGCTGAGACGATGGGGTTTCCTAAATATACAATCATGTCATCTGCAGAGACAATCTGACTTCCTCTCTTCCTATTTGAATACGCTTTATTGCTTTCTCTTGCCTGATTTCCCTGGCCAGAACTTCCAATACTATGTTGAATAGGAGTGGTGAGAGAGGGCATCATTGTCTTGTGCCGGTTTTCAAAAGGAATGCTTCCAGTTTTTGCCCATTCAGTATGATACTGGCTGTGGGTTTGTCATAAATAGCTCTTATTATGTCGAGATACGTTCCTTTGATACCTAGTTTATTAAGAGTTTTCAGCATGAAAGGCTGAATTTTGTCAAAGGCCTTTTCTGCATCTATTGAGATAATCACATGGTTTTTGTCATTGGTTCTGTTTATGTGATGGATTATGTTTATTGATTTGCATATGTCGAGCCAGCCTTGCATCCCAGGGATGAAGCCGACTTGATTGTGGTGGATAAGCTTTTGGATGTGCTGCTGGATTCGGTTTGCCAGTATTTTATTGAGGATTTTCGCACTGATGTTCATCAGGGATATTGGCCTAAAATTCTTTTCTTGTTGTGCCTCTGCCAGGCTTTGGTATCAGGATGATGCTGGCCTCACAAAATGAGTAAGGGAGGATTCCCTCTTTTTCAATTGATCAGAATAGTTTCAGAAGGAATGGTACCAGCTCCTCTTTGTACCTCTGGTAGAATTTGGCTGTGAATCTGTCTGGTCCTGGACTTTTTTTGGTTGGTAGGCTATTAATTATTGCCTCAATTTCAGAACCTGTTATTGGTCTATTCAGTGATTCAACTTCTTCCTGGTTTAGTCTTGGGAGGGTGTATGTGTTCAGAAATTTATCCATTTCTTCTAGTTTATTTGTGTAGAGGTGTTTATAGTATTCTCTGATGGTGGTTTGTATTTCTGTGGGATCGGTAGTGATATCCCCTTTATCATTTTTTATTGTGTCTATTTGATTCTTCTCTCTTTTCTTATTAGTCTTGCTAGCAGTCTATCAATTTTGTTGATCATTTCAAAAAACCAGTTCCTGGATTCATTGATTTTTTGAAGGGATTTTTGTGTCTCTATCTCCTTCAGTTCTGCTCTGATCTTAGCTACTTCTTGTCTTCTGCTAGCTTTCGAATTTGTTTGCTCTTGCTTCTTTAGTTCTTTTAATTGTGATGTTAGGGTGTCAATTTTAGATCTTTCCTGCTTTCTCTTGTGGGCATCTAGTGCTATAAATTTCCCTCTACACACTGCTTTAGCTGTGTCCCAGAAATTCTGGTATGTTGTGTCTTTGTTCTTATTGGTTTCAAAGAACATCTTTATTTCTGCCTTCATCATTTACACAGTAGTCTTTCAGGAGCAGTTGTTCAATTTCCACGTAGTTGTGTGGTTTTGAGTGAGATTCTTAATCCTGAGTTCTAATTTGATTGCACTGTGGTCTGAGAGACAGGTTGTTGTGATTTCTGTCTTTTACATTTGCTGAGGAGTGTTTTACTTCCAATTATGTGGCCAATTTTAGAATAAGTGCAACGTGGTGCTGAGAAGAATGTATGTTCTGTTGATTTGGGGTGGAGAGTCCTGTAGATGTCTATTAGGTCTGCTTGATCCAGAACTGAGTTCGAGTCTTGGATATCCTTGTTAATTTTCTGTCTCGTTGATCTGTCTAATATTGACAGTGAGGTGTTAAAGTCTCCCATTATTATTCTGTGGGAGTATAAGTCTCTTTTTAGGTCTCTAAGAACTAGCTTTATCAATCTGGGTGCTCCTGTATTGGGTGCATATATATTTAGGTTAACTCTTCTTGTTGAATTGATCCGTTTACCATTATGTAATGGCCTTCTTTGTCTCTTTTGATCTTTGTTGCTTTAAAGTCTGTTTTATCAGAGACCAGGATTGCAACCCCTGCTTTTTTGCTTTCCATTTGCTTGGTGGGTAGATCTTCCTCCATCCCTTTATTTTGAGCCTATTTGTGTCTTTGCAAGTGATATGGGTCTCTTGAATGCAGCACAGCAATAGGTCTTGACTCTTTATCCAGTTTGCCAGTCTGTGTCTTTTAATTGGAGCATTTAGGCCATTTACATTTAAGGTTAATATTGTTATATGTGAATTTGATCCTGTCATTATGATGCTAGCAGGTTATTTCACCCATTAATTAACGTAGTTTCTTCACAGCATCAATGGTCTTTACAATTTGGCATGTTTTTGCAGTGGTTGGTACTAGTTTTTCCTATCCATGTTTAGTGCTTCCTTCAGGAGCTCTGTAAGGCAGGCTTGGTGGTGACAAAATCTCTCAGCATTTGCTTGTCTGTAAAGGATTTTATTTCTCCTTCACTTATGAAGCTTAGTTTGGCTGGATATGATATTCTGGGTTGAAAATTCTTTAAGAATGTTGAATAGTGGCCCCCACTCTCTTCTGGCTTGTAGGGTTTCTGCAGAGAGATTTGCTGTTAGTCTGACGGGCTTCCCTTTGTGTGTAACCCAACCTTTGTCTCTGGTTGCCCTTAACATTTTTTTCCTTCATTTCAATCTTGGTGAATCTAAAAATTACATGTCTTGGGGTTGCTCTTCTTGAGGAGTATCTTTGTGATGTTCTCCCTATTTCCTGAATTTGAATGTTGGCCTCCCTTTCTAGGTTGGGGAAGTTCTCCTGGATAATATCTTGAAGAGTGTTTTGTAACTTGGATCCATTCTCCCCGTCACTTTCAGGTACACCAATCAAACATAGATTTGGTCTTTTCCCACAGTCCCATATTTCTTGGAGGTTTTGTTCGTTTCTTTTCACTCTTTTTTCTCTAATCTTGTCTTCTCACTTTATTTCATTAATTTGATCTTCAATCACAGATATCCTTTCTTCCACTTGATTGAATCAGGTATTGAAGCTTGTGTATGCTTTATGAAGTTCTCATGCCATGGTTTTCAGCTCTATCAGGTCATTTAAGCTCTTCTCTACACTGGTTATTCTAGTTAGCCATTCATCTAACCTTTTCTCAAGGTTTTTAAGCTTCCTTGCAACAGGTTAGAACATGCTCCTTTAGCTGGGAGAAGTGTATTATTACCAACCTTCTGAAACCTACTTCTGTCAACTCGTCAAACTCATTCTCCATCCAGTTTTGTTCCCTTGCTGGTGAGGAGTTGTGTTCCTTTGGAGGAGAAGAGGCATTCTGGTTTTTGGTGTTTTCACCCTTTCTGTTCTGTTTTCTCCCCATCTTTGTGGTTTTATCTACCTTTGGTCTTTTTGGAGACCTATGGAAGGGGTTTTAGTGTGGATGTCCTTTTTGCTGATGTTGATGCTATTCCTTTCTCTTTGTTAGTTTTCCTTCTAACAGACAGGCCCCTCAGCTGCAGGTCTGTTGGAGTTTGCTGGAGGTCCACCCCAGATCCTGTTCGCCTGGGTATCGCCAGCGGAGGATGCAGAACAGCAAATATTGCTGTCTGATCCTTCCTCTGGAAGCTTCGTCCCAGAGGGGCACCCATCTGTATGAGGTGTCTGTCAGCCCCTACTGGGAGGTGTCTCCCAGGCAGGCTACAAGGGAGTCAGGGACCCACTTGAGGAGGCAGTCTGTCTGTTATCGGAGCTCGAATGCCACGCTGGGAGAACCACTGCTCTCTTCAGCGCTGTCAAGCAGGGACGTTTAAGTCTGCAGAAGCTGTCTGCTGCCTTTGTTCAGATATGCCCTGCCCCCAGAGGTGGAATCTAGAGAGGCAGTAGGCCTTGTTGAGCTGTGGTGGGCTCTTCCCAGTTCGAGCTTCTCTGCTGCTTTGTTTACACTGTGGGCATAGAACCACCTACTCAAGGCTCAGCAATGGCAAATGCCTCTCCCTCCGCCAAGCTCCTGCATCTCAGGTCAATCTCAGACTGCTGTGCTAGCAGCGAGCAAGGCTCTGTGGGCATCGGACCTGCTGAACCAGGCACAGGAAGGGATCTCCTGGTCTGCTGGTTGTGAAGACTGGGAAAAGCGCAGTATTTGGGCAAGAGTGTACCGCTCCTCCAGGTACAGTGACTCATGGCTTCCCTTGGCTAGGAAAGGGAAGTCCCCCAACCCCTTGCACTTCCCAGGTGAGCCGACGCCCCGCCCTGCTCACCCTCCATGGGCTGCACCCACTGTCCAACCAGTCCCAGTGAGATGAACCAGGTTCCTCAGTTGGAAACGCAGAAATCATCTGTCTTCTGGGTCGATCTCCCTGGGAGCTGTAGACCAGAGCTGTTCCTATTTGGCCACCTTGGAACTTGTCCCTTGCAGGGCAAAGTTTTAATGCTCACACGGCAGAACGATGCTGGCCAGGCTCGCACGGGGGGCCTGCTGCTTCTGGCACTACCACTAACCACACAGTTTTGCTCAAATCAAACAACTGTTGTAAACTCTTTCAAGGAACTCCTCCCAGAATAGCACTGCAGCCCCAAATCCAGCTCACACCACTACCAAGGCAGGCAGCACAGCTGGCGGTCACAGCCTGTCCGCATGATCTCCTGCTCCTTCTACTTCTCTGTTAAACAGAAACTCAGACCAAGAAACTTCAATACTCCCCCATCCTCTAAACTCAATCCAAATGGCTTCTAGAAGTCCATTGTGGCCAGGAAAAAGCAGGTCTTCATCAAATTTTATTCCATATCTTATTTTATTAATACAGAAAATGTTGAGAATCCTAAGTTTGATTGGAAAACATGTAAAGGTTTGACCAGATGATAAATGCCAATATTAAATCTGCTGGAATTCCGTGTACAGAATGAAGAGACAACACCAAAATTAGTTAAAGACATAATTTCTTTAACTGTGGCTTAAGAAACAATGAACGCTTAAAACCCTACCTTATGAATAAGAATAGATTTTATCTTATCTAGAGATAAAGAATGAGATGTGGATTGGAGGTTTTTATTTGGTTTATTAAATCTGTAAGACCACAGAAGAGGCAATATAAAAAACTTCCATGATTCTATTTATATGTACATTAGAAGGAATTTCCAGATGTTACTGTAAATCCTCAATATATTGTTTCAGCAGTACTAATATAATGTCAGTATACTTTAGTTTTACATTAAGTTATCACTGTCTTGGGAACGGGATTCTTTTTTTTTTTCTCTGAGGCTTTGGATTTGACACTGTATTTGACTTTATATGTGGTAATTGACATGTGTCAGGGCAACGATGAATTGGAAGCTACCCCAAACTCACATACCATAGGCAACTGTTGCTTATAGACTTTTAAAGCCAAATGGTAGACATTTCCCATTGCTTGCTCCCATCCAACAAAAGCAATAGGTTCATTGAGCTATAAAATTGTACTTATAGTTGGTTAAAAAAAGATGTAGGCCATCATTTTGTACAAACAAGCTACAACATTCTACTAATAAAAACAGAAGCTCTATTTGTCAAAATTTACACACACACAGCAACTAAACTATCAATTTTTTTCCACAAGGCTAACATTGAATTAGAAAAACATCTTGGCATAATATGAGATTTACCTCTTCACTGCCCATAACCAATCAGATATCAGAAATTTTTAAACCTTTGAATTATTGTTTTGGAAATCAACCTAAGTATCCTATAATGTACTGAACTTTTATTTATTTACTTCTTTTAAAATGAGAGCTCTAAATTCAATTTAATTTAAAATCAGTTGGAAACCTTTAATTAAAGTATACAATAAATAGAAAGTTCCCAAAGTGTAGCTCTTGAAGATTTTGGAGAACTGCCATTAATAGAAACAAAGCTAGTAAACAAGAAGACACTGAAATATATTCTTATTTGCGAGGCTGAGGCAGGCAGATCATCTGAGGTCGGGAGTTTGAGACCAGCCCGGTCAACATGGTGAAACCTCGTCTCTACTAAAAATACAAAAATTAGCCAGGCATGGTGGCAGGTGCCTGTAGTCCCAGCTACTTGGGAGGCTGAGGCAGGAGAATCGCTTGAACCCGGGAGATGGAGGTTGCAGTGAGCCTAGATCATGCCACTGCACTGCAGCCTGGGTGACAGAGCCAGACGCTGTCAAAAAAAAAAAAAAAAAGTATTCATATTAAATCAAAGTGTTTCTAAACACATAAAATAATGATCAAACAGTATATGAGATTTTATTAGGAAAATCAGTCATTGAGCTTCAAGTGTCTTGACATCTAGGAAGAATATTTTGATGGGATTCTATTGTTAATTAATTAGATAAATTAGTACTCTGTGCTGGAATAAAGTAAAATTCAGAAAACCTACCATTTTTCAGCATCGAAATTTGATAAAGCACTTAAAACAGAGACAACCTTTTTGCTAAGTTTTGTTTTTAAAAATAGTTGTGGGGGAGGCGAGGATAGTTAATGTGTACAAAAAAATAGAAAGAATGAATAAGACCTACTGTTTGACAGCACAGTAGAATGACTCCAGTCAATAATAACTTAATTGTACATTCTAAAATAACTTAAAGAGTGTAATTGGATTGTCTATAAAATTGAATTGGATTGAGGGGATGGATTGAGGGGATCATTTTCCATGATGTACATGCTTATTTCACACTGCATACCTGTATCAAAATATCTGATGTACCCCGTAAATATATATACCTATGTACCCAAAAACATTTTAAAAATTGTCAAAACAGTTACTCTAAGTGGAAAAGTATCTGTGAAATATTTAGTTTTATCAATACTAAATACAGAACTGAGAATATTCTCCACCCAGCATAAATTGCCCTGATCTTAACAGTTACCTCAGCATCTGTAAAACTGGATATTTTCTCAATTGAAAAACATACTTTTTGCTACAAAGAAGAGTCAACTGATATATCAATAATTTCAAATTTATTAATTACAGATTATAACTTTGAAGATCTCAGGAACTTTATTTTTTAAAAAACTACAAAACATTAAAACATAATAAAAAATAGAATCTTCAGAAAAATATTAGTGACTCAGTACTAGAGCTAAAAATGGCTCAGAATGAACAGGTGAAGAAAAAAAGATTTTTAGGACAGTGAAACTACTCTGTATGAGTAGATACATGTCATAGTGTATACACGTTATTATACATTTGTCCAAATCCATAGAATGTATAACACCAAGGGTGAATCCTAATGCAAACTATGGATTTTGGGGATAATGATATGTAAATTATTTTGATCAGTTGCAAAAAATCCATCATTCTAGTGAGGGATGGTGCTAATGGCGGAGACAATGCCATATGTAGGAGCAGGGGGGACATGGGAAATCTCTGTACCTTCCACTCAATTTTTCTGTGAACCTAAAACTGCTGTTTTAAAAATATACTAAAAAATATTAAAGCATAAAAAAGTGCTAAAGGATGACCTAATAAACGAATTCGCAGAAATGCAAGCGAGAAAAATTTTATGATCAATCAGGATACCACATTAATAAAGTACTACTACTTTTTGTAGTGTATAAAATTCAGACACTAAAAATAACATTTCTGTAGGTTTATTTTGTTACTTATGTATCACAATTATACATATTACATTTTATTAGTAAAATATTTTTAAAGAAAAAAACTAAGAAAGTGATTATAAAACAAGAATAATTTCTGATTATATTATTTTTAATGGTCACATAGCCAATATATAGATATTTAACTTTTTTTGCATTAATGTACAAGGATATATAATTTGGCTTATTAGAAATTATTTTTGAAAATATTTTAATACGATAGTTTTTGTCATTACACCAATATAACAAAATCTTTCTCATTTGACAAATATTTCAAAAATATATAACAAATTATTTTAGCTTTCCTTCTCCTCTCAAAAGCGTGCTGTCACCCTATTTTTGAAGACAGTTAAAAGAATTCTATTTCTGAACACTGTTATGAAAAGTGGGGGAGTCCCAGCAGAGTTTTGAGCAAAGGCAATGGAATAAACATGGCATTTCTGAAAAGAGACACTTGAAAAGGCCCAACACTCGCATAGCATACCAGGCATAATGTAAAAAGGAAAAAGAAACTATTCAATTGATTCAGTTCATTTGTAAAAGGAGTTTTCCCAAAGTAGATCACAAACAAACCAGTCTATGTGAATCACTTGCAGAGCTTTGAACCCTGAACCCAGCATTCTGAGAGTGGGACCCAGAAATGTGCATTTGAAAAGACTCCCCAGGCAATTCTGATGAGGAGCCAGTGAGCCTGCTGAACCAGGTGACTACTGACATCTCTTCTTTGAATGACTTTCGACCATCCCCACAAATGCCTGCTCGACGGTGTCCTGGAAGAGCTCGGTCATGGCTCTCATTACACACTACTGAGCATCATACACCAGGCTGTATCACACATCTCATTCACACTACTGAGCATCATACACCAGGCTGTATCACACATCTCATTACACACTACTGAGCATCATACACCAGGCTGTATCACGCATCTCATTACACACTACTGAGCATCATACACCAGGCTGTATCACACATCTCATTACACACTACTGAGCATCATACACCAGGCTGTATCACACATCTCATTACACACTACTGAGCATCATACACCAGGCTGTATCACACATCTCATTACACACTACTGAGCATCATACACCAGGCTGTATCACACATCTCATTACACACTAGTGAGCATCATACACCAGGCTGTATCATACTTCGTCCGGACCTCATGCGTCTTACAGTACAGTGATGGGACGTAGGTTTTCTAGACTTGCCTATGGGCTTCTCCTCTTTCCTAATGAAGCTCCCACTCATCCAAATGTCCTTTGAGGAGGAAATTTATCCAGCTCACTCCACTGCAAAAGCTGGACAACTGACAAGATTTTTCCTGACCACTTCAGTGGCTATGATTATAGGCAGTATTGTGGTTTTCATTTGCAAAATGAGGAATAAAGCTGCAGACATTTCCAGTACTAGAAATGGTCTGTTTGTAGCATGAAGGTGCATATTCATTTCTTTTCCTTTTTCCCTGACCCTTAATCATTTATTACATTTTTCTCCTGTTAAACAAGCTATATAGGCTGAATACAAAGAAGTTTGAAAACACAGAAAGGTAAAAAAATTAAATTAAATTAAATTAAATTAAGATCATCTGAAATATTAACTTCAAGAGAAAGTTAACAACTGTGAGCATTCTGGTTTGTATATTCTTGCGGTCTTATTTAATTAATTGCATTTATGTACTTTAAAAAAACAAAAGTAGAATTATATTGTATATATGGCTTTGATTTCTTAAAAACTAACATTGTGAACACGTGCAAGGAGTGTTTCTTAAACTGCTCTTTCCATTGTCACTTTTACTGGAGATTACAGTCTCAAAGTAGATTTTTTGACTTAGCAGAGGGAGAGCTGAGATGTCTCATTAAAGCTTGGCTGAGCGCCTTCTGTTACTGCTTATTTACATAAGTAGTTTTCCTAAAATCTACGGCTCCCACGAACAAGACATATATATTAATGCCTCACAGTCCAATATATGATGAGATAAACGACCACTGCTTCCTTATATAATGCGCACACACTTGCCTGAGACAAGTCAGCTGTTCTGAAACACAAGATTAGGAAATTCAATTTCATGTATACATTCTATGAATCAAAAGTCAAAATCAAAGGACAACCTTCTGTGTTACAGTGAACTCTGGAAGTGAGTGTAAATAAGATAATAAGATATGCCCTAGTTTGTTGTCATCTTTTTTTTTTGCTTTTTGTTTTTTGTTTGTTTTGAGATGGAGTCTCACTCTGTCGCCCAGGCTGGAGTGCAGTGGTGCAATCTCGGCCCACTGCAACCTCCGCCTCCTGGGTTCAAGCAATTCTCGTGCCTCAGCCTCCCAAGTAGCTGTGATTACAGGCGTGTGCCACCACACCTGGCTAATTTTTTGTGTTTCTACTAGAGATGGGGTTTCACCATGTTGGCCAGGCTGGTCTTGAACTCCTAACCTCAGGTGATCTGCCTGCTTCAGCCTCCTAAAGTGCTGAGATTACAGGCGTGAGCCACTACACCTGGCCAGCTATGCCCCACTTTGAACAAACATTGCTAGAATCTGGAAGAATCTTCTGTTAGCCAAGGATTGCTTTTGAGGTTCACTCCAAAAACTGAGCTACCACTGGGGACAAATGGTCTCATAATTTTGAGTGTGTAAAGTGCAGCGATTCCAGCTCATGAGCACTAATATAATTTTGGAAACAATACACCCACAACAGGCATCATCTAGAAAACTAACAGGATCTCTTTTCCACCACAGTGTATTGTTGTTGACTAACTGTTTTCAGTTATTAAGCTGGAAGAGACATGCTGGGGAGAATGCTTTGGAGGAGCAAGTAAGCACAGAACACAGAGAATCAGGTAACTTATTCTCACCTTTCTCTTTCCTTTGTAGTTAATTAGCAAACATTCCTTTCTCCACCTTATCTCTTTGTTGAGGTCATATCAGCAATTATCTGCCCTCTGGTTTATGCAAAACTACCTGAATAAGTCATAATTCAGAAGAGCTTATCAACTTTCTTCCATGTCCTATTGCCCAAAAATAATCAGCAATGAAATATCTCAAACATACAGAAAAACAGAAGTAAACAAAACCACCTAGATTTATGAGCAGTTCACTCTCTATCTACATACTTAATATATTTTTAATAAAGCTCTTCAGTCATCACTGCCACATTTACAAGAATACTTGGCCTTTTGGCTGGTCTTCTGAACGTATTTTTGCATGTAACCCTTTTACATATTTCTCTGGAGTGGTTCGAAATCCATCAGCTTGATGGTCTTTATTGTTTCAATATGGCCCAATCCACAGGGCAGAGCATGTGACTGGTGTAGTGGTTGCTGCGTGGCTTTGAAGTCACATGGATTTGAGTTCCAGTCCCTGCCTACTAGCTGAGCAGATGTGGTTAAGGGTCTGTGACTGAAATTCTCATTGATAAAGCAGGGATAATAATACCTACCTTGTTGTCGAGATGTCATGAGGTGATGTAAGCAAAGCATCAGAACAGTACCTAGCACATAGTAAGTGGTTATCATCAGTTTGTGTGTCTGCTGTATATGCTGAACTGCTTGAGTCCATCTCCAGTTGAAGCTGTATTTACCAGGATCCACTCAACCACTACCATTAACAACTCCTTATTTGTGGACTCATGAATACAAGTCACTTGCATCTGCAGGGCTTCAAACTTAGCCCAGTGAAATGGCAGTCTTTATTTTTCTAAACACCTGGGGGCGACTTTTTCCCTGCCTCTGACTTTAAAAACATAATGAAATTTTACAGAGTTTTATAGCACTGAACTTTATGTAAAATCAAAAGAGCCCATGAAATAAGAGAGCAATTGGTTATAAGCAAGCCCCTTCATGAACACGGGCATTTTTTTTTAACGTCTTCGTATCTGTGAGCATCTCCTTCTCTTCTTATCCTTAAGTGTATTATTTGTCATGAAAGCAAAGTGCTTTTAAAAAATTGTGTTTGATTCCATGGTTCCCAACAATGGCTGAGCTTCAAACTCACCTGTGGTGCTTAAGATTATATATCTGTATACTTTTGTTTAAAATAAATATTATAAAAATTTATGTTTAAAAATATGTGTGTGTATATACATACATAGTTACATACACCCAAGGCACATATGTGCATGTGTATACATAACATATACAAATACATACATACACACACACCACCACCAAAGCCCCACTAAAAAAATACCGGAATCTCTGGGAGTAATGGGGGCAAATAGGAGGAGTGAATGATCAGGTAAGGCTATTATGGACCCAGTGTTGAGAATCACAGTGGGTCAATTACTTGAAACAGTACCTATCTAAAGGACAGTTAAAGATTTTGGTATTAATCAGAAAGTCTTTTTTTTTTCTTAAATAATTTTGCAGGCAAGACGCTGCTGTTACAAGTTTTCTGTTCCAAATTATGTCCTCCATAGGAATGAAGCATCCACACAGTCCATCCAAGCATACTGTGAATCAAAACACATGTCATAGCTGGAACGAACACATTAGGGCCATCTAACTGGATTCCACTGGAATGAGTCTCTGTGAAACCATGCCGAAGTCTTTGTAAACAACCACCCTAAAGAAAGCTACATGAAGAATAGCCAGTAACAAAAGCACTGGATTTAATTCAATTTTGTGAAAAAACAAAAATCAAATATGATGCACACACTCCATCCTTTTGTGAACAAAACGCCACCAAACATTTGAAACTGGCCTAAGCATACATTGACATGAAGCCCAGCCTTATTGATCAGCCTTTCCAATACTCACCCCCACCATTCTTTATTTCCAATAGATACATCCTCTCACAAGTAATTGGGCAGAAAAATACTTATTGACTGATCTTGAAAACTACAATGCATCTAAAGCTGGAGAACATTCAAAAACCATGCTTCTCTTTCTTTATTTCAGTTTCCATGGCAAGAGGAAAATAAAAGGCAACTGTTTTGAAAGCAACAACAGTAAATGAAGCAACATCTCTGGCAAGCAGGCAAACTTTAAAGAGTAAAAGTTATAAATCCCCACGTAGACAATACCTTGTAGGTATACCTTCCCCCAACCACGGGGATGACTCTTAATGGTGCTGACTAGGTATAGACACCAACTTGAGACCAATAAATTATTCTTAGAAGGTGCTAACTTTTATATTTTCTTTTAGGTTCTTCCTGCTAAATTTCTCTTTCAATTGACTTCCAGAAATCAGACAGTGAAATCAATGGGGCTTTCCAGGCCACCGAATTCAAAGTAATCAGGGCAGGGTCAGAATGTTGGTTGACTTTTTTCAACACACAGGGACCTGGAATTTGGGTTCTAGCTCTATCTCTCAGCACAGAGTCAGCAGATACAATGCCCTAGATGGTTGGATTTTCTAGTGTCTGTGACAGGCATCTTCAAAGCTGATTCCTCTCCCTCTGAGAAATCAAGGCCACCACCTTTAATTACTGACACAGTAGTGTACTTCACGTACTGCAACCTCAGTCCCTTTTGTCACTTTTGCTTTGCATTCAAGTGCCCTGGCCAGTGTTAACTGCAGCACTTTGATTTCTCTTTCTATAAAGACTATCAAGTACCAAGTCATTCGTTTCTGCAACCATGTAACCCAAGGACATATTCTCCTGGATGAAACTCCAAGACCTCCCCCCAGCCAAGAAGTCAGTGGAGAATAGGCACAGAAAAGACGATGAAGGTCATAGTTTCTAAGAATTTGTTTTCTTTTTTAAAAAAAATTTTAATTTTTAATTTTTATTTTTTTTGAGACAGAGTCTCACTCCGTCACCCAGGCTGGGGTATGGTGGCGTGATCTCGGCTCACAGCAACCTCTGCCTTCCAGGTTCAGGTGATTCTCCTGTCTCAGGCTCCTGAGTAGCTGGGATTACAGCTGCATGCCACCACGCCCAGCTAATTGTATTTTTAGTAGACACGGGGTTTCACCATGTTGGCCAAACTGGTCTGGAACTCTTGACCTCAAGTGATCTGCCTGCCTTGGCCTCCCAGAATGCTGGGATTACAGGTATGAGCCACCAAGCCCAACCAGTTTTCTTTCCTTTCTTTTTCTTTTTTTTTTTGTCTTTTTTTCTTTTTAAGGGAGGGGATTCCCTCAGTGGGTTTACTTAGAGGGAAATGGTATCTCGGCTTTGGACTTGCCCCTGCCTTCATTCATGTGGGTACTTTTTATTTAACTTTTCATTGTAGGTAGGCTCCCCTCTACCTAAAAAAACCAAAGGGAAAAACCCCAATTCTTTAATTTACTCACATCCTGTTACGCTTTCACAAGCTGTTCATTTTCATACCAAGCCTCATCTTCTGCTGCCAACATCCTAGTTTGAAGGAAAGGGGGAGACAGGTCAACTGGTAGTGGTCCTGTCCTCAAAGGGAGAGAACTCCTGGGTACCTCTTCCCAGCAGCCCTAGGCTATTTCAAAACGTCAGCAGGTCTAATCCTAGAAGAAAACACCACTTACTTCTCAACCTGCTGGAGCATGGTGAGGTCTAAACAATACGTTAACTGACAAAATCTCCCAGTTCCTGAGAACTGCCTGAGAACTCAGAGATAAACAGTAAGAGGTATGGTCAACCTTCAGGGGAACGAAGAGACTATGTCAATGCAACAAAAATAAAGGAATAATGTGCTCTGCAGCTTTAGAAAGGAACTCTCCTTCCTGGGGGTGCCTCCGTGTCCCTGGCTCTAGGAGACCACCTAACCAGCAAGGCTGATAGCATGACCCTGGCTCCACTGAGAACTTGGGCCTATAGACTGGCTTATTCTAAAGGGTACTTTTTAATTCTATTTTTTTAATTTTTAATTTTTTTTTTTTGAGACAAGTTCTCACTCTGTTGCCCAGGATGGAGTGCAGTGGTGCCATTTAGGCTCACTGCAGCTTTGACTTCTCAGGTTCAAAAAACTCTCGCCTCAGCCTCCTGAGTAGTGGGGACTACAGGCATTCACCACCATGCCCGGCTAATTTTTTGTATCTTTTTTTTTTTTTTTTTTTGTAGAGACAGGGTTTTGCCATGTTGCCCAAGCTGATCTTGATAAACTCCTGGGCTCCAGTGATCCACTTGCCTCAGCTGGGACTATAGGTGTGAGCCATCAAGCCCACCCGAACCACTGGTCTTTTAATTTTTTCAGCTCCAGCTGGCAAACCCACTACCTGCTCTTCCTAGGCAGCATCCCTTGGTCACTATCCAGCCATCTGTTACTGCCAAAGCAAAGGTCCATGGCCCTCGAAGCATGGGAACTCTGGCCATCGGCTACTTATCATTTTGCCCTCTGAAATCCTTATATTTCTTTCTGAATTCACACACTCAGAATTGGCAGTATATTCTTAAGCTATAAAGTCCTCCACTATATGCCTATCCCAGAAGCCTAAGCGAGTCAGATTATTTAATCTAGGAAATGGTTATTTACTCTAAAGAAATCTGATCTTCTCATTGCCCAATAACCATGGAATACTGAAGAGTTGCCTCAGATGGCAGGGAGCCTGCATGCTAGCTCACACACTATCCCTAATAGCCATTTAACTTCGGGAAAAGACCTGTCTTCTCTCTGGACTTTAGTTTTCTCCTCTTTAGAAATGAGAAGCTGGTTAGCCAATCAGTCATGCCTCTTTCAGGTGTATGTTCTACGCTTTGCAACTGCAAAGTTGACAATCTGAGAATTTGTGCACGCCAAAGGGGCTTAAAAAATAATAGTACCTAACACTTAAGCACTTGATGCGTATTAACTCATTTAATCCTTCAATAACCATATGAGGTAGGTATTATAATTATTACCCCTGTATTTTAGATGAGAAAAGAAGAAATAGAGAGAGGTTGAGTAACTTGACCCATTATCCGGTAGTTTTAAGGCTGGGGTATGTATTTTTAACCACCATATGCAGGATAATGGGCAGATCTGAGGACTAAGCTTCCTTGACGTTTGCATGCTTAGAAGGTTACAGAGGGAGTGTGAGAATCACAGTTAATCTGCAAATCAATGGCATATACAGAAAACCAG
Source organism: Symphalangus syndactylus (assembly GCF_028878055.3). NCBI lineage: Eukaryota > Metazoa > Chordata > Mammalia > Primates > Hylobatidae > Symphalangus > Symphalangus syndactylus. Next base: position 21,334,381 of record NC_072428.2, read on the forward strand.
GACTGGAGCCAGAGAGTGTCCTCATTGTTACCTGTTGGATTCCCTTGGCATTATTTAGTGCACAACATTACCATAGAAAAACACAAGCACTTTTATTGCAATGGTGTAAATTAGGAGGATTCTGACAGTAAAGCCCAGAGTCATTCCAAGATAAAACGATCAGTTTGGGATCTCTTGGCCACCTACTGACCTGTCAGTGTATTGAGGCAGTTTGGGGTGGGAAGTATGTCAAATGATACTGGAGGAGGGAATACAAGAGGCCAGGCAGAGAGTGACTTATTATTTATTTATTTTTGGTTGAGGCAGTCTCGCCATGTTGCCCAGGCTGGTCTCGAACTCCCACCTTGGCTCCCAAAGTGCTGGGATTACAGGTGTGAACCACCATGCCCAGCCTCAGAGAGTGACTCTTGACTAGTCTGGAGAAATAAACTGACTTCAAGGGTCTTCAAAACACAGCTACTTGGAGGTCCTGACTGCCCTTTTCTGATCTCCAGCATAAGCCTCTGCAGAAGCAAGTGCCTTTCACTGAGTCTGACCCTAGCTGAGTGAGATCTTTGCAGAGGAAAGGACAACATGCTTATTTTTTTTAAATGGGTCCATAAGAACCCCGAAACCAAACAAGAAAATCAGGAAAGTTGCTTGTTAGTCTACTACAGAGAGGTAGTGATGAGAACTTGCAATACTATCTAGATTCTGAGCTCATTGCTCTAGGGCCCAGGGTCCCGAATGGTGCCTCTTTTCAATGCTTATTTACCATAGTTTCATAGAAACATGACCAAGTGTCAGTTAGTTCTTTACCCTTCGGGTTTTTTCCATCATTAATCCTCTTGGCACAGGGTGGGGCTGAGCTGGGAACAGTATCATATAACTCTAGTTGCAGTTGTCCTTATGCAAACCAGCATATCCGCAAGTTACCACCACCTTTTGGGGGAAACCAACATAACAGTGCTGGTGGACACAGCTTTAGGCTGCTAGTGGTCATTGATATATACCATTGCAACTTGGAAGGAATTCTATATATTGATACTTTCTTTGATTCTATCAACCAAACGGCTTTGTGGTGCACATGCTATAGTACTGAATGAAATACCTTTCTTTCCCTTGAGCCAAAAGCACATAATAAGCTATAGATTCTTTGCTGCTATGCCATTGATTTACCTACTGTACTTTGTAACCCAGGAGGGCTATGAATCATCCTTCCTAACTTTTCAGTTTCACAAAACAGGTTACTTTTAATACAATCTCTTCTTTATCTAGATTTATTTGTTCTGAACCCTAACACATTCTTAGGGCATTATTTCTTACTGAAGACAACTCTCCCTTAGTGTTTGTTTAATGGTAATTTTTTGTTCAAGTTCTTCCTGGGTGTCCGCTTGCCCTCTAATTTTCTTTTTCTCAATGCTTTATATTCCTAGGAATACCTGAGTCACAAGTGGTCAGATTGCCAGCATTCAGCAATCCCAGGCAGGGGGAAGATTTTATTGCCTTTCTCTCTTCTCTTCCATGGGTTGCTGAACAGTGTTAACATTCTGATTTCTTTTAGGAGTGGAGCTGCAAGATAATCTCTTACCCTGCCCTTCTTACTCATTAACTTTAATTTCCAAAATATGCCGCCGATACCATTCAAACACTAGTTCAGGAATTACCATGTGCTGGGCACTGTACTGGGTGCGGAGATACTGAGAAGAAGCATGATGTGTTCTCAGGAAGCTCACAATATGGTGAATGTGACAATTAAGGTCATGATTAAACAAAGCAGGAAGTACTCCAAGAAAGGTGAGCAAGGCATTTACAGGTATGCAGAGGATTGTTTGACCCAACCTGGAAGAATCCAGAAAAACTCATCCAAGGCTGGGCACGGTAGCTCATGCCTGTAATCCCAGCACTTTGGGAGGCCGAGGTGGGCGGATTGCCTGAGGTCAGGAGTTCGAGACCAGCCTGGCTAACATGGTGAAAATCCATCTCTACTAAAAATACCAAAAAATTAGACGGCTGTGGTGGTGTACGCTTGTAGTCTCAGCTACTCAGGAGGCTGAGGCAGGAGAATCGCTTGAATACCCCAGGAGGTGGAGGTTGCACTGAGCCAAGATCATGCCACCCACTCCAGTCTGGGCAACAGAGGGAGACTCTGTCTCAAACAAACAAAACCCATCCAAGAGCCAAGACGAGGTTATGCTTGACCTGAACCTTAAAAGACAAGTAGCAGTCATTTTGGGAGAGTCCAAACAATGGATGGGTTGATGTGGATACAGCAAAGGACATAATTAAAGAGTCATGGCCAGATCATGAAGGATTTTGTCCCTTGGGCTAAGAAATTTGATTTTTACCTTAAAGTACAGGAGCCACCAATTCCGAGCTACAGCGAGGAATTGTAATATAGCATTGTATCATGTATGAAAGGACAAAATTCATGCTACTTTCCTAAAAGTAAGATTCTGTGTCCCCGTTTGCTTCATCTAATATTGCTTCTTGGCCCCAGCAATAGCACACAGAGCACCGGAAAACTAGTTCGGGCTTATCACCAATTCCTGAAGCCAGTCTACCTCTCCAGGACACTTAGAGCCATCACCTTCTCCAAGCTCTCCAAGATCGCTGTGCTTGTTGCATATTCTGGTCTGCAGAAGGTGAAAGGGTACTAATCATCCTAGAAGCCTTCCTGGAACAGGATCTCTTTGCACAGGGTCATAAAACGAGAGATCCAGATGGTACAGGGAAGTGTAAATGGCAGTTGGAGATGGGACAACAGTAAATGCAGAGGCAGAGACACAGGTCAGCAGACCCCACATGTGACATGTCAAATACAGGGAGTAGGGGAAGAGGTGGGAGACATGGTACAAGAAGTCAAAAGATCTACTGGTTCCCTGTATTCCATGAAAACGTTACTGTACAGAATATTACACATTTCCAAGTTGGAGACACTAAAATACAAAGGTATAAATTGTCTAAGCACAGATATGAGGCAGTGGCAAATTAATAAAACAAATCACATGCCTGTTTCTAACCTGTTTGCTGTGGCCAAGGAGAGTCTGTGAAATCAAGTTAGACATTCTGTCTCTGAAATCATGCATTTACAGAACTTACGGAAGCTTTCAAGTGGAAATGTCTTTACTCTTTAAAAGAAAAAAAAAAAAAGCTCAAGTAATGCCCTAATCATCTCCTATTATTGTTTTGTATCTGCAGGATTTGGAAACTGCTCAGGAAAACAACTGGATTCCTAATAATCCCTGAACAATTCTTTTATTTTTTTTCCTGTGGACATTAGCCTTTTAATTTTTCCACAAGGAATTCTGGGCCAATTTAACTAATAAATAACAGAATTTTCTGAGTGCATGGTACTTTTGCTTTATCTGATTTCATGGCTTTCTTGCTCCATGACAACCCACCGTCTTTCCTCACATGTATGTTTTATGGTGGTTTTTTCAGGCATTTGAAAAAGCTTTAACACTTTCACTCAAGCTAAGACACCTCAATTTTCATTAGTGACTTTATTGGCCAGGAGGCGTTACAGAGACTACCAAATAGTTTCAAAATTACTTGCTCAGTCACGATGCCCACTGTTGACTCTCAGCCTAGCAAAAGAGAAGAAAAGAAGTTCTTGTGTTTACTGTCCTGAACGTACCCTTATGCTAGTATGCAACCTCCTCAGGTCCCCTCAATTAGGGTCACATTTCCTATTTTACAGTGATAATGCAACAGACTCTGGGTACTGTTCAATGAATATAGGTTTAATGTAATAAGTGTATTTCTGCAAATATATATATATAAATGAGGATTTTGTAAGCACCATTTAAAATTACCTGAGGGGTACTTTCTAAGTAACTGTGAATCTTTTTGTAAAGCAAAAGCCCTTTTAAAAAATAACATCATTCCCTATTCCATGTGTTCTAAGTTCAGGTTTTCATGGACTAATTTCAAAAAATATGGAGGCCACCATTCTTTTTCATTTGTTGAGTAAGCTTTACACCAACACAAGAGGCCATCACACTTTGCCCCTAAGCTTTACTTAACAACGATATTTGAGCATGTGAGCTACTGAGACAGAAAAGTTCCCCCATGAGTCAGCACCCAGCCCCAGCAAAAGATTTCATGGTTCCAACTAACTAGCCCACAGTCTTTCATATTCAGTTCTGCTTTCTCAGTGGTCTCTAGGAGGCTAATTTCTGGTTAGGAACTGAGAAATAGGGTTGATTTCCACTTCTGTAGGATAGCAAGATATCCACAGGATGTCGAGGGGGCTGGGCCAGTACCCCAAGTTAGCAGCAGTGAAAAAAGTGGCTAAGCCCCAGGATCTAGAGCACATGAACTCTTTCCCACCTCAAACCCCCATTCCACCCTCTACCCCATGAGGTGCCAAAGGAGATGAGCAGAGAACAAGACCTGGCAAAGAGAGATTGTTAATGGAGCTCCGACCTCAAACCCTGATGTCTCACCTTAGACTCATCTCCAGGAGTGGGGCCCTGGGTTTCGTACTTTAAAAAGCATGGCATATTGGCATATGTCTCCCCCGACCCCCACTACCACTGCCATTGGAATGCCTAAGACCAGTGGTGTGCTGAAGCTGGCTTGTACCAGCTCGTGAGAGCTGATTGTTAAACTTTTAAGAACTCTGCAAGCTGATTATTAAACACAGCTATTACTGAAAGCTAAATTATATAAGCTTAGGATTCAATAAATTATACCGGAAGCAAAGGTAATAAATACCCAAAGCTCGCCACTTCCTATTCATTTACTATTATACATGTTCTTGAGGTTTTTACCTCTATTGTATCTTTAATGGTGGAAATAGTATGTAATAATGCAGAGCTATGCATCTCTTCCTAATTCTACACTCAGTAACATTACATTGGAAGCTTGAAATCAGAGCATTTATACCACCGAAATCAGCAAATACTACAAATCAGGGATTGATTTATTATGCATTGTCTCTAGACTTAAGAAAATAATAGAGAAAATGTAAATAATGCAGATTAAACTTAAAAAATGTCATGTTTGTAGTTGGTACACTATGAATAGCACAAAATTTGAGAAAATATTCTTCCAGTATTTGAAAATTGTCTGATTCAGTAGAGAAAGTACTCTCTTCATGGACAAACATGTGAACTTCTATGTCACTGTTGTTTTAACTTCTATCTTATTCTTTTGTGTAAAGGAAAATATCAACCAACATTCAGGTCAGTAACCTACTTATTCATCAACTGCAACCATAGTTTGGCTGCAAATAAAAGCGTTCTATAAAATCAGGTAAAGCATTCCGTGATAACATACAATAAGGAGTATTGTATGTTCTACAATTCTTAGTAAGTCATATATTTTACTACTTGTAAATCAGTAAAATTTATAACAGACTTATAATTGGTTATATATCCACATGCATTTCTTCTCCAAAGAGCTGGTTGTTAAACATTTACCAGCACACCACTGCTTAAGCCAAGAACAGAAACAGGTTAAACAGCCTCCTGGGCTTCTATCCCATAGGTTCACACTCTTATCTCAGCCCTTCAGTTTACCATTCTCCTGTCAAGAAGAAAACAAAAAATAGAAACCTTTGTAGAATTAAATCAAAAGGAAAAGAAATATTCCCTAAGATCTAAGGCAGATAATTTAATCTGCCTAATCCAGCCCTTCCTAAGAAGGCTGCCTCTCAAGTAAGAATGGCTTGAGGCTGATGTGACCACACCTGCCATGTGGAAAAGCTGAGAGCAATACTAACAGATGGCAGCCTTGGCACTGTAGCCTAATAAATATTCTCCCTTTTAATGAGTCCACATCAGATGGCTCCTTGGGGGCAATGGGGGAGAAGCAGGGAACAAAAGCAGTTTCTCTTGCTTCCTGGTCGGATCTCGTACATGTTTGGGGGTACATAACAAAAGATCAGTGAGCATTTCTGCCTTCCACCAAATGGAGTACACATGAACATCACAGCTTTGCATACAATTATTTTAAAATCATCAATACTTGTATTTGAAAACATCTTTGTAGACTTGGAACCAACCCAAATACCCATCAATAACAGACTGGATAAAGAAAATGTGGCACATATACACCATGGAATACTTTGCAGCCACAAAAAAGGATGAGTTCATGTCCTTTGTAGGGACATGGATGAAGCTGGAAACCAGCATTCTCAGCAAACTAACACAGGAACAGAAAACCAGACATTGCATGTTCTCACTCATAAGTGGGAGTTGAACAATGAGACCACATGGACACAGGGAGGGGAACATCACACACCCGGGCCTGTTGGCGGGTGGGGGCTAGGGGAGGGATAGCATTAGGAGAAACACCTAATGTAGATGACAGGTTGATGGGTGTGGCAAATCAGCATGGCAAGTGCATACACATGTAACAAACCTGCACGTTCTGCACGTGTATCCCAGAACTTAAAGTATAATAAAACAACAAGAACAACAAAAAAGAAAATGTCTTTGTAAAGGTGAAATAAAACCCAAATACCAGACAAATACATGGAATCTTGAAAAATCCTGTTACTCAATGGTGTTGTTTGGTCTTTAGGCCAATGCTAATAACCAACACTAACCACTAAGGAGTGTCCTTCAGTGCAGGAAAAAAAAAATGCAGTGAAACTTTACATTTTCTTTTTAAATGGCCAGCTCTGTCTCTCATCAAATCAGATGACTGACTGACCGTATTATTCTTGAGCTCCTGTGCATGTACCTATTCAATTTGTCTACATACTTCCACAAAATTTATGTTCTATATTTTTCACGAAACATACCATGAGTATTTTTCCATGTTGTTAGTCTTATCCCCCGCTACACGTTCTCCTTAATAATTTTTCTCGTGAAAAAAGCAAAAGTCCACCAAATATCTGTTATCTGAGTATCATAAGGTAGAAACCTTGGGTAAAAAGTCATTCCCCAATTAAAGGGAGTGCAATTTTTCATTTATGAAAAAACTCAACTAGGGGATATTTTAAAAAGGAGGCTTCAGGTTAGTTGCTTTTGAATGTCTTATTTACGGTATCATAAAAAATAAATATACAAGATGACTTATCTGGTCTCCAAATAAGAAATGAGTCAATGCTACGAGCATAAAATGTTCACATATCCACCCACCATAGAAGGGAAACTGGCCTCGGAACATTTTACAAAAAAGCATGTTATGGGCTAGTCTTGACAAATAGTGATTTTACTTAATCAAGTATGTTTTTGACAGCTAGGCACAGAACACTCCAGCAAGATTCCCCCAGTCCCTTAAAGAAGGAATGCATTTGGTGGGGGTCAGACTGACTCATTGAAAGGGTTGGAGCAGGGAAGAGTGAGAAATCCAATCAGCCTGGCATCCTTACAAGGTGTGAGCCTTGTGTTAATACTATACAAAATAATTGTGTTGGTGATAGTAAAGATGAGGGAACAAGTGACATACTTTAAACTTGCAAAATAATCTGGGGAAAACCAAGGAGGTATTTCTACCTGCCAAGCTCTGCTAACTGCATAGAAAGAACATGTACTTTCAACCACAAAGACATTTATTACATTTTCTTTTTAAAAATTTATTACTTTTCCTCCTCTGTAACTTGTCATCCTAGACCAAAACTAAAGAACTCTTTGGTCATCACCCAATAACATGCCCTTTAAATAAGAACATTGAGGTATTATTTTCCTGTTTGATTCTTAATTATTAATTCACACCAGCTACCACCCCTTCATGAATCAGAAGGTTGAAGGAATACACTATACATTAATATTAAAATCTAAAGGAAACCAAATGTCAAATTACTGTGGTTTTAGCCACAGACTTATTTCTATGGCATGTGCAATCCCTGTAGAAGATGCTCCCGAGAAGTTCAACAGGCTGTGTTCACTGTATCAAAAAAGAACTATTACCCAACTCATAAAAATCTTTTTAATGTGCTGAACTCCAAAATTTCCTAAGAAATTGATGTTTTTAAAAAGGAGACTTATGAGGCTCTGGGGCCAGGCTGCCTGCCTTGAAATATGGTCACTGCTACTTGTTAGCTGTGTAATCTTAGATTTAAGTTACTTAATGAAGCTTCTGTGAAATATTGATAATACTAATACCTTTCTGTGAAATACTGATAACACAACCTATCTTATTGGGTTTTGGTGAAGACTTAAGGAGTTAATAATACGTATAAAGTATTCAAAACAATGTCTGGAATACAGTAAGTTAGCTATTAGTATATTGTATTTTCATGGTCAGCATATGTATAATTTGAAGAAAAGGTCTTTATCTACTTAATGAGAACCAAGTAATTAGATAACTATAAAAATATCAAAATATCTACCTAGAAAATAAAAGTCCTATAATTTCCCAAGTAAAATACTTATTAATCTATATTTACCAGTTCTTCCATTTTTAAGACTTTTTACAGCTGGTCATGGTGGCTCATGCCTGTAATCCCAGCACTTTGGGAGGCTGAGGCAGGAGGATTGCTTGAGGCCAGGAGTTCGAGACCAGCCTTGGCAACATAGCAAGACCTCATCTCTACAAAAAATTAAAAAAATTAGCCAGGCATGATGGTACGCACTTGTAGTCCCAGCTATCAGGAGGCTGAGATGGGAGAATCTCCTAAGCCCAGGAGTTGGAGGCTGCAGTGGGCTATGATCACATCACTGCACTCCAGCCTAGGCAACAGAAAGAGACCCTGTCTCAAAAAAAATTAAAAAAGGCTGGGCGCGGTGTGGCTCACGCCTGTAATCCCAGCACTTTGGGAGGCCAAGGTGGGCAGATCACGAGGTCAGGAGTTTGAAACCAGCCTAGTCAATATGGTGAAACCCTGTCTCTACTAAAAATAACAAAAATTGGCACGTGCCTGTAGTCCCAGTTACTCAGGAGGCTGAGGCCGAAGAATCGCTTGAGCCGGAAAACGGAGGCTGCAGTGAGCCGAGATCGTGCCACTGCACTCCAGCCTGGGCGACAGAGTGAGACTCCAACTCAAAAAAAAAAAAAAACTTTTTATGAAGCTATTCCTCTCAATATTTTCCAAAGTTGCAAGGACTCATTTGGGAAATTAGTAAACAAAAACAAACACACAAAAGCCCTGTACCCCACTGAATCTTGAGTTTCCATTTTGTCCAAGTCATAGTCTCCTGTATTCTCAGCTCATAGGAATAATGACTTTCAGCATTCTCCAGTAAAAATGGCTAAAATTGAAAATTTTTAAAGGCGGGATTAGCATTTGCTCTCAAAATAGGTACATCGACAAAAGTGTCTATTCTCATTCTTCTAAAGTTGTATCAAACATTAAAAGTATCAAAAGAATACCTGAAATTCATCATGACATTCTAACTAGTATTTAACATGTTAAGGCAGAATACTTCCTTATTAATTTACCAATAATAGACAATTTGGTGTCAAAATGAAATGCCCACAAATAACACAAGGTATTTAGTAAGTAATAAAATCTAGTTAACTGTGGGAGCTGTGCAATTCATGAAGAGCTACATGGTACTAGCAGGTGAATAAGTTGGCTTCCACACCTCAGACATTCATTTTGAACTAATAAAGAGCATACTAACTTGATTTTTGGCATTAAAAATACTGAATTTTAAAAATAATATTTGATTTTCACTCACTCCTATAGTTTTGCAAGTTAGCTTGAGAGTCCAAAGATGCTTATGATTCTCTGAAAATAAATTTAACAGATGATCCCCTTGAGAACAAAACAGTGAGTTGTCAAGATATGTAAAGATGCATTTGCACACACAGGACACCTTCAAAAAAAGCAGGGGCCAGAGAAGAGGTAGGAGAGTTGAAGAATTAAAATACCTTTTGATTAGACAAAGGGTAAGTGTTTATTCCTAATCTTTCTTTAGGATGGATGACTTCACAAAGAATATTTTCTTTGCGAGTAGTAGGGTGTAAATAAAACTTTCTCTGTACAACTAACATGCCATATGAGTAATTTTCCTTCCAACTACAAGTTTCTAGGCTTTGTGGGAATTAGTTATTGTTGTGATATGTACAGACAGGTATTGAGCCAAGGTCTTGGAAACATGAACTGATGAATTTATGTATTTGGGTGTTAAATATTTGGTTACTGAAATTAGAGAAACCAGACGAAAAGTGGGGTGGGTTATACTCAGTAATGCAAAAAGCTGGTTCAAATGTCACCTAGTCAATGAAGCCATCTTCTCAACTATGCACATGCTTTGATTATAGAATCTGCTGAATTATGTTTGGGCATGTAAATATCACTTATCTGTAGTTTAAATTGATTGAGGGTAAAGGCTGTTAGCTATGCACAGCAGATATTCACAACTGTTGAATGCATAATATATTTCAACATTTTACTTTTGTTTTACATTTTAGTAAATGTCTCACCCAGCAAATCAGGTAATTTACTTAAAACAGTGACAGTATTTTCAAAATAATATCTCTAGCTTAGATAGATTTCTACCCACAAAACAAGTCTAATATAGACTGCTATACCTTACTAAGCTATCCTATCATCTGGTATTATTCCCAAATATAAGATTACATTTTATTTCCCAGCCTCAGGTTGGGCTTTGTGCTAGTTATTAATTTACTGTTTCTCAGCTTCAAAATGGTGGACATCCAGTGGTGGTTTGACCCTGCCTTTTGCCCAGAATAGCAGCCCCAGCTTGGCCTTATCAACACCTTTGCATGGTCTTCTCAACAGACACCACATACCCCAGGCCTCTGACCTGCAGTGGTACCCTGACCCTCAGCATGCCAGCTGAGGCTTACATGTGCCCTGGATGGTTGTTTCCCGTTCACTGGACAACTATGAACAGATCCAACCTGGCGACCCAATGAACTTCTCCACCATAAACTACTGAACCCTAACTGATTAGACCATGACTGATAGAGTAATCAATATAGAAGCCTGAGGCCTTGGAAATGAAAACTATGGTAACCACTTTTGGTCTTAACTTGGACAAGAATCAATCTATTTATTAAAAGTAGCAGCTTCTAGGTCATTTTTTTTTATACCTGGAGGCACTAAGCCCCATCAGCTTCTATTTTTTTACTTAGAGGTACAAGTGATGACACTTAACATTAGTTATTTCAGGTTAAGAGCTGTCCATAATGAAAAAAACAACAAAAAATCCCTCAGTACTTTCTGCACACTAGAAAGGCACAAAGAGAGCCAGTACAGAGAAAATATGAATTAATTTTAAAAGTGGTTAGGTCGTAAACACATTAGCTTTAATACAGAAGAACAGGACCTCAGGACCTTCAGTTATTATAGGTGGAAAACATTCTGCATACAGAACTTTCAGCTGCAGCAGCACAACTTAGAAGGCTGTATATTGCAATGCAGTGAGCTTGAGCTTTGGTGCTGCACAGATCTCGGTTCAAATCCCAGTTGTCATACTTTTAAGCTTTGGACAATTTACATAATCTCTGAATTTGTATGTGTAATCTCTGAGATTCTATGCGGGAGGTAAATGTTACATCATCCATGATGATTGATAAGTAGCATACACTTCCTGCATATAACTGAGGAAATTAAAAAAGATAAGCAACCAGTACAGTGATTAATTTTCCCCCTTGCTTCCTCATTTTATAGGTAAGAATACTGAGGCACAGAAATAAGGTTTTGCCAAGAGCGCAGTAACTTCTAAAGCTGAAACTAGGCTTAAAATAGTCTTGATTTTAAGAGTACACAAACTTGGGAAACAAAGTTATGTACAACGACCAGTAGTTCCACTGGGAAGAAGAATAACTTATTAAGTTATGGTATTAAGTACCATCTTATAAGTTCCTGTAAATACCATTCCCTGTCAGACTGATGAGCTACTAAGTACAATTTATGAGATTAAAAAATTCAATTTAACATCTTACATTTCCGTAACACTTTATGCTTTATAAAGTGATATAATCAATGTTATTCCACTTGATCACAAGATTCTTATCTTTAAAAGGCTCATCTTTTAGTAATAGGAGTAACAGAATTTCATAAACTAAGAAATTTTAAAATATATATTTTAGGTATTAAAAAAAGCAAATCATGACTAATTAATGATTTTGCTAAAAGTTTCTCAACTTTTAATGAAAACCCGTTTTCCTTAATGGTATATATCATACAACAGAGGTTAAACTGAGAGATTGACAAAACATTCCTTTTCCCAGGAAGAAAGCTGCTTGGACTCATTGCAAAAAAAGCAAAGATACAGATAAAATGTGAAAATAAAATTTATATGATCAAAGAAACAAAAGACTGCTATTAAGAGAGGCTAATAATTTTTCAAAATACATCTGCAAACCTTACAGTTTCAATTAAATGGTTTTTCAATATTACAAGTCTAGATAAACCGTATCCTCTCTCCAACCCTGTTTGCCCACATCTCCTGAAACCAATGGAGACACACACACATTTTTGTAACATAAAACTATGTAAAAGGATTTTATAGAAAGACTATTGCCTTTTCCATTCACAAAAAGTTTAAATGTCTACTGAAATATACTATTTGCTGTACATAACTTACTGGAATCTTATTGCTTTTCATATTGGTGAACGTGAGCCATGGAGGACTACAGTGTTTTGGATGGGAAATTCTATCACTGTTCCTGCATTATCTGACTGAATACATCTACCCCATATATTCATAAGACACCTCATAGCATGGTAACATGCCAACTTTTACCCATTTTCTCTTCTTTAAAGACACTCACCTAGTGCAGATCCTAATCAACTTATGCTTTCACTATGGCAAAATCTTCCAGTTCTTTTCTGATGACTGCTATCCTCTCCCTGTTTTGACCTACTGACTTGCACATTATGGCCAGACTGATAAAAGTAGATCTGCACTGTTACTTCCTTCTTCAAAAATCAGTAAAAGTTTCCTACTAATAGCATCCCATTTAAATTAATGGTTAATTCTTATTGGCCATACACTTTATTCTTTTACTTCTTCACTTCACCTGAGACAAAGTCCATCATAATGCAGTATGTGTAGGACATGTTTTCCTTGAAAACTAAGATTTAAGTGCCAATTTAACTTTTCTCCCACACTTTCACTACAATATATTAACTTACAGCACCACCTATCTTTCAATAAAAGCTTAACCGCATGTTCTCACTCATAGGTGGGAATTGAACAATGAGAACTCATGGACACAGGAAGGGGAACATCACACTCCGGGGACTGTTGTGGGGTGGGGGGAGGGGGGAGGGACAGCATTAGGAGATATACCTAATGCTAAATGATGAGTTAATGGGTGCAGGAAATCAACATGGCACATGGATACATATGTAACAAACCTGCACATTGTGCACATGTACCCTAAAACCTAAAGTATAAAAAAAAAAAAAAAAAGCTTAACCAAGAACTAGATTTACATTTAGCATAATGCCTGTAGGCTGGCTGATACAATTTAGCGTAAAATTAAGTCCAAAGTGCAAAATATTTTTTAAAAATCTAAAAATAAAAGTTTCATTCGACACTATATAAAATACCCATTAAGAGTATATATAAAGTTCTTAGTAATGTTTCAAACCAAGGAGTCTGGCCAGTCGTATATCAATGACTTAAATTTAGCACAAAATAGTGAATGTAACTAAAAATTGCAATCAGCGAGAAGCAGAGCCAGTTTGACTTATAAATTCTAATATTCATTGATATTTTCACATCCAAGTGTTAACTGGAATGTGTGTTGCCTTTTCCTTAGAAGTATTACCAATATTTCAGTCATTTTCTCTGTTCAAACAAGAAACAAAAATGAAGAGGCAGAAATTTTTTTTATATCCTCTTGGTGTAATACCTATCTATTTTAAATAAATTAGTAGTATAATGTGGAAGGGGCCTGGTAGTGTAGCACACAGTTCAAACCAAGTATACCATACTCCTTTCTCAGTGTTATTCTTTGATCTCAAACTACAACAAAATTTTTTTTTTTTTTTTTTTTTTTTGAGATGGAGTCTCGCTCTTTTGCTCAGGCTAGAGTGCAATGGCACGATCTCGGCTTACTGCAACCTCTGCCTCCCAGGTTCAAGGAATTCTCCTGCCTCAGCCTCTCGAGTAGCTGGGACTACAGGCGCCTGCCACCATGCCTGGCTAATTTTTTATTTTTAGTAGGGACGGGGTTTCACCATCTTGGCCAGGCTGGTCTCGAACTCCTGACCTTGTGATCCACCCACCTCGTCCTCCCAAAGTGTTGGGATTACAGGCGTGAGCCACCGCGCCCGGCCCAAAATTCTTTTTAGAAATGAAAACTTCCTTAACCTAAGCCACCTCATCAGTATAGAAATACCAGAGAAAATATTTTTGGTTAGAATGAACAAACATTTATACCAAAAGCTGAGAAGTCAAACCATGAGAGGCAGGTGATTATATGAAAAGCCTGGCTGTGAGGTCCATGAAGAATTAAAACGTCTTAAATTTATACAGCTATTTCCCTTGTACAGTTCAACTCTCTAAGGCAGGCTGAGTAAATATTAATGCCCATTTCACCTATAGGGAAACAGACGCACTACTGCTTATGTATGTCAGTTCACGAAAAGCAGAACTCTGAGTCAGGCTTATTTATGGCTGCCTCATCATGTTCTGTTCCTCAGATATAAAAATTAAAACAAACAAACAAACAACAACAAAAAAACAACGGCCTAGCACAGTAGCTCATGCCTGTGTAATCCCAACACTTTGGGAGGCCAAGGTGGGTCGACTGCTTGAGCCCAGGAGTTTGAGACCAGCCTGGGCAACATGGCAAGACCCTGTCTCTAAAAAAAAAATAGGAAAATTAGCCGGGCATGATGGTGCATGCCTTTAGTCCTCAGCTACTCGGTAGGCTGAGGGAGGAGGATCACTTGAGCCTAGGAGGTTGAGGTTGCAGTGATCTGTGATCACACCACTGAACTACAGCCTGGGCCACAGAGCAAGACTCCATCTGAAGAAAAAAAAATAATAATAATAATTTCGATTAAAACTGACCTTGGAAATAATATAACATAAAAATTATTTTGAAAATAGCATTTGGTTATAGTTTTCAGTGTAACTGTTAATATGACAAAAGCTTTGAAGACTATTTTTTTTAAATGGCTTGTTAAACTGAGTTGGATAGTTGGATTAAGCATTTTCTTAACAATTAATACACCAGGGTGCTAATTATTTTAGAAGGCTCTTCTGTTAGGGTTTATAATTCATCACACCATACAACTTGTACTATATAGTCTTTCTTCTGGTGATTCATGTCAGCTGACACTAACATAAACCTTTTTGTGACAAGTTAATTAAATTACCATTCATTACCATCCAACTTAAATATAGTTATCTTGACAGTTATAGCAGAGTTGCCAAAAGAGAGAAATAAACTCTTTTAAACTTCATAATAATTAGTGAAAATTTCATATTGGTGGAATAAAAGGGATAGTTCTCATCTGTTTGGCTTCATAAGTCTTCTATTCTCTTTCCAAAGTTTTACATTTCCTATCAGTTACTTTCCTAATGTCCTACTAATTTTAAATTCCTTCTTTCCTCCTCTAGAGCCCTTTTTAAGGTGTTCTAGAAACACTACTAACCAACTTCAAGGTTTATTGAACTTTTGTGTTTTAACATTTAAAATACAATAGAGAGGAACAGCTCTGGTCTACAGCTCCCAGCGTGAGCGACACAGAAGACGGGTGATTTCTGCATTTCCGTTTGAGGTACCGGGTTCATCTCACTAGGGAGTGCCAAACAGTGGGCACAGGACAGTTGGTGCAGCACACCGTGCGTGAGCCTAAGCAGGGCGAGGCATTGCCTCACTCGGGAAGCACAAGGGGTCAGGGAGTTCCCTTTCCTAGTCAAAGAAAGGGGTGACAGACGACACCTGGAAAATCGGGTCAGTCCCACCCTAATACTGCGCTTTTCCAACAGGCTTGGAAAAGGGCACACCAGGAGATTGTGTCCCACATCTGGCTCGGAGGGTCCTATGCCCACGGAGTCTCACTGACTGCTAGCACAGCAGTCTGAGATCAAACTGCAAGGTGGCAGCGAGGCTGGGGGAGGGGTGCCCGCCATTGCCCAGGCTTGCTTAGGTAAACAAAGCAGCCAGGAAGCTCGAACTGGGTGGAGCCCACCACAGCTCAAGGAGGCCTGCCTGCCTCTGTAGGCTCCACCTCTGGGGGCAGGGCACAGACAAACAAAAATTCAGCAGGAACCTCTGCAGACTTAAATGTCTCCTCAAGAGTAGTGGTTCTCCCAGCATGCAGCTGGAGATCTGAGAATGGACAGACTGTCTCCTAAATTGGGTCCCTGACCCCCGAGCAGCCTAACTGGGAGGCACGCCCCAGTAGGGACAGACTGACACCTCACTCGGCCAGGTACTCCTCTGAGACAAAACTTCCAGAGGAACTAT
This sequence comes from Symphalangus syndactylus, assembly GCF_028878055.3. Classification (NCBI taxonomy): domain Eukaryota; kingdom Metazoa; phylum Chordata; class Mammalia; order Primates; family Hylobatidae; genus Symphalangus; species Symphalangus syndactylus. The sequence continues at coordinate 21,350,668 of NC_072428.2, forward strand.
CAGACAGCTGAATTTGTGGTCTCATGAAAATCCGCTGTTCTGCAGCCACCGCTGCTGACACCCAGCCACACAGGGTCTGGAGTGGACCTCTAGCAAACTCCAACAGACCTGCAGCTGAGGGTCCTGTCTGGTAGAAGGAAAACTAACAAACAGAAAGGATATCCAAACCAGAAACCCATCTGTACATCACCATCATCAAAGACCAAAAGTAGATAAAACCACAAAGATGGGGAAAAAACAGAGCAGAAAAACTGGAAACTCTAAAAAGCAGAGCACCTCTCCTCCTCCAAAGGAACGCAGTTCCTCACCAGCAACAGAACAAAGCTGGACGGAGAATGACTTTGACAAATTGAGAGAAGAAGGCTTCAGACAATCAAACTACTCCAAGCTACAGGAGGAAATTCAAAACAATAGCAAAGAAGTTAAAAACTTTGAAAAAAAAATTAGACAAATGGATAACTAGAATAACCAATGAAGAGACGCGCTTAAAGGAGCTGATGGAGCTAAAAGCCAGGTTTCGAGAACTACACGAAGATTGCAGAAGCCTCGGTAGCTGATGTGATCAACTGGAAGAAAGGGTATCAGTGATGGAAGATGAAATGAATGAAATGAAGAGAGAAGGGAAGTTTAGAGAAAAAAGAATAAAAAGAAACGAACAAAGCCTCCAAGAAATTTGGAACTATGTGAAAAGACCAAACCTACATCTGATTGGTGTACCTGAAAGTGACGGGGAGAATGGAACCAAGTTGAAAAACACTCTGCAGGATATTATCCAGGAGAATTTCCCCAATCTAGCAAGGCAGGCCAACATTCAGATTCAGGAAATACAGAGAACGCCACAAAGATACTCCTCGAGAAGAGCAACTCCAAGACACATAATTGTCAGCTTCACCAAAGTTGAAATGAAGTCAAAAATGTTAAGGGCGGCCAGAGAGAAAGGTCGGGTTACCCACAAAGGGAAGCCCATCAGACTAACAGCTGATCTCTCCGCAGAAACTCTACAAGCCAGAAGAGAGTGGGGGCTGATATTCAACATTCTTAAAGAAAGGAATTTTCAACCCAGCCAAACTAAGCTTCATAAGTGAAGGAGAAATAAAATCCTTTACAGACAAGCAAATGCTGAGTGATTTTGTCACCACCAGGCCTGCCCTAAAAGAGCTCCTGAAGGAAGCACTAAACATGGAAAGGAACAACCGGTACCAGCCACTGCAAAAACATGCCAAATTGTAAAGACCATCGAGGCTAGGAAGAAACTGCATCAACTAACGAGCAAAATAACCAACTAACATCATAATGACAGGATCAAATTCACACATAACAATATTAACTTTAAATGTAAATGAGCTAAATGCTCCAATTAAAAGACACAGACTGGCAAACTGGATAAGGAGTCAAGACCCATCAGTGTGCTGTATTCAGGAAACCCATCTCATGTGCAGAGACACACATAGACTCAAAATAAAGGGATGGAGGAAGATCTATCAAGCAAATGGAAAACAAAAAAAGGCAGGGGTTGCAATCCTAGTCTCTGATAAAATAGACTTTAAACCAACAAAGATCAAAAGAGACAAAGAAGGCCATTACATAATGGTAAAGGGATCAACTCAACAAGAAGAGCTAACTACCCTAAATATATATGCACCCAACACAGGAGCACCCAGATTCATAAAGCAAGTCCTCAGTGACCTACAAAGGGACTTAAACTCCCGCACAATAATAATGGGAGATTTTAACACCCCACTGTCACCATTAGACAGATCAAGGAGACAGAAAGTTTACAAGGATATCCAGGAATTGAACTCAGCTCTGCACAAAGTGGACCTAATAGACATCTACAGAACTCTCCACCCCAAATCAACAGAATACACATTTTTTTCAGCACTACACACCTATTCCAAAATTGACCACATAGTTGGAAGTAAAGCTCTCCTCAGCAAATGTAAAAGAACAGAAATTATAACAAACTGTCTCTCAGACCACAGTGCAATCAAACTAGAACTCAGGATTAAGAAACTCACTCAAAACCGCTCAACTACGTGGAAACTGAACAACCTGCTCCTGAATGACTACTGGGTACATAATGAAATGAAGGCAGAAATAAAGATGTTCTTTGAAACCAACAAGAACAAAGACACAACATACCAGAATCTCTGGGACACATTCAAAGCAGTGTGTAGAGTGAAATTTATAGCACTAAATGCCCACAAGACAAAGCAGGAAAGATCCAAAATTGACACCATAACATCACAATTAAAAGAACTAGAAAAGCAAGAGCAAACACATTCAAAAGCTAGCAGAAGGCTAGAAATAACTAAAATCAGAGCAGAACTGAAGGAAATAGATACACAAAAAACCCTTCAAAAAATTAATGAATCCAGGAGCTGGTTTTTTGAAAAGATCAACAAAAATGATAGACCGCTAGCAAGACTAATAAAGAAGAAAAGAGAGAAGAATCAAATAGACGCAATAAAAAATGAAAAAGGGGATATCACCGCTGATCCCACAGAAATACAATCTACCATCAGAGAATACTACAAACACCTCTACGCAAATAAACTAGAAAATCTAGAAGAAATGGATAAATTCCTCGACAAATACACCCTCCCAAGACTAAACCAGGAAGAAGTTGAATCTCTGAATAGACCAATAACAGGCTCTGAAATTGTGGCAATCATCAATAGCTTACCAACCAAAAAGAGTCCAGGACCTGATGGATTCACAGCCGAATACTACCAGAGGTACAAGGAGGAACTGGTACCATTCCTTCTGAAACTATTCCAATAGATAGAAAAAGAGGGAATCCTCGCTAACACATTTTATGAGGTCAGCATCGTCCTGATACGAAAGCCTGGCAGAGACATAATCAAAAAAGAGAATTTCAGACCAATATCCTTGATGAACATTGATGCAAAAATCCTCAATAAAATACTGGCAGACCGAATCCGGCAGCACATCAAAAAGCTTATACACCATGATCAAGTGGCCTTCATCCCTGGGATGCAAGGCTGGTTCAACATATGCAAATCAATAAATGTAATCTAGCATATAAACAGAACCAAAAACAAAAACCACATGATTATCTCAATAGATGCAGAAAAGGCCTTTGACAAAATTCAACAACCCTTCATGCTAAAAACTCTCAATAAATTAGGTATTGATGGGATGTATCTCGAAATAATAAGAGCTATCTATGACAAACCCACAGCCAATATCATACTCAATGGGCAAAAACTGGAAGCATTCCCTTTGAAAACTGGCACAAGACAGGGATGCCCTCTCTCACCACTCCTATTCAGCATAGTGCTGGAAGTTCTGGCCAGGGCAATCAGGCAGGAGAAGGAAATAAAGGGTATTCAATTAGGAAAAGAGGAAGTCAAATTGTCCCTGTTTGTAGATGACATGACTGTATATCTAGAAAACCCCACTGTCTCAGCCCAAAATCTCCTTAAGCTGATTAGCAACTTCAGCAAAGTCTCAGGATACAAAATCAATGTGCAAAAATCACAAGCATTCTTGTACACCAATCACAGACAAACAGAGAGCCAAATCATGAGTGAACTCCCATTCACAATTGCTTCAAAGAGAATAAAATACCTAGGAATCTAACTTACAAGAGATGTGAAGGACCTCTTCAAGGAGAACTACAAACCACTGCTCAATGAAATAAAAGAGGATACAAACAAATGGAAGAACATTCCATGCTCATGGGTTGGAAGAATCAATATTGTGAAAATGGCCATACTGCCCAAGGTAATTTATAGATTCAATGCCATCCCATCAAGCTACCAACGACTTTCTTCACAGAATTGGAAAAAACTACTTTAAAGTTCATATGGAACCAAAAAAGAGCCCGCATCGCCAAGTCAATCCTAAGCCAAAAGAACAAAGCTGGAGGCATCATGCTACCTGACTTCAGACTATACTACAAGGCTACAGTAACCAAAACAGCATGGTACTGGTACCACAACAGAGACATAGATCAATGGAACAGAACAGAGCCCTCAGAAATAATGCCACATATCTACAACTATCTGATCTTTGACAAACCTGACAAAAACAAGCAATGGGGAAAGGATTCCCTATTTAATAAATGGTGCTGGGAAAACTGGCTAGCCATATGCAGAAAGCTGAAACTGGATCCCTTCCTTACACCTTATACAAAAATTAATTCAAGATGGATTAAAGACTTACATGTTAGACCTAAAACCATAAAAACCCTAGAAGAAAACCTAGGCAATACAATTCAGGACATAGGCGTGGGCAAGGACTTCATGTCTAAAACACCAAAAGTAATGGCAACAAAAGCCAAAATTGACAAATGGGATCTCATTAAACTAAAGAGCTTCTGCACAGCAAAAGAAACTACCATCAGTGAACAGGCAACCTACAGAATGGGAGAAAATTTTTGCAACCTACTCATCTGACAAAGGGCTAATATCCAGAATCTACAATGAACTCAAACAAATTTACAAGAAAAAAACAAACAACCCCATCAAAAAGTGGGCAAAGGACATGAACAGACACTTCTCAAAAGAAGACATTTATGCAGCCAAAAAACACATGAAAAAATGCTCATCATCACTGGCCATCAGAGAAATGCAAATCAAAACCACAATGAGATACTATCTCACACCAGTTAGAATGGCCATCATTAAAAAGTCAGGAAACAATAGGTGCTGGAGAGGATGTGGAAAAATAGGAACACTTTTACACTGTTGGTGGGACTGTAAACTAGTTCAACCATTGTGGAAGTCAGTGTGGCGATTCCTCAGGGATCTAGAACTAGAAATACCATTTGACCCAGCTATCCCATGACTGGGTATATACCCAAAGGACTATAAATCATGCTGCTATAAAGACACATGCACATGTATGTTTATTGCGGCACTATTCACAATAGCAAAGACGGAACCAACCCAAATGTCCAACAACGATAGACTGGATTAAGAAAATGTGACACATATACACCATGGAATACTATGCAGCCATAAAAAATGATGAGTTCATGTCCTTTGTAGGGACATGGATGAAACTGGAAACCATCATTCTCAGTAAACTATCGCAAGGACAAAAAACCAAACACCACATGTTCTCACTCATAGGTGGGAATTGAACAATGAGAACTCATGGACACAGGAAGGGGAACATCACACTCCGGGGACTGTTGTGGGGTCGGGGTAGGGGGGAGGAACAGCATTAGGAGATATACCTAATGCTAAACGACGAGTTAATGGGTGCAGCAAACCAACATGGCACATGGATACATATGTAACAAACCTGCACATTGTGCACATGTACCCTAAATCCTAAAGTATAATAATAAAATAAAAAATAAAATAAAAATACAATGGAAATGTTTATATTTTCTCACATTTTACTGCACAATACAAAACTGATTTAAATGCATTAAGAAACAACATTTTGTTTTTTAAATAAACACTAACAAAATGTTTGGCAAGAGATAACACAATTTATTTAAATATATTCCGACTCAAGATGAAGGCAAGTGGTTTACCTAGAAAGGTTTACATATTTTAGCTATAGTTTTTCATTGAACCATTTTTTTGAAATGTCATTCTTTTCATTCATGCTTCTTGTATCCTCTCTCTTTAGAAGTTCACAGTGATATATAAGTGAAAAACAAGACCGATAGAAACCACCCTAAACATATGGCTTTATGTACATAAAAAATTCAATAATGTTGCCATAACCCCTAATACAGTGTGATCCTTATTTATTTATTATCCAGAATAAACTTCTGTACGGATTAAATTCTTCAAGTATATCTAGAGCAGTGCTTGTAAAAGTGAGGTCCCACTGCTAAGTTAATGGCCATCTCTTTGAAGATCACTTCTACCTTCAACACAATTATTGTAGAGTTCTAATAGTTTTTTTAATTTTACATGTATCATACATTCTCAAATATTCCAAAATGCTCAAGTGAGCCAAACATATACTTTGATTTACATCTAGTTTAATATTCTCTTTATACAGCACCAGGGGTTAAAAATGGATCTGAGTAACCAAATATTCTCTTTCCTTTATTAGTTAGAGTTTATCATCATTTATTTCTATAACATTAAACCCAAATTGAAGATGAAGACACCCTGGGTCAAATGCTTTCACCTTAAATTAACATTTCATCCACTTCACACTTAAATACCAAGTTGTTTTCCTATAACATATGTTTCTTGGTAACAACTACTGAATCAACTAAGCTGAACACCAACTTCTTATCTTTGAGAACTAGGCAAGTCGGATAGGATTCTCTAGGTTTGCTTTAAAACTTTTAAGAAACCTGGTTGCCAGTTCGTCATCAACCACTCGACTGTCACTTGACATTGTGACTGTTATGAGCTGGTGCTGCTGCAGTTTGGCATTTCCCTCTTCATCCTCAGTGAGCTTCAGCACAGGTCGGAACCTCCCAACCGCCAAAATGCAGGCCTGAGGAGGGTTAATCACTGCAGTAAATTCGTCGATGCCAAACATCCCTAAGTTGGAAATACTAGGGGGAAAAGAAAAAGCTCTGAAGGAGGCATGTCCTTAATCAAAGTCGCCTTTCCGTGAAGCACATATTTTATGTATTTTACTAGGCAGTGTAGTAAGGCAAGAAAAAAATATATGAGTAATGAAAAAAGGAAACATTTAGTATCAACAAATAAATTAACTGTGTACATAGGAAAAATAAGACTATAGATAACTAGTAAAATTAATAAGTAAATTTAGTTAAGTCATCAGATAAAAGGTCAATATAACAATCCATTTTATATCCAGTCATGTCCCACATAACGAAGGATCACATATACAACGGTGGTCTTATAAGATTATAATGGAGCTCAGGAATTTCTGTTGCCTAGTGGCATCACAGCTGTCGTAACATCATATTGCAATTACTTTATTTTAAAAATAAATTTAGTGTAGCCTAAGTGTACAGTGTTTATAAAGTCTACAGTAGTGTATAGTGATGTCCTAAGCCTTCACTCATTCACTGATTCATCCAGAGCAACTTCTAGTCTTGCAAGCTCCATTCACGGTAAGTGCCCTAAACAGGTGTACCATGTTTTACTTTTTACATTTTTACTGTACATTTTTAAAATGTTTAGATATGTTTAGATACCCAAATACTCATCATTGTGTCACAACTGCTTACGGTATTCAGTAGAGTAACATGCTGTATAGGTTTGTAGTCTAGGAGCAACTGGCTATATCATACAGCTAAGGTGTGTAGCAGCATGTACCATTTAGGTTTGCGTAAGTACACTCTATGATGTTTGCATGATGAAACTGCCTAACAATGCATTTCTCATATCCCCATCATAAAGTGGCACATGACTCTACATACAAGTTGCTATAATTAGAAAATAAAAATTTAAAACAATACCATTTATAATAGTATCAAAAAACAAATACCAAAGAATAAATCTAATGAAACATATATAAGACCTCTACATAGAAAATTATAAAACATAACTGAAAGAAATCAAAGAACTGAATACACAATGGTTTCTACCATATTCACAGGTTAGAAGACTCAATACTGTAAGGATATCAATTCTCAAATCATCAAATGCAATCCTAATCAAGATACCAGCAAGGTGTGTGTGTGTGTGTGTGTGTGTGTGTGTGTGTGTGTGTGTGTGTGTGTGAAAAATGGCAATTTATTTGGAAATACAAAAAGCCAGAAGACAATCTTGAGGGTGAACAAAATTGGAAGACTTCATTACCAGCTATGAAGAGTTGTAGCTTGGTGGTAGTAAACAAAGGATAGACAAACAGGCCAGTGGAAAAAAATAGCACAGAACCAGACCAACACATATATAATCACCCTTTCAGTGCTATGAAAAAGGAGAAATCAATATTCAATACACGATGCTGTGTAAATTTAGTATCCATATGGGGAAAAAAGAGAACTTTAAACTTCACATTACATACAAAATCAAATTTCAGTTGAATTGTGATCTACATGTGAAAAGTAACATAAATGCTTTTAGAATACAGTAACTTCATGATTCTGGGATAGGCAAAAATTCCTAACAGAAAATGAACAGTACCAACTATAAAGAAAAATTCTGATAAACAGGAATTCATTAAAACTCAGAACTTCCATTCCTCTAAAAAAATCACCGAGAGAGTCCCAAAGGCAAGTCACAGAGTGTGAAAGCTATTTGAAACAATATATATCCTACAAAGGTCTGTGTATCAGGAAATAAGAACTATACATCATTTTTTTAAATGGACACCAGACTGCAATGGGTACTTTATCTCATGAATTACCAGATACCCAAACGGCTGATGAGTGAAAAGTACTCAACATCACTAATTTGCATTTCCCTACAAAGAGTACCACTACACACCCTAAGAATTGTTAAAATTTAAAACCTAACATTATTAAACACTGGCAAGAATGTGGAACAATGGGAATTCTCAGGACTGCTGGTGGAGGTGTAAATTTGTATAACCATTTGGAAAATTGTTTGGTAGTAGCTGCTAAAGCTTCTAACTTAGGAATTCTACTTTTAGGTCTATACAACAAAAAATGTACATACATTCATCATAAGACACTAATAAGAATGTTCATAGCACCATAATTTGTAATAGCCCCGAACTGGAAGCAACACAAATGCCCATCAACAGTAAAATGAACTCTGGTATATTTATACAATAGAATATTATATGCTGCAATAATAAATAAGTGGTTGTTTCACATAGCAATATAATATTACAGACATTAATATTGGGGGGTCAGATACTAAAGAATAATTAATATTTATCATTCCATGTTAGTCAATGTCCAACAAACGTTTAGTTCAACACTAATAGGTTCCTACTAGCTTTAATATGAAAGCCTGACTAGTCTGAAGATATTTTCAGATATTCTATTGTCTAAATAAAGTATTTTTAGCTTAAATTTAAAAAAATATTTCAGATACATGAAAAGCTGACAGGGACTTCATAAGTCTTACATCTATCTGTTTGATGCTAGAGATAATTAAGAGTTTAAATTTTACCTAAAAGATCCTCCTTGGTATTCTTCAGGCAACAATTTTCCATCTCTTGCTTTCTTTGATAGAGCCTGAGAAAAATACAAACAGAATAGGACAACCAACAAAATGTTATACAGCTGATCTTGTCACTTGAAATATTTGTACATCATACACTCTCATCACTGATATGCCTTGATTTGATTTTATGTTACCTACATAAGAATAATTTTCTCTGATTATAAGAACAAACAAGAGCACAGATAATTCAAGAAACTAAAGCTGTTAATCAAAACTCTAGAAAAATCACTTCCTTTAACAATTTTTCAAATATGGGAATTACCCTGTGTATCATCAATTACTATGCAGAATGCTTTAGAGTTTCCTATATGCACAATGAAATTTTCTATTTTGCCTATAAACTTTATGGTAAGAAAAAAAATATAAGAATGCATTCTGATCAATCTAGTGTGTTTTAGTTTTTTTTTTTTGAGAGGGAGTCTCTGTCGCCCTGGCTGGAGTGCAGTGGCGTGATTATGGCCTACTGCAACCTCCACCTCCCAAGTTCAAGCAATTCTCTTGCCTCAGCCTCCTGAGTAGCTGAGATTTCAGGCACCCACCACCACACCCAGCTAATTTTTTATATTTTTAGTAGAGATGGGGTTTCACCATGTTGGTCAGGCTGGTCTCCAACTCCTGACCTCAAGTGATCCACCCACCTCAGCCTCCCAAAGTGGTGGGATTACAGGTATGAGCCACCATGCCTGGCCAATCTGTGTGTTTTAAATAAATTATCCAATGGCAACCAAAGTAGTATACCCACAATCCCACAACCAACATTCCGTTTTTACCTTTCAGAGTTTGCTTCTTCTTTATCCACAATCTCAACCCCACACAATAGTTATAAAAATAAATTTTATATTTAATTGTTCAATATTATATGTATCTTCTGTGTTGTCAGCCTTCAGAAATGATTTTTTAATGTTTGTTCCTAAAGAATGCATCTGCCTAATTTACTTGGTTATTTCCCAGTGTTATAATTTGGTTCACGGTTTCTTCTGAATTATTTCAGGTAAATTTTCAGAAGTGGAATTATAGTGCCCTAGAGAATAGACTTTTGGTTCTTGATGCTATAGCTAAATCATTTCCTGAATGAGCTAGTCCAATTTACACTGCCACAAGGAATATAAGGATGTACTTGATTCATATCACTCTTGACCATATCGATTTCTAAAAATCTTACAGAAGACAAGACAGATGACACATTAAATAGTTAAATTTTCCTCTCACTTGTACTTGAAATTAACCACATTTCTGTTAATTTTTATTTTTCAGTGCTTAAAAGCAAGGGAACAGAGGTTGAGTCATCATATATAAAAAATAAATAATGAATTAAGAGGAAGGGTACAGAAAAATGAGGTCACTGTCATTTGGGTAGATAAAATAAATGTGGAGTTTACTTAACATTTTGTATTACATAGGCAACATAGGCACTATTACAATCATAGTTGATAACTAACTTTAACTCATAGATGATTTAATTTTTTAAAATTGAAAGTCTTTAAAAATATCAAAAATCTAAAAACACATTACTGTAACTTACTGCCAACAGAAACAATTACAGGTGTATGCGATTTGGATATGGTTATTTATAAAACTATTTGGATCCAAAGTAAAAAATGAGATGAATTTTGACTTATACAGTTCTTGGAATAACAGGAGAGAGAATAATCTACAAAAGCATTTTTCCTCCCTTAAGCAATGTAATTGTTCACATGATTTGAAAAGACACATATATGAACATTGAAAGGCATTTCTTAAAGGCAAATGATCTCAACATATCCTGATGAATTACCACGCTGCAATAAATGAAAAACAATCATTTTAATAACTAGATTGCAAGCACACATACTAAAAACAAAAACTCTGTAGATCCTAAATATATCAACAGGAAATTCCTGTCAGTGAACTCTAGTAAGAGTCTGAAATAGGTATGGAGTCTGAGAAGGATCGTTGGTTTTGTAAATTTGTAATCATCACTGGGATCTCCCGGCAACGTGGACTCAAAATCAAAGTACATGTTACCTGAAGCATCCAGCTGAAAGAATAAAAAATGACCACTAAATATTTCTACAATACATCAAATGCCTTGCTAATTCATTCAAAAAATTTACTGGGTACTTATAAGGTAAACTTTGCCTCTGTCTTTTAATACGGTTATAAGTAATGAAGAATTAAGAATAACACGAGATCCAAGGTGCATTACTACATTACTTTATTCAAGGAATACCAACTTGAACTTGGCTGGGGTATGCCTACAGCCCCCACGCTGGCATCCTTGGGATTACAGAGGGTCAGGAAGTAAATGCGTAGTACAGATGTTCTTAACCTGGGGTTCATGGATGAATCTGCAGAGAGCCACAAACTCTTGAAAAATTAATTTCAATGAAACAGGTTTTACTGAAATTTGTTTTAAAATAAATTCACCAAGCAACTACTGTATCCCAAGCACTCTTCTAGAATTAGATAAATGGCAATGGACAGTGAACATCAGACAGTAGGGAACACAGAAGGGTGAACAAATAAATAAACAAGGTAATTTCAAAGACTAATAAACCACATGAAGACAATAAAACAGGGTAATGAGATAAAGAGTGTTAGGAAACTATTTCAGCTATGGAAGCTGCAGAAGGCCTAAGAAATTAGCAACTGAACTGAGAAACCAATGATGAAAAAGAGCCAGCCAAGTGACGATCAGAGGGAAGTGTGTACTGGATAGTATGTCTCTTAGTGAGAATCCAGAGCTCAACCTGTCCATGATCCCACAGTCTTCTCAAAAAGACTGCTCCTGCCTCACCAGGCAGAGAGCCTTGGTTTCTCTGCTGCAGGTTCTCTTATCCACTGCCTACTTGCTAAGACCACAACCTAACATTCCTCGGGGAATCTGCACTGCTTCTTTGGCAGAGTACTCTCCCGTTTGACTCAGGTCTCTTCTTCCTTAACCCTTGTTTTCTCCCAGTTGCATACAGTAGTCCCCCCTTATCTGCAGGGGATACTTCAAAGACCCACAGTAGGTGCCTGAAATGGCAGATAGTACTGAACTCTATACATAGTCATGTGTCGCATAAGGACACTTAAGACAAAGACATAAATATATATGACAGTGGTCCCACAAGATTACAATGGAGCTGAAAAATTCCTATCACACAAATACGTACCACTGTATCACTATTTCCTTATACTATTCAGTACAGTAATAGGCTGTATTGCAGGTTTGTACCATACAAAGCCTAGGCGTGTAGCAGGCTATCCCATCTAGGTTTGTGTTTGTTTAAGTACACTCTATGGTGTTCACACAATGACAAATTCACCTAACCACGCATTTCTCAGAATGCATCCCTGCAGTGATGCATGACTGTACAATTTTTTCCTACCCATACACACTTATGATAAAGTTTAATTTAAAAATTAAGCACAGTAAGAGATTAACAATAACTAATACTAAAACAGAACAATTATAACTGTAAAAATCATGTGAATGTGGTCTCTCTCAAAATATCTTGTACTGTACTCATCTATTTTCAACTGTGGTTGACCACAGGTATCTGAAACCATGCAAAGTGAAACCTTGGATAAGAGAGAACTACAATATCTCAAATTCCAAACCAAAAGATTGGTCTTACAGACACAGAAAACCAATGATTGTACTCCTTTTCTTCTACCTGGTGAATCAACTAATTATGGTGCATTTGGTATAACTGTTGAGTCCTTAGCTATTCTTCTTGTTCATTTCTGAAAATCTAGGAGCTGCTTCTCAAGTTTTTTTTTTTTGAGAGAAAACATTACTGATTCTAGAAGGCTGATAACCTGACCTCTATAGTCATACAGTAGTTATGTAACTAGTACGTGAGAAGCAGCAAAGCTGATGGTTGGGAGCAGGCTCTAGTCTACAGTCTGATTGGGTTCAGATGCTGGCTACATCACTTAATAAGATTTGGGGCAAATTATTTAATCTCTCTTTTTTCCCATCAGTTGCTTCATCAACCATATCAAATTATTATCTTGTACTTGATAGGGTGGTTTTAAAGAGGATTAATATATATAAAAGGCTTACAGCAAAAACTGGTACAAAGTATGCCCGCTGCTATTATTGTTAGAGTTGTTAAAACTGTTAAACTGTACAAATACTTCCAGAACTTGCATGTCTTTAAACAAGAGGATTACAAATACTATATTCATATATGAATTAGTTTTTTCTCTCTGGTCGGAGCAGATTTTACCCTAGAATTAAAATCATTCTAAATTTTATCTGTTTAAATACATAAACATTCTACTTTTTAATAAGCCATAGTACAAAGCTTGATGTAGAAATATTGACATGACTCAGACTGTATAAAATGGCATTATTCCATAAATGGAACATTTACTGTCTACCGTTTTTGGGGGATGGGGTAAAATATAACCACATTAAAGCAGAGGACAGAAAATGCACTTATTACCAAAGGTGACCCACTACTATACTTGGACACTCAGGCAGATGCTGTTTTTTGCACAGTAAAGCTGAATTCAATATAATCTTGGTTAACTTGGAATTGAGTCAAAATCTACATTGGATGTGAAGAACACACACACACACACACACACACACACACACACTCTCTCTCTCAGGGTTTCTACTTGGTGCATACATATTTTTAATGCCTATTCGTCCACAGCAGCTAAATGAACATATCTCTACAGAGCCTATCTAAAATATTTAGTTTTTAAGCCACCATTTAAACAATCCAACATTTAAGTTTTTAAAATAATCATGCTTACAAGATAAACCACTTCAACAAAAAACTAATTTTGCAGGAGCTCAGATCTCTCTCTCTTACACATACACACACACACACATATACTTTCTTTCTCTTTCTCTCTCTCTCTCCTGTAAACTACAGAACTATTATGCTAAATAGGCCATGCAAGGTGCTTGTTTCTCATGAGGGGCCTCAGTGTGCTTCAATGTCCCCTTATTTTTTTCCGAGTACAATCAAAGGTGATTATATTCATCAGGTTGTTATGCTCTGTACCATGTGACACACTGGCCTGGCATGACAGACCTGCCCAGCAAGAGTACTTCATACAAGAAAGTACTACTTGGGGACCAAACCAAACCCTTCTTTTTGGTAACTTTGTGGGAGAAAAAGACAAAGGGGAGGTAAAGAAGTGAATGATTAGACAGGAAAAAAGAAAGGTAAACAGTCAAAGCAAGGAGAGAGGTGGTATAATAGAAAGCTCATTAAGCAGTGGCTCTAGAATCAAACTGCCTGGGTTAACTAGTCCTCATTGCCACTGCTTTCTAGCTGTATTGCCTCGGGCAAATTTATCAAAGTTACTAAAACTCAATCTCCTCAATTTCATGGAGAAGTTAAGGTTCCAATTGTACTGGGTTAATAGAATTAAATGAAGCGCTTAGTCCAGTGCCTGGCATAGCGTAAGAACAAGAGTGAAGAAAGCAGGGTGGGAAAGAGAAGCAGGTAGAATGAGAAGCAAACAGGGGCAGCCAGAGCTCAGCAAACCCTGAGTCCCTGCTGGGGGTTACAGGAAATGCCCAAGGCCCACCAGAGACCACTACACTCCAAAGCGGTATGACTGCCCTTCCCATTGCTGTGAGGCCCAACTGAGAGGCTGGTGAGACTGCCTCCTTACCTCTTAAACTTAGAGTCTTCAGGATGCAAGGAATAGAGAAAGCTAACATAACTACTTAAGAGTTATGTACTATAGTAGTAAATTTGGTAAATTGCTCAGAATCAAGGAAATCTTCCTATAATGGTTAATTTTTAAAATGTAATGTATATAAAAATAAGGAAATTCTAGCTCTACAATAAAGTTCCATAACATTATAACAGTACTTTATATTTTACAGGTTGTTTCAACACTTAATCTCATTTAACCTTCACAAAAACACAGACACAAGTATTCTCATTGTCACTGAAAACCCTTGATAAACACAAGGAACATACTATATCTCAGTAAACCAATCTGTATTACTTTGACTTTTGAACTGACCAAATAAATCCTATCTTTGTTTTTTTTTTTTTTTTTTTTTTTCAGATACAGTGTCTTGCTCTGTCATCCAGGCTGGTGTGCAATGGCACGATCTCGGCTCACTGCAACCTCTGCCTCCCAGGTTGCGAATAGTTGAGATAATAGGTGTGTGCCACCATGCCCAGCTAATTGTTGTATTTTTAGTAGAGATGGGGTTTCGCCATGTTGGCCAGGCTGGTCTCAAATTCCTGACCTCAAGTGATCTGCCTGCCTCAGCCTCCCAAAGTGTTGGGATTACAGGCATGAGCCACCATGTGCAGCCTCATTTTTCAATTAACAATTGCATTTTTATCGATCAAACACTTTCTGCACATCTTTTCAAAGAGGAGTGAAGAAAGACCTAAAAATATTGATTCTAGTAGGTTCACCTTTAATTGTATCTACCTCTAAAATTCCAAGTAAACTCAGTATTTATGGGTATGCTTTTAAAACCAGATTAACTTGCACTTACTTCTTTTGAGCAAGAAGGTCTACACATTTATGTAGTCAGCTCCCCAAAGAAGTCTTACGTTCTACCTCTTATCTCCCTTATAAATAGACAAATTGTTCTACCACTATACATACAACAGGTCCTTGGCAAATGGAAAGAGAATCACTTACCCAAATGAATCAGAAATTTTCGACGCAATCACTTTGAGACTTGTGATACCTCTGTCAAAAAAATACCCTTGGAAATTACTGAGGCTGTCAAAGCTGCCCTACTGCCTGTGTTCTTGCCTATTCGATGTACTATTTTTTGGTGAAATAAGATTCCTACACATTGGAGTTACAAAAACTGCTTTTCAAGAAATCCTGAAAAAACAAAGTAACTTTGCCTCTGGAACACTACGTCCATTTCTCTTTTGAGATGGAGTCTCATTCTGTTGCCAGGCTGGAGTACAGTGGCGCAATCTCGGCTCACTGCAACCTCTGCCTCCTGGGTTCAAGTGATTCTTGTTCCTCAGCCTCCCGAGTAGCTGGAATTACAGGCACACGCCACCACACTCAGCTAATTTTCGTATTTTTAGTAGAGATGGGGTTACACCACGTTGGCCAGGTAGGTCTCAACCTCCTGACCTCGTGATCCGCCCACCTTGGCCTCCCAAAGCGCCGGCATTACAGGCGTGAGACACGGCGCCGGGCCGCTAAGTTCTTTTATCGGTCTCAATTTTAGAGAAGAAGTAAATACACTTTAAGAATAAAATGTTATTAATATTGAGGTCCATAGAAATATAGCTTCAGCTTAACTTCAACTTTAAAACCTACCTGATATAGCATCTTTATGGTTGAATTCTGGACTTTGGAAAATAAAGCTTGTCTTTAGCATGAAGTTGTTCCCTAATTTATTTATATGTTATCTCTTAATTTTTGAATATTAAATTTTCTTACAATGGGTCATACTTGGATAAAAACTTTAAAAACCTATATATATGTGACAATCACTTGATGAAATAACTCTCCCCTTCACACACACAAAAATTACAGTCTCACTAGATTACCTCATGACTTTATCAGAAAGCAATTATCCAAAAGCATATGCTAACATTTTGAAAGCACACTCTTTCTTAAGACATACCTTTACAGAGTCAGCAATTTCCTGGATACCCTTAGCAGCAGCATCTTTTATGATTGGTGTAAGTAAGCCTTTATCTGTTGCCACAGCCACTGAAATGTCAATAAATGGCAGTTGCTTTGGGCCCTCTCCATCCCAGCTTACATTAACATCTGGCATTTGCTAGGAATAGAAAAAAAAAAGTTACTAAAAAAGCAGCTTTAGACCAAGGCGGTTACAGAAAAATAAAATTATTGTGCATTTTCCAAAGTGAACATAGCTAGGTAAGAGGAAATAAATAAAAATTTGCTTTGAAAAAATAGTTTGGAGTTCTGTGCCAATTATCTTTTATGTTTGCCAAGAATATTTAAATGTACCACCTTTTTGAAGCAAGTTTGAAGAAATTCTGACGAGGTACATGTTTTGATCTCTTTATATCATGGTGGGGAAAAAAGGGCTTTCTTTCCTGATTGCAAGAAGTTATTTAATGTCTGTTGTACTTCCTACTTCATATGATAACGAACACGATCTTGAGGGGAAGGAGGAGAGTGGAAACAGGTATAATATTAGATCACATTATTCCTTACTTTCTAGCCCAGCTCTGGGATATATATCAGCAGGCCCTCAATACATTACTTCCCTATTTAAAAGAGATTTCTGTTCTGTTGGTCTATATCTCTGTTTTGATACCAGTACCATGCTGTTTTGGTTACTGTAGCCTTGTAGTATAGTTTGAAGTCAGGTAGCGTGATGCCTCCAGCTTTGTTCTTTTGGCTTAGGATTGACTTGGCAATGCAGGCTCCTTTTTGGTTCCATATGAACTTTATAGTAGTTTTTTCCAATTCTGTGAAGAAAGTCATTGGTAGCTTGATGGGGATGGCATTGAATCTATAAATTACCTTGGGCAGTATTGCCATTTTCACGATATTGATTCTCCCTACCCATGAGCATGGAATGTTCTTCCATTTGTTTGTATCCTCTTTTATTTCATTGAGCAGTGGTTTGTAGTTCTCCTTGAAGAGGTCCTTCACATCCTTTGTAAGTTGGATTCCTAGGTATTTCATTCTCTTTGAAGCAATTGTGAATGGGAGTTCACTCATGATTTGGCTCTCTGTTTGTCTGGTATTGGTGTATAAGAATGCTTGTGATTTTTGCACATTGATTTTGTATCCTGAGACTTTGCTGAAGTTGCCTATCAGCTTAAGGAGATTTTGGGCTGAGACGATGGGGTTTTCTAGATATACAATCATGTCATCTGCAAACAGGGACAATTTGACTTCCTCTTTTCCTAATTGACTACCATTTATTTCCTTCTCCTGCCTAATTGCCCTGGCCAGAACTTCCAACACTATGTTGAATAGGAGTAGTGAGAGAGGGCATCTCTGTCTTGTGCCAGTTTTCAAAGGGAATGCTTCTAGTTTTTGCCCATTCAGTATGATATTGGCTGTGGGTTTGCCATAGATAGCTCTTATTATTTTGAGATATGTCCCATCAATACCTAATTTATTGAGAGTTTTTAGCATGAAGCATTGTCGAATTTTGTCAAAGGCCTTTTCTGCATCTATAGAGATCTAACTAAACTAAAGAGCTTCTGCACAGCAAAAGAAACTACCATCAGAGTGAACAGGCAACCTACAGAATGGGAGAAAATTTTTGCAATCTACTCATCTGACAAAGGGCTAATATCCAGAATCTACAATGAACTTAAACAAATTTACAAGAAAAAAACAACCCCATCAAAAAGTGGGCAAAGGATATGAACAGACACTTCTCAAAAGAAGACATTTATGCAGCCAAAAGACACATGAAAAAATACTCATCATCACTGGCCATCAGAGAAATGCAAATCAAAATCACAATGAGATACCATCTCACACCAGTTAGAATGGCAATCATTAAAAAGTCAGGAAACAACAGGTGCTGAAGAGGATGTGGAGAAATAGGAACACTTTTACACTGTTGGTGGGACTGTAAACTAGTTCAACCATTGTGGAAGTCAGTGTGGTGATTCCTCAGGGATCTAGAACTAGAAATACCATTTGACCTGGCAATCCCATTACTGGGTATATACGCAAAGGACTATAAATCATGCTGCTATAAAGACACATGAGCACGTATATTTATTGCGGCACTATTCACAATAGCAAAGACTTGGAACCAACCCAAATGTCCAACAATGATAGAATGGATTAAGAAAGTGTGGCACATATACACCATGGAATACTATGCAGCCATAAAAAATGATGAGTTCATGTCCTTTGTAGGGACATGGATGAAGCTGGAAACCATCATTCTCAGTAAACTATCGCAAAGACAAAAAACCAAACACTGCATGTTGTCACTCAAAGGTGGGAATTGAACAATGGGAACACATGGACACAGGAAGGGGAACATCACACACCAGGGCCTGTTGTGGGGTTGGGGGAGAGGGGAAGGATAACATTTGGAGATATACCTAATGTTAAATGACTTGTTACTGGGTGCAGCACACCAACATGGCACATGTATACATATATAACTAACCTGCATGTTGTACACATGTACCCTAAAACTTAAAGTATAATAATAATAAAAAAAAGATTCCATCAAATGACAAAATGCCTGGAAACCCTGTCTATTAATAATGTTGCCCTGTATCACAGGTGAAAATGATGCTAAAAAACAGAAACTGAAAACAAATTTCTGTTCTCAAAAATTATTTGTTTTCTAAAGAAAAAGATCCAGGCCTCCTGGCATGTCATTTAAGCATGGCAATATACAATTTGATTCCACTCTATCTATCCCATTTTACTTGTGACCACTCCCCTGAGATGAATTTTCCACTTGGCTCACTGTCATGCTACACTCATTTCCATTTCAAGGCTACCTTCACATCGCTTTTCAATTGCTCTTCCATTTTTCCATCTTTTAAGGCTTAGTTCCTTCACTCATTCAACAATATCACTATGTTAAAAGAATAAAGTCCCAAACCCTCAGAAGATTTGAAATTCTTCATAGACAACACTAAAGTAAAAGAGAAACTAAACAAAACCCTCATGAATGAAGAATATCTGGCAAATAAATTTAATTACAAAATGTAAAGAAGATTTATGGGACATGGTCAAAGTTGTATTAAAAATCTATTATCTTAGGGCAATCCGCTCGGGTCCCCTTCCATGCTGTGGAAGCTTTGTTCTTTTGCTCTTCACAATAAATCTTGCTGATGCTCAAAAAAAAAGAAACTATCTTAAACCTTATTAAAAAAATTAAAATGAATTACACATTCAAGTTTTTTGACCAAAATGAATCTAAGGAAATGAAGGAAAAAAATACATAACAAAACAGTACAAGCTAAGAATATATAAAATATGCAAGAGAAGTGAGATAGAGTTCAGAATAACCCCAGGCACTGAGGATAAAATAATCATAAGAAACAAATTTAAATGACTCCAGGCTAGTAAGTTTGGGAATCTAAATTAAATGAGTGATTTTCTGGGAAAATATGAGCTTTTAAAATTGATTTTTTAAAAAAGCTGAAAATGAAAACAGATCAGTAATTATGCTGAAAAAAAAAAAAGGGGGGAAAGCTGCCAAGATCCCCTCCTCAAAATAGAAGCAGGTTCAGATATTTTTACTGGTGAATTCTATGAAACTAGAAAATATAAAAAATTTTGTAATATTGAAATGTGTACAGAAGAAAGAGAAGAAGAAATGATCCAAATTCATTTAATGAAGCCAATGATTAGGGAAAAAAGGTCTGATAATGTTGGCACAAAATTTAAATTACAACTACTTATGACTCTGGATACAAAAATTATCCAATGAAATATTAACAAATAGCTTATGCCCATTAGAGATTTATTTAAGGAGTGCAAAAATGATTCACAATGATATTAATCACAATAATAGTCAATTATTAAATCATTAATATAATTCAAAATATTTCATCAATAGAGAAAAGTTATATGAATAATTAGATAATGCTGAAAAGGCATGCTTTTTAAGTTCTATATTAATGTATTTTTCAGAATCCAGAGTGCTAACCATTATACCATGGAACACTCCTTATTAATGTATTTTCAAGAAATAAAAACAAGTTAATTATAAATGTACTTTAAATACAGTCTGTTAACAAGCAGTGATCCCAGAAAATAGCCTTATTACAGAAAGGAGGCATGACGAAAAATAGTGCCAGGCAGGAAGGCAGGAAGCCTGGGTTCTAGATTTACATCTCCAGCCAGCTAGGTTTACATCACCTCCACTGAACTGCAAGCTCATATGTTCACCTGCCTTCCTGCCACCTCCACTGGAATATCTGTTAGGCTCCTCAAATTTAACATATCTAAAACCAAACTCTAGATTCCTTACCCCAAAGCTATACCCCTCCCAGTTTTCCAAATCTTAGTACATGGAAAACTCATTCCTCCCATTGCTTGGGCCAAAATGCTTGTTCCTCTTTCTCACACACCATATCCAATCCATCAGCAAATCCTGTTGGCTCTACTTCTGAAACATAACCCAAATCTCCACTTCACCCTAGCTCCATTTGCTACCACATTTGTCCAAGCCACTGTC
This sequence comes from Symphalangus syndactylus, assembly GCF_028878055.3. Lineage (NCBI taxonomy): Eukaryota > Metazoa > Chordata > Mammalia > Primates > Hylobatidae > Symphalangus > Symphalangus syndactylus. The sequence continues at coordinate 21,371,824 of NC_072428.2, forward strand.
ATCTTCTAAAACCTCCCAGGGGAGCTCATTGTCTCCTCCCTTGCCTCTCCACAGGCCATATTCTACACGGCACCCAGGGCAGCCTCTCCTTTTCGTTTCTAAAGTATAAGTTAGATCACATTAGTTATTTGTTCAAAACCCTCCAAAGGCTTCCTTCTCACCCATAATAAAATCCCTAGTCCTCACCATGTCCAACAAGGCCTCACGTACTTGGGTTCCCCTTCATGCTCTCCCACTGTTATTTAAATCTTATCTCCCACCCTCTCCACTCTAGGCACATTCCACCCTCAGCACCACATCTTTGGTTAATGCGATCCTCTGCTTGCAGCCTTGGTGTTTGCTGGTCCCTCTGTGTGGAATGCACTTTTACCACATACCTATGTGGCTCACTCTGTTTTCTCAGGCCGTATCTAAATTATCGCCTTGTCAGAGGGGCTTCCCTCGCTTCCCTTTTGAAAAAGCACCCCTAGTTACTTTGTCTCCTTATCCTTTCTTTTTCTCCTCAGCACTTTCACCATCTGACATATAATAGTGCTTGTCTCCTCCAACTAGAATGTAAGCCCCGGGGACAGCAGAAATCATGTAAGCTTTTGTTTACTGCTCTATCTCTAACGCCTAGAATAAATGGTTTTTATTCTGCTCTTATTCATTGTGAGCCCTTTTGATTTACGGTTTCTTCATTAGTAAAATGAGGGAGATCAAATGATAGGATATTTTTAGCAAGACAATTATAAAATTTTTGTGATTTAAATATAAGAGTTCTATTTGTCATTGTAAAAATTCCACGACATGAAACTACTTAAGAAGACAAAATCATTTGAAGTCTGCTACTTACTTTAAGGGTAACGGCTGCTGCCTTGATGATGAAATCATTTACTGATACTTTAATGTCATCTGAAAGAAAAATAAGCTTAGTAAAATTAGTATTCCTAATATAACTTTAACATTGACCATTACAACTTCAAACTTGTAAATTATGGAATGTACTGACAAACAATGATAAAAAATTACAGGCTTTTGTTTGCTTAGTCAATAAGGTTCCCATGGTTAGAAAAACTTGCATTATATGAGGTCCTGGATAAATAATATGAACCATGAATGTAAGTTTACTTCTGGGCCTTGGTTATCAATTTTTTAAATTGCTTAGATATCATACACAAGAACCTGAAGGACCCATTACAAACATCATCAGAAAAAAAGAACTAACCCCTATGTCTCGAAAAAGACAAATGGTCTTTCTGTGGTGTGTGCAGTCAGGAAGTTTACAAGATGATTCGTTTTCTTCCTCGTTCTTTTCAAATACCCTTATTCTCTGTATGCTTTATAATATATCGATTATACCAGAACAGTGATACACGTAGGTACTTTATATAAACAGTTATATATACACATATGGGAAAGTGTTCGAAAATTTCTTTTTACTAATGAGGTGTAGGTGAAAAAAAATTTAACTGCTTTTTAACTTAACAAAACAGGATATAACAAAAGCCAAAGATGAAGCAATGCTGGCATAGGTCCTAGTGTGATTAATAAAATGAGGTTCTCCATCCATAGTTTTATGGTGAATGCATTTGAATCAATTTCTTTCCAGTATACATACTGATTTTAAAATAAAGCTGGGGTCCTCCCACTTCCTACAGAGCTGATCATAACTAAAGTATTTGTTTATGTCTTTGCATTTGCCACTGGGTATAATAGTGTTGGAAAATGTAAACAACACTTGATTCTTTCTTGCAAGAGCTTATAGAAAAAGACTTTAAGATCTAGATCTGGCCGGGCGCGGTGGCTCACGCTTGTAATCCCAGCACTTTGGGAGGCCGAGGCGGGCGGATCACGAGGTCAGGAGATCGAGACCACGGTGAAACCCCGTCTCTACTAAAAATACAAAAAATTAGCTGGGCGTGGTGGCGGGCGCCTGTAGTCCCAGCTACTCGGAGAGGCTGAGGCAGGAGAATGGCGTGAACCTGGGAGGCGGAGCTTGCAGTGAGCTGAGATTGCGCCACTGCACTCCAGCCTGGGCGACAGAGCAAGACTCCGTCTCGGGGAAAAAAAAAAAAAAAAAAAGATCTAGATCTAGTCAATGGTATGTGGCAAAAAATCTATCCTATTATTAAAGTATCATGGAATTTTAGGTGAATAACAGCTCATTCCACAGGCATCCTGGAGACTTCAGAAAGGGATTAGATGAATTACCATAAACCTAAATACTGTCAAACTGTCACAATAACTGTCAGCTGCAAAGTATCAAAGCTCCTCTAATTCAGAATTCCAGAAATATATAAACTTTTTTGCTTAAACCCCCTTTAGGAATAGAAATATAAATGGACTTACAGTGCTTACAGGCTTTTAATGATAACCACACAGACAGATTTGGTCTGTACAAATTCAAATATAACAGTTCATGAACTTACTCTGCTTACCTTTCATGGCTCTCTCAGCCTTCTCCTCACTTTATCTACTTACCCACAGGTATTCACAGTGAAGACTTCTAAAACCATCTGCCAGCTAACGACCCCCAAACCTACCACTAAGTCCACAGTCCTCACTTAAAATTCTGTATTCAGCATACTCCAACATTTAGGAACATTCTTGAGTTGAATGAAATATATTCTTTTACTGGCTCCTATGTCACATACCTATGTGGCTCACTCTGTTTTCTCAGGCCGTATCTAAATTATCGCCTTGTCAGAGGGGCTTCCCTTGCTTCCCTTTTGAAAAAGCACCCCTAGTTACTTTCTCTCCTTATCCTTTCTTTTTCTGCTCAGCACTTTCACCATCTGACATATAATAGTGTTTGTCTCCTCCAACTAGTATGTAAGCCCCGGGGACAGCAGAAATCATGTAAGCTTTTGTTTACTGCTCTATCTCTGGTTTTCTTCCACTTTCTGCCCACTCACTCATTTTTTATTCCTTTCCTCTCAATGTTGGCATCTCCCCAGGCTGGAAGTTCCAGTGCCAATTCCAAGGTTTTGATACCATTTATATAATGATGACTCTTCCAAATTCTACCTCTAATTCTGAGATACTGAGGCTTCAGACTTGTATATCCAATTTCTCACATAAAATTTCTACTTGCATAGCTAACAAGCATCTCAAATCTAACATGTGTAAAGTAGGTTTCTCTTTGAATTCCTCTATTTTTAACTCTTTATAATGGAGATTTTCCAAACATATTGAAAGGAGATGTTGTTACATTTACTGAGTAGAAAACAGTTTGTAAGGTAATATCAAACATTCTCATTTACAGATTGTTGAGACAGAAAAGCAAAGTGTGAAGCATGCATATAGAATGTTATATTTTGTAACTTTATATGAGAAAGAGGAGTGAAGATAGATAATGTGGGGTGTAAAGATTTTTAAGAAAATTCCTAATTACAAGGGTGTACCAAAACTGGACCATGCAAAGATAATAAACTAATTCATATCTCCTCTGAAATATTACTGTTTTCTGCCTTATTAGAGTAACAAAACAGGAAAGTGATTCCCATATTAACCTCTATATCATGACTAAGCAAGTATGATCTGAGAACTACAGGAGTGCTTCCAGGGTTCATTTTTTAGGTACTTATCACTTTCTTTAAAATAGCTTTCCATTTAGTTCCTTGAACTTTTAAAAGCTCTCAAGTTGTCTTTATATGAAATTTTGAAACTCTGTATATAAACTGATAAAAGTCCTGCTTTCACCTGAGATGTAGAAAGTTGCAAAAGAAAGCTGTTCCCATCCTGACAGGGTGAAAGAAAAAGCAGGATAAATTACAAAATCATAACTTTTCTTGAGCCCATTAGGGAGCGGAGGTTACAAAGCAAACAGGTGAACTGAATGCCAAAGAGTGATAATCCACTCAGAGGAGAGACAAACACAGGAAGTAAATACCCACTGTCACAGTACAGGAGTAAAGCGGGCAGAGTATGGTACAACGTGCATAAACAGACAGCGACTAGCAGCAGAGAAATGGAAACTAAAAAAACATTCAACTGGAAATCCAGAGGGGAAAATCCATGCTGACAAGATAAAAAATATATATTTTGCTAAGCTTTGCAGACACAGCTAAGAAATCAGTGAACTTGAAGCTAGGTAAACAAAAATTATCCAATATGAAACATAAAGAGAAAAAAGAATGAACAAAAACAATAGAACATTTAAGAGCTTTGGACAATTCAAAAAGTCTAACATTTAAAATTGGAGCCCCAAAGAGAAACCACATGGAACAGAAGATATCATTAAAAATAACTGGAAATGTTTCACAATTAAAGGTAGACAACAAACCATACATCTAAGAAGCTGAGAGAAACCCAAACAGTAAATACAATAGAAAAAAAAAAATCTAGGCATACAATAGCCAAATTGGTAATGGAGAAAATCCTGAAAGCAACCAGACAGGGGGAAAACATCATATACAACAGAACAAATATTAAGAATGGCAGCAGACATTCTAAGACAGAAAATAAAGAAATAGTATCTTTATTTAAAGAACTGAAACAAAAATCCTATTAACTGAAAAATCTATATCCAGCAAAAATACTTCTTAAAAATGATGAAGATATATCCATTAGGGTGACTACTATCAAAAAACAGAAAATAACAAGTATTGGCAAAAATGTGGAGAAATTTCAACCTTTGTGCACTTCATTTTTGTTTTTGGAGATAGGTCTTGCTCTATCAGCCAGGCTGGAATGAAGTAGTACAATTATAGCTCACTGTAACCTCCAACTCCTGGGCTCAAGCAATCCTCCCACCTCAATCTCCCAAGTACCTACTAGGACTACAGGCATATGCCATCTGCCTGACTAGTTTTTCAATTTTTTGGTAGAGACAGGGTTTCGTTCTGTTTCCCAGGCAGGTCTCAAACCCCTGTCTTCAGCCTCCCAAAGTGCTAGGATTACAGGGATGAGCCATCATGCCTGACCCATTGGTGCGCCATTAGTGGGAATGCAAAATGGCACAGCCACTAAGGAAAACAGTATGGTAGCTCCTCAAAAAATTAAAAATAGAATTATCATATAGTCCAGTAATTCCACTTCTGGGGATATACCTAAAATATTTGAAAACAGAGACACAAAGAGATATTTGTACAGCCATGTTCATAGCAGTATCATTCGTAATAGCCAAAAGGTAAAAACAACCTAATGTATTTATCCATTAACACATGAATTAACAAAGTAGGGTATATACATACAATGGAACATTGTTCAGCCTTAAAAAGGAAATTTTGATACATTCTGCAACATGCATGAACCCTGAAGACATAACGCCAAGTGGAATAAGCCAGTCACAAAAGGACAAGTACTATATGATCCCACTAATATGATGTACTTAGAATCATCAAACTTATAGGAACAGAAAGAATGGTGGTTGTCAGGGGTGGTGGGAAAGAGGAATGAAGAGTACACAGAGTTTCCATTTTGCAGGATGAAAAACGTTCTGTAGATGAATGGTGGTAATGGTTGCAAACAATGTAAATGTACTTAATGTCAGCGAACTAACTGTACACTGAAAATGGTAAGACTCATGTTATATATTCAACTACAATTTAAAAAATTGTTTTAAAAAGGAAAAATGTGAAAGACAAAATAGACTTTTTCAGACAAAAACAGAAAATTTATTGTCAGTCAATCTGTACTATAAGAAGCATTAAAGGAAGTTCTTTGTGTAGAAGAAGTCCAATAGCAGACAGCACTTTAATTCTATACAAAGAAATGAAAAAAAGTACAGATAAATATAAAAGACACTTTTTCCCTCATTTTAAAACTCCAAAAGAGCTGATTTGCTAAAGCAAAAAACATTAAACATGTATTCTGGGGCTTACATCATAATACAGAAGTAAAATATGACAACAGCAGTACAAAATATGAGAGGGAGGAAATGCAAGTATATAGTTATGAGGTTCTTATATTAAACATGGAGTGGAGTATAATACAATTTGAAGCCAGGCTGTGATAAATTAAAGAATTATATTGTAAACCCTAAGAAAACCATTGCAAAGACAGATAAGAAGAGAAAAAAGAAGATAAAATGAAGAAATACAATAGAAAGATAACAAAATAAATAACCAAAAAGATAAGGAAAGAGAATAAAAGAGATGGGACAAAGAGAATGCAAAGAAAGAACAAAATGGTAGATTTAAATCCAACTATCCCATTAAATGTGAGTGGTCTAAACATCTTAAGAGACTAAATAATTGGATAAAATAGCAAGAACCAACTACATGCTGCCTTCAAGAAACCTATTTAAATAAACATATTTACATTTAAAAAGTAAAAAGATGCAAAAAGATATACTATAGAAACATGAGTCAAAGAAATCTGTAGTGGCTACAGATGTGATAAAGAAGGCTTGAGGATAAGGAATATTACAAGGAATAGATAAGGACATGACATAATGACTGGTCTGTTCAAGAAAACAAAATTCCTAACTGTGTGTGTGGCCAATAATAGATATTCAGGATACATGAAGCAAAAACTGACAGAGCTGAAAGGAGAAACTACAAATAAACAATTATAATGAGGAATATCAACACTGCTCTCAAAAGACATAAACACTATTAACCAGCTTGGCCTGACATTTATAGAACATTCCCTTACAAAAATAAAAAAATTCTTTTCAAGAACACATACCAAGATAGACCATACTATAAATATAAAAGAAATATCAACAAATTTAAGAAAACTGAAATCATATAAAGTGTGTTCTCTAAACACAATGGAGTTAAGCTAGAAATCATAAAAGAGAAATCAATAGTCCTCAAATATTTTGAAATTAAGTGCATACTTATAAATAACTCATTGATCAAAGAAATCACAAAAGAAATAAATGAGAAAACATTTTTAATTGAATAAAAGGAAAAATAATGCCAGGCGTGGTGGCTCACGCCTGTAATTTCAGCACTTTGGGAGGCCTAGGTGAGTGGATCACTTGAGGCCAGGAGTTTGAGACCAGCATGGCCAACATGCTGAAACCCTGTCTCTAGTAAAAATACAAAAAATTACCCAGGCATGGTGGTTTGTGCCTGTAATCCTAGCTACTCAGGGCACTGAGGCGTGAGAATCATTTGAACCCAGGAGGCGGTGGTTGAAGTGAACCGAGATCGCACCACTGCACTCCAGCCTGGGTGACAGAGCAAGACCCTGTCTCAAAAAGAAAAAAAAAAAAAAAATCAACATTTGTGGGATATAGCTAAAGCAGTGCTTAAAGATAATTCAAGAGTATTATATGCTTGTATTAAAAAATAAAGGTCTCAAATAAATGATCCAAATTTTCACCTTAAGAAACTAGAAATAAAAGAGCAAAGTAAACTGAAAGCAAAGAGAAAAAAAATAAAGAACAGAAATCAATGAGATCAGTATCATAGAAATACCAGATAAGTTAATAAAACCAAATGCTGGTTCTTTGAAGAGATTGAGATCAATAGAACTGGTAACCCTTTAGTCAGAATGATCTAGAGAGTAAAACGCAAATTACTAATGTCAAAAACAGAAACATTACTTCAGATAAAATGACAGTATAATAAGGTAATGTGGTGAATAACTTTATGCCAATAAATCTAGTGACTTAGATGACACAAACAAATTTCTTGAAAGACACAAACTACCAAAATTCATTCAAGAAAAAAAAAGCTGCATTCATTTTTAAAATAAAATTCATAGTTAAAAACCTTACCATAAAGAAATTCACTAGTGAATTCTACTGAACAATTAAAAAAGAAATAACACCAATTGTACCCAAACTCCTCCAGAAAATAAAGGAGGAGGAAATGTTTTCCAACCCATTCCACTAGATAAGATAACAAATCCGAAAAAATGTCTCCAGAAAAGAAAACTACAGGTTAGCATTTCTCATGGGCATAGGTGTAAAGATTCTAAACAAAATTTTAGAATACAGAATCAAACAATATGTGAGAAGGTTAATCATCAAGTGGGTTTTATATGAGGAATACAAAGTTGATTCCACACTTGAAAATCAACCAATGTAATTCACCTTATTAACAGACAGAAAAAGGAAAAGTTATCTGAAAAGATGCACAAAAAGTATTTGACAAAATTCAACATCTATTCATGTTTAAAACTCTCTGCAAGTTAGGAATGGAAATTCTTTCAACCTGAAAATAATATTCTACAAAAAACCTATAGCTAACATAAAAGACTGAATGCTTTTCCCCCAAAATCAAGAACAAGGCAAAAATATCTGCTTTTACCACCTATATTCATTATACCAGAGGTCCTAGTCAGTGCAATAAGACAGGAAAATAATATGAAGGCCATATAGGTCAAAAATAAAGAAATAAAACTATCAGTTCATGCTAAAAAATCGGTATGTCAGCAACCTTATTTATAATTGATTTTTGGAAGAAATATTACAAATTTAATAATCTGTAAATGCATTCTGAACAAGAAATATAAAATCAAAATTTGCACAAAGAAGAATATCTAAGATATTTATAATCTAAAACATCCTTAAAAGTTCTGGATTTTAAACAATGAAATGTTAAGGACTGCTTTGTTTAAATACCATACCAAAAAATATTCAAAACAAAAAATAACCATTTGGTCTACACAAATCATTCATGAGTTCTTACAAAAAAATTGACCTATGTAAATGCTAAAGCACACCAAAACATTAAGCCCACTTTTGCTTTTAAAATAACTAACCAACCAAATTATAGTACTTCAGATTTCAGTATCCCTTATCCAAAATACTTGGAATCAGAAGTGTTTCAGATTTCAAAATTTTTTCAGATTTTGTAATATTATATTTACTGTTTTGGCATCTCTAGTCCAAAAATCCAAAATCTGAAAAGCTCCAACGAGGACTTCCATTGAGCTTCATGTTGGCACTCAAAAAGTTTCACATCTTGAAGCACTCTGAATTTTTGGTTTTGGGATGCTCAACCTGTATTTTTAAAGCTCAGTATGTAACAGAATTGAACTCAGTAACTGCCTGCTAAATAAATGTTAACTAAATGTACATTATTCAAATATGACAAAGAGGAAATAAAAGCAAGGTAGAACAGAAAGCTTTATTCTGCATAAAGGCATCTGTGATTTATTTAATACGTGGAACCAATTCACTTTTTCAAGGAAACCATTGCTAATTTTTTTCCTCTAGCACAAATATACCCAGAGTAGAGTGCAAGTACATTATGAAATCCTTTATAATTTTATAAAGGATTTCACGAAAGTTAAGTTAGCATGTGTTTGGTATTAAGTAAATTCAATTTTACTAACCTTTGACCAGATCTTGCCTAACTTTTAAAACAGCTCCAAGGTCACAGTCAGCAGTAGCATATGCATGAGGAACAGTACTTTTAGATTCAGTTAATCTCTTGGCAATAACTCTTCGAATATTGCTGGCAGGGATTTCAGTGAATGTGCCCTGCAAAAAGATAGCAACCTGTCCGTTAAACCACAAGTGGAATAAAAAATAAAACAAAAAACAAGCAACTTTATAAATGAAATTCATTCTCAATGACCTAACTTATTAAAGATTAATGCAAGAAAAGCACTATTAAAATTCTTAGTATAAGGGAAGAATATAAAAAAATCTGAGACGTTTTGGTTTTATAGCATATAACTACAGAAAAAAGTAATAAAATTCATGTTTCAATTGTGAATGGGATATCTTATGTTACTATGTTTAAGATGATAAAAAAGAAACCTACCAAATAATGAATAATTCCTCCACAGGTGTGTTTGTGTGTGTATATATATGTACACACACACATACCACACACACACAAGGGGCAATATATGTGTGTGTACATACATACGCAGAGAGAGAGGGGAGAGAGAAGACAGACACAGACATACACCATCTGTAAGCAGCTTTTGTTACAAATATCACTTAATAAAACTGAAATGGGCTGGGCACAGTGGCTGACACCTGTAATCTCAGGATTACTTTGGGAGGCTGAGGCAGGCTGATCACGAGGTCAAGAGTTCAAGACCAGCTTGGCCAACATGGTGAAACCCCATCTCTACTAAGAATACAAAAATGAGCTGAGTGTGGTGGCGCGCGCCTGTAATCCCAGCTACTCAGGAGGCTGAGGCAGGAGAATCACTTGAACCGGGGAGACAGAGGTTGCACTGAGCCAAGATCGTGCCACTGCACTCCAGCCTGGGTGACAGAGCAAGACTGTCTCAGAAAAAAGAAAGAAAGAAAGAAAGAAAGAAAAAACACCTGAAATAAAACAGCCAATAAATCAACAAACCAACTATTAATATATAGTTGCCCTTTGACTTATGATGGAGTGACACTCTGACAAACCCATCATAAGTTGAAAATATCATAAGTCAAAGTGCATTTAATACACCTAACATACTGAACATCACAGGTTAGCCTTAGCGTAGCCTACCATAAATGTGCTCAAAACATTTACATTAGTCTACAGTTGGGCAAAATCATCTGGCTACACAGTATACTGCAGAGTAGCAGTTGTTTGCCCTGATGATCACGTGGCTAACCTGGAGCTGTGGCTGGCCGCTACTGCCCAGCATTGCAAGGAAATACTGCACTGCTTTCTACCGAATGTGTATCACTTTTACACCATTGTAAAGTCAAAAAATTGTAAGTCGAACCATCTTTTCAAGTACACATGGAACATCCAAGACAGGCCATATTATAAATACAAAATAAATCTCAATAAATTTGAGAAGACTGTTTTAAAATGAAGTATGTCTCAAAGTGTATTCTCTAAACACAGTGGAGTTAAACTAGAAATCATGAAAGGTAACTGAAGGGTCTTCCAATATTTTGAAATTAAATTCACACTTATAAACAACTCATGGATCAAAGAAATCACAAGGGACATTAGAAGATTAGGGACCTTCTATACAGGCAATTCAATTATTTCTATTTGGATTTGTAATTTTTAAAAATAACATAAGTATCTTATTTCTTAGAGATTCATAATAGAAAGTATGAATGAGATAATAAAATATTCCTATAACTTCATTGTAGTTTTTCCATTCTGTTCCTTGGACCTCTCAAAAAAGCATGATAGATTTTAAATTATATCTAATTCCTTTCTCGTCCTTCACTCTATTTTGGGATTTCATTATAATCACTTCAAGATAATACAAAGCAAATGAAAGTGCGGCTGATTTCATTTTTACAAATATCATTAAGAAATTAAACACTTTATGTTAGCAAAGTACTTCGTCAAGTAGAATAAATGCTCTCTACATACTATAAGAATTTAAAAGTAAGGTTTACCTTCCTAATTTGAATAACTTTTTTTTTTTTTTTTTTGAGATAGGGTCTTCCTCTATTACCCAGGCTGGAGTGCAGTGGCACAAACATAGCTCACTACAGACTCAACCTCCCAGTCTCAAGTGATTCCCCAACCTCCGCCGCCTGAGTAGTTGGGACTACAGGCCCACTCTACCACATCCAGCTGATTTTAAAATTCTTTTGTAGAGATGAAGTCTTACTATGTTGCCTAGGCTGGTCTTTGAATGCCTGAGTGCAGGCAATCCTCCCACCTCAGCCTCCCAAAGTGCTAGGATTACAGGTGTAAGCCACCACACCCAGACTTGAATAACCTACTTTTAAAAGACATATGATTGAATTATACATATTTTATAGTCCATATACATTATATAGTCAAAGAGTGGACTATACACTCAATAAACATAGTATCTTGTCCAACTGCATGTCCTTAAAGAGTAGGTTACTCAAGTATGCAGTGTATTAATCATTAATGGATATTTAAAAATCTGTTTCCCATGAAAGTTGTACTGTTTTCAACTCTTTTAAAATATCATATGGTATATAGTTTTCCACTAGTACAGATTTACCTATTTATTTTGCTTTTTATTTTTTTAAGTGCCCATTCGATTTTAAATAAACGTGGTTATCCGACATTTCTTCTGATAGGAAGTAAATAACCTGAATAGGAAAGGCACAGAGAGGCAAAATGGAGGAATTTGAAAACAAAAAGGGGCTGTTATACTGCATGCATCTGAGAAGGAAAGAATGACTAGCTACATAGTTCTTCACAGTGAGATTATCAATTCCCTAGTTAAAAAGTAGAACATATCCACAAAAGGGAGCTAGTGTCAGCTACTAATTATTAGTATCACACTTAAGAAAAGACATGAAACACAAGATAGTAGAGAATATGTATGTTACTGAAGTTGTGGAACTTGTGGTAACTTTAAATTGAATTACAATTCTAATGTTTATTTGGAAGTTAACGTACAAATTTTGGTTTCTGATAGGAAATCTGTAAAACAAAGCATTTGCAGTGTTTTATCTTTATCACTTAGCTACTATTCAAACACATTAATAAAACTAATCTGTTTTAAATCTACTCTTAAAACACATAGTAACTGTTCTTATTTTCTCTCTCACTTAAATCTGAAAAATAAAAATCCAGGCCGGGTGTGGTGGTTCACACCTGTAATCCCAGCACTTTGGGAGGCGGGTGGATCACCTGAAGTCAGGAGTTTGAGACCAGCCTAGCCAAAATGGTGAAACCCCATCTCTGCTAAAAATACAAAAATTAGGTTGGCGTGGTGGTGCGCACCTATAATCCCAGCTACTCAGGAAGCTGAGGCAGGAGTATCACTTGAACCTGGGAGGCAGAGGCTGCAGTGAGCTGAGATTGCATCACTGCACTCCAGCCTGGGTGACAGTGCAAGACTCTGTCTCAAAAAAAAAAAGAAAAAGAAATAAAAATCCACTTAGAAAACACTACCACTGCATTGGGTTGTCCAGGAGTTGATACTGGTGGGATCACAGGCCGGGGATAAGATGGCCCAGCTGTGGCCTGTAGGGGCGACGGTGCTGCGGGAGTGGCTGCGGGGGCTGGAGTTGGTCTGGACTCAGTAATCTTGCCCGTCTGTTTCAACTGGACAAGTTTGAGAGCATCCCTGGAAATATGAGAAAAGTAGATAACCATAATTAGCAATAAGGAATATAACAGAACTTTCAGATAATGCAGGCGAATGTGGAGAAAAGATACAGAAATATACAGATATCAAGGTTATAATTAAAAACCAATCATTTGAGCTAGAAAATTAAATCCTGTCTCTTACCTGGTCTGCTGACCATTATTTGTCACGTTCTAATATTTGCATATTTTCAAAAGCCAAACAATTAAAATGTTATTAAAATTGGACATAAGTAGTGATTTTTAAAAAGGAAATTAGTCTTTTTTCTGTGCAGTGGATGTTATTTGGTAGATGAACAATTAATTAAACCACTCTCATCCTTTATACTCATGAAATAATATTCACATGGCATTCAAAAAGTGTCAACTTTATTGTAAATATGGCTTTCACCAGGATACTTCCTATATCATTGTTCACTTATTGTTTATTCATTGTTTATTATAGTGCAAATCAGCTTATTTATGACCAGGAAATCAAACCATTTTTAATTTTGCTAATATGCCATCAGTATAATCTAATCTAACAAATCTAACCCATGATTTCTTTTAGAATGAAAAATAACTAGTTATAGACTTGCCTTTGTATTACTCTGTAAAACAAAGGTATTTTTGTCTTGTAAGAGGATATAATTAGATTACTAAATATGCTAAGCCCTCAACTCACTATGCTAAGTTACAGTGGTATTAGGCAATATATTTTCTTAAAATAATTTTTAGAACATTTTAATATCCAATAAGTATTTTGGAAAGTATTTTTTTCAATTTAAGAAAAAGATTTGTTTTATATAATCTAAAAAGACTTCAGGGTGACACAAAATCTAAGGAAAAATTATTTCCCAGTTAATATTTTGGTATTATTTTTCAAAAAAATTGATGAAAGATAAAACCTAGCACCTGTTGAGCATATTTGAGAAGACCCCTTTACTTATGACAACATGGTAGGAAGAATTCTGAGATGGCCCCAATACTCCTGCCCCTGGTGTACACGCCCCATATAATCCCTCTTGACTGTATCTGACCTGTGAATATGATGGATGTCACTCCATTAGGTCCTGTTATGTGACAAAATTGGTGGCATTTTATAGATATATGAAGCTCCAAATCAGTTGCATTTGAGTTAACCAAAAGGCAAACTACCCTGGAGAGGGCAGATATATCAGATAATCTCTTAAAAGAAATTAGGCCTTCCTGGAAGAAGAGACTTGAAGTAAAGAGATGAAACTGCTGGCCCGGGAGAAGCAGACATGCAGGTTGTGAACCACCTATGGAGACCATGCACGGCAAGGCCCTGCACGTGGCCTCTGGGAGCTGTCAGTGATTCTTGGCTGAGAGCTAGAAAGAAAACAAGGGCCACAGTCCTATAGTCCCAAGGAACTGCATTCTGTCAACAACCACATGAGCTTGGAAGAGGACCCCAAGCTTCACATGAGTCCCCAGCCTTGGCCAACACTTTGATTTCAGCCTTGTGAGACCACGAGTTCAGAAGCTGGCCATGCTATGCCAGGACTTCTAACCTACTGAACTGTTAGAAAACAAACAGGTATTATTTTAAGCTGTTAAGTTTATTGTAACTTGTTATGCAATAATAGAATATCAACACAAGCAGGAACAGTCTAACTGGGGTGCAAAAATCTGTATCGTTAATGCCTGAATACATCTATTTAAAAAAAAAAGGTTGCTGACACTAAATTGACACATTTTTAGCATAACTATTACTTATTAGCATATTTAGCAATATGTAATATTTAGTTATGCTAAGTTATGCTAATAGTTATGCTAATATTACATATTTAGCATAACTATTACTGCTACTTTATTTTTTAAAAAGCAGTTTAGTTTTATCTCTGTAGTAATTAAGGTTCTTGGGTAGGTTAATCATAAAGAAGCAAGAAGAAAATTGCTTCTTCTTGCTCACAAAAACTTGTACTGCTGATTTTATTTTTTATTTTTTTATTTTTTAAACAGTCTCACTGTCACCCAGGCTGGAGTGCAGTGGTGCGATTTCAGCTCACTGCAACCACCGCCTCCTGGGTTCAAGAGATTCTCATGCCTCAGCCTCCCTAGTAGCTGAGATTACAGGTGTGCACCACCACGCCTGGCTAATTTTTATATTTTTAGTAGAGATGGGGTTTTACCATGTTGGCCAGACTGGTCTCGAACTCCTGGCCTCAAGTGATTCACCAGCCTTGGCCTCCCAAAGCACTGGGATTACAGGTGTGAGTCACTGCACCTGGCCTTTTTATTGCTGATTTTATACTTACATGCCTATGAAGTATAGATCTTAATTATTGTTTAGTAACAGCCAATGATTTAGTTTTTTGTGAGGCAGAAAATGGTTTTAATGATTTCTGCACATTAAATAAGCAGACTAAACTTGGAGCATTAGGTAGACATTAAAAGCTATAAAAATTAGGAGAAAAATACACCACACAAATTCATTCTGGCCACTGGCAGAAATAGGCAGATAGGCAGAGGATGCTCTGGAAGTTAACCCAGCTAGAACCTTATCTACTGGGTTCCCTGAGAGAGCAATCCATTTGGGTGTGACATGAATTTATTTTGAAAATATCACTAAAACACACTAGGCACTTGCCTGTCATACTTACCTGATTTTTGATGCCATGTGATGAATACAAATATTACTACAACTATGATTTAAGACACAGATGTACCAAAGACATTGGGGCTGCAGGCAAAGAACCTAAATGTGTTCTGCTTCTAATTGTGGCCTTGACACTGCTTTCTTAAAACAGTCACATGTACAAGCAAAGTCAAGTCTATATGCTTTGGTACAACATGTATTCTAAGCAATGCTTGTTTTAAGGCAAAATTAAAATAGCAGCCCTGATACCTAAGATTTTCTTCACAAATACAGTGGGCTGAAGGCATTTCCTTCAGCATTTGGAACTGATTTTTCTACTCACACTTTTAGTGGACATGGTATGGAGGATGTCCTCACCGTGTCAAGAATGTGGGTTGGCTGGGCACAGTGGCTCACGTCTGCATTCCCAGCACTTCGAGAGGCTGAGGTGGGAGGATCACCTGAGGCCAAGAGCTTGAGACCAGCCTGGGTAACCTAGTGAGAAACTGTCTCTACAAAACTGTTTTAAAAATTTAGCCAGGCATGGTGGCACACCTGTAGTCCCAACTATTTGGGAGGTTGAGGTGATAGGACCACTTCAGCCTAGGAGTTCAAAGCTGCAGTGAGCTAGGAATACACCATGGCACCCCAACCTGGGTGACAGAGTGAGAGCCTGTCTCTCTCTTAAAGAAAAAAAAAATTCAAAACATTAAAAAATAAAAAAGTGTGCTAACATATTTCGGGGACAGCTATGCCAAAACCTGCAATTTTTCAACCATAGCAGAAGATGACATTAGGCTAAAATTTTTTCCAAAGCTCACCTTAATGATAAACTTAAAATGCAGGCATTTTTAGCAGTATAGAAAAGCAAAAATCCTCAATAATATATGCTTTCAGGATCCATTTTTCACATGAAATCTTTTGTACTAGTTCTTATTTTGAAGACCAAAGGTTGATGCCTTTCTCGTGGAGAGTTAAGGAATAAAGGCAGGGAAGAGAAAAGGGTAACAGGGTAGAAAAGATGGCATTAATACTAAAAGCCTAACTCTTTAATACTGCTTCCTTATGGTATTCAGGAGATAATACCATTTTTTTCTTAAGAAATGTTTCATTAATATTATAACTTTCCACTCAGGTTTAAAAAAAAGATATTTGTCATCATATATGTATTAAGCACACATGGAAAGAGAAGGAACCTTTATTTCTTTATTTTACTGCTGTCACACTACTGAACACCACATTACCAAATTTAAGAGGCTTTTCTTAGATCCTACCATCCTTGACTTTTCCCACATTTCCCAGGTATCCTCCAACTCAAGGATTTTAACCTCTAGTTTCCCTATTGATGATCTCAATTACAACGACTGCTTTATTATCTACCAAATCTACCTCTCTAATCCCAAACTATCTCCTGAGATACATCTTCATCTCATTGATCCCAATACCTACATGGCTTCTAAGTCCTGACAATAAGCTTCAAACATTACTAACTCCACCAAAACAAATGCTTCTCAAATCCATTATTTCTATTTCTGGAGACAAAACTATCATCACCTAGACCAGATCCAAGTTCATTCCTTTACTTGTTGCTACTCTGGCCTACATGCCACATTTAATCTGCAAAGGCTTCTGGACTCTATCCTTACAATGTTGTCTATATCCGGAATCTCCCTTTTAGTTCTTCTAACCACATTCAAGTATTCATTATCTCTTACCTGGATTACTTTAGGAGCCTATTAATTTATCTCCTTATCTCATCTTTTTCTGCTCCAGTTTATCTTACACAAATTTGCAGAACTGATCCCCCTAAGGTGCAGCAATCATTATTTTACATTTCAACAAATCCTCAAAGATTAATGAATTAAATACAGACTCTTCTTCCTAATCCTCAGAATTATGAGCAAGGCAAATCTACTTTGTTATAAAAATAGTTGCTTTCTCCCATTTTTACAGAGAGTGCTACTAAGGCACAGACTGGTAGAGACTAACAAGATTAAGATACCAATAGTAGACACAAACCAGGATTGGTGTGGGGAAAAAACTGGGATTAACTGGCAACCAAGGTTCTTAATTTTAATTTTTTACAGCTAAGTGTAACTTTTAAGTCCTTTAACTAAAAATCCCATGGTCTGGGATGTTGCCTTTCAGTCAGCTCTCAGGACAGCTGATTTCCAACTCATGCAGTGTGGCACGAACTTCACGGTATGTGTGTGATAGAACCACATACATTCAGTTAACAAATTAGTAAGAGTGTAATACAGATAAATGAGGATATCTAAGAATTAAAGCTATATACTGCTTTCAATAAAATAAACACCCAACAGTAAGCCAATGCTTTCATGAAGAGTAAAACAACCCAGTGGAAAAAAGAAAACGTTGCCTGGCCCAACACTGCCTATTATAATTTAATAACCATTGCTCTCTCTCGACTTATAAAAATTTTGGCCAATATTATTTTTTATTTCCTATCAATATTAGATAAACATGGAATGAGTACATTGCTTTAAAACATAAACTTAATTTGAAACATTTACTATTACTGCCAATAAAAATGTAGCACATAACACTACTGAAATCTTACGTTAGTTCATAAGCCTATTTGATTAATCTCTGTCTACCCTACTAGACTAAGTTTCAACACAACAGGGGCCATCTGTTTTGAAAGACACAAACATTTAAACTAACGGAAAGACCAGTGTTGTGGAATAGAAAGACCCATCATGATAAAGATGTCAGTTCTCACAAAGTTAATTTAAAATGTGATACAATCCCATAAAAATACCCCTTACTCCTACCCATGGAGCTAGACGAATGGCTTAAAATTCATTTGGAAGAATAATAAAATAAGAATGAACTAAGAAAACTGATTTAAAAAAAGAGCAAAGCTATCGCTATCAGATTTTAAAGCATACAATAAAACATGTCTAATTAAAAGTGTGATACTAAAAAGTATGGTACTAACTCATGGACAGATGGATCAATGAAATAGAAAAGAAAATCTAAAAAGAGACCAAACTGTATATGGAAATTGCTTTATAACAGTACAAGTGAATAAAATTCAAAGAGATAATGAAAATAATTTTTTAAAAATATATTTCCTTGTTTTAGAAATGTAAATGTTATTGCATGATTTCATACATTTAATACTGTATAAAGTTTCACTGTTCTGCACTCTAATTTTCTGCATTTATTACCACTTCTAAGGATCTTGCTTAGTTACCAAATTAGAGCTGTTCTTCAGTAATGCTATAATTATTCAGAAAACAACTCTTGCATAAAATACAATTTACAATGATAAAAGCAATTAAAAGTACAAAAGAACAGTGTACCTCCTTTTAAATCTTAAGACTGAATAAGCTCTTTTTATTTTCTTTCAAAAAAACATGATCATAATAAATAATGGAATTGGTTATTACAAAAAGCTAACACATACTCTTTAGTGAATATCCCCCGAGGGCCAGTGGCTGTGCCCTGGCTAGCATCCAGTGAGTGTTTTTCCAGAATATTGCGGGCAGCTGGACTTAAACGGAACCTAAGAAAAAAATATGAAGGTTAATAGAACCAATTAACACACTTGATTCAAATAGATCTAAATGTCAACAGTTTCGCAAATAATTTTTAAAAATCTTATAATAAAGCTAAAATGACTCCCACAGATGGTCACAGTCAAATAATCGGTACCAATTTGGTTTATTTTATTCTTTAAACACTTTCGTAAAAATTTAGTTACTATTTCTAAATATGATTTTAATAAGAATATTCATTGGGGAAAGAGCTGCTATTTCAACTAATTACTTTCACATGGGTGCTCATCACAACTATCAATTGTTTCTTCATATATTTTGTTCTATTGTTTCTTCATATATTTTGTATTGTGGCAAATGATACCTAAAATTTATCATTTTAAGCATTTTTAGGTGTACAATTGAGTGGCATTTAGTACAATCACACTATTGCTGAACCATCACCACCATCTATCTCCAGAAATTTTCATCTTCCCAAATTGAAACTCTGTATCTATTAAACAGTAACTCTCCATTCCTCCCTCCTCCCAACCCCTGGTAACCATTCTCTTTGTCTGTCAGTTTGACTACTCTAGGTAACTCACATAAGTAGAATCATACAGTATTTGTCTTTTTATGACTGGCTTATTTTACTCAGCATAATATTCTCAAGGTTTATCCATGCAGCATTTATCAGAATTTCCTTCCTAAAAAGCTGAATCACATTTCATAGCATTTTGGATTTATGAGTTGTTTCTACCATTTTGCTACTGTGAATAACGTTGCTATGAACATAGATGTACAAATATCTCTTTCCAGTCTTTGCTTTCAGTTATTTTGCATATATATCTGGAAGTGGACCTATTAGATGATATGGTAATTTTAATTTTCTAAGAAACTGCCATACTGTTTTCCACAGTAGCTGCAGCATTTTACACTTCCACTAGGCAACAACAAGGGTTCCAAATTATCTATGTCCTTGCCAACACTTGTTACTTTCTGGGTCTGGTTTGGTTTTTGTTTGTTTGTTTTGATACCAGCCATCCTGAAGGGTATGAAGGGGTGTCTCACTGTGGTTTTGATTTTCATTTCCCTAATGGTTAGTGATGGTGAACATCTTTTTCATGTGCCTGCTGGCCATCTATGTATCTTCTTGGGAGAAATGCTATTAAAGTTCTTCACCTGTTTTTTAATTGGGTTGTTTTGCTGAGGTTGAATTGTATATACACACAATTATATATATTTATTATATATATAGGATACCTCAGATTACATGACTAATAGTATATCTCTTGTAAGCAAAGTAGTACACAAATGACTACACAGTCAGATAAAGAAAATAAGCCTGATTAGTACAGATTAAAACAGGCTGGGTCTAGAAATTAAAGCTAAGAAACAGAAACAACTGTGGAACTTGCTGCATCTCAGGGAAGTATTAAATAACTCTGATATGGGCCCAGTGTTATTAAATCTTTAGATTTTTCAAGAGAAACTGAAATTTTAGATTTTTATGTAAGATTAGTAACCAACCAACCAAAAAAATCTTTTTTCATTCACTGTGTGCCCAACAGTATGCAGAGTTCACAGGTCACTAAGTTTTTAACCTACACAGTGGGGCCTCAGATTCATGCGAGTCTCTGATGATGACTGATCTTAATTAGGGTATATACTATTATTATCTTTGCAAGGGCAGAAGACCATTAGTTAGAAAACATCAGTGAGACTGTCTTCCAATTTTTAGGGTAAATGAAAGAGGAGACAGTAAATGGGAGTCAAGGCAACAGAGTCAGAAACACTTTGCACTGAGAATTTAAAATCAGTATTTCAAAAGCAGGCCAGGCGCAGTGGCTCACGCCTGTAATCCCAGCACTCTGGGAGGCTGAGGCAGGCGGATCAGGAAGTCAGGAGTTCGAGACCAGCCTGGCCAACATGGAGAAACCCCGTCTCTACCAAAAATACAAAAAAATTAGCCAGGCATGGTGGCGCATGCCTACAATGCCAGCTACTCAGGAGGCTGAAGCAGGAAAATCGCTTGAACCCAGGAGACCGAGGTTGCGGTAAGCCGAGATTGCACCACTGCACTCCAGCCTGGGCAATGAGAACAAAACTCCGTCACCCACCTCCGCACGCCCCCTCCCCCTAAAAAAAGCACTGTGGATTCTTTTCTGACAATGATAAACTAAAGGAAAAAAATGTTTAAGAATGAAGAGGTCTACTTTATGAAGATCTTTTTCTCATAAAAAGTAATGTTGTATAATTATATAGAATACTAAATAAATGAAATGTTAGAATTTATAGAGTTCTTCTATTAAAGCAATGTAAAACTAAAGTGAAATGATGTGTATTATCTGTCTTGTTACAGAACAGACAAAATTGAGCTCTAGTCTGTGCCGGGAACTCATAATGCAGACTAGTTTGAAAACGAATGCATGTTAAAACATGAATTCTATTTTATATCAGATAGACATTCAAGCTTGGAATTCCTGTAACAGTAATTAGAACTCCATAAATGGGAACAGAGTATCAAGTTTGGTATACTGAATTCCATTTTAGACTTCTAAAACCTAATTTAACCTCAACATGGACACATACTGTTTGGTTTTCCATTGTGCAAGCAGGGCTTTTAGAGTACCTGGAACATAGCAGATATTCAATAACTATTTATTTACTGAATGAACAATGATGGTTAAAAAAAAACACACTCTAGCGTGTCTGAGTGTGCTGAGAACAGCAACTTCCTACGTGATGTACAACGATGTGCGAATATGATAATGATTACAATTCCATAAGAACTGCCATAACTATTTTTTTTACATCATCCTTTGAATAAGTATACTCACTGTAGTGTCCCGGGCATGTGTTCCTTCTTGACAGGGATGGAAATCTGTGGTTCTGGTGAGGGGCAAGGCTCTGAAGGTTTTGAAACTGGTGGTGGAGGACCTACGTCTTTGGGAATTTCAACATGTTTCCAATCTTCTCCTTCTTCTACTATCAAACCAATTAGTGAACCTAGCCGTATATTTTTACTTCCTTCTTCAACCTATATTTAAAAAAGAAGTAACTGTAGAGAAGTAAAACCCCATGACTGCATTAAGTAGTTTGTTCTTTTCTCGGGTAATTCTCCCCTTAAGACATCTTAATTTGAGCTAAAAGCTGCTTCCAAGACAGTTTGCCTCTGCCTTCCACCTGTCACCTTCTCCACTTTCTCCCACTTATGCCTTCCTTCACCATTCTCCTCTTCCCACTTGCTAATGCTACCTTTTGAAATAAAGGATAAATCTAGAATGTATACTCTTTCTGAGAGCCTTCAAATAAACATATAAGATCCATCATTATCATCTTCTTTTTGATGTCAATACAAATCCAAACAGGAGCCTGTGGCTACATATCTTAACCATTTGTCTTTACCAGACAGTTTCTATGCAATGGCTTCAGAATTCCAAAAGCTCAGAAGGGATTAACTCCCTTAACTTAGTCCAATCTACTAAAATTTACCTAATGCAAGAATCTTTTCAGTAAACTTAGTCTGAAAAGATGAACATACTTATGTATAGATAGAACTGGTTAACTATTCCGGTTAATGTTAAATATAGTCTACTTCTTTATATTTAATTATTTCCCTGTATGTCTATTTACAAAACCTGAAAAAAAATAAAACCTCATGACTTTTTTTATAACTATATCAGAAACACAGTGGTGTCTCAGTTAATAAAGCATTTTTTTCACAGATAATGCCAATTAAACAAATAAAATCAAAGATAATGTTTTTAAAAGTTAAGTATATTTTAAGCATTTCAGGAGCATTAATTTATAAAGAAAGGGTTAATTCTAATTTACTTACTAAAAAGAAGTCCCTAGAAAACCTTCAGGTAACAATATTTTATAAGTTCACTATTGGAAGAAAATGTCATTCCCTTAAAATCTTCTATTATTCCCTTTCAATTACTCTAAATAAGGTTCATTAGCTATATTTAATGAACAATAACATGATAGGCTGCAGGATGTCCACTAATACAGTAATGATAAGGAAAAGCATAACTTCTAGAATGAGTTTGACATTTCAGAGTAACACTAATTTCAATGCTTACTGGTATGTTCACTATCATTAATAAGGCATAAGTTATAAGGGGTTAGGAAGCTAAGTTTACTAATTACTGATGAGGAAGAAAAGCAGCAATGCTTTGATGAAGCAAAATACATACATACATATATATATATATATATATATGAAATTAGTATAGAAAGCTGAATAGGAATGTTTAATGAATTACAAGCCATGGAAGAATACTAAGAAATCCAAGAAAAATTTAGTTGCTTAGCTGTTTGCCACATACTAAAAAATTTTGCTTCTGCAGAGTTCATTTTCTTTACTATGTCAAAAAGATGAATTAAGATTATTATTAGACCAATATTTTTCTTCTAAAAGTGTTTAATTACCTGCTTGTGAATTGCTAACTCAAAAATCAAAGTAAAATGACTAATTTTCTTTAAAAATGTATACAAAAAAGCACTATTAAGTGACATGAAGTCCACTTGATGTTAATTCCTTTCAAAACTGAATCAGAAGTAGGATCAATATCCAAGTACAAAGAACATCAGTCAAACGTAAAGCATTAAAAAAAGTTTTGCTTTAAAAACATCAATAGATTTCTAAAATCTGAGTCGGACAACCACACTACATCTGAAACTGATACCTCACCTTCTGTTTCATTTACTGTAAATCATATAAATGATTCCATATATACTCTACCAACATAACATTGACACCTTCACAAGTAGGCAATAAACAGCATTTATCATCATTTCAATTTTTACCATTATCTAAGTATCAAATAAAATTTATTTTTAACTATTCACATTTTTTTCTATTTAAAAAAGTGACACCGTGAAGCATGAAACCCAAATACAATGGACAAGGACAAGTGATATACTACCATACAACTTGAATATATAACAGAAGATAAAATACAGTTGATTATAATTCCATTTAAAGTCACTAAAATCTCTATATGAATTTAAGATAATTTCCTCAACCTTTTCTATTCCTTTGGTGCAGAGATCTTTCAGAGGTGTGCTAATTTCCTGTAAGCATTCGCTTACATTGTAGTAGGCAAATACTCAAAACTGGTGCAGACTTAGTATAGATAAGTAAATAATACTCTTTGCAAAACTGTTTAGAAACCAAGCAGGCCTCTGTTCTGTTCCCTTTCCTCTCTGAGCTACCTCCATGGATACACTCTGCTCTACCAAAGCATCTGGAGCTAAGGACACCTCAAATGCCAGAGTTTTCTTATGCACTCAGCTTACTTGACAAAGCCCTCTCTTACTCTGGTGCCAACGATTTCTTAATATTAAATGTAGGGTTTTTACACATCGCTCTATCAACTTAGAGCTCATCAATACTGAAATATTGAATGTTGAGTCTATCATTTCAAATATTAGCCTTCCCTCCCAGTTGTGTACAGACTTCCTGAGTTTCAACACTGGCTCCACCACTTACTAGTTACGTGACCTTAGTAAAGTTTCCTTATCTCACCATGCTTGTTTTCTGAGCTGTAATATGCAAATAGCAGTAGCTATTTCACATTGTTGTTATGAGGAATAAATGAGTTATATGTAAGGCCCTTAGAATAGTGTCTGATAGCTAGTAACTTGTTTTCATTTTCATTGTTAAAGGCATTATTATTGTTGTTGTTATTGCTGTGGTGTTTTCCTTCAAATTATGGATTTTTTAAAACAATACATTCAACATGGATCAAGATTAGACTACAGGAGACTGTCCTCTTGGTATGGGTTAGAAATTCATGCCTAAAGGCTTAGCATGTGGCTGGCAGCACTAAACGACAAACATCAACATATGCAATAATGGGTAGTAAGGTCCGTGACAAACTATTTCTTCGTAATTCTCAGACAGAGGCTGAATTCTATCCCTCAAGCCCAGGTCACTAGTGTGAGGCTTCTGTACCAGAGACATTCTCACATCTTAACCAATCAATCACCTGCAAATGTGCTACAAACAGCTCACCTAATCTCATCTGTGTACACAGGGATATGAGATGCAAAACATTTACAGCAGTATGTCCAACAGAGAAATTGAGGGGGCTCATTCCATTAAAGGCGCAAGTAAATATTGTCTGTTTTAATTCTGATATTAAAATCAGTATATTAAGTAATTATTTAAGTACTTTTATTCTTTAAAATAGAGCAGTTGGAAAGCTACCGAGTGACTACTGACACAGCATATGCAGCAGTTGGTGGAGATGACCTGAGTCACATGACTGACTTATCTGGTTCATCACTATGATTTTCCATCATGGTGTGAACCATCAGACAACTTTGAACTGTTTTTATTCTTCAATGTATACTGTTTATCTTATATGAACAATGAACTTTGGTTTATAAGGAAGTACGTAAGAAATACTGAAAATGAAAACAAATCAATGATAAGCTAAAATACAGAGGGGAAGAAGAAACATTCATTAAGCCCTTGAGTAACAGTTGTCTGGCTTTCAAGTGCCAGGCACTGTTCTAGCACAGCATTAACTCACTTAATCCTAACAACCTTCTGAGGTAAATACTATCATTATTCCCATTTATAGATGAGAAAATTAAGGCACAAAGAGGTTATGTAACTTGCTCAAGATCACAAGACGAGTATGTAGCAGAGGCAGGATTTAAATGTAGTCTGACATCAGAGATGGTATCCAATATAATCGCTACCAAATCAATAATTTATCAAATCTGTAAATTATATCCAACTGATCAAAATTATCATGCAGCACCTCAAGATGGTGCCAGTATTTTAAAAAAAGCAAGTTTAAAAGGTATAAAGTGGATGTAACAATTTAGCTTTTGATTCATGGGGAACATAAACTATCTTTCCTCACAACGTGTCATAACTATTTCAATATGAAAAAATGAGAGTTGAGAATATCTTCCATTTAATAGAATCTGCTCTGAGCTCTGAGAGGCTACTTTCTCAATTAAAAATATCACGGTCTAGACAGAAGAATCATTTGAAGGCTCTACAACTTCAAATTTCAACCATAAACTTTCAAACCATTAAAAGGCAACTTTGAATGGGATTGCGGGCAACTTAATGAAAAAATAAGGGTGGGGAAGGGGAATCTAACGAATACAGTAATATTTAAAAATGTATTCTTTAGAAAAATACCAATGACAGTATTTGAGTGAGATAAAGTGAAGAAACCAACTGAAGAAAGTGAATAGTGCCGAGAATAATTATTCTGCTAATTTTAGTATTCAGATGATTAAAAAAACGTTTTTTTAAAATTTGCTTTAATATCCATGGATGTTATTTTTTAGAAAAAAATTCTACTTTTGAAAATTGTTTTGAATAATGGTCTATCAATAAAAATCTATCAATAAATATATTGCTAGTCAATAAATACATTGCAAACATTACATAAATGTAAATAATTTTGACATCTTATACCCTTTTCATCCTCACAAATATCCTTACTGGTGTGCCAAATTACATAGCAACCCCAAATACAGTGGAAGCCAAATTACAGAACCTCTAATAAACCCTCCAAATATGTCATCCTAAGATTCTACTTTATTAATTTATCATTTAAAACAGCTGCTGTTCAATTTGCTAAATACTAACTTTAAGAATAAGCTGATGAACTCATCTTTAAGCGTATAATAACTGAAGTATTTTTGTATGAAAATTTACTAGTTTTGACAGGGCATGGTGGCTCACGCCTATAATCCCAGCACTTTGGGAGGCCAAGGCAGGCAGATTACTTGAGTCAGGAGTTCAAGACCAGCCTGACCAACATGGAGAAACCCGTCTCTACTAAAAATACAAAATTAGCCGAGTGTGGTGGCACATGCCTGTAATCTCAGCTACTTGGGAGGCTGAGGCAGGAGAATCATTTGAACCCAGGAGGCGGAGGTTGTGGTGAGCCAAGATCGTGTCCAGCCTGGGCAACAAGAGAGAAACTCCATCTCAAAAAAACACAAAAACAAAAACAAACAAAAAAAAAACAAAAGAAAAAAAGATTTACTAGTTTGTCCCTGATAAAATTGCAACATCTTGTTGTGAATGACTCCCAAATATTATCCAAAAAGCATGTGGAATAATAATAAAGCCACAAAGGCCTAAAATATACAGTCTTTTCTTTGGCAAGAAAATAGCTGTGCCACCAAAGCCACTATCAACTATATGTACTCCCACTCCCAACCTTTTTCAGGGCATAGGGGCCAGATGAATTGGCACTGCTGACCCACTGACATGGTTAGCAATTTGAAATGTATTACTAAGCAGCTAAGTGGAAAAATGCTATCAATTCTGGAAGATTTCCACAGCCAAACAATCCAGAATTGGGGCCAAGAACACAGTTTGCCAAAAGCACACATAATAAAATGTAGCTGGGTTTATTACATGGTAATTCAAGCAATCTGTTTCAATATGCTGCATAAATCAGTCAAGAAAACTATTTTTGGTATGAATATTTATATTTTCCTAGTTACAAATGTACAGAAATTTTAGCCTTTGATTCATATTCCTACAAGGAAGTTAACTGTATTATCAACATGTTTCAACCTGGAATGTTATATCTAGTATCTAACATGAGAGACGACAAGCAAAGGAGTTTGACATATTAGAAGTTAAAAATACAACATAAGTGGCTAAAAAAAAAAGGAAAAGAGGATTTTCTAGAAAGAAAAACAAATAAAAAATTGTCTCTAGATTTGCACCTAGTTAGAGTATAGCATTCGAAGTATAGTCTTTGAATAGAATATAAAAATGAAGGTGTTATATCTATGCTCAAAGCTGAGGTAAGCTGGTGGCTCAGAACTAAAAACACATCCACAAGGGACTGCTAATAGACATGCAGCTCATTTGTACAAATCAAACTCCAGAGGCATAAATGGATACTTATTATCTAGTTGCAACCAAACAATACAAATTATTAGGCAAACATACAGACTGACTTGGGGACTAATGGTCACCAAGAGCTGAGGAAACAATTGTAATAATGGGAAAAGTAACATTTATTGAGTAATTGGGTAACAGGTCTTGAGATGAGCATATATGTACTCTCTCAATCTTCCCTACTGTCCTATGAGGTAGGTATTATTATCATCTCCACTTTAACATGAAGAAAAAGGCACAGGGGTTGAAGAATTTGCTAATCATTACATAACTAATAACTGGCAGAACTTTTTAGATATAATGTGAATCAGTCAGCGGGGTGATACCAGAGTCCACAGTCTTAGATGCTCCACCATACTACCTAGTAAAGGTTCTAGAAGTTAAGAAACAAACATGCTGGTTGGCTCAATCAGGGAATATACCACACAATGCTAAACAGTCATGTTTCTACCATATGTAGCTCTACGCATTTTATTTCACTTACTTTTCACGTAAGCTCTAATATTCCATTATAAAAATAACACACATTACAGAAAATTTAGAAAATACAGAAAAATAGGCTATTAGACCTTAACTCTAAAACATTTTAAACACTTGAACTAAAAATGTATTATGTAGTAGACAATACACATTAAAAATAAGGAGGCAAAAATAAAAGGTAATTTTACTACAATGAACTTTCCACTCAAGAAATCTTCATTCTGTTGAAGACAAAATAAAAACTTACCACGATTTTGGCCAAGATTCCATCATCGCTTGCATCTAAGGTAACCACAGCTTTGTCAGTCTCAATTTCACATAATGCATCTCCAGCACTCACTGCTTCACCTACAAAACAAGACTGGGTTTGTTTTGTTTTTTTAAAATATAAATATTACTATGTATATATGTACATATGAATAAAACATAAATAAATACCAAAATATTCCATAGCTATTTCTGGGTTGTGGAAATACAAGTAATGTAATTCTCATTATGTGTGGGTGTTTGTGTGTGTGTGTATGTGTATGCTTTGCTGTAATTTCCAAAAGCTCTATAATGGACATAAATTATACTTGTGATAATAAAAAAGCTATTACAAAGATTACTAAGCATGTAAAAATGAATCAACCTTGAAGACAACAGCAACAAATGTGTATTCACTTCTGAACAAATCAATTCCACAATCCATATCCCCCTTACTTTTTCAAACATTTTGACTATATTCCCTGAAGAAAAGTTTTACAATTAACAGTACTTTTGGGTTCACATCTTAGGGCAAGTTCAAAAAACCTGTTGGCAGCACACAGTATAAATGAATAAAGCATATAAAGCATAAAAAGAGAAAATCAAAGACACAACTGAAGTCAAATACAGATCACTTCTCTGCAACAGAAAATATTTGGAAACTCAAAAATACAGAGGAAGACCTGAAGTTCCAGGCTTACTAGCTTCTGGATCTAGGAGCAGGTTTGGAGTAAACAGGGGGAAAGAGGTACAACAGTTTCCTTTGGGGATTAAAGGGAACTAAAAGTAGTCTGTTGGATATAGGGGACTCAAATCAGATTCACTATATGAAGCTAGGGCTAAGTCAGGGTTCTTCTACTCATAACGTGAGGCTGATAAAATGCACAATCAAAACCTGTTGACTGAGACTATGATTTTAATCAGCAACCATTGGTCTAGGAAGGTGGGGACCAGAATACTGCCTCAATACCAGGAACAAAGTCAAGCCACCCTCTCGCTCCAGGGCTGTATCTGCCAATATCCCCAATATCAATTGCAAAATTCCTTGGATGGTGGCAAGGATCAAGGGGGTACTGTGCAGGAGGGAAGACATTAAAACATAAACTTTCCACTTAAAAGTAAATTGCAAAAGAAAGTTCTGAGACACATGAAGAAATCAAATGCTAAGAAAGCAAGCCACAAAATCAATAATTGTAACAAAAATTCTTTTCAGAAGCAATTTATTTAGTGCAATCTGTCAAAGATTGTAAAATAAGTACTTGAGGATATCCAAAAACATAAGTGAAAGTAAAAGAGCCATCACAAGAACAAGAAATTAAAAAAAAATAGTATCAGGTAGAAATAAAAAAACTAATTAGAAATCTTAAAAATGAAAAATTAATTGAAATAAAAAGAAACAACAGAATATATTCTAGACAGGGAATAGTGAAGGTATGAATTAGTAAATTGAAAGGTAGCACTAATGAACTACCCAGAATTTCATACAGGCAGACAAAAAGATACAAACATTAAAAACAAAAAACTAAACAAAACGAAAAAACAGAAAAGAGCAGTTAAGTGACAAAGACTGAGGCTGCAATGTTTACTAATGGAGTTCAGAGGGAAGATACTGGAGGCACTGGTGGAGAAGCACGCTTTAATGTGAAGCACGCTTCTACCTACAGAAGAATGGGAATAAAGAGGATAGCCTTTTTTCTTTTTTAAAAAACTATACCTATATCTATTCACATAACACAGACATATATGTTAGCTAGATGAGAATGCCAAGGGAGAGGGGAGAAGAGAAAAGCAGGAGGAGAGAGAGGGAAAAAAAGGAGAGGACAAAAGAGAGGGAGGTGGGGAAAAGAAACACAGAAAACTTTACTAATAAATCACAGGAAAGTTTTGAAAACATAGTAATATCACATATGGAAGCATTACCCCTAACTCATCACAAAACCAAAGTTCTATCTTTCAGTAATCAAAGATCATGTAAATGCCAAAAGAAAACTCTGAGAGCAAATAATGAGCCATGAATATTCCAAATCTACTGAGTTTCAGCTGTGATCAAAAATTTAGTGCTATAACTTAGAAAGACTCCTTGGCAGAATAGTTACAAGGAACCTCTCCTAATTCAAATGTGAGTTTGATTCCAAGCTCTGACAGTTACTAGTGATCTTGACCAAGTTACTTAATCTCTCTGACTCTCAGGAAAATTTTAAATGTATAGATAGGTATTTTTTAAGTCATGGGGCTGGAAGTGTTAATGCTTCACACACATCTTTATGTAACACTTTACAACATTTCTAGGTAAAAATAAAATGTTAGCTATACAACCATTTAGAATCAAGACACATTTATTCCATGTTCTGTCATGTCTACCCGAATCAAGATACGTTTTTTTTCCATATTCTGTCATTTCTACCAGAATCAAGACATATTTATTCCATATTCTGTCATTTCTACCAGATCATTCAACAAACATTAATGTATAAGGCACTGTACTAAGCACTGGGTATGAAAACAACAAAAAGAGAAGGTTCTGCCCACAAAGAGTTTAAAGGGGAGAAGAGTGGAAAAGACTGAGCAGCTAGGATAGAGGGTCCTGGACAGCGTGAGATGACAGATGGCTTCTCAGCTGTCAGGTTCATAGCTGACTGATTGAAGAAAGAGATGGCGGCCCTGGAGTGTTCCTGCACCATCTTCTCGTGGTCCGTGTCAGTGGCAGAAGTGGAGCGGGCCCGGAGCAAGAGTGCGGGCCCCAGGACGGGCCAGAGCAGAGGCCCGCCCGGGGGCCGCTCCCCAGCACCGAGGCCAACATCATCGTCCTGTTCCTTTGTCCGATGGGCAGCTGCCAGAGCTGAGGACTGAAGTATACGGAGGCTTCCCTTTCTCTTTTTAAATTCTAGATATTAAGCATAGCCTTGGTCAAACACAGTTAATGGTGATGTTTATTTTATTAATGGAATAAGTCCTGAGGCTTTCACAAAATAATTTTGTTCTGCCAAAAATTAAGAATAAAAGTCTTTATGTAAAAGATGTGTGTGGTGGTGGTGGTGGAAGAGAGCTAGTTTTTATCTGTAAGATCAAGTTATCAGATCAACATGAACATTAAAGAAAAATTCCTCTTCTTAGCGCTATATTGAACCATAATGACAACAATAATCAGAGACAAAAATAATTCAATTGTTGACTCTACAAGTATTTACTAGCTGCCCCATGTGAATGACACTGTGTGCGACACTATGATAAAAATAGTAATAAAATAAGACAGACCTGCTTCAAGAAGTTCCTAATCTGACTGAAGAACAGTACAACAAGCAGGCAATGACAATCCCATCCAATTAGTACCTACAGAAGAATGGGAATAAAGAGGAGGGACCCCTAGTCAGTGTTTGTCATCCCTTTTCACTTCACACACACACAAAGAAGGATAATATTTGCATGGCCAAAGACCTGAGGCAACCTGGTTGCTAGGCCAGTTGAGGTCCTGCCCTATGGGGTGAAGGCATGAGTAGTAGTTTGAGAAGGGCCCTGTTAGACAAGGTCAACCGCTCACACATCCCTCTGGCTTCTTACATTAAGTCTAGTAGCTACTGTATTCGACAGCTTAACACAGATCATTTCCATCACCACAGAAACTTCTACTGAATAAAACTATAATCTATAATTCCATTCACTAATTTAAAAATTCTGATATAATACAAAGATTAAGCAATAAATGTAAAAAGGCATAATGATGGAATATAATTTAGTAACAAAACGAATGAACCGCTGATAAATGCTACAACATGGATGAAACTTAATCATGCTAAATCTGAAAAAATCTAGTCACAAAAGACCAAATATTACATGCTTCTATTTATATGAAACGTAGACAAAAGGCAAAACTTTAGAGACAAAAAACAGATCCAGATTGTCTAAGGATAGAGATGGGAGAAAAAAATGACTGCAGTCAGGCAGCAGGGATCTTTTTTGGGGTGACAGAAATGTGTTCTAAAACTGGATTGTGGTGATGGCTGCACAACTCTATATATTTACTAAAAATCATTGAATACTTAAAATAGGTAAATGTTATGGTATGTAAATTATACCTCAATAAAGCTGTGAAAACCATAGTACACCAAAAAAAGGAAGCTATTTGTGAAATGGACTTTTCAAAATTTTCCATTTTAGCAAACATATACATATTCCCAGAAATAATAGAACCAAAGCGTCTTCTACAGTAGAATCCAGAGACCCATATAACTCTCTAGTGGCATCTAGTGATACAGGATAAGGCTTTCTTCAAAATGGTTTTATTTCTGAATTTTACACAGTAACAGTATATTAGACAAAAACTATTTGAAATACAAAAAAATCCCTTGTCTCATGACATAAGGAATACCGCAGCAACAAACACTACTGTTAAGCATGCTTACTATGTACATTATAGGCACTGTGTGTGTGGCTAAGTGTTTGATGGAATTATCTCAGCCTGGTTTTGTTCCATAGTGCTTCATGGCAGAGCAGAAAAATCTCAAATATTCTGAGAAAAAAAAACAAGGTTTTTCATAACCTCAAATATTCTCTTACAAAAGGAGAACAAGAATTTTTTTCCTTTTTGTTATTTTAACAGATTTGACAGTTCAGTTGATGAAAAAATAAACTAGATGCAGTTTAAACTGAAAATATCTGAAGCACATGCCCCCTCCAAATAAAAAACTTGTAATAAAAATGCCGAATGATAGCTCAATTGACCTTTCAAAAGATTTTGAAATTGTGGGTGTTACCTAGCACTTTCGGAGTGTCTTCTGTACTAATTTTATGATGTAAATGTTTTCGTCAATCCTCAGCCTGAAATGAAGTACTCTAATAGTCACTATAAAACATTTTCTTAGACTCATGAGTTCAACAAAGATGGAAATAATTTATACGCCATAATACTGCATATTTCAGTTACTTAAAAAAAGAAAATAAAAATGAGTCATCATAGAATTATAAATCCAGGATATTCCGTACCTTAGATTTCATCTAGTTCAACTCACTCCCAGGTAGTTCATGGCAGGGAGGAACCCCAAAGGAAAAACCATGATTCCTGGGCCAGAGTTTTTTCTTTGCACCCTTACCTCCTTGGTGTAAAATGTCGCGCACACACACACACGCACACACACACAGCATTAGTAAAAGAAGCTGTGAATCAGATTTTTGAAAAAACTTAATGGTTTTTAAGACTGAACTGCTGTCCATTGAATGTTCTCAAATACTTATCTAGTCTGCTTAGAACTAAACTAGATTCATAATTAGATGCAACACTATCATTTTTCATGAAAAATATCAATTTTCTTAATGTATAAAGGTTTAAACTCATTGTTTTATGGTGACCATACATTTAAAAAGATCTCAAAAATCAAACAAACAAAAAATAGTTAATAAGAGAAAAAATATGAAAAGTATGGTGTCAGAATATAAATGTTTTTAATATAAAATGAAACAAGTTATCATAAATGTACCAAGAACCAGGCATACTTAAACATATATTGATACTCATGTATACAGTACGTGTTAATGAAAAGCAGCAAATTATACTCAAAAGATCACAAATCACAAAGGTGATGAGCTTCAAAAAGAAGCCAGTGAACCACTAAGAACCAAGGATTAAGACTGCTCTCAATTATTTACTGTGTTTTGGCAAAAACAAATTTCCCTTCAGTTGGCAGAACACGGAATTTTAAGAGCAACCTTCAGGGAAACATGCTCCAGGGACTTAAAATATATCCTGGCCTGTCCTACATGAAAATAGCACATTGTACTCAAAAGGAAAAAAGAACAGAATAATGATACTATATGTCTCCTGGCTCTTTACCTTACTGCTCATATTCTAACAGGTGTGAATAACTTATTAGATTGCCAGTGAGCTGGAAGTCTGAAAGATAAATGTGGCCCAAGAATCCCCTCATCTGCTTACCTATAAATTCTCAAAGTGTGAAGAAAGTGAATCTTTTTAAAATAATCCCTAAAAGACTGTTCTGTGTCTGAATCATTATTTAATGACACCAACACCCTGTCATATCGAATATGGAAATAGCCAAAGCTCTGTAATTCATCAGAGAAAAGAAACCTAAAAACAGATTCCAATTGATTACATTATTTATAAAGGTAGAACTTTCTTAGATACTGACAATTATTTTAAAAGATGGCAGCAGC
Organism: Symphalangus syndactylus; assembly: GCF_028878055.3. Taxonomy (NCBI): domain Eukaryota; kingdom Metazoa; phylum Chordata; class Mammalia; order Primates; family Hylobatidae; genus Symphalangus; species Symphalangus syndactylus. The sequence continues at coordinate 21,406,594 of NC_072428.2, forward strand.
CATGCAGAGCCAATTGCTCAAAATGCTTTCCAATGGTGTACTGGCTCTTTCATTTACATTACACATATCTTTCTTAAATTCTAGAAAATTCTCTGCCATGTTTTTCTTTGAAAATTACCTCTTCCCATTTCCCTCTTTTCTTCTTCTTCTTCTGAAATTCCTATTGGGTTATTGAATAATTTTTATTTTACCCTTCATATGTCAACTTCTCTTTCATATTTTCCAGTGCTGTTTCTATGGGCTACATGCAACCTAATTTCCTCTAGTCGTCCTTCTGTTCACAAATTCTTCATTCAGTCCTGTCTAATCACACTTCAGCCCACCCTTGAGGTTTGGGGGGTTTTAATTTGAGAGACTATATTTTTCATTACCAGAAGTTCTGTTTATCCTTTTCAAATCTGCCTGGACTTTTGTAATTCCAACTAACTGAAGTTCTTGGGATCCAGTCCTGCTCCTTGTTATGTCTACTGACTTCACTCCTAAAAGACTTCTTCCACACACGTTATTAAATGTGGGATTGCAACTTTTGGTAAGTGAGACTTTATCTGCAAATTCTGTATGGTTTGGATTAGAAGCTGTATTCTTCCAGAATAATGGCTTCTACCAGGTAACCCACGGAGGCGATCGGCCTAGGAACTTCACTTCTACCTGTGGGTCCCCAGAAAATGCAAGTACTATAAATTTGACCCTTAGGAGGACTCTTTAGAGGAGTAGGCATTCTTATTCCATATAGATTCAAAATCAATTTGCCTGTTATCACATGGCATTAAATTCCATCCACATGCTGATGACTCTCAAATTTCTGTCTCCAAGTCAGACTTCACTCCTGAACTTCAACTCCTATAATCAATTGTCTATTGAACACCTTCCCTTGAATGTCTAATATGCATTTCAAATCTTACCATATTCAAATCTTAATCTGATTCTTGATTTCCCTTCCTTGCTCCTTCCACCCACCTCGCCACCAAAAAAAGAAAAAGTCAGCAACTCCAGCCTTCCAGCTCAGGCCTAGTGGTGCATATGGCCTCAACTCCCATTCACCGCTCCAGATGTGGGGACACTTGGTGATTTCCTTTCTCTGCATGCCAACACCACTTAACATTGAAAAGATTTACTTGTAATATTATATCCAATAGACAGCAGACGCTTTACCCCATCTGTTTAGATCATCACATTGATTAGGAGTCCTCAGTGTTGGCTTTTCAAATGGGAGCAGGAAAAGGAGGCTACTTTAAATTGCCTACAGTTATCTCTTCATACCAGGTTACTCTTAGGGCCTGTTCCTTTCAACACAATGCTACTAATAGGGCTCAGAAAAGTATGTAGAGACCACTTCCTGCCCAGGCACAGTGGCTCACGCCTATAATCCCAGAACTTTGGGAGGCCGAGGTGGGCAGATCACTTGAGGTCAGGAATTCAAGACCAGCCAACACGGTGAAACCCCGTCTCTATTAAAAATATAAAAATTAGCCGGGCATGGTGGTGCTCGCCCGTAATCCCAGCTACTTGGGAGGCTGAGGCACGAGAATCATGTGAACCTGGGAGGTGGAGGTTGCAGTGAGCAAGATCGGGCCACTGCACTACAGCCTGGGTGACAGAGTGAGACTCTGTCTCAAAAAAAAAAAAAAAAAAAAAGAAAAGGAAAAGAAAAGAAACCACTTCCTATTAAGAAACCGCGAATGTGGATATATTTTGGCTTTAGGATAAGGACCCTCACAGACTGATAAACTGCAGATTGGCATTCAAGATCCTTCCAATAATCTATCTGATCTTACAGCCATTATGCCCCTAGTGCAGCCAGACCTACCTGCTGTTGCTAAAGTATGTCTCAGTGACATCTTTCTTCCAAGACTTCACCCGTGTTTTTCTAGCTGGAATGTCCTTCTCATTTTTTCAAAAAGCCCATTTATTCTACAAGGACCAGTTCAAATACTACCTCATCTGCAAAGCCTTCTTTGATCCTTGTCATGTACCCTGCTTTTGGCTTACTTTCCCCTCTGCCATTACCCTTACTAACTGACCACTTACAGCACTGCAGTTCTATTCCAATTACGATGTTAGTCATTATGGGAAGCACAAACATGAACAAACTCAGACATATTCCCCACTGAGGAACAGAATTAAGTAGTATGTCCAATCAGACTTGGTTGGGTCCATCAAGGACCAGTAATGTTCATTTGGATAACCTCACTGCACCATACCTCCTAACCTCCACAGAGGCTCAACCCACAGCAATTTTTCTTGCCTTTCCTTACACCCCAGACTCCCTCAAAGAAGTGAGGCCTTGTCCCTAACTCCCCGGCTCATTTGGCTAGTGTTCTCAAGTAAATACTTGTCAGCCCTCTTCCTGATCCCCAAATCTGTCATTAGTGGCAAAAGCAATGCCATGAAAGGCTTGACCTCCTAGAATCACAACACAGCTCTTCCAGACTCTGGTGTCCTGCCCACTGCCTAAACTCTTTTCATACTATTTTACAAGCACTAGACTGGACCACTCAATACCAACATTTGTATAAGTGACATCTGTGCCTACTAAATCACATTGGGATACCCTGGAAGTCCTTGCCAGGGCTAGTCTCTGGAATTAGACAAGTCCTCCCCAGACCATGTTATTCATTCTCTACTTGCTCTTCCCTTCTTTCTTTCCCTTTTTAACACTTGATTCACCATTGCTCCAGGTGAAGCATAATAATGGCTGTGGGGGACTCATTCAGTCACCCCTAATTTCTCTATTTTTCTGTCTAACAATCCCTAATAGGTACTGTAGACTCATCCTCTTTCCTCCACAATAGTTTAACCTGATACAGAATGAGTCAAGCATAGAGAAAGACAGCTACATAGGGTGCTAAAGAGGCTATCCAGTGGCCAATACCTGGAGGGGAGACTCTACCACCACACATGGCAAAGGAAGAAGGGGAAAAGAAAGTAGCTGCCAGAAAAACAAGAAGCCCAGCTTCCTTCACATTAGCTGTTCCTCTATCCTTCTGTATAAGCACTGTAACATACTCACCTCTTTTATTCATAGTCTTTATTTTCTAAGCACCATATTAGGTACTTAAAATCTGGCAAAATGGTTGCCAGAAACAGTGACGTAATACAGCTTTATAGATGGTAGGTATTGTATCAGATATTCTCTTCATAATATCAACATTCCAATTCATCTGGTACTAGTTTCTCATCTCAAATTATATCCTGAAAGCACTATGCACAACTTTTAAAAAATATATTAAAAAAATTTATATATAAAAATTTTGAACTATACAAAACTGGTAAGGAAAGGCAATGAAGCCACATATACCTTTTACCTCACTTATATCACTGCCAAGTGATTCATGACCGATCTTGTTTCAGTTATACCCCTCCCTACCCTCTCAACCTCAACCAGGGTTATTCTGAAGCTAATCCCAGAGATACTGTCATTTTAAGCAGAAGTATTTCATCTCACATCTCTTATAGGTGAGATTATTTTTTTAAAATAATCAAAACATAACCAAAATATTATTAAACTTTTAAAATTAATAATTCCTATGCTGGGTGTGGTGGCTTATGCCTGTAATCCTAGCACTTTGGGAGGTTGAGGCAGGAGAATCACTTGAGCCCAGGAGTTCAAAACCAGTGTGGGCAACACAGGGAGACCCTGTCTCTAAAAAAATACAAAAAACTAACCAGGCATGGTGGCGCATGCCTGTGGTCCCAGCTACTCAAGAGGCTTAGGTGGGAGAATCACCCTGAGCCCAGGAGGTTGGGGCTGCAGTGAGCAGAGATCGCGCCACTATACTCCAGGCTGGGCAATAGAGAGAGACCATGTCCAAAAAAAAAAAAAAAAAAAAATCCTTAATATCATTAAATATCCAGCCAGTTTTCAAATGTCCCCATGTGTTTTATTTGCTTGAATCATAATTAAAATTAGGTCCATACCTTGGCACTGGTCTCAAATCTCTTGTATGCTATAGATTCCCCTACCTTCCTCCCCCGGGCTCTTCCCTACCACCCTGAAATTTATTGGTTGAAGAAACTGGCATATAGAATTCCTCAGTCTAGCTTTTGCTGATATACTTCTCACGGTGTCATTGAACACGTTATATTTTCCCCTGTATTTCCTGGAAAATGATAGAGGTATAGGCTTGAACTATTTGGTTCAATTTTCTGGCAAGACTACTTCACAGTGGGAAACATGAAATATCTGGTTATCTCTCTTTTTGTGATGTTAGCAGCTATTAATGATCACTGGCTATACTATTTTACCAGAGATTGCAAAATGGCAATACAGTGATATTCTATGATTCTTCTTTTAACAACTGCGATATGCTAATAATGAGAAACTTCTCATCAATTACTTGGTTACTCAGAGCTACGGTTCATATAGCAGAAGAGGTAGAGAAAAATGCTTGAGACTTTCCATTTATCACGTTTTCAAAATGAGTTAATTTCTTAGCACCCTCTAAAGCTAACCAATTATTATTAATTTTTTTCCTTTAGTATTACTGTGAACTTAGGATTTAAATATATTTAATGTACTGAAATATATTAAATATATTATCCTTATTATCTTTAGTGATCCTCAAACTATCTCATCTCCGGCTCCTGAGTCCTTTAAGATGCCCTCAGGAGTTTCTGACAGCTTCCTTGCTTTCTGAACTGACAAGATATTAAAAGCTCATCTGCACATCTCCTGCCCTAGGCCTGCAAGTAGCTACTCTCCAAGGAGCCTTCATTTACTTTAGTGGGAACTGATATTTAGAGACTACAGTCTGGGTTCTAGGGGTGCTCACTGCGACTGGATTGGTCCTTGTTTCTAGGCATTGCCAGGGGAAAGAGCTAGAAAATTTACCATCACAGGGTCGTTCCTAACCTTAGAAACTTTTACCTGTTTCTCCTTTAAACTACACTAAAAATCCAAGTTTCCAATGATATTATCTTATCCAGTCATTTGCTTTATCCCATAAAACACATACAAAAGCCTTAGAATAACAATACCAACATAACCAGCATAATATGATTACTCTAAAAGTTGAGGATTATACTTTTGGAGATGCTTTATCCTTCAGTTATAATCTATTAGGGGCATATAATCAAATATCTGACATTTGAAATAGTGCCTCTCTGTATGGTTATGTAAAAAAATTGAGAGACAGAAAAAGAGAGAGGAAAAAAATGAATTAGAATCACCTGCCTCATTGTTTCAATCTTTAGGGCTCTTTTACACTTTAATTTTGTTATAAAATTGTGCAAGATATGTATATGGTCCCAAAGTCAAAGAGACAAAACAAGATATATTCAGAGAAGTCTAGCTTCCAGTTTCTCCCCCACACTGTTCCCTCCATTACTCTGTAGATAACCATCTATTGTTGTTTTTAAAGTTTTATTTTATCCTTTCTAATTTCTTAAATATTAGCACTGCCACCTCTTTGATAAATGATATATATATATACGATACTCACTTGTCTGTACCTTGCTTTTTTCAATGAAGATCACTCCATAGCAGTATAAAGAGATATTCCTCATTCCTTTTTACAGTTGTAGATATACTAAAAGTTATTCAACAAATTCTGTACTAACCAACATTTGGGTTGTTTCCACCTTTTGCTACTTCAAACAGTGCTGTGATAAACAGCCTAGTGTGTGTTTGTCTTTTCTTATTTTTGCTGGTGTAACACAGACAGATCCCTCGAAGTAGAGCTGCTGGGCCAAAGGGTGAACATAAATGAAACTTATCTAAATAGTGCCAAATTCTCTTCCCTAGTATTTACGCCATTTGGCATTTCCTCCAGCAATGTCCAAGAGTGCCTGCTTCTTCCCTTCCCCCCACAGCATCATCAAGAGAACAGCTTGTAGAACTTTTTACCTACTGTCAATATAATCAGTAAGAAATGACATTTCGGTAAAGTATCTGCATATTTCTTACCAGTTGAAAGGTTAGGCAACTTTTTCTATGTTTAAGAGCCATTTGCACTTATTTTTCTGTAAACCATCTGTTCATGTATCGCCCACTTTCTTGTTGAGTCTTATCGATTTTTTAGGGATATTAACCCTTTGTGATAGAAATCGCAAATACTCTTGTCCAATTTGTCACTTCTTTTTTTACTTAACTTGTATTTTTAGCCACATGAAAGTTAGTACTTTTACCATCAAATTTTATTTCTCATATTATAATCTGGATTTTGAGCTATAGTTAAGGTGTTTATTCCACTTCCGGGTTCAGAGGAATTCAAGACTTGCATAGTTTCATTTTTATACATTAAGTGTATAATTCATTTGTAATTTATCCTTCACATAACATAAAGAATAAATCTAATATTGTCTTCCTTTATTATACACTTAAATTCCATGTGCAACTGCATCTATTTCCTTATTCTCTGCTCAGCTGCACTGGTCTGTCTTTTAAGCACCAATCCCAGAGTTTTAATTAGAAATGCTTAATACTATATTTCAATAATTAGCAGGGCTACAACCCTCCTCCACTGATCTGCTTTTGAGGGTTTTTCTTATATTCTACTTATTTGTTCTTTCCAATAAAATTTATAATGAACTTGCCTACCTCCCAGAACACGAACACACACACACACACACACACACACACACAATCATGATAAAGTTATAAACTAAGGAGAATGTCAAAATTATGATGTTGAAACTAAAAGCTAGGTATAAGGACTAAAAGTTGGGGAAAAAGCCTTAAAATATTTTTTACCATTCTGTGCTTGTGTAAGGATATATGCTGAACCCAGAAAACTTTTGCAGCTTTATCATGGGAAAATTGTATTCAACCAAACAACATTAACTACCAAAGGAACACAATTTATTTAATTTATATCACATACTGTATAACACGACAGATTAGGAAAAAAAAAAAAAATAACCAAATAACAAAGCACACAGGACATTAGGAAGGTACCTCCTCACCTTCCTTTTTCAGCCATTTCACAATGTTTCCTTCTTCCATTGTAGGAGACAGTGATGGCATTAGTATCTTAATGGGGTCACCTGAAATTAAAAAAAGGAAAGATCAGCCACAACAAATAATGCACCTCATGAGGCATCAATATAAGTTCAAGTAAATTAATGGCAAATTCAATTTGAAAAAGAAGGTATTCCAAAGTCTAAAAGATTTCCAACTGGTAAACTAAGTCTCCAGTAAATAGTAGGGAAACATAAAATTCAATTTTTTATAACCATAAGTGTTTTTTGGGATATTTTAAACTCTGTTTTCATAATTCCCCAGTGTTCTATGCATCTTCTCAAGCCAGGTGCTTGTAAGTCAAAAAAAAAAAAGAGAGAAAAATTGATTTAGGATTGATTTAGGTTTCACCTCCTCCTTTCCCTTCTGTTTCTGCAAAAAAGATTTACAGGTAAAATGACCAAAGAAAAAGGCAAATAAAACAACAACAACAACAACAAAACAGCAGCAGCAACAAAAACATGGTTCTGATGATCTACAACAGAATAATCAAGATCAGACTTTAAGAAACTGGCTGTTTTTATTTTCGTCTAATATTATAGTATTCAAGATTCAAAGGTTCCTACTAATAAGTGTGAAAGGAAAAGTTTGCCTTGTCAAGGATGATCAGAATTTAAGTGGTTAAATTAACCTCACACTTTGTTGCATACCACAATTCAACTGGGGATCCAGAGAAGTCGACCTCAAACCAGAATGATCTCCCAATGAAACATAACAACATTTTCCTTAGGTATCGAAAAAGGAAACACTATGTATTTGTCCGGCTGCACTTCCCAATCCACCGTCCAGGGTTACATTCAAGAGCAACATGGCTTTTAGATTACAATTTACTAATAAAATACCATGGTAACAAATACATCCATCCCCTGTAGTTTTCCATAGACCCTATTCTCTCTTCAGATTATTCAACTTTCCAGACCCAAACAAGCAAAACACTGTAGCATAGCTAACATATTTCAAATGTGGAAGAACAGGGCTTCTTTTGTCTCCACTGATGTTTTAGGGTTAAAAGTAAGGAAATTTAGCACTAATGTTAAATGAGAATAAATATTTCTCTTGGGAAGCTGAATAACTTGTACTGCATTTTCAAATGGAGATTTCCTATGGCTTCAGGATAAAGGCGCTTCCACCTCTTTGAAGTATTTAAGTAAATACTTTTTGTCAGGTGACAAAAACCAAAGAAAGATATTTTGGACATCTCCATTATTCAATACTATCTCTTGATAGATTATACTCGCTTATTACGGAGAGTTAAATGTGCAATATATTTTGTAGTTATTCTAACTAATCTATCCTCAGGCTTTCATGCTAGAAAAATGATTTCATAAGCATTAATGTGTTAATAAAAGTACATATTTCATTCTAGCATACCCTCTTTTGATTAGAACACTATATGGTATCTTTTCCAGACATATTTTTCTGATGGGAAAGTAATTACACAATCATAATATCAGCTTGAAGTGACAGGCCTGCACATAATTAATATCTGCCCTTTATGGCTGCTGTCAACTCTACTAAGATAGTGTAGACTTTTCTAGACTCCTTGGAATGGAATTTTATCCTTTACCTAATATTAATTAATTTGAATTTGAACTTACATGCAGACCCCCTCCTCATTCCAGTAAGCTGTACATTCTACCATTCTCTTGTCAAATCAAGAAGGTCTTAAGATACGCACCAATTATGTTTCCTATTATTAGTTTCCCACAACTACAGGTAAGTAGTTTGCTGCACTCATTACACAAGTTTTTCAATTAGTATTCCCAAAGTTCTCAAAATTTAGTTAAAATTTAACACTTTTGTGGTCACTTTAGTGTTCTGCTCCTTTTTATAAAGCCAGCAAATTATACCTAATTGGCTTGTGAAGTCTACCCTTCCACAGCAATTACAAAACATTTTTAAAAATTTTTAAATGACTATTGTAATGTATGTGGTCCAGTAGTTTATATTTAAACTTGCTGATTTTAAAAGTAAAGTCTCATGACTCATGAGAACTATTTTACTCTTTTTTTACATCAACAGAATGACACAATAAATTAAAATTTTTTGCTTAGCATATTGCTGTTTTCCCTGCCATTTCTGCTACATGAGCAATTTACCAATCACTGAATTTTACAGTAATCCCTCTAAGCAATTCCTATATTTCTTCAAATGGGCTCTTCCAATTTTTCTACGGCATAATTCTGACTTTAATTTCAAATATGGTACACTAATCTAATTCTAGTTTCTTCTTCCCTAAAGTATTTCTTTTATCCTAAGACCAAAACGCTCATACTTCAGCAAACTCAATTACATCAAAGCTTTAAATTGATGATTTATTCATGAACGCTAAAAGGTCTCCAGATTAAAAAAAAATTTAATACAAGCAAACTCTTAAAATACAAATGCAGAACAAACTGCTTTATGGTTAATATGAAGCAGATTTAAGCTCCATTACTCTCACTAAAGTAAGGGAATTCAGCAGTTTACATATGGTACAGCTTAAACATCATGCTCTAGTTCATTTATAGGCTCTAGTTCATTTATAATCCACGCATGCAAAAATCATGAAATGAAGACAGACCAAATGAAAAAGTAAATTACCCAGTACTTTCTTAGTGTGGCTCCCTGTCTCTAACATTAATTCGCTTCTTCTCTAATAGGGAGACAGACTGTTCACTTAATCACTTCTCATTCCAGTGTCAGAACACACTAAATAAAACGGAGCCTTCAAAATTGCTGTTCAAATGAAACAATTCTGCCATCTGCAGGCTGGATGAAATAAGGCAGAATAAAGTAAAGGTAATTTAAAAATCAGCACTAGGCACAGAGTAATATTAACACTTGGAATAAAGGCAGTTACAGTATTTTTTATTTTAAAGGAGTGTTTGTCATATAAGTCTTCTTTGTTCAAATAGTTATTTTGGTGTGGTACTGGAGTAAAAATAGACTGAAAATGTCAATGGACTACAACAGAAAATGAATGCACAACAGTTTGTGTGAAAACAGCATTTACAGGTCTTGGCATGCTAACAAACATAAAAAAGATAACCCATAAGCAATATATAGGTTGAGTATGCCTTACCAGAAATGCTTGGGACTATAAGAGTTCTTAATTTCAAATTTATACAGATTTTGGAATATTTGCATTCATTATTCTTACTGGTTGAGCATCCCTAATCTCAAAGTCCAAAATCCCAAATGCTCCAATGAACATTTCCTTTGAGCATCACCTCTGAGCATCATGTCAGTGCTCAAAAGGCTTTGGATGTCAGATTTTCAGATTAGAGATGCTCAAACCTGTATATGGCATCATTCAATTTCTCCCTGCCCAGCTTGTACACACACAAAGACTGAAATGAAATACTCCAAAATGACAATAGTAGTCATCTCTAGCTAGTGATATTACTATAAGGGCTTTTTATTTCTTTTATTTCTGATAACCTACATTTTCATACATGTCTACAATAAGTTTATCCAATCTTACTTCCTCTTTCAAACTTACCTAAGTTTAAAAATGTGCTGTTTGTTTTTGTTATTTTTAAACAGAAACCCACAAGGACAGAGAGAAAAGGAATAATGGCACACAATTTTGGAAGCAGAAAAGTAAACAGATATGTAATAATCAATTAAAGAGACCCTAGAAAACTGTTTCCTAAACCAGGGAGGATTTGGGTGGCTGCTGTTTGAAAAGCAGCTAGATACCTGGATCCCCTCTCTTAATCCAGTGGTAGGTAACAACCCTACCCTCATTCAACAGAAGACTGAAGCTTGTTTTCTCTGCAGAGGGCAAAAAGAAGAGCTTGAAGTTCAATCTACATAGCTGAGGATATATAAAAACTGCAAAAATAAGTTAAGTGAGAAAGTATCTGATGTGGCTGACATTACAGAAAACTGTGTGGAGAAGCTATTACATAGTGTGAGATAAATTAGAAATTATCACAGAAAAAACTAACTAAAAATTTAAAAGGCAGCAATAACTGCAGCAAAAACAAAGCTGACAATCAAAATATGGGACAATCCTCAATTGTGCATAATATTTGTTTAATGTAAACACTGAATATTTGACCAAGAATTACAAAATAATTTCACTGGGGAGGGAAAACAGAGAGCGGCACTGACCGGCAGTCATTCACAGAGAACGGCTAAAATAGAAACAGCGAGATGGGCAAATGCCAGAAGAAAGTGAAGAGGCAAAACTAGTTACTTCTAAGGAAGACTGGGAAAGTTGGGTGAGATGGGGCAGAGATCCACTGTACTGTTACAAGCCTTTCAGTTCTATTTAAACTATATGCATGTACTATTGTGCTAAATGAAATATTTTATTATTTAAATATTTAATTAAAAAAAACTCAAGGAGAAGCAGAATACCATAGTGATTTAGAGAACAGGTACTGGAATCAAACTGCCTAGGCTCAAATTTCAGATCCACCACCTACAAGTTATTTATTCAGTCTATGTCTGTTTCCTCTTCTCTAAAATGGTGTCATAGATTTTGGTAAAGAAATAAGGTAGGCCGGGAGCAGTGGCTCATGCCTGTAATCCCAGCACTTTGGGAGGCTGAGGCGGGTGGATCACATGAGGTCAGAAGTTCAAGACCAGCCTGGAAAAGATGGTGAAGGCCCGTCTTTACTAAAAATACAAAAATTAGACAGGCATGGTGGCACATGCCTATAGTCCCAGCTACTAGGGAGGCCTGAAACTGGGAGGCAGAGGTTGCAGTGAGCCGAGACCACCCCATTGCACTCCAGCCCGGGCGACAGAGTAAGGCTCCATCTTAAAAAAAAAAAAAAAAAAAAAAAAGAGAAAGAAGGTAACACATGGGGCTTGGCAAAGAATAAGTCTCAAAAATGTTAGCTATTTATTTTTGATGGGCAGCATAAAAATAATTAAGAGGGTATATTCTGGAGGCATCCAGATAGCTGGCTAGATGTATCAAAATATCCTATAATATTGTAAGAAGTCACAATATTGTAGAATATCACAGTTCCTTCTTGGAGTAATGAGAGATGCATTCACAGGTTCCTTTCACCTTCCCAGCCTAAACTTGAAGGTTCCCTTTTTACTCTCTCTTTTACCTAATTCAGCAGTGTTCTCATGACTAAAGTACACTAATTCTTGATCTCTATTCCAACTACATTTCATACTTGAAAACCAAGCTCACATTAAAATCACTGGCAAATGTTTTACCTTCAGTGCTCATACTATTCACTTCCAAAGCTACAAGCCAAATCAGGCATTCAACAAATGCCTACTGAACACTTGTTATCCTAGCCCTAGACCAAACCAGATTCTTGACCTCAAAAGGATTACAATTTAGATGAGAAGATAAATACACAAGTACTAGACAGTAGTAGATAAAAATGCCATTAGACCATCAAAGAATTATGAGAGCTGAGATTCTACCTGATGAAGACTGGAAAACAAACAAACAAAAAATCTGTATTAGTATTACTTAATATCCATTAGGATGGCTATTATCCAAAAAACAGCTAGGAAATGACCAAAATGTTTATGGAAGTAGTCTCTAGACTAGGCGGTATTTATGGACAAAGTACAGGGAGATCTGAGTCCTCTGGACTCAGAATTATATATAAAATTGTGTATGTATGCACTTTCCTGAAGAAGTTAGTGGTATAGCTTTTATAGTTTTTTAACAGATTTGTTCCCCTCCAAAAACCAGGGCTAATAGATTCCCAAGCAATCTCTCCTGAATTATACATTTGCTGATCCTAATTTTTCCCTAGGAATGTTTCATATAATAGAATAAAGTCCTTCATTTATACAGTAACGGAAAGATATCAAGCACTGTATCACTAGCTATAGTAAATGTACTGCCTACCAAAAAAATGAATCACCATATACCCCATCTTGTTTATAGAATCTGCTGATTCTATATTATTATACTTCTACTTAGTATCCAATGGCACATTAGAAAACAGGTTAGCCAGAATTTTTAGATAGCATATGGTGTACAATGCGTTTCCTTTGAATGAAATAAACCAAACGTTTTAGAAGAGATTTCAGCTTGGAATACTGGCCTTCTTCGTATTAAACTATAAAATTAAAATTCTACATGAATCTCACTTTACTTTGCCATCTTGGGAGAAGAGCAAAAAGAAATTACCATTCCATTTATAGACTAGCAAAAGATACATACACACACACACACACACACACACACACGATACTTTGGGAACTTACACATTTTGTTGTAAAAGGCAAATTAAGCTCAAGACAACAATAAGAAGGTATATTTAACAGTACATCACCTTAGAAATTTACAGATAGGAGAAGTCAATATATACTCTAACTCTCTTAAATAGTCCTGCCACCCTTATATGTAATCAAGAATTTTGGTGTCCTTAATTGTTCTAAAATGATAGGCTGTCACAGAAATGCTAGTCTACAATGCAGTTATTATTATGTCTGATTTCATTTTTTTAAAAGAAGCAAAAATGTTCATTTAGGATGTACACATGGTGAACTTTAAAACATCGGCAAGCTGACACTGTTCTGCTGAAATCTATAATCAAGGTATCATTTGATACTGAGGTAGACTATGGTTAAGGAAACAGGCATTGGTGTCAGATCTGGGTTGAAACTTGAACAGTCTACCAGAGTATAGCATTAGTTGTGAGCATTAAATGAGCTGATTCATGTAAAGTGCTTACAAGGGTGCATAGTATATAGTAAGCTCTCAACAAATGCTACTGATTATTCCCAAACCTACTCCCCAAATTTCTTTCTTGCTGGTAAAAGCTCAACTTTGTTCAGCAATATATTTTTCTTGTGCATATGTACTCAGAGTTAGTGATTCCACACCCATCCCCTTGATTAGCCAAAGTCTATCCATTTTTCACACAGTGAAGTCAAGCCAGTGACTAACTTAAGAAAGGGCATACGACCCAATTCTGGTCAATACAATATAAGAAAATTCTGCTGTGGTAACAAGATGTTTCTTGTTCTGCAAAAAAGACATCCAAGAAGAAAGGTCCTCTTTTCTTCCTCTGGATGTCATCACGTGCACAGTTCCAAAGTGGTCATCCACTTATCCACTAACCTTGGGTAAAATGCTAAAACCTCTCTGGGTCTCTATTTCTTCTCCTGTGAAACCTGGCAAACCTTTGCAGGGTTTTTATGATGGTTAGAAGTAATGCAAATATAGTGAGAGCTCAGTATGTGATGGCTACTTCTAATAACCTGCTTTCATAGACAGAATAAAATCCTTTAAAACAAAGTAAACACATACAAAGTATTTCCTGATCACCTAAATCTTCTTAGTCCCTCCCGTTGCTGCCTGTAGTAAGATCTCATTTACCCCTGTCCTATTTTCTTTGGATGGGCAAACATCTCAGCTGAGTAGCCTAGATGTGCTTTGCTTAGATGATACATTTTGCTTGGTCATTACTTAGTGCAGAAACAATTAAAATAAAGGACTACTGTATTACTGGCTTATTTTAGTCAGATGGTCATAGCAACAGACATGTCAATCATTGATTCTCAACTACTTTCTTAAAGAAAATATCCAAATCGTAGCCTTTGAAAGAATCAGACTTGCATGCCCTATAGCACAATTGGTCTACATTGGGTCAGTCAGTTTCTCTATTCAAGGAATTTGGAAGGAGATTACAGAAATGATGGTGAGCACCTAAACTAAACTGACAGCGCATTGCGCATAAAGGCCTGAATCACCATTGAGGCAAGGCAAGCTGACACTGAGAAAGAAAAGCCAGGAGTAAACAGATTGATAATCGCAAGTCTGCACAGAAAAACAAAGTAAATAAGAGAAAGAAGACAAACAATAGGAGCCCTAGAAGAAACAGATGGAATAATTATGGTTTCCCCATAGCCCTGCAGCATTTTATAAGTGACGTTCTATCCTTTTAATAAATCCTACTTTTACTAGAGCTATTCTACATGTTTCTGTTTCCACAGTTAAATGAGAATTTGAAAGACAGTATCAATCTTATCAGTGTATAAGCACTTAATAAGAACCAGGCCTAAAAGAGTATCCGTGTTTTGGCAGAAATACCATACCATTAACTCTATCAAAGAAGTTCCCTCTCTCCTTGTTATAGCACTGCTGTCAAAAACTCAGATGACTACAAAAAACAGGCAGGTGAGAGAAGAGGACTAGCATCTTTAGGTTTTTTCTTTAGATTCTGACATCCTTTATTCTCACATTAAATGGATAAGCATTTTCCTCCTTTACACATATACACAATATCTGCTTTCTCCCATTTTTCTTGGTCTTTTGTCTTCTACTTTCCGTAGAGATAAGGGTACAAGAAAAAAAAATGACAACTAGAGGTGATGCAAATACCAAGGGACATTCAGCCTTGCTAAGATGTAATACAGAGTAGGGGGCATAGTGACAAAGTAGGAAGCAATTTCCTACCTAAAAAGAACAATCATTACTCAGTGTTAGATAATTGTCACCACATAGGATTTAACTATCAATTTTAAAGAGAGAACAAAAATCTAGATTTTTCTGTAAAGTCTCCTGATTTTAAAAGTTTGCCGTAAGTTTTTCTGCTAAAACAATGTGGGTCAGTTCCGTGGCTGCCAACTTGGCATCCTACTGTAGGCTCTAGTGTTCTTTTATAACTTCCTAGATTACTAGCTTCCTTAGATATGTTTATTTAACATCTATAATATGCATGGCCTATAATTATATACTAGGCAAATCGCCACCAAGATTGAACCTCAGTTATTTTTGTATTCACAGGTTATTTTGAATTCAACATGTTATTCTTCAGAGACAACTTAAAACCAATATTATTAATTAACATCTTACCAATTATATTCCAAATCATGCTACCTACTCTGAAAGGACCACAATTTAAAGTCTCTGAAGTTAACTGTCTAGGGTAGGTTGAAAAACTGTTTACAGATGCTGTGTCAATTACATAACGATCACTCTGGTCTCCGGGTCTTTGTTTCTGCTGTTCCTTTGGCCTGTAAGGGCTGTCACCTTTTCCTCTAAGAAGCTGCCTTATATATTATTTCCTGATCATTTCAAACTTACCCCCTCTGAGCTTACTGTATACACTATTGAAATCATACCTTTATTGTTTATGTCCCCAAAGACACTATAAATACTTTAAGGATCCGCCCTATATAGAATTTTGGATTGCATGTCCAGGAGCTAAGTATGATTAAATGTGACATTTAATGAGTATGATTAAGAAAATATATATAAGAAAATATCATATATATATAAGAATATATATAAGAAAATATCATATATATAAGAATATATATAATAAATATATATAAGAAATATAATATATAAATATATATAAGAAATATATATATAAGAAAAATATATAAGAAAATATATGAGTGCCATTAACTAAGTATGATTAAATTTCTTCACTCATTCTTCAATAAGTGGTAAAAAAGTCTCTGCATTCTCAATAAATCTGTTGAGAGAATGATGCAAATTAAAGATTTGTAAAACAAATTAATATATGTATATAAATATATACATGCACTTCAGTTCATTAACACAGTTGTGTGTCTTTAGGAGACTCAATTTCTCTAAGCCTTGGTGTTTTTGTCCAACTAAATGCAGATGATGCCAACTTTACTAGGTTATGTGAGAAGTGAATGAGAAATTCTAGGAAGTGCTAAGAAAATGGCATATGTCGTAGCTCATAAAAATGCTGCCAGCATCTCTTAAGGAAACCAAAACTTCAAAGGTAGTTCCAACTGACAAATTTTTAAAGATAATTGTGTGAAAGATGAAACAGTTCGATAAATGTACTTAATTTATATAGTTTACAGTAATCCAAATAGTTGTTTAGTTTTATAAAACTACAGTTTCTACTAAGCTCAGAGAAAAAACACCATCATAAATTCACACTTTGTAAAACAAATAGTTCAAGGATTGCCATGTGTTTTCGGCATGGCAAAACAAAAATCTGTGTGTAGGTGAAAGTCAGAAGCGGATATATTTTGGCTCGGTATTAGGAAAAAAGTCCAACATTTCCAAATACTTAATATTTCCAAATACTTTCCACAGCTTCACATGCAGAATGCCATGCCTCAAAAGATTCACGTCCTAATACCCAGAACCTATGAATATGCTGTTACATGGCAAGAGGGAATTAAGGTTAAAGATGGAATTAAGGTTTCTACTCAACCTTGAGATGGGGAAAATATTCAGGATCATCCAGATGAGCCCAATGTAATCACAAGGGTCCTTGCAAGTGGCAGAAGGCAGAAGGGAATATTAAGAGTGATGTAATGTGCTAAAGACTGAACCAGCCATTGCTGACTTTGAAGCCCATGAGTCAAAGAATCTTAGAAGCCTCTAGAATCTGGAAAACGTATGGGGTCTTGAGCCTCCAGAAAAGAATGCAGCTCCTACCAATAGTTTGATTTTAGCCTAGTTACATCCATTTTGGACTTCGGACCTCTAGAACTATGAGATGTGAATTTGTGTTGTTTTAAGCCACTAATTTCTGGTAATTTGTTGCAGCAGCACTAGAAAACTAATTTGGCTTTCCTTGAGATGCCATGCCTTCTTCCTGACAGATGGTATTCAAACTGGGTTAGACAAGTTGTTCATGGTATATGTCTAGGGGATGGGGAATAGGTAAAAAAACATCATGAGGATGCAGATAAGGATTGCTTGCCTGAGTTTCTAAAGGCATTAAACTGGGCCTATGCATACTTTTTTTTTTTTTTACCTGAGACAGGGTCTCACTCTGTCACCCAGGCTGAAGTGCGGGCAGGATCATAGCTCACTGAAACGTCTAACTCCTGGGTTCAACGGATCCTCCTGCCTCAGCCCCTGGAGTAGCTGGGATGCCAGCACACCTGGCTTTTTTTTTTTTTTTTAAATAGAGACAGGGGTCTCACTTTGTTGCCCGGGCTGGTCTCCAACTCCTGGTCTCTAGCAATCTTCCGGCCTCACCTCCCAAAGTGCTGGGATTACAGGCGTGAGCCACTACGTGCACATTTTTGTGTGTGACCATTTATGGTACTTTATCTGTATAGAGAGTCTGCAGCATTTTCAAAGATTCTCAAAAGGATCTGCTTGATAAACAAGATTAAGAACACTCTTCCTAGATTATATCCAATACTAAACTTTTAATATTCCATGATATTCTAAGGCAGTGGGTCTCAAAGCTCATTCCATTAAATGTCAAAATAAAACATCAAAACTCATCCAATATTTGTAAAATGCAGATTCCTGAGTCTCACACCAGACCAGACCGAATCTCTAGAAGCTGTAAAAAAATTTAATTTCAACAAACTTGGAGGATGGAAGAGAAGGAATTTTGCACACACTGTTAAAGCACCTCTGCTCCAAGGAATATGTTATGAAACATTACACCAAAAATGAAATAAATTGTTCCCATTACGGAACCTTTAGGAACCCCAATACACTCATCTTACCATATGACTTTGTGTGATTTTTTTTTTTTTTTCTGAGCCTCAGGTAGCTCAGAATATGAAGGCAACGTCTACTAGACCTATTTAAATTAAAATTCATTCTGTAGAGTGCCAGGAACGATGACTGGCAGATAATACGTCACTAAAAAACGTCAGTCCTATTCTCCATCCCTGCCTCCCTCCAACTCTCTCCCAAAATACGGAAAAATAATACCCGGCCTGCCATTTTGGATACTGTTAAATACTGCAAGAATTGTGTTAATTGTATCAATATCATTACTAAACAACAATTTTATATAATAAACTTTTTGGTATGATTTATCTCCTAAATGTTCGCTCTTTAAAGCGAATATTTGCTTGAAACATTCTCCTGGACCTTTGTCTGTGATGCCGTAGGAATTTACAAATTTAAGTCTTTCACGAGTCATAGCGTGGGGTAAAACTCGACTGGCTTCAATGAAAACACCTCCCAAAAGAGAGAGGCCTAGAGAATAAGAACTCCCAACAGTGGCTTTTCAATCTCGGCAACCTTGGGCAGCTTTTTCTCGTCGGAGACGTTTGACAACCCTAAAGAAACCTGAGCCTTGCTTGGTAAGGGGGCTGAGAGAGGAGAGTTTGGGAACCCTCTCCGCGCCTCACAAATAACCCAGATTCCAAGGCAAGGTCATAAAGCCATACAAACCAGGTGGCCTAGGGCAGACTCGAGTTCTCCCAGCTGCCAAGAAAGCCCTTCACAGCATGCATTAGGCCAAGTCGGCGGACCCCACTCGGAGAAAGAGGGAAGGGAATAGGGAGCCCGCGCACCTCCACACCCAGACCCAGGCCCTCGATCATAACTGCCCCTGTCCCAGGCCCATCACTCAGCTACACAGAGAAGCTGAGCGAGCCCCGGCACTCACCCCGAAACCACTGCGTGCTGTGAAACCATCTCCAATTAGCTCCGCGGCTTACAGACCACCCAAGAGCCCCCTTCACCAGCCCTACGCTTCGGCGGCCAGGGAAGCCCACAAGATAACGCAGCAATTGCGGATCACAACCTAGCCTCCAGGAGGCCGCCATCTTCACGGCCTTCTCACAGGCTGCCGGCAGCACAGCCTGATGTCCAGCATCAAGGCCCCGCCTCCCGCATGGTTGGCCACGCCCCCAGACGCTCGCGGTGCCTGTAGGTCTCTCAGACTTGAAGCCCTCCTAGCCCCGCCTCCAACCACGTTGGCCGTGCCTCCCGGGCAGTCAGGTGCGCCGCTGGATAGCCCAGCAGGCGGGGCCTTACCAGGCCCCGACCCCCGCCCCGTTCGCCTCGCCCCCGGGCTGCCCTCAGCGCCGCCTGATTGCATTTGCGGCCTTGCTGCCTCATCCCAGGCTGAGCTCCGCGCGCAAAGCCGTGCGGAGATTGGAGGCCGCGCGGGTCCCTGGTCTAAGCCATGTCTGGCTGTGACGCTCGGGAAGGAGACTGTTGTTCCCGGAGATGCGGCGCGCAGGTAGGGGTGGGGCCACCGGTGTCCAGTATTCCCAGGAGGAGAGGCCCAGGCGGGACCCGGCGGCTGGCGCTGGGCGCTGGGTAGCGGACCGGGCGTTTGGCTGCGGGGCGGGGCTTCGGGCCCGGCTGTTCGCTACCCCGGCGCACCGCGACCTTCGCGTTCCGAAGCAAGGCTGCGGCCCCAGGAGATCCGTGGTCCCGGGCGGGGCGCTCCGATGGCGGGAGCTGCGCGCCAAACGTTGGAAAGAAGCAAATAACAGAGAGGAGAGCGTTTAGGTGACCTCAGCGGGTATTTATCAGGAAGGCAGGCCAGAGAAGGAATCGTGAAGCACCGAAGTGGAGCTGGGGCGAAGACCGCGCTCCCCGAGCTTCTTTTCTGCGCCCTGACGACCAGTTAGGCATTTGGGGAGACGTTGGGCACTCGGGAGACGTTTGCCGAACCGGAGCTCTGCCTCGGCTGCCAGCGCTTTGCCTTTGAGCAGTTGCTCCTTGCCTGTCTCCGTTTATATGAATTGTGGGATGATCATGGGAACGATTCTTCCTTAAGCCGAAGTCAAAGGGAAATCCACCCTCACGCTGCATGTAGTTTTTGGTCATTTACACAAACCAACAGTTTTATGGAGCGCCTTCTACGCGCTCAGAGATAGGGATACGTAAGACAAATGACCCAGGGTCTGGAGAACTAGACAAATAAGCAGTTTCAGCACAATATGATAAACCTCACCTAAGAGGCAGGGAAACCCCTCAAAATTAGCTCCCTTATTCCTCCTATCTTATTTCTCCTATCTATATCTTTCTTAGGGTTGAAAATCCTAATTAAAAAGTAGTAACTTCGCAGGAGATTTCTTTGCTAAACATTTGTCAACCACTTTCTTGTTTGAATAAGTGACTTCCCCAAATTAGCAAAGACGACTCCGAAAATAGAATGCTGGATAGGCAAGATTGGATGAGAGAGAGAAGATCTTGGAGATAGGACAGGTAATTGGAGATCGTTCCTAGGCAAGTGTGTATGGAGAAGTGTTTCATGTCTTCAGTCAGTAAATCTTAGTGTAATGTCATCAAAATGAGCATCAAAGAGAGCCTTAAGGGACCCGAGAATAAACTAGGATTCTCAAACCAAACTTGGCCCACAGACAGCTTGATGAACAGGCATGTTGTTTTTTTTTTTTTGCTGCACTCAATATTCATGAAAAGTTTGAGCCAACGTTTCTTTTCTTTTTTTTTGACACGGAGTTTTGCTCTTGTCGCCCAGGCTGGAGTGCAGTGGCGTGATCTCAGCTCACTGCAACTTCTGCCTCCTCGGTTCAAGCGATATTCCTGCCTCAGCCTCCCAAGTAGCTGGGATTACAGGCGCATGTCACCACGCCCAGTTAATTTTTGTATTTTTAGTAGAGAGGGGGTTTCACCAAGTTGGCCAGGCTGGTCTCGAACTCCTTACCTCAGGTGATCCATCTGCCTCAGCCGCCCAAAGTGCTGGGATTACAGGTGTAAGCCACTATGCCCGGCCAAGCCAACATTTCAAAATCCAGAACCATTTCAGCTTCTTTTAAAAACCTCAGAACACATGGTGACATTGGACTCTTATTTTTTCATGGGATCTGGATTGCAGTTACTAGTGAACACCACCTTTATAGAGGGTGCTGGCCAGGTTACCATAGCTTCCACTACTCACACTGGATTTGCATATCTAGTTAAATACATGAGCCCCTCTAGATATTTGTATTTGTCTGGTTTTGTACAAATACATAAAAACAGCAATAAGAAAGGTTTTAAAAAGTCATAAAATTTCATTGTAGTTTTAGGGGGTCATAGGCAATTGAAAGAGACAGTCTCTTTGGCCTTAAGGAAGGGGAATGTTCAACTGTAAGTGATTAATTCAACAGATATTTAGTGAGCACCTACTATGTACCAGGCATTGCGGATTTAAGAGTGCAAGCTGCATCTGGTTCCTTCTCCCCTAGAACATGCTGTACAATGGGAGAGACAAATTAGCAAAGAGACAAAGATGGTATGACAATATGACATAGTATGACATGATGATATGACTTAGATGATAAAGTTCAAGGTAGTATAGGAGCATACACTTGAATGGGTTAGAGAATACCTCAGGAAAAAGTGAAAGTATCTACTGAGGCCTAAAGGATCAGGAAGACATAACCACAGGCAATGAAAGTAAGGATATTCCAAGTAGGGGAAGTAGCATGTACACAATCTCAGGGTTGTCCTTGATTATGGACATGGTGTTTTCCCATATTAAGTTTGGTGTTCTGGAACATAAAGTAGGGGCCAGAGACTTGAGATGAAGCTAAAGAGAAAAGCTAGTGAGAGGTGAAGCCACTGGGCTTTTTGGGTCGGGTGGGGACTTGGAGAACTTTTCTGTCTAGCTAAAGGATTGTAAATGAACCAATTGGCGCTCTGTGTCTAGCTAAAGGTTTGTAAACCCACCAATCAGCTCCCTGTAAAATGGACCAATCAGCGGGATGTGGGTGGGGCCAAATAAGGGAATAAAAGCTGGCCACCCGAGCCAGCAGCGGCAACCCGCCTGCGGTCACCTTCCAGGCCATGGAAGTTTTGTATTTTTGCTCTTCACAATAAATCTTGCTGCTGCTCACTCTTTGGGTCCACACTACCTTTATGAGCTGTAACACTCACAGTGAAGGTCTGCAGCTTCACTCCTGAAGCCAGCGAGACCACGAACCCACTGGGAGGAACCAACAACTCCAGACTGCTGCCTTTATGAGCTGTAACTCTCCCTGCGAAGGTCTGTGGCTTCGTTCCTAAAGTCAGCGAGACCATGAACCCACCGGGAGGAACGAACAACCTACGCGCCACCTTTAAGAGCTGTAACACTCACTGTGAAGGTCTGCAGCTTCATTCCTGAAGTCAGCAAGACCACGAACCCAACGGAAGGAAGAAACTCTGGACACATCTGAACATCTGAAGGAAGAAACTCCATACACACCATCTTTAAGAACTGTAACACTCACCGCAAGCATCCATGGCTTCATTCTTGAAGTCAGCGAGACCAAGAACCCACAGGAAGGAACCAATTCTGGACACACTAGGACCAGACCTAAAGGGCCTGTTAAGCAAATCTTAGATTTTTAAACTAAGGGCAATGAGATAATCAGCAAGATGACTGAAGAAAGCCTGGGGATTGCTGGCTAGAGTTAAAAAGACTAGAGGCATGGAGATAGGCATGGAGACAGACTAGGAAGCTGTGGCAGGCATCCAAGCAAGAGATGCTGGAGGTCTGAGTGAGGGAGTAAAATCAGGAGGTCTTGGTTATTGATTAGATACGTGTAGTGAGAAAACAAATCAAGAATGACTTTTAGGTTTCTGATCTAGTGATTGGGGCCTGGTGGTCCACCAGAAAGAGAATACAGGAGGAAGAAACAGTTTATGATAGGTGTGTTGTAGACATGTTGAGTTTGAGGTACAGCCTCAGCATGTGGTACTACACACTGAGTGTATTAAGCAGGGTTCTCTAGAGGGACAGAACTAATGGAATATATATATATAAAGGGAAATTTATTAAGCATTAACTCACGTGAACCCAAGGTCCTGCAATAGGCCGTTTGCAGGCTGAGGAGCAAGGAGAGCCAGTCTGAGTTCTAAAACTGAAGAACTTGGGAGTCTAATGTTCAAGTCGGGAAGCATCCAGCATGGGAGAAAGATGTAGGCTGGGAGGCTAGGTCAGTCTCCCTTTTCACATTTTTCTGCCTGCTTGTATTCTAGCCACGCTGGCAGCTGATTAGATTGTGCTCATCCAGATTAAGGGTGGGCCTGCCCTTCCCAGCCCACTGACTCAAATGTTAATCCTCCTTTGGCAGCACCCTCACAGACACACCTAGGATCAATACTTTGTATCCTTCAATCCAATCAAGTTGACACTCAGTATTAACCATCACACTGGGTATTGCTTTCAAGCTAGGAGAGAAAACTGGATTGGAGATAAAGATTTGGAAGACTTGCTCACCAAAACCTTCCCTCTCAAGACCTGTGTATTTTTATTATTCTGTCTTTGATAGACATTCTTTTCTGAACACATGTTATAAAAGATATATCTGTTCTGAACACTGTAGCCCATTCAACAATTTTTATTATCCTTTGCAGTAACTTCCCCAAGTGACTTATGTTTCATGTACTTTCTTCTTGTATTCTGAAGATTCTTCAGGCATCAGGTGTATTATTTTCAGGTCAGACTCAGCTTATAACAATAATCTCTAACCTGGTTTTACAGCTCTGAAATTAAATCCCTACTGACTGGCCCTTGAACTGATTTTTTCTAACATCAGCAAAAGTCAAGGAGTGTTTCCCTAAAAGAGAAAGCATTTACTCAGAAACTGTATATTAAAGTCCAGGCTGAAAAATGCAAACATGAGTAAGTTGTTCCTATTCTTCAGAAACTTGGGCAATTGCAAATGCATATTTATGATTAATATATACCAGTAATGGGCAGTGGGGCCTGGGGGGAAAGGATGAAGTTCCATTAGGGGATGATAAAGTATTTTGCAAGTATAGAGGGAGGGGAAGGTCATTTCATACAGTGACTCATGGAAGACTTCATGGAGAATATGGCATTTTAGATTGGCCAGATGGAAACCAAAAAGAAGATACTAGGGCCAGTATATGCCGTTTTAAGAGGTAGCACTACACAACACTGATCGTTTTTGCTATGTGGGAGTATTATGGGCCCATTGTTTAGTTGCTTTTTTAAGGGAAACTAGAAACTCAGATTTTTTATGAAATCTCTTGATTTTAAAATTTAGGCTCAGACTCTTTCTAAGCATTGTGTGGACCAAATAAACAACTTCCTGTGAGCCTGAAGCAGTCCACAAAATACGATAACCTCTGGTACAGGACTTTTTTTTAATGTAAGAGATATGATCTTAATGCAACCAGTGTTTATTGAGCAAAGCACTGTGGTAGATATAGCTATACCAAGAGCCCATTCCCTACCCTGTAGGGAGCTCTGCTTAGTTGCAGAGAAAAACCAGGTAGGGACTACTTCTATTTTTTAATTTTACCTTAACTATCACAGTGGCCTATATATGTTGACACTGAACAAATACTTGTTCTTTGATATTTCTGCAGCACAAGTACATCCAATACCCTTGCCTTTTTTTTTCCCTTGACCTCATCAGTGCTGTTCATCTTTACCTCCCCCTCACTCTAACATCCCATTCCCATGGTCATATCCTTCTCTGCCCAACCCCTACCCTTTTACCATACACTTTTTTGGGTATATTCAACTATATGAATTAGCGTCTCTACAAATATTCTGGTGTCTTACTGCAGCTGGCCTCTGAGTAGCATGTGATAGTCCTCTGGGGAGTTTCCTTTTACATTCCCCTAAGTAGCTGTTCCAGAACCTCACCATTTCACCTCATCCTTTACCCCACACCTGTTTCAAAGGTGACCTTGCCTCCAAAATCACAAAGAAACTGAAAGCTATTAGGTGTGAACTTCTTAATGTCTTCCTCTTTCCACATGCAGTATAATGTAAAGGTTAAGGACCGGGATCTAGAATCAGACTGCCTGGGTTCAAATTCTGGCTCTGCCTCTTGCTATCTTGGTGGCCTTGGACAAGTTACTTAATCACTCTTAGTACAATAGGGTTGTTATAAGGGTAAAGTAAATTATTCCATATAAAGGCTTTAGAAAAATCCCTGGCACAAAATAAGCACTCTATAAAGAAATGTTAGCAATTCTTATTATCAGTGGTATTATTACATATTTAATATTACGTTGTTAATATTATTACATACTTGCCTGCATCTTTACCTTTCCTCCCATTCCTGTTTTTCTAATGCCGGCTTCTCTATCTCAACAAAGGCTGACCTCTTAGACCTCTGCTCTCCTGTATGTTTAATCTCTCCCTGTCTCCTAATGTTACCCCTTTGCATGTAATAGAAAACTGTCTTAATTAACCAGTTTTCCCTTCTTTTTCCCTGTCTAGCCCTTCTTTATAGCATCACTATTGAAAGAGTCATTAGAACTGCATGCCTCCAAGTTTCATTTACTTCTAAATGAAAGTGAGTGAAGCCCGCTGCGATCTTGCTTCCACACCCAGTCTATTGAAACAGTTGTTACTTAAAGTCATGGTTGACATAATTTACATATGGAGTTGGCCTAGCCAAACCTTTAGCCAGGATGAACCCTGCCACCCATTTCTTTGGGCTGGCATTGAGCAGCTGAACGTTGCTGGAGAATATTGCACAACTTTATTGTCTGGCCTTGCCTCATGATTTCAACCTCAAATCGGCACTTACTGCTGCCCAACAGCCCATCTTTGTTTCTCTAGTAGTTCGGTGTTCCACTCCCCAAGATGACTATTTTATACCTTTTATTCTCTTGTCAAGCCTCTCATACCCTGTCGCCATACTCTCAGCTGATGACTTTGTTTATACTTAAGACAATAGAAGTCATTAGGTAATGAACTTCCTCGCCTTCCTACCATGAAACCTACCAATCTGCTGGAATGTGAACCCAGCTTCTCTATTTCATGAAATGGAAGAAGCCCAGTTCCTCCACTAGAGCTCAGGATCTCCAAGTCCTCTCACCTTCTATAATTATTTCTCTCCGTCTCCCCGTGTCTTCTGTTAGGAATCATTTCCTTTCTGGTAAGACTGTTCTCATCAGCTTTCAAGCCCTTCCACATCTGGCGCCTACAAATTCATCTTCCGCCACCCTCAGCACTTCCTCACTCTGCTCTAGCCAACTGATCTACCTGTGAAGTACTTGCTCACTTCAGAGCCTTCACACCTGCTGTTTCCTCTGCCTGGAGTACTTGCCTCTCTCAACACAAAACCTTGCACACACACACGTACTCATTCATCACACACTGGCTTAGTTCATGTCTTTTAGGTCCTAGATTAAATGCCACCTGCTCAGAGAGGCCTTCCTTGACTGCCTTAATCAAAGTTGATCCCTGCCGTTTTACTCCAAGTCCCATGTTTCTTTCCTGCTTGGCACTTGTTACAATTTATTTATGTATTCTGTTTACTTTTTAAAACCTCCTCCCCAGAGTGTGAATTCTTTTAGGTCAGGCCCTGGGAATTCAGGTCTAGTTTATGGCTGAATTCCCAGGGCCTAGAAGAGTGTTCAGCACATGGTAATATTTCTGACCCACATCCCAGGGAATGATGTCATCCACGCAGCTACTCAGCTGACCACACACTTGGGAGTCTTTGAAGCCTTCCTTTCTCTCCTTCAGTTTTCTCACCCAAAGTCCTTTATCTTCCAAATGCATCTTCACAGTCCCTCCCTTCCAGCTTCCTTTTTAAACTCTTTCATCAGCCTCCCTGCTCTTCTGGGCTTTTGCTTTCTTGGCCACTGCCTTTCAGCCTCTTTCGTTTACTGACACTGTGCAAATGTTTCAAAACCAGACTCTTATCACATGTCTTATGTTTCAAACTCTTTGGTGGTTTTCAGTCATCCGTAAAATATAGGCCAAAGCCCTGTGCATAGCATTGAAGACCCTTTAGACTCAGCCTCCCTTTTCCCTCCGTCCTGCAGAACCTAATTTATAACCACTTCCAGCTACTAAGCATTCTTTCTGACTGAAACGCCCTTTCTCCTCTTCACCTACACAGCATATACTGCCACCGTCCTTCATTAAGACAGATATAAGAAATACCAACATAGAACTAACTACTGGTGTTAATTCAGAAGTCTGGAGATCACTGATCCAGATTATTAATAGAAGGAGACTGATACCCAGAAAGTTTCACTGACTTGCCTTAGGGCACACAGCTAGTGGGGTCAAAGCTAAAAACAGGCTCCATGTCTTCTGATTTCTAGTCAACACTTGACTGATAGGAGGAGGAGGAGGGTTTTTAAGTATGGTGAAGGTAGAAGAGAGAAGGTTTTCTTTCAAGTAAAGAAAACCAAGATGCATAGAGAGACAAGTGCAACAAGTGTGCAGAACAAAACGAAGACGAAGGACAGAGAGAAAGTATGACTCATCTTTACTGTGCCTGCATTCAGTCCCTTCCTGAGGCCAGTGTCAGGAAAATAAGGGAAAGACTTTGAAACAAACAAAAAGAGTATTTACTGGGTATCTTGGAGTTATTATTATGCTGTTTTACAACTCTCAGTTGTGGAATCCTGACAGTTAACGCAGGTGATTATTGTTCATGGAAATGCAAGTTGTGTTCAATGGAGATTCATTTTATTGTTAACCTGTGGACAGTATCCAGTTTTGCTAAGTCAGGATTCCTCGTTACTTATATATGTATGTTTTGAATTCTCCTTTTGAATCAGTTGTAACATCTTACTAGTTTCCCCATTTATTGATGAGTTACTAATAGATCTCATGCATGTTATTTTATACTTGTATGAGAGTCTCCCAGGTAAACCTGTATCTGAGGAATATATGCTATATTTGCTTAAGTTGAAAGAAGAGATGGGGGAGGGGATTAGAGCCATTGTTGGCTGTGAGTAGTATCTCGGAGACAAGCCAGGCTAATTTCCTTAAAATAACTAGATTGAAAAATTGGAAAAATTAAATACCAAATCAAAACTTGTTAGACGTTACTGATTTTGATATGTACAAAATGCTGTTAAATGTGTTTCCTCCTCACTGTAGAACCTCTATTATAAGTAGTTGATTGTAATCAATCTTTAGATACACATTTCAAAATTATTATTGTAATTGAAAACCACATCTAACAATAATAGGAAAGTAATATTGACATTCAGGAGAGAACTAGATACCAACTAAACTTTTCCTTCTTGTCAATTCTTGTTAAAATATATGTTCTGGTAGTTACTTTCTTCTGGCAGTTTAAATGACTTCATTTTCACCAAGTATATCTCTGTTGGTGCCTGCTAAGTGATAATTCTCTTTGAAATTTTAATTTTATGGGTCTCAAGGATTGAAAATGTATTAAAGCAGCTGCCTTGTCATTGTTATTACTGCAGCTTGAAGCTGGCTAATTGCTGTAATACCGCAGCACTGGAAAAGACAAAAGAGAAAGGGGAGACCCGTAATAAAAGACCATTTTCTGTAATATTTGCAATTTGCTGTGCAAATTGATGGTTTTAAGGGTTGGAAGACTGCAGGAGTCTTCCCATTAGCTGTACTTTAAGATGTTACTGAAATATCACTTATATCCCTAAATAAGGAAGTAGCAAATTATACAGGCATAGGTAATTTGGGCTAGATTTCTTAAGGACAGATATAAGAAATACCAACATAGTTTTTCCTTAATAACTCCTGTAATATTCCCTCCCTGAGGAGATGTCACCCTAACTGCTGTTAGGGGTTTTGGGCAAGGACTGTTTCTGGCTACTTCCGGCTGAAAAGGGACATCACGTGGGGAACAACAGCTAGGGCTCCTCCTGGGGTTGATCTAAGGGTCCTCGGAAGAATGGCACATCCATGTGTGGTTCGGTTTGCAGCACCATTTGGTTTGATTGCTTCTAGGCAAGAGGAAATGATTTGAGTTATAATATTGAGTATGCAAGGTCCAAATATTAATACAAGACATATAAGTAAGAGGGGGCTTAATAAAGGAGCCAACCAATTCCATAAAGAAGACTAGAATTCGTTAAAGAGGAATTGTAGCCACCCGGGGCTGAAGCCTGCATGTTCTTGTAGCCTCTTAATGATTTTGATTTGATCTTTAGGTAGCTCTAGATTTT
Source organism: Symphalangus syndactylus (assembly GCF_028878055.3). NCBI lineage: Eukaryota > Metazoa > Chordata > Mammalia > Primates > Hylobatidae > Symphalangus > Symphalangus syndactylus. The sequence goes on from NC_072428.2 coordinate 21,436,068, forward strand.
CCTCTGCTTTACTAGAGGTGTTAATCCAGAAGCAGCATGTTTTATTTTTAAGTGCACAGGTACCTCCTACTTCAGCTGTAAGGACGTCTAAGCCCCATCTATTCTGTGCTACTACTGAGGTGAAAGAGTCTGTAGATTGCTGTTGTGCCTCTATGGCACCTACAGTTGCCTTCCACCCTCGTTGCATCATAATAGAAATATTAAGTACTGATCTTTCAAGGAGAGGGATGCCCGTAATCCAGACTAGACCTCTGGCTGTAGAATTTCTCATTCATGGTTTTTCTAAGATGGGATTGTCATATGCATGCCCTCCCCAGTCTGCTCTTTCAGTTAAATCTCCCTATGAGGGCATAGAAATGATAGATCTCTTTCTCTGGCGTATTCAAGATAGTGTAGTCTGGAAAAGAGCCTCAATTAGGGATGACTCCCGATGATGCTGCCATCTTGGTAGAATTTAAAAATAATAAGTCAGGAACTAGTGCTACTATAGTACAAGTTCCCTTCCAATGCCTTGGGAGGATTAAATGTATCCAGGAGCCACAAAAAAAAATTAGCCCTGTTCCTTGAAGAGACGGTTCTAAGTTGTGGCTTGTGAGAGACACCGGCAGATTTTTCTGATATCTTAGAAGTTTCCCTTCTTTACATATAATAGGGGCATCCTTGGGATAAGGACATCCATATTTACAATATTTACGATGCCATTTGGAATTTGACATGCCAAGTGAGAAGCGTCCATCTGACAAACGGAGTTTCGAAAAATAGGGACATAATATGCCCTGGCCAGTATCTCATGATCCTGTGGAAAGGGCTGTCAGTCCAGATGCCTCCAGTTTGCCCACAGATCTGTAAGCAGCTACTATTAGCAAACATCATACAAGGGTCTGGAATTCCACGAGGGGGCATGTTCGGAAAGGCCCATCTGTTATTCTTTACAATATAGTCAAGGTGCTTACTTAGAGCATGCCACTCCCACCGGGGCTTCCAACCAGAATGAGAGGCTAGATTCTGAAAGCCCTCCAACTAGGGCTTCTGATCCTTTTAGATCACCCTTGTTGCACTCTCCTCCCTAAATATTTGAACTAACAGCAATTACAAGTGTGATGTTACAATATCTGAGATCTGCCAAGCAGGATCCTTCCTCGCTGCTTTTAAAGCAGGGGGAGGCATTTGCTGTTACTCAGTCTTGTCCCAGCCTGAGGATATGAAGCTTATCTTCAGGCAGAGTGTTCTCCGGCACTGAGAGCAGCATGTCCAATTTATGCCTGCTAGGTCTTTAAGGGTAAAGGTAAAGCCAATAAAGGGAATCCTAAGACAGTGAATTCTGGGTCATTGTAAGTTTCCTTAGCATCACTGAACTGAGCAAACCACTTAGGACAGACCCAACAATTAGTCTTGTCGTACAAATGGACCATGGCAGATATTGCAGGAGCTAAAGGGTGTGATGTATTACTAAGTCCGATAAAAAGTCTTAACAGACTGAGTGATAGTAAAACGCTCATGTTTACTTCCTTTTCATAACTGTTATTCCTGCTATGAGGATAATAATTAAGCAGAATGCTACAGTAATTGAGATTGTCTGTCTGATATTCCACCTGAGGTTGCTACAGCATATAGTCCTACTGCAAATAGTAGAGTGAGTAAAACAATTCCTGCAAGGGTGGCATAGTAAATAATTTCCATCAAGAAGAAGTTCTAATATTTGGCAGCGAATCTCAAAAGGAGAGGTGGAAATGGCAAGAAGTATTTGGTGAGGTAGGGGTGAGACTAAGATTAGTTTTCATTCAGTTATTTATCTTTTGTGATTTTCAGCTTAAGATCTCCTCTTTATTTACATTGATGTTCAGGGCGTTCCTCTGGGCCGTCAGGGGTTGCTCCCTCAGGTCTCCAGGCTTTGACTCCAATATAATGTATCCAGTAGTCGATTCCTGTAACTTTTATTGCCTAGGGGCTTGAAAGAAGAGCAGTATGAGGTCCTTCCCAGCTTGGGCCTAGGGAGGAAGAGAGAGAAGGGAGAGCCTTTACCAGTACCAAATCTCCTGGGTTAAACAGAGATGGTCCAGTTTCCTGGGGTTGGGCTTTTGCTAGTCGCTTCCTGTTGGAACTGAGCCAGAGAGCTTACATGCTTAACTAGCTCAGAGGTTTCCCAATCTAATAGAAAATCATTGGTAAGAAAAGGCCATCTGTACAGCATCTCAAAAGGACTAAGACCTAATTTTGAAGGGGTATTTCTTATTCGTTAAGGCCATGGGAAGAAGAGTGACCCAAGGAAGGTGAGTTTCTTGGGATAATTTTCGGAGGTGTCTCTTGATAATATCATTAGTTTTCTCCACCTTTCCTGAGAATTGGGGTCTCCAAGCACAATGGAGATGATATTCTATGCCTAGTGCTTTTGAGACCCCTTGTGTGACAGCTGCCTTAAATGAGGGCCCATTGTCACTTTGAAGGTACTTCGGTGGACCAAAGCAGGACGTTATTTCATTAACTAACATTTTTATTACCTCAGAGGCTCTTTGTGTATGGCATGGAAATGCTTCTACCCAGTTAGTGAAGGTGTCTACCCATACCAGCAGGTACTGAATGCCCTTTGTCTTTGACATGTGGGTGAAGTCTATTTGCCAGTCTTCCCCTGGATAACTTCCTGTTCTTTGGGTTTGAGGAGGAAGGAGTCACCTTTTCAGGGGATTATTTTTAAGACAGACTTCACAAGTATTAATAACTTGCTTGACTGTTTTTAGTAAGTTCTCTCCTGAAAACAATCCCTGGGCACGTTGATAAGTTTTATCCTTTCCCAAGTGAAAAGCTTGGTGAAGGATTTAAAGGATTTTCCATTGGCTGGAGGCTGGCGAGTGGTGTTTGCCATCCTCTGACTGTAGCCATCCTGAGGACTAAAAGCTATACCCTCGAGACGAAGTGGTCCATTCTATTTCTGTAGGGGAGTATTGAGGTTTAATTTCTCTTATGGAGCCTTCCCAGATTAGAGAGGTGTGAAGTGTGTTGATGTCTTGAGGCTTCCTTGCCACTGATTTAGCTGCCTGATCAGCTAATCTATATCCTTCGGCTACCTCATCTGTTCCCATTCTCAATGCATCACTGCTATTTATTGTGTAAGAAAAACTGAGGATAATAACCTGTTAATTTCCTGGTGATATTTTATAGGCGGTCCATTGGTGGTAAGGAAATGCCTTTCCTTCCAAATGGCAGCATGAGCATGGAGAAACAGGAAAGGTACTTGGAGTCAGTGTAAATGTTAGCTCTCTTTCCTTTGCTTAATTTGATTGCTTTTGTAAGAGCTATTAGCTCAGCTAATTGAGCACTTGTGCCTGGAGGGAGAGATGCACTTTTGATGATGTCATTTAGAGTGACCACTATGTATGCATATTCCTTGTTCTACAAAAGAGCTCCCATCTGTGGAGAGGGTCCAGTCTGAGTTTTCTAGGGAAGTTTCCCCAATATCTTCCCTTGCTGCATAGGTCTGTACTATGACTTGTTCATAATCATGCACAGGTTCCCCAGTTTCCTCGGGGAAGAAGGTGGCTGGATTTAGATGAGAACAAGTCTTTAATTGGATGTTGGAACCTTCTAACAGCAGGGCCTGATATGTAAGGAGTCGGCTGTTAGCCCAAAGGCTTCCCTGTAGAGTGCCGTAGTCCTGCCATGTTATGTGGGGTGTAAACAGTTAAATCATTTCCCAGGATTAGTTTGGAGGCTTCTGGGACCAGTAGAGCCACTGAGGCAATGGCTCGAAGACATGCCGGCCATCCTTTAGCCACCAAGTCAAGTTCCTTACTTAGGTAACCCATTGACTGTTGAGCTGGTCCTCGGGCCTGTGTTAAAACTCCCAGGGCCATTCTCTTCCTTTCTGATACATACAGATTGAAGGCCTTCCCTACAGGAAGGCTGAGGGCTGGTGCCTTGAGCAAGGCTTGCTTTAGCTGGCTGAAGGCCTTTTGAGCTTCAGGTTCCCAGGTTAAAAGATGAGTTTTAACTCCCTGAGTTTCTTTTATGAGGTTACATAATGGACAGGCTATTTCACATACCCAGGTATCCATAGTCTACAAAATCCTGTAATGCCCCAAAATCCTCTAGTTGCTTCAGGGTTTGGGGGCAAGGGAAGGAGGAAATAGGCTTAATCCTCTCTTCCCCTAATACTCTGGTCCCCTTGGACAGTACTAATCCTAGATACTTCACTCAGGTTTTGCAGAGCTGGGCCTTGGATTTTGAAACCTTATATTCTCTGTTGGCTAAGAAGTTGAGAAGAGCTTCGGTGCCTTCCTGAGAAGCTTCCTCAGTTGGGGCACAGAGCAGAATATCATCAACTAATGCAAGACCCTAACTTGAGGATGAGAGAACTCAGAAATGTCTTGTGACAGTGCCTGTCCAAACAGATGAGGACTATCTCAAAATCCCTGAGGCAGCACCGTCCATGTTAACTGGGCAGTCTGGACGGAGGGAATCTTCAAAGGCAAACAGGTGTTGAGAATCAGGATGTAATGGAATGCAGAAAAAGGCATCCTTTAAATCTAGGACTGTAAACATTTAGTTCCCTCAGGTAGTTGAGTTAACAGGATAGAGGGATTAGGTACCACTGGATGGATTGGAACTACAGCTTCATTAATGAGGCAAAGGTCCTGAACTAGTCTCCATTCCCCACTGGGTTTCTGCACTCCTAATATTGGGGTGTTGCAGGGACTATTAAAGGGTTTGAGGAGGCCCCGCATCTTTAGTTTATTAATAATGGCTTCTAGCCCTTTCCTAGCCTCTGGGCTTAGGGAATACTGTCTCTGGTTAGGAAAAGAAGTGGGATCATTAAGACAGATCTGGACTGGCCTAGTGGTTATAGCTCGACCTATCCTTCCTTGAGTTGCCCACACTTGTAGTTTAATGTTAGCTTCCATCGGGGGAGACAAAGAGTTTGTCCTGGGGCTGTATGGATGCTGGCCCCCATGCAAGCTAGACTATCTCTCCCTAATAAAGGAGCAGGACTTTAAGCCATGATTTTAAAAGCATGTGTAAATAGTAGGTCCCCCCATCTGCAGGTAAGAGGTTGAGAAAAATAATCAGGTTAGAATTTTTCCTGAGACGCCCCTTATAGTCATACTATGAGAAGAGGGGAGGCCTGGATTAGAGGAGAAGAGAGAGACTGGCTCCAGTATCCAGAAGGAGATCTACCTTCCTTCCTTTGATTTCCAGAATCACCCAAGGTTCCTGTGCTGTAATGGCAGTCTGAGTCGCTGGAGCTAGGGGTTTGAGCCCCGGGACCCATCAGTCCTGCTGGACCATCTGTGAGACTGGTTCTGAACCCAGTGACCTCCATCTCTGGGGGCAGATCTGTCTCCAGTGGTCTCCGCCACAGGCTGGACAGGGTCGAGGTGGCTTTGTCTTGCTACCTGGACGTTCTTTCTTAAAATGCCCTGATTTGCCACATCGATAACAGCTGGTGGATGCACCTTGGGGATTCTGGACTTTGCAAGCTTGCACCACTGCTACTAGAGCCTCTGTTGTTTTCCTGTATTTTCATTTCCCTTTATTGGGCTTCCTCCTGATCCCTATTGTAAAAGACCAAAGTGGCTTTCTCAGGAGGTTTTCTAGGGTACTATCTGGCCCTATAGCTTGCTTTTATAGTTTCCTTTTAATATTGGGAGCTACCTGTGTAATAAACTTGTCCTTGAGAATGAGCTGTCCCTTGATTGAATCGGGATAAATAGGTATGTTTTATTAGTGCCTCAGCCTTTCCATAAAGGCTGTGGGATTCTTATCTGGTCTTTGGTCTATCGTGGACAGTTTAGAGTAATTGAGAGGTTTGGCCCTGGTTTTCCATGGGCCGTCTAATACACACCTTAAAGGTGCTTCCTTTTCCATTCATTTCCTGAGTTACTGGGGTTCCAGTCAGGGTTGTCTACCAGAACTGCTTCCCTTCCTAGTAGGAATGGAGTTTCCACTTCTTCCTCACCTTCCCTATCTCCTCTTTGTCTCCTTGGTCTGCTACAGGAGGCATGTTGCTTATCTCCATATTTTTCTGCTTCCTGCAGAACTTCCTGCTTTTCAGCTTCAGTGAGGGTCTGACATAGCAGCAACGTAACATCCCTCTATGTGAGGTCAAATACCTGAGTTAAATTTTGGAAAATTTCTGTATACCTACCTGGGTTGTCAGAAAATCAGCCCAAGTCTCCCTTTATTTGCTTAAGGTCCTGTAATGAAAGGGGAACTTGAACCCTCATGGCACCATTCCTGTTAAGCATTTCCTGCAGAGGTAAGAGTGAAATGGGGACAGTAGGATATACTGGAAATGGTGGAGCTGGAGGAGCTGATGGTACAATTGGAGGGAGACTGGAAAGATTGGGACATTCAATAGCTGTCTCAGATTGCTCCTTTGGAACCTGCGTTAGCTCTGGGGAAGGCCTATGGGCTTGCCTGCTGTGGCTGGTAAAAGAACTGGGTCAGTTGTGCAGAACTTGTAAAGGTCTGGGTTTCACAGGGCAAAGGAAGTCTATACATAGGGGACCTCAGTCCATTTGCCCTTCTGTCTATAGAAAAGATCTAACTGTTGAATGATATTAAAATCAAGGCTCCACCAAGCAGGCCAGATTTGTCTGTCTTCAAGATGGTAAGAAGGCCATGCCCTTGTGCAGTGGACTATGAGGCACTTTTTCTTCAAAGTCTCAGGGTTGAAGCAGTCCCAGTGTTTTAAAATCCACTCCAGGGGACTGCATGCTGAAGATGATCTGTTACCCATTTAGAAAGAGAATTGAGAATAAAAGTGTCCTTTTAGTCTCCTTCCTTTCTGTATATGACCCAGGGTGGAGAAGAAAACAGTGGGGGCGTCCCCCAACTATTTTCCCTCCCTGGTTCCTGGGTCCCACCTCCCTGTTAAATGTGCTGCCCATGACTGTAGGTATGACCCTCCAAGCCATGGCACCAGAGGAACTAGACTTTTGGGCCTAGTCACACTTCCCCAAGCAGCCCTAGTCCTCTGCTTATTATTTCCCTTTGACCTCCTAGACTTGGGCAACCTGTGTACCTCCCTAAAAAAAAAATAGATCTCAAGAAAAACTACGTAATTGGGCAAGGCCCCTTTAATGGAGGGGGTATGCTAGATTGAACTCTATATCCTGCTATTATGGCCCATGCTAAAGCATTTACCCTTAGAAAAATGGTTCCGGTTAACTTCTGGACTTAAAATCTCCTTACTAGTTCAGTACTACCTTAATCAGAGACAGAATCGGTGCCTTAAAGGAACATAGGAACCAAATGGCCATTTTCCTGCTGATGGGACAATATCAAGACTAAAATTTGGCCACAGAAGACATTTAACTCCTATCTGTTGAAAGCAGAATTTTCCTGTTCACGGAAGAGGCTTAGAGCCCCATTTCTAGTGGTGCAATAGGAAGCTGCAGTGTTACCATAAAAGAAAAAAAAATGTGCCTCATGAAGAGGATTTCTGTTTCCACTAGGTGGCACTGTTGGTTTAGAAATACTACTTGCTCGTGGCCGGGCTCAGTGGCTCACACCTGTAATCCCAGCACTTTGGGAGGCCGAGGCAGGTGGATCACGAGGTCAGGAGATCGAGACCATCCTGGCTAACACGGTGAAACCCCCGTCTCTACTAAAAATACAATTAGCCGGGAGCGGTGGCGGGTGCCTGTATTCCCAGCTACTCGGGAGGCTGAGGCAGGAGAATGGCGTGATCCCGGGAGGCGGAGCTTGCAGTGAGCCCCGATCGTGCTGCTGCACTCCAGCCTGGGAGAAAGAGCGAGATTCAAAAAAAAAAAAAAAAAGAAAGAAATACTATGTGCTTGCCAGAGAAGCAGTAGAGAGACCTGGAAATGCCATGCACTCACTAGACCAAGGGCGGGGGGTGGGGGGAGAGGGAGATGGAGGGGGAGGGGGAGAGGCACAGGCTGTGGATAGAAAAAGAGGGAAAGTTTTGTGACAGGAGAGAGAGAGAGAGAGAGAGAGAGAGACCGTGGCTAGAAGAGGAAAGTTTTGTGACAGAATAGAGAGAGAGAGAGAGACCTTGGATAGAAAAAGAAGGAAAATTTTGTGACAGGATAGCTGGGGATTCTCTGCCAAAACCTGAAATGGACTGTTGGAGGCTGGGTCCGATCCAGAGGCCTTTGAATAACGCCAGGGTGTGTCCTGGCCAGAACTTTCCCAGCCTCACGCAATGGTAAGGTTTCCCCGTGAAAGGAAACTGATTCAAAACACGGCCAACACTCCCAATGACCCGTGGGTATTGGGAGGGTTCTTCATATTCTCACCAGCAAGCCTAACATCTGAGGCCTTAGAATGGCAGTCATGATAAGCATTTTTTAACCAGCTGAAGAATGCCTGTTGATTGATTTGATTTGATTTTAAAATAGAGGCCAAGAGCCCCTCAGAATGATAGAACAGATTTTAAGCTTGCTCCTATACTCACCATCCGATGAATGTTGTACCTTGGATTCTTGGCCAACGCACCAAAATGATATGGCTCTGGTAACTGAAGGAACACGAGGGCCCTTTGTCTCGCACCAATTTAGATAAATAACACGGACACACATGGAGTGGTTTTAAGGAATGGAGAGTTTAATAGGCAAGAAAGAAGAAGGAAGCTCCCCTGTACAGAGATGGAGGGTGGCTCCAAGCAGAGAGAGAAAACCCCAAGTGCAGCGGGAAAACAGTCGGTTCTATTAGGAGGCTGGAGGAGGTGGTGTCTGGTTTTCATAGGGCCCAGGGGATTGGTTTGACCAAGTATGTCATTCACGTAGCCCACGAAAAAACTAGCCCCCCACCCTAGCCTTTTAATATTCAAATACAGGACACCATGATGTTCTGCACAGGTGAAGATATCTGGGGTGGCCATGATGCTTGACACACGTGGTGACAAGAGGAGGGTGGGAATCACCATATTGGATGGACCCAGTTTCTAATGGCTGGCATTTGCACATCAAAGCTTGCCAGCCTGGCCCTTTAAGCCACTTTTCTGCTAGAAAAGAAATGTTTTTGGAGCTGCATTATTAAAAGAAACAAAAAACCTTACCAAGCTGCATTATTAAAAGAAAACAAAACCTTACCAACCTTACCCTCTCTGCCTAAAATAATTTCTTAATAACTCCTATAATAGTTTTGCTATTTTAATTCAAGAATTTTCAGCTCTTTAAAATGAAAAGGAAACTACATTGACTGTGTCAGATTTTGTGCTGATTGCATTATGTCCATTGTATCTCATTTTAATCTTCACAGCATTTTCATTGTATGGATAAGTAAACTGACACCCAAAGTCATGTAGGCAATAAATCCAGTAGTGTGGATTTGACTTTTAAGTCAGCTAACTCCAAGTCTAAGTTGAATCAGAACTTTTAGAAATTTCTAGATTCTCATGTTTTTAATTTTGTATTTTGAAGGTTACTCCATTAGTCATCATTTGTAATACTTAAAATGAGTAAGTAGAACATTAGCACTAAATCTGGGGAAAAACACCACAATTTCAAGTATTTAGTTAAGTAGCTGAGAATTCAGCCTGTTAAATAATGATCCCTTTTTGAACTCAAAGATGTTTTTCCCCCTTTATCCAGTGACCGGATCTGTAAAGGCATGCTTCCTTGTTGTGATTTTCTCCACAGTGAATCTCATTTTGTTCACTGTTACCTTGAAGGTAGACCTCATTGGGGTCTCCAGTTTATGTGGGGATTTTTCATTAGGTTCCCTGGAATTGATCAGGCCCTGGGTTTTATCTCATGCTTCTAGTGGCTTACATGGCTATCAAAATTGAAGCTCAAGGTCACCAGAGTTTTGCAGTATCTTCAGGAACATTCTGGCTTTGGAGCTCACTTCTCTCCCAGGTAGTCTCATTCTCATTATTTGTTGTTGTTGTTGTTGCTTATTATACTTTTAAGTTCTGGGATACATCTGCAGAACATGCAGGTTTGTTACATAGGTATACACGTGCCATGGTGGTTTGCTGCACCCCTCAACTCATCGTCTATGTTAGGTATTTCTCCTAATGCTATCCCTTCTCTAGCCCCCCATCTGCTGACAGGCCCTGGTGTGTGATGTTCCCTTCCTTGTGTCCATGTGTTCTCATTGTTCAACTCCCATTTATGAGTGAGAACATGTGGTGTTTGGTTTTCTGTTCCTGTGTTAGTTTGCTGAGAATGATGGTTTCCAGCTTCATCCATGTCCCTGCAAAGGACGTGAACTCATCCTTTTTTATGGCTGCATAGTATTCCATTGTGTATATGTGTCACATTTTCTTTGTCCGGTCTATCATTGATGGGTATTTGGGTTGGTTCCAAGTCTTTGCTATTGTGAATAGTGCTGCAGTAAACATACGTATGTGTCTTTATAGTAGAATCCCAGTAATGGGATTGCTAGGTCAAATGGTATTTCTGGTTCTAGATCCTTGAGGAATTGCCACACTGTCTTCCACAATGGTCGAACTAATTTACACTCCCACCAACAGTGTAAAAGCATTCCTGTTTCTCCACATCCTCTCCAGCATCTGTTTCCTGACTTTTTAATGATCGCCATTCTAACTGGTGTGAGAGTCTCATTCTCATTTTTTATGGCCCCTGTGAAACTTTACTTTCTTGCCAGCTCAACAACTTATTTTGAAATATTTTTAAAAATAATTTATTCAGCATTTGTACTTATTTTTAAGGTAAGGATTGTATATTATACTGCCCAAAATGGAATTCATTGTATTTCTTCTTTATTTGTTTATTTTTTTGTTTTTGTTAATTTAAACCACAAAAAAGCAGGAGAAAATGGTGTGGACTTTTTTTTCTAAAGAAGTAATCATTGGACTTATAAAAATAAGGCTTGATATTTATCTATCTGTCTGTATACACACACATACACTCATAAACACGTATCTTCATAAAATGGGTTAAGCAAGTATTAATTGAGATTGTTTCTTAGTGTTTTTTGTAATTTGCTTCACTTTGTTTTCTATAATGAGTATATATTGCTTTTTCAATAAGAGAAACTAAAATCATTATGGGAAAAAGGACTTTTTTGGAATAAAAATACATACAGTTGAACCAACACACAGTGTGTGTTGAACATGTAACTATCATAATATCTCATGTATATATCATCAAGCCTAGTTAAATAAGGTGTTTTGTGTAAATAAATCTTCTGGACAGACTGTTCCTTCAGCATGAGATTCTATTTCCTTTCAGCCATTTCAGTTGATGCTTTGTAATGTATACTAGGCATCTCCCCACCTTGTTTTTGCAGCCTGTTCCTTAGTGTTGGACTATATGGCCCTATACTGAATAATCCCCGGTTGCCAAATAATGTAGTAGATCCACTTTCCAAACATTAAAAACAAAGTATGTTTGTAATAGTTTTTTCCCTCACTGTACTCTTTCTATAGTATGTTTTCTTAAACTTTCTTAAATTGGCTTCTCATTAGAAACACCAGCTGGAATAGTTACTTGATAAAATGATGTCTGTTTTAAAAATCATTACCTTCTTTTTAAGGACAAGGAGCATCCAAGATACCTGATTCCAGAACTTTGCAAACAGTTTTACCATTTGGGCTGGGTCACTGGGACTGGAGGAGGAATTAGCTTGAAGCATGGGTAAGTTTCTGGCAGTCTTTATTACTGGGAACTCTCCATTTGAGTAGACCACAGCAAGTCTAATGTGTTATATCCAAAGAACGACTGATGATCAGTTTTATGTGATACTGAAGGTCTTTAGTTTCCAAATGGACAAGTGGACATTTGTGTAACTGAGTGGAAGCAATGTACAAAAGCTGCAGATATGTCAAATACCTAAAGACTGAAGAACCACAATTTCAAATCACAATAACTTAGTCCTCAGTTTTTGAGTACCAGAGTTAAATAACATGCTACCAAGTATGTTCATATACCTGACATTCTAGAGGATCCTCTCTAGGTAGTTAGGATTTGTTTCAAAGGTTCAGGCACTTTGGTTTTTGAAACAGAGTCTTGCTCTGTCACCCAGGCTGGAGTGCAGTGGGGCAATCATGGCTCACTGCAGCCTTGACTTCCCAGGCTTAAACAATCCTCCTACCTCATCCTCCTGGGTAGCTGGGACTACAGGCATGTGCCACCACACCTGGCTAATGTTTTCTGCTTTTTTTTTTTTTTTTTTTTTTTTGGTGGAGACTGGGTCTCACTAAGTTGCGTGGGCTGGTCTTGAACTCCTAGGCTCAAGCAACCCACCTGCCTTGGCCTCCCAGATACATATTTCAAAGTCACTTAAATCAGCTGACTAATCATTAAAAATCCTAATAATTATTTTTTATTGAATCAAAAGAAAGGCAGTATGCTTTCTAAGTACCTGTATCATTAATGAATATAGCGCCTGCTAATCTGTATTCCTCAGAGGACAAAACAAGATGTACTGGACTTAAATTGAAGCAGAAAGGATAAATAGTATTCAATTGCTCATTGTATTTATTTAGTGTAATTTATTCAAGAAGATGAAGAAATAAAGTAAGTATTAGTAACTGTTAGTAAGAAGTAACTTGCTATCAATGAAATTAAGATTATAGAATCTCATTCAAGGATTTCCAATACAGGATTAATCTTTGTTTCCTCCTGAAATGTGTTAGGAATATTATTGTCTGGAAGCTGTGTGTTAAATTGAGTGATGTTGATTTATTACTTCATTCTAATTCCCTTTCTTTAACAAAATTGGATTATTAAAGTGTTTATGTGCTGTTAAATACATATAGTCATGCCCCCAAGGAGGCTGCATTGCATATTAAGGAATTGAATGTAAAATATAATCAGAACATTTGGAACAAAAGGGATTCTATGGTATACCACAAGATGATGCCATTATAATTTTATCTGCTTTAAATTACTGAGTTAACTCATGAAATTTTCATTGAACATTGGGAAATGACAAGAGGTTCCTCCATTAACAACTGGCACAGTTAGGGATAAAAGTTTGCTCTCAGTCTAGTAAGATTATGTTCCACATGGTAGATCAATAAATCCATCTGTGCCTCCTCTCTTACCATCAGCCTAGTTGCTAATGTGTAAATACAGCATTGCTCAAGCTTTCACATTTTGCCAAAACTTTCAAGATGGCCTATTCACAGCAAATCCTATGATAACAACATTTATTCTTGTTTCATGTATCCATTTAGAAATTGAGTCCCAGTAATACAGTTTCCCAACTGTATTATTTATGATAAATCATATTCTAAATGCTATCTTTAGTTAACTGCTTTTTATTTGCATGTTCAGAAATAGTTTGTGTATGTATAAAATAAAGCTTTCCACCAAATGAGCTAAAATAACCATTTCCAACTGGCTCTTTAAAAAAACTAGCAAAGTTAAAAATAGGTGAATGCAGGATTCAAGATGAAATTTTTTTGATCAAAAAGACATAAAGGACCATGTTCTTTCTAGTAGAATTTTACTAACCCATGCACTACCATTTTATGTGACCACTATAAACCACTCATTGGTGCATCTTTTAAAATTAAATGGGCTTTTATAGCACTACAATCAGCTCATAGGAAATTTTCATCATATATGTGAAATGCTTTATCCTCAGTTCTTAATGGGTATGGAGGTCATGGAAGGAAAGAGCCACAGTCACATGGCACTGTATTTGGAATCTTATTAAATTTGTGCTTTACATAGTAAAATGAATATTTTGTAGTAAAATGTTGGTTTTTTTCCCTAATATTTAAATGACTTAATAAGTCACTAGCGTTATCAGCAATACTGTTCTCATGTTGTTAGTGAAAGTTTGGCTCTTTGATGCTTAGGGCAAATAAATTTGGAATAAAGTGCAAACCCAATAAATTATGTTTCCAGAATAATACAGACAATAAGCTCTTTGGGAACATAAAATGATTTACTGATTCCAAGGTTTGACTGGACCATTCCAGCTTATGCTACAAGTGTGTGGTACCAAAAATTAAGTCAGAAGAAGGAAATAAATGACCAAGAAAATAATAGTAATCAAGGCAATTCCAGGATACTCAATAGCTACTGTATTTAGGTTGGGTCCCTATCATTCAAATTTATAATTTCCTATTTTTACAGAGTAAGATTGACAAGTGTCACAGAGACTGATCCTGTTGCATGTGATTAGCACTACAATTAATGAAGTCATCTTGTAGACAAAATAATTGAGGCACTATAAGATTTAAATTATTTTTTAACTGACCAGAAAGCAAATAAAAATAGAAGTAACTGAACATAGATGTATTTTGACCTCTTGGGGTTTGGCCCTTGCTTACCACAGTGAAAATGCAGGAGTACAGAGAAGTATATTCCAAAATTTAGTAACTTGAAATTCAAAATGCTTTCTGTTTGTGGCTTAAAGTACCAAGTAGATATTTCACTTTAATATTTGGCATGTTTCTATTCTAAAAAGCTCTGTCATTTTTATATTTTTATCCAGATATCTCTTTCTTTGTAGGTGTAAATATATTTTTCTAAAACATTTGGCTAATCTTTTAATTACCCAAAGTTCATCAAAGTCTAAATTAATTTCCATTTTACAAAGAAATTTAGAACATACCAAGTCACTTGAATAAACAGAGTACCCTTGGTTTTCCTACTTTATAGATGGGTTTTACTTACCAGTAGAGCATTTTGTACTTTAATTGAGTCTATTTCCAGGACTGCATAAATTTCTCCCCACATAAGAAGACCCACAAGTCCACTTATCTGTGGGGTGAGTGGACCATGTACCATCCTAGAGCTTCTTCCACGTTACACAAGGACACAAGATTTGGATCACTGGTATTCACAAAGAGCCCTTGTTAATAGTATGATCCCAACCCATTCTCACTGGTTGCAGAGGAATGTCCCTTTATGTTATCCTTATGTCACAGAACTCGGAAACAATAGCCACTTCATGAAAGCGAATGCTTGCATGCAGCTTACAGTGCATTGGATTTCCACTCACATTATCAGACATTGGTTTTCTAGACTTTATCAATGGAACCTTAAAGAAACTTTGATTTCACCTTACATTTTTATCGGTTCCAAGCCTACAGGTTTATTAGTAACCTGAACTTCAGAAGCTTGATATATAGGCCATCATCCTCATTTACACTATGAAATGTTTGATATTTGTTCAATATCCCTATGTCTGTGCCTTACTAGCAGAAACTAGAGCATGCAGGTACTAGCATTTTCTTGGTTTGCATATATGCGGTGGCTCATTAATACTCTGTGGCAGCAACTGAAACTGGTAAGTTATCAAAGATATCCAACGAGAAGAGAAAAAACCTGATACGTGAGCCAAGGGATGTTTGTTTAGTTGTTGTTGAGGGTGGAGGGAATTTAGAGAAGATTTGAAATTAATTTCCAAATCAAATTTGAGAGCACCTTGTGGTAAATGGTAGGCTATAGCATCTCCCTTAGTCCAACATCCTGTAACAAAGAGATCTTCACATGTAGCCATTCTGATATTTTGAACTCTTTGTAGTTGTTTTAGCTTTATTACTAAATTTTTTTCCAAGATATGTATGCTTTTCAAATGGCAAGCATGTGATTCTATCCAAAAAGTAGTCCAGCGTTGATACAGTAATTTAAGAAACTGTCCAGCAGAGGTCTCTGAACTTCATAGTTTAATAAGAGCATTTCAAACAATAAATCAAACCTGATTCTTTGCATGATGGAAATATACTTCTATTGAGCATATTTTCCAGATTGGATTTTAGAATAACTGTATTTCACATAGGTTAAACTCTGCTTATTCATGTTTAAAGATGCTGAAGACTTATGTTTTCGGATTTTTATTCCCCTAACTGGATAAAAGCCTGGTTACCACCAACTTTGCACTATAAAAAGAATAAATATATATGAAACGTAGAAGACAAAAGCAACAACTAATATTCTACTATGCCACCAGCACTACAAAGGCATTGATGTAGTTTGGCTTTCTTTCTATGCAGCCAAAATCCATAATTAAATCAAGCAACTGGCTGTATTGCTTGATTTATAAAGAACATGCATGATTGGACTGCAAACTTTTCTTTGTGCAAAAGCAGGAAATAAACAAATACCAATTTGTATGTTTTGTGTTGCCAGCGATGAAATCTACATTGCTCCTTCAGGAGTGCAAAAGGAACGAATTCAGGTACGGTAATGGGATTCTTTAACCTCAGTGTCTTTTCTTCTTAATTACTGTTTTATGAAATGGAATTAATTTTAAGAGAAAACGTTCATTTTATCACAACAATTTGAATAACTAATCAGCAAACATTTATTGAGTAATTATTAAATGTTTTTTAAGGTGGTAGATATCTTCCATACAACCGGTGTGTGTTTTGAAATCTCATTCAACCTATAGGGGGCAAAAGTGAATAGTGCAATCTTAAATCACAGTAAAGAGCAATGATAACTTTGCAGCTTTATAACACTACGATCTTTATCAGGCAGGTGGAATAATCAGATTGATGGTCTCAGATGAACCAAATTAATTCATATTTCCTAATATCAAAGTTATTCTAATTTCAAGATTTCAAGTTATGAAACTTTATTTCAAATTTTGAGAAGTCTTATTCTGTGTTAATGCCGGAACAATACCCCAAATCTAGTTAAAGCAAACACATAATTATTTAACTTCTAATACAAGAAAAAAGAAAAGCTGCTTTATTAATAAAACATGTATATTGTAGTTTTTAAATAAATCTTGGCAGATAAAAGCTGCAGATCAGAAATATGCATGCATTACTCTATGTGGATCAGATACCCATCAATAGTAGACTGGCTAAAGAAAATGTGGTACATATATGCCATGGATTAGTATGCAGCCATAATAAAGAACAAGATCACATCCTTTGCAGCAACATGAGTGGAGCTGGAAACCATTATCCTAAGTGAATTAATGCAGGAACGGAAAAATCAAATACCACATGTTCTCACTTACAGTGGGAGCTAAACATTGAGTACATACAGTCACAAAGAAGGGAGCAATACACACTGGGACCCACTTGAGGGTGGAGGGTGGGAGGAAGGTGAGGATGGAAAAACTGCTGTCAGTTACTATGCTTATTACATGTGTGACAAAATAATCTGTACACCAGACCCTTGTAACATGCAATTTACCTATGTAACAAACCTCCACATGTACCCCTGGACCTAAAATAAAAGTTAAAAAAAAAGAAAAACCTGTAGATCTACTTAATTTCTTAAGCTTTGAGAAGAATATACCTTATTGAAATTAACCGTTCTGAGCACCAGCTAAATTTCTCAAGGGTTAGAAAATTTTACACAAAATTTTGCTTTTGTCTTACAAAATGTGGGGAAAAAAATTTTAACACCCATCTTTGGAATGTTGATTTCTTTATATAGGCTTTCTGAAATACAGTTGTGAAATTATAGGGCAAAGTTGAGAAGCTAAATTGTTGAAATGACAGCAGTAACATCATTACATAAATAGTAATTTTCCATATCATTTTTTGTCTTCAAATTTTTTTTAATTTTTGGGATTTGTATTAAACTTTTGAGAATATTTTCACTAGTAGAAATCACTTTTTTATTTCTCAATACTGCTAAATTATTTTGAGAAACTATAATTATATATTTAAAATGTAAGTTAAATATATACATATATTAGCACTCTATGTATATGTATACTATATATATACATAAGTATGTATACTATAGATAAACTTTATTGTATTCTTATGTATATGTACACAAGAAAAGGAACATTTCTAATTGATATTTTGCAAGCCTTCTTTTTTTCTTTTTTTCCCTCTATAAATAGCCTGAAGACATGTTTGTGTGTGATATAAATGAAAAGGACATAAGTGGACCTTCGCCATCTAAGAAGCTAAAGAAAAGCCAGTGTACTCCTCTTTTCATGAATGCTTACACAATGAGAGGTATGCAGAAAATATATTCAACATAAAGAATATTTGCAGAGTAGGCTCCTCTGAATAATGGTAATTATTATTTCAGTTAACATTTCTTGGATACCCACCATGTGCAAGAACTTTAAGTGCATGAACTTACTCAGTTCTCACATCAACCTATGAGGAAGGTCCATTATTCCACTTACCCTCCTGCCTACCACCAACTTATTCCATGCCAGGAAAAATAAGCCCATAACCATATGTAAATATATGTATAACTATATGGACTTTTTTTTCTTTAAAAGCTGTAATTCAGTCTTCATTGAGCATGCGGCTTTCTTCTTCCTCCTTCAGGAGCAGGTGCAGTGATTCATACCCACTCTAAAGCTGCTGTGATGGCCACCCTTCTCTTTCCAGGACGGGAGTTTAAAATTACACATCAAGAGATGATAAAAGGAATAAAGAAATGTACTTCTGGAGGGTATTATAGGTATTTTTTTTTCCTTTTTCTTAAATAATTTGAAAAGAATTCTTCCTTCTCTTTGATAAATAGAATACTGATCATTTTATGTGCATAATGAGATGTCGTGAGATCTGTGTTAAGTAATACTCTATTTAATATTACACTTCCAGACCTATTCTCATGACACAAATGGGATGTCTTCCCTCCTCTCCCGCCCCTACCCCAGCCATGGTAAATTATTAGCAATATGAATAATGAAATGTTTGTTTAAGTAAACTGAAAAAAGTCTTGACTGAGATCTCTATCGTGATGGAAAGACTATGTTCCTGTATTGAGGCAGCCAAAGATATCTTCACCTTCACTTTGTCTTCAGAAATTTGAGCAGTGACTAAAGTTTATACTTCATGATGATTTAATTTAGTATTTCTGGAATATTTTCATATTTATGTAAGTTTTTTTAATAAAGTAGATCTCTATATTTTTAGAATTTTTCAGTGTGGAAGGTGATATGGATAGTAAGTATAGATTACCATTCTAGATCAGTTTAAATAAATTCATCAGTCCACAAAAGTGTAGTAATTCTTCATAATTCTAGAATATAATGGCATGAAGAAACATGTTCTTAGTGTTCAGGGACAAGCTAAGCATTTCGTTTGAGTTTATTAGCATTCTCATTCCTGAACCTTCACTCTTAATTTCCTAAAGGTCTTGATTCTACCTTGCCTTGTTTAGAGGAAAACGGTGCCAGTTTTACTAAAGTGTTATTACCACAATATCATATTCTTACTGCATGTAATGGAATGTACATGTTTAAACTAGTGCACTGAGAAATTGATTTGATTTCAGTTAATATTTATTGTGTGCTTAAAGCATTCCTCAGGACTGTGAAACACCTATTTACAAAAGTTAAATATTTTAATTAAGAGAAGTGTACATACTGAAGAAAGTAGAGCCCCAGATCGCCTCTTCCATATCTGGGGCTGAAGGAGAGGCCTTATGGGTGCTGTCAGTTTCATATGAATTTTATTTGTTTTGGTGAATAAATAAAAATAGGTCAGAAGAATCAGTTTTTCTGAAAAGAGGGAAAAGGTAAGATAGAGGAACAGGGCACAAGAGAGAGTCTTTGCAATTTTGTGGCGAGGCCAAGCATGGTGGCTCTTTGCAATTCTGTTGGAGCCTAGCTGGGAAACGAGTAATAGAGTCATTATCACAGCTCAGGAGACAGTTTTATTTTATCTGAATTTGAAGAGAATCCTGAGTCTAGTCAAAAGGAAGGCAATGAAAGCTGGATGAGGTAAGAAAGGATGGAGTTTAAAATTCTCCACTGTATTTTTTTTAAGTTTGTCTTTTATATAAAGAATAACTTTAAAATACAGTCAGTTGTCACTGTGGATGGGGATATGTTCTGCGAAATGTGTCACTTGGTGATTTCATCATTGTGTGAACAGCAGAGTGTGCATACACAAACGTAGATGGTATAGCCTACTGCACACCCAGGGTATATGGTATAGCCTAATGCTCCTAGGCTACAAGCCTGCATAGCAGGTTACTGTACAAAGTACTGTAGGCAGTTGCAACACAATGGTAGGTGTTTGTGTATCTAAACATAGAAAAGGTTCGGTAAAAAAAAAAATATGATGTAAAAGGTAAAAAGTGGCACACCTGTCTAAGGCCCTGACTATGAACGGAGCTTGCAGAACTGGAAGTTGTTCTGGGTGAATCAGTAAGTGAGTGGTGAGTAAATGTGAAGGCCTAGGACATTACACTACTATAGACTTTATAAGCATTGTACGTTTAGGCTACATGAAATTTATTGAAAACGTTTCTTAATAATAACCTCAGCTTACTGTAACTTTTTTAGTTTATCAAGCTTTTACTTTTTTTTTTTAACTTTTGGACTCTTGTAATAGTACCTTAAAACACACATTGTACAGCTATACAAAAATATTTTCTTTATATCCTTATTCTATAAGATTTTTTCTATTTTAATTTTTTTAACTTTTAAAATTTTTTTTGTTAAAATCTGAGACACAAACACATGTATTAGCCTAGGTGTACACAGGGTCAGGGTCATCAATGTCACTGCCTTCCACCTCCACACCTTGTCTCACTGGAAGGTCTTCAGGGGCAAGTAACATGCATGGAGCTGTCATCTCCTGTGATAACAGTGCCTTCTTCCGGAATACCTCCTGAAGGACCTGCCTGAGGCTGCTTTACAGTTAACTTTTTAAAAACCATGTAAGTAGAAGGAGTACACCCTAAAATAGTGTTTTAAAATTATAGTGTAATAAATACATAAACTACTAACATAGTCATTTATTATCATTATCACGTATTACATACTGTAATAATTGTGTATGCTGTACTTTTATACAGCTAGCAGCACAGTAGGTTTGTTTACACCAGCATCACCACAGACATTTGCATAATATGTTGTGCTGTAACCTTATGACAGCTATGCAGTCATTAGGCGATAGGAGTTGTTGGGAGCCGAAAGGCCAAAGGGATCGTGATCAACTCAGCATTCCACTGGAGGCTATATGATCAAACAGCAAACTGTTTATCATGAATGCAGGATGTGAGCAAACTCACACTGCGCCTGCCACCAAAAGGTTTGCTGAGGGACATCACTCCCTGGCACCGGGCTCCTTGAAGTTATCTATTGAGAAATCTAGTGCTTATTGTTCAAAGGATGCAGTCTCACAAGCCTGCTGTGAACCAAAACAGCCAACTGACAATTGCCCGACAGTCGCCCCCCCATTTCTCGTTATCTCTTTTACCAATAAATACGGAGGGCTGTGTACAGCTTGGGGCCCTTGTCCACTAGAGGCAAGGTGCCCTGACCCCTTCTTCCAAACGTACTCTCTTGTCTTTATCTTTTATTCCCACGTTCGCTCCCTTTATTCAGTCCACCAGGTCCGTGCAGGTTAGAAGGAGTTTTTCAGCTCCATTATAATCTTACAGGACCACCATCATATCTGTGGTCTGACACTGACAGAAACGTGGTTTCTGTCATAACTGTACTAGTTCTTACCAGGGAAGGTTAACATATGTATCTGTACAATGTATACCTATATATACATGTAAAGTGGGAGGATTGTAAAGTGGGAGGATTGGCTTGAATTCATTTTCAGGTCTTATTTTGCTGTGAAATTATTTTGCTCCTGGAAATATTTCTGACTATTGAGTGCATGCTAGAGAAAAATATAAGTTTGTGGTTCTCTTGGCCGATATTAGGAAAGATGTGAGACTAGCAATTCATTGCTTCAATATTTAAGGATACTTTTTTCTTTTTTCTTTTTTTTTTTTTTTTTTTGAGACTAAGTCTGGCTCTGTCGCCCAGGCTAGAGTGTAGTGGCTCGATCTCGGCTCATGCAACCTCCGCCTCCCAGGCTCAAGCCATTCTCTCACCTCAGTCTTCCAAGTAGCTGGGACTACAGGCATGCACCACCATACCTGGCTGATTTTTGTATTTTTTGTACAGACAGGGTTTCACCATGTTGGCCAGGCTGGTTTTGAATTCATGAGCTCAAGCAGTCCACCTGCCTTGGCTTCCCAAAGTGCTGGGATTATAGCCATGAGCCATTGCACCCAACCATAGTTAAGGATATTCTATAATTACCTCTGCTTTACTTAAGTAATGGGCAACGCTATACTCTTAATGATAATGGTTGGCCAAGTTATCAGTCACATGATGACTACTTAGTCTGTGCTTGCCCTACAGTAGCAATTTCTGAATACTTTAGCTAGAATTTTTTTTTTCAAGTTTTAGCACTACTGAAATAGTGAAAAAGCAGATGTTACATTAACAAGAGAAATTCATGTAAAAAGGAAAGCTTGTCTGAGTTTTATAGGTTATAAATGACTTCAAGAATAGACTTAATTTTGCCAGTGACAATTATGTGTTTAAATATTACATTCTGATTTCATCACATGTATTTCCTGAGAGGAAAGTGGAAGTAAAAGAAGTTCTAATGCTACAGATTTGAGAATGTTCTGAAAGCGTCATACCTTTAATAGTTATCTCTACAACGTTCTTGCTGTCCTGGTGCCACAAACCATGCTTGTGTTTATTGATTTGCCTATCTCAGATACTTTGGGATTCTGCAGAAATGAAATACAGTGATTTTGTATTAATTGGGAAATTCTTAATATATAATTCAATTTTTAATGTTTTCTGTGCTTCTGATTCTGAAATGTATCATTTGCCATCTCCTCGTATAAATATTATGATTGTCCCTGCTTCAAGGAAACATTTGTATGATCTTGATGATTTCTTTGTTAGGTTTTGGTATATTTTACAAATTTCTACCACTTAGGCTTAGGATTAGACAAAGCCTGCCACATTCCCAAGGTACCTTTTGATAGAGATGTTTATTTATACAAGGTACACAGAATAACACGCAACATCCTGTTCATAATTTGGAGTGGCTTTTCAGATACAAAGAGTGTGTCTAACTGGTTACTTGAAAAAATTACTTATTGTATACATATCAACACTTGATTTGTTTTAATGGAAAAAAATGGCTTGTTTTGTCTTACAGATATGATGATATGTTAGTGGTACCCATTATTGAGAATACACCTGAGGAGAAGGACCTCAAAGATAGAATGGCTCATGCAATGAATGAATACCCAGACTCCTGTGCAGTACTGGTCAGACGTCACGGAGTATATGTGTGGGGGGAAACGTGGGAGAAGGCCAAAACCATGTGAGTGTAAATCAAAGAACATGGGGAACGAGTTACCACCCGCTAAATGTGGTATATGAAAGAAAACAAAGATGTGAATGTGAAATGTGAAAGAAATGTGAAAGAAAACAAAGTATGTCAGTTGGTTTAAATTTAAATTGTTTATCATTATTTCTAGATACTTCATTTTTATTATGTATCCATTCATGAGGAAGTATTGATTGGATGAGCTGTTGTTTGTCAAGGCTCTAGGAATGTTGATAGAGGAAGAAGACACAGATCCCAAATTACAAAAGTTCTATTTCAGAAAGTGACATCTAGTTTAAAAAAAATGTAAATTTATGTAGGCAGTATATTTTAAACTCTCTTTTATTTCCTGAGAGATATGTAATATTGTTGCATGACTTAATATGGTTCATTTCTGTGTTTTAAAAATGTTGAGGGCAAAATACAATTTTGGCCTAGAATTGAGAGAAAATATGTACTAGGAACAAAGCAGAGTTAACTGCAAGAGAGGAGAAATGCGGTTCTTTAGGACTGGAGAACTCTGTTTCAATAAACACTGGTTCTTTTTGCTTTTTCTTTTACAGGTGTGAGTGTTATGACTATTTATTTGATATTGCCGTATCAATGAAGAAAGTAGGACTTGATCCTTCACAGCTCCCAGTTGGAGAAAATGGAATCGTTTAAGCCAAAAGAAAGTCTATACGGAGATAAAGCTAAACGTAATTATTATTTAAATGAAAGCTATTTTTTTAAATGAATTGAAATTTTTCATGATGCTACTAATTTGCCACTAAATACTGCAAATGGTCACCTTGAATCTCTTCTGACATTGGATGTTATTTGCTTATATTCTTATAATTTTAAATGAGGGGACAGTGAAATGAAAATTTTATACTCCATGTTTCTGTTTATTTTTAAATCCTTAACAGCAAAATATTTGCCTTTAATTTCTTTTTTATATATACTCTCAGAGAATTCCTCTTAATTTTTAAAGATGCTGGTGATAATAAAATTCATTGGAAAATTTCCTCATTGTGGAATGAGCATTTTCTTGTTTTAATGTTGGTGTCAGAAAATCTATATGAAACATTAAGTCCAAATTTATCCCTCAGTGTTAATGTCAAAATAATTTTATAGATTTCCCCTATTAGCTTTAGTGTTTCCCTGTAGTCTACAACAGGACAGTCATTTTATACTGGGATCAGTTGTGAAATTCAGGTCAGGTGGTATCAACTCAAATTCCCTTAACCAAACAAATCTTGATCAAACCGATGATGTAATCAGAAGGTACTTTCTTTAAAATTGTTTTAAATTTTAGGTTTGGGGGCCCACATGAAGGTTTGTTACATAGACAAACACATGTCACAGGGGTTTGTTGTACATATTATTATGTCACCCAAGTATTAAGTTCAGTATCCAATAGTTATCTTTTATGCTCTTCTTCCTCCTCCCACCCTCCCCCATCAAGTAGACCCCAGTGTCTGTTGTTTCCTTCTTTGTAGTCATAAGTTATTGCCATTTATTTAGCTCCCACTTAGAAGTGAGAACATGCAGTATTTGGTTTCCTGTTACTGTGTTAGTTTGCTAAGAATAATAGCCTCCCCCTCCATCTATGTTCCCACAAAAGACATAATCTTGTTCTTTTCTATGGCTGCATAATATTCCATAGTGTATATGTACCATATTTTCTTTATCCATTCTGTCACTGATGGGCATTTAGGTTGATTCCATATCTTTGCTCTTGTGAATAGTGCTGCAGTGAACATTTGTGTGCATGTGTCTTTATGGTAGAATGCTTTATATTCCTTTAGGTATATACCCAGTAATAGGATTGCTGGGTCAAATGGTTGTTCTGCTTTTAGCTCTTTGAGGAATTGCCATACTGCTTTCCATAATGTTTGAACTAATTTGCACTCCTACCAACACTATATAAGAGTTCCCTTTTCCCTGCAACCTTGCCTGTATCTGGGTTTATTTGTTCTTTTTTTTTTTTTTTTGTGACAGAGTCTTGCTCTGTCACCCAGACTGGAGTGCAGTAGCGCCATCTTGGCTCACTGCAACCTCCACCTCCTGGGTTCAAGCGATTCTCCTGCCTCAGCCTCCCAAGTAGCTGGGAGATCACAGGCATGGTACCATGCTCAGCTAATTTTTGTATTTTAGCAGAGACAGGGTTTCGCCATGTTGGCCAGACTGGTCTCAAACTCCTGGCCTCAAATAATCCACCCGCCTTGGCCTCCCAAAGTGCTGTGATTACAGGCAAGAGCCACTGCCTCCAGCCTGTTTTCTGGATTCTTGGTGGAGGTTCTTCCACTGGGGAAAAGTAGTTTTAGCCACCTCTGGTTAATTTCATTTTCCTCATTTTAAAATGCAGCTAATGAATAAGATAAAGTATGTGGAGGAACAAACCACAATGCTTAATCCAGTGTAGATATTCAATAAATATTCGTGTTTTTTAAAATCCCTTTTAATCCTCATAATAGTCTTTTGAGATAGATAGTATACCTGTTTTCTTAGATGAGAAAATTGAGGCTCAGATAGGAATAATAAATATGTAGAATTTAAATAAGAGAAAATAGGTAAACTTCTTAACACAGTACCTGTCATATACTATGTGTGCACTCAAAATATAAACTTCCTTTCCTAAAAACCTCTCACCTAACTATCTTCAAAGTAATTGTCATGCAGGTAAACCATTTAAACTATGCAGCAGCAGCAGCACATCTCCAATTGTATATTTCTTTCCTGGGAGTGCAGAAAAGATTGCAAAACCTGCTTTAGAGGTGGGGGAACAGCTGGTGGAAGGCTGTATCCCCTAGTTAACATCCTTTTTTTAAGAATATGATCCCTCCTGTGTGACTGCTAGAAGCTGAGGTCCAAAGATGAATACAAATGCAGGCTGGGAGCTAATCCTCAGTGCCTGCCACATAGCGGTTCAGTGAATGAGGGAGGGGGAAGCAGGCATTCTTCACATGCCCTTGTGATTGTTGTTCTCTCAGTTATTCCAGCTTCTTTAAATAAGAGGAAAATTTGGTTATGAATGCAAGATTAAACTGGTAAGAGATCTAGATCAAACACATTTTTTATTTCATTAAGTGCAGGACATGCCATTCGCTCTCAGATTGAATAAGGGATTAACACATTTTAGTCCAGAGACTATCATTTGTTTCTCAAATGATTCTAGAGCCTTTTGGTCCTACCCAACTTTCTTGTGAGAGTTACTTCAAAATAACATAATTCCCCAGAGAATTTCCCAAAATCAGAAAGGTAAAGTCATAATCTTAAGGAGTGTTTCATTTTATATCTCAATTTGTTCAAATACTTCCCTTTTGAGAAAATTTTGCCATGTCTCATCAGCAGTTCTAGTCAAGATGGTCAGATGTGGAACTAATAATCTTGACATCACTATTCAAGAGGCAATTTGAATTCTCCCACCAAGTTTCTTTAAAGCAGGACTACAAGGCCCAGCACAGTGGCTCATGCCTGTAATCCCAGCACTTTGGGAGGCTGAAGTAGGCAGATCACCTGAGGTCAGGAGTTTTGAGACCAGCCTGGCCAACATGGTGAAACCTCATCTCTACTAAAAATATTTTAAAAATTAGCCAGGCATGGTGGCAGGCACCTGTAGTCCCCTCTACTTCAGAGGCTGAGGCACGAGAATCACTTGAACCAGGGAGGTGGAGGGTGCAGTGAGCTGAGATTGCACCACTGCACTCCAGCTTGGGTGACAAAGTGAGACTCTGTCTCAAAATAATAATAATAGTAATTTCACCACCTCTGAGATGATCTTGTGACATGTTTTGTCCAACAAAATGAGGCAGAAGTGACATTATACAGTTCTGATCCTGGGTCTTGGGAAGCCTGGGGTTTCTGCTGTGTTGCAGAACCCTGCCCAGCCATCCTAAAAAAAAAAAAAAAAAAAAAAAAAAAAAAAAAAAAAAAAAAAAAGAATATTAGGATGTTATCACAGAAGCAATTATTTCTCTATCACCCTCTACGATTTTTAGGAATGAAATTAAACTGATAAGCCTGCACATTTCTGCTCTTTCCACTTTGTTCTAGTAGTCTTTCACAGATATGAAGATCCTGATGACCCCTGTTTAGTGTAGCTTAAAAATGTGTTGATTCTGCTTTAAATTAAAACCTCTAAAGGCTTTGCACGTAAGTGACACTTTCCAAAGGCACTTTCAAAGCCATTTACAGGATTTCAGATATAATTCTGCCCTTTAAATCTCCTTGTTTTTAGCAATTATTGCAGTTAATTTAATTGTATGACATCTCTAGTGCTCTTATCACACAATAGAATGAATTAAGTCATTTTGATCAACATTCATCAATGTCATATCAGCTATCAATGTGTGCCATTTATAGAAACACTCTGAAAAAGACTTCCTTCTATCTTCCTAAATTTCAGAACTTTATTCTGATTTTCTCCTACCTCTATTTATCCGGAAAGCAAAACTGAACTTCAACTTGCTGGCTCCCTTTGCAGCCAAGAATGACATTGTGTAAAAACCTTGCTATGTTGTGAAAGCGGCCACTTTGAAGGATATTACTTTGGCCCATAGTAACTTGGTAAAAATTGTTACCATTTAGCCATTTACCATTTACCATTGCTTGATTCTGACTCATCAAGCTTACCAGTAAATCTGATTTTTAAGTATAAGCTTTAACTATAAGCCTTAATCTTCAATAATTCAATGCCATTCACATATTGTTCAGGCATTTTTCCTATTTAAGAAACGAATCATCTGTAGTTCCAATATGAAATAAAAAAACTACAATAAGCCAAATCTATAATAATATATGTCTATTATCACTCATAATCCTCCTTAATGCTTTCACACCCTAGGACTGAGGTTTTCCTTTTAGTTTTTCTTTCCTTCAATTCCTTCTGTCCATTTATTCTTAATTTGAGAGATCTTATTTGTTGCCTTATAACCTTCTTCTTTGCCTTTTTCTTCTCTTCCTTTTTATTCTTTAAACATACATCTTTTGTTTCTTTCTTTCAATCTTCTGTCTTAAGCTTAAACTTTCTCACCTGACACTCATTTTCTCAGCATATGTTAGTGAAATGGGAGAGTTCCCTGATCCCTCACAGGACTTAACGACAGGGGTGTCGCTCATGTGCTCAGCCACTGCAGGCTTGAACTCCTTCGGGAGGGGGAGCACACGGATGGGCGGGGGCAAGAGCCGGGGCGGGGCGAGTGCTTTTGGGCTCCAGCCCCAGTAGCATTTAGGGGTGTGTTACAATTAATGCTCTTTTAACAGTTGCCACTCGTGGATGGCTAAGTGTTAAACCAGCTCAGTAGAGAGTCAGGGTGACAGCCTTTTACACCCTGCCCTCTTGATACCTGGATCCTTGTCCGGTGTATTAGTCTGTTTTCACACTTTTGATAAAGACATACCCGAGACCAGGCAATTTACAAAAGAAAGAGGTTTATTGGACTCATAGTTCCACGTAGCTGGGAAGGCTTTACAATCATGGCAGAAGGTGAAAAGCATATCTCACATGGCAGCAGGCAAGAGGAGAGAACTTGTGCAGGCAAACTCCCATTTTTAAAGCCATCTGATGTTGTGAGACTCTCATGAGAACAGCAGAGGAAAGACCCGCCCCCATGATTCAATTATCTCCCACCAGGTCCCTCCCACAACACAGAATTATGGGAGCTACAAGATGAGATTTGCGTGGGGACACAGAGCCAAACCATATCATCCAGCATCCAGGAAGAATCAGGTCACTCAGACTTGAAGGATGGTGAGTACAGGGATTTTATTGGGTGATAGAGGTAGCTCTCAGTGGGATGGATGGGGAGCTGGAAAGAGGATGGAGTGGGAAGGTGATATTCCCCCAGAGTTCGGCTGCCCCACAGCCGATCTCTTCTCTGACTGTCCCCAGCCAAACTCCTCTTGATGTTCAGACACTGCTTCTCTTCTCTTCTTCTCTGCCATGCCACTCTGCTGCTCTGTCGTTCTACTCTTCTGTTCCTCTGCTCATGGATCTTGGGGTTTATGTGGGCACAGAATAGGGGCATGGCAGGCCAGAGTGGTCTTAGAAAAGGCAACATTTGGGCGTGAAAACAGGAATGCCTGTTCCCATTTAGGTCCATGGGTTTCCAGGCTTGAGGGTGGGGCCTTTGCCAGGGAACTGCCCTCTTCTACCTAGTATTTCCTCGCCTCCTGACCGTATCATTAGCATTTTTAATAATTTTACATTGACCTTGAGCAGAATCACAACTTTCATTTTCTGGTTGGCATTTTCTAAGGGTCTTGTAACTCCAAATTTCAGCAAATCTTCTTTCGTACTCAGTACTTGTTCAGTGCTCAAGTGTTGGTACGTGTGTAGAGGTAAACTGCTGTTGGTGTCTACCCAGTTTCCCTCACTCATTGGAGCCACCTCCACTCACCCACATCCCACGAGGCTCTGGGATGATGTCAGTCACGGTGTTCTGCCTGCCCTCTTGCTGCAGCCATAACCACGTGACCTGGACCTGGCCAGTCCTGGCCAGTCATGGCACACCATTTCCCTGCCTACAGAGGGGTTCAAAGTCTTAGGTTCCTAACTCAAGGAGAGGTGCCAGGACCCACCTCCACTACCAGATAAAGAAAGCCTGCCTCTGTTTGAAGAGAATGAAACCAACACACAAAGAAAAGTATAAAAAGCAGAGCCAAGATATAGAAATAGTTCGACTACAGCATTTTAGTACTTGGATTTAGCAGTACCTTTGGATTCACCTTCAGCCTTTTGAGTCAGAGGAGCTAAACAGATTTGCTTTTTTAAAAGTTATTTTGAGATGATTTATTCCATAATAGAGTCTTACACAATGTCTAATAGTATATCAAACCAAATGCTATGCAATTGTATGAAATAAAAGGCTAACTCTCATTAATCTTGATGAGACTCAAGTCTTTTATGTATATTACTTCATACAAAATTGGTAAATAAAGGAATGATATTGGTACATTGGTATAATACGGAAATTGCATGGATTCTTAGGACACAATTTTTCTCAGCACGTTGTTTTAAAGCAATCAGGGCAAGATTTCTTATAATTAATGAGAAAGCTTTAAAGATATAGGAAAACATTTTGGAAAAAAAGCTGAAAATCTGCAGAAGTTTATTCTTTATTGGGAAAAAAAGCCTGATTTAGTAGCTTTAGGGACCTTCAGTAATTTTCATTCTGTTAAGCTATCTGGAGCAGGCATGGATAAAGACACTAAGAAGATATTTCTAGTTATATAAAACAATGGATTAGGAAGGCTACAGACTGGATGCGATTTTAAAATTTGATGAAAATTGAGTTTTTTAAAAGCAAATGCCTTTAATACTTACATCTTAAAGGAGGAAGCACAAGTCCAGGAAATTATAAGGAAGCAAATGATTAACAACCATGAATACTGGAAGAAAGCTAACTATGGTAACATTTTTATTAGTATTCTGGTTACATAGTTCATAAGTTTTTAGCGTCTTCCTCAACCTTGTCTACTCCATTTGCCTTACTATTTTTGGTACAGCATAGATTTTTCGGGAACACATATATGGCGTTAGAGCAGCAGTCCCCAGTCTTTTCGTCACCAGGGACCAGTTTTGTAGAAGACAATTTTTCCACAGATGGGGGCAGGGGGAGTTGTTTCAGTATGAAACTGTTCCACCTTAGATCATCAAGCATTAGATTCGCATAATGAGTGCATAACCTAGATCCCTCACATGTGCAGTTCACAATAGGGTTCCCACTCCTATGAGAATCTAATGCCACCAGTCATCTGGCATGAGGCAGAGCTCAGGGAGTAATGCTCGCTTGCCTGCTGCTCACCTCCTGCTGTGTGGCCCAGTTCCTAACAGGCCACAGACCAGTACAGGTCCATGGCCTGGAGGTTGGGAACCCCTGTGTTAAAGCATTTATATTACATTTATATACACCCATACTCGTTCTGAAAAGGATTGAGAATCTCTGAAGATACAGAGAGGAAAATCAAACTGTTTTTTCATTCTCTCACTCAACACAGAAAACTTCTGTGACCTCTGGTTACCAAGATGGATGTCGGGGATTTTTCCCCACCAGCAACCAATTCTGCAGCAGACACCATCTGCTGGGTGTCCTCCAATCCAATTTCAACAATATCTAACTGGAAACGGCATCAGATTCCACAGGTTGAAGGTTGAGTCCCAGAAGGCTGCCCTCCACTTCCGATGCCTATTGCAAGCCCCAGGTTATGACCTGTGCTTCTGACTCACCTGCTATAAATTGGGATATCCACCATTCCCTCCTTGGGTGTAATTATCTTGCTGCAGTGGCTCACAGAACTCAGGGAAACACATTTACCAGTTTATTATAAAGGATATTATAAAGAGCACAGATGAAGACGTGCACAGGGCAAGGCACAGGGGAAGCACGTGCAGGGCTTCCATATCCTCTCCAGGCATGCCATCCTCTAGAAGCCTATACTTGTTCAGGTATCTGGAAGTTTATCCAGACTCTGTCCTTTTGGGCTTTTATGGGTGCTTCATTATGTAGGCATGATTGATTAAATCGCTGGCCATTGGTAATCAACTCAACCTTCAGCCCCTTTTTCCCTCCCTGGAGGTTAGGAAGTGGGGCTGAAAGTTTCAACCCTCTAATCCTGCCTTGGTCTTTCTGGTGACCAGCCCCCATCCTGAAGCTACCTGGAGACTGCCAGCCATCAGTCAATCATTAGCATACAAAAAGACACATCACTTTGAAGAGTCCAAGGATTTTTAGGAGTTGTATGCCAGGAAACCTGAGACAAAGATAAAATATATATTTCACAACATAGGATAAGATAATATTAAAATTTACATAATAAGATGTGGGAGGAAAGGGAAAGAAAGGAAGAAATAGAAATACAGATATTAAAGTTGAAGGGTGAGATTAAAGCTAAAACAAAATTAAAGCCACGTGTTGGTAGATAAACTATTCAGATTTTGTGCCAAATAAAGTGGCAATTCCTTAACAAACCAATTTATTACTATTACTATTTATCTCATGCTGAACAGTGTCATTGTCTGGGGTAAATATCCGAGATTCATTGTCTCATGGTCATGGAAAACTAGGACATGGACACACAAAGAGTGAGGTTCAGAGCGGAAGTGTAGTAGGTGAAAGAAAGAGAAGTGGGTTGTCACTTATGTGGTGAAGTGCAGGAGGTTTTATAGATGACCTATATTGAGTAGGCGGTGTTTGATTTACATGGGGCATGGAAGATTGGTCAGACCAGGTGTGCCATTTGCATAGCGCATGAAAATCTGGCTGCCCCCCACCTCCACTCTAATATTTTACTATGCAGATAGATTCTCTACCTGGCCAGCGCTATGTTGCCTGTTCCCTTACTGCAAATGTGGCCACAAAGAAAAGGGAAGATGGAGCCTCCATGCTGAACATGCCTGGCCCCAGGTAGCCCTTTTCTATTGGAGAACTGCTGGCATTCACCGTGCAAGTTTCCAGCTTGCTTATCAATGTCTGCAGTTCAATTTTTCAGGCTTATTTTTGTTAGAAATTATTTGGGAGCTCCTTTTTGTTAAAAGGGGAATCTTGCTGAGGAGTCTTGTGCCCTCATTATCTGCCTAAATAATCTCTTTCTAGCTCCTGTATCAATGCTAACAGGTTGACTATTTGGGGTTAGATTTAAAAATAAGAGCATAAATTTGGTAGGAGAATTTAAATATTTTTACTCCTTTGGTTAACAAGAGATATGGTAGAGAAATTATTTAGATCTGTGAAAACTCTAAAGTTATTTCCACTTTTTAATTGATTTTTCAGCTTAAATTCATGTGTGTAATAAACATGTACATTTAACACGATTTTAAAAATTCAAAATGTACATATTCAAAATCTAAAATATATCCTTACAGTAATTTTTCCTCCCACCCTGTTCTGGTCACCCGCTTCCTCTCTTTGGAGGCAACCACAGTATCAATTTCTTGCACATCCCTCCACAGATGGTCTATGCAAATATAAAAATATATCTACACATATCTGCATTGGACACAAGGATTCACCACCCAGATCCCTTTTCATGGGAGGACTTATTGCTTCAACTCTTAGGAGTGCTGTCAGCCCCATTCAGAGATCTCAGCTGCAGATTTGCTTACCCAGGGCCATGCCCTTCCCAGGGAAGCCCACATCCAGTGACTGAGGGAGCAGGAGTACAAGGACTCAGGCATTTCAGCCTGATGCTGGACATGTCTGATGTGCCAAATTTAGTTCCAGAGCTCTCCCTGGGGCAGCTGAGGCTCTCAGGCCTGTATCGCAGCTTGACTGCTCCTCAATTCGATCCTGCTTCTGCTTCCTGCCTTTCACAGGCAGGGCCACCAACAGACCCGGTTTTCCTAGGACTGAGGGGATTTCCAGGATGCTGGATTTTCAGCGCTAAAACTAAGGCTGTTTCAGGAAAATTGGGACAAATGAGTCATCCTATCCACATGCGTTGATACCGAGGACATAACCTAATAGTGACATCCTGCATACTAAACTTTCTCTCAGAGGCTGCTTCCTGGGGAACCTCAGCCTGTGACAGTCAGTAGCAAGAGTGGTCTAAGAAAGTAGGTGATAAGCTAGCTTTGGAGCTGAGTATCTTACCACCAAGTTGACATTGAGGACCCCATCTAGAGGTGGGTGGGGTAGATAGCCCCTGGCATAAGGTGATGGTCCAATTATTGAAACTTTCACCAATGGTGAAGTGGGATAGCACACTAAGGAAGGGAAAACACCAGTACACACCATATGTCAGGCATTTGAAAATTATGGAGGAAATAGTCACAACAATGACAGTGGGAGTGGATGATTACTGTGATTGTTGCTTTGTTAAAGATAACGAAAGGCTGAGACTGATTAATGGGCAATTAAAAGTGAAGAGTGGAAGCCAGAGGGCTTCCTTGATAGCCAAGAGACTCTTCTGCAGTAGGAAAGCAGAGAAAGCTGAAGAACAGGCTCAGGTTTTAATCATCAGAATACCTGAGATTCAGAATGTTATACTCCCAACTAAGGCAGGTCTACCATGACAAGGCCAAGGCCCTTGTTGGGAAAAAATAGGACTCTGACACAAGGGATGGGGAAACTAGCATTGATGGCTCTGAAAATCTTTAATGCTCAGATTCTTGCACTTCCCAGACCTGCAAAAGTGAATTCCCTCCCTGTCAAGAGCAGCACTCCTTCCTTGCCTCTCCAGCTCTGGGCAACATATAATGTCCGCAGCATCTGTTTTCACTTCCCCTTCTGGCCACTAGGTGCATAACCAGGGTTAAGTCACAGAATAACCCAACCAGGGTTGCGCTAGGTCTGACAAGAAAAGAAAGAGTCCCCAAAGAAGCTGCAATGCCTAACTAGCAGGTACCAGCAGGCGCCACAGGAGGTCCATGGAAATGAACCCCAAGAGTGCTCAATCAGGAAAGCTGGGACATAAGGCTGGTTATGAAAGAGTTTATTTATTTTCCTAAAATACAAGATTTAACACTTTGGCTAGGATCCCAGCAGATGGGCCCAACCTGCTACATAGATGGCTCCTAGAAGTGTGGCAAAAGCAAGGACCCATGCTGAGTGAAACTAAGATATAAGAATTTCCATAGCACATGGTGGAAGAATAGATTAAAAGATGTAGGGAAGTGGGCAGGCTGGAGTGGATGTACCGTGTAAGGCCAGATAGCACACTAGATTATTACAGTTCATGGGAAGGCCTGGACATGCTATTTATCAAGGCTACAGAAAGCACTGGTGAAAGGGATCCCAGCATTACTAACTATCCCAGGGTGAAGTAGGAGAGATCGTTACAGCATTCAGCTTACAGGTACCAATGGTGATAAGACCCCAAAACAATAGAAATCAATAGACACCTGTCAGCAGCTTTTCACCGTCAAAAACCAGGTGATACAATTATTTAATAATGAGTGGTAAGATCAAAATCACAGTCAAGGGGGCCTCATCTGCAGAATTACATAGATGATTAAAACAACACAGCTTCAGGTTGGGCACGGTGGCTCACGCCTGTAATCCCAGCACTTTGGAAGGCTGAAGCGGGTGGATCACTTGAGGTCAAGAGTTTGAGACCAGCCTGGCAAACATGGTAAAACCCCTGTCTCTACTAAAAATACAAAAATTAGCCAAGCATCGTGGTGCATGCCTGTAGTTCCAGCTACTCAGGAGGCTGAGGCAGAAGAATTGCTTGAACCTAGGAGGCAGTGGTTGCAGTGAGCAAAGATAGTGCCACCACACTCCAGCCTGGGTGACAGAGTGAGATTCTGTCTCAAAAAAAAAAGAAAAAGAAAAAAGAAAAAAAAACCCCAGCATCCACAGGAGCAAAACAGAGAGACAGTCCACAAAGGCACCCCAAAATAATATTCAGAGGCCCGGCACTCAACTTGTACCTTGAGAAGAAATCAAGACTAGATGATCAGGAGGCTGAATGCAGTCACCCCAGTAAAAACACAATCTCTTATCCAGTTTCATGACCTCAATTGTTATCTGGACCCAGAACCCACTGATGAAAAAAGAGGATAGTCTCCAGATAAAATGACTTTGCAACACCATGGCAACGCAAGAGATATTGATTCAGTCCTCTCCCCAAGGGGCCTATGGATAACTCTACACTGGGGGCAGAGGGAATACCCCAAGCATGTGATTACTGTTGGACATAGAATATGAGGTGATATTGATAGCTGGAGACCTGAAATGCCATCTTGATCCTCCCTATTACAAGATAATCATATGGGACCAGTTTACAAGTGGACTATTGACTGAGGTCTAGCTCACAGTGGGCCTACTTACTGATCATTTCCAAATATATAATTGGAATAGACATAGTTGTTAGATGGTGCAGCTCCCACATTGAATCCTTGGCCTGTTGGGTAAAAGCAGCCTATCATAGCAGAGAAGGCCAAGTAGCAGCCTTTGAAATTTCCATCTACTCCCACCTTGCCCCCAGCCAAGATACTAAATACAAAACAAACTCATATCCTGGGAGAGATGACAGAAATTAATGCTACCCTTAAGCATCTAAAGGAGGCCAGAGTAGAGATCCTCATTTTATCTCCACTTAATTCACCAGTCTGGACCCCTCCAGAAATTAGATGGATCTGTTGGAGCATGAGAGTAGACTACACAAACACAGCTGTAGCTGCTGTGCCAGGTGTGGCACCTGTGCTAGAGCAGGTGAACATGGCTTTGGGTACACAGCATGGAGCCAGCCATTTCTATCAGAAAAAAAGATCAGAAGCCAGCTGTAGTGGCTCACACTTACAGTCCCCACTGCTCAGGAGGCTGAGGCAGGAGTATCACATGAGCCCAGGAGTTAGAAGCCACAGTGAGCTATGATTGTACCACTGAACTCCAGCCTGGGCTATAGAGCTAGATCCTGTCTCTTAAAAAAGAAAAGACCAGAAACAGTTTAGTTTCATGTGAATAGGCAACAGAGCTATAGTTTTCTCCAGGGCTGTGTTAGTTCTCACTCTTGTAATACAGTCTGAAGAAATTTGGGCTTTCTGAGTATCTCACCGGACCTCATATTGATCCACTACATTGATGACATGGCGCTAAATGGCTGAATGATCAAGAAACAGCTAGCATCTGCTCCAGTGGTGGGAGGTAAGCCCTAGGAAGATTCAGAAGCTCAATATCAGCGAAATTTTTTAAAGATCCAATGATGATGGGCATGCTAGCGTATCCCACCCAAAGTGAAAGATAGATATTACATCTTGTACTCCCCATTAGGAAGAAGGAAGCACAATTCCTTGTAGACCTCTTTAGGTTCTGAAGTCAGCACATTTCACACTTGGGAATGTGGCTCCAGTCCATGTGCTTGGTGTCTTGAAAGTTACCATCATTGAGGGAACCCAGAGCAGAAAAGGGCTTTGTAGTAACTCCTGAACATTTGAGCCACTGACCCGGAAGACCGTATTGTTTGAGTACCTGTAGTGGGAAAAGATGTCATGTTAGTTTATGGTGAGTCCCAGTGGGACAATCGTTATGCAGATTCCAGATTTCTGGAGCAAAGCCATGCCATCTGCAAGGAAGAATTATTTGCCTTTTGAAAAACTCTAGTGTGCTACTGGGCCCTAATAAATATGGAACTTGCCTCTGAGATACCAAGGGTGATGGTTAATTTTATATGCCAACTTGGCCAGGCAACAATGTCCAGATATTTGGGCAAACATCAGTCTAGATGTTGCTTTGAAGCTATTTTTTAGATATGATGGACACTTAAATCAGTAGACTTTGAGTAAAGCAGATTACCCCCCATAATATGGGTGGGCTTTGTCCAATCAGTTGAAGACTCTAAGGGAAAAGTTGGAGGTCCCCTGAGGAGAAAGAAATTCTGCATTCGTACTGCCTTTGGATTTAAGATTGCACAAGATTGCAACATCACCTTTTCCATGTGTTTCCGAGAGCCTGCCGGCCTGCTCTGTAAATTCTGATGGTGCCTGCTCACACAGTCACATGAGCCAATTCCTTACAATAAATCTCTCTATTTCCCCACTCTGTGTGTGTGTGTGTGTGTTCATCTGTGGGTCTATTTCTCTGGAGAACCCTAACTAATGCACCAATTGACCCTGCATCCGGAACACGCATCATCATGAACTGGGTTTTGTCAAAGCCAGTGGTCTCCAATCTTTTTGGCACCATGGGCCAGTTTCATGGAAGCCAGTTTTCCCACAGACGGGGTGAGAGGGATGGTTTCAGGATGACATAAGTGTATTATATTTATTGTGCACTTTATTTCTATTATTATTCCATTACAATATGTAATAAAATAATAATACAACTCACATAATGTAGAATTGGCAGGAGCCCTGAGCTACTAAATGCAACTAGATGGTCCCATCTGGGGGTGATGGGAGACAGTGACAGATCATCAGGCATTAGATTCTCATAAGGAACTAGCAACCTAGATCCCTCGCGTGCACAGTTCACAATAGGGTTCACAATCCTATGAGAACCTAATGCCACTGCTGATCTGACAGGAGGTGGAGCTCAGGAGGTAATGCAAGTGATAGGGAGCAGCTATAAATACAGATAAAGCTTTGCTTGCTTGCTCCTCCTGCTGTGCTGTACAGTTCCTAACAGGCCATGGACCAGTACCAGCCTATGGCCTAGTGGTGGGAGGCCCCTGGTCCACCCCAACAAGTCATAGTTTAGACAGGCCCAGCCACAATTAATCATGAATGAAAGTGGTACACCTGGGGTCAAGCCTTAGCTGGGCCAGAGGTCACGAGCAAGTTGCAATAGCAAGTTATCCAGGCTTTCACGTCAATCATTGTTATTGCACCAGTGCCCCACCCTTCGCTCCCTATGGTCCCTTGAGGGATTCCTTACAACCAGCTGACACAGGAGTAAAAAACCTGGGCTTGATTTCTAGATGGGCCCACTCAGTATGTAGTGCAAGCCAAAAATGGCCAGCAGCTGCTCTACACATCCCCTCAGGGGTGGCCTTGAAAGATAGTGAAGAGGGAAAAATTCTTCCAGTGGAAAGAGTTTCAAGAGATGAATCTGGTCACCCACTTTGTATGGATGAAAGAAATGGCCCAAAGTTATAGATTCATTGGCAGTGGCAAATGGCCTGGCTGGCTGATCAGGGGCCTAGAAGAAGAAAGACTGGGAAATTGGAATCAAATTGTGAGAATAGATATGATAGCAAGCGTGAAGTACGAAGATCTTTGATCACATGTTAATGGCCTCCAGGTAGCACATAGTACAGAAATAGTATGAAGCAATTAGGTGGGCAGGGTAACTCAGCAGGTAGAGGTCATCCAGCCTCTAAGGCTGTCTCTGATCATCCTTCACACAATAAGTCGTTTGATTATTTCAGACTAAGCAAATGCTCAGTGAACAACACCCCTAGTAATTAAGGACAGCCACCAACTTTGGCATTCACAACCAAGTTTCATGGAAATATCGGAGGACTCAAAGCAGGAGGAGGCAGCCAGGAGACAGATATGGAGGCCCTGCTAGGATTGTGACTCTTCACAACTATGTGCTCATTCTTCCGTGCCTACACTTCACCTGGAATTAACTCCTCCCTGGGCACCTAACACTAGCGTGCATTGACCCAAATGAATGTGGTGGTATTGTCACCCCCAAATGAGCTACTAGTTGCTTCAGATCCAGCCATCTTTTATCCATGTTTACTTAGCAAGGACTCCAACCAGAGGCTGCACTGGTACCCTCTCAAAGAAGCTCAAACCCATATCATTGGAAGGAGTCAGGCTGCCATTTTCCTCTGTAGAAGGTCTACATCCCAGCTTGGTAGTAAAGCCACCTCCATTGGGAAAACATGAGAGAGTCCAGCTGGTGTGGTAGCCCCAGCAAATTGTTGAAATCCTCAATGGCTTCACCAAATTTTTACTACCATTTCACAGCAATAGCAAGATACTAAGGAGGAAAGATCTAGTAGTTACCTAGGAATATGTATCTGGACTTCAGGAGAGTATCTGAGAATTATCAGCAGATCTGTCGTTCACGCATCCATTCATTTGACCATTTATTAAACATCTACTATGTATCAGGCACTCTGCAAAATGCTAGGAATTTGCCAGTGAATAAGATAGATCGGGTCTCCATTGTCCTGAAATTCAGTCTGGTGGGATGTGAAAGTGTAAATTGAAGCCCTGTGTACAAGTCATCTTTCCAAAGATGTGAAGAAACACTAAGCTTTAGGGCACATTCTGGAGTGCAAGAGAGAGAAGGGGAACTAAAGGAAATGGAGAAAGAGGAAGTATGTGGAAAACCAGAGGAGCATAACATTTAGTTTAACTTGTGAGAGTTTCAAAAAGAAGAGAGAATGTAAAATATCATCTTTTGCTAAAAACCAAGAATAAGACTGATGGGAAAAAAGTGCAGTATAGTAGTGTTAAGTACATGGACTCTAGTTTCAGAAAAACCTAACTTTGAGTCCTACCTCCACCATTTATTGGTGATGTGACCTTGGTCAAATCTCCTTTAGTGGGGACAAAAATGCCTCCTTTAAGGGTTGTTTAAATAAAATAATATATGCAAAGTGTCAAGTATACTGCCTAATAAACACTAGTTTGTTTTTTAAATTTTGTTTTCTGCTTCACTCTTGAATTTGGCAAAAAGGAGAATTGGTGTACTCTAGGAAATTTGCCTAAAGTTCTTAAACTTTAAAATCCAACACGCGCTTTCTCATATAACCTTCCAGTGTCTGTGTATCAACCTTTCAGTGTTTATTAATCTCCGACTAACAATCTTCCACTATGTGTCCCTCTGATAAGATGTAGAAAAGGCACAATCAAAGGGGACTTTAGTTATAACAAATTAGGGCTACAATTTGGTGTTCAGATGCCTCTACCTATTAACTTAGAGAATGTGGTCCGTCACACAGTTGGAAATTTAAACCAAGTATATATCCTGGGTCTCACAATTCAGAATGTGGGGTTGAGCTGGACTCTGTCTCTCCCACACTGTAGCAGTCAGATAAATCAAGCATCAG
The DNA here is from genome assembly GCF_028878055.3 of Symphalangus syndactylus. NCBI lineage: Eukaryota > Metazoa > Chordata > Mammalia > Primates > Hylobatidae > Symphalangus > Symphalangus syndactylus. The sequence goes on from NC_072428.2 coordinate 21,476,476, forward strand.
ATTTAACCCAACTCAGAAGTCTAATTGGGAATCTGTCTCTCCCATAGTCAGTGTAACATTCAAATAAATCAAGCATTAGATTCAACCCAAGTCAGAAGTCTGCAAAATATTTCCTCTTGCCTTTAGTTGGACTTTGAAGACAAGGACAGTAGCACCTTAGAAAGTTCCAACCAACCTAGATCCAACAGCATAGATTGCCCAGCCTGGGGAGGACAACTGAAAAATGGAAGCCAGATGTTAGAGGGTTAAGGAGAAGACCTTGAGGAGCCACATAGACCACTCCTTGATGAAGTTTGGAAATGAAAAGACAGACACGGGAAATTCTGTCTATGCCACCATCAATTTCAACTGAAGCCTAGATCAAATATTTCAAGTAAGTCCTGTTTGATGGCTGGTTTCTCAAGCAAGCATTCTGTCTCAGCTGTACCCCAAGGCCTGGCTTTCTCATGTTCCATAAGCAGAGAGGATCATAAATCCTGCTGAGATGTCAGCAGGGAAGATTCCACTTTCTAGCATGCCCAGCCTGCAGATAATGATCTTGACTAGAAAAGTGTAAGGTGGTTAAGAGCAGTTAAGGCACCAGGTCACACTGTACTTATTCTGGCTGGGAAAAGATCACTGTCTCTGTGCCTGGGCATAGGCAAACAAAGAAATCACTAGAAGTCTCATTCTCTCCAAGAACATCAGGTATGATATCAGCTCCCACTCTGGAATGCAGGTAGGGCAGCATCTAGGTTAGTCTGTGTGGGTTTGGCCTTCCTAGATCATTGACAGTCTATGGATTATTCTTATGGTCAGATAATTTTCTTCAAAAAGGGACCAGTCAGTGACAAGGGGTGAAGGCTCTGGTTTGGCTCAAAAATTTAAGGACCTCCCCACAGCCCAGATCTGTTATAGAGCACCTTCTACTATACCCCAGTTGGTTCCAATTCTGACCCAATATACACAAACTTCTCTGACCCTCATGAACTGGGGGAGACCAGAGTTTCCATTTCTCTCACTTCCAACTCCTGCCTCTGTTTGCTGAAGTGGCTCTACCAGCTGATGTCCACGTAGCTGGACTTTCCTTTGGCCCATTGTGTGTTCATATGCACCAGCCAGGGGGGTTATGGGGACTTCCAGAATGCTCTTCCCAATAGTCGGAAAGCATGATGACCAAATGTTTATGAGGATATCTTGCTGATGGATTTTAAAGTCCCTGAAAGCTTAAGATCCAAATTTTAAGTTATCCTACTTATTAGTCTCATTGACATACAAAGAAATTTCAAGGGGAGCCCTGCCTCCTGAGTTCATTGGCACCTGGTGTAGGTCACTGGCTGGCCTGTGACAGGTAAGCCTCTCCAAGTGACATGATTGGGTTTTCTCACAGATTTCCATTATTGGATTTAAATTTAAACAAAATATTCTGGGCCAGGCGTGATGGTGTGTGTCTGTAGTCCTAGCTACTTTGAAGGCTAAGGCAGGAGGATCACTGAAACCCAGGAGTTCAAGGTCACAGAGAGCTATGATTGTACCATTGCACTCCAACTTGGGTGACAGAGCAAGACTCTGTCTATAAACAAACAAACAAATAAATAAATAAACAAAAATATCTGACATAAGGTTCACCAAGTGGGGTGGATAGAAATAAATCAGACCATTTGACTTTTGTTCATTCATTCAGCACATACTTGCTGAGTACCTACCTTATGCTGGACACTGTGCTAAGTGCTCCAAGTGCAGCATAAGCAAACCAGTCAGGTTCCTGCCCTCATGGATCTAGAAGAAGTTAGTAAAATAACCTTAGAAGTAAGTGGAAAAGTAGAAGTGCTACAAGAGAGAACTATGAGGTGCTATGAGAATGTGCTATCAAGAAGTTGGACCTGGTCTTGGTGGTATAAGTAGTGGAGTTAAGGAAGGGATATCTTAAAGTTTAATGGCCAAGAACACAGAAGACATTGGCAATACCTTATATTTGGCAGCCTTGCAAAAGCCTTAGCTATGGTCAGCCTCCTCTATTCTTCTTGCATTGCTTTATGTTTCCCTGTGGATGGAAAGGGGAAAGTAGAAAGTATCTATATAGGTTTAGGGGGCAGGGTTTGGTTAAATAAGTAATCCAATAAGAGAACATGATTTGCTAATTTACTAAATTCAAGGACAACTATGTTAACTGCCACTTTTTAAAAATTTTTATTATTATTATTATTATTATTATTTTTTGAGATGGAGTCTTGCTCTGTCGCCCAGGCTGGAGTGCAGTGGCACCATCTCGGCTCACCGCAAGCTCCGCCTCCTGAGTTCATGCCATTCTCCTGCCTCAGCCTCCCGAGTAGCTGAGACTACAGGTGCCCGCCACCATGTGCCCGACTAATTTTTTGTATTTTTAGTGGAGACGGGGTTTCACCGTGTTAGCCAGGATGGTCTCAATCTCCTGAGCTCGTGATCCACCCGCCTCAGCCTCCCAAAGTGCTGGGATTACAGGCGTGAACCACCGCACCTGGCGTTAACTGCCACTTTCTAAATGAAAAACTCTCAGGTAGAACTATCTGAAATTTACTATATTTAACTTTTTGACTCATAAAAGCAGTAATTTCATTTGGTTCAGGCTAACCATATGGAGACTTCTGATAAAAAAAAACCTTAAAGTGCTGATGCTGAAGAACAAGACTGACCTTAAACCATAGAACAAGGGACCATGCCAAAACAGGCTTTTTTTCCTTTATCTTTTTTTTTCTTTAATACAGGGGTCAGTAAAACTCTGTGGAAATAAAAAGATGTAGCAGAAAGACCACTAGATGGGTGTCAGGACACTTTGACTCTAACCCCAGCAAGGCCACTCGCATTTTCTCTGTGATTTTGTGTAAGTTGCTTTCTGTCTCTGAGGCAATGGTTCCTCATCTGTGAAACTATAGGACTTGACCTATGATATTTAAGGCTCCATTCTTTCAAGACTCTTCTTGCTCCCTGCTACTGTAAGACAGTAAGACTTAGAGTAACACAGTTCTATAATCCCCAGCTTAGAATACAGCCATTTCTCATTTCTGATCCCTCGCCATATGGACAGCTGCAGCCAAATGACAATACGGCCCTTATCTGCCTGTCAATCACATGTGCTAGTCTCCATATGGACCAAGATAGAGATAGGATTCACCTTGTTGATCAGATGATTTGTGAGCTAGTGCTTTATCCAGAGTATGTATTACATGTTGAAATTGTAAACATTCAGTAGGAAATCATTTTGAGGACATTACCCAAAGCATCAGAAGAAGAATTGATCTAACTACTGGCTAAAGCAAATCCAAATAATTACTACTCATTTTGGTTTTTGCCCTTCTTGAACATAGAGATGGTATTGCTCAGCCCTTAGAAACTGAATCCAAACAGCTGGGAAGGGAATGCTTTCTGAAGTCCAGCTGGGCTGCCAGCACAGGTCATCTCCATTCTGCTGACCAGCAGGACCACGTGCCAGCAGCCAAACCTTTAAGTCTCTCAGCATAAGAGCAAGTGGTAACGCCAGGGGTTTTAAGCCTGCGAAGAGTGATTACCTGAAACTAAGGTCATGATTCAGGGGTTTGACTGTCAAACACTGCTGACAAAGACACACTCTTTTCCCTGACAGTACAGAATCATATTACTGCACACGCAAGTGTCTCACACCTGGGAAGGATGAAATTACACTGAGCTTAATCCTCTGAAACCAGCCCAACATGAAGTCACTTAAACATTTAGGATAGGAGTTGTCTCCTGGCAAAGAAAATACTGCAAGGCAACTGGGTAGTTTTTACTAGTGAGAAGGGCCTAGACTTGTCAGTTGAAATAATCTTTGACCCTTGATTCCCTTTATTAATTATTCCTTGAGAGGTCTAAACATAGTCTCTCTTAAGTGGACACTCTGGTCTTTTGCATTCATCCTTATTAACTGAGGAAATCAGTCCTTCAACGAGCTTACATAAGCATATTAAACCAAAGCAGACGGATACCAGATACTTCACTAAAAATAGGTACATAATTCATTCCTTTCAGCAAAAGCTTTGCCCCAATTAGGGTCAGCGAAGATTACTTACATGTTGGAATGTGTCAGAGGACACATACTCAGGGTTGTAAGCAAACTGAGGCCAGATAGGAGTTTCACAACATTTATCTCTGAGTTTAATTAAACAAAAAGGCAGCATTGGGAAAGCCATGTAAACACAAGTCTTCCAAGGAGCTCCACTGCACATCTTTCCCTAGAACCATGTTCTCTTCCACCTGCCCGTCCTGCAGGGAGGCTGCTGCCTTGGCTCCACACCAGCAGGTGGGAAGAAGCAGTAACCTCCTGAGCCATCTTTGACCTGTAGCTCCAGCATATCGTGGTCAAGTTCTTCAGTCTCCTCCCTCTTCCCAGAATCCTAGTTTGGAGCGTTATGGAAAGTTAAATCTATGAAACATATATCAACTGACCTTCCTGCCAAATGCAGAACAATGCAAGGGGGTTGGGTCACCAACATTTAAAAACTTATAAGTAAGAAGTAGATGTGCACCATCCCTCTTCTTAACTGCAATGTTTCCTTTCCTAGAGGCAACCAGTGTACCAATTTCCTACACTTCTTCCAGAAATCTTTAATGCACTTTCAAGCATATATATATATATTTCCTTAAATGCACACTCACAAATGGTAACAAACCTAACCCATCATTCTGTACTCTACTTTTTTAAATCAGGTGTTTAAGATTCTGCCACATTGATACACATCAGACAGACTTGCTCTTTAAAGACACCAAAGTGACTGGGCACGATGGCTTACATATGTAATCCCAGCACTTTGGGAGGCTGAGGTAGGAAGATTGCTTGAAGCTAGGGGTTCGAGACCAGCTGGAGTGACAAAGTGAGACCCCTCCTCTTTCTCTTTAAAAAAAGACAGCAAAGAAATTTTATGATATGGATGCACTGTAAGAGACCTAATCAATTCTTTAATTTTATTAGTTTAGGTTTGTTCCTCAATGTTTTGCTATTACAAATGATGTTATAACATACATATCCTTGTAAGTATATCATATCCGTGTATGAATCTACCTGCAGAATAAATTCCTAGGAGTATAAATGTCAGGTTGAAAAATACGTACATGTGTAATTTTGGTAGATACTGCCCAATTACCCTCATAGAGGTTGTGCCAGGTCGCCATCCTACCAGCAATAGGAGTGGCTGTTTCCCCAAACCCTGGCCAGGCCAGGGTGTTACCGAATTTTCAGTCTTTGCCAAACCAACAGTGGCAATAATATCTTATTCTTGTTTTCATTTGCATTTCTCTTATTGTAAGTAGGTAAAGCACCTCTACTAATGTTTAAATGCTTTTTTTAAAAAAAAAATTCTGTTTCGGTGCTTGTCTCTTGATTCGTTCGTCTTTTTTTTTTTTTTAATCTTGTAATGATTTGTATTCACACTTAGTACATTAAGAAAAATGGGCTGTGCTGTGCAGTACAAATATTTTATTCTAGTTTGTTGGTTGACTTGTGACTGTGGCATTTTCTTCCATTCATATTAAAATCCTTTTTCTGCATAGTTAAACTGATCAATATTTTCTTTCATTGAAGGGGTAGAAGTGGAGGGGAGGCAATCAACATTTAACAGACCCAAATCAAAACTGACCAAAAGCCAAACTCCTTACAATGATCAACAAGATTAGATTTTCCTTGGTTTCCTTTCGTGTCCCATCTCTATCAATCCCCTCTAAGCAAAGTAAGTTCCAGCCATATACACCATTTGCATTTCTCAAAACAAATATTGGCACATGTTTGTTTTATCTATATAGACTATAGCATAGGCTTTTCCTTCTACTTGGAATGCCTTTCCTTAATCTTGTACTCCAAATGTACCTGTTGGACAAATTTCTATTCATACAAAGCAATTGAAATACCACTTCCTTAGTGGAGACTTCCCTACCTATTTCATCTGAACTGTGCCTAATTAGTTTTGAAACATTTTCTGAACCCCACTAGTACTGATCATATGGTTTAGTTCATAACCTACAAACCAGCAGTATGGGCACTGGGACCAGGCTGGTTGGGTTCAAATTTTGCCTCTGCTACTTACTTGTTGTGTAAAGGACCCTGAGCAAATTATTCAACTTCTCTGTGCCTCAATTGTCCTCATGTGCAAAATGGGGATAATGGTAATGCCTCATAGGACTGCTTTGAGAAATAAATTCATAAGAGTGTTAAAGAGCATCTGCTTTGAGAATAGTGCTGACACATAGAAACTCCTTATTAAATAAATAAAAACTTGTTGAGCCCAGAAGCAGTCTGAGCAGCAGACAGTCAACAGCCAGGAGGCAATTGCACAGCAATTTGTCTGCTTTTCTGCCTACCTTCTTTTCGAGATTGTGAATGTCTTGAAAGAAGAGGCCAAGTATTTTGCTTTACTCAATTTTATATTCTAAGCACCCAACACATGGTAGTTTCATTGAATGAATGAATAAATAAATAAATAAATAAATAAATGATTTTCCATCCAAGTATCTCACTTTAGTTGAAATACAGCATAAATACATATAATAGATTCAAGAAAGGCCTCAAAATAAAAATATAGGAATGTAAGTTGTCTATAACGCAAGCAAATGTGAAGTCTTTCTACATTTGGTTGCTAAAGAAATAGTCAAGGAGCCCAGTGGATTAGAATAAAGAAAGGGAATTTCCTTTAAAAGTTTAAAGCAGAGAAAGAACATGAACTGTATAGACAATTACAGAGAGTATCCCAGGGAAGAGAAATGACCCTTACCCAGAGCACTTGGGGGTCCCTAAGTCCTAGGCAGCTCCTCCGATATCTTATGAAACATATTCAAATGTACACACATCCAATATAATTTGGGGGCAAAAAATGTAGTTTTTTTCTAATTTGGTTTTCAAATTATTTTTGTATTAGTAATTCCTTTGATTCGCAATTGGTTATGATTTCTTAGCAATCATTGGGTACTGTAAGACATTTCAAGTGAGAAAAACTAATCCACAAATGCTTGCAACTATAATGAGATGTTTATGAATACTTAATTTAATAATTGATGAAATTGGCCTATGTCATAATTTGCAGCTATGTCACTACACATTTAAAAATTTTGGTATCAAAGACAAAAACCACATGATTATCTCAATAGATGCAGAAAAGGCCTTTGACAAAATTCAACAACCTTCATGCTAAAAACTCTCAATAAATTGGGTATTGATGGGACGTATCTCAAAATAATAAGAGCTATATACGACAAACCCACAGCCAATATCATACTGAATGGGCAAAAACTGGAAGCATTCCCTCTGAAAACTGGCACAAGACAGGGATGCCCTCTCTCACCGCTCCTATTCAACATAGTGCTGGAAGTTCTGGCCAGAGCAATCAGGCAGGAGAAGGAAATAAAGGGTATTCAATTAGGAAAAGAGGAAGTCCAACTGTCCCTGTTTGCAGATGACATGATTGTATATCTAGAAAATCCCATTGTCTCAGCCCAAAATCTCCTTAAGCTGATTAGCAACTTCAGCAAAGTCTCAGGATACAAAATCAATGTACAAAAATCACAAGCATTCTTGTACACCAATCACAGACAAACAGAGAGCCAAATCATGAGTGAACTCCCATTCACAATTGCTTCAAAGAGAATAAAATACCTAGGAATCCAACTTACAAGGGATGTGAAGGACCTCTTCAAGGAGAACTACAAACCACTGCTCAATGAAATAAAAGAGGATACAAACAAATGGAAGAACATTCCATGCTCATGGGTTGGAAGAATCAATATCGTGAAAATGGCCATACTGCCCAAAGTAATTTATAGATTCAATGCCATCCCCATCAAGCTACCAATGACTTTCTTCACAGAATTGGAAAAAACTACTTTAAAGTTCATATGGAACCAAAAAAGAGCCCGCATCGCCAAGTCAATCCTAAGCCAAAAGAACAAAGCTGGAGGCATCACACTACCTGACTTCAAACTATACTACAAGGCTACAGTAACCAAAACAGCATGGTACTGGTACCACAACAGAGATATAGATCAATGGAACAGAACAGAGCCCTCAGAAATGATGCCGCATATCTACAACTATCTGATCTTTGACAAACCTGACAAAAACAAGAAATGGGGAAAGGATTCCCTATTTAATAAATGGTGCTGGGAAAACTGGCTAGCCATATGTAGAAAGCTGCAACGGGATCCCTTCCTTACACCTTATACAAAAATTAATTCAAGATGGATTAAAGACTTAAATGTTAGACCAAAAACCATTAAAATCCTACAAGAAAACCTAGGCAATACCATTCAGGCCATAGGCGTGGGCAAGGACTTCATGTCTAAAACACCAAAAGCAATGGCAACAAAAGCCAAAATTGACAAATGGGATCTCATTAAACTAAAGAGCTTCTGCACAGCAAAAGAAACTACCATCAGAGTGAACAGGCAACCTACAGAATGGGAGAAAATTTTTGCAACCTATTCATCTGACAAAGGGCTAATATCCAGAATCTACAATGAACTCAAACAAATTTACAAGAAAAAAACAAACAACCCCATCAAAAAGTGGGCAAAGGACATGAACAGACACTTCTCAAAAGAAGACATTTATGCAGCCAAAAAACACATGAAAAAATGCTCATCATCACTGGCCATCAGAGAAATGCAAATCAAAACCACAGTGAGATACCATCTCACACCAGTTAGAATGGCCAACATTAAAAAATCAGGAAACAACAGGTGCTGAAGAGGATGTGGAGAAATAGGAACACTTTTACACTGTTGGTGGGACTGTAAACTAGTTCAACCATTGTGGAAGTCAGTGTGGCGATTCCTCAGGGATCTAGAACTAGAAATACCATTTGACCCAGCCATCCCATTACTGGGTATATACCCAAAGGTCTATAAATCATGCTGCTATAAAGACACATGCACACTTATGTTTATTGCAGCACTATTCACAATAGCAAAGAGTTGGAACCAACCCAAATGTTCAACAACGATAGACTGGATTAAGAAAATGTGGCACATATACACCATGGAATACTATGCAGCCATAAAAAATGATGAGTTCGTGTCCTTTGTAGGGACATGGATGAAACTGGAAAACATCATTCTCAGTAAACTATCGCAAGGACAAAAAACCAAACACCGCATGTTCTCACTCATAGGTGGGAATTGAACAATGAGAACTCATGGACACAGGAAGGGGAACATCACATTCCGGGGACTGTTGTGGGGTGGGGGGAGGGGGGACGGACAGCATTAGGAGATATACCTAATGCTAAATGACGAGTTAATGGGTGCAGGAAATCAACATGGCACATGGATACATATGTAACAAACCTGCACATTGTGCACATGTACCCTAAAACCTAAAGTATAATAAATAAAATTAAAAAAAAAAATTTTGGTATCACATTGTTCAGTGGAATCAAAATATTTCTTTCTTTATTTTTCTCCTCCAGGTCTCAAGTATTTTAACCATCTCTTGAAATGTTCTTGGGCCTCAGCCTAGGCACTATGCCTATAGAACCTAATGGATAAAGCAACCCTGCTTGTTTAAAAGCCTAGAGGCAAGTGCAATCAAGTTTAATGCCGAATATGGCAAACTTATTTTCCCTGTTGAAGCCAAGTATCTGTGTGGAGGATTAGTTGGATGCATGCTTCCAAAAGAAACCAGCTGTTCTTGTAAGTAAAGGCCTGCTGAAAGAAGAAACCAACCTATTTAGGTTGGAGAATATGGGGCACAGATTGCCTTTTCCCATCACCTGCCAGGAACACCATGCACTTATTTCATCTCAATGCAAGATACAAGATCTGGGATCCAAAACACTATTTTCTATCACAAAGCCAGTTCTCACACCTTTTTCAGATCAAATGTTCCAGCCTCTTTAGAAAAGCTTAGAAAATAGTCTTTCTTTCACTCCCCATGAGTCTTCATTGTGACATATGTTGCTTTTCATAACCCTTGGTACTGGATGAAAGCTCCCAATCTGAATGAAGAACAGGTAAAGGTAAACAAAAAACTGAGGCTAAAAGAATCACTTAACCTGAACCAGATGGTAGGAAAAGCATGCTAGAATGGAATATCCAACCGGCTGTGGACATTGTTTTTGGCAGACAAATGAATGGCCCCATTATAAAGGCATCAGGGTTAGTGTATTGTCCAACTCTAGGGGGCAACATTGAATTGTATTCTGTGGTTATGGTGCTCCCTGGAGTTCTGTAAACACATAGGTCTGAGAGTGATCATCACATGCCTATCATATCCAGGGAAATAAGGAGCAAAATGGCCCAAAAGAAGAGAAAGAACATTCTACCAAGTCACATGTAACCTACCAACAGTCCACAACTGCAATTGATTTCATGCCCAACTCTTGCTACACCTAAGATTTGCATAACTTAGTACTGGGGAGGTTTTGGGGGAAACCAGAATTCCACCTCTGAAGCCAAGTCAAATCTTCAGTGACTGGAGACTGGGAAAGCTGCCTTTTTCAAATTTAGTTTCTCTTTCCCAATAGCACTTAAAGGACAAACGTGTTCTGTTCTGCATCTTTGGAACTCACTATTCATGGTTAAGTCATTGCCTTTGAGACTTTATAAGGGTTATTGGCAGTCTAGCTTTACAGTAAATGTAGTGTAATTTACACAATAAAATGCAGTCACTTGTTTAATTACTTACCTCACCTATTGGGACTTTTTCTCATCTCTCAGGTCACAGTTTTTACTTAGGGCCATAACAATGGGGTTGACGTTGGTATGAAACACTTTTGAACCCCCTAGAATGAAGACTTCTTAACTGCACCTGAAGAGTGACTCGCCAAAAACAATGAAAGGTGTTTCACAATCTGAGTGGGTGAACTTCATCTAACTGATATGTAAATAAAGGAGTGGCAGGTTAAGAGCTCAATACGCAGAAGCGGCCTCTCAAGAAAGCTTGGCTACTAGAAATGAGGGGCAACTTCACTCAAATCCTGTGACACTGTGTGGAATTTAGGCACAGCAAGATGCTTGGGCCTGGACCAATGGAAGGACAAAAGGCTCCTTTCTCTCTCTGCAGTTCATCCATGTCCAAAGAGAGAGAACACCAGGAGGTGGGACGTCAGAATTGATTCTGAATCTTCTCGTGTAATTCAAGGCATGTGTGTATGTGTGTGCCTGTGTGTGTGTGTTTTCTGTTTAAAACCACCAGAGACATGCAGATAGTCCCTGAGAAGAAAAGATTAATATTGCACCTTGGTCTTGCCCTTCTGGCTCACATGAGGGGGAAAGCCCAGTAGACCAGCATGGCCCAAGGGAACAGAGCCACCCCAGATCCAACCACACAAAGAAAACAGAGACCTTGAAAGAGGAAAAATAATATTTGTAGCTATTAATGAAATTACAATCACAATAATAATCCTAATGTCAGTAGCTAGCACTTGCCCACACTTACTTAAACATAGAAACTCAGATTCTGGCAAATTCTGCCCACTTTCCAAGGCTTTCTGGGAGTCCCAGGTGATGTTTTATAGGCATTTGCACACAGCCCTGTTGTTTTCCACTCCAGTGTCTGTGTTGAAATCTGATACCTGAGAGTCCCTCTATGCCCTTCATAATAATTCTGGTATCAGCCAGAGCTGTGTCTCTTAGTAGTCTCAGAGCCAGTAACTCAAAAGGAGCCAAATTGGTATTTATCTTCCTACCTGGGCATCAAAGTATCCCAGATCCCATGGGGTCTGCTGTGAAAACAGCTGCTTCTGCTGCTTCTGCATCTCTTTCTCTCTGGGAGGGTTTAGACAGGAGTCAAGGAGCCAGACTCATCCATTTGGGAATTGATATCTGCGACAGATGTCTCTTTTCTTTTCACCTCATCCCTTTCCTTACCGTTTACTCTCCCTCCATCCGTTCTGTTTCACTGCATCAGGTAAACCCCAATAATCTACACTTTAATGAGCCCCCTTCCTGGGGGGAGCACAGATACCACCTCTGAGAAGCAACAATGGATTCGTTAAAAGGCTGTATGGCCTGGTGGCTGAGGCTGTGAAGTCAGACCTGGATCTGAATATAGGCTCTACTCCTTCATACTATCTCCTTGAGCAAGTGACATAACCTCTTTGTGGCCTGGTCTCCTTGATTACCAAATGAAGACAGTAACAGACTTAGCTCATAGGGTTGTGGTTAGAATTCTACAAGATCATTAATTGATTACTTCCTTGTATAAATACCTTATTGAGGATCTGTAATGTTCCGAGTACTATTCTAGGTGTTAGGGATACAACATAGAACAAAACATACAAAATATCTGTCTTCATGGAGATTAAGTTTCAGTTGGGGAGATAGACAATAAGCAGGAATATAATAGAATAAAATGTTCGGCAGTGATACAGTCTATAAAGCATAAATCTGATTAGGGATGGAGAGGGATGGCAGGGAAAGTATTTGAGAAAAGATAGTAAGATAGTTAGGGAAGCCCTCTTTGACGAGGTGGCATATGAGCAAAGATCTGGATGAAAAATAATTCAGCACTTTGGGAGGCTGAGGCGGGTGGATCACGAGGTCAGGAGTTCAAGACCAGCCTGACCAACATGGTGAAACCCCGTCTCTACTAAAAATACAAAAATTAGCCCGGCGTGGTGGTGTGTGCCTGTAATCCCAGCTACTCAGGAGGCTGAGGCAGGAGAATCGCTTGAACCCAGAAGTTGGAGGTTGCAGTGAGCCGAGATCATGCCATTGCACTCCAGCCTGGGTGACAAAGCGAGACTCCATCTCAAAAAAAAAAAAAAAAAGGAAAAAATACTTAGCATATTTCAGGCATAGAATGTTTAATAAACGGGACAATATTACTTTCCAGGTTCTCATCTTCAAGATGCTCACAGACTATGTACCTGGAAATGTGGCAGTTGCTTGACTTTATTTTAAAAAATACATCCCTAGGTCAGGCATGGTGGCTCATGCTTGTAATTCCAACAATCTGGGAGGATCAATTGAGGCCAGGAGTTTGAGATCAGCCTGTCTCAAAAAAAAAAAAAAGATCTCTGAACAATATTTTAAAAACATCATCACATTTCACAAACACAACTATTTTCATTTTAAATATTGCGTGCCATTAATGTAATTCTTAGTCTCCCATCCCTGGTCACCTTGCTACTTAGTGCCAGAGCAAGGTCCAGAACTAGATGTTTGGGGTTTTTTGTTTTGTTTAACTTTTATTTTAAGTTCAGGGGTATATGTGCAGATTTATAACATAGGTAAATTTGTGTCATGGGGATTTGTTGTACAGATTATTTTATCACCTAGGTATTAAGCCTAGTACCCATTAGCTGTTTTTCCTGATGCTCTCCCTCTTCCCACTCTCCACCTTCCAAGAGACCCAGTGTGTTGTTCCCCACTATGTGTGCATGTGTTCTCATCATTTAGTTCCCACTTATAAGTAAGAACATGTGGTATTTGGTTTTCTGTTCCTGTGTTAGTTTGCTAAGGATAATGGCCCCAGCTCCATCTATGTCCCTGCAAAGGACATGATTTCATTGTTTTTTATGACTGCATAGTGTTACATGGTATATACATATCACATTTTCTTTACCCAGTCTGCCATTGTTGGGCATTTAGGTTGACTCCATGTCTTTGCTATTGTGAATAATGCTGCAATAAATGTAAGTGTGCATGTGTCTTTATAATAGAATGATTTATTTTCCTTTGGGTATATATCCAGTAATGGGATTGCTGGGTGGAATGGAATTTCTGTCTTTAGGTTTTTGAGGAATTGCCACACCGTCTTCCACAATGGTTGAACTAATTGACACTCCCACCAACAGTGTTCAAGTGTTCCTTTTTCTCCACACTCTCACCAGCATCTGTTATTAATATTTTTTGGCTTTTTAGTAACAGCCATTCTGACAGGTGTGAGATGGTATCTCCTTGTGGTTTTGATTTGCATTTCTCTAATGATCAGTTGGACTTTTTTTCATTTGATTGTTAGCCACATGTGTGTCTTCTTTTGAAAAGTGTCTGTTCGTGTCTTTTGCCCACGTTTTAATGAAGTTGTTTGGTTTTTCCTTGAAAATTTAAGTTCCTTACAGATGCTGGATATTAGACCTTTGCCACATGCGTAGTTTGCAAATTTTTTTCCCCATTCTGTAGCTTGTCTGTATACTCTGTTGATGGTTTTTTTATTTTTGTTTTTTGCTGTGCAGAAGCTCTTTAGTTTAAATCCCATTTGTCAATTTTTGCTTTTGTTGCAATTGTCTTTAGTGTATTCATTATGAAATCTTTGCCTGTGTCTATGTCCTGTATTGCCTAGGTTGTCTTCCAAGGTTTTATAGTTTTGGGTTTTACATTTAAGTCTTTAATCTGTCTTGAGTTAATTTTGTATATTGTGTAAGGAAGGTGTCCAGTTTCTGCATATGGCTAGCCAGGTATCCCAACACCATTTATTGAATAGGGAATCCTTTCCCCATTTCTTGTTTTTGTCAGGTTTGTCAAAAGTCAGATAGTTGTAGGTATGTGGTCTTATTCTGGGGCAGAACTGGATCTTTTGATGTCTGGTTCACTTTCTCACAAAAAGCCCGTCAGTACCTGAGAAGGGTAGCAATATACTCTCTAGAGTGGAGCTACTGTTTGCTTTTGGGTAATCTGGACAGTGGATGGGAAAGGGAGTAAGATATTGAGTAGGCAACACTGTATATCACTCAGGAGCATACGTCTCTTGGTAAGCCAACATGGATGGTATCACTGCAGAATTATCTCAAACCACTTGGGAACCATTGAAACCTAATACTGCTGTAAAGCTCATTTTTTTTTCTAAAGTATGTTCCTTGAGCATTTATTTATTCATTTATTCTATGGGGTTTCATGTTCAAAACCTTGGGGAAACATCATAGACTAAATTTATCTCCTGGAGATTCCCAAAGCATCTTAACAAATTAGATTAAAGGACTTAAGTTCTGCAGCAAAGACATCTGATTAACCTTAATTGATCCAAACTTCTTTGACTACAGAATCCTTTTCTCATTTGACACTCATTAATGTGAACTTCTTGAAATGCCTCAATAAAGACACTAAATTTGAATCAAGTAAGCACATTTTAGAATTCTGGAATCTTACAAATAGTGCAAAAGTAGGCAATCAGTAAACAGGAGGTAATTGACTGAAAGAAGCTCTTATCAGATACATATTCAGCTTATCAAACTTCTATATACAAAGGAGTGTTCTTGCTTAAGGTATCACAGGGGCACTGGCATGCAAAGATTTCAGAACTCAATTTGTGGGGACTGATTTTCAAAATCTCAACTTTGGAGACAGAAAGTAATGTTAATGAGTATTTTTAAGCACTTGTTCTGAACTATGTTGTCAAGAAACACCCATAGTGAGGTTTGTTAAAATAATTTTTAAAAACACATTAAAGTATGATAGATTGCGAATGATGTTTTAAAAAGCAAACTAGAACATATTCAAGGTTGTTCATACCCTGTGATTTCACTTTTATCACTCTGCACTCCAATATCCTTTCCTGAGTGGGAAAGAGGGGTGGAGTTATAGCCAGCCTGCTGGGAACTGCACATAACCTGCAGCCGCTCTTATGGGTGCAGAGGGACACACCCTTGGGAGTGTGTCATGCATATAAATCTTATCTGTCATGTCTGTTATCTGATGGAAGAAAGTTAAGAAATGCTGAAGCAACACAAGCCCTACATTTTACAAATAAGAACATGGAAGCCTGGAGAGCAAAATAACATGCCTCGGTCATTCAGACAGAAAAAACACAATAGAACTAAGACCCGGGCGTCCTGTCTCCTGGCTCTAAACAACCTGGTCTCTTCTGAAGCACCTGTGTCAGGTCAGTTTCCCTAGAAGCAGAGCCTGAGATGGGAATTCTAGTTTAAGAGATTTACTGGAGAGGTGTTCCAGACCCCACTCAATCTAGGATTCTTCTGTGTCACCCCTACAAAGATCAGTATTCCAGTACGGAGTATGCTACCTCCTAATCCCAGAGGTGCCTGTCAAGCATTGCGCTTTTTTCTTGTTTGTGTAAAGTGTAAAGCACAAAAACTTTTCAGATGGGATAACCCAGCATGCGCAGGATAACCTATAACCCAGTGTGTTCAGATCACTAAACCCCTAAAAACTTGACCAATGTAGTGAACCCCTGAATCTTCTTAGTGTTTTTCTGTACAAATGCTATCCCTTGAAGCATATGTATCCTGCCAAGGCATTCAGATAATTTGCCACCTCTCATCTGGCTTGGTTAACATGATGACATCAAATATAGTGGGCCAATGTAAAGCTCTGCATAATCATCTGATGGTCTAGGTCTCTTTGGACTATTTCGTGATAGAGAAGGCAGGAAACAAACATAGCCCTGAAGCAAAACTCTGAATGTATGTTGTTGTTCATTGCATATGCACATCAACTGCTTATGATCCTTATTTCTGATGGGCATTTAAAATATTTGTCAGATAATAGCTTAATATTGTGGATATGAGGATATGTTAATCTGCTCTAGTAAAAAACAGCTGCAATTGGGGGAATTACTTGGTTATGTTTATAGCAGTACATTGTTTTCCCCTAGGATCCAGTTTTTTTAGGGGCCAGACTGATATATTAAATGAGGATATTGTGAGACCCATCACTCCTATGTTCTTTATGTCTTCAAGAGTAGCACCAATATGCCATCCCCTCTAGGATGCCAAACAGTTCCGTATCCTATCTTGACCAAAGGGTGAAGTTTTGGGGATTTTCACATGGGCTTTTGTACTACAATTGCTTTTAACTTTACAGTCAAAGAACCAGTGTAAGTGTTCTGCCGACTGCTAAGAATGTTCATTTCACTTACACATTCAGGAGCTGGAGTCATGATCACTGGTTGGATCCATGGCCTCAGTTTATCAACTGTGAGACAAACCTGGGTCAGAATTCCACTTGTTACCTGACTTGCATAAGCCCCTACCCTAAAAGCGGTCATGAAAGCACTTTGGGTTCTCATGTATCAGGATCATCTCTGACCTGATGTAGTAGCATCTGAAAGAACTGGGTATTCCTTTTCCTTAGTGTCTAGACATGGGTCCCTTTGGGGAAGGACTTGCTGAATCACTATGGTATATACTTGTTACGATGCTGCAGTGTCTTTTTATGTGGGAACTGTATTAGTCCATTCTCACACTGCAAATAAGAACATGCCGGAGACCGGGTAATTTATAAAGAAAAAAGGGTTTAATAGACTCACATTTCCACATGGCTGGGGAGACCTCACAACCATGGCAGAAGGCAAAACAGGAGCAAAGGCACATCTTATATGGTGGCAGGCAAGAGAGAAGTGAGAGCCAAGTGAAAGGAGTTTCCGCTTATAAAACCATCAGCTCTCATGAGACTTATTCACTACCACAAGAACAGAATGGAAGAAACCACACCCATGATTCAATTATCTCCCACTGGGTTCCTTCCATAACACGTGGGAATTATGAGAGCTACAATTCAAGATGAGATTGGGCTGGGGACACGGCCAAACCATATCATGGGGATCCAACCTTTCTGCTGTCAGTGGGTTTTGGATTTGAGAACTGACTTAGGTCTAGAAACTGGGCAAGAGATCCTGTTTTCTATTGGGATGGCTGACCTCAGCCTTCTGTTCATATTCTTAATCTCACTTGATTTTACACTTTAAGTGAATATTATTAGCTACAATCTATCTTGCCCCTAGGAACAATATGACCCATTAGCCACTTTCATTGATACCTATAGGTCAGGCCTCCTTGGGTGTCATTTCAATATTGCTGCCTGTTACAGTAATTATATCCACCTTGCTTCTGACGGTTAAGTGTTACCACCTGGCCTCTGCTATTCACGGTCCAATTATTCTCATTGACTCCAGGGTGGCTGGTTCTGGAATAGCATCTTCTACTGTCAGCCCCAGCCTAAAGATAAAGCCTCTATAGCGCTTCTTAGTAGTCCTGGTATCCACCCTCAGCCACTCCCAGTGCATTCCTTTTCACCTTGGTAAATAGTGGAACATAGCTGGTGAGTTTTCCAGTATTATATAGCTGACCCATTCTAGCAGGCTCAGTTCTCTGAAACTTGCAATCCCTTCCTTCTCAGTCTTCCAGGCAATCTAGCATCTCTGTCTCATTTATTGCAACCAATCACTTTTTCTAAGCTACTAACAACCACACCATCAGTATATTAGGCATCTTTCCTACCTTGACAAACGTTCCCTTATCTTCCCACCTTCATCCAGCATCCTTATGACCCACTTCTAGGCCTACTTATCCAGTTCCTGCTGGTATATATTAACCCATTCCTGCACCTCCTTTGGCATATAATTTCTCTTCTCCCCTTGCAGGCCTGGTACCTCTCTAGTACTTGGTGGGACTTGATCTTAATTAAAAGTCTTGTGTCTAGAAGAGAATGTGATGGCCAATCCTAAGAAGATAAGACATTATAAAGCACCTGCCTTATTTGAGGTCTTAGTATTATCTGGAAAATGGTGGGGGGCTCTATCTTCCAACAGGGAGAGTGGGCCATTTATGCATGCCAAGAAGGTTCAGAGAAATCTGAAATCTGGGGGTTCTAGGGTTCTCAAGTGCACCACTCCCAATATCGGTATCCTAAGTCTTAGGGCCCCACTCTTTTCCTATCAGGTTCTTGACATTCACATAAGATATTTGCCTAAGCTGAGAATTCAACCTGTTTTGAAGCTCTGCTTTCCTTACCATCTGAAAAGCAATCTGCTTGCCCTTCCCCTCTGTCCACTGTCTGGCTGCAGGAGATGAGTGTCTATAAGTGCCATCAAAGGGGCTCTCTGTTTAAAATTGCTGATTAATACATTAGAGCTTTGCATTTTCTCTTTTCAATGAATCAATGGCACTTAACACCAATCCCCTAGTTCCACAGTCCTAAATTTTCTATTTGCTGCATACCTCTCAAATGCCAGAGACATTGTACTAAGCAGTGCATTCCCTTCTACCTGCATTCTTCCTCAGATTACCACAGTGAAGTTCTTAGCCAATGTACAGCATGCCAGAGAGTATCAATACTCTATCTACTGCCAGGAGGGGTCTTCACTGTCATCCAGCCAGTGAGTGATCCACCCCCAGGATCCCATACCTTAGAGTTCATTTCCTATGACCACTATTGGCACCAACTGTCTTAGGTAGGTTTCCCCAGAAGCAGAGCCTGAGGTGGAGATTCTTGTAAAATTTATTGGAAAAGTGTTCTCAGCAGATAGGAAGTAAGGGAAGCAGAATAGAGCAAGGGAAAAAATGCTAAGTAAGGATATGATCTCAGCTGAAGACCTGCATCAGCTTTCCAATAGAAAGCTCTGGAGCACAAATTGCAGCACATAGTTAGGCATCCTTGAGGCAAAGATGTCAGCCTTTTGTATCCCTGTGTCAGTCATTGGCTACTGGCTGCTCTCGGGGGGTCAGAACCTAGTGGGCAGGCACCCTTGTTCAGCAGAGAAGTCTATGAAGAAGGACAGCTGTAGGTCATTAGTAGACTTTACTCATAGCCCCTGGGGGATGAGTGAACAAGCCAGGGCAGCCACAGTGTCCACGACAGATAACTTCTGTAATGATAACTCCTAGTCCCTTAAGAGTAGACTCGATACTAGCAGACAGCCAAAAAGTTATTTGGATCCAATCTGGCAAATAAGATTAATGAACAATATTGTTGTGTGTTTTTCTTAAATACAAATAACATTTTTTAAAGGTGATAACAATGCTTTATACAAAGCCTTTCCTCTTTTCTTATGTGGTTTATAAACTACTTTGCATGTAAGTCCCATAAAGGAGTTCCACATACTTTTATTGAATGGTATTATCATTAGATTAAGTGTCTAAGTGATCACTGTATGTGGGCAAAACTCACTTTTATGTATAAGCTCATGAATGTGTGCATACAAATCAGATCAAGCCCATTAAATAAAAAATCATAAAAAGGGGCAAACAATTTGCACTAAGAGAAATATAAGTGTTTTAAAATATTTTTAAAATGGTATTTGACTTCTCTAGCGATTTTCAAAATGCCTAGGAGATACTTTTCTATTTTCTTCATGTTTGCAAAAATACCTCTGAGGATTAATTGACACAAGCATCAAGCATTTCGGGTGGAAGTATTCATGGGCATATACATTTTGGAAGATAATTTGGCGATGTATATCAAAATTCAGAAAAGAATTGATATGTCCTCGACCCAATAATTCCATTCCTAAGAATTGATTACAAAGAAATAATCCATGATCCCAACAAAGCTGTATATTCAAGGACATTCAGATAGTGTTATTTTACATTGGTGAAAAATTAAAAACTTAAATGCCCAAAAATTATAGAATGAGTACATAAATTCTGGAACATGTGGTCCAGATGTTGAAATATTATGCCTTGAAGTTGCCTTGGCTTAAATTCCAACTCTGTCTTTCCCTAGTTGTGTAACCCTGAACAAGGCAATTAACATTAATTAATTTGTTAAAATGGAGATTATAATAATTTCTATCTCAAGGGGTTGCTAAGAGAAAGTACTTGGAGCAGTGTCTGGCTCATGAAAATGTTACCACAGTTGTTTATACAAATACAAAGTATACCTATAATGTGATCTCAAATTTTTATGATTAAACATACTCATATGCCAAAGACTGGAAAAAAAATTTACTGTACACTAAATATCTTAGTATGTTTTGTGTTGCTATAAAGGAATGCCTGAGGCTGGGTAATTCATAAAGAAAAAGCATTTATTTGGCCCATGATTCTGATGGCTGAAAAATTCAAGATTGGGCATCTGTAGCTGGTGAAGGCCTCAGGATGCTTCCATTCATAGTGGAAGGTGAAGAGGAGCCAGCCTGTTCAGAGATCACCTGGTGAGAGAAGAAGCAAGAGAGAGAGGAGCGGGAGGTGCCAGGCTCTTTATAACAACCAGCTCTCCTGAGAACTAATAGAGTGAGAACTCACTTACCCCCAAGGGAGGGCATTAATCTATTCATGAGGGGTCAGCCCCTATGACCTAAACATCTCCCACTAGGCTCCACTTCCCAATACTGCCACAAAAGACTTGGTGGAAACAAACTGTAACCAAACCATAGCATTAAACCAAGGGTTCTCAGACATCTTGCTCTTAGGATCCCTTTATGCTCTTTAAAATTACTGAGGATCTCAAAGAATTTTTGTTGGTGTGAGTTGTATCTACCAATATTTACTGTATTCAAAATTAAAATAAGGAAATTTAAAACAAGAATGCAGAAGCACACATGCTGTTAGAGCAATGATGTCATCACATATCATGTAGCTTCTAGAAGACTTCACTGTATACTCATGACAGAATAAGAGTGAACAAAACGGATAGTGGCTTGCTGTTATGAAAATAATTCTGACTGTGTGGACCCCTTGAAAGAGTTCCAGGGACCTCCAGAGAATGTTTTGGTCACACTTAGGGTCTGTAAAGCATCTGACACAGTAGCCAGTCAATATTTGTCAAATGGGCTCAGCTCTTGAGGGTGTCTCGAGTACTCCACCCTGCATAGCCACCGCCCCAACCTAGGCTCTGGCCTGGGTCAGTCAGTCTGGAGCTTCCCCGTTGCCTGAATTTGAAGGCTACTAGCAGGACTTTGTGCTGCCCATTGCAGAGATCACCAGCAAGATCAAGAGGGTCCCCTGACTCCTGCCTGGGATATTTGCTTGAAGCCACTATCTCTGAACTTATGACCCACTTATCTCCTAAAATCCCAGTTACTCCTAGACGAGGTACATGATGTCTTAAAGAGGTTTATGGTCCAAGTAAGGGAATAAGAGGAGAGAATGAAGGGAACATATATATGTATATACCACTGAGCTCTCCTGCCTCAGAGATGTTTGTGGAGCCATTGGCTTATGATGGCCTCATCACTTCATGCTACATCAACTCTGCTTCACTCCATTGCCCAAGATGGTCTTGATTTTTATTGTTATTGTTGGAGATTACTTCCTTTGAATTGTATCAGAGCCTCAGAACGTCAGGACTCGTGCTGGATTTTTGCTCATTTTTAATTGTAACCATTTTAGCAGTAGAAACATTGGTTTGTTTGGGCTAATAGCTTTTGCATTGGGACGTTGTTTTATAAAGTAACAAAGTCATCCCTTTGCAAAATTGTAAAAACTGTTTCCAAGAAAACAGATTTTGTTACAATTGAGGGTGTTTTTTTCTTTATGTTTTAATGTAACAATTCCTACCACATAGAAGAAAACATTGAACTAGGTGCCTTAATAATAAAGCCATGCCTCTCCTTAGCTGAAGTTTAATGAGAGAGGGAACACATTACAATAGAGAGGAGGCTGCATTCCTGGCACTGGAAAAATGCTACTGACTCAAATAATAGTAATTCTTAAAAATGCAGTGGTTTCCCTCTTAGTAACTTGTGCTTGCCGCCTTTGTAATCTATTTTTAATTGATAAATAGAAAAAGATGGAAAAAAATCCAGGTAGTTATGAATATCAGATGTGTGTCTGGGGGACTACCGGAAATTAGTATGTACAACCATGGCAAAAACAATGTGATTTAAAGTAATTACAGTAGCTCTCTCTGGAAATCATTAGTGGTTGTAGCACTTGACTAAAATTGACCCAGAGGAGAGGAACTATAATTTGTTTGAGGAAAGGAGGTTACAAATTGGGTGAAACTTTCCAGCCAAAGCAATTCATCCCACAACATACTGCCTTAAATTGAAGTGGAGTGGGCAGATCTATTGAAATGAAGCTTACTCTCTGCTGTGCATGTACAATGTATTAAGATGTTACTTCCAAAGAGAATAGAAAAGGTTGAACATTTTAAAATTTTATTTTAAGGAGGAAATTTGATTACTCCATGATATGCTTTAAATTATAAAAAGACTTTGCTCTTAACAAAATTGTGTCAAGTGAATCAATGTGGCCGGGCGCGGTGGCTCACGCCTGTAATCCCAGCACTTTGGGAGGCGGAAATGGGCAGATCACAAGGTCAGGAGACCGAGACCATCCTGGCTAACATGGCGAAAACCTATCTCTACTAAAAAATACAAAAAATTAGCCGGGTGTGGTGGCGGGCGCCTGTAGTCCCAGCTACTCGGGAGGCCGAGGCAGGAGAATGGCATGAACCCAGGATGTGGAGCTTGCAGTGAGCAGATATCGCGCCACTGCACTCCAGCCTGGGTGACAGAGTGAGACTCCGTCTCAAAAAATAAAAAATAAAAAAATCAATATATGAGCAAGTGGTGTTTACAAACGAGCAAGGGGTGTTATAATAATAGTATCCACGCCAAGTGCTTTACATCATGGTACTATTATCCCTGCTTTATAGACAAGAATGCAGAGGCTCAGAGAGTTGCAGCTCCTTGGCTGAAGTGACCGAGCCAGGAAGTAGCAGAGCCCGTATTTGAAGTCAGGTTTGTGTGAGCATAGAGTTATTTACCCAAGTCTATATAGCTCCACTGTCTTAACAGGCTTGTATGATTTCAGGGGTGCTATGGGAGGCTCCCACCCCAAGAAATGCTGGCAAAATCAACTAGAACACTGATATTAAAATCCCACCCTTAGAAATTCCTGCCCCTGACTGAAACCTGTAAAACTTAATTTTCTAAGCATAGGTTACACTGTTTCTGGGGATGGGGGAGGCAGGCCTGGAGTAAGAGGAGAAAGGGAAATCAAGAGACTGGGACCCAGCACGGAGGCGTGGATAAAGGCCACGGCAACATGAGCTGGAGGGAATTGAGGACCAACACCCTTCTTCTCCTTCAGCTGTCCCGGCAACTAAAATCTGGGAGCCAATGGGAGGCAAAGCTCCTCAATGGGCTGGACTGATACCGGTGCTGCTTGGGAACCAGGTTTGGGAAGGATGGAAGCAACAGATGGTCTCAGTCTTACTTAAACCTGAAGTATCTATGAAGACCTCACTCACCTAAGATGCTGGGTTTCGGCCCCCCAGCATCTCAGCAGAACTCCAAGAAGTACAACATTCGTTTGGCTTCCAATGAATGCAAGCAAAATGGAGTTTCAGGACCATGGCAAAAAAAGTCTGCTGGTGAAAAAGAGAACATTCTACATAGAGAACCTGAGAACAGGGGAGGAGGCAGAAGTGGGAGCCAAGCTGAGGCAGGAGAAAAGACAAGAAGAATGTGACTGACAAATTAACAGAGTGACCGGAAAGTTTTTTGGGGTGTGTGTGTGTGTGTGTGTGTGTGATTCTACCCATTGCAGGAGGAGAATGCATTTATTTGGTGAAGAATGTTTGCTGGGTGTATACTGCAATGCTACACTGGAGCCCATACATACAGAGTATATGGCTGGTATGTTATACCGGCCCTACCTCCTGACCTTTGCATATTTTGTGTCTTCTGCCTGAAATGCCTTTTACATTCTTTACCTGTCTACTCAAATTCACCCTTTAAGACTCAGCTCAGAGATGGTCCTTTCCAGGAAGCTTCCTGTGATTCCTCCTGCTCCCTCTCTTAAATTCCTACCCAAGTATGGATTATGCTGCTGAGTATTCATAAGATCTTTGCCATTAATACACTGGCCTGAAGTAATCTATGTCCACGACTGTATTCCTGGCTAAACTTACATTTCTTGAGGGTCATGTCTTATCCATCTTTGTATCCCTGGTACCTGGCACTTAGCAGAAGCTTAGTAAATATTCATTGCATTCATTGTGTTGATTCTCCATACCCCCCTCTCTGCACCACTGACTAATTATAGGCATTTAATGAGAGACAACTCACATAGGATAAAGAACATAGTCTGGGCATCAGACCTGAGTTGCAGTCCTGGTCCTACCACTTTCTAGATCTATAGCCTTGGGTAAGTTACTCAACCTCTCTGGTCTTTGGTTTCCTCATTTGTAAAATGGAGCTAAACTCCCCCATCTTGCAGGGCTGTTGCTAGGATTTGATGAGCCAATTTAATCCCTGACACAGTTCCTGGCACATAGTGGATGCCCAGTAATTAGTTGGTATTCCCTTTAGTGATAAGTTGTAAAAGGTCAGGCAAGTGTTGGCAGGGCTAGGCAATTGCCTGGCCTTGATGAAGAATAAAGTCTACTGCCCTCTAGGGGCTGCATGAGTAACCCGGGCCTCGCTAGCATGGTGTGCTGTACTCCCAGGAGACCTTACTGGTCCATGAAGGGGAAGTGGGGAATTTGTCCTAGGACACAACCCACCACTACACCACTGCCTCCTTCTGGGGCTGGCGTTACACTCAGCCAGGCTAGAGAGGTAGCTTTTGGTAAAGAGAACCTCAAAGTGGCAAAGACACTGAGATGGCGTTGCCTAACAGGAGTGGCTATAGGAGGTAACCCCTATGCAGCGAACACGTCTGTCTGTTCCCTCCTCTCCTAAAACACAGCCATCCTACAGCCTCTCCATCTTGAGACAGGAAAAATGATCACAACACTGAAAACTGGATGGATGAAAAGGAGTGGCTGAAGCCAGCTTAAAGGCCAAGGAAGGGAAATGGTCAGGTGAGGGAGAACAAGTAGAATAATTTACAGGACTCAGGGGCCTATAGGAGTTGTGTGATTAGAAAGCCCCCGCAGAAGAAAGCAGTTCCTTGAGGGACCAAGTGAGGAGAAGGCCTTCAACTGGTGGTTTAGTTAGAATCTGTTCCAGGTGCCATGCCAAAGGTGAGCTCCAAGGAATCACTGTGTTCAGCTCCAGACCAAAGGAAAGAACAGTTCTAGATGTTATGGATTCAATGTTCGTTATCAGTGAAGCATTGTCGGTAATGGGCTGTGCCTTCTTGCCCTTCTCATGTTAAGAGCAAAGTCAAGACATTTGACAGAGACTGCTGACTCTTCTCTGATACCTCTTCTGTCCTTCTTTCTGAGCTATAGGCTGCTGTCATATTTTAGCTAAATGTGTGGCCACCCAGAACAAAGACTCTGTTTTCCAGATTCAGTTACAGCTAAGCTTGGCTGTAAGATTAAGTTCTGGTCCATAAGATGAATGCAGAAACAGGTATTCAACTTCCAGGAAATGTTCTTAAAGGTAGGAGGCATGCCCTCCTCCTTCCAGCTGGCTTGGAATGCAGATGTGATGTCAGGGGCTGCAGCAGCTATATAGGACCGTGAGGTAGGATCATTAAGAGTTAGAAGGATTCGTGGTATTTCAAGACTGTGGGGTTGTCATCTCAGCTGGCAAAACCTACCGTGAAAGGGAAATAAACTTCTACCTCTTGCTTTGAATTTTCTCATAGACAAGCCTACTCTCAACTGATACAAGGAGCTCTGTAATAGTTTCAAACCCCCCATTTTTCTGGAAAAAAAGCCATGTAGACTAATGATGTTGAGTAACAACTATTGAGTGCTTACTATATCCCAGTCATTGTCCTAAGCACTTTAATGTATTAGTTCATTTAATCCTCATTATAATCCCATGAAATAGGTGCTTTATTATCCTTGTTTTATAGATGAAGAAACAGGCATGAGACATATTAACTAGCTTGCTCAAGTTCACATAGTAAGTAGTAGAACTGGTATCTAAACCCAGATCACCAGGCTTTAAACCCAGACTCCTAACCACTGTGCTAACAAAAATACAATCATATCAGAATTCCAAATCAAATTAGTTTTGGTTGTTCTCTGTCTTGTTTTCTATCACCCACAGTTGTTTTGTCTTTTGTTATTTTCAAAATGAGGGAATAAATGCATTATTTATTATAGCAGCTTGGGAGAAACGTTTTTGAAATGATGCCCCTGATGATAATGGGAGAGTGGGGGCAGACTGATAAAAACAAGTCCTTTTATCATTTGGGTACACCTACTCTAAATTGGTGGTCACCACATTATCTATATGGCATGCCCTTACCAGCATAACATTTTGGGGCACACACACACAATTTTTGAAGTGTGTGTGTGTATGTGTGTGCATGCACGTGCGTGCGCACACATGTGTGGAATTCACATGTATTGCTGTAGAAATAGACTCTTGTGGTGGACACTGTGGTGCTCTGCCTAGACCTTCTCTTTAGAGTTAATGTCACCACCTCCCAGCAACTGGAAATATTTGTTGCCAAAGCCTCACAGCTACATTCCTGATTGGAAACTGCCCTTGGCTATAACAAACAGCTCACCCAAGGCCATGTACTCCCAGAGGGTGGCTTGTAGCCAGTGACTGACTGATGGGGATATAAAGACCCCACTCCATTGCCTCAATGCAAGACCACTCTCAAGGGCTATCACAGCCCCGGAGCTCCCTGTAGGGTTTGTTGAGACCTCTGTTGCATGTGCATTTTAGGTCAGCTTTCTCCTACTCCCAGTCCTGCCCTCCTCACTTCCATATAGTGGCAAGTTGATACAGTCCCAAGTGTACCAACTGGGACTACTCCCCAACAAACCTGCCTGCAACTCTATGTTTCAGAGTCTGCTTCTATGGACCCAATTTGGAGATTATAAAATATACTCCCAGATAAAAATTCAAACAAGGGTGACATTAAAATAAATATAACAAGATCTAATATTTTCCATTTATATCCCAGTAGTTGTCTTGTACACCCTTGGGTTGTGCCTACCTGCTTTGGAGATGATTCCCAAAGATAACTTTGAACATAGGTCGCATTAATCCCAGTCCTGAGATGGGAGGTAGAGGTCAAAGAGGAGGACCACACAAAAGAGGAAGAAGAAAAGGGAGCCCTTTTATCTTTCCCACCTAGACAAGTTTAGATTTTCCCAGCATGGGTGTCCACAGCCCCATTTCCTTTCCCTTTGAAACATTCATCACTCATTTGATGACTGTTTTTCCAAAAGATCGAAGATCGATGAGGTCAAAACTTACATCCATCTTGTGCATGACTGTGCAATTAATATCCAACAGTTCCTGGCATAAAATAAGTGCCTCAATAAATATTTGCTGACAGAGGGGTGAGGAAGTTTATCCAGATGTGGTCACCCCTCACTCTCAGCTCCCAGCGGTACACACAGGCTGACCCTTTCCCCACAATTCCAGTCCAGCAGGTCTTAGAGGCTGCCCTGAATCTGGTGGGCCCTCCAAAGAGGACATAGAAGGAGGATTCATTGATTATTTCAATGGTTTGTTGAGAACCTACCGTGCATCAAGCAACCTGCTCTGCCCTGGGGATCCAGTGCTGATCACAGACACAGACACTTGATCATAGACACAGATACAGGATCAGCAAGAAGTCCCCAATCTTGTGCAGCTTTGAGTGTGGAGGTAGATACTCATCACACAGTGCACAGAAATACAATGGGGGACAAACTAAGAGAGTACCCTAAAGGAAAGAAGGGGTATGCCCTGAAAATGGCATAGTCCGGTGTGCATTTGGGTGAGGATGGCAGGAAAGTGCCTTCTGAGCCAGCTTCCCCAGGAGAGAAAGTGATCCTTGAGTTTCAGCTGATGGATTTGCTTAGCTGGAGCAGGGTTTCTCAATCTCAGCCCTAATTAATGCTTTGGGCTGGATCATTCTTTGAAGGCAGGGGAAGCTGTCATGTGCATTGTAGAATCATGAGCAGCAGCCTTGACCTCCACCCACTAGATGCCAGTAGCACCACCCCCTAGCCCTAGTTGTGACAGTGAAAATGCCTGTAGACATTGCCAGATGTCCCCTGCAGGGCAACATCACCCCCAGTGGAGACTCACTGAACTGGGAGAAGAGGCTGGAGAATGGAGAAGGGTGGGAAGGGGAGAGGTATACAAGGAGAAAGGAGAAACATTGCAAAGGTCACGGGGTCAGCTGCGCTACTGGAGGCTGGAGAGGTCCAGGGTAGGGGCTGGCAGTGAACTCTGAGAGGCAGACAGGGCCAGACCCTGCAGGCTGAGAAAGAAGGAAATGATTTGTCTGCTCCTTGATAAAGAAAACAGAAACATTCGGAGAGAGGGTGGGAGCCTACAGGACTATGACAGGATCTCATAACTGTAATCATTGGAATCCAAAAATTAAGAAATAAGCCTCCATAAATCCAGAGCCCTGAGACAATATTAATGGAACTTGGTTAGCACATGTAGCCCATCCAGCCCGCTCCCAGGGCTGACAGGAGATGATAGATGAAACTGAGTGGGGTGCGAGGACATGCCAAAGGTACTGTTGAATAAATCAGCTGACACTCCCCTAAATTTGCATTGTTAATGGCAGCACCTAAACCCCGGTGTTGCTGCAGAGACTTGTCCCGCTGTTGCCTTCCATCTGAAACGTCCCAAGTGAGTTGGCTAAGGGCAGCAGCGTGTTGAGTGATTAGGTTTGAAACACATTTTATTTTTTGAGACAGGGTCTCATTCTGTCACCCAGGCTGAAGTGCAGTGGTGTGACCACAGCTCACTGCAGCCTTCACCTTTAAGGCTCAAGCAATCCTCCCATCTCAGCCTTCATAGTAGCTGGGACTACAAGTGCGCACCACCTGCCTGGCTAATTTTTAAATTTTCTTTAGAGATGGGGTCTTGTTATGTTGCTAGGGCTGGTCTCAAACTCCTGGGCTCAAGCGATCCTCCTATTTCAACCTCCCAAAGTGCTGGGATTGCAAGTGTGAGCCACTGTGCCTGGCCTGAAATACATTTTAGAATCAGCCTGGAGCTGGAAGTTGGGTTAAATGTGCAAAAGATCTGGCAGGTGTTGTGCAGGCTTGGTGTCCTAATGAGCACCTCACAGCCTGAGTCACAGGGCCCCTGAGGCAGAATTGTCCTGGAATGGGACAATAGGGTCTCTCCACTGGCCATTGAGTTCCCACGCATTCCACCATGGATTCTTTGCTAAACAGTGGTGGCTTCCAGTAACTAAGTTACCCTCTCTGGATCTTGCTTTGCTCCAAAACATGTTAAAGTAAGTCTTTTCTTTGGCAGGGGCTAGGGAATACTGAATAGCAGAATTATCTAGGGAGCTTTTTTATTGTACACCCCAAGTCCCATCCATTGCTAAATTTCCCATATGCTCTTGAAGCACATGGGAAGGGTCATGTTCTTCAGGATCAATGTTGCTGATTTTTCCTCTCATCTCAAGTCCAATATAGTTTGAAAAGACACTGTCCCTACACTTGTCTTTATTTAAAATTTTGGTAGTTTTGTCCTCTTGATTTGTTTTGCATTTGTTTTGTTGCTGTTGTTCTTGTTTGACATGGGGTCTCATTCTGTTTCCTAGGCTTCAGCCCAGTGGTGCAATCATAGCTTACTGCAGCCTCAAACTCCTGGGCTCAAGTGATCCTCCTGCCTCAGCCTCCCCAGCAGCTGGGACTACAGGTGCATGCCACTGCACTCAGCTAATGTGTTTCTATTTTTTGTAGGGACAGGGTCTCACTTTACTTCCCAGGCTGGTGCATTAGTTTTGATCTCATAAAATATTGCATTAAAATATTACTTATCTTGATGACTGAGTTTTTCAGTGCACCTTATTTTATTTTAAATTGTTGTAAAATATTCCTAATATAAAACTTGCCATCTTAATCACTTTTAAATGTACAGCTCTTGGGCCAGGCATGGTGGCTCACGCCTGTAATCCCAGCACTTTGGGAGGCCAAGGCGGGTGGATCACGAGGTCAGAAGTTCGAGAACAGCCTGGCCAACATGGTGAAACCCTTTCTCTACTAGAAATACAAAAAAATTAGCCTGGCATGGTGGCAGATGCCTGTAATCCCAGCTACTTGGGAGGCTGAGGCAGGAGAATGGCTTGAACCCAAGCAGAGATCATGCCATTGCATCCAGCCTGAGCAACAGAGCAAGACTCCGTCTCAAAAAAAAAAAGAGAAAAACACAAAAGTCCAGCTTTTGGCAGTCAGTACATCCACACTGTTGTGCACACATCACCACCATCCATCTCTAGAACTCCTTATCTTCCCAAACTGAAACTCTGTGCCCCTTAAACAGTAACTCTCCGTTTCCCCCTTCTCTGAGTCCCTGGAAACCACCATTCTACTTTCTGTCTCTATGAATGTGATAACTTTAGGTGCCTCATTTAAGTGGAATCATACAGTATTTGTCTTTTTGTGATGGGCTTGTTTCACTTAGCATAATATCTTCAAGCTTCATCCATGTTGTAGCACATGTCAGAATTTCCTCTTAAAGGCTGAATAACTTGATAAATAAAATGTATATCCATATATGGAATGTATGTATATACATGTATGGTAGGTGTGTACTATGTACATATAAATACATATGTATATGTATGTATTTATATACATATATATGTGTGTATATATATGTATACATATATACCAATGTTCATGGTAGCATCATTCATAGGAATCAGAAGATGTAAGCAACTCAAGTGTTCCTTAGCACATAATGGATAAATAAAATGTAAATACATATATGGAATATTATGGATTCCATATATATACATATATATACATATTCCATATATGTTCCATACATATATATGTATTCCATATATATACATACATATACATATTCCATATATATTCCATACATATATATGTATATACATATTCCATACATATATATGTATATACATATTCCATATATATTCCACACATATATATGTATATACATATTCCATACATATATATGTATATACATATTCCGTATATATTCCATACATATATATGTATATATATATTCCACATATATTCCATACATATATGTATATATATATTCCCTATATATTCCATACATATATATGTATATATATATTCCATATAGATGCATATTCCATATATATACATATAAATATATTGAATAATATTCCATATATGTATTTACATTTTATTTATCCATTTATGTGCTAAGGAACACCTGAGTTGCTTACATCTTCTGATTCCTATGAATGATGCTATGATGAACATTGGTGTAAAAATATATGAGATCCTACTTTCAATTCTTTTTGGTATATATACAGATATGGAGTTGCTAAATTATATGGTTATTCTATTTTTAATTTTCTGAGGAGCAGCCATACTGTGTTTCGTGGTGTCTGAATCATTGTACATTCCTATTAACAGTTGTGAAAGAGTTCCAGTTTCTATGCATCTCAAATGCTGTTATTTTCTATTTTGTTTTTTAAAAATAGTAGCCATTGCAGATCACGAGGTCAGGAGATCGAGATCATCCTGGCTAACACGGTGAAACCCTGACTCTACTAAAAATACAAAAAATTAGCCGGCCATGGTGGCGGGTGCCTCTAGTCCCAGCTACTTGGGAGGCTGAGGCAGGAGAATGTCATGAACCCAGGAGGTGGAGCTTGCAGTGAGCAGAGATTGCACCACTGCACTCCAGCCTGGGCGACAGAGCAAGACTCTGTCTCAAAAAATAAAAAATAGTAGCCATCAGCCAAAATGCCCATCAGTGATAGACTGGATAAAGAAAATGTGGTACATATACACCATGAAATACTATGCAGCCATGAAAAGGAATGAGATCATGTCCTTTGCAGGGACATGGATGGAGCTGGAAGCCATTATCCTCAACAAACTAACACAGGAACAGAAAACAAAACACCACATGTTCTCACTTATAAATGGGAGCTGAATAATGAGAACACATGGATACAGGGAGGGGAACAATACACACTGGGGCCTGTCAGGGTGGCAGAGGGGAAGGAGAGCATCAGGATAAATAGCTAATGCATACAGGGCTTAATACCCAGGTGATGGGTTGATAGCTGCAGTGAACCACCATGGCACACCTTTCCCTATGTAACAAACCTGCACGTCCTGCATATATATACTGCTAAACAGTGGTGACCTCCAGTAAGTAAAAGTTAACCTCTTTGGATCTCAGCTTGCCCCAAAACATGTTAAAGCAAGTCTTTTCTTTGGCAGGGGGTGGGGAATAAAAAAAAAAAAACCTTAAAATAAAATTAAATTTAAAAAATACTAGCCATCTTAATAGGTGTGAGAGGTAGTGCCCCCTTACATTTTATAGCCAAGGAGGGGGCGGTCTCACTTGACTCACTGCAGTTCCAGCCCTGCCCCTTAGGTATAAGTCATCACCCAGTTGAGCCTCTGATCCTGACAGACATGTTTTTACATCCCTCACTTGGGCTGATGTAGGAAAAAATACTGTGCATTTGGATTGCAAGCTTGGCTCTACCACTTACTAGCTGTGTGAGTCTGTGCCAAATATTTAACCTGCTTGTGTTTCAGTTTCCTTACACACAAATGGAGAATAACTTTATTTACCTGATAAAATTGTTGGGAGGAGTAAATGGATTAATATATATAAAGCTCTTAGAAATAGTAAGCACCACATCTGTTTAAGTGATAGCTGCTATTATCATAGATCTCACCTGCTATGTAGTTGTTTTTATTTTTTTAAATAATTATTTTGGAATAATTTCAATTTATTAAAAGTTGCAAAAATGGTACAATAAGTTCCCATATACACTTAACTCAACTTCATCTAATATTAGTATCTTATACAAGTGTGGTGCATTTGTCAAAACTAAGAAATTAACATTGGAACAGTTACTATTATCTAAACTACAGGCTTTATTCACATTTCATTGGTTGTTTCACTATTGTTATTTTTCTGTTCCAGGATCCAAACCACATTGCACATAGGGTGTAGCTTTTTTGCTTGTTTTTCTTTCTGTTTGTGTTTGCTATTTTCCTGAAGAGTGGTTTTAGAAGCTGGACTTTGAAGGCCCTCAGATGCGGCATGGTTCTCTATTCTGCCACAATCGTTTGCCATCACCTATTGCCATGAGCCTGTTTCACATGCCTGCAGTTACCTGCCTGCCCCTGGAGACCTGTGAATCTGTAATCCCTGGATTAGCTGATGGCTCAATGCTTTCCCTCTGAGAGACTGTAATTTGATGATTCTGAGTCTCCAAAATTCCTTTATTAAAATTCAGACACTCTCAGGTAGCTAGTCCATGTAAACAAATCCACAGCTACATATCTTAGTAGCAAATTGTTGATGGTGAAGAAGGTCTCACAGGAATAGCTGGTGAAGAAGTGCCTGGAGGTGAGAAGTTAACAGGGGGATGGAGAGGTGCCTGCTAAGGTAGGCTGCCAGGCATTGATGCTAGGCTTATCTATCTCATGTTTTGGAGTGGGCCCTGCTTGAGATAGGCCTTGATTCGTGCCACTCAGCTCTATGACCCCATACCCAAAAATGCTCCCTGGTTCCACGGGTCTGTGAGCCCAGTGGAGCCCACCAGGCTGTTGGTCATGGACCATTCCCAGCCACTGCCTCCCCACTTCCTGGAACATGGGAAACTCGAATTTTTGGTGGTGGATGGGAAAAAAAGGCCAGAAAAAAACCCAGCCCTAAACAATTTATTAAGTACTTTCTGTCTGCCCAGGACAATACAAAGTGCTAATCAGGGATTTGGAGGTGAAGACCTGACATCTAAATGACAACAGCAGGGGTCTTTTCAATCTTGTGTTTGACTTAGATCAATAGACTATGAGCCATCAAAGTTTATTTTCTTCTACACATCTTTACATATCTGGGTTTGCACATCTAGAACTACATGTCAGAGTGGCCTCTCTTATACCTGAATATGTGAAGAAGTCCACTATTGACCAATAGTATGAATGATGAGAAAAAGATGAGAGGGCTGATTTTTAAAAAGTAATTGTGAATGTTCCCCTAACTTAGATTATTGCTATTGCTTATGGGTGAAACTTACAAGCTGCCTCCAATGTGAGCCACATAATTTCTCCCTGCCCTCACCCTAGTTCCTTTCTTGGTGCGATAGCAGTTAGGTAATAGAATGGGTCACAGAGGCCTCATTTTGAGTACCGACTCCACCGCTAACTGGCAGTGTCACCTGGGGCAAGTTACCCAGCCTCTTGGTACCTCTCCTTCACCTGCAAAATGGGGATAATTGTTGCACCTGCCTCCTGGGGTTCTTGTGAGGTTAAATAAAAGGCAGATGAGGCAAAGCATACCAAGAGCTAAGTGCAATACCTGGCATGTAATGAGTTCCCCACAAGTTTAGCTCTTGTTATTTAGAATATCCAGGGAAAGGCAGCATGATCATTTCCTAAACAGCAGCCAACATAAAAGCAAGGGAAGAGAACAAGTGAGAATGAAAAGGAGCGTTCTTGTGGAGCGGGGGACATCTATGTGGGCTCAGCAGCTTTCACACAGAACACCTTGCTACTTCTGACAAGAACCGTGTGACTGTCTCCATCTGCCCAATGAGGAAAGTTAAATTCAGAGAGCCCAAATGATGCGCCAGCAACCACACAGCGAAGATGCGAGCTGGCCTTGAAATACCGGAGTGGCATAGTTAGGGAGCACTAATGCTGGTGTCAGGAAGCCTGGAATCCATCCCTGCATGCCTGCCACCTTGGACCAGCTATGTGACATGAGAGACACCTGTTAAGTTCCGTGTCTCGGTTGCCTCATGTGTGACTGTACCCAGTTTGTGGTACTTTGTTATGGCAGCCCTAGGGAATGAATATCACATATGGGGATAATAACAGTACCCCACAGGGTTATTGTGAAGATGAAATGAGTGTGTGTGAGTGTGTGTGTTGTGTGTGATGCACGGTAGTTACCAGTAGTCTTTATAAGCGTGTGAGAAAAAAAAAAAATCTTGGAAATTCAGACCCTCTGAGTCTAATCTACTCTTTGAATATAGAACTAAAAGAAACACCCATCTTTTACCCCTTTTACAGAGGAGAAAAATAAGCCTGAGAATATAGAAGGTTTTTTGTTTCAGTTTAGGAACTAAATTAGGGGGAGGAGTTGTGTGTGTGTGTGTGTGTGTGTGTGTTTCAAGCACCTGAAATAAAAACACAAAGAGACAGAACAGCAAGGCCAGATGGAATAGAAGCTAGATGGAGCATCCACAAACATGCGGAGGCTGAGAAGGTTAACAAAACAGTGATGTCATTTCTGACAGATAACCGGAAAGAATGGAGGTGGTGCTGTCAAGCGTCTCGGAGGCCTCCCGGCAGCGCGCCCAGTGCCAACAGCAGCCTGGCCTAGCACGCAGCCATGTGTCTCCACGCGCCTTCAAACCCAGCTCAGACACTTCTGGGGACATTCCGACCCAGCCCCTTGAGGGAGATAAGCTGTGTGCCCCTTTCTTTCCAACTGATTCCCCATTCAGTTCCCAGTCTCAGCCACCCCACCCCTGTGCAGACTGGCCAAGAAGGGGCTGTCTACAATGAGAATGTCTTTCCTGAAAGCGGAGGACTGGCTTTAGATATGCTGTCACAAACCTTGGTCTTTCTTTCTGCTTCCATTGCTGGCCAGGTGGTTCTGTTTGGCCTGAGCTGGTACACAGTAAGTAACCCTGGGGAATGGCTCCATGTCAGATGGTGGCAGGAAAAGACAGAGGGGAATGCACAGGCAGGAGAAGCTGCCAGGGATGGGGAGACGGGGGGCCCCAAGGGTTGTTATCTTTGGCCCCTTCCAATGCTTTTCCTGCCTTGTGAAGACGTCTATGTCTAACCCACATGTAGTACACCCCCCAGCCTCTGCCTTACATTCCCCTCCCGTGAAGATATGAGGTCACCTGCTGGGCTCTTTCCTGTGTATCTGAGTATAGCTGGCAGGTCATTTGATATCTTGTCTCTCCCTCCTGCAGGTGACCTCTGAATGGCCTCAGGTTGGGGGCTGAGACTATAGAGGCTTGTGGGCAGAGTGTGCAGCTTCTACCTGCAGTGGGTGGAGAGAGCTCCAGCTCACCTTTGCAGGTCCCGAACCAGATTTTCCCAGCTGGTCCTCACTCTGTGTTACTTCATGCCTCTCAAGAAAGACAGTTCATGAAATCTTTATGCTTTGGTGGAATGTTGCTTGCAGAGACATTCATAGAGCAGCAAAACAGCCTTTTTTGGATGAAACTGTGACCTACTTCAGAGTTCTGGAAAACAATCTCTTACCTTCATGAATGCTGAGAACATACAGTATAGAAAGGAAAGTGCAGCAGATCAGAATGAATAATAATCTTTTGAGGAAAAATTTGGGAGACCTGCTTTATTTTTTATTTTAAAAAATCAAGTTATGTTACAAGTGGCAAAATTCACCCTAAATTCACACTAAAAAGTGTAGTTTTATGTCTTTTCACAAAGACACACATACTTGGGACCATCATCACAATTAAGATAGAGTAGTATGGTTCCGGCTCCAAAACGTTCTCTTGTGCTCCTGTCATGGGGAGAATTATGTCCCCCAAAACTCCTATGTTGAAGTCCTAACCCTCACTACCTCAGAATGTCTCCATTTTTTGGAAATAGCGTCTTTATAGAGGTAATAATCAAGTTAAAATGAGGTCATTAAGGTAAGCCCTAACCCAAAATGACTGATGCTCTTATAAAAAGGGACATTTGGACACAGACACATACAAGGGGAACACGATGTGAACATGGAGGCAGCCATCTTCGTGGCTGGAGAGAAGAAGAGACACCAAGGAGAGGAGCCTGGACAGATCCTCCCCTTGCAGCTCTCGGAAGGAGCCAACTCTGCCAACATCTTGACTCTAGACTTCCAGGCCTCAGGACTCTGACACAATACATTTCTGTTGTTGAAGTCACACAGTTTGCGGTAGTTTGTGATGGTGGTCCTAGGAAATGAATACAATACCTTTATAGTCAATCACCTCACCTGGACCCTGCCTCTGGCAGCCACTGATCAGATTTTTGCCCCTACAGTTTTGCTTTTCCCAGAATGTTATATAAATGGAATCACACACACACTGTATGTGGCCTTTTGAATCTAGCTTCCTTCACTCAGCACAAAGCTTTTGAGATTGGTCCATTTTTTTTCTTTTTCATTCCTTTTTAAAATTGCTAAATAGTATTCCATTGTATGGATGTACAGTTTATCTACCCACCAGTTGAAGGACACTTGTATTATTCCAGGGTTTGGTTGCCGTGACCAAAGCATCTATAGATGGTCACATATCAACTTTTTGTGTGCGAATGTAGGTTTTCATTTCTCTTGCATAAATATTTAGGGGATTTCCTGGGTCATAGATAAGCAGGTTTAAATTTGTAAGAAACTACCAAATAATTTCCAAGTGGTTGTTCCATTTTTGCATTCCCATCAACAGTGTATGAAAGTGTAAGTGCTTCACATCCTCATTGTACTTCATATTATCTGCTTTCTGGTTTTGCCAACCTGCTAGGTATACATAGGTATTTCATTTTGTTTTTAAATTGCATTTTCTTAATAACTAAAGGTGTCGAACATCTTTTCATGTGGTTATTTGGCATCCATGTAACTTCTCTTGTGAGGTATCGATTTAAACCTTTTCCTTATTTCTAATTGGGTTGTTTGTTTTCTTACTATTCAGTTTAGACAGGATAAACATCCTTTATCAAGTGTGTATTTGGTAAATACTTTCTACCAATCGGTGTCTTATCTTTTTATTTTCCCAACAGTATCTTTTGAAAAGCAGATATTTTAAATGTTTATGTAGTCATTTATCGATTTCTTTTCTTTGATGGATAATTCTTTTGTTGCCATATTTTAAAAAACCTTTGCCTAACCCAAGGTGACAAAGATTTTCAGAACATTTGTTTTTCATCCTGACTCAGTGGCTGATTCTGCTGCTGGACAAGTCATTTATCCTTTCTCAGCCTTAGTTTACCCCTCTGTGAAATGTGAAGATTGAAGTAGATCAGTGTTTTTCAAATTTTTTGAAAGCAAAGGAACCTACTTTTAACTGAGATCATACATAGTACCCCAGGATATAAAACAAACATAAGTGTACCTGGGGCCCTGACCTCCTGCAGTCTCTTGAACTGCAGTTCCCTACCTTTCATATTATATAAATCACCTGAAGACCTTGTGAAGGTTTGATTCATAGGTCTGGGATAAGGCTGAGGTTCTGCAGTTTTAACAAATTATCAAGTTCTAGGTGATGCCTACCACTGGTCCAGGGACCTCACTTTGAGTGGCAAAGCCCCAGAGTACTTTCAAAGCCACAGGGGGACGTCTGCTTTTGTCAACATAAGACTTGGGAGTTTTACAATGTGTTTCTTCCAAGAAGAGCAAAATTCTTCCATATCAGTAATTTTCTTTTCCTCCCTACTGTCTGTCTTACTATTATCCAAGTCACTGAGAGGTACACTGAGCCCAGGTTTGAGCCAAGTTCACTGGAACCTGGCAGAATCAAGTAGAGAAGAATACTACCAGCAGCTGGGGACTAGCACCACTGTGAACTGTATGGTAACGTCATTGTAACATGAAGAACTTCTGTTGAATCAGAAACAAGGGAAAGGGCAAAAGAAGTTTTTGGCTGTAACTAGAAAGTCTGAGTTCATGTTAATGTCAGGTATAGTCAGCTCTAGGTGTTCGGATGATATCATTAGGAATATGGCTCTCTGAAACTTTTAGTTCATGCTTCTCTGAATTGGTTTCACTTCCAGGCAGGCTGTTGACATGCCAGGGTAAAGAGTCCATTCACTGGTCTAAGGCTGCATTCTATCAGCTTAGCACCATCAACAGAAAGCTCTTTTTTTTCCCCGGTAGTTTCTACAAAATCTCTACATTTGAGTTTCATTGACTTAGCTCAGGCCACATGGCTATTCATGTAACAATGACTTCAGCCAGTGGGACTGTGGGATGCAGTGACTGATGGTCTAGGCCTAGAT
The DNA here is from genome assembly GCF_028878055.3 of Symphalangus syndactylus. NCBI lineage: Eukaryota > Metazoa > Chordata > Mammalia > Primates > Hylobatidae > Symphalangus > Symphalangus syndactylus. Next base: position 21,515,863 of record NC_072428.2, read on the forward strand.
GATGCCTGGACCCTGGGGGTGAAGTCAGCTTCACCTGAACCGCATGCACTTAAAGTATGGAAGAAAAATTTCCTGAAAGAAAGGGGAATGCTGTTTGCTTAGTGGGCAAACAACAGTGTCCACTACAGCTGTTATGATTTTATGCGTATGAAAGGCTATGTCTTTGTTGTTATTCTTATTTATTTATTTATTTGTTAAAAGGAAAGGGGAAACAAGACGTAACTCAGGCGACCAGGAAACTCTCTTTGTGCCTTTGATGCCACAATTCTTTCTTAGCACTCAACTTATTTTCCTTCTCCCATTTTCAGTGCAGCTCTCTCACCTCCAACACTCAAGATTTTCATGCCACCTTTCCCAATCAGAAAAATGTATTTGCATTTCAATGCTGGAGACGTATATTACTACCCATCCCAGCGTTTTTTGGACTTTAAGTGAGAACTGCAACAGAGAACAATGCTTGACACAAAGCAATTGTGAAACTAAAGATGGGATTTCCAGTATTAGGGTTTTCTGTTTTGTTTTGTTTGGAGAAGAGGGTCTCTGTGGTTCTGCCAAATCATGCAACTGGTTTCACTGACCCAGGAACATGACCAAGGTCATAGGCTTCTGGCCCTAGAGCAATCCCCTCTGGCTGAAGGTGGCAATAAAAGCAGGTGGAGTCACAGCTGGGCTAATTAAAGGCAATGTCAAGTCTCGGGAGGAACCTCTAAATAGAAGTGCAGGTGGCAAACCTTGCTTAATTATCAATGTGAAAAGCCTGTAAATTGAGACCTCAGGAGGGGAACATTCTTGTTTTGTTTCTGGCAGACAGAAAAGGCTGGCTGGAGCCTGATAGCCATCATCTTCAGTCATTCAGGTGATTAGGAACACCCCCCAACTGTAGGCCTGTAGGCAGGCCTACACAACGCCCCAGCGGGAGTAGGATGTCTCTGACTACAAAAGAACCAGTTCTGGCCTGAGATAAGCAAGTTTCTTGTGGCATCTAGTTGATGCTCTGTAATGTCAGGTTAGGCTGATAGGATATTTTATTGAATGACACAAATTCCAGCTTCAGTAACAGTACCTCAGTGTCAATGTGAATGTAAATAGATTGTCTTATAAAGTGAGAAAATATGTGCACAGTGTCGCCCCTCCGGTGAACCTCTGCCCTCCTAAGCACATGAGCTGAGACCACACTTGGCGCCTGTAGGCACCTCTCACTCCTTTACCCAGCACACACAATGACCTCCTTTATATGCCGCCTGCCAGCCTGCATGGGAAGGGCCCTTGGTGTGCGCAGTTTGACTACAGTAATACTGTACGTGGTAATCATTAACCTGAAATGGCATTTATGATGATGAGATGGTGCTGTGTGCTGCTCTCCTTCATCCCTCCAGCAAACACAATGTACTGACTCTAAAACAGGTACGACCAGTTGCTGCCAGGCCCTCAAAGACACAGTGTTCTACTGTGGAATTAGCCATGCATAATGGGCCCATTGAATCAGGCAGCAGGCACTTTCCTCTCTGGGCTGCACAGATAGAGGAGTTGGGCCTAGACCCCAGGGACTGGTGGGTAGGTTTGGGTTTCTAAATGGGCTTTGTTCACTCACTGGAAGAGAAAACTCCAAAGCTGAGCACAAAACCCGGGGAACTGAGCTTAAAGCTTCCAACGGATTCCCTCAATGGGAGTCAGGGGCTGAGTAATACCTTTGGTGACTTCATAACTGAAACAAGGTTTCTCACCTGAGGGCCTTTCTGCATAATGGCTTGGTTAGGTAGGGACAAGTCAGGCTTTAAGAGTAGCTGGGGTTGAGGTGAGGGAAAAGGCACAGAGGAATTAGGTAGTTTACTCAAAAGCACACAGCCAGCATACCCTGGGACTGGAAGCAAGACAGTTCTCCTGATTCTTGTATTTTGGCCTCTTTGGAGGCCCAAGGAGGAATTACCTTTGCTTAGGAAGTTCAGTTCCAAGCAAGGTTCCTTTCTTACACTAGGAGTCTAGGCATTGTTGTTCCTTCCTTGTGCCCCTAATAGTTATTTGGATGGAGGAGGAGAAGCAGTGGCTATGGCAAACTTGGAATAGGAGAAGGTGGGTCCTAGTCTGGGCCCAGCGACCTGTAACTGTGTGATGGTAGGTAGAATCTTTCAAGTCTTTGAACCTTGGTTTCCTTATCTCCCTGAAGAGAGGGCCAGAACAGGTGATCTCCAGGGTCAGCCACAGCACTCACATGCCGTAGATAGCATTCCACCGAGAGCAGGAGATCTCTGACCAGAAGCTGCTGAGAAAGTTTCATGGGAAGGGTGGGGTGGGGGTGAAGATGCCAAAAAGGAAAAGGAAGCACTTGAAAAGCACCCCACTAATTTGAGGCTTTTACCTTCTTCCCAGTGACTTATGAGAGCCCTCCTGAAAAATGGTTAAGTGCTAATCAGGATCTTGGAGTTTGTTTTATTTAACTCTTTTCTTTTTCAGACCCTGGATTTTCAGACCCGAGTCACTTGCCCATGGCCACAGAAGAACTGGTGGCAGATCTGCTTCCTATCTGTAGCTCTTACCACTGCTCACATGGTCGCTTGTGTTCAGCAGCTGGTGACTAGACCAGCTCTCAACTGGCAGCAGCATAGCAAATACAGATTCCTATGGACATCTAGTAATGCTGTGATATGGATGATTGAGCCCACTCTGTGCTATGCACATTACCTACATCAGCTCAGTAATTTTTAAATTCAAAGCCTATGACAGGTGTGTTTTCCTAGGTTCAATATAAATATGTGGGAAGTAGAGCTGAGAGGGTGATTTGCCTGAAGTCACAGGTTTAAAATTTGACAAGACATCTAGGACTAGCATCAAAGACCCTTAAGTTCAAGTCATTCATCAAGGGGGACTGCCTTTGGTTTCTGTTCTTGGCTCAAACTAAGTGAGATATTAGTTCTATAGCCTCCCCATCTACCTGCCTCCAGATATAGCTGAACCCAAGGTGCGGCATCTATTCACCTAACCATTGCCCCATACTGCCTTGCTAGGGAAGAGTATGTTGGGCCATGGACTCTGACTCAGAATTATGGAAATATTCCATAAAGATAGTTTTTTAATAATCTCAGCATTCCTGATTAGAAAACCAGTTGGCCAACAGGGCACCCTTCTAGGGAGCTGTGGCTGTCCTTGGTACACTGGGAAAGGGTCCTGGAGACAAAGCCCAGTTCTCCTCTACGCCCTCCAGCTTCTGAGAAAGGGTTTCTTCTCCTTCTGCAGTGTTTATAGGCAGGCTATACACTGGATCTGGCCAGTGGATGACCTCCCTCACAGTAAGAGTTTGTCTAGAAGCCTCCAAAGAGGAAAAAAAAGAAACCATTGTAATCGCTCTCCAGCTCCAGCTGCTAAAGCAGACAACACAGCAGCCCCAAGATCCTGGAAACTCTTGCCCAAAGGAGATCCTGTTTCAGTGTCTTTGTGTGAAAGTTGGTGTTAAGGGGACGGGGGAAGATGGAAATGCTGGAGTGATTAGTGCTCGGCAATTCTTATGTAGGGGCAATTGTCACCTACAAAATGGCCAGAGCAACTTCAAGCACTGCTTGCTATCTTGTATGGAAGAGACTAATTTCTGAGATAACCCTCAGAATCGATCATTGGGGAGTGTGCCTATTTCCCAAATGGATAGGCCAAATCCGGCCCTAGGAGACTTAGTAACTGGCATTCTGTCCTAGAACCCTGGGGTGGAAGCAGAGAAAGAAGCCAAGTTGCCTGATGTGTTGCCAAGTGCCTCCCTTACTCTGGGTATCATGACATCAGTCATCTAATGTGCCTCCTGTGACATTCGATTCTAGGAAAAATGCCTGGCTTTGTCAAAGAGAACCAGCTGACCTCAGGAGAGAATGTACCAGAATCACGTGGCCCCTTGGGGGAGGCCTGAGGTAGAGTCCCTTCAGTTTCACAAGCAACTGACTCTAACTTAAAGTCACTAGTGCTTGTGCATCCAAAGCTCATGAAACATGGTCTATGAGGTTTTTGATTTTTCTTATACAGATTGTGCCCTCACCAAGTGCCACTGCTAAAATGCCTCTTTTTCAGGGAAGCCTTCCCATAACCCCCCGTCAAGATGAGGTCCCCTGTGATTTTATTCCTGGGGTTCTCCCTGGCAGTCCTAATCCCAATAATAATTTAAATAATTATTTGTCCAATTATTTGTTTAATATCAGTCACCTCTCCCAAGCTGTCAGCTGTACAGAGGAGGTTTAGTGTCTGGCTGTTTCATCAGGACCTAGTATAGTCCTTAGTAGCCATTTAAGAAACATTTGTGGAATAAAGAAGGAGGGGATGTAGAGACTATTATATTTACCAAAGGATGAGAAAATGTTGGAACTAGAATTTCCAGGAGTGATAAACTAACTTGTCCAAGGTCACATGGCTGGGCAAGAAGACATCTAGGACTAGCATTTAAGAGCCTCAGGGTCAAGTCATTCATCAAGGGAATTACTTTTAGTTTCTGCTCTTGGCTCAAACTATATGAGATATTAGTTCTTCTGCGGAATCTCCCCATCCCTCTGCCTCTAGATGTAGTTGGAATCGATTCATTTTTCTGCATTCCCATTTCCATAAACCACTATCATCTCTTGGCTGGAATTCGAGAGTTTCCTAAGTTTTTCAAATGCTCCCCTGCCCCGCCATTACCATCTTCTAGACAAAAAGATTGGAGTGAGCTTTTAAAAACATGCAGCATATTGTACCATTCCCCATCTTATAGCCCATCAGTGGCATCCCTAATGTAATCACAGTCACTCCTTACAAAGGCCACAAGCTTTACGTCATCTGAACCTTGTCTCCTTCTCCAAATTTCTCTACACTCTTGCATTCACTAGCTACACTCCACCCATGCTGACCTGTTGTTTTCCTTCTGTTGCTCAAACATTTTAAGTTTGCAGTTTCTTTTGCCTGGAACACTTTCTGGCAAATCTGCACATCCTTTTCACACAATGTCACCTCCTCTGACCATCCTGTATAAAGTATCTCTCCTGTGCCGCCACTTTTGTTTTTTGTTACATTTTTCCATTTTGGTGACTCCAAAGCATATGTCACTCTCTGAAATCATCTTCTTTACTTGTTTTCTTGTATATTATCTGTCAAATCATACCCTAATGTGACTGCCAAGAATTTGGGGGCTTTGTCTTTTACACTGTTGTGTGCCCAGCAACTAAACCAGCACTGCATATGTATTTATGGAACTGGTTGAGCAAATTAGTGTGTAATCATATCTATATAATAGGAGATACTACAATTGATTTTTTTTCCTGAAGGTGATGACAAAAAGCTAAGGCATATAAAACCCTAGAATATATGCTTGGACAGGGAGGGCACTTGGGTAGGTCAGCTGTTCCCCAAATTGGTCAGCATCAGAATCACCAGGAGAGTTGATAAAAAAAAAAAAAAAAAAAAAAAAAATAGAGCTTCCCGGGAACCCGTCAGCACCTACTGGATCAGAATATCCAGGGCTGGGTCATGAAGTTGCTGCCTATCGACAGAGAGTGGGCCGGTTTGGAAAGTGACTAAGTGATAGGATCTGACGCCAAGTACATGTTCCTGCCTTTGAATCTGTATCTGCACTTCTGGGAAATAATCTTAACCACAGAAAAGACTTAGTGTACAAAGATATTTATCTCACTTTGTTTATAGAAGAAAAATTAAAAAATAAATGCCCCCAAAGAGGAGAAGTGATTAAGGAAATCATGCATGATATCATGGTTTGATGGACATTAGAATCAATGCCTATGAATATGTTTCTGCATGGAAAAGTAGAGTTTCTGACTTTATGCTAGAATGTAGAATGGTTTGTGGGTTATGATAATGGTTAAATGCACAACAAGTACTGGGAGCTGACTACAAGGGTTGAAATTCTAGCTCTGACTAAGTATGTGACCTTTGGCAAGCCACTAAACCTCTCTGCACTTCTGTTTTCTCGCCTTGAAAATGGGGATAATTATAGCATCTGGCTGAAAGTGGTATTGTAAGGATTAAGTGAGTTAATGTATGTGACATATGAGGCCCTCTAGAAACATTAGGTGTTATTATTATATATGTGGGAGAGGAGGCTAGAAGGAGTTATGTTAAAAGGCTTAGCAATAATACTAATCTTGTTGGATAGGAGTAATTTTTCTTTTCTTTTCTCCAGTCTCCAAGAGGTGGTTCTATTATCTCCATAACATGTTAAGTACAATGACAATCAAGTCTCCAGCATTGGGATGGGGAGTGGGGACAGAAGAAGACAAATGCACAAAGACTCTTTGCACATATAAAATTTCATATTAAAATATAAAATATGAAGTTAATAAAGATTATAGCAACTACTTTTACAGCACCTATTTGCCTAAGTTGATCCAGCCACTAAGTAGCCAAGCTGCATTTACAACCTAGAACAGTCTGATTCTAGACCATATGCTCCTTGCTCTGAACCACATTGTTTATCCAAAAAAGTGATTTATATCTCCTCTTCTCTTTCCTTACAGGTCAATACAGTTGGGGGGCTTTTAGCTATTCATGTATTCATTTACTCATTGAATGCCTACTTGCAGGGTAACAGCTCTGCCCTGGCACCCTGCAACTTCATACGTATCCACATATGCCACACAGGCATCCTGTGGGATGCATCAGTGAATAAAACATACAGTCTCTGTTCTCATAAAGCTTGCATATTAGTGGGGTCACAAACCACCAAAAAAAGGTACAATAAATAAGTGAAGGCTATATGATAGAAGGTTATACAGGAAACAGAAGTAGAGACGTGTAAGGGGGTCTGCAACTTAAGGTAGGAGGCAGATGGCTGTATTAAATAGTCAACAACATCCATCTCATTGAGGACACGAAATCTAACAGAAGATTTGGAAGAGTTGAGGGGTTTAGCCAAGGAGATGTTTGGGCAGAGGAAAGAACTGGAGCAGATGTGCTGGAATGTGCAAGAAAAAGCAGGCAGTCAACTATGGCTGAAACAGAGTGAGGAAAGGCAGGCATAGTAGGAGCAAGTGAGCAAGGAAAGGAATAGATCCAAGAGGTAACAATGGACCAGATCCCTCAAAGCCTTGTGAACAGTTTTAAGGACTTTGGCTTTCAATTCAGGGGATGTGGGAAGCCATTGCAAAGATTTCTTTTAACGTTTTTATTGAAAAACAAAAGATACAAATACACAAAACCACACAAAACAAATGGGTAACTTAGTCAGCTATGATGGGGCTGTGCCCTTCGAACCACTTCCCAGATCAAGAATTAAATTTGCCATTCTCCCCAGAGGCCCTTCCAGGGGCTGTGTCCCAAACAGAGTTCACTGCCTCTGCCCAAATGTGACCATTAGTCTAACTTTTATACTAACCATTTCCCTGGTTTCTCTGTTTCATCACCCGTTTGCAGCTCATCTGTAATCACTGTAGTTTAATCTTGATATGTATTTTAAGTCTCTTTTAACCCATGGGTATTTCTCTATCCCTTTCTTTTCCCTACCATTTATCTGTTGAATTACTCAGTCAATTTGACCTATAGTTTTTTTCATGCTTCATTTTGTTAATCATTATATGGTTTGAAGCAGAGGAGTGATATGATCAGATGTAGAGTTGGAAAGAGTCATGGTGACTATTGTGTTGAGATTGAAGGGCAAGAAGGGTGCAAAGAGATTATTTAATGGGTACTGCAGAAATTCAGAGAGAGATGATGATGTGGCTTAGAACAGAGTGGTAGAGGTGGAAGACACAAGAAGTAGTTAGATTTAGGAGATATATATAAACAGCCTGCACATATACCCTTGAAACTAAAAGTATATATTAGATTGGTGCAAATGTAATTGCAGTTTTTGCATTGTTCAAATTTGCCATTTGATATTGGAATATGTATCTTGAGGTATGTTCCTCCTATACTCAGTTTGTTGAGGGTTTGTATCATAAAATGTGTTGAGTTTTATCAAATGCTTTTTCAGCATTTATTGAAATAATCATATGGTTTTTATACTTAGATCTGTTAATGTGATATATCATGTTTGTTGATTTGCATAGGTTGAACCATTCTTGTATCCCTGGGATGAATCCCACTTGATCATGGTGAATAATCTTTTTAATGTTTTGTTGGATTTGGTCTGCTAGTATTTTGTTGAAGGTTTTTGCATCTGTCTTCATCAATGCTATTGGCCTGTAGTTTTTTTTTTATTGTGCCCTCTGGTTTTGGTATCAGGGTAATGCTGGCCTTGTAGAATGAGTTTGGAAGTATTCCCTCCTCTTTAATTTTTTTTGAAGAGTTTGAGTAGAATTGGTGTTAGTTCTTCTTTAAATGTTTGTTAGAATTCAGCAATGTAGACATCAGGTCCTGGGACTTTTTATTACTTCTTTGATCTCATTACTCACTATTAGTTTGCTAAGGTTTTCTATTTCTTCATGGTTCAATCTTGGCAGGTTGTATGTGTCCAAGAATTCATCCACTTCTAGGTTTTCTAATTGTTGGCATATAGTTGTTCAGAATAGTCTCATGAGTCTATTTCTCTGGTTTCAGTTGTTATGTCTCCATTTTCATTTCTGATTTTATTTGAGTCTTCTCTTTTTCTTAATCTTGCAAAAGGTTTGTCAATTTTATCATTTTCAAAAAACCAACTTTTCATTTCATTGATATTCTGTAACTTTTTTAGTCTCTGTGCTATTTATTTCTTTCCTTCTACTAATTTTGGGTTCATTTTATTTTTGTTATTCTTTTTTGAGGGGCATTATTAGATTGTTTATTGGAAGAATTTCTACTTTTTTGATATGAGCATTTATTACTATAAACTCCCCTCTCAAAACTGCTTTTGCTGTATCTCATAGAGTTTTAGTATGTTTTATTTACATTTTCATTTGTTTCAAGAAATTTTAAAATTTCCTTCTTCATTTTTCATTATCTGTTGATCATTCAATAACATGTTCTTTAATTTCCAAGTGTTTGTGTATTTTCTGAGGTTCCACTTGTTATTGATTTTTAGTTTTATTACATTGTGCTTAGAAAAGATACTTGGTAGATTTCTACTTTTTTGAATTTGCTGAGACTTGTTTTGTGTCCTGAGATATGGCCTATTTTGAAGAATGTTCTATTTGGGGATGAAAAGAATGTGGATTTTCTGCAACAGTTATGTCAAATGTTCTGTAAATGTCAGCTAAACCTATTGGTGTAATATGTAGTTAACTTTGATGCTTCTTTGTTATCTGCCTGGATGACCTACCCATTACTGAGAGTGGGGTGTTGAGGTCCCCTACTATTATTGTATAGCAGCCTATCTCTCCCTTTATATCTGTTAATCTTTGCTTTACATACTTGGGGGCTTCAGTTTTGGGTGCACAGATATTTATAATTGTTATATCCTTTTGCTGAATTGACCCCTTTATTATTGTGTAGTGATCTTCTTTGTCCTTTTATATAGTCTTTGATTTGTAGTCTGTTTTATATGATATCAGTGTAGCTACTCCAGCTTTTGTTTGTTTGTTTCCAATAGCACAAAATATCTTTTCTCACACCTTCACGTTCAGTCTGTGTGTGTCTTTATAAGTGAAGAGCATTTCTTGAAGGCAGCATATAATTGGACCTTGGTCCTCTGTCCTTTTAGCCACTCTATGCCTTTTAGCTGAAGAATTGAGTCAAATTTACATTCAGTGTTATTGATAAGTAGGACTTATTGTTGCCATTTTGTTGCTTGTTTTATGATTGTTTTATAACTTCTCTCATCCTTTCTTCCCTTGCTGACTTCCTTTGTGATTAAGTGATTTTTTTCCTGCTGGTATATTTTGATTCACTGCTTTTTACTTTTAGCTAATATACAATAGATTTTTACACTGTGGCTATCATGAGGCTTACAAAAATATCTTATAGATATAACAAGTGATTTATTAAGAAGACAACTTGTATTAGATAACAAAGAAAATAATAGAAATAACCCAAGAAAAAAAAAGAGAAAAAGACACTATAGTTTAACTTCATCCTCCCCACATTTTGATTTTTTATCGTCTCAGTTTACATGTTTTTATATACCCTATCTCTTAACAGGTTGCTTTGGCTATTACTGGTTTTGATAGATTTGTCTTTTGGGCTGTATACTAGACTTACAAGTGGATTGCACACCATGATTACAGTATTAGCATTCTGGGTTTGTCCATGTACTTAATTTTGCCATTGGGTTTTATAACTTCAAATGTTTTCTTTTTGCATGTTAGTGGGTTTTTTTTTTATTTTACACTAAAGAACTGTCTTTAGCATTTCTTCTAAGACAGGGCTTGTGGTGGTGAATTCTCTCAGCTTTTGTTTGTCTGGGAAAGACCCTGTCTCTCCTTCATATTTGGAAGATACCTTTGCTGGCTACAGTGTTCTTGGATGACAGTTTTTCAATCACTTTGAAAGTGTCATTCTCCTCACTTCTGGACTGTATGGTTTTCACTGAGAAATTTTTTGCCAGATTAATTCAAAGTTCCTTATATGGTCTTTGTTTCTTTTCTCCTCCTGCTTTTAGGATTCTCTCTCTGTGTTTGACCTTTAAGAGTTTGATTATTATGTGCCTTGGGGTTCTGTTTGGGTCAAATCTGTTTGGTGTTCTTTGATCTTCCACTACCTGAACATTTATCTCTTTCTCCAGTTTTGGAAAGTTTTCAGTTATTTCTTTGAATAAGCTTTCTACCCCTTGTTCTTGCTCAACTCCCTCTTGAGTAATGATAATTCTTAAATTGGGTCTTTTAACGTAATTTTCTAAATCTTGTAGGTTATCTTTGTTCCTTGTTATTTTTTATCTTCTGTGTATTTTCATACAGCCTGTCTTAGAGCTCACTGATTCTTTCCTCTGCTTGATCAATTCTGCTGTTGAGATCCTCTAATAAATTTTTCTGTTCAGTAAATGTATTTCTCAGTTCCAAGATTTCTGTTTGATTTCTTTTTATTGTTTTAATCTCTTTGTTAAATTTATCTGATAAATTTCTGAATTGCCTTTCTGTGTTGTCTTGGAGATCACTGAGTTTCCATAAAACTGCATTTTGAATTCTTAGAGAGTTCATGTATCAGCATCTAGTTAGGGTCAGTCACTGGTTCTTTGCTTTTTTCATTTGGGAGATCATGATTCCCTGTTTTTCACTGTTTCTTGTTGATGTATGTCTACATCTTGCATTGAAAGATTATTTATTCTAGTCTTATTTGTCTTGCTTGTTTTGGTTTTTATTGGATTCACTTGTTTAGAAATTCTTTGTAATTTACCTGTTAATTTATTTCCCCCAACTAGGTTGCTGTCTCCTTTTAGATACTAGATGGTTTCTTAAGCCCCCCTTGTCTTGGTTCTAGTAAACAATCAGAGTGCTGCCCATCTTGAATGAAGGAGGTCCCAAAGGTTATATTCCAGTAGTATGGAAAGGTAGGCTAGGAGCTCATGCCTAGTGGTCCTGTGGAACAAATCTCCTACAGTATGGTGCTGCTGAACAACCATTCTGATTTGGTGTTTCCTTTGGCTGAGTTACAGAGCAGTGTTTCTAAGCCTGGGAATCATAGTCCCTCTCCTTTTCCTTTGGCTATTCCAAGGCTAATTTTTCCTTCAGGTACTTGCAATGCTTCCTGTGGGTTGAGGCAGGGGCAAGTCCACAGCAAGAAACCCAAGATAGTGGAGAAGCTGGCTGTTCACCTCAATCTCAATTTTTTCTAGTATAGAAACCATAAATCTAGGAAAAATTTCCTGCATGCTTGGTGCTGAGCAGATTGAGTAAAGGGGCATCATGGACATGGAAGTCTGATTTTCTTATCATCTGCTTGGATTTTTTTTTTCAATCTTCTGTGGCTGCAGGAACTGTCTCATTCTTACATTTAAGTTCTGGTATATTGCTGGTAATAATCTTTGTACTCTATATTTGTTTTAGGTTTTCTTTGGGGAGTTGGGGAGGAGTGAAGCTGGCTTGCTTGTATGCCATCATTTTGGAACCAGAGTCCAAGGGAATTTTTGAGGTGATATGTGTGTTATATATTTTGATTATAGCAGTGGCTACATGACCAATATGTTTTTCAAAACTTATGAAAATGTATTCTTTAAAAGGGTGAACTTTACTGCATGCTAATTATACGGCAATATTTCTGAGCAAATGAAAAATAAAATAGTAGGAAAGGAATTGTAGTCATCAAAAAGAGACAACTCTCTCAAGGAGTTTCCTGAAAATGAGTGCCATGAAATGAGACATTTGCTGATGGGGGAAGTCAAGTCAGAGAGAAGTAAATGTTTTAAAATTTGTTTTGCAATTATTATTATTTTTTTGATGATGGAAGCATGAGCAGTGAATCCATAGGTTGATGGAAATTATACAAAAAGGAGAGAAGAGAATTGCTGGAAAGATGTCCCTGAATTGGTGAGAAAGAATGGGATCTAGAGTGAAGGTACTGGCTTTGTAATCAAGCATGAACAATTTTCCAATTGTAACAGGAGGGAGGGCACAACATGAGGGTCTAGGTGCTAGTGGTTGACAGACGTTGTGGGAATCTAGAAGTTCTCTTCTTATTGCTTTCATTTTCTCTATGAAGTAGAAAGCAAGGTCAACAGCTAAGAGAGGCTTTCCTTTTTTAAATGACTAGTAACTAACTTGAACCTGACACTTCTCTCTGCCTCTCTAGACGATAAGCAATAATGGAACATTTCTTGCATGATTGTATCACCAATGAATACTTCAAGTGCAACCAATACACTAGGTAATTGGGCCACACAATGTTAAGCAATTCCATTTCTTGTTGTCAATTTTTCTTCTTCTTCTTCTTCTTCTTCTTCTTCTTCTTCTTCTTCTTCTTCTTCTTCTTCTTCTTCTTCTTCTTCTTCTTCTTCTTCTTCTTCTTCTTCTTCTTCTTCTTCTTCTTCTTCTTCTTCTTCTTCTTCTTCCTCTTCCTCTTCCTCTTCTTCTTCTTCTTTCTTCTTCTTGTTTTTTTTTTTTTCTTTTTTGATGGAGTCTTGCTGTCGCCCAGGCTGGAGTGCAGTGGCACAATCTTGGCTCACTGCAACTTCCATCTCCAGGGTTCAAGCAATTCTCCTGCCTCAGCCTCTCGAGTAGCTGGGACTACAGGTGCACACCACCATGCTCAGCTAATTTATTTATTTATATTTTAGTAGAGACGGGGTTTCATTATGTTGCCCAGGCTGGTCTTGAACTCCTGAGCTCAGGCAATCCATATGCCTTGGCCTCCCAAAGTGCTGGGATTACAGGCGTGAGCCACTGTTGTCAATTTTTAAAAAGTTAAACTGACCATTTACTAAATCCTCTGTGTCCAGAAATTCCACCTGGCTCATACCACTGATGTACCAATGGGAGAGTCTGAGTGGAATAATAAAAAGAACACAGGAACGAAAGTCAGTGGTCCCAAGTTCTAGTCTCACTTCTACCATTTACTGTGTATCCTTGGATAGGTTCATCCTCTTAGCCTCCACTGCCTCCACTGGGAAACTGGGAATGCAAGTAAGGGGTGACCTTGATGATCAGTAAAATCAAACCTAAAATCACCCGACGGGACTGGATTTCCCAACATATTCAACTAGATCTGCCATTTCTTTTTGTTGTGGTTGGCAGGTCTCTTTTCCCTTTTATGTTTTCTCTGTGAATTCAGTGCTGCCTAAGTACAACCCAAGCATTACTCCTTGTCCCCAGACCATCAGTGGTAGCAGCCAAAGCACAGTTAAAACACTAACTGCCAGCAGGACCTCACTCAATGGTGGTAAGAGTTGGTATCTCACAACATGTTTGCCTAAAGTAGAGACATCTACTTGAGAGTACACCACTGCTACAAGACACTCTACAAGTTGTAGAATATCCACATAGCACACAATGATTACACCATTGGCAAGGATCAGGCTGCACTGTTTCATAAAGAAATAAAATGACCCCATTTCAGACACTTAATTTTTCTTTGCCTCTATTTGCTCAACTATAAAATGGGAATAATAAAATATCAATCTTGCAGGCTTTCCTAAAAAGAATAGATAAAAGAACAGATGTAGAATGCTTAGAAGTATATCTGACACACAGGAAAACTCAGGAAATATTAGAGAATTATCATTAACATTAATGCTAATATCCACATCTTAGGGGACACAGAGGACTTGGAGAATGTGGACTCCACACTGTATTTTGCAAGGCTTCAAGGTGCTTGGCATGTTCACCAAATGATTTCATTTCCTTATCCTTAGAAACATGTTCAAAATGGAAGCAGTGTCTCTAAGTGTGAGTAGCCTTTGTTCTCTGTTTTCTTGGAAATTGAATTTTTAAACTAGAAAGCTCATCTCTTTGAATCTGCAGTCCCTTAGTTCTAATCCCTGGATGTCCTCTGTGGGTGACAGCAGAATTGACAGTGGGCTTCTTGTACCTTCTTGGGAAGAAGAGGAGTGAACGTCATACTCTTGGGAGGACAGAAGCCGAATGCTCCTGTAAGTGCCCTTCATGATAAGTGAAGAAAGGAGCAAAGAAAAGAAGAGAATGGCAGCAAACAAAAGCAAGAATTGTTCAAGAAACGAACCCTTTTCAGGAGCCTTCAAAGCCACTCTTTCACAGAGCCTGGCAGGGAGACAGTAACGAGCCTGGGTGAAAGCCAAGCATGACCTGAATCTATTACTGCCAAGCTGTTTGTTACCTTTATTTGCCAAGACTTACTAATTGAACTTTTGTTGATCTGGCTGCCCCTCTGGAGAATTGGAGCTATTGTTACCTGCTCTGTGAGTCCCGTGGAATGTGCCAAAAAATTGACCCCAGTTGCAGCTGATTTCCCTTCCTGGTTCAGGTTGCTCTTTTTCTTTCAAGAATGTTTTTGTTTTGCTTTTTCAGTTCCAACCCAGAGTAGGTGTTTAGACAGAATTAGTATGAATTTCACTGACCCAAAGGAAAGATTCCTGTTGAGAGGCCAGAGAGGTCCCCCAAAAGGCCTATATGGAGACCCCCTTCCTAGACCTTCCCTTCATGCCCCAGCAAGTGGTACCCACACTCAGCTTCTACTACTTAGGGAAGGGAAGCTGTAGACAATTGATTCTCAAAGGTTTGTCCCGGGAGTGGCATCCGAATCACCTGAGAATTTGTTAAAAATGCAAATTCCTGTGCCCTACTCCATGGCTCCCAAACCAGCAACCTGTGTCTTAAAAAGCCTTCTAAGTAATTCTGATGTACACTGAAGCTTGAAACCAGTGCCTTAAGCCAGGGTTTCTCAATCTTGGCACTACTAACATGTTGAGCTGGATGATTCTTCGTAATGGGGGCAGTCCTGTGCATTGTAGGAGGTTTAGCAGTGTCCCTGACTTTTATCCACTGGAAGCAGTAGTCCCCCACCCCCACCCCTACCCCAACATGATATCTGAAAATGTCTCTGGTCATTGCCAGAGGTCCTGGAGTGAAGGAGGTAAATTCATCCCTGGCTGAGATAATAGACAAACTGCTTACTGTTTCTCTGGGCTCTGGGCTTTTGCTCTCTCTGTGCCGTAATGGCAAAACACTGCCATGCTGTCTGCGTGACTCCTTAGCACGAGATAATAGGCACAAGAAGCGGTAACCACAAGGCAGCTTCCTAAAAACAGATGGAGTTTTTTAATATTGATAAATCTTTCTTTTGTATCCAGCTCCAAGCAAGCACACATTACTTTGATTTTAAGAGCAAGTTCTCTTTCTCGGATTGCTTGGTATATTCAGAACAAAACAGAAAGCCTTCGGAGTTTGGCCTCCTCCCATCTGCCTATATGTTTGCTACCCCCAGGACGGAAGAGACAGAGAGACTAAGTTCAGAGGTTCATATACCTATGTAGCACAGACTGATGTGAATGCTGCATCTGCTGATCTTCCCTCTCACCATCAAAGTAGAAGATTTTCTTGTGCATTTCAGGACAAGTGTGTCCCAGTGCTCATTCTAAAGGGTTTCCAACTCTGGGTTCTTAGTGTTGGTGCATTTGCATTTGAAGGGTACCCAAACCAGGAAGTTTGCTATTAGACTTCATTCCCACCACTATCATTTCAGAGTTTTGACAATGCTTACACTTCAGGAAGCTGGACTTGGCAGAAATCAGCCAAACCTGAACTCAAGTGTTCATACAAACACCAGCTGAAGATCACAATTCATTTGTTAATTTAGTTGGAATCTATTGAGCACCTACTATGTACTAGCACTATGCCAGATGCCCAGGATATACATAGAGAAGCATACAGCCTCAGCCTTCGGAGAGCTTGTTGTGAGATAAAGGTAGAAGCCATTTCAAACAGAATGCAGTCTTTGATACAACAGTGAACCATAGAGCAACATGGAAATATGCTTCACTGTTGAAGCTTCAGTGTCTGGCTCATAGTAGAAGCTTAATATATGTTTGTTGAAAGAATTTTAGAGGGGACCTGTCCTACACAAACTGAAAAGGTTAAAAAAAAGTCTTGCCAAAGAAAGTACTACTTAGATTTCTGAAGAAAAAGCAAGAGTTGGCCATGCAGAGAATGGAAAGGTAATTTCAGATAAAGACAGTAGCAGGTGCAAGGACGGTGGCATGGGAATATGCATGATAGCTTAGGGTGGACTTCAATGTCTGAAAGAATTGTCTGAGGAAGTGGCTTCCTGGTTGTCTATTGCTGTATAACAAACTACCCCAAAACAACCATTTTTTTTTGGGTTGTAATTTAGTGGGTAAGTAATGCAGAAAGGCTCAGCTGGATGGTTCATCTCTCATTTACTTGGCATTACCTACGGCCACTGGGGCTGAAGATTAACTTTCAAGATTTTTTTATTTCTGGTGCCTTGGTGTTTCTTGGCTTCCCTTCCTCTCTACATATTTCATTATCTCATTATCCAGGGCTCCTCCATGTGGCTTCTCATGACATGGCAGTCTCAGGGTAGCTAGTTTCTCCCAGAGTAAACAATCTTAGAGTGAGTATTTCAAGAAGCCCAGGTAAAAGCTATGAAGCCAGTTGGGCATGGTGGCTCATGCCTGTAATCCCAGCACTTTGGGAGGCTGACGCGGGCAGATCACGAGGTCAGGAGTTCAAGACCAGCCTGGCCAACATACTGAAACCCCATCTCTACTAAAAATACAAAAATTAGCTGGGTGTGGTGGCACCTGCCTGTAGTCCCAGCTACTCTGGAGGCTGAGGCAGGAGAATTGTTTGAACCAGGGAGGCAGAGGTTGCAGTGAGCTGAGACCATGCCATTGCACTCCAGTCTGGGTGACAGAGTGACACTCGGTCTCAAAAAAAAAAAAAAAAAGCTACGAAGCTTTTTGTGACCTAGCTTTGGAAGTTCCAGAACATACTCCTGCATTCTTATGATCAAGCAAGTCACTACAGCCAACCCAGATCCAAGGGGAGGGGAGTAAGAGCCCTTTACCTTAATAGGGGAATGGCTTGCCTACAGAAGGAGGGAAGAAATTTGATTGCAGCCACCTTGGAGGAAAGCTTCCTCGTGTGGGTTGCAGGGGTTGAGGAACTTGAAATTAAAGAGTTAAGCCAGAAGAACTTGGAGCAACAAGCTAAGGAGTGAGCAAGGTGCCCTGAATTCTGTGAGAAGCCATGGAAGAGTTTAGCATGTGAGTGGTCTGATGGGATCCATTTTAGAATGATCTTTCTCTGCCAGCTGTGAGAATGACGGAAATGGGGGAAGACTACAGTCAGGGAGGTAGCCATGAAATCTCTATAGCTTGAAAGAGCAAAAGTGACTTGAGGGACTGAAGACTGGGGATGGGAGAAGGGGTGTCATAAGTGAGACTCTGAGGAGCATTCAAGTTATCTGAGGGCTCTGACACCTCTCCCAACACAACCAAACCAAACATGTTCCCTTCAAAATGAGAGAAGAAAGGCCTCGTTTTCCATTCCGGGAACTGGATGAGGGGTAAATGACAGCTGGCAACTAAGCTTGCCCTCTGTGGCTTAATGGCAACACTTTTTCAGATTTGTTCGGAGCTGCCACTGAGGAAAACAAACAGGATTGGTGTGAAGACCATTTAAAAAAGGCCTCAGAACAAAGACTCCACTTGGCAGCTGTTGCTCAGAGCTGAGTGAAAGAAACAAAAGAGTTTGTTGAGCAAACATGAAAGGAGCCTAATTGATGCAATTAAGGTGAAATTAAATAAAGGAAGGTTTTAGCCCGAAGTTCATGGAAAATTTTTCAAAGGAGTGTCACTGGAATCGTCATTTGGGGCTTTTAAATAGAGGGAAGCACAGGATGTGGGAAATTGGCCTATTTGACCCTTGGGAATGAAGCAAAGCAAGTGTGGTGATGTGGGCTACACATGTACGACTGTTTGGCCCTGGCTGCCCCATCTTGGGCAGGGAGTAGACCACGGTTGGGTGCGACTAAGGAGGGATGAGACAGAGGCAGCCGCAGGGGGATCATCTTTAACAAGACCACTGTGTCTTGCTATCACATCACCCCATTTTATTTATTTCATAATACTACTATCTGAGAGTATCTTGTTCATTAGTCTTAGTTGTTTACTATCTGTCCTTTTCACTTCAAAACACACACACACACACAATGGAACTCTAGGTCTTCTTGGAACACAGTTTCCAAGATGCCCATCTGGCTGTGTTGTCATCCCCAAATGCTGACACCCAAAAGCAAACATCTGTACCTCACACATGTTCCCAAGCACTGCTCATATGTCTCAGAACTGTGCCACAGGAAATTGATACCTGAAATTAATCCAAACAGGTCAATTTATTTAACAAACCAGTTACATGGTCCCTACTATACGCCAGGTACTCTTTCAAGCACTTTTCAAACATTAACCATCTGGTCCTTGTAAGGACTAGTGAATCAGGAATACTCTTATCTGCATTTTACAGGTGAGGAATAGGAATAGAGAAGTCAGACTGTGTCTGAGGCACTAAGTGGAAGAGCCAGGACTTGAACCCAGGTACTGGACTCCAGAGGCCACACTCTCGACCCCTACACTAGGCCCCTTTGAATTGTAGTCAAGGCAGGATTCATGGAGCCAGAGTATGAAATCCATTGGGAGCAGTGTAGCAGCGGGATCTGAATCCTTGATCTGGTTCCTTAGCATCTCACTCTCATGGGCTTTGGCTGCCAAGCACAAAGCTCATCCTCCTGCATTGATGGCGAATGAAAGGAGACATCTAGAAAGGCTGAAAGCACGTCTGGATGAACTCATGTATTGTCAATAATTACAATGTGGGCCTTTCACTGGGAGGGAGGAATGCATTGCAAGGAGGCCCTGTCCTTTTATTAGAAAATGCATAAAATTTTAAAAATCTGATCAGGGAAAATTAGGGGCTTTGAAAGAGACAGGGAAAAATATGGGGTGAAAAAAGGATAGAATTATAGAGATAAAAATATTACAAATAATTCGTTTGATTTTCTCATATTAAAATGGTGAAAGTAAGACCTACATTAATAGTTGTTGAATGTAATGTTTATTTAAAATGCCAAGGGACTCATTTGAAATGTAGATTCTGGTATTACTCCTAAGCCTCCACCAGAGATTATGAATCAGTGGAATATCTGATTCATGAATTCTGGAGTGAGGCGCAGGAATCTGTCTTTTAGTGACAGATTTAAAGACAGGAAACTTTACCTTATCAACTGATTTTTTGAGTCAAGTTTTTTCTACAGAAATGCAATAAATATCTTTTTTTTTTAAAAAAAAAAAATCCCATGCTAGTCAGTATATAGTGGTATCTCAGTGTGGTGGTAAGTTGTATTTCTGTAATAACTAATGATGTTCAGCATCTTTTTTTGAGCTTTTTGTATTCTATGTATCTTTGGTGAGGTTCCTGTTTCAAATTTATTGGAACTTCTCAATTAGGTTGTCTTCTTACAGAGTGAAAAAGTTCTTTACATACTTCAAATAGATGCTCATTATAAGGTAAATGATTTATTACATTTTCTCCCAGTCTGTGGCTTGTCTTTTCACATTCTTAATGGTATTTTCAGAATGCAAACATTTAAAAATTCTGATGAAGTCAAATTTATAAATGTTTTTTCCTTTTATAGATTGTGGTTTACATGCTGTATCTAAGAACTCTTTGCCTAACCCAAAGTCACAAAGGTTTTTTTCCCTATGTTTTCTTATGGAAGTATACTTTTAGCACTTACATTTAGGTCTATGATTCATTTTTAATTACTATTTTATGTGCAGAGTAAGGTAGCATCTAAGTTCATTTTGCTACATATGGATATCCAATTATTCCAGCTTCATTTTTAGATAAAGACTATTTCCTCGTCCATTGAATTACCTTGGCATCTTTGTTGAAAATCAATGGATTATAAATACACGGGTTTGCTTCTGGATACCCTACTCTGTTCTACTGAGCTGTATGTCTATACTTATGCCAGCACTACACTGTTTTGATTCTTGAAGGTTTATAGTAAATTTTGAAATTAAGTAGTATAAATTCCCCAACTTAGTCTTTCTCTTTCAAAATTGTTTATTCCCTTCTATGTCCTTTGCATTTTCATATTAATTTTGGATTAGCTTGTTAATTTATGCAAACAGAGCTGATGGAATTTTATAAAATTTGTGTTGAGTTTAGAAATCAGTTTGAAGGGAATTACTATTTTAAAAATACTGAGTCCTTCAAGCTATGAGGAGGGTGTGGCTTTCAATTTATTTGGATCTCTAATTTCTCTCAGGAATATTTTGTTGGTTTGAGTATTATGTTGCACTATTTATGTTAATTTATTCCTAAGTATTTTATTCTTTTTTGATACCATTATTAAATTATTTTCTTAATCTTATTTTTGGATTGCTCATTGCTAATATATAAAAAGACAATTAGTTGTGTATATTGAGTTTGTATCCTGTGACCTTGCTGAGTTTGTTTACTTGTTTTAATAGTTTTTTCCTAATACAAAGTCACCTGTCTTCAAATAAAGGCCATCTTACTTCTTCCTCTCTGATCTATATGACTTTAATTCCTTTTTCTTGACTTACTGCGCTGAATAGAAACTTCAGTACAATGCTGAAAAGAAGTGGTAAGGGTGAACATCCTTTCCTTGATCCCAATTTTAGGAGAAATGAATTCAGTCTTTCACCATTAAACATGATGTTAGCTGTAGGATTTTGTAAACTATTTCCAGTTTGCTGAGATTTTTATTATGAATAAGTGTTGGATTTTGTCAAATGCTTTTCTGAATCTATTGAAATGATCATATAATTTTTATCCTTTATTCTATTAATATGGTGTACTATATTCATTGAATTTTGGATTTTAAATAGACTTTACATTCTGGGATAAAATCCACTTTGTCATGATAATTTTTTTAATATATTGTAGATAAAATTTGCCAATATTTTGTTTACATAATGATTATATTCGTGAAAGATATTGGTTTGCAATTTTTTTTCCTTATAATTTATTTGTCTGACTTCAGTATCAAGGTAATAATGGCCCCATAAAATAAGTTGTTAAATGCTTTTTATTCCTCTACTTTCTGATGGTTTGAGTAGGATTGGTATTATCTTGACCTTAAATGTTTGATTGAATTCACCAGTAAAGTCATCACTCTGGTCCTGAGCGTTTTTGTGTGTGGAAGAAATATTTTAAATTTCATTACGTTATATTATCTACTTAGATTTAGTATTTCTTCTTGAGTCAGTTTTGATAATTTATGTCTTTCCAGAAACGTGTTCATTTCTTCTATGTTGCCCAATTTAATGCCATGAAGCTCTTTATAATATTTCTCATAATGTCTTAATTTCTGTAGATTCTGTAGTGATTGTAGTGTAATGGTTTTATACTAGATCTTAATAATTTGTGTCTTCTCTCTTTTTTTCTTAGTAAATCTGGTTGATGTTTATTAATTTTGCTGATTTTTACAAAGAATCAACTTTTGGTGTGACCAATTTTTTTTCCATTTTTTTCTAGTTCATTGATTTTTACTTTAATCTTTATTTTTTCTTTCTTCAATATACTTGGTTTTATTTCCTTTCTTTTGTGTATGGGGATACAATCTTAGATTATTGATAGTTGAACTTTTTTATTTAGACTATATATATTTAAAGTTAAAAACATATCTTAAGCATTGTTTTAGCCGCAATCCATAAATTTTGTTACGCTGTGTTTTCATTTTCTTTTAGCTCAACATACTTTTAAATTTCATTTGTGACTTCTTATACTTATAGGGTATTTTGAAACTTGTTAAATTCTGAATAGTTGGAGATTTCCAATATTTCTTTCGGTTGTTGTGTTTTAGTTTAGTTTCATTAGGGTCAGAGAGCATACATCTAATAATTTTGATTCTTTTACATTTGTTGAGACTTTTAAATGGTGTAGAATATGGTCTATCCTGGAGAATGTTCTAAGGGTGTTTTAAAGAATGTGTACTTTACTGCTGTTGGGTGGAGTGTTCTATACATATGCCTATGTTGGGGTGCAAGGTGAAGGAATTAAATGATAATTAAGATATAATTCTTGCCTTTTAAAATTGTTTAATTCTTGTAAAGTGGTGGTTTTCAACTCAGGGCTATTTTGGCCCCCAGCTGACATTTGGCAATGTCTGGAGACATTTTTGGTTATCACTAACTACTGGGGTCCAGTGCCACTTGCACCTAATGAGCAGATTCTGCTAAACATTCCACAATGCACAGGCTAGCCCCCCACAATAATTATCTGTCCTAAAATATCAATAGTCCCAAGGTTTAAAAACCTTGCTTTAGAGGATATAAAAGGGACTTAATTATAATTCAAAGCTTCAGAGGATAATTTTCATGCTATGCTAATTACTGTACTGTGGCTAAAACTGACCAACCCTTTAGCAATTGCCACACCTCTGACATGTTTGTCTGTTTTTCCCACTAGACTTTGAACCTTTTGAATGTTGAAATTCACCCAAATATTTATGGTGGCTAAAAGTACAGAGACAAAGTTGGATTTCAATTCTATTTCTGTGCTCGCCAGGTGTGTGACTTTGGGCTGGTTACTTGACCTCTCCAAACCTCAAATTTCTCAGTTGTATAATGTGAATAATGCACCTACCTTATAAGATTGTTGTGAAATTTAAATAAGCTCATCAAGGAAGGCAATTGACACAGTCCTGACACATATAGTCATTATTTTGTTATTGTTATTGTTATATCCAGTACCTAGCCCAGTGCCCTGCGAATATGTACACATAAGCAAATGAGTAATTGAGTCATCTTCTCTTACCTTCCTTACCTCCGCAGCACACACGGGCTATACAGAGTAATCCTGACTGAGATAAAACCTGTCCCTTTCTACTCCCGGTCCTTATTTTCCACAGACGAGACCATCTATGGCTGTAGGAGTTGGACAGGAGCCCAAACAGAACAAACAAGTGCAAGGCAAACATGGATTGACCTCAGTTTCACCCTTGGGACTCCCACTAACCTGATATGAGATAGTCACACAGGAGGCACTGAGGTCATGCCCCAAAGAGTCCCATGGTCTGTGCACCCGGCATCACTCTGAGCCAACTCCCTTTGTTTTGCTTCGGAGAAGCAGTTCTTTCTTCTTAATGGCCACAATGCCTGTCACGACACTCTCCACCCCATTCCTGAGTCTTGGGCACTTCACACCGGGAGTCTGTCTGTTGGGCAACCCTTTTGATCAATATTAAAGGCCTTTGGGTCCTTCCCTAAGTACCTCATCTCTGTTCCCATCTACTTCTGAGTGACTTGGCAAAGATCACATCTGTTAATCAATTTACTAACTTTTAAAGTGATGGGTGAAGGTGAAGCTTTGCCAGCTTGATATCTTACTATGTTTGCTTTTGACGGAGGAGTTCATAGTGAAAGAAAGGACACCTCCAGCCTTAACAGAGCCCCTTGGTGTATAAAGCAGGATTCACATGGTGCCAGAGAACCTAAGAAACCAGGAAGACACAGAGCAAAAGCCGAAGTTGAGAAGAGAGAAGGGTTCATTCAGTTCATTTAACACAGGGCACATGACTCCATTTTACTATCTGGTTCCTCCTGTGCCCTGAGGTTGGTAAACAAAATATGGAGACTTCCTTTTTATCAACATTTATTTATAGGTCACATATTGATGTCCTCAACCCTCATAACCGAAAGAAGCCATTTTTGCCTACACACTTAGTTTCTCTGTATGTTTACCTAGAAGCTTGCCTTCTCTACTGACAGGACACAGCAGAGATCAAGACTAAGCAAGGACAAAGTGACCTGAATCTAAAGAAATAAAGGCAAGTGCAGCAGAAAGCATTGGGGATACAGTGTTTGCTTTATTTTTAAAAAATCATGAAAAAGATATTCCATTTTCTATTAACATTAGAGACTTAGAACAAACATTTCTACTTTGTTGAATTCTAATATAAAAATAATTATAACTACTGAATGCTGAGTTTGTGCTGGACACTTTTCTAAATACTTTACATGTATAAATTAATTTTATTCATAATAATTTTATTTAGGTTTTATTCAAAATAGTTAATTTTATTTCATAATAATGAAAATAATAATAACTACTAGCCAATTGAACCCAGCAGCATATCAAAAACTTAATTCACCATAATTAAGTAGGCTTTGTTTCTGAGATGCAAGGTTCAACATACAAAAATCAATAAATCTGATTCACTACATAAACAAAACTAAAAACAAAAACTATACAATCATCTCAATAGACATGGAAAAAGTTTTCAATAAAATGCAACATCCCTTCATGATAAAAACCTTAAATAATCTAGACATCGAAGGAACACATCTCAAAATAATAAGAGCCATCTGTGACAAACCCACAGCCTACATCATACTACATGGACAAAGCTGGAAGCATTGCCCTTGAGAATTGAAATAAGAGAAGGATGACCACTCTCACCACTCCTGCTCGGGCAAGGAAAAAAAAAGACATCCAAATAGAAAAAGAAGTTAAACTATCTCCCTTTGTTGACAATATAATTCTATACATACAGAACCCTAAAGAATTTGCCCAAACACTCCTGCAACTGATGAATGACTTTAGCTGTAGGACCTAGCTAAACTAAACAGCTTCTGCACAGCAAAAGAAATTACCAGTAGAGTAAATGGACGGCCTACAGAATGGGAGAAAATATTTGTAGACTATGCATTTGACAAAGGCCTAATATCCAGAATCTACAAAGAGCTTAAACAAATAAAAAAGCAAAAAAATAAATAATCCAATTTTAAAATGGGCAAAAGGCATGAACAAACACTTCTCAAAAGAAGACATACAAGTGGACAACAAACAAGAAAAAAGGCTTAGCATCACTTATCATCAAAGAAATACAAATCAAAACATAATGAGATGCCATCTCACACCAGTTAGAATGGCAATTATTAAAAGTAAAAAAATAACAGATGCTGGCAAGGTTGCAGAGAAAAGAGAACACTTATACGCTGTTGGTGGGAATGCAAAGTAGTTAAGTCACTGTAGAAAGCAGTTTGGAGATTTCTCAAACAACTTAAAATAGAACTACCACTTTATCCAGCAATCCTACTACTGAGTATTTACCCAAAGGAAAAGAATTCATTTTATTAAAAGACACATGCAGTTTTATGTTCATCATGGCACCATTCACAATAGCAAAGACATGTAATCAAGCCCATCAACAGTGGACTGGATTTTTAAAATGTACATGTACACCACGTACACACCCACAAAAAAGAATGAAGTCATGTTCTTTGCAGCACCATGGATGGGACTGGAGACCATTATCCTACGCAAATTAGCACAAGAAAAGAAAACCAAATAAATGCTGAATACACGTAGACATAAAGGTGGGAGCAATAGACCCTAGGGACTACTAGACAGGGGAAGAAGGGAGGGAGAAATGGACTGAAAAACCACCTACTGGGTACTATGCTCACTACCTGAGTGTTGGAATTATTTGTATTCCAAGCATCAGCATTACAAGATACCCATATAACCTGTGCATGTACCCCTTAATTTATAATGAAAGTTGAAATGATTTTTTAAAAATACCATTTACAATAGTATAAAAAATAAAGTATCTACAAATAAGTCTAATGACAGATGTACACACACGACTTGTATGCTAAAACTATAAAACTATGATTGAGAGAAATCATATAAGACATAAAAATGAAGAAATCATATAAGACATAAAAAATGAAGGAATATAACTTTTTTATGAAAGACCCAATATCATAGAGATGTCAGTTCTCAAATTGATTTACACATTGAATATAATTCCAATCCAAACACCAAACGAATTATGAAATTTATGTGAAAATTTAATGGGCCAAGAACAGACTAGACAATTTTAAAGAAGAAGAAGAAAGATGGAAGATGTACTCTATCAAATATTAAGACCTGTTATAGATAGATTGATATGGGTACAAGGATAGACAAAGAGGCCAAGGGAAGACAATAGAGAATTTAGAATTAGACCCACAGTTAATTTCCCAAATATGACAAAGGTTATACTACAGTACAGAAAGAAAAAAAAGATAGGATTTTCAAAAAATTCTGCTCGGTCTATTAGAAGACCAGATACATAGATAAAAATGAATCTTGAACTCCTCTCCTCAAACCATACACAAACATTAGTTCCAGATAAATTTTTAGATGTAAGACTTGAGCTACATTTTAGATCAAATGGACCTAACAGACATACACATTCTTCTCAGGCACCCACAGAACATTCTCCAGAATAGATCATGTGTTTGGCCACAAAACAAGCCTTAACAAATCTAAGAAGATGGAAATTATGTCCAATATCTTTTCCAACCATAATACTATGAAATTAGCAATGAAAGGAATTTTAGAAAATTCAGAAATATGTGAAAATTAAATAGCATGATCCCCAAAAACCAATGGGTCAAAGAAGAAATTACAAGGGAAATATAAAAATATCTCAAGACAAATGAAAGTGGAAACACAATATAGTAAGATTTATGAGATGCAGCTAAAGCAGTTCTAAAAGGGAAATTTGCAGCAATAAATGCCTATATAAACACAAGAATAATCTCAAATAAACAATCTAATGTTAGACCTGTAGGAACCAGGAGAAGAAAAAACAAACTAAGCCAAAGATAGTAAAAGAAATGAAATAATAAAGATGATGGCAAAAATAAATAAAATAGGCTAGAAAAACAATAGAAAAGATCAACAAAATTAAGAGTTGGTTTTCCAAAAAGATAAACAAAATTAACAAACCTTTAGTTAAACGAAGAAAAAAAGAAAAGACTCAAATAAATAAAGAAATGAAAGAGGAGACATTACAACTGATACCTCAGAAGTACAAGGAGTCATGAGACCACTGTGAACAATTATATCCCAAGAAATGGAATAACTTAGAAGGAATGAATAAATTCCTCCACACAAACAACCTACCAAGACTAAATCATGAAGAAACAGAAAATCTGAAAGAAAAAAAAAAAACACTAACAAGCAAGGAGATTGAATCAATAATAAAAAGTTCCCCATCAAAGAAAAGCCCAGGACCTGAGGGCTTCACTGCCAAATTCTACCACGCATTTAAAGAACTAATATTAATTCTCAAACTTTTTCAAAAAACTGAAGTAAAGGAAATACTTCCAAACTCATCTTATGAGGCAAGTATTACCCTGTTACCAAGGCCAGACAAGGACACTACAAGAAAAGACAGGCCAATATCCCTGATGAACATAGATGCAAAAATACTCAGCAAAATGCTAACACACTGAATTCAGCAGCACATTAAAAGGATAATTCACCACCATCATCAAGTGGGACTTATTCCTGGGATTCAAAGATGGTTCAACACATGCAAATCAATAAATGTAATACACTGCATCAACAGAATTAAAAACAAAATCCAAATGATAATTTCAATAGATGCATAAAAAATATTTGATAAAATTCAGCATCCTTTCTTGATAAAAACTCTCAAAATTAGGTATAGAAGGAATGTGCCAGATAAAATAAAGGCCATATATAACAAACATGTAGATATCATACTCAATGGCAAAAAGTAGAAAGCTTTTCCTCTAAGATTAGGAACAAAACAAGCATGCCTACTCTCACTACTTATAGTCAACATAGTACTGGAAGTCCTAGCCAGAGTATTTAGGCAAGAGAAAGAAATAGAAGGATCCAAATCAGGAAGGAAGTTAAATTTTTTCTTTTTGCAGATGATATAATCGTATATACATAAAACCCCAAAAACTCCATTGAAAAACTGTATACTAACAAAGAAATTCAGTAAAGTTGCAGTATACAAAATCAACACGTGAATATCAGTATCTATATTTTTTTTTTTTTTTTTGAGACAGAGTCTTGCTCTGTCGCCCAGGCTAGAATGCAGTGGCATGATCTTGGCTCACGGCAACCTCCGCCTCATGGGTTCCAGTGATTCTCCTGCCTCAGCTTCCCAAGTAGCTGGGATTACAGGTGCCCACCACCACAGCTGGCTGATTTTTGTATTTTTAGTAGAGATGGGGTTTCACAATATTGGCCAGGCTGGTCTTGAACTCCTGACTTCATGATCCACCTGCCTCGGCCTCTCAAAGTGCTGGGATTAGAGGCGTGAGCCACCATGCCCAGCCAAATCAGTATTATTTCTATACAGTAACAATGAACTATCTGAAAAAGAAATCAAGAAAATAATTATATTTACTAATACCTACAAAAAAAATACAATGCTTAGGAATAAATTTAGTGAAGGAGGCAAAAACCAGTACACTAAAAACAATGAAATATGATAAAAGAAATTGAAGAAGACACAAATAAATAGAAATATATTCCATGTTCATGGTTTGGAAAAATTAACATTGTTAAAAATCTCCACACTACCCAAAGCAATCTAGAGACCCAGTGCAATCCCTATAAAATTTCTAATGACATTTTTTCACAGAAATAGAAAAAAATCCTAAAATACATCTAGAACCACAAAAGACCCCAAATAGCCAAAGCAATCTTAAACAAAAAGAACACTGAAGGCATCACATTAACTCATTTCAAAATCTACTGCAAAGCTACAGTAATCAAAGCAGCATAGTACTGGCATAAAAATAGATATGTAGAACAGTGGAACTGAACAGAGAGCCTCAGAATAGATCCATGTGTTTACAATCAGTTGATTTTTCCACAAAGATGTCAAGAACACACAATAGGGAAAATATAGTCTTTCCAAAAAATGGTACTAGAAAAACTGGATATCCACAAGCAGAAGAATGAAATTAGACCCTATCTCATACCATATACAAACATTAAATCAAAATGGATTGAGGATTTAAATGTAAGAACTGAAACTATAAAACTACTAGAAGAAAACAGGGGAAAATTTCCTAGACATTGGTCTAGGCAATGGCATTTTATAGTTTTGACCCTCAAAACACAGGCAACAAAAGCAAAAATTGACAAATGGAATTACATCAAACTAAAAAGCTTCTGCACAGTAAAGGAAACAATCAACAGACTAAAGAGACAACCCAAGGAACAGAAAAATACACAGATGATCCCAACTTAACAATGGTTCAACTTTATGATGGTGCAAAAGCAATATGCATTCAGCAGAAAGTGTATTTCAGTACAGTATTCAATAAATTGCATGAGATATCAGACACTTTATCATAAAATGGACCGTGCATTAGATGTTTTTGCTCAACAGTAGGCTAACATAAGTGTTGTGAGCATGTTTAAAATAGGCTAGGCTAAGCTATGATGTTTGGTACACTAGGTGTATTAAATGCATTTTTGGTTTGACAATATTTTCAACTTACAACAGGTTTATTGGAATGTAACCTCACTGTAAGTCAACAAGCATCTGTATATGCAAACCATATATCTGATAAGGGATTAATATCCAAAGTATTTAAGAAACTCAATGCAAGAAAACAAGGAACCCAATTTAAAAACGGACCTATGACCTGGATAAACATTTCTCAAAAGCAGATATACAAGTAGCCAACAGATATATGAAAAAATGGCTAACATCACTAATCATCAGGGAAAAGCAAATTAAAACCACAATGAGATATCACCTCATGCCTGTTAGAATAGCTATTATAAAAAAAGACTAAGGATAGCAAGTGTACGTGAGGATGTGGAGAAAAGGCAACACTTAAACATTGTTGATGGGAATGTAATTTACTACAGCCATTATGGAAAACAGTATGGAGGTTTCTCAGAAAATTAAAAATAGAACTAACCTACGATCCAGCTATACCACTACTGGATATATATCCAAAGGAAAGAAAACCAGTATGTCAAAGAGATATTTGCACTCCCATGTTTATGGCAGCACTAGTCACAATAGCTAAGATATGGAATAAACCTAAGTGTCCATCAACAGATGAATGGAGAAAGAAAAGGTGGCATATACACACAATGGAATATTATTCGGCCATAAAAAGGAAGAAATCTTGTTATTTACAGCAACATTGAGGAACTGGAGGTCATTATGTTAAGTAAAATAAGCCAGGCACAGAAAGACAAATAACACACGATATCACTTATATAGAGAATCTTAAAAAGTTGAACTCACAGAAATAGAGTAAAATGGTAGTTACCATAGGTGGAGATGGCGAGATTTAGGAGATGTTGGTCAAAAGACAAAAAATTTCAGCTAGACAAGAAGAATAACTTTAAGAGTTCTGTTGTATAACATGGAGACAACAGTTTTTATTTGTCAAATAAAAATGCTAATTTGTCAATTAAAGTTTTTAAATGTTTACATCTAATGTGAAAAGGTAAAACAATAAAGCTTTTGGAAGAAATCAGATGATAGTATCTTCATGACTTTCAGGTAAGCAAAGATTTCTTAAATTTGATACAAAATCAGCTGCTAATTACAAAAAAAATTTATAAATTAACATGTGAAAATTAATAAAGTAGTTAAACTACTTCAGAAAAGTGTTGAGCCATATCTATAAAATGATCATAAGTATAACATATGACCCATCACTTCCATTCCTAGGTGTATATCCAAAAAAAATATGTTTTTATGTGCATCAGAAGATATGTACAAGAATAGTCTTTGTAATACTATTCATGATAGCCCCAAACCAGAAACAACCCAAATGTCAATCAATAGTAAAATGGATAAATGCATTTTGGCATATCCACATAGAGTTCCATATGAAATTAAAAAGAAAGCCCAATATGAATGGATCTCACCACATAAATTTGAGTGAAAGAAGAATGAAAATTGTCAGATACAAAATGGAGTCACTCAAGTCAAACCTGGCAAAATGGAGCCAGGGAAGGCCATCAAGGGAAAGTTCTCATGCATGATTTGCCTGGCAAAAACAACTATCACAAGAAATTTTTTCCACACTGCAGTGACTACGTGAGTTGTGCAAGGACAGCTAGCAGCACAAGGACAGCTACCCACATACACAGAAACACTTGCCTGATAAATTGTTTCACAAGCCCAATCCAAAACTGCCAAAGGTCTAACTGCAACTCCAAGATTACAAGTCCTACCTAACAACTATTGGCATTCGCCAATCAGAACTCAGCTCTCACAGGGCACTGCCAGTGGAATGAAGTGTCTGTTAAAACAACAGGTAAATCTCCTCTTTCCCCAGCAAAATCCTAACCTTTTTTGTTGTTGTTGTTCTCTGGACATACCAGAGGCCACCCTGCTCCATATATACATCCCAGATTACAATGCTACTTCTCGTAGCTTATACCCAAACAAAACCTTTCCTACTTAGTGATTCATCTCTCTATATTTTTTATGTTGACTGAAGCCAGACACACAAAAAAGTACATTGTATATAACTCCAATAATAAAACATTCAAAAATGTGCAAAAAAATTGTTTTAGAAGTCAATGTACTGGTGGTAGAGATTGTATTTGGAGGGGAACTTAAAGAGAAGTTCTGAGTGCTAGTAATATTGTTTCTCGATGTGGGTTACATGAGACTGTTCACTTTGTGTGACTTCATTGATCTATGCAGCTGATTTGTGTACTTTTTGGTATGTATGAATGTTAAAATCCAGCAAATGGTTTTAAAAAAAGCCAAGAACTTGCAAGTCAAAAGCTTTTGTTTTCATAACCATCTTCTCTAAAGTAAGCCTAGTTTAGAAGGTTAAAGCTGAACATTGAATCTCAGGGCTTCATCTTTCCCAGATTTTGATCTTAGATAAGTCACTTAAACTTCCTATGCCTCAGTTTTCTTATCAGTAAAATGGAGATAATAATAGCACTCATCTCATAAGATTGCTGGGAATTTTAAATAATAGGTATAAAGTGGTCGGAACAATGCCAGGCACTTAGGAAAGACTCAATAAAAATAAGTTGATGTTGTTTCTGCTATTTTTTCCCAATTCCTTTCAGGCAATGGATGATTCTTGCTTGAGGAAGTAGAAATAAGAAATCACAATATGCATGTTTTAAAATATCATCTTGCTACATCTTTAGAAGCTGAGACTTGGTTTTTACAAAGTCCTCTTGCCACATGTGCTTTGGACATACTAATAATGCAAATGGAAAAAAAATAGAAAACAGAAAGCTCGTGCTCTGAGGGAAACTCCCCTAATCAATGGAACCCCAAATTAGAATGAAGTGTACTTTCCAATGATCTCTTCTATAGAAACCATGGCAATAAGTAGGTCACTCAAAATGAAAAAATTTTCTTGGTCTTAGTGATAATGCTTCAGTGAGGCAGTATTTTTGCTAGAGTATTTCAGACCCCTGATTTCTAACCCTTTCTCTGCTCTTTTTGGAATTCTAATCCTTAAAAGCTAGCCCTGTTCTTGTGTTTTCTTGGATGCTTACCAAGTTAATCTTCCAACATTGAAGAGTATTATGAATGTTAAGCTGCATGAAAAGGAATAATAATTTTGTCCTATCTGTAAGGCTTAGGATCACTGCTGGCTTTATAAATTCGTGTGGTTTTTCTTGGCAGCTACCTAATAGTTTTTCTAGCCACCGTGACTTTAACCCCACATTACAGCATCATGGAGCTATTTATTCAGTTTAGGTCAGTTGGCTGAGGAACTGTGCCAGAAACTGCTATTAGGAAGCTAATCTTATTTACCCCAAAGCAACTAAAGGATTCGCAAAATGGTTTTCACTGAATTTTTTTATTCTTAAAAAAATCTCACTTTTGCTTCTCTTGTTGAAGTGAGATAAGGCAACAAATTTCCAAAGAGGTTAAGTCACTCCATAATAGTAGGTGATGAGGACAGAACTGGAATTCACCATAATCCTCACCATCTCTGAGACGTTAAGATTTGAATTTAAGTTTAAAAAAATAGTGAGGTAAATGAAGAGTTGAGAGTCCATTTCAGCTGAAACTCAGAGTAAAAGTGATTTTGTGATTCTGCAATGTATCATGTACAGGTAAGGGAATGTGAATTCCCTTTGGATTAGCATAGAATAGATGCAGCCTGGACAAGTCTGGGGACCATCACTGCCAGACATGGGAAAAAGTTATCCCTAAGGTGCTTTAAACACAAACACTAAAGTCCTTTAATTTTTATCCACCTTCAAAAGCTGAAGCAGGTTAATAAGGATTGTTAAGCTCCAGGGGTGAGATTGGAGTTGAGATTCCATAGACTTGGCAATAAGAAGTTGTTTTTAATGGTAATTTGAGGAACATGCCCAAGAGACTCTGGGCTGCTAGCATCAATAGGCACAAGGGTTGGGGATATAAACAGATTTTTCTCACCAGCATTAGGCATTGATGTTTTGCCAGTTATAGTGACTCAGTTCCCTACATTCAAGCACCTTATTTTCTTCCTCCTGAAGACTTTTCTTTCCTGTAATTTTATTCATCCCCAATTCTTCACTATTAAAAAGTGTGCAAGGGGTTCTTTTAACGTTTGTTTCACTCCAATCAACACATATTTCTTTCAAGTATCAGAGTGAATAGACTTCCCAAAACATGAGGAGAAATGAAACTGATCTTTGGGGTCTTTAGGAACTACCACTACTCCTTGTCCATAGATGGGTCACAGTGAGCAACGTTGATCCCAGTTTGCCTGCCAGACACTATTCTGCGCAAAAGGGGAAAATTGCTGACCTAAATTCACGTAGGAAGCCAATATGTATCCCAGAACATGAGCTCTAAGGCAGATAGATCTGGATTTATTACAAAATGTGCAACTTTCAGAAAGCAACTGAACATCTTACAGCCTCAGTTTTCTCTTCTGTAAAATGGATATGATAATACTTGCTTCATAGGGTTACTATTAGGAATACATAAGATCATGGACATAAGGTAGTAAGTGAGTACTGTCACATTGTAAGCATCAGTTTAACATAGCTACTACAATACAATTATTAATTCTTTTTGAGGTGGTTGCGTGGCAAATTAATAGAAATTGTTTCATTTTACAGGGGTGAAGTGGACTGTGTTAGAGAAGAATCATTTCTGTCAATAAACCTATTTAACCCCAGATCAGGAGAGAGAGCTCATGTCTCCAGGTTCCTCATCTTTTACCTTGGAATGGAGCCAAAACCTGGCAGGAACTTTATTCTGCCACTAATGACAGCTCCAACCCAGGTTCCTGAGGGCCCAACTCAACTGCTTTTCATCTCTGAAACCAGATCACATTCCCCATTTTCATTTTCTATTATCCAGTGGGCCAATTTCTACTGTTATTTCTCCTGGGGGTTGGCAAAATCTGGTTTTAAACAGTTACTCTGTGGGGGGCAGGAACAGGAACACTGCAGCTCTGCTCCCTACAGTACCCCACCCTAGCTGACACATGTGTACCCTGCCATGCTGCCACAGCTGCTGGCACACACAAGGAAGCACGGACCCCACTGCCACTGGCCCAGTGAAGCACTTTGGCCAGCACCACTCATGAGAGTGCAGTGGCTGCAGACTGGGAACACTTTGGCCTCTCAAGCACAGCAGGTTTTTAACCATAGCCCAAAGCCGGGGGCCCAGTACTGGCCCCAGAGTTAGAACATACAGCCCAGGAGTGCTGAGCTGAGCCTTGGCGCCCTAAAATCTTCCAGAAATGAAGTCAGTTGACTGAAGCCATCTTATACTACAATTAAACCCTCAAGAGCATCAAAAAAGATAAAAACCAAAAATTCATCCAAAGGACAGCAACTTCAAGGAACATCAGTTCACAAAGATGAGAAATAACCAGTACGAGAACTCTGGCAACTCAAAAAGCCAGAGTGTCTTCTTCTTTTTTTTTCTGAGATGGAGTGTTGCTCTGTCACCCGGGCTGGAGTGCAGTGGCACGATCTTGGCTCACTGCAACCTCCACCTCCCAGGTTCAAGCAATTCTCCTGCCTCAGCCTCCCGAGTAGCTGGGACTACAGGCGCCTGCCAGCATGCCTGGCTAATTTTTTGTATTTTTAGTAGAGATGGCATTTCACCATGTTAGCCAGGATGGTCTCGTTCTCCTGACCTCATGATCCGCCCGCCTCAGCCTCCCAAAGTGCTGGGATTGCAGGCGTGAGACACCATGCCCGGCCGCCAGTGTGTCTTCTTATCTCTAAACAACCACACTAGTTTCCCAGCAATGATTCTTAACCAGGCTTAAATTGCTGAAATGACAGAAATAGAAGTCACAATATGGGTAGGAATTAAGATCATTGAGATTCAAGAGACAGTCAAAACTCAATCCAAAGAATCTAAGAAATACAATAAAAGAATACAGGAAATGAAAGATAAAATGGCCATTTTAAGAAAAAAAACTGATCTGATAGAGCTGAACAACTCACTTTATGAATTTCATAATGTAATTGCGAGTATTAACAGCAGAATGATCAAGAGAAAAAAGCAATCAATAAAGCAATCCCATTTACAATAGCTACAGAAAAATAAAATACCTAGAAATAAATTTAACTAAGTTGGTGAAAGATCTATACAAGGAAAACTATATAACACTATGAAAGAAATGAAAGAGGATACAATAAAATGGGAAACATTCCATGTTCATAGATTGGAAGAAGCAGTATTGTGAAAATGACCATACTAACAAAAGCAATATCTACATACTCAATGTAATTTCTATCAAAATACCAATGAAATTCTTCATAGAAATTTTTAAAAATTCTAAAATTCATATGGAACCACAAAAGACCCCAGTCAAAGCAATCCTAGGTAAAAAGAACAAAGCTGAAAACATTACACTGACAGACTTCAAAATAAACTACAAAGCTATAATAATCAAAACAACATGATACTAGCATAAAAATTACACATAGACCAATGAAACAGAATAGAGAACAGAAATAAATCAATATACTCATAGCTAACTAATTTTTGACAAAAGTTCCAAGAACATTCATTGGAGAAGCAACAATCTCTCCAATTAATGCTGCTGGGAAAACTGAATATCTATATTTAGAACAATGAAACTAGATCCCTATCACTCATCATACACAAAAATAAAATCAAAGTGGATTAAAGCCTTAAATGTAGGACCCCCAAACTATGAAACTACTAGAAGAAAATGTGAGGAAAATCCTTCAGGACATTGGACTGGGCAAAGATTATATAAAGAAGATCTCAAAAACACAAACAAAAAAGCAAAAATAGACAAATTGGATTATATTAAACTAAAAGTCTTCTGCACAGCAAAGGAAACAATCAAAATATTGAGGAGACAACCAGCAGAATGGGAGAAAATAATTGCAAACTCTTTATCTGAAAAGGAATTAATAACTCGAATATACAAGGAACTCAAAAAACTCAATAGCAAAAAACAAATAATCCTATTAAAAATGAGCAGATGAGCAAAATAAATATCATTCAAAGAAGATATACAAATGGCCAACAGGTATATGGAAAAAAGGATCCACATTACCAGTCATCAGGAAAATGCAAATCAAAACCACAATGAAATATCATCTAACCCCCATTAGAACGGCTGTTATCAAAAAGACAAAAAAATAACAAATACTGGTGAGGATATAGAGAAGGGGGAACTCTTACACTGTTGCTGGAAATGTAATTTAGTATACCTGTTATGGAAAACAGTATAGAGGCTCTTCACAAATTAAAAGTAAAACTATTGTATGATTGAACAATCCCACTATTGAGTATACACCCAAAGGACAGAAAATCAGCATGTCCAAGAGATATCTGCACTCCCATCTTAATTGCAGCACTATTCACAATAGCCAAGATATGGAATCAACATAAGTGTTCAACAGGTGAATGGATTTAAAAATGTGGTATATATACACAGTGGAATACTATTTAGCCATGTAAAAAAACAAAATGTTATTTGGTGAGCTTGAAGGACGTTATGCTCAGTGAACATTGATGAGCTTGAAGGACGTTATGCTAAGTGAAATAAGCCAAGGAGCAGAAAGGTAAATATTGCATATTATCATTCATATGTGGAAACTTAAAAAGTTGAGCTCATAGAAGTATAGAATGGTAATTACTATTCTCTACTAGAAAGGAAGGAGAAAGGGGGGATTATTTAGCCATAAGGGAATGCACATTCTTAATTTCATTAAATAATCCATATTTTCTTTAGAATGTTACATCAGTTTGCACTCTCATCAGTGTATATCAGTATCTGTGCATGTAGGTTCCTACCCAACCAACACTTGTGTCACACAGCTTTCTAATTTTTTCAGTCTATTCAGTTTAAAGCGGTATCTTATTGCTTTAACTTTCATTTATTGACTAGTAATGATTTTGAGCATTTCTTTACTTCTCTATAAACTTTTAAATTTCTTGTGTAATTGTTCATAAGAAATTATGTTCCTGTAGGAACTTCTCTTTTCTTATGGTAGAATCACAGGATATCATTTATGCCTTTTCCATTTTAGATATTGAAAGAATCTTTATCTTGCCTATCAGCTGCCTATTAACTTTGTCTGTAATGCACTTTGTTAAAAAGAAGTTCATACTTTTGTTCATAAACATTTTTCCTGGTCCTAGATTGCAAAGATTTTTTCCCTAATAACTTGATGTTTTATCTTTCATATTTAGATCTTTAATTTTTCTGGAGTCTCCTTATATAGGGATACTGTTCTAATTTTCTCCACATGGTGAATCACTTTCCCCTACTCCATCTCTAAACAATCTGGCTGTTCTTCATAAAATTGCAATCTCCCCTTATGCCATATATTAGGCTCCATGTATCTATGGGTCTGACTCTTGCCTCTCCCCCGTTTCATGAATCTATTTCTCTGCTTTGGTACCAATATCAAACTATTTTTCATTACTACCAGTTTGTAATTCTTCTCAATGAGGGGTAAGGCAATTCTCTCCTTCTTCTTTTCTAAACTTGACTTAATTAATATGGATCTCTCTTCCTCCAACATTTTGGAATACATGTTTCAAGTTCTTCAAAAAGCCCAGCTGTGGGTCTGACAGCCTTTAATTTATAGATTAACATGGGAATAACTATTACCATTAAGATACAAGGTTGCCCATTCAAGAACATGGAATATTTACATTTATTCAGATCGTTTTTATGTTTTCCATTAGAATGTTAAAGTTGTCTTCATAGAAGTTATGCATAACCTAAGTTAAATAATTTATAGATACCTTATAATCTTTGCTGCTTTGTGTATGTGCCTTAATTTGGATGAGGCTTGGGTTCTGGATCTTGCTCTGTCACTGATTATGCTGCATGATTTTAGGCAAGTTATTCACTGCTTCTCAGTATCAGTTTTCTCACCCATTAAAGGACTGGATTGAAGTTTATGCTCTTCATGGTAACATGGGTAATAACAATAACAAACCCAGATTAAAGTTTCATAATATGCCAGCCACTGTACTGGGCACACTCCCTGCAGATATATCCCCTGATAGGAAGGTGACTACATGTGCAGCACTTAGCATGCCTGGTACATTGTAAGTATTCAATACATGGTGGCAATCACTGTGATCATGCCTATTTAAAATTGAGAGTTGGAATCTTAGAGAGGTGAAGCAACTTGCCCAGGCTCACACAGCTGGACTGAGATATAAGAAACACTAACACCTGGAGATGATTCTCTTCCAAAGCAAAGACTCTGTCAGCTCTACGGTCTCGAAGGACTTGAGTTACCACCTCACAAATGCTGGTTATCTTGACTTCTGGAGCGCATGCCAGACTCTTGAATACCGGAGGCCATGAACAACGTCCAGGGCTTCATTGTGCAGCTAGGGTTACCATCAGCTCTGGCCACATGCGTTTGCTCTTGTAAAACATCATTTTTCCTAGAAGTCCAATGTGTTCCTGGATGTCACTGGCTGATAGTGGAGTCAGATAACAGCCTGGGAAGGCAGCCGACAATTGCAGGACAGGAAGTGGGTGTCATCCAGCCAGCTGGATGAGAATCAGCACCTCTCTCAGAGACTGTGCAAGAAGATTGAGGTGGGTACAGTGGAAAACTCATCTCTCTCCTCTCCCCAGAAGCCAGGGCAGGCCTAGCCTATAGCCAGGTAGAAGAAGGGAATGCTGTGAGAGCTACTGATTGATCATCCTGCTTCCAGATTCTAACCCCTCTGCCAAGACTGTTCCGAATGTGACTGATAGGGAGCCAACTTAAACTAGTGTAACTAAAAACAGAAATGTTACTAGCTTAAGGAGTAGAGATGATTTTAGGTAAGATGGATCCAAGATGTTAGAATTATTTCACTAGTTCTCTTCTCTACTCTCTCCTCCCCAACCCCCCTTTCTTTTCCTCCTTTTTTCAGGCAAGCTGTCTCTGAAGGAGGAAAATACAGCCACTGGCAGCTCCAGGGATGTCTTCCTCAGGACAGGGTCTCTTTTTTAGTAACCATATCAATTTCTGTAAAGGACTCTGATTAGTTCTGCATGAGTCAGGGGTCCGCACAAAGAAAATGGAAAGTTGGGCCATGTGATTGGCAGTCTTGTAGAGTGTGAAAGAGCATTTCCCCAAAGAGAGATGGAGGGCCGAAGGGAAAAAAAAACGTAGTCGATGTCCACTGCCCTTCCTATGCTATTCCCCAAAGATCTGGTGGGCACATAGAGCCCTAGCTGACTCCATGACCTATTTGGTATGATTTCCTGCCATCCCCATTCTCCTACTACCCATCCTGTGCTCTAGACACTGGTTAATGTGCTATTCAACTGTTTGAATAGCACATCTTCACATCTCTGAACCTCTGTGCTAGCTGTTCCTCTGCCAGAATGCAATGTGGTCTGTTCCTTTCTAG
Source organism: Symphalangus syndactylus (assembly GCF_028878055.3). NCBI lineage: Eukaryota > Metazoa > Chordata > Mammalia > Primates > Hylobatidae > Symphalangus > Symphalangus syndactylus. The sequence continues at coordinate 21,555,787 of NC_072428.2, forward strand.
AACTCTCTCTACAATGGCCCCCACCCCCAAGCAAATTAAGTACCTTCCCACAGCAATATATGCCAGTTTATTCTATCACATAGTAATTACTTTTCCAAGAAGTTCTTATTTGTCTTCAGGCTAGGCTTGAGGTTATTGAGAGAAGGAATTAATAGTGTCTGATTTATCTTTGTGCAAGTAAACGTGACTCTATAGCATACACTATTTATTTACCCAGTATCCACCTTCTCCTTCCTTGCTACTGAACTCTGACTTGGAGGACTTTTTGCCCAGCTAAATGTTCACCAGCTCAGCCCTCCTTACAGCCAAGAATTGACATATGACACAGTTCCTGGCCCATGAGATATACATTCGTGCATTGCTTAACAACTGGGATACATTCTGAGAAATGCATCATTGTGCAAACATCATAAAGTGAGCTTACACAGACATAGATGGCATAGCCCACTACACACCCAGGCTATATGGTACATCCTATTGTTCTTAGGCTACAAACTTGGAAAATATGTTACTGTACTGAGTACTGTAGGCAATTCTAACACCATGGTATGTATAATATTTGTGTTTCTAAATATAGAAAAAGTATAGTACAAATACAGTATTATAATCTTATGGGACCATTGTTGTATATGTGGTCATTGCTGACGGAAACATTGTTATGCAGTGCATGACTATAACTGGACATCTGCTTGGATGGAAGGCAGTCTCTGAAAAGCTTTTTTCTTTCTCATTAAAAGAGATCACGTAAGTCTGGCACTACCTTTCCCCCACTCCTTCCTGCCTTATGTATGCACTTGGTATTTGGGAGTATGACAGTCATCTTGTAAACAAGAGGAAAAGATCAAGAGAATCATCTTGACATGATGGAGGTGCTGAACTTATGCCTGCAACTACCTGCCTCCTGATGTTAAGTCAAGACAATTTTTTCCATCCTTGTTCCCCTGTATTTGGAGTAGCTCACGTAGTATGATACTCTCAGTTTTGTAAGAGTCATTGTGGAATAGGGCACCCAATCTGATTCCAAGATTTGAGAAGTTGCTTGTGCACAAAAGGCACACATATCTGATTTGTAATTGTAGTTATTTAATGATTAAATATTTTTCCATGTATATGTGTTATTTTTAGTATCTACTAATTTGTTAGCACATAAATGTTATGAAGTTATATGAAATTAACTACTTAATATAAATGTGAGAATTTTTTTTGGCTTAAGACACTGGAAAGTTTACTAAGACACAGAGTATACCTTTAACTAAGCCCCTGACTTAAGTAATAAATGAATAAACATAAAAGGGAGGTTTACTTGTGCAGAGTGGAATGAAGAGGTCATTTGAGGAATAGCAGAGTGACTCTCCTTTGTTCTTCCTCTTAAAAAGGAGAGGCCTCGTCTTTATAAAGAAATCTTTATTTTTTTAGATATAGGGTCTCTCTATGTTGCCCAAGCTGGCCTTGAACTCCTGGGCTCAAGCAATCTTCCTGCCTTGGCCTCCCGAGTAGCTGGGACTACAGGCGCATGCCACTGTGCCAGGGCATGATTCTTCTTTTTTAAATGCCAGATTATAATTGCCATATTACTTCCCACTGTGTTTATGTAACCATGAGCTTCTGCTGCACTTTCTGCATTGAAAGAGTCTTCTAGCTTCATTGGCACCTCACAGTTTCCACTCCACAGCCTTCTGGGAAGCATACCTCCTCCACAAAGCCTCTCTTGACTAAGAGGAAGTCTCATGATTTTTGTACTTTCCCCTTCATCTCAAACACAGCGTCACCAGCTCTTTGCACAGGCAGAAATGATAGGCTGGTGAGCTCAGCGGTATGAAGGATCTTGCCTCTCATTAGTGATTGTGTGTTTTTCCTTCTCTCTAATGTAGATGTCTTTGTTTCAGACTATAAACTCTTAGGTGAGTGCTTGAATCAGCCAAAAGCCAAGCTCATATTTAAAAATTTGACAACTATTTATTGAGGACCAAGTATGTGTCAAGCACATCCTTTCTGATGACGAGTTTGCCACAGACAGCCCTTGCCTTCATCTTGGCAGCCAGGGCTCCATGAGGTGCCCTGCACCAGTCCGGGGGTACCATTCACATAGACAGTGAAGGCTGCAGGGCATCCAGGACTTGTGCATCACGGCAGGCCTCCTGACAGATCTTTCCAATTTCTAGTGAATATGAGATAACCAAAGGCCACTGAATAAAGCAGTTTAAAGCTTAGGCTTTGGTTCTGAATTCCATCTCAATCATTTACTTGCAAGTTCGCTCAGTGCTCTGAGCCTCATTTTTCTCACTTGGAAAAAGGAATTCTGGAGCCTCACAGAATTATTTTGAGGGTTAAATAAAGAAATATATACATAATGAGCTGTCAACACAGTAGTTGACACACACACACACACATATATATATATACACACACATATATATACATATACATATGTATGTATATGTGTGTGTATATGTATATATATACAGGATATATACATGATATATATGTGTGTGTATATGTATATATATACAGGATATATACATGATATATATGTGTGTGTATATGTATATATATATATACAGGATATATATACACACACACATATATATATGTGTGTATATGTATATATATACAGGATATATATGTTTTTTATATATAATAAGGATAATATATATAATAAGGGTATATATATTTAACAAAATTAATATGCTGGGGGCTTTTGGGAACAGGCAAAATTTCAAGATAGCAGTATAATCTCTGTTAGTCGGATGTTTACTGTTGTATCTCTAGCCTAGTCCAAGGCATAGCACATAGTAGGTGGTCAAAAAATGTTCAATAAGTGAACTTAATAAGTCTTACATTTTCATAATTCTTTCTACATTTCAAGACATGATCACATCTGAATTGTAATTCAATTCTGGTGATAATTGTAAAAGAAGGCAAATAAGGTGGCCTTATACTGATGGAGTTATTACCAGATTTTTGGCACTGTGCTTTATGTGTATTATTTCATTTAATACTCAACTCAGCCTTTGAGTCTCATTTTATAGACAAGGAGACTGAGGCTTCAAGAAGCTAAGTTACTTGCTCAAGGTCACCCAGCCAGTCAAGTGACTGAACTAGGATTCGCCATTCAGTAAACACTCATTCAGTTCCCACTGTGTGGCAGCCAGAGCTGAGGATTTCGAAATTCAGAGGTCAGGAGACAGAGAGTCTCCTTAGGTAGCAAGTGAACATTTTTCTTGTCGAAGTTACTCTGCTGTAGTTTTTGCTGGAACATATTCTGGATCAATCCTGAAAATGGAAAAATAAATAAATAAATAAATAAATAAGCAGCAGCTCATATTCTTTACACAACATGTAAGGATTTCACATCCACATGCAAAATTAGTATTATGATTGCACAGTGTGGGAAACGTCCAAATGAAGCATTTAGCCAAGATCAGTCCATTCAGCATGTTATGACAAGGGCTAGGCTTGGGCCAGGAGCCCTGCTGCACGTACAGAGATGTAGGGAGTTGAACAAAAGCACAGACATTAGAATCAGTCTGGCTGGGTTTGCGTTCTGACTCCATTCCTTTTCAGCTTGAAGGAGTCACTTAACTAGCCTGGGATTTAGTTTCCTCACATATAAAGTGGGATTGTGAAAGTAAGTAATTCACAAAATGGATGAATCTCAAAAGCATTAGGCTGAGTGGAAGAAGCCAGAACAAAAGGCTACATACTATACGATTCCACTTATATGACATTCTAGAAACAGCCATAAAACAGATCAATAGTTATTTGGAGGTTCACGGCAAGGGGGTGGGGTGGGGGGCAGTGACAGGATTGACTATATAAAGGTGCATAAGGGCATGTTGTGGAGTGATGGAAATATTTGATATTTTGGTTGTGGTGTGGCTATATGACTCTATATACATTTGTAAAAACATCTTCTTGTACGTCCAAAGAGTGTGAATTTTACTGCATTTAAATTATGTCTTGATAAAACTGACTTAAGAAATACAAGTAGTTCATGGGTTCTTGCCACCACTAAATTAAATAATGTCTGTAAAGCACTTGGAACAGCACCTAGGAGAGAGTGAGCTCTCACTGTGCATTCGCTCCTGTTACCAAGTGAGTTCATTCAGGTTTGCATGTCTCTGAAATCCAACAAGAAATCTTCAGAAAGCAGGATGAAAAAAAACTGAAATGTTTTTCATGAATTCTTAACATAATATTTATTACTCAATAGGAGATGGTGAAGGAAGTCAAGTTCATCAGAATAAATGCACAATCTTCTAATGTACCATTAAAAATTCACCAACTATCACCAATGTGAAAAATAGAGATGGATAATGAATTAAAATGGTATTTAATCTATACTGTTCTCTGGCTGCATGTAATTACTTACTTAAGAATATCAAAAGAAATACTTGGGCCAGTCAAGAATGCAGGCTACTGTTTCTCTCACTCTTTCCCCAGAATCAGTCCCCCAAAGTTGCATGATTTCTACAATTTTTGAAATCTCTGCAATTTTTTGGTCCCAAAACTCTGGCATTAGCCACTCCAGCCACTCTGGGCATGATCCAGACATAGCAGTGAGATGGCCTTGGAGGTGTTGACCTGTGCATGAACCATTGTCCTGCAATCTTCTCCTCATAAGATTGAACTTCTGGGGCCTGATGTTGAATCCCAAGCTCTGCTGCCAACTGCTGGATGATGTGGAGCAAGACTCCTATGTCTCTATGCTTTAGTTTTCTCATCTGCAAATTCCAGGAGTAAGCCTAGGTGATCTAGAACTGCTTAACAAGCCAACTTCTAGAATTCTGCAACCTCTGGAATCAGGAGGCAAACATGCTTTGGTTCTAATCTTAATGTGTACCAGCAATAAAAATTCTCTGGGCCAGAGTTTTCTTGTATGTAAGATGGAATAATAATAATACCCACCTCCACAGACTCTCTGTGAGTGAAGAACAAATGGATGATGTACGCGAAAGCTCCTAACAAAGTTTCCGGCCCCCAAATTTTGCCTTTATTTCCTTTCATCTTTTACTCCTTTCTTCCTTGCTCCCACCCTCCCTCTTCCCTATGAGTATAATGGACTCCCACATAATTTTAAAAACTTATATTTTTGTTCCATTTATCGAAAAAGCACATCTGGTCTTGAAACCTGCATATTCATAGTGTCATATGCCAAGTACTATTGCTAGGTGAAAACGCTGGTTATTCATTAACAAAGAGTTTAAATACATTTTTAACTATGACAAAGGTAAAATAGCTCAGAATGCTAAAACTGACCTCTTGCTCTTTTAGATACTTAAGCTGATTTTCTAAAAGTTTCTTTACCCCTATTTTTCACTTCATTCATTCATTTGTACATTCAACAAGCAATTTTTGAGCCCCTCTATATGCCTGACACAATACTAGGGACTAGGGATACATAAATGAATCAGACATTGGCCAGGCATGGTGGCTTATGCCTGTAATCTCAGCACTTTGGGAGGCCGAGGAGGGTGGATCACCTGAGGTCAGGAGTTCAAGACCAGCCTGGCCAACATGGTGAAACCCTGACTCTACTAATAAAACAAAAAGTAGCTGGGCTTGGTGGCACGTGCCTATAATCCCAGCCACTTGGGAGGCTGAGGCAGAAGAATCACTGGAACCTGAGAGGTGGAGGTTGCAGTGAGCCAAGATCGCACCACTGCGCTCCAACCCCAGCAGAGCGAGACTCCATCTCAAAAATAAAATAAAATAAAATAAAATAAAATGAAATAATAAGGCATTGTCCTTAAGTTCCAGAAATTGCCAGGTGAATGGAAGGAGGCACAGGGGATATGATAGAAGTCTGTTCAGGATACATTAGGGGCCAAAGGGCATAGTGGGTTCCTCCAGAGAGCAGTCAGGAAAGCCTACACAGAAGAGTTGAGGCTACACTCAGGTCATGGCAGATGAGTAAATGTTCATCAAATCAAGGTGCTGAAGAAGGGAACTGCATGCAGAGAGAGCAGGATGCACAAAGGCCTGAGTGTGTGCAATAGCCTTGTATAATCTGGCAAGTGCACTTTGGTTGGGGTGGTGGGAATGTAGGGTACAGAGTGGTGGACTCCACGAGAGAAGAAGCTGGGAGTCCTAGAACGGTTGTCTTTGAGCAAATGCTGACCTGCTTATGACAAAAGGACATCAGATGCTGCACAGTTGTTGGTGGCAACAGAAGAAGAACTCACCAAGTCCTAACTCCATTGCCCACTATTCACACTGGCAGGCCACAGCTCTGTTGCCTGCAATGGGTCTGGAAACAGTTCTCTAGGGTTTTCCTGGGACTTTATAACACTTGGATTGATTTCTTTCCATATCAGGTCATAGTCCTTAGAGGCAGCACTAAATGGAAGGCATTTGTTTAAATTCTGATACCTTGATTGAGTTTTTCTTCATAACAGGACCAGAGTTTTCACTGTCTGCACATTCATTCCTCAGGCACAAGATTAAGAGATTAATTTGTTGTTTATAAGATGAGGACCCACAATATTTAGTAAGGAGAGATGAGTTGTCAACAAGGGAATCAAGAGTTATCAAATGTCTAAAATGTGCCAGATGCTTTTTAACTTTTTCACAACCCAGTGTGGAATTTAGATATCTACCCCTCTGATTACAAGTTCATACTCCTTCCACTTATACCACCTTGCCTCCAAGGTCTCTTCTCAAACAGCCTTAGGTAGGTCTTAACGTTTTGCTTCCAAGGAGCCAAAAAGGAAGGAAAGTGATGAGAAGAAAGTGGTCTTCCCTTCTCCTAATGTCTCACGGAGGCTGCTGATAAACAAAGACCCAGAGTTCCAGTTTAGATTTATGTGAGGGAAAAGTCTATGGCTTGGAGCTAATACAAGAACATAGCTAAACTATCTTGCTACCTACAAAGTTGGGAAAAGCACCACAGACACTTTGGCTCCTAGTATTAAGTGGAAACATGAAGAGCAAAGAGTTCGTTTACAGATATAGTGAAGTTTTGGAACAAAGATAGATAGAAAAGAATGTAGCAAAAGGAACAAAAAAATTTCTTCTATTTCAGAACCTATTCCTTTTCCCTATTTGGCAAAGAGAATTTTCCTCCATTAAATGGTATCATTCTCTTTATTTTGTCTTCCTTTTTCATTCTTTCCTAGATTCCTTTCTTCTATCTTTCTTTATTCCTTCTTTGCATTCTCCCTTTTCTCCCCTCTCTTTTTTTCTTTCTTGGTCCTTCGAGCTCTTTCTTAAAGTTCAAATTGAAATACCAGCCTTAATCCCTGGGAAGCAGCTCTGTTTTCCCTGCCATGGCATTGCACAACTTGTGGTGTGGCTCACTGCCACCATTAGCTGTGCAGTGAGGTTTTATGTAGCCAGGGAACATCTTGTACAATGCAATTTTTTATCAAAACCAAATAGCATAACAATGCATACAGGGCTTCGTTCACCTCAACTTCATAAGATTTCACTATGATAAAAACAATGAAGTTGACATCTAAAATCCATCTCTATTTGAAAATAAATGGCCCCAGTGCCTCTCCCTTCCCTCTCCACCCTCCCCAGGTCCCCTTCCGAAGTCCCCACTTGCTCACCGACCCCCCTCTTCTTGTCATCAAGTGCTTCTTTTGGCTTCCAACTGTTCAGGTTTCACCAGTCTGGTGACCCATTAGGACAGGGTTGCACCACAATGGGGTGAGGCTAGAGGAGAAGGGAGGAAAAGGCCTGCGTGGAAAGTCCCAGTGAAGCTGGGTTTGACTCCCCTACAATCATAGCCTCCATAATCCTGGCAAAGTAGGAACGACTTAGAGCTAAGTACAGTCATGTGTCACTTAATAACAAGGATTTGTTTTAAGAAATGTGTAGTTATGTGATTTTGTCATTTTACACACATCATAAAGTGTACTTACACAAACCTAGATGGTATAACCTACTACACACCTAGGCTATATGGTATGGCCCATTGCTCCTAGGCTACAAACCTGGACAGCATGTTGCCATATGGGATACCGCAGGCAATTGTAACACAATGGTAAGTATTTGTGTATCTAAGCATATCTAAACATAGAAGCAGTACAGTAAAAATGCAGTATTATAATCTTATGAGACCACCATCATATACACAGTCCCTCATTGACTGAAACGTCATGACTATATTCTTATTGCAGGGATCAGGACAAGAGTCACAGGCAGGAGCATCTACAGAGCTGAGCAAGTTTCAGGCCCTGGTTCAAGAGGGGCCTGGCCCTGCTCATCAACATAGAGGTATCCTTAGCCAGGAACCTCCGAAGAGAGGAACAGGATGCACTTAGTCAAGATCAGGATGTAGGGAGTTGAGAATGCACTAAATTGAGAGCCCAGAATTCATGGCTCAGGCCAGGTTGTCATGGTATTAGACCCCCAGAAGGCAACGATAAAGGACAGGCTTTTCTCCCCACCAATTCCTTGCAAGTGATCCCCAACAACAGGGCTAAATGGGACTCAGACCTTTCTCTACCTTGAGAGAATCCTTGCCTTAAACTCCCAGAAAAGCCACAGAGCTCCCAACAGGAGGTTTCACACTGTGTCCTTGAGCATGGAAACAAGTTCTTCAATGCCAGATAGGTAGGAGGGAGGGCTGGAAAAGGAGATGGCTCGCTAAAGGCCAAGAAGAATAATTCCCCAGAGAGAAAGTCCTTGTTCTCTTTCCTACAACACAGGCTAAAAATTGAACCCCCCTACCTGCCTAATTTGTGGATACCATCCGACCATTCATTCACTTATTCATTTGTTCAAGAAATATTCAATGGGGTTCAACCACACATTAACATGATTTCATTACTCTGGGAGTAATGAAATTTATGCAAAACAAAGTGCCTGCTTTCATTGAAAGGAATAAATATTTAAAATAAATAAATACATAAAATCCACTAATGATAAGCCTGATGATGGGTTTTGCAGGTTTTTTGTTTAAGAAAAACAGGGTATAAAAAAGAAATGAGCATGGGGAGTATGTGGCTACTTTAAATTACGGTGATCAGGATGGCTTCTTTGAAGAGGTAGCATCCAGGTGAGACCCACGTGATTAGGAGGCAGGGAAGGGCACTCCAGACAGATGAAAAGGCAAGAGCAAAGCCTCGGAGACAGGAGCAAGCCTTGCATGTTGGAAAAATGCAAAGAAGTTTTGTTGAGGTTGGAGTGGGGTATCAGAGGAGTGGAGGGTGTGCAAGGAGGTTGTGGAGGCAGGGACCACCTCCAGCCTTCCTCCTGCCCTCCAGGCCACTACGCCCACCCACAGTTCCCTGTCCCTTTACCCAGTGGCTGGGTTGATCCTGTTAAAGTTCTATCTGGGGCTGGTTTGGAGGGCATCTGTCTTCTACTGTGTGGAGAGGCCTCTTGGTTCTATGCACCCTCCCAGGAAAGCCCCAGCCCCTTACCTCCCTGCCCAAGCATCAAGCACAGAGATTAGTGAGTGATTTCTCTGGGTGTCAGCCCTTGGGTGTGAGATTTAAACCCTTAATTCCAAACCATTACAACATGGGTATCCAATTGCCTCTGATGACTTCAAATCATGATTTGCTTGTGTGTGCCAGACATTTTGTCAACGAAGGATTTCTCTGCCGGCTTCAGTTTTAAGTGACTCTGCTGTTTACTGAAACTCCAGCCTAATTAAAAACACCCAGACAAATGACAGAATGAAAGGGCATAGAATACCTCAATGAAAGTCTCTGTGAAAGGGTTTGTGGGCTTATCTAAGGAAAAGGAATATGAAAGTGCGTGTAGTCAAAAAATGATGAGTTCATGTCCTTTGTAGGGACATGGATGAAGCTGGAAACCATCATTCTCAGCAAACTATCGCAAGGACAAAAAACCAAACACCATATGTTCTCACTCATAGGTGGGAATTGAGCAATGAAAACACATGGACACAGGCGGGGGAACATCACACACCAGGGACAATTGTGGGGTGGAGGGAAGGGGGAGGGATAGCATTAGGAGATATACCTAATGCTAAATGATGAGTTAATGGGTGCAGCACACCAGCATGGCACATGTATACATATGTAACAAACCTGCACGTTGTGCACATGTACCCTAAAACTTAAAGTATAATAATAAAAATAATAATAAAAAGAAAGTGTGCGTAGTAAGGGACAGAAAAGGGACGCTGTTAAGAGCATGAGCTCTGGACTCCATCTGTCTGGGTTTGAATCTTGGCTCTGCCACTTGCTAGCTGTGTGACTCTGGGCCGATTACTACCTTCTCTGTGCCTCAGTTTCCTCATCTGTAAAATTCAGAGAGCAACAGTGTCTTTAGTGTTGTGATGATTGAAGGAGTAAATACATAGGAAGCGCTTACAGCAGTGCCTGGCAAATCATAAGGACTCAAAAGTTGCTCACCTTTATTGCTGTGGGTGTGTTGTAAAGTTGATGTGGTCCTAGCCTTGTGTTCATAATGGCTCAGTTCAGGTGGTTGGAGCTGGAGGCACTGGAGCTAAGACTGGGGGCTCAGGGCCTCAAGTCCCTAGAATCACACCACACTTCCAAATCATTAAGCTCACAGACACAGGACTTTGGTCCTAGAGGGGAAAAAATACAAAGATGTAGACAGTGCATCACAAATTCATTCTTCCTTCTGGAGAGAAAAGCTCCAGGCCATGGTGGTGCATGAAGGATAACGCCTGGCGCTGTGTAAGAGAGGCTCTGGACGTGGCGCACTGACTCACTGGGCCACCAAGAGAAATCTAGTTCCCAGAAAGTTAGGTCTAGGTCTGTGCTTTCAAAATTCAAAACAAAAAATTTTAAGCAATTGACCCTTTAATTCAAATGAAATTTCACCAGGAACCTCAACATATAAAACTGATAGAAGAGTCAAAGGACCCCAGTCTCTCAGTCACCCCCTTTCTCTTTCTGACTGTCCCTAAAAGAACTGTGGGGAACATGATTTTAAAAAGACACTGACTTAGCTATCAAAACCCCAAGAGAAGAAGTGTGCATCAGTTCCCCCAGTTATACACCCTCTAATACTTCCATTAATTTAATTAAAAATAATATATGTACATAGTTTAAAAAAGTAAAAATCATCTCAAAAAGCAGCAATGCCTGCTCTACTCCTTCCTACTTTTAGGTTGCTCTCCCCAAACGCAACAACTCTCAACCTTTTAAGCCGTTTCTTTGGAATTGACCTTTCTTTCTTTAAATAATATGTGTATACTGCTAGTTCTGGATTTTTCAATTGTAGACATTTCTCTTTTGTTACTCTATAGTGGAGGATAAAATTTCTCTCTCTTCATCACCTCTATTTTGCTCTTCCTATATCTCTCCACAACATAACACTTCCCCTCCCCTATTCACCCACATATAACTATATCAACTCTTTGTTAATTCAATATTTGCTGTTTACATGATAATATCTATGAAAATATTGTTCAAAGATGAGCCACATAATGTACTGTGGTTAGTTTTCCTTTCATGAACATTTTTTCCTATTTTTCCTTTGCTTGGTTTTGTGTACCTACAATTAATTAATCCCAAATTCTCACATAGGGCTATAAAACTCCAAATGAAGTCAAATCTACCATGTAACTAAAGAGTTTCATGTGTTTTTTTGGGGGAGGGGGGTGGTATATCCCTCTTGGAGATGCTTGGTCTTCCTCCCATAGTCTAGACGGGTTGCTCTGTAAGTCAGCGGTGCTGCTATTATTCTGGTCTTTCTTTCGCTATCATCCTAAGAATACTCTGAGCTTTTCTCTTGAGTTAAATACCAGGATCCTGGATTCCATTCTTTAGTTTATTCCCCCTGCCCCCAACCCACCCTTATTTTTAGGGAAATGCATCCTCTAGTATCTTCCCAAGAAGAGCTGTTTGGGAAGTGACTATTTGTGGAGGCCATGCATGTCTGAAAATATTTTTATTATATGTTCACCCTTGATTTATGGTGGGCAGGCCAATCTTCTTCTTTATTATCAGGTTAGTGGCACTTGTTAGACCCATGCATTTTGGTCTTTGTCCCAAAGTTGAAGAATAGATGTGTATTTAACCCTACACGTAGGGCAGGATCCTCCAGCTCACTTGTGAGAGGACTCCTGGAGACATAAATACCTGACGCTGCGTGTGTAACATACAATCTACAGCAAGATAAGGCAAGAGATAATTAATACCCTCCTCATCTGCCATCATGTTTTAACTTGGCAAACACTTGCAGAGCACCTGTACTCTGTGCCATGTACTGTGCTTAGTGCTGGGACTTGTTTAGGATTGAGATGATTAATTCATATATATTTATTTTGACAGGTTCACATGGAACCCTCAGGCCATATGGCAACACTAAGACTTTTCTGTCAAGCTGCTCTCTTCAACTAGGTCAGTTTCCCTCACTTCAGTCAGCAGAAGCCAAACTCAATAGATAAGCCTGCCAGGAAAAGGAACACCAGCCTCTCGCAGGTGTCACTCAGCACACAGTACAGAAGACCTATTGTCTAGAGTTGAGGGGCTCTGAGGGGTCAGGCGAAGCTCAGCCTCGGCTTCTCAGGCAGTGAATGTGCCAGAACCTCTGTGCTCTGCTCCAGGCGAAGTCCATGGAGCTTCTGGCAAATGGCCCATTCCTCCTAAGTGAGCCCAAGTGGAGGGGATCTCAGAGCAGGAGAACAGTGCAAAAGATAGCAACAACAATGACAATAATAATAGTTGTTTTTATCGTTGCTACTGAAGCCAGAAGAGATATACCACTTTATTTTATTATTTATTTATTTATTTGTTAAATTTTTTTGAGACAGAGTCTCCCTCTGTCACCCAAGCTGAAGTGCAGTGGCGATTATAGCTCACTGCAGCCTCAGCCTCCTGGGCTCAAATGATCTTTTGACCTCCTCAGTAGCTGGGACTACAGGTGCATGCCACCATGCCTGGCTAATTTTTGTATTGTTAGTAGAGACAAGGTTTTGTCATGTTGCCCATTCTGGTCTCAAACTCCTGTGCTCAAGCGATCCATGCACCTCAACCTCTCCAAGTGCTAAGATTACAGGTGTGAGCCTGGTCAGAGAAATATCACTTTAATATGACAAATTGGAACACTAGCACTGTGCCAGGGACTCAGCAACGTTAAGACATAACACTCACTTCTGCTTTGGTTCCCACAGATGTTTTTCATTAGCAGTAAGTGAAATTTCAAGAAAGGAATCGAACAAAAGGTAAAGATTACTGCAGTAAAAAATGCATTTCTTTTCTGACCCTGCCACGCTCTGCTAGAATTTATCCCAAGGACATAATGAAAGATGTGAGATGTTACTGCTAGAAATTATGAAGTAATGAAAGGTCTGAGAAAAGATATAGTCTTAAAGATATTTGCTGAAATGTTTCTATAAAATTAAAACACAAAATAGTTTAAATATCCTTCTCATTAAAAATTTGGGTAGTATCCTCATTCAATAGAAGACAGTCTATTTTAAAGACTATGTAGTCATTAAAAATATATTCTAGAAATGTATTTATTGATGTAGAAAGATGTTTATATTATACTTTACTTTTGTACATATGTATGTACAAATACATATATATGTATACATATATTCTGAAAAATATCTGATAGCAAAAATGCCAACATAATATATTACATATTATTTTTATACATATACCTATACATACTCAGAAAAAGATATAAGGCTGGGTGCGGTGGCTTATGCCAGTAAACACAGCATTTTGGGAGGCCAAGACGGGCAGATCACTTGAGGTCAAGAATTCGAGACCAGCCTGGCCAACATGACAAAAACCATGTCTCTACTAAACATACAAAAATTACCTGGGCGTGGTAGCACATGCCTGTAATCTCAGCTACTAGAGAGGCTGAGTGAGGCAGGAGAATTGCTTGAACCCAGGGGGCGGAGGTTGCAGTGAGCCAAGGTTGTGGCATTGTACTCCAGCCTGGGTGACAGGGCAAGGCTCTGTCTCAAAAAAAAAAAAAAAAAAAAAAGATATGATAGGAAAACATCAAAAGAGTTAAAAGAGGTTATCTCTGGGTTGGTGGAGTAATCATCAGTTTTTTTTTCTTTTTTCTTGTTATCTATATTATCCATGATAATCTGACTTTACTTTGGTAAGAAAAAAAAGAGGTATTTTAACTATCTAGGATAAAGAAGAAAGGAAGGGCTTCAGCAAGCCAAGGACAAACCTTGAAGGTGGCTCTACAAGGTGTATGGAGAAGCTATATATGTATGTATGTATGTGTATATATATATATATATATATATAGTGTTGGCTTAAACAACAGAAATTTGTAGTTTCATGGGCCTAGAGGCTAAAAGTTCAAGATCAAGGGTTCCTTCTGCGGTGTGAGGATGAATCTGCTGCATGCCTCTCCCCTAGCTTCTGGTGCTTGGGTGCCAGTCTTTAGCATTCCTTGGCTTGGAGGTGTATCTCCTTGACTTCTGCCTTCGTGTTAACACGGTATTCTTCTCATGTGCATGTCCACCTCTGGGTCCAAATTTCCTCTGTCTACTGCTTCCACATCAAAGAAAAATCTCTTCTCAATGGAGTCTGTTTTCCTCCGTGTGCAGGATTTGAGGGTAACTGATTCATCTTCTCCCTCTTTCCTCCTGACTTTTGGTCAAATGGTACCATGGTGATTTGTTTGGAATCCCATTTATATATACATACAGTAGTGCTTCACCCAAGAAGTTCCAAAGTGATGTTTCTCCTGCACGTAGAGGTATCCCTCCATGGTGTAGGGACTGATGGTCTTGTGCTCAAGGGGATTCTCCTTCATCTTTTTCATCAGTGATTCCTGGCCTATGGCTTCTGACTTTTTGGAGCACGGACTTGAGTAGATCTGGCTTCAGATGGCTAAGAGATTAAGTTTTGGCTGCAGCCATAAGGGTACAGGCCACCCACATAAGGTTGGTGAGTCAGGGCTTGCCTTGTGCTGTTGCAAGAAGCACCCAAGCATCAAACTTGGAGGTAACAGAGAGGTCATCTCCCATCAGCAACCTTTACAAAGATGTTGATCTGGTAGATGAAACTCTTTCTTAGTGCAGATTATAAAAACCTTGCCAATGGTCCTTAACTGTATTTCATCTGCCTTCCAGTTAGCTTATAGGTTAGATGAAACCATACTCATGGCTGTGCAATGTGGTGCTATCAGAGTGCTAGCCTTCCACTTGTAACACAGTTTGAAGTCAGGTCGCGTGATGCCTCCAGCTTTGTTCTTTTGGCTTAGGATTGTCTTGGCTGCACGGGCTCTTTTTTGGTTCCATATGAAATTTAAACTAGTTTTTCTAATTCTTTGAAGAAAGTCAATTGTAGCTTGATGGGAATAGCATTGAATCTATAAATTACTTTGGGCAGTATGGCCATTTTCATGATATTGATTCTTTCTATTCATGAGCATTGAATGTTTTTCCATTTGTTTTTGTCCTCTCTTAATTCCTTGAGCAGTGGTTTGTAGTTCTCCTTGAAGAGGTCCTTCACATCCCTTGTAAATTGTATTCCTAGGTACTTTATTCTCTTGGTGGCAATTGTGAATGGGAGTTCACTCCTGATTTGACTCTCTGTTTGTCTATTATTGGTGTATAGGAATGCTTGTGATTTTGCATGTTGATTTTGTATCCTGAGATTTTACTGAAGTTGCTTATCAGTTTAAGGAGTTTTGGAGCTGAGACGATGGGGTTTTCTAAATACACAATCATGTCACCTGCAAACAGGGATAATTTGACTTCCTCTCTTTCTATTTGAATACACTTTATTTCTTTCTCTTGCCTGATTTCCCTAGCCAGAACTTCCAATACTATGTTGAATAGGAGTGGTGAGACCGGGCATCCTTGTCTTGTGCTGGTTTTCAAAGGGAATGCTTCCAGCTTGTGCCCATTCAGTATGATATTGGCTATGGGTTTGTCATACATAGCTCTTATTATTTTGAGATATGTTCCATCAATACCTAGTTTATTGTTTTTAGCATGAAGGGGTGTTGAATTTTATTAGAGGCCTTTTTTTCATCTATTGAGATAATCATGTGGTTTTTGTCATTGGTTCTGTTTGTGTGCTGGATTACATTTATTGAATTGCGTATGTTGAACCAGCCTTGCATCCCAGGGATGAAGCTGACTTGATCATAATGGATAAGCTTTTTAGTGTACTGCTGGATTCGGTTTGCCAGTATTTTATTGAGGATTTTCACACTGATGTTCACCATGGTTATTGGCCTGAAATTTTCTTTTTTTGTTGTGTCTCTGCCAGGCTTTAATATCAGGATGATGCTGGCCTCATAAAATGAGTTAGGGAGGAGTCCCTCTTTTTCTATTGTTTGGATTAGTTTTAGAAGGAATGGTACCAACTCCTCTTTGTACCTCTGGTGGAATTTGGCTGAGAATCCGTCTGGTCCTGGGCTATTTTTTGTTGGTAGGCTATTAATTACCGCCTCAATTTCAGAACTTGGTATTGGTCTATTGAGGGATTTGACTTCTTCCTCGTTTAGTCTTGGGACGGTGTATGTGTCCAGGAATTTATCCATTTCTTCTAGATTTTCTAGTTTATTTGCATAGAAGTGTTTATAGTATTCTCTGATGGTAGTTTGTATTTCTGTGGGATCAGTGGTGATATCCCCTTTATCATTTTTTACTGTCTCTATTTGATTCTTCACTCTTTTCTTCTTTATTAGTCTGGCTAGCAGTCTATCTATTTTGTTAACATTTTCAAAAAACCAGCTCCCGGATTCATTGATTTTTTTGAAGGGTTTTTCATGTTTCTATCTTCTTCAGTTTTGCTCTAATCTTATTTATTTCTTGTCTTCTGCTAGCT
The DNA here is from genome assembly GCF_028878055.3 of Symphalangus syndactylus. Taxonomy (NCBI): domain Eukaryota; kingdom Metazoa; phylum Chordata; class Mammalia; order Primates; family Hylobatidae; genus Symphalangus; species Symphalangus syndactylus. The sequence continues at coordinate 21,572,508 of NC_072428.2, forward strand.
TTTGAATGTGTTTGCTCTTGCTTCTCTATTTCTTTTAATTTTGATGTTAAGGTGTCTATTTTAGATCTTTCCTGCTTTCTGATGTGGGCATTTAGTGCTATAAATTTCCTTCTAAACACTGCTTTAGCTGTGTCCCAGAGATTCTGATATGTTGTGTCTTTGTTCTCACTGGTTTCAAAGAACTTATTTATTTCTGCCTTAATTTCATTATTTACCCAGTAGTCATTCAGGAGCAGATTGTTCAGTTTCCATGTAGTTGTGCGGTTTTGAGTAAGGTTCTTAATCCTGAGTTCTAATTTGATTGCACTTGGTCTCAGAGACTGTTTGTTATGATTTCTGTTCTTTTGTATTTGCTTAGGAGTGTTTTACTTCCAATTATGTGGTCAATTTTAGAATAAGTGTGATATGGTGCTGAGAAGAATGTATATTCTGTTGATTTGGGGTGGAGAGTTCTGTAGATGTCTATTAGGTCCGCCTGGGCCAGAGCTGAGTTCAAGTCCTGAAAATCCTTGTTAATTTTCTGTCTCATTGATCTGTCTAATATTGACGGTAGGTGTTAAAGTCTCCCACTATTATTGTGTGGGAGTCTAAGTCTCTTTGTAGGTCTCTAAGAACTTGCTTTATAAATCTGGGTGCTCCCGTATTGGATGCATATATATTTAGGATAGTTAGTTCTTCTTGTTGCATTGATCCCTTTACCACTGTGTAACGCTCTTCTTTGTCTTTTTTGATCTTTGTTTGTTTAGAGTCTGTTTTATCAGAGACTAGGATTGCAACCCCTGCTTTTTTTGCTTTCCATTTGCTTGGTAAATCTCCCTCCATCCCTTTATTTTGAGCCTATGTGTGTCTTTGCACGTGAGACGGGGCTCCTGAATACAGCACACTGATGGGTTGACTTTTTATCCAATTTGCCAGTCTGTGTCTTTTAATTGGGGCATTTACTCCATTTACATTTAAGGTTAATATTGCTATGTGTGAATTTGATCCTGTCATTATGACACTAGCTGGTTATTTTGCCCATTAGTTGATGCAGTTTCTTCACAGTGTCAACGGTCTTTACATTTTGGTATGTTTTTGCAGTGGCTGGTACTGGTTTTTCCTTTCCATATTTAGTGCTTCCTTCAGTAGCTCTTGTAAGGCAGGCCTGATGGTGACAAAATCCCTCAGGATTTGCTTTTCTGTAAAGTATTTTATTTCTGCTTCTCTTATGAAGCTTAGATTGGCTGGATATTAAATTCTGGGTTGAAAATTCTTTTGTTTAAGAATGTTGAATATTGGCCCCCACTCTTTTCTGGCTTGTAGGGTGTCTGCAGAGAGATCCACTGTTACTCTGATGAGCTTCCCTTTCTCTCTGGCTGTCCTTAACATTTTTTCCTTCATTTCAACCTTGGTAAATCTGATGATTATGTGTCTTGGGGTTGCTCTTCTTGAGGAGTATCTTTGTGGTGTTCTCTGTATTTCCTGAATTTGAATGTTGGCCTGTCTTGCTAGGTTGGGGAAGCTCTCCTGGATAATATCCTGAAGTGTGTTTTCCAGCTTGGTTCCATTCTCCCTGTCACTTTCAGGTACACCAGCCAAACGTAGGTTTGGTCTTTCCACATAGTCCCATATTTCTTGGAGGCTTTGTTAGTTCCTTTTCATTCTTTTTTCTCTAATCTTGTCTTCATGCTTTATTTCATTAAGTTGATCTTCAGTCTCTGATATCCTTTCTTCTGCTTGATCAATTTGGCTATTGATACTTGTGTATGCTTCACGAAGTTCTCGTACTGTATTTTTCAGCTCCATCAGGTCATTTATCTTCTTCTCTAAACTAGTTAATCTAGTTAGCAGTTCCTGTAACCTTTTATCAAGGTTCTTAGCTTCATTGCATTGGGTTAGAACATGCTCCTTTAGCTTGGAGGAGTTTGTTGTTACCCACCTTCTGAAGCCTACTTCTGTCAATTCGTCAAACTCATTATTCATCCAGTTTTGTTCCCTTGCTGGCGAGGAGTTGTGATCCTTTGGAGGAGAAGAGGCATTCTGGTTTTTGGAATTTTCAGGCTTTTTGTGCTGTTTTTCCCTCATCTTCGTGGATTTATCTACCTTTGGTCTTGATGTTGGTGACCTTCAGATGGGGCTTTTGCATGGTCGTCCTTTTTGTTGATGTTGACGCTATTGCTTTCTGTTTGTTAGTTTTCCTTCTAACAGTCAGGCCCCTCTGCTGTAGGTCTGCTGGAGTTTGCTGGAGGTCCACTCCAGACTCTGTTTTCCTGGGTATCACCAGCAGAGGCTGTAGAACAGCAAATATTCCTGCCTGATCCTTCCTCTGGAAGCTTTGTCCCAGAGGGGCATCCACCAGACGCCAGTGTGTATGAGGTGTCTGTTGACCCACCCACTTGAGGAGGCAGTCTGTCTAGCAGAGCTCGAGCACTGTGCTAGGAGATCTGCTGCTCTCTTCAGAGCTAGCAGGCAGGAAGGTTTAAGCCCGTTGAAGCTGTGCCCACAACCGCCCCTTCTCCCAGGTGCTCTGTCCCAGGGAGGTGGGAGTTTTATCTATAAGCCCCTGACTGGAGCTGCTGCCTTTCTTTCAGAGATGCCCTGCCCAGAGAAGAGGAATCTAGAGAGCCAGTCTGGCTACAGCAGATTTTCGGGTCTGCAGTGGGCTCCACCCAGTCTGAACTTTGTTTACAAACAATGGCTTTGTTTACACTGTGAGGGGAAAACCACCTACTCAAGCCTCAGTAATGGTGGATGCCCCTCCCCCCACCAAGCTCCAGCATCCCAGGTTGACCTCAGACTGCTGTGCTGGCATCAAGAATTTCAAGCCAGTGGATCTTAGCTTGTTGGGCTCCATGGGGGTGGGATCCACTGAGCAAGACCACTCGGCTTCCTGGCTTCAGCCCCCTTTCCAGGGGAGTGAATGGTTTTGTCTCACTGGCGCTCCATGTGCCACTAGGGTATGAAAAAAAAATCTCCTGCAGCTAGCTGGGTGTCTGCCCAAATGACTGTCCAGTTTTGTGCTTGAAACCCAGGGCCCTGGTGGTGTAGGTATCCAAGGGAATCTCCTGGTCTAAAGGTTGCAAAGACTGTGGGAAAAGCATAGTATCTGGGCCAGAATGCACAGTTCCTCACAGCACAGTCCCTCATGACTTCCCTTGGCTAGGGGAGGGAGTTGCCCGACCCCTTCTGCTTCCCAGGTGAGGCAACACCCCACTCTGCTTCTGCTCACCCTCCGTGGGCTGCACCCAATGCGATGAACTGGGTACCAGTCCCAATGCGATGAACTGGGTACCCCAATTGGAAATGCAGAAATCACCTGCCTTCTGCATTGGTCTCACTGGGAGCTGCAGACCGGAGCTGTTCCTATTCAGCCATCTTGCCTGGGAATCCAGGCTTATATATATATGTTGTTTCCCAATCCCTGTAACTCTTCAGGCTAGATGTTATCTCTGTTTTTCAAAAGAGGAAATTGAGCTCAACAATTTGCCCAGCATCTCATGTGAAGGAGCAGAGCTGAGATTGGCATCAGGTCTGCATCACTCCAGAGCTCATGTTTCATCTTGTACACAGGGCTGCTTTCAACCCCTCCAGTCCTTATGTCTATAGCTCACATTCTAGCATCAACTAGATATCAACTGTATACTGCCTTGTGGACTCTATTGTCTTTGGCCATGTTGGGCTGTGTCCCTCTTCTTCTGAATCTCACTGAGTGCCCAGCAATGCACTGGACCAATGTGGATGAGTGAAACTGAAGTTCAGAACTAGTGAAATCGTTTTAAGGTAAAATTGTAGATTTTCCCCATCTTCCACCCTGCCCTCCAACCCTACCCCATCATCTTGTATTAGCTTTGCACTGGGAGTTGAATTCTTAAATTCTCATGGTAATATTCAAAATTCTTCCAACGTTTGGGGTTATTCTTTTGGCAGTAGTGGTGGAGGGCACCTAAGATCTCCCCTGGTTGTTTCCTTACCTGCCTATCCTGTCTTGTTACCCATTTTTCCCCACCCCAGTCTTTGAGTCCAGTCATCCAGGCCTGCCTCTCATTCTTGAATATTCCAAACTCCAAGGCTTTGTCCCCATCATGTCCCCTGCCTGGATTCTCACAATGCCTCCTCTGTGTCAAACCCTTGATAAGTGGCTGTTGTGTAAGTTATCAAATGGTGAATGAATGAATAAACACCTTCCACTTCAACTAGTTAAGTCCTGCCCTGCATCTGAGGCTGGGCTTGGTCCCATGTCTTTGTGAAGTCTTTCTCCCATCACTCCAGCCCATATGTGTTAAGTGTTCTTCATCTGGAACTCTTAGCACACATGCAATCCACAGTGCTGATTGATCACTCAACATGCACCATCTTGTATGTTTAAGGTGTTTTGTGCACATGCCCTGCTCTATGGAGGTAAGAGATGTGTGTTATTTGCTGACTTTGTAGATAGAGTTACAGGTTTGAGTCCCAATTCCATCACTTGCCAGCTGAGTGAACTTGAAGAGGTTGCTTAACCTCTCTGAGGCTCAGTTTCTTTATCTGTTAGAAAGGGATACTGCCTGCCTTATCACTTGCTCTGTAGGCTCAGTGGTTTTTCTTCTGAGGGTCAATGAGTCAAATTACAAAATAATGTGTAGAGTATCATCCCAATTTCACAAAAAGAAGCATTTATTTTCTCAGACTTACATACCTACAGATGTGTTTGTGTGTGAAGGTAGATAAAGTCTGAAAGGACACATACTAAACCATCAACACTTATAGGAAATCTCAGCCTTCCTCTTCTATATAGTAGTTACTTGTGTGTAGGCCTGATTTTTCTTCCCCCAAATTGTCAGAACCTGAAAGGCAGAAACTGACTTTATCAGTCAGGGTGAGTTAAATTATGCAGTGGTAACCACCTCAAAATCTGAGATACTGAAACAAAAAGATTATTTCTCACTTTCAATACATGTCCACTGTGAGCCAGTGAACAGATTCTACATACTACAATCAGCAAAGGATGCAAGCTGCTAGACCCCATACCATCTAAAACGTTGCCAGGTAGCATGCTGCAGAGAAAGGAGAGAAGGATAAAGCATTTGTTCTCAGCTCTTGGCCAAAGCAAGTCACATGGCCACACTGAACTTTGAGTAGGCAGAAGCATACAATCTTCTTCTCATGTGTCTGGGAGGAGTGAAACCCCAGACCTCTGTGAAGTGCTTAGCAGACTTGACTTTATTTCTCTGACCCACTGACTTGACTTTATTTCTCTGCACCCAAGATGATGCTGCGCATGTAGTGGTGACTCAGATAATACAGATGATGTAAGGCAATGCAATAAAATCCAGGTGCTACTTGAGGCTCTGGGGAAAAATATAAAAATAACTAAGACTTAAGTCCAACAAGAGGTGAGGGAGAGAAATATATGCATACTCAAGCAATCACAGTAGTAGACTGGCACCAATGCTATAGTATTATAAAATAAACCCAATGAAAGTATGCTACTTTTCTATTGCTGCTGTAACAAATTGCCATAAACTTAGTGGTTTAAAACAACACAAATTGATTATTTTACAGCCTTGTAGGTCGGAATTCTAACACAGGTCTCAACAAACTAAAAACCCAAGTGTTGACATGCTGCATTGCTTTCTGAAGGCTCTACAATCTGCTTATTAGATTGTGAGCAGAAGTCAGTTCCTTGTGGTTGTGTGCCTGAGGTCCCATTTTTTTCCTGGATTTAGCTGAGAGCTGTTCCTAGTTTCTGGAGGCCACCACATTCCTTCACTCACGACCCCCTTCCTCCATCTTCAAAGCCAGCAATGTTGGGTCAAGTCCTTCTCATGTCACATGTCTCTGACTCACTCTTCTGCCTTTCTCTTTCACATTTTTTTTTTTTTTTTTTTTGAGACAGAGTTTCCCTCTGTCATCCAGGCTGCAGTGCAGTGGCACAATCTCAGCTCACTGCAACCTCCGCCTCCCAGGTTCAAGCAATTCTCCTGCCTCAGCCTCCTGATTAGCTGAGATTACAGGCACGCATGACCAGGCCCAGCTAATTTTTGTATTTTTAGTAGAGATGGGGTTTCACCATGTTGGTCAGGCCTGTTTCGAACTCCTGACCTCGTGATCCACCCTTCTCAGCCTCTCAAAGTGCTGGGATTACAGGCGTGAGCCACCGCGCCCGGCCCTCTTTCACTTTTAAAGATTTGGTGATTAAGTTGGGACCACCTGGATAACCCAGGATAATCTCCCCATCTCTAGGGCCTTAATCTTAACAATATCAGCAAAGTCCCTTTCGCCATGTAAGGTAACATATTCACAGGTTCCAGGGATTAGGGCATGGATATCTTTGGGGGAGGGGGATCATTATTCTTCCTACTACTGTTATTTATTCACAATTCACTGAGATTGAGCCAAGGAGGGAAAGAGTCATTCCAAATGGGAAGACCAGGGAAGACTTCAGCTGGGCTTGAAGAATGAGTAAATTCCAACAGGCAGAGTTGGGGAGATGGGCTGTTGAGGGGACTCCAGGCTGAGGGCTGAGCATGCAGAAAGAGGATGGGAAGTCCCTGCCAGGTGTGCCCACAGCGCGGGGAGTGCAGCCCTGGGACATGGGACAGTGCAGCCTCCAGGAAGCAGAGGCAGGTTTGACTGGGCAAGTTTGGTGAGGCAGCATGTCGCTGGAGAGAGGAAGGAGCATCGGGGCTGTAGAGTCAGACCTGGGTCTGAGTCTCAGCTCTGCCACTTGGCTGTGTGTGCATGGGCTTACTTTACTTAACCTCTGTAAATCTCAGTTGCCTCCACTGTGAAGTGAAGCTGCTAACAATAGCACCTATATCTTAGGATTGTTGGGAGACTTGACTGAAACAATTTAAAGTGCTTAAAATTTAATGAAGGGTGCTATTACTGGTATTACCAGCCAAGTCCTTCTTGGACCATGGTTGGGTCACCTGCCCTGAGGGGACAGAATCTGGAAGAACCAAACAGGTGGGCTGTGGGAGAACACTGTCAGCCTCCTCTCCTTACCTCCCATGGCAATCTCATGGATTTTGTGAGTTTCCCACATCCACAGACCTTTATGGTACCATGCAGGGAGAATCTGGTCTACAAAAGCTCTCCCTCCATCCACCAGCAACTTGGCCTGGAATGGTGCTTAACCATGGGCAACAAAGAGACAGTACCAAGACCAGTCCTCAAATAAAATCATATTCCCATGTCCTGAAAGAGGGGTTGGACGCCTCTTTTTTCCCCAGATGCTTTTGCCAACACATTCTTTTTTTATGATGCAAGGCAGTGAACTTGCCATATCTGGGTCTTCACTTCTCAGTCTACAAATTCTGGGCCTTAAATACAGAAATGTATGTTGCACATAACTGAATTGGGGTCAAGTGTTCAGAACTCATCTTCAGAGAATTGCAGGAAGAGCACAAATGTGTGTGTGTGTGTGTGTGTGTGTGTGCAAAGCAGAAGCAAATATCCTTGCAGAGTTATTGGTTTTTATACAATTTGTAATTGTAAGCTGAAAAGCATATGAAAAAGGGAAAACACATGTGTCAGATTTAACCAGCAAGTATCCATTTTCTTTGAAGAGCTACAGACCTAGCATAGTCCCTGCTAAGTGAACAGAACAGGTCGTGGAGCTTTAACTGCTTCATACAAGGCAGGTGGCAGGCAAGAACAATACCTTTATTCTCACCACCCACCCCCTCCACCTCCCCTGTAGTCTCTTTCATAATACCAAAATAACAAGTAGTCATTTTAGAAAGTACAGACTACTAAACAGGAAAAAAATAAGGTTTGTATACAGACCCACCTTCCAAATAAAAGTGCAATTAATATTTTATAATGTCTTTTTCATTTTATCTCCATACAAATACGTTTCAATCTAACCCAAATAGAATTACTTTGCACATACTATCTTGAGAAAATGAATATTTATTAAGCACCTATTATGTCACCTCCCTGAACCCCAGTTTCTTGCTCTGTATCTCACATGGTATTTGTAAACTGGTAACAGAAATGTAAGCTAGCAGATAGTAAATATTCAATACATGTTAACAATTATCATTATCATAAACAAGAATCATAATTATTTTTATCTTGCTTAATCATCACAAAAACTCTGCCAAATTACAACAGACCGAGGCTCAGAGAATTGCCAGGTGTGATCCACATAACTTTTAAGGGGGTGAATTCAGGATGTGTAAAGATGAACAAAAAGAGAAAGCCCATTTTTCATAGATGTTACCTTGAGAATCTTCAAGTCCTTCAACTCCAGTTACTGACAAGGTCCAGGATAAGACAGTTTGCTTCAGAATTTTCCTTTTTTTTTTTTTTTTTTTTTTTTATTATACTTTAGGGTTTTAGGGTACATGGATGAAACTGGAAAACATCATTCTCAGTAAACTATCGCAAGGACAAAAAACCAAACACCGCATGTTCTCACTCATAGGTGGGAATTGAACAATGAGAACTCATGGACACAGGAAGGGGAACATCATGCTTCAGAATTTTCTCAGTGCATCAGCTAAAATGATTTGTAGCCAATTGGTTCCATCCTTAAAGTTCCATCCTTTGGAGAAGGAGCCGCAAGAAAATCACTATTCAAGATGGCTTTCCAAGATCCTAGGCTTCCCCAGTCCTGCCTGGCCCTCTTGATTTCCAATCCCAATCAATTCCTTTTTAATCATCATAGTTCAAGCACAAATAAGAGGTCATCCAGGTTACCGCTAAACCTCGTAAAGGTTTTGGGATTAGCCATTGCATCCCTGTGCCTCCTTAACCTCTCATGAGAACACGTAATTGAGAATTTAAAGCTCAACTGTCATTGTCTTCCATCTGCACTTTATTGGTCTTTATTCATTCGGTTCCTCAAGCCATCAAGCTAGAGTGGCTTAGGCAGGATTCATCCCTCAAGTGGTCACCTTTGCTGCTTTGCCTCACATGCAGGCACACACAGGCACATGCGCATATGTGCACACACATACCACACCACGCACACACACACACACACACACACTCACATATACACATACATGCATTGAGCTTCCATGAGTCATAAGTTTGAGCATCCCAAAATCTGGCATCCTATGCTGGGCTGGCCCAGATCACACCAGGGCAAATGTTGGCTTGGCACATGGTTTGGTTGTCTAAGGGAATGTGGATTCGGGTGGAATTAATAAGAGAGAACCAACTTCCAGCTCTTTATTAATGTGTTGCACCTGCATCCTAGTGGCCAGCTCCTCTCCAGTCCCTAGAGCGGGAACTAATGACTAAGCCAGGGCAAGGCAAGGGGTTTAGGGACAGAGTCAGCAAGACACTCAAGCTACATGGCCAGGGTGGTGTGAGGAACTTCTCCCTGAAAAGCCCCATTGCTAAAATAGCTTGTGTAGTGATAGTGACAAATGCCTGGAATTCTACCATTAGAAATTCGTCCCCATGGATTAAAGTTTTGGAGCTGCAGAAGACCCTCTGTTAAAATGCACGTACCTCTGGGGAAATGAATGCAGTCATGTTAATCAGTAATGCATTAATATAAACTATTGTATTAGATTACCTCCTGTTATTTAACACGGCCCTTAGGGATCCAGGACACGTAAGTTTGGGTGAGAGGCTTAATCCAAGGAACGTGGAATGCCAAGGAAGGCAGTATGAGAGCACTGGGCTCTGGGAAGGAAGGGGCAGAGGACATGTCTGACTTCATATCTTGGTTACCACTGGCCAGTGGAGTGACTGGGCTGCAGCTACTGCTAGGTGAACGTAGGCAGATCCCAGGCCTGTCTCAGTGACTCAGCCACACCCTGAAGGTAATCAAGGTGACCTACATCTACAGGCAGCTGGTGCAGGATTAATGAATGACTGCAAGGGAGCCTGAAAACACCAGGTCCATTGACACGCAAGGAATGATTATTAAGTCATTAGGAGGACTGGTTAATTATCATTTCTAAAGTTGCTGTGAGTTTGTCATAGATGGCTCTTATTATTTTGAGGTACGTTCCTTCAATGCTTAGTCTGTTGGGGTTTTTTTTTTTTTATCATGAAGGGATTTTGGATGTTATCAAAAGCTTTTTCTGCCTCTATTGAGATGACAAATCATTTTTGCTTTTGATTCTGTTTATGTGGTGAATCACATTTATTGACTTGTGTATGTTGAATCAGCCTTGCATCCCAGGAATAAAGCCTACTGGATTGTGGTATATTAATTTTTTGATGCGATGTAGATTCAATTTGCTAGTATTTTGTTGAGGATTTTTGCATCTATGTTCATCAGGGATATTGGTCTGAAGTTTTCTGTTTTTGTTGTGTCTCTGCCAGCTTTTAGTGTCAGGCTGATGCTGGCTTCATGGAAAAAGATAGGGAGGAGCCCCTCTTTCTTGATTTTTGGAATAGTTTCAGTAGGATTAGTATCAGTTCTTCTTTGAATGTCTGGTAGAATTTGGCTATGAATCCATCTGGTCTAGCACTTTGCTTTGGTTGGTAGGCTGTTTATTACTGATTCAATTTCAGAACTTGTCTTTGGTCTTTTCAAGGTTTCAATCTCTTCCTGCTTCAATCTTGGAAGACTGTGTGCTTCCAGAATGTTTCCATTTCTTCTGGATACTCTAATTTGTGTGTGTAGGATTGTTCATAATAGCCTTTGAGGATCTTTTGTATTTCTGTGGGATCAATTGTAATATCACCTTTGTTGTTTCTGATTGTGCTTATTTGGATCTTCTCTCTTTCTTTTTCTTTGATAGCTAGGGGCCATCTATGATAAACTCACAGCCAGCATCATACTGAATGGGCAAAAGCTTGAATCATTCCCCTTAAGAACTGGAACAAGACAAGGATACCCACTCTCACCACTCCTATTCAACATAGTACTAGAAGTCCTAGCCAGAGCAATCACGCAAGAGAAAGAAATAAAAGGCATCCAAATAGGAAACCAAGAAGCCAACCAATTTCTCTTTACTGACACTTATGATTCTATGCCTAGAAAATCCTAAAGACTCTGCCAAAAGACTCCTAGAATTGAAAAACCACTTTAATAGTTTCAAGATACAAAATCAATGTACAAAAATCAGTAGCATTTCTATACACCAACAGCGTCCAGGGTGCACGTGGAATAAAAAACACAATCCCACTCACAATAGCCACAAAGAAAATGAAATTATCTAGGAATACAGCTAACCAAGGAGGTGAAAGACCTGCACAAAGAAAACTACCAAACACTGCTGAAAGAATTCAGAAATGACACAAATGAACAGAAAATATTCCATGCTCATGGATTGAAAGAATCAATGTCATTTGAAATGTCCATACTGCACAAAGCAATTTAAAGATTCAACGCTATTCCTATCAAACTACCAATGTCATTCTTCATAGGATTAGAAAAACTATTCTAAAATTAATATGGGACCAAAAACAGCTCAAATAGCCAAATCAATCCTAAGCAAAAGGAACAAAGTCTCACATTATCTGACTTCAAGCTACACTATAAAGCCACAGTAACCAAAACAGCTCTGTATTGGTACAAAAACACACAATGGAACAGAATAGAAAACTCAGAAATAAAGCTGCACATCTACAACCATCTGATCTTTGACAAGATCAACAAAAACAAGCAACGGGAAAAGGATACACAATTCAACAAATGGTGCTGAGATGACTGGCTAGCCATATACAGAAGATTGAAGTTGGACTCCCACCTTTCACCATATACAAAAACTAATTCAAAATAGATGAAAAAGTTTTAATGTAAGACTTCAAGCTATGAAAATCCTGGAAGACAACCTAGTAAATACTCTTCTCAACATCAACCTTGGCAAATAATTTTTGACTAAGTCCCCAAAAGCAACTGCAACAAAAACAAACACAGACAGGTGGGGCCTAATTAAACTGAAGAGCTTCTGCAGAGCAAAAAAAACTATCGACAGAGCAAACAGACAATCCCTACAGAATGGGAGAAGATATTCACAAACTGCATCTGATAAAGACATAATATCCACAATCTGTAAGGAACTTAAGCAAATCAGCAAGCAAAAACCAAATAACCCCATTAAAAAATGGGCAAAGGACATGAACACACACTTCTCAAAAGAAGACACACAACTGGCAAAAAAATGAAAAAATCTTATTATCACTTATTATCAGAGAAATGCAACTCAAAACCACAATGAGACAGCATCTCACACCAGTTAGAATCGTGATTATTAAAAAGTCAAAAAATAACAGATGCTGGCAAGGCTGCAAAGAGAACACTTATACATTTTTGGTGGGAATGTAAATCAGTCCAGCCACTGAAAAAAGCAGTCTAGAGTTTTCTCAAATAACTTAAAACCAAGCTACAAGTCAACCTAGCAATCCCATTATTGGATATATACCCAAAAGAAAATAAATCATTCTCCCGAAAAACACATGCACTCATAAGTTCATCTCTGCACTATTCACAATACCAAAGACAAGGAATCAACCCAAGTGCCCACCAATGTTTGATTGGATAAAGAAAGTGTGGTACATATACACCATTCAGTCATAAAAAATGGAGTTATAAAAATACACTATGCAGTCATAAAATGAAATCATGCTCTTTGCAACAACATGGATGGAGCTTGAGGCCATAATCTCAAGCAAATTAATGCAGAAACAGAAAAACAAATACCACATACTCTCACTTATATGTGGGAGCTACACATTGATCACACATGGATCACTCATGGACTTAAATATGGAAACTATAGGCACTGTGGACTATGAGAGGGTGGAGGGAGAGTGAAAAAAAGCTATCAAGTGCTGTGCTCACTACCTGGATGACAGGATCTGCACTCTAAACTTCAGCATCATGCAATATGCCTGTTTAGCATATCTGCACATATATCCTTTATAGCTAAAATAAAAGTTGCAAAAATAAAAAAAAATAGTTGCTGATGGAAAAGGATAACTACCTGTTGCTCTACATGGGAAAAACATAGAGAATGGTGAAAAAAGATAGGGAAGGTAGAAGGCACACAGGTCTACTCCTCCCCACTTGCTTTCAGCCTGTGTTGGGAAGCTGGATTTTTCTGCATCCAGAGTAACCAACCTATGGGGCGCTAGTGGCATGTATTGGGGTGTACAAGGAGCAGCAGTTTGTAATTGTTTTTTTCTAGGCTGCTAGCTGGCACTACCTGCCAATTTGACCACCTGAGAAATGGGAACACCAAACACTAAAGAGAAGAACTGGTCTGTGATGACTCCACACATTTTCTTGGGTGGTCCAGGTGATAGGTGTGTCCAAATGTTCTAGAGACTAGATAGGAAGGAGAAACACCAGCAAGGTGTGGCTAAACTCAACCACTAGACAGGTGTGTGACCTTGTGGGTGATAGTTTCTTAACCTCCTAAACCTCAATTTCTTCATCTACAAAACTGGGCGTCACAAACCCTACCTCAGGTTTTCCCTCCCAGGATTGATGTAAACATGGACTGAGACAACAGATATGGAAGTTCTTTGTGCAGCATAAAATGCTATTTGAATATTATTTCTATCATTCCAGATGCCTCTGCTGTGTCATTTAAGGAAGCCTTGTTTGACCCTATGGGTCTTACCCAACAGTCTGCCACAACATCTACGAATTTGAGCATTTGTCAGCATTTTCATTAAAGAATTTTCCCTCTTGGAAGTTCACTTTTAAAGTCCCTACATAATAACCAACACAATGACAAGATAAAGATGACCAAAGTTCGTCTTTAAAGTGCCTACATACTAGTCAACACAATAACAAGATAGACGAGTATGAACTGGTTCTTCAGATTAGCCAGTTGTCTAGAAAGTTGCTGAGGATATAGGATTTGGGATGGGTAACTTTCGATGGATAGAATGGAGAGCTCAAGGAAACAGGAGCCTCCAGAACCAGCAATAGAATGTTGGGTGCCAAAAAGGTGCAGAGGGAGGAATCCTGTAAAGAGAAGGGTGAAAATAGAAAGAAACATATTGTTGCTATTGATTTTAAGGCTTTCATACAGTTCTTTCCAGAGTGGAGTTTTTGTGCTTATTTTCCCTCCTAATTCTCATAGCAGCCTGGTGCCTATTCTTTCCTCTTTACATAGACTAAATTGAGATCTGGAGAATTTAAATGACTTGCCCATTGGTACATGGCCCTTAGATCTAATATCTAGTGGAGGCAGGACTCAAATGCAGATCCTGAGTCTCTAAATCTTGTGCCCTTTCCACCACACTCTCATACCCACACTTCACATTTTACTTGAAGGGAAGAGTCTTTTCTGATTTGAATTTACCCAGCCCCCAAGGCTTTATCTTTCCTTCTTTTGGAGAGTAACTGAAATGTTTGAGATGTTCAGTAGGTAGCTGGCACCTTTCTTCTTCCTTCTTTTCTTAGCGGGTCACTCCAGTATGTTCAACAGAGCAGTAATAATAGCTAGCATTCGTAGAGCATTACTATGTGCCAGGTGTTCTGCATATGCTATACCTAATTCTCACAGCAATCTGTAAAATAGGTCTCATATATTCAGTCTACAGAGGCAAAGACCAAGGCTTAGAGAATATAAACAGCTTGCCCAAGGTCATATAGCTGGTAGACAATTGAGCCAGAGTTCAAACCCAGTTCCGCCTATCTTTAAAGCTCATGTTAAGAGGCATTGTCATCAATACACAAAAGCTACCAAGTGTTGTCTTTTTATCTTTTTTAATAGTTATTTACAAATTCTCCTTTACATGAATGTTAAACTGTTATAAGCCACCTTTACTCATAAATAATTTTATTCATGTTTTCTTGTGGCCTATGAGCAAGAGTTTCTCTACATTATACACCTAGAAGTAGAATTTCTGTTTCCTATAGTGAGGAGCATTTTCAACTTTACTAGGTAAAGTGCTACTGATTTACACTATTATCTGTGCATAGGAGAGTTTGTATTACTCTACTTCGTAGCCAACACTTGCATTGTGAAAGTTTTACATTTTTTCCAACTTAGTAGTGTGAAATGCTGTCTCATTGTGGTTTCAATGTGCATTCTCCTAACAACTGATAAGGTTAAGTCCCTTTCTATAGGTTGTTAGCTATTTGTGTTACCTCCTTAATGAAATGCCTATTCATAGCTCTGGCTGCTTTTCTATTAGGTTTTTATTTTTTTTCTTGATTCGTAGAAGTTCTTTATATATTAGATACTCTGGATACTAATTCTTTGTGGGTTATACATACAGCATATATTTTATCCTGCTTTGTGGCTTGTCCTTCACTCTATAATGTCCTTTGGCAAACAGATTTTATTTTAAGATATTGAGTTAATCAACTTTAAAAGGTTTTGTTTACATTGGATTCACCTGGGTAATCCAAGATAATCTCCTCTTCTCTCGATATCCTTAACTTAATCACTTCTGCAAAGTTCCTTTTGCCATGTAAGGTAACATAGTCACAGGTTCTGGGGAACAGAATGTGGATGTTGGCAGTGGGGGGATTATTCTGACTACCTCATGTCTCCCTTGACTGAGGACTTGGGAAAGAGGAAGTCTTCTCTTCTTTGCCAAATCACCCAGAATGGTACCGACATCACACTGAGTTGGGAACAGGGAAGAAGCAAGTCACAGCTCTGGTGCTAAGACTTTCACTGTTTTTACCGAGATTTAGTAAATTTTCTTAAATAAATGTTGCTTTATTTTCTGTATAACCTCCAGGCAATTTCTGAGAGTTTAAATGGATGGTTTTTAAAATAATTTTCTCTGGTTGTGGAAGTTTCACTGGAGAGAAGTTCTTCAAATCCCCTCACACTGCATCTCCAGAAGTAGAATCTCTCAAGCAGGTTCCTGAACTTAGTTTTGCTGGGTATGTAAGTGCAGGTTGATATTTACTTCCTGTCGGTGTGGAAAGATATTCCTGTGCTCTGTCGTTCATTATTTCTTTTCCAAAAGTTTAATCCCAGTCTAAGTGCTTATAGATTACCTGTCTTTATCGATTATCTTCCTGGTTTTTTTAAGATTTTCTCTTCTTCCTAGGACTGTGCATTTTACTGCAATGATTGTAGCTATTGATTTTCTTTATATTTACTCTGTTTGCAATTTGTTGAACTTTCTGAATCTAATTGATGTATTTCTTAAAACGTGGGAGATTCTTAGTGTATGTCTTCTCAATATTGCTTTCTCCTAATCTTTCTTTTTAATTTTTTTGCAACACCAATTAGACATATATAAGCTTCTCTTAGTGTATCACAAACCCCATTTTCCCCTTTCAGCCTTCCATGTTTATTAATATTTCTTTTACATTTTCTACATCTTGATCTCTGTATGCTGCATTTTGGGTAATTTATTCAGATCTATCTTCAGATTAAATAACTAACTTCAGCTAGGAGATATTAATTTTTATAAGAATATTGATTTTCATTACTGCATTTTTTATTTCTAGAAGTTCTATTTAATTATTATCCAAATCTGCCTAGTCACATTTTTCATCATATTTTCAATGTACAATTTCTATTCTGTATCTATGAGTCAAGTATTTTCAGTCTTTGTAGGCCTATTTTTCACTTATAGTGGTTTGTTTTCTCATATATATTTTGATTTTACTTATATGATCATTAAAACATTACCTATGGATATTCTTGTGATTGGTTTTCAATGGCAATCCACTAGAGAGGGTTAGTGTTTGCTCCTAACAGTACTTGAAAGAACTAACTCAGGAACAACTAACATTTGGTTTGAGGTGTTTTGTACCAAACAGAGAATATGAATTAGAATTCAAGTCCATAGGAAGACTTACTTGTAGATATGAACCCTTGGGGAAAACAATTTTTCCCTCTATACAGAGCCAAAGCTGAGAAACACCTCCTTCCTTGCCCCTCTTGTTGGGTGTATCTTTGTTTCTTTCTTTTTTTTTTTTTTTTTTTTTGAGACGGAATCTCTCTGTCGCCCAGGCTGGAGTGCAGTGGCGCGATTTCGGCTCACTGCAGGCTCCGCCCAATGGGGTTCATGCCATTCTCCTGCCTCAGCCTCCCGAGTAGCTGGGACTACAGGCACCCACCACCTCACCTGGCTAATTTTTTGTATTTTTAGTAGAGACGGGGTTTCACCATGTTAGCCAGGATGGTCTCGATCTCCTGACCTTGTGATCCGCCCGCCTCGGCCTCCCAAAGTGCTGGGATTACAGGCGTGAGCCACCGCGCCAGGCCGGGTGTACCTTTTTTCATAGATTATATTTCACTGAAGGAGCAGCCCTCTTGGGATCCTAATTTTATGTAAGAATCTCCATCCCAACTTCCACTTGGAGCATTCTTCATCCATTATCCCTTGTCTTAATTTGTTATAAATGCAGGTGTCAAAAACAAACAAGTAAACAAATCTAAGTTACAGATTATTGGAGAAGTTGACAGACTTAGTGCTAACTTCTCTCCATGGTTTTATATTTCAACTTTGCATTTAGCATCTAATATGGTTTTACTGTGTCCCTACCCAAATCTCAACTTGAATTATGTCTCCCAGAATTCCCACATGTTGTGGGAAGGACCCAGGGGGAGGTAATTGAATTATGGGGGCTGGTCTTTCCTGTGCTATTCTTGTGATAGTGAATTAAGTCTTATGAGATCTGATGGGTTTCTCAGGGATTTCCAGTTTTGCTTCTTCCTAATTTTTCTCTTGCCACCACCATGTAAGAAGTGCCTTTTCCCTCCTGCCATGATTCTGAGGCCTCACCAGCCAGGTGGAACTGTAAGTCCAATTAAGCCTCTTTTTCTTTCCAGTCTAAGGTAGGTCTTTATCAGCAGTGTGAAAACAGACTAATACAGCATCTAAGAGAATCTCATCTTCTCTTGTAATGGCAGCTAATAGTTGCTTAGAAGAGTTTTACTTTATATTGTATCTGGCACTCATGTTTTTTTCTTTTTTCTTCTTGCTTTTTTTCCAGAGGATTTTTTTACACTATCTAGTCTTCTATATTGCTGAAAATATAAATCCCCATAATATCTTTTCCCCTCTTTTCATTCTTGTAAAACCCCCACTTATCTTTAAATTCCTTGATGAGATGTTGTCTCTTCTAGGGCACATTCACTGCCCTACTCCCTCCTGAAGCAGAATAAATTAGTCCATTGTCTGTGTTCTCACATACTTGGAATGTGGCTTTAATAAAAATCTCTCACATTTTTTATTACAGTTATTTCTTTATCTGTTACCTCCTACTGTTCTGCAAGATCCGGTCAGAGTGTTTTAATTATCATTTTACATTCAGTGTTTAACACAGTGCCTGGCAGAAAATAAACACATAAGTGGATATTTATTTGAGTTTGTAAAGGAAATGAATAAAACATCACTGTTTGCAAATGAGGTCCAAATTCATTTGAATTTCATTCAGGTTCCTCCACATTCTAACTGCAACACATTCTTTCAGCCTTATCAATCAATTAATGCATTATTAATTAACATACATGTTATTTATTAACTCATTCATTCATACATTTATTTGTTATCCAAAGTTTTTTGTTGTTGTTGTTGTTGTTTTGTTTTTTTTTTTTTTTTGAGACAGAGTCTCGCTCCATCTCCCAGGCTGGAGTGCAGTGATGCAAGCTCCGCCTCCCGGGTTCACGCCATTCTCCTGCCTCAGACTCCTGAGTAGCTGGGACTACAGGCACCCGCCACCACACCCGGCTAATTTTTTGTATTTTTAGTAGAGACGGGGTTTCACCATGTTAGCCAGGATGGTCTCGATCTCCTGACCACACGATCTGCCTGTCTCGGCCTCCCAAAGTGCTGAGATTACAGGCGTGAGCCACCACACCTGGCCTATCATCCAAAGTTTCTTCAGAATGCCGATGTTGTGCAAATTCCATGAATATCGCCATGAACAAGGTGAATATAATCTTGCTCTTCATGGAATGTACACATTAGCAAGAGGAACAAATGTTAACAAGTTATTGCATTATAAATTATTTAATTACATTGTGATAAGTATCCTGAAGGAGAGATAGAAGCCCTGTGAGATACTTGGCAAACGTTTGTGGTGCATGGGTGGGAAGAGCATCTCAGCAAATAGAATAGCTTATAGGAAGGCCCCCGAGGCCAGAGCTAGCACGGGGAACTCACCCACTCCTTCCACTCACTCTGCTAAGCACTGAACTAATCATTATCCCTGAACAGAGCCACGGTGATGCCTGGGCTCAACTGTTCTCTCTGTCTGATTTCTCCTTATCACTTGCCTATCCCCCAACACCTCTGTCTGTCAAAATATCAAGAACTTGTTTCTTTCCCAAAGGTTTTGTCCATGGAGGCTCCCTTGGTCTGGAATTTACTTTACTGCCCTTTGTATTTTTATTTTAGCATATATCTCATCATTGTCTATGTTTGTGAGCTACATGAGGGCAAGTGATATGTTGTGTTCAGCTCGACGAGATCCTGCCATGTAGAATCCCAGTTTGACCACAGTTTACTTCTGTAGCAAAGTTACAACCAGATTGTGCCAGACTGGAAACTACAATGACATCAGAAAAAACTTCAAACTGGTTTACCAAAAGAAGAGTTTTAGAAAAATCAGCATTGCAAAACCACAAATTCATGGGGTTTCTGACAGGTAGCCAAGATCCAGGACCTTTTTGAGCTTCCTTTGCACTGTCAACCCACCAAGTAGGCATGAAATAAAAAGCCCTGAGCCATATAACTTGATTTGTCCATATTGAATAATGCCAACTGTCCACATCTGCAGGCAGGGAGTCAGTATGGTATGATTAACCTTTCTCTTGCTCCTTCCATAAGGAATGAATTCCAAGGAATATCTGCCCCCAAACCGTGCTAGGTTGCAAGACAAGATGTCTAGAGTTGGGGGATACTCAGGTGAGCTCAGAGTAAGAGTTAAAATAAAGGTCCACATTCCATATTTCTGAATACCTGTATTTAAAATGTATAAATTAAGCTTACATACTATTAAATACAATTGTTCTACCCCCTACCTTGACAAATACACATTGAAAACAACAGAGACGGGCGGGTTACAATTTGGAATTCTCTAGCATCTTGCAACATGGAGGCTCAGGAAGAACCATCCCCTACCATGCTCCAGGAATGCTCCCTCTTCTCTTCCTACCCCTGGCTTCATCCTGCACCAAGAATGTCTTGCATGCACACATATATAAATATCCCAGCCCACACATCCAAGCTGCATCATACCTCTCAAAAACTGATGCCCCTTGGCTACCTCTCCCAGAGATGCAGGAGATTCATCCTCAGGAGAATAGACCCAGGGAAGAGGTCTCTGCAGGCCCTTGAAGCATGTTCAAGGCTGTTTGAGTAGGGAACTACTGGGTCTGGAAGCATGGCCTTGAAGGAAGGATATGAGCTCCTGGTGAGTCCTTTCCTTTGGTTTCATGGACCCTTCACCTTATAGGGAGAGTCATAGCCAGAGAAGGGCCAGAGTGGAGCCTTCAGGAGGGGTGCAGTCAGCAGCCAGTAGGGATCATACTTGAGCAGATTGTCTGCTAGAAGTTGCTTCATCTTCCAAATGGTCCCGAAAGTTATGTCCCTAATAGCACAAACAGTGCTATTCCCTCTACTTAAGGATGTTGAGGTCTTCTATTTTCCATAGCATAAAATCTAACATATTTTAAAATTCCCTCACAATCTTATTCAAACTACTCTCTGCAGTCTTATCTGCCATAATCCAGAATATCCTCTACCTTTTACTGGTCAAACTGAATTACTTGTGAAAATTTTATGTAATCATCCATAAAATTTCTAATTATGAAATCCAGAGGTCTTTCTGAATACATCAAAAGCCAAAAAATGAGTTTTTGACCCAGAAATTCCATTTTCAGAAATTTATCCTAAGGAAATAGTTAAGGATGTGAGTAAAGATTTTGCTAACAGGATGTTCAATACAGTGTTGCTTAAAATACTTTTATTGACATGAAGGGAAAAAAGAGCCTTTGCTCATGTAATTTCTTTTTTCTAGAATATTATTACCGCCTGGAGAATGTTATCTCTACAAGAAGAAAACATGACATAATTTTCACTTGACCAAACAACAGTACCGTTAATCACTTCCACCTCAGTGTTTCCACAGTACTTTTTTCAAATTTCTGTTGTCTTACCCATGATAGGAGTAACAGGCTGTATATATGTCTTTTTATTTTTCTAGGGTGAGAGTTTCTCTGGGCAGAGGCCTCTTATGCATCTTTATCTCACCCTCATTCTCAGCTGATGGCCTCTTCTTATGCATCTTTATCTCACCCTCATTCTCAGCTGATGATCTTTCTTTCTATTTCACAAGGAAAATAGAAGCATTTGGAAGAGAGCTTCTACATGTTCCCATCACCTCCGGCCGCCTGCATCTGAACTTACATATCTTTCCTTTCCTCTTGTTCCTCTCCATATTTTTTTCAAGGCCAATGCTCCATTTACACTTTAGATCTCTGCCCTCACCACTCAAGAACTTCACTCAACAATTCTCCCCTCTCTCTTCTACATTATGAAATTTGACCACTCTATTGGATATTGCCATAAATATACAAATATATTGTCTTATCTTCTTTTTTAAAAACTCTCTCCTGGACCTGCATTCCTATCTAGTCTATAGTCACTGGCTCAAGCTCTCCTTTACAATATAATCTATTCCAGCTGTCTCTTAAATCTCTCTTCCTGTTCTGTCTTGGAGGCTTTTGTCCCATACCAAGGTTACCAATGACCTCCATATCAGTAAATCCAGTGGTCCATTCTTATCATCTTACTTGCCCCACGGCAGTGTTTGACATGATTGATCACTCTGTCCTAGGCGAAACAATTTCTTCTAGAACATCACATTTGCCTGGTCAGTCTTTCCCAGGCTCCTTTCCTGGTTCTTTCTTATCAGCCCCATGCTTTCAACGGTTGAACAGCCAGAGCTTTATCTTCAGACTACTTTATTTACACTCATGCCTTCCTGAAGTGACCTTATCCAGTTTTACAACTTCCATGGCATCTTTCTGCCAACAACTCCTAAATTGTATTTGTAGCTCAGACTTTGCCTCTGATCCCAGCCTTGTATACCCACCTGCCTACTTAACATCTGCATTTGAATGTCTAATCGGCATCTATCTCATTCATGTCCAAGTCTGAGCTCCTTTCTTTTTCCCAACCTGCACCCACATCTTCCCAGCTCAGGTACTGGCAATTTCATCTTTTTATTTTCTCAGGCCAAAATCTTCATCATGCCAGTCTCCTCTTTTTTTTTTTTTTTTTTTCATATATCACTACAAATTACATATATCTTCAAAATATATCCAGAGTCTGGTGACATGTCTAATCACTTATCATCACCTTCACTGCTAGCTCCTGTGGTTCAAGCCAACATCATCTCTCACTCGGATTATTATAACCCCCAGGTAACCTTCTTGCTTCTGCTCTTGGACCCTGCATTTCCTCACCCCCACCACCACCCATCTTTATCAACTGAGCTGCCAAAGTCAACTTCTTAAAACCTTATATTATAAATAGGGTTTATAAAACAGAGCTTTGTATCTCATTTAGAGTGAAAGCCAGAGCCTTCACAATGGCCTGCAGGCCCTGTATGACGGGCTCTATCACCTCTCTGCCTTCATCCCTGCTTACCCTGTCTCTCTCCTATTCTGCTCCAGCCACACTGGCCTTCTTTTAATTGAATACATCAAGGGGGCTCTTGCCTCAGAGCCTGTGCTCCTGCTAATTCCTTTGCCTTAAACATTCCTCAGATAACCTTGTGGCTTGCTTCTTCACTCCCACAGACAGTTGTTCAAATGTCATTCTATAATTGAGGCCTTTCCTAATAGTCCACATGAAATAGTAGCCTCCACAGATACACACACCACCTTTCTCTGTAACTCTCGTTCTTTTTTCCTTGCTTTATTTTTTCCTCCATAGCATTTACCACCGTTGGACATGTTGTATATTTCCTTTTAAAAAATCAGTTTCCTATCTGCCTCTCCCAACTAAAATGTTAACTCCACAAGGGCAGGGCTTTGTCTGTTTTATTCACTGTTTTTTTCCTGTTATCCTGAATGGTGCTTGGCATATAGTAAACATTCAATAAGTATTCATTGAATGAATAACTGGCATGTAGGACATCATATACTGTCAGGTAATTTTGAGTGTACAGAAAGTAGAAATAATTTTACAGTGTATGCCCCATATATTCAACACTTAGATTCTATCCTAAACATCTTACCATATTTGTTTTAACGTATATTTATCCATCTATCCATACTTATATTCATCCATCAGTCTCTCTTTTTTGACACATGTCAAAGTAAATTAACCACTGTTCACTTTCATCAAAATAATTCAGCATGTATATCATTAACTATAGTTCTGGATTTATTTACAGTATTTTCTCTTGAAAGAAAAGTTGACATATAACAACATGCCCAAATCTCAAAAGTACTCTCACTACATTTTAGCAGATGCATACACATGTTTAATTGAAATACCTATCAACATGGAAAGCGCTACATTCACTCCAGAAAGTTCCTCCGATCTCTTCCCATTCACTCCAGCCACTGAACCCCTTGCCATGTTTCTGATTTTTTTCACGTTAGCTTAAATTTACCTAATTTACCTAAATGAACCCTGTAGAAGTTCATACAAATGAAATCATACAGTATGTATTCTTTTCACACAGCATCCTTTTGAAGTTCAACTAAGTTGTTGCATGTAGCAGTTGTTTGTTACTTTTGATAATAGAGTAACATGAATGTAGTATTTCATAACATGATTATAGGTCAGTTTCTTTATCTATTTTCCTATTGACAGACACCTGGGCTGTCTCTAATATTTAGCTATTAAGCTGCTATGAACACTGTTGTATAAGTATTGGGGGCGCTTCACATAGAAGTTCAGTAATTCCAGCACCGTCTATTTAAAATAAAATTCTTTCCCATGGGAAATTGGATTGCTTTGGTACCTTTGCTGAAAAATAAGATAACTGCATAATTGGAAGTCTGTTTCTGGGCTCTCTATTTTGTTCCATTGATCTATTTGTTGGTTCTATAATGAGGTTGAATGGTGTTACCCCCAAAACATATGTTGAAGTCCTAACTTAAACTCCCTAACACCTCAGAATGTGACCTTATTTGGGAATAGAGTTGTTGCAGATTTTATAAGTTAAGATGAAGTCATACTGGGGTAGGGTGGGCCCCTCATTTAATATAACTGGCATCTTTATAAAAAGATGGCATGTGAAGACAGAGACACACAGAAAACAGCCATGTGATGAGGAGGCAGATAGCAGAGTGATGCATCTACAAGCCAAGGAACACCAAAGACTGCCAAAAACTACCAGAAGCTAAGAAGAGGTAGGAAAGAATTTCTCCTTTCGAGCCATCAGAAGGAGCGGGGCCTTGCTGACACCTGGATTTCAACTTCCAGCCTCTAGAACTGTGAGACAATAAAGTTCTGTTGTAAAAAACACCCAGTTTGTGGTACTTCGTTACATACTCCTAGAAAATTAGTAAAATCCTTATCCACATACCATAGTCTTAATTACTGTAGCTTTACAATAAGTCTTCAAACTTTGCATATGTCCTGCAAGGTTGATCTTTTCTATGATTGTTTTGGACATTCTAAGTCATTTGCATTTCCATATATATTTTAGAATCACCTTGTCAATTTCTACAAGAAAGCCTGCTAAGATTGAGACTGGAATTGCATTGAATCTGTAGGTTACTTGGGTGGAATAAAATCTTAATAATTAAATTTTTTCAATCTATGAACATAGTATATTTCTCCACTTACTTAATTCTTCTTTTATTTCTCTCATCAGTGTTACAGTTTGCAATGTAGAAATCCTACACATATTCTAGTCTAATTATAAAAATGTTATGTTTGTTAATGCAGTTGTTCATAAAATTGTATCTAAATTTTTGTTTTCTAATTATTTCCTTCTGATATATAAAATATAATTGATTTTGCATACTATTAACCTTTCATCTTGTGACTTTGCTAAGTTTACATATTAATTACAATGGTCATTTTACAGATTTCTTAGGATTTCCTATGTAAAAAATGCTTCATCTGAAATGCAGTTTTAATTATTCCTTTTTACTCTTTATGACTTTTATTTATTTTAAATACATATATTATCATTATATGAGGTCTAAATAGTAGAATTAATTCTCTCAGTGTTATGTGGGATCTTTAAAACAGTGACTTCTTATGTGTTTACCTGCCTTTGCTAACATCTTGAGATTCTTCTCAGGCAGGCAGGAGCTTTTCTCTCCTTGGTATTTCGCATAACTTTTCTTGAGCTGCCTTGTTACTGCCTCATTTTGCTTCTATTTAAATTAGAGGATCATAGTGAAAATTCTCAGAAATATACCTGCTCTCATTCTTTCTCCAGCACTGATTATTCAGGGAAGTGGTGAGATTAAGGAAGATGATGCTGAGTTGTCGTAGGATTTTCTCTTTCTTTTCTTGTTGCTACCTTTTAATTTTTTGACATATTATACTCTTTCTTTGTATAACTAATAAATTTTCATGCTTCTTTCAAAACTCCTTTTTTTTTATTTTGTGAGGTATTTGAGGAAGGATGTTCTTGTGATATGGCTTAATTTTTCTACCTTTATCAAGAATTTTTATGCTGAATCTTTAGAGCCAAGACCTCAAATGCAAATGCTGAAGAGACTAAAACGCAACATAAATGAGTGAAATTAGCTGGGTGGAAACTGTGGAAAATGGAGATCACAGAGTTTGTCTAGAAAAAGACATCACTACGCTGCTCCTGTGAAATGTTGCCATGTTGGAATGTGGCCAGGACTTAACGATTTTTGAAGAGAAGCTGGACATTAGATTTTTAAAATGTGATGTTAAATGTCTCTATTTTTAAGTATTGGTGACTAGTTTAAATTTTAAAAATATACTGAAGGCAAAAATAAATATCTACAGACTGGATAGAGCGGGCAGGCTATCAGTTTCCTTTGGAGAATCACTTCATAGAGGGTTTAGTTAGTCATTTGGTGCTATTGTAAGGTAGAATGGTATTTTAACCTAGATAGATAATTCTGATGCAGTTCCACAACAACAACAACAAAACCAGTAAAGTCAATCAGAGAACAGTGATCTAGGGTTTAGTATTGTAAAACGAAACAGAATCTGTACTTTAAAACATCATATCTCCCTAATTCTCCAGTATCACCTGCCTCGGATGGCTGTAAAGGAGGGATTTAAAGCCCATTCTTTCCTCTTTTCTGGTTGACACAGTCGTATTATCCGTCAGAATTGGTTTCAGGAGAATTGCAGACAGAGAAGAGAAAACATTGTTTTCTCCAAGCCTGGATCCAGGGAAATCTATTGACTTAGTGAGATAGTATACACTCTGCAAAAGGATCAAGAGAAAATGCATGGTAGTAAATAGGTGCTTGTACTTTCGGCTCTGCTACTTATCCATATAGTCAACCCTTATGTATATTTAACTTCTCATCCGTTCATTCATTTCATCCACCAATCTCTTCACCCACCTTAGACCCCATTAATATAAAATTGAAAGCTTTTGAGTGGTTCCCAACCCTGATCATGCATCTGAATAAGCTAAGAAACTTTTAAAATATGATATACAAGACTTACACGTCTGAGCATGGATAATTTACTCTCTCATTGTAAACAACTAGAAAACTGTACTATATATATGAGATCATTGGTTTCAGAACTTTGGCAGCAGACAGTGCATAAATGTAATACCTGAGAGAAGAGAAACAAAAAAGATGATTCCTATGAGTGTCCTGTCTTTCTTGAAAGACATTCTAGACTACAACACAGGGAAGGAGATCATGATAAGTATGCAGTGGTCTTGATGAGTTTTTGATACTGGAGTTCAATAAAGCTGAGGTGGTTGGAAGTTTTGTGTTAGAGTTCTGAAGAGAAGAAAGCTTTACAGAAAAAGAGCTACAAAAATATGAACAGATATCTGTATTAGTCCGTTCTCACACTGCCATAAAGACATACCTGAGACTGGGTAATTTATGAAGAAAAGAGGTTTAATCAACTCACGGTTTCACAGCCTGTACAGAAAGCATGGCTGGGGAGGCCTTAGGAAACTTACAATCATAGCAGAAGGTAAAGGAGAAGCAAACAGATCTTACGTGGTAGGCAGGAGGTGGGGGTAGGTGGGAAATGCCACACACTTTTCAAACAACCAATCTCATGATAAATCAATCATAAGGCACAACAAAGAATAAGTCTGCTTCCATGATTCAATTACCTCGGACCAGGCCCCTCATCCATCACCGTGAACCACAAATTGACATGAGACTTGCGTGGGGACACAGAGCCAAATTATATCATTCTGTCCTGGCTCTTCTCAAATCTCATGTCCTTCTCACATTTCAAAACATAATCATGCCTTCCCAACAGTCCCCCAAAGTCTTAACTCATTACACCATTAACTCAAAAGTCCAAGTCCAAAGTCTCATCTGAGTCAAGGCAAGTCCCTTCTGCCTCTGAGCCTATAAAATAAAAAACAAGTTAGTTACTTTCAAGATAAAATGCGAGTACAGGCATTGGGTAAATACTCCCTTTCCAAAAGGAAGAAATTGGCCAAAACAAAGGGGCTACAGGTCAGATGCAAGTCCAAAGCCCAGCAGGGCAGTTGTTAAATCTTAAAGATCCAAAATAATTTCCTTTGACTCCATGTCTCACATCCAGGTCACACTGATGCAAGGGGTGGGCTCCCAAGGCCTTGGACAGCTCTGCCCCTGTGGTTCTGCAAGGCTCAGCTCCCATGGCTGCTGTCAACAGCTGGCATTGAGTGCCTGCAACTTTTCCAGGCTCATGGTGCAAGCTGTTTGCAAGTGGATCTACCATTCTGGTTTCTGCAGGAGGGTAGTCTTCTTATCACAGCTCCACTAGGCAGTGCCCCAGTGGGGATTATGTATGGGGGCTCCAACCTCACATTTTCCCTCCTCACTGTTCTAATAGAGGTTCTCCATTAGGGCTCTGCCCCTGCAGCAGAATTCTGCCTGGACATCTAGGTGTTTCCATACATCCTCCGAAATTAAGGCAGAGGTCTCAAGTCTCCACTGTTGCCCTCTGTGTACCCACAGGCCCAACACCATGTGGAAGCTGCCAAAGCTTGGAGTTTACACTCTCTGAAGCAAGGGTCTGAGCTGTACCTTAGCTCCTTTTAGCCATGACTGGAACTGGAGCAGCTGAGACACAAGGAGCCATGTTCTGAGGTTGCACAGAGCAGCAGGGCCCCAGGAACGACCCATGAAACTATTTTTTCCTCCTACACCTCCAGGTCTGTGATGGGAGGGGCTGCTGTGAAGGTCTGTGAAATGCCCTAGAGGCATTTTCCCCATTGTCCTGGCTATTAATATTTGGCTCCTCCTCTTTACTTATGCAAATTTATGCAGCTGGCTTGAATTTCTCCACAGAAAATGGGTTTTTCTTTTCTACTGCATAGTCAGGCTGCACATTTTCCAAACTTTTATGCTCTGCTTCACTTTTAAATGTAAGTTCCAATTTCAGAGCATCTCTTTGTGAATGCATATAAGAATATGTTGTTAGAAGCAGCCAGGTCACATTATTGAACTCTTTGCTGCTTAGAAATTTTTTCTGCTAGATACCCTAAATCATTTCTCTCAAGTTCAAAGTTCCACAGATCCCTAGAGTAGGGGCACAATGCTGCTCGTCTCTTTGCTAAAGCATAGCATGAACAACCTTTACTCTAGTTCCCAGTAAGTTTCTCATTTCCATCTGAGACCTTGTCAGCCTGGACTTCAATATCCATATCACTATTAGCATTTTGGTCAAAACCATTCAACAAATCTCTAGGAAGTTCCAAACTTTCCCTCATCTTCCTGTCTTCTTCTCAGCCCTCTGAACTGTTCCAATCTCTGTCTGTTACCCAGTTCCAAAGTCACTTCCACGTTTTCAGGTATCTTTATAGCAATGCCCCACTACTCAATATCAATTTTCTATATTAGTCTATTATCACACTGCTATAAAGAGATACCAGAGTCTGGGTAATTTATGAAGAAAATAAGTTTAATTGACCCATGGATCCACAAGTTGTACAAGAAGCATGGCTGGAGAAGCCTTAAGAAACTTACAGTCATAGCAAAAGGTGAAAGGGAAGCAAGCATGTCTTACATGGTGGGCAGGAGAAAGAGAGAGAGACAGAGAGAGAAGGGAGAATTCCCATGCACTTTTCAAACAACCAGATCTCTTGAGAACTCTATCACAAGAACAGCAAGTGGTAAGTTCACCCCACAATTAAATCACCTCCCACTCGGCCCCTCCTTCAACACTGAGAACCACAGCTTGACATGACATTTGGGTGGGAACACAGAGCCAAACCATATCAACACCCTCTTGACTATTCCTGAATACTAGGATTCACATGCATAGAGTTAAACTTCTTCAGTTGGGTCAAAAAGTAAGAATCTATGAGAAGAATGGTTCCCAGAGCTTACATATACAGAGGAAGGGTTCCACCTTCAAACAGAGTAGAGAATTCTCATTGATCACTTTTTACATTCAGTAAAGATCCCCAAAAACTTTTTAATGAAGCTACAACTTATTTGAAATTAAATGATACTTAAAATAAAGGCTATGCTAGATCCACCTTAATAAGCTTAAAAACAAAGCTGAAAAAGATAACACTGAATCACAAGAAACCTAACTCCGTATCAGAAGAAAACCTTACTCATTAAAGTAAAGAAAAACAACAAAATCCAGATATTGGACAACACATAAATCATATTATCCAGTGTCAAATAAAAATGTCTTAGACATTGCAAGCAGGAAAATGTGATCCATAACCAAGGGAAAAGTCAGTTAACAGAAACAGACCATAAATGACAAAAATGATATAATTAGCAGAAAATAACACTAAAACCACTATTTTAACTATGTTCAAATATTTAAAGGAAAACATAAAATAGTGAAAGAGGAATGTAAAATATTTTTTAAATCAAATAAAAATTTTAGAAATAAAAACAATATCTGAAATAGAAAATTCATTGGATAAGATTAATAGCAGATTAGACACTTCAGAAGAAAAGATTAGTGAGCTAGAAGATGGAACAATAGAAACTATTCACAGTAAATCTTACAGACAGTAAATATTGAAAAAAAATAAACAAAGTCTCAGTAACGTGGGACAATATTAAGTGGTCTTTAATTTTTTAGTAATTTAATATTTTAAATTTAAATTAAATATTTAAAATTTAATATTTAAGTAATTTGAGTCCTATAAAGAGAAGAGAGGGTAAATTTTTTTTCAAGAAATATGGCCAAAATATTTACAAATGCAATAAATCTCAGATCCAAATACTTCAGTGAAACCCAGAAAGACAAACAATACAAGATAAAGACATGTGATACTCAAATTGTTGACCACTAAAGATGATGTGAAAAATCTTTAAATTATGTATACATATTATATGCAAAGAAACAAAGATCAGAGTGATAGTAACCTTTTCATTAGAATCTAGGCAAGTGAGAAGAGAAAAAAGCATTTTTAAATTCTGAAAAACTTTTGACAACCTAAAATTCTACACCCAGCAAAAACATCTGTCACATATGGAGATAAAGTAAATATATCTCAGTCAAAGCACAGCTGGTAAGACTTACTGACATTACATTTTCATTATAAGAATTGATGTAGAAGTTCTTTAAGAGGAAGAACACTAATACAATAAATAAATTTGGATATAAATTAAGAAATGAAGAGAACTGAAAATATTAAACATGTAAGGCAATAAAATACTTATATTCTATTTTTTTATTTTGTTAAAAAACAGCTGTCTGTTTAATGCCAAAGTAACATCAATGTGTTGTGGGGTTTACAACACACAAAAATAAATTATATGACAATAACACAAAGAACAGTAGGAAAGAATTTGAAGATTATTATTGCACATTTTACAGCAAGCACTGAAAGTATAAATAAAAATTAAAACAGAGGAATAAATAGTAAGATAAAACTAAAGACAAATTTAAATTAAAAAATTAATTAAAAGAAGATAGGACACGAAAAAAAGAAAAGAGCAACAATGAATACATGGCATGAATGTAAAACAAATCATAAGATAATAGACCTAACAATGATCAAATTAATAATTGTATTAAATGTAGGTGGTCTAAACACCACATTTAAAAGGCAGAGATTTTCAGAATGGATAAGAAAGTAAGAAAAAACTATGTATGTACATATACATGTATATATTTTTTCCTATGGCACTAAGTTTTATTAAAGATTTCATTCAAGTTAAATTTCTAGGAATTAAGGAGTCCTGGTTAGAGGGCACAAAAGCTCAGGAAGCCCCTAGATCTCATAGTGAACCACTAGCTCAGGTTCTTTGGTGGGATCACTGCCTTGTCCCAGGTACAGATTATTAAAAGGATACTGCTTTGGCCCCACAGGCTGGTAGGTAGAATAATTCTCCACTACATAGAACATAAAGTTCATGAAGGTCAGGAAGCTGAAGAGATTATTGAACATGATATTCCAAGAAACAGGGGTGGAGGGCCATATCCACATGGTTCCTGATACACATGTCCAGATGCCAGTGTATCAGTTCACCCCAGTTCAACCTCAAGTCTTGGTGGTCCCAGTCAAACCACAGATCCCTCTCCTACTGTGAATGGTCAAAGAACTTTGAATAGTTACCATACCCCATGCTATCATCCAAGTAAGGTTGATAGTCTTCCACACACATATTACACTTCTTGGCAGCAGTGGCCCATTCTTCTGGGGTCTTGGAATAGGACCCCAGGGGCATGTCCTTGATCATGTATGTGGAAGGATGGCCATGCACTCAATGACACCACATTCTGGGTTGTCCTTTGTAGCCACCAGATTCCCAGGACCCCTGCCCTGGCTACTTTCATCTTCACCCAAAATTATATTAGGTCTAAAAGTAACCTAGGTCAAATAAAAAAAACACAGGGCCAGTCATGGTGGTTCACGTCTGTAATCCCAGCACTTTGGGAGGCCAAGGCGGACAGATCACCTGAGGTCAGGAGTTTGAGACCAATCTGGCCAACATGGTGAAACCACATCCCTACTAAAAATACAAAAATTAGCCAGGCGTGGTGGTGTATGCTTGCAATCCCAGCTACTTGGGAGGCTGAGGCAGGAGAATCACTTGAACCCAGGAGGCAGAGGTTGCAGTGAGCCAAGATTGTGCCATTATACTCCAGCCTGGGTGACAAGAGTGAGACTCCATCCAAAAAAAAAAAAAAAAAAGATAGGTAAATTAAAATAAAAGGATAAAAATATACATCATGAAACATTAATCAAAGATGTCTAGAGTGGCTATATTATAATCAAACAAAGCAGACTTTATTTTTTATTTTTTTTTCACTTTGTAATTCAAATGTACAGAGGAAATGTTTCCTTTTCCTTTTTTTTTTTTTTTTATTATACTTTAGGTTTTAGGGTACATGTGCACAATGTGCAGATTTGTTACATATGTATCCATGTGCCATGTTGATTTCCTGCACCCATTAACTCGTCATTTAGCATTAGGTATATCTCCTAATGCTGTCCCTCCCCCATCCCCCAACCCCACAACAGTCCCCGGAGTGTGATGTTCCCCTTCCTGTGTCCATGAGTTCTCATTGTTCAGTTCCCAGCTATGAGTGAGAACATGCAGTGTTTGGTTTTTTCTCCTTGCGATAGTTTACTGAGAATGATGTTTTCCAGTTTCATCCATGTCCCTACAAAGGACACGAACTCATCATTTTTTATGGCTGCATAGTATTCCATGGTGTATGTGTGCCACATTTTCTTAATCCAGTCTATTGTTGTTGGACATTTGGGTTGGTTCCAACTCTTTGCTATTGTGAATAGTGCCGCAATAAACATACGTGTGCATGTGCCTTTATAGCAGCATGATTTATAGTCCTTTGGGTATATACCCAGTAATGGGATGGCTGGGTCAAATGGTATTTCTAGTTCTAAATCCCTGAGGAATCGCCACACTGACTTCCACAATGGTTGAACTAGTTTACAGTCCCACCAACAGTGTAAAAGTGTTCCTATTTCTCCACATCCTCTCCAGCACCTGTTGTTTCCTGCTTTTTTAATGATGGCCATTCTAACTGGTGTGAGATGGTATCTCATTGTGGTTTTGATTTGCATTTCTCTGATGGCCAGTGATGATGAGCATTTCTTCATGTGTTTTTTGGCTGCATAAATGTCTTCTTTGAGAAGTGTCTGTTCATGTCCTTTGCCCACTTTTTGATGGGGTTGTTTGTTTTTTTCTTGTAAATTTGTTTGAGTTCATTGTAGATTCTGGATATTAGCCCTTTGTCAGATGAGTAGGTTGCAAAAATTTTCTCCCATTCTGTAGGTTGCCTGTTCACTCTGATGGTAGTTTCTTTTGCTGTGCAGAAGCTCTTTAGTTTAATTAGATCCCATTTGTCAATTTTGGCTTTTGTTGCCATTGCTTTTGGTGTTTTAGACATGAAGTCCTTGCCCAAAAAGCAGACTTTAAAATAAGGAATATTACCAGAAACAAGAAGACACATTTCATAGTGATAAAAGGGTCAATTTATCAAGAATAAAAATCTTAATTTTGGCGAATACATCTAATAAAAGTTTCAAATACAGGATGCAAAACCTATATTTGAAACTGAAAATAAAAGAAATTGACAAATCAACAAATATAGCTGGAAACACTAGCATTACTCTCACAATAATTGATAACAAAGATAGGTAAATCAGTAAAGATATAGATGACTTTTAAAAGGCTATTAACCAAACCTGACCTAATTGACATTTATAGAACTACACACAACAGCAGAATATATATTCTTTTCCATTCTTCATAAAACATTCACCAGGACAAACCATATTTTGAGATAGAAATCTGTTTCAATGAATTCACAAGCATTGAAATCATATGGAGTTGTTCTTTCAACAAGATGGAATAAAATTAGAAATTGATAACAAAGATATCTGCATAATGCCAACTTTGGAAACTAAACAGCATATGTAAATTAAACAATACATTTCTAAGCAATTAATGGGTCAAGTAAAAAATCATAAAGGCAGTTAGAAAATATTTTAACTGCATAAAAATGAAAACACAAAATATGAAGACTTTTAAGCTGCAGCTAAAGTAGTAATCACAAGAAAATTTATATTATTAAATGTATACCTTAGAAGAGAAGTGCAAGATAGTTTAAGCTTCTACCTTAGTAAGTTAGAGAAATAAAAGCAAACTAAACCCAAAATAACAAGAAAGAAGAAAATAATAAAAATAAGACAGAATTCAATGAGAGAAAATAAACTATAGGGAAAATTGATTAAAACAAAGCTGTTCTTTGAAAAGAGTATTGAAGTTGACGTATCTAGACTGATCAAGAACAAAGACAAAAGGTACAGATTATCAAGAAAATGAGCAGGCAAAGCAAGATGGCCAAACAGAAGCCTGCAACAATTATCCCCCCACCAAAGGACACTAAATTTTAACAACTAACAACCCAAAAAAAAGCACTATCACAAAAAAACAAAAATCAGGTGAGCAATCACAGTACCTGATTTTAGCTTCATATTGCTGAAAGAGACATTGAAGAGGGTAGGAGAGACAGTCTTGAATTGCCTATGCCACTTCTCCTCCACTCCCTGGCAGTGGCCGCATGGCATAGAGAAACAATCTGTGCACTTGAGGCAGGGCAAGCATAGTGACTGGGGGTCTTGGCATTGAACTCAGTGCTGCCCTGTCACAGCAGAGAGCAAAACCTTGCTTGGTTCAGCTGGCACCCACCCACAGAAGGAGCATATGGACCAGCCCCAGCCAGAGGGAAATTGCCCATCCCAGTGGTTGGAACTTGAGTTTCAGCAAAACTTGCCACTGCAGGCTAAAGTGCTCTTGGGTTCTAGGTAAACTTGAAATGCAGTCTAGGACACAAGTACTGCAATTTCTAGGCGAGTCCTAGTGCTAAGGCTGGACTTACAGCCAGTAGACTAGGGCAGCACGTGACCTAGGAAGACACCAGCTGGGGCAGCTAAGGGAGTTGCTTGTGCCATCACTCCCTGAAACCCAAGCAGTGCAGCTTGTAGCAATGATAGTAATTCCTTCCTTCTGCTTGAGGAGAGGAGAGTGAAGAGTAAAGAGGTATTTGTCTTGTGTCTTGGATACTAGCTTATCCACAATAGGATAGTGCACCAGGCAGAGTTGTCAGGCCCCTATTCCAGGCCCTAGTTCACAGACATTTCTAGACACACCCTGGGCCAGCAGGAAACTCACTGCCTTAAAGGGAAGGACTAATCCTGACAGAATTAATCACCTGCTGACTAAACAGGCTTTGGGCCCTGAATAATGAAGAGCAATACCCAGGCTCATCATAGCTAACATCATACTGAATGGGGAAAAGCTGAAAGCCTTTTCTCTAAGAACTAGACTAAGACAAGGATGCCCATTTTCACCACTCTTATTCAACATTGTGTAACAAGTCCTAACTAGAGCAATCAGGCAAGAGAAAGAAATAAAAGGAATTTTAATCAAGAAAGAGGAAGTCAAATTGTCCTATTTTGCAGATGACATGATATAGAAAAACCTAAAGGCTCTACCAGAAACTTCCTAGAACTGATAAACTCAGTAAAGTTGCAGGATACAAAATTAACATTCAAAAATCAATGATGTTTCTATACACCAGTAACAAACTGGGTGCAAAGGCAATTCCATTTATAATAGCTACAAAAAATTAAAATACCTAGGAATAATTTTAACCAAGGAGGTAAAAAGCATCCTTTTTGTAGTAGACTACAAAACATTGTCTAAAGAAATTGAAGAGGACACAAAAAAATGAAGAGTTACACCACGCTCATGGGTCAGAGGAATTAATATTGTTAAAATGGCCATACTACCCAAAGCAGTCTACAAATTCAATGCAATCCCTATCAAAATACCAATAAAATTAGTGACAAAAATAGAAAAAATCCAAAATTATGGAAAAGCAAAAGAGCTCAAGTAGAAAAAGCAATCCTGAACTAAAAGAATAAAGCTAGAGGTATCATATTATCTGACTTCAAAATATACTACAAAGCTATAGTAACCAAAACAGCATGTCATGAGTATAAAGACAGACACATAGACCAATGGAATAATATAGAGAATCCAGAAATAAATCCACGTAATTATAGCCAACTAATTTTTGACAAAGACACCAAGAACATTGCAGGAAGAACACCCTATTCAATAAGTAGTGCCATAAAAACTAGATATAAGTATACAGGAGAATAAATATTAAATCCAAAAATATTTTAATGACAATAATAGATTATGACCACAAATAGTTTATCTTAAGGCTACAAGGATAGTTCAACATCAGGAAATTAACCAGTTATGATCTAAACTATTAGATGCAATGATACAACAACATATTATCTCAATATGTACAGAAAAAGCTCCCAATATAATTATCCATTCATTCATGATTTAAATATAAAAACCACTTATTAAACTAGGAGTAGAAGTAAACTTCCTCAGATTAATAAGCAGTATATATTAAACACCTGTAGCAAACATGACACTTGAAATGGAACACTTTAGAAGTATTGTCTTGTCAGGAACAAGACCATGATTCTTTATTACCCCTTCTATTCAACTCTGCCTTGGATACCTAAATTAGTCACACAAATCAAGAAAATAAATAAATTTAAAATTGAAGTCAAATCTGTTCTTATTTTCAGAAGATATGGTTGAATTACATAGAAAACATGAAAGTCATTTTAAAATATATGAGAACTAATAACAAGATTTTTGAACATTAGGTCAACATATCAAAATTAATAGTTTACTCATAAATAAGCAATAATTAGAAAAATTGATTAGAAAAAAATCCCATTTACGGCCGGGCACGGTGGCTCACGCTTGTAATCCCAGCACTTTGGGAGGCCGAGGTGGACGGATCGTGAGGTCAGGAGATCGAGACCACGGTGAAACCCCGTCTCTACTAAAAATACAAAAAATTAGCCAGGCGTGGTGGCGGACGCCTGTAGTCCCAGCTACTCGGAGAGGCTGAGGCAGGAGAGTGGCGTGAACCCGGGAGGCAGAGCTTGCAGTGAGCCGAGATTGCGCCACTGCACTCCAGCCTGGGTGACAGAGCGAGACTCCGTCTCAAAAAAAAAAAAAAAAAAAGAAAGAAAAAAATCCCATTTACAAAACTGCAAAAATATGCAAAGCATTTGGGAATAAATCTAAAAAAATGTGAAACTTTCATGATGAAAATTATAAAACATTATTAAAAGAAAGAAGATCTAGATAAATGAAGATATTTGCCATAGTTATATATGAGAAGAACAGAAAGTCTTAAAGATATTAATTATTCCCAAATTAAACTGATAAAATCAATGCAATTCCAAATACAATTCTGGTAGGGTTTCTCACTCAATTTCACAATTTGATCCTAAAAAGTATGCAAGAGAACAAAGGGCCAAGAATAGAAGACGAAAAGCTGGAGAAATTTATGAAATATGCACCTGGCACAGGAACAGATCAATGAATAATTAGAACCAAGTAAAGAGCCTAAAAACAGACCTAGCCATAGGGAGAAATACACTATAGATGAATATGGTGTCGTCAAGTATAACAGAATGAATAGATTATTT
This sequence comes from Symphalangus syndactylus, assembly GCF_028878055.3. Lineage (NCBI taxonomy): Eukaryota > Metazoa > Chordata > Mammalia > Primates > Hylobatidae > Symphalangus > Symphalangus syndactylus. The sequence goes on from NC_072428.2 coordinate 21,609,964, forward strand.
AGCATAAGTTTGTGACAGTTGATTATTTATGTAGAAGGCAGAAATTAAAATTAACTCCCTGCACAATTAAAATTAACACCATACACAAAAAGGTTCTGGATGAATTAAAAATCTAAATGTGAAAAGCAAAAACTGTAAAATTTTATAACTGAGGAGCATGTATGTATGACCTCAGCATAGAAAATATTTATTTCTTAAACACAACATGAGTACAGGCCATAAAGGAAAACATTTAAGGTTAAATACATCAAAATTAATAACTTCTGCACAACAAAAGATATTTCAGTCAAAATAAAAGGTTACCTACGGTATAGATACTTACAAAGTATATAACTGGGAAAGATTCATCTCCAGAGTCTGTTTTCAAAAAAGCCTACAATTCAATAAGAAAATAAAATCAATACAATGAAAAAATGGGCTAAGTATATAAACAGGCAATTCACAGGAAAGAAAATCTGAGAAGACAATAAGTATCTGAAAGTGTGCTCAAACTCATTAATATCTGCAGAATGCAAATTATAACACTAATGAGATACGATTTCACATCCATCTAATTTATGAAAATTCAAAAGTTTGGCAATGCCAAGTGTTGGTAAGGATATGCTGGTAGGAGGGTGAATTAATACTATTACTTTGAAAAACAATTTGGCATTATCTAGGAACTCTGAAGATGCTCATACTCTCTCCAAAATAGTGTTTTAGAGAAACTCTAACTCTTGTGCATGAGGAAACATGTGTAATAAAGTCCATTGCAGCTGTTTTCCTGGGAGCAAACATTTGGAAATGATTTAAATATCTATCAATAGAAATGAATAAATTTCAATATATTTTCTGGAATGGAATATGTTTAATGGAATACTTAAAATAAATGTGGAAAACTTAAAATTAAGTTGAGAGAACAACAAATACTAATATTGATAAAACACAAATTTCAGAGTGATACAGACATAGGACCATTCAGATAAAATCTTAAAATGTGCAAAATTTTGCTATTTACAGTTTAGGGATGCATACATAGATAGTAAAAGTATACAATAAGCATGAGTACTCAGGAGCATAGTTATCTCTCAGAAGAGAAGCAGAAGAATAGGACCTGCGCTATGGTACCCTGTGGTCTCCAATTGTATCTTTCATTGTAACTCTGTTTCCCAAAAAGAAAGAAAAACTATATATATTTTCTGTGTTTGAAATATTTCACAATTATTTTAAAATCCAAAAGGAAAACTAAAATTAAAGTTTTAACAGATTTCTTTTCCTTTTTCATCATTGTGGTTGTTCAGAAAGCCCAATTCCTTTTTTTCTGAATATAAAATAATTAGGCTTTCTTTTTATCTGAATATTGTGTGAGAGTGTGTGTGTGTGTGTGTGTGTGTGTGTGGTGTAGCACTTAATCCTTTAGTAATAACAATGAAAGTTAGTGTAATTGGAAAATTTGTTTCTCCATCAATCATTTAGAATGTTTGGTGGAAAAGTGATTTTTCTGGACTATGCAGATAACTATCTCATCAAGGCCTTGACATGTGTGGACATGACCTCACCCATGGTGGTTTCCAGGATTTGGATGGGAACCAGTTTCCGCCTATTTCACCACCTCAGGAGAAATGCAAGGTATTCTTCCCGGGGGCACCCAGTCAGTGCTGCATCTACCCGAGAGGCCCTGCCCAGCCATGCAATCATTTCTGAAACTAATGAGATCAGCAGCTTTTCACGAAACCATGAGTCATACCTATTGGTGAGGATTTCCAGGCTTGAGGAGTGCCTTGAAGTGCCGGCTTCACCAGATGTTCTGGCATTACCAATCCTTCCCCTAATTCTGAGTGCCACATCTGACCCACTGCCAACGGTCACAAGGTCACCAAAGGCCAGAAATCACCTTGGGCTTCAGGTAAGGACCTGTAAAATCAAGGCAATACCAATTAAAATTCCAGCTGGATTGTTTTCAAGGAACTTGATCATCTAAAATTTATATTGGTTCACAAATAACCAAGACAACATTAACTTTAAGACATATTAGAGACTGATAATGAAAACAGTGTGATAATGTTTCAAAAACAAATTAGCCAATGGAAGAGAAAAAATTAGTGTTGGACAAATAGGTAGATAATAGATTACACATTCATTGAGAGACACTTTGTTTAATAAATATTGAGAAACTAGAAAACTGAAATTAATGAAATCCTCATTGAAATCCATAATCCTCATTGAACTCCATAAACAAGGATAGATTCTAGATTAATTAAAGGCCTAAATGTGAGCTGTAAAACTAAAATAAATAGAAGAAATGTAGAATATTTTTGTGACCTAGGGGCTGGTGGCAGGGAAGGAGAGAGCATCAATAAAACTTCCAGAGCACAAACCCAATGGCAATGAAAAAAACCCTTGAAAGATTTGACTATAACAAAACCGTGGATTTTTGTTCATTGAAGGACCTCATGAAAAAAAAACTAATAGGGGAATGACAGTATTTAAAAGGAAAGTGAGAGAGCACCTCAGAGGAAGATATTTGTAATCTCTAAAACCAATATCTGAAATATTCAAACAAATTCAATAAATTTCCCCAAATACAATAGCCCCAATAAGAAAATAGAGGGTATGTAAAGACAATTTGAAGAAGAGGAAACACAGAAGATTACTTAGTATATTAAAGTCATTCAAAATTACTAGTAGTCAGAGAAAAGCTGTTTTTAATTGTAATGTTTTTAACTGATAAATAAAAAGTATATCTATGTATGGTGTACAAAACGATGTTTTGAAATATGTATAGACTTGTGGAATGGCTAAACTCAGCTAGTTACAGTACGTTAGCTCCACATACCATTTTTTGTGGTAAGAACACTTAAAATCTACTCTCTTAGCAATTTTCAAGTACACAATACATTGTTATTAACTATAGTCACCATGTTTAGAGAAAAGTAATTTAAAACAAGAAGATATCACTTTCTACCTTCTGACCAACAATAATCCCAAGCTGGACAGTGGAAGTGTTGATGAGGATGAGATGCCACAAGAAAGTTCATTACTGTGGGTGGGAGTTAGGACCCAAAGATTCCAGGTGTACATCCCAGTGAATTCTTTACCCAACCCCATAGGAGACCATGTACAACAAACACATTAAACAGAATGGTCGCCCATGGTAAGAGGCATGGAAATTGGAGTGGGTAGGAAAATAAAAGACAATACACAAACATGTAAAATTTAAAAAGAAATGCTTCAGGGCCTAATAATAATTATGTTTCATAAATGGTGGAGTGTGAGCACCTCTGCAGCTGAGAACATTCTTGCCCTGTAAGTGCTCATTATCTCATGGAGAAAAATATACTACACACGTCAAATAAATTATATGTGTATATATATATATATCTCATATATATGGAATATATATGGAACATATATATCTCATATATATGGAATATATATGGAACATATATATCTCATATATATGGAATATATATGGAACATATATATCTCATATATATGGAATATATATGGAACATATATATCTCATATATATGGAATATATATGGAACATATATATGGAATATATATGGAACATATATATGGAATATATATATCTCATATATATGGAATATATATCTCATATATATGGAATATATATATCTCATATATATGGAATATATATATCTCATATATATGGACTATACATATCTCATATATATGGAATATACATATCATATATATGGAATATACATATCATATATATGGAATATACATATCATATATATGGAATATATATATGGAATATATATATCTCATATATGGAATATATATATATCATATGTATGGAATATATATATGGAATATATATATCATATATATGGAATATATATATGGAATATATATATATCATATATATGGAATATATATATGGAATATATATATATCATATATATGGAAAATATACTACACACATCAAAGAAATTTTATATATATATATGATATATATATCATATATATATGGAATTATGGTGTCTGGAAAAGAGATGTCCAATATACAGATGTTTGTAGTAAGCCAGGCAAACTATGATAAAAAAGCCATAACACAGAGTGTATTACAACATAATGCAGAGTGACCAACATCTACTTTTGCAAAGACTGAACTCATTATACTTCTTCCTCTGGGGGTATATTAATGGCACAATTTACACAATGAAAAAATCTAGGCATAAATTGTCTGAGACAATGCATCATAGATGCATCTGTACAGATTTATGGAAATGCATTAAGAGTACCTAGTTTTCTGCAATTTTCATCAGCACATTGAACCACACATTGATAATGAGAGATAGCACTTTGAACATACTGCCTATTGTCTGTAGTATCAATAAAACATTTGTTATGTATATTTTTCTGTTTCTAGCCTTTATCAACACCCTGTAGAAGAGCACAGTGCCCAGAGAAAATACATAATTCCTGTGTTCTTTTTCCCTCCATCTCTAGAGTTTCTCACCCATCATGTTTTAATGCTTGCTCCTACCTTATTTATATAGTAAACATATTGAAATAAAAGAAATGCCATGAATAGGAGAACAATCAAGCCCATCATTTTTCCCACTTGAAAGAAAATTATATGGTCATTAAAAATAACATTAAAGTAGAAGAAGACTGAGAGAACTAAGGAGGAGATGATGCATCTTGGCCAGGAATACAGACAGATTTAAGAACAGAGCTCAGGTTTTCCCTGGTGAGTCATTTGGTTGGTATCCTTAATGCTTTATCCCAACTGCATACCTCTACCAATCCTTTGGGAATTCCAAATGGTTGTTGACAATAGCAGGTCATGCATGCAGAAAAAAGAAAATAAAATATGTTTTCAAAACTGATTGGGTAAAGGCATAGAGATTTGTAGAGGTATAAAAAGTAATCCTAGATTAATACAACTAAGTTTCACTTATGCTAAGGTGCCATTAATTGTAAGATCCTCAATATTTCATGTATCATTAAGTAGAAAAAACACTTTCAATTAAACTATCACATAATATCATCCTTGAAAAAATAGTAATACATGTTGAGCAGCCTGGCAAGCCTGGATTTACATCCCAACTCTTCCACTTTTAGCTGTGTGGCTGTGAACAAGTGAACTAACTTTTCTAAGCCTCAGTGTTAGCCTTTGTAATATAAAAAAGTAATAGTACCTGCTAATGTATGTGGAGATTAAATGGGATAGTGGATCTCATATAGTGTTTAGCATGGTATCTAGCACATGCTGATTATCAATACTTAAAATATATTAGCTATTTTAATAATAAAGTTTATAGTAATATGCAAAGTTCTTAGGGTATAATGATAATGAAAAGACAAGATACAAAATTACACTGTAATTTAATCTCAACTATGTTTAAAAAAAGTAATGCATAGAACAAGGGCTGGAAAGAAATGTACAAAAATGTTAACACATATGTTAAGACACAAAATATATACTTGGGAGGTAAAACTATGGATATTTTTCTATTTTATATTTATTTTTTTCTGGTTTCCTAACTTCTCTATACTACTAATTTTAATGAGAAATAAGTATTTTTATGACTTACTCCTAGATCCTTCTTTTATACTCAAATACCACTATTGGATGAGTAAACCAATACATCCCACTGTAAGGTAAATAAATGTGCCTGTAAAACATCCATCCTACCACTTCTCATTCCAGCCCAAGGACAGACTCTCCCACAGAGTCCTACCTCTCAACACAATAGTTTTAGCTCTTTCCTTCTTTTGAAATAGTATGATGGGTGAAGCCTATCCCTGATCACATCAGTTATTTTTTCCCGGGATATTTACATGTTGATAATGATCAAAACTTTAAGCAAAAGACAAAAAACTCAAGGTGGAATTCTCAGTGGCCCATATTTGGGAAAGGAGATTTAGAAGGAGAGGTTTTTCAGTCCCAACAACTTCATTTTCCTTTACCAAAAGATTGTAAGATTAATGACAGTGTCCCATGTCTTAAGCTTATGGTAGAAGTCCAGATTTTCCTAAATAGTCATAATGTTAAATACTCTACCACTTGTGCTGGTCAGGAAACATGTTCCAACCTTGGTTTTGCCTCCAAGATCCCTGAATTCACCTCTTTGTATTCCAGGCACCTGGCTCTCAACACACCCTAAATCAATTGATTGTCAAATGATCAATTGCTCTTGCCCAAAAGAGACTTCTTTCTTTCCCAGCAAAGCCATGATTCCCCCTGGTCTCAGACCTCATTCCTCACCTCTTTAATCTACCCTAACAGAATGGCACAGCGCAGGTGGCTGACACGTGAACTAATTTTCTCAGGCATGTCCTAAGAACCAGTTTCCAGGGAGAGAGAATGAGTGGTCAGTACCATGCCATGCCCATGCTTTGGAAAGCCATTGGAAATGACTGGTAGGTGAGTCATGTAGCTTTGTCACTGTATTTGTTCACAGGGACCAAAGCTATATTTATGTTTAAGGATGAAGATTAAAGAATCCATCTTAGGAAATAACCAGAGGCTCATATTACTGCAAAGTACCTGCAAAAGGTGCTGTGTTGGCTGCAGGTGGAGGTATTCGAGCCTTTGAAACTCCACTAAAAGGCAGCACGCACCTGTTCCCCTATAATGGGTGGTTTACATAGGGATGTTTACCTATGAAAAGGCAGAAGCAAAGAGGAGATTGTGTCCTTCCACATACTCAGAAGGAGGGTTGGGAGGCAGCTCTGGACAGCCTTTCAAATTGTTGATTGATGTGGTGGAAATAACGTATAGCATGTTTCAGAAAACTTGCATTCAAGTTCTGCTTCTGTCACTTAATGGCCATGAGATCTTGGGTGGGCCTCAACCTGCCTGAGCTTCAGTTTTCATCATTCATAAAACAGGGACAATAATTATAGCATGTTGAGATGAACAATTGAGACAACTTATATTGAGCTCCTGGTATGTAGTAGATGCTCACTAGATGTTTCATTCCTTGTTCATTTTCTTTCCATTTTTCCAGGTATAGCTTAGAGAGACACTGTGATTCCCCCAAAGGTATCACACATCAATGAATGGTGAATGACAGACATCCTTTCTCTGTCTGAAAGTGAAAAAACTGGAACTTTAGTTTTCAGATTTGAAATATATTTTCTGAAAATTCTTTTTACCTTCTCACCTACCAATGCCAGATGGTAGAACAGGCAGTTGGGACTGACGTTGAGGAGAAGAGCCAAGAGAGGAGAAATCTCCACAGAAACCACTTGCTGAGAAATCCCTTAGCTCTGTGGAGTGATGTCATCCTCCCCAGCTGGAGAACCAGGTGAAGGCAGCATGTGGGAGGGTCCAACCCAGCATCATTGCATGTGGATGCTCACTGTAGTCATCACTCATGGCTGACCCAACACCGTGTCATTGTAACAACAATAACTATAATAACGAAAACTCCCACTTACTGGCTGTTTCCTTTGTATCCAGTTACAGGCCAAACATGCCCACCTCGTAGGTTTGTTGTGAAGATGCACTAAGGCAATGTATATAAAACACTTAGCAGAGCTCCTGGCTTCTAGTAAGTGCTCAACAAATGGTAGCTGCCTGTGCTTTACATATATAGCCTCATTTCATCTTTGTAACAACTTTATGAAATGGGCATTACTATCTCTATTTTACCAATGGTGATGCTGAGGCTTAGGTGGATAAAGGAACTTGCCCAAGGTCAAAAATCTAGAAAGCAGTCAACACATAACCCATGTATGTTTGAGGCCAAAGCCTGTGCTTTTAGCCATTAGGATATACTGGCTCACAGTCCTGCTTGTGAAAGTTGTGACATGCTGAACATTCTTGGTTTAATGTTGCCTTGGTTTGTCCTTTCCCCAAAAACCTCCCATGGGCACAAGCCCTGCAGCTGAGCCCAGCTGGAGGGAAGCAGATGCTGTATTGTACCAAAGGAGGTCTGGCTCCATGCTCACTCTTCATTGCCAGGAGCCTGAGACGGAAGACATTGGCTCAGAAAGAAAGACATTGGAGTGAGCTTTTATAGTAGGGAGCTTAGAGGTCACCTAATCACCAAAGGTCAGTGGACTTGTTTGTTTGTTCCAGTTTGATTTGGTGTCATTTTGCTTTGGAATGCTTTGTTCCAATGAAATTATATAGGAAAGCTCAAAATGTAAAGCCAAAGTGGAAGCACTCTGTTGAAAATGAGTGGGAAGCCCAGAGCCTCATCCCTTTTGAGAAGCCGGGCATCACCTCCTTATTCTAGAGGGGTGGCCAAGCACTTGGAGACTAAAGGACTGTCGCCTCAGCATGTGGACAGAGACAGCCTGGGTAGTGGAACGGGCATGGGGCTTTAAAGTCAGACAGCCCGAGGTTCAAATCACATCTCTGTCTTTTGTGAAGTGTGCAATTTGGTAAAGGAAGATAGCTTTTCTGAACATGTCTTATTGAAAAATAAGCTCTGATCTAAACCTAAGAGGAGAAAAAAATGCAGTAACAGATGAAAATATCTTCAGACAGCAAATGCCACTTAGAAGAGGAGAAACAACTATAAGGCATGAGGTCACCAATTTTGGTCTTTGTTTTGTCTTTCTGGTTTGTTTTGTTTTTGTAGAAAGAGGAAGAAACTTTTTAAGGGTTAAAATGAATAAAGAACGCCTTAAGATAAGCAAACACAATTACAGAGGCTTAAACGTGCACATCCTTGCCTTGATTCAACATTTACTGTATGCCCAGAAGCGTGTGGTGCTGGGATGGAATAAGCAATATGACCACTACCTGCCTTGGAGGCTAGTGTACCTAACAGTCACAAACACACACACACACCCCCACCCAAAGGGAAAAATTTCAAACTCTTCTCAGTGTGGTAAATTAGGACACCGCAGCAGCTTGGTGTCCTCAATCTTGGGAGTCCCTGTGCTGGTTCTTCTTAGAGCCAGAAAAATACTACAAGTTTCTCATATGGGACAAGCTTTGTCTAAGGTCTCAACAGCTCAGGACTTAGACTCTGTGTTTTTTCTGGATCTGGTTTGACCCTGAGATTCATTTATCAGCCTCTGCCTTGATTTTCCCACTCCTGGTATAACAGGATGACTTGAAAAGCCTTTCTTTTCTACCATGAGTGCCTTTTCCACCCCCAACCTTGTCTCTGGAAAGAAATACGAGGATCAGAATGCAACAGTTTTTAAAAGGGCACTTCCCTCCGGGGCTCAGATAGAAGCTTTCTTAGCTAATATATTGAAATTTATAGATAGAACAGGCTCAGAGGGGAAACAAATGTTCCCATAGCTTCTGGATACATAATAAGCCAGGATTATTGTCTCTTAAGGAAAATAGGCCCAGTCATTGCTGGTGGAGAGGGACCAGCCCAAGTCAGGGAGCCCAGAGGCTAATGCTCCTGCCCCTTCTGGCTGAAGGCAGGATGTGGGGAGGAGAAAGAACTGTGGAAACATTAAGATCAAGGCAGATCAAATATTAAGACTGTACTAGTCATTCTCACGCCGCTGATAAAGACATACCCGAGACTGGGTAATTTATAAAGGAAAGAAGTTTAATGGACTCACAGTTCCACGTGACTGGGGAGGCCTCACAATCATGGCAGAAGATGCAGGAAGAGCAAAGGAACTTCTTACATGGCAGCAGGCAAAGAGGGCATGTGCAGGGGAACTCCCCTGTGTAATACCATCAGATCTCTTGATATTTATTTGCTATCACTGAGACTTATTCGCTATCATGTCTTTCCCATGCTGACCGAGATCATGCTATTGGTCAGCATGGGAAGACCCATCCCCATGATTCAATTACCTCCCACTAGGTCCCTCCCATGACACGTGGGAATTATGGGAGCTACAATTCAAGATGAGATTTGGGTGTGGACATGGCCAAACCATATCAAAGACTGAGGCTCAGTAACAATGAAGAGACAAGTGTGGGATCTCGGGGAAGTTAGTGAATATCTCGAACTTAGGATGAAAAACCAAATATATGTGCATTAAATTATTCCAAAAATATTTATCAAGCCCCTATAATGAGTGTTATTAATAGCATCTATTACTGCACAACAAATTATCCCAAAACTTAGCATCTTAAAATAACAACCTCTCAGTGCTTTAAAAAAAAATAAAAATAAAAAAAATAACAAGCATTTATTTTCTCACAGAGTTTCTAAGGATCAGGCATCTGGGAGCTGCTTAGCTGTATAGGTCTGGCTCAGTGTCTCCCATGAAGTCACAGTCAAGTGGTTAGCCGGGGCTACTATCATAAGAAGGCCCATTAGGGCTGCAGAATTCACTCCCAAGATCACTGATAAGGCTATTGGCTGGAGGCCTCAGTTTCCTGTCATGTGGGCCTCTCCATGAGGCCGTTCATGGCATGGCAGCTGGCTTCCCCCAAAGCGAATAATCTGAGAAAGAAAGGAAGAGAATGTCCAAGACAGAATCCTCAATATCTTCTATAACCTAATGTTAGAAGTGACATACCATTGCTCTGCCACATTATATTAGCACAAACCAAACCTAGCACACTGAGGGAGCAGACTATATAAGGATGTGAACACCAGGAAGCAGGCATCACTGGGAGGCAATCTCAGAGGCTAGTGACACCAAAGTGATACAGTCCCCAATCCCCTTGCCCTGAAACAACAAAACACACGATTAACCCTTCTAACTTAGACATTTTAGAATTCTAAGACTTTATTTAGCTAGGTGAAACTATCTTTCACCCATCAAGATCAGAAAGGCAAATATTTTTGATAAAATCTAGTAATAGTATAATTATTTCTTCCATTTACTGAGTGCTCACTATGTGCCAGGTAGTGTGCAGACTTTACATGGATTATCACTGGGCTCTCAGCTACTTGGGAGCAGTGAGTTTTGTTTGCTGGTTCACTATCAGAGTCTCAGTACCTAGAATAGTACTGGCACACAGAAGTTCTCAATAAACATTTATTGACTGAATGATACAATTAAACCTTCAAAATAACCTTGCAAAGTGTTATCTCTCTTTTACAAATAAATTGGAAGATTGTAGTGGCTTGCCCAAAGTCATAAAGCAAATACATGGTAGAGTCAGGCTTGGGATGCAGGTCTATGTAGTTCCAAAGCCTGTATTCTTATCCTTCACACTCCACCGTCTCCTTTGTTTCTACTGTATATCCTGACCAATGAAAATATAAAAACAAAAGGGCCTGAGGTTATATCAGAAGTATATAACTTCATAGATGCTTTACAATAAGCTATTTCCAATCTACCACACTTTGAAAAGTTGATTCCCTGTTACTTGTTATCAAGATAATATAGTAGCCAAGGATGGGCACTATTGCCCTGGAAGTAAAGGTAAGTGATAGATCCCTAAACACACACACACACTCTTAAACACACACATTCAGATTTTCACTCTGCATGAAAGACCTGTGAACAGATAACACTGTTAATATGTAACCATTCCAAGTTTTCCCCAATCCTCTGCTTGCCAATGATGGCTTTGATTTTGGCTACTCAATTTCTCCCCAGACTTCATATTTGGAGAAGAGTTCTTCCATTTCCAGAAGAGTCTTCCAAATGTTGGGATCAGAATCAGAAAAGGAATGGAAGCAGGAGAGAGAAAGGAGGACAAGGTAGGGTTGGAGGAATAAATCTTAAGAAGGAAGTAAGAATTTCTGAGAGGCACAAGAGAGCAGCTATTGTGAGAAAGTGGATAGGAGAAGAAAAAAAATGTTAAAGAATTGCTATGAATGTTTATCCTTTACAGGTTTTTACAAACACTCAAAGAACCTGAGTGGTTTTGAAGTCACTTTATGGTTTCTGAACAGTGTTCTTTGATCAAGACAGTGCACTGAGACTAGATAATATGGGATATAGTATTGAATAATTACACACAAGAACCTTACCATAGGAAGAATTTCATAGACGACAATGGAAGCACCACAGTGAGATACCGCTGAAGTCAGAAAAAAGAAAGAGAACATGGAGAAGGTGAGAACATCCTGCTAACAGGTAGTGTTTAATATTCTCTGCTTTAGAGAATATTAATAGATCCCAACTATGAAGTTATGATGATATCAGGGTACTTGGAAAAAGTGTATATAGGCTTAAGTAGCAAACTGCAGAGCCCCTGAATTTTATCCCAGTTCTGATTAAAGAAATTGAAGAAGATACAAGTAAATGGAAAGATATCCTGTGTTCATGGATTGGAAGGATTGATACTTTTAAAATCTCCATACCAACTAAAGTGATCTACAGATTCAATGCACTCTCCATCAAAATTCCAATGACATTTTTCACAAAAAGAGACAAAATCCTAATTCATATGGAATTACAAAAGATTCTAAATAGCCAAAGCAATCTTAAGCAAAAAGAACAAAACCGCAGGCATCACACCACCTCATTTCAAAATCCACGACAAAGCTATAATATAATAATCAAAGCAGCAGAGCATTTGTGTAGAAACAGGCACGATGGAACAGAATAAAGAGCCCAGAAATAAATTCACACACTTTTACTTAATTGATTTTCCACATAGATCTCAAGAACATACAATGAGGAAAGGACATTTTCTTCAATAAATGGTTCTAGGAAACTGGATATCCACATGCAGAAGAGTGAAATTAAACCCACATCTCACACCATATTCAAAAATCAACTGGAAATAAATTAAATATTTCAATGCAATACCTGAACCATAAAACTATTAAAAGAAGACATAGTGAAAAATCTCCATGACATCTAGGCAATAATTTTTTTTAATATGACCCCGACAGCACAGGCAGCAAAAGCAAAAATAAACAAATGAAATTACATAAAAAATAAAAAGCACTGCACAGCAAAATCACCAGAGTGAAAACATAACCTATAGAAAGGCAAAAAATATTTGCAAACCATACATCTGATAAGGGGTTAATAGCCAAAATATATAAGGAACTCAAACAACTCAATAGTAAGAAAACAAAAGCCCATTTAAAAACAGGTAAAAGACTTGAATAGCAAATTTTCAGAAGAAGATATGCAAATGGCTAACAAGTAAATGAGAAAAATGCTCAATGTCACTAATGATCAAGGAAATGCAAACTCAAAGCACAATGAAATATCATATCACACCTGTTAGAATGGCCATTATTAAAAAGACAAACAATAACAAGTATTGACGAGGTTGTAGAGTAAAGGGAACTGTTGTTAGAAAGGTACATTAATGTAGTCATTATGGAAAGCAGTGTGGATTTTCCTCAAAAATTAAAAATAGGATAACCATATGATCCATGATTTCACATGTGTGAAATCTAACAAAGTCAAACCCATATAAACAGAGTGGAATTACACTTATCAGAGGCTGGCAGTGGGGAGGAGGATTGGGGAGATGCTGAGGAAGAAAGAAAAACAAAGGCACTGAAGCAATTTTTTAAAAAAAGAGAAAAGCAATAATCCATACCTTTGACCCCCAAATTTTACTTTCAGAAATATCTCTTTGATCCAAGGGTGGAAGTACATATCTGTAGTCCCAGCTACTTGGGAGGCTGAGGCAGGAGGATTTCTTCAACCCAGGAGTCTGAGGCTGTGGCACACTATGATCATGCTTGTAAATAGCCATTGCACTCAGCCTGGACAACATAGCAAGACCTCATCACAAAAAAAGAAAGAAATATTTCTTAAGAAACAAAACATTAAGAAATATAAAGATTTATGAAAAAGAATATTTATAAATGTTACTCAATTAAAACATATTATGATACAACCTATATGGCCAATAAAAACATAGTGATAAATAAAATAACAAAAACAATTACTTAAGAAAAGGAGAACATAAATAACTTTTATTTACATATTTGTATTTTTGTATTTTAGAAATATTCTACAACTGGAAGTGATTTACTTTCACAGTATGGAAGGAAAAAATGTTTTGTTTTTAAAAAGATAATGAGTCCTAATAGCAACAGGACAGATTCAGTTTGGCTGTGAAGAAATATGGCTAGATGGGACAGAATGCCAAGCCCTGGTTACAGTAGTTAGGTGGTGTAAAATTTTTATTTTGGGGATTTAAGAGGAAAATCTTTGATGGCTGGGCCAGTGTAGTCAAGAAAGAGCTGAGGAAATGTATACCCAGAGATGGAGGAAAGAAGCCAATAATCTTTTTGGGTTCTTTCCAAAAAAGAATAAATGTTCTTCTTCCTAAAGAACTCCTTTTAGTATTTATTTTACTTTAGTTGTGCTACTGACAAATTCTGCTTGTTTTTGTTTGTCTTAATAGTCTATTTGGCTTTAATGTTTGAGAAATATTTTTTCTGGTTATAGAATTTTAAGTTGGACTCTTTTTCGGCAGTTCAAAGAAGTTATTCAATTATTTCCTGGATTCTGTTGTTTCATAAGAAAATTTATATTATCTTTTTTTCCTCTGCCTATTTTAAAGATGTTCTCTTTGTCTTTGCTTTTCAGCAGTTTTACAAGGAAAGCCTGAGTGTGGTTTTCTTCTGATGTTTTCTTCTCAGAGTTTGCAAGAATGATTAAACCTGCGGGGTTTATTCATTTTGGAATATTATATCCCATTAGCTCTTCAAATTTTGCTTCATCACATTCTCTCTTCTCATACTGGAACTCTAATTATACCGTTTTTAGAAATATTTACTGTGCCTCATATATCTATTATACTCTTCAGTGCTTTTTTAAATTCTTTTTTTAATCCTTTGTTTCATATGGATGTTTTCTATTGGCCTATTTTTTCAGATTATTACTTCTGCTTTCTTTTGTATCTAATCTTCTGTCAAATCCATCTATTGAGCTTTTCATTTTAGTTATTACATTTTTAGTTCTAAAATTTTAATTTGATTGTTCTTTTAAAATCTAAGTAACCGCTAAAATTCTGTATCTTTTAATATATTTTCTTGATTTTTTTGTATTTTTCTCAAACATGTTAATCCTAACTATTTTAAAGTTCACATCCGATCAATTCAACACTTGGATCTCCCATGGGTCTTTCTATTGGCTAGCTTTTCTCTTGAATTTGGTCACTTGGTCCTAGTAATTTTTGATTGAATTATGTATGAGAAAGACTCTGAATAATGTTATCTTCCTCCTGAAATGGCTCACCCTTTCCTTTGCCGAACAGATAGATTGGGGACTATCAACTTTCACCAGTCAAGGACTAAGGTGATTTGAAGCAGATTTTCAGTTACAGCTTGGATCATCTTTGATTTATCTCCTCTTCCTGGAATTCTCAATAAGAGCTTGAGGTGTTAACTGGAGATTTTTCTGCACAGTTGGTCCTGAATTCTAATCCTCATCCCTTTGGTATTCTGAGACTACCAAAATTTCATTCTGTTTTTCAGAGTCTAAGTTTGTTCGTCCCCTGCCCCAAGAAGTTTCAAATTGATAAGTATTAATGGTAGGGAAGCTGGTATGATGTTGGAATCAGTTATTGGAATCAGTTATCCAGCCCTTTCTTCTCACTGACATTCTGACCCTTCAAATATTTTTTTGTCTCTTCAATCTCATGAGACTATCAAAATCTCAGTGGGTTTCTCTGCCCTCTTAGCAGCTACCCCTTACTTGGTCCCTCTTTCCAAATCCCAAACAAAAAAATTCCCAGAGACAAAAAGTCACAATGCCCTTTCACATTTCTACATGACTCCCTTTTCTTTGGAATATTGTCCCCTTGAATCCTGGTTGCCATAGCAGCTGTCAATGCCTTCTTGGCTTCCTTACATTTTTCCAGCTCCAGATAAAAGTTCCTGTAAGGAAATAGCTCATGCTCTAAGAGGCAAGCCATCACTATTATGTTCTATTCCTCCTTAACAAGAATAAGTCCTGTTGTAGCAGCATTGGAAAAAGCTAAACTCACAAATATTGGGCCATATGCCCTCTGTTCTTTGGCCTCTGAACCTTTGTTGCTGTCATTTTCTCTACAGAACTGTTTTCCATAAGCCCCTGTCACCAGCTACCTTCACAATTTTATGAACTAGAGCGCTTCATTTTGTAATCAACAGAAAACTTATACTATCTAAAATAAGAACTTATTGGCTGCATGTAATAAAGGTTACTTCATGTCTAACCTGATCCAGGAGTTCATGATATCATCAGGGACCCAGCAAAAGTCCTCTGAAATTTGATTTGTCCTAACCCTTCTCAATGTATTAACTTCATCCTCAGGCTAACTTCTCTCATGGAAGCAAACAGATAGTTGCAGTAGTTCTGGGATTTGCATCCTCATATTATTCAATCTTGAGGAAGAGAGTTCTACGTTCCAACATTTCCAGCCAAAAGTCCTGAGATTCACTCTGATTGTTCCATCTGAGGTCACGCCATCTGAGGTCACTGTTCCATCTGAGGTCACATAGATAACCCTCACCAAGGATGCAGAATGCTGTGATCTGCTCAGCCTGGGTAGTGGTTCCATGTCTGGAGTTGAAGAAAGAGCTAGTTTCCTCAGAATCACATAGTTCCCCATATAAACTGAGAGCTCACAGAAAGAGAAAAGAGAAGAATGTAAACTCAGAAGGAACCAAGAAGAATTCATTACATTATGAAATCTGGCCAACCAGGAAGTGAATCCAAATAAAGAAGTACAAGATGAGCAATAAATGTGAAAGAACAGGTAGCAAATATTTGACACACATAGATTTAGATCTAAGACTAAACAACTTTGGGATTTTGGTCCTGATTTTGTCAAAAAGAATAAAAGTATTTAAACCTCAGTAACTTAAAAATAAAAATAGACTAACCCAAATCAGTAAGTAGGAAAAGGAAAATATGAGAAACAACACAAGAGTTAATTTTATCATCTTTTACAGCAAGGAGCTAACCAATCCTATCTAAAAATGAATGGATTTTGTAAAAGCATAATTACTCCAATGTCAATCTTTTCATAGTTTTATTTTTATAAAGATACATGTATCTTTTGAAGACACCATATATTAAAAGAACATTTATTTGAATTGACTCCATCTCTTTTTCTTCAAATTGAGTTCAAGTCAAATTGACTAATTTTTAATTTTTAAATAGCATGTCAGGTTGTATTATTATAAAATTATTTTCTGTATTAATATGACTCAGATACAAAGTTTTGCAAATCTTGATTCACTGCACCCTCTCAGTTTCCACCCCTCAATCGTCTATCTTTTTATTATTCTAGAAGCCTGGAAAGGTGTCTACCAAAAGTATACAATGATTCTTTTAGTTGTGAGATTTGTAGTGTATATTTTTTAACTTCCTTTGTATTTTCTATATTTCTTCATTTTTTAAAATAATGATCAGACATCAGGTTTTTTTAAGTTATAATATTAGAAATGAAAATGATTACTGCCTTTTAATGGAAATTAAATTCCATGCTTTGGGGGAGGCTTTCCTGGCTGCCAGGACCAGAGATCACCTTTCTTTTTTCTGCCATCCTGTATCCTAACTTTGCATCACTCACACACCAAACATACTCCCTGAGACCAACACTGTTAGTAGACATGTAGCGTATTCCTGCTGTAGGAGCTCCCTGAGGGTCCAATCTGTGATTCCATCATTAGCATTGCTGGGACCAACCAGACTCAAGAAAAGGCAACATCTCTCAAGAGTTTTGAATTTCAAATTACACGTGGTGCCCCAGGGACCTGTTTATTTTTGTGTTTTTGGCAAAAGTCTACTTCCTGTTTCTAAGAAAGCAGACTCAAAGAAAGAAGGGACTTCACTTAGCTGTTCAAACCTCAGGCAGTGCTTCCTTTAGCAGTTTAGGAGTTTCACTGAAAGAAATGCCATTGCTTGGGAGCTGGGTTCAAATCCTAATTCTGCCACTTGGGAAATTTACACAATCATTCTGAAATTTACACAATCATTCTGAATCTCAGTATCTTCCTCCCAAGGGAAGGGAGCACCTAGCTCACAGAGTTAAGTGAAATAATAGATAATAAGATAATAATGACAGCACCTAGCTCACAGAGTTAAGTGAAATCATACAGGTAAAGTGCAGTACTTTGTCTGACACAGAGTAAACACTTAATGAATACCAGCCATCACTGTTACCTGTAAGCCAGGTCCCCAAGAAGCGGTGTTAGCAGATGGGGAGACAATTCTTAGATCCAAAAGGACAGCATCCCTTGGAATTGGCTAAGTATGTCCAGGGATCCAGGCTCTGCTGATTTTTCTCCACTCCCCTCCCACCTACTCAACCCTAAAACTCCACTAGAGATGGCTCAGCATTCACTTTAGCTCCCAACCCATTCTAGGGGGATAAGGGAAGCCATTTTTAAATAGTGTGGCTGAGATATAAACATTTAAAGAAATGTTGGACATGATTCAAACCTATTTTCACAAATTCCTGGAACTTTCTGTTTGGAATGGCCTGACATGATCTAGTCCAATCTATTGATTTACAGTGATTTACAGTAAAAGAAACTAAGGCAATAGAGTTTTTAAAACTTGTGTAGGATCCATGGCTACTTAGAGTTACAGCCATGCCTGGAAACCAGGCATCCTGTCTCCCTGCAGTTCCCTGTTATTGATCATACTGCAATGTAATACCCTGGTTATTTGGTTCTCTTCCCCATAAGTATAAGCTCCCACTTAGAACCTCCGCTTTTTCATGAGGAAGCTGAGGCTTAGAGACGTTAAGCTACTTGTCCAAGGTCACCCACCTTGTAAGTGAAGGTATGTGAATTAAAACAAGAGTTGTTCCAACTCAAAAGCCTGTGCTTTTTACTCTGTTAGCCTGTATTCCAGTTTCCTTACTAAAGAAAGAATGCAGCCAGGCACAGCGGCTCATGCCTGTAATCCCAGCACTTTGGAGGCCAGAGCGGGAGGGTTGCTTGAGTCCAGGAGTTCGAGACTAGCCTGGGCAACATAGCAAGCCCCTGTCTCTAAAAAAGAATTTTAAAATTAGCCAGTCGTGGTGATGTGTACCTGTAGTCCCAGCCACTTGGGAAGCTGAGGCTGGAGAGCTGCTTGAATCCAGGAGGTCAAGAGTGCAGTGAGCCCTGATTATGCCACTGCCCTCCAGCCTGGGTGACAAAGTGAGATCCTGTCTTAAAAAAAAAAAAAAAGAGAGAGAGAGAAGAATGTGCATCAATGGAGGCAGCATGGCGGAGTAAAACTGGAAGTGAGATGGGCTGTCATGCTGACCTACTGTGTGAACTTGGACCACTCACAACCTTGTCTTCAGTCTGTCTGGTGCAATATGGCAGCACCTAGTGCAGTGAACCTTGATTGTCATCAGTTCATAGCTGAAAGTGTTGAATAAGTAAAGCACTTATCTCCTGCACCATGAAGCCATGTCCTTCACTTCTCCTTGCTTTCTCTCTCATAGGAAACCTTGGTGGAGAGTCCAGCATAGGCCCAGGGTCTTGCAATCCACATCCAGGTGAGACGTGTCCTCAGGTCAAACCTAAGAGATGCCCTCTGTTTTCACAGCTTCAGCAGGGATCATCGATTCTATCTAGTGTGAATACACGGTTTGTTTTCCTTCTTCTCTTTCTGTTTGCCATTGGAAAAGTCCATTAGTGCTGAGTGACATGACTAAACAGTAAAGGAGAGAACAGTTGATGTGTTAATAACTCTTAGGTAAATACCATTTGTTATTGTCACTGCTGAGGCTTTCAGACAGATGGCACCATTCCTGGTCCTGGACTGTCCTCTTGTTGGCTCTGTCTTTCAGCAACCTGGAAAGACAGGTTTGGGAAGGGAAGGAGTCTGAAGGGGATTGGTGAGCAAGAGGAAGGAAGGGTATGGGAAAGGAACAGGGACCCTGAAAGAGACACAGAGAGCAAGAGAGAGAAGGGCAGGCAGACATACAAACATACAACACATACACACGCACACACATGGCATGCACACACATGACACACACATACACACAGTGAAGCAGAGAGAGAAGACAGAAGTGTTGATTAATGGGATCTTTTATGAGGTTCCAGGAACATTCTGTGTACCTTCCTCAGAAGTGCTGGGACTTTTGCATCCATCATTTCTTAGCAGCGCTGACATGGTCCCTCTGGTTCCATACATCTGCCCTTCCACCAATGTTTAGGATGTGCAGTTTTTCCTGCCTGACTTGGCTGTGGCTCAGAGGGAAGATGATGTTGGCTGGATTTGAGGAATCAGCACAAGAAATTTGCATGATATCACCATGGAGGCCAGGAGGAAAAAGGAGCTTCCCTGAAGATGTCTCTGCTTTAAGGATGGAAGAGCCCTGTGAATATGGGAGGACCATGGCCAAGAAGATTCACATTGGGTGGGATTTTTGAAGAGGAAAGTGGGAAGACTGGCTTCTCCTTCTAGCCAAGAGCCTGGGTGACCTTGAGTTTGTTCTTTAAGCTCTCTAAACTCTTATGAGAAGAGTTTGTACCAAATAATCTTCCAGCCCTGTGACTATGATTTTAAGGCAGATCAGATATCAAATCCTCTTTGAATCTTAGTCCTTACCCAGGGATGGTCAGGTATGCCCTTTAACACAGGGCGAAATGACTTAAAGACACCATGTTGACTAGTTATCATTGCATTCCCATGCTAGACACTCTAAATATTAATACCTCTCTTTGGGTCATCATAAATTCAAAAATAAGTTTCTTACTTTGTTTAATGCTTAATTATTTTCTTAATGCTTTCAAAGGAAGACAATAGAGCATCATGTTTAAGACCTAAATTCTGGTTTCAGCCAGGCAGAGGTTCAAATATCAGCTCTTCCACATCAGCAGAATGAACTCAGGTACAATTCTTCACCTCTCTGAACCTCAATTTCCCAAACGTGTCTCGTGAGATTAGAGTGAGGGTTACAAGAAAAAATAAAATCAAAGTGCTTTGCACAATGCCTGCACATATAAACCCTTTAAAATTATGAAATTGGCTGGGTGTGGTGGCTCACACCTGTAATCCCAGCACTTTGAGAAGCTGAGGTAGGTGGATCACCTGAGGTCGAGAGTTCGAGATCAGCCTGACCAATGTGGAGAAACCTCATCTCTACTAAAAAAAAAAAAAATACAAAATTAGCCTGGCGTGGTGGTGCATGCTTGTAATCCCAGCTACTCAGGGGGCTTAGGCAGGAAAATCGCTCGAACCCGGGAGGCGGAGGTTGCGATGAGCTGAGATTGCGCTATTGCACTCCAGCCTGAGCAACAAGAATGAAACTTCATCTCAAAAAAAAAAATTATGAAATGAACAGGGGCTAGAATCTGTTTGCTCGATTCCCCCAACAACACTGGGAAGAAGGTATGTCCTCATTTCATAGAAGAAGAAACTAAGGAATGGAGAAGTGACAGGTTCATAGTCTCCAGCCAGTTAGAGTTGAAGTCAGGACCAGCAAGAAAACAGCCTGTACCTCCCTTATATCGTTATGAAGTTTCTTGAGGCTGATCTTTCAAGAGGCTAAACTTTGAGGCAGAGAATGGGAAGAAAGAAGGGGGCTGAGGATTTAATCTTGGGGAACACAGTTAGAAGAATGGGAAGAGAAAGAACTGAAGAATGAATACTCAGGAAAGCAGAGGGCAAGAATTTCATTGGTGCAGAAAACAAGGGCTTAGATTATTTTCCAAAATTAAAGGGGGTAGGGTGTCACCAGTGTCAAAAATCATAAAGTCAAAAGAAAGGCCTTGGAATTTGAAAACAAGCATGTCCTTTATTTATTTATTTATTTATTCTACAAATATTTATGGGGTCAGGGGGACATGTCAGGCACATCCTTGCTCTAGGAACACGTTGGTCAACATGGAAGTTTCTGGCCCCTGCTCTCTGAGAGCTTATGTTCTAACAGGGATAAGAAATACTATAAAAGTAATGAATTTTGGGGGGTGGGAGACCAGAGTTTTATTATTATTCAAATCAGATTCCCCAAGCATTCGGGGAGCAGAATTTTTAAGGATAACTTGGTGGGTGGAGGGAAGCCAGTGAGCCAGGAATGCTGATTGGTCAGAGATAAAATCGTAAGGACTTGGTAAACTAATGAATTTTAAAAAATAATTTCAGATACTATAAGTTCTGTGAAGATTAAATGTGGACAATATAATAGGAAGCAATGCGAGTCAGGGGGGTAGCTAAAGCAAGTACAATCAGGAAAGCAAGGTTTTGAACTGAGACTGTATGACTAGAAGGAACCAGCCACATGAAGATCGAAAGTGCATTGTCGGTACAGGGAACAGCTACAGCAAAGTTCCTGAGGCAGGAATGAGTTTGACTATGACCTCCAGTAGGGCATTGTCAGTGACTTGATGTGAACAGAGGCCAGATCATGATAGTAATGAAGGAGAATTGATTTATAAGGAAAGAGCGCCTAAGGGCAGATGACTTACGCAAGAAGTTGTTCTTGAAAAGAAGGAAGAAAGTGGTATTAGTGCCATTAATAGCGGAGCGGGCAGTGGCAACCATTTCTATTTGGGGACCTTTCATTTCCCTTCCCATTTTGGTCATCTCCCCTTAATGCCAATATTCTCAAACAAAAAGCCACATCCTTGGAACATTCATATTAATGACTGTAAGGTATTTTTGGGGTTTGGAGATAAGAATAATCAAATCCTCCCACACCAAGTCTCCACTGACAACATCAAACCTGTTTGTACTGGCAGATACTGTCATCACTCCAGCAAACACAGTTATTTGCTTTGGATCTTTATTTTTTGTTCTCTACAATTCAGGGTCACCTTTGGTTTCTAAGGCTCCCGGGAATCTTATTTCACAGTTGGTTAGCTTTGATCACTATCCTTTCCACCCTTACCCAACCCTCCCAGGTCAGATTTTAGAGCAGTATTATCCTATAGAATTTTCTCTGATGATGGAAATGTTCTGTATCTGCACTGTCCAATAAAGTAACCATTAGCCATATGCGACTATTCGGCACTGGAAAAGTGGATAGTGTGATTAGAAATTTAAATTTTAATTTATATAATTGTAAGTAATTTAAACTTAAATTGTCACCTGGGGCTACAGCCTGTAGTTTTGAGTAGATAATTCTAATGAGTTAAAATTGAAGAGGGTTCATAGTTTTCAAAGAGTCACTTTGCAAGATCTTTAAGATTACTGAGAAATGCATCAATGCAAATAAATAATGCCCAGGTCAGTAAATGAGGGATTTCTTCTCAAGGAGGAAAAAATGGAATATATTCAAAGCTGGCCAAGTTTGATGTGCAGAAATATTATCAGAAAACTTATTTGGCCCAAACATGAAAAATATTGCCTCTTCTGAGAAGTAATTTTTAAAGATTAGGAGTGTCCTAAGGGGTGCTGGTTTCATGAGGTCTCCTTTGATGAAAGGTGTCCATCATCAAATAGGCTTAGGGAAGTGGGCACACTTTTTCCCTCTCTTGTAGATTCACAATGCACATTATCATAGTAAAAACTCTGAGAAGTCTTACAGTAACTAGCTCTGTTTAACTATAGAAACCTGTGTGTGTGTGCATGTGTGTGTGCATGTGTGTGTGCATGTGTGTGTGTGTGCGCGTATGTGTGTGTGTGTAAAACATTAGCATCCTGAGAAACTAGAGAAATATTATTGGTAGAACATGGACTTGGGTTGGGGGTGGTAGGGAGGAAAGAGGGACTTGTGTAAACAATGCCAGATCTACCCCTTATTACCAGCTGTGTGACCTTCAGAAAGTCACTTAACTTTTCTGATCTTCATTTCCTTCATTTGAAAATTGGAGATAATATCTATAAATCCGGGCTTATATGAGAAGTGAATATAATAATATATGTAAATAACATTATCATAATTCCTGGGACAAGTGAATCTTCCCAGAGTAGTTAGCTATCATTAATTTCATGATAATTTATGAAATTATGTGACTAAATAGCTGAGGCTTTCTGGACCCGGGGAGAAACATGCTATGAACTACTGGAGCTCACTTACTGCCTGGAGACATTTTTAAGTATTGTATTGGAGACCTGGATATGAGGGTCATCTTTTCTACCTTTCTTTATATCCAGCATTGAATGCCTTCCTACAATCCATTCTCAAAACAACAGCCAGAAGAATCCTTTTAAACCAGAAGTTGGATCATGTCACTCCTCTAGTATCTCCATCACACACATGCAAAGGAAAAACTAGAGCCTTCGTAATGGCCTCCAAGCTCTATGTGATCTGGTCCACCAGTACCTCTGTTTCACCATTTCTTAACTATTGCTGGTCTACTCTGGCAAACAGACCTCCTCACTGTTCCCTGGGCATGATAAGGAACACGCCCACCTTAGGACCGTCTCACATCACTTCAGTATGGATCACTCCCCCAGTTATCTGTATATCTGTGTGGCTCCTTCCTTTAGATCCTTCAGTTCTTTATTGAAATGTTTCCTTCTTAACACTGCCTAAATTTACAACATGCCCCTATTGTATTAAGTGCTCTAGCACTTTCTGTTCCTCTATATTTCTTTACTACACATCCAATATGCTATGCTTTATTTATTTATTTGTGGTTTTTCTTGACTGTTTCTACTCAATACAACATAAATTTTATGAGAGCAGAGATTTTTGTCTCTTTCATCCGTTGCTATAATTTGGTGCCTAGAACAATATCTGGCATGAAGTAGATGCTCCATAAATGCTTCTTGAGTAAAGTAACGCAGAAGCTGTATGTTTTCTGTTGCTAGAGGCTAAGTGCATTTTCTCTAAGCCCAGCGTTGAATGGCTTATTGAAGAATGAAACACACATTTCCAGGCTGGTCTCTGTGGTTTTTATTAGTGTTTCCTGGGACCCATCGAACAAATAAACATATTTTGAAAAATATAATTCTTTCATAAAACAGGAACAGTCTGAATTTAACATAGCTTAAAGGGAAAGATTTCTGATTTTTTTAATAGTAGCAATAGAGTTGTTTCCCACAAATTGTCAACCCAGGAGCCAGATGGGAAGAAAAACAAGAATTATGCAGATAGCTACAGAAAGATTAATCCCAATTTAGTTAAACTTGTGAAGGCTTGTACATTTCAGAGGTTCATAAGACACAGTCTCAACAGGAGTTTTTTAATAAATGCTCTATCTCTAGTTCCAGAAACTGAATTCCAAGAGGCTACACTGAGGATAATTCAGCTCTGATATTGTGATTACTGTGATGTTCTTTCATTCATAAAGTATCTGCCCAATACGTAACTACCGAGATCTATTGCATCCTACATAATTAGACAAACTCCTCACACATATGGGCCCATGCCATGCACATAGTAGGCACTCAACAAATGTTTGCTTAACTACCGAAGAATAATATAATTGCCTTCTTTCTTAACTGTTTTACGTTTTTCTATACTTGATATATGTGAAAAACAACATGCTTGCAAAACTAAAATCTAACATGCATTACTAACTTTATCAAAAGATCCCTCAGTATTTTTCAAAAAGGAAAAAAAAAATAAAAACCAATCCCCAAATACTAAAACTTAGAACTGCTTTACACTTAAATAGCAATTTACATCATATTAACACATTCATAATCTTCATTGGTTAAAACAGGTCAAAGGTTCATTACTGGCTTCTCATACCAGATAAGTCTCACAGTTCCCAATAAGGCAACAGAATCCTCATCCAACATATATTGACTTGTGGAACCCAACGGCCTGTTTTGGTTTCATTTCAGCACAAGTAGAAGGCAAAATAAAGAGTCTCACAGTAAAATGTTCATAGTAGATAATATGTCCTTGAAGGTTGTGCCGTTGTGCTCTTATTCCACTGAAGAAACGATTCACATCCCAATTATAGATATGGTCTCCCAATCAGACGAGTCTTTTAGAAGACATTCATTCATTCATTGAACAAATATCTGTTGTGTACTTGTCTCATGCTAGGTAATAGGAAAATAATAGTGACTGATAATAATAGTGACATAGTCCCTGCCCTCAAAGAGCTAACAGTCTAGCAAGGCAGGAACTTTGAGAAAAGACCAATGTGTTCCAAGGAAAACTTATAACCTGGGTCTCCCTTCTCAGATGGCACATTCAAGAAACTGTTGCTTATGCCCCTGGGAGCCAGAGCCTTGCTTAAGTCTTACCAAGTCAAATATCTAGCAGCCTCAGATGACTTGAGCCTGGTAAAGTCTTAGCAATAGATTTGCTGCCTCATATTCCCATGAAAACCTAATAAGAGAGAGCCCTTTCAACTCAGGCATACGGGGGTTTTAAGGATAACACGTTTAGTGACCATGTGGACATTCAGCACAGGTGAGCTTCTCAAGTGAGAGCCATGTGTCCCCAAAAGAAAGGAGGGCTTATCCATAAGACTTTGCTCTCCCTTTCAACACTGTGGTGGGAAGTACTCTGTTCTCACCCCAAGTTGGCATAGCTCGATTACTTTAAGTTCTCCAAGTCACGAACAGGACATAGAAAATGCGGCAAACTCAAGTCAAGACAATAGAGAGATATGCTGAGAACTTAATACTCCAGCCTTAATCAGGCACCAGGTCCCAAGAAACCTTCACTCTCAAAAAACAACACAATCCACTAATCATCTGTAGAATTGTTGTAGTTGGTACTCTTTACATTCAGTTACTCCTTAGTAAAGATTGCTCTTGAATGGAAAGGTTGCAGAAAGAGCCAAAGCCAATTTGGAAGAAGTGAGAAACTTACAGGTTTGAGGAAGGGTGAACTCAGAGAAGGATCTAGCCTCCTTAGATGACGAACAGGCAAAGTCAGAGAAGGAACCGCAGTGAGAGAATTGGCAGATGCCCCTAATAAAATCACACAACTCAGACACACACACAGACACACAAATATTCATGCGTTATACCCATTCAAGTAACTGGATATTTAATTCATTCTATGTAATGAACAATCAAATGCTGGGAAGGCCCCACAGTTCTTTGGCCTTGCTTGTAAAGCAACATATGTCTTTTCTGCAGGAATGTCTGAGTTACATAGTCAAGACCTTTGCTGTTCATTGTTCTTTTTCTCAGCTCTTTCAGTAACTGTTACTTGACAACACTAAGTTAAACCTTTACAGAGGTGACCAAGCCAGGCAGAAATAAAAATGGATTTGGTTGCACCTTCAGAAAGTTATTCATGGGTGCTCCAAGATCACTATCTAGAATGGTTCTCATTATAATTAGGACAAATTTTTAATTCTTCTTACTTCTAGCCTCATGAATATATTATAAACACTTTGCAACCTTTGAATATGAATTGCTCACCTCTACCAGCTAAGACACTGTGGTAGGTGTTCTATTAGTTGATGAAGAGCACTCCCTCTTATTGATACACGTCTTCATTTGCATATTATTGCTGGAGAAAGAGAGGTAGAATGGAGGAGCAAGCCAAGGACATGAGAGAGCCAAAAAGAAAAGCTGCAAAAGGGATGAGAATGTTCAAATCCATTTTCAAAGTGTCTACTGATTCCTGTGCTTCCCAGATTGCATGGCTCAATGATAAGTCTCCAGGACCCCCAGAATAATTCCCTATTGAAGACGAAGCTTTTAACTCCTTGGTGACTATTGTGCCTGAGCTGAGTTTTCTGTTTATTTTCTTCATGCTTGCTTTCTTTTCTTAAAAGACAAAACGAAACAAAAAAATTCCTCTGAGTACAAATCTAGGCAATAAACCATTCACCTGGGATCAGTTCAGATGGGACAGTAAACAGATAATCCAAAAGACAAAAAATTATAAGAATTAATACCTGCAAAGAGGATTTTCCCTGGAAATTCTTTTCTTGGTGTTTCCTTCTACAATATAATTTTAATTCTGCTTTGTAATTCCAGTGAAAATGTCTTCTATTGTAGTTCCTGCTACATTACTATGTTTACTTTATCTGACATTGGCTCTCATCTGGGGTTCTGAAAAGAAGCTCCTCTAGCTATTTCAACTTATTGTCCCTAACATTTAAAGCATAAAGATAGGTTGAGGTTGAAGTCTTGCTTTTGCTTCACTCTAAGGAACTAAAAGACCTTACATATCTTTTTCTTCTGAGAATAAACCACCATCCTCATAGTGACTAGCTAAACTGGTGGTTCTCAATCAAGGGCAATTTTGCACCCCCAGGGAACATTTGGTGATGTCTGGAGACATTTTGCGTTATCACAGCTGGGGGGTTTCTGGTGTCGAATGGTTAGAGATCATGAGTGGATACTGCTGAACATCTTACAATGCACAGGAAAGCCCTCACCACAAAGAACACTCCAGCCAAAAATGTCAATTGTGCCGATTGAGAAACCTTGGACTATAGGGATACAAGAGCAAACTCTTCAGCCATTTCCACACCACCATTTCCTTTTTCCAACTTATTTTTAAGCACTTGGAGCAAAAAAGAACCAAGCTGGGTTCTCCCTTAAATAGCTAGAAGTGAGCAGACAGGGCAATTAAAGTATTTCACCAACCATCCAAAGGGGAGGAAGGAAGACAGCCCTGGCATCAGATAAACCATTCCTGAATGAGTATAAAGACCCCACCATTATTCTCCTTGCTGATTTAAGCATTCCAAGTCATGTGATTATGCAGAGATTATAGCCAACCTTGGGTTTTGGAAGTCCCCATTCTCCACTGACTGATCCTAAGGCTCAGGTTAAACTTCCCAGCATCCATCCACTTTCTCCTAACCATCTGAGACCCTGGAATTCAACCCAGCAACCATGTTCGCCTCCCTTGACGAAGCCATATGGATGCTTATGTGTGGAGGATGCATCACCTTTTTCTAAATCACGTCACATACAAAACATTTAATGCCCTCTGATTTTTTTTTTCTTTCTCTTAGCAAGAAGCACAAGGCTACAAACCCTGTTACTCTTGCAGTGAAAAAGAATTCACAATAGAGGTGAAAACAAATCACAACCACATACAGCATCATATTTCACAGAAAACTGTGTACGTTTTTTCCCCATATAGGACATACTTCGAAGTAACAAAATAATTTTTTTAATCAACTGTAGTGTTTCTTCTTCCCGTTAGAAGTAGTTTCTTTTTCCCCTCATGGTACATAAATATCAGAGAAAAGTAGTCTTTGGAATATTTACGTCCAGGAGTTCTTTGTTTGTGATTATTTGGTGTGTGTTTTGGTTTGTGTCCAAAGTATTGGTAGCTTCAGTTTTCATTTTCTCTCCATCCCCGGGCATTCTTCCCAAATTTATATACCAGTCTTCGTCCATCCACACGCTCCAGAATTTCTCTTTTGTAGTAATATCTGTAACAAAGGAGATTGCATAAGGCGACTTATCAGATGAAGGTTGCTAGGTAAATAATGGGTCGTACAGCCTTACTGTTTTCAGAGACATGAAACTCCTCACCTCATAGCTCGGCTGAGCTTTTCATAGGTCATGCTGCTGTTGTTCTTCTTTTTACCCCATAGCTGAGCCACTGCCTCTGATTTCAAGAACCTGAAGATGCCCTCAGATCGGTCTTCCCATTTTATTAATCCTGGGTTCTTGTCTGGGTTTAAAAGGATGTCGCGGATGAATTCCCATAAGTGAGTCCCTCTCGGGTCTGATGAAAAGCAGAAAGGGAGGTTATTAATGACCTAAGTCACAGCAAAGATAGGGCAGAGAGCATTGAGTTAGGTCATCTGCCTCCAAATAGGAGATACTCATTTCTCCCCTACTTCTCGGGGAAGATGGATCGCAGAATCACCAGATGTTGGACATTAAAAAGGTATTTAAGAATAAACTAGCACAATATTTTATTTTACAAATCAGGAAACTGAGGCACAGAGAACTTAAGTGACTTGATCAGGGTCACACAGCTAACTAGTGACATAGCCAAGACTAAGGAATAGGTCTTAGGTCTCCTAAGCCGGGGGAAGTTTCTGCTAGTTATTATTCACAAATTGCTTGGGGTTCATTTCAACCTGTTACTTCCCCAGAGAGCAACTCTCAACCACTTTTATCTAGTACCTCAACCAATTAAATTGCTTTGACCCAGCAACTGTGTTTCAGCCAAATGCAAATCAAAAAGGCTCTAGAATGTTTACTCCCAGAATAGATGAGGGTGGTAGGGAAGGGGGTGGTCACGCAGGGACTAGAGGACCCAATTTGAAAATGAAGCCACTACTGCAATAAGATTATCAACCAAATTCAACTTTACTCCCACTGAATTTTTGATGCCCCACCCCCACCCCACCCACCATTTGAGGAGTTGCATTAATTCAGTTTTGTGGGATTATGTGGAAGAGCAGATAAAGACATTCTAATTCCTTATAATTTCTGGATTATACTTTTTTTTTTTTGAGACAGGTTATCACTCTGTGGCCCAAGCTGGAGTACAGTGGTGCAATTACAGTTCATTACAGCCTAGACCTCCCTGGCTCAAGCAGTCCTCCTGCCTCAGTCTCCCAAGTAGCTGGGACTATAGGCATGTGCCACCATGCCCAGCTAATTTTTGTATTTTTTGTAGGGATGGGGTCTCGTCATGTTTCCCAAGCTGGTCTTGAACTCCTGAGCTCAAGTGATCCACCCACCTCGGTCTCCCAAAGTGCTGGGATTACAGGCCTAGATTATACCATCTTGATTTCTTTCTGTGTTCCACCCACAATTCCATGTCTCTGATATTTCATATATGTTCATAAGATTGTATTACTGAAGGAGACCCAACTCCCAAAGAGCAGTGTTGAATCTTAAGAAAAAATAGTGATTTCTTGGAGTGGTAACTCCACAAAGGTAGGAGGCCAACATTTAGCAAAAGAAAGGATGATACATCTCAGCTGTTTCTTCTTATCTCGCTCCTCTTCCCACCCTTTTCTTCTGGGAGAGACGGAAATTGCTAACCCCATGCCTTGCAAGCAGTTCTTAGGCACAGGGTGTCTCAGTTTTGGAGCACATATGACAGAATGAGGAGGAAATGTCCAGTAGGGTTCCACTTAGAGAAACAGCTGCAGAGGGGGGTTACTTTGCTAGCAAGTGATGCCTCTATTTTCTCACTCCATCCTGTTTGGGATGAAGACGTGAAGGCAGCAGACAGAGGTGATATTTGCCAAAAAACTAGTGGCCTCCAGACGTGCCCGATGTGATGGGAAGGACCAAAGGCCATCTGAAAGCCAGCCAACTTACTGTGCTTTTTGGTGTGGCACTTGGCAGGGGGGTCTTGCTCCTTTTTCATATCAGGTGACTCTGCTAAGGAGAAAAATGAGAGCTGTTTGATTGACCTATTTCCTATAATTCTCTTTTTCATTCATGCATCCACTCATTTAAGCAATATTTACTGAGCACCTATTGCATGCCTGGCACTCTTTGAGTATGTGCTAGTGAACCAAACAAAACAGAGATGATAAATACTATGGAGAAAAATGATGCAGGTTAAGAAATGGAGATAGATGTATGGACTTGGGAATAATTTGCAATTTGATACAAGGTGGTCATAGGAGACCTCTCTGATTCCATGATCTAAAGGATATGAGGGAGATGGTCATGCGGAAAGCTTGTGCAACAGCCTTCCATGTATAAGATAGAAGTGCAAAGGCCCTGAGGTTGATGTGTGTTTGGTATATGCATGCTGTAAGAGGCAGAGACGGAGGAGCTGAGGTTCTGATCATTAATGCCTTATAGGACTTTTAAGGACATGACTGAGAAAGATGCAAGCCATTGAAAGATTTAGATCATTGAAAAATTTGTGGGGTTTTTTTTTTTACATAATACAAAAATGTAAACATTTATAACAAAGGAAGATGGCTTTTAAGCCAGAGGAGTGCCCTTTTTTGGCATGCAAAGTTACATTTTAATCAGCCTGACAAAGGGGCCATTGAGTGGCCCAAGCTCAATACAGAGGGCCACAGTGGACTATGGAAACACAGATTAGTTTAACAAATGACTCATTATGGCAACCCCTGCGACTATTACCAAAGAGGAGATGATGGAGGCGGACCTGGGAAATAAAAATTCTTCTCAGAAAGAAAACTAAATGATCTAGCCGTGTGTGTGTGTGTGTGAGTGTGTGTGTGTGTGTGTGCGTGTGTATGTGTGTGTGTATGTGTGTATTGGGAGGACAAAAGTAGATCTTATGAAGACTCTCACACTCAAAAACCAGCCAATTTTAATACAAAGTGGTCCCTAAATACAAGCCAATTATTTTAAGAAATTGGGCCAGTAAAACTGATCTCTTCCATGTGCCCTTCCTAACCTAGGGTGCACTGACCCAGTGTGGCCTTCAAGGGCCCCTGGACTGACTGAAACCATATATGAAAGGAGAGGGTTCATAGCATCCATTCGATTATCAAGAGAGGCCTATTATTCAAAAAAGCTATGAACGGCCAGCCATTAGATCCTAATTAAATTGGTTAAGAAAAAAAGCTACTGTTTATTGAGCACTTACTATGTACCAGGCACTGTACTAAGCACTTTAAATGAATCACTTTATTTAATTCACACAATAACTCTATGACGCAGGTACTAATATGATCCACAGTTTTCAGCTGTGGAGGATCTGAGAAACAGAGGGGTCAACTGACTTGTCTAGAGTCACACAGCTGGAATGTGGAGCCAGGATATGAACACAAACAGTTTGAATCCAGAAGCTTTACTCATAACCACGATTCTATGCCATTTCCAGAAATGGTGGCCTGCACATAATCTCCCTTTGCACATAACAGATTTCACACAAGCCTTTCCTGCCAAGAATCAGGTTCACTTCTATAATGCTCTTGTTAGTAGAAAAGATAATTTCAATCTGACAATTCTATATTTCCCAACGTTCATGGACCCTTTCAACCATCTTATCACCCAGCTAACCAAGACTCAGTGTCCCCAGCAATTTCTCGAAACGTCATGGCAGGATGGAGAGAGGGATTTAATAAGACCTCGGTAAACAAGAAACCTCTCATCCTGGTTAAGAATTTCTCTCCTGGCATTGTCACTAGCAGGGTCTGCACCTGACTTGGGTTTCTCTGAAATCCGAGAGGACAAATTCACAGGAAATGCAAGGAGACTTCACTCTCCCTCCTTGTAGGTTGCAGGGTGAGGTTGCAACATCGCATCAGGATGTGACAATATTGCGACAGGTCTGGCATCCACCCCGGTTTCCAAGTGATACATCACTCTGACAGGGCCACGTTGTACTGCAGACAAAGAGTGGCATTTACCCAGCAGGCCACAAGCAAAGCTCATTTTCAAATGACATCCAGGAGGGATGCAGGGCCATTATTTCAGAGCCAGGAGTTGAATTCAGAAAAATACAAGAGTCTCTCAGTATATTGGCCTCAATTATTTTTTGTGGGTTCCTAGTTGATCTAGAATCAGTTACTTTAGAGTTCAGGTGCTGTTGTGAATAAGATGAAAACCTTGGACCCTCTCCTCAGAAAAAAAATGCACATATATATACACATGAAATTTTGTCAACAATTTCAGGGGGCCGTGGCCCATGTAGCAGTCCATGGACTCTAAAATCCCTAGACTAGATAAACCATGAGGAAATATTCTTTGAGTTGTCAGCCGTTTACCCAAGCTAGGCTCCATCCAGCTAGGAACATTCTTTTTTTAATCCCCAAATAAAAATCTTTCCGTCATCATAAAGGGGAATAAGCAGTCAAAGGCAAAAGAAGAACCTAATTTCCTCCAGTCCCGCTCTGCCTGCTGCCGTGTGCAGGGGTAAGCCGTGGAATCACTGGCCTGCCTTACCACTGATATCTTTTGATCTTTAACCTGGCTTTAATATGTGTCCTCCTTCTGCCCTAGAATAAAAGTCAAGACCTTTGAAGTTAGCCATGTGGTTAAGTGATTCATTCTTATAAAATAATGGCTTGCCCTGGAGAAGTTGTCCAGCCTGGCTTTCTCTTGCTTGGCTCCCAGGCACTCCAGGCCAAGGTCCTATCTGGTCCAGGCAGGGGCAGCAACAAGCCACAGGTTTGTGATGCAAGTGTGAGAGCGTGACTTCAGCTAAGCTGCTTCGCAAGAAGCAAAGATTAGAAGCATTTGCTTATGATTCAGCCGTGAGCCATTTCTTTACGGGATATACAAATTTCAGTGTTCTAATAGACCGTGCCACCCTAGCTTTAGGCTCAACAAGTCAGTGGATAAACACATCAAGCCCGAGCTGGCATGACAGGCTGGAGGACTGTCGAGCAGAACAGGACACTGGCAGCGGGCATTTTATGAAATGGGCAGATGACAGAGAAATCAAAACAAATCCTCTTTCCCCACCTACGTTTATCACAGAGGGCATCAGTTTATGCTGAGCCTCGCCTTAGCTCATCTGGTAACCAGCATTAAAACATAAAAAGATATTTCACTGCATTCAATTACATGGGAGCTTGAAATATAAAGACTCAGGCAAATGACCAAGGTTTTTCCGGGGGTTCTAGTTCCATGCAGTAGAGACTGTAAACTATTCTGAAAGAAACTGACCCATATAAGGCTGTAATTAACTATCCTACTGAAGGGCTATTACCCCAATGAATACACCAATCCCAGAGACTGCATTGATTCTTTAGGGCCTGGGTGGTTGATCTCATTTTCCAGCCTGGGTTACAATCACAGGATAGGAATGGGGGAGCTGTAGCAAACAAGGATCAGAATGGTAAGGAGAGAAGATTCCTGAGCCCATCTTAAGAAGGACTATTGAAAAATACAATCGGTGGACTTGGGAGAGAGCGAGTTCCTTGCTACTGCAAATGCGAAAGCAGAAGCTGGCCTCTAAGGCCCCTATTGATTTTGAGATTCTAGAAGCTGTACGTCAAGATGTAGAAAAGAGGATGGCCCGGCTGTCAGGGCAGCAGAGCTGTAACTACGATGTTTTGGTTTCCCGGGTGCCTCAAGACCTACTAGCCCCTGAGGCTCAGCAAGTGGTTGGTTCAGCTTTATTCTTAGTTGGAATTTTTTGCCGTAAGTCAGAGACCCAACTGCAAGGATGGAAGGATGTGGGAGATGACACTGTAGGAAGTCACAGAGGAACTCAGAGTGTGACTTAGGAGGTTTCCTCAGCCCTGAACCCCATGGTCTTGACTGAGTGGCAATGATTGCCACAGAAATTTTACCCCGGTTGGCTCAGTTCCCCCAGAATAGCAAATACACAGCCAAGCCTTGCCAGTGTTTGATCTATTTCCTAATTTTAACAAATACTTCAAGTGACACATAATGCTAAGGACTACTGGGGGAAGGAGAAGTCGAGAGCTATGCTGGCCTCAGCTCTTAACCTCAATTCCAGAAGCATTTACACTGGCTCCCAGCCCCATCTCATTTAAGGGGCTTGACCCAAACAAAACCTCAAACCAAAACCTTTCATTATTTCAGTTCTCAAAAGCAAAAACAAAAACAGAAAAAAAAAAAAAAAAGGAAGGAATGGTTGCAGACTAATTTCTTTCACAAAGACCCAATTAAATCCCAGTTCTGAAGTTGCTCCAAATTTAATTGCAGGAGAGAGGCACTATCACTTGTGACTGATGTCTAAGTGCCATTTCATAGACCCAAAGAGATCCACAAGTTCGTACTCAGATCACGGGAAACCACAAGATCCTCTTTCAACCATTTCCCACACTGTATATGCCAATGCACCTATTTGTAGGTGGGGGTGGTAATCTGAAATCCCCTTTTCCAGACTCCCAACATCCCAACTTTCTCACCCAGTGTAACCTTGGTTAAGAAGCATGGATAGCCCCAGTTGCATCCAAGCTTAACCAAATGCAGCTAATGTGAACATAACTCATAAAATGCAGGTGCTCTGACTGATTAGAGAGCACTCATGAGTCATCAGAATTAGACTTAAAAACGGACAAAATAGTGTAACTGTGGGGATTCTGGAAGTTTCCAATGGCTACCCCTTCACCCAGAAACCATCACTACAGGTTCACAGACCTTTGAATTTCACTATGAAGTATTCTTTCTCTAAAGCCAAATGTAGTTTGTTGAAAATTAAATATTGCCTTATTTCCCATAAGTATACCTCGTCTAATGGTAACCCCATCCCTTTCCTAGCCCTTTAATTAGAAAGACTCCAGCAAGGCAGAAATGTAGAGTGTTGGTAATTCCCACCGATTCTCCCTAAGCATTAGGCATACCCAGCCTCAGATGTGATGACAGCTTACCAACAGGAAGGTGATTGGTGGTTGTCATGGAGATCTGAGCCCGGCAGAAAGTTTTGCTGTCCAACAAGTCTGTGGCCATGAAAAGATAAAGGACATTTAGAGCACCCCATCCCCCCACCACCTCACAATAGAACACTGTGGCTCTTAGACAAACCAAATAAGAATGTAAAGGGCCTTAAGTGTCAGGGAGTTAGTTACCTACTGTGCTACCATAGTTGGTGTCATATAAATAGTTCTCATCTTTCCAGGTGTTCATGATGGAAGGGTCTACAAAAAATAGAGAAGGAGAATAGTCAGTGATCATTCTCCCCAGGAAGAAGAGCCTGCGTTTTCTAACTCATTGTTCATCAACAAAGTATGGGGGGTGAGGAGTGGTCCTCAGAGACAAGCGATATGATTCTGCTTCAGCTGCATTACTTTATAATAATGTTGTCTAATTTTCCTTTCAGCATCCTCAGGGCAATGGCCTCATCCATGTGTTCCATACCTATTGCACTTTTAGGGAAGTGAGAGAAGTTGCAAGAATGGGAACCTGTCCTAGACCAAGTGGTTCCTGGGAATTTTCCTGACCTGGCTTGGCATTGTTTTGCATTCTACTGCATAATCAGCAGAATATTTTTACCCTGGAGTGTGGTGGGGGGAAGGCCTTGTTAGGGATAAATTTATTTAAATGTATAGTAAATAATTAATGAGCCCTTGAGGGGTTAATGATATTTCTTTCAGGAAGAGTCTAGTCAATCTTATCACAGTTTCTTCGTTGCTGAAATCCAGAGATTTGTCATCCAAGTTGGGTGACAGCCCCCTCCCTCTAGGATTTTTCCAATTAGCTTAAAGGATGACATAAAATTCTCAAAACAAAACCAAGGAGAAGGGGTGGACTGTGTTACTAAATCAAACAAACACCTTTTAAGAGTGAAGCCCCATTGCCCCATCGCAGAAAAGAAGTGCTCTTGTACTCTGTCTCTCTCTCTCTCTTTCTTCTGTGTGCTGCGGTAAGCACGTCTCACTTTGATTGACTCTTCAGATTTCAGATTCAAAGGGAACTCCCCTCCACCTACCCCAAATGGAGCTCAACTCCCACACAACCCCCAGATCTGGGCTGGTCTCCAACAGAAGCATTTTGTTTCTTGGCTAGCCAAAAGCTGTAAGATCTCTCACCTCGTCCTCACCAGAAACTTCCTGCTTTCTCCTCACCGCAGACCTAGGTTACCCTCAGCTCCCCTCCTTGCTGGGTTCTGAGTTTTAGGGCTGGCGTGTAAGCCACTGGCTGAGTTTCATTTTGTTTTTATAGCACAAATGATACAAAACCTGACTTACTGGCTAAGTCCTCGTGTTTACGACATAGGGATTTAGCCAGTATTTTAGCTAATAGCTACATGTTTGAACACCCCAAGCCCAATCTCTTGGGGTTACACCCTCTCTCCTTGTTGGGTCACCTTGTACACCTGTTGTTGTCTCTGAAAACAAACTGAACCAAAGAAGTTTTTGGGGGTGTTGGCCCCTCTATGAGCTTCTTCTCCCCTCCTCCTAGGGTGGACCTTCTTCTCCACCCTTCCACTCAGCTTTTCTGAACTGGCAACACAAGAATGTCTAGATGGTCAAGAAAGAATTATCAAGTTATTTGGGACCTCTCCAGTATTACCCTGGCTCCTTTGGTGGGGCTATCTGTCAGGTCAAGCAGGGGAGGGGGTGCCATCCTCCTGACCAAGTCCTGCGTCCATCTGTAGGGCAAGGCCAAGCCTGTAAAGCACAGAACATCCAGATGGCCCATCCCCTGGCCTCCGAAGAGAAGGGCAGGGCTAGCAAAGCCTAATTCGCATGCTTAGCAGCTATTGCTTTTTTCTTTAATAATGGTAGGCCAGCCCACTTATGAAAGGGTAAATAACTGCACGGGCCAATTTTGGCCCCAAGTGACTCAAAAATCACCTGCAGGTCAAATTCTGTCCTTGGTGACTGGGACGCATCCTCAGGGAGGCCTGTGGAAAGCTTGATTGGCCCACGTGGCTCCCAGGCTCCCAGGCATGAACATGGGGAGTGACTTAGGAGCAATAGTTGCTGCACAGTTTTATGATGGCTCATGGACTTTGGAGGACAGTCTCCAGGAGAGAGATTTAGGACAGGGGAAAGGAAACAAAAATAAATGTAGATGCTATGGGACTGTGGACTTTGCTCAGAGCCCAGAATTGTGTCCTTCATACAAAAACACACCTAAGGCAGGAGCTGGGTTGCAGGTACCTTTGTACATCTCTGCAGAAGCTCCCCAGGACCCCTAAAAATTTGTTAACTACAACACCAAGTCAGCATATTTCCCCTTTTTGTGAAACACACTCCCATCAAGGGAGGAGGGAGAGAAGAGGAGACATTGACCCTTCCTCTTCTCTTTCCAAACTTGACCAAGTCCAGTCCCATGACACTTTTTAAGGTGGGGAGGCAGGCCCACCATATATTCTGCATTTCCTTGGCTATTGGCCTGAGGTCTGGATGATGCCACAACCAGGAGTAGGAGGCAGAGAAGTGTGGCTCCCCATAAGTCTATAAATCGGAAATAGGTGGCAGTCACTGGTCTCAAGGGCACGAATGAGGTTCATGGTTGGGGTGGCCCATCAGAGACAGCCAGGGAAAAGGCCTCCCTGCGTCTCCTGCAAAAACTTGCTCCCACATTCTCTCTTGCCCTCTCCCAACTGTCCTCCCCGGAGCTTTGCCAGGCTAGGTTGGCTCCCTTTGTCCACTACTACTCACCAGTTTGTTCAGTCTTGACAATGACATTGTGTGTGGACTGGAACAGGTCACTACTGCACTGGCCTGTGAAGGACAGATTGGGATAGTCAGAAAGGGCCCAGATGGAGCCAGAACTGGATGCTTAAATAGGGACAGAACTGGCTTCTTTGCAGACCTTCTGCCATCCTACTGCCTGGTCACCTATGTTTGTTTATGGGAGGGAGTTTCTCTGTCAGCCTCTACAAACTCAAGCCTGCAGTCTCTGACCCCAGAAAATCAGGAATCTAAGGCACTACATTAGAAGCAATTATTTGATGTGGTATAGTAAAGGCATCCAGTATGGTAGAAATAGAACTTCAGAAGCTCAGTTTTTCCACTACTAGCTATGAGGAAGGTGTATGCCCTTTAACTTTCTGGGTCTTAGTTTCCCCATCTGTAACAAGATTAAACTAGATAAGGTCACTAGATGACTTCTAAGGTGCTTTCCCATACTAAGATATGATATGAAAATGAAAATGTAGGGAAAACCATTTTAACTAGCTTGATTCTTCTTTGATTTAAAATTAATCAAAGCCATCATGATTACATCCAATCTGTGAGACATGTCTGGATAAAATGTGGTGACTCTTTCCTTATTTATGCCTCAGCACATGTACAAGCAGCACACATCACATGAGCTTGTTTGCTTGCAACTCCTCTCCCATTATCATATATGAAAGCATATATACGTGTGCTTTTTTATATATATATTTGTAAATGCACAAATGAATCTAGTATGTTTTTCTTCCCCAGACAGATTATAAACATCTCAAGAGCAGAAGCCATGCCTTTAACCTCTCTGACATTCAATCTTCCCACCTATAAAATGGGCACAATATTTACTTTGTTGTAAAGTTATTAAATGAATTAGTTCACTTACAGTGCCTAGTATAAGTAAATACTCAATAAATGTTAGTTAATAGAATGTTTACACAAAGGCAAACAACAAAAGAGTGAGAAATCTGGCCGGACGTTAGGAACTCAGAGGCTACAGCAGCATGCGGTGAGACCAAACAAATCATGGGAGGTCAGAGACAGAAGGTCAAAGACGGCCACAGCACCTCTCAGGCCTCCCTGCCTCAGACCTCAATCAGGGCAAAGCTTTAAAGGAGTGGATTTAACTAGGGGGTGGAGGTAAACGTTTTTAATTCTTCAAGTGTAAGTCTGATCTTTCTGAAGATCCCTGAGGGTTATTTATAGAGCCTTGTTTGGTTTGATTCTAGTCAAAGAAAAAAGAGCAGCTACCAATGTGAGGTGGGCAGGAAGCAGGGCGTGGCCAGGGAGCTGAATGACATCATCTAAAATGGCCGCCGCAGCCACAAGCTCTGCTGCAAGGCCCCAGGTCCTCTTCAGTGTTGATGGCTGTTGCCAGGGTATGACTCTGGTTCACAGCCCTGGAGCTCATGCTGCCCAAGTCCCGGTTACTTGCCCAAACATGGGTTCTACCAAGACACAAATGCCTTTTCCAGTGCGGACAGGCCAACTCCCTGTTCTTAAATATTGCTACTTTTCAGGACTCCCATAGTTCTCAGAAGAGCTAGATTTTTACAGCCACTATCAGGGGAACCTTATGCCAGTGTCAAAACCGTTCTGCAAGGTCAGTTGTCCACCCTACTAGGTCTTACGTGTCAGTATAGGATGTGTTCGTGTGTGAATAATCTACCACTCAAGGACAACATCTGGAGTGGTGGCCCATCCCTGTGCTAGGGGAAGCCTCAGAGAGTCATCTGGGGCATTAGGGCAACAGAAATTCCAGAAACCACCACCACAGAAACATTCCCTATATACGTGTCTGACCATATGTTCTAACCCTTTTTTCAAGTTACAGACCTTTTAAGAATCTTCTGAAGTATTGTGAGTCTTTTCCCCTCCCAAAACACAAACATAGTTCTAATTTCATATATCTTCTTACCACCCTTAGGACACTATCTTAAGAACCTAGGTCTAGAAGGGTGTGTGTGTGTGTGTGTGTGTGTGGTTGTTTTTTTTTTTTTTTTTTGTAACCGTGATGATCTTTAACAAGCAAGTGACTGGATGTTAAACTATTGAACCCTGCTTGCAAAGGAAAGAAGAAAACATTTTCTAAGGGTAGTAAGTATTCTACGAATTCCTAGCCAGCTTTTGTCTTCTTGAAAATTATCACCATAAGGAAAGAATTAAATTACACTGGCGTTTATAAGGAATTAGACACACCAGGTACCCTAGGCTTCAGTCCTGTCCTCTCATCTTCCTTCCATTTCCCTGTCTTGGGACATGGTAATTTGGAGGTGAGACCACTCTTTCTTGTCCCTGACAAAGAATCCTGTCATCTGCAGAATCTCTCTTCTTCCGGCTGGCTCCTAGCAGGGTAGGGAGAGACACAGAAAGAGAGAGTCACCGTTCCACTTCAGATGCTGCAAGTTGCTGTAGAGGAGCTGCCCCGCCGTCCCTGCCGCCCGGGTGAACTCCTGCAAACTCATGCT
This sequence comes from Symphalangus syndactylus, assembly GCF_028878055.3. Taxonomy (NCBI): domain Eukaryota; kingdom Metazoa; phylum Chordata; class Mammalia; order Primates; family Hylobatidae; genus Symphalangus; species Symphalangus syndactylus. The sequence goes on from NC_072428.2 coordinate 21,650,978, forward strand.
GCAGAGGTGCTCGCCGTTGATGTCGAACTCTTGGAAAGGGATACAACTGGCATCCAGCTGGTTGGTGTCCAGGAGGTGCTGGAGCCATTCCCACACCTGGTACTTGGTCCAGTACTGAGGATGAATTTCATGCCACTGGCCTCCAAAAAACCCGCTGGAAACTACAAAACAGGAGGCAGACTCATGAGTGACCCCTGACTGTTCCTGGCCATAGTATCTGACACAGGGATGCACTGTTGGCTGCCAGATATCTCAGAGACACAACCACAGTCCGTGTATGTGCCGGCGTGGGGGATGGAGCAGAAATGCATCTTCATGTCCCCCCTAGCCTGCTACCTACCCCTGGGCACTGGATGAGGACAAGAGAGCTGAAGTGCTCAGAGCTCATTCCCCCACCTCACCCAAAGTAAAATATCATGAAAGCTAGAGCATTGCTATCATTTCAGCAATTTATTAGCTTACTGTCCATACCCAAATAGTTCTCTTCCTCTTTTCTCTCACTCACTCTCTCTCATTTTTTTCTCTCTTATACACACACACACACACACACACACACCAAACTCAGACCATTTTCAACTAAAAATAAGGCCTAAAATTAAGGTTCTTTTCTCTACGATGCCTTTGCTTTTCCTCAAAGTGGTCCAGATTATTGATCTGCTAACTGGACTGATATCCCACTGCCCCAGCCTAGTCATTATAGCTATCATGATGTCACTTCCCTCCTCAGTTACCTTTAGTAGTTCTCATCACCCACTGAAATTAGGTATAAAGCTGCCTAGCTAGGCATTGAGGCTCTTCATTAACTCTTCTTCAAGTAACCAGTAACTCTTGTCTTTTTTCTGTGCTGTTCTTTCAGCTCAGCTTGTGTTCTACCTCTCACTCCTGTTGAATTCCTACCCATCTTTCGAACTCTGACCACCCTGTAAAATCATCCCCAATCCCCCCAACTTGCCTCAAGAGCTCACTGTCCTCTTACTCTCCAGGAGACAAGCCTGGTATTTCTAATGGCTTTGTCATGTTCTGCTTTTCTCTACAAGTCTCTAAGTGCCGTCCGTCTTATTCTCCTTTGTAAATTGTGTGCTTGAGGTCACAGACTGTTTTACTTGTCTTTGTATCACCTAAAAAAATGACCTCAGAGACTTTGTCATAGTAGATGCTCACCGTATATTTATTTAATGGAATGTATTTTTGAAGAAGAAATAAGGTAGGCATCTGAGGAGTTGGGAAGTGCATTTACAAGATGGTACATTCAGATACCAATGAAGAAGTGCAGTTCATTAAACTGGATAAATATTGCTGAGCCTAATATGTGCTAACCATTTATATATGTGACTCATGCTCACTTAAAAAAACATTCCATAGTCTGCACGAAGTTCTGGGGCAATGGAAAAGACAAAGCCAGCACCTGAGAGCATGTAACAGGGCTGAGAGAGCTTACAGTTCCCTTGGAAATAGATGTTGAGAAGGAGCTCTCTTTCAGGAAAGATGAGTGAGAGGGGCAAGTGGCAACGACTATTGCATCTCACCAACCTGAAGCAGGGGAAATCCAACTGAACATGACACATGGATACTCCAACAAACTCAAGGGTGGACCAGTAGAAGAAAATATAGTGCAAGAAAACTGTCTCTAACTTTTTCTTCAAGGTCACGCCAGATCAGTTCTTCTCAAACTTTAGTATGATCGGGTATTTGAGACCCACAACAGAAAATGCAGCTGCCCAGAAAGTGCAGCAGTTTGGGGGGACAGGTGACTGAGTAAGGGAAGCTCACCTGCTCACCCTTTCAACCATGTTTGACTAGGATTCCAAATTAAAAGAGGTGGAGCTCCATGTGGATTAGCACTTGCTGCAGAATAACTCTCCCATTATCATCCCACTTCTGCCTCCTCCCAAGCTCTGGTCACCAACAAACCATCTCCATATTTCAAAGCAAACTCGAACAGCAGAGCCTCTGGCAGGCAGATTAGCAGTGGGTGTGGATTGGGAAGAGGCCCAGAGCTCCCTAAACTCACTGCTGTTGGATGCACAGCTGAATGCCTAAACTGGAGGGCTTCACAATGGGGTATGGGGCTCCCGATTCAGCAACAACTTGATTCAGAGATTCAACTTGATTCAGGGATTCAACTCGATTCAGGAAGCCACAGGCTTGATCACCAAACCCTCTATACACCCCACCACCAGGTCCCCTCTTCTTCTAATAGACGTGTTCTAGATTAAAGCTCTAGAGAGAACACCTGTTCTCCTTACACATCTCCTCTCCCCTTGCAAAGAGAGGCCACTGGAAGATGAAAAAAGAAAGATTGAACTGCTATAACCCTCTCCTTCCTAACCTCCATGCACGCGCGCACACACACACACACACACACCCTTTCTCTCCTAGCCTATCTTGATATCCCAGCAAAACACTGTGAAAAGCTTCAACAGACAGTCTTTCCTTTAGGCATCTCTTCTACCCCCCTCACTGCCAGGCTGTCAATCTGGAACCTTGAATTTTGGGAGGAGGCAATAGAATATCTCAAACGAGCTTTTGTCTGGAACCCTGGGGGCTGGTAGGGAACTCCAAAATTGAGTTTTCTCCATTCCTTCTTGTCCCACATCTTCTGCTGAAAAGCCTACATTTTTCAAACACTAGGTTGCGAGAGGAATTAAAGCAAAGAGCCCCCACAGCACAGCAGTGACACCAACACCCACGGGCCCTCTTACCATTGCACGTGGAGTAGCTGTCTGTCCAGGCTGGCGGCTGGTGAAGGAGGTTGTTGCCGGGGTTGAGATTCATTACACCACCTCCTTCCAGAATCATGATCTGTTAGGGGATCAAACAGCCTGTTCAGTCAGTGCCTCTTGGACAAATGTCATTTGAAAGTGCAGATCACAGAGTAAATTTAGGAAGAAAATAAAGAGAATTTGTCCTTCCACCCATTGCCTGCCACCCATTGCCAAAGCATTTTTTGTAAAAGCAAAACTCACAGCAATTAAAAATTTCCAGGTTCAATTTTCATATGCATGAGGCAAGTTTTTACAGCCACCCATTCATAAATGAATAATCTCTGATCAGGAATGAAGCGGGAGGAAAATGCAATACCTGCTCCCAGGGCGAGGCTGGCTGGCATCCAAGTGGTTTTTTTTTCTTTTTTTTTTTTTTTTTACAAAACTGAAAATGCCAAAGAGATTTTATTTAAAGTATTTAAAGTGCAATTTCAGTCAATGAAAATCCAAGCTGGTGGCAGCACAGCCCCAGCACCTGTGTGGGAGCTCGGACTGCAATCGCACCTGCACACCCAGTAACAAGTTTCCTCAGTGCGGGTATCTGCCACAGGCTGGGCTGGTCGTCAGAGGGCCTCAGTCATATTTTAATAGAGCTCTTCAAGTATCTGGCTTTGTGATAATATCAGGAATCAGTTGGTTTCTCTGACAGACACTGCCCATTTCTGGTAAAGAAAAAAAATTTCCTTTCTGGTAAAAATTATAACTAGTTTTTTTTTCTCCTGTTAGAGACCTGGAGAATTTAGTGGGTTTCCAAGCTGACTTCAGTGAAAGTGTCTTCTTCAGTCTGTGGGATCATTTTGCTCAGTAAAGGACTTGGGAGAAGAGATTTCTTCCGTGGGCCTGTTTGGGTTTATTTTATAACAATGCAAATATTTTACACTGCAGAAATATTGTCTTCAATTGTCCAGTATTTATAATGTCCCTACTCCCAAGCGGGGCACCCTCCACCTTTCAGACCAGAGCCCCAACAGTGTGTTCAGTCATTTAAACGAAGAGCAGCCTGTTTCCAGATTGCTATTGGGCAATACCCAGAGGCTGTAAAAGTCACTTACTCTTTATAAAATGTTGGGGTGGGGAGAGGAATTCAGCTTTATAGCAGCAATTCATGGAAAATTTTCTGCTTATTTTGGGGAAATTTTGCATCCTTGGGTATTACCAATGTCCACAGGATTAAAATTGCCAACCCAGAGGATTTTCAGCCCTTGGCATTCCTTCCCCTAATTTAGCTACTGTTCCTCTTGTTCTGTGTAGGGCCTGTTAGGGGAGAAGAGGGGTCTGCAAAAGGCATACGAATATATTCATGTATTCATTTATTCAACAAATATTTATCAGCTCAATAATGGGCTGGGCACTATTCTAGGTGCTGGGGAGAGAGCAGTAATTAAAGGTTCAACTAGGCTACACACAAACATGTATGATGATTATTAGCATCATCATCACTGTTGCTTGGTAAATAATTAGGACTGAATCCAGCCTAAGTAGAAGGTGGAGAAGGAAAGACAGAGTAGGGATGATGGACATTGTAACAGCAAAGAGCCACTGGGTGGGAAGATAGGAGAACTGGATTCTATGTCCTGGCACCATGTATAGGAGCTTTGAAGCCAGAAGAGCTGGGGTGGATTCCAAGCCTTCCTACTTACTAGCTAAGGTTAGTACTCACCCAGACAAGTTACCTAACCTCTCTGAACCCCAGTTTTCTCATATGCAAAATGCAGCTAATCATACCTCGTCTGTACATTGGCTGGAGATTAAATGAGTTTCTGTACCCCGAGCACCTGGCACAAAGCAGGGCACGAATACACGTCAGGTGTTATGATGAGGAGTGTCACTAGCTCTGTGGATAGCCTGAACCAGAAATTATGCTGGGCCTCAGTTTCCCCACTTGAAAATTTAAAGATGGTGACGATACTGATCATAGGTTCCCTTTCTGAAAACCTCTTTGACTCTCACCCTCAGAGAAAGAAAACAACCTCAAGTCAAACCTTCTTTCCTTTTTCATAATAACTGGGTATTTTCCCATCCACCTTTGTAGAGCAATTGCCCTAAAGCTAAGAAATCAGATTGGGAACTTCAAGGCGAAAGAAAATCTCTAAGTCCCCAGACCGGGTGGCTGGGGGAAGGAGGCGGGCCCAGGGCCCAGTGTCTTGTTTGCTCAAGGCTGGGCTTGTTCCTTGCTAGCATTTGCTCAACCACAAGCAGTGGAAAGGTTACTGTTTAACCCTGAAAGGGCTGAAGCTCAGAGCCCAGCCCATCTGCATGGAGGGATTGGCCTTCCAGGCTTAGGGAGGACAGGCAGGGGAAGGCTTCTCTCAAATTCTTTCACAAGGATTTGCCTGCAGGGTTGTTTCAAAGTGGTCATTTCAGTGGCAGCACCTGCCTGGGCCAGCTATGCTTCCTGACAAACAGAAAGCAGGGTGGCATGCAGGCTGTGCACCCAGGCTTTGGAGCTGGAGAGATGCAGGCTCAGATTCCAGTTCCCCTGCTTACTGTGGGTGACCCTGAGCCAGTGCCAAGTCTGTCTAGCCAAAAACATTCTGTTCCTCACTTTCTGTACCTGGAAAATGGGAACAACACCAAACTCAAAGGGCTGTAAGAATCGAATGAGGTCATGCCCATAGAGACCTTGGCAAGTAGTGAAAAAAAAAAGAATTTAATAAATGTTGCAGAACAATATAGGCCAGTTCTCCACCTGTGGCCAAATGCCCACAAGCCCCTCTCCTCAGGGCCGACGTCGTTTTCCACCATGACCTTCTGGAAGCTTCCAGAACTTCTCCCAACCCCCAGAGATGCCTTTAAGACTACAGGGTGGCAGCTGCCCCACCACCATCCTCCCGCAAAAAGATGGCCTGTGCATAGCTCTGCTCCGTGCCGGCACTCCCTTTCCAAGGGAAAGCAGCCAGCATGCTGAGGGGCCCTTTTGTACAGGGCACATTAAGTGGTTTCCACTCGTAAAAGAGTTTGTGTGGCTTAACCCTTAGTGAGTCAGAGTTCGCTTGAGCTCACCTGGGCTTGTAAGCAAAGGTCAGCACTTCCGACTGGGCAGGGAGCTGCAGGGAAAGATGTCCTCAGGGTGGGCACATGAGGCCCAGGGCTAGTGTAGCAGAAGGCCTTTGGCCGGGTCCTACCCTCCTCCGAGGCAGTTTTTCAGGTGTAGAGTGAAGACACTTGCCCCAACAGCCTCACAGGACTGTTGAGATGGAATGAGATCATGGATAACAAATGGGACTTGAGAATTGTCAAAAAACCTTATTATAACGAACTCACCCACACCCCCATATGCTAATGTAGACTTTCTGTGGTATATAGTAATTGCTTTCTGGGGTAGAAAAAGCAATCCTTTTAATTAAAAAGTAGGGGAATTATTGAATGCTCTAATTTCAGCTCCCTACTTTACCTTCAGCATAGCTTTCATTATTTTCCTTAAAAGAAAAAAAATGCCATCAAATTTGTGGAAGTAGAGACTTCGGAATCTGAGATTCCTGGGTTAGACTCTAGGTCCCATCTTTCAGCCATGTGACCTTGAGCACATTAACCTTTCTGAGCCTCCATTTCTGACACTGGTTTAGAAATGGGAGAGCTGGAGGGGGGTGCGGGGGAGTATTTGTTTCTCCTAAGCCTAAGGGCTGTTTTGAAAGATAAATAATTATAATGGGTCTACAGGTGTCTTGTCTAGCCCCTGGCAAACATGTCCCCCATCGAAATCAGTTTCCTTTCCCTTCTTTAAACATTAATTCTCAAGGTGTTCCTCTAACACATTTTATTTCTTCCAGGACTGAATCCCCAGTTCAGAGCCTAAGTGAGAATGACTCCACCCTGGGAGTCAAAAGGAAGCTGGGAAAAGAAGTTACTTCTCCCCATCTTCTGCTGGAGGCAGGAACCTCGGATTGGGAGGCAGAGGAAGAATCCTCAGCCACCCTAGGTAGTGGTTAAAAGCAGAGTTTCTCAACCTCTCCACCACTGAAATGTGGACAATCCTTTCTGTGGGGGCTGGCCTGTGGATTCTAGGATGTTTAGCAGCACCCCTGGCCCCTACCCTCTAGATGCCAGCAGCACCCCCTCCACACACACCATGTCCCCGAGGCAAAAACCACCCCCAGTGGAGAATACTGGTTAAAAGCTTGTGAAGGCAGACAGCTCAGGCTTTGCTCTTACTGACATGACAAACTTAGGCTGTCCCTTAGCCTTCCTGGGTGCCATTTCCTCTCCTGGAGAATAGGCATAGGCTTGCTGGAGGGTTAAATGAGACAAGGCACCTCAAAGCCCACAGCAGAGTGCCTGGTACCTATAGAGTAATTGCCTGATCTGTGAAGGTTTAAGAGAATACACTGGACATCAGAGCCACCTTTGTCTGTTCCCGGGTGGTATGTATTCTGGGGACATAGCATAAATTATTACCTGAGCTATTAAAAACTGCACACACACAAAGAAAAACTATACCTCTTATTTCAAACTCAAAGAGTGAAGTGTGACCAGGTGTGGTGGCTCACGCCTGTAATCTCAGCACTTTGGGAGGCCGAGGTGGGTGGATCACTTGAGGTCAGGAGTTCGAGACCAGCCTGGCCAACATGGTGAAACCCCGTCTCTACTAAAAATACAAAAATTAGCTGGGTGTGGTGGTGCATGCCTGTAATCCCAGCTACTCGGGAGGCTGAGGCAGGAGAATCGCTTGAACCCAGGAGGCAGAGGTTGCAGCGAGCCAAACTCGAGCCACTGCACTCCAGCCTGGGCAACAGAGCAAGATTCTGTCTCAAAAAGAAAAAAAAAAAGGAGTGAAATGAAATGTAGATTATCCTGAGATTTTTTTCATATATATTCCCCTATCCTTTTTCATAGGTAGGAACAATTGGAGGGAACTGTATTTGATTTGAGACACTACTGATTGTCCAGAGGTTGACATTTGTCCCAAACTTCACCTCTTTGTGCAGAAGTTTGTAAGACTCACAGTTGTGGGGCAGAATTGTACTCTTTATCTGAAGAGAAGGAGCCCTGTGTGCTACCCAATAGACTGAAGAACTGGCAAGTACATCATGCCAGGCTTCTTGCCAGGACCTATTTAACCTTAGGCAGCAAGTCCCCTACAATGTGCCATCAGCTCCCTTAAAATTATGGGCCACCGGGGCTTGGCCAATCTGAAATTCTTTTTGCAGCAAGAAAGCAGTGTTCTGTGCTAAACGACCACAGCCTGAGACACGGTGGGAGATAGGCCAGCCTCCACATCTCACTTCTTTTAAGGGCAGTTTCAGGTACACACAAACTCCCGCAGTGCCCTGAGTTTCCAAGGACTTGGACTGCTTCTGTGCCAGCCACACAGAGACACATCCCAGCCCCATGCGCCTGCTTCTCCAGGCTTGCTTTGTCAAGGGCTTGCTTCCAGAAAAGCACCACCCTGACCACCATGCACAGCCTGGACCAATGAAGGGGAGCAGGGGGAACAGAGCATTTGGTCTAACCCTAAAGTTTAAGAGTCTCCCATTTTGGCTGCTGGTCGGTGGCAAATATGGGCATAGCAGAAGGTAAAGCCTAGCCGCAGAGACTGAATCCCAGTAAAAGCTGAGTTGCGAGGACACATTCAAGACTGTGAGGAGCTTGAAAAGCAGCCTAGTGGTGCCACATGTCTTTTTTTCTTTTTTTTTTGAGATGGAGTTTCACTCTTGTTGCCCAGAATGGAGTGCAATGGCGTGATCTCGGCTCACCACAACCTCCACCTCCCAGGTTCAAGCAATTCTCCCACCTCAGCCTCCCAAGTAGCTGGGATTACAGGCATGCACCACCACGCCCGGCTAATTTTGTATTTTTAGTAGAGACGGGGTTTCTCCATGTTGAGGCTGGTCTTGAACTCCTGACTTCAGGTGGTCTGCCCGCCTTGGCCTCCCAAAGTGCTGGGATTACAGGCGTGAGTCACCGAGCCTGGCCGTGGTGCCGCATGTCTTGAGGGAAGCTCTTAAGAAAATAAGGGCTCATTATTCAAACGGTCAGGGTTGAAATCTTGGTACTGTGGCTTGGTGGGCTATGTTGACCTTGGAGAATTTCTATCCTCTCTACCACCTCAGTCTCCCCACATAACAAAATTCCACTTTGGAAGGTGGAGCTGATATGAGGATTAAATGAGATTGTTTGTGAAGTCCCCAGCATAATGTCTCATGTGTAGCAAGTGTCTAGTCAATGTCTATGCTTATTAGAAGGTCTGCCCATGAGTCTCTGTTTAAACTGTGTTCACTGGCACTGGGGGCATCCTTGTGGTAGGGGCAGACTCCTCAGAAGTAGGATCGTGGTTGGGAGCCCCAGGCTCTGGAGTTACATGGCCACAGTTCAAATCCTGGCTTTGCCAATTTCCTAATGGGGCAAGCTTGGACAAGTTATTTAACTTCTCAGGACCTCAGTTTCCTCATCTATAAAGTAGAGATAATATGAAAAGGATTGTTGAAAGACAACAATGAAATGATACCTGTGAAATGCTTGGAAAAGCATGACACATAGTAAATATTTGATAAATGTTTGCTGGTTTTTATAATAATATTCATAATCATACTTGTAGTTTTTATTTTATTGAACTCTCAAAGAGGAAATTGAGAGCCAAGTTCATTTCAAGCAAGGCTTCAAAGCTCTCTTATCTGTACAGTCTTCTCCAGTTCTGGCTGACTGGCACAGCGGAGCCTAGGACTAGATCTCATGCCTCCCCACTCCCTATTCTGAGAGCTGCTGTGTAGATGCACCATTATGGCTGAGCTATAAACAGCAGGGCTTGGACCCTGCCTGCAGAAGCCATGATGTTCCCCTCTGGCTGGGCACAGTTCTTGCCCAAAGGACGAAAGCCATCCCTCCTGTCCCCCTTCCTCTCACTAGACACACTGCCAAAGCTGCCAAGAGAAGTGGTAAGGCATGTGCTCCTAAGCTCTGTGTTGTCAAAGGCTTTGCACTCCCACATACCATAGCTGGTTTGCAGGTGCAAAAAAAAAAAGAACAGGAAGAGCAGCATGTCTAAAACGCGAGCTCCTGGTAGAGAACGGCTGAAGGTTTCTCTTTCCTCCGAGTCCCTTAGCACAGAGAATGCTCAAATACTGCAGAGAATATGGTTTGCTACTTGGGAGGCTGAGGCAGGAGAATCACTTGAACCCGGGAGGTAGAGGTTGCGGTGAGCCGAGATCGCGCCATTGTACTCCAGCCTGGGCAACAAGAGTAAAACTCCATCTCAAAAAAAAAAAAAAAACAATAAGGTTTCGGATTGGGGCTGGGGCTGGGGCTGATAGGGACAGAAAAGCAAGAAGAACCCCTGGGCCACTGGCAGGGAACTGGAACCACACATCCCAAGACCCAGGAGGCTCTGCTCAGCCTCGGGATTCCTAACAAGCCCAAGGACTGCTCCACTGGCCTCCCTTCTTAGATATACAGAGCGAACCTCCCAGAAGAGACCAACGCAGGCCAGCTTGGGCCTGCTTAGCTGGAGGGAGGTCTTTCTTTTGCTCAGTGATGGAGCTACTGAGACTCAGGATTAAACACTTTAAAAATAATAATAATAACTATATTATAGTAATTAGGACTTACTGAATACTTAAAATGTGCCAGCTGTGCACTGCTGGTTTAAACATATTATCTCAATCAATGCTCACAACAACTCTAGGAGGCATTACGTCATTTAACAGATGGCCTCTCTGAGGCACAGAGGAGTTAGGTGACTTGTTCAAGGTCACACAGTTTAGCAAGAATTGGAACCGGAAAAGAATTCAAACTCAGACCGTCTTGCAATAAAACCTGGGAACTTGGCCACTCTCTGCTGAGAAGAGGGTGCTTTGCCAGAGAAGACTCATTCTCACTTTGACTCCCATTCTAGACATGGTCACAGCATTCTCCCTGTGCCGTCTGCTGCCTTACACCTGTATCAAGCTTATATACAAATATATGTGTACATATTCATATGCATGCATACATACATACATGCATATATAATGTAAATTATTCCCCTATGACTCAATAAAGTTATTTTAATTTTGTATTTGGGAAGTCGACTGGTCCATAATTGTTTATGCTTTGCCTGAATCAGACCTCAGGCCAGAGAGCATGGTTTGCTCCTGCTGCAAGGGTGAAGGTACACTGGGAGCCACCAGGGCCACAGAGCAGATCTTAACCAGGGCTTGCACCTGCATTCCCTGTCCCCAGCCCCGGGGGATTGAGAGTCAAGGCCACCATCAGCCTTCTTCCTAGCTCCCTTATTCATCCAGCCACATTATCCCCAAACTGCCGCAGAACTGGCTACCGTGTGGGCATATTTAATCCTGAAGCCAAAGAAGCAATTAGTCCTTTTAAATAATTACTTTTGTGATGACAGCGATACCCACACCATTCTCATTCCTTAATCAAAGTTACCAGCAGGTGAATTCACAGCATTTGCCCTAAGGATGTTGCAACAGCTTACTGACTTCCTGTTTCAGTATGACTGTCGTTTCAAAGGACTACTCCCAAATAAGAGAAAAAAAAAATTCGTGTACATGTGAAAGGCAACTGAATATAATACATACAATGATTTGTGCTTTTACAAATGAATTGAATTGTGAATCAAGCTTGGGGAACGTATTTGATTCTCTTGGGATTACATCACAGATAATTTCATAGCCTTATAATGTGTTTTGAAACAGACATTTTTCACGTTCCCAGGGGCAACATCTGAAGTATTATTGCTGGGGTTTCAAGGGTTTTCATGACCAATAATGCAGCACTGGGAGGCCAAGTCTGGATCCATTATAGGTACACTTTATTGACTGTAAGCCATTTGGAAATATACATAGTATGCTGATCTTTATCAGTCTTGGTGTCAGACCCAGGCTAGGCGGCACATACTGACAGTGGCAGGCACCCAAGTTGATCAAAAGACAAGCTTGCCTAAGATGACCCCCAGAGCCTTTATCAAACCCGTTCAAATATGATAAAGTAAGAATAGGGCAAGCTTCGGATTGTAAAATGTCACAGAGGCTTTTGAGGCCTCAAAGGAAGCTTTGACTCTCCTCTTCTTCCAAACATTTACATCCTCCTGGTTTTGCTTGTTTTCTCTGGGCCTCTGTGGACAACGTACCACTACATTATTTGCCAACTTGAAATAAAATAGGTCCTAATGCTCAGTACCCCCATATTGTTAGATTCAACAATGTTTGGCTACTGAAACCCCAGATCTCTAAACTAAAATCTGTATTTCTGAGAACCTCCCTTAACGAAGTCTTGAACTCTCACCATTGAGATTTTCTGGTCTATATAGACTCACCCACTTGCCTCCCTTCCCTTTCCCACCACAAGATGCCTAACTCCAGGAGATACCAGCCTTGAAAGAACTGTCCATAAATGCAAGCAAGTCCTTATAAAGTTAGAGACAAAAGATTTGATGTAGAGAATTCAACCTCTAATCCATCTGCAGATAACCTACTATTATATTATTTGCCAACTTGAAATAAAACAGGTAATTGCTTAGTTTTATTAATACCAAATGGTCAAATTCAACAGTGACTGGATACTCAAAAGTATGAGTTCTGAAGGCCGAACAGACAAATCTGGCCCCAGAATATAGCGCTTGCAGAGGATCTCTCTGATGGTTACTTCCATCAGCAGGATCTCAAGGCTGGCCAAGCCACCCCTTACCCCATCCCACCCCCATCTCAGTCCTTCAAAATGTTACTTAATTACCCTGGACTTAAGCCCTCATACCGAAGACAATTAGCCTCTCAGCCTTCAGCAGAAAGAAACTATTACCAAGAAATGCTTATCCAGCCATTACAATATTGTCTCAGACCCTCTGTAATTCATACATATTTACCAAGTGTCTACTAGATGCCAGGCGCTTTGCTAGGTGCTGGGGATACAATAGTTAACAAAACATAGACGCTGCCCTACCCTGATGGACTATTCACAAGGACAGGGCTTCCAAAACAATAGTGGCTCCTTCCAAAGTCATCTGAGCTCATTCCCCACCTCCTGTTGTGAATGGAATGGGGCAAGAGCAGAGAGAGCCGGGCAACCCTCTCTGGCATTTGAGAATGACCAACCTTGAAAAGAATTTCAACTAGGCTTAAAAGCGGGACCAATCCTCTTCTCTCCGGCAACCCCATGCCCTTGCCTTCACAGAAAACTCTGACTAGGATGTGGAGTTGGCAGAGAGGATAATGCTTCTGAGTTTCACAAAGCAGCCTGAGCCAAAACCAGTCTCCACTCAGGGCAGAATAAAGCAGTGGGTTGTCTGGATGGTTGAATGTCTCTTTCCGAGACAATGGTGTGTTTATGTGTAGGAGGGTCAGGAGCAGGTTGTTAACATAAAACCCACCTTAAACAGAGCTGTTAATTCAGTTGCTGGCAGGGGCTTCTGTTATCTTCTGAATACCTCCCAGAGGGTATAAGCCCTACCTTTTCATTTGAGTTGGCAGCAGAGTTATTTTTTTGCACCTGTTGCTCTGCTCCGATAACAACGCAGTTAAGCATTGATTTGTAGGAAAATAAACAGAAAAGAGCAAAGAAAGGCATCTGCCCAAACAGCCTGGGCTGGTTTGACTGAGTGTTCATGCCAATTTGTTTTTCCTATAAAAACCAAAGAAAAACCCGCGTTTTCAGTTTGGATGCTACATTTCCACTCCCTCAATATAAAAGGGGGTATCAAATAGGTCAGAGGGAGCTGGCAAGGCTGAGAAGCCAGAAGACATTGTACTTTTCCATTGGCTGGTTCTGTGAGGGCACTCAGGGGTGTCCAAGGTCTGCAAAGTGACATGGCCAGCCTCCAGCCAGCCCAGGTTCAGATCATGAATCAGATTAACAAGGGCAGAGAAAAGACTGCTGGGATACGATCGAAACCAAAACCACACTCTTCCAAATGGTTGACTTCCAAAAGTCAATACGGTTTAGGGAGTAGGTGTAGTCTCTAGGTTACCTCCTAAAGTGGAGGCTCAGTGTATCCAGATCTCAGTCTAGCCTCTCCCCCAGACATCCTACATCCAGCCCTGGGCAAAGAGCACAATTTGAAAACCCCTGGTTCCCGGATCACAGTTTTCCCATCGCGTAAATGAGGCTAGCCACACCTACCTCAAAAGCGAGCTGTGTAGACCCACTCGTCTCCTGCCAAGAGATTTGTGGTCTCAGGTCCCAGGTGGAAAGGGCCTGAGATGTCCTAGATGTGATTTCTGTCCTAATCCAAGCATCATCACATGCTCACTTCTCATTAATTTGTCAATGTCACATGATAAGCTAAGCCCAAAAAGGGCCACAAGGAGCTAAACAAATCGCCCAAATGGAGATCATGAACAACATTAATTAAGCAATGGCATCAGCGCTCAGCCTTCAGCACACACAGTCAGAGGGAGCTTTTGAATATTTCTTTTTGGCCGGGCACAGTGGCTCATGCCTGCAATCCCAGCACTTTGGGAGTCCGAGGCAGGCATATCACTTGAGGTCAGGAGTTCAAGACCAATCTAGTTAATATGGTAAAACCCCGTCTCTACTAAAAATATACAAATTAGCCAGGCATGGTGGCATATGCCTGTAGTCCCAGCTACTTGGGAGGCTGAGGCAGGAGAATCACTTGACCCCAGGAGGTGGAGGTTGCAGTGAGCCAAGATTGTGCCACTGAACTCCCAGCCTGAGCAAGCGAGTGAGACTCCATCTCAAAAATAAAAATAAAAATAAAATAATATAATATCTCTTTTTAAGCTTTGTAGAAGAAAGCACAGTCAAGGCAACATGCAACATTTCCCCAGACAAACACCTTGTCCCAGTTTTCTCCCGGCCGTCGGAGGTTCATTACTACCAGACCACTGGCTTCATGGGGGAGGGGGGCTTACGGCAGTGGGGAATGGCCTCAGAAATGTTGCCTCTCCAGGAGCATTAAGAACTGGGTGTTCCGACAGGGGAGGGATATGGCTGGCTGAGCGTTCCCAGGCATTCTTGTTATGAGCAGCGTAGGGAGTGGAGTGCTTAGAACCAAATCGGGCAGCAGAAAAATAAAAGATTTAACAACACCCTTAGTTGGCTGAAAAATAAATAAGACCAACTGTGCAGGAATGTAGGAAGGGTGGAGGACGGTAAGGGGTGGGGATTGGAGCCAGGGAGGGGTCACGATGGACTAGGACAATGGATTTGACCATGTCAAGAGTCAAGTTTCCTCCTAGGAAAAGACCAAGATGTTCAAGTCAAGGAAAGAGCAACAGCCCCCAGCTCAGAATCTTGAAGATTATATAATTACGAAACAACAACAAAAACTATGACAGTGATAATAGTTCATATTTGAACTAGTTGAGGGTTTAAAATGTGCTAGAAATAGAACTAGTCATTACATGAATTACCTCATTTAATCCTCACAATAACCCTGAATGTTAGTACTAATATTAGCACCATTTTACAGAGAGAGGTTAAGCAACTTTCCTAAAGACATAAAGCTAGCAGATGGACTGGATATATTATAATAAGCGTACGTGGGAAGGGGTGGGGAAAGCAACATAATTCTTTTGAAATTACTTGAAAATGGATCCTTGTGTTTCTAAAGAGAAAGAGGATGTCTGTTAGGACCTTATACTTTTAATTTCAAAGTTGAGATCCTTTAAGCACGATTCCCACAACTTTTTCCCCCAAATGTAAACAGGAGACATATTGATCATCCTTGTGCCCTAATATGGAAGCTCCCTTTCAGTGCAAATCAGTCTGGATGCTACAGAAACACCAGTTCACAGCCACTCAAACCCATCTATCAGAACTTCAGTCTGGCTTCCCGTTGGAGGCCCCAGATTGACTAAGGGGTTAGGATTGGCTACCTGAAGCCACCTCAGACTTATTAGTCATGATAAAAGAGCAGTAATAACAGCAAGAAAAAAAAAACTTGGAAAATGAAGGGTGAATTATGGCTCTTTTGGAAGAGCACCTGATGTCTTAGCCATCACAGATTGGTCCTGATGACAGGCTTGCTTGTGTTATGAACATCACTGACTGACCAGAGAAAGACCATGAATATGTTATTGGGGGAGCCTGAATTCCATCCCTCAGACAAAGAAATCGAGGAAAAGTCTTCCCCTCTTCCATCATCACTACGTCCGCATCCGTTTTGAACTTTGGAACAGTCTATAAAAACTTAGCCCTAAAACACCAACAGAACTTCATGAGAATTATTTCATTAGCATCCTTGCAGCATAAGAAGCAAATAACATCTGAATTTTCTCACAAATTAGATGACCTTTTCTTTAGAAGAAGTAAAGTTTCCTTTTATAGAGATAATCATTCAATAGCAGGAAAGCTGAGTTTGTTTTTAGAGCCTTCCTATGAGAATACTAGACTCGTGGCACACCAGGTCTCATTTTTCCTTCCAGAACAGACTTTATTCTGTTTCTCCTGGCTCACTGGTTTATGTAGCAAGCCCTCTGGAAAATAAAATCATGAAAACCCCACCAGTATTGCCAGCAACTCCCTACCAGAAAGGTTTTTCAAGGGATTAAATCCCTTTCAGCCAATTATTCAGCCATCCTTCCAGTTGTTTGGAGGAAACCTTTGGAGCTCAAACAAAACTGGAAAACTCACTAACTCAAAAACGATATTCTCCCTCCTCAACAGGCCATAGCTTTCCACCAGAGGTTGCGTAGCTGAGCCTGGTGAAAATGAGGAGGGGGCTCTCTGTAGCAGCTTCCCAGACTCCCAGTCTCAGGAGTTGTCATACATTCCATTTCACCATAACCAGAGGCCGGACCAGCTACATCATTTGCAGAGCTCAGTGTAAAAGGAACATGCAGGGCCCTTTGTTCAAAACTTACGAAGAATTTCAAGATGGCAACAGCAGAGCCTTAAACCAAACATGGAACCTTTCTAAGCGTGGGGCCCTGTGGAACTGCACAAGTTGCCTACTCGTGACATCAGCCATCTCCAAGGGGTCAGTCCCCACTTTTGCCTTCACCTGTACCCATGTTTCATTACCATGGGTGGGCAGGGGATCTCTTCTGTCTTTGTTCCATGCACTACCTCCTGAGGTTGTTGGGAGGATTAAACTAAACATGACATTGAACAGGACTGTAACAACCTGGCTTACAGCAGACACTCAACAAATTACCATTATCATTCTTATTATCATCTTCACTATGCCAAAGTCCCTTCACAACTCCAAGGCTACCCATAGGCAGGAACATATGGGAAGATCATATTCCCCTTTTGGCAGAGAACATCTATCAACTGCTGCTGTTCAGAAGTCATTTCGTTAGTCGTGTGTGAGAGAATGCTATAAATGAGGTGTTCTTAACCTTTCATCTGTACGATGGATCTGTTTTGTAATCTAGTAAGGCCTACAGGCCTCTTCTCAAAATAATATTTTTACATGACAAAGTAAAATATTATAAGATTTTTAAAAAATTTATATTAAAAGACAATGTCAAAATACTTTTTAAAATAAATGTGTGATATCATATTATGTTGGTGCAAAAGTAATTGCAGGGTTTTTTTTGTTTTTTGTTTGTTTGTTTGTTTTGAGACAGAGTCTCACTCTGTTGTCCAGGCTAGAGTGCAGTGGTGTGATCTTGGCTCACTGCAGCCTCTGCCTCCCGGGTTCAAATAATTCTCCTGCCTCAGCCTCCTGAGTAGCTGGGATTACAGGTGTGTGCTACCACCCCTGTATTTTTATTAGAGATAGGGTTTTGCCATGTTGGCCAGACTGGCTGTTTTTGTAATTACTTTTAATGGCAAGAACCACAATTACTTTTGCACCAAGCTGATAACAATACATGTGCTTCTTTGTTAATACATTAAATAAGAATATCTACCTAGTGCAGATCTAACTTGATATCAAATACCCACATTTTGTGATATATGTAATAGGTGTAATAAGATATGAAAATGTGATTTATCCTGGTGACAGTTACAGTTGCAGCTAATACTACCATGGAGTTTTGCCTACATTCATATTGAAAGAAAATGTTAAATTCTAGTTAGAGATTATTGAAAATAAAGACAATTTTTTTTTACATCCAAGTTCACAGAAACCCTGAATTTACCCTTGGACCCCAGGTTAGGGATCCTTGCTGTTTTACTAATAACAAGAACTACTTGTTCAATTCAAATAGCCTCTAGAAACCACATTTGCATGACCAGAAACCTCATTTGAATAATTTACCAAGAGGTAGACCCCAGAGTGTCTGGGCAAAAGAAGTAAGTAGAATTTTTTTCCCCAAAGCCTCTAGAATGCCCAAGATTCATGACCTCAGCATCAGTGGTCAGTAGACATCTGGAGACGTGATCAAGAATTTTAGGGGTGGGCAATGGTATACTCACTCCTAAAAGCTAATCATGTGAACTGCCTGGAGGGGAATCAGTATTTTCTGCAGGTCGCTACTTGCCAGGCATCAGGACACAAGAAAAGGAATGTGCTGTGTTCCCAATCACCCCAGGTCACCCCAGGTCTCCCAGGACCTCCTTGATTGTGGTTTGCAGCTGACTCAAAACAAGGTTCAATTTGGAGGTCCCCCCTTAATATGGTTCATGCATCTCCTTGCTACCCGTCTTCCCAGTAAAAACCATATTGCATTTCTTTCCCAAGGTCACAGTGAAGAACCAATGTCGATCACCACACACACACACACACACACACACACACAAAACCCCCAATCCCAGAATTTAATACATATTCACTCTGACCCAACAGAAACTCACTGAAAACACCCAAATTGAAGATTTCCCTTGATGTTCATTCCACAAATTACTAATTATTTACTCACAGCTTTTGTTCAGGTGCTTTCACATTCTTTGTTAATTTAATCCTTACAACAGCCCAATGCAGTAGATGTTATTAACTCCATTTTCCAGATGAGAAAACTTAGATGCTAGAGCTTATATAACTCGCTCAAAGTCATTCAACTACCCAGTGGTAGAGTCCAACTTGAACTCAGGTGTCTGAACTCTAAGTCCGGTGTTCTTCACACCACATCTCAGCAGCTTCCAAGCCATAAAATCTCTTAGCCTCCCACCCCTTCAGATACACATGCAGTCAAATTTTACTCCATCAGCATTCCTTGACCCACAGCCTTCTGCCTAGTGGAATTAAGATGACTAAAAGGTGAACTAGCTGCACTCTAATTTTCTAAGTGGGCATGATCAAGACAGAGGCTGAATTTAGAGTCAGATCTGGAGTACACTGCAAAGACAAAGCAAGTCTTATCATTAGTCAGCCTCATGACAAGACTGAAAATTGCTCTCATCTTTCAGACTCTGCTCACCTTATTGTCCAGAATATATCATCAGCCCTGCTGAGGAGATTTTTTTTAAGGTTCCTAAGAAGAAGCCTGGAATAACCTCCACAAGATGACCATATTCTCCAGTCTCCATTGCTCTATTCAAAAAGTAGAAGACTCTCTTCTTGTTCCACGAAAAGCTCAACAGACTTTTGGGGGACGTTGTACCAGGCTGAGAAAGGGCTGGATGGGCAACTGAAATGTTTTGAAGCCACAGTTGGGCCAACAAGAGCCCAGCCCCCAAGATTATTTATTGTGCTTCTGTGATAGAAAGTGGGGTGGAAAAGCAGCTATGAAATTTTATGTTCATAACTGCAACAACATCAAAGAAAAAGGACACTAAGACAGGGTCATACAAAGGTAAAAATAAGTTTTTATGATAAAATGGCAGAGTTAATGAGGTGGTCTGTTAGTCTAAAAATCCAACTATTATAATAGGCATTTTGGTTTCTTTTTATTTTTGGCTTTGTTTTAATCAGAAAGCACATTTTGTATGCAACTATACTGGCCATATTTTAAATAAGTAGGCAAGTACCCCTAATAACAACTAAGATGCTAAAAAAACAAAACAAACAAAAAAAAAGAAGGGAGGAAGGCTCCCAGAGGCCAGGGTGTGTGGCAAGATCAGAGGAGGAGAGATAATGCAGACCAATTGACCAGAACAAGGGGCCCGGCCCCGTAAAACAAACCAAAGACAGAATGCGGTTAGGTGCTTGTGAAATAAGTTTTCATAGGAGTATTTTACAGGGTGTCTCTTTTAAAACAAGGTCAATTAAAACCCTAGGACCCTCTTTAAATGGGCCACCCTGCTTGGCCCTGTTGCAAGTTCTGGTTTCTCCAGATACAAGGTTGAGGCTTTCTGGGCACGTCAGGGTCTCCAGGTTAGGCTGCTCGGTGGTTGGGGCAGCCACAGGGTCTTCCTCTAGGAGAAGTGAGTCCACATGCGTTCGATCTACTCAGTAAGTCATGGATAATCAGTCAAGCAAGTTCATCAGTACCACAGAAACTCAGTAGACTCCACTAGTGCCTAAATGTCCATTTTCTGGCAGGCTGCTTTGGCGTTTTATAGAAGACACCAGTAGAGCACCTGCCCCCGTGCATAGACTGTTCCCTGCCATCACAAAACAGTCTGTTTCATCCACTTCTACATTCCCACCAGCTTGAGACACATGAGGCAAATTGACAAAGCTGGGATGTTGTCATGGGAGTGGATTCTAACATCCTTAATAAAGGCTCCAGGTGTCAGGTCTTAGTACCTCCACTAGGTATAGACTTTAGCCAAAATTCTGAAGGCCCTAAAGAATCCATTTAAAGGGCTCTTGCTAATCTTTCCTGCCTCATCCTTAGAAGGCTTCTCCCACCTGTTCTCAGCTCTCACAGATTCGTGCTCATCCTGCTGATCCCCAGGCACTCCCACCACCCCCAATCATCACAGCCACAGAATCTGAGGGTTAAAATGGATCTTAAAGATGGTCAGGTTCAAACCCTTTTGTCTAGAGGAGGAAATTAAAGCCTGGCAAAGGGGAATGTGTGCTCTGGACCACACAGCTCTGCCAGTGCTAGAAGACCAGGTCCCTAGACTGCCATCCAGCACACCACCTCACATCCCGCCTTCCCTGCACTGTGCTCCCATCACTCCAAAGCTGGAGTTCAAAATTCTTCAGGAAAGACTCTTAAAGAAGTATTTCCACCCCCCTCTGAAGAATAATAAACATTTTAGCAAATAACTCTGAGGGACCCCTGGAAATTTCTACTTCAGCACATCCTGGTTTCCAGACATCAGTGCCATTTGGCTTGAAACTGTGTCCCACCCTAAGAATAGCTGTGGTGAGGAGCCATTCTCCTCACTGCAGTGTGTGTTTCCTGCACAGCTTAGTAGCTTGGCCCTTTG
This sequence comes from Symphalangus syndactylus, assembly GCF_028878055.3. NCBI lineage: Eukaryota > Metazoa > Chordata > Mammalia > Primates > Hylobatidae > Symphalangus > Symphalangus syndactylus. The sequence goes on from NC_072428.2 coordinate 21,671,851, forward strand.
AAACCCCATTCAATTTAAGTAAACACGTTTTTAATAACAGCACGATTGTTTGCTCTTTAAAACAAATCTATTATTTTAAAATCATATTCTTAAAAAATTAGATATGAAAAATGTCAAATAAAGTTAATTATCTATGCCCTCCTTTCAGTTATACAGCAAGAGATTTAAGAGAACCTGGGCAAGGTGTGGCTGCCCTCCTGCCTCTGTCTTCAGATGGCAATCCCCACCGCAGACCCGGCTTACCCAAGCTGAAAGCCACAGCACCCCGTTCGGTTTCCCAGTAACAAAGGCAGGGTGAGAATGTGGTCTCTAGACACCCAGGCTGCAGTGGAGCCAATGCCTCCCAACCAGGGCCCCACCCACAACAGAAATGAGTGTCACATCAACTCTACCAGACAGCGATCTTAACAAGAGAAATGGGCTGAAACGGCAGCAAAATGGTATCCCTGAAAATCAGGTTCAAGCTTTAGATTGACTTCCTTAAAACCACAACATTGCTTCTCAAGTGTGTTAGCAGATTCTGCCATGGGATTCTTGCTCGCCACCCCACCCCCTAACGCAGAGGTCTTCGTAAATCACATCTGTATGAAAGGGCATAGAGATGACTCCATCTGGAGGAAGGGAGAAAAGACAGTAACTTCTCAATAATTTGTATAAGCTTCTATGTCTGTGTTTGATACTGTGACATGAAGCAGGGGTCTTGCCCTGGCCTTTCAGAAAAGCAAGATGGTCTAATGATCACAACCCAGTGCTCAAATCCCCAAATTTGTGGAGATTGGGTGGGGCAGGGGCGTGGGAAAGATATGGAGGAAATAAAATATCACAAGATTCCAGAAAGCGAAATTCTACTTCCTCAGAAGTGAACTTTGGCCAAAAGCACTCACGTTCTGACCGGAGACCCGATAGGAGTTCCTTCCAGTTTCCAATTCGCTAATTGAATGCAACCTAGTAAACCTTTTAACCTCTCAGTTTCCATTTTGTCTCATACCTTCAAGGAGTCAGAAAGATATTGAAAGAATATCAGGGTAAAGTTGGTCAATTAATGGGAGCATTTAGGGTACCCATAAACATGGAATCAGAGTGGGAATGTAGGGCTTTCCTGACGTCCACAAAAGCCAAAGATACTTCCATTGGGATATCACGATAGACTAATAGATTAAAAATGAAAACAATACGGCTAGGCACGGTGGCTGAAGCCTATAATCCCAGCACTTTGGGAAGCTGAGGCAGATGGATCACCTGAGATCAGGAGTTCAAAACCAACCTGACTGACATGGTAAACCCCGTCTCTACTAAAAATACGAAACTTAACTTGGCATAGTGGCGAGCACATGCAATCCCAGCTACTCGGGAGGCTGAGTTGGGAGAATCACTTGAACCTAGGAGGCAGAGGTTGCAGTGAGCCAAGATCACGCCACTGCACTCCAGGCTGGGCGACGGAGAAAGACTCCGTCTCAAAAAAAAAAAAAAAAGACTGTTTGAATTTAACAAATAGGTGCTTTTTAACCAAAAAAAGAACAAATACAATTGAATTCGAGCCTTTTCATAGCAAATGAGGCCTGAATCAAACATGTCACCCTACCCACACTACCTTGAAAGGTCTTGATGAAGGCTACCATCTTGTGCGGTCATGTAAGAGAACTTACAGCACAGCTATTCCCTCAAAGTGACTTTCATTTAAAATGCCTCTGTAAAATATTTTGGAAACGTGGTGAAGTATTGTCTCCATCACATGTATTATTTTTTCAAGTTCAACTATAGACCTCCAAATGACTCCTAATTCACATTCCATCATGGTTTTTAAATACCATTAGTCATTTGTGTGAAAATGGTGTTGTCTACATGACTCCATATTATAAGAAGATGGAACTGGTGAGTTATTTCATCGTCCCAGAATTTTAGGTCACAAAAAGAGGAAAAGTGGATCCTCTGCAAACTCCAAATGCAGCTATTAAAGTCATCCTTAAAATCTCTTAAGAGCCTTTTCTGATATTATCTCCTAGCCATGAAATTCTTCCTAATAACGTATCTTCTTCTTTTCTGTTAGAAATAAATTTTTCCCCCGACCCCAGTGGAATTAACACACAGCCACACAGAATCTCTAATTGCCCTTTTACACATTGAAAGACTATCTGAACACATCTTTACCTCCATGGCTGCAGAACCAACTCCTGAATTAGACTTCAATCAGTAAGTTCTTGGAATCCATTCACTCACTTTCTCCCTGTTACCAACGTGAGTGCAGATAACCAGCAGAGACACCTGCAAACTTGAACTCAGAAGCATACACTCTCCATCTTAAAAACACACACTCCCACCATCCTGGGAGCATGGTAAATCAGAAAAGATGGATGGTGAAAATATCGCTTTCTCACCTTAGCCTGATATTTACCAACAAGAAGTTAATTTCCCACTGTTCCCAGATTAGTCCACACTGGGGCTAACACTTCTCCACAATGTCCAAGCAAAATCGAAAGAATCCCTGTCTCAGAAGGCATTTGTTGCTGCTGAGTCACAACTGCCTGTCTGATCATAGTCTCCCAAAATGGAGTAAACAAAGGGTTAGTTTGTCCCCTTGTTATACAGTGAAGCCCTTTGCCAAAACTGATTTTTGTGTTTTCTGGACAAAATGGAGTAAACAAAGGGTTAGTTTGTAAACAAGGGGTTAGTTTGTCCCCTTATTATACAGTGAAGCCCCTTGCCAAATTTGATTTTTGCTTTTTCTGAATTTTTGTTTTTGTAGATATTCAGCTCTCCCCAATACCTCTGCCTGCCTTGGCTGCCTGGCCACTTTTTCCAGTGCGATCGTGTATGTTCTTGCCTATTTCTAGCCATTTTCCAGTCCTGGAGCATATTAAAAACAAATTGGCCTTTCCATATAGCTCATGAGTCAGAAAAATTACCAGCAGAAGACATCTCTAGAAAGCAAGACCATGTACTCTGAGCCCTAACAGCTACTTAGCCAACCAGTTCTTCTCTGAGCTATATCAGAGCCACCTATCTCTAGCTGCCTATTTGTTCCAGAAGAATTCAACCCAGGGGAATGGTTCTGCCACCCAGGCGTAGGGAAACGAAGGGACTTTTAAATTCACAGAGATTAGAAGTCCAGAGAATGCAGGAAATTCACAGATAATATCCAAGGTAGCCAACCTGCCCTCCAAAATAAAATTCTGATTTGACCCAGTGAGGTAAGCCCAGGTAAGGTGAGCTTCACTTCCTGCCAGCCGTCTCCAAGAGTCTGTTCTAGTTTCATCTGTCCGGTTTAAAGCAGGCTTCTCTTTCCACTCAGGTGTTTGGATTCCAGATTCAAAAGAAATTTTAAAAATCAGGACTTACCTCATTTACCTAAAGATTCTGGGTGGGAAATCCAATAGCTGTGGCTGATGGAGGGGAGGGAGCAGGCTGCAATCTCACCAGCTCCTATAGGGATGGGGCACCACGGGCGTTATCAAGTCTGAGCCCTCATCAGAGTGAAGATAAATGCATATAACAATAATTTTAAATCATTTTGTAGGATGTTAAGCAATAAGCCACCAACCGGGAATTCCCTAAGTCACTTCCCCCTCTTCTGATTGGCTACCCAGCCCTTTAAAAAAATAAAATAAAGGATTACAAACATTGGCTCATTTGCATTTGGCCAACTCACACGTTAGTGTTCAAACAAAACAGGTCTAACCAGGTAATGCCTGTGTCTCAAGAACAGAGAGACAACCTGTTAATAGATGAGGAATTGATTTGGTGGTGACTGTTCTTTTCAGCTCAGAGGCTGTTTCAGGTGAAAAGCACCCTGCTCACCAAAGACACCATCAGGAAGAGGGAATGTAAAAGCAAAGTGAGTAGAAGTCCAAATCTGGAGGAGATGATGGTATAGGGGGGCCCTCTTGAGCACTTGTCTCATTTATTAGTCTGTATTTAGTCCACCTTGCTTTGGCATCAAGATCTTTGCCCTAGCTGTATAAGTACCAGGCTCTGAAGGGGCTCCCAGCAAGTTCTCTGTCCAGGCACCATGACTGCCTTCTTGACAGAGACTCTTGGCAATTCAATGGACTTTGAAAAGCCTATCTCCCCTGGCCCCAGGTAAGAGCCTTGAGAGGTTTGAAAGGGAAGGTCCTGGGAGGGAGGGTCCCTTATGAGGAGATGCTCAGGTCAAGCAGTCAACTCTCAAATACGCAAGAGCTGATTATCCAGTTGGTGGATTATCTAGGTTCTTCACTTCCTCTTGACACTTACATGATCTTTTTTAAAAGGTATATTGACACTCCCTATAGGAGTTAGAGACGAGAAGACCAAAATGCTGAAACTGGAAATAAAAAAGCACAGTTTGGACAAGAAGAAGGTGGAATATTAGGGAGGATCTACGAATTCAAATACCCATGCAACCTCTATTCCCTTGGGCCAAGGGACCTGTACCTGCTTCACTGGGTCACAAATGTACCTTCTCCCATAGGGGTGAATGACTGCTCCTAATAAAGAAAAATACCATCCCCCAACCATTAATTTTCTCTGCTGAACCTTCCAGGACACTGGCCTGTCATGAGCGAAGTGTCTAAGCACATTTCTTTGACTCAACAGGCCTCCCTTTTGTGGGAGAGGGAAGGGAAGTTGAGATTTGGCAGAGATAAAGATTTTGTGATCAAAACCAAGAAGTTCTTTGTGTTAAAAAGAAAAAAATAGGGTCTGCTTATGGTCAAAGGCTGACCAAATAGAATAAAAACTGGTTATTATATTAAGGGGGAACAGTGAGTGTGCAGTAGTATTAGTCTTTTCTTACTTATTTTTTCTAGTTTCTGAAAGTGTAAGAGACTCAGTGGGAGAACAAGGGTGGACTTGGGAAGGTCTTGGAAGCTGGGCAGGTCTTGAAGAAGGGCTTGAGGCTTTGGGCAGTGCAGTTTAGGGGAGTTCTAACAAACCCCTCTGCCTCCCTAACCTGCCCCAGACATTCCCACCCTTCCCTACTGTTCAACCCTGTGAACTTGCCAAGGGCCCTGTGAAAATGCAGATGTAAACCCCACCCCATATACGCACTGATAAAAACAACAAATGTCATTATTGCCCATTATCACATTAGCTCCAATTAGTCTATCAGTTCCAGATCTGAGAGCAGGGCCCTGAGGGAATGGCCTGCTGGAGTTTTGCTTGAGAGACAAATCAGGCACAACCTGAAGTAACTACATTCCACCCACTGCAGGGCATTTGTGTGTGGTGATGGTGAAGGGGGGTGGGTGGGGGGGCACACGTGAGAAAAGGGAAGCATTAGTGCTACAGCCCATGGGACTCCAGGGAAACAAACTTGGCCTTCTTTACACCGTTGCCTGAGATTAACCTGAGACAGCAGGGTGGGAGTAGAAGGGGTAGGGTTGTGTGGTCAAGAGGTAGTAAACTTCAAATGCAACCCCAAAAGTGATGTGGCTCTCTGACCCAGTCCCAATCACCTTTAATTATAGGCCCTTTAATTTATAGCTGAAGAATTCCGGTTAAATCTCCATTTCTTTATCCACTTGTATTTAGTCCATTTTAGATTGGAGGACTACTGAGAAGAGTCATATTGGGGTAGTAATGGTGGGAGGGGAGGGAAAGATGTCACCTCATACTCACAAGCCACTTTATTTGTGGAGATTTTTTTGTAAATAAAGTACCTAGAAGTGTGCCTGCTACTTAGTGGGCACTTATTAAGTATTGATTCTTCTTTTTACTTGGATCTTAGTTGAACCTTCCAGAAGAAAAACAAAAATGAAAACAATACCCCTCACCCCAACCTAAAAAAAAAACACAAAAAAGCTAGAATTGCAGGTATATTGTGTCCATAGGGAAAGTCCTTTGGAGTTTGAGGTCTTTCACCCTACTGCCAACTTCAACAAGACAGTACTGGCGATAAAAAGATAGATGATAGATGATAGATAGATAGATGATAGATGATAGATAGATAGATAGATAGATAGATAGATAGATAGATAGATAGATGATAGATAGATAGATAATGATAGATAGATAGATGATAGATAGATGATAGATAGATAGATAGATAATAGATAGATTAGATAGATAGATAGATAGATAGATAGATAGATAGATAGATAGATAATGATGGGATGAGATGGATGTCTCAAGGCCTTCTACTACAAGTCTCAGATACATCAAGTATGTCCTTTATGGATAAGAAGTTTAAAGTGTGATCACAAAATCATCAAACACAGCAGATCCTTTATATGGACACATTGTAAGTTCTCAAGGAGGACTCTGGCAAGAGAGACCTCCAACACTTGTTCTGTGCTCCTGAATTCTCTGGGGGAGCTGATAAAGACATAGCAAAATGAACGGAGTGATAAACAAAGCTGATTGTCTTTTTTCTGTGGATGGGAAGAATCAAGAGAGAGAGGCCAAGCAGCTTGCCCTCAAATCAACTGAAACAAACTCTAGAAACCCAATTACTCCGCATAGAAATCTTCCCGGTCATCCCTACAGGTCAAGGCCTTATCACTGTCTCCAACCTGTGCACAGACACGGAGCCTTTGAGTCGAGTCCTGTTCTGGTCCCCACAGAGGAAAAGGGGAACAGAGCAAAGCAAACCAGGTTGTGTGTGGTGGCCTGGAGACTGGGAGGTCAGTCAGGTTGTCTCCTAGAATATCCATACTGTAAAACCAAAAACCCGAGGGATCTTAATTCCCAAATCAAGGCCAGGACAAAGAATCTCTTCAAGCCAAGTATCAAGCCTTAAGAAATCTGAGTCTTAACACCAACACAGGCTGTGACTACAAGATTAATGGGAGCTGTGTGCTTGCTTTGCAAGAAAGAGGATGCTCACATACTTTACACAATACCTTTTAACTAGAGGGCCTATATTTATTTTTGAAAGCAAGTGTGTGTTTGTATATATTTCTGTCTATCATCTCCTCCTAATGACGTGGTGTTACCTCCAGGGCAGAACATGGCATCTATTTAGTGAAAGCCATACAAGAATATTAATGTAAGACCAATGGGAAGAAGAAACTCCTTCTGGTCTTGTGAAACTTATGGGGAGGGGGAATTAAATCGAGCAGAATATGATCATTTATTATACTGGTTACAGTCAAATAAGCAACAGAATTAGTAAGTATCATTTTGCCTCTTAATGCTACTCCCCTCTAAAGGTCACATTTCCCAAATCTTTTGGTTTTGGATTAGATGAGGTTCCTGGGGATCTTCATTATCCTCTAAGGACAAGCTTCACGGTCTCCGAAGGGGGCACTTGAGTTCTGTTTGGGAGGTCACACATTGACAGTTGTTCTAACAGGTTGATGTGAAACACACCAGTCATGCCTCCTGCCATTACGTCTGTGTGCCTGCATTCTGAGCAAATCCTGGCCCAATGGCATGCGCCACTGGCGTGCCAAGGTGGGGGCCACTTTGGTGCTGGAGGAGGGGAGAGTGGCTCACTCTTCCTGAGAAGAATGACCCACTGCGTACACACACAGTTGCATGCCCACACACATACACACACAAAACTCAGGCATCTGAACATGTTGCTAAACTTACCCAAGCACCAAGGATGAATTTTCTGGACTCCTCCTTCATATTTTAATTATTCTCAAGACACCTCCATTCTTGCCTAAACTAATTTTCCCCTGCCCTGTTCCTTTGGCCTCGCTTGTATTTTATTAATCTCTTTCTGGCCTTATCCTTCCCCACAAATAGCTTTACACCATTCCCTGACTTAAAGCCAACCTCACTGCTATGATAAGCATTTTGGTTCTTGAATCCAACTGTCTTAGTTTCTTCACAGTATTTCCATCAGGGTCTTCAAGAAGGCTCATTTCTCAGTCTCAGAAAGGGAGGGAAGATCATGAAAAAGGTGGCCATTTTCAGGCAACCTTCCTGTGGCCAGAATTTCTTCTTTTTTGTATGAGGAAGATTTCTTTATAAGTATAGCACTTAGGATGTTTTGTTTGTTTTTCCAGGTATTATTCTTTTTATATTGACAAATAAAATTTGTATATATTTATGGAGTAAAACATGACATTCTGACATGTCATATATATGTGTGTATATATATATATACATATACATATATACACACACACACACACACACACACATTGTGGAATGGCTAAATTGAGCTAATTAACATGGGCATTACCTCACATACTTGCCATTTTTGCGTGTGGTGAAAACACAATCTATTCTCTTAGCAATTTGCAAATACATGATACATCGTTATTGACTATATTCACCATGCTGTACAATTAGATAGCAATTGTTTTAACATAAGAACTCTTTTTCTACTACCATGGAATCCCAAAATATAAAAGAGATTAAAGAAATGCAGCCATATATGGACCGGAGGTAGGGCAGCTACAGCCCCACCCCCTTGTTTTCCCTTCCCTACCCTCACAGGCATCCAGCCTTCTCTGCTATATAGTTCTCCCTGCTGTGTCCTTTCTAAGCTAATGGAGCATCCAAATTACCTTTACAAATTCAGACTCCTGAGTTCCTCCACATGTCTACCAAATCAGCAAACACCTCCAAGGGTGAGGTGATAGTGGAGAAAACCATCCGTTTTGCATTCCTCATTTTCCATTCATATTTAGTAGGCTCCCACATTGTTCTACAGATGATCAACCAGAGAACTCACTCAAGAAGATATTTTGGTAGAGCCAACCTTGGGTAAAGGTCTCAGGGCCTGGCCTCTTTCACCCAGGAACCATGAGAGACAGCAAACTCTCAGGCCCAAGTAGAAAATGTATAAAATCTCCATCCAGATGCCTAATTATTTGGGATAACCTGTGGCGTCTCAGAGCCTATTCCAACAGACTTAGAAAAGCAAGGTGGCTCTGCTCATCAGAAGCAGCCTGGTGTGGTGAAAAGGACATCGTTTTTAAAGCCAGACAGCCTAGGACAACTTTGCCATATTTGCTCAAACTTTAGGTCTCAGTTTCCCTATCTGTTTATTGGGGATATTAACATACTCAGTGAGCTGTTTGGGGGGTTAAACAAGAAATAGTACAAAGCATTAGGAGATTGCATGGCACTTGGTGGGCTCTCTGGAAATGCTTATTTACTCCCTCCACTAAGTGTAGAGCTTGAACTCCAATACCTCCACCTTAGCAAGGAATGAAGTTTCATATGAGTGGCCAGAGAACTAACCCTCCACGTTTCTAAGAAAAAGTAGAAGAGGCCAGGCACAGTGGCGCGGCATCCTGTTATCCCAGCACTTTGGGAGGCTGAGGTGGGTGGATCGCCTGAGGTCAGAAGTTCAAGACCAGCCTGGCCAACATGGTGAAACCCCATCTCTCCTAAAAATACAAAAATTAGCTGGGCATGGTGGCAGGCACCTGTAATCCCAGGTACTCGAGAGGCTGAGGCAGGAGAATCGCTTGAACCTGGGAGGTGGAGGTTGCAGTGAGCCAAGATCATGCCATCGTACTCTAGTCTGGGCAACAAGAGTGAAACTCCATCTCAAAAAGAAAGAAAGAAAAGAAAACAAAAGAAAAAAGAAAAGGAAAAAGTAAGAGAAGCAGGTGAAGCTGGAATGGCATAGAAAAAAAGAAACAGAATACTGACTATTCATATTCGTTAAGTTTTAATCTTGTCCCAGTGACTAGACTAGGAATTTAACTTGCATTACTTCATTCAAGCCTTACAAAAACTCCATCAGACAGGTACTATTCATTTTCTCACTTTACAGATGAGAAAACCGAGCCTCATGAGCCTGATAAGTTAACACGGCCAAGGTTGCACAGTAAATAAGACAAGTAGCTGGAGCTCAGACCAGACAGCGTCATTGCAAAACAAGATCTCTTAACCACAATCCCCTCCAGAAAAGAGAGGCTTAGCAGCTGGCTGAAATTTGAATTACAAGATCTTACATAGACATGGGAAGTCAAGCTCAGTTCTGGAATGCAATTGGAAATGTGACTGTTTCTCAGCAGAGCGAGATTGGAAAGTTGAAATGAAAAAAAAAGTATAAAATATACAAACAGGTTTGGATCTTATAGAACAATGTTTAGCCCCTGCCCTTCAGAACCAAATGTTTAAAAAGCCAAATGCTCAGAATAAGAATTGAGGGGAAATCCATTGGAAAAGTTGTGACTTGGTCTTGCCTGGGAAGTCATGAGGCTCTTGTGATACAAAGGTCACTCTGCCACCCACCAGGTTTAATAGCACTGAGCAAGCTAAACACCCCAGGGAGATCCTTAGGCATTTGGATCCAGAAATAGAGCAAAGAGTTGCTGTGATAACAAAGGCATTAAATATGAAGGTCAAGGGCAGTAGTGAAACCTAATTGGGGTGAGGGTCACTATCAGTTTCTCCATCCTCATTCTTCATATGCAATTGAGAGTGTATCAAAGTAGTATAAAATCAACCAGACTGCTGCCCATAACGCCTTTCAGATAGAAAGCAGGAGATCCAGACCAGTGCCTTTCAGATAGAAAGCAGGAGATCCAGACCTGCTCATGCCCATGAAAGAATGCATCTACAAACCTCCTGGAAGTGATATCGGAGAGTTGACAGCACATCCATTGCAACTATGCAAAAAGACTCATTTGTATAAATTACCCATTCAGTTCATTCAAAACATATGCATCTGCACACTGGTGGAATGTCAGAAAAGAAGCCCTTGGAATTATTTCTGAATAATTTCATACTTGGGGGAAATTCAGATGAAATCTTCCAATATGTGTCATGGCATGTCTATGACTTTTGTCCCCTCTCTCTCCCCCACCCCTATTCTTAGCAATCACATGTGAGTCCAGGGTTTGGAATTAGTCAATCTGTCTTCCTGGACAAGGAAAGTATGCCAAAAAGTCCTATTTTGAGACTTATTTTCTTTTATGACAAGGCCCTAGGAAAGTTTGATGAGAATTTTGATTTAAGTTTAGAGGTTAATAGCTCCGAAATTCTGAGAACCAAAAAGTATTATGTAGGCGGGTGTACAGTAAAACTGAAATAAGGAAGTCTTCTGCAAACTGAGCCAAATATCTGCACAGTCAGTGCATCTGAAAACTTTTCGTGTGAGGATAGCCCTGCTGTGAAACAAACCAACCACACTCGGCTCACTTCCTTACAGTGGAAACATGGAGGCTATTAAGCTTGGTTATGCTGGAAAGAACGGGGTAAGGAGAGCAAGGGGAAACAGACGTCTCTGACAAGGGGAGTGGGAGAGAAGGGCATGCCTGGCTTGCTGTGGACTTTGTCGATTAATGCCAAAAATACTTTAAAGTCTTCTTAAGGTTTATGATCCTCAAATTCATCAGTCTGTGGCTCTCCAGGAGTTGCCAGAACCACCAGGGCAGAAAACCTCAGGGAGTCCCACTTTAGATCTCACAATTGTGTATGGTTGTGGTGGGGGATGGTGCTCTTGGCAAACATCTGATTTTTGCAAATCCATTTTCTTTCCAGCTTGGCAGGTCACGTTAACTTGGAAGTTCAATGCCCAGCTGGGAATAATATGCTTGTTAGGGGATGGGCCAATGGTCTGTGAACTTGAGCCTTGGCTGGGGGTAACATTCTTTGCACAACCAGGTAAAACAAGCCTGGAAAGCCACAGCATCATGCCAGTGCAGGCATCATTGCCAGGCACCCAGACCCACTGGGGGTCACTGCACGGCCCACGGCCTTACTCAGAGTAGACTTGTTTACTCTTTGAACTGCAATCCCTCCCATTCCTCAGAGATGTTGGCAGCGAGCATGGGGGAGAAGGCAGAGTTGCTGGGAAAGAGGGCAAAGTGAGACCAAGAAGAGAAAAGACAGAGAGAGAGAGAGAGCAGTTCTTGCATATTTCATCCTGATGACCATAGAGAGACTTTGAAATGCCCCCCAAAACTTGCGTTGATCATATTTCTTACCATGTTAGTCACAATTGTGCCAAAATTTTATGCACATATCTTCCACTCAGTACTTCCTCACGTGTGTAGTCTTCTCAAAAAGCAACTGAATCATTTCTTCTTGCAAAAATCTTTGTCGGTTCCCCCAGTTGCTGGAGCGTGGTCCTCAGAGGGAAGTATACCTACCTCATGTGGTAGGCAAGATGATTCTAAGTTCAAATCATAATTTTTATTTTAACAGCCATGTGTGTTTGATATGAAAACAAATGTAAAGTTAAAAAGTAAGTCACTTGAAGGAAAAGTATTAAATAAGTAATATAGGTAGTTACACAGTCATGGCAAATATGGTGACAATGGAATGAGGGGGATTGAAATTTGGGGAAAAAAATGGCTTAACAACAGGCAGTCCAAACTCCCTGAGGGCATGGCATTCTCCATCCTCCACCACCTGGTCTCCACCGACATGTCCAGTCCTCAGGCCCTTGGTCTCCAACTCTACCTCACATGGTCCACCCCAGGTGCAGTGGGCCCATGTCACTTCCGCACAAGCATTCTGTGCTTCTCTGCTTCCTGATCCCAACACGTGGTACCCAAACCATTTCCAATGCTATTTCTCCATTCAGTCTTCCCCAGATTGCCTTCATCAGAATTTAAATCTCCCTGGACCATTGGTTTGTACTTGGAACTATTCAATACTCTACATTCCACCATTTCTGGAGTTTCTGCCATGTTCTGAGCACTGGGGTTTCAGCTATAGAATTAAAAAAGAAAAGAATTCCTGCCTTCATGGAATGGAGATTCAGATGAAGCAAGATGACAGCATGTTTCCTATTCTGCCATGTGGGGCTGGTTTGGGGCACCATTTTTCCACATCCAGCCTGGTGAGCCCTGGCAGACAGCGCTCTTCATCATGGTCAAATACCCAGAAAGTCCTGACATGACTCCCTCCAAGGAGGAGGGCATTCAAACATGCTTGTTGAACTGAACAAGCAGGTTGAATTGAAAAGATGTCTTTGCAGAAAGAAATAGTGCAGAGTTGCTTCTGCCATTCTCTCTGCGTCCTCCTCTTCTCTCTCTTATCCCCATCCCTTTTCCAGGCCCACCAACCAACCCTCCATGGAGAGGCCGCATATAGAGTAACCAACTCATCTTAGACTTTCCTGATTTTAGCACTGAATGCCCCACATCCTAGAAAACCCCATATTCCCAGGCAAACCAAGAAGGTTGGTCAATCTAGATGCATACACATAGATTTTGCTCCAATACTACTTTCTCCAACAGCTATGTGTCCTTGGGCAATTACCTACCACCTCTGAGCCCCTATTGTCTCATCTACAGATGGAGATAATACCATCCCCCAAGGCTGCTGTGAGGATTAAAGATATAATGTAAGTTTAGGGAGATCACCTTGCACCATGAATGGTTGCTGTGATTAATACTGTTGGTGGACTGAGAGCAGTGCAAAAAGAGAGCACTGTGCTGAATCAAAGAACCTCTGATCTGGTTAATGCCTGCTGAGCAGCCATCTCTCTTTTGGAGGCTGACATGCCAATGATCATGTGGCCACAATGGACACAGTTTGGCCAGGGTCTCTGAATGGCAGGAAACAAGAGACTTGCTGCCAAAGTGCTGTAAACGAAACCCTCAATCTACCCAGCTCTGCCTTATTATTTTTATTAAGCACTTACTATGTGCCAGATACTAAGATCTCATTTAATCCTCACAAAGGCCCCACAACGTAGCATGATAATCCCCCATCTTAAGGATGAGGACATTGAAGCTGAGAGACATTAAGTAACTTACCCAAGGTCACACTGCTGGGAAGGACAGATAGAAACCAGGTCTGCCTGATCTCAGAGCCTCTACCCCTAAGCACCACCTACCCATCCATAAGAAACATCCTCTCCCTGTGCCCTAGCAGGAGCTGACAGCTTTGCTTCCCTCCACAAAGAAGGAAACTGGCATCTTACTAGGCACTGGGCAATCTGATCAGTCTTGGAAGAAAGGGGAATTAGCGGGCAAGCCCTTGCTTGCTGGAAGATGGTTTACCCTGAAACCCTTCTGGGTTTCCCAGAACCCTGAGTAAATATTAACATAATCTCATTACATTGCTCATTATATTGCTTCAGATTGAGGATAAAACATAGAAGCAACCTGGGCCAATGTTCCCTTGTGGTTTGAATGGATTGTTTTCAGCCCAACAGTCTAATTTATGCAGACAGCATTATGGAGGAAAGGGTTCCTGACTTGGAAACAGACTGGGGTTTTCATCCCAAGTCTACCACTTACTAGCTATGCCACTTTGGACAACTTGAGGCTCAGTTCTCCCATCTGTAAAATGGGTGTAAGTTTGTCCCAGCATCAGTATTAGCATCCGCATCACCACCCCTGTGGAGTGCTTGCAGTTTGCTAGGCACTATACTTGCATCTTTGCATCAATTCCTCTCAAAAGCTCTTGGATGCAGTTACCATTTTTATCTCTATTTTATAGTTGAGGAAATCAAGGCATAGACAAGTTAGGAAGGTTGGGCCAAGGTCATACCTCTAGATAAGTGGCAGAGCCAGGTCTGAAACCCACCTAAGAACCTTGCTGTTTATCCCTGTGTACTACTTGTATAACCTGTGCTGTAAAGCTTTCATTGAGATGACACGTATGAACGTGCCTGGCTCATAGGTCACCTATGATAACACCCTCTGTTCCAAAATTCTCTGCCACTGCTTCTTACGCATGCCTAGAAAGAAGAGAGAGGGGCTCACCCTCTCCATGGGAGCACCCACGCCTTCCCAAACTGCACTGCTCTCCAGGGTGACAGCGAATGATTCACCAGTTTGGATAAGCACAAGTGAGCCTGCTAGTGACTCAGGGACATGCAGGACCAGCGAAAGAGCCTCTCTACCTACAGAACAAAGCCAGACAGCAACTTGTGATGAAGATAATTACAGGCTGGAATGGCAACACCAAGGCCAAGGACTGCCTAGTTTATACGGTAATTAATCACAACCTCAAAGACTTTGAGGAGGTCTGGAGGCTCCACTGGGGACCAACTAGGATTTTAAAAACAAAAACAAAAAACAAAAAAACTTCCCCCAGTCCCTACTACCACACTGCATAATCTCCTTGCCTTTCCTCCCAGCATACGCCCAGGCCCAAGTCCCCCACACTGCCCCCAACTAGCCCAGTATTCTCAAAAAGGGTGATAGGAGGGCATAGGGTTGGGAATGTGGTACAGCTGTCAAATATACACAAATCTACAATGTCAGTTCAAAAATGGAAGTCATGATCCTTCGCGTTGTCCTGCAACAGGATAAAAATAGCTCATCTTTCATCAAGATAGAAGAAGAAAACCTACCACTGTCATATCTGGTAATCTACAACACCATCCTCTACCTCCAAGTTGAACCCTGCCATGCTGAAATCGAAGCTATATGCAGCATTTTGGTTTAAAGTCAGATAGACCTAAGTTTGTATTCCAGATTTGCCACATGAGGCTGTGTGACCTTGACGTTGGCCAAGTAATTTGACTTCTCCGAGCTTCTGCTTCGTTTTTGTTTTTTTTTTTTTTTTAATGTGGATCCTGACAGTGCTAACTCTATAAGGTTAAGAAGATTAAATTAGATAATACACATAAAAGGCTACTTTTGTCAGTAATTTCATGTATTATTCCTATAATTCTGAATCCTCTCTCCTCCTTCCCCAGCACATAGCCATCTATCTTACACAATATCCATTCATCACCATCTCCCTAATGCTCTTGGCTTGATCCTCTGTCCCTGCTTATGAGAATTTTAAAACGGGCCAGTTGAATTGGAGACCAGCTCCAATCTCAGGGTCCTAATTCTTTGGTCATCCCACACATGCCAGCAGTGGGGCCTGTCTTCTTAGTGATCCAGTTCCAGAACTTTCCACTGGCCCCTTGTTTTAGGTTGCAGAGGCTGGAGAGGCCCCTTTCGCCCTCCCCACCCAGGCCATCCCTTTCTGAGTGTTCACTGTCTCACCTGTACACAGCACCAGAGGTCATGGGATACTTCCGTGGAAACGCTATTTGGTTGCCTGGTGTTTTGCATTTTGTAACACCAAAGGCCTGATAGAACCAGGTTGTGGGACCAGCCACAGCTCGACAATGACAAAGACACACTTTTTAAAACTAACACCTCAACCTCTTCATATCTTCCTCCTCTCTCTGACTATCCTCCTTCCAAACACAACCAAGATCTGTGTGTCAGAACTTTAATAACAACAATAATAATAATTTCTTGTCTCAGGCGCAAAACTATCTGCTTAAAGTACGTTTCCCTATTGCTGCTAGATTTTATGTTTGGAAATGTGAATATTCCATTGAACCCTCCAAGCCAGTTTCCCAAATACCCTAGGGCTGGTTCCTACCATTTTATTGGGTAACCATGTCTCGGATGGCCCTACCTACTGGTGTTATATAAGAACAGGCTTGTCAGACAGAGGAGCAGTGTGATGAAGCAGGCAGTGGCCGCATGACCAGTTGAGGGAGGAGGAGAGTTTCATGGTTTTAAAAGCCTCAGCAAGGCTGGGCACGGTGGTTCATGCCTGTAATCCCAGCACTTTGAGAGGCCAAGGCGGGCAGATCACCTGAGGTTGGGAGTTCAAGACCAGCCTGACCAACATGGAGAAACCCCATCTCTACTAAAAATACAAAATTAGCCAGGCATGGTGGTGCATGCCTATAATCCCAGCTACTTGGAAGGCTGAGGCAGGAGAATCACTTGAACCTTGGAGGCGGAGGTTGCAATGAGCTGAGATCATGCCATTGCACTGCAGCCTGGGCTACAAGAGTGAAACTTGGTCTCAAAAAAAAAAAAAAAAAAACCTCAGCAGTCCAGGCATGGTGGCTCATGCCTGTAATCCCAGCACTTTGGGAGGCCAAGGCAGTCAAATCACTTGAGGCCAGGAGTTTGAGACCAGCCTGGCCAACATGGCAAAACCCCATCTCTACCAAAAATACAAAAATTAGCCAGGTTTGGTGGCACACACCTGTAGTCCCAGCTACTCCCGAGGCTGAGACATGACAGTCACTTGAACCTGGGAGGCAGAGGTTGAAGTGAGCAGAGATTGCACCACTGCACTCCAGCCTGGGCAACAGAGCAAGACCTTGTCTCATAAAAAAGCTTCAGCAGAGGTGGTAACGCCTGTGGTTGGTCCAGGCATGGAA
Organism: Symphalangus syndactylus; assembly: GCF_028878055.3. Classification (NCBI taxonomy): domain Eukaryota; kingdom Metazoa; phylum Chordata; class Mammalia; order Primates; family Hylobatidae; genus Symphalangus; species Symphalangus syndactylus. Next base: position 21,688,835 of record NC_072428.2, read on the forward strand.
GGCAGGCACTCTGTTTGTGGGAGGGTGTATTTGTACAGTCTTTATGAAGAGCAATTTGGTAGTACCTACCAAAATTTAAGATGCTCGTATCCTTTGAGTCAGCAACCCTATTTCTAGGAATTTCTCTCACAGATATATGTACAAAAGACCAGAAAAAGATATATGATGAAAAATTGCAACTAACTTTAATGTTTACCAAAAGGAAAATGCTAAATAAACTATGGTTTACCTAGACCATGAAATAGTATTAAAAAGACAGATCTATATGCCATGATGCTGAAAGATTTCCATGTAATGTGAATAAACAAGCTAAAAAACAAAGCTTATGATTATATTTTTTGTTTGAATATATATATTTTGTATGTGTCTGGGAGGATATACAACAAACAATTAATAGTTGCTGCTAGGGGTGAGATTGGGGGGAAGGTTCATCCTTTTTTAAATTTTATGACGGATATATTTGTTCGTATTTATATCTATATTTATGTAGATATATATTTGTATCTCATATGATAAAAATATTTCAAAGAATAGATTTCTCAGTTCCTCTCCTTCCATCCCTCTGGTAGACTATTCCAGCAAAACAGTTCCTAATAATACCAAATAAACACTTATTCAGAGCTTTGCAGTTTACAAAGGAATTTCGCAAAAAAAAAAAAAAAAAAAAAAAAAATTGTTCAAATATCACACCATCACCATAACATGATTCCCATTTTACAGATGAGGAAACAGAGGCTCAGTGAGGAAAAGTGCTTCTGCCCGATGTCAAATGCCTGGTGGCTGCAAGAGCCAGGACTGGAAGCTCAGGTCGTCCATATCTAGCACCAGGCACCTTTTCCAGCCCTCTCCAACTGATACCTGCTATACCTCTTCCATGGCCAAAGTCAGATAGATCTTCTCTGGCACAGGTGAAAACGAGACCTGGACATGGCTTAGAAATTTGAGGGTGGAAGGGAGAAGAGCAGAGAGAGGAGGGAAGGTGCAGGGCATGGTGTAGAAGAAAGGTTAAAAAGTGTTTGAGAAGGCACAAGTGGCTTGGCATTCTGTTCTATAATTAAATGCATAGGCCATCAGCAAACCAGGTAAGCAAGACCCTAACCGGGGCCTCCTTCGTATGCCTGCTCTGTTGTTTGAGGATGAGTCATTTGTCACCATCTTGCTGTGAGCTGCATGTGAGCTGAGCCTAAACACCAGTTTGGTGCTGCCCAAGAGCACTATGGGGAGCTGTCCCCAGAGCCATAATTTGGAGAAGAGGAGATCCCAGAGGCCTTCCTGGCCTTTCGATAATGTGCATCTCTGTGCACATTATAGAATGTTGAACATTCTATAATGTTCAACACCCTTTGATGGCTCCCATGCCCTTTGGAGTAAAGTCCAGCCTCCATGATACTATTCACAAGGCCTTCTGTGACCTGGCACCTACCTATTTCTGCAGCCTCATCTCCAGCTGTGTCTCACTTGACTTTTTACATACTGGCTCCTTTCATTTCCCCAAACAGGCAGGCCATTCTCCCATTCTCTTTCTCTCTCCTTCCTCCCCCAGTCCCCACATTATTTTGCATAGACTGCCCCACATGCCTGGGTACCTTTACTCCCTGTCTTCCCTGGCTAACTGCTGCTCATCCTTAGACCCCAACCCAAACACAGCTTCCCCAGGGGGGCCTTTCCTGATGAGCCCACCCCGCCACCATTCAGCCCCCACCTGAGTTGTCTTTCTGCTCCAGAGTCTACCAGCACATACTACACTGTGTGGTAATGTCTCATGTACTTCCTCTCTCTTGAGCTGGACTGTCACAGCGGCTGGGGCATTCTAGGAATCCACAAATGTGTATTGAATGAATGGAGAATGACATGGTGTGGATGTCACCCCACAGCAGATGACAGGTATCAGACTTCAGCAGTGGAACTTAGCCTCACCAGCTTGGCGGGTGTCACATAAATCCCACTGCCTTGGTCCACATGGCCAGTTTCTCTCTGTCAATGCCTAGGAAATCGTAAGTCTTGAATGACAGGCATGTTGAAAAGGGCAGTGACCAATGGAAGATTGATTCATTGTGAGAAATTTCTGGCAGGTTCTAACCACAACTCCCTAGGGATAAAAACAGAACAAGCTCAGGTTTACAAGGTGGTAATAGAACAAAAGGGCTGAGATCAGTGTCAAGAGGTCACTGAATTCATTCCCCTGCCTTCAGGCAAGGCTGGCTCAGTCACAGACCAGTGGGTGTTTCCTTATATTATTAGCAGGAGTAATTTATTATTATTATTATTTTCATTAATAGCAGTATACCAAGGTTTTTATTAAAAATAAGCACTCACAGGGAACATAGTGGGTGCCTGCCTGCATCACCCTTCCCAATACTCAGTAGAACACAGAATCTGGTCTCAACAATGTAAGGTCTGACTCCATCTCCTTCATGTCAGCATGATTGCTCAGTGGGAGAATTGAAGCAAGCAGGTTCTCATTTAGAAGAGAGCAAAGAAAATGTTCCAGAATCAGGCTTTGGGCACTCTCTCTCACAACAGCCCAAAGCATATGAAAAGTCATGGGGCCACCATCAGGCATCCCCTTTGCAATTTATAATTGGCCCAGCTGTTTCCCTGTGCAGAGGGCACGCAGTTCAGAGTCCTGCCCATCCATGACCTCACCTGATCCTCACAACAACATGTGCATCCAAGGAATGGGAAGAAGCTGAAGGTGGGACAGGCTGTAGGTTGGGTCACCAGAGTTCTCAAAACTAAGTGGGCGAGTGGGCTTGAGTAAGGAACGAAGACATTCGATCACCAGTCGGACCCTCTGACTTTATATTCCGCTTCTCAGTCTAAAGAGTCCACATAGTCAATAAATATGTGAACACCTACTATATTCTAAGTACTGTTCCAGAGTCTAGGAATACAGCAATGAACAGATTTTAAAAAGACAAAACAAAACCAAAAACCCTGCCCTCATGGAGCTTACATTCTGGTGCTGTGGTATTTATAAGCCACTTTAAGTAACATGGTTTTAGATAATAGGTGGACCTGGAATTAATCAATATTGAATCACATCATGAGAAATGTGTGCCCTTTCCAATTCTCTTAATTCAATCCTTCACAGACTTTAGAGGAGGTCTCAGTTGGCTGATACCACCCTTCAATGAAAGGAGCATAGGCTGCAGGATCCAATGAGAAGTTAATTCCAGCCTTGGGTTTCATCCTATTTATTAACAGTTACCTTCTAGGTGTAGCCAGGGTTGCTAATTTTCCATTAAATGCAGTGATATTGATGCTTTGTAAATAAATGCACATTATTTAATAAGTGAGTCATTAAAAAAAGACCTAAGAGTCTAATAGAACAAGTGGTAAATGAATATAGCAAAACACTGGATGTTTAGAAGACTTGAACTAGGTGGGGCCCTCAGCCTAGGAATAGCCAAGGGCACTTCTGCTTCTAAAGACCCAGACAAACTAAGGTTGCCTCACTTTTAGAGTGGGATAATCTAAAGGTTCACTGCTTCTTTTCTTTGAGACAGTCTCTCTCTGTTGCCCCAGCCCGAGTGCAGTGGTGCGATCTCCACTCACTTGCAACCTCTGCCTCCTGGGTTTGAGAAATTCTCATGCCTCAGCCTCCCGAGTAGCTGGGATTGCAGTGCACCACCACACCCAGCTAATTTTTGTATTTTTTTGGTAGAGACAGGGTTTCGTCAGGTTGGCCACGCTAAACTCGAATTCCCAATCTCAGGTGATCCACCTGCCTTGGCCTCCTAAAGCGCTGGGATTACAGGTGTGAACCACCGTGCCCAGCCACACTGCCTGATATTTTAATTAACCCCACCCCTGTCACCTTCATCTCTCCACCCACTCTCCAGCAGCCACTGCACTCAGTGCACACTATCTCCAGGAGGGACACCACGAGGGCTAAGCCTGGAGCCTGACAGCAAACACCCTACCCCTCCTCCTAGCCGCCAAGGATGTCTCTCTCTTGTCTCAATCCCCACACTTTCACTGAGGGCAAAGGTCACTCTAGGAAGCTCCCCAAAGTTAATTAGCCCTCATTCTTGGAAGCCAACAGCCTCCTACTCTAAATAAGGAAGAGCCGTCCAGTTCCTTTGAACCCACGTTCTCCTTTGGTAAACGGGTTCTGCACAAGCTCATTATCAGAATCACCTGGGAGCTTTACCAAACTACAGGTGCCTCGCTGCCTACCACCAATTTGCTGAATCAGTCGCTTCAAGATGGTGCCCGGAAAGCTGTATTTTGTGCCCCTTTGGAGAGTCCAATGTTCAGCCAGATTTAGAAGCTGATATGCTTCATTGGAAACAACTTCTCCGTAGGCTCTTTATTTGGCCAAGTAACAACCACAATTATCTTATCAAGGCAGGAAGTGTCGTTTAGTACACAGGCTTTGGAGTTGAGCAAACCTGGATTCAAATCCTGGGCCCACCACAAGTAAGTGACCGAGTGGCCTCAGGTTAGCTGCTTAACAACCCTGCGCCTCAGTTGCCCCAGCTATAAAATGGGGTTATCAATGGCACCCACTCATCGTCAGGTTGTTTGAACGATTCCATAGTCTAATGTATGCAAAATGCACTATGCGCTGGCTTGGAGTAAAAGCGAAAAAAATACCAGCCATGGTTAATGTGGATTGGTTTTATCTTGGTAACCAAAGGAGACTCAAAGTGGTTTTCAGGGAAGACAAGAGGAGAAGGGGACAGAGAAGAGTGAGAGGGAAGGCAAGCTGAAATAATTTTTGATGTTCAGATCTTATTTGCCCCTTTCCCTTTAACAAGTGAGGCTCTAAGGCCAGAGGCCAGGATTCCAGGTCATTCCTCACCCCTTTCCCCACCTTGTGATCTAGAGATCCCACACTGGATAGGTGGCCAAAGTTGCTGAGTGACACACAGATGTGGGGCAGACATTCAGCAAGAGAAATCATCTGAGTGGACCATTGAGAAGGGCAAGCTAGGACCCCTGTGTAATGTTAGTAGTAAGGGAGCTTGGGAAGGCCCTACTCTTCCCTGACATACAGCAGATAACCCCATCTCCCCTCCACTGGCATACTTCTTTTCTTCATTTGGAAATGGAGGGCTCTTTCCCTGTGGTGGATGATCACTCACTCATTTCCTGGTTCCCTCATTCAGCAGATCCCCGCTGAGTGCCTGCTGGGCACCTCATCCTGTTCACACAGAATATGCTGCTGGGGCCGGACATCTCTGGCTTGCCTCCTGGTTTTACCGATTAGGAACCTGGGACCCAAGAGGGTGAAATGACTCAGCCACAGTCTCGCAGCCGGCAGGTGGTAGCGCTGGATTTAGATCCAGGTGTCCTCACTTGCACTCCACACACTGCCTGCATGAAGGGCATGACCAAGTTCTATAAGGAAATTTGTCTCTTCACCTCCATCATTCACTTGGCACGATGTCTGGAGCTCGGTAATTGTTGGCAGGTGGAATGAATAATTTGAAAACTAAATCTGGGAATGATTGTGAAACTAACACAAGAACAGAAAACCAAACACCGCATTCTCACTCATAAGTGGGAGTTGAACAATGAGAACACATGGACACAGGGAGGGGAATATCACACACCGGGGCCTGTCAGGGGGTTGGGGGCTAGGGGAGAGAGCATTAGGAGAAATACCTAATGTGGGTTGACGGGTGCAGCAAGCCACCATGGCACATATATACCTATGTAACAAACCTGCATGTTCTGTGCATGTACCCCAGAACTTAAAGTATAATTAAAAAAAAAAAGAAAACTAAATCTGTACTGAGCACAGAGCCATATAATGTGAAAAGGGCAGTGTTTCTCAAACTGTAATGTGTACACCAATCACCTGAGATCTTGTTAAAATCATGGTGCTAATCTGGGGAGTTTGGGGTCAGCTGGGGATTCTATATCCATAGCAAGCTTCCAGGTGTGGCTGACATTGCCAGTACCAGACCAGAACCTGAACAATGGACAGCACACTTTGAAGCCAGAGCGCCCAGATCCGAAGTCCAAATTTGCTACTTATCAGCCGTGCAGCCTTGAGCCAGTTACTTAAACTGACTGTGCCTTGGTTTTCTTGCCTGTAAAAAGAAGGGTGGTGATGATAATGGAGTACCTGCTTTACAGGGCCATTGGGAGATTCAAGTCAGGTAATAAGTGGCCGGGCACGGTGGCTCACGCTTGTAATCCCAGCACTTTGGGAGGCCGAGGCGGGCGGATCACGAGGTCAGAAGATCGAGACCACGGTGAAACCCCGTCTCTACTAAAAATACAAAAAATTAGCCGGGCGTGGTGGCGGGCGCCTGTAGTCCCAGCTACTCGGAGAGGCTGAGGCAGGAGAATGGCGAGAACCTGGGAGGCGGAGCTTGCAGTGAGCCGAGATCGCGCCACTGCACTCCAGCCTGGGTGACAGAGCGAGACTCTGTCTCAAAAAATAATAATAATAAGTGTTAAGCACTTTGTCTAGTGTCACTTGCGCATACGAGGCACTCAGAGGGCAGAAGGTGGAAGGAGAGCCTTCATTGAAGTATGGCAGCCTTCTTGCTTTCTGCCCCAGACCCCACTCCAGAAAAGTCAACGTATTCTTCTCCGGGATCCAGCTAGTCTTGATCCAAACCATCAGACCACCCTTGAACAGCTCCTGAAACCAAAAAGGATGGGCTCACCCTAGCCAGAATAATCATCGGATTAGCCCAGAATGTGACCCCAGCCCTGGGTGTTGCACAGCTACGTGAGCCCAGCAGATGAAAATGTTCCAGCAGGCAGATGTGGCAGGGTGCTACTTTACAGAGTTGAAGTTCCAGCTGGCAGTCGTTTAGATTTGTTTCCCCTAAAAGCCTCTTTCCTTGAGCACATTGACAGCAGAGACCCTGTCTGATTTATCTTGGATCTCTGCCCCCTGCACAGAGCTGGCGTAGTAAATGGGCCAAGATGAATTCCAGGCCCGGACCTTAGAGATAAGGGAAGGGCTCCTTGAAAACTGCTCCTGTTTGTCTTCAGGGCTGAGGCCAGGCTGAAGGAAAGGGCCCTAGGAGGAAAGGGGCAGCGGCTGCCATTGGACCTCAGCCTGGGATACTGCAGCCCCCTAGAGACCGTATGTCAGCTCTCTCCAGTGAACAAACTCAGTTTGATCGCCAGTTTCTCTGGGCGAGCCAGGTTCTGGCGTGTGCAGGCAGGGAAGCACTAACCTCTGGGTTGGGCATTTTCTCAATTGTTTCATTCTCTCTCTCTTATCTCCAGCTAGTTAGTGATTAACTGCTCTTTGAAAGTTTCCCAGCCTCCCCCAAGCTCCCCAAGAGCACAGGTGGCCACTGGGTTGGAGCAGAAGAACCTGACTCAGGGCCCAGTTCTCTTTGCAGGACAAGGAGGACCCAGAGGCACAGCCACTGGGTCATGGGCCCAGTGGGGTAAGGCCAAGAGGTTTGGCGCTGTGCTGCCTGCCAGGGGTTACTGGGAGGGCACCAGAGAGGCATGTCTGCAGGCGCCGGTTCCTTGGAAGTCTGTGGGTGAGTGGGTGGGGTTGGAGAGGGACAGGGGATACAACCAGGATCTGGGAGAGAGAGAGAGAGAGAAGCTTGACATTATCTCCCCACCACCAGGAGCTTTTTGTACAAACCCTCACCCTGGGCAGCTTTCATCAGATAACACCTATATTTACAGACAGCCCCCATACGTTGGAGCAACCACCTCCCACAGCTTTTTCTAGCAAGCCCCACCTCAGCTGAACCACAAAGGAGACCAGGTAGAAGAAGCAGCTGACTTGGTCAAGGAAGCACCATCCAGAACCTTCCAGGAGTCGCTGAACCCTTTCCTTTCAGAGTGTGGGCCTCTCCTTCATCTTTTCCTGTCTTTAACCCTGGGATATTTCATTGGAGGTTTATAATTCCACAGAGGGACTTTCAGGGAGACCTGTAAACCTCTAAAGAATACAAACAATATGCAAGATATGTTTTGGCTGAGTGTAGAAGCCCATCCTAGAAAAATGTACTTAGATATGTATTGGATTTTCAGCCCCTGCCCGCCTTCCCGTTTTGCTGCCTCTTCTGTGAGTTGCTCCCTCTCCTTCCCGGAAGCCCCTCTCTCTTCTGCCTGCCCTGTCACTGACCTAGGCTCTTGGCTGGCTCAGGGGAGAAGCAAATAAAAGAATGATAGTGGTCGGGGGTGGACAAGTGACAGTGGAAGGGAGGGATCATATTTGGAAACTGCTCTCTGCCTGTGGTCGCTTCAAGACAGGAGTAGGAAAAACCCGGGCAGTAGGCTTGATTAGAAACTAACCCCAGATGAACTCTCTGTCTGGTATTTCCGGTAGTGGGTAATGACACTTGCTTTTGTGGCAGGTTTGTGAAAAAGAATGGGTCTCCTCATAAAGGAGAAGAAAGAGATAATCTTATGAGTACTAGCCCTGGGAATTCAAAGACAGATGATGGGGAGGTGGGGCAGGAAGAGATTAATTTCAGAAGAATTATGACTGTGGCTTCTCCACCTCTTGGCAAAGATCGAGTGCAGAAGAAGTATGACTGATGCATTAGTAAAGGCAACCAGAAGAGGACTGGGCAGTGTGCTGTGTTTGTTTTTGATGGCACCATATTGGCTAAAGGCTTTCTATCCTTTTGTGCCTTCGCCAGGTTTGTTAGAATGGCTTCCAGCGGCAACTACCAATAACTCCTAGGGGACCACCTCAAGACTGAAGGTGAGGCAAAGACTCTGGACCATGAAGCACCTCTTTGTAGCCCAAGTAGCAAGAGGAGGCTAGCAAAGAAAATCAGATGGCAGCAACACAGAAGCAGCGTGTGGACGAATCCTCAGAACCCACAGTAGAGGAAATATTTGGGTTGGGTAGATTACCCTGATTTTCAGATATGATCTGTCCCTTCCAGAAGTTGAACAGGACCTTTCTAAAAATTTCCCATCTGCAACTTCAGTTGGCAAAGCGCCTTTGTTTCTTCCAGGGCTGAGTGGCCATTTTTACACCCGCAAAATTCAGAAAAAACAGATGTTTACACAACTGATTTCTTTTTCATTCAAGTGAAAATTACTTTATGTAGGTGAATCCCAGAGTGAAAGAAATACATATTCTTACAACTCAAATTCACTGCTAAAAAAAAAGAAAGCAGAGAAGGAAGTCAGTAAAAAATGAGCATCATTAAACCCATAAAAAGATGCTCAATCGGCCAGGTGCAGTGGCTCGTGCCTGTAATCCCAGCACTTTGGGGGGCCAAGGCCGGCAGATCACTTGAGGTCAGGAGTTTGAGACTAGCCTGACCAACATGGTGAAACCCCGTCTCTACTAAAAATACAAAACTTAGCCAGGCATGGTGGTGCATGCCTGTAATCCCATCTACTCAGGAGGCTGAAGCAGGAGAATCACTTGAACCCAGGAGGCGGAGGTTGCAGTGAGCCAAGATAGCACCATTGCACTCCAGCCTGGGCAACAAGAGCAAAACTCCATCTCAAAAAAAAAAAAAAAAAAAAAAAAAAGACGCTTAACCTCACTGATCATCAGAAACACTAACACATGAGAAGCCACCACATTTCCTTCAAATTGGCAAAATTAAAAAATCTGATGATAATAATTCTTGGCCAGGAGGTGATGAGGAAGGAAGGAATTCCAACCCACTGCTGGTTCAGGAGTGTTGATTGTTATAAATACTTTGGAGAGTGATTTGTTAATATCTAGAAAAGAGGAAGATGCACATGCCCATAACCCAGCAAATATAAGCCTGTGGAAACTTTACTGCATGCTCACAGGTACAAGGATATTCAATGCATCACTACTTGTCAAATGAACATTTGGAAGCAAAGTAAGTGCACCTCAGTAGGAGAATGGATACATACATTGTGCCAGCCATCACCATTTGTTATTTCATGTATTCTTTTATTCATTTTTCATTCAATACATTTCCATGAGTTTATATTATTATACAATGTAGAGAATCACCTGGGAAGATTGTGAAAAGGGCAGAATTCCTGGTCCTACCCTCAGAGAGATTGAGTCTGGGAATGAGTCCAAGAAATGGGGCTCTTTTGTAAGTACATGTGGTACAACTGCATGTGGTCCTGGGTCACACCACATATAATCATTCATTCTGCCATTCGATTTCAAGTTGGATTACAAAACTTGTGGGGCTATGTGTGGCCCCTGTACTCATCACTTACGTGGAAGGAGGCCTGGATTGCTGGAACATGGGAGCCTGAGAAACTTCTGGAGCCTCAGGCATCAGGCCCAGAGGAAGACAGCAGAAGAGGAGATAAGGGGGTACAGTGAAGGGGAAAGGATAGGGAACGGGTCTGAGGGCAAAGAGGCCTAGAACAGCACATCTTCTGATCTTTTGCCCAGACACAGGTCTACCCACAGATCTTTGTTAACAGAATTTGGCTTGCAACTAAGAAAGCTACCCTTCTCTCTCCTGTCCCTTGGTAACACTTAATGATTCAACTCAACAGTTTTTTTTTTTTTTTTAAGTCCCAAAGGCTAAGGTTCTAGATCTGGGTCACTTCCCACACATGACCAAGATTCGTGAGAAAAGAGATGACATTGAATCCAGCTTTTATCTGAACCTTTGGTCTATTTTTCCTTGTCCACAGAAGTAGGGAAGTAAGTATTCATAGGGAATTTAGCCAACCTTTGTCCAAACAGTTTAACACCAGTCACATAATTAATCAGATAGTCTGGCTTTTATAGCTATATCTAATATGCATGTATTAATTTTTTTCAAGGCCTTAGAATATTCTATCTATATTCAATTGGGAAATGGTTTCTAAGTATAACTTAATGTTTCTTTGATGAAGATGCTTTGGGAGTCAACAGGAACCATGAAGAAATTTAAGGACCTGGAAGTCCCAGTTAATGGAGAGTCCTTGTTAATGCAGTGCTGATAAACAGAGAGTTGCTGTATATAGAGGTGGTGCTGTGGGCTTGTTTGGAAAACTGTTCACTTACTGGGCAGCTTACTTACCCTCACTTACTTACCCTGAAGGGAGAGAATCATAGAAGTGAGAAATGGAAGGAAAAATTTAGCCATCCTCTGTTTGACCCTCTTGTTGTATGCAAGGAGACTCTGTTCTGTAGAGGAGAAATGATCCCCTGAGTTCAGCCAGTGAGGTGCCTGCAAGGACTGGAGAGAGAAAATGAGAAGCCGGGGTATTTCTCTGCTCCCTCTCTGCACTGAGCATGCCTCCAGCAGCTACTACATTTCCTCCATGGCCCCAGCGCCCTCCAGACAAGCCCATCAGGGATTCCGGGAACACTACCTCCTCCCTTTCTCTTTTCAGCCTATGAATACTAGTGACTTTCTGCTCTTATTAACCTTTGAGCTACCTCTTCATCCCCTCTTTGGCACTGCAGCTTTTCTAACACTGGTGTGACCCATTCCCTGCATTAAATTCCCTCTGTTGAAGACACTTAGGTTTCTTCCTGGTTAGACTCCAACTGATAGAGGAGGTGACTGTTCTTTACTTTCCAGACCACATTCATTTTACAGAAGAAAGAACAGATTTATAGAAGCTCAAGTAACATGCCAAAGTTGCACAGCTACCGAGCTAGCAACCAGATGTCTCGTGGCCGATGTTAATTTTCCTACAGTATTCTGGCTCTTCTCTCTCTCCTGCAGTCCCTACCAGCAAAGACATTCTTTCTGGGTCAAACTAAGGATTCATTTGTGTCTCATTTGCACATGATGAAAGGTGCTATAACTATGCAAAGTGCACATCCAAAGGAGTTCAAGGGAGTATTCATTTCTATTTTGGTCTTTATAAGAATATTTTGCATTTGAGTCAACAAGACTTTGTCAGCATTCTGTAAATCCTAGGGCAGTATTTCTCAAAGTCACAATTCCCTAAAGGGCATGAGGGTGCACATCTTAGTCCATTTACGCTGCCACAAAAGAATGTCATAGACTAGGCTATAAGCAACGGAAATTTATTATTCAGAATTCTGGAGGCCGGGAAGTCCAAGAGTAAGGTACCAGCAGATTCAGCATCTGGTGAGGGCCCACTTCCTAGTTCATAGATGCCATCTTCTCACTGTGACCTCACATGGCAGAAGGGACAAGGGGGCATTCTGGGGTCTCTTTTATTAAGTCAGTAATCCCATTTATGAGGGCTTCATCATTATCACCTAATCACCTCCCAAAGCCACCTGGTATCATCACTATGGAGGTTTAAATGTCAATATATGAATGAGGGGGGAACACAAAAATTAATTCTATAGCAGGGGATACTTTGGTAAAAACACAGATTTCCTGAACCCACTACCACCTACTGAAATAGAAAATCTGGGGATGGGAACTGAGTGTATTTTTAGCTAGCAACACAGATAACTAGTATTAATAACTAGCAACCTGGATAACTAGTATTAATAACTAGCAACCTGGATAATTCTTATGAAAACAAGTTTTGAGGACCGCTGTTCCATTATGTAGAAAAACATTGTCCGTGTACACACAGAAGAAGGAAGAATCAGGAAGGTGACTAGAGAGCTGGCTTCTGGCCAGTCAAATAAAGGTCCCGCTCCTCTGGCTTCCAACCCCAGTCAGAGGTACCACTTACTGACACCCTGCTATGTGTCAGGCTTAGCACTATACATTGCAGGTACATGGTTTTATGTACTCTTTACAGCAATCCTGTGAAGTGGCTACTATAATTTCCATTTAACAGACAAGATATCTGATTCTCAGATTAAATAACTGTCTCTGGATCACCCAGCGATGAGCCAAATTCCCACCAAGTTCTGCTTGACTCCAATGTCAGACTCTTCTCTATTCAGGTTGCCCCTTCCAGAACGGAGCCTGCTTCATCCCCAGATGATCATGCAAACAATGATAAGCTGAGTTGGCTCTGTGTGGTGTGTCCCAATCCTATGATCTGGGAAATCTGGTGTTTCCTTTCTGCTTGTTCTTGAATGAGACATTGGTGTATCTGCAAAGGGGACAGGTGAATGGTATTCCAATTCCCCCTCCTGAGACACCCTCTGATGGGATGAGATCCTGCAAATGGAGCTGCCCATGGTTTCTTGATTGTCCTTCCTAGTTTTCCCAGGAGCTCTTGCAAGCTCTTCTGCCCCTGCACTTGGCTCAGAAGTTTCCAGTTTTGCCCCAAACCAGTGGGAACCAATCAGAAAGCCCGAAGCGGCAGATGTCTGCACTAATCCATACAGGGAGGATCTGAGGGAAGCAACTAAGTTTTTGTTCTTATCACAAATGTTTAAAAAATGAACAACATGAATGGGCAAGTGTGCAAGCACACAGTCCTTGACATCTGGATGATCTTGCATCATCCGAGCTGCCTTTTCTTTCTTTCTGATACATTGCTTTACGTGCCTGATCACCATTCTTTTGTTGACATTGCTGTTTGGATCAGCCAGCTGATGAAACAGCCAGATAGAAACTGGCTGAGGCAGGGGTGGGGGTAGGGGATTCTCTGATCAAGCTGATCATTCAAAGGGTTGCAGAGAGGGCCACTGGCCTATTAAAAAAAAAAGTCCTATGCTCCCCATATCTTTAGTGTTTTTCTTTTATGCTTCCCAACAGTTTGGGATCCCAACCTGTGTATTCATGTCTCAGTAGGCATTTGCCATGTATGTGAGGCTGCCTGGCTAGCTTTAGACAGCACAGGTTGAGTTCAAATCTCAGGTCAATCACTCACTAGTTCTGTCTTTATACGTATGCTAAATAACCTCTCTGAGCCTCCGTTCACTCATCAGTAAAATAGAGACAATAATAACATACTAAACTCTTAGAGCTGCTGGAGGAGAAATACTTAATTTCATATAAAGTAGTTATCACAGCGCCTAGCTTGACAAGTATTTCTTGAATTCCTTCTACATACCAGACACTATTCAAGGCACCGGAGATAATTGTGGTATACAAATCAATCAGAGTCCCTGCCCTCAGAGAGCTTATACATTAGTTATGGAGGCAGACAGTAAACAAATGGGTACATTTATAATATACTGTCACTTCGTGATATGTGATATAAAGCAGGGTGAGATGATGGAGAATGGCAGAGGGGAGACGGAATGCTGATTATTGGATAAGGTGGTCAGAGAAGAACCCTCTGTAGAAGTCACATTTGAAGAGATGGGATGAGGGATTAAAAGATGAGGGATTAAAACAGATGGGTATATGGGAAGAAGAGCACTCCAGACAGCAGGCAGAGCAGGTTTAAAGGCCCTGAGGCTAGGGCAGGTTTCCTTATTTAGGGGACAGTATGGAGGCCAGTGAGCACAGTGAGCCATGGGAAGAATGGGGTAGTTGAGGTTGAGGAAGAAGCCAAAAGGCAAACTATAAGTGAGATGCAAGTAGGTAAGTTAACAGGCAGCTGGGTAATACTAAAATCATTCACTTAGTCTTAGTGTCTTTATATCTTGGGTGGAAGTCTGCTAGATACCATGAGAGACACAGAGATGAACAAGACAGAGAATTTATCTTTGATAAGCCTTGAACCATTAGTTTAGTAGAGGAGAAAAGTATCTAAATAATGAGATAATAAAATAATAGACACCATGAAAGAAATATAGGTAAGTCCTAAAAGCACCTGAAAGAAAGTTTTTGTCTCTCATAGCCAGTCCCTCCACCAGAAATGTGGAAAGATTAATAAAAGAGAAGGTATTTACATAAAGACTGTAAAACAACTGTGCTCACTATGCTCAAAGAGATGAACTTGAACTAAAAACATTTCAGCCACAGCTGAAACAAAATCATTGCAAATTTGAGGAAAAACCAAATAGGAATGAGAATTTTAAGATTTAAAAACCCAATAAAAAAATGAAAAAGTCATTCAGATAGGTTTAATAGCAAATTCAACACAGGTAAAGAGATAATTAATAAACTGGAAGGTAGATTAGAAGAAACTACCCAGAATGAATAAGAAAGAGATAAAACAATGGAAAATATAAAGGTGAGAAAAATACAATGAGCAGACTTAATATATTTCTAGAAGTCCTAGAAAGAAGTTAGAAGAACAGCAAAGTCATCTCCTAAAAATATGGAAAAAAGGAAATACAAAAGATCAGAACAAAAATTAATGAAACAAAAAAATACAATAGACAAGATTTAAAAGGTAACAATTTTTACCTTTTAAATGATAAAATTGATAAACCTCTGCTGAGACAGATGAAGACAAAAAATGGAAAAGGCACAGATAACTCATGTCAGTAATGAAAAAGAGAACATCTGTGGAGAAAGGAGAACCCTTGTACACTGTTGGGAGTGTAAGTTAGTACTGCCATCGTGAAAAACTATATGAAAGTTCCTCAAAAAACTAAGACTAGAATTACCATATGACCAAGTAATTACAATTCTGGGTGTTTATCCAAATATTGAAATCAGATTGTCTAAGACATGTCCTTACTCCCATGTTCACTGCAGCACTATTTACGCTAGCCAAGTTATGGAATCAACTTAAGTGTCTATCAACGGATGAATGGATAAATAAAATGTAGTATATACATGCAATGGGATAATTCAGCCTTTGAACAGAAGGAAATTCTATCATTTGCAACAACATCACTGAAACTGGAGAACATCATTCTAAGTAAAATAAGCCAGACACAGAAAGACAAACACTACATGTTCTCACTTATATGTGGAATCTCAAACAATCAAATCCATAGAAGCAGAGAGTAGAATGGTAGTTACAGGGGCTGCGGGTGAGGGGAATGAAGGAGTGATGGCCAAAGTGTACAAAATCTCATACAGGAGGAATAAGTCTTTTTTTGAGATTTATTGCACACCATGATAAATATTCAGCTGCTTCTCAAATTATGATGGAGTTATATCCGGATGAGCCCACTGATATTTTCAACTTACTATGGGTTTATCCAGACATAATCCCAACATAAGTCATAGAGCACACTGAATGCATATTGCTTTCACATGATTGTAAAGTTGAAAAATGATAATTCAAGTCATCATAAGAAGTCAGGAACCACCTGTAGATAATAATAGTATACTGCGCATTTTTAAATTGTGAAAAAAGTGAATTTCAAATGTTTTCACCACAAAAAATGATGAAATGTAAAAATTTAAGGTGATGGATACATTAATTTGCTAGATTTAATTATTCCACATTGCTTTCATAAATCATAACATTGTTTTGCGCCCCATAAGTATATGCAATTATAAATTGTCAATTTATAAGCAAAAATAACATTATTACATATGTTGCAGACATAACAAGATAATTAGAAGATATTATAAACAACTCTGTGAATTAATTTTTTAATTTTGATAAAATAGACAAATTCCTAGGAAAACACTACTTACCAAAATTAACAAAAGAAGAAATAAAAAATCTGAATAATCCTATAACTATTAAAATCATTGATTTAATAAAAAATCAACCTGTCATAAAATGTTAAGAATTGATGGCTCAAGCAAATTTTATGAGATAAAGAAGATATAATGCCACCCTTATGCAAACTCTTCCAGAAAATAGAAAAAATGAGACTCCCTATGTTATTTTGTGAGGCTTGAGTAATCTTGATACCAAAACCCAATATGAACAGTATGTGAAGGAAAATCACAAGCCAATTTTATTCTTGAACATAGGCTCAACAATTCTAAATAAAATATTAACAGGCCAACACCAGCAATATATATTTAAAAATACATCAAGTCCAAATTTGGCTTACTTGAGGGTGCTAGTGTAATAATTGCTTTAACTTTAGAATATCAGTGTAATTTACCAACTTAACAGATCAATTGGGGAAAAGTCATATAGTCATTTCAATATATGCAGAGGCAAGCATTTGCTAAAATTCAACGTCCACTCATTAATGGATTAAAAGTCTTAGAAACTAGAAAAAAGAAAACATGCGGGTAATCTGGTGAAGAGCTGCTACAATAAAACCTGTAACAACCAGATCGTTTAAAACAAAACTCTGAAAATCTTCCTTTCGAGGCTGCGTACAGAACAGGGATGCTCACTATCACGACATCTATTCAACAGTGTCTGGGGACCCCACATGGGAAATGCAAGAAAGAGAAATAAAGACATAAGAATCAGAAAGGAAAAAATTGAAGTGTCATTTTTGTGGATTATGTTATTACCTACATAGAAAATCTATGGGAAGGTGCAGATAATTTTTAGAATTTAAGAAAGTTTCATAAGGTTACTCAATAAAGTCAATACAGAAACATGAATTAAATTTCTATATACTAAACACATGTATTTGTAAAATGAAAAATATATAGCAATAGCATTTACACTAGTGTCTTAAAAATACCCAAAACCTAGGGGGAAATCTATCAAAAGATGTGCAAGACCTTTGCGCAAAACATTACAAAACACTCAAGAGAAATTAAAGAAGACCTGGAGTAAAAGAGAGGAATTCTGTGTTAGTGGCTTGGAGAGCTCCCTAATTTAAATGTCAGCTCTCTCTAAATGAAGCTATGGATTCAATAAAAGTCTCAGCAGGATTTTTAAAGAACTTAACTAGCACTTTCTAAAGTTTATATGGGATTGCCAAGGTTCCAAACTAGCCAAGACCTTCTTGAAGAAGAAATGGGGTAAGAGGACTTGCTCTACCAGGTATAGAGTCTTCTTATCTTACTGCAGTAATAAAGATTGTCATTTTCATTCGAGGATAGTTAGATGGAAGTGCACGTCACTAGCATTTTCCAGTATCTGGGTATTCCCCCCTTCCAGGCAAATAGCAAACAGCACATCACAACCTTTTGCAGGTGGGCGGAACTCTGACTGGTTCTGACAAATAGGCTGTAAGGGGAAGGGAATGATGGGTGATGCTTTCATTCTGGGTCGATGAAAACCTCATGGACCATTTCCAGTCTCTCTCCCCTGGATGGAGAGTGCTTCCAATGGTGCAGACACTTCACCTTGCAAAGGGCGGTTGCCCTGATGTATCTCCTGCATCAGAAGTGAACTGCCAATGGAAAACAAAAATGACTTTAGTATATTCATCAGTGAGATGTTGGGGTTCTTTGTTACCTGAAACAAAGCACAGCGTATCTGATCCTGTTCAACATACAGACAAACCAATAGACTCCAAGAGTGCCCAGAAAGAGATCTACCCATGTGTGAACAATTGATTTTTCAACAAAAAGTGAAACTGCAAAGTAGTGGAGAAAGGACCGCCTTGGTCCAACTGAATATTCATTTGAGAGAAAAAAGTAGAACTTGTCTCTACTGCATGCCATACACAGAAATCAATTCTAGGTGGTTTGAAGGGCAAAACTGTGTAAAGCTTTAGAAGAAAATATGAGAGAATTCTTTATGACTTGGGAAATGATTTCCTAAATAAGAAACAAGAATAGTTAACCATAAAGGAAAAAATAGTTCAACTGTATTCTATTAAATTTCACAAGAAAAAAAAGTTTTGTTATAAAAGGAAATAACAAAGTGAATATCTAAATTTTAATAATTGTTATCTCTGGGTGATTACAGGCTGAATTTATTTTTCTGATTTTATCTCTTTTTTCCAAATATTCTGATGAATATAGATCTCTTTTGTAATAAAAGAAAGAAAAAACTAGGAAGTTGTTAGTTTGTGTTTGTGTTTGTAATCAAGAAGAGGTGGTAATCCCAGCACTTTGGGAGGCCAAGGCGGACAGATCACGAGGTCAAGACCATCCTGGCTAACACGGTGAAAACCTGTCTCCACCAAGAATACAAAAAAAAAAAAAAAAAAAAAAAAAAAAAAGCTGGGTGTGGTGGCAGGTGCCTGTAGTCCCAGGTACTCAGCAGGCTGAAGCAGGAGAATGACGTGAACCCAGGAAGCGGAGCTTGCAGTGAGCTGAGATCACATCACTGCACTCCAGCCTGGGTGACAGAGCGAGACTCCATCTCAAAAAAAAAAAAAAAAAAAAAAAAGAGGCGCTCCAAAGTGAAGATGTGGAATAAGAGTCTTCCAGACTTTACTCTTTCTTGGTTGCTAACCCAAAGGGAAAAAAATCCTAATGGTGGGATTTCAGGCAGTGAGGAAGGCGGATGTAGGTGGGATTTGTTGTTCATTGCGGCCTTTTTCCATTCAGGCACTAGAACACCATCCATCCAGGCATTCTGCTATCCCTTGTTTAAAGCTTTTCTGTTGTAGATTCACAATCTCTACTTCTAGAAGGAGATGCCCTTGAGAGGTCTCCTCCCCTCTCCCTTTTCCATTTATGGTCTCCTTTCTTTGATAGAAATACATTTTGACTTTAGTGTCTTTCATGGGGCTTAACAGACCTGGAGATGTGGCGCCACTGGCCCTGCCCCAGGTGGCTGTCCATCTGGTCTTGCAGTGACAGACACTGGAGCCCTCTCTCTTCCTTTGGTCACACCACGCCAGGACCTTTGTAGAATGTTTATTAGGCACACGTTTGACTCTGAGCAGCTTGAATATAAAGGACTCTTAAGATCCAAAGCACAAGCAAGGAGACTTATTTTGGCTCTTGGTCTTTACAGTTATATTGGCTCTTATTTATTTCTTAAACATTTATTGGGCACAGGTAGTAAACTCATCATAGACCATGGCTCATGAAGCCCTGATAATTTAATACCTGATTTCTGGAGTCTGGGGAAACATGGAAGGGGGCCTGTAGGATGAGGCAAATTAGCTGTCAATAGGCAGAAATGGCCAGCTGTAGAGAAAATTGGGCTTTAAATGGGTTTAGATATTCGAAAGTGGCTCACGATGGTCAGAAAGAAGGCTCTGGAGTAAGGGTGGGTATTAGTAGCCCCTATACTCATCTCCACCATTAGTCTTTATTGAATACTTACTACGTGCCAGAAACTGCTAGGCCAGGTACCTTACATACATCATCTCATTTAATACTCACAGCAATGTTGGAACATATATGATATTATCCCCTTTTTGAAGATGAGGAAATTGAGACTCAGAAAAGGTTAGGTAATTTGCCCAAGGTCACATGGTTAGAAGGCGGTGATGTTGAGCCAGGAATCCAGTCTGTCAGACTAGAAATCCTTATCTCTTTTTCTGACAGGAACTATTGCTCTGGGCACTGACCGTCATTTGTCTACATCTTCACAAGATATTTCCATTTCCATTTCATGCACTTTTGAGGTAAAACAGGATCGTTGATTTCGGAAGACTGGTTTTATTTGACATCCATTTCTTCAGGACGACTTTCTGCACTGCAGACATTTGCCCCCTGTGATGATGGGGTCCTTAATACAACATGCCGTCACGAGGTCCAAATGGGATCCTGCATATAAAACATCTCGCTCAGAGCGTGACACAGAAGAGACTCTCAACACAGTAGCTTCCATTAGGACTGTCGCTCCCTCGGTCCCAGCGCTGCCCATTCCTCTTTACCTTTGCAGATAGTGGCGGAAATGCTCAAGGAGACCTAGATTCTGAGTGTTTCTGGGACATGGATGCTGGCAGCTTTGTGCAGGAGTATCTCTCAACATCCCCGAAGTCCACATTCTGAATGTCCTGTGTGATGCTGATATCACCAACTCTGTAGACCCTGAGCCTGCTCACTATCACTGAGCCTTCATGTCAAAACAGGAAAATGATGAGAGGTGACTGGTGCTCAGGTAAGAAACGCCGATAAGTTTCTGCATCAGATCCTGTACGTGAGAAAAACTGTCAAGAAAAGGCAGCACAGCATAGAGGCTAGAAGATCAAATCTGGAATTACTCAAATCAGAGTGTGAATATTGGCTCTGCTATTTCCAGCTCTGTGACCTGGGGCAAGTTACCTAACCTCTCTGAGTCTCTGTTGCAGCTGTAAAGCAGAAATAGTAATAACTATTTCACAGCTTTATTAGCAAAAGTGCATGATATAGTGATGTTAAGTGCTTAACACACAGCCTGGTCCACAGGAAACACTAAACAAATGTTTGTTGTTATTATACTGTTGTTAAAAGCAAAAAAAAAAAAACAAAACCTGCTATGAGATTTGTTTTGCAGATTAATAAGCAATTACTTTAAATGACTTTTCTCCCCAACTAGCTAAGTCTGCTATTTGATAGGTTTGAACGAATCAGTCAGCTGTTGAAGTCTCACTGAGTGCATGCAGCATGCCCTGGTGCATAGAGGCAGGGGCTTGGCAGGCCCGGAGGCCAACAGGCTTAACAAGGTGCGCTAGCTGAACACAGCAAGATGAGATGATTGAAAAGTCTACCTGAAATGTTTAAATACAAAGTAATTTGGCAAGGAGATAGAATCAGCACAGCTGACCTGCTCTAGGCCTCAATTTCCCCATCTGCACAAGAAAAGGGCTGGACTTTATGTTGCTTTCTTGTGTCTCTGACCTTTATGAGCGAAAGAGTCTGATTCTGCCAGGACCATTTTAGCTGCCCTGTGAGTGCATCTGGCAATTCCTAGTTCTGCATGGTCTGGTAAAACTTGGCATCTGATGCCCCTCTATAAGTCAGAGTTTTGCAGGGCTCATGCAGGCCCACCAGCTAACCAGCAGGCCCACCAGGGGGGCACATCTCCCCCACCCCCAAGCCTCCTGAGGACCCGCCAATTCCAACATCTCCCACTTCCCACCATATGCAATCACAGGAGGCATCATTCCAACTGGAGTTCCCAGTCAGCGAAGAAAAGAGAGCTCTTCTCTAAACAGGGTCCTATCTGTTTCCGGCATAAACCGCCCGAGATGTTCAGAAGGAGAGTTCTTTCTTTCCTCCACAGCTTCGGAAAATCATTCTTTTGCACGTTCAGAGGGGGAAAAGTTGGCAACAAAACTTGACTTTTTACCAGAATGAAAACTTTCTTTAGGGTTAAGGAAACATTGCCATCTGGTGGCATAATATAGAAATAACTGGACAGAGTGGTGAGTTTCTAACCCACAAAAGATGAAGTCACAGAATTCCAATCAGAAAGAACTAGAAGGGTCCTTAAAGCTTAGATCCCATGCTTTTACTTTACTGGGTAACGGAAATATTGTAGAGAGATGGCTTGTGAATTTCAAGACTAGAACTCAGATCTTCTCAACTTTATGTAATTCAGCTCTCTCCCATCTCCACAACTCACTCCACACCCCAACATATGCACACCTCATACTTAAGACTGAAATGCTTTAATAATTCAGGCTGGCAGGGCCACGATCGTTTTCATCCTGCATGTTCCCTCGTGCTTTTTATCAACATCGTGGGAGGCAGAAGAGGGAGATCAGAGGCACTTTCAACTAGCAACCAGCTAGAGGGTTTACAAAGATAAGGAGGAGGCCTATCAGAAGCCAGAGGAAGAAAGAATGGATTGATTAGGGAACTGAAATTTCTGTTTCATGCTTCCAGCTCAGGAGGCAGTGGGGCTTGCATTAACTCTTAAACCAGCAAGAGCTGTTTGACCTAACAGTAGGGGATGCCTTCTGTTTGGGGATTTGGGATCCTGAAGATAGTAAGTTCAGTGACTTGAGTATAAAAACCCTCATTACTTATGCCGTGTGAAAATCTATTATTGTGTAAATTGGGCCATGTAATTATAGGCATACTCATTGCCACCTCTTATATTTGCATATTGCTTTGCAGTTCACTACATGCTTCAACGTATTTAAAATTATTTAATCTTTATAGACACCCTATGGTGGGAATTATTACTCATTAGTAATGAGAAAATAGAGGTTTGGAAAAGTTAAGCAACTTTCCCGAAGTCACAGCACTATCCGTGGCAGCACTAGGACTTGAAAGAAGGGAGGAAACTTAATATCTAATCTACTCTGGGGCAGGTGAGGTACAAAGTGCTTCCAAGGAAGCTATCAGTGGCGTCTCCCCTTGGGGAGTAGCAAGAGATCAATCACTCATTCCTTGTTCTTCCAACATGACCACTGTAGAGGCACCCAGTCTTCCTGCAGCTACCCTATCCAATTGTTATTTGCTTGACTGTAGAACATACCAAAAAGCCATATGACATTCATGTTAATTTAAATTTGACTTGGAGAAATTCTTCCAAATATTACAATATCCTCTGAGGCACAACAGGACTCAGCCAGCAGGCCACCAGCCTGGGTCCTTGAGGCTGTTCGAAGGGCTTTTCATCCAGTCACCACCTGAACCATTTCCAAATAGCCCTTTTGTCATGCCCTGACAAAGAGGATTCTGTGTCTCCTTTCCTGGGTCCTCATCTCTAAGCATCAGGGCCGAAAGCCCAGCCCTCTGACCACTACTCTTCTGGATCTAATCTCTTTCTATAAGGGGGAATCACCTGGTCTCATGCCTTTAAATGCCATGTGGACACTGATGATTCATATACTGATACCCAGAACCCCAGCCTCTCCCTCTGCACTCCCAACTCGTATGTGCAGCTGTCTACTCAACAACTGCATGGCGATGTCTAAGGCCCACATCCGAACTCCTGGTTTTCTCCAACCCCTAAGTCATCCTTTCACAACCTCTCCCATCACAGTAAGCGGAAATTCCATCCCTCAGTTTCTCAGGCCAAAAACTTTGGCATCATCCGTGGATCCCTCTTTTCCTCTCATGAGCCAATCCATCTGTAAATCCTGTCAGCTCTGCCTTCACAGAATTTTCTACTTCTCATCCTCCATTGCTACCCAGCCACCTTCACCTGGACAATTGCAATAGCCTGTGACTTGGTCTCCTTGTACAGCAACTAGAGTGTTTCTTTTAAGATGTAAGTCAGAACATAACACCCTCTTGCTCAAAACCTTCCAAGGGCTTGACGTCTTGCCTTGGTTGGTCCATGATCTAGCCCACTCCCCTCTCTAACCTGATCTCCTACCATTCTTCCCCTGTTCCCCCCTCTTTGCACTTTCTGTCTCACCCACTCAACATGTAAGAAACGGGGTTTCCTTCCGTTCCATGCTGTAACCCAGGGCCTAAACAAAGTCTGGAGCATGGATGAGGCTCAATACATCTTTCCTGAAACAAAAACGCCTTTTCCCTCAGCCTGGGTTGTTCCTTAATATCATCGATCCAGAGCCTGATGTAACTGCCTCCTACTGCATTTTCACCATGGACCTTCTTACACTGTGCCCCGTGGTGAGGGAGTCCTGTGAGCCCGAGGGTCTTCACACCACCTTTCCCACTCCCAGCAAGGCTGTGATGGGCATGCCCTCCAGGCTTCTAGCCATCTCTTTAGGGTGCGGTTTCTCAATGACCATGTGATCTTCCCATTGGCAGTTCCAGATAAGTACAAACAGCCGAATGGTGCCAGACAGTAGAGCCAACCAGGAACTGAAAGAACACTGATTCTGATGATGCACCAGGTGTGCTCAGATGCCAGCCAAGACCACACAAATCAGGGGCTGACAGTTCTAGATAAGCACAAACAACTAAATGATTTCTTGATCCCTTTCCCCAAGTCCATATAACATCTGCCTCAGTTACAATTGAGAGGTTTAAATAAGGAGGGAAAGTGGAGGGGAAATAAAGAGCTAAAACTAAAAAGATTGAAAAGGAAAAAGTTTTGAGGGGAAATGAGAAGCATCAGGGTACACGCTTGGATTGGTGGTTTGTCACTGAAGAAGACAGTAACCTTTTGGGGGGAACTAGGAATTCCAAAGACATTCCTCACACCTGCAATGTTGCCAGACATTCAAACCCTATAACCTTTGGGTCGACAAGACTCCTTTTTTTAAAATGCAAGTGTTTCCAGGCCATTAATCATTTACAGCTTATTATAAATTGTTGCTGGCCATTTGGTATCAACCCTACTGTAGAAATAAAAGTATTGATGGGAAGCAGATGAAAGGGAATGGTACTCTGTGGGACAAATGTTTTAAAAGATTAGTTTGGCAAAAAGTGGGGTCCCTGCATAGCCAGAGGGCCATGAAAAGAACAAAGGATACTTTGGGAAGCAGATAGGCTGAGAAGAAAAAAGGGATTATCTCCTGGAGACAGGGAAATGGCTGAAAAAAGACAGCTGGGCACCAAAGGAAAGCAATAGTGCCAACTCATGATAACTGATTGTTAAGTTCTCAGAGATTTTGCAAACCACTTGTTAAACCCAGCCATTATTAGAAATTAAAATATAAACTTACAATTAAATGAATTGTATTTAGAAACAAAGGTAGTAAACGCTCAAAACTTACCAGTTCTCAATTATGACTACATTTTGCTATTGTCTATGCTCTGGAAGTTATTTACAGCCACTGTAGCTATAGAGTGAGAATACTCTATAATGGTGCACTTTACACATCTCTTCCCAACCCTGTGTTTTGCTGTGTCATGTTGGTAGATAGAAATTGGCCATGATGGCAGTATTTACACCATGGAAATTGGCAGACGCTACAGATCAAGGCTTGATTTATTGTTTTATTGACTACCCAGACCAAGGCTTGGTAAATCTTATTTTGCAAAAGGCCAGATATTAAATAATTTTGACTTTGCATCCATTCAATCTCTGTCCAACCTACTCGACTCTGCTTCTGCTATTGTAATACAAAAGCAGCCATATACAATATATAAAACTAGTGGACATGGCTGTGTTCCAGTAAACTTTATGTACGAAAACAGGTCAGGGGACCAGATATGGCCCCAGACCATAGTTTAATAATCCCCAGTCTAGACTTATAAAAAGTGATGGAGAAATGTTAATAATGCAGGTTAAATTCTAAAATGTGACTGTAGCCAGTGCATGGTAAATAACAGAAAAAGACTGAGGAAATATTCTTCCAGGATTCAAAAACTATTATCCAGTTCAACAAAAATGTTGTTCATGCTGTTAAGAAACGATTGAAGGCCCAATGTCTAGCTCTGTTGTTTCCCTTTCTTCTTACTCATTAACGTAAAGGGAAATCTCAGCCCACGTTCTTATCAGAATGGCACTTGTTCAGCAATTGCAATAATAGATTGGATACACTATAGATACAAGAGCCTCAAACAAAAGTCAACAAGAGCATTCTATGGGGATCAATTGGTTATAAGGAATTTACAATCAAGAGTACTGTATATTTTAAATTGTGATTACACAGTCTTTGTATCAATAAATATTTACAAGCACACCAGGAAACACTACTTTTTTAATGTCCCTCAAGCTATTTTGTTAAAGCATCAGCCAGGTAGTACAGGGTTTTACAATATTTGCGGACGAATCATGGACCATCAGCAACATTTGTTCTTTTTCCATCATTCACCCTCTGCCCCATCTGTATGGCAGCTCAGAGAAGGTCTGTAAGGATCACAGCCCGACTTTCCCAGGCATCCACAAGGGACTGCCTAGTCTAGAATCCCTGAGAATCACAGGGATCCACATGAGATCCACTGCCTTTTCAAACTGAACCCCAAAGTTTCCACTAGAGACATACATACTAGGACCCTTAAGTCCCTACACACCACTCGTGGGAAGTAAATGCTATTTTCAAACCAGAATTGGGTATATGTCTGACAAAGGTGTCGCACATGTAAACTAAGCATATTGTAGGAAATTTAGACCATGTGGTCACATTATTGAACACCTTATTTTCTGCCTCCATTTCCAATAAGCCTGCTCGTGAGAAAGTTTTAAAACATTAACCAATGAATTCATGGAGATCAATTATTTAGCAGAATATCTGAACTTAAAAAATGAAGATGATTTTAAATGTTTTATTATTCTTGAGGAACACAATTTCTAGCCAAAACAGAGAATCAGGCCAGTCTAAGAGTGATGTTATTTTAAGTCTACTTCAGAAAATGCTTCCTAGTTCCAGGACCATTAACGATACTGCTGCATATAGTGTGGTCAAACAGTCAAAACATGTAGCCTTAGAATTATGACCCTAAGAATTGTATATGATTCTATAACTTGCTCATGTTTAGTTTTGGCTTGGGACCCTATTTACATTCCTATTGCCTCTATTAGGCTGTGTGCTGTTAAAGGCAGTGACTATGTTTTGTTCTAATTTCCCAAATGAGTGACACCTTACACAACACAATGTATAGCCTCCATCACTACACAAGAGAGAAACAGATTTTGCACAGCTGTTGGGGTGTAACTTAGCATCCTCGAACACTGCACTGGGACAGAAAAATGTGCAGGCACCTTGTTCATTCTCGCACAGAGAAAGAAACAGATTTTGTGTACCAAAAAGAGCAGCAGACTTGTCATGAGAGCTGGGTTCAGATGCCGGCTCTGATCATGAACAAGCCTCTTGCTTCACACCTCCTGCATCCCTCCATTTATCCCCATCTCCAGGGATGCCCTTCAAGTTCAGCAGTCATGTCTCCCACGTCCACCAAGATCGCATACAGATTCTTTAACAGCGTGCACAAATGCTTCATGGTCTTCTCCCTGACCCGGTCCCTGTTGCACTTCATGCCACACCATTCCGTTCTTTGTTCCAGCCACATTGGCCTTTCAGTTCTTCATATATGCAAAGCCCCTTCCTGCCCCTGAGCTTTTGCTCATGCTCTTCCCTCCCTCTCTCCAACTGTAGACTTCATTTCATCTGGCTGACTCTTCCTTATCCTGCAGACTTACTGCACTGCTTCAGAAAAACCACCTCTGAGCCCCAGACTAGGACAGCTTATGGCCTTTATACATTCCCATAGCATCTTGTACTTCTTTTTCATAACACTTGTCTCAAATGTATTTAATAGACTATTTGTGAAATTATTTATTTAATATCTGTTACCCTTGGAAACAGACGAGGCTAGACTAGAAACTCCAAGAGGCCAGGGACATGTGCATCTGCCCCCTGCAGTATCCTCATTTTCTAGCACATAGTAGATACTCAGTAAATGTGTTGAATGAATGGCTGGAGAAGTTTTATCTCTCTGAAACTCATTTACAAATGGCAATAATGCCCACTTCACAGGACCTTCATGAGGACTACATCGGATAACCCATGTAAAGCCCTTGCATGGTGTCTTCTATATGGCTGACAATAAATGTTTGTTGAATGACTACAAACACTGTAACTTCTAAGATGCCACCTCTTTAAATGAGTATAGTTTAAGGACTAGGTTAGTAATTAGCACTTGTGAAGGTTTCTTTATTAGGTGATTAATGCAACTTAAACCTTGGGTGTTGAGGTTAAGGTATTATTAAGACAAGTGTTGATTGGCATTTGCTGGGAATAGATAGTCACCTCGGGCCAGACCAAGACACAGAGAAATGTTGTCCTGGGGGATGGGTTCACCATGAGCTCAAGAGACAGAACAGAGCTGTCTATGGTTGAGAAGTGCAAGGGGAATCCCTCATACAGATAGAGGCACAATGATCCTTCCAGGGTAGTGACTTTAACATTCATCCCACAACTCAAAAAAATCATTTCTCTTTCATTCTTTCTTAGAAATGTCATAGGTAGTATGTTCAATCAAAGCAAAGAAATAAACCAAGAGACAGAAAGATATAGGATCCAGGACACAGTTGGTCTAACACAGGAAATGGGAGACCAGAATCCCCAAGATGATAGAGATGAGAAAACCTAGGAGGACAAGTGAGTGACCAAGCAGAACAGCCACCTGAGCAGGTTGGAGGTCTCTGGAGCAATGTCAACAAGGGGAAAAGGTAGAGCTGAGAAACTATCTTACTGAGAGAAGAGTTGGAGAAAGAGCTAGGAGATAGATTTTAGAAAACCAAGCAAAGGAAAAATGAGATAACTGTGAACTCCAGGATGAGATTGGGGTTGGGTGGTGGGGGTGAAGGAGGATAAGGAATTGAAAAAAAAAAGTAACCCTAGCACATTACATAAACAATATTTACATAATCATAACATAAATACTGACCCGTGACTTAATTAAAAGAGTAATATTACTTCCATGAGGACAGGGAAGGTGAATTGTGCATATAGGTGGGGAAGGTGAGCACAGTGTCAGGAAGGCCCTGTAAGTGATCTAATCCCTATTTTTCATAGCAATAAACTCAACAAATAATAAATAAATAGATAATACAAGGAGCCAGAAAATACATTTAGGCATGTTATTGAGAAATACAAAGACCAGAAACAACATCTGAAAGGACTGGAGCACAGGGCTGGGAGGAGGGGAGTTAGACCACTCTTGTTTATCACGAACCTGTAGTACTATTTGAATGTTTAAACTATAAACATGTATTTCTTTGAGTAAAAAAAACGAAAAAGAAGAAAAATAGATTTAAAAGGAACCAGGGTGGAAGTATGGCAAACAGTGAGTGATTTTTATTTTTCTGTATTTCTCAGTTTTTTGAGAAATGCCCACCTTTACATCCCTGGCAACCACCATTCTACTGTCTGTCTCTATGAATTTGACCACTCTAAGTAGCTTATATAAATGGAATCATATAATACTTGTCCTTTCGTGACTGGCTTTATTTCACTTAGCATAATGTCCTCAAGGCACATCCATGTTGTGGCATGTGTCAGAATTTCCTTCCTTTTTAAGACTAATATCCCATTGTGTGTACATACTACATTTTGTTTATCGATTCATTCATTGGTGGACACTTGGGTTCTGCCAGATGTTAGCTATTGTGAATAATGCTGCTATGAACATGAGTGTACAAACATCTCTCCGAGATCCTGTTTTCTCCATTATTTGGGGTATATATCCAGGAATGTAATTGCGGGATTATATGAGAAATCTATTTTTTTAAATTTTTTAAAGAGCCATCATACTGTTTTCCACAGCAGCTGCACCATTTTACATTCCCACCAACAGTGCACGAGTGTTCCAGTTATTCCAAATCCTTGCCAATATTTGTTATTTTCTGGTTTTTTTCATAGTAGCCATCCTAATGTATGTGAGGTGATATTTTAATGCAGTTTTGCACTTCCCTGATGATTAGTGATGTTGAGCATCTTTTCATGTGCTCATTAGCCTTTATTTTTGACATGCTGATTTCAACAAGTGTCATGGCTCATATTGCACCTGTGTAATCCTCCTTTACTGCACCTGGCACAGAGCATGGGCAATTAAGCGCTAAAAATACTTAAGGAAGAAGCAGAGAAGAGGTAGTAAAATTTCATGGTTAAGACATGGGTTTTGGAGTCTCCTAGACCTTATTTGAATCCCCATTCCACACTCATGAGCTGCTGGCTATAGGACCTTAGGCAAGTTGCATCCCTCTGTGAGTTTGCTCATCTGTAAAACAAGGAGAGCAAAAGAGCTTCAGTCACAGTTGTGAGAATTAATTGAGATAATGCAGAATATCTGTTCCCTATTACGTCCCCTGTCCTATTCCTAGAGGAAAACATTTTTCACTTCCTTTAATTTTTCTTCTGGCATTTGCATCCACATTTCTAAATAATATACTATGCTGCTATTCATTGGTATGGCAATTTTTTAGACATTACGGTAAGTGAGGATTTAGGTCTCTTACACCCCACTGTGCCTACCCCTGCTTCCAAGTGTCACAACTTTGGGTTAACTCAATAATCAATGTTGGCATTTTAATAACTATGTACATC
The DNA here is from genome assembly GCF_028878055.3 of Symphalangus syndactylus. Classification (NCBI taxonomy): domain Eukaryota; kingdom Metazoa; phylum Chordata; class Mammalia; order Primates; family Hylobatidae; genus Symphalangus; species Symphalangus syndactylus. The sequence goes on from NC_072428.2 coordinate 21,719,043, forward strand.
TTCATTTTTCACCCATTAGTCAGGAAGTACACCATGATTTCATTTCCTTTGTTGAATATTGTTCTTTGTTTTTCCAGGAGTTAACCATTGCCTTCTTTACTTTTCATCTGCTTGGGGTTTTTTGTGCCTTTTACTCTTTTTTGGCAAATGTAACAACACACCTGTTACACACATTTTTAATACTACTTTCCAAATGTTTATGCCAATCAGATATTCATTTTGTTTTTTCCCCTGGTGCTGTCCCTTCTGAAGCTGTCTACTCCTTGTCATGGACATGCTCTCCCTGGGACCCTTCTGGCTGTGCCTCTGTATCATGTGATCCCCTGATCCCCAGATCTGATTTCTTCCACTTTCTTGAATTATGTCCTTGTTCTAGCAAAGTGCATCTTCCTGAGATACTTGCCAAGTTTAGGTGCACAGGAGGTAGAATTTTAGAGTTATTACATGCCTGAGAAGATTTGAATTTTTTCTTTACAGTGGGTTTTTTTATTGAGATGGAAATTGAATTCTAGTTAAAAATCATTTTCTTTTAGCAAGTTTAAGGTATTGCTCTTTGTCTTTCAGCATCCAATATTGATATGGAGAAGTCTAATGCCATTCAAGTCCTTTATATGGATTCCCTCTGGAAGATTTTAGGATCTACTTGTCCTAACATTTCACAGGATAGATTCTAATGCAGTTCTTGAAAAGTCCATTTTTTCTGGGTACAAGATGGATTTTTATCAGTCTGGAGGCCCGTGACCTTTTATTCTTGAAACTTTTCTTATAATATTCCTTCCTTTCCTCTATTCTCTTTCTGAGACTTCTTTAGTCACACACAATCTCCTGGGTTGATTCTCTGTTGTTTCTGAGATCTAAAGTCCTATCATTTCAACATTATGTTCTAAATTCTGTTTAATTTTTTTAATTTTTACTTTGTCTTTTATGTCTTTAATTTCCAAGATCTCTTTCCTCTTCATTAATGAATCTGTTTCCATGGCAACTTGTACTTGTTTTAGGTATGCAATGTATTTCTTTATCTCCACAAAGGATTACAATTATATAAAAGTTTCTGTTTTTTAACTTAATTTTCATTTCCCTGCCATTTCTCTGCTCTTTACACTACCAGGTTTTTCCCCCCCCTTTTTTTTTTTAAATTCTTTCATTAAAGTTGTAAGTTTCCTCAAAAGTGATCCTGTCTTTGATCTTTAAAATTGAGATACTAAACAACCAATTAAAACCCAGAGGTTCGTAGTGAGGGCCTGATCAGGGGTCATCAATGGAAACTGATCAAGTGTTGAGCTGCATTTTACTGGTGAGCCCTAAAAAGTAAGAATCTGAGCTGTTATCTCTTGGATGAGTCAGTTTCTCCAGAAAGGGATCCTTTCATCTTCTGCCTGGGGCAGGGTGGAGAGGCTGATCTAAGCCTGGCTGCCAGCATTCCAGGAAGAGAGCAGGAGTCTCACCTGCAGACTCGAACCTCTTCTTTATTTTCTAGATGATATTGTACCCTGTACTTGGCTGTCTCTAGATCTCCCTCACCTAGAGAACAAAAAAAGTCTCCTGGGTTGAGATGAGAAAAAAAAAAAAGCCTCTTACATCAAAATTCTCTATATTCTGAAGTTCAACAAATCCGCCTGTTTACTGCTACCTGTAGTAGCACCAGCTGCATCCAAGCTTAAGTCTTTCTGTAGTTCTTCCCAGTAAAGCAGCTTATTTCTCACTGGTTCCACATCCACCCCATTCCCCACAGTCATGTAGACTATTTCTTCTGCCACTCTGGTAAGTCAGTCGCCACTTGTCTGTGTATTTTCCATATTCCAAAACTTGTTGAAATGTCTTGTTCAATAAGGTCTCCTTTGCTCCCTTTCCCTTGGTGTTTGTTTCTACTCTTCTTTAAATTCAGGTAAAATTCACATACATAGAATTCATGTTAGCCATTTTGAGGTGTACACCTCCATGGCAATTAGTACATTCACAATGTTGTGCAACCATCACTTCTATCTAAGTCCCAAGACATTTTCATCATCCCAAAAGGAAACTTCATACTCATTAAGCAGTCACTTCCCTGTCTGCCTTCTCCCCAGCACCGGGAAACTACCAGTCTGCTTTCTGTCTCTATGGATTTGCCTACTTTGAGTTTTTCAAATAAGTAGAATCATACAATATGTGACATTCTTGCATCTGGCCTCTTTCACGTAGCATGATGTTTATGACGATCATCTATATTGTAGCATGTATCAGTACTTCATTCCCTATTATGATTCAATAACCATCTATTGTATGTATATACCTCATTTTGTTTAGCCATTCACCAGTTAATGGACCTATTCCTAGTCTTTTATTTCTTTTCTATCATGGGCGGTTGGAATCGGGAAGGGGAGGTGATAATGTGGGCATTTGATCTGACACTTTAGCCAAAATAATGCTGCCAAGTATTAATGCAAGCTTTATCTTACCAACCAGACAGCAGCCTGACTTTCATTTGTCACATCTGTTTAGAAAATAAGCTCTGTGACAAGTCCCCAGTAGAGTCACCACCAAAAGGATGTAGTCCATTCCATCAGTGTCACAAATCAAATTCTCTTTCTCTTCCCTGGCCGGAGGTTTCTCAATCAGTTGAAGAAACCCCCAAAAAGATGCTTGGAAAGGCAATCCCAAATTGTTTGGAATAGCATGACTGTTTGCTTATTAGATAAGTATGTTTTATTCCCAAGAGTATTTATATTAAGTATAGAACTGATAAATTATTTCAAATCTATAGAATAATATATTATCCTAAAGAATACTGTTAAAGAATATTTCATGTTAGGCCAGGTGTGGAGACTCATGCCTGTAATTCTAGCATTTTGGGAAGCCGAGATGGGAAGATCTCTTGAGCCCAGGAGTTCGAGACCAGCCTGAGCAACACAGAGAGATTTTTTTGTAGAGATACTGTCTCTACAAAAAAAAAAAAAAAATTGCATGTTAAAGATGTTAAGGGGTAATTTATATATACTTAGTATTTCAAGAACATATAATCTCATGCTACAGAATCTCACACTTTATGCCCTAAAATTGGAGGCAAGTAATTTCGAGACATGGGCAACATCCAGTTTGGAGAACTGGCATGAAGAGATAAGTACACATTCTTAGGTGTCACTGTTCATTTTCAGAATATCCCAGGTGGATACAATGTGGTCTGTAGAAAAAATAAAAGGTTATGTGATGCTACTGTGTCAGAATTTGCTAAAAAGATTAATCCCCAAGTCAATTCCTAGAACAAAAGCTTTGGGGAGGTTACATTAAAGTGCCTAACTCAGAATCTTGAATTTCTTAAAAATATAAAATCTGAAGCACTTCTGGAGAAGATGGTGCATACTTCCCTAAAGTCCAGCCAACAAGGTTAATGAAAAAAACAAGCCCCCAGGAAAAGAACTTAAGGCAAATTCTTATTTTAATCCAGCCTTACCTTTTGGCACTACTGGGCACAATGTTAACCTTCCTTTGTTCTGATCTTGGAAGAGAAAGTCTTCCCTCTGCAGCTTTCTTGGGATCCCCAGGTGAGGGGGGATTCAACCCTTCTCAGGAGGCTTCTGTGATCATCTGGGACGTGGAGGCAGCAGAACTGAGTGGAAGATTTCCTGGACAAGCATGTTCCAGGCGCCCCTGCCTAACCAGGTTTGGGCATTATCCCCAGTTTTGCACTAGTGTTATGCGTTTGATTCCTACAATGTCTGTCCTCTCTCATGACAGGAAAGACACAGGTCACTTCTTGCATAAGGCCACAAAGGGTCATACTCTAAAGGTTTCTAGCACTCTTTCCATTGTCCCCAGGGGCTGAGAGGCAAGTCTCTTGACATAAGGATAAAATAGTTGCTGGGAGATGAATGGCCCTACAGTGAACAGAGATCTTAGTCATCTACGGGGTTTGTGTACAGCAACCGCAGTACTAGGCTTTACCAAGAGACAAAGATCCAAGAGCACAGTGGAGGGCACACCAGCAAAACAGATCAACAAGGCAGAGAGGCCCGGAAGAAAGGCAGGGCGCAGTGTTAGTCATCAGCATATTGGTCAGGTGATTAAGATAAAGGTTCCTAGGAAAGACAAACGAAAATATCGATGTTGTAGTTCGGGTAGGAACTGTGGAAGTCTTCCCTTTCTGGTCATATTCATCACCCACAATGTGACCATCCCTGTAACAGTCATCATATCATCAGCATCATCATCAGTGCAGATAAACTAAATGAGCAACAATATACGTCATGCTATTCATCACGCCCAACACACCCATCCCTGAAACCATCATCGCAGCCTCACCATCATTACCATCATCAGCACCAGCAATGTCTGAGGAAGTGTAAATTCATGCACCATGCTGCGGTCTTCCACTAAAAGGGGAAGAAAAATCTAGATCCATCCCAGCCCTCTAGGAATGCGTTATTATCATTACTGTTATTATTGGCTAAAATGTATTGCATGCTTACCACAGGCACTGTGTAAGAAACCTTACAATAACCTGTAAGGGGTTAATGCCCTCATATTACAGGTGAGAAGATAGATTCAGGGAGGTTAAGTGATGTTTCCAAGATCACAGAACTAAGGAGTGGTGGAGCTGGGATGTGGACTCAGGCTGTTCGGCTTTACAACCCACACACCTCACTGGGATATAATATTGCCTCCTACAGCCTCCTCCAGTGGTCTGCAAATTGGGGTATGTACAAGAGGATCCACTGAGGGGAAGATGAAGATATTAGAATTGCTATTCATTTTTAATTCTCATTTCATACTTTTAGTTTCTGTTTTATAACATACTTAATTTACCAGCATGATAGAGTACATAATGCAGTTCGTAAGTAAATAACTTATATTGTGGAAAATAGTATGGGTACATGCTTAATTATCTACTGATAGAAGTGTGCAGCCAAAACAGCTAGGAGGCTGGGCGCAGTGGCTGACGCCTGTAATCCCAGCTTTGGGAGGCCAAGGTGGGCAGATCTTCTAAGATCAGGAGTTCAAGGCCAGTCTGGCCAACATGGCAAAACCCCGTCTCTACTAAAGATACAAAAAAAAAAAAAAATAGCCAGGCATGGTGGCAGGTGCCTGTAGTCCCAGCTACTACTCAGGAGGCTGAGACACAAGAATCACTTGAGTCTGAGAGGTGGAGGGTGCAGTGAGCCGAGATCACACCAGTGCACTCCAGGGCAGGCAACAGAGACTCTGTCTCAAAAAAAAAAAAAGCTAAGAGAACCTTGGTCTGGAAAAAAACTGACGTGTCCAACCCCATAGCTAGGCAAATGCAAAATTATATACAGCGGATCTGAGATTACCTCTGGACAAACACAATCAGTGTATACAATTCTGAATCCTGGTATGATGTTCTGCAGAATTAAAGTCTTGGTTTCAGCAAGTGACTAAAAATTATGGCACAACTTTCTTAACGGCCCTTCTAAGTTTATCTGACAAATTGTTCTCACTATTCTATGTGTAATAGAATGATCCTATTATTATGGTATCCGTGTTAGAAACAGTAAACATGGATTAGTTGTCTGATACATTTTTAAATTAAAGAAATATAGTTTCTTCCCTTTCTAAAACCCTTATGAAAATGCACCTAATTGTTCTTCATTTAAAAAGTAGATATACGTTTTAAAGGGAATGCTTACCTTTAGGACATACATAGTGCAATACTGAAGTCACAAGATGTCTGAGACATGCTTCAAAATAAACTGAAGTCAGAGAGCAGATGGGAGCCAGAAGAAGCAGAACCGACCACAGGTTGATCACTGTTGAGGTTTGGAGATAGATATTTAGGGTACATGATGTTATTCTGCCAACTTCTGTGTATGTTTTAAGTTCCATAATAAATAGTTTAATACTTAAAATATTTTTTAAACTGTCACAACTTGATTTTTTTTTCTCTTGAGCACTGTCAGAGCCCACCTTCCAATTGAGAAAGGGGAGGCATGATCTAATGTGGGTTTCACAGAATTTGTAGTGTGCCCTTTCCTGCCTTCGTGAAATGTGTTAAATGTGCATACATCATTTGCTATTGTGTTAGAATCAATCTCATCCTATAAATACAATTAATAGGGGGGAAAGAGGATCTGGTTGAAAAAATCATTACATAGCTGTACAGGGAAAAATTAAGGAAGGAAGCAAATCTCATGTATCATTGAAATGAATGTCCTTTGAAGACATTTTTCCACTAATATTGTTGGTGTGGGTAGCAATGATAGGACTTTTCACACATACGGGGTCATATATGATCTCTCCCCCTGGTGGTCCTTTTTTTTTTTTTTTTTTTTTTTTTTGAGATGGAGTCTCACTCTGTTGCCCAGGCTAGAGTGCAATGGCACAATCTCACAATCTCGGCTCACTGCAACCTCCACCTCCCAGGTTCAAGCGATTCTCCTGCCTCTGCCTCAGCCTCCTGAGTAGCTGGGATTACAGGCATGTGCCACCACATCTGGCTAATTTTTGTACTTTTAGTAGAGATGGGGTTTCACTGTGTTGGCCAGGCTGGTCTCGAACTCCTGACCTTAGGTGATCTACCTGCATAGGCCTCCCAAAGTCCTGGGATTACAGGCGTGAGTAACCACGCCTGGCCTCCTGTGGTTCTAAAGCCTGAGACTATTAACTTAGAATCTGAGTTAGAATCTGAGTGTCCACACTCAGAGGGACATGAAGCTGTTTGGAAGACCCCAGACACGTTCAAGGGAAACACAGTGAGATGCAGACCAGAGTTCCCATAGGAAAAAGAAACCAACAAATGGTGACTGCTCTACCACTGGAATTAAACTGTGGAGCAATTCACCCACATCATGACTAAACAATGCAGAGAAGACAAGGAACAGTGGGCTCAATGACAGCCCAGAGCTACTGAAAAAGCAAGAAATTGCTCCCAAAGGAAACACCCACCTGTGGGCCATACCACCGCTCCAAGAAACAAGAGCCAGATGCCAAGAGGCCTCAGGGAAGAGCCCTTCCAGAGTTCAGCCTTCAAGCACTCTTCAATCCTTTGTGTTCTGAGTAAGAATTTCCACACTAAGAGCTCAATTCCAATTACACCCCAAGATAGTATCAAAATGATAGGTAAATACAGTCCCAGCTTTCTGGCCAGGCAGCCAAAGCACACAGTGCCACAGGGGAAAAAATGGGCTGATTCAGATCTCTCGTGGTTATGACGTCTTCTTGGAGAGCAGCTGAAGGCAGCCGCAAGCAGTGTTTGTCAGGTGGTGCTACCAAGAAAGCACTGATGAGAAGCACAGGCGTGCTTATTGTGACATGGGCTTTCCTAGGAAGGGAGAGGAGGCAGCCATCTCTCAGTGATGTTTGAGATGAAACAAAAGAGAGTTATGGATGAGCCAGGGTGATGTGAGAAGCTGGAGTCCCTGGGTCCAGCTGGAATCTGTGCAGTGGCAAGAGTCCTAGAATCACAAAATCTCAGAGATGGGAGAGGTTTGACTAGTGTCAACTCTCCCCCAGGTAGGGGAACCAAGGGGCGGTTTGGGGTGTGGCTTTAGATTCCCCATAATCTCCATTAGCAACCCTCCAAGTCGCCCCAAATAAACACACAATCTAAAGGAAAGAACAGCACTTGATCTGCGCATGCTGTTTCAAGGAAAACTCCCGTCACCCCTTATGAAGAGATCAGCACCCCTATGCCTCTCCTACATAGGAATTTTGGAAGCTTCACTGCCCTTCCCACCCTTCCTAGATATCTAATACTTGAGTCAGCCCTACCATTAGTCAACATCCTTTGAGATTAGAGCTTCACAGCCCCTGGTGGAAGCCCACTCCATCTGTGAATGGCACCTTCTGAACATTTTTTCCTAACCATTTGGTAATACAGATTATGAGCCTGAAAGATTCACATTCCTTATAAACCAGTAATTAATTTCTTGATTCTGCACAAAGGAAGTGCCTCTCAATATGATAAAAGTTCAACCCAAAAATACGTTTTCACAACACTATTTAAAACGCAAATATTTGGAAACAATGGAATACTAATAGTGGATGATACACCCACTAGATTCTATAATCTTCAGCCATTAAAAATGATGTTCAAGGCTGGGGCCAGTGGCTCACACCTGTAATCCCAGCACTTTGGGAGGCCAAGGTGGGCAGATCACCTGAGGTCAGGAGTTCAAGACTAGCCTGGCCAACATGATGAAACTCCATCTCTACTAAAAATACAAAAATTAGCCAGGCATGGTGGCGTGCACTTCTGGTCCCAGCTACTTGGGAGGCTGAGGCAGGAGAATCATTTGAACCCAGTAGGCAGAGGTTGCAGTGAGCTGAAATTGCGCCACTGCACTCCAGCCTGGGCAACAGAATGAGACTCCGTCAAAAAAAAAAAAAAAAAAAAAAAAATATATATATATATATATATACATATATATTCCTATAGAGAATATAGCAATACAAGAGGAATGTAGAATACAAAAACATGCTTATGGTGCTGAAATGTTCAAAGAAACCAGTACACTAAATTCAATATTCATTAGGCTCCATTCATATTTTTATGAAATAAAAAGGAAACCTATTATAAAAATGACTAAAAATGATCCCACTTATAAGAGGCACCAAGAAAGTCAAATTCATAGAAACAGAAAGTAAAATGGTGGTCACCAGGGTAGGGAGAGGGGAATGAGGAGTTATCATTTAATGGATATGGAGTTTCAGTCTGGGGTGATAAAATCTGGAGATGGTTGGTGGTGATGGTTGCACAGCAATATAAATGCACTTAATGCCACTGAACTCTACACTTAAAAATGGCTAAAATGGTAAATTCTATATTACATATATTTTACCACAATTTAAAAAATGCACCTAAAAAATGACTAGAAGGAAATAAACCAAAAGTTAAGAGAAACTGTATTTGCGTAGACTTTGTTTGATAGTTTTTGTTTTGTTTTGCTATTTCCTATTTCTAATTTTCTGTATTCTCTAAACTGTCTACAAGAAATCAGTTTAGTTGTTCTTGGAAAATCCAATAGGTCTTCTTTTTAAAAACTAATTTCAACATGATATTGAATAAAATAATGTCTAATGTCTTTCTACATGTTTTTCAGAGCACTAACAGCACAATTTCCTCACGTAGGTTAAATATTTTGCCTAGCTTGATTACGCTGCCCATTTTGCAGAGGAGGAAACTGAGCCTTATAAAGGTCAGGTGACCTCCTGGGATCACAGAGTATGCTGGCAGGAACAGTTTTGAGAATGATAACCATCAAAACCTCAGGCCATTTTTTGCTGAATGTGGCCAGCACAGACCACCAGGATTCAGTTTGCCCTTGGACACAAGTTTCTTCAAGAAGGAAGAAATCCATCTATTAACTGGAATTCCAACTAGCCTCTACCTTCAATTAATTTTTTAGTTTTCATGATAAAGAAACAACTGATTTTTTAAAAACCATCTTGAATTTAATCCAAAAAAGTCAATTGCTTGATGGATCGTATAGCCAACTAATAAACTTCAGCAAACTTCTAAAGTTTCTGCTTTTCAAGATTAGGACACTGGGGACTTGAAACTCTGGATCATTAAGGACTCAAGCGCAAGAGGTGGGACACACTGAGGCAGGAAACTTAGACTCAGCTATTTTGGAATAGTTTTTTACAGCAAGGGCTACTAGTGGTTTAATATTATAATTTCATTCACGTTCATCAATTAGAATATGAAATTACCCAAAGCACCCATTTCTCCCACATTCTGATTATTTTTTCCTTTAAATAAACAAGCAGAGAGTAAGCAGAGGACTTACCTCTTAGGCTCTGAAAGGTACAATGAAGATGATCCCACACCTGTTGGTGTTCTAGGCATCACTTTTCCCAGTCCCCCTTCATTCTGATTCCCAGCTAACTTTGATTTGCCTTGATTGCCAGCTCAGTGACCTGAAGAATGAAAAAATCAGGTAGTTCATGCCAGACACAAGAAATATTTATAAGCCCTTTGCTAAATCCCCTGAAACAAAGAAAAGCAATTCTAGTATCCTGCACCTAGTAATTAAGGAACAACGCCTCATTAGTAACAGAGGGAATATAGAGCAATGAGACGTCTCAGCCCAAACTCCTGCCGAGCCTAAGAACCAGCTGTGTCAGTGGAGGAAACAGATACCAGTGAGTCAGTCATGCTTAGTATGCACTGACAGCCATCAAATTTAGAGGGCATTTTGTGAATCCACACGGAATTGTCTTCTGGGGCTCCAAATCCCGTGGAAGTCACAAGAATAAGATGGAGCCCCTTGGAAATAGTTAACTCCAGAGAATTCATAGCAAAAGGCCTAACCAGGCATAGGGAAGCAGCTTCATTGCAAATGTCAACTCTGACCAATGGGGCCATGCAGGATGCTGGATTGCAATGGGTCTGAGTCTGTGGTCACAGAGAGGAGAAGTAGTGTGCGCCCTTGCTAACGTGTCGGGAGACAGGGGCTGGCAGCAACCATGTCAGGCATTTATTGGCCATCCCCAGCCCAAACTGTCATGAAAATTTCTCTTCCAAAAAGAGACTGCCCAGGCAACACGAGTCTTAGGCAAAATTGAGAAGAAGATAAAGTTCACTTTTAGCAGACCTCGCTCACTTTTCTTCTAACATTCCCCTTCTCCCAGTCTCCATCACGCAATTAACTTTATGTTTTCTCACTAATATCTCAGCCCCTCCATTTTCTCCAGGGAGCTAATGACAAACAATGATTTGAAGAATGTACATCTTAAGGGAATCAAAATGTCCATCCAACGAGCTGGTGCGTGGGCATTGGGACCACCGGATGGTGAGAGGAGAGGAAAGGGATTCTCCTCACTCCCAATCCCATCCCTCCCCAATGGATGTCTCTGATAGAAAGAAATCCCTGAATCTGAAAGAAAGGATAAATCAGTGTTCCCACTGCTTCATCCCACCAGCCCTAACTCTGGGTTCCTTCTGTTACCAGCACAAATACAAAAACTTTTTCACAAAATCTCGGGAAGAGTCCCAAGATCCACATTAGCCTAACTAGAAGCATCACACTCGGCCCAAGAAAGAAGTCACGTGACCCTTTTTCTGGGTTTATTGCCTTCCTCCAATAACTACCACTAATTCACCTACACCATCCTTTCTCTCACCCCAGACCTGGCTCAAGGTGCCAAGAAAGATGGAAGGATAGAGAAGGAGAAATTCAAACAATGGAGGAAGAATGGACATTGTGTGGCCAACACTTAGATACCAGCCTTCCAAGGGACTTGCATGTGTTCCATTTGACTCTGTCCCATAGAGAGATGCCCCTCAGAACCTCTCTTCCTCCTCAAAGTCCCAAGGATTGGCATCCCAAGCATCTGGCTTGCGGTCTCTAGCATCCCTGCCCAGGTCTCAGAAGCCCACTGCACACACACAGGTACATCTGGGAGTGGAAGAAGGAAGGGGATGCATACCCAGAGGCCATCTTTATTCCTCGTCAAGAGGAAGAACAAAGCAGGCTTGGACAAAGGCAGAGGAATATAGACAAGGCTCTCCCTACCTCATGTCTGGGGTAGTACTCTGTCTGGCCCAAAGGTGAGACTCCAAGCTCGTTGCTATAAAATCTAGATCCAAGCCTAGCAGGCTGAGCTCACTAGAGTAGAGTGCAGTCTTTGTTCTTGCTGCGTATGCTCGATTTGCTTGGGAAGCAGGCCCAAGGTCACCTGAGGACACTTTCTATTCTGTTCTGAACCAAAGGAGTTTAGAAGCTACCCTTGCAAACTTATAGGTCTCTGGACCCACTTCTCTGCCCCCAAACATAGCTAGGAAATTTTTTAAAAATAATGAATGAATGATAAATAAATGGATGAACTAATAGCTAACTCTGGCCCTTCAAGACCATAGGCTATACCCAGAGACAAGCTTCTTTGACTAAATCCTCAGCTGAGGAGGATTAAAAGCCAGTCACCCCACCCTCTGCATGGAGGCAGCTGCTCTCAGCAAGCCTTCTTATAGCTAAGTTAGACTCACCAAGGGATTCTCTGTTACCTCCTACCCAGTCTTTGTCCACCCAGTCAGGACATGGTGCCTCTACTGAGCCAGCCAGCCCAGCACTCACCTGGCCAGCCTGGCTACTCCCTCCTCCCTGTGCCCACCAGGGAGAGAAAGGCAAGTACGTGGCACAGGTGAATTGCAAGGTCTGACTTCAGTATAACTCATGGGTCAGTCGTTTTTGGCTGGAAAACTTAGCACGTTACTTAACTCCTATGTGTCTCTGTTTCCTAAACTGTAGTCAGGGGATAATGACATCTACTTCATTGGTATTAGACTCCCTTCACTAGAATGCAAATGTCACAGAAAGGGGCTGCCAGGATGCTCAATCTCAGGGCACACCATTCATAAGGTGGCCCATGTATGTGGCTCCCCCTAGAGTTGTGTGCTGTTAATTGCATGTAGTAGTCCTGCCACCAGAACAGGGATTTTGTCTGTCTTGTCCCTTGATCTAAACTAAGCACCTAGAATAATGCCTGACTCATAGTAGGAACTCAATAAATATGTGTTGGGTGAATGAATAGAAGCTTTGTAAGGATTTAAGTAAATAATTTTCATAAAGGGACTGTCTTTTGAGTCAATGCTCAATAAATGGTTGTTGATGATGTTATTAAGTATAATGGGAAAAACCTTTCCCCCCAGCCCTGCCTTTTATAAATCCATGGGTGTGAACTTGAATGTTGAGGGCCATTCTCCACCAAGCCTTCAGCTCCAGATGAGAATGGCTTAGCCCACATTTTCTCACCAGGTTGCAGGAGACTTTGCCCTTCTCACCTGTCTTGTCCTGGCCTTCCTGCCTTCAGCCCAGCTCTGCCCCTAGTCTGACCCCAAGGCCACTACAGAGCAACAGGACTGCCATCTGGCTGCCACAGGGCCGGCTGTCTCATCTTCGTGTAAAAGTCAGGACTTTCCTCTTCTCTGCCTTTTCTTGGCTCCCTAATTTGGCATCAGGGCCCCTATTCAGGAGCCCAGTCCTACTCAAAGGCCACAGCTCTTTCTTGGAAATGACACAGACCTGAAAACAAGGGGCTCAAGTATCTTTGCCAACAGGGACATTGCATAACAACAGCACCGTGTTCTGGGTGAAGGGAACCCTGTTCCAGAGAGAAGAGAGGGAATTCTTCCCTCCACTCGGGAGACTGTGTGGATTTTTAAGCCACTTCTCCTTTGAAGGGACAGATTTGGTTTTGAAAATCAGATGACCTTGGCTTCAGCCTGCAGGTGCCTCTCCTTTCCCACCATCACCACACCCACAGGGACAGCCTCCTTTCTGGAGACAATAGGTGGCTTCCACCTTTGTAGAAAATGAAGTGTCAGGAAGGAACCCACCCCAGAAATAGGACCTCCCTGAATGTCTGGGATTCCACTGTTAGTGATTCACTCCTTTCAGTTCAGCACCACCCACACTCTGACTGTCTTGGAAAACACAAATTCTCCTGGTGGGGGGAAACACATTAAGCTCCTAACACCTTGAGTGAAGAAATTCATCAGGTATTTTATTTCCTCCTGATGGAAGCAGTATCTGGGTGCTTGGCCATACTATGGGGCTAGAGTGGGGCTCACCAGAATCGAAGAAGAGAGAAGACTTGGAAGTCAAACTAGGTCAGTGTCACCAGGTTTCCCAGAGCCGGGCCTGCCTACACCCTCCAAAGACAGCTGGCTCTGGAGCTGTTTATTTTCATGAGTTGATCACCAAAGGATTAAAAGAGGCAACACACACAAAGGGCCTACCTCCATACCCCTCATGTAATAGACACTTAACAAATGTTAGTCTCTACTACCCCTCCCATGAATGGAAGAATATATTTGTCTTTGTGGAGAGGGCTGGTCTGTGCCTGCCCCTCATCTTCAGGGACAGGGCGAGTCAAAGAAATCAGTTTTCTCTTCCATTCCTCTTTAGAATGTGGGTCCACTTCTACCCAGCAAGTCCCTTCGGCCCATGGCTCCTTCGCTGCTGCTATAGGAGAGAAAGTAAGAGAGGGCCAGGTGCACAGGCTTAAGTGAGTGCTCACTGGAGACCTGGTTTCTCAGGTCCCAAGGCTATGAGAGTCTGCAGAGTCTCTTGCTTGGCATTGATTGGAAAGCTCTGCTTTCCTATTCTGCAAATTCCCTCCAGAAATCCTGGTCCTGTCTGAAGAGAATTGCAGAGCTGGAAAGGGTACCTCTTTGCCCTCTGGCTTCCAGTTAGACTCAGCCAATGCAAGGTACCAGCAGGAGACTCCAGAGAAAGAGGAGAGTGATATGAACTCTTTATTTCCCCCACGCCCTCCGTACAGGACCAGGGTTGTGGCTGTAGCTGTAATCCCCTAGCTACGGCCACAGCTCCTGCCAGGCGGTCCCCTCACCCATGGTGCCAGTGGTCACTAGGTCCATTTACCTAGCGGTGGAAAAGGTGTCCTGCTCTTGCTAGTTCCTGATGCTTTGCCAGCTCTTACTGATCATCATCCCTCTACCTCCCATCCATCAGGGTCATTGTAAGGACAAAATGAGACTACAGATACAGTTTCTTCACAAATATCTGCTGACAAAGGAAATAACCTTAAGAAAAATCTTCCCTTAGGAAGAGGCCACATAGATCAGGACCACAGTGAACCTCGATAGGTCACCCTGTCTATGCTCAGCCAATCCATTCTCAGGATCCCTGGGCTCACACTGAATGTCCAGATCCACTCTGTCCATGTGCAGCAGCACTTCATCCATCCGTAGAGCACAGATTTTTTTAAAAAACTTCCCCTTTTGGCTGCAATGGTCATTTTTAGTCACTTCTCTGGGCAGTGAGAATTTCCCCTCGAAGTCTACACATTGGCTAAGCCAATGAGAATTTGATTTCAAATGTTACACTTCTCCAAAGAAGGATGGAAAATAAACAGAAACACTTTTGTACCTTTTAGTCCTTTGCTTTTTGAAATTACTAGATTCACACTTTAAATCAGAATGCAGATTGTTCTCCCAATCCTGGAGTCTCTGAGTGACCAAAAGAAAAAAAGATGTCAGAGCTGCAGACTCATAGAGTACAGCATCGAGTATGGCAAGCCCCCCATTTTCAGCTAGGGAAATGGAAGCTCAGAAGTTGGAAACGACCTGCTCAAAGTCACAGAGCCTGCATCAAAACTCAGGTCTCCTGGCACCCCAGATCAGCAGCCTTCCCACAACCCCAAGGACACGGGCAGCCCAGCCCCCATTTACCCAATTAGAGCCCTTACTCTGCTGAATTTACTCATGTTTCCCCTACAAGACAGTAAGCTCTATGAAGGCAGGAGTCAACCCTTGTTTGCTATTAGTGTCTGGGGCACTAATTCCATCTTGAATGAATGAATGTTTTGTGTACACATCTCTGTGTTTCCGGACATCAGACATTTCAAACCATGACCACTTCCATCAGCCCTCATCTGTCAGCATCGATGAAGAGACCATTCAAAGTCATAGCTCTTAGAAAAAGCCCCCCAAGGCTATCCTTGTGCAAGCCTCACTGTGGGGGTCCTCACTCCTGAGCTTTGTATACAGGAGAAATCTGGGACAAATGAATATCCAGAAAAGCCTTGGAAAGAAAGAACTGGCCAATCTGGTTTGCTCTGAGAAGTGACTTTGAGCCGACAGAAGAGCGGCTTGCTGGGAATGTTTTCATGAAAGGCAGCCCACCACTCGGTGATTATTACTTATTAATAGCTGCCATTTATGGAGTGCTTACTACCTACCAGTCCCACATTGCATCTTTACATGCATCATCTGAATTGATCCTTATAATACTCATTGTACAAGTAAGGGATTTTGTTCCCTGATTGACAGATGAGGGAAATCATCCTCAGACGCTCAGCAACTTACCAAAGTTCACATCACTTCCATGTCTGCGCCTACTCCACTGCACCACTGCGCTTCTTCCAAGAATATCATAGGTTTTCTTTTTTTTTTTATTTTCTGTTTTTATTTCAATAGGTTTTTGGGGAACAGGTGCTGTTTGGTTACCTGAATCAGTTCTTTAATGGTGATTTCTGAGATTTTGGTGCACCCATAACCCGAGCAGTGTATACTAAACCCAATGTGTAGTCTTTTATCCCTCACCAGCCCCCACCCTTTCCCCCAAGCCCCAACGTCCAATGTATCATTCTCATGCCTTTGCATCCAGGAACACCATAGTTTTCTTAAAACATCAATTTTTTATTTATCCTGCCTTCCCCTCATCCACCACAACTCCGGCCCAGAGCTGACATCAGGGAAGAGGAGGAGATGTTGGCAAGTGCAGGGTTCAGGACAATCTGGTTTGCTCTGAGAAGTGACTTTGGACCGACAGAAGAGTTGGGGCTCAGTGGGTAGTTTGCAAGGAATGCAATGACTCCAGCCGTCAGAATCCTGTTTTGTTTTTTTTTTATTTCTATCCTCTTGTTTATAAAACACTATCTGGACTCCTAATAACAGATCATACAAAAAGCTTTCAACTCATTATATTATTTAATCTGCTTAACAACCTTAAGGTAAGGAAAGATTACTATCACCATTTAAGATGAGGAAATAGCAGCTCAGGAGGTTAAGTCACTTTTCTAAGGTCAGCTAGTGATTGGAGAAGAAAGATTCAAACCCAAGTCTTCTTACACTCAGACTGGTTCTCATTCCCGGAACTGAACCATCAGAAGAGAAATGTGGGGCTATGGACCAGATGAAGCCAAAGTAGCCTTGGCATTGACCGAGCTTGCTCTGAACCACAACCTCCACCACGGAGTTTTATGAGATCACTTAATTACTCTTTGTTAACACCAAGCAAGATGGCTGCCAAGCTCGGGACATAAGCTCTGCACTTCTCACTGCCCATTGGCATTCTGAAAATGGTAGGCAGCTTTTGTTGGTTGAGTCTAGAGAATGAGCAGGGCTGTATTCTGGCAACAGAAAGTTGTAAGGCACATGGGCTGGCCACAGGGCAGAGTTGGGGCAACGCTCTGCTGACTCAGGGAGCTGAAGACAAGTGTGCACACAGCACCCTACAGCATTGAGGCCAATACTGTAAAGTCCCACTGGTGCTAGATATTCAGAGGACACAGAGGAAGAAAAAGAGAGGGCGATGCAGGCAACAGGCAAATTCCATTTTTACAACTCCTTTAGCACTCAGCCAGGATAAGAGAAGGGGGAACATTTGAGTTCAAATTCCAGAAACATTATGTTCTGCCTCTGACCTGCCTGAGTCTGTTTCCTCATCTTCATAGAGTTGCTGGGCAGATCCAAGATACTGTATGCGATCATATCTCTGAGCACACACGATTTAATATATTCCAGGTACTCAGTGCCATGTACTGATTATCTCCTTTAATCTGAAGGACTCTGCAAAGTCTAAACTCTTTTATCCCTGTTTTACAATGATGACACTGTCTCAGAGAAGGTGAGTAACTTACCCATGACACACAGCCAAACATGCTGGTGCTGGGATAATAAATATCAGTTAGTAGCAATAATCCTAGGTCTGGCCTGTGAGCACCTTGAAAGTAGACATCTGGATTTGGGTTTAGTTTTTTTACATTATGAAATATTTCAGACCGGGCATGGTGGCTCATGCCTGTAATTCCAGCACTTTGGGAGGCCAAGGTGAGCAGATCACTTGAGGCCAGGAATTGGAGACCAGCCTGGGCAACATGGCGAAACCCCGTCTCTACTAAAAATACAAAAATCAGTCGGTGTGGTGGTGCTAGCCTGTAGTCTCAGCTACTCAGGAGATGGAGGCACGAAAGTCACTTGAACCTGGGAGGTGGAGGTTGCAATGAGCCGAGATCACATCACTGCACTCCAGCCTGGGCGACAGAGTGAGACTCTGACACATACACACACACACACACACACACAAATATATATTATTTCAAGTGTACAAAAGTATATATGATTACAAATGCCTGTGTAACACTCAGCCTAAGAAATAAGATATTAAAGTCGAAGTCTCCGCACACCTCCCTTACTCTTATTCTTCCACCTTCCCCAAAAAGTGCCAGTTGTTTATTTGTTTCACAGTGTTTATTGAGTGCCTACTGCATGCCATGAGTGGTCTCCAGATGTTGAATTGTTTTAAGCATTTTCCTGAATTGTGGGTTCACCATTTCCACACCTGTTTTATACTTTATCATATATTCAAGTATCCATTAGCAATATTTAGCATTAGTTGCATGGTTTGAAATTTTATACAAATGGTAAAATATTTATAAACGCTTTTGAAACATCACCTTGATAATCTTTTTGTTTTCATTTTTACAGACAGGGCTTCACTATGTCGCCCAGACTGGTCATGAACTCCTGGGCTCCAACGATCTTGCCTCCTCAGCTTTCCGAGTAGCTGGGACTGCAGGTCCACACCACCACGGCCTGTCAATAATCTTGTTTTTAAGAGAGACAGAGACAGATAGAGACAGACAGAAACACCCTATCACTATATTAGATATGGTAATATCAATAAACGCATTGAGTTGAACTGCAGAAATACATTCCTTCCTAAGAAAAGATAGGAGCCTCTCATCTCATTCTGAACAAACGCACTTTAAATGGGCTTTGCAGTAATTTAGCGGAGCTATTGGGAAGAGTTACGGAGACTGATACTATGACCTGTTCTAACCAAAATTCAAGCTAAAACCACAATGAAAAATGATAGTGAAAATAATATAGCTTTACATTTGTATAGTGTGTTATCATTTTAAGGCATTTTCATAAACATTACTATTTCTTGGGATGATAATGTGTTAGTGAAGAGAAATTCTGGTGATCACCCACTCCAGAGGATTTCAGAGTTCATTTTCACAGCAAAACACATTTTTTTTCTGAACTAAGTCTTACCTGGGATTTATCGGGTTTAAACAAGACTGGAGAGTCCAGATGCTGTTCCCCAACTCAGCCTCCTCCCCATCTCCTCTGTCCCTTAAGGGATCTAGAACTACAAATACCATTTGATCCGGCCATCCCATTACTGGGTATATACCCAAAGGATTATAAATCATGCTGCTATAAAGACACATGCACACGTATGTTTATTGCAGCACTATTCACAATAGTAAAGACTTGGAACCAACCCAAATGTCCAACAATGATAGACTGGATTAAGAAAATGTGGCACATATACACCATGGAATACTATGCAGCCATAAAAAAGGATGAGTTCATGTCCTTTGTAGGGACATGGATGAAGCTGGAAACCATCATTCTCAGCAAACTATCGCAGGGACAAAAAACCAAACACCACATGTTCTCACTCGTAGGTGGGAATTGAACAATGAGAACACATGGACACAGGAAGGGGAACATCACACTCTGGGGACTGTTGTGGGGTGGGGGGAGGGGGGAGGGAAAGCATTTGGAGATATACCTAATGTTAAATGACGAGTTAATGGGTGCAGCACACCAACATGGCACATGTATACATAGGTAACAAACCTGCACATTGTGCACATGTACCCTAAAACTTAAAGTATAATAATAATAAAATTTAAAAAAAGGAAAGAAAACCATGGAGATCCAGGACTCTGAAAAAAGGTCTGGTTCACACACCTTATTTTACAGAAATAAATATGGGAAGGGATGCTGAGCTTGGATCCGTTAAGTCTCTACCTTGGCCCTATCACGCATTCCTCATTGAATTCTTCCAATAGAGGTGCAGCAACATTAAGCACCTTGCCCGAGGTCACATGGCTGTTTTACAAGTCCATGGGAGCTCCAGTGAGTAGGTGGCTGAGTCAGGATTTAAAATCCATCTTCCAATCCCACAGGCAGAACTGCTGCCCTCTAAGCCAGGGGAGATTAATCAACTAATACATTTCAACCTCACTTCTCTTCACTACACTTTAGTTGGATGGATCTTTCTGAGTTTATCTTCTAAAAGCAGGCTCAGTCCAGAGAATCTGTAACCTTATTGGATGAGATTGGGTAAAGATATAGGTGCCCTGGAGGACCCAGCACATCCAGGCCTTGGCAAAGGTGGGATGTGCAGAATCTTTATGAAGCCTCCTTCTCTTCTTCCTTGGGGTGTCCAGTCCTCTCCTTTCTGGTCCCCAGTGCCCTCTTGCTGATCCAGACGATCGCCTAACACTAATTTTCCTTTCTCATCCCTCCATACATGCCTTCAGCACATTCATCCCACATGCTGCTCCCTGAAAGTGTGCCGGTATAATCCAAGATGACTCATGGCTTAACCTACTGAAATATGCATATCCTTAAGGTAGCTCAAAAACAGCATATTAATGGTGGAAATTTTAGCTGCCAAATTAGATCAGTCAGAGAGTTATTTATAAAGAAGGAACATTTTTGCTGATTCTCCAAAGATGCCACACAGATCTACAAGTTATGGTTCCAAAACACCTAATAAGCCATGTGTTCAGATTGGCATTGGAGAAGCCCTAAAATCTGTGTCTTCTGGCACTTTCAGAGAAGGAAAGAAAGATTGAGAACCAGGCTCACCCCAACTTGAAACAGAAACACCTCCTCTTTTTACCATGAGTAATAGAAACAGCTAGTGCTAACCAAATATTCCATGTGCTTCCCAGTATTCCCAGCCTGCCTCAAAGCTAGGTGAGCCACGTGACTAGTTTTGGACACAAATTACAGGTATAAGTGACACGTGCCACTCCTGAGCTGAAGTGCTTAATGATACCTGTTCCTGCTCCATCTCTCTCTTTCTTCTCCTGCCTTGATGTCTTGAAGGTCATTTGTTCTAGAAGATGATATACCTATAACAAGGAGGAAGGTCACCCAGCCTGCACCAGATATTTGGTGAGTGAGAAATCAACATTTGTCATATTAAGTCACTGAAATTTTAGGGTTGTTTATGACTACAGCATAGCAGAACTGATCCTGACTAATACACCAGGGAAGGTGACATTTGCAGTGTTTGTGCTAAATAGGACTGTTGGCAGTAATTTCCCATTCCCTGTAACTCAGGAGCTAGAAAAAAAAAATCAATATACCCCTAAAGGCATGGTTCTAGAGGCAAATTATATTCCCCCAATAATGCCCTTGCGTGAAGCATCAATATAATAGAGGTATGAGTGCTTAGAGAGTCCTCATTCCAGTGTCCAGTCACCTGTGCCATCAGTGCCAGAGGCACTCATAGTGAAAACAGCAGGGGCAGCAGTTCTATGACATTTAGATCACAGCTATAATGGAATGTCTTTGGTATAGTGCAATGATACCTGTCCAGACTTCCACTCCCCAAGCCCTTAACAACAGTTCTTTAAGCTCCTAATTCCCTGAAATGAATCCCTCTCTGCTTGAAATACCTGGATTGGTGTCTATTTCCTTCCCTGAACTATGACTGAATCTTTGTTGCTTTCAAAAATTTGAAACTCTTTGAAAAATAATTGATAATATAGCAACAAAGAAGAAGATGTGGAATATTCAAAGGCTCAAACCTAGGAAAAGGCAGGTTCTCTGAGGCCTCTGGGAAAAAGCTTGAAAACAAACAAACAAAAAAATATAGTAGGATGAATTTTCACAAAACTATGAATTCATTTTTAAAACATAACATAAATTATTTCATGCAAATTCTTCACATGACAGTTGAAGGAGGGGGCCCAGAGAATATAAATGCCTTCTCTAAGGTGGCACAGCCAATAAAGGGAGAGCTGTGTTTCAAACTGAGGTCCCCGAGACTCTGGCCGGTACTTCCTCTGTCACATAATGCCCACCTTGAGTCTTGGTAGAGAAGATTAGGCTCACCTTCCTGAACCACTAGAGACCTACCTGAGTGTTAGAGAGAAGATATATGTGGAACTGGTTACTCAGAGCTGGGGAAGTTCCGCCACATGCTCACTGCATTTAAGATTGTGGAAGACATGCTTGAAATAAAATCTAATGACTGGCATTTACTTTTATGGCATAGTTTATAAAAATATACAGTCTTCATAAAGAGTGCCCATTGCCAACCAAAAGCCTGTTAAGTGCCTTGAGCTTTTATTTCGGAGCTAACAATCTGAGCTCCTCACATGCCCCAACTAATAATACCCCGCATGACCTTGAGCTTCCGGCTTAAACTTCTTGTGTCTCATTTTCTCTGTCTGTAAAAGGGAGATAATGACACTAGCCACTGGATCACGTTGGCAACATGCTTGGAGATCCCCAGATCAAAGGTGCTCTGCCTCGACCAAGCAAGATGATGATGGTGTTTACCGTCATTAGTGTTGTTATTATTATTGTTTTTGTTGTTTGGAGTGGCCATGTTGCAGCCCAGGAAGTAGATATGGCTGAGTTAGCACCAGGGCAAGAATAAGGAGGCATTTTATGCTGCAGAAGCCATTGATATAGAGATTGCCCCTTTCACCGACATCACAGGAGGGCACATTCCCAAACTTCCCGTGTGGTGTGAGGCATACTCCTCCCTGGAGGTAGGACCATGCCTAGAACATTTCCAAGAAGTATGTATCTACCTTTTGGGGAAAGAGACCAGTGAGGAAGACCCCATCATTTCTTTGGCAATGTGATTCCCACAATCACAAAGCCAACTAAAGAATCCTGGGAACACAGCCAGGACACTTCAGATTTGAGTTCCAGCTCCACCACCTTGTAGCCTTGAGAATAAGCTACCATTTCTCAGTGTCATCATTTTCTGATTGCAAAATAAGGGTGTTTCACTGGAGGGTTCCCTTGGTCTCCTTGTGTTGAGATATATAGATCCCCAAAATATCACAACAGAAGATTCTGCAAAGATAAGGTCTTGCCTAGCACGTTTCTCCATAGTTTAGTGACAATATCAGTCACTGCTCTTCCAACAGGCTGTTGGCCTCTTGCCCACACCCAACCAGTCATGTTCTAAGTTCGGGACAAGGAAATGTACGGAACTTGTTTTGAAATTTACTAGCAAACTGGGGACTCAACATAGAAGGCCCAATTCTATGTACTGGTAAACACTTATTGTGGTTTTCAAAGTATATTCATGCAGAAGCATCATCTGCCTTTATGTGGCCTGTATAAAAACGATGCCCCATTTAGGCGGAAGAATTTGAAAAGAAGCCTCCTCTGGGTACATGCTGCTCTGTGGGTACACGGTTTATAAGCAGATTGTACTTTGTACAAAGAAAAGTGCATCCCTTTACCTAGATAGGCACAGTCCTCCACCAGAGCCCAACTCTTGATAATGCAAGACAAGGTGGATTTCAATTCCATGACCCCTTGGCCAGCACATTTGTGCAGTGTGCATACTACACAACCATTCATGGCAGCCCTAGATCTGCTGACTCCTAGGGGTTCCCTGGAGGAACCTCATGAACCTCAGAGTTGATGGGAAACTTCCTTCCTACCCCACCAGCTGGCTTTTACTTTTACTGGCTTTACATGATATTGGCCATCGTTGAAAATTTTGTTCAAACAAATAGGACTACCACGCCCCTGTTGCCAAGTTACATCTTCCTCTTTGGAGGGGGACATGAAGTAGGGCCACTCACACTCATGCCTAGCCCCTTTACTTCATCTCTACCTTTTTTATTCCCAGAAGGTCGGAGGTCAGAAGTGAGGGAAGGAACTGACTGATCACATCTACTTCCCAAATCTTGCTGTTTTACATCTGGATCCTTAAGCACTTGAACCTAAAATAAAACACTTGCCACCTTTGTGCAGAAGTTACACCATGTCATGAATGAAGAAAGGCCCTTAGGATGTGATAAAATGGAAGATGGAAGGTGTGGTAGCATGTGCATTAACTTCTCACATGTCATCCTATTGCAAACTAGCGCTTGTGGACAGAAAGAAGTAGAGGGGCCTCTGAAGGAGGCACCATGGGTGCTCTGTGAACGAGATCACTCTGGAGCCAAATGAGAGCCAAGAAATGGGATTAGGACTAAAAGCAGGATAGGCAGGCTAGGCGAAGATACATATCAAAAGATATCTTTTCAAAAATGTGCATTCCCTACAGCCCAGCAATTCCATTCCTAGGAGATTATCTTAAAATAATCAGATAAGTGCACAATAACTATCTACAAAGAAGTTCCATGCAGAATTGTTTACAATGGAAAAAATTGGAAATAGTCTCTGTATTCTACATTACAGAACAGATATGTAAATAACTATGTTCTTACAATGAAATGTTATGTAACCATCAAAAATGATTATCTAAAACTCTATTTATTGCAGTGAAAAGATGTTAAGATATCTGGTTAAGTGAAAAAGCAAGTTGCTAAACAAAAAGTACAGCATATGGTATATTTTATTGCATAGATATAATAATATACAGACAGTTCCTGACTTAAAATGGTTTGACTTATGATTTTTTGACTTTACAATGGTGCAAAAAATGATAAGCATTCAGTAGAAACCATACTTCGAGTACCCATAGGAGCATCCTTTTTTCACTTTCAGTACAGTACTCAATAAATTACATGATATGTTCAATACTTTATTATAAAATTGGCTTTATGTTAGGTTATTTTGCCCAACTGTAGGCTAATGTCAGTGTTCTGAACACATTTAAGATAGGCTAGGTGAAGCTATGATATTTGGTGGGTTAGGCACGTTGAATGCATTTCTGACTTAGACTATTTTCAACTCACAGTGAGCTTATCTGAATGTAATTTCATTGTGAGTTCAAAGAGTATCTGTATTAATTTATATTACACATATGTAGACAAAATATTTATATATCATAGATTAGCAGTAGCTATTCTGATGTAGGTGGTCTCTGTTTTACTTATCTATATGTTCTAAATTTTCTATAAGCAACAAGTATTACTTGTGAAATTAAAAAAATAGAAAGTATCTGCCAGTCTAGATCTGAAAAAAGAAAAAGGGGAAAAATAGTCACAAGAATGTTTTTGGTCATGTTCTGAAGATAACCTGTTGTGATCTGGAGAAAACAGAGGAAAGTCACTCGTAGGCAAAGCAGAGGGCTACCACTTCTGGCAACTTATTGATGAGACCAATGTTCTCAGCTTCAGGGGACAGCTCTTCTCTGCTCCTGACCTTCACAAAAGGAAAGGGTATCAGCCGGAGTTCTTTCTTGCAAACAACAGAGCACAGAATGGCTAGTTTCTGCAAAAAGGAAACTTTCAAAGGACATTGGGACTTCTGTTTCTGGGGAAATGGAGTATGTGTACTTCACACTCTTTCTCCCACCAAGTATGTTTGAAAACCATAGACAATATAAAAGAATCACAAGGAAATTCTGCAAGGTGCATAGAGGAAGGCAGACAGGCTAGGTAGTTGGGACCCCAGAAAAGTCACAGATGTGAGATTTCTGGGTTTTCTTTTTGTCTCTTATATCCCAGGCTTAAGTGAAGCATGTATTCTGTAACCCAGAAATGCAAATGAGCACAGACATTAAAAGGCCCAATAAAAGCCAACTCTCTTTAGCCAAGGACAAGGAAAGGGGGAAGGTAGCAAGACAGGAAACTTTTAGGCAATAACTGCTCTAGTCCAGTCAAATATCACAGAAAAAAAACTGTGCCCACCCTCACTGGGGCCAGCAAAGGCCAAGTGGGGAACTTAGACCTCCACCCTTGCCAGGCTGTCTTATGAATCCTTAACACCCCTTGCCAGCATGGTGTCAGAGAAGGCCAAGTAGAGAGCTGGGACTTTCATCACTACCCAGTGGTAATAAGCACCCACCTACCACAGTGTAGGTGGATCTCTCATGGGGAGCCTGGACCTCCACCCCCAGCCAGCAATATCAGGGTGCCTTTCTGCTTCTGTGCAGGATGGTGCCAGAGGAGCTAAGGGAGAAGTCAGGGCTTTACCATTACCCAGACATAATGAGGCCACTTCCCTTTACTGCAGTGTCAGTGGATGACATGTGACAAGCAGTAACAAGGCACTCCTACCCTTCCCAGCCAGTGTGGTATCAGTGAAGGCCTGGTGGGGAACCAAAACTCCCAATCCTGCCCTTGTAATGAGGAACCCTCCCCAGTTCAGGTGTCAGTAGACCAGCAAGGCAGCTCTCCACTTCCTCTACTAGAGCAGCATCAATAAAATAAAGCCCAGTTAAAACAGAAGGTGTCAATAAGATCCAGCATAGCATAACATAATAACCAAAATGTCCACTTCCCATAAAAAATAATTCTCCACACCAAGAATCAAGAAAATTTTAACTTGAATTTAAAAGAGACAATTAATAGATGTCAACATCAAAATAACAGAAACATTAGAATTATCTGCAAAGATTTTCAAGCAAATATCATTAAAGTGCTTCAGTATACAAATTGCAAACATACTTGAAACAAGTGAAGAAATAGAAAGTTCCATCAAAGAAATAGAATGTCACAGTAAATAAATAGAAGATAAACTGGAAAATATAATGACCAAAAAATTTAAAAACTTAATGGGCTCACCAACAGATTGGAGGGCACAGAGAAAAGAAACAGCCGACTTGATAGTAGTACAACAATAACCCAGTCTGAATAGCAGGGAGGTAATTGGAATGAAAAAAAATCAACAGCACCTCAGGGACTTACAGAATTATCAGAAAAGATTTAAATGCATGTCGTGGGAATTCCAGAATGAAAGGAGAGAGAGGGCAGGCCTGAGGAAGTATTTGAAGAGGTAATGACTGAAAACTTCCCAAATTTGCAAGACATAAACCTACAGATTGAAGAAGCTGAGCCGCAAACCCGAAACAAGATAAATCCAAAGAAATTCATTCCAAGACACATCATAGTCAACCTCTGAAATTCAAAGACAAAATCTTAAAAGCAGCTAGAGAGAAACACCATCCCTATAAAAGAAAAACAATTTGAATGACACTGTATTTCTCATCAGAAACTAAGGAAGAAAAAAGGGAGTGGCACGAAAAAATTACTCAAATTCTGTAAGAAAAGAACTGCCAACTCAGAATCCAATATCCAGCAGAAATATCCTTCAGGAATGAATAAGAAATTGAGACATTCTCAGATGAAGGAAACTAAGAAAACTTGTCACCACCAGGCCTACCCTAAAAGAATGGGTGGAGAAAATTCTCTGAACAGAAAAAGAAAAAAAAAAAAAGAAGACCAAAAAACGAAATCTTAGACCAAAAAAAGAAATCTTTTTTCTTCATTAGGAAGAAAAAGGAACATGATAACAGCAAAAATATAAGTGAAATCTATAATCATTTTTTCTCTTGAGTTTTCTAAATTATATTTGATAATTGAAGAAAAAATTATAACATTGCCTAATATGTTTTTAAGTGTATTTGAAGGAAATGTATAAAATATAAATGAAGGGAGTAAAAGGATGTAAAGGGAGATAAGTTTTTACACTTCACCTGAACAGGTAAATGTCCACGCCAGGTGACTGTAACAAGTTTTATGTATATATAAAATTATACATATAGTTTTTAATATACATATAAAAGTTTTATGTGTGTGTACGTGTATATAAACACACATACATAATATTTAGAGCAACCACTAAAAAAGCTGTCAAAGAGGTACAGTCAAAACCTAACAGAAAAATCAAAATTTAATTTTAAAAATGTTCAAATAAACCACAGGAAGGCAGATAAAATAAAACAGAGAAAGAAAAACAGAGAACAAACAAAAAACAAAAAATAAAATGGCATATTTAAGGCCTAACACACCAACAATTGCATTAAATGCAATTGCATTAAATGTTGGTCTAGATACAGAGATTAAACACACAAAGAAGAAAGAGGTTGTTAGACTGGATCATAAAATATGATTTCACTATTATGTTGTCTCACTTCAAATAATGATATTGGTAGGTTGAATGTAAAAAAGGATGGGAAGAAAAAGTCACACAAACTTTAATCAAAAGAAAGCAAGGTAGCTATATTAATATCTGATAAAGTAAATTTCAAAGCAAAGAAGATTACCAGAGGTAGAAAGAACATTACATAATGAAGATAAAGGGTCAATACACAAGGAAGACATAGCAATCCTGAACAGGTATGCACCAAACAATGGAGCTGTAAAATGTATGGAGCAAAAACTTGAAAGGAGAAATAGACAAGTTCACAGTTACAGTTGGAGACTTCAATACCCGTCTCTCAACAATTGATAGAGAACAACTAGACACATTATCAACGAGAATATAGAACTTAACAATATCATCAACCAAAAGGGTCTAATCAACATTTATAGAACTCTCCACTCAGACACAGCATAATGCACATTCTTTTCAAGCATCTGTGGAAGATATACCAAGATAGACCATAGCCTGGGCCATTTCCCAACATGCCTCAAAATATTTAAAGCATATTGAGTATCTGGATCAAATTGGAAACTCTGCCACCAAGAATAACACCCAATCCCCAGGTGCTCCTGCAGAGATGACACTGCCAGCACCACTAGGCACAGAATCCACACTGACCCTGCCAGGACCTCAACCACTGCTGCCCCTGAAAATGGATCCATTGCAGGGATCCCTGCAAATTATTCCTTGTAGGGGTAATATAAAAAGTGGGCTTTTTCATAGTACCCCCCTTCAAAATCAAATTCTGCTTTGGGGGTATCTCGTTGAAGGAGCCTAAGTCCTGTTCCACGACCCAACTGTAAAGGGGGCTGAAAAGACGTGAGTCTGGCTCCTCTGTTGGGAAACCAAGACTCAGAAAGCAGAAACGAACCAAAGAAGGGTATTCAAAAAAGCTAGCTGCCATGAGCCTGGTAAATGCTCACTACAGAATGCATGGTACCCAGAGGTCTGCACCAGCAGCCCTGCCCCACCCTCTGCAACTGGTCCAGGGACTGGGCTCCTAAGCATTTGCAGTGGGAAGACCTCAGCTCTCCCTAGAGAGCCTGGCTGTATTTTTAGCTTCCCCTGGCATGCCTTCCCACACCAGGACTCACTCTTCACACAGGAGAACTCAGGTGGAAAAGGTCACCAGTTAAAATGAACTCATTGCAAGCGCCACATCATCTCACCCTCCAATCTTGCTGGGATGAATTCTTATCTTCAGATCGGGGTTGTTTTTGACCCAAAATGAATCAAATTCAGGTGCAGGATCAGCTATCCATCAGGAGGGGCAAGTAAGGGAGGGTGGATCACACAAAGGTACACACACATTCACACATGACAGAGCCATTCCTGTCACTCTCAGAGAGAAAGACAAGTGACTTATTTACATTCTGCCCCAAACTGTGCAGGATCCCCCTGGGTCCAGATTTGAGAGCTCACAGGGCACACAGTTTGGGCAGGGAGAAAATGGCAAGGAGAGGAGCCTTCCTCCTCACCCAAATGACCCAAGTGCTCCCCCACCCATGTGACACTTTGGACTTCAGAATGAAGGGAAAGAAGGGCAAAAAAAGACATGAGAAGCCACAGGGGATAGTGGCTAGGAGCTTTGGTGTCAGACAGACCTGGGCTCAAATCCTAGCTTGGCTACTTCTTACTATGTGCCTTGGAGCAAGTTAATCTCTCCCCATTAAGTTTGTTCAAATGTAAAAATACGGTAGCCAAGGTCAGAGACACACAAGGGATCTCCAGCCATCCAAGACAGGATGCGGATCTGACTCCCGGATCCAAGGTTGGGGAAACAAAGGTGGCCTGAAGCAGAGTATGCGGCATGAGAACAAGGCAAGAAAGCACAAGAGACCCACCTATGGGATGGGAGCCCCCCTCCTTAAAGGAGGTGGGGAATTCTGTCTTGGTTTCTCAGAGGGCAGGGGTATGTGGTAGGCCTGAGAGCCCAGCTGAGGGAGCAGGTTGGAGCCGAGTTAAATGGAGACCAAGTCCATGGACATCTGGGGGCAGGAAACGGTCAGAGACCTTGCTCTCAGGCTCATTCTGAAACTCACACACCAGGAACCACTGTTCCCTCAAAATCAAGTGGAAGGAGAGTCATTCCCCAGTGAGCACTCCCTCATCAAACACCTGGCAGCTGCCAATAGAAAACCAGATCAAGAGGCATGAGGACCACAGTATCTGCTTCCCACAAGTTCCACCAAGTGATTTCTGGTTTCACCACATGGCTAAAATCTTGGCTCAGCCAGACACAGTGGCTTCTGCATATAATCCCAGCACTTTGGGAGGCCGAGGCAGAAGGATCGCTTGACTCCAAGAGTTCAAGACCAGCCTGGGCAACGTACCAAGACCTCCATCTCTACAAAAGTATCCAAAAAATTATCCAACTTTGGTGGTGCATGTCTGTAGCCTCAGCTACTCAGAAGGCTTAGGTGGGAGGATCACTCGAACTGGGAAGGTGAAGGTTGCAGGGAGCCGAAATCGCACCACTGCATTCCTGAGAGACAGAGAGAGACCCTGTCTCAAAAAAAAAAAAAAAAAATCCCAGCTTCTTTGTGACTAGCTGTGTAATATTAAACAAGTTGGTCAACTGATCTGTGCCACAGTTTCCCATCTCCAAAAAGGGGGAGAGTAACTATTCTAACTATATAGGAGCATTGTAAGAATTAACTGAGATAATATCTGTCAAGTTCTCGCAACAGTGTCCAGAACATATTGGGCACTTGGAACATAGTGTTCAATCAATGCTACTCATAATTATGGTTATCAGTGTTAGTATTAGTGCCATTCTCCTCCCAATCTGACTACCAAGGAAATAGCCTAGGAAACCGCCCTTTCTGATTATTGTGGGAACTTGGGAGTGGGGATGACATTCATAAGGAAGTTAAAAAGTCAGCTGAAACATGTAGGTGACTTTATTCTTTGGGGTCAACAAGACATACAGAGCAAAGACCAGGCCAAAGGGGAGATGCTTCCAAGGCCAGATGGATCTTGGTCCAAAGTCTGGTTTTGACCTTGCTCCGTGACACTGGGCATGTTGCTTATGTTCTCTGAGCTTCCGAATCCTCATTTCCAACATAGGGATAAAAATCTGCAACACCTTCCTTGCAGGTTTATTCCTGTGGATTAAATAATGTACACAAAACAGGCATGGGATGGTGCTTAAATTGCACCCAGAAAAAAATTAGTTTCTTTCCCCCTGTTCCCAGTATGAAACTCCTCAGCTTCTAGCTTAAATATCATGGTTCTGAGCACAATCTCCAAAGTAATAAAAAAAATCTTGCCTCCCATACCATCTTTTCTTTCCTCCCATCTGAATTCTGACCAATGTCTCACAAAATGCAATAGCTAACATAATACTGATCTCTCACTGTGGGGAAGCCCAAGACCAGCTCCTTCAATGACTGTGTAGCATTGAACATGTTATTGGCTTCTCTGGGCTTCAGTATCCTCATTTATAAACTGGGGATAACAATCTATAACATCAAATTTGCTGATTTAATTCTGTGGATTAAATTGCATATTGTGTATACAAGAGCCTTAGCTTAGCACTTGGCCCATAATAGGCGCCCCACCCTTTGTACACATCAAGTCATTTAATCCTCACAGCAATCCTATGTCCTAATGTTTCAGTCTGAAACTAATGCTCAGAGAAGTTCCTCCACTGACCCAACATCACACAGGTGCCTCCAGCACCCTTCTCAGCTTAAACAGGGGCTCCTTATTTCTCCAGGTGTTGGTGCCCTTGGTTCATTTTCAGAACTGAGAGCATGCCGGTTTCACAAGCAGATTGCTGGCAGGCCCCACAGTCTCTGTTACTAGAAACTGAATTGTCAGTGAAAGAGGCCCATTGTGCTGCCTCTGAATGAAGAATACCCCATTTAGAGAAAGAATTCAACTAGCTTTTCACAGAGAAAGAAGACAGCCTTGGTGAAAAGAGAGAACAATGCAGATCATTCACCAGGTTTTTACTTAACATCCAAGCCCAGCGACCAACCAGGTTAAGGGCCATACAGCGCCCAGGAAGCTGAGTCCACACTAGTGTGCAGGAAGACAGGAACGTGGGCTAAGAAGTCAGGGGACAGAGGTTCCAGGCTCAATACCTTCTCTGTCCACCTTGGCCGACTTAATTCCTGGACCCTCATGAATAAAATGAGGAGAGTGAACAGGTTCAAGGTTCTACCATTTAGGTTCAGCAGAAATACTTTAGCTCACCAGATTGTCTACACTGTACTCAGCTGGTTCTCAAATGTGACTGCACATTGAAGTCACCTGGAGAGTTTTTAAACTACTGATGCTTGAGGTGTCTGCCCAGTGACTCTGATTTCATGGTATGGGGCACAGCCTGGGCATTGGGAACTTTTTTAAGCTCCTAAGGTGATTTTAAGCTGCAGCTGAGGTTGAAAACCATTGAGCCCAGGGGCAAGAACTGCCTTTTTATCCACAGATACAACCAGAGCTAAGTGCAGGGCTTGGCATATAAATATATGTGGAATGATGGGGTCCACAGGCTGCTCCAAGACATTTGGGAGAAGCTGTCCAGCTCCAGCCTCAATGATGGCAGCTCTGTGGGGGTTGTTTTTGGTTTGTTTTTTTGTTTTTGTTTTGATTTTTTTTTTTTTTTTTTGAAACCGAGTCTCCCTCTGTCGCCCAGGCTGGAGTGCAGTGGCGCGATCTCGGCTCACTGCAAGCTCTGCCTCCCAGGTTCACGCCATTCTCCTGCCTCAGGCTCCTGAGTAGCTGGGACTATAAAGACACACCACCACACCCGGCTAATTTTTTGTTTTTTTTTTTTTTTTTTTTAGTAGAGATGGGATTTCACGGTGTTAGCCTGGACGGTCTCGATCTCCTGACCTCGTGATCCGCCCGCCTCGGCCTCCCAAAGTGCTGGGATTACAGGCGTGAGCCTCACTCCATCACCCAGGCTGGAGTGCAATGGCGGGATCTCAACTCACTGCAACCTCCACCTCCCGGGTTCAAGTGGTTCTCTTGCCTCAGCCTCCCAAGTAGCTGGGATTACAGGCACCTGCCACCACACCTGGCTAAGTTTTTGTATTTTTTAGTAGAGACGGAGTTTCACCATGTTGGCCAGGCTGGTCTTGAACCCCTGACCTCAGGTAATCTACCACCTTAGCCTCCCAAAGTGTTGGGATTACAGGTGTGAGCCACCATGCCCGGCTGTGGCAGCTCTATGTTTATCAATCATCTATTGGGATTTAGCACAAAGTTTCAGGTTTTTTATAATAAAGAGCTGTCTCCTTTAAACCTTTTTTTAAACCAGTGAACCATAAAATCTCTGAGATTCTTTCCAACTCCAAAACACACAGTTCCCAAGACCATAAATCCCTTCTTACCCTTTGAGAGCAATATTGTGGGCAAGGCCTGGGAGGGTCCCCCTTGACAGCTGCTCTGCATCCCTGTTACCCAAGCCAAGAGCTTTGTCACATTGCCCCTCCCTCGTCTCTCCCACTGACCCCTTCCTGGGCCTGCCCCTCTGTGGTCTGTGTTCCCCCATGTTCCATTCTTCTCCCTCTTCTTCTGTCACTTTGTACTCATTCCCTGAGTGAACTCAAGCATTCCTGAAGTTTCAACTCTCATCTATAAGCTCCTGACTTCCAAATCAGTATCTCTAGCTCCCTTTCTTCTGAGGTCCAGACTCAGCCATCCAACTGTCTACTCGGTATGTCCCCCTCAATTTCCCTTTAGGCACCTCAAATCCAACCTGTCCCAGAAATGAACTCATTCCTTTGCCCCACCCAAACCTGCTCCTCCTCCTGCCTTCCCTATCTTGATGAGCAGCATCTCATCTACCCAACTGCCCAAACCAGGAACCTCCAGAATCGTCTTTGACCTCTCCCTCTCTTTGTCTCATACCCCACCCTATGAGTTTTATCTTTAAAACAGCCACTGACTTCATCCATCTCTTCCCTTTCTGATTTATTTATTCTCCACAGCACTGCCAGAGCACCTTTCAAGAATGCAAATTTAAAGGTGTCGCTGGGGTCGGGCTCACACCTGTCATCCCAGGACTTTGTGCAGCCAAGATGGGTGGACCACTTGAGGTCAAGAGTTTGAGACCAGCCTGCCTAATGTGGTGAAACCCCATCTCTACTAAAAATACAAAAATTAGCTGGGCATGGTAGCACGCACCTGTAATCCCAGCTACTCGGGAGGCTGAGGCAGGAGAATCACTTGAATCTGGGAGGCGGAGGTTGTAGTGAGCCGAGATTGCGCCATTGCACTCCAGCCTAGGCAACAGAGTGAGACTCCGTCTCAAAAATAAATAAATAATAAAGATGTCACTGGGAAGGAAGTTCTGGTTCCTTAGCAAGGCAAACAAGAGAGATAGATCGTCCCCAGCATGGCACAGGCACTGCGCTGTTTGTTCTTCATCACCTCCCTCCCACCCTTACATTCTGACCACAGTGGCTGACCTGGGACCCATTTGCCATTTACTACACATCTCCTGTGTGCTAGCTCCTGACAGTGCCTGGACACACAATCTTTCACCCTCCTTGCCTTGATCTTCCAACTAAAATGCACTGCCCCTCTCCATGTGGCAAATAACCTACCTATTTTCCTTTTAAAAAAATTTTGGGCAAAATAAGGTTTATTTTTATTTATGTTTTTTGTTCTCTTGATTTGATGATCTTTTAATTTTGAGGATTTACAAAATGAAGTACAAAACAAATAATAACATAAAAAATTCATATTTTACCTCCCAGGATTTTTTTTAGATTTTCATTTTAGTTTCAGGAGTACATGTGCGGGTTTGTTACATGGATAAATTACGTGTTGCAGGGGTTTGATGTACAGATTATTTCATCACCCAGGTAATAAGCATGGTAACCAATAGGTAGTTTCTCAACCCTCTCCCACCCCCCATCCTCAAGCAGTCCTCCGTGTCTTTTGCTCTCTTCTTTGTGTCTATGTGTACTCAATATTTAATTCCCACTTATAAGTGAGAACATGCAGTATTTGGTTTTCTGTTCCTGTGCTAGTTTGTTTAGGATAATGGTCTCCAGCTCCATCCGTGTTGCTGCAAAGGCCAGGATCTTGTTCTTTTTTATGGCTGTGTACCTGCCCATTTTTCAAAGCTCAGCACCAGTTTTCAGAGCTTTGTCTTCCCCCTACAGGGCATACTTGATCAAGGAGCTTCTTAAATAATAAACAGCAAACACTTAACATAGCATTTATTATATCTTAGGCACTTTTCTAAGCACCTGACATATTTTATTTAACTAATTTAATTCTCACAACAACCCAGTACAGGTACTATTATTATCCCCATTTTACAAATGAGGAAACTGAAGTACAGAGATGTGAAGCCTAGGAGCTGGGACTGGAACTGCCTTTGATGATGCTCTTAACCACTGCCTGCTAAGAACATCTATCCAATACGCATATTATCTGTCATAACAAAACTCTTACCATGTTTTTCAGATGAGGACTATGTCCTTCAAACAAAATCTTCCTCTGATACCCCACCAGTTGCACTGAAAATAGGGGGCTAATCATGGTAGACAGAGAGAACATGACTCCCCGCCACCCGCCAACCCCCAGCACCATCTACAAGAGAATGCTAAGGAAACCCCAGGGCTCCAAAGAGGAGAGCGTGAGAAGCAGAGTCCTAAGATATCTTCTATTTGCCATTCTGCTGTTTATTGGCAAGATGGCCTTCATACTCAAATGTAGCGATGAGACTGCAGAATCTCCCCCACCCAGCAACACAGTTTCTGTGTGAAAATGTCCAAACATCTTATAAAGAGCCCTGTGTCATTTCCAGATGGCTGTAGTTTCTTCCCTGAAAAACCCAATAGGTTTCAATGCTTTTGCTTTTTCTTAAGCAGAGTATGCAAAGTATAATTTAACCTTCTTGTAACTCGGGACATTCCATTGAATATTAATTGTTGGGCTGTGCAGGAATGTCCTATGCCACCTAAATTTGCTTCCCATACATGAAACAAGCCCATACTTGAGCGCTCACTTGTGTGTTTTGTAATTTCGCTGTTCTTATCACTATCAGAGGGTCAGGTGTCATTTCTGCTTTCAGTATTCTTACCTCTACCAGCTTCTTCCCCACCTCTTCTAACCTGTTCTTTCTAATCAGCTATGGTTTAAAAAAAAAAACTTGTTAAAATTGTGCCTAAGGTAAGAATAGGACAGAAAAGATTTTATCTTAGTAAACTGAAGGTTCTTTAGAACAATGACTTGTGACTTCTCTATTGAGGTATTAGGAGGTCTCTTCCTATCTTCTTCATTCATTTAACATTTACTAAGCACTTGCTATGCCAAAAAAAAAAAAAAAAAAAAAAAAACCTGGACTGGCTGCTGAGAACAAGAAGATAGATAAAACACAGTCCCTGCCTTCAAGGATTGCATTTAGAATAAGAGACAAGTAAGTAGAAATAATGATGCCACCATGATATAAGCCCTGTGACAATATATGTACAAAGCACAAAAAAAGCATTTAACTCTGCTGTGGAGAGAAGCAGGCTTCCTGAAGGAGGTGGTGTGTGGTCAGGAAAGGCTTCTCAGAGGAGGTGACATGTGAGCCAATTCCTGAGAAATCCATTGACAGGAAGTCTCTCTGTCCCACCACCACCAAAGACAAAGACAGACTGCTGAAAGGACACACCAGGCAAATGCAAAAACCAGAGGCATAACACAGATCAATGAGTCTGGGAACTCCAAATATTTCAGGGAAACTGAAGTATGTGTGTGCTTGTGGGAAAGGATGGGAATGGTAGCTGAATCTAAGAAGAAAACTAAGTTAGCAAATCGCTCATCTATTTTTTAAATGCTTGAAGGAAAAATAATGCAAATTTCCCAGAGCAAATTAATAATTAACTTTATCACACCCATATGTATTTCATGAGCCAAATCAACTTGTTGCAGGGGAGAAAAGAAATCACTAGCAGTGAGCAATTCCTATCTGCTGGACGTGCTGCTGTAAGAGCTTTACATAGATCATCTCATTTAATTAACCCAACAAACTGGGAATTCATATTATGTCTATAAATGAGGAAACTGAGGCAAGGAGAGGTTAAGTAACTTTTCTGAGGGCCCAGAGAAAGCAGCAATCTAACAACAGAGACAGGGACCTTAGCATTTTGGTTTCCGTGGAGTTAAAGTAGGTGAGCTGGTAGGGCCCAGGTCTAAGGGTGTGAAGAAGGAAAGGAGGTGAGAGGAGGAGAGAGAGAACAGAGAGAGAAAGAGAAACAGCATGAGTGAGAGTCAGTGAAATAGGGAGAGAAGTGCAGGAGTGAATGTAAAGGAGGAAAGAAGAGACATTGCCATAGTTTCCCATGGGAGACCCCCTAAGCTAAGGCCTAGGGCTGGAGGCCCCACCGCCCAGTAGGCCCTTTGGCAAACACCAGAGGAGAGTGGACCAAGCCCCAGATTCCCATATGTAGAGCCCAAAGGCGCCAGCTGTATAAGTTAGGGAGGAGCTGACCAGCAGCCAGAGCGGTGGGCATGAGGCTGAAACAGGAATGAGCCTTCAACCTCCATGACCCAGAGACAGTCAAAGGAGATGGGACTCACGAACTCCTGGCTGGACAAGCTCTAAAGAGCAGTCAGTGCAGATCCCTTATTCTATTGTTGATGAAACTGAGAGAGGCTATGAGATTTGCCCACAGACATCCAACACTAATATGTACTTTTTCTCTGTCTGCCTAAAATTACTCAACTGGTAAGAGAAGAAGCAGAACTAAACTCTAGAGCTCCTGATCTCCTGCAATTCGAATATTTGTCACTAGCCCTTCCTTCCCACAGGAGCAACTGCTTAGCCAAGTTCTGGAGACTGAAGTTGAGGATGGTCACAGGGAGAACTACTCTTCCAAAGGTCACAGCTTCAGGGGCAGAAGCAGAGAGGGTAGAAGGCTTTGTGAGTGTAGCAACTCTCGGTTGAGCTCATGAGGAACAGGCCTTTGTGGGTTACTCTCATGAAGTACCGGTTGAATCCTAATTCTTTCTCATGCTTTTCTTGAATAATCTGGACTTCCATTGACTGAGCAAGGGGAAAAGAATTCTAGAAAAATAAGTGGTGAAAGCCTAGAAACAATAAGAGAACCTTTCGTAAGGAAATTTCACCAGGGTGTCCTGAAAACATTCTGTGTACTACACTCTGCAAAATGGTCTTCTAATATTCAGAAGCATATTCTAGGATTGCCTTGCTGGCTGCTAAAATTTTAACAAATACATGCCATCTCTCACTGTGCCCTGCTTCCCTGACTTCTATCCCTGGAACCCCCTGGACTCTCCCACAAACCAGCAGGTAAAAGTTGCCTGTTCCATCGGCGGGGGCGGGGGGGATGGGGGCTTCCAGAATCTCCAGGATAAGTTCTGATTGGTCTATGCTTGTGTGAGTACTATTTGTCAAATATTTTGAATATCACCTCTGCGTACAAAAAACTCTGCAGTTCAGTTTGAGTAAGTTATGTGACATTAATGCTATAATTACTGTATGTATACTCTTTCCACCAACCTGGTACAAATATCTATTGAGAATCCACAAGGGTCAAGCCCGGTCCTCAAGCACCAAAAACAACAGGGAATAAAATCTGACATGGGTCTGTGCAGGGTTTGTGGAGCTTCCCCACTAGTGGGGAAAGTTCTAAGCTGGGCCCCCATTGCCAAACAAGGAAACCTACTATAGACATACAATATTAGCTAGTGATTCTCGACTGGGGCTGGTACAGTCCCTCTCCAGGGCTTCTAGAAAAAGGCGAGACATTTTCAGCTATTGTAATAACTAGAGGGTGCTACTGGCTTTCACTGGAAATGCAAAAGACAGTCTCACAAAAAGAAAAGTTGTCCTCCCCAAAATGCTAATAGCACTCAGGTTTACTAGAGAAAAAATTAGAATCAATCAACATTAAACCGCTATTCAACAAAATATTCTCCATGTTGAACCACCACCTGCCAGAGTTTTTAGGATGCTCGCCATTCAAAAATTGGGCAGAATCTACAGGGCAAAAAGTTCTAAGAATCAAATGGGCAAAAAGAATTTAACGGGGAAAAGTTCTATTTACAGAATCCTAGTTTACAGTCAGACAAAGTGTTGCATTTAACCAATGCTTCTCCACCTGGAGTCAGGTAAAACGTACTCTATTCTGAACAAAATACCTACAAATCAAAAAATATATATATATGTTTACTGAACACTCTACTACTGCCAACCAAAGACTATGGATCATAAATACTGAATTTCAGCCCAGTATATAAAGAGTTAAATTCCTGGCTTGCTCTTGGTGTGTGTGTGTGTGTGTGTGTGTGTGTGTGTGTGTTAAGTGCAGTGTACCTCCTAATCCTTGTGGTTTCTTTCCTTACCAGCCAGAAAGTATTGTCTTAACCCATATGCTTCTCTCTTAAGCTTCCTTTATAGTCGCTGTGTTTAAGAAATAGCAGAAACAGAAGTATTATTTTCACCTTTAGCATTCCCCTAAAGTGAAGCAAAGGATCTGTTGTCCCTGATCACAGGGCTGGGAGCTAGCAAAGTAAATTCTAGTGAAGAAATAAATAGTCTAGAATGCTAATCCATCAGTCAGCCAAAACTACAAACTATTTTCCCAGCATTAATCCTGATTCCCACACCAGGACTGTGAAAGCTGCAGTAGCTTCTATATAGTAGACAGGCAATGAATATGTGTTGAGTGAATGAATGAAACGATGAAACAATGTACACTGGGTCAAGGTGAGGTCCGGATGCTGCCTCAAGCCACCTAGAAGTCAATTCCTAAAACACTGCCCTATCTCCTACTAAATATTCAGTAGATTTGTATTGATTTATAATAGCAACCATAGCTGTTACTAAGTTTTTCTTACATGCCAAGCGCTAGACTAATTCTCCATCATTTTATTTAATCTTCACAGCAACGTTAAGCAGTAGGGTTCATCGTTATCCCTGCTGTACAGATAAGAAAAGTGAGGAGGTAAGGAGGAGTTAACCTACATGCCCAAGATCCTATGGCTAGAAAGTGATTGAACAGGTTTTCAATCCCAATGGCTCATCTCTAGAATTTAGCCACTCTGCCCCCTGGGAGGGGAGAAAGGGGAGTTACTGCCTTCCAATTAGCCAAAGCCCATTGGATTTCAACATGCCTCATTCCACGGTTTTTACAGGCTATCCCAGAGAAATGGGAGTTGAAGAAGTTAATTCTGAAGCCTGAAGCATCACTACCGAATACTTGAGGAGCACAGTGTAGGGAGTGTGCCCAAAACTCATTAAGAACCAAAGGATAGATAAAGAGCTCCAGAAACCCCATGGCTGTAAGAACTAAACAGGCCTGAGAGGGAATAGGGTCAGGGATGGATTCCCTAGATGGTAGCATCTGACAGCCCTGGAAGATAATGGGATTTGGGGAGTGAGGGGAGCCATGTGGGGAAGAACATTCCAGACAGAGGGAACAGCACGTTGAAACCCCCAGCTTCCAACATCACTACTTCCTGCTATTAGGTTGGTGCAAAAGTACTGCGATTTTTGCCATTGTAAAACAAAGGAGCGGGAAGAACCATCTCGAAGGAAGAATTTCACTTTCCTGCCTTCTCATTCCTGCTGTTAAGACCCAGGGGCCGGGCCTCAACCTACTAAGAGTAATCATCACAAGCCCAGCACCCAATCTCTGGAAGAACTTTTATGGAGGCCTTTACAGGGTGACAGGAAAGAGCCTGGGACCGGCCACCATGATGAGAAGTTTAGAACGCTAGGGTCAAGGGTGGGTATGCACAGGAGCTCAGATCAGAAAAGGCTACACCTCTGCCCTTTCGAATTTAGGAGATTATACATTAGAAGCATATACATCTCCCCGGAGGTTCAGCTTTCATGGGATCCTTTAATTGCTTCAAACTGGCACTGAGTTCCAGTTTATTTATTCGTGTGTATTCTAGAATTTCTCACCCTACAACTCCCTGAGTCCCCAGGCAAACCTGGGGCTCTGTTCAAGATGAGTCACTGGAGATCTTCAAGGTGTTCCT
The DNA here is from genome assembly GCF_028878055.3 of Symphalangus syndactylus. Taxonomy (NCBI): domain Eukaryota; kingdom Metazoa; phylum Chordata; class Mammalia; order Primates; family Hylobatidae; genus Symphalangus; species Symphalangus syndactylus. The sequence goes on from NC_072428.2 coordinate 21,759,577, forward strand.
CTGGGTTGAGCCAGTCCTGTCCCCAGCAGGGGATGCTGGGAGCAGGTGTAAGGTGTTTATCCTCCAGCCAGGGCAGTCAGAGAAACTGCAGAGGTCACAGAGGGAAGAGGATGGAAATAGTTGATGAGGGCTCCTGGATCATCAAAGGGCTGGCATTTTGGATGTGCTCATTAATAGTAATTGGCAGAGAAGGCTCCTCAAGGATATTCTCAGGGAAGGAGGATTAACAAGATCCTTGTTTCTTTATAGCACAGAACAGTTTCAAAGACTAGGTTTGTAAACTCTGTGCTGCCCAGAATATTGTCCATTCTATTGGTCATGACTCTTCTAACACAGGTAAGAGATCCAACTCAAACTAGCTGTAAGAAAATAAGAAAAGAAAGAAAGAAAGAAAGAGAGAGAGAGAGAGGGAGGAAGGAAGGAAGGAAGGAAGGAAGGAAGGAAGGAAGGAAGGAAGAAAGGAAGAAAAGAAAGAAAGAAAGAAAGAAAGAAAGAAAGAAAGAAAGAAAGAAAGAAAGAAAGAAAGAGAGGAGAGAGAGGGAGGGAGGGAGGGAGGAAGGAAGGAAGGAAGGAAGAAAGGAAGAAAAGAAAGAAAGAAAGAAAGAAAGAAAGAAAGAAAGAAAGAGAAAGAAAGAAAGAAAGAAAGAAAGAAAGAAAGAAAGAAAGAAAGAAGTGATTGGCTCATCCAAGTGAAAATTCTAAGTGGACTTCAGGCATGGCTGGGTCAAGGATCTCAATCAACAAATTTGGTCTCTCTGTGGGTCAGCTCTGCTTTCCTGTGTGGGTGTCACTCTTGAGCATCCTCCTACCACATGATACATTCCCAGCAGCTCCAGGCTTTCACCTTCCCTGCTTCAAATCCAGGAGAAAGAGAAATTCTTTTAAATAGCTCCAAGAAAGATCCCAAGATCAAGTCTCTTCACAGCCTGGCGGCTGAGTTCCAAAGTAAACATCTCAAAAAAGCTATATAATGTCACTTCCACTGTAGTCATGGTCCCACTCAGACTTGGGGGAGGTGGGGGAGGTAGACTCCAGCTTTCAATGGTTGGCATGTCAAGGAAAAGTACATGGGGAAAGACATATTGTTGCAACCATCTTTGAAAAATACAATCTGTCCCAGTACTTTGGGAGATCGAGGTGGGCAGATCATGAGCTCAAGAGATGGAGACCATCCTGGCCAACATGGTGAAACCCCGTCTCTACTAAAAATACAAAAATTAGCTGGCGTGATAGCGTGTCTTTATAGTCCCAGCTACTCAGGAGGCTGAGGCAGGAGAATTGCTTGAACCCAGGAGGCAGAGATTGCAGTAAGCCGAGATCACGCCGCTGCACTCCAGCCTGGCGACAGAGTGAGACTCCATCTCAAAAAAAAAAAAAAAAGAAAGAAAGAAAAAGAAATGAAAAGAAAAACACAATCTGCCAGTGACTAGTGTGCACATTCCACTTTGTGAAGCCCTGCACTACAACAATGTTGGGCTCACTGTTTATTTAACACCCTGCTTTCCAAATTTCCTAATATGTACAACCAAAGAAACATAGTGAACGTTATTTATATTGTAAATTCTCCCTCTGTGTGCACATAGTAAGTAGGAAAACAGGATATTTTTTAAAGTAATCTCCATTTTTCACTTATCTGTTCACTTAGTAAATATTTGTAGAGTGTCACTTACATGGACAAGGCACAGTCCCAGATGCTAGGATAGAGTGATAAACAAGATGACATGGTCCCTGGTCTTGTGAAGCTCCAGTCCAGCAGGAAAGACAGTTTTTGTAGGGTAATTGCAGCTATAATGATTGTAATGACAAAGGAAATAAATATACCATGGAACCTAAAACAGGGAGCTTTCACCTTGTCTTGGGGTTCAGGGAGGACCTGAAAGATGAGTGGGAGTTACTGGTCAGCTGTCACCTTCTTTTTTTTTTTGAGACGGAGTCTCGCTGTCTCCCAGGTTGGAGTGCAGTGGTGTGATCTTGGCTCACTGCAAGCTCCACCTCCCAGGTTCAAGCCATTCTCCTGCCTCAGCCTCCGGAGTAGCTGGGACTACAGGCACCCGCCACCATGCCCTGCTAATTTTTTTGTATTTTTAGTAGAGACAGGGTTTCACCATGTTAGCCAGGATAGTCTCGATCTCCTGACCTCGTGATCCGCCTGCCTCGGCCTCCCAAAGTGCTGGGATTACAGGCGTGAGCCACCGCGCCCGGCCCCAGCTGTCACCTTCTTATTAAAATTCCCACCACTGGCCCCCACCTACCCACACACCCCATCCCGCTTCCTGGCTTTAGCTTTCTCTATATCTCTTTCCTTCATCTAACACAGCATATAGTTCGTGCATTTATTTTTCTTTATTGTCTTTCTACTCCTACCAAGATATAAGCTCCATGAGGGTGGAAATTTGCATCTCTCACTGTGGTACCCCCAGTACCTATGCAAGTGCCCGGCACATAGAAAGCACTCAATTAATATTTTTTAGGTGGATGCAGAGGGTTCCTGGAAGGGGGACTGTCATGTGCACAGGACTTGAGAGAAAGAGTGTGGAACTAAAAGGAGAAGTCCAGCAAATCCAGAATGTTGAAGGAGACAGAAAGTAGAGTCCACTACAAATAATCCAATCATGTATTCGCCAACTACTTATTGGATGTCTACTATGTGCCAGGCACTGTTCTGGGCATACATTTTGAGTATTCAATAAAAGGGCAGAATTCATCACTAGACTTCAATCAATAACTAGGTTTTATACGAACGTATAGTCAAAACCGGTTTGTAAAGGCACCGTCACAGTGAATTCTGTAAGCTTAATACATCCCTGCTATGGACTGAATTGTGTTCCCCAAAATTCATATATTGAAGCCCTGACTTCCAGTGTGATGGTATTTGGACATGGGACTTGAGGTAACTAGACATAGATGAGGTCATGAGGGTGGGGCCCTCATGATGGGGTTAGTGTCCTTATAAGTAGAGACCAGAAAACTATCTCTCTCTCTTTCTCTCTCTCTATCTATCTCTCTCTCTCTATCCATCCGTCTCCACATCTCCATCACTCTCCTTCTCTCAGATTTACTGCTCTTTGCACATTAGCCTCCTTCCCTTATCTGATAATGGCTTCCTCCAGGTAGTCAGGGAAAATGTCCCTGAGAATCACCAAGTTTGTTGTCCTCACTATTTCTTCTCCCAGAGGAAGAGAAACCTCCCTTTCTCAGGACCTCTACCTGTCCCTAGTGAGAACTCTGATTGACCCTGTTGGGGCATATGCTCCCTTCTGGGCCCATCATGAGACCCAGGAAATTGGAGAACTCTCATTGGCCAGCCTGGAGAAGGGCCAAGAAGTGATTGGAGCAGGGAGAAGTGACTTTGATAAAGGAAAAATGAGTGTTGCCGGAAGAAGAGAAAAGGAATACTGGCCAGGTAACAATTACTGAGATCCCCTGCATCACCCAGTGGCTACTTGTCTTTGGGCCTATGTCCTCTCTGGGACCAAAATGGCATTGCAAATGACAATGTAATGAAGCCTTCCTCTGCATCCGCCCAATCCTGACACCCTACCCGCTTTCATGCCTCAATCCAAATGCTACCACCTCTGTGTGGCCTTCCCGATTCCCTAAGATCAAAAGTAGTCATCCTGCCCCCATTGTCAAGGACATACAGTGGCCAATGACAGTGCTGGGCTCTTACATCTCCCAGATCCTCACATCTCCGGGAAATAAGTATGGTTATTGCCCCCCTGTATTTGATGGCTAAGGCTGCCGTAACAAAGACCCATAAAAACTAGGTAGCTTAAACAACAGTCATGTATTCTCTTGCTGTTCTGGAGGCACAATGTCCAAAGTCAAGGTGTCAGTCTGGCTGGTTCCTCCTGAAGGCTGTGAGGGAAAGTCTGTTCCAGGCCATTCCACAAGCCCTAGGCATTCCTTGGCTTAGAGATGACCATCTTCTCCCTGTGTCTTCACTTCGTCTTCTCTCTGTACATGTCTGTCTCTGTTTCCAAATTTCCCTTTTTATAGGGACAACTCACCTTAGATATTGGATAGATATTGGATTAGAACTCACCTTAAGAACTTCATCTTAACTTGATCATCTGCAAAGACCTTGTTTCACATTCACAGGTACTGATGGTTAGAACTTCAACATCTTTTGGGAGGCATGTGATTCAATCTATTAAGCCCTCCTTTTATTCTCCACATGAGGAAACTGAGTCAGAGAATTTAGGTAATATTCCAGGGCCACAAAGCCAGTAGGCGTCCTAGATGCTAAGGCCTGAGGGTCTTAACAACTTCAGTATGTCTCTATTCTTGTTTTTCTCCAGAAATTTCATCTCTCTTCAGAACACTCAACAGACTCAACAGGACATTGTTTACGGGATTCATGTATAATTTTGCATCACCCGTCTAGACTGTAAGCTCCTTTAAAACAGGAGTTGAACCTATTATTTCTTTTCTTTTTCTTTTTTTTTTTTTTTTTTTTTTTTTTTTTGAGACGGAGTCTCACTGACTCTGTCACCCAGGCTAGAGTGCAGTGGTGGGATCTCAACTCACTGCAACCTCCACCTCCTGGGCTCAAGCAATTCTCCTGCCTCTGCCACCCATGTAGCTGGGGTTAGAGGCATGCACCACCATGCCTGGCTAATTTTGTATTTTTAGTAAGAGACAGGGTTTCACCATGTTGGCCAGGCTGGTCTCAAACTCCTGACCTCAAACGATCCACCTGCCTCAGCCTCCCAAAGTGCTGGGATTACAGGTGTGAGCCACTGCTCCTGGCCTGAACCTATTGTTTCTGTTTCCCCAGCCCACCCAGCAGGGGCCCAGTCAACAGCTCTCAGATGAATAGAGGTGAACACCAAGATCAGAGGAAAAGCTGGCTGGTGTTCTTCCTGGAACATTTCATTTTTGAACCAGAGAAGGCTCATCTTGAAGCATTAATAAAGAAGCTTTTATTTGTCCCTTTGGCTTATTCATTCTCTCAACAACAATTTAATGATCTCCTCCTAAGAGTCGAGCATACTGCTAGGCACTGAGATAAATCAGGCAGAACCTACACCCTCTTAGAGCTTACAACCTGGTAAACAAGACAGATGAGTCAATAGATCCTTGTAATGCAATATCTCAGGGAGCACTTATTTCTCAAGTAAAGATTGTTTTGGAGTCAGGAGTCCTCAGAAAAACAATGAAGGCAGGACTTGCCTTCTAAGGCAAGGACTTGAACAACTTCTAAGAAGTTGGAGAAGAGGCCCTATAAGCCAGAGACCATCCTAAAACATCAAACTATAGGTTAGGCACGATGGTTCACAACTGTAATCTCAGCACTTTGGGTGTCCAAGTCGAGGACATCACTTGAGCCCAAGAGTTTGAGACCAACCTGGACATCATGGCAAGACTCCATCTCTACAAAAAATAAAAATAAATTAGCTAGTCATGGTGGTGCCTGCCTGTGGTCCCAGCTACTTGGGAGGCTGGGGCAGGAGGACTGCTTGAGCTCTGGAGGTTGAGGCTGCAGTGAGCAGTAATTACGCAACTGCACTCCGGCCTGGGCAATAGAGTGAGACTCCACCTCCCGAAAAACCATCGAACTATAATACAAGAGAATTCCAGCAAATAATCTCCCTGCTCCTGGTATGGCAGAGAGCCAGACTGAAAAGAGTACGCTTGAGACACTACCTGGGAGCTTGGTCTAAGCCAACAAACCATAGAAAAACCTCACATGGGTTTCAAATCCAGGTAAGCCTGGGTTCAGATACAGACTCTACTACTCATTAGCTACATGCAGTTAGGGAAATCTCCTAATCTTTGTCTTAGTTTCTTCATCTATAAAATGGGATGATAATAACAAATTGACCCAGTTCTTATGTGGATTAGGTGAAACAAATACACAAAGCACATCCTGTAGTAGAAGAGGCTCTATAAATGTCATCAAAGCAGATTTTGGACACATCAGACCTGGGTTTGAATTCCAGCTCTGCTCAATGCCACCTTGGGAAGCTACTAGACCTCACTAAAGCTCAGTTCCCCCCTCATAAAACAGGGAAAATAATGATCTGCCTCATGGAGTTGTTATGAGATTCATGGAATAAATACATAAAACACTTAGCACATAAAGGTGAGTCATTGCTCTGTTTTCCTGTCTACATGACCCTGTTGCTGTTGCTATTATCTCCTGTTTTTTTCCCATCTTCTTGTCTGGGATTCCTAGATGAGCTCTGACCATTTCCTTTCTTTTCTTTTTTAATCGTGATAAAGTATATATAACACACAATTTTCCATTTTAACCCTTCTTAGATATGCACTTCACAATGCTGTGCAACCATCACCACCATCCCTCTCTAGAACATTTTAATCATCCCAAACTGAAACTCTGTACCTATGAAACAACACCAACATCCCCTGCCCCTGCATTCCTCCTCCACTGTCCCACACCAGCAACTACCATTCTATTCTCTATTTTGATGGATTGACTCTTCTCAGCATCTCATATAGTGCAATCATACAGTATTTGTCTTTTTTGTGGCTGCCTTTTTCACTTAGCGTAATGTCTTCAAGGTTCATCCATGTTGTAGCATGTGTCCAAATTTTATTCCCCGACCATTTCTTTTCAAGTTCAAGTCCATTTGTTTTTCCCTCCTCTGACTCAGGCCACCCTTCTGCCAATTGGAGATATGGAGGCATAATAATAACACACAAGACAGTACCTGTGTACAAACAAAACACAAACTGTCTTTTTCCTGACTACAAAAGTAGTGCGTATTCTTTCCTATGGAGCATTTGATGACAGCTCCAAATTCCTCTGAAGGCCACATCAATATCACCCATGGCCCCTTGGATGAGGAATGTGTTTCTTGCAGGGAATGGCTTTGTTAGTTTTTCATCCTATAGGGTGGGGCAGGGCTGAAACAACAGGCAGCTTCTAACCAATGTTTATTCCAAGCAACACCATCGCATATCCACAAATCTACATTCACTACGTCACCTATCTTTCTCTGGATCCAAAGCTGAAAACACCCTATTGCTCTTCTCCTCTGGGACATAAAATATTTCCTTGGTCCTATTAATTTTTTAAAATAGACATTGTTGTGGGGTTTGAAACCACTCTGTCAAGCTAATGAGCTTGGCCTTGCCTGCCCACCACCTCCGCCCCAACCCCAGAGACTCATCCATCGCTGGTTCACTGGCTGGGCTTTGGGAGGCTTACCCTGTACTCCTGACCCACCCTGCCCCCAGGAGCTATCATGGAAAAGATTGTGCAGTGTTGCCTGTAACAGCGGAAAGCGGAAGCAACCTAAACATCTGACACTAAGAAATTAGTTAAATAAACGGAAGCACACTCATAAAACAGAATAGCATGGAAGCTGTTACAATTATGGTGAAGAGAAAAAGGCATGGAAACGTTTTCAGAATAGTCCCATTGTGTGTGCGTGAATGTGAGTGTGCTTGTGTGTGAACCTTCACTATGTGAAGCAGAATTACTGTAACTTTTCTTGTTTTCTTTGGCCTTGTCTCCATTTTTTGTGTTAGATTCCCAGGGCTGCCATAACAGATTATCACAAATTTAGTGGCTTACGAAAACAGAAATTTATTTTCTCACAGTTCTGGAGGCCAGAAGTCCCAAAACAAGATATCGGCATGGCCATGATCCCTCCAAAGGCTCTAGCGGGGAGCCCCTTCCTTGCCTCTTCCGTTTCTGGTGGCTGCCAGCATTACCTGGCTTGTGTCCACATACTCCTATCTCTGCCTCCACATCACATGGCTTCTCCTCACCTTCTCTTCTTCCAAGTGTCTGTCTCTAAACTCCCTCTGCCTCACTCTTATAAGGATACATGTGACTGCATTTAGGACCCACCCAGATCATCCAGGATAAACTCTTTTTCTCAAGATCCTGAATTTAAACACATCTTACTTACTCCTGAGCACATAGTGTAATATTCACACGTTCCAGGGGATTAGGACTTGGACAGATCTTTTGGGGATCCACCTTTCAGCCCAATTCACCTTATAATCAACAAAAAGAAACTTCATGTTTTCCTTTTAAGGACTCACTAGTTCGCACATGATTTTAGCTGGAATCCCCACTGCCTGGCTCATGATAGATACAAAGTAAATATTTGTTGAAAGAATGAATAAACTGCCCGGAGTAGGCACTGTGTTCAGGGTCAGAAATTATAAGTGGCTTCTTTCCTGTTTAATTTTTCTTTGTTATTTTTTATTACTACTGTTTTCAGATGCCAAAAAAGGTATTTTCTTCTCCCTTTAAAGCTAAGAAGCTAACACTTTCCTAGAGTCCAATATTATAGCACAGGAGGGGGTTTCAGCTTTCTTGGCCTGTCTCCATCCAAAGAGGGTAAACACATGACAATTCTCACTCTCGGTGCCATCCCACCCAGTTTCATTTCCGCAGCCACTTCACAGCAACGTGAAGCCAGACACTGACGTTTTAAGACAGGATCTCTTGTCATTTTGCTCTTCTCCCTTCTGGCACTGGGAACATTGCTGAGCACCAGAGCCAGAGGCTGAGCATCTGAGTGAGATTTATTACCTAGTCTCCCACCTGAGAACCCCTTCCACACAACATACCCCTTAATCTATTTAAGCAAATAGCACTGAATCTCTACAGGGTCTAGTTTAAGAATGATGAATTGATGCAACTATGCTCCGCCTGCCACACACACACGTGCACACATACACGCGCATATTGCGAATTGATGGTGACAATCTTTACACAGAGCAACAAGAGCCTTCTAAACACAGCTCCTTGGGCAACCATGGCCATTGGTCCAATTTGACATGTGAGAGAAAAGCCATTTCCCATTCCTCATCTGGCCCTGGTGAAGAATATCTCTTCATTACCAACAAACAGAAAAGCATTGAGCTCCTAAGGCTTGTAGGGTTTTACAACGCAGACGTGGATTCAGGGAATGGGATTCCGGTAATGTACAAAAAAAGAGACACAAGGCAAGCCGGGTGGCCTGAGCTAAGGGCCAAAAATGTGATGTACTCAATGTTTTGGAGTAATTGAGATGTCGATGGAGGCTGTGAGGGCTCCGGGAAAGCTGCTGGGAAAGTTAGACTAAAGAAGACCACGAGGCTGTGTGGGAATAAGATTTAGATGAGTGGAGGGAGGTGACAGGTGGACCAAAGTCTCAGACATCACCACTAAAGTACTTATCCATGTAACCAAACACCACCTGTTCCGCAAAATCCTATTGAAATACAAAAACCAAAATAAAATAAAATGGGCTGGGCATTGTGGCTCACACCTGTAATCCCAGCACTTTGGGAAGCTAAGGCGGGTGGATCTCCTGAGGTCAGGAATTCAAGACCAGCCTGGCCAACATAGTGAAACCCTATGTCTACTAAAAATACAAAAAATTTGCTGAGCGTGGTGTCAGGCACCTGTAATCCCAGCTACTCGGGAGGCTGAGGCAGGAGAATCGCTTGAACCCAGGAAGCAGAGGTTGCAGTGAGCGAAGATCACACCATTGCACTCCAGCCTGGGCAACAAGAGTGAAACTCCATCTCAAAATAAATAAATGATAAAATGAAATAAGACGAGTGGAGGAAAATGGAGAGAAGAATTCAGACCTCAAGGAGAGTGTGACCTAAAACTCAGAGACAGACAGGAATGCATGGGGTGTCTTCCGGTAATAAACAGCAAATCAATTTAGCTAACACCAAGGTCATTCAGCCTTCTGCCCAAAGGTCCTCTCTTCAGAGAGGCCTTCCCCGACCAGTCCAGCTAAACCAGAGACTTTGATTTTCTTCCTTGTCATCTAGACTATGAGCTCCACCAAGACAGAGACCTTGTCTATTGCATTCCACACAGTGCTCCCAACACCTGGAACATCTTCTGCTCAGAAGATATTCATTGAATGAGTGAAGAGACCAAGGGCTCCTGCAGGAGCACTTGCAGGAGCTCAGAATGGACAAATATGTGGGCTCCACTGCTATTGCCTTTGAATATCAAACTAAGGACTTTGGCCTACGGAAGAGTATTCCCATCCAACTCCATGGGAGGTACTAGGTCAAAAACAGGAATGTCATGTTAAGGACACTTTTGGAATACTGGGCTAAACAAAATTTATCATTTTTTTTCCTATAGTTCTTTCATGCACATTTACCATACCACTGTGGATATCCAAGTGTGCCCGAGTATTAATACATAGCACCTTTTTTTTTTTTTTTTGGACACCAAGTCTCACTCTGTCATCCAGTTTGAAGGGCAGTGGCATGATCTCAGCTCACTGCAACCTCTGCCTCCTGAGTTTTCAAAGGGTCTTAGTGCCTCAACCTCCCAAGTAGCTGGGAATACAGGAACACACCACCACGCCAAGCTAATTTTTGTGTTTCAAGTAGAGACAGGGTTTCCTCATGTAGCCAAGGCTGGTCTCGAACTCCTGGGTTCAAGCAATCTACTCCCCTCAACCTCCCAAAGTGCTGGGATTACAGGCGTGAGCCACCACACCCAGCCCCTTTTCCTTTTTTTTTTTTTTTTTTAATACATCACTATGGATTTAGTGCTTCCCTGATGACACTTTGGGAAATAGAGCTGCAGAAAATGGGAAGTTTTAAAAATGCCGGAGTGGGAGATTTATTCATACACAATGATATGTTAGGATTAACATGATAGTATAGATTGGCAAAGGGAAGGGACTTGAAACAGGGAACCCAGTTTGGGGAATAGAGCGGGACTCATTCCCTCAATTAGTAAGCCACAAATATGATGTGCCAGGTACTGTTCTAGACAATGAGGATACTGTAAAAACCAAAACAAAGTCCACTCCACATGGACAGGGCAAAAACACGTTCTGGTTTGCCTAGGACAGTCCCAATTTCTGTTTGTTGGCCCTATATCACTATTACATAGTGCCATATTTATTCTCAAAAGTGTTTTGGTAAAGTTAATAAACAGTCACCCAACTCATGGAGCTTACCTTCTATAGAAGAGATCATGAAGTTAGCCCACCTGGTGCCTCTGTGTAAATTAGACAGAGGGTCTTCCTCTGGGCAGACAGAGCTCACAGGTGTGCAGTTGGACAAGTAGATATGCCCCTTGTGCAAAGTGAATAAAGACCTTTTTATGGAATGCTTAGCCTGGGAGGCAGAACTCGGTGTGCACTTCTGCCTCTGTTCCCTTATCAGGTGCAGGGATTTGCCATCCGGGTGTGGATTCAGGAATGAAACAAAAAGATACAAGGCAATGACTGATCTATCCCTATATGTAGTGAACAGCCTGCATAACAACTAGTTGATGTCCAGAAGATGATCAATAAGCAAATAAATATATAAGCAAATACAATGTCAAATAGGGGAATGTACCCTGAAGAAAACGAAAGTGAAATAGGGACACTGAGAACGATGAGGGCAGCCATCCAATGTGCACAATTCCAAAAAGCACCCATTGCATTGTGGTCTATGGAAATGGCACCCTTGGGGTTGAGCAACATGGCCACCCTGACAGAAGGTGCTATTTTAGAGAGGGTGGTGAGGAAAGGCCTCTCTGTGGAGGTGGTAGATAATTTGACACTAACTGTAAGAAAAGAGGGATAAATATGAAAGAAACATCACAGTCAATGTGACATGGTGGCTGGTGTCATGGAAAGGCTTGAGGAATGAGTGTTCAAGAGGACCTCAGGCTTTATGCCTGAGAAACTAGGGAAATGAAGGCGCTGCTCAGATCTGCCCAACATACCGAGCCTGCCACAAGTGGGTGGTGCAGGGAACACACTGGCTGGTGAAACAGGCACAGTCCCTTCTCTTGGGGAGTGGACTATCTCAGTGAGGATTTCCCAATGTGCGTCTGGTGGAACACTAGCTGGGTGGTATGCTAATGGGTGTTACGAGAAAGAGTTGCCTAAATAAGTTTGGAAAATGCTGGGCTAAGCAAAATTAAACAGGTTTCTTTACTGAAAGCCTTCTTGGAGCTTTTAATAAGCTGATACGCTTTGTGAACCCCAGGCAGGGAATATGGAGGTCAGCCTCTCCTAACTTAGCTGCCCAAGGAAATTTTTCTTTGCAAGGTATTTCAGGAGGCTCATGTTCCCAGGGAGGGAAACTGGGCTCTAGACAAATGTCATGTAGGCCAGAATAAAAAATAGAGTCAGGGGGCTGGGCACGGTGGCTCATGCCTATAATCCCAGCACTTTGGGAGGCCGAGGTGGGTGGATCACGAGGTCAGGAGATCGAGACCATCCTGGCTAACACGGTGAAACCCCGTCTCTACTAAAAATACAAAAAATTAGCTGGGCATGGTGGCGGGCACCTGTAGTCCCAGCTACTCGGGAGGTTGAGGCAGGAGAATGGCGTGAACCCGGGAGGCAGAGCTTGCAGTGAGCAGAGATCACGCCACTGAACTCCAGCCTGGGTGACAGAACAAGACTCTGTCTCAAAAAATAAAAATAAAAAAAATTGAGTGAGGAAAGGGATATGGGGGAGACACAGCCAGCAGAGACAAGGGAGCCACCTCGGTGCCTTCTGCACAGCCCCAAGGAGGGAAGGGATTGGATCCCACAGCTTCATGGGGCAGAGGTGCCTGTGGCTGTCCCTGCAGGCCTGGCTTCACCCAAGCTCCAGTGGTAACTTCTGAGTCAGCCCCGCTCAGGACCAAGTTTAGCCTCTGACTGACTGGCTAAAGTGGTTGTCTGACCTCCCTGGGCCTCCACTTGCCCTTCTATAAAATGGGGATGCAAATATTGCCCTCCCTCTCCTGAGTGGCACGAGTCTCTGATAATTACTATTTGGCAGGGTGCTGAGGTGCTGACCAGCCCTGTCTGACACATTTCTTTCTGGCTCCTCCAGACGCTGCACACCTTCCCTCTCCACTAGAGACCACAGACCCATCAGCAGCACGCGGAGACTTCAGCCACTCACCACAGAGCAAGAGTGTCTCTCTGGCTCTCTCTCCGTGGTAGCTCACGTCAAAACGAAAGACTTGCCTAACCCTCTGCTGACCCCTGGGCCTTGTGGAGGTGGAAGAGCCACCTGTCAGCTGCCACTCCAGGACCCTGCTGCACCTGGGAGGCTGCTCGGGGCCGGGACACCCCGGGGTGGAGTCCCCTGCCTGGAGGCAGCCATGCAGTGTCCTTCTCACTGAGGAGGAGGGGCCGATCCAGCCGAGGCCCTCGCAGGGCTGGGTGATGACAGCATTGGAGGACCCGAGTCCAGCCCAGCCTGGTGGGACGAATGAGCTGAGGTGGGTGCTGCGTGGGTCTGAGTGTGCAGGGAGAGAAAAGGACACCTGGAGGGAGAGGAAATGCTGGGGTCCAGCGGGCAAAGCTGACCTTGCCCCAACCCATCTGCCAGGGAGGAAGAAGAGATGGCTCCCCTAGCAAGTGGCAAGGAAACTAAGGCCCTTTTCCTTACACCTTAGCCTGCAAGCCAGCCCCCAGTGCCCTCCTAAGAGGTGGGACAACCCTCTTTAGGAAGCAGGACCATCTTTCATAGCTACTTTGTCCTATTTAGTCTGCCTGTGTGATGCATTTTTACTTTTACCCAATTTCATCCAGATAGGGAATGCTGGGAGTCACAAAGCTATGCACAGCACACTGGAGCTTGGGCTGGAGTCTCTTGGAGACAGCTCTGCATGTGGCTAACATATGGCCTGGCCCCAGGTAGAAGAATGGAAATGGATGTTGGGTCTCCTTGCATGATTTTGAGATGCCACTGTGCCCACCTGCAGAATGGGACCAGAATGTGAGCTCATTCAGTTGGCTGGAATCAGAACTCATTCCCTTGTCTTGGGCATTTTACTGTGATACAGTCATTCATATTGATGCATACCTTGCTTGTTTGTACAGATATGCCTTCTGCTCAGTCCAAAAACATCCCCTTAGATAGTGGGCTTTTGTTTGCATCCTTGGCTAAATTCAGCTGCACGTAAAAAGCATAAGATAGAGCTGAGACAATGAGGATGCCGATCCAAATCTCCAGGCCCTTGGTATTGAACTCCAGTTTAAAATCAAGATTTCTTAATTCCCGAAAAATGGGAAGCGGGGTCAGGGCCCGGAGGGGTGGTGGACAGGAGAGGGGCTAGATTAGGGGCCTGTCTAGCTGAGTTTCCAGACCCATGCCTTCTTTAGAAGCAGTCGCTGTCTTTAGCCCTAGCATGTTACCAAGTGACTTGTCAATGTCAGGGTAGCCACGCAAAGAATCTCTGGCATGTCATTAACCTCGTTCCAACATGTAATTAGCCTGAAAAGCCTCCTTGCTGCCTCCATTCAACATTACATCATAAAGAATAAGATATTTTACTATTTGCAGCACACAGTGAAGACTTTAAAGAGTTAATTATGGCTCACTGGAGCCCGTCCCCAAGATCCCAAGACCCAGAAATTAAACTGATTATTTTCAAGTGTCAGTCTTCAAGACAGCATTCCGGCAACCTCCTGTATGGAATCTGAGGTTGACGCTGGTTTGCAAGGTGACCCACCAGGATACCCAAGGGTGGGTTGGAGGAGGTTATTTGATTTCGGCCTTCCTCTTGTATTTGGCCATGTATTTTCAGAGATCACATCATCTGTACAGGCTTGGAGAGAAAAGAAAAGCAAGGAGAGCTGGAATTCTACTTACCTTCTTGGTTCCGTGGGGTGAATCCACCTAAAGCCATCTGTAATCTCTGAGCTGGAGAGACCAGCAATGTGGCCAGAGTTCAATGGGAGTTCAGCTGTAATCTGGATATTACAATCTGAGCCAATCTAACCATGCAGGCTCTGAGGACATTATTATCAGTCAAGTGTAATTATAGATAAAATAGTTTTATTAATCAGCTTCCTAAGGGGACTGTGTTTATCTGATGGCTGTGTGTATAATGTGTGCATGGCAGAAGAGGGAGGGGTCTGTGCTGTGTGTGGTTGGTCTGTACGATGGGGAGGACAGGGTGTCTGTGGGGAGAGTGTGGTGGTGGTTGTAGGGGGTGTGTCTAGGTGCTACGTGAACTCTGTGCACGAGGGATGGGAGTGTATGCGGTAGCACCGACAGCGTGCACACATGCGTGTGTGTCTGTTTGCCCAGGTTTATTCAGCTGGACTTGAAATTCTGCCTGTTTTATCCACTATACCTTGGATTTGTCATCACCCTTTTCCCAAAAAAGAGGCTTTTCTGTATCTGTACAATAATTAGCTAGAGTCTATAGAGTTCCTAGTTGCAAACTCCACCTGCAGGTGCCCTCCTTGGCTGCTAACTGTCAGCCAAATTTTCAAATCTTCTCTCCAGACCTATCATGGTTTGTCTTAAATGTCCATCACCTTAAAAACGTTTGTCAGTTGCAAAGTATCTTGAATGGGTAGGGCTCCTCCTGAATATTGTTTGGTCTGGCCTAAAGTCAACTTCACTCAGCACTGAGTAGGAAAAATGAACTTGCAGGGCCCAGAACTGCAGGTTTGATTTAAATTTGATCAGGCATCAGTGGGGAGGTGGATATCCAGTAACATTCTGAGGCTAGTTTCCCCCGCAGTGAAGCTGAAGGCCGAGAAACTGCCCAGAGACTGTAGAACAGTCACAGCCAGGCTGGCTGCCTCTGCCCTTCCTGGCAATCTACCTGAAGCATTAGTGCCTGGACCAGCCCTCTCCACACACAGCCTTTTTCTGCTGGCTGACTGTGCAACTTGCTGCTCACCCTGGCTGGAACACTTGACCCAAATTATTCCCCACTTCAGAGGGCCTTGGGCAAAATCTGCCCTCTGCCTTTAACTTGGCCCAAAATGACAGCTGAAACCTGGGGTGGATACAGCCTGAAAGCCAGAAACACCAAGTGTCTGCTTCCTTCCCGTAGAGGTAGATAGCATCAAAAAGGCAAACTCACCAAAGCCCCACTATTAGGACTTCTGATGTCACACCTCTTGGCCACCCTGCAGAGTGATTTGCTGGGATTCCTGGAGCTTCTTTGCTCCCAAAAGGGCACACAAGGGCCCAGGGGGGAAAAGAACAGTTTAGATAAGGAAATAAACATTTTATAAAACTACTGCTCCATTTAAGATAAAAAAGGACTATTGGCCAAATAAAGTGGTCTTCTCCTAACTCCCAGGGTTTGTAAACTTTTGATGGATTCCAAATAAACTGAAGATGAAAAAATGGATGGATGAATATCTACCATGTGCCAGACACATACACCTTTATTATTTCAATTGATCTAGTAAGTAGTTAATATTATTTTCATTTCGCTAATTTAGAAACTGAGACATCACAGTAAAAATCATTTATTGAATGTTTAATATATGCCAGGCACTGGGCTAAGTGCTTCATATATTACATATATTATGTTATCTCATTTAATTGTCACCAAAACTGTATGAAGTGACAATTTATTTTCAGATGAAGAAACCAAGTCTCAAGGAGATAAGTAACTTGGCTACAAAGGGATAGAACTGAGATTTGAACCCACATCAATTAGACTCAAATCTCAGTGCTCTCTCTGTTACTGGTTTTTCTTTAACTGCCTGCTTATATGGTTTATGTTCTTTGTAAAACCATGGATATCTTTTTAAATTATTGCATCACTCAAAAATATTCAGCCAAGTTCCACATCTCACTGCTTCTTTGGAACCAGAGAGATATCACTATCCATATAACATGAAACAGAATCCTGCCCATCTCCCTTCACACATTGAGAAAGAATTAAAACATAGTTACATGAACAGGGATGTGGGTAAGAGTGATGTCCAGGACATTGAAGACACCTGTCTTTACTTTAATTCCAATTGCTTCGCAATAATTTCCAAAAATTCCAGTCCCAGACACTCACCTTAAGGGTGGACAAGTTCTAAGGGGAGCCCACTTAGGCCTACAGGCTCGGGGTACGAGTGAGTCCACGTTGACATGAGCCTGTGGGTGAGTCTTGGCAGCTTCCCAATTTTGAGGCCTCTCCCCTTGGATTTCTCAGTACCAGAATCATTGGGTTTCTGCTGAGATATGATGTTAAACTCTGTAATAAAGTGACACATCAGAAAACTTCATAATAGTTTTGTAAAAGCATAAGACCTAAATTCTTATACCATTCTGTGTTTGCAACAGACTCTTTCTCTAAACAAGTTCCCAAACAGAACCAAACTCAGGAAATTTCAGTGTATAGTTTGGACATGTAAACTTTTTAATGGCCAATGAAATTGTGGAAGATGGTAAAAGATTGCAAAGACATGGTTAAGAACAAAAAACAAAACAACAACAAAAAAAAACAAGATTATTTCAGAGTTGATGGAAGAAGAAAATCAACCAAATCTCCATAAGACACAACAGTACGGGCCGGGTGCGGTGGCTCACACCTGTAATCCCAGCACTTTGGTAGGCTGAGGAGGGCCGATCACATGAGGCCAGGAATTAGAGACCAGCCTGGGCAACATGGTGAAACCCTGTCTCTACTAAAAATACAAAAATTAGCAAGATATGGTGGTGTGAGCCTATAATCCCAGCTACTCAGGAGGCTGAGGCATGAGAATTGCTTGAACCCAGGGGGCAGAGGCTGCAGTGAGGCGAAATCACAACACTGCACTCCAGGCTGGGTGACTGAGTGAGACTCTTTCAAAAGGAAAGGAAAGGCAAAGGCAAAGGCAAAGCAAGGCAAGGCAAGGCAAGGCAAGGAAAGGAAGAAAGAAAGACACAACAGTATGACTCCCAGAAAAATGTAGGAGTCATATTTTATTTTTATGGGGCAAGAGTAAAAGCAGAATCAAAGCTGGTGACAAAGTCTAATTTTGCTGCCCCACACAAGTTTGTTCCTAAATAGCAGACAAAATCAGAGGCCTTTTCAATACTGAGGTCCCCATTAACGGTCAGAGGTCCCCTTGTTCATAGGTGCTGATATTCCAGACACATGATTCACAATTTACCCAGGACTGTCACATAGTGACACATGTAAGACTTCCTACTCCCATGAGTAGGAAGTAGCAGTCATGGGCTATCCATGCCTATTCTCTCCTTCCATGCACGGCCAGGTTTCCTCTTGATTGAAAAAGCCCCCCCAGACACTGCAGAACACAGTGGCCAATGGGTCTGAGCTTTGAGTTAGGTTATCCTAGGATTGAATCCCAGCTCTGCTACTTAGGTGTGTGACCTTGGGCAAATTACTAAAGCTCTTTGAGCCTCAGTTTTCTCTTCCGTAAAATGGGTATAATAACAGCCCCTACTCCTACAGCTATTGAGCTTGGCACATAATAAGCATCCATTTCTAGCAGGTCATCCCAATCCTTCATCACCCAACTCAAATACCAAATCCTACAGAAAGTTTTTTTCTGGCTGTTCCAACACTCCTCTGAAGTCCTACAGCCCCTAACTCAAAATTTGGCTTGAAATTAATTAATGCCTCTAAATATTTCTTCTTGAATTCTCTGTTAGGTTATCTATTCCTTGAAGGCCACAACTAGGTCTTACTCTTTTTCACATCCCTCTTATTGATATTAAATACTGCCCTATTGGGTTTTTCATTGTTGTATTTATCAAATTCACATTTTAACATTTCTGAGATCAGGACAAGCTTTATTATCTATCTGCATATTTAACATAGCGCTTCCTCTAAGACAATTGTTTAAATCAATGACGTATCTTATAACCAACAACATCTTAGCATTAAGTCTTGGTTGACTGATGAGGCTAGATATGCATGGATCCAGCATCACTTCTCACCCCCCATGCTCCATCTTCACATCCTTCCACTCCCATCTTTTGACCAAGGACGTGCCTATGGGTGACAATCGGCAGGAGTGAGGTGTTTAATCTAGAGCTATGGAAGCCAATGTGTGTGGTCACACACATTATCAAGCTGCATGTGTGATCATTCACACTGGACAGGTGAGGAAACAGGTTCAGAAAGTTACCTTCTCTCAGCAAGTCCAGTGTTCACTTGCCTGCAGAAAGAGTAAGTGTTTAATAATTGTATGACTGATAATCTATTGATAACCTTCATTAGCATGATTCCCAGATTCGTCAAGCTAATTAGCCTGATGGGGAGGGACCGCCCCATTCACTACCCAAGATTCCAATGGCAGCACCATTAGCCCAGTCCGCCCTCTAACAACAGTATGGGCTGGCCATAGGAGTCGTCCGTTCCTCAGACTACCATCCCAAACAACTCTCTCAGAAAGAACACCTCATGCCTGCCACTTCCTATGTGTGGTAGGAAAACATCTAAAGAAAATCCTGTCTTCAGGAATCCTTCCTATGAGAAGGGTCCTCTTGGTTGTGCCTCTCAGATCTGTGCCTTTATAGAGGCATTATGGCTTCAGATGCACTGGGCTTACCCAAAATATAGAAACCTCTAATAGGTTGACTTCCAGTGTCTTTACTGGAAGAAGAAAGACCAGCAATATGGTCATGCAGTTGCATCAACTATTTCACAGACATTATCGTAATTAAACCTATAACCGTAAAATCAAATTTTTGTTACAGATTTTAAAGAAATCAAATTCTGTCATTTTCTATTATAATATTCCCCATTGACTTTGCCATTGTTTAACCTCCAGGGTGCCTTCAGCACTGGAAATAACAGAGACCTTTAGAGTCCTGAGTCTCATAGCCAAGGAAGGGTTTTTAAGGGAGCCACCTAACTGTTGCTCTCAATTGAATTGGGGCTTCTGGTCAGGAAGATGGTAGCATGAACAGCTAAAGAGTGAGTTGGGTGTAGAAGGATGAGGGAAAACACCCAAAGAGGAAACAAAGCAAAGAAAGAAATCTGACCAATCAACCAACCAGTTGACAATCAACCAATGAGAACTGCTTAAGCACCTACTTTTGCACAAGTCTGTGCAAGGCATTTTGGGGGACAAAAGATTTATGACTCTTGTCCTTGCTTTCAAGGATCCTACCAGCAATTTGGGATGTCTAAGAAAATTAGTATCTCTTCAACCTAGATTCTGCCTCACCGAGAGGTACCGAATGGTAGCGTAAAGCTTGTGGTAAAGCTTGTGGACTCTGGTGCATAAGCTCCATAAATGGTGCATTGGTTTATCCTGCAGAGGCTCCTGTACTGCTCTGTGTTCCATGTGCTATGTGATATTGGGCAAGTTACTTCAACTCTCTATCCCTGTTTCCTCATCAGTAAATTTTAGGTGATAATAATGGTACCTACCTCGGAGGAATGATGTAAGGATTAAATGACTTAATACCTGTAGCAGTTCTTGGCACCCAGTAAATGCTCAGCAAATGGTAACTATTATGATTATTCATTGTGGAAGAGGAAGGGCAACATTATCCTACTTGTTATGGTAATGCCCAAAGGTTGGGGCTCTCAACCAATATCTGTGTCTCTCTCTATAGCCCATTACAGTAACTGTCATTTATTGAAACTTACCATGCACCAAGAATCATAGTAGTAGATACTTCACTGGTGAGGAAATTGTGACCCTGAAAAGCTGATAGCTCATCTAATGTCTCCCAGGTGGCAGGTGCTAGGAGTTTGTTGTTATATACGCCCACTGACAGAAATCTTTTTGCTCTCAAATATTTGAGCCAATAGAGCATAGAAAATTGCATTTTCTCCAACAGACTCTTTTCTAAAAATAATATGAGAATAATAGTGACGGGGTCTAATCCAAAGCCAGTGCATTTCACCATCACACTGTAAATCTCTCCTTCCAATGGTATTATCTATGAATTTACCTAAACTTGTTTTTCTAACTCGCTTTTGTTTTCAGCCTGTGCTGCCTCTTGGGATGGTGGTGAAGGTGGCAGGTTGAGGGAAAAAATAAGTGACAAAGAAATGTTGACCTTGGTTAAAGAAAGCAGGTTCTAGGAAAAGCATCTGAGATGTGAAGCCTGTTACATGTAGTGAAAAGAACAGGATGGAGCCTCCAGCCTCTGTCAGATGGTATGCCCTTTAAGTCACATGATTTTATGATCCATGTAGGTATTCAGTGCATTCTTGATCCCAAGAACCATACTAGGCACCAGATTCAGTGAGGTACCAGAATTTCCACTCTATACTAACAGACAGATTGTGCCAGCAATAACCATGAATCCTAGAAATCTTGAGCCAACAGAGAGGGACGGGCCACCTTTTAGGGCAGTATTGAGGCCAGAGCAAAAGAAGAGAGGCCAACTTAAGCTCCTGTTTCCACAGCTTGCCTTTAACATTGGTCAGGCCTGAGTTCAACGCAGGTTTGGCCACTGACCAACTGGGTGAGCCCCAGCAATCGTGGCACCTCTGTTTCTTTGTCTTAAAAAAGAAAGTACTGATAGCTACCTCCCACGATAATTGTGAAAACTAACCAAGGAAATACAGGTGAGTCATCCTAGCACAATACTTGGTACATCATAGATGCTCTTTAGGTGTGATTCTCTCCTCCCTATCCCCAAAGAACTGCCCCAGGAGCACCCAGAAACTGGTTAGCACAGCAGTTAAGAGGATGGGCTCCAGAGGCAGGCAGCCTAGACTAAAATACTTGCTCTACCACTTAGCTGTGTGCCATGAACAAGTTACTTAACCTCTCTGTGCCTCAATTTCCTCGTCTGTAAATTAGAGATGATTAGTAACTTCCTTGTCGAATATGTATGAAAATTTAATGTAAGGAATATAACAGGTCAAAATGTAAATAAGCCACACTTAGTTAGGGCTCCCTCTGCTCCCCAAGTTTTCACTCATTTAATTCACACAACAACCCTACAGGAAATGTATTCCTTTTTTCCCATTTTACAGATGAGGCAACTGGGATGCAGAGATGTTCAATAGGCTTCCCAGACTCACCCAGACAGCAAATGGCAGATCAGAGATTCAAACTTAAGAAGTCTCCTTCAAGAATCTGTTTTCTTAGCCACTATGTTACAATTATAAGCCCAGTTAGTGTTACTTAATATTGCTGTATAGCCAGGACACCAGAAGCAGGATAGGCTGGGAGTTCTAAAATGTCTCATTCCTTCTTCTGCCCCCCTCCCCCCACCCTAGTCCTTTTACCTTCCTCTTCCATCCCCAGGCCCCATTCTTGTTGTCATTCAACACTCATAATGCAGTTCTTAGATGCTTCATGTTCAATATCATCCAAGATCTCCACTCCAATCAAATTTAAGTTTAAAGTGATAGTTAAACTTAATTAGAGTCAAATTCCTCTTTTATTTTGGGTTTATCTTAATCATCCCTTTTATCCACTGGTCCAGAAGCCTGTAATTTCACACACGGGCACCCAGAAATGCTATATTATTCATTTGGAACCATGAGACAAACAGAGTTCACGGTCTTATACATCCATTCTCAGAAGAGTTTTACACTCAAATAATTGCATCAGTTGGGCAGCCACAGCCCCTGGGGAAAAAAATTGAGCCATGAGAGTATAGAAAAAAATATAATTTCTCCAAAAGTCTCTCTTTTTTTTTACTTTTTGAGATGGAGTCTCACTCTGTTGCCTGGGCTGGAGTGCAATGGCGCGATCTGGGCTCATTACAACCTCCACCTCCTGGGTTCAAGCGATTCTCCTGCCTCAGCCTCCTGAGTAGCTGGGATTACAGGTCTGCACCACCACGCCCGAGTAATTTTTGTATTTTTAGTAAAGATGGGGTTTCACCATGTTGGCCAGGCTGGTCTCGAACTTTTGACCTCGTGATCTGCCCGCCTCGGCCGCCCAAAGTGCTGGGATTACAGGCATGAGCCACTGCGCCCAGCCCAAAAGACTCTTTTCTAAAAACAGTATCAGAATAACATGTTTTCCCTAAAAACCTCTCCACTGAGAAGAATGTATATGTTCAGAAAGAAACACTGGTAACATTTCAGAAACCAGTGACAAGATAGGCCAGTGCCCAACAATGGAAAACACAGTGTGTAGGACTATCACAGTCCACAGTCCCCTAGAAACCAAAGAGGAAGAGAAGTACGGAATTTTAAAGCGTGAAAGAAGCCCAAAGACCATGTGATCCAGTTACTTGCAAACGCTTTCTAAGGGCAGATTCTTTTGCTCAAATGAAATCTTACCCGGAAGATTTATGTAAAAGCTGAGACGCTCTTATTGAGTCAGGAAGGAACGGGGTGTCTAGAGCCTAACCCACTCTACTCCACTCCCATCCTCTCACCCGCAAAAGTCCTTGTAAGGGCTCCAGGGAGCCCCTGGGGTTCCTCAAGTCGCAGTTTGAAAAAATCACTGTTTCAGGCCGGGCGCGGTGGCTCACGCTTGTAATCCCAGCACTTTGGGAGGCCGAGGCGGGCGGATCACGAGGTCAGGAGATCGAGACCAGGTGAAACCCCATCTCTACTAAAAAAAAATACAAAAAAAAAATTAGCCGGGCGTGGTGGCGGGCGCCTGTAGTCCCAGCTACTCAGAGAGGCTGAGGCAGGAGAATGGCGTGAACCCGGGAGGCGGAGCTTGCAGTGAGCCGAGATTGCACCACTGCACTCCAGCCTGGGCGACAGAGCGAGACTCCGTCTCAAAAAAAAAAAAAAAAGAAAAAAAAAAAGAAAAAATCACTATTTCAATCCCACTTCCTCCTTTTGCCACTGGGGAAAAATGAATCCCGGAGAAGTCCAGGTTACCCAGCCAAGATAGAGGCCTAGGCAGTCACCTCTCTTTCTTCAACAATTTTTCCATGATGACACCCCGAATCCTCTCATGAACTGCCTTTTGTTTCTGCAGGCTATATGCATATTTGTATTTGTGTGTTTGTACCCATGCCAGTGATCCCAAGAAAACATAACAAACCAGTCCCTGCTTTCGCTTTAAAGCTTGGAGTCTGCCATTTGAATACAACATCTCGGCTGCCCAAGATGGCTAGAAGCAGAATGCAAAAAGGCACAGGTTTATAAATACCTGTCTCATAGATGACCTGGGACACTGTGCTTCACAGCCTAAATTAGGCAGAGTTTCTGTTGTCACTGAGAAGTACTAAAAAGCGGGCAGTTCTCAGCGAGACACCTGAGAGCTGGCATCCACATCAGGCCCCCTGGCCTATTAGCTTTGGACACCTGACTGGGCCACTAAGCCTCTTCATTTCTCCATCTGTGAAACAGAGGAGGGGAAAGGGAGGAAGCCGCTGCACAGCTCATTACATCCAAGTGTTCGAAGTTTAATAAGTTAACGTGTCTGATGCCCTGATGGTGCTTAGGGAGAAAAAGTGGAAGAAAAGGCCCTAAAATAGTTCTCCAAGCTGCCTGTTCCCTTCACCTGGTTGGAAGGTGTAGGTTGGAAGAAATAGCCAGGGGGCGTCCTGCTGAACGTGCCCTATCAAGGACAATGCCACAGTCATCATAGCTAACGGAGGGCTTGCCTGGTCTCCTGCGAATCTCATAATAGCCATGAGGAGAGACCCCATCACTTACATTACACTCAGGAAGCCCAGAGATGTTAGCTACATTTTTCTAGGTAGCACAGCTAGGAAATGATGGACACAGGATTTGAATCCAAAGACAACTAGCTGCAAAACCTGAGGTCTTAACACCGGGCCTATAATGCTCTTCCTTCTCACCACATGGGAAAAACAGAGAAAGACATGATCTTACAAAAGCACTGGGCTCAGCCAGCCTGGGAGAGAGGCAGCGCAGACTGGCACCAAGGTGGAATCTCTGTGTTTCCCCTCCAGCTTGCACAGAGGAAAATTCCTCAGCAAACGCACGATCCCGCACAGCTCCCAGGGACGAGAATTTTCTGCTTGTTTACTGAGTCCCCTGGGCTGGGAGTGGGGGGTTGCAGGGCAGGGGTGAGCTGGGCACAAAAGCAGGATAAAGGTAAACTTTCTGCATATGAGAACCATTTCCCCCCCTCCCAGGAGCGGTGTCACACTGTATGTCACCGTCATCAAAGGGGCTGTGCGTAAACCTGAAAAACCAAACGGACCTGTCTGTAGGTGTCACTTATATCACAAGGCTACAGGTGTCTTTATTTCCACTGCACGCTGGTGCTGGGAGCGCCTGCCTTCTCTTGCCTTGAAAGCCTCCTCTTTGGACCTAGCCACCGCTGCCCTCACGTAAGCGCCTTTTCTTTGCTTTTTTGGATGAATCGTAAGGGGTGTCAGGGCTCAGAGGCTCGGCCTGGGGCCTGGGTCTGCTCATCCATCTCCAGCTCCAGGGCCGGCACCTGCGCTGGGTGCAGTCCCAGGGCCTCCGGGAGCTGTTTGACACGGATGTGACGGCTTGCCTGAGAGAGACCTGTTTGCCTCCGCAGGCCGTGCGGCCACCCACCCTCCTCACAGCCCCTACTCCCTCTGGATCCCTTAGCTGAACAAAGGGGAATTAAGAGAACGCGCCCAGGCGCCCAGTTCTCTACCCTCCCTAAAGCTTCTTTGGGAAGGGAAGCTGGATTTTACTCAGAAAAATAGTCAGCTTCAAGGAAAGCCCCCCACCTACCCTTCTCCCCTGGCTGAATTCCTTTCCCCACCGGCCTGCCCACTGTCCCCCACCCCCTCGATACAGAAAACTGTCTTATTATAGTTTGGGGCATTTTCAGGAATTTGTACAAAACAGTTTTAAAAGAAACCCATTTGCCCTCTGACATCTCCCCAGAAGAGAATGCTTCCAGAAAAGCAATGGTTAGGGTTTTTCCACTGTGTTCTCAGGCCTTGTCAGACTCTGCAGTGTGTGGGGTTTCTGCGGGGTTGCCCCCTGCTGACAGCGACAGGTAACACAAGCTCCCTGCTCAGGCTGAAGCCGGGCCCGCGTGTGGATGCCTTTTGTACGCTCGAAATGTGTCAGACCCAACTAGGGGCAATCGCTTCATGTTACAGATGAGGAAACTGAGGCCAGAAAGGCGAGATGACTTAGAGAGGCAGCTCTGTGTTTCAGTCTAGTTCAGAGACCCAGGGAAAGGGGTGGTTTGCCCATCCGAGTGAACGCTTGATTCTTTTGTCTTCGTGTTCTCTGCGATACTGTGTTTCATAGTCTAAGGTATTCTCAGGCCGGAGTTTTCAGTTTGGTCGTCTCCCTTTTTCAGAAGTCACTAGAGTAGCAAATTTTTAGATACATTGTTGATGGCTGATGTTTCCCTCTAAAACAGGATTGAATATATATATATTATTCCCCGTCCTTTGCATATATTGGATTGCATGATTTAAAAAAAAAAAAAAAAATCCCCATTTTGGAGATGAGGAAACCGGAGTTCAAAGAGGGGCATGAATATTTATGTACCACATCTATAGGAAAAAAAGCTTAAGAATTTCAGCAGGCTGGGTAGTAAGAAATGTGCCCCATGTTCGCAGCAGCAGAGGTAGGATTTAACCCCGATGTATGTAATCCAAAACTGGTAAGCTTTGCATCGAAGCTTACAGCAAACTACATGGCATACCTTTGGATCTTCGCTGCACCTTCAGAAAAACAGCTATAAACAGACCAACACACAAACTCCCTAAGCGAGCTAAAGAAAAATGAGGAATCACTTGACAAGAGGTCAGCAAATTGGTTCTCACAGCTGCTGGGATTCCTCCCAGAAGAACAAACACTCAAGCACCCAACCCTCAATCTTTCTTTAGCAGTAAGTGTTGAAATACTCCACTGGGTTCTCCTCAATGGGCCCCTTCTTAGGGAGGTCCAAGGGCTGGGAAATTGACCCTCCCTTGCTCACAAGGCTTGGGAAGTAGTGGACATTTGGGTATCACTGAGGCTTTAGGGAAGGAAAACCGATTTTCTTCCCAATGATACCACTCAGAGGGTGGGGTTGAGGAAGCCCAATCTTGGTCCCTTTTTTCTATATTTTGCACCCTATGGCCTTGTTCTGCACAGTGATGATTTGGCCCGTAAACAGCCAATGTGTAGATGCTTAATTGGGCCAATTTTTGGTCACATGCCCAGAGTGAAGTTGATGATCACCACCAGTCAGGAAGGAATTTTCCTCCTCTGGCAAACTGGCCAAGGATGAGTGGTTTGCTCCTTCCCCTCTCTCTGGGAGGCTGAGCAGGGGTGCCAGGTTGCTCAGGCCATGGGCGCCACACCTGTTATTGCTGCCTCTGATCTGTGTGACGCTGAGAAGCCCACAGGCCCGTCCATCCGACTCGGTGGACCCTGTGTGCATTTGGTGTGTGAGCCAGCTCTGAGAAGGGTTCAGAAGCCACTGGAGGCATCCGGGGACCTCAGCTTCCATGCCATCTCTGCCTCACTCCCACAGGTACCTGCAGCCAACTTTCTCATGTGTGAAGTGAGCCCACCTGATTCCTCCACCTTGTGTTAATCATTCTTGAGGCTTTCCTACTTACTAGGCAGCTAGAATGATGACTACATTTGGGGGAAACTGATTCCAGCTTCCATGGATCTACTGATGGGCAGTGAGTGAGGGTCCAGAGTGTTTAAGGTACCCGGCTAGCCTGGGCAAAGAATATCCAACTGTCCTGAGGTATCTACATCCAACTGGGGTAGAAGGCAGTGGGCACAGGAGAAAAGGGAGAAGAGGAAATCAGGGAGCTTTTTCAGCACTAAAAGTTCAGTCTGTGTGTGTAGTGGTTGGATTTTCCTCCAATTTGGTGGACTTGCTTGACCAAAAAAATGCAAATATAATCAATGTGTATGCATATGTGTGTGAGTGCCCAGGTTTGGATGTGTTGGCTCAATCAGGTGGGTGACTGCAGAAAGTCACAGAGTTAGGGCAGACCTTGGGGGCTGTCTTATCTGTGTTCTTGTTAAGTAGTTGAAGAACTGAGATTTGGAGAGGGGCAAGAGGCAGAATCATAACTCCAGGCCCAGGGCTCCTTCCATGATGAGCCAGCTAGTCCCTCACAAAATGAAAAGTATGTCCAGAACAGCAGGCCAAGGGACCTCCCAGGAAATCCCTGTCTGTTCTGACGCTGACACTAGGTTGATCTATCACAGCACTTTTCCACCTTTTTTTTTTTTTTATCACTTCTCCAAAGGACAGTTTTTAGGTCATTTTTTTCTTAATCATCTCCCCACCAGAAATGTGAGTACCAGAGATAAACTATACATCTACTGTAGACCTTTGGAGCGTGATAAAACACTGTAATTAATAACTCAGTTTTTTGACCCCCAAGAACCCATTTTTGTCCCCTAAAGAGGGGGGCAGTATCACCCCCTTTGAGCAGGCCTGGCCTAACCTCAGGCCTGTGTCCACATATCCCTGGGCCACAATGTTACTTCTGAGAAAGGGGGCTCCGAACATCTGCCTTTTCCCACCCATCCTGCTCTACCTCCACTAAAGAAGTCCTTAAGAGCTAAAATGTTCAATTATTGCAAGGACCTAAGAGGGCCTAGAGAAGAGAGGCTGCTGAATACAAAGCAGCCATTATTCTTGAACTCTCACACCTACTGCATGCTGGCTAAGTAGCCAAGGTCTTTTGTGGAGAGCCCAGAGTTAATAACACCCACTCCTGCTGTAATAGGAAAAAAAAAACAAAACAAAAAAAAAAAAAACACCTTTTTCTGCTTTTATAAAAGGTATTTTTTCCCAAAGCAAGAAATAATTATAGAAGAAAAATAGCATGCTGTACACCTGAGAAGGCCCTTTACAAAAACTTAATGGATATAATTTGCCTTAGAAGGAATTACCAAAGGGAATCAGATACAGCATTGTGTATAGCACCAGAGAGATTACAGATCAAGTGAGTGGGCCGGTGTAAAGAGGAGAAAGAATAACAATATTAAAGGAGGTAAAAATACTATTGATCAAAAAATATTTCTAGTTTTTATATAATGCCATTCAATTTACCAAATGACCTTTTTTTTTTAATACCAAATGACTTTTGAGAGCAATTAGCGAGGCATAGATGAGGAAGATCTCATTCCCACTGTCGTGTTTTGTATTTGATGGATTCCTTATTGGACACGGAAGACCTGGGGACTGTTATGTTTTCTTCCATGTTGAATTCACCTCTCCTTTCTCCCAATCCAATGAAGGTCATATCACAGGCCTGCCATCCTCTTCTTTAGTTTTCTGAGCCTTCTGGCCCAGAAGAAAAGGGATAAATTTGTCTTCAGCCCTCACTTAAAGGAACTTTTCTGAAGTCCAGTCCAGAAAGCAGAAGTGGCTTTCAGCTCCTGAGGCCCTTCCCTTCCTCATAACCACTCACCCCATCCCTCAGCATCCTACCCCCCTCCCTGCCCCCCCACACTCAGGATATAAAACCAGCCAATCCGTGGGAAAATCACAGCCCAAACCCAGGCAGCCTTGACATCTGTTTGATTGGGCTCCCAGGAGGAGATCCATGCCCACGATAATCTGCAGAGCACATTAACCCTCTCCAGGCATCAGTAAAGAGACTTCCCAGCAAAGTCTGGAAATTCTCAGGTGATGGCCCAGAAAAGGTGCCTAAGTGTCAGAATTCAAACTCAGTTATATATTCACATCTGGAGAGGAGTTCTCATGCACGTTTTTGTTGTTGTTGTTGTTGTTGTTTTTGAGACAGAATCTCACTCTGTCACCCAGGCTGGAGTGCAGTGGCATGATCTCAGCTCACTACAACCTCTGCCTCCCGGGTTCAAGCGATTCTCATGCCTCAGCCTCCCGAGTAGCTGGGGTTACAGGTGTGCACCACCATGCCCAGCTAATTGTTGTGTTTTTAGTGGAGACGGGGTTTCACCATGTTGGCCAGGCTGGTCTCGAACTCCTGACCTCAAGTGATATGCCCACTTTGGCCTTCCAAAGTGCTGGGATTACAGGCATGAACCACCGCACCCAGCCTCTCATGCACATTTGATGGTGGTGATGATGATGGTGGTTGGAGATTTTCAAGCATCTGCAAAGAATTGACCTTTGGTTTCAGAATCACACAATCCTGCCCCTCTTAGTACTGAGGTTTGATTTGCTATATAAGTGTGCCTTGGGGCTCAATTGTGTTTTCAGAAAGAGAAGCAGATGGATTGAGAGTCAGAAAACTAAGGACCTCCCTGCCACTTAACTCTGGCATCCACTGGCTATGTGACCTTGAGCTAGTTACACAAATTCCCTGAGTCTCAACTTCCTCAACTGTAAAATGGTGGAGGTGAGGAGGGAAACTGGACTAACTCAGTATTTTCCAACACGTGGTACTCACATCAACTGGCAATGTGCCAGATGAATCTGGTTAGGGGTTGCAAACTTTTTCTTTAAGGGCCAGGTATTTTAGGATTAGCAGGCCAAAAGGCAAAATCAAGGATATGATGTAAATATTTATATAACCACTTAAAATGTAACCACTTAAAAATGTAAAGTTTTTTTTATTTTTTATTTTTTTTTTTTTGTGAGACGTAGTCCTGCTCTGTCGCCCAGGCTGGAGTGCAGTGGCGCAATCTCGGCTCACTGCAACCTCTGCCTCCTGGATTCAAGAGATTCTCCTGTCTCACTCTCCCGAGTAGCTGGGATTGCAGGCATGCACCAACACACCCAGCTAATGTTTGTATTTTTAGTAGAAACGGTGTTTCACCATGTTGGCCAGGCTGGTCTTGAACTCCTGACCTCAGGTGATCCACCCGCCGCGGCCTCCCAAAGTGCTGGGATTGCAGGCGTAAACCACTGCGCCCAGCAGTAAAATTATTTTTAACTGCAGGCTTTACAAAAATAGGTGAGGGACTGCATTTTGCCTGTAGGATGTAGTTTGCTAACCCCTGATTTAGGTGGCGCATGAACCATTTTTATTCAAATGCTTAAATATTTATTTTTATGTATGTTTAAAAAATCCTGACTTTCCATTTATATTGCTGATATAAAGTTTTCCTTTTAATTAGCATATTTATGTTAAAACAAAAAGGGAGTTGATTTTTTTAAGTATTTTAAGTAAATAATAGTGCTCATAATATATGGATTGAGTGAAATTATCACAGTCGTAGGCAAATGACTGAAGTTTACGAAACACTGGACTAGATAAAGAATGCGTTCCTGCCAATCTTAAAATTCCATGTGTTTAATATCCCAAGACACTTACCAGTGGTGTGATCTTGAGCAGCTGTGTTCCCTTTGCAAAATGAGGAAAGAACTACTCTATGTCAACATTATTTCAAGAATCAGAGGCCGGGCGTGGTGGCTCACGCTTGTAATCCCAGCACTTTGGAAGGCCGAGGCGGGCGGATCACGAGGTCAGGAGATCGAGACCACGGTGAAACCCCGTCTCTACTAAAAATACAAAAAATTAGCCGGGCGTGGTGGCGGGGCGCCTGTAGTCCCAGCTACTCGGAGAGGCTGAGGCAGGAGAATGGCTCAAAAAAAAAAAAAAAAAAAGAATCAGAAAAAAGAATTCGGGTGAACAGATTTAATCCACCAAACATGGATTATTATTTTTTTCTGAATTGTGGGGAGATGGGATTCAGCAGAGAGTGGCATGTGGGAATATGGGAAGCAGCAAAGTTGAGACTGGCACAGGCAAGAATGTGTGCAAGCAGGGGCCCCAGGCCTGTTCTTTTCTGCCTTCCTTCCAGGCTTAACCACACACCCTGCCCCAGAGCTCCTTGCCGCCGCCAAAGTGTGTGGGGACTGGAGCACAGCAATTAGAATGGGCTTTTTAAACAGACACACCTGAGCCACCACCCAGCTTCGCTGGCTTTGCATGTGTTACCCGGAATCTCAGAGCCTCCATCCCTCATCTATGGAATGGAACTGCTGCCAGTACCTATCTCAGAGTGGTTGTTCTGAACAGACCAGGAAGAATGAAGCTAAAGTACTAAAGTACTTAGCATGAAGCCCAAAGTGAAGTGCTTGTTGCAATTACCACAGGTCCACACTCATCTCCAAAACCTTGGGCCACACATGCTGCAGAATTCTGAATTCTTCCCAGATTTAGGAAGGCGAGATAGTATATATACCATGGAGTACAGATTACCCCTCAGGGTCTAGGGTTGCTCAAAACATTAATATTTCTGCACTGCATCATAAGAATATTCACTCAGTGCAATAAATAAAACTGTAACCATAGTTATAAAACTGTATAACATATATATGTTGTATGTATGTGTATGTATATATAAAACTATATAACATCAATTCAGGACTGTTTTGTGCTGGAAAATAAGATTGCAGCAAACACCCACACACATACACACACACACTTCCTTTCAGTTTTCAGAGCTTTCAGATTTCAGAATGATGGATTAATCATACACAGTAATTCTTACCTTGTTTTTATTTTTATTTTTTCGGCCAGTTTCTGTGGCTCACGCCTGTAATCCCAGCACTTTGGGAGGCCAAGAAGGGGAGATCACTTGAGGTCAGGAGTTCGAGACCAGCCTGGCCAACATGGTGAAACTCCATCTCTACTAAAAATACAAAACTTGGTCAGGTTTAATGTTACGCACTTATAGTCCCAGCTACTCGGGAGGTGGAGGTGGGAGGATCACTTGAACCCAGGAGGCAGAGGTTGCAGTGAGCTGAGATCACACCACTACACTTCAGCCTGGGCGACAGGGCGGGATTCCATCTTTTAAAAAAAAATCAATTTTATTTCATTTTTATCATTTCAACTTTTAGTGTAGATTCAGGGGGTATGTGTACAGGTTTGTTACCTGTGTGTACTGCATAATGCTGAGGTTTCAGGTGCTGTTGATCTCATCACACAGGTACTGAGCGTAGTGCCCAGTAGTTTGTTTTTCAACCTTGGCCCCCTTCCCTGCCTCCTCCCTCTGGTAGTCCCCAGTGTCTATTGTTCCCATCTTTATGTCCAGGAGTACTCAACGTTTAGTGCCCCCTTCTAAGTGAGAAGATGAGGTATACGGTTTTCTGTTCCTGACTTAATTTGCTTATGATAATGGCCTCCAGCTGCATGCATGTTGCTGCACAGGGCATGGTCTTGTTCTTTTTTATGGCTGAATCTCACCCTGTTTCTAGAAGCATATTATTGAACATCATAAGTCAGAGTTCAGGGGTCAGATGTGAGCAAACAGGAAACATAAATAAAGAGGCAGTATTGCATAATCGGAGCCTCCACACTCCAGTCCCCACTTTGCCACTTCCTAGTTATATCACTTGGGCAAGTGTCTCAACCCTTTTGCCTGTTTTCTCATCTAAAATGGGGATAGACAGGATGTGGCGAGGATGGAATAATGTCACTCATAGGTGACATTAGGGGGTGCCTGCTTCTAGTGAGTGACAGGTTTGTTATCATTTTTAAAAACAAAGTATTGCCCTGCTAGGGGCTCCTGCACAGTGTGGCTTCAGGAGGACCTCACCCCAGCTCCTCACGACCTCTCCCGCTGTCGCAGGGGAATGTTGGACTCGGTGACACACAGCACCTTCCTGCCTAATGCATCCTTCTGCGATCCCCTGATGTCGTGGACTGATCTGTTCAGCAATGAAGAGTACTACCCTCCCTTTGAGCATCAGACAGGTGCGTACGTTTGAAGGAGACCATCTGAGCGCGGCCAGGATGGGCTAGGGCAGGAGGTGGTGCTGGCCTCAGGCGGAAGACAAAGCTGTGCTGGGGCCTAGGAACACCAGAGTTCAGGGCAGAGGGCTGGAGGGCTCCTGGATGGAAGGAAGGGCAACCTCTTGCAGATAAAAGGTGCTGGAACCCTCACCCCCAAACTCCCTAGTTCTGTGGCCTCGAGGCTGTGCACGGCTCAGCTAACCTCTCTGAGCCTCATTTTGCTACCAAGTAAAATACACGTCTCTTGGGGTTATTATGATATTTAAACAATGTAGTAGAAAGAAAGCCCTTAACCCAGGACCTGGTTTGCTGTGTTTGCTTGATCATGGTGGTTTTAGCCAGCATTTACTGAACACGAGCTGTGTACCAAACCTTGTGCCAAGCACCATCTCATCCTTGCCAAAGCCCTATGAGATGAACAATTATTATCCCCATTTTATAAATGAAGAAACTGAGATACAGAGAGGCTAAGTGACTTGCCCTTGGCCTCACAGTTAAGCCCCATGCAAGTTGACCCATCTTATAATTGATATCACACTGTGGTTATTGATATTAATATATCATTGTTCTCTGAGCTTCTATTTCTTTTTCCCTAAACCAGGGGTGATGAGAGCTACTATAAGGACTAAGGGAGCCAAAGGGTGTAAACATGTAGCCTGGCACAAAGCAAGTGTTCAGTAAATATGAGCCCCTCGCTGTTCTCCAGGCCTCCCTCCCCACCCTTCCTCCTCTCTCTCAGCCCAGATTTCTCCACCCGAGAAGGCAGCATGGGACCTTGAGAAAATCCCATGCCGGAGGGAGGCCAGCCGAGCTTTGCCCCCAGAAACCCTCTGAGGGCCTCTGTCACTGAGGTGCTTGGGTGACCGCACATCACATCACACCTGGCTGACTGCTGGCATGACAGGAGCACGCGCTGCTTGGTGGTGATGCAAGTGCCAATCAAGCTGTCAATTCTCACTAAGTGTTAACCCCATGTAGGAGTCCAGACTCAGTGTCTGGAGGCAGGCAGTGTGCAAGAGAGGCCACGCCTCCAGCGGTTGCAGCCAGAAGCCCCTGCCTGTGGGGCCAGGGTCCAGAGGCCAGGCTGCACTCACAGACTTGAGGCACTTACCTACATAACGCAATCCCACACTTGCCCCCACCCCACACAGATGTACACACACATGCACACACACACACACGCGTGCACACACACGCACATGTGAAATCCCTCACCCTCATCTGTAAGGTCTAGATCATTGCATTTGGACTTGAATCAAACAGATACATTGTACAATTCTCCCTTAGGCCTAAGAAGCACGTTGTTTCCCAGAAAGACACGAGAAATGTACTGCGTCTCCTTCCCTTGAAATTTGGTTAACAGGTTAAATCTGAAGGAGGAAAATGAAAACTTTCAAGTCGCCATGCCCTCCCTATATGTCCCACAGTGGTGGGGCCCAGCTCCAGGCTCTCTGTCTACCTATGCACAAAGCCAGGCCTCACTTAACCCAGACCTGCCATCGTGGGAGCCCCCTCTTTCTGCCTATTCTACTGGGAGGCAGTTGGGGTGGCAGTGGGAGGGATGGGCCACAACCACCTGCCCCAGGCAATGGCCTGGGCAGTGAAGCAGCAGCTCTGTGTCATGAAGATCTGGCGTGTCCCAAATGGGAAGTCTGGCTTTGACACTAGCTGTGTCATCTTAACCTCTCATGTCCCAGTTAGTTTCTCATCTGTGAAATGAGAATGACCACAATGCTACCTTGTAGAGTTGTTATGCGAATGAAATGAGTTATCATATGGGAAGTGTTTAGGACACAGTCTCGTACCTGGTAAGCACATGTAAGTGTTTAAAAAATTGAAGGATTAGCTGGACGCGGTGGCTCACACCTATAATCCTAGCACTTTGGAAGGCCGAGGCAGGATTATCACTTGAGCCTAGGAATTGGAGACCAGCCTGGGCAACATAGTGAGACCTCATATCTATAGAATTGTTTAAAAATTATTCGGGTATGGTGGAACATGCCTGTAGTCCTAGCTGCTTGGGAGGCTGAGGCAGGAGGATCCTTGAGCCTGGAAGGCTGAGGCTGCAGTAAGCTGCAATCACGCCACTGCACTCCAGCCTGAGCAACAGAGAGAGACACTGTCTCAAAAAAAAAAAAAAAAAAAAGAAGAGTCAGGGAGCAGGCATGATGGCTCCTGCCTATAATCCCAGCACTTTGGGAGGCCAAGGCAGGCAGACCACCTGAGGTCAGGAGTTTAAGACCAGCCTGGTCAACATGGAGAAACCCTGTCTCTGCGAAAAAATACAAAAATTATCTGGGCATGGTGGCACGCACCTGTAGTCCCAGCTACTCGGGAGGCTGAGACAGGAGGATCCCTTGAGCTCAGAAGGTTGAAGCTGCAGTGAGCCGTGAGTGTGCCACTGCACTCCAGCCTGAGCAATAGGGGGAGACTCTGGGAAAAAAAAAAAAAAAAAAGGATTAGTTTCAGTTTGGGATAATGAACAAATTCTGGAAGTGAATAGCACCAATGACTGCACAACAATGTACTTAATGCCACTGAACTGTACCCTTCAGAAAAGTTAAATTGGTTAAGTGTTATGTATGTTTTACCACAATTTTAAAGAATGAAGTTAACAGAAGTGATTACCAGTGGCATTGCCAGAGTTCCTTAAATCCAACCAAGTCTTGGATATTCAGACACAGCTCTCCGGCCAGAGGCTTCTGCATTTCGATCAGCGTCATGAAAGGTTAGACCAGGTCATTGCTAGGATCCCTTCCAGAAGCTTCTGTGATTCCTGCATCAGGCAATATCGAAGACACAGCCTTCTCTTCCCACCACCCATTGAGAGAACAGAAATTCCCATCAAGGCATGCGGAATTGAAATAATTGAAATAATTCCGCATGCCTTGATGAAAATAAAATATCCTTCAAGACTGGCCCAGGTTCCTAAGGCTCCCTGAGGGATGGAGCCAGGCTTTCGAGTAGCCACCGGCCCTCGGGATTTCAGGCGAAGCTGAGTATCACTGACCTCCAAAAG
This sequence comes from Symphalangus syndactylus, assembly GCF_028878055.3. NCBI lineage: Eukaryota > Metazoa > Chordata > Mammalia > Primates > Hylobatidae > Symphalangus > Symphalangus syndactylus. The sequence continues at coordinate 21,795,740 of NC_072428.2, forward strand.
GTCAAAGTTGGGTGCGAAATGTTCACCTGGAGTGAACACCTCTCTTGGAGCTGCCCAGGCACCGGGTGAGCCTCGTAGCCCTTGCTCTCCTCCACAGGTGGGAGGAATAGCAGGAGGGGCCTTCTGTCTTTTTTCAACAAGGACGTTGCCACCCAGAGAGGTACATCCATTTGGAGTTTCTGCAAAAGCCCCCTCTGCCAGGGCTGGGTCAGGAGACAGCCAGCTTTACCTCTGGGCACTGCTCAGCCAACTTTCCCTGCTCCGTGGCCAGCAGGCTCTGAGACACCTCTCCTGAGGTCCTTAGCCACCTCCCAGGAAATACTATCTGGAATTCTGGGCCCCCCTAAAGATCGTTGCAGTGGCAGCTTCCTGTTCACCCAGGTTCATGGGCAGACACTGCCACTTACCAGCCATGTGACCTTCAGCCAGTTTTTTGAGATATGCTTTTCTCTGCCTCCTAGAGTTGGGGAAATTGAATGAGATTTTGTGTAAAGTGTTTAGTCACATGCCTGGCACTTGGGAAGTGCTCACCCTAGCCAAGAACTCCTCACCAGGCCGGGCGCGGTGGCTCAAGCCTGTAATCCCAGCACTTTGGGAGGCTGAGGCGGGCGGATCACAAGGTCAGGAGATCAAGACCATCCTGGCTAACACGGTGAAACCCCGTCTCTACTAAAAATACAAAAAATTAGCCGGGCGTGGTGGCGGGCGCCTGTAGTCCCAGCTGCTCAGGAGGCTGAGGCAGGAGAATGGCATGAACCTGGGAGGCGGAGCTTGCAGTGAGCCAAGATCGCGCCACTGCACTCTAGCCTGGGCGACAGAGCAAGACTCCGTCTCAAAAAAAAAAAGAACTCCTCACCACTCCCTGTTGGGTGGAAAAACAGCCTTCCCTCTCCTCTCTTCACTGTCCGTATTGAACAAAAATAACAACAGATCTCCATCTCAAGCTTCCCAGTTCAGAATTTTTAACAGCTTAGATATCTGAGACCTGAGGGAAGGGAAGGAAAAGGAGAACAAAAATGATGTGCCTTCTAGACAAATGATGTCTGGGAGAGGGAAGGGTGGAATACTCAGCCTATTTAGGAAAACCAGCTGTTCTCAAAAACCCTTCAAATGGCTTGAGCAGAGTGCTGCTGAATCTGTGCCCTGGTGTGGTAACCACAAAGGATTCTGACCTGCTTTTTGAAGCAGGACTTCTGCTTGGCTGCACTACAGGCAGGAGGGTGGACAGTCACAGATTGCAAAATACTGTAGAATTTCATGAACTCACCCTGCCTTGCCTGTGGCTTTTTCAAAGTAAAGAATGATGACTACTGGAAAATATAACCAAGCGAGCGGGAGGGTTGCTGGCGGGGAGGCTGCATGTAGTTCACATGCATATGATATTTTTAAAAGATGGTTTCTCCAGTCGAGTTCCAGTAGCCAACCTTCCAGTAGTCATTGAGTACCCTGGCCTTGCCACTGCTTTCTGGAGTTCTTTCCTTAACCTCCACAGACCCACACCCCTCCCCTGACAGCCAATGTGCCACGTACACATGCAGCGCCTCCTTTGCTTTGGAATCTTGCTTATACTTAGTCAGCTGCAGAGGTTTCTAAACTGAGGTTCCCGAGAGGCTTTAGGGATTTCCCTGAGGTTCCTCAGGGACCACCAGAGAAGGGAGTGAAAACGACAGTTGAGAAGATGGGGCTTCAGTCCTTCTCTGTGCACCTCCCTTCCTAAGCATGCTTCTCCACTTTAATTCTGAAGACAGTAGAGCACAGTGAGGCTGGGCTGCAGGAGCCAGAATACACCCAGATAACCCACTCCTAGCTCTGCCACTTACGGGTTACATGAGCTTGAAAAGGGTCACACCCATGAGCCTTACTTTCTCCCTTTGTAAAATGGGTAACATGACAGAGGACTTCATAGCATTGTGTTGAGGATAACATGAGAAAGCACAAAGCATTTAGCATGAAGACAGGCACATACTAAGTGCTCAATAAATATGTTAGCTATAATATTATTGCACAATGTGAGATTTTATTTGAGGAAAGCACTTTTTGTAAGAAAAAAAAAGTGCAAAACCCACTAGTCAGAGAAAGAGGCATTTGGATCCCTACATGGGCTTTCCTGAGCAACATTCATGTTTTATGTACAGAAGTTTGAGAGCAGATACAAAGGAAAGAATCTAAGAACTTCTAAGTCAAAACCAGATCAACAAATACAAAATCATCTGAAAGTCTGAGATGAGCCCCGGGGCAGAGCCCACACCTCAGAAGGACTCACTGTTGGCCACCTCTAGCCCAGTCGACATGCACCTGAGCCTTCCGGGTGGCCATGGCCCCAGGACTGCACAGGGCTTGGCTCTCTTGACCCCTTCCTAACCCACACTCCCGAGGCCATGGCTACTTTGCAGCCAGCCCTTCTCCTGTTTTCTCTATCCAGTTTCCGACGCTGCACTGGACTTTACTTTTCCATCTCATGGTCTAAATCTTTCCACAGGCTATGCTGGAAAGCCAGAAAGGGGTATGGGATGGAGCTGGACTGGCTCTGAGAGGAAACTTGAAAGCCATTTATCATTTCAGGTTTTCCCTCGTAACGTCCTTCCTTTCAGGGACAAAGCTGCAATTGATGGTGCCCCTGCTATCCAGTTCATTCACCACCTCTCTTCAGTGCTGCCCCGGGCAAAACACTTTCCCAACTCCCTATGCTAGTAAATCATGCTAATTATGGTCCCAGGTTGTCTAACTCGGGCCTCCTCTGACCCAGACTGTCTGTCTTGTCCCAGCCAAGCCCTGAGCTTGCTTTACTGTAGTTGTTCCTCAGCTAGATTGAGGAAGGCCCCGTTTCCCTGAGAACAAATGTAGTCCCAAAATAATAACCAATAACAGGTGACTTATACTGAAAACTTACTGTCATTCAGATACTGGGCTAAGTTCTTTACCTGCATCATTTCCTTTTCACAACAAACCTCCTAAGATATAGGTACTATTGTTATTTTTATTTTACCAGTGAAGGAAGTTGAGGTCCAGAGAGGTTAGGACAGTTTGTTAGAGTTGCACAGCTAATCCATTGAAGAGCCAAGATTTCAAATCAGGAAGGTCCATCTCCGCAGCCCAGGCTCAGTTGCCGCACCCAACCCTGTGACTTCCATTGGAAGGTCCCTTCCACTCCAACAGGCTCACTGGCAGAATCCTAGAATGGAGGCTGGGAACAAGAATTGGATTCTTGTACAGAATTCCTGTAGGTGGCAGGTTCATCTAGCTTCACAAACTTTCTTATCACTGCTCCCCAATCAGCAGAGGAGAAAGATCAAGTTCCACTCCAGAGGGACATAACTGAAAGCTCTAAGCTCAAACTTCTTTTAGAACCTGCAAATTTTGCATTCGGCTGCATATCTATTTTGTTGTAATATAAAAATCAGGCCAGGCACGGTGGCTCATGCCTGAAATCCCAACAATTTGGGAGGCTGAAGCAGGAGGCTTGCCTGAGCCCAGGAGTTCAAGACCAACCAGCCTGAGCAAAATGGTGAGACCCTGTTTCTACAAAATTAAAAAATTAGCCATGCATGGTGTTGCACACCTGTGGTCCCAGCTACTCAAGAGGCTGAGGGGGGAGGATTGCTTGAGCCCAGGAGAGTGAGCCTGCAGTGAGCCATGTTCAAGCAACTGCACTCCAGCCCAGATGACAGAGTGAGACTCTGTTTAAAAGAAACCAAATAAACCAAAAATTAAAATTTTCCCTCAAAATTTTTGCTTTGAGTGAGGCTCCAAGAAGATGAACAGTGTGGGTTTCAGGATCTTTATATAGGAAGGGCTTAGGGACAACAATCCATTTGGAAGAGATGGCCAAAGGACTTGTCTGGAAATGATTTTTTTTTTTTTTTTTTGGAAACGGAGTTTCTGTCCCGTCACCCTGGCTGGAGTGCAATGGCGCCATCTCGGCTCACTGCAACCTCCACCTCCCAGGTTCAAGCAATTCTCCTGCCTCAGCCTCTCAAGTAGCTGGGATTACAGGCGTGCACCACCACGCCCAGCTAATTTTTGTATTATTAGTAGAGACGGGGTTTCACCTTGTTGGCCAGCTGGTCTTGAACTCCTGACCTCAGGTGATACACCTGCCTCAGCCTCCCAAAGTTCTGAGATTACAGGTGTGAGCCACTGCACCCAACCTGGAAGTGATTTTTTAAGAACACTGCATAAGATTGAGAAGACATCAGTTATCTATAACAAAGAAGGAGGTGGGGCATTAATGGACCCACCCTCTGATCTTTCTCTTGAAGATGCATAATGAAATGTTACGTGACTTTCAATTACCTGCTCTGTGCACCCTGGGGATACAGCACTACCACCATCACCCTCTCCTCTGCTCAGTTTCAGAAGCTTGAGTCTTGTGTGTGTCCTGATGATTAAGAATTTTACAAAGTCACCAGACTCACCTGTGTCCCCAGCTTTTAACAGCTTTTAAAGGACCTAACTCAGCTTTTAACAGCTTTTAAAGATGGCAGCATTAAGGGACCTAAGGCTGGCAATGCAAAAACAAATTAGCTAGGTTTGGTTTCTAAGCTTGGTTTCTAATATAACTCCTATTTTTTTATGAAGTACATAAACCGAAGGTCTAGAAAGGGACGAAGCAGCTGGCTTACACATTTAAAAAAAATTAGAAATGTTTGAAGGAATGTAATTAAAGTGGTGACATGGGAAGCCCAGGAGGTAACCCTAATATTGACAAGTATAAGTGGATGAGCACTTGCCATATGCCTGGCCCTGTTCTAAGTACTTTCCATGTATTAATTTACATAATCCTTTTAATAGCCCAGATAAGTAGGTCCTATTATTTTTATTTTGCAGACGAGTCCGAGGAGGCAGGACCACTAAGTGTGAGAGACCATGTGCCCTTTCAACTTTGAAGGGGAATTCAAAATATAGGAAACCTGGTTTCAAGTTTGAGAACAGTGATTTTCAAGGAGCCTCCTGGAGCTAGTACCTTCACCTCCACTCCCAGCAAAACAGGGTTGCTTTTTTCCAGATAAGTTTTAACTTGAAGAAAATATTATTCAACCATAAAAGAATCCTTCAAAGTTTTAGCATGCGCACTCCAAACAATAATCTTGAAGGAGACAAGTGGCCAAAAGCCTGTGAGATTCTTCATCACAAAGTGATGGCCAGGAGTGATCCAGCCCATGAAGACATGTTGACTGGGCTTCCCGTGGTATTTTGTAAAAACCAAGCCAATTGCCTCACTTGAAAATAGAAATCAGGAGATTTCAGTTAGCAATCTGGTCCTGGCAACACAAGGCCCACCTTTCCACAAGGCAAGGGGTCAGGTAGCCATTGTGCACTTTGGCATGAACTTTCCAATCCCCACTGTCTCCACATGGGGCCACTTCGGCATAGACATTATCTGCTGACCCTGTGGGCATCTGGTGCACACACCCAGCTCTGAAAGCTAAAGTCCTCCTTCTGAATTTAAATGCATCTCAGGTTATAGCATCACTTGTGAAAATTCCCCTAGAATTTCTGAAAACTCCCTCTAGTTCAATTCTTCCTTCCAATGCAGCTGGCCCTGAAACAAGTGTCCTGACCCACTTCAGACTTTAAAAGAGCTGGCAGAGCCTGCTGCTTAATAATAGTGACCTATGGGCATTCAGATCAAGCCTACCAGGCCCAGGATGGGCCTCTACTGTTCGACATAGGCAGAAGGGCCTCATGGCTCAACTTTCCCAAAATGTTGAGATTATTTTATAAATGACAGAAGCATTGAGAAAATCACTTTACATTTCCAGACAACACAACCCATTAAAAATAATATATTCTGCGGGTATATAACCCCTTATTTTATTGCCCTGAGTTCATGTCTTCTGAGTAGCAAAAGGTTCTTCTTCATGTCTTCATTAAGGTTCTAAACACTGTCATCTTCAGTCTCGCCATCCTCTTTCTGATTCTTCAAAGCTAGATTGTATTTTTTATTTTTTCTAGTCAGGCTCTGCTTATCCATTATTGATAATTACAATTACACATATCTACCTTCATCCAAATCTTGCTTTAGTCAGTCTTGAGATGTGTGCCCAACTTGGTCCTCCTCAACCAAGTGTGGGGCGTGGTAAGAGGGAAAATGCCGACAACCAAGAAGAGTTGGTGAGGCCTAACTCCTTTACTGACAGGCCATGTGACCTTACAGGGGTCCCGTCGGTCCCCGGAACGGCAGTATCCTCACGTGTAAAGTGGAGAGAGTGACTGTCAGTCACCTGGTCAGTCAGTCACACTCACTGAGGTAGGCCTGTGGTGGGCTAGGCCAAGCTCCAAGCACTCCTGGTTCAGGGCGAGCAAAAGCTCGAGGTCTGGAGGGGAGGGATGAGGAGGACGCCTGAGGGGCACTCAGTGAGGAGGAGGAGGAGACCCTCTGCGAGGGGGAGTGAGGATGAGCAGAGATTCCTCAGGAGAAGGCAGATGGGGACCACGTTCCATCCAAAGAGAAGTCCCTGTGGGAAGACTCTGGGCCGTGAAGCCTCCTGAGAGAGGAAAGTAGGAGAGGGGCGGGTGAGGAGGGGCTGACGGCGGCCTCCCTCGTCTGGGCAGCCTCCGCTCTGCCGCCCTCCTCCCGTCCTGAGGATGGGACCCCCGGAAAAGCGGCCCCTGGAGGCCTGCCATGGCACCCAGAGCAGCCATTTTCCTCCCAGCTCTGGGGCTGTGGAAGGAGCTTGCGGATGAGGAGAGGGAGCCTCCGCAGGACTCTGGCTCCCCTCCAGGGGCCGAGGCCGCACACAAAGCCGCTCTGTGGGTGAGCTTCAAAGCGGAGCGCCGAGGAGCAGGGAGCCAGCGCCAGCAACGCCTCCCCGGTGTGGGGCCTGGGCGTTTCTCCGAATCGTTGAGGCCCCCTTGGCTTCCGCAAACACTATGGCCCTCTTCAAGTGCCAAAGAAAATAACAAGGGGGTGGAAGCAGAGAGGGGAGGGGAGGGGAGGGAAACAGGGGAACAGAGCCTTGGCGAAACCTTTCCATGAAAAGAAATCAACTGTGCCCTCCGACGGCCGCACACCGATAGCCATCTAGGGCAGGGCCCGGGCAGGACCCGCAGCTGAAAAATGTCAAGGCTCATAAACATCTCTCAGGGGAAGCCAGTAAAGTCCAAAGGCCCCTCAGGTTTACTAAAGCCAGAAATCAGTAGATGAAAGCTCAGGCCGAACTCAGGAATGGCCCCTTGTTCTGCCAGGAGCCCCTGCCTGCCCTGAAGAGCCCCCACGGGCCTGGTAGGCCAGCTCCAGCCAGTGGCCAGTGAGCAAGACCTGAGTCATCTGTCTCACCGGCTCCCTGGCTCTTCCTATCTGTCAGGTAGAGGCTACGACATCAGCCTCAAGCACCCTGGCACAATATTGACGCTTTGATCTTAATGTATCTAAAATTCTGAAAATTTTTAAATAAAATAAATCAACTGCTCCTCCACCCACCCTTCGGTGGGAAAAGAGATCTCTGGAAGACCTTTGAGTTTTAAGGGGAGCCTCTATTTCCTCTTTTGTGGAATAGTCCAATTACACCTACTGGATAGGATTGTTGAGGGGACCTGAGAAACTTGAGACAACAAAAACACGTAGCGCCTTGGCTGGCTGAGGGTGCTGAGTGAGTAGTAGCACCTGACCGGCAGAGGACCCACCTCCTGCCTGGAATCATCAGCAACTGACAATGGTACGAGTTCTACTCACGTTTAAATGCTGCAAATCGCACCACTGCCATTTGCTGTGGGGTATAACATGTGAGGGACCCTTTCTGTCATCGTCACCTTAGCCACTCTCTGCTGTCTGCCTTTCTTCTCAGGCCCTCGTGTTGTGTTCTCTCCAGCTTTCCCCGTGCCTCAGCCACTCTTTATGTTCCATCTCTGCTCTGTGCTGACCCTCTGAGGACCGGTATGGTGGTGTGGGGAGAGCAATGGCTTTCGAGTTCAGGCTAGGGTTCAAATCCAGCTCTGCCACACACTGGCGTAGGTTCTTGGGAAAGTCTTCCATGACTTTCAAGCTCCTCTTCTGTGATCTCCTGGGGGACAGGGACCAAACCTGTCCACCATGGATCCTTAACATACAATGTGTGGCTGCACACATAGTAGATATTCAATCATAATGTTTGTAATAGCATTTAAATCCTCCAGGCTCTGTTCCAGGTACTTTTATGTATATTAAGTCATTTAATCTTCAGAACAACACTATGATATAGGTGCTATAATTATTCCAATTTCACCAGTAAAGAAACTAAAACTTTTATTTATTGAATGAAATGAATAAATGAATGAATGTTTCCCATGGCAGATACAATAATTGTTTATGTCAAAGAGCCTGACCAAGTACCTATTACTGCACCTCTTCCATACCTTATGTCCACCCCACTTTCCATTTCTCCTAAGAACAGTAGGACAGAACTGTTGAACACCAAATCTCTGCCCCTGGGCCAGGCAGAGCCACATCCCAGCCTCCCAGACAGATGGCACTCACAACTGTCTAGGCATGTACATGACTCCTCTAAAGGAGTGAGGGGCTCTGATCTCAAGATAGAAATTACTCCGAACGCCACCAAAAACACAAGAGCAACAATACAACCAACTCTCCCATGACCACCTTCCTCTGGAGGTGCCTACTATGGTGACCCAAGGACTGTCAGACTCTTGGCAATGTCTAATAACCCAAGGTTCTTGGCACAAGATGGCCAGTAACTGTGCAGAAACGAATAGCCAGCATTGGGCAGCTGCCCTTTAAAGCATGGGGAATCAAACCAGCTTCAAATGGTGTCTGACACACAGTAGGCATTTAGTAACTATTGAATTGGATGGTAAGTTTCTGTGCGCCATTCTACACACATTAACTCCAAATTCCATAACAGTCCTGGGCGTTGAGCATATTATCCCCATTTTACAGATGAGGAAACTGAGACTTCAATGCCCACAGACCTTGCCCAAGTGGAAAGTGGTAGAATCAGAATTTCAACCCAGCTTGCCAAACAGCTGAGTTTGTGTTTTTGAATCATGTTATCTGGAATCAAATAACCGAGGGGCTGTTTTCTTTCTTTCTCCACTAAATGCCTTTTTTTAAGCATCAGCACTAAGTCTGGTTCTTTCTTGCCCCTGTCATTCCCTCTCTGATGCCAAAGTTCATCTGTAGGATCCAGTCCCTCTGGTTTTCTCTGCAGAATAGAAGGTGACCTGGGCCCTGCAGAACACCCAGGGCTGGAGGTCCTTTCAACTCGTTGGCTGAGGGATGAGGATGTTACTTAACTGATGCATCCTTCAGGGGCCCTCTCGAAGCCTGTCTTAGGACTGTTGTCCCTCACTTCTTTCTCCTTTGGTGCAGCCTGCGACTCATACTGGACATCAGTCCACCCTGAATACTGGACTAAGCGCCACGTGTGGGAGTGGCTCCAGTTCTGCTGTGATCAGTACAAGTTGGACACCAATTGCATCTCCTTCTGCCACTTCAACATCAGCGGCCTGCAGCTGTGCAGCATGACGCAGGAGGAGTTTGTCGAGGCAGCAGGCCTCTGCGGCGAGTACCTGTACTTCATCCTCCAGAACATCCGCACACAAGGTCAGTGTTCAGAGGGCCGGGCCTCCAGGGGAGGGACCAGGATTAGGACCAAACAACTTTGAGAAGTCCTTTCCTATCGCGTGACTTGCACAGCAAAATTTTACTAACTGGAGTTCTCGTTAACCCAAACCTTCAATAACTGGAAGCTAGTATGCCAGAATTGTGGATTTTAGGGAAAAGGGAGCAAGTTACAAAAATGCAAATTGAGTGCATTTAAAAAAAGAAAAAGAAAAACTAACAGCACGTTCGTTCAGGGACTGCCCAGGCACCAGGCTGATAATAATACAATATCTTCATAATGATTTGAAACCACACAGGGTGGACAAAAAAAGAGGTTTGTGCTTCATCTCTCATTAAGCAGAAGAGGAATAAAACTAAATAAACTCGCTTCCCATTTCCATAGGAGTCCAACTAATTATCATTTCATCACATTCCTAATGGTCAAGGATCAAGTGGCCAGAAGGTGGCGCCAATAGCATTATTTAACTCTTCAACAGGCCTTTTGCATGCAGAATGTCGATGAATATTTTTTCAATCCAGAAGGGTTCTTTGAGAACATCGAGCTCTAATGTCTCAAAGTCACACATAGATAAAGGAACTGATATCCTGAGACATTAAGTGACTTCCTCAAGGTCACACAGCAAACAGGGCTGATTCACAGAAAGTCAGTACAATGCAAGGGCTTGGAGAGCCGAAAGACCTGTGTTCCAACCCTAGCTCCAATACTCCAAGCTATGGAAACTCTGGCGAGTGGCTTACCCTGTCTGAATCCCCACTGCCTCATCTGTCCAATGGGATAATGACACCTCCATGGGCTTTTCGAGAGGATTCAGGGAAATATTACCTAGAACAGCATATGAAGATGGAAATGCAGTAAATGGCAGCTGTTTCCATCATCATTAATATAACCAAGAGGCATATTATAGGATGTTAAAGGAAACCTATCTCAGCGCAGTTTTAAGAAGGACCTTTTTAAAGGTTGGTACCTTCTTTTGAAAAGGTAATTCAGAAGATACAGGAGATAGGACGATGCTCACCACGGGAGATAACCAAGTAGTCGAATAGCCCCATGCTTGAAGAGGAGGCTATGACGGTGACTCTTGTTTGGACAGAAAAACCATAGAGGACCCTCTTGCTCTGTGATTCTTTGGCCTCCTCTTGATCCTCATCCATCATGAGTGCTTGATGGCAGAAAAGCTAAGAATGGTGGCCCTTGGGCACTACATGGCTTGGGCCCTGGGAGCCAAAACTCCAGTGACAATGACCTGCCAAGAGCTGGGATCTGTGTCCTGTACTTAGAGTGGGCACTCCCTGAAATAGGACAAGTTTGACCAAGTCACAACGGCTCCAGAAGAAGGAGCTTGGAACTCCATTTAGGATCCTCCCAAGGGAACGGGCTTGCACAAAAATCCTAGGGCCACAGAGAGGGGTGTATTTTATTCTGGAAAAAGATGCAGCTTGGCAGTGCCAGCTTGGCCAAATGTCAAGTCAACCTCATTTGTCTCCACACCCTTGTGCAGCACCTGTGCTGGTGTCTCCCACCACAAGCACCTCTCTTCCCTGGCAATGGTGGCATCAAAAAAAAAAAAAAAAAAAACTGTTGGCCAGGCACGGTGGCTCAGGCCTGTAAACCCAATACTTTGGGGAGGCTGAGGCAGGCAGATCATCTAAGGTCAGGAATTCGAGACAAGCCTGGCCAACATGGTGAAAACCCCGTCTCTACTAAAAATACAAAATTAGCCAGGCATGGTGGTGCGTGCCTATAATCCCAGTTACTCAGGAGGCTGAGGCATGAGAATCACTTGAACCCAGGAGGTGGAGGTTGCAGTGAGTTGAGATTGCACCATTGCACTCCAGCCTGGACAAAAAGAGCAAAATTCTGGAAAAAAAAAAAAAAAAAAAAAGAACTGTCCCTGGTTTTATTACCCCAGGGCCCTGTGCAAAACTAATAGGCTAAACCTAAAAAGCCAGCTGCTTTTTAATAGGTCATACATTACCTCTTCTTTTTTAATAGGTCATACATTACCTCTTCTTATTCTAAGGAGTTCCTGCAATCACAATGCCACCTTTAATGGTGGGATTTCAAGCACCCTCTAGGCCAGGAGGGTTCCATGTTGAGCAGTAAAACTATCTACTCCACCAATCTACTCCGTTCTGAAATTCCTCTTTTAATGTTTCTCAAGCAGATATGTGGATTGTAGATTGTGGAGATATATATATTGTGGTCAAAGTTCACACTGTCCCCATTTGCCCAGGAAACATCGTTTCTGCCTGTGATCCTGGAGTAATTGTTATTACCGTAGCACTACCTTTCATTTTCAAAAGTGTCTCCATTTAGATCATAAATTCTACAGTGAACTGGGGGTTATTACCTCCTGTATGCCTTATACTACCCCATAGGTTTGGACTCTGGCAGAACAGGACACAGAATAAGGCAGTTTTATGGAGGAGAGGAGCTGGAAGGGGGCTGTAAGGCCTGGGCACCATCCAGCTCCGTAGGTATTGCAGTAGGATTTAAGGGTCCGGAAACCTGGGGACACTGGTTACTGGGAAGCAAGGTCAGAGGGTGGCCTCCACAGCCTAGGAGAGGAATGACCCCCTTTTCAATCTCCCATCCTGTTCTCAGTCGGCCCTTTGGACAGAGTCAACTGAGGCGCCTGGCTGACCAAAACCAACGACAACACGACACCAGGAATAAACAATCACAACCGTGCCCTGCTCCAGTCTGCTCAGCAAATAGAAATTAGTCCTCATGTTGGACCAAGCTAGGACATAGGTATCCTTCAGCCTACACTGCTATGTGAAAACACAATCTGAAACTCCTCATTGAACCCCAGCCCACCCCATTCTACAGAGGAGCGAACAAAGGCCCTGACATCATCTTCCACATCCTCATTAAACTCAGCATTCACATAGAGCTTTGCACTTCTTGCAACCTCTTATGCCTGTTCTCCTCACTGACCAGCACGTAACAGGCATTCCAATCCCCAAGGGATTAGAGGTCTTGTCAGAGACTATAGACTCTTAGCCAAATGGGAGCTTAGTGGGTATTTTATCTCGTGATGTCAATGAGAAGAACCAACAAGCCCAGAGACTGAGTGACTGGGCATGGCTGCACAGGGGTCAGTAGCCCAGCCCAGCTCAGAGCCCAGCCCTAGACCCCAGACCAGAGCTTACTCCCCAGTGCCTGCTCAGAAAATCTGCAGAGGCTGCTGGGAAGCCTGGTTCTGGGTGCTCCCTCCAAATTACCTTTAAAAATGAGGAAATTATCACCTCTCGGGGATGGCTTCAGGGTGGCACTCTAAGACCAGATGGTCTCCAAGGTTCCCTCTAAGATGTAACCAAACTCAAGAGGGACAGTCACTCCACTTCCCTCCAATACCCGCTCTCCTGGCCTGGCCAGTGGAAACCAGGATTGCATGGTATGGTTTCTGGATTTCTTTTTCTTTCCCAGGTTACTCCTTTTTTAATGATGCTGAAGAAAGCAAGGCCACCATCAAAGACTGTAAGTAACCAAGCGCAAGCCACCCAAGGCTCTCTCAAGGCTGTCATTGGCACATGGGCTTGACCATTCTTTTAGGATCATACTGAAAAGTTGATGAACCAAAACAATCCCAGACCTAGAGAAGGCAGTGGGGAAAAGCGTGGCGGAAAGAGTGTGACAGAAAGAGCATGGGCGTGGGTCTGTAGGACCATAGCTTGGGTCTATGGATTGCTTATCCTCTGAGACTCCATTCCCCTGTCTGTAAAATAGTGTGACCCTTGTGGGTCGTGGTAAGTTTGAGAAAAGATGCACACAAAGAGCTCAGCATGCGCCACCAGTGTAGATGCTCCCAAACCAGTATCCGTTTGTCATAACACTAATAATACTATTAGAAGCCTCGTGGTTCATAATGCTTAAGAAGACTCTGAGCTCACTAAGCAGGTAGAGTTTATAATTATAAGACGATGGAGGATCTCAAATAACCTTGTGGATGCTGCTGATTAACCTTCCCTGTTTCACTTTGGCAGATGAAGAAGGCTCGGGAAAGGGATCTTTGGTGCTTTCATTTTTTAAAGATGATAATGATGACTGCTATTAGTTACTGAGTCCCTGGCCCAGAGGCCAGGAGGAGATGTGGTCCTCCTGGGCAAACCCCATTCCCCCATGGGCTTCAGCTCAGTCATCTGCAGAGAGGGAGCAGAGCACATGGTGATTTCCAAGGCCTCTGAGGGGTACAAGCTGGAGGGGCAGACATAGAGGGACTGTTCTTATGGATTATTATTTTTTCCTCCTTAAAGTCCCAAACAGTCAACTGAGGACTCACGTTACTTGGATCCTAGTTAACAAAAGTTTTTGGAATTTTGTTTTTCGTTTTGTTTTTGGTGCTTTAGCACAGGAATAGCCAGTTCACGGACCACATGCTACGGGCTTAAGCAGGTGCTCCCTGCCCCACAGACCGCAGCTGCCCTCACACGAGCAGCTCTGCATTCTGCCAGGTTTCATCACTTGGGGCCCCCGGGTGTAGCATCTCACCCACCTGTGAACAAAGCTCCCACACTGTTTCCTGGTGCTGGTAGAATCCCTTGTGATCCATCTGCAGCAGCCTGGGGGATGTAAATCCCAACTTTTACCACCCCACCTAACCCAGGCAAAGCCCCTGGAAGAAATGAGCCTGTGAAGCCCAGGAGACATTACTGTGGCCAAAGGCTTGAGCCACAGGCAGGCATTTGCTTTCCTCTCTAAGTAGTAGTGACCTGGACCTGACCAACCCTTTCTCCAGGGGTGAGTGTCTTCACCTTCAAATAGGAATCACTTACCAGTCTGCCTTCCACATGACAAAAGGAAGCTAATACAATAGAAAGAGAAGGTGTGTCCAGTAAGTTCTTTTGAAGTAGATGTTACCTGAATATATAACTAGCCGCAGTTAGATTCAATGTAGTGATGTTTATGATGATGAGGATAAGGATGAAGATGACAGCTAGCATTTATTGAGTGCTTCCTGTGAACCAGGCCCTGTGCTAAAATCTTTATAGACACTGTGTCAGGTAATCTTCCCAATATGAGACAAGTCCTAGTGCTATAGCCTTTTTATAGGGGTAGAAACTGAAGCTTAGAGGTTAAAAGTGACATGTTTAGAAGACAACAGATGACCCAGGTATGTCTAAATCTGAAGCCCTTCATGCCTTTGCTCCCCTTACCCACTTATTTCTCTCCTGTTTCCTTCATTCTTTGAACAAACATTTATTGGACACTTACTATATGCCAGGCCCAGAGCTAGGCACTGCAGCTGTGGTGATGAGCACTATTTGAGTCTTGCTCTCATTGAGGCAAGGTCGGGGTAGAGATATTAAATAACCCAAATGATAAATACATAACTGCTCATCACGATGATATTACAAAGGGAAAGATCAGCATGCTTTGTGTGTAATGGGGAAAAATTGCATTTACACTGGGTCCAGGGACAGCTATTTGGAGGAAGAGATAGTTGAATTAAAGCATGAGAAGAAGTTACCCAGGAAAAGAGAGAGAAGAAAAGGTTCCAAGCAGCGAATGGCCAGTGCAGAGTTCCTGAGGCAGGAACAATCTTGGTGTCTTAGAGAAAGAACCAAAGAAGGCCAGTGAGTCTAGCATTAGCTTGGCCAGTACAGTAGCCACTAGCCACACGGGACCAGTTTAATTACTTAAGTTATATTAAAATTCAGCTCCTCAGTTGCATAGCCAAATTTCAAGTGCTCAGTAGCCACAGGTGGCTGCCATCTTGAACCGCTCAGATTCTACTGAGCAGTTCAATTCTGTGACAGTGGAGGCATAATAACTTGTATAACACTCAGGGCATCAGTAGTCTCAGCAGCATCAGCAGAAGGAGGGGTGGGAGCTGAGGCCGAGAGCAGGATAGGGCCAGATCACTCACCACTTTGTGGGCAGCAGAGTTAGGATTTCATTCTGAGCAAGCTGGGAAGCCACTGAAAGGTCATAAGCATGAAAGTGATCAGATCACATTTACATTTTAAGATCTCTTGGGCTGCTATTGTGTGGGTCAGAAAGCAGTCTGGCCAGGAGGCTGCTGCCTGGAGGAGTGATGATGATGGTGGCCCAGACCCAGCGATGGGGAAGAGGTGGGGAGAAGTTTCTAGAAATAGAAGTGGTGGGGCAAGGGCTCTGGGCTAGCATCTCTGGAGCATGCACTCATGGAGACAAGCCCTCTGCTGATGGTGGGTGCCATGGGCTCTTCCCTGTCTGCTCCATTTGGGAGCCTAGAACTAGACTGAACTCAGGGTTAAGAAGTTTAAGTCCACCTGAGAGCCAGCCCCAGAGGTTTTCCAGCCTCAGTGCCTTGGCCAGGACACCATGGCCTTCCCCCGAGACCCCTGAGGACCATCTCTGGCTCTCCCCCAACCCTGATGATCATGCTTTCCCCAAACAGAAACCCTAATGGATAGTTTGATGGGCACAAGGGGAGGTATGAAGACAACAGTTTGGTAGTTTATACAATGAGCCCATTCCAGAAAGCCCAGGACACGTGGTCATGGTGCCTATGGCTCAGGTGATGTTTCCTGATCTCAGATATTCCCTGACCCAAAAATGAGAGGCTGCCTTTCAGTGCTGACGTCCCATCCAAAGACCAAGACCTGGCCAATAAGGAAAGTGGCATCCTGGGGCTTTCAGCAATGTTCCCACTGGGTCTTCAACAAAAATGAATATAGCTGTCTTGACCATTTATTAAGCACTTACTATGTGCTAAGCATAACACTGTGCCAAGTGTTCTGCTTACATTATCCCATTTAATCCTTGTTCTAGCTCCGTTAAGGAGTGTAATTATCTCCATTTGCATCTGAGGAAACTGGAGGTGTAATAACTTGCAAGTAAGTGCAGGGCTGAGATTCCAACACATTTCCGCAAAGCCTGTGCTTTTTACATTGTGTGCTATGTACACTCACACATGCACGCACACACACACATATGCACATAGGCACACATGTTCCCAGGCCCTTCTATTCACTCTGCTGCCCACTAAGTTGAGATCCAAGGCCCAGAAACTCCTCAAGGTCTGGGCCCAGCTTCACAACAATTCGAACAACAGGACAATTTTCAACTTAGTGCCCACTGAAGGTGCCCAGACACACAAGCTACAAAACTGTCAGAGCTGGCCAAAGTGAAACAACCCATTCCCTTTCTGCTTGGTCTCTTCTATCCACCTGCCCCACTCCCCACCCACCTCCCCTGCAGAAATGCCAGTAGAGGGTATTCTGGGCCCAGGAACCAGGCCTAGAGTCTGGGGTTTGCTGCCAGGCACCTCCCTGCTCCTGAGCCTCAGAGCTTCTCTGCACCAGCCTGGCATGGGGTGTGGGCTCCATGGCTGGACTGCTAGTGTCGTGGGGATACGATAAACTTGTTTTGGAAACCCTGCAACTCAGGCCCCCACCCCAGCTTCTGGAGTGCTTGCAATAAACAATTGAGGATACATCCTTTGGCCACATTTTAAAAGTGTCCAGGCTCAAGGCCAACCAAGCCTCTCCAAATCCCACAGACTGCAGAGAGCCTGAGCCATGTCTCCCCTCATCCCCTACCAGCTGCAGGGACATAGTCAAGATGACAAAAGTTGTGAGCCAGGGAGAGCTGCACCCTGAAACACAACTGGCATTTACAGAGAAATATAGTGGGTTCACAGTGGTGCTACAGATCCACCACCCAGTGCTGGTAGAGGTTGATTTGGGAACCTGCCTCAATATTAACATTGCAGTAATGACTTTGGCCCCCTGCCCCTGCCACCACCAGCCAAGCGAGGCCTTGTCTAGTCAACCAATGAGTACCTTCAAAGCCATCACTGCAGAACTAGGAACAGACAGAACAGGGATATCTCGGCAAGACCCACAGAAGAAATTCCCATCAGCCTCATAAACCCCTCTCATGCTGATCTGTACTGTGTTCCTCCTACCAAGCCAGATACCCTTCATCCAAAATATGGGAGAAATCATCAAAGTCAAAAGGGCAACGTTTTTCCTCCCACTTCTTGCCATTTTGGCATTTCAGTGAAAGCTTGTTGTCTATTCACACTTAATAATTCGCCTTTGTTTATGACTCCATTTGTTTTCTCTTCTCCTAAAAGATTAAATCAAAACAACAGATCAATCTGGGGATAGTAATAGACATATCTCATAAGGGTGGGGAAGGTTGAGTGAGCATCCGACAATAGCAAATGCTCAACAAATCTTAGCTAATAATGGTTCATTAAATGTCTATTGAACACCTGCTGTGAAAGACATGATAAAGTAGTAGTTATGAACGTTAGCTTTGGAATGAGAACTCTCTGGTTCCACCATCTGGAAAAAATTTTTAAGCTCTCTGGACTTCCAATTCCTCCTCAATAAAATGAAAATCATAATAGTATCACACAGGGTTGTTGTAAGGATGAAATGAGATACTCTATGTGAAGCCCTTAACAAGCACTTGGCATTTAGTAAGTGCTTCATAAATATCAGCTGATAGTGGAGGAGAAAAAGAGATTAATCTTTCCGGTAAGGTGGGCCCAGTGTTGTGATACCAAGGAACACACAGGTGCTCTCTATGGGGCTCATAAGGGGTCTAACCCAGAGGGTCAGTTCAGAGAAGGCTTCCTGAAGAGGTCTTGTGAGAGATCCGCTGGGTAGAAGTGGAGAGTGGGGAGTCTGTGCAAAGGTCCTGGGGCAGGAGAAAGCCACACCCCAGTGGAACCATTTGACCCAGGGGAAGGGAAAACGTTGGGAAGCAGAAAGAGATAAGGCTGGAGATCTGGGTGGGGATCAGTCTGTGAAAGGCCTACCTAATGTACAGCCTTCATCCTGGAAGAAATGGGGAACCACTGCAGGATGTTCAGCCGGTAAGGTGACATGACCCAGTGGCACTGAGAGAGGTCACCCTAAGCAGCAGTGTGGGGCACAGGATGTCATTCCTGCCCTTCCTTCATTCAGCAGTGACAGTGTACATACTAGATGATGCAGCAGGGATAGTTGTACAGTATAATGTAGTATAGTATAGTATAGTTAGTATAGTATAGTGTAGCACAGGTACAGTATAGTTAGTATACTACAGTGTAGTGAAGTATAGTTAGTGCAGTATAGTTAGTATAGTATAGTATAGTAGAGTATATTATAGTTAGTACAGTCTAGTTCGTATAGTACAGTATGTACAGTAGAATATAATATATGGTGCAGTATAGTCAGTATAGTATAGTACAATATAGTATAGTTATTACAGTACAGTGTGGTATGATTAGTATAGTATGCTACAGTATAATACAATATGGTATAGTTGGTACAGTGCAGTATAGTTAGTATAATACAGTATGGTATAGTATAGCACAGTACAGTAGAGTTAGTATAATACAGTATGGTATAGTATAGCACAGTACAGTAGAGTTAGTAGAGTATACTACAGTATAATACAAGATAGTATAGTTAGCACAGTACAGTACAGTTAATATAGTATAGTTCAGTATAGTGTGGTACAGTAAATATAGTATACTATAGTGTAATACAGTATAGTATAGTTGGTACAGTACAGTATAGTATAGTATAGTACACTGTAGTATAGTGTTAGTACAGTACAGTAATAGAATAGTATAGTGCAGTACAGAACAGTGCAGTATGATATAGTATAGTATAGTTGTCATGGTATACTACAGTACAGTCAGTATAGTTAGTATGGTATAGTACAGTATAATGTAGTTAGTGTAGTATAGTATAGTACAGTATCACATAGTTAATATAGCATGGTACAGTACAGTATAGTTAGTATAGTATGGTAGAGTATAGGTAGTACAGCATAGTATGTACAGCACAGGATAGGATAGTATAGTACAGTATGGTGTGGTATAGTCAGTATAGTTAGTATAGTACAGTATGGTGTGGTATGTAATACAGTATGTTAGTATAGTACAGTATGGTGTGGTGTAGTACAGTATAGTTAGTATAGTACAGTATGGTGTGGTGTAGTACAGTATAATAGTACACTATGGTGTGGTGTAGTACAGTATAGTTAGTATAGTACAGTATGGTGTGGTGTAGTACAGTATAGTTAGTGTAGTACAGTATGGTGTGGTGTAGTACAGTATAGTTAGTGTAGTACAGTATGGTGTGGTGTAGTACAGTATAGTTGGCGTAGTACAGTATGGTGTGGTGTAGTACAGTATAGTTGGCGTAGTACAGTATGGTGTGGTGTAGTACAGTATAGTTGGTGTAGTACAGTATGGTGTGGTGTAGTACAGTATAGTTAGTGTAGTACAGTATGGTGTGGTGTAGTACAGTATAGTTAGTGTAGTACAGTATGGTGTGGTGTAGTACAGTATAGTTAGTGTAGTACAGTATGGTGTGGTGTAGTACAGTATAGTTAGTGTAGTACAGTATGGTGTGGTGTAGTACAGTATAGTTAGTGTAGTACAGTATGGTGTGGTGTAGTACAGTATAGTTAGTGTAGTACAGTATGGTGTGGTGTAGTACAGTATAGTTAGTGTAGTACAGTATGGTGTGGTGTAGTACAGTATAGTTAGTGTAGTACAGTATGGTGTGGTGTAGTACAGTATAGTTAGTGTAGTATAGTATAGTTGTCATGGTATACTACAGTACAGTCAGTATAGTTAGTATGTTATAGTACAGTATAATGTAGTTAGTGTAGTATAGTATAGTACAGTATCACATAGTTAATATAGCATGGTACAGTACAGTATAGTTAGTATAGTATGGTAGAGTATAGGTAGTACAGCATAGTATGTACAGCACAGGATAGGATAGTATAGTACAGTATGGTGTGGTATAGTCAGTATAGTTAGTATAGTACAGTATGGTGTGGTATGTAATACAGTATGTTAGTATAGTACAGTATGGTGTGGTGTAGTACAGTATAGTTAGTATAGTACAGTATGGTGTGGTGTAGTACAGTATAATAGTACACTATGGTGTGGTGTAGTACAGTATAGTTAGTATAGTACAGTATGGTGTGGTGTAGTACAGTATAGTTAGTGTAGTACAGTATGGTGTGGTGTAGTACAGTATAGTTAGTATAGTACAGTATGGTGTGGTGTAGTACAGTATAATAGTACACTATGGTGTGGTGTAGTACAGTATAGTTAGTATAGTACAGTATGGTGTGGTGTAGTACAGTATAGTTAGTGTAGTACAGTATGGTGTGGTGTAGTACAGTATAGTTAGTGTAGTACAGTATGGTGTGGTGTAGTACAGTATAGTTAGTGTAGTACAGTATGGTGTGGTGTAGTACAGTATAGTTAGTGTAGTACAGTATGGTGTGGTGTAGTACAGTATAGTTAGTGTAGTACAGTATGGTGTGGTGTAGTACAGTATAGTTAGTGTAGTACAGTATGGTGTGGTGTAGTACAGTATAGTTAGTGTAGTACAGTATGGTGTGGTGTAGTACAGTATAGTTAGTGTAGTACAGTATGGTGTGGTGTAGTACAGTATAGTTGGCGTAGTACAGTATGGTGTGGTGTAGTACAGTATAGTTAGCGTAGTACAGTATGGTGTGGTGTAGTACAGTATAGTTGGCGTAGTACAGTATGGTGTGGTGTAGTACAGTATAGTTAGTGTAGTACAGTATGGTGTGGTGTAGTACAGTATAGTTGGTGTAGTACAGTATGGTGTGGTGTAGTACAGTATAGTTAGTGTAGTACAGTATGGTGTGGTGTAGTACAGTATAGTTAGTATAGTACAGTATGGTGTGGTATAGAACAGTATAGTTAGTGTAGTGTGGTGCAGTACAGTTACTACAGCGTAGCACAGTGGCTGCTCGATGATACTGAGCACCTACTATATGCCCAGCAGTGTGCTAGGTGCTGCAGGGTTATGTCGGGAAACACAAATCCCTGCCCCCTCGTGTGCACAGACAGACAGTGAACTTCATGAATAGATACATCATAGAATATGCTTGAATATTCTATGTAAAATGTGGAGCAGTGGGGAGGATGTGCAGACCCAACCTGAGTGGTCAGAGGAGGCCTCTGGAAGGTGATTTGGAAGCAGGATCGAGATGAGGGAGTGCACCACAAGTATCCAAGGGAACAACGTGCTGGACAAGCGGAAGAGCAACTGCGAAGCCCCTGATGTGGAATGTGCCTGCACGTTTCCGGAGAGCCTGAAGCCAGGGTGGCCAGGGCAAAGCAAGCAGGGGGCTAAGAGAAGCAGTGGAGACTCAGTGTGAGCTGGAGGGGCAGATCTGGTGCCACCATTTTAAAAACTCATATACTACTCTGGGACAATGCTTGTCCAGGTGTCTCAGGTTGTGACTCACAGCCTGAGTTATCATTTAAATCAGCACGGAGTTAATGTCTTGCTTTCTACCCTTCATAAGCTCTAGTCTCTTTGCTTCTACTTGTGTCTCTTCCAGTCTGTTCTCCACACAGGAGCAAGAGAGATCTTCTTAAATTGAGGATCTTTGCTCTACACTTTGATATAAAGTCCCAAGTCCTTACCATGGCCTCCTAGGAAGGCCCCGCACGGGCCTCGATCAAAACCGATTTATTTATTCTCATCAGGGTGGGTGAGATTGAATACAAGTGCTCCTCAAAGGCACATCTTAAAGCATCTTGACACCTGCCACCTAGTAATCACCCCCAAAGTGCCTAATGTGGTGTCTTCTACTACAAAGGCATTCAGTTAGTATTTACCCATTTGGGTATGACTTAAGGTCTGAATGTGGCCTCTATATCCCTTTCCACTGCTATAAATTAATTCTATTTCAGATGCTGATTCCAACTGCTTGAAAACAAGTGGCATCAAAAGTCAAGACAGTCACAGTCATAGTAGAACAAGTAAGTGCAGGATGCCGGTTTTCATTTCTAATTTCTTAAAACCATTCCTAAGACAAAGTGATCTATCTACCTTAATAAGCTTTGAAACTAAACGTTTGAGTTGGACCAGTTACTCCCCAAGGCAGGCAGTAAAGAAATCAATGATTGCTTTTATATGTATTATCAAAGTCAGATTGATTTCTTCTCATAAGAGTCGGTGAGATTGAGCAAATGCTAAACAAATCATAGCTAATAATTATCCATTAAATGTCTATTGAACACCTACTATGACAGACATGATCATAGTTGTGAACATTAGCTTTGGAATGAAAACTCCCTGGGTTCAAATTCTGGCTCCACCATCTGGAGCCGGATCCAATCCTGGGTCCACTGTGGCTTCTTCTCAGAGGAGGATAACAAAGAAAACACTGGGAACTGGCAATCCTATTAGCTTCCCCAGCACTAAGAGATTGGCCCAGAGCAGTGTCAAGCTTGCAGTTTCACAAATGTGTGTGTTAGAAAACAATTGCTATATGCTAGGCATAATTCTAACCACTTGGTATGTATTAAATCATTAAATCCTCTAACCTATCCTAGGAGACAGCTACTCTTATTATCCCATTTTATAGATAAAGTAACCCTAAGAGTTTATGGTTATAAAGGTAGGAAGAGGTGAATTCAGGACCCAGACTCAGACAATGGGACTCCAGAGCTGGTCTTAACCACCATATCATAGAATAAGAGAAATACCAGCCTTTCATGAAAAACGAAATTGCAGGATCAGTCCACCCAGACAGTTGTGACTATGGAATCAGTACAACCATGCTGCCTGTCAGAAAGAAGAATGAAAAGATCATTTGACTGTCATTTCATTCATTCCATAAAAGTTAAACTGTAGTTCCATAGAACATCTGTGAGTCACAGTGTTGCCAGTCAATGTAAATTCGGTGTCTCTGAATGTGTGTTTCACAATTGTTTCGATGGGAGACACAGACATGTCACAGCTCAGTAAGTTTCCAGGTAGAGCAATCAGTCATAACAATGGGAAATATTCCACAAAGCAGCAATTCTCATGAGCTAGTGAGAAATTGTACACCTCTTCTCTTAAAATTAAAAAAACAAGTGGGGCACAGTGGCTCACGCCTGTAATCCCAGCACTTTGGGAGGCTGAGGCAGGTACATCACCTGAGGTCAGAAGTTCGAGGCCAGCCTGGTCAACATGGAGAAACCCCATCTCTACTAAAAATACAAAAAATTAGCCAGGCATGATGGTAGGCACCTGTAGTCCCAGCAACTTGGGAGGCTGAGGCAGGAGAATCGCTTGAACCTGGGAGGCAGAGGTTGCAGTGAGCCGAGATTGCGCCATTGTTCTCCAGCCTGGGCGACAGAGCAAGACTCTGTCTCCAAAAAAAAAATTTAAAAAAAATTGTAAATAGCTAATGTTTTCCCCTTTTCAAAAGGCCTCCAAAGTTCTCATCTATGGGAATTTGTACGAGACCTGCTTCTATCTCCTGAAGAAAACTGTGGCATTCTGGAATGGGAAGACAGGGAACAAGGAATTTTTCGGGTGGTTAAATCAGAAGCCCTGGCAAAGATGTGGGGACAAAGGAAGAAAAATGACAGAATGACGTATGAAAAGTTGAGCAGAGCCCTGAGGTAAGTTAATAGCATAAAATACCATGAACCTTCAAGAAGAGTTATATAAAATGGCTGGCTGTAGAAAATTACACTGTTTTCGCAGGGTTTTTACTTGATAATGGAAAGGTCATGAGACAAAACTTTGGTTCTTAGTTACAGGTAGGATTATGGTTTGTAAGTTGACACGCTGTCCTTAGCATTCTTGGCAGTATTCCCCAGGGATCACTCTGAATCCAGGCCATCTCACACACCCACACACACAAAGAAAAACACATTTTGAACTGAGAATGGTGAGGTTCAGTCTTCAAGATGTCTGGGAAATGTTTAAGTGTAAGTTGATAACAGGGCCTGAAAATACCAGGGTAACCAAAGACCAGCCTTGTCACCTGAGAGGAATGAGGAGACAGTGTTTGTGTTCTGTTGTTTTCCTAGGGTGCAAGCTCTCCCAGAATTTCTCTTCTGCTTGCTTTTTCAGATACTACTATAAAACAGGAATTCTGGAGCGGGTTGACCGAAGGTTAGTGTACAAATTTGGAAAAAATGCACACGGGTGGCAGGAAGACAAGCTATGATCTGCTCCAGGCATCAAGCTCATTTTATGGATTTCTGTCTTTTAAAACAATCAGATTGCAATAGACGTTGGAAAGACTTCATTTTCTTCTCTTTTTTTTTTTTAACCTGCAAACATGCTGATAAAATTTCTCCACATCTCAGCTTACATTTGGATTCAGAGTTGTTGTCTACGAGGGGTGACAGCAGCAACTCTTAAGAAATCCTTTTTTCTCTGCAAGGGGATGAGGGGATGGTCTTTTGTGGTGTCTTGATCAAACATTATTTTCCTAGAGTTGTGGAACGACAATAGCCCATGCCATTGGTGCTGATCAGAGAAAAACTATTCAATTCTACTATTAGAGACACATCCAATACTCCCATCCCAAAGGTTCAAAAGTTTTGAAATAACTGTGGCAGCTCACCAAAGGTGGGGGAAAGCACGACTAGTTTGCAGGTTATGGTAGGAGAGGGTGAGATATAAGACATACATACTTTAGATTTTAAATTATTAAAGTCAAAAATCCATAGAAAAGTATCCTTTTTTTTTTTTTTTTTTTTTTTTGAGATGGGTTCTCGCTATGTTGCCCAGGGCTGGTCTTGAAATCCTATGCTCAAGCGATCCTCCCACCTCGGCTTCCCAAAGTACTGTGATTACAAGTGTAAGCCATGGCACCTGGGCAGAAAAGTATCTTAATTAATGAAAGAGCTAAGCCATCAAGCTGGTACATAATTGGATTTAACATAGGTTTATATAAAGCTTCTAAACCAGAGCATCTTTTTGACCACTCAGTAAAACTTCCACAGACATCTTTCTGGACTTAAACACTTAACATTAACCACATTATTAATTGTTGCTGAGTTTATTCCCCCTTCTAACTGATGGCTGGCATCTGATATGCAGAGTTAGTCAACAGACACTGGCATCAATTACAGAATCACTGCTGTTTCTATGATTCAAGCTGTCAACACAATAAAATCGAAATTCATTGATTCCATCTCTGGTCCAGATGTTAAACATTTATAAAACTGGAATGTCCTAACAACTCTGTAACGGCAAATTAAATTGTGTGTCTTTTTTGTTTTGTCTTTCTACCTGATGTGTATTCACGCGCTAAAACACGTATTTCCTTGACAAAAATAGTGACAGTGAATTTACACCAATAAATGTTCATGGGTTAAAGTCTGCACTGACATTTTCTCATCAATCACTGGCATGTTAAGTTATTAGTGACTGACAGCTAGGTGGACTACCCCTAGGACTTCGGTTTCACCAGAGCAGGAATCAAGTGGTGAGGCACTGAACCACTGTACAGGCTGAAGACCGCCGTACTTAGAGTTGAACTTCAAAGTAACTTGTTTTAAAAATGTGAATTACTGTAAAATAATCTATTTTTGGATTCATGTGTTTTCCAGGTGGATATAGTTTGTAAACAATGTGAATAAAGTATTTAACATGTTCAACTGTCTGTGTATCGTTCAATTCAGCATGATAGCCTCAGCAAAACACTGACAACCTGTAAAACCTTTGGTGATTCTTCCATTTCCTAGCAGTTGTGGTTGGAGATTTATCTTTTATTTTTGGAGATGGGTTCTTGCTTGTTGCCCAAGCTGGCCTCTAACTCCTGGGCTCAAGTGATCCTCCCGTCTCAACCTCCCAAGTACCTGGATTACTAAGAACCTTTGCTAAATCCACACCACACCTGGCAGGCTGGAGATTTTTAAAGAGCCCAAAAAGGTGCAAGAAATATATGGAGTAATCTTACCCTCCACCTTTAATATCATAAGACAGAGGTTCCCATCACAAAATGGAGTTCATTGACACACATAGCCTACAGATGTATTTTTGTTTGGTGCACACAGTATTGTCTGTTTTCTTGAGGTTTTCTTTTATTTCCTACTGTTACTTCATTGCCTAATTTAGAAATCAAAAGATTCACCTAAAAGTCCAGATTTCTAGCTTCTCTTTTAAAATCATATCTGGCAACACTAGTTTCTCAGTCTCTTGTGGTGTTAATTCCTGGAGCTAAATTGAAGTTGCACCTTTGGACAGAGGATTTGGTCACTTCCTACTGCCTTCTGGACATGCAGGTTGTCAACTGCCCTTCAACTTTGTTCTTGCACTATTGATGGTTGTTGTTAAAACATCCAGAATGCCTTTACATTTTGAATATGGGACCCATGACCTGGCCACCTGAAGAGGTAAGTACCATGTTAATGGACCACAGTCAGGATGAAAGGAAAGACTGTCCAGGAGAAGAGAAATTAGCTAACAGGAGGGAAATGGGGAGTTTTCAGTCAAGAGCTTGGCAGTGACAATAAAGCAGAGCCAAGCATCTCAGGGGCATGGCAGGGACTGGGGTGGAACAAACAGGCAGTAGTACAATCTTGGCTCACTGCAACCTCTGCCTCCCGGGTTCAAGTGATTCTCCTGCCTCAGCCTCCCAACTACCTGAGACTACCAGGCACACATCACCATGCCTGGCTAATTTTTTGTATTTTTTAGTACAGACAGGGTTTCACCATGTTGGCCAGGCTGATCTCAAACTCCTGACCTCAGGTGATTCTCATGCCCAGGCCTCCCAAAATGCTGGGATTACAGGCGTGAGCCACCACAGCCAGCCCCTTCTTGATCTGTAACTTATGACATTGCAAAGATCCTTTTTCCAAATGAGTCACACTCACAGGTTCCAGGGATTAGAATATGGATATATCTTCTTGGGGATCACTGTCCAATTCACCACACTCTTTAAGAGTTTTACTTAAACATATAGCTCCATAATACAATTCATTGAAGGACAGAAAATACAAGGGACTGTTTAAAATGCTACACTTGGCCCAGCACCGTGGCCCACACCTGTAATCCCAGAACTTTGGGAGGCAAAGACAGGCAGATTGCTTGAGCTTAAGAGTTCGAGAGTAGCCTGGCCAACATGATGAAACCCCATCCCTACAAAATTACAAAAATTGGCTGGGCGTGGGGGTGTGCACCTATAGTCCCAGCTACTAGGGAGGCTGAAGTGGGAGGATCACTTGAGCCCAGGAGGTTGAGGCTGCAGTAAGCTGTGATGGTGCCACTGCACTCAAGTCTGAGTGACAGAGTGAGACACTGTCTCAAAAAAATAAATAAAATATTACACTTTGAGCAAACAATACCAAAGCAAAACAACAAAAAATTAAAGCAATAGATAATGCAAAATTCACTTATCAAATAGTCAAATGAGGGAATAAGTACTTGCTTTGTTAAAAGGATCTGCAATAGAACTTTCCATAGCAAACTTGCCATATATTAATATGTGATTGTTTACATTTTTCAGAGGTTCAGAATTACACAGAGCTGGCCACGTGCAGTGGCTCACATCTGTCAATCCCAGTACTTTGAAAGGCCAAGGTGGGCAGATCACTTGAGGTCAGGAATTCGAGGCCAGCCTGGCCAACATGGTGAAACTCTGTCTCTACTAAAAATACAAAAATTAGCTGGACATGGTGGGGTGCATCTGTAATCCCAGCTACTCGGGGGCTGAGACACAAGAATCACTTGAACTCGATTCAAGCTATTACAGAGGTGGAGGTTGCAGTGAGCCCAAGATCATGCCACTACACCCCAGCTTGGGCAGGAGAGTGAGAATCTACCTAAAAAAAAAAAAAAAAAAAAGAATTATACAGAACTCAGAACTTTTTAAGTTGACTTCCACTAACCCTTCACATCTTTAAAACACTGATTAAAACAAAAAAAAAATGTTAAGGCCTTCAATTTGGCTTACCAGAGAATTTAAAGTGGAATTTGGCCCTTTGCCCTTTGGTAATGCCATGAACTAAAAGGCAAAGAAATGGCCCAAGTAGCTTGCTTGTGGCTTTTCTCCCAGAAAAATGAGTGCTAAGCAGTTCTTAAAACACTTCCGTAGTACAAATCACAAATCAGAGTGATGCCCTTTATCCAGGAAAGACAACATTAATGTGGTTGGTCTTGTTTTGGTTTTTCGTGATTGAGTCTCACTCTGTTGCCCAGGCTGGTGTGCAGTGGCACAATCTTGGCTCACTGCAACCTCTGCCTCCTGGGTTCAAGCAATTCTCCTGCCTCAGTCTCCTGAGCAGGTGGGACTACAGGTGTGTACCACCACACCTAGCTAATTTTTTGTGTTTTTAGTAAAGATGGAGTTTCACCATGTTGGTCAGGCTGGTCTCAAACTCCTGACCTCAAATGATCTCCCCTCCTGAGCCTCCCAAAGTGCTGGGCTTACAGGCATGAACCACCGTGCCTGGCCGAATTAATGTGTTTTTAAACCAAAATTCTGACATTTATTTGAAACAAACTAGGCGATCCTTCACAGTGCTTCTAAAAGCCCAGACCAAGTCCTCCTTTTAGAAGAGCAAGTCTCACGAGCAGCATGAGGTCAGAGATGACCAGGTCCGTGCACATTTGTGTCTTTCCACAATGTCTGACTTTCATTGAAGTAATCTCAATCACAAAAGCCATGAGCTGCACGGAGTTCCCAAGGAGGCAGTTTGCCTCAGTGCTTCCCATTTGCTCGGTAGTCAGAGCTGCAGGCACACAGGCTCAAGCCACTCCACAAGTCAGTGAATACGGCAGACCATACATAATAGTATACTTAAAATATAAATGTTATAAACATTCCACAACAAAGTAACATTGAACATCAAAAGAAGAAGGATAGGAAGAAAGGGTTAATGAATCAGTTCACGGAGAGCGACTATATAAATGTTATAAACATTCCACAACAAAGTAACATTGAACATCAAAAGAAGAAGGATAGGAAGAAAGGGTTAATGAATCAGTTCACGGAGAGCGACTAAGGCAAAAAGAATCTCCTGGTCTGGGCCAGGCAGTCCGAGAGCCTTCAGTGGCAGATGCCAGGTGATTATCATGATTAACAGCAAGATGGTGTTAGTTAAGACGGCCATTTCGGCCGGGCGCAGTGGCTCACGCTTGTAATCCCAGCACTTTGGGAGGCCGAGGCAGGCAGATCACGAGGTCAGGAGATCGAGACCACGGTGAAACCCCGTCTCTACTAAAAATACAAAAAATTAGCCGGGCGTGGTGGCGGGCGCCTGTAGTCCCAGCTACTCGGAGAGGCTGAAGCAGGAGAATGGCGTGAACCCGGGAGGCGGAGCTTGCAGTGAGCCGAGATCGCGCCACTGCACTCCAGCCTGGGCGACAGAGCGAGACTCCGTCTCAAAAAAAAAAAAAAAAAAAAAAAAAAAGAAAAAGAAAATATTATGCTAAGTGAAAGAAGCCAGTCACAAAAGACCACATACTATACGATTCCATTTAAATGAAACGCGCAGAGTAGGCAAATCTTATATGGCCGAGGGCTGGGGGCAACGTTAAGAAAGAAATGGAGAGTGGCTGCTGATAGGTACAGGCTTCCCTTTGGGGTGATGAAAATGCTCTAAAATTGATTGTGGTGATGGTTGCACAATTCTGTGAATATACAAAAAAAATTTACTTGTACACTTTAAATGGGTATGTGAACTATAGCTCAATAAAGCTCTTATTTTAAAAAAAGAGAGAGAAGAAAAAAGGAAGAAGAAAAGAAAAAAAGGAGGAGGATGAGGGCAAGAAGGACAAGAAGAAGAAGAGAGAGGAGGAGGAGGAAGAAGAATGAGGAGGAGGAGGAGAAAGGGAGGAGGAGGAAAGCTGGGCATGGTGATATGTGCCTGTAGTCCCAGTTACTCAGGAGGCAGAGGCCACCCTGGGCAACATAATGATATGCCATCTCTAAAATAAATAAATAATGAAGAAGGCAGTGTGAATGACCAACTGTGTCAAACACTGCTGAGAGGCCATGTAAGACAAGGACTAAGAATGGACCATTGGATTTTTTTGTGTGGTAAAACATACACAAAAGTTACCATTTAGCCATTTTTAGGTGTACAGTTCAGTAGCATTAAATACATTCACATTGTTGTGCAACCATCACCACCAACCATCTCCAGAAGTTCTCACCTTTCCAAATAAAAAGTGCAGTGGCGCAATCTCGGCTCACTGCAACCTCCGCCTCCTGGGTTCAAGCAATTCTCCCACCTCAGCCTCACGAGTAGCTGGGGTTACAGGCACACGCCACCACACCCAGCTAATTTTTGTATTTTTAGTAGAAATGGGGTTTCACCACTTTGGCCAGGCTGATCTCAAACTCCTGACCTCAGGTGATCCACCTGCCTTGGCCTCCCAAAGTGCTGGGTTTACAGGCGTGAGCCACTGCACCCAGTCCGATAAATCTATTTTCTATGTCTACAAATATAACAGTCTCAAAGCATACTCAAATACAGGGGGAATTCAGACAGAAGAGTTTCACAGAGGAGTAAAGAAATTTGAGCTAAAAGACCAAGAATGAGTTTGTATCTGTCTGCTAGTGGTCTAATGGTTTCCTGAAACCCGTAACTCAGGAACTCCTGAAAGTATAAACTGGTTTGGTTTTTTGTTTTGTTTTTGGTTGTTATTGTTGTTGTTCTGAGACAAGGTCTCACTCTGTTGCCCAGACTGGAGTGCAGTGGTGCAATCACGGCTCACTGCAGCCTCAACCTCCTGGGCTCAAGAGATCCTCCCACTTCAGCCTCCCTAGTAAGTGGGACTACAGGCATGCGTTACCACACTCGGCTAATTTTTATATTTTTTGTAGACAGGGCTTCACCATGTTGCCCGGGCTGGTCTCAAACTCCTGAGTTCAAGTGATCCTCCTGCCTTGGCTTCCCCAAGTGCTGGGATTACAGGCATGAGCCACCACACCCGGCACAAACTGGTGTTGAATATGAACAGAATAAAGATTTTCAAGGAAAACAAATTTTCATTTAGTATTCAGAACTCATCTTTAAAGTCTTCCATGTGATTTTCAACCATGATAGGGAAATATGGGTTTTAAAACGAAGGAAGAGGAAAGTGACTAGTGGTTCTGAGCCCTTATTTTAAAAAGTCAATCATAGGTAAGTGAGCAAATGGACAAGAGATTTAAGTAATTTTCAAAGTTAGGGCATTTGCTATTTTATCGGTGTCTCAGAAGGCTGTCCAAAGGCTATAGATTTAAACAAATAACATGGAGTCCTCTAGATACTGGCATTTCCATTTCTAAGGACATCTTAAAAATGTCTGAGAACATCTGAAAATGATGATTTCAAATTAAGAGTCTGGTGGCAGTTTACAGTTACACATGGAGTCAAAAGAAATCAAATACCATCTCTATTCTTAGGTACAGATTATTTATTGTAAAAATGTAAGCAATTACAAACTGATCTGTTGTGAAATCAGTGCTGAAAAAGTGAAAAAAATGAATTTGATCAATTATTATCAGGAATAAACATTAAGCCATGATGGTGCTCAAGTTATTTTCTGATGACACTGGTGTATTAAATGTGCTTTTCCTATGAGAACCTTAGAAAAATAAAAATTTCTGAGTGGATCATCTTTATCTTTTCTTTTTATATATTTATAGCTGTATTTTAATATAATAGGCCATGAGGTGATATGTAAACATACATAGTTTCAACAAATTTTATCAAATAAAATCATATTTCTAGCTAGCAACTTTCCTTCTAATCATTTTAAATGAATAATCCAATCATCGTCCAAACAAATTTTTTTTAAAAAATGACTGTTAAATCCTAACCTTCATTTTCCCCTGGGGAAATAGCATTAAAATTGTTACACGACCTGTTACAGAAAGCAGGATTCTCTATTTTGAAGCCACTAGCTTGCATTTGCGCATCTAGCACAGGAGAATCTTCATCCAGTGATGAGCGGGTTACACGGGTGAACGCTAAGCTTCGCTGCACAAGCGCGGGGCCCCGGCCTCACAGATTTGCCTTCTCCCTTGCAGCCAAGTGAGATCCGGACTGCACAAAGGTGTGAATCGCATTCTGTTTTAAAAGAACAAGATGGGCAGGTTAATCACCTCATAGGCAGCAACGTGATACTTACTTAGTTTTAATATGTATGCAAATGAAAATAATAATTCAGAATTCATTCACTTTAACTGTCTTAAATTGCCCAGGGCTAAAATGAAGAGTATGTGTTTTGCCAGTGAGTTCTCTATCTCTCAAATGAATCTCTGCACAGCTGAGGCAAATCTGCACAGCTGCTTAACAAATCTAACAGTGGCAGGTAATGGCCCCTGCAGACTATAATGCTAAGTGGTAACTAAGTCACGCCTACTCCAACCCAGCACACACAGACTCTGCATGGCCAGGCTGCTCCCAGCTTACCTTAGGCTTCTCAGCATTGTACTTGTCCAGAAGAGCCTGGATGCGGCTCCCATAGTCAGCGTGGACCTCAGTGAAGTTCTTGACCTAAGGCCAAAGGAAAATAAATGCAAGCATTACTCTAACTCCCTACTATATCACTCCCCAGTGACTGCGGTTTTCCAGTGTTTATTCCATAGGGGAGGAAAGATGTTTCAGCAGGAGGCAGTACTACAGGTGTTTAACAATGCCAGCCTCAGAGTTAAGATGCAGGTCCAGTGAACGCTCTGACACATACTGGCTTGAGCAACCTCGGATAGGTCACTTAACTTATCTGAGCTTATGTCCCTCTGCCGAAATGTGCAAGAAAATGACACCTAATCAGTATAATTTTTAAAATACTATTTGGTCTTTGTCCCCCATTCCTGACACAGATCTAAAACCCTTTGAATTTACTGTCTTTTATATACTACTAAGATGATTCATGGGGGCCTAGATAGCTTCCCGATGGAGGCTGGCACCAGGAAGAACAAGCATGCCATCAGAAGGTTAGCACTTCTAGCCCCACCCCCAAACCTCCAGGGAGGGGAGAGGGGCTGGAGATTGTGTTCAATCACCCATAGCCAATAATTTCATCAATCATGCCTATGTTATAAAACCTCCAGAAAAACCTGCAACTGGCAAGGTCAGGGAGTGTCTGGATTGGTGCACATATCCAGGAGCTGGAAGGGTGGTCCACCCAGGGAGGCACAGACGCTCCGAGGCCTTCCCCCGTGCCCCTCTTCCATTTGGCTATTCCTGAGTTGTATTCTTTATAATAAATCGAAACTCATAAGTAAATCATTTTCCTGAGTTCTATGAGTCTTTCCAGCAAATTATCAAACCTGAGGAAAGGGTGTGCGAACCCCTAATTTGCAGTCAGAATCTGCGGAAGTGTGCATAGCCAGGGTACCTCATTTGTCATCTAAAGTGGGAAATGACCCCTAAATCTTTGGGTTCTGACTCTAGCTCAGGAGTTACCATTAGAATTGAATTGAGTTATAGGACACACAGTTGCTGTCAAAGAATTAGAGAATTGCTTATTGTTGGGGAAAAAAACCCATACAACCTAGGCCAGGCATGGTGGCTCACGCCTGCAATCCCAGCACTTTGGGAGGCCGAGGTGGGTGGATCACCTGAGGTCAGGAGATCACGACCATCCTGGCCAACATGGCAAAACCCCATCTCCACTAAAAACACAAAAATTAGTCGGGCATGGTGGGGCATGCCTGTAGTCCAAGCTACTCGGGAGGCTGAGGCAGGAAAATCTCTTGAACCCAGGAGGCAGAGGTTGCAGTGAGCCGAGGTCATGCCACTGCACTCCAGCCTGGGTGACAGAACAAGACTCCATCTTAAAAAAAAAAAAAAAAAAACCACACAACCTACCTCACAGGATGCTGTGAGAAAAATGCGAGAAGTGAGCTGCATTTACTGCATGGAAAGAGCTGACCTCAGAGTAAGCACTTAACAAATTACAGCGATTTACATTGAGAAATGGGCCCAGACACAGCCTAAAGTTAATGTGAAGGATACAAGAACACTGGTACATGCAGCACAACTCCACATACTTCAGGCAGGAATTCCCCAGTGGACAGCAAGAGGAGGCAGGGCATTGGGAACCCATAAAAGCCTTACAGTTTCAGCACATGTGAAAGGAGAATGCCAAGGGTTCCAGCCCAGTTCTGCTACTTGCAAGCTGTCTTATCCATTCTCTCCAGTAAAAGGAGATAAATCCTGCCCTGCCTACCACACAGAGTGCCTGTCAAGCTCTCTGCTGATACTTGAACCCAGGCTCTTGGACACAGCCCAGACAGCTGCTAGTCCAGCTGCCCCTAGGAACAGAGAAGCAGCAACTAGGGGCCAAGGAAAAAGGGGGATTTCTAGATTTGCAAAAAGCTTAGCTCTGGGACAGGCCAGGAAACCAGAAGTGAGAGGGCTTCACGCAGCTCGACGAGCAGCCATCAGAAATACCCCAGCACCTTAGCACGAAAGTCTAGCCTGCCTTTTGGAAGCACTGCAGTTCTTATTCCAGAAATCATGCAAATTTCTAGTTTGCACCTGAAGGAGGATTGAGGTGTCATGACATTAAGCCTTTAGGCAGGTTTTAAACCATAAAAATGCAAAAAAGAAAGACAGACAGACTGATTGATTGATTGACTGATTTTAGAGACAGGGTCTCCCTATGTTGTCCAGGCTGGCCCTGTATTCCTGGGCTCAAGCTCCCATCTCAACCTCCCAAGTAGTTAGGACTACAGGTGCATGCCATCACACTGGCTGATATATTTATTATCATCCAAAGTTTAAGTAGAATTGCAGCAGGACTCGCATTTTGATATTGCACATTTACTCTCTTGCACAGAACTTGGCTGTAGCCAAATTAAACAGCATAGGACAAAATTCACTCTGAACACAACTAAATTAGTACACACTGGACAAACAGCTAAGGACGATGGATATGCCAGACCAGATAAAACATGGAAAGAAAATAATCAGAAGTTGGTTGGGGATTACTAGTATTTTTTTTTTTTTTTTAAGTTTTCGAGTCAAGTAAAATAGAAATGGCACTTTCTTTTTAGGGTTCTCCCACACAGCTGCACTGTCTTCCCAAGCCAGCAGAGGGCACCCTTCAGCTTACAAAGACTCACCGCTTTCTTCTGGATGAAAATTTGTGCATCTTTCAGGTGGCCGGCAATGTTCTCACACAGACGTTTCCTCTGTTCCTCATTCAGCACGTTCACATAGAATGCCTGCACCTGCTCAGAGAAAAGAGCAAGTGCAGAGAATCGAATCACCAGTTTATCACCAACAAAATTCATCTACTACAACACTTAGGAAATCAATAATAAAAAACTCTAGAAGAATAATTTTAAATTTTAAATTTGGGTTGTGTTCTTCACTTTTTGTTTTAAGCAAAATAAGTAAAATTCATTTGTTAATAGCTCATAACTGCTTTCTAATAATATCCTTTATAGTAACTGCTATAAATCTCTTATAAATAGATCTACAATTTAAAACTTCACCACATTCTTAATACTGACAAGTCTAAAATGTGCAAGCTGCCTTTGAATGTAAACTTAGCACAATACCTTTGTTCAATTCACCCAGAACCATGGAGGAAAATAAAAACTAATTTAGCTAGTTAGAGATATAATTTGATATATAGACAGATAATTATACCTACACATAGATATCTTAAAAACTACCTCATTTATACATGTATATCTGTAGTTATTCAGAAGCCAATATTTCTTAAGCAAGACATATTACTAGTGATATTTTGCTAGATTATTGGGTTTACCTCTAAAATAAATATCCATAAATTAAAATGAAAAATAGGAGCTTAGTATCAGGTATGTGAATCCGAGCAGCCTCTGACCAATTCTGAAATCAAAAGGTTGTAGCTATGATTTTATTATTACATTTCATTCACTCATTCCACTCATTCAACAAATATTGAATATCTATAATGTGCCAGACTCTGTTCTATGTTCTGTTCTATTAATGTTTATGAAGTCCAATAATATCCAATTATCCAAAGTACCAACTTCATAAAATATTAAGAGATGCATCATTTCCCTAAGTCATCAAATATCAGGCTATAATTATGTTTTTAAATTTCTGAGTAAAGTTTAAACCTGATACCAAAGTTAATCAGACATTTTGGATTAACACAATCTAATCAAAGTACTGTATCCTGGGGATTTCCTCAGACCTGTCTCCAATTCACTAATTCTCTCTTCAGCTGTATTTGACATATTGTGCAAAAGCATCGACTGGGTCACTATATCTGTTGAGTTTTTATCTCACGGATTGTAATTTTTGTTTCTAGAAAATATTATTTGGTTCTTTTTCAAATCTACCTATTTGTTTTTCTCCTCATATCCTATTGTCTTAATAATATTCCTTTTTTTTTTTGCATTTCTTTAAATATGTATGTTTATTTTAAAGCCTCTTTCCAATTATCATGTCTATGATTCTTCCATCTATTATTGCATGTGTAATTTCTCATTGGATTTCCTTGTATTATAATTTTTCACTATAACTCATCAGATGAAGCAGTCTTGATAACATCTATGGTTCTATCTTCCAATTCACTAATCTTCCCTTCAGCCATGTTAACCTCCTTTAAAAGCCATCTACTAAATTCTAATTTCAGTTGTTACATTTTCTAGTTATGTCCATTCAACTCTTTTTTTTTTTTTTTTTTTTTTTTTTTTGAGACGGAGTCTCGCTCTGTCACCCAGGCTGGAGTGCAGTGGCGCGCTCTCGGCTCACTGCAAGCTCCGCCTCCTGGGTTCATGCCATTCTCCTGCCTCAGCCTCTCCGAGTAGCTGGGACTATAGGCGCCCGCCACCACGCCTGGCTAATTTTTTGTATTTTTAGTAGAGACAGGGTTTCACTGTGGTCTCGATTTCCTGACCTTGTGATCCGCCCACCTCGGCCTCCCAAAGTGCTGGGATTACAAGCGTGAGCCACCGCGCCCAGCCTCAACTCTTTTTCTATAGCTTAAATTTCTCTTATTAAATTCTTCATGCTGTCATCTATTTTCTTAAACCTATTAATCAGTCATTTTAAAACCTGTATCTGACAGTTCCATTATTTAAGCCTCCAGTAGGTTTGTTTCTACTGTCAATTTGTAGGGGGTTTTTTCTCCCTCTTGATTTTCAGTCTAAGTTCTTAATGTGTTAGGTGCCTGGTCATTTATTGTTGAATGCTGAACATTTCCATAGGTCTAGAATCATTTGAGGTTCTATTTTCCACCAAATAAAATTTTGTTTGCTTCTGACAGATGGCGTAGAGAGAGATCACCTTAATCCAATCTGAGACTGAGCAGAGGCAAAGTTGTGTTTCATGTTTTGTGAGAGCAAGTTTATTTCATGTTTGCCCTTATTCCTAGGCATGGCCCTTTAGGGATTTCAACTGAAAGCCTTGAGTGTAACTAGAGGCTCTGCTCCTTAGCAGACCTTGAATTCCAATTTTTGTTCCTTCAGACTCATGAGACTGCTGTAAACATCACTCAGCTTCTGGACCAGTGTTTACAAATTAACAAATACCTTAAGAGGAAAGGAAACCAAATGTCAAGCTTACTTCTCTGCACTTTTTTTTCTGAACTTCTTCTGTTTGATCTTGGTCCCTTAAATCTTTGTTGCTTTGTTAGCTCTCCAAAGCCTTCAAACAAGTGCTTTATGTATTTTACCTACCTTTTCAATGTTCTCCATGAAATGGTAAGTATGATACAAGCCAGTCTGCCATAGACAGATGCAAGCCCAAGTGAATCATTTTTAAGAGAATAAATCTGGACCTTCTTATGTACTTCCCATGTGATACATCATCACAGAATTATGCTATGAATCTATAACAATAGTATTGTGATTACTTAAAAACAACACTATATCCTATATAATGATAAGAAATTCTCTCAATAAAATAAGGATGAGCACATAATAAATTTTCATGTGTAAGCAATAGCCTCATTAATTTTTGTAGGGGTTGTATGAGCTGGTTTAATACCTGTATTGACCTCACACAGGCAAAATTCTTTGAGAGGCAGGGAATGTACTGTAATATACTTGGTGGCAACTGCATCACCAAAAATAATGCAGTTACATAAAAGGTTTGCCGGAAACGTTTTAAGCTCATCTAAAAATGGTTTATATCCCACAATAATGTAATTTCTTTTTTATATATATGTATATATGTATATACATAAATGCTTTTCAAGCAAAGATATCCTCACAGTGAATTAATTCATGTATTTAAGTATTTTTTACTTGGAACCCACATTCACAAACTGAGAAACTAGAAATAGGTTCTAATCTAATTTAAATACTAAGTTTAACACTAACTGCACAAACAGAGCTCTAGAACAACTACACCTTTAACTTTATTATTTTATTCTGTGTGGTATAAGTTGCACTGGACACATTAAAGAGGCAGCTGCCCACCCACAGACCCTTCCAAGTCTAAGGGCCTCCTTCATAGCATGTGCTGAAACAGCCCTTAGGGCAGCCATAGGCGACTGGAAAGAGGATCAGCACTTGCCCTGGGGCAGTTAACTAGAGGCTGACCAAGGCCAATGGTGCAGCCTGGGGTGAAAAGATTAGCCAAGTCAATAGGATTCCATCTCTCTAGAATCTAGAGATAGACATGTTGAGAGAAGGAGTAAA
This sequence comes from Symphalangus syndactylus, assembly GCF_028878055.3. NCBI lineage: Eukaryota > Metazoa > Chordata > Mammalia > Primates > Hylobatidae > Symphalangus > Symphalangus syndactylus. Next base: position 21,834,625 of record NC_072428.2, read on the forward strand.
AGGTGGTCCAAAAAAAAAAAAGTAATACATGGAGAAAGATGCCATAAAGGAGAGTTGGATGCCATAAAGGAGAGTTTTCCATTGCTGTGGAAGAGCCGCAACAACGATAAAACAGAAGCTCTGACTCAGATAGGAGAAAACAGGAAGCCATGGTAAAAATAATCAATTAGCATTGGCAAGCAGAAGCAGACAGATGGAGAATAAGCCACGTGAAGGGCGAGCGCTGCAGTGGAAACGCCCACACTCTTGTGGCCGAGGCTCCTGGAGCTATTTTGGATCTCTAGTTCTAGTCCTTGAACCTGGGCTGTCCGGCCCAGATTCTTAGATTTGTCTCCACGTAAGCTGTACGTGCTCATTTCTTAAATTCCCACGAGATCACTGTTTCCCCAATGCCCCCCTCCCGTATCCCTTCAATAAAGTTTGAAGAAACTGAGAAGGAGTCTCCATACCTGAGGCAAAAGACCAGAGCAATATAACCCTTCAACTCCACCCAGTAAGGGCCCAATTTACTATTACAGATGAGTCTTCCTTGAATTCGATTTAAGATGTATCAGACAGTTTGGGCGTTTGGGGGGAGGGGGATGATGCAGGCATTGACAAGGAGAATTATCAGGTGACTTCCACAGCAGACAAGTCATTACCTGAGTAACGTTATCATCATCGGCAGTGTTGAATCTCCGCGCTTCTCCAGAATATTGGGTGCTGTGCTCCAGGGCAGAAGGCTGTTGTTCCGGAGCACCAAAGCTGTTGGGGTAGTAATTTGGAGCACCACCTTCAAAAGAAAACCACCCAGATGCACTTAGGATTAAGAAAAGTCAAGTAAGTCTGCAAATAATCACTGTGATGAGAGTGAAATAAATTTAAGTGGTAATCAAATACACATGTACACATACACAGATATAAACACGACGCACACATATTATTCTTAATTTCCCACATTTAGCTACAGGTAGTATGAAGATTCTTAGGGAACGTTGTCATCTGCTAAATGCTTGCACAGGCCGCTACACTTTATGAATGAATCTCAAAGTCCCTTTTGACACTTCAAAGGGTCTCATCTATCAAGTCTTCCGAGGCTTACAGCACACGTAGAAGTTTATACAGGCTTGACTTGGCCACCATATAAGGATGAGGCTCAAAGACACATTTCAAAATTGACTTGAAAAATTGTGTCATTTGGACTTGGGCTCAATTCAAACACTGCATCACAAAATTCTTGAGGGAAATCTGAAAGTTCTGGTTCTGCTCCTTGAATCTACAGACACAAGCATGGAGCTCTGTGATGGGACCTGACTGCTGCAAGGTCACACAGTAGCCAGTGGTAGATATGGGGGTGGAACTCTGGATTTTTTGTCTCCTCCAGCCCAGCATATACAGTATTTCCATTACAGAACTCTACTTTGCTATTCCGTAAAGTGTTTATAGGATTCTCAGGGTACCTCTCCTTTACTGACGATGATGACTTTGTTCCATTGTAGCTTCACTTTCATACCCTCCACAGACCAATAAACAAAGAATTTTTAAAAATGTGGTAATTGTATATCAGCACTTACTTATCTGGACTTATAAGAAACAGTGACAAATACAATCAAAATATTTTCTATGACTTTTGAAATAAATTATAAGGCTTTTTTTTCATTTTGGCATATTTATTTTCTCAACTATGCTTTGGCTTACATTAGCAGAAGCTTTCATTACCCAAGCACACACTGCCTAAACAGGAGTGGCCCAGAAACACATTAAGTGGTTTGAGCAAACCAATCTGGGGTTGGAATTTTAGCCAGCTCACTGCCATAATAGATTATCCACAGTGGATAATCAAGCGGTGCCTATGGATGACATTCATCAAGACACCAAGTGTGTGTGGAGGGGAAGGAAGAACACCATACTATTATAGAGCCCAATTATTCACTCAACAAATTCAACAGATCAGTCACATCTACATGAAAAGCAAAATGCTCCAAAAACCAGCCATCACAGTATTTTCTTCATTAAGAACTAGCTCTTTGAAATGTGCCTAGTTAATTTTTAAAATCCTACTTCCAAATGAGCTCTGACTTTTACTCAAAGTGGGAGTTGTCTTTAAGGCACTGACCACAGGAACAATTAAGCTCTTTCATGGAGCTTCAAGGTCATAGCCCAAATGCCCTACTTTTAAAATCAGGCCAGGCGTGGTGGCTCATGCCTGTAATCCCAGCACTTTGGGGGTCCAAAGTGGGTGGATCACCTGAGGTCAAGAGTTCAGGACCAGCCTGGCCAATGAAACCCTGTCTCTACTAAAAATACAAAAATTAGCTGGCATGGTGGCACACTCCTATACTTCCAGCTACTCGGGAGAATCTTCCAGCTACATGAGAATCTCTTGAACCCGGAGGCAGAGGCTGCAGTGAGCCAAGATCATGCAATGCACTCCAGCCTGGGCAACAGAGTGAGACTCTGTCTAAAAAATAAATAAATAGATAAATAAATATAGCAAAATGTAATAGCTATGACCTTTGGGTGTTGGAACTATATGGGAATTTTTCTTTTTTCTTCTTTTTCCTATATTTTCCAAATTTTCTTTAGGACACGTGTTATTTTTATCATAGAAAAATAAACTTTGTTTGAATATAGACATCTGTGGCTATAAATATAAATCATCTGTAAAATTTCTAAAGGGATCAATGCATGCAGTCTATATTACTAAAACACGTGTCCTAAATGGGAAAAGAAAATAACTAAGATCTATATTAAACTGTGGAATAGTAAAAGGAAAAAACTTTAATCAAGCATTCTGCTTGACTTATTAGAAAAAGTAATTAGAACTAGAGGCTGTTTGTATATGACACCAAAAAAAAAGTAGTTAAAAGAAAAAGATCCTAAGTTTGATAAATGAGTTCCAAAAAACAAAAAGTGGTAAGTTGATTCACCTGACTTTATTCACTTAGGAAAAAATGAAGGGAGGGGAATCCTTTGACTTGCTCTGCATCCCCTACTCTCTTTTCCCCAGCCTTCCCTGCTAAATTCTAGCTCCCCTCCAAATTCTAGCTAGACCTGCTCCTGCGGGGCCACAACAGAACTGCAAAGAGAAACAAAAGACTCCAACTCTTGGCTTTCGCACTTCCAAGGGTCTAAGTCTTGGTGATTTCACAGTGAGTTAAGGGATTGTCCATTTTGGTGAAGTGTCTTCAAAACCTAACTCCCAAGCTGGATGTTACTGTACTCTAGCCAGTGTGAAAGATCTTTCTCCCTGCTTTTAATTACTGGATACAAGTAACATCTGAGGTGGAAACTTTCAATAAGATATATGAAATAGATAAAAAGCACGGAGAGTCCTCAGGCAGCCTAAATCTTCACTGCTGGGCAAAAAAGCACCCAGTTAGCAGCACCTGGGGAGCACCTTCACCAAGCAGGAGGTCCTGCGGGGCCAGCTTGAGTGCCACTGGCCTGGCTTCCCGCCCATCTGCTCCACGTGCCCTCTGCCCACGCAGGCGGAGCCCAATGTCTTTAGGCCTACCCTGATTGTCCTGCATGCACATGGGGCCGTCACGCTGGTAGTTGGCCACTCGAGCACGGTAGGGACAGTTCACAGGTATATGAAGATAATTGGGTCCCAGGCGATGGCGGTGAGTGTCAGGATAGGAAAAAAGGCGGCCCTGCAGTAATAAATACAATAGACACTGACTAGGGGCAGTAACATATAACACAGGAATGGGCTGTAAACTTCACTCTGAAATTTGAAGTACAAAGCACTCTGTACACGGTTACCACAAAATTCTGCCTTTTCCCCTACTTAAGAGTGAAGCCTCTACTCTTATGAAACAAGTTCTCCCTAACTGAACAGTTCTTAATTTCCCAGGCCCTATGGCCAACCATAAATCTTCACATCTGTTTTGGGTAATAATATCTTTTTTTCCCCTTCTGCATAACAAGTTAGTGTCTTGTCTTATACAGTATTACTTCGTATTCCCAAGGAAATATTGCATTATAAAATAAATCTGCTAGAACATTAACTAACTGAAATATTGAATTAATTCTATTCCTCCTCATTCCCCCACTCCAGGGGAGGAATCAATCATTTGCTCTTTACAAAAAGCAACACATTTCTACAAAACCAACAGTACGGGAAATTCTTCAAATAAGCACTTTCAACTGGGCACAGTGGCCCATGCCTATTATAATCCCAGCACTCTGGGAGGCCAAGGTGAGAGGATCGCTCGGGCCCAGGAGTTAGAGACCAGCCCGGGCAACACAGCGAGACATGTCTCTACAAAAAAAAAAAAAATTAAAACATTAGCCAAGCATGGTGGCATGTGCCTGTAGTCCCAGCTACTCCAAGAGGCTGAAGTGGGAGGACTGCTTGGCCCAGGGGGTTGAGGCAGCAGTGAGCTGCAATCGTGTCACTGCAATCCAGCCTCGGCAACAGAGCAAGATCAGAAAAAAAAAAAAGTATCTCCCATGCTGCCTTCTGAATTATCTCAGATACACTTTGAGTTCTGAGACTTGCTAGATATAAACAACAATAACAAAAAATCTATGGTTAAAAATGAAAGCCCTACAATGCCAAATGTAATGAATCTAAGATTAAATTATGTTCTATGTTAACCAAGGCAAGGATGGCAAGCATTTTGAAATTTCTTTCAGTTAATGCTCAAAAGCTTTATGATAAATTCTGCATTAATCTTAATATCTAATTATCGAACTAGTCTCATTATTCATACTTCTTTTCTATGAGCAATTTTTCTTCCATTGAATTTATCATTGGCCTTGAACCTTAGAAGTATTTTTATATCCCTAATTCTATGAGGCAAAATAAAAACCAAACTGAATAGGGCAACTTAAGCAATAACCTTGTACCAAATCACTGATACCAACAGACTTAATCCAGTCCCAGTGTTGTGTCAATATTTTGCTTTTGGCTGAATGACTCCCTCTTATCATCATTTCAAATAGCCTAAGGTCATATTTAGATGACTGGCCATGCGGCCAGGACCAAAACTCAGCTATAGGTTGGAAGCTGGTTGTCTCCTTTGGCTCAAAAAGTTGTGCTCTTGACTCCATCAACAGGATAGGAGATACAATCCTGCCATGGGCAGCTCCTGGATGTAGCCTCTATCACATAATTCTGATTTTGTGTCACCCTGTGTTTATCAGGCAACCTTACCCCACCTATGGGTAGAGACCAACAAAGGTTGGGAAATGGGCACAGTGAGGCCATACCCTGACACCAGCTTGAATCTAGGCCTTCCCCAAGGCCCTGTGCCTGAACTCCCTTGCTGGACCTGCGTGAGTGGGAAAGCCTTTCCCACCCAAGCAACCGGCCCAACTTCTCCAACTCTTGGCAAAATGCAGAGAATGACAGCAAGAAAGGCTGCACCTGTGTCCTCAGGTACTCAGGGGACAGTCTCTCTATGACTCGTATTATATTATTTGTCCATTTCACCATGGTGTGGCTCACCACTTTGGATAGTTATAAAACTTATTAACATGACCTTGTTAAAAGGCACCTGTAAACACTGCCCATTAATAGATCAACCGCCACTGCCTAGGCTACAATACTCATGGGCTCTCAGCAGGAATAGCCCCGAAGCCCCCCTAACTGGCTTTCCACTTGATGTCCAACAAGACAATCTACATACTCCCCACTCACCTACTCAAAAAATGTCAAATCATTCCTTAATGGTCACCAAATGGCTAAATGAGTACAACAGTCCTTCCCCAACTGTATGGCTCCTCACAGGCTCCATGGTATTGGAACTCATAGCTAAATGACCTAAGAAGGATGGGGAAAAGCTAGGCTAGAAACGATAACTCGACAAACTTATGAAAGCTCTTTCTAAAACTTAGAAAACACTTTCTAAAACTCATTTAAAAAAAAAAAACCTATAAAGAGTATACTGAATTTAAAATAGATATATTTGCCAGAACTAAAATTAATACTAACAGAAATTATATTACTTTTGACTTGTCATCCTTTTTCAGAACTCTCTTCCCCGCTGTTTAAAAAGCTGCCTTAGACATTTGCTTTCTTGGGATGTAGAGAATATGTATTTGCTTTGCAGTCCTTTTCCCGGGGGCCTGGTTCTCCATTCGCATCTTCATTGTTCTTCAAATTATATGACTCAGTGCTGCGGACTGCCTCATGGTCCCGCTGTGGTTCCAGAGACCCATGGTGACTTGGATTCTTGTGAAAAGAGTTTAGGTAACCTTGTATTCCTCAATCCGTTCCCTCCCTGGGTCACCAGGGTTATGCAGCCTTAGCTCTGCCCATGACAATTTCATGCCTCGGCAAATCCCATTAGCCTCACCCTCTCACAGTTCAGCCACCAGGCAGGGAGTTTTAGGGCCCAGGATGACCTCGTTTTGGCTTCCTCTACTCCCTGGTTTCAATGCAACTTCTGCTTTTCCTCTGAGAACTGCCTGACTTTCCTTTTGCTATTCCCAACCCCTAGTTCTCGCTTTTTCTATTTATCACCAAGAGGAGTGTTTCTACTCAATATATCCCAGACCACATTTCTCAAAACTGAAGAAAGCTTTTCACTCCTACTCAAGCATTTACTCCATGAACCTTTCCAAACTCTATTCTTCTCATTCAGGAAAGAGTGACTGTTTATAGTTTCAACACACCTAACATGTTCCACCTTTGTGCCTATACTCATGTCCTTCTCCTGCCCCATTTTACCTATTAAAAATCAAAATCCTATCTAATCTTCAAAAGAATCTCAAATGCTACCTCGTTCATGAAACTTCATGGCTGACCTCCTATCAGACAAAATTTTGCCTTCTGGATCACCATGGCACTCTGCCTTACATTATGGCACCCAAGACAGTCCGCCATACACAACAGACAGGTACTCAATTTGTAACAGTTGAATTGAACTAAAAACTAATGAAAAGCTTACTTTCTATAAAAGCCTCAGATGTTCCCCAATGTCATAAGCAAAAAAGTTATTTTTTAAAAATGGAATATTAGCTTGTCCTCCATGCAGACTGAAACCTGAACTGGAACCAGATACTTACATAAGAAGGAACCTTCAGTCGCTGTGGTCTGATTTAGGGTACAAACTTTAACTTTCGTTTCAAGGTCACAGTCCAAAACCACAAAAGATTGATTTATACAGTAATTATTAAGCCAATTATTTTCTTACTGATTCTGATCCAAAGTACAATATTTCACTCTTGGTACTCTTGAAAGAGCATATTAAAAAGTGATGTAAAACATACTGATGGCTTAACAACACTAGCAAGGTGAATGGTTAATCCACTGCTTTTATCACTGGCAGCATACATGTAGTTCATAAAGATAATCCCTAGATCGCTTTTTACAAATGGAAAAATTCAAGCATCACTGTGAAATAGAAAATGAGGCCAGCCGCAGTGGCTCACGCCTATAATCCCAACACTTTGGGAGACCGAGGCAGGCAGATCACTTGAGGTCAGGAGTTTGAGACCAGCCTGGCCAAGAAGGTGAAACCCCGTCTCTACTAAAAATACAAAAATTAGCTGGGCATGGTGGCAGGCGCCTGTAGCTAATCAAGAGGCTGAGGCAGGAGGATTGCTTGAACCTCGGAGGCGGAGGTTGCAGTGAGCCGAGATCATGCCACTGCACTCCAGCCTGGGCGACAGAGCAAGACTCTGTCACTCCCCAAAAAAAAAGAAGAAGAAGAAAAGGAATAAAGTTAGGGTTACCAAGGTATTATAATTAATTAACCATACTTCAGTTACAGATCGAACGAACGATGCTTCGCTCTACCAATACTTAAGGTATTTGTATTATGTCTTTTTTTTTTTAATTAAGAGACTAAGTATTCTTGTCTTCACATATGTAGGGACCTTACATGGAATTTTGTTTATACGTGGTTTATTCAAGGAACGCTCATTGAAGAATAGTTCACCTCAGTGAATCCCACAAGGTAACCAGGCACCCAGATTAAAGTTTAAGTAATGTTCTCATTAATTCCTCATATAAAGATCATGCCAAGCTGCATATTTTGTGTGTGCATGCTCACATGGACACCTGCCTCAGAACATCTCAATCCACCAGGCTCACCTGAAGCATTTTGTCAGGACTGGCCTCAATGCCAGGGGGCATGTTGCTTGGGTCAAAGGCTATCTGTTCAACCTCAGCAAAGTAATTAACTGGATTCCGGTTTAAGACCAGTTTACCAACTGGGATGAGAGGGTAGTCCTTGTGAGGCCAAACCTGAAAATGATGTCATATTCACAATTACCAGGCAATCAACCGAAGGAAATTAAAGCTACCCACAAAAATACCAGATTTCAAATACAATCAAGCCAATGAAAATAATTTTTAAATCCAATAACACATAAGAATTTAAGATGAGTGCCTTAGTTAAATCTTTCACAATAGTAAGTGGTAAATACTGACAGTTTCCCCAGGAAAAAGTACATCAGCTTTTCACAATCTGTTCCCTGTTAATAACAATATATGAAGCCACATACACATACTCAATGAAATGACAAACAGGAACGTGGAAGTAAGATGCTGGTAAGCACTCATTCACAGCTTAGGACACTCTGAAGTGGTACCCTCTGTATTTTGTATATGACTTCCCCATCATTATAATTGTTAGACTAGATTTTTTTTCTAATTAGGTAAGAAGAGACTTAAAAAAGAAAACAATATAGTTGTTACTGACTCACCTTGGTGAGATCAAATGGATTAAATGGAAAAGTTTCTGCCTGACTAAATGTCATGACCTGGATGTAAAAAGTCCAGGAGGGGTAATTTCCTGTGGCAATGGCGTTAAAAAGATCCCGGATGCCATAGTCAGGATCTTCCTGGGAAAGTCTCGCTGCATCTTCAACAGAAAGGTTTTTGATGCCCTGGTCAGTCTACAAAATGAAAGAAAGAAGCTCCAATGGAAACTTATTGGCAAGGTTATCAAAATTTCATCAGTAATTCATTGAAGGATTATGAGTAACACTACCCAAAGAATGAACTTTCTTTACAACAATACTTCTATTGTTCAAATCTGATACTAATGAATTTATCAATAAGAAATTCTACTTGATTATCCCAATACTTTTAAATGTCAAGGGAATCCCATCTACACATTTCATATTTAAAATCAGTCCTATCTTTCCCTTTATGTATTCTATTATTTGAATTTTTACACTCATATTACTTTCCAAATCAGAAAAATCAAAATATATCTTAAAAGTAGGCAAAGGATTAATAAAATTAAAGGACTACTTCCCTTTTATCATGAAGTAATTGTTTTAATTCCATTTCATGACAGCTCAAATCAATTACTGAGACTGTGCTCGGCCAGTATCCCTTCACCCCTGTCCTATTCCTTTTTTTTTTTTAATAAATCAGAGAATCATAGCTCATAGAGCTGAAAAGAACTTCAGTACAGCCACCTGGAACCAGTTCTCTGACTATGAGCAGGCAAAATTAATATTCTGACTTTCCAAGCAAGACATTAAAACCCAGAGAAGCTGTGTCACTTCATAAGTGTTCCTGTTATCATATCATACTGTTCTTTGATGGACTGACCATGTGATCTTATTCTGAAAGACCTCCCAACAAGCCAAGTGCCACAGAAAGATTTCCTTAGCAAAAATCAACTCTGAACGCTGGTCTATTTCTACCACAGAAATCCCAACTGTCTCATCAGTGAAAAGGTTTGAACTCCTAGTACTGAACCAGAAGTAAAGCCACCTTCAGGATTAAAACAATGAAGGTCACCATGTACAGATCACCCAAAGATGATATATTAAGCAGAACAATATATTGCAATACCTTTCTGATTTTAACTGAATCCTTTAGGTTTAGAAAATAATAATCTTAGATCAGAATAATCCAGACTGATGAATCCATGTAGATCTCAGGCCACCTTAGGGCCCTAGGATAAAAGACCCACAAGCAATCCAATCTTTCCAGGACTTGTATAGCTGGTAATATTATGCCAACTTTTCAGTGAAAAGAACTGGAGCTCAAAGAACTTTTAATACTATGCCCAAGGCCACAATTATCTAGGAGAGTAAAAATTTGAGTTCAGGCTGGCATAACTCCAAAGTCACCAACTAGACTGGCTGTCCCAGATACAACCATTTAGTCTTACTCTAAGTAACACAACATTGACCTTTTTGGCAATTACAAGCCAATGGGTCGACTGTTTCATAAAATTTTTCCTTGTCAAATATTATAGATGCAAGTTATGAATATAAAAAGAGGTGATAGTTTTCCTGTTTGATATACCTACATTAAATTGTTCAGATAAAGAAAACAACAGGATAGAAGAAAACAGGGCTTTTGGATGTCATTAAGAGAGAGATTATCCAGTACTGGTCACGAGCCCACTTCTTTCTGCTTATCTGAGCAGCAGTATTTGGAAACAGAGGTTCTCAGGCTTGTTTTTAACTAGCCCTCGGGGGTTCTCTGGGAATATCACTAACATGCCAGGGTTCACTGGTAATATTGCTCATTGTAATAAATGCCATGCTTATACCAAAAGAGGGCCCTTTAAAATATTTCAGTTGATTAAAACATTCTCAAAACCCTCCCCAGATGTAACTGATTTGATCTGGCTATATGAATGTAAATTTTTAAAACAGTATAATTTTGTTTCCTGACATTCGTAATTGATTTTGCTTATATGCCTTGTTCATAATACAACCTCAATAAATGCTAAGTAAATAGATGGATGACTTAAAAAGTTAGAAGAAATGATATTGGAAAGATGCTATTGGATGTTGGAAGTGATAGTGAGATTGGGATATGCTCCAAGCTGTCTTAGCCCTCTTCTGGGCCTTAAAAGGTAAGTATGCTCAGGATAATGACTCAGGGCTAGGAAAGGCAAAACATCATAGCACTTTATTATTTTCTAGAGCTTGACTCCAAACTCCAGCAAGAACTCTAGAAAAGCCAGGCTAGGGCCAGGCACAGTGGCTCACACCTGTAATCCCAACACTTTGGAAGGCCAAAGTGGGGGACGCACTTGAGGCCAGGAGTTTGAGACCAGCCTGGGCAACACAGCAAGATCCCATCTCTATAAAAAAATTTAAAAAACAGCCAAGCATGGTGGTGCGCACCTGTAGCCTCAGCTACTCTGAGGCAGGGGGATCCCTTGAGCCCAGGAGTTCACTGCAACCCAGGAGTTACTGTGAGTTATGATCATACCACTGCACTCCAGCCTCAGTGACAGAGCGAGAGCCTATCTTAAACTAGGTGGAAATTATTTCCTTCTGCCTAGCCTACAGGTCTATACTATCTTCTTTGAGCCCAAACCAAAAGCTTAGATATTCCTACTTCAGGGAGAAAGCTGTACTCAACATGAAGCTGCCAGCCCAGAAACATTAAACCAGAAGCAGCACAAAAGCAGCACATTTTCTAAATATTTATGACAAGGGACACAGGATCCAGAAAAAGGAAGCTTAAACTGTTGATCGCAGCCATGTGCCTTACCTCTGGCCACATGTAAAAGGGAGACTAAAGAGGATCCACACACAGTTCTAATAGGACAGTGTGAAGTTATGTCCTCAGGTGGTAGCCAACAAAATACAGAACTGATCAACGAGATCAGTACTTCCCATCTTTGGGGATGGAGGTGAGGGAAAAGTGGGAGAAGCCTTAATCTTTGCTCAATCCTTCAGGAAAAATAAGGAGGTGTGTGGTAGCAGCCTTGTACCCTCTGCCCCAAAGGTAACATGTACCTTATAATGGAATTTGCAATAAACTGCCTCTCCATTTGCATTAACCAGCTTGAAAGTATGTGATCCATATCCATTCATGTGGCGATGTCCATCTGGAATCCCCCGATCACTGAACAAGAAAGAAACCTAAGGAACAGAAATATAAAGCCTAAAATGTTTTCATTTAAATCAAAACATCCTTGATTTTTAAGATATTCCTTAGTTTCCAGAAAGTCCCTTAATGACATAAAACATACTAGCCAATTTCCCATGGGAAGGGTTACCATTATTATTTTACCTGTAGAAAATAACAAACAGAGAAAGTTTAAACCAAAATGATATGCAAATCACTAACACTATGACTCAAAATTCTATGAAGGAAAGCTAAAACAACCTGAAAACTGCCTAATTTGTTACTCAAAATTCATTTTCATGGCAAATTTGTTTGGTACTACTTTCCCTTCACTTCCCTAATACAGAGCTTTACGTTATACTACAGACTTTCATCCTTACTATTGCTAAATATCAACTGACAATGTTGCTAGCTATCTATCTATCATCATCATTTAAGGCCAATGAATGGGGGATGATTAGTAAAGCCAGTTATTACAAAACTCTTCATGATCAAGAAATCTGAGGAAGCTGATTCCAATAAAATAGCCAAAACTGGAGAGACACTTTATGAGGAGGCATAATTAAACACTGCATCCCAGGTGACATAATACAATGGAAAAAAAGGGTTCGTACCTGATGTAGAGACTCAGGACGCAGGCTCCAGAAGTCCCAGACCATGTCCGGATCCTTCAGATGCGTCTGAGGATTTCTCTTTTGGCTGTGGATAAAAGATGGAAACTAAATAGAAAAAAGAGAGAAAAAAATCCAAAAACTAAGTTTACGGGAATTACGGTGTCTTGCATTATACATGCCTATTACTAGGTTTATGGATTATAATTCTAAATACAATCCTAGAACTTTAAACTGCCAAACCATAAAATGAAATTTACTCAACATAGACAACTAGCATCTAAGATATCCTAAAGTATTTCAAATATACTCAAAACTATATATATATTTTTTTTTTTTTGAGACAGGGTCTCACTCTGTCACCCAGGCTGGATTGCAGTGGCATCACAGCTCACCGCAGCCTTGACCTCCTGGGCTCAAGCAAACCTCCCACCTCAGCCTCCCAAGTGGCTGGGACTATAGGCATGAGACACCACACCTGGCTAATTTTTGTATTTTTTTGTAGAGACATGGTTTTGCCATGTTGCCCAGGCTGGTCTCGAACTCATGGACTCAAGTGATCTGCCTGCCTTGGCCTCCCAAAGTGCTGCGATTTATAGTATTTCTTCATGGAAAAAATATACCCACCCTCCCGTATGCACCCGCACACACACACACACACACACACACACACACCCTCCTGCTGACTCTGAGCATGTAGAGTCACCCTCTGCTTGTTTCCAAAGTAAAGTCCCTCTTTTTACTAATCTTCGATGCTCTGCAAGGAAAACTAAACTCACGTCCCATTAAGCCAATGTATCTTAAAATGACAAATCTAAGACCAATGGTAACTATTGTTACTTGATCTTATTAAATACAGAAAAATGTGTTGAAAAAAGTAATCCAGACAACTCATATTCTGTTCTTTCTGCCTTTCCCACGGTTTCTCCTCAAATGCCAACCTATTTGAAATCTATTTAAACCAACAAACATTTGTTGAGTGCAAAATACTCTATTACCTACCAATATGGGATCCCTGATGAAGAAAATGGGGGTGTTATTTCCAACGAGATCCCAGTTACCATCTTCTGTGTAAAATTTAACTGCAAACCCACGAGGGTCCCGAACTGTGTCAGCTGAACCCAATTCTCCAGCTACAATATTCAAATGGAAACAGGAAGCATAAGCCACAGCACTTTGCATCCAAGAAGCCTGGAGACATAAAGAAGCACCTGGATCTATCCTTTCTAATCCACTTCAAAGAACTAAATTAGGTATTTAAGTGCCCGGGTAATTCAGTCCACAAATCAAACACAAGAATTAATTGAGAGCAATAAGAGAACATATGTAATAACAGCTGACAACGTTATTCATTTACCATAATAAGATAACTTTGTTCAAACAGGTAATTAAACTTTTAATTAAAGTAAGGGAAGAGAATAATTATGAGGCTTAAAGTAGTGACAAACAGAATAAGTGAGATGTTAAAATGATGAGGTTAACATCAAGAAAATGAGTTAAAATATTGGTTCTTAGTTTTTAATTTCATTTATTTTTACATTTCACAGTATTTTTAAAATGCAGAGACTGACACAGAAACAGAACTAGTGAAGCACTAGGTATGTTGAAATATAGTATGATAGATCTAATACTATCTCTGTAACGTGAGAAACATCACTTAGCCTCTCAAAAATGAAAAGAATCCCACTCTGCAAAGTAGATCTACAAATCAGAGATTATATCTGTAAAGCACCCAACCATGGTTGGCACAGAGTTAATTCTCCATAAAGGTCAGCTGTAGGCATAGTTATTAAATAAGATTTCCACTCTATTCTTCTGTTACAGGCGACCACTTTTAGGAAAGCTCTTTCCAAATGTCACAGAATTGCAGAGGTAGCCTCTGTATAAGTGTGATTTCCTAAGACCTCAACAAACAGAAATATAACTAACTTCCTATGTGTTTCCAAATATGTCTTCTACTGTAAAACCTTGCCATAATTTGGAGAAGTGCTTGCTTCCTATTTTCTAATAACTTTTTCTTTAAGTTACAAACATCCCCAAAAGGTGAAGTTGAGTTAAGCCATACCACTCACGCCAATAAACCAACTTACCAACAGTGGAGAACCGAACTGCGATGGGAGTCTTCTTTCCAATATGCTCAAATACCTTTGCCTTGGAGTATTTGGTAATGTCATGTGTGACCTCAAAGTAGCCAAAGGCCCCTAACGAGAAAGACAAAGAAATCCTTATCATGAGACCATTACTCAGACATTCAGGTCCTCAACAGGCACCTGGGTGACAAGAGAAAATGATGGTTAGCACCAGCCTTCTGGGAGCTTCCAGTAAGGGGGAAGGTGAAATGCCCAAACACAAAATAAAAAGGGTGAAATGCAAAGCCCTATTCTATCACTCAGTGCTAAGTTGAATGTCAATAGCTGGAGCCAAGAGGAGGTGAGTGAGGCTAGAAGTAATCAAGGTTGGCCCAAGGACACAGGGCCTCAGAGGGGCCTGAAGTACAGGTAGAGAGAAAGAGAAGAACAGAGAGAAGAGAAGATGAAAATACAAGAGAAAGAGAGAATCTTTTCAACACTTAGCAACGATGATACAAAGCAAGCAATAAACTAAACAAGTCAAGATGGAAAAATACACACAAACTACTGGAGAAGATGGGAAGAAACCTTATCCAGGAAGAAGAGATGAAGAAATGCAGAAGTCCTAACAGGAAGTCCAAGTCAGCAAGCTAAGAGAAAAATTTCCCTTCTGTGGAGCTCTTTTTCCAACTGAGTTTTTCACTTTCTTTCAAATACCACCCCCATCTTTTGTGTCTGATATAACGGCAATAAAGAAAGTTTTACAGAAATTGTTGGAAAAAAGGGAAGGAAAAATCATCACAAACCCACCACCCTAACACAACTACCCCAAATTTTGCAGCTCATTCCAGTAATTACCCAATAAGTACACCATTTAAACTTAGTTGCAATTGCAGTGCATGTGTCTATGTCTGTATTTCTGTACAGCAGGCCCTCAAATAACATTGTTTTGTTCAACATTGTTTCATTATAAGGTTGATGAGAAAAAAATCTATTCCCAGCTGAGGCCACAATCTGTGTGGAGTCTACACATTCTCCCCATGTCTAGATAGGTTTTCTCCTGGTACTCCAGCTTCCCCCCACATCCCAAAGATGTGCACGTTAGGTGAACTGGCATGTCTGAACGGTCCCAGTGTGAGTCCACCCTGCAATGGACAGCATCCTGTCCAGGGCTGGCTCTTGCCTTGTACCCCAACCTGCCAGGACAGGCTCTGGCCTCCCACCACCTTGAACTGGAATAAGCTAGTAAATAACTATCTTATTTTACTAATCTTTCTTAAAGGTATGTATGGCTCACATTTATTTCAATGTTTAATATAAGATGTATTTTGAGTCTCTATTTAGAAGTTTGGTGATGTTTTATCAATCAGAAATATGCCATAGGAACTTAACTCTTGCTTATGTCAATTAGCCTATCGTAAAATTGGTTTCATTACATGTCATTTAGCTTAAAGCTAAAGTTTCCAAGAACCTATTGACGTTAAGTGAGGACTTATTGTATTTTTATTCCTTCAGTGATGGGAGAAATGCAAGATTGCTATTTTTAAAAGAAACTATTTTATATACAATGTTTAACCTGAGGAAATACCCATCATTTATTTACTAATTTCCCTACTGCTGGACGTTTTTCCTTTCTCCCACAAACGGAGATTTGGCACTTGTGTTAAAGGTCCTCCAATGCTTTGGGAACTAATACTTGACCCAGGTGCTGTGAAACAATCTTTTTACAGCAAATAAACACAGCACTTACCTGCTCCTTTAGCATGCACGACTCTCTCAGGAATTCTCTCTCGGTCAAAATGAGCCATTTCATCAGTGAAAACCACATCCTGAACAAGAAGGGGCCCACGGGGCCCTACTGTGATAACATTAAGTTTGTCTCCTACTGGGTTACCAGCTCCAGTGGTCAGGACATCAGCTTTCTACAGGAACACAGAAAGAAAGCACAGCAGAGTTAGCACAATCAAACCTTTCATTTACACTGTCACGGGTTCATAGCTTTGCAATGTTTATACCATCTGCCCTCTTTTTTAATTTCCTGTGTCCAAAGTACTAAAACCTGACAAGATAGGCCATTGTCTGAAACTTTCAGTCATGCCTCAGAAACCCTTGACAAATCTCAACACCAATCTGCTAAGAAACTTGCTCTGAAGAGCAGAAAGATGATTTTGGAGCCTGAAAATGTGCTCAGCACCTGCTCCAAAGAAAGCCACTGGGTTCTGCAAAGCTCCCAGAGAGGTGCCCAAAAGCGTCCTACAAGCTTAACAGTGAAATGTCCAACCCAACAATGAAAAGATGGTCTCCAGGGAAGCTGTGCTGGTCAATACTTTACTCAGAACTTACAAATGCTTTATTACTGCCATGATGTTCAAGTGCGCTACCCTGTTTAGTGCATCTCAAGCAATGTACACCAGCTGTTTGCAAAATCTCTTTTCAATTAAAAAAAAAAAAGTCAGTGGCTTTTACCGTCACTAAAAGTAAACTGTTACTGGTAAGGTGGATTATAGTATTAATGTTTTAAAGATAGCAAATGTCCCTGAAATGGGATAGGTTATTTTACTGTAATAAAGAATTAATTTTAATCCACCTGATTCTCCAATTTCAGTTACATCAGAAGACACTCAGCTGTCCCTTCTCTAGGGTGACAGCGGCATTCTTCTAGCCCCACGTGATCCTGGAAGCTCTTAGCTTCATCTAGTTCCATGGTCAGAGAATACTTCTGACCACAGACAACTGCCTCTGCAGTGTCTTCCTCTGGTCACTGGAAATCAGGAGAGACATGTAGGTGACGCAAAGCTACGCCACCTCCACCTGGGAGAGGAACTCAACGGTTTCTATGACAAAACTCAACAGACCAACTTCACGCATAGAGAAAAGCACTATTTTTAGTATTTCCACACACCTAGAGTGGAGTCTGTAGTTTTACTCCCCATGCATGTCTGTCCTGCACATTAAAATAAATTCCTGCCTCTTCTCTAGAAGACAACATGGTGGGGAGTAGGCACTAACAAAACCACAAAAGATCTGTGAGCTGTTTGAAAAAAGACACTGAATAAAGGAGACCGCGCAATTTGCAAAACTAATAAACAAGACCCTCTCACACACCAGTAAATGCCCTTGCCACCAGAGTTATATCTTCATCCAAGTGGGAAGAGGCCAACATGGCATCAGGGAGAAACTATGAGTGCCAGCACTAGAGCCTGGGTCCAACTTCCAGTTCTACCAATTACCAGCTATGTAGCTGCTGGCAAGTTACTTATTTATAAGTCTCCATTTTCATCTGCAAAATAGAATAATAAGTACCTCCTAAGGTTAACAAATGAACTAAAAGAGCTAAATGCAAAATGCAAGCCACACATTCAGCACATATATGCTGTCACTTCACTGGCTATGAGAACATGACCTCATAGCAGAAGGAGCAAAGCATTTGAAGTTTTATTTTTCTAGTAATCATGACAGATGAATACTCCTCCATCCACACTCTCTCACTCTACCATCTCTGTCCCTAAACCCATCTAGCAAAGCCCCTTCTAAACTGTCACAGTTTAAGGGTCCAATCAACACTTACCACCCAGTCACACCACTCTTTCGAAGATACATATGTTGCTAATACGTGTGACCCTCTGTGACATGCTAATACATGTGACCCTCTGTAGGTTTATTTTTAATTTAAAGTAGAAAATGAACCAGAAAAAAAAATTTCTACCTTCTAAAGTAGAAAATGAACCAGAAAAAGAGCAACTTCACCTTTAGTTTAAACCTAAACCCTTGGTTTTCAACCTTGGCAATGCACTGAAATCACCTGGGGAGCTTTTTAAAGCCTCCTGATGCCTGGGCCATCTCCCCTAGAGATGTCGGATAGAGGTGCCCTCGGTGAGGCCTGGGCTATTTTTAAATGATTCCTGTTCAGGCTAGGATTGAAAACCACTGACCTAGAACTACTGGGTGATAACGAAGTTAAAATAATTAGAGAGCCAGAGCAAACCAAATCGGTCCACTCTTTAAATGCTCTTTTCAACATATAAACAAGGTATTTAAGGAAGCCTTTAAAAAATGAAGGGACATCCAGGCTGGGCGCATTGGCTCACACCTGTAATCCCAACACTTTTGGGGGCTGAGGCAGGTGGATCACCTGAGATCGGGAGCTCAAGACCAGCCTGACCAATATGGAGAAACCCTGTCTCTACTAAAAATACAAAATTAGTACCATGTGCGGTGGAGGGGTGCCTGTAGTCCCAGCTACTCGGGAGGCTGAAACAGAAGAATCGCTTGAACCCAGCAGGCGGAGGTTGCGGTGAGCTGAGATCGTGCCATTGCACTCCAGCCTGGGCTACAGCAGCGAAACTCCGTCTCAAAAAAAAAAGGAGGGGGACATCCCATAAAAGATACAAGTATGAAAAAAGATATTAAGAAGCTCAGTAAAAGGAATGCTAAACAGACAAGAGTGTTATTTACATGCCAGCATCCTTAACGTGGGGAGGGAGCTGCCCCTAAGGGAGAGATGACAGCACATCACACGTTCCCTTCTGGTTACCGGGTCAGGGTGATATGGTCAAGAATAAATACCACACCCAAAGGCAGCAGATGCAGAGTCAGATAAATGAATAAAGTACTAAAGCTTGAGGTAGTCTTTCCTAATGACACTGACTATTAAGAGTGGGAATGCTGGAATTATGGCAGTCCTCCCTCCTGCCCAATGAAGGAATCCCCTCCTTAACATCAATCCTGTTAAGAAATGAAACCGGAGTTTTTAAGTTACAAATGGAGGCTTCAGAATCCCTTCCATTTCCCCACTCTAATAGTTAGATCAATTGTCCTCATTTATATAACAGCTTTCCTCACACAAGCTCATGTATATACAATTTACCTTCAAAGCCAGGGGGGCAGGAAAGCTTCAACAGTTAGCAACAGAAAAGGGAAGCCAGGGAGCAAAAACTAGAAAGGAAAAGATCCCCCAACTTCCGGGGATGTTTAGTGCAACATTGGATAAGAGGAACTGATCTAAACTGAAAGATAGAGTATTTATTAATATTAGAAGGTGAGGAGCAGGATGCGGTGTATTTTAAGATGAAAATAATTAATGCAATGAAGATTTACTAGATGAAATGAGAGGGTGGGGCTAGAAAATGGACCACGCAAGTTATCTCACTTAAGCCTCTCAATAATCCAGAGATCAACATTATTAATCCCATTTAATGGGCGATACTACAAACTCAGAAAACTTAAGTAACTTTGCAGAGATGTCAGTGTTGTGGCACAGGTTTACTTGTTACATGTAACGAGTGAGGACAGGCAAAGAGATTTCCCCCAACTTGCAATTATTGTTTTTAACTCAGTGAATAACTTTAGAGCCAGAATATTTTGAAAGATAGAAAAGCTTCTCTGTGGCTGGACAATTTTAAGACCTCTCTCTGGAAAAGTAGCATTGGTTCTTGTTAACATGTTTACATCTTCCTGGCTGCTAGCTCCCATGACATCCATATGTGCCTCTCCTGAACTGCTCTCTCTATCCTACCCCACACCACCCATGAAGCAGGGCCAAGGGCATCTTCTTGTGCCCCATATAACAAAATATTGTAATTGCCTGTTTACGTCACTGTTTTTCTTTTCTTTTTTTTTTTTCTTTTTTTTTTTTTTTTTGAGATGGAGTCTCACTCTGTTGCCCAGGCTGGAGTGCAGCGGCACAGTCTCCGCTCGCTGCAACCTCCGCCTCCTGGGTTCAAGTGATTCTCCCGTCTCAGCCTCCCAAGTAGCTGGGATTACAGGCGACCACCACCACCCCCAGCTAATTTTTGTATTTTTAGTAGAGACGGGGTTCCATCATGTTGGCCAGGCTGATCTCGAACTCCTGACCTCAAGAGATCCGCCCACCTTGGCCTCCCAAAGTGCTGAGATTACAGGCGTGAGCCACTACACCCAGCCTGTCACTGTTTTTCCTCTCTAGACTGTGTACTCCTTTTACATCTGTATCCCTGATCCCTAATACACTGCTCAATATACTAACAAACATACAACAAATGTGTGTAGATTCAGCACGCAAATAAACTAAACCATGGACCAATATGATATGGCCAAGAGCCTTTCTAACGAGCAGGAGGAAGCAGCAACAGCCTATCCCTCTCCCTGCATCTCCCCTCCAAAAAATGAGAGAAATATTTTAATTTATAAATTCTGATCAAACGCTTTTAGACAAACTTGTTATGAAAACTGCTGCAGAAATTAGCTTGGCTAAAAACTGGCACAATTATTAGAGGTAGGGACTTAAAGTAAAATTCTATTTTGACTTTGCTGCCTTTATAGGCTTCTTTTGGCCACAGCTAATACATAAATGAAGAAATTTTCCTGGGAGGAGTAAGGATGGCTTCATCTGGTGAAATATTTTATCAACATATTACACTTTCCACTTAGTAGTTCCCTTCGCTCACAGAAGTTTCAAGAACCTAAACATGTTCTTCCACTTTTAATTAAAAGATTGGTTAATGCAAATTGCCCCTGTCAGTCCCAGAGGAGTCATATGACATCTTCTCACTCTGTGATAAACAATGTGCCTAGCGTTTTCTAGCAAATAACTGCCTAACATTCTCCATTTTATTCAACAAAGATTCAAGTGCCTACAACGTGTACACCCATGTACAGGAAACCAAAGACTTTCCTGACCCTCAAATTTCTTAGTCTGTGGGAAAATAATAAGGGTGGTCTAGATATTGGCTGCTGTGGAAGCTAAAGCAACTCCATCTTAGATACTGATCCACCATGCTGACTTCTGATTAACTCCAGTTTTAAGATTTCCAGTTTATCTATTATTCCTTGTGAAAGAGTCCCTATTTACTATAAATCCTGCCCTGAGGTCAAACAACCTTGACATTATCATACTTCAGTCATCCCATACCTCCCTTCTGAATCGCCCTTCCCTATGGTATTATGCCCTGGGTCTGAGGGGTAATGGTATGGGATCCACCATCTTGTCTCGCCAACACGCAAGACATGGACATGGTTTCTGGTCCTAAGTCCCTATTAAACATTTATTTCGGAGAAACTTGATTTGTCAGCCTCTTTCTTTGGCCTCTCAGCTTCCTCAGACTTTGGGGATAGGTTTGCATAGACCTACCCATCATGGAAAAGCTAAGAAAAAGAAATGAAACCTTAAAAATTTCCATCCCATCTCCCATATTCTCTCCCTCTGCACATAATGACTTAGTAATCCCATGCCCAGGTATATTTCAGGTGAAAGGAAAGCACACGTGGACCAAGGGTTAAGTCACTCAGTCACCCCTTCTCCATCCCAAATGTTGGCAGTGTAACATCAACACAGTTATTACCAAGGTTACCCTAAAAAAATATAGACCTTCACAGGCTATAATGCATAGGCAACTCACTGACAGAAATGGATAGTCTAAGACTTAACCTCTCTCCCAGGTAATAAGAGAACTGTATAAAAAGGTAAGGTTTGAAATGTTCAAATTCTCCCATTTTAAAGGGATCAGAGGCTACTTATTAACATTTCCCATTTACCCCCAAGAAAAGAGCACTGGCAGCAAGCTGCACTTAAAAAAAAAAAACAAAACAAAACAAAAAAAAAAAGGAAATGGGTTAAAGGTAAGTATCTCAAAAGAAGAGCCCATGGCATTCTAAGCAGCGAGCAATAAAGTTCCCATTTAAGTTCTCTTCAAAGTGGCTGGGAATACCTGCAGAACCAGGTATTCCTCTCCCTCCTGCCAAGAGAGAAAAAGAAATAAGAATTTTTAGTGGATCGAGGTCATACTCATGAACACATCTGACTCAATGCTCACTTATTAAAGTTTACAAAACTCCCAATTCACCTGTCAGCAAACCAAATCTGACCACAGAAGATACGCCTAATACATTGCTTTCACATTGGTTGACTGTGTTTCCAAAATAGGACACTCTGATTCTTGAGAGAGGGGGCAACAGAGTGTTCTCCTATAGTAGTCCCAAACCGTAAAGCTCTCCTAGATCAGTAAAGCAACAAAACTAATGGGGAAGTGGAAGAGAGCCTATTAGCACAAAGCTGCCCACTTAGATAAAAGTGTTTACCAAGCAAGGGGAGATTTTTTTTTTTAATACCATCTGTTACTGTCATAATTTTCTAACAGAATATCTTAATGTCAGAAAGTAAAAATGACATATTCTGTAAAAACAGATTATGTTGCATGTCCATTGCCACATCATAAGAAAATGGCTGGACACATTTTCACCAAATATGAAATGTACGCTTTGGATAATATAGTAGGGTCAGCTTCCTGGACAGGATGTAGACTACCCCAGGTATGGCCTGTAACAGAGTTCTAGCCAACAGAATGTAAGTGGCAGTGACCCTGGACCCTAAACCTCCCCACACTCATATACCCTTCTCCATGCTCTTGAGCCTTCTGTGCTGGACAGTGATGCCCATAAAAGCCATGTGTTGACCAAGGGGGAGCTTCCTTCAGCCTGGTGCCCTCAATAACTGTGGGAAGCAGAGCACCCACCCATCTCCTTCAACCTCAGACCACTTTGGGCCATTCATGTAGGAAAGGAATACATTTCCTTTTTTTTTTTTTCTTTTTGAGATGGAGTTTCACTCTTGTTGCCCAGACTGGAGCACAATGGCACGATCTCGGCTTACTGCAACCTCCACCTCCAGGGTTCAAGCGATTATCCTGCCTCAGCCTCCCGAGCAGCTGGGATTACAGGCATGTGCCACCACGCCCAGCTAATTTTGTATTTTTAGTAGAGACGGGGTTTCAAACTCCTGACCTCAGGTGATCTGCCCACCTCAGCCTCCCAAAGTGCTGGATTATAGGTCACCACGCCTGGCCATAAATTTCTAATATGTTTATACCATGATACATGTTGAGATTTATTATTATAACACTTAGCCTACACATGATTCCACATGATTTAACTTAAAATATGGGCTATTAATCAATAATTTAAAAGCAATTCAATTTTTAAAAGGACAGAAAATTTGAACATATACTTCAAAGGAATATATACCAATGGTCAATAAGCATGTAAAAAGATGCTTTGCATCATTAGTCATCAGAGCAAAGCAAATTAAAACCATAATGAGATAGCACTGCACACCCAACAGCTAAAAGTAAAAGACTGACAACACCAAAAGTTGGTAGGATGTGGAGCAACTGGAACTCCCATATACTGCTGATGAAGTATAAAATGGTACAACCACTTTGGAAAAAGGCTCAGCAGTTTCTCATAACACATTCACTTACCTTATGACCCAATAAATCTACTCCTAGGTATTTCCTAAGAGAAATAAAAGCATCTGTGCACAAAAAGACTTATGTAAGAATTTTTATAACAGCTTTATTTATTTTTCATTTTTAAGACAGGGTCTCCCTCTGTCACTCAGGCTAGAGTGCAGTTGTGTAATCATGGCTCACTGCAGCCTCCACACCCCAAGCTCAAGCAATCCTCCCACCTCAACTTCCCAAGTAGCTGGGACTACAGGCAAGTGTCACCATCTCTGGCTACTTCTTTTATTTGTTGTAGAGATGAGGTTTCACCACGTTGCTCAGGCTGGTCTCAAACTCCTGAGCTCAAACAATCCTCCCACCTCAGCCTCCAAAAGTGGTAGGGTTATAGGCATGAGCCTTCATGCCCAGCCACAGCAGCTTTACTTACAATAGAAAACAAATTAAATAGCCCAGGTGCCCAGCAACAGGATATCCAAATGGTGGTATATTCATATAACGGAATCTTATTCAGCAATGAAAAGAACAAACTGCTAATACATGAAACAACTTGAACGAATGAAAGGATGGACAGACAGATGGAGTAACGTAATAAAAGACACAGGGCAAAATGTTCCTTGTAGAATCTAGATGGCAGATATATAGATATACACTGCAAAATTTTTTCAACTTTTCTGAATGTTTGAAGTTTTTCATTTAAAAACAGTGTTTGAAAATTATATAGGCTATAAGGCATTTGCATAATTCCTTTTGGAGGGCCCTGGGAGGAGGGAGAAGTGCCTCAAAGTAAGTTAAGTGGTTTTTACTCAGAGCAGCTAAAACTGAGGAACAATAAGACATCAATGTGACTGCCAATCAGGACGATGTACACAGTGCACTCAGATGTCATGGACAAAGCGGATTGCAGTATTTCAATTAAAAGCCTCCCAACTATAGATGTGCTTTTTGAGTCAGCTATTTCTCACATGGGCAACTACGTAAGGTAAATCAACAGCAGGGACTTCGACAGTTCACGATTCCCCCAAACAAGGAAGAAGGCAGCTAGTCTCAGAATAAAGGAGAGTCCTTTAAAAACGAAAATATTGGCCGTGCGTGGTGGCTCACACCTGTAATCTCAGTACTTTGGGAGGCCAAGGCGGGCAGATCACCTGAGGTCAGGAGTTCCAGTCCAGCCTGGCCAACATGGTGAAACCCCATCTCTACTAAAAATACAAAAATTAGCTGGGTGTCGTGGTGGGCACCTGTAATCCCAGCTACTCGGGAGGCTGAGGCAGGAGAATTGCTTGAATCCAGGAGGCGGAGTTCGCAGTGAGTGGAGATCGTACCACTGCACTCTAGCCTGGGCAACAGAGTGAGACTCCATCTCAAAAAAAAAAAATAAAAATAAAAAAATAAAAGAAAATATTTTGTTTTGTAAAAACCTCACTACTTTGTCCACACTTTTCTCAATTCACCGAGTATTCATGAAAATTTCAGTGTGAACCAGGATTTGCACCCACTGGGTAAGGAAAGAGTCTTGGGTCCAAGAAGCTGAATTCTAACCTTGTCTCTGCCACTAAGTAGTGGCACATCCTTTACTAACACTCTACCTCTCTCTGGTTTACTTTAAGAGCTCATGAACCAACCTAATGGTATATAACAAAGAACAGGGCCAAGAGGGGAGATTTTCCAGGTCCTTGGAGGAGAATGGCAGCCTTTTCCCAAACAGGGAACCATTAAAGCAATCCATGAGCACTTAGCATTAATACCCCAGTTCAAGAACCTGAGTTTTGAGCAAGAGCACTAGGCAGAATAGGGAAAACAGGGCTGCAGTCCTCTCTCTACCATTAACCAGCAGCCAGGGAACAGGGCAAGACCTTTAGACTCCCTGGGCCAATCTGCCAACAGAAGACTCAGACCAGATGCGGTCTCATCTAATCCAACCTCCTCATAGATGCCCTCTGAGACTCTGCACCTGTGGGCACAGGCCAGGAATGCCTCCCCACTACCAAGTTAAAATCCTACTCATTTAAAAAAATTCCTGTTCAAATGTCACCTGCTTTGTCCGGCCTACCTGGTCACTCCCTCTACATTCTACAGATAACCTATATTAGAGCCCTCACCACGCTGGAGTGTAATCATCTGTTTATGTGTCTTGTCTCCCAGACTAGACTCTCAGCTTCTCAAGGGTGTCGTTCTTGCCTCACTGGAATTTGTACACCTTGCCCCGGAACAGTGCCTAGCACCTACAGGCGCTCAAAGAATAGAATAAAAGCATTAACCAATCCCTAATGTCATCCCCCAGCTCTAAAATGCTAGGCTTGATATTTTGAAGTGCAAATGAGACAATGGATGTAAAAATTCTTTTATTTAGTCGTTTAATAATGTGCATAGTACGTACCAGTCACTGTGACTGGTGCTGTAGACATCAAGATTGTAAAACACAATCCCTGCCCTGCTGGGACCCCACAACTATGAAAGCGTGTAAACAGTATTTCAAGGGCAGCGTTAGAGCCTGGTTCCACTTCCCTCACTGACTTCCTTGCAGCTGCAGCTCTCTGCCTCATTCCCCATGAGCCCTCATTCTGTCCTCAAGCTGCGACCTTTGTCCCAGTCGGCAAAAGTGCAAAATTCTGAAGCAACCACCCGAGCCTGTCGCGGACAACAAAGCCTGCAGTCCCACGCCCCACTACCCGGAACCCCTCCCCTGCTCCCGCGAATGTAAGAGTCCGTCTGCACCAAAGGGGATCCCCCCTGCCCAGTGAGCCGCGGTACAGTCCCTCCGAGCGCCACCCCGGGGGAAGCCAGGCCGTTACTTGCCGACGCCCCCGCTTTCTAAACGGACCCTCGGGCCCGCTCGGGGAGCACAGGGTGTACCTGCGCGGCCCGCTGCTCCTTCCAGTGCTTCATCTGGTCGCTGGCGGGATCCCGGCTGTCAGCCATGGCGTGCGGTTGGCTGTGCGGAACACTGCAGGAGGCCTCGGCTCGTGGGTCTCCACCCTCAGCAGGCAAGCGTGCCTGTTGCCCCGCGGCCGCGGCGACTTCAGGCTCAGCCAATCAGCACCACCCCCCCTCGTCCCGCCCCCTCGGGAGGACTGCCTTCTGATTGGCTGCTCGGCGCTAGGCCCGTCAAGATTGGAAGCCCAGTGGGCGCGGAGCAGGGCTCCCCGAGGGAGGCGGTGCCCGAGGACGCGGAGATACGCAGGAGGGTGCGGAAAGGAGGGGTCCCGCGCTGGCCGGGCAATTGGAGAGCCTCGCCGCCCCGCCGGCCCCGGGTGCCCCGGATAGCCCAACTCAGGGCGGGGCTCCCGGTTATCAGCGTCCTTCAGGCCGCCCTGGGACGCGGCCGTTGGTGGCCTGCCAGTTTTGCAGGCGGAATACTTAGACCCTGCTGGGTGGGGCCTTGCGCTCTGTAACTATGCTTTCTCAGCTCTTAAAATGTCAGCAATCCTGGGTTAAATTACTCTGTACAAAATTAAATTTTGCCATACGCTAATGTAAGTATTATTTGCAGCCAAAGGATGGATGGGTGCTTTTCTTTTTCTCTCTTAGCTCTTCTTAACTTATTCGTGGATTATCACTTACTAGACTAGTATACTAATTATTTAATATAAAAACACTCTGAAACGTTTATCTCCGTACAGATGGGTGTTGATTTCCTCCTTTACCAGAGAAAAACAACTTAACTTAGATGGGAAAAATGTATTCCCTTGTGATGGGAAAAATGTACTCAACTCCGGTACACTGCGAAATTGGCTTCTTTAAACACTGGAGAAATCTGCTTCCCCAAATTTTACTCCTAGGTGAGCAGGAATTTTGAAAAGCTTTGTGTCTTTAAAAAGCTATGTTGAAGAGTAAAATACTTAGTAATGTTTAGTACAATATCCAGTAAGTTACTAACTAGTTTGTCATTGTAATCAAAGAGTTCGAATGATTTCTACACCTCCTCAGGTGCTAGGATTTATCTTTAAGCACCTTAATATATATAGATAGTATATACCATCATCTTCAAATTAAAAGTTATCAGCGTTTGATTTTTTCCAGTACAACTACATATAATGGGTGGATATATAATAGTGGAAACTTCACATGTTGTTCTTGATCTTACAAAAGTATGATAAGAATCTTGGGCATAAAAGTGGAACTTTAGCAGTTCGTTGGAAAAGAAAGCCACAAATTGATCTTTAGCACCCTATACTTTTCCTATATTAAAAACAATTGTAAAGATGCTGTTGGCTGTGTAATTTGATGTCTTTTTCTACCTGCCCGATCCATACTGTCAAGACTATAAACTCCATGTGAGTCGGAATCCTCCCATCCATAATTTATTGAGCGCTTACTGTATGCCAGGGACTATTCTAAGCTTTTTGTATATTTGCTTAGTTAACCCTCCCAACAACCCTATGAGTTAGATACTAATATTATCTTCATTTTACAGATTAGGAAATAGAGGTATAGGGAGGTTAAATAACTTGCTCAAAGTTACGCAGTTATTAAGGGATAGAGTCAGGATTCTAGCTTCAGCTGTTCATCTCCAAAGTCCACAGTTTGTTGAATAAATAAATGTTGAAATAATCGAGCAAATCATCTTCTTAACTAACCAACACAAATATCAACAAGATAAATAAGAGACCTGGAGTCACATGTTAACCTTTGTTCATTATATAAATACTGTCCAGCATGTTTTTTTTCCTTTGTTTTTGTTACTATGGATTTGGATTCCTAAAGAATTATTTCTAGAGAAAGAAATGGAGAAACAAGACTGGTTTCTGATCTTGTCATATCTTGTATTTTAAAATAAAGGGCAGGCTTACAAGTAATGACAATAAATTTATAATGTTACATAGGGGGCTCACGCCTGTAATCCCAGCACTTTGGGAGGCCAAGGCAGGCGGATCACTTGTGGCCAGAAGTTCGAGACCAGCCTGGCCAACATGGCGAAACTCCGCCTCTACTAAAAATACAAAAATTAGCTGGGCGTGGTGGCACATGCCTGTAGTCTCAGCTACTCAGGTGGCTGAGGCGAGAGAATCGCTTGAACCCAAGAGGCGGAGGTTGCAGTGAGCCAAGATCGTCCCGCTGCACTCCAGCCTGGGTGACAGAGTGAGGCTCCATCTCAAAAAAATTAAAAATTAAAAAAAGTCACATATTAGGTGAAAGTTCCATCGACTATAATTACAGTTTAAATGAAAACACTTCTAAAAATCAGCCCTAGTTAAAAAATACTTGAAACCAAACCTGTTTGACTCCTAAAGGTAATTGCAAGTGATTGGTTAGGTAAATAAATTGGGTTCTAGGTTTTAATATTTTAGTCATATGAATTCATGAGTATTTTTATTGATAAAAATAAAAATGTTATTCAAAACATGCTGTTCTCTGAACTCAATTTTCAGAACTCAATGAAAATAAAATATACTGGCACAAGACATACTGTTATTAATCCTGATATCACCAAATTTGAAACCAAGCTTACAAAGTAGACCATACAACAAATGTTCAAGAAAAATGTTTGAGTACTCAGCTAGGAATCTTTATAGACAAATTTTATTTCATCAGTATTGCAAGAAAAGAATGGAGAGAATGAACATTATGTTTTGTTGGATGAGAGGCATACAAAACAGCACAAGGGGTAATTACTCTGTTCTGATTCCACCCATCCTCAGAGAGGCTGAGAATGTTTTACATATTTCAGTTTCATTCTCTTCACAGTGGCCTTGTGAGGTAAATTCAGAGTTAGACAAAAAGGAAGAGAAAAGAACACAACAAGAAAAAAAAGAGAGTTACAATTCAGTATTGGCTGTTGGCTTTAAGAGAAGAGAATAAACATCACCACAGCTCCATGACTGCTATTCACTGTGGAACAGGCTTGAGCAAGCAAGAGAAGAAGGTAGGATTTGCTTTGAAAAGTAGCAGTGGTGTTACATGCAGTAGCAGCACATACCTTCTGCTCTGCCTATTTGGCTGCACCATATCTTTCCCGCTTTAATATGAATAATTGCTTACTTGGGGGGAGGCAACCCAGATGTCGCCTGGTATCTGGGGATGGCCATAGCATGAGCTATCCTGAGAAGAACATGAATGTGCCTTTTTCCGCCTTGGCCTTACGTGCCATGCTACTGATCTGGTGTTTGCAAAAAAAGGAAACATAGGCCAGGCCTGGTGGCTCACGCCTGTAATCCCAGCACTTTGGGAGGACAAGGCGGGTGGATCACCTGAGGTCAGGAGTTCAAGACCAGCCTGGTCAACATGGCGAAACCCTGTCTCTACTAAAAATACAAAAATTAGCTGGGCATGGTGGCGCTTGCCTGTAGTCCCAGCTACATGTGAGGCTGAGGCAGGAGAATCACTTGAACCCAGGAGGCAGAGGTTGCAGTGAGCCAGGGTCATGCCACTGTACTCCAGCCTGGGTGACAGAGCAAGACTCCGTCTCAAAAACAAAACAAAAAACAGAGGAAACATAGAAATAATAATTGGGAATTTGTTTTTACCTTCACTTTTTTTTTTTTTTTTTTTTTTTTTTGAGACGGTGTCTCTCTCTGTCACCCAGGCTAGAGTGCAGTGGCGCGATCTTGGCTCACTGCAAGCTCTGCCTCCTGGGTTCATGCCATTCTCCTGCCTCAGCCTCCCTAGTAGCTGGGACTACAGGCCCCCCGCCACCACACCCGGCTAATTTTTTTGTGTTTTTAGTAGAGACGGGGTTTCACCGTGTTAGCCAGGATGGTCTCGATCTCCTGACCTCGTGATCCACCCACCTCGGCCTCCCAAAGTGCTGGGATTACAGGCGTGAGCCACCTCGCCCAGCCCTTAACTTATTTTTTATACTTACTAATGGAGGCTTGGAAAATGCAGGATAAAATATCAGACAAACAATCATTCAAAGATTATGATAAACAGGTAACATTTTTACCAATATTTTTTCTCTTATATGTATGTAAAGGAGTATGTGTGTGTGTGTGTGTGTGAGAGAGAGAGAGAGAGAGAAGAGAGCTTTACAATGGATCCTACAGAATACGTAATCTTATATCCTGTTTTTTCCACCTAACATTATCAGATAAAACTTTTTGCAAGTCATTAAATCTTCTTCCAAAATGTGATATTTTTCTCCTATGGCTACACAGTTTGCAATCAAAGGACTATTCCTTTATTTACATACTCCTTTACTGAGAACATTTAAATTGTTTTCTTCTGTAACAGTACAGTGACATCCTTCCTCTACATTTGTATTTATTTCCTTAGGACCTATTTTCAGAGGTCATTTTTGGTTCAAGTCATTTGAACGTTTTAACCTTCTTGTGACATATCGTTGATTGTTTTCTGCAATGCTTGAGCTAGTTTATACTCTCACTGGCACTAAGAGTGTGGATTGGAAGTGTGATTTTCAAGATAGGTGAATATCTGGATTCTGGATGTTCATCAATTGCATATTTCATCACATTCTTCTGAGGGAGAAGGCCTCTCGTGTTATGTTCAGCCATAACCACTACCCCATGGGAGTCATCCAATATACTGAATGTCTGCTGTGTCCTGGGCCCCCTGCCTATTGGGCTGTGGGAGTACAGCAGCAAAGGACATGGACATAAACAAATAATCAGGCAATAACACGGGGAAAAAGTGCTGAGAGAAGGGAAGGCCAGCTGTTGTTAGGATTACCTAAGAAGGTCGCCTAACCTGAACCTACTAAGTCATGGAGGCTTTGAGTAAACCTGAAAAACTGAATGGGTGTTAGGTGTGGTGTCAGGAGTAAGCATTATATGATCCACCCTGCTACCGCAGAAATCCAAACAGATTGTTAACCACTTTTCCCTAAAAGTCTGACTTCATTCATGGTGATATGGAGAGGGCTTGAGTAGGACTCAGTAGCAAGCAAGTATTTACAACAAGTGTTGAGCCTTTTTCAAGTTTGTGCAGGTCCACTGGCCTCTGAACCTGACTTTGACTAGCTTAAGCTCCTGCGGCTCACCCACATTCCCTCCTTGCCTCTGGGCTCCTGCAAGGCCTGGGTCAACCAGTCATGTTTAACTACTGGGATTGACATGCTTGGATTGAAGTTATTTTCCAGTGCTGCTGTCTTAGAGGTATTTTGCTTGCCTCCCTTGTTTATGCTTTAAATGTTGCACCTAGGCTTGACCTTGGGTTTAAGTCTGTTTGCAGAAAACCAGACATGGGTTCTTGCACTCTGACAATAAAAATAAAAAGCCAAACCTCATAGACAATCAACACATTCATTATGGACTGAGAGCACACACAATTGTGCATCTGTGGAGAAATGAATAGTTATAAAGTGTACATGTTTGGGTGGAACCATTGGTCATAGCTAGGAATGGTCAACTAGGAATGGAACAGGCGTCTCTCTTCTCCCTTTCTTTCCCATAAACCCAGATCATTATCTAGTAGGGCCCAAGAGATAAAATAGCATGGGACATGGTTAACAGCCCCAGCGCTAGCATCAGAGCACTTGGGGTCAAATCCCACCATGGCCATTTACAAACTGTGTGAACTTGGGCAAGTCACTTAATTTTTCTAAGCTACCATGTTGCTTTTGTAAAATGGAGATAGTAACGCCTACTATATTAGGTATCATCCAAGCTGCTATAACAAAAAGAGCCTCCCAAAAAACCGACAAAATAGCATAGACAAGATCAAAGCTTATTTCTCTCACAATAAAGCATTTCGGACCTAAATGGTACAGGGCTGGTTAGGCAACTCTGCCATCCTCAATACACAGCTTCCATCTCTGAGTCCAGCGTAGCTGCTCACTTGATCATAACTGCATGCCAGCCAGTGGGAAGGGGGACAAAGGAGCAAAGGGAGTCCATGTCCTTTCCTTTTTAGGGCACAATTTGGAAATAGCACACTTTATATCTACTCACATTCCATTGGCCAGAATTTAGTCACGTGGTTATGCCTAGCTATACAGGAAACCAGGAAATGTAGTCACTGGCTGGGTGGCCATGGGCTTGACAAAACTCAGGCATTCTATTATAAAAGAAAGGGGAAATGAATATCGGTGGCTCATCAGCAGCACTGGCCACACTGACCTCCAAGGGTTATTGGAGGATTAGGGAAGATTATATGAACCATATGAGTTAGTTATCTGTATTATCTGATTATTAGTATTTCTATTTATTCTGGAGTGCCATGTAGCTCTTGTATGAGTTGCAACGCTGTTCAGAAAATACAGCAAACTTTGTTGTACGATATCCTATTATACTCATCCTTGTGGGATGTGCTGTAGTTAAGAGACTGCCTCTGGACACTGAAGTTTGGGTCCGAGGTCACATTATGACCAACAAAGGCCAACCACTGCCCTAAACCAAACCTTCCTATCCCACAAAACCATCCTTTCAAAACATATTTTGTTTAATTAACAAACAATATTGCTCCTACCATGTCTAGGCTCTATACTAAGGGATTTTCCAATATTAACCCATCTAATCCTTATAACAATCCTACAAGGGGGAATGAACTCTTACTACCTTGACTTTACATCTGAGCTCACTAAGGTACAGAAAGGTTAAGTAACCTCCCGAAGTTATCCAGATAGTTTGCAATGGGGCCAGGATTCGAACTAGACAGTGTGGCTCTGGAGATCACATCTCCACTCCTCCATTGTTCTGCCTGTGACAAAGTGGGCAGGAATACACGAAGATCTGGAGTGAGTGTTCTACATTCTTAGAATTCAACTCCAGCATTGCATTACCCTCTGCCCACCTGAAGACCCAGTGTTATGGGAAGCACCCTGAGTAAAGCAGTTGTGAAATCCATGTTTTGTATCCGCGTAGTTGAGAAGAACTACAGGAAAATGACATTCTTCTCAGCCTTTAAAAGACAAAAAATGGGAAGTGGTTATGGATTTGTAATATAAGAGCATGACAGGCCTAGAGAGCCACATGGGATTGAGGAACAGCCAAAGGCAGGAAAGAGAGTGCCGGAAAAAAGGCAGCTTGCAGAGCAGCAAGGATGAAGAAGGAAGAGAAAGATCTCTAGCTGCCTCTCCTTCCTGACAGCAAAGGGCAGGTAGAGACTTAGCTAAACAAGTCCATTCAAGGAATCATTTTCCACCAAGCAAGAGGACTTGTTGACCTGTATCATCTTACATGCAGCTCCTGTTCCAGGATATGTGGACATAAACAGATTCAGTTCTGAGACACTGTGACATGAAGCAAAGTTCTCCTTGTGTCAAATGTCGAAAGCAATTGCTCCAGGCAACCTGAAAATGAAGATCTATTTACTTCTTTTTTTTTAACTGAGAAAATAAAGAGAAACGTTATTTTATTTCCTTGTTTGTCCTCTATATCAATTCTGAAACAAATAAATCATGTTTGTGCCTACCTGACTCATCAGTGGGAACTGAATTTGCATTGATTCCAGAAAGACCAAACAAAGGACAGTCTCAATCTGCAGTGACATGATCCCATTTGTGACATTTAATGCAGTTCATATTTCTAACCTGAATATCAAAGGGCTAATTTTTTTTTGTTTATGTAATCTTTGGCATATTTTTCTCATGGAGCATCTTTCTGCCATTTAAATTTGTCTTCATTCTCTCCTGTTTTCTTTTTTCTCTGTTTCCTTTTTTAGCTCCTGGTGGGGCCTCACAAATGAAATTAAGGCCATTCTTTACACATTCATCTCCCATAAGCAATCTATTTTCATATGATTCTTGTTCTTTAAGATACTGCTGCCTCCATTCTTCTTGTTTCTTCTTATCATATATTTTCTGTTCTGCCGTTCATACTTTTTTTTTTTTTTGAAATAAAAGTCTGACTCTTTCACCCAAGCTGGAGTGCAGTGGCGCCATCTCCGCCCACTGCAACCTCTGTTTCTCGGGTTCAAGTGATTCTCCTGTCTAGCCTCCCCACTAGCTGGGACCACAGACACACAGCTAATTTTTGTATTTTTATAAGAGAGGAGGTTTCGTCATGTTGGCCAGGCTGGTCTCGAACTCCTGACCTCAAGTGATCCGCCCGCCTCAGCCTCCCAAAGTGTGGGATCACAGGCATGAGCCACCGCACCCGGCCCATTCATACTTTTTTGATACTGGATTTGGAGGCAAGATGAACATCCTTCTTGCACATGACGTTGTCAAAGGATTTCCCCATCCTTGAGCCAGAGCTGGGGAAAGCAGTGGCTAGCTCTGTAAGCAACATAAACGAACCACTTAGCAAGCACTAGCTTAATTCTCTGAAACTTTGTACTGGGATTTCATTTTTCCCAATCCCATCCCACCCAATATTCTAAACGTCAATGAATAACAATCACCGTTGCGTTTCTCTTGTCTGGCTGGCCCCTGAGGTGTGAAACAACTTACTCGAAGGGCAAATTATAGATGATACAATATTAGAATTTGTATTATCTTTCTCTTAATGCCCTTTAAAACTCTGCATCCTCAAAAGAAGCCAGAAGCCACATGGCTCAGCTTGGGGGCCTGTAGTTTACCATGTTGTCTTCTCAGGAAGACCTTCCTTGACCACCTCTTTTAACCTTATAGCTTCCTCTGGCACTTCCTGTCATGGCTTCCCTGCTTTATGTTTTCTCCATGACCCTTCTCCCTTTTAACATACTATATAACCAGTTTCATTTGTTTATTGTGTATTTCTCCTACTAGAATAGAAGCCCATGAGGATTGGTGGGTTTTGTTTCTGGTTTTGTGTTTTCTGCTTATTCTTAGCACCTGCAACAGTTTTCTGGCACCCAGGAGGTGTTAAATCAGTATTTGACTAAATGAATGAACAAGCAAGTGAATTAATAGATGAGGTAATACCAGGATAAACCATGTTACAAATAACCAGAGTAAGTGACAATTTGCCTTGAGGGATTTGAGAGAGAATTTGATCAGCTCCCTGGCTCAAATACAGATACCCTCCCATTTCATTTTTAAATATATTTTCCTTTAGGACTTGAGTACTTTCCCATATTCTCAAAAAGAGTCCTCTTTTAAGAAATAGATATATTGCCAGGTGCAGTGGCTCATGCCTGTAATCCTAGCACTTTGGGAGGCTGAGGCGGGCGGATCACCTGAGGTCAGGAGTTCAAGACCAGCCTGACCAACATGGAGAAACCTCATCTCTACTAAAAGTACAAAATTAGCCAGGCATGGTGATATGCACCTGTAATCCCTGCTACTCGGGAGGCTGAGGCAGGAGAATCACTTGAACCAGGGAGGTGGGGGTTGCAGTGAGCCAAGATCATGCCATTGCACTCCAGCCTGGGCAACAAGAGTGAAACTCTGTCTCAAAAAAAAAAAAAAAAAAAAATAGATATATTACCCCCATTATGAACCTTCTGACATGGTACACCAGGAAGGACTCAACATCGCTTCTGTGGCATTCCTATCAAAAATGCATACTCTGAATCTAATCATGAGGAAACGTGAGACAAACTCCAACTGAGGAACAGTCTACTGGCCTTTTCAAAATATCAGGATCATGAAAATTAAGGACTAAAGAACTGTTCCAGTTTAAAGAAGACTAAGGAGACATGCCAACTAAGTATAAAGAGTGTTCCTGGATTGGGTCTTGGAACAGATGGAAAAGACTTCAGAAACATTATGGAGACAATTTATGAGATTTAATATGGGCCATAAACTTAATATGAATAAGAATATTGTATCAATGCTAAATTTCCTTGTTTTGATCATTAGACTGCGGTTATGTAATCTCTTACATCAGAGATTTCTTTTGTGTCTTAGAAAATACATATTGAAGTATTTAGTGGTAAAGAGGCATGATGTCTGCAACTTACTCTCAAATGGGCCAGAAAAAAATATACATCATATATATTCATATACACATGTAAGTAAAGAGAGCAAGCACATGACAAAACAAATAGAGCAAAATCTGGGTAAAGGATAAACTGGAGTTACTTGTACTGTTTTTGTAACTTTCTGCAACTTAGTATTATATCAAAGTAAAAATTTACAAATAAGTATACATCTATTCCTAGGATGAGTCATACATGAGCATCTCAGGTAATAACCTTCATTACAAGTTATTCAGTAGCTGAGAGCAAGAATTGGGCACTCTCACTTTTGTTACTTCTTCACCCCAACCTGAGGACCCTCACAGGAAGATGAGGAAGAAGTGGAAGATCTTAAATTCAAACTTCACCTACATCACTGTTTTGCCTTGGACCCAGTGACTTTTGCAGAAACAAATTGAGACACAGAGAAGTTAAATAGACCAAAAGATAGAAATACGGGTTAGGGCCAGGCACGGTGGCTCACACCTGTAATCCTAGCACTTTGGGAGGCCAAGGCAGGTGGATTGCCTGAGCTCAGGAGTTTGAGACCAGCCTGGGCAACATGGCGAAATTCTGTCTCTACTAAAAATACAAAATATTAGCCGGGCATGGCGGTGCATGCCTGTAATCCCAGCTACTCAGGAGGCTGAGGCAGGAGAATCTCTTGAACCTGGGAGGCAGAGGTTGCAGTGAGCCAAGATCGTGCCACTGCACTCCAGCTTGGGTGACACAGCAAGACTCCTGTTTTAAAAAAGAAAGAAAGAAAGAAATACAGCTTGGGGTGGCAACTCACACCTGTAAGTCCAGACCTCTGGAAGGTTGAAGCAGGAGGATCTCTTGAACCCAGGAGTTTGAGACCAGCCTGGGCAACATAGTGAGACCTCATCTTTACAAAAAAAATTAAAAATTAGCTGGGCATGGTGGTGCACACCTAGAGTACCAGCTACTCAGGAGGTTGAGGTGGGAAGATCTGTTGAGCCCAGGAGGTGGAGGTTGATCAGTCCACTGATGATAGCTCACTGCACTCCAACCTGGGCAAGACAGCAAGACCCTGTCTCAATAAATAAATGAGTTAAAAAGTAGGAATATATAAACAGTTAACCAGACAGGCTGCACAGAGAAATTACCAAATTATTTTCTTAACCCTTATACATTATGAGATTTAGTGTGTTAATACTTATAAAACCCTGAGGTCATCTGACAAAATGCACTCTAAACTTGCCTTTTATTATCCTGAGATAAGGAATTACTTGACAATGAACATCATTTCTGACTTTTTTATGACAGTATAATTGGTTGACATTAGTTTAATAAATATCAGTTACAATTTTCAAAATAGGCCCTGATTTTATGGCTGCCTTTGGTGATGTTTGGAACACGCCATCTCTTGCGCTATTAAGTTTACAGATTATTCTGTGTATTGTTCTGTTAGCAAGAACCCTAACAACACAAGTCTTGATGTCTGAAGTTAAGTGGAAGAAAGCACCCTATCTTATAACAACTTGCATTCCTCAAACATCTGAGCTTCTGTTATTTGAGTGTCCTCAGTAATCATCAACCCTAAAGTAACCTTTGAGCAAGGGAAAGCAGGGTGTTAGAAAGGAGCTGGGGCAGCTGAAGCCCACAACAACAACAAAAAAAAGATGCCAAAAGTGCCAGTCATCAAAACTCTTGAGTGCTGTAATGAACCCTCCAGGGAGCATTATAGTTGGGAGAATGATTCAGCAGTGGCTGACCCTAGGCTACATGGACAGATTCAACGTAAGTTTATGGTCAAAAGCATTGCACTGGCTGGGGGCAGAGGAGGTGTGTGGTTTGTAACAGAAAAAGGCATTTGTCCTCCTTACATCATATTACCCTGTGTTATTACTCTCTGCCCCTCTCAAACATATCAACACGAAAGCTCTGTGACCTAAAGATGAAAAGAAATCATTTGTAAAGGTCAAACATTTATGTGTTATGAAACACAAAAGTCTATGAAATCCACCGCATACATTGTGAAACCAAAGTCAAGGTTCTATTTGTTCTGTGCCAGTTCAGTGTAGGAAGAAAAAGAAGTGATGAGGCATATTTTTAAAGAAAAAAACTTAAAAAAAAAATGGACAAAATTATGACTGCAGACACGTGAAGAGTCCTATCTACACCCTGTCAGATGGTCCAGACACTCCACTCCCAACCATTTAGCCACACTTTGCATCTGTTTATGGCTACATCTAGGAAATCAAAAGCAGATGACAACATCATCACTGCAGCCAACGTGTGTAGCAAATATTCCTTCTCTCCAAAGGCTTAGAAATTTGTGAACGTGGAGCCAGGAAGACGGAATCATAATTAAATGCAGATGTGCTATCCTTTTATACTATTATGCACCTAAAAGAAAGAATGACCTGGAGCGCAAAACCAGTGTCTGCCTGAGAGAGCCCCAAATGGCACAGTGGGGCTAAGGACAGATTTCACTGTGGGGACCTGGCTGTGAAGGAAGGCCTAGAAGGAAACTAAAGAGATAAACATTGAGATTAGAGAGTCTGCCTTCATCAGTTTAAAAAAAGAAGAAACAAAGATATTAGAGAAAACTCATATTGATCAAGACTAGATCTCAGCTCTGAAATTCTGAGGAAATTACTGTTTGTCTAGAATAAAAGGAGGGAATTTGCAAAATCCA
The DNA here is from genome assembly GCF_028878055.3 of Symphalangus syndactylus. Taxonomy (NCBI): domain Eukaryota; kingdom Metazoa; phylum Chordata; class Mammalia; order Primates; family Hylobatidae; genus Symphalangus; species Symphalangus syndactylus. The sequence continues at coordinate 21,873,675 of NC_072428.2, forward strand.
AAGAATAGTGGATAAGGCATGGATTAAAATAGCTTCAGGCCAGGCACAGTGGCTCACTCCTGTAATCCCAACACTTTGGGAGGCTGAAGCCAGAGGATCGCTTGAGCCCAGGAGTTTGAGACCAGCCTGGGCAACATAGTGAGACCCTGTCTCTTAAAAAAAAAATTAAAAATTAGCTGAGCATCATTGCACGCGCCTGTAGTCCCAGTTACTCCGGAGGCTAAGGTGGGAGGATTGCTTGAGCCTAGGAGGTTGAGGCTGCCGTGAGCTGTGATTGTGCCACTACACTCCAGCCTGGGTGACAGAGTGAGACCCTGTCTCAAAAACAACAAATAAACAAAAAATAGCAGCTTCAGTAGAAGCACATTTATCCAGAGATGGAGGGAAGGAGGCCTGGCTACAAGAACCCTTCATGCTCAACTGGCAAATTCAGCTTTGATTGTAAAGTATAAAAGGAAGTATTTTTAGAGCAACACTTACTCAGGAAACAGTAAAACTGAACATTGTGTTTCATCGTAACTGGCTCGAACCTGCTGTGGCTGATTAGGACCATAAATTTTGAGTGATTCAGGTATGCCAGACCCTCAAAGAATCTAACTGAAAACTGTTTATTGACCAATGAACCACAGGACTTGTTTCAACCAACATACAGGCCTGTGGACTCTTTCCTCTCTATCCACAGTGCTAGTTTTCAATCCTTAATTTGTGGCCATTAACAACCCCTGATTTTTCCCCCCTCAGCAAAACTACTCAATAGACTTTTTTCTCTAAAATATGTTCCATTGTCTGGCAAGTTTTAAAAAAAACACTTGATTTTCTTTTAAGCACTGAGGATCTCTCTCTCTCTCTCTCTCTCTCTCTCTATATATATATATATATATATATATTATTTTTTCAATAGCTTTAGGGGTACAAGTGGTTTTTGGTTTCATGGATGAATTCTATAGTGGTGAAGTCTGAATTTTCAGTGCACCCATCACCCAAGTAGTGTTCTTTGTACCCAATAAGCAGTTTTTCATCCCTCACTTCACTTCCACCCTCCCCCTTCTGAGTCTCAAATGTTCATTATACCACTCTGTATGTCCTTGCATACACATAGCTTAGCTCCCACTTACAAGTGAGAACATGTGGTATTTGGTTTTCCACTCTTGAGTTACTTCACTTAGAATAATGGCCTCCAGTTTCATCCAATTTGCTGCAGACTTTCTTTTGTTCTTTTTTATGACTAAGTAGCATTCCATGGTGTATATAGACCATATTTTCTTTATCCATTCATCAGTTGACGAGCATTTAGGTTGATTCCGTATCTTTGCAATTGTGAATTGTGCTGCAGTAAACATATACATGCATGTATCTTTTTGATTTAATGACTTTTTTTCCTTTGAGTAAATAGCCAGTTGTGGGATTGCCAGATTGAATAGTAGATCTACTTTTAGTTCTTCAAGAAACTTTTATACTGTTTTCTGTAGAGGTTGTATTAATTTACATTCCCACCAGTAGCATATAAGCATTCCCTTTTCACCACATCCATGCCAACATCTATTGTTTTTTGACTTTTTAATAATAGCCATTTTGGCTGGGGTAGGTGATATCTCATTGTGGTTTCAATTTGCATTCCCCTGATGACTGTAATGTTGCACTTTTTAAAAATATGTTTGTTGACCATTTGTATATCTTCTTTTGAGAAATGTCTATTCATGTTCTTTGCCCACTTTTTGATGGGATTATTTGCTTTTTTCTTGCGGATTTGTTTGAATTCCTTGTCGATTCTGGATATAAATCCTTTGTTGGATGCATGGTTTGCAACTATTTTCTCCCATTCTGTGGATTGTGTGTTTACTCTGATTATTATTATTATTATTATTATTGCTGTACAGAAGCTTTTTCATTTTTGTTGCATTTGCTTTTGGGATCGGTCATAAACTTTTAATGTAGACCGATGTCCAGAAGAGTTTTTTCAAGGTTTTCTTCCAGAATTTTTATGGTTTCAGGTCTTAGATTTAAAGATCTTAATCAAATATCTTTTTTAAAAAAAGAGGAACGTGAACAAGAAAGATAAAGGATGACACGTGTAAAAAGCTACAGGTGACTCTAGCCCCTAAAAGCTGTACAAAGAAGGGTAGAGTTTGGAAAGTGCCAGCTAATGCTTCCCCATACCAGGTGTGAAGCAAGGACAATGGAAGGGATGTGAGTACACAGGGATCATTAAGAGATATGTGGCCTCTTTGGATGTAATTCCTGGAGTCCCAGCCACCACTACTGGCCCCTACCTCCATCCCAATGCTTTGGATTTCCTGGTTACAACAGCAGCGGGAAAACTGAAAATCCATTCTTTTTTTTTTTTTTTTTTTGAGATGGTGTCTTACTCTGTCGCCCAGGCTGAAGTACAGTGACACCATCTTGGCTCACTGCAACCTCCACCTCCAGATTCGAGTGATTCTCATGCGTCAGCGTCCCATGTAGCTGGGATTACAGGCACCCACCCCCCACGCTCAGCTAATTTTTGTATTTTTAGTGGAGACAGGGCTTCACCATGTTAGCCAGGCTGGTCTCAAACTCCTGACCTCAGGTGATCCACCCACCTCGGCCTCCCAAAGTGCTGGGATTACAGGCGTGCCTGGCCTGAAAAGCCATTCTTGCAAGAGCCGTTGGTTCGACTCTTCACTTGGAGTCCAAGTTTCTACTGCCAGGGGCACCAGCACATCCTGGCATCTCTCCTAATACCACACCATCGTCACCATGGCAACTGTTGCCTCCTCTCATTTAGTTGCCATCACCTCCACAAGCTTTCATTGCACCAGTGAGGTACCTCTCCCAATCATGTTGATGTGCCCACAATACAGGGAGACCAACCATCCTGGTTTACCTGGGACAGAGGGGTTTCCTGGGATGTGGGACTTTCAGTGTTAAAATGGGAAAAGTCCCTGGCAAATCAGGATAGTTGGTCACTTTACCACCATAGTTGCCACAACTGCCACCGCCACTGACTGTGTCTTTGAAGTCGAGGTGGGAAGAGTGGAGCATACTTCTGTCCTATGAAAAAGTGCTAGGGCAGCTTTTGCTTCCACCTTGAGTGCCCTGCCAGGCCCTCAGGGGAAATTCACACATCTCCATTTCCTTGAATGGAATCGTGCAACCCTAGGAGGCTGCACTGCCTTCCCTCAGGCCATTTCTCGGTGACAGCTGTGTCCACCCCACTGTCACCCCAGCGATTTTGGCTCCAGGCTGAATCTGCCCATCTTTCCCGCTCCCTTATCTCTGAGGAGGACCTTCACCACACAACCTGAGGAAGGCAAACTGGACTTAAAACTTACTGCAATTGTCTATACGTGTGCACCAATACAATCCATAGAATACTCACGATTTTTAACCGTAAAATCTGCTCAAGTGTTATGCTAAATGCTAAAGGGTGGAGAAATAATACTTTCAGATAGTTTTTTTCAAAAGAAAGAAATGAAATCTTTAAAAGAGAAATTTGTTAATCTCACCAAAAGCCTCTTTTTTAAAAAATTGAAATGATACTAATATGCTGTTTTTTATAAAGCCATATATATTCACTTCAAGTGCTTTAGAAAATAGAGAAAATCATATAAATTTAACCTCCCAAAATCACCCCCAAATTTTACCATCCCAAGATAACCATTGTTAATGTTTTTTCACAATTTGATATATACTCTTCTAGTTTTATCTATGAATGTTTATGCACTTAAATATAGAAGGCTTTAAATAAAATGAGATCATATATATTATTTACAAATATTACATATATACATACTATATAACTTGTGCTTCTCACTTAATATGTCATAAACATCTTTCCATGTTGACAAAAATCTCCATGATCATTTTTAATGGCTACGTGATATCCCATGTATTCCACAGTATCCCGTGGATGTTTATTCTAGGCCTTCTTAGCTGGAGTAGATAGCAGCAGAAATTCCCCAAGGAAAAGCTTTTAAGAAAGCGTTTTTCTTAAGGGCTGCCTCCACTTCATTGCAGTGTTGACATATCTTAAAAGCCTGCCAAAACTCCAATTCCCACAGTTGTTTACAGAGTAGCCCATAAAATAAGATATCTGGCATCTTTATCAAACGTCACCAAAAAGAGGAAATAGAAAACCCAGCGGCACTCTGGTCTAATAGCCGTGATTCTTGTAAGTAGACTATTCCAGAAAACAAAAACAAAGAGGGGAAAGTAACTGAACTGCCAAACACTGGCAGTGCAATCCAAAGAGGTGAAAAGCAAATTTACACGAGCTGAATAAAGAAACTAGCAATCAGGAAGGAAGCACAGGGGAAATCACAAGAGAAAGCAGAAGAGCAGCCCTTGAGATAAGAAAAGGGAGGCAAACATGAGAAGGGTTCTTCAGAACTTGGAGATCACTGTAGATAACAGCAGAAGCACGGCCCGGCATGGTGGCTCATGCCTGTAATCCCAGCATTTTGGGAGGCCAAGGTGGGCAGATTACCTGAGGTCAAGAGTTCGAGACCCACCTGGCCAACATGGTGAAAACCCATCTCTACTAAAAATACAAAAATTAGCCAGGCATGGTGGCACGTGCCTGTAATCCCAGCTACTCGGAAGGCTGAGGCAGGAGAATCACTTGAACTTGGGAGGCAGAGGTTGCAGTGAGCCGAGATCACGTCACTGCACTCCAGCCTGGGTGACAGAGTGAGACTTCATCTCAAAAAAAAAAAAAAAAAATACAAAGCAGATGCATGAAGAAAGAGAAACAAAGGTATAGGAAACAAATGCAGGAGTGCAGATTAGTACTTAAATGTCTTTTTTGGTCAAGGCTTTTAGTTGTGAAATATTTTATACTTAAAAATTTGAATATGATATAATTTGTATATATGCAATACATACACTTTTTTTTTTTTTTGAGACAGAGTCTCGCTCTTTCACCCAGGCTGGAGTGCAGTGGCGCAGTCTCGGCTCACTGCAAGCTCCGCCTCCCCGGTTCACGCCATTCTCCTGCCTCAGCCTCTCCGAGTAGCTGGGACTACAGGCGCCCGCCACCACGCCCGGCTAATTTTTTTTGTATTTTTAGTAGAGACAGGGTTTCACCGTGGTCTCGATCTTCTGACCTCGTGATCCGCCTGCCTCGGCCTCCCAAAGTGCTGGGATTACAAGCGTGAGCCACCGCGCCCAGCCAATACATACACATATTATAGAGAATAATAAAATCAAACATCTGTGATTCACCACTCAGCCTAAATAGAATCTTACCAATATGGGTAAAACCTTTTGTATATCCTTCCCTGATATTCCCCTTCCTCTCCCTTGCTTTCTTTTATGGTTTAGTCAAACATACATGTTCTATACATAATATACAGGGGGAAGAGTTAGCCTGTTTTTAAACTTTATATAAATGTTATGTGTTCTTTTGTAAACAGAAAACCTGCCTGAACAGAGTCCATCTTTAAGATTTAGAATGTCTGAGTATGTATCATAAGTGGTGGGGGAGGCAAAAGGAAAGTCCCCTTGCATGAAGGCTAAGATGTCTCCTATTAACCACATAAACTGGATGCCCTGTTGGGAGTTGGACGTATATGTATCTTTACATGTCTAGTAAACTCGTAGAAAGGTCTAACACAAATTTTTTTGCAGGGCCCTGAGAATCCTCTTGTGAAATGACTCATTCTAGAAAGAGCATGAGTTGCTGGACCCAGGAATAAAGCCTGAGTTAGGAAGGAGAAGCAGTGATTCTGTGCTGTGCAACCGTTGGGCGCAAGTTTAATTCCAAGGGAGAGACAATGCTATAAAATAAAAGATGGAAGACTTCTTCTCCTATATTCTGTAACACACTGGAGCCCAGGCAACACTGCTATGACACGCTGTCATAACAGATAGCAACATAAAAGGGAGAGAGCCATTCTTCCACACTCTGCCCATGATGGCACCAGTTGGGCCTGGGGTGCACATGGTGCCCAGTGGCGCTGACCAGAAACAATGGGAGGCTCCCTGGGACCCAGAAAAACAAAGTAGCAGCAGTCCTGGCCAGTTTGGATATCACTTTAATATCTTTCCTTGCTGGGATTCTCATAAATATCTGGGAGGAGACTTGGAAGAGGTTTGGACTTCTGTATCTGATGAAGAAGTGAAATTTGGGTATTGATGTCAATGTGGTTCTATTTTCATCCTGAGGTTGGTGAGGTCTGAGGAAATTTCAAGTTACAACCATAATATGTCAGAAGGTAACCTAGAGAATAAGTAAAGTACTGTTTGGGGAATACAGGGCTAATTCAGTTTGCCTGGAACTTAGAATCTATGGAAGTTACTGGAGAAGTTATTGGCGTGAAAGATAGTTTCCTTCAAGGTGCTATGCTACCAACCTGGAAGGCCAGGCTAAGGGGTATGGACTTCAAGACTTATTCAATAGGAAAAGGAGAAGTGCTGAAAATGTTTGAACATACAAAGGCATGCTCAAAACTGTGTTTTAGGAAGATTAATTTTCCAGCAAGATCAAAAAAGATCATAAAATGGAGAGAGAAAATGAAGATCAGAAAACAAGTTCAACCACCTCTAAAAGAGTTCAGGTCAGCCGAAATAAGGGCAGTGGCTATGGGATTGATTCAAGAGCAACTGTGAAGTAGAATTGATGAGGACTTGGCATTACATCAGACACATCACTAAATGATGTTTGCAATCACACAATATACCCATGTAACAAACCTACACGTTTACCCCCTGAATCTTAAATAAAAGTTGAAATTATTTTTAAAAAATAAAGAGCAAATAACTGATTTCATTCACAATGAAAAAAAAGTTTGCAAATAATGATATGCCATGACAAGCTAGTATGTATTAAACTTTCTGAAATTTAATGCAATTGAAATTGAATCCATAATGACACCTGGAAAATCTGGACCTATTAAATCTTCAGTGTTGTCATAACTTGAGTATGAAAGCTCTAAAAGAGAAACACCTTCTTTATATACGTCCAACTTTTTATTTATTTTTATTTATTTAAAAGGAAAAAAAATGTCCTTAAAAGAGAGGTGAAAATATGTCATTTCCAGACCTTCAGATTGCTACACTGGTCACATGAAGAGAAATCTGAAAACTATACACGTGTCTTGTTCTAAACAATCTGGGAAGTCAGACCTCAAGTGTCATTTCTCCAGATTCTATGTGTTGGGGATTGGAGTGGGAGTTCAAATAGGTCCCTAATCACACATCTATGAGACATCTGGGGGTAAGAACTGTGGATTTCATGATATTATAGGCTATGAGATTGTTTTATATACTGGCTGTTAGACCTAGGGCCCTGTGAATAGGCTGAGAGTGAGGGCAAGCCTCAAATCTTCCTGAAAGATGACCACTGGCTCTGTTTTGAGATGGCAGTTTCCCTAGTTCAGAGAAAAGGGATTTATGCATCAATTGAATAAATCATTTTTCAATTAAGTGATTCCAAAAGGAGATGAAGAAAGCAGCCTCTCCAGTAAACTTAATAATTACACCATTCAAGGGTACATCTCTCCTGTTGGAAAGCCATTCCCGAAGATTAACAGAATAGCTGGTGTCCACTTGCTGGGCAGCAGTCCTGTAAGTTGTGTCCCAGGATTATGATGTGGTGAGAAGACCTGCTGTGTAACAAACTGGAGGAGGAGGAGCTCTTCTCATTTCTTTGAACTTGAAGAGTTATAAATAAATGTGTCTTTTAACCATGGGTCTTTTTATTTACTTTTGTTTTTATAGGTAAATATGCTTCTTGTAAAATAGAATACAACAAAATGTAACTACAAAAACTTGCTTCTTATTACCCACCCTCACCCCCAAACTCCTCTCTCTTTCTGTCTTTTCTCTTCTTCTCCTTCTCTCTCTCTCTCTTTTTTTATTTTTTTTTTTTTTGAGATGGAGTCTCACTGAGATGGAGTCTTTTGAGATGGAGTTGCCATTGCCCAGGCTGGAGTGCAGTGGCATGATCTCAGCTCACTGCAACTTCCACCTCCCGGGTTCAAGCAATTCTCCTGCCTCAGCCTCCCCAGTAGCTGGGACTGCAGGCACCCGCCACCATGCCTGGCTAATTTTTGTAATTTTAGTAGAGACGGGGTTTCACCGTGTTGGCCAGGATGGTCTTGATCTCCTGACCTCATGAGCCGCCCGCCTCAGCCTCCCAAAGTGCTGGGATTACAGGTGTGAGCCACCGCGCCCGGCCTGTTTATTATTAATGTATATAGCTCTACCTTGTTCTTTTGAGTTGCCACGTAACATTCTACAGTGTGAACACATCCTATTTTTTTAACCTTTCCATTATTAACAGACATTTAGGTTTTCTCCGGTTTTCACTTTTACAAACAATACTGCCCTGAACATCCTTGCAGGGACAACTTTCTATACTGCTGTAAGTCCTCCTGTAAGACAGATTCCTAGAAATGGAATTGCAAAACTCTCCTCCCTTGTGAACAACACTCCATTCTGATTAATCCACAGGATCCCATACTGGCCAAATGTCAATTGTCCCAGCCTTAAATGTCAGGCATCCAGTAGTTCTCTCCCCACTCTCCCTCCACCTCTTACTTCCTTCCGCATGCTGCCACTAGCTGGTCCCGCTTGAGGCAGCTTGTTTCACAGTCTACTAGTTTTATGTGCAGGGGATCTGGCTAAGCAAAAAGAAGCAAGAATTGGTGCCATAAACATAAAAACAGCTTTCAAAACAATGATCTGAGAAATAGGCTACTGAGAAATAGTAGACAATGAAACAGGTACCTTTAGATCATAAAGTAGACTAAATGGCTTCATATAGTCCTCATTAGCTCTGTGTTGATTCTTTGCCTCATTGCTTCAAGTGCTGAGTACTGGGTAGAAGGAGGAAGTTCTAGATGTTTTGGTAGATTATCTTTTCTAACTGATAAATTTTTTTTAATTGGGCAACTTGTTCCTGATGTTTTCACCAGGAGAAACAGATGGACTGGTACCAAGTATTCACCATAGACACCATACCTCATTTAATCCTCAAAACACTCCTGGGAAGGAGTAGATGATGTAACCGAGGCTCAGCGATGATTAGGTGACTTGCCTGCTATTGAATGAGTCTCAAGATTCTAAAGCAGGTCACCCCTATGCCAAAGCCCATGTTTCTTTCACTATTTGATAAAAGTGTCATAGTCTTAGCCCAGACCACTTTCTCCAGGTAAGTCATCAAACAATCTTTTACTAATGCATCCCCTCCCCAGGATAAGGACGGAACCAAAAGACAGAATAGTATTTTATTTCTGAGTTGGACTCTTGGTCTGTTTTTTGCATTTATTTCTAATAATTATTTGCCATATTTTGGCATCATTGCTATGGTATTTTCTTCCTCATCTTGCTCATATGTGAGTAACTGTCCCAAAATTTTATTTGCTCTGATACAATGTTGGTGACTTCTTTACTTTTGTTTTCTAATGAGCTGATATTAAAATAACAATGGAAGAGAATGTTGAAGTTGTTTGCTCTAGATTTAGGGATTAAATTTTTAATATTCTTAGTAACAGTTTTCTCTAATTACTAGAAAAACACCATACTGGCCATAGAAAGAGCCCCCTAGAGGCTAATTGGCATTTATTTGTTTCTGTTGGAATTCAGATCCCCTCTATAGACAGATAAAAGGATAGAAGATAAGAGGAGTTCAGATTCACAGTCTACAAAGTCATAAAATTTATACTGGCAAAATGTAAGTATATACAAGAAAGATTTAGATACATTTAGGAATGATAGCTCCAACAAGGAACTATAAGGAAGATATTAAGAATTTCTTGGTTATTATACATAAACAGAGACTGACAAGAAAAAGAACAACTACCATATGCTCCCTCCCCTCATAAGTGCCTCTTGGTGAAACTGAGTAGTAATATGATTGATCTGAGACAGAATGGTATTTTTAATGTCCACACGTATTCCCTTTACTGGCTCTGGCATTAAGGTTCTCTCTATCCAGTGATGCAATAGACCGTTGCTGGTTTTGCAACTCTATGCACTCTACATTTTGTAATACCATCCTAATTTTGCTTTGTAGAGTTATTCCGTCCTCTACTCTACCTTTTATTTACACTTGAAGTCTATCTGCACCAAGTCAGAATGAAACCTAAGCCAGTGGGTGCATTCTGTTGCTCCTGCCATAGCAATACATTTACAGATAGACACGTGATCTAACCCAGTCCAATCAGAAACAGAGAGGCTCAATTACAGGACTTTTGTGTAACTTTTCATGAGAAAACAGACTTTCTGGCTGGGCACGGTGGCTCAAGCCTGTAATCTCAGCACTTTGGGAGGCTGAGGCAGGTGGATCACCTGAGGTCAGGAGTTCGAAACCAGCCTGGCTAACATGGTGAAACTGTCTCTACTAAAAATACAAAAATTAGCTAGGCATAGTGGTGGGCACCTATAATCCCAGCTACTTGGGAGGCTGAGGTAGGAGAATTGCTTGAACCTGGGAGGCGGAGGTTGCAGTGAGCCGAGATTGTGCCACTGCACTCCAGACTGGGTGACAGAGTGAGACAGACTCCATCTCAAAAAAAAAAAAAGAAAGAAAGAAAAAGAAAAAAGGAAAACAGACTTTCTCAACAGACTTGAATCTGAGAAGATGCAAGGCCAGAACAGCTGGAGCCATTTTATTGCCACATAGAATCTGAGAATAAAACTAACACATGGGGAAATGCAAAATAAAGCCGAGAGCTGGGAAGAAACCAAGACGTGCTGATGATGTGTTTTCAGTCCTCAGTCTAGTTTCATCCCATCTACCTAGGTATTCAGCCTGCATTTATTATTTATATTATCCACTGCATTTTCTTCTTTAAGCTAATTTGAGCTGGGACTTCTGGTCACTTGCAACTGTAAAAGTCTCAAGTGATACAGAAATGCCCAGAAGTAGGGCATTTTTAAATGACAGGGTCTAAGAGGTAGAATTAGCTGAACTGAGGTGATGTGGAATACATTAAACCCACCTAAACTAGAACACTACTGTTTTTGATAGGAAACATGCAGGATGTTAGAATGGATCATCTAACCTTTGGTTATTTCAATAAGAAATAGAAAAGCTTAAGTTGGAACTGGTCCTTGTGAAAGTAGAGACTGAAGAAGATACATCTTTGCTTTGGAAAGCTCACCCTTTTCGGCATGTAATAGAATGTGGAGGCAGAATCCAAGTTCAGCTGAGAGCTGGACAATGGACAAAGCCCTATCCTATTTTTAGGAGAGAGAAAGTTTCAGGCTGGATTATAGAGTCAATGATTAACTAGTCATTGGTTATTTGGCATTGGAGTTCAGTAAACAGAAATAGGTTGAAATGTATTTTGTTTTAAGAAATGTATATTTCTAGAGAAACTCATGCTTGGCAAACTGCAAGAACTCATGATTACTTGTCCATTAAGGCAACCCATGGACTCCTAAACCAATGAATTATGAAACAGACTTGTAATTGTTACAGCCCCCATGATAGCTTTCTCCCCAAAGCCCTTTTTAGACATGGCCACATTTGTCAATCAACAAGGTATACCCTCCTGTAAATACACAATAAGTAAACTAGATTGGCTGACCCCAGAGCTCACATTTCTGGCAAGAAAAGGGAATCTTATTATTCCTCTTCATTAAGATTATGTGCTATAAAATGGTGGCCACTGTGTAATGTTTCCTATGTTCCCTTTTTCCAAATGAGTTTAAATTATTTTTATTGTAGTTACTCTTTCCTTTTCTATCATTCTATATTGGGATAATCAAACATCATTCAGCAGTAATTCATCCAGCCATGTAGAGCAACAAAAGCAACATTCATATCCAACTAAGAGAACTGAATGCCACTGAAGAATCTGTATGTTGAGGTTAGATCGAGTTACTTGATAATACTTTGGGTGGTCTTCTTTCAGGGGAAGGGGAGAGCTGGATGACAGGAACTAAAATCATCCCCAGGCATAACAGAGAATCATATCCAATGTCACACTGTGAAATAGGAGCTGAGGCAGAACTTGCCCACAGGGAAAGGGGGCATTGTTAACTGTGTATATGTGGTGGCTGGAGACAGAGAATGCCATGTGGACAGAAGCTGACAAGCTCCCTGCCAGCTGAATGACTGGATCTGTTGTCTACTACTGTCGCAGGACAGGAACCCTAAATTTCCAACTGTACACCTAGTTCTAGATTGCAGATCCTGAGATTAGTGGAAGATAACTTCAAAAATGCCAAACAGGATAGAATTAGCATAGGGAAGAAGACAAGAAATTTCCACTCAAGATAAAGATGTAAATAAAAATTTCAGAGCAAGTAAAGAAAATGAACACAAAGAGCCAGCCAACAAACTTAATTATGGAGAAATTAATTCATGGCTCTCAAAATACAATTGTAGGCCAGGCACGGTGACTCACGCCTGTAATCCCAGCACTTTGAGAGGCCAAGGTGGGCAGATCATGAGGTCAAGACCAGCCTGGCAAACATGGTGAAACCCTGTCTCTACTAAGAATACAAAAATTAGCTGGGCATGGTGGTGCATGCCTGTAGTCCCAGCTACTCGGGAGGCTAAGGCAGGAGAACCTCTTGAACCCAGGAGGTGGAGGTCGCAGTGAGCCGAGATCGCACCACTGCACTCCAGCCTGGGTGACGGAGCAAAGCTCTGTCTCAAAAAAAAATAAAGTAAAATAAAATTGTAAACTGCACTCAAAAAATCACTTTAAATGTGTACATTTAAGAACTTCAAGAAAATAAGTGAAGCAATAACATGCTTCACAATCAACAAAAAAAGTAGGGAAAAGGCAGATTAGATTAAGAACCAATAGACATGAAAAATAACCAACTGGAAATTCTGTAAATGAAAAATATAGTCATGGAAATACAAACATTTAATGAACTAGATATACAGGTGGTCCTCACTTTGCACAGTGCTGTGCTAGCCAAACTTCATGCAACCATGTCTTCACTTTGCATGATTCTGTGATAACTGAGGACAGTGTTCTGATATGCATAGGTTTCAGTTAACATAGCATCATACAAACCAAGGATGGCCTGTACTCTGGCCTGGGCAAAATCAAAAAATGAATTAGTGAATACTGGAAACTAGCACAAAAATTTGCTGATAAATACAGACCAATAAAGATATTAAAATATGAATGAGAAATGAAGAGAAATGGAGATTAGATTAAAGGATTTTACTAAATGTATAATACATAAGGCTCTCCAAAAGAACAGAACAATATTGAAAGACTGGTAAAGGATTAGGAATTGAAGAAAAATGTCAGATTTTTTTAAGTGCCTATTAAATGATAGAAAGGATAAATGAAATAAAACCTAGCTTGACAAAGCAAAGGTAGCACAGTTGTGGAACAAAAGGTTAAAAATAAATCATAAAAGCTAACAGAAAGAAAAGACAGAGGGTCTTAGAAAGCAAAAATTATACTTATCGCAGACTCCCCTTTCCCAGCAATACATGCCAAAAGACAATGAAGTAAGGTCTTCAAGGTGCTAAAAAGAAACTGCTAATAAAACGTATTTTTATACCCAGCTAAAAACCATTCAAGAGCACTTACATAATATGGACATTTAAAACCTACAAAACTCCACTGATGCTTGATAAAATAACTACTCAAAGACATACTTTAGCAAGGAAAAGAGAGTGAGCCCTTGCAATAAACAACAAATAAAGCCTATGGGAGAGATGTCGGTGAAACCATGCAGAGAACTTGATGTCTGATTTCTAAAGTTCATAGATGTCTGACTCACATATGAGAAAGCTAAAGTAGCCTGGGACAGCAGAGTAGAGGCTATGTCTGGGAAGCAATGGACTCACCTCCAGCCATAGGACAGAGGTGCATGAATCCAAGGGATTAAATAAGGATCTGGAATAGCTATATCAAGGAGCAAAAATCAAACAGAATTAGTAGTGGAGTCCCCAAAGAGCTGTAAAAGTGCTCATGAGAGAAAGATTTGTTTTTAAATACCTGCCAGGTCCAGAGAGCCCAGAACAATCTTTTAATAGTTCTGGACAAGAATTTTCCAATCCCCATTTCCTTTCTCTCTCCTCTTGCTTTAACACAGGTGGGGAAGGCAAGAGCAATGGATGGATAAAGGAAGAAGAAAGAGAGAAGGAGCTCATGATGTCTTTCTTTCCCAGATGGCATGTTCTTGTCTGCACCAGACCCTAACTAGGAGAAAAGCAAAAACACAAATACCACATTAAGATGGAAGTTTCGAAGGTGGAGCCAAGATGGCCGAATAGGAACAGCTCCGGTCTCCAGCTCCCAGCCCCAGCGACACAGAAGACGGGTGATTTCTGCATTTCTGCTTGAGGTACCGCTTTCATCTCACTAGGGAGTGCCTAACAGTGGGTTCAGGACAGTCGGTGAAGCGCACTGTGCGTGAGCCGAAGCAGGGCGAGGCATTGCCTCACTCGGGAAGCGCAAGGGGTCAGGGAGTTCCCTTTCCTAGTCAAAGAAAGGGGAAACAGACGGCACCTGGAATATCGGGTCAGTCCCGTCCTAATACTGCGCTTTTCCAACGGGCCTGGAAAACGGCACACTAGGAGATTGTGTCCCACACCTGGCTCGGAGGGTCCTATGCCCACAGAGTCTTGCTGATTGCTAGCACAGCAGTCTGAGATCACGCTGCAAGGCGGCAACGAGGCTGGGGGAGGGGCGCCCGCCATTGCCCAGGCTTGCTTAGGTAAACAAAGCAGCCAGGAAGCTCGAACTGGGTGGAGCCCACCACAGCTCAAGGAGGCCTGCCTGCCTCTGTAGGCTCCACCTCTGGGGGCAGGGCACAGACAACTAAAAACTCAGCAAGAACCTCCACAGCCTTAAATGTCCCTGTCTAACTGACAGCTTTGAAGAGAGTAGTGGTTCTCCCAGCATGCAGCTGGTGATCTGAGAACGGACAGACTGCCTCCTAAAGTGGGTCCCTCACCCCTGAGCAGCCTAACTGGGAGGCACCCCCCAGTGGGGACAGACTGACAACCGGGTACTCCTCTGAGACAAAACTTTCAGAGGAACTATCAGACAGCTGAATTTGTGGTCTCACGAAAATCCGCTGTTCTGCAGCCACCGGTGCTGACACCCAGCCAAACAGGGTCTGGAGTGGACCTCTAGTAAACTCCAACAGACCTGCAGCTGAGGGTCTTGTCTGGTAGAAGGAAAATTAGCAAACAGAAAGGACATCCACACCAAAAACCCATCTGTACATCACCATCATCGAAGACAAAAAGTAGACAAAACCACAAAGATGGGGAAAAAACAGACCAAAAAAACTGGAAACTCTAAAAAACAGAGCACCTCTCCTCCTCCAAAGGAACGCAGTTCCTCACCAGCAACGGAACAAAGCTGGATGGAGGATGACTTTGATGAGTTGAGAGAAGAAGGCTTCAGACGATCAAACTACTCTGAGCTACGAGAGGAAATTCAAAACAATAGCAAAGAAGTTAAAAACTTTGAAAAAAAATTAGAAGAATGGATAACTAGAATAACCAATGGAGAGAAGGGCTTAAAGGAGATGATGGAGCTGAAAGCCAAGTTTCGAGAACTACGCGAAGAATGCAGAAGCCTCAGTAGCAGATGCGATCAACTGGAAGAAAGGGTATCGCTGATAGAAGATGAAATGAATGAAATGAAGAGAGAAGGGAAGTTTAGAGAAAAAAGAATAAAAAGAAATGAACAAAGCCTCCAAGAAATTTGGGACTATGTGAAAAGACCAAACCTACGTCTGATTGGTGTACCTGAAAATGATGGGGAGAATGGAACCAAGTTGGAAAACACTCTGCAAGATATTATCCAGGAGAACTTCCCCAATCTAGCAAGTCAGGCCAGCATTCAGATTCAGGAAATACAGAGAACGCCACAAAGATACTCCTCGAGAAGGGCAACTCCAAGACACATAATTGTCAGATTCACCAAAGTTGAAATGAAGGAAAAAATGTTAAGGGCAGCCAGAGAGAAAGGTCGGGTTACCCACAAAGGGAAGCCCATCAGACTAACAGCTGATCTGTTGGCAGAAACTCTACAAGCCAGAAGAGAGTGGGGGCCGATATTCAACATTCTTAAAGAAAAGAATTTTCAACCCAGAATTTCCTATCCCGCCAAACTAAGCTTCATAAGTGAAGGAGAAATAAAATACTTTACAGACAAGCAAACGCTGAGTGATTTTGTCACCACCAGGCCTGCCCTAAAAGAGCTCCTGAAGGAAGCACTAAACATGGAAAGGAACAACTGGTACCAGCCCCTGCAAAAACATGCCAAATTGTAAAGACCATCGAGGCTAGGAAGAAACTATAGCAACTAACGAGCAAAATAACCAACTAACATCATAATGACAGGATCAGATTCACACATAACAATATTCACGTTAAATGTAAATGGGCTAAATGCTCCAATCAAAAGACACAGACTGGCAAACTGGATAAGGAGTCAGGACCCATCAGTGTGCTGTATTCAGGAAACCCATCTCACGTGCAGAGACACACATAGACTCAAAATAAAGGGATGGAGGAAGATCTATCAAGCAACTGGAAAACAAAAAAAGGCAGGGGTTGCAATCCTAGTCTCTGATAAAATAGACTTTAAACCAACAAAGATCAAAAGAGACAAAGAAGGCCATTACATAATGGTAAAGGGATCAATTCAACAAGAAGAGCTAACTATCCTAAATATATATGCACCCAACACAGGAGCACCCAGATTCATAAAGCAAGTCCTCAGTGACCTACAAAGGGACTTAAACTCCCACACAATAATAATGGGAGATTTTAACACCCCACTGTCAGCATTAGACAGATCAATGAGACAGAAAGTTAACAAGGATATCCAGGAATTGAATTCAGCTCTACATAAAGTGGACCTAATAGACATCTACAGAACTCTCCACCCCAAATCAACAGAATATACATTTTTTTCAGCACCACACCACACCTATTCCAAAATTGACCACATAGTTGGAAGTAAAGCTCTCCTCAGCAAATGTAAAAGAACAGAGATTATAACAAACTGTCTCTCAGACCACAGTGCAATCAAACTAGAACTCAGGATTAAGAAACTCAGTCAAAACCGCTCAACTACATGGAAACTGAACAACCTGCTCCTGAATGACTATTGGGTACATAATGAAATGAAGGCAGAAATAAAGATGTTCTTTGAAACCAACGAGAACAAAGACACAACATACCAGAATCTCTGGGACACGTTCAAAGCAGTGTGTAGAGGGAAATTTATAGCACTAAATGCCCACAAGAGAAAGCAGGAAAGATCCAAAATTGACACCCTAACATCACAATTAAAAGAACTAGAAAAGCAAGAGCAAACACATTCAAAAGCTAGCAGAAGGCTAGAAATAACTAAAATGAGAGCAGAACTGAAGGAAATAGAGACACAAAAAACCCTTCAAAAAATTAATGAATCCAGGAGCTGGTTTTTTGAAAAGATCAACAAAACTGATGGACCACTAGCAAGACTAATAAAGAAGAAAAGAGAGAAGAATCAAATAGATGCAATAAGAAACGAAAAAGGGGATATCACCACCGATCCCACAGAAATACAATCTACCATCAGAGAATACTACAAACACCTCTATGCAAATAAACTAGAAAATCTAGAAGAAATGGATAAATTCCTCGACAAATACACCCTCCCAAGACTAAACCAGGAAGAAGTTGAATCTCTGAATAGACCAATAACAGGTTCTGAAATTGTGGCAATAATCAATAGCTTACCAACCAAAAAGAGTCCAGGACCTGATGGATTCACAGCTGAATTCTACCAGAGGTACAAGGAGGAACTGGTACCACTCCTTCTGAAACTATTCCAATCGATAGAAAAAGAGGGAATCCTCCCTAACACATTTTACGAAGCCAGCATCGTCCTGATACCAAAACCTGGCAGAGACATAACCAAAAAAGAGAATTTCAGACCAATATCCTTGATGAACATTGATGCAAAAATCCTCAATAAAATACTGGCAAACCAAATCCAGCAGCACATCAAAAAGCTTATCCACCATGATCAAGTGGGCTTCATCCCTGGGATGCAAGGCTGGTTCAACATACGCAAATCAATAAATGTAATCCAGCATATAAACAGAACCAAAGACAAAAACCACATGATTATCTCAATAGATGCAGAAAAGGCCTTTGACAAAATTCAACAACCCTTCATGCTAAAAACTCTCAATAAATTAGGTATTGATGGGACGTATCTCAAAATAATAAGAGCTATCTACAACAAACCCACAGCCAATATCATACTGAATGGGCAAAAACTGGAAGCATTCCCTCTGAAAACTGGCACAAGACAGGGATGCCCTCTCTCACCGCTCCTATTCAACATAGTGCTGGAAGTTCTGGCCAGAGCAATCAGGCAGGAGAAGGAAATAAAGGGTATTCAATTAGGAAAAGAGGAAATCAAATTGTCCCTGTTTGCAGATGACATGATTGTATATCTAGAAAACCCCATTGTCTCAGCCCAAAATCTCCTTAAGCTGATTAGCAACTTCAGCAAAGTCTCAGGATACAAAATTAATGTACAAAAGTCACAAGCATTCTTGTACACCAATAACAGACAAACAGAGAGCCAAATCATGAGTGAACTCCCATTCACAATTGCTTCAAAGAGAATAAAATACCTAGGAATCCAACTTACAAGGGATGTGAAGGACCTCTTCAAGGAGAACTACAAACCACTGCTCAATGAAATAAAAGAGGATACAAACAAATGGAAGAACATTCCATGCTCATGGGTTGGAAGAATCAATATCGTGAAAATGGCCATACTGCCCAAGGTAATTTATAGATTCAATGCCATCCCCATCAAGCTACCAATGACTTTCTTCACAGAATTGGAAAAAACTACTTTAAAGTTCGTATGGAACCAAAAAAGAGCCCGCATCGCCAAGTCAATCCTAAGCCAAAAGAACAAAGCTGGAGGCATCACGCTACCTGACTTTAAACTATACTACAAGGCTACAGTAACCAAAACAGCATGGTACTGGTACCACAACAGAGACATAGATCAATGGAACAGAACAGAGCCCTCAGAAATGATGCCGCATAGCTACAACTATCTGATCTTTGACAAACCTGACAAAAACAAGAAATGGGGAAAGGATTCCCTATTTAATAAATGGTGCTGGGAAAACTGGCTAGCCATATGTAGAAAGCTGCAACTGGATCCCTTCCTTACACCTTATACAAAAATTAATTCAAGATGGATTAAAGACTTATATGTTAGACCTAAAACCATTAAAATCCTACAAGAAAACCTAGGCAATACCATTCAGGACATAGGCGTGGGCAAGGACTTCATGTCTAAAACACCAAAAGCAATGGCAACAAAAGCCAAAATCGACAAATGGGATCTCATTAAACTAAAGAGCTTCTGCACAGCAAAAGAAACTATCATCAGAGTGAACAGGCAACCTACACAATGGGAGAAAATTTTTGCAACCTACTCATCTGACAAAGGGCTAATATCCAGAATCTACAATGAACTCAAACAAATTTACAAGAAAAAAACAAACAACCCCATCAAAAAGTGAGCAGAGGACATGAACAGACACTTCTCAAAAGAAGACATTTATGCAGCCAAAAAACACATGAAGAAATGCTCATCATCACTGGCCATCAGAGAAATGCAAATCAAAACCACAGTGAGATACCATCTCACACCAGTTAGAATGGCCATCATTAAAAAATCAGGAAACAACAGGTGCTGGAGAGGATGTGGAGAAATAGGAACACTTTTACACTGTTGGTGGGACTGTAAACTAGTTCAACCATTGTGGAAGTCAGTGTGGCGATTCCTCAGGGATCTAGAACTAGAAATACCATTTGACCCAGCCATCCCATTACTGGGTATATACCCAAAGGACTATAAATCATGCTGCTATAAAGACACATGCACACGTATGTTTATTGCGGCACTATTCACAATAGCAAAGAGTTGGAACCAACCCAAATGTCCAACAACGATAGACTGGATTAAGAAAATGTGGCACATATACACCATGGAATACTATGCAGCCATAAAAAATGATGAGTTCGTGTCCTTTGTAGGGACATGGATGAAACTGGAAAACATCATTCTCAGTAAACTATCGCAAGGACAAAAAACCAAACACCGCATGTTCTCACTCATAGGTGGGAATTGAACAATGAGAACTCATGGACACAGGAAGGGGAACATCACACTCCAGGGACTGTTGTGGGGTGGGGGGAGGGGGGAGGGACAGCATTAGGAGATACACCTAATGCTAAATGACGAGTTAATGGGTGCAGGAAATCAACATGGCACATGGATACATATGTAACAAACCTGCACATTGTGCACATGTACCCTAAAACCCTAAAGTATAATAAAAAAAAAAAAAAAAAGATGGAAGTTTCACCTTAAAGTAATCATAACATTTTTGTTTGTTTGTTTGAGACAGGGTATTACTCTGTCACCCAGGCTGGAGTCCAGGGGTGCAATCACTTCAGCCTCGACCTCCCAGGCTCAAGCAATCCTCCCACCTCAGCCCCTACAGTAGCTGGGACTATAGATGTTCCATCACACCTGGATAATCTTTTTTTAATTATTATTATTACTTTTTTTTTTAGAAACAGGGTTTCACCATGTTGCCCAGGTTGGTCTCGAACTCCTGGGCTCAAGGGATCTGCCAGCCTTGGCCTCCCAAAATGCTAGTATTACAGGCGTGAGCCACAGTGATTGGCCCACATCATTTTATTATCTGTAACCATTGACTACCCAAGTTTTGTAACAGGAGTAGGGAAAGGATCACCCTCATGGAGAAAGTTCAGCGAGAGACAAAAATGAAGTTGCTTTTGGCTTTTATCATAACGCCCTGGTTAAACAGTAATTTCAAATACTGCTAGTAGTTGGGGCCACAGATCTAAAATAGGCCCGTAGGCCCTGCTTTCACTCCTTCATGTAGCAAAGAAAACTGCTCAACCTACACAAGCAGAATATCTCTTTTCCCCTTCATGTCCCAGTTCCCCAAAAAAGGGAGGAAATATTTCCCTCCCATATCCAACACCCCTTTTCTAGTCCAGGATGATCAATGGTGGGAAAAGAAAGCATTTCCTTAAGAGAGAAATTCACTTCCTTCTCCCCACAGGGACATAATCTGACCGATGACTCAGACAAGAAAATGATGAGTCCAGAGTGAGTGACAATCCAGAGTGAGTTTCCCAAAGTTGTTTAGTCTTAACTAACACTTCATGCAGAACATTCTTAGTTCAGTTCAGGTTGAGCTTGAAAGTACAACCAAATCTTTGTCATGGTATCTCCCGCCATGTGAAGTGGAAACAATCAGACTACAGTCCCTCCCTACGTGGCCTCATTTCAGATTTTAACCTGGGTTTTAATCTCCTGTCAATTTAGACATGAAGATATTAACATCCTCTAAGAACAAGTAATTGTCAGACATGGAATATTCAAATTCAAGAATAAGAAATAAAAAATATGTCTACAGAGGCATGGTTTTAAAGATGGGCCCAAATTATATTCCTAAATACCTATTTGGGATAAGAAAAACCAGTGTTTTTCTTACTTTCACTCATTATCATATCACTTCTGACACCAGATGTATGGGGATGGTTTCCCCTATATATTAAGCAATTCTCCAAAGAACATCAGCTGGGCGTCCTACAATTTAAGTCAATTCTGACACTATCTACTTGGAGACAGCATCACATCCCACAGGTTAAGGGCTCAGTCTCACAAGTCTGCCCCACTTCAAATGCCAATTGCAAACCCCAGGCTGTGACCTGTGCTTCTAACCAACTGGCTATAAATCAGAGTTCCCATGATCTCCTCCTCAGGTTTGATTATTTTTCTGGGTGACTCACAGAACTCAAGGAAACACTTAACACTACCAGTTATCATAAAGGATATTACAAGGGATACAGATGAACGGTCAGATGGAAGAGGTGCACAGGGCGAGGCATGTGGGAAGTGGTGTGGAGAGAGTCCATGTCCTCAATAGGCATGCCGCCCTCCTGGTACCTCCATGTATTCAACAATCTAAACCCAGTTCTTTGGAGTTTTTATAGAAGCCTCATTATGTAGGCATGATTGATTACAATCCCTGGCCATTGGTGATCAATTCAACTTTCAGTCCCTTGCCCCGTCCCCTCCCTGGAGCTTGGTGGGGTAGTCCCAATCATCTAATCACACCTTGGCCTTTCTAGTGACCAGCCCACATCCTGAAGCTATGTAGGGACTACTAGCCACCAGTCATCTCATTAGCATACAAAAGACACTCTTATTACTATGGACATTCCAGGGGTTTTAGGAGTTGTGTGCCAGGAACCAAAAGCAAAGACCAAATACATGTTTCTTGTTATAACACAGTATCACAATACCATTTGATATCTTAATCTAGAGTATCGCCATTCAGGTCATTGTGTAAATAAAGGAAATCTATTCAAAAGTTTTTCAAAACATCTGCTCCAAAGTAAATTAAAATTTTCACTTCCAGGCCAGGCGCAGTTGCTCACGCCTGTAATCCTAGCACTTTGGGAGGCCAAGGCGGGTGGATCACTTGAGGTCAGGAGTTTGAGAGCAGCATGGCCAACAGGGTGAAACCCCATCTCTACTAAAAACACAAAAATTAACCAGGCGTGGTGGTGTATGCCTGTAATCCCAGCTACTCAGGAGGCTAAGGCAGGAGAATCACTTGAACCTGGAGGCAGAGCTTGTAGTGAGCCAAGATTGTGCCACTGCACTCCAGCCTGGGCCACAGAGTGAGACTCCATCTCAAAAAAAAAAAAAAATCGTTTCCAAAAACAGATATTAGTAGCATTTTTAAAGTGACATTTCACTATCTAAAGAACTAAAACCATTAGTCTCACCAAGTGTCCCATTATATCCATCTTTTCAGCATCTGGAGCACTGACATGCATGTCCATAGGGGAAACCTCATCCTTCTGTCACATATACAGAGGACACCTGATTCACTGATTAGTGTTATGTGACAGGGTGACAACGAATGTAAATAGACTAAACCATCACATTTTCCTTCTGGTTTGGCCCAGTGTTTTTTGTTATTGTTTGTTTGGTTTTTTTTGTTTTTAATATGCTATGACTTGCTTTTCAGGAGAAGAAACTTTGAATCCATCTCCCAAAATTATTTGATCCTTGTAGGCAGCTAGTTCTGCTCTGCCCCTTGAGTATCAGCTATTGTAGATGGTGCAGGACTATCACAAAATATGCAGCTCAGGTTGTTCTCATGTTATCAAATGGTCCTTGACACTGTCAAGTCGGGTGGGTGTTGTGCCATTGCTTTTCCCCCATCTGAGGGTACTGCCATTTATAAAAACACACCAAAATCTCTAATCCCCGCAATGACCAGTCCTAACCTCTGCCTCCTTGAGCTCAACAGAGATTTGTGCTCCTACAACTTCTCTTACTAGTGCCATAGCATGGATCTTTCTTCCTTCCACTCTGCGAACCTCAATAGTAGGGCACCGCCTTTATCCCTCAAATTTATTCTTGTTTGTTTGTTTGTTCGTTTTGAAGATAGGGTCTTACTCTGTCACTCATGCTAGAGTGCAGTAATACAATCACAGTTCACTGCAGCTCACTGGGAGGATCACTTGACCTCCCAGGCTTAAGTGATTCTCCCACCTCAGCTTCCCAAGCACATGCCATAACACCCAGCTAATTTTTGTATATTTTGTAAAGACACCATAGTTTAGCCATGTTGCCTAGCTGGTCTCGAACTCCTGACCTCAAACGATTCTCCCACCTTGGCCTTCCAAAGTGTTGGGATTACAGGCGTGAGCCACCATGCCCGGCCTCAAATTATTTTCATCTTCTCCTCAATTATTTCCATGCATGTTGTGGGGCCAGGGATTGCCTAACTCCAGACAGGCTGTCACTCTTTTCTCCTTTGACTTCTTAGCTAACATCACTTTTTATGCTTGAGGCTGGCTTTGAAATATTAATATCCTGTTAAGACTCCAGTCACATTTGAATGAAAAGGGATTTTTATGGGTAGATCTGGAAATCTATCGCTTATGTCGTCATTTTCCTGAGAATGAGTATTTCAAGTTTAAATATAAGTGGAAGGAGCTAGCTAGGGCTACCAGACATTTTTGCCAAGTCAGCAGACCTGTTAGAGAACCCTAAAGAAGGAACAGAAAGTAAGAAAGAAACAAACAGAGCCCACAGAGAACATTCAGGGATCCAATAATGGATGACGTTCCTCCAGTGGCTCTTATATAAACCCCTATCTCCTGCACGCACTGCTGCGCCTCTCCTTAGGTTAAAGCCCCTTCTTTCTCCAGGCCTCTGTTGCTCCCTGCCAGGACCTTTGATCCTTTCCAGCTTCCACTGTGAGCTGGGTCAATTACAGTGTGTCTCCAGGTCATCGCTTAGCTTATTTCACTTGACAAATGGACATTTTCTGCTTGCTCCTCCAGATTTAATCTCCATCCTCCTCCATCCTAATCTGTACTCTGTGAGTCTTTTTTTTTAATTGACACAAATAATTGTATATATTTATTGTGTAAAAGATGATGTGTTTTGAAATACGTGGACATTGTGGGATGGCTAAATTGACTAATTAACCTGTGTGTTGCCTGACATACTTATCATTTTTTTGTTGTGAGAACATTTAAAATCTACTCTTTTAGCAATACTCAACATTGTTAATGTTAACAATAGTCTCCATATCATACAATAGATTTATTGAACTTTTCTTCCTGATGAACTGAAATTTTGTGTCCTTTGACCAATATCTCCCCAGCACTCTTCACCTGCAGCCCCTAGGAGTCACCATTCTACTCTCTGCTTCTATGAGTTCAACATTTTTAGATTCTACATATAAATGAGAATCTGTGCCTGGCTTATTTCATTTAACATAATGTCCTCCAGGTTCATCCATGCTGTCACAAATAACATGTGACACTTTGTAAGTTAGTTAATGAGATGTCAGTATGGTCCATCTAAATATTAATGGAAGACAAGTGCTCCTCTACTGTGGAACTTCACTTCTGAAGGCAGGTATCAGAAACATAAAGGAGGAAAAAATTATAATGTGTCTAACTATGACTTATGTTATTGAGAAATTAACATGCATATTGAAGCTGTCATCTCAACATTGCCAACCATCATTCAAACATAGGATGTGTTTATGATGAAGCATCTTAAAGCATCCTGGGAAAATTACAGTGATGACTCCCAACTTTCCATTAGCTAGGAATGTAAAGAGTTACAAATACGTGTCCAACCATAAAGATACTTGACATGAATATGTTGAGCTCTAAACAAGAAAAGTAATTTTGGACAAAACAATATTATTAAATGCTGAGAGTTCATCCATTTTAAGAACTGAATTTAGGAAAAACAAGCCCCTCTGCTGTTTGCTGGCTGGATTGGGCTAAGGGCAGACCTGGTTTTTGTAACTCTTCCCAACCTTCTTGGGATGTGTCCAGCCCAGTGGGCAGCCTTGTTCTGGAATATCCAGTTAAGCTGGATTGCTGGGGGGGTGGAGTTACAGTTGCACTTTTTCAACCTAAGAACAGGATGCACCAACACAATCCCTGATTTTCCTTAATTTTTCCAGGGCCTTGATCTTCTTTCAGGATCCACAGAAAACTACCACTGGCACATGGGGGAGTTGATGGTGATAAATTCCAAGGGTAAGTGGGAAGAAAAAGTACCAAGATCCACTGGAGAAGTCAGTTATTGTTAGGTCAGGCAACATCAACACAATAGACATCCGTTCCATTGAGAAAAAAGGCCTCTGTTGAAGTGATGGAGCTGTCAGCCTAAGTCATGCTCTTTGGGCATGTTGTAAAACTACCTGACCTTCAGAGGGTAGGCTGGAGTATCAGAATCCTCATTCCTACCATCAATGGAATCTGTCATGCCAGAATATCGTTCCTGTGTGGTTTCCCCAAATGTACACTGATTATTAACTTTTAAATTCATAGCTTAGGAACTATAGGAGGATCTAGCTCTGCATTGAAAATAATGAAATTCTGCTGGCTAGCCAACCCTCAGTTGTTCCAGATTCAGCAGGTTTCTATTGGGTATCTACACATACAAACACCAGAGGTTCAACAGTTAACAAGACAGTCATGATCCCCGTGCTATGGATCTTAACGATCTAGTTGTCATCCTGTTAGCAATATCACCATATCAAGAATCAATCAACTGTTCCCAATTGACTGAGCTGGAAGGAACTGCCCGATCCCCTCCATTTATCAATTTAAAAATAACTCTGAAAAGATTATATCTGCATATATAGGGTTCAAAACTAATTAAAAGAGAGGACTAGAACCCAGGTCTACTGACTCCCAGACCTTCCCTGTTTGTTGATACTCTACCCTCCTTTTACCTACTCCCCAAAAAAGCCTAATTTCCCATGTAGAGTCCTTACACTGGTAAATGTCGGCTGACACATGCAGGAGTCAATGATTATTGACTCTGGCAAAAGCAATACGTTGTCTAGTATATTTACCAACTACTAGAACACAGTGGTGACATAAATTTGTTTTTCATGGAACTTTATCTATTTCTAAAACCAAAGTCCAATAGAAAGCTGAACTCTTGGAAAGTATTTCACATAAAATTGTATTTGATGGACAGACTTAAAGGGAAAATATTAAACAATGGCTTTAATCTCTATTCTTTTATATGTGTCAAGAAAACCTCATCAAATCTTACCTGTCATATGCATGAAATATTCTTTTAAAGTTGGCTTATCAGATTACTAAAAGAACTTTTGTACCAGAGATTTTTTATAAATATGCTAAGCTAAGAAAACATTGTGAGATATATGTAGGAGTAGGAAAAAAGGCTGAATTTCCCTTTTTTTCTCCCTCTTCTCCCTTCAGGGATTCAGTGAACTCAATGTCCTTTAGTCAATGTACCAGGTAGAGCAGTTGAATTCATGAGAAAATCGTCAAGTAGTCAATATTCTAGTTGTCTCAAAAGGATTTCTTTTTAAAAAAAAGAAGACCCAAGGAAAACACTATCAATAGAAAGCATTGAATGCTCATAAGGAATTTAGGCAACACCAGGAAAGTGTGTTTGAGGTGAGGGGAAGGGTGAAGGGGGAGAAGTGGAGAGATGGGCGGGTTGGAGGAAGAGAGAAGTGGAGAGATGGGAGGGTGGAGGGAGAGAGAAGTGGAGAGATGGGAGGGGTGGAGGGAGAGAAAAGTGGAGAGAGGTGGAGGGAGAGAGAAATGGAGAGATGGAAGAGGTGGAGAGAGAAGTGGAGAGATGGGAGGAGTGGAGGGAGAGAGAAGTGGAGAGATGGGAGGAGTGGAGGGAGAGAGAAGTGGAGAGATGGAAGAGGTGGAGGGAAAGAGAAGTAGAGAGATGGAAGGGTGGAGGGAGAGAGAAGTGGAGGGAGAGAGAAGTGGAGAGATGGAAGGGTGGAGGGAGAGAGAAGTGGAGAGATGGGAGGAGTGGAGAGAGAGAAAAGTGTGGAGATGGGAGGGTGGAAGGAGAGAGAAGTAAGGAGATGGGACGGTGGAGGGAGAGAGAAGTGTACAGATGGGAGGGGTGGAGGGAGAGAGAAGTAAGGAGATGGAAGGGTGGAGGGAGAGAGAAGTGGAGAGATGAAAGGGCAGAGGGAGAGAGAAGTAGAGAGATGGCGGGGTGGAGGGAGAGAGAAGGAGACGGGGGTGGAGGAAAAGAGAAGTGGGGAAATAGGAAGGTGGAGGAAGAGAGAAGTGAGGAGATGGGAGAGAAGGGAAAAGGAAGTTACTTTCACGTTTTCTCTCAATCTAGTGGGGAAGATGTTGATATCAGTCCTATGTCATAGATGAGGAAATTGAAGTTCACATTTGTCGCTTGCTGAAGGTCACATGACCAGAAATGCAAAGCCCGATCTGACTCATATTCTCCTAATTATAAATGTTACGTGCTTTCTATTACCCAGGCATTGCTACTCTTTCGGTTGTGCCAGGAATGGCATAACCAATATTGTGTTTGATTCTCACAGCAACCCCAGAAAATGAATGTTACTCTAAATTTCAAAATTAAGAAACTGCTTCAAAGAGGTTAGGTCATTTTGCATAAGGCCCCACAGTAAAAACAGCATTTAGCAAATAAGTGGGGGAAAAGCTCTGCCCTTTTTGTTACTTCAGTGTTTCCCAAACACACTCTGGGGATTTGAGGTGAAGAAATGCCACAATATCCTAATCCCTTTGAACAAGGTGATCTTTACATAAGGTTTGATGTGAAGTGTCCTGAAAACAACTGGATCAACCCAGACAGACGTTCTCAACTAGAAGATCCGCTGCCGTCTAGATCAGAAGTTTCTAGCATAATTGGAGAAACAGTGGCGGTAGAGCTTCAGGAAGGTGATAACACTTGAGGCTGAGGAGGTGGTCAGAGCCGTGAAGCCTAATTCATAGCTCTGAGGAAGAAAGCAGCAGCCCTCCTGTTCCTGAAGGGGTGTGCCTGCCCATCCGCAAACACTGCAGATGAATTGCACAGGTGGACTTTCCTTCCACACTTGTCTGATTTGTTCTCAGCGATCTCACTGGAGTGTCCCTTCAATCCAGATGAACTGATGGACATCCACTGGTCTCTGCGTAACTTTTAAAATTGGTATAGTATCTGCAGCTCGTATAATTGAAACTAACCACAAAGCTTCACATCTTCGTTTCAACTGTTCCATGGCAGAATAAAGCACTTGAAAGGAAATAAGACTCCCTTTCACATGTAGATTATAAGTTTCAATCCTGATATCTGTGCTTGATTTTTATCAGTTTTGTGCAGATTCTATGTCTCGTATTTTAAATTCAAATCCCATACTGTAAAGTTTGTACAATTTATCCTGAAGCTTTGTGTTTGGCTGCACCTGAATAAGCTGCTACAAATAGAAGAAATCTCATTGCCTGTATCTATCATTTAGATGTATGGAAAAAATAGGTCTTGCACACAATGAGTTTGGAGCTGAGCAGAAACAATCGAAAAAATGACATTAGCTGTGGTTGTAAAGTTTTTTGTTTGTTTTTTACTGTCTTGTGAAAGGTTTCTGAAACTCAATAACAAAAAGCAGGGGGTTTTGGGGGGGTTTTTTGTTTTTGTTTTTGTTTTTGTTTGAGACGGAGTCTCGCTCTGTCGCCCAGGCTGGGGTGCAGTGGCGCGATCTCGGCTCACTGCAAGCTCCGCCTCCCGGGTTCACGCCATTCTCCTGCCTCAGCCTCCCGAGTAGCTGGGACTACAGGCGCCCGCCACCACGCCTGGCTAATTTTTTGTATTTTTAGTAGAGACGGGGTTTGACCGTGTTAGCCAGGATGGTCTCCATCTCCTGACCTCGTGATCTGCCCACCTCAGCCTCCCAAAGTGCTGGGATTACAGGCGTGAGCCACCGCGCCTGGCCAAAAAGCAGTTGTTTTTAAAAAGTTCTATTCTTAGAAGCCTGAACATTCTCTTCAAGAACTTTTACATTTTATATTTTTAAAAATAATACTTAAAAATTAATGGAAGCTTATTTTGAATAGCCAAGTAATGCAACAAAGTTTCAGTGTGGGCTTTGTACTCATGTTTATTTATATTAGTGGTAACAGTGTTTAACTTTTAATGTGCTGACAAACATGTTTGGTTGCTCTTAGGTTGGCACATCCTCGTGTCAAAATGACAGCAATGCTCTCACATTTGTACCTAATACCTATTAGGTTTCTTTGTACACTGCACCTAGATACCAGTTCGCCAGCTATCTAGACTTATCAAAAAGAGAAGTGCTAGACAATCACAGGGCATAAAGTCGTAAGGGGAGCTGAATTCAAGCTATTACCCAGGTTAACCATTGCACTAAAAATTAGATAACATGATTGCTCAATATATGAGGCATCAGCAGCCAAAAAAATTCACAAAGACAATTGAAAGCAATGTTTTAAAAAATGAATAAAAAGATTGGGTACAGAGGTTCATGTGTGTAATCTCAACATTCTGGGAGGCCAAGGCAGGAGAATCACTTGAGCCCAGGAGTTTGAGACCAACCTAGGCAATATAGGGAGACCCCATCTCTACCAAAAAACAAAAAAAGAAAAAGTTAGGTGTAGTGGCTCATGCCTTTAGTCTTAGCTCCTCAGGAAGCTAAGGCAGGAGGATCACTTGAGCCCAGGAGATTGAGGCTGCAGTGAGCCATGGTCACGCCACTGCACTCCATCCTGGGCAACAGAGTGAGACTCTGTCTCAAAAACAAAAAATTATACAATTATAAACTTCATTAAAGCTTGTTTGCTTCATTCTCATGTAATTATTAAATTTTATAAATCAATGGGCAGTGACCAAAAATAGCTTTTATTGTGTTTTAGAGTATCTTGTCTGTCACACTAGACTTTGCTATTTTTGCCCAAGTATCCTTTTTACCTACAGGTAGAAAAACTCTAATGTTTATTTGAGTATCCACCCCTCCTTTATGCAGCCCATGTCACTAGCAGATACCATATTGGACAGCATATTAGACCATTCCCATCATTGCAGAAAGTTCTGTTGGATACCACTGATCAAGATCTCAGCTGAGATTATATAATATTTATTAACGTATTTTATAAGCTTCAAAGCACTTCTTAAAAAACCCTCATTATTATTTATTTATTTATTTATTTTTGAGACAGAGTCTTGCCCTGTCACCCAGGCTGGAGTACAGTGGTGTGATCTGGGCTCACTGCAACCTCTGCCTCCTGGGTTCAAGCAATTCTCCCACCTCAGCCTCCTGAATGGCTGGGATTACAGGTGCCACCACACCCAGCTAGTTTTTTGTATTTTTAATAGAGATGGGATTTCACCATGTCAGCCAAGTTGGTCTCGGACGCCTGGCCTCAGGTGATCCGCCTGCCTTGGCCTCCCAAAGTGCTGGGATTACAGGCATGAGCCACTGTGCCTGGCCTCCCTTATTATTGTCATTATTAATCATTTTAAGGCACAGGAAGGGAGTAATTTTCTACAAACAAATGGAGTCCTGCACAGAGCATGGCTATTTCCAATACAAGCTTTTAACGCTTTAATAAAATGATTATTACTCAATTACTATTTAAACTCTGTCCTTCTTGAAGACTTGTTTAAAATAAAATAGCTTTCTCCTAGAACATTATACAATTCTTCAGCTCTAGCTGCTTTGTGCCTTTCCTGATTGCCCAACTTAAATATTGAGAACTATAAAGATACTTAATCAGGGAGCTTTGCTTCCAGGAGTTAAATCAGCTTGACTTCGAACTGCCAAATAGATTAGAAATCGTATAGATTTTAACTATTAAAGTCATAGTTTTCTATCATAGAGCTTTTGATTTTAGAGCTATAATAACAACACAAATTCCCTGGTTACCTAAACTCATTCTCCAAACTCTATCCATACACAGGAACTGAATTCATTTGGATAGCAAGGAATAATTGTATAAAGAATAAAGCACGCCCCCGAAAGTTTTGTCCTTAGAAGTCTCTCCCATAGGGCCAAGAAACAGTATTGGCCAGTGACATTCATTTCATAAGAAAATAGGTATCAGTGCTTTTTTAATTTAATTTTATTTTATTTTAATATTTTTTTGAGACGGAGTCTTGCTCTGTCACCCAGGCTGGAGTGCAGTGGCACGATCTCGGCTCACTGCAAGCTACGCCTCCTGGGTTCACACCATTCTCCTGCCTCAGCCTCCCGAGTAGCTGGGACTACAGGCGCCCGCCACCACGCCCGGCTAATTTTTTCGTATTTTTAGTAGGGACGGGGTTTCACTGTGTTAGCCAGGATGGTCTCGATCTCCTGACCTTGTGATCTGCCCACCTCGGCCTCCCAAAGTGCTGGGATTACAGGCGTGAGCTACTGCACCCGGCC
The DNA here is from genome assembly GCF_028878055.3 of Symphalangus syndactylus. Lineage (NCBI taxonomy): Eukaryota > Metazoa > Chordata > Mammalia > Primates > Hylobatidae > Symphalangus > Symphalangus syndactylus. Next base: position 21,905,415 of record NC_072428.2, read on the forward strand.
TCAGTGCTTTTTTTTACAAGTTCTTTCTGTGCCTTTTAAACACAAATTGAAGGGAGAGAATCAAGTGGTTATGATGTGTGCAAAGAAGTCACTTATACCAATGGCGATTTAAAATAGCATATTTAGAAATGCAATTAAAAATTAGTTAAAAATAAAGGCCGGGCGTGGTGGCTCACGTCTGTAATTCCAACACTTTGGGAGGCCAAGGTGGGCAGATCACCTGAGGTCAGGAGTTCGAGATCAGCCTGGCCAACATGGTGAAACCCCATCTCTACTAAAAATACAAAAATTAGCCGGGCGTGGTGGCACATGTCTGTAATCCTAGCTACTTGGGAGGCTGAGGCACGAGAATCACTTGAAGGCAGAGGTTGCAGTGAGCTGAGACCACACCATTGCACTCCAGCCTAGGCAACAGAGCAAGACTCTGCCTCAAAAATAAATAAATTAATTAATTAATTAATTAGTTAAGTTTAAAAACTAGACTATGGGTCGGGCACAGTGGCTTAGACCCTCCTGCTTCTGCCTCCCAGGTAGCTAGAACTACCACACCTGACTGATGTTGATATTTTGACCACCTCCCACGAATCATGAATGTTCTTTTTTTTTTTTTGAGCCAGGGTCTTTCTCTGACACCCAGGCTGGAGTTCAGTGGCATGATCTCGGCTCACTGCAATCTCCACCTCCCAGGTTCATGCAATCCTCCTGCCTCAGCCTCCCTAGTAGCTGGGACTACAGGCGTGCACCACCACACCTGACTAATTTTTGTGTTTTTAGTAGAGACAGGGTTCTACCGTGTTGGCCAGGGTGGTCTCGAACTCCTGACCTTAGGTGATCTGCCCAGCTTGGCCTCCCAAAGTGCTGGGATTACAGGTGTGAGCCACTGTGCCCAGCCTATCATGAATGTTCTTAACAGCATCTAAAATTGTGAATTATTTCCAGAAGGCTTCCGATTTTACTGTGTCCAGATTCAGCAGAGGAATCACTGTCTATGGCAATTATAGCCTTACAAAATATATTTCTTAAATAATAAGACTTGAAATTTGAATTGAGTTCTTCATCCATGGGCTGCAGAAGAGATGTGTTAACAGGCATAAAGACAACATCAATACCTTTGCGGATCTCCATCAGAGCTCTTGGGTGACTAGGTATGTTGTCAACGAGCAGTAATATTTTGAAAGAAATACTTTTTTCTGAGCAGTAGGTCTTAACAGTGGGCCTAAAATATTCAGTAAATCATGCTGTAAACAGATGTGCTGTCATCCTGGTTTGACTGTTCCATTTATAGAGCACAGGCTGGGTAGATTTAACATCATTCTTAAGGGCCCTAGGACTTGGGGAATGGCAATTGTGCAGGGCTACACAAGCCTTATCCCTGGGTCCATCCTCCTAATTGTAGCCTATGGTGCTGGTAGGCATATCACTAGGACTAAGGTTTGCCTAAAGGGTGGCTGCTTGAAAGCAAATGGGTAAAACTTAGACATGCCCCAATGTCCACTAACACATGTGAGGCCCTTCATGTTGTGAAACAATGGAGGAAGGGGCATGGAAAAAAATAAGGGGTGGACTGTGGGTGGAGGTTGGAGGTGGAAGTTCAGCTCTCCCCACACTGCCGAATTCCGGAGGAAAACTAGAAGTCTCAGAATTCTAAATTTCAACTTGGCCTTCTAGGTTATCATGAAGGCAAATTTGGCAATGCAGGAGAATGGTACGTGTTTTATTTAATAGTTTATTATCTGTTTAGACAAGGGATATGTGAGCCTCTATATTTATTCCTGCCCTGACACTGGCCCCACAAATGTTAGGGGCAGGTCTGTACAAGGAAGACAAACCTCAAGTGAGATCAAGGGTCCTGTGGGAGCTGGAACTGGACAGAACGAAATCTCACCAGGAATGTGCAGAAATTCTGGCAAGGCTGTGCAATGTGTGGTTTGAGCTGACATCTGGGTTACATTTAAATATTTGGAAAATATCAAAATAAGATAAGGCAAAATATGATAACACTGTACTCCATAAAAAGATGGCCTCATCCCCAGAAAACTTAAAATCGAATTAAAGAACACGGAAACAAAGTCAAAAACTACATTAGCAACAACTTATTTTGTATTTTAAAGAATGAGAGGGACTATTGAATACACAAGCAAATTACATACTACCTAAACATCCAGAGTATTACATCTTGTTTTAGTTTTCCAGCTAATAGAGAAATGGTAAAAACCAGATAATTGCCAGATATTATTTCGGTGGTCTATGCCTGAATTTTCAACACAAAGGTTAAGATGAGATGAGATTATGAAACCACAGTCACACCTCCATGTACACAGAAAACCACAGTGCCATAGGTTTTCTTCACAAGGCCATAGGAAGTCATGACCAGCCAAATTCAGATCATACTTGCTTTCAGTGCTTATCAGATTTTCTTTCTTTTTTTTTTGAGATGGAGTCTCGCTCTGTCGCCCAGGCTGGAGTGCAGTGGCACAATCTCGGCTCACTGCAAGCTCCACCTCCCGGGTTCACGTCATTCTCCTGCCTCAGCCTCCCGAGTAGCTGGGACTACAGGCACCCGCCACGACGCCCGGCTGATTTTTTGTATTTTTAATAGAGACGGGGTTTCACCGTGTTAGCCAGGTCGATCTCCCGACCTCGTGATCCGTCGGCCTCGGCCTCCAAAAGTGCTGGGATTACAGGCGTGAGCCACCGCGCCTGGTCCAGATTTTCTTTCTTATTGGCTAACTTCAGTGGCAACTGGAGACCAAGTTTGGCCAGGTTACTTAGGGGCAGCGTGCAATGTACAGAGCATTGGTGTAGAAGCCAAACTCCCTGAATGTTAGTCTGAGCTCTGAACTCTAACAAGCTGTGTGACCTTAGGAGGCCATTAAACCTCTCTGTGGCTCATCTTTATTTTATTTTAATTTTCTTTTAGACAAGATCTCATTTTGTTGCCCAGCCTGGAATGCAATGGCACAATCATAGTTCACTGCAGCCTCGAACTCCTGGGCTCAAGCCATCCTCCTGCCTCAGCCTCCCCAGTAGCTAGACTATAGCCATGCACCTCCATACCTGCCTACTAATTTTTTTTTTTTTTTTTGCAGAGATGGGGAGGGGGGCCTGGATCTGCTGCCCAGGCTGGTCTCAAACTCCTGACCTCAATCAATCCTCTGGCCTTGAACTCCCAAAAAGTTGGGATTACAGGCAAGAGCCACTGTGCCCAGCCCTTCATCTTTAAATTAATGTGATTATGAAGCCTTAGGCATAAACATTCTATGGGATATATGAGTATGTTATTATTTTCTCTCTTTAAGTACAGCTGCTGATGGCATTATTTTCTATCACCAAAAGAACTGACATTTATATCACAGAAAAAAAGAGGACACATAAACCAATTCTCATTTCTACTGGGGATAATATTGAGACTAGAGTTCAGAAGGAATCTGTATCGGTTATAATTAGTTGAGCTGGAATTAGAAAGTCCATGGATAAGCAAGGTTTTTAGGTTCACTTCTTCCTAGGTTTAATTTCAACAAAAGAAGATGCTGGCCCTTCTCAGTTACTTGAAGTCTAGGATCTTGTTTTAATTTCCCAAGAGCCCCCATGAGGTAAGTATTATTATTCCTTTATTAAATATAAGTACCTGCTTCATGAAGTGAATTTAAAATAAAACCATACATAAAAAAGTACTCAGCACGATCCCTGGTACATAGTAAAAGCAATAAATGTTAGCTATTTTATATACATTCGTATATATATATTTATATCTGTATATTATGCATATCTCATTTTTATTATGCATAATATATTACATATGTTTTATTATCTGCACTACTGGCTTTCAAATTGTGCTCCAAAGAAACAAAGGTTTTCATGGGATCTACAAACAATGAAATATTTGTCACTAATTATAAAAATTAATGAGGAGCATACTTATTGATTTTTTAAAATACATTTTATATATTGCATGATCTGTGTAAGACTGCTAGAAAAATGCATTTTGCTGCTAAAACTAGATTTTTAAACCACTGGTATAATATTCCAATCCATTAATTTTACCGGTGATAAAATGAAAACACAGAGAGCTGAGTTTTTTTTAATTTTTGGCTTTGAACACGTTAATATATCTGTTAGGACATATTCAGTTGCAAATAACAGAAAATCCAAATTATCTGGCTTAAATAAGAAAGGCAAATTATCAATAACATAACTAACAGGCAGGTCCAAAAAGAGGGTCTAACTCAAGGTTGGCTTCATTCCGCAGCCCAATGACATCATCATGGCCTGTCCTATCTGCTTTCCCCTGTGAGTTTGATACTACACCTGGCTTCCCTCATGGATGCAACATGGCTGTAACTGTTCCAGGATTTAAAACCATCCCAGGTCATTTACAAAGAGAGTGTGTTTGAATGTCAGCATTCCAAGTGAGAATTCTAACATTTACCCTGATTGAATTAATTTGAGTCTGAACCAATTACTGTTTCCTGGGGAATTGAATATGCCCTCCAGGGGACACCCTGGAAGTTGAGTTGGGTGTTGCTCAGCTTCCTCCAAAGCACACTGGCTTCAATGGATAGCTTATGTGCTCAAACAAAAGCCTGGGTATGGTTAGAAAGGAGGAAGAGGGAATGATCACTTGGTAAACAACAAACAAATGTGTCCTAAACTATGTGACTTTGGGTAAATTACTTCCCTTCTCGTACATATAGAATAAAGTATTGGATTTGATGAGCGATTGCAAATGTGAATATGCAGCCAGGCTTGGTGGCTCACGCCTGTAATCCCAGCACTTTGGGAGGCCGAGGCGGGTGGATCACCTGAGGTCAGGAGCTCGAGATCAACCTGACCAACATGGTGAAACCCCTGTCTCTACTAAAATACAAAAATTAGCTGGGCATGGTGGCAGGTACCTGTAATCTCTGCTACTCGGGAGGCTGAGGCAGGAGAATCACTTGAACCTGGGAGGCAGAGGTTGCAGTGAGCCAAGATCGTGCCACTACACTGCAGTCTGGGGGATAGAGTGTGGCTCAGTCTCAAAAAGAAAAAAAAAAAAAAGAAAGAAATTGGTAAATGTAATTTCCTAAGTTTAAGCTCCTTTATCTAATCCCAGCAGAATAATGATTTGTAATTGAACATGCCCCAGAGGCACATACAAGTAGAAGAATATACAATGCGTCACATAGAATGTGAGTCAACAGGAAAGCTAAATAAAACAAGGATTAGTACCAACTTGCCCAGTTGCTCAGCCTTCAACAGTGGCATGAGGCCATTTCTGAATTTAGCTTCCCTGCAAATAGCTGCCTAATTCCAGAACCTCACATTAAGGAGGTTAGTGCATTATTTGGTTGGCAACAGTGGCATTGTGAGGGTAAAAGGCCCCAGGGGCAATGTAAAATATTTATGCCTTCACTATTTCAATGCTGCTACTTGAAGTGCTAGATTTTGCAGCATCTAGTGCCTTGTGGACCCCCATAAATCAGATCCCTGTATGTCTCACTGTGACCCACCTTCTCTTTCCTCTAATTGTCAGTGTCTGGTAGAAATAATCCCCTCAGAAAACTATTATTGGAGAACAAAACTCCACTATCATCCAATTATCAGTGCGTAACTTCTTTTTTTTAAGACAGGGTCCTGCTCTGTCGCCCAGGCTGGAGTCCAGTGGCAAGATCTCACTCACTGCAAACTGTGCCTTCGGGGCTCAAGCGATTCTTGTATCTCAACCTCCTGAGTAGCTAGGACTACAGGTGTGAGACACCATGCTTGGCTAATTTTTTTGTTGTTTTAGTAGAGATGGGGTTTCACCACAGTGGCCGGGCTGGTCTCGAGCTCCTGACCTCAGGTGATCTGCCTGCCTCGGCCTCCCAAAGTGCTGGGATTACAGGCGTGAGCCACCGTGCCTGGCCACATTTACCAATTTTAATATCCTTGTATTTTAGAATTCGGTGTCTAGCGGGCAATAGGATCATCATGGCAGATGGGAGGCAAGACTAGATTGCAGCTCCGGACAGAGAAGCTTGCGGAGACACACACTGTGAATTTTAGCTCCAAGTTAACTGTAAGAACAAACCAGCAATCCCAAGAGAACCCACAGACCCTCTGAAGGAAGCGGACTGCTCCTGCAGGACATGGGAGACACCCCAAATACTGTGGGTGCCCCAACTGTGGAAGTGGGAAAGGGAGAGCCTCCTCTCCCGAACACACACCCCCGCTGGAGAAGCTGAAGGTATGTTTGCAGGAGAAGTTCCAACTTTACCTGGAGTTGAGTCAATTTGGAGAGCCGAGCAAAATATAGGGGTAGAGGAAGCAGCAGAAAGGCCCTGGTAGCTCACTGGGTCCCCAAGCGGGCCATTCCTGCCTGGCACCATGGGGATCCATCGGTGGAGCAGCCAGAGGAATGGGGTTGTGGGGGTAAAACTCCACAGGGAGAAGGAAATCTCTAGCTGAACTGTGTAACGATTTGAATGGGACGAGAAGCCTCCTGGCCAGAACTTGGGGGTGGATGCAGATCCGGTGTGCAGACTCCACAGTTGGGGGAAAAACCAAGCCCTTTCCTTTCACAGCTGGGAGGCGGTAGCCTGAGGCAGGTTTTCAAGCCTGTCTTGCCCTCCGCCTGGAAACAGACTTGGGGCTGTTGGGGTTGGGGTGGGGGCACAGTGGGAGTGAGACCAGCCCTTTGGTTTGAGTGGGAGCTGGGTGAGGCCTGTGACTGCCGACTTTCCCCAAGTATCCTGACAAGCTGCATGACTCAGCAGAGGCAGCCATAATTTTTCTTAGGTATACAATTCCAGTGACCTGGGAATCTCACCCCCATCCACCACAGCAGCCACAGCAAGACCCATCCGAGGAGAGTCTGAGCTCAGACATGCCTAGCCCTGCCCCCAGCTGATGGTCCTTCCCTTCCCACCCTGGTAGTAGAAGACGAAGGGCATATAATCTTGGGAATTCTAGGGCCCCACCCACCACCAGTACCAGTAATGGTAAGTACATAGAAATAAATCATTTTTAGAAGGTTCAAGCCTCTTCAAGGGTCTTGTGCCTTTAAAAAAAATTTTTGGCCAGGTGCGGTGGCTCACGCCTGTAATCCCAGCACTTTGGGAGGCTGAGGCGGGCAGATTGCCTGAGCTCAGGAGTTTGAGAACAGCTGAGCAACACAGTGAAACCCCGTCTCTCCTAAAATACAAAAAATTAGCCAGGCGTGGTGGCGGGCGCCTGTAGTCCCAGCTACTCAGGAGGCTGAGGCAGGAGAATGGCGTGAACCTAGGAGGCAAAGGTTGCAGTGAGCTGATATTGTGCCACTGCACTCCAGCCTGGGTGACAGAGTGAGACTCCATTTCCATAAAAAGAAAAAAAATTTTAATTTTAATAAAATTTAATTATCAATTAGGTTTTTAAAAAATTATCATGAAATGTAATTATAAATTTTATAACTATGTTGAAGTATATTAAATGACACATAATTAAATGGAAATTCATACCATATTCATTGACTGAAAGATTCAACAGGGTTTGGGATTTTGTTTTGTTTTAAAACTTGACGAGCTGGTTTTAAAACATATGATAATGTAAAGGGCCAAAAGTATCCAAGACAATCTTGAATAAGTAGAAAAATGTCAGAGGATTTGCTCTAAGAGATATCAAGATATATAGATATGAAAGCTACAGTAGTTAAAACAATGTAGAATTGATACAGTGATAGACAAACCAAGAGCTAACATAAAAGAGAAACTAAAAACAGACTCACACTTATGTGGACCTTGATTTAGACAGAGTGGCAATACAGTGTATGAGGGAAATGACAGTATTTTTAGCACTAATGCTGAGACACTCAATTATATATGTAGGAAGAAATAAAATTGGACTTGAAAAAGTGCTGACCTCATTGGTAAGAAGGAAAATGAAATTTAAAAATCACAGTGAGACACCGCTACACACTCATCAGAATGGTTAAAATGTAAACCATCTGATGTTTATAGTGGCACTATTCACAATAGCAAAGACTTGGAACCAACCCAAATGTCCATCAGCGATAGACTGGATTAAGAAAATGTGGCACATATACACCATGGAATACTATGCAGCCATAAAAAAGGATGAGTTCATGTCCTTTGTAGGGACATGGATGAGCTGGAAACCATTAGTCTGACCAAACTATCACAAGGACAGAAAACCAAACACCGCATGTTCTCACTCACAGGTAGGAACTGAACAATGAGAACACTTGGACACAGGGTGGGGAACATCACACACAGGGGCCTGTCGTGGGGTGGGGGGAGGCGGGAGGGATAGCAGTAGGAGATATATCTAATGTAAATGGTGAGTTAATGGGTACAGCACACCAACATGGCACATGTATACATATGGAACAAACCTGCACGTTGTGCATATGTACCCTAGAACTTAAAGTATAATTTAAAGAAGCAGTAAAAATAAATTTGGATATTAAATTTAAAAAAAAATGTAAACATCTGAAATACCAAGTGTTGGTGAGGGTGTAAAACAATGGGTATCCTCGGCCGGGTGCGGTCGCTCACGCCTTTAATCCCAGCACTTTGGGAGGCTGAGGCGGGCAGATTACGAGGTCAGGAGATCGAGACCATCCTGGCTAACACGGTGAAACTCCGTCTCTACTAAAAATACAAAAATTAGCCAGGCATGGTGGCAGGCGCCTGTAGTCCCAGCTACTCAGGAGGCTGAGGCAGGAGAATGGCGTGAAGGCGTGAACCAGGGAGGCAGAGCTTGCAGTGAGCCTAGATCAGGCCACTGCACTCCAGCCTGGGCGACAGAGCGAGACTCCGTCTCAAAAAAAGAATAAAATGGGTATCCTCATGTACTGTTGATAGGAGTGTAAATGGGTTCAAACACTTTGGAAAAAGATGGCATTATTTATTAATGGGGAAGCAATGCATATCCTGTGACCTAGCAATTTAATTTCACTCCAGATACATACCATATAGGAATGTAGGTATGCCTATGTACACAAGAATATACATAGAGACATGTACATGGTTTGTAATAACTAAAAACTGGAAATAATCCAAACATCCAGCAACAGGAGAATGCAACTTTTGTGTGATATTTTCATACAATGGAATGCTATATAGCAATGCAAATAAACAAACAACAGCTACATACCACATAAGTGGATGGTAAAAACAGTCAAGAAACAAGACAACAAAAACACTGCAAAATTACATCTTAAAATTGAAAATGGACAAACTTAAAATGCATTGTGTAGGATGCTTACAAAGGTGGAAAAATTATAAAGAAAAGCAAGGATATGATTACTATAAATGTAAGAAAGAAAAAAAGTGATGCAGGCAGGAAGAAGTAGCAGGATGGAGAAATCACATAAAGTCACACAAAGGGAGGTCTAGGGACTGTCAATTTCCATTAGTGCTATTCAGCAGGACTTTCTGTAATGAAGAAACTGCTCTAGATCTGAGACATCCAATACTACAGCTTCTTGTCATATGTGGCTACTGAGAACTGGAAATGTGGCTAGTGTGACTGAGGAGATAAATTTTAATATTATTTCGGCCAGGCATGGTGGCTCAGGCCCGTAATCCCAGCACTTTGGGAGGCTATGGTGGCTCAGGCCTATAATCCCAGCACTTTGGGAGGCTGAGGTGGGTGGATCACCTGAGGTCAGGAGTTCAAGATCAGCCTGGCCAACGTGGTGAAACCCCATCTCTACTAAAAATACAAAAATTAGCTGGGCATGGTGGCAGGCACCTGTAATCCCAGCTACTTGGGAGGCTGAGGCAGGAGAATCGTTTGAACCCAGGAGGCAGAGGCTGCAGTGAGCTGAGATCGTACCATTGCACTCCAGCCTGGGCAACAGAGCGAGACTCTGTCTCAAAAAAAAAAAATTAATATTATTTCATTTTAGTTATTTAAAATTTAAATATAAATAGCCCAATGGCTGCTGTTTTGGACAATGCAGCATCTAGTTTGTATTGATCAAGGTTCCAGTGGGAAACAGAGGCCTTACTCAAAATAGAGTAGTGGTCTTTAAAAGGTTTCAGAGAAGAAAAAAGAAACAAAAGAAAAATAGAGTCATTTGAGAAGGATTCATTTATGAGACAGCTAATCACAAAGGTACAGGTATAGGGGAAACACAAGAGATGGTTTTGCAACCTAAGGCTAATGGTAGCCAACCTTTAATGTGACCATCCCTAGACCTGAAGAGACAAGGAAAAGGTGTGATTCCTAGAAGAAGGAGAGAAAATTAAGTAGATTCTGCCATGTTAAGAGGAGCAGTGACCTTTAGTGGAGAAACCCAGTCAGCCAGAGTCAATATCACATTAGGAGCCAAGGGAATATAAGCCTTAACACCACTCTCTTTTTCCTCCCTACAGTCTCCTGCTGTGTTTCCCCAACAGCCAGGCCCAAGAGGAAGTCAGAGGGGAAAATTGCTCACAGATCCACACAGGTCAGTCTCCCAGATCAGTGTCAGATGGTGGATGGATCTAGGGGACAAATAAAAGATACCCAGCACATGGATCTTGACTGAGATGCTTGCTGCATTATTATTACACTATACATTTTTTACTGTAAGAGATTATAGTATAAAAAAGAAAAGGGAGAAGAGAAGGTAGAAAGGAAAGAAGGAAAAGGAAGGAGAGAAGGGAAGGAAGGAAGGAAGCAAGCAAGGAGGGAGGAAGAAGGGAGGGAAAGAAGGAAGGAAGGAAGCAAAAGAGGAAAAATAAAAAAGAAGGTGAATAGAAAGGAAAGAAAATAAACCCGACCAGCTAGCTCCTGCATTATGTACTGGTAAGAATCTGATGGATTTATCAATTGAAAAATAGTTAACCAAAAGTCTGAATAAATGGTTGTCATCAAATGTTTTTGTCAGGTCAGTAAAATAATATAGCAACTTTTTTTTTTGAGACGGAGACTTGCTCTTTCACCCAGGCCAGACTGCAGTGGTGCTATCTCGGCTCACTGCAACCTCCGCCTCCGGGGTTCACGCCATTCTCCTGCCTCAGCCTCCCGAGTAGCTGTGACTACAGGCGCCCCCCACTGTGCTCAGCTAATTTTTTGTATTTTTAGTAGAGACGGAGTTTCACCGTGTTAGCCAGGGTGGTCTCGATCTCCTGACCTCGTGATCCGCCCACCTTGGCCTCCCAAAGTGCTGGGATTACAGGCATGAGCCACCGTGCCCGGCCTAATATAGCATTTTTAATATATATATTGCATTTCTTAACCTATGATGAATCTTAGACAATAGTCTCCATATTTTAATCTTACTGTCTTTCTTTTTAAAGTCACCAGAAATTAAGTAGACATATAACATGCTCAGAAATGCTATGAACAGGTACCCACAGTTGGGTGGGTCTTTGATTTTGTTGGCCTTCCTGTAGTGTTGGAACTGTACTTCAATGTTCTGGGTGAAACTAGAGCCAGGAAAATAAACTATGGTTTGTTTTTTAAAATGTGCACATCAATTAGGAATGCTTTGGCTGAAAGTGAAAGACAATCTGGCTAACTGTGGTTTAACACATAGGGATTATTTTTCTACCTATTAAAAAAGTGATGTAGGCAACTGCTGGCATTGATTCAGTGACCCCATAATTTCAGGTCTGGCATCTCTGCAGTTCTTCTGTTCTCTCCCTCCCAATCACAAATGACCAAGACATCTCCAAGTATAAAGGTTAAGGCACCAGAGGCAGGTAGGAGGAGGCGTTGCAAGGTATAAGTGTCAACATTTTGCTTTTATCAGAAAAGCAAAAGCTTTCTCCACAAACCCCCAACAGACCACTGCCCACATCTCATGGTCTAGAACTGTGCCACCCCTAGCTGCAAGGAGGCTGGGAAAGTGAATATTTAGTTTTCTCAGCCTTTATGGGGAAGTTGGCAAGAGATAAGAAAACTGGAAACAGCTATTAGTGAAGCCAGCTAAGCTTTAATGCCTAAAATATTCTCCCTGCAACGTCCAAAATATCTACCATGAAAATGAATTCTTTGGCATTAAAAATAACTTATAGAAGGCATCTATTTACATATACATGTTTTCTGGAAGGATGATGTAGCAACACACTGGTGCCCATTATTATTTTAGCATTAATTTATTTCTGAAGATTTGCTAGTATTTGCCTAGTACAAAGCCAAGTGTTAAGAGAATAAGATAGCTAGGCTTCAACACAGTAAAAATATGCCAGGAAAATTCCAGACACCATCAGTGAACCTTATGAGTTTCAATAAGCAGGTGAATGCATTACATTTAGCAAGTAGGCAGGGCAGGAAACGCTAAAATACATTTCACCCACTGCATTATGTCTAGGATCAGCCTCAAAGCCAGCTCCTCAAGGGCGTAGCAGATTGTATCTAATATGTGCCATCAAAACTGGCCCACTACTCCTTTTCAGCCTGCCTGGAATCAAGCAGGCATGAAAAATGGACATCATGGAGATGTGATGACAGAAGGCACATACCTAGATTTCTTTCCTCATAGTACAGTGGTTGTTAAGAGCACAGGGTCTAGAACTAGCTAGATTCTTGGGCTCCAAATCCTGGCTCTACTAGCTCTATGACCTTATCAAGTTACTGACCATCACTGTGCTTTCGTTGCCTCATCAGTGGAAAAGATCATAGGGTTGTGATGAGAAAAACAAGTTAATAAACGTAAATAAATAAATATGCATGGTGTATAGTAGGTACTATATAAGAGCTGGCTGCGAAAAATAAGGCCTTTCTCCTGTGATGCTGTTAGTATTATGCTTTCATATTTATACGTTTTTGGTAAAGTCTTCCTTTTCTTCTTTTTCTTATATAAGAACAACATAGTTTCACTACAAAGAACTCAGAAAAGACAGGGAAGCAAAATAAACTTTTTTAAGAGAAAAAAAATCCACAATCTCTTTCCTCAAGGGAAAACCACTACTAACATATCATATTTCACCCATCTATATATTTTTATTTTTGCAATAGTGTCCTGTAACACGTCTTTTTAAAATTTGACAATATATTATGGACATCTTCCACATCTAGAAATATATTTCTACCGTGTATTTTTAGTTATCACAAAGTATTCTGTTAAATGAGTATTTCATACTTTACCTTGCCAATTTTCTGCTGTTGAACATTCGTGTTATTTCTGTTTTTGTTTGGTTGTTTTTTGTTTGTTTGTTTTTGTTATTACAGATAGCACTGTGATGAACATCTTTAGAGCTAATTTCTAGTGCATGTCCATAATATTTCCATAGGATAAATTCTCAGAAGTAAAATTGCTCGGTCAAAAATCATGCATATTTTTAAGGCTTTGATGAGTGTGCTTCAATTGATCTCCAGAAAAAAAAAAATGTATCCAAGTATCCATTCATTTCCTTACCCCTCTTGAAAACACTATTATTTTTGTTTCATTTACAGTTTTCCTACAATCCTTACTAAGATCCCCAAACTTGATGGTGTCTTTGATATAGCATCCACAACACACAAATCTGTGATTTCTATGAATTATTTACCCTCTGCCCTTGGCCCCTGACCTTTTATCTTAGCTGTGTCTCAAGGACTTCCTCTGGTGGACTGGTTTTTTACCATGATATATTTTATGGTGTGATTGTCAACACATCAGATGGACGATGTGATTGTCAACACATACCCTGACTAATATCTAAGTCTTCTGACACACTTTTATGTGCTGCTTACTCAACTACTCAACATTTACTCATCACCAGCTGAATTTGTGACCTACATGCTAGGGAAGCAAAGATGAATAATAATAGTCTCTGACCTAGAGGATCTTCAGCTAAAGCGAGGCAGATAGATAAAAAGATAAATCACAATGCAATGGGAAATATGCTTTTAAAACATTTTTATTGCATGTCATGATAGCAGAAATTGCTATGCAGTTCGTTCGTTTATTTCCATAATACATAATAGGTCCAAGCTCTATACTTTCATTTTCAAAATTTATTATTTTTTTATAACAAAGTGATACATGCTCATTTCAGAAAGATCAGAAAATGTAGACAAACAGGAAAAAAATGCTACTTTTAAACTGTAATCCCATCTGTCTTGTCACCATTAGCACTTTCATATATTAAGTTGTTTTCTACTTTTTTAAAACAAAAGTTAGATCAAGACACACATGTTGGCTGGGAGCAGCGGCTCATGCCTGTAATCTCAGCAATTTGAGAGGCCGAGGCAGGCAGATCACTTGAGGTCAGGAGTTTGAAACCAGCCAACCAACATGGTGAAACCCCATCTCAACTAAAAATACAAAAATTAGCTGGATGTGGTGGTGCATGCCTGTATTGCCTGCTACTTGGGAGGCTGAGCCAAGAGAATCATTTGAATTCAGGAGGTGGAGGTTGCAGTGAGCCTGGGTGACAGAGCGAGACTCCGTCTCAAAAACAAACAAAAAACATTTCTGTGATTTGCTTTTTTCACCTAATTATCATAAACATATTTCAAGACAAAAGATATATTTCTGCATCACTTTAAATGGCTCCATATTATTCCACTATATGGATATTTATTTAATTACTTATTTTTAACAATCTGCTATTGTTAGACAGTTACATGTTTATATCTTTTTATAATTACTAACAATACTGCAATTGATTTTGTTGCTAAATATTTGTGCTCATTCTTATTTCTTTACCACAAATTCCAGTAAGTTAAGTCATGTGATATTTGCAATGCTTTTCTCATAGTCAGATTTAGAGACGATGGCTGTAATAGCTATCTCCCAGCTCGGTTGCTTTTAGTGGCTTTGGGTTTCAGTCCTACCTGCTAAAGATTAAACTTGATCAAAGGTGCATGTTCTAATTGACATTAGCAATGTGGTAATCTAGGAGGTCATAGCCCTTGTCCTGCCACAAAAAAACAAACAAACAAAAAAAAACATCTCATAAGATCCATAGACAAATATAGCCCTGGAAAAGCTCTGGAGTACAATTAAGAAGATGCAGCAATCTAAAAGAACTGAGAACACCCACATAGAATATGGTAGGAAGCATTTTGCCTGCATTCACCTCATTCCCCTGACCCTCAGAGCCCAATGAAGAAGAATTTCTTCTGTTGTGAGTCCCCCAGTTGGGAAAAAAAGAGAGCAAAAGGACTTAGCAGGCTTCACCATCAAGGACCCCAGCAGTCATTGTGCTAAGGCCCTGCAGTCTTTGCCAAGAGTAACCCCAGCTGCCAGAGTCACGCAGAGCCCATCAAGCTACTTCCTCGTGCCAGCCACAGATAAAGGTCTTTCCCTACCAAAGACAGTCTGTAAGTTTGAAAGAGGTGACTGCTTCTTCAAATGCACAGACACCAATAGAGTCATATCTTAAAGATATTGCAGTTTGGGTTTCAGACCACTGCAATAAAGTAAACATGCAATAAACCGAGTCACACAAATTTGTTGGCTTCCCAGTGCATATAAAATATGTTGACATTATACTGTAGTCTATAAAGTGTGCAATAGCATTATTTTCAAAAAACAATGTACATATCCTAATTTAAAAATACCTCATTGCTAAAAAAGGCTAATGATCATCTCCTTGATCCACGGGCTGCAAAATAGATGTTGTGTTAGCAGGCAAAAATCAACTTTAAGGCTGGGCATGGTGCCTCATGCCTGTAATCCCAGCAGTTTGGGAGGCCAAGGTGGGTGGATCATCTGAGGTCGGGAGTTCGAGACCAGCCTGATCAACATGCAGAAACCCCATCTCTAGTAAAAATATGAAATTAGTGAGGTGTGGTGGTGCATAACTGTAATCCCAGCTACTTGGGATGCTGAGGCAGGAGAATCGCTTGAACCCAGGAGGCAGAGGTTGCAGTGAGCCGAGATTGCACCATTGCACTCCAGCCTGGGCAACAAGAGCAAAACTCCATCTAAAAAAAAAAAACAAAAAACTTTAGTTTTCTTGTCTATCTCCATCAGAGAGAGATCTTGGGTGACTAAGCACATTGTCAATGAGCAGTAATATTTTGAAAGAAATATTTTATTGTGATAAGTAGGTCTCAACAGTAGGATTAAAATATTCAGTAAACCATGCTGTAAACAGATGTACTATCATCCAGGTTTTGTTGCTCCATTTTTAGAGCACAAGCAGCGTACAGTTAGCATAACTCTTAAGGGTCCTGGAATTTTCAGAATGGTAAATGAACACTGGCTTCACCTTAAAGTCACAAGCTGCATTAGCCCCTAACAAGAGAGTAAGCCTGTTCTTTGAAGCTTTGAAGCCAGGCATTGATGTCTCCTCTCTAGCTATGAAAGTCCCAGATTACATCATCTGATAGAAGACTGATTAGATAGATAGATAGATAGATAGATAGATAGATAGATAGATAAACTGTTTTTAGAGATAAATGAGGTCATTATATGATGACAAAAGCACAGTTAACAGAAACATGTAATAAATACTGTACACACTCTACGTCAGAGTACCTAAATATATATGCACATATTGACAGACCCAAAAGGAGAAATTAACAGCAATACAATAATAGTAGAACGTTAATATCCTTCTTTCAATAACAGAACATCCAGATTGAAAATCAATAAAGAAACTTGAAAAGAAAACTAACTTGAACAACACAATAGACCAAATGGACCTAACAGACATATATACAGAACTATCCAACAGCAGAATATACATTCTTCTCAGGCATACACAGTGCATTCTCCATGATAGATCACATATTAGTTACAAAACAAGACTTAGCAAATTTAAGAAGATTGAAATCATTCCAGGCATTTTTTTCGACCACAATGGAATGAAACTAGAAATCAGTAACAGAAAGAAAATGGGAACATTCACAAATATGTGGAAACTAAACAATACACTCATGAACAACCATTGGGTCAAAGAGGAAATCAAAGATAATTTTTAAAATATCTCAAGACAAATGAAAATGAAAACACAGCATACCAAAACTTATGAGATGCAGCAATAGCAGAACTTAGAGGGAGGTTAATAGTGATTAATGTCTATGTTTAATGAAGAAAATCTTGAATAACTAACCTAACTTTAAACTTTGAGGAACTAAAAAAAGAGCAACACTAAGCCTAAAGTTAGCAGAACGAAACAATAAAGATTAGAGCAGAAATGAATAGAGTAGAAAAACAATAGAAAAAATCAACACAACTAAGAGTCGGGTTTTTGAAAAGATAAAACTGACAAACCCTTAGTTAGACTAACAAAGAAAAAGAGAGGAGAGAGAGAGAGAGACTCAAATAAACCCAGAAATGAAAGAGGAGACATTACAAAGGGTGCCTCAGAAATAAAAAGGATTATAAAAGACTATTATGAACAATTATATGCCAACAAATTGGATAACCTAGAAGAAATCAATAAATTCTTAGTAATATACAACCTCCAAAAACTGAACCAAGAATAAATAGGCTGAACAAACAAATAACAAATAAGGAGATTGAATCAGTAATAAAAAAATCTTCCAACAAAGAAAAGCCATCTAGGACCAGATGGCTTCACAGTGAATTATAGCAAACATTCAAAGAAGAATGGTGTATATGTGACACATTTTCTTACATATACACCATGGAATACTATGCAGCCATAAAAAATGATAAGTTCATGTCCTTTGCAGGGACATAGATGAAGCTGGAAACCATCATTCTCAGCAAACCAACACAGGAACAGAAAACCAAACACCGCATGTTCTCACTTATAAGTGGGAGTTGAACAATGAGAACACATGGACACAGGGAGGGGAACATCACACACCAGGGCCTGTCGGGGGTGGAGGGCTAGGGGAGGGATACCATTAGGAGAAATACCTAATGTAGATGACGGGTTCATGCGTGCAGCAAACCT
Source organism: Symphalangus syndactylus (assembly GCF_028878055.3). Lineage (NCBI taxonomy): Eukaryota > Metazoa > Chordata > Mammalia > Primates > Hylobatidae > Symphalangus > Symphalangus syndactylus. The sequence goes on from NC_072428.2 coordinate 21,923,174, forward strand.
CCATGGCACCTGCATACCTATGTAACAAACCTTCACATTCTGCACATGAATCTCAGAACTTAAAGTATAAAAATAAATAAATAAATAAACAAAGAAGAAAATAAATAAAGAAGAATAAATACGAATCCTTCTTAAAGATGTTAATAATAGGGGAAACTGGGTGTAGGGCCTATGTAGACTCTCTGGACTACCTCCACAATATTTTTTAAACTAAAGGTATCCTAAAATAAATTGTTTATTATATAAAAGGGCATGTACCATGGGCTGAAGTTCCAAGACTTTTACCCTTGCAGCAGGCTGGGGGCTATCACAGGATGATTATTAGCTCTAAAATGTAACGTCTTCTTCTTTTTCTTTCTTTCTTTCTCTTTTTGAGACAGAGTCTCCTTCTGTCACCCAGGCTGGAAGTGCAGTGGTGTGATCTTGGCTCACTGCAACCTCCGCCTCCTGGGTTCAAGAAATTCTCGTGCCTCAGTCTCCCGAGTAGCTGGGATTACAGGTGTGCACCACCATGCCTCCTGGCTACATTTTGTATTTTAGTCGAGATGAGGTTTCTCCTTGTTGGCCAGGCTGGTCTCAAACTCCTGGCCTCAAGTGATCCTACCCGCCTCAGCCTTCCAAAGTGCTGGGATTACGGGCATGAGCCGCTGCACCTGGCCTATAATGTCTTCTTGAAGCCTGATTGGCAGGCTCCCTGGGATAAGTTGCAGACTACCTTCCCAGGTGTTTCTTTCTTCCTAATAGTTTTCTGATATCGACATTTGCATCTCAATTCTCTAAGTGCACCCTTGGTAGGGTTCTACCTGGCGTGCACTCAGTGTGGCTTACCAGACACCATGGGTGTGTTCCCTGCTGCAAACTTGTACATGATCTTGGTGGACTTCAAGCTGACTGTCAGCATGTTAGCCCTGTTCAAAGAACAGCTTACTCTCTGGGGGTTTTAATCCTTTTTTTTTTTTTTTTTTTTTTTTTGAGACGGAATTTTGCTCTTGTTGCCCAGGCTGGAGTACAATGGCGTGATCTCAGCTCACCACAACCTCCGTCTCTCAGGTTCAAGCAATTATCCTGCCTCAGCCTCCTGAGTAGCTGGGATTACAGGCATGCACCACCACGCCCGGTTAATTTTGTATTTTTAGTAGAGACGGGGTTTCTCCATGTTGGTCAGGCTGGTCTGGAACTCCCAACCTCAGGTGATCCGCCTGCCTCAGCCTCCCAAAGTACTGGGATTACAGGTTTGAGCCACCGCACCCCGCCGTATTCTTATTCAAAGAAAATGAGGCCGGACGCAGAGGCTCATGCCTGTAATCCCAGCACTTTGGGAGGCTGAGGAGGGTGGATCACGAGGTCAAGAAATTGAGACCATCCTGACTAACACGGTGAAACCCCATCTCTACTAAAAGAAAAAATACAAAAAAATTAGCCGGGCGTGGTGGCAGGCGCCTGTAGTCCCAGCTACTCAGGAGGCTGAGGCAGGAGAATGACATGAACCCAGGAGGCAGAGCTTGTGGTGAGCCGAGATCGCGCCACCTCACTCCAACCTGGGCGACAGAGCGAGACTCCGGCTAAAAAAAAAAAAAGAAAAGAAAATGAGAAGCAAGATGATGAAGTGGGAGAGTCCTTGAATGACAAACACTAATGAACCAGGGCTTCTGCAGCAGGCCCTATGCTGGGTATATTGGTACAATGCTTTCAACACGGCTTGCCTAACTCTTCTGGTGTGCAGCGTGCCTGGAAATTACTAGATTTAACCCAAGACCCCAGTTATCAACTTTTAGAAAAAATCTTGGAATCAGATTACAGAAAACGAAACAAAATGGTGCTCAAAATTATACCCCAAGAGGCCAGGCGCAGTGACTCACGACTGTAATCCTTGCACTTTTGGGAGGCTGAGGTGGACAGATCAACTGAAGTCAGGAGTTCGAGACCAGCCTGGCCAACATGATGAAACTCCATCTCTACTAAAAATAAATAAATCAGCCAGGTGTGGTGGTGTATGCCTGTAATCCCAGCTACCCAGGAAGCTGAGGCAGGAGAATCGCTGAAACCCAGGAGATGGAGGCTGCAGTGAGCCAAGGTGGCACCACTGCACTCCAGCCTAGGTGACAGAGCGAAACTCCATCTCAAAAAAAAAAAAAAAAACAACAACAAAAAATTATACCCCAAAAGTTCCACTAGGCCCCTTTAGTCACCAGTTCCCAGGCTAAGTCTGAACAGGGAGCAATTGTTTTCCTCTCTTCAACACTTTGAAAAAGCAAATGACAGCAGAGACAGGGTTGAATCATCAGTATTATTTCATCAACTGCTTCTCAAGAATTTCAGAAAGTAGGCTCTAACCAGACTCATGGGATGAGTCACGTGGCATTTGCTCTTGTCATTAAGAGTCAGAATGTTTGCTAAAACAGCCATAGCCTGAGTCATCACTTTACAGAATGTCACACAAATAATGCCCAGGAATAAAGAACATTGATTCTCTTTCTTTCACTCCCTGGAAAATACAGCCTTTATAGTGGGGTTATAAGGTATGTGAGAGAGCTACTTCATTAAGTTATTTTTTATTGTAGATTAAATGTTTGAGGTTACTTTTACTTATTGCTGTCCTAAATAATGTCCCATACTGCAATCCTGTCCTTTTTCTAGCTAATCTACCTGATCGTGACTTTCCTTTGTTTTAAAGAGAGAAAGTCTTCTAAATGTCTCAAATTGTGGTGTTTTGTGAGTATTTACACATCCTTTACCAAGAATCTTCATAAGCAAAATGTGTGTGGCCCTACAAAGAAAATAGAGCTTTCTATTTTTGATCAATGAGTACTGTATAATTCAGTTAAACTCAACTGAGTTTAATCCAACAAATATTTATTGAGTATCTATTCTAGGTTTAAAGTGTACTAAGCTCTAGTGGGAAAAGAATATTTCTGTCTTCAAGAAACACAGAACAGTGGGAAAGAAAGACATACACCCACGAAACAAATTATTAGCTTTACATGATAAATGTCATTCTTTCATTCAACAAAAATATTAAATATTTTCCATGAATCAGAGCCTGTGCTGAGTAGGAACTGGGGACACAAAATTAAATGAAATAGCCTCTGCTTTCAAGGTGCACACAATCAGATGGAGAAACACAGACAAGTAAACAATAGTTACATTAGACTGTGATGAGCTATGATAACAGCAGAAATGGGACCAAAGAGTTGGCAGGAGGGTCTGGGAGGCTTACAGGAAACTTCAGAGAGGAAATGACTTCTGACAGGTCCCACTAAAAGGAAACAGAGGCAAAGCATGGTGGCTCATGCCTGTAATCCCAGCACTTCGAGAACCCATGAGGGGCAGATCAGTTGAGGCCAGGAGTTCGAGACCAGCCAGGCCAACATGGCAAAACCCCATATCTACTAAAAATACAAAAATTAGCTGGGAGTGGTGCCGCACACTTGTAATCTCAGCTACTTGGGAGGCTGAAGCACGAGAATCACTTGAACCCGGGAGGTGGAGCTTGCAGTGAGACGAGATTGCACTACTGCACTCCGGCCTGGGCGACAAAGCCAGACTGTCTCTAAAATAAAGAAAAAGAAAACTGTGTTCCAGCATTCATCTGTGGAAATAGGATCACTCCTAATCCCACTAAACCTCTTCAGTTTCGACTTGACTCCTTACTTTGATTTGGAATGTTTAAAGAAAAGGTCCTGGCTGGGCACGGTGGCCCATGCCTGTAATCCCAGCACTTTGGGAGGCCGAGGCGAGTGGATCACCTGAGGTCAGGAGTTCGAGACCAGCCTGACCAACATGGAGAAACCCCATCTCTACTAAAAAAAAAAAAAAAAATACAAAAAATTAGCCAAGCATGGTGGCGCAGGTCTGTAATCCCAGCTCCTCGGGAGGCTGAGGCAGGATAATCGCTTGAACCCAGAAGGCAGAGGTGGCAGTGAGCCAAGATTGTGCCATTGCACTCTAGCCTGGGCAACAAGAGTGAAACTCTGTCTCAAAAAAAAAAAAAAAAAAGAAAAGAAAAGAAAAGAAAAAGTCCTAATTAGGGCTCAATTTTTATCCTTTGTTACTGAATTAAGACATATCTCCACTATATTTGTAGGCTTGATTGTTTTTAAATTAATTATGCATTGAAAAGTCTAAAAAGGCTACTATCTTTTAGTTCTTTAAAAAATCTCCACACTGTTTTCCACATTGGTTGTACTAGTTTACATTCCTACCAGCAGTGTAAAAGTGTTCCCTTTACACCACATCCATGCCAACATCTATTATTATTTTTTTTTTATTATGGTCATTCTTGCAGGAGTAAGCTGGTATCACACTGTGGTTTTGATTTACATTTCCCTGATCATTAGTGATGATGAGGATTTTTTCATGTTTGTTGGCCATTTGTGTATCTTCTTTTGAAAATAGTCTTTTCATGTCCTTAGCTCACTTTTTGATGGGATTGTTTGGCTTTTTATTGCTAATTTGTTTGAGTTCCTTGTAGACAGATTCTGGATATTAGTCCTTTGTTGGATGTATAGATTGCAAAGATTTTCTCCCATTCTGTGGGCTGTCTGTTTACTCTGCTCATTGTTTCTTTGGCTGTGCAGAAGCTTTTTAGTTTAAGTCCCATCTATTTATCTCTGTTTTTGTTGCATTTACTTTTGGGTTCTTGGTGATTAAGTCTTTGCCTAAGCCAATGTCTATAAGGGTTTTTCCAATGTAATCTTCTAGAGTTCTTATGATTTCAGGTCTTAGATTTAAATCCTTGATCCGTCTTGAGTTGATTTTTGTATGAGATGAGAGATGAGGATCCAGTTTTATTCTTCTACATGTGGCTTGCCAATTATCCCTGCACCATTTGTTGAATAGGGTGTCTTTTCCCCCACTTTATGTTTTTGTTTGGTTTGTCAAAGATCAGTTGGCTGTAAGTATTTGGGCTTATTTCTGAGTTCTCTATTCTGTTCCATTGGTCTATGTGCCTATTTTTAAGCCAGTACCATGCTGTTTTGGTGACTATGGCCTTGTAGTATAGTTTGAAATCAGGTAAAGTGATGCCTCCAGATTTGTTCTTTTTGCTTTGTCTTGCTTTGGCTATGCAGGCTCATTTTTAGTTCCATATGAATTTTAGGATGCTTTTTCTAGTTCTGTGAAAAATGATGGTGATATTTTGATGGAAATTGCATTGAATTTGTAATTGCTTTTGGCAGTATGGTCATTTTCATAATATTGATTATATCCATCCATGAGCGTGGGATGTATTTCCATTTGTTTGTGTTGTTTATTATTTCTTTCAGCAGTGTTTTGTAGTTTTCCTTGAAGCGGTCTTTTGACTCCTTGGTTAGGTATATTCCTAAGTATTTTATTTTATTTTTGCAGCTATTATAAAAGGGATTGAGTTCTTGATTTGATTCTTATCTTGGTTGCTGTTGGTGTATACCAGAGCTACTGATTTGTGTACCTTAATTTCGTACCCTGAAACTTTGCTGAATTCATTTTCAGCTCTAGGAGCTTTTTGGAGGAGTCTTTAGGGTTTTCTAGGTGTACGATCATATTATCAGCAGTGAGAGTTTGGCTTCCTATTTACTAAATTGGCCTTTATTTCTTTCTCTTGTCTGATTGCTCTGTCTAGGACTTCCAGTACAATGTTGAATAGAAGTGGTAAGAGTGGGCATTGTTGTCTTGTTCCAGTTCTCAGGGGGAATGCTTTCAACTTTTCCCCATTCAATATAATGTTGGTTCTGGGTTTCTCATGGATGGCTTTTACTACATTAAGATATGTCCCTTCTGTGCCAATTTTGCTGAGGGTTTTAATTATAAAGAGATGCTGAATTTTGTCAAATGCTTTTTCTGCATCTATTGAGATGATCAGGTGATTTTTGTTTTTAATTCTGTTTATGTGGTGTATCACATTTATTGACTTGAGTATGTTAAACCATCCCTGCATCCCTGGTATGAAACCCACTTGATAATGATGGATTATCTTTTCAGTATGCTGTTGGATTCGGTTAGCTAGTATTTTGTTAAGGATTTTTGCATCTATCTTCATCAGGGATATTGGTCTGTAGTTTTCTTTTTTTGTTATGTCCTTTCCTGGTTTGGGTATTAGGGTGATACTGGCTTGTATGATTTAGGGAGGATTCCTTCTTTCTCTATTTGTAGAACAGTGTCAGTAGGAACTTGATCCAGCAATCCCACTACTGGCTGTCTACCCCAAAAAAAAAGAAGTCATTATATGAAAAAGATACTTGCACACACATGTTTATAGCAGCACAATTCACAATTGCAAAAATATGGAACCAGCCCAAATGCCTATCAATCAACGCATGGATAAAGAAATTGTATAGATACACCACGAAATACTACTCGGCCATAAAAAGGAACAAAATAATGGTACTTGCAGCAACCTGGATGGAATTGGAGACTATTATTCTAAGTGAAGTAACTCAGGAATGGGAAACCAAACATTGTATGTTCTCACACATAAGTGGGAGCTAAGCTATGAGAATGGAAAGGCATAAGAATGATATAATGGACTCTGGGGATTTGGGGGAAAGGAATGGGGGCCAGTGAGGGATAAAAGACTACAAATTGGGCACAGTGTATACCTCTCAGGTGATGGGTGCACCAAAATCTCAGCAATCACCACTAAAGAACTTATTCATATAAGCAAACATCTCCTGTTCCCCAAAAACCTATGGAACTAATTCTTTTTTTTTTTTTTTTTTTGAGACAGAGTCTCACTCTGTTTCCCAGGCTGGAGTGCAGTGGTGTGATCTTGGCTCACTGCAACCTCCACCTCCCAGGTTCAAGTGATTATGTTGCCTCAGCCTCCTGAATAGCTGAAATTACAGGTGCACGCCACCATGCCCAGCAAATTTTTGTATTTTTAGTAGAGACAGGGTTTCACCATGTTGGCCAGGCTGGTCTCGAACTCCTTACCTCAGGTAATCCACCCACCTCGGCCTCCCAAAGTGCTGGGATTACAGGCGTGAGCCACCTCGCCCGGCTGGAAATAACTTTTTTAAAGGCCGCTGTCTGAACTCTGAAGACCACTCCCTCCGGTCCCATCTGCAATTCAGCCGTCCATCCCTGTGCTGCGGCTGTCTACAATCATTCCTAATATTAAGCACCCTTGCTTAAGGGCAGACAGAGACATTTTCAGATTTTTTAAAGAATTTGTCATTAGGAATAGTTATGTGGTTCCAGATCTATCCTCTTCGGAGATTCAAAAGTTTTTTTTTTTTGTTTTGTTTTGTTTTGTTTTTACTTTAAATCCTGCTCATGAGTTTTAAAAAATGGCTTCTTAGGTGCAAGTTCATAGCTAAATGAATGAGAGCGCCACCTGCCGGGAACACCTGAAATTCCCGGACTTGTATATTGAATTGCAAGTTTCCTGGACCCAAAGCATTTGAATCAAACTGAGACCCTCTGGTTTAAAATGAGGACTCACAGGCTCTACGGCTACAGAATTTGCATTTTAAAACAGTTTTGGGGTGCCTTGAAGTTTAAGAAACAAATGTCTTAGTTCCCAAACTTGCCTGATAAGAATCATCCGGGAATTTTTGTTTGTTTGTTTGAGACAGCGTCTCATTCTGTCCCACCCCGGAGTGTAGAGATGCAATCGTAGCTCACTGCAGCCTTCAATTCCTGGGCTCAAGCGATCCTCCCACCTGATCCTCCCAAATAGCTGGGACTAACAGCACCCAACACCACGCCCTCCTGATTTTTGTATTTTTCTTTTGTAGAGATGGAGTCTTGCTATATTGACAAGCTGGTTTTGAACACCTAGGCTCAAGTGATCCTCTGGCCTTGGCCTCCCAAAGTGCTGGGATTACAGACATGAGCCACTGTGCCCAGCCAGAATGCTTGTTTAAAATATTTTTACTCCGGATCACATTACAGACTTACTGAATTCGTATTTCCAAGAAAGATGCCTGGGACTTCAGATCTGTGTAAGACCATCAGATGAATATTAAAAGCTGAAATAGATTCTCTATACTAGGGTAGAAAAGCATAATTGTTGATTTTAGTTTTTTTCTTTTTCAAGCAGATAAAATTGATAACTAGAATATGAAACATCTAGGTCTGGGGATTTGGCAACATTACCACAATCAAGTTGTCCCTGGATTCTCTGTCCCATAATTCAGCTCTGTAGTCTTAAGTGCCAGCCCCTTCCCTAAAATTCTTGCCATTAAACCCCAGGCTGGGGTTTAAGCCCGGGCTGGGCACAGTGGCTCACGCCTGTAATCCCAGCACTTTGGGAAACCGGGAAGGGGGGAGTGGAGGGGGTGTGGATCTCCTGAGGTCAGGAGTTCGAGACCAGCCTGGCCAACATGGCGAAGCCAAGTCACTACTAAAAATACAAAGATTAGCTGGGCGTGGTTGCGGGAGCTTGTAGTCCCAGCTACTTGGGAGGCTGAAGCAGGAGACTTGCTTGAACCTGGGAGGTGGAGGTTGCAGTGAGCCAAAATCACGCCACTGCACTCCAGCCTGAGCAACAGAGCAAGACTCCGTCAAAAAAAAAAAAAAAAAAAACAAAACAAAACAAAACAAAAACACAACCGAAAAAACTCCCAGGCTCCCAATGGCTTCCTCTGATACCAGCTAACACATTTGTGATGCCAACTGCCTGATAGGCAGAGCTCCTGTTGGAAAGCCCTCCCACAACCTATCTTGTTTGCTTTCTGAACCGTTTTATTAGCTTGGTGCAAAAGTAATTGCGGTTTAGCCATTACTTTCAATGGCAAAAACCGCAATTAGTTCTGCACTTACCCCGATTTTTTTTTTTTTTTTTTTTTTTCGAGCTGGAGTCTCCTGCGGTTGCGCAGGCTGGAATGCAGTGGCACGATCTCGGCTCACTGCAAGCTCCGCCCCCCGGGTTCACGCCATTCTCCTGCCTCAGCCTCCCAAGTAGCTGGGGCTACAGGCCCCTGCCACCACGCCTGGCTAATTTTTTGTATTTTTAGTAGAGACGGGGTTTCACCGTGTTAGCACTTACTCCAATTTTCTCCTGTGAAGCAACGTCCTAGGTTTGGAACTACCTTTGGGATCGCATTGTGTCCAAAAGAACCAAATTCCAGCTTTGTGCAGTGGTCAGATGCTGAAACTGACCAGTCCTAAGATCTATCTGGATTTGGCCCTATCACAACTACTTGAGCAAACACATAAGATGTGTCATTGTCTTCATAAGACACATAAGATAGTCATTGTCTTCTCTTCTTCAAGTTAAATAAAAAGTCCCAGTTATTTTAAAATAACTTTGTGGTATTTGAAAAAAAAAAAAAAAAAAAAAAAAAAAAAACTCTCTGCACATTTAAGACCAGGACCAGGATAGCATGGGTTACCAGGAATACAAACAGAGCCTTAAATATTGTAGGTCATGAATATAGTAGAGGGAGAAACAGAATGCAAAATTTCCTGAAGTTAACCACAAAATTCAGTCCTTTTTTTTCTTTTCTTTCTTTTTGTAGGCCATCGCATGAGACTAACAATCCTGCAGAACATACTTTGGGGAAGTAGTTTTTTCTTCTTCTTTGTAACCATTTTGGGGCTTTGTTTTGAATTGTCTGTGTTTTTCTTTAGTGGTGAGATTCAGAACAAATACCTGTGTCAGGAATGGGCTAATCTAGGTTGCACAGGATGGAGGAGACTTTACAGTTTCCACATCATTGGTTTCTTTTTCAACAACTGAGTGTTCTGTTTGATCAACTTCAAAGCAGCTTTGCTAACCATAGCACGCCTGTTTACCACGTTTCTCAGCTTTCCTTGCATTCCACAGTATTTCCTTCCTTATGTTTGACCCATTTCTCCCCCAGATGTACCAACCCGCATAGTGAGTCAAAGAACTGACAATGGTTTTGGTCAGTGGTTTTCCAGTAGCTCTGCAAAGTTTTGGGCTTCCACTGAGTTTCTCAGAAGCTGCCTGAAAATTCATGAATTGGCTCTAGACCCTTCCACCCACACCCCCAAATCAAGCTTTCTGCTTCTTTGTATTTCATATCAGGGCCTGTGTAAGCCTGGAAAAAGGGATTTCTCAACTCAGCAGTTTGAAAACGACTCATTTAAATTATCACCTGTTCTCAGGCATATTATGTTAAGTGTCCCAAGAACAACCCAGATGGTTTTCGTAATACCGCGATGTAGCAAGCAATGCTTTTGAAATCATCTCTGTGCTCCCTGTTTAGTGACTCTCTAACCCTTGCAGGAGGAGCTATGGAAGCCCCACTTCATCCCAGATTCTGAGACAAGCCTGGCACTTGTCAGCAAATAGTTAAGGAGTTCCCAAACCAGTAAGTTAAGGAGTCCCAAACCAGTAAGTGCCTCAGAGATTCAGGATGTGATTACACTGCCTGCTACTCCTGACCTGGCTCTGAAAACCTTGTGTCCAACCCCCCGCCCGGAAACCCACAGTCCCAATAACTGAGTCCCTGTCTTGACTCTCTGCAGCATCCTTCAGTTCCTACAGTCTCAGCCTTTCTCTTCCCCCTCCCCCAGGGTTTTGGAAATTGGAGTCTTCTACCAGCCACTCTGGTAGGGGCCCATTTGCTAATGCTATTTACCACCCGTGTTCTTGTCAGTTGCCAGGGCTAGGCACTGTTTGATGTCTGGTTCTGAGCCATTTCTGGTTTGATCTGCTCTCCACCCTGACCTTCCCTCTCATCTAAGCAGCTTATTGTCTCTGCCAAGCCCAGACTTTAAAATCCAAATTTATGGCCGGGTGCAGTGGCTTACACCTGTAATCCCAGCCCTTTGGGAGGCCAAGGCGGGTGGATCACCTGAGGTCGGGAGTTTGAGACCAGCCTGACCAACATGGAGAAACCCTGTCTCTACTAAAAATACAAAATTAGCTGGGCATGGTGGCGCATGCCTGTAATCCCAGCTACTCGGGAGGCGGAGGCAGGAGAATCACTTGAACCCGGGAGGCAGGGGTTGCAGTGAGCCGACATCATGCCATTGCACTCCAGCCTGGGCAACAAGAGTGAAACACCATCTCAAAAAAAAAAAAAAAAAAGGAAAAAAAATCCAAATTTATATGTATCTATGTAAATAGAGGGGCCTCCTCTTCCCTGAGCCTTGAACAGACAGCAGACCCTGGACCTGGCATACATAGGAGCTGGTTCTATGTCCCCAGGACTTGTCTGCCTTTAGCCACCCTTAGGGACAAACCTACCTCCTCACCATGTACACTCCCACCAATTCAACATGGACTGTGATGTCTTGACAATGGAAGGATGTCTTACTCCTTACACTTGGGCTGAGTTCACATCCCATTTAATACTTTGTATATGCCTTTTCCAAATGGTTTTCTTTGTCCAAGGCCCTAAAATTTATCTCCTTTCCTAACAATGCGCTGTGGCGCTGTGACCTATGTTGGCCACTGTGTTCTGCCAACATTTTGGAAAAACTTCTCTAACAACCATCATTCTTATTTTTCACCTCTTAGGATCATTGGCCTCGTTGAGATCTTCAAGAAGGCTATAGACCCGTGCTGTCCACTATGGTAGCACTACTTATAGCTATTCAAGTTTAAAATTAAATTAAAGGCTGAGGCAGGAGGATCACTTGAGATCAGGAGCTCGAGAGCAGCCTGGGAAACATGGCAAAATCCTGTCACTATCAAAAATACAAGGAATTAGCTGGGCGTGGTGGCGTGCACCTGTGGTCCCAGCTACTCAGGAGGCTAAGGTGGGAGGACCACTTGAGCTAAGGAGGCAGACGTTGCAGTAAGCCAAGATCATACCACTGCACTCCAGCCTGAGTGACAGTGAGAACCCATCTCAAAAATAATTAATTAATTAAAATTAATTAAAATTTATGACTCAGTTCTTCAGTCACAATAGCTAGATTTCAAGTTGCAGCCACACGTGTTTAGTGGCTTCTGTATTTGATAGCACGGATATGGAACCTTTTTCTTTACCTCACAAAGTTCTATCAGACAGTCCTGCATAGATAAATAGACCCTCTCTCCAGAATATGCAAATATGTACTTATATTAAAAATGTTGCAGGTAATTTTAGGTGATTCAAAGACACTCCCCACTTCCTAAGCCCACCTCCCCAAGGTGTTAGGAATCCCTTTCTAATGTGGGTGGGGGCTGGGCATAGTGGCTCACACCTGTAATTCCCACACTTTGGGAGGCTGAGGTGGGCAGATCACTTGAGGTCAGAAGTTTGAGACCAGCCTGGCCAATATGGTGAAGCCGTCTCTACTAAAAATACAAAAATTAGCCAGAAGTGGTGGCACATGCCTGTAGTCCCCACTACTTGGGAGGCTGAGGCAGGAGAATCTCTTGAACCTGGGAGGTGGAGGTTGCAGTGAGCCGAGATAGCACCACTGCACTCCAGCCCGAATGACAGAGTGGGACTCCGTCTCAAAAATAATAATAATATGGATGGGGAGCATATCACTATCCTGAAGTCTTTGGAGGAGGCAGGTATCAGGAAAATCTCGGTTCAGATGTCAGTAATCCTTTTCCCTTAACACACTGTCTTAAGCACATGCCAGTTCCTTGAGAGTTTAAAAAGAAACCTAGCCGTTCATTACATTGCCCCATTCATCCTGTTAGTTTCATTCATTCACTTATTCAATATTTATTGAGCTCCTACTTTATGCTCATACTGACCTAGGCAATGGGATACAAAAGTGAACTAAATGGAGAAGATCTCTTCCCTCATGGAGCTTATATTCTTGTAGGACAGAAAGACAACCAACAAACAAGCAGGTAATGCTCTCTGCTCTATAAACTTAGTTTTCTCCAATTAATTTCAAATCTATTTCTGTAAGCCTGAACATGTTAATTCTCTGCTTAAAGACATTCCCTCCTGACCAGGAGAGTTGATTAAAATCACCTGTGGGAGTTAAATATCTACATCTGCCAAATGCACCAAAGGTGATCCACAAACTAAATTAAAATTTGGCCACTCTCCAAAGTCAAGGCCATAATCTACCTTTCTCATCAGACAGTTCTGTCTGTAAATAGTTGAGATTATAACACCCTCACTTTCAAGATAAATTCCAGGGTATTTTATCTCCTAATTTCCAGATTGTTTTTGATTGTGTAAGCACATAGAAGACCTCACACCAGGTAAAGTTTCTAAAGTTTACTTCAAGCTACCACTCTTATATGATTTTTGCATGGGTAATCCCAGATCTGCTTCTTAATTGTCAACTCCACTTGGAATTGTTCCAATGTTTGCCAGTGTTCTATTATGTTCTTTTCCACTTGTCCAGCTTAATGACAGCTGTTTTTCTTCAAAAACAATGTTTCTTCAAAAAATAATGTTTGGGTAAGGCCCGAGTTGGGATGACATTTTCTGTTAATATAATTTGCATTCTTAAAATCAAACACATTACCAGCAGATTGGCTTAATTGAACACATGCACTTATATATAAGAAACCATGTCCTTTCTTTCCTTGACCCAAAGTTTTGTATTTCACCACACTGGCCAACTCCCAAAAGTTTAACTGAAATCAAAGAATTGGTTCATTCTAAGATGGCTGGATATATATATATATATTCATCGCTATCTATCTTCCTCCTATTCTTTTTCCCATACCACACAAAACACAAACACAGACACATTCTGGGTTTACTTGGTACTGCCAGTCCTCAGGTTGACTAGAAGACTGAGGAAAATTTGAAAGATAAGAGATCTATCTACAGTCTTTCCTAACTTCCTAGTCCCTTTACCAGATATTTCCATGAGGATTTTTCTTCCTTTTTCCCTTGAGGAAGCCAATTCTTGAGGGCTACAAAACACTTATTTCAGCATGTGTCTCTAAAAAATAAGAACATTTGATAAACATAATCACACTACCATTACCACATCAAAAAAAAAACAGTTATTTTTCAAGAGCAAACATCGAGGCAGTGTTCCTAATGGTTTCATAATGTCAAATGTTTATTGACTTTTTAAAACAAATTCAAAATACACATAAGTTCCACACCTTGTAATTGGTTATTATGTCTTTCAAGTCTCTTTAAATGTGTAGGTCTTCTTTTCATCTCTTTCTTTCCTTGAAACTTATTTATTAAAGAAACTCAGTTGTTTGTTCAGAAGCATTTCCCATGGCTGGATTTTGCAGAATATATCTTCATGGTGCAGGTCAACATTCACAGGATTCTAAGATTCAGTTGGAGGCATGTTTGATTATCTACACTTTAAGTCATCAAGTAATTTGAATATATTAATATAAATCCCATAGGCTCTTTTTCCCACTCCAGATGATTCCTCAAATAACCTTTCATTCAGTAAGTTCCCCGTTGTAAATTTCCAGTTGAGTAATTTTCCTTAGGTTTGATGGCTGCGCACAACGAAGAAGAAGGGGGGCGGGGAAACCCTTCTGAAATTCATTTCCTTTAAATATATCCATTAGAGGGCGACATTGCCTTTAATATTGTATTTCCCCAATAAAGTTTTAAATTGCATAAAATTTACTTTTGTATTTTTGACAAATACAGTTGGACAATTTGACAAATGAGTTGGACCTCATTGCCTACTTTAACTTCTAATCTCACGTCTGTAAAGTGTGACTGCGTTGTCCTTTGTTAATTTGATCTCTGCTGACTTGCGTCTTTGATATTACAGTACTTCCATCTTTGACTCTGTTCCCTATTCTAACCATCGGGCGGCGATGTTGCATAAATAAAGACCCGCGGATAGGCGAAATTAAGCAAAACTGCCAAATAAAAAGCAGTTTCACCGGGGGTAAAGGCCATTAATTTAAGAAGGAAAGAGACAAACCAGACATTTCTAGTTCATATCCAACTCACGGCCCAAGGTCAGAACTGTGTAAAATGCAACACAAAGGAGCCATTCAGGAGTAGGGGAGGCTGACTTGGGGAGAGCGAATGCACAATCCCCGCCTTGAGTCTGCGGTTCCACTGGAGGGGGCACAGGTCCGTTCGCGCACGTGCGTGTGAGTAGCCACAGGGCAGCGGCGGGACGTGCCTGGACCGGGCATGGGACTGCTGAACCAACAGCGCTCTGGCGGACGGCTTGGGACACCCGCCCCGAGGCAGGTTGGGACTGGCGCTGCCTGGAGGTCAGCCACTCATTGTACCCCGGAGGAACTGGGTCCCGCGGGCGCATACGGCTCGCCCACCCGCACGCCTTAGGAGGCGAACACCTGCATCCAGCTAGGTGTTCCGAGCGCAGGCCGGGGCTAGGGATTGCTCTGCCACCTTCTTCTCATTCTTCCTGTAAGAATACTGTCTACCTCGGACAAAAAGGATCCACCTGACAGCAAGTGGTATCGTCACACAGCGGTAACAGGGAAGTCACGGATCCTCTTGAGAATCTGACAAAAGTTGGTGCCCTCTCCCCATAGTGGTACTGAGAAAACTGCAGGTGAAACTACAAATGGGCGGAGGCACTCACAGGCTTCCTGGGGCCCGTCCATTGATCAGATACCAGGTTAAGAAATTCTGTCCTGATTGGAGCCTAGACGGCAGCGCAAAGAAACCAGACGGACTTGGAAAGAGAGGCAGGGACGTCCCTCCTCCCTCCAAACACAGCCAGCGTTTCATCTCGGATTGCGGGAGGGGCCTGGCGGAAGGTGGAGGAGAGGTGGAGCGCCTGGATGGGGCCCTCCCCATTCTCCTGGCCCCCACCCCGGGACGCCTGGCTGCGGAGGGCTCGAAAGCGAGCAGCGAACGCCCAAAGCCTGGGTGGCGGGAAGGGGGCAGCGCCCTGTAGCTTTTCCTTTGCATTTTTCTTTAAATCTTGAGCTCCAGAGCTATCGTTTCGACCGCTGCTTTCCGGTCTCCACCTCCACCTCCCAGTTGGCTGGCTCGCCCTTCCCCCACTCCCCATCCCCACCCCCATCCCAGCCGCGTGCCCGACCCTCGGCCCCCAGCCCCGCCTCCTCCGCCGCGGGGTTTCACCCGCGGCAGAGTGAAATCTGCATAGTGACCGCCCCCTCGGAGATCATTGGTGCAGCCCCGCCCATCGCGGCCGGTGATTGGTGAGCCGCCCGGGGTTATTTGCATGTCGGACGCAGCCGGGTACCCAGCTGTGCCGCCGGCCGGCGCAGCGCAGAAGTTTGCAGAGCGTTTTCTCGCCGGCTGGTCCCGGACTCGCGCTGCGCCCTGCGCCGCCGCCTCCTTCTGCCGCCGCCGCCCTGTTCTCCCGGGATTCCTTCTCTGTGGAGGACTGACGCTCAGCTTGTGGGAATTAGAGGTGGGCAAGGGGGAGTGCCAAGGGGGAGCGACGGGGGTCTTTCCAGTGACAGCTTCGAGTCGGGACGCCGGGAGCGTGGGGCTCCTGCTGGCCACAGATCTCGCCCACCTTCCCGCGGCCTCCGGGCGGGCAATGCGGCCGCCGAGCCCCGCGACGCAGAGAGGAAGGAGGGTGGCCCGGAGAGCCTAGAGCTTGTTTCTGCCCACTTGGGGAAGAGGGCATGGAGTTGTGAGCGCCCCTCTCTCGGCGACGCCGCCCTCGGCAGGCTCCCCATGGCCGGGACGTACAGCTCGACTCTGAAGACGCTGGAGGACTTGACCTTGGACTCCGGGTATGGGGCCGGGGACTCGTGCCGCTCGCTCAGCCTCTCGTCCTCCAAGTCCAACTCGCAGGCGCTCAACTCTTCGGCGCAGCAGCACCGCGGGGCGGCTTGGTGGTGCTACTCCGGCTCCATGAACAGCCGCCACAACAGCTGGGACACAGTGAACACGGTGCTGCCCGAGGACCCCGAAGTGGCCGACCTCTTCTCGCGCTGTCCGCGGCTCCCCGAGCTGGAGGAGTTCCCCTGGACCGAGGGAGACGTGGCCCGGGTGCTCCGCAAAGGCGCTGGCGGCCGGCGGCTGCCCCAGTTCTCCGCCGAGGCGGTGAGGCGCCTGGCCGGGCTGCTCCGCAGGGCACTGATCCGCGTGGCCCGCGAGGCGCAGCGCCTGAGCGTGCTGCACGCCAAGTGCACCCGCTTTGAGGTGCAGAGCGCCGTGCGCCTGGTGCACAGCTGGGCGCTGGCCGAGAGCTGCGCGCTGGCAGCCGTCAAGGCGCTGTCCCTGTACAGCATGAGCGCTGGCGACGGGCTGCGCCGGGGCAAGTCCGCGCGCTGCGGCCTCACCTTCTCAGTGGGCCGCTTTTTCCGCTGGATGGTGGACACCCGAATCTCCGTGCGCATCCACGAGTACGCAGCCATCTCGCTCACCGCCTGCATGGAGAACCTGGTGGAGGAGATCCGGGCCAGGGTGATGGCCAGCCAGAGTCCTGATGGCGGAGGGGCCGGAGGCGGGGAGGTGTCTGCTGAGGCCCTGGAGATGGTCATCAACAACGACGCCGAGCTCTGGGGCGTCTTGCAGCCCTATGAGCATCTCATCTGCGGCAAGAACGCCAATGGTAAGCGCGCGGGCCTCGGACTGGCAGACTGGGTAGGCAAGAAATCCCGCCCTGGGCTACTGGGGGAGTGAATTTCCTGAGACAAAGCTGGTGGCTGTGCCAGTTCTTTGGGAGAAAACGTTTGGTCTGAGGATAGGGTTCATTACATGGCACTTGCCAGAGATTGTTCTAAGGGTAACTGACTTTTGGAGGGTAAACTCGTGAATGATCTCCATCCTGTTCTGCGTGGCATTGTTACTATCTGCTCATTGATTGGGTGAGATTGAATCTCTTGACCAAGCCATTCCTGAACCTCTTGAAGTGAAACTTACTGCCCCGTGGCTCTTTGCCGTGCTTGACTAGGTCTCTAGTTGCTGTCTTTCCCCAATAGCTGGGCAGATTGACTGATTCTGCCCCCTAGTTTTCCCCAGCTCAATAGCAGCAACCAAAGGGTCCCAACTTAAAGACCTGAACCTTGGATAAGTGAGATGGGCGGAGGGGAGTGGGAAGCCCAAGATCTGGTGCTGCGCCTTGTGCTTTGCTGGGCTGAAGGATGCTGTCAGGCGCTGTCTTGGGGGATGGAGGGGTAGTGGTTCGCTCTTAACCATATGTGCCCAGGAATGATGAAACCTGGGGACCCCGACTCCCCTTCCCAGAAAAGTAACTACAGATTGTCTCCTGAGACCTGATTTTTCCAAGCTGTCACCAACCAAGTGAGCCATTGGTTTAAACCTTGCATTGTATCAAATGTTCTTTCCTGAAAAGAGTGGTGGCCCATCAAGGGGAAGAGATGGAGGGATAGGTAACCGCATGGGGTCAAGTCTGGGAAAGGAACCATTGGGTGGTTGCACTTCTCTGAAGATAGCATGGATTTGGTGCAAAGGATGGAAGCAAAGCACATGACCTTTTCCCTGACAATGTTAGGGGGTGTGACATTGCATTCAACTGCAAACTACCTACAAGACTTCAGTTTGAGGAGTCAGCACCATAAACTGTTCAGAATGGTATTATGGTTAAACAGCCTTACAATCTGATTGGAAGGCCATTTGTGGGGCAGCTTTCAGTGGCAAATAAGCAGGCAGCGGAAGAGGTCAGATGGAGACTGGAAAGGGATAAAAGAAGTCAAAACATGGTTTAACATAATCATAATAGCTGAAATGTAAAATAACACTTAATGTGTCATTATTCTCAGCACTTTATATTTAACTCAAGTACTTAAGCCTATTAGGTAGGTACTTACTGTATAGTATTATGCCCATTTTACGGATAACGAAACCAAGGTACCCAGCAGTTAAATAATCTGCCCAACATTACATAGATGTTAAAGGGCAAAACTGGAATTTGAATCCAGTTTGAATCCAGGTAGGCCCCTTTAAGGTTTTGGACGCTGGTGGAGAAGAAACAGCTTTGTTTTTCTGGTTTGTTGTTGTTGTTGTTTGTTTTTCTTACTGGACTATAGCTCTCAGATCTTATGCTTTGTTTTTGATTAGTCCAGTTTTCGAGGAGAACAGTTGACATGTTAGGCCCATTTTGAAGACACTCTGTACCAAACATGCCTTACTTTGACATTATTGGTTTTGTTTTTAAATTCTGGCACTGCCAAAGGAGATGCTGGGAATTGAAGAGCATCTGCTGCTTAATTTTCTTCCTCTTAGGTCAGAGCTAAGGTCAGTCCTGAATCTCAATTGATGATGTCACAGCTGCTTGTTGTGCCTCACCCTCCAGGTTTGTGGCGTCAACACTGGGAACAGCAGCTCCAGGGCAGGAAGTGGAGGGCCAGGGGATTTCCATCCAGTGGTCATAATTGAGGGAAAGAGTTCTGTACTTTTGGCTGAGGGGAGGCCCAAACTGAACTCAAAGAAGTAAAGGCAGGCTCCTAGGAGAAAAGACTGAAGACCTAACCCTATAAGCCAAACAAGAATAAGGGTGGAACCGTAGATGCAAAACAAAACAAAAACAAATTTTTCATGCAGAAGAGGTGCCCAGCACATTGAGAAGCTTCTCCCAGCTTTTCTAACTGCAAATTGAAGTAAGGAAGACCAACTCCCTACCCAGGACACCCTGAAGATGCGAAGTGGCCAGAAGCTGCTAGAAAACAGATATCTTCTGCTAAAGGGCTTCCAACCAAAGAACTATTTCTTATCTAGGGTCAGCATTCCTTGGGATTTCCTTTATAAGTTGGTCTTTTGGCACCACCAACCCCCGCCCCTAGCCCCACCACCACCTTTTGTTTTTTTAAATAGAGACAGGGTTTTGCTATGTTGCCCAGGCTGGTTTCAAACTCCTGGGCTCAAGCAGTCCTCCTGCCTCAGCCTCTCAAAATGTTGGGATTACAGGCAACAGGCATGAGCCACCACACCCAGCCATGACCCCATGTTTTAGCCTCCTCCTTGCCCCCTCCCCTTTCCAAACAATCCTCCTTAATTCTTGGTAGTCAAGAGAGCAGGATTCTCTGTGGCAGACAACAAAGCTCCCTGGATGCTCAGAGCCAAAGTGTCTCCCTCTGTACATTCTCGGGTCTCCAGGGAACTCTCTTGCAGGCGAGGTGACCATTCACTTCCACTTAGCAACTGGATGCTCATTTTTTATAAATGAAAACCAGGGGATGGCCACATTAAACAATAAGCAGCCTGATTTATTAAGTCCCTTTAGACAAAGTGAAATGAATGTTTAGTAGAGGGGCAATGAATTACTTATGCCTGAAAGCTGGCTTCAGAGGGAAGCATAAACTGCTTAGGAACAAAATGGAGTGGTCCAAACCTTTGTTATATTAAAATTACCCCAAGGCCAGCAAGGTTACAGTTTACACAGCTGAAGACCAACTGGGGAATGACTGCGTATGGGAAGGAGAGTGCTGGTTAGAATTCTTGTCCTGCTGGTCTTCCCTTTAAATTATATATTTGTTGTTGTTATGCCTGCTAATTATACAGCATGGGCACATGCATTTGAGTCAGCTATATAGGGCTTTTAAACTTAATGTCCTCCAACTAAGAATTTAAGGGCCCTAATCCATCTATTCCTGTCCATTACTCAGAATGCAGGACAAATATGGTTTTGCTCAGTGCAAGATGGATAATAAAATTCTGCAGTGTTTATAAAACGTGATCCCAGCTCCGTAGAGCAGCAGGAGTTATATATCGTTGCTCATTTGGTATTGATGTCCCCAGTCCCATGGTAAGGCCATTAAATGATGATATATTCATGACTTCCTTACGGGAGGTAGAGAAACCAATTTAATAGAGTAGTATTTATAAACAAGGAGTTTGCAGAAAATAGAAACTTTTCGCATCCACTCATCTCCCTCCCTACTCTCCTCTCTCCTGTCTCTCCCCCCTCTCCCCCATCACTTCCCATATGTGAGTTTGATGCTGAGCATCACTACTAGGTTTCTTCTTGGTCATTCTTCTTACTAAGCTTTTGTGAGTGTCTGTGGCATTTTAGAAAATCTTCCTCAATTTCTAGATTCTTGATTAAGTGATAGGATATTGGTGAGAATATTCTTGCTCCGAAGAAGTATCCAGGGTGTACAAAAGGATTGCTGTATCCTAGTGGTAACATGCACAAGACTTTGGATTCACCATGAGAGTTTGAAGCCTGCCTTTGCCATTTATTTTATTTTATTTTGTTATTTGTTTATTTATTTTGAGACAGGGTCTTGCTGTGTCACCCAGGCTGGAGTGCAGTGGTACAATCATCGTTCACTGCAACCTTGACCTCCTGGGTTCTAAGGGATCCTCCTGCCTCAGCCTCCCAAGTGGCTGGGACTGTAGGCATATGCCACCACACCCAGCTAATTTTTTAAATTTTATTTTTGTAGAGACAGTGTCTTGCTATGTTGCCCAGGCTGGCCTTAAACTCCTGGGCTCAAGGGATTCTCCCGCTTCAGCCTCCCAGAGTGCTGGGATTACAGGCATGACCCATCACGCCTGGGCATACATACCTTTGCCATTTACATGAGTGACCTGGTGCAATTTTCTTAACCATTCTAACCTTCAATTTTGTCATCTGCAAAATGGGACCTAGTAAGAGCACCTAGCTTATATGGTTGGTATGAGAATTAAATGAGACTATAGATTTAAAGATCTTAGCACATAGTAAATGCTCAATAAATAGTAAATTCATTCAACAATTATTGAGCACTGACCCTGTACCCACCACTGTTAAAAGTGCTGTGGACTAAGCAATGAACAAGGGGAAAAGCGCTCCTCTCATGAAGTTTATAATCCAGTGGAGGAAATGAGAAAAAATAAATAAGTAAGGATTTTCTCTTGGTAGTGAATGTTGTTTAAATTTTTTTTTTTAAAGGGCAGGGTAATGGGATGGTGTGACGGGGCTAATTTAAATGACAGTCAAGGAATGCTTCTCTGAAGGTTTATTAGTAATAGCCAGTAATATCAATACTACTAAGGACCTTTAGGACAAAAATAGTGACTGAGGACTTTCGAATGATTCAGTTATTCACCAGCTGAGAGAAGTCTCAACATCTCACTTAGAGCTGAGAAAGAAAAGGGCTGTGTGTAAAGCAGGGATAAAACCTCTTCTGGTTGTAGGATTTATTTAGCGATGAGATTGTAGGATGAATTTCTACTGAGAGAAGCAACTGAAGCAGCAAGGGTTGATTGAGCTTGTCAAGTGGTGTTTAATCAGTTTCCACACCTGGGTAGTCTGAAGGATGAGGGCCGCTTCCTATCTCTTTAACCATTTTATTAAAGCCAAGAGAGTTGGTAAAACTGAAACAGAGCAAGCTTTGGAAATGAAAATTTTTTTTTTCTTGCATGCCTGAGAAAGGCAACCCTAGCCTTAAGTTGTAAGAGGAACAAAGTAGAGTCGTTCCACTTCCTCCTCCTGAAAGCTCTACCTGACTCCCCCAAGTGGAAGAGTCATCCCTTTGTGATGTTTCCTCAGCACCCAGGGCATATTCTTAAATCATTTCCTGCTTGTGTGTGTCTCTCCCATCTAACCGTGGACTCATAGGCATTGTTGTCTTCCCTCTACCTCTCATAGTGTCTACAATATATGCTCTATAAATGCGGGGCAAATGATAGATTCCGCCATACAGGTTTAAAATTTGTATTTGAATTCCTTTGATACATCAGAACTGTCCCCCATTTCTACCAAGCCAGAAAATTTCCAAGTTGTTCTCAGTGAATAGAGTCAGCATTTTGGGGCTACATTCAACCTTTGGGTACCCTGATTTCTAGCAGGGTTCCCAAGTCTGGCTTTGATGTGCAAGATGTGAGTTGGGGGAGTTTTCAGGTTAGGAGAATGTCTTCAGTGTATGATACCCAAAGAGGAAGGGCTTCACAACAGACATCTAGTACAGCAGGCCACAGATAAGTCAACAGGAGGATTGAGTTGAAGGTTTCCTTAAGAATGGAAATACCAATCGCCCCCTTGCCAACAGAGCTGCCCCAGAGGACAATTTATGTTGATGACTATTGCTCAGAAGAGTTCACATCTGTGTCCGACTCCATCTGCCTCCAGTCTGAGGACTGAACCAAGGTAATCAATTGTCAAGACATTCCTGGGTTGGCATCCCAAGAATGGGAAGTTCTGAAACAAACCAGAGACACTTGGTTGCACATCCTCAGCTTTGTCCTTATCCCACCTCACCATCAGTATTCATCCTTTGTCCGACAGGACAATGGGTAGATGCTTTGCCTCTATTTCTACTCTTCTGCAGCTGTAGTAATAGGTCTGACTTTTCCGCAACACCTCAAGCTTATTCTCATCTGTGAGCTTTCTAGGTCCCCTTAAGAATCCTGTGAATGTGTGTCCTTTCACTGAGAGGTCTCTGTGAGTCCAGAATTCACAGCTTAATAATAACTAAGCTCAATAATGACTAAGTCCCATTTTGCTCAAGCCCCAAGCCTGTGCTTTTCCTTTAAAAAATTACAGAGTCCAAGGTAGCAAATACAGGTCAGTACTTGGCCCCATTCAAATGGCAGCTAGGGTCAAACTCATAGCAAGAACAACACTTGTTATAGGTCTTGTTTGTTAATGGCCTATGGTGTCCAGACACTTTACATTTGTTAGGCCAGTGAGTGTTCACGACCACAGTGAAAGAGCAGGCACTGACACCCAGGGGTGTATCTTCCTCCAAAGGATGCTGTTACTCTGTTTAAATGCTGCATGCTGGCTCTCCCCACCCTAAAGTTGCCATTGATTTTAAAGAGCCATTATTGCTGCTCCTGGGGATGGAAGAAGGGGGCACAGAGAGCTCTGCTGCCCAGGGAGGGCCTTTATAAGTGTCACCTGCTGGTGACCAATAAGCTCAGCTGAATAGAGAAGCCACAGAGTACACTGTGATGCTCTTCTAAAGGAGGGGCGAGTCAGCTCAGCAAAGGCAAATACATGAAGGAGAGAAGGCACCAAGAGGGATTTGAGTCTAGGTCACTGGTCTCAGGGAGCTTGGTGCACCTGTCCTGGAGTTGGCAGAAGAGCCTGTTTGAAGGGGGCTTTGATTTCCTCCGAGGCCCCCATGGTGCCCGGCTGCTGCCTCCATCTCAGTGTTTAGAGCACAGGGAGAGAATGAGTCAGCGATGTAGCAAAGCACTGAAGGGCCCAGGCTTTGGAGTCTGAATTGAGTCCCAAATTGATTTGCCTCTTACTGACCTAGGCCTTCAAGCAAGTCACACTAAGTTTCTATTTCCTCTACTGTAAAATGAGAGGCTTGTGCCTTATGCATACTCAGTGCCCTGGGATGTGAGAGATGCAGCCAGGCTTGCGGGTGAGAGCACAGCACGGGGGGTGCTGCCTGGCTGTAATTCCTCATAACCTCACTTGGGAACTGTGTGACCCTGGGCAAGTTGTTTCACTTCCATGCCTTAGTTTCTTCCTTGATCACGGGGCACCATTGACATTTTGGACTGGTTAATGTTTTGTCATGAGGTTGTCTTGAGCATTGTAGGATGCTTCATAGCCACCACCAGTTAAGACCATCAAAAATGTCTCCAGACTTTTCCCATTCCCTGGGGAGCAAATTCACCCTTGGCTGTGAAACACAGCTCTCTAAGATAGGACTGAAAATAGTATCCAACTCATAGGATGGTTGTGAGGATTTCATAAGAGTCCCTGTGAGGGACTTTGTGTTATGCCTGACACATAAGATATTCTAATTGTCTTTAACTAACTTGTGTTGGATCCACTGATTGTGTTCATTTTCACCAAAGTCTCTAGTGCAAGGAGGGTCACGACCCAAATCTCAGGGAGATGGGTATTACTCACAAGGCTTTCCTTGGTGGCTGACAGTTTGTTTGTGGAGGTAGGAGGAAGTTATGGAATCTGGAAAAAGCACCCTTGCACCTTGCTCAGTTATGGTTCGATCACCCCCAACAACAAGTGGTCTGGCAGTGGGCAGAGAGATTAGATCTCTCCCTCTGAGCTCAAGCCCACCTCTGCCAGGATGACAGCGACGGTGCACATTCAAAGCTCCAGGCCCCCAGAGAGCAATTCTGCTGTGGATATTGGACCCTGCTTGTGGCAGCCGCCAAATCCTCAGCCACAGATCATAGCAGGTGTTTTGTGTTTTGCTGGCCTGTCATGTAAACACACTTTGTGGTCTTCTTGCTTGTTTTAAAAAAGGCCTAAGTGGTTTTGCAGCTTTGGTTGTGTGCTTGGAGCTGCATGCAGGATTGGGAGGAGATACATAAGGAACACAGCCCAAGTACTCCTGAGGAATGCCACGCCGGCATCATTAATCAACTGCTCACTGAGTGCCAGCTACATCCAAGGCAATGGAGACAGATTAGCAGGGGACAAGCATCTTGCCTATTTTGAGTTTAGAAGTGTTTAGAATCTGGTAGGGAAAGCAAAGCATATATACAGACAGTTACAAAGAAGTTTATAGTGACCGCCTTCAAACAAAGAGGGGAGCAATGGCGATAAACTCCACTGTCTAGTCTACATTGCTGGTGCCCCATCGCGGGCGCTTTTCAGGAGCTGTTTCATTTAATCCTCCCAGCCCCTCTGGAAGGTAGATATAACTTCCATCCCATAGTCGGGGACCTTAAAGCTTCTGGTGATTAGAAAGCTTAAAGGGAAGAGATGACTCCTGGCTGGCTGGGTGGAAGGAAGTCAGGGTTTCTTTGTGGAGTATGTGGCAGGCGTGCCAGTGATTTGGGCAGGTAGAGCTGCGACTGCGGAGACGGGAGGGGATGCAGAGCCCCCAGAGGCTTCCAGGCAGAGGGAACAGTGTGAGCAAAGACCTGGAAGCCAACGCGTATGTATTGGAGAACAGCAAGTTCTCCTGTTTGGGTGGAAGGTTCAGATACGTGACAAGCAGGAACAGTGGAGATAACACAGGAAAAAGGAAAGCTTTCCCACATCTTTTATCCAGATGTTAAGAAGCCTGCCAGAGTACAGGATGAGAGTTTTCCAAAACTTATTTTCATAATTCAGAAATTGAGTGTGTCTTCTCCCTAGCTCATCTTAACCATGGCCCCAGACCTCCAATTACTCCTCTTGGTGATTGAAAGCTTGACCTCAAAAATGCACCCGTCTGCTGTCCTAGCAGTAAAAACATTAAAAGAAGACCTTAACTGAGCACACTTGGGTTGTGAGGGGTTGAAGAACAAGGCTTCTATCAGCCCTTCTTTTCTTGTTGAATTTGGCTCTGACTTTGCATTTCTTCCATGGCCCTGAACGTAGCATTTCAGGCCAAAGCAATCCCAGTACAGAATGAAGGTCAAGACTGGCAAACGTGTTAAATGAGGCCATTGGATTGACTCTTGCCAAAGCAGTACTCTTAATCGTGGAGCATAAAACAGGGTGAGAGAAGATGGTCCCAGAACTTTTTTTTTTCGGTGTTAAGTCCGACTGATGTATACAATATTCAACTTCCAGTTTAGGGTTTATTATTTTGGACAATAAAAGCTCAATTCTCAGAGATGCTGACATTTTAATTCTTAGTTAATGTGTTTCCAGAGCATTGATAATAAAGATTTCAAACATATTAAATGCTTAATATTGTGGAACCACCTTATAGCTAATTGTCATCTTAATTGGAGTCCCTAAGGTGCAGCTGAATTCTGCTGATAATAATAAGATGTGATAGGTCATCAACGGCTTAGCTAATAACTCAGGTGTCGGTCTTTTTCCGGACTCCAGTGTTATGAAGGGAAGGAATTTTCTTGTCACTTGACAAAGGTAAGCTTCATGAACATATTGCAAAAATACATACACAGTCATTTTGTAGTTAGTGACTTGAGGCCCACAGTTTCCTTTCTTCCTTTATTTTTATTATTATTTTTTTGACACAAAGTCTCACTCTGTCACCCAGGTTAGAGTGCAGTGGTGCGATCTCAGCTCACTGCAGCCTCCGCCTCCAAGGATCAAGCAATTCTTCTGCCTCAGCCTCTCAGTTAGCTGAGATTATAGGCAGGCACCACCACACCTAGCTAATTTTCATATTTTTAGTAGAGACAGGGTTTCACCATGTTGGCCAGGCTGGTCTCGAACTCCTGACCTCAAGCGATCCGTCCACCTTGGCCTCCCAAATTGCTGGGATTACAGACATGAACCACTGTGCCCGGCCCATGGTTTGCTTTCTAAAAGTAAGCTGAGGAGAGTCAGGCCCATGATGGAAAAATTAAACAGGAAAACTAAACTTGGAAGTCTGGACATACAAGTTTAGAGTTGAGGAGACATTAAATTGGACCTCAAAGAATTTGAAATGGGCCTCTCAGTGCACGAAAACTCTCCCTACAGTTGAGGCCAAGCTTTTATTGAAACCTTTACAACTTTTTTTAGTCTGTACCTTTTAAAATATGAAAATTAGTATTTGCTGTGAGGAGAGCTATTAATAAACACAAGCCTGAGACTCACACACCAAGCGGGTATATGTGCACAAGCATCCAGAACAATCCAGTACAGAGCTGTGAGGATTTGGATCCAGAAAATTCAGGGGTGGAGCTTGCCCCGTCTGTGACCTGATGTGAATCATTCCATCTCTTGGGTCTCTGTTTCCTTATCTGTGATGTGGAGAGGTCGGACCAGATTCCCCAAGGGCTTTTCTGTCTGTGATAATGTTTCTAGACCCCACAGGGACACTGTGCAGTCATTTACCTAAGGTCGAGCCCTGTAATTAGTATCCTTGGGAAAGAAACAGCCCAGGATGGTGCTGGACGAGCTCTTTGAAAACCTGGCTTGGTAATAGGGCTGAACACTATCTTTTTAATATTAAGATTAATTGTGATTACTGTACTCAGGGTTTTCCTGTGCCCCTTTCCCCAGAAAGATGAGTGCTACATGCTTTTGGCCGACCTCGTGCTTCAGTGCTTGACAGCTGTGTCCAGGTCCTGGCAGGCCGGCACTGTGGTGAGATCCAGCTCCGAGGTGACTTCATACAGCATGTGTTTGAAGCCCGCCTACCCAGACTTGGGTATTTATAGCAGGGGAGCAGCTAGAAAAAAAAAATTAAATATGCTACACCCTTCTTTATACGATGTGGGACAGAGACAGGCATTGTGAGGAATTTCAAAGGCAGAGCTGTATAATCCAGCAGGATATTTTTAAATGCTGTTTGTTGCCATTGGCAGGACCGGTGTTTCAAAGAGGGGGAAAATGAGAGTAACTGAGGATGACAGGCTGCCAGGAATGCTGAAGGCCGAGACATGGAGCTGCATGCTCCGAGGTATACAGGCTCTGAACCCTGATGTACTTCACAGTCACATAGCTTGAATGGGGCAGGTCAGTATGAGAGGCTAGGGAAATGGGGTGGCTTGCCTGTTTCTCTTCCCCAACCGGCCCATCTACCCATCAAATCCCAAGTTGAAAATCGATGAAATCTTCTGGAGAGGCAGAACATACGGCAAAAAAAGAGTTGCTTTTGTGAAAGCCAGGGACCTGGTTGTTTCTTCTTCAACCCATCTCAGCAGCCGGGTAATTAAAGTTGTACATGGGGACACAATTTGGAAGCAAGTTGCTTGCAGCTGTTCTTCTGGACTTAATCCCCTTGATTACCAGCTGGGCAGGCCGGGACTATGCTGGGACCCAATTCAGTAGCAGGTGAGAAGGCCTCAGGGGTAGGGCTGCCTCTGAGAAGGCATCGCAATGTCCCCCAACTGGCCAGTGGGTGCTTGTAAAGCATCCTAAGTGGTGTTTTCTACCACACTGGTCTTTGAGGAGACAAATGATGATGGCGGGGGTGGGGAGTCTGAGGTCTGTGTAGGGGAGAAGCCAGGAGTTCTGTTTGGGGTACATCCGTTTGTTCATCTAACAAATATTTATTGAGGACTGTGTGCTAGGCACTGTTCCAGGAGCTGGTGATGCAACAAATGAATAAAAGGGGCCTGAAGGAGGGCAGGGTACAGGCCCTGTGGATAATGAAGCAGAGCGAGGGGAATCCCATGAGGCCAGCCTGGCTGGAGAAGACAGCTCCAGGCAGAGGGAATAGCAAGCATTCCTGGTGGGTTCGAGGAGCACCAAGGAGAAGCTCCTTCCATGTGGCTGGGGCGAGTGTAGCAGGAGATGTGGTTGGGGAGGAAATGGTGGGGTGGTTAGTGGGGTAGGCCATTGGGTAATAATTGATTGGCTTTTAGTTCTGAGTAAGCTGAAAGGCATTGGAGGGACTCAAGCACAGAGTGACTTGATCTGATTTGTATTTCCACAAGGTCACTCTCTCTATTGTGTTGGAAATTGACTTTAGTATCAAGTGTGGAAGCAGCGGGACCAGCCACTGGCACTTGCCAACAGCTTGGATGTGTGAGGTGTGAGAGAGGAATCAAGGATGACACCAAGTTGCTATGGTCTGAGCAGCTGGAAGGAGGGAGTGGCCATTGAAGTGAGGAGACCTATGTATGGAAGAAGCAGGACTGCACCAAAGATCCCAACGTGGTTTTAGTCATCTGTCTCAAATCACATACAGGTATCAAATAGGTTGGGCTGGGCACAGTGACTCACACCTGTAATCCTAGCACCTTGGGAGGCTGAGGCAGGTAGATGGCTTGAGTCCAGGAGTTTGAGATCAGACCGGACAACGCAGTGAAACTTCATTTCTACAAAAAAATACAAAAACTAGCCAGGTATAATGGTGCACGTCTGTGGCCCCGGCTACTTGGGAGGCTGAGGTGAGAGGACTGCTTGAGCCCAGGAGGCAGAGGTTGCAGTAAGCCGGTATCACACCACTGCACTCCAGCCTGGGCAACAGAGTGAGACCCTGTCTCCGAAAAACAAATAGGAAGTTGGCTGGGAGACAGGCCACCTTGAACTTCATTAGTCATATGTTGGATTGAAATATCGCCCTTCTTTGCCCTTCCAGAGGGTGGGCTCTGTATAGCAGGGCTGCATAGAGACTCAGACAATAGAGATTTTATTTTCAGTCTTACGATCTTTGGCTGATGGCCATAAGAGCCCCTGAATTTTGCTTTCCAGCTTCTTTGTAGGCAGCCAGCAGCCTTTAATAAACATCATCAACTCTGTTGTTTCCTGTCATTAAAATGGGGGCTGTTTAATTAGTCCAATTGTTCTGTGGATCATTGTGACTTTGCGTCTGTGTCCTTCAATTCTGGAAAAGCGAGACTCCATTTTTCAGGCAGCTTTGGATTCCTGGAGGTCAAGTGTGGGTCTGAAATTTGGCCAGAAAAAAAAGAACGCTCTTAGGTGGTTTGAGAAGGCATGGGGCCTAGAGTCGTGTCCGAATGGTTTGGGAGTATCCAACCGCCTGTTGGATGCTTTGACCTCAGCTGCTCAGGAGGGGCAGGGTGCACAGCCTAGCTAAGAGATGGGGTCTGAAGGAGTTGCCACTCTCTGATTGCCAGCTAGATAGCTGATGTCTCTGCCCTCAGTTTTCCTCTTCTGTTAAATGGGGTTGCCATAGTTCCTAGCACATAGGGTTGTTGTTTCAGTGGTTTTCAGTCCTAGATTCATGTTAGTATTATCTGGATAGCTTAAAAATAAAAGTGTTGGCCAGGCGTGGTGGCTCAAGCCTGAAATCCCAACACTTTGGGAGGCCAAGGCAGGCAAATCACCTGAGGTCAGGAGTTCGAGACCAGACTGGCCAACTTGGTGAAACCCTGTCTCTACTAAAAATACAAAAATGAGGCAGTGTGGTGGCAGGCGCCTGTAATCCAGCTGCTCGGGAGACTGAGACAGGAGAACTGCTTGACCCTGGGAGGCGGAGGTTGCAGTGAGTGCAGATCACACCACTACACTCCAGCCTGAGCAACAGAGCGAGATTCTGTCTCAAAAGAAAAAAAGTGTGTGTATGTGTGTCTGTCTGTCTTAAGGCCCTACCTCCAGATATTCTGAAATAAATGGTCTGGCATGGGGCCCAGACCATGTGGGTAGCATTCCTGGGACAGCCTGGTATGTAGTGAGAATGTAGACATTAACTATTATTAGTGGTAAAAGCATCCTTGTTCTGGAGTATGTCTTTTTGCCCCACCTAGGATGGTGACTTTCCTTCACTTCACAGCCACAGCAGCTTTGGCTAACTCATCTAGAGGGATCACCAAAGAACACTCAAGAGAAGCTTGAACTGTTAGGTTTACATGGAAAGGTCATGGCTAGATCTAAAATGGGAGCAACATATTAGCTCAGAGTGCTGGCACACACCTGTAATCCCAGCTACTCGGGAGGCTGAGGCGGCAGGATCACTTGAATCCAGGATGTGGTGGTTGCAGTGAGCCAAGATCGCGCCACTGCCCTCCAGCCTGGGTGACAGAGTGAGACTCCATCTCAAAAAATGAATGAATGAATGAATGAATAAATAAATAAATGACATGGGAGTGACACCATATGATGTTATTTGCCCCACTGGTAAATGAAGTGAATACTGTGATTCCCATCTTTAAGAGGAGGAAACAAAGTCACAGAGAGGTTTGGTAGCTTGCTCACGGTCATGCAGGTAATAAGTGGTGGAGACTGTAATCAAATCCAGGCAGTCTTACCCCTGATTCTCTACTCTTCAACCATGTATGTTCCCTCCCCAGCCAGAGAAGCCAACAGACTGAATTCTCAACTCTGATACCCAGCACAGACCTACCGTGGGTCAAACTTTTACAAAGCACCAGACCCCGGCCCATGTGCTTCACATGTATTATATCATGTGATTCTTACCATCATATATACTCTTACTCCCATTTTGCTGCTGAAAAAACAAGCTCAGAGAAGTTCAGGTGACATAGCTAGTCAATGACACAGCCAGGCTCTTTGAGCTCTGAAGTCCTCATTTGCCCTGTGGCCTCCTGTTCTCAGGAGTGGCCTGGGTGGGGACGAAGCACATGCAGTGATTTCCTGAGCAAAGAAATGAATGGGTTGGCCCAAGAGGACAAGAGGAACTGAAGCAAGGCCAAAGCATCCCTCACTGCATCTCAACAACTGAGCCACTGGGGGCCTGAAAATAGTAACATTGCCCAGTGGGGTGGCCAGCCAGCACGCCTGAGAACTGTGGGGTAGGTATTTGTTTCTCTGCGTGTTTAAAGATAATACCCTATGAAGCACATTGCTTCTCTTCTGTTAGTGTGAATGAAATTGCCTCTGAAAGGTTGTGTGTATTGGTTGCTTAAAATAGCTCAAGAGGAAGAATGTTTGGAAGCTGTTAGCTCCTTGAGTCTATTTCCTTGATTTATGATACCTTGGAGAGTGTGGGACCTCTTCTTGTTTACCCATCTGGCTTTTCCTTTCTACCATGTTTGAGTCCTTGTGTCATCATAAGCCAAAGGCATTTGTCACCAGAAAATGTGGCAACCTTTCCTAAGTAATTTAATGGGGGACGCTTTACACGTTTAATCTTTTTCCTTTAAAAGGGAGGAAAATGGGGAGAGGTCATTCGTTTTGGAAATGGCCATTTCTCTCTTCCAGCTGAAAACGTTCCAAGATCAGAGCAATGGCATTTGCTTGGGAGTAAGTAAAATTTGTTTTATTTTTCCGTTCACGCTGAGGCCTGGCCTGGGAAGTCATGAGTTTTTGTAGAACTTTCATCTTGTGGTGCCCAGGAGACCTGGCAAGCTGTGAGTGAGAGGAGCCACAGAGCTGCTCTGTTCAATACGGCGGCCACTTGCCACAGGTGTATATTTAAATGTATTAAAATTCGATAAGGTTAAAAAAAAATCATTTCCTCAGTCATGCAAGTCACATTTCTTGTGCTCCCTCATCATATGTGGCTAGTGGCTACCATATTGGACAATGCAGATATAGAACATTTCCATCATCGCAGACAGTTCTGTGCAACAACGCAGCCATTAGAGTGGGTCAGTGGTGGGTCACTTGGGGCCAGCTTTCTGGGTTTTCACAGGTCTAAAAATTTTAACCATTCCCCAGCTTCTCAGAAGCCCTCTGTTTGCAGAAACAAGAAGATTCATGGAAGTGGAGATTAAGGCCATTGATTCTTGTGGCTCTAACCTCTGGACCCTTGACACAAGGTCGGGTTTTATGATTTCCAAGCTGCGTGGCCTCGGGCAAGTCACTTAGCCCCTCTCAAGTTGTTTCCTTGTCAGCGAAATGGTGTTTTAAAAAATACCTCCCAGGGATGATGTGACTATTTAAACAAAATAACAAAATGTATATAAAAAACAGTTAGCATAAGGCTTGGCACATAGTAAGAACTTAGATGTGTTACAGTGTTTTACCTGCATTTTCTTCTTTGAGCCACACAGTATCCTGCAGAGGTAGATACTGTTGCTGATTTCAAGATAATGGAAGGGGCTTTAGGGAGTGCTATTGCTACCATCACTGCCACTGTTCCTACTGTTGATATTCCTAGGCTTGGGTTCTGCTTTTTCCTCTAAGGCTCATCTTTCCTACTGAGCTTGTTGATTGGCTTCTTGTCATAAATCAGAGGATGTTTGTTTGTTTGAACTAGGAGCTCTTCTGAGCTTTCATTCAGAGACTGTTTCTTCCACCATGGGAGGTGAACTCTTTCAGAGGTGTTTGCCTAAAGCTGGCCTATTGGTATCTACCTGGAGAGCTGCCACCAGGGCAGCTACTGCCAGGATCTGGAGCTCCTTGGAACTTGAGGTTAAAGTTTTTAGTGCTTCACATGACCTGTGGTCCTTTGGCTGAGTCTAACAGAGCCTTCAGTGAGATCTTAGCTGAGAGTGGCTTCGGGAGGAGTATCTTTGAGAAGAGTAGGACCAAAGGAGTCCTCTCTTGAGCTGTAGAAAGGGTCCTTCTGAGAAGATATTTGGTCACACCTGGGTCCTGGGTTCGCACCTTGACTCCCCCACTCACTTGGCTAGATCATATAGCTAATTATTTAACTTTGCAATACCTCAATCTTCTCATCTGCAAAATAGAGATTATACTAAAACTACCTGGCAGGCTGGTTGTGCAAATTAAGTGGGATGATGCTAAGTAAAGCATTTAGCCCAACACATGGCAGGTAGCAGCCACCAGGTATGAGCTACTGTTGCCATCTTCATCATTGTTGCTTTCCAGCAATGCATCTGATGCACTATTTTTTCATGTACTGTTCGCATTTTCTCCTTGAGAATGTATTATCTGTCTAGTCAGAAAAAGTGACCCAGAAAGGGTTTAGTGTGTAAAGTGAGTGTCTAAGTTAAACTTGCATATTATGGACTCTATGTGGTCTTTTATTCTTCCTTCTTCCCTTCCCTTCCTTCCTGTCCTTTTTTCTTTCTTTCTTTTTTTTTTTTTTTTTTTTTTGGAGGATGGTGGGACTAAAAAGCATGACTGTGCAGTTATCATAAAGCATGACTGTGCAGTTGTCATTTTGGTACCCCACATGGTGACCAGCCTGCTGCCTTCCTGCTGGTTCCAGCTATATAACAAGCACCACCCAGTCAAACAGTGTAATCAGAGCTGGATTCTTTCTATAGGATTAATCTGTGGTGTGAAGTGCTCATGTATTTATCCAATTGCCACTCATTTGCCAACATCCAGAATGTGCTAAATCTGCCACTAGTGATGAAATCCAAATAACTTGGAACCGTATGTAGGGAATCCAGTAATTTTCATCACCATTGTTACAAGAGAGGAGTTTAAACTGGGGGAATCCAAATGGTACCAAGAAATGATGATATCCCTACTTTCCGGGGATGGTTCTACTCAGGGAGGCACCAATCTCAGAGAGAAAACAGGAAGGACACAAGGCCAGGATATTGCATGATTGTGTTGCCATTGGTGTAACTGGGTCCTCACTGAGGGCCCTCCCAGGCAGACCACACCATCGTCTTTTGTGAGGCTTCTCTGGCACTGACAGATCACTCATAGTTAATGGGTAACTCGGACTCTTCTTGCCAAATAGTTGCTTTGTTTGTTATCTGTGCTGTGGTCACCTTCATTGTCCCCACAGCCCCTCAGGCCTCAGAAGGATGTGGTGTGGAGTGGGGTGTGGTGACCTGTAGCATGAGCCCACATATTTCCTCCCCTTTCCCTTAAGTCACTCATTGCCAGAGCTGGCTGGTTGCAGAAACATCTTGAAGCACTTTAAAAATTGGTGTTCTGGACTGGGTGCAGGGGCTCACACCTGTAATCCTAGCACTTTGGGAGGCCTAGGTGGGAGGATCACTTGTGGCCAGGCATTCGAGACCAGCCTGGTCAACATGATGAGAAATGGTGTTTTAAAAAATACCTCCCAGAGATGATGTGACTATTTAAACAAAATAACAAAATGTATATAAAACAGTTAACATAAGGCTTGGCACACAGTAAGAACTTAGATGTGTTACAGTGTTTTACCTGCATTTTCTCCTTTGAGCCACACAGTATCCTGCAGAGGCAGATACTATTGCTGATTTCAAGACGATGGAAGAGGCTTTAGGGAGTGCTCTTGCTACCATCACTGCCGCTGTTCCTACTGTTGATATTCCTAGGCTTGGGTTCTGCTTTTCTCCTCCAAGGCTGATGAGACCCTGTCTCTATAAAAGTAATAGTAATAAATAAGTTTTTAAAATAAGATTCGTATTCTGGAACCCACCCTGAATCTATTAAGTGAAAGCATGTAAAAGTGGGGCTAAGACATCTGTTTTGTTGTTTTGTTTTGAGAGGAAGTCTCCCTCTGTCACCCAGGCTGGAGTATAGTGGTGTGATCTCAGCTCACTGCAAGCCCTGCCCCTGTTCAAGTGATTCTCCCACCTTAGCCTCCCAAGTAGCTGGGACTACAGGTGCACACCACCACGCCCAGCTAATTTTTTTTTTTTTTTTTTTTTTTAAGTAGAGATGAGGTTTTACCATGTTGGCCAGGCTGGTCTCAAACTCTCGACCTCAAGTGATCCACCCACCTCGGCCTCCCAAAGTGCCAGGATTACAGGCGTGAGCCGCCATTCCCGGCCAGAACATCTGTATTTTTTTTTCTTTCTTGAGAAGTAGTCTCACTCTGTCGCCCAGGCTGGAGTGCAGTGGTGCAGTCTCAGCTCACTGCAACCTCCACCTCCTGAGTTCAAGCAATTCTCCTGCCTCAGCCTCCTGAGTAGCTGGGATTACAGGCATGCGCCACCACACCCAGCTAATTTTTGTACTTTTCATGGAGACAGGGTTTCACCATGTTGACCAAGCTGGTCTTGAACTCCTGACCTCAGGTGATCCACCCTTCTCGGCCTCCCAAAGTGCTGGAATTACAGATGTGAGCCACTGTGCCTGGCTGACATCTGTATTTTTAAAGCAACTCTTGTGGCGATTCTAGATAAACAGGCAGGTTTGTGAATTCCATCTACATCACTGGAGGTGGATTTTATTCTGTGCTCCTCTCAGAGTATGTGTGGGACAAAGGACCCTCTTGAGGATGTACAGTTTGGGAAAGGCCAGGCAGATAGCAGGCTGGTCTTTGAGGGTCTTCTCTGTGGGTGGTAAGGTGGAGATCATGGTTAGGGTGATTTGAGTAGGGGGAGGTGGGGAGAGGTGTTAGAAAGATAACCAATGTTTATTGGATGCTATCTCGTTTAATCTTTCCAACCAAATGTGATGAGTTGGTGGTGATAAAAATATAGGTTGATATTTGCCGAATGCCTACTATGAGGTGAGCAGGACACTAGTGATTTGCATGCAGTATCTTGTGGAATCCTCACTACAGCCTATGAGCTGTAGGTCACATTATTTATCTTCATTTTACAAATGAGGAAACTGAGGCCTTGAGATAGTTGAAATGACTTGCTGGAGGTCACACATACACACCAGTAGCAGAGCCAGCGTTTGAGATTAGTACTGTCGGACTTCAAAGCCCATGTTTTCCATGCTGAAAGTTTTAATCAAAAGTATTAGGCTATTGGGTTGAATAAGAATCCTGCATTATAAGTACAGTGTCAGAATTTTTTGAGAAAGCTGCTTGTGCCATCTTTCCTCAAGGTACTGCCCTTTGGCCCTTCCAGTCCTGGTTTTGAGAACCTTGTTATTTCCCCAGGCTGAGACCAGCAGCCAGTCAGCTGTGCCCATCCTAAGGCTGTCTGTGTTATGGTCTGCTATTCCTCCTCCTCAACCCCTGCCTCCTTCCCTACACAGCCCCTGCGTGCAACTCTTCTCCCCAGACAGAGGCCCAGAATCGGGGCCTTCCTCAACAAATAAGCCAGGTTCCAGAAGTGCTGCAGTTTCCACCCAGGTGCAAGCCCAGCACAGGCCTCCTCTTAGCCAGCATTCATCCGAATCCACTCACTTGCACTTAGGTGGTTGTCCTCCTCAGTCAACTGAGAAGCAGTAGGGCCTTGTGATTGACGGTGTGGGTATGAAGCTGGACTGCCTGGGTTCAAATCTTGGATCCACTTCTTCTTTGACAAATTACTTCATATCTTGGTGCCTCAGTTTACTTGTCTGTAAGAAAGGGATAATCCTGTTTCCCTCATACGATAGTTGTGGACAAGATTAAATGAACTACACCTCGTAAAATGCTTGGAACAGGACCTGGCGTGTGAGTCTCCGGTATGTTAGTCGTGATGATGGTGATGATGACTACCAGTTTGGGGGTTATCTTTGGCCACCCTTCCTTTGGCATGGGGAGGGAGCCCACCCATAAGCAAGCATTAACCCTGAGTCTTACAGTAGGGAAATAAGGGCTTTGGAAACAAACCCGGGTCTAACTGCAGGTAAGCTGCTTTTGTTTGTTTGTTTGTTTGTTTGTTTTGTTTTTTTTTGAGATAGGGCCTCCCTCTGTCACCTAGGCTGGAGTGTAGTGGTACGAACATGGCTCATTACAACCTCAAACTCCTGGGCTCAAGTGATCTTTCTACCTCATCCTCCCAAATAGCTGGGACTACAGGCACAATTCACCACGCCCGGATAATTTTTTAAAATTTTTTATAGAGATAAGATCTCACTATGTTGGCCAGGCTAGTCTCAAACTTGTGGCCTCAAGCAGTCTTCCTGCCTCAGCCTCCCAAAATGCTGTGCCTGGCCTGGCTGCTTTTTTAATGTGATGCTGGGCAAGTACCTCAACCTATTTGTTTTTTAATCTATAAACTTGGAATGATAGTAGTACCTGCCTTATGGTGTTGTAAATGTGAAATGCAAAAGTGTAAACAATGCTTCTCAGAAGGTGCATGGGCTCAGCTGACATTGAATGAACAGGAGGAAAAATGAGTTGAATAAGCTTTAGTAGTAAGTGAAAAAAATAAGTTCAAAAGATTATATACAGCATGATACAATGTAGAGAAAGTTAAAAACAAATATTGGATGGCAGAACAGTCAGGTTTTGGGACAGCTGGAGACAGTGGTGGTGACTGGAATAACTTTCAAAGGAATGCTATTTAGTGAACTGTCCCCTCTGGTAGAGTTGGCCAATATGCTTTGTAACAGAGCCAGACTGTTTTCCTATCTCCCAGGATTTTGCTCTTTAGTTAAAACCTTGGCAATCCCAAAGCCTTTTCAACCGCAGGGTTGTCAGGTTTGGGTGAGTCTCATGTGGCCATTCTACCTCCAGATATATGCTCTCAAACGGTGTGGCCTGATGAAACTATGGGACCATTTGGACCTCAAGATCTGAGGTTCCAGCTTCCTGGGAACATAGGTTTTGATGGTTACCTCAATGGGACTGCTTCACAGAAGAAAATCCTGGTTTATAAAACTTTGCCTGATGTTCTAGCAGAAACTTTATCAAGTGAAAGACACGAGTTTGTGATGACACAATATGTGAATGAATTTCAGGGTAATGATGCACCTGTTGAACAAGAAATTAACAGTGCAGAAACTTAACTTTGAAAGTGCCAGAGTGGAGTGTGCAATACAAACGTGTCCAGAATTGTGGCGAAAAGATTTTGAATCACTCTTTCCAGAAGTAGCTAATAGCAAACTAATCATTCTGACTGTAACACAGAAAACTAAGAATGATATGACTGTTTAGAGTGAAGAAGTAGAAACTGAAAGAGAAGTGCGCTTAGAAAAGTTCATCAACGGTGCTAAGGAAATTTGCTGTGCTCTTTGAGCTGAGGGATATTGGGCTGACTTTACTGACCCATCATCTGGTTTGGCATTTTTTGGACCATATACAAACAATACTCTTTTTGAAACTGATGAATGCTACCGACATTTAGGATTCTCTGTTGATGACCTTGGATGCTGTAAAGTGATTCGTCATAGTCTCTGGGGTACCCATGTAGTTGTAGGAAGCGTCTTCACTAATGCAATACCAGACAGCCATATTATGAAAAAATTAAGTGGAAATTAGCAGAAATGTCCATTCATTTGCTGTATTATTTGTATGTAATATTTGGGTTGATCTGTAAACACTGTCAGTCTAAAGTTTTTAAAATATACTTATTTCTAAGTATTTATTTCAGCATTTATGAATTTACAACATTGGCAAGTGATATGGGATTTTAAAATTGCAAATGTTCATTATTCATATCATTGAATACATGTTGAGCACATCCACATTGTATAGGATGTGGTAGTTAGCTTGTAACTAGGGTATTATCTGTTATTGTTATTTCTCCCCTTTATTGGAAAAAGGCCTCAGTTTTAATTACTTTCTTCCAAAAATAAATCACACGTTTGGTTACGAAAAAAAAAACCCAAATGTTAAGATGTGCTGAAGGAGTACATTACAGGCACAGTAAATACCATATAAGAGAGAAAGTGAGGGGATGGGAAACACGGTTGATGGTTATGCCTCATGGGAAGAGGGAAAGGGAAGGATTAGGGGAGGCAGGGTCATATGGTTTAGATGCATGTAGATGGTTGCCAAGGCTCTAGCTTTTGTTTGGGAGTTGAGTTCACGTTATAACTAATTAAAAATGGTCATGAACCAAGGATTATGATAAATCCAATTTGTGCACCTGAGGTTAAAAAATTAGTGGGTTCTCAATAGGTGGTAGCTATTTATTATCCCATGAACCACCTGAACCATGCCACAGGCCACCATTCATACCCTTTCTGATTGCCTCTCATCTGTGCAAAATGCTCTGAGAAGTGAGTTTTTTCTCCTCCAGCCACAGTGGCTTTCACATGGAGAACACAAAACAGTAGGGATATTTAAGTTGCCTGGATTCTTAGGTTGGGGCAGGTCTTAGGCATAAGCTCCCGTATGTGTCTAAAATAGTTGAACAAAGACAGGGTTGTTTTTGTCCTTGCTGTGCCAGATGTAAAGGCTTTCATTAGAGTCACCTTAGGAGCATTCATGTTAGCCAGGAGATTTTCCTTCCAAGAGAAGGAAACGTTTGGGTTGGATCTGATGGTGTTTGCCTTGGTGTGAGTTTAGACCTTTCTGTTTCCATCATCACCACTCAGCATCATGACTTTTGCCTGTGGCTCTTTTTTTCTTTCTTCACCTGTGGCTCCCTTTTCTTAGTGGAAAGGGGAAGCACCGAGATGTCTGAGACACCTCAGTCATGTGCTTGCAGATCCCGGCATCCAGGTATAACGTATCCTCATGTCCTGCCTCTGTCTCCTGAATTTGACAAAGTAGAGGAGACAAGAGCATAGGTTTTGGAATTAGGGAGACCTGGGTTCAATTTTGGGATCTTCACTCTGTGATTTGAGGTGGAGGCATTACCTGTTTTTCCTTTATTTTATTATTTTATTATATTTTATTTTTTGAGACAGTCTCACTCTTGTCGCCCAGGCTGGAGTGCAGTGGCACGATCTCGGCTCACTGCAACCTCTGCCTCCCGGATTCAAGCGATTTTCCTGCCTCAGCCTCCCGAGTAGCTGGGATTACAGGTGAGTGCCACGATGCCCAGCTAATTTATTTTAAGTAGAGACAGGATTTTGCCATGTTGGCCAGGCTGGTCTTGAACTCCTAACCTCAAGTGATCTGCCCACCTTGGCCTCCCAAAGTGCTGGAATTACAGGCTTGAGCCACCATACCCAGCCTGTTTTTCCTTTATTTTATTTTTAGTTTTTGGGAATTCTGTTTGTTTGTTTTTCTTATTTATTTGTTTTGTTTTGTTTTGTTTCTCTTTTAGTATAGATTGGGATGCATAAAGTCCAGAGTCTTAAATGCACAGCTTGATGAATTTTTACCCAGCCATGCCCCTATGTAACTTACCCAGGTCAAGATCAAGATTTAAAACACTCCTGCCTAGGAGACACCCTCATGGCCATTCCTTGTTAGTGTCTACCCCACATAACTATTATTCTGACTCCTGCCACCTTCAATTACTTTTACCTGTTCTTGAACTTCTAGGGGTAGGTAAATTATTAAACCTTTCTGAGCCTCAGTTTATTTTTTAAAGTGACAGTACTTGTGCTATAGGGTTGAATTAGGAGAATCAACTGAGACAACACATGTAAAATCATTCGAGAAATATTTGTAAAACCCTTAATGCTTAATAAGGTAAAGCTGTTTGTTTATGAATGGCCATTGTTGACCTCAAAGTCTTTGCCTGTGTCTCACCCAGACAAAGCAGGCATTTCCCCAGTGCTCACCATAACTCATGTTCCTGTGCCCTCCATTTCCTTCCGTGTCCTGTGACTCCCCGAACGCACTTCAGAGGCTGTTCCATCAGTGGCTTTCAGGATTTTTTTTTTTTTTTTTTAACTGAAACCCGTTCTTCTTGCTTAATAAGGCAGAGGAAATGGGCAGGAAAGCAGAGTTCTGCTGCCTTTGCCTCTTTTTCAAAGAGGGTCTGTTTGCTGTATTAGCAAAATCAACAGAGGCATTGCTGGACAGCGGGCTAGGCTGGACCAACTCCCCTGGGCTGGGGGTGGGGGGTCCCTGGATACTGGGTTTGCTGAGGGCCGGGAGTGGGTCACTGTGTGCTTTCAAAAGCAGCAGAGGAGCCAGTTTTTCTAGCTCCTCCTCAAAAAACCTAACCAAAATATCTACCCCTGTGATTGGCTAAAATTATTCAATTCTAACTTAATTCCCTTAGGTCAAGGGTGGATGGGTGCATAATACCCTGAGTGTGAGTGTGGGGGTTACATTTTTGGAGGGAATAATTTTGCATGTAGGATTCTATTTGACCTTAGTCTGAATGATTAATAGCGTAGCCTTTCCTTAAGGTAGGTCTTCACGGAGGAGAAGGGAGAACTGTGCAGTGGGTAGGTGGCAGTGAAGATGCAGGAGGCTGGGACAGGTTAGAGGGTGAATGCTCCAAATTTGTGATGTGATCTAGAGCTAGGTCTGCCTACAGCCACATCACTTGCATTTACAGATGCCTCCTTTACGTGAAGTGCTGCATCAGAATAGAAGTGAAAAGTTACAGTCCTGCCCTTCAGGAGCTCTGGGTTAGAGAGCACAAATCAAACAGGCAGTTGTAATACAGGCTATTGCATACTATACTGAGAAGACCATGGCCACAAAATCAGATTGGGGGCATGGAGTTGTCACAGTCCCAGAGGTGGTCATTTGTGTTGAGATCTGAAAGATAAATAGAAGTTAGCCCTCAGGCTTGTAAAACCTGTGACTCATGTCACCATATCCTTGGGACTCTCACCAGGAAATACATTTCCAAGGATAACTTCTGCTCACTCCATAAATGAGGTTTGGCTTTTACTGAACTACTTAACACTTTTGCTAGCGGCAAAGCTGGGGTTTTTAATTTTTCTTTTTCCCGTAGTCTTGCAACTCTTCTACCCCATGCAATGTAATCTTGAATACATAGATCTTCTGGCTCTGCAAAAGATTATCATTTCCTTCCGAATGAGTGAAAGAGGCTGGATGGGAAGATTTATTTATCAACTGAAGACTTTATTAGTAAGAGTTTATGAGTAAGAGAGTAACCTCATTACAGAGCCAGAAGAGAGAGATGTTTGTTATGGAAGAGATACCCACTTGGCATCCCTCACGTGGCCAGTCATGGTGTATGGGGCCAGCGTGCCAAATTGCTCCAGTTACCATGGGACCCAGACTTAGACAGGAAATCATGGTAGGATGGGAAGGAGTCCAAAATACACATGGCTGGTATATAGGCTACAGTTAGAAAAGAGAGTAAGAGAACAGTGTATCTATTTTCCTGAAGGAGTTTTGCAACCTCAGATGGGGTTGTTTTTCCACAACTCCTTACTCCTTGCATTTTATGGTCCTGATTTTTCAAGCTTTAGTTTTTTCCACGTTAAGCAATACTTACATGAGTTGAAGTGACCCTTCATATGCTTGTGGTAAGCACTTCTTAGGCTTGTCGTGTATGCTTTTTAAAATGCCTCCAAACTAAAAAGGAGCCAAAGTCCCTTCAATCAGGAAGACTTTATTCTTCAACACCTGGAAGGAATATCTTTTTGGTTTTACCACAGCTGTCTCTTTCCTGCAGGCAGCCCATTTGAAACCCAGAACTCCCTCGTTTTATGGGATGTGCTGGTGGAACATAGGAGGGGGTCCACTGGAAGGCTGGATTTCTTGGAAATCTCTGCTGCCAAACTCAGCAACTGAAATTTCTCATTCATAAAGAAGCAGATTTGCATCCTGCCCGTGAAGTTGTTAAATGAAGTTGGAAAATCAGGAAGGGGATCTTGTACTTTTGCAGATGTAGCTCTGGAAAAGTTCCAAAGGGATCTGACTGCATGCACATAGCTTGGGAATAGTTCAGGCCTCCAGAGGAACATTTAACAGGTCACTATTGATAGCATTTTCCATGAACTACCCTAATATATTTCTTGGGAGTGTGCTAAACTGTCGATGAAATGACAGTTATAGCATGGGGTTTGCACCCCTATGCCTCATTGACAACTATCTTTCTGCTGGATTGGGTGTAATTTATCAATTGAATTTATTTCATAAGTTTATTGTCTTTACCCCACACTATGATGTTATAACCATGGCCAGTTTAGGAATGAGAGGTGATGACAGTAATCCCTAATACAGGTACAGTTTCTCATGGTTTTTACAAAGCACTTTCACATTCTTTCTTATTTGATCTCACAGCTATTATAGCTACCATTTATTGTGTCTTTCTATATATCAGGCACCTTGCTAAACACTTTATAAACTTTACCTTATTTAATTCTTAAAATAACCCTGT
The DNA here is from genome assembly GCF_028878055.3 of Symphalangus syndactylus. Lineage (NCBI taxonomy): Eukaryota > Metazoa > Chordata > Mammalia > Primates > Hylobatidae > Symphalangus > Symphalangus syndactylus. Next base: position 21,966,742 of record NC_072428.2, read on the forward strand.
GCAACAATACTCTGATTTGTTCCCATTTTACAGAGAAGGAAACTGAGAGTCAGAGAGATTGGGCCTCTTGACCCAAATCCTAATCTTGGATCTAGGATAGACTAGGGATTTGAACCTAGATCTACCCAACTCAAAGCCCAAAATACCAGGCAGTGCTGGCTCCTATTCTCCCTGTGTTAGAGGCAGAGGGCTTTGTTTTCCTATAGAAGAAAATGAAGTGCAGAAGGGTTTACTTGAAGCCCCATGGCCAAGGAGTGACCCAGCAGGGACCGGAAGTCAGGAGTCCTGAGATCAGTGCTTTGTCATTACCCAAGACCTGTTTATCTAAGCAGTATTCCCCAAGTGAAGTCCCTGGCACTTCCCAGCCAGCAACCACTTGGTCAGAAATAGCCGGTCCTGGACTCATACTTGGGCATAGAGATGGGAAGGAGTTCTGGGAATCCAGTGCATCATTCTCATTTCCTAAGTAATTTAAAGCTAAGAAACCATAAATTTGCTTCTAAGTACACTTCTGTTTACCATTTCTGTGTCAGGACTCTTTGCAGGCTACAGACACAGTTGAATTTACTGGCTTGTCTAAAAGTCCCAAAGTAGGATTGACTTCAGGTACACTTTGACTCAGGGGTTCACTGGTACCTTTGGGACCCTGTTTCTTTTGCTTACTCTTGCTTCTGGATTCTGCTCCTGGGTTGGCTCCATTATCTGGCAGCCTTTCTCCTGTGGTTGTAAACTAGCTGCAGCAGCCTCAGCCTTGAAGCTGAGTAGGAAAGGGGACCAGTTGGCTTCTTGTGATAGCTCAAAGATTCTGGACTTGAGTCTCATTGGCTCTGATGGGCCTGGCCTAGGTCATGTGCCCCATCATTGAACCAGTCATTGTAGTCCATAGCCACATGCTCCACCCCACGCTGAGAGGGAAGGTTGGGAGCCCTCATGGCCTGAGAACTGTAGGTGGGCTGTGGATAGAAGAGGAAAATTGGATGCTGTGGAGACAAGATGCTGGGTGATCTGGGCAGGGGGGTGGAGTGAGAAGTGAGATGGGAGATGGATCTGGAAGGAAAAGTGGAATTGAAAAACCAGTCTTCTAGAGAAACCCATCACCACATTAAGGAGGGCAAGGGTAACTTCTTTATTTGAAGAGTTTCAACAGACCATTAATGAGAGTATCTTTTGGTTGCTGCTGTTAGAGCAATTATTTGTTATATTCACTGACTTCAGTGTTTATTTGTTCTAATGGAACCTTTCCTCTCTGAAAGAGAAGCACTTCTTTAGAGTGTGTCTTAAATATTCAGATTACAGGTTTGAAGGAATGAGCCATTTAGGTGCTGAATAGCTTGCAGGCTGGGTTTATTTCTGTCTTAATGGGATCTTAAATTGTGCCAGATGAATTAAAATGTTACTTCTCTTCTAGTCTATCTCTGACCCAGTGCTACCTTGACGTACTTGAAGTTTTAGTTAGACTGGTCTAAACTGAGTGTTGAAAATTATTATTGAAAAGTTCATCTCATAGATTTTTGCTTTTAATCAGCTGCAGATGCAAATAGAAGGTGTGACCATATGAGAGGCCACGTGTTTTCAGGATTCTGGATGGCTAAGTGGCCAATTTGCTTTCCATTTCAGAACTAAACCAGACAAGGAGGGGTGTTATAAAACGTTCCTTTTGAAGTACCTACAACTAACTAGGTCCAGATAGTGTGAATGTTGAGAGCCAGTAAGGGTTCCTTGAATGCCTGCCCTGTGGCCGGCATCTCTAGAGGCATCATGGAGAACAAAAAGGTGGTTTCTGCTATGGAGGAATGAATGATCCCGTTGCAGTAATAACAGAAACTGTTTATTCAGCAGTTACTAGCTTAGGTACAGTGCTAAGAATTTTGCATACGTTGTCTCATTTAATCCTCATCACACCAGTAGAAGGGCAGATACTATTCTCCTCAATTTTCAGAGGAAGCAGCAGAGGCTTGGAGAGGTTAAGCAGCCTGCCCCAAGTCACCAAGCAAGTGAGCATCAAAGCCAGCCTCACACCAGGCTCTCTCCAGCTGCAAAGCCTGCGTCCCTCACTCCGATGCTGTGGATAGAGACTGTCATTGCAGGATTTCTCACAGTCAAAAAAGCAAGTACTCCCTTGATAACAGATTTCATCACTCTTGAAACTGGAAGCCTGGGAAGAAGGAAGATTGCCTGAATGCTGAGGCCAGTGTCTTTCCAGAAGGGGGGATACTGAGTGGGCCTCCTTCCAACCTGTCTGACCCATGTGATCTCTCCATCTGTCTGACTTTGACTGCCAATCCAGCCTGGACAGCAGGACCAGTCCAAGCACAAACCAAATCTTTATTCTGGAGTTGGACAGAGTCACAGTTGCTTAGGGCTGATGAGGCCACCTTAATCTCAATATTTTCACACACTGTGCTAGATGACACATTTCAGAGTACAGGCAGAATGAGGGTTGGAAATGTTAAACAGCCAGCAAGGAGTTGGGTCTGGGAGTGAGACGACAGACAAAGTGCATTCAAACCATGTACACGCGGCTGCTGGGGGATTGTTTAAACCAGATTCTGCCAAGGTCATAGCAGCAGAAAACATAATCCAGAACTCTTTCTCCCAGGCAGGATCATTTGGTTTCTAAAGTTTTTTTCTCTGTAAGTTTCTTTTGGGAGAAATGTATCTGGGAGAGGGGGGAAGAGTGGAAATACGGGAATTTTCTTTTAAATCCTTAACAACATGCATATAGAGTCCCATTTATAGGACAACGCTATAGAGTTGACATTTTAACTCCAAGGAAGGAGTATGTAATCCTGGGCTCAGGATGACCTTTTCCAGCAAGGTCCCTGACTCCTGTCACTTTTGGGGTTGCTTTCCTTCAAAAGCTAATTGAGAGTGGAAAGGAACTGGGGCGAGTGAAGATAACCAAATGTGCCTGAGGCCTGGGAGTGAGAGCCAGGCCACATTTCCCCTGCTACTGGGCCCTCAAGTGGATGGGGGGGGCGTGGATTCCTACGGTGGGACACAGAGGATCTTCCTGAATTGCTTCCACTCCTTTCCACTAGAAATATCATCTTCTTTGAGGCTTTATATAAAAACTAGGATTGCAATGTCCCTCTTTATCCTTAGTAATCTTTGCTGTGAAGTCTACTTTATCTGATATCAGAGCCACTCCAGCTTTCTTTTGATACGTTTGCATAATGTTTTTCCATACATTTAATTTTAACTAGCCTATATCGTATTCCAAGTGAGTTTCTTGTATACAGCAAATAGTCACGTTTTGTTGTTTATCTCTTCTCATAATCCATTATCTCCTAACTGGTATGTATTTTTCTTATTTTATTTTTGAGACGGGGTCTCGCTCTGTCTCCCAGGCCATAGTGTAGTGGCGCAATCTTGGCTCACTGCAACCTCCACCTCCCAGGTTTAAGCGATTCTCCTGTCAGCCTCCCGGGTAGCTGGGATTACAGGAACCCACCACCACGCCCAAATACAAAATAACTTTTGCATTTTTAGTAGAGACAGGCTTTCACCATGTTGCCTAGGCTGATCTTGAACTCCTGGCCTCAAATGATCTGCCTGCCTCGGCCTCCCAAAGTGCTGGGATTACAGGTGTGAGACAGTGCACCCAGCCCTAACTGGTATGTTTAGAACATTTACATTTAATCTAATTGTTTATATATTTGGATCTAGTTTCTGTTATTTTATTATTTGTTTCTGTTTGTTCTGTTTTTTACTCCTCCCTTTCCCCTTTCCTGCCTTTAGATTATTTAAACTTTTTTTTTTTTTTTTGAGACAGGGTCTCCCTCTGACGCCCAGGCTGGAATGCAGTAGCATGATCTCGGCTCACTGAAACCTCTGCCTCCCAGATTCAAGTGATTCTCGTACATCAGCCTCCCAGGTAGCTGGGACTACAGGCATGTGCCACCACACCTAACTAATTTTTGTACTAATATTTTTGGTAGAGATGGGGTCTCACCACGTTGGGCAGGCTGGTCTTGAACTGTTGGCCTCAAGTGATCCAACTTCCTTGGCCCCCCAAAGTGTTGGGATTACAAATGTGAGCCACTGTACCTGGCCAGAACATTTTTTAGTATTCTGTTTTAATGTATCTATTATGTGTTTTGACTATATCTCTGTGGGTTTTTTGGTAGGTGGTCTAAGGATTAAAAACTACATACTTAATTTTCCATTGTCAACTTAGAATCGGTATTTTCCTAGATGTTTAAATGGAATGTATAGAAAGCTCACCACTATCCCTTTACCCTTTGTATAAAATCTAACACTGTAGGAGACTGCTAGCCTATCAGAGTACAGAGAGAGGAGAAAGACCTGGAAGGAATTAAGAGTTGGTTTTACCTCACTCATTCATTCATTTAGTAAACATTTATCCAGCTTTTTCCTTTTTTTTAATTTTATTTTACTTTATTTTATTTTTTGAGACCGTCTCACTCTGTCGCCCAGGCTGGAGTGCAGTGGTGCAATCTCAGCTTGCTGCAACCTCCACCTCCCGAGTTCAAGTGACTCTCCTGCCTCAGCCTTCCAAGTAGCTGGGATTACGGGCATGTGCCACCATGCTTGGCTAATTTTTGTATTTTCAGTAGAGACAAGGTTTTGCTGTTTTGGCCAGGCTGGTCTCGAACTCCTGGCCTCAAGTGATCTGCCTGCCTCAACCTCCCAAAGTGCTGGGATTACAGGCGTGAGTCACTGCACCCGGCCTATCCAGCATTTGACCAGGCAGCAGAATCCCCTCTCCTGGGCTGCATAATCTATAGATCAATACAGTAGTAAGAGTAGGAATAGTAATAGCTAACTTCATTAAGCACTTACTATGTGCCATGCACTGTTCTAGGTTCTTACAGGTAGTATATTGCTATTTCAACAATGCTATGATGTTGGTGCTATGATTATCTGCACCTTATAAGTGAGGAAACTAGAGAACGGAGAGCTTAACTTGCCTAAGGTCACGTAGGCAGCAAATAGCAGAACTTTGGGCACACCGATTTTTAATCCTGCAGTATCACAGGACCTCCATGGGGAAAGAACACATACTGGAAGGTATAGCACTGGTTCTGTCTTGGAGAGCATTTATTCTCCACCACACTCAGACCTTCCTCTGATAGTGGCCACTGATGGACCGCTAAAGAGGCTCTTTTTTCCCAAACCAGTGATTTTTCCTATCCTCCTGCAAATATTCATAGGATACCTTCTTTGTGCCAGGGATTATGCACATAATACCAGAGCTCTGAGAACTTTGACTTTGAATCTGAAGTTAAAACTGGAAAGTGTCCAGGTATGGTGGCTCATACCTGTAATCCCAGCACTTTGAGGGGGCCAAGGCAAGAGGATTACTTGAAGCCAGGAGTTTGAGACCAGCCCAGGCAACATCAACAACAAAAAAGGACAAACCAAAAAAAAGAACTGGAAAGCACTCTAACTGTGACCGAATCAGTGCACTTTTCAGCTGTGGACTCTGAGGTGGAGGGAGGTGATACAGTCTGCCACGGGCACTCCAGTAGAGGCTGAGCCTGCCTGGACATAGGCCCCTGACTCCTGCTTTGGTGTCTTTGTGCCTCTTTGTGCTGTCTTGGCAGAAAGGTAGGGGAAGTTAAAAAGTAGCAGAGCTGGAAATTCTGATCTGTAACTGAACAGGGACAGCCAGCAGTCCCCAAAGGGGAGCCTCTACTTGCATGCCAAGCCTCAGAAGGCTTTGGCAGCTGGGCTGTGCTATTTAATAACCTCCTGGAGGCTGATCCAGTGGTCTGGCAGCATTACTGACCAATGCTGAGGTTTATTTGTAGGCTTGGGTTTTGCATTTCCTGAAGAGGCAGGAGTGGACCCTGGGAAGGACTGTTGGAGTGGTAGCTCAGTCTCACTGGCACCTGTTTTTTTAACAGCATGACTTATTGTGGGAATGACAAGTAGATATCACCTCATGGACCAAGCCTGATCAATCATCAGTGTCTGGAGCACTGTGGTGAATTCAGGCTCAGAAGAAAGAATTCAGAAATCCATTGATGATGCCTATCATGGGCCCAGGAATAGCGGCTGGAAACTTGTCTGGCAGATATTTACCACTAGTGTGAGTGTTAAAGTAAGCTTGGGATTTTAATTATAGCACAATAATATCTGTCCTCATAGGACTGTTGTGAGGACTAAATAAGAATTTACGTAAAGTAGCTGGGCATGGTGGCTCATGCCTGTAATCCCAGCACTTTGGGAGGCTGAGGCAGGCAGATCACTTGAGGTCAGGAGTTCAAGACCAGCCTGGCCAACATGGTGAAACCCCGTCTCTACTAAAAATACAAAAACTAACTGGGTATGGTGGTGGGCACCTGTAATCCCAGCTACTTGGGAGGCTGAGGCAGCATTGTTTGAAGCCGGGAGGCAGAGGTTGCAGTGAACCAAGATCATACCATGGCACTCCAGCCTGGGCAACAGAGTGAGACTCTGTCTCAAAAAAAAAAAAAAAAAAAAAAAGGGAATTTACGATAATGTAAAGTGCTCATTAGCTTGTAGTCATTTGTTTTGCTTTGTGTTGGTAAGGGCTTTTCAAAAGAAAGAAAGTTCAGTTTATTCATTCAAATATTTGAGTGCCCTCCATACACCTGGTGCTAATTTGGCCCTGGAGAAAGATTGTACAGGCTATACTAAGTCACTCTTCTCATGGAGATTGTTCTACATGGAAGAAATAGACAATAATTAATAAATAAACAAGTAGGATGACTTCACATAGTGATAACTGTATTGAAGAACAACAAAAATTAGGCTCATACCAGAGAGAAGGACTATGAAGGGGGAGGAAACCCCTGTGACAGGGTGACATTTGAACAGAGAAGGAGCTGATAGTGCAAAGATCTTGGAGAGAGAAGAAAAAATGCAAAAGACTCAAGGAGAAACAGCGTTAAGGCATAGTGAACTTACAGAAGGCAGGCCAGAGACACCATGCCCTAGTTGCTAAATGCTTTTATTATAAAAATCTAAAAACATTTAAAAAGTATACAGGCTTATGTAATAACCTCTGTATATCCATCACATAGATTGAACTGTTAGCTCCATTTTGACTCTTGCTATCTGCGCCTCCCTTTTTTGGCTGTACTTGGTTAAAGCAAATCCCAGACATCATGACATTTTATCCCTAAATACTTCAGTATGTATCCCTTAAAAAATAAGCATTTGCGGCCAGGCACAGTGACTCATGCCTGTAATTCCAGCACTTTGGGAGGCTGAGGCAGGCGGATCACTTGAGGTCAGGAGTTCGAGACCAGCCTGGCCAACATGGTGAAACCCTGTCTCTACTAAAAATACAAAAATTAGCGGGGCGTGGTGGCAGGCACCTGTAATCCCAGCTACTCAGGGGACTAAGGTACAAGAATTGCTTGAACCCAGGAGGCAGAGGTTGCAGTGAGCCGAGATCGTGCCACTGCACTCCAGCCTGGGCGATACAGCGAGACTCAGTCTCATAAATAAATAAATAAGCAAGCAAGCATTTGTTCCCACCTAGGCAACATGGCAAAACCCCATCTCTGCAAAAAAATACAAAAATTAGCTGGGTGGGGTGGTATGCACCTCTGATCCCAGCTACTGGGAGGGTGGGGGGCTGAAGTTGGAGGCTCACTTGAGCCCAGGAAGCAGAGGTTGCTGTGAGCCAAGATTGCACCACTGCATTCCAGCCTGGGTGACAGAGAGAAAAAAGCATTTCCTTACATCCTAATGTAGTTTCTTGCATTTAATTCTCTCAATGCCATTGTCATGATTAATAATTTATTCTTTTTCTTTTATTATTTATTTATTTATTTATTTATTTGAGATGGAGTCTCACTGTGTCACCTAGGCTGGAGTGCAGTGGTGCAATCTCAGTTCACTGCAACTTCCACCACCCGGGTTCAAGTGATTGTCCTGCCTCAGCCTTCCGAGTAGCTGGAATTACAGGTACATGCCACCATGCCCAGCTAATTTTTGTATTTTATTAGACACGGGGTTTCACCATCTTGGCCAGACTGGTCTCGAACTCCTGACCTGAAGTGATCCACCCTCCTCAACCTCCTAAAGTACGATTAACAATCTCTTAACACAACCTAGTACTTAGTCTATACCCAAATTTACCTGCTTGCCTCAAAAATATAAATTAGTTTGAGTCAGATTCCAAACAAGGTCTGTGTATTGCATCTGGTTATTAACAGATCATGTGTTTCATGATGAAAAAGGTATTTGACGTCAGACCTACCTTATCTGGATGGGTTTTGCATGCCTTTCTGGCCAGATATGTAGCTTAGATTGTTAGAAGCCCTGAAGGGCTGTGAACCCCTGTCAATACTGTCAGGTTATTTCCCAGAGGGATATTCAGAAATCCTCTGCTCTTCCTTCATTGTTGCTAACAAAACTGTGGCTCTTTCGGTGTCAGAAGCAATGGGTGTATGAGTTTGGGCTTTCTCTCCTGGCCCAGAGGTGAGTCCCGACTGTCCTGAAGGCTGTCACGATTCTAGTCCCCTTGAGAGTGATTGATTTCAGAACAGGCATGTGACCCAGTTCAGGCCATCAAGGCCTGAGGGAAGGATGCTAGGTGGAGCTTCTCTGGAAGGGTTTCCTTTCCCTGGTTTGGAGTCTTGAGACTTTTGAATGGCATATGCAAACATCATGTCTAGAGCTGCGGCAGCTGCCATCTCATGACTGCAGGGAAAATCAGGCAAAACCCAACATCTTGATGCAGGCCAAGGTGGGAGAAAGGATGTAACTTGGGTCCTTGATGACACTGTTGAGTCACAGAACCAACCAACCCTGAAACTCCCCTACCCAGGTGTTCTTATAGGAGACAATAACGCCCTGGCTGTTTAAGCCACTTTTAGTTGTTGGCTTTGTATCCGGGTGCATCCCTATGATACATCACAGGCATCTTTCTGGATAAAGCAATATTGTCTCTAATAGGCTTTCATTTTCTTTGAGACAGAAAAGAAGTAACCTTTAAAGTCTATCCTTATTCTCTTGCTTAAACCACTGTTTTTATTTTTTCCAATTGGTTGGTGAATGTTTCTCCTTTTTCCTGTTGAACTTCAATTGAATATGGCACACTCTCATGAGTTGTCTAGAAACATTTAAGAAGCTTTGGCTTCTGTGGAATAAGAAATACGCAGCTGTTTATTCTCCCTTGCAATGACTTGACCCAAAGTAAAACATCTTTTTTTGTTTGTTTGTTTGTTTGTTTGTTTTTGAGATGGAGTTTTGCTCTTGTTGCCCAGGCTGGAGTGCAGTGGTGAGATCTCAGCTCACTGCAACCTCCGCCTCCTGGGTTCAAGCGATTCTCCCACCTCAGCCTCCCGAGTAGCTGGGATTACAGGCATGCACCACCATGCCTAGCTAATTTTGTATTTTTAGTAGGGACAGGGTTTCTCCATGTTGGTCAGGCTGGTCTCAAACTCCCGACCTCAGGTGATCCACCCACCTCAGCCTCCCAAAGTGCTGGGATTACAGGCGTGAGCCACCACACCTGGCCAGTAAAACATCTTTAAATGGCGCAAAGTAAAACTTTGTGGAAGATTTTGGTGCACATTGGCTGAAAGACAGATACAAATGGTGTTGGGGAAGATTGGCAAGCTTGAATGTGCTGCTTGCTAACCAGAAGTAAGGCATTCTCAGTAGTGAGCTGGGATTGCCCAGGGGAGATAAAGTTAGTCTGGTATGTTCTAGAGAGTTCCACAGACCTCTAATGTGGACATACGGCACCCATATGCCTGCCTGTGGGGTAAGTCCTTAGTGAAGGTTAGGTGAGAGAATTCAAGAGGCAGCCAGCCCACCCAGTGGCACCTTGGGCTTCCAAGTTCTACTTTGCTTTGGAGAAGAGATTCTGCTGTGGTGAGGTATATCCATCTAAGTGACTTTTGTCATAAATCTCTGTACACCTGTGGACGCATTGAAATGGTCTACAGCTGAAATGGCCTTTTCAGCTCAGATCATCCAGGGATAAGGTTTTAATCATCAACCAGACTGCTTCAGCCACTGAGTACATTTTTAGGACCCTGCCTTCTGACTTTGATTCTCCAGGAAATACAAAGTATTCAAATGTTAGCCCAAGGGTAACATCCTTAAGAAATAAAATCTGCTCTTTTCTCAAAAACCTGAGTGCCTTCCAAAGCCAGAACTAAGTTTCTATTTGGGTCATCTGTGCACATATTTGGGGGAGACATAAATCATATGTAGCTCTGTTAGAGATCTCAGGGAGTGAGCGGTGTGTTAAGAATAACAATAAAATTAAGTAACGTGTGCTAAGGGATTAGTATGTTCCAAGTACTGAACTAAATGCTTTATACTCACTAGCTCATTTTAATACACCTGCTCTCTAAAAAGTGGCCAGGCACGGTGGTCATGCCTGTAATCCCAGGACTTTGGAAGGCCAAGATGGGTGGATCACCTGAGGTCAGGAGTTTGAGACCAGCCTGGCCAACATGGTGAAACCCCATCTCTATTAAAAATACAAAAAAAAAAAAAAAAAAAATTAGCCGGGCGTGTTGGCGGGCGCCTGTAGTCCCAGCTACTCGGGAGGCTGAGGCAGGAGAATGGCATGAACCCAGGAGGCGGAGCTTGCAGTGAGCCGAGATCGCGCCACTGCACTCCAGCCTGGGCGACAAAGCGAGACTCCATCTCAAAAAAAGAAAAAAAAAAAAATTAGCTGGGCGTGGTGGTGCATGCTTGTAGTCCAACCTACTTGGGAGGCTGAGGCAGGAGAATCACTTGAACCCGGGAGGCAGAGGTTGCAGTGAGCAGAGATTACGCCACTGAACTCTAGGTTGGGTGACAGAGCGAGACTTCATATAAAATAAAATAAATATAAAATAAAATAGTCGTGGTGTCTCATTTTCCAGGTGATAAAACAGAGGCTGGGAGGGGTTAAATAACTTACCACACAGTGTGAAGAGTGACAGTGGGAAGCTCACGCTCAGGTCTGGCTAACTCCACAGCCCACCTTGGTAACGACTTCAGAGGTGACAGACAGCACGGCATGTACTTGGTGTATGTTGGCTGTTCCCTTTTTGTCCCAAACCTGTCCTTGGTTTGGAGCTATCCCACACCTAGGTTTCTCCTCCCCTGCTGCCTAGATACTGGCCAGTGCAGGCATCGGCTGGTCCTGATGGGACCTGCCCCTTTATGATAAAGCCAAAAGAGACCCCACTAAGCTTTGGGGGTCTCTTCTGACTTTATCATAAAGGGGCAGGTCTCTGTGACCTTCTTCACCTGGCTGTATAATGACCATCTGAAGTTGGTGGGGTTGTGGGGAAGAAGGCCTGAGCCAAGGCTTCTTGTGTGTCAGATCCGGGAAGCATTTTATTTCATTTCATTGCCTTGCCCTGGCTCATCTGTTCTAGAGTTCGAGGTGGCGTCTACTCCAGTGTTATTCCTGTTGCTCTGTGGGGCTGACAAGATGTTATCCCTCAGCTCCAGGGGCCTTGGCCATCATCCTTGCTAAGACAGTGCCAGTCTCTGGCTCCAGGATTTCAGTCTGGAAAGAGGTGCCTTTGACATTACAGCTGACTCAGGCTAATAACTGGGCAGTTCCTTTGAAAGGCATGCAAGCTTCCTTCCTTAGCCCTGAGATGACACTTCTTGGTATTTCTCCATCAAAACATCTTGTTTCTCCAAACAGGGGGGTTTATAGATTACTTAGACTAGTGGTTAAGTTGCCCAAGGATGACCTGAGAGCAACATGCTGGATCCTTATCACATTATGGGTCACCTCCCAACTCAGAACATTGAGTTCTGACTCCCCAGCTGGCATTAAATGGAAAATAATCCTCTGGACTCTTGGACTCTGTACTTACTGGCTGATTCACAGTCTAGTAAAACCACCTTCTTTCAACTGCCTAGAAATCTAAGTTGGAATTTTTATTGTGACATCATTGTGTATTTAGTAGCTGAGACTCAGGTCCGTCCTGGCCCTGCCACGAGCCAACTGAGTGTCCTTAGACCAGTCCCTTGGTCCCTCAGACCCCATGCTTCCTCCTTGGGAAAGTGTTGGGGATGACTTTTCTAGATGGTCTCTGGGTTGCCTTTAAAATAAGTCATTCCTTGGAATCATGTCTTTTGCAGTAACATGGGTGGAGCTGGAGGCCATTATCCTAACCGAACTCAGAAGCAGAAAATCAAATATCACATGTTCTCATAAATGGGAGCTAAACAATGGGTATGCATGGACATAAAGATGGAAAAAATAGACACTGGGAACCAAAAAAAGCGGAGCCAGGCACAGTGACTCATGCCTATAAATCCCAGCACTTTGGGAGTCTGAGGTGGATGGATCACCTGAGGTCAGGAGTTTGAGACTGGCCTGGCCAACGTGGCGAAACCTTGTCTCTACTAAAAATGCAAAAAAATTAGCTGGGCATGGTGGCACATGCCTGTAGTCCCAGCTACTTGGGACGCTGAGGCAGGAGAATTACTTAAACCCAGGAGCTGGAGGTTACAGTGAGCCAAGATTGTGCCACTGTACTCCATCCAGCCTGGGTGACAGAGCGAGGCTATGTCTCAAAAAAAAGGTAGGGGAGGGGGACGTGGGGAGGGGAGGAGTGGGGGTGAGGGTTGAAAAATTACATATTAGGTAAAGTGTTCAATATTTGAATGATAGGTATGCTAGAAGCCCAATCCTCACCATTATGTGTGTAATACCCATGCAACAAACATGCACATGTATCCCCAAATCTGAAATTTAAAAAAAAAGCCATTCTTAATTTTTTTTTTTTTTTTTTTTTTTATTGAGACAGGATTTTGCTCTGTCGCTTGGGCAAGAATGTGGTGACAACATCTTGGTGCACTGCAACCTCCGCCTCCCAGGCTCAAGTGATCCTCCCACCTCATCCTCTCGAGTAGCTGGGACTACAGGCACCTGACTAATTTTTGTATTTTTTTGTGGAGATGGAGTCTTGTCATGTTACCCAGGCTGGTCTTGAACTCCTATACTCAAGCGATCCTCCTGCCTCAGCCTCCCAGACTGCTGGGATTATAGGTGTAAGCCACCATGCCTGGCCCATTCTTAATTTCGTTGCCCAAGGGTTTCTCTTACTATTACTGCACTCTCATTGCCAGTGCCCCCTTATTGAGCAGTCTGTGGGCCGAGCGCCATCAAGGGAAAAATACAAGATGCAGGAGAGGAGACAAATCCCCAACTCCCTTGCTCAGGAAGATTATAGTCTCCAGGGTAGAAAGCCTGTAAACACTATCCTAATGATTGTGATGAAGATCTGAACAGAGGGCAGTGGAATCAGAGGGCAAGATTGCCTAAGCCAGGCTTATCGGGAGCATCCAGAATGTAAACAGATGGCACAGGTGACGTGCTTAACTTACACAAGAGAGGTCATGTCTTTGTTAAACATCCAAAAACCTATGGCATGAAGTACCAAGGGTTCTTGCATGTGTCTCTGGTTGGAATTGTTCTAGTTCTGTTGGTTTTGTAGTCAGTTGCCTATGAGCAGAGCAGAATCAAACAGGCTTTGTGCCTCTCCCGCCCTGAGTACCTCAGGCACAGTAGTTTTGAAGCAGACACTGATGAGGCCGGAGTGTTTTGTCCAGATCTTTCTGTTCTTTCCCATGTGCCTCCCGGGCTTCCCCAGTGAGGTCATTAGTGTGCCCAGGGTAAGAACTGTATCACAAGCTTCCCACATATCTTCTATGCTACCACTGTCTTGGTCACACACAGGTCCTTTGTATACCCTTAATGTAGTCAATTAGGACAGGCTCAGCCAAGCTTTATTTATTCTTGGAAACTCTGTGTGTGCAGTTGTTATTGTTGCGGTTTTTATCACATTCAAGTGCACACTGTATTTTTTTAAAAAACCATATTCTGGGGCTCATGGATTATCTTAAAGCTGGGCTTCAGCAGCACCAGTGGCAACAGTAACTTGGCCTCGGTATTTCCACTGCTCAGCCTTGTAGTTGATGATGAAATATTTGTGGCAAACACGTGTTTGCCACTCGGTCACTGACCAGCCTGTGGGTTTTGGGGTAGCAAAAGAGCAGAGTGCAGGAAACGATCCAGTGAGTATCTTTTACCTCCCAGAGGAGCAGAAGGCTCAGCCCATCCACTGTGATGATAGTCAGAGCTGGGCTGGATCTGAAGTTGAGTTTAAAATGAACTCATTGCTGAAAGGCGAGTGCTAACCTACTATGAGGAGTTCTTGTTTATCCAGAGAGCCCCAGTTTGCTGATGGTAGAAAGAAAGGGTGAAAGGGAGCCGTTTGCGACTTTTGCAGTGTCCGTGTGATCCGTGCCACTGTGATGGCCAGAATCTGGGACTGACCACAAAACACAGCCTCACGTTGGGTGCTGTCAGTGAGGGCTGTCTCCCCTCCTCCTTGCCAGGGATGGGGTGTCTGGAATGTTAGTTTCCTTGCTGCAGTGTGAGTGAAGCAGAGGAAGATCAGCATTTTTAGCCTTGTTCTAGCAACCCTGGCCACTTGATCCCAAAGTTAGTTCTTGTCAAGTGTTGGATGAAACAAAGCAACACGTTTTTTCTTTTGTTCTTAACATTTTAACTGCAAACCTTTAATCAGCAGTTTGACGATGACTGGTTAGAAATTGCTGCATAAGCTCGCCTTGAAGAAGTTATGCTAAGCCACCTCAGGTTTCTCCACTGTGAGGGGTAGATGCCCGGCACCTGGCTGGCACAGGTGTTGGGAATTCTGTGTGTCAGAAGCACTGACAGCCTGCCATGAAAGGCAGCTGGAAACCTGGGGGGTGGCTGCTCGTGTCATTTCTGATAGGAAAAGGGAAATTGAATTTAAGGAGTCCTGCGCATTTCAGAACTATACTTACCACAGTAAAGCCTCCGGGCTACGGCCAGCCAGAATGTGCCCTTCTCTCCCTGCCCATGTCTGCTCAGCGCCGAGGGTGAGCTATGACTGGGGCAGGGGAGGAGGGATGGAGGAGACAGGCACTGGATGCCAGGAGAGGAGAATGGGAACCCAGAACACATCCCTGGAATCAGTCTAATTGTTTCCATTCCTCCTCATGAATGATTGGGGCCTGTATTCCCCAAAGCTTTTTAGCTGCCCAATACAGCTGTCCTCTGTCTCAAGAACCTCCCAAAGATGGGCTTCTAAACCTCAGAAAGCCAAGCCCCAGACCCTCAGAACCCCGGGTCAGGATGGCCCCGGACACAGGTTATTTCAAATCGACTCATTTCTCCCCATCAGCTGAAACCAGTCAGCCTGAACTGGGCGTGTTTATTCAGTGAAACCGAGGAACCTCAGTGCCGTGGTTTTAATCAGGAGACTCGCTCTGTGGTAATTTGGGGCTCCTCGACCAAGGGTCTGGTCCCAGTTAGTTTCCAAATGCCAGGCGAGCTTGTTTCCATAGACAGTGTCTGCGCTCACGTGGCCTCATGCAAATGCACACCGTCCAGAAGGCAGGCTCGCGCGAGTGCAGGCCTCTTTTTAATATGGAATTTTGAGCCCTTCTGGCAAGGATTTTTCCAGTCTTTGTTTTTTGAAAGGAGGGTAAGATAATCTGCAGCAGCCTTTCTGGGGAAGTCATTTGGAGCGTTGGGTTGGAGCTTGGCAACATGGAAACCATTAGGGCCATCACGGGGGCTGACTGCACCTTGTAAGTGCGGCATCACCCTCAGCCTCTCAGAACAGGGTTAGCCTCATGGACACTCAGCCTGTGCTGTCACACAGGGCCCCCCACTCAGAAGGGCTCCACACTTGGCTTAATGATCAGCTATCACTGCATTGAAATTCTTAATTTTTGAACAAGGAGCCTCCCGTTTTCCTTTTGATCTGGACCCTGAAAATTATCTAGCCAGTTCTTCTAAGAGGATCCAGGCACCAGCATCGCATACCAGGGGGAGGTTGAGCTCTGCCACTCACCAGTCATGAGCCCTTGGTCTGAGGGGACACTGGCCTCCTAGCCTCAGTGTCCTCCTCTCAAAAGAGAGCCATCAGCACCTCTCCCTTGCAGCTGTGTGCAGAGAAGAACAGATCATGCCCCTGTGGCACCTAGCACAGGTGTGTCACATGGTAGGTCCTTAAAACACACACATCTATTTGACTTTTCTAGTCATTCCTTTCTTCATGCAGCAAATACTATTGAACATGGACTATGTGCCAAGTGCTGGTTCAGCCTTGGAGTACAGATACCCTAGTAAGAAAAACAGACCTGGTCCCACCCTCATCGAGGTTAGAGTCTAATCTCAGACCTGCTTAGTGAACAGGTTGCAGAAGCCTCTTCTCTGTCTCAGCATATCCGAGAAGAACAGCCTCAAGTCTGGTGAGACCAGCTGCTCTGGAAGATCTCTAGGGCATGCGACATGGCCATCTGTCCAGCCTTCCACATGGCCCTCGAGAGTTTTGGGGTGCTGGATATCAGGGAAGTAAAGCCACCTGCATGGGAGTATCTCAGGTAGTAGTTTCCCTCATCACTCTGTGACCGGCATTAGCCCCTCCCCTGTGCTGTTGTAAATTGTGGGACCTCAAGCCCCCTCGGTTTCCAGAGCATGTTTATCCATTCACCACATAACAGGCAGCACCCACACCCTAGGACCGTGTGGGAGCCGGGTTGTGCCCTCCAACCTGCCCCACCTTGAAGGAGAACTCAGCCTTAACATCAGCAGTGCTGGGCGAAGTCCCTTGCTGAAGACGGTGGGAAGGGCTTTTCCACAGAGAATCTATGATTATAAGGGTGGTAAGAAATACTAGTAATAATAGTTGGACATAATGAGTGTGTGTTCATCATCAGGCACTGAGTGCTTTACACAGATCCACTTGTATCTCCGTAGAGTTGCAAAGTCCTATCATAATCTCTATTTTACAGATGAAGAAACTGAGGCAGGTGTGCCCTCCCAGTGACATCTCTCCCACTTTCGTGGCATGGCTGATATCACCATCTACATGAAACGTGTTATTGTAACAACTCCATCTCTCAGGGCGTTTGAGATATTCTCCAGACGTCCTCCTTGTCCGATGGTCTGGATTACAATGACTGGGCTGTGTATGAGGCCAAAAGAGCTTCTGCTTCTCCAGGGAGCCTGGGCCCCAAGGGGCAGGAGGTGGCACTCTCTGGGGGGCCTGATGGTGGTGCAGGTTGCTGCTGGGGTGCTGGCTTGTCTTCTCAGCCAAGTGGCTTGTAAGGAGCTACCATACACTTCAAAGAATGTGGTCAGACCACATCCTACCCAGAAGACAGCTGAGGCGCTCGGGAGCCGGCCCAATGGGACACTCCGTCTGTCCGGGAGCCAGCCTTTCAGAGCCAGCGCCAGAAGCGGTTGGGGTGTCTGGTCATTCTGTTACTCCTCTTTCCACTGCTAGCTGCTCTCCAGCTGCTGACCTCATTCCAGGGAAGGTTCCAGAACCCCTTGAGCAAGAAAACGCACATGGGCTCCTGTATAAATTGTTCCACTGACAGTGAGCTATTGTTAACTCTTTCAGTTCCTGGACCATTTCTAAATCATGAATATAGATTTAATTTTAGTGCAGGTACTTTCACTTGCTAAGAAATTGGGCCTTTTCTGTTCTTTTTTCTTTTTTTCTTTTAAGAACATGGATTTTAGAATCATTTAGGCCTGTGTTTCAGGCCCCAGCTCTGCCACTTGCTAGCTTTGTAACCTAACATAAGTCACCCCTTCTGAGGCGATTTCTCCTATAAAATGAGAGTAGTAGCCCAGCACAGTGGCACGTGCCTGTAATCCCAGCACTTTGGAAGGCTGAGGTGAGAGGCTTGCCTGAGCCCAGGAGGTCAAGGCTGCAGTCAGCCATGATTGCACCCCTGCACTCCAACCTGGGTGACAGAGTGAGACCTTGTCTCCAAAAAGAGAATAGTAGAACCTAATACACTGCATTGTTCAGAGGAGTGGGCTTATTTTCTCTTAGATCAGCTGAGAGATGAAAGAACAAATGGGAACTCTGATGATTGCAAACCAATCTGACCCTGGAAACAGTTTAGAGAATAAACTTTTTGATCCAGAAATAATAAAGTGCTGAATGCTGTCCTGGGCACAAAAGCCAGAAACTGGGTTCCGAAGCTGCATATCCCTGTCAAGCCCTGTGGAATGGCCAGCAATGTGCTTTCATCTTGTTTATTCCTTATAATCCTCAAGATGACCCCCTACAGCAGTCACCACCCCGGTTTATAGTGCAGAAAACTCACCCAATTTGAGCCTGAATCTTCTTGCCCTAAGTCCAACACCACTTGCCTCATAGAGACCCTCTGAAATGAATGAACAAGGTGTGTTTTCCTGGGATTCCAGTGTTTAATCAAAAAGGGACCATTTAGGGGTATCTGGAGATGCTGTGTCAGGTTGAAGATGCCTTTCCAGGCAGAACCACCTGCTGTTCCACTGGCTTCTTTTTCTTTTTTTGAGATGGAGTCTTGCTCTGTTGCAGGCTGGAGTGCAATGGCACAATCTCAGCCCACTGCAACCTCCACCTCCTGGGTTCAAGCAATTCTCCTGCCTTAGCCTCCTGAGTAGCTGGGATTACAGGTGTGCGCCACCATGACCTGCAAATTTTTGTATTTTTAGTAGACACGGGGTTTCACCATGTTGGCCAGGCTGGTCTCCAACTCCTGACCTCAGGTGCTCCGCCCACCTTGGCCTCCCAAAGTGCTGGGATTACAGGTGTGAGCCACCATGCCCGGCCCCCATTGGCTTTCTCTGAATGAACAGGTCATTAGAGGTCCTGCCTCAGCAGAGTGGTAGTTGATTGCTCACTTGTAGCACTTGTTCCATCCTTTACTGTAGGCTTTATCTCAAAAGAGAGAAGGTGTAATAATTACCCTAGGAAAGAATACTAGTAACTGGGGCTGGGCTTAAATAAGTGCCTCCCAGTATAAATGGACACCTTCTTTTAAAAAAAGATTTTATACTCGGCCCTGGAGAACAACCTCAGCTTATCTCTGAAAGTATTATGTGTTCTCTCTCTCCCTCTCTCTCAAAATATTAGCAGCGGCTTCAGAATTTCTATTTACGTGAGGCGCTCTGCCTTAATCTGGTTTCGGGAGTGGCCGAGGGACTTGTTTGAAGCACCCTTTGCGCTGCAAGATGAGATTTTTTTTTTTTTTTTTTTTCTTTTTTTGAGACAGAGTCTCGCTCTCTCGCCCAGGCTGGAGTGCAGTGGCGCAATCTTGGCTCACTGAAAGCTCCGCCTCCCGGGTTCACGCCATTCTCCTGCCTCAGCCTCTCTGAGTAGCTGGGACTACAGGCGCCCGCCACCACGCCCGGCTAATTTTTTTGTATTTTTAGTAGAGACGGGGTTTCACCGTGGTCTCGAGCTCCTGACCTCGTGATCCGCCCGCCTCGGCCTCCCAAAGTGCTGGGATTACAAGCGTGAGCCACCGCGCCCAGCCAAGATGAGATGTTTTTAGAGTGAGCTTATTTGGATTGGTTTGGAGTTGAAGGTAATGATGAGGACAGCTGAGGCCTATCCCAGCCACTCTGGTGTTCTCAGGACTAAACATCACCTTCAGTATTTTTAGATTTCTTGCCAGCAGATAAATTTAGAAGCACTTGCAATGTGCTTTTCTGGGTCTGCAGCATGGAAGTGTTAAGTTCCTGTCCAGCTTCACCTCACAGGTGGCAGCTCTTAGGAGGTCAGGCAGCCCTTCCGGGGCCTGACAAGCCAGGGTGTGCATGAGGCCTGTCAGGGTCCCCTGGAACAAGATACAGCGTCCTGGAGCCAGCGAAAGCCAGAGCGCTGAGGAGCTGCCTCTTCTCCCAAGGCCAAGAAGGTCAGAAACTGAGGGCAGTGGAAGGGGTCAGGCTGTGCATAGAGCCCCTTTGACATGGAGAAACGGCATCTCTCTGTGGTTTCCCCAGGACCAGCACAAGTCTGACTGGTATCCTCCATCAGGACCTTGGCTGAAGAGAGGGACCACCGGGGAAATTGCTTCCCTTCCAAAAATAGCACAAATGCACACATTTGCTCACACAGCCGTTTTTGAGTACGTCGTGTGGGGAGCTGTGCGAGAGACTAAGGATATGAGATGCAGGTGACCGTCAGTGGATTAGTGAAGGAGACGCACATTAAACAGCATAACCTCCATGCAGTCCACCCATGGAGGAGAGCCATGTGCCTTCTCAAACGGGCCCGTGACCCAGTTGGGTAGGAGGACTTGACTAGCAGAGGGAGGGTGCTGGGGGGTGAGGGAGGTGCAGGGAAAGGGAACAGCTTATGTGAGGGGCCCTGAGGCTGAAAAGAACAGGAACTTACAGGCTGGAGGGATGCAGCGGAGGTTGATGTGGTCAGAACTGCGCTCTGAAAGGAGGGCTTGCTCTGGCTGGAGGGATAGGTGTGTGAGGAGGAGGAAACCCGCAAGGGCGCCATGGAGTACTCCAGGGGAGAGGCAAGGCAAGCTCGGGGACGTGAGGGTGGCGGTAGAGAGAAGCAGCAGTGACAGATTTGGAAGTTGATTTGAAACTCAGAGGGTTGCAGGGAGGGGTAAGTGAATCAGGACTCACATTTCTGGCACTCACAGCAGGGTAGATGCTGGAGCTTTAACTGAGAGAGGGAGAGACCCAGGACAGGGGCCAAGTTTGGGGTATCTGTGGAATAATAAAGTGGTAAAGTAAAAATGGGATAAGGGATCTGAAGATAAGGATTTGAAAGTCATCTGCATATAGATGAGGGATTACTTCTCGAGCCCTTCCTGGGCTGTCAGTGCTTTCCTCCCTGAGCTCGTGTCATTGATGAGCAGGAGACATACGTACTTTTAGACGCAGCGTGGTTGCTCAATGTAATAGAAGTTACTATCACTGTTACTCAATGTCAAGGTCAAGCCCAAGTGATCGCTAGGCCGCTGTCAGGAGTGATCCGGGTTTCCTGACACCTGAAGTTAATACAGTTAAGGAAAAGAATCCAAAATTACAAATGCACAATGAGATATAAAAGTGAATATTTATTTAAAATGAGAAAAATGTTTTAAAGCTGACACATATCACAAATCAATAACTTTAACTGCCTGACACACCTTGACAATACTGTTTTTCCCCATCTTTTTTTTTTTTTTTTTTGACTAATCACCTCTTCCTATGACAATGATTCTGTAATGTTTTCTAAAGGAACAATTCAGTCTTCCCTTTAAAATAGTTAACCAAAGTTTGTTTTTCTTTTCTCCAATGGTTTTGAAAATTTTCTTTTAACTTCATAACTCATTATTGGTGATGTCAAGTATTAGGATTGTTGTCAAATTTGGGGAAATCGCTCATTTCTGAGCAGTGAGATTTGGAAGAACTTTCCACAAGCCTAGCTTCTGACTCCGTCTGTCGTGAGTTTCATTTCTCCTCTACTCCCAGCACCGCCTCTGGTGTTGAGCACGGTAATGCCCGTTCATATCTTGATATAACCTCTGACCTGCACCCTTGTGTCATAACACATTTTGCAATAGGAGTCCTTCTGGAAGTCATTGGTGTAAGGGATTGTTAGTGATATATTAACTCTAAGTGGACGTGACTGCTAACCACTGAACCCAGCTGACTGTATGTATCCCCTACTCAATTTCCTTCAACAAGGTCCCCAAAATGCCCACCCAATGCATGGGAACATGTGGTCAGTTGCAGTGGAAAGAGACAATGGTATCAACTGACGGTGGCTAATCTTACTTTGGCAAAAAAACACACGTCCCTGTGAACACATTGCCAGGCCCCCTCCAGAAGTTTTGGAAGCGACCTGTACAAGTAGAGGCTGCCTGAAATTTACACTTCTTTGGCTTCGTAGTAAATCTGCCTCTGCTGAAATCTCAGCCTATCAGACCATAAAGGCATTCAGGATTGCAGCACGTTCGTGCCTTGTAAGTGCCAAAACATTGTCATTGCAATAAAATTTTAACTCTTCGAGACCAAAGCATTTGAAAAGCATTTAACACAGTTTCCTGTTTTCTTTGCTTTTCTTTCTTTCTCTCTCTCTCTTTTTTTTTTTTTTTTTTTTTTTTGAGACAGTTTCCTCTCATTGCCCAAGCTGGAGTACAATGGCATGATCTCAGCTCACTGCAACTTCCACCTCTTGGGTTCAAGCAATTTTCCTGCCTTAGCCTCCTGAGTAGCTGGGAATACAGGCGCCTGCCACCCACGCCCAGCTAATTTTTGTATTTTTAGTACAGACAGGGTTTCACCATGTTGGCCAGGCTGGTCTTGAAGTCCTGACCTCAGGTGATCCACCCACCTCAGCTTCTCAAAGTACTGGGATTACAGGTGTGAGCCATTGCACCTGGCCAGTTTCCTGTTTTCTTAAACAGTGAGTGAGCTGCGTAGATGTGACTATGTTCTTGATGACTCAAGATCCATGAGTATTCTTACAGTGCTTGTGCCCTCAGGGAGTGACCCCAAGATGTGATCGAATGTTGGTCCCAATATTAAATGGCCCCACACTACAGTCTTAAGTTTTTATGCCTGCTTTTTGTGTTGTAAATGTTTAAGCCCTTCTAATGCTGTTAGCTGTCATTTCTTGCTGCTTTGAACAAGCTGTGGCCTGAGAAATAAAATCAGCCAGCTTCCTTCAGTCAGTAGGTTGTTTTGAGGACTTGTTATGTGTCAGGTGATGGGCTGGAAATTTACATATGGTAGCAATGACTAATAATCACAAACATCCATTGCGTGCTTGCCCTGTATCCCGTATTCTAAGCTCATCACGTGTCCACTCATGTAATCCTCACAGTAACCTAGGAGGTCAGAGCTACTGTTGTTATCCCTGTTTTGCAGATGAGGAGGCCCAGACACAGAGAAGTGAAGTAACTTGCCGAAAGGGTCCTGATTCCAAAAAATCCGCCTTTTTGATTCCACAATGCTGTGACTTAGAGAGTCATCTAGCTGGGTGCAGCGGCTCACGCCTGTAATCCCAGCACTTTGGGAGGCCAAGGCGGGCAGTCACGAGGTCAGGAGTTCGAGACCAGCCTGACCAACTTGGTGAAACCCTGTCTCTACTAAAAATACAAAAGTTAGCTGGGCATGGTGGCACGTACCTGTAATCTCAGCTATGTGGGAGGCTGAGGCAGGAGAATTGCTTGAGCCCGGGAGACAGAGGTTGCAGTGAGCCGAGATCACACCACTGTACTCCAGCCTGGGCGATAGAGCGAAACTCCGTCTCAAAAACAAACAAACAAACAAAAAAAAAAACAGAGAGTCATCTAACTATGGGGCCAGACTCAAACCGTTAACATAAGAATCAGACCAAGAGAGCACAATCTGTGTCCCCAGGGAAATTACACTTTGGAAAATGTGTGAAAGGAAAGAATTTGTAGTGCCCTCTCTCGGGAGAGCCATGAACAGGGTCCATGGCGTTTCTGTTGACTGCTCAAACTCTTTCCTTCATTTCCTGCTCATTGGCTGCATTCTGGATGGTGGAGACTGCTGAAGAGCTCAGTGCTGGGGGTGTGAGCTGTTCTCCAAGAGTTTTAGTATGTAGTGATAATACAGGTTATGCATATGAGGAGGCGGGGGAAGATGTAGGGATAAACATGTGATCTCATTGGGAGAACGTGGCTGGTCACTTCTCAGTTCTGATCTCACAGGTGTTTTAGAGAAGTGACCTAATTGTGCTGGACTCATTTTTGCGACCTAGCAACCTGTTACCTTCAGGGAGCACTGGGAGCATTGGTTGCTGTTGAACAGTTCTCACAATACCAGGAGGGAGGGCTCTCACCCATAGCAGCACAGGCCTGCAGAAGCCTAGGTGACTTGGGTTGTCCTTGTGACTAAGGATACCAGGATCTAACAGACGAATTCATTCAGGGAGACGTGCAGGGAAGTCTACCCTATACGCAGTGGCCCTTTACTGAGTCTTCGTAAAGTTTGTCTGCTTTTTTTCTTTTCTTTTCTTTTTTTTAAGTTTCCTGACATGGTGCTAGCTGTCATTGCTTGCTATGGCTGGAAAACCAGTAAGCAAGCTTCACTTCAGTCCAGAGGCATCTTTAAGTACCTGCTATGTGTTGAACTCATCAGAACTTTCACACAGCAGAATTTCCCAAATAACTTCTTCGAAGAATTCTATTAAGTAATATTTGTCTATGAAAAGGAAAAGATAACTAAAGAAAGTGGTGTACCTTCCAATCTTTCTTTTCTAGGTTTTACTTATTTTTTTTTAGAGACAGGGTCTCACTCTGTCACCCAGGCTGGAGTGCAGTGGTGCAGTCATGGCTCACTGCAGCCTCACACTACTGGGCTCAAGCCATCCTCCCACCTCAGCCTCCTCGGTAGCTGGGACTACAGGCACACACCACCACATCCAGCTTGGAATGTCTTTTTAAAAAACAACTTTCCAGTCTGGGTGCAGTGGCTCACGCCTGTAATCATAGCACTTTGGGAGGCCGAGGCAGGCAGATCACCTGAGGTCAGGAGTTCGAGACCATCCTGGCCACCATGGTGAAACCCCATCTTAACCAGGTGTGGTGGTGCACACCTGTAATCCCAGTTACTCAGGAGGCTGAGGCAGGAGAATCCCTGGAACCTGGGAAGCAGAGGTTGCAGTGAGCCGAGATTGCGCCACTGCACTCCAGCCTAGATGACAGAGAAGACTCCGTCTCAAAAAAAAAAAAAAAAAAAGAAAAAAACAACTTTCCAGGCATCTAGTGGGAGCCATTTGCTTCAAGCTTTGTCCTCCCCTGTTGGGTCTACCATGTTGTATAAGGAGAAAATTAGTTTAGAGTCATGGTGCTGAGACCTGTAAATACCTAACTGTATTCTTAGAGAATATGACTGTTAACTTCCTGTTCTTAGAGAATAGACTTTAGAATTATTTTTTTATGCAAACAAATGAATCCAAATTGTATCATTTTATTTAGTTGAGGTTTTGCTGACTCTTAAGAGTGAATATAATGATGTGGATTGATATTAGATAACATTACTGTGTCAGTATTAACTTTCTTGAGAATGGCAATGTGATATAGAAGAATGTCTTTTGTCTTAGGTGATACATGTTGAAATATTGATAGAGGAAGCCACATGTTTGCAACTCTCAAATTGTTCAGAAAATAAAAGATGTTAACAATTGGTGAGTCTAGGTAAAGGGTATATGAGTATTTATTGCACTATCCTTTCTGTTTCTCTAAGTTTGAACATGTTCAGAATGAAGGTTTGGAGGGAGGAAAAAGTAAAATTCTACTCCCTTATCCTCTCCTGTCTCTCTGAAGGTGGAAATCATCATGAATGAAATATATTAAGATATCGGATCTTTTGCGTCTGGTTCCCTTACTCCACACATTTCCTGTCAAGCTCCAAAGCCACCAGTGGAATGTTTATACAACGTGCAAGATGATTTTCTGCCAGGAAGGCGAAACCTCAATAATCGCCCCGTTGACTGGCTATTTCAGTTTGTTGGGAGGTCCATGTGCTGTTACTGCCCCTCTGGTGATGCCTTCATGCATAGTGAATGTTTCAAACTGCAAGATTTTCCTCTTTGAGGAAAGAAGTGTGCCAGGTATCAGAGCGAATGTGTGCATGCGGGAGCAAGCCTGTCCTGTAAAGCTATTGCCGTTTACACACTTAGGAAAACACTGCCAAGAATGAGCATATGGCCTGCACAAGGTCTCTCAGGCATGTGCTGTGGTTTAGTGTGGAGACCCAGCTTAACGTTTTGATTTAAAGCTGGGGATGCAAGAGCCTCTTCTAGATCAAGTGTACATACGTGGGGTCTTCATTCAGAGCCCATGTTTTCTTTAGCCTGAGATGTGTGCCCTGATGTGGAAGCTGCTTGTCCACATAGAAGCAGACACTGTTCTGAGGAGTATTACCTTGCTTAGGTGTTAGACTTGGATGTCGGCACAAATTGCATGTGCCAAAATAACTCCTGAAAACACTTTGAGTGGCCCATGAATTACACTGACAGGCACCTGGGAACTGAGGCTGGCAGAGGAAACACACATTCACTCTGTCTGGGTCTATGCCCTTGGAAGACAGTGGCAGCCAAAACTCCTACGCCATGTCAGCCAGGGCCTCTGTGGCTTTTGGGTGGTGAAGAGCCCTCTGCAGTGGACTGCGCGAGTTTGAATCCTGGCCCCACCACTCTTACCTATATGTCCATGGACAAACTACTTAACTCCTCTTAGTCTCTTTCCCTCCCCTCCCTTCCCCTCCATTTCTCTCCTCTCCTTCTCCTAGTCTTCTCTTTCTTTTCTCATGTGGTTTGTCTCCCCATATTGCCCAGGCTGGTCTCAAACTCCTGGGCTCAAGCGATCCACCCATCTTGGCTTCCTGAAGTGTTGGATTACAGGCGCGAGCCCCTATGCCTAGCTTCTGTGTCTGTTTTCTTCTGTGAAATGTGAATGATACTTACCTCGTGGGTTATTAGGAAGATTAAATGCATTCATTTGTAGGAAGCACTTGTAACAGTATTGGCACATAATTACTTTAATACAATAACTGCCAGGTGCAATGGCTTACACCTGTAATGCCAGCCCTTAGGGAGGCAGAGGCCAGAGAATAGCTTGAGCTCAGGAGTTCAAGGCCTGCCTGGGCAATACAGTGAGATCCTGTTCTCCATAAAAAGAAAAAATAAAGACCAAAAAAATACAATTATCCTTTATCCACAGAGCATATGTTGGACCTCTGGTGGATGCCTGAAACTGCGATAGGACTGAGCTCTAGATATACCATGTTTTTTCCTATACACCAATGGGCAGATAGCATATACAGCATGGACCAGCTGGACAAAGGGGTGATTCCGTCCTGAGTACCACAGAGCAAGACTGGGCAAGATTTCGTCATGCTACTCAGAGCAGCACTCGATTTAAAACTTAGGAATTGTTTATTTCTGTATATTTCCCATTTAATATTTCCAGACCATAGTTGACCTCAGGTAACTGAAATCAGAGAAAGTACCCATAGTTGAGGCCAGGCGCAGTGGCTCACACCTGTAATCCCAGCATTTTGGAGGCTGAGGCGGGTGGATTACCTGAGGTCAGAAGTTCGAGACCAGCTTGGCCAACATGGTGAAATCCTGTCTCTACTAAAAATACAAAAATTAGCCAGATGAGGAGGCACACATCTGTAATCTCAGCTACTCGGGAAGCTGAGGCAGGAAAATTGCTTGAGCCCAGGAGACAGAGGCTGCAGTGAGCTGAGATCACGCCATTGCACTCCAGCCTGGCCTACAGAGCGAGACTCTGTCTCAAAAAAATAAAAATAAAAAAATAAAAATACCCATAGTTCTTTGTGGATGGGGGGACAGCTGTATAAGCATTTATTACTATTTTTTTCATTTAAGTTAAATGCATTCAAAGTGTGGCTCTACTATAAAGGGTAAAAAGCGTGCATTAGAATTGGCAGTTAAAGAAGAAAACATTGGATTTCTTCCTCCTGTGGGTGGAAGCCTCTACGTGATGCTGCTCTTGTATTCCTTGCAATTGATGAAGAGTGCCTTAGATGTGGGAAAGCTGTTTCTGATCCTCTTATCAGAGTGTAAAGTAAAACATGCTTGACTGGTTAATAAAAACGGAAGACAGTTAGAAAACATTTGTAGGCTGTGCGATGGAGTGGCCCAGAATTGCAGCCAGTGGTTGGTGGGCTGGCCTGTGGGTGCTCTAGGAAGTGCTCAGCACAGGAAGTGACATTTATATTTCTTCCTAGCCTTACTGTGGCTCTCTCTCTTGACAAATGAAGTGAGCTGACCACTGCCATCTTCCTAAGTACCATAAATCCAACAGCACTGTGGCAAGTGGGAGATGCTAATTGTGTGGTCTATTTGGTTCCTACCTGAGAAAGTGTTCTGTGGCCTCTGCCTAAAATCAAATGCCTGAAGGACAGGAATGTTGAGAAGGAAAGCCATCAGGAATAAATCTGCCAGAGCCAGGAAATTGGGTTGGAGGTGTCTTATCAGGTCCTTATCTTAACGCTGCCCTCCCAGTGAAACACCAACTACCCTAGATAGAGATCTGGTTCCCGTTTACAACTGGGGACTTTGCAGCCCCAGACCCCTGAGTAGCTCCCAATCCCCTGGTGAATCTGGGTAATGAACTAAACTGCTAGGAATGCCCCAGCTTCCCTTCTGACTGGGCCTTTGATTATGTCACCTAAGCCTAATACCCCTCACAAGCGCTAAAGAGGTTGTGGTCTGGAGGGAGTGAGGCTCCTTAGCCTTAGCTGATCACAGGAACATCTTTTTTTGCTTGCTGCCCTTGAGGTATTTTTTAAAGCCACAAACACTGACTCATTCAAGGGCCACAGCCTCAATGACCAACAAACTGTTGAGAGAAATAGCAGGCCCAGGTCAACCCTTGATTTCAGGTCTTGGCAGTGTTTCTGGCTGCAGCTTGAGCCCATCTGTGGTCTGGGGAATGAGCGGGCCTTCTCATACCAGAGGCTCAGGGCAAGAATTCCTGCTCTCAAGTTTCCCAAGTAGAGTATTCCTTGATGAATTTGAATCTGACCAGTCATGGATTTCAGATAGGAAGAGGTAAGAGTTTAATTTTAGTAGCGATGCTAGGGAAAGATTAAAATCCTATCTACATATCATCTGAGAATGGTTAAATAAATCATACCACTTGGATATGGTGAAATGTATGCAGCCCTCATTAAACATTACATCTTTGAAGGAAATGTAATAGCATAGGAAAATACTCATGAAATATCCAGTTGTGGTGGGGAAGAGGGTGGAGACAAGAAACTGTAGCTGTACTGTGGTCCAGTTCTGTAAAAGCATACACATACGTGAGGTGTAGAAATACACCAAGGTGTTTCCTAGTGATGATCTTGGGGGTGTACACACATGTGATTTTTATCTTCTATATATTTTCTAATATTTGCCAAATGTTATACCCTGACATGTATTATGTTTGTGATGTTTATTTTTTTTTGACACAGGGTCTCACTGTGTTGCCCAGGCTAGAGTGCAGTGGCACCATCTTGGCCTCACTGCAGCCTAAACCTCTGGGCGCAAGCGATCCTTTTGCTTTAGGCTCACAAGTAGCTAGGACCACAGGCATACACCATCACACCTGGCTAATTTTTGTATTTTTTGTAGAGATGTAGTTTTGTCCAATAATTGCCCAGGCTGGTTTCAAACTCTTGGGCTCAAGCCATCCTCCCGCCTTAGCCTCCTAAGGTGTTGGGATTACAGGCACGAGCTGCTGCATCTGGCCTATATTATGTTTAAATGTTTTATTATGTTAAGCCTCCTGTAGTAAGAGGAAACTGAAGAGTTTTGAATACTCAAAGGTGGATCCATCTCTGGGCCACAGGCAGAGGGAAATGCTAAAACGTGTTATTCAGAGAACAAAATTCAACAGCATTTATCTATTCTCTTCTTTCAGTGTTGAGGCTAGGCCTTCATGCTTTGTTGGTAGATCTGATTGCCCCAATTTATGTAAGCTCATTGTTTATGCTAGCTTTTTGTTTGGCAGGAAAATTACATATTCATTGATTTAGATTTTTTTTTAAATCTTGTTTATAGTCAAGTGATCATTCGAAATATCTAGTTCAAGTACACAGGGCCTTATCTGCTATCCCAGGACCTGAAAACACAATTTTTTTTTTCTTTAATTCATTTAATAGCAAGATGATGTTGTTTGAAAAACACTAATTACGGGAAAGAAGGAAGCGCTGTTTAGAAGCATGTGGGCAGCTCCCTTCTCTGACTTCCTTCCTAACTGCAAGTGACCCAGGTGGACCAAGATGCTGTCGGAGGCCTTCAAGGCTGAAAGTCCATTTTCTCTAACAGCTTTGGGGCTGGAAGGCTAACCAGCCACAGAAACATCTGGCAATCGGACAGAGAGACATGAGACCACAAAGATGTTGATAAAGCTTCTTATCCTCTGCTTCCCCCAGCCTCCTCATTAATGGCAAAGATTAAAGACAAATGTATCTACCCACAGGAACTAGATGGATCCTCCTCTGCCCTCCACACAAGCCCCCCCAAAAATTGGGTGGATGGATGTATAAGTAAAGTTAACCCAACTGGAAAGTAGTTTATGATTCACTTTCATTTCATGAAAAACAAATCCAAAATGCAGAGCAAAAGAAGGAAAACAAAAGGGGAAGCATTTACAGTCCTTAGCGGGTTGCTCCAACCTAAAACCCCCGCTCATTGGTTATCTTTATTGCGTACCAAGACTTCGAGCACCTCCCCCACCCCCCAGTTTTCTTTTTTTAAAAGAACAGAAGATGAAAACGCTATGAGATGTATGAGCTCTGATTATGCCCAATTACATTTGGCAAGCCTAAGACAAAAATTAATGGGACCAGATTATTCTTCTGCGTGAGATGTAGTATTGCCCAGCCTAACTATTTTAGCTCTTGCCATGCTGTAGATCGTCAAACAAATTAATAGCATGCTAATGGGTGCCTTTCAGGCTTCTCGTTTATATTAATGAGTTCCACTCCATCCGATAACCAGTGATTTATAGCACTGGAACTTGCAGCCTGGCTGTATAGATTGTCTTTTGTCACTCTTTCTGGGGTGGAGCAGCCAGCCTAACAAGCTAAATGGTAGGGTTTTGTAATTGAATTCTAAAATGTGAAACGCCTGATGCAAGAACATTTCATTCTGATCATGGCTTTGGAAATTGAAAGGCCTTCAGTATGTCTCCCACTACCCAACGCTGAATGCAGTCTGATTTGGGTTTCCACAACTTGTGAAGCAAGGGTGTGACAAGATTCTTAATGGAGGGTATTCATGCTGAGCTAGCATGGCAGTTAGATTCAGCGGGCTGTAAAATAGCTCCTCTAAAGAAAACAATATATTCTTAAGAGCCATAAAAGAGACCCCTTCCTCACCTTGAAGGTATTCCCACCCCTCATCTTCCCCCCACCAAGCGTAGGAGGCAGAGAGCTCTGACTCTGTGCCAGGTACTGTGCTAACTACTTTATTCTTGACTCATTCAGTCCTCTGTTTGCCTTTATGAAGGAGGCAGCAGTGTTATTCCCATTTTACAGAGATGAAACTGGAGCACAAAGAGGTGAAGTAGCTGACCCATTCTGACAGCTGCTAAGTGGTGGAGCAAGGCTGCCAGCCCAGGCAACACTCTGCTCCTTTCCGGCTCACCCGCTGCTTCTGGCTTTGTAGCCCTCTTATTTCTAATGTAAGAGGAGTGCAGATTGGGAGCCCCAGATGAGCAAACTCCAAATGCCTTGGTTATGAGGGCCCCGAGAGTAGTTTCTGTCAGTTGAGCCTGGGAAAAGAAAAGCCAGTTAACAAATGAAAAAGTCCGTCCTCCTGAAGGTTTCAGTGAGGGTTCATGTGCTGGTTTAAAATGTCCCATCAGGAGTGGTGGGCTGGCAGGCTCCTAATGGAGCAGGATGGGCCGAGCTGCCACCTTCAGCAGCCTGCAGCCTCCTTGGGCTTTGCAAACAACTGCCTTCATTGTTTTCTGGGAGGAGTATACTACCATGGCTTTCCAAACACGCAGCTCCTCCAAGTAAGGGAACCTGATACCCTTGGAGATCTTGGCTTAAACATCAGAGGAACGTCTTGCTGAAGTGATTATATTTTTTTAAAAAAACCATCAATTTGGATTTCATTTTCTTTGGTCCATGACCATCGTGTATAGCCGTGTCCTAGAAATGATCCGAAGACAGCTTATTTTTCATAAGCAACAGTCTGGAAATTTAATTGATATGCCATTCCTGCCCCCTAGTCCAAACCCCTGCCCAGTCTATCCTTTTTACCTACTTTGACTTTGATTCTTTTAGTTCTTCGTATTTTACAATCACCAGCCATTCCAGAAAAACATCTGCTAAAAAGATCCGTTCCCTGTAGTGGGAATTAAGTACATATTTTAACTTCAGACAATTTTACTTAATGTTTTCTACATTGCATGGAGCAGAGGATTAATGCAGACGTCCCTGAAAAGCTCCTATGCAACCTTAAGCTGTGTCTTCAATCATTCAAACTGTTCAAGGGCTGGAATTTGAAAGAGGGTGAGGAAGTACCAAGAATGAAATTAGATAAAGGATCTTTATTAATTTAAATATTATGCAGGCCCAGTTGTTCATAGGAAACACTGAACTCTTTTGCTTTTGTGTCCCCAAGCCCACCAGTTTTTTATGAGAAGATCACAAATACAATGACTTTTAAAAGTAATTGGTTTAGGCCAGGTGCTGTGGCTCACACCTATAATCCTAGCACTTTGGGAGGCTGAGATGGGCAGATCACTTGAGGCCGGGAGTTTGAGACCAGCCTGGCCAACATGGCGAAATCCCATCTCTACTAAAATACAAAATTAGCCGGGGCATGGTGTTCTGTGCCTGTAGTTCCAGCTACTGGGAAAGCTGAGGCACAAGAATCGTTTGAACCCAAGAGGTGGAGCTTGCAGTGAGCCAAGATCATGCCACCGCACACCAGCCTGGGCAATAGAGCGAGACTCTGTCTCAAAAAAAATTTTTTTTTTAATTTTTTTAAATTTAAAAGAAAAAAAGTAATTGGTTTAAAAAAAAAAAAAGAAACAAGATCATTCCTCACCCCCACCCCAGGTTTCTTTCTATAATTTTTTTGCATTTTGAAATCAGAAATTAAGGCCTTAGTTTTATGCTAAGGCTATGCCATGAATGATTGAGTCTGGTTGGTAATTGGCAATGAAATGTGGACATGTATTTTGTGGTGTGTATTGTGGTGTGTATTGTGGAGTAATTGATAGCCAAAAGTCCTGGGTCTGGTTCCATTTCATACTCACCAAATGAGATCTCGGGCAAGTCAGTTTGGTTTCTCTGAGTGTCTTAGTCTGTTTATGCTGTTATAACAGAACACCTGAGACTGGGTAATTTATTAAAAAAAAAAAACAGACATTTATTTCTCACATTTCAGGAGGCTAGGAAGTCCAAGATCAAGGTGCCAGCTTGTTCAGTTGTCTGGTGAGGTCTGCACCCTCCAGAAGGGAATTACAGTGTTTGTATATGGTAGAAGGCAGAAAGTCAGGATAGCCAAATGGCCCTGGGAAGCCTCTTTTATAAGGGCCTAATCCCATTCATAAGGGAGGAGCTTTCATGGCGTAATCACCTCTTAAAAGGCCCCACCTTTTAATACCATCACATCGGCAATACCTGAATTTTGTTTTTTTTCTTTTTCTTTCCTTTATTTATTTATTTATTTATTTTTTTGAGATGGAGTTTCACTCTTGTTGCCCAGGCTGGAGTGCAATGGCGTGATCTCAGCTCACTGCAACCTCCACCTCCCGGGTTCAAGCAATTCTTCTGCCTCAGCCTCCTGAGTAGCTAGGGTTACAGGCATGCACCACTACGCCCAGCTAATTTTGTATTTTTAGTAGAGACAGGGTCAAACTCCTAACCTCAGGTGATCCACCCACCTCAGCCTCCCAAAGTGCTGAGATTACAGGTGTGAGTCACCACGCCCAGCCAACACCTGAATTTTGGAGGGGACACATTAAAACCATAGCACTGAGTCTGAGCGAGATGATAAAAATTGGATAGATTGTCTGGTTATATCCAGCTTGGAAATCCTCCTGTAGGGGTATGTTTTTGTTTCAGGATATTCTATATGGAAGCACCTTAGAAAAAGTTCACCAGAATTTGGCTGGCGTTCTTTAAGTTAACCTCTTAAAAAATATGTAGTTGAGAAGGCTGGAGAGAGAGAGAGCAAGCTCTAGGTACAAAGACTAAAGAGAAGCAGGAGACCTTTAAGGAAAAGCAAATCATTCATAAATCCGTGGAACACCTACTGTGTGCCAGGTACCAGGCTGGGAAGTGGGGATATAAAATGAATACGTACAGAAAGTGCCAAGACTAAATCTAGATTTCCTTTGTGAAATACTTTTAAAAGGTGTTTCCTTTGCATGGCAAGTCCTTTTCTGGCTATACTGTATGTATAAATAAAAGGCTCACTTGTTGAAAGTCTTCTTAGAACTCATGAATAGGATAGGTGGTAAATTTCTCTAGGTCTTTGAGCAAGTCACAGGTCAGAGCTGTGCAGAAGTCGGGCCTTTTTGAAGCAAAACATTTTCTTCTTCATCCTGCCATAACTGAAGCCTGGAGGACATCACTGTCCCTACAGCCTTCTCCAACTGTGGCGATTTATTTCTGCAAGGTCTAGATATGAGTCAGGACCCTCCTTATTGCCATTTCCAGACCATTTCTCTGTTTACTCCTTTAAAAGAAATACAGTTTTTTTTGAAGCGTACAGCATTTCAGATTATGCCACCTGCTGTCTCTCCTTATTTCAGTGGTGTGCAGGTATTAGATTCCTGTCCCTGCCCCTTCCTGGAAGATGCTGGCCTCTGCCTCACTGCCTTGCTTTGCACAACTCCCACCTCATGCTTGGCAATGTCAACATCCACAGGGCACACTGGCCTTGTGATTCCTTGACCTACTCACTTCCAATGGTCCTGTCCTTTATCTGACTTCAGCTACCTGCCCTCAGGGTTATACCTTGGGCCTTATGACCAGTAACTGCATCATCTCTGAAATTATCTTGTTAAGCTTCCTTCTCTCTGACTACCATTCCCATCTTTCCAGCTTAATTTTCTTGGTCCTAACACTCTAGCAGAATCTTCCACTGTCCATGAACTCTCCCATCCTCCTCGTCTCCTTCCCCTCCTTAGATTTTATGCCCCGTCACACTGCCTTGCCTATCATCCTCTTTCACCCTTTCTGGAAAATCCTAACCCTGGTTAAACCCAACTCTGCCCTCTCCCTGCTGGCACCAAGGGAGCTCAATGTGGTTGGAGAATATGCACACACCATGCTGATTGGATTCACTTTATTTTTATTTACTTCTTTAGAGACAAGGTCTTGCTTTGTCACCCAGGCTGGAGTACAGTGGCGTGATCATAGCTTCCTGCTGCCTTGATCTTCTGGGTTCCAGCAATACTCCCGCCTTAGCCTCCAAAGTAGCTGGGACTACAGCTTCACATCACCATGCCCGACTATGAATTCACTTTCAGTTTTTAGCCTGTTATGGACTGAATGCTTGTGTCACCCCCAATGTGATGGTGTTTGGAGACAGGACCTTTGGAAGTGATTAGGTCATGAGGGTGGAGCTCTTATGAATGGGATTAGTGCCCTTATAAAAGGGACCCCAGGTAGCTCTTTAGCTCTCTTTCTGCTATGTGAGGACACAGTGAGATGTTGGCAGTCTGCAACCCAGAAGAGGGCCCTCACCAGAACCCAGCCATGCTGACACCCTTATCTCAGATTTTCAGCCTCCAGAGTGGTGAGAAATAAACTTCTGTTTTTTATAAACTCTCCAGTCTGGGACACTGGTTATAGCAGCCTGGGCTGACTAAGGCATGGTCACGGTCACG
This sequence comes from Symphalangus syndactylus, assembly GCF_028878055.3. Taxonomy (NCBI): domain Eukaryota; kingdom Metazoa; phylum Chordata; class Mammalia; order Primates; family Hylobatidae; genus Symphalangus; species Symphalangus syndactylus. The sequence continues at coordinate 22,001,869 of NC_072428.2, forward strand.
GTCACAGTCACACAAGAGAGCTTTCTGCTTTGCCTGACCATCCCATTCATTCCCTAGCCAGCTCACTCTATTTTCCCACACCTCTCCTCTCTGAAACCTTAAAAGCCTACCATCCCTTCACATTCAACTACTGACTTTGTTTTACATATCACTGAAAATATATTACAGAAGCAATCAGAAGAATTTCCTTATATTACCTTTCCCAAGTAGAGCACTCTTCCTGCATCTGTCTCCGTATACCCTGTCAGCCCTCCAGCAGGGACTCGTTCCTCCTCCTGTCTGTGGCCAACCCCCAACTTGTTACGTTAGGGTCCCACGACCTCTAGCCTATGTAAGATCATTGCTCCTGCACTTCTCCCCTCTCTGCTGGATCATTCTCATCAGCAACAAATATGCTATCTTATATAACAATGTTTTTATTTTTAATTTTTAAGGATAGGATCTTGCTGTGTTGCCCAGACGAAAGTGCAGTGATGCAATCATAATTCACTACAGCCTCAAACTCCTGGGCTCAAATGATTCTCCCACCTCAGCCTCCCAAGTAGCTGGGACTACAGGCTTGCACCCCCACGCCTGGCTAATGTTTAAATTGTTTTTGTAGAGGCCCGGCGTGGTAGCTCACGCCTGTAATCCCAACGCTTTGGGAGGGTGAGGCGGGTGGATCACGAGGTCAGGAGTTTGACACCAGCCTGGCCAACATGGTGAAACCCTGTCTCTACTAAAAATTTTAAAAAATAGCCGGGCATGGTTTGGGCACCTGTAATCCCAGCTACTCGGGAAGCTGAGGCAGAAGAATCACTTGAACCCGGGAGGTGGAGGTTACAGTGAGCTGAGATCGCACCACTGCACTCCAGCCTGGGTGATAGAATGAGACTCGGTCTCAAAAAAAAAAAAAAAAAAAAAAATTGTTTTTGTAGAGACACGAGGGCTCACTATGTTGCCTAGGCTGGTCTCGAACTGGCCTCAAGGGATCTTCCTGCTTTAGCCTCCCAAAGTGCTGAGGTTACAGGCATGAACCACCACACCTGGCAAGAACCATTTCAAAAGTCTTTTCACTTGGCCTCGTGCACATTGTCTTTGAATTTCCGTGTTCTAACTCATAGCGACACTCCTGGGAAGCATTGGCCATAGTCAGCACCATCATTTTCCCACTGATTCTCTCCTGCCAGCAACAATCAAGGTCTCATCTCCACTGTTCCTTTGAAGTCGCTCTTCATATGGTATCAATAAGTTGTGTATTGTCAGACTCAAAGGCCCATTGTCACTTCTTTCTTGATCTCTCTCTTTTCTTTTTGACCGGGTCTCACTCTGTTGCCCAAGCTGGAGGGCAGTGGTGCAATCACTGTTTACTGCAGCCTCAACGACCCCAGGCCCAAGCCACCATCCCACCTCAGCCTCCCGAGTGGGTGGGACTACGGCCCTCCACCACTCCTGGCTAACTTTTTAAATTTTTTATAGAGATGAGGTTTTGCCGTGTTACCCAGGCTGATCTCCAACTTCTAGGCTCAAGGGATCTGCCTGCCTTTGCCTCACTTAAAGGCTTGAGCCACTGTACCCTACCATTTTGTTCTTTTAATATTTATTTTGACGTAATTTTCAGGTGTATAGAACGTTGTAAGACTAGAACAAAGAATTTTCATACTTCATTTACTGAGATCCCCAAGTATTAACATTTTACCAACCAGCCTGGCCAACATAGTGAAACCCCATCTCTATTAAAAATACAAAAAATTAGCCAGGTGTGGTGGTGTGCACCTGTAATCCCAGCTACTTGGGAGGCTGAGGCAGGAGAGTCGCTTGAACCCAGGAGGCAGAGGTTGCAGTGAGCCGAGATTGTGCCATTGCACTCCAGCCTGGGCGACAGAGGCAGACTCCATCTTGAGGGAAAAAAAAAAAAATTTACCCTGTTTTCCTTACCCTTACCCCAGTCTCTCACAGGTGCGTGTGTGTCCACATGTGCAAATTTTTTTCTGCACCTTGGAAGGGTATCTCAGCAGCATTTTACACAGCTAGTCACTCATTCCTTCACGGAACAGTTCCTGCACTTGGCGCCTGGGGCATGATACCCTTGATTCTCATCTTTCCTCAATGGCTTCTGCTTCTCAGCCCCTTTTGAGAATTATTCCTTCTCCTGAGGGTTGAGAGAGCTCTCTAGGCCCACCCTCGGGCCTCTCCACCCTGGGTCCTCTTCATCTGCTCCAGTTCTCTAGGTGACCCCATCTGGCTCTGAGAGTCACATCGCAAGTACTACCAGCCAGGACACTGCCCTCAGCCCCAACTCTCCTCCAGCTTCCTCATGTCCCATCAGGTGTCCCCTGCCCCGAATTGCAGTCCTAGTCTCACCTCCCCTGCTTCTCTCCCAGGGCCCCCCCTCGACATCAGTAAATGGCATGATTTATAGTTACTCTGCTGAAAACCTAGCAGCTATCCTTGATTCTTCTTTCTCACGCACCATACCCAGTCTGTGAGCCAGCCTGTCAATTCTGCCCTCAAAAAACACCGTTTCCACTGCTGTTGCTCTAGTCTGAGGCACAGCCCTCACTCTTCCACCGCATCCATGACCTCCTAACCTGTCTCCTTGACCCCACTCTTGCGCCTCAAAACCAGAGCCAGGTTTTAAAAGTTCAACTCTTACCATGCCACCGGTTTGTTACACTTAGAATAAAATCCAAGGCCCTTCCTCAGTGACTCGTTTTTTTACCACCCCCTGGGGGTTTGTACCTGCTGTTACCTTCACCCAGGTGGCCCCATCACAGGCTCCCTGACTTAGTGCAAGTCTCTGCTTCATTGCCACCTCCTCCAAGAAGCCCTCCCTCACCTCCCTATGAGGGAGCTCCACTCCCCTGTCCCTCTCCATTCCCTTTCCTGGCTTGACTTTTCTTCCTATCAACAACTGCTGTCTGCCATACCTATATTTCCTTATTGTCCATCTTCCGCCCACTAGAATATAAGGTCCTTAAGGCAGGACTTCGGTCTGTTTCATATCAAGTAAGTACCTTGCCACATAAGAATTATTTCATAAGTATTTATTACATGGACAAACCAGTAGGCAAAGGCAAGATAAGTGACTGGATTCTGACCACGGTAGAGACCAGTGGCCCTGGCCAGCCTTCACATGGTCTGTGAAGGCTGCCATCTTCACAGACCATGACTAAAAGAACCCGAGGAAAACTACCTGTTTTCAGGCCAAGGCCAACATCTTAACACTTTGCAAAGTAGGAAAGATCATCTTTGTGCCATAAGGCATGTAGCTTCTGCAGCTGTTTTAGAAGTTTCCGAGCGAGTCTTTGCTAAACCACTCCCGGTCCTCTCAGAGAACACTGTGGCTTTTCCTTCCCTCATTACTGGGGAGGGAGTGGGGTATAGGATGAACAGAAGGAATTTAGCCTTGGATCCAGGGGACTTAGGCCAGTGTCTCAAGCAGAATGAAATACACTATATGCTTGACTTAAGGTCTATTTAGATTTGCTCCTCCCTTCCCTAATTTGGTAGATTTAGAAAATATATGGGCTAGGGTCGGGACTTGGCAAATTAGTATATATGGCTTATGTTTTAAATGTGTAAATCAGTTGCATTCAGGTTCCTAGTGCATTCGTTTAAATGATACCTTTGTATTATTGGTGTAAGTCACTCTAAAAGCCCAAAAAAAAATCCTCTTATTAGCTACAAGCAGGGATGTTTCTTTTCAGACCCCTTTGCCCAACCAAAAGCAGCCCATATATGTTAAGTAATTTTTTTTTAATTAAAAAAATAAACATATCAGGCCGGGCGTGGTGGCTCACGCCTATAATCCCAGCACTTTGGGAGGCTGAGGGGGGTGGATCAACTGAGATCAGGAGTTTGAGACCAGCCTGGCCATCATGGTGAAACCCCAACTCTACTAAAACTACAAAACTTAGCAGGGCATGGTGGCAGACGCCTGTAATCCCAGTTACTCGGGAGGCTGAGGCAGGAGAATTGCTTGAACCCGGGAAGCAGAAGTTGCAGTGAGCCAAGACCGCACCATTGCACTCCAGCCTGGGCAACAAAAGCAAAACTCCATCTCAAAAAATAAAAATAAAAATAAAAATAAACATATCGGTTGGAGGGATAGTTTTCAGTCCTGTGCCCCACTCCCAAGAACACTGTGCCATCTCTGTTCTACTCTGTGATCTTGGAGACTAGAATTGCCAGTTTTACAGCCCATGTGTTCTGCTATTGGAGGGGTCTTCAGCTTTCCCTCCTCCACGTTGGGAATGTGCTTACAGACCCCTTCATCCCAGTGGGAGAGGCTGGCCGGGAAGCAAAAGCTGGTCCACTAGGGATGAAGACATCAAAGCTGATTCTGATCCAATTAGAAAAAGAAACTATTGTCCTCTTAATTCCCAAAGTTATCAGGCTGTTATGAACACTTAGCCAGTTTCCTTGGGGATTGCTGTGGCATTGACTTAGATCTGAAGCTCATTGATATTCACACATAATGACAAACCCCATTCCCCCATATGTGCAGGGAGCCTGGGAAGCCTGGGAGCCACTTGCTCTGTTTCCACTGGCAGATGAAGCCTTTCAGATTTGCACAGTGGCTGTAAAGTGCTGTTTTTCCTCAGTTGATCTTAAATGAATGTTAGTCTCTTGTGTCTCAGAAAGAAGAATGTGAACACTTTATTGGGAAAAAAATTTATAACTGTTTCCATTTATAGCACTTCAGAGAATGAACATGAGAAATAGTTTAAGCTGGTAATTTTAGCTATTAGTCCTGTCTGTGGAATTCCCGGAGACACTTATCCATCCGTGTTCAAGACAAAATGATTCTCTCCTCTGCAGCACACACTTTTCTTTTGTTCCATGGTGTTTCTGCCTCTGGTTTTTCTTTCTTTCTTTCTTTCTTTTTCTTTTTTCAGTTTTTATAGAGACAAGGATCTTGCTGTATTGCCCAGGCTGGTCTTGAACTCCTGGCCTCAGGCAATCCTCCCACCTCAGCTTCCCGAAGTGCTGGGATTACAGGTGTGAGCCACAGCACTTGGCACTCTGGTTTTTCTTGAAGGCATCCTGCCCTTGATGTCTAGATGATTTTCATATCTGCCATATGTGGTTAATGAGCTTCTTAAACAATCTGCTATCTTCGATTACTATCACCTATTACAGAGAAGAACCACACATTTAAAGTTTACCAAGTATTTTCCTGGGGTTGCTGGGATTCGCATGGACTGCTGAGGTCAGGGAGGAATTAGATACAATCTCGGCAAAAGAAACTTTTGGCCTTCTCTGCCCCACGGCCACAATGTAAACCTTAAGTCCAGCTACAGTCTTGAAAATGCAAATTATTCATGGGATCATGCAAGGGAAGATAGCTACTTTGACACAAATGTAACCTAGAAAGACACTTGCTGTAGTTCTGTTTCTTCTATACTTCACCATTTGATTATTTCGGTTTCATCTCATGATTTTTTTCCACATCCAAAATCCATCCTAAGGCCAATACAACTGATTTGCTGCAATTTAGGAATCCCTTTCCAATGTCTTCAGGGACTAGGTCATTTATCTATGTTAATTTGTTTTAAAGAAGCTGTTGGAGGTGAAATAATTGGAAATTGTATAAGACAACTGGGGAGAGTGAGGACTATAGTTAGTTACAGACCTTGCCTAAAAGTTACTCAAATATAAACCATAAAAAGGCTGTGTGGGTCAACCAACACACATCTGATTAGGCCCAGGAGCTGGTTCTTTCTGGGATACTGGTTGCCTAGAGGGTGTGTTTTTATCATCTCTCAGGATTTGGTTACCTGTCCCTGGGCCTCCTTTGTTCTGGCCTGAGGGTCTTGTGCTCAGGGCAAGACCCACTCTGTCCAGCCTGCCTGGGAGGGCGTCTCATGCATTGACTCTGAACCCCAGAAGAAGCCATTTGGATGGGAAGGAAGACTTGGGGTCAGGGTAGCTTCAAGTTATGGCCTGAGCAGCGTGGGTTTGTGGGCTCATGAGAAATGCCATTAGTTTCCTCACGGTGCTGGAGTCAGGCCTGGGTAAATTCCAACTCTGCTGCTTACAAGTAGTGTAGCTTTAGGAGGCAAATTGCTTGGCCTCTCTAAGCCTCATTTTCTACCTTTGAGAATGGGATAATGATCATTGAGTTTTCATGAGATTAAATAAAACAATGTAGGTCAAGCACTTAGCACAGTGCCCAGTGCACGGTAAGCACGACATTAGCATTAACCATGGCTGTTGGGACTTAGAGACTTTGTAGATGTGCCATGGCGAACTCTTGAAATTAATTGCAAAATGCTGTGTTGATGTGTACTTTGTTTTTTCCTGCTCTATTACCCTTCATCAGATTCTAAATGTGGACCAAGACAGAATAGGAACTTTGATGTTAAGGGAAGCTGAGTAAGTTGTTACAGAACTCAGATGTTTGAGAATTGACAATCAAGTCCTCCTGGACCTAGAAGTATAAGAGTTCTGTCAGATTCGCTCTTGCCGCCCCCGTCAGAACTTAACTGAGCATAGATTTACGTTATTGACCCACTTTCTTCAAGAGCAGAGGCAGTTTTTCAGGCAGTGCCGACGCCAGAATTGGAAAAGCAGATTCTCATTTAACAAACATGACCTCAGTAAAAACAGCCATGTTGTTTTGAAGGCAGAGGTAGGGATTGGGAGTATGTGATTAATAAACCCAGAGGGACTATGAAGGTCACTGCTGATGTTATGACCAGATGCAGGAACGTCCAGAGGAAGGCTATGCTTCGTGTCAGGGCCATAGAGCAGAGCGTTTCCATGTATCTTCTGTCACAGCCCCTATACCTTCCTTGTGCACCCAGGAGTGATTTCTGCAACAACACAGAGAGAGGCCTAGCCTGCAGGAGAGTGACCTTGGAAATGTGGCTGAGGGTCATCCTTCATTGTCATCTCCCGGTGGGCCTGCGAGCTCCCTAACTACCCCCTCCCGACCCTACCCTCCTCCTGGGCCGAAAACAACCAAGAGACTAATGAGGCAATGGAAGAATCACACTCTCTCTGTTCTGGGCTCTGTCTGTTCTGTTACAATTTTTTCAGACCTGATTTAAAGTGCTCAGAAAACTTGCAAGGGGCACATGGCTTTTAGGGGACCCAGCTATTGGAAATCTTTGATTGTTCTTGCACTTAGGATAACTCTGAAGAGTGACCTCATCTTTTGTTTGTTTTCTTTGTTTATGCAATGGGGTGTTTTTAGGTGATTGAGTAGAAATTGGTGAAGAAAAAGTAAGATGGATAAAAGGATGGATAGAAGAACAGACCTAGCTAAGTAGGTGTTAAGACAAGTATAGCAAAATAGAAATGATAGGCTTTAGTCTAAATAGTGGTTATAAGGGTGTTCACTGTAACAAAGCTTTCAACTTACTGTCTTTTTTCTGAAGTATGTGAAAAGAAACGCTTTCAACTTTCCTATATATCTGAAATTTTTAATAATAAAATATTGGGGGAAATGAGTTGAAATATCTGGAAAAATAAAACTTCGATAATGGCTAGAGAAAATGTTCATGGATTTGGGATTCAACATGCCACCCCCGGCCTCATTATTATCCCCATTGTGTTCAAGCCCTCTCTTCCTCGTGGCTTATTCATTCAGTCTTGATCATCTCTGGCCATCATGTTCTAAGTGATGTGGATACGATGGTGGAACAAGGTGGCTCTCTGACTGGAGCGTGCATCCTTTCACTTTTCTGGGGAAGTGGAGTCAGACAAGCAATAGTGAGATGTTCTATAAAAAAGAAAAAAATACCATGGAAACAGTGAGGAGAGGGTTCTGCTGCCTTACAGAGAGGGCTCAGGAAAGGCCTCTCCAAGGTAAAATAGAAGGGGACCCTTGAAGTCAAGTAATACCTGGGGAAGCCCTAGCTTGTGCAGAGAGCCTCTGTATGTTGTGCAGAAAACTGTCTTCAAAAATTGGGGCCGGGCGCGGTGGCTCAAGCCTGTAATCCCAGCACTTTGGGAGGCCGAGGCGGGCGGATCACGAGGTCAGGAGATCGAGACCATCCTGGCTAACACGGTGAAACCCCGTCTCTACTTAAAAAAAAAAAATACAAAAAATTAGCCGGGCATGTTGGCGGGCGCCTGTAGTCCCAGCTACTCTGGAGGCTGAGGCAGGAGAATGGCGTGAACCTGGGAGGCGGAGCTTGCAGTGAGCCGAGATCGCGCCACTGCACTCTAGCCTGGGGGACAGAGCAAGACTCCGTCTCAAAAAAAAAAAAAAAAAAAAAAAATTGGAAGAATTCTGAAGAAGTGGCTCTATTTGGTGACTGGAACCAACTGCTCATTCATATTTGCAGAATTGCCCCAGCCATATAAAGAGATCTATTTATTTATTTATTTGGCAGAGTCTTGCTCTGTCACCCAGGCTGGTGTTCTCTCAGCTCACTACAGCCTCCACCTCCCAGATTCCAGCGATTCTTCCACCTCAGAGTCCTGAGTAGCTGGGACTACAGGCGCGCATCATTACGCCTGGCTAATTTTTGTATTTTTAGTAGATACGGGGTTTTGCCATGTTGGCCAGGCTGGTCTCAGGCTGGTCTCAAACTCCTGGCCTCTCAAAATGCTAGGATTACAGGCATGAGCCACCACACCCAGCCAAGAGATCTCTTCTTTTGCTGTGTATATTTTTTAAATTATCATACAGTAAATCTGACTTTTAGGGGTGTGTGTACAGTCCTATGAGTCTTTTTTTTTTTTTTAATAAAGATGAGGTCTTACTATGTTGCCCAGGCTGGTCTTGAACTCCTGGGCTCAAGCAATCCTCCCACCTCAGCCTCTCGAAGTGCTGGGATTACAGGCATGAGCCACGACAGCACCCAGCCCAAGTCCTGTGAGTTAACACATGTATTCATTTGTGCAACCACCACCATGATGAGGAGGCAGAACAGTTCCATCCCTCCAGAGCTCCCTCCTGCTATGCTTGATAGTCACACCCTTCCCTCCCCCAAGCCCCGGCAACCGCCAATCTGTTCTCCATGGTGGTAGTTCTGTCTTGTGTGAATATTATATAAATGGAGTCATGCAGTATGTAAGCTTTTGAGGCTGGTTTCTTTCACTCAGCATAATGTCCGTGAATATGTTTCTAAGCCTCCAAGGGGAGACATGTTGAGAGTCCTAGCTAAAAGGCTTTTGTTTTGCTGGGAGTGATGAGAGGAGCAGAAACAGCATGAAAATGGTGATGGATGGTGAGAACCAAAAACAGGAATGGGAGATCTAGAGGTGGATGCTGGAAGAAGGGTGCTGGGGACGGAACCTAGGCACGGAAAGGGGGATCTTTTTAAAAATACTTTGAGGCCAGGCATGGTGGCTCACACCTGTAATCCCAGCACTTTGGAAGGCCGAGGCAGGTGGATCACTTGAGGTCAGGAGTTCAAGACCAGCCTGGACAACATGTTAAAACCCCATCTCTACTAAAAATACAAAAATTAGCTGGGTGTGGTGGCAGGCGCCTATAATCCCAGCTACTCGGGAGGCTGAGGCAGAAGAATCGCTTGAACTGGGGAGGCGGAGGTTGCAGTGAGCCGAGATCGCGCCACTGCACTCCAGCCTGGGTAACAGAGCGAGACTCCGTCTCAAAAAGTAATAACAATAATAATGAAGTAGGGTCTCACCATGATGCCCAGGCTGGTCTTGAACTCCTGGCTCCAAACGATCCTCCTGCCTCTGCCTCCCAAAGTGCTAGTATTACAGGTGTGAGCCACCACATCCGGCCTAAAATTTTTATGTACTAATTTTTTTTTTTTGAGATAGGGTCTTTCTATGTTGCCCAGGCTGGCCTCAAACTCCTGGGCTCAGGCAGTCATCCTGCCTCTGCCTCCCAAGTAGCTGAGACTACAGGTGATTATAATGTTTTCTTCTATAAATGTGCAATGTAAATCTCTTTTGTTTTCCCCAACTATAGTATTGGGTCACTGAGCTGAATTTATTTGGCAGATGTACCATGAGACTCCTTTCCCAAGGTACAAGTAGGCCCAGGACAGAGGCTGCCCATCAAGTTTAGACCATCCCAGTTACAGACACAAGATGCAGGAGGGGAACTTTTAGCTCAGTAAAAGAAGAAACAGTGGAGTAAAAGGATCATAGAAGTGCTTGCCTCTCAGGAACATGGGCATCTTTTCCCAAAAAGCAGTCAGAAGCACCCAGCCAATTGAGATGTCATAGAGGCCCATGCTGGGAGAGTGGTTGGAGAGCGCTACCCAGCTCTTAAAAATACTGAAATCCCTGAGTGAATCTAGCATTTTGTGCACGTGTGACAGGGCTCCAGGGTAGAGCAGCAGGCCCCTGTGTTCCCAGCTATGGTATCTCAAGGATGAACCCTCGCCTGGCCTCCCTAAGATTGCACGTATAGAATGGCCTTGTAAACTACAAACCTTTGGAGGTGTTTTTATTATTACTGTCCATTTCTGCACCTTCGTGGTTAAGAAGGCCTGCAAGATAATTAAAAGAGGGGAAAAAAAGGGCCACCCTGTTTTCCGTTGGCAAGGATGCATTGCCATATTCCTCTGGTTACCGCCAGAGCAAAGCACGCACTAGGTCCTGCTACATAATGATGAATCCCCAGGGACCCCCGATAGTGATCGATAGCACCCGCCTAGCTCTGGGGCTTGCATAATGAGCTGCATAGCCCTGCCAGAGTCATCAGCCAGCCTCGGGGAAACCTCCCCTCCCCCACTGTCCACTTATACAGCAAATGTCCCCCTCCCCACCGGTCCCCTCGGTTGGGTTTCCCTTTGATTGGCAGAGACCCTGTGATTTCCACCTAGATTGCCTGACAACCCCTCCGCCTGGTCTAATTATGCCGGGGCTGTTCTTGGGCCACAGCAACCCCAGGAAGGCTTTATCAGATTGTCCAACTGACCGTGACCAGATCTCCAGCACCTGCCTCTTTTGCTGACTGAGGATGGAAGGTGTTTATACACAGCGGAGCTGGCAGCTGATTGACTGGCCAGGGTCCTGGGCTGAGGATGGCCAGTCTGAGTGTCAGTGATGAAAAATGGGGTCTGCCTCTCCACCCAGCCTCATTAACACCCCTCTGGCTCCAGGCGGTATCAGGTGGGGTGTGTGCAGGCACACTGCCTGCTGCCAGTGTTCAGGACCTCCTGACAGATTTCTGGCTGCAGTGCTGGACTTGAGTCCATCTCTTACCATTTTAATTTATTTACAAATATTTATTTATTTTATAAATGTTCCTATGTATGTTTAAGCCCTCCGCTTTCTCCGTCTCTCTGGTTACAGTTACCCATTCCCTGCTTCTTGTTCATCCGTCACCAATTCACCCTAAGTATGACCTCCTCACCTGTGTCTTCCCCTCTCACACCTTTTCTTCCAGCGTCAGCTTTCATGGAAGCCAGTCAATAATTACTCTTTGCAGGCTGATTTATTAGTGTGATTAAAGTTCTGTTTCTGAATAGAAGCTTTGGTGCTGCCTGCCTTTTCCAGGTACCCAAGGGTGATTCTGGTTATACAAAGAGGTTCTGTAAGGCAGCTCAGACATTGGGGCCAATCCTTCTGGTCACTATGGCAAATGGCCTATTTTGATAAGAACATTAAATCATCCATATCCTTTAGGGCTCCACGGGGGTCATTTGCTCATTAATCACCAGTGGCCTGAGAAGCTAAAGATTTCCCAAAGCTGAGCCATCTCTGCCCTACAGGATGATGTGACGTGGCCTGTTGTCTCAGTTCAGCTCAGCATCCCTGGGCTGAGCCCAGTTCTATCTGAGACATGGGTTGGGCCTTACTGCTCAGAGTGAGGTCTCTGCACCAGCAGCATCGGCATTACCTGGGGGCTTGTTAGAAATGCAGACTCTCAAGCCCCAGTATAGACGTCCTGTATCAGAGCCCTGTTTGGACAAGATCCCAGGGATTCATGTGCATGGCACAGTTTGAGATGCTCTGCATCTGGACATTATCAATCCAAGTAGGAAAGCCCTCCTTTAGATTTACCAAGAAGCTGGAGAATTCAGCAACTTACTTCCATGAAACTGGCTAGTGAGGCATTCTCCCTTCCTTCTGGCTTTAGAAAGGACCTTATTAGGAGATAAGAAAGCCAGTTGGAAGCCTGGTTGCTGAGAGTAAGGAACCAAATGTGGCCCCTGGGACTGTTTCCTGGCAGCTCTGTCTCCTTATTCTTGGGGAAATATTTTGCAGTTGAAAGACCACCTACAAAAAATAGTGTCCTCAAGGGTCACCTTGTGATGCTACCCTCTATGCTGGCTGGCATTTAGTTATAATATTCTGTCCTGACCCATGCTCTAATTTGCCTTTGATTAAATTTGGAACTTTGAAGCTTAGATTTATGAGATGGTAATTTTTCTCAATCTATACTTTGATACTTGCTAAATGGATATATGCTACTTCTTTAATCAAGACTTTTTTACAGGCTGGGTGCGGTGGCTCACACCTATAATCCCAGCACTTCAGGAGGCCAAGGTAGGCAGATCACTTGAGGTCCGGAGTTCGAGACCAGCCTGGCCAACATCTCTACTAAAAGTACAAAAATTAGCTGAGCATGGTGGCGTGTACCTGTAATCCCAGCTACTCCAGAGGCTGAGACATGAGAATCACTTCAACCCAGGAGGCGGAGGTTGTAGTGAGCTGAGATCGCGCCACTGCACTCCAGCCTGGGCGACAGAGTGAGATTCCATCTCAAAAAGAGAAAAAGATGGCCGGGCGAGGTGGCTCACGCCTGTAATCCCAGCACTTTGGGAGGCCAAGGCAGGTGGATCACGAGGTCAGGAGATCGAGACTGTCCTGGCTAACATGGTGAAACCCCATCTCTACTAAAAATACAAAAAAAAAAAAATAGCCGGGCATGGTGGCAGGCACCTGTAGTCCCAGCTACTCGGGAGGCTGAGGGTGGGGAATGGCGTGAACCCAGGAGGCGGAGCTTGCAGTGAGCCGAGATTATGCCACTGCACTCCAGCCTGGGCGACAAAGCCAGACTCCATCTCAAAAAAAAAAAAAAAAAGACTTTTTTACAAATTTTATAACTAATGCATTCAACATAGACAAACTTAAAAAATATGGATCATGTAAAGCACATTACAAGGCCAGGCACGGTGGCTCACGCTTGTAATCCCAGCATTTTGGGAGGCCGAGGTGGGTGAATCACTTGAGGTCAGGAGTTTGAGACCAGCCTGGCCAACATGGTGAAACCCCGTCTCTACTAAAAAAAAGAAAAAAAAAATTAGCCGGGTGTGGTGGTGCATGCCTGTAATCCCAGCTACTTGGAAGGCTGAGGCAGGCTAATTACTTGAACCTGGGAGGTGGAGGGTGCAGTGAGCCAAGATTGTGCCACTGCACTCCAGCCTGGGCAAGAGTGAGACTCCGTCTCAAAAAAAAAAAAAAAAAAGAAAAAGAAAAAGAAGAGTAAAAAGAAAAGTACGTTACATTAATCTATGATCTCACTGCTTGGAGTTTGTGTCAAGATGTTGATGTGCATATAGATATTTTCTTTACAAAAGTGTGATCTCAGTTTTAATACTATTTTAAAACCTGCTTTTCACTCAATGTATTATAAATATCTTTCCAAGTCAATAAATACAGCTCTTCTACATGTTCATTTTTAATGCCCTACAAGGTATTTCATTATATGAAATGTTCTATATTACAATGGTCTTAATGTTTGTGTCCTCTCCCCACCCCAGATTCATATGTTGAAACCTAATCACCAATGGGATTTTATTAGGAAGTGGGACCTTTGGGAAGAGGCCCCAGAGAGCTGCCTCGGCTCTTCCACCATGTGAGGAAGCAGGGAGAAACTGCCATCTATGAACCAGAAAGCAGGCCCTCACTGGACACTTATCTCCCTTGATCTTGTACTTCCCAGTCTCCAGAACCATGAGAGATGAATTTCTGTTGTTTCTAAGCCACCTACCTACATTATGGTATTTTGCTAGAACAGCTCAAATGAATTAAGACATATATAATGGACTTATGTAATCCATCACCTATTACCAGGTATTTTGATTTATAGTTTATTTGTCCTCTGTTACATCAGCACTGCTGTGAACTTCATCTGTACCAAAATATTTCCATACAGTCTCAATGACTTGTTTGGGATAATTTTTTGAATAATATCAAAGTGTGACATTTGAATAAGAGAAGAGGCACAGTGTTCCAAGAGCTAGAAGGTGAAGCTAAGCCTTGCTTCCATCCTGCAATGTAGCTTTGTGTCTGTGAATAGCAACTTCAGATAAATAAGCTGTCAACATACTGGAACTCGGTGGTGCAGATTCCTTGTGGGGATGACTCTTAGGAATCATCTGGATTTTCTGAAGAAAACAAATCATTTGGGTTCTGGCCTTCATTGCCCTGCCCAGTGGGAGTCCCCGAAGGGCTGTGCTAGAATTTCAGAGCATGGTTGGCACAGCGTTGGTGAAGGTTACAGGATTGTCTAGACAAAAGGGCCCAGGGGAGGCACAGAGGCTCTGTTAGTGGGTGGAAGGGATGATGCTGTGTGTATGTATTGAGCCACACCCTGGATTTCAGTAGGAGCCAGAATAATTCTGAGGCTTGGGTGTGGGCAGCTGTGCTAAACAGGGAACTCGGGGTGGTTTCAAGCCAGTACAGAGCTAGGACCTGGGATCTAAGATTGGAGCGGACACACATGGAGAAGCAGATAGCGGAACCAGGATCAACTGTCTGAGTGGGAAGTTCTTGGAGGACCCTTGCTAGGTGTTCACCAGGAAGATGCCCACACCTGTACACTGGATAGGGGTGCATGTTCCTGGGCCAGGAGGGACCATGCTGGGTGTTCTGCTTGCTGAAACAGTGATTTGGGTGGAGGTTCCCATTCCTGGAATGCCTAGAACTTTGCTGCTTGGCCCAGTATGTTCTGGGCTCCCCTATTTAAGGCAACTATGACCACTTTCAATGCCACCACCTCTTCCTAGCTTGAAACAACCTCCCCTGCTTTGCTCTATCTGTGCCACAATTAGGGAGCTTCCCATTTTCTTCATTATGCTGCAGGTAGTTATATATGTATCTTAGGAAAAGTAGTATGGTGTGAGGAAAGCACCCAAGGACTTTGAGTCCACTGCCTCTTCACTTAATGTTCTGGCTCCTCCAATTACTGCATCACCCTTGGGTAAGCTAATTAACTTCTCTGAGCCTGAGCATCTGCATTTATTAAACAGGGATTAGATACTTACCTCGCAGGGTGGTTGTGAAGATTAGAAGTAATGACATATAAAGCACCCCTCCTACACTTTAGTGTCTGGCCAGATGGTGGGTGTTTAGATTGTCCGTTATTACTGAGGACTTAATGTGGTCTAGTCTGTAAGGTTGACAGATCATTGTGGCAGATCCCAGACATGCTCATTATGTTAGCAGTAGGGGCCCTGAGGTCAAAAGGCTTAGGACAGCTATCCTGCCTCCCAGACCTGGGAGGGAAAGAGAGAGTGAGAGAAAGAGGGGCTCCAGGGCAGTTGTCAGAGTTAGGAAGGTACTGAGTCACCACAGCATCAGAGGAGGATTTTCTGAATGGGCACAGTGAGGACCGGGGGGTGCTCTCTCCTCAAACCTACCTGTTGGGAACCAGATCAGCCCAGCAGGCCGGTAGCAGAGCCATGACCTGGGAACCCGGGTCAGCCTCACCGTCTTAGCTCCAGACTCACTCAGTCCCTTCTTTGTGATGCTGTGCTGTGTAGTGGTAAAGCCTGCACATGCTGGGTCCCATCCCTGCTCCATTCTTCCTGCTTGTGTGACCTCAGGCAAGCCCCCAACAGCCTTGTGACTCAATGTTCTCATCTGTACAATGGGGATTATGGCACCTATCGCATAGGGTCCTTGTGAGGATCAAATGTTTATTTATGAAAAGCATTTAGAGGCTGGGCACAGTGGCTCACGCCTGTAATCCCAGCACTTTGGGAGGCTGAGGTGGGTGGATCACTTGAGGTTAGGAGTTTAAGACCAGCCTGACCAACATGGTGAAACCCTGTCTCTGGCCGGGTGTGGTGGCAGGCACCTGTAGTCCCAGCTATTTGGGAGGCTGAGTCAGGAGAAACGCTTGAACCCAGGAGGCCGAGGTTGCAGTGAGCCAAGATCACGCCATTGCACTCCAGCCTGGGTGACAAGAGCAAAACTCCATCTCAAAAAAAAAAAAAAAAAAGGAAGAAAGAAAAGAAAAGCATTTAGAATAGTCACTGGCTGTAAAAGTTATTTTCTCGGCCGGGCGCAGTGGCTCACGCTTGTAATCCCAGCACTTTGGGAGGCCGAGGCGGGCGGATCACGAGGTCAGGAGATCGAGACCACGGTGAAACCCCGTCTCTACTAAAAATACAAAAAAAATTAGCCGGGCGTGGTGGCGGGCGCCTGTAGTCCCAGCTACTTGGAGAGGCTGAGGCAGGAGAATGGCGTGAACCCGGGAGGCGGAGCTTGCAGTGAACTGAGATCGCGCCACTGCACTCCAGCCTGGGCGACAGAGTGAGATTCCGTCTCAAAAAAAAAAAAAAAAGAAAAAAAAGTTATTTTCTCTGTGAGTGTTAGAGCCTTCTAGAGTTTGGATCTTTAAGTCTCGGGCCTCTCATCTTAACATCTGATTTCTTCTTGAGAGTAGAATCCCTGTCTGGTCCATTTAACCCCCACTGTACATAGTATAAAGTTAAGGATTCATAAATAAGTGTCAGACAGATAGGTTGGGGAAGCTCAGGCTATGACACTAAATAGATCTGAGTTCAGATTCTGGCTTTGCCCCTAGCTCTCTCTGGATCTTTGACTTCTCTGGCCTCATTTCCTCATCTGTATAATGAAATAAAATAGTAGGCTCTTTATAGGATTATAGTGAGGATTAAAGTAAAGAACAGACCAGGCATGGCAGCTCACTCCTATAATCCCAGCACTTTGGGAGGCTGAGGCAGAAGGATGACTTGAGCCAGGAGTTCAAGACCAGCCTTGGCAACATAGCAAGACCCCATCTCTATTTAAAAAGATAAATATAAATATATAAAGAACACATTGCAAAGCATGTGGCAGTAGTGAGCTTTCAGGAACTGGTGGTGCTAATGAACAAATAGCACCTTAGTAATGCTCATTCTATCTCACTCACAAACTGGACAGTTCATGCATTTGCTCGGGTTTCATTTTGAAGTAAGAGGATGGTTTGTTTCTGCTTAGTTTTCCCCAGTGACTGAGAACCCTAGGAAGAAAACGAAACACCTGTGCATACACATTATACCCATGGAGCTGCATTTCTGTATGTACTTTTCACAGGCCATTATCAGACATTACACTGCCCCAGAGGTTAATTGTGATCTCGAGTCCATTGCACTTCCACAGTGGCTGGGATCTTTGGCCACTTTCCCAGACTATTTATGGGGAGCCTGACCTGAAGCACATCTCGTAAGTGTTTTCCAAGTTGGCGCTGAGTCTCTCCGACTTGGAAATGCCAGCACACAGCTTTGTGTGTGCAATGATTTAGCTCTTATGAAGGCGCCAGTGAAATGCCCCCTCCTACCCGGTGTTGGACATTTTGGAGACCTGGAAAGAAGTAAGCAGTGTTATTGACAAGCGCAGGCCCTGCAGGGGACTGTGGGAAGTTAGGCATGATTCTGTGCCTTGTGCCTCAACAAGGACTGGTGAAGACACTCAGCCATTCCCTCAGTGCATCAAAATGGAGGCCAGCACATTGTATAGCCTTAGTTTCTCTGTCAGGGATTAGAGTGATAATGATGAACCAGAGGACTCAGGGTCAACTAATCCCCAAAGTGGTTCTCAGAATACTATGAAAATGTAGCACAGGAAAAGGTTCCATGGCCAAATATATTTAGAAAATGCAATGCATTGTCTTTCCTTCTTTGCATTTTATAATATACAATTTGCATATTCAAGGCCCTGAGAAGTCCTGCAGTAAGGAAACAAACTGAACCTTGTCCAGTCCAGCAGCACCCAAATCGAACTCCCATGAGCACCTTTTTCCCTTTAACATCCCCAGGAGCCAGGAAAATCACTGAAGAAATTCTAGATTATCTAATTATCCCCAAAGTTTACTTTTATTTTTTTAACTTTTTTTTTTTTTTAGTTTTTTTTATATTATATCCTGCTCCTTCTGTAGATTGCAAAAGTTAATAACAAGTGCTATGTGAATATTAAGAAAGGAGAATCTGAGCCGGGCGCAGTGGCTCACAGCTGTAATCCCAGCACTTTGGGAGGCCGAAGCGGGCAGATCACAAGGTCAGGAGTTTGAGACCAGCCTGACCAACATAGCAAAACCCTGTCTCTACTAAAAATACAAAAATTAGCCAGGTGTGATGGTGGGCACCTGTAATCCCAGCTACTTGGGAGGCTGAGGCAGGAGAATCGCTTGAACCCGGGAGGTGGAGGTTGCAGTGAGCTGAGGTTGTGCCGTTGTACTCCAGCCTAGGCAACAAGAGCAAGACTCCATCCCAAAAAAAAAAAAAAAATAGAGAATCTGTTGTTTTGTTTCGTTTTGTTTTTGAGACAGAGTCTTGCTCTGTCACTCAGGCTGGAGTACAGTGTTCATTATAACCTCTGCCTCCTGGGTTCAAGCGATTCTCCTGCCTCAGCCTCCTGAGTAGCTGGGATTACAGGTGTGCACCACCACACCTGGCTAATTTTTGTATTTTTAGTACAGGCAGGGTTTCACCATATTGGCCAGGCTGGTCTGGAACTCCTGACCTCAAGTGATCCACCCACCTTGGCCTCCCAAAGTGCTAGGATTACAGGCATGAGCCACTATACCCAGCCAAATCTGTTTTTTTTTTTTTTAATAAGACATTTAGGAAATGAAATGAAAAGTATTTGATAACTTCTTTGTAGCCACTCACTCCTAGATTTTATCATGAAGAATTGCATGTCTTACCAATCCACTAGCCTCTTGAAATACCAGGGTCATGACATGCCAAAAGCTACCTCCAGGGGCTAAGACCTGAACTTGAGTAACAAAGGTAAAATTTGAAATTTCAAAGATGTTCTTTATGAGACCCTAGATTAACTGGGGTTGCATCCAAATAGTTTCATTTGAACTTTTACATACATACTTCTGGCTGGGCACGGTGGCTCATGCCTGTAATCCCAGCACTTTGAGAGGCTGAGTTGGGTAGGTCGCCTGAGGTCAAGAGTTCGAGACCAGCCTGGCCAACATGGTGAAACCCTGTTTCTACGAAAAATACAAAAATTAGCTGTGTGGGGTGGCGGGTGCCTGTAATCCTAGCTACTCAGAAGGCTGAGGCAGGAGAATCACTTGAACCTGGGAGGTGGAGATTGTAGTAAGCCGAGATCACGCCATTGCACTCCAGCCTGGGTAAGAGAGCAAGACTCCATCTCAAATACATACATACACACATACACACACACATACATACTTCTCAGCCAAGTGGGCACCTACTGTTCTGCTAAGCGATGGAGACATGGACCTGCAGGTTCGCATTCTCCTGGATCTGAGAGGTTATTAGGTCATGTCTGAAGCCTCCATGGCAGCTAAACAAGGAGCAGTGGATCAGCGGTGCACCTTGTTTATTATTGTAGTGCCCCAGTCGTCCATCCCTCTCTCCCCTTGTCTTCTGTGACTGGTCAAGCTAATTTGATTTGACATCCTGGCATTTGAGATTTGTCAAGTATTGTAACCCTAAGTAGTACTAATATTGAAACCCATACTTGAAGTTTATGTAATCCAGATGTGCATGCCAATAAAGCAGAGATGAAATGGCAGGCCCGGATGGGGGAGGGCCAGGCTGGGTGGGGACTGTGTGTGGGGAAGAATTCTGTGGCCCTATATTTTTTCCACATGGTATATACAGCCAAGTAGGGTTTTAGGAATTAATATTTTCCCTTAAGAATAGTAACTGGATTATGAAGTATAGCTTCAAGTAAGTACCAGTATTGGTTTTATTTGTAGCCAAGAATAACTGATTAAGTTCTGAGGAGAAGGAAGGCAATCTATTTTGAGTGCTTTTTAAAACTTTTAAATTGGTTAGGACCCTTCAACAGTGTGGTCTTGGGACTTATTAGTCACACCGAATCAGAACTTTTTTTTTTTTTTTAACCAAACAAGCAGCACTGGTGAACCAGGATTTGTGACATGGCTCTCTGATGTTGAATTTTTTCTATTGAGCATATCATTAGAAGTTCCCCCTACGAAACAAAGACTGACCCCTGAGTTGTCAATTCAAAACCCTCCCACACTGGCAATACCCAAATGCCATTTCTATTTTCTGAGAGCTCAGTGAATAGGTGGACTAAATGTGAAAAGGTTTCTGTTCAGGTATTTGACAGTGGCCTTGATTGGAGCCTCTCCACCATCTAGCAATGGCCCTGTTGTGTGACTTCCAGCACGAGAGCTGTCTTCTCGGGCCATGACCTCTTCCACCTGTGGGATCACAGGACTGTGTCCAGCTGACCCAATGAGAATGGTATAAGTGCTTTATCTCATAGGGAGTTCTGAGTCAAAAACTTTGGTGTTCTTGACATGAAAGATTGGCAGAGTGTGTTATTATTCCTTAGTGTTCGGTGCATAATTAACAACCACCCTTAACTAGACCTGGTAGCCCAGGGAAACTGGTCAGACCAGCTAGTGAAAGCAGGTGGAAAATGATCTCGGAGGAAGCACGGAGTCGGGATCCACATGAGTGGAGGTGACTTGTAGTGGATTAGGGTGCTCGTAAAAACCGTGGTTGCAGTTGGTACCAGTGTCATCTGTGGCTATTTCTAGGCAGGATATCAAGGGTCAGCGTGCTACTTTAGCCCGTCTTAAGGCAAGATACATAAAAAAAAGAGAGCCCTGTATTCAGGAGAGGCATGTGACATGCCGTGGTCCCCCGTTTCCCCTGCCCTAAACATCTCTGGAGAAAGTCGAGTGTGTGTGGCTTCTACAGCAGGGCTGGATGTTTTTCCCTGGGGTAGGAGGGACATTTACCTGCTTTTCTTCAGCCATCATTAATAGGGCTTATTCCAGGAGGGGAGGAGAATGGTGCCTATAACTCAGACTCCCGAGCACCGGCTTGGCCTGCGGGCTTCAGCCCTGTTCGAGTCAGGGCTTGCGTAAGGAATGCTGTCATGGATCCAAGCCAAATAGATTCCAAATGATGGAATCTGATGTTTCCTGTTGGGTTTGGGGAAGGGATTCAATGTGGTGTGGGCTTAGGTCCCCACAGTTTACCTCAGAAATAGTCAAGATGCAGGGAGCTGAATGAGGACTCTTGAGGCAGCTTTGCCAGCCTGGGGCCCGGGTGAGTCACTACCACCTCAGAAACATCCTTCAGAGGCCAGGATTCAGGCCCCAGGCAGGAGTCGGAGCATCCAGGCTGCTGGTCCGGTTCTCTCCACTGACGTCATCACCCCTGCTTAGTCTGGAATGGCTGGCAACCTCTGCCTGAGGATGAGAGCTAGCTGGAAGTGGAAAAGCAGGAAATGTTTCCAAATTGGAAACTCAAGGCACGTTTGCGCAATACTGCACTCGGCCAAGCCTGTGTGGCTGACCTGCATGCCTAATGGATCCCAGGTCTGAAACGGGATTCTGCAGAACCATTGGTCTGATCTCATACCTCCCAACTAGCCACAATGATATCTTCTTGACCAAGAAAAAATGACCTGTATTTTTCTTTTTTTTTTTTTAATGTTATCCACCTGAGGTGTGCCTTTAAAAAAAGAAAAAAAAAAAAAAAAAATATATATATATATATATATATACACACGTGTGTGTGTGTGTGTGTGTGTGTGTATTCCAATCCACTACTTAACGCAGGGATGCAAAGATCATATTAAAAGGGCTATAACCAGAAATAAGCCAACTGAAGGAATCACAGTATTAATAAAGGGCAAAGTGAGAGTCCAGGTGAGAGGAACTGCAGTCTCTGGCGATGGAGTGCAGCCTGGTGGTTTAGAGCTCCAAAATGGAGGCCCATCGGCCTGGGTTTGAATCCTGGCTCTGTGGCTTACTAGCTGTGACCTTGGCTTCTGTCATCTTCTGTTCTTTTACTTATCGTAAGAAAGGGTGATAGTGCCATATCATGAATTAGTCTAAGACTTGAGTGCATTTCCACACAAAGTAAGTGCTTAGTAAGTGGTAGCTGTTATCATAGTTAAATATCATTGTTTTTGAAGCAGGGTCTCACTTGTTATAATTATTGTTATTCCTTCCCTCCAGCCTGCTTTAGAGTGATGCCCATGATGCAATCAAAGGTGTCTGAGTTCCTTTCACTTTTCCAGATCGTTGCCCCAATACTAGTGCATAAGGGGATGCAAGGTTTTAGGAACTTTGACCTTGAAGCCAGACTGTGTAGTCACTGTCACTTCTCTCTGAGAGGCTGTTGTCAGATCAGGCCCTGTTCCATCCCTCTCCTCGGAGGTCTGCCAGTGTTACTCAGCCGTGAAGCCCATCAAGGGGCCACAGTTCAGATGGAGGAGGAGTCTTTAAGCGAAGACAGAGTGTCTGGGGATGCTGTTGTCTGGGGTCAAATGCTGGCTTCGTCCAGTGGAGAAGTGAGTAGAACCAGCCCGCTGTATCCCTTCTGCATCCCCTGCCAGCTTACTCTCTGAAGCAGCAAACTTGGAGTCGGTCGAGGTTCTCCAACAGAGAGAGACCCCGGGCCTTCCAAGAGCAGGCCTGGACAGCCTGGAGTTTTCTCTCAAAATTGTATCATGGGTTTATTCCAAAACAAAGCAACAAAAGTAGTCTCCTGGTGTATCCTTGGCTCACTTCCATAAAGCATCACAACCATTAACCAAAGGAAAAGAAAGACTGAGCCCTGTGACAGAAGTCAGGCCAAGATTTTCCTCACTCCCCTCCCTTTCTGGGACCCAGGAATAGTAAAAATAGTAAACATAATAATAACAAAAAATTAAAAAAAATTTTTTTTAATTTAAAAAAAGCTAGAAATCATGGAATGTTTGCTAAATGTCAGGACGGTTTAAGTACTTTATATATATTAAGTTATTTAATCCTCCTGGCCTTTAAGAAACGCCATTATTGTTGTTTCCCTTTTACAGATTAGGGGACTAAGGCACAGGGCAGTTATGTAATTTGCTTAAGGTCACACCGCTAGTGGTGGCCATGCCAGCTTTAGAACTCAGATAGCCTGGAATTAGAGGCTGTACGCTTAACCACAACTCTGAACTGCGTCTCACGATAGTTATCAAGTTGTTATAAAAATAAACCATATATATGATAAAATGATATCGAACTATACATATACATTATTCCAGTGTGTATGGTTTGTTTGTTTGTTTGTTTGTTTTTTAGATGGAGTCTTACTCTGTCACCCAGGCTGGAGTGCAGTGGTGTGATCTCGGCTCACTGCAAGCTCCACCTCCCAGGTTCACGCCATTCTCTTGCCTCAGCCTCCCGAGTAGCTGGGACTACAGGCACCCGCCACCACATCCAGCTAATTTTTTGTATTTTTAGTAGAGACAGGGTTTCACTGTGTTAGCCAGGATGGTCTCGATCTCCTGACCTCATGATCCGCCTGCCTCGGCCTCCCAAAGTGCAGGGATTACAGGCTTGAGCCACCACGCCCGGCCTGCCAATGTGTATGGTTTTTTAAGTTTTGCTATTATACTCTAATTGTGTGAGATTTAACCATCTGGGGAAAGTGGGCAAAGAATACACAGGACCTTTCTGTATTTTTTTTTTGTAGCTTCCTGTGAATCTATATTTCCAAATAAGAGGTCAAAACAAAAGCAAACCACAATCAACAGTGTATTGAATTCTTATTGTATGCCAAGCACTGTGATAAACATTTGACATTTATTATTTTATTTACTCCTAACAGCAACCCAGTGAGATGTGGGTACTATCATTACCTTTAGTTACAGATGAGGAAACTGAGGGTTGGCAAGGTTAATAAGTTGGATACCATCAATAAGAAGTAGTATGACCACTGGGTAGTACCCACCTAGATTTATTGTAAACATCAAATGAGAAAAAGCACCTGGTATATGGATGCTCTGTAAATGTTGATTTCCATGTGTTTGCTTGGCAAGCACAGAGCCCTGCTAGGTGCCACGCACAGTCTAGCATTAGCCAGTCCAAGCCTCTGCTGGTTTGGCTCACAGGATGCTAGGGATATAAGAGTAAGTACAACATGTTTCCACCATCAAGGAGCATATAGTTGGGGGACAGTGACTTCCATGGTTCCAAAGGCAAGTTGTATGTATGTATGTATGTATTTGAGATAGGGTCTCACTCTGTCGCCCAAGCTGGAGTGCAGTGGCACAATCACAGCTCACTCAGCCTCAATCTTCTGGGCCCAAGCAATCCTCCTACCTCAGTCTCCCAAGAAGCTGGGGCCACAGGTGTGTGCCACCATACCCAGCGAATTATTTTTTGTAGAGATGGAGTCTCCCTGTGTTGCCCAGGGTAGTCTCAAACTCCTGAGCTCAAGCAATCCTCCCATCTTGGCCTTCCAAAGTGCTGGGATTACAGGCATGAGCACCACTCCTGGCCTAGTTGTATGTATTTAGCATATGAACCCAGAGGAAGTACCCTCCTACCTCAGAGCTCCCTCCCCTGGAGCCAGAGTCTGGATGGTTGGACCCAAGCCAGGCACCTTCCTGGGACTCAAGGACACAGTGAGGGTTTGAAAGAGGGAGCATTATCAATCACCATGTTGGATGGCATCAGTGATTATTATCTTCATTTCCATCAAAGGTGTCTTGTGAAAGGGTATCGTCAGGTTCAATTTAGTCTGAATCAGGACATGGCAAGGACTTATTTTCTATTTCTGCCCTGGGCTGAACCTGTCTTGAATAATTCAGTGTTCATCATCTACTTCTAAAAGCCGAGCTTCCTGCACCTC
Source organism: Symphalangus syndactylus (assembly GCF_028878055.3). Taxonomy (NCBI): domain Eukaryota; kingdom Metazoa; phylum Chordata; class Mammalia; order Primates; family Hylobatidae; genus Symphalangus; species Symphalangus syndactylus. The sequence goes on from NC_072428.2 coordinate 22,026,606, forward strand.
CCCGCCACCACCCGTCCCTATACAGTTTTATCCAGGGTCATGTGGCTGCTTGTTACTCCCTGTCTCATCTCCATCAAAAACTCACCCATCCCCATCTCTGGCTGCTAGTAAATGAGTGTTTTCAGGAAAGAGAATCAACTTTGGGTATGTAGTACGAGGTATCAGCTGCCTAAAGTCAAGAGGCAGCCCTCAGGGCAGAAGGCTACACACAGTAGCCTAGGGACATCTTTCAACCTAGCACTCTTTAAAACAACGAAGAAAACCCAAAACTTGACAATATGCTATCATCTAAAACTTGGGAGAGTTCCCTATCTGGCAATAGCTGGCTAGAGCTGAATAGCATCTGCCCCCTCTAGATAGGCAAATGCTGTCCCCATCCCCCAAACTCCACTTGTTTACCTTGCATGCCTGGCCCCTAAGAGCATCTACTTGTCCACCTCTGAGGTAGAGGAAGGAAAGCCCTCAGGCTGGGCATGGTGGCTCACACCTGTAATCCCAGCACTTTGGGAGGCTGAGGCGGGTGGATCACCTAAGGTCAGGAGTTCCAGAACAGTCTGGCCAACATGGTGAAACCCCATCTTAACTAAAAATACAAAAATTGGCTAGGTGTGGTGGTAGGTGCCTGTAATCCCAGCTACTCAGGAGGCTGAAGCAGGAGAGTAGTTTGAACCCAGCAGGCGGAGGTTGCGGTGAGCCAAGATCGTGACACTGCACTCCAGCCTGGGCAACAGAATGAGACTCCATCTCAAAAAAAAAAAAAAAAGAAGACCGTCTACAGTGGTGAACAGATTAGATGTTTTAGAAGATACGTGCGCTATGTTTGATCCTGAAACCGTGCGGGAAGCTGCCCACCCACCCTTCTGAGGCCAGTGTTACATTTAGTCCTCTTGGTCGGGGAGCTGGGATTCTAGAGGAGAATTCTCAGCCCTTCATCAACACCCTGACTGTGGCAGGATTTCTGAAAGAGCCATCGGGGGAATGACATGCTGACTTGGATTGTTATGCATCCATGCATGAAGCATCCATGAGAAAAGGGCTGGTTTGGAGTGTTTCTGGGTGGTGGGTCACCAGATAAGGAGCCAGAAAACATAAGTTTCAGTCTGGCTGTACCACTTGCTAAGTAGACGTTTGACTTGTTTGATTTTCTTATCTGTAAAATGGGGATAATGTCCACTGTGCCTACCAACAGGGTGGATGAGAGGATCGGGTCACGTGATTGTATGAAAATGCTATGAATTGTGGAGTTGTATTGAAAAATTAGGTGGTGTGACAGCTATGGTAGGCTGTGGAAGCACACACAACCTTTCTGAGTGTGGAGATCAGGAGTTGACAAGCTGGGGCCAGTGGGCCAAATCCCATCCACTGCAGATGGTTTTTATATTTTGAAATGGTTGAAAGATAATCAAAAGACAAATGATGTTCCATGGCACATGGCATTTGTGTGAAGTTCAAATTTCTTTGTCCACACATGAAGGCTCGTTGGGACACAGCCTTGCCATTTGGTTGCAAGTTGTTTGTGGCTGCTCTTGCTCTACAATAGACGAGGTGGGGGGTTGTGACAGAGGCCACATCGTCCACAAAGCATAAAGTATTTGCTCTCTGACCCTTAGAGAAAGCTTACCAAGCTGTGGCCTAGGTCATGGAGGGGCAGTGGCTGAATCCCCTCCCTTCTTTTCCTTTGTTTCTTCTGCCACCCAGAAGCAGGTGCTACTGCAAATGGGTGGCCCAAGCAAGGAATATCTTCAGATCTCACAGAAGCAAATCCACTGTGACCCACAGCAAATCTGCCCTAAACAACAAAGCCAGGAATTTCTCCCGGTTTAATTCCTATCGAGTGCTTCCATCCTCTGAGCTCCAGCTTAGAGGCACTTCCCGATGAAAACCACAGCATTCGTTTGTAAAACCAATCCCCCTTTTAGCAACAACCACAAAAAGAGAAGGGGCTGTTCCTGTCACAGGGGGCATTTCTCCATCCTGTGCACCACCCCAGGGGCCTGGTCAGTGGTGCTTCCTCTCCTTGGCCACAAACTGGCAAGAAACACAAAGGGCAACTGCTGTTCTGATAAGGCTGTGAGGGGCATCAGCGCTGAATCATGTCCCCCAAAAGATATGTTGAAGTCTTAACCCCTAGGACCTCAGAATGTCACTTTATTTGGAAATAAGTAGGTGTGGATGTAGTTAGCTAAGATGAGGCCCTACTGGGGTAGGGTGGGCCCCCCATCCAACATGCCTGGTGTCCTTACAGTAAGAAGGGCATCTGAATACAGGGTCAGGCACACGTGGAGGATGCATGGGATGTGGAGGGCCGTGTCTAGCAGACGAGGAAGCTGGGAAGAGGCAACGGAAAACCTACCAGGGTCCCAGAGGAAACAGGGCCCTGCCGACACCTTGATTTCAGACTTCTTGCCTCCAGGAGTGTAGCAGAATCAAGTTCTGCTGTTTAAAGCCTCCCAGTTCATGGTACTTTGTTACAGAAGCCCCAGGAAACTCACGCAGAGGCTGGCCCACCCTGCTGGTGCAGCATTCCAATACCTTTCCAGCACCTGGCATTATCCCTGTTCTACAAATAAGGCAGTAAAGGCACGGCAGGTTCCAATTGACTGCCTGAGGTTTTGGCTAGTGGCAGAGCAGGATTCAAACCCGGGCCCTCTGATTCCACACTGCTGCAGTGGATGATCTGGGAAATGGCATCCGTTCTGTCCCCATCCCTAGCATCCACTAAGAGGAGAGAGTGGGTTCTCAGACTGATGGCATCTTCTGCTTTGTGTTCCTCATTCCAGGGGCTCTGAGGAAGTTATTTTTTTACTGTGAGCATCTGAACTTATTTACTTGAGTTCTTAAATATGTACAAGAAAAAAACCAGGCCAGACACAGTGGCTCACGCCTGTAATCCCAATACTTTGAGAATCCAAGAGAACCCAAGACAGGTGGATCACTCTGAGCCCAAGAGTTCAAGACCAGCCTGGGCAACATGGAGAAAACCTGTTTCTCCAAAAAAATTAAAAAGTTAGCCGAGCATGGTGGCTGGCACCTATAGTCCCAGCTACTCAGGAGGCTGAGGCTGGAGAATCACTTCAGCCCGGGAAGCAGAGGTTGTAGTGAGCCGAGATCAAGCCACTGCACTCCAGCCTGGGCAACAGAGCCAGACCCTGTCTAAAAAAAGAAATCTTAAAATAGGGAGCATGTTTTACATACATTTGTGCATTATTTACAATAAAAATTGAAGAGGAGTGAACTCTCATTTTCTTAGCCACTTACAGTGTATCTGAAGAATGTGCTTAAGAGATCCTTGGGGAGGTACCCCAAATAAAACCCCCATGTGCAAGGCAATTTAATAAGGGAAGTCTCCGATGGCCTCCTGGAAAGCATAAGAACACTGATACTTCCTTCTCAGATAGCACCTGGTTGGCCAAGCCGTTGTGTAACAAACATAAATGAAATCCGCACCAAAAACTGGAGATGGTGCACTTTCCCCCACTAGGGTGATTCCTTTTCAAACTTTCAGCTCACCCACTGGAGAAGAAACTCGGGTTGCAAGTGAAATCTTACCATTCAAAGTCTAGGATTTTTTTTTTGTTTCAAAGATTGCCTTTTCTCTGTGTTACAAGTATTTTCAAACATGCAGACATGTATTCAGGGCCCAGGTTTAGGGTTTCTCAACTACGGGGATGGAAATGTGGGATGGGGGCAGGGAGTGATGCCGTTAGGATGGGGAAGAGGCCAGGGTTGGGGTCCAGGAAAGAGAATGCCAGGGACTTGCAGAAAGTCAGCAAGACTGAGCCCCAGTGGGGTGTTCCTGGCCAGTTGAGTCTGTCCCTGTCTGCCATGGTGACCCAGGTTTCTCCATGGAATTCCACCAGCATTGGCTTGCACTTCTGAGGGCTGCCACCTCTTGAGCACCCAGAATTTGAATGCCTGGCCTCAGCTACAGAGTACTTAGCCGTCGTGACACATGGCTGGCAGCGTCCGATGTGCACGTCTGCTGCTGCCAATAAAGAGAATTGTTTCTTTCTCTGAACAGTGTCCATTTACATTGAGAGAATTTTCCTCTCCTACCTCCACCAGCACTTTCTCCCCACCCCGCCCCTCCCTCCCCCACCGCCCCACAAAAAGGAAAAAGCTTTTGGGAAATTTGTTTTTAGTGGGCTGGCTCAAAAGGAGCTTTATGTTTATTTTCTGAGTGGCCTCTGGACTGTTGTGTCCATTTATCATACCTCCCCCTCCTCTCCCTCCCCTCCCACCCACTGGCCCCCATCTCTCCTCTACTCTGAAAACCTAAATTTCATCAAACTGTTCCTAACGACTAACACATGTCTACAGAGGGCACAGGGGGTGGGGGAGGGGGATCTGGGAAATGAAGAAACCCTCCAAGGAGCACAGTAGCGTATTAAAATTCAATGGCTTAGTCATCAGAGTTTTCAGCCCAAGCACCGAAGAAAAATAAATGAATGTTCTGTAACAGTCTTGTGGATCTCGGAGGAAGGGGGTGGCAGGGGAGGGAGAGGAGAGGAGATGTTGTGGTTTTTAGATAGAGGAGTTCATGCTGTAGAGAACAATTGAGGCCTTTGCTCAGAAATAACAAGACACACTACTGTTTTCCTGCTTGCTGGAGGAGTGCATAGTGTCAGGGCTGGCAGGGATTGGTCTGATCGGCCAGCTCTGCTCACAGATGAGGAAACTGAGGCCCAGGCCAGGGATGTGACTCCTTTAGAGTCATATAAGTAGAGGCCAGGTGCGGTGGCTTATGCCTGTAATCCCAGCACTTCGGGAGGCTGAGGAGGGAAGATTGCTTGAGCCCAGGAGTTCAAGGCCAAACTGGGCAATATAGTGAGGCCCCATACTTCCGAAAAAAATTAAAAAATTTGCTAGGCGTGGTGGCGTGTGCCTGGAGTCCCAGCTGCTTGAGAGGCTGAGGTGGAAGGATTGCTTGAGTACAGGAGTTTGAGGTTACGATGGGCTATGATTGCACCACTGCACTCCAGCCTGGGTGACAGAGTGAGACAAAAATGTATTCGTGGTAGAGATGGGACTGGATCCCCTCAATCATTCTTTCCTCCCAACTCAGGCAGATCTGCTTGGAGTTTCTGATGGTGTTTTGTTTTGTTTTGTTTTGTTTTGTTTTTTGAGATGGAGTTTTGCTCTTTTCTCCCAGGCTGGAGTGCAGTGGCACGATCTTGGCTCACTGCAACCTCTGCCTCCAGGGTTCAAGCGATTCTTCTGCCTCAGCCTCTCAAGTAGCTGGGGTTACAGGCACCTGCCACCATGCCTGGCTAATTTTTATATTTTTAGTAGAGACAGGGTTTCGCCATGTTGGCCAGGCTGATCTCGAACTCCTGACCTCAGATGATCCACCCACCTCGGCCTCCTAAAGTGTTAGGATTACAGGCATGAGCCACCGTGCCAGGCTTCTTTTTTTTTTTTTTTTTTTTTTTTTTCTTTTTCTTGAGACGGAGTTTTGCTCTTGTTGCCGAGGCTAGAGTGCAATGGCATGATCTCGGCTCACCGCAACCTCCACCTCCCAGGTTCAAGCGATTCTCCTGTCTCAGCCTCCCAAGTAGCTGGGATTACAGGCATGTACCACCACACCTGGCTAATTTTGTATTTTTAGTAGAGATAGGGTTTCTCCATGTTGATCAGACTGGTCTCGAACTCCCAACCTCAGGTGATTTGCCCACCTCGGCCTCCCAAAGTGCTGGGATTACAGGCATAAGCCACCACACCCAGCCAATTCTGATGGGTTTTAAGAGCATCAGCTCTTGGGCTGAGAACTGCCATGGTGTCCCGAAGGTACTCACCCCATTGAGGTTAGCTGCTTCAGTGACATTGCAGCAATGCTGGTGGGCCTTTCTCCACCCGTCCTCTCCCCCAGCTAGGCCGGTGAAAGGGCCTGGGTGTTTGTGAGTTGTCTTATATGCTCAGGCTTCAAGGACTCGACCTGCATCTGGAACTTGTTGCTTCGGTTCTATTTTTGCTTGTATCCCTGCATCTTCCTTAGGAAGGATAGACCAGATTGCCCTTTCCTTTGCTTGTTTTCAGATGAAGCAACTGAGTCATGAGGAAGTGAGAGGACTTGGTAAAGTCCTGAGTTGATAGTGAAAGAAATGGCTCTGCAATGCACATCTCCCCTTTCCCTGTCCTCCATGCTGATTCAGATCCCCGCTTTTGGTGACCAAGGACATTGAATAGGAGACATATTGTGAAATCTTTGAGCTCAAAGTTTTAGAGGAGAATGAAGCCAAGCCCCTGTTCTGAGGATGAGGAAGTGGGGTCGGGATGAGGAGGGGTCTGGCCAGGGCCAGCAGGCGGCACAGGCTCGGGCCAGCAGAAATGCGGCATTCACCCTGGACTAGCTGTGGGACACGCTTCGAACAGTTTAATGTCCCAGGAGGGATTGAGGTGTGGCCAGTCCACGCCACCCACCACTGGTCCCAGAACAGGGAGAACATTGTAGTTGACTATTGTATTGTCTTTGAGTCTCCATTTGGGCTTCTTTGATCAGCTTGGGAGAAAACTGAAAGAAAAAGGTAGACAAAGTAACCACCCAACTCAGCTAAATTGCTGGCAGCAAAAAGTCAAACAAAATCAGATTTTCTGAGCAAGTGTGAAAGGTCTCCCTCGAGTAGCTGGACAGATTCCCATGGATCTGGGCCATGAAGCATCATTTCCAAAGGCATTGGTCTGCTCCTGCTTCCTCTGTGTTATGGCAGAAACGTTTTCTGTATCCAGACCTCTGACCATTCTTCCTGTCCACAGCACAGAGACACATCCCCATGTGCCTGAAGTTCTGCCATTGAATCCTAGGGATGGTGTGACTTGAAGAGCCCATCTCACAGATGAAGAAACAGGCCAAGAGAGCTAGGGAAACCCTGCTTTGAACTCTCAGCCTCGAGCCTGCTCACTGTACTCCCTATTCAGGGCTTCCCTCCAAGCTGCTTCTAGAAGATCAGATGTGTTTGGAGACTCTCCTGATGGCCCTAAAACTCTCTCCCTTTTTCTCCTGCTGGAGAAGCCTGGTAAGAAGGCCTGTGTTACTTCCCGTAGAGAAAACATCGGGAAACTTACCCTGGAAGACCACTGATCTCACAGAGCAAAGCCAGCCAAACGTCAGACTCCACAAAGACGTCAGCATGTTAAGGAGAACCGTCTGGGCCTGCGGCACTCACACACAGCAGCCTTGTTAACAGATGGGTTTATGTTCTCCCGCCCGTGCCGCAAATTGCAACCTCCATGGCAGATACCAGTGGGGGACTGGGGTCGGGCCTGAGGACAGTGTCTTGCACATGCCTGATGTGTGTCGTGTGCCATTTTGTGGACTAGGAGATAGGGCTCCTGGGGGTAGGTCAGCCCATTCATCCTTGTTTCCCTACTGTGCCTAGAATTGAGCTCTGTCCCCAGAGGGTGCCTACAACATGCCTAGGGAATGAGTCCCTGGGCTGGTAATGGAAACTCTTAACCCACTGCTGCACCTGGCTGGCCTTCCAGCCTCTGCAAGAATGAGTCAGCCACCTGCAGGAGAGCCTCAGGGAAGAGCCCAGCGCTTCCAATCCAGATAAGCTTTGGCTACCTGGGCCTGTGACAAGTGACAATAAAAGGAAAGCCTGAGCAGACCTGTGTTTGTAAGCATGAGGGAGGGGGCTGCACTCAGAGGTGTGCTAATTTAAAGCTGAGAACCTGCAAAAGAACTGATGTTTAAACCACACCTCCTCTCTCCAGCCACCCTGCCTTATCCTGCTGGTTGCTTTTGTTGCAATAAAAAGCCAATTTTATTTCCCCCACAGAGCCTTTGTTAATGAATTTCTAACCAGAACCTAAAGTGAGGGAATGTGAAGGGGGAGCGTGGCCCTCATGCAAGCACATGCACACATATGGACTCTCACACGTAAGACCAAACACTCCATGGCTCCTCTCTGTGTCCCCCCAACCCCCACCAAAAGCAGCATTTCTTGAGAGATGGACCCTTAACCTCAGTGTATCCAAGGCCCAAAGGACCTAATGAAAACCAGAGCCACCACCAAAGCGTTTCTGATGCTAAACCGGCCCCTGGAGTCCTTTAGCATCAGGGCCCTAGGCTGCGAGTGAGCTCAGCTCAAAACAAACCTGGGGCCCATTATCTCCCTGGCCTGATTTTGTCTCCTGTGGCTGCCCTATTAGTCCTTTCCTGGCATGATGACATGTTCTGTCGGGTCCTTCTCCTCTGTCCAATTTCCAGGGCAGTGTTTAGGCAGCTCAAAGTAGAGCGCAGTGCTGGGTACTGACCCCCTGGGCACCTGAGGGTTTGCAGGTGAAAATCGCCCACAAGAGGTGGCAGGAAGTAGGATGGTGTTGACCTGGCAAGCTCTGGTGGAAGCCCTTGAGAAAACAGTATTGCATTATTGTCACCATTAATAATGGCCCTTTATTTGAGCTTTGCTAGGACAATGCTCTAAACAAAGCTGAGAGGAAGAAACAGTCCCTGCTGTGGGGCCTTGTAATTTATCAAGGCTAATGGAGGAAGAAAAATCCACTGGGGAAAGATTGTGGGGGTGGGCTGGAGATAGATCTGATTGTTGCTGGAGGTGTAATTGGACGATACCCATAGCCTGGCTATGCATCCCCATTTGCTTTGTTGCAACAGGACTGTGTTTCTAGCCCCTCCTTTGTCTTGTCTAGTTCCGCTGGATCTGAGTCCCTTGAAGGCAGATTGAGGTCTAAGTCCTGGATCTGATGTAGCAGCATGACCTTAAGCGGGTTCCTTTACATCTGAGCCTTAGGTTCCTCATCTGCAGGGGAGGTACCCAGTTTGGAAATCATGAGAGTCCAAGCCCCTTAAATTGCTAAAGGAATAATAGCTGCCAAAAACAGATGACAAAAGTATTGAGGAAAGAGGACTTGCTAGAAGCGTCTTTGCATTTCTTAGAGGATCCAAATCCCAAGCTTGGACCTAACTGAGGCCACCATTTACTGAGAGTGCAAGCATCAAACCTGTTGCATCTCTGGACATCATTTGTTTCTCGATCAAAGAACTGTTGCCAGAATGATTGCCTCCCACCTTTTCCACATGAGCATGTGAGTCGGTGTTGTTTTCTTGTTGGGTGCTGGACTCACTGTGCCAGGGGTATGGTGGCATTTCAGAGCTGGAAGGCCTCTATGAAAACCGGCACCCCACCCTGCCAAGTTGGAGGTCCTGCTGTCCTCCAGAAATGCTGGCAGCCAGGAGCTGCAGCTGTGTTGCAACAAGTCTGATTTAATTTGGGGGGTGGTACAGAGACAGCACTGTGATGTTGTTAAAAGCCAGAAGAATACAGCTTATTCACCAAACTGTGAAACTGGCTATGCCTTGGGTGGGGGAAGCCAGAGGAAAATGTGTGATAGCGTTTTTTAAAAGAGTAAAAATGGTGATAATTATAAATTTACTATAATGCCCATTATTGCATGAGATCTAAGTGGATTAATCATTATAGCTAAGTCAGCATCAGGTTTTCTTAAGGCCTCTTCCCTTCTGGGGTTTATAATTCTGTTCTTATCTCTCTATTAATTTATAAGGTGGGAAGCCAATCATTGTCTTTTGTAATCCTTGTTATCACCCCCTTGGTTCCTCAGAAGTAAAAATCAGGCAAAAAATAAAAAAGTACTTTTTTATATAATGCAATTGGAGTAAACCTGAAAATATTGGTAAATAGGAGGATTTCTATAAGTTAAATTTCTTTCAAATGTGTGAAAAAAACGGACTACTTTGTAGAATCCCGTTGTAAATAGTTTTGTCAAGCAAGGATGTGTACATATGTCTTTGAGGTAAGCCTGGATCTTTCCTGTCCACAGCTGTGACACTGTGTACTCAAGCTGATACATCAGTCACTCTAGCAGCATATCTGTTTTTTATATTAACTTATATCCTTTCTCTATAAAATTTTCCAGGTTATTAAACCTAGGTGAGCGTGATTGAGAGAGATGTGAAAGTGCCTTACAAAGTGTCTTTTTTGGGGTGGGGGGGGCGGGCGGGGAGATGGAGTCTTGCTCTGTTGCCTAGGCTGGAGTGCAGTGGTACGATCTCCGCTCACTACAGCCTCCGCCTCCCAAGTTCAAGTGATTCTTCCACCTCAGCCTCCCAGGTAGCTGGGATTACAGGCACCCACCAGCACACCCAGCTAATTCTTTGTACTTTTAGTAGAGACAAGGTTTCACCACGTTGGCCATGCTGGTCTCGAACTCCTGGCCTCAGGTGAGCCACCACACCCAGCCTTACGAAGTGTCATTTAGATAGAAGAATGCTATACATCCCACAGGACAAGGATGTGTGGCTGTACAGTAGGGTGGAAGAAAGCCCGGAATGGAAATGGAGTCTCAGTTTGCCCTCAGCTCTGCCCTCACCTTTTGCATGACCCTGGGCAGGACACTTAAGTCTCCATGGGCTTCCATACTCGCATCTGTAAAATGACGGGTACCGACTGGATGCTTTAAGCAAACCTGTGAGATAAGCGTTTCAGAATTCTTCCAATGGTGCTATCCCAGACCAAATGTCCATTTAAGAGAAACTATTAATCCCTTATCAATACAATTTACCCTTTGAAGGAGGTAGCCCTGTGTTTCCAGACAACATCCCGAGGAGTAACTCTATCTGGGGATTCCGCTGCCTTTTCAGAGCCCTGCACTGCAGTGTGCACTGACATGCCCTCTTCAGAGACCCCTCATTGAATTACACCGTGATCAGTGGGTGGGACCTTGCGTATTTATTATTCAGGAGGCAGTACACCACCCTCCGCCCTGCAGAGTGCAGGTACTTTATCAGCTAGGATCAGATGGGTTATTGAATTCAGAAAATCTTCATTTTGTATTCAGCTTGCTTCTCCCTGTTCCACTGGATCACGTTCCTCATTGACTCTCAGGGCCCTCGGGGATTTCATGGCAAGAAGCCTCCAAGCGCTGGACAGTGGGTACAATTCTGTCCTCTTTGTACTTAGGCAGGGCACCCAGGAAAGCAATTATTCCAGAGCCTTACTTTACATTTAGTAGAGATTTTCTTTTTCATTTAGGCCAGGCGTAATGGCTCATGCCTATAATCCCGGCACTTTGAGAGGCCGAGGCAGACAGATTGCTTGAGCCCAGGAGTTTGAGACCAGCCTGAGCAACATGGCAAAACCCCACCTCAAGAAAAAATACAATAAAAAATTAGCCAAGTGTGGTGCTGTGCACCTGTGATCTCAGCTCCTCGGGAGGCTAAGGTAGGAGGATTGCTGGAGCCCAGGATGTCGAGGCTGCAATGAGCTGTGATTATGCCACTACACTTCATCCTGGGTAACAGAGACCCTGTCTCAAATAATAATAATAATAATAAAGTTTATTTAGGGGAAGGTCTCTGGGATTTGTTGACTAGTCCTAGTTTTCTAGGGGTGCTAAGCGTTTGAGGACAGCTATGAATGTGATCCAGCCAGTTTTGAAAAGCCATTGATAGGTTATATTTCTGATTAATGTAACCGGTCACCTTTCTGTAAGGCTGTAGGCCAGATCCCAGCTGCTGAAAGGGAGAGAAAGAGACAGTGATACCCCACAGATCTGAAAGTCAAGGAAAGGCTGAACTTCTATATCACCCAGAGGAGAAATACCTGTCTATCTCTGAGAAGGAGGGGAGCTGAGTAGGGAAGGATTTCCATAGAGTTCTGCGTTTCCTCTTCGTTCTCCACAAAACAAAAATCTGTTCATCGTTTGCAAGTTTCTGTGGTGGTTCTTACCTATTCCCCAAACTACTTTTAAGAGCTTAGGGTTGCTGGGTACATTTCCTCCCTTATCTTCCCTGCTTTATTCCTGCTATAAAATCACCACACTTAATTCAAACCAGAGTTGTTGGATCTGCCCTGCCGGGCCTCCTTCAGACTTTGTGGTGCTGACTAGCAAGAGCCCAGGCCAGACACGTGAGCTTATGACCTCACTGTGGAGGACGGGCAGACTAGGGTGGAGAGACAGACCTGGCTATTAGACCAAAATGCCAACAAGCCCGACCCCAGGAACAATTGCAACAGTAACAATAACAGCAAGAATTAACAATAGCAGCAAACATACATTGAACACTTAGACTTCACCAAGCAAATAAATGTCAATCCTCACACATAGCATAATGTGAGCAGAACAGCAGGTGAAAAACAACCAGGTATATGAATATGAAGTGATATACCCCACCACTACCACACGCATATGTACTACACTTCCCTAACAAGAGCAGGCACTTCTGGCTGGGCTCAGTGGCTCACGCCTTTAAACCCAGCACTTTGGGTTTAAAGTGGAGGCCGAGGCCGGTAGATCACCTGAGGTCAGGAGTTCGAGACCAGCCTGGACCAACATGGTGAAACCCCGTCTCTACTAAAAATACAAAAATTAGCTGGGCATGGTGGCAGGTGCCTGTAATCCCAGTTATTCAGGAGGCTGAGGCAGGAGAATTGCTTGAGCCCAGGAGGTGGAGGTTGAATTCAGCTGAGATCACCCTGTTGCACTCCAGCCTAGGCAACAAGAACAAGACTCTGTCTCAAAAAAAAAAAAAAAAAAAAAAAAGAGCAGGCACTTCTGTAGTGCTCACTAGGCACAGTTCTAAGGACTGTACATATTTTAACTCACAACTCTAAGAGGCAATTCCTACTGCTGTTTCCATTTGATAGTTGGCACCAGAACACTGAGAGGTTAAGTAACTTGCCTAAAGCAACACTGGATTGTCTTCAATCTACTATTGTGTCATTAATTCCATCTCTGTAAATCTTTGACGGGTATTTCTCATCTGTAAGACAGGTGTGATGGTACCTCCTCTTACCTCTCTCTCATTGTGAGGATTAAAGGGAAAAAAAATGAAGCGGGATAGATATTTGTAAATTGTCATTCCATATTCAAATGACCTGTGGGGAAGACCTGTGAGGGATACACAGTAATAGTGGAGAACTGTTGGGCTCAGTGACACAAAGTTTATAGGCCGCCATCACAATCCATAAAGTATGCCCTGGGACCCTTCATCCTGAGATTTCTATGGGGACAACACAGATTGGAGTTATTGAGGTGGGTGCTGACAGTGGAGTTGCAGGGTCATTAGAGAACTGCCTGAAGGCTCTGCTGCCCCTGCCTGGGCCTTGCCTCCTTGAGGGACTCTAGGCTGGGGACTCAGGGAGACTGGGGCAGCATGGCCTGTGACTGATCGGGGTGTGCTTTGGAGGGATTGGGTGGGTCCTTGTGATTATTAACAACCCCTAGGTAGAGAATATCTCCTCAAGGCCAGGTGCAGTGGCTCACACCTGTAATCCCTATACTTTGGGAGGGTGAGGTAGGTGGATTGCTTGAGCCCAGGAGTTTGAGACCATTCGGACCATTCTGGGCAACATAGCAAGACCCTATCTCTACAGAAAATAAAAATAAATTAGCCAGATGTGGTGGTGTACGCCTGTAGCCCCAGCTTACGCAGGAGGCTGACATGGGATGATGCCTGAGTCCAGGAGGATGAAGCTGCAGTGAGCCATGTTTGCACCACTGCACTCCAGCCTGGGCAACAGAGCGAAATCCTGTCTCAAAAAAAAAGAAGTCATTCCTCAGTCACATTAGCCGCATTTCAAATGCTCGATGATTGTGTGGGTTAGTGACTACTGCGTTGGACAGCACAGATACAGAGCATTGTCACCATTACAGAAAGTTCTAGAGGCTACCCGACTCATCTGAGTATATGATGGCAAGCCTTCTCTTTCCTTGGCTGGGTTCTGTGCCCCTTTCTAGTGTAAAAACTCTCCTCCACTTTCACGTCTTAGAGGCCTCCTGGAGATGTGGTGCTCTGGGTCGCTTTTGATAAGTACCAATTCTAAATGCTGCAGTCACTTTGTCTTCCTTCTCTGCTGCCATACAGCCACATCTTCCTGAGCCACGTGCAGCTCTTGGGTTCATTTTCTTTTCATTTTTTCCACCATGGTGTTCTGAATGGACAAGTCAGAATTCAGAGGTTGGTATTAAGACCTATCTTCATAACAAGCCCACCTCATCAGACCATAGGCCAGCTGCTATTTGTACTAACACTTGGGGTCATTTCATGTGTGAGGAATAACAAAGTTGCACTGTATATTCAGAACTTTAAAATTTCTTAAATAAGTTTGTGTTTTACCAGCTAAGCTGCTCAGAAGGCATTTGACTACTATGAGTGGCTCTGTGTCTAGATGAGCCCTGGCTGGGTAGCAGTTCAGAGTAACTCAAGAAATCTGGCCAGAGACAGGACAAACTCTGTCTCATCCTTGCAGCTGCACAGCCGTGACAGTCCACAAAACGGAGAATTTGCCAGTGAGATTTTTTTGGATGTAATTTTCCTCTTGGTTAGCCTGTGGCTCTCCGTCCATCCCCTCCGGAGTGAAAGAGCGAGAGTGTTGAGATAAGAGACTGGGAAAATAGACTTCATGAACCATTTTTCACTTGGGAAAGAAAAAAGTCATTGGCGATTTTGCCTTGAGTGTTTGGAACCTGACACCAACCTCGTTCTCCAGCGAGCCCCCAAATGTCACACTGTACAGGTTGCTGACACCATGTCTCATTAGCGACCTGATTCTCCCCCCACCCTGCCTCCTTTTCCCAAACAAACCCCCTACAACTGGAAGGTCAGAACCCCGGACAGCTTTTTACACAGCCACCATATGGTGTTTGCTTTAGCACGGATCCACAAATGATGTGTTATTTCAGTGGAGGTGCAGAAAATTATATGACAAAACCGGGTTTGTTTCTCTGCTAGAAACCCAAGGCTGAAATACTGCAGTATTCCTTCAAGACTGACTCAGAAGACGAAAGGGAGCCTTTCCCAGAATTAGGGGGCATTCACCAGGGACCAGAAGGGGGAGGGGGGAAGACAACATTGCACTGGTCACTAGTGGCTGGGCCAGTGGTTTATTTTCTGTCTGTGTTTTATTAAGTTTATGTTTTCCATCTGACTGTTCGTCGTGCGATTTATTTGTCTCTAGGTGCCCCCCCCGCCCCCCACAAGTAGATGATAAACCGACAGCAGTGTGGACAGCACAGTTGCTGAGACTCTGGTTGGATTTTACCCAGGAACAGAAATAGGTGTTGGGCTAGTGCCAGGGTGTTTCGTGAGGACTTAATCCCCACCTAGTGGGTTCTGCACCATTTTGGACTGAATGCTGATGTCCTGAGAACTGGGCTGGGTAGTGATGCCAGAAAGGGAATGATCAGGAGTTGGGTCTTACTTAAGAAGGCATTTGGAGTGTCCTCGAGGCCATTGTGGGATCACATTTCTCCCCCTCTATTTTTATGGCTCCTCGGATAAGACTGGTAGAGGAGGGGGAAAAAAATGTATTTAATTTCTGGGCGGGCATGGTGGCTCATGCCTGTAATCCCAGCACTGTGGGAGGCTGAGGCGTGTGGATCACTTGAGCTCAGCAGTTCAAGACCAGCCTGGGCGACATGGTGAAACCCTGTCTCTACAAAAATATAAAAATTAGCCAAGTGTGGTGGCATGTACCTGTAGTCCCAGCTACTTGGGAGGCTGAGACACAAGAATCACTTGAAGTTGAAGTTGAACTTGAGTTGAAGTTGAAATCACTTGAGGTTGCCGTGAACTGAGATTGTGCCACTACACTCCAGCCTGTGCAACAGAGTGAGACTGTGTCTCAAAAAAAAAAAAAAAAAAAAAAAAAAAAAAAAAAAAAGTTTTTAATTTCTGATTCACTTTTCTAATTTTTAGAAATATAACTTAGAACCACGGAGCAGCTTAAAGGATTTTGAATCCTGAGCACCTTGTCCTTTTTGGTCTGAGGAGATCCCTGCCATGGGCTCTCTGGACCATTCTCTGCTGGGTGCATTCCTTCCTTTTACTTCCCAGAGTGGAGGAGGGGAAAGGTGAGAAAGTGATGTGGCTCCTGATAGGGCTCCTGGGCAGGACAATTACTCTAGGCCCTAAGGCTAGAGGTCAAGTTTAGGAGAAGATCACACAATGGAAATAGTTTGGGAGTTTAGAGAGTGAAGTGCTTAATCCAATTCAGCCTGAGCCAAATCTCTGAACTTCAGTTTTCTCATCTGTAAATGGCATAAATGTGCCCTGTTTGCTTGTTGTGAACATTGAATGATATGGTATGGATGGAAGTAATTTGTGCAAAATTTGGCTTTATGCCTTTGTTGTCCGGTATAGTACCCACTAACCATATGTGGCTATTTACATTTAAATTAATTAAAATAAAATCAGGGCTGGGCGTGGTAGCTCGCACCTGTAATCCCAGAGGTGGGAGGCTGGCAGATCACTTGAGGTCAGGAGTTCGAGACCAGCCTGGCCAACCTGGTGGAAACACTGTCTCTATTAAAAATACAAAACTTAGCCAGGTATGGTGGCGAGTGCCTATAATTCCAGCTACTCAGGAGGCTGAGGCAGGAGAATCGCTTGAACACCGGGAGGTGGAGGTTGCAGTGAGCTGAGATCATGCCACTGCACTCCAGCCTGGGCGATAGAGCAAGACTCTGTCTCAAAAAAAAAAAAAAAAAGTTTCTAACATTTACTGGTCTTATTTTAAGTGCCCAAAAACCACATGTGGCTAGTGGCTACCATATTCAGCAGTGCCACCATACATGAATATAAGGAAACAGGTTTTAATAAAAGCTTTCATTGGCCGGGCATGGTGGCTCTCAAATCCCAGTACTTTGGGAGGCTGAGGTGGGAGGATCACTTGAGCCCAGGATTCGACACCAGTCTGGAAAATACGATGAAACTTCCTCTCTACAAAAAAGAAAATACAAAAATTAGCCAGGTGTGGTGGCACACACCTGTAGTCCCGGCTACTTGGGAGGCTGAGGTGGTAGGATCGCTTAAGCCTGGGAGGTGGAGGCTGCAGTGAGCTGTGATCATGCCACTGCACTCCAGCCTGAGTGATAAAGTGAGAGTCTGTCTCAAAAAAAAATCAAAAAGCTTCCCTTTATTTCTTGGTGTCAGAAAGAACACAAGTTGACGAGTTTACAGTCATGGAAGAGATTCTGCAGTAGAAATGGGGGTAATAATGCCTTCCTTATGGTGTTGTGAGGATTTAAATAGTGTCTGCAAAGCATATGACTCAGTATCTGGCCTTGATAAGTGCTCAAATGACTTAAGTCGTTTAAGTCATAACTTATTAAGCTGTGGGTACTGTTACACTGCCACTGCTACACCACATAGGAAACTACAAATCTACATGGCCAGTGCTCTCACGGTCCACCTGGGGAGGGACCAGCGAACTTCACTGAGGGAGGATTGGAGAGGGGGACAGGGTAGTTTTAAGCTCGAGGGCCAAACAAGGAAGTTTTCTCTTCAGTGCCTTGCGTACCAAAGAAAGATCCCTTCCTAGGGAGAATGAAGAGTTTTGCTCCCTTCCAGCAGGTAATGAAGGAGGAGGGGACACTGTGCCCAGGCAGGAAGAAGCAGCAATAACTACGGACATTCTGCTTCCTCTGTGGCTCCCTGGTAGATTCCCCTGAAATTTTTTTTTTTTTTTTTGAGACGGAGTCTCGCTCTATTGCCCAGGCTGGAGTGCAGTGGCACGATCTCTGCTCACTGCAACCTCTGCCTCCCGGGGTCAAGGGATTCTCCTGCCTCAGCCTCCCGAGTAGCTGGGATTACAAGAGTGTGCCACCATGCCTGGCTAATTTTTGTATTTTTAGTAAAGATGAGGTTTCACTATGCTGACCAGGCTGGTCTTGAACTCCTGATCTTGTGATCTGCCCGCTTTGGCCTCCCAAAGTGCTGGGATTACAGGCATGAGCCACTGTGCCCAGCCTTGAAAGCAGGAATTTAATTAATTGAATGAGTGGAGCTGGCTTCTCAGCGCTGTGCAGGTCTGTCTGCAACAGGGCAGGGGCCACGGGAGTTGCCGACATGAATGGTGTTCCCTGTCACTCTGAAGGAAGAAAAGAGAAGAATCCCAGGCCTCTAGTGTGTCTCCTGGCCCAGGTGAGGCCAGGGACGGGTGTGAGATGGGAGAAGGGGGCGGGGATTCTCCCAGACTCTCCTGTGCTTTCCGCCTGGAAGAGCTGGGGCTTCTGAAGTGGCGTAGAGCAGCCTTGCCATCATCTGGGAGGAGCACTGAGGAGATCACTTGGACTGGGCCTTTCCCAGGTGGAGATGGGGATTTGCTGGAAAACAGAAGAGGGGACCTAGGGGCTAGCACAAGTAGGTTTCTCCACCAAGGGCAGCTGCCAAAGCAGCTCTTCCTCCTGGGGATGGAGGGGTGGAATCGCGCCCTGAGCCACGTGCAGGCCAGGTGACAGCCACCTGGGTTGGGCAGGAGAGGCCCAGGTGTCCAGGCTCCCAGGAGGTCCCCCAGCCTCCTCTGGCCCAGCTGGGAGTCCAGTTGGCCCTGGTACCAGGTTAGGGAGGTCTCTGGTGGTTGCACGTTACAAAAACATGTTTAAGTAGAAGGTGGAAAATAAGACAGGAGAGGATTATTTGAAGCGGGGGAGCCCCAGGGCAGGAGAGCTTCTAAGCCTCAGGAAGGTGCTGGACCAGGACCAGGAGGCTCTCTCCCAATCCCCCTCCTGGCCCCACCCTTCCCCCCATTCTCTCTCCCTGCTCTCCTCTCTTTCAGGCAGGTTGGAGGGTTGGGGGGGTGGCACAGGAGATGCCCTAGCACAGGTTAGGAATCTAGTCTTTCTCTTAGGGTCATGCCCAGCGGTGGTGGGGAGGTCATGATGTCCAGTTGGCACTCTCCCCCTGTGACTGAGGAGGGCTGGTGAAGCAGTGGTCATTATCAGCTGCCTGGATACTCCAAAGACAACTATTCCTAAAGGGAAGTCAGCCCCAAGCAAGGGAAGAGATGGGGCCAGTCCAAAGAAGAGGCTGATAGGAAGTGGGGAGATGGGAGGGTTCAGGAAGAGGCTCGTGCATCTGGCCTCCTCGCTGTCACCCCTGCCATGGCTTTCCCAGGCATGGAGTCGTGGGGCTCTGGCCAGCTCTGGTGCGGGGGCTCACGCTGTGTCAGGTGACTTCCTTTCAGCTCAGCCTCGTGAACCCCTGGAGCATGAACTCAGAACCACCATCCGGGCCTTGCTGTGAGTTTTGCAGCTTTCATGAAACTCTCCTCTTCCCTGGGATTGCAAGCCCCTGGGTGGAGGGGATGGGAGTGGGGTGGGGCTGACTTTGGCAGCTCAGATCCCTGAGTGCCCTAAACACTGTGACTCCCAGGATGGGACTGGGTGAGGAAAGTCTCCTCTACTGGCTGCAGATTTCCAGTGAGCACAAGAGGAAAACAATACCAGGAACGATTTGGATCTTTTTCTATCGTTCAAGCTCCTGTCTTTTCTAGTCTGCGGTGAATCACTCCTCGTGTTACTGTAGACAGCCTCACATTCTGCTTTAGTTGTTTCCTGAGAAACAGTTGTGTCCTCCACTCCATTTTAACTTTCTTTGCTGTAATTCCTTATATCCGTGTAGTGCTCTGACTTGAAGAACATACTCACCTGTTTGCATTGCACCCGGTCCCAGAAAATAAAAAAAAGTTCAGGAGTCTTACACAAATGCATGTCAGATAATGAGATAAAGTAAAGAACCCTCTATGTACTCTCTTATAGCTCAGAGAGTGCGCGGCTTCCCCCAGCATGGCTGACATCCTGCTGGGCATGGCATGGACACCGGCATGGACACCGGTCAACAGTTGACCCAGGGGAAGGAGGAGGACAGGGTCCCTTTAACAGAGTCAGCCACCCCAGCATTTCACTGGTGCCTGAGACAGTGTCGGGGGCTGTGTTTCTGGCTGTATTTCTCTGTGTGGTCCCCCTTTGGAGATGAGCCCCGCCTCTTCCCCTGGGGCTGTCACTCAGCCAGAGCAGAATCAGTGTCAGCACTGTCTGAGCAGGCTCCTTGCCTGTCACTAAGGCATGATTCACAGCTGAGTGATGCCCTCTGAAGTCAGGGTGCAGAGCCCACGCCCATGGGCAGCCTCACCCGCTCTATTTTGGTGTTGGTTGTCACAGAATATGGGAGGAGCCATTCTCCTTGCCTCTGAGAGGCTCCTCCTACTTCCCCTTTACAACAGCCAAGCCAGCCCCTATTAAGAAGCCAGGGTAGAAGATTTATCTCTTAGCCCACCAGCTTCTACCTGCCAGCTCCATGGGTGTAGCCTGAGAGATCAGAAGGAGGAGTAAATATAGGGGTAAAAACACATGTTTGATGGCAGACAGACCTGGATGTGAATCTTGCTTTGCCTTTAACTAGCTGTGCTTCTTTGGGCAAGTTACTTAACCTCTCTGAACCTCGGTTTTCTCATATGTAAAATGGCAACGATGGTTTCTACCCCCCTAGTTATTCTGAGGATTAAATGGGCAGAAGGTAATTTGCAAAGTGCCTTACACACCTGGTAGGATCTCAGTAATGGCAACTTCAGCTTTATTAAGGGGAGCAGAGCATTTGTAGCTGCAGAAAGAAGTTTGTGGTTGGTGCTCTCTCTCTGAAGGAGAGAAACTTAGTGAAGGCTTCTGAGGATTGAGAGGAATTGGTCTGGAGACTAGAATGATGAAGCGTCTTTCTGCCATGTCTGTTCACTTTCCACATGCATCGCTCCTCTTTCAGGATGAAGTTTTATCTCTGTTTCTGCAGAAAGCTTATCCTAGGGTTCGTTTGAAAAATTGTTGCAGTTGGCCACAACCCTGCCATTTGATGCCAATAAATTCTACTTGTTTTCTCCCATGAGAAACTAAGATATTTGGGCAAGGAAGGAAGAGATTTCAGGATTCACATTTATCATCACTTTGTTGAGCAAGTATTTATTGCATATGGACTACATGCCACACATTGTCGTGGGTGCTGGGGATGATTCCCTAGCCCTACGGATTACAGTCTGGTTGCACTAGAGGACTCATGGCCCTTTAAGAAGACCTGGGGAGTCTTCATTTGCCCCTGCTCTTGCACTGAAACCTTCAGCGTCTCCTTAATGCCAGAAGATACAAGGTCCTTAGTGCCTAGATACCCTCAGCCTCCACCTACCTTGCCAGCCTTCCCTCCTCTGCGATCTTAGAACACCCAGCTCTCCAAGACCGCTGTTCTTTCAGTTCCAAGGCAGCTTGTGCTTTCCTGCCTTTGCTCCTCCCTGGAATCCCAACTCCTATCTATCTTTGCCTGAGTTTCCCAGCTCTATCTTCCAGGACCAGCTCAAGGTGTCACCAGATCCCCAGGGATGCTTTTATAGTCACTGAGCACCACTGGGGTTATTCTACCAGAGCCATGTAGACCACTCTATACCAGCAGGGTCTCATTTCAGAGCCAGGCCACAAGCTTTGTGAGAACAGGACTGCGAACTGGGCTTCCTCAGCCCTCCTGATGCTATAGAGTGATGGATGCTGAAGAAATATTTACTTAGCTAGGCATGGTGGCACAGCTGTAGTCCCAGCTACTCAGAAGCTGTGGCAGGAGGATCGCTTGAACCCAGGAGTTCAAGGCTGCAGTGAGCTATGATTACACCACTGCACTCCAGGCTGGGCAACAGAGCAAGACTCTAACAACAAAGAAAAGACATTTCGTATATTTTCTTAACTGGGACAAAGCTCCAAGTTAAATGTTCAAGTGGGGTAGTGGGGTCAAGCTCAAATGACCTTCCCCTTTCTGGAAGGTCATGAAATGACCTGCCAGGTGGCCTGCCTTCTTGTAAACATTCTAGGCCCTATTGTATTAGAGGATATTGCTCAAATGACCTTCCCCTTTCTGGAAGGTCATGAAATGACCTGCCAGGTGGCCTGCCTTCTTGTAAACATTCTAGGCCCTATTGTATTAAAGGATATTGCCCAAGTGCTTTCTACTATTTGAGAAGCCTTGGTGGGAATATTCTTGTCAAAGCTACTTTACAGTTGTTGCTTTTGTAGAACCTGCAGCCAGCTCTGGATATTTTTATGTGAAGCTATTATTTCACCACTTCTCGCCAACTTTTTCATTAATACCTATATCATCCTACACTGACCACAGTTGCAGTTCAGGGCCAGATTCTGAGACTTGTCCTTAAAGGCATGAGCTTCAGTCATTGGTTCAGTGGTGGTCCCATTGACCCCAGCTCCCCTCAAGGCTGCACATTCACGAGGGTGCAAGTCATGACCACTTGCAAATTCATGTTGCGAGTGTCTTTCATTTTGTTTGTTTGTTTGAGACAGAGTTTCGCTCTTGTTGCCAAGGCTGGAGTGCAGTGGCACGATCCCAGCTCACTGCAACCTCTGCCTCCCAGGTTCAAGCGATTCTCTTGCCTCAGCCTCCCAAGTAGCTGGGATTACAGGCATGTGCCACCACGCCCGGCTTATTTTGTATTTTTAGTAGAAACAGGGTTTCTCCATGTTGGTCAGGCTGGTCTTGCATTCTCTACCTCAGGTGATCTGCCCACCTTGGCCTCCCAAAGTGCTGGGATTACAGGCGTGAGCCACCGCGCCTGGCTGTGGTGTATGTTTATGCAGTGTGTGATAGTTTTCCTGTATTTACTAGACATCAGATTGTGACTGCTCCCATAGATTTGGCAGTTGAAATACCCACAACCTCAATGTGTCCTGCTTTGAAAAGTTGTATGTTTGCGTTCATTTATGAAAACCACACTTGTGAACTAATTCACTTGTTTTACCTTCTTAAGGAAGCTGAGGGGAGGGTGTTATGACCACATCAAAGGCCCAAACAGTACATTTGGTTTTCCTCTGAAGGCAGAATCACCCCTGAAATGGATCAGGTTGCAATCCACTTTACTTTCTGCTTTTTAAATTCCTACTTTCAGTAATAGCCTTCCTGGTTTCTAGGAATGTAGAATGGAAACGAAGTCATAATTAAAGGTAGTAAGGAAGGGTTTGTCTGTTTGTTTGTTTTAATAGGAAACTGGCAGTTAACCCTTTAAAAAATGAACAGAGGCCAGGTACGGTGGCTCACACCTACTACTTTTGGAGGCTGAGATGGGAGGATCACTTGAGGCCAGGAGCTTGAGACCAGCCTGGGCAACAAATGAGATCCCCCACCCTCTACAAAAAAATTAAAAATGTGCTGGGCATGATGGTGCACGCCTCCCGTAGCTACTGGGGAGGCTAAGGTGGGAGGATCACTTGAGCCCAAAGGCTACAGTGAGCTATGATTGTGCCATTGCACTCCAGCCTGGGTGACAGGGCAAGACCCTGTTTTTCTTTAAAAAAAAAAAAAATTATAGATAAGTAAATTGAATGATTGCTACCTGGTGTTCCCTTTGGGTTTTCCCACAGTGGATCCATAAGCTGAGCAAGGACCTTGCCCACCAGGTGTAGCTATTCTTTCTCCCTGTGCTTGTGTAATACACGGAGCATATACATGCCTTCTTCCTCAAGTTAAGACATAAATGCCCAACAGATATGTGTCTTTCTTCTTTATGCCTCTGAACCGATTTCCTCATGTACAAAATGGTGCCGATAATTACTTTTCTCACAGAGTTGTTAGGAGGTTTAAATGAAATGGTACGTGTGAAGTGCTTAGCAGGGTATCTGATTTGTAGTCAATGCACAATCCGTATCGGCTATTGCTATAATTGGTGGTGTCATTGGTTTGCTAAGATTTCTTGGCCTGCATTTTGGCCCTGGCTGGGCCTTGACTCCTCAATACATGTAGAGATGCTCCTTGACTTAAGATGGGGTTATGTCCAAATAAGCCCATTGTAAATTGAAAATATAAATCAAAATGCACTTAATACACCTAACCTACTGAACATCATAGCTTAGCCTAGCTTACCTTAAACATGCTCAGAACACTTACATTAGCCTACAATTGGACAAGATCATCTAACCCAAAACCTATGTTATAATAAAGTGTTGAATATCTCATATAACTTATTGATTACTGAAAGCGAAACACAGAATGGTGGTGTGGGTACTTGAAGTACTGCTGCTACTGAATGTATATGGCTTTCCCACCACTGTAAAGTCAAACATCATAAGTCAGGGACCAGCTGTCTCCAGCATTCCTCCTTCGCAGCTTTGGGAGGGGGTGGTGCTGGCATGAGAACTAAGCTGAGGAGCCTGTAGCAGTGGCATCCACGGCTCCACCAGCCAACAGGCCAAGACAGCTGTACACCAGAGGCCTTGGCCCAGCTTAAGAAATGGAACTTCTGGGGGCCGGGCGCAGTGGCTCACGCCTGTAATCCCAGCACTTTGGGAGGCTGAGGTGGGCGAATCACCTGAGGTCGGGAGTTCAAGACCAGCCTAACCAACATGGATATACCCCGTCTCTACTAAAAATACAAAATTAGCCGGGCATGGTGGTGCATGCCTGTAATCCCAGCTACTTGGGAGGCTGAGGCAGGAGAATTGCTTGAACCCGGAAGACAGAGGTTGCGGTGAGCCGAGATCGTGCCATTGTACTCCAGCCTGGGTGATAAGAGTTAAATTCTGTCTCAAAAAAAAAAAAAAGAAAGAAAGAAAAGAAAAGAAATGGAACTTCTGGCAAAAAGTGATTTGTTGAGCATTCTGAGGCTCAATACAAAGAAACTCATTTGTGTAGGTATGAACTTTGGAAAAAACCACCTAAAGAAGTACGTGAGGTTTTCTATTGTGGTAGGGTTCAAAGCAAGTTGAAATGGCGAAGAGTACAAATATCAAGAAAAAGGTCTGGGGAGACAAGATTTGTCTTTTTTTTTTTTTGAGATGGAGTTTCACTCTTATTGCCCAGGCTGCAGTGCAATGGTGCGATCTCGGCTCACTGCAACCTCCGCCTCCTGGGTTCAAGCGTTTCTCCTGCCTCAGCCTCCCAAGTAGCTGGGATTACAGGCATGCACCACTACGCCCAGCTAATTTTGTATTTTTAGTAAAGAGAGTTTCTCCATGTTGGTCAGGCTGGTCTCAAACTCCTGACCTCAGGTGATCCACCTGCCTCAGCCTCCCAAAGTGCTGGGATTACAGGCGTGAGCAACCATGCCCAGCCCAAGATTTGTCATTTTAAAACCAAACAAAAAAGCCCTTGTATCGAAGTTTGGATAAGAACTTATCCAACCTTGGCCACTTTTGTTGAACTCTATGGGTTTAGGAAACCCACAGAATTGCCTGCGGAGATTTTGTTGTTACTTTTTTGTTCAGCAGAAGAGTCCCCCTTTGAATAGAATTCTCTTTTAGGAAGAGAGAAAAGGAATGAGAGGTGTGTCTCCCGGCTAATCCGGCAGGCCCCACGCCCCTCATATCCTTATAGGGGCTTGTGCCAGGCATTGGCCTGAATGTTTTAGGAGCTGGCAGCAAAGCCAGTCCCTGAGTGACAGACATTTGTGGCCCCAGGATGAGGAGGGCCTCTCTCCCCTGCTGGGGCCCATGTGTTTCCGTGGCTGCAGCTTCAAGGCCTGGGTTTATTCCTCAGTTTACCATTTAGTCTAGAACAGCACAGTGGCTCCTGATACTTTGGGGACAGCTTTGGATTGGAGCTGGTGAGACGGGCTTTTCACCTCTGCTGGTGCTCAGTGTGGAAGCAGCAGCCCACCAGAGAGCTTCCATTTCCCTTCACTGTGAAACACCGTGCTTTGGAAGGGACTCCAGGGTACATCAGAGTGTATAAGCCCCAGGAGCAGGCTGTGCCGTGGTCTGGAAGGTGGCAGCCCCGTGAGCCACCCAGACACCAGCTCCTGCTCATCTCATGCCTTCCCTCACCTCATCTGGATCAGAGGAGAAAAGCAGATCCACAAAAATCAGCACAACTAGAGATCAATTGCTATGCCAGACCCAGTTAGCCTGGTGAGTGCCACAGGTGTCTCCACACCTCAGATAATTGAGGATTAGGCCTCAGGACTTGCACAGCCAAGCACTGCCTGAGATTGGTCTGCAGTCGGCTTCCATAGAAAGATGCCAGAAGTGGATACCTGGTCCTGGGTGGTTTGCTGTAGGGGGTGATTTCCTCCATGGGGAAAACCAAAGAATCCACAGCCCTCTGCCTGCAAGGAAAGTTCAGTGGGGAGGAGGCTGTGCTGGTCCTCAGCTCTCGCCAGGGTGGCAGTGTGCTGGGGTAGGCATACCGCAGCAGCCTGGAGAGGAAACGGTGCTGAGCCTGAGCCCTTCTGACCTTGGAAGTTTTGGTTTTAATGTATGTGAGACAGAGATGAGGCATGTGTCAGTCAGAGGCTGTTATCAGCCATTATAATAATAGTAGCCGGCATTTATGGAGGACTTGTGTTCCAGATCCTAAGGCATGTGCTTTATGGAGATTTATTCATTTAGGTTTAAAACAATCTTTTTCTTTTTTTGAAAATTTTTTGAGACAGGGTCTCACTCTGTCATCCAGGCTGGATTGCACTGGCATGATCTCTGCTTACTCCAGCCTTGACTTCCTGGGCTCAGCCTCCAGAGTAGCTGGGACCACAGGCACACACTACCAAGCCTGGCTAATTTTTGTATTTTTGGTAGAGACGTGGTTTTGCCATGTAACCCAGGCTGGTCTCGAACTCCTGGGCTCAAGTGATCCACCCTCCTCGGCCTCCCAAAGTGCTGGGATTACAATAATCTTATAAGGGACCCTAGAATCGCAGTTTGATAGATGAGGACGTTGAGGACTAAAGCAGTTAAGCAAAGTGCCCAAAGTCAAACAGCGAGTACATTGGGGGTCGGGAGAGTGAATATTTAGAACAATCCAGGCCAACAACTCTAAGCCCAGCTCTTATTCACCATGGGGAAGAGTAAATGAAATTAAATGAAATGATCTTCATAAAAGGCTTAATGCAGGCAGCAAGTAAGTGCTCGCTCAGTTACAATGAGATATCCCTGTTTTCTGCGTATTTTATTGTCCTGCATTTTGTGCTAGGGGCCCTGATGTGGATTATTCCAGTCACATGCTAAAAATGTGCAGGGTTTTCAGTCTCTTTGTATTGCCGTGAAACTGCTGCTGATCTGCTTTTCCCATTGCCGGTCAGCCTGGGCCTGCTTCCATTTTCACTTTGAGTTTTCAAAGGTCAGGGGAGTCCTGATAGATTGCCTTCTTATCTCCTAAGTGTTTTAGAATGGTTTATTCATTTAACAACTGAAAGTGATTTTTTTTTTTTTTTTTTTTTTTTAAGAAACAATTACCTCCCTTGGTCAGCAGCAACATCTCCAGAGGTCAGCATCCACCTCCCGGGGAAGGTTTGGCCCGCTGAGTCCAGGCTGGCTGCTAAGGGAACCAAGTCTCTTTTCTATCTCCAGGGCTAGCACAGGGCCCAGCTTGGGGCAGGCACTGAAGGAAACAGTGGTTTGTGAATTTCAGCGGGGGGCCGTTTTGCAGTTCTGGACTTCAGAGCCAAAGCTTCGAATTCCTATCCTTTCTCCAAACAGGTCCCCTGCTCTTCTAGAGTACTGAGGGATCTTGGCCACAGTCAGGTGGTGCTTTCCCAGACAACTTTTTTATAAGCCTGTGGAATGCCCTCTGCTGAGTCACCACACTGATACCCAGGGCTAGGGTGTGTCTGTGAAGAACCCTGCTCTAGACATTCAGGGCTCGGTCCTGGGTCTGGGTGGGTGCCTGACCTTAGGTCTAACCATAGGCTTCAAGCTTTTATTGTTCACTGAGTCTGTGCCAAGCACATTCCGTAAATGATCTCATTGACTCTTCAAGAAAGCTAAGAGAATCAATATTGTTGTTCCCATTTTCACAGATAGATAATAAATCTGTAAAATCGCATAAGACTAGGACATATTTTCTAGGATTGTCCCTGTGGATCAAAGGTGATATCAAGTGGGATGTCAGGAGCAAGGGTGCTTGCAGCGTCAGTGATTTCTGTTGCTGGAGGAGGGGCAGGGTTACAAATGAGGAATGTGGGGTTTAGTGGGTTTAAGAGATTTGCCAGAGGCTGGGCGTGGTGGCTTACGCCTATAATCCCAGCTACTCGGGAGGCTGAGGCAGGAGAATCACTTGAACCCAGGAGGCGGAGTTCAAGTGAGCTAAGATCATGCCACTGCACTCCAGGCTGGGCGACAGAGCGAGACTCTATCTAAAATATATATATATATATATATATTTGCCAGAGGTCAACAGGCTAGTCTCTAGTCCTTGTGCAGAAGCAAGATTTGAAATGGGATGCGTGTTCTCACATGTCTCTTTGCTGGTCAGTGTAGAGATAAAGAACCCTCTCCCCACCTACAGTGTTCTTAAGAAGCCATGGTTATCTTGGGTGTGATGCTCTTTGGAAGGTAGAAAGTTCCGCTGGCAGGCATTTCCTCCTGGAGTCCTCAGCCTCCTTATCAGGCCCCCAGATGCGGACTGTCAGTGAGGTGGGCAGGGCTGTGGAGGGGAGAGGTCCTGTCACAAGAGACACCCAGCTTCCTCCCAGCTTTGGTTTACCTCAGGCCTGGCCTGAGGTGAAGTCCTCATTAGGTTACCTCCCGCCTAGCTGTGACTGGGTTAAGTTGTTGGACTTCTCTAAGGTTCAGCTCCCTGTTCTGGAAATTGAAGACAAGGATTCCACCTGTCCTGTAGAGACTTTGAGGATTTGCTGACGCAATGCCCGCATGAGCCACTTAGCTTGATGCCACATAAGTGCCGAGGAGACATCATCCTGTGGTGATTAGATCTGTCATACACGCTTATGACCAGGAAGACCCCACCTGGTCATTCTTTTCCCCACAATCCTCTTCTCCTCTAGGACACCAATGCCTCTTCTTCCCTCAGAGTTAATGCAGTTACAACTATTCCAGCACTTTCTCACAGCATTCCTACCCCTCCAGCCACCATCCCCGGGCAAAAATGCTGTGGTCCAGCAGCCACTCAGCTCTGTGGGGTGGTGCGTGCAGGGGCGCGTGACAAGCATGAGGTAAGTGCTGGATCACCATCCTCCCTGCCCCTCCTGCGGCTGCGTGTCAGATACTGTGTGCCAAGCTCCCTTCAGCCACTATCTCATGTAAAGCTCAGACCCCACGATTTCTGGAGTCCTAGAGTAGTCTGGGTGTCCTCATGGCGGGAACTGGCTGTCCTCCTGGCCCCTTGCTCCCACCCTCCTGCCTTCTTGGTTCAGTGATAACGCCTTAAATCAGGAGGGTGTGGCTACGTCTGACTCAGGGGTGACCCAGGGGCACTTCACAGATCTGCGGAAGAAGGCGTCATCACAAGCATGAGTGAATCTTGACTTTATTTATAAAAGGCAAAAGCCCACTCTTCTGTGCAGTTGTTGTGGGGCCCCAGAAGTGAGGGGAACTCCACAGCACAGTTGAGGTGGGCAGTGGCCGTGGAGAGAGATTTCCAACGCAGGGCCTGAGCCGTCTCCTCGCAGCTTCTGCATTTTGCTTCTTTCATTTGTTAAAGCAAACAAGGGGCCAGGAGGCTCAATCAACCTGTGGAACTTTCACAGATTCCTCAGAAGAGTTGAGCTGTTCCCAGCAGCCTTTGGGGACTGTGGCCTGTTTCTGACTTAAACTCAGCCTTAGATTCTAAATTCTTGAGATGGTTCAGTGATGATGAAGGGGGGAAAACGTTTACATGTTAGAATGAAAAGGCAACCAATTTTACATTCTATCTAAAGATGAATACAAGATGGGGATTATCTTTTTAACTCTTGAAAAAGATTGAGATGGAGGTCTCGCCATCTTGCCCAGGCTGGTCTTGATTCCCTGGGCTCAAGTGGTCCTCCTGCCTTGGCTTCCCAAAGCGCTGTGATTACAGGCTTGAGCCATCATGGCCAGCTAGTCTTTTAATAATAACAATAAATTATCAGCATTGGAGCTCTGGATGTGGGAAATGCAAAATAGTCCTGCTGGGTCATCATCTCAAACCTGAACTCTTGGGAGAGAGATCCTGTGGATCATTACATCTTTTCAATTCCTTCCACTCCTCAGTTTCCTCACCCCATTTGTGGTACTCGGGCAGCAGAGATGTCCTCTGGCTGGAAATCCAGAGGATGAGGCGGGCACCCTTGGACTGTCCCTGATTAAATGTCACCTCCTCTCCCCACCCCCTTTCCCAGCTCTCTCGATGCACATGGGATGTTTAATGACATTCTCCTTTTCTCCTCGTTTAGGCCTTGGAAGCAGTGATATTAACTCACTCAGTCCTCACAACTTTCCATGAAGGAGATTACTGTAATCTTTTATTCCCGCTTTACAGATGAGGAAACTGAGGCAAAATAAATTATTTGCCCAAAGCTACACAGGAACTGCTAGAGCTGAAACCGGAACTCCAATCATTAGGCTCTCAAATCCTCCTTTTAGCCACCATGCCCTAATGCAACTCAAACAGAAAAAGGACAGCTTGACTAAAAAGTCTCCCATTTCCTCTCCCCCTTACCCTAAAAACCCCGTGAACTCAGCCTCTGAAGATTTCAGCCCTTCTCTCAGGTGTGAGAAGTAATTTGGCAAAAGAGAAAAAAAATTAAAAAGAAGAAAAATAACCTAAAAAGCAGGGAGGGCCAGGCACGGTGGCTCACACCTGTAATCCCAGCACTTTGGGAGGCCGAGGCGGGCAGATCATCTGAGGTCAGGAGTTCGAGACCAGCCTGGCCAACATGGTGAAACCCCCTCTCCACTAAAAACTAAAAAAATTAGCTGGGTGCGGCGGCGGATGCCTGTAATCTCATCTATTCAGGAGGCTGAGGCAGGAGAATCACTTGAACCTGGGAGGTGGAGGTTGCAGTGAGCCGAGATCACACCACTGCACTTCAGCCTGGGCGCCAGAGTGAGACCCCATCTCAAAAAAAGCGGGGAGGAGAACGAAGATTTCGGCCTAAGTGCTGAGGAGCAGGGGCCTCTGACAGAACTGGGCACTGGAGGTGAGCAACCCAGACGTCAATTATTAGGAGATCTTCTCTGCTTCTGGCTTTCCCAGTGCTGACAGGTGGGATCCTTGTCAGGCAGCAGGGCAGCGCTGAAGGAAGCAAAGCCCTTTCTTGGGGGCCCTACTCAGTGAGTGAAGCCATAGCTTGTGCAGTGGCCAGGTGGATCGCTCGAGACTTCCTGGAATTGCAGCCTCCAGCTGTGAGCTGCTCCTGCTGGCCGCTTGGCTTCACCGGCACCACCAGCCGATGGAGTCGGTTCATCAAATGGAAAAGTTTCGGAGACTGTGG
Source organism: Symphalangus syndactylus (assembly GCF_028878055.3). Taxonomy (NCBI): domain Eukaryota; kingdom Metazoa; phylum Chordata; class Mammalia; order Primates; family Hylobatidae; genus Symphalangus; species Symphalangus syndactylus. The sequence goes on from NC_072428.2 coordinate 22,057,526, forward strand.
GAAGGAGGGCATTCTTTGCGAGCTCTCTTGGCTTTGCGCTTTAAAGAGGGCAGTGGGGGGAATGCACACACAACATTTTTCTTCTCATCCGTTCTCAGAAACCCAGGGAAAAAAAATGGGCTGCAATGAGTAGCAGTTGTGGTTATGATGATTTTCATATGAGTTGTCAAATCTTCTGTGTCCATTAACTATCTTTTGTGGTGAGGAAATTGATTGTGGAACTGAAATAAGAAACTCCACCTGACTATTAAGTGATAATTCAGTCCCCAGCCTGTTGGCTCTTTATCTAGTATTTAGTGGGGAGAATGCCTCTGTGGAAACAGATGCCTTGCTTTTTTGGGAAGACAGTCCATTTGAATGAACTAGAATGTCTTCCTGCCAGGAGTGGGTCTCCAGTGGATCCTTGTCATGAGGTGGGGGAGGGGCAGAGTGACAGCTGCAGTTGGCCCCCTAAATGTCAGTGTTCCCTGTAGCTTCTTGTCAAAGGGCTTACCTCGTACTGTGGTACAAGTCAGGGCTACACAGAAAGGCCTGTCTTGCAGTCTGTTTGCATAGCTGTGTCTTGCTTGCAGAAAGCCCCGGGTGGGGGTAGAAAAAAGGCAGAGACAGGCCGGGGGGTGGCTCAGACCTGTAATCCCAGAACTTTGGGAGGCTGAGATGGGAAGATCACTTGAGCTCAGGAGTTCGAGACCAGTCTGGGCAACACAGTGAGACCTCACCTCTACTAAAAATACAAAAATAGCTGGGGCGTGGGGGCGCATGTCTGCAGTCTCAGCTACTCAGGAGGCTGAGGTAGGAGGATTGCTTGAGCCCAGGAGTTTGAGGTAAACCGTGATCATAATACCACTGCACTCCAGCATGGGGCACCCTGTCTGCAAAAAAAAATAAAAAATGTTAAAAAAGGCAGCAGCATCAATGAAGCCTTGGTTGGCTCAGCCTCAGGGTAGACTGCATTATCCATCCCTGACAAGCTCGGAGGTGGGCACACAAACCCAGGCGCTACATAAAGGCCAAGACAGTGAATCATCCACTCAGAGCCCACTTCACCTCCCACCCCTGGTCCTTATCAGGTGTTGTCATCCCACAGATACTTACTGGGTACCTCCTGGGTCCCAGACAGTCCTGGCTTTCATGAAGCTTCTAGTCCAGCAGGGAAAACAGATGTCAGAGATTACAAAAAGAATGTGGGCTGGACACGGTGGCTCATGCCTGTAATCCCAGCACTTTGGGAGGCCGATGCAGGCAGATTATTAGGTTAGGAGATTGAGACCATCCTGGCTAACACGGTGAAATCCCGTCTCTACTAAAAATACAAAAAATCAGCCAGGTGTGGTGGCACGCGCCTGTAGTCCCAGCTACTCAGGAGGCGGAGGCAGGAGAATGGCATGAACCCGGGAGGCCAAGGTTGCAGTGAGCCGAGATTGCGTCACTGCACTCCAGCCTGGGCAACAGAGCGAGACTCCGACTCAAAAAAAAAAAAAAGAATGATGATTAATGGGATCAAACACAAGGAAAGAATAGTCTTGGGAAAGAGCGAGGCTTGAATCCCAGCTCAGGCTGTGAGCTCAGGCCAGTCACTCTGCTTCCATGTCTTAGTTTCATCATTTCTAAAGTGGCTGTTGCAAGACTTAATGGCTCATATATGTTGAGTACTTGGCACGTGGTAGGTACCGGATTGGTATTTGTTCACATGCACATGAATAAGTCATGGCACATCTCCATTCAACAAATATTTATTGAGTACCTACTGTATCCCAGGTACTGTGCTAGATACTAAGAATATAGCAATGAATAAAACAGACAAAAGCCCTGCCCTCATGGAGATTACGTAGTATTTGGGAAGACAGGCAATAAAATAATAGAATGAATCATATATTTGATGGTTAGTTTTATGGAGAAGTTATTGCAGAGAATCTGACTAGGGAGAGCTGGAAGTGGGCAAATACAGGTCAGAGATTTGGGAAAAGCCCTGAAGGTCATGAGGGACCTAGCCATGCAGATGCCAGGGTAAAGGAATACTTCAGGAAAAGGAACAGTAAGTTCAAAGGCCCTGTGGCTAGCAGGTTTGAGAACAGCCAGGAGGCAGCTAGTGTGGTATAGCCTAGAGAGGCTGGGAGTATAGAAGATAATATAGGGCTTTGAAGCTAATTTAAATATTTTTTAAATTTATTTAATTTTGTGGGTATATAGCAGGTATATATATTTATGAGGTACATGAGATATTTTGATACATGCATACAATGAATAATCACACATCAGGGCAAATGGGGTATCAATTTAAAGACTTAGTGAGAGTGTGGTCCAGCGTGGAGGTGGGTGGCATAGCATTTTTTGGTTGGTTGGTTGTTTTTGAGCAGAGTTTTGCTCTTGTCGCCCAGGCTGGAGTGCCATGGTGCAATCTCGGCTCACTGCAACTTCTACTTCCCACCTCCCAGGTTCAAGCGATTCTCCTGCCTCAGCCTCCCAAGTAGCTGGGATTACAGGCGCCTGCCACTACGCCCAGCTAATTTTTGTATTTTTAGTAGAGACGGGGTTTCACCATGTCAGGCTGGTCACAAACTCCTGACCTCAGGTGATATGCCCACCTCAGCCTCCCAAAGTGCTGGGATTACAGGAGTGAGCCTGGCCTTTAGTGGGCTCTTATTGAAGCCAGCCTGAACTGGGAAATGTCCAGATTTATAAAAATAATGATTCAGAAAGTGAGACTACCCTTTAAGAAGACCATATTCTGATCATAATCATAAATCTGGCAAATTCATTTATGGAGATAACAGGAAAACAATTTGAAATCAGAATATCCAGGAAAGGCTAGGCGCAGTGGCTCATGCCTGAAATCCCAGCACTTTGGGAGGCTGAGGCAGGAGAATCACTTGAACCTGGGAGGTGGAGGTTGCAGTGAGCTGAAATGGCGCCACTGCCCAGCCTGGGCAACAGAGCAAGACTCGGTCTAAAAAAAAAAAAAAAAAAAAAAATCCAGGAAAATCACGAGGACGCAGCCATGGTAATCACTATGAAAGCCCCCAGTATGGAATGTTTACTGTGTATCTATTAGCATATTTAATCTTCATAACAACCTGATAGAGGTGGGTACTGTGGGCTCCATTTTACAGATGAGAAAACCTCAACACACACAGAGGGGTTCGGTAACTTGTCCAAGATGATCCAGAGGTACATATTCTGTCCCCAAAGCCCCTACTCTTGGCCACGACTCCATAAAATACTTCTGAACAGCTTGCTTCCCTTGTACAGTTTAAGTGACTTTGTCTTTTTGCATACATTCAACTTTCTCATAAACTTGAGGTTCACCAAGGAGAGAATATTATTTCCCCCACAGATAATAGCTGCCAAAATAGAGTCCGAATCCCGGAGGGTTCCCAGATGGCTGGGCACACCCAAGCTGCAGAGGCTGCCTGGAATGATTAAGGCAGAGGAAGGTGCTAATCTATCAAGGAACCCGCAGCTTTGCGGCTGATGTGATTTCGTTTATCTACCCTCCTTGGTTCTTTGTCTCTTTATCCCCCTGTCTCCCTCCTGGGCTGGCTAACAGGCCTGATGTATGGGCATCTCAATCACTTCTGCTTCCCCAGGAGATCAAGGCCTGGCCTTGGGCCCTGAGGCCTCCCGGAGTAAATCGGTAGATTGAGGGGAGGGGGTGCCAGGGAGGCATCAAAAGAGAATGGGGTCCTCTGGCTTCAAGCTACCTAAAATCTGCTGCTTAAAATGCTGCTGTTAGGGAAAACTGGAGGCACAGGGTCCTTCTCCAGCCCTAGAAATAACCTCTCTGAAACCCGTCGAGTGACCCAGCCCAAATCAGAAAGAATTTTTTGTCTTAAAAGGCACATTAAAGAGAGTCCTGTGTTTTCTGCCCTGTGCTTTCCAGAGGTAGAAGGCAAGTGTGAATTCTCTACCCTTCTACAACAAGAGCAAAAGAAGGAGAAACTTTCCATATTTTCTCAGCTATTTCAAAACACATTTTTTTACCTTTCATATGAAGTGACTGTTCCAAATGACCTCCTCTTTCCAGGGAAAAAACTATTTTAAAACTTTTTCTCCCCACCTTTTTCTCCAGCCCTGTCTCTTTTTTCTATTTTTAATCTCCCTCTCCTGACAAGAATATCCACGGACTTCCCACCTGGCCTCTACCCTTCTCTTCCTTGCAGGGGTGTCCCCACCAGCCTGCGCCCGATGTCCACGATGTCTGTCCACCCAGCACCCAGCAGCATCTCTCCCCGTCTGGCACTCAGCCTGCTTCTGAGTGTGGGCAGCAGGGAAGCTAGGCGCCGTGCTTGCCCAGACCACACAGCTGTCTCTGTTTAGGGCTTTGCTGCCTGAAAGTTTGTTTCAAGGAGAAACAGGCTCTGCTCTGCCTTCCCAGCTTGGTCTCCTTACCTGGGGCACAAAGACTGCTCAATTAGCTAGCGCTGACCTCCTGCAGCTAATTAGTGCCTCTAGCATGGATCAGAAAAAGCTCTGCAAAGTGGCAATTAGTGATGGATCGCTTGTTGCTACTTCATAGAAGTGGTGTCAGCAGGATTCATGGCTTGTGGCTTAAAAGCCAGAAGGAGATCCCCAATCAGGTCCTGGATGGCTCTGATAGGCAAATCCTCTTAGGAAGGTGGGATCACAGGCACCAATTCCTTTTGATCTCCCCAGCTCCCCTTCCTGTGGGGCTGATTGAACAAAGGCTAATTCATTCAGTATTAGGGATGTAGCAGTTTATTGTGGGGTTCAAGATCCTTGTCATCTCTGATAACAGACAGCCCTTTTACTGAACTCTTGCTATGTGTTAGGCATTGGGTTTAGTGCTTTATGTGATATGTTCATAATCACTACAGAGAAACAACCATATCCACTTTACAGATGAAAAAACTGAGGTCTCGAGGTTAAGTACTTACCCAGGGTCATGGTCAGATATTTGGCTGATGGCGTTCATTTCCTTTCTAGAAATGTCTTGAGCATCTATGTGGCTGATATTTTTCAGGCAATCCCTGCTGTGCAGAGCTTGCATTTTAGAGGGGGTAGGGGCGCCAGATACTGAGCAAGTAAGCAAATTAATAAACACAGCAATCTCTGTATAAGTGCTTCAAGGAAACTAAAAGGGTCCTCTTCTGTGGCAGAGCTGGGATTCCCAGTCTCTGAGGTTAAGCAGGAGCAGGTAGCATTACCTTGTAAGCTGGGAGTCACAACAGGCAAATAGTTACCTGACTGTCCCAGGGCTTGGCACTGCCTGGTAGCCCTGCCTTTTCATAAGGAAAAGATTCTGCACAAAGCACTTTGCCTAGGTTTTACGAGAGACAGAGCCAGAGCTGGCATCCGAGGTGTTCCCACAATGCTGGACTTTGAGGCGCAGGAGAGAATTGCATTTCTCCTCTGAGCAGTAGAACCAGCCCTGGTGCCTCCCTTGCCCAGCCTCACCCTGGGTGTGAGTAGTTAGTCTTGTTATCAGTGAGAGTAACCCAGGAATCTCCCTGATGGGGAAATCCCAGGTAATTTACTATGGCTCTGATATTCCGGTTACAGCCTCTGCTCTAGAAAGGCCAGGGAGGGGAGAATCTAAAAGTTCTCCATTTCTCGCTAGAGATGGGATCTCCCCATGCTTTCCTTAGGCCTCCTTGAGTAAGGTGTCTGCAAATAGCTTCTCAGCATGACTTCACCCGGAAGCTCGTCTGAGTGACTCACAGCCTGCTTTAGGCACCTCCTTCAGGGAGACGCTCTTACCCTTGCCCCTACTCCAACAGGGGAGGGGAGGGGAGAAGGGAAAACCCCTGAGACACAGAGAAGGCCTTGCCAGAGCACTGTGGAAAATACCTGCAGCCCAGCTTGGCCCTGCTTCAGGTGCCCTGGGAAGGATGGTTTCTCTAGTCTCCTGAGAGGGATCAAGCTGACAATTCAAATTTGGGGGAGCGATGGCCCCGGAAACTGTGTAGGTCTTAAAAAGAAATATATATCCAAACACACTGACCTGAAAAGATGTCCACAAAATATAGGATTCAGCATTAGGTGAAAAATAATTTCATTATGATCCTGTTTTTAAAATTCGGTTTGTGATTTTTAAAAATTGATAGGTTGGTACATGTATTTGTACATGTACTATTTGTACTAAAAGCCTATTTGAAGAAAAATTATACTATATTAATAATAGTTATCTCTGGGAGGTAGTATTAAAAGAAACTTTATTCATTATTCCTTTCTGATTTTTTAAAAAATAATCATAATTACCTTTATAATAATAATAAAAAAAAAGGTGGGCCAGGTACAGTGGTTCATGCCTATAATCCCAGCACTTTGCAAGGCCAAGGCAGATTGCTTGAGCCCAGGATTTCAAGACCAGCCTGAGCAACATGGTGAGACCTTATCTCTACAAAAAATTTTCAGAAACTTAGCCGGCTGTGGTGGTGTACCCCTGTGGTCCCAGCTGCTTGGGAAGCTGAGGCAGGAGGATAGCTTGAGCCCAGGAGTTTAACGCTGCAGTGACCTGGGAGGCGGAGGCTGCAGTGAGCCAAGGTCACACCACTGCACTCCAGCCTGGGCAACAAGGAGGCTCTGTCTCAAAAAAAAAAAAAAAAAAAAAAAAAGCTGCAGTGAGCCATGATCATGCCACTTCCCTTCTGCCTGGGTAATAGAGCAAGACCCTGTCTCAAAAAGAAAGGGTTGTTTTTTTGTTTTGCTCTGTCTTCAAAAAAAAGAAAAAGAAAAATCCTCATGCACCAAGCCCAGGTGTCCTAATTGTGTCTGCATTATTAAATGCCTAACTTCCCATGGTGGACCGTTGGCAGGAAGTGACTGGGATAGACTTAACATTCACTTAGCAAACAGCCACCTCCCTAGCCACTGGAGGACCAAACCACTGTGACAGGGTGTCTCCCTTCAGTGGCTCGCAGCACGATGGAGGGGGTAGTATATGTTTTGCAGGGCGTTTGGGGTTTTTGGGGGAGGTTAGGGGGTTTTTTGAGAGTCTCTTTCTGTCACCCAGGCTGGAGTGCAGTGGTGTGATTATGGCTCACTGCAGCCCTGACCTCACAGGCTCAAGATATCCTCCCACCTCAGCCTCCCAAGAAGCTGGGACCATTACACCTGGCTAATTTTATTTATTATTATGTATTTTTTTTTTTAAGAGACAGACTCCCACTATGTTGCCCAAACTGGTCTCAGTGATCCTCCCACCTTGGCCTCCCAAAGTTCTGAGATTCCAAGTGGGAGCCACCATGCCCCCTGACCAACCACCGCCCCCCACCCAAGGCCAAGGGCTCGATAAATACTTTGCAAACAAATGGATATGTAAATGAGTAGATACCAAGTGGTCTGTGAGGGAAGGCTGCAGATTGTGGTAGGGCTTCAAAAGGTCTCGAGAGGTCCCTTGCTGGGGATAAGGGTAGGCCTCGTGATGGTGCTTCTGGGATATTCCTTTTCTATAGGATTTAAATGTCTCATTTAAGAACAATTTTTTTTTTTTTTTTTTTTTTTTGAGACAGAGTCTCCCTCTATTGCCCAGTCTGGAGTGCAGTGGTGCGATCTCAGCTCACTGCAGCCTCTGCCTCCCAGGTTCAAGTGCTTCTCATGCTTCTGCCTCCCAAGTAGCTGGCACTACAGGCGTGCACCACTATGCCCTGCTAATTTTTTGTATTGTTAGTAGAGATGACGTTTGACCATGTTGGCCAGGCTGGTCTCGAACTCCTGACCTCAAATGATCCACCCACCTAGGCCTCCCCAGGTGCTGGGATTACAGGCATGAGCCACCACTCCCAGCATAAGAACAATTTTAGATTTACATGAAAGTCGCAAGAGTATTACAGAAAGTTTCCAGATACCCCACACCGTTTCCCCTATTAACATAATTAAGTAAAGTTCATACTTCTTGAGGATTTCCTTAGTTTTTACCTAATGTCCTTTTTCTGTCTCAGGAACCCATGCCATATTTAGTTGTTATATGTCCTTAGATTCTTCTTGGCTGTGACAAGACTTTCTTTGTTCTTGGTGAGCTTGACAGTTTAGAGGAGAGCTGATCAGATATTTTGCAGAATATCTTCTAGTCTAAAGTTTTCCTCATGACTAGTGTGGGGTTATAGGGTTTTTTGCAGGGAAGTCCACAGAGGTAAAGTGTCATACTCATCAAGAATACACACTATCGACCGGGTGCGGGGCTCACCCCATCTCTACTGAAAATACAAAAAATTAGCTGGGCATGGTGGCGTGCGCCTGTAATCCCAGCTACTTGGGAGGCTGAGGCAAGAGAATCACTTGAACCCAGGAGGCGGAGTTTGCAGTAAACTGAGATCGTGCCATTGCACTCCAGTCTGGGCGACTGAGTGAAACTTCATCTCAGAAAAAAAAAAAAACAAGAATAAGAAGAATACACGCTATCAACATGACTTGTCACTGATGATGTTAACCTTGACCACCCAATAATGTTTGTCTGGTTTCTCTATTGTCAAGTATTATTGCCCACTCCCGCCCCTCAGGCCATGTCCACACTGTAATCTTTAGAGTGAAGTCACTGTGTGCATTCCATAGCTAAGGGATGGGAAGTTATGCTCTACCTCCTGGGGGAGGGTGGTATCTATTAATGCATAGATTAATTGGAAGATTGATTGGTTTATTCTCCCCTAGTTATTTTTTCAATCATTAAGCATGGATATATGGGTATTTATTTTACACTTTGGGTCATTATGCAATATTGTGTTATTTTGTTATGCAGATTGTTCCGGCTTTGCCTGTTGAGAGCACTTTCAGTTGGTGCCCATCTCATCATTTTAGGATTCTTTGAGCACTCTTACTTTCTGGTACCACAAGATGCTCCAAGCTCATTTTCTGATTCCCATGCCCCGTTCCTAAAATCAGTCAATTTCTCGAAGGAGCTCTGGTTCCTTTTATTGAAGAATGCTATTAGAATGTAGGATCTGCTGTGTGCGGTGGCTCATGCCTGTAATCCCAGCACTTTGGGAGGCCAAGGCAGGAGGATTGCCTGGAGCCAGGAGTTCAAGACCAGCATAGGCAACAAAGTGAGACCCTGTCTCTACAAAAAAGAAAAAGAAAAAAAGAAACCAGAACCTGGGCACTGGATATACTCATTGCTACTGGAGTGTCTGGGACATTCCTTTTGAAAGAAGGTTTTCAGAAACTAGGTAAAGAATTTGCAGATCATACCGAGATTTCCTGATGGAAATAAGAGGAAAAGGACTGGAAGAGGCACTCTAAGCCTCTTGCCATATCAACAACTTCAGGCAGACACCATGGAAGGTCCTGTGGCATCTGCCTGGTGGGAAGGATATTATAAACAGTCAAGTAAATGGCCACAGATGCTTTAGGAAGGGGTCATCAGCATTTAGGGACTGTAAGGGGGTAACTGTCCCCATCGTCAACTTACCAGAGCCTTCCCCGTCCATGTCCTTGTTCCAGGTACCATTTCTGAGTCCATCCTGTGTTCCAGGCACTGCCCTAGGCTCTCACTCAACCCTCAGGGCTCCCTGAAAGTTATTATAGGTATTGTTGGCCCCGTCTGACTGCAGAAAGGCTGAGGACTTGTCTGGGTAAGTGACTAACCCCTCATTCATACCCAGGTACAACCCTCAAATTCTCCCTCACTGAGCTGACTGCCACTTAGTGTGGTTTGGGAACTTCTTAGCTTCAAAATGCAACGCTCCCCCTTTGATAGAGATGTGGATGTCAGTGCAGGCAAGGACTGTGGTGTCGCCAAGGTCACCAGTCCCCCTTCTCTGCCTTCTCTCATCACAGCAGTCATCACAGGGAACTGTAAAGAGGCAGGGTGTGTTCGCGCGTGCATGTGTGAGTGCTGAGTGCGTGTGCCTCCTCCCACCTACAGGCTTTCCAGGAGCTTCAACAGAGAACCCTTGCCCATTGCCTGGCAGGTAGCTGTGTCTGACTAGGGGCCCTGCTGTTGAGAACTGAACAACTGTGAGCTGCAGAAGAGACAAACGTGAACATATCTAGAAGAGCCATAGGAAAGTGGCTGGCAAAACTGAAACCAGTGGCAAGAACTGGGTAGACATTTAAAGACCCGTTCCAAAGATAGCTAATGCCATAAGAAAATGCTGTTTGGTGTAATCAGTGAAATGAAACAACACTGTAGGTTTAAAAATATATGAATGATATTTAACAAGTATCAATACTTCTCTCTAAGTGATGGGATTATGGGTGATTTTTATTTTCTACCTTGCATTTGACTGTATTTTTTATATTTTTCTGTAGAAAACATGCATTAATTATTCTTAAAGTGCTAAAGTAATTTAATATGAAACTAATGAGAGAGCTTTATCCTTAAGGGTCATCCTAACTTTGTGTTCAATGTGCTTCCATTTTATATTTTTATGTGCCTCTTCCGTGGCCTTTGTGGTTGCACTTGTTTTAAGGAAACCCATTCTAGCATAGAAGTCACTGCCAATTTGGTAGCAAAGAATAAATTTCTTTTTTTTTTTTTTTTGAGATGGAGTCTCGCTCTGTCACCCAGGCTGGAGTGCAGTGGTGCGATCTCTGCTCACTGCAAGCTCCACCTCCTGGGTTCCGCCATTCTCCTGCCTTAGCCTCCCAAGTAGCTGGGACTACAGGTGCCCGCCACCACGCCTGGCTAATTTTTTGTATTTTTAGTAGAGACGGGGTTTCATCGTGTTAGCCAGGATGGCCTTGATCTCCTGACCTTGTGATCTGCCCACCTCGGCCTCCCAAAGTGCTGGGATTACAGGCGTGAGCCACCGCACCCGGCCAGAATAAATAATTTTCTTAAAGAATGATCACTTAATGAGATACCACTTTCTTTTTCTTTTTTTTTTTTTTCCAAGACGGAGTCTTGCTCTGTCTCCCAGGCTGGAGTGCAGTGGCGCTATCTTGGCTCACTGCAACCTCTGCACCCCCAGGTTTAAGCAATTCTCCTGCCTCAGCCTCCCGAGTAGCTGGGATTACAGGTGCCTGCCCCCACACCCAGCTAATTTGTGTATTTTTAGTAGAGATGAGGTTTCACCATGTTGGCAAGGCTGGTCTCGAGCTCCTGAACTAAAGTGATCTGCCCACCTTGGCCTCCCAAAGTCCTGGCATTACAGGCGTAAGCCACTGCGCCTGGCCCCTGAGATACCACTTTCTTAGGAGGGCTATAACCAAAGAGACAGATAATAAGTGTTGGTGAGGATGTAGAGAAATTGGAGCCTTCATACACCACTGGTAGGAACATAAAATGGTGAAATCCCTGTGGAAAACAAGCATGGTGGTTCCTCAAAAAGTCAAACATAGGCTGGGCCCGGTGGCACATGCCTGTAATCTCAGTATTTTTGGAGGCTGAGGCAGGCAATCACCTGAGGTCGGATGTCGAGACTGGCTTGGCCAACATGGTGAAATCTCTACTAAAAGTATAAAAATTATCTGGGTATGGTGGCGGGCGCCTGTAATTCCAGCTACTCTGGAGGCTGAGGCAGGAGAATCGTTTGAACCCAGGAGGCGGAGGTTGCAGTGAGTCAAGATCGTGCTACTGCATTCCAGCCTGGGTGACAGAGCAAGATCCTGTCTCAAAAAAAAAAAAAAAGAGTCAAACATAGAGGCTGAGGAGGGAGTATTGCTTGATCCCAGGAGGTTAAGGCTGTAGTAAGCCAAGATTACACCACTGCACTCCAGCCTGGGCAACAAAGTGAGACCTTGTCTCAAAAAGAAAACAAATAAAAAAGTAGGCCAAGTGTGGTGGCTCACACCTGTAATCCCAGCACTTTGGGAGGCTGAGGTGGGCGGATCACCTGAGGTCAGGAGTTTGAAACCAGCCTGGCCAACGTTGCGAAACCCTGTCTCTACTTAAAATACAAAAATTAGCCAGGTGTGTTGGCACATGCCTGTAATCCCAGATATTCAGGTGGCTGAGGCAGGAGAATTGCTTGAACCCGGGAGGCAGAGGTTGCAGTGAGCCGAGATCGCGCCATTGCACTCCAGCCTGGGTGACAGAGGCAAAATTCCATCTCAGAAAAAAAAAAAAGAAGAAAAAAAGTTACAATTACCACACGACCCAGCAGTCCCACTCATATATACCAAGATAAATGAAAATGTATGTTCACGCAAAAACTTGTACAGCAGCATTGTTTGTAATAGCCAAAAGGTAGAAACAATCCAAATATTCATCAATAATTGAATAGATAAACAAAATGTGGTATATCCATGCAATGGAATATTATTCATCCACAAAAAGGTGTATAGTACTGATACATGCTACAACATGGATGAACCTTAAAAACATTATGCCAAGTAAAAGAAGCCAGACACAAAAAGCCACATCTTGTGGGATTCCATTTACGTGAAATGTCCAGGAAAGGCAAATTCATAGAGACAGAAAATAGCTTAGTGCTTTCTTGTTTTTTATTTATTTATTTATTTTGAGACGGAGTCTCGCTCTGTCACCCAGACTAGAGTGCAGTGGCGCGATCTCAGCTCACTGCAAGCTCTGCTTCCCGGTTCACGCCATTCTCCTGCCTCAGCCTCCCAAGTAGCTGGGACTACAGGCACCTGCCACCACGCCCGGCTAATTTTTTGGTTTTTTTTTTTTTTAGTAGAGACGGGGTTTCACCATGTTAGCCAGGATGGTCTCGATCTCCTGACCTCGTGATCTGCCTGCCTTGGCCTCCCAAAGTGCTGGGATTACAGGCGTGAGCCACCGCTCCCAGCCAGCTTAGTGCTTTCTAAGAACAGAGGGCGATGGATACTGGGGAGAGACTGATGACTTCCAATGGGTACAGTTTCTTTTGTTGTTGTTGTTTCTTTTTTTTTTCTTTTTGAGATGGAGTCTCACTCTGTCACCCAGGCTGGAGTGCAGTGGTGCAATCTGGGCTCACTGCAACCTACGCCTCCTGGGTTCAAGTGATTCTCCTGCCTCAGTCTCCCGAGTAGCTGGGATTACAGGTGTGCACCACCATACCTGACTAATTTTTGTATTTTTGGTAGAGACGGGATTTCGCCATGTTGGCCAGGCTGGTCTCGAACTCCTTTTTTTTTTTTTTGGAGACGGAGTCTCTTTCAGGCTGGAGTGCAGTGGCGCCATCTCGGCTCACTGCAACCTCCACCTCCTGGGTTCAAGCAATTCTCCTGCCTCAGGAGAGTAGCTGGGACTACAGGTGTACACCACCACACCATGCTAGTTTTTGTATCTTTAGTAGAGATGGGGTTTCGCCATGTTGGCCAGCCTGGTCACCAACTCCTGACCTGAAGTGATCCAGCTGCCTCGGCCTCCCAAAGTGCTGGGATTACAGGTGTGAGCTACCATACCCATACCATACCAAACATTTTCTTTTTGGGGTGATGAAAATGTTCTGAAATTAAATAGTGGTCATGGTTTCATAACTCTGATATACTAAAAAACAGCGAATGAAATGTTTTAAAAGGGTAAATGTTATAGTATGTGAATTATATCTCGTTTTGAAAAAACAGCCTACTTGGACTCATGAACACTGAGCCCAGTTTCTCTATACTGGAGTTGTGAGGAGCGTGGTCCTACTCTGTGGCCTTGGGCAAGTTGCTTAACTTCTCAGGTTATTGGCCATGTTTTATGGTAAAGCGGTGATACCGTCATGTCCCACAGTCCTTAGGCAGTTTGTACTGACCCTGCCTGTAGTCTGCACTTGTTCATTGCTCCTTAAGGAGGCAGCTTCCTCATTTGTGTGAGGGCATCTTGGTTTTTCTTTCTATTCCCATAGGAGAGCTCGTCCTTTAAACATCCCTTCGAGGAGACTGGGCTCTGGATCAAGGAGGGGCAGTGGTGGCCCATCCTGCCAAGCCATTCCCAATGTTTATTTGAGGCAATAAAAGTCAAACAGGTAGCGGCTTCTTTTTTTTTTTTTTTTTTTTTTTTTTTTATGGACTCTCAGTCTTTCACCCAGGCTGGAGAGTAGTGATGCGATCTCGGCTCACTGCAATCTCTGCCCCCCAGGCTCAAGCGATCCTCCCACCTCAGTCTCCCAAGTAGCTGGGACTACAGGCGCGCACAACACCTGGCTAATTTTTTGTATTTTTGGTAGAGACGGGGTTTCACCATGTTGCCCAGGCTGCTCTCAAACTCCTGGGCTCAGGCAATCCACCCGCCTCGGCTTCCCAAAGTGCTGGGATTACAGGCGTGAGCCACCGCACCTGGCTTGATAGCGGCTTCTTCTAAAACCTATAGTTACCTGGAATGTCCGGGAACTTCTAAGCTGAAAGCACTCATGTAACACAGGTTCTTATTTTTCAGATACTTTCTTCTTTCTCCTTTTCTCTGCCCACCCCACCAGCCTTTCTTTTTATTTATTTATTTATTTTTGAGACGGAGTTTCGCTCTTATTACCGAAGCTGGAGTGCAATGGCGCAATCTCAGCTCACGGCAAACTCTGCCTCCCTGGTTCAAGCGATTCTCCTGCCTCAGCCTCCAGAGTAGCTGGAATCACAGGCATGTGCCACCACGCCGGGCTAATTTTGTATTTTTAGTAGAGACGGGGTTTCTCCATGTTGGTCAGGCTGATCTCGAACTCCTGACCTTAGGTGATCTGCCCACCTCGGCCTCCCAAAGTGCTGGGATTACAGGTATGAGCCACCATGCCTGGCTAGCTCTTTCTTTTTAAGGGAAGGGAAGAGGAAAGCTAGAGCCCAAGAGGGTGGGCTCTGCAGTCTACAAGCCCTGTGTGGAGTCTGAGCTAGTGTTTACAGCCGGCAACTTCAGCCATAACAGTGGCGGAGTCTTGCAACATGACAGTTTAATGCTTTGCTCCCCAGGCCGGCTTTTGGCCCAGGACCAGGGCCAGAGCTGGAGACCAGGCTGGCAAGCCCACTCTTTCCCCTTCTGCTCTAACGTGTCAGAGCAGTCAGCCTCTGCCCTCTGCCCTCCCTGACAGCCACCTCCTCATTAGCTGAGCAATTGGAGGAGACGGGTGTCATGAATACATTGTTTTTCCTTTAACTTGTAATGCCATCTGAAGTCAGAACTATTATTCTAGTTTGTTTTAATATTGAGAATATCTCAGTATCTCAGTTTTGACTGCATACCTCAAGTTTAGATTTAAAGCTAAAATAAATCCACATTCTCTGAACATGGATTTTTTTATACTTATTAAGCACCTACCATGTTCTTGGAACTGTGTGAACTGCAGAGATGATAGCAAGAAGGAAGTATGAAGAAAAATATAGGTTTTGCCCTTCCTTAGCCAAAAGCCTCATTAAAAAAAATTACTACTATCTCAAATCATTCCTACCTCAAACCTGAGAACCAGAGGAGAGGGGCAGAGTTCAGTGGTGATTAGAGACATGGTGCCTTCTGTCTTTTGTGTGCCCAGTCTTTGCCAGGGACTGTGTTGAGTACATATATGCGTCATCTCATTTGATCTTCGCCCTCAGTCTTTGAGAGTAGGTGCTATTTCCACTGTGCAGACGACCAAACTGAGGCTCAAAGGTGGTGTTACTTGTTAGAGGCCACCCCGCAAGGCTGGGTCCACCTAACTCATGAGCTGGTGCCTTTTAACCAACACGTCATTGTCAAAGGAGGCTCTATGAAGACCATGGCGGCCAGTCACTTGATAGAAAGAAAGGATGGTCCAAGAGAGGGGAGGCTGCCAGTGTTGAAACTGCAGTCGTCAGCAGTGCAGTATGCAGAAAGGGGTACAGCACGCCTGTAATCTCAATACTTTGGGATGCTGAGGTGGGAGGATCACTTGAGGTTAGGAGTTTGAGACTAGCCTGGGTAGCAGGACAAGACCCCATTGCTATAAAAAATTAAAATTAGGCTGGGCATGGTGGCCTGCTCCTATAATCCCAGCACTTTGGGAGGCCGAAGCAAAAGGACTGCTTGAGTCCAGGGCAATATAGTGAGACCTCATCTCTCCACAAAAAGAAACAAAATTAGCTGGGTGTGGTGGCATACACTTGTAGTTTTCAGCTACTCAGGATGCTAGCCCAGAAGTCAAGGCTGCAGTGAGCAGATTGTGCCAAAGCATTCCAGCCTGGGCAATAGAGCAAGACCCTGTCGCAAAATAAACAAAAAGAGAAAGAGGGGCATGATCCCCTTAGTCTCTTCTGAACCACTCAGGATGGACACAAACACAGCATACCCTGAAGCTGTACGTGAGGTCCTGGGCTCCTGGGTTTAAGAGGGTAGTGAACAGGCTGAGACTGGAGCTGGGTTTACAGGGTGTAGACACAGTACCAGAGAGTGGAAGCTGCAGAAAGACAGAAATAAGGAGAACGTTCTAGTAGTTTTCATCACCCTCTGGCAGTTGGCTTGAGGGGTGGACAGTCAGATCTCGCTGGAGGCAACATAGTGTTGCAGCTCTGATGTAACTGGAGGCATGCTAGTGGGTCAGCAATTTGAGTAATGAGGCTGATGCCGGGGCACGGGAGACCGCTTTCCTCTGTGCTCCAATCCCCCAGGCCTGCTGCCTGCGAGACCCAAGCTGCAAAGCAGGGGTGACAGTTCCCAGAGCTAGAGCATGGACCACCCAGGCAGGAGCAACACCCCATGCAGAGATAGGGTCAGTCTGCTCAAAGCATGAGTGAGCATGTGTGTGGTTGGGAGGGAGGTAGCAGTGGCCTACGCTCCTAATGATGATTACGGGGCAAATGTGAATGGAATGGGGTGGCGCAGGGGAGACTCCAAATCAAGAACTAAGAAAAGGCTTAGGTGAGCAGGAGAGGGGAGAATTTTGGGGTACGGCCTTCCTCTCTGTCAATTGTGCTGTGCAGATCTAGGAAAGATCCAGGCCAGCTGTCCTGGAAGGACCGATGGGGCTGCCTCTTTGGGACGTTGCCACCTCTGCTCCAGTCGGGAGGGCTGAGGAAACAGGTTCTGCTGAAACAGGCTGATTCACTGTTTCCACTCGGCTGTGTTGGTGGGCAGATCACACGCCAGCCTCGTAAACTCACTCTCTGCTTGTCCATGTGACTTTTATAGCCCCACAGGGAGCTGGCTTTTTAATGAGCCTAATCTGAGACTGTAAGTAGGAGTTTGTAAAACAAACAGTGAGGGGCTTTGGGCCAAAGCCCAAAGTTTCAGTTTAAATACACAGGGTCACATTAGGGCTGTGCAGACAGGCCGAGATTCCTCTTTGCCCAGGGCAGCAAGAAGAAGGTGCTCCCCAGGGAAAGGCCCACCCTCCCAGGAGAGCTTGCTGCAGGCTCTGTCGTTCCCCCAGAAACTGGGGAGACTTAGAGGGAGACCTTCCTATTTTGGTTCTGTGTACAAAGCACTCGAGAGCCCTAGTTTTCCCATAGGGAGGCAAGGACTCCTTCGGGGTAGGCCTATGTGCGAGCCCAGGGTTAGAAGTCAGGGCACCGAGGTCTCCAGTGCCTTTCTGCAAAGCACAGCCCCACATCCAGCCTTAAGAGGCTTCTGGGAGGGAAAGTCTGTTATCCACAGGCACTGCATATGAAACTCAGCATCTCCCTGTAGCTTGATTTCATTTTTGAGAGCTGGTTTTCAAATTAAGATTAAGCTGGAGGGTGCCTGTTATGAGGCCCGTTAAGGTAACCTCTTCCTACAGGGCTCCAGGTGGAGGAGGAGGCTCCTCACCTCCCACTCGGATGCTTAGGGCTCTGTAAACCAAAAATAAAATTCTAAGGCTCTCCAGCCATCTGAATGGACTTCCTCCGCAGCCAGGGCACTCTGAAAATTTAACCTGAAAGACTAGTTCAGGCCATGAATGGAAGTGGGGTTGGACATGCCTCACTGTACCTCTCTGGCGTTAGTGTCCACACAACCTTAAGTCTGAGCAGAAGCATTTATCGTCTATTCTCTTTGAAGCCTGCTACCCGGAGGCTTCATCTGCATGATGAAACTCTGGTCACCACAACCTCTTATGCAACCCAAACATTCCTTTCTATTGATAACCCTTTCAACCAATTGCCAAGCATAAAATTTTTAATCTACCTATAACCTGGAAGCCCCACCCCTCGCTTCAAGTTGTCCCACCTTTCCAGACCGAACCAATGGTTTTTTTTTTTTTGAGATGGAGTCTCACTCTGTCACCCAGGCCGGAAATGCAATGGTGTGATCTCGGCTCACTGCAACCTCCGCCTCCCAGGTTCAAGCTATTCTCCTGCCTCGGCCTCCCAAGTAGATAGGATTGGGATTACAGGCATGCACCACCATGCCCAGCTAATTTTTGTATTTTTAATAGAGACAGTGTTTTGCCATGTTGGCCAGGCTGGTCTCGAACTCCTGACCTCAGGTGATCCACCTGCCTTGGCCTCCCAAAGTGCTGGGATTATAGGCATGACCCACTGCACTCAGCCAAGTTTTTAAATTAAAATGAACAGTGAGTGAGTGGGACTCCACAGACTGCCTAGCAGCAGGTGAATGTTCTGGCCAGAGGATTGCCCTGTGAGGGGAGCGTTGAGCCCCCGTATTCAAGCTGAATGAGGGCTAGATTTGCCGTCGCCACCTCAAGCCCTCAGGGGACTTGGCCAGAGCCACTCTGTTCTCCGTAGTCTAAGGGACACGGGCACAGCCAGCCAGGCTGGACAGTGTACTCTGAGCAGTCACTTCAGCCTGCTCCTTGGAAACTTGGGGAATCACTTCATCTGCAAGTCACAGAAAACCTGACCTTTGGGGGCTGAACTGTGTACCTCTCGAGATTCCTATGTTGAAATTCCAGCTCCCACTACCTGAGAGTGTGACTGTATTTGGGGATGAAGTCTTTAAAGAGGTAATGAAGTTAAAGTGAGGTCATGAGGGTGGGCCTTAATTCAGTATGGCTGATGTCCTTATCAGAAGAAGAGATTGGCCGGGCGTGGTGGCTCACGCCTATAATCCCAGCACTTTGGGAGGCCAAGGCAGGCGGATCACGAGGCCAAGAGTTCGAGACCACCCTGGCCCACATGGTGAAACCCCGTCTCTACTAAAAAAATACAAAAATTAGACGAGCGTGGTGGCGCATGGCTTGTAGTCCCAGCTACTCTGGAGGCTGAAGCAGAGGAATCGCATGAACCCGGGAGGTGGCGGTTGCCGTGAGCCAAGATCATACCAATCCACTCTAGGCTGCATGACAGAGTGAGACTCCTTCCCAAAAAAAAAAAAAAAAAAAAAAAGATTGGGACACAGATAGGCACAGAGAAAGACCATGTGAAGACGTAGACAGAGAATGGGCCACCTACAAGTCAAGGAGGGAGGCCCCATGAGAAACCAACCCCTGCCAACACCTTGATCTTGAACTTGAGGCCTCTAGAACAGTGAGAAAATAAATGTCTGTTGTTTAAGCCACCCAGTCTGTGGTATTTTGTTATGGTAGCCCTAGCAGATTGATAGACCAACAGGGGGTTATTTATTTATTATTTATTTATTTTATTTTTGCAACAAGAGGTTCAGGGATAGGCAGTGTCTGGTGTCTTTTAGCTGCTGGGTGAGACTGCGAGAGAGCCAGGCTCTTTCTGCCTTTGCTCTGCCATCCTCAGCACGTTGGCTCTGGCCTCACTCTCTGAGAACAGCTTCAGCCGTAGCAGGGTCCTGCCTCCTGGTTACACAGTGGCTGCCGCTGCACCTTCTTCAAACGGTGTGTCACAGTCAAGGCAATAAGAGCAAAAGCCCTGCCAGCCAGAGAGCTGATTATCCCTTTTGATCAGGAGAAGTAGTATTTCCCAGAAACCCTGAAGTCTTGAACTGATGTCTCGTTGTCCAGAACTGTGTGGCACGGCCATAAGAGAGCCTGGGAAGATGTCCACCAGGGTTCCTGGCATATCGCATGGCCACTCTAGACAGAACGGCATGTCAGCCAAGAAGGAGAAGGAATGGAGCTGGGTGGGTCACTGAGAGGTCAGCCCAGCTTCAAGTGTCCAGTGATCGTTTTCTTCTTTGCAGGGAAAGATCATAGTGTCCTCCAAGATGCTGGGAATGACATAGTGACCTCTGGCAGGATGTACCCATCTGGGAATGAGTGTCCTACTGGGACAATAAACTAGCTTCCTTCCCTATACCTCCTCCACCCCTTCAGTCCCTCTGGTATTGCATATTGTTGCTCAGCCATGAGATAACCAGGGAGTGTTTGCTTCTCATAAAGTCTGTAAAATCCCTTTGGAGTTCTTTGAGTAAATGGGGGCTTTTTGAAACATCCTGTTATTTTTCCTCCCTTGCTGATGATAACAGCACATAGCAAAAGTCCTCCTTTCAGGCTGTCCTTCCAGGTTTCTACTACAGCCATGCATTGCTTAATGACAGGGATAGGTTCTGAGAAATGCATGGGTAGGTGATTTTGTTGTGGGAACATCATAGAGTGTACTTACGCAAACCTAGATGGAATAGCCTCCTGCACACCTAGGCTAGATGGTATAGCCAAGTGCTCCTGGGCTACAAACCTGGACAGCAAGTTACTGTACTGAATGCTGTAGACAATTGTAACACAATGGTACATATTTGTGTATCTAAATATAGAAAAGGTAATGCATTGCACTATGATCTTATGTTGGCTACAACATCACTAGGTGATAGAATTTCTCTTTTTTTGTTTGTCTTTGGAGACAGGGTCTTGCTCTGTTGCCCAGGCTGGAGTACAGTGGCATGATTGTGGCTCACTGTAGCCTCAACCTCCTGGGCCCAAGCAATCCTCCCTCTTCAGCCTCCAACAGCTGGGACCACAGCTGCATGCCACCATGCCTGGCTAATTTTTAAATCTTTTGTACAGACAGGGTCTTGCCATGTTGCCCAGGCTGGCTTGGAACTCCTGGACTCAAGCAATCCTCCTGCCTTGGTCTCCCAAAGGGCTAGGATTATAGGTGTGAGCCACCATGCCTGGCTGGTGATAGAACTTTTCAGCTCCATTATAACTTTATGGGACCACCATCATATATGCTGTCTGTCACTAGCCAAAATGTCATGCAGCACATGGCTATTCCTACTACAGACTCCTCCTCTGGTATTTATCATGGTCTACTTAAACTATTTGTGTACACGTTTTTCCTCCCCTCCAGATCAGAAAACTGGGTCTTACTCACCTCTGTATTCCTAGCACTAACTAAGCTTGGTGTAATTAGTAGGCATGCGATGAATATTTGGATAAGTGAATGAATGATGAGAACAGCATGGTAAATTTCCCTAGACAAATAGATCAATGGAACAGAATAGAGAGCCCAGAAATAGGCCTACATAAACATAGTCAACTCATCTTGACAGAGGAACAAAGGCAAGCAATGGATGGTCTTTTCTTTTTCTTTTTTTTTTTTTTTTTGAGATGGAGTTTCCCTCTTGTTGCCCAGGCTGGAATGCAATGGCGCAATCTTGGCTCACAGCAACCTCCACCTCCTGGGTTCAAGTGATTCTCTTGCCTCCTCTCGAGTAGCTGGGATTACAGGCATGCACCACTACCCCCAGCCAATTTTGTATTTTTAGTAGAGATGGGGTTTCTCCGTGTTAGTCAGGCTGGTCTGGAACTCCCGACCTCAGGTGATCTGCCCACTGTAGCCTCCCAAAGTGGTGGGATTGCAGGCGTGAGCCACTGCGCCGAGCCAAAGATAATCTTTTTAACAAATAGTGCTAGAACAACCAGACATCCACATGCAAAAATAAATAAATAAAATAAATGTAGACACAGACCTTACACCCTTCCCAGAATCAACTCAACTGGATCAGAGACCTAAATATAAAACACAAAACTATAAAACTCCTAGAAGATAACACGGGAAAAAAATCTAGGATGACCTTGGGTTTGATGATGACTTTTTAGATATGACACCAGACACCAAAAGCATAATCCAGGAAAGGAAGAATCAATCAGCTGCACTTTATCAAAATTAGTTTCTACTCTGTAAGAGACACTGCCAAGAGAGTGAAAAGACAAGCCACAGACTGGGAGAAAATATTTGCAGCAAAAGACTCATCTGATAAAGGACTGCTACCTAAAATAATATGCAAAGAACTTTTAAAACTCAACAATAAGAAAACAACCAATCAATTTAAAAATGGATCAAAGATCTTAACAGACATCTCACCAAAGATGATATGCAGATGGTAACTAAATTTGTGAAAAAATGTTCAACATCATCTGTCATTAGGAAATTGCAAGTTACGATGACAATATTAGGACATACCACCGCACACCTATTAGAGTGGCCAGAATCCAGAACACTGATACCACCAAATGCTGGTGAGGATGTGGAACAACAGGAACTCTCATGCATTGCTGGTGGGAATGCAAAACGGTTCAGCCACTTTGGAAGACAATTTGGCAGTTCCTTACTTACTCATAAGTACATGCTACCAATACAATTCAGCAACTGCATTCCTTGGTATTTGCCCAAAGGAGTTAAAAACTTTTATCTGCTGGGCACGGTGGCTCGTGCCTGTAGTCCCAACACTTTGGGAGGCCGGGGCAGGCAGATCATTTGAGGTTAGGAGTTCAAGATCAGTCTGGCCAACATGGAGAAACCCCGTCTCTACTAAAAACACAAAAATTAGCCAGTCATGGTGGCAGGTGCCTGTAATGCCAGCTACTTGGGAGGCTGAGGCAGCAGAATCGCTTGAACCCAGGAGGCGGAGATTGCAGTGAGCCAGGATCACACCACTGCACTCCAGCCTGGGCGACAGAGGGAGACCCTGTCTGAAAACAAAACAAAACAAAACAAAAAAACTTACATCTACACAAAAACCTGTGCACAGTTATTTATAGCAGGTTTATTAAGAATTGCCAGACTCGGAAGCAACCAAGATGTCCTTCAATATGTGAATGGATAGATAAACTGTGGTACATCCAGACAATGGAATATTATTAGAGCTAAAAAGAAATGAGCTGATGACGCACGACAGGCAAACCTCAAAATTAGGACTTATCCCAGGAGAGTTGTTGGCTTCGCCTAGGAAACAATTCAAGGGTGAGCCAGTGGTGTTAAACAGCTTTTATTGAAGTGGCAGTTTACAGCAGCAGCAAAGGTACTATTCCCTGTGGGTCAGGGGTATCCCATAGGCAGTGTGCCCAGAATAGCAGCTTAGAGGCAGTTCCGTACTACTAGTACAGTATTATTTGTACCCACTTTTAATTATATGCAAATTAAGGGGTGGCTCATGCAGAAATTTCTAGGATGAGGTTGGTAACTTCCAGGTTATCAGGTCATTGCCGTGGAAAGAGGCAGGAACATCTAGGTGTTGCCATGGAAATGGTAAACCAACCATGGCACACTGGTGGGCGTGTCTTAATGGAAAGCTGCTTCTGCCCGAGACCTGTTTTAGCTAGTATTTTTAGTAGAGATGGGGTTTTACCATGTTGGCCAGGCTGCTCTTGAACTCCTGACCTCAAGTGATCTGCCTGGCTCGGCCTCCCAAAGTTCTGGGATTACAGGTGTGAGCCACTGCACCCGGCCTTAAATGTATATTTCTAAGTAAAGGAAGCCAGTCGGAAAGGGCCATGTATAGTATGATTCCAACTATACGACATTCTTAAAAAGGCAAAACTATGGAGACAGTAAAAAGATCAGTGGTTTCCAGGGGTTGGGCAGGGAGGGATGAACAGGCAGAGCACAGAGGATTTTCAGAGCAGACTGATACCTGCTCATCATCAACTGAGGTGTCCCTTCTTCCAGGAAGCCTTCCTTGACCACCAAGCCTAGGTAGTCTGGCTTAGAGATCCTTAGTTTGGACTCCTTGTGCTGACTGCATCACAGCCCTTTGTATTCAATATTTATTTGGCTGGCATACTGTCTTCCCTCCTCCACTAGACTGCCAACTTCACGACGGTAGGGACCCTCATTCACTTTCATATCCCCAGAGCATAGCCGCTTCTGGTGTATTATTAGGTAATCATTACACAGTTGTTGAATAAATGAGTGAGTGAATGCAGAATAAATGAGCTATCTGTGGTGAGTAAAGCACAATTTTTTTTAAATCACTGTGGATCCTAGTGGCCTTTAAGAAAATAACAGAATCAAGTGGCCTTGGGTCCATCCCTCCTTCCTAATAGTGCTAATAACTTTTATATAGTATCTGATGACTTCTTTGTCTTGAAGCCATCAGCCCTGGGAATCAGGCTATTAATAAAAATATTTTTATTTACTATATGCTTTACTGTATGCCAAGCCTTTTGCTAAGTGCTTATTTACATAACCTGTTTTAATGCTCAATCTTGTGAATTAGGAAGTATGATTAGGCCTATTATCCAGAGAAACAAACTGTGGCTCAGAGAGGTTAAGTAACTAGTCCAGAGTCACACAGCTAGTCAGTGGCAGAGCTGGGTTTTGAACCTCATCGCCCTGACTCATGCCCTTTAATTGTCTGAAGAGTAGTCTAATGGTCAATTCCTTTGGGAATTGGAATCAAAGCTGATTGAAGCAGGTTATGTTTATAAGCAGGACTCCAGTGCAGTAAATCTCTGATGAATATTCTCTGATGAATATACTCATGTTCTATTAATAAATATCTTGGCCATCTGCCCCAGGCCTTGTGATGTTTGCATCTTTTCATTAAACTCTCAAGGAGTGACTTGTGTTTGTGCTCTTTTGATCCCTTTCTTCCTCTCTGAGCTGGCACTGAGAGGTCACACCCACTGCCCTCTTTCTCTCCCTGGCAGCACTGATCCCTAGCAGGGGAAGGATGCAGCTCAGCTGTCACTCCCTGCGCCGGCTTTGCCTCCTCTCCCTCCCTCACCCCCTGCCCAGCATTGGCAGCAACCAGCCTCCTCTCCCACCAGTGGCGATTCGGCCACTGTAGCTGTAGAATGATCACACAGGCTCAGAGCAGTAGGTGCATGGCAGGGCAGAGCATCAGCAAGATGCCACAGAAAGTCCCACTCGTGATGCAGTGCCTGAGTCACCACCACCTGGGGCCAGGTGAAGGGGCCAGCTGATAGATACTTGGAATGAGGCATGCAGACAATGTCTCATCTACTGGTTAGCAATTTAGAATGGGTTCTCCCTGAGTTTCTTCCAAAAGCAGTACCCCCTCATTTTTTGGTAAAATTTCTATAAAACAACTAGGTTTTCCTTTCATGTACCTTTTTTTTTTTAACCTCCATGAGCTCATAGTAATTGTAATATTAGTTTTGTTAAAAAGTATGAAGACTAATGGGAGAAGAATCATCTAAAAGTATACCATGCAGAAATAAATTCTAGGCTCTTTATAGGTAACAAGATAATAGTGATAGTTTTGGCTGGGTGCAGTGGCCCACACCTGTAATCCCAGCACTTCGGGAGGCTGAAGTGGGAGGGACGGCATGAGCCCAGCAGGTGAAGGTTGCAGTGAGCTGATATTGGACTACTGCACTCCAGCCTGAGAGACAGAGCAAGAACCTGACTTTAAAAAAAAAAAAAAAAAAAAAAAGTGGTATTTTTAACATTCACTTTTTTCTTTATCTAAAAATTTAGTTTCAGATAACAAATGTTATACCGTAATTCAAATTATGGGTGTTCTTTGCTCAGAAGAAACATTTTGTCACCTTCCTCTGCCTCTAATTACATCTCATCCCCCTCTCATATTTCTCAAAACAGTCATTGTTCCTATGCCAATATGCCATATTCATTATAAAAAGGTTGGACAGCATAGTAGGCCAGAAAGCATTTTTATGACCCTAGCATAAAGCGAACCACTTTTACTTTGGTGGCTGTTGGGAAGAAGGCTGATATTTAAGGTACTGAGTCTATGCCTGCTTCATCTCCATCCTTAATTTCTCCATTTACTTTGTGTGTGTGTGTGTGTGTGTGTGTGTGTGTGTGTGTGTTTTGAATGTGCTGCCTTAATAGAAAAGTGGCTCTGTGTTGTCGTTGGCTTACAGGAATTAGTGTGCTCACCCACTGTGGGTCAAGGACAGCGTATAACAAAGGACCGTGGTCATGTGGCGGACTGTTCTTTTCAAAGAGGCGGTAGTTCCAAGACTCGTGCTCCCTAGGTCACTAAGTTCTTGATGTGTTACATCAATACTTTGGAGAGAGGCCACCCAGAATCTCTTAAAAAGTATTCTAAATAACGCAGAGATATTTTTTCCACAGGAAAAAGCTCAGTAGCTCCACTGTTAGTTTTCTGCCCCACACTGCCCCATGTTGTGACTATTGCACTGGTTTTTCCAGGGTTCACCTTTAGGTTTAATTTCCTGAAATTGATCTGCTTGGTTATGCCGGCTTTATTTTTTACTCTTTTGCAAAGAGGAGAAATGGCAGTGAACAGATGGCATTTTATTAGGTTTTTGCTTCAAAAAAATTAAACAGCAATGTAGGATCTCTGCTAGTTTTCTTACAGGCACCTAATAGGCATCCTCTGGGTCTGTGTCAGAACTGATATTTACCATAGATGAATCACCAAAATGCCAGTGAGCCAGCATTCCCAGTGGGGATTCCAAATTTGCCACACTTGTGGGGCTGTCTAGTTTTGTTTGTTTGTTTTTGAGACAGCGTCTCGCTCTGTTGCCCAGGCTGGAGTACAGTGGCAGCAATCTCAGCTCACTGCAACCTCCTCCTCCCTGGTTCAAGTGATTCTCCTGCCTCAGCCTCCTGAGCAGCTAGGACTACAGGCGCCCGTCACCACGCCCAGCTAATTTTTGTATTTTTAGTAGAGATGGGGGATTTCACCATGTTAGCCAGGCTGGTCTCGAACTCCTCACCTCAAGTGATCCACCTGCCTTGGCCTCCCAAAGTGCTGGGATTACAGGCGTGAGCCACTGCGTCTGGCAAGGGCTGTCGAGTTTTATGGTGGTTCCTACATCCCTCTAAATTCTCACCCTGCTGGAGCCCCTCTGAGAATTGGAGGAGCCAGCTGGAGGGGAGAGAGGGGGCCCCACACCAACTCCACAAGCAGGTGCACCCCCAGCAGGCACAAAGGATTCCAAGGGGAAGTGAATCCGGCCCAGTGTTCGGGGTGAGGTTTGCTTTGTACTACTCTTTTTTAGGAAAATCGGGGTTGCTAGCCCTGAGCACATCACCCTTTGCCAGCCTTTTATCTCACCCTGGGCTCTGTGGCCACTAGCTTCTTAGACAGTTGTTAAGTGTGTGTTATTATTTTACTGTTTAACAGTGAGCTCCTGGGCCCCGGGCCTGACTTCACCAGAAGACCACCTTTTGCCAGTGGTGTTCTGATAACTGAGCCAGAATGAAGTGTTAAGTGGAGCATAATTGTTATTTGCTTTTAATTTCCTGACCTTAGACAAAGAAGGAAAGCACAGTGCTGAAGGGGTGGTGAGTGCTGAAGGAAGTGTGCTGTCTCTGAGTTGGCGTGGGGAGGGCCTTGGGTTCTCCTCCTTTAGACTGAGCCAGTGTGGACTCCAGTATCAGACACACTGGGTCTGAATCCCACCTCTGCCATTCTCTAGCTGTGGACCTCAGTCAATTGACTCAGCCCATCTAAACTTCAGTGTCCCTCGTTGGCAAATGGGGTTAGTAATAGTACTCCACTGCGAGGGTCTTTCTAGGGTTTCAAATGCTCGTTCATCCAATCCCTGGCAGAAAGGACCTACTCAATGCATGGTAATCCATGTCCATTTGTTATTAGCCATGGTTAAAACCTGCTTCTCTCTGGCCAGGTGCAGTGGCTCATGCCTGTAATCCCAGCACCTTGGGAGGTCAAGGCAGGTGGATCACTTGAGGTCAGGAGTTGGAGACCAGCCTGGCCAACATGGCGAAACCCCGTCTCTACTAAAAACACAAAAATTAGCCAAGCATGGTGGTGGCTGCCTGTAATCCCAGCTACTCAGGAGGCTGAGGCAGGAGAATATCTGGAACCCAGGAGGAGGAGGTTGCAGTGAGCTGAGATTGCGCCACTGCACTCCAGCCTGAATGACAGAGTAACACCCTGTCTCAATAAATAAATAAAACCTGCTTCTCAAACTCCCCCTTATCTCTCCCTGTCTCCCAGCATTTTCTCCCCATTTGAGTATCATGGCCTCACAGTATCATGGTCACGTCTTGAGATGGGTTTTGCCCAAGTCTTAGATGACTTTTTGATTATCTTTTTTTTTTTTTTTTTTTTTTTTTGAGGTGGGGTCTCTCTCTGTCACCCAGGCTGGAGTGCAGTAGTGCAATCTCGGCTCACTGCAACCTCTGCCTCCCAGTTTCAAGCAATTCTCCTGCCTCAACCTCCTGAGTAGCTGCGATTACAGGTGTGCACCACCATGCCTGACTAATTTTTGTATTTTTAGTAAAGACAGTTTCACCATGTTGGACAGGCTGGTCTCGATTGCCTGATCTCAAGTGATCCTCCTGCCTTGGCCTCCCAACGTGCTGGGATTACAGGTGTGAGCCACCACGCCTGGCTTGATTATTCCTGATGAATCACTTTACATGGATGATTGATAGCTCCGGGGCATATTCCATTCCACTTCAGGTTTTTCCTCTTATTTCCTTCATCTTGCTCTTGTCTCAACACCCATCCCCCCAGCCTCTCTCAACTTAGAATGTCATGTGGAATACTATTCAGTGAAGGGTTTGGGGGCTTTTTGAAAGAATTGACTGTCCTGGCTGGACATGGTGGCTCACACCTATAATCCTAGCAAATTTGGGAAGCTGAGGCGGGCAGATCGCTTGAGCCCAGGAGTTCTAGACCCACCTGGACAAGATGACAAAAACTCCATCTCTCCAAGAAATACAAAAATTAGCTGGACACGGCGGTGTGCACCTGTACCCCAGCTACTCAGGAGGCAGAGATGGGAGGATTGCTTGAGCCCCAAAGGTTGAGGCTGCAGTGAGCTGTAATCCCATCGCTGCACTCCAGCTTGGGTGACAGAATAAAACCCTGTCTCAAAACAAACAAAAAGAAAGAATTGACTGTCCTTACACCCCATTTGGGTCTCCCTGAAAACTATTCATGCTTCAACTTTTCTACACTTTGTTCTGGCATGACTAATATATAACAACTGGGCATTAAATGTACTATATATAAAATTCCAGATCAGAGAATGGAAACACTTAAAAATAAAAAAATTTTAAAAAAAGGATTGGCTTATGTGGGCTATTTGGAAACCGTTCAGTGGGGCAGTATAATTTTTATTTTCAGAAGCTTATGGATTGCACCCCACCCAAGCTTCCCGCCAGCGTAAGAAGGCTGGCAGAAGACGCCCTGCCAAGTTTCCTTGCAAGTGCAGTAAAGGAGTAATCCTCTGCCCTCTGGTTTTCCTTTCAAAGAAACTAGGGACAGGCAGTGGCCTTGGCTGCCTTGGCCATGAGCTTCCCTGAGCCGGGTAGCTGGTGGTCTAGTGGGGCCGTTGGTGGCAGGTGCAGAAATGGTGCTACACTCACTGTCCCATTGCCCCAGAAAGAACATTTACAAGTCTGAGGAGAGCGCTGGTAATGGTTGCTGAGTTTGGAGGACAGTTATGTTACAGTCTTGGCGGCTTTTTGATGAATGGTCAGATAAAGCTTAACTATAAACCTATCCAGTTTTACACAGAAAGGACATCTTTTTTACATTTAAAGTTGTGTGTGTGTGTGTGTATGGGGGAAAGTGGTGGTGTTATAGCTCTGGAGGAAATTAAACCATAGGAAATAGTAAAAATAAGGTCTCTGTGTTCCCACTGTTGACAATTCACAAGTTAAATGGTGGAATGAGAAGGGATAAAAAGGATTTCAGGGGTGCACTTGAGTGCACACATAGGGGTCAGTCTAGAATCCCAGTGCTGGGAGGACTTGAGAAGCCATAGATTCCACCCCCGTGGTTTATAGAGAAGGGAATGAAATCCCCATCAATTTGGCCTTTGGCCTAAGCCCTGCTTCTAAAAACCCTTTAGAAGTCTGGCTTGTCATCCCAAAGTGCAGTCCACCAGCTTCTGTCAGCTTGGAAGAGACAACATCTCTGCAACTCACTTCCTGGTTGGCAACTGGCAAGAAGGCGGCTTCCCAGTCTTCTGAGAACTGGGTTTCCCTTCTAACTCAGTGGCACCCTCTCTGGGCCCTGGTGGAGAACCACTTAGGAAAGAAGCAGGCTGCTCTCCTCCAGAGTTCCACCCATACCCCTACCATTGACCCTACTCCTACTGCTACCCCTCACCCCTACCCCTCACCCCCACCCCTACCCCCCATCCCCACCCCCACCCCTACCCCATCCCCACCCCCACCCCTACACCCCACCCCTACCCCCACCCCTACCCCCCATTCCCACCCCCACCCCTACCCCCACCCCCATCCTCACCCCCACCCCTACCCTCCACCCCCACCCCCACCTACCACCCCCCATCCCCACCCCTCACCCCTCACCCCCACCTCCCACCCCCCCACCCCCACCCCTCACCCCTCACCCCCACCCCTCACCCCTGACCCCCACCCCTACCCCTCACCCCTACGCCTCACCCTTGCCCCCACCCCTACCCCCATCCCCACCCCACCCCTCACCCCTCACCCCCACCCCTACCCCTCACCCCCACCCCTACCCCTCACCCCCATCCTCACCCCCACCCCTACCCTCCACCCCCACCCCTACCCTCCACCCCCACCCCTACCCTCCACCCCCACCACCACCCCTCTGGGCTAGAGCAGAGCAGAGTGAAAAGTAGCTTAGAGAAGCAAGGATCAGGTGTGCACAAGGTTCCTAACTGCTGATATCCTGGGAGGTGCTGGGAAATTTTCCAGTTTACTGGCAGAGTTACTCTCCTCCCTACATTTCAAAAAGCAGAGAAGGACGTTATCTATTCTCTTTTTTTTGGGAAAAAAAAAAAGTTTTTTTTTTTTTTGGAGACAGAGGCTCACTCTGTTCCCCAGGCTGGGATGCAGTGGCACGTTCTCATCACCGCAACCTCCACCAGGTTCAAGCAATTCTCCCTCACCTCAGCCTCCTGAGTAGCTGGGATTACAGGTGTGCACCACCACGCCCGGCTAATTTTTGTATTTTTAGTAGAGATAGTGTTTCACCATGATGGCCAGGCAGGTCTCAAACTCCTGGCCTCGAGTGATTCACCCGTCTCTGCCTCCCAAAGTGCTGGAATTACAGGCCTGAGCCACCACGGCCAGCCAGGATGCTAACTATTCTTAAAGGATAGGAGTTTGGACTTCTTCGTGAGGCTGACAGAGTCACTGAAGAGTACAAAGCCGGGGCAAGGTGACCAGAGTAAGGGGTGGGGTAAGCCTGGAGGCAGCGGATGGGCAAGGAGGCTGCCGCAGGTCCAGGGGGGCAGGAGAAGATGGCAGCCTGACTGGGGTGGTGGCAGTGAAGGATTTTTGAGATATGTTGGTGGTAAAAGCAGCAAGGCTTGGTGGTTGACGGGAAGTGGATGAGAAGGGAGAGAGCTGATAAGGGTGACTCACAGGTCTCTCCTTGGGCAACCAGGTAGCCATGGTGCTGTACTCAGGAAGGGGTTGGTGGAAGAGGAGGTGGAGGCTTTGAGGAACAAGATAATGAGTCTGAGATTCAAGGGTTGGGCAACCAGAAAGAGAAAAGTTGAGCGATGGAAGATTAGGGTTCTGTGTAGAGATTGAGAAACACTGAGGCTTCAGTACAGTCCGCAGCACATTCGAGTGCAACACTGAGCAGAAATGCTGCTGTTTTAGAAGAGGGAGGCAAAGGATCACTTGATCATGCTCACTGCTCCACACTCCGAGAGTCACTCACAGTCATGGGTACAGGGTGGGGCATGCGGTTCCGTCCGTGGCTTTTACACGGTCCCAAAGCAGTTGTCCCTCTTCCCTCTAATAAAGGAATAAAGGGAAATGTTCCCGCATGCTTTCTTCTCCATCATGACAGAAAGGAAGAATTTTTTCCTAAGGATTTTACTAAATAGAAAAAAATAGATATGCCCTTGCCTGTTTTTCTTTTTTAAACCCCTTTTCCCTAGAATGGTCTTGCCCTGGGCCCGTTATGCTAGAGCTGGGAATTCGTGTGGGAAAGGAACACATCGAGGTGTTAAGAGAATGTAAAAATATTTTCCATCTCTGGTGAGAATTGCTGAGGAATGAGCTGATGTGGGAGACAGAATTTAGAATTGATGTAGAGAAGACTTTCTTACAGAGCGGATTTGGAAGACAAGCTGTGGAACTGCATTCTGCAAAGATCAGAGGGAGTCAGAGAGACAGCTTTTGCCTGTAGAGTTTCATGGGAGGCCTCCAGGGACCCTTGGCAGGAGGTGCCTGGAGACCCATGAAAGGGAAAGTCCTATTTCTGAGTCTTACTTTGAATTTCCTCCTCTTAAACCTCAGGCCCAAACAAAACCCCTTTCCTCTCCAATATCCTAGGTGCTGCCTAGCTCGAGAAAGGACAAGGTGAGCAAAGTTAGAATGTCATTTATTTCAGCAGCTTGAGAAGAGATTGAAACTCTAGTCCCCATTCCGTTTCTGACCCTCAGTGACCTTAGGCAAGCCACTAAACTTTTCAGGCCTCAGTTTGCTCAGCTGTAAGATGGGTGGGAATAGTACCTCCTGCAGTTCAGGGTTGTTAAATGAGATGATGCATGTAAGTGCCTGGCACATAGTAAGCGTTCAATAAAAGTCAGCTGTGGTTGTTACTCATCATGACCATCCTACCTCCCTTGCTGGAAGAACAAATTACTCAATGTAAAAAGTCATTTAAAAGCAAAAGGTACTAGGCAAAAGCTGTGATGCTATCAATTACTATAATTAATAATAGGTTCCTAATTACTTTTGCCACAGTATTAAACGAAGGCCTCTCTGGGTGGGTGATGACGGGGAAAATGGGAACTATTATTAATGGAGCTGACAGCTCCTGTTACTAGCTCCATTGACATATTTCTCTCTGGGAATCCTTTGACAAATCAGCTGAATTTCCTACTCCCTTACCCTAAGCTCTGTAAATTTGATCCACATGTCTCCAGTGTTGTTTCTGTAGATTAACAATGGAGAAAGGAGGAGGAGTCAGGCCTGCACTGGGCTCTCCCAGCTGTTTGGCCTGTCGTGGGTTTCAGCCTGTAGTTGGGGTGGTTTTCCCTTTTGTTTTACTTGTTTTAATGCTTACGGCCAGCTCTTCCCAATGTGTTTGGTTACTCAGCTGTCAGGGACAGTTTCTGCTTTAGGGACTGGGGCTCTGGCAGGGGGTTGTGGGGGAGAGCTCAATCATGAATTCTTCCTCCTCCTCCAACAGAAACAAAGCTTGAAGGAAGTGCTTTGAAGCAATGCTTTGCTAAGTCAGCACTGGATGTGATGAGAGGGGTTGCTGCCATCCAGGAGAGGCAAAGGGAGATGGAGAGGAGGCCTCCACCACCTCAGCCAGGAGGAGAGTGGGGAGGCCTGGGTCAGGGGAAGGTCAAGCTGGGAGGGCAGGACTGACCATCAGCTGAACCTGCAGAACAGTCAGAGAACACACTGAGGTCCTGGGCTGGAGGAAGACTGCTGTGTGCATTTGCTCAAGAAAGAGAAACACATGGGGTTCAGCACAGGGTGTCCATGAGTGAAATGGGCAGTAATAATACAGCCATATTGTCATATGCAGCAGCCACACATAAGGACAGCCATGAGTGAGCTTTGGTGATGTGTTCACTGGACTCTGAGCTCACAGAGGAGTTAAGTACATGCATTGTAGAGCCAGTCCGTCCCAGATTTGAATCCTAGCTCTACCACTTACCTGAGCAAGTTACTCAAAGTCTCTGAATGGCAGTAGCCCAATATCTCAAATGGAAGCCAGTAGTACCCATCACATAGGGTTTTTTGTTTTGTTTTTGTTTTTTTGAGACAGTCTCTGTTGCCAGGCTGGAGTGCAGTGGCGTGAGCTCGGCTCACTGCAAACTCTGCCTCCCGGGTTCAAGCGATGCTCTTGCCTCAGCCTCCCGAGTAGCTGGGATTACAGGTTAATTTTGTATTAAGATGCAAAAATTAGCCACCACAGCTGGCTAATTTTTGTATTTTTAATAAAGATGGAGTTTCTCTATGTTGGCCAGGCTGGTCTCAAACCCCTGACCTCAAGTGATTTACCCACCTCAGCCTCCCAAAGTGCTGGGATTACATGCATGATCCACTGTGCCTGGCCCTTATAGGGTTGTTGAAAGAAGAAATGAGATAATGTAAATGAAGCCTATGTTCCCAGCACAAAGTAAAAATAATAGCAACAGCACTTGGTAGAGCATGTACTCTGAGCCAGGCATTGGTCCAAGCATTGACCCCCAGTTACTCAGTTAATCCTCACGGCAGCCCTGTGAGCTAGGTACTCTAGTTATCTCTAGTTAACAGCTGATGAACTGATGTAGAGTCTAAGTAACCCAACCAAGATCACACCACTGGTTAAGTGACAGCCAGAATTACGAACCCCAACATTCTGCTCCAAAGCCCTGTCTGCTGTACCTGTTGCTGCTGTTGTCCTTGTTACATCACACGCGTTTAGGGACTTCTAACCCAGACTTGGCCACATCCCGGTGCTCTCCAGTCATCTCTAGGGATTTTCAGAGATTTTTCTCCAAAGTGATTAAATTCCTGTGAGTATTTTTCTTTAAAAAAGAAAAAAAAAAAAGGTTTGTGGGTGAGTGTTGGAAAAAGAAGATCTGTCCATCAAAGAAACAGTGGTTACCAAAAGTTGGGAATCCCTCTCTAGGTTCTGACAGCAACTAGAATCTCTGTGGCCACATGCTCTTAAGAGCCAACGTGTAATTTTAAACCAGTCTGATTTCGCTTTTCTGGTGCTTTCTAAGAAGCCACATAGTGAGTTGGAAAAATTTACAGGCTGTCACCCTCTGGAATTGATTCTGACAGTTCTGCTCCACTGCTGTTGAAGTGTTAATGAAAAACATTAATTGGACTTGGCCCGTGGCTAGGACACGTCCCCTTCTTGAAGTGGAGAAGGCAGCATCCCTTTTGAATGGTTGCTCCCAGCATGGGGAAAGGAGAGGACTCAGGGCGGCACTGCCCTTCAGGAAGTCAGGATGGGCATTTACATCTGACTCAGCCATCCCTGAGCTGCATGAAAACCAAGTCAGGTCTCTTTGTCACCCCAGAACCCTAAGTATAGCACAATACCTGGGCTGAGTCAGGCACTCTGTAAATATTCAGCGAGTGAGTGAATGAATGCTTCTATGATCCAGGAGCCCGGGCTGAGTCAGGCACTGTAAATATTCAGCGAGTGAGTGAATGAATGCTTCTATGATCCAGGAGCCCAAGAAGGCCAGTTTCTTGGGTACCTCCAACAAAGGATGGTCTCCACGTGCTTAAAACCACAGCTACGAGTGAGCTACTTCTCATTCTGGCCCCTATAGCACCGTCCACAGTCAAAGTTCTCAAGTCCTCAAGGCTCAGAGAGATTTACCTCCTGAACCTCCCTCTGTCAAGAGCAGGGGTGCAGGGCTGAGCCCTGCCTGCAGCAGGCTGGGGCCCACTGAGATTCCCCTCCTTCCTAAGTGTGACCTGTCTGCCTTCTTTCCCCATAGGTGTCCTCTCCCTCCCCGCGTACTTCAGCCCCTACAACGGCGGGTCCCTGGGCCATGACGAGCGAGCCGATGCCTATGCCCAGCTAGAGCTCCGGACCCTGGAGCAGTCCCTCCTGGCCACCTGCGTGGGCAGCATCTCGGAGCTGAGTAAGTGTGGCCTCAGTGTCTAGCTGGATGGTAGAGCAACAGCGAGGCCCCAGGGTTGGGGGAAGGCAGGGAGAGCTCACCTCCTCCCCCTCCAAGTGCTCTGGCCTCCTCCTCCTCCAAGTGCTCTGGCCTCCTCCTCCTCCAAGTGCCTTGCCTTCCCTGAAAGCTAGATCTTTCTAGGCCAGAGGTTGCAAATACACAAATCTGGATTTCTGGTTTCTCTTGAAAAAACAAATGATCTAGCAACATGGTACCCCATTCCTGCACAGCAGTGACCCACGGGAGCTAAGTTGCAGCAAAGTGGGTGGCGTGTGTTCCCCACTTTGCCACAGACCTGGGTTTCATCCGGGGGAGACTGTTTCATTAATTTCACCTGCCTGGCCCCACAGGCTCTGAATTCACAACTGGTGCTCTTTCTCGAAAGAAAGCACCCCCAAAGCCTCAATATGGTAAAAGGAAGATAACAGTAGAGCTCTGGCTGAAGGCAGGTGTGGCCGGGTGGCATCTCCCAGGACTCAGGACTCTGTGGCACACACTGGGAACTTGATGTGGCTCTTTACTGTTGACAGCTGCTTCCAGGGTGTTAGGAGAGATGAAATCCCGTGCCAGCTCCTGAGCTCCCCCTCTCATTACCCATTTGATTTGAGAAATCTGACTACATCCTCTGCTGCCTTCATTCCCCCTCGCTCTGTTGAGATCACCCAGTGGAGGGCAGTGACACAGCAGGGGTCATAGCACACAGCATGGGCACACCTGGAGTTTCCCTCTGCTCCGGCCTTCTCCATTTGTGATTCCCTCGAGTCTTCTGACCCCTGAACAATAAACGGCAAGCCTCTGTTTCTTCAGGACGCGGCTTCCTCCTTCCCTGCATTCTTCTGCCCCCTCCCCAGACAGGAAATGAAGGTGCCTGGTTCAAGGTCACAGAGCAGAGCTGCAATAGGGCTGGGAGAGAAAGCAGGATTTCTGACTCCCCGTCTCCTGGTGACATTAAGTAGGCAGGGCCAGGATGTTGTTGCCTGGGTCCCCTGTCCCCTGAGGGGCCCCACAGGAAGTGGGTTCTGGTTTCATCTCCATCCCTGAGAAGTGTCTCCTGGACAATGGGCTGTCTTGGGCCCTCGCACAGTCGTGCTTTGGTGGGTTCTCATGCCTGGCAAACAGGGACACAGCCCCTAGTCAATTGGAGAGCACCTTGGTTTTACTTTACACTTGAACATGAAGTGAGTGCCTTCTGTATGCAAGACACCATTGTGAAGCACCATATTCACTTTTTATCTCATTTGTTCCTCAGAACAACTCAGCAAGGTATGTCCTGATGAGAGAACTGAGGCTTAGAGAAGAAAAGTGATTTTCTCCAAGTCACACGGATCAGAGCTAGGGGCTTGACTCTGGACGTGTCTAGGGCTGTTGGCCCCTTGGATAAGACTAGCAGCCCAGCCACCAGCTCCTTGGGGCAGCTGAGATCAAGATCGGGGCTGATCCTTTGCCTCTTCTCATGGCAGCCCCATGCCCATTACAACCCCAGCCCCGCCTAAGGGAGGAGCATTCAGAGGCCTCCCCTAGGGAAGGGCTTGACATCATTCTGCCATTACCATTAGCCAAGGGGCCAAGACCTGTTGGCTCTACCATTTACAACAATCCTGAGTTTTAGTCCGCCCCTTTCACCAACTCCACTGCTACCACCGAGCCCAAGCTGACCATTTATTTTGTTTTGTTTTATTTTTGAGATGGAGTCTCGCGCTGTCATCCAGGCTGGAGTGTGGTGGTGCAATCTTGGCCCACTGCAACCTCCACCTCCAGGGTCAAGAGATTCTCCTGCCTCTACCTCCCTAGTAACTGGGATTATAAGTGTGCACCACCACACCCAGCTAATTTTTGTATTTTTAGTAGAGATGGGGTTTCACCATGTTGGCCAGGCTGGTCTCGAACTCCTGACCTCAAGTCATTCTCCCACTTTGGCCTCCCAAAGTGCTAGAATTATAGGCATGAGCCACTGCACCTAGCCCCAAGCTGCCCATTTAAAGCTAAATGGGGTTGTGTCACTCATCTGCTCGATATCTATCCCCTCTATCCCCCGACAATGGCTTCCCGGCTCACTCGGTAAAATCCAAAATCCTCACTCTGGCCCAGGATCCATGTATGATCTGACTTCATCACTTCATCCTCTGCCTGTGGACTGCACTCCAGCTGCCTGGCCTCCTGGCTAAGGACCCTCCCACTCCAGAGCCTTCACACTGGCTTTCCCTCTGCCTGCAACACTTTCCCCTTGATCCTCAAGTACATTGGTCCTTCACATTTTCAAGCCTCTGCCCAAATGGCACCTTCTCATTCAGGCCTTCCATGAGTACCACACTCTCATTCCACTGTCTTCCCTCTTGTGGCTTTGATTTTATTAAAGCACTGATCACCACTTGACCATGTATTATATATTTACTCACGAATAGTTTATCATCTCTCTCCTCTGACTAGAAGAGTCAGCTTCATGAGATGGGAAACTTTATCTCCTTTGTCCACGGCTGTATCCTCATTGCTTAGAATAGTACCTGGTACAGAGAACAGTATCTGAGGTACAGCATGCACACGTGTGTGTGTGTGTGTGTGTCTGCACATGTGCATGCCTGTGAGTATGCATGTGCATGTGTTAGGAGGAATGAGGTCTATCCCACCAAATCTTTTCTCCTAAAACTCGCCTAGGAGTGGTCCACATCCTGGCCCAGCCACTCCTCAGGGCCAAGGGAAGAAGCCTCCTCACAGCATCTTTTCACAGACCAGAGAACAGGCTGTGTCATGTGCCAAGTTGCCCTGTTCCTGCCTCTGAAACCAGGGCTTTTGCTAACCTGCTGTGGAGGAGGGAGGAGACAGAGGTGGAGGCAGATATTGCAGTTTTTCTCCCTGCAACTAAAGAACTTAATGAGGCTAGTGATACTTGGCACTGAACCCCTTGGACCTCAGAGTGTACCCTGGGTTTACATGCATTAACTCCCTTAGCCTCGCCAACATCAGCCTGCCAGATAGGGTGAGAAGTTTCACTCTTGTATGAGGTCCAGCTTCACACGGAGTTTTGGGACTTGTGCTTTTGCTCTGTCCCTCTCTACCCACAAACATTTTAAAGGGAGAGAATATAAAATAAAACAAAACACTTCTTTTTGAAGGGAGCCAGATGTTCTAGGCCTTATTTTGAAGACTGTGTTGAATTCCAGACTCTCTCCTGTTGTTTTTATTTGATGGTTCATTATGAGAGGTGGAAGGACCAGAGTGAAACCTAGCACCTCTAATCAAGTCTTTAATGGTTAACAACGGGGGAGGACTTGTTTTTCCTTGCCTGGGGGGTGTTTCTGGGCTTCAGACTAAGGTTTCATTGAGTGTAGGATCAATTGATCCTCAAGTTACAAAGAAGTTTCAGAAGAAGCTCTGAGTCCCTGCCATGCTTAAACTGAGAGCCCAGCCTAGCCTGCATCAGGCCTTCTCGAACTAGCCATGGTGATGGACCAGAGATTTTATTCCCCCCACTCTGCTGCAAAATGAAACCTTTATAATGAAAAATCAAAATAAATGTCTAGAAAAAGGAAATAAGACATGTGAAATGCAAGCCCAGTTTTTAAAATTAGTATTAGCTAGACATAAAATTACTGTCAAATTGCTATGTAAGTTTTTTAAAAATTCACCCTTTACTTCTGAAATTAACTTGCTGCAAACCAGTAAGTTTGTGGACCTGTCCCGGTTCACAGACCACACTTTTAGTAGCAGCCATGTGATGGTCAAGAGCATGCGTTTGGGAAGCAGGGACCCCGGTTCAACTCCTGGCTGATTGACTTACTAGTTCTGGAACTGGGACAGGTCATTTAACTCTTGCAAGCTTGCTTCCTTGTCTGTAGAGTGGAAAGACCTCCCTTACAGAGTGGCTGAAAAAGTTAAAGGAAATTTTGTCTATCTTTTCACGTCTATCATGAAGCCTAGAAAATATAAAGCGGCAGGGAGCAAAAATCACCCAAGGAGAAGGTTCAAAGCAAGCCGCTTTTTTTGCCCATAAGTGGGTTGCCATGCAGTGTAAGTTTTTAGACGTCGTGGCCAGAGTTCTGTGCAGCCATTTGTCTTTCTGGTCTGAGAGAAACTGACCATAGCAGGGCTTGGATCGAAGAAGCTGGGGACCTCCATCTCCAGCTGCCTTCATGGTTTTTCTGAACTTTTGGGTTATCTCCTTCTGTTTGGATGGGAGATTCCACTTCTTTCTTGATTTTCTTGTCTACACGAAGCAGGAAGTGCGCTGCCAAAGGGTTCTCCACCAATAACAGTAAAACAACAATAAAAATAATTAAAGATAATGACTTCTACTTTGTTGAGCCTTTGAAATGTTATTTCAACAAGGTTTCTCTTTGATGCTATCACAGACTCTTTGATTTCTCCTCCTTGTGGTCCTGTGGTTCTGCCAAAAGTTATGACATTCAGACCTGGAGAAACGGGAGCCAGGTTTCAACTTATTAGCAGCCAACTTAGCTGTACAACTGGCTGCTGTGAGGCGGGTTCACTGGTGGTTGTGATGCCAGTTTCTACCACCCATGGAGCCCAAGGGCAGGGTTGGGATCTGGCATTTCAGGGTGCAGACTCCTCCTGTCCTGGGAAATGTGGGGCAGAGTTTGACGGCAGGCAGTGGTCCTGGAAGGAAGAGTCCACAGGAGGTGGCCTGTAGGATAGAGGAATAATAATAATAGGACATTAATCATAACAGTGCTATGTTCAGCCCTACCAAGTACTTACTCTGTGCCAAGCATGATATTAAGTGCTTTACATTTATTGTTTCTTTGAGCCCTCAAAATCGGTAGGGTAGCTACTATTTTTTCCATTTTACAGATGAGGAAACTGAGGCTCTGATAACTACATAAGGGATTTCTCTTTCTCTGTAAGGAATCGCCAGGGGTGGGGCTGAAGCTAACCTCCGGGGGAGCCTCCCTGAGTTCTCAAGCCTACGGGAATACGGGCTGGAATTAACAGTAACAGGCCCTGATTTGAGGCCAACTGTGTCTGACTTGAATCAATCTATCAGTTCATCTGGTGATTTTCAAACCTGAGTGGACATTAGAATCACTGAGGGAACTTCTACAAACTAGAGATGCCCAGGTCCAGCCGCAGACCAATGAAATCAGGGTCACAGGGATGGAAACCAGGTGTCAGTAACTCACTGCCCTCAGCCCTCTTGGCCCTAGGGTTTGTCAGGAGCACCCAGGCAGCTGAACTCCAGCGGTGGGGATGAGCAGTCAGGAGTAGGGAGGAGTGAGGAACCAGGGGTGGTGGTGGAGGGGGACAAGGAGGACTTTCCTGGTGAGGATCTCAAACTCCAGGGGTGTCATTTGTCCCTGTCTGGAAGCCAAACACTATCACCGTGGCTGTCATGGGAGAATTTAGCAGCTAATGAGCTCAAATCAAGCCTCAGCAGAAGTTGTATTTTAAAAAGAAATGAATGTGTAAGGTGAATTCTTCATTCTCCAAATATTTGCTGGGCACCTAGTATGTAACAGACCCTGTGCAAGGTTCTGGGACACAACAAAACAGAACACCAGATTCCCAGAAGCAGCATGAAGGTTAATTGAGTAAATGAATGAACTGGTTCTGCCATGCATTTCATGGCACTTCACTGGCCAAATTAAAACCTGTTCACTTCTTCCACCTTAGGGTTAGCCATGCCCATCTGTGGAGGGGCTCTCTCTAAGGAATCACCAGGGGTGAGGCTGAAGCTGACCCCAAAGGAGCCGCTTTTCTTAGAGCGGAGGTGCCTGCAGGTGCCAGGGCTCCTTCAGCCCATCCTTTCTCAGCATTGTGGCCTCACACAATGATGAGCCGTTTCCTGTCTGGGGCTGGTGAGATATTGAAAATACTTGAGTAGAAACACACCACAGGATATGGGGACCTAAGGATCCCACAGACTCCAGCAGGGCAGGGTGCAGCCCAGCTCACAGTGAAGTCCATGGACTTTGGAGTCGAACAGACATGAATTCAAGTCTAGACGCTACCATTTTCTAGCCACGCAGCCATGGCTAGTTAACTCAACCTGCGGGCTCTGAGGTGTCCCTGTGGCCAGGAGAATGAATACATGGGGTCAGGAAATGTTTATCAGATAAGCCTCAAGTTCTTTTTTTTTTTTTTCTTTGAGACAAAGTCTCACTCTGTCACCCAGTCACCCAGACTGGAGTGTGGTGGCACGATCTCTGCTCACTGCCACCTCCGCCTCCTGGGTTAAAGCGATTCTCCTGCCTCAGCGTCCTGAGTAGCTGGGACTACAGGCTCCTGCCACTACCCCTGACTATTTTTTGTATTTTAAGTAGAGACAGGGTTTCACCATGTTGGCCGGGCTGGTCTCGAACTCCTGACCTCAAGTGATCCGCCTGCCTCGGCCTCCCCAAGTGCTTGGGATTACAGGCGTGAGCCACTGTGCCCAGCCATAAGCCTCAAGTTCTTCATCTGTAAAATGGGAATAACACCCCCTAGCACTGTAAGGATCAAATTAAATCATATTTCTGGGGAATTGCATACGTTGTACATAGTGAGTCCTTAACAGGTGATGATGGTGGTGTTGGTGGTTGTAATTGGTGCTGAGACAGAGGGACCTTCTCCGCTGAAATACTTTGGGTTTTGTACAAGACAGTGCAGGGAAGAATTGCCACAGAGCCTGGCCCTGGCTGGTAGAGGCTGGGAAAAGAGACCCAGAGAGATTCCCTCAGTCAAAGATCTGGGGTGAGGCCCTTGGGGGTGGTGGAGAGAGTGGGGATGTCGAAAAAGAAACCAAATTACCCTAAGTTCCGGAGGAGACAGGCCCTGCCAAGTATTTAATTCAGCAAGAGTGAAATGAAAGGGAAATGAAATTGGTATTGTGCATCTAGGTGACAGTTTCCACCTCCGCCTGTTGGCTGCGGGGCAAACAGTAATTATGCACTAAGGCAAGGGAGCTTCAGCTAGGAACATCCTTGGAAGAATGCAGGCTGTGAACTCAGACTTTGTCTTCTTTTTTTCTCTCCCTCCCCTCTGCCCTCCCTGCCCCCCACCAGGTGACTTGGTCTCCCGTGCCATGCACCACATGCAGGGGCGCCACCCCCTGTGCCCGGGCGCCAGCCCCGCCCGCCAGGCCCGCCAGCCGCCACAGCCCATCACTTGGTCCCCCGACGCCCTCCACACTCTCTACTACTTCCTGCGGTGTCCACAGATGGAGTCCATGGAGAACCCCAACCTGGACCCCCCGAGAATGACTCTGAACAATGAACGGTAGGGATCTTCCTTGGGCTGAGCACCTGGTGGGACGTGCTCCCAAACGTGCATTGACCGACTGACTGACACTGACTGACGACTGACCGACAGGGCGAGAAAGGGGCCCTGGAGCTGTGCTGTGCCTGTGAGGAGGTGGCCCGGGAATTCCGATGGATGAAGGCCTGCACTGGTGTGCAGTGGGATTTTTTTTTCTCTGAGCTGATGCAGCATGGGGCCACTGAGGCTCGGAACATGTGCTTCAGCCTCTATGCCCAGTCTGGCATGAGCTCACTGGGCTCTCTGAAATTCAGCTGCCTTGTTATAAAATGAGATAGTCACACCCACCTAGAAAGGTTAGTGCTGAGAAAAAGCACGTGGGATGGGGGCTGGGTGGGAACTGGCCCTTGGCCAGTGGTAGATGTCACCTCTTTTCATGGAGTTATCCCATTCAAAAGTGATCAAATGATCATTGCTGCCATCATTGTTATGAGGGGTCTTGGGTGTGTTTTGCCCCATCCATTCATTTAACAGAAGAGACCATCATGGCCCTGGCAGCTCTCTGATCTCCAGCAGGTTAGTGGTTGAATAGCCCCTGGACTCAAGCCTGTGGGCTCCTAGTCAGGGACTTTCACTAGAGGGTCCCAACACTTTCCTAGCTGGGAGCAGGGCTGCAAAGAACAGATGTGCAGGTTGTGTACTGCACAACGGAACCCAGTGAGGGGCATGAGTAGGGGATGCACGTGGGGCCATGTCAGCCTGAGGACAGGATACCTTTTCTTTTTTTTTTTGAGACGGAGTCTTGCTCTGTCACCCAGGCTGGAGTGCAGTGGCACGATCTCCGCTCACTGCAACCTCCGCCTCCCAGGTTCATGTCATTGTCCTGCCTCAGCCTCCAGAGTAGCTGGGACTACAGGCGCCCGCCACCACGCCTGGCTAATTTTTTTGTATTTTTGGTAGAGACGGGGTTTCACTGTGTTAGCAAGGATGGTCTCGATCTCCTGATCTCGTGATCTGCCCGCCTTGGCCTCCCAAAGTGCTGGGATTACAGGCATGAGCCACCGCACCCGGTCTTAGGATACCTTTTCTAATGCGTTTTCTCCGAGGGCTGCCTTTTGAAATTTTCTACCTGGAAAATATGCTTTTTTATAACTTGCCCCAAACATTGTATGTGCTGGCATGAGCCTTACATGGAGGCCACTGCTTGGCCACTTAAGGTAAGGTCTGTCCATGGGCTCAAGAGTTGTGTGTTTGAGGGTCCAGGAAGCGGGAAAGGCTTGCACTCGGTTTGGGAAGCCCCATCCGCACACATTTCACCACACAGTGAGGCCCAGGAAAGGCAGAGCCCACGGGACTCGGTGCCCCACCTGGAGGGAGACGATCTGAGACCTCAATATTGGAAGTCCTGGGGGCTCTGCAGTCCCCTTGCCCGGCTGCCCGCTGTCTTTGGGGGGCATTGAGTCTCATCAGCTCTGTGATCCACAGCTGACTCCACAGCCAGGTCTGCTTCCTCAGTGCCCCAGAAAACAAAGGCACTAAGGTGGTTTTACTGAGTGTTTACTGTGTGCTAGGCACCGTGCTGAGCACTTCACAGGCGGATACTCACTTAATTCACATACTACCAAGAAACAGGTGTTCTTCAGAGCCCCATTTACAGATGAGTAAGTGGAGGCATGGAGAGACTAACTGGCCCCACGACACAGGCTGTGC
Source organism: Symphalangus syndactylus (assembly GCF_028878055.3). Taxonomy (NCBI): domain Eukaryota; kingdom Metazoa; phylum Chordata; class Mammalia; order Primates; family Hylobatidae; genus Symphalangus; species Symphalangus syndactylus. Next base: position 22,101,790 of record NC_072428.2, read on the forward strand.
CCCTTATAACCACCACACTGTACCTCCTGTCACTAAGAGGAATGTAAAACAGCAGTGGCCCAGTACACGCGTAGTAGGGTCCCAGTAAATGGTACCATTGCTGTTATCAGTACTAGTATCCTTATGTCATCATTGTTTTACTTCTCTGGGAGTTGGAGGACAAATGCAAGTCTGAGGAGGGCCACCCTGGGCCTGACACAGCAAGAAGGCTGCAGGTGGAGCCCTGGGCAGCCTGAAAGACTCCTTTGGTGGGAGCTGGGGCCAAAGCACAGGCCCTAAGCCCCAGCTGTTCCTGCTTTGTGGAAAAGTGTTGTGGTTGAAGGAGTTAACTGGGAAGGAAAAAGGGCAAGGAAGACATCTGGGAGGAGGAGGCAGGAGGCTTGCTTGCTATTTGGTAAGGTGCTGGGCTGAGGCCGGGTCACCCACGCAAAGGTGACTGGGAGAACAGGAGCCTTCTTCGGCCTGTTGCCCTGGCTGCTGGGCCCTCAGGCTGTCATGGCTATAGGCCCAGGGGCAGGCATTCCTCTGCTGGCACTTTCTTCCGCCCCCCCCGGGCATCTTTGTCATGTCCTGTGGCTTCCCCCCCAGGAGGGTCCCCAGCCCCCTGTACTCTAACACACAGCATCAGGGTTTCTTCCTGATCTGAGCTGCACAGCCCTATGTGGTTATAACAGCTGAACTTGCATGGTAATAGACACACGTGCATGTGTTTACGTAGCCATTTATTTAAAAACCGCACTATCTGTAGCAAAAATAAATTGGTAGCAAAGATATTTTTCCATGAATCATTTCAAATGAATATCAGACACATGGGGAATTGGAACCCCCATTAGGAAAAAAAAAAAAAGGGAACCAAAATTTTTAAGTTTTGACACGGAAAGGAGGATACCCTAAAAATAACTGAGGGAGCCGACAGCCCGACGGCTCCCTGGTGGCCTGGCCCCTGTCGCTGAGCAGATCTGCTGCCCTCTGGCTCACTGACAGGGAAGGCCCTGGAGGCTGTGGGGATCCTTCCTGGGAGCATTGAGCTCACAGTATTACTGCAGGCTGGGCTGGGCCAATGTCCCATCAAGGCCCCAGCACGCTGATACCCTCACCAGAGCTCTGAGGAAAACCTCTCCTGATGCAAATAGTAGCTGAGTTTGCTAGGGTTCCAGAGTGACAGAGCTTTGCTTTTGTGAATTTGGGAATGTGTGCTGTCTGTCTGTCTCTTGCTCCACTTCATCCTCTTGAAGCCCCCTTCTGTGTCCCACCTGGAACCATGGAGGACTGAGTTCACCCAGCCAGGATTGGACGGAGCCCCTGATTTCAAGGTGACCGTGGTTGTCTGGCTGTAGAGGCTGTCTGTTTGGGGACTGGTGGCTCTGTGGGTTTGTTTGGGATTTAGTGACCTCCTTTACTGCCTTGCACACATGGGAGAAGGAGCTCAGTTTGGTGATATGGGTTTGGGAGCATGACACCATTGATGGAACCACTCAAGTCTGTACTCATATTTCTGCTTTAAAGAAAGGTACCCTGATTCCTTCAATTAGGGGCTATGTCTGACCACATCCATGGCAACAAAGGGAAGGGACCTGTGTTCATTTCTTTTGTGTGGAGCTCACTGTGGCGTTCCCTGCTAAGCCACCTGCTGCTGCTGCAGTGTTCGCTGGGGACTTCACATCTTTCCATAAGGGGCCTTCTCCCCAGAGCTCTCTGCTCTGGTTTGGGAGGAGAGACAATGGGAGGAGGGAGTGGCAGAAGTAGCAGGAACTCCGAGTGGTGAGCGGGCAGTTTTGCAGGGAATGAGAAGCCTCTAACCTCCTTTCATCTACTGCTGCAGTGAGCCTGGTGCATCAAGAAACAGTACAGGCTTTGGGGCAGAGGCCTGGGCTCAGAGGGCCCTTCCATGCCTCAGGCTCCTCACCTGTAAAATGGCGCTAAGTAATTCTATCCAGTAGGACAAAGTGAGATAACATACACCCTTCCTTTAAAGCCCATTTCTAGCTACTTCTAGGCCCAAAGAACATCAGCAAGTTTGGTGCTATCATTACCTCCATCTCACAAGTGAGGACAAGAGGCCGCGGGGTACCTGGCTGATAAGGGGCAAGGCCGGGATTCAAACCTGAGGTCTCTCTCACCTCAAGGCCCTTGCCTTTCCCTCTGCCAGGCTGTGGCTTTCCCAGCTGGCTGCTGAGACCTGATCCTACAGCTCTGAGGCATGCTGGGTGGGCCCTGGCCTTTGGGGCCACCTTCTCTGGGGCCATTCCAGCCCCACCCCCTCACTATCCTGGGAAAGCTCTGCAGCTGGAGCCTCCCTGCACCCTCCCAGGATGCCTTTCTCACTGGCAGCTTTGCATCCCAGGCACCAGCCAGGCACCAGGCAGGGTCTAAAACACAGAATTAGTCACAGCTGCTGCCCTGCAGGGTGTGTCATCACCCGAGATCAAGCTCAGAAAGTGAAAGAGCCTCCTGTCAGGGATCCAGGTTGCCCAGGGAGATCGGGAGCCTCCTTCCTCTGAGGTCTAGAGGAGAATGGACAACCATCTGGTTAGACGTGGCCCTTGCTGGTTGTGCCTGGGGGCAGAGGGATGGGCTAGCTGGAACAGAATCTTTGGCAGAGGATATACCTCCTCAGCCATCACCCTCCTGGGGAATGAGAGGTCTGGGGCAGTAAGGATAAAGACTACGCAGACACGTGGGAAGGCAGGAGGGCCGCCAGCTTGCCAGCAAATTGCTGGAAGGCAGCGTCATCAAGTAGAGGAGACAGAGGGAGATATGCAGTCAGAGGTGCAGAGGGCCTGAGGTCGACAGGAGGTGACCATTTCTCCGCATCGGAACCTGGGCTGCCGGAGGGCTTGGGGTCCCCCAGGCACCCTTCCAGACTGCATCTACTGTGAGCAGCAGCAAAGAAGCCAGACCCTTGAGGAGTGGCCAGGCAGAGAGAGTGGGAATGGCAGAGGGCCACTGGTCCACAGAGCGGTCCGCTTGCTAAGCCTCAGATCCTGGCCTCTTGCCTCGTTCTCCCAGCCCTGCACAGCACATCTCCACCTCTGTGGAGGGAGGCACACTCAGAAGGCTTGGAGCCTGCTGGTATCCAGGACATGAAAACAGGAGGAGTGTGGAACCCTTCCCAGAGTTCTGATTTGGGGTCAGGCCTAGAAACCTCTGGTGTCATGACTTCATGGCCAGCCAGAATCGCCCCATCTGAGGAGGGCCCGGCTATTCAAAGGCGTGCATTTGAGATCTACCTTGCCACTTTTTATAACCTTCAACCAGTCATTTAACCTCTTCAAGGCTCTTAATCCTCTGTAAGGTATGCGGACCCAATGAGTTAACATATTTCTGGGGTTTTCTTGGAAACAGGGTCTTGCTCTGTCCCCCAGGCTGGAGTGCAGTGGCACAATCTCAGCTCACTGCCTCCTTGACGTCCTGGGCTCAAGCAATCCTCCCACCTCAGCCTCCCAGGTAGCTGGGACCACAGATGTGCCCCACCACACCTGGCTAACTTTTTAAAAATTTTCGTAGAAATGGGATCTCACCATGTTACCCAGGTTGGTCTCAAAATCCTGGGCTCAAGCAACCCTCCTGCCTTGGCCTCCCAAAGTGCTGGGATTATAGCCATAAGCCACTGCACCTGCTCACTAAATCCTTTTAGAACAGGGCCTAGGACACACTGAGTATCTGTTCTTACGATTATCAGCACGATGGTTTGTATCAGGCAGGGGAGCAGCATATACAGAGTCCAAGTGGCTAGAGGAAGCAAGGCACCCCGGAGAGATGGGCGACGGGGAGGAGCAGAGCAAGGGAACATGGGCACCATGGTGCAGGATGGAGCACAGAAGTGGACGGACCTTGTGGGCCAAGACACACAGGGCTGAGCTTGTGGCTGAGAAGGTCCTGCCCCCATTGGTCCAGCTATTTGTGATTTGCTGGGTTTTATTTGTCCTTCTTCCCACACTTCCCTTCTTGGGGCCTGAACCCTTCTAAGAATAAGGGCAGAAGAGGGTCCAGGAAGCCCCTCCCATGCTGCTTGCCTTGATGCTCCTATAAAGGTCTGCCCTGGAGAAGTCTGATATGTAGTTCTGCACCCCCAGACGGGTTCAGGAGAGATGAGACCAGGGTGCTGATGTGATACTAATCTTGCTCTCCAACTCACATAGAGCTCTTTTTGCTAGGGCTACCAGGACCTGCTCAGAGGTTGAAGCTCTTGTCCAGGTGAGATCCTGGCAGACGATAAACGTGTGTCCGGCCCAGCTCTTGGCTTCCCTGTTCCATATCAGGCTAGACAGAATTTCAAAGAGCTGGAGCCAGCGACCGTGTCAGTGCTCTGGGTTCCAGCCACTTTGTTGGAAATGCACACCTGGGGCTTTTTTTTTCTTTGAGACTGGCTGACTCTGTCACCCAGGCTGGAATGCAGTGGCGCAGTCATGGCTCACTGCAGCCTTGAACTCCTGGGTGCAAGTGATCCTCCCACCTCAGCCTCCCAAGTAGCTGGGACTATAGGTGCATGCCACCATGCCACCTGGGGCTTCTGATGGTGACCAAGGGGAGGAGGGTGCCATGAGCCTCTTGGGTCACCCCAGAGGTGTTATCTCGGCTACCTTCTAGGAGTATGACCATGTCAACTCATCTTCCTGGGCCTCAGTTTCCTCATCAGTAAAATGGTGAAGATAGTAGTATGGCTCCTACGGTTAAATGAGATAATACAGTAAAGCACTTAGCTCGATGCTAGGCACATCAAAAGTGCTTATTAAATGGTGTCTCCTCCTCATTATAATGGCCATAAACACATTTAGATGGCATGTTTGACACTCAGAGCGGGCTCTGTTTATTGAGGTAGCATGATACTTCCTAAAATGTGATTCTCAAGTGATATCTGGGTCAGTAATACTACTACTAATACAGTTACTAATACTACTACTGATGATATTACTACTAATTAACCACTACCACTATGACTAATAATAATACAATTACTAAGATTACTGCTACTACCAGCATTACCACTACTGCTAGTTACAGCGAGCATTATAGAGCACACATTCACAGACAGATACCGTCTTAAGTGCTTGACTTACTAACTCCTATTTCTCCCTGGACCCCTGTGGATCCATGGAGAAGGGCTCTAGGAGAATGATAAAGAGTGGCTTATGAGTCTCCAGCCTGATGAGGGAGACAAAAGCAAGACGGAAGTAAACAAATGAGCAAAACCCACCAGACAGTGCAGGGGGAAGCTCAGGTACGTGATGGTGCACGAGGTCAGCCCTCAGGCTCTGAAGCCTGCCTGGATTCCAATCCCAGCCCTGCCACTCACGAGCTGGGTGGCCTCAGACATGTCATTTACCCTCTGTGTCTCAGTCTCTTTTTTTTTTTTTTTTTTTTTTTGGCAGCGGGGCAGGGGTGGGGCAGGGGCCGGATGGAGTCACCCTCTGTTACCCAGGCTGGAGTGCAGTGGCGCGATCTTGACTCACTGCAGCCTCCACCTCCCAGGTTCAAGCGATTCTCCTGCCTCAGCCTCTCGAGTAGCTGGGATTATAGGCACGTGCCACCATGCCTGGCTAATTTTTGTATTTTTACTAGAGACAGGGTTTTGCCATGTTGGCCAGGCTGGTCTCGAACTCCTATCCTTAAGTGATCCGCCTTCCTAGGCCTCCCAAAGTGCTGGGATTACAGGCATGAGCCACTGCGCCCAGCCCAGTCTCTTCTTAATAGGGGATTAATAGTGCCAACTTCATAGGGGTGTTGTGGGGATCAAGTGAGTTAATATACATAAGGCACTTCGCATAGTGCCTGGTACACAGTAAGAAGCAGCAGCAGCAGCATCACATTTAAGAGGATTCTGAGAAGGCTGGAGTAGGTGGGGGACATGTCGGAGCAGACCTGGGATTTTTAACTGGGCCTTAAAGGACAGCCACAGAAGATTGGGAGAGGTGAATGGCTTGGGCAGCAAGAGTCATAGAAGGACTTTTGTTGTTTCAGAGCGCGAATTTTATAACAGAAATGGACCTACACTTTAAAAACAGAAAAATTAGTTGAGTGGTTGTTGTTGTTGAGACAGGGTCTCACTCTGTCATCCAGAGTGGGATGCAGTGGCGTGATCACGGCTCACTACAACATCGACCTCCTGGGCTCAGGCAATCCTCCCACCTCCGCCTCCTGAGTAGCTGGGACTGTAGGCCCACTCTGCCATGCCTGGCTAATTTTTTTATTTTTTGTAGAAACGGGGTTTCGCTGTGTCACCCAGACTGGTCTTGAATTCCCGGAGTCAAGGGATCTGCCTGCGTCAGCCTCCCAAAGTGCTGGTGTTACAGGCGTGAGCCACGGTGCCCAGCATTTTTTATTATATATATATTTATTTTATTTTCTCTTTTCTTTTCTTTTGGCTAGCCAAGTGAAACAGTGGGAGTGGAGAAGGAACAAGGAAGTCTGTAACTGGTTGTGATCGATCAATTGTAGAAACCACAGCACTCAGACCAGCAGTTGGTTTTTTAAGTCATCGCCGATTGTTGTTTATCTAGGCAAATGCTTCAAGGTCAAGCTGTAGGTCAGTGGTTTCCCAGTGGAAAAAGAAGTGCATCCTCTGAGCCGCTGTGGGATGAGGATCAAACCCCAGCTCTTTTCTTCTGGCTCTATAATCCAAGCAAATCACCTTACCTCTCAGAGTCTCCGTTTCCTCCTGCAGAAGGTAGAGATCTGAACTGTGCCTGCTTCCTAAGGTGGGGAAATGCCCTGATCCGAGTGAGGTACCACATCGAGGCACCTCTTTGTTCCATTCCAGATGCAGCAGGGAGAATGTTTCCCTCAGACAGCACTTTACATAAAGAAGACATGCCCACAGATAGGCTGTGTGTTCAGTCGGAAGAAGTGGGCTCGTTAATCTTTTGCTCAGCTTGCGAAAGTGTTTTCTTATCAAATAATAGAGATGATGGCAGTGGTAGCTTTATGCTACTGACTTCTGAGTTCCTTAAATACCATTTCAAGAAGATTTGCAATGTTAAGCTCTTTTCTTTCCTTTCCTCTCCCCCTTTTTGTGCATTAAATTTCCATCTGTTTACCCAAAATGGAAGTAAATGAAATAAGAATAGCTATTGGGTGAATTAAGTACTTGTTTCCGTGTATTCCCCAGGCTGGCACATCCACTAGCCTCTGAAGGGACTTGTTCACAGTCTACAGTGCACACAGGGAGCTTCCTTTCCACTGCCAGGAACCTCCCTCACTGTACCCTCTTTGTTTCCTTCAGAGCACCTTCCTCTATCTGAAGTCACCTTGCTCATGTCTGTTCCCTCCCCACTCCTCCGGAATGTAAGTGCCCTCGGTCTGCCCTGTTCCTGCCGTGTCCTCAGCACAGTCCCAGGCATGTATAGTAGGCAGTTAAATATTTTGTTACGTTAATGAAATAGGTGGTAGAACCTAATGGTTGGGTTCTTCGGAGTTAAAAAGGCCATGATATGGGGTCCCGGCTCTGCCGTTTACTAGCCGTGTGACTTTGGGCAAGTTATGTGATTTGCCAAGTCTCGGTTTCCGTTGCTTGAAATAGAAAATGACTTGAAATATTTCCAGAATTTTTTGTGAGGGGCGAATAAGGTAGCTACATGTTAAGGATGTGGCAGAGAGTAAGGTGTTTGTGCATGGCAGCTGCTATTATCTGAATAATCAGTTACCATAAGCCTGCATGAAGGCCAAAAGACCACGTTGTGTTCGATGAACAAGAATCCAAAAACATTTGTAACAACAAAAATCATATCTTCTCAGCATGCATGTCTTCTCTCCTTCTCATCCATCCCTCCCTCCCTCAGTCCCTGCTCTTCAGTCCATCTTAACTCAGCCCTCACAGTAGCTGGGAGCCAGGTGAGTGAGAAAGATGAGAGGCTCACACCTGTAATCCTAGCACTTTGGGAGGCCGAGGTGGGAGGATCACTTTAGGAGTTCAAGACAAGCCTGGGCAAAATAGTGAGACCCCATCTCTATAAAATAAAAATTAGCCGGGCATGGTGGTGCATACCTGTAGTCCTAGCTACTCAGGAGGCTGAGTGGGAGAATCTCTTGAGCCCAAGAGTTCGAGACAGCTGTGAGCTATGATCTCACCACTGCACTCAGCCTGGGTGACAGAGCAACACCCCATCTCACCAAAAAAATAACAAGGCAAAGAAGATAAGGTAGACAGGAAGACCACATCACAGATGGCTTGTTAAATGAGGCCCATTTTGGACAGGGACATCTACAAAATTTAGCCTTATCACAACCTACCCAAGGATTTCAAAGAACTCTACAAACTGGATTCCATTTACCTATGGGATCAAAGACGAAGCCGACTGTCAGTCACTCTTTAAAGTTGGTGATGTCCCTGGCCCCACGCCTGCTGGTTTAGCCATAATGCCTATGTGCAATGACTGTGGTTGCTGAAGGTTAAACTTGGAAGAGACCTGATCTATCTTTACATGGGCTGGAAGCATCTAGACAAAGTTTTACAGTTTACGGAGCTTGTTTAGTACACAGCTCTCTAACAGGCCTTTACAGTAGCTCTTGGAGGAAACTATTACATTCCCGTTTATAGGGAGCAGACTGAGGCCTTGAGGAGGTCCGAGGCATGCCCACCATCACAGCTGGTAAGAGACAGATCTCAGCTCAGGAATGGAGGTCGGTTGTGATAATAATAATGCAGTGAATTCACATTGCTCAGAGCGGTAAATCCCTTCCCCTCCCAGGAGGGGAGAGGGTGAGACCCCGGAGCCGGGGATCTCGATCAGCACCTCCTTTTCCCAGAGCGGTGTGGGCAGCTTGCTCTCAGCTACTTGGGGCCTCTTTCTCGGCATTGGCTGGCTCTGGGAGGCCGGCCTGGGGGTGGGCGTCTGCCCAGCATCCGAGAAGGAGCGAGCCAGGGATTCGGGGCAGGAAGTGTCAGTGCCACATAACAGGGATAGAGACAGGACAGGATCCTGGCCTGGCCTCTGACAAGCACCCCCCAGGGCTGGCTGTTGCATGGGACTTCCTGTCCCATTGTTGGACCCACCGGTCCTCACAGAAAAGAAGACTGGGAACTGCCGGGCCCAGGGAGCTTCATTCATTTGGAGTGTTTTTGTAACATGGGCAGCAACAATCCCCTTTGTCTGCAGTCTTGCCAGGATTCTCAATGCAGGGAATTCCCAACTCTAAAGGGAATTGATTTTGCTTTCTTAAAGAAGCCTGCTTCCGAGGCGAAGCTGGAGAGCATTCAGACCCTCAGGATGGGGGGAGGACAGGAGCTGGGTGGAATCTGGAGCCAAGCCCGACTGGTTCCTGGCGTGCTCTCACTTGCCTGCCAGGCAGCTCTTGGGATTTCTGTCCTTTTGCAAGACAGCCGCCCTGACAGCTGTCTGTGACTTGCCCCTCCCTACTTTCACTGCTTTAATATTTGTGGATTTGGGGGGAAAGGGCTCTTAAGGGACCTGGGGTGCACCCTCTGAGGCACTGGAGCCCAGCCTTCTGTTCCCGGCCAAGTTCAGGGCCTGACGAGGCTGCGAGAGCAAAAGCTGGAGGTTGGGCAGAGCGGTGCTGTGGGCCCCAAGGCGAGCCTTTCTCCATCACGCCTCCTCCCAGCTTTCCACCCACCAGGGCTCAGAGCATTTCATGCCTGCAGTTTGGTATCCTGAAAGACCCCCAGGGTGGTTTGGGGGTTTTTGTTGTTGTTTATAATTGACACATAATAACTGTTTATGTTTATGGAGTACAATATGATGGTGAAATACATGTATACATCCTATAATGATCAAATCAGGGTCCTTAGCGTGTCCATCGCCTCAAACCTTCATCAGTGCTTTATGGTGGTAACTTTCAAGATCTTCTTTTCTAGCTGTCTTGAAACATATAATACATTATTATTAACTATAGTCATCATACTGTGTAAGGGAATACCAGGACTTATTTTTCCAGTCTAACTATAACTTGTACCTGTTGACCCCCCTCTTTCCCCCAACCCCACTCCAGCCTCCAGTGACCATTCAGAATGGTTGGGGTTTTTTAGAGCCAGACTGATCACCATTGTCTAGCTATGTCGCCTTGGACATGTGACCTACCCTCTCAAAGGCTGTTTCTGCATTTGTAAAATGCAGACTAATAAGTATATCTCCCTTGCAGGGTGGCTGTTTCAGAAGTAACATATGCAATCTCACACCCACCTGGCACACAGTAGGCCCTCAGCACATCTCAGGAAGGTGGCTTTGCTGCTCAGAAGCCAATGCCAGCCTTCCCTGCAGCTGCCCTTGGGATGTGGATGCACAAAGCAGGGTCAGGCCCTGTCCTCTGAGCTTGCACCGTCTCTTCCTCTCTCTCTCTGGCTGGGCTGGAGTGTACCACCCCTCCATGACCCCCATCCCATCAACAGCTCAGGTCAAAACGCTGCTTGCCAGTCAAGAATTTCACTCTCATATCAGGCTTCAGGAGCCCTCATGCCTCTGCTTCTTCCTAGAAGTTTCTAGAAACTCTTCAGCTGACAGTCTGAATGGGTCATCTTTCTGCCTTATACTGTGAGAGTTGGGGAAGGTGAGTGCTGTGTGATTACAGTTAGCTGAATCCAAACAGGATTACCTATCCCAAGAGCCTAAACAAAAGTCCCCCAACCCTGGCCCGCAGCTCAGCAGATAGGATAAACCTCGGGGTCCTCCCAGGTCTGCTTTCTTGGCAGAGGCCGATGGGTGGTGGCAGGTGCCCTCGGGAGGGAGGGATGTTGGAGCAGGTTGGAGGTCCCCACCCGTCTGGCTTCCATGTGGTGAAAGAGCTCGTGGTCTCTGGTGAGCCACCACAAACACCGCTCATGGGAGAAGAAAGTGGGTCCCTGGCACATGGCTGCAGTGAGCCCCACGGGTGGGGTGTAGCCAGTAGGCCTGGGAGCTGCTTCCCAGTGAGGTGGAGAGATGCCGGCTTTCACACCTGCCACCCAAGGGTGTGGGAAGCACTGAGACCCCGGCCTGCTGGACCAGCTGCCTGTCCTTGTGCTGGGGCAGCCATGCTGGGGAGTTCTGGCCTGAGAAATGAGGCAGATGTCCTGGCCTTGCAGGGCTAGGAGCCCTCCCTGCCGTGTGGGAAAGCGAGGAGGGATGGAGGCCCACGCGCAGTCTCTGCTGGAATCTGTACCATCTCACCCACACGAGATGCTGCCCTGGAACCAGGCCTGGTTCCCAAGGACAGACGGCTGTGTACCCTCCACTGAGGCTCAGACACAGTAACATCTGCAGAACCACAGCCACCTTTTCCTATTCCTGGTGACAGCTCCATCCCTACATCCTAGCTGCCTTCCCAGAAGCCGCCTTGGCCCCGGGCTGCCGTGCTTCCCCTAAGAAGTTGTTGCATTTGGAACACTCTCCTGTGAAATAGCTGTCTTTTTACTGGGGAATTATTTCCTTTTTTCTCTGAAAAGAACTCTTTGCCAATACCCAAGCCAGCTCAAGCTTCTAGGAATTAAAGACGAAGCAGTTCCCCCTTTCGTTAGAGTGCTCTGGAGCCCTTCATGAACAGTCCTGGAGGCCGGGCGCGGCAGCTCACGCCTGCAACATAGACCTGTCTCTACAAAAAAAACACTTTTTAAAAATTAGCCAGGCATGGTGGCTGAGGTGGGCGGATCGCTTAAGCCCAGCAAGCAGGTTGAGGCTGCAGTGACCCTTGATCGCACCACTGCACTCCAGCCTGGGCAACAGAGGGAAACTCCCCTGTTTTTTTGTTTGTTTGTTTTGTTTTGTTGTTTTTGTTTTTTAAAAAAAATACATCCTGGAGTAAGAGCAGCCCCTGAAACCATGTTAGCAGCTGGAGGACTTTGCCTCCAGGAGTGAGAAACGTGCCTTGTGTTTATAAATTCAAAAATGGAGTTTCTAACACCAGCTTCTGTGCGGAGAGATGGAGAAACATCAGTGAGCAAAAATGCCTCTGCCTTCAGAGAAGATACAGTCCAGAGGAGAGACCGTACAAAACCATGCCAACCGAGTCATTGCAAATTGGACGAGGGCTGTGCAGGCACTAAGGTAGGGCTGAGTGCTGGAGGGCAGAGGGAGGCCTGCTTCTGAGGGGGTGACCAGGAGCACCTCCCCCTGCCTGCAGACAGCATGAGCCCGGCAGCAGGCCACTGTGGGCATTCTCTCTAGCCGAGGGCAGTACGATGACCATATGTTCTGGCGTGCCCAGCCCAGTTCTGATTTACACCCGGTAGTCCCAGTGCTGGTGGTAGCTCCCTTTTTCCCTCTCAAAAGTCATCCAGCTGGGCACGGTGGCTCATGCCTGCCATCCCAGCACTTTGGGATGCCAAGGTAGGCAGTTGGCTTGAGCCCAGGGGTTCAAGACCAGCCTGGGCAACATGGTGAAACCTCGCCTTACAAAGAACACAAAAATTAGCCGAGTCTAGTGGCACACACCTGTAGTCCCAGCTACTTGGGAGGATGAGGCAGGAGAATCACACAAGCAGAAGAGGTTGAGGCTACAGTGAGATGTGATTGTGCCACTACACCTCCAGCCTGGGCGACAGAGCAAGACTCTGACTCAAAGGAAAAAAAGTCATCCAGTTTGCATGACAAATTGTGGTTACTGTGCCTAATACACATCATCCTAAGATGAAGGAGATGGGCCAGCACCAGGTGAAGAATCTGAGTGGCTGTGGAATGTGGTCTTTAGAAGCTTAGACTCAGGGACACTGCCCAGGTTCATATCCCAGCTCTGCTCCTTGGCAGGTGCATGACATAGGGCAAGTGACCTCACCTCTCTGGCCCTCAGTTTCCCCATGTATAAAAAGGAAATAATAATAGTACTTACTACATCAGGCAGCTCTAAGAAGCAGATGAGCCACTAGGTGTCCAGGGCACTGTGGCAGCTGCTTAGTAAACGCTCCAGAAATGTTAGCTGTTTGCATTTTTCTATTACTCCTGGAGGCCCTGATTGTCACATGGTGGACCTCCCATCTCACTGCTAACAAACTCTCAGGCTCCTGTGGAGACCTGAAGGGCGACCCCTGGGGAGAGACAAGGGAAGTCACCCAGAGCTAGTCATGACTTGGTTGGCTCTAAATTTCTATCCCTACGTGTATCTGGGCAAGCTTCGTCTAGTGCCTCTAATCTGTACCAGATGAGTTTTAATAGGAAAAGTGTATATTCCCCCCCAGAGAGCCCAATGCCCCACCTCAAGCAGAAGTCACCTGGGCACAAGTGGAGATTCTGCTGTGGGCTCAGCTGTGGTTCAGAGGCAGCCTGGCTGCTGGAGGAGATGAGGCTGGGGGTCCGAAGAGGGAACCATGCCCACTCTGCCTCCAAGCCACGCCAAACCATTCTGGTTTACCCAGCAGTTCTAGAAAAATAATGAGTACAAGATGTGAGCTGGACTAGAAATGTTTCTTTTGTGCAGAGTGAAATCTGACTTAGCGGGACGATGTTGGTTTTTTATCCTACATGGAGGTTGTGGCTTGGTATTAGGCCATGGTGGCTGTGTGGAAATCTCAGGGAAGCTATGGTGAGGGCCTCATTGCTGGCCTTGCAGAGCCAGCCCTGACCTTCCCAAAGAAGACTGTTTGTGGAGCCGTCACTTGCTTAGGAAAAGCTTGGCATCTTTGCAAGTTCCTGACGGTGCCACTTGGCACCCCCAGCCCCAGCCCAGACAAGACAGGGAGGGGCGTGGGAGCACTGTGTTTCACGGCACGATCCACGAGAAAGGGTGAGTCTAGGGGAATGTGACCCCATTCAACCCCAGTGCTTGGCTCTGACTCCCACTGAAGGTGGGGCAAAGTTAGTGGAAGAATTTAGGGCTGCAGGTGGGAACCACGGGGGCCACCCTCTCCCTTGATCGTCATCTCTTGCCTGTCCTTTCCTGGACTCCCAGGGTGCTTGCAGGTGGGGCAGGCCACGGGTGATGGAGAGCTCTCTTGGAAGCAAGCCTGTGGCACAGTGTACCTCCCAGCCCTGGGAGCCGGGCCTGCACCCCAGAACGTTGTGTGCTCATACCCACCCTGTCTTCCCAGAGCTAAGCTTGGGCCTGGTCTCGAGGCCCTTCTTAGCTTGTGGGTGTGTCCAGGGTCTGCCTGAGTCTTTGTATCCAGCTCCTCCTGGGTGGATGGAGAAGGGCACAAACCTGCTGGCCTCATATGCTCAGCCTGCCAGGATGGGAACAGAGACCTGGGGCCTGTGCTTGGGCCCCGGGTCATGTGGCCTCTGGTTACAGGCCTGTGCCCCATCTGCCAACCTGACTTACTCTGAGGCCCCTGCCTACCCCAGGGAAGAACGGAGCGTGCTTTGAGCTGGAAACTGGAGAGGTTTCCTGTTCCATGTTGTTAAGATACCGCTTATAGGACTGTAATCCCAATAAATCACATGCTTGCTGAATGCAACAAGATTGTTGTTGTTGTTGTTTTTCCAGGCTACAGGGATCTCTTAAAACCAAGGCCTTGGCTGGGCGCGGTGGCTCACGCCCATAATCCCAGCACTTTGGGAGGCCAAGGCGGGCGAATCAGGAGGTCAAGAGATTGAGACAATCTTGGCCAACATGGTGAAACCCTGTCTCTACTAAAAACACAAAAATTTGCTGGGCATGGTGGTGTGTGCCTATAGTCCCAGCTACTCAGGAGGCTGAGGCAGGAGGATCACTTGCACCCCGGAGGCGGAGGTTGCAGTGAGCCAAGATCGTGCCACCTCACTCCGGCCTGGGTGACAGAGCAAGACTCCATCTCAAAACAAAACAAAATAAAACAAAACAAACCAAGGCCTTAAGAAGCTTATACTCTTCCATTTTTTAAAGGGGGAAAAATAGCTTTCTCAGTCCTGGTTCCATTGAGGAGCCTTAGGAGACCCTTGGATTGAACAATCAGGCTCACCTGTATGATTAACTTAACGGTAGATGAGACTGTTATGGCACCTGGGTCTAGCATCCCTATTGCAGCTGAATTGGCCGTGTAACCTTGAGCAAGGCGCTTAGCCTCTCTCGGTTTCCTTTTCCTCCTCTAGCAATGAGAGGAGGTGGTCAGGGAGTTCCCATGCTTCTCGTATAAAAAGACCCATTACCACTGGCCTACTTCGTGTGCTCCCCTTTATGTATACAAAGACAAATGCTACCAGAAAGCCACTGACCTTTTTAAGTGGCTTTGTCCATCTCTGGGATTTGTCTGCATGTATGTATGTGACGGTATTTAGGTTAGGCCTTTGGGCTGTTTGCAGCATTTGAGGACAGATCAGGGGTTGCTGATCCCTTGAAGTAATTCTCTGCTCACCCACCCTCGCCACCACACACGTTCATGACCCAAGGCCTCTGGGTCTGTGTTCCTTGCTGTTGCCCCTTCCGTTGTGTGAGTTTTTTCACTGCCAAGGCCAAGAGGCTGCACTGCCAGAAACAGCTTCCAGCTCACACTCGACATAGTGGTTGCATTTGTTTTCTCTGTTTTATGAGCTGGGATGGAGTGGGTGGTGGGCAGCCTGCTGGCAGACTTTTGCAGGCTTTACATGTTTATACTTGCTGTGGGGGGAGGGCAAAGAGTTGGCTGGACTTTCAGAAAGCTGGAGCTGAGGCATTTAATAGAACCAGATTCCTATAGCCCTTTTTGCTATTATATATTTTCTCTGTCAACAGACACTAAACTAGTAATAACAGTTAACATTTATGGAGAAGTTACCATGGTCCAAATATGATGCTAAGTATTTTACATGCATGCTCCTGGCTGTTTTGTGAGGTGGTCCTATTATTTATACCCATTTTGCTGATGGAACAACTGAGACCGGGAGAGGTGAAGTAACCTGCATAGACCCACATAGCTGAACTCATTGGGAATACACTGGATTCCAACCCAGGCCATCTCCCTCGGGAGTCCGTGCCCTTGGTCACCATGCAGTAGGTACAGCTACTATCATATGGAGTTTGTGAAATAAAAACAAAAGGGCCCTCACAATGAAAGGAGTTAAAAACCACGAACTTTGGCAATTTCTTCTTTAATATAAAATATGGCCCACAGGGGATGATGATCTGCCCAAGGTTATAGAGCAAGTCCAGTTGTATAAAAGAAACTAGAACTTTCTCCCAGTGAGGATGCCACAGGGAAGGGGTCTAGGACCTTCGGATCCCTTTGCCAGGAGCATGCATGCAAGCCATACACCACTTTAGGATTCACCAGACCGTGTGCCACCAGGGGCGAAATGCCAGCTCCGTGCCAGTGCCGCCTGCCAGCCCCTACCAGCTTTGTCTGAGCCATCAGCTGTGGTCTTCCACAGCAACAGTTCTCAAAGTGTGGTCCACGGACCCGTGAGGTCCCAGGGACTCTTACCAGGAGTCCACAGGGCCAAAACTATTTTCATAACAAAAGTTATTTGCCTTTTCATTCTTGTTTTCTCACAAGTATCAAGGAGACTTTTCTAGAAGCTGTGTGATATCGTGATGTCATCACTCGGATGGCAAATGGGACATGAGCTTGTGTGTTCATATGTTTCACATTTTCTCAGTTTTAATTTCTGATACAGCCAATATCCGTAGAATAACACACATAAACAAAAGCTCTTTGAGGTCCTCAGTAATTTTTTTTTTTTTTTTTTTTTTTGAGATGCAGTTTCACTCTGTCGCCCAGGCTGAGTGCAGTGATGTGGTGTGATCTTGGCTCAATGCAACCTCCACCTTCTGGGCTCAAGCAATTCTCCTGCCTCGGCCTCCTGAGTAGCTGGGACTACAGGTGTGTGCCACCACACCCTGCTAATTTTTGTATTTTTAGTAGAGATGGGGTTTTGCGAAGTTGGTCAGGCTGGTCTCAAACTCCTGACTTCCAGTGATCTGCCCACCTCAGCCTTCCAAAGTGCTGGGATTACAAGTGTCAGCTGCCATGCCCGACCAACTTTTAAGAGTATATATAGGGTCCTGAGACCAGGGAAACAATTGAGAACCACTATTCTGAGGTATCAGATCCAGCTAAGGAAAAATTCAGCAGGCAGAAAGGCTGAACAAAGGGAGCTTTTTCAGCCCCGACCCGGTCTCCTGGCTCTGGCCCTGCAGATATCTGCATTCGGGCATGGAACGGCCAAGCGCGGCCTACGGGATACGCAATAAGCAGGGAATGAGAACTTCTCTGGGATCTTGAGGATAGTGCACACATCAGTCATTCTCAGCCTTGCTCCTTCAGGCCCTTTCACCCTGCAGTTCGCACACAGCCACACTGTTGCAGATGGGAGTTTTTAGAGGGGTTTTCCAGAATGGCCAGACATGCAGGTCCAGCTCGTCTCAGCCTGCCCAGCAGACTCCATGGAATTACCAGGAAGGAAACAGTAGCTTGGAACCCACAGCCCATGGAAGACATGTTCCTGAGAAAGTCCATGAATTACTTCTCTTTTTACCTTCCCACAGATTCCAGGCCAGGGAGGTAGGTAGGCCAAGGAGAAAGGCCTGAAGGGGTCAGTTTGGGGGCCGGCACAGCCTTGTTTGTACATGTGGGCACCAGCCACCTCCCCAGAGGCAGAGGGCTAATATAGATTTCTGTATATTGAAAGTATTAATCAGTTTTCAATTCAGGAAGCAGCATTCTAGGTATTGTAAGCAGGAGATGATTTAATGCAGGGGGTTGGGGGTTCACAGAATCATTGGAGGAGCTCGTGGAGCAGGGTGTAGGCTGAGCATCCAGGAATGACGAATTCGCCCATTAGGGGAACTGCTCCCTGAGACAGCGCCTGGAACTGTGAGTTTGAACACCACCTCTGGAGCTGCAGTTCAGGAGTAAAGCTGGAATCCAGAAGGCGTTGCAGCCAGGCACGGTGCCTCATGCCTGTAATCCCAGCATTTTGGGGGCCGAGGTTGGCAGATTGCTTGAGCTTAGGAGTCGAGACCAGCCTGGGCAACATGGTGAAACCTCGTCTCTGCTAAAAATACAAAAAATTAGCCAGGCATGGTGGTGCATGTCTGTGGTCCCAGCAATTTGGGAGGCTGAGGTGGGAGGTTAAAAAAAAAAAAAAAGGCTTTGCTATTGCTTTTATCATTTCACCATCACTACCACTGCCTCTGAAGCCTCAGATAGGTGGAAACTGGACTGGAATGTTCTATAGGAAAAAAAAAAAAACAAAAAAAACCTCAGTTTTCATGACCTGGTTTGCTAGCAAAAACAGACAAAGGGAACACAAAGGTAGTCTCTGCCTCCCATTCACTTACCAAATCTCATGCAGCATATCTTAATGATAAAACCTAATTTCCAGAATCCCAGCTGCAAAGGAGTCTGGGAAATGCAGTTTTTAATTTTGCACCTTGCCAGCCAAGATGGTAAAGTGAGGGCTGAATGAGCCAATCCCCAGTGTATACCCACCAGGATTATCAATACTGGGTTTTCTCAAGTGCTGAGTTCTAAGGAGCACGAGGCAGGGGGATGAACAAAGATGCCACCTGATTAGACTTCATGATTTCCCGAATTCCCTCTTGGATTTCCCCTAGTGCAGCTAGGAGATGCCCTCTTAGAGATTTGGTAGCCACACGTGGTGCTTTGTCTTGGCTGTTGGCCACAATAGGGAAGAACGGCTGGCAAATCCACGGATTATCTTTTTGTTTACACTTCAGTCTCCAATGCTGATGGTTGAAATAAAGGCTTTTCCTGCAATCAGAAGGACTGATACATAGAAGCATGTCTCTAAGCTTGCCTTCCAGCCCTGTAATATAAGAATCGTGAAATCTAAAAATATTTGGGAGGAATTGGGCATTTATGTTTAAGGGAACTCTTATAAACAGAGGGATAATTCATGAATAGATTGTTGTTTCTTCCTGGACTACACGAGTTCCCCCCATAGAATCTCAGCTTCCTACTCTAATGAGTCAACACTAGGCTCTTGAAGATTATACACCATTCTTTTCTGGGCAGAAACATGACTTGGTCCATAACTGAAAACCTGGGTACACTATAGTAAGTTACTGATGTTCATCCATACTTTTCGTCACTCAGCAAAACTTTCTACTAATAATTTTGTTGTTTGTTTTTTGTTTGTTTGTTTTCTTGAGACGGTCTCTCTCTGTCTCCCAGGCTGCAGTGGGGTGGTGCGATCATAGCTTACTGTAGCCTCCAGCTCTTGGGCTCAAGCTGTCTTCCTGCCTCAGCCTCCCAAGTAGCTGGGACTACAGGCGTGTGCCAGCAGGCCTGGCTTCAGTGAACATTTATTGAGGACCTGCCATGTCAGGCCCCAGGCTGGGCATATTTTGGAGAATACAGAGATGAGGAAGTCATTGTTCCTGTCCTTAGAAGGAACAGTCTGGTTAGGAAGATGACATGCATTCATGGCTATTGCTCTAAAGGAGAGTTCTCAGTGATCTCAGAGCAGGAAGATATTTCTCTTTTTTTTTTTTTTTTTTTTTTGAGATGGAGTCTCACTCTGTCACCCTGGCTGGAGTGCAGTGGCGCGATCTCGGCTCATTGCAACCTCCGCCTCCCAGGTTTAAGCGATACTTATGCCTCAGCCTCCTGAGTAGCCGGGATTACAGGCGAGCACCATGCCCGGCTTTTGTATTTTTAGTAGAGACGGGGTTTCACCATATTGGCCAGACTGGTCTCGAACTCCTGACCTTGTGATCCACCTGCCTCAGCCTACCAAAGTGCTGGGGATTACAGGCGTGAGCCACCACACCCAGCCCCCCCTTTTTTGTGCGGCGGGGAAAGAGAATCTGGGAAGGCTTCTGAAGTAGGTGGCATTGGAATGGAGTCTTGAAGGATAAATAGGATCTAGACAAGCAGGGGTGAGAGCTGTTCGTTCTCCTGCGTAGATGGGAGCAGGCAGGGTGGGCCTGAGGTCCATGAGTGCTGGTGGTGTGTCCTGGTAACAGGGGTGAGCCACGGCAGGAGATAGGGTGAGGTTCGGTTCTGGGAGTCCTTGAGGGCCAGAGATAGCGAGGCTTGACTGGCCTGTGGCCCTCCCCTTCAAACAGATTGGTACACTCAGTGGACCAGTTAAGTGGCTCAAACCCAGGAATAGTTTCGGAAATGACAGAACCAGAACATCAGAATACCTTCCCAAAGGAAAGACCTTTAAGATCACTTCTGATTACAGAAAATCCCTGACTTATGATGGTGCAACTTACAATTTTTCAGCTTTACAGTGGTGTGAAAGCGATATGCATTTAGTAGAAACTACTTCGGGTACCCACACAACCATTCTGTGTTTCACTTTCATACAGTATTCAGTAAGTTACACTGATGTTCAACATTATTATAAAATACATTTTGGGTTATATAATCTTGCCTAACTGTAGGCTAATGTAGGTGTTCTGAGCATGTTTAAGGTAGGCTGTTCAGTAGGTGAGGTGTATTCAATGCATTTTCGCTTAGGATATTTTCAACTTGCTATGGGTTTATTGGGATGTAACCCCATCCTAAGTCAAGGAGCATTTATATTTCTTTGCCAGTTTTTAAAATAAAAGCATTCTTTGTCCTCAAGGAGAGAAGAAACTTTTAGAACTCTGGAGATGACCCGAGCTTTTGGAGACCTGAGATTGGGGTTCTGAGGGCAGCCCAGGCTGACTCCCTGGAGGTGGCTTACTTCCTAGCAAGGAGAGAGAATGGACATCTTTTTCCTGGCGGGAGCACTTAGCTGCATGTCAAGGGGAGAGACCACAGTGACCGCACAGGCCGGACGCTCCAAGAGCCCCGAGGGAGTTGGGGTGGCTGGAGGCCTGGCCGCCTGCCCCTGGCTGCCTGCCTGCTCCCTGGCTTAGTTTGAAAGGAAGGACAAGAGTGGCATCGGGAGGGGCTGGGAACAGGCAGGAGCTGGGAGGCTTTTGGGCTGTCATCAGAGAGAACAGCATGACTGAGGGACAGGGCTCCAGGGCTGCCTTGTTCCTGTGACAGAGCAGGGAAAGAGCTCCGTCCATTCTGGGCAGAGCAGGTGAGTGTCCCACGAAGTCATGAAGCCACAGACTGCCATCCGGGCCCCTCGGCGGCGGGGAGGTCTGTTGGACGGCGAAGTGGTCTCCTGAGGGGGCTTCAACACGGAGCCTTGCCAGAGTTGGCAGAGGACAGAAACGCGTCCCCGCCCCCCTGGCTTAATCTGAGCCGCTCGCCGAGGGCAGGGGCGGGCGCGGCCTGAGCCACAGTCAGGGCCCAGCAAAGGCTGTGCACATGGCGTCCCCTGGTGGCACAGAGCGGGCCTCATGCGCGGCGCCCCGGGAGTTTGCAGCTCTAGGTCTGCCGCCGCCTCTCCCTGCTTTTGTGGGCTCTTAGTGATTGATACTCGGACCTGCTAGTACCATTCCTCCCTGTGGGACTTGAGGCCGCTACTCTTTTTCTTTTTTTTTTTTTGAGATGGAGTCTCGCTCTGTCGCCCAGGCTGGAGTGCGGTGGCGCTATCTCAGCTCACTGCAAGCTCCAGCTCCGGGGTTCACGCCATTCTCCTGCCTTAGCCTCCAGAGTAGCTGGGACTACAGGCACCCGCCACCACGCCCGGCTAATTTTTTGTATTTTTTAACAGAGACAGGGTTTCATTGTGTTAGCCAGGATGATCGCGATCTCCTGACCTCGTGATCCGCCCACCTTGGCTGCCCAAAGTGCTGAGATTACAGGCGTGAGCCACCGAGCCCGGCCGAGGCCACTACTCTTTCCTGAGCACCAAACTGGGGGCAACCCTGGCCTGGCACACGAAGTGGTGTCAGCCCACCTTGGCCTAGGTGCCAAGTGAGGAAGGAGTGGTCATTAATGTTGTACAACAGCGTAATATGCGTCATCCCATTTGGCCTCATGACAGCCTCGATGAGGAGGTGTCACATGTATGCTACAGATGGAGAAACAGACTCAGGCGTGCTTGTCGGAGGGGATGGTGACCTGACCCTGCTGGTGGCAGCCCTGGGTTTGGACCTGGGTCTGTGAGACTTTTAGCTGTGCAGCCTCTCCCCTCTGCAGAGAAGAACACTTGGGGACCCTGACTGAACTCTTTGGAGGGGGCAAGGTCCCCAATTCCACACACTGGGGAACTGCTCCTTCCCTGGGCCACCTGAGGGCCCTCAGGTTCTGCTAATGGCCCGTGACGGAAATTCCTTCTGTGCATTGCAGGTACAGTCGGGGTCTCTGTGAGCAGAAGGAGCAGGTCCCTTGCAAGGGGTGATCAGCCTTGGTTGCCACTTGTGAGCATGTGTGTGCTTAAAGAGTCTCCTGCTGCCATTCAGGCAGCATTCCCCCTAGGCCTGACCCTCTGCTGCCCAGCAGGGAGCCCCCCACCCTAGGACTGACCCTCTCTCTGCTGCCCCACCAGGAGCACCCTCCCAGGCCTGACCCTCTCTCTGCTGCCCTGCAGGGACCCCACCCCAGGCCTGACCCTCTCTCTGCTGCCCTGCAGGGACCCCACCCCAGGCCTGACCCTCTCTCTGCTGCCCCACAGGCCCTTCATGCTGCTGCCGCCCCTCATGGAGTGGATGCGAGTGGCCATCACCTACGCAGAGCACCGCCGCAGCCTCACCGTGGACAGCGGCGACATCCGGCAGGCGGCCCGGCTGCTGCTGCCTGGTCTGGACTGTGAACCTCGGCAGCTCAAGTATGAACCAGGGAGGAGGGGAGGGCCCCGGCATCCATGACCTGCCCCCAGCAGCTCCCCTCTGCTCGCTTCTTCCCCAGATGGCTGGGGAGGGGGTCAGAGAGCAGGGACTGCAGCACATTTGAGCTGCTCTAAGGGTCTCCTCTGCAAAGGCCAAGCCTGAGTATGGGAACAGATCTATTGTAGACCTTGGCTGCTGACTGGAAACCTGGCCATGGTGACCGTTTATAGGCTGAGTGCAACCTGCTCAACACAAACTTGTGCTGAGGCATGAGTCTGGGTGGGAGCTGCTTCCTGCTTGGGGCAGACCCATAACAGATTGTTTTACATGAGTCTTTGTTTTCTGCCAGTTGAAGCAACAAGGGCTCAGAACACTTACTTACTTACTTACTTACTTACTGATTGATTGATTGAGATGGAGTCTTGCTCTGTTGCCCAGGCTGGAGTACAGTGGCACAATCTCGGCTTACTGCAGCCTCTGCCTCCTGGGTTCAATTGATTCTCCTGCCTCAGACTCCTGATTAGCTGGGATTATAGGCACATGCTACCACGCCTGTCTAATTATTGTATTTTGAGTAGAGATGGGGTTTCACCATGTTGGCCAGGCTGGTCTTGAACTCCTGACCTCAAGTGATTCACCTGCCTTGGCCTCCCAAAGTGCTGGGATTACAGGTGTGAGCCACTGCACCTGCCTCCCAAGCAGTTTTTTAATGTACTTATAGAAAAGGAGAAATGTGTGCTCTTCATGTGACAGAACATCATGGGGACAGTAATTGCTGATCTGATCATAATTCCCTGGGACTTCTCCCCACCCATCCTCATCGTCACTCCACACGTAAGCCTCACACATGTGTCACATCACTGAAAGCTGCTGTCTACATACAGTCACACGCACCTTTGGGTCTCTTCTGGGCAGACCCGAACACTGTTTCAGTTCCTTCCGGAGGCTGGATGCCCGAGCAGCTACTGAAAAATTCAACCAGGACCTGGGTTTCCGCATGCTCAACTGTGGGAGGACAGACCTCATCAACCAAGCCATCGAGGCCTTGGGGCCGGATGGGGTTAACACCATGGATGACCAGGTACGTCCTGAGAGCTCCACAAAGACAGGCACGAGGACCAGAGTTGGGAATTCTCAGCTCCCAGCATTGGCGGCCCTCTGTCCTAACCCTGAGACTTGCTCAGCTCTGTGCTTCGAAGAGGCGGGCTACCTCCCTGAATCCTGCCCTGCCTGGTCACATGGAATGTCAGCTTGGAGACTTCTAGTACCCCTTGGAAAAACTTTGTCATGTGGCTTCCGCTTCCCTGGCTGGACAGCTGGCCACTGTTTCAGGTGATGCAAGGCTAGGAACGAGTCTGGGAGAGTGAGCTTCATCTCCAGCTGGGTACACGATCGCTAACCCTGTAGTACGGCCTATTGTGTGCCGACTACTTGCCAGGACCTGGAAACCCTTGTCCTCATGGAGATACCATTTTAGTGGGGGAGACAGATAAGAAGAAACACAGACATGTAAAATGTAGAGGATTTAATTTAAAGTGCTGAGGACTAAAATGAAGCATGAAAATGGGTAGGAAATGTGGGAGGTGGTGTCGTTCTAGATAGGCTTTAACTTGAGTTTCGCATCTGTTTTGTTTTTTACTTTTGCTGTGAACAGCTAACGTTTATATAGCATTTACTATGTTTGAGGCATTGTTCTAAGTGCTTCACGTAGATTAACTCATTTCCTCTTGACAGCAGCCCTGTGATGTAGCACTATTATTTTCCCCATTGTAAAGATGAGGAAATTGAGGGACAGAGAGGTTGCTTTACCTAAGGTCACAGCACTAGTAAGGAGCAGAGCTGGGTGGAGAATCTGAGCAGCCGGACCCAGCCTCTCCACCACTGTGGAATATCCTGTGTGTTTATTTGACACTGTACTGAGAGCACTTACTGTGTGCGGAAGGGCACTGTGGGGTTTGGAAGGCCACACAGAGCGTGGGGAGTTAGATGACAGTGGCAAGTTAAGGCAGTGTTCTCAGATGAGGTGACGGCACAGTGCAGCCTGTGATGAAACTCCAGGCAGACCATGAGGCCAGGGTGGACTCTGACAGATGCGACGGGCTGCAAGGGGAAGCTTCCTGCTGGAGGCGGCTGAGCCGAGCCTCGGGGAGGGCAGGATGAGGACGGAGCAGAGAGGAGTCCGGAAGGGATTCCAGGGAAAGGGACATAAGGAGAGTGGGGTGGGGCAGTCAGGGCGTGGACCCGGGCCAGGGGTTGGGGAAGGACCACAGGCCCAGCACTGGGCTTCCGGAGGGCAGTGGCAGGTGACAGGCTGCTGTGGGATCTCGTGGGGGCCTCTCCATCCACACAGGTTCCCGGGCTTGTGGGAGCTTTTGTCCCAGTGGAGTCTTCCTTCTTGAACAGCACAGTGTGGAAGCCCATGGACTTTAGCTTCAGACAGACCCAGGATTTAGTGGCCACGTAAGAGCTGTAGCATCTTGAACAAGTTACTCTGCCTCCCTGAGGCGCTTCAGTTTCCTCCCCTCTAAGATGGGGGATGGTAGCACCTGACACAAAGGGTTAGGGGGAAGTCTGCATCCAGCACGTAGTCAGCACTCAGTAAATGTTCATTCCGGTTTTTATTGCCAATATGATGATTATTGTAGTCGTATTGCTGTCGATATGATGACGATGCCTGAAATCTGCGAGCCAGCCTGGTCTTATTTGGCCTCTTTATATGTCTGGAGTGCGTGGGGACAGGGACAAGGAAAAAGCAGTGTCTCCTCACAGGGCCCATCATTTGGTTTAAACTCCAAATTGTGTACAGATGTGTGGAGAAAAAAGTAAGTCAAGTCTGTCCACAGGGAGATGAAACAAAGCCAAATTCTTATTCTGTGGTGTTGGCCTTTGTCTAAGTGCTCAATCCTGTTTGTTCCCTAAACCTTAGTATTTATAGAATGATCTGTGGGTAAACAGCCCTCTCACCCCATGATGAATCTCAGGCCATTGCTTTATCTCTGGCCACTTGGCAAGGATTTATGAGGTAAGGAGATCTTGTCTACACATAAATATCCTAATAAATAACATCACGGGACACCAGACAAACACTTGCTGGGATCCAGCCATGGAATAAACAGTTTGCACTGCCTTTGCTGCTGCCAGCCACAGAGAAGGATTCCCAGCCAGGGAGGCGGCCCCACCAACTGCCCACCTAACCCAGGGAGACAGCAGGACTCAGCTTGCAGGAATGCTCTGAACTGCTCAACAGCAGAAGATGTGGAAGTCAAATGCCTCCTTTACCGTCTTGTGAGATGGTGCAAAGCTTGGGCTTCACAGCTTATGGAGGCCTGGGTCCTGCCCTGAGTTCAACCTCTCGCTAGTTGTGTGACTTTGGGCAGTTAATTCCCCTTCTCTGCTCCTCAGCTGTAAAATGGGGAGAATGGGAGTATTACGATGATGGAGGGAGATGCTGCATGCTCATCACCAGCACAGTGATTTCCACGCACAGGGCCTGGGATGGCGGCTATGAGGCTGTATGGCATAGTAGCCGTGAGAGTGCTGTTGGTATTTTAGTTAGGTAGCTCTTAATCAAGGTAAGCTCATTCTGAACTAAGTTCTTTGTACATGTTAATCCACACTCTACAACAACCCTTTGAGGGAGATAAGATACTGCTGTGGTTCCCCATTTACAGATGAAAAAAACTGAGGCACAGAGAGGGCAAATGACATGTACAAAGTTTACAGCTCCCCATGGCAGAGGAGGCCTTGGCACCGAGCCTAGCTGCACGGCCTGTGCTGGGCCCTGCTCCAGTGTCCTGCAGTGCTCATGGCAATGCCCCCACTCACCTTCCCCATGCCCTGTGCCCAGCAGCCCAGGAAGCACAGAGCCTGGGGGAGCACAGGATGCTTGGCTGGGGTGGTGAGGGGGCCCGATCTGTGGTTTCTGGGGCAGAGGCCTGTGGGTACGTGGTGTTGTGTTCTGTTTGCAAACAGTTCAGCACGTGCATTTGATTTGCTCAGGGTATGACGCCACTGATGTACGCCTGCGCTGCTGGGGACGAAGCGATGGTCCAGATGTTGATTGATGCCGGGGCAAACTTGGACATCCAGGTGAGGAAGCCCCACAGAGCTGCTCCCAGGCCCTAGACCAGCAGGGATCACTCCGAGGTCTCCAACAAACATGCTGGGCATGATGTTTTGGGCAGCTGAGTAGATGTGTGTCAAAAGACTGGAAAGACAAGACGCACAGAGGCCACCGTTAGCACAGGGAAGTCTCCTCAAGATTTGGGCTTTCTGTCTGAGAAGGAGTGGACTGAAGCGGGAGTTGAGTGGAGAGATGGGCTGTGATTCTGTTTTCATGATATCTTTCTCCTTTACCAGCCTAATCTCCAGCCATTCCTTCCATCCCCAAATACTTCTAGCTCTGCCTCCCTCTGAAGCATAAAGCACTCCCCATCTGCCCTCTTTTGCCCAGGGCAGACATTGCTAATTAAACACCTATCCTCTCTTTGAACCTTGTCCACTTTGTGCTCCAGGCAAACATTACCAATCGAATGTAGAAAGCACTTAACTCCAGTTCACCATCCCTGCAGGGGACTCCCTTCGCTCGGGTGCCCAGAAAACACAGATGATTTGTGGTATTTTCCAGGTTCCAAGCAACTCTCCCAGGCACCCTTCCATCCACCCCGACAGCCGGCACTGGACCTCACTGACATTTGCTGTGCTGCATGGACACATCTCTGTGGTCCAGGTGAGCTCCAGCCAGGTGAACACCATGCCCCCGCAGCTTACCAGGTGAACTGGGCCCCAAGCACAGCCCCAGCCTCAGCTGAGTGGGCAGGTGCCCTGAATCAGAGATCCCAAAGGCACTGCTTGAGGCCAGCTCACCTGATGGATAGGGCAGCAGCCCACCTGAGTTGCCTCTACGAAAGGGGTTAGTGCAAGGACAAGTGGAATTTTAGGAAACGAGACCCAGGTCCAGGCAGCACTAGGTTCCTGTCATGCCCTCCCAGCATCTCTATCTCTTTCGTGTCGGGCACACTGGGGGCTGTCCCAGTCCCACTCAGCTTTCTCGCCTCCAGCCGCCTTTCCAACCCTTCCCTTTGCTCCTCCCTCGTGAATTCTCCCACAGGGCCAGCTCTATATCATGGGGTCTGTGCAATTCTGTCCCCTCCCTAGTTCCTGAGAGAGGTTTCGGATTGGCACGGCTCACCTGTCGAGCCAAGCCACAGGTTGCCCACCTCAGCTCAGGTAGCTGTGCTGCCGTGGGGACAGGTGGTGGTTCTAGAAGCAGAAGTGGGCAGAGCAGCTCCCCATGCCAGCAGGGGCTCCAGCCACATGCACTTACTCCCAGGTCCTCAGATCACTGGCATGTGCAGGGTTTCATGGCACCCCTTCCAGGGAGTTAGTGTGACACCCTCGCTCCCCACTAGGTTGCAAGGCCTCTGAGGGCAGGGATTGTGTCTGGCTGATTCACGGCCCTAGCCTATCACAAGGACTCAGTGAGTGGCCATTACCCACTGGCCACCACATCCTGCCACCTTTGCCTTATAAGGACCAGAGCAAAATCCCAACCTCAGTTCAGACTGGGCCTGCAGGGCTGTGCCCTGAGCTTGCCTGGATCTGTGCCTAGTTTTGCCCCAGTGAGCAGGCCCCCACCTCCACGGTCTTGGCACTGGTGCAGGGAGTGACTGATTTCTGACTGCTGTATCTCCAGTGATGGCCGTCCCCCATGCCACAGTCCGTGGGACTGAGAGGTCAGCCTGAACTCCACTCCTGGTCTCCAGGCACAGGGCGGTTGGGCTCCCCTAGACTGCCATGCATGCTTGGAGGAAGGTTCGGTCTTCAGGAGCCTGGGAGGGCTGGAAGGTTGCTCCCTCCAGAACAGCTGGTCAGGGAAGGTGGAATGGGAGCTGAAAGTCACCAGTTGGAGTAATGCAGATCCCACCTCTGCCCCAAGGCAGAGCCAGGACCGGCTCATCTGGAACTGCCTGGTATCTGTTAACCCTGCCCCGTCTGTCCTCTGTCAAAGCCCGCCCTTGCTAGCATGGGGAGAGGCCCTCTGCTGTCCTAAACCGGGACTTCCTGCTCCAGCCCCACCACCTGCCGTCTGGGGGTACCTGCTGTACCTCTCAGACGAGAAGCCTAAGGGAAGCAGGCCCCTCTTCCCATTCTGTGGATGAGGAAGACTGAGGCTCTGGGAGTTGAAGTACCTGCCCGGGGTTACTCATTGGCCAGTGGCCAGCACTGACACCCTGCTCCTTCTGACTCCAACACGTGCTGCCACCCAGAGCCGCGGTTTACCCCATAGATTGGAGGCAACATTTTCTGTGCTGCTCATCCACATGCGTTCTCAGCAAGGTGGCTGCAGTCAGTTCACGGGAAAGCATTTGAAAGACGGAAAAAGCTCAGAGGTCCTCACAGCTTAGGGGCTTGGTCCCGGGCCGCAATAATGGAGTTGAAGATTCTAGAAACTTTGAGCCCTGAGGATAACCTGGAGTTCTCAAGTTCCAGTTCCTCAGCTGCTGGGGTGAACTGTGTCTTGGTCACATGCCTGGAGAGAAGTAAAGGCCCTGTCCCCCAAAGCACCCTGGCCCTTCCCAGGTGCTCCCTGCCATGCTGAGCAGTGCCCTCCTCCTCTGTGCCCCTGGCAGTTGCTGCTGGATGCTGGTGCCCAGGTGGAGGGCTCAGCAGTGAACGGTGGCGAGGACAGCTACGCGGAGACGCCCCTGCAGCTGGCCTCTGCGGCAGGTAGGCACCTGCTACCCAGAGGCTCTGTCTACCCCTCCCTGCAGTGCCCCCCAGCCTGGCCAGGCATGTAGCTGGACGTGCAAGGGTCTCCTTAGCACACACAGACCCCGTGCAGGGGCCTTAAAACCCCTTCTCTGGGCCACTGGGGGGCTTCCCCCGGCCCCACCCATCAGTTTCTGTTGGGCTCAGCATCTGGCAGGACCCAGCAGGGCAGGGAGGCCCTTCCCTCTGGAGACCCAGGAAGGGGGCGCAGGGGCAGGGCACAGCCAGCCTTCTTCCTCTCCCTCCACTTCATCCACCAAATGCAGATGAGCATGGGGTTTACTGATTTATTCCAGCACTCAGAGCTGCGAGAATCCCGCTCTCCCTTCCCTTTCGCCTCAGCTGCCCTGGCGGCCACCATCTCAGTGTCCTCCGTGCTGCCCACCTTCTCTTTCAGGGAACTACGAGCTGGTGAGTTTGTTGCTGAGCCGAGGCGCCGACCCCCTCCTCAGCGTGCTGGAGGCCCACGGCATGGGCTCCTCCCTCCACGAGGACATGAACTGCTTCAGCCACTCAGCCGCCCACGGCCACAGGTACCTGCCCGGGATTCCAGCCCTGTGTGACATGACGGCACTGAAATAAGCTCACAGGAGCCTCAGTTTCCCCGATGGGGCAGAAGAGCTAGGCCCGGAGACCTTTCCCAAAACAGGGGGCCTGTGTGCTAGTAAACCAGAAACATGGGGGAGTTTAGCCCACACAGGGGCCGGAGATGGGAGAGGCCCCACAGCTGATTCCTGGCAGACCTGGGACTGGAGCCTGGGCCTCCCGACGCCCAGGGCAGACTGTCCCATTTCCCAGTGAGACGCCACTCTGCAGATGCCAGAGCCCACTCAGGACCACATTGCTTCCCACGCCTGCTGGTGGTCCTCCAGTGCCCAAGTGGCCTTGGGCGTCCAAATAGCCTATGGCTCAGCTGTGCAGAGGCTCCTGGTGCAAAATTGCACCCTGCCCCAGGTGCAGATGGTAGAGTTTGCTTTGTGGGGACCAGGCCTGCCCAGGGGTGTGGCGGGACAGCAGCAGGCTGAAGTCAGGGGCAGCATGGAGGGGCAAGGGGAGACCAGACAAGGGGTTATTACAGGGCAGAAACGGGGCTGGAAAAGCAGGGCTGGCAGGCAGGACACTTACTTCCAATTCCCCAACACCATTCTTGCCACCAGGCTCATGTTCTGGCTGGGGTCCCCTCCCCTAGAATGCTTTTCTCTCCAGCTGTCTCCAGCCCACCCCGACATTCACCCATCCCAGCCGCCCTCACTCTCCAGGCACCATCTTCCACATCACCACCTCTAGGCCGCTCCACGCCACCCAGTGCCTGCATCACCCATGGAGGCCTCTTCGCCCTGTGTGGAGACTGCCTGCCTGCTCATCTGCCTGTCTCTCTGAGCACAGGACCCTTGGGACAGGCACCATGGCTAGTTCACCTTCACATGCCAGTGCCTGGCCCAAACAAGTGCTCTGTAAACTGCCTGAGCTAGCAAGTCCACACGTGAGGAGGAGCCCTTGGGAGGGACCTTGGGTCTTTGGAAGGGCACCTCCAGGCCATGGGCTTGGCAGGTATGAGGAGGGTCTGTGGGGTGGCCGTGGAGCAGGTCAGCCCCCGGGAACCTTGCAGCCCCACCCACACTGCATCCATCCCAGAGCCCCAGGCCACAGGAGGCGACAGAATGAGCCTAGGTCTTGGAGCCAGAAGTCCTGGGTCTGTACCCCTACCTGGAGTGGCCTTGAGCAAGATGGATCCATCGCCTATGATGGTGATGCGTGTGGGCTCTCATGAGGCTAAAAGCAGCAGCACAGGGAGCGTCCTCCGTGGGGTCTAACATTCTGTGTCTTCATTCATAAATATGAACAAATTCTACGTGACATCCATCTTCAGTTCATCCTTATCAACATGAAGGGACCAAATGAGTACTTACTGGGCTTTTCCTGTGTTTTAGACACTTTCACATGCATAGTCAGCTGCTATTTAGAAAGACCTGCTGTGTTTCAGGCTCTGCATTTAAACACTTTACATCAGCCTCACATGAGCCCAGGGAAAATGTGATATAGTGACACCCTGTAATACAGATGCCAAAGCAGTCAGGGCTCAGAGAGGCAGAGTGACCTGGCTAAGGTCACACAGCCAGGATGGCACAGCTCGCTCAGCCCCGAAGTCTATGGCTTCTCGGCAATACCGGGATGGTAGAAGGATGGGTTCCCCTGCACCCTGCCCTGCCTCTCGGAGGTGTATGGGGATTGGTGATCCTTGGACCCCTGGCCTGCTTGGAGGAGGAAGACCATGAACCTCCGAGCCCTCGGGTGCCCCAGAGCAGCCCGTCGGGGCAGTGGGGCACTGGGGGACAGCTCAGGTGGGCACTGCCTGTGGGACTTCAGCCCTTGCCTTCATTCATCACTGGGCCCGCAGGAACGTCCTGAGGAAGCTCCTGACGCAGCCGCAGCAGGCTAAAGCGGACGTGCTGTCCCTGGAGGAGATCCTGGCCGAGGGTGTGGAGGAAAGCGATGCATTGAGCCAGGGCAGTGGCAGTGAGGGGCCCGTGCGGCTGAGCCGGACCCGCACCAAGGCCCTGCAGGAGGCCATGTACTACAGCGCCGAGCACGGCTACGTGGACATCACCATGGAGCTGAGGGCACTGGGTGAGGCCTCGCGGGCATGCACACGCCATGCATATGGACACACACGGCACTCCCCGCTGCTCTTCTGCAGGCCTGAGGGCCAGGGCCCACAGGGACAGACAAGCCCCAGGGCAGCTGAGCACAGACGGGGTGGAGGCTGGGACCCCCCTGCTACATGGCCAGTTCAGGAGGGGCCCTGGGCCTCAGACAGTGCTCAACAGTGCCACGTCTTGGGGTCCTCTGCCCTCGGGCCCTCCACCCTGCCTGGCTGGAGCTTCGCTGCCCCCTCCCCAGTCACAGCCCAGGGATGTGGAGCGCTGGGAGCCTCTGCAGCCCCGGGACTCCACGCTGTGAGGCGGCAGTCCTGTCACTCGGCTGACCTTGCACTCCTTGGGTCTGTGAGTCTGTGGACTTTTGGTTCCTCCAGGGAGGCTAGTCAGACAGACTTAGGTCAGGTCCTGTGTTAGCTGCATACCACGTCCTCTCTCCCAGCCTCAATTCCCGCCTCTGTGGGTTTGGTGCTAATGATCCTTATCTAAGAATGGGGTGACATCACCTAAAGTACAAGGCACGGTGGCCACTGTGAGCACTTGGTGGATGATAGCACTGTCACTGTCATCACAGGGCCACAAACCCCCAGGGCTGGGCCAAGACAGCAGTGAGTCAGCCTCAGTGTTCTTCACTGTAAAACTCCCACCTGCAGTCAGTAACCCAAGGATACTAACACACCACACTGCTGTCAATGTGTCGCTGGGGAATGCCATCAGTTCTTTAATCCACGGTGAGGCTGGGTTAAAAAGCTGTCTCTCTAATTACCAGGGACATGACTAGTTTATGTCATGAACTTCCCACAGCAATTTTAAGTTATAGCCCCACTGACACATGCTGGGGAACTGGCAAAACAGTCATTATGTGCCCGGGGATGTGCAGCGGCTTTCCAGTGCTCTGTGCTGGGAGAGCCCCTTGTGGTAGGACCGGGTTCATTTCGAGCTTCCGTGCAGGCAAGGAGGCCTGTGTGTCCTTGAGTGCCTGGCATATTCTCTGGCCATCCAAGCCCTCCTGGGCACCCCTCCACAACTAATAAGACCTCTCTAGCAAGTAATTCTTGAGCCCAATAAGCAACAAGGTTACTATGGGTGCTGGGCCCACACTGCCAAATCCCCAGGCTGGGCTGTCAACTTTCAGAGCCTGAGTTCCCTGCATTTGGGCCGAAGCCATTCCTCCACCTCATCTCATGAGAACCTGAAACTCCACTCTGACCTGCCAGCAAGACCTATTAGAATGAATTAAAGCTTTCATTCTATGGCCATCCTGAGAGGGCCACTCAGCGCACAGGAAGGGGGCAGGCAGGAGGGGGCGGGCAGGGTGCTCTGCAGACAGCGGGGGCATTCTGGGAGAGTCTGCCCAGAAAAGGCTGTGGTCTGTGCCGGGAGCGCTTAGCTGCGGTGCGTGACTGCCTGCCCTTCCCTGCCTGGGCCAGGAGTCCCCTGGAAGCTGCACATCTGGATCGAGTCTCTGAGGACCTCCTTCTTGCAGTCACGGTACTCGGTGGTGCAGAGCCTCCTGCGGGACTTCAGCTCCATCAAAGAGGAGGAGTACAACGAGGAGCTGGTGAACGAGGGCTTGCAGCTCATGTTCAACATCCTCAAGACCAGCAAAGTGAGTGTGGCCAGTGGCCGGTTCCCAAGCCCACGGCCCAGACTCAAACCACGGGATACACAGATGGACACACAGGCAGACACGTTGACAGACACAGGGACCCCATCACCCAACACACACACTCACACGCCTGCCCTCAGCACCCAGGAACACCCCACCCAACACACACACACACACACACACACACCTGCACCCAGGGCCCCCCCCGCCCAACACACACACACACACACACACACACACACACACCTGCACCCAGGGCCCCCCCCGCCCAACACACACACACACACACACACACGCCCGCCCCCAGCACCCAGGGACACCCCACCCAACACACACACACACACACACACCCGCCCGCCCCCAGCACCCAGGGACCCCCCCCACCCAACACACACACACACACACTCGCCCCCAGCCCCCAGGGACCACCCCACCCAACACACACACACATAGCACCCAGACTTAGACTTGCACTGCCTGGCTGTAGAGGGCAGGGGCCATGGGCTGGAACCTGACCAAAAAAGCCATTTGGGGAATCACTGATGAAGGAACAGGCATCTCTTGCCAAGCCACATCCAGCAGGAACAAAAGATAGCGGCTGCACTAATCCTGGCCTGGACTTTTGAAATTTGCCTGACGTATCTGCATCTGTGAACAGCCAGCCACAGCAGGCAGCTCACAGGCCCTCTCTCCCCTCCCCACAGAACGACTCCGTCATCCAGCAACTGGCTGCCATCTTCACCCACTGCTATGGCAGCAGCCCCATCCCCAGCATCCCAGAGATCCGGAAGACCCTGCCGGCCAGGCTAGGTGAAGGCGCGCCCCCTGCGCCCTGCATCACCACACGTCCTCCCCCTCTTCCCTTTCCTGACCCCTCCTCACTTTGTCATCTTTCTCCATTTCCAAGTGCCAAGGCCCTAGCCTCAGTTTCTGTTCCTCACCTCTGTGTCCCACCCCCAACCCCAGACACGCACCTCACAGCACACTCAAGCAACCCCCAGCAGGGGACTCCTCAGCCATATCCCTCTGTCTCCCCCCTTTTCACAGATCCACACTTTTTGAACAATAAGGAGATGTCAGATGTGACCTTCCTGGTGGAAGGAAAGCTGTTTTATGCACATAAAGTCCTGCTGGTGACAGCTTCTAACAGGTAGGCAGCCTCAGATAACAAACTCCCAGCCCAGGGGCACAGAAGCACCTTGTTTCAGATTCGAGGTGACAGTGTCTCGCTGGGGCTGTACCCTGCAGCCTCTGCCCCTCAGACTGCGGTCACGTCGAGGGGAGCCCCACTCGCCCCACAGCGGGACAAGACAGGGTGGACCCGGGGCAGCAGGAAAGGGGGGCTCTGAAGTGGTGTTCTTTGTGGCCGAGTTATTGCTTTTGATTATTAGAAAACATAAATATTCTGGAATGAAGAGTCAGCATTCTGGCCACAGGCGTCAGGTTGCTTGTATGGTGGGTGGTGGGGACAGAATCGGGCTCAGCCCAGATGTCTTCCTAAGATGGTGTAAAATGGCACTTGCTGAAAATTATTTTAGGAGCACAGCAGTAATTTTTAAAATGCTCCGTCTTGTGGTAGCCGCTCAGGTGACAGATGGTGCCATCGCCACACAGGGGTGGAGTAAAAGGTTCAAAACCCACCTTGCTTTGTCTCCTTTGCTCCAGGTTCAAGACACTAATGACCAATAAATCAGAACAGGATGGGGACAGCAGCAAGACCATCGAGATCAGCGACATGAAGTACCACATTTTTCAGGTGTGTGGGTCTTGGTGCCGCCCTCTTCTGGAAGGGATGACCCTCCCCCAGGAGCCCACCTTTGTGGGCAGCTGTGCATTGGCTGTCATTGTTCACTCTATTCCCAGTGCCTTCTGTATTCTGTTGAATGAATAGAGCATCCAGGTCTTTCCCTGTGCAGAGGTAGCCATCCATTGTGGGGCTGCAGCTTCAGAGCCTGTCATATGGGTCCTGAGCTCTAACCGCTGGACAGGTGGTCTGGGCAGCCTGCAGACAGACGTGCAAGGACAGATACAAGCCACACAGCTGGGGCGTGAGTCCTTGTTATCAGGGTGGGCTCCCAGCCAATGGGCATTACTGAGAGCTTGTTGGAAATGCAGAGCCCCAGGCCCCACCCCAGCTCTCCTGCATCTTCACAAGTTCCCCAGGTGGCCATGTGCTCAGTGCAGTTTAGGAAGTGCTGGTGGAGGCTGCGTCACTTCTCCCAAGCATCAAACCCTGGCCACACTGGTCAAGCATGTGGCCGTGAGGCACACATCCTGACTGTAGATCAAAGTCAGGTCTTTCGGGCTCTAAGCTTTGCAGAACATACAAGGTTACGTACTAGAAACTCTAGTCAGGGCAGACAAGGTCCAGAGGAAGAGACCTGCCTGGGATCTCAGCTGAACCCCACTGAGAGGAGCTTTCTAGAAAGTAGCAACTGCAGGTCTCCAGGCTGTGTGGTGGGCTCAGGGCTGCAAGAGCTGACCCTTATGGGCTGGGACTGAGGCCAGGAGGAAGCTGGCGAGTGGGTCTAGGGCCTTGCCCTGCACAGGAGTGGTCTGTGATATAATAGGAGAGATTGCAGACCCCGGAGTCTCACAGAAGCACGTGGGGCCACTTCTAAAATGGCTTTTTTTTTTTTTTTTTTGAGACAGAGTCTCACTGTCGCCCAGGCTGGAGTGCAGTGGCATGATCTCGGCTCACTGCAACCTCTGCTGCCCGGGTTCAAGTGATTCTCCTGCCTCAGCCTCATGAGTAGCTGGGATTACAGGCACCTTGCCACTGTGCCCGGCTAATTTTTGTAATTTTAGTAAAGACAGGGTTTCACCATCTTGGTCAGGCTGGTCTTGAACTCCTGACCTTGTGATCCCCCCGCATCGGCCTCCCAAAGTGCTGGGATTACAGGCATGAGCCACCGCACCTGGCCTAAAATGGCTTTTTCTTTCTCATGCTCCCTCTAGTCACTTATCCCCATGCTTATGTAGCATTTAGACATTTTGGGGTGAATACCACAGCAAACAGGACAGAGACACTGCCCTCAAGGAGACAGGATTATGAAAGAGTGTGATCGCTGTGGCAAGGGAAGCCCAGGGGGGTCTGGGGGCTGCAGTAAGGTACATCTACACCAAACATGGGGCAATGAGGCATGCCTCCTGGGGGAGTGATAGGCTAATGTCTCAAGGGCTGGAGCAACTGGTCAGTTACTCCAGAGCTCCAGGTAGAGGGAATATCACTCGCAAAGGCCCTGAAGCCAGAGTCCATGACATGTGCAGGAATTGCCCTCTGGTCTAGTCTGGGCAATTCAGAAGAACGTCCAGAAATTAGTCTGAAGCTGCCCCAGGGAACCACAGTGTGAAGGGCTTGAACCTTTAACCTAAGGACAGCTGGAAGCTCTAAAAGTTATATATATATATTTATATATATTTTTAAAATTATATATATATATATATTTTTTTTTTTTTTTTTAATTGAGATGGAGTCTCGCTCTCTCACCCAGGCTGGAGTGCAGTGGCACGATCTCGGCTCATTCCAAGCTCCACCGTTCACGCCATTCTCCTGCCTCAGCCTCCCGAGTAGCTGGGACTACAGGCGCCCGCCACCACGCCTGGCTAATTTTTTGTATTTTTAATAGAGACAGGGTTTACCATGTTAGCCAGGATGGTCTCGATCTTCTGACCTTGTGATCTGCCCACCTCGGCCTCCCAAAGTGCTGGCATTACAGGCGTGAGCCACCGCGCCCAGCCTCTAAAAAGTTTTAAGCAGTAGGATGAGCTCACCATCACTAACACTTAGGCAGGCAGGGTTCTAAGTGCTTTGCTTGGTTTCCATTGAAGCCTCACAGCACAGTTCCAGGGAGGTAGGTATGTTATTATCCCCTCTTGGTAGAGGAGTCAGAGGCATGGAGAGGTTGAGTAACTTGCTCAAGGTCACATAGCTGGGAAGTGATCCAGCCAGAATTCAAACCCAGGATGTGCAAAACAGCCAAGTTTGCATTTGCAGCGGTAAGAAGGGATGGAAGGGGGCATGGCCGCCACCAGGAGACCAGTTAGGGGCTGCTGAGGAATCCAACTGAGTGACAGTGGTGACCTGGATCGGCAGTGGCTGGGGGGATGGAGGGAAATGGACCAGGGAAGAGCGGATGGGACTTGGAACTTGGTTAACTGACGGATATGGGAGGAGGGGAGGCCCAGGGTTCTGGCATAAGCCAGGTGGCATCTCCCCTTCCCTCTTTTCTCACCCCTTAATCCAACTCACTGGAGAATGGGCAGCTTTAGGAACATGTCCAGGTGAGTGGGAGCAGGAGGTGGAGTCACGCTCAGATCAGGCAGGAGGCAGGTCCTAGAGGGGCTACAGGGATCGCTGGAGACTGGGGAGCGCACGTGTGGCCATGGGTGACCACTGCCCGTAAGGGGATGTGTGTGGGCTCAGTCACCTGTGCTCACCCACCAGGCCAAGGGAGGGCATCTGTCACAGAACAGGCTCAGCAGCCCCTTGGCACCTCCCAGGGTTGCTGGGAAGGCAAATAGGGGACAGGCTTCAGGTCCACAGCACACACATGCCTTCCCCTGGGCCTCTTGCCAAGTTCTGGCCGATTGTTCTAACCAGGCCCAGGGCATTGGCATTGCCCCATGGGTCTCCTGGGTACAGAACTTCGCCATATCTGGGGCATCATTTCAGATGGGGCTTCCAGACCTCAGCTCCGGCTTTCCGGGCTTCCCTGGAGGGGTCAGCCTGAAGCCATCAATCTGGGGTCAGGGCTCCCTAAAAAAGCCTGCAAGTTTTCCAGCAGCTCCCAAGTATCGCATTGGCTCTCATGCAGGCGGGGTGGGGTGGGGGTGTGTGGATCATTATTTTGTTTTCTGGAGGAGGAAACAGAGGCCCAAGGACATCTAGGCAGTACTGTCAGAGTGTGAGGCATACATTGTAATTAAAAATTTACTACTAGTCACATAAAAAATAAAGAGCAGGTGAAATTGATTTTAATATTTTTGAACTTACAGTATAGCCAAAATATTATTTCAACATGTAATCAATGTAAAAAGTTACTGACAGCCGGGCGCGGTGGCTCACGCCTGTATCCCAGCACTTTCCATCCCGGCGGAGGCCGAGGTGGGTGGATAACCTGAGTTGGGAGTTCAAGACCAGCCTGACCAACATGGAGAAACCGTATCTCTACTAAAAATACAGAATTATCTGGGCATGGTGGTACATGCTGCGTAATCCCAGCTACTCGGGAGGCTGAGGCGGAGGATCGCTCGAACCCGGGAGGTGGAGGTTGCAGTGAGCCGAGATCGCGCCATTGCACTCCAGCCTGGGCAACAAGAGTGAAATTCCATCTCAAAAAAAAAAAAAAAAAAAGTTACTGAGCATATAGCCCAGAGGGCCCCAACCCTGCCCTTCCAACATGGTTTCTGCAGTATCAGCTTCCAAGTGGCCCACTCAGGACAGAAGGAAACCCTGCTGCCCTTCTACAGGTGGTCCTGTCTGGGGCCTTTCCTCAAGCAGCCTCTAGCCCCCCAGGCTGCCTGGCTCCAGGAGGCACATGACCTATATCCTGCTAGGGACTGCCAGGCTGTGCAAAATTCACCCACCTCTGCCTGCTGGCTGCCCAGCTCCCATAGCAAGGCTCCAGGTGAGCCATTCTGATCTGACTTCTGTGGCCTCATATGCATTCAAGTGGCCTCAGGGAGATCCATGTGCCATGGATGCCAAGACTGGGCCTTGCCAAAACCAAAT
Organism: Symphalangus syndactylus; assembly: GCF_028878055.3. Lineage (NCBI taxonomy): Eukaryota > Metazoa > Chordata > Mammalia > Primates > Hylobatidae > Symphalangus > Symphalangus syndactylus. Next base: position 22,141,001 of record NC_072428.2, read on the forward strand.
CCTAAAATGCAGCAGGAGGCAGCCTTCCAGTCCAGGAAGGGAGCTGCAGCCTAAGGTGGCTGGTAGGCCTGGCCCTTGGGGTTGCCCTGAGGCCATCCCTTAGCAAAGAATCCCAACAGGAAGATCGGACCTGCCTGTCTGGTGCTCCAACCCCAACCCTGTATGAGGGGCATTCCAGGCACTGCTCCTGCTGGTGCCACACCTTACTGAGCACTCACTCAGTGCCCTGCATGGGGAGGGCAGAGGGACCCGGGCATGGCCTGCCCAAGGCACACAATGTCTGGAGGGAGCAGACGGACACTTACTGTGCAATCATGAGCTCGCCACCTAGGCTCCAGCAGGGGCTGCAGAAGGCCGTGGGAGCTTCCCAGACCTCTAGAGGTGGGGAGAGGCTGACATCTCCAGGGTGGGCCTTGGCCAACATCTCCTGATGCCTCAACAAGGTTGGCAGGCCTGTCTCCCCACTTCTCTCCCCACAGTTGCGCCTTCTCCTAGACCCTCTGGTGCCTCTGCAGCCTCAGGGCCAGTCTTGACAGAGCCCGACTGTGCCAGCTGGAGCCGTGTTTACTTACACACTTGCCAGCTCCTTGTTGGGGCCGTTTCTTCAGCCAGCCAGAAATAATTTTCTTTTTCCAACTGGGAACCTCACTAGGCTCCAGCGTGATGGCAGAGTTTGTAACTGAAACCTCAGCAGAACTAAATCGTTCCCGGTCCTGGACCACCTCATCTGGGAGCCCAAGGCGGGGCTCAGCCTGTCGAGGGGAGCTCCGGGCCTCCGGGCCTGGGCTCTGCGCTTTCTTTTTGAGGGAGCACACCTGAGACAGAGCCCAGACGGGACACTCACCTCCACATTGGAGTCCTTGTGCAGACAGGGGAAGGCAGGAGGCAGCGACTCCAGCATCCCTTCAGAGACCCCCCACTGCTACTCCCTGTGTAGAATTTAGATCACACCAGCAATGAGCCACACGGGGCCAGGCATGATGTGACAGCCCTGCTGCAGTCATCAGGGGAGCTGAGGGACTTGAGCCAAGTCATCTTCCTTCCCTGGGTCTCAGCTTCCCCAGCTGTGAATAGGAACTTCCCTCCTGGGCTCACGGTGTTCTCATGAGGATTGTGGGGAAAACATTCCAAGGAGGGAGCTTGTCATCCGGGCAGGGACTCGGGAGAGAGGGCCTTGGAGTTGGCTTCTAGAGGTGGCGTTCCCAGGAAAACGCAAGTCTCAGCCTGAGCAGGAGAGGGAGGGAGGGACAGAGCTGGGGACCTGCAGAGGGACAGGCCCCTGGAGGCGGCAGCTGGAGCAGCACCCTGTGGGGCCGGCAAGGACTTTCATGCCTCAGGTTCACGTGGCATTCACATGGGCCTCTTCCCACCACAGATGATGATGCAGTATCTGTACTATGGAGGAACAGAATCCATGGAGATCCCCACTGCTGACATCCTGGAGGTGAGACTCGGGAGAGGAGGGGGCCTGGGCCAGAGTCCCCAGTGGCTCGGTCTCCCATTCACCCCCTTCAGAGGGAAGGTGGCTCTTCCTCTCCATCTGACAGGAAGAGTGGTTCCCAGAAATAGGAACTGTGCACACCACTGAGCCCAGCCTCAGTGTGTGCCCCAGCGGGGATGGTTAGGCCCAGGAGTATCAGAAGGTAGTAGGGCCTGAGGGTGGAGGCAGCAGGGCACACGGCACTCGGGAGCTTTCTGTTCCGTGCTGTCTGGGCCACTGGTCTGGCCATGGGTCCCCAAGACCTGCTCTGCCTCCCTACCAGCTGCTGTCAGCTGCCAGCCTGTTCCAGCTGGATGCCCTGCAGAGGCACTGCGAGATCCTGGGCTCCCAGACCCTCAGCGTGGAGAGTGCCGTGAACACCTACAAATATGCCAAGGTGAGGGCCAAGGATGCCTGCTGGCCACCTCCCACTACATGCTCTGCTCCACGGCGGCCTCAGCCGTGTGGCTGCACTGGGGATGAGCTAGGAGATGCAGGTGACCAGGCTGCTTCTGAGGGCAGTGTAGAGGCTGAGGGAGGGTTAGCAACTCCCTCTGTAGCCTGGGGTCACTGCTGCCCACTGGCCATGTGGTAGCTTGGGAGGTGAGCTTTTGAGCCAGCTGCATCCTAGTTCACATTCCAGCTCTGCCACCTGGGCTGCGGTAGCTGGGCAAGTTGCTGAGCCTCTGAGTCAAACCAAACCATAGGTATTTACTTTTCTCCCTTACCTGCCTGTGCCTCCCCAGCTGTCCCATCTCAACAAGCAACATGGTCACTGCTCAGCTGCTCAGACCCAAAACTTAGGAATCATATTTGATTTGCAAAAACCCTCCCATATGCAAGCCACCCACCTCTGAAACACACCAGCAGTTTCTCCACTTCCCTTCATCTCCACTGCCCTCGCCTTGCCCTAAGCCACCACCATCACTCTCTTGGACAATGGCATCAGCCCAGCCTCCCTACTTCCTTTAGCCCTGCAATCCACAAGGTTCTTTCAAAAGTTCAAAAACCATGGCCAGGCACAGTGGCTCACACCTGTAATCCCAGTACTTTGGGAGGATGAGGCAGGAGGACCAGGAGTTTAGACCAGCCTGTGAAACATGGCAAGACCCTGCCTCTACAAACTAGCTGAGCGGGATGGCGTGCATCTGTGGTCCCAGTTGCTCCGGAGGCTGAGGCAGGAAGATCACTTGAGCCCAGGAGGTTGAGACTGCAGTGAGCTGTGATCATGCCACTGCACTCCAGCTTGGGCAAGAGAGCAAGACTTTTTGTCTCAACACGCCCCCCGCCCCCCAAAAAAGTACAAAGACTGTTACTCCCATACTTAATCCCACCAAAGGTTTTCCACCTGCTGCAGGCTAAATAATAGCCAGCCCTTATCATGCCTTCCCAGGCCCCCAAGGTCCTGCCCACATCTCCCCTCACTCCACCATGCTTCCTTCTCAGCATGCCCAGACCCCAGGATTTTTGTGACACTTCCCTTTTCCTGTAAAGCTCTTTCCCGCCCTTCATCTTCATCAGCTGGTGTCCCCAGGCCTCCCCTGGCCTCTCACAAGCCATCCTGTCACGTTGGCTTTACCTCCTTCACAGTCTTCCGCAGTTACCTTGTCTTTGGTTCCTCAGATTCTGTCTCCCCCAAACTAGGACGTCAGGAACACTGCAGAGATCTTGACCTCAGAACTGAAAACCCGGAGGGGCCCCTTGATATCTGTTGAGTGAACATCTTTATCCAACATTTACCATGTGCACAGTCACATGCCGGGCCTGGTGCTGAGCCCTGGACACGCAGTGGTGGACAGTCCCTGTTCCCACCCTTAGGAAGGGAACTTCCAACCCAACAGGGATGACTGCCACTTAACAGGGCAGCATGACAGTATGACACAGGCAGGAAAATGACGGGGGCTGAACAGTTCAGATATAGCGGAGGTGGCCTCAGGATGCAGGGACAGGGAACGTCTCCCCTGGCCAGAGTGGGGCTTAAGCTGGGCCATGGCCATGGGTAGGTAGTATTTGGGGGTGAGGGTGAGTGGGGCTGTACTAAGGCCATGGGCTTCACCCCTCCTCTCTCTGCCCTATAGATCCACAATGCCCCAGAACTGGCCCTGTTCTGTGAGGGCTTCTTCCTCAAGCACATGAAGGCCCTGCTGGAGCAGGATGCCTTCCGGCAGCTCATCTACAGCCGCAGCAGCAAAGTGCAGGGCCTGGATCCACTGCAGGACCTGCAGAACACCCTGGCGGAGCGCGTGCACTCTGTCTACATCACCTCCCGGGTGTGAGGCAGGGGGCGGAGGCTGCCGAGGCCAGGGCCTGTGGAGGTGCCAGGGCCCACCATGTCGGGGTATGGTTGTAGGCCCTCTAGGAGCCAGGTTCACAGGGCTGTTTCCTCCTCCTTCCCCAGATGTCCCCCCGTCACCGGGCAGCTCACCCTCATCTCCTCTGCCCTAGAGCTGTTTGTTCAATCAGTGATGGGCAAAGGGGAGATGTAGCTAACTGGTGGCCCTCCTCCCCATCTCACTTTGCACCTCGAGGTCCCCCTGGGTGTCGCTCTCCTCTCCTGCACGTCAGCAGCTGGTCCTGATCCACCTCTGCCCAGGCCCTCCAAGCTCTACTCACCCCTAGGGCCTCAGTAAACTCAACTGGGGCTCCTGGGGGTACAGGAATCCTTATGAATGTATAGAATGCATACTGCCTAGGCCCCCGGTCGTCTATAGTAATTCAAAAGCTGGTATTTTTCTTCCTAAATGTCACATAGCAAAGGCTGCCCAAATCCCTGAACTTATTCTTCAAAGGTTTGACAGGCTTGATGTGGGCATCCAGTGGCCTGAGGACCCCCCTGCCACCACGACTGCTGCCACCCGGAGTCCCCCCATTGTCTTTGGTGCCTGGGCTTCCAGAGTCCCTCCCATCAGGACTACCAGCTTGCCCAGTTAGCAGCAGAGGGCAGTTCCCCAGCTAATGGTTTCTGAGCTAAGTCTGGCGTGGAGGGGCACGGGGTAGGGGATGGGGTACTGTGTAGGAATGGCCTCAGCTCTTGCTTTGCTGCTGGTTTTAGGGGCCAAACTAAATGGGTGGATTCTGGAACCTCAGGCCTAGACTAGGTTGCCTTTGTGGGGCGATGAAGCAGAGCCCCCTGGTCAAGTCTCTCGGCTCCTTTAATGTAGGATTGAGAATTGGGCAAACACGTCCCCCTAGGGACTGTGGCTCTTGGAGATAAAGGACAGGGCATTGATGGAAGATAAGGGCCGGGAGAAGAGGCCTTTCTGCTGTGTCTCCTAACGGCCTTGCCCTCGAATTCTGCAGGCCCTGGGCTCCCCTGACACCTGTCGTATTTATGGACCAGACGCTGGGGCAGCATCAGGCACAGCCTGTCTGGGTGCAACTTCTTCAGCTGTCTGGCCGCACCTTAGAAACTATTTATTCACCAAAAGCCCCAGGCATTTCAGAAGGTGTCACTCAGGTCACCCTGAAAAGCCCCCAGGGGCTTGCAATTCTGGAAAATATTTTGACTAGCTGCTTGCTGGATGTACAAAGAAATAGGCATTATTTTATTGCTGTAATATTGTATGATACTTTAACTGTACAATAATGTTGTCACTTACTGTAAATGTACTATGGTTTTATTAACAACAAACACTCATTAACAATGACCTTGGCCTCACTGCTCCTGGTAGAGGGTTACTCAGAGTTCGGAACAGGGGAGGAGCCCCTTAGGATCAGGAAGAGATCCCAGAGCTGACTCTGTTACCCAGGTCTCCTGCCTCTCAGAGCCAAGAACCTACCAAAGACATTGCTGTGGCCACTCAGCACTCGCCTCTCCAGAAACGAAGCCTGGATCCATTCCTCACCCGCCCTCGCTCACATTAAGCATGTGTGTGCCACTGAGCTGGACAGACACCAACTGACTGAGGAATATGACACCATCAGGCTTTCCTGATCTCCACTCCCACCCCCTCCACGGCCCTTTATGTGGGAGCTATTTATTTTGGGGGCTGTCTTCAGAGGCACATCCCCAAATGGCATAGCCCACCAAAGTGGCGAAAGGGCCTCCTTCACCCAGACCCGACCTGGCCTGGTGCCACCACAAGACCACTAGCAGAGGTAATGGAGGGAGATGATGAGGCGCCGACTCAGGCCCAAGAGTGTACTGGGGCTACGGCGGTAGTTTTAGGTGCAAAGTTCAGGTACAAATACAAGTTTTTAAAACATTCCCTGCCAGTTCGCTGGGCATAGTGGTACACATCTGTATTCCCAGCTGCTCGGGAGGCTGAGGTAGGAGGCTCACAGAGCCCAGGAGTTCGAGGCTGCAGTGAGCTATGATCACCCCTGCACCTCAGCCTGGACAAGAAAGCAAGACTATCTCTCAAAAAAAAGTCGCCTGCCTGCCTGAGGCAGGTATAGAAATTCCTAAGGTCACTGAGAACCTGAACCAAAGTGGCTGTGGGTCAGTGACCGGCCATGACTCAGGCGTTAGGGGAATGACATAAAGATCCCAGTCCCTGAGAAGGCCCAATTCCAGCAGGAGCTGCGCAGGGCAGCTCGAGGCCCAGCCTGGGGCCCTGTGACCGCACAGACCCATGGTGCCCTCTGGGAGCCACTGGGAGGGGGCGCACTCCCCCGTACCATCTTCCCGTGCAGTGGCCCAAGAAGGTGGTGGAGCGGGCTGTCCGTCCCTAGCACTTGCCATTCAAAGTGGCTACCCTTCACGGGTCTGTGTCCAGCGTCCCCACAAGTTCCCCCATCCCTGCAGGACATGCCTTGGTCAGTACCCAGCCTAGAAAGCAAGATCTAATTGCATTCTGGCTCCAGATGAGGGATCCGCCATTTCCTCTCTTGAGAGGGTGAGTGGGGGGTTGAGAGAAAGTGGAGGCAGGAGGGAGGGAGCAGGCCCCTTGGAGCCTGAGGGTAACAGGAATACATTTTTGAATAAACATTTAAAATTAAAATAATTACAAAAAAAAATCAGACATGCTTCCAAGGGGCTAGGACTCAAATGGAAATGATCACTTACCTGGGCAGCTGGACCTCCTAATTCAGGGCCACTGCTCACGGCCTGCCCTGCTCCGCCTGCTATGAGCAGCCACAGGCAGGCTTGGGGGAGTTACCTTCTTACTGGAGCCCTTGAGTACCCAGGTGCTGAGAGCATGGGTTGTATCTACAGGGATTTCACTCTGCTCCAGTGGGTCCACAGGCAATCATAAGCTGGCGCCTTAGCCGTCTCCAAAGAAAACACCTCTCCAGAGGGGGCGGGTACCAGTCTGCTCCTGCACCGACAGGGCTAACACTGAGATTGTCCTTTTTGAGGCTGTCTGGTTTCTTTCCTGCATTCAAATCTTCTCCTGAAGCTTTCCTTTCCTTTCTGCTCTCAGCCTGGAAGGCCAGTTATCCTTTCACACGTTAGTCCCCATGCCAGATGCGAGGTGGCTAGAGCTTTCTCCTCAATAGAACCAGCCCAAGCAGGAAGCCCTGGCCTCTCCCTTTCAGGCTGCCTTTCAAGTCCCCTTTGCAGGATCCAGATGATGTTTAACTGGAACCAATTGTTTGTAGAATCAAGGGCATGCCCCCTCAGGGGCAATCCCCTAAAATTGCCTATTCAAGCCCAAGGGGTTTCCAACCCCACCCCCTCCTCCAGGCCTGCAGAATGGCTGTGGGTGTTGTAACAGGCCTCAGATAATGAGTCTACATTTTTCCAAGGTGACGGTCACTTATTTCTGCCCCTCCCCCACCTCCCAGCCTCAGCAGCCCCCTTTGTGTCCCGTCTCCTGGTCATCCGGAGTCCTCCGGGACTGCCGGGCCAGATGAGCAGTGGAAGCACTGAAGCAGGCCGGCATTAGCCCCGCCTGGCGAGGGGGTATGGGGGGCGACCATTTAGTAACCTTCTTTGTTCAGGCTTCTTCAGCCTCTTCCCCTTCTGGTGACAGCATTCATGGCTGGCCTATCTGAATTCATTTCACAAGTGACATTTCCTAAAACAGCCAAGCTTTACAGATGTCACTCTGTCTGGGGGCCAGATGGTGAGGTGTGGGGGAGGCATGCCTTTTCAGGTTTGAAGGAGAACCCAAGATCATGACCACAAAATGCAAAGACCCAAGCGTGTGTTTAGGAACACACACTTTGCAAATAAAAAGGCCTTGTCCAAGGATACAGAGATATTACACAGAGCCAGACAAGTCTGACTGCAAAATGCATGCTCTTCGCTGCCCAAGTGAGACTCCTTTTCTAGCTTAGGTTGTGGTTTTAGAACACGGCCAGTCCTGGCCAAGTGTGGTGGCTCATGCCTCTAATCCCAATACTCTGGGAGGCGCAGGCGGATCACTTGAGGCCAGAGTTCCAGACCAACCTGGGCAACATATTGAGACTCCATCTGTACATAATTTTTAAAATTAGGCAGGTGTGGTGGTGAGCACCTTCCCAGCTGCTTGGAAGGCTGAGGTGGGAGAATGGCTTCAGCCCAAGAGTTCAAGCCTGCAATGAGCTATGATTAAGCCACCACACTCCAGCTTGGGCAACAGAGCAAGACCCTGTCTGTTTTTAAAAGAACACCACAGCTAGTCCTTATTTTCTTAGAGCTGGCATGTAACTGAACTTGAGCGGCTCCTCTAGTTAGATGTGATGAGTGCCCAGAACCCAGAGAGGCACTTGCTATGTGCCAGGCACTGTCCTAAACGCTTCCCATTCTACCCCACCCACTTCTCACCACAGCCCCATGACGGAGGTGCTATTCCTACCACTCACGCTTTGCAGAAGTGGACCTGAAGGGCAGGTAGGATGAAGTAACCTGCCCAAGGCCACGGTGAGGGTCAGGGCAGAGCAGTCTACCTCCAGAGCCCTCTCGCCTTGCACCCCAGAGCAGAGCCAGCTGGGGAGACTTTGGGGGTAGAGACACTGAACAAAAGCTTCCTTACCTGTAGGATGATATGCCTGGACAACTTGCACAGTCCCATCCAGCTCTGACCATTTGAGCATATGACTCTGCTTCTGGCCACGCTCTAAGAAAACCCTCTTTGAAAGGCAGGCTGAGGCACCTACCTGAGAAAATAAATAAAAATTATTTTCATGCCCCCTCCCTGCCTCCAGCAAAATTTCCTACAGACCTAACAGAGGTCTGTGGCCAGGAAACTTCAGTTCCAAGAAACGAAAGGCCCCTAGGCTCATGTCCTGACAGCCTCGGTGACAAGGCTCAGCAGCCCTAGGGTCGCACACAGAACCTGCTCTTCTCCCTATGGGGATGAGTCCTAGGAGCTGCATATGAAATACTCTTAGGCTGAGAAGTTACGGTTTCCTTCCCGGTCCTTCTCTGAACCTAGACAACATATCGGGGCTGCAGACTCATTAGCCTGGATACCATTAAACAAACATACCAAAGTATGTGTAGCCACCAGGTTATCTCTGTTCCCAACAAATGGAAGGGACCAAGTGACCTGGAAGGAGCTAGGAAGGAAATGAGGCAGTTCTAGCTGGCTTCCAGCCACCACACCAAGCCCCTCGAGGTGACCATAGCCACCTGCCACTTCTCCCACACACTCCTGGGCTGGGAAGCCCTAGACACACTGCTCACCTTCGACCTTGATACCAACACCTTCCAAATTCCACCAGGCAGCCAAGACCCACCAGAAGAAACTTCCATGTGGATTTCAGAGCACTCACAGGCAGCTGGTCTTTCTAGAATGTTATTTATTAAAAATAGATTCTCTATCCTTCCCCTCACCCCTGTGAGCAAAATGGCCCTTCCCAACATCTTTTCCCAAATGGATGAGACAACAGATCTTGAGGATGCAGATGTGGCATTCTACATAAACTACAGGCTCAGGCTTTTCTGGGACAGTGGGTCTGCTGGAGCCAAGAGTGTAACAGCACAAGACGACATCAGCAAACCCCAGCGCACCTAACCGCGGGCTGCCACAGATGCCGGGATGGACTGGAGTTCCTCCTGCTCCAGGCACAAGTCCACAAAGAGAGACCCAGCGGCCCAGCAGCAGCCTCCTGGGCACCACCAGAAAGCAATGTACTTAAGGGCCTCGGGGGGAGGAAAGGCAACGTGGCTTCCACATGTGTGGGAATGAGCCTAAAAAGCTGGCTCAAAGCAAAATATGAACTTATAGGAAAGGAGGGCCCTGGACTGGGCAGGGAGAGAGAGACTCCTGGCAATTCTAGAGATGGCAGTGCCCAGCCATCGAGTTCTAAGGAGACCCATTTGGGAGTGACTCTGCCTTCAGCCAGGTTGAGCTCACAGACACACAGGCCCGGAGGCCGAATTCACGGCCAGCTTCCAGGTGTGCCGGGGCCTCTTGTTGCTTTTAACAGTCCAGCCAGAGAGGGTTCAGTTAGTGAGAGTATCTTCCCATGATCAAACACAGATGGCCAAGTTTCTCTTCACTATTTCTTCCGCTTCATTTTCATATCCTTTTTGTTCTTTGTATCTCTGTTCTTCAACTTCTTGCTCTGTTTGGGTTCTTGTTTGGCTTCTAACTTCCTTTTCTTGTCACTAGAGAAAAATCAAAAATAGAATGAAATATGTACAGATCTGAACATCTGAGACTGCTTTGTTTTAAGCTTGCTTTGCTTTGTGAAAAAGGGTTTCCACCGACTGAAACTTGATGTAGGACACCCAATTGGACATTAATGTTCTCTGCAAACCTATTAGGGGGCAGGCATTGTGCTGGGGCTGGCGACACACCATACAGACCAGTTCCTGCCCCTGACCCAGCTCTTAGTCTGTGGAAGAACAAATCTCGATCTTAACAGCTGAAATCCGGGTTCTCCTCAGGGTGCAGTACACTCTGCTCCCCTCTCCCAAGACAGATCTAAGGCACCACAAGGATTCCCCACCACCACTCTCACCACTGCAGCGACTCTGGAAACCAGACATATTCATCCCAATGACCCTGAAGACAGTCCTTAATATAAGGCATGAGACTCCAAGGAAAACCCTGCCATACTTTCTGATGTGCTACTATTATTTTATTTTTCCTATATGAGAAGAAGAAAACCCAAACAACAGTAACTCAGGTGACACCCTGCGACCAGCCCCTGGATTCTTCATTGATATCCTAGCACAGGAATCACTCAGCAAACGGCCACCTGCCATTAAGAAACTTACAGGTTTAATTTTGCTCTGGGAACAAATACTTCCGTATAAGGAGACAGTGAAGAGTTCACTCCAGAGACCATTAACATCATGTGAATGAAGTACCTCTCAAAGGAAGAAAAAGAAAGGCCTCAGAGTATTTAATGATAGCTACCAGTATTTTTAGCTCACAAAGTTCAAGCTTTCACATTTACTGAGAGCCATCAAGCACATGAACAACCACACAACACTGGCTGGTTGGGCTCAGGAGGCTTCTCACTACCAGCAGTGGCCAAATGGCAGGAAAGGCCAAGCTCTGCAGAGTGAGGAGCTGAGGCCGTCTCCACAGCAAGCACGCTCCCTGGCCTTTTGTTCCAGTCAAAGCCACCGTGCTCAAGGCCAAAGCCATCATGGGCCCTGTGCTACATTTGCCATACTGTACAAAACAGAGACAGGTCACACCGACAGTGGGCTTCTGTGCTGCGCCACAAAGCATCTGGGAAATGAGGCCGGCATTGACGCTGGATCCTTCAAGATGCCACAGTGACTAACGGAGACTCTGGAAGACAGTACCTGATTTCTGGGATCTACAGTTCCTAGAGACACAAGGTTTCCTCTTTCCAAATGTTTCCAAAATATAAGCTTTTAAGGAAACCAATAAATAGGGGATTGCCAAAATCTCACTCTCCCCATCAACCCCCAAATCAGCTGTGAAAGCCTCAATTCCAGTGGCTCTGGGCAGGGGAGGCCTCATTGTATTCCCAGGGAAAACTGATGAAGGTTCCAGCCTAAGTTATTTACAAATGCACCACTCTGCAGATAAGAAGCTTGGAGTGAAGATTTTCAAAGAGTGGTCTAGGGACTGCTGGGGTCCCTAAGACCCTTTCAGGTGTCCACAAGGTCAAAATGTATTTGTATTAGTATGAAAATAGTTATTTGCCTTTTTTCATTTTCATTCTCTCACAGATATTCAGTTTTCCAGAGTATAAGATATGACAGCACAAGAGTGTCAGTGAAGACACAGACATGAGTATCCAGCTGCCTTCTGTTAAGCCAGATACTGAAGAGATTTGCAAAAATGTAAATGTAAAACAATGCCACTCTTCTCACCAAAATTTTTATGAAAAAGAGTATTTTTCAAAACGACTGAGTCCATTATTACTGTGAACAAATGAATATTTTTTAAATTTCTGTTTTTCATTTATTTTCTTTTTAAAATTTTTTTGTAGAGACAGGGTCTGCTATGTTGCACAGGTTGGTCTTGAACTCCTGGGCTCAAGCTATCCTCCTGCCTCGGCCTCCCAAAGTGCTGAGATTACAGGCGTGAGCCACCACACCTGGCCAGTTTTTCATTTCTAATATGTGAAATTTCCACAGATATAACCAACAAAAGTCCTTTGGGGGCCTTAATTGTTTTTAAGAGATAAAGGAACTCAAAGACCCAAAACCTTGAGAACTGCTGGCTGAAAGGAAGGACAACGTAACAGTTAAACCTATGGCCTTGCAGTGGAGAAACCTGGACTTGATTCTGGCTCCGGCTCTCACTAGCTGTGTGCTTCTTGGGAACTTAACCCCTGAGAGCCTTGGTTACTTCATCTTAAAGCAATGACAGTAATAAAACAGCCCCCTTATGCTGTCGTCCTGAGGGCTGAATGATGAAAGCCCATAAGCAAGTCTCAGCCAGTAGCAGCTTCTGGACTGTTCCCTCAAGCCCTTCTCCCTGACAGGCCCAGTGCCCCGGCATGGCTGACAAATACAAAGAGTGAAGAGATCCATGCCTAAGAGATGGCCCTCCTGGTATATGGGACATGCACTGCAAGGGTAATGGCCAGGGGACTCTCAAAGGAAGAACCATGACTTTTCTGTCAAAGCTTTTGCTGCAACCTCCTATTTTCTAGTCAAAGTTACAGAGAAGCCAGAATGCCTCTTCCGCCAGATGCACGTCAGACCTTGGGCCCTCACCTTTTCAGGCTGATGATTGAGGCGTTCGGCCCAGCTTTGTTCAAAACTTCATTCCACTCCTCATCGTCCCCACGGATTATGTATCTAAAAAAAAGAAGGGAACTATCAAAGCCTGCTAGAAAGAAGAGGGGACTGCTTAAGAGAAAATAACGACAGTGACAACATTCTTATCAGACACTTCCTGTCATGAAAGCCAGGCTGAGCTGTGTCAGCATTTGAACAGCAGAGGACAGAGGGGACAAGCGTGCAGGAGGGCCAAGAGACGTGGCGCTTAGCTCTATGGACAGAAGCTCCACAGGAGCGAGGGTCACCAGGCCTGCTGGCAGGGGTCAGTGAGGACAGTCCTGCACAGAAGGCAGCCTGCCTGGCTTCTCCCACATGACTCTCATTAACATCCACCAAAGAAGCTTCCTGTCACCCCCACAATCTTCTCACTCACTCCCACCTCCAAGCATTTGTCCGCAAGCCCTTGAACTGTGCCTCTCCCCTCCCTCCCTTCTCTTTTAGATTTAGCAATCCTGGCAAATCAAGGTTTTGATATTGCAAAGCTGAGGGCAGAAACTAGAGCTCGATTCTCTGTCCAAGGACTCCTGGCCACCTCCACCTCACATACCCAGAAGCCACCATCACTAATGACCCAGACACAGGACTACAGGTCACAGAGGCTCAGAGGCCATGAATTCTGGAGTTATTATTCACATCAATCCAGGCAGTGGACGGAAAGGCAGCACCACTACAGCTGAAGCTCAAAAGGGACTAGGATCCCCAGACGGTTTTAGAGCAAGGGGTGTTTTGCTTGTTTGGCTGGTTTTAGCAGTAGAATCCTTTCTTCAAACAAAGTCACATGTAAAAGCCAAATAGAGTAAGTAACCATTAAAGTGCATGCTCATCCAATCGGCACTGCCATTCCTGAAAGGACCCGAGGTGTGACCTGGAGCCTTGGGGATCAGAGAGCGCAATGTGAAAGTCAAAGTGGTGGCACTAGTCTCCGGAACCCAACTCTTCCAAAATTATACAAATAGGCAATTAGAAGGTCAAATAGAACTGTTAGCACCTCTAAAATTGATCCCATGAAAGACACTTCCCAGGGCATGTGGGATATGATTAGAAGAAACGTGTAGGCAGATTCTTAGGGCCCCAGAAGCCAAGGCAAAGCCTCTGCTTCCCACAAGCCTTACTCAGAGAGGTCCATGCTCTTCAGCTTCCCCACTTCCTTCTTGTGTTTCTCCTGAAATTCCTTTGCTGCTTCATCCTGTGGTTAAGGACCCACACAGAGACTAAGTCAGAGTCAAGGGTTGAACCAAACACAGGAAAAGGTGAAGCTGGGGTGGAATAGCACAATGATGAGAAAACATCTCCTTCTCTTCCGTCTACCTGCAAAAACCTTGTAGGCAGCTTTGATTATTTTAAGGTAGCTCTGTTATAAAATATGCATTTAAGAAGTCACCAAAAAAAGCAAAACATTTGCAACAGATGCTGGAATCCTACATTCACAACATACACACACAATCAGGGGGAGGCACAACTCTAGGCCTGTGTGTGCTCAGACAATGCTGGGTCCGTTTGCCCAATTAAACCTATGGAATAGCACTTAGCTCAATTAGTGCAGAGGACTCTTTCTAAAGGGGAAGGGGAAGACAGTCTGCATTCACAGCCTAAGGCAACTGATGGAAATGCTGGGACTCCTGAGGCCGTGAGCAGGGACATACCAGGTCGTCACTGAGGGTCTTCATCGTGGGCTCCATGACCACATCCTTCACTGCCACCATCTGCTCCTCAATAGCCTTTTCCTGAACTTCATTAAATAGCTACAAAAGACAACCAACAGAGAAGCAGAAGATGAAGGAACAGCAGGGACCCAGTCACCCGTGACCCAGACACTTGGTGTCTTATAGAAAGGTGTGGATTTTGAAGACACAAAGCAACACTCTACAGTTTAGGAATGTGGATATTAGCAGGAAGAGTTGAAGAACACAGACTGGATATGTACCAAATTCCTAATAGGGATGCCTCTGGGAGAGGACACAGAACTTCACAGACTCTTTAGAGCTGAAGTCCTGTATTTGTGTGTGTGTGTGTGTGTGTGTGTGTGTGTGATGAGATGCAGCAAACACAGCTAAATGCTAACATGTGTTCTGAAGTCCTGGATTTGCGTGTGTGTGTGTGTGTGTGTGTGTGTGTGTGTGTGTGTGACGAGATGCAGCAAACACAGCTCAATGCTAACATGTGTTCATCTTGGGAGCAGGGAGTGGGTTTGTTGCACTATTTGAGAGACAACAAGCCCCTGCCCTCAGACCGAGGTTACCTTCACAACTTTGCGGATGATCCGGTTGAAAAGTCCCATCAACTGGCCTGAGGGCAGCTCAATCTCCTTTTCCAGTTGGTCCACAGACTTATGCTGCAGGCCAATCCCCAAGAGGAGAGCCTAAAGGATGGAAAATCTGCTGGGTGGGCCTCTAGGACAGGCCCTTGCCCATTAAAATGGCGCCAAGAACCAGAGTACTCTCTTGACCAAAGCTATTGGTACAAAGGTAGACTAGCACTGTGTACATTGGCATCTTCTCTTTCATCCTGTTACTGAGACCACCAAGAAATGCTGTCTTCCTGAAATCCCCAAAATAACTTTTATCCTGACAGATACCTGCTTCACAACTACATTAAAAGTTTGGGATGTTCCTGAACCTCTGCTAAGGTGGAGTTAAGTGTCAAGGCAACGTAGTGGGGTGGAAGCTGCAGCTCTCTCACTTTGTATGGCTGGACACATTACTCGACTTCAGAGCCCAGGTTTCCTGACCTGTAGAATGAGGGGACCACTACCCACCTATCAGATCTATGAGGAATTAAAGGCACACAATTATGTCCAAGTGCCCAACCCAACACCCAGCAAATGAACAGCTCCACAATTCTCGCTTCTCCACGCGAGCAACAGATAGCATACCGACTGAGCCGCAGACAGGGCCAGGTCCCCCAGCTGATTCAGGAAATAGATGCGAGAGATGGCCGGGATCATGTCCATGATGAGGTGATAGTCCACCATGTTCCGTGAATACATCTCCAGCCGCTTCAGGTCATAGGGGAGGAAGAGTGCTTCCAGGTCCTCCCGGCTCAGGGCTGTCCACAGGATAGACAGCCAGACAGGTTAGGTCACCCGGCGCCCTCATGAGATAGCACACAGCCCCCAGGCGGCACCCTAACACACAGGAGCATCTAACAGGGCCTGGCAGCCATATCACACAGCCCTGGCTCAGAGGGACACCAAACCCGCTCCTGCCATAGAAAGGGCGGCTCCAGGCCACGTGTGGGGAGGGGACGGCTGCCACAGGACCCTTGCTCAGCTCCCATACTGAACACATGGACTAAGGAAAAGCTCCCTGTGGCCCAGGGTTGGGGAACACAACTACACTCTTTCCCTGCTTTGTCACTTCATTCGGTGTCACAGAAAGTGTGTAAGCTCTGCCCAGCTCAAGATACATGGATTTCTCCATCAAAATATAATTGGCAAAAAAGTATATACACACACATATACACACATATGCATGTTATACCTAAATATTTATATATAAAATATGCAATAAAAGTAATCTCTTACACATTTTTTGTTTTTTAAGTATTCAAACAGAATCTGTATGCACAAAGCACTTCTGTGTGCTGTTGGCTACAGAGGCTAGCAGCATGTTCTTATTACAATTTCATGAATGAGGAAACTAAACCTCAGAGATGGAGCACCTCACTCCCTTAGAGCACAGATGTAAATTGGCCTCCATAACTAACCAGCTACATGAACTAAATGGACACCTCTGACATTAAATTGCACAGCCAGAGTCTTACCATGAAAATGAAAGACAGCACAGCCTGGGACAGAGCAGGGGCCTGGCAAGCGGGTGGTGGCCAGCGAATGACTGCAGGCTAGAAGCAGTCCCTCAATTTCCAGCCCACACCCTTCCTAGGACACCACACCCACCTCCAACACAGCCAAGCCATTCCCAACCCTCCTCCCTGTCCCCGCCAGGCTCACCAGGCTGGGCTGGCTTCCCCATGTGCCTGTTCTGAATGATGTTCAGAGCCAGGGAAGGAGAGAAGGTGCTGAACTGGTAGGAGAGCAAGGCTAGGAACCGCCGTCGGAAATCTGTGGGGTGCCATCACACAGAGTTAGAGGTCTGGAGGCATCCCCGGCAGCCCCCGATCACCTCATTGTCTCCCCAAAACCCCCACTCCTCAGTCACCTTTCCAGAAGGCTGCAAGCCAGCCTCCCTGGTTAGCCTCATCCTCATCAGTGAGCGTCTTCAGCATGATGCACGAGTGCTCTCCGGTCAGGTCATTCTGGGCAACACAGAGGTTTAACTGGCACCAAGAATCCCCTTTTTTGAACAACCCATCATTGATGAAGGGTAAACACTCAGAGAAGAAAGGCTTAGTGCTTCCGTAGGCCTCTCCTTCTTCCCGGCCTGGGGGTAGGCGCCCCTTCTCAAACAGCCCTCGCCTTCACCTTCCTCATACCACCTCAGTTCACACCCAACGGCTGCAAAGATCACTGTCCTGCAATCTCCTCAAAAGTGTCATAGACACAGAGCAGAGCTGCTGGCTCTTCCGGGCCTGCCTCTTGCTTGGGACGTGCGGGAGGGAAATATCCGCTCCTCTCAGGTAGATGCTTAACTCAGTCATTAGGGCTTAAGCTCCACATGATCCAGTCAACATGGGTTTGATGCCTCACAGCATAAACTTCAGGGCCAAAACCTACACCTCAGTGCTGGCAGCCAGTCTGCAAGTGCAGGCTTCTTTAGGTGTTAAAATTGTGACTATTTTTACATTTTTTACTCCATAACAACAAAGCCCCACACCATAAAAACACCACCAAGTCACAAATGAACAGTGCACAGTGCAAGAGCACACGGACACACCGCAGACCACACCGCAGCTAGCTAGCTTGCGTTCTCCTTGGAGCTGACAGCCAAATTTACATCCCCAGCCTCCACCAAATGCACTGACAGAGACCCAACCCATCTCTGCAGCTCCCTGCCTGCACGGAAGCAGCCCAACACCCAGCAGTCCTCACCAGTCCCACTTTAAACCATCGGATGGACACTGGACACTAGTCTCTGATACTGGCTTTGCCCTCTCCAAAATCAAACCTCCAACACTTCCCTCTCAGCTGATGGACTCCCCTCATCTGGGAAGACAGAAGTACTCAGAAGACAATGTCTTCATCCTCCCAACCCCAAATCAGCCAGCCAACTGATGCCTTCCATTCCCACGCTCTCTGCCTTCCCTATTCTGAAGGATGAAGTAGGTGGTCACCTCTTCCTGAGTCTCGAGTCCCACCCACCACTTCCTCAAGGCCTGCACTCTGGCAGTCAGCCCCCCTCACCTATATCACTACTTGCAGGATTGAACCCAGCAGCAAAAAACATTCTCTAGAATCTCCCATCGGACAATCCCTCTTTAGCTCCCATCTCCCTCCAGCGACCTTGTTTCTCTGCTCCCTTTCGCTTCCTGAGTCGTCTGTTTCCCTTCTAGTTCTTCACCTCCTCTTCCCTCTGGCCAGGCCAAAGCCTCCACTCCACTGCAGCTGCTTCAATGCAGCTCACTGCTGCTGACGAATCCAATGGCCAGCTGTCCTCATCCTCCTCATCCTCTCAACAGGGCTGACTCCCATTCCCACTTTTTCACCTCGATGTGTGACACCACACCCGACTTTCTCTTGCCCATCAGGGCTGTTCCTTCTCAGTCTTGTATGTGCTGTGTCCTCCTCTTCATTCCTCTAAACGTTAGGGTCCAAGG
The DNA here is from genome assembly GCF_028878055.3 of Symphalangus syndactylus. Lineage (NCBI taxonomy): Eukaryota > Metazoa > Chordata > Mammalia > Primates > Hylobatidae > Symphalangus > Symphalangus syndactylus. The sequence goes on from NC_072428.2 coordinate 22,159,285, forward strand.
AGTCCCTCTCACGTCCTTTCATTGGCTCCAGATATTTTTCATTCACTCAACAAAAGTATTTACTGAACACAAACTACACAGCAATTGCTACTGTAAGTGTGACGAATACAGCAATGAACACAACAGACAAGAGCTCCGTGCCCTCCTGCAGTGCATTCTATTATGAATATGCTGATGGCTCCCAAAGCTCCATCTCTAGCCCCAAACTTCCCTCCCTCCAAATTCCTGTAGTCAAATAAATGCCTAGTCCACATTTCCACTTGGATGTCCAATAGGCATCTCATATTAACATCGAAAAAGAACTCCCACTCTTCCCTCCAAATCTGCTCCTCCTGCAGCGAGTCCCATCTCCGACGGCACCTCCAACACCCAGTTTCTCAAGCCAAAACTCTAGGAATTACCCTTGATCCTCCTGTCCACTCTCCTTTCTCAGAGTCTGATGAACAAGTCCACGTGTACCTCTGCCATTTTATGACTAAGCACAAAGCATGCACCGTGTAGTCGGGGAAGAAACGTGTGATGATGTGGCCTGTCACTGAGGATGGCTGTTTCCGTGTCCATCAGAATAAACCTCGTCAGAGGCACAGCCACCTGCTCAGAGCGATGCAGCAGGGAGGCACTAGGGCTCTTTGCAAGGACAGGCCTGTCACCTACCATAACGGCAAACCTAAACTTCTCCTCTGCTGGATGCCTCACTCACCGGGGTCTGTCTCAGATAAACAGGAACAAATCCAGCTCGTTTCCAGAACCTGCAAAGATACAAAGACAGTAGGTTACTGTGTGTGGCCTCTGGGGAGCAGCTGACAGACACACGAGGGCAGGAGCCAGGAAAAGCACGCCACGAATAGCAGGCTAGCACAGACACCAGCTACCAACAGAGACACACAACCCACAGAACTCTTCTTTCTCAATGCCAAGGAGTGATGCCGCGGAAAGAGGGCAGACACTTACTTGAGGAGCCTGGGGGTCAAGCCATAGGAAACACCCAGGTAATCCAGGCGCTCGGCAGGCCTCTCATTCAATTTGAGGAGTAAAGGAGGCAGGTCCTTCCGGGGAGTGATGACCTCTTCCAACAAGCTGACAGCCTGGGAAGGTGCCAAGGAGAGAAAACAGTCCACTGAGCAGAGGGAGAGAGACATCATCAAGCACCCCTGCCGCAGCGTACTCTCGACTTAGCACAATAAAAACTGTGAGAGGTTTCTTGGTTTGTTGCTGTGGTTTTCAAACTATGAGAACACCGGAGTCAAGTAATCATTCCCAAGTACACAAAACACCTCAACATGCATGGAATCACACTGCTCCAGACCTCTAGAATGCAGGAAGACAGCCACAGAGTTTAGAAATGACTGGCAGAGGCCAGGAGTGGTGGCTCATGCCTGTAATTCCAGCACTTTGGGAGACTGAGGCGGGTGGATCACCTGAGGTCAGGAGTTCGAGACCAGCCTAGCCAACATGGCAAAACCCCATTTTCTACTGGAAATACAAAAATTAGCTAGGCATGGTGGTGTATGCTTGTAGTCCCAGCTACTCAGGAGGCTGAGGCAGGAAAATTGCTTGAACCTGGGAGGCAGAGGTTGCAGTGAGCTGAGATCATGCCATTGCACTCCAGCCTGGGAGACAGAGCAAGACTCCATCTCAAAAAAAAAAAAAAAAATGCCCAACAGATTTACAAAGGGACAGGCAGGCTCCTGTGATCCAGCAGGAAGTCCAGGTTCTATCACCTGACAGCCTTAGGAAGTGACAAACCTCTGAGCTTGAACTTTTTTTTTCATTGCTTGAGACAGGGTCTGGCTCTGTCACCCAGGCTGGAGTCCAGTGGCAAGATCACAGGTCACTGCAGCCTCAACCTCGGGTTTAAGCAATCTTCCTACCTCAGCATCCCATGTAGCTGGGACCACAGCCGTGCACCACCATGCTCGGCTAATTTTTGTATTTTTTGTAGAGACGGAGTTTCGCTATGTTGCCCAGCTGCTTCAACTTAAATAAAAGCCCCTTGTCTAGCTCCCAAATATACATACTATGAAAATCAATGAATGCACGTGAAAGGCTGTCACAGTTACTAGTATTAGTCATTCTTATCAAGGAATGACAGAACTTCCCTTAGTCTGAGTGTAGGATGAAAAAGGAGATTATAGAGCAGTGATTCTCAAACTTGAATGAGCATCAGAATCACCTGAGAATCTTACTAAACTACAGATTATGGGGTCTACCCCAGAGTTTCTGATTCAGTAGGTCTGGAGTAGGGCTCAAGAATTTACATTTTTAACAAGCTGCCAGATGATCCCAATGATACTGATCTGAGGATCTCAAGTGTTCAGTTGGAGAAAGCAGCAGAAGAAAATGAGAGAGGGGCCCAAAGCTCTGGACTGGTTTTTGTTGATGCCCCTAAAAACCCAGAGAATTATCCTCCCAAGAACCAGGACACAGGAGGTTTGCCGAAAGATGCTTACCTCGCTGCTTACGGTGTGAATTTCCTGTGGCGTCTCAAGGACCTTTTCCTCCAGACAAGGAAACCTGCCTTCATAGTACATCTGCAGCAGCTGCAGAGCACGGCTGCCATAGCCCATCTAGGAGCAAACATGAAGGGGAAGAGGCAGAGGGAAGAGAGCTGCTCTCAGTCTAAGCCACATTGACTCCCCTGCATTGCTTCTAGAGAAACTTCCCTCCCTGTCGAACTGCACGGGGCAAGAGAACCAATGAATACCCTGAGTGAGGCCAAAGCAGAGATGCTTAAGACTGAAAGTAGGGTGACCCGAGTTCTTAACACTGGTCTAGCCCATCAAGAACAGCCACTTGAGGGTAAGGATGGCTGTGCTTTCTGGTCTCCAGATGGGCAAGCCCAAGTGAGAGGCAGTTTCTGTACCACTGCCTGAAAAGGAGTTTCTACAGCCAGTTACTCAGTGAGGTGTTCTAAGAAGGTAATTTCGGTATGCAGGTCTGGTTCACAAGTCCTCGTTCTCACAAAGGAAGAGTGAGCATATGCCATCACCCTGTCCACCCACCCACCCCGAACCCTGGCTAAATTCTCCACAGCAGGGAAGTGCCTATACTTCACTTGCTTCTGCTTGACCAGCTTCTTATTCCAGCCACCAAGTACCCCCGCCCTAAAGCACCGCCAGCAATACGGCTTCAGGGGAGCCTGAGGACACATTACCCCTTGATAATCTGGGTGAACAGCAATGCGAACGACCCTTCCACCAGAAAGACCACCAAAGTCTGGATCTTGGAACTGTGTGGGAGACACAAACCAGTAACTTAGCAACACAGACATCTTTGGACACCACCGGCTTCCCTCAGACATGCCAGGGAAAGCCCGTCACCTGTTCTGACACTGTCCATGGAATCAGGTCCCCTGAAGCCTTCTTGCCTCGAGACAGACTGTTCAAGATGGACTGGCGAGAAATCTCCCCTTCAAGGCACACCTGCGGGGGAGGCAGGACAGTGCAGGCAAAAAGGCCAGCTCTGATACAGAGTCCACTCACAGAATATAGCTTGTTTCTCGGACTAGACCAGTTGTTTCCACCCCCATGTTCAGGTTTAACCCTGACACTGACACATCCATTCCCCCCACTTTTTTTTTTTTTTTTGAGATGGAGTCTCACTCTGTCGCCCAGGCTGGAGTGCAGTGGCACTATCTTGGCTCACTGCAAGCTCTGCCTCCTGGATTCACGCCATTCTCCTGCCTCAGCCTCCCGAGTAGCTGGGACTACAGGTGCCTACCACCACGCCCGGCTAATTTTTTGTATTTTTTTTTTTTAGTAGAGACGGGGTTTCACCGTGTTAGCCAGGATGGTCTTGATCTTCTGACCTTGTGATCCGCCCGCCTCGGCCTCCCAAAGTGCTGGGATTACAGGCGTGAGCCATGGCGCCCGGCCTGACACATCCATTCCTAACAGGTGCTTAATTACCATGCCCCATGTTACAGGGCAGAAGACTGACAGCCTCCTGACCCAAAAAGTAAAAGCCACATTAGAAGAGAGTCTCTATGCATGCTATGCGTGTGTGAATGCCATGAAGACACAGGATGCTCATGAGGCTCTGTACAGAACAGCACAAGTTCAAAACAACTAAAATGTCTAACGGGTGAATGGTTGAACAAATCATGGTACATGTATATAATGAAATACTACACAGCTTTAAAACTTATGTAGATTATGAGTGTTTTATACACTGCCTAAAAATAAAAGCAGATTACTAAATACTATGTTCCCATGTATATGAAAAGGAAAAGTGATACAGAAATGCATAAATACATCCATGCTAGGCATTAAAAATTTGTTCCCCAATCTGTAGCCTCTAATTCAAAATGCACCATGTATTGCTTCTGTAATAAAGGGAGAAAACAAACAAGTCTGTTTGTGGAAGAAGCTGTGAGTCAAAATAAGACAGCGGTCGGTTCTGGCTTTTCCCCGTCCATTAACAGTGGAGCTTTGGGTGTCTAGTGGCGCCGACCTCTTCCAGTGCACCCTAGTCACCTGTCTCAGCAGACCCAGCCCCTTGGTTCCAGTCCAGGACTCCACAGTTTCAAAACTCCCACAATGCAGTTATTGAGCCACTAATTCCTGATGCCTCAGTGGTTCCCCAAATCACTGCCACAGGGATGCCTCTGCTCCTAATACCTGGATAACAGCAAGCACTTCTGGAAGGGCATTCTGGGTGGGGGGCACAGGAGGCAGAAGGCAGAAGAGATGGTGAGCAGGTGCATCGGAGAGCATCTGGAGATCATTGGGAGAGTTCTGTGGAAGCCAAACACGGGTCAGTGAGAAGCACTCTTCCTCTTGCCCTTTACGCGAAAGATTCGATTCAGAACCACAGGATGACTGCAGTATTGCCTTCTCCAAAGCCAAGGGAGGAGCAGAAGTCCAGCAAAGCACCTTTCTAGTATTTTGGCAAGCCTGAGACAGGTTAAGGGGAACTTAGCCTCAAATGCCTACTGTCCTCTCACCCTGAGCACTGAGGCTGGACAGCAGAAGAGAATTTATTTAGCACTACTTATTTCACAGCTAGGAAGTGAACTTTTTACACATAAGAGGCTGCTATTTCAGAAAAAACTGTCACCACTTCTAACACCAACTCTTCAAGCCTTCCGTTAAAGGCTGTTCATAAAAATACTATCTAGACATTCACAAAGTATCCTTTTTAACCAACCCTTTTGTTTTTAAGAGTCTCAGATATTCTAAACCCTCAAATTCACTGTTCCATAAAAATAGCCCAGAGCTACAAAGCTGGTCTCAGGTCAAACTGCACCCTGGGCCACAACTGCGATGTCACCTCATCCTACCAGTTTAGTAGGCAGGCAAAAAATGAAAGCACTCCTTTAAAAATGGACACAGCTTTCCACTCTGTCCAGCTACTGCATGCTGGACAGCTCCATGCTCTATACCTACACAGCAAGATCAGTGGACCTCATCAGTGTCCCAGTGGAACAGTCACCTAAGCCATTGGGTAATAAAAGATGTAAATCAAGTAAAAGGGGACTGCCAAATGCTGAAGCTCCCTGCTGCCATTCACGCAAGGGCTAGCTGCAGTTACCTTGTAGTGAGAAGCCACGTAGAGGGCCATAAGCCGTTGGAGGAAAACTTCAGAGGCCTTGTGGTAGCAAAAGAGGGTATCTCTATTAACATAGTAGCTGGGTCTGGAGTTAAGAAAGCAAAACAAAACAAATAGCCGAAGGCAGGTCATACTACTCTCTGGAGGCAGAACAAATTTCCCTAGCTGGTAACAGGAGCTCAGTGTCCTAAGCAGAAACACATAAAAAAAGGAAGAAGATGGCTGGGCGCATTGGCTCACACCAGTAATCCCAGCACTTTGGGAGGCTGAGGCAGGCGGATCACAAGGTCAGGAGTTCGAGACCAGCCTGACCAACATGGTGAAACCCTGTCTCTACTAAAAATACAAAAATTAGCCGGGCGTGGTGGCGGGCACCCGTAATCCCAGCTACTCGAGAGGCTGAGGCAGGAGAATCACTTGAACCCAGGAGGCAGAGGCTGCAGTGAGCCGAGACCGCGCCACTGCACTCTAGCCTGGTGACAGAGCGAGACTCCATCTCAAAAAAAACAAAAAAACAAAAAAAAAAAAAGAAAAGAAAAAAAAAGGAAGAAGAGAAAAAGGAAATTGAAAATGTTCAACTTTCCCCTTTCTCTAGAGCAGCATCCTATGAAACAAAGGGCCCAAATCCTTTGAATTCTTTCACCGCCCCTCTCGTTTTCACAGGGCCAGTGAAACCCAGAGGAGGATACAGTTCACAAGCTTCAGGCAAGGGGCAGCCTGAGACTATCCGAGTGATGTTGAGGCAATCCAGGCACAGTAGGTCATTCAGCCACTTCTCCACTGCATCCCCAGGGGCGTATCGGATTGACTCCTGGAGGGAAACCTCATGCAGTGTCCGCGCTGCTCACCACAATCACACACACAAAAGAAGAAACAATGATTAAATATGTATTGTCTAAAAAAGCAAGGAAAAATGTTTCATTTTATATTTGTCCCATGGTGGCCAGAGACATGTGGTAAGAATTTAAACTGGGTGGTTTAAAATTGTTTTTGGTGGATATTCAACTTGCCACGATACCAACCCCAAAGGGATCTCAATGCAACCATGCCCTGAGACAAGGACACACAAGGGCCCCACCATCAGAAGGCCCTAGTCTGGCTCCCATCTGGTCACTGGACTGCTGTTCCTCCAAGAAAAGCTACTTCTCCTCTTGGGAACTCAACCTCTCAGCCGGATAGTGGGAAGGTTTGGTGCTTCCGTTGATGTCACAGGGGAAGCGAGGATCGGTAAGACTGAAGGGCCTTGCTGTGAACCGCGGGGCCCGGGTCAGCTTCTGGGATACCTGATGCCAATCTGGCTGTCGTCGTGGTCTTATTCTCAGCGGTGGTGCTGACCTGGCTCTGGGCACTCTGTTGACGGAGCTGCTGAATTAGCTTGAGGGACAGTGACCGGCCAGTGCCCTCATAGCTAGAAGCAAAGGCGAAAGGAATTAGGCACGAGGTCCCAAATCCACTGTCTAGGAGGGGACAGAGAGCTGCTTTCCTCCACCTGCTAAAACACCAGACCCCTGCTTCCCCCAGGACAGCCTTGCTCATGTCTGAACTTCCAACATAGCAGGCACCTGTCCAAAGGAGGCAGGGTGGCACGGTGGCTCAGCTTGGGGCCACCCAGGCCTGGGCTTACATCCTGGCTCATCTACTTAGTATCTTTGGGCAAGGAGCTCAATCTCTTTTCGCCTCATCTTCAAGGGGGGATTATTCTATACACCTCATAGGACTGTGATGTGAACTTAAAAAATAAGGACTGAGAAAATGATGCAAGTAAAGCCTTTAGCATAAAGGCTTTAGGCAGTTTTAGTGAAGCTGGAACAAAGTTAAATGGTCAACTAATGGAGCTGCTTTTGGAAGTACGGTACATAAGGAAATGAACTGAGAACATTTCCAGTTTGGAAAATAAAACAAATCCACTACCTCAGTAGTTCTTTTCATTGCTAGGCCCACTTAAAAGGTGACATAAAATAGCTGAAAAATGTTGGGAAAAAATTAAATCACCTATAATCTGGTAACTCAAGCAGCTTTCATTGTTGAGTTTTCTTCTCCTTGTCTTTAGTCACAAGCATATGTCACCACAGGGTACACACAGCACTTTTCATTACATCATTTCATAGTACTCATTATTATATTCAAAGACTGTAAAATACTTCCTTTTACTCAAATAATAATAAAAGCTAGATGAGTGTTTTATGCCCACTCTCCACACCACATAACAAAACTCTCCCAAAAGTATCCTATTTATTTATTTAAGAAAAAAGAGTAAGCACAAGCAACAAAACTTCAAAACTTTTGTCATTAAAAGACATTATTATAAAGAAAGTGGCCGGACGTGGTGGCTCATGCCTATAATCCCAGCACTTTGGGAGGCCGAGGCAGGTAGATCACCTGAGGTCAGGAGTTTGAGACCAGCCTGACAAACATGGTGAAACCCTGTCTCTACTAAAAATACAAAAGTTAGCCAGGCATGGTGGTACACACCTGTAATCCCAGCTACTCAGGAGGCTGAGGCAGGAGAATCGCTTGAACCTGGGAGGCGAAGGTTGCAGTGAGCCAAGACTACGCCACTGCACTCCAGCCTTGGCGACAGAGTGAGAGTCTGTCTCAAAAAAAAAAAAAAAAACAAAAAAAAAAAACGAAGAAAGTGAAAAAACCCATAGAATGTGAAATAATTTTTGTAAATCATATCTGATAAGGGACCTGGTATCAAGAATATATAAAGAACCCTTACAAATCATTAATAAAAAAGACAACCCAATTAGAGAGATGAACAGAGGATATGAATAGACATTTCTCCAAAGAATATACATGAGTGGCCAATACGCACATGTAAAGATGCTAATATCATTAGTCACCAGGAAATGCAAATAAGAATTATAACGAGAGGTCACTTCACACCTAATAGAATGGTTATAATCACAAAGATACATAACAAGTGTGTGAGAGGATACAGAAAAATCAGAGCCCTCATACTGCTGGCGGGAACATAGAATGTGCAACTGCTTTGCAAGAGTCTGGCAGCTCCTCGCATGGTCAAACATAGAGTTAGCCCAATAGTTTCACTCCTAGGTGTATCCCTAAGAGAAGTGAAAAACATGTCCACACAAAAATCTGCACGCTAATGTTCAAAGCAAGATTATTAATAATATCCAGGAGGGAGAAATAACCCAAATGTCCACCAACAGATCAATGGAAAAATAAAATGTGGTATATCTATACAATAGAATACTATTCAACCATAAAAAGGAATGAAATACTGATACATGCTACAAGTCAGTCATGGAAGACCACATATTTTATAATTCCATTTATACGAAATGTCCAAAATAGGCAAATCTACGGATACAGAAAGTAGATTAGTGACTCCCTAGGGTTGGGGGGTGTGGAGGAACTGGAGGAGGATGCACAGGCTTTCTTTATGGGGTGATAAAAATGTTCTAAAATTGGTTGTGGTGAGCATGGTTGCACAACTCTGTGCACATACTAAAAACCATTAAATTACACATTTTAAATGGATAGATAGTACAGTATGTGAGTTATATCTCAATAAAGCTGTTTGAAAAGTAAAAATCCATTTTATTTCAGTATTTTCAGTATAAGCAAAGCAGTCACAATAAATCTGCATACAGAATAATCTCTTCAAGATGTGATTTCCGTATAGAGATCTTTCCAATATCGGAGATACATATTTACTGACCTCAAAAGATTTCACAATATATTGTTATATTCAAAAAGCAAATTAAAAATGTTTTTCTTGTTCAAATGAAAAAAGTCAAATAAATGCAGAGAAAATGTACATCAAAATTCTAACAAAATCTATCTCCAGATGGTTGAATTACAGGTGATTTTTCTTTCTTTTTTTTTTTTTTTTTTGAGACAGTCTCGCTCTGTCGCCCAGGCTGGAGTGCAGTGGTACAATCTCGGCTCACTGCAGCCTCCACCTCCCGGGTTTAAGCAATTCTCCTGCCTCAGCCTCCTGAGTAGCTGGGATTACAGGCACGTGCCACCACACCCAGTTAATTTTTGTATTTTTAGTAGAGATGGGGTTTCACCATGTTGGTCAGGCTGGTCTTGAACTCCTGACCTTGTGATCCACCTGCCTCAGCCTCCCAATGTGCTGGGATTACAGGTGTGAGCCACCGCACCTGGCTACAGCTGATTTTTCTTTTGCTTACTTGTTCTAATTTTTCAATAGCCAACACTAAATATTTCAAATTTAAAAAATTAAATATTTCAAATTTTAAAAAGCACATCATTATGAGCTTGCTTTCTTATGATAATTATAGTACTTTAATACTGTATTTTCTAAGATATAAGATATTGGTATCACCATCCATGTATTTTTCAACATTTTATCACACTACAGACAGAAGCAGACACTCAGCACATCAGACTAAAATTCTTCAGTCTTACACTGCCCATTTCATGTCGGGCCAGAGACGTTTAACAGTTCATTAAGAGACCAGTTTCCATTTGCAGAAGCCCAGTAGAGAATGAAGCAGCCCCAAACACTCAGAGACTCTGAGAATCAGACTTAGCTGTCCAGGCCCAGGCCACATCCACTACATGCCCCTGAATCTGCAAGAGCCTGCCACGGGAGTAAGGACTCCTGCCCACAGCACCTTACCCGTTGATGGTGGATGCCATGAAAACAAGGTAGGGGCCAAGTAGGCTCTTCACCAAGGGGAGGGGGATGGCGGCAGCTTCATCAATCACAACTAGTTCAGCCTGGCCCAGCTTCACAGCATCTGCAGGATGTATATACTATGGGGAAGGAAAATTTAGATTATTAGCATAGCGAACTCATGTCACAGCTGTGATTACTGGTGACTCATCATAAAGGATGCTCTCTTCCTCTCTCTCTCCGTTTACTTCTCTCCTCTCATTCCTCCTTTCTACTTTTTCCTGGCAGGGCAAAAATGGGATGGGCTTGCAGTCAGACATCTGGGTTCAGAGAGTTCGGCCACTGATCATATGACCTTGGACAAGTCACTTAATCCCACAGTGTCTCAGACTCCTCCTCCTGTAAAATGAAGGAAATACCTATCTTATGGCTGCTTGAGGGAAAAACAAAGCAGGTATATAAAGATGCCCTGCCCAGTGCCTGACTCACAGTGCTGAGAGATAGATGGTGGCTCCCTTTCCTTTCTCTCCTTTGTCTCCTCACGTTTTCCCCCAGCCTCAGATAAGGGAAGCCAATGAGCTCGAGGCATAGCTCGACCCCAGTGGTGGCCAAAAAGGAGGATGTCGGATTTCTCACGCCGGGCACTGTGCTCCCTGCTCTGATGGCATGATTATAAGGGCCAAGTCTCCCAGCACTGAGGGACATTTCTAGAACTTGTTATTTTCTTAACACATGCACACTTACATATCTTTATGCATACAAACAACCTCTTCAGTTTCTTCAGGGCTTCCTGCTAATTTTAAAGTGGCTTGAAAAGCAATGAAGAGGTATCTTATAGGAAACCTGAATAACCAATTAACATAAACAAAGATATTCAACCTCACCAATAATCAGTGAAATGCTAAAGACAGCAGGGAGATATCATTTCACAAAACTTCAATAGCCGTTAAAACATCCAGAGTTGGTGAGGTCTTAGAGAAATTAAAACTCAAATGAATGCTGGCACGGGTGTAAATTGGTATAAACACTTTGAAGGAGAATTTGGCAAATTTTAAGAAAGCTGGAAAACTACACAATCCTAAAACCCAACAACTCCACTTTGAGAAACATACATGTAAATATAATTTACTCATATAATACCTAAAGATGAATCAACCAGATCTACAAGCTTTAATCTGCATAGATCTTGAAAACAAATGTTAAAAAAGGAAAGCTGAAGGAGGACAAGTACAGTATGTTACCACTTATGGACAGATAATTATGTAGTAAACATAGAAACACATGAACTGAAAGGACACACACCAGTATCAGAACTGAGTCACCCATGGGGAGGGACAGAAGGAAGTAGGATGGAAAGGGGTTGAGGGACTTCAATTGTATTTGTGGTATTTTAGTTCTTTAAAACAAAAATCTAAATGACATTTAAAATATGAAACAAACACAGCAAACATCAAAATGTCAACAATGCTTAAACCTGAGTGTTGGGTGACTGAATGTTATATTGGTCTCTGCAGGCTCCTATACATTTGAACTATTTCATTACAAATAAGATGCTCTGCTTTGCTACAAGTTGATGGGCCAGGGAGGCGGCAACCGCACCCATTTCTTTTTTTCATTTTTTTGAGACGAAGCCTCATTCTGTCGCCCAGGCCGGAGTGCAGTGGTGTGATCTCGGCTCATTGCAACCTCTGCCTCCAGGGTTCAACCAATTCTCGGGTTCAACCAATTCTCCTGCCTCGGCCTCCCGAGTAGCTGGGATTGCAGGCGCATGCCACCATGCCTGGCTAAGTTTTTAAAATTTTAGTAGAGATGGGATTTCACCATGTTGGCCAGGATGGTCTCCAACTCCTGACCTCAAGTGATTCGCCCACCTCAGCCTCCCAAAGCGCTGGGATTAGAGCCATAAGCCACAATGCCTGGCCAACCCCACTCATTTCTAGCAGCAGAATGTACATCCTCAATAGGGCCCCAGATCTTGGATTCTTCAACGGAAAAACTAAACAAGCATCTCATAAAAGCAGCAGAAAGCAGCCCCCCAGGGGAGGTGAAGCCAACTTTTATCTAATATTCTTCTTTTTCTCAATCTTGAGCCCAAAGAGAGACTTGAAAGGAACACAAATGGAGTCTCATAAAGTAAGGTCACCTCCTCTGTGCTCACACTGGAGACAAAAGAACTCTGGTAATATGAGAGAGTATTTGATTACAAATTCAAGAAGGAGCAAGGCCCGAGGCAGGGTATTTCAGGGAAATGTTTTCCTTCTTTGGTTTGTGTATTTTTCTTGAGTTTTAACAGGTCTCCGTGTTCTCATTGCCTGCAGCCTTGACCCTCACCAACAGCAGCCTTTCCTCCTCCCAGCTGGGGGAATCAAGCAAAAGTGAGAAGAAATATACAGAATGAAGAGATTCTAGAAAGAGACTAGTAAGAAAAAATTAAGGTAAAAGGCATAAACACTTAACATTGTTTATAATCTGGCCTCTCATAAAAAGGTATAACTTCTTGACATGCATATACATATGCTTTGACAGGCATAAAGTGCTAGGGTATAAACTGCCAAATTCACCTGGCTCACTTCCCAACCCAATTCCAAAAATAATCAATGAACCTCCTCCAGTAAGAGCCCATTAGTCTCAGTCCGTCTGTAAGCCCGTCACCTCATGCCTCTCTTACAGATTTAGCAAAACTGCAGCCTTTGGACAAGTGCAGACCATTCAGGCTTACAGAGTGCTAGAGATTTTTAGAACTTTTGGGAAAACACTGTTTAAAAAAGAAAATAGGCCACTGGCTAAACCACAGATTCAGAGCACATTTTGCAAAGTTCTTTTTTTCATTTAACCTGTAAGGTTATTGTTCTAATTACAGATGCAACATTTCAAAAACTGCAATAACTAAGCAAAGTTAGAACTGATGTCAGAAGAAAGATTCTCTTTTAGTTAATCAGCATACTTTCCACCCCACTTATTCCATATTCAAAGGACAAAAACACAACTTTTCAATCTAACTACATATATTTGTTAGTTTGCTGAATGTTTTTCTTTAGAAGGGGCTGAAAATCTGGAACAGGTTTAGCATACAACACCACCATTGTCTAAAAGACATGCAATTACACAAGACATACATGTCTATAACAGGAAACATCTTAGAGACAGTTAAATACAGCAAGACACTGGCCCTGCACATCAGGGTCTGAGAACAAGCCTCACCTGAATAGTCTGCCTGTGTTCTCGAAATACATTCACTCTGATCACTGCTTTGTTAAATTCAGGATTTAGAGACTGGATAATCTCATAATCCAGATGTTCCTGGTGGGGAGTCAAACCAATGACAAACTTTAGAAACAAGTTTTAGAAACTAAATATTATGAAAGTAAGCAAGCATTCTAAAGACTTCACTTGGATTTAAACCCAGCACTGTATTAAAATAAAAATCCTTTTTTTTTTTTTTTTTTTTGAGATGGAGTTTTGAGCCCAGGCTGGAGTGCAATGGCGTGATCTCAGCTCACTGCAACCTCCGCCTCCCAGGTTCAAGTGATTTTCCTGCCTCAGCCTCCCGAGTAGCTGGGATTACAGGCATGCCCCACCACACCCAGCTAATTTTGTATTTTTAGTAGAGACGGGGTTTCTCTATGTTGGTCAGGCTGGTCTCCAACTCCTGACCTCAGGTGATCTGCCTGCATCGGCCTCCCAAAGTGCTGGGATTACAGGCGTGAGCCACCACACCAGGTCCAAAATAAAAATTCTTAATCCAAATTTCCTACCTGATATTGCAGAGCATCAAATCCTTTAAATACAAATTCAAACAGAGTATGGAGGTTATCAGGGCTTGGGGAGGTAACAAAAATATTGGAGTACCTACAGAACAAAATAAAAGAAGGATTTTTAAGAAATTAGGAACATTTTAAAGAAACAATTTAAAAAAGAAAATATTTTTGTTTGCTCCTGTCCCAAAGGTGATAACCAGAGGTAACAGCAAGGGAAAAAGTCAGGACACCTTTTGGGAAGGAAAGTAAAGCAACTCCAGACATTTAGCTACCAACATCTGTGAAAGCAAACTGCTTAGAAGCACTGTGGAGACAACGCCCTCAGTGTGCAGAACAGACAGACTGCTTCCCAATCCGGTGCACTGCTACAAGAAGTAGTTTCATGCTCATCACTAGCTGTGCTGAGGCTTTCAAATGGTGAAGCTGGGGAGCTCAATCGGTGCTCAGGCCTAGGCCAAAGCTAACCTCCAAGTTAGCTTTGCCTTGCTGAGTATAAAGGATGCTAACAGCAGATGCTAATGGCTAAGAGGCTGACTGTTACAGCTAGACCAGCAGGAAGAACGAAGGACAAGGAGTCAGGAGCTAAGCTCAAGCCCCAGCTCTAACAGCACTGACTTGCTGGGGGGTCTTGGGTAAATCACTGGAACTCCCCAAACCTGAGTTGATTCATCTATAAAATGCCCACAGAGCTCTAAAGAGCACCAAGGAAGATAACGCACGAAGGCAAACACAGTAAGTTCTAGGTTCATTATTATGGCTGAGAAGTTGGAAGAACATACTCTATTGGCAGTTGCATGTATCTTCCAAACCCAGTAGAAAAGAACAGAAACTAACATCACACCTAAAACCAGCTCCTCAGAGCCAAAGAAAGCTTCTTTTAATCAAAACCATTAAAATGTCAAACTTGTACTTTTCTCAGTCAGCAAGGCTGGTCATACACATTCTCATGCCCTGAGAGTTGTAAAGTTTCTTACTCCCATTTCTTTGCCTCTGCATGTTTGTTCAACTGTAAATAGTGATTACAAAGGCCCTGGTATATATGTGTGTCTGTGTGTACACACAAGTAAACATGCACCTTTAGGGTGGGTTGGGGAAACAGTGCTGCTGTTTCCTGGCAGGAAATCAAGACCTAGAGAAATCACACAGTGAACCCATTCAGAACTCAGAACTAGGAACGTGACATACCAGTCCTCTGACTCCAACCCTGCATGCACACTACCCCCCTAGAGCCCAGAGTTCCTAAAGATGGGGGACTGAATCCCCTTACCCAAATGCCACTGCCCCAGCAATCGCCAATCCCAGGGCTGCAGATTTTCCCCGTCCTCGGGCAGCTATGAGTGCAACAGTACTCCTCAGGGTCTTTTCAGAGATGCCCTCGATAAATTTCAAGACAGCTTTGGCCTGTGGAAAGAGAAACATATTAGGTGAACTCCAAGAAAGACCCAAGTTTCCACCATTCATCACCATCACTGTGGAGAAGTGAGGTTGATGCCAGGCTAAATAAGAGGGCGGCAGTTCTTGCAGGCCAAAAAGCACTGCTCAGCACCTGGACTTCTCACTCCCTTGGTCATCTCACTTCAGTCTCAAGGCCTTTGGTACCAATTTTTAATAGATGCTGATAACTCAAATTTACAGCTTCAGTCTGGACCATTTCCCTGCACATCAGACTTTTTTTTTCCTTCTGAGATGGAGTTTCACTCTTGTTGCCCAGGCTGGAGTGCAATGGTGCGAACTCGGCTCACTGCAACCTCCGCCTCCCAGGTTCAAGCCATTTTCCTGCCTCAGCCTCCTGAGTAACTGAGATTACAGGCGCTTGCCACCACGCCCAGCTAGTTTTTTAGTAGAGATGGGGTTTCGCCATGTTGGCCAGGCTGGTCTCCAACTCCTAACCTCAGGCGATCCACCCGCCCTCAGCCTCCCAAAGTGCTGGGATTATAGGGGTGAGCCATGGCACCTGGCCCACAGCAGACCTTTTTTTTTTTTTTTTTTTTTTTTTGAGACAGAGTCTCGCTCTGTTGCCAGGGGCTGGAGTGCAGTGGCACGATCTCGGCTCACTTCAACCTCCACTTCCTGGGTTCAAGTGATTCTCCTGCCTCAGCCTCCCAAGTAGCTAGGATTACAGGCGCACACCACCACGCCCAGCTAATTTTTGTATTTTTAGTAGAGACGGGGTTTCACCATGTTGGCCAGGATGGTCTCGATCTCTTGACCTCGTGATCCGCTCGCCTCAGCATTCCAAAGTGCTGGGATTACAGGCGTGAGCCACCACACCCAGCCAGCCTACACCAGACTTTTACACACATGCAACTGGTTCCTGTACATTCCCATTTGTACACTACAGATCTCAAACTTGAAACTGAACACCTAAAGTTGCCCCAAACCTCCTCCACCTAGTCTTCCCCATCTCAGTTAACTGTTCAACTGCTTGGGCCAAAGCCTCCTCAATTCTTCCCTGATAACTTGATTCATCAGCAAATCCTGTTACCTCCAAAACATATATAAAATCCTACCATTCCTTACCTACACCACTATCCTCCTCTACTGCTCTGCTCAAAGCCACCATCCTATCCTTCTTCTATCATGACAGCAGCCTCCTGATCAGTCTTCCTGCTGCCACCCTCACTCCACCAGTCTATATTCAACACAGCAGCCAGATGATCCTCTTAAAAAGAAGCCTGGGGATGCCTCTGGCAGCTGTGCTGAAAGGAGACTATGGGCATAAAAGCCTCCACTGCTCCCATCTGTTATAGAGTAAGTGCCAAAGCCCGCCAGTGGCCTGAAAGATCCTCCAAAAATCTCCTCCTCCACCCCTACTCACCCTGCTTCAGCCCCTCAGCCTCCCTGCCAGGCCTGGGACACCAGAGGGACACCCCTCCCCCAGGCCCATGCACATGCTGCTCCCTCTGCCTGAAGCACTGGCTCCCCGAGAGCCACAGGGCTTGTTTCTTCACCTCACCTCCTTCACAGCTTGGCTCCAAAATCACCTCCTACATGAGGCCACCCCTGCCCCTGTATGTAGAACCACAGCACCCCACCCTCATCTGGCATGCCCTATCCCTCTTTGCAACTTTTTCTTTCTTCCCATTGTATGTAGCATCTTCTGCTTCACCACATGATCTGCTCATGTCTTTTATTTACTGACTGTCTCATCTCACTAGGAGGCAAGCTCCATGAAGCAGGTGCATCCCTCTTGTCTACTGCTGGGCCCCAGTGCCTAGAGGAGAGCCTGTAAAAGCAAGATGCCAGTGACACTGAAGGACAGGAGCCACTAACTACTTAGGGGCCAAACTTTGCTCCTCAGCTGGATCTGTGCTGGGAATAGGTGTTTGAGGGTGGGAAGAAGGCCAGATGGTCCTGAGGAAGTTGTCATGCTTGCCTAGGCAATGATGCTAAGAAGACACTGAAGAGACACAGGCCAAGGTAGATGGAAAGGGAGAGCCTTCAGGAAGCCAGAGTTTCTCCAGATGAAAACACTCAAAGGGAATCCAGGTCCTACTTAACTTGGCCTTGCCTGAAGGCTGTATTTTACCATTTTGTTTTATATTATGGAAGTTATAAACTCTGAAAAATCCAATGACATAACAGAATGGTACCAAATCTAGACTAAATGCATCCTAAAATGAAGAACCAATACAAAAAAGGCCAAAATCCAACTAAAAAGTGGGCAGAGGAAATAAGCAGACTGGCTCACCAAAAAAAAACAAAACAAAAAGCCAACAGCAACAACAACAACAAAACAACAGATGACCAACAACTGTATGAAGAAGGTACCCTCCTTTCTCCTAATTAAAGCAGCAACACAAATTAAAACAATGGTCCTATGTTCTCATATCAGATTAGTAAAGACTTACAAGTTTACTATGAATCACTGTCGCAAGGGTGTAGGGAAAAAGGCATTTCCACACACTGGATAGTTCCATCAACTGGTACAACACCCATTTGAATACACACAACCTCTGATCCAGCAATTTCTCTTCTGGAAACGTATCCTAAATATAGTGCCCACAGACTTATCTGTAAGAATCCCCTAAGAGCACTGTTTCTAACAGTGGAAATGCTGGAATCAATTCGGATGTCTAACAGGGGACCACTTACACTCCGTAGTATGACCCCTTCGCATTTAATTCATTTATGTGCATGAAAAAAGAGGCAGCAGGATACATAATAAACCGTTAATAGCAGTTGTTTCTGCAGAGTGAAACTGCCAAGTGGAAACCACTTCTTATTTTTTTATGTACTCTTTTTCTATTAACTTTTTGTTTTGTTTTTTTTTTGTCATAGGCCATTTGTTTTCTTATAACACTACTTAACTAGAATCAGTTTCTCCTGCTTTATCCTATCACTCACTCCTCCTCTTTTGTGATAAAGAGGGTACCAGGAAGTGAATCAAAAAAGCCTAGGGCCTGCAGCCGGAGCTGCATAGAGAGCTATGTAGCTGCTGATCATATTTCCAGAATGAAAAGGGAAGCCAGCCCGCTGGGACTCAGCCCTAAGTGGGAGGTGTCGCTGCAGCTATCTTCCCTCTCAAGGGCAGCGACCCATACTGCTCATTTGGCTCAGGCTGACCTAGAACCCTGAACACACCTGACAGTTCAAAGACCTCTGGGCTGTGCCCAGTCAGTTCCCATCATGGCCCAGGAACCACCAGGGAAGCCAAGTTTACCAGTGCAGACCACCTCGGTGAGCACAGAAATGCAACCTGTCAGCTCTCACCCAGCCTGCTATTTGCACTCAAAGACCAGGTACATATCACCCCAGAGGGCCCTCATCAGGCCTCACACTGGAACCAGGGTGAATACCAGACTAGGGGCCTCAAGTTCTCCTCTCACTTCTGAATAAGCTGTAGGCAAAAACCTTTATATCATCAAAACTTAACTGAAATTGAAGAACACAGGTATATTGCCCTCTCTTGGAAAAAGTGGTGAGAGGATTCCTCTTTCAATGTAATCTGTCCAGTTGTAGTGGATCATGCCTGTAATCTCAGCACCTTAGGAGGTTGAGGCAGGAGGACTGCTTGAAGCCAGGGGTTCGAAGTTACAGTGAGCCATGATCATGCCACTGCACTCCAGCTCAGGTGACAGAGTGAGACTCCATCTTTTTAAAAATAGTAATAATAATAATAATAATAATAATTCATCTGCTCCATCTGTCCCCTGACTAGAGGGAGGTAATCCCTAGACTTCTTTCGGGAACCCAGACAGCATGAAATAGCCCTACTGTTGCTGAGCACACACGAGTATGAGCAAGGGGAAAATCCCCCTTCTCCAGGGAGGGTCTGGGTCTTGAGTCAACGTACCTTGGCTTCTGTTGCGCTCCGTATGCTATGTTTTACCTTTGTGCTGGAAGTTCTGAGCGCCACACTCACCTGGTCTAGAGTCTTACAGCAATCCACCAACACACCCACAGGCTGGGTGTCCTGCAAGCTCTCCTTCAACTCCCTCAGCTCCAGATCAGAAGGACCAAGACTCTCATCCTACCAGAGAGAGGAGAAGGGGAAGGTCTGTCACTGCCACAGGAGGAACAACACAGAAAATACAGCCTCCCCCAGATTCCTGGACCCCAACACAGACTCACCGGAGTCTGGGGAGGCAGGGCCTCAATGGTGGCAACGTGGGAGGAGATGGGCAGGATGTTGAGCTGGTCATCAATGACGAGACACTTCTTACAAGAGGCCAGAGACAGAATAAACCTGAGATACAAAACCGCTGCAATGAAGTGTTGGGGAGGGCATGCAATGTCTATACAGAGTATAACTTTTCTTCAAAAAAAATTAATTGGCCCCAAGTGTCTCTAAGAAAGCCAGAAAAAGCTAAAACCCAGTTGGAGAGCAGTGTGAGATGATTCAGCACCTCCTCCACAAGGTACCTGAACATACTTTTATACAGCAAATCAGAAAACCAAGGACTCGTCCCAGGAGATCAATTAGAAGCCCTCCTGTTGTGCATGACCGCCCCTATTCCCTGCACCACGTGGCCCTCCCCTCATCCTCCCAGGCTTGCTCTTTAGCACTGAGGTGTTTCAGGCCATCCTTAAATGGGGAATTCCAAACCCAACCCCCATATGATCACCAGTCACACAGGGAAAAAACACAAATGAATTCATCTTCTGTCACTAGGAAAAATAAAAAAAAAGGAAGAAGGGGAAAGGAAAGCTCCCCAAAGAAATACAATACAAACGTTCTTGCATGCAGGAAAAAAAAATGTGTTTGACTATAAAATTCAAACATTCTCCCACTGCAAGAAAAGGATTTCATAGGCTTCTGTTGTATTCAGTAGCACACAGCTGCTCCTCCTGATCCGCTCATTCTACTGAGTTAGTGCATCACAGATGGTTAAAATGAGAAAGGCCCCCAGGGTTCATCAAGGCTCGGATTTCTAAACCTCAGCATTACTGACATTTTGGATCAGATAATTCTTTGGTGTGGAGCTGTCCTGTGTACCACCGGTTGTTCAGCAGCATCCCTGGCCTCTACCCACCGGATGCCCACGGCACCCACCACCACCCTCCCAAAGTCATTACAATCAAAACATTTCCAGACATTGCCAAATGTCCCCAGGGGGCCAGATAGCTCCAGATGAGAACCACTGATTTAGGTCAAAATTTCCTAAGGTGTTTCGCAGGGTGCTAACTGGTGTTCCCACACCCCCCAAAAAAACTCCGTGGTAAAATAAATTTGGGAAACAATCAGTTAAACAGGTCCCTGCTGCTGCGAGACTTTTCAGAGATTACAACAGGCTGGGGTAAATCTTCATACAGGAAAAAACAGTATAGGTGTTTCCCAGACATATATGGCCAAATCCTCCTCATATTCCCTCTTAAAAGACTAGTGTTCTATGGCCGGGCACGGTGGCTCACGCCTGTAATCCCAGCACTTTGGGAGGCCAAAGTGAGCAGATCACTTGAGGTCAGGAGTTCGACACCAGCCTGGCCAACACAGTGAAACCCCACCTCTACTAAAAATACAAAAAATGGCCAGGCGCGGTGGCTCATACATGTAATCCTAGCACTTTGGGGGACTGACGGGGGCAGATCACTTGAGGTCAGGAGTTCAAGACCAGCCTAGCCAACATGCTGAAACCTTGTCTCTACTAAAAATACAAAAATTAGCCAGGCATGGTGGTGGGCTCCTGTAATCCTGGCTACTTGGGAAGCTGAGGCACAAGAATTGCTTGAACCCGGGAGGCGGAGGTGGCAGTGATCCAAGATCGTGTCACTGTACTCCAGCCTGGGAAACAGAGCGAGACTCTGTCTCAAAAAAATAATAATACAAAAAATTAGCCGACTGTGGTGGCGGGCACCTGTAATCCCAGCTACTCAGGAGGCTGATACAGGAGAATCACTTGACCTGGGAGGCAAAGGTTGCAGTGAGCCAAGATAGCGCCACTACACTCCAGCCTGGGTGACAGAGCAAGACTCTGTCTCAAAAAAATAAATAAAATAAAAATAAATAAATACAAATTTAATTTCAGATAACAAATTGTACACCATATTTGAAATTATGGGTGTTCCTTTGCTCAGAAGAAACATTTTGTCACCTTTTTCTGCCTCTAATTACATCTCACCCCCCCTCCCATATTTATCTTAACCATTTTTACTATGCCAATATGTCATATTCATAATAAAAAGTTTGGAAAAACTAGTGCTCTATGAAATATCTTCTGGGAAACAGTGATCCAGAAAAATCACTCCTTTAAATGATGAGTAAGCTAAGAGAGTAACCTGGTTTAACTGAGCTGTCAGGGCCAGCAGCAAGACAGAATTGAGGTTTCCTGGCTCCAACTTTCTACCACGTTTCACTGCTTCCAGTTAGTCTCACAACTGCTGCTATTGTCAACAATCTCATCATTTTTGGAATATTGTACTACTTTCTCCAATATAAAAGCAAAGTTTTCAGTTGAGTCCAAGATAAAAATATCCCTCCCAATGTGGCTACCCCACAACTGGGAGGAACTATAGACCTACCTTTCATTAAATCTTCCCACCACATCCTGATGGGCCTCAGTTCTGTACCTGGAATGCACATCCTAACAAAGAAACACAACATCCATTAACAAAGGCATGCAAACAGTGCTGAGGACCAGGGTCCAAATACAAAGCTCTATCCAAGGAGACATGGGCAATCTTGCTGGAAACAAAATCACTCCTACACACACTGCTGTGCCAAATGGTAATTGCTGAAACTGGGATCAGACACTGAATGCAACATTGCTTATTAAAATCTTTCACTTTTCCACATTTTTTCTAGCATCCTGTTATATTCATTCATTTCATAAAATTGGCATGCTGTGTGCCAGATACGCTGTGTATACACTAATGAACAAAGCATGACCTCTGTTCTCATGGCGCTTGGAGTGTAATGGACAGAGGAAGAAAAATTAGTAGATAAATACAAATTTTGGCAAATGCTACATATGAAATATAGACTGCACAGATAGCAAGTGGGGGTCACTTATGCAGGGTAGTGAGGGAGGGCCTCTCTGAGATAAGCTGAGGCCTGAAGGGTAAGTAGGTAGCTATGTAAGAGGGAGAGGAAGAACAAACTGATGTGAGCACAAAGTCATTCATTCACTCTCAAATATCTAGGGAATGCTTACTAAATGCCAAGAACTCTTCTAAGATATGGAAATGCAACAGCAAAGAAAACTAACTCTCTGTTCCAATCAAATTTATTTATTTATTTATTTAGAGACGTTGTCTTGCTCTGTTGCCCCGGCTGGAGTGCAATGGCGTGACCTCAGCTCACCGCAACCTCTGCCTCCTGAGGTCAAGCAATTCTCCTGCCTCAGCCTCCCTAGTAGCTGGAATTACAGGTGTGCACACCACACCTGGTTAATTTTTTTTCATATTTTTGGTAGAGACGAGGTTTCACCATGTTGGCCAGGCTGGTTTCAAACTCCTGACCTCAGGTGATCCGCCCACCTCAGGCTCCCAAAGTGCTGGGATTACAGGCATGAGCCACTGTGCTCAGCCCTCCAGTGAAATTTAGAGACTAGTACAGGAGGACAAATAATAATAACTTTAGGTAATTGTCAAGTGCTTTGAAGAAAAATAAAGCCGGTTAAGGAGTGACAGGCGGAGCTGCCTACTACAAACAGGGTGTGAGGAAAGACCACATGGATGAGGTGGTATCTGAGCAGGGGCTTGAATGCAATGAGCAAGCGAGTCAGGCAGAGGTCCAGAGGAAGCACATTCCAGTGGGAACAGCAAGTGCCGAGGCCCTCGCATGAGTGTGTGCCGGGTATGTCTGAGGACATTTGAGGAGGCCAAAAGGGCTGTAGTGCAAGCGATGATGGGAGAAGTAATGACAGGAAACAGCCCCTAAGATTTGAGGAAAGTCCATTTCATCAGATAAATGCAGCTCAGGAAACCCTAAGTCCAATCCAACCACCATTACTGAGCTGCTGGACATGGGCATGACTTAAAACTTGCCTCTGAAAACTGACTTGGCAACGCTGACAGAGTGAGGAGACCAGCTCTGCATCAGGTGAGACATATCCCTAATTCCTCACCATGTCCTCAGTCAGTGTCTTTTGCTTTGGGAGAGCACAATCTCTGCTGGAGTTGAAATTCTTGCCAAACTGGGAGTACAACTAGCAAATGTTCCTTAGTCATCCATTAGGATAAGGGCCAGTGAGGAGTCTACACATGGTCCTTTTTTTGCAATACACAAATTTAGGCACTGGCATTTCTCCTTGTACAATATCATTCCAGAAAATTTAACTACATAAAAGCTGTATCATATCTGAATCTCACTGGTGTAGAATTTGCAAGTGCCTGAAAACAAAGGTGAAATTCGGAGATTCCTAGGCACACTCATGGACCCTGAGATTTAACTGTAGTGATTTTTTCATTAGTTACAATCAAAGAGCTCTTAGCCCGAGGCTGTGCTGACTACTCACTGGAGCTGCCCAACAGGAATTCTTTAAAGAAAGCAGAACACAGCAAAAACAGATTTACTTGAACCCTCACAATTAAGTTAAAAAACAGATGCTTACCATGGTCATTGTGTACAATTGCTTGAGTGAGTTCATGGTCCGTAGGAGGATGACCACTAGCCCACCACCTTCCACTGTTTCTACAGTCCTGGCCAGCAAGTTTGGAGTTAAGGCTTCAAAATCCTGGAAGAAGGGGGCGTTAGAAAGAGCTGGTCATGAGAATAGCAACCCAAGGGACTTTTTTTTTTTTTTTTGAGATGGAGTCTTGCTCTGTCGCCCAGGCTGGAGTACAGTGGCACAATCTTGGCTCACCACCCACCTAAGCCTCCCAAAGTGCTGGGATTACAGGCATAAGCCATCGCGCCCGGCCCAACCCAATGGACTCTTACCCAAAAGCCAGGTGATAAGGCAAAAAGAAGACTTCAGAGCACAAAGCCAAGACCATACTTGTTCCCACCTTGACTTCCCAGGATACACACACAGGGGTACCACAGAAGAGGGCCAAACCCTCGAATATACGAATACCTGGTTTTATATGCCAAAAATGGGTCTCTTATTAGAGACATTGTTAGTTTTATATGTCAAAAATGTCTCTGATAAAATCCTATGTGGAAACAAATCTTCCAACCTTCACTGATTCATACCTGAATTTCAGAAACATCTTGCATTTTCTGACATTTATAGCTCAAACCTGTTTGACAAAACTATACCACATGGGGGAGCTACTGCTCACAGGAGTCATTATTCAGGCAATTGATCATGGCAGCAAGTAGAAGACCACTCCCTACCAATCAGTGATAACCCAGGGCATTTCCCTGAGTAAAGGTGAAAATGAGGCATAATGCCCTCTTTTTTGGCCTCCAAGGTGAGATGCAAGCCAGCAGTATAGGAGACAACCCATATTTTGCGAGGTATGTAACTTGACATAATAATGGGCACAGTCGTAGGTGTATATGATAAACACACAAAAATGTGGGGATTTGTGCTTAATTTTGTCTTGTTTTTTCTGGGAGAATGGGGAAGGGAGGTGGCACAGGAATCAAAGAAACAACGAATAAAACAAAGACCACCAGAGCTTACACACACATGCACACACACAAAGTGAAACTTAGTCTATTAACTTGCCAGGCAAGAGAATACACACCAGTGCAGAAATTCACCAAGTAGTCTCTGAGAGGTAAAGTGCGGGGTTTTTAAGGGCTAGAAAAGGGGAGAGGGGACTTCATGGTGGGTATGCTACTCAGGCACTCTGGACAGGACATTTAAGTGCATTGGTCTGTATCCGGTTGGAAAACAAGTCCCATTGCTCACTGGACAAAAAAGTCTTTGGTGAATGCCAATAAGGACCTGGGGTCCTAGAGGCACTCAAAGTCTCTGGCATTTGCTTTATCAGCTTTAGCTAGTTAGAACCAGTTATAATAACGCATCAACTTCAGTTCTGGTGTCTCTAGACAAGTGCTGATTTAGGTAGAAAATTCTCTTTTTATACGGGGTAGGTGACCAAGTGTACTTTGGAAAGTGGCCGGGACTTCCACTAATAATGCTTGGGGATAGGGAACATGGGACTGTCCTCTCCTTACTGTACATCTGTTCCCAGTGGAAAGCCAGGCAACCCAAGCAACCCTCAAGACTCTGACTTCAATCGCAGGCTAGAGGAAGCCACCCACCTGCAGCACACACATGCCAAAGGTATTGCCCAGGATCTTGTGGGTCTCGTTGTAGTAGCAGTAGCGAATGTTTGTGGCTGCTATGAAGAGTTCAAAGGGGTCATCCTGCTTTATGTTCAATGTTCCATTCTTTATTTTCTTCTGCAGCTGTCGCATTCTTTTCTTCCGGTGACTGCAATCACACGCCCCCAATCCCATGAGAGCCAGTTAACCAGAGCGGCTAAAGAGTTGGAACCAGGGGAAAGGCTCAGTGATCACCCACTTAGACTTTCAGAGCTAGTAGGGAACTTGGAAGTGTGAGGCCCACTTCAGGTGGAGGGCAGTGGAGAGGCAAGAGAGGCATTAGAGTGCTTAAGGACTTGGAGTAAGTGATAAGTCTATGTGTGAACTCTGCTATTTTATCCTGTGACCTTGAGCAAATACTTTGCTTTAAAAGATGGGTAATAGGGTAGCTAACCCTCACATTTGTCCAAAGCCAGAGCTTGAAACCAAACCTGAGTGGCCTCATTATCTCAGTCATAAGCCAATGCTTCAACTACACTGTGCTGTTCCCCAGAGATCCCGGGAAAGACAAGGTGATGGCACGTTACTTTATTCATCCTTCCTAGAGGACTTCCTCCCCGAGAATGTGGGATTATGTCTTCAAGGGCAGGTCTTACATAAGACAATAATGATACAGGACACAGGGATCAGAATGGAATCTGGACATCTCTAAGGAATTCCTGAATTTTTTTTGGTCTTAAAAACCCTGCATATCCAGCTGCTACTTACCTTTTCCTTTACCAAAAGAGAGAAGTAGAATGTTCTAGAATGGAGGATTACAGCTGATCAAAATTTTACCATAGTTCTCTAACTTAATAGCTAGAACAAAGGCCTTTCCTCCTGTGGGCCTCCACTTCCTCATCTATGAACCAAGGCAGTGGGTGAGTTTATCTCCACTGTCCCTTCTGGCTCAGGCCTTAAGCCCATGACTTACAAGCAGGCATTAGCTTGAACACAATGCTCTGCCAGAGCAAGACAGGGCTGGGGCAGAAAAGCTATAAGAGGTACAAAAGTAGATTTTTAGAAGTGAGGCCAGGTGGTTTAAATTCAAAAGGCAAATCTGCCCAGAAGACTCTGAACTAATTCCACACCCATCTCATATTTGCCAAATGAAAAATATTGAAAACCAGAAGCCCTAAAAACTTAAAATTCTGGGATAGGCAACAGGCCTTATTCTCAATCTGTATTAAAAATGCCTACCTCTCTAAATATGAGAGTATATACAACAGAATACCAATTATGGTTCAAAACTACATACCAGTAATATACACCTAGATGCTGACAATGCCTACACAGTGAGATGCTTTTTATTTTCATCTTTGGGTTTTCTGCACTTTTCACATTTCACAGTAAGGCTCTTATGATTGTCTGGTTTCCTTTAGGCAGAATCCCTTCACTTTAAGACCACAAGACAGGGGCAAGTTTAGCCTCTGGTATTAATTTAAATTAAAATAATTTTAGAGCCTGTAAACAACACATCCAACTCAATGTATACTGAGTACCTATGATAAACATGCTAAATCAGTTGAAAATATGAAAATACAAAGATAAATAGGAGAGGGCTCCTAACTGAATGAGCTTATCACCTGAAAGTTAAAAAAAAAAAAAAAAAAGAAAAAGAAAAAAAATGAATGTAAGTCACAGTATGTGACTCCACCCTAAAGAAAAGCATCCATTAGCAAGCATTATAGGAGAAGGACAAGTGCAGAGGAAGGTAGAGGAACAACCAGGTATGACTGGGGGGCTCAGGAAAAGTTTCATGGAGGAGGCAGGCCCTGAGAAACAGGGAGGATTTCAATAGGTGATATCAGGGAGGTGGAAGTGGCATTCCAAGCAGAGGAGACAGCATGAGCAAAGAAAAGGAGGGAGGTTAGTCATAGCATAAAGCAGCCAGAGCTGGAGACAGGCTTTCAAAGTCAGATGAGAGATGAGCACATTTGGAAATTAGAAGAGGTTCAAGGACAGAATCGCACAAGCCAGCTAGGTTTAGAGTAAGGAGACAAGATCCAGAGAAAGAGAAGAGCTCTGGAAGGTGGTCTGAGTAAAGACACTGAAGCCAAAAAAGGAGACTATTTCTGAGGTGATGCCATGGTGGTTATCTGCCAAGGAACAGCACTACCTACCCCATCCCAAACTTCTCCAAACACAAAGTTGTAGGTAGAACTTCCAACTTCCTATTATGCTATGACTAACCCCACCCTCCTCTAGCCAGGGGTGGGCATCTTTCCACCAGAATTTTGGGAAAAAGTCTGATTTCCACATGGCTGGGCCTGAAACAAGGAAAACGCAAGTGTTGTTTCTGCTAGGGGGGCAACAGAAAACAGAAAGCTGGTCTGCAGTGAGAAAGCTGGTCTGCATAAAGCAGATATGCCGAGATGACAAACTGAGCTGGGAGCATTAGCACTCTGACTCTAGATCACCCATGAGCAGAGCTGAAATCTTATCCCCTTGGATTCCAGGAAATATCCCATATACCTCAATGAAATCCCTTTGTGCCAAATTGTGTTTGTGTTGAAAGCCTGTTATCTATGACTAAAAGTCTTGACTACCACAGCTTCAAATAGCCAACTGTCAAATATGGCAGTGAACTGGTAGAAGAAGAGGCAGAGCTCTGAAAAGGAGGAGAAAGAGAGAGAAAAGTTGACACATTAGGCATCAAGTTGCTGGGGATGTCTAACTGCACAATTTGATCACAATTATAGAAGCAGAAACCAGACTGCAAAAGTGGCTACTAAGTGCAAAAGATTTCTGTCTTAAGGTATATAGCAATAAAAATGGGGGGAAATGCTAACCTGAGAGAGAAATCTGGGTATGTAAGTAATCAGCTTTTGAAAACAGAAAAATCTGAGCATGCTTACAGGAAGGAGAAAGTTTCCAAAGGGTATGGGGTGGCCAGCAGAGGAAAGACAATACAGGTCCTGAAAGAGGTGAGAGAGGAGACACAGGGTACATAAAGGGGTTTTCCTTGGACATGGGATGAGGCATATCCCCCCTCCATGAAAGAAGGGGAGAAAAAGAGTGAAAAGTGGAATAAATTTGAGGTAGGAAACACAGTTTGAAGGAACTTGCAATGAGATGGGCTTAATCAGCCTAGAAAAGCAGGAAGGAAAACCATATGCAGAAGGCAAGGCATTGGATTGGTGACTTAAAAAGCATGAAAATGATTTGAAACTTATTTTCAGGAATGAAGAAAGGATATCAGCTCCATTTGTCCTCAGAAATAGCACCTCCACTAAAGACCCTTAAAAAGTATGTGAAGGAATCATTTCCTGGCATTTAACTGAGCAGGAATTGTAAGTTGGATAAAACACATGAAGAGCCCAGCTTACCTGCTAAACCCCAGCTCTTTCTTATAACACCACAGCACTGAAGGCCGAGCCTTCACAGTTGCTTTGGATAACATGTGATGAAGTATTACCACCTGCCAAACAAAAAAGTCACAGAATTTCAGGCACAAAAGAGACTTCAGAGATTGCCAGGCTTAAGACCTCATTTGACAGATGTGGAAACTAAATTGAGGGCCAGGGAAAGGAAGTGTCCAAGGTCCCAAGGCGAGCAATGACCAGGTTTGGACTAGAAGCCAGGTCACATACAGTTAACCTTGTGGTCAACCCACCACCCCAGGCTTCAAAAGGTATTAGCTTGTCCGCTAATCAATCTAAATACAGAGAATTTACCACTTCCAGGAAATAAAGAAAGGTTCCCACTAGACATCTTACCAGCCAAAGAGATCTTAATGCCATTATGTCCTGAAACACCAGAGTGCTTAAACATGCTGATTCTTTGGACAAGATAAAAAGTAATTCAGGAAGCATTTACCAGGTCATACCTGATCTTTTCCTCGATCCCCAACTACAACAAAGAGAGATCTTTGCCGCTCAGCTACCCCATTCTCAATGAGAATCCGGATTCGGTTATCCACCTTTTTCCGATGCATGGTGAAAAATTATTACTAAAAGAGAAAGAAACACAACTGGCCATGTGCACTAGATTGTCTAAGGAACATTAGCTGGCTGCCTCTTGTGGGACCAGGGACTGTGCTAAGCATATCTATAAATATTGTCTTACTTAACCCTCTAAGAGCTCCATAGGAAGACATCAGCCTCTGGTTTTAAACTCAGGAAACTTTGGGCTTGGGAGGTGAGAAAACCTTCCCTCAGCCTGGGAAGCCTGTAATTCACCTCTATTAAAGATTTTTTAAAAGTCAGAAACTTGTATATTCAAAAAAGTAGGAGAATGACTAAAATACATTAAAGGTATATCCAAATATCCAAAGCATTTTGTTTGTTTTTGAGACGGAGTCTCACTCTGTCCCCAGGCTGGAGTGCAATGGCATGATCTCAGCTCACTGCAACCTCTGCCTCCTGGGTTCAAGCAATCCTCCTGCCTCAACCTCCCAAGTAGCTGGAACTACAGGCGCATATGTTGGCCAGGATGCTCTTGATCTCTTGACCTCGCAATCTGCCCGCCTCAGCCTCCCAAAGTGCTGGGATTACAGGCATGAGCCACCACGCTCGGCCAAGCATTTTTAATAACTAAGGATATGGATATAGATGCTTATGACAGGATCATGACAGAATAAAGTATGATAACGTTTCTTATGCATACACATAACAAAGGGAAAAAAAAAAGACTGGAAGGAAATACCAAAGTATAAAGTAGCTACTTCTGAATGGTGGGACTTTTATTCGTTTTTGTGGAATCTTAAAAAATTCACGTGTTACTAATAAAGTCAGGGAAATCAATAACTATCAATGAATAATTCCATGATGTAATGTGACCAACTGTTTCCTCATTTTAGGGAAAACGATATTGAAGCCTTAGACAGACCTCAAAAGTTCTCGCCGGGCGTGGTGGTTCACGCCTGTAAGCCCAGCACTTTGGGAGGCCGAGGCGGGTGGATCACCTGAGGTCAGGAATTCGAGACCAGCCTGGCCAATATGGCGAAACCCTGTTTCTACTAAAAATACAAAACTTAGCCGGGAGTGGTGGTGGAGCTGCAGGAGAGGCTGAGGCAAGAGAATCACTTGAACCCGGGAGGCGGAAGTTGCAGTGAGCCGAGATGGCGTGCCATTGCACTCCAGCCTAGGCGACAGGGTGAGACTCTGTCTCAAAAAAAAAAAAAAAAAGTTCTGTATTACCTACAGTAAAATACTGCATCATCACAATAAATACATCAAAAAAACATCAGAAATATCACTGTAAAAGTAACATGCTTAGATGTAAAAGTGACATGCTACTTAGAAACTCTAGTACCTACTGCATTATAAACATACAACTCATTTACTGAAACTTACCATACCGTAACTGTCCCTTCTAACCTTCCAGTCCAAACAGATTTTAGCATATGTCTTACTATAAAACACTAAGTCACTGTCAAGGACCCCAATTTATAAGTAAAGGAGAAAGTATAAAGAATTCAAATATCCCGAGGCAGAAAAACGACAGAGACAGAATTTACACTCAAGTCTTCCTGACTCCAAAGCCTGAGCTCTTCCCAGTTCACCAATCTTCTCAACTTGTAAACCTTGTGTTGCCGGCCACATAAAGATCCCGCAAAAATCAATCAACAACTAATTAACGGGGGCTGCCTTTTGCTCTAGCTACTGTGGGAGCCCCAGAAGTAGTACTACAAGGCCCTTGACTTCAAGCTTGCATTCTTCTTGAAGAAGGTATTTAAGAGAATGAGATGAGGAACAAGAACACAGGTAAAATTAGATGTAAAAAAAAAAAAAACAAAAAAACAAAAAAAAAAACAGCTATACTGAGGGACCCCGTCAGATGAAGGAAGGGCTTAGATTACTACGGGCTGAAGCTGTCATGGAAGGCCTGGATTGGGAAGACCTTGAAGGAGATGATTATTTTTCACTCACTCATTCATTTGTCTATCTACACATAACATCTATGTGGCAGGCACCACTTTAGGTGCACTGGCAAACAAAACCAAGTCCTGAATGTGACTGCTGAACAGAGTATAAAGGAATGTACACAGTGAAGGATTTAAGAACGTGGAAGGATCTGGAATCAGATTACCCTAAGTATAATGCCCATAGCTGCAGCCAGGCACTGCGGACAAGCTCCACGGAAAGCAAGTGTTGTCACCCACCCGTTCACCCCGACTCCCCAGTTACAGGCACTTAGAGGGTGGGTATCGAGCCACGCAAATCCTCGAGGACGCTCGAGAAGCACGCGCCGAGAGCGGCTGCGTATTGGAGAGGTGATTCTGTTATCTTGGAGCGCCCCAAAAGAGGAGTGGAGGACAGTCGGCGTAGGCCAGGTATCCGTCCGGATGCAGAGCCTTCATCCTGAGGCCGGTCCCCTCTCGGCCCAGGAAGAACACAGACACCGATCTTGGCATCCATACCCGGCCCTCCCGCGTTGGGTACCTGCGCCCCGAGCCCGGCGGATCCCAGCCAGTGGAGAAGGGGAAGCACGTGGGAGCACGGAACAACTCCGAAAGAGAAGGCACAGCTGACTGCCCCTAGCGGATGCCTGGTGGCCGGGTCACGGAGTTAGCCTGGCTCCGCGGCACGCGCCCCCTCAGGCACTGGTAGACAGCACGTGCGCAAGCGCATTAAAGTCGCAGCGATGGCGAGCGAGAAGGGACCTTCCTCAAGGCTGTCGCTGAGTAATGACGTAAGCCACCAGAGGCGGAGCTGAGGCCTAGCTGTCCACTGCGGTTGCGCATTTTAGTCCCACTGCTCGCGGTAGCTAGGGTGTTGGGTGCGGTTTGCCTTTTCACGCTTCATATCCCAACTAAGGTACCTTGGCTAAGAAGGGCAAAATAGATGTCCGCACCCCAGGGCCTGCCCACGTAGGTCCAGGGTTTTCAGCGTCAGCCTGGATACGCGAGACGCGACGGATCCAACGATTTGTGCTCAATTTAACCGATCCCCGTAAGTTGAGGAAACTCGGCCAACAGACCTATTTTATTGGTCTCGCTTGGCCCTCCACCCCCACAGTACTGATCTTACAGATGGGAATCCTGTAATCTACCCATGACTGCGGCAGCTGTACTTTGCAGGCTCCCATTAGGCCTGCATATGGTCGTCAAATGAAATTACTCCCCCTGGGCTTCTAGTGAACTCCAAGAACATGACTACAAGGACAGCCTATACATAGTGTTGCATTCTTGACTTTGGGGCAGATCGCTGAACTTCAAAAAACATTATCAACTGCTTGATGTTTCCTCCTGGATACCGCAAATGTCTGAATCCAAACCCCTTCCCCAGATATACACTTACAATTTTAATGTCATCAGCAGCATCACCCATTTAATCCAACATCCATCATGAAATTTTTAGTTCAGCAGAATGTCAATATGCCCAGGCACTATTCTGCTCACAAGGGATAGTGACCAAAATGTTCCTGCCCCTCGTGGTTAATTCTAGGTTAAGTTTTAAATGCTATTAAGCGAAAGTATCCAGTGAGTAAAGTGACTAAGGGTACTATTTTAGAAGCGAACACTGAAGGCCTCTGACTGGGTGACACTGGATGGAACAAGGATCTGAAATTTAGTAAGAATGAGCCCTGAGAATATCTGAGTGAAAAGCTTCCCCACGCCAAGGATGTACATACAAAAGCTCCAAGATGGGGAAGTAGTCCTGGCAAAGCAGTCAGTGTGGCCAAAGCAGCGGGCAAGTGAAGGGCCAGATATAGAATTTAATTCTAGTCATGATGAGAAACCATTGGAGTTTGTGGGGGACAGGAAAATGAGAAAATCTGCTTTGCCCTCTTAAAAGGCTTCCTGTTATGCAAAAACTAAATCACAGGAAGGCAAAGGTAGAAAAAAGGAGAACAATTACAAGCTATTGTAGTCACCTGTGCTAGGATGGTAGTCGTGGTAGTGATTAGAGGTATTAGATAACTCTGGATATTCAAGTTAGAACCACGTGGACTCACTTAAGGATTAGAATCAGGTTATAAAAGTAAATTGAAGATGGCACCCAAAACATTTGCTCTGAGCAACTGGATGAATGAACAACTGGTGTTGGGTAATCAAGGAGTTGACTTGGAATATTGAGAGATTCGTATCAAGATATTGAATGAGTTTTGAGAGGTTTGGGACCTAGAAGTACTCAGGACTAAAATGCTGATCATATTCAAAATCATGGGATTGAATCAGATCACCCAGGGAAGAATACAGCTAGAGATGAAGTCTGACATCCAAGACCTGGAGAAATCAGCAAAGGATACTGAGTAGTGACCAGTGACATAGGGAATCTATAGACTCCATTCACCACCACCACCACATCCGCACCTTAAGTTGGAATCCATCATTTGTCACATGGGCCACTCGAACAAGCCTGCTTACCATCTCTTGGTCCATAGATGTTGTTCATTGCATTGAATGTTCTTTAAATGGTAACTTTATTAAGTGAGCCACCATCCCCACCCCAAACAATACAGTTTTTTTGTTTGTTTTTTTTTGAGACGAAGTCTCGCTCTGTCGCCCAGGCTGGAGTGCAGTGGCGCAATCTCTGCTCACTGCAACCTTCATTTCCCGGTTCAAGCGATTCTTCTGCCTCAGCCTCCCGAATAGCTGAGACTACAGGCGCATGCCACTACGCCTGGCTAGTTTTTCTATTTTTAGTAGAGACGGGATTTCACCATATTGGCCAGGCTGGTCTCAAACTCCTGACCTTGTGATCCACCCGCCTCAGCCTCCCAAAGTGCTGGGATTACAGGCATGAGCCACCACGCCCAGCCCAACACACAGCTTTAAAACCTTCAATAGTTTGCAACTGTTCTTAAGAGACAAAACGTGGGATACAACTATTACGCCGTCCATAGTAGCCTTTACCTGTTTCTCTAACCTGTAACTCTGCTAGTCTTTTCTCTTTCCACTTGATCCTGATAACTTTCTCAGTCACTGGTGATCAGATGTGTAGGTATGTTCTTCTCTCCCTTTCTTTGACTAGTCTACTACTCCTCATCCTTCAAATCTAGCTCAATTACCCCTTTCAGTTAAGTCTCCCCTGATCATTTTAACTAGGGTATACACTCAGTCATGGCTTTAATATCTACCATCAACCACATTGCTCCATCATGGCATTTGCTACACTTTGGTGTCATATCAGTGTGATTAGACAGTTGAATGAAAGCAGAAACCACAGTAATTTTTGTCACCACTAAATGCCTAGTGCTTGGCATGATGCTGGGCAAAGGATACCCTAATTTGCTGAATAAAGCCTTAGTTCAGTTGCTTAATACAGTGTGTCTCCCTATTAAATACAGTACTTAAAATTGGTATTTCCAAGTAAGCAATAATACACAAATGCCTTTGCTAGATGATCAGGAACAAAACTGCTGATCTTCCACTGCCTCTACTCAAAACAGCCGTACTGCTAATGTAACTGGATTAGGCTTCAGAACAGCTTGTTAAAAGTAGGATATTAGTAGTAGAGGCTGAGAAATGTATTAGAAGATGAGGCTATCAGATTTCTTTTATAAACCTTTTCCTCTCCTCACACCAGTAGCACTTCTTCACTTACAGCTTTTGCTGGATGGTTTTTAACAACTTAAGCAGACTTCGTTCAAGGATGGTGAGAAAACCAGGCTTTCATATAATTTAATCTAGTGTAATTTTAAACATTCACTAGTCTTTTCCAGTATTTTTGTAGAATTCAAAATGGAAAAAGGTATGAAGACGAGCCTTAACAATTTACTTTCATTTTCCTAAGGGGTTTTCCTCCCCATTAACTCCATAAAAAGGACAAGATCAAGGGCAATACTGATTCTGTAAAATCTAACTTATAATCAACTAAAATTTAGAATGCTTAAAAAGAACCGAAGTGGAATGCAGATTCAGGAGCTTAAAGATAAAAATGGAGGGTTTGAATTCGGCACTTACCTGCATTCCATTTCCTCTAGTTATATTACTGAAAAGATAATGAACAAATGTCCTAAAACACTTAGGAAGCTGACTGCTCAACTAGTTGTTAACTGATCACCTCAGTTAATGAACCTTCTGAGAATAAGCACACATTCTATGTCTCCTTTAAGTGGAAGAGTCTCCC
The DNA here is from genome assembly GCF_028878055.3 of Symphalangus syndactylus. Classification (NCBI taxonomy): domain Eukaryota; kingdom Metazoa; phylum Chordata; class Mammalia; order Primates; family Hylobatidae; genus Symphalangus; species Symphalangus syndactylus. Next base: position 22,194,871 of record NC_072428.2, read on the forward strand.
ACGTAAGAGTTGCATATAAAAGGAGACAGAAGAACTGTAGAAGCTAACTGATTAGAAATACTTAAAGGATATTTGTTTTAATATCAAGGTACAATGAGAAAAACTTTTCCATATTTTTTAGGAATTATTAGGATCTGGAAATAAAACTGCCCTAATCAAGGTAATCAATGACATTCTACCTTTTTAAGTTTTAAAAAAGAAGTTTCATATCCACAAGATGATTTATATTGTGCATATACAAAAGTATTTTATATGTGAGCTTGCTACACCAAGAGGCTACAGTGACATGTGTGACAATCGTTTCCTTGAAACTCCGCTAAAATATGCATTTGACCAAACAAAAGGCCTTCTGCAGCTAAGACAAGCAATCATATATTATACAGAATGCTTAGAACCAAAATTCAGATCTTAATGAGACTTATTGAAAAGTTCTCTGCCCCATAATGAGGCACCCCTTTAAAAATATGGTCTAAGTAGAGACATAAAAGATATACATTTAAACTGTGATGGTAAAATAACCAAAAAAAGTAAAATTATAGTTCAAAAAAATCAAACAATTCTTTGAAAAAACATACATAGAAATAGTCAAACTATGAACACCTTTACACATTCACAACATCTGCACTAATGCATAGAAGTTCAAAACCTAGAAGGCATTTCTCCCCCATCCCTTCTCTGAAACTGATTCATAGAGGTCACTGTGTAAAGAACTTACTTCAGTCCTGATTGTAAATGTCATGAAATTATTTTCTACACAGAGAGCAAATTTAGTTTTATATAGGACTGCAAGCATACATCATCTAGGGATTACCCAGTAAACCACAAATATTTTATCCATTCCCCTAAGATACAGATAACATATGGTTGTGGTACATCCCAGGCAGATGTCATTTAAAGCACGCAAGGGGAGGTGCTAGCAAAAAAATACTCATTTGCCAAAGTAACAGGTTTACCCTTCCAATATGATGTACCACAACCACACATGAGAAAAGTCAAGAACTTATTTTATTTTATTTTAAAATAAACATTGAAGATCCCCCATTTCCCACCACCCTACAAAACTTCTGAATGTGGAATGTTCAACAGCCTATCCATTTTGGTAGGTTACAAAACCAGCAAAAACTCCAGTTGTCTAATGATGAATGTTTGAGAATAGTTTTGTTTTTAAATAGCTGAGCACCTACTGGAATAATTCCTGGGCTAAATGCTGAAAATAAAATTTAATTTCTGCACAGAAAATACCATTCACTTAGTAGCCTTTGCTTAAAGGTGGGATTAATTCTCCATGAAGTCAGAATGAGACAATAAGCAGCATTAAGTTCATAGGCACACACAACTAGTGCTCAAACTGCTAGCACAAATTCCAACAGAGTACATAAGGCTAAGTCACTACTCAAGTGTCCATTTCCATCAAATTTAGAGACTCTCCCTATGCATCTAAGGGAAGGAATTATCACTCTGAATATAAATGCCTCCAGGAGAAACGGAGAATTCAGTTAAGGTTAAATTAGACAAAAGATAGTAAGTGCGAGTACTAGAGAAATGTTGCTGGAGATAACCATAAAATTTGTGACACTAACGTGGCATGGGTGAATCACATAAGCTGCTAGCTGTTGAACACCAGTGTTTCAAGATACAACTTTTATAAACATGTTTTATTTGTTTTGCTTATACCATCAGAACTGAAACTACTGTCTGTGATTTCCCTGAAACAGGGAAATCAATCTAAAACACATACTGGTGCCTTTCAAAAGATAGCAATTGAAAAGGGTGGTAGCAGCAAGCATTTGGTATCTTTTCCTTTTAAAAAAAAGCTTTCAAGCTGAAGGAAAAACATGTGACCAACAGTGTTATGATTATCCACTAGAGATTTTCATCAGTACCTGTACCAATTTAGGTGACAATACAGCAAAATCCAAGGATTAGTGACAGACAATGTACATGTCATAAGGAATGATAGATAGTACCAATCCTTACAAAAGTCATTGTCTGAAAGAAACTGTTAAGTGTTCAAAAAGGTATCTAAATACTTCACATTAAGTACAGAAGCGGCCATCCAGATTACATCCCATATTTGTTGCATATTTTTCAAAAAGTGCCAATCAAAGCCTAATTTTGCATCTTGGCTTTGTCTTATACAGTATCAGCTGTTAAAAAGCATTTTACATGTGTTTTTAACCACAGTCGTTTGGCCAGATGAACAGTGCTGTGTCAAAGCTGGTAGCCAGCCTTATATGTGTGATTAGGACCCATGCATAATTTGGTATGCATCTGAACGTTCAGTGCTCCAATTTAACTGGAAAAGCTGTGAAATGCAGTTGTTCTGCCAAACCACACTCCACTCCTTTCATCTTCCTTTCTAGGGAAATATTTTAGTTTGTCAGTTATCACTGAATAACTCGAGGGCTGATTGGTAGATTTTATCCAATGTCATAAAAGTCAATCTTGCCTTTTTCAAGCCACTTCAAATAACTATGGAGATTATTATCACCCTGTAAAGTATACTGTTTTACTCCTAAGCAAGGGTGAGGAATCTGAGTATCATGTGCAAGGCTCAAGATGACGCTTAGGACAGAACATGCAGATTAAAAATAGTTTCCTTCCATATCCAGGTAATAGAAAGCTGACAATTGTAGTCCTGTCTTTATGGGATGAAAACAGTCCCTTTACAATAAGTTTCCTGAAAGGGAGAACAAATAGATAATAACTCTTCTGGTAACATATTATGGTACACTGGCCAGTGTGTTTTTGGCGATTAAACATAATCCTGTGAATCAGATTAATTCACTTGCTGAGTGTTCATTTGCGGCATCCCTCTGTTGGGTCTTGGGGGCCCTCCACGACCTAGAAGACAAAAATGGCATTTGATTTTTCTTTCAAATATTATTTGTTTTGCCTTCAAGCAGATTTTCATCTGAAGTCAAGAAGCATGTGGGCAGCCTGTCACCACATTATTAGGCTTAAGAGGTCAATTCTTCAGTGTTCAAGTTTCCCCTGTCCTGGAAGTTGTCATGCGCAAATTTGCTCATGTTCTCTTAGCTAAAAGAAGAGTAGAGCTAATGGAGTATTCCACCAGTACTCATTCATTCATTCATTCAACAAGTATTTATTGAGTGCCTACTATGTGCCAGGCACCGTCATCAAGCGTTGGGAATAGATACAGCAGAGAAGACAGACAAGGTACCTGCTCTCATGGAGCTTACATTCTAGTGTACACTCTAGCTTACATTTCAGTAGTAAGTAACATCATACTATCAAAATTAATAAAAGCACCAGAATGAAAACAGACCTTATTACCTAAACTGTTAAAAAGAAACAACATTCAAAATTGTATAATGACTTTTAACAGATAAAGTAACTTTTTACATGCTGTTAAAACAGATTTTTAGCTATCAGTTAACTCAACTTTCATCGAATATGCTACAAGGTGGGAAAGAAGAACATAACCCACATTCACATGCAAATATCCTTTGATACTTCTAGTCAAGTCAGTAATTCCCAAGTGATCCATTAATTTTTAGAAAAATGTACCTTTTTCCTGGCCAGTTTCTACTAGCATTCAAATCAAAGTACTTTGTAATTCCTCCTTAACACACATTTTATACATGTTATGGCCAATAGAGGAAACCTATTTGATGTTTAACCTCCCTCAAATCAGAGAACCATTTAGAATTTCACACTACATGAAATGCTAGCTCTAATTGTTAAATAGGTTAACTTCCTGCCAAAATGGGAAGTAGTTTTCCAACAGTAAAAGAAAAACAAAAAACTCTCTAAACCTGTAATTTTTTTTTTAAGTATAGCTCAGTAAGTTAGGAATTTGGGAGTTTTGTTTAAAAGTCAGAAATAAGTTGATATTTATATCACTAATAGAGGTCCAAAAGGCATTGCAAATTCTGTTAGTTCTATCATTTCTAAATGGTTCTCTAAATGTTAACTATGGCTTATCCGGCCATTAAAGGGTGTCTGGCCCTAAAATATAATAGGCATGTTTCAAAAAAATGAAAGAGGAATAATAAATTTATATAAATGTTCAATCTCATTCCAAAAATGTCTTACAAAAATGTTTCAGTAAGTACTTCCTAAAAACATTTAGCAGGTTTTAGGACCTGAAAAATAATTCAGTTGGAAAAACACTTTTTCTGAGAAGAGAGTATGTTCTAGTTTTCAAGACAGTTTATATAGTAACAGGGAAAGTCATTCAAAAATTAAAATTTGGGTCCAAGATTAAGTTTTAGAAACAGAGCATTTCATTTAATCCCTAGCAACAAGTCTGGAAAGGATAAATGTATTCCTAACATGCAGACTACGAACAGCTCTTCCAAGGCCAGAACAGAAGCTCCACTTAGGAGCTAGGATCACCACCACAAAATATTACCTCGTGGGGCTCCCCGTGGTCCACTCTGCCCAGAGCCTCGCTTGAAATTCTGCTGATATCCATCCTAAAAGACAAGCTAGTTAGTATTGAAAAGGTACTTTTTAAAAAATGCTTACCCATCTATTCTTTCAGTCTAACACTCAATACAGAATTCTTCCTTAATCTTTTAGACACTCCAGTATCAGTTTATCACAGCTACGCCCTATTCTGTAATTGTTGTACTTCTACTATTCTCAAAGAACATTCAGTGAAATACATTTCTCTGATCTTGGAAATCACTGTCTTTAACAGGCTTTACTAAAGGAGTACTTATGTTGAGTGTTAATAAAAGCTTTTGTTTCAACAAAGTATCTTGGACACCACAAAGTTAACGCCAAATCAGTTACTTAGGTTCATTAAGCAACAATACTAAGTCACTTTCACTGGTATATTTAGTTCAGGTTTACACTTTAGAACTACTTTACCTACCCGTTGATAGCCAGAGTAATCCCGGGGAGCACTGAACTGAGACTGTGTATAACCACTGTTTGCAGTGTTAGAGAATGAAGGGCGGTAACCATCATATCCTCCTAAAATTTAAGACAAGAAAAGAAATAATTTTCTTATCTTCACAAGGAATTTTTACTTTTTTATTAATGAAGACAGGAAGAACTAGAAAATTATAAGCCAGGCTAGTTAATCAAATTAATCTCCAATTTCCTATCTTGATCCAATCTGTTTATAAATTTCTATAAGTACTAACTGCCCCTCAGAAGATAAACTTTTAACTCATCTATGCATGTAAATACACATCTATACAAATATAATAAACAATCCCCATAAGTTTTGGTAACGTGGAAAATACTTATCCTCCAGGAGATAGTGGTAGATGTTAATTTGACATAACCAAATGAACAAAAATTCCATGATTTGTTATTTAAATAACAAATTATACCAAATACACAAATTATACCAATTGTACCAAAATATACATTTTGTTTAAATTGTACGTAAGAGGCTAATGCAGATACATCCTTCCCAAAAACTGTGTGATATATTTTACAAATCAAAAAATAATTTGAACTAGTAAAAGGTCATTAGAACCTCCTTTTTTTATTTTTTTTACCTCTGAATCCATTGGCAGGGCCCCGGTATCCATTCATCAAGCCTCTAGCACCACGGGAGCCTCCACGAGACACACCACGACTATTGTAATAGGGCTGATTGCTACGTGGAAATCCAGTGTTCTGCTGAGGAGGCTGCTGGTGGTTACCAGTCACTTGATGGGACTGGTCTGGGGAACCATGGTAAGTGCCAACCACTATAATTTAAAAAAGAAAAAGATAGCTCATTACCGTTTGTTCTCCCATGCACTTTCTAGTTTAAGAAGTGTCTTATACAGTCTCCTTAAAGTTTAATCCTTAAATTTACATACAATAAGGAAAACTACACATGAATAAAGTCTCTTACCTTTCTCCTACCCTTAGACTAAGCTAATAGGGGTAAAATTCTCCAACCACAATTCCAAACCTTTGAAAGCAGGGTGCATGATTGATCCTTCCAAACAAATTATTTGAAAGGCTGTATTAATGTCTTCTGAAAGGCATCTACTTTTTAGCACAAGAGACCCAAAATAACTCTTAGTACAATACCATTTTGTACCATTTAATTACTTCTTTTTATTATAAAGCTCCTTAGTGGTAGAAGTTTTCTTGTTCTTTTAAATATCCTTTTTTTTTTTACTTAGTAAAACATACAAAACCACTCTCATATTTAAGCAGCTATATGGTAGACTATGTCATCAATTACATAGTTTAATCAGCAGAGGCCTTCGACTTATAGCCCTTAATGCCAAATTCCATTTCAAAGTATTTAAAATGGCAAGTATAGCCAATTTAGAAAACAATCACACGGTACTCACATTGGCACTCAACCCACTTGAAGGTTCTAGAAGGTACACACTAACATATATACAAGCTCCATCCACAATGGAGAGAGTTCTAGAATCTAGAAATTTTCAAAAATTGAATACTACAGAACAATGTTTATAATTCAAAGAGGAGAAAAAAATAGGATGCTAAAAGTACCTCTGGTAGGTGAGGAAGGCAACAGAACAAAGGAAGGCCCACACACTAACAACAAGGGTCAGAAGCTGCTGGCCAACCCAAATCTCCCCTTTTGGGGCAGAGAGAAAAGCAGCTGTATGACTCTTGAAAATCTTTACTTGACCTATTTTACACCCTTAAGAAACTCCAAATACATTAACAGTTGTTAGAATCCTATTTTATGATGAAAGCACTAGGGAATACCTAGAGAAAAAGAGAGTGATGGCTCCTCTTGAATTACTTAGTAAACCAACTACATCAGTGTCATCTTTTTACACAGATTGCCTTTTATTACATTCCCAAAACTTAAAATTGTAAGTGAATGACAAATACACATAAAATTGTCCTTGTAAAATGGTTCATTTGTATCCATGTACGAAGTAGCCAAAAGAATTGAATTTTAGAATCACTTTTTATCAATAACAGCTTTTAACCTTGATCAAATCTCACTGTAATAAATTCATAGCCAGGCTGGGTGTAGTGGCTCACGCTGGTAATCCCAGCACTTTGGGAGGCCAAGGTGAGCAGATTGCTTGAGCTCAGGAGTTTGAGACCAGCTGGGCAACACAGTGAGACCCCATCTCAACAACAACAACAACAAATACAAAAAATTAGCCAGGCATGGTGGTGCATGCCTGTGGTCCCAGCTATTTGGGAGGCTGAGGTGGGAGGATGGAAGAAGCTGCAGTGAGCCGAGATCGTACCACTGCACTCCAGCCTGAGAGACGAGTCAGACTCTGTCTCAAAAAAGGAAAGGAAAGAAAGGAAGGAGGGAACTCACAGCATAATAACTTTAGTGTGATCTTTATTTAATTTTTACTTTTAAGACAAGGTCTAGCTCTCTCACCCAGTGTTGCTGAGGTTGGAGTTCAGTCAAATAATCATGGCTCACTGCAACCTTGAACTTCTGGGCTCAAGTGATCCTCCGGCCTCAGCCTCCTGAGTAGCTACAACTACAGGCATTCACCACCTCACCCTGCTAATTTCTGTATTTATTTTACAGAGGTGGGGCTCTATGTTGCCCAGGCTGGTCTCAAACTCCTGGTCTCAGGCGGGCCTCCCAAAGAGCTGGGATTACAAGCATGAGTCAACACACCCAGCCTTCATTTTATTTTAAAATACCCAAATTCCTACTTAAATTTTGGTAAAGTATAAACTTGCAGGTCGTTTTAAAAAGCCAGAGATTCTTCTGTCATGTTGTTCCTTATTAGGCACTAATTCAAATTAAAATTTCTAGAATGATGGGACGTACTGAAATGATTTGTTCAACAAATATCAGGCTGGGCATGGTGGCTCACGCCTGTAATCCCAGCACTTTGGAAGGCCGAGGCAGGTGGATCACCTGAGGCCTGAGGCAGGAGGCCGAAGCAGGAGAATCGCTTGAACCCAAGCGATTGAACCCAAGCGGCAGAAGTTGCAGTGAGCCGAGATTGCGTCATTGCACTGGACAACAGCCCACAATGTATACATATTATTTCATCATGAACGCCTGGCCTCAAGCAATCCTCCCGCCTCAGCCTCAAAGGTAGCTGGGATTATAGATGCCAGCCATGAAGCCTGCCCACAATGGACGCACATTTCAACACATCATGCTGTACGCGATAAATACACATATATATAGTTTCTATTTCTCAATTAAAAATAAACAAATGAACTTTTTTTAAAAAAATAGAAAAAGCAATCCATGTACTTATCAGTGGGAGAAAGTTTTCGGCAAGAAGGAAAGTAAGTATGAAGGCCCTGAGATTAAAGAGAACTTGCTGTGTATGTGACTGGTCTGAGTGTAATCTCAGCACTTTGGGAGGCCCAGGCAGGCAGATCACTTGAGCCCAGACCAGGAGTTCAAGACCAGCCTGGAAAATATGGTGAAACCCTCTCTCTACCAAAAATACAAAAAAAAAAAAAAAAAAAAAAAATTAGCCAGGCATGGTGGCACATGCCTGTGCTACTTGGGAGACTGAGGTAGGAGGATCACTTGAACCCAGAGGCAGAGGTTACAGTGAGCCATGGTGATCACGCCACTAGTTTTTATCATTCGGAAGCTGAGCATAGCATAACTGATAACTTCTATCAGAGTATGGAAGATTTGAGCTTCGTATTGGTGATACTGAATACTACAGGATATGTAAGAATTTACTACTGAAAAATCTAATGCTGATCCAAGTTTACCAAGAAATTGAATAATTAGAAAATTTTTCAACTTTTCAAAATCAGGCTGACAAAATCAAAGTATTAACTCCTCTGATTGCTGGTTTGTTGTGGGATTCCAATTAAGTTCTGAGGAATTAAAGAACCAAAGAACTAAAGAAGACATCATGGTGGCTCATGCCTATAATCCCAATGCGTTAAAAGGTAGAGGTGGGAGGACTGCTGGAGGCCCTGAGTTTGAGAAAAGCCTGCAGTCCTAGCTACTTGTGGGGCTGAGAAAGGAAGACCACTTGAGCCCCGGAGTTAAAGGCTCCAGTACATGATTACACCACTGCACTCCAGGCTGGGCAACAGACAGAGTCCCCATTTCTTAAAATAATATATATAAAAAAAAATCTAAAGTATCTCTATCGAGCTAGACAAGGTAGTTCATGCCCATAATCCCACCACTCTGGGAGACAGAGGCAATAAGTTCGCTCAAGGCCAGGAGTTGGAGACCAGCCTGGCATCATAGCGAGCTCCTGGAGACCCTGTATCTACAAAAAAAAAAAAAAAATTAGCCAGGCATGGTGGTAAGCACCTGTAGTCCCAACTACTCAGGAAGCTGAGGGAGGAGGATCATTGAGCCCAGGAGTTTGAGGCTGCAGTGAGTTACGCTGGCATCACTGCACTCCAGCCTGGGCAACAAAGTGAGAACTTGTCTCAAATAAATAAAAGTGTCTCTACCTACATTACTGTCATGACAGGTATGGTAACTAGCCAAATTATGACCTTACTTGACAAAATAGATTACGTTTCAACCCAGTCCACGAAATGCAGCCACCATGAGTTTTTTCTTAACTTTGTCTAACTGACTCAATGCCAGATATCATGCTAACAGCCTTCAATCAATTAACAATTAAAAGTATAGTTTATCACCAGGTGCAATGGCTCACACCTTTAATTCCAGCACTTTGGGAGGCTGAGGTGGGCAGATCACGTGAGCTCAGAAGTTCAAGACAAGCCTGGGCAACATGGTGAAACCCCAACTTTACCAAAAATACAAAAAATTAGCTGGTCGTGGTGGCACATGCGTGTATTCCCAAGCTACTTGGGAGGTTGAGGTAGGGAGGACTTGTGCCCAGGAGGCAGAGGTTGCAGTGAGCCGAGATGGCGGCACTGCACTCCAGCCTGGGTGACAGAGTGAGACCCCATCTCAAAAAAAAAAAAAAAAAAAGTATAGTTTATGGTAATTCAAGTAACAAATTTAATTCCATATAAATTATACAATGCAACAGGGATATTATGTAAGTTCAGTGACAAAAGGAAAATGGGTATAAAGCCTCCAAAAATTGCACATAATTCACATATACAAGTACAGACTCAATTTAACTCATGATCTGAAATGAAAAATTCATATGGTCTACTACTAAAACAGAAATTCTTGGACACCACCACTCTGAAGTCTAAACTGTCCTACACTGTCAATAACTGTGCTGGAAAGCAAGGAGCCAATGAGGTGACACTGATTTCGTACCTGTTTGAAGCTGTTCTTGCTGAAGCTCTGTTTGTTCTACTTGGTGAGGCTGACTAGAAAAGCTCTGGTTATAACTGGCCTGGTACTGATTTTGCTGTTTTAAAGTTTCTGGTTCATTAACAGGAGGAACTGGGGCATTCATATTGAACACCTGTTAGTAAATAAAGTAAATGATTAGTTCATCCTTTTATTCTCTGCTTTATAACACGGCCAAACTCAATGGTGGTTTTACCTCAGACATAAATAAAGACATCACAGAAGTCTCAAACACAAAAACATCACACACACACAAAAATCCCTCCAAGTGCTTCAATGTGGAAAAGGACATATATACCATATAGTACTTAAAGGGGAGTATAATAACATGCTGTCAAATGGAAGTAGGGAATTAAAAAAAATAAAAAGACATGCCATCAGCCTTGGAAATGCTTTTACATATATGAGAAATCTTTTTAAAGGACAAACTCTGGCCGGGCACAGTGGCTCACACCTGCAATCCCAGCACTTTGGGAGGCTGAGGCAGGCAGATCATCTGAAGCCCCAAAAGTTCAAGACCAGCCTGGCCAACATGGTGAAACCCCGTCTCTACTAAAAATACAAAAATTAGCTGGGCATGGTGGCTTATGCCTGTAGTGTCAGCTACTCCAGAGGCTGAGGCATGAGAATCACTTGAACCCAGGAGGCAGATATTGCAGTGAGCTGAGATCACGCCACTACACTCCACCCTGGGCAACAGAGCAAGACTGTCTCAAAAATAAATAAACAAATAAATAAATAAGACAAACTCCTGATGCAGTATCACTTACAGAAATGTATTCTATGAACTTTAACAGGGTTGAATGTTTTTTCATTTTTATTAACATTTTAATCAAGTTATTTTAATATTTAATCTTATGAACTTTCCTCTGAGCACTGATTTAGCTGCACCCTACAGATTATAGTATTATTATTATTTTCTAGAAATTCTCTAAAGGTGCTTGCTCAAGAATCAAGGTAAAGCATAACATCTGAAACTTCAAAATAATTCAGTAAAATAAAAGATTAAGCAAACAGGGCAACTATTAAATCTAGGTAATGATTATATGGATGTTATATTAGTCTATTTCTCTGAATGTTTAAACTTTTGTTAATCAAATCAAAAGAGTAAAACTACAAATTGAGATGATGCAGGCACATCACTCATAAGGCTAAAATTTATCTCTAGAATATCCGTTAATATCAGTTAATCTCTGGAATAATCAGTTTATGTTCAATTAAATATACCCTACAGTTACGAAAGATGCAGACTCAAGCACAGTTAAATGAAGACCTTTAAATAAGAAAAGAAAATCTACCATGATTCACGTTACATACTAGGCAATTAATGTTAATTTGCTTACCGTTTGCATGGATTGGAATGGAGCTGCATTTACATTGATTCCACTGCTATGTAAAGGTTTGCTTGTCCCAGCCTGAAATACTTGAGGCTGAGACGCAGCAGGAAGGGATGATGATGCTGTAGTCTGGTCTGTATTTAAAGAGATTGTTGCCTAAACACAAAGTGAATAGATGCACTTTAGCGGTAAACTAAACTTAGCCAAATAAAAAGTGAATAGATGTACTAAAGTGGTAAATTAATCTCAAATTTATGTGTATTAACAAACTCAAATATTTCATGAAAGCAAAGTAGGTCCAAAAAGAAGAATCATGATATTAATGGTAATGTACCTCTGTTCAATTCATGAGTAAGTGCCTCATCAAATGTATGTGACCTGGTAACAGAACTTGCCTGAATCTGATCAATTGGTTCCTTCTGTGGTCGTTGCTCTGTAGCATGAGAAGGCTGGTACAAGGGTTGAGATGCTGTGTACCCCTCACTTGTGGATGATACCAAAGGAACCTAGACATAAGTAAAGAAATAAAAGCTTCTTCCTGCTTACAAAATTGACTGTTGAAAAAACAAGTTACCTCTAAGACACATAAGGCTAAGAAATAGATACAACTGTTAAAGGGAGAATACTACTATCTCTCTTTAAATTTGTATAAAACCTAAAAATTGCAAAAAACTATATATTTTTGAAGCTCAACGTTAAATACACCCAAGTCTTGTTATAAAAGCCCTCCACAAGTACTTCTAAGATGGAGAAATCTGCACTAAATTTTAAAATTATGTCTAAACTATGTCTTCTGAAATTCTCAGTTCTAAATTAAAAAAGATTATATTATAATACATTATTTAAAATGCAAGACTGAAGAAAAGCTTAAAAAGTCATCAAGAGGAAAAATGAACCTAAACATAAAAATAAAGGCTGACAGCTATCCACAACAATAAATTTGTTGAATTCCAACAGAAGACTTGGACACTGATGAAATTCATACCTTTCTTTCATAAGCTAAGAAAGAAACCAAGGAACCAATTAAAACAAAAGTGAAAAAATATTTTTTAATTATTTTTTAAAAGTAGAGATGGTGTCTCACTACACTGCCCAGACCGGTCTTGAACTCCTGACCTCAAGTGATCCTCCCATCTCAGCCTCCTAAAGTACTAGGATTATAGGCATGAGCCACCTCACCTGGCCCTGAAGAAAATAGTTTTATCACTCTTACCTGTGTAGCTTCTGGTTGTACAGGAACTTGATTAGGCTGAGCAAGTCTAGATTCAGAATGAACTGCAAAGGTGACCAAAATATTTTTGTCAAACAAAATTAAATTTTTAGAGAGACGCGTCTAAATACCTTTTATTTCGTTATTAAAGGCTTTTATTTTTTTCGGGGGGGGGGGGGAGAGGGTCTCGCTCTGTCACCCAAGCTGAAGTACAGTGATGTGATCTTAGCTCACTGCAACCTCTGCCTCCCAGGCTCAAGTGATCCTCCCACCTCAGCCTCCCAAGTAGCTGTGACTACAGGTGTGTGCCACCACACTCGGATAGTATTTGTATTTTTAGTAGAGACAGGGTTTTGCCATTTTGCCCAAGCTGGTCTCAAACTCCTAGGCTCAAGCAATCTGCCCACCTCAGCCTCCCAAAGTGCTGGGATTACAGGGATGAATCACCATGCCCGGGAATTAAAGGTAAATTTCTATAGCCAAACTATAAATAAACTTTTTGGCAATCATGAAAATAAATTGGGAAATGCAGATAAAATTTTAGCTTTCAAGTGAGCATTTTGGTTTACTGGCAGTGGTTATTATTTAATAGTTTACTTTCACAATTGGTTTCATCTTGTTTTTTCCAAGAGTAAAGTAAAATGTTAATAGAATGCACTAACAAATAATCAGTGCCATGAGAAAAGACTTTTAAAGCTGTACAATAAAGTGGCATTATTCACACTCCAGACCTCAGACAGATAGTATTCCATTTTTATCTTTTGTTTCTTCTGAAACAGGGTCTCACTGTGTTGCCCAGGCTGGAGTGCAATGGTGCCATCATAGCTAACTGTAGTATCAAACTCTGGGCTCAAGAAATCCTCCCACCTTGGCTTCTTGAGTAGCTGGGACTATAGACGCATGCCACCCTGCCAAGCTAACTTTTTTATTTGGCTAATTTTTAATTTTTTTGTAGAGGTGAGGTCTGTGTTGCCCAGGCTGGTCTCAAACTCCTGGGCTCAAGTGATCCTTCCTCCTCAGCCTCCCAAAGCACTGAGATTATAGGCATGAGCTACCATACCCGGCTCAATATATGTTAACATAACCAACTTTCAATTTCAAATGTTTCTAGAGAAAAATAAAATTTAAAATATGTATTTTTTGGCTGGGCACAGTGGCTCATATTTGTAATCCCAGCACTCTGGGAGGCCGAGGTGGGTGGATCACGAGGTCAAGAGATTGAGACCATCCTGGCCAACATGGTGAAACCCCGTCTCTACTTAAAATACAAAAATTAGCTGGGTGTGGTGGTGTGCGCCTGTACGTTCAGCTACTGGGGAAACTGAGGCAGGAGAATCCCTTAAACCCGGGAGGCGGGGGTTGCAGTGAGCCGAGCCAAGAATGCGCCACTGCACTCCAGCCTGGCAACAGAGCAAGACTCCGTCTCTAAATAAATAAATAATATATACTTTTTAACAGCCTATATTCAACTCAGCATGCATCTTCTTAACAATTCCCATCACTCTCCCACCTCCCTTCCCAACAATGATTAAACAGATAATCAAAACGACGATCTTTGATTAGTCATTTAGAAAGCACCCCTTTTCACTAGAGAGTCTAATGGACTCAGCATTATGTAAATAACCAAACAGCCTTACAGGTTTTATCAGTGCTACATATACTGACTTTCACACAATTCCTCAGCTGAGAAAACGACTTATTCTCTTCCTTTGGTAGAGTTCAGAAAATGAACACTAAAAACCATGATTGCTCTTGTAGGTGTCACCTTTGATCTGTTTTCTAAAATCCTTGATAGAAATGTGACAGAGATATAAGCTCCCTTTACTTCAGAAAAATCCTAACTACCTTACACCAAATTAACTGTCATTAAACATACTTTTACTCAGCAACTTCTTTTATGATATTTAACATCATGCAACATTAAATAGGTTATTTTATTGAGTTCCACTTTTGTGCAACTAACACTGATGTGTTCTGGGAAAAACCAAGATGACTCACAATCACTAATAGTCCTGGAGAGAAGGTCCACTTAACCCAATGGAAGGCACCAACTCTGTTTAGTGCTACTACTTCAAATAATGGTGTAAGTCTAGAAAGAGTCTGAAACTGTCTTGTGGCTTCTCTCTTCCCTTTGCCTCTTACATATTCCCTTACCCACTTCATTGCTGTGTATTATTTTAAGGTAATAAAATCCAGAAATTCTCCTAGAAAGCTATAAGCATTCAAAGAAAGACACCTCTATTATTTTTACTCCTAGATTAATTTTGAAATTTTAAAAGCCAAGCAAAATTTCACTTGTTAAAGTTACAAAAACAGGCAAAACTGGTCTGTTATAGTTTCAAGTACGGAAGTGGTTGCTATCGCTAGGGGTGAGGGTAACTAGTGATTGAAAGGAAACAACGTAGGTTTCTGGAGTACTGGTAATGTTTCGTTTCTTAATCTAGGTGCAGGTGTTTTCAGTTTATAAAAACTCATTAAACCTGCATATATTTTTCTATATCTACATGCCAATAAAGTTTACAAATAAACAATTATGGAACTACATTTTTAATTCAAATTATAGGAACAATAACATTCTTTTTATCAAATTAAAGTACCGAAGAGTCAAAATTAAACAGTCATTAAAATAAACAAAATTTACTTTCACAAACTTTTTAAAACCTGAAAGTACTGGCCTTATACTTCTCTCTCACATAAAAAGGTACCACTACTAACCTGGAGGGCAAACCAGCTGGGGCATGTCCATGTTTTGTGTTGGATTCATAGGCTGTGCAGATACAATGGCAGGATCAAGTGTCTGGTTTTCAAAATCCAGCATTGAATCCTACAGGTTAAGTTAGGATAGAATAAAGTCAAATAATATAAACACTTAAACTTTCTGTTACAGTGTTTGACTAAAATGAACATACCTGTATGAAATTATAGGGACCCTGCATTTGTGCCATAAGGTCTTGTACTCGCTGTCTTCTCACAAGGGGATCTGCCTGAGCCACTGGAGTCAAAGAGTGGGGCTCTGGTACTGAAGGGGATGCAGCCTGGGGTTGCTGCTGGAGTGAATTTACCACCTAAGGTAGAAAAAAAAAGGATAAGAAGGAATAGGAGAGCAAAAAAGCTCCACTCACTACCATCATGACGGGTTCCCCAAACTACATATACCATCTATACCATAAACAGAACAGGCTTTAATGCAGTTACCCAAATGGACTACATTTATGCCAAATTTAACATTCTGAAAAATGTCATCACTTCTACAGTGTTTCAGTTCCGTAAGACCACTACGTAGCATTTCATGTTGATTGATTGATTGATTGATTGATTTTGAGACGGAATCTAGCTCTGTAGCTCAGGCTGGAGAGCAGTGGCGGAATCTCGGCTCACTGCAACATCCATCTCCCAGGTTCAAGCAATTCTCCTGCCTCAGCCTCTCAAGTAGCTGGGATTACAGGCACCCATCACCACACCCGGCTAATTTTTGTATTTTTAGTAGAGACAGGGTTTCACACCATGTTGGCCAGGCTGGTCTTGAACTCCTGATCTTGTGACCCACCTGCCTCGGCCTCCCAAGTGCTGGGAATACAGGCATGAGCCACCATGCCCAGCCTCAGATTTATTTTATAAGCTGCTCTCAAAGAAAGATTACCTGTGTTTACATCTTAATGTATTTTTCTTTTTTTTTTTTTTTTTTTTTTTTTTGAGACGGAGTCTCGCTCTGTCGCCCAGGCTGGAGTGCAGTGGCGCAATCTCGGCTCACTGCAAGCTCCGCCTCCCGGGTTCACGCCATTCTCCTGCCTCAGCCTCTCCGAGTAGCTGAGACTACAGGCGCCCGCCACCACGCCCGGCTAATTTTTTGTATTTTTAGTAGAGACGGGGTTTTACCGTGGTCTCGATCTCCTGACCTCGTGATCCGCCCGCCTCGGCCTCCCAAAGTGCTGGGATTACAAGCGTGAGCCACCGCGCCCGGCCAATGTATTTTTCTTAAAACTGTTACGTCTTCTACAGTAACTGGATTTATATATCTATGTCAAATATATATCTATCTCACAACCTGGTACATAGCACTCAAGAAATGTTAGCTATTATTATCATTAAGATTTGGGTTTTTCCCATTTCATTTTCTCAGCCAACACCATAGGATCAAGCTTTACCAACTCATCTAAACTGCTACAGAAACCAAAGCTCACTCTATTAGCTTTTTCCCAGCTCTAATAATTTCCTCTGGTTATTGTTCTTAGTAATTCCCTACTCTGCAAGGAAATTCTATCTTTTATTACATCAAATTTATATTATTCTGTCTGGATTTAAAACTGGACAGGTCATACTGGTTGAAACTAGGCAAAATCAGCTATTCCCTTCACAAACAACACAGATAAAAATCGCTACCAAAGCGAAACCAACAATCTGTGTAATATCAACTTCAGGATGCTCCAAAAATTCATGGAATCTCATATGGATAGCCTTTAGAAAGGCCCACCTACCATATACAAAGAACAAATCATACTGGCACAGTGGTAAGTAGCATGCTCTTCTCAAATAAAATCCAAAAAATACTTAACTACAAAGCACTGTATACTGCTTCCCAACTTCTTCCTACCATGTCAATATTTACCTTGCATTCTATGTTCGATAAAACAAATATGCTAATAGTTCATTTCTACTTCTACATCCATGCTAATACGTCCCTATTACCTGGCTCCCCTAAAAACATATATCCCATCTACTTAGTCAAGGCTCAATGGGTTTGTACACCTCATATATACAGCTGACACTTGAACAACATGGGCTTGAACTGCACAGGTTCACTTATCTACCAGTACTCTTGAGATGTGAAACACCTGTATATATGTGGGTCCCGCAGATACATGGCACAACTTGAGTATGAGCAGATTTCGGTGTGTGGGAGTGTCCTAATACCAATGCCCCGGTATAACAAGGAACAACTGTAAATCACCATTCTACTAATCTTTTTGATTGATTTCTCTTCTAATCCTCCTATAACATTTCTGAACTGCATTCTTTAATTCAGCAAATATACACTATTTTGTTGGGACTTCCTGAGCAGTATTTTCATCCCAAGTACCTTTCTGGGGTAAGTGCCTACTCTCTTTATCTTATCAATGAGACATTTTGGTGCTCCAATAGAGGGATGAAGTTGCTGGCACAATTATAACATCTATGGGCCAGGCGCAGTGGCTCATGACTGTAATCCCAGCACTTTGGGAGGCTGAAGCAGGCAGATCACTTGAGGTGAGGAGTTCAAGACCAGCCTGGCCAAAATGGTGAAACCCCATCTCTACTGGGCAAGAGACTCTCAAAAAAAAAAAAAAAAAATCTTTGCAATCTCTTTGAAAAATGGGTTTTTCTCTTCTTCTTTTGAGACAGAGTCTCTGTCAACCAGGCTGGAATGCAGTGGCACGATCTCAGCTCACTACAACTTCCGTCTCCCCAGTTCAAGTGATTCTCGTACCTCGGCCTCCCACGTAGCTGGGATTACAGGCATGCACCACGACGCCTAGGTTTTTGTTTGTTTTTGAAGTACAGACAGGGTTTCACCATGTTGGCCAGGCTGGTCTCAAATTCTTGGCCTCATGTGATCCACCTGCCTCAGCCCCACAAAATGCTGGGGTTACAGGAATGAGCCACCGTGCCCGGCCAAGAGAATGGTCTTGATATAAGAATAACATATTAAAAAGAAAAGCATATTACCCTCAACTTACAGCTATTTTCCTGCACTTTGGGGGTGTAAAGAAAGACATCTAAAAGAAGATCAAAAGGAAGGCGAGGACCAATTGGTAAGGTTTTTGGAATGTATCTTACAGGTAACAAGGCATCACTGAGAGCCTCAAATACAAGTAACTTAAAGCTAACTTTTCCAATAATTAAGTTGTGACAATGAATAGGATGGTCCGGAGGCAGTCAGAGGAGTAATATGAAGAGAGTCACTGAACTAGACATGAGGACCCGAAAAAAATCATCATCAGTTGAGAGACAGCATTAGAAAACACTAGCGGAAGTCTACAGCCTGGTGACCAAACAGCATTAGGGTAAAGGAGGAGTGCAAGATGACACCCCAAAACACAGCTATCAGTGTGGGAGCCCAGATTTTTACAGAGCAACCTAATTTCAGTAAGAGACAAATCATGGTAACAGATTAATCCACAAATAACTTTGTATAAAATAATTTTTCTAAATTGGTTCAGCAAAGCAGTGATCCTATTAAACATCCACAGGGATAAACATTCATTTTTTTGAAGTAACAGTCTGGTGTAATGGGTTTGTTATTATAATAAATGTACTAATAATGCAAAAAACAATCTTAATTTGTTCTCAGTAGAGATAAAAATTACTAACTTAAGACAAAGACGACAACTTTGCAATACAGAGAACTCTTACCTCAACCGTTTCAACTGTCCACTCATCTACCTGCTCCTTTTCACCACTGGTGAACTGTGTTTCTGCCATGAACTGTCTATTTACATACTGCAAAGCAAAGTAAATGTTTGAGACAGTTGTTTGAGAGGCAGCAAAGTAAAGGCAGCATTAAATTAAAATCATACCTCTGTTGATTCAACTTCACTTTGCTCAGTGTACTCTTCTGCTGGCTCAGGTTCTAAGAGGTTAAAAAATAGTGCAAAACAAAAGGATTTTTAGGTCAGTGATACTACTCTACTCTGTGTGATACTGGTAGATACACATCATTATACATTTGTCTAAACCCAGAGAATTATAACACTAAGAGTAAACCCAAATGTAAACCATGGACTTGGGGTGATAATAATGTGTCGGTGTGGGTTTATCCATTGTTAACAAATGTACCACTCTGGTGGGGGGGATGCTGACAATGAGGGAGGCTGTGCATCTGTGAGGGTAGAAAGTAAATGAGAAATCTCTACACCTTCTGTTCAGTTTTGCTGTGAGCCTAAAACTGCTCTAAAAAATAAAGTCGGCCCGGTACAGTGGCTGACGTCTGTAATCCCAGCACTTTGGAAGGCCAAGACAGGTGGATCACCCGAGGTCAGGAGTTCGAGACCAACCTGGTGAAACCTCATCTCTACTAAAAATACAAAAAATTAGCCGGGCATGGTGGCGGACGCCTGTAATCCCAGCTACTCAGGAGGCTGAGGCAGGAGAATCGCTTGAACCTGGGAGATGGAGGTTGCAGTGAGCCGAGATCAGGCCATTGCACTTCAACCTGGGAAACGAGCAAAACTCCATCTCAAAAAAAAAATAAAAAATAAAAATAAAGTCTATTTTTAGAAATGATGCCATAAAGTGTAATAAATCTTTTTTAAAGTTAAGAATTCAACTAGGCCAGGTGCGGTGGCTTGCGCCTGTAATCCCACCACTTTGGGAGGCCGAGGCGGGGGGATCACCTGAGGTCAGGAGCTTGAGACCAGCCTCCAACATGGCGAAACCCCGTCTCTACTAAAACTACAAAAATTAGCCAGACATGGTGGTGTGTGCCTGTAATACCAGCTACTGGGAAGGCTGAGGCACAAGAATCGCTTGAACCCGGGAGGCAGAGGTTGCAGCAAGCTGAGATCGCGCCACTGCACTCCAGCCTGGGTGACAGAGTGAGACTCAGTGCTCCCTGACCCCACCAAAAAAGAATTCAACTTAAAGCCAGGAATGGTGGCTCACGCCTATAATCTCAGGACTTTGGGAGGCCAATGCGGGCGGATCACTTGAGGTCAGGAGTTTGAGACCAGCCTGGCCGATACGGTGAAACCCTGTCTCTACTAAAGATACAAAAAAATCGAGTCAGGTATGGTGGCATGCACCTGTAATCCCAGCTACTCGAGAGGCTAAGGCAGGAGAATTGCTTGACCCTTGGAGGCGGAAACTGCAGTGAGCCAAGATCACGTGACTACACTCCAGCTTGGGCGACAGAGCTAGACTCTGACTCAAAAAAAAAAGGGGCTGGGCGCAGTGGCTCACACCTGTAATCCCAGCACTTTGGGAGGCCAAGGCGGGTAGATAACCTGAGGTCAGGAGTTCGAGACCAGCCTGACCAATGACCAACATGGTGAAACCCCGTCTCTACAGAAAATAGAAAAAATTAGCCTGGGGTGGTGGTGCGCCTGTAGTCCCCACTACTCAGGAGCTTGAGGCAGGATAATCGCTTGAACCCGGGAGGCAGAGGTTGCAATGAGCCAGGATCACACCACTGCACTCCAGCCTGGGTGACAGATAGGGACTCTGTCTCCAAAAAAAAAAAAAAAAAAAAAAAAAAACAATTCAACTTAAATTCCAAATAAGTAAATAGTTTGCCATCACATAATCTGAATTTACTTACAAACTTATTTATAAAGTTAATTAACAGTGTTTTATATTTTAGAAAGTTTTCTTTACCATTTATTCCAGAATTACTTTAGGTTCAACAGTAGCTATTTCAGATCATGTATAATGCAAATAAAGAGCTACTATATTAAAAGCCCTCTCCCGTCTCATAACTAATAGTATAAAGCAACATACAGATTAAAAATCTTAATTTACTTAGTAAAGTGGTAAGAGGGGGAAAAAGATTGCCTTATATTAATCTCCAACTATTAATTCCACCAATGTACAATCTTCGCTTCTAGTTTCAACCTACTAGCTACCAGTTACTAAGTGCTTACCATGTGCCAGGCACTGTATACACACTTGACATATTTTCTAAATGGGGAACCTGAGGTACAAGAGTTTCACTAACTTGCCCAAAGTTACACAGGTAGTAAGTGTTGAAGCCAAGATTTAAATTCAGGCACTCTGATTCTAACAAAATTTATACTCCAATGTTTCCTTGTATTCAGAATTTTACTCCTCAACATAAAGAGTTATCATAAAAGTATTCACAGTTAAGTGTCTAGCTATATAATTAGTGTTGTGCTACATGACAAAATTAACTGGAAAAGACCCCTTGCCTTGGAGGAATTTATAGTTCAAGATTATGGAGTTATAATCTCCCCACGATTAAAACAAAACAAAAGCAACTCATACTATTCATCCAATGCACTGGCATGGTAAATAGCAAATCTGGGCATGTCAGACAGAAACCTATTTGAAAATTCTTGTAACAGTTGGCCCTCACCCATACTCCTGCCCATCAATACTACTGCAAAAGAACTATCAGTTTATAATAGTGATCAAGACTAGTAAGACAAATGACTAGTAAGACAAATATAATGAATACTGGTAGGAATTAGTCTTGATAATCTGTCTTAACATTTTGTCATGCTTAAAGTCTCTTTAAAAATAAAATCTAGTGTACATATACGAAAACTAAGTTAAGTGTATAGTTTAAACTTGTAGCAAAATCAAATAAAACCAGGACCCTAAACTAAAGTTGATATCCACCTAATACTCACCAGCTTCAGGTACCTGGTCTTCAACTGCAGGTGCTGAGGCTGCCTCTTCTTCCTCACACAACCCATTCTGGTGGTTGTGGGTGCTGTCAAAGTAGTTTGACTGAAAAACACGCTCAACAATTTCCTTCAGAACTTTATCTAAGAAAAAGAACATGAATTATAATGTAAGACTTATCTGAGGATGCCTGGCTTGAAGAAGATCCAACATTCTATAAAATATTGTGATTAAAAAATAACTGTTACTAAAACACATATACACATAAAAAGATTACATTTCACCAAGAACAGAAATGTATTACAGAATGATAGGGAACAAGAAGAATGTAGTTATATTAAACTTTATGGGGTTTTTTTTTTTTGTTTGTTTGTTTTTGAGATACAGTCTTGCTCTGAAACCCGGGCTGGAGTGCAGTGGCGTTATCTCAGCTCACTGCGACCTCTGCCCCCCAGATTCAAGCAATTCTTGTTCCTCAGCCTCCCAAGTAGCTGAGATTACAGGCGTGTGCCACCATGTCCAGCCAATTTTTGTATTTTTAGTAGAGGCGAGGTTTCACCATGTTGCCTAGTGAAGGTCTGACCTCAGGCGATATGCCCACCTCGGCTTCCCAAAGGGCTGGGATTAACAGGCATGAGCCACCATGCCCGGCCTGAACTTTATGTATTTTAAGTAAACTAGTTAGGTGGAAAAAGATGACATTTAACATTTATTCATTCAAAAGTATTTATTCAGCACCTACTACACATTAGACAATATGCTAGGCACTGGGAAAACAAAAAGATATGTAAAGACACAATATGTCCCCTCAATAAGCTTATGGTCTAACAGAAGTGGTATCAAATACAACTACAAAAAACTTACATCTGTGAAAAGTACTACATAGAAGTACAATGGGCCGGGCGCGGTGGCTCACGCCTGTAATCCCAGCACTTTGGGAGGCCGAGGCGGGCGGATCACGAGGTCAGGAGATCGAGACCATCCTGGCTAACACGGTGAAACCCCGTCTCTACTAAAAATACAAAAAATTAGCCGGGCGAGGTGGCAGGCGCCTGTAGTCCCAGCTACGCGGGAGGCTGAGGCAGGAGAATGGCGTGAACCCCAGGGGGCGGAGCCTGCAGTGAGCCGAGATCGCGCCACTGCACTCCAGCCTGGGTGAAAGAGCGAGACTCCATCTCAAAAAAAAAAAAAAAAGAAGTACAATGGACTGGACCCAATCAGAGTGAGGCCACAAAAGGCTTTCCTAGGTAAGTGCTGCAAGAGTTGAAATCTAGAAGAGTAGAGGGGAAGAAGTGTTTCAAGGCAGAAGAAAGAACATTACAAAGTCCTATACAAAAGATGTCAAATACAAGAAAAGGAAAGGAAGCCATTGTGGCTAAAATACAGGGAATAAAGAAAAAGCATAGGGAAAGATGTGGCTGGAGAAACTGGTAAAAGCCAGACCATGAATGTCCTTGAAGTTAAGGACAAACTTATATAAAATAAAACTGAGATGAAGCCACTAAAGATTTTAAAGAGGGAGAGGGGTGGATTCAGTTAAGCAACTGCATCAGACAAGAGAAAGGTATAAAAGTAGAAGAGAAAGAAGTAGACAATCGAAAGATATTTAAAAACAAACAAAAACTATCAGAATTTGGTATACCAGGATATTTTTAAAAAGAGCAGGGCAGAGGGGGAGATGTATAAAGAGTTATTACTTTCAATTTCCTTGGCTTGTATATTATTAATAGATACATACTAGGGCCACTCCCTGATAGGTCACTGTAAAGAAAAATAAAATTTTGAGGACCATATGGTATCAAAAGCATTGAGAAATTAATCCTAATAAACTACCAACAACTCTTTAGATAATGAACACTTCATATGTTCTCCTTATTTCACTTCAGCGGCTCCTGGCTCAAAACTGTTTTCAAGAAGTTATAGATACAAATCAAATGTACATAAAAACACTAATTTGGGTATATTAGTACCTTTCCATTATAAAGATTAGTACCTTTCCATTGTAAAGATGTTACATTCCTAAGATGTGGGAACAAGATTAGGTAGAAAATAACCCCAAAACAAGCTATAAGCTTAAAGGTTTAATAACACCTGTTACTCTTCAACAATACTCATGAAAATTTGATGAAGCTTGACCTAAAACTACTTTTTTAAGCTAACAAGCTTATACATATAGAACTTGCAGAACTAAAAGCAGAAAGGTAAACACATATTGTACAAAGAAATACAGACCAGAGTAAAAGTTAACAAACCAAGAAAATTATTTCTTAAATGAAGAAAGGACAGACAAGGACTGGCACCCATTTCCTTAAAGCAAATATACTCTTCTAAATTTTGCCAATTAAAGCTCATACCATTTTGGTGATTAAAGCTTATAATCCAATCTGATTTATTTTCAACCAATAGCTAAAAATGCATAAATACAGATACTTTCATTTTATGTTCAAAAATCTACCTTCCTAATGCAACCTTATAAATGGCAAAGATAAGAATCTATTCCCTAGTTTCACAGAAGGCTAAAAACATAAATTCCTAGCTTACTGAAAGAGTGAAACATAAATGTCCCTTTTTAAAAACATCAGTTCACAGTTGCATGTTTGAGAATAAGGAGCTCACAAAGAAAACTAGACCAAGTATCAGCATATTTTAAATACAGAAAAAAATTAACATCCTCAAATTAGCAGATGTCTAAGACAAACTAAATAAAAACTAAGGCAATAACCATGAGCAGAATGTATGAAATGCAGTAATTGTTTCACAAAACTTCAGCCATAAAACAAACAGTCCCTATCTATTACCAAAAGCTGTGGAAAGTCAATCTGATGTTTATCTGTCCACCTCAAACACAGTTAAGTTACATACAAGACCATGTGAAGTTAGGACTATCATATTCCCAGTTTTAGTTGTTTGTTGCTGGTGTTCTGATTTCCACATTACAGATTAAACACACAAAGAAACAAAAAAGAAATAAACCAAACAGTAAATAGCAGATGAATGTTATGTATACATTTCTAAATTTTATTCAATTAATATTAATTTTAAAGAGGAAAACCAGCTGGGCGCAGTGGCTCACACCTGTAATCCCAGCACTCTGGGAGGCCCAGGCAGGTGAATCATTTGCGGTAAGGAGTTCGAGAGCAGCCTGGCCTACATGGCGAAACCCTGTCTCTACTAAAAATACAAAAAGTAGCCAGGTGTGGTGGCACATGCCTGTAATCCTAGCTACTCAGGAGGCTGAGGTGATAGAATCACTTGAACCCGGGAGGCAGAAGTTGCAGTGAGCTGAGATCACGCCACTACACTCCAATCTGGGCAACAGAGTAGACTATGTCTCCAAAAAAAAAAAGAAAGAAAACTAATTTTTTTCTTCCAAGTGAACTATAAACATAGGAAAATTAATTTTTAAAGATTCCTAGTTATAAAATCAAAGTTATCAGTGATACTCACAGGTGGTTCCACATACAGGTTTTTCCTTCCCCTCCAGCAGGTCCCACAGGTGAATGGAGGCATGTTCATACTGTTCATTCAACCTTTTAATAGTAAATAGCTAATTAATAACCTTTCAGTTGTCAACTTAAATACTCAGAAGTTTCTATTATCAAATACCACTAATACCTCAAGCTCATGTCCCGTTCAGGGTCTACTAGCTTATAGAATTCATCCAACAATGACAACTCCTCTTCGGACAATATTGGCACTCCATTCAAACCTTGTTTCAGGTCAGTCCGCACTTCATCATCTCCCAATTTGTCCAAAACATACTGTAGCTCAAGTACAGTTTTTAAACGTTTCTGTTCAGCTTCTTCTCTCATAAGCTGCTCCCGACGTGCTGTCTTCTTTATTGTTTTCTGAATCTGCAAAACAATATAAACGTAAAACACCAAAATTAGTTACATAGAACTTAGTTCAATCCATTTCAGGTCCAGCTTAAATAAGACATGTTTTACTCAATGAGTGAGATATGACCCCAATACACAAAAGGATGATTCCTGACTTACAGTTTTAAACATAATCTATTTTAAGCAATTGTTAACAATTCAGAACAGCTCTTTCCCTAGAAGGTATTTTACTACTGAAATATTACTGATGAAACAATGTGTTTGGGGCTTGTTTCAAAATAATCTAGAGGGCAAAGGGAGCAAGGAAATGAATGTGCATTTATATGAAATACGATTGACCATGAGATGATAAATATACAAGCTGGGTACAGGTACAAAGAGTTTCATTGTATTGTTTTCTTTAGTTAGGTATATATGTCTGAAGTTTTTCATTATGCATATAAAAAGTAAAAATTTTATGAATTTAGAAATTATACAGAAGTGTAAAGGCCTAGGCCAATTAAAAAAGAATCCCAACCACAGCAACAATAAAAATCTTACCTCGATCTAGCTCCTCTATGGGCAAATGACCCAAAGTTCTAACTTCAAGTATCTACTAATGACTCACAAGGAAATGCCAAAAACCCACAAGTGCCCCTTTGCCCCAAATAATCTGCTGCCAGTCTCAGAAAGACATTCCATCTTACTGAAAAGAGTGCCTAATTTGTTTTTATGAATAAGATGATGCTGGTGGAGAAAAACAGACAAAGCTAAGTATGAATGTATTTTTCCCACATTCTTTTTTTTCTTTCCTGGAAAGGCAGAAAGCATCAGCCAAACTCAATTATTTCTCTCCCTCTCCTGTGTATCTAACATGAGGTTGGGAACAGAGGAAGGCTAGTCTTTTCAAAAGCCATGGCAGTGTTCTCCTTTCCACTTTTTCCCCTTTCTCAAGCCTCACTAGGATGAACCAAGACACAGAAAACCAAAATAGGGACATTTGAAACCTATACTAAAGGGAAAAACGGGGAAGGAGACCTGGGAAGAATGATGAAGGCTGCAATAACAAGACAAATATATAATGGTAACAGAGTGTGCAGAATAAATATCTTAGCAATAAATGGCAAGTGATAGCTACAGTGAGTTGAGACCATGCTACTGCACTCCAGCCTGGGTGAAACAGTGAGACTGTCTCAAAAAAAAATCTTACTTTTTAAAAAAATAATTTTAAAAAAGTTTTTTGAGGCAAGGTCTATGTTTCCAAGGCTGGTCTTGGGTCTTGAACTCTTGGCCTCAAGCGATCCTCTCACCTTGGCCTCCTAAAATACTAGGATTACAGGTATGAGCCACCATGACCAGCCAGGAAGGTGTTTTTTGTTTGTTTGTTGAGATGGAGTCTCACTGTTGCCCAGGAGTGCAGTGGCACGATCTTGGCTCACTGACACCTCTACCTCCCGAGTTCAAGTAATTCTCCTGCCTCAGCCTCCTGGGATTACAGGTGTGTGCTGCCACGCCCGGCTAATTTTTGTATTTTTAGCAGAGACAAGGTTTCACTATGTTGGCCAGGCTGGTCTCAAACTCCTGACCTCAGGTGATCCACCCACCTCGGCCTCCCAAAGTGCTGGGGTTACAGGCGTGAGCAACCACACCCTGCCCAGGAAGGTCTTTATAGGTAGGTGGAGGCAGGAAACATAGGAAGAGGGGCAGGAATGTGAAAGGAAGTTAACGAAGCAAAAGAAGATAAGAAAAAAAGCTATTCTGTATGAAATGAACAGTTCAAGAAGGAAAAAGGTGAAAAGGTAGGCCGGAATGCTTAACAGAAAGCATGTTTAATAATTGTGGAAAGTATACCAAAGGAAAAAGGTTATCGAATGCTTAACAGAAAGCATGTTTAATAATTGTGGAAAGTATACCAAAGGATCAAACATAAATAAAAGCTCTGCTAATGAAGTTAAAGCTCAGAGAAAAGTCCTGAAAATACCAAAGTGTTACAAGAGAAGCAAAAAAGGATACAGGTATTTTCATTACACAGTGATAGTAACTTCCAAAATAGATGTTACATTAAACTGTATAGCAATCCTGCTTCTATTTTTAAAAAAGTAAGAAAAGAAATTGGGCAGGGTTCATTAAGCTAAGTGGAATAAATCTCTCCTTTGGTGCTATGGTCTGAATGCATCCCCTAAAATTCAAGTGTTGGAAACTTAACCCTCCCAACGCAATAGTGTTGGGAGGGTGGGCCTTTTGGGAGCTATTTAGAATGAATTAATACTACTATAAAAAGAGCTTGCAGGAGTATGATCACTCTCTCTTGCCCTTAAGCCTTCTACCACCAGGTGAGGACACAGTAATGCAGCAAGATGCTGGTATCTTGATCTTGGACTTCCCAGCATCCAGCAGTGTGAGAAACAAATTTCTGTTCTTTATATAAATTATCCAGTCTCAGGCATTCCATTATAGTAACACAAAGTTGACTAAGACACCAGGTACAAAATTAAATTACTTTTTTTGTTTTCAGTAAAGATTTTCCTTCCCTAATCAGATGTAATAAGTAATTCTAAGATTAAGTACTTGAAGCTAGGCACGTTGGCTCATGCCTGTAATCCCAACACTTTAGGAGGCTGAGGCAGGCCGATCACCTGAGGGGTCAAGAGTTTGAGACAAGCCTGGCTGACATGGTGAAACCCCGTCCCTACTAAAAATTAAAAAATTAGGCTGGCATGGTGGCACAGGTCTGTAGTCCCAGTTACTCGGGAGGCAGAGGTTGCAGTGAGCTGAGATAGCGGCACTGCACTCCAGCCTGGGCAACAGAGCAAGACTCTGTCTCAAAACAACAAACAAAAAAAGGATTAAGTGCTTGAAATGTATTAGTTATGCATCAAATACTGTTCTAAGCACAACCCTATGAGGTAGGTACAGTTATTATCACCATTTTACAGATTAGAAAACCAAGGCACTGTGATGGCCTCTGCCCATCAGCCCCCTTTCTATCCTACTGGATCTGTTTCTCTGGAAAACCTTGACTAATACAGGAACAGTAAAATTAAGTAACTCATCCATGGTCAAACTACAAAGTCAAGTCACAAAATTAGGATTCAACTGGGCAGTCTGCTTCTAGAATCCGATCTCTTAATCCCTACACTGCATTGTCTCATATAATAAACTGTTTTTTGTTTCAGCAAATTAGAGGCAACTATAGTCACACATTACTTAACAAGGATACATTCTGAGAAATATGTCAGTAGGGAATTTCATCATTGTGCAAACATGGAGTGTACTTACACAACCTAGATAATACAATCTACTACACACCTAGGCTATGTGGTATAGTATATTAGCTCCTAGACTACAAATGTGTACAGCATGTTACTGTACTGACTACTGTAGGCAACTGAAACACGGAAGTATCTGTATATCTAAACATAGAATAGGTACAGTAAAAATACAGTATTACAATGTTATGGGACCATCATCATATATGTGGTCCACAGTTGACTGAAACATCATTATGGAGTACATGCCTGTATTTCAATGTTATTAGTCTTCTCTAAAGAAGATGACACTTATTCAGATGGCTTAATTTTCTGGCCTCAACAAATTATCTGACTTTGCTTGCGTTTAACTTTTGTCCTTATTCCCAAAGGTTTTTGTCACATCAAAAACCCACTATTAAGTTGGCTCGAGTGCTGATATAGGAGCGCATCAGTTTGCCATACCCCTTAAGGTGCCTAAAGCAGAGAATAATTACCAATTATATAAACGAGCCTCTTTATTTTCTGACAGTTTAAATTGTGAGTCATTAGACATAAGGAACATGGTAAATAAAAAACATTTATGTATGTATGTCTAATGACTATCTGATTTTTATGTATTTGCAGAACTAACACTTTAAACCAATGAGACCTTTAGCATAGCTACTATACATGTTTGTCAAATCTCAAACTTGGTCCTTTTAAAACAGTTTTTAAATTTAATGCTTTTTTTAGAGATGGGGTTTTATCACGTTGCCCAGGCTGAAGTGCGGTGGCTATTCACAGGAACGATCATATGCACTGCAGCTGTGAACTCTTGGCCCCAACCTATTGAGGAGCCAGGGCTGCAAGCACATGCCACCGCCCCCAGTTTCAAACTTAGCATTTTTAAAAGACATCTTTCAGGTGTTACACTAAACGTTACAGAATGTGAAGGCATCTTAGATATAATTGGATACAACTGTCTCACCTTGCAGAGCGCTTATCAGTAGTAATGGAAGGCCTAAAACCCAAAGAAACAACAGAAGTATTTCATAAATATGTATACTTTCTTTTACTTACATCTTGACTTAGTGCCATGAAACTCCTCTGTAATTCTTTTGCAAACTCCAAATTATTTGTGACTTCCTGGTACTTAGAAACAGCATCCTAAAATGACAAAGAACCCAAACTTTACTGGAAAGACAAAAAACCACAAAATTAATTTTTCTATTTAAAATAGTGAGCATTCGGTCTAAAATAAAAATGTAACATCTTTACCAGCTGATCTTGATTAAGCCTTTCCCCTTTGTTCATTCGTTCCTGGTAATCATCAAGCTTACCCTATATTAAAAGAAAAAAGAATTACATTCCGTTTTCAAGGTATATACCAGCTTAAGCATGCTTGACAAAACCCTCACAATCCTCTAAGTTTGTCTCAAATTTTGCCTTAAATAAACTTTTAAGATATATTCCAGTTTAAGTACATAAAAAAAATTTTTTTTGAGACAGAGTTTCGCTCTTGTCGCCCAGGCTAGAGTGCAATGGCACAATCTCGTCTCAATGCAACCTCTGCCTCCCACGTTCAAGCTATTCTACTGCATCAGCCCCTAAAGTAGCTGGGATTACAGGCACTCACCATCACGCCCAGCTAATTTTTTTGTATTTTTTGTAGAGACAGGGTTTCACCATGTGGCCAGGCTGGTCTCAAACTCCTGACCTCAGGTGATCCACCTGCCTCAGCCTCCCAAAATGCTAGGATTACAGGCATGAGCCACCGCGCCCAGCCTAAGTACATAAAACTTTTTAGATATACTCCAACCATTGCTGAATGATATCAAAGGCTGTATTGTAAACCAGTGGCACACCATTATTCATTCTTTAGCTTAATCAAGAAAAGAGTATTAGATGGACTAGGCATATGGCTCCTACCCACATGGGTAAGGGCCACAATTTGGTTAGGATCCTGCTTATACCCAAGTGAGCATATCAGACATTTATCAAGTTAAATTTTTGCCTCTCCCTCTCCCCATAGTAAGAATTCATGTGACTAGGTGATATAAGAGTATTTTTAGGCTGAACGCGGTGGCTCACACCTGTAATCCCAGCACTTTGGGAGGAGGAGGTGGGCGGATCACCTGAGGTTGGGAGTTCGAGACCAGCCTGACCAACATGGAGAAACTTCGTCTCTACTAAAAATACAAAATTAGCTGGGCATGGTGGTACATGCCTGTAATCCCGGCTACTCAGGAGGCTGAGGCAGGAGAATCACTTGAACCCAGGAGACGGAGGCTGCAGTGAGCCAAGATCGTGCCATTGCACTCTAGCCTGGGCAACAAGAGTGAAATTTTGTCTCAAAAAAAAAAAGAGCATTTTTTTCGGGCCAGGCACGGTGGCTCCCGCCTGTAATCCCAGCACTCTGGAAGGCCAAGGTGGGTGAGGTCAGGAGTTTAAGACCAGCCTAGCCAACATGATGAAACCCCATCTCTACCAAAAAATACAAAAATTAGCTGGGTATGGTGGTGCGAGCCTGTAGTCCCAGCTACTAGGGAGGCTTAGGTGGGACAATCACTTGAACCCTGGAGGTGAAGGCTGCAGTTAGCTGAAATAATGCCAAAACTCCAGCCTGGGCGACAGAGTGAGAACGCTGCTCCCCACCTCGGGGGGGGAAAAGGAATTTTTTTCCTGAATAAACTCATGGGGATATTGTCTTTAATGTACTTCATCCATTTATCTTGAACAAGATAGCTACCACCTCACTAGTACACAAGTCAACAGCTTTGCTTTGTTAATTCAAGGGTGAGGATAGAAAACTAACATCTGGTTTAAGATCACATTTTCTTGCTAAGATTAAAACTTTGCAGGTTTCCCAGGCTACTATTAGGTAAGACCCCACAGATATTCAGGTAATGCAACAGAGTCACAAACTGTTATTACTGTAAAGGTCAGAGGACAGGGGATGAGGATAAATCTAAATTAACAGGACAACACTTAATCCCAATAAATTATGAACATACATAGTTCCTTATCCCCTTACCAATAATAAAATTGTGAAACAAAGTACAAAATTAAATTCTAATAAAGGGCATTCAGAAACCACAGAAGCCAGTTTAAAAGCAATGGTAATAAGTTTTGTTTTTTCTTTTCTTTTTTTTTTTTTTTAGGTCAAATGATCATTCTTTGTACCATAAACAAATGTCAACTTGCCTAGCCATTCTACCCCAAATTCAAAACCCTACCACAATTCCTTCGTAACACTGGAGGTAAATAAAACCAAGATAATTACTAAGACATTAAAGGCTTTTAATAGTACCCAATTTTATTATTAGATGACCTATTTCACACCATCTATAAGTCTCCAAATAAACAGGTATAAAATTTCAGTCTACTGATTTGAGAGGAAAAAAAAAAGTTTTTTACACTGATATGACAGACCTGACCCCAGGTGCAGAAGATGTGTCCAATTACCTCACAATACTCTGAGGATCAACAGATAGTTCATTCTCTTTTTAAAAAGGGAAGAAAAGGGAAGACTCATAAGCTTGGGAAGCTAAAAAGTTTTAAAATAAAAAATTTTATTTGTTTAAAGGGTAGGCTATTTTTAAGAAATAAAAAACTAGACCAGGCCCGGTGGCTCGCACCTGTAATCCCAGCATTTTGGGAGGCCAATGTCGGCAGATAACAAGGTCAGGAGTTCGAGACCAGCCCAGCCAACATTGTGAAACCCTGTCTCTACCAAAAATACAAAAATTAGCCGGGCGTGGTGGTGCGCACCTGTAATCCCAGCTACTTAGAAGGCTGAGGCAGGAGAATCGCTTGAACCCGGGAGGCAGAGGTTGCAGTGAGTCGAGATCATGCCACTGCACTCCAGCCTGGGACAAAGCAAGACTCCATCTAAAAAAAAAAAAAAGAAAAAACTAAGTTTTGAATTTATGATTTAGGATATTCCAAAATAATAATATTATAATCACAATTCCTCTATTTAAAAATATACAAACAGAAAATATGCAAATAGCACGGCCTAAAGTTCAGTGCTAGTCCACAGTTCATTATTACTCAACAAAAGAAATGCTGTTATTAACTTATACCTGATATGTATTATCTTCCTTTTTTTTTCTATAGTATTGCAAATTTTCAAGAAAATTGTTGCTAAATCTAGAAATACACCATACATCCCTCATGGGGTAGAGTTTATTTATCTAACCAAAATGGACATAGAATCAAACTCCTAAAAAATGCTCGTGTAGAGATGAAAATAAAAAAGATAAACAATAAAAAAGTTAAGAATGGTACCTGAGTGGTAAAATCATAGCTGGAGCTGTGTTCTTTTTGCTTTGGTTTATACACTTAACTACTGTGCAATGAACATATAGTTTGTATAAGGAAAACAATAAGAATTCCATGCAATAGAAAAGATATTAAAATTGACAGACTTCAGTACATTGTCAGGACTCTCACCAATAACAATCCTTAATTATGAACCTATACTATCCTATAGTAGGACAAGCTATGCTAGAGTAGAAAATCTCCAATTTTCTACACAATAACAAA
The DNA here is from genome assembly GCF_028878055.3 of Symphalangus syndactylus. Lineage (NCBI taxonomy): Eukaryota > Metazoa > Chordata > Mammalia > Primates > Hylobatidae > Symphalangus > Symphalangus syndactylus. The sequence goes on from NC_072428.2 coordinate 22,228,515, forward strand.
TTTAGAATTCATCCAAAACGAGAGCTATCGCAGATTACGTTTTCCAAAGATAGCTACAAAATCTGTATGCAGTCTCACATACTGTTCTACAATGTGACCTTGGCACTACTCCATTAACAACTAGTCTACTTCCCCTGCCACTGTACCTGAGTGAGCTTCAACCAAGAGTACTGTGTAAGTGATGCTGTATGATTTCCAAGGCTGAGTCATAAAAGCAATCCATCTCTGCCTTGTATTTGGAGTCTTGAGCCATCATACAAATACAGTAACTCTGAGACTGCCACATCATGAGGAAGCCATGCCATGAAGAAAGGCCTCTTGCTTCTGATCAGCAATCCCTGTGGTTCTACTCATTTTAGTCCAAGCAACAAACATATAAATGAACAAGTCTTAGTCTTCCCACGAGGCCCCCAATGTCATCAAACAGAAACATCAAAACTCCTGTGTGCCCTGTCTGAATCCCTGAGAGGCAGAATCTTTGTGCATAAGAAAATCATGGTTTTAATCCCTTAAATTTTGGATTAATCTGTTACACGGCAATAACTGGAACAAGGTTAAAGGGGAAATGAAAAGAAAGGGAAACAGCCAGTATGTGAAACTCAGCTTCATGGTACACATCTTCATGGAACATTATGACAAAAGTAAGTATGCAAAAAGAACTCTGCATATAATGAGAACACATGGACACAGGAAGGGGAACATCACACACCAGGGACTGTTCTGGGGTGGGGGAAGGGGGGAGGGATAGCATTAGGAGATATACCTAATGCTAAATGACGAGTTAATGAGTGCAGCACACCAACATGGCACATGTATACATATGTAACAAACCTGCACGTTGTGCACATGTACCCTAAAACTTAAAAAAAAAAAAAAAGAACTCTGCATAGTCAAAATAAAGAGCTATACATTATGGCCAGGCATGATTGCTCACGCCTGCAATCCCAGCACTTTGGGAGGCCAAGGCAGGAGGATCACTTGAGGCCAGGAGTTCAAGACCAGCCTGGACAACATAGTGAGAACCTGTCTCTACAAAAAATTTAAAAATTACCAAGGCGTGGAAATTTTTTAACTTAGTGCCTATGGTCCTAGCTACTTGGGAGGCTGAGACAGGATGATCACGAGACCATGAGTTGGAAGTCGCGATGTCCACGACTGCTCTCCAGCCTAGGTGACAGCACAGTACCTTGGCCAATAAAAAAAAAAAAAAAAAAATTGTGCATTTTATTAAAGCTCATATGCCTATTTACTCTGATTTAGTATTACTATTAACATATTTCTCATGTTTCAATCCAAGAACCGAGATTTTTAAAAGGTGAAGAACTGATGAGTTTACTGTAAGGAAAGAAGTATGTAAATCATAACTGAACAATCTCAAGAATCTTTTACAGAATTTTCAAAGAGCAGACCACAGTTCCTTATACCCAGCGAATTGAATTGATCAATCAAAAAAATGTAGTAAATCAAAGGTACAGGTCCTGACGCCATGGCTCACACCTGTAATCCCAACACTTTGGGGGCCAAGGCAGGCGGATCACTTGAGGTCAGGAGTTCAAGACCATCTTGGCCAACATGACAAAATCTCGTCTCTACTAAAATTACAAAAATCAGCTGGGCATGGTGGCACGAACCTGTAATCCCAGCTACTCAGGAGGCTGAGGCACGGGAATCACTTGAACCCGGGAGGCGGAGACTACACTGAGTCGAGATTGTGTCACTGCATTCCAGCCTGGGAAACAGAGTAAGACTGTCTAAAAAAAAAAAAAAAATGCTGGGTGTGGTGGCTCACGCCTGTAATGCCAGCACTTCGGGAGGCCCAGGCGGGTGGATCACGAGGTCAAGAGTTGGAGACCAGCCTGGCCAACATGGTGAAACCCTATCTCTACTGAAAAAAAAAAAAAAAAAAATGCAAAAATTAGCCAGGCATGGTGGCGCATGCTTGTAGTCCCAGCTACTCGGGAGGCTGAGATTGCAGTGACCCAAGATCACGCCACTGCACTCCAGCGTGGACAACAGAGTGAGACTCCATCTCAAAAAAACAAATAAAAAAGCTGACCAGGCACCGTGGCTCATGCCTGTAATTCCAGCACTTTGGGAGGCCGAGGCAGGCGAATCACAAGGTCAGGAGTTTGAGACCAGCCTGGCCAATATGGTGAAACCCCATCTCTACTAAAAATACAAAAATGAGCTGGGCGTGGTGGCAGGCACCTGTAATCCCAGCTACCTGGGAGGCCAAGGCAGGAGAACTGCTTGAATCCGGGAGGCAGAAGTTGCAGAGAGCCAAGATCGTGCCACTGCACTCCAGCCTGGGTGACAGAGCAAGAATCTGTCTCAAAAAAAATAAAAAATAAATAAATAAAAATAAATTAAAAAGGTACAGAAACTATAGGTCTTGGCCGAGCACAGTGGCTCACGCCTATAATCCTAGCACTTTAGCACTTCAAGAGGCCAAGGTGAGGAAACTATCTGAGCTCAAGAGTAGGAGTTCAAGACCAGCCCAGGCAACATGGCAAAACCTGTCTCTGAAAAAAATACAAAAATTAGCCGGGCCTGGTGGTGCGCACCAGCAGTCCCAGGAGGTGCAGGTAGGAGGATCATTGAGTCTGGGGAGGTTGAAGCTACAGTGAGTAGCCTCAACGTGTGATCGTGCTACCACACTCCAGCCTGACCAAGAGTGAGATCAAAAGAAACTACAGGTCATCCATATAACATTTTTCTAACCACAATAAAAAAAGTTTCATCATAGCATTACACATGTTCTTCCATGGCTGTTAACACTTTCTACACTACTATTATAAATATCCTATCCCCTGTCCTTGCTTAAGCTTCAGGAAAACAGGATCCTAAGTCTGATCAAAGTTTCTAAGAAACAGCACTCATATGAGGAAATACCAAAACTTATTAAGAAAACTGCAGGATGACAATAAAAACTTAATTAAAAGGCACTAGTTTTTCCCTTATCAGTAAAATATAGGATTTCCTGATCTCTCAGCTATTGAGGTATACAAAGAACTTTATCACCATGGAATCTGAGCTGGGAGGGACTTTGTTTTATTATTATATATAATCAGATCTCTGCAGAGCAGAGACCCTATGTTGGTTTAGGTCAGTGATTTTTAAAACTGTGGGCCCCAAACCAGCAACATCAGCACCAACTGGTGAATTGTTAGAAACACAAATTCTCAGGCACTACCCCAGACCTACTGAATCAGAAACTCAGTGGTGGTTGGGGGAACCCAGCAATTTGTAGTTGGTACTGAGTCTTCTGGGTGATTGTGACGCATACTTAAGTTTGAGAAACACTCATCTCATTCAAATACATTGTAATTAACTTGTAATAGCCCAGTAGAACCTGGAAATAAATTATTCTGAATCAAACATATGACATGATTAGTGACCTTAAAAACCATTATATGGGGCCGGGCACGGTGGCTCACGCCTGTAATCCCAGCATTTTGGGAGGCCGAGGCGGGCGGATCACGAGGTCAGGAGATCGAGACGATCTTGGCTAACAAGGTGAAACCCCGTCTCTACTAAAAATACAAAAAAAAAAAAAATTAGTCGGGCGTGGTGGCGGACACCTGTAATCCCAGCTACTCAGGAGGCTGAGGCAGGAGAATGGTAACAACCCGGGAGGCGGAGCTTGCAGTGAGCCGAGATAGCGCCCCTGAACTACTCTAGCCTAGGCAACAGTGCAAGACTCCGTCTCAAAAAAAAAAAAAAAAAAAAAAAAAAACCATTATACGGCAGCTTTAATTTGGAAGTAAGTTGTTTAATAAGCTTTAAAGTTGAAACTTTAAACAACCCAGAAAACTTGAACTGTGGTTGGGTTTCTAGACCAGCTTACGAATCTAACCTAGTAACTATTTCATAAAGAGAACACTCGTTTATGATCTGAACACTTAGGGGTTACCATCTTTGAGGAGGTGAGAGAGAAAAAACAAAGGCTTACCATCTGCCATTTATAAGTAGTACTTTTGTTAAATCTTGCATTCTTAGCTGACACCTCAGAAGTTAAACTAAGTGGTAAATGCCAAAATGTACACTATAAACAGAAAGCCTCTTACGACAATTGGTCTAATTTTTTACTTTTCAAAATGAAAGTAGCTATTACTATAAAGATTACAGTAGGCCGGGCATGGCTCACGCCTGTAATCCCAGCACTTTGGGAGGCCGAGGCGGGTGGATCACAAGGTCAGGAGATCGAGACCATCCTGGCTAACACGGTGAAACCCCGTCTCTACTAAAAATATAAAAAATTGGTCGGGCGTGGTGGCAGGTGCCTGTAGTCCCAGCTACTCGGGAGGCTGGGGCAGAAGAATGGCGTGAACCCGGGTGGCGTAGGTTGCAGTGAGCCGGTATCGTGCCACTGCACTCCAGCCTGGGCGACAGAGCGAGACTCCGTCTCAAAAAAAAAAAAAAAGGTTACTATAGCTTGCAATCTCAGCTCACTCCTTAAGTGGCCTTCCATGATAAGGAAAAGGATATGGTATCTGTACTTCTCCAAATACTATTTGCCTAATCTTTGAAAGCATAGACTACTCAAGAGAAAAATGATGCCATCTTAAGTGGCTTCATTCCTATTGTCACTTCCTATTCAAATGGCTTAAAATGCAACTAGAAAATCTGTCCACTGGTGTTAAAATTTACAGCATGAACTAAGTGAATATACAAGGAATAGCTTGTCACACTGACAGATCCAACATTATACTAAGAACAGAATGGTAAAGATAGGAGTAATAAAGGGCTCCAGACAGACACAGCTTTATTCTTTCCTCGGCTGGAACATGGCTAACACATAATGGTAACAATAAATTGGTCAGCTACTCATGAAACACATAAAATATTAAGCATTTTTCCTAGAGAATGAAACCATTTTCCTAGCATAAAAATGTATCTTCAGGCCGGGCGCGGTGGCTCACACCTGTAATCCCAGCACTTTGGAAGGCCGAGACAGGTGGATCACCTGAGGTCAGGAGTTTGAGACCAGCCTGACCAAAATAGAGAAACCCTGTCTCTACTAAAAATACAAAATTGGCCAGGCATGGTGGCACATGCCTGTAAACACAGCTACTCGGGAGGCTGAGGCAGGAGAATTGCTTGAACCTGGGATGTGGAGGTAGCAGTGAGCTGAGATCACACCATTGCACTCCAGCCTGGGCAACAAGGGCGAAACTCCCTCTCGAAAAAAAAACTATCTTCATCAGCAAGCCTACTACATTATAATGTTGATAACACACACCTGCCCTCTTACATCCTTTCTAACTTGAAATTCAATTTAGAGTTCCTTTTCAGCTATTGAGTATCCTAAGTGTATTAAAAATCCATTTATAGCACACATATGAGCAAGATAAAAATCAGGCCATTTCCCAGATTACCCAGTCTTTAAGGGGGAATCGTGGGAGAGGTGTGGCCACACCCAGTAGATGTCAGAGTCATGTGGTACTGGGAAATAATTATCCCAACAAGTGTTATCCAGTCTCACTCTATATCCTGTTTCTTTACTGCTTTTAATAGTTGACAGTATTCACTATGTAACAGACATTCAAATTTAAAAGGTAGCTAACCCTATCAGGGAGGCACTACTATCAATCATATTTCACCTAACTAAATTGAAAGACGCAGTTAAATAACTTACCTAAGTAAGGTCTTAAATCCCAGAAAAATCATTTGTGCCTTAACAACCCGCCCCCTTAGAATGTCATTCTGGATTCCAGCTGTTGCTACATTCCAGCTCTGCCTCTGCTGCTGCTGTTTTCTTCCTTTCTCCAATCAGATTATTATGTTGTGCTGAATTGCAATACATCTAGATCTTCCATTCTTCCCAAGGAGTTTTTCATGACCACCAAAGTTACTTTCTTGAAATGGATTTTTTAGATTAAGTTCAGTACAGTGCCATTAGGGTGCCAGAAGAGGGATATCCATGATAGATGTCCTCCTGGGCTTTGCTTCTTTATTGTTATAGCCAACAAATTCCATAAATAAAAAATTTAAGAAGAAATTTTTAATTATGCAATTAAAAATAAATAGCAAGAGAGATGATAAACTCCAAAAAACCCTAAAAATTCTTCAACTAGACAATTATAAATAGTCAGAAAAAAGATTAGGAGGAAACATCTGAAAAAACTAACTTGGCTATTCAGGAAAACTACGTAACTCCTATTCTCAAATAAGGAGATCTCTAAACTGAGAGGGAATACTTAAAAATGAAACCTAAAATAACCATAGTTAAGAGCACCTAGCTATACTTTATGTATTCAGGCCAAATAAATCACTTCTAGAGTACTGTACCAACTTTTGCAAAGACAAAATATTTCTTTTCCTCTCAACTTTCCATAATCTTTAGCAGTTTTCCTTTTTTTTTTTTGAGACGGAGTCTTGCTCTGTCGCCCAGGCTGGAGTGCAGTGGCGCTATCTCGACTCACTGCAAGCTCCGCCTCCTAGGTTCATGCCATTCTCCTGCCTCAGCCTCCAGAGTAGCTGGGACTACAGGCGCCCGCCACCTCGCCCGGCTGATTTTTTTTATTTTTAGTAGAGACGGGGTTTCACCGTGTTAGCCAGGATGGTCTCGATCTCCTGACCTCGTGATCCGCCCGCCTCAGCCTCCCAAAGTGCTGGGATTACAGGCATGAGCCACCATGCCCGGTCCAATCTTTATCAGTTTTTCTAGGTATTATTTCAAGTCCCCAATCCCCACATTCTCTGTTCTTCACTTAGACAATCACAAGTTTTGACTTTACCCACAATGGCAGGCAGCTGACTGTCTCCTATTTGCCCTCCACAAATTCAACTGGGCATTGTTAGCTAGTGAAATCCCCAGAAGACAAAAAAGATAGTAAGCAAAAGTTTCCTCAATTTTTAAAAGCAGGGTAGAAAGAACATACACTACAATCCATAGCTGATCCATGGCAGCTTTCTTCAAATGTTGAAAGCATGCTCATGTAGTGGGAGGCTATGCTGTTCTAGAAAACAAAGACTATTAAACAGTGGTGGTAAGGATGTACTTTTTTTTTTTTTTTTTTTTTGAGACAGACTCTCGCTCTGTCACCCATGCTGGAGTGTAGTGGGGCAATCTTGGCTCATGCAGCCTCTGCCTCCCAGGTTCCAGCGATTCTCCTGCCTCAGCCTCCCAGGTAACTGGGATTACAAGCATGAGCCACTACGTGCAGCTAATTTTTGTATTTTTAGTAGAGATGGGGTTTCACCACGTTGGCCAGGCTGATCTCGAACTCCTGACATCAGGTGATCTGCCCGCCTCAGCCTCCCAAAAGTGTTAGGATTACAGGCATGAGCCACTGTGCCCGGCTGGTAAGGATATACTTCTAACACCAAGAACTTAAAGAGTGGCACACCAATGAAACAAACTTTCATTGAGAAACAAGCATTCTACCAGGCCCTAGAAGACTGGTTAAAGCAGAAGCTGAATGAACACCTGTCGGGAATGCTGGATTTCTGAACGCCAAGAATGGCAAAAGAATGCTAACCTAGGCCAGGTGCAGTGGCTCATGCCTGTAATCTCAACACTTTAGGAGGCCAAAGTGGACGAATCACCTGAGGTCAGGAGTTCGAGACCAGCCTGGGCAACATGATGAAACCTGGTCTCTGCTAAAAATACAAAAAATTAGCCGGGTGCGGTGGTGGTCGCCTGTAATACCAGCTACTTGGGAGGCTGAGGCAGGAGAATCACTTGAACCCGGGAGGCAGAGGTTGCAGGGAGCTGAGATCGCACCATTGTACTCCAGCCTGGGCAACAAAAGCAAAACTCCATCTCAAAAAAAAAAAAAAAGATGTTACCGAAGGTTCCACTGTAAGATAATTTTTCAAGCAGGTTAAGTATCCAGAGTTTAGTTTGACAAGCCATTTGTCCAATTTTTTAAAAAAGATAAAAGCCAATCCTGTAAAAACCCTTATTCCTTGTCCAAGGTTATAATTATGCAGGTAAGTCTAAGTGAATTGAAGCAGCTGACTCTAGTAGGAAAAAGAAATGTTAACAAGTTCCAGCATCACCTACTTTGAACTATATTCTTAAAAAGTCTAAAGCTTCTGGATTTGAAAAGCAAATTATCATAAATAATCTTAAAGGGCATCTTTCAAAATATTAGTTGCTTTAACCAAGCTATTCCTTAGCATAAGTCTGTACAACTTATATTAATGCATTCCTTGGGAGTTAAATGTAAAAAAATTACATCCCCACCATCACTGTTTAATACTTTTTTGTTTTCTAAAATAGCAGACTCCTGCTACATGAGCAAGCTTTCAGCATTTGAAGATAGCTGCCATGGATCATCTATAGATCGTAGTGTGTTCTTTCTACCGTCCTTTTAAAAATTGAGGAAAATTTTGCTTACTATCTTTCCTGTCCACAATGTAAAAAGAAGTTCAATGTAACTCAAAGTGTATGCCCAAAGGGTTTTTTAATGACTAAAGTATATTTCAGTTATTTCTATATTTGGATAACAGTATTGATAACAGTGGGTCAACCTTGTAATCCCAATACTTTGGGAGGCTGAGGCAAGAGGATCACTTGAGGTTAAGAGTTCAAGGTTGGAGTGAGCTATGATTGCCCTGCTGAACTCCAGCCTGGGTGATAGTGAGACCCTGTCTCTAAAAAATTTAAATTAAAATATTTTTATAACAGTATTGAGGAGAATGCAATGAAATTTCCAATAATGTACAATGGTTCTAATAATAAGAATGATCTGTGTTCTCCTAAGACCATTCAGATATCTTGCTTATGCTACCCAGCTTTTTTTTTTTTTTTTTTTGAGATGGAGTATCACTCTGTCGCCCAGGCTCAAGTACAGTGGCGCGATCTCGGCTCACTGCAACGTCCACCTCCCAGGTTCACGCAACTCTCCTGTCTCGGCCTCCCAAGCAGCTGGAATTACAGTTGCATGCCACCATGCTCGGCTAATTTTTCATATTTTTAATAGAGGTGGGGTTTCACAGGTTGGCCAGGCTGGTCTTGAACTCCTGACCTCAGGTGATCCACCTGCCTCGGCCTGCCAAAGTGCTGAGACTACAGGCGTGAGCCACCGTGCCCAGCCTGCTACCCAGTTTAAAAAAACAAAAAAAAAGTATTCTTCTACTTGCCTACTCATCAACTCTGCGCACTTGTAAAAAGTAAAAACCCTTCAGGAAAAAAATCAATTTCAATAAAAAACACTGCAAGTAAATAGTTCTGTGCAAAAAGCATTTCCTCCCTAACCCCATGGATTAATCCATTTTAACAGGGTTGTTAATGAAGCTACAGTTACTTCTATGTAATGATTTGGCCAAACTAGCAAGTACTTATTCAGCATATACCATGTGTGAGAAAGCACAGCAGAGTGATGTTAATAGTCTCTGCCCACAAAGAGCTTATTACCAATTTAGAAAAACATGTAAGGTTAACAACACAAGGCAATATAAAAATGTGAAGAAGTTTCGGAGGCTGAGGCAGGCAGATCACAAGGTCAGGAGTTCAAGACCAGCCTGGCCAACATGGCGAAACCCCGTCTCTACTAAAAATACAAAAAATTAGCCAGGTGTGATGGCACGCACCTGTAGTCCCAGCTACTCAGGAGGCTGAGGCAAGAGAATCACTTGAACCCAGGAGGCGGAGGTTGCAGTGAGCCAACACTGCACCATTGCACTCCAGCCTGGGCAAAAGAGCAAGACTCCGTCTCAAAAAAAAAAAAAAAAAAAGTAAAGAAGTGTACAGACAATAGGTAACAGGGGAAGTTAAAGGAAAGAAACTACTTTAGCTGAGCATGGTCAAGAAGCACACCCTCTCCTTTCCTCAAGAAGTTTGAATTTTGAACTCTACCCAGTAAATTATCTTTCACCCACGTTTTTGTACTCATAGTCTATCTAACAAAAGCACTGTAGTAGAGCTAGTGAAAGAAATAAATGAGCTAAAACAAAGCAATTTACAGTTCAACTTTGGCTGAATTTCTCTTCTGCTACTCCTCTCACTCTTCTATACTGTATATACACACACTATTCATTTCCCCCAGAAAAAGGAACCAATTACCAAAAAATACCCAGAAGCTTGGAATACAGTAATTTGGGTGAAAAGGTTGTCACACTTCTTATTTCTCTCTACTGGTAACGCTTTTTCCAGATTTTTCCGGTCTACAACATACCAAGCTTGAGTAGAGTCTGACAAATGTACATAGGGAGCTAAACATAAAGAAAAACTTAAGAGTTTAAACTTTAATAAAAGTTTATTTCATTACAATATGGATGTCCCAACGATACCTGACACACTGGGATTTTACCTTGACGATATTCTCAGAACCCCATTACCCAGACAAAGCAAACACAAAGTTTAACAATGAGACATTAATAAAGGTCTAATAATAAAGAAATCGAAAGCATTTTTCTTTTGCACTCAGTTTTTTAAAATAGAAAAACTCTAAGGATTTGAAGCAAAAGGCTTTACTTGGTTCTACATAATTAAATATGAAAACTACACTTAGGCCATGGAACATTACAAATTCTAATTACTCCCATACAACATTATTTAAGAGGCCAGGTGTGGTGGCTCACGCCTGTAATCCCAGCACTTTGGGAGGCCAAGGCGTGCAGATCACTTGAGGTCAGGAGTTTGAGACCAGCCTGGTCAACGTGGTAAAACCCCATCTCCACTAAAAATGCAAAAATTAGCTGGGCGTGGTGGCATGCACCTGTAATCCCAGCTACTCGGGAGGCTGAGGCACAAGAATCACTTGAACCCAGGAGGCAGAGTTTGCAGTGAGCTGAGATTGCACCACTGCACTCCAGCCCTGGGCAACAGAGCAAGATTCTGTTTCAAAAAAACTGCGAGAAACTTTGGAAATCACCCATTTCAACCTAAGTCATTCCATATAAACATCTCAATTTTGTCTTCTATAAAATGAATTGGACTAAATTCTAAGGTGGTTTAAGCTCTAAAAAAAACTCTTAGGCCGGACGTGGTGGCTCATGCCTGTAATCCCAACACTTTGGAGGCTGAAGCCGGTAGATCACTTCAGGTCAGGCGTTTTGAGACCAGCCTGGCCAACATAGTGAAACCCCATCTCTACTAAAAATATAAAAAATTAGCCGGGCATGGTGGCAGGTGCCTGTAATCCCAGCTACTCAGGAGGCTAAGGCAGGAGAATAGCTTGAACCTGGGAGGGAGAGGTTGTAGTGAGCCAAGGTCGCACCATTGCACTCCAGCCTGGGCAACGAGAGCAAAACTGTCTCAAATAATGCTAATAAATAAAAATAAAAAATCCTCTAAATTTTATAACAGTGTAAGATTATAGCTATGATAAAGTTGCTATAAATTTAACCTTTTGCAAAAGTATTGCAAAAATTAACACTTTTACTAAAGGAAAAGTGTTAGTTTTTCTAAAAGATGAAACAGTACTAGTCTTCATCTAGCCCTAAATGTAAACTAGGAAATTAATTACATAAAATTTTGGCAAATTGTATGCTTAATCTGTAAGTCACACAAAATGTATTCTCATTCAAATATCTGCCACATGGGTAGTATCCTAGAGTACACTAATTTGGCCAGGTTAAAACAATACATTCTCGATATAATACTTAGGCTTCGACTCTCACCCTAGAAAAAGGTACCCATTATCACTTGGGGGAATTCACAGCTTTACCTTTTTAAATACTTCCCAGTGCTACACATATAAACACAGAGAGTCAAGCAAAGGGAAACAAATTAAGCATTACAGCTTTTTTCTGTGACAAGGTGAATGTAAAATAATCTTGCCCTCTGCATTGCAGAAGAATAGTTCTTGCAACCCATGGAGAAGCAAATATATCAAGAGATCTTAAATGTCAAAGAAGACTTCAGGTAATAGCCTCAAGGAAAGATTTTACTTATAAAATAGTTAAGAATATTTTTATTTTAAAACACCGAACACGTAAGTTCTGCACAACAGCTGCAATGAAAATTCTAAGCACAGACACACTGCAACGTTCTAGAAAGAAATGTTACCCTCACAGCAACAGCATTCTTTTTAAATACTACTACTAACTGCAAAGATGAAGTGCAGAAAGCCTTCAGGAACAAGTATAAAAAGCACTACACTTCTGGCTATCAGTTTTGGTCACTTATTGGTTAAAAAGCTGTCAGGCTATTTTTGCATTTTACGCAAGTGATCATTAGTTAATCTTTCACTTACCGAAGTCACTAGAGTCTAAACCTATTATATCCACAAAGAATATAACAATTTTAAATGTCATCTATTAAAACATCCTTTATTCTATATCACAACTGATTACATCTAATAATATCAAATGAGGTCTCTCTTCAGTTAAAATCAAGACTTGGTTTCGAAATATCTTGCATAGCCTAGGGCCCACTTCAGCACCAATGAACTGATAAAACTAGGCAGTTAATCACTCGATTCAATATTACCTGTAAGATTTGCAAATGGAGTTTTACACGTGATTCTCTTTATCACAGCTGTATTTCTTCTCTTTGCTAAACATTCATGTACGCTTTATAAGCCTGAATTTAAAAACCCACCGAGCCTTTTAGTTGCATTACATAATACGATCATATTTCATCAACGTTAAGAGCATGCATTCTCAATGAGCAGATGCTTAGCTTTTTCTTTAATGGCTCAAATTATTAGAAAATAAACAACTTTGTTTTTTAAAGTACAATAAAATTGTTTCAATTCTCTGTTTTAATTTAAGCAATACATTTTGCCAGGATATTTGATTTTAAAATCCATAAAAAAAGCATTTTGGTCCAGAAGCCTCCAATAAGAATAGGTCAGGACTGAAATATAGCTCAAATTTAAGTTGCTAAATGGATTGAAGTCAAAACAAATCTAATTGTAAATAATACCTTACTTTACCACAAAGGTTTCCAAAGAGGAATTCAAAACTAATTTGTAAAGCAATCCTATTTTAGTGCATTAGAAATACTTATACTTAAGAACAGTTAAGTCTTCTCACAAGTAAATCATCTAAATATAAAAAGGATTTAAACTAAAAACTAGATGTGCTTAAATTTAGGGCAAATCCAAATGCCCTGGGTTTTTCAAAAGGCAAAATACATAGTTTTAATAGCAATTAAGTCAACATCAATACTGCCAACTTAACTACTTAACAGGTAGAGTTCAGTCTGTGGCTTATCGAAAAGTCTCAAGACTTAACTGTAACTTGACCTTTTTGCAGCTATCTACCACTTAAAACACTGAGAAGACAGAAAAAGAAGTTACTTTGTGCAGTTTGTTGAATCTCCACAGCAATCTTTCAGTATGTATTAGCCTAGTTAATCATCTATGTAATAATTACATTATTTTCTCCTTTATAACTTGAGGGGAGTCTGGGCATGGTGGCTCACACCTGTAATCCCAGCACTTTGGGAGGCGGACGTGGGTGGATCACTTGAGGTCAGGAGTTCGAGATCAGCCTAGCCAACGTGGTGAAACCCCATCTCTACTAAAAATACAAAAAATCTGGCCGCACACGGTGGCTCACGCCTATAATCCCAGCACTTTGGGAGGCCGAGGCGGGTGGATCACCTGAGGTCAGGAGTTCTAGACCAACCTGGCCAGCAACATAAAACCTGTCTCTACTAGAAATACAAAAATTAGCCGGGCGTGTTGGCAGGCACCTGTAACCCCAGCTACGCGGGGCGGGGGGCCGAGGCACGAGAATCGCTTGAACCCGGGAGGCGGAGGTTGCAGTGAACCGAGATCACATCGTCGCACTCCAGCCTGGGGGACAAGAGCGAGACTTCTCAAAGAAAAAACAAATTGCCTGAGATGGTGGCGCACACTCGTAATCACAGCTACTTAGAAGGCTGAGGCGGGAGGATGACTTGAACCCGGGAGGTGGAGGTTGCAGGAATCCGAGATCGTCCTACTGCACTCCAGCCTGGGCGACAGAGATCCATCTCAAAAAATAAAAATAACAAAATAACTTGAGGGTAGGGTATGACAGAGTATAGTAATTCACATACATCTATACACATTTAATGACCAGTTATGGTTCAAGTCCTCAGGAGGGGCTTATAAACTAGATTTATATTTTTTTCAGAAGTACTTGAACACTAGATTCTAACAGCCACCTCACAACTAAATTGGCTGCCAATCAGCACCTACCTTTATATTAACTTCTTTGAGGAGTTATCTTTCAGTCATTAATGTCTCTACACTTTATATCACCAATCATTAATGTTCATAATTAGTATTAATACATTATTAATGTTCATATTCGTTAATATTTATGTTCAGATTACTGTCCTAGAAGAAAACATTTCCAAGAAATTCTGAAGAATCAAAAAATTCAAGTAGCAGCCAGAACAGGAGGCTTGCTTACTGCATTAAAATTTTAAAAAGAGGCCGGGCACAGGGGCTCACTCCTGTAACAGCACTTTGGGAGACCAAGGCAGGTGGATCACGAGGTCAAGAGATCGAGACAATCCTGGCCAACGTGGTGAAACCCTGTCTCCACGAAAAACACAAAAAATTAGCTGGGCGTGGTGGCAGGCACCTGTACTCCCAGCTACTTGGGAGGCTGAGGGAGGAGAATTTGCTTGAACCTCGGAGGCGGAGGTTGCAGTGAGCTGAGATCGCGCCATTGTACTCCAGTCTGGGCAAAAAGATCGAAACTCCGTCTCAAAAAAAAAAAAAAAAATTTAAGAAGATACCCTACAGCGTAAACTAAATCATGTGTCAGACTCAGAAGATACTGGCCTTCGGCATGTTTATTCCATTCAACATTTGAATGTAGCTACCTTACACTTAAAATACTTTTGTTACTTTCTGGATGTAACTACATCTACTATTCCAATTACCTATAATAAAACACACTTATCTATCAAAATAAAGGATTGGGAAAAAAAAGAAATCCCAAGTCCATGAAATTCAAGTAAAACGTCCAACCTTCAATACTGAAGATGAGACAGGGAAGTATCAAATATAAATGTTTTAAAACTCTCCCAAAATGTAAAATATATCAGTAAATAAGTAAAATTAATAAGACCTAAACATCACCAGTTTTCTTCAACTTATTTCCCACTGCCCAAGTTTTAGCCAGTTACTATATCAGCACCTCAAGTAACACTATTAGATGTGTGGCTACATAAACACTGCAAAATGATTTCCTGGAAATTCAAGATGTTATAAATATGTGTTCCTAGAGGCAGACAAGTAGAAGTTATCGAAGTTTCATTTTACTTTATAAGGTAAAATTCAAGTTAACATGATAGTCACAGACGTAATTACCTCGTTTTTACAAACGACTAATTTGTTTCTCCCCTTCCACCTCTGATCTTACTCATTTTAATTATTCACTCTGCCCAGACCTCTTCTCTACGTACATACACACGCCCCTCTAAACAAGAGTTTACACTGTCCTGCGATGAAAGCATCAAACAAAAGGCTGACTTGCAGATGAAGATATACCTCAGTAGTCTGATCTACAAGGACTAAATATTGAATCCAAAAAATCGTGGGTGTGGCTCGATTTTTTTTTTTAGAGGGGGGCCTAAGGAGTCCAGTCGGGGCAGCTGCCTGGTCTCTGCCCTCCCCCTCTGCTTTCGCTTTGTGCTCACAATGCAGCTCCAGTAAAGCGCTTCCCTCTCCCCGCAGCCGCCGCCATGTTAGACGCTCTCTCCATGTGCCCCGAGTCCCAGCCATCCTCTCCAGTCTCCCCAGGACCCAGCCCCCAACGAATCTAAATCGTGGCAGTCCCCCGCCCCTTCAGAGTCCCCTAGGCACAGAAAGTCGCTACAGAAAATCACCTCGCGATTGAGCTGAGCCTGAGGCTCGGGTGGACACCTAAACAATTGAAACAAAGAGGGAAACGCAGGGGAGCCCATCGCATGGGGGCGGGGGTAGCAAATCGAAGACCCATTCAAAATAGGCCTGACGGAAAGGCAGTTCTACCTTAAGATTCTGAACACACTTCTCTCCCACGGAAGAAGAGGGGACGCTCGACAGGTCTCGAGTGCATGGTAACCGAGCGGACAGACCCCAAGGCCACAGGACGCAGGCCGCCCCAACTCCACGAGGCGGTCGGTTGAACCCGGAGCCCCCCGCGCAGGGACCTCTTGATTTTGGGCCCTCGTCAGAGAAATCGGGCCTCGGAGACGGAAAGAAGGGCACCATACAGTGAAGTCCTGACGACAGGCCCCCACCCTCACATGTCCCATTCCCAAAGGCCAAAAAGCCGGACCGACAGCGGAAGAGTAATAAAGAGGCCGGGGGGACAGTGCCGCGTCCGAGTCAGGTGACAAGTGCCTCCTCCAAGAGCCCGTTTTCTGGGCACGAAGCTCCCGCTGAACGTGGAGACGAGGCGTGCGGGCCAGGGGGTGGGAGGAGGGGACCTAGTAACGCTCCTGAGACGGAAAGGAGCGAAGGCTCCAGGGACCAGGGTCGGAGAGGGCGCAGAGCCCGGCCGCAGCCACCCCTCCCTTCCCCGCCAACTCCTGGCACCTTTTTCTTCTCCAGGTTCCGAAGTTTCTTGTCGATCACCCCGAGAATCTGCTTCATGGCTTCAGTCTGGACAGCGCCGGTGCCGGTTGCGGGGTGCTGAGAAGCCGGCGCGGCGGCCCCGGCTCCCGCGGCCGCCTCACTCCCGGAGGAACCCGACGGCGGTGGCGGTCCAGATGACTTGCTGCCGCTCCCGCTGTGGCTGGTGGCCGAGGGCATCTTCAGACCGCGAGGGGAGAGAAGAAAAAGCGGGAGGAAGGACAAGAGCGGCGAGTCAGAAGACGGACGGGGCGAGACGCGGGACAAAACGCGCAGCGGGCGGGAGCCTACGCGAGCGGGTGGGGGAGGGGGCGCGGCGCGCCTCGAGGGCAGGAACAGTGCGCGGGCGCGCGCGCGACCCGCCAGCGGGGCGCCTGGCTGGGCCTCGCGCCGCCCCCCGACCCGCCCCTCCCCCGCGGAGCCGCCGGCTCGGCCTACCAGCCCCGGGGCTCCGAGGCTCTCGCCGGGGGCGGGGCATCGCCGCGCCGGCCGCCAACGGCCACTGCAACAGTCCCCACCGGGGAGGGCCGGCTTTTGCCGGCTTCCGGAGAAGGGAGGAAAGAGAGAGGTCGAGGCTTGGGGGCAGAGAAAGGCATGGGAAATGACCGGGGTGGGGTAGGGGGACTTGGGGGCAAGCCCCTCGGAAGCTCCAGCGGGTCCGGAGATAAAGGACACTCGGGCGCAGCGGCCCTCTTCCCCTGCAGCGGCTCGGTCCCGGGTGGCGCTCACCGTGCGCGCGCGGAGGCCGCTGGAGATCACGAGTGGGAGCTGAGGGGGCAAAGGTGGCGGTGCCTTCCGGGCAGTGTCGCGCGCTCCGTGGGCGCAGGCCGCTTCGCCCTGTCCCGCTGCACCGAGAGCCGCTCCTAGTGAGGCGAGAGCCGGGAGCGGGAGGGACTTAGCCAGCCAGCAGCCCTCTGGGGCGCGGGGGGCGGGAGAAGCGGAGAGCGGGGGCCTTCGCGGCCGCTCGGGCTGCCCGGCGCGAACGCCTGCCCGGAAGAGGCCGCCCGCTAGCCTCTCCGCCGTCCCCCGGCCCCTGCGCTGTGGGGCGCCTCCTGGGCGCAGGTGAGGATGGCCCCGGCAAGGCCGAAGGAAAGGCCCCTTGAGTTTTGAGAGCAATCGACGCTAGGGTCCTTCAGGCGAAATCGTTTGACTCCCAAACGGGGACAATAGGTGTCAAGCAGCTGGGTCTGGAGCTGGCAACTGCCTCTTGAAGAGCCCTTATTTGGGGTGGGGGTGGGGGTTGGGGGGCAAAGGTTTCAGCAAGTAAGGGGTGCGTGGGGCGGGTGGTGCAATCCCAGCTTCTAGAATTCCTTCTGTATGCAGAGCGAGCAGACTCCCATACCCCAAAACGTCTTTTGAAAAAAAGACAACTCGCCGCTTCCCCACCAAACAATCACCCGGTAACCTAGGAGTTCCCTGTAGAACGTGTCGGACACGGTCATGGTTGGTGGCTTTTTAAATCCTAAAGCTCTGGCCTCACAAAGAGTCTTCAGCTACCCTACGATGTTACATATCCAGTAGGCCTGGGTATTACGAATTATTAGACTTTTGTTTCCTTTTGTTTTAGGTTTACCTAACGCTGTAAAGAGAATGTTCGATGAAATACAAAGAAAAAGATTTTTTTGCTCCGAGAGAATTATTCCAGCCTTGGGTTGGAGCGGGTGTGGACAGTGAGCAGAAAAACAAGAAAGCAAGTTCTGGAAGGAAATAAAATGAATATAATCAGTGGAAAATTCAGCAACGCAATATTGTATGACAACAGTAAATGACCAATTTATAATTTAAATTCTATGAAAAAGAGATTTAGAAGAGAGTTCTACCAAACCCACTGTTCCTTAGGGAATAAAATGAGTAACGCTGGCTGGCAACAGTGCGTCCTGAGGGAGCCTGGAGAAACAACAGCAGCCTCCAACCTCAAGATATCCTGGTTAGCTGCGAAGTCTGTTATATATTCATTCAAATATTTATTGAGCACCTTACTGTGTGCTGGGAACTCTTAAGTGCTAGGGATTATGAACAAAACATATTTACATGGAGCTTACATTCTAAGTAAGGGGAAGACAAGTAAATACATGTCAGATAGTGAAATGGTAGAGAAAAGAAAAAACGGTGGTCAGGGAAAGCCTTACTGACGTTTGAGCTAGTACTGAAGGAAGTGAGGAAGAAGGCTAAGCAGCTACCTTGGAAGAAGAATTTTTCAGGTAGAGGAAACGCCAAGTACTAAGATCTGAGAAGCAGCGTGCTTGCTGAGTTCAAGGAACAGCACGGAAACCATAGTGGCAAGAGCAGAGAGTAGGAGATGAGGTCACACATAATTAAAGGGGGCTGGTCTTGTAGGGCCTGAAAGACCATGGTAAGGACTTTGGCTTTTGCTGCATTCGATGGGGAGTCATAGTTTTTAAAGTTAAGTCCCCTAAACCATGCTTAGCACTACGCTGAGCAATTATGGCAGGCCTAGAGGCTAGAAACGGAGATGATAATCCTTTAGCTCCTTGCAACTCAAAGTTTACTCAGCCCAATCTCTCTCACTACCACTATCACTACTATCTTGGACTCCATAGCAGACTTAACTGAATCTGCATTTTAACAAGATCTTCAGGAGATTTGTGTGTTCATTAAAGTTTCAGAAATCACTGTTTTATTCCTCAGAATTGACCAGTGTCTAAAGTTTTATTGGGACACATCCACATCCATCTATGTACATCCATTCTATGACTGCCTTTCTGCCGTAGCACAGCAGAGTTGAGTAGTTGGGTGTGCAACAGACAGTAGGGTGTGCAAAACCTAGAATACTATCTCTTCTTTTACAAAAAAAGTGTTTGCCAATCCCTGGTTTAAAACAACAAAGGGGCCAGGCGAAGGGGCTCACGCCTGTAATTCCAACACTTTGGGAAGCCAAGGCTGGCAGATCACTTGAGGTCAGAAGTTCGAGACCAGCCTGGCCAACATGGCAAATCCTGTCTCTACTAAAAATACAAAAAAATTTGCTGGGTATGGTGGCACATGCCTGTAATTACAGCTACTCAGGAGGTTGAGACACGAGAACCCGGGAGGCAGAGGCTGCAGTGAGCCAAGATCGTGCCACTGCATTCCAGCCTGAGCAATAGAGCAAGACTGTCTCAAAAAAAACTACAAATGGTGCACATCCATCGCAGTTCAACAGAGTGCCCTGTTCATAGTAGTCACTCAGTAGATTCATGCTGATGCCATATCTCAAGTGTTGCTGACCACTGTACCACAAGAGAACTCAGGAATATCTCAGTCAAGTAAATGCTTTAGACAAGTAGATATTCATCACATCTGCTTAAATTCATTAGCCAGAAAGAGTCACATGACCCTATCCAACCATAAGGGAGTCGAGAGATGGTATTCTATCAGATGCCAGGAAGGAAGCAGGTGAGCCAGAAATATTTGGTGAATATATGTAGCTGTCACCCTTTCACTTCCTATATCATCCCAATCCCGTTTCACTGGTATTCTGACATTCTGCGGTTGTCTGTTCAGGTCAGCAAGTCCAGAAAGACCAATAAATTTAAGGCAAAGCTGTGTCCTAAAGCTGACTTCCTGCCCAGCTCAATGCCAAGGTCTCAGTCATTCAAATTTGTCTATTTCCTATTTGACTGAAGCTATGTTTATGTGAATTTTAAATACTCATTTTTTAAACCCTTTTTTCTAGTACAGAGCTATGCAGTAGCTTGCGATCATTGTATCATTGAAGAAATAAAGGTTTCCCAGAAAACACACTGGAAGAGCAGAATATGTTTATAAATGGTTTATAAATTTAAAAACCTTGGTATGCTTTAATATATGCCAATATTAAATATATTAACATAAAGCAAATACAACAATATGCAAAATAATATATTTCAATAACAAATCTTTCAAGCTGACATTTGCTTGTTCAATTCATTAGACCACAGCACTTTGAAGTTTCCACAGTCAAAGTGAATAATTAAACTATTTATCCTGATCATTTTAGCAAAATAATTCAACTGCTTCAACTTGAATCACCCAATAAGCTAATGCTAAGCTTATCTGTAGCAAAAGAGAGGAATCTTCATCTGAATTACATGAACTGCCTCTTTGTTTCAGGTTGACAGAAACCTGACCAAAGTGTGAACTTCGCTGTTCACATAGCTAAGGCTCTTAAAGTCTCTTAAATTTGTTTTTCAGTCATTTTACTACAAGTCAGGAGTAGACATTTCTATCATGATTTTTCCAGTACAGTCTTTTTTATTATAATTCAATCAATGATTGTCTATGTGTCCATGAACCACCACTAAATTCTAAGCTTTTCAAAGAAAAAGAGCAGTCGTTTTGTTTTTCCATCTCTGGATCCTCATAAGCAATAGCATGCCTGGCACAACTATTTTGTCACTAAGTATTGCCTACTGTATTAACATATCAGTACGGTTTTAATATTATTATTACTATTGGTCCATACTGTCTCTGAATTCTCACATTTTGGTCATCAGCTGAGATAACATCCTTTTCTGCTTATATTTTCCTATGTCCACCTTTTCTTATGTGTAATATTATGCTTAGAAATAGAACTTCATGTTTTGTAGAGGTACAATATGTTCAGAATAGTTATTTCAGATTTCACAAAACACTGTTGTTTGTTATTAAACACTCTTAGAAGCTACACACTTTACTCAATGTAAAAGCAAAAACCATGGTATGTGCTTGAAATCCCAGCTACTCGGGAGGCTGAAATGAGAACATTAGTTGAGCCTAGGAGTTTGAGGATGCAATATCATTTCACTACACTCCAGCCTGGACAACAGTGTAAAACCCAGCATCTAAAAAATAAAAATAAAAATTTTATTTTTATTTTATTTTACTTATTTTTTTGAGATGGAGTTTCGTTCTATTGCCCAGGCTGGAGTGCAGCGGCAAGATCTCAGCTCACTGCAGTCTCCACCTCCTGGGTTCAAGTGGTTCTCCTGCCTCAGCCTCCCGAGTAGCTGGGATTACAGGTGCATGCTATCATGCCCGACTAATTTTTGTATTTTCGGTAGAGACAGGATTTCACCATGTTGGCCAGGCTGGCCTCGAACTCCTGAGTTCAGGCAATCCACCTGCCTTGGCCTCCCAAAGTGCTGGGATTACAGGCCTGAGCCACTGTGCCCAGCCTAAAAATAAAAATTTTTTAAAAGCAAAAACACTTTGGCCACAGGTACTAAAATCTTTCATATAGTTACTTATATGAATTGTATGTTGTCTTAACATCATGTTTCTATTTCAGTGGTTCCCAACCTGTGGTGATTTTGTCCCTCAGGGACACTTGATTTAAAGGTCTCCTAAGCACCAAATCACTAGCAATGTCTAGAAGTATTTAGTTGTCACAACTTGAGGGGAAGATGTTAATTGCATCCAGTATGTAGAGGCCAAAGATGCTTCTAAACATCTTACAATGCACGAAACAACACACAATTATTCAGACCAAAACATCAATAATGCCGAGTTTGGGAAATGCTGTTCTATTTTATGAGATAAAAAATGTAGTCACTGGCCAGGCACGGTGGCTCATGCTTGTAATTCCAGCAGTTTGGGAGGCCAAGGCGGACGGATCACCCGAGGTCAGGAGTTCGAGACCAGCCTGGCCAACATGGTGAAACCCTGTTTCTACTAAAAATACAAAAATTAGCCGGGCATGGTGGTGGGTGCCTGTAATCCCAGCTACTCAGGAGGCTGAGGAAGGAGAATCGCTTGAACCTGGGAAGCAGAGGTTGCATTGAGCCAAGATCGCGCCACTGCACTCCAGCCTGTGTGACAGAGCAAGACTGTCTCAAAAAACAAAACAAAAAAGTAGTCACTTGTTCTAGTACTTTACAAGTAAAATTACTCTGATGACACTGGCCCCCCAAATTAAAAATGCCTTTAGAAATGCATTATGCAGCCTGGTGAGGTGGCTCATGCCTGTAATCCCAGCACTTTGGGAGGCTAAGGCGGGTGGATCACCTGAGGTCAGGAGTTTGAGACCAGTCTGGCTAATGTGGCGAAACCCCGTCTCTACTAAAAAAAATTTAAAAATTAGGTGGGTGTGGTGGTGCACGCCTGTAATCCTAGCTACTCAGGAGGCTGAGGCAAGAGAATCACTTGAACCCAGGAAGCGGAGGTTGCAGTGAGCTGAGATCACAGCACTGCACTCCAGCGTGGGCAACCGAGCAAGACTCTGTCTCAAAAAAAAAAAAAAGGGAGAAAGAAAGAGTTGGGGTCATGGAGGGTAGAGAGAGAGAAAGAGAAAGAAAGGGGGGGCGCAGGGGGGGAGAGAGAGAAAGAAAGAGAGACAGAGAGAGAGAGAAAGAAAAAAGAAAGAAAGAGAGAGAGAAACAGAGAAAGAACTAACTGCATTATGCATGTTGCCAAGATGCAAGTTGATCTGTTCATAGGGTGATCTTGCATCTTGGCAATATGAATAATCATGGTCATTTCAGGCAAAGTATTCTGTGTATCAATTCCCCTACTAATACATACAACCACTGTGAACAATAATTTGAGAAAAATGACTTCCTTCAAGGTAACAACTAACTGCTCCATAAATTTTGGAAGGAATAAAACTTTATGTATCTCAGTTAATACATACTAGGGGAATATAAGTATAAAAGTAATCAGCTTATTCAAGATTGTTCCTATAGCTGGTCAGGATAGTATTATTTCAAGAATAATTTTCACACCTAACAGCACAACTCCCCCTATATTAATGGTTTACTCTTTGTGTGTTGATAACTTGTTTATCTTGAGAGCCTGAGAACTTGATGTAAAGGTCTCCTAAGCACCAAATCACTAGAGACATGAAAAATGTCATGAGAAGATGTAGGTCCTGTGTTTGTTTTTTTCTTGCATGGATTTTCAGTGGATGTAGAATTTGCAAAGGAGAGAGCCCTACCCCTCCCACCCCAATTCTCATCTTTGATGCAGTGCTTCCCAAAGTAGGCAAGGACCACCAATTTCCGAGTGACCTGGGGTATTTGTCAAAATGAAAATTCCTAGACCCCACCCCAGACATTGCCTCTACATTCCAGAATCTGAAACCTAGGAACATCCATTTAAAAAACCAAACTCCCCTTTGCACATTCAAGCTTGTGAATCTCTGCTCTATAGATGTAGAGTGTACATGCTACTCATTTTCACAAAAATAAGTGCCAAAAATGTTCAAAAAAAATCTTTTCATGGTATCTTCCTATCTTTCTTCCCAGGTAGTGCTGTGACAGTGTCTTAAGTAGGGCATGTTGATAGATGGAAAAGGACAGCAAACTTGAGATGCTGATTCAGGAAGAAGCAGATTCCAAGATGGAAGAGAAAATGTCGAGAGAAATATGCCAAGAGAAGAATCCAGGCAGAATGGTGAATGCAAAGTTAGGGTGACCAAGAGAAAGGAAGGGTGACTCAGCAAGTCTGTAGTTTCAGCTCTTGTATAGTACATTATACTTGAAAAGCTGAAGGCTTTTCTCAGGGAGAGTCAGAATGGCCTGGAGGGCTTGCTAAAGCGCTGCTGGCTGGGCCCCGCCCACTGAATGACTAATGGAGACTCTGAGGGCCGGCTGATAATTTGAGTTTCTAACAAGCCCTGTTGCGATGCTGGTACGGCAGATCTAGGGAAAATATTGGAACAAGGGAAAAACTAAGAAGAAATTTTAAAAAGTAATCAAAGACGGCCAGGTGTGGTGGCTCACGCCTGTGATCCTAGCGCTTTGGGAGGCCGAGGGGGGCAGATCATCTGAGGTCAGGGGTTTGAAGACCAACATGGAGAAACCACATCTCTACTAGAAATACGAAAACTAAGGCCGGGCGCGGTGGCTCACGCTTGTAATCCCAGCACTTTGGGAGGCCGAGGCGGGCAGATCACGAGGTCAGGAGATCGAGACCACGGTGAAACCCCATCTCTACTAAAAATACAAAAAATTAGCCAGGCGTGGTGGCAGGCGCCTGTAATCCCAGCTATTCGGGAGGCTGAGGCAGGAGAACTGTTTGAACCCAGGAGGCCAAGGTTGCAGTAAGCCGAGATCACACCATCACGCTCCAGCCTGGGGGACAAGAGTGAGACTTTGTCTCCAAAAAAAAAAAAAAAAAAAAAAAGACGGCAGAAGAGAAAAAATAGAAGGAGATATTGGAGACGCTAGTCATACCCCATTTAGACTTTGCCCACAGAGGACAATGAAAGAAGGCAGCAACCTTTTCTCTGGGCCCTCCTTGTCTAAACCAAATGCAGATCTGGCAGCCTTGTAGTACTGCAAGATCATATTCCTTGGCGTTCTTTGGAGCTAGAGCTGGTGGTGCTTCTCCTCGTGAATGCTGTGCTAACGTCCACCTAAAGCGGAAAGAAGACAGTTCTTTAGGATAGCTAGGGCTGATTTGATGTGAGAAAAAGAAATGATGGTGTGACAAGGAATGCGTTTATGCAGCCTTTTCACAGAAAAAAAGTATAAATTATAATTAAATATTTTTAAACCTTCATTTTTAAAAAATTGCAAGAGTAATACAAGTTTATTGCAAATAATTTAGATAAGTAAATTATGCAAAAGTAAAACAACAGCTCAGTGTGTTGTATAACTTTTATTGAGCTCTAATTTACCTGTCATAAAATTAACCCATTTAAAGTGTACACTTAACTGGTTTTTAGTATATTTGATATTTGAGAGTAATGCAACCATTGTCGTTACCTAATTTTAGGACATTCTTATCACCCCAGGAAGTAACATGTACCTCATTAGCAGTCATTCCCCGTTTACCCCTCCTCCTCGCCCCTGGCTACTGCTAATCTACTTTCTCTACGAAATTGCCTATTCTGGACATTTTAGATAGCTGGAACCCTACAATATATGGCCTTTTGTGCCTGGCTTATTTCACTTATCATAGTATTTTTAAGATTCATCCTTGTTTTGGCATGACTTTCATTCCTTTTTATGGCTGAACAATATTCCATTGAATAGATATACTACAGTTTGTTTGTCTATTCATCCATTGATAGACACTTGGGTTGTCTTCCACTTCTTGGTTGTTGTGAATAATGCTGTTGTGAATATTTGATATGGTTTGGATTTGTGTCCCCACCCAAATCTCATGTCAAATTGTGATCCCCAATGTGGGAGAAGGGGCCTGGTGGGTGGGAGGTGATTGGATCATAAGGGCAGACTTCCCTCTTGTTGTTGTTGTGATAGTGAGTGAGTTTCCACGAGATCTGGTTGTTAAAAGTGTGTAGCACTTCCGCCTTCACTCTGTCTCTCCTGCTCCACCATGTGAAGATTGTGCCTGCTTCCCCTTTGCCGTCTGCCATGATGATAAGTTTCCTGAGGCCTCCCCCAGCCTGTGGAACAGTAAGCCAATTAAACCTCCTTTCTTTAGAAATTACCCAGTCTCAGGTAGTTCTTTTTTTTTTTTTTTTTTTTTTTAACGGAGTCTCACTCTGTCACCAGCCTGTAATGCAGTGGCGCAATCTCGGCTCACTGCAACCTCTGCCTCCCGGGTTCAAGTGATTCTCCTGCCTCAGCCTCCCGAGTAGCTGGGACTACAGGCATGCGCTACCACGCCCAGCTAATTTTTTTTTTGTATTTTTAGTAGATGTGGGGTTTCACCATGTTGGCCAGGATGGTCTTGATCTCTTGACCTCGTGATCCACCTGCCTTGGTCTCCCAAAGTGTTGGGGTTACAGGTATAAGCCACTGCACCTGGCCTCAGGTAGTTCTCTATAGCAATGAGAGAACAGACTAATGCAACATTCATGTACAAGTTTTTTTGTATGAACACATGTTTTCAATTCACTAGGTATATACCTACAGTAGATTGCTAGGTTATATGGTAACTTTATGTGTAATGTTTTTGTTTTTGTTTTGAGATGGAGTCTCGCTCTGTTGCCCAGGCTGGAGTGCAGTGGCCTGATTTCAGCTCACTGCAGTCTCCACCTCCCGAGTTCAAGCGATTCTCCTGCCTCAGGCTCTAAAGTAGCTGGGACTGTAGGTGCGCACCACAATGCCCCACTAATTTTTTTTGTATTTTTAGTAGAGATGGGGTTTCATCATGTTGACCACACTGGCCTCAATCTCCTGACCTCGTGATCCGCCCACTTCAGCCTCCCAAAGTCCTGGGATTACAGGTGTGAGCCGCTGTGCCTGGCCTACATGTAATGTTTTGGGCAACTGCCTAAGTGTTTTCCAAAGTGGATGCACCATATTCAGCTTTGTATGAGGTTTCAATTTCTTTACATCCTCATCAAACACTTGTTATTAGCCATGTTTGTTTGTTTGTTTGTTTTTTGTTTTTGAGACGGAGTCTCGCTCTATCGCCCAGGCTGGAGTGCAATGGCACAATCTCAGCTCACTGCAACCTCCGCCTCCCAGGTTCAAGCTATTCTTCCACCCCAGGCTCCCAAGTAGCTGGATTACAGGCACCTGCCATCATGCCCAGCTAATTTTTGCATTTTTTGTAGAGACAGGGTTTCACCATGTTGACCAGGCTGGTCTTGAACTCCTGACCTCAGGTGATCTGCCCACCTTGGCCCCCCAAAGTGCTGGGATTACAGGTGTGAGCCACCACGCCCCACCCTTAGCCATGTTTTTGATTATAGCTGTTCTAGTGAATGTGTCTCAGTGAGAAGCAGTACCTTATTGGGGCTTTATTTGCATAACTGGTTGTCTTTAAACAAGGATTAGATTATTCTACTCTTTGTGGGATTTACATATGATTTTGCCAGAAAGTGGGGGAAATGGAATCATATGTCAAGGGCTCTTTTGCCTTTATGATTAGGACCGTCACAGCCCTAGTGTCTACATTGCCAGGCAATGCTATGAAGCACTCAGCTGACGAGGCCTTGGGAAGAAAGTATTGGAAGACTAATACTGGCAGTGAGTGGACACTCAGGCATGTCTGTTGACTGGGATTTGATGATGATTAAACTTAGGCAAGGTCGATTTTTATGTACCGGAAATGTTTGATTTTAGCATTTGGAAGACTTCTCAGCCCCTCATTACTTCTGCAACAAGAACTTAGCACCTTGTGCATGCCAGGCACTGTCTGTGTTTATTCACATGTTGAATAAGACATAATCCTATGCCCTCTAGAAAATTAGTATTAAGAAGAGTAGTCAAATATATAAAGAGATACAATTTAATGTGGTATACTTCAGTGAGATACTACTACAGTCACCAAAATGGCTAAAAGTTAAAAACTGAAATGGGCCGGACACATTGGCTTATGCCTGTAATCCCAGCACTTTGAGAGGCCAGTGCGGGCAGATGGCCTGAGCTCAGGAGTTAAAGACCAGCTTGGGCAGCATGGCGAAACCCTATCTCTACAACAACTACAAAAATTACCTGGGCATGGTGGCACATGCCTGTAGTCTCAGCTTCTTGGGGGGCTGAGGAGAGAGGATCTCTTGAGCCTGGGAGGTTAAGGCTGCAGTGAGCCACGTTCATGCCACTGCACTCCAGCCAGGGTGACAAAGCAAGACCCTGTCTTAAAAACAAAAGAAAACAAAACAAAAACAAAGCAAAATCTGAAATAAACAAGGAATGGCAAGAATGTAGAGCAACTGGAATTTCCACGCACCGTGGATGGGAGTATAAATTGGCCCAGACAGCCGTGCGCGGTGGCTCACGCCTGTAATCCTAGAACTTTGGGAGGCTGAGTCGGGTGGATCGCCTGAGCTCAGGAGTTTGAGACCAGCCTGGGCAACATGGCATAACCCGTCTCTACTAAAATACAAAAAATTAGCCGGGCATGGTGGCGTGCATCTGTAATCCCAGTTACTTGGGAGCCTGAGACAAGAGAATCACTTGAACCTGGGAGGTGGAGGTTGCAGTGAGCCAAGATCGTGCCACCGCACTCCAGCCTGGGTGACAAAGTGAGACTCTGTCTCAAAAAAATAAAAAATAAAAAATATAAATATATAAATAGGCCCAGCCATTTTAGAACAATATTTGTCAGTATCTCCGAAAGCTGAGTATTCACATACCGTATAACTCAGAAATTCCGTTTTAGGCATATACTAATAGAAAAGCATAGATATGGTCATTGAGAGACATATACAAGCATGGTCATGGCAGCATTGTCTTAGTAACCAAAAACGGAAACAACCCAAATTTCTATCAATAGTAGAAAAAGATAAATATATGGTATATTTATTTAATACATATAGCAGTGAAAATGAACAAACCACTGCTACTAGCAACAACATGGATAAATTCAACACACATAATGTTGAATCAAAGAAACTAGACACAAAAGTATGGAACAATAAAAACAAACTAATCTATGGTACAAGAAATCAGAACAGTAATTACCTTTGTCATTAGGTAATGACTGGGATGTAGCACAAGAGAGGCTTTTGAGGTCCTGGCAATATTCTCTTTATTTTTTTATTTAATTATTTATTTTTGAGACAGGGTCTCACTCTGTCACCCAGGCTGGAGTGCAGTGGTGCGATCATGGCTCACTGCAGCCTAGACCTCTCCGGGCTCAGGTGATCCTCCCACCTCAGCTTCCCAAGTAGCTGGGACCACAGGCGTGCACCACCATGCCCTGCTAATTTTTGTTTGTTTGTTTATTTGTTTGTTTTTTGAAATGGAGTTTCACTCTTGTTGCCCAGGCTGGAGTGCAATGGCACAATCTTGGCTCACTGCAACCTCTGCCTCCCGGGTTCAAGCGATTCTCCTGCGTCAGCCTCCCAAGTAGCTGGGATTACAGCCGCCACCACGCCAGGCTAATTTTTTGTATTTTTAGTAGAGACAGGGTTTCACCATGTTGGTCAGGCTGGTCTCGAACTCCTGGACTCAAGCTATCCACCCACCTCAGCCTCCCAAAGTGCCAGGATTACAGGTGTGAGATATTGTGCCTGGCCAATATTCTATCTCTTTTTCAGAGTGATAGTTACATAGCTGTGTTCACTTTGTAAAGTTCATTGAGCCATATGCCTACAGTTTGCACACTCCTGTAGGTATGTTATACTTCAATATAAATGTCTACTTAAGATATTTTCTTTTTTATGGCTAAAATATGGGCAAACCAGAAGGCTGTAGAAGGACAGAGGTGACGCATAAGTGGAGTAACTCTTTATGGGCAGGAATCAGAAAAGGCTCTCTGGAAATGTTGCCAGAGCTGAATTTTGAAAGATAATTTTTTTTTTTTTTTTGAGATGAAGTTTCACTCTTGTTGCCCAGGCTGGAGTTCAATGGCGTGATCTCGGCTCACTGCAACCTCCGCCTCCCAGGTTCAAGCGATTCTCCTGCCTCAGCCTCCCAAGTAGCTGGGATTACAGGCATGTGCCACCATGCCCGGCTAAGTTTTGTATTTTTAGTAGAGATGGGGTTTCTCCATGTTGGTCAGGCTGGTCTCGAACTCCCAACCTCAGGAGATCCACCCACCTCAGACTCCCAAAGTGCTGGGATTACAGGGGTGAGCCACTGCACCTGGCAAAAGATAATTTTTACAAGAAACAAAAGTGGGTAAAGGAAAGAGGAAAAGCATTGCAGGCAGAGGGAACAGCATGCTCAATAGCATATGAAAGCATAAAATCATATTGTGTGGATTAGGGATCACAAGTGTTTCTTTTTTTTTTTGAGACGGAGTCTTGCTCTGTCGCCCAGGCTGGAGTGCAGTGGCGCCATCACGGCTCACTGCAAGCTCCGCCTCCCGGGTTCACGCCATTCTCCTGCCTCAACTTCTCCGAGTAGCTGGGACTACAGGCGCCTGCCACCACGCCCGGCTAATTTTTTGTATTTTTAGTAGAGACAGTGTTGCACCATGGTCTCGATCTCCTGACCTAGTGATCGGCCCGCCTCGGCCTCCCAAAGTGCTGGGATTACAAGCGTGAGCCACCGCGCCCGGCCACAAATGTGTCTATATTATGGGAGTATTAGTTGGGAAGGGATGGCAGGGAGAGAGCTGCAGATAATAAGACTAGCCAGGTAAGCTATGACCAGGTCATGAAAACTTTTATCCTAGTTACACCGCTTGAACTTGAACTATAGATCTTAGCCTTCTTATGGAAATACATTCCCCTGAAGTTCTGATTAAAATTATGGACCATCTCATTGGAAAAATGCACACGTAAATTCCTACATATAATTCAGTTCTTCTGATGCCCATCTGTTGATTCCTGATTCCTGGTTCATAGATGTCAGATTTAGAATCCTATCTTTTCTTTTTCTTTTCTTTTCTTTTCATTTCTTTTTTTTTTTTTTTTTGAGATAGTCACGCTCTGTTGCTCAGGCTGGAGTGCAGTAGTGTGATCTTGGCTCACTGCAACCTTTGCCTTCCAGGTTCATGAGATCCTCCTGCCTCAGCCTCCTGAGTAGCTGAGACTACAGGCGCTTGCCACCACGCCTGGCTAGTTTTTCGTATTTTTAGTAGAGACGGGGTTTCACCGTGTTAGCCAGGATGGTCTCGAACTCCTGACCTGGTGATCCGCCCACCCCGGCCTCCCAAAGTGCTGGAATTACAGGCGTGAGCCACCGTGCCCGGCCTAGAATCCTATCTTTTCAATAGACAATTGGAATTAATTAAAAGAGATTTAAGAAGAACAGAGGCAGGATCATATTTACATTTTAGAAATAACAATGGATTCAATATGGAGGTTAGATCGGAAGCCGAGTAAAGGTAACCTGTAGGAACTGATTAAAATGGTAAAAGAATGGATGAGACATTTAACTAAGACACTGTCCCAGCTTAATTCTAAGGATATTAATAGATCAAGTCACCAAGGATTGGTGGCTGATTAGATGTGAGAAGAAGGTGGCTTCTGGGATTCTCCTGTTTCCAACTTGAGATAGTGGTCAGGCCGCCTACCAAAGATAGGAACTAGAGTGTTAGGGACATTTTGGTTAAAAATGAACTGAGGTGGGCCAGGCACGGTGGATCACGTCTGTAATTCCAGCACTTTGGGAGGCCGAGGCGTGCAGATCACAAGGTCAGGAGATCAAGACCATCCTGGCTAACACGGTGAAACCCCATCTCTACTAAAAACACAAAAAATTAGCCCGGCGTGGTGGCGGGCGCCTGTAGTCCCAGCTATTTGGGAGGCTGAGGCAGGAGAATCACTTGAACCCGGGAGGCGGAGGTTGCAGTGAGCCGAGATCGTGCCATTGCACTCCAGCCTAGGCTACAGAGCAAGACTCCATCTCAAAAAAAAAAAGAACTGAGGGAAGATGCTTCTTGGAAAGAAGTAGACCACACCCTAACGCCAAAGGTTTTAAGTGCATTCTGACTGGTGTTGCAGCCCATACTGCTGGTCTCCTGTGGAACTATATGCATTGAGCCTGGCAGATTGCTGGAGTAGACTTGGGCAGAAAAATCAATTTACATGCACTAAATCACAAAGCCATTAAGGCTTTGCCTTGGGGAATAAAAGCTGATTCTGACACCTACCAGCACTTCTTATCCCTGTGTATAAGCTAGAAGAGCTATGCAAGGGAAGAGACTGAACACCATGGCATTGAGCCACCGTAGCTGAATGCAACACTTTGAAAGAAATATATATATATATTTTCCTAGTTCTAGAATTGAAACACTGTTGGGCCCCTAGATAATCAAAATACTTTCTTTCATTGAATAAGGATTACCCTGGGCTATTTGGTAGACATCTGTGCCTAGCCACAGCATATCATAAACCCAATGGATAAGGACTACAGGAGGATGGAAGAACACATAGAATGGGGTAGTTTACTGACAGTCACAGCAGGCAAAAAGAATATGAGCAAATTTCCCAGTTCCACTTATCAAGACAATCTGTACCTTTGGAATCTAAAGTTACCACACAAGGGAGACAAGTTGAAGGCTCCAAGTCATCTGATTTGAACATTGAAAGGAATGTGACCTCATTTTGAACCCCAGGAGAATGAAAAAGGATATATTGGTCTAATCAGATTTGCATTTTTAAAAGATAACTCTGGCTGCTTTACAAAAAATAGATTGGAGAGAGGCAAATATGGATGCAAGAATACAAGAGGCCACCATAATCATAGGGGCGATGGTGGCTTGAGCAAAGTACTGGCAGGGCATATGGAGAGATTTTAATGGATTTAATATGCATTACATATATTTTAGAGGTAGAATAAATAGAACATGGTAATTGATCAAATATGAGAGGGCAGTAAGGGAGAGAGAGGAGTCACAGACGACTCTTAGCTTTCTAGATTCATGCATCTGGGTGGATGGTTAGAATGATCGCAGTAGAAGGACCAGAGGGCAGCTAAGAGATGGGAAGTTCAATTTTATTTATTTATTTAGTTAGTTTATTTTGAGAAGGAGTTTCGCTCTTTTTGCCCAGACTGGAGTGCGATGGCGCCATCCTGGCTCACTGCAACCTTTGCCTCCCAGGGTTCAAGGGATTCTCCCTCCTTCAGCCTCCTGAGTAGCTGGGATTACAGGCACTCGCCACCACGCCAAGCTAATTTTTTGTAGTTTTAGTAGAGATGGGGTTTCACCATGTATGCCAGGCTGGTCTCGAACTCCTGACCTCAGGTGATCCTACCTGCCTTGGCCTCCCAAAGTGCTGGGATTATAGGCGTGAGCCACCGCATCTGGCCAGGAAGTTCAATTGTATACATGTTAAGTTTGCAGGGGTTGTGAGACAGCCAAATGAATGTGCTAAGCAGACGTTTAAGTCCAGCCTGAAGTTCAGAGAAGTCTTGGATTCAATGTGGAATTCATTCACATATTGATAGTCATTGAAGCCATGACGTGAGAATAGTGAGATCTATTGAGATATCAAAGCGAAGAGGACTGAGGGCAATACCAACATTTTAAAGGTTATATGGATGGGGAAAGTCAGTCTAGGAAACTGAGAAGTAGAGGGAAAAATATCAAGAGTATGGCATCACAGAAATCAAAGGAAGAGAGTATTTTAAAGAGTTGACTATGTTAAATGATTCTGAATAGTCAAGATGGAGACTGGAAAATTTGCCGAGTTTTGCCAGGGTGGGCTACACTAAAAATATTTAACAACTGATATGGCTTGAATACCAACCAATCAGAATGAACATTAGCCTGATATGGGACAGGATGAGGTGGGCCTGCAGTGGGTGGCATTAGCTCTTTAGTTGCTAGATGATGGGAAGCTGTGGAGGAAGGTCTGAGGCAGTGACCAGAGAGGAGGTACTGAGGGGACTTGGGGTGGCAGCTCTTCTTAAAACTGGCAGAAAAGTATTTCAATAATTTAACAGGAAGTACAGGTATACTTGTGACATGACTGAATGTTTTCCATGTTTTTAGCAGCAAGAGATCATTGGGAACCCCGGTGAGAGATCATTCAGTGGAACGGCAGGAACCAAAGCCAGGTTCCAGTAGGCTGGGGAGGTGATTAGAGAGTAGAGAGAATGAATGTAGATAACTCTTCCAAGACGTTTGGCTTTGGGACGGACAGGGTGATGGCTGGAGGCAGAGGTAGGGGAAGTTATTTATTTGTTTTAGTATGTTGATGGAGACTTGAGCATGCATAAATGGTAAGCACAGACAGAGGGCTCAGCCACAGTTAGAAGGCGGGAACCCTCTTTAGTATGAATGGACCTGAAGAAAATAATTTACAGGCATTTATAGGTATGGTGGTTGGAAATTGAAGGAATTCCTGCACAATAGATTCTTTTTTTTGCCCACTGTGAACTAAGAGGTGAAAGGTATTTCATGGGAATGAGAGGGTTATGTAAAGAATCAGAAGTTTCGTAAAAGTAAGCAGGTAAGTGGGTCAAGGCCTGAGAATTTACATGACAAATTCCCAGGTAATGTTGGATGCTGCTGGTCCAGGTACCGCACATTCAGAGAAAAGTACAAGGACAGCATATGGTTAAAAGTGTAGGGTTGGCTGGGCACGGTGGCTCAGGCCTGTAATCCCAGCACTTTGGGAGGCCGAGGCAGGCATATCACCTGAGGTTGGGAGTTTGAGACCAGCCTAGACAACTTGGTGAAACCCCATCTCTACTAAAAATACACAAAGTATCCAGGTGTGGTGGTGCGTGCCCATAGTTCCAGCTACTCGGGAGGCTGAGGCAGGAGAATCGCTTGAACCCGGGAGGCGAAGGTTACAATGAGCCGAGATCGTGCCATTGCACTCCAGCCTGGGAGACAGGCGAAACTCCATCTCAAAAAAAAAAAAGTGTAGGGTTACCTCCCTAGCCCACACCTTCAGCTTCCAGCTGAACCACACCCAAGTTCTGTTCACTGTGTCTCAGCTCCATCCATGCCTCCCCCACAGGCTATTTCCTGCATAGTAGCTAGAGTGTTCTTTTCAAAGGAAAGTCAGACCATTTCAATCAGCTGATTAAAACTATTCAGTGGCTTTCCAGAGCCCATGGAAAGAAGTCCCAAGTGTAAAGTACAAGTCCTCGAGTTTGAAGGCCCAAGAACCAGGAGCTCTGATGTCCAAAGGCAGGAGAGATGGATGTCCTAGCTCAAAATGAGAGAGAATGGGCCGAGCACGGTGGCTCACGCCTGTAATCCCAGCACTTTGGGAGGCCAAGGCAGGCGGATCACCGGAGGTGGGGAGTTTGAGACCAGCCTGACCAACATGGCGAAACCCTATCTCTACTAAAAGTACAAAATTAGCCAGGCATGGTAGGCACATGCTTGTAATCCCAGCTACTTGGGCGGCTGAGGCAGGAGAATGGCTTGAACCTGGGAGGCAGAGGTTGCGGTGAGCCGAGATCGCGCCATTGCACTCCAGCCTGGGAAACAAGAGCAAAACTCTGTCCCAAAGGAAAAAAAGAGAGAGAGAGAGAGAGAATGAATAATTTGCTCTTCCTCCTCCTTAAAAAATTTTCAAAAAATTAAAATTTTTTTTTCACGTAGAAATGGGGTCTTGCTATGTTGCCCAGCCTGGTCTCAAATTTCTGGCCTCAAGCAATCCTCCCACCTTGGCCTCCCAAAGTGCTGGGATTACAGGTGTAAACCACTACATCCAGCACTTCCTCCACCTTGTTTTTCTATTTGGGCCCTCAAGAGATTGATTGATGCTGATCCACATTGGTGAGGGCTGATCTTCTTTACTCAGTCTCTGATTCAAATGCTAATCTCCTCTGGGAACATCCTCACAGACACACCCAGAAATAATGCTTTATCAACTATCTGGGCATCCCTTAGCCCAGTGAAGTTAACATATAAAATTAACCATCATGGGGCATGAGCCTCAAAAGAGTAGGAGCTTTTACAAGAGAGTAGAGAAGAAGTAATGATCTAGAAATAGTGATGAGGAGAGAGGACAAGAACCTGTCCTGTAGTGAATAGTTGCGAGCACAGACTTAGTATCACAGAAGGCTGCTGCAGAAGAGATCAGGCTTTAAGCCTGGGCATGGTGGCTAATGCCTGTAATCCCAACACTTTGGGAGGCCAAGGTGGGCAGATCAATTGTGTTTAGGAGTTTGGGACCAGCCTGGGAAACAGAGCAAGTCCTCATCTCTACTAAAAAAGTTTCAAAAATTAGCGGAGCATGGTGGTGCATGCCTGTAGTCCTAGCTACTTAGAAGGCTGAGGTGGGAGGATGGCTCGAGCCTAGAAGATTGAGGCTGCAGTGAGCCATGATCGAGCCACTGTACTCCATCCAGCCTGAGTGATAGAGGGAGACCCTATCTAAAAAGAGAGAGAGAGAGATCAGGTTTTAATTAATGGAATGAAGTATGGAGAACGTTCCCAGAAGAGATGTGTAAGACACAGAGAAATTTGTTGATCACAGAGCAGGTGCTTCAGAGGCTACACTGGAGAGCTGGGAGTGGGCGGGTACATTCCAACAGTGGGGAACTGAGTCAGGAACAAGGAAATATGATGGTGTAGTTGCACTCATTCTCAAACTTTAATATGTATCAGAATCACAAAGAGGGCTTGTGAAGACACGGAGCACTAGGCCCCAGCTCCAGAATTTCTGATTGAGTAGATTTGGGGCTGGCCTGAGAACATGCATTACAGGTTCTCAAGTGAAATGGATGCTGCTGGTCCAAGGGCCACGCTTTCAGACCATTGATGTAATGGAAGACCAGTGACAAAAGTGGCAATAGAAACAGTGATGAAAGGCCAGAGTGGATCACTCTTAACCATCTCCTGAAGGATGTCAGGCTCTAGCCTAATGGACAGAGGGTTTGGCTCCATTCATTGCAGGTGGTAGCAACTTGACATCTGTGGCCTCAGTCCATTAAGTTGAGGCAATAGTGAGGGTTTGGTCTTAATTTCAATAGTGTCAGCTTAGTCCCAGATAATATGCCATGGGCTCCAGAAATCTGCTGCTATGGAGTAACTATGACACATCTGCTTCAGGGGCCTAACACAAAGCAGTGGTATCTTGTGAATTGGAGGATATTTATACTGAGTCCAGTGGAATCAGAGACCAGATTAAAGCTGCATCCTGGTAGGATTGTTGGTGCTTGGATTTTGAAGTCTCAGCAGTGATATAATCAGATGTCTGGCTCCGCCGACAAGCAGCAGTGGTGCTTGAAGCAATCAAGGGCTGCCAGGTAATAGATAACTTGATCAGAACCCAGAACTGCCAATAACTCTTAGGTCTCGGACTTCACATGCTGGATCATAAAAAAGAAGTCACAACTATGCCAGTACACCTCATCTTGATGCTCAAAGACCTTACTGGATTGACTAGCAGGGATTCCAATCATTTCCAGTCTTTTCTCTGAAAGTATTTGGAAAGGGGTTGTAGAAATGAAATTCGGGATGCTCTTACAAGAATAATCTCATTGACACTTGGCTTGAATTCTGGGAAAGCTCCAAACCCTGACTTACTTGATTTGAAGGTGGTATGGTATCACTCAGGTTTCCCTCTTTCCTAACATTTGTGAAATTCCCAGGGAAAATTATACATGCCCATGAATCACTCGTGGCCATCGTTTGCTGCTAGCCTGCTAGTAGAGGGACAAGTCATGTGTGCCCTTTCAGGAAGAAACACAAATGGGAGTCAGGATCATGCTGGAGGTTCAATCCTAACAGACTGTTAGAACTGCAGTAGGGAAAGGGGTAGCATTTGGAGTCAGAGAGCAGCCAACTCTCTGAGGACTGCAGGTGGAATCTTCCTCTGGCACCAATGTCCTAGAGGGGTACAAAGAACTCTACAAGGTCTTCTGAGGAGGCTAATGAGCCAAAGTTGACACTAACTTAACCTATTAGTCCTCATGAAGAGAGTAAAACTTGGGATAATTCTCCCTGCACTCATTTTGTGCGCACATTAATTTAAAAAAAAAAATAGATACGTGGTCTTGCCATGTTGCCCAGGCTGGTCTTGAACTCCTGGGCTCAGGCAGTCCTCCTGCCTTGGCTTCCCAAAGTACTGGGATTACAGGCATGAGTCACTGTACCCAGTCCGCATGTTAAATGTTTTTAAAAAAGAAAAGAACAGGCTGGGTGCGGTAGCTCATGCCTGTAATCCCAGCACTTTGGGAGGCCAAGGTGGGTAGATCACCTGAGATCAGGAGTTTGAGATCAGCCTGGCCAACATGGTGAAACCCCATCTCTACTAAAAATACAAAAAATTAGCCTGCCGTGGTGGCAGGCGCCTGTAATCTCAGCTGGTCGGGAGGCTGAGGCAGGAGAATTGCTTGAACCCAGGGGGTGGAGGTTGCAGTGAGCCAAGATGGTGCCATTGCACTCCAGCCTGGGTTACAGAGCAAGACTCTGTCAAAAAAAAAAAAAAAACAAAAGGAAAAGAACAAAACCAACTTCACTTCTGTTACTTCTCAAGATAAGACTAGATTTTTATTGGGCCCTCCCCTTTAATTGGCTATGGAAAAACAGTGGGGCCACTCACAAATACCTGTGTGTAACCTTGCTCGGGGCTAGTGCAGGGCAAGCCCTTACAGAGCCAGGGACCTACCAGGACATGAAATATCTACCTCGTGAGTCTTAGAAGGTCTAAAAGTATAGTACTATGTACCCTCTGGGCATGCTCAAGTTAACTGGAAATTAGGGCAAGTAAGCAGAGCTTGGCAACAGAATTTGAATATGCTCCCAGAGGTTCTCCACTGTGGAGTTTAGGGGATTGGGCATCCATTCATTTAAATAAATATTTATAGGCACAATCAGAATCACCAGGAGCACTTTTTTCCCCCAAAACACACATGTCTTTATAAGCTTGCTTTGCACAGTCCTTCAGAGGCTGTTTATTTCTTCCCACACACTATGGCTGAAATTTAAGTAATATAAAAAAGATGAATGATGGTACCCGTGTAGGATTACATGTCAAAATGGATTGTTATTCTCAAGTCTCAGGCAACTACTCTGATAAAACGTCCTTAATAGATTCTCTGCAGAAATCATTAATAAAGCAATTGCTAATTTTAGAGAAAAAAAGAAATAAACCCAGTAAGGTCAAGTACTTTCTTATAATAATTATGGCCACCATTTACTGACCACCTACTCTGTGCCAAGCACATCTTTTATGTTTTCTTTTCTATTCTATTCTATTCTTTTTTTTTTTTTTTTTGACAGAGTCTCACTCTGTCACCCAGGTTGGAGTACACTGATGTGATCTTGGCTCACTGCAGCCTCGACCTCCTGGGCCCAAGCAGTCCTCCCACTTCAGCCACTTAAGTAGCTGGGACCACAGGCGTGCCACCATGCCCGGCTAATTTTTTGTGTTTTTTGTAGAGACGAGGTCTTGCTATGTTGCCTAGGCTGAGCTTGAACTTCTGAACTCAAGTGATTCACCTGCCTCGGTCTCCCAAAGTGCTGGGATTACAAGCGTGAGCCACCATGCACGGCTTATACGTTTTTATTTAATCTGTACAATGACCCGGTGAGGCAGGTTACTCTCTGCATTTTACCAATAAGAGAACATGGAGACTTGGAGA
The DNA here is from genome assembly GCF_028878055.3 of Symphalangus syndactylus. Lineage (NCBI taxonomy): Eukaryota > Metazoa > Chordata > Mammalia > Primates > Hylobatidae > Symphalangus > Symphalangus syndactylus. The sequence goes on from NC_072428.2 coordinate 22,267,744, forward strand.
ATTTACATGTTCAGCTTAGTTTACATGATCTAGAGCTACAGTTTAGATCAGAGTGAACTGAGGCTTTGTCTGATGTTGGGCCTAAAATTTAGAGGGACAAGAAAACAATTATTTAAAAATACTGCATTTTAAAGTGGCTTCCTCCTTTAGGAAATAGTTTCCACCTTTATATCCCTACCTCTGGCTTTGGTGGCAAGCTTTCCTGTATACTGGGACACCGCCCTTTGGCAACCTACCGAGATCTGACTATGTGAGAACCCTCACTGCCTTTCCATTTCTGCTTTAAGATAAATGTTATGCTCTTTGTCATGGTGCTGGATTTGAGCCCAGCTGAATGTTGGTTTTTTTTTTCTTTTCTTTTTTGAGACGGAGTCTAGCTCTGTCACCCGGGCTGGAGTGCAGTGGCACAATCTCAGCTCACTGCAACCTCCACCTCCCAGGTTCAAGTGATTCTCCTGTCTCAACCTCCCAAGCAGCTGGGATTACAGGTGCCCACCACCACGCTCAGCTAGTTTTTGTATTTTTAGTAGAGATAGGGGTTTCACTGTGTTGGCCAGGCTGGTCTCGAACTCCTGACCTCATGATCCACCCGCCTCGGCCTCCCAAAGTGCTGGGATTACAAGTGTGAGCCACCGCGCCCGGCCCTGAATGTTGGTCTTTAAAGACCAAACAAACTATCTTTTCCTCCTCTTCCTTTTTTTCCTCTTCCCCCTCCTTTTAAAAATTAAACTTCTGCTACTTCTTATAGAAAACAAATCTCATCTAACATAGAAACTTCACTTAGAGCCAAAAGCCTTCTAGAACTTGGGGCCTTAACACAGCTTGGCTTTCAAAGCTTTGGAGCTGGAAGCCAGACTGAAGTGCCTGAGCCTGGAGTTTGCTACATCTGCTCTTGGATGCTGCCAGCTCACTCAGTTGAAACCTGGGTTCTGTGAAGAGAAGTTTCTGCTCAACAATGTCACCCTGGCACTCGGCCTCTATGCCTGCTGAAACTCTGGCAGGCTACAGTCTGGACTAGGGCTGTTGGTCATTTCCTCAAGGTGCTCTAAGCCAAGATCACCCTGGATTCCCTCTGTATAGCTCCTCAGTGTCAACTCTTGAAGCCTCCCTTCAAGGGCATTGAGGCAGGACCCAGAACCTTCAGTTTCCTTTGCATGAGGCAGAAGTGAGCCCACTGGTTCAGGCTCTTCAGGCTCTTCCTATCGTCATGGGGAGTTTCTTTCTTTCTTTTTTTTTTGGTCTTTCCTATCATAAGCGCTTTGTAAGGGTCACCCAAGTCCACCCCGGCAGGTTCCATTAACTTTCAATTTCAGACGACAAAGGTGAAAAACTTGATCTTTTCCAGAAGATTTCAACTCCAGGAAGGTATATTGAGATGACGTAAGGCCAACAGTGCTGGTGAATGTTTAACAACCGGCTCTCTGGGGGAAAGGTGTGTGCAGGTGTGTGATATTGTGAAATATGTATTTGGTCGTCATCCCTATTTTCTGGCACAGAACTCCCAAAACCTTTGTAAATAGGGGTGCTAGGGGAGTCTTTTGTTCTGCTATTTGGTCTTTGACCCCAGTTCCTGACACAGAGCTCCTAAGACATTTGCTATTTCCTGAATAATAGCAGCATCTTTCATTCGAATGAGGTGACTCTTAGTGGGGCTCCTGGATAGCCTTGGGGTGGGGGCTGGTTGCCAGGGGAACCAATCATGTGACTAGAGGACTAAAATCTTCAGGCCCACTCCCTGATCTCTGGGGAGAGGAGAGCAGAGCAGCTGAAGATTGAGCAGATCACCAACGGCAAGGCTTTAACCAGTCGTATTTACGAAATGAAGCCTCCATAAAAACCCAAAAGGGCTGGTTTTGGAAAGCTACCAGGTTGGCAAACACATCTGTGTGCCGAGAGAGCGGTGCACTGACCCTCCATGGGGACAGAAGCCCCTGAGCTTGGGACCCCGCCAGACCTCACTCTATGTGTCTCTCATCTGGCTGTTCACCTGTCTCCTTTATTATATTATTTGTTAATAAACATAAGTAAAGTGTTTCCCTGAGTTCTGTGAGTGTCTCCAGCAAATTAATTGAATCTGAGGAGGGGGCTGTTGGAACCCTGATGTATAGCTGGTCAGTCAGAAGCACAGTCACGACCTGTGATTGCAACTGGCAGCTGAAGTAAGGGCAGTTTTATGGGACGGAGCCCTCAACCTATGGGATCTGATGCTAACTCTAGGTAGACGGTGTCAGAAGTGAATTGAATTAGAGGATACCCATCTAGTGCCTGTTGGAAGATCTGCCAGGGAATTGCTTGGTGTGTGAGGAAAAAAACCCCACACATATAGTGTCAGAAATGTTGAATGACTGTATGAAAGTAGAGAGTAGGAAAAACAGTTTGTTTTTACATGCGTGTATATATATATACATGTATATTTAGCTTGCATTTTAATGTGATGAATAATACATAACTTATAAATAAGATATATAATACTTCTTATTTTGTTTTTTGTTTGTTTTGCTTGTTTGTTTGTTTTTTTTGAGACAAAGTCTTACTCTGTCCCCCAAGCTGGAATGCAATGGCACAATCTCGGCTCACTGCAACCTCTGCCTCCCAGGTTCAAGTGATTCTCGTGCCTCAGGCTCCCAAATAGCTGGGATCATAGGTGCACGCCACCATGCCCAGCTCATTTTTTGTACTTATAGTAGAGATGGGGTTTTGCCATGTTGGCCAGGCTGGTCTCAAATTCCTGGCCTCAAGTGATCTGCCCACCTAGGCATCCCAAAGTACTGGGATTACAGGCGTGAGCCACTGCACCCGTCCAATATTTTTTATTTTGAATTATATATATAGCCAATTGATTGTCACAAAATGCTTTTATTGATTTTTGCCTCTTATGTCCATGGCCAACCCATGGTTGTAACTGACAAACAAGAGTAGTTCTGGTGTGAATGTTGGTTAATGTTTTCCTTACCACTAATCAGTGAGAAGAAAATGAAGCAATAATGATGTCAGAACTTCATTTGTTTATCAATACATGAGTGACTTTTTTACTCAGTGAGATAACATATTTTGAATATTGAAAGAACATTTCTTCAATTTTATGTGCTGTTCACAATGTAATGGTCATAGACACTACACTCTTTTAAGTTTAAACTACATTATTTACATTTTCTACATCACTTTCTTAAGAATAGACAATAAATCAAACCCTGATTGGTAGCGTTTGCTGATTTCCCTGGTGTAAATATACTCCCACCACAGCCAATTGTAAGCTAACAACGAGATGTCACTGAACGAACAGTTGGGAAGAAATGTGCCATAGAACACTATTATGAAGTTTTGTACTATTACAGATAAAATAGGTATAAGTAACCTCAAGAACATAGGTACTAGCAGAATGTATTTAATAGTAAAATAATTAGAAAGCAATGCATTTTGAATATATGTGATCTTTGTTTTAATACAACTTATTTAATGGCAAGTTTATATAATTTAATTTTTAATAACTTTTATTTAACAATTGGCTTGCAAATTTCCTAAAAATTTAACAATTGATCCTAACAAGCCAGTACAAATTGGCCTCTTCAACACCACTGGGTAAATGAAACCAAAGGCAATAGGTTCAGTTTAGTGTTATTCTCAATCATCGGGATCATATACATATTTCCTGTTTCAAGTATCTGTAATGGCCATTAGTGCTATTCCTATGAAGTATTTCTAGTTCTCCACCTTATGAATGGAGAAATACGGTAACATTGTACTTTCCTGATTCTTTGGAGTTAGTGGTGGCCAAGAAGACTTGTTTTAGCCAAGGAAATGTGAGCAGAAATAGCATATGTCACTTTAGGGTGAGAGCTGAAGAACTAGGGTTTGCTTTGGCACTCTCTCCTCTACCACAGTGCCAGCAGTGCTTCATTTAGGGTCTTCTCCATTGGTGTGGGCCCCAGAGAGAGCAGGGCCTGAAGCAGACCCCCTCAGATAACCCAAAGTGAATAGGTAGTAAGAGTGATAAATCAAATTATTGTTTTCAGTCACTGGGATTTTTGGAATTGGTTTTTTGTTTTTTTTTTTTTTTTGAGATGAAGTCTCTCCTGTCTCCAGGCTGGAGTGCGATGGCACAATCTCGGCTCACTGCAACCTCCGCCTCCTGGGTTCAAGCGATTCTCCTGCCTCAGCCTCCTGAGTAGCTGGGATTACAGGCACCTGCCACCACACCCATCTAATTTTTGTATTTTTAGCAGAGACGGGGTTTCACCATGTTGGCCAGGCCGGTCTCTAACTCCTGACCTCAGGTGATCCACCCACCTCGGCCTCCCAAAGTGTTGGGATTACAGATGTGAGCCACCATGCCTGGCCGGAATTGTTTGTTACTGCAGCATGACCTCAGAGCATCCTGGCTGATAAGGTACTAATATTTAAGAGAACTGGCATATTAGAGAATCTCACAAATTAGCTTATTTTACCTGAAATATGCAATTTATTTTAGACTAATTTTAAGCTGCAGGATATAAAATAGTTTTTAACAGAATTAAACTCTTTACAAGAGAAGCTGATTTACCACATTAATGGAGTTGATTTGTTACATGTATAAGAACTACTTAAGTGCTTAAAAAGATTTTACAAGTATGAGTTGTAAGTCTGTCCTGTAAATTACTTGAAGTGCTTGCTAATGGGCGGTATTATGCAAATTTATTTCAAAATATTTAAATGTATTTAATTACTACATTTGTAAATGGTACTAGTTATTTGGGAAAATTTCATCTGGTAAACTTTAAGTAACTAAATATCCAAGAACATTACTTGATTTATAGCTAAAACAAGATTTATAAGTTAAACATAAACTTAAGAAAAAAAATTTGTTAATTTATAGGTTTTATAAATTGAATCCTAATTTAGAGCCCAAGTAACTGTGAGTAGTCCTTTTCAAGCAAAACTACCCTCTTTGATCATTTTAAAAAATTCAATTAATGGGCTGGGCATGGTGACTCATACCTGTAGTCTCAGCACTTTGGGAGGCCAAAGCAGGAGGATCACTTGAGTCCAGAAGTTCAAGACCAGCCTGGGTAACATGGCAAAACTCCATCTTTACAAAAAATTAGCCAGGCATGGTGGCACATATCTGTAGTCTCAGTAACTTGAGAGGCTGAGGTGGGAGGAACACCTGAACCCGGGGGGTTGAGGCTGCAGTGAGCCATGATCACACCACTATACTCCAGCTTGGGTGGCAGAGTGAGACCCTGTCTCAAAAAAACAAAACAAAAGCAAACAAAAAAAACAAAACAACAAGAACAACAAAAAAACCTCATTTAGTGTCCATTTTTCACATTTCAAGATACAATGAAAAGAATGCTCAACTAAAACTTGAGACCAGAATTTTATTTCTGATCTATCCAACAAGTAGTTAAGGCCCTTGAAGAAGTTTTTAAAACTTTTAGAATCATGCCAAATGAGAATGTTGGCTGGATAATCTCTCTGATTTAATTTTATGATGCCTTCTCTTTTGGTTATCTACTGTTGCATAACAAATTATCACAAAATTTGATGGCTTAGAACAACTTTTTTTTTTTTTTGAGATGGAGTCTCGCTCTGTCACCCAGGATGGAGTGTAGTGGCACCATCTTGGCTCACTGCAACCTCCACCTCCTGGGTTCAAGCGATTCTTCTGCCTCAGCCTCCCGAGTAGCTGGGACTACAGGTGTGAGCCACCATGCCCAGCTAATTTTGTATTTTGATAGAGACAGGTCGTCACCATATTGGCCAGGCTGGTCTCAAACTCCTAGACCTCGTGATCTGCCTGTCTTAACCTCCCAAAGTGCTGGGATTACAGGTGTGAGCCACCGCTCCTGGCCAGCTTAGAACAACTTTTTAAGAAATCTCACAAAAATTAGCCGGGTGTGGTGGGGCATTCCTGTAATCCCAGCTACTCAGGAGGCTGAGGTAGGAGAATCACTTGAACCTGGGAGGCAGAGGTTGCAGTGAGCTGAGATTGCGCCACTGCACTCCAGCCGGGGTGACAAAGCAAGACTCCGTCTCAAAAAAAGAAAAAAAAAAAAAATCTCACAATTCTGTGGGTTGACTGGGCTCAGCTGGATGGTTTTTCTGCCTCTTGTGATATCATCTGGAACTGTAGTCATTTGGAGGCTCAATCAGGTTAGAATGTCTGATAGGGCTCACTCACATGCTTGGCACCCTAGTAAGGATGGTTGGGATGTTGAGCTCAGCTAGAATGTTGGGAGAACTGGCCCTCTTTCTCTACAGTCTCAGAGCTTCTGTCTCCCCATGTGGTCTCTCCAACAGAGCAATCAGATTTCTTTTCATGGTGACTCAAGAGTCCTCAATGTGCAATGCAATGCAGAAACTGCCAGACTTTCTCAAGGCTTAGGCTCAGAACTGAGACAACCTCACACTTTCACTGCTTTCTATTGGTTAAAGGAAATAGTAGGGTCAGCCCAGATTAATTGTGAGAGGAGACTGCACAAGGGTGTGGCTACTAGGAGGAGGAGTTTATTTCAGTCATCTTTGGAAAATGGCTACCAAACTTTCAAATGTGAGTATTCTATGACTTAATTTCCATCTAATATCTACTTTTATCAATACTCCTTCCCTACTCTGGCAGATGAAGCATTTCACTTATATAGTGTATGATTTTCACATTTTTTAGTAGGATTAGAGTGAAATATATCTGTGCATTTGTGTATTTACATGTGCCAAAAGCAGAGTGGAAAGATATACTATAAACTTTAGTTTCATTTATTTGTGATTTTGTATTTACAAGTGATCTATTTTGTGGGGTACCAGAAGGGCTTTAAGAATAATATAAAAAGTAAAAAAGATTTAAGAATAAGATATGTAGGCTGGGTGTGGTGGCTTACACCTGTAATCCCAGCACTTTGGGAGGCCGAGGCAGGTGGATCGCCTGAGGTCAGGAGTTTGAGACCAGCCTGGCCAACGTGGTGAAACCCCATCTCTACTAAAAATACAAAAAATTAGCCAGGCATGGTGGTGGGCACCTGTAATCCCAGCTACTCAGGAGGCTGTGGTGGGAGAATTGTTTGAACCCAGGAGGCGGAGGTTGCAGTGAGCCACGGTTGCGCCATTGCACTCCAGCCTTGGCAACAAGAGTGAAACTCCATCTCAAAAAAATAAAAAATAAAAAAATAAGATATGTAAATGTGTGTGCACACATGGGTAGGTGTATATCTGCATGTTTGGTATAAAGATTTTTTCACCCAAAGGAGCTTCACTTGTTTCAGTTTCTGGAATTGCCTTTGAAGCTGACTCCTTGGTTTTGGGATGCTCACCACAATGGACATCTTATTCATTTATATACAAGGCTAATAATATTCACCAATTAATCTTGAAGAAAGCTGTACAGCTCACCTTAAGTTTGCATGCTGATGCTACACACTGAGATTTTTGTATTCTGCTTAGTAACGCAAATTGAGCTTTCCTTTAGTCAGCCTGCATGCCTTTGAAGAAGGTGAAGAAATGGCTTTCTAAAATTTTATTGATTTAGATTAGACCATTTAGCAACTATAGGGAAGCACAGTAAACTATCGTGATTGCCTTATTGCATGGTGAGGTCTGTGTTTAACTCTATGAGAATTCAAGGATGATAACTGTTCCGGCTCGGGGCAAACACTTCTATGTTGATCAAAGGGTGAATGCTAGATGTTTTTCTGACCAGTTACCCCCACAGGTCATTGCTGAGGGATGTGGTGATGGCAGCAGTGAATCACTAGTTCCTAGGACTGACTAGGTAGCTGAGTTTCAGGGGTAATGACGTGCAACAGGCCCAACAGACATCACAGAGAATGGGCACCTGTGAGATTCTAAGAACCTCAGGACAAAAAGACTTCCTGCAAGTCCAAGTCTTTTATATCTGACTATGAAGAGATATGACCTATGTTATACTCCAAACTGGTGAAATGGAATATTTCCATCCTTTTAAGACTTATGCTTTTTTATTATTATTATTATTTTTTTTTTTTGAGACGAAGTCTCGCTCTTGTTGCCCAGGCTGGAGTGCAATGGTGCGATCTTGGCTCACTGCAATATCTGCCTCCCGAGTTCAAGTGATTCTCCTGCCTTAGCTTCCTGAGTAGTTGGGATCACAGGCACCTGCCACCATGCCCGGCTAATTTTTGTAGTTTTAGTAGAGACAGGGTTTCACCATATTGGCCAGGCTGGTCTCTAACTCCTGACCTCAGGTGATCCGCCCATTTCGGCCTCCCAAAGTGCTGGGATTACAGGTGTGAACCACCACACCTGGCCTAAAATTGCTTTATTTAAATAAAGCACCAATCGAATTCCATTTGCAATGGTGTAGTGTGTATATCTCTGTAATTAACAATACCAAGTAGATAGATAGGCTTTCTTCACATTTTAAAACATTATTTATTTTGAAATTATTAAAGAGTCACAGGAAATTGCAAAAATAGTACAGAGAGATTCCTTGTGTTCTTTATTCTTTGTTTGTTTCCCATGTACCCTTTACTCAGTTTATCCCATGGTAACATCTTACATAACTATATTGGTATTTTTCAAATTTTCTGTAAGATTTTATAATAGAAAAAGAAAGTCTTTTTCCAGTTATTGAAGGTTTTTGTTTTAATCTTTTGTTCTGAATTAGGTCTCTATCCTTGCTATACATACTTCATCTAATCTAACTCTCTGCGTGTCACCAGGGGTGATATTAAAGATATTTAAAGATATTGAAAAATTAGTTCTGCTTTAAGTATGTCCAGTTGGAATACAGCCTGGTCCCAAGAACTAAAACAGAGCCCTGGGCGTTCATGCTTCAGCTCTTTAGTCTCTAGATCATGAAGATATCCGGGAAAGGCAGGTAGGGAAAGTGGCTCTTGATCAATAGTATGGACATATTGCAGCATCTGGACCATCATGCAGCTGTGCTGGAGAGCACCAGCTCATATCAGCCCATATTTTCCTGTAATGCATTCATCACATTGCTTTGTATTCATTGGATTATCCTTATTTGCCTCCTAAATATATTATCAGCTCTTTGAAAGCAAAGGCATATGCTTAATTTAACTCAAGAGCTCAGCATTGTGCCTTACTCAATATGTGACAAATTATTATTATTATTATTATTTTGAGACAGAGTCTCGCTCTGTCGCCCAGGCTGGAGTTCAGTGGCACAATCGCGACTCACTGCAACCTCAGCCTCTTGGGTTCAAGTGATTCTCCTACCTCAGCCTCCTGAGTAGCTGGGATTACAGGCACGTGCCACCACGCCCAGCTAATTTTTGTATTTTTAGTAGAGACAGGGTTTCACCATGTTGGCCAGGCTGGTCTTGAACTCCTGACCTCGTGGTCCGCCGGCCTTGGCCTCCCAAAGTGCTGGGATGACAGGCGTGAGCCATGGCACCCAGCCGTGACAAATTATTAATACATAAATGAAATGTAAGTTCTAGTCCTGGGCCTGTCCTTAAACTAGCTGCGTGACCCTAGGTAGGTAACTCACTCTACTCTCAGGATCCTCTCCTGGAACACAAGATTCTTAAAATTTTTGGTCCCTTTGAGCTCTAAAGCTTCATAAGGAGTTTGCAAGAGTTTCAGGAATTGCAATACTAATGGAAAAACTAGTGATAAAATAAGAAAATTAAATCTTGGCAAATATCTGAGTGTCTATTATATGCAAAATACATAATTTTTAAAAGTCTGGGGGGAAAGAAAAATGACTAAACAATCTTGCTTATGAAGAAATCAGTCTAGTGAAGACCATCTTCTATAATACTGTGATACAAGAGAGAATGAAATAAGTGCTATTGGTGCTATAATATTATAATAAGGGCTATAATAGTCACACGAATAAGGCATTTCAGAAGTACATAGGAGCAATGCACTTTACTTGCCATCTAATTGTCACAACTCTGTGACATTTGTAACCAATTTCTTCCTCAAATTCCATGATTTAACTAATAAAGATTGATAATATGGTATTGAGTGAATAAATAATATTTTAAGGCCGTCGTTATTCGTGGCACATGGTAAGTTATCTTTAAATATTATTACAGTAGCTGCATCCTTTGAGCTGCTATTATCAACAGTTTGATAATATTTATGTGCATTGGATTAAGAAATTTAAACATATCTCAGTAAATTTTCACCACAATCCCACAAAGTAGATATATTAATTTTACAGATGAGGAAATCAATCAAGTAATTTACCTGAGGTCATACAGTTAGTAAGTGGCCATGCCCAGATTCAAATGAGGTTTGTCAGCTCCATAGCTCTTGCTTTTTTTTCTTTGTATATACAGAAAGAAAGCATAAAGCATTTGCTCTTAACTGCCATTTAAAAATAATGCACATCACACCACTTTTAGTGACAAATATAAGACTATATAACTTTCACCAATATCAATAACAGAAAGGTAATATTAGTAAATGGGATGTCCTGGTGCAAATTTTCCAGGATCATGAACCATTTGTCAGATTTTTACCCAGTATATGATTTTATTATTTATTTTTTTATTTTTCTCCACCTGGCACTGAATTTGCACAGATTTTATTAAATACAGCACTTCAAAAATGTGAATTTAGTTTGGGCATCATTTTCCCAGGAAATGCCAAAAATATTTTTACCAGTTCTTGTGTGCCAGTTACAGATTTAACGCCTCACAGCTCCAAATTCAACCTTTTTGCCTGTTCTGTGAAAATAGGCCTGGGCCTTTAAATATTTGTCCTTTGCCAGCTGACACTGAAGTTTGTCATAGAGGGAGCTGGAGAGACATTGCAGGAAAAAAGGATTTTTTTTTTTTTTTTTTTTTTTCCGAGACGGAGTCGCCCAGGCTGGAAGCTCTGCCTCCCAGGGTCACGCCATTCTCCTGCCTCAGCCTCCCGAGTAGCTGGGACTACAGGCGCCTGCCACCACGCCCAGCTAATTTTTTTTGTATTTTTAGTAGAGACAGGGTTTCACCATGTTAGCCAGGATGGTCTCGATCTCCTGACCTCGTGATCCACCTGCCTCGGCTTCCCAAAGTGCTGGGATTGCAGGCGTGAGCCACCGGGCCCATCCGGAAAGAAGGATTTTATTTCTTGCTTCCTGCAGCATGCTTGAGTTCCTGTGTAGCTTCCTCTAATACCAGGCCCCTTGGGCAGCACACGTCACTTGCCTGGTGGCCAGCTCCTATTGCATGAAGTGCTTCTCTAGTGTCCTGCCCTTGAAGTGCATGGCAGCTCAGCAGCCAGGTTCCCCTGGTATCCTCCTCAGTGCTTCTATAGTGGCATGCAGTCCAGGGAGCAGATTTCCAGCATGCTTTACCAATATAGCACCATGATGGACTTCTAAGCCATCTAATAAGCCATGGCCAAGCCCTCTCCAATAAGATCTGGATCTCAACGTTGGGGGCTATGGGGAATGGCTATTAGATGTACTGTTATATATTAGACTTGCTTATATATATATATATATGCATATATATGTATCTCTGTGATTTCCTATATTCTTTAGATTTCTCTTTTTACTAATGAATCCCTCATTACTCCAATCTCCTGTCCTGCCTCAGCCTCCTGAGTAGCTGGGATTACAGGCATGTACTACCATACCTGGCTAATTTTTGTATTTTTAGTAGAGACAGGGTCTCACCATGTTGGCCAGGCTGGTCTTGAACTCCTGACCTCAGGTGATCTGCCCACCTCGGCCTCCCAAAGTGCTGGGATTACAGGTGTGAGCCACCACAACCGGCTTTTTTTTTTTTTTTTTTGAAGGGGAGTCTCATTCTGTCACCCCAGCTGGAATGCAGTGGCATGATGTCAGCTTACTGCAACCTCTGCCCTCCTGGGTTCAAGTGATTCTCTTGCCTCAACCTCCAGAGTAGCTGGGACTATGGATGCGTGCCACCACGCCTGGCTAATTTTTGTTTTAGTATTTTTAGTAGAGACAGGGTTTCGCCACATTGGCCAGGCTGGTCTTGAACCCCTGACCTCAGGTGATCCGCCCGCCTTGGCCTCCCAAAGTGCTGGGATTATAGGTGTTAGTCACCACACCTGGCCATATTTCTATTAGGCTTTCTCTGCTGTAATTCCTATTTGGTTTCCCTCTCCTGATTACACCCAGACTGATATACCTTGGTAAAAATCACAACTTATCCCCTACTCTGTTACTTCTCAGTCAACTCAAAAATGATAAACAAATGCAACGCATTTTAATTTCCTTTTGACATCTGAATTGTCCTGGAGTTTTACCTCCTCCATTTTGCTCCCCAACCCACGAAATCCTTCTAAAAATACCCTATATTTTATATATATATATATACCCTATATTTTAGCTTCAGAGACTATGATGCTATTCTATAGAACAGACTGCGTTCTTGCCCATTCTCACAGACCCCAGTTCTTCTGCCCAGAATCTGTCCTTCCTGTAATGTTCTTTTTTTTTTTTTTTTTGAGATGGTGTTTTGTTCTTGTTGCCCAGGCTGGAGTGCAATGGCGCCACCTCGGCTCACCGCAACCTCCGCTGCCCAGGTTCAAGTGATTCTCCTGCTTCAGCCTCCCAAGTAGCTAGGATTACAGGCATGTGCCACCACTCCTGGCTAATTTTGTATTTTTAGTAGAGATGGGGTTTCACCATGTTGGTCATGGCTGGTCTCGAACTCCCAGCCTCAGGTGAACTGCCCACCTCAGCCTCCCAAAGTGCTGGGATTACAGGCATGAGCCACCATGCCCGGCCCCTGTAATGTTCTTAAAGAATCTCCACTTACCTTCAAGATCCAACTCCAGTATTATCTTTGCGAAGCTTCTTTGGCAGAGTTTTTCACACATCTCTATTTTAGCAGTTAGCACACAGTATTTTATTTTTTCCAATAGATTAAAAGCTCCTTGAAGACAAGGACTGTGTCCTGTTTATTTTTATACTCCAAGCTCCTAGAATAGTGCCCAACACAAGTAGGAAATCAGTAAATGTTTGTCGAATAAATGTGTCTACATATGATGCAAGAGATGGGAAATTTTCAAAGCCATTATTATTTATGATAATTGGCTATGACACAACTCAGCAATTCCTTTCTGACCATGTTATGAAAGTTATGGCAACTCAGGCTAGGCGCGGTGGCTCACGCCTGTAATCCCAGCACTTTGGGAGGCCGAGGCAGGCAGATCACGAGGTTAGGAGTTCGAGACCAGCCTGACCAACATGATGGAACTCCGTCTCTACTAAAAATACAAAAATTAGCCGGGTGTGGTGACGCGCCTGTAATCCCAGCTACTCAGGAGACTGAGGTAGGAGAATCATTTGAACCAGGGAGGTGGAGGTTGCAGTGAGCTGAGATCACGCTACTGCACTCCAGCCTGAGCGACAGAGTGAGACTCTGTCTCAAAAAAGAGAAAGAAAGAAAGAAAGTTATGGAAACTCAGAGAATCAATTCTGCTCTTGCAATTATTAGGACCTCCAGAGTCTGACTTACTCTGATCAGCTTAAAACCAGAATAGTCTCAAGTTTCTGTCCCTGGACCAACAAGGCAAGATGCTATTCCCAGCCTCAAGGTCTTATCTCAGTTCCTTACCTAGGGAGACTATATCAAGAGCCGGGTGTCTTTAGTTAGCCAGCCTAGGGAGATCTTGGTGAGTTAACTACTGTCTTTTTTTTTTTTTTGAGACATGGCCTCACTTTGTTGCCCAGGCTGGAGTGCAGTGGCATGAACATGGCTCACTGCAGCCTCAAACTCCCAGGCTCAAGTGATCCTCTTGCCTCAGCCCACCAAGTAGCTGGGACTACAGGCACGAGCCACCACGCCCAGCTAATTTTTCTATGACTTGTAGAGATGGGATTTTGCCGTATTTCCCAGGCTGGTTTTGAACTCCTGACCTCAGGTGATCCACCCGCCTCAGCCTCCCAAAGTGCTGGGATTACAGGTGTGAGCCACCGTGTGCAGCCTTAACTGTCTTTTTAAACTTCATCTTTCTTACCTATACCTAACTCCTGGAGGATGATTACATGAGACAATGCAAATAAAGCTTGCATGGTGCCTGACACCAAATAATCATTCAAATATTAGGTGCTAATAACATTCTCTTGTGCCCAGGGTTGCCAGAATTCCAACAGATCCTCCTTGTTCTTTTTCCTGGTTTGGAGATGGATCCCAGCCTGGATATTCTGATAGTGCATTCCTGGCAGCTTTGGAGATCTGGACAGCAGTCTTTACCCATTCTCTGCTACATAATGCCCAATTTATGATTTGGGCATCTCCAGTTCATCTCCTTGGAGCCCAGCCCATGCCACATCTCAGATTCACCTCTGTAAATCCACAGGTTTTATAGGTCATTCAGGATCCCTCAAGTCTCTCTCTGTCTCCTTTACCAGCTCTTGGCCTGCCCCACCCTGTATTCCCTCACCACAGCTGATCACGGTCCAGCACATACAATGACAGTTCAGAAGGAACAAAAGCAGAAGAAATTTCAGATCTTTTCCTCCCCAAAGCAGAACTTGTTGGGAAATTTCTAATCAGAAATAAATGATCCTGGGGTTTCAATATAATTGACGCGGAAGTAAGTGTGCTGCTAACCAGTATCTGTTTTTGTTTTTGTTGCCTAGAGAGGAGGAAACATTGGCTAGAGCTTCTCTATGCCTCAGAGACTTTGGACCAGCCTCTCTGGCTTCCTTCACTGATAACTGACTTTCAACATGGCCCTGAAAGAGTTTAAGTCCTAGCCCTGTCTCTTGCTGTGTGAGCACGGGCAAGTTTCTTAACTCCTCTAATTCTCAATGTTTCCATCTACAAAATAAGATGGTCATAGGAGTGGTGGCTACTAGAAGAAAATTACGCCCGGCACGGTGGCTCACACCTGTAATCCCAGCACTATGGGAGGCCGAGGCAGGGGGATCACCTGAGGTCGGGAGTTTGAGACCAGCCTGACCAACATGGAGAAACTCCATCTCTATTAAAAATACTCAAAAATTAGCTGGGCGTGGTGGTGCATGCCTGTAATCCCAGCTACTAGGGAGGCTGAGGCAGGAGAATCACTTGAACCTGGGAGGTGAGGTTGCGGTGAGGGGAGATCGTGCCATTGCACTCCAGCCTGGGCAACAAGACCGAAACTCCGTCTCAAAATAAATAAATAAGAAAATTAGATGATACGCAGAAATTACTCAGCAAAGTACCTGGTACAGAATAAGAACCCAATTGAGAGTTAGATCTCTCTTTTTTTTTAAATGGAGCCCGAATTGTCCAGAAATAATTAAAAAAATGGAAGACACTGCCATCATGGTCGGATGCCTATATAGACCTGCAGGAAAACGTCTTCCTGGAGGCCTATGGCAAAGGCAGGTCTTGAATAACTGTATGACCTTTTTAGGTATCTTATGGATACTCAGAAGCTCCACACATGGATACTCAGAAGCTCCAGACACATAAACTTAGGCATCTTTTTTTCTTTACTGGCAGACATTACTGAGTTTTTTCAAATTGTGGTGAAGTTTACCATTTTACTATTTTTATCTTGGGCCATATTTAGCACTGTCCACAACTCTTGTAAAATGATCACGGATTAGTTAGGACTCCTTATATTTCAAGATATAGAAAATTCATTTTAAAAAAGAGGGGAATAATGGGTTTATTTAACTGAAAGTACAGTGAAATCTGACTTTATGTATAATTTGTCCCAACAGCTCAAGTGATTTCAACTAAGGACTTGTTTCTCTCCATATTTTTTCTCTGCTCTCTGCTCTACTGGTTTTATTCTCCACAAAGTGGATTCCTGGCAGCCCCAGGCACCCCACTCTTGGTAACAAAATGGCTGCCAACCAGGTCATACCTCTAGTCCTTGTAGCCACTCTTCAGGAAAGAGAGTGTCTTGTGGAACTCTTACCCCCTCAGAGGTCCCAATATCTCCTTCCATTGAGTTGTCTTAGATTGCATTGTTTGCTTATTTCGGAAAGACCGTGGTGACCAAGGGGGCTAGTGCATAGTGACTGGCTTAAGCCAATTACAGCCCATCCTAGGATTAGAGTAGGGGCCAGTTGCACCTAAACCACATGGCTGACCAGGGGGAAGGATGCTTCCCTCAAAACAAAACTGGGGTTATTACCAGGAGAGGAAATGTCCACCAAAAACACTTTATCCTTGTCCCCAGCCCAGGAGTTCCCACCCACCATCCCAAATAGCATAATCTCATGTTTTCTCATCCTTAGCCATACTCTAGCACACTTTTTTTTCCCTCGCTGGTGTTCTGATCTCATTCTCCACTGCTATTCATATAATGGCAAGAAGATGAGACAGGGATGGTCACTGATCCTCAGAGTTTTAAGTTTTCAAACTACTCCAGAATGAAGGGGCTCTTTAATGAATTTGAATATAGCTGGAATTGTCAATGCCTCCCCACAAAAGTTGGGTCACCATGTGCATGAAACTCAACTTTGAAAACTCACTGCCTGAAGCTGGGCATGGTGGCTCACACCTATAATCCCAGCACCTTGGGAGGCCAAGGCAGGCGGATCACTTGAGGCCAGGAGTTTGAGTCCAGCCTGGCCAACATGGCAAAACCCTATCTCTACTAAAAATACAAAAATTAGCTGGGCATGGTGGTACATGTCTATAATCCCAGTTACTTGGGAGGCTGAGGCACAAGAATTTCTTGAACCTAGGAAGGTTGAGGTGAGCCAAGATCCACCCCTGTACTCCTGCCTGGGTGATAGAGTGAGACTTGGTCTCCAGAAAAAAACAAAAACAAAAACAAAAAATGAAAAACCTCACTGCCTGTCTGCCTGTAAAACAAGAAAAGTCAACTTTAGAATTTAAAGTCAACTTCAGATGCTAGACAAGCAAAGCCTGATGGCATATGGCCTTAACCTTGTTGCACACCAGTTTAGTGTCCCGAAAACAGAAAACATTTTGAATTTTTAATTAAGAATGTGTATATGCTATTACATAAATTAAGCTCATCTTCTGCTAATTATTTCAAATCCACAGATTTCTCCAGAACAAGGGAGTTTTGTTTTTAGCTTCTCTGACACACTTTTCTCATGCCCTCTGTTTGAGCTGTGGTGCTTGCTTCTTAAAAACAGATAACTAAAAGATGTAACAATTAGGCATTTGCAAGAAAAGAATACTTCTATATTGATTTCTAGAATTCTTACCACATTTAAAATGGAAACAAATGGACATAATCAGTATTGATAAACATCATCGCAAACAGTTATTTATTTAGTCTTTTAAAAAGTTGAGTGCTTGGCCGGGTACAGTGGCTCACTCCTGTAATCCCAGCACTTAGGGAGGCCGAGGTGGGTGGATCATGAGGTTAGGAGATTGAGACCATTCTGGCTAACACAGTGAAACCCCATCTCTACTAAAAAAATACAAAAAAAAAAAATTAGCCGGGCGTGGTGGCAGGCGCCTGTAGTCCCAGCTACTCGGGAGGCTGAGGCAGGAGAATGGCATGAACCCAGGAGGCAGAGCTTGCAGTGAGCGGAGTTCGTGCCACTGCATTCCAGCCTGAGCGACAGAACGAGACTCTGTCTCAAAAAAAAAAAAAAAAAGTTGAGTGCTCATGGCCAGGCACGGTAGCTCACGCCTGTAATTTCTTTTTTTTTTTTTTTTTTTTTTTTTGAGACGGAGTCTCGCTCTTTCACCCAGGCTGGAGTGCAGTGGCGCGATCTCGGCTCACTGCAGGCTCCGCCCCCCGGGGTTCACGCCATTCTCCTGCCTCAGCCTCCCACGTAGCTGGGACTACAGGCGCCTGCCACCGCGCCCGGCTAATTTTTTGTATCTTTAGTAGAGATGGGGTTTCACCGTGTTAGCCAGGATGGTCTCGATCTCCTGACCTTGTGATCCGCCCACCTCGGCCTCCCAAAGTGCTGGGATTACAGGCGTGAGCCACCGCGCCCGGCCTACGCCTGTAATTTCAACACTTTGGGAGGCCAAGGTGGGCAAATCACCTGAGGTCAGGGGTTCGAGACCAGCCTGGCCAACATGGCGAAATCCCGTCTCTACTAAAAATACAAAAATTAGTTGGGCATGGTGGCAGGCGCCTGTAATCCCAGCCACTCAGGAGGCTGAGGCAAGAAAATCGCTTGAACCCAGGAGGTTGCAGTGAGCCGAGATTGCGTCATTGCACTCCAGCCTGGGCAACAAGGCTGAAACTCCGTCTCAGAAAAAGAAAAAGAAAAGTTGAGTGCTCATTTCTGCCGCTTTTTCTCAGTTAACCACACTTGAGGTGGAAGATCTGCCATTTATACTGTGTGGCTATAACTGAGACATAATTACATAATTGCCCACTAGTGACAGCATACTTTAGTTGTAGGCAAAGCATCCAAAGGAAACTAAAAACATCTCAAGTACTAGTTGCACAAAACCTAAACAAATGACTGTATTACTACTTAAATTTTTGAAGTTTAAGTATCTCAAATCATATATGAATCAGAAATACATGGCATCTTATGCTTTAACGTTTTGTTCCTTTGTGGAATATTTTAAATCTAGCCTATCTGATTTCTGTGTTTCAATAATTAAAGGGTAAGGCCTTATTAGAAGACACATAATTGTATGTGTATACAGACACACACACACATGATACATATACATACATATGTCATATATTTATGCACTCTCTTTTATTGTTTTTTTCCTTCTCATATATAACAACTAGAAGTTAACATTTTTTGAAATTTTTTCTTTTCTCTTTTCTTTTTTTTTTTTTTTTTTGAGACAGGGTCTCTCTGTCTTCCAGGCTGGAGTGCAGTAGCATGATCATAGCTCACTGCAGCCCCCAACTCCTGGGCTCAAGTGAGCCTCCTGCCTCAGCCTCCCGCATAGTCGAGACCTCAGGTGAGTGCCACCATGCTTGACTAATTTTTAAAAAATATTTTTCGTAGAGATGAGGTCTTGCTATGTTACCCAGGCTGGTCTTGAACTCCTGGCCTCAAGCGATCCTCTCACCTCGGCCTCCCAAAGCACTGGGATTACAGATGTGGGCCATTGTACCCAGCTAAAATGTTTATTTTGGCTAAAGCTGACAAATGAAGAAATGCATAAGGTTTCTTTAACTTTTAAAAATTTGATTATTAAAAAATAGACTTATTGACATATAAAGGATGTATAGTAAGCTTCGCATATTTAAAATGTTCCATTCATAAGTTTTGACATATGTATGCACCCATGAAACCATGACCAACAATCAAGATAGTGAATATATGCATTGCCCTCAAAGCTTTCCTCATGCCACTTTTGTAAGTGCCCTCATGGCCCCTACCCCCTTCCCAAACAACCATGATCTGCCTGCCACTACAGACAGAAAGTTTTGTATACAAATGGAATCATACAGTGTGTACTTTTTTATGTCTGGCTTCATTCACTCAGCACAATTATTTTGAGATTTATCCATATTGTTTCACATATCAGTGGTTTTATTACTGAGTAAAAGGAATATAGAGTTTTAATAGCTGATCTTAAAATTCATAAAATAGAAGTTTGCTAATTCTATTAATCTTTTTTTTTTTTTTTTTTTTTTTTTTTGAGACGGAGTCTCACTCTGTTGCCTAGGCTGGAGTGCAGCAGCGTGATCTTGGCTCACTGAAACCTCCCCATCCCAGGTTCAAGAGCTTTTCCTGCCTCGGCCTCCATAGTAGCTGGCATTACAGGCACGTGCCACCATGCCTGGCTAATTTTTGTATTTTTAGTAGAGACAGGGTTTCACCATGTTGGCCAGGCTGGTCTTGAACTCCTGACCTCATGATTTGCCCACCTCAGCCTTCCAAAGTGCTGGGATTACAGGCGTGAGCCACCACGCCTGGATCTATTTAATCTTTTACTTGAACGTAATAACAGAGGGGATTTTTGTCAGAAGTGGTAGGTCTGAAATTCACTAGACATGAGGCCTTATAATTCTGCTGCTCCTCTGGGGGCTACCAGGTTTCCCCATGACCTTAAGTCTCTAGCACAATGTTGTCCAACTTGAAGCCCATGGGCAGCATGTGTCCCAGGATGGCTTTGAATGGGGCCCAACACAAATTTGTAAACTTTCTTAAAACATTATGAGATTTTTTTTTTTTTTATAGCTCATCAGCTATCATTAGTGTTCATGTACTTTATGTGTGGCCTAAGACAATGCTTCTTCTTCCAGTGTGGCCCAGGGAAGCTAAAAGATTGGACACCCCTGCTTTAGCAGTTCAACTAGGTTATATTCATATTACAAATTGCATGTGTTAGGAGAAGGTTTGATATTGATTTGAATTGTAGAAACATAGAATTTCTTTTCTTTTCTCTTTTTTTGAGATGGAGTCTCACTCTGTTGCCCAGGCTGGAGTGCAGTGGTGTGATCTTGGCTCACTGCAACCTCTGCCTCCCAGGTTCAAGTGATTCTCCTGCCTCAGCCTCCTGAGTAGCTGGGATTATAGGCACACACCACCATACCTGGCTAATTTTTTGTATTTTTAGTAGAGACAGGGTTTCATCAGGTTGGCCATGCTGGTCTCGAACTCCTGACTTCAGGTGATCCCCCTGCCTTGGCCTCCCAAAGTGTTGGGATTACAGGTGTGAGCCACTGCGCCCAGCCTCAGACACATAGAATATCATGACTAGTGTGAGCTTTGGAGATTATCCTGCCTGCCTCTTCATTTTACAGATGAGGAGTTGGAAGCCCAGAGAGTTTAAGGGGTCTGTCCAAGGTCACACAGAACTGGTTTCTTTCAACAACGTTACAGAGAGAATGACAGGGGCTCTAGGTGGAGGATGCAGTCAGATCTCTCCTGAGCTGCATCATTCCTGGCTGCAGACCTCTGAGCCTCTGCTTCATCTTCCTCTGTCTGCTACCAGCAGTTCACCCCCACCAGTGTCCCACCAGCTTCTGTGATGAGGTAGATGACCTTGCTCCACCATAGCAAGCTGATTGCAGCCCTCTGATGCTTGAGAGCAGCTCAGAACTGAAACTTCAAGAATGATTCTGCCCAGCCAGGTGTGTTGGCTCATGCCTGTAATCCCAGCACTTTGGGAGGCCAAGACAGGTGGATTACTTGAGATCAAGAGCTCGAGACCAGCCTGGCCAACATGGTGAAACCCCGTCTCTACTAAAAATACAAAAATTAGCCAGTGTGGTGGCACGTGCCTGTAATGCCAGCTACTATGGAGGCCGAGGCAGGAGAATCGCTTGAACCCAGGTGGTGGAGTTTGCAGTGAGCCGAGATCATGCCATTACACCCAGCCTGGTTGATGGAGTGAGACTTTGTCTCAAAACAAAACAAAACAAAAAAAAAGCCAGGTGCAATGGCCCATGCCTGTAATCCCAGCACTTTGCGGGGCTGAGGCAGCTGGATCACGAGGTCAGGAGCTTGAGACTAGCCTGACCAACATGTTGAAACCCCGTCTCTACTAAAAATACAAAAATTAGCTGGGTGTTGTGGCGCGTGCCTGTAATCCCAGCTACTCAGGAGGCCAAGGCAGGAGAATCGCTTGAACCCGGGAGGCGGAGGTTGCAGTGAGCCAATATCATGCCACTGCACTCCAGCCTGGGCGACAGAGCGAGACTCCTTCTCAAAAAAAAGAAAAAAAAAAAAAAGGATGCCTTTGCCCAGCCCAGCTGAGCTACCAAATTTAATGGATGTGCCTGCTCTCCTAGTTACCTTAGAACAGCCTTCAAGGTGTCTCTTTCCTAAACAGAAACCCAAATGGACAACAGAGCAAAAGATTCTTGCTGAAGCCTAGAGAGGAAACACTGGGATCCATATTTAAACATTTGGTTTATCCCTCTCTCTTTATTCTTCCTCCCACAATACCTCTGAGGCCAAGAAGGGGCAGCACTGTCCTCCTTCTTCTTCCTGTATGAAACGCTACAGTTCACTAGCCGGGACCTCGATAAATAAAGATAGAGGTAAAGGAAGATCCACAGTTCTCTCTTGCTAGAGTACTGCATGAAAATCCTATTTTTGAGTGTCAGAAGCTGGATTTCCTCTTTGCATTCCTCTGTAACACTTTTAATCTCCCCAGGCAAAAGGATGCCTCAGGAAGACAAGGGTGGAAGTCATGTGTTCTGACAAGCTAAATATAAAAGCACATGAGTAATTTTCAAACGACCAGTATTACCTCCATTTCACTTGTCATCAGAATGTCCTAATTAATACCCACCTACTCAGACTTGCAATAAAACTGCAGCTGCCCCAAAGCCAGGCACCTCCATAATCGATCCTCTGTCCACTACAATGGTGCTAATAGCTAACATTTATGAACATTTACTATGTACTATGCAGGTTATCTCATTTAATTCTCCTAACAACCCTATGTTGTAAATACTACTATTACACCCATTTTACCGATGAGGAAACAGCCTTAGTGAGGTGACCTGCTCAAGTTACATACACAGTAAGTAATAGAGGAGGAATCTGAAGTTTGGTTGTCAGCTTCTAGCTGCTTCCTTCCTAGTTTTTACCTACTAGTCTCCACTGCTTCCCATTTGATCATCATATACACAATGGTTAGGTCTTTAGACTGAACCAACTAATTTAACCCAGCTGGAGTAGAAGCAGTTTTTCCAAGATCTTTCCTACCAATTGAAGTTAATTGAAATGTACAATAAAACCTGAGAGGATGTGTTTATGGCAAAACTACAGTTGGCTAACTTAGAAGTTATTGCTTCTAGAAACCTTGGCAGTAGTGATAGCTTAATTACCTTAAGTGAAGATACTAGCTTAAAAACAGGCCGGGTGCGGTGGCTCACGCCTGTAATCCCAGCACTTTGGGAGGCCGAGGCAGGTGGATCACCTGAGGTCAGGAGTTTGAGACCAGCCTGACCAACATGGCAAAACCCCATCTCTACCAAAAATACAAAAATTAGCTGGATGTGGTGGTGGGCACCTGTAATCCCAACTACTTGGGAGGCTGAGGCAGGAGAATGGCTTAAACCCGGGAGGCAGAGGTTGCGGTGAGCCGAGATCACGCCATTGCACTCCAGCCTGGGCAACAGAGCGAGACTCCATCTCAAAAGCAAAAAGCAAAAAACAAAAACAACAGTCAATGCTTCAATAAGAACAATGCGATGTACCTTGGCTTTAAAGCCAAAGCATGTTGCAATTAAGTTATAGATTAATAAATCATTGTTCTAACCTTTATTTTCCCTTTGCCCTAATTCCTCATCTGTACTTTATCCTTTTATATTTAATGATTTTTTAAAGCTTCCGCAAATACTGTTGGGAATGAGGTAGGAAGAGTTAGTAAATGAATGAATGAGTGCATGAATCACTGCATTGAAAAGGTTAAGTAATAACAACTAAATTTTGTATGCCACTTTGTAGTCTTGTACACATTCTTTACCATTAACTGTGAACTTTTCAGAGACAAATTCTGCACTTATCTTTGTGTCACCAGGATCTGACACAATTCATTCATTCAATGAATATGTTTGGAACTTCAGAAAAAGTGATAGTACAAAGAGCTTGTCTTCAAAGCACTTATAATGCACTGGATAGTGCCAGGTCTACTGGAAGAACTCAGTGAATATCTGCAAAATAAATCTCTCTTCATCTCCACAAAAGAACCTCGTGTGAAAAATCATTTCTAGTTTTCAGAAAGATGTAGAGAAACCATATGTCCTGTTCGTGGTGGCATATTGGAAAGAGAGATGGCCAGATATTCGAATCCAGGTATTTGGACCCCAAAGTCCTTGCTCTTTCTACCACATTAACAAAAACCACACAAGACAGGTGGACACAGGTTTTCTCCGTCTGTCTAGCATTTCCGTGGGTACCCACCGAGGTGCCGAGGGAGGATGCAGGTGAAGCACACCTTCCCAATCAGAGGCCTGCATGGCTCCTGGGCATGAAATATCCAGAAATGGGCACATTACTCATGCCAAGCCAATAGCAATAACTGTCTGCCCCCAAACTTGGCATCTTTAAACAAGGATGCATTATTTCTTGTGACTCTGTGGGTTGACAGGGTGTTCTGCCCTGTGTGGCATTGGCTGGATTTACTCACAGCTGCATTCAGCTGGCAGCTGGGCTGAGCTGGAAGGTCCAGGACCCTGGTAATGACTGTCTGCTGAGGTGCCTCGATTTTCCTTCATGGGCCTCCTTCCATGTGGCATCTCATCCTGCAGGGCCTCTCTGTGGGGCCTCTCTCCAGTGACATAGCCTGGACTTCTTTACAGCATGGCAGTTGGGTTCCTAGACAGCAAAGCAAAGGCTGCTTGTCTTTCAAAGGCCTGGGTTCAGAAGTCCCAGAATGCGTGTTGGTCAAAGAAAGCATCTCAGATTCAGGAGGAAAGGAAATAAACTCCACCTCTTGACGGGAGGAGTGGCATGCTCACACAACAAAGAGAAGAACTGTTCGCAGGGAATCTACCCCGGAGCCCTCTCCAGGACAATTATCACACCCATTTTCCTGGGAATCACAGAGGCTAAGAATCACACACACCCAGAGCTGCTAGGGCCATCTTTGCAGCACGTGGACAAAGCCTGCTTGAGGATGAAGCCATTCCAGAGGAAAGCAGAGCCAAGAGGTGGAGAAAAAATGGTGAAACTCAGTTTTCCACTCAGGTGGAACAGAGAGGTGGCATAGCTAGTGATTAAGAGTATAAGATTTGGAGTGATATGGCCCTTAGCTCTCATCCTGGCTAATTATTAGCCATGTGACTTTGGGAAAGTTACATAATATCTCCAAGCCTCAGACCTATCGTCTGTGCACTGTGGATGAAAATAGTACCTGCCTCCATAGGATTGTTGTGAGGATTAAGTGTGATAACTTTTGTAATGAGCTTAGGAAAGTGCTGGGCATAGTCTAA
This sequence comes from Symphalangus syndactylus, assembly GCF_028878055.3. Classification (NCBI taxonomy): domain Eukaryota; kingdom Metazoa; phylum Chordata; class Mammalia; order Primates; family Hylobatidae; genus Symphalangus; species Symphalangus syndactylus. The sequence continues at coordinate 22,292,449 of NC_072428.2, forward strand.
GCTCTCAGTAAATGATTGTTGCATATATTGAGATAAATTTAGAACCTCTTTCCCACAGACATTCTCCTTCCCGTGCTGGACCTCAAAGATCCCAATCCAAGTAGAAACTTTGAAAATCTTTAACATATAGCAGAAGATATTATATGCCAGAAGTCTTCTAATTAACATATTCCTTTTTTAAAGAACTTTTTAATTTTTTTTTTTTTTTGAAACAGAGTCTTGCTGTGTCGCCCAGGCTGGAGTGCAGTGGCGCGATCTCAGCTCACTGCAACCTCTATCTCCCGGGTTCAAGCAATTCTCCTGCCTCAGCCTCCTGAGTAGCTGAGATTACAGGCACCCACCACCACGCCCAGCTAATTTTTTTGTATTTTTAGTAGAGATGGGGTTTCACCATGTTGGTCAGTCTGGTCTAGAACCCCTGACCTCGTGATCCACCCGCTTTGGCCTCCCAAAGTGCTGGGATTATAGGCTTGAGCCACCGCGCCCGGCCAAAACTTTTTAATGTTTTAAAATTTTGGTAGAGACAGGGTCTTGTTATGTTGCCCAGGCTGGTCTTGAACTCCTGGCCTCAAGCAATCCTCCCACCTTGGCCTCCCGAAGTGTTGGGATTACAGATGTGAGCCACTACACTGGACCAGTTAACAAATTCTTTTTCTTTTTTTTTCTTTTCAAGACAGGGTCTCACTCTATCACCCAGGCTAGTGTGTAGTGGCACGATCTTGGCTCACTGCAACCTCTACATCCTGGGTGCAAGTGATCATCCCATTTCAGCCTCCCAAGTAGCTGGGACCACAGGCACACACCCCCATGCCTAGCTAATTTTTATTTTTTATTTTTTTGTAGAGATGGAGTCTCATCATGTTGCCCAGGCTGGAACACATTCTTATTTCTACTTTAAATATATGAAGGCAAAAATAACCAATGCCTGACTGTAACTATGGGAAAAGAACAGTCAGTAGATTTTATGCTATTCTTAGGAAATGTAAGCTCTACACCAGGCAACTTTGATAGACTGAAGAACAATGCTCCATTTCCACAGGCAAGAAAGTGGCACCATATGTACCTGTTACATTTCATTTATTCCCATAAAGCTGAGTCCAAATTGTACACAGTTGCTCCTTAGAGGTCATATAGATCCAAGTTTCAGGTCTCCTTGATAAGCTAAAGGTCACTGTTACTTTATCATGAATGTATGACATTATATTAGTCCATTTTCGCACTGCTAAAAAGAAATACCCGAGACTGGATAATTTATAAAGGAAAGAGGTTTAATTGACTCACCATTCCACATGTCTGGGGAGGCCTCAGGAAACTTACAGTCACGGCGGAAGGTGAAGAGGATGCAAGCACCTCCTTCACAAGGTGGCAGGAAAGAGAAGAGCCAAGGAGCAACTTCCAAACATTTATAAAACATCAGATCTTGTGAGAACTCACTCACTATCATGAGAACAGCATGGGAGAAACCACCTCCATGATCCAGTCACCTCTCTCCCGCGACACGTGGGGATTACAAATTGAGATGCGATTTGGGTGGGCACACAGAGCCAAACCACATCAGACATGGAATACTTTCATCTTTTATGCATGACACGTTTATGCATCTCTGTGAATTTGTAAAGTGACTACATGTTTCTTTTGTTCTTTACTGGAATCATAGCCCAATTCTGTGTTTGTACCTAGCAGATTATTCTGTGAATCTCAGGGGTCAACCTTGCACCATTCTGTCTATCTCTTTTATTGTGGTAAAATATACATAACATAATTTACCATCAGTAACATCTAGTATATTCACCATGTTGTGTAACCATCACCTCTATCTAGTTCCAGAATACATTTTCTCTTAATTAGCCTTCTGCCCCCACCCCCCCACCCAATTCTCCTTCTTTACCAAGTGTTAGAACCAAGTTCCTTGGTTACCTCAGTTTATAGACTGACCAGAGAGGGAACTAAAAGAGATTACTTTCTTTTACCTAATCGGACTGGTTTGACAAGGCTGATGGCATCTGTTATGACTGCCAGCAGAGGACAGGGCTCTGCTGCCTGGAAGCGCCACATGGCAGCACCTGTTTGCAAAGGGACTGGCCCACAAAGCACCAATTTTGTCTTTGGTTAATTGAGTGATGCATATCATCTTTCCTGACATTACTCTGGAATTTTTAAAAAGTCAATATTTGGTAAAATACATTGTTGTTTTTAGATGACTGATAATCTTTGTAGAACCATGCTATAATTATTAACAGTGTTTGCAGAAAACAATCAACATTCATTAAGCATTTCATCTGGTGGGCACCGTGCTGCTAACTGATTTCTTTCTTTTGTGATGGGGTCTTTCTGTCTTGCCCAGGCTGGTCTTGAACTCCTGGACTCAAGCTATCCTCCCATCCCAGCCTCCCCCACAGCTTAGATTACAGGCACGTGCCACTGAGCCCGGCTTGATTTTTTTTTATTATTATTATTTTGTCTGTCTTGCCCAGGCTGGTCTTGAACTCCTGGACTCAAGCTATCCTCCCATCCCAGCCTCCCCCACAGCTTAGATTACAGGCATGTGCCACTGAGCCCGGCTTGATTTTTTTTTATTATTATTATTTTGTCTGTCTTGCTCTGTCACCTAGGCTGGAGTGCAATGGCATGATCTCAGCTCATTGCAACCTCCACCTCCAGGTTCAAGCGATTCTCCTGCCTCAGCCTCCAAAGTAGCTGGGATTATAGGCACACGCCACTATGCCCGGCTAATTTTTTTTGTATTTTAGTAGAGACAGGATTTCACCATGTTGCCCAGGCTGGTCTCGAACTCCTGAGCTCAGGCAATCCACCTGCGTCGGCCTCCCAAAGTGCTGGGATTACAGATGTGAGCCACCGCACCTGGCCCTTGATTTCTTTTTCTTTTTTTCCACATAGACTACTGTGTGCACAGAGAACCCAGCTTGATTTATTACCATCCCAGCGGAGGAGGCCCCTTCATTAGCCTCATCTTACAGATGAAAAAAAATGAAGGCTCAACTTTTCTAAGAACATCTTAGATACTGTGTTTTAGAGTCAGGATTCGAAATCTGGTCTGTTTGACCCTAGAGCCCAAGCTCTTAACTAATGGCAAATGTAACCATTTTTATTCCACAACAGAAAGCCAAACGTAACAGATATGTGAGAAATGCAGTCTGAGACTCAAGAGGAAAAGGCATCGTCAAATAAGCTGCCTGAACAAGTGAAACAGACCCTACAGAATGGCGAACTAACATTTCTTTTTGTTTTGTTTTGTTTCGTTGTTTTGTTTTGTTTTGTTTTGAGACAGAGTCTCACTCTGTTGCCCATTCTGGAGTGCAGTGGCACAATCTCGGCTCACTGCAACCTCCACCTCCCAGGTTTAGGCAGTTCTCCTGCCTCAGCCACCCAAGTAGCTGGGATTACAGGAGCCTGCCACATGCCTGGCTAATTTTTGTATTTTTAGTAGAGACGGAGTTTCACCATGTTTGGCCAGGCTGGTCTCAAACTCAAACTCACATGATCTGCCTGCCTGGGCCTCCCAAAGTGCTGTGATTACAGGTGTGAGCCACCGCACTGATCACAAAGGAAGATTTCTTCTTCTTCTTTTTTTTTTTTTTTTTTTGAGACAGAGTCTTGCTCTGTCACCCAGGCTTGAGTGCAGTGGTGTGATCTCGGCTCACTGCAACCTCCACCTCCTGGATTTGAATGATTCTCCTGCCTCAGCCTCCCGAGTAGCTGGGATTACAGGCATGCACCACCACACCCAGCTAATTTTTGTATTTTTAGTAGAGGCGGGGTTTCTCCATGTTGCCCAGGCTGGTTTCAAACTCCCGAGCTCAAGTGATCCACCTGCCTTGGCCTCTCAAAGTGCTGGGATTACAGGTGACAGCCACCGAACCCGGCCCCTTTTTCATTCCTGATATTGTTTATATCTTTTTGATACATCTCACTAGAGAATTATCTAGTATATTAATCTTTTCAAATAAACAAACTTTTGGTGTTGTTATTGATACTCTTTCTTATTTATGTTCTATTTTGTTAATTTCTGTGCCTATCTTTAGTCTTTCTTTCCTTTTCTTTTTTGGCATACACACTGTGATTTTTTCCAACATCTTTAATTGCATGATAAATTAATTTTAATATTTTTTCCCCAAATATATGCATTTAAGGTTATAAATTTCTCTTCAAAAACTACTTTAGGCTGGGCACGGTGGCTCACGCCTGTAATCCCAGGACTTTGGGAGGCTGAGGCGGGCGGATTACAAAATCAGGAGTTCGAGACCAGCCTGACCAACATGGTGAAACCCCGTCTCTACTAAAAATACAAAAATTACCCAGGCGTGGTGCTGTGCACCTGTAGTCCCAGCTCCTCAGGAGGCTGAGGCAGGAGAATCACTTGAACCCAGGAGGCAGAGGTTGCAGTGAGTTGAGATTGTGCCACCGCACTCCAGCCTGGCCACAGAACAAGATTCCATCTCAAAAAAACAAACAAACAAACAAAAAAACAAAAAAACTACTTTATCTGTTTTGATATATAGTGCTTTGGTTGTCATTTAGTCATAAATATTTAATAAGTTTCCTAATAATTTCTTAATTGATGTATTTATTTAGAAAAGTGTTTTAACTTTTCTAACTATATTGGGAGTATAGTACAATAGGTTGATTGGTTATGTTTATGCTAAAGGATTTTTAATTTCATTGTATTTTAGACAGATAATGTGGTTTGAATGATATAGATTATTTTGTGCTTATTGAAACATCTCTATTACTTATGCTGGAGTCAGTTTTTATAAATGTTCCATGTGTGCTTGAAAAGAATATATAATAGTGAATCACTGAGTACAGAGTTCTATATAAATTATTTGATTACATTTGTTTACATTTTAAGCATTCTTATTTTTCTTTTGTCTTCTTTAGCAGCTTCTGAATGAAGTATATTAATATTTCCCAGCTGTGATTGGGAATTGTTAATTTATTTTTGTAATTATGTCCATTTTTGCTATAAATGTTTTGAGGCCATGTTGATAGTTACTTACAAGTTTGAGAATGCTTATAAATAACTGTCTAGTAAATTACCCATCTTATAATTCCATAATCACCCTCTCCCTAGTGATGCTTTATTTTTTAAAGTCTATTTTGTGTGACAATAATGTAGTTAAGTTAAATTTCTTTTAGTTAGTTTTGGTTCAATAATTAGTTTTAGTTAGTTTACCTAGGTGGTTTTCATCTTTTTAAAATGATATATCTTGTAAGTAGCAAATATCTTTTTCTTCTTTTAAAAAAGTAATTTCAGAATCTCTGCCTCACAATTGGTGAATTTAGTCCTTTTACATTTATTATTATTTTTGATGTGTATTGGATTATTTCTACCACCTTATTTTGGTTTTTTTCTTACTAATTTTTGGTTACTTCTTTTCACTCAGTTCCTGTCTTCTACTGAGTTTTTTGTATTTTCTTCTACTCATTTGAAAGTTACGTATTCTATTTTAATTCTTATATTGATTATTCAATGAAGGGTGTAACTACCCTAACAAAGTTTCAAGTTAATCAATGGCTTTCTCTTCATCCTAGACAATATAAGGACTGCAAAATGCTTTATCTGCAATCACCTTTCTTTCTTCCAAGTATTTGCTGTTTAGTATTATAGCTCCACTTTTTTCCATAAACTGTTTTCTTTCTACAATTGTTATTGTTTTTCCTAATTTATAAGAAAATTGAGAATCAGAAAGGTTAAATGACTTGTCTGAGCTCACACATCTAACAAGTGGCTCACCTCTATTTGGGAATGAAGCATCTGTAGACTTGAATTCACTGGGATATTCTGACCATTTCACCATATGATCAGATTTATCACTATTGAGAATCTCCAAATATCTCAGTGGTAAACCATATATAATAGGAGTTTTGCTCTTAGTTTTGGACATATATTGAAAATTGACTCTTTAGCTGGGCATAATAGTGTATGCCTTTAGTCCCAGCCACTTGGGAGGCTAATGTATGGGGACTACTTGAGCCTAGGAGTGTGAGACCAGCCTGGGCAAGGTAGTGAGACCTTGTCTCTAAAAAAAAAAAAAAAAAAAGAAAAAAATTGACTCCTTGTGCACCTTACGTTCCCCAGTGTGCTTACACAATGTCATTATTACTCTAGAGTGACAAATGACAGGCAATATGCTGAGAGTAGATTAATGATAAAACATATAGGAGATCACTCCCTCTTTCCTTATGTAAGATGGTTATTATACAAAGAGAACCATCCTTCAGATTTCTTATTTGAAATTTCAGTTTATAGGTTCACCCATCTATCCTTTGATATGGGACAGTTTTATAGCTAATGCAGGAATTGTAATTGCACAAATTTCTAGTCTACTGCTTCAGCCTTCCAATCATGTTTCTTACTAACAAGGTTGAGATCCCAAGTGAAGCAGTTTGTGGACAGCTCACCACCACCTATTGTTATTCTAAGAAAGCTAACAAAGCCCATTGAAGATGAAGAGTATCACATTGTCATCTCTGCTCATAAACGACAGACCAATTTTCACATGGGAAACAAAGAATATATTTGAGGACAAAATATTGGTGAAATAGTTTGGCTGAGTAAATGTTCCTGCAGCAACGATTATTGCCTCATCACCCAAAGGTGAAAGAACAGGGGAAAAATGGCACAGATTGCATCCACCAGGTAACAGATGAGAGAAAGAAGAATATAGTTCAAAAGTTAGCAAGTACCCATATAGTCTTCTGTAGACCCTGTAAAAGGATTATTGCAATCATATTGAGCACTCAACCCCCACCCCCATTTGAAAAACAAATCATGATAAGATTTAGTGCAATTTAGATGGATTCAGGAAGAACCATTTGGACAACACATTCTTGGCTGGCACTGGAAGGAAAGAACCAGCCGGGCATGGAGGCTCACACTTGTAATCCCAGCACTTTGGGAGGCTGAGGCAGGTGGATCACTTGAAGTCAGGAGTTTGAGACCAGCCTGGCCAACATGGTGAAACCCTGTCTCTACTAAAAATACAAAAATTAGCCAGGCGTGGTGGCTGGTGCCTGTAATCACAGCTACTCGGGAGGCTGAGGCTGGAGAATCGCTTGAACCCGGGAGGCGGAGCTTGCAGTGAGCTGAGATTGCACCACTGCACTCCAGCCTGGGCGACAGAGCGAGATTCCATCTCAAAAAAAAAAAAAAAAAAAAAAAAAAGAAAAAAGAACCAGACCAAGGATGGAATAAGTGCTAAGTGTCTCCCTGTGTCAGGCCCCCGCGCTAAGCACTTTACATGCATTATGTTAAATTTTCTCATTAGTCTTTTGAGGAAGGTTTTAATATCCTTTATTTGTAGGATATACTGAAGCTCAGAGACTTGAGGTGACATCTAAATTCGCATAGCTAATAAGTGGAAGAGCTGGGATTTGAACCAAGCTCGGTTTGGCTAGCAGTTCATGTTGCTTTTAAATAAAATGATGTGCGTCATTTAGCAGTTTAAAAGGTTAAAGGTGTGATTACAAGGTATTCATGCTGGATCTGTTTCTTTCCCACCTCCCTGAGCCACTGGAAGAGGAATTGAGGACAGGTATTTTTTCCTCTGATTTCACTATGCAGTTCTGCCAGATTCCATCTCCCCCTCCACTATACAGTTAAAACAATTTTTAAAAGTTCTGCAGCCCCCTTTCACCAGGTCTCAGTTTTTTGTTGTTGTTTTGTTTTTTTTTTTGAGATGGAGAATCTCGCTCTGTTGCCCAGGCTGGAGTGCAGTGGCACGATCTCAGCTCACTGCAACCTCCGCCTCCCAGATTCAAGTGATTTTCTTGCCTCAGCCTCCCAAGTAGCTGGGATTACAGGCATGTGCCACTATGCCTGGCTAATTTTTGTATTTTTACTAGCGATAGGGTTTCACTATGTTGGCTAGGCTGGTCTCGAACTCCTGACCTTAAGTGATCCTCCCGCCTTGGCCTCCCAAAGAGCTGGGATTACAGGCATGAGTCACAACACTCAGCCTTACCAGGTCTCAGTCTTGAACCTCTTGCCCTAACCCATATCAAAGGGTGTGGACTGATTTGAACTTCAACTTCTCCCTGCCCCGCCACCTCCGTACTCTCAGGTTGCTATCTTCACTGCTTTTCTCCAGTTTCTTATCCCCCTCTGCTCCCCTGGACAGCCTGTGTGCCAGGCACAGCTTTCCTGGCTAAGGGCGTGATTCCTATCTCCTCCCTGGCTGTCTTGCCAGTGCCCCTTAGGCCACTGTGACTCCACTTCATTCCCAGGATAACACCCCCTTCCCCTCCCATCCCAATGCCATACAGTCTCCACCCCTCCTCCTTTCAGTTTCTGACATTGACGAGTGGGAAATGCACCAAGCAGCTTCTATGTGCCAGGCACTAATCCACACATTTGCACCAGGGATGCAAATATGAACAAGTAGATCATTCTGTAATGAAGGAGGCCAACAGAGTTCTGAAACAATGAGACAAGTGTTCAAATACAGGCATGCACGGGATGTCCATGTCATGATAACAGTGAGATAGTCTCTTCTGATGCCAAAGTGGAGACTGGTGGAGGCTTCCCAGATAAGGTGAAGACTTACCTGAATCTAGGAGAATGAGTAGGAGTTTCCATAATTTCCCACCAGCTGGGTTGCTATGGTTATAGCTATAGTAGGCAACTGAAATTTAAGGAGTAGGGGTAGCAGGAGAGGTGAGAAAGTAAAAGGGAGGGCACTTTAGGACTTTTCATTTCCTCTACACAATCCTTTAAGGTTAAGGAAAAAATTATATTCCGGACTAGAGTTTCATTCTTCTGCTAACAGGGAGAAATTCCTTCTCTTCTTTCCATTTTGCAAAAATAAAATAGTGAGGGGGAGAGGAAGTTATTACGTGAATAATTCCTTTTCCGTAATAACTACTCATTTTTAAAGGTGGTTACCGCGTGTTAGAGACGGCGCTGTGTGCTCTCTTACTGGATACAACGTTCTCAGTCTGTTCTGGAACTGCATTGTTTGGGGTTCCACCTGCTGGTAAGAGCTGGAAGTTCAGAAGCTCAATCACCCTGTCCGCAGGGCTCCATCCTCCTTGCCTTTAGGTGTCTTAGGGCCCAAGAGCCCTGACGTGTCTCGAGGTGAAGCTCAGACTGGTTTGGGCCTATTTCAGTGGGTTGACTGCAGCGAAGGGCCTGAGTGCTGCAGAAGCTGGCCATGGCATGGCGGGCAGTGGCCAAATCCAGGCCCCGGTTCTCTGCTACTGCAGCAACCACAGTTGCTAGAGTGGAATCTGCCGCAGATGGGGGTAGGGGGATCTGAGGATGGGTTGCAATTGCCTTGGGGTTACGCTCACGGAGGCAGCTCACAGCCCAAACGTTCCTTCATGCAGCTCCAGGTGGGGAGAAACAGCAGATCCGGTGTGGATGTGCACCCCAACCCTTCAACTGAGAAGGAGCCAGAGCAAAGTGCAGAGTTGGGGCCTCAGCTCCCCAGTTCAGGGAAAGGGGATGCCTGTGTTCTGCTCAATTAAGAGGCCTCTTGTCATTGCTAAGCCGAGCCTCTAGGGTCTCAAAAACAAAACAAAACAAAAACCAAAAAGAATAAGCAGGTCCTATGATATTTCCTTTACAGAACTGCTGTCTCCAAGAGTATTTTTTCCTAGGCGCAAGGAGGAGAGACTGGAAAACGGGAAATGCAATTAACATGAAGAAAGAAGCATCCTGAATGTTTTCTTTTCCGCTATGGTCTTATGTTTAGCTACCATTTAAAGCCTGAAAGTAGCTGTCTTTACTGAACACTGTGAATGTGAGATGCTTTACACACATTTAACTCCCACAGCTATTCTATGAGGTGCCCTGTTATTCTCATTTTACAGATGAGGAAACTGAGCCGTCAGGAGAAAAGCAATCTGTGGTATTTTACAGAGTAAGTGGTGGTAAAGACCCACGCTTTTCACTATATGATTTTGACCGCTGTGATTCACTGCCCTCCTTCTCTACTGCTTCTTAAACATCCCTAGTTAAGTGTTAACAAACAGAGGAATAGAGAGAAAAGCTCGGTCTTGCCACTCAACGTGTGGTCTTTGGACCAACAACAGGTATTATGTGGGAGCTCGTCAGAACTGCAGAATCGCAGCCTTAGCCCAGCCATCCTGAATCAGGATCTGCAAGTGTAGGTGCGACTCCACAGGCCTCACACCCATGGAGCTGGCCCTGCCCACAGGAGAGGCATCTGCGCATGAAAGCATGAGAAGCATTGTCCTAGAGGATTTTGTGATACAACTTTTCACTAATGGGATGGCTTTAGTTTTATCTTTTTGCCTTTTATCTCAAAATATTTTAAAATGTTTCATTTATACTCCTTAATATATCCATTGATCTTACTATAAAATAACATTTACCCCAAAAAACCTTGAAGGAAAACTGATACTCTGATATGGTTTGGCTCTGTGTCCCCACCCAAATCTCATCTCAAACTGTAATTCCCATATATCAAGGCAGGGACCTGGTGGGAGGTGATTGGATCATGGGGGTGGTTTCTCCCATGATGTACTTGTGACAGTGTGTGTAAGTTTTCATGAGATCTGAAGCTTTGAAAGTGTTTGGCAGTTTCCCCTGTCTTCTCTTTCTCACCTGCTGCCATTTAAGAGGTGCCTTGCTTCCCCTTCGCTTTCTGCCATGATTGTAAGTTTCCTAAGGCATCCCCAATCCATGCAGAACTGTGTCAATTAAACCTCCTTTCTTTATAAATTACCCACTCTTGGATATGTCTTTATAGCAGGGTGAAAATGGACTAATACATACTTTTAGATGATGCACTGTGTTTACTTACAGTATCAGTACCTACCAGATTCTGCTCATTCCAGGAAGTCCACATATCCTAGTGTGGAAAACCTGGGCTTAGCCCATCCTAGGTGTAGACTGCAGAGCCCTTGAGTAGATGCTTTTGACAGAATCACCTCCGTATGAGTTTCATGTACTATTTGTCCAAGAAGTTGAGCATTCATGCAATGTCTCCTTAAACCCCTTATTTAAGCTCTCCAAATCTCAGTCTTCTCATCTATAAAATGGGAAGAATAGCACCTATCGTTGAGGTATGTTGTGAAGTTTAAACAAATAATACATGAGGCCGGGCATGGTGGCTCATGCCTGTAATCCCAGCACTTTGGGAAGCTGAGGGGGGTGGACTGCTTGAGTCTAAAAGTTCAAGACCAACCTGGATGACGTGGTGAAACCCTGTCTCAAAAACAAAAACAAAAACACACAAAAAACTAACCGGGCATGGTGGCACATGCGTCTAGTGCCAGCTACCCGGGGGGGGTGAGGGGGGTGGGGAGGCTGAAGTGAGAGGATTGCTTGAGCCTGGGAGGCGGAGGTTACAGTGAGCTGAGATTGTGCCATGGCACTCCAGCCTGGGTGACGGAGAGAGAACTTGTCTCGAAAAAAAAAAAAAAAAAAAGAAAAGAAAAGTTCAGAGTCTGGTGAAGATGACTTTTATGTTTTTCAGTGAGAGAAGCTATTTCTAAAAAGAACTCTAAGGTCACTGGGAGGAGCAACAGCAGCAGCATTGACAAGAGGGTCTCTTGAACCAAGTCACCTTGGTGGGTTGCATATTAAAGAGTAAGAGCTGGGCAGCACTGTGGATGCCCCTCAAGCCTCAAGGGAGTGCTCTAAGCTTCAATTCTAGGGACTTGGCAAGCGCAGCCAGCCAGAGCTTGTGCTTTGAATGCAAGCAGAGGCAGGGGAATTTTGCAGAGAAGGAGGTAGGTGGGCTGTGCTTAGGAAAACTGGATTTTCTGCTAGTCTGGGCATGTGGAAGCTTGAGAGATGCATTTGGGAACATTTTTGGGAAAATATTTTTTACCTCTCAAATTCTACAATTGAATGTGGTAACTTAAATATATGTATATATTTAGGTCATATACATTAAACATGCTATTGTAAAAATTTCAAATATTAGAGAAAGTATAGCTTTGAAGGTGAAAGTCCCTCCACTATGGCCCTTCCACTTAAAGAAGAAAAAAACCTGTTAAGTGTTAAGCGTATTTGCTATGACTAAATTAACTACTCAGCTAAATCACTATATGTATACAAGAACATATGCATATATGTTTTTATATAAATATAAATGCTGACATTTATTTTTTATTTATTTATTTTTTGAGACATGGCCTTGCTCTGTCTCCCAGGCTGGAGTGCAGTGGTGCTATCTTGGCTCACTGTAACCTCTGCCTACTGTGTTCAAGTGATTCTTGTGCCTCAGCCTCCCGAGTAGCTGGGACTACAGGCATGTGCCACCATGCCTGGCTAATTTTTAAATTTTTGGTAGAGACAGGGTTTCGCCATGTTGGCCAGTCTGGTCTCGAACTCCTGACCTCAAGTGGTCCACCTCCCTCGGTCTCCCAAAGTGCTGGGATTACAGGTGTGAGCCACCATGCCTGGCCACGAATGCTGACATTTAGCTTCACAAGGCTAACTTGAGCTGTGAAGCAAACTGGAAAGCTCGTGTTGTGTGGCCCAGGACATGCTCTTCCCATGAGCAAGTAGCACAAAAAGCAAATTATCAGAAACTTATGATCTGAGTGTGGAAACAAAACAAAGGGTGGAAATTAATCTTCTGAAATGTCTCTCAACTAAGAGGGTACCCTTCTCTTACTCCCCCTCCAGCACATCAGGGAACTAGTATCTCACAGCACACATTTTGAAAAATGTTGACTTTCTGTTTGTCATTTTTAGGTTTCCTTAAAGCAGAAATTATAGCTAGGTTATGTTGTTGCCTTTTAAATTATTTACATTTGAGTGAAAGTTAATATTTTTCTTTAACCTACCAATGGGTTCTTTGAAAAGATGTTTAATGACCTATTTAAGGTGACTAAAACCATCATATTAATTTTTTACTCCAAAGATGGTAGTAAAAGGGAAATTTCCGGTAGCAGTTATTTAAAATAAATTGACAAGCTAAAAATATAACATATAATATTAATATTATTATCTAATAATTGATTATTAGTTATCTAATATCATATTTTGGCTTGTCAATTTATTTTAATAATCTAATAATATTAATAATATAATAGATAATATTAATATCTATTAATATTAATAAATATAAAAGTAAACTTTAGCCAGCCATGGCGGTGCACACCTATAGTCCCAGCTACTCAGGAGGCTGATGCAGGAGCCCAGGAGTCCAAGGCTATCGTGAGCTATGAATAGCCACTGCACTCCATGAATAGCCACTGCACTCCAGCCTGGGCAACACAGGGAGATCCCATCTCAGAAAGTAAATGTAAATCCTTGCCATTAGCTATGACTATAAATATCTAAAGTGTTTCTTTAAAATTAATCATTATTCCTGTATCCTTTATGTATGTAAACCTAACGATGTGGGTTATGATTACTTTTAGGCACATAATACATGAATAGGTGACAGACGGCACCTCTGGTACCAAAGTATTCCTCATCTCATCCACCAGAGGGTACTTGAGAGTTATTCAATAAAAGAACTTGGGAGAGCAAATTTAAAAATTTAAACTAGAAACCACAGTCCTAAAGTGATATATACACACACACTTCTGGTACATTATTAACCAAATTCATTTCCCTAAAAGATAGCCACATGTTTTTTTCCACTAAATTATGGAATTCTGATACTCTTCCATTTGCTTTTTGTTTGTTTGTTTGTTTTTAATTTGTTTTTGTTTGTTTTTTTTTTTCAGAGACAGGGTCTCACTATGTGTTGCCCAGGCTGGTCTCAAACTTTTGGACTCAAGTGATCCTCCTGCCTTGGACTCCCAAAGTGCTGGGATTACGGGTGTGAACTGCCGTGCCTGGCCAATTTAGAATGTCATTTGTATTCTTATACTCAATTTTGAAAATTTTTTGAATCTAACCTAGGTTGGAGGTGGGGGTACTGTGTATTTTACACACTATATTAAATGTGTTTTTCTAGTGAAAATTGTGGTACTTACATTTACTAGAAAAGGCTAGTAATTTTATTATTATAGTTCCAGAATTGTTTCTCTATTCTGTGTAATTAGCATATCATTTAATTGGATTTACCCTGAATAGTCTCATGAAAGATGCGGCATGTTATTTTTCTTTCATTAGGTTCATCTTCCACTTTTCTTTCCCATTCCATGTTCCAGTAAGAGCAAATTACTTTACTGTACATTAAAAAACTAAAAATTAGGCCAGGTGTGGTGGCTCACGCCTGTAATCCCAGCACTTTGGAAAGCTGAGGCTGGCAGATCACTTGAGGTCAGAAGCCCACGATGAGCCTGGCCAACATGGTAAAACCCCATCTCTACTAAAAATACAAAAGTGAGTGCGGGTGTGGTGATGGACACCTGTAATCCCAACTACTCGGGAGGCTGAGGCAGGAGAATCACTTGAACCTGGGAAGTAGAGGTTGCAGTGAGCTGAGATCATGCCACTGCACTCCAGACTGGGCAACAGAGCGAGACTCTGTCTCAAAAAAAAAAAAAGTACAAATGCAATAGTACTAGGAATTCATTCACCAAAATGTGCTGATATCCACTCAGCATCAGTCCCTGTGCTTTGTGATGATGAACACAAAAAGATTCCTAGCTCTTAAGGATTTTAGAACAAAAATAAACTCCTAGCTCTTAAGGAGTATATAATTTGGTGTGTGGGGGTGTACGAACACACTCATAATCAAATATTTAGAGGGTAAGGGTTGTGAGCATGGGCTTTGGAGTTAGAAATGCAGGCTCTCCTACTCATTTGTTATATGACCTGGGGCAAATTCTTTCACCTGTCCCTGAGCCTTGGTTTTCCCATCTGTTAAATAAGAATAATAACCTACCTTGATTTTACTGTGAAAATTAAGCAAGATGAAAAAGCAGTAGACACCTAGTATTGAGTAATAGGCTCAGTACATGGTAATAGTATTCATGGGGTTTTATTATTGGTGCTTTCTTTGTGAAGCAAGGAATAGGGCTTCAGACCATTGTGTAATATGATGCCTGACAGACTGTTCCATTTGGCCACCACTGGGATGAGATGGATGCATTGTTCCAGGGCCAGACAATTTCTCTGGTCAGGCGAGCTTTAGCCACATCCTGACAGTCCAGTTTTATGGATAGCCTAGTGGTTTTGGCTGCTTGGCATGTGGAAAATCACAAAAAAGGAAACTTCCGCATGGGCAACATAGTGAGACCCCCATCCCTAAAAAACAAAAAAAATTTAGCCAGGCGTGGTGGCATGTGCCTATCGTCCCAACTACTGGGGAGGCTGAAGTTGGAGGATTGCTTCAGCCCAGGAGGTCAAGGCTGCAGTGAGCTGTGGTCATGCCAATGCATTCCAGCCTGGACAGCAGAGCAAGACTCTGCCTCAAAAAAAAATTAAAAAAAAAAAAAGAAATAATCTCACTTCCCTTGGAGTGGGTTGAGTTTCTTTTTTGCATTAGTTGCTTCAAGTGGCCCTATTCAG
Source organism: Symphalangus syndactylus (assembly GCF_028878055.3). Taxonomy (NCBI): domain Eukaryota; kingdom Metazoa; phylum Chordata; class Mammalia; order Primates; family Hylobatidae; genus Symphalangus; species Symphalangus syndactylus. The sequence goes on from NC_072428.2 coordinate 22,307,861, forward strand.
GTGAAGCCTTCTTTTTTTTTTTTTAATTGAGACAGAGTCTCACTCTGTCGCCCAGGGTGAAGTGCAGTGGCGTGATCTTGGCTCTCTGCAACCTCCGCCTCCCAGGTTACAGTGATTGTCCCACCTCAGCCTCCTGAGTAGCTAGGATTACAGATGCCTGCCACCACGCCCGGCTAATTTTTTTTTTTTTTTTTAGACAGAGTCTCGCTCTGTTGCCCAGGCTGGAGTGCAGTGACACGATCTCGGCTCACTGCAAGCTCCACCTTCCAGGTTCATGCCATTCTCCTGCCTCAGTCTCCCAAGTAGCTGGGACTACAGGCGCCTGCCACCACGACTGGCTAATTTTTTGTATTTTTAGTAGAGCTGGGGTTTCACCGTGTTAGCCAGGATGGTCTTGATCTCCTGACCTCGTGATCCACCAGCCTCAGCCTCCCAAAGTGCTGGGATTACAGGCGTGAGCCACCACGCCCTGCCAAATTTTTTTTAATTTGTATTAGAGACGGGGTTTGGCCATGTTGGCCAGGCTAGTCTCAAACTCGTGACCTTAAGTGATCCTCCCACCTGGGCCTCCCAAAGTGCTGGGATTACAGGTGTGAGCCACTGTGCCTGGCCTCAGGTGAAGACTTCTTATAGTTTAGAGGGCCAGTTTAGACTGTTGCACCCTATGGGCTAGCTGACCTCAGACAGAACTCTTTTCACAGAGAAATAGGTCTGGGGCCCAGGATGGCAGAGGAAGTATCTGTCAAGCAAGGCTTTGAGCACTGCTGAAATACAGGGAACCTGCTGAGCCAAGAGTCAAACGGGGAGTGGGCGTCAAAAACCAGACAATGAAATCCACATGGGTCACCAAGTCATGGTAGGCAGAAGCTGTGCTGAAATCCGAAGTGTAGAGCAGGGGTTGAAACCAGGGAGGGGCGTGCAAGCCACAGTGTGTGCCTCTGCTCACCAGCTATGATTCCTGATCCCAGGAGTTTATATGCCAATGAGACTAGGTGAATAAATAAGTTAATTTCACAGGCTGCTGAGTCCTATAAAGAAAGATAGCACAGGATAACAAGTGGAGAGTTCATAGGGAGGCGGTTTGAGTTAAGGTGGTATTCTAGGCAGGAAGAACAGCAAGAGTAGAGGCCCTTAGACAGGAATGACAGAAGGCAGCTGTTGTAGCTGGAGTGTAGTGAACAAAGAGGAAGAAGGAAATGACTGGAAAGGTAGGCAGGACCATATCACAAAGGATTTTGTAAGCCGTGACAAAGAGGCTGGGTTTATCAACATAATGAGAAGCTATTGGAGGTTTTAAATAGGGAAGCAGGCTTGGCATGATCCCAATTACACCTTAGAAAGATCACTCTGGCTGCTGTGTGGAGGACGTATTATAGTTAAGACAAGAGTTATGGCCATGAGACTAGTTAGGAGGTAGTTAAAACAGTTCAGGCAAGAAATGGTGGTTGTTTGGGATATCATGGGAGCAGTTGTCACAGAAGAAAGTTGGATTCAAGATCTCTTATGGAGAGTGATCTAATAGGGTTTACTGATGCGTTGAAATTGGAACACAAGGGAAAGAAAAATCAAGGGGACTCTTGGGTTTGGGGCCTGGGCAAATGTGTGGGCAGTGGTGCCATCTACTCGGGTGGCACAGGATTGAAGGGGAGTGGATTTGGGGGAAAGATCATAGCTTTATTTTGGCACTGTTGAGTTTGAGGCACCTGCTAGGCATCCTTCTAAGTGGAGATGTGAGGTGGACAGTGGTAGTAGTATCTGTATCTGGGTTCAGGGATGAGATCTGGACTACAAAGAAATGTTTGAGAGGCACTGGTGTTCACAAGGCATCAGTGAAAGGTATTTAATGCAGGCGTTGTGGTTAGGTGAAATTAACTTGCGAGTAGTGCCCATAGAGTAGAGCTTCGAGGTGGACCATGCCTGTAATCCCAGCACTTTGGGAGGCTGAGGCAGATGGATCCCTTGAGCTGAGGAGTTTGAGACCAGCCTGACCAACATGGTGAAACCCTGTCTCTATTAAAAATACAAAAATACTTTTGTATTTTTTTTGCAGCCATAAAAATGGATGAGTTCATATCCTTTTCAGGGACATAGATGAAGCTGGAAGCCATCATTCTCAGCAAACTAACACAGGAACAGAAAACCAAACACCACATGTTCTCACTCATAAGTGGGAGTTGAACATTGAGAACACATGGACGCAGGGAGGGAAACATCACACATTGGGGGGCAAGGGGAGGGAGAGCATTAGGAGAAATACCTAATACTGCAGGGCTTAAAACCAAAATGACGGGTTGATAGGTGCAGCAAACCACCATGGCACATGTATACCTGTGTAACAAACCTGCATGTTCTGCACATATGTCCCAGAACTTAAAGTAAAATAAAAATAAAAAAAATACAAAAATTAGCCGGGCATGGCAGCACATGCCTATAGTCTCAGGTGCTTGGGAGGCTGAGGCAGGAGAATTGCTTGAACCTGGGAGGCAGAGGTTGCAGTGAGCTGAAATTGCGCTACTACAAAGCCTGGGCGACAGAGTGAGACTCCATCTCAAAACACAAAAATAAATACATTTAAAAAAAAAGAGAGAGAAAGAGAAGAGTTTCGAGGATGGAGACTGGGGCACTCCAACATTCAAAGGTCTGGTGGTGAATGAGGAGGAGACAGCCAGCAGATGAAGGAGGTATAAAATAAGGTAGGAAAAGACCAAGTGAGCAGGAGATCGTGGAGCCCTTAGGAGGAATCCATTTCAGGTGGAAGGAGAAGATCAAGCGAGGGCCTGCTAGTAAGGCAAGTAAGATGAAGACAGAGGCGTGGCCATTGGCACCTTGATTAGAGCTGTTTTAGTGGAATGGGGGGTAGCTGGGGCACAAAAGCTTCATCTGAGTAGGCTGAGAAAAGGAAAAGGATGGGAGGTGGGATATAAGCAACTGTTCCAGAGCTTTTTTGTGCAAAGGAGCAATGTAGGGAACAGATAGATGGTCCAGATAATTTTTTTCTTTCCTTTTTTTTTTTTTTTAAGACAAGATCTCTGTCTGTCACCCAGGCTGGAGTGCAGTTGTGTGATCACAGCTCACTGCAACCTCTGCTTCCCAGGCTCAAATCATCCTCCTACCTCAGCCTCCCAAGAAGCTGGGACCACAGCTCCCTGCCAACATGCCCGGCTAATATTTTGTATTTTTGGTAGAGATAGGGTTTTGTCATGTTGCCCAGGCTGCTCTCGAATTCCAGAGCTCAAGTGATCCTCCCACCTTGGCTTCCCAAAGTGCTGGGATTACAGATATGAGCCATTGTGCCTGGTCCCAGATAACTTTTAAGAGATATTTGTATACAGATAGCAATGATACAGAGGAGAAGGAGGACTTGAACGCTGCAGGAGATAAAAAGATAATCTGTAGAAATAAAATCCTTGAGAAAGTGATGACAGATGGGGTCCTGGGCACAGGACCTGGTTGCTTTTTTCCCCATCCTAACAGGAGGGAAGGCAGAGTGTGTGCTGCAGATCCAAGTGCTTCTCTCCTGATGGCGTTGGTCTTGTGGGTCCCTAGCTAGACCACCCTCAGCTCTTGTAACAGAGGGAAACTACTGGCGATATTTATGAAGGCAGGAGAAGTCTTGGATCAAGGAAGAAGTACAGATTGCTGTCTCAAATCAGACACAAATTCTCAAGTGCCGGGCCCACAGAAAATCTATGTGTCAAATACCTATCTCTCCTCTCCAACCCTGAGGTTGCACTTGTACTTAAACCAGGCTGGTGGGTGGGTCTCACCTCTTTGGACCAGGCTTTCTTACAGGTGAGAGCCACCGCACCTAGCCCATAGGCTACAGGTTTTATAAATAAAACTTCCTTGCCTGGAGAGCTTTGAGGGGGTTCCTTTATTCAGATTTCCAAATTGGTACAGATTAGTCTAAAATTTTGTTTTATTTTTAATTGTTTAGAGACAGGGTCTTACTATGCTGCCCAGATTGGTCTTGAACTCCTGGGCTCAAGCAATCCTCCCACCTCAGCCTCCTGAAGTGCTGGGATTACAGGCGTGAGCCACCGTCCCCGGCCCAATCTAAAATGTTGAGGGAACATAGCTTGGTGCTGCTATGATGCGGCTTCTGCTACTCATCCTGTTCTGTTTTAGTGCAAATTAGTAGGAACAGCTTAGAGGTTTTAAAAAGAGTAGGCGTGGGGGAAAAGTAGGATGATTGAAATAGCATTTCAATTAGATGAATTGGGCTAGTTATTTAAAGATATAACTTGTAAAAATTAGTTACGATAGCTACAACTTACTGAATGCCTACCATGGGCTAGAGGGTTTTGTTTGTTTTTTTTTTAAAAATTATTTTTGGCCAGATGTGGTGACTCATGCATGTAATCTCAGAACTCTGGGAGGCCAAAGCAGGCAGATTGCCTGAGGTCAGGAGTTTGAGACCAGATTGGCCAACATGGTGAAACCCCCTCTCTACCAAAAATACAAAAATTAGCTGGGCATGGTGGTGGGCACCTGTAATTCCAGCTACTCAGGAGGCCGAGGCAGAAGAATTGCTTGAACCCAGGAGGAGGAGGTTGCAGTGAGCCAATACTGTGCCACCGCACTCCAGTCTGGGCAACAGACTGAGACTCCATCTCAAAAAAATATATAAAAATTTTTTTTTAATTAAAAAAAAAGTAGAGACGGGGTTTTGCTGTATTGCCCAGGCTGGTCTTGAACTCCTGGCCTCAAGATCCTCCTATCTCAGCCTCCCAAAGTGCTAGGATTACAGGGGTGAGCCACTGTGCCCAGCCCATGGGCTAGAGGTTTTAGAAATGAACAAAACAACAATTATTGAAAAAAGTATTTGGATTCTGGGATCCATCGATGTGGGCCTTTGGATGCAATACGGTTACACAAATATTTCTTTACTTCCCTGCAAGCTGGGTATTAGTGTCACCACTAATTTTTGCAGATGGGGTGACTAAAGTTTACGGAGGTTGTATACTTGATCCAATTGAGTAATGCAACCAGAATTTGAATCTAGGGCTATCCAACTCTAAAATTCATGCTGGAGCTACTCTGCTTGGATCATACAGGTAGGGTGCAGTGATCAAGTGTGCGGACTGTAGTGGAAGAGGGATTGGGACTTGAGTTATGCTCCACCATTTACTAGCTCTATTGTCTTGGGCCGGTTACTCAACATCTAGCAGTCTGTGTTTCTTTATCTGTAAAACGGGGGTAGTAATAGCCCCTCCCTCAAAGGTTGCTCTGAGGGTTATGTGAGACAGTGTATGTGAGACATATAGCTCAGACCTGACAAAGGGAAGAGGCCCAATAAATGCTGGTTATTATTATAAGATACCATGCTGGCCTCTGTCTCAACCAGTCTCACTGCTTGCACCAGAAACTTGCATCCTGTCTTGGAAATGTCTCACATAATAGATTGTATCCGCTTAACTTACTCTGTCCTGTGCTTCCAACACCAGGCATCTAAGAAATGCTTCAGATGATGATATTACCCAACTGCATGAGTGGGTTTGATAGCTTTTCCAAAGGGCTGGTATTTCAGTTGTGCAACTGTAACTGCTCCATGGCAATAGAAAAGATTTATTTTTTGGACCTGAATCAACCCTCAGCTCCATTTCTCAAACTCCAGCTACATCACAAGATGTCAGCGTCATGCAATATTAACGGTTGGTCAAAGGTGCTAGTGGCATTTTGCAGAAGTAATGAAGAACCCATATTGTCTAAGATTGCTTTGCTATGCCTTCTGCCCTGGGACCTGCTCAACCTTTGAGACCAGGCTGGTGGGAAAATTTAGCTGCAAACTCACCTAGAAGGCAGTGGAAGGGCCAAAAACTTGTTTATTCAACTTTGCAGGAGTCTGGCTAAAAGGTGCCACACAGTCAAGGAAAGAGCCAAGTCATCACCTTTCCTTAGACCTAAGGAAACAAAGAAAAAGATCTCTCAGCACTTTTTTTTTTTTTTCGAGACAGAGTTTTGCTCTTGTTGCACAGGCTGGAGTACAATGGCACCACCTTGGCTCACCGTAACCTCTGCCTCCTGGGTTCAAATGATTCTCCTGCCTCAGCCTCCCGAGTAGCTGGGATTACAGGCATGCGCAACCATGCCTGGCTAATTTTTTGTATTTTTAGTAGAGACAGGGTTTCTCCATGTTGGCCAGACTGGTCTCGAACTCCCTGAGAGGTGACAGCAAGCTGGCAGTCCTCACAGCTCTCACTTGCTCTCGGTGCCTCCTCTGCCTGGGCTCCCACTTTGGTGGCACTTGAGGAGCCCTTCAGCCCACCGCTGCACTGTGGGAGCCCCTTTCTGGGCTGGCCAAGGCGGGAGCCAGCTCCCTCAGCTTGCAGGGAGTGTGGAAGGAGAGGTGCGAGCGGGAACCGGGGCTGTGAGCAGGAACCGGGACTGCGCGCGGCGCTTGCGGGCCAGCTGGAGTTCCGGGTGGGCGTGGGCTTGGCGGGCCCCTCACTCAGAGCAGCCGGGCCCCGGGCAATGAGGGGCTTAGCACCCAGGCCAGCGGCTGCGGAGGGTGTACTGGGTCCCCCAGCAGTGCCGACCCACCGGGACTGCGCTCGATTTCTCACCGGACCTTAGCTGCCTTCCCGCGGGGCAGGGCTCGGAACCTACAGCCCGCCATGCCTGAGCCTCCCACCCCCTCCATGGGCTCCTGTGCGGCCCGAGCCTCCCGGACTAGCGCCACCCGCTGCTCCACAGCACCCAGTCCCATCGACCACCCAAGGGCTGAGGAGTGCGAGCGCAGGGCACGGGACTGGCGGGCAGCTCCACCTGCAGCCCCGGTGCGGGATCCACTGGGTGAAGCCAGCTGGGCTCCTGAGTCTGGTGGAGATGTGGAGAACCTTTATGTCTAGCTCAGGGATTGTAAACACACCAATCAGCATCCTGTGTCTAGCTCGATGCTTGTGGATGCACCAATCGACACTCTGTGTCTGGCTGTCCTGGTGGGGCCTTGGAGAACCTTTGTGTGGATAGTCTGTATCTTACTGATCTGAAGGGTAGGTGGAGGACTTTTATGTCTAGCTCAGGGATGGTAAACGCACCAATCAGCGCCCTGTCAAAACAGACCACTGGGCTCTACCAATCAGCAGGACGTGGGTGGGGCCAGATAAGAGAATAAAAGCAGGCTGGCTCCTAAAAACAGGCTGCCGGAGCCAGCACTGGCAACTTGCTGGGGTCCTCTTCCACACTGTGGGAGGTTTGTTCTTTCGCTCTTTGCAGTAAATCTTGCTACTGCTCACTCTTTGGGTCCACGCTGCCTTTATGAGCTTTAACACTCACTGCCAAGGTCTGCAGCTTCACTCCTGCAGCCAGCGAGACCATGAGCCCGCCAGGAGGAACGAACACCTCCAGACGCGCTGCCTTAAGAACTGTAACACTCACTGCGAAGGTCTGCAGCTTCACTCCTGAGCCAGCGAGACCACGATCCCACCAGAAGGAACAAACTCCGAACACATCCGAACATCAGAAGGAACAAACTCCGGACACGCCGCCTTTAGAACTGTAACACTCACCACGAGGGTCCGCGGCTTCATTCTTGAAGTCAGTGAGACCAAGAACCCACCAATTCCGGACACATCTCGACCTCAGGTAATCCTCCTGCCTCAGCTTCCAAAGTGCTGGAATTACAGGCGTGAGCCACTGAGCCTGGCTTTTTTTTTTTTTAAACTAAGCACAATGCTGGATGTGGTGGCTCACACCTGTAATTCCAGCACTTTGGGAGGCCAAAGCCTGTGGATTGCTTGAGCTCAGGAGTTTGAGACCAACCTGGGCAACATGGTGAAACCCCGTCTCTATCAAAAATACAAAAAAAAAAAAGTTCTTGTTTTTGTTTAAGACTAAGCAAAATAAAGTAGTTTTCAAATATGGATGATGGCCTGGCTCCTAAAGAGGAATCTGGAGTGGGGTAGGGGCAGAGAAAAAGGAGGAATTTTCTCTTGGAAGGCCACTGCTATCAGCGCGGTAAGCAGTCAGCTTAATCATTTTTTTTAATTTTATTATTATTATACTTTTAAGTTTTAGGGTATATGTGCACAACGTGCAGGTTTGTTACATAGGTATACGTGTGCCATGTTGGTGTGCTGCACCCATTAACTTGTCATTTAGCATTAGGTATATCTCCTAATGCTATCCCTCCCCCTTCCCCCCACCCCACAACAGTCCCCGGTGTGTGATGTTCCTCTTCCTGTGTCCATGTGTTCTCATTGTTCAATTCCCACCTGAGTGAGAACATGCGGTGTTTGTTTTTTTGTCCTTGCGATAGTTTGCTGAGAATGATGGTTTTCCAGCTTCATCCATGTCCCTACAGCTTAATCATTTTAAACTGGTTTGTGGGACCAGATTTCTGACCTGAAGCGTGAAGAATTGTGTGCCTGCTTCAGTTGGGGTCTCTTCTAACCAGTTTGTCCTTGCTAACATTTTAGAAATTGAGTCAGCCTTTTCATGCTTTAAGAACCACTTCTTCAGGGGGCTTTCTTATGTCCTGAAGCTCAGAGTGTCCTCATTCTTTACATCTTAGTGACACCAAGATGTGAAGTCAGACGGGCCTGGTTTAAACAACGGTCCAGTCAGGCATCTGCCTCGATGCTTCAGGCAAGTTATCTGACCTCAGTTTCCTCATCTGTAAAATCTAATTAATAAAATAACCTACTTGGATAATGTATGTGTAGTGGAAAATAAAAACAGTGTATTAAACCGACTGACTACAGCTACTTCTGCCTTTTAAGGGAGGTAGACACACTTCATATCAGCGAGGAAATTCATTTTTCCTTTGTGCCTTTCCCCAGAAGTGATAGAGAGTACACATGACACAGAAGCACACAGGGTGGGAGAGAGAAAGAGAGAGGACGTGTGCATGCACTAGCGTGAGATCAGGTAGGTCTGCTATTTAACAGAGCACGGTCATGGTGTTCGGATGTACTGAAGAGGGGCGGCAGTAGAATATATGCATAGAAGCTGGAAAGAGCTGAAGTGCTCCACCCAGCAAAAGAAAAGGAATACCTAGTTTTGGCGCTTTCTAGTGGTCAGTAAGTAAGGGAGAAGACAGGGATAATCTGCACGATATTGCAGAAGGCAGAAAGAACTTAAAGGTCTAGGAGAGCCCAGTTATTATTGGTTTACATGCTTATATATGTCAAATCACTTGGAATAATTCTTGGCACCAGTGAGCCCTTAATAAATGGCAACCAGTAGTCTATGAGGTAGCAAAGCTATCTCGTTGGCCACATGTAGTATCTCTCCATGGACAGTGTCGTGTGTGTGTGTGTTGGGAAAAGGAGGTAGATGGCAAACGGAGATGTAATGGGTCCAAATTCTGGCTCCATCAGGTTTATTTCTCTGTTTCTTCAAGTTATTTACTTATTTATTTAGATGGAGTCTCGATCTGTTGCCCAGGCTGGAGAGCAGTGGTGCAATTTCAGCTCACTGCAACCTCTGGCTCCCAAGTTCAAACAATTCTCCTGCCTCAGCCTCCCGAGTAGCTGGGATTACAGGTACGCACCACCATGCATAGCTAATTTTTGTATTTTTGGTAGAGATAGGGTTTTGCCATCTTGGCCAGTCTGATCTTGAACTCCTCACCTCAGGTGATCCTAGCCTCCGAAAGTGCTAGGATTACAGGCATAAGCCACCATGCCTGGCCCTTCATCTTTAAATTGGGGCAAGAAAATGGTACCTTGTCTTATAAGATTTACATGAAGTTTAGATGAAATAGTCTAGGCAATTCATAATCCAGGAATTTAGTTATTCTTCACTAAATATTAGCTCTTAGGAGTGTAGATGGTCCCTGACTTATGATGGTTCCATTTAGAATTTTTCAACTTTGCAGTGGTGTGAAAGCAATACACGTTCAGCAGCAACCATACTTCAAGTACCCATGCAACCATTCTGTTTTTCACTTTTGGTAATGTTAAGATGGAAATGAGATATTCAACACTTTATTATAAAATAGGCTTCATGTTAGATGATATTGCTTAACTGTAGGCTGATGTAGGTGTTCTGAGCATTCTGAGTAGACTAGGCTAAGCTATGATGTTCAGTAGCTTAGATGTACTAGATGCATTTTTAACATTTATTTATTTATTTTGAGATGGAGTCTCCCTCTGTTGCCCAGGCTGGAGTGCAGTGGCACCATCTCGACTCACTGCAAGCTCTGCCTGCTGGGTTCACACCATTCTCCTGCCTCAGCCTCCTGAGTAGCTGAGACTACAGGCCCCCGGCTAATTTTTTTTGTATTTTTAGTAGAGACGGGGTTTCACCGTGTTAGCCAGGATGGTCTCGATTGCCTGACCTCGTGATCCGCCTGCCTCGGCCTCCCAAAGTACTGGGATTACAAGCCTGAGCCACCGCGCCCGGCCTTAAATGCATTTTTGACTTAGGATATTTTCAACTTAGTTTATCAAGATGTAACCCCATTGTAAGTAAGAAACATTTGCATTCCACAATAATAGTCATATGAAGATGGTATACTGTCCTAAAACAAGGGCCTTGTGGTTTTATTTTTTAATTTTTTACATTTTTAAATGTTTTTGAGATGGAGTCTTGCTATGTCACCCAGGCTCTGGAGTGCAGTGGCATGATCTTGGCTCACTGCAACCTCCGCCTCCAGGGTTCAAGCGATTCTCCTGCCTCAGCCTCCGGAGTAGCTGGGATTATAGGTGCATGCCACCACGCCTGGCTAATTTTTGTATTTTTAGTAGAGACAGGGTTTCGCCATGTTGGCCAGGCTGGTCCCAAACTCCTGACCTCAGGTGATCTGCCTACCTCGGCCTCCTAAAGTACTGGGATTACAGGCATAAGCCACTACACCCAGCCGGTGGTTTTATTTTAAAATTAACACGTGTTGTATGTTTATGGCAGAAAACTTAAAAAGCAGAGCACAGAAAAACAACCACCACTCCAACAAAAAGATCGCAGCTGCTAACGTTTTGGTTTTTGTCTTTTTGTTTTTTTATTCTCCCAAGTATATGTACATCTTTTCCTATCTTTTCAAAATGTGATACTGTTCTACACTGATGTAGGGACCAGCCCCACAGGGTCGGTGGGTCTCTCCCCGTGTGCAGAGACAAGAGAGTATAGAAATAAAGACACGAGACAAAGAGATAAAAGAAAAGGCAGCTGGGCCCGGGGGACTACTACCACCAAATCGCGGAGACCGGTAGTGGCCCCAAATGCCAGGCTGCACTGATATTTATTGGATACAAGACAAAGGGGCAGGATAAGGAGAGTGAGCCATCTCCAATCATAGGTAAGGCCACGTGGGTCACCTGTCCACTGGACAGGGGGCCCTTCCCTGCCTGGCAGCTGAAGCAGAGAGAGAGAGGGGACAGAGAAAAACAACTTACACCATTATTTCTGCTTATTAGAGACTTTTAGTACTTTCACTAATTTGCTACTGCTATCTAGAAGGCAGAGCCAGGTGTATAGGATGGAACATGAAGGCAGACTAGGAGCGTGACTACTGAAGCACAGCATCACAGGGAGATGGTTAGGCCTCTGGATAAGTGCGGGCGAGCCTGACTAATGTCAGGCCCTCCACAAGAGGTGGAGGAGTCGAGTCTTCTCCAGACTCCCTGGGGGAAAGGGAGACTCTCTTTCCTGGTCCGCTAAGTAGCGGGTGTTTTTCCTTGACACTTAGACCACGGTCCGCCTGGCAACGGGCATCTTCCCAGACGCTGGCGTTACCGCTAGACCAAGGAGCCCTCTGGTGGCCCTGTCCGGGCATAACAGAAGGCTCACAGTCTTGTCTTCTGGTCACTCCTCACTATGTCCCCTCACCTCCTATCTCTGTATGGCCTGGTTTTTCCTAGGTTATGATTATAGAGCGAGGATTATTATAATATTGGAATAAAGAATAAGTACTACTAATGATTAATGATACTCATATATAATCATATCTAAGATCTATATCTGGCATAACTATTCTTATTTTATATTTTATTATACTGGAACAGCTTGTGCCCTCGGTCTCTTGCCTCGGCACCTGGGTGGCTTGCCGCCCACACAGTATGCTTCCCCCTTCCTGGTTTTTTAAACTTAGCAATAGACTGTGACCTTTCCCATGGATGAATTGCTTCTTAACATAGATGTTCCATTGAAAGTAGCCATATCCTGGGCCAGTAGATTTGTTACTATTCTTTTCTTCTTTTTTTTTATTTTTATTTTTATTGAGACAGAGTCACACTCTGTCACTCAGGCTGGAGTGCAGTGGTGCAATCTCGGCTCACTGCAAACTCCGCCTCCCAGGTTCACGCCATTCTCCTGCTCAGCCTCCCAAGTAGCTGGGACTACAGGCGCCCACCACCACGCCCAGCTGAGTTTTTGTATTTTTTTTAGTAGAGACGGGGTTTCACCGTGTTAGCCGGGATGGTCTCGATCTCCTGACCTCATGATCAACCTGCCTCAGCCTCCCAAAGTGCCGGGATTACAAGCGTGAGCCACCGCGCCTGGCCTCTTTTTTTTTTTTTTAAAGGTGCGGATGCCCATGGCTGTCCAAATCTGTGAAACTGCACACTGCATTTCCTTCTTGGAACATTAGCATGGGCATATTAGCATGTAGCAAGCTCTGCAAAGCTCTTTCGTAAGCAAGCTCCTCGACTTTGATTAGATCAGTGTTTTCCAAACTGATTTAACACTGGAGCCACTTATTCTCATAACTCCTATTAATGTCTCAGGATTCATTTGGGGAAACACTGTAGCAGGTTGAAGCTTAAGAGGAAGCAGGTTGTGCATTTTTGTTGTTTCCACACCGCCTTACAACTGGGTTTTAAAGAAATTATGAAAAATGGGATTGGATTGATGCATTCACTTCTAACTAACAGCCTCACACGTGTGACTTTGAGGGCCAAGGTTAGAGGCTGGGGCTGCACTCCGGAGTGCCTCTTGGTGTAAAGCTAATTGGCTCCTTTGGGGGGGCGGATGAACCTGTGAACTTGGCCTCGTTAGTGCCGGCACAGAACAGCTGAGTTGGTTTATCTGGTGCCATGAAATTGTTCTCTCACCCAGATTCTCATGCTGTCCTCCAGGTGGCAATGCTGGTTTGTCAGCCTTCTGAGATAGCACCTGATACTTGGGCCGAGCAAAGATGGAAATGGAAGGGAAGCAGATGCGGATAAGGAATGGAGTTGGGAGTGGAGTGATTATTGAAAATTAGAAGATACGCTGTCAGGTTTGCAGTTGACATGAAGCTGAAGCACAGCCTCATACATTGGGTGTCCAGACTCAGATTTTAAAGAATCTTGAGGAACCAGTAAGCCACAAGTAAATATTACTAGCATTTATTGAGCACCAACTATGGGGCTTACAACATGCCAGGTCATTTCATTCATTGTTTCTTTTAATGCCCTCAACAGACCTATGAGGGAGGTCTTGGAGGTTGAAATAATGGAGCTGGAAATTGGACCTTGATTCCTAAGGCCGGGTATTGTATATGAGAGCTTTGCTAGACTGAAATAAGAGGATATTTACCAGGGATGAAACATGCAAAATGTTTATCTATCTATTATCTATCTATCTATCTATCTATCTATCTGTCTGTCCATCTGCCCATCTCTCATCTATCTCTCATTTCATTAGTGTAGGATGGGCCTGATAACATTTCATGAAATTAATACTAGGGTTTTTTTTAAGTTAGCCACCTGCTAAATAAATCAGTTACAGTTCTGGACTGCATCCTTTAAATGACAACACTCAGATCAGGATAGTGGAGATGTTTATTTCCTAGCTCTTCTTTTCATTCTGGTGGTCACTATGCAAGATAAACATGGCCATGCTGAATGATCCCAGAGTGGCCGGCTTAAAGCCTAGTTGTAGCACTGAGTGGTTCTACTCAGTATAACTGTATCTCTATTACACTTGTCACCTAGGAAATGTTGAACTTATTTCCCTAAATGCCTCATTCTCCCAGTGGACCATGTGTTTCTTGAGGGAAGAAACCATGCCCTTCATTTCTGTATTCATAGGGCCTAGCAAAGTACCTGGTACATATTAATAGTAAGTCATTAGTAAAGTCTTTTTTTGAGACAGGGTCTGGTTCTGTGGCCCAGGCTGAAGTGTAGTGGCACAATCTTGGCTCACTGCAACCTCTGTCTGCCAGGTTTAAGAGATCCTCCTGCCTCAGCCTCCCGAGTAGCTGGGACTACAGGCACACACCACCACACCCAGCTAATTTTTGTATTTTTAGTAGAGACGGGGTTTTGCCATGTTGCCCAGGTTGGTCTCAAACTCCTGAGCTCAAGCGATCTGCCTGCCTTGGCCTCCCAAAGTGCTGGAACTACAGACTGAGCCACCATACCCAGCCAGCATAGTTTAAATGAATGAGTGAATAAGTCAGTGAAAGCTGTCTCCTGCAGAAATGTAATCAGAGCATGAACTGATGAAAGAACTGAGGAAGCTTAGTCTAGCCTAGAAGAAAAGACCTGAAGGAGCTAGAACTATCATGCAAGATGTAAAAGGCTGTTATAGGAATGAGATTGAAGTGCAAGTTTGTGCTTCTTCAAGTGGAAGGCCAAGGAAGGCCAGTCTCTTAAACAAGAATCTTAACAGCAATGGCCTTTCCATCTCCTGAACCAGAGGTGGGATGGCCATCAGGTGGGATGTGGGAGAAGGAGTTTCTGCATCGTGTGTCAGACTGAACAAGAGGCCACTCAGGCTTGCAGCGGTCTTGTCACCACTTTGTGCCAGTGCCTAGAATAGTGCTGGCCACGAAGAAGGCACTTGATAAATATTTACTGAAGAAATGAATAAACAGTCTTCTACTAATTGAAGATTCATTCAACTAACATTTATTGAGTTTTTCTGTGTGTTAGGTCTGTGCTTGGCTTCAGAGGCTGTTTCAGGTAAAAGGACTCAGTCCTGTCCTAAGGGGGAGTGTGTCATCCTGGTTGGAGCACCAGGTGGAGCCAGACTGCCTGGGTTTGAAATCCAGCCCTGCCAATTACTTTGTTATGCCTCAGTTTCCTCAACTATAAAATGGGAGTGAAAATAGCATTCACCCGAAGGAATTATTTCGATAACTAAGTGAATTAACATTTGGTGTTAACCACTCAAATGTTAATGATTATCGTGGTACAGACTTTCCAGCAGGGCCACAGGTAAGTTACTATTATGTGATGGATGCTTTGATAGGTGCATCCAGACTGAAATATGTGAGCACCTGGACAGGTTAATAAATAGAAATTTTATCGAATCAATGTGCTATAAATCTTTATTCAGTTTTGGGTTTTTTGTAACAGGGTCTCGCTCTGTCATCTAGGCTGGAGTGCAGTGGTGCCATCATGGCTCACTGCAGACTCAACCTCCTAGACTCAAGCGATCCTCCCACTTCAGCCTCCCAAGTAGCTGGGACCACAGGCATACACCACCACACCTGGCTAATTTTTAAAATTTTTGTAGAGACGGGGTCTTGCTATGTTGCCCAGGCTGGTCTTGAACTCCTGGGTTCAAGCACTCCTTCCACCTTGGCCTTCTAAAGTGTTGAGATTACAGGCATGAGCCACCACACTTGGCCATTTATTCAGTTTTTATTACAGAAGAGGCTGAGCACTTGCAGAGGCAGGACTGCTGCTCACCCACCAGAGTTTTTTGGTGGTACTTTCCCTTCTTCTAGAGCTTTCTAGCATATATGCTAGACATATATATTGTAACATATGTTGGGACCCTGTCAGGAGGGGAGGGTGAAGAAAGGATGCCTGCTGATGTCAACACTCTGCCTGACACTCAAAGTTCTGAGCAATTCCACTCTGGCCCCAAACTCGCATTCCCCACTGGACCAAACAACCACTCCACAGTAAAACAGAGGTGACACCCTTGGAGGGCATGCCCCTTGGGGCACATTACCCCCAACCCTGAGGGACTTATCAGCATATTATTTCTAACCACATAGTGTACTATCCTGAGGGGATTCTAGGAGATACAATTTTTCTAATCTTGTTACACCTCCTGTGATTTTTATTCCCCCTTGTAGATTTCTGCCCCAGATGGTTGATCAGCTGGTCACCCCTTAACCCCTCTCTGCTCATGGGGGCTATACAGAGTGCCCTGAGGTTGGTACCTGGTCCTGAATTGGAGGGTCAGGGAAGACTAGAGGATATGTAGGAGTTAGTTATGCAAGCAGTTGGCAGGAATGGAATAGCATGTGCAAAGACCTGAGGTCAGTGGAGCATGGCACATTCAGGGGAATGGAAGTAGTTTAGTGTGGCTGGCACATAGGGCATAGGGTGTGTGCATGGGGAGGGAGAATGAAGAAGATGCTGGAGAGATGTGTAGGGTCAAGCTCGTGAGTGGCCATGGAAGTTGTGTTAAGGACTTTAAGCTTGATCCTGAGCCACAGTAGGTATCTCTGAAGGGTTTTAAGGAAGGTGGTGAATGGAACAGGTTTGCATTTTAGAAAGAGCACCCCAGCTGGAGAAGGGATCAAGAAGGATGGGTGTGTGTGGGTGCGTGTGCATGTGTGTGTGTGCACACTCCACCGCAAATGTGCTGGGGAAGGGATGGTGTGGTAGGTAGGGCTGGATGCAGGGAGAAGAGTTAGGAGGGTGTTGCAATACCTCCTGCAAGAGATGAGGGGACACTGAACTAAGAAAGCCACAGCATCGTGAATGGAGAGAGTTGTAAACACATTTGGGAAGAATTAACAACCTCTGGCTATGGGCTGGAAGCTGAGGATAATATTTTGGGAGTTCTCTGGTTCTTAACGACAGTATGTGCAAGATACTAGGCCAAAACCAAAGGGACAAAAATGTTACATATGAATGCCTGACCCCTCCTTCTTGACTAGAAGTATTGTACCTACAATTTCTTTCTCTCTTCCTCCTTTTTTTTTTCTTTTTAAAATGTCTCCTTATACAGTAAAGAGCTTGGGTATGAGTCAGGCTGTCATTAACCACAGCAGTAAGGCTTATTATGTTGTGTATTTTTACTTATTTGAACCACATTTATTCAATGGTAAATAGGGAAACTGGGTGTGGTTGTGTGCACCTGTAGTCCTAGCTAATCGAGAGGCTGAGGTGGGAGAATTGCTTGAGCCCAGAAGTTAAAGGCTGTAGTGCTCTATAGTTGTGCCTGTGAGTAGTCATTGTACTCCAGCCTGGACAACATAGCGAGACTCCATTTCTAAAAAAATAAAATTAAAAAACTTACCAAGTTGTACACTTTATTTTTTTATTCGAATCGTACACCTTAAATATGTGCAGTTATTGCATGTCAATTACATCTCAATAAAGCTGTTTTATTCATTGATTGATTGATTGATTGATTGAGATGGAGTCTCACTCTGTCACCCAGGATGGAATGCAGTGGCTGACCTTGGCTCACTGAAACCTCTGCCTCCTGGGTTCAATTCATTCTCCTACCCCAGCCTCCCAAGTTGCTGGGATTGCAGGTGCCCGCCACCATGCCCAGGTAATTTTTGTATTTTTAGTAGCGATGGGGAGACGGGGATTTGCCATGTTGGACAGGCTGGTCTCAAACTCCTGACATCAGGTGATCCACCCGCCTTGACTTCCTGAAGTGCTGGGATCACAGGCATGAGCCACCGTGCCTGGCCTCAATAATGCTGTTTTAGAAAATTATAAATGGGGAGAGTCATGCCTACCTCATAGCGTTAGGATTATGATTCAGTGTGGGTTTTTCCATTTGGACCCAGACCTGAATTTCTTGCTGATGGAGGATGGGACATGGCACCACCCTGCACCCGTGTACCCAAGCCGAAACTCCATGATTCCCCCTTTACCGCTACCCCCACGTGAATCACTGTCACTTGTTGCTTTGATGGCTGCAGTAGCTTCTTTTTTTTACATTATTTATTTATCTTTTTTATTTTTTTAATTTTCCACCCCAGAAAATCCTCAATGCACCAGCTGCTTCTATGCCACTCTGCTTCCACTTTCCTCCTTCTATGACCCTTTTTCCCTTTCCTCCGTAGGGCAGTAAGGTGATCTATTTTGTTGTTTCAGTTCGTTGTTTTTGTTTGTTTGTTGTTTGTTTGTTTTTGAGATGGAGTTTTACTCATCACCCAGGCTGGAGTGTAATGGCACGATCTTGGCTCACTGCAACCTCTGCCTCCCGGGTTCAGGCAATTCTCTTGCCTCAGCCTCCGGAGTAGCTGGGATTACAGGCATGCACCACCACGCCTGAATAATTTTGTATTTTTAGTAAGACAGGGTTTTACCATGTTGGCCAAGCTGGTCTCGAACCCCTGACCTCAGGTGATCCACCTGTCTTGGCCTCCAAAGTGCTGGGATTACAGGTGTGAGCCATCGTGCCCTGCCTGGTTGGTTGTTTTTTGTAACAACTTTATTGAGATATAATTCACGTACTATAAAATGCACCCATTTTAAAGCATTCTTGAGTATATTCACAGAGTTGTGCAACCATTACTACTATCTAATTTTATAACATTTTAATCACCCCAAAAAGGAACCCCATACTCATTAGTAGTCACTCCTTATTCCTCCTTCTGCCCAGAAGGAGAGCAACAGCTAATCTATTTTCTCAGTTCTGGCAACAACTAATCTATTTTCTTTCTCTATGGATTTGCCTATTCTGGATATTTCATGTAAACGCAATCATACAAAACTGGCTTCTTTCAATTAGCATAATATTTTTAAGGTTCATCTATGTTGTAGCATGTATCAGGATTCTATTCATTTTCACAGCCAAATGATATTACATTGCATGCATGTAATGCATTTTGCTTATCATTCATCAGCTGATGGATCTTTGAGTTTTTTTTCTGCTTTTTGGCTCTTATGAATGATGCTGCTATGAACATTTGTATACAATATTTTATATGGACTTAGGTTTTCAGTTGTTTCAGGTGCATACTTAGAAGTGGAATTGCTGGGTCATGTAATAACTCCATGTTTAACATTTTTTATGGGCTGTCAAATTGTTTTCCAAAGTGGCTGCATCATTTTACAACCTGCCAGCAACCCACCAATTTCTCCACATCCTTGCCAACACTTGTCATCCTAGTGGATATGAAAGGGTATCATTGTGGTTTTGATTTGCATTTCTTTAATGATTAGTGATGTTGAGCATCTTTTCACGTGCTTATTGGTCATTTTTATCTTTTCTTCGGAGAAGTGTCTCTTCATGTCCTTTGCCCATTTAAAAGTTGGGTTGCCTTTTTATTATTGAGTGTAGGAGTTCTTTATATATTCTGGATACAAATCCCTTATCAGATATATGATTTGCAAATATTATCTCCCATTCTTATGGGTACGTTTTTACTTTCTTGGTAGTGTGCTCTGAAGCACAAACATTTTTAATTTTTTGAGAACTCCAATATATCTTTTTCTTGTTTTGTCGCCTGTGCTTTGGTGTTGTATCTAAGAAAACATCACCTGAACCAAGGCCACAAAGATGTATTTCTACATTTTCTTCTAAATATTTTATAGTTTTAGGTCTATTTATTTGTTTACTTGGCTATTACCCGTTCCACTCATTTAAGCCCCATGAGGACCAGGGCCATGTCTATCTTATTGACCTTAATCTGTAACACCTACTATAGTGTCTGGCACATAATAGGTGCTCAGTAAATATTTTTTTAAAGAGCATCGTAAGTGTTTCTTCTGTTCCTAGCCTCCTTTCCACTTTTTGCCAATTCTGTTACCCCCATTTGATATCACCTTTTGCCTGGATTTTCTTCCATTTCTGTTTTTCATGAAATATGAAACCATGGAGTAGAACATCCATTTTTGCTCTTCTTGGTTTTCTTTTCTTTCCTCTTACTGCTTTTAGCATGTAAAGAGCAGTGTCAGGATTCAGTTCTCCAGCCCACAACAATTTTATTTTTATTTTCTGAAACCTTTGCAATGGCAGCTCAACATAGAGTTCTCTCGGTCCTGTGTTTTCATATGAGTAAGACTTTCCTCGTCAATGAAGATGAAGGCTCTCTAAGAACAGAAGTTGTCTTCTAACCCAGAGAGTGGTCGGTTGAGTTCTGGACAAGTAAATCTCAATAAACACTAGGGGGTTGATCAGCAGCCCTTTTAAAAACCCAATAAGACTCAGGCGTGCTATGCTTAAAAGGTCATAAATTCTGAATTGGTGGATTCTGAAATTGTTAGAACCCTACAGCATACAAAATTTAATTAACCAAGCACTTTTTGTGAGGAAATTTTATTAGAAGTAATCACATAATACTACTGGCCATTATCACATAATATTATTGGCCATTACTTTCAATGGCAAAGACCGCAATTACTTTTGCACTGACCTAAGAATAATATGTATTCTCAAAAATCCTGCAGAATAATTTCTTCCACGTACCTCTGTTTAAACAGAGAAACGGGGCCCTCTGTTTGGTAATATCTCTGCACACATTTCTGCTTCATATCAATTCAGCAGGATTATAATCATAAAAAAGAAACACCTCTTCATCTTAATGTTAAACTCTACTCCCCCTGCTGATAGAAATTCTTTTGATGAAGACCACAGCCAGAAACATGGCTAAAGACCATTTTACCTGAAAGCTCCTCTTCCTGGATTAAATTTTCAGTTTGCCATCTTGCTTAGCATTTATAGATATCCCAATACCTGAGAAGTAAGCTCAAAAGATGATTGAAACTTTTGATCCAAGAAATAACTCACACATTTGTTTTGCTTTGCTCTAATCTTCAGAGCTGTGCATCATGCTGACAAGTCCTCGATTTTTAAAAAACACATTTTCCTTTGGGCTTTCCCCCGCTTTCATTGTAGTAATATTTTCTCCTATCTTCCATCTGCTAAAAAAGTAGGTGTAACAGTCTAATCAGCTTTTACCAACTTTTCTGCAAGAACAAGGCAGAAAATATGAAGATATAAATCAAGAAGTGTTACTATTGTTTATGTAGTGGTGATATATAGTTCCACTGGGCTTCGTGGTTTACGTGGCCACTTTGAAAACACAGAATGCGCTCAGGCACCAGCGATTTGTTTCTGAGCCCTGTGCTTGGATATTTCTAATAAATATTATTCTGTCTCTGATTTTATGATATCAACAAGATACCAAAGCAATAAAATATTTTCAGACTCCTCATATTAAGTCTATGTTGTCAAACAAAGATAATGACCCTGAACTTCAAGAATGGTAGGTAGACAAAACATTAGGCATAAAATAGCTAAATTTTTATAAATCATAATAATTATGATGATAGTTTTATGCATGGGACAATGTCAGGAAGGATGTATATAAACATATTAAGCCATATACTATTTCTTAATAAAGAAATCATAGGTGATTTTAATTTTTTTTTTGTTTGCTTATCGGTATTTTTCTCCATGAGTGAATATTACTTTTGAATTTAAGAAGATCTTTTTCTTTTTTTTTTTTTTCAGACAGGGTCTCACTCTGGTCTACTAGGCTGGGGTGTAGTGATGTGATCACAGGTTATTGCAGCCTCAACCTCCTGGGCTCAGGTAAGCCTCCCACCTCAGCCCCCTAAGTAGCTGGGACTACAGGCATGTGCCACCACTCCTGGCTAATTTTTTGTATTTTTGGTAGAGACAGGATTTCATAATGTGGACCAGGCTGGTTCTGAACTCTTGGGCTCAAGTGATCTACTTGCCTTGGCCTCCCCAAATGCTGGGATTATGGGTATGAGCCATCATGCCTGACCAAAAAAGATCTTTTTCAAAGAAGAGTACATAGGAAGAGTTGATAGAACTAAAGAAAAATAGAAAAATTAGCATTCTTTAATGGAAAATAGAGTAGTTTCTGAGAAAGTGAAAATCTGATGAACTTCTATTAATTTCTGAGTTCATATTGTGTACATTTTCTGTTAGCTTTGATGAAAGCACGGACTACCTGTTATCTACCCCCATCCTCGTATCTAAGCCAACATATCTACTTGCCAGATACCAAGAGAAGCAAGTAGCAGACTCCCTTCCAGTGGGAAAATAGGTTTCTCATTTGATTCCCAGTTGGCTCCCACTCCAATCCTATTTCCACTTGGCTCCTGATTCCTGGCTTTTTCTCCTGTCTAAAACCCTTTGATTACAGGCTCATGTCTGTAATCTCAGCACTTTGGGAGGCCAAGGCAGGAGGATCACTTGAGGTCAGGAGTTTGAGACCAGCCTGGCCAACATGGTGAAACCCCGTCTCTACTAAAAATACAAAAATTAGCCGGGAGTGGTGGTGGGCGCCTGCAATGCCAGCTACTCGGGAGGCTGAGGCAGGAGAATTGCTTGAACTTGGGAGGTGGAGATTGCAGTGAGCAGGGATCACACCACTGCACTTCAGCCTGGGCGACAGAGAGACTCTGTCACAAACACCCTGTGATTCCCTCATGACACCCTAAAGACTTGGTCTAAAGTCAACCTTCCAGCTCTTAAGAGTGGTGACTTCTCTCAGCTCACAATCCCATGTCCTAGCTGTCATGTCCTCTAGAACCACCCTAAGCCATTTTCCCCTCTTCCTTGTCTCAAGATCATCAAGGAAGACAAGATCAAGAGCCCCCTCTTTATTATCATAACTCACCATCTCTCCTCTTAGGGCCTCATCTTATGGTGTTACTTGGGAACAGAAGAGCTTATGTGAAGTGGCAGAGAAGGACCCAAAGTTACACAGTTGTAGTGTTGAGAGTAGTGGCTTTGGGTCAAACATCTGGGAGATATTCAAATAGATGAATCAGAATGGCCACATCCACTGTTTATGGCTGGTGTTTGTCCTGACTGGTCAGTACCCATACCTTATCGGTTGTTAAGTATTTTGATATTCTCAAGGTAAAGTTTTAGTTTTGTAAATTGACAGTACTTAATGAGACCTGAACTTGAGTATGACTTAGGGCCCGTCATTTACCTTCTCTAAGCCTTGGTTTACACTTTGGAAAAATGGAGATTCTAATCCTGCTGTGTCCACGTCAAAGAGTTAGTGTGATGATCCAATTGTCATAGCGGGTGCAGAAGTTCTCTGTAAACTGAGAGAGACTGTGCACAGGCCAGGGATGATGATAAAAATGATCGATAATGATAGCAATGTTGACGGTGAAGGTCAAGGTAATGGTAATAATAAAGAATATAAAGAAGACAAACTTGGGAACACCATGGACAATTCTTTTTCAGTTCAAGATGCTACAGACATTGCTCCCTGGCTCCCAATTCACAGTAACAGTTAGGCAGAAGCGGATAAACTGGCAGCATCAACCCTCTCTGGTTTACACTCTTGTGGCTCCCAGGTTGTTCACTGGCCTAGTGCTGATAGGCACTTTCCTTTGTCTGTGGGCATTCATTCCATGATTTATTTCACTTCCTAGCTGGGAAACCCTTCTATCATATAATTCCCAACACCTGGGACAACTCTTGATGTCCATTTAATGATCTGCTAGGAACTAGAGCCAGCAAAATGAAAGTGTGGAATTATCCCACTGGGCTCCACCCCACCACGGCAGAGCCGGAGCTGGATTTTCATGTGCCTCTTTCTGAGATGTGTTCTGTAATCCCAAATCCACTCTGCAAATGTCTTGGGTGAGTTGTTGGTTGTGGCCAGATAGAGTTAATAAGTGGCTCCAGACCGGGTATGGTGGCTCACGCCTATAATCCCAGCACTTTGGCAGGCTGAAGCAGGTGGATCACTTGAGCTCAGGAGTTTGAGACCAGCCTGGCCAACATGGCGAAACTCTGCCTCTACCAAAAATACAAAAATCAGCTGGGTGTGGTGGCAGGTTCCTGTAATTGCAGCTAGTTGGGAGGCTGAGGCAGGAGAATTGCTTGAACCTGGGAGGTGGAGGTTGCGGTGAGCCAAGATTGCGCCACTACACTCCAGCCTGGGCAACAGAGGAGTCTCAAAAAAAAAAAAAAAAAAAAAAAAAAAGGATGGTTCCATTCCTCTGTTCCTCTCTCCTTCACTTCCTTTCTTGTCCTTGCCTGCCACCCCTCTCCCTTCTCTTTATGAAGACTTTGGGTCTTCATACAGTCATATAGGATGCTTCTGGCTGACCTTGGCAAGATCCCCCCACCCTGACCTTGTAGAAAGGTACAGAAAGCACCATGGAGTCTGTTCCAATAGAGGAAACACATGCTCGCAGGATAATTGGCCCTATAATTCATTCAAAGCAATGGTGGTGTGGCAGAGAGGTTTAAATCCTGTGGCCTTGGAGGGCAAAGCACACTCCAGAAAGGTTTCCCTTTCCCTTTGTAAACTGCGAAATAAACGCACTTCCTTCAGAGAAGTTCCCCTCTTTGTGAGGCCTTTGCTGTTCCTACACATACCGTAAATGGACTCTTGGGTTTTCTTCTCACTTTCCCCATGCTTTGGGCTCAGGTCCTAAAAGTTACACAGGGACAAGGCAGTGGGGAGAAGATAAGATGAGCCAAACCTTAAACACTCCTAAAGCCTTCTCATATACAAGGAGAGATCAGGGCCTCAGGGCAGGGTCACGGGTAGGGTGGAGGGGGTTAGTCATTTCCCAGTGGCCTCACATTCACAAAAGATTTCAAATTTGACTTTATACGTTATCTCTGAATAAGTGTTGGCATATAGTCACAACAATACAACAACAGACTTTAACCATTAAGTCAGGTGTGGTGGTTCACACCTGTAATCCCAGCACTTTGGGAGGCCAAGACAGGCAGATCACTTGCAGTCAGGAGTTCAAGACCAGCCTGGCCAACATGGTGAAATCCAGTCTCTACTAAAAATACAAAAATTAGCCAGGTGTGGTGGCACAGGCCTGTGGTCCCAGCTACTCAGGAGGCTGAGGCATGAGCATCACTTGAACTTGGGAGGAGAAGGTTGCAGTGAGCCGAGATTGCCCCTCTGCACTCCAGCCTGGGCAACTGAGCAAGACTCCATCTCAAGAAAAAAAAAAAAAAAAGAATTTAACCATTAGAGCATCACAATTTCTGTTTGACCCAGTTTTGGCATTTTCTAATATATAGTTATGTACCTAATAATGACACTTTGGTCAATGATGGACAGTGGTAATGGAGCTGAAAAATTCCTATCACTAGTGATGTCTTGATGATCCTGACCCTGTGTAAGCCTAGGCTAATCATGTATTTGTGTCTTTGTTATTTTTTTAATTTTTAATTTTTTTTATTATACATTTTTTAAGGACAAGGTCTTGCTGTGTTGCCCAGGCTGGAGTACAGTTGTAACATCACAGCTCCCGGCAGCCTTGAACTCCTGGGCTCCAGCGATCTTCCAGCCTCAGCCTTCCAAGCAGGTGGGACTATAGGCAATCACCACCATGCCCAGCTAACTTTTAAAAAATTTTTGTGGAGCCTGGGTCTCGCTATGTTGCTCAAGTGATCCTCCCCTCTCAGCCTCCCAAGCTACTGGGATTACAGGCATGAGCCACCATGCCCAGCTCTGTGTCTTCATTTTTAACAAAAACGTTTAAGGCTGGGCGTGGTGGCTCACGCTTGTAATCCCAGCACTTTGGGAGGCCGAGGCGGGCGGATCACGAGGTCAGGAGATCGAGACCATGGTGAAACCCCGTCTCTACTAAAAATACAAAAAATTAGCCGGGCGTGGTGGCGGGCGCCTGTAGTCCCAGCTACTCGGAGAGGCTGAGGCAGGAGAATGGCGTGAACCCGGGAGGCGGAGCTTGCAGTGAGCCAAGATTGCGCCACTGCACTCCAGCCTGGGTGACAGAGCGAGACTCCGTCTCAAAAAAAAAAAAAAAAAGTTTAAAAAGTAAAAAATTTAAAAATAGAAAAAAGCTTATAGAATAAGAACATAAAATATTTTTGTATACCCATACAAATATTTTTGTAAGCTAAATGTTATTATACAAGAGCCAAAAAGTTTAAAAAATCTAAAAGTTTATAAAGTAAAAGAGATACAGTAAGCTAAGGTTAATTTATTATTGAAGATAGAAAAGTATTACTATTTTTTATTATTTTATTTTATTTCTTAGAGATGAGATCTCACTATGTTGCCCAGGCTGTTTTCAAATTCCTGAGCTCAAGTGATCCTCCTGCCTTGGTCTCCCAAAGTGCTGAGATTACAGGCATGAGCCACCATGACTGGCCTAGAGAACAATATTTTTAATAAATTTAGCCTAAGTGCACAGCGTTTATAAAGGCTGCAGTAGTGTACAGTGATGTCCTAGGCCTTCACATGCACTCACTAACTTACCCAGAGCAACTTCCAGTCCTGCAAGCTCCATTTATCCTCAGTGCCCTATACAGGTATACCATTTTTAATCTTTTTTTTTTTTTTGAGACACTGTTTCAATCTTGTTGCATGGGCTGAGTAACTGTAATCCTGAGTAACTGGGATTACAGGTGTCTGCCACCATGCCCGGCTAATTTTTTGTATTTTTTTTTTTTTTTAGTAGAGACAGGGTTTCACCATGTTGGCCAGGCTGGTCTCGAACTCCTGACTTCAGGTGATCCACCCACCTTGGCCTCCTAAAGTGCTGGGATTACAGGTGTGAGCCACCACGCCTGGCCAGGAGAATCTCTTAAGCCTGGGTGTCAGAGGTTGCCGTGAGCCAAGATGGCGCTCAGCCTTTAATCTTTTATACCACATTTCTACTGTACCTTTTCTATGTTTAAATGTGTTTAGATACACAAATACTTACCATTGTGTTACAGTTGCCTACAGTATTCAGTGCAGTAACATGTTCTACAGGTGTGCAGCCTAGGAGCAATGGGCTATAGCATGTAGCCTAGGTGTGTAGTAGGCTATGCCATCTAGGTTTGTATGAGTATATTCTGTGATGTTTAAACAATGACAAAATCGCCCAATGATGCATTTCTTAGAACATATCTCTGTGGTTAAGTGGAGCATGAGTGTACAAGGAACCTCTCTTGACCTCTGAGAGACTCCGGGTATGACAATGAAGCAGCCAGGCTGTATGAGGAGAAGCTGGTTTGGGTGTCCGTTTACAGGAGGAATTATTCTTTGTGGTTGCTATATTTGACCATCTTTACAGTCCTGTAAAGTTGGTACTGTTATCAGCCCCATTGCACAGATGAGGAAACTGAGGTGTTCCTCAAGGTCACATAGCTAGAAAGTAGTGAAGTTGGGGTGCAAATCCAGGTTGTTCTCAGCATCTTTCCATCCTTCCATTATTGACAACACAGTCCATCATTTTATGGCTAACCCTACTTGTTATGGTGCACTGGGCACCTCAGACCATCTTCCCGGGGCCCCCACCTCCTCCCTGGACCCCTCCCTGGGGTATAACTGCAGGAACTCTCAGGAGCTTAGGCTTATGTCTGAGTTAGGATCCTCTAAAATATGCTCCTGAGGGAGTCCAAGGCATCTGATGCCTTGATTGCCCCCGGTGACATCAAGTTTCAGTTAGTCTGACCAGCCTGAGCAAATTTCTTTGTTCTAGTCACCTCTGCTTCCATCAAAAATAACAGGTTGCTGAGAAGTGAACTCTGAATCTGCACTCAGAGCAGGCCCCTAAGTTTAAAGAAGCCCTCGTGTTCTGTATTTTGACAGGTCGAGAAATCTAATCCATTTATTTTGAAAACCCAGTAAGCCCAGCCAATATGGGATATTTAGAAAGGCCAGAATTTTGCTTTTGGTCAGAAGGTCAGTGCTGTCATAAAATAACGGCTAAAGGAAGTGAAACAAAACATAGTTTATCGTAGGGCTGTAATTCCCAAACATGCTTTAAAAATACATTTTCAGTTAAAATAAAACAAAACAAAAACACAGCATATTGAATTGGCGGAAATTGCCAGCCCTCTACACTCTCTTTGTTCAGAGGACTTATTCAATTTTATATCTCTAGTTCTCAGAGCAGTGACAGGCACATAGTAAATGCTCAATAAATGTTTGATGGATGAGACTCAAAATAGTTTACTTTGCTATTTAATATTTTTTCCCAGGTAGTAGTTTCTCTTGTTCCCAATGGTGGTTAAATCGTCCTTAAGAAAATAACATCTGATTTTAGTGCTCTGGGGTTTTGGAAATGAGTGTCAGGATAAGTAAGTTTGATTCTTCTTGGCACCTTGAATTATGTTATTGATGATAGAGATAACAGGGTCGTACGATCAGATTCTCTAAAGATAACGCATTTGACCCTTTCAACCTTGTGAAAGGGGCATGGGAGATGTTATTATTTTTATGTTACCCCCAGGAAGGGTGCATAGGTACAGACCATTACTTAATAGAAAATAACACTCCTGACGTTCAGAAGATGGTGCAAGACCTTCTTTTGTTTTCCCTTTAAGTCACTTTTCAGTCCACATAATGTCCCCTTCTGATGGGTATCCAAGTGTCTCTCTTTTTGAGTCTTCCCTCCCTCTTTTTTTTTTTTTTTTTTTTTTTTTTTAAAAAAAACAGAGTCTCACTCTGTCGCCCAGGCCAGAGTGCTGTGGTGCAATCTCAACTCACTGTAACCTCTGCCTCTCAGGTTTGAGCGATTCTCCTGGCTCAGGCTCCCTGAGTAGCTGGGACTACAGGTGCCCGCCACCACGCTGGGCTAATTTTTGTATTTTTTGTAGAGACACAGTTTCACCATTTCACTCAGGCTGGTCTTAAACTCTTGGACTCAAGAGATCTACCCACCTTGGCCTCCCAAAGTTCTGGGATTACAGGTGTGAGCCACCATGCCCGGCCTCCCCTCCCTCTTCTCCTACCTCCCACAATCTCCTCAATCCTTTCTACCCCCTCCCTCTGAGCTCCATCCTGGAGAATCACCAGAAGACCCTCAGGGTTCTAAGCATGGCTCCTGGCTTCACCATGGTGGGATGATGGCAGGCCCTAATCCTGCATCCAAAGATTTGATTCGTATTCAGAGGGAGCAAGTTGATACTGAGACAAGAGCTGACTCTTGGAGTCTTGAGGGAGGCCCAGTTACTAGAGGTTCTTTTCTCTGCCTAAGTTGTGAACCAACTGATAAATAAGAGGAAGAGCCAACTGATGGAGGCAGGGTTTCACCTTAGTAAGAAAGTGGATATTGGAGAATACAGCTTATAGCTACAGGCAAATAGGGCCCCTAACACAGAATCCCAGAATTAGGCATTCTTACCCATGCTGAACTGTGGGAGGCTGCCTTTCATCACGGCAGAACTTGTGCCCCAAAGGGAAAGGGAGGAAAAGGCACTCTCTTATGAATGCCCAGTTTCTCCCTCCAAACCCATCAGTCATATGGTACTTTTTTCCCATCAAGGGAGGAATGAGTGAAGAGTAGGGAGAGGCTAGGAGTATTACTCTTAGAGATGTCTCTTCCCGTGAGGAATCTTCAAGAAGGGGAGTGAGTGTTTCCCTTTAACACGTCATGTGACTTAGTAGGTAATGCTTAAAATTAAATAATTTTTTTGCATAAAATCAGAATTTCTGGCTTTTTTCACAAAGCCAGAAAGATGTGTCAGCACTGAGCCTGTGCTCCCACGTGGCACCACATCCTGGAGCCGAGTCGCGCCCACCCCTCTCAACAGGTGTGTGTGATCTCGCTCATCAAGGCCCTATTGTATAGCTCTGGCTCTCTGATTGCGCTTATTTCTATTACCTGTCTGGTCCATCTCAGCGTTTCAGTTTACTGCCTCTGCTTTAAGTCTAGAGTGGAGTAGCTACAGGACCAACAGACCTGTCTGTTGCTACTATTGCCCACTCCTACTGATCACGGTCTCATTTTGATGTGTTATTAGTTTAACAAAGTTTCAATGTTTTTATTCTGTCTTACTAGAGTTCTCTTCTATACCACGGACTTTGTGTTGGAGAAGATTAAGGAGGTGAAGGAAAAAGAAAATCCTGTTCTACTCGCCTATTAAATAAAGGAAGAAACGGAAGACGGGAGATTAGGGAACTGATCAAGAAGTACTGCAGAAGGAAGACACCCATGCGGTCCTTTGCTGTCCTCTCTCCTGCACTGCAGCGGTGGCCGTTTTTGCTTCGCTGGGCTCCACGGATCCGGAGGAGCAACAGATCTGCACATCTGAATGTGAGTTTCGGAAGCATACTTTGTCTCCTTGGGGTGACAAATTCAGCAGAAGCTCTGGGCTGATTGGACTCACAGCTGAAAAGGAGTGGTAATAACAAGAGGAGGTGTCAAGAACCTGTTTCTATAGCCTGCCTGCCACCACTCCTCTGTTTCTTCTAGATGGGCAAAGGGGTTAATTCAGGGAAGGAGCAGGGCAGTATGAAGCAAGCCAGACCTCCTTCACACATTTCCCCTGTCACCCCACGCACTGTCTGTAGACATACTTGGACCTTCCTCAGAGACTTGGCATAAATCGGAGGGGAAGGTGGTTGCTAGGATAAATGGATGAATGGATAGATGTGTAGACCAATGGACTAATGATTAATCCCAGAAAGTTTTGCAGTGATATTCTATGTGTTTGCAGTAGAAAACATTTTTTTTTTTCTCTTTTGAGGTGGAGTCTTGCTTTGTCACCCAGGCTGAAATGCAGCAGCACAATTTCGGCTCACTGCAACCTCCACCTCCCAGGTTCAAGAGATTCTCCTGCCTTAGCCTCCTAAGCAGCTGGGACTACAGGCATGCACCACAACGCCCGGCTAATTTTTGTATTTTTAGTACAGGCAGGGTTCCATCATGTTGGCCAGGCTGGTCTCGAACTCCTGACCTCGGGTGATCCACCCGCCCAGCCTCCCAAAGTGCTGGGATTACAGGTGTGAGCCACTGCAGCCAACCCAGAAAACATTTTGATTTGTTCTTAGAATCCTACTTTTAACACCTGAGGTTCATATATCAAGGCTGGAAAAAACTTTCTGTCTTCAATAAGAAGGAAGTATTAATACAATGGAGATTAACAGTATGGGTTTAGGGAGTTACTTGCTTCTTTTTAAAAATATGTATAGAACAGCTGAAATGTATCATTTGCTTCTTTTTAACATCCCTGAGCTTCTATTTCTTCATGTATAAAATAATAATAGTAACTTTCTCAAAGATGGTTGCTATTAGAATTAACTAAAATACTTTTTGGAAAATACCAATAACTCAGTGCCTGGCAGACAGGAAGCACTCAGGAAATGATAACTCTAATTCAGTAGAAAGAATTTTGTTTTGGCTGGGCGTGGTGGCTCATGCCTGGAGGCCGAGGCATGCGGATCACTTGAGCTCCGGAGTTTGAGACCAGCCTGGGCAACATGGCAAAACCCCGTCTTTACAAAAAATTAGCCAGGCATGGTGGCTCACATCTGTAATCCCAGCTTCTTGGGGGGCTGAGGCAGAAGGATCACCTGAGCCCCAGAGGTCAAGGCTGCAGTGAGCCGAGATCGAGCCACTGCACTCCAGCCTGAGTGACAGAGTGAGATCTTGTCTCAAAAAAATATATAAAAAATAAAAATAAAAAAATTCTGTTTTACATTAAGCATTTATTACATGCTTAGCTCTATCACAAGAATTAGTGTGTGGTGGGGGGTACTAACAAAATTTGGGGGGAATGGGCATCCGCAGGGTATGGTGATAAGATAAAATACAAGGACATACTGATGTAATCATAATTAAGCACACTGATGTGCATTCTGGTGGGCGGTTGGAAGAGGAGAGCGCTCCTGTGGCAGGAGCTGTTGAGAAAGGGATTGAGTAGGAGGAAGGAAAGGGGGTGGGGGTGAGGGGATTCCAGGTAAGGAACAACACACCCAAAGGGAGGAAAGCAGGTATGACTGTGTGGTTTGCTGGCCACAGCAAGGGAGGAGATGGATAGAGTTACAGCTTCTTGTCCATTTAAAAAAAGAAATTTAAATTTTTAGTTTTTGTGAGTATAGAGTGGGTGTATTTATTTATGGGGCTCATGAGATGTTTTGATTCAGGCATGCAGTGCATAATAATTACATCATGGAGAATGGGGTATCCATCCCTTTAAGCATTTATCCTTTGTGATACAAACAGTTTAATTAGGTGTTTGTTTGTTTGTTTGTTTGTTTGAGATGGAGTCTCGCTAGGTCACCGAGGCTGGAGTGTAGTGGTGCAATCTCTGCTTACTGCAAGCTCTGCTTCCTGGGCTCAAGCAATTCTCCTGTCTCAGCCTCCCAAGTAGCTGGGACTACAGGCACATGCCGCTATGCCCAGCTAATTTTTTTGTATTTTTAGTAGACGGGGTTTCACCATATTGGTCAGGCTGGTCTCGAACTCCTGACCTCAAGTGATCTACCCACCTCGGCCTCCCAAAGTGCTGGGATTACAGGCATGAGCCACCGGTCCTGGCGTAATTAGTTATTTTTAAATGTATAATCAAGTTATTATTGACTCTAGTCATCCTACTGTGCTATCAGATAGTAGGCCTTATTCATTCTTTCTAAATAATTTTTTTTTGTACCCATTAACCATCCCCACCTCTCCCTAACCACTGCCCCCCACCAACTATCCTTCTCAGCTCTGGTAACCATCCTGCTACCCTCTATGCCCATGAGTTCAATTGTTTTGATTTTTAGATCCCACAAATAAGTGAGAATATATGATGTTTGTTTTATTGTACCTGAGTTATTTCACGTAACTTGATGACCTCCAGTTTCATCCATGTTGTTACAAATGACAAAATCTCATTCTTTTTTGTTGGTTTGTTTTTGAGACAGAGTCTCACTCTGTCGCTCAGGCTGGAGTACAGTGGCACGATCTCGGCTCACTGCAACCTCCGCCTCCCAGGTTCAAGTGAGTCCCCTGCCTCAGCCTCCCGAGTAGCTGGGATTACAGGCATGTGCCACTATGCCTGGCTAATTTCTTGTATTTTTAGTAGAGACAGGGTTTCGCCATGTTGCCCAGATTGGTCTCAAACTCTTGGCCTCAAGTGATCCACTCACCTTGGCCTCCCAGGGTTCTGGGATTATAGGTGTGAGCCACCGTGCCCGGCCTATAGTTTTCATTATAGAGACCTTTCACATCTTTGGTGAATTCCTAGATACTTAATTTTATATGTGGCTGTGGTAAATGGGTTACTTTTAAAATTTCTTTTTCAGATTGTTCATTGTTGGCAGACAGAAATGTTACTGATTTTTGTATGTCGGTTTTGTATCCTGCAACTGTACTGAATTTGTTGATCAGTTCTAATTGATTTTTGGTGGAGTCTTTAGTCTGAAAGCCTAAAGACCACCAAAAAATCATATATCATATCATTCTGTTGATAGGATGTATCACTAATTGATTTGTGTATGCTGAACCATCCTTGCATCCCAGGGATAAATCCCACTTGGTCATGATGAATGATATTTCCAATGTATTGCTGAATTTAGTTTGCTAGTATTTTGTTGAGGATTTTTGCGTGAATATTCATCAGAGATATTGGACTGTCATTTTCTTTTTTTGACATGTCTTTGGTTTTGGTATCAGAGTAATACTGGCCTTGTAGAATGAGTTTGGAAGTAGTCCCTCCTCCTGTATTTTTCAGAATAGTTGGGTAGAACTGGTATTAGTTCTTCTTTAAATGGTAGAATTCAGCAGTGAAGTCATTGTAGGCTTTTTTATGGCTTTGATCTCGTTATTTGTTATTGGTCTGTTCAGGTGTTTTTTTTTTTTTGAGGTGAAGTCACACTCGGTCATCCAGGCTGGTTGCAGTGGTCGATCTTGGCTCACTGCAACCTCCACCTCTCGGGTTCAAGTGATTCTCCCGCCTCAGCCTCCCAGGAAGCTGGTATTACAGGCTCACACCACCACACCTGGCTAATTTTTGTATCTTTAGTAGAGATGGGGTTTCATTATGTTGGGCAGGCTGGTCTCCAACTCCTGAGCTCAAGTAATCCGCCCACCTTAGCCTCCCAAAGGGCTGGGATTACAGGCATGAGCCTCTGTGCCTGGTCTGTTCAGGCTTTTTATTTATTCCTGGTTTAAATCTTGATAGGTTGTATGTGTCTAGGAATCTGTCCATTTCTTCTAGATTTTTCTGTTCACTTCTTTTTAACCCATATGCAGGAAGCTTTTCCTAAGAAGCTGCCTCCTCGCTAGGTGCTTCTGATTGAGTCCTGCCACCTGCTGACATTGTATCTGGCTTAATCACTTAAACCTCTCTGAGCCTCAATTTCTCCTCTGTAAAACAGGAAGAATTCTATCCATTTCATTTGATACTGTGATGCTAATGTGATTGCAAACATGGAGGTCTGTGTAAATCGTAAAGCACTGTACAAATGCAGGTTCCAGTTGTTGATGGCTTCTCACCTAGCCGTGGCAGGGAATTGTTTAAAACATGAAGCAAATTATTCCCCTGCTGAAAATCCAGGCCTCTTACTACGGCTTACTAGACCTTATACAACCTGGCCCCAGGCGCCTCCTCTAGCCTCATACTTCTCTCTCCTTTGTTCACCACCTTGCAGTCACACTGGCTTTTCTGTTCTACCAAGGGCTAAGCCATTCCTACTTCAGTGCCTTTGCATTGTCTGTTACCTCTCCCAGGAGTCCATGGCTGGCTCCCTGTTTTAATTTAGGCCTCATCTGTGATGCCATC
Source organism: Symphalangus syndactylus (assembly GCF_028878055.3). Taxonomy (NCBI): domain Eukaryota; kingdom Metazoa; phylum Chordata; class Mammalia; order Primates; family Hylobatidae; genus Symphalangus; species Symphalangus syndactylus. The sequence goes on from NC_072428.2 coordinate 22,342,142, forward strand.
TTCTTAAAGAGCCAGTCCTGGGCCATCTGATCCAAGGTACTGTCTACCCCATCCCAGCCCACACTGAGCTTGTTTCATTTTCCCCATGGAGTTGATCGCTATCTGAATGTGCCTTGATCATTTGTCATTTACTTGCTCATTAGCCGTTTCCCTTTCCCCACAACATAAGTTCCTTCCGAAAGGATTTGGTGAGTCTTGGTCACTACTCTACCAGTGTATCGAATAGTGCCTGTCACCAAGAGGTGATCCGGAAATATTGATTGGGTAAGTTTAATTACAGCCCCCGTCACCTCCCAACACTTTTCAACAAAAGCTAACAAAGTTTCATTCATGCGAAAAATGTTTACAAGTCACCACAGACTTCTAAAATGGGAGAGTTTTGAATTATGTCACACTCATTTAACTCCTGCTACATTTAAGAATCGGGAATCCTGAGTCAGAATATGACCAAGAAGGGGCCAACAGAACAAGTTGGCCTGTCCATGGTAACACCAATCAAAGCAAAATGCCTCAAGCTCACCGTTGCAGGGGCAGACAAGGATGAGGCCGTTGGCATTTAAGAGGAAAATGGTGGGCGGCAAGTGGGACTCTTAGGGGGCAACAAAGCCAAGGGGGTCCAAGAAGGCCTTTGCTGGATTGGCAGGCAGTGACTGTTTAGTGAGGTAATTTGTGCCCGACTGGCTCTGCCCACAGAGATGTCTGTCGGAGGGAGGTGTTGGCAGATCCACGATGTCCCATGGCTCGGCAAACTGCTGCCACTGCTTAATGAGCCAGTCAGCCATTAAAGTGCCTCCCGTACAATGGCAGCATTTGCAAAGTGAGCAGCTGAAGGAACATTCTGGAGAGCAGAGGAGTTGAGTGTTGACCAAAATCCTCCATATCCTGCCCACTCCCCCCGGCTCTTTGCCCTTAGCTCCTAATACTCTCCCCTTGTTCACTCTGGCTCCAGCAGGGCTGGCGTCCTTACCTTCCCTCCAACCCACCAAGCCCATACCTATCTCAGGGCCTCTGCACTGGCTGTTCCCTCTGCCTGGAACTCTCTCCCTCAGACGCTTGCCTGGCTGACTTCTTGACTTAATTTATGTTTTTGCTTCAATGTGACCACCACAGAGAGGCCTTTTTAGCCTCTCTAAAAAGAGCCTGTCTAAAAAGAGTACCTTCCCTCCAGCCACACTCAAGTTTCTTTCCCTCATTTATTTCTCTTCAAATAAACCTGACAGTTTATTGTAATCTATTTGCTTATTTGCTTATAGGTGATCCCCAATCCACCTGCCACTCTGCTACTCTCCACAGTCTAGTGTAAGTTTCTGGAGGGTGGGGACCAGGTTTGTTTGTCCTGCTTAGTGCTGTATGCCCTGAGAACCATGCTTAACTCAGAATATCAATCGCAAGTATCTGTTGAATTTGTTGAACAAATGAACGAATGAATGAATGAGATAAAGTGCAGAGCAGGATGGGCTGGGTAATGGGGGGCACTGAATACCATAAGTGGGTACAAATGGGCAAGGGGCTTTAAGAATTTGTTAGGACCCAGGCACAGCCACATCCCACACTAAATATATATGTATATATACACACACATATATATGTATGTGTGTATATATATGTATATACTTTTCCCTTTAGAAAAAGTAGACAAGATTTTGATAATTGTCATCTTTAAAATTATTTATTACACAAATACTGCATGTTCTCACTTATAAGTGGCAGCTAAATAATGAGAACACATGGACACAAAGAGGGGAACAACAGACACTGGGGCCTATGTGAGGGTGGAAAGTGGGAGAAGAGAGAGAATCAGAAAAAAAAAATTTATTGGGTGTAGGTCTATTACCTGGGTGACAGAATAATCTGTACAACAAACCCCCGTGACATGAGCTTACCTATATAACAAACCTGCACATGTACCCCTGAACCTAAAATAAAAGTTAAAAAATTACTTGCTTACAAATACATTTATTTTACAATTGGCTGGAATGATGCAACAGTCACCATGCACATTCAGAAATTCTTTCAAAGTGATTTAAAAAACCCTGAAATTGCCGGGTGCAGTGGCTCCCTCCTGTAATCCCAGCACTTTGGGAGGCCGAGGTGGGCGGATCATGAGGTCAGGGGTTCGAGACCAGCCTGACCAACATGGTGAAACCCCGTCTCAATTAAAAATACAGAAATTAGCTGGGCGTGATGGCGCGTGCCTGTAATCCCAGCCACTCAGGAGGCTGAGGCAGGGCCTCAGGAGGTGGAGGTTGCAGTGAGCCGAGAACGTGCCACTGCACTCCAGCCTGGGCAACAGAGGGAGACTGTCTCAAAAACAAACAAACAAAACCCTAAAATTATTTTCTATTGAGATGAAATTACAAAGTTTAACAAATTATTTTTTTAAGGCATCATTGGAATATTTATTAATTTCAATTCTTCTTTTCATATTTTGGTATCAGTTAAAACATATTTTTCCGGCCTAAACTTTATCCTGGGACTTAATCCGAAAGAGCATGTAAGCCCTGGGCTTTGTGCCTAAAGCCTCTGGTGACTGAGGGGCCTGGGGAGGGAGGACCTGCTTTTGGGGAAGATCCTGACTGGTGGTCAGGAGGGTCTGCAGCTATGGGAACCCCTCAAGTGATATCACCTCCACCCAGAGGGAGGAAGCTGGGGGTCTGGCAGTGGGTACTGGCAGCTGGAATGAAGGGAGGGAGGTGAATGCAGAAAAGAGTCCAAAGACAGGGACACTTCCAGTCCAGGAGATAGAGGAACTCTAGGAGAACAAAAGGATGGTTGGTTTCGAATCCAAGGGGGGTAGGGTTGGGGGAAGAGGATAGGTGGGGTTTGGGATATATTAATGAGAAGGGCTGGGGTGTCATTTTCCTTATCTGTAAAGGGGATATATGAGGGCTGTCTGGAGAAACAGAACTAATAGAAGATCTGTCTATCTATCTATCTATCTATCTATCTATCTATCTAGTCTATCTAATGAATGAGATAAAGGCCTAAAAAGAATAAATACAGGTATATATTAAGGCCTGAACAGAATATGTATAGATACCTATACATATTGAAGGCAGACAGGCAAGCGTTCCCTGTTGCTCTCAGGATGGTCCATCTTTTTGTTCTCATCCGGCCTTCAACTGATTGAATGAGGCACACTCGCATTAGGGAGGGCAATTTGCTTTCCTCAGTCTACCAACTTAAATGTTAATCTCACCCAGAAACACCCTCACGGACACACTCAGAATAATGTTTGACCAAATATCTGAGTACCCTGTAGCCCAGTCAAGTTGACACATAAAATTTACTCTTGGCAGGGCATGGTGGCTCACACCTGTAACCCCAGCACTTTGGGAGGCCTAGGCGGGCAGATCATGAGGTTAGGAGATCGAGACCATCCTGGCTAGCACGGTAAAACCCCATCTCTACTAAAAATACAAAAAAAGTAGCCGGGCGTGGTGGCAGGTGCCTGTAGTCCCAGCTACTCGGGAGGCTGAGGCAGGAGAATGGCATGAACTGGGGAGGTGGAGTTTACAATGAGCCGAGATCATGCCACTGCACTCCAGCCTGGGTGACAGTGTGAGACTCCGTCTCAAAAAAAAAAAAAAAACTCTCATGGGTGTTGGGGGTTGGGGACTAATACCACCTATCATGTAGCATTATGAGAATTAACTATGGTAACTATGGGTATTAAATACTTAGCACAGCATTTGGTACAAAATGAGGGCTCAACAATTGGTCACTGTGGTTATTAATTTTATTAAAACAGAAATTTCTGGAAGGTGATTCCCCTACTAAGATACGAAAGCATATTTATAGCAGTGCAGTGCCTTTTCTGTGTAAACACAGAATAAATATTTGTTGGATTGTTGAGTTTACAGAAAGTCTTGTCAAAAGTTGAAAAGCTTACGTTTTCCTTCCTGGGATACTGACATTGCTCCGATCATTTATTTGTGTAGGCCACGAGCAAGCCCAGTTCTCACAAGGCCCTAAAAAAAGCACAAGATAATCATTACTTTGGGCCCGCTAGTGCAAACCTCAACTCAGGAAAGCACCAGGCCCAGGGAAAAATGTGGCAAAGTTGTTGAACTCCATGTTTGATTACAGGCCTCTCACAGCTGATAAGATGCAGAGCTTATTCCAGGACTATAGGACTCAAAGAGCAAGATTTTACCCACTATACTTCCTTCCTATGACATAAACTTAGTTTTGTCAGTTCTCTCACCCATCAAACTAGGAGAACAATATCCATCTTTTCCACTTCTTTGAGGGCATTCCGAGGACAAAAAAATTATGCACATGAAGCATTATATAAACTCTGGAGAGCTACATAGTTAAGAGATTCCATTTAGGGTATTATTCTAATCAAGGGCAATGTGGTCAACACATGCATATATTCCTGCATTCACATAACTTTATTAAGCACCTACTATGTGCTGAGGACCATGCTAGGCCCCTAGGCAGTGTGGGGTGGGGGCTGGGGAGTAAACACCCACTCTCTCCTTGGGTGCTTTCTCAGCAAGGCCTTCCCTGCTTCCCACAGTCCTGGATGGGATTCTTAGCAAATCGCTCCTTCAGAACTTTGCTCCCTTTCTTTATAACATTTGATTTGGTTTGTTGTTTTGTGCATATCTTACTAATTCTTTAATTAGTGTATGTCTCCACCATTTAGATCTTAAGCTCAGCCAGGGCAGGAATCTGCAATCTGCCTGGTTTTGCTCACCATGGTAGCCCCATGCCTACCACAGTGCCTGGCACACAGTAGGAACTCAGACACAAGTTGTTGAATGAATATATGGATGGATGGATGGATGGATGGATGGATGAACAAATGCTTTCCAAGTGCCCAGGATATAAAAAGCTAGACAAAGTAACTTAAGGCTCAAATATGCGTGATAGTCATGACTGTTCAATATGACTTCGGACCAAGGAATTTGGACTGAAATTCTCATTAGAGAGCAACTAAAAGCCAAAGTCAGCTATTCCCTTTGAACTAGGTATGACAAAGTTGGGACTGGATATTATCTTCTGAAGGAGCTGACTGTTACATGAAGACAAGGGAGTGGGAGGTCTCCTGGGCCCAAATCAAATGCATCAAAGACCATAGTGTCCCTTCCCCAGATCCCAGATGTTCACACAACATGGCCAGAGAGATTAGTGCTGGTCTTCCTGTGGCTCCCTGATGTTGCTATCCAGCTGTTATCTGGCCCAACCTGCTGCCAGGCCTTGGGGAGGCTGAGCCACAGCCCTGCCTCAGAGGGGCCCTGTCATCTTTCCATTAAAGCTACCTCCATTACTTCTAGTGACGGAAATGTTCTACCAGCTACAGGGCATTGGGGTGTGCTTAGTCTCCAGAACCACCTCTCATTAATCAGCCACCTCCAACCATTTTGGTGCCATAGGGGCAGAGATTCACCTCCATAACAAAATATATGAAACTTGGAAGGTGTTTCCTGTTAAACGAATGAGTCTTCTGATTTCTTTGATCTCACCCTCCTACCAGACAGAAATTGATAAATGGGGACATGTTCCAATGAGAGTGACCAGCCTCATGGACTGGACTCACAAGCATTCTGGATGGAGACATCTCAGAAGGAATATACCAACTGTCTCGTAATATTTGACGAGTTTCCACGCAGAAGCAATGTTAGACCTAAATTTTCTGTGGTTCTGGAGAGCACAGCAAAAACTAAATGATGGCTCCAGAGCAACAGCATTTAATTCAAATAAAAGAAGAAATCTCTATCAACCAGAATGATCTGAAAACGAAATGGACTACCTAGTTGAGTAGTGAGTCTCCTGTCCAAGCCTTGCCTGGGTATGAGTTGTATATTTCATTCTATTACACATATAATAAGGGACGTTTCATAGGTGGGCTATTCCTGAGGAAGGTCTGGACACTGAGAAGTAGGGAAAAGGGATACTCTAATACAAATAAAAATTAAACGTCATTAGTAGCTCACTATGTGGGTAATGAGCAATTCCATGTACAGCACAACAATCCTGTGCAGTGAGTCCTATAATTACCACCATGATACAGGCAAGGAGACTGAGATGGAGACAAGTGCGTAACTTGCCCAAGGTTGCACAGCGAGGAGGTGCAGAGCTGGGACTCAAATCTTAGCAGCCAAACTACCACCCATTATGCCAGAGTACCCACTCCATTCCTACTTCCTCTCTACCTCCCCATTCCCTTCTATTATAGCATAAAACGACTAGAGCTTGAAAAAGAGATTTCTGGCCAGGAACGGTGGCTCACGCCTGTAAATCCCAGCACTTTGGCACTTTGTTGGGAGGTCAAGACAAGAGGATTGCTTGAGCCCAAGAGTTCGAGACCAGCTGGGAGCAACATAATGAAACCTTGTGTCTACAAAATAATAATAATAATAATAAAAATGCCAGGCATGGTGGCTCACACCTGTAATCCCAGCTCTCTGGGAGGCCGAGGCAGGTGGATCAATTGAGGTCAGGAGTTCGAGACCAGCCTGGCCAACCTCGTGAAACCTTGTCTTTACTAAAAATACAAAAATTATCTGGGCATAGTGGCGCACACCTTTCGTCCCAGCTACTCAGGAGGTTGAGGCACAAGAATCGCTTGAACTCAGGAGGCGGAGGTTGCAGTGAGCCAAGATCCTGCCACTGCATTCCAGCCTGGGTGACAGAGCAAGACCTTGTCTCAAAAAAAAAAAAAAAAAAATTCTACCAAGAAAATTCATCAGAATGGGCCCCAAACTCAGAATAGTAACTAACAATTAAAAAAGACCTAAATCAGGGGAAATAACCATGCTTGAGTACAATTTGCAAATCACCTTGAAAGAGAGAGTATGTCTTCCAGAAAATCGAGAGCCAATTTTAAAACACCCACATCCTCTGGGCCTCTCCCTCCTCCCCAAAGGTTCTTCTGGCCTTGCTCAGGCAAAAATCCCTTTGCCTTCATTTGCATTGTTCTTGGGAGGGGGAGAGTGAGCCAGCTCTGAAGTCACTCCTCTGAGAAGAGAGCCAGAATCACACCACAGTCAGCGTGACCAGTGTGACCTCTCTGGGAATTTGGCTGACGCATCCAAAATGAGTCAAATGAATTAATCAACTCTTCCCCTAGAGAATGTGGACACTTGATCCTTCACAAGAAAATAAGGATGCCCCACCCAGTGGCAAGAAATTAGGGCACTAGTTACCAAAAGGAAAACAGAAAAATGGGAAGAATAGTGTTTTAAAGTGCATCTACCTTGTTTGACCCTGAGCCTGGGTGGCAGAGCCAGGTGGGTCTGCCAGGCCACCATCATTTGTCAAACTACATTCACCCTGGACATTCAGGAAGGCCCTAAAACCGAAACAGCATCTCCCAACAGCATCTGGAGGACCACAAAGAATTTCTGTGGGGCTAGGCCATTTTCCCCAGTGTTCCTCTATGCCCTGCAAAGTAGTTGATTATGAGGATCCTAGGCTTTTTTCTTTTTTTTTTTTAACGGATGGGGGTCTCACTCTGTCTCCAAGGCTGGAGTGCAGTAATGCAATCATAGCTCACTGCAGCCTCAGAATCCTGGGCTCAGGGGACCCTCCTGCCTCAGTCTTCCAAGTAGCTGGACTACAGGTATGCACCACCACGCCTAGCTATTTAAAAAAATTTTTGGAGAGACGGGGTCTCACTATACTGCCCAGGCTGATCTTGAACTCCTGGCCTCAAGGTATCCTCCCACCTCAGCCTCCCAAAATGCTGGGATTGCAGGTGTGAGTCACTGCCCTCTGCCGAGGATCTGAGGTTCGTGAATATCCCAGAGCCCTGATACAATCTAGAGGTCGCACTGTATTAACTTTTTCTAACTCCTTCTTCCTTTGAGCCACCTCATGAAGTGCCTACTTATTTGGGGTTTCCATTCTAGGCTGCAGGGGTCCTACCCAATCCCACATCATCACCTTTCCACCAAGGGATCTGAGGGTGACCTGGATAGTCATGATTTTTATTTAGCAAGACAGTGAAAATAATTTTCATCTCAATGAAATTTTAAGACCAAGCAGATTGTGCATAGCCCTCCTTGGCCTCCTGGGACCCCAGGCCACTGTGGCCCCCTAGCAGGGAGGAGAGGATGACTTTGCAACATAAGGGCTATTCGTCATTAGAACAACAAGGCCAGCAGCAGCATGGCTCTGGCCTTATCGGAGCAGGAGGCCTCGCTGGATTCTATTAATTGCCGAATGCTGTTGGGTTTGGCAGATACAGGAAGCAGTTTACATGGCTACACAGTGCCCTGGCTCACAGTGTCTCTGAAATGGTATTATTGTAGTGGGATAATTGTGATTAGCGACAGTTCCCCGAGGAAGACCAGGCCTTTGATGATTGAGTCACTTCCTCTCTACTCTACTTCAATGTGATAGCGTGGCTCGCCCCACAGACACACACACCCTTTGCTGGCCAGAGAGCCCTGAGTCCCACAGCAGGGTTCCCAAACCAAGAGCCAAGAGCTGCATCAGAGCCAGGATCATTGGAAAAATGGAAGCAGGCCAGAGACCACCACCCACCATTTTTTTTTTTTTTTTTTTTTAGGTCATGATGACAAGCAACCTGGTTAATGATCTCAGTTGTAAATGTGTCCCCAACTTCTATGGCAGCATGTGCTTTGGAGCTGGAGGAACCAGGCTGTATGTTTACTGGCTCTGTGACTTTGAGAAGTCCATTCTTTGAGCCTCAGTTTCCCCATTTGTAAAGTGAGGATGATAAGAGAATCTACCTCAAATGATCATTGTGGGGGTTAAATGGGATTACTTTAATGTTTGTAAGCACCTGATAAATGGTAACTATTATTATTATTGCCATTGTTGTTATTGCCATTAGTTACTGCCCCCAACCCCAAGCAATAATTTCCTGAAGGCTGGATCGAGGTGCCTCCACTTGGTGGAAATGCAGCCACCTCAGAGATGAAGGCTGGGGAGGGATGAAGCTGGCCTGATGAGAAGGCCTGGAGTAGAGCCACATCCCAGTCTCAGCTTCCTTAGGGGCCATCCCTCAGGCCTGAGCTCCCCGGGAATCGGAACCCACATCTCTCTCAGTGCACTTGGCAGGCAGTCTCCAATCCTGCTGGGTGCTGCCGTATCACCCACTCTGCCCAAGGGCTTTTTGTTTGTTTATTTGTTTGTTTGTTGAGACAGTTTCACTCTGTCACCCAGGCTGGAGTACAGTGGTGCGATCTTGGCTCACTGCAACCTCCACCTCCGGGGTTCAAGCGATTCTTGTGCCTCAGCCTCCCTAGTAGCTGGGATTACAGGCATGTGCTACCACGCCGGGCTAATTTTTGTATTATTAGTAGAGACAGGGTTTCGCCATGTTGGCCAGGCTGGTCTCGAACTCCTGATCTCAAGTGACCCGCCCACCTTGGCCTCTCAAAGTGCTGGGATTATAGGTGTTAGCCACTATACCTGGACTGCCCGGGGGTTTTTATCCAGGACAGCCCCTCATGAGCTTCACTGAATCATGCATATTTCAGCCTCAGTCGGGCTTCTGGGAGGAAAACACCCATCTGTGCTCCTGGGTAGGAACAGCATTTGCCTAGACAAAGGACTCTGCCCTATTACTGGAACCCTTGAGCGGGCCCTGCAACTGCCTTGAGGTGTGAATGGGGCTGGGGTGAAGCAGGGTGGGGTTGGCCTGCCTCGGACCCTGCCTTGCAGAGGTTGGAACCAAAGCAGAGTGGATGGCAGCATGTGTGCGCTCAGAGTCAGAAGTCTTGGGCTCATACCTGCCACTTACTAGTTGTGTGCTCTTAGGAAAGTCACTTTTCCTCTCAGACCCTTAGTTTCTTCATCTGGTAAATGGGGATAAAAATACCTCTCTCAGAGCACTGTGGTCAGGATGAAATTAGATTTGTATGCAAAACACTTAGTATAGTCACTAGCACATAGAAAATGCTCAATATATGGTAGCAAAAGGAGGTAAGTCTGCCAAAGAGAGCATGAAATGCCACTGACAGGCTCTCAGCCCCAGAGAGGGCAGATCTCAAACTGCCCCAGAAATGCTTCTGGGACCCAATGTGTTTCAGGAACTGTCTGCCAGAACCAGAGTCCCCAGACATTGGGAATATTCAGCAAGCTCTATAAGAGCAGAGACCATGCTGATTTTGTCCTACGACCAGTACCAGTGTATCAGTTCTTATGGTGGCTATAACAAATGACCACAAACTTAGGAGCTTAAAACTGTGCAAGTTGGCTGGGCGCAGTGGTTCACGCCTGTAATCCCAGCACTTTGGGAGGCCGAGGGAGGTGGATCACCTCAGGTCAGGAGTTCGAGACCAGCCTGACCAACATGGTGAAACCCTGTCTTTACAAAAAACACAAAAATTAGCTGGGCATGGTAGCGGGTGCCTGTAATCCCAGCTACTTGGGAGGCTGAGGCAAGAGAATTGCTTGAACCCCAGAGGCAGAGGTTGCAGTGAGCAGAGATTGTGCCATTGCACTCCAGCTTGGGCAACAAGAGTGAACTACATCTCAAACAAACAAACCTGTGCAAATGTATTATGTTACAGTTCTGCAGGTCAGAGCCGAAAATGGCTGCCATGGGGCTAAAATCAAGGTGTTGAAGGGCTGCATTTATCTGGAGTCTCTGGGAGAGAATCCGGAGGCTATCTGAGCTCCTTGGGTCCTTGCTATTGTATAACATAGCATGTCCACAGGTTCTGCAGATTGGAATATGAACGTTTTGGGGGAGCCATTATTTTGCCCCTTCCTCCAGCTTCAAAGTCAGCAGTATATATCTTCCAACTGGACTCTGATTCTTGTTTATAAGGACTCTTGTGATTGTATTGGGCCCACCTGGATGATCCAGGATGCTCTTCCTATCTCAAGGCCAGCTGATTGGCAACCTGGTTCTATGTGTAAACTTACTTCTCCCTCACTGTTGTATAACATAACATATCCACAGGTTCTGGGGATTGGGATTGGAAGTTTGAGGGAGCCATTATTTTGCCTACCACACCTAGTATGAAGGAAAGTGGAGAAAATGCCAGATCAGAACACTGACTGTGCACTTATTTTGGACTGAGCTTCCTGCCAAGGAAGGCGAGAGGATCTCACAGTCTACACCAGGACACAAAGCATTCACTTGTGAGGATAGTCATGAGCACATTACAAGCTGTTATGACTTAGTGAGTGCTGACATTTACAAAAGTCCTTAGGACGCAAAGAATCTCTGGTCAGGGCTCAACAAATCATGTATTTATTCAACAAATATTCTGAGCATCAGTTAGGTGCAAAGTGCCAAGGAGGCAGAGATGAATAAGATTACTATCCCTGCCCTCGAGGAACTTGTAGGCTCAGGAAAACCTCCTGGAAGAGGTAAGGATGGAGCCAGGATTGAATACAGGAGGAGGTTCAGGTGAGGGGAGAGCATGATGGTTGTGTTAGGTAGTACGCACGGTGGTTTCAAGTGCAGAATCTGCAGCCAGGACTGCGTGGGTCTGGAGTCTGGCTGTGCGGTACACTGACTGTGTGACCTTTGGCGAGTTTCTTAACTCCCCTATGCCCCAGTTGTCTCATTGAAAAGTGATAATAATAATAGTAGTATTGTCACAGGGTCATTTTGAGGATTACAGGATTTAATATACATGAAGGGCTTAGAGCAGTGCCTGGCACAGTGCAAGCACCATGTAAGTGTTAACTAATATGATTATCTCCCTTTTATCCTTTTCTTAGTCTTAAAATAGCAAGGAAGGAGTGAGGGATATTTCAGCAGGTCCTGGAAAGGAGACAGTTATGACAACTCACAGTCTCTGGTAAGAATGTTAGGGGTAGAATTTTCTGTTTTCGAATCTCCCAGCCAGGTGCCATGGCTCATGCCTGTAATCAAGCACTTTGGGAGACCAAGGTAGATGGATCATTTGAGCCCAGGAGTTCGAGAGCAGCTTGGGCAACATGGTGAAACCCCATCTCTATTAAAAACACAAAAAATTAGCTGGGTGTGGTGGCATGCACCTGTAGTCCCAGATACCTGGGAGGCTGAGATGGGAAGAGAGCTTAAATCCGGGAGGCAGAGGTTGCAGTGAGCCTTGATCACACCACTGCATTCTGGCCTGGGTGATGGCGTGAGACCCTGTCTAAAACAACAGCAACAACAACAAAAACCTAAAGTGGGAAGAAAAAAACAGTTTTAACTTTTGGCTGTTGGGTAACAAATTGTCTTCACGCAAATTTCCTTATGATCCTCTCATATAAACGGACCAAGAGACACCGAGTTTGATTTGAGCAGCTACAACTTGCCCCAAGTAGACCCAACCTTAGGGTTGTGATGTGTGGGGGTTGTTGTGGATTGGGGAGAATCAGGAGAGCCAGGAGCTCCAAGCCCAGGCTGGAGGAGGGGGCCCAGATTCCCTGGGAATACATCCCCTTCGGCCGCTGGAATCTTTTACCAAACAGATCTGGAAACATCAACCTGGTCCTAAGTACTCACTCTTCCTTAAGCTCAGGGCTAATGGTTGATGAGTGAGCAAACGTCTCCGTTATCACAGAGGGCTAAAACTGGATTTGTTTAAAGCGTTTTCTCTTCGGGGGTGCAGTAATTGCTCTCCGATCAGACAGGAAGTCCTATTGCTCGAAAGGAGCCAGTGTTATCAAGAGAAAACACATCAGCGCCCGTCCTCTCGGGAAGGGAATTGTGAGTAATCAACAAGGCTCCTCTCCAGCTGGCCGTGGGGCCTTTGTTCAGATGCGACAGGTCAGGGAAAGTTTGAGCAGGCAGTGCTTTTAAGGGGCGGTGGCAATTCCAGTTCTTTCTCTTCATATTTTCCTCCCCAGGGGACAGGCTTTCCCCAGGGAAAGGGGCTAACCTGGTACATTGTTCTGAAGCCATCAGACAAATCTGATTACATCACTCTCCCACTTGAAACTCTTCAAGGGCACCCTTGTTGCCTTCAGGATCAAGTCCAGTTCCTTAATCTGGTCTATGAGGCCCTTTATCACCAGGGCTTGAGGGCACACCTCTCCCTCCTGCTGTATCTATCATCACTCCCAACCCGCTCTCTTCCTGGTCCCCAGTCCACTCAGTGCCTGGAATGTACTCTCATCATGCCTGGAACACCATCTCTACATGCTGTGGTGTGCTGGGTCTAAGATACTGCCTATTCATTCAGAACACACATGCAGACATGAGAGGGAAGTCTTGTAAAAGTGGAGAAATCAATGAGACAGACCTGACTGTGACAAACTTCTGCAAACCAGCCTCCAAAACCCTAGTAGCTGATCTCAGCAAGGCTTTTTGTGTGTTATTATTCTAGTCTGTATGCTTCTTGAGGATAGGAGAAACTTCCAAGACCTCCACGTCACTCACCAGAAGGTACTACTGATGGTAATAATAAGACTGACAGTAGATGTTTTGTAAGTGCTACAACTAGTAAGTATCATTCACTGAGCACATACCATAAGCCAAGCTATACTGACGGAAGAACTGAAGACTTCACTGTATGCCTTATCTTATTTAATCCTTGCAATGACTCTATAAGGTAGGGTTTTTTTTTTTTTTTTTGACAGGGTCTTGCTCTGTCACCCAGGCTGGAGTAAAGTGGTGTGACCATGGCTCACTGCAGCCTCAATCTCTCTGACTCAAATGATCCTCCCACCTCAGCCTCCCGAGTAGCTGAGACCACAGGTGCGTGCCACCACACACACTCAGCTAATTTTAACTTATTATTGTTATATTTTTTAGGGATAAGGTTTCACTCTTTTGCCCATGCTGGTCTTGAACTCCTGGATTCAAGCAATGAGTTAGGCAAATATGCCCATTTTATAGATGAGGAAGTTAAGGCTTACCAAGGTGACCATTTGCTCAGGGTTATGCCGCTAACAATGGTGGAACAGATACACATATCCAGGTTTGTCTGAGCCCAGACCCACCTAGAAGTTGAATACCAGACCCATACTGCTTCCTACATGTAGACACATGCGTGGAGGGTCCAGGAGGCAGAGCTGCTGCAGGGCTGGGAGGCCCCAGGAAAGGCAGGACAGCCATGATCAGGGTAGGGTGTCTTTTGTTTGGCTTTACTTCAAACAAAGACAACAGCAGGGAAACTGAAGCCCCCAGCTTCCCTTCTCTGAAGACCAAAGCAAGGCCAAAAATAGGAGAGACAGGAAACATTTGATCCCAAAGTGTCAAACAAACATAAATATCCTGCCAATTTTGCCATCAGGGAATGTCTGAGAACAGCTGCCATGCAGGGGCTAGTTAAGAGGTTGGCCTGCCGAGCTGTGCCCAGCCAGGCCCTCTCAAGTTGCCATGGGTCTGGGGTCTGTTGTCACATTGAACAGCAGGGCATCTAGGATGCTTAGAGATTGCTGTTGCCAAAAGAATGCACCTTGCTGCCCTCCAACGACAGGAGGCCCCAGCTGCTGGCTCCACAATCCGTCACTCTGTGCTCCAAGGCTCGGCCTCCCGCAAGCTGCTTCCAGATGACAGAATGCAGCAGAGAGGCTAAAGCAGGCCTGTTCCTGGAAGACACCGGACTCCTCTGATAGCCAGCTTTGGCTCAAGGACTCTCTGATAGGGTTTCTGAGCCTTCCTTAGACTGCAGTACAGTCTAGGGTGCCTCCGTTTCACCCTCCTTCTCGCTCTTCTTCACTCAGAGTCAGACCTGCCTCATGGGGCCTCCGAGGCTCTCTCAGCTTTTCCCAGCTCTCTCACCATTTTTCTCACAGACATTTCTTCTTGTTAGGTCCTCGCATGTTCAGTCCTTTCCTGGGATCTGCTTCTTGAAGAGCTGCACTAACTCCGAGAACACCTAGTGGTTACCTCATTTTATAGTTGAGAAAACAGAAGCTCAGAGAGGCAAAGGGGTCTTTGAGATGTCACACAGTAAACTCATGCAGGGCAGGAAATAGGTCTCCCAGCTTGCAGGCTAGACCTACTTCCTTTACATCACCTGTGTTTGGAATGGGGTAAAGGATGGGAGAAAAGCGATGAGCCATGTGTGAGCGTTTCTTCAAAGTAAGGCCCCTGACACATTCACTTGTAGCTTCCTCTAGATGGAGAGCCGCGGAAGGCAAAGAAAGTGTCTGTCTTATTCACCCATTTGTCCCAGACACTCTAGTGTCCAAAGCTTGGGCCCTTGCCCGTACTGCTGCCTGACATAATCAATGCGACAGCACCATTCAAATGAGAGGGGTTTTTATTGCTTTTGCAACTGGGGAAAGGCAAAGTAGACAGACAGACACCCACAAATAAGTGTGTGGAGGGCACATCAGAAGATGGCTAGGGAAGGAGTAGGGATCTTCCCAATGGGAAAAAAGCCAGCATCAGCATTGCCCAGGGACCTCTTCCTATTGGGGCCTATGCTGACCTGTCAGTTAGGAGGCCTCCTACTAATTTCTTCTGCACCTGGCTAGGAGCGGGGGCTGTTTCATGGCTTCCATCATGCTAATTGCCACCATCTCCCCAGTGACACTGAGCTCAGTTCCTGATAAGGTGCTTCCTTAATAGTCTCCCATTTCCCTGCTGACACCAGAAAATAGGCCTGACTTGGCAGTGCGTTAACAGCAGTGAGCAAGGCAGAGCTGTCACACCCAGCCTCGCAGCCTGAACCATTAGTGGACCTAGAATCAATAGTGTTCAGACAACCCTTGTTTCCCTGAAAGCATTCGCTTGGCACGTTTGCTGTTTATCAGGCAGTTCCTTTCTTAAATGTCCCACGGTCTGTGGCCCTGGCACCCAAGACTCTCCAACTTTCAGAAAGTGCTGAGGGGACTTCACAAATTTCAGGCAGCATCAGCTTTCTCTCTTTGGAACAAAAGGAGAATAATACGGTTTGTGTTTGTCAGCACCAGCTTGTAAGTAATGACAGTTTTGGTTAAGTTTGTTGGTTGCAGGTAACAGAAATAAACTGTGATGGACTTAAGCAAAGTGAGACTTAAAGGAAAGTCTCTTTGGAACTCAGTGGTGGGCTAGATCAGCACCAGCCAAGCTTCTTAAGATTCAAGTTCAAGGGAGTTCAATATCAAGTTCAAGTTCAAATTCAATGTCAGTTGGGTCTCATTTCAGTCACTTGCCTACCTTTTGGTCAAAGGAGGTTGGGGCAACTAGATGGTCTGTATCTAGCAAAGGTGAGTGATGATACCAGAAGGAGGAGAGAACAGATGAGGGTCTGGCCAAAATAATAGAAGCTCATTAGGTAGACAGCTGAGAATGTAGACTCAAAGGAGGTGCTGATGGCCTGGTGTATGGTAACTCAGGCCCCTTCTGGCCTTCCGACTTCTCTTCCAGACCTGTGTGAGGAGTAAATGATATACCCTGTGGAATGTGCCCGGCACTGGCAACATGCTCAGTAAGCAATAGCTAGTAGCCTTGGTGCCTGAATTACTGCTTTTGTAGCATAATTTTAAACCCTAGACAAAGTTAAAGCACCTGGTGGAAAGCTGGAGGCATGACCTAATTATTGTCTTGAAATCCATGAAGAATTCCGATGTGTTGTGACCAGCACTTTAAAAATAAATAAATAAATAAATAAATAAAGATTGCAGCTAATTTTAACATGTAATAGGAACAACCTGAGATTTTTGAAGACTTGTGTGAAACACTAAGGAAGAACTTGCAGCCTCTGAAAAGAACTGTAGAAGAGCATTGCGGGCCCTGATTCTCAGCAGATATTGTTGAACAAAACAGAATTTTATCCACTTGGGATACCTTAGCCCTCTGGCAGCACCATCATACAGAATTTGTACTAACTGCTTGTTTAACAGCCTGGATCACCTTCTAGACGACCAGCTCCTTGAAGACGGAGGGTAGGGGCTGACATCTGCTCATTGCTATATTCTCGGGGTCCCACACAGGGTATGGGACACAGATGTGCTCAGAAAATATTTGCTGAATGAATAACAGAGGGTTGATAACCTTTCAAAATCACTGGTTTTTGCAAAGGGTTACTACAGCCACTGCAACCACATCTACCTGTAGAAACAAAATAAAATCAACATGGTGGCACTTTTGGGGCTGTGGAGCTGACCCCATAAGGTTTTCTTATCTTAAGCCTTGTACTGCTTATTAAAGTGGAGGGGAGAGAGAATGGAGGTGCTGTCAGGGCAACTCATGACAGAGGTGGGGCCTGGAGGAGAGGAAATGGAGGGCAGAGGGCGGGGGTGTTAACAGGAAATTCCTGTGGGGACCCAGGGGGTGGGACTATTACCAGGAACTTCATTTAGTTCTGACCTGGAACTGTGGACCAGGGTCCCTTCCTGACTCAAATGCCCATAGGCTGGAGGGAGGGAGGGAGTCTGACCCTATGCCACCCTCTCCCCCTGCCAAAAACATTCCATAGCAATGCAGGACATGTCAAAAGCCATTCTTGACTAAAGGCCACGCACAGGATGAGGGAATAAATGCTATAGGCATTCAGATGAACAGGAGATCACTGTGGCCGGAAGTGGTCAGAGATGTCTTCATGGTGAGAAGTGGGGTTCAAGTTGGCCTTATATGATGGGAGAGATGTGCATATGTGGAGAAAAACGAGCACAGGCAGGAGACAGAGCCCGAACAAAGCATGAAAGTAGAAAAGTACAGTGTGTGCCTCTGAGGCCAGAGGTTCTTGGCAAACTCAGGAAAACGAGTAGTCAGAGAAAAGGTGAGACGGGAGGCTGGGGTCAAGCCCAAGAGATCCATTAATGTCAAGTTAAATTGTTTTTGATTCATACATGTTGGATACAGTGAGTCCTAGATTTCTCTTTGAAGAATCAGTATGTCAGTATGTTCAGTTCTTTGTCCTCCATTTTAAAGTTTACCTTCCTCATAGTTTTAGTAAATAACCTTTTCCACCAGTTTTAATCAGTAGTTCACGTCTGTTCCCCTGGTCACCTGCTCCGTCCTGACTCATCCCGGTCACCTGCTCTGACCTAAGTCACCTTTAGTTACCTGTTCTGTAACTGTCTTTCCCACCAAACTGTTCACCCCACCACTCTGGCTCATATGCCTGCTCTCTTTAAAATAGCCAGTCGGAATTAGCTTAGACTGTGCGGTCCAACCCTAGCCAATAGGGGAACAACACAGCTGTAGGGGCTACCTGCATCAGAAATAAGAACCCCTTCCCCTCCCTTGTTCAGGTGTGCTTTTGCCATTAGTCCATCCATGAGTCACACCCTTCTATAGAAGTAAAAATTGCCTTGCTGAGAAAATTAAATTTATGTTGGAGTGCTATTTCTTTGTGGCACCGAGGAACAAGCATTTTGTTTCTAACAATCATATTTATAAGTACTATCTACATATGAAGTAATGAACAAATGAATAACTCATTATAAAAAAGAACAGAGGGTGAACAGGAAGGAAGGAGATGGCTCCTCTGCTGTTTGAATAATTCTGTCCAATCCAGCAAGGATAAAAGGCTTTAATAGCCTCCCAGATGCTCCCCTCAATGCTCTGGGCTGGGAAGTGCCTGTGAGCTGCCATACACAACTCTGGCAGAGGAGGTGGCCAAGCTCAGACAAAATGTGCAGTAGCTTCTGGGGCAATGTTAGCACTGAGTGAAAATCTCTAGAAATCTTCTCTCTCCTATCAGCCAATAAAGGGGTTCAACCAAGTGGGTTAACCTGGTAACTTAAGTAAAATAGGCTATTTATCTTGGGCTCATTTGGGGGGAGGCTGAGAAGATCCCTGCCTCCAAACTGCCCACACCATTCCTTGATCCAGTGGGGTAATGCCTGGAATTTCATAATCACAGCTTCATGTCTTAGCTAGAAGCTGTGATTGCTAGCATTGAAAGCTGTTATCAGACTATTCTATTCTACCCTACTGTAAATGAAGAATCTGAAAGCAGGTTTTGACAGGAAGGCTGGAGAGGGAAAGAAAGATGTAATCTGAGTACCTGAGGTGGAAGATTGTCAGGGTCACAGGGAGTGGGGGAGACAGCAACGAGAAGAGCTGGAATCGAGACAAACCTTGCCAAGGGCAATTTTGCTGAGTTCTAGCAAGGAATCCTAACACCAGAGTGTCCAGTTATTAACAAAAATGTTTCATATACTCAGTCCGATTATGGCATCAGCCAGATGATTTAAATGACTGCATTAGGCAGCTAAATCCATAATCGTTGGCCCCGCTAACACATAGGGGAGCTTGGCTAATCTTAACATTAGCAGGTTGCAGCACCTCGTCAACAGCTGCCTGCTACAGAGTGTGACTGATGCTGTTCTCAAGATCCCAAGGAGGCCCAGGGAGTTCAGGAGGATGGAAGTGTTCATTCTTATTATCAAATCCCCTGAGAACAGCAGGCTGTTTAAAGGATCAGTGTGTGGGCCATTTTTCTTCTGAGGAACTTGCCTTACAGTTTCATGCTGCATATTTCCCGGTCATAATAGTTTGGAGAAAAATATTGCTAAATGGCTGCATAAACAATTTTAATTGGCCTGGGCTCCCAAAATGTGCTATTTTTGTTCTGCTGCCAAGCTTGCTTTTTTACTAGCTAATTATGCCCAGCGTTTAACTTTCGGCAAAAAAACAGGAAATAGGGCATTCATTACTCGAGTGACAACTTTTCAACAAGCCCACATTTCAACATCCATTGTGTAATTTCCTCTCCCTAGCTTACAGTTAGTTGTTCCACCAGGCCTTTGGAAACAAATAGCTCCTTCAGTGGGGGCTGGTAGGGGCTTTGTTCAGGTCTAAATGCTCTCCTATCTCCAACCCAGGCAGAGGGACAGGCTTCCATGAGCCACCAGTGCCTACGGGGTGGGTCTCTTTCCTTGTTTGGGCTCCTCACAGAAATCCCCCAACTGGGGTTTCTGCTAGTCTCAATTTGCTGCCAGATTGGGCTCTATCGTTCAGGAGCTGGGCTGTGCTTGTTATTTATGCGGCACCCCAAGGTGCCTGGGGAGTCAGGTGACACTCAGAGGGACGCTCTCTTGTCCCTTGAGGAATTCTAAAAAGACAGTCAATCCCAGTTTGTTAGGCATTAACTCCTAGAAAGTGCTGTAAAGCCATGTCTTATTATATGATCCATTTTAAATTTATTGTATGAAAACATTGTATTGTAAAGTATATCCCATACCTAGAAAGTACACAGCTTATTAAGTGTATAGCTCATGAATTTTCTTTCTTTCTTTTTTTTTTTTTTTTTTTAGAGGTCTCTGTTGCAGGCTGGAGTGCAGTGGCATGATCTCGGCTCGCTATACCTCTGCCTCGGGGGTTCAAATGATTTTCATGCCTTAGCCTCCTGCACAGCTGGGACTACAGGTGCCTGCCACCTTGTCTGGCTAATTTTTGTATTTTTAGTAGAGATGGGGTTTCACCATGCTGGCCAGGCTAGTCTTGAACTCCTGATCTCGAGTGATCCACCCACCTCGGCCTCTCAAAGTGTTGGGAGTACAGGCGTGAGCTACCGCGCCCGGCCTCATGAGTTTTCATAAGGCAAACACCATGTGACTACCATCCAGATCAAGAATAGGTTATTACCAGCACCACAGAACCTCCAGCACTTCAAGAGTTCCACCTAATCACTGCTTCCTCTCTCCTCCCCAAAGTAACTCCTATCCTGACTTTTAATACTATAGTTTAGTTTTAGGTGTTTAAACTTTATATAAATGGAAGTATATAATACAGTTTATGAGTGGGTATATATTTTAATATTTGGCTTATTTTGTTCCACTTTGTTTTGTTGCTTGTAGCTATACTTCATTCATTTTCATTATGACGGAGAATTCTCTGTATGCTTATAACACAAGTTATCAATTTTATTACAAATGGACATTAACAATTTTATTATAAATGGACATAGGGATTGTTTCCAGTTTGTGGCTGTTCTGTTTTTTTTGTTTTGTTTTTAAGAGAAAGAGTCTCACTCTGTGGCCGTAATGCAGTGGCACAATTATAGCTCACTGCAGCCTCCAACTGTTGGGCTCAAGGGATCCTCCCACCTCAGCCTCCCAAGTAGCTACTACTACAGGTGTATGCCACCATACCTAGCTAATGTTTTGTGTTTTGTAGAGATGGTGTCTCACTATGTTGCCCAGGCTGGTCTCAATCTCCTGGCCTCAAGCAGTCCTTCTGCCTTGGTCTCCCAAAGTGCTGGGATTATAGGTGTGAGCTACCACATCTGGCCCGTGGCTGTTCTAAATAATGCTGCCACAAATATTCCTGTGTGTATATTTTAGAGTACATGCACACACATTTCTGTCGAGTGTCAACTAAAAGTGGGCTGCTGGGTCATACACACAATGTATAAACACTCAATTTTTACAGCTTTAGCAAAACTAATTTCAAAAGGGTGTATGTGAGTTGCCATTGCTCCACTTCCTCACCAACACTTGGTATTGTCAGTCTTTTAAATTTTAGCCATTTGGGTGGGTGTGTAGTGGTATCTCAGAGTTGTTTTGATTTGCTTGTCCATGACTATTAATGAGGATGAACACTTCATATGTTTATTAATGATTGGATTTAGAATGTGATGAAGATTGAAGAACCAACTGGTTGAAGTCAAGAAAATGATACTTCAGTGGAAGAGGAGATTGCCTAAACGTCCACCTTCCTGAAGTTCTGGTATTGACCAATAAGGAATTATAGAACCCTCATGCTGCACTTACAGCTGTGCTAGGCAATGTGGGAGAATCACCAAAGCCCGTTACCCTACGTGCAGTTCCTTGCTCTTCTCTCTAAGCAACATATCATCTGCATCTTTCTGTGTAATTAAATATCCTCCAATGTCGTATTTAATAGCTACATTGTATTCAATCATATAAGGTATTATTATTTCGCCAATCTTCTGTGGGTTCCAGTTTTTCACCATTATTCGCAATAATATGCTGAAAATTCTTGTGGCTAAATCTTTGGCCACATCTGAGATTATCTGTGAATGCCAGCACACTTCAAAACTATGATACTTTGGGGGCAAACTGGAAAGCACATAGGGACATATACTTAATTAATTGCTATAGAGACTGATGCTTTTTTTTTTCCTTTTATGAGCCTACCTTTACCAAAACTTGGTGGCATTCCTGAGGGTGAGCTAAATGGATTGAAGGTGATGACAGTATCAGGGTGAATCCAGACACTCCAGTTCCTGCTTTGGCACCTTATTATGAAACTAATAATAATTATCATCGCTATTTATTGAGCACTTATTATGTGAGAAGCCATGTGTTAGGCACTTTATAACAGATATTACCATTTAATCTTCACAACCTTATCCTATAGATGGTATTATTTTTCTCACTTTGTAGGTGAAGAATCTTAGGTTGAGAACTTTCCCAAGGTCATCCAGGAGTGGTAGAGGAGGAATTGAAACGCAGATGTCTGACGCTATAGTCCCAATTCTTAACCAGTATGCTAATGGTTCTCAACCTGTGTACTTTGGCATTCTGGAGTACTACAAACCTTTTCTGGGCATGCTTCTGAATTTTATGTATCAAATGTATTTTGCTGTTGGATGGGAAATGCTATGTGGTAGACTGATCTCCAGAGTGGCTCTCCTTCTTTCCTTTCCCCTATTCCCAGGTCTTTTGCAATTTCCTTTGCAGCTCCTCCCATTGAGAGGTGAAGACTGTATCCCCACCCCTTGAACACGGGCTGACCTCGTGATTTGTCTTGGCCGATAGAAAGCGGTGTAAATGACAGTGGTGCTAGTTCCAAGCCCAGCTGTCTCTTGCTCCTGTCGTGGAGGATGAGACATCAGGAGCAAAGCCAGGTCAAGGCCGCAGATATGTGAGACAGCCCAGCGCAGCCAAGGTCAGCCAAGCTCCCTAAGCAACCGACGGTTGACTGTAGATGCATATGTGACCACTCTTAAGCCCAGTGAAACTGCCCGGCTGACCTGCAGACTCATGAGCAGAATGTTAACTGTTAGATGTTCCTGAAGTGCTGTGTTATTTGTTTCGCAGCACGATTGTGATGATAGATAATACATACTGCCGTGGCTATGTCCAGTGCATGGACTACTAACCTGGTAGGTCATGAAATGCTGGATAAACTCGGGCATGACTAGGCCTCAGCACAGTGAAGTGTCATTTTGCCACTTTGGAAAGTGTGTGTTTATGGAAGCATGTGAGACTTATGCTCCACGAGCATATGGGGACACAGTTTTATTCAACAGCCAGCCTTGTGCCCTTGGGCCACTCAGGAATAGTGTGATGTCACCATCCCTTGCTAAATAAACTTTAAAGGGGCTGAGAGAAATAAAGTTTCATTTTGGTCACAAGTTACATGTTGTGTTGTTTGCGTGCTGGTTTTACTAGTTGAGTTGGATTTCTGTCCCCTGCAACCCAGAGTCCAGGTTCCACAGGTGGGAGCATTTGAAAGACTTCAGTGGCTCCCCTGCCACTTAATGCTTATGACTCTTCTGTGACTGACATGGGGCTGAGAAAGGACACTCCCAGGGCAGGCTGGTTGTTTCCTATGTCAGCCTCCTCATCTTATATGAGGGCCTCCTCCCGGAGCTGGCCCGAGTGTAGACCAAAAGAGGCAATGTTTCTCTGCAACAGGCCACCTTTGCCAACACCCCTGGGCTCCCAGCCTCTGGAACCTACAGACTGCAACGGCATTCCACTATCCCCCACTGTACACCCCAGCTAAACAATGCTCCGTACTCTTGGTCTTTTTCTTATTCCTTTACGCTCTTCTGTTTCAGTTATATATTATTACCATGTAACAAATTGCTCCAAACTTAGTGACATGAAACAAGCACCATTTTTTTTCTGTTCATGTATTCTGCAGATCAGGAATTTGGAGAGGACATGGTGCGATGGCTTGTCGCTGCTCTCAGCTGTCTAGGGCTTCAACTGGGAAGATTTGAATAACAGGGACTGCGATCATCTGGAATCTTCTTCTTCCACATGTGCCCTGTCCCCGGGCTGGCTTGGGCTCAGCTGGAACTGTTGGCAGGATGTCCAGAGCATAGTGACCTCAGGGTAGTCAGACTTTTTTAAATTTTTTTTGAGACAGAGTCTCGCTGTGTTGCCCAGGCTGGAGTATGGTGGCATGATTTTGGCTCACTGCAACCTCTGCCTCCTGGGTTCAAGCAATTCTCCTGCCTGCTTAGTAGCTGTGATTACAGGCACCCGCCATTACGCCCAGCTAATTTTTATATTTTTAGTAGAGATGGGGTTTCACCATGTTGGCCAGGCTGGTCTCAAGCTCCTGACCTCAAGTGATCCACCTGCCTCGGTCTCCCAAAGTGTTGGGATTATAGGCCTGAGCCACCGCACCTGGCCAGACTTGTTATATGGTGTCATGATGCTCCAAGAATGAGTGTTCTAGCAGTACAAGGTGAATGCTGTGTGGCCTTTTATGTCCTATCCTTGGAACTCATATATTCCTTCACATCTCTTTTACTCTATTGGTTAAGACAGTCGGAAACCTGCCCAGTTTCAAGGCGGAGGGATGTAGACCTCATTTCTTGAGCAGACAATTATTAAAGAATTTGCAGCCATGTTTTAAGCCTGCCATATCTTAAATGTATCTATCCATTTTCCCAGTTGCTAAGATCCTTTATTTTGTGTAAGAATCTTTTCATGGCAAATAAAAAACAACTCATGCTAGCTTGGGGGGAAAAAAGGCATGGATAATTTATCATAAGGATGCAGTGTTATCTCACAGAACACTCCCAAAAATGTCACTTAAGTCCTAATGTGTGCTCAGCGCCAGTGGGTGCTGAGGGGTTAATGAGGCCAGGTCTTCCCTGCTGTTGCATCAGCACACCTGGGAAGTAATGCTATTGCTCTAGAGGCCCTCAGGTGGTGCCACTAATGGGAGGGACTGGAGCACTGCGGCAGGCCTGTCACAGAGCAACTGAAGAGGCCACAGTATGGAGCTGCTTGTGCCACTCCCAGGTGGGGCCTGGAAAGCTGGAGATCTAGGAAGAAATGTTTGGAGCAGTGTTTTCCATCCATATGCATTCCAACCCCACAGAAGGAATTCCCATTTCTTTCTAGAGGGTAAGCTTCTTAGATCTTTCTTCCTCTTCTGTCAGGCTGCCTCTGGCTATTCCAGCCTAGTAGATTTAGTCATTCATTGGTTTCTTGAGTGTGCCTCGCATTGTGACCACAGTGAACAAGACATTCAAGATCCCGATAAGATGGAAAAATGCTCTGACTTGGGATCCAGCAGCCCTGACTGTGTCTGTTACTCTCCAAGTGACTTTGGACATACAGTCAATCCTCTCTCTCTGGGCCTCAGTTTCCCCATATGTCAAATCAGGGCCTTGACCTTGAAGAATCTCTAAGATCCCTTCAGAACCCCCAGAAGAAAGATGATTCTGGCATATCTGGCATATCTAGAACTCCTAAAATTTCAATCCTCGACCTCAAGTTTATTTTCTGTCTTCTGCCTTACTGCTGGCTGGCTTACTCTTGCTGTAATTTATTTAACTGAGCCGTGCTGAGCAGTTTAGAACTGAGTTTGCATGAATCACTGTCCATAAAATCAAGTTAAGTGGATTTCATTCCACACGGCACACCTGTGTATATACACAGGGAGAAGAAGCTGGATTTTCTTGGCTCTTCCAGCCCACTGTTAGAATTGCTTCTTTACAGATACAGCATTCACCCAGTATTTATAGTCCATTGTTATAACAGCCTCCTTTGGAGAGCTGAAAGTAAAGTGTTGGATGCAATTTTTCCTACAGATCATTTTATATAGCTGTCCTGTTTCTCTATCTAGCTGGAAAAGCTGACATTGATTTTCTCTATTTTATCGCAGTCGGCAAATATCAGATTCAACTTCATTCAACAAATTTTCAACAAATTTTTATTGAGTGTTTCGTGAAGTCATACTGAGCTAGGTATAGGGGTGGAGGTTAAGGGAAAGTATCATACTCTTCAAAGACCCTACAAGCGGTATGAAGTGTTAAGTAACAACTCAAATATTCAACAATGCAGGAGAATGTAGCTAGGCAGAAAATGGGAAATTCAGTGTGTTTGGTGGAAGGAGAAACCAACCAAGGTGTGTGATCTGGGGAGGATTATGGAGAGTCTGGGAGTGATGTTGAGCTTGTGAGGCTGATTTCTGTTTGCACCACTGCCCACATCTCCCCTCTCCCCATCCCCATCTGATATAACCTGCACAAGAATCATTTCAGTTCACTATTTTGTAAAAGGATATGATCAGAAAAAAAGAGTTGGAGTAAAGAGCATTTCTAGGAAGAAATGCCCAAAGGATCTGCTCTGGTGCTTGTGAAAATATATTTTGGAGCCGGAGTGAGGGATTATAAAGGGATTTATTTCATTTTGTAACCCAGCCAAAAGCTCAGGCAGACTATGACTAAAATGGTGGTTTGGGGGACTGTCTGTATGGATCTTTGTTCTTATTTTCTATCCTGTTAGAAAATGTGCAATCTTTACTCTGCCACAGAAGAAACATTGCATGGTTTTTCTGGCTATTTTCAAGTGTTTTGAAAATTCTATTCCATCTACCCTTTCTGGGACTCTGGGAGACATATTAGGGGGTCAGGGAGGGGCATGGTGGGGACTCACCCCTCCACTGATGCTATTTTTATGGACATAGGGTCCTTTTGAGAAAATTGAGTTGCTTTAAAAAACTTTAAGTTTTGGATGCAACTGTGTTTGTATCCAGGACACAAGCAAAATTTGATTTGCTTAATAGATTCTGTGGGTTGTGCTGTGTTGGGACAAGATATGCCCACATTTTCCCAGCAACAATTTGGGAAGCTTTAATGCCCACATGGTGCTTTAGGCTGGGTGGTCTCTGCCTCTAAAGCCCCTGGATAACACCACCTCTGCCCTTGAGGAGCAATGATTCAGTAAGCAGTGCTGTCCAACAGAAATACAATGTGAGTTACACATGCAATATAAAAACTCCCAGTAGCCACGTAAAAAAATAAAAAGAAACAGGCAGGATTAGTTTTAATCATATATTTATTTGACTCAATATATCTAAAATATTGTTTCAGTATACAATCAATATAGAATGGTAAATGAGCTATTTTGCATTATTTTTTTCATATTCAGTCTTCAAAGTCTGATGTGTATTTTACACTATAGCATATCTGAATTCAGACTAGCCACATCTTAAGGGCTTCATAGCTACATGTGGCTAGTGACCACTGTATTAGACAGCACAGGTCTAGAGTTCTCGACGGGTCCTTCCCTATCCCTTGGATCCCTGGAGGGTCTCTTGTTTTAACCTTTGTTGGCAACAAAGAGCCCAACCCTTTGGATTTGACTAGAAATAGCTCACAACTTAATCCTCCAGCGATATAATTGTCTTCGTTACTCCCAGTGATGGAGTCTGGTGAATTTCCAGGGCCTTCCATTTTGGCACCATCAGTACCCACCCCTGTTTATGCCACATTTACACCTTGTCTGTTCCTTCCTGTAGCCCGTGCTAACCATTAATCTGCTTTCTGTCTCTGTGGATTTGCCTGTTCTAGGTATTTCATATAAATAGAATCATGCGGTATGTGACTTTTTGTCTCTGGCTTGTGAGACTTAGCATAATGTTTTCAAGGTTCATCCACGCCGTGGCACCTATCAGTACTTTATTCCTTTTTATTGCAGAATAATATTTCATTTTATGGACATAACACATTTTGTTTATTCATCTGTGGATGGACATTCAGATTGTTTCTACCTTTGGGCTATTGTGAATAGTGATGCTATGAACATTGGTGTACAAGTTTTGTTTGAATACCTGTTTTTTTTTTAATTATACTTTAGGTTTTAGGGTACATGTGTACAATGTGCAGGTTTGTTACATATGTATCCATGTGCCATGTTGATTTCCTGCACCCATTAACTCGTCATTTAGCATTAGGTATATCTCCTAATGCTGTCCCTCCCCCCTCCCCCCACCCCACAACAGTCCCCGGAGTGTGATGTTCCCCTTCCTGTGTCCATGAGTTCTCATTGTTCAATTCCCACCTATGAGTGAGAACATGTGGTGTTTGGTTTTTTGTCCTTGCGATAGTTTACTGAGAATGATGTTTTCCAGTTTCATCCATGTCCCTACAAAGGACATGAACTCATCATTTTTTTATGGCTGCATAGTATTCCATGGTGTATATGTGCCACATTTTCTTAATCCAGTCTATCGTTGTTGGACATTTGGGTTGGTTCCAAGTCTTTGCTATTGTGAATAGTGCCGCAATAAACATACGTGTGCATGTGTCTTTATAGCAGCATGATTTATAGTCCTTTGGGTATATACCCAGTAATGGGATGGCTGGGTCAAATGGTATTTCTAGTTCTAGATCCCTGAGGAATCGCCACACTGACTTCCACAATGGTTGAACTAGTTTACAGTCCCACCAACAGTGTAAAAGTGTTCCTATTTCTCCACATCCTCTCCAGCACCTGTTGTTTCCTGATTTTTTAATGATGGCCATTCTAACTGGTGTGAGATGGTATCTCACTGTGGTTTTGATTTGCATTTCTCTGATGGCCAGTGATGATGAGCCTTTCTTCATGTGTTTTTTGGCTGCATAAATGTCTTCTTTTGAGAAGTGTCTGTTCATGTCCTTCACCCACTTTTTGATGGGGTTGTTGAATACCTGTTTTAACTTCTTTGGGGCATATACCTGCTAGTAGACTGAGTGGGTCATATGTTAATTCTATGTTTAACTGTTTGAGGACCAGCCAGACCAATCTGTTTTCCTGAGTGACTGAACCATTTTACATTTCCACCAGCAATGCATGGGGGGTTCAACCAATTTCACCACATCTTTGCTAACTCTTTGGTTTCTATTTCTTGTTTTGTTTTTTTAAGTGTTAATTATAGCTACCCTAGTGAATATGAAGTGGTATCTTATTGTGTGTTTTTTTAATGCTTTTTTAAGTTTTTCGTTTTATTTTATATTATACTTTAAGTTCTGGGACACATTGCAGAACGTGCAGGTTTGTTACATAGGTATACACGTGCCGTGGTGGTTTGCTGCACCCGTCAACCCATCATCTACATTAGGTATTTCTCCTAATGCTCTCCCTTCCCTTGCCCCCCACGCCCCGACAGGCCCCCGTGTGTGATGTTCCCCTCCCTGTGTCCATGTGTTCTCATTGTTCAACACCCACTTATGAGTGAGAGAACATATTGTGCTTTTTTTAATTGGTAAACTTAATTTTTTTAGAGCAGCTTTAGTTTTACATAAAAATTATGTGGAAAGTACAGAGAGTTCCCAAATATCCCCTGTCCCCACACGTGCACAACCTCTCCACTGTTGACGTATGCACCAAAAGTGGTACATTTGTTGCACTTGATGAACCTATATTGACACAGCATAATCAACCAAAGCCTATAGTTTACATTCAGTTTCAGTCTTGGTGTGGGATATTCTGTGAGTTTTGACAAATATACAATAACTTGTATCCATCATTGTAGTATCATACAGAATAGTTTCACTGCCTTAAAAATCATCTGTGCTCTGTATCATTGTGGTTTTGATTTGCATTTCCCTAATGACTAATGGCCTTCAGCATATGTCTAGCGGTTTTTAAATAGTGCCTTGAGAAGCCCCCCGAGGGGCCACTGTGGAGAGGAAGAGACAGCTGAACGGCAGCAATGGTGTTCAAGACTCCCACCCACTCCCTACCACAGTCACGCCACTTGCATCTATTTGACATGTTTGACTTCTCATGAACTATTCCATTTGAGCAAACGGTTCTGAGGCTTTCATAAGTTTGGCAGTCACTTCCTTGGGCTTGTGTTTTCCACATCTTCACTTGGCTAGTGAGATTGGAAGAGTGGAACCCTATTTTTCTGACTTCTGATTCCATTCTCTTCCAACTATACCACGCTGTCAGTAAAAACAACAGTAATGACAATTGCCATGTATTAAATGCTTATCTTACGGCAGGCACTGTGGTAAGCACTGTCTTGTAACCCTCTCATAACTTTGCGAGGGTCACGCATTTTGAGACACAAATCACATTTAGAAATCTTCACCATAGGCTGAGCACGGTGGCTCACTCCCGTCATCCCAGCACTTTGGGAGGCCGAGGCAGGCAGATTGCTTGAGCTCAGGAGTTCAAGACCACCCGGGGCAACATGGTGAAACCCCATCTCTACAAGAAATACAAAAATTTGCTGGGAATAGTGGCATGTGCCTATAGTCCCAGCTACTCTGGAGGCTGAGGTGGGAGGATCACTTAAGCTTGGAAGGTTGAGGCTGCAGTGAGCCGAGATCACACCACTGCACTCCAGCCTGGGTGATAGAGTGAGACCCTGTTTCAAAAAGAAAATAAAAGAAAAATCTTCACCATCACCTGCAAGACCCCTCTCCAAACTCATGCTGCTCCTCTTCCACTCAGTGACTCTACCCCAGCTCCACGACATTCCTGCTGTCCCTTGTGAAGACCCGCATGTTCCCAACCTCGAGATCTTCTCATCACTCAGCTCTCCTGTCCTCCTTCACGATAAACCCTTATATTGTATAGTTTTCATGGATCTTTCAATAACAGATTATTGAGTTTTCTCAAAAGCACCTGTAGTAGGAATTTATACCTTCTTTTGAAATTAAGAATGCCAAGTCTTGGCTAAGTAAAATCAATTGCTCAAGGTCACACATTTCCACATTTATATGCTCATTCATTTTTTTGAAGAAAATGTTTTTAAACCTATATTTTGTGCCAGGAACTTAGGTAGGTGTTATGTGGGATAAGAAGATAAAACATTAAACAAACAAACAAAAAAACCCTGTCCTCAAGGAACTTACAGATTAATAAGAGGGGTGAGATAGGAACATAAATATCTGTAATACAAGGTAATAATTTGAAGTGCTACATACAGTAATCATGCACATGTGCAAAGATTCCATTAGAACTAGATTCAGTTGCATACCAAGGAAAATTCCAGTAACAGAGGCTTAAATAAGAGAGACATCTATTGCTTTGTCACATAAAGGAGGTCCAGGGGTAAACATCCTGACTCTGGGGACATGAGAGATCCAAGCTCTTTCTTTCCTTTGCTCAATCACCTTGAGCAGAAGAAAGTGGAATGTGCAGAATGGAAGTGTGGTTTCCATTTGAATGGTTCAAGATGGCACTGGACCGCTAGCCACTCTGCATGCATTCCCAGCAGTAGAAAGAGGAAGGGGAGGGCAAAAACACAGCACTTCCTGGCTGAGTCAGTTCTCTCTGAGCAGCCTTCCTCGAGGTCCCACTTACATGTCTACTTAGTTTTCACTGGCCGATGTTTTCACCTGGCCTCAGTAAATTGCAAAAGAAGCTGGGAAATGAAATTTTTTTAGCTTATCTTTTGTCACACCAAGTAAAATTGGGGTTTCATTCCAGAGAATAAGAGAAGAATGGATATTAGAAGACACTGAGCTGTCTATCACAGACATTTATTTGAAGCACTTTTTAACGTTAAAAATGTGGAAATAACATAAATATCTAAAATAATGATTGGCTCCATAAATTAATTGATTTATTAATATCATGCATGCTTAAATATTACATTTTAGAAGAACATTTAATGACATAGGAAATGTTTATGATACTATGTTAAGTGCAAATAATAATTACTATTCTAAGAAAACAAGATATTATGTAAGAACCATAAAAAAGGAGCAGCTACATCTTGATATAAAAAATTTATAGTACTGTGGTTATCTTTTTTTTTTTTTTCAGACAGAGTCTCACTCTGTTTCCCAGGCTGCAGTGCAGTGGCATGATTTCAGCTCACTGCAACCTCTGCCTCCCAGGTTCAAGTGATTCTCTTGCCTCAGCCTCCCAAGTAGCTGGGATTACAGGCGCCTGCCACCACGCCCGGCTAATTTTTGTATTTTTAGTAGAGATGGGGTTTCGTCATGTTGGCCAGGCTGGTCTCGAACTCCTGACCTCACGTGATCCACCTGCCTTGGCCTTTCAAAGTGCTGGGATTACAGGTGTGAGCCACTGTGCCCAGCCAATTGTGGTTATCTTTAAAAAAAGAGTTCTTGGCCAGGTGCGGTGGCTCACTCCTGTAATCTCAGCACTTTGGGAGGCAGAGGTGGGCAGATCACCAGGTCAGGAGTTCAAGACCAGCCTGGCCAACATAGTGAAACCCCATCTCTACTAAAAATACCAAAAATTAGCTGGGCATGGTAGCAGGTGCCTGTAATCCTAGCTACTCGGGAGGTGAGGCAGGAGAATCGCTTGAACTGGGAGGTGGAGGTTGCAGTGAGCTGAGACTGTGCTGCTGCACACCAGCCCCTGCGACAGTGCGAGACTCCATCTCAAAAAAAAAAAAAGAGTTCTTATCATTTACAGATATATTTATGGATGAAGTAATATGATGTCTGGAATTTGCTCTATAGTGGAAGAGAAAGAGTGAGGGAGGGGAGTATAGGTGAAACCAGAATGGCCATCTGTTGATAATTATTGAAGCTGTGAATGGATAAATGGAAATTTATGGTCTTATTTTCTTTTCTTTTATACATGTCTGAAAATTTTCATAAGAAAAGATTTTTTAAAAAATGGATTAAGTACCAATCACTCATCCTCTGTCTCTTTTTAAATGGACTAATAACACCTATCGCACAGGAAGAGTGGAGATTAAACAAAATGATAGGGTATGTGAAAATACTTTGAGATGAATAAAGGTGGTCAGAAATGCCTGTTACTCCCATCAGGAGGAGGCTGGCATAAAGCAAGATTAGGGTGAGAAGCCAGGATCTCTGACTCTTTACTCTGGGGTCTTGCACTCCCCACCTTGCCTTCCCTCCTCATTCCCCCAAGGGTGGCAGGGAGTGCCAGCGTGGCTGGATGCAATGCACAGCCAATGATGAGGCAGGTTCCATTATCAGGCCTCTCAGGCCTCTGACGCCACCCCTGCAGGTACTAACAAGGCTACTGTATGCACACAGGCTGCCCTCACTGCAACAGGCTGGGTTACAGTCAAGGTGCTCCATTAACTGGCTATGTGGTCTCAGGCAAGTGAGAGCTTCAGTGCCCCTTCTATTCAAGGAAGGGATTAGATCCATTGGTTTCCAAAGAATCTTTCAACACTGATTTTCTCAAGGAACCCAGTTCTTTGGTTCTAGGACACTCTGCCCTGGATGTTTTTAGAAGATAAATATTAATAATATTAGTAAGAACAGCTAGCATTTATTGAGTGCTAACTATTAATAAGGCATAAGACTAAGTACTTTATAAGCTTTAATTTTTTAAATTCTTACAACATTTATGAGGTAGGCTGTATTAGTCTGTTTTCATGCTGCTGATAAAGACATACCCAAGACTGGGCAATTTACAAAAGAAAGAGGTTTAATGGATTCACAGTTCCACGTGGCTGGGGAGGTTTCACAATCATGGAGGAAGGTGAAAGGCAGGTCTCACATGGCAGCAGACAAGTGAAGAGAGCTTGTGCAGGGAAACTCCCCTTTATAAAACAATCAGATCTCATGAAACTTACTCACTATCACGAGAATAGCATGGGAAAGACCCACCACCATGATTCAATTACTCCCACTGGGTCCCTCCCACAACACATGGGAATTGTGGGAGTTACAATTCAAGATGAGATTTGGTGGGGACACAGCCAAACCATATCACAGGTCTACTATTAGCTCCCATTTACACATGAAAGATAGGCTCAGAAAGGGTAAACTGATCAAGGTCACAGAGCTGGGTTTCAAACTCAAGCAGTCTGGCTCCAGAGTCCAACAGGCAGGAGAAAGTAGTAGACTGCATGGCATAACTGCAGCCCTGTTCAGAAGGCTAGCTCCATCTGACTGTTCCCACACTAAATTCTGAAGTCACTGACAAAGCTCTGAGTCTGTGAAACTCAGGAAAGAAGACCCCAGTACTTCTCCCAAGGAAAGAGAAGCCATTCTAGACATTCATTGTGCAGATCAGAAGGAATGGGCTTTCAATGCCCTACTTAAGTTCAGGAGACACTAGATTGATGGTCAGTGGCATGGACCAGTTTGGTCTTCTGTGCTCTTTACAGCTGTTCTTTTGATTAGTCCATGCCTATGGCATGCCAGTCATCAAATATTTCTAATGTCACCCTGGATAGACAGAAGAATGCCTTGTTTGTAAGGAGTTAGAAGTGGACAATCTTCTCAGAGGATGCTGGGGATATTCTTAGAAAACAATAGCTCCCTGGCTTGGGCACATAAACAGGCTATGTGCTTGATGGTCCTTCAAAGTCCTGCATGGACCCCAGGATCTCATAAATACTCATATATTCTGCCGAATTGGCTGCTCTCGTTTGGAAAAAAAATAACTCTTAACATCAGGAGTGTTCCTTAGTAGAAACATGTTTGCCAGTCCTGCTTCACCACTCCCTTCCTCAGTAACTCCCCACCTTGCTGTTCTTCTCTTCCCACTTACATTCTTGGTGAGACTTTCCATCGGGCACCTCTCCCCTGGGGCCAAGGAAGGCCATGACTGGAACCCAGTGAGGCTGCTCAGATGTTTACTTGGAATACGAATCTTGAATCAAAAGACACAAAGAGAGAAAGCAGCGCAGATACATCCCTAAACAGCACCTATGAGAAAGCAGCCCTGGTTGCTAATATAAGACCCAGCAATTTGGCTTTTTTCTTCAATTACACCCTATAGAGTGGCATTATTTTTATTTTCTAAAGTTATCCAGAATCTATTTCTGTTTTCTGCAATCCAAAACCCCCCAACTCACACAGGGTTCAATATCTAACGTCAGTGTTTTTTTCTTAGAAGCTTTTAATCCTAAAAGACAGATCTTTCCTTCCTGGCCCAGCCTCCTCCAACCCCAGGACCTAAGTCCTTTCTCTTCCATTTCCTTCCAGAGCTTCCTGAGCCAGGGCGGAAAAGGGCTCTTGTCAATGTGCTAAGCTTTACCTTGAGGGATGAGTGAAGACACCCTTTAAATTACCTATAAAACTCTTTGATTCACTCAGCAGAGGTTGCCATGGGCAATTTGCTAAGCTTATTGATTATTTTCTGTTTAAATTAAAGTTTGATGTCCTGGAACAGGCTGTGCAGTGCATGGAGTTAATGGAAAAGGTTGAGATCCAGGGGAGAGACACTCGCTGGGGAAATGGAGGGTATTCAAGGGGAAAACAGGGAGTCTATGAAGAGGAGATTGTCAGCACCAAGTTGTAGTAAATATGATGGCTATAAAAAAGATAGAGAATGGAATTGTTTTATGGAGAAGGGCAGCTTCCCAGACATTTAAAGCCTCAGGGAGACAGTGGAAAAAAATATATTCGTTCCACAAATATTTGTTGAATGCCTATTATATGTCAGACACTGTGCTGGGCACTGGGAAACAATAGTGAAGGCACCATCCTTGACTCTCAGCTCTAAATCAGTGGTTCTCAAAGTGTAGTCCCTGGTGCCGCTGAATCCCCATTGCCCGGGGCAGATGTTCAGGCCCCACCCCAGACTTACTGAATCAAACTCTGGAAGAGGGGCTCAGTCCCTTCCAGAGGAACCTGGTGCATGCTATAGTTTGAGAGCCACTGCTCTAGATCTTAAGCCTCTGAGGAGTAAACCCAGGCTCCTGAGAACCAGGAGCTCAGTTTAAGTCAGTGTCATTATCACAAACATCTGTTGAGAATTTATCATTGCCAGCTATTATGCTAAGCATGACATGTGTTCTTTTTTTTTTTTTTTTTTTGGTGACAGAGTCTTATTCTGTTGCCCAGGCTGGAGTGCAGTGGCATGATCTCGACTCACTGCAACCTCCACTTCCCACGTTCAAGTGATTCTCCTGCCTCAGCCTCCCAGGTAGCTAGGATTACAAGCGCCCACCACGACGCCCAGCTAATTTTTTTGTATTTTTGGTAGAGACAGGGGTTTCACCATGTTGGCCAGACTGGTCTCAAATTCCTGACCTTAGGTGATCTGCCCTCCTCGGCCTCCCAAAGTGCTGGGATTACAGGCGAGAGCCACTGTACCCGGCCTGACATGGGTTATTTCATTGCATCCTTACAACAACCCTTCAGATGGAGGATGAAATGGAGGCATGCTGGAAGCAGGCGGGTTAGGTAGAATTCAAACGCAAGAGTTCAAGTGTTCTGTCTGCTGTCTCCCAAACACCAACCTCCCACAAGTTCTGTGACTCTTTCTGCCCTGGTTAAAGCTGACCTTCAGATTGACACAGAACCATGGTTTCCCCCAGATGAGCTATATTGTGAGGCTGGATTTATTTATTTATTTATTTATTGAGACAGGGTCTCATTCCTCTTGCCCAGGCTGGAGTGCAGTGACACAATCACAGCTTACTGTAACCTTGACTTCCCCAGGCTCAGGTGGTCCTCCCACCTCAGCCTCCTGAGTGGCTGGGACTTGACAGGTATTTACCACCACACCTGGCTTATTTTTAGTATTTTTTATAGAGACAGGGTTTTGCCAAGTTGCCTAGGCTGGTCTTGAACTCCTGGGCTCAGGTGATCCACCCATATTGGCCTCCCAAAGTGCTAGGATTACAGATGTGAGCCACTGTGCCTGGCAAGGTTGGGTTTTAGATGCCTGAGGAAGAAGAGGAAGTAAAAGGGCAGGAAGTGTAGAATAGACTAAGAAGGAGACAGAAGAAACGTTGGTGGTGAGAAGGCAGGCCAACAGTTCCACCTGCACAGTTATCTTCATCTTTATGGGAAGCTAGAATGCAAAATCACCATAGACTGATTAGGTATGGAAAAATCTCATGAATTCAGTCAAAAAGGGTTTTCACATCCTAATGTCTAAATGTCAAGTCCTTTAAATCTTCCACTTGCAGTGTGTATCAGTTTTGTATTGCTGCAGTAACAAAATCAGTGTTCATTTGCCATGGCTGTTGTAACAAATTACCATAAAGTTAGTGGCTTAAAACATTACAGTTTTATTCTCTTATAGTTCTGGAGGTCAGAAGTCTAAAATGTGTTGGCAGCACTGCATTTCTTCTGAAGACTTCAGGGGAAAATCTATCTCCTTCTGTTTTCCAGCTTGCATTTTCCAGAGGCTTCTTGCATTCCTTGGCTTGTGGCCCATTCTTCCATCTTTAAAGCCAGCAGCTTCTTCTCTCCTATCTGACATCTGCTTCTGTTCTTACAGCTCTCTCTACTCATAGACTTCCATCTCCCTCTTATAGGGACCCTTGTGGTTACATTGGACCCAACTAAATGCTCCAGGAGAAACTTCCCATCTCCAGATCTTAATTTAATCACACCACCAAGGTTGTTTTGCATCTAAGGTAACAAATGTATAGCTTCTGGGGATTAACAGGTAAACATCTTTGGGAAGGGTAGCACTATTCTGTTTGTCATACCCTTCTGTCCTTAGGAAAGTCATTTTTCTTTTGGAAAGCTTCCATTTCTCAAAAAAAAAAAAAAAAAAAGGTTTCGGGGGGTTATTAGAATTCTTCTTGGTCCTAATCTTATAGGAATATGTACATCATTTCAATTATAGGTGTAAACATTATTGTTGCCTCAGTGTCCTCATCTGACAAATGGGATAAGAATGATGTTTCTTCCTCATTTGGTTAAAAATCTGTATTGCTTACCTACTCTGTGCAATGTTGTGTTCATGTTCCGTTGGAAAGGCCCCAACACAGTGCTATAGTAAAAAAAAAAAAACTGTATAAGCAAAAGGTAGCTGTATAAGTTAGATGTTATAGCCTTAACTATGTGTCAGCAACAGACAGAGATGCGGCCAATTCTCTTGAGGAACCAACCATCTGATGACTCATATCATCATGCAATGTTTGGAAGAGAAGCAATAAGCTCAGGTTTCAAGATGCTTTGGTGATCATGAACTTGAAGGCCTGTCCACTGAGCTGAGGTGTCAAAATGAGCCTCAGTATTTCCCATGGTAGGTGACAGGCTGAGGGCTGCTACCACCAGAGGCTGTTGCTGCCATTCCCCTGGAACCACGTTTGTTGATGATCAGGGGAACAAAAAGCAGCAGCCGTGTCCACCAGAAGAGAGACATTAAAGTTGATTAAGTGAGTGAACCAATTAGCGTCTGGCTTCATGCAGTGTGGAGTTAATTAGCCTCTACAAAACAACAACAGCTGCCTTGATGGTAGGGCAGGAGGCCCAGCAGAGAGGAGCCACGGGAAGAGAAGTGATAGACCTAGTGCTTAATAACTTGGCTGTAGTGGGCCCCTGCCCCACTAAAATGTAGAACAAAGCCCAGGGCAAACTTGCTTGCCTGATTCCAGACCGTGCATGGGGTGGAGAGCCACAGTCTCCGCCCCTTAGGGAGAGGCCAAACTCAGACCTCAGACTTGAATTTCTTTTTGAGACTAAGTCTAGCACAACTTAGTTTGCATTCTAACAAAAATCACTGCTCTACACGTCGTCTTGATCCTTAACTCCCTAATTCACAGTTTCCTAATGGTGATATTTTTTCCTTATTACAAAAGTCATACGTACTTATTGGGGGGCATTTGGAAAGTACAGAAAAATACCTAGAAAAAATAATCCCTTGATCCTGAAATAGATTATTTCATTCATTAATCATTTATTGTTTACCTACTAAACACCACTGCTGTTCAAGGTGTTCAGAAAAAGCATGTATCAGTTTAGTTTTTTTCTCCATGCAAATATATATGCTGTTTTACAAATTGAACTCACTGTACATGATCTTTAATTATCTGTTTTAAAATATATTTTTTTAACTACTTAGTCTGTATGGTTCCGCTAATTACACATCATTGTATTGCGCATTTACTTATGCCTTCTGCCTCCTCTTCTAACAAAGTTCTTCAGGGTAGAGACAATACCTTTTTACCACTATGTCTCCAATAGCTCAGAGCCTAGATCAAAGGCGAGCATGTGGTGGGCACTCATTAAAAATGCGATAAGTGAGTAAGCAAATGAGTGAACGAATTTAGCCAGTCCTTTCTTGTGGGCCACTAAGGTTGTTTCCACTTCTTTACCATTGACAAAAGCTGTTGTACCAATTAAGATTGGTACAAATACAAGTGACAGAAACTCCTCCAAAGCAGTGGCTTAGACAAGATAGAAGTTTCTTTCTTTTCTTTTTTTTTTTTTTTTTACAAAAGCCAGGAAATTAAGACCAGGTGCCATGGTTCATGCCTATAATCCCAGCCCGTTGGGAGGCTGAGGCAGGAGGATTGCTTGTGTCCAGCCTGGGCAACATAGTGAGACCTTGTCTCTACAAAAAAAAAAAAATTATTTGGGTTGGGCATGGTGGCGCATGCCTGTAGTCCCAGCTCCTCGGGAGGCTGAGGTGGGAGGATTGCTTGAAGCTGGGAAGTCAAGGCTGCAGTGAGCTGAGATCGCGCCACTGCCACTGCACTCAGGCCTTGGTGACAGAGTGAGACCCTGTCTTGAAAAAAAAAAAAAAAAAATGGCAGAAAATTAGTCCAGAACTTGTATGATGCTTTGCTATTCATTGGTGTGGATGCCATTTTCGAATGTCACCTCATTGTTCCAAATGGCTGCTAAAACTTCCAAGCAACACAGAAGGGAAAAGAGAAGGACATGGACCTTTCCTAGAAGTTCCAGATACCACTTCTGCTTGCATTCTTATTAATGAGGATTTAGTCACATGACCGTATTAACTGCAAGGGAGTCTGGGAAATGTGGTCTTAATTATGCAGCTAATACCCAGAGCTACTGTAAATTAGGAAGAAGGGGAAGAAAACTGGGGGATCATTAGCTAGGATGGCTCTTTGACCCCTGGGTTGACCCCAACCTCTAGCTAGCCCTTCTGTAATGCAACCCTTAGTTTCTCTAGATGGGGAGGTCTGGATATCTGTCGGGTCAGCCTGGCTTATTGGCCTCAGGCCTGGGACCAGTGTACTGGAAGGGTTTTAGTGCCTTCATCTCCCTGCTGTAAACTTCATCTTGCCAGTTGACTTAGTCATCGCCAAAGATTGACTCAATAAAGATGCCCCATTTCCCAGAGGATGGTTTTCTAATTAGTGTGAAGAGAAGTTCCAGCTGTGAGGACAGGAATCCGAGTTTCTGAAATGCAATGATTATTAGTAACAATCAATCAAACAGCTTCACAGGACAATGGAGAAAAAGCCAGCTCTCAAGGATGCTATGTGGAGCAAAAATGGTGGCTGCCTGGAACAGGAGGCAGTGTGGCTCAACTGCAATGTGGCCAAGCCCCTGAGACAGAGAGAGACTTTGTAACAAGGTTTTACTGCCTGCAGGAAAAATCCTGCCAAAACGCATTCGGGAACGTGTGGGGAGACGTGTATTCATTATTATGCCCCTAGCAGCTATCGCAGGAAACCATCTGGGCTCAGTTGGCCTATAAATTTGCAACTTGCAGTTGGGTGGGCTACAGGGAATCGGCCAAGCAGGAAGTCAAGGTGTGAAGTGGATCTGGCAGGTTCTATACACAGGGCTAGCTCAGAAAGTTGCCACTCCTCGCAGTTATGTTTCCTTTTAATTTTTTATTGTGAAAAAATCACACATAGAGAAAAGCGCGTAAAACATAAATGTACACTTCAACAAATTATCATAAAGTGAATACAGATGCTATAATCACCCGGGTCAAGAAATAGGACATTGTCAGCTCACTAGAAGCTTCCTATGTGCCCATTTAAACACAACACCCCTTTTCCTCCCAAAGATCATAATCCTGATTTTAAATATAACTTCCTTGCCTCATTTGACCGTTTTGCCATTTAAGTGCTCACTCCAAAACAATAGTTTGTCTATTTTTGAACTTTATATTGTTGTACAGAATCATAGAGTTCATATTCTTTTATGTCTGGATTTGTTTATTGATTTATTGATTTTTTTAAGAGACAGGGTCTTGCTCTGTTGCCCAAGCTGGAGTGCAGTAGTGTGACCATAGCTCCCTGCGACCTCGAAATCCTGGGCTCAAGTGATCTTCCTACCTCAGTCTCCTGAGGAGCTGGGACTCCAGGTGTGTGCCACCACATCTGGCTATTTTTAAAATTGTTTGTAGGATAGGGTCTTGCTGTGTTGCCCTAGGCTGGACTTGGACTTCTGGCCTCAAGTGATCCTCCTGCCTCAGCCTCCTGAATGGATTTTTTTTTTGTGCTCAACATTCTTTAAAAGGTTTATCCATATTGCATAATATGAGCATAAAGCCTACTTTGTGTATTTTCATTACTGAATATTATTTGGTTTACCTATTTTACTGCTTTTAGACATTCTACTGTTCCTGGACATTTGGGTTGTTTTCAGTCTGGGTTTATTACAAATAATACTGCTAGGAACATTGTTGTACATACAGGCTTTTGCACATATGTATGTTTGAGAACCACATCTGTAATTCTCAAACTTCAGTTTGCATAAAAATAGCTGGTGAGCTTGCAAAGATAGAGATTCCTGTTTTTTTGTTTTTTTTTTTTCCCTGGTAATCCTGATTAAGTAATTGTTACTGAGCTACTGAACCCTGGACCACCCCTTGAGTAACATTACAGAGCAGGGGTTGGCAAACTACCTCCCATAACCCAGAATGGGCCCACTACCTCTTTTGTACAGTCCATGCACTAAACATGATTTTTACATTTTTTAATGGTTGGAAAAATCCAAAGAAGATACATTATATGAAATTAATTATGTAAAATTCAGGGCTGGGCACAGTGGTTCACACCTGTAATCCCAGCACTTTGGGAGGCTGAGAGGGGAGGATCACTTTAGTCCAAGAGTTTGAAACTAGCCTGGGCAACATAATAAGACCCTCATCTCTACAAAAAGATGTTTTTAAAAGTAGCTGGGTGTGGTGGTATGTGCCTGTAGTTCCAGCTACTCAGGAGGCTGAGGTGGGAGGATCACTTGAGGCCAGGAGGTCAAGGCTACAGTGAGCCATGCTTGCACCACTGCACCCCAGCCTGGAAGACAGAGTGAGACCCTGTCTCAAAATAACAATACAAATTTTAAAAATCTCAAATCTTGGTGTCCATAAATAAAGTTTTAGTGCACACAGCCATGCCAGTTTCTTTCTGCATTGTCTGTGGCCGCTTTCATGCTCAGCAGAGCTGAGTAGTTGCAACAGAGACCACGTAGCCTGCAAAGCCTAATATATTGACTTTTTAATCTTTTACAGAAAAAGTTTTCTAATGCTTGATTTGGAATATATGCTTTTGAGTTGGGATTACTGTGTCATAGGATAGGCATTTCTAACAGTTTTAGTAGATAACGTCAGTTCTTCAAAGTGGCTGTGCCACTCTGCATTCCCGTTGGCAGCGAATGAAAGTTCCTATTGCTTCACGTTCTTACCAACACTTGGTTTTGTCAGATTTTAGACCGGGTGTGGTGGCTCATGCCTGTAATCTCAGCACTTTATTTATTTTTATTTTATTATTACTATTAATGTTATTTATTTATTTATTTATTTTGAGATGGAGTTACGCTCTTGTTGCCCAGGCTGGAGTGCAATGGTGTGATCTTGGCTCACTGCAACCTCCACCTCCCGGATTCAAGTGATTCTCCTGCCTCAGCCTCCCGAGTAGCTAGGATTACAGGCACATGCCACCGCGCCCAGCTAATTTTGTATTTTTAGTAGAGATGGGGTTTCACCATGTTGACCAGGCTGGTCTCAAACTCCTGACCTCAGGTGATCCGTCTGCCTCGGCCTCCCAAAGTGCTGGGATTACAGGCTTGAGCCAGCGTTATTTATAATAAGGGACATTGAAAACAAATGTCAGGCAATAGAGGAATGGATAAGAAAATTATGGTTATGTTCGGATGATGAGATACAGTACAGTTATGAAAAGAAAGATTACAGCAATATGAATCAATGATTTTAATATAATTTTAAGTGAAAAAGAATGGAATGCAATGCTACAGAAAAAAGTTATATATGCGGGAAAAAATAGATTCATTGGAAAAAAGTACTGGAAGGAATATATTGTAATGGTAATAGTTGTTATGAATATAGGTGATCTTTTCTTCGGTTCTCCAAACTTTCAGTTCTATGTTTATATAAGTTTATAGTAAAGACATAAGTAAGAAACCATTTCCTATTGCTGACTAGCTTCTGTTTTTCAAAGTACGTGCCACGCGCTGGTCAATATGCTAAATGCTTTACATGTGTGATCTCATTTAATCCTCAGAACCCTTATGGGGTAGTGTTTTAGGTTATCATCTTCTTACGAATAAGAGGAGGAGAAGAAAGCTTGGAGAGGGGAAAGAACTTGCCTCAAGGCACACAGTGGGAGGCAGAGTTGGGGCGTGGATGTGAATCCGTCAGGCACCACAGCCTGTGATCTTAACCCCTGTGCCAGCCTGCTTCCACTTGCTACAGAACTGTGGGGTCTTTCCGGGGAAAGTGGGTTCAAGGATGGCTAAAGTGCTATTCTGCCTAGAAGAAAGCAGGTCATTTAGTCACTAGACCCCTCCAGTCTTCTGACTCTGATTCTCAGCCCCATCTGACACTAACTAGCTGGGTGATCTTAGATAGCAAACCTATTCCTGCAGAACCTCAGCTGCTGCTTCTGTCAAATGCAATAAACAGACCTCTCCTCATAGGTTGTTGCATTGATTAATGAGATGATATACAAACCCACATCCTACAAAAAGGAGACACTGTGAATTTATTTTTCTCTACTCAAGGACACAGGAAACTTTAAAAAGCCCCAGCCTTTTCCTGTCACTTGGCCTCTGGTTATTGTCCTGGGTGTAATGGAGTGGAAAACTCTATACACGGCTCCCTCTGACAGTGAATTTCTAATCTCAGAAAACTTAATGGTTTTTGTCAACTTGATTGTCCAGTGAGAGCGGATTAGGAGAATGACTTCTCTTGTCACTAGAAAGTTGACTTGCTTCACAGCATTTTTCCTGATGCCGGTGGGAGGCATGATCGATACAACACAGACCTAAATACTTACCTGTGGTTTCGGAAGCTGAGGACAAAGGTTGGGAGTTCCATTTAAGTGCCTTCAGCCATTTCCAACTAGACCCAGGCGTGATGTGCATTAAGCGGTTCAGGCTGGTGACCCGGAGCTCCACGGTCTGAGGGGCAAACCAGAAATCTAGCAGTTGCTTTTTCCTGACCAGCGATGCAGAGGCCTCTTGGCTCAGGCTGGATTTGTCTTCTCTGCTTCAGTTTTCCCGTCTGCAGAAGAAAAGCCCATTAGTTACTGTCTGTGCTGTGAGGGAAGGATGGCCTTGCTGTCTTCTATATCAGGACTTACCAGAAACAGCTCACGGAAGCAAAAATGGACAGGGACTACTAACGGAAACTTGGTTCCAAATCCCGTTACACACGGCCAGCCCAAGGCCCAGAGGCCACACGTTGCCTGGGGCAGCTCTTGCACCAGGCTACACTCTGCGGCAGATGGAACCGAGAGACAGACTTCAGTGTCCACCAGAATTAACTCCTGCCACATCCAGGGTAGCCCCCTCTGTCCTGGATGGCAAAACAAAGCCCTATTTTACTTGAGGCACTTAAAATCATGTTGCTTCCTTGGAAAGGTCTTCCCGGGCTTTTTAGGCTAGGTCAGGTCCCACGCTAGTACTTTCTCTTCATTACAGTCATTATGATTGGAAACAAATGATGATCTATATCCATTAGACCCTAAGCTCCATGAAGGCAAGGGTCTTTGCTTGCCTCATTCACTGCTGATCCAAAGCAT
Organism: Symphalangus syndactylus; assembly: GCF_028878055.3. Taxonomy (NCBI): domain Eukaryota; kingdom Metazoa; phylum Chordata; class Mammalia; order Primates; family Hylobatidae; genus Symphalangus; species Symphalangus syndactylus. Next base: position 22,386,495 of record NC_072428.2, read on the forward strand.
AGAAACATATTCAGGACCATAGTCTGTGCTCCATAAATATTTGTTGTATGCATAGTATTAGTCTGTTCTCACATTGCTATAAAGAAATCCTGGAGGCTGGGTAATTTATAAAGAAAAGAGGCTTAAATTGGCCCACAGTTCCACAGGCTGTACAGGAAGCATGATGCTGGCCTCTGCTTGGCTTCCGGAGAGGCCTCAGGAAACTTACAATCATGGTGGAAGGCGAAGGGGAAGCAGGCTTGTCTTACGTGGCCAGAGCAGGAGCAAGAGCGGGTGGAGTTCTCACAAGAACTCACTATGGCCACGATAGCGCCAAGGTAGATGCTGTTAAGCCATGAGAAACCACCCCCATGATCCAATCACCTCCCACCAGGCCCCACCTCCAGCACTGGGGATTACAATTTGACATGAGATTTGGGTGGGGACACAGATCCAAACGATATCACATGTTAATTAACAAACCTATATAATTACTTGTTTATGGTCTGTCTCCCCTATTTGAGTAGAAGCCCTGTGGGGGAAGGAACTGTGTCTTATTCATCCTGTATCCCTAGCACCCAGACAATGCCTGGCATGTAGTAGGTACATCACAAACATTGGAGGAATAGTAAAGTACTTAGAATTTTTATGTTGATTTAATGTAAAATTAATAGTATGAATTTTAGTTATTTAAGTACTAACACTACAATAGAGTTATTATAGAAAAAGAGAGTAACAGACCCGTCTTCCACTAACGTCACCACTCTTAGCTACTTTAGTTATTTTGATGTTTCTTTTTCAAAGTTTTTCATTGGTGTATTTTACACATAATTTTAATCGGGTTATTTTAAGTACACATGTGCACACACATGCACACACACACAGAGAGAAACACACATCAAACTGCCCAGGTGGCAGGGAGTTTTGCGGATTTAAGGGGAGGAAGGGAGGCCTAGTTGAATAATGTCTTTCTCATTGTTATAATTAATTATTGGCCTTACAATGGAATTGATAGCATCATGGGAACCGCGACTGAGAAGTATTGCGCTCTAAATGTTCACCCCAAGGCAAATCTGGCTATGGAAAAAAATGTGCAGTTTAGAAATAATCCACAGGAAAATGCTCAGAAATCAGGGAAATTTGCTATGGCCGCGTCTCAACATAAACCACTTACGTAAACTGCAGTGGGCTTCGTGGTTCAGGATTCATTCCTCAGCCTTTTTTATTTGGATCATTATGTGGAAATCAACCTGGTTTCTGTCTTTAAGCCCTTAGTGACATGGTGCCAACAGTGACTTCTACCGTGATTATAAAAGTGAGGGAACCACCGTATAATTGAAAAAACAAATCTAATCAAAATTCTGGTCTGCTATATTCAAAACACAATTCTAAAGGCTAGGAGAGAAAGGGGTCTACTTCCCGTAAGGGGCAGCCTGTAGTAGTAGAAAGACTCTTAGCTGACAAAAAGAACTTGTGCAAACTTCTTGTTGATAAATAAGGTAGGCAGAAAGTTGAGTGGACAAACGACTCATCTATTGGTGGGGGACCACTTCTGGGGTTGGATAGAGGCTCTGTGTTAGTTAGAGGTAAAGAGGTATACTTTGATCTTGCTCTTTTGTCTTTTTTGCCTTTTTCTGACCTTGAATAGAAAACAGGAGTAAGGGGTGAGGAGGGAGCCGATCTGAGGTCATTAACACAGCACTCCTCCGGGAGATGGTTTACATGGCAAGCAGAGGGACCGGGTGTTAGTTCTAGCTCTGCGCTCACCTTCGTGTGTGAACCCTTCTCAGTCCTAGGGGTGATGATGACCTCATGCCACCTTCACAGCCTTGTAAGGACTGAATCAAACCCTGGCTATAAAAGCACTTTGAAAAGCACATAAGCAAATGTTTTTAAATGAGAAGTGACGTGCCAATGTTGCAAGAGGAAGCCATACTATTGAAAAGCCCTCATGAGGACTTTTAATGTCCAAGCTCCAGCAGCCTTATAGGAGATTTGTAAGTTGAGAGCTCAGGGATTTTTGCATTCTGGAGGCACCAAGAGATAAGAGAGTATGGTTTTTTTGTTTTTTTTTTTAAGCATACAAAGGAATGCAAAAGTTAACAGGTACTTGATAATAGCTGAGTTTAGTGGAAAAAAACATCAGTATATGTTTCTACTTCCTGAAATTTTCCTTTCTATGATATTTATGTATTTATAAAACAAAAATGGTAAAAGAAGACGGCTAGTCATACAAACATTCTAAGAAAGTCTTCTAAGGCTAAAGAGTGATCTAATAAACAACATATTTTAATGGGCTCAATTTGTTTTTACCTAACGAATTCACTTATTCATTTAATAAATATGTATTGAGTATCCACCTAAAGATATAAGAAGGAAATAATTCACTTCTCTAGGGTGGGGATTATACTCTCAAATCTATTGGGCATTGCAAAGACGTACAGAAGAGACTAAAATGAAACTGCAAGCTCAAAGTGCCATTCAAATTCAGAAAGGAAACACTGAATGGTGTAGCAGGGACTAATAGTTGCTCACCAAATCCATGTTTTCCTCTCCTTCCTGGGCACAAAAATAAACTAGATTTTTCAGACTCCCTTCCTTTTTTTTTTTTTAATAGATGAGGTCTTGCTCTGTTGCCTAGGCTGGAGTGCAGCGGTGCAATCATAGCTCACTGCTGCCCCAAGCCATCCTCCTTCCTCAGCCTCCAGAGTTGCTGGGATTACAGGTGTGAACCACCACAGCTGACTCCGACTCTCTTGCATTTAGCTACAGCTGCGTGACGAAAGTCTATCCAATTGCACGAGATTGGAAATTTTGTTCATCACTTTCAAGTCTGGCCCATAAAGATTTCCCACACACTGCTCCTTCATGCTCCTTCCCCATCCAACTGGCTGGAATCGAGAGGACCTCACACATTGAGGACGGCAGAGCCTCCCTCTCCCTGGATCTTTAAACAGTTACACAGGAGAAGCCTGCCCTGCCAACTGTTCACCAATCCAGTACTATTAGGGGAACAAGAAGTGAACTTCAAAGATGTGGAGTCGTTATATATTTTGAGATCCCTTGTTTAAGCAGCTATTCTAATTTAACTAAGATAGCAACTAATTCTTCAACTTTTACATCTGCAAGATGGAAGGAATGAAGAGTAGTAACAGATATTTAACAGCAATGGATGCTTTTGCTATTTGTCATAGACAAAAAAGTTCAAAGGGCTTGGGATTCTTTTTATGATTGTTCCAGGCACTGCCTTCTGGGACAATTGGTAGGATCATCTTTACACTTTTCTTTGCCTTAGTTCTTCCATGGCAAGATAGATGATAGATAGATAGATAGATAGATAGATAGATAGATAGATAGATAGATTTTTTGAAGGTAAAGTATAACCATTATGCTCTCTAAAGTGGTGGCAACCAATTGAACTCCTTCAATGGCAGATGGAAATATTAAAGCAGGATATAAGGTATCAGGAAGAACCTGGTTTTCTGGATCCCTGGTCATTGCTCTGCCAACTCACCCCTGCCCAGGCATTTATAGTAATGTCAGGCATCTTTAGCCTGAGCCTTATCCAGACACGAGGCCAATGGTATCATGGCTTCATGGTACCACAGGAACTTGCTCTTTATTAATGAGCACATGAGGTCTGGAAATAGGCTATTTTCAGCTGCTTTAGCCTTTGATTAGGATGCTGTTGGTTAACAGTGATAGACAACTCAAATCAAGCTGATTTAAGCCAATAGAGAATTTATTGATCCATGTAACTGAAAACTCCAGGGTCAGGGGCTGGCTCCAGGCATAGCTGGATTCGAAGGCTCCAACGATGTCATTAGGACTTGGTCTTCCTGGGCCTCTCCTCCTTGCCCTACTCTATTTCATCCTTCGGTCTTGGCTCCATACGGTGGCAAGATAGCTGCAGCAACATCAGCTACCCAAGGTGACCCTTCTCTGAACCAATCCCGGTGGCCTGGGAGGCACCTTGCTTTGATTAGCCAGGCATGGTCATGTGGTCTACTCTGGAAGTTGGATGTGAGAACTCCACCAAGAACACAGGGACTAAGAGTAAGGAAGGAATGGCTTTCCAAGGGACTATCAAGGGGGAGAGATGGGTGCCAAGGAGCCAACCACGCTGAGTACCAAGAGATGAGGGGGCGCTATGTTCAGATTGTAGCTTTGTGCTGCACCTTTACACCTCCCTGCTGTGGTGGTGCTAACCCACCTCCCTGGCCCTTCTAAATCCTGGGAAGGGGGACTTGAGTCCTTATTCAGAACTCCAGCAGCAGGCTATAAATCCTGTCCCACTTGCCTGAGCCCTTTCAGCCCCTTCACTCAAGGCTAGTTTCCAGATTACCCTAACCTGGAGCTGGCGCCATGTCCTGCAGGAGACGGGAGAGGGCAGAGGGCAGAGGGCAGCTTTGGGCTCTTAGGTAGAATTTCTTCTTTTTAAATTTTAATTATTATTTTTTTGGACGGAGTCTTGCTCTGTCTTCCCAGGCTGGAGTGCAATGGTGTGATCTTGGCTTACTGCAACCTCTGCCTCCCGGGTTCAAGTGATTCTCCTGCCTCAGTCTCCTGAATAGCTGGGAGTACAGTCACACACCACCACGCCTGGCTAATTTTTGTATTTTTAGTAGAGACGGGGTTTCACCATGTTGGCCAGGCTGGTCTTGAACTCCTGACCTACCTTGATCCTCCCGCCTCGGCCTCCCAAAGTGCTGGGATTACTAGTGTGAGCCAAAGAGCCTGGCCTTACGTAGAATTTCTGCCTATGGATCTCACTTTTCTCTGCATTAATACTTACCTCTCTGTTTTCTGACTCTGTTGCCATCGATTCCCCATGCAACTTCCTGCCTATTCCATCAGGTTGGGCTCCGTGGTTATTGTCACCTGCCTAAATTGCACTTGGGTTTTACTCACACTCCTTTCGACCTAACTGTCAAGTTCTCAAGAGAGAAGGTCCCATCTCTTTGGTCTTATCGCAGTGAATCCTTACAACACCACCATGAGATGGGCATTATAATTCCTATCTTTTACAGGTATCAGAATAGAATAGAATAGAACAGAGGCATGGCAAGCTAAAATAACGAGTCCATGGTTACACATCTAGCAAGGGACAGAACTAGGACTCAAACACAGCCGGTCCAACACTAGGGGCTGTGCTCCTAACTTCTACATGGTAGTGCTCAGTTTTAGGAGAAGCTCAGGTCTTACAAAGGGCTTAACCAGAGTTGGGGAACAGTCCCAGGTAGACTATGCCAAACCAAAACAGAACCATCACCAGGAGCTGGCAATGGGTTGTCAGGCTGTCCTAACCTAGAGATTAGGCTCAGCCAATGTCACCAACCAGGAGGAACTCAGACCAGGAACACAAGGGCTCAGAATCCAGTTGCTAAGGTCAGAATAACAAGTGCAGGTGCCCTAATCTGGGGAGGGCAGGGCCGGGGAGAAAGGTCATCTGCCAGGAGGCAATTGACCTGCCCCCTTAAATGCGGGTGTTTCCTTCCTCAAGTGCATATCTTGGCTCATGATTCAACCCCTTTATACTCATAGAATCTGGACCTCAAAACATTAAACAGAGATGTTTACTGTGGGATGGGAAGGGGGACAGAGGTGGAGAGCTAGAGTTCAAAAACCGTATGAAGATGTCTTCTGAGCTGAATACCCCCAGTAGGGCCACACGATGCCCAGGGGACTCACTAGGAGATTTAAGGCATGTACAGAGGCAAGAGAAAATGAGAAACAAGAACATGAAAACTAGAAGAGGAAGGAAGACAAGGCCAAAAAAAGAGAAAACCGAGGCTACTCTAGCGGGAGGTCAGAGACTTGTGCTTTGGCAATTACTGGTGTTGCCCCACAGCGCTGCCCCTCAGAAACCTACACCAGGGTTGGAGGGAGCCATGGGTGGACAGGCCATACCTGATAACTTGTGCTTCCTTCCCCCAGTTTTCCCACTCTCGTTAATGAGTTTTGAGTACAAAATATCTCTCCCCAGGCTAGAAGAGCTTCAGTAACAAGATGTCCAGAGTTAGTTGACACTCAAACGAAAAGCCTCTTGCAGAAAGGAATTTTTTTTTTAATGCCGTCATAAAACTTCCCAGCTCACCTAGCCCTGCCGTGGAAATGGTGCCTCCAAGGACAGAGAGGAGATCAGAGCATCTGATCTGAAGCCGAGGCATAAGGGAAAGTTGGGGATACACGATCCTCTCCCAGACAGAATCAAACTTGCCCTTCTGCAACATCCCATTTTGCAAGAAGCGACAGACTGAGAGTAGGAGAGGAAAAGGAGAGTTCAAACAAGGTCACTTGACCCGCCCAACCCTGTCCTGAGGAATGAAGCCTGAGAAAGCCTCCCAGAGACCCGTCCTCAATTTCGCCTTGACCTTTTCTGGGTTTATCCGTGTGCAGCAGGGACAGCTGCCCCGAGCGAATCCTCTGCCTAATTTGAGCTCTTCATCCTCCATTCTGCCTCAATTGAACAAGTGCAGGTCTGCCAGGCCGTTTCCATAGACCACTCCCTCAGATGAGAGGCATTCCAGGATCTGGGATCTGGAGTCAGGAAGAGCTCTGTCCAAATGTCACTCTGCCATTTCCTAGCTGAGTCACCCTGGATGACTGCCCATCGCTGCGCCTCTGTTCTCTCAGCAGTGAGTTGGGGAAAATTGTACTCATCTAGAAGGGCTCAGAGAAACAACAGGCAGAGAGTGCTGAAGGCATTGTGATGAAAAATATTGCTGAATTATTAAACATTAAATTATCAAAATTATTAATCGCATTAAAATATCGTTACACAGTTATCTGACCCAAAGTCTTAATGATAGGGTTCAAGAGACTTTTCCTCCCAGAGGTACAGCTTTGAGGGGTTTTCGTACACTGGCCCTAGAGACACAGGGGTGAATAAGACAGGTACCAGCTCTAAAAGGCACACAGTGAGCAGGGGCCACAAGACAGGCTAACGCTCGACTAGAATCAATGCTAAACGTACTATGACAGATAAATGTACAGTGTGCTCTCAAGAGATAATAGTGCCTACCTAGGAAACTTAGGGAGTTGTCATTTGATCTGGGCCTGGAAGAGCGAGCTGGATTTGATTGGATGGATTGTTCTTGGCAGAGGAATGACATTTCAGGAAGAGGGAACAGCAGGAGCAAAAAGTATGATGTTTGGATTCCACTCGGGATGTTGGGAGCACATGAGAAGGACTAGAGAATGCAGTCTGTTATGTGGGATGGCAGGGGAGGAGATGAGAAAGGTAAGCTAGTTAAGACTCGGAAGTGGCTAACACAACTGAAAGTGGTCCCATAGGAAAATGGGAGAACTTTCAGTGATGATGGAAATGTTCTACATCTGCCCATCCAATATGGTAGCCACTGGCCCCATGTGGCTATTCAGCACTTTATTTATTTATTTTTATTTTTTGAGACAGAGTCTCACTCTGTCACCCAGACTGGAGTGCAGTGGTGCAATCTCGGCTCACTGCAACCTCTGCCTCCCAGGTTCAAGAGATTCTCCTGAATCAGCCTCCTGAGTAGCTGGGATTACAGGTGCACGCCACCATGCCCAGCTAATTTTTGTATTTTTAGTAAAGGCAGGGTTTCACCATGTTGGCCAGGCTCATCTCAAACTCCTGACCTCAAGTGATCTGCCTGCCTCCACCTCCCTAAGTGTTGGGATTATAGGCGTGAACCACCGTGCCCGGCCTATTGAGCACTTTATAGGAAGCTAGTAAGACTGAGCTGTGAAATTTTTAGTTTTATTTAATTTTAATTAGTTTGAATGTAAATTTCAATAGCCACATGTGGCTAGTGGCTACCATTCTGGACAGTGTAGCCACAGAACTTATGACAATGACTCAAGGCCCTCATCTTGCAGTCCCATCCTCAGCCCATAAAATGGGAGCCCCCGCCCAAGCTGCTGCTGTGGTTGTGCAGCAGGGTAGATGAGTTTTGGGCTGAAATATAATTTATTTCCTGCTTGCTAAGCCACGCACTCCGATGTGGCAGTGTCTGCCCAGAGGAAGAGGCAACTTTTTCTAATTCTTACAGAGGCGTCATTTGGGCTAGCAGTAGCCCTGCTTCCTCTGAAGTTTGTTGCTCAGTGATCTGTCTGCATGTAGAGTCAGGTTTCCTTTCATCTCCTGCTTCCTGGAGTCACTGGGCCAGGTAAGCACACCTGGAACATGGCCCAGGTGGGATGTGCTGGGCACTGACTGTTAGTGATGCTCCCACAATGTGAGAAGGCCAGGTTCTCAGTATGGCTGTCGGTGTAAAGTTCTATTCTGCATCCCAAATTCTAGATCCTTTGGCCTGAACTTGAGGAGGAGATAATGATCTCTACTTTGACCACAGATTGAAAGGCAGTCACTATTCCACTTTGCCAGCAAGAGAGCACATATTATAGTTTAATTCTCACTTGGCTTCCTGGTCTATTTCTCAGTTGTTTCTAATACAAAGAGGAAAGGTAAAGTCATGATACTTTTTGGAACCTCCTACCTCCCAGCAAAAAGGGCATGCACACACTTTCCAATCTTGAATGCAAAAGCGGTGACATAGTCACGAGCCAGCAAGTACACATATGACATTACTGCTCTAAAACACAGGCACAGACTGTCAAGAGTTGGAAGGAATATTGAATTCTAAAATCTCATCATAAGATGAGGAAACTTGAATCTCAGAGAAGTTTGATGATCCGCTCAAGCCAGGTAGGAGCCAGATATGGCTGGATCCCATTTCTCCTGAATCAACCCATACCTAATTATTAAAATTAAAGGTTGCAAACTGGTAGCCATTAGTTAAAGTCAGCCTGCTGATTTTTAATTTTTTGTCCTCAATGTTGGCTCGTGCACAACTTAAAAAATATTTTTGCCAGCCTGGCCAATAAAGCAAGCCCCATCTCTACAAAAGAAAGAAAACGATTTTTAAAATATTAGCCAGGCATGATGACTTGCATCTGTAGTCTCAGCTAATAAGGAGGATGAGGCAGAGGATTGCTTGAGCCAGGAGTTGTAGTCTGTGGTGAGCTATGTCTGCACTCCAGCTTGGGTGACAGGGCAAGACCCTGTCTTGAAAACAACAACAAAAAAAATATTTGGCCTTATTTAAAAGACGAAAGAATTCACTTTGAAATCCAAATTAACAAACATTTCTGGGCCTGTAAATCTACATGGTAGAAGGGGCTGAAGCAATGTCGTGCCTGATCCTACCATAGAGAGGATAAAGGGGAGGAATCAGGGATGAGGATCATTTCGGACACTGATAATTCATGAAGTCAAGCTGGATCACAAAGTAACATATACTGCTTTCAAAATGTCTAGTTCATGATTCATTATTGCTTATTACAAGGACTTAGAGTTTCAATCTGTAAAAGTTTAAATGAAATACAGATCTTAGAGATCATGCAGTCGAGCCAATTCATTTTACAGATGAGCATCACAGGTCCCAGACCATACACGCCTTCAGATAAAAACAGGGTCGCAGAGGTAGTAACCAGGCAGGAGTTGGTGGATTCCCCTGGCTCCTGCACTATGGGGGCACTAGATCCGTCACATTCCTTGCCCCTTTACAAATAGTTTTGGGAGCAAATCCCCAGGAATGTTTCTTGTGGATTCACATGTATCAAGGATACTCATTTCTACACCAAAGGCATTGATGCCCCACCTGGCACATAATAGCCACTCAATAAATGTGTTAGATGAATGAATGAATGAATGAATGAGTGAATGTGTAAGTGTGAATGACCTCAAAAGTGAGTGATGCTGCCTAAACCAAGGTCATCAAAACTGGCCCTTAGGGCATCATTCCCTGAAGCCACCAGTGCCATCATCTTTATTCACAGCCAAGCAGCTGGCCCCAGAGCTTTGTGTCTTGCTCTTCCCCAGATATCTCAGTGAAAAACCTTTGATTCAATTTTCACTTCCTCTCTTATAGCTCTCTTGCTCTAGGACTCCACTGGGGGTCCAAGAGCTGTTTGTTCTTCTTCTGCTATTTCCTGTTGTTCTTGAATAAAACAAATGCCCCTTCAACTTTGCTTCTCCATGGGACACGTTGTTCTCTGAGAGGCTCCTTGATCCTGCAAGTAATTAGGTCTGGGAGGGGAGGGTGTCCTATTGGTCTTCCAGACTGGTTCAGACATGTCTAGACCCAGCTTAAATTACCTTGTCTGTTACACAAGGATGGTAACATGTTGGAAAGAAAATGAGACAAGCACTTTGCTGCTGTCTAGTAGAGCAGGTGGGGCCCCTGTTTAACATTTGCTGATCTCCACTTAAGAGCAGGACATCATTAGCCTTAGTCGCCACCCTGAAATGGGCTCTGTCACTTGGATAGCATCTGTCAGTTGAAAGCTTTCTCTCCATAAACATCAACAGACTGGAAACTCAGTGAAAACTTCATTTTTAATATTTAAAAATTAAGTCTCCACATGCATTCTGGGACAGAGGGGCAATAAATTACAACTTGCTATGTGCCAGAGATTATACTAATTGTATATCTGATTAAATTCTCACAACCGCCTTAAGAGGGTTTTGTAAGCCTCATTTACAGATGAAAAGTGGAGGAGGAGAGAGTAAGTGGCTTGCTTGAGTAAGGCCCAAGACAGAATTCAAACCCAGATTTTTCTCGTCACAAAGCTAGTATCCTGGCGGGGCGTGGTGGCTCATGCCTGTAATCCCAGCACTTTGGGAGGCCGAGGCAGGCGGATCACTTGAGGTCAGGAATTTGAGACCAGCCTGTCCAATGTGGATAAACCCCGTCTCTACTAAAAATACAAAAATTAGCCGGGCGTGGAGGCAGGCGCCTGTTATCCTAGCTACGTGGGAGGCTGAAGCAGTAGACTTGCTTGAACCCAGGAGGCTGAGGTTGCAGCGAGCCGAGATCACGCCCTGCTGCACTCCAGCCTGGGCGACAGGAAGGAGACTCTGTCAAAACAAAATAAAGCAAAAGCTAGTATCCTTCTCTTAGTGTTGCCCCTTGCAGAGGAACTGGTTTTTTCTTTGTTTTTTGTTTTCTTTTAAAGCACCCTACATCACATAATGTCAGCTGGACTTTTCTGTGATATTAACACTGGGATCCTGTAAAACACTATATTCTGACCATAGTCTGACACTCTGCATAATGCACATACAATTAGCCAGAAAAACATAGTGTTTGAACCTCCTTTGCAGAGAGGAAATTCTCACAACTCCAAAGCAATAGTCAGCCCACGGTCAATGCCATCTCATCACCCAGCCCAAGGCTCAGCCTAAAACCTAGAGGGTCTCACTCTAAAGATAACCCAGAGGTCTCACAGCTTCCTGGTTGCAAAAACAACAATAGGAGCAGGAGTTGAGACCTAAAGATCATTCGGGTAGAAATGAGGAAGGAAATGACATGTTAAATGATGATTTTTCCCTAACTTGCTTTATTCTTTCTAGATGTGGCTCAAGAACTTGCAGAGTTATGGTGGAATAATTCAACTGATCAAATGCTGAAAGTTTTCCTATCGACTTCAAGGCTGTTCAAATCTCTATGTACTTTGAAGTCTGAGGCGCAAGAGAATTTCCCAGAGATTCATGTTTCTATCGATGCTAGGCTGGGCTGACACAGATAACCCCTCAAGAGGCCTTTCCGAACCGCCGTATAAACTGTCCCAGGTCCAGCAATAAAGCAACTGTGTCATTATAGTTCTCTGCCCTTTAGAAGATCTGATCTTAATACCCTTCTCTTCTTTTTGTCCCTCTGATTTCATCAGATTTGTTGCCATTCTAGGTGTTTCTCCTTCTCTCCCCGACTTTTTCTACTTCAGATCAAAGAACTTCCCCTTTTTCCCACTTTTGGATTTGCGCCCTGGAGGACAATGCAAGATTAACTTCCCTCCCACCTCCTCTTTAGGCACACAGGGTGCCCCTTAGCCAGCGAAATCTCCGCCCCCGAGATCCTCTCACAATTTCAGGCTGGTGAGTTGTAGTAGGAGACATGGTTTAGTTTGATGTGGTTAAGTCAGTCATCATGGCATCTTCATACCCTCAGCCCCAAACCGCTCTCCTACTCATCACCCTCACTTTCATTTCTTTGGATTATCTTTCATCGGTTTACCACCAGCCTTCACAGCCTCACCCAAGGCTGAAGCAGGGCTAGCAGGGTGGTGCGTTTCCTTCCCTGGTTGAGCTGGTGACTGCTGTGGGTAAGCAGGTCCAATGTGAACTCAATTTTACATTAAGAAAGAGAAAGCAAGAGTGAGTGGGCTGCAAAGACTGTTGCTTCATGGTTTCCCCTAAGCCCCAGAAATAGAAAGGCAGACTTCCGACTGGCAGAGCCCGTATGCTAACCACCAGACCACACTGCCAGATAAGAAAAATGTTCAATTGTGTCATACTTCCCTCATCGGCTCCAGTGTCTGAAAATGGCCCTGCATTTCAGAGAGCCTTACCATGACCCAGGGATTTAGAGAGGATCGAAGCGGGAGGACAAAGGAATCAGGCATCTTCTCTCCCTCTTTTCTGGGGTAAATTTATTTTCAGCCACGGAAGTAAAGAAAAGAAAAAATCACAACAGATGAGTTATGAGCTAACTTCTGATTTGCACGTGTAAGAGAAAGAAATGAACTGGATATCATTAGACATTGAGAAAGGGAATCTGCAAGCTAGCAATGTGTCTTCGGCCTTTTCGATTTACACGTGTTTATTTATGAGTACCTACTGTGTGCCAGGCATGATGCTTGGTGCTGCCAATTCAAAGAGAAATAAGACACCTCCTTGCAAAGTGAGAAGGCAGAACTAGATTCGGATTCACCTAGATTTCAACTCTTGTGCTCAGGTCACCACCACCATGGAAATAATTTTGCTTGACTCTTCCGGAGCAGTCGTGGCAGGCGTGTGTGTTGTCAGCCACTGCAGGAAGAGTGATGGCCTGGGTGTTGACAGGCTCCTAATTGGAAGGTAGGAGGTGCCGCCAGAGATCAGCTATAAAAGATATCTTTGGACTGGGGTGGGCTGCTAATGCTTGGAAGAGACTTGTGGGTGAGGCCCGGTGAGCTGTCACCTTGGAATAGGGCCATGCCAAGCAGACAGGCAGGCATGCGGGGGAGGTAGCTGACAGACAGGGGCACATGGGGAAACAGCCATTCCAGAGAACTGCAACAGCAGATTGCAAACCAGGACTTCAGGACTCAGAGGGGGGACAAGGAAAGGAGAGCCTGTAGTGGCCCCAAAGCCCAGGGTCAGAGGCAGGGCCAGGAGAGCAGCTGATAAGAGCTTTATGGTAAGGACAAAAGAGAAGAGAGCTGGAATCTCCTTTTATTCAGCTCATAAAGACCCAACTTCTGTGCACTTATAACTGTTCAGACCCTGAGGGGTTCAAAAAAAGAACCATGTTAGGAGAATTCAATATTTAATTAAGAGATGATCAGATCCATGCACCGAAATTATTGCTGGGTAAGACAATACTGTGTGTGTTACATAGCATTGAAACTTAGGAAAGCTCTTTCCTTGTGTTGTCTAATTTAATCCACTCAACAACACTGCAAAGTGGGTACCATTGTCCCTGTTTTTTATGAATGAGGGGGTGAGGTGCTAAGAAGCTGTGTACTTATATGAGTTTGTCTGGCTAGTCAGTGGCTGAGCCAAGTTCCAATCTAGGTCATGTGAGCCTCTGAACTTTCTGATACAACCTGCAGACCCCCTTAACTGGGATAATACAGTAATGCATTAAGCAGAAAAGGAGAAGTAAATACAGGCTGATGGTGTAGGGGAGAAATTCAAAGGGGGAAGGCCTAGGAGGGAGAGGGAGCTATGTGTGAACAGAACCAAAGACGACCTCTTGGAATTGGAAGGTCTCTTGGAATTCGTCCACACTGAGGATCACAAGTCTCCACGTTCTGAGTAGGAGGATGAGGGTCTGAGTTAGGATTTGGGCCCTGCAGGGCTTGCTGAGGAATGCCCTGACGGCCTAGGATTCCACACGGAGCACATCTGGTGTGAGAGAGCTCACTGCAAGGGTGAAGGCTCCGCCCTACCAGATAGACAACCAGGCCACCGAGAGGCCCAGCCCTCCAAACCCTGGATTTGCAACATCCTCAAAGAACAGCAACGGGCCTTGAGCAGAATTGAGAAGGAAATACCCCCACCTGCCCTCAGCCGTGAAGTGGGCTTTGCTATTCACAAGGGCCTGTGGGTGTCCTGGCAGAGAGGGGAGATGGCACAGGCACCAGGTGCTAGGGTGCCAGGGCCTCCCGAGAAGGAACAGGTGCAAAGCAGGCAATTAGCCCAGAAGGTATCCACGGGGCAGGCAGCCTAGATCTGATGGGGGAAGCCACCAGGATTACATCATCTGCTGGTGAGTAGGCTTCATTAATTCTCCGATGAATGGAGGATTGCAAGGGAACTTTTTTCATCTTCAAGGAGCCAGAAGCAGTGGTAATTAAATCGGTCTTTTAAAATAAAAAGACTCCAAAGGGGTACAAGCCTTCGAGCTTCCCCTCTGGTGTTCCGGGCACTCTGGCTTCTCTTTCGGAGGGAGGAAGAGCGTCTATTCATAGGCTGTGACTTGGAGAGGCCCCACGGTGAGTCAGGCGCTTGCTGTGTGAGCCGCTGGTTGCTAATGTCTTCAGGAACTGCTAATTTACCCATCTAATTTGTTCCTGTACACTGGCCACAAAGGGAGACCACTCAATTATTCTGATCCAAAAGAGAGGCTTGTGTTTACCATGATCTCCCCAGCAACTGTGTGAGTGTGTGTGTATGTGTGTGTGTTTGCCTAACAACCTTAGGCAATGAAGAAGAGGTGGGGCTGCTGCCCTTGTTAGCATTTTCAAACACATTCCAGTTCTGAGTTGAGGGCAAAGATTGTAATGGGATGCTTCAGAGAAGCCTTGGCTCCCAAGGAGGTTATAACTTCAAGGGGTGTTTTTGAAAAACCAAGGTGGATGGGGAAAGTAGCTACAAGTTCCTTCCATCACAGAGGATCAATGAAGGGGAACAAAGATTTGGGAGTATCTACTTTGTGCCAGGTACTGTGCTTGGGTTTTACACGTCTTCTCTTGTTGACTTTGCATAACTCCCCTTCAAAGCAGATAGTATTCCAGGTTCTTGCCCTAATGTTTCAGCTTAAAGAAAACCCATACTTCTTTAGGTTGCCCTGAAAAGGTGAATCTTCTGTGAAGCCTTTTCTGTCTTCGTTAAAATTAGTTAAGCTCTTGTTTGTGCTGCCAGAAAATCACTTTAGACCTTAGAAAGATGGCAGCCTCAGTTTTCTCATCTGCAATGTAGGTGTACCCATAGGGTCATTGTCAGAAATAATAGAAATAAATCATGGAAGGGCTTGGATAGTAGCTGGCACTTAGCCCTCATCAGTCATCATTGTCATTGTTAATAAGAGTAATAATAATAATATCACTTATTATAATTACTCACCTCTAGGTTTTTAAAAAACTTACAGGCCAGGTGCTGTGGCTCACGCATGTAATCCCAGCACTTTGGGAGGCTGAGGCAGGCAGATCGCCTGAGGTCAGGAGTTCAAGACCAACTTGGGCAACATGATGAAACCCTGTCTCTACTAAAAATACGAAAATTAGCTGGGCATGGTGGCAGGCACCTGTAATCCCAGCTACTCAGGAGGCTGAGAGAGGAGAATCGCTTGAACCCGGGAGGCAGAGGTTGCAGCGAGCCAAGATGGCACTATTGCACTCCAGCCTGGGTGACGAGAAACTCCATCTCATAAAAACAGAAACAAAAACAAAAAAACTTACATAAATTTATGCGGAACAAGTACAATTTTGTGACACACGTAAATTGCATAGTTGTGAAGTCAGGGCTTCTAAAGTATCTATCACCAGAATAACACACATTGTACCTATTAATTAATTTCTCATCATCCTCCCCCGACTCTTCTGAGTCTCCACTGTCTATTATTCCACACCCTAATGCCATGTGTACACATTATTTAGCTCCCACTTATGAGTGAACAATGTGATATTTGTCTTTCTGTGTCTGACTTTTTTAACTTAAGATAACAGCTTCCAGTTCTACCCATGTGGCCACGAGAGACATGATTTTGAGAGGTGACAGCGTGCTGGCAGTCCTCACAGCCCTCGCTCGCTCTCGGCACCTCCTCTGCCTGGGCTCCCACTTTGGCGGCACTTGAGGAGCCCTTCAGCCCACCGCTGCACTGTGGGAGCCCCTTTCTGGGCTGGCCAAGAGCGGAGCTGGCTCCCTCAGCTTGCAGGGAGGTGTGGAGGGAGAGGCGCGAGCCGGAAATGGGGCTGCACATGGTGCTTGCAGGCCAGCTGGAGTTCTGGGTGAGCGTGGGCTTGGCGGCCCTGCACTCGGAGCAGCCGGCTGGCCCCGGGCAATGAGGGGCTTAGCACCCGGGCCAGTGGCTGCGGAGGGTGTACTGGGTCCCCCAGCAGTGCCAGCCCAGCGGCGCTGCGCTCGATTTCTCACCGGGCCTTAGCTGCCTTCCCGCGGGGCAGGGCTCGGGACCTGCAGCCCGCCATGCCTGAGCCTCCCACCCCTGCCGTGGGCTCCTGTGCGGCCGGAGCCTCCCCGATGAGCGCCGCCCCCTGCTCCACGGTGCCTAGTCCCATCAACCACCCAAGGGCTGAGGAGTGTGGGTGCATGGCATGGGACTGGCAGGCAGCTCCACCTGCAGCCCCGGTGCGGGATCCACTGGGTGAAGCCAGCTGGGCTCCTGAGTCTGGTGGGGATGTGGAGAACCTTTATGCCTAGCTCAGGGATTGTAAATACACCAATCAGCACCCTGTGTCTAGCTCAGGGTCTGTGAATGCACCAATCGACACTCTGTATCTAGCTACTCTGGTGGGGCCTTGAAGAACCTTTATGTCTAGCTCAGGGATTGTAAATACACCAATCGGCACTCTGTATCTAGCTCAAGGTTTGTAAACACACCAATCAGCACCCTGTGTCTAGCTCAGGGTTTGTGAATGCACCAATCCACACTCTGTATCTAGCTACTCTGGTGGGGCCTTAGAGAACCTTTGTGTCAACACTCTGTATCTAGTTAATCTAGTAAGGACGTGGAGAACCTTTGTGTCTAGCTCAGGGATTGTAAACGCACCAATCAGCACCCTGTCAAAACAGACCACTCGGCTCTACCAATCAGCAGGATGTGGGTGGGGCCAGATAAGAGAATAAAAGCAGCCTGCCCGAGCCAGCAGTGGCAACCTGCTCGGGTCTTCTTCCACAGTGTGGAAGCTCTGTTCTTTTGCTCTTCGCAATAAATCTTGCTACTGCTCACTCTCTGGGTCTACGCTGCCTTAAGAGCTGTAACACTCACCACGAAGGTCTGCAGCTTCACTCCTGAAGCCAGCAAGACCACGAGCCCACCAGAAGGAAGAAACTCCAAACACATCTGAACATCAGAAGGAGCAAACTCCAGACGCACCACCTTAAGAGCTGTAACACTGTGAGGGTCCGTGGCTTCATACTTGAAGTCAATGAGACCAAGAACCCACCAATTCCAGACACAATTTCATTCTTTTTCATGGCTGAATAGTACTCCATTGCGTATATATACACCACAGTTTTAAATCCAATCATCCATTGATGGACACTTAGGTTGATTCCACATCCTTGCTATTGTGACTAGTGCTACGATAAACATACAAGTGCAGGTATCTAGTGATTTCTTTCCCTTTGGATGGATACCCAGTAGTGGGATTGCTGGATTGAATGGTAGTTCTAATTTTAGTTCTCTTACAAATCTCCATACTGTTCTTCCTAGAGATTGTACTAATTTACATTTCCATCAACAGCGTATAAGAGTTCCCTTTTCTCCACATCACCACTAGGTTGTAAGTTCCTTGAGTGTAGGGATCATGTCTCTTTTCTTCATTGTTTTATAACAAGAGCCTAGGAGTGTTTGGCACATGGCAAGTACTTGTTTTCTAGATGACGGATGAATGAATAAATGAGTGAAGGATGCCTCCTCCTCGTTGCTGTGAGCTTCTGAGAATGGACTCTTGTCTGAACTGCTTCTGTATCTCTAGTGCGACTACTTTGTCTGGCACAACAGCATGCTGCTACCCAGCCCGTATCTGGCCTGGAGAGTCTGGCTGCGAGCTCATCTCTGTGCTCTGGTCTGGCTATGGTTAGCTGCCACACCAGGAACTCAGAGAGTGTGTCCTGGACACATCACCCCTAGTTGGTGAGCTCCTCAAGGGTAGGGACGGTGTCTTGTTTATTTTTAAATCCTTAGTGCCCAGCACAGTGCCTGGCACACAGGAGATGCTCAAATGGCTACCCCTAGCCTCTGAGGTCCCACTGCCCTCAAAGAAGAGCAGAGCTCCAAATGAACTTGTCATCTTTCCCCTATTACCCAAACCTGTTCAGTTTTCCCATTTCTGTTTATTAAAGAACCATTTTCTCAGTTACAAAGATCCAAGACTTCTCGAGGGTATTCTACCCTAACGGAAATAGCACAGGCTTTGTAGTCAGACTTGAACCCTGGCTTTGGCAACTACTGGCTGTCCTGCCTGGAGAAGTTGCTTACCCTTCCTGAGCCTCAGTTTTCCCTTTCATCGAATCAGGATGATAATACACACTTGATTCATCCACTCAGCAAGCGTTTACTGGGCGCCTCGTACACAGCAGGAACTGTTCTAGGCACTGCGGATACATAGATGTCAACAAAACAAACATTGCTCTTGACTGAAAGGAGCTTACAAACTTGAGATGGGGAGACAGACACCAATCAAATAAGCAAGTACACATGTAGTATGCCAGATGGCAATATGTGCTAGGGAGAAAAATAACACAGACAGAGTGAGGGAAAATGGAATGCGGTGGCCCGGGTTATTAGTGTCTTACTCAGGTGATGAAGGAAGACCTTTCTAGTAAGAAGAACTCACATCTGGGGAAGAATGTTCCCAGAAGAAGAAGAGCAAAGGCCCTAAAGCAAGAGTTTGAAGAATGACAAGGGGGCCCGTGTGGCTGAAGCAAAGGGAGGGAAGGAGGAAGGGAGTGTAAGAGAAGGGGACACAGAGATGGCTAGGGCCGGAAACGCAGGGCCTTATAGGACTTTGGCTTTTTACTCTGGGCAAGAAGGAAACCTTGGGAGAGCTTCAAGCAGAGGACCCAAATGATCTGATGCAGGTTATGAAAGGATCCCCTGGCAGCGGCACAGAGTATGGCCCCTGACCTGTGTGGATGGGGCAGAAGCATAAGGCTGGCCATTTGCATCCCACAAATGACTTCAGTGTGAGGGATGAGCAAGATCATATACGAATGCGCTTGTGTGAGTATGCATAGAGCAAGTGCTCAAGCCATGGCAGCTTCTATCAATGGCCCTGCAGCTGCCTGGCTGTAGCTCCCTGGTCTCCTGCAGACAAGTCTTGGCCAGTCATGTGAGTCCCTCTGTCATTGCCCACTTAGTCGTTCCCACTGCTCCCACCTCCTTTCTTCAACCCTTCACTGGTGGTTAAGCTCCTAGCACAGTAGCCTCACCTCCAGCCTGTCCCCATCCCAACCCAACCCAACCCAAATGCAGCTCCACTCACATCCTTCCCCTGTTCAAGAGTCTTCCATGGACTAGTGGCTCATTAAATCCACATTCTTGGCTGGGTGCAGTGGCTCACACCTGTAATCCCATCACTTTGGGAGGCCAAGGCAGGCAGATGGCTTGAGCCCAGGAGTTTGAGATCAGCCTGAGCAACATGGCAACACCCCATCTCTACAAAAAACAAACAAACAAAAAAACAAAACAAAAATTAGCCAAGCGTGGTGGTGCACACAGTTGCTTGGGAGGTTGAGGTGGGAGGATCACCTGAACTCAGAAGGTCAAGGCTGCAGTGAACCACAGTATCACTACTGCACTCCAGCCTGAGCAACAGAGCAAGACCCTGTCTCAAAAAAACAACAAAAAAAAACCACATTCTTGGAGACTTGCAACTAAGGCCTTCCACAATAAGATGTTGCATTTACGTTTCCCACCGATATTCAACTGCTATCCCAAACATATTGAGTATCTGTGGAGAAATATGGGTGGGTGCAATATGTCACTCCTAGCAGAATCACTGAGGGTCAGGAAACTGACCCTCATCATGACCACACTCACGATGGAAAATTAATGGTAATAGGTCCTTCAGGTTCCCCAACCCCACAATATGCCCTAACCATGGTGGACAGGTATTCCTGTCTGTCACTGGCTCACTTCTCCCACCAGGCTACCGCAAACCCCACAGTGATGTATATTCTCTTAAAGCTACAAAATGGCTTGTGGTTTCCAAATCAGTTTTCTCTTACTGCTCTTATCTCCCTTGATACTTGCCCCTATGGGCCCCTCATCCATAATAAAATGCCCTCATTTTACACTTACTAGTTCTGACAAGAGTCCCAGGTTCCAAGTCATGGATTCCCATATGGGATTGCTCCTCTGATCCTTCATTCCTCTATCTTTTTTCAATCTATCCACAATTCACAAGGCATTGGTGTCAGACCAATGGCAAATAATAAGTGGGACCTTCTGGCTATGGATGGTACAGCGAAGTCCCTGACAACGTGTTTCTACCAGCCTGGAAATGAGGCTCTCCCATCCCCTAACACATCTACCAGTTGCGATGGATTTAAAGGCTGGCTAATGTTGAGCTTGTTCCACAGGGGATAGAAGTATTGGCCCCTGGACTGACATCTACCACCATGTGGATCTTGGAGCAAGACAAAGGAGCCCCCCAACATTAATGTTCTAAAATAGCAATGCCTGAGGCTGTCTTTTCCCCACCACGGATGCCAAAGCACAGACAGCCACTCACAGCTGTGGGATACAGATGCCCCTGTCATTATAAAAGGCCAGCCCTAAATGCTATTACAGAGTCTAAAAACTGAAAATGTTATTGTGAAATCTTTAGGTTTTTTATAGCTAGCTATGCCTGATATGGCTGGTGGCCTGGGACACAGTTTCCCTACTCAGTGCTGGGACACCTGGGCAATACTGCACCGACAGTGTCATCCCTATCTGTTTGGAATATACAATTCTTCTACAACACCATGGGCCAGGAATATCACATCATCTTGAGTAGCCATCAGGACAAACAAAAAGGAATGTGGTCCTGTATGTTTAGTCCCACCTCCCCTACAAACTACTTTTATCATAGTAATGATGCCCAATTGGCAGCCCAGCGCATGTGGTGTCCTCCAGCACCCCTTCTAAATGTGCCCTCCAGCACCCCTTCTGCTTTGTGCATCTTTGTGACACCCTTCCAGATGTCAGCCTATATCTCCATGACCCAAACCTGACTTAAGAGTTGTGGCCAGGCATGGTGGCTCATGCCTGTAATCCCAGCACTTTGGGAGGCCAAGGCGGGTGGATCACCTGAAGTCAGGAGTTTGAGACCAGCCTGGCCAACATGGTGAAACCCTGTCTCTACTAAAAATACAAAAAGTTAGCCAAGCATGGTGGCGGGCACCTGCAATCCCAGCTACTTGGGAGGCTGAGGCAAGAGAATTGCTTGAACCCAGGAGGCAGAGGCCGCAGTGAGCCAAGATTGTGCCATTGCACTCCAGTCTAGGTGACAAGAGCGAAACTCTGGCTCAAAAAAAAAAAACTTAAAAAAAAAGGTGTACCGGCCCAGGGAGACAATGGCCACATTGCAGGTGATGACCACAGCCCAGCTAACCACTGCATCCTGGAGGCTGCCCACCAGTTACCCACATCATCTACCAAGGGACCCCCCTGCTGGAGCACAAACAGCTTCCCTTGGGGGATCCCTCAATCGGCATTTGTCACATACCTGAAAAGGGTGGCCACCAGACAGGCCACCAAAGTTATAACTCTCTCCTCCCACTTCCTCCCCATTGGGCACAATAAACCTCATTGCCATTGTGGCTGGAACTTCCCTTCCTGGGCCTCCCAAAGCAATTCTACTGCCTAAGGCTATCTCCAGGCTAACTTGTATGTACACAGAGATAAAGCCACATCCCAGCCGCTGGACCTCATGCAATGTTGGGCCTCCTATCTGCCCCCATGAGCAGGCCACTCCCTTATTTGCACCACAAAACCACCAACACCAAACACTTCTGGTCTAGGCTCCTAGGTCTTGCCCTGTCCTGTGTTGGCTCAGATGTTATCCAGTCTGGTCCCTGGCTCATGAGTCCAGATCATGCATCTATCCAAATGTATAAATACATGCCTATGTTTGTATCTTCCTAGGCCCACATAGCACAACTAGTGTCACGGCCCACCCCAGATATTAAAGGAACACGAGATTGGAAGCCCCAGAGCGAACCTGCTTCACCTGTTCCACTCCTAGATAACTTCCTCCTGACTTCCCAACTACCTAAACTCACCTGCACACTGCTAAGTCTGACAACCCCCTTCACATTTTTCTGACTGTTCTGCAATTTAACCCTGCTGGTCACAGTCCCCAGTCAGAGGTGATGGGCCGTCTTCCTACCCATTGTCCTGGGTATAAACATGACTTGGGGCCAGAAGAGTGGGACTAAGGTCTTACAATATGATCACACCAGGAAAACTAGCAGATAATTCAGAGAAAGGTCTGAGGTTCTATCAGCCCATGTAACACAAAAAACAGCAGCACTGGAAGCTGTCACTGAAGGGCAAAAACCCCTAACTGCCAGGGTGGCAGATAAGAGACTAGCTCCAGATGATATGCCAGCTTCCCAGAAGGAGTATACGCTCTCAGAGGACATAGTGTATCCTGCTGGATGTGGATAAATATTGCAGGCAAAGTAATCCAAATAGCCCAATGGATGTATCACCAAACCGAAACCAAGTGCTACATGTGGTACTCTGAACTCCCTGGGACTTGGATGTCCCCTATAGCCTGGGGTGACCTTATTTTAGGAGCCCTCCTGCCCACAAGTAGACTTACATACTGCACTGGCTATGTAAAATTGGTACAGCCTGTATACAAGTATATTAGCTCTTTGGATGGTGAATCAAATGTTAGGGAGTGAATTTTGAAGAAATTGAGCTGAGTGCAAAAATTGCTCCCAGCAAAATGTCATTTGGCCCAACAGTTAACACCCACTGGGGCAGAAACCATCAAGGCACCCCGCCCCTCACCACCCACTCAGCCCCACTCACCTCTGCAGCACCTAGTAATCACATGCAAGAAAACACCCTTGCTCTTTTTGATTGACCGCCCCCAGCCTGACCCCCACCAGAGCAGATCACTCAAAATTAATCTTCCCCCACTACCTCCTCTCGGCATTATTCAACAGGTAGGCCCCTGTCCTATATCTACGTAGGTCCCCAGCACCAGGCTCTTTCTCCTCCCGAGAGGTCAGGGAGTCCTCTTCTCAGTGGGGCACTCAACCAGGGGCTCCCCTCGCTGCCTATGCCTGCATAAGTAATACACCTTTGAATTGCCTGTGATCAACGGGTCAGGTGTGGTGTGTTTTGGCATCCGATGCTTTTAAATGGGAGAGAACAGCAGATCTGGTTCCTTTCACTGGAATATTGTTATGGTCCAATTCTGCAACCAGTTGACTTCATTACTACCTGTGAACTGCACCTCCAGCTCCTCCAACTGACCCCATACCCAGATCCTTACTTGGGCTGTTTCCTACCAGACACACCTGCTCTGCTTAAGAAAACCATTATTGAAATCACTGGCTATTAATTCCTACTCAGTCCTTAGTAGCTCTGTGAGCTGGAGCAAGTTCTGTAGCCCTTCTGTGACTCAGTTTCATCACCCATAAAATTATGATTACAATACTTACTTCATTAGGGTGTTGCAAGGGCCTAAAACAACACTCTATGTATAGCTCATAGTACAAGCCTGACAACAAAGGAAGTTTCCAGATAATCGCTCATCAAGGGGCAACTCGATTTTCTGCTTCCTCCAGAAGGCCTTCCATGCTGATGTCCACTCTGATCTCTCCCTAATCCGATCTGATTGCAGTTTTGATCAACACCTCACTGTTGACCGTGGATTTCTTCTCCATTACAAATGTGTTCATTTTGACTTCCAAGTAAGAGATAAAGGTCTTGGAAAGAAGTGATTGCATTTTACCTGACTCTCCTACTGATTGCTGTGTCATCTTCCTCTTAATTTTGGGGAGACTGAGTTTCTTTCTCTGGGATGGCAAATACATGGCATATGTGCCAACATCTTCCCGTCCTGAAACCTCAGGACACACACTAATGTTCTCATCTTCTCTCCAGAACCTGGGTCCAGACTCACAATTCTTCTTAACACAGTACTTTGGACAGTGTCTACTAGCTTATCTAATAAATATGTATTGAGTACTTCGTAGGTACCATCCCCCTTGGTCAGTTTCTAGAAGTTAAAACGTTGGATATCTTGTATCTGCACTTATGGAACTCATCCCTTAGTGGAGAAGAAAGACAATATGCAAATACACAAATAAGAAAATATCAAGTAGTGACAAATATAATGATGAAAATTAAATAGCGGTGTGTTAGTGCCTGGGGAGGAGGCTATTTTTTAGATCAGGTATCCAGGGAAAGGCCTTCTGAGGTTTCTCCCTTGATCTGGGAGATTGGATATGGGCCTAAGAATATGTATTCCTAACATGCAAACGTAGGAAATTTGGGAAACACTGGCATAGTGAATGAGGTGAGGGCATAGAGTCAGAAGACCTAGGTCTAAATTCCATCTCCTACATTTATGCAACTGTATGACCCTGCGAAAGTTATTGAAATTTCTCTCTCAGTTTCCTCCTCTGTAAAATTGGAATGATACTACTGATCTCAGGAGGTTTTTTATCAGGATTGAATAAGATCAAGTATTTAAAATGCCTGGCACATAGTAAGTGCTCAATAAAAGGTAGGTATTATTTGCAACAATTAGGTCTATCTATTTATAACCTAATCTTTTGTTTGAATCACTCAAGAGACAAATCCAATAAATGCCACTAGGTAATACGGTGTCTGTGTGTTGGCTTTTGCCTCATGAAGCTCTTCCTCTTGAAAAATAAATTCTCAAAAGACATTCCTGTGAGCAAGAATGCCCGAGTCTAAGGAATAAGGGTCATCCAGTTCTCTAGTTTAGGCATGTTTAAGATTTGAAAGGGCTTTGGCCTAATTTCCTCTCCTATCAAATGGGCACCAGGCTACCTGCCCTTTCTCACTCAAGGGGGATTTCTGAGACTCAGAGGGATAAGAGGTTTGCAAAGCGTGAGACACAAACAGTTGCAGACACAGACAGAACACTTGCTTTCTCAGACCGGCAGGCGCATCCAATGGCAAGGCCACCTGATACACCAGTCCTGTTCATTTGGGAAAGGGACAACTCCTTCACATTCACAAGCTGGGCTGGTAAGTGAAGAATAAGAAGAAAAAAAAAAGAAGTCGGCAGGAAGCAGCCTCTTCAACCAGCAAAGAAACCGTTAGAATCCATCCCTGCGCCCTGATGCCAAAGTTCCGCCTGCCCCACCCGTCACACTATCAAGGACACCCGCCTGCTATCAGAAAGCCCTGGGGGTCTTTTTCCCTAGTTTATCAAGGACCTGTGGAAACATTTCTCTAACTGAAGATAAGAATTCTTTTTTTTTTCTCTCTCTCTCTTTCTCCTTTCTACTTCTAGCTGTCTAAACCAGAGGGTTCCTCTCATTTTCTTTCAGTAACAACCGATCTGAAAAGAAGATATTTTTCAACCTGAACTTGAAGTAACTAGTGGAGAGGCAGGTAAGGTGGGTTTAATTAATTCATTTGTTCATTCCTTCCTTCCTTCCACTATTGTATGCTTACTGCATGCCAGAAACTAGGCTAAGAAGTCTCTTGGATTTAATCCTGGGCAGAATGAGCTTGCAGTCTTTGGGGAAGCCAGACTGCACTTAACAATTACAAAATGCGGAATTGTAAATTGTGATCTGAACTTGGAGTGAGAGCATACATATGTGAGCTGAGAGACAGTGTGTGTAATAATTTTTTAGATTTGGCTCTTGCCCTCCAAGTGGACGTTTTCAGGGTTAAAAAGATGCCTCGGGGCCCAGATGACTTGCTACCATTCCGTGCCAGCCCCGTCTCCCATCCCGAGTCACAATTGCTTGACCCTTGTGAAGGTGAGGATGAAAATGACTTATTGGAGTGATAGAGAGGCTAGCATAAACCTGCCAAGACCTCCTTCAAGATTCGGTTCAGTTTGCAAAAGTTGCCAGATAAAAGATATTT
The DNA here is from genome assembly GCF_028878055.3 of Symphalangus syndactylus. Lineage (NCBI taxonomy): Eukaryota > Metazoa > Chordata > Mammalia > Primates > Hylobatidae > Symphalangus > Symphalangus syndactylus. The sequence goes on from NC_072428.2 coordinate 22,412,552, forward strand.
CCAGATGGAGGGCCACGCAGGAAATACAACTGGAATATTTGTTAATAGCTCTTCCTTTGTGAGATATGACCCAAGGTGGCCTTCTGCAATGTGATGGGAAGCACTGTAGCTTGAAAGCTTGAGAGGAGTCAGCAGGCCCACGGCAGTCTCGAAGTCTTTGGAAAGGGGCTCTGGCCTGAGCAGGCATTAAAGATGCTCTGCTCATCAGAGACGCCCCCTTTTCCACCACCGCCACCCCAAATGGAGCTGGGACCTGCTATACTCTAAGTATTGGATTCTCAGACAGGAGGGCAGATATCTAGAAGAATGTTGAGTTCGTTAATGCTGTGGCTTTGCGTAATAACAACCTGCACTCTTTTTTTCTGTCCTTGGAGCCAAATGGGCTTCTGCAAAGAAGTTTATCCAGAAGTCAGGGATGAGCACTATTCGAAAAGGCCTAAGTGGGTAGGGATTGCCATTGAGTACACTGAAGAATGTGCTGGAGCTCATGAGACTGGCCTCCCCATAACATTTGGTTGTCGAATGGGTCCACAGATGAGTCTGAGAAGACCGTGAGCTCCCTGGAACAATATGTAAGATTCTGCATGTAGGAACAGAGCTACACCTAGGGAATGGTCTTTAACTTTTGTCAGATTTTTTGGGGGCGTGTGGGGGTTAAATACACATATCATAAAATTTAACATTTAACCACTCCCAAGGGTACAGTTCAGTGGCATTAAGCACATAAATATTGTTCGGTGACCATCACCACTATCTAGCTCTAGAACTTTTTAGTCTTTTCCAACTGAAATGTTTTGTCCATTATACAATAACTATCCCCTCCCCCTAGCTCCTGGCAACCACCATTCGCCTTTCTGTCTCTATGTATTTGTTTAAGTACTTCACAAAAGTAGAATCATATAGTCTTTTTCCTCTCAGGACTGGCTTATATCACTCAATGTCTTCAAGTTTCTTTCATGTTGTAGCTTATGTCAGAATTTCCTTTCTCTTTAAGGTGGAATCATATGTGTTTGTATGTATTTTATATATATATATATCTCATATGTATATATATATGTACACATATAGTATGCATATATCATTTTAAAAAATCCATCTGTTGATAGACACTTGGTTGCTTCCACTTTTTGGCTATTGTGAATAGTACTGGTGTGAACATGGGTGTACAAATATTTGTTTGAGTTGCTGTTTTCAATTCTTTTGGGTTTATGTCCAGAATGGAATTGCTAGATCATGTGGTAATTCTGTTTTTCATTTTTTGAGGAACCAGCATACTGTTTTCAGCAATGCCTGCACCATTTTACATTCCCACCAGCAATACACAAGTGCTCCAAACCCTCCAGATCCTCACCAGTACTTGTTAACACTTGTGCATTAGCCATCCTAATGGGTATGCAGTAGTATCTCATTGTGGTTTTGATTTGCATTTCTAATAATTAGTGATGTAGAACATCTTTTCATGTGCTTATCCATTTGTATGTCTTCTTTGGAGAAATGGAGATTCAAGTTCTTTGCCCATTTTGAAACTGGATTGTTTAACTCCAGACAGAGCCTGTCTTGCTCTGTCGCCCAGGTTGGAAACGTGATCTTGGCTCTGTCACCCAGGCAGTGGCACGATCTCAGCTCACTGCAACCTGTGTCTCCCTTCCTGGGCTCAAGCGATTCTCCTGCCTCAGCCTCCTGAGTTACAGACACACACCATCACGCCCGGCTATTTTATTTTATTTTATTTTATTTTTTTAGTAGAGACAGGAGTTTCACCATGTTGGCCAGGCTGGTCTTGAACTCCTGACCGCAGGTGATCCACCCACCTCGGCCTCCCAAAGTGTTGGGATTACAGGTGTGAGCCACAGTGCCCGGCCTATATGTTCTAGATCTTAATCTCTTATCAGATATATGATTTGTAAATATATTATTCCATTCTGTGGGTTGCCTTTTCACTCTGTTGATGGTGTCTTTTGATGCACCAAAGTTTTAAATTTTGATGTAGTCCAATTTATCTATTTCTAATTTTGTTGCCTGTGCCTTTAGAGTCATATCCAAGAAATCTTGCTAAATCCAATGTCATGAAGCTGTTCCCCTATGTTTTCTTTAAGAATGTTATAGTTTTAGTTACCAGGTTTTTAAAAGGTTTGTGACAATGCATGGGCTATCTTGAATAATGATTCTGGGGAGGCCTTCCTCACCAATGCAGACACTCAGGGCTTTGTAAATATCAGTGTGAATCTAGGAACTGGGCAACTGATAACATGGATGTGATATTTGAAGGCTTCAATTCAAAAGGAATGATTAAGTATCTCCATATTTATATCAGTATCCTGGGAGCTAGTGAAGATGAAAACCATGGTCTCTCTTCTCCAAGGACTTAAGGCAAGATGTTGCAGGCACACACGTGAAATTATTGCATTGCAAAGCAGAATCTAATGAGGCACCTAGCTAGGCACTAGGACCAAGGGCTATAGGAACTCAGAAAGGGATCACCACCATGAGCTTCAAGGCACAGAGAAACCTTCAGGGTAAAGATGTAGCTGGATCTGGGTCCACATTGGACAAGATTTGGAGAAGCAGAGAAGACTGGAGAGGATTTTCTACTAACTGCAATAATCATTGCCATTTACTGAGCACCTACTATGTTCCAAGCACTGTGCTCTGCCCACTGCATACATTATCTCAATGACTGCTCCTACCCCTACGTTTATCATTGTCTCTATTTTATCATTGTAAGCACTGAAGCTCAGAGATTTTCCTAAGATGACCCAGATAGTAAGTTGTAAAGCAGAGACTTGAAGCCAGGTTTATTTATCTCAAAGCCTCTACTCTTAATCACTCTACTATTCTAGTAGCAAAGCTTTAGAACAGGGAGAAAGCAGGCATCCCCGATAGAAAAGAATAACAGTGCACAGAAATGGCACAGGCAGGATATTTAAGATCAGAGAGGAGAACAGACTGGATGGGAAGTTTCAGGGTCCGGGACTATGGGATATAAAGTTGGATCAATGGAGTGAGCGGGATTACAGGGTGCCTTCAATGGAAGCATGGGAAATTTGGTCTCGACCTGCTAGAATGACAGAATCACACATAGAATTTCAGCTCTAACCTTCCAGTCTGCCTTTTTTCTCTATAAAATGAGAAAATTGAGGTCTCAAGAGGTTAAGCAACTTGTGGATGGTCATGGATGATAGGGAACCATTGCAAATTCTTGAGCATGGTGTTGACAGGGAAGAAAACAGTATTCCAGATTAGTTTTAGTGTGGCAGTAAAACACATGAGGGGTGACTGAAGGGAAGCAGCAAAAACTGGCAGAAAAAACAAGCAGCTCTTTCTCTGTTGTTTTTTTTGTTTTGTTTTGTTTTGTTTGCCAAAGGGTATCTCCCTCAACAATGGGTATTTCTAGGGAGCATCATTGACGAGATTCCAGCTCTACTCCTTCCTGCTGAGGTTTGTCGCTTAAGAATCTGGGGCCGGGCGCGGTGGCTCACGCTTGTAATCCCAGCACTTTGGGAGGCCGAGGCAGGCGAATCACGAGGTCAGGAGATGGAGACCACGGTGAAACCCCGTCTCTATTAAAATACAAAAAATTAGCCGGGCGTGGTGGCGGGCGCCTGTAGTCCCAGCTACTCGGAGAGGCTGAGGCAGGAGAATGGCGTGAACCCGGGAGGCGGAGGTTGCAGTGAGCCGAGATTGCGCCACTGCACTCCAGCCTGGGCGACAGAGCGAGACTCCATCTCAAAAAAAAAAAAAAAAGAATCTGGAGACAGGTAGGGCGCAGTGGCCTACACCTGTAATCCTAGCACTTTGGGAGGCCGAGGCAGGTAGATCACCTGAGGTCAGGAGTTCAAGACCAGCCTGACCAATATGGTGAAACCCTGTCTCTACTACAAATACAAAAATTAGCCAGGCATGATAGTGTGCACCTATAGTCCCAGCTACTCAGGAGGCTGAGACAGGAGAATCACTTGAAACTGGGAGGCAGAGGTTGCAGTGAGCCGAGATCACGCCACTGCACTCCAGCCTGGGTAACAGAGCGAGACACTGTCTCAAAAAAAAAAAAAAGAATCTGGAGACAGTTTGTAGGGGCAAGTGCCATCAGAAAGGTCAGAATTACCTTCCCCTGCCAGGCTCAGTGCCCTTTGATGGCCCAAATGCCAGAAAACATAGCTTCCCCAGCAGCGGCCTGTCCCCATCCTCCCCACTTCCTCCAATAGAAAGCCTGTCTGGGGTGCAATGTCTTAGATCAGAGACACGTGACTCTGAAGAGCCAATGGCCAGGAATGGCTTCTGGCACCTTCTTTATGTTGCCTTCCTGAATGTGAGCCTGGGCCAGGCCTCTGTGAACCTAACTCACCTGTCCCGTGGAGGCCACCATACCAGGAGAGGTAAGACAAGACACTGTGTTCCCCAGGCAAGAATGTTGACCCCACCTTACTTGAACTAAGCCCTTGTAGGGCAGAACTCCACTTATCCATCTATGTCCAGCCAAGAAAGCCCTGCCCTGGTTGACTATGGTCCTCTGAGGTTCTCTTTGCTTAGTTAATTCTAATAATAGCTGCCATCCGTTGAGCATTTATTCCATGTTGATCACTGGGCTCAGCATTTGGCATGCATGATTTCATTTTATTCCTACAACCCTGTAATGAAGATATTATTATCCCTGTTTTGCACATGATGAAACTGAGGTTCAGGGCTGTTAAATAATTTGCCTAAAACCATGTACTTAAAGGAGCCAAGACTCAAACACAAGCCTTTCTCTCTCCAAAGCCTTTGCTTTTACTCAATTGATTGACTGCATTCTACACTTTAGTCCTTGTAGAGGGTAGAGGTTCTGCAGTGGAGAGTCAGGCTTCAAAGAGTGGCCTTGTTGATTCCAGACACCACCTGTTTCTCTGTTCCTGGGAGCCAAGAGCCTGATCTCTTTCCCAAACCAAACTCTTGGTCCCAAATATAAATGGTATCTGGGCCATTATTCTTCTCCCAGTAATGATGCTCAAGAAAAACAAAGGATCTTGAAGTTCCTTCTACACTTTCACCCAGGGCATCATGCAGGCATGCTTTGGCCAAGGGGAATGGTGCTGCCATTTGTACAGTCATTCTTTTAATGAATATTTATTGAGGGCCAGCCACACATTAGGCAGGTTCTAGGTGCTGAAGACACAACTGGGAACAAGTCAGAAAGAGTTTCTACCCTCACAGAGTTTACATTCTAGCTGGGAGGAAAGGCCAAAACAAAACACACACCAAAACCCTGCACATACATCTGTAGTAAAGAGCAAATAGTGATGATGCTAGGAAGAAAAAGCAGGATAATGGGGATGGAGAGTGAGGAGAAGCAGGATTTTATAAAGCCCTCTGAGGATGAAATATTCAAACAGAGACCTGAATGGAGTACATGGGAGCCATGGGGGATCCAGGGGAAGAGCATTGCAAGCAGAGAAAAGGGCAAGTGCAAAAGCCTTCCAGTAGGAGTCAGCTTGGTTTGTTTTAAGAACCAGAAAGAAGGCCAGTGTGGTTCAAGCAGACAGAGTGAAGCGGCATGCTGGAGAAAAGGACAGTGGGGCAGTAGAGGTCAGATAATAGGGCCTTCCAGGCCACAGTGAGTTTGGATCTCAAATATGCTGTGCCGGGGTCCCAGGCACTGTGGTGTGTCACTCAGGTGTGGCACCTCTGCATAGCTCTACAGAGAGGAGACAGACTGCATAAACAAAGAGCACAAAGACAGCTCAGTGAGTCAGCTTACCTGGCTCTGACTCCCACCTTGAACTTGAAGCAGCAAATAAAGCCCAGGTTTTGGTACCCAAAAGAGAAGGTGGGGGAAGGTTTGACAATGGCCTGAGGCGGAAGAAGGAGCTGTTGACCCTGTATGTCTCATTTGCTTTGTCCATCAAAGGGTCTGAATTATCAATGGGTGCTCAAATTTTTTTTTTTTTTTTTTTGAGGAGTTTCGCTCTTGTCGCCCAGGCTTGAGTGCAATGGCGTGATCTCAGTTCACTGCAACCTCCGCCTCCCAGGTTCAAGCGATTCTCTTGCCTCAGCCTCCCAAGTAGCTGGGATTACAGGCGCCGGCCACCTCACCTGGCTAGTTTTTGTATTTTTAGTAGAGATAGGGTTTCATCATGTTGGCCGGGCTGGTCTCGAACTCCTGACCTCAGGCGATCCACCCGCCTCAGCCTCCGAAAGTGTCAGGATTATAGGCGTGAGCCACCGCGCCCAGCCGCCCAAACATTTTAAAGTTAGAATCTCTTTTCATAAGCAAAATTTTCCATAGAAGCTGACTGTGTGCCACTTTCCTCTCCAAGCACCTGATCTGCTTCATTTCACAGAATCCTTAGAACAGCTCCATGAGTAGGTACTCTGAATACTCCCACTTTACAGATGTGGAAGCTGAAATGCAGAGAGGTTGGGCTACATGCCCAAGGTCAATGAATGCAGAACTGCTGCAGTGGGAGCAGGGGTGGGTGATGCCCACTAGGGAGGCGCTTTCAAACTCCTACTGCTCCAAGGAGCAAGCTAGAAAATCCCACTTCTCAGGCCCCTTCCACTAGGACACACTATGAGCTTAACACTGCTAAGAACTCACTGAGGAATGGTGACATTTGGGGGCGGCTCCTTCAGTGCTTTGTTTGGCTTCTTTTTTAAATTATAAATGGTGGTTTGAAAGTTGTTGGAAGGGGGAAAATCACATGAAGAAATCAGGGATGTGGCTGAAGCAGTTAGTGTAGCAGAGAAGCAATGCAGCTGTCAGCAGCCTACCCAGGCCCCAAAATGGGCACAGCCCTGCATTTCTGGCCTGAGGCTTGCCGAGGTCTTAGGTGAACTTCAGCTCTTTCTACAGCACCTCAGTCTCAGCATTCTTTGGTGGATGACCTGATTGGCTGGGAGACTGTTGCTTCCTGATACAGTGGTGATCACTTCTGAAAGATGGGGTAATACCAACAGCTATCATTTCTGACCATTTACTGTGCAGCATCACTGTGCAAAGCATTTTTATACATATCCTATTGACTCCTCTCACAACTCCTGTGAGGCAAGCAGGCACCCCAGTGGCCTCATCCTAGTTCTGGTCCTGGTGACCTTATGATTGCCTCCATCCTCCATTTGATAGGTACAGAAACTGAGGTTCAGACAGGTGAAGTAAATTCCCCCAGATCACACAGCTAGCAAACACCTGAGCTTCTATGCTCATCCTAAGGCTCAGTTGAAATGGATTTTTTAAAAGATGTATTTTGGGCTCTTTACTATATAGAAAACCGAATTTGTTTATCACTAAGGTTACTAATAGGCCTAACATCTGTGAAAACTTATCTATCAGCTGGCCCTGAAATGTTCTGAAATGAGTCTGAGCACAAGACGCCTGTGACAACCGAATAGTTTAAAAAATTCTCCATGGGAGCCGAAACCCTATTAAGACAGATCTTTATTTTTGTTCCTGAATGCCATATTTAGAAACAAAATGTCATATTTTTGTATATGAACGTCATAAGTGACAAAGCATATGTTGCAACTTGGCTTCTAATAGTTGAAAAAAAAAGAGAGGTAAATTATCATAATGTTGGGATCTTCTCAATTATATTTGCATTTTCATTTCTATCAGAAGTCCATTTTAGCAAAGGAAACTTAGTCACTTGAAACTGCTCTTCCCTTAGAAAACAATAGTAAATGTAATAAGCAAAAAGAATAGAAAATGCTCACAGGAAAAAAAAATGATCCATCTGGGGTCAGAGCCATCATGTAGATTGATTCATTCTTCTTCTAGCATTCTTATTCAGGAAGGAAAACTTGAACATTTTTTGGACTTTAGGATATGTAAGATTTGCAAGGAATTGGGGGAAAGGGAAAAGGAATGAAATTTCAGTCCCACTGGCAGGGATCAAACAGAGATTTCCTCAACTTTTAAAGAACCGTTTTACATGTCCCAGTCACCTCATAGTTCCTGAGTCTCTCTTCTGCATAAGGCATGTACTAGTTGTTATGGGAGGATACAATAAGGTCATGATTGCTTTAAAATTATTCATAATAAAAACACATTTTGAGACTTGATTCTAAATGTTAAACTTAAATTTGAGCGATTTAATTGCCCATTGAATAGGAATGAAATCCCACCGGTAGGCAGTTATTTCTTACAACCACTATGTGTGAAATTGAAATCTTAAGATACCATTTCAAATATTCACCTTCTCTAAGGAAGTTCTCCCCAAAGAGTTGTGAAAGATAAGAAACTGACCCAAAGTCATATGCAGTAATCTCTTTTTCTTTACACACTCAGTTCAAAGTAGAAGCATATTATTAAAAAGAAACTTTATGCCCTGAATTTGGCTGTTCTGAGGTTACCTCTTGGAACCCAAGGATATATTTATTTTAACAACTGACTTGAGCCCCATGCAAAACTATGACAAGGAAAGTAATAACTTATCAGATTAAATAAAAAACAAGCAGATGTGGCCAGGCACGGTGGCTCATGCCTGTAATCCCCAGCACTTTGGGAGGCCGAGGCAGGTGGATCACCTGAGGTCAGGAGTTTGAGATCAGCCTGGCCAACATGGCAAAATCCCATCTCTACTAAAAATACAAAAAATTGGCTGTGCGTGGTGGCGAGCGCCTGTAATCCCAGCTACTCAGGAGGCTGAGGTAGGGAAAATCGCTTGAACCGGGGAGGCGGAGGTTGCAGTGAGCTGAGATCACACCATTGCACTCCAGCCTGGGTATCAGAGCAAGACTCCATCTCAAAAAACAAACAAACAACACCCAAGCAGATGCAAACAGGTCATTTAGTCACCACGATAATTAATGTTAAAATGGAAAACACTTACATGTTTTATTTAGGAGAAGAAGGGGGTGAGGTGAAGGGATCCTGTTTCCTGCTTTTAAAAAACAGGAAATAGTTTCCAAATTTGGGTGGGCAATTCTTATTTTAAACCCCCATTTCACCTTTAAATTTAATTTCAAGCTCTTTTAAAATTATCTTAATGATGCCCTTTGCTATAACATAGCAGCTGCCATTTATGAGTGCTTACTATATACCAGTTGCTTTTCATGCAAGCAACCTCATATCTGTTATTACCCCCATGCCATTACAAATCTATGTGCCACCCTTTTGTGCTCTAACTCATATAATCCCCACGATAACTTAGGCAATAGGTTCTGTTGTCTCCATTTTACAGATGAGGAAACTGAGAGTTTATTTTATTTGTTTGTTTGTTTATTTATTTATTTATTTTGAGACAGAGTCTCACTCTGTCACCCAGGCTGGAGTGCAATGGCGCGATCTCGGCTCACTGCAACCTCTGCCTCCCGGGTTCAAGTGATTCTCCTGCCTCAGCCTCCCAAGTAGCTGGGGTTACAGGCATGTGCCACCACACCCGGCTAATTTTTGTATTTTTAGTAGAGATAGGGTTTCACCATGTTGGGCAGGCTGGTCACGAACTCCTGACCTCAAGTGATCCGCCCGCCTCGGCCTCTCAAAGTGCTGGGATTACAGGTGTGAGCCACCGAGCCCCACCGGGATACTGGGAGTTTAAATTCCTGCTGTGAGCCCAGGTTCACACACGTGGTCAAGGATGGGTTAGAATCCAGGTTGTCTGACTCCAGAGCTACTACCACATACTGCCTCCTCAGATGAAATAATTTTCCTAGGCCATGCTAACTGATAAGTAAGAGTCTAAATCAAACCCAGGCAGTTGGGTTCCAAAATTCCAGCGTTTAACCACCACATTCACTGGTTATAAGTAGGTAAACTGTTCATCACAACCTATATATTTATTTTCATTTCTGTTAGAAATGAAAGTAGTGTGGTAGGTTACATATTTATCGCATAGTTTAGGCTTGCCTAAAATTCTAAGTATTTTCTTTTTTAAATTAAAAACAAGGGTCTATCGGAAAAAAAAAAAACTTTTTTTTTTTTTTTTTTTTTGAGACAGGGTCTCACTCTGTTCCCCAGACTGGAGGGCAATGGTGCGATCATGGCTCACTGCAGCCTCAACCTCCTGGGCTCAAGCAATCCTCCCACCTCCGCCTCCCGAGTAGCTAGGATTTCAGGCAAGCACCACCACGCCCAGCTAATTATTTTTATTTTTTATTTTTTGTAGAAACGGGGTCTCACTGTGTTGCTCAGGCTAGCCTGGGCCTCCCAAAGTGCTGGGATCACAAGCATGAGCCACCGAGCACAGCCGAAAAAGTCTTTTTGTATACTGAAGTCTCCACTAGGACAAAAATTTGCTCTTAAGGCTTCCTTTGAGACACATACACACACACACACACACACACACACACACACACACACACACAGCTTTTGATTATGCCCATTAGGGACCCAAGCCTTGGGACACAGGGACCAGAAAATGACAAGAGCATGCAGGCAGTAGTAAACTCTGGTTATACTTAAAATGGGAACAAAAATGTATGCCTATGATCCGGACTGATCATATAAAACCATGGATCCTGAAAGTACGTTCCCTCTTTGCAAGCCTTAATGACTGGCATCACGCACAAATAGGCCTTTCAGTTTCTGAACGCAGATATTTTCAAGGAACTCCGAGGCCCAGGAGAGCCAAAGTTTTTCTCCATGGAAGGGCAGACTACTAGCCTCCCCCCCTTCCCCTCTGCGTTCTTGCCTCTTTCTAGAAGGAGGCTGAGAGGGGGAAGCCTGAACCCCCAAATCAAGTCCGCTTTCTTTCTCTGTGCCTGACCCAGGGCAAAATAATCTCTCTGATCCTGTTCTTGACCATTGAAAAAGCACTTTCTCTGGTCGGGGTACTACTGGCACTTTACATGGGGGGCAGTTTAACCGCAGGAGTCCGCTTTCTGAAAGGTGCAGAGGGAGGGGGATTCCGCCACCAGCCGACTGAGAGGAGCCCCGGCCCCGCGTGGTCCCTCCCAGCCACCCTCCCTCTGGGATTAGCTGCCCTGGCTCTGCTCTAGGCGTCCCCAGCCCGTGCAGTCGCGGCTCGCGCACCACCATCGCCTCTGCAGAGAGCGGCCGCAGCCTGGAGCCCGTAGCCCGCAGAGCCGCGCTGTCCAGGGCATCCCGGTGCACGGCGTCCGTGGACCTGGGACCTCGAACCTGGGACGGGCGCAAAATCCACCGGGAACACTTGCATTTCCGTAGGTGCTTATTTCACATTCTTGTCTTTTCTTGCTTGCTCGAGCTGGAGCTGTTCGTGGGTTACTTTCTGCCTCAGTTAAACCAAAAGGGAAAGGAGGAAGAGGGGAAGCCCTGAAGAATGATTTAGTGGTTGCCCAGCCTCCTCTCCAAGGAGAGGTGTCCGCTGAGCGGCTCTCCCCGTCCCCGACACTGGCCCCTTTAAGAAGCCAAGTCACTCCTGATGCTGCTGTTTGTATTGCTAATCCCCTGGAGCCCCGTTTAAAAAAAAAAAAAGGAAGAAAAAAGGGGAGGTGGGGGGACCGGGCAGCTGTCTCTTTAAATGTGATTTCCTTCTATTGTATTTGAATCGTGATCAGGAAAAAGGAAATGAAACCAGAGACAGAGGGAAGCTGAGCGAAAATAGACCTTCCCGAGAGAGAAGGAAGCCCGGGGAGAGACGCACGGTCCCCTCCCCGCCCCCAGGCCGCCGCCCCCTCTCTGCCCTCGGCGGCGAGCAGCGCGCCGCGACCCGGGCCGAAGGTGCGAGGGGCTCAGAGCGGCCGGGTGGGCGCGCACCATCCCCACGGGCGGCGCGGAGCCGGCGACAGCGCGCGAGAGGGACCGGGCGGCGGCGGCGGCGGCGGCGGGACCGGGATGGAAGGTTAAGTCCTGAGCAGCAGCAGCAGCTGCAGCCGCCCGGGGCCAGGCTGCGCGCCCCGGCCCCCGCCTCGGCCGCGGCGCGCCCGCAGCCCGGTGATTCGCTCTCTCTCTTTGGCGTTTGAAGGGAGCGCGGTGACTGTCCTTGAACGCGGAGGGGCGAGCTCGCCGCCGGAGCGCCGGAGCAAGCGGAGGCGCAGGAGCGGCGGCGGCGGCGGCGCCCGAGCACCCGAGGGGGTCCGAACCCCGGCAGCCGGCCAGCCCCGCGCCACAAAGGGAGCGCCCCCGCCGCCCGGCACCCCGCCTCCCTCCCCAATGTCCTCGGCCATCGAAAGGAAGAGCCTGGACCCTTCAGAGTAAGTGCGGCGCCCCTGCCCCTGCCACCCCCGGTGTCCACGGCCTCGCGTCCCGGAGCGGCGGGGGGACCCGGGCGGCCCGCGAGGGGGCTCCAGGTGCGCGCTCGCGGCGTGCCCTTGGCCCCCTGTGCCGAGCGCTGGGCTACCCCTTCCTCCCGGGTGACTCCGGGGGCGCTGGGAGAGGGACTGGGCGGCGGGCGGCAGGGAGAGGGGTCGGCCCGGCGCCTCTGCGGGCCACTCTAGGCTACTAGGACGCTCCCCAAAGCCACCACGGGCCAGAAAGTTTGCACGGGAGCAGGCACAAGGGGAGCCTGGAGGCGCGCAGGTGCAGTCCGGAGAGCGTTCCGGGCTTGACTCTGCTCCCTTCTCCCCTCTCCTTCTCGGCCTTTTCTCTTTGTCTATTTGGTCTTGGAAAGGGGAACATTCCAAGTGGCTGCCTCCGGGGTCCCCAACGGCCGCCTTCCAGGTCCGCAGGTGGAGCCGCTGCCAGCCTCGCGGGTAACGGGCGGGTGAGGGGTCCGACCGTCCACCTCGGAGCTGGCTCTGGGCCTCCAGGGATTTCTAGAGCAGCGAAATCCGGAGTAAATCTGAGTATGTGTACCCCTCCTCGGGGTCCACCGATGGGGGCCTGTGAACCTCGAAAGTTAATGCACCATTTTGTGTATAGGTGAATTATTCTGGGGAGTAGAGTCTTGTAGTTTTTAGCAGAGTCTCAAAAGGGTTTGGGGTCAGGGAACCAGAGCTCTAATGAGCATTGGCCACATCTGTTTTCTGAGCCTCGTACTGGTTTGGAATGTTTTTCTATCCCTCACCCATTCTTTAGTGTTAACATGGGGAGTAAGGGGTGTTTAAGATATCATTTTCCTGTCAACGCAAATGCCCTTTTAAGAGTCATTAGCTGTCTGGTTTTGAGAATTTTTATTCCTTTGAAGTCCCCCTCTAATCCTTTGAAGGGATTTGTTACACAAGACCAAAGGAGCTGGTTAATGACTTGTCCATTTGTGCTTTTAAGAGACATTTGTTTTTTCTTTTCCTGCTTTAAAAGAATTGTGCTTTCCTGCTTGAAATACCGCACACACACACACACACACATACACCCTTCAATTTCGGCTTTCTATGGTGTTTATTTACCTGGGTTTTACCCTCAGTTACCAGCATAAAAGCTCAGCATGTTCTCATAAAACACAGGAAGTACCACCATCCAATGAGAATATAAACATCACTATTCAGTCTTGAAGGTTAAGACACCAGTTCTGTAATGAGCTAGGTTTGTTGTAGCAAAACCCCCCACTTCCTTCAACAAATTCTCAGGAGAAAAATAACATTCCTTTTTAAAAGTATGTTTATGCAAACAATGGGTTTAAAGGGTGGTTTGATCACTTTTTAAAAATAAACTTACAACTGGGCTCTGAGTTTCAGAGCCTGGGCAAGATCATGGTAACACAATAAGGGAGTGAATTGGATGAATTGGTGCCTCATGCCTTTTTGATCAGCAGAATTTAGTCACTAATCCTTTCAATAGAAGATAAATCTGAAGCTTTCATTTCCCTGAGGGAAGTTTGCTTCTTTCAGAGTTTGTGCTTTTTCACTGAGGTTAGAAACTGAAACATCCTAACTTCCTAATACAGCAGATACCTACTGCTGGAGGCTCACCAGCTCCTTCCTTCACTTCACTATTTGCCCAACGAAGACAGGTTCTGATCAAAGAGGGACAAGCCAGTTGAGAAATTGCTGCAGCACATTCTCCCCACGCCCTTAGAAATTGTTATGATTATCCCAGAAATCCAGGCTGAAATGATACTCAGGTATAATATTCAAGATAAGGGTCTGGGAGAATATAAAATATTAATTTGAGGGTGAATCAATCTAATTCAGTCATTGTCTTGGATTGTCCACTAAGTATAATGTGATATTATCATTAATTAAGTATAGAAAGAGCCAATATCTTATACTTTACTTCTCCATCTCATCTCAGGCCATCACCGTAACTCTTTTACTTTACATTCCTCCTGTTTTCCAGTATCCTACTAGATGCTTCGTTGTGTACTTCCTCAAATCCAACTTGGGTCATTACAGTCAGCATCTCCAAATTACAGATGGAGACTTGCCTAGCTATATGCAAATGAAACATTTGGACAGAAAGCCAGCCAGAATTCATGAACACAGAGATTCCCTTGCTATGCCACTGGTGGCTCCCACTGCCTCCCCTGTGAGTAACAAGAGCCGTTCATTTGAATTCCAGGCAGTTTTGCACCAGCTAAGGGCAAATTCTCTTCTTTCACAGTCCTTTGGCAGCATCAACATCGGGACATCCAATGTGCATCGAGGTTCCATGAGTGGTTTTGAAAACCCCGAGTAAGACCATGGGCTGTGGAAAGAAAAGAGATGCAATTCTGAGTTGATGCACATGAAAAAGCTAGGGTATTAGTTATTAGAAGGGGAAATGGCAGTCCTTATATACGATCTGTAGAAACAAAGGAAAGAAAGCAAGGCTTCAGTGAATGAAACCTCGTCTCTACTAAAAATAAAAAAGAATTAGCTGGGCCTGGTGGTGGGCACCTGTAATCCCAGCTATTCGGGAGGCTGAAGCAGGAGAATCATTGAACCCAGGAGGTGGAGGTTGCAGTGAGCCAAGATTGTGCCATTGCACTCCAGCCTGGGCAATAAGAGTGAAACCGTATCTCAAAACAAACAAACAAAAAACTATAGTTTTGAATTTTTTTGAGCTAGGGTCTCACCGTGTTGTCTAGGCTAGAGTGCAGTGCTCACTGCAGCCTCAACTTCCTGGGCTCAGATGATCCTCCCATCTCAGCCTCCTGGGTAGCTGGGACTACTGGCTCATGCCACCAGGCCTGGGCAATTTTTTTTTTGTATGATTTCATTTATATGAAATGTCCAGAATAGACAAATCCATAGATACAGAAATATTAGTGCTTGCCAGGGGCTGCAGGAAGGGGGAATGGGGAATAGTAGCTTAATGAGCCAGATTTCTCTTAGGAGTGATGAAAACATTCTAGAATATGATAATGGTGATGATTTTTTAAAATTATACTTTAAGTTTTAGGGTACATGTGCACAATGTGCAGGTTTGTTACATGTGTATCCATGTGCCATGTTGGTGTGCTGCAGCCTGGGCAATTTTTTATATTTTTTGTAGAGACAGGATTTTGCCATGTTGCCCAGGCTGGCCTCAAACTCATGGGCTCAAGTGATCCTCCTGCCTTGGCCTCCCAAAGTGCTGGGATTACAAGTGTGAGCCACTGTACCTGGCCATTTTTTTTTCCCAGATAAACTAACTTGACCTTCCCATTTTCTTGTTCCAAAGATGATAATCTCATGAAGTGCTGTTACACTGCATCTAGAAAGTGTGGGCATGGCTTTAGCACTCCTAAATATTCATAAGGAACACTAAATACTTCACGTGACAGGATCACGCACTCCTAAATATTCATAAGGAACACTAAATACTTCACGTGACAGGATCACCTGAAGTTGTCAGAGTGTTATAGACATTGAGCCACCTAGCCTCCTGTCCCCAAGTATAATGGCTGCTGGGCTTTATGGGCACAGACCAATTAGGACACAAGGTCACCTGGTAAGTTAGTACCAGTTAGAAAGAGGAGACATGGATTTATACCTGCAGGGTACCCAGGAGGAAGCTCCCTTTGGGAATTTTTTTTTTTTTTTTTTTTTGAGACAGAGTCTTGCTGTCGCCCAGGCTGGAGTGCAATGGCGCGATCTTGGCTCACTGCAGACTCCGCCCCCCGGGGTTCACGCCATTCTCCTGCCTCAGCCTCCCGAGTAGCTGGGACTACAGGCACCCGCCACCTCGCCTGGCTAATTTTTTGTATTTTTAGTAGAGACGGGGTTTCACTGTGTTAGCCAGGATGGTCTCGATCTCCTGACCTCGTGATCCACCCACCTCGGCCTCCCAAAGTGCTGGGATTACAGGCATAAGCCACTGCGCCCGGCCTCCCTTTGGGAATTTTACAGTTGGAAGAAGGTCTGTTTTTTGAAACGTAGTCGATTTTTAAGAAATAGATTTGTGTTCAAGGTTCCAGAGAACACTTGCTAATTATTATAAATCAGCAAGTATTAAGCGTTTGCTGTGTCCCATTTGGGGGACACTAGAATAAGTCCTTCCACTCCTTTATTTTCTTTTAGCAAAGTTATTTATTTTTAAATGTAAAAATGTATTCAGATTCCAGGGAAGCAAAGTGAACAGGAGATGCTATGCATGGCGTATTAACAAAGGAACACGTGTCACAGCCTATTAACAATTGCTGGATTGAGATGTCAGTGTCTGTTTAATTGTCTTCCACTCTCTTTGAAATAATCATTGCCCCCACTTCATTTTCTTCCTCGAATCAACTTTATCCAAATCAGTTTTACTCTTATAAAAATGTTCAGGTAAGGAAAGAAAGGCCTATTTGATGTCCTTCACAAGTGCAACAATGGCCTTACGATACGGGATTTTCCTCCAAGTATTCCTTCAGTAGGAAGAATGGAAAATGGAATTTCTGTAAAAAAGGAAAATTAGGAGAATTCCTGTTATATCCTGATGGAATTTTTATTTTGGAAAGAGAAAGCAACCTAAAATAATTTTTGGTTTCATTCTTCTTTCTTCCTCACCTCTGCTTTTGTGCAGTTGGGAAGGGCTGGCGGGAGAATGGCACTGGGGATTTGCAGATTCTTAGCACTCTGGGTCATCTGCTGCCCTGGCGGTGAGCGACTCTTTTAGTCCAGAGTGTCTCCTCTGAGGTTAGGCAGTGCCCTTGGGTCCAGGGTATAGGAGGAGGAAAATGAGGGAGATCTGTGAAGATAGAGAGGGAGAGTCAGCGGGGAGAGTGGGAAAAAGCAGAAGACCAGAGGTGCCCAGGTAGTGCTGGGCACGGGCACGGGCACAGTGCCACCTGCAGTTGCCTTTGATGCCTCTTGGTGCCCTGTGTTTACTTCTTAGAGATCTAGGGAGTAAGGTCTGGCTCTTTCCCATCTTAACCCAAGGTTGGTTGGGACTCTGCAATCTGGCCAAGGGATGTGTTGTCGTGTCCCTTCTCCCTTAGGTCACTGAAAGGCAGTCAGGTGAGATGCCTTCTCTGGCCCAAAACGATCTCGGACCCTCGGTGCTGGTCTCACTCTGGTGAGGCTGTCCCTGATGCTTGGCCTTCTCTCCAGGGAACCAGTGGACGAGGTGCTGCAGATCCCCCCGTCCCTGCTGACATGCGGCGGCTGCCAGCAGAACATCGGGGACCGCTACTTCCTGAAGGCCATCGACCAGTACTGGCACGAGGACTGCCTGAGCTGCGATCTCTGTGGCTGCCGGCTGGGCGAGGTGGGGCGACGCCTCTACTACAAACTGGGCCGGAAGCTTTGCCGGAGAGACTATCTCAGGTACCCTCCCCGGCACTCCACTGGGGCCCTCGGAAGGGAGGCTGGGTGGTCCATGGACATCTGCAGTCTGTGTGTGTTGCCCCTGACCCTGCTCCAGGCTCGGACACTACCTATAGAAAGAGGTCAGGCTGCAGTGGCTGAGTCTCAGCTCCCATGCTGAGAAGCAGAGGGCATTTCTTCCTGTTTGAGAAGCATGTTCTCAGGGTTACGTTCCTATGTGGTAAAATACTAATGTCTTTAAAGGCAAGAGAATTGTACACCCAAAATTCAGAAAAGTGGTTCCCTTGGGGAGCGGGAGAAGCTAGGGGATGGGGTTGAGGAGGAGTACGCACAGAGGATCAGAGGGACTGGGAGTGTTTCTGTTTATAAGTTTAGAGGTGGGCTCTGAGGACCTCATTTGAATGCTTCGGAACATTAAATATTCTTTTGTATGACTCCAATATTATATGATGAGAAATTTAAAAATAGCATATGGAGCTCCAAGCATTGACTCATAGCAGGAAGGCAGTCTTCGAAGAACAGAAAGGCAAAGGCCCTGCAGGCAGTTGGAGGTTTGAGTCCCAATACCATTGCTTCCCAGCTTGGTGGCCTTGGGCAAGTTACTTAACCTTCCTAAGCCTCGATTTCCTCATCTGTAAAATGGGGATGATAATAGCACCTACCTCTAAGGATGTGGGGAGGATTTGATGGAATAATGCAGATAAACTACTTGGCTTGGTATGGATCAAATAGATGTTAGCTGCTCTTATGTAATCATTATTTTCCAATCTAATGAGCAAAGCGATGGAAGAATGGAAGAGTAAAATAGGAACTTGACAACGCCAAGTAAGACAGGAGCTGAGGACATCTCCCATGCTCTGGGCCATCCCATTGGCCATCCGAATTTTCCAGCACTGTGTAAATGCCTTTGCCTAGAATGTACTAGTGTTTCAAGTTTCCGATGAGCTGCTGTGGAGGTAGCTGTCTCTGTGCCCTCTACTGTCAGATCTGCTCAACTGTGTAGCTGTCAGTATTTCTCCATCTTCCCGGAGCAGAGGGTCTGTGAAGCATGCTTCCCTGATACACCAGGACCGTCCAACCCATGGAAGCTTGTTGAGACCTCAGCACCCTTGGCTGCTGGGCCAGCTTTTCCTCCCAAACCTGCCCTCAGAGCATTTTACATTATAGAAACAAAACAAAACCAAAAAAACTGCAGGCAGTTTCACAGTAAAGGAAGCTTTACCTGAAGACTGATAGAAGCTTTTTGTCCTTCTTGAATTCCCAGATAACGTCCTTGCAGTCCTTGCAGATATGGTGGTTCCGAGAAAATAAGTAGGGTTTTGCAATGATCATGCTTATAATTTTGGTCAGTTTTCTTTTTTTTTAAGTCACAAAAAATAGAATTGGGATAAATACAGACCTGGTTTTGCTCACTCCCAGTTTGCCAAGTCAGTGAGAAGGCAGACGGGTAAATGATTCCCATCGGACACTTGACTCCATCCCTGTCAAATCATTTGAATCTTATTAACTGAAGTGCAGATAGAGTAAGGTCAGAAGAGCCCCGGCTTCTCCCTGTCTCTACCGTTTTATATAACATTCAGGAATAAAACCAGTGCTGCCTGGGCTTGTTAATCCTTTCCATTTTCAAAAAGGAGAGGAAAAAAAACCAGTCTGGGAGAACCCAATGTTAATTAACTTGTGTCTTGGTGACATAATTTTTCTCCCTACCACATTCCTAGGCAACATGTTAATTAACTCTGCGTTAGTGCAGGCATTTCCAGCCATTCTTTAATATTTATATTATTGTTATTAAAATGGGCAGCAGAGAGCTTAAGATGGGACATCTCTTGACAGAGGGGAACAATTGTCTTTTGCATCAGGGATGGTTCTTTAGCCAAGATCTTGTTGACTGGCATTCTTAGTGTATCTGGCAGGATCTTTTAACAAGGCAAGTTGGAGGAGTGACTGAACGGGCCCTCTAATGGGGTTGAGTTCTGCTTCACCCCTAGGATAACTTGTCCCCGTGAGGATTTCCAGTGGCTGAGTTGCCTGTTACAGTTCTTTTCCGACATTTAGCTTCAAATATTCATGAGACCCCCATGCAGAACCTCAGCTCTGCTGCTGTGTTGTATGGTCGGGAACCCGAGAGCAGCTGTTCGTGTCTGTGCTGAGCCAGATCTCCTTGGATCCCTTTTCACTAATTCTTGTGTGCTGGGAGTGGTGGGATGGTGGTGATGGCAGTAGTTTTGCTTTTAACAGCCAGCACCTGAATCTGTTAGAGCCAGAAGTATGCCTGCCCCCGCTAGACCCCCAATAGACCTTAACCAGTGACAGACACGGTGGGAGTACCAAGCCCCGCAGCCTTGCCTGGAGCCAGGCATAACTTATATTCCAGGGTCCCTCCCCTCTGAGGGACTTTGCCTGAGGTTACAACTTGGCTTGGCTTCCTCCCTTTCCCTCCAGCCTCCCCTGCTGCCTTCCAGGTTTTTCCTGAGAATGCCTCATTCATAAATCACTGGCACATCAATCCTTGCCTCAGGGGCTGCTTCTGGGATATCCAGCCTAAGATACCAATTCTTGGTGCCAGAGGTTAACGCTCAAGTTAGGTGTCAAGTCCTGGCGTATTTTTTACTAATATTAGAATCTCCGAATCCCAGAGCTGGAAGGGGCTACGGGGACCTTCTCTTTCAGTTCCTTTGCTTTACGGCTTAAGTCACAGAAGCCTGTACAGGGGACTGCATTTGCTCAGGTCACCTGGCAAGTTAGAGGTGATGCTGGGACCTGAACTTGTCTCCCACATATTCGTCCTTTGTCCTTCCCTTCATTAGCTGCCTGATGTGGATTGTAATTTACCCCCTGACTTCCCTTTAATAAGCTCCCTCCTTCCTTAAGGATCGCATACCCCAGGCAGTTGGATTCATTCCATGCACACTGTTTTCTCAGTCGTTCATCCTTGCTCAGGCCCAAACTTAACTTACAGAACAGTCAGAAAACCAGAACTGTCTTTCCACTCCGTGACCTCCAATGTGGCGGTTACCTGCAGCTCCACCATCTGCTACGTTGGGATAAAATGTTCTCCCTCAGTAATGAGTTTGCTCCCAGGCGGTGCTTTGAAAACACTCGGAGATCTTCAAATGGAAAGCAGGATTCAGAGACAAATTAGCTGGCCCTGGCCCGAACAATGAGCTCTCCACTCACAGACCACCTCTTGTCAATTCCATTAATCTTGCCCAAATATTGCAAAATGTGTCAACTGTCCTTGTGTCCCCTACAACCTCTAAGAATGTACCCACTGATTCTCTGATATCCTGAAATCAACCAGAACTTCCAATAAGAACAAGCATTCACCTAAAACTGTCCTAAAGGTTTTATGTAGAAACCACCTGCTAACATGCTATGTTTTCAGCCACGAGTAAAAATTACTTCCTGCGGCAAGACTGGCGCAGCTGGGAATACACCCAAGATGTGTTAAAACATAACCAGCGATGGCTTAGCCCTTGACCATGGGTGCCCTGACATGCTTCGTTTGGTTGTTTTAACAGCTGAGTGAGGTGGGGCCTGTG
The DNA here is from genome assembly GCF_028878055.3 of Symphalangus syndactylus. Lineage (NCBI taxonomy): Eukaryota > Metazoa > Chordata > Mammalia > Primates > Hylobatidae > Symphalangus > Symphalangus syndactylus. Next base: position 22,433,572 of record NC_072428.2, read on the forward strand.
ATAGCTGCCATTTCACTGAGGCTCAGAGAATCAGAGGTCTCTCCAGGGTCACTCAGGGCTGGTCCGGGACATTGAAAGCTGGGTCTTCTCTGCTTCCGGTACTTGCGTTACTGCACTTTTGCTGTTGATTCTCAAATGTCAGCCTGCCTCCAGTCCCCCGGAAGTGTTCATTAACACACAGACTGCTGGCCTTCTCCCCAGGGTGTCTCAGTTGGGTAGGGAGGGAGGAGGGCTGAGAATTTTTTGTTTGTTTGTTTAATTTTTGCTTTTCTTTTGAGTCAGGGTCTGGCTCTGTGGCCCAGGCTGGAGTGCAGTGGCATGATCTCGGCTCACTGCAACCTCCACCTCCCGGGCTAAAGCCATCCTCCCATCTCAGCCTCCCAAGTATTAATAGCTGAGACTAGAGGCATGCACCACCGCACCCGGCTAATTTTTGTATTTTTTATAGAGACACAGTTTCACCATGTTGCCCAGGGTGGTCTCGAATTTGTGAGCTCAAGTGATCCGCCTGCCTCAGCCTGCCAAAGTGTTGGGATTACAGGCGTGAGCCACTGCGCCCAGCCTGAGAATTTGTATTTCTAACATGTTCCCAGGCAGTGCTGATGCTGCTGGTCCCAGGACCAACACTTTGAGAACCACTGCACTGAGCCCTGCCATGTTCTGTCTCCCACCTTGACGCTGAATACTGCCGGAAATAAGTGACTGGTCAACTGAGGTTTGGGAGAGTCTTGATTTAAATGTCAGAAAAGAAGTTTCCCTTTTGATTCACGCCAGTGGGCAGCGAGGGCCATGAATTAAGATCTTCCATTCATGGTGGAGAGATGCTGTTTGTCCTCCATGTCTCAGAGGCACGATTAGCTGCACCGCGTGTTTTCTGTGGAACTCCTGTCTCCCAGCAGCTGGGGCCCCAGCGAATAATCAGGTGGAGATGTGCTTTGCAGCTTATGGAGGTATTCAAGGCCAGCTCTCCCCATGGGTAGAATCAGTGGCTATTGACATGATAGAGTTTGGGAGCCTCAGGAGAATGCCCATTTTATTGCATTCCTGGTCAGTACCCTCTCAAAGGGGCCCCTAGGGTCTCTCTCCAGCTGCTCTTCTGAAATGAGGGTTCGAGCACCTGAACCTGGGAGGGGACAGTTAATACTTGCCTAACTCCTTATCATAGATCACATCAGCTGAGAGTCTTGCCCACAGAGGAGGAGCCAGGGGGCAGCCTAGAGGAATGATGAACAGTTGCTGCAGACAGGGAGAAGGCTCAGAAAAGGGAGGAGTTATGCCAGATCCAAATGCCAGTTTCATCTGAGTTCCCTTTTCCTACTGGGAAAGACTGCACTAGCCGGCCCTCCTTCTGGAGCTGACCTTCCCTGGCTTCCTGACATCCTGAAAGTTCGGCCTCCTTTCTAGGGCTCATCAGCGAGCCCTGTCTTCCAGGATTGTCCCTTTCACTGTCTTCTTAGCTTTTCTTTCTTTTGCCCCAGGCTTTTTGGGCAAGATGGTCTCTGCGCATCCTGTGACAAGCGGATTCGTGCCTATGAGATGACAATGCGGGTGAAAGACAAAGTGTATCACCTGGAATGTTTCAAATGCGCCGCCTGTCAGAAGCATTTCTGTGTAGGTGACAGATACCTCCTCATCAACTCCGACATAGTGTGCGAACAGGACATCTACGAGTGGACTAAGATCAATGGCATGATATAGGCCCGAGTCCCTGGGCATCTTTGGGGAGGTGTTCACTGACGACGCCGTCTCCATGGCATCTTCGTCTTCACTCTTAGGCACTTTGGGGGTTTGAGGGTGGGGTAAGGGATTTCTTAGGGGATGGTAGACCTTTGTTGGGTACCAAGACATAGCATCCAAGTGGCATAATTCAAGGGCTGACCCTTCAAGGTGACAGAAGGACCAGCCCTTAAGGGAGAACTTACGGCCACAGCCCATCCATAGTAACTGACATGATTAGCAGAAGAAAGGAACATTTAGGGGCAAGCAGGCTCTGTGCTATCATGATGGAATTTCATATCTACAGATAGTTGTTGTGTGCAGACTTGTGACTTTGACGCTTGCAAACTAGAGATGTGCAATTGATTTCTTTTCTTCCTGGCTTTTGTAACTCCCCTGTTTCAATCACTGTCCTCCACACAAGGGAAGGACAGAAAGGAGAGTGGCCATTCTTTTTTTCTTGGCCCCCTTCCCAAGGCCTTAAGCTTTGGACCCAAGGAAAACTGCATGGAGACACATTTCAGTTGAGAATGGAAACCACACCTTTTAACCAAAACAATTATTTAAAGCAGTGCTGATGAATCACTGTTTTTAGACACCTTCATTTTGAGGTGAGGAGTTCCACAGATTGTTTCTATACAAATATCTTAAAAAAAAAGTTGTTCAACTATTTTATTATCCTAGATTATATCAAAGTATTTGTCGTGTGTAGAAAAAAAAAAACAGCTCTGCAGGCTTAATAAAAATGACAGACTGAAATGCAGTGTTGTTTATTTGATTATGACTTATAATTTGGGATGGCGGGGAAATGCTCTGCTTTTTCTCTTCTAAAGGAGAAGCAAATAAGCAATTTACTCTTAGATCAAATAAAAACTTCTATGTATTGCAAGGGTTTGTATGAGGCAGGCACATTTCTGTATTACCGGCAATTATATAACAGGTCATCATGTAGCTCAGAGGAATGTAGAATAATTAAATTGTTATTGTAAAATATGCATTTCACTTCAGCATTGTATGGAGTGAGTGGAAGGCAAGATCATTGCCTTTGGGAAACTTGTAACCTAGAAAGGACACAACTACATAAAGCAGATTCCCTTTGGGAGAGAAGGTAATTACCTAGTTTGAAATGTGGCAAAGATGCTGAGCTTGACACTTCGATTTTCCAAGACGGGTGTCTCAGGGTGTTTTATGACAAGTAGTTAAGAGGACCTTTACTTTGAGGATTTAAAGCAGGCACCTTGGTTTTTGTGTTTGCCTTCCCACGAGTCAGGCCGCCCCCATGAACTGATGCAGAGCGCCACCTGCTGGCCATCACCTCGAAGCGTGCTAGCCCAGGAGGGTCCCGATGTAGGACAAACCTAGATGAAGAAGAATACGCTTTTCGATGATTTCCTTAGAGTACTGGGAAATGCATGAAGTCTAAATGTGTTCATTTATTAAGACACAAGAAACATGCAGCCTTAGCTGCATGTTAACTATAAGATTCCTTTAAATCTTCCTAAGGTTTGTGATCTTTGTTATTTTTAATTGTTTTAAATCCCAGGACAGAGAGACAAATCATTTTTTTTCTTCTAGAGGAGAAATAATGAAGTGATGGCTCTCTTGGTCTGTAAAATGCTAAAAGTAGTTGGGAAATTTGACTGCTTAAGGTGGCCTATTTAAAACAAATCCAGTTACATTGCATTCCAGCTCAGGTGGTGGAAAGGTGTTACCAGCGAGGGGATGTTTGTTCTAACTCAATGATTCTCAAACTCTCTTGGGACCAGCAGAATCAACATCACCTGGGAACTTACTATAATAAAGAAACAGATTCATAGGCTCCACCCCAGATACCCTAAATCAGAAAATCTGGGGATGGGGTTCAGCAATTTGTGGGGTGTTTGTTTCTTTGTTTGTTTCGAGACAAGATCTCTCTCCGTCCCCCAGGCTGGAGTGCAGTGTTATGATCCTGGCTCGCTGCAGCCTTGACTTCTTGGGCTCAAGCAATCCTCCCACCTCAGCCTCTGTAGTAGCTGAGACTACAGGCTCACACCGCCATGCCCAGCTAATTTTTGTATTTTTGGTAGAGATTGGGTTTCCCCGTGTTGCTCAGGCTGGTCTTGAGCTCCTGGACTCAAGTGATTCACCTGCCTTGGCCTCCCAAAGTGTTGGGTTACAGGCATGAGCCACCGTGCCCCACTGTGTTTTAATATGCCTTAAAGATGATTCTGACGCATGCTCAAGTTTGAGAATGGCAATTCTAAAACATCTCCCAGTTAGGAAGATCAAGCATTCTAAGTTATTAATATTTGATGCAAAGGTTAATCACTGAAACTCTTCCACATGTGGATACTGTCTACCCTTGGTCCCTAAACTGAAAACTTCCACATACATTCATCATTCATTTGTTCTGCACATCATCTTCAAAATCAATCACAATTTAATTCACCATTTTAAACCATATTTACAGTAATAATAATGGTAATAGATTTTATCTATGCGATTATCTTCTAAGCAGTCTTAAGTAAAAATACAAATGATCATTGCTTTGGAAATGTAAACTTTATTCTTAATCCCCATTTTAGCACAACACACATTAAGATTCAAGAAATCAGCCAATATTTTTCTCATGCTCAACAAAGCAATAATTAACCTTTTCCATTTGTCAATGGCACCATCTTGGAGAATTGTGGATGCGCAGGCAGTCTTTGTAGCACGTCACCGCAGGGACCCAAATATCTAACCCACAACTGACTTAAGAGGAAAGACATGTAAAGGAACTTAGAGGGACCAGCTCCCAAGGTCTACCCTGGTGGTCCTTGCATGAATGTGTTACTGTGTGTGCTCTAGACCTAGGGTCAGGAGAACTGACATCTTCCCTGGTCCATGCCTTCATTAAAGCAGTTGGCTGTAACATTTTGCTTCCTCTTATCTCTTGAATGTCTTTTGCCCCAAACCAGCTTCCTTTTATTGCTGCTTCTAAAATAACTACTTTTCAGGAAAACTTGGAGTCCTACAAAGTTAAAATAGAACAAGCATCTAGGAGCTTTATCATCTGAAGACTTGGATTTGGATTCCAGTGACATGACTTTAATTGCTTAATAACCATTTACATAGCACTTACCATTTGCCAGGCACTCTTCTAGTTTTACATATATTAACTCCCTGAGGCCACATAACCTGCCTTGGTGGCAGTTGCTACTTCTTATCACCTGCATTGTGCCGCCAAGGAAAATGAAGCAGAGATGGTTAAGTAACTTTCTAAGGTCCTGCGGCTGAGAAGTGACAAAAGTCGCTTTAACCAAGGTGCTTCACCCTGTGCCCTGCTGCTCTCTCAAAGTCTCACCTCACTGAACAGCAGGTTTCCCATCTGCAAAAGAGGGAGAATGAACACCTTCCATCCCAGATTATTTGGGGATGTTTGAGTTTAGTCTAGGCAGAAATGTAAACAAAGCACAATGATATAGGATTAGCACCACAATAAAGCAATGTAAAAAGTGCTCTGGAAATGCAGATAAGGGAACAATTAAATTGGCCCAAGCCTATCTGTCTGGAGTAAAGAGGAAGTGACATTTGAAATGGCCTTGGACCTGGAAGAGCAAAGACTTGGGGACCTTGACTTGCAGCACGAGTATTTCAGTGAGCCCAGTTTGTGTATGGGCGTTGGCTGGAGGCCAGCCAGTGAAGGGTTTAAATTTTGATGCTGTCACTTTCTGGTGGGGTGCCCTTAATTCCCAGTTTCTACAAGATCTGGGCTCTGTGGACATTGCTGACCTGTGACTTGACCTTGGACCCTCAGCTCAAGCCCCGCCTCTTCCAGGTAGCCCCCTCAATCTCTCCAATTTATAGCTGCTCATCCAATCATTCTCAAGTACTAGAAATCTTCTAATTAATAAGAGAAACTATTAATATGCTGGCTCCTGGACCAAACTACAAATCTATAGAATCAGGATCTCTTGGATGAGACCCAGCAATCTACACATTCATCAAGCAACTCCTCTTCCTTTGTTGTCCCCTGACTTCAATAGAACATTGCTGCTAACCCCTGAACCCTGAGTTCCACAAAATCAGGGACACTGTCTCTGGTTTACCCTTTCCAGACTGTAGCACCTGCCTGGCACATAGTGCCCAATATATTTCCTTCCTTCCTTCCTTTCTTCCTCCTTCCTTCCCTTTTCTTCCTTTCCTTCTCTTCTTCCTTCCCCCCTTCCCTTCCCTCTCTCTCTTTCTCCCTTTCTTTCTTCCTTCCTCTAGACAGGGTCTTGCTATGTCTCCCAGGCTGATTTCGAACTCCTGAGCTCAAGCGATCCTCCTGCCTCAGCCTCCCAAAGTGTTGGGATTACAGGTTTGAGGCACCATGCCCAGGCTGATCGTTATATTTTCTTTGTTTTATTTAAAGCTTTGTTCTCTACTTTTTTCTTTCTTTCTTTCTTTCTTTTTCTTTTTTTTTTTTTTGAGATGGAGTCGCACTCTGTGGCCCAGCCTGGAGTGCAGTGGCATGATCTTGGCTCACTGCAACCTCCACCTTCTGGGTTCAAGAGATTCTTCTGCCTGAGCCTCCTGACTAGCTGGGATGACAGGCATGCACCACCACATTAGGCTAATTTTTGTATTTTTTGTAAAGACAGGGTTTCACCAGGCTGGTCTTGAACTCCTGACCTCAGGTGATCCGCCCACCTCGACCTCCCAAAGTGCTAGGATTACAGGCATGAGCCACTGCGCCCCACCTATTCTCTACTTTAAAACTTGATTTAAGAAGAAGGCCTTTTCTGAAACTAGCCTTTAAGTTCTTTATCATCGCCCACAGCATTTAGGCCAATGTAACACGTGGAAAAGCAGAAACAAATATTTATGGCATGAGTAGCTAAGAGAGAGGGCCAGTAAGTAAATAAATAGGGGAGACGAGGTTTTCTAGGAATTTTCAGGGAAGGGGCAAGGAAAATAGAAGATAAGCCTGCAGCATCTTGTTATGCCAGAAAGTAAGGAAATAGTAAAAGCTAAATAAATAAATGAAATGAAATGAAAAAAATGATGTAAACATGTCATAAAGACAAAGGAGCCAGCTTAAAGGGGCTCTCAATAGCCAAATCTAAGACAATTTGATTATCAAAACAATTAAGGACAGTAATGAATTAAGGATAGTAATGAGTGTTAAGCATGGCAGGGGGCAGAATTCATGAGTTTATACCAGTGATAAATAAATGAGGGAGAAGGAAGGACTCATGTTTACAGCAGAATCTTGGATGCCAACTGGTAAATGGGAAGACAGCATGAGAGCTGGAAAAATCATTTTGCAACTGTGACAGTTAAGATAGAATCAAGCAAGCATTATCGATAGATGCTGAATTTCAACAGAGAAACAAATAGCAAGATATGGATATTTGGATGGTCTTCAAGTACCTTCCCATAGATTCCTCACTAGTTATAAGAAGGAAAACCGCTAATTACACAGTAGAGAAATTGGATAGCACCTTGACCAGGTGATCTATGTGGGGCAGATGAGCATCTCAGGCTTCCAGATGTAATATCCTGAAAAGGACACAGGATCACTCTTTTTAGTAGTTCTGCTGAGAATATATAACATGTCTAATTATGAGACAAATCATTAGACAAACCCAAAATGATGAACATTCTAGTTTTAAAAGTTGGTGGGGGGGAGTGTGGACCCTATTCTTTGGAAATGTTCGTGTCATGAATAATAAAGAAGGCTGTGGGAATGTTTCAGGTTAAAGAAGGCTAAGGAGAACTGACAACTAAATCCAACACCTGGCCCTGTACTCAATCCAGTGCTGGAGGGAATTCTACAAAGGGCATCACTGGGTCAAGTGATAAAGTCAGAATATGAACGGATAGATTAGTTAAAAAGTAGTAGGTGTTAATGTAAGTGTTACTGAAATTGGTAATTGTACTGTGTTTATGTAAGAGAATGTCCCTATTATTAGGAAATGCATCCTGAAATATTTAGGAGTAAAGTGATAGAGGTAGGAAGCACAGAAATTCTAGGCAGACAGGGGTGGGTCCCTGGCAAAACCCCACCTTCCAGCCAAAAACCCTGCAACCCTCTGCCCAAAGTGAGAACTTCTATCCCTGTTTGCCCACTCTCTCCCCATTGGTTCTTTCTGATTAATGTCTTTCTACCAATCCAATATTGCCTTTTCCAAAACTACCTATGGCCCACCCCACCCCCTACCATCCTGTGCCTATATAAACCCCAGACTCAGTCGGTAGAGGAGAGAAGCAGCTTGACTGGAGAGAGTCGACTTGACTTCAGAGGGAGAGCTGGACTTCACAGGAGAGATGGCTTAACTTCAGAGAAGAGCCGTCTGGAGAAGGCCAGATTTCAGGGAAGATTATCTGCCCATCCCATCCCCTCTCCAGCTCCCCTCTCCACTGAGAGCCATCTTCATCAATAAATACAATTCTCCACCTCCACCATCCTTCAAGTGTCCGGGCCACCTCATTCTTCTTGGATGCTGAACAAAAGCTCGGGACCCACTGAGTGATGGTACCCAAAAAAGGCTGTCACACTGGCCCTTTGCCCTCACTGGTGGAGGGCAGCCTCCCCATGCGATGAAGCAAGAGGCCCACTGAGCTGACAACACACCACTGTCCACAGACACTGGAGCTAAGAGAGCATTGTAACATGCCCTCTGGGGCTTCGCGGGTCACAGGCATTCCCACCTGGGCACAGCTGCAGGGCCTGCAGGGAGCCTACTCTTGCCGGTGCCCAAAGCAGCTGGCCAGGTCCTGCACTCGTTCACCCACGCGCTCCCCGCAAGAAGAGCTTGAGCATGGCGGGCCGAGTGAACAGGGCACGCCTATCGCAAGTCTGATGAAGGGGTGGAGAAAAACTCCTGCATCAAAGAGCTATTATATATGTAACTTAAATAGTTGCGAAAACAGTTGTCTCTGTGTGTGTGTGTGTGTGTGTGTGTGTGTGTGTGTGTTTCGAGAGGGAGAGAGAGGAGAGAGAAGAAATGATAAAGCAAATGAGATTAACATATTAACAACAGGTGGGTCTAGGTAAAGGCTGTACTGGTACACTGTTTTTATTCTTGCAACTTTTCTGTAAGTTTGAAACTATTTCCAAATAAAAAGGTTTTTTTTTTTAACTCACAGATCTTGGCTTTTTCTTGTTTTGGGCTTTTTGGTTTGATTAGGAGAACAGCAAGGCAGATAAAGAGAGGAAAAAATATAGTGTAGAATTCAGTAATGTGCTACTGTTCATTTGTCACAACTTTAATGTACTTTTGACCTTACAAATGCACCTCAAGCAAGTAATTCCCCTCTCCACACCCACTCCCCATAATGGGAAGAATGTGTTTAGAAGGGTTCACTCAGTGCTTATTTCTGAAGCAGGTTATTTCTCAACCTTATAAAATGAGATTACCAGAAATTCTGCATTTCCTTTGTAATTAGGCTCAAGATGTAATCATCTGGCCCTGAAATGTGTGTATTATAGGGGTAGGAATCGAAGCTATAATGTTTTGTATATACATCTAAGAATTGAGTTAAAAGATGTTTCAAAGCAATGAAGAAGTCACATCCATTCTCTACCAGTGGCCATGTATTAATTCTTCCGGAAAATCATTTCTCCGAGTTAATAGAATCTTTGAAGCTAAATCAAGTCAATTTCCATTGTCACATTGTGATGCTTTTGAACTGGGCTCACTGAATTATCCTATTTGATGACCACTTTAAAGATGGCTTTGTTGTGAACCTCAGCAAACCCACAGCAGTATCTCTGTGTCAGCCTCCCCCGCCCCCCCATTCATTCTAATTACTTAATGAGCAGCTCAAGGCAAATGCCCCCCTGTAATTACATCCCAGCCAAAATAGATATATAGTAGGTAAAATAGCCTATGTGATGTGAGTGAAAGAACACCGAAATCAGGAAACCTGATTTTGCCACTAATTAATGGAGTGTCTTTAGGTAGGTCTCAGTTTCCTCATTTGCAAACTGAGGAGCTTACAGTAGATGATCTCTAGGAATTTGGTAGTCAGACTTTGGTTTACAGACAAGTAAGTATGGAATTTGGGAGGAAGCATTTGTGGTAGCCACTCCCCAAGGTGACCCTAGTGATTCTTGCTTCCTGGCTTCACCTCCTGTGTTGTCTCCATCCAGATGGAATAGGGCTAACTTGTCTAACTAATAGGATATTGCAGAAATGATGGAATGTGACTTCTGAGGCTAGATCCAGACTGTTGCTTCCACCTTGCTGTCTCTTGGATCACTTGTTCTGGAGGAAAAAAAACAAATAGCTGTCATGCCTTGAAGCTGTTCAGACAGCTCTACATGGAGCTCCATGTGGTGAAGAGGAACTGAGGCCTCCTGCCACCAGCCAGCACTCATCTGCCCATCTTGTAAATGAGCCACCTTGAAAGCAGAGCCTCTGGCCCAGTCAAAGCTTCAGACAACTGCAGTCCCACCTTATATCTTGAATATAACCTCGTGAGAAACCCCCAAGCTGGAATCAGTCAACCAAGCTGTTCTTCAATTTCTGACCTACAGAAGTGATACAAGATAAATAATCGTTGTTTTAAGCCACTGAGTTTTGGGGCAATTTGTTATGCAACAAGCTTTTATTTTGTATGCATTTTTAAATTCTTATTTTCACAGTCATCCACTTTTTATTATATTGTACAAAAGTATCAATCCATGGTAGATTGAAAGTTAAAAATTTCAGAGTTTGAAAAGCGCTGATCAGAATAATACAATCTTAGTTGAAAGCTGAAAAAGTTTTTGAAATTATCCAGCCCACCCTGTCACTCAGTGAATAACTTGTCTCTTACAGTTTTCTAGCAATAAAATTCTGATTCTTGGCAGCATTATCACCATCAATGTTATTAAACATGACTTTTATTGAGCATTTGCCAGGTAGATGCACTATCCTAAGTATTTTATGGTCTTTACAACAACTCTACACAGCAAATATTACTATCTTAATTTTACAGAAGAGGAAACTGAGGCTTGGGATAAAGCCGAGACTTTAATCGAGGTCATCTCATCCTAGACTATATTGCCTCTAGCTTCATTAATTTATCTCCCAAAACTTAATTTTATAGAACCAAATAATATATATATTTTTTCGGACTGCTGGAAATTACTTTCCCATTTATTTTAGGGAAAAAGAGACAGAATTCAAATCCTAGGCCAGGTGCGCTGGCTCATGCCTGTAATTCCAGCACTTTGGGAGGCTGAGGTGGAAGGATCACTTGAGCCCAAGAGTTCGAGATGAGCCTGGGAAACATAGCAGGACCCCTGTCTCTATAAAAAATAAAATAAGGGCTGTGTGCGGAGGCTCATGCCTATAATCCCAGCACTTTGGGAGGCCGAGAGGGGTGGATCACAAGGCCAGAAGTCCAAGACCAGCCTGGCCAGGATGCTGAAACCCTGTCTCTACTAAAAATACAAAAATTAGCCGGGCGTACTGGCACACGCCTGTAATCCCAGCTACTCAGGAGGCTGAGGCAGGAGACTCGCTTGAACTCTGGCAGCAGAGAGGTTGCAGTGAGGTGAGATTGTGCCACTGAACTCCAGCCTGGGCAACAGAGCAAGACTCTCTCTCAAAAAAAAAAAAATAATAATATAGCCAATGTAAACAAAGGGTTAAAAGCATTTGCCAACAATAAATGTTTTCATTGCATTTAATGTTACCTAACAAAATGGGAGGGAGTGTAAATGTATAAGAGTCATCTTTGGAGACAAATGGATGTGGTTCTAGTTAGTCTTCTCATTGGTAAATGAAGATAATATACTTACATTAGCATATCATTGTAAAAATTATGGGTAATCTACATGAAGCAGTGAGAACAGTTGCTGGCATTCATGCAATATGTATTGAGCATTTCCTAGGGGCCAGGCACTGTTCTTGGCAATGGAAACACAGTGGTGAGCAAGACAGCAAGGTCCCCGTTACCACAACACTTACATTCTAGTGGGAGGAAACACAATAAATAAGTACACAAATAAATGAACAAGTTTATTTCAGAGAGTGATCGATGAATTAGGATAAAATAGAGCAATGTGATAGAATGTCAAGAGATGCAGAGAGATGTCGTTTTAGAGGAGGGAGGGCGTGGTCAGGGAAAGCCTTTGTGAGGCAGTGGCTTTGAGCTAGGACCGAATGTCAGGAAAGATTCAGTCATACAGACATTCAGAAACAGAGGAAACAGGCAAGTGAAAGTCTTAAGCCAAGAACCCACTTGTCGAACTCAAAGAACATCAAGAAGTCCAAAGTAGCTGGAGGAAAGGTGATACATGAGGCCAAATCATATAGGATCTTACAAGGCTGACGATGAGCTCAGATGTTATTCTAACTGCAGTGGCAAGACTTTGGAATCTTTTAAGCAGGAGAGTGGCATACATACTCTGATTAGTGTGTTGGAAGATCACTTTGTGTGTGTGCATGGAGGACCCTAGAGAGACGAGCTGGGAGGCTGTTGCATGATCCAGGTGAGAGATGATGGTGGCTTGGATTAAGGTGTTAAAATGGGGATAGAGAAAGGTAGGCAAGTGTATTCGGCCATTTTTGCATTGCTATAAGTAAATACTTGAGACTGAGTAATTTATAAAGAAAAGAGGCTTAATTGGCTCACAGTTCAGCAGGCTGTACGGAAGCATGGTGGCATCTGCTTCTGGGGAGGTCTCAGGGAGCTTTTACTCATGGCGGAAGGTAAAAGGGAAGCGAGGCATTTCACATGGCCAGAGCAGGAGGAAGGTGGCAGGGAGGTGCTATACACTTCTAAACAACCAGATCTTGTGAGAACTCTATCACAAGATCAACATCAAAGGGGTGGTGCTAAACCATTCATGAAGGAAGCGCCCCCATGATCCAATCACCTCCCACCAGGCCTGACCTCCAACAGTGGGGTTTGCAATTGAACAAGAGATTTGGGTGAGGAAACAGATCCAAACTATATCAACAGATTCCAGATATATTTCAAAGGTAGCTAAAATGACTTCGTTGGCACTAAAAAAAGTTTTTATCATTACTACCAATAATAGGGACTTTTTAAAACCATCTTGTGCATGATTTTTGTTGAAGCAATATTGTCTTAGTTGTTTATTGCAACACAATTTGCTGTGTACTCTAAGGTTTTACTTGCTTAGTGTGATCAGGGAAATGAGTTACTGAGAAAAGAAAAAAATTCATTTGAACATAGACAGAATCTTTCCTGTATTACCCAGTGATTAAAAAGAAAAGATGGCCGGGCACAGTGCCTCATGTGTGTAATCCCAGCAGTTTGGGAGGCCAAGGCGGGTGGATCACTTGAGGTCAGGGGTTTGAGACAAGCCTGGCCAACATGGTGAAACACCATCTCTATCAAAAATACAAAAACTAGCCAAGCAAGGTGGTAGGTGCCTGTAATCCCAGCTACTCAGAGGCTAAGTCAGAAGAAGTGTTTGAACCCAGGAAATGGAAGTTGCAGTGAGCCCAGATCATGCCATTGCACTCTAGCCTGGGTGACAGAGCAAGACTCTGTCTCAAAAATAGAGAGAGAGAAAAGATAGTTGGCCTTAACTGCTGGGCAACCGGGGTCATTAGAAAGGAATGTGAATCTTCTGATTCTACTTACCACGGCTTATAATGGAATCCAGGTGAACAGGAAGGCACAAACCCAGCATCACCCAACAGGGGAAGGTGAAATAAGTCAGATCCAGCTGTGCACAAAGATGAAGTAAAACCTAAGCTGGAGAATGTTTACTTTAGGCAAAATGGAAGCCTAAGATAACCACAACACCTATTAATGATGAATAAAACATATCCAAAGATATCTAGATGCAAAATTGAGCTGCAGGAAAAACAAATATAGAAAACATCAGGTCCAGAAATAAATAGAGGTGAGAAACATTGCATAAAGCTGGCACTGAGATGCCCTGGGGAGTTACTGGCCACTACCATCTGGCTCCATGCAGGGAGAATACATTGAGGATTGTTGTGAATGGGTGGTTGGAAGTGAGAATCCTACATAAGGCAGAGCTAGCAAAGGGCTACATCCACAGTGAAGGGGTGGACTGGGAAAAAAATCTATCCACAGGCACAGAGTAATGTCAAGGAAGTTTGCAACTTCTGCCTAGATTCTGGATGAGAGAAAACAAAAGTTTTCCCTGAGAGTGCAAAACCTCAAGACACCATTTATACAGGTTCTGAATGTACAATAAATGCACAGCCTGGGAATCACCATGCCCAATCCAATAAATTATTGATAAAAATTTACATTAAGCCAGTGATTTCCTCTGTCTCAATAGGAAGAGGCAAACACAATTATGAACTTTACCAAAATTTAAAAATGTTGCTCTTGCAAAGATACCATCAAGAAAAAGAAATAGCCGGGCGCGGTGGCTCACGCTTGTAATCCCAGCACTTTGGGAGGCCGAGGCGGGCGGATCACGAGGTCAGGAGATCGAAACCACGATGAAACCCCGTCTCTACTAAAAATACAAAAAATTAGCCGGGGGTGGTGGCGGGCGCCTGTAGTCCCAGCTACTCGGAGAGGCTGAGGCAGGGGAATGGCGTGAGCCCGGAAGGCGGAGCTTGCAGTGAGCCGAGATTGCGCCACTGCACTCCAGCCTGGGCAACAGAGCGAGACTCCGTCTCAAAAAAAAAAAAAAAAAAGAAAAAGAAATGGCAAGGTATGCCTCATGGAACAAAAAAAGAGAAAATCATGTATAAGACAGAATAGCCACTCAAAAGAATTTTGAAATGGCACGGTATAGACTGGGAGAAAATACTTGCAAAACATGTGTCTGAAAAAAGACTTGTACTTGTATCCTGAATATGTAAAGAGTGATTACATCTCAGTAATAGAAAACAAATCAATTAAAATGGGGAAATGATTTGAACAGATGCTTCACTAAAGAAGATACACAAATGGACGACTATAACTGTTTTTTTCCTTTTTATGGCAAAATACAACATGAATTTTACTGACAAATACGACGTGAGTGGGTCTCAAAAGCATTGCACTAAGTGAGAGCAGCCAGTTAGGCACACTAAACACTGCATGATTCCATTCATATGAAATTCCAGAAAAGGGGAAACTAGAGTGACCAAAAACAAATCTGTGATTGTCAAGAGCTAGAGATAAGGGTTGGATGGGGCTGTTCTATATGGTGACTGTGGTTATGATTACATAACTGTGAATTTGTTAAAACTCATTGAATTGAATGCTTAAAATGGGTGGATTTTATCATATGTAAATGATTTTTTTTGTAAAGCTTATTTTTACAAAACTCATGGTCTCTTACTGGACAGAGCTAGAAATATATAAACATACAGTTTTCTGTACCCTTTGACCATAAACAACAGCTGTGTGACACTGGACAATTTAACTTCTCTGCGTCTTGTCTCCTCAGGTGTAATGTGGGGATAATAACAGAATATTACATATTGTTATGAGGACCAAATTAAATAACACAGTATATATAAAGCACTTTGCACTGTGCCTAGCGGGTTATCCAATCACCAACTCAGGGACACTTTCTTTTCTTTTATTCTTTTCTTTTCTTTTTTTGTGTAATTTAAAAAATATTTTTATAAAAAAGTGGAAACAAGGTCTTGCTATGTTGTCCAGGTGGGGCTCAAACTCTTGAGCTCAAGCAATCCTCCCATCTCAGCCTCCCAAAGTGCTGGGATTACAGGCATGAGCCACCCTGTGCCCTGCCCTCAGGGACACTTTCTAGGCCTCTTCCCTTTGTTCAGACTCACTCAAGAGCCTTCTCAACAGCCTCAAAACTACCTCCTGGTCTAGCTTGGCTTCTTTCCTAGTTTCCCTGCGGGAAGAGTTCCCTAGGAGTGTCCAGTTGCCTGGGTAATCATTTGGTTCATTTTGTTTTTGTTGTTTGTTTGTTTGTTTGTTTTGTGGGCCTTTTTTTTTCTTTCTTTTTTTTTTGAGACGGAGTCTTCCTCTGTCACCCAGGCTGCAGTGTGCAGTGGCATGATCTCGGCTCACTGCAACCTCTGCCTCCCAGGTTCAAGCAATCCTCCCACATCAGTCTCCTGAGTAGCTACCAGTTGCCTGGATAATTTAATTTCAGAATTTTGACATCACATTCTGGGCTATAATTTAACCTTGCCTGAGTTTGGTTTGTATGGGTTACCCTCCCATAGCCTGTCTTCTCTGGGACACGGATAAGATCATACATCTAGACTTGCAAGGCTGGGAACCTGACTCCCTAGATTGTGTGGAACGAGAGAGGCCCAACTGAGTAGATTCTCCCCTGGCACCATTTCTGGATCACTGTGGTCGAGTGGTAATACCAGATGGTAGCAATAACTGCCAGAGGGCTGACCTACCCCTGACTTTTGGTCTTTCAAAGTATTTTTGGGTACAAGAAGTACAGTTTACCTTGCTTGGGACACACACACACACACACACATACACACGAAAAAGAGAGAGAAAGAGAAACCCTAAGTAAATATGATTTCATTTTCTTAAAGAAACTTTAATATTGGAATAGGCATAACTCTGGATTCTTTTGAGTGGGTATTCTGTTTTATACATGATTTTCTCTTTTTTTGTTCCATGAGGAATTCCTGACCTTGAAGTGAAATGGATATTTTGGTTGAATTCTCATTCTCAGTGACAGCAAATACGAAAGAGAGAATACATTCTCTACTGGTGTTTCCCACTCGTTCCCATAACTTGGCACATACAGGATGGAATGCAGCAGTGCGGCGGGGAAGCTGCTGGGGCCCAACTATCTTGCCAAGGGTGTCGATGATTTAGGCTCGCTATAAGCCCTTCTAGGCACGCCAGTATTGCAGCAACAGCTGCAAAGGAAGTAATTGCTAATTAGGAAGGAATCCTGTTCTCCATGCAGGCCGGTTGCAATCCTAACTCTGTAGCAAGAAAGACACCTTCATCCAGACAGGTCACTGTGAACCTGTGACCATGTTCCCAGACAGTCATCATGAAAGTGAACAGATACCACTGCTGAATTTATGTGTGCTCCTTGGACATTGGCTTTTTGTCCAAGGTTTTACCCTGAATTCTTGAATCTAGGAGAAAATCTGGATCTAGGGGCATGCCGTTGATGATTTTTTTATCTGCTACTTCCGTAGCAGAAACAGGACATCTTATATATTATTTCTTAGCAATTGTAAAGCTAGAAGAATAATTTTTATCTGTCTACATACCTCACAGTGTTGTTGTGAGCTAAATGAAGCACTGGAACCACACCCGTTACACAGTGAATGCTATGGAATTGGTTGCCATTACTATTTACATGTTCACATTCTGAGAACTAAGTATTTATGAGGTTAAGAAAAAGTCAAAATGTTGTTTTCCAAATTCTTTTTAAAAGACTGATTTTTGCAGGAAAGGTGGAGTCAAAATACCTGGCAATTTTGCCAATGCTGCCATTGGTAATAAATTATCAAATCAGATAACAGAATCAGTGAATTGGGGATCTGGAGAGGAAAGCCCAACACTTTTCCTTTTCTAGATGGAAAAAAGGAGATCCAGAGATAGCAAGCCACAACAGCAAATCTGAAATCATAACTAAGAGCTCACAGTTCTTGTCTAGAGCTTTTCTCCAGAATGCTATGGCCTAGACAAAAAAAAAAAAAAAAAGACTTAAAAAAATAAAGTGCTGGCAGGGGACGGTGGCTCATGCCTATAATCCCAGCACTTTATAGACCGGGGCAGGCAGATCACCTGAGGTCAGGAGTTCAAGACCAGCCTGGTTCCAACATGGCAAAAGCCCGTCTTTACTAAAAATACAAAAATTAGCCACGCATGGTGGTGGGTGCCTGTAATCCCAGCTACTCAGGAGGCTGAGGCAGGATAATTGCTTGAACCCAGGAGGTGGAAGTTGCAGTGAGCCAAGATTGTGCCATTGGACTCCGGCCTGGGCGACAGAGTGAGACTCCGTCTCAAAAATAAATAAATAAATAAATAAATAAATAAATAAATAAATAAATAAAATGCTTCAGAGAAACTAAATGCTCTACCAACAAGAGCACTATATTTGGGCAAATGAAGTCAGAATCTGCTTATCAGTTCCTCTAATGGAAATGACAACCAACACAAGCAAAATGCCTTACGATTTGGAAGATAAAAGAACACAGTGCTCACCAGATCTCCTGTTATTCCTGATAGAACCCTCCCAGCTATTACACCTTGGAAAAATATTAACGTGTTCAGCCAACAAAGACAAATTTAAAAGCAAAGAAAGCAAGTGATGCTGTACGTTGCAATGCCACCCGATATTCAAATTGTACCCTCCTGAGCTGTGTCTAATGTCAGCATCATTTTTTTAAAGAGACATATCAGTTTCCGTCAAGGTTTTTATTTCACTTTACCCATTCTTCACTGCTTGAACTAGGGCAAAAGAAAGGAAGAATTACCAGCTACATTACTTTTTAATTTAATGCCCTTGAGTAAGGGCAGTAGCAGTGAGGCATAATAGAGATTTCAGGGGGACGGCAAAGGGAGAACAGTTGTTCGCGCAACCTCTTCCATGGATGCTGGTTGCAACAGCTGTCTCTGCCATCATTCTCGCAAGGTAATGCCTTGCTTCCCATTGTCATTGTATCTCAGAATCAAATTATTTGAATTCCAGACACATCGACAGCACACTGAAGGGCCCTTGCCAATTTTTGCAGCTCGCTCGGAAAAGAGCATCATGAAGCATTATTCATTTATACGACTCCCAGGCTCCTGTTGTAAATCCAGCGTGCAGGACTGCCTCCAGGTGCATCCCTTCAGCTCGGCTCTCTAATCCTGTAACCCTTTACAACCAGCTCCTTCCTGGAAGCAGGTGCGCCACATCCCCGGGCCAGGCCTTCCCCCTCTTGGAGCCTGTGTTCAGTGGATGGAGTCCCGGTGGCCAGAGCTGACCTGGAGACAGAAACCAGCTATTTTTTCTGTCAGGTCTAGGGGTGAAAAACCCCAGGCACAATACAGCGAGTTGTGCCCACAGCTACCCCTCCAATATTGTCAGACAGGTGAAGTCTGGTTAAAATCCACATCTGTCCTACAATAGTGAAGTTGCTGATAATAGCACATCCCTTGTCGGAAGATGAGGGATCTAATTAGCAAAAGTGTTTACGAAGAATTTTTTTATCACTTGGAAAAAAATCTCACAAAATAAATGAAAAAAAAAAGAATAGTGTAGTATAATCTCAAATGCTATATATGTTTTAAATGTGCATGTAAGTACACACACAAACATATATGTATATACATTATATTTAGAGAAATACAGATATTTTTTGAGACAGGGTCTCGCTCTGTCACCCGGGTTGAAGTACAGTGGCACAGTCATGGTTCATTGTAGCCTAGGGTGCTGCCCAGGCTCAAGTGATCCTCCCACTTCAACCTCCCAAGTAGCTGGCACTACAGGCATGCACCACTACACCAAACTAATTTTTTTTTTTTTTTTTTTTTGTAGAGATGGGGTTTCACCATGCTGTCCAGCTGGTCTCGAACTCCTGGGCTCAAGCAATCTGCCTTCAATGGCCTCCCAAAGTGCTGGAATTGCAGACGTGAGCCACCATGCACCCAGCCACAAACATATTTAACTAGAAAATACAACAAAAATGGACAGTGATTATTTTATTTTTCTTCTTTACTTCTTTCTATATTTTTGTAAAACAAGCAGATACTACTTTTATAGTCAGGAAAATAAATGCTGTTTATAAAGATAATTTCCAACAGGAGTGTTTTAAACAAAGAACTGTTTTCAAAAGTTTTGCTACGCAGTCAATTTTTATCCCCAACCCTGTAAGTGAAGGGTCCCCATCCAGTGTCCCCTGGTTAGAAGAGTTTTCCCAAGGGGTTCTTTTAACACAAGTCTGGGGTTAGGAGAGTTTTGTCCAGCAGGAACAAGAGTGACCTTATTAATCCAGTCAGATTCTCTCACTAATTGAGCTACACAGAGATCAGTAGTAGAGGCAGAAAAAGAAGGAAAAGGGAAAGGAGGAGGGAGAGGATGGGTTATTTGGATGGCTGGAGTGCAGACTACTGGGGAGGGGATAAAGAAACTCAATATAATAGCTGGAGCTGCCTTGGACTCTGGACAAGCTTCCAATTCCAGGGTTCTATGCCACGCAGGTCCATAGTTCCTATTTTTCCCGTGGAGACTTGGTAATTGGTCTTCCTGAGTACCCCAGGAGGCAAATCCATGGCCAAGAATCCTGTTTCCTTGGTACCACAGGTATCCTTTAACAACCTATCTGGTGGCCCATTAAAATCCCTTCCTGGGTCAGATTAAATTTGGATGATTTGAACCACATGAGCAATTTCAGGATCTCAAGAGCTTGAGACTGGGCAGATGAGTTCCATTGGTAATTTTATTCTTTATTTAGTAAACTACCCAAACCAAGGCTATCATTAGCCCATATGGCATTTCGTACAAATTTGAAAAAGCTAATCTTTCATCAAATTAAAAAGTTATATTATTTATTTATCAATAATAACAATAACTGACAGTAATTCCATGTAAATTATGCAAGCAAATAATTCATTATAAAATATTGAAAAATTCAAATGATTAGTTATAATATTAAGAACTCAAAGTTACTTGGATCTAATAATTTGTTGTAAAAAAGACATCTTGTTTTTGTGGAAGTAAAATTCTTTTTGACAGTTTTAATGCTTACTTGTTTTATTGCTCATATTTTATGGAAATGATCATCAGATTGGTGGATTTTCTTATTGATTGTAGGCCTTACATTGGTTGTTTTGTTTTGTTTTTGAGACAGGGTCTTGCTCTGTCCCCAGGCTGGAGTGTAGTGGTGCAATCATGGCTCACTGCAGGCTTGACCTCCTGGGCTCAAGAGATCCCCCCACCTCAGCCTCCCAGGTAGCTGGGACTACAGGTGTGCACCACCAGAGCCAGTTTTTGTTGTTTTTTGTTTTTGTTTTTTGTAGAGACAGGGTTTTTGTAAGACACATTTGCTCAGGCCTGTCTTGAACTCTTGGGCTCAAGCAATCTGCCCGCCTCAGTCTCCCAAAGTGCTGGGATTACAGGCGCGAGCTCACGGCACCTGGCCTACATTGGTTTTAACGTATTTCAATTGTTTGTTTATTTGCTATAGAGACAGGGTCTCTCTATGTTGCCTGACCGGATATGAACTTCTGGTCTCAAGTGATCCTCCCCACTCTGCCTCCCCAGTAACTGGGACTATAGGCACATGCCACTGTACCCAGCTTAATGTATTTAATTTTGATAAGCCACATTCTCCATTGATATTGCTATCGGCAAAATTGGTTGTATCTTGAAAGGCATGAAGTTATTTGGAAATGGATCTAGTAAGTTATTGTAACAAAGACTTTGCAATATTTTAGTGAAAGAACATTAGATTTTAAAAGACAACTTCAGGTTTTTAGGGCTTCATACGTTGATGAATGATCTATAAAAGCCTTTAATATGCTTGTCAGTCAATTTCAATTGTACATTTTTAACGCAGCCTTGGTACTTCATATTCACAGCAATTCTTCAAATCACATGTGATATCTGGAACCTTCCTATTCCACATATCCAGCATCCGAGCATCGTCAGGGGCTTGTTAGGAATGCAGAATTTCAGGTCCCAACCCAGAGTTACTGAATCCGAATTTGCATTTTAATAAGATCCCCCGTGTTCTATATGCACAGGGACATTTGAGAAATACTAATCTAAAACACAGAAAAGATCATATATTCCTTCTGTAATATAAATCTTTCCTTTAAGGAAAATATGACTGTAACCTATATGGAGAAAAATAGAAATAAATTTGGGATCCCAGGTGGATTGACTGTAGAAATGACATTTGAAATTAATCTTCCTGGCCGGGCGTGGTTGTTCATACCTGTAATCCCAGCACTTTGGGAGGCTGAGGCGAGCAGATCACCTGAGGTCAGGAGTTCAAGACCACCAGCCTGGCCAACATGGTAAACTCTGTCTCTACTAAAAATACAAAAATTAGGTGGATGCAGTGGCACACTCCTGTAATCCCAGCTACTCGGGAGGCTGAGGCAGGAGAATCCCTTGAGCCAAGAAGCGGAAGTTGCAGTGAGCTGAGATTGCGCCACTGCACTCCAGCCTGGGTGACAAAGCAAGACTTCATCTCAAAAAAAAAAGAAAAAAAAGAAATTATTCTTCCTCTTCTTTCTGGTATTTTTATATTGGAAAAATTGGGCTTAATGTTGAGAAACTCTGCAATTTGTTTAGCAGCAATAATATCTTTGTGTGAATATTATAAGTTAATTTTTTATAAAAAATTTTCTAAGCCCATAATGTTATGCTTTCAAGGGAATTATATATATTGACTTTGGGTTCCTGTCTGATTTTGCATATAACATTAACTTTATCTTTACTCCCAATTTGGGCTGAACAATGCATTTTAAAGAAGATATTTTCAGTATACTTCTGACTTGCATTTTAGAATCTACATTTTTATTCATATCATCAACACGCATTGCATACTCTAATTAAGTTTTAGTATCAAGATGGCATCTACTCAAGTTTCCCATCCTATATTCAAC
This sequence comes from Symphalangus syndactylus, assembly GCF_028878055.3. Lineage (NCBI taxonomy): Eukaryota > Metazoa > Chordata > Mammalia > Primates > Hylobatidae > Symphalangus > Symphalangus syndactylus. Next base: position 22,455,745 of record NC_072428.2, read on the forward strand.
AATGATTTAAAATTTTATGTTCCATAAATGCCTTACAATATATTCCAACCTTTGGTTGAAGCAAAAAGAGTTAGTTATATCATATTTACAAGAAAAAAACAAACAACCCCATCAAAAAGTGGGCAAAGGATATGAACAGACACTTCTCAAAAAAAGACATCGATTCAGCCAACAAACATATGAAAAAAAGCTCAACATCACTGATCATCAGAGAAATGCAAATCAAAACCAAAATGAGATACCATCTCAACGCCAGTCAGAATGGCAATTATTAAAAAGTCAGGAAACAGGTGCTGGTGAGGCTGTGGAGAAATAGGAACGCTTTTACACTGTTGGTGGGAATGTAGATTAGTTCGACCATGGTGGAAGACAGTATGGCGATTCCTCAAGGATCTAGAACCAGAAATACCATTTGACCCAGCAATCCCATTACTGGGCATATATCCAAAGGAATATAAATCATTCTGCTATAAAGACACATGCAGACGTATGTTTATTGAAACACTATTTACAATAGCAAAGACATGGGACCAACCCAAATGCCCATCAATGATAGACTGGATAAAGAAACTGGGGTACATATACACTATGGGATACTATGCAGCCATGAAAAGGAATGAGATCATGTCCTTTGCAGGGATATGGATGAAGCTGGAAGCCATCATTCTCAGCAAACTAACACAGAAAACCAAACACCGCATGTTCTCACTCATAAGTGGGAGTTGAACAATGAGAACACATGGACACAGAGAGGGGAACAACACACACCAGGGCCTGTTTGGGGGTCGGCGGTGAGGGGAGGGAACTTAGAGGATGGGTGAATAGGTGCAGCAAACCACCATGGCACACGTATACCTGTGTAACAAACCTATACGTTCTGCACATGTATCCCTTTTTTTTTAAGCAAAAAAAAAGAGTAGTTATATAATTTCTTAGATGATATAAAAAAATTCAGTGCTGTAAAATAGATATTTGCTGCATCATTCAATATCAAATGTAAAGACACATAAAAAGTATAAAATACTCTAGAACTTTTTTAGGATCTTCTGTTGCAATCCATTATGATTTCTATGCATACTTGTGGCATTGCTGTATGTAACTTTTCTTTACATTCAATTTTCTAAGTAGTCTTCTTAAAGTTTGTACATGCTTTCTTTTGTCTTGTCATCTACTGGACAACCTCCCTCACCCAAACATCCACATATGAAATGTTTGTGTTTTGGAAATCTACAGTTCTAATAGCTTTATGTGTTCTACCTGGCTTATACCAGAGACTGTATCTAAAATAATAAAGATAAATAATCTTTTTCAAAATTAGCTCATTCATTACTTCTGCTATCAGTTTAACTATTTGGTTTTATATTTTATTCCTTAAAATTGTGTAACATTATTTGGTATCAATGTGCCATATGTTATTGAATTTTTGATAGTTTTTGCTAAGGAAGACATCTTCCTTCCCTTCCTTCCTTCCTTCCTTCCTTCCTTCCTTCCTTCCTTCCTTCCTCCCTTCCTTTCTTTTTTTGAGACTGAGTCTCACTCTGTTGCCCAGGCTGGAGTGCTGTGGCGCGATCTGGGCTCACTGCAACCTTCGTCTCCCGGTTCAAGGCTGAGGGCCTGCCTCAGCCTTCCGAGTAGCTGGGACTACAGGCACACGCCACCACGCCTGGCTAATTTTGTACTTTTAGTAGAGATGGGGTTTCACAATGTTGGCCAGGCTGGACTTAAACTCCTGACCTCAAGTGATCCACCCACCTTGGCCTCTCAGAGTGCTGGGATTACAGGCAGGAGCCATCACGCCCCACTGGAAGACAATTTTCATCACTGCACTAGTAGTTTCCTGGATAATCTTCTCCCTAGATGTTGCCTTGTCAAAGCTGAGTCATGTATATTATGTGCACATGATATTATTTCTCATTATCATAGCATCTTTATCACTTAATATATTATATATATTTCAAATCTTTGAATTCTTAACACTATTGAAGTGCATTTACCCTCTGTTTATTAGTATTATGTGATAAGTACTGCCAACCCGTTCTCACATCTTTATTCTTCAGCTGATACTTTTTTTCATCCCTAAAGAATTTGCAATAGAGAGAAAACACATAAACCATTAAGGTAGAATAATAAGGGGCGTGGTCAGTTTATCATTAGTAAGAATTTATGAATAAGTAATTTCTGAAAACTTCCTACCTGTACTGATAGTAGTTAAATAAGATGAAAAGTTAAAATTCTTATGTATACATTTTGTAGACAAATTTCAAATAGAATGTTCTATGGACAAAAATTCAAATTACATAGACAAGTACCTGGATAGGGAAAAGAAAATCTAGTTTAATGTTTTCTTTTTCTCTTCCACTTTTTTCTCAAGTTATGTCTGACATAAATACTGAAATTAAATTCACATCCTAATTTAGCATTTTTTACCTCCCAATTCTATCTTCTCCAAAAATATATTCAGTAGTCTAATTGATTGTCTTTGATTTCCTTCCATGTTTTCTGATTCTGAAATTAATTTTAAAAATTCCTTTGTAGTATCTGAGCAAAAAATCAATAGTATTTTATCTCAGAACTTACAAGTACATAACATACAAAAAATATAATTAACAAACTGCTAAATATTATCAAGCATTAATATTTTTATTAACAGGATATGCACAACAAGAAATTTCCATTATAGAATTAGCCAGATCACGAAGTGGTAATCTCTAATTAATGTGCATGTAATTCATTTTGTGGATTATTTGAGTGTATGTCATTTGATGGTGATCAATCTAATAATGAAAGTTCTTGTAGATTTAAATGAGGAATTCAGGAATACCTTTTGGGTGCAGCGAACACAGCAGATAATGTGAAATGCGGTATGAAATATTAATTAGCCAGAGCTCTAATAACAATAGGGATTTAAAAAAAATTTTAAAACTCACCTACCATTAGATAAAGTGATTTCTTGTTTAGAAGTAAAAGTTATTTTCAGATGATGTTAGACATGTTGATTTTGAATACTGACTCATTTTTCCTTTGTAAATGGACGCCGAAAAAAATATAGTAAACGTCTTAAAACAAGACACTTTACTGCCATCTGCTGGGAAGTTGTAAGAAACATACAAATCATCAATCTTTCTAATAAACAAAATAAAAATAAACATATAAAAATTATCAGAATAATAAAATGTCTCTGACGTGAACGGCTCCTTGTTGAATGAGGAGTGCCCGTGCAGTGCCCAACGTAGATCATCATGCCTAGATTTTACTACAGCTGCTTTCAATTCTCTGTCAGAGAAGAGAAATTCCAATTGGAAAAGCATTCTTGAGGTCCAGTCTGGTGTTGCTCATTCATACTGTTGGTAGAAAACGGGGAAGGGGCCACAGTCTATAATTCAACTTCTACAGAAGGCTACCTACTCTTGTGAGTCAGACTGGGAGCTGGAGACCTTCGTCACTTGCCCCAGGACACAGGGCAGAATCTTCTCAAGGCTAAATCCATTGACTCTGCAGAAAGTGGGAAAAGGGGAGAAGTTAAACCCAGGCAAACTTTTTAAGGGAAAAAAGACTTGTCCCTTAAATTAGGGAGCTTTCAGATGAGCCAGGAGGATCCCTAAACAAAAGAACTTTAAATGGAGGTAGGGGAGGGAGCTTTACGTATTTTGATTATAATTCTTCAGTGCAAACTCACAACTTCTTACTAGAAAGGGTGACATGAGCTCTGGCATGCTTTGCTTAGAAACAATGGTCAAGAATCCATTACTATTTTCTATTCCCAGAAGACAAATTCTCAGATGGAAAGGTGGTAAGATGTTACCCTTATACAACCTCAGATACTTGAAGTAAATCTTAAATGAGTCTGTATTTCTTGTGATGCAAATAGCAAAACTTGATATTAAACAAATAACTAATGCAGGGCTGAAGGTATTCCATTACCTGGCCCACAAGAGGCACTATCCCAAAGTGCTAAGTGAGCAATGATGATGTAGAATTAGGCAAACCAGAGAAGACTTCCAGGAGGAGGTGCTAGATCTTGACAAAGGGGCAGAATTGAGTCAGATCTCGACAAAGGGGCAGAACATTAGCAGGCACAGATAGCGAGGAAAGGCTGCCCAGGTGTATATAGCCCTATGAAAAGCAAGACTCATAAAGTGGACAAAGAACTCGAACCATCAAGTGGACACTGGAGACAGGAGAATGTCAGGACAGCATGGTGACAGTGTATAGTGAGGAAGCTGAGATGTGGCAGGGGCCACGGTTTTGATACTGTGCATGGAAGCCAATTTGCAAAGGAGAATAATGATTGAATGGGAGAGGAGGGAAGGAAAACTAGAGAGAAGGAAGTTAGTTAAGCTACTCTCTCTCTTAACTTTTCACTAAAGTAATATGTATCTGTATATATTTCAAAGTGCACATAAATATATATAGCTTGATGAATAACTGATTTATTTACTTCTAACAGCATAGATTAATTTTCAGACCTACTTTTTTGAAAAGGAGTTCTAAAAGACGGTAAAAGGAGAGAAATGGGATGGTAGCTTGAGTGGAAGCATCAATGGAAAGGAATTTTTAGGGCTGGGCTTGGTGGCTCACATCTGTAATCCCAGCACTTTGGGAGGCCGAGTCGATTGCACTCCAGTCACCCAGGCTGGAGTGCAATGGCGCGATCTTGGCTCACTGCAACCTCTGCCTCCCAGGTTCAAGCGATTCTCCTGCCTCAGCCTCCCAAGGAGCTGGGATTACAGGCGCCCACCACCACGCCCAGCTAATTTTTGTATTTTTTAGTAGAGACAGGATTTCGCCATGTTGGCCAGGCTGGTCTTGAATTCCTGACCTTGTGATCCACCTGCCTCGGCCTCTCAAAGTGCTGAGATTGCAGGCATGAGCCACTGCGCCCAGCCCATAGACAGTTGTGAGCATGAACACTGAGCCAGACACACTCCCTAAGGTGTTATATGGCAATCATTTACTCCCCATAATAATGAGAAAGGCAATATTTATACGCCCCTTTTACAGATAAAGAAATTAGCTATGGGACTTATGGAAGTTAACTTTTTGATGTTTCAGTTCCTTATCTATAAAATGCTAGCTTTTAGAACATTGATAAGATTCATAGAGCCCATTCATTAGTTCAGCAAATTTTACTGAGCCCCTACTATGTGCCAGGCACTATTCTAGGCACTGGAGAAAGAGCAGGAAAAATGTTGTATTAGAAATACATTATATATATATATATATGGCTGGTGCAAAGGTAATTGCAGTTTCAGACCATGAATTTGAAATCATTATAACTAGGCTCAAACTCATCTTTATTCGTAAAAAATAGGAACCATTACAATCAACACATTTTTGCCAATGAGAAATAAGTTTGTTTATTGCTGTAGTGTAAAAATCCATACTTCAAGATTTGAACGCTTGGAAAGCATTTTCTGCATCCTGCTGGTTGTGGAAGAGTTTTCCTTGCAAAAAGTTGTGGAGATGTTTGAAGAAGTGGTAGTCAGTTGACGCGAGGTCAGGTGAACACGGCAGATAAGGCCAAACTTTGTAGCCCAATTCCTTCAACTTTTGTTTGAAGTGTTGGTTGTGCGACATACGGTTGGGCGTTGTCGTGGAGAGGAATTGGGCTCTTTCTGTTGACCAGCGCCGGCTGCAGGCATTGCAGTTTTTGGTGCATCTCATCGATTTGCTGAGCATACTTCTCAGATGTAATGGTTTCGCTGGGATTCAGAAAGCTATAGTGGATCAGACCAGCAGCAGCCCACCAAACAGTGACCATGACCTTTTTTTTTTTGGTGCAAGTTTGGCTTTGGGAAGTACTTTGGAGCTTCTTCTGGGTCCAGTCACTGAGGTGGTCATCGCCAGTTGTCGTATAAAATCGACTTTTCGTCGCACTTCACAATCCAATTGAGAAATGGTTCGTTGCTGTTGCATAGAATAAGAGAAGACGACACTTCAAAACGATGATTTTTTTTTTAAACTTTCACTCCACTCATGAGGCACCCACTTATCGAGCTTTTTCATCTTTCCAATTTGCTTTCAGTGCCGAACAACAGTAGAATGGTTGACGCTGAGTTTTTCGACAACTTCTCATGTAGTTCTAAGAGGATGAGCTTCAATGATTGCTCTCAGTTGGTCGTTGCCAACTTCCGACGGCTGGCCACTACACTCCTCATCTTCAAGGCTCTTGTCTCCTTTGCAAAACTTCTTGCACCACCACCGCACTGTATGTTTGTTAGCAGTTTCTGGGCCAAATGCATTGCTGATGTTGCGAGTCGTCTCTGCTGTCTTACAACCCATTTTGAACTCAAATAAGAAAATCACTCGAATTTGCTTTTTGTCTAACATTATTTCCATAGTCTAAAATAAACATAAAATAAACTAGCAAAAAAAATAAAGCGAGAAATGCCCATTAAAATGATGTATAAGGTAACCACATTTATTTACGTTCCTAAACGTAAATAACTTAAGAATTATGTTCTTAATTTTATCTTTTCTTGCCTTATGTTTTATTCCAATATCAAACGGAAAATTCTAACAATGCAAAAACAGCAATTACTTTTGTACCAACCTAATATCTATATATATACACATAAACAATTTGTTATATAATTTGATTTTTTTTTTTTTTTTTTTGAGACAGAGTCTTGCCCTGTCACGCAGGCGGGAGTGCAGTGGTGCGATCTCCACTCACTGCAACCTCTGCCTCCCGAGTTCAAGAGATTCTCCTGCCTCAGCCTCCTGAGTAGCTGTGATTACAGGCATGCACCACTATGTCTGGGTAATTTTTGTATTTTTAGTAAAGATGGAGTTTTGCCATGCTCGCCAGGCTGGTTTCAAACTCCTGACCTCAGGTGATCCACCTGCCTCGGCCTCCCAAAGTGCTGGGATTATAGGCGTGAGCCACAGCGCCCAGACTAATTTGATTTTTAAAAAACCCAAATAAAAGCTTCATATTTATTTCTGCAAAATTCTCTCTACTGGATTACACATGTCAATTACAGCCTAAACTTCAGTTGAAAAGCTAGAAGCTTCAGAGATTCCCCCAGGGGCCATGGAGGATGGGCTGTGGAGAGTCCCTGATTTCCTCTGCTCTTCCAGAGAAGAGCCACCTGCTAGTCTTCTCCCTCTGAAAGAGAGATTAGGCTTCCATGGCAGTGGCAGAAGGTAGAGGGGGCACAAGAGATAATATCCTGAACACCTCTATCTCTAACTTCCTACATTGTCCTCTCTGATCCTCATACAGCCAGGAGTGGTGAGTCAAGCAGGTGCTATTGTGCCTGATTCACAAGTGAAGGTACTGAGTTATAACGAGGTGAAGGGTCAAGTTCTAGGCACTTCTCAAACTGTAATGTACATGAGGATCACCTGGGGATCTTGTTAAAATGCACGTTCTGTTTCAGTGGGTTGGGTGTGGGGCCTAAGATTCTGTATTACTAAGAAGCTCTCAGGTGATGCTGGAGACCACGAGCCTCTCTGTGAAACAGCAGGTGAGGTGCTTTAGGGCCAGTTCTCTGCATAGAGGTGGGAGTTGCAATCACATTGCCCCTAGCTCCTCCTGCCACTAAATTTGGCCACTTCTATTTGGAAGTTGGGAGAGGATTATCCTATTGCAGTCCTGTGTCTAGAGGGGAAGGTGACTCATGTGCCCTGCTCCTTCCCCAGGCAGAACTCAGAATTCCTTGTGTCTTGTCTGCTCCTCGCCTGAGCTTTTTGGCTCTTTCTTTTTCTAAATTTAAATAATCACAATAACAAATACAATAGCAGGAAAATAGCAATGACTCCTTTTGGAGTCCAGTATACCTGGGATCACCTGATTTTAAGTTGGGCTCAGGTGAGGCAACTTGTTATAACGGAAAGCTTTTAGCTTCCAGAGTTAGACACCTGGGTCCAAATCCTGGTTCTGCCCCTTACAAAATATAAATAGAAGGAAAATGTACTTAAATTTCTTGGCTGGGTGCGGTGCCTCATGCCTGTAAGCCCAGCACATTAGGAGGCTGAGGCTGGCGGATCATTTGAAGCCAGGAGTTCACGACCAGCCTGTCCAACATAGCAAAACCCTGTCTCTACTAAAAATACAAAAATTAGCTGGGCGTGGTGGTGCATGCCTGTAGTCCCAGCCACTCGGGAGACTGAGGCATGAGAACACTTGAGCCTGGTGGGTGGAGGTTGCAGTGACCTGAGATCGCGCCACTGCACTCCAGCCTGGGTGACAGAGCGAGACTTTGTCTCTAAATAAATAACGAAATAAATACTAAATTGGCCTCAGCTAAAGTGGCAGACTTCCATCCTGACCCTTACTCTGCCCAATAACCCTACCGGAGGGCAGCCCATTTCAGGTTACCCTGCAATATTACCAGAATTCTCAGAAATAACACGCAGAATGCTCAGTCTGCAATTCCAAGTTATTCCAAAGCTAAATCAGTCTGATGTTCTGGGAAGAGAAGCTGAAAGCCCAGCACTTAGGGGAACTTTGGCCTCCAGGGCATCCCTACAGGTTGTACTCACTGATGGGTGGCATGGTGTGGGGCATGATGGGAACTCAGTTGGGTCTGAGGACAGAACCTCGCTATACCTTGATGTTAAGATAGCCAGAGCAGAACACCACCAGCCAACATATGATGCCAAACCTCCTTTCCCAGGCAGCCCACACCAACCTCTTCCAGAAGTCGATGTTTCCTATGGAGAACGGATTAAATAAGAATCTCCTTGAATTCATCAGAGAGCCCTGAACTTTGATGTCCTGTTGGTCCTGATCTTGACTCCACCTCTCTCCTTGAGGGAACTGGTGTTCTATGGCTAGGACAGACTCGAATCTGAGACTGGGCACATCTGGGGCTCCAATCCACATGAAGTGAGAGAATACTGGATAAAAAGTGAGTATAAATTGCCATGTCCAAAACAAAATCAAAGCCAGACTTTCTGGGGTGGAAAGTGCAGGAGAAACTTGTAAAGGGGAGGCTAAACCTAGAACTGACCCTCATATTCGTAGATTTGCCTTTGTGTTTTCTCATTGGTTTTCCTGCCACCATTTTGGCCACACAGGGGCACTGCTTACCCTTGCTATTCTCTTAACTCCTTCTAAGGAGTCTGCCTCAAGACTGGAAAGTTCGAATAGGACCTTAGCAAATGCCGAGATGACATGTAAACTCAAAGCAACATGGGTTATAAGCATGGCCACGAAGATGCAGAGATCACAGGGTCCAGAGAATAGGTGAAGCTTGCTTTAAGACTCTTGTAGTCCATATGAAGATTCTGCTGCTTCAATCAAATCCAAAAGTGTAAAAGAGCCCAGCAGACAGTGATTAAGGGACCAGACCCTGGAGCCAGACAGTGTGTGAGGGTTCATGCCCCAGCTCGGATAGTTGTGTGACCCTCGGCAAACACGTAATCTCTGGTGACCTCAATTCCTCATCGCAAGGGTGATACAAATGCGTACAGGATGAGGTTGTTATAGAGATTGAGTTCATCTATGTAAAGCACTCACAAGTCTTCATCTTACAGCAGGTGCTAAGTAAGCTATTTTATTATTATTATTACTAAGGACATGCTAGGGGAGAGAAGAGATGGAGCACCCCTGTAGATATGCAAGGAATGAGGTAAGAAAGGAGGACGCAGAGGAATGAAGGGAGAGTGAAAAATTAAATATGGGGTGGGGGCGGGGCGGGGCAGAGAAACCCTTCCGGTAAGTGAGACAGGCAGGGAAAGAGACAATGTGCCCTTCGCCCCCAGCAAGAGCTCCACACTTTAGAGAGCTTGGCTCTAGCTCTGCTGGGGACCCCCACCTTCCCAATGGATGGTAAATCCTGAGGGCCCAGGGCTGTGCTCTCTCAGCCTGTGTCCCTCCTGCTGGCTGCTAAAGACTCTGGAATTCTCTGTCCAGACGCTGCCGGGAGCTGTCCTCTTCTGGTCACATCCTCCCAAGGGTGGACAGACCCCCAGGAGAGCCCACCCTTAGGGTGTGATGTGGACAGAGCTTTAACGCGGGGGCCCAGGTGTGTCTGTGCGTTTTGGAAGCCATCATAATGCTGCATGGGGCTGGCAACTGGAGACAGTGGGGCGGGAGCTGGGGGTCCCTGTGGAAGGGAGGGGTCTCCGCGTCGGAGGAGGACGGCCTTCCCCTCCCTTTGAGGTCATGCCTGATAACCGCTCCGCGCTAACCACAGGGCCGTGCTCCTCCCCGGGCAATGTCCCAGTCTAGGTCGGGTCCCCAGAGCTCCCCAGTTAACCCAGTTGCGCCGCTGAAAGGGCCAGACCTCAATTCCTCTTGGTGGAACTCGGGAACAAGAAGGGAAATGAATGCAGAGAAAACCAAGATCCCGGTAATCTGATTTCCAAAGAGCCGTTCTGTCGCTGCGGCTTGGGGTTCCGCCCAGGTGTCCGCGGCTCCAGGTATGAGGGCCGCCCCCTGCCCCCGCCTTGGGAGGCGCTGGGACCGGGCTCCGGCCCGCCTGCCCCGCTGACAGGGACGGGAGGCTTTCGACGCCTGGCTCTTTGGATGCGCGGTATGGGGAGCCCCTGGCTGCCGCCCTGGGCTGCAGGGTCACCGCAAGCCGAGCTGGGGCGCCGAGGGGGAGGCACCAACGCCCCGCTTTCGGGACATCGCCGGCCACTTCGTCCCGCGCGAAGGCGAGGAAAGGAGGAGGGACAGGAGGGCGCGGTGGAGGCAGTGAAGAGGGGCCTGGCTTGATGCCTTCGGGGAGGCCCGGGAGAGGGGTGGTGACATTAGGTGATGCCCGGGGGACTGGGACCCAAGCCCGGGCTCAGAATTCTCTCCTGCCCCGCTGCGGGGCTCCAGGCTGGCTTTTGAGGCGCCTCCTGGGGACCTCGCGGGATCCCAGGGCCGCGTTTCGTCCAGCGGCTGCTCAGGAATGGGGTCCTCCAACCGGGAGAGGAGAATAAGATCCAGCGAGAGGAGAACAAGATCCAGCGAGAGGAGAACAAGATCCAGAGCAGCAAGGGAGGCCCCTTCCCAAATGCAACGCAGAGTGGGCTCTGCACAGAGTCAGACTGATCATGGATTTGACGCTATCTTAAAATGAACATATTACCCACACTAATAGAAGACCATGTTTTACTTGGCTACATTTACCCAGTAAGAGCCGTACAGTTTAGTTGAAAGATAGTGGAATATGTAGCTAATAGTCCAGGATTTGGGTTTTAGCACCTTTTCTTATAACATATGTGCAGTTTAAGTCTGCGAGCCTTGTTTTGACGATGATGATGAGGATTAATAATAGTTATTAATAATAGTATATAGCAGCTCCTTTTATTGAGCACTTTCTGTGGACCAAGCTCTGTGTTAAGCATTTTACAAACACGAATTTTTTCACTGAACTCTTAAAATTTCCCTGTAAGATTTATTCAGGGACTTTTAGCTTTTTTTTAAAAAAAGTCATCTTTTCATCATGCAATATATATCATACACCATTATATATGCATATATACATATGTTTGGTTGGTATTTCATGATGATTGTGGAGACCCCACAACTTAGAGCTCAGCTTCCCGTTGTCTCACTTGGGGAGGCAGCAAGGTGCAACAGAAAGAACTTTAGAGTCAGACAGACCCAGTCAATCAGCCCCTCTGAGATTGTTTCAACACCTATAAAGCATGTTGAATGTGGCTCCAATGTGAATTGGGGAACTTTCAAAAAAATTTTCTCTTAACAGACTGGGGCCTGGCATCAAGGCTGCTTTGGTTAATATTCCTTCCCCTCCATCCTTTATACTGGACATGGGTACAGTCGCCATAATCCTGAACCCCCTGTCTAAAGACCTTAGGAGGGATTATTTTTCTTAAAATGATCTAGAAGCCTGCAATGCAGGGTGTCAATTTCTTCTGGGGAAGCCTCTTGTCTTCAAGATAAAATGATATCTAGTTCACTGAGGAACAGTTTAAAGATACTTTAAAATAAAGCAAAGAAGTTCTAATAATATTAGCAGTATGAAGATAAGTTAGAGCAATAAAGACCTTATTTGGAAGTACCAGCGTAGAAAACAAAGTCTCCGAGGAAGGGACTAGACATAAAGATGCAATCACAAGGCTTGAAGAATCAACCAAATGCAAGTAGAAAATCAGCAGATTAAAAACACAGGAAAAGAGAGAGAAGAAGATACTAGGAGAAAGAGATTGGAAATAGCTCAACGTTTGACAAGGTCTTTTGTAAAACACTAAGAGGAGAAAGAGTCCTGAATGAAGCTAACCAGAGCTGGAGAAGCTTAAAGCTGGATTTTCTTTTGTTCAGAAAATATAAGCTTGACTTCGAAAAGACAGATGGTGGGTGTCTCTCAGAGACGATCTCTAACAGAGCTTGAATCTGATGAAGAATACCTGATATGGAAAGTGAGCAATGAGGTTTTTGGTGGGCGTGAGTCGAAAGAGCAAATACAAAAGCAAGAACCTTGCCGGGTTCTCTTTCCCCACGCGAGTGCCCAAGCTTTGATTCAAATTAATCTTGGCATTTCAACAACACTTAGAGGTATTTTATGAGCCAGAGCAAAAAGGGAGGGATCTGAGAAAAAAGATAATTTGGGGAAGAAAAGAGCAGATGCTCATGACAAATGTTGGTGAGGATGTGAAGAAATTGGAACCCTTATACATTACTGATCAGACTGTAAAATGGTGCAACCATTTGGAAAACAGATTCTTGGTGTCTTGGAAAGTTAAATATTGAGTTGCTATATGATCCAGCAATTTTACTCCTAGGTATATACCCAAGATAATTAAAAACATATGTCCACACAAAAACTTGCATAAATATATGCGAGTTTTTAATAATATTTATAGCAGCTCTGTTCCTAATAATCAAAAGGTAGAAATAACCTAAATGTCCATTAACGAATGAGTGGATAAACAAAATGTGGTATATCTATACAATGAAATATTATTTGGCAATAAAAATGAATGAAGTACTGAATATGCTACAACAGGAATAAACCTTGAAAACATGCTAAGTAAAACAAGTCAGACACAAAAGGCCACCTATTGTATGATTCCATTTATACGAAGAATCCAGAATAGGCAAATCTAGAGAGACAAAAAGTAGTAAAATATACGTCTAGGCCATGGCAAGGGCTGAAGCAAACCTCGTTTTGTTTGTAACTCAGATACTCTTTGGGAGAGGCTTTGGGTAAGATAAGGTCTGAAGACAAGAGCAGCCTCTGGGGACCGAGCTGTTCCCTGGGACATGGCAGTTACAATGACTCTTCTCAAGATTTGATCCAATTCATCTTAGCCTTCGAAGGGAGGAATGGGTGTGTTAAACATTCGTAACATTTTTAGTTCGTGTTCTTTTTCATCAAAGCTTACTTCCAGAAGGAGGGAGAAGTCAGCACACAGGCAGGTCATCTCAGTTTTTGATAGTTTCTAGAACTCTGCCCACTCAGGGATGGACATGTCATCTGCGTACTCATTGTTCATGCTACTCCAGCACCCACACATATAATTTCCACGAGAGCTGAGACTTTGTCCATTTTGTTCACAGCTCTATACAGAACAGTGACTGGCATGTAGGAGGTACTCAACATTTATTTTTAAACTGAGAGGTTGATTATATAGGCCCATTTTGTTATTCCCAAAAGACACACTTTGTTTTGCTTGCAGATTTATTTTTGTAATTGTATCTTCAAGTATACAGTAAAGGTCTTAAATTGTGAAAGAGTCATGGGTACTATTGTGACTATCAAGATGTGAAGGGTTGAGGCCTGGGCTGGGATTTGGATCCTGTGGAATGAGAACATCCAGCTGTGGGAATCCATCTGAGGCTGTTGGCCAGCAGCCCAGAGCCACAATTTCAAAATAAAGAAGGAACACAAGAAAGACTCTTATGTCTTTGTATAACTATTTGCTGTTACCAATCAGATTAGAATTAGTGCTCAAAGGTAAAGATAAGTGAATCTAAACAAAATTGACAGTCCTTTAGCAAGACTAAAAAAAAAAAAGAGAAGATCCAAATAAATCAGAAATGAAAAAGGAGACATTACAACTGATACTGCAGAAATTCAAAGGATCATTAGTGGCTACTATGAGCAACTATATGCCTACAAATTGGAAAATCTAAAAGAAATGACAAATTCCTAGACACATACAACCTACCAATATTGAACCAGAAAGAAATAAAAAACCTGAACTGACTAACAACAAGTAATGAGATCAAAGCTGTAATGAACTCTCCCAGTAAAGAAAAGCCTGGGACTCAGTGGCTTCACTGCTGAATTCTACCAAACATTTAAAGAAGAACTGATACCAGCCAGGTATGGTGGTTCATGACTGTAATCCCAGCACTTTGGAAAGCAGAGGAAGGTGGATCACTTAAGGGCAGAAGTTCAAGACCAGCCTGGCCAACATGGTGAAATTCCATCTCTACCAAGAAAATATAAAAATTAGCCAGGTGTGGTGGCAAAATACTGCAGTCCCACTACTGGGGAGCCGGAGGTGGGAGAATTGCTTGAACCCAGAAGATGGAGGCGGAGGTTACAGTGAGCCAAGATCATGGCACTGCACACCAGCCTAATTGACAGAGTGAGACCCTGTCTCAAAAAAAAAAAAAAAAAAGAAAGAAAAAAGAACTAATACTAATCCTACTCAAACTTTTCCAAAAAATAGAGGAGAAAGGAATACTTCCAAACTTGTTCTATGAGGCCAGTATTACCCTGATACTAACACCAGAAAAAGACATATCCAAAAAAGAAAATTACAAGCCAATATCTCTGATGAATATCGATGTAAAAAATCCTCAAGAAAATACTAGCAAACCAACTTAAAAAATACATTAGAAAGATAATTCATGATGGCCAAATGGGGTTTATCCTTGGGATGCAAGGATGGTTCAACATATGCAAATCAATCAATGTGATATATCATATCAAGAGAATAAAGGATAAAAACCATATGATCACTCCATTGATGCTGAAAAAGCATTTGATAAAATTTAGCATCCTTTCGTGATAAAAACCCTCAAAACCTGGGTATAGAAGGAACATACCTCAACATAATAAATGCCATATATGATGAACCCACTGCTAATATCATACTGAATGGGGAAAAACTGAAAGTCTTTAAGATCAAGAACATGATAAGGGTGCCTACTTTCTTTTTTTTTTTTTTTTTTTTTTTGAGACAGAGTCTCGCTCTGTCACCCAGGCTGGAGTGCAGTGGCGCAATCTCTGCTCACTGCAAGCTCCGCCCCCCAGGTTCACGCCATTCTCCTGCCTCAGCCTCTCCGAGTAGCTGGGACTACAGGCGCCCGCCACCACGCCCGGCTAATTTTTTGTATTTTTAGTAGAGACGGGGTTTCACCGTGTTAGCCAGGATGGTCTTGATCTCCTGACCTCGTGATCCGCCCGCCTCGGCCTCCCAAAGTGCTGGGATTACAAGCGTGAGCCACCGCGCCCGGCCAAGGGTGCCTACTTTCACCGCTGCTATTCGACATAGTACTGGAAGTCCTAGTTAGAGCAATCGGACGAGAGAAACAAATAAAGGACATCCAAATTGGAACGTAAGCTGTCAAATTATCCTTCTTTGCAATGATACGATCTTACATTTGGAAAAACCTGAAGACTCCACAAAAAACTATTAGAACTGATAAACAAATTCAGTAAAGTAGCAGGATATAAAATCAACATACAAAAATCAGTAGCATGCCTATATGCCAACAGTGAACAATCTGAAAAAGAAATTTAAAAAGTAGTCCCATTACAATAGCCACACATAAAACTAAATACCTAGGAATTAACCAAACAAGTGAAAGATCTCTGTAATGAAAACCATGAAGCATTGATGAAAGAAATTGAAGAATACCCCCAAAATGGAAAGATATTCCATGTTAATGGATTGGAAGAATCAATATCATTAAAATGTCCATGCTGCCAAAAGCAATCTATAGATTCAATGCAATCCCTATTAAAATACCAACGACATTCTTCACTGAAATAAAAACAAAAAATCCTAAAGTTTATATGGAACCACAAAATACCCAGAATGCCAAAGCTGTTCTGAGATAAAGAACAAAACTGGAGGAATCACATTACCTGACTTCATATTATACTGCAGAGCTATAGTAACCAAAACAACATGGTACTGGCATAAAAACAGACACATAGACCAATCGAATAGAATAGAGAGCCCAGAAACAAATCCACACACCTACATTGAACTCATTTTTGACAAAGGCCCCAAGAACATACACTGGGGAAAAGACACTCTTTTCAGTGAATGGTGCTGGGAAAGCTGGATATCCATAGGCAGAAGACTGAAACTAGACCCATTTCTCCTGCCATATACAAAAATCAAATCAAAATAGATTAAAGACTTAAATCTAAGACCTGAAACTATGAAACTACTATAAGAAAACATTGGGGAAAATCTCCAAGACATTGGTCTGGGCAAAAATTTCCTGAGCAATACCCCACAAGCACAGACAACCAATGCAAAAATGGACAAATGGGATCACGTCAAGTTAAAAACCTTCTGCACAGCAAGAAAACAATTAAAGTGAAGAGACAACCCACAGAATGGGAGAAAATATTTGCAAACTACCCATCTGACAAGGGATTAATAACCAGAATATATAAGAAGCTCAAACAACTCTGGAGAAAAAAAATCTAATAATCTGATCAAAAATGGGCAAAAGATGTGAATAGACATTTCTCAAAAAAAGACATACAAATGGCAGACAGGCATATGAAAACGTGCTCAACATCATTGATCATCAGAGAAATGCAAATCAAAACTACAACGAGATGTTATCTCACCCCAGTTAAAATGGCTTTTATACAAAAGACGGACAATAACAAATGCTGGTGAGGATGTGGAGAAAAGGGAACCCCTGTATACTGTTGGTGGGAATGTAAATTAGTACAATCACTATGGAGAACAGTTTGGAGCTTCCTCAAAAAAACTAAAAATAGAGCTACCATATGATTCATCAATCCCACTGCTAGGTATATACCCCAAAGAAAGGAAATCAATATATTGAAGAGATATCTGCATTGTCATGTTTGTTGTTGCACTGTTCACAGTAGCCAAGATTTGGAAGCAACCTAAGTGTCCATCAACAGATGAATGGATAAAGAAAATGTGGTACATATACATAACGGAGTACTATTCAGCCATAAAAAAGAATGAGATCCAGTCATTTGCAACAACATGGATGGAATTGGAGATGATTATGTTAAGTGAAATAAAAAAGGCACAGAAAAACAAACATCACATGTTCTCACTTATTTGTGAGATCTAAAAATAAAAAAACAATTGAACTCATGGAGATAGAAAGTAGAAGGATAATTACCAGAGGCTAGGAAGGATAGTGAGGGTGTGAAGGGTAGGTAGGGATGGTTAATGGGTACAAAAAATAGTTTAAAAGAATGAATAAAAGCTAGTATTTGATAGCACAACAGGGTGACTAGACTCAATAATAATTTAATTGTACATTTAAAAATAACTGAAAGAGCATAATAGGACTGTTCGTAACACAAAGGATAAATGCTTGTGGGGATGGATACCCCATTCTCTATGATATGATTGTTACTCATTGCATGCCTGTATCAAAACATCTCTTGACCTTGTAAATACATATATGGGGTGACACCTATAATGTATCCACAAAAATTAAAAAATAAAAATAAGGGGAAGGTAGGGCGGCCATCATGATGGTCAAGCAGTGACGGGTTGGGGCCAGGGTGACAGTTGGCAGTTGGAATGAGGGAACTGTGAGGAATATGAGAAGGTTGGAAGTCACCCCTGACCAGAGGGGGTGGGATATGAGAGACGGAGGTCAGGTGGCATGAGGCAAGGGAAGAATTTCAGAGGCAGGAAGAAAGTACACATCATAGCACCCTGAGCAGAAACAGAAATGGGAAGGGAATATGATCTGAGAGAGAGTTTCATCTGCCTTTACAATGCCCGAGGCAGAGATTGGCACACGAGGACAGGGTCTTGTCTTCTGGTGGCTTATGATCTAATACAGGACACAACAAGCTCACAAGAAACTGCCTCATAGGGCTGAGTGAAAATCGCTGACAGAGCACAGAATCACAGTCCTCAAAGACAGAGGAAGGAGCTTGACGTAAGTTTGGGCTCTCTGGTCCTGAGATGAAAGCAGGGCGTCAGGAGGAGGTGGCCAGTAAGTCTGGGGAGTTTAGGGCAAACTCAGAAGGGCGAAGTGAGTTGGGCACTGAGATTTATGAAATAAACACACCAAGTTGTGTGAATAAATGATCAGGGAAAGAGAGAGTTGCTTGAGGAGGAAAGAGAAGCCAAAGACCCTGGATCACTCAGAGAACTAGAGACAGCATGGGGGCTGGCGCCAAACTGCCAGGATTTGTTCTGCCCCTTGTTTCTTGTATGTTCCTGGGTCATTATTACCTTCCCTGTGCCTTAATACCTCCATCTGTTAAGTGGGTACTATTATAGTATCTACAGCAAAAGCTACATAAATTGACAAAGTAAAATGGCGGGATGTTGCTTGGTTCATAGTAAGGGTTCCATCGATGTTAGCCAGCCTCAGTGCATTAAGAGGGACAAAAGAGAGGCTGTAAGCCACACTGAGCTAGTGCAGCGTCACTGAAGTTCTAGTGGGGAGAGGGCTTTAAGAAGCAGAATGGGGTCAGGATGACCATGGGGAGCACATAGTGTGCACATGAATGCATTATTTCATTAATTCTATGCAACCCTGTGCAAGGGACTACTATCTGCCCAAGTTTACGGATGAGGAAACCGAGGCTCATAAACAGAAAGTGACCGGCACCAGGTGGCTTAGCTAGACACATGCGCAGCTGGAATTTGAATCTACAACTGTACAGTCCTACAACCCATGCACCCACGCTGCCCTTTAGGAGCCACCCAGCAGCATGAGGGGAAGGAACAGGCTGGCCCTGGCAGTGTGGGGCTGCAGCCAGGTGTGCAGTTCAAGTGGGCAGAGAAGAAACGATGTGGCAGATGTGGGTCACTCATCTTGAGACCTCTGGTCAAGAATGAGGGGCCAGGCATGGTGGCTCAAGCCTGTAATCCCAGCACGTTGGGAAGCCGAGGTGGGTGGATTACCTGAGGTCGGGAGTTCGAGACCAGCCTGACCAACATGGAGAAAAACCCATCTCTACTAAAAATACAAAATTAGCCAGGCGTGGTGGCGCATGCCTGTAATCCCAGCTACTCGGGAGGCCGAGGCAGGAGAATCACTTGAACCCGGGAGGCGGAGGTTGCGGTGAGCCAAGATCACGCCATTGCACTCCAGCCTGGGCAACAAGAGCGAGACTCCGTCTCAAAAAAAAAAAGTAAGGAATAAGGCAACAACTTGGGGGCATGAAAGGGTCACCTAGGAGTTTTTTTCAGAGGGGCATGCAGGACATATTTTCAAGCAGGGCAGAGATGGAGAAGGAGAAAAGGCTGGGGGTATAACTGATGGAAAAACGGCCTGGGGGGAGTGAGAAGTGCTGAAATTGGGCCACATCAGAAGGAATTTGTTTTGGACAAAAGGAAGAGAATGGCTACAATGGGAGGGAGCTCATTACTTTATCAAAGGAAGTAAAGGGTGGCCACATGCCCTTGCTCACTCTGTGGGAAGAAAAGCTGAACCCCACCTTGGCACAGGTGTCTGGTGAGCTGGGAGGGCACACTCGATTGGAAACCAGAACATTTGTGTAAGGGCTGGGGGTATCTTAGAGAAAGCAAGTTGGGTCCCTGCTGGGGATCAGACCAGCCTGAGCTCCAACCATCCACACACCCACCCAGGCACTCCACAAATTGTTGGGACTAACCAGAGAGTCAAAATTACACAAAACAAGAGATGCTGTCTTTGCCGATGTGGCTCACAGGCTGTGGGAGAGACTGGCAGGTGAACTGGCAGTTAATGCGGGAATGATGCTGTAACTGGTGATGTGAATGAGGCGGTGGAAGTCCTGAGGAGGAGTCCCAGTGCAAAAGTGAGATCTAAGCTCAGGGCTGCAGGAAGGGGCAGAGAGAGGAGCGGAGGTGAGAGTGTTAGGCAGGGCAAGCGGCTTCTGCAGGCGACTGGAGGAGCAGGGCACGATACCTTCCAGGAGCTGAACGGTGTTCTCAGCCCCTGGAGCACAGACTGCGGGTGTGGACAGGTGGCAACCTGCACTTTATCCTTATGTGACTGAAGGGCCATCGATGTCTTTTGAGCAGGGAGAGGCCTGATGGGATTTGGAGAGCTGCCTCAAATGCGTCAGTTTGTCCTGAGCCAAGATCGTGCCATTGCACTCCAGCCTGGGTGACAGAACGAGACTCCGTCTCAAAAAAATTTTTTTTTCATTTTCAATTATTCATTGCTAGTATCTAAAAGTATAATCAATTTTTGTATAGCGATCTTGTATTTTGTGACTTAGCTAAATTTACTTAATAGTCCAGGAGATTTTTTAAAAAGATTCCTTATGATTTTCTATAAATATGACCATGTCATTCAGCAAATAAAATTTGGTTCCTTCTTTTCCTATCTATATGCCATTTTGCACTTGCTGAGACCTCCAACACAATGTTAAATAAAACTAGTGAGAACAGACACCCTCCCCTTGTTTCCATTATTAAGGAAAAGGTATTCAGTTATTCAGTATTCAGAAAGTACTCAGTATTCAGTGTATGTATATACGTATATTTAGTGTGTATATGTATGTATCCAGTAAATTTTATATACATAATATATAGTATATCTAAATATAGAATATCATACCATTAAGTATGATGCTGTAGGTTTTTCATACATGCCCCTGATAAGGAAAAGGCTGAGGAAGTTCCCTTAAATTCCAAGTCTGCTGAGTTTTGTTTTTTTTTTTGAGACGGAGTCTTGCTCTGTCACCCAGGCTGGAGTGCAGTGGCGCGATCTCGGCTCACTGCAAGCTCCGCCTCCCGGGTTCACGCCATTCTCCTGCCTCAGCCTCTCCGGGTAGCTGGGACTACAGGCGCCCGCCACCACGCCCGGCTGATTTTTTGTATTTTCAGTAGAGACAGGGTTTCACCGTGGTCTCAATCTCCTGACCTCGTGATCTGCCCGCCTCGGCCTCCCAAAGTGCTGGGATTACAGGCGTGAGCCACCGCGCCCGGCCGAGATTTTTTTTATCATTAATGGGTATTAAATTTTGTCAAATATTTTTCTGTATATATTTAGATTATTATATGGTTTTTCTTTTTTAAAAAAGTATAATGAATTACATTGATTGATTTTTGAATATTAAGCCAACCTTGGATTCCTGGAATTAATTCTAGTTGACCATGATGTATTTGTGTGTGTGTGTGTGTGTGTGAGAGATATATATCTATATATCTATAGATATATATATTTAGTGTGTGTGTATATATGTATATTTAGTGTGCATATGTATACACAGTACATTTTATGTACATAATATATCTAAATAATATATACATGTTATATATACACATACATACATACATAGTCTTCAATTTGCATTGTTCCAATATGTACAAATTTCAGTCACCATGGCTTAAATAAATAACACGAGGGTGACCCAAAAATACAGTTCAAATCTCAAATCTCAGTTATCGAGGCATATTAACTGTAAGTAGTTGCATAAAGAGCAAACTTCACTGCTGGCTCCTCAGTCCAAAAGTCACTGTATAAGTGACAGATGTGCATCATGATCAGTGACCAGTCATGCCACTTCTTTCAAAGCCTCTCTGATCTCTTACTGCACGTCTCTTACTCAGTTCACACCACAGACAGCAAAATATGTCGTTGTGTTGCTTCCCCGGTTTCCAGTGATAAACTCATGTGGCATTCTATAAACAGGTAATCAAAATGAAAAGTAAGAAGGGTGGAGGTGAAATGAGTCAAACATAAATGCAGTTAAAGATTAAATAGTTGACCATGGGAATGCTGATGCTGCTATCATTTGAAACTACATCTGCAGCCAGAGGAACTTAGTGAAGGCAAACTTAGTGACATAAAGGTAGAAGCGGTTATGAAAAAAAAGATGATGTCTCAGAGGAAGTGTCTGTACTTAACTTTCCCTACTTTCTCATTTCCTGTGCACTATGTTTTTCATTTGTTTTCCTGTGAAATATATAATACATACATATACCAACATAACAATGTAACGTGCTCAGTTCAAAAAATTATAAAGTGAACATCCTCCTCCCTCCTGCCCTGCAGATGTATCCATCACTCTAGAAGTTGTGTTAAATGTTTCCATGTGTTTTTTTTATTGTTTTACTACACAGGAATTCATTCCTAAAAAATGCTTATCTTCTTCTCTTGCCTCACTTTTACTTTATGCAACTATCATTTTTCATGTCTATATTATATTTTTGAGATTGTGTCTATATTGATTTATAGAACTGCAGTTCATTTCCCCTGCAGTACTGCATTGTTTTATGACTGTATTATACACAGTATGGATTAATCCCAGTCATGATGTAGAGCAACAGAATCTTTTCACAAGAAATGACATACTGTGTGGTTCCATTTATATGCTCAAGAATATGCTAAACTAATCTGTGGGAATAGAGGTCAGAACAGTGGTTCTCTTGGGTGGGGGGTGTATAGTGGAATGGGAAGGGGCACATTTGGAAATGCTGGAAATGTTCTAAATCTTGAACTGGATGGTGATGGCCCAAACATAATCATATTGAAGATTTGCAAAGAATCACATTTACATGTTTAACAAAAAAGGTTAAAAAATGAATACATGAAAATATCGAGTTTATAAACAAGTATTAATATAAGCAAATATAAACAATTATTTATAAATTATTTCTGGAGTTTATAAACCAACACCTATAGCCACTTAAGAGATATTTTCAATAAATAAATGCTGAGCTCCGAATTTTTCCCAGTTGTTGCCATTCCACTAGGCATGTTTTACGAAAAAAGTGAAGTAACACTGTGTATAGGGGTTTATAAGATTAGCTATTTAATATTTTTTAAAGATAGGCTTTCATGAGTTCAACTACATTTTTCACTGAGAAATCTAGACATGCATGAACATAGGAGAAAGTGGCTTGCCAGGCATGGAAGGCTGGGGGCTGTGTTTAAACCTGCATGCCCACGTTGCCTGATCAAAATCCTTCACAAATGGTTTCTTCATGAGAATCTGGTCTTTCATCATGGCGGTCACCTTAGTCCTAGGGGAAAAGTATAGGACTTTTTTGTCCTTCTATGTCGTGAATTCTTTGTTTAACGTCAAATTATTCTTACCGCTGAAATCTTACACCTGTTAAAACCTTACAGGTTAGGTGATAAAAAGCAAGGAATAAGATCTGAGCTGGAATTCTGGCCTGGTCTTTTACTGTCACTTAGAACCAGGCCTGGCAAAAGAGCGAGTATATGAGAAGGAATAGCTACCCACATTATCATTATTGCTTTTATTATGGCACCTGTTCTTGATGATTTTAGTTTTTTTTGCTCTAAGAACAATGTAAAGTGTTTAGAAGCCGAATAAAAAGCATTAAGAAATACAATACAAAACATCCCCAAACCTTGCCCTTTATTGGAGTAATTCTCTCCTGTCTAATGGTTCTGGGACTCCAGCTCCTCTTCTGTGCCTGCTCCAAAAGAGGAAACAGCATGCCCGCTCAGTGCTTCCTTAGGGGAAAGGACACTTTTCTCTGCTGGATTGGCTGAGCAGGTAGATGGGATCATCCCTGCCAGCTGTTTCCTCTTTACTTCAGAAGGCTCTGGTGAACCACAGAAGAGAGAGTGGACATGATGCTTTGAAAAGTGTGTATCACCTTGCAGACAGAGGCTAGCATCCATTACCTACTCTCATTTCTCCCCATCCCAACCATATAAAAATGCTGGGACCTGCCAGGATGTTTAGGAACAAATTATTACCCATCCGTTCTTAGGGAGGCCCCAGTGAAAAAGGCCCTTCCAGAAATGCATCAGGAACAAGGACTCTTCCAAAAACACTCAGTATTGGGGAACAAGGCCTCTTCTAAGAACACCCAGCATTGGGAAAACGGTGTGCCTGTGTGGTGGCCAGGTGTCAAGGAAGAAGGACAAAGGCAACCCTCTCCGGTGCCGTGTGGTATAAAATGCAGAAGAGGCTTTACTGGAGAGAATCCTATAGGAGGAGAAGTGGAGTGTGCATGAACTTCAGATCCATCCTCCCACAGAGAGGCAGGCAGAGCAGGGCAGTGCTGGGCTGGACGTGTCACAGACAACTCTGTGGTATCGCAAAGCACTCAAGACGTACAGGGTGGGTGGCGGGCTAATGCTGTGCTTCTAGAGCTTTCTCAGGTCGGGGTTTTTGGGGCTCCCCAAGAATGTCCTGCCTGGAGAAAGAGGAGAAGAGAGAGGGATGTCTCTTCACTCTGAACACCACTATCCCTTGGGGTTGTGACGCTCCCCTAAACTGTCAGATCTAGAAGAGCCCCCAATATGGAGTCCCTGCTGCTCACCAAACTTCTATTCCAAATCTTTTCTCTAGCCCTGTCCTCCTCCACAGCCCACTGTTAAGGGCAATCTTCTACTTCAGTATTCCATTCTACTCCACAAATACCTCTGGACACCTTCCCAAAGCCACTTCTTTTCTGTGTTGGGAGGATCTGGAAAGTATGATCCTAAAGTAGCCCCAGGTGCTGCCTCCCTCTGGCCCTCCAGTCTGGCTGCCCCCAGGGGTGTCTTTCTTTTCTTTTTTTTTTTTTTTTTGAGGCGGAGTCTCTCTCTGTCGCCCAGGCTGGAGTGCAGTGGCGCAATCTCGGCTCACTGCAAGCTCCGCCTCCCGGGTTCACGCCATTCTCCTGCCTCAGCCTCTCCGAGTAGCTGGGACTACAGGCGCCCGCCACCACGCCCACCTAATTTTTTGTATTTTTAGTAGAGACGGGGTTTCACCATGGTCTCGATCTCCTGACCTCGTGATCCACCCGCCTCGGCCTCCCAAAGTGCTGGGATTACAAGCGTGAGCCACCGCGCCCAGCCCCAGGGGTGTCTTTCTAAGGCACCCAGGCACCCCTCCCAGGCTCAGAAACCTCCTGTGCTTCTTCATGCATCCAGGCTGCGATCTAGAACATTCCATAAAGGGCCTTGGTTCCTCTGTCTGAGAGTCAAGGTCCGTACCCTGGTGATGTGCCTTCTTCCGTCTCCACAGTGTTAACTCCCTCTGCTCTCTGGCCCTCACCTTCCCCCACTCATACCTGTGGCCCCATGAACACCCATTACTTATCCTGATCCTCTGGTTTGAAATGTGGCCCCCACCGTTCATGGGTCATTGAAATCCAACCAATCTCCTCCTCCTGCCTCATCTCCAGGAAGCTCTCCTTGACAGGACTGTGGCTGTCCTCACTACCTCACTCTCCCCGTCCTCAGGTCTCCTGAAACGCATTGAACCTCGTGCACACGTGGTTGGGAGGTTCTCCAGTTGATTTCTGCAGGCCAGTTCTGAATTCTCCTGTCAGGAGGAGATTGAGTCAGGAGGGACTGCACCGCTCTGCGCTCAGAGGGGAGGGGAGGAGTGGTCCCTGGTGTCCTCTGATGCCCAGGCCCAGCCAAAATACGGAAGACGATGTGCTACAGAGGAGCACTGGGCCGAATGTTAGGGTCCTGGGTTCTGCTGCTGTCTTCCAAGTACCCCTAAGCCTACTGTTTCTCTCTCGGGGCCTCAGCTCCTGAAGCTGCAAAATGGAAACAGATGGGCTGGGCTGGGTGATTCCTAAAAGCCTTTACAGTTTTCACAGATTCAGTCTTCTCTGAGTGGTTTTCAACGTTGTGCATCAGACTCACCTGAGGAACTTTTAAATAATGGCGATGTCCACGCCCCACTCCCGAGGACAGAAGATGGCAATTGAAGTGAGCCCACCCACTTGCAGTTTTCTAAAAGCTCATCAGATGACTCCGACGTGCAGACTCCGCTTGCTTGGAGGAAGAGGGCCGCCGACTAGGACCTGTCTGTTTTCAGACAAAGCGATGGGCTCATGCTGCCCCCTGGTGGTCAGATTGCTCACTTCAGGCAGTTCCACATCTTAGGGTCTTGCCGTGGGGCAGGAAAAATGTACCCAATGAATAAGGATGAAAGAGAAAAAGAAAGGAAGAGAAGAACACTACCTGGCTTCTCCATGACCCAAGGATTCACAGACTCGTGAGTATTCCCCTTCCCCACTGTCCCCTATAATAAAGTTTATATTATTTATAATAAATAAAGAGACTGAGTCCTGGGGGCAGTCATATCTGCCTTTGAAACCAACCCAATAATCCCATCGACAGTTTTGGGTGTTTCTTGTTTTTTTGTTTTGGATAAACATAGAAATTGACCCTTATGACTTTAAAGCTTGAAACTTACGTCTGTTTTTATGAGAGTTTCAGAGTTTCTTTCTCCAGGAAAGGACCATCAGGCCTCTCAAAAAAAAAAAAAAAAAAGTATCAAAGATCTGAAACTCACCAGATCATTGCATCCAGACTATGAAACTCCAGTCCCCTCATTCTCAAAGAACTGAAACTCACCAGATCATTGTATCCACACAGTGAAACTCCGGGCCCCTCATTCACCCTGACTGCTTCCTGACTCTTCCCGAGTTCCTGTTTTCTCACACAGTTACATTTCTTCCTTGCTGTATAAACCCCTAATTTTAGCTGGTCAGGGAGAAGAATTTGAGACTCCTCTCCCAGGGAGATGATTTGAGGCTGACCTCCCATCTCCTCAGCTGCCGCACCCAATTAAAGCCTTCTTCTTTGGCAATAATTGTTGGGTCAGTGATTGGCTTTCGGTGCCGTGAGCAGCAGGACCTAGGCCGAACCCCTGGTGTTTCGGTAACACGTTAGGCATGAAAAAGCTCCCTCTGGATCCACAGCCTGGGTGTAAGGGGAATTCAGAAGGTGACAGGCTTGGGGGAGCTTCTGACACAGCAAAGCCAAGCAGGACACTTGAGATAATGAGATGTTAAGTACCTGGAAAAATGAGTACCCAGTGCTAGGTTTATCCCTATTCACCAGTCGCCATGACACTGGGCAAGCTCATTTCTCTGAGCCTCAGTGAGTGCTGCTCACTGTTCTGAACACCAAATGTGTCCTGCACAAAGTCTGTCAAGGGCCACAGGATTTAACTGATTCCACACTCTCCAATCTCCTGCCCATTCCACATGGAGTAGTTTCCCAAACCTGGTTGGAAGTCTGCAAAAACTGGGGAGCTCATTTCTTAAACATAATATAAGAGAATGTGTTCAAAGTATCATTTTATCATCATAATACAATCTATATAATATGTTACTTATAAGAAAAATGAATTTAAAAAGCAGGTATGTCTCATAGGCTACAGCTTAAGGACAAGATTTGGGGGAGTGGAAGTAAGGAGTAGGCTGGATAACTCTCCAGTGCACAGTGGCCTACAAGGACCACATGGAGTGTGTCTGTTTCTGTGGGTGAGACCAGGCTGGGCAGTCTCCGGCATCAGCATTAATTATGCCAAGACTCGCTCTGTCAGGCCTCGGATCAGAGGAGACTATGTATAGAATATTTGGATGACCTCACACATGGCCCAAGCTCTTTCTAACCTTCTGTGCCTCATAACACCACTGCTTAATTCCAGCATCCCTCAGATCTCACCTCAAACATCACTTTCTTGGGAAGGCCTTCCTTCACATCCCAATCGAGTCAAACATTCCAGTTCAAATGTTCTCAAAATGCTCCATTTCTCCTTCAGAGATCACAGTTTTAATTCATTTTAAGAATTGCTTTGAATCACTATCCCCCAAATGAATGTGAGACTTGGACAGAGGGGACTGCCTGTGTATCTCTAGCACCCAGCACAGCACCTGACCCCTTTGCAAAGAGCTCAATAAATTGTTGAATGAGTGAATCCCATCTTCAAGAGAAATAGCTCTTTTCTGATTGTTCCTTATTTATTTGTTATCCTAAATTTTCCTACCATTAATTCAAGTGAAAATAATTCATTTTAGTATGATCCGTATAGCTATTTTTTATTGATTTCAAAAAAGAAAGACTTTATTTCTTTTTTTTTTTGATTTTTTTTTTGATTATTATACTTTAGGTTTTAGGGTACATGTGCACAATGTGCAGGTTTGTTACATATGTATCCATGTGCCATGTTGATTTCCTGCACCCATTAACTCGTCATTTAGCATTAGGTATATCTCCTAATGCTGTCCCTCCCCCGTCCCCCAACCCCACAACAGTCCCCGGAGTGTGATGTTCCGCTTCCTGTGTCCATGAGTTCTCATTGTTCAATTCCCACCTATGAGTGAGAACATGCGGTGTGTTTGGTTTTTTGTCCTTGCGATAGTTTACTGAGAATGATGTTTTCCAGTTTCATCCATGTCCCTACAAAGGACATGAACTCATCATTTTTTATGGCTGCATAGTATTCCATGGTGTATATGTGCCACATTTTCTTAATCCAGTCTATCGTTGTTGGACATTTGGGTTGGTTCCAACTCTTTGCTATTGTGAATAGTGCCACAATAAACATACGTGTGCATGTGTCTTTATAGCAGCATGATTTATAGTCCTTTGGGTATATGCCCAGTAATGGGATGGCTGGGTCAAATGGTATTTCTAGTTCTAGATCCCTGAGGAATCGCCACACTGACTTCCACAATGCTTGAACTAGTTTACAGTCCCACCAACAGTGTAAAAGTGTTCCTATTTCTCCACATCCTGACTTTATTTCTTAAGATAACTTGAGAACAGGTTATTCATACATTAGAAATAGGGCTAGGGGCCATGGCTCATGCCTGTAATCCCAGCACTTTGGGAGGCCGAGGTAGAAGGATTGCTTGAGGCCAGGAGTTTGAGACCAGCCTGGGCACAAAGTGAGACCTGTGTCTCTTTAAAAAAAATTTAAAAATTAGCTGGGTGTAGTGGTGCTTGCCTGTAGTGGCGCACCTTTAAACCCTGACCTGTCTGGCTGAAGTATTTCATGAAGCCTGTAGTCCAGATACTTGGGAGACTGAGGTAAGAGGATCATTTGAGTCCAGGAGTTCGAGGCTGTGGTGAGTGATGACTGCGCCAGTGCACTCCAGTCTGGGTGACAGAGTGAAACCTTGTCTCAAAAAGAAAAAAAAAAGAAAGAAAAAAAGAAAAAGAAATAGCTGCAGATTATTGATCTCCACCTTTTTTACAGTAATATTTTATTCTAGCATCCTTCTCCTTGCTGCCCATGTGCCCGTTGGCTTTTCAGCTTTGTTTTTGAGAGAAAATATGCACACACACCCCTCCACTTGAGTTGTAGTATACTCACTATACAGGCCAAAGGTAATGTTTAGCTTCATAAAATTCCATCTGAACATAGACAATCATTGTCTGAAACTCACAGTCAAGAATTGTGATTGTTTGCCTTCCATTGGTTGGGTTGATTCCAACAAGACCTTTGCTACTTAAAATAAGGTCCTAGCTTCAGGAACACATTGGCATCACTTGGAGGTTGTTAGAAATGCAGAATCTTAGTCCCCACCTCAGACCAAAGAATTAGAATATGTGCTTCAATAAGATACCTCAGTGACACACATGCAAAGAAAAGTTTCAGAAATGCTGGATTATCAAGCTGTTCAAAGTTCGTGGTTCTTCTGAGTAAAGCAGAGTACTCATGGCTGGGTCTGGAAAAGCTTTTCTTTTACAACTCTTCATGAAATCTTAATTAAATGTGAAAAGGCTAAAAAAAAGGTTTAGTTAGTAATTTTCCAAGTAATCATGTTCGACAAGCCTGTATACTGCTTACAAAATTCGCGTTGGTCTTATTCCTCTGATGAATGCCACATGCGCACTTCTCTTTATCTGTTTCATGTTTGCATAGGTCCAGCAAAGGGATGTTTGGTTGGTCAGTATCACTGAGCTGTGGCCATGTTTAGAGGCTCATTCCTAGAAAAATCAATTAACTTTCAATTAACAATTAACTTTCATTGTAAACAAAACAAAACCACCTTTAAACCTTGAACTGTCTGGCTAAAGCATTTCAGGAAGCCGTGGAAAACCACAGGGTAAAGGATAAAGGATGGGTAAGTACTGAATATACTACAGATGTAGATTAGTGAGGAGAAAGGATAACTCATCTCTTTCATGGGCGATCAACTCACAAGAGCTCCTCATATGATGACAGCTGGTGGCTGGAATCAGCTCACTTTTGAAGCCCTGATTCCTCCCTAAGCAAGCAAACAATCATGTGGGATATGTGTGTGTGTGTGTGTCTGTGTGTGTGTTGTTGATGGTTTCCTTTTCCAGAAAAAAAAAAAGATAACTAAATTGGGTTTCTTACCATTATCATTTTTATATGAGTTTAGATATAAAAAGCCAGGTTTCTGAAGATTTGACTACCATTAAACAAGATGAAAAAGATTTGATAGACCAAATAAAGGTGAAGTTGTAGGCAAAACGTAAAGGCTGCCCTTTTATATCCAGGCAGCCAAATTGCCCTCCCAACACTGGATGTCACAGACTCTAAACCAAATAATGAAATGTTACAGCTGGCAGAGCTCGTAAAAATCTAGTCTAACACCGTATTTGTTCAGATGACACTAAGAAATTAAAGTGACTGGCTATCAAACCAAAAACTAGCATCTGGGTCTTCTGATTTGGAATCAAGTGTTATGATTGTCTGAACCACGCTACACACAAAACATAATACCTCTCCTTATGGAAAAACAGCAACAAAACAACAAAACAGAAATACATAAGGGCAGGGACTGTGACTGTTTATCGCTTGATCTGGGATAGCAGAAAATCATGTATTTACTAGCACTCAATAAATACTTGTTGAATGACTTGCAACAGATGAAGATTTGTTAAATATCTACTGAGGGTAATATCTATTATAGATATTAGTTATATTATAAGTATATATTACTGTATAATATATTACTATAATTAGGCAGTATATGGGGACATGTTTACATTATTACTTTCATTTTATACTACTTCATTATTCACTACCATTGCTGTTATTATCAGAGTCGTATACAGCTAACACATTAAGGTGAAGATAGAGGTCATCATTTTCCCTCATTTGAGAAAGAAGAAAAGGAAGACTGGTAGGAACTGGGTGTATATCATTCCTTGGAACCTGTAGATTTCTGGCTCTGCCTTTTACTGCCATTTACAACCAACCCTGGCACATGGTAAATGCTAGATAAATGGCAGCTGTGAGTATCACCACTGCTGTTGTCACCATGTTACCATCATGGCTTTGTGCCAAGCCTACTGCTCCATCTTTTCTTTTTAATTTTTTTGAGGACTCGAGGGGATGAGGTCTTGCTTTGTTGCCCAGACTGTTGTATCACATTCCTGGGCTGCCTCGGCCTCCCAAAGTGCTGGGATTACAGGCTTGAGCCACCACGCCTGGCCACCTGCTCCATCTTGATTTTCCCCTGACCCACATGGATCCCATGAATCTACCATAACAACTACTTCTCCCTAGGTGGGCTGACCTCTCTTAACTTTGGCACTCACATTTTACATAGATTACAAAGCACCTGCCTAGTCTCCTCCTGTCTAGTCAAATTACCAAGAACAATTTTCAGGTTTTGGATTTTTTTTTAAATCGAGTTTGTGAGAGCCAATTCAAATAAATTAACATGTACATCAGGCACTAGGACAACAGACAGACACAGGGGAGAGAATGAATAGATCTGAGTGTAGGACCCCAAAGAGGGCTGAACTGATCCTGACCCCAGCAGGGACCCAGGAACCTTCTAAGCCGACTTTTCCCGAGGAATATTCCTCAGTTACTTCCTTTGTATCCACATAGCACTTATGTCAGTGGCATTTAGACCAAGTCAGAGGATTCCTACAAATTAAGAGGGCTTTTTTTTTCCTTTTCTTTTGTTGGTAAGAGAAAAAAATATATTTTAATGATTCAATCAAGGCAAGTTTTAGGGGTACAGGTCACGTTTGGCCATGTGCTTGACTGTTTGAGAAGTCACAAGACGGGGTCACAATGAATCTATCAATCAGGATGTCTACGGACCCAAGCCTCACATGATATGTTATATAGAAGGTAACTATCACCTTCCATAACAATTACACAGAGTGATAAAAGAACAGACTAATAATAGTGATAACAACAGCCATGTAAGCTCTGGTTCCAGCAAATTCAGGACATTTGGAAGCTCCCAAGGAGGCAGCGTGGGGCTGGGGACCAGATCCCAGATCTAGTCTTGAGTTCCTGCTGACCTAGTCTCTTCAATTCCCTAAAAGCCACTCCAGGTTTTCCCATTGGGCCATACACCTGTCAGGGTTTTTTGTTTGGAGAAGTAGTGAATTCCAGGCCAGATTTTTTTCTCAACCCATCAGCCGGGGCTGTGAGCCCAACTGCAGCCTTAGCCCGCGCTTTGCTTCTGCTGCGCTGGGTTGACTCAGCCAACCTCCCGGGTTGCGAGCGATGAGCAGCCTCAATACCCGGTTTCTCTTTCTGCAGCGGGTTTACCTCTCTTTCAAATGGCCCTCTTGCTTTGGGGTTTCAATGCTGGCAGAGTCCCTGCCACTTCTTCACCCCCAATCCCAGATCTTAGGGCAGACTACCAACAGCTTGGTTCCTGAACTCCAGGCGGCTTCACCTACCCTTGGGCTTGCAGGCACCGGGATCCTGGTCACCCAGTCTCCAGCCCAACTTGTCAGCTGACAGCGCCCTTAGGAAGAAATGTCCCACCACTTCCAAAAATTAGAGACCACGTGGATGTGTGCCTTTGTGATTAGAACTGCCACGTAAAGGGCCAAGGACTCCACTAGGACCACACACCAGGACAAATAGAGTTCATGCGGGAAAGCTAGGACAGGGCAGGCAGGACCTCCTCCCCACCCCGCCTTGTCACCCAGAGAGATGCGCACTCTGCGCTTACTCAGGGCTGTGGAAACAGCTCCTCGAAAATCAACAAAAGGCGGAGGAAATGAATCTTCAGGGCAACCTGCATTTGTCCCTCCTTAATCAAAGTGTCGCCTTTCTTACCTCCAGGGCTTCGCCAGCACGAACAGCATTTCATTAATCTTTGTAACCCCACCAATACTGAGAAAGTAAAAATCGGCGCTGCCATTCATCAGGCCACGATAACAGATACAGATAAAGCCAGCAGCAAAGTTAATAGCAAACGCTATTTCTCCCAAGGACACACTGCTGCTGAAAGTTGCAGTATGACCCCCTTCTTAGAGTGACAACTGCTTTCTTAATGAGTAACCCTGTCCTCTGACATGGGGGACTTTCAAAACCTTGCTGTTTGAAATTACATCAGTAACAATGAAACATCCCACTCTTACCTGGGGGAACTAAGACAGAGAAGCGACCTTGATTTAGGGCCTGGTGCAGAGATTCAGATAAAGGTTTCTGGACACAGTATTGGCATTTATCTTAATAGTGTCCAAGGAAATATGATCCCGTGTCCATTTCAGTCCAGACCTGATGATAACCCTTTTATACTCACACCGCATTGCTTAACAACACGTTAAAACACTCCTTCATTTAATTTTACAAAGACTGCATCTTTCCCAGAACTTTTATAGTAACTATTTCTTCTTTCATTTGATGAGAAGTTCCATGGTTCTTCCACTGTGTGATTTTTCTTATTTCAATCAGCCAAAAAACAAACAAACAAACAAAAAATGACTTTTCAGACTACAGATTTGTCCCTAGTGGTCTTAGGCTAAGTGGGCCATGACAGTACCAAGCACAGAGACTTGCATTTCATACCGATGTACCTACTTCTGATGGATTCATAAACAGTCCGTGTGTACTGTGAAATAGATGAAGATATGGTGTGATTATATAGAGATGGGCAGTGTTCGTTATACTAAGTGAGTGTATTTCCTTTTTCAAGTATTATCTAAGTGTTTTCCTGAGAAAGCGGGGTATATGAGAAAATGACAAACTTCTTTATAAAGTATACAATTCAGTGGTTTTTAGTGTAGCCACAGAATTATGCAATCATAACCACTAACTCGAAGACTTTTTTTTTTTTTTTTTTTTTTGAGATGGAGTTTTGCTCTTGTTGCCCAGGCTGGAGTGCAATGGCACAACCTCGGCTCACTACAACCTCCACCTCCCAGGTTCAAGAGATGCTCCTTCCTCAGCCTCCTGAGTAGTTGGAATCACAGGTGCCTGCCACCACATCTGGCTAATTTTTTGTATTTTTAGTAGAGACGGAGTTTCACCGTGTTGGCCTGGCTGGTCTCGAACTTCTGACCTGAGGTGATCCACCTGCCTCAGCCTGCCAAAGTGCTGGGATAGCAGGTGTGAGCCACCCCGCCAGGCCCGGGACATTTTTATCACGCCAAAAAGAAACCCCATAACTATTAGCAGTCACCCCTGATTCCTTCCTCCCCATGTCCCCTGGCAACCACAAATCTACTTTCTGTCTCCAGGGATCTACCCTTTCCGGACATCTCATTTAAATGGAAGCACATATGTGGCCTTTTGTGGCTGACATCTTTCACTTAGCATAATGTTTTCAAAGTTCATACATCAAAAAAAAAAAAAAACCCAGCTCATCCACGTTATAGCACATATCAGTTTTTCATTTCTTTCTCTCTCTTTTTTTTTTTTTTTTACCAAATAATATTCCATTGTATGGCTATACTACATTTTCTTTCATCTATTAATCAGTTGATGTACATTTGAGTTGCTTCCACTTTTTGGTTATTATGAATAATGCTGCTATGAACATTTGTGTACAAGTTTTTGTACAAACATATGTTTTCCATTCTCTTGGGCATATATTTAGAAGTAGAATTGCTGGATCATATGCTAACTCTGTATTTAATTTTTGAGGAACTTCCAAACTGTTTCCCAAAGTGACTAACAATTTTATATTCCTACCAGCAGTATATGAGTGTTCCAATTTCTTCACATCCTCATCAACTCTTATTATCTGTGTTTTTTACTATAGCCATTCTAGTGTGTGAAATTATGTCTTGTCATGTTTTTACTTGCATTTCCTTAGTCACTAATTATATCAAGCATCATTGGCCACCTTTGGAGAAATGTCTTTTCCTTTGATCAGTGTTTAACTAGGTTATTTGTCTTTTTATTGTGGAGTTGTAAGAGAATTTCCTTTCCTTTTCTTTTTTCTCTTTTCTTTCTTTCATCTCACTCTGCTGGAGTTCAGTGGCACAATCATAGCTCATTGTAACCTAAAAGTCCTGGGCTCAAGTGATCTTCCCGCCTCAGCCTCTCAAATGGCTAGGACTGCAGGCGTGCACACCATGCCTGGCTATTAAAAAGTTTTTTGTAGAGATGGGGGTCTCACAATGTTGCCCAGGCTGGCCTCAAACTCCTGGCCTCAAATGATCCCCCCAACTCAGCCTCCCAAAGCACTGGGATTATAGGCAAGAGCCACTGTACCTGGCCTGTAAGAGTTCTTTATATATTCTGGATACAAGCCCCTATTAGGTATTTTGCAAATATTCTTTTTTACTATATTTGGTCTCTGTATTTGACCAATATATTCTCCCAATATATTAGCCGTTTCACTTTTTTCATAGTGTCCATTAAAGTGCAAAAGTTTTAAGTTTTGATGAAGTCCTCCTTATCTTTTATTTTTCTTTCATTGCTCATGGTTTTGGTGTCATATCTAAGAATTCATTGCCAAGATCATGAAGATTTACCTTTATGTTTTCTTTTAAGGGTGTTTTGGTTTTAGCTCTTATATTTGGGTCACTGATCCATTTTTAGGTTTTTGGTTTTGTTTGTTTTTGTTTTGTATATATTGTGGTAAGGGTCCAGCCTCATTCTTTTACATGTATATATCCAGTTGTCCCCGCAGGATTTGTTGAAAATATTATTCTTCCTCCATTGAATTGTTTTGGCAAAGTTATACTTGATTAAAAATTCAATTGACTTAAATGTATGAGTTTCTAGATTCTCAGTTGTAGTACATGATCTACGTAACTGTCCTTATTTCAATAACACACTTTTGTATTTCAATAGTTTTAGGGTACAGGTGGTTTTTGGTTACATGAATAAGTTCTTTAGTTGTGATTTCTGAGATTTTAGTTCACCTGTTATTCTGGCACACTTTTTTTTATTATTGCTGTAGCTTTCCAATAAGTTTTGAAATAAGGATGTGTGAAGTTTCCAACTTTATTCTTCTTTTTCAAGATTATTTTGGCTATTTCAGGTTCCTGGAAGTTTCATATAAATTTTAAGATCAGTTTGTCCATTTCTCTGAAGAAGCCATCTGAGATTTTGATAGAGATTGTACTGAATCTGTAGATCAGTTTGGGAAGTATTGCCATCTTAATAATAACTATTTTATTTCATGAATATGGTATGTCTTTCCAGTTATTTGGATATTCTGTAATCTATTTCAATGACATTTTTTAGTTTTCAGTAAACAAGTCTTATATTTCTTTTGTTAAATGTGTTCCTGAGTATTTCATTTTGATGCCATTTTGTTTTGTTTTGATTTCTGTATTGTCTACTGCTAATCTATAGCAATACAATTTCTTTTTGTATATTGATCTTGTATCCTGGCACTTTGCTGACCCAGCTCAATAGCTATATTTGTTTTTTGCGTAGATTCCTCAGAATTTTCTATATACAAGATCATGTAGTCTGCCAATAGACTACGAATAGACTTCATCCTTTCTGATCTAGATATCTTTTTTTTTTCCTTGTCTTAAGTCTGTCAGTAGACTTCATCCTTTCTGATCTAGATGTCTTTTTTTTTTCCCTTGTCTTTTCCCTGACTGAAACCCCCAGTGCTATATTGAGTAGAATTCATGAGAGTGGACATTCTTGTCTTGTTCCTGCTGAGAAAAGCTTTCGGTCTTTCATAATTAAGCACAATGTTTGCTTTGGGGTTTTCATAGATGCCCTTTATTAGGTTGAGGAAGTTTCCTTCTATTCCTAATTTGATAAGTTGTTTTGTGTTTTTTGTTTTTTGTCTTTTTTTTTTAACATAAAATGGTGTTGGATTTTGTCGGGTTACTTTTTTCCACATCTACTGAGATGATCTTGTCATTTTGCCCTTTATTCTATTAATTAGTATATTAAATTAATTGATTTTCATATATTGAACCAACCTTGCAATCCTGAGATAAATCCCACTTGGTAATGGTTTACAATCCTTGTATGTGTTCCTGGATTTAGTTTGCCAGCATTTTATTTTTTATCACTCAAATGGACACAGTATAGTTTGCTAGGATTTTATTGAGGATTTTTGCATCTATATTCATAACAGTGTTAATCTGAAGCTTTCTTGTGATATCTTTTTCTGGTTTTGGTACAATTTGGTACTTTCTATGAGGCCAGTATTATTCTGGCCTCATAGAATGAGTTGTTACCTCCTCTTCTATTTTTTGGAAGAGTTTATGAAGGATTGGTGACAAATGTAAACATTTGGTAGAATATACCAGTTATGTTATCTGGTTCTCGGATCTTCTTAGTTGGAAATTTTTTTTAATTGCTAATTCAATCATTCTACCTGTTATAAGTCTATTCAGATTTTAATTTATTTTCCAGTCAGTTTCAGCAGTGATGTCTTTCTAGAGATTTGTCCATTTCATCTAAATTATGGAATTTGCTGGCCTACAGTTCATAGTATTCTGTCGCCCAGGCTGGAGTGCAGTGGCGCAGCTAATTTTTTGCATTTTTAGTAGAGACGGGGTTTCACCATGTTAGCCAGGATGGTCTCGATCTCCTGACCTCGTGATCTGCCTGCCTCGGCCTCCCAAAGTGCTGGGCTTACAGGCGTGAGCCACCACGCTCAGCCCATAGTATTCTTTTATAATCTTTATTTTGGGTTGATGGTAATGTCCTCTCTTTCATTCTTGATTGTAGTGATTTGAGTCTTCCTGTTTCCAAGTTAGTCTAGTGAAAGGTTTGCCAACTTTGTTGATCATTTCAAATAATAAACTTTGTTTTCTTGATTTTTCTCTACTGTTTTTCTATTTATCTTATTTATTTTATAACTCTTATTTCCTCTCTCATGCTTGTTTTGAGTTTAGTTTGCTCGTTTTCTAGTTTCTTAATGTGGAAAGTTAGATTATTATTATTTTTGTACTTGATATCCATCCCCATATCACCCCCATCCTCACCTTCCCACTACCCTTCCCAGACTCTGGTAACCATCCTTCTACTCTCTATCTCTGTGAGTCCACTTGTTTTGATTTTTAGATCCCACAAATAAGTGAGAACATGTGATGTTTGTAGTTCTGTCTTGCTTATTTCACTTAGCATAATGACCTCCAGTTCTGTCCATGTTGCTGTAAATGACAGGATCTCATTCTTTTTTATGGTTGAATAGTACTCCATTACGTACATGTACCACATTTTCTTTATCCATTCATCTGTTCACGGACACTTGGGTTGCTTCCACATCCTAGCTATTGTGAACAGTGTTTCAACAAGCATGGAAGTACAGATATATCTTCAATACACTGATGTCCTTTGAGTATATACCCAGCAGTGGGATTGCTGGATCATACGGTAGCTCTACTTTCAGTTTTTCGAAGAACCTCCAAATCGTTCTCCATAGTGGTACTAATTTACATTTCCACCAATAACATACAAGTGTTCCCTTTTCTCCACATCCTCACCAGCACATTTTATTGCCTGACTTTTGGATAAAAGCCATTTTAACTGAGGTGAGATGATATCTTATTGTAGTTTTGATTCGCATTTCTCTGATGACCAGTGACATTGAGCACCTTTTCGTATGCCTGTTTGCCATTTGTATGTCTTCTTTTGAGAAATGTCTGTTCAAATCTTTGCTCATTTTAAAAATCAGATCATTAAATTTTTTTCCTATAGAGCTGTTTGAGCTCCTTCTATATGCTGGTTATTAATCCCTGTTGGGTGGGTAGTTGCAAATATTTTCTCCCAATCTGTAGGTTATTTCTTCCCTTTGTTGATTGTTTCCTTTGCTGTGAAGAAGATTTTTAACTTGATATTATCACATTTGTCCATTTTTGCTTTGCTTACCTGTGCTTATGGGATATTGCTCAAGAAATTTTTGCCCAGACATGGCCAGATGTGGTGGTTCATACCTGTAATCTCAGACTTTTGGGAGGCTGAGGCAGGCGCATTGCTTGAGCCCAGGAGTTTGAGACCACCCTGGGCAACATGGCAAAACCCCGTCTCTACCAAAAAAGTATACAAATTAGCCAGGTGTGGTGATGCATGTCTGTAGTACATCAACTCCCTCCAGCTACTTGGGAGGCTGAGGCGGGAGGATCGCTTGAGCCCAGGAGGTTGTGGTTGCAGTGAGCCATGAGCATGCCACTATTCTCCAGCCTGGGTGACAGAGTGAGACCCTGTCTCAAAAAAAAAAAAAAAAGAATTTTTTGCCCAGACAAATATCCTGGAGAATTTCCCTAACGTTTTCTGTAGTAGTTTCATAGTTTAAGGTCTTAGATTTAAGTCTTCAATCCATTTTGATTTGATTTTTGAATATGACGAGAAATAGGGGTCTAGTTTCATTCTTCTGCATATGCGATGATTGCTTTCTAATTTCATTCCATTATGGTCGAGAACATACTTTGTATTATTTCAATCTTTTTAAATTTATTGAGATTTGTTTTATGGTCTATACTGGAGAATGTTTCATGAGCACTTGAGAAGAATGTGTATTCTAGTATTCTTGGGGGAGTATTCTATAGATGTCTGTTAAGTCTTGTTGATTTGCAGTGTTGCTTAAGTCTTCTATTTCCTTGTTAATATTCTGTCTAGTTGTCTTATCTAGTGTTGAAAGTCAGGTACTGAAATCTTCAACTATTATTGTAGAAATGTTCATTTCTTCCTTCAGTTCTGTCAGTTTTTGCTTCATAGGTTTTAAGGCTGTTAGGTGCATACATATTTATAATAGTTCTATCTTTTTAATGGATTGATCCTTAATTGTTATAAATTGTATTTGCCTCTGAACAATTTTTGCCTTAAAGTCCATTTTGTCTGTTATTAATACAATCACTCCAGCTCTCTTTTGATTATTTTTCCTTAGTATATCTTTCCATTCTTTTACTTTCAACCTATTTGTTTGTTTGAATCTAAAGTGTTCTCTTTAGTCATCATATGGTTGGATCATGTTTGTTTGTTTGTTTTTTAGTCCTTTCTGCCAATCTCTGCCTTTTAATTGGAATGTTTAATCCATTTATATTTAATCCAGTTATGGATACAGTAGGATTTATGCCTGCCATTTTGCTGTTTGTTTTATACAAGTCCTATATCTTTTTTTAATTCCTCTAGCCTCTGATTTTTCTTTATTCATGTGATCTCAGAGCCATTTACTGAAAAAATTCAACCTTTCCTTCACTGACCTGTTATAGCACCATCACCATATATTACATTGTCCATATATGCCTATTGCTTTTCTGAGCTGTCTATTCTAATGCATTAGTGTATTTTTTAATATCTCTACGACAATACTGCCCTGAATTAATTGTTATAGATTTATATCTGGTAGGGCAATTCTCCCCATCATATTCAATTTCATCAAGAGTATTTTGGCTCTTTTTTTTGGACCAGTGCTTTTTCATACAAATATTTAAATAAGCTTGCCAAATTTTACCAAAATATCCATTGAGATTTGTATTTTTATTGCTGGATGTTCAGATCAATTTGTGATCATTTATATTTCTATGATATGGAGTTTTTAAATCAATTTATTTGTAGTAAGTTAAAAAGTTATAGCTCTTCATTTATTTAGGTATTTTAAAATGCCTTTTATTGGTTTTATAATTTTTTCCAATAATTCTTGCACAAATTTTGTTAGATTTCTTTCCAAGTTCTATTTTTCATTGTTATTGTAAATGTTACCTTTTTAAATTTCAGCTCTCTAATTGTGTGGTTTATGTATAGAAATATATATTTTTTTCTTTTTGAGACAGAGCCTCACTCTGTTTCCCAGGCTGGAGTGCAGTGGCACAATCTCGGCTCACTGCAGCCTCTGCTGCCTCCCGGGTTCAAATGATTCTTGTGCCTCAGCCCTGAGTAGCTGGGACTACAGGCATTCACCACCGTGCCCAGCTAATTTTTTTGTATTTTTAGTAGAGATGGGGTTTCCCCATGTTGCCTAGGCTGATCTTGAACTCCTGAGCTCAGGCAATCTGCCTACCTTGGCCTCCCAAAGTGCTAGGATTACAGGCATGAGCCACTGTGCCTGGCCTAGAAATATAATTTTATATGTTGATTTTATATGCAGGAAACTGAAGATGCACTCACAGTAACTAACATTTTTCTGTAGATTCTTTTGGGTTTTCAAAACACATAATGATATAATCTGCAAATTATACAGTTTTATTTCTTCTTTCCAATATCTTTTACCATATATTTTATTTTCTTGCCTTACTTCACTGACTAAATCCTTCAGTACAATGTTGACTTTAAGCAGTGATAGTGGACATCCCTGTCTCATTCCCAATCTCAAAGGGAATGTTTCCAATATTTCATCATAAATATGTTAGACACAAAAGACTATATATTGTATGAGTCCAGGCATAGGACATTCTAGAAAAGGCATAACTCATCTATAGTGACAGCAGATCAGCAGTTGCTTGGGGCTGAGGCTTGGGGAGGAACTGGCAGCAAAGAGGCACAAAGGAATTCTCTGAGGGTATTGAAAATGTAGAACATTGTGATAATGGTTACACAGGCTTATGCACCTGTCAAAACTCATTGAACTGAAAGCATAATATTGTATATAAATTATACCTCAATAGAGTTAGTTAAAGCACCCTAAGAAAGCTTTCTTCTCTCTACTGTACTGTATATACAAAAAGGTTTTGGGACCCTCATCATATACATGTGATTCTATTTCAGGTTTCTTCATTCTGTTTCATGGATCTGTCATTTATTTCACTAATACCACACTGTCTTGATAATTGCAGCTTTTTTTTTTTTTTTTTTTTTGAGATGGAGTCTCACTCTGTCACCCAGGCTGGAGTGTGGTGGTGCAATCTTGGCCCACTGCAACCTCTGCCTCCCAGGTTTATGCCTACATAAAGCGATTCTCCTGCCTCAGCCTCCCAAGTAGCTGGAACTACAGGTAACTGCCACCACGTCCGGCTAACTTTAGGTATTTTTAATAGAGACAAGGTTTTACCATGTTGGCCAGGCTAGTCTCAAACTCCTAACCTCAAGTGATCCACCTGCCTTGGCCTCCCAAAGTGCTGGGATTGCAGGCATGAGCCACTGCGCCCAGCCTGACTGCAGCTTTTATTAAGTCCTGAAGTTAAGACCTCCAGACTTTTTCTTTCTGAAGATTGTTTTGGCTATTCTAGGTCCTTTGCCTTTTTGACTAAATTTTAAATTCAGTTTGTCAATTTCTACATATGGAATATATTTTTGTTACACAAATCAAATTTGCTGTTGCCTTTCCCTGAGGAGAATGGGTCTCTCCTAGGACTTAGCCTCACCTTGTTTCCTTCAAGGAGGCAGCATGGTAGAACAGGAAGAGGAGGTGCTTTGGAGATGGATCCATCATGTGTTTCCAGCACACTGCTTCCAGATTTTGTGTCTTTAAGCATGTCTTTTGGCGTCTCTGAGACTCAACTTCACTAACTACAAAATGTGAGTACGGGGAGCTATTCTAAACTTTTCTCTAAAGGGGCGGGACACTATACTCAAAGCTGCCTTGGTTAATATTGCTCTCCCTTTGTCTCTAGCATTGGGCAGGGCACAGTGCTCCATCAACCTTCATTTCTGCCATTAAGCAGTGTCAATTTGCACTCCCTTTCACGTTCTCTTTCCCCTCTGATCCTTTTGTAGAAGGATTCCTCCACTTCCCAAGTACAGTTTTTGTTTCCTTCTTTACACTCTGGTGCCACCTAGGACATATTATTATTCAAGCAATCACCACATGTGTTAGTCCATTCTTGCATTGCTATAAAGAAATGTCTAGGACTGGGCAATTTATAAAGAAAAGAGGTTTAGTTGTCTCACGGTTCTGCAGGCTGTACAGGAAGCATAGTGGCATCTGCTTCTGGGGAGACCTCAGGAAGCTTCTGATCATGGTGGAAGGTGAAGTTGGAGGAGTTGTCTTATACGGCAGGAGCAAGAGAATGAGGTGGGGAGGTGCTACATAAACAACCAGATCTCATGAGAACTTACTATCTATCATGAGAACAGTACCAACAGGGATGGTGTTAAACCATGCAGGAGAATTCTGCCCCTGTGATCCAATCACCTCCCACCAGGCCCCACCTCCAATGTTGGGGATTACATTTCATTATGAGATTTGGGCTGGGACACACATCCAAACTATATCACCATGTATGTTATAGTTGTTTCTTTACTTCTATGGCACTTTTAGGTAGAGACTTTATTATTCTATTTTGTAATTTCATGTTTATTTCATAGAATGGCTTCTCTCAGCTTGATAGAATACACATATTTTCTGCACAACTGCACTAGAAGCATCTTGTGAGCAAGGTCTTGTTCTCTACTTTTTTTGTTTCCCTCATTACATTTATGCTTTTAAATACTTGTTATGTGAATGACATTTAGGATCATGGGAGTCATAAAAAATGAATCAACAATAGCTGTGATGTTGAGGTACTGAGTATTATTCAGAAACTATTTCAGAGGTTTATTTCTTTTTTCTTTTTTTCTTTTTTTTTTTTGAGACGGAGTCTCGCTGTCACCCAGGCTGGAGTGCAGTGGCGCAATCTCGGCTCACTGCAAGCTCCGCCTCCCGGGTTCACGCCATTCTCCTGCCTCAGCCTCCCGAGTAGCTGGGACTACAGGCGCCCGCCACCGTGCCCAGCTAATTTTTTGTATTTTTAGTAGAGACGGGGTTTCACGGTGGTCTCGATCTCCTGACCTCGTGATCCACCCGCCTCGGCCTCCCAAAGTGCTGGGATTACAGGCGTGAGCCACCGCACCCGGCCTAAGAGGTTTATTTCAAGGGGAAATAATAAGACCTGCTAAAATAGACTGCAGGTTGGAATCACAGTGTTTTAGAACTGGAGGGAATTGTCATGTTTGTCTCTTTCTTCTCCCTCATGTGGGAGGATATTGAAGCCCAGAGAGATGTGACTTTCCCAAGGTCATGGGTCATCAAATGCCCAGGGAGGTCTAGATTCTAGCTCTTCCAACTTTCTAGCAGTCAGAATCCCCTTCTTGTCCTACTCAAAAAAAAAAAAAAAAAAAAAAAAAAAATGGCCAGCCTAAGTGTTGAGGTTCTTCCTTTTCAGCAAGCTTGGGACCATGAAGTCTCAATGTAGCCAGTGCACTCTACAGCAGCCATGAAATGATAGATGCTGGCCTCAAAGACCTTAACCAACCCAGCATTGGTAAAGCGCTGCCCTCCTGAACCATAATTGTCTTGTATTTCCAAAAGCTTTAATACCTCTTCTTCCAAAATTATAAAATGACCAGTTACCACCACAACAAAACAACACAAATGTATAAAAAGAACTAAGCATGTTTCTTCATTCCCTTTTATTTTTCTCACTCACCTTTTCTAGAATCTCCCCCTCTCCATCCCCAGGGCACTAGTTTTAACAGCTACCTGTTTCTATCTTCTATGCTTTTACAAACATACATCTTACACATACATATACACATAGTGAGAGGATATTATTGTTTCTTTTCCCTCAAGATAGAATCATACTAAATTTAGAAGTTTGCATTTTGAAAACACTCATAACAACAAAGATAACTTAAAATACCTTTTTGGAAAGAGAAGTGATACAGAACTTATTTTTCTTATTCTATACTTATTATATAAAATACTGTAACTTAGTCATGCAATAGTCAACAGATAAATTCCTAAATATTCAAAATTAATGAAAAGATTCCCATATGGCTTTAACAGACTTTCCATTATTTGACCACATTTGGATCCATGCAATATATTCTTTTCATAGGATAAAGTAGGTACTAAATATATCTTTGCATGCTAACATCATCAGCTCATTACAGATAAGATATAAAATGACACATTTAATTTCTAGGAAGTTCATTTTCCATCATAATTGCTACAAATTTAAAGCAGGCTCTAAAAATAGATTGCCTGAATCAAAAGAATTCTACCTCTAAAAGAAAGCACATTATTTAAAACGATAAGGCTGTATAGTTAATAGTCCCATAGATGTCTAGAACTGATTAAGCATGAAAAATAATTCCAGTGCTT
Organism: Symphalangus syndactylus; assembly: GCF_028878055.3. Lineage (NCBI taxonomy): Eukaryota > Metazoa > Chordata > Mammalia > Primates > Hylobatidae > Symphalangus > Symphalangus syndactylus. Next base: position 22,500,706 of record NC_072428.2, read on the forward strand.
TAAAAACAATCCCCCACTGTTACCACCACACCTAGACTTTACTCTTTCTCTACATGCATTTTGCTTGGCAAATCCTACCATCCCATAATGCTCAACTCAGCTGTCACATTCTCTGTGAAGCTTTCCTTCACTGGCCCGCCCTCCACTAAATTAATCACTTCCACCTTTGTGCTTTCATGACACTTTGCTGAGTCTGATTTTATCCTAGTTAATCCCACTGCGAATGTCAAATTTCTCTTGTCTGCTGAACTGTCAGCAAAACATGAGAATGTTCCATGTGGTCCCTCTTCCTTTGAGCACGCGCACATACACACACACACACACACACACACACACACACACACACGGAGCAAGATATTGAACTTACCCATCAATTCCACTATTTCCTACCCCCAATTCCTTCTATACTGCCTTTACCTTAATTTATCTATGTATTGCTTCCCCCAAGTATATTTGTTCTTTGCTAACTTGAGTGGGATGCTTTGTATATTTACTCTTTTTTTTAATATAGAAAATATTTAAGTTTTAAATTTGCTTGTAGGTGCAGTTTTGGCAGAAAAATTAAAAAAATTATTACATGCCGTTCTGGTTGTCATTCCTGTCAAATAATTTTGTAATGTCAGTTTTAATTTCTTCTTTGACCAAAGAGTTTTTAAGAGGATGCCTTTACTTGTTTGTTTTTTGAGGTCAAATGGTTGGGCTTTGGGGATTACATATTTATTATTCATTTCTGGTTTTACTATATTTGGGTCAGAGAATGTGGTCTATACTACCTCTACATCTGGAACTCAGTATTTTGTCTGCGGCTATTTTGGGGAGCCAATTAGAAATATGTGACAAACAAAAAAATTCTGCAACTTTTGACCCAGCAATGCCACACCTACAATGTATGCAGTGAGCATAACTCATTGAAGCAATTCACAAAAAAATTAATGTATATATTTATTACTGCATTGTTTATTATAATAAAAATTTCTAAATTTCTCACAATAAGAGACTGATTAAATAAAATATGATGCATTCATATTAAGGAACACTCTTATAGTCATTAACAATGATAACGTAAGTGAATATTTCCTAAGAAGGAAAATACTTCACAATTTGTTAAAAATACAAGCTGTAGAATAATAAAAGGATAACCATTTAAAAAAACATTTGTACATTTCTTTTTTTTTTCTTTTCTTTTCTTTTTTTTTTTTGAGACAGGGTCTTGCTCTGTCGCCCAGGCTGGAGTGCAGTGGCTCAATCTCGTCTCACTGCAAGCTCCGCCTCCCGGGTTCACGCCATTCTCCTGCCTCAGCCTCTCCGAGTAGCTGGGACTACAGGCGCCCGCCACCACGCCCGGCTAATTTTTTGTATTTTTAGTAGAGACGGGATTTCACCGTGGTCTCGATCTCCTAACCTCGTGATCTGCCCGCCTCGGCCTCCCAAAGTGCTGGGATTACAAGCGTGAGCCACTGCGCCCGGCCTTTTTTTTTTTTTTTTGACACAGATTCTGACTCTGTCACCCAGGCTGGAGTGCAGTGGTGCCATCTCGGTTCTCTGCAACTTCCGCCTCCTGGGTTCAAGCAATTCTCCCACCTCAGCCTCCTGAGTAGTTAGGATTACAGGCGCCCACCACCACGCCCAGCTAATTTTTGTATTTTTAGTAGAGATGGGGTTTCGCCATATTGACTAGGCTGGTCTCGAACTCTTGACCTCAGGTGATCCACCCGCTGTGGCACCCCAAAGTGCTGGGATTACAGGTGTGAGCTGCCATGCCCAGCCACATTGTACATTTCTTATGTGTCTATGTTTACATGAGGAAAACACACAACTAAGATTTCATGGGACTTGGGGAAGGCACAGTATTTTTTCTTTATATATTACTATGAATTATTTGTGTAATAAAAAGAAGTGTTTGTTGAAGAAACAGAAGTTTCCAGAAGGCCTAAACTGCTAAGTAAGGAGGTTTGGTAATACTCTGTGATCAACAAAATGCTATAACAGATTTTTTTGAAAGCATTGCTTTAGGATGATGAAAGCATTGCTTTAGGAAGATTAATATTATAGACATGCATTTTTTTCTTTTTCTTTTTCTTTTACTTTAAGCTCTAGGATAAAAGTGCACAACATGCAGGTTTGTTACCTAGGTATACGTGTGCCATGGTGGGTTTGCCACACCTATCAACCCATCATCTAGGTTTTAGGCCCTGCATACATTAGCTATTTGTCCTAATGCTCTCCCTCCCCTCGCCCCCACCCCACAACAGGCCCTGGTGTGTGATGTTCCCCTCCTTGTGTCCATGTATTCTCATCATTCAACTCCCACCTACAAGTGAGAACATGCAGTTTTTGGTTTTCTGTTCCTGTGTTTGCTGAGGATGATGGTTTCCAGCTTCATCCATGTCCCTGCAAAGGACGTGATCTCATTCCTTTTTATGGGTGCATAGTATTCCATGGTGTATATGACATGTACATTTTTTAACAAATAGACAAATGTCAGCCTGTAATTGAAAGAGAGTAATTACGAAGCTATTCTGATAGCCTGAATAAAAGGAAATAAGATGAAGGGGGGTGGTAACGGAAAGATTCAAGGTACATTTATTATAAAGAAAGCCTTGATTGCATTGTAAGACACACAAACTGTGGGTTAACCACTGATAAATTCCACTGTTTCACAAAGCCCACTTTAAGAACTGAGTGATATAGGAGAGGCAGACATGTGTTTCAGGGGACGGGAAGGTTATTTCCACCATGTACAAATGGATGCTGCTTTGGACACTGATGGACAGAGCCATTGCACTGGAAAATAATTTTTTATTTTCATGATAGCCTACCGTTGAATTTACCATTCTGATATTAATGAAACATCTCTATAAAGGGTTGAAGTGTCTTCCCGCAACAATTGCTAAGGAACAGAATTATCAATTTATTAATGAAATATGACATGTGTTGAACAAGACAAGCTGGGTCAAGCATTTGAGGATGCTTTTGAGGTTCTGAGGCAACATTCAACTGGAGATCTTCAGTACTTGCCAGATTACAAAAATTACCTGGCTTTAATCAACCATCATCCTCATGTCAAAGGAAATTCCAGCTGCTATGGAGTGTTGCCTACAGAGGAGCCTGTCTATAATTGGAGAACGGTAATTAACAGTGCTGCGGACTTCTATTTTGAAGGAAATATTCATCAATCTCTGCAGAACATAACTGAAATCCAGCTGGTACAATCCACTGTTCTCCAGCAAGAGGGGGGAAAAGGCAGGAAGAAGCTCCGACTGTTTGAATACCTTCACAAATCCCTGTGTAATCCAGAGATGGTATCTTGTTTTCAGTGGGTAGATATAACCAAAGGCATCTTTCAGTTTGTATCAAAAAACAAAGACAAACTTGCCGAGCTCTGGGGGAAAACAAAAGGCAACAGGAAGACCATGACTTACCAGAAAATGGCCAGGGCACTGAGAAATTACAGAAGAAGTGGGGAAATTACCAAAATCTGGAGGAAGCTGACTTACCATTTCAGTGAGGCCATTCTCCAAAGACTCTCTCCATCCTATTTCCTGGGGAAAGACATCTTCTACTCACAATGTGTTCAACCTGATCAAGAATATCTCAGTTTAAATAACTGGAATGCAAATTATACTTATACATATGCCAATTACCATGCGCTAAATCACCATGATTGCTAAATATACTCTCATATTTCATGGTTTACTGAAATCAAAAATCTCTACAAGTTTTAAGGATTTCTCCCTCTCTCTCTTTTTTCCCTCTGAAGAAATTTAGGATTTTTCTCTTAAAGCAAATACTAAAGAGGAAAAAAATAACTTTATTGTTGCTTTTAGCAAAGAGCATGTAATCTATACTAACTTGTTGGGAAATTCTGCCAATGAACAACTTTTTTATAATACTTTGTGAAGATTCAGTGAACAACTTTATTGTTTCAAATGATCAAGCCCATTTGAAAGTATAGACTAAATGTCCTTGCTCTGCTCTTACTATTCTCTTTTAAAATTTTTTTTGTTTTATTATTTTTAAAGAGGTGTCAGCCAAGATAATTTTTTATTTTTATGGATTTAGGAGTACAAATGCAGTTTTGTTGCTCTGATATATTGCATAGTGGTGAAGTATATTGTGTAGCATCCTCATCACCAGAATAGTGAACATGGTACCCAATAGGTGAGATTTCATCCCTCATCCCCCTGCCATCCGCCCACCTTTTGGAGCCTCTAGTGTCTATTACTCCATTCTGTATGTCCATTGCTAAGCTCCCAACTATACCCACTTTATTTTATTTTAAAAATTGTTTTCTTTTTCTGCATACTTCAATGGATGCAAAGTCTTTTTCTTTTTTCTTTTTTTCTTTTCTTTTCACAGACGATGACTTCTTTTTTTTTGTTTGTTTGTTTGTTTGTTTTTGGCTGCTAACTCCCAAGCACAACACTGACAGTGACTTATATTTTTAATTTTTTTAAGAGGCAAAGCCTACCTCTGAAGCTCTTTTTTTTCTTTTCCCACTTCAATAAGCTGATCTAAATTCTTGTTATTCTCTATGCAACCACCTTCTTCTAGATTAACAGTGCCAGTACAGATGATTTGATCTATATATTGATTTCAGCATTTTCTTGTCATGTACTCAGGTGAGAAAATTCACTTTTATACCTGATGGCTTTACAAAAAAATTTTGTAAATGACTGCATATGATAAAGCCTTTGTGCCAAAATGGGTTCATGGCTTTAAAAACATCACTAGTAATGTCTATTCAGTTTCCTTACACATTTTTTTCTTTCCTTCTCTTTCGATCTTACCCATTTTTACAACTTAAAGCTTTTTTTTTTTTTTTTTTTGAGACAGGGTCTCAGTCTGTCACCCATGCTCAAGTGCAGTGACACAAACATGGCTGAAGCCCAGCTAATTTTTTTTTGTTTTGCCATGTTGCCCAGACTGGTCTCTAACTCCTGGGCTCAGGCGATCTGCCCACCTTGGCCTTCAAAAGTGCTGGGATTACAGGTGTGAGCCACTGAGCTGGCCCCAAAACTTTTTTAATGTTTAAATTTTACCACTATACTAAGGAGGAGTTACCCATTCTTTTAATTGCCTTTTTTTCTTCCTTCTTATTAGGGAGGGGTAAGGAAGAAGACTTGGTCAGCAGAAAGCAGGCCTTAATTGCTTTTTTGTTTGTTTGTTTCACTGCTATTGGGTTGTTTGAGTTCCTTATATGTATTGCATATTAACCCCTTGTCACACGTCTGGCTTGCAAATATTTTCTCCCTTTCCATAGGTTGTCTCTTTACTCTGGTGATTGTTTCCTTTGCTGTGCAGAAGCTTTTTAGTTTGTTTTAGCTACACATCATGAACTAAGAAGCTTTTTAGTTTGATGTAATACCATTTGTCTATATTTAATTTTGTTGTCCACGCTTTTGGGATCAAATCCAAAATATCATTACCCACACCAATGTCTTGTATGTTTCTCCTACGTTTTCTTTCTCTTTCTTTCTTTCTTTCCTTCCTTCCTTCCTTCTTTCAGCTGTCATCTGACCCCCCTATGTTTTCTTCAAGTAGTTTTAGGGTTCTCAGTCTTATGTTTAATTCTTTCTTTTTCTTCTCTCTCTCTCTCTCTCTCCCTCCTCCACCTCCTTTCTTTTTCTTGTTGACAATTTTCCTGAGCAAACTAATACAGGAATCTTTACGTTTTTAATCCATTTTGAATTGACTTTGGTACATAGTGTTGAAATAAGGGCCCAATTTTATTTTTCTGTTTGCCAAAATTCAGTTTTCCATACACCATTTATTGAATAAAGCTGTCTTTTTCTTTTTGGCAAAAAAAAAAAAAACAAAAACAAAATGAGTGATATAAGGAATAAGGCACCATGGGAGCTATCCAAAGCAAAGTCAGTGTCCATGTTCATCAAGGTGTCCTCGATCTATGAGAACTCTCCATCCATTCCCTGAAGTCTAAATGGGAGGAGGGTATTGTTTCTTGTGTTAATTAATTATTTCTTGTGTCTAAGCTTGGGCCTACCCTTGTATAATCTCAGTGATGTGGGGTCTGGAAGGCTGAAAACTACATTTCCCTGATACTTTAACAAGCTGAGTTTCTTTTAGATACTGGGAGGTACTCATAGGAGAATGGAAAGCAGGGAGTGAGGAGGATTCTCTTGCTGTTTTTCAGCTTCTGCAGGCCTTCCTCTGAAGATCCTCAGGCACTCTGAACCCCAGCCCCAGAGTCCTCTTTCAGTAACCAAAGCATTAGGTGTGAGGTTGTCCCATATCAAAGGTCCAAGTAGCAAACAAGAGGCACCCTCTTCAATTAGGTCCTCTCTTCATGGGACATGTCCTGTATTTACTGATTGTGTCCTGTATCCTGTGTTGACTTTGTCAGGATGCCCTAAATGCCCTCTATTCATATCTTTCAGTAAACAACAAAATATTGCCAGTTAGAGCTACTTTTCTGCCATAGTAGTTAAATCTTAAGTGACCTAAATGCAACATAACTGAAACCCATACCTCCGCAAATAAAGTCCATATGGTCTCTACTGCAGATTTGGCTGAGGGTAGACCAAAAGTGGGGATTCAGAGGAAAAAGTACTGATTTTTCACATCCAAGAAAGGAAAAGATGAGGCAGGGCGCAGTGGCTCATGTCTGTAATCCCAGCACTTTGGGAGGCCGAGGGAGGTGGATCATCTGAGGCCAGGAGTTTGAGACCAGCCTGGCCAGCATGGTGAAACCCCATCTCTACTAAAAACACAAAAATTTGCCAGGCATCATGGCGAGTGCCTGTAATCTTGTCTACTCAGGAGGTTGAAGCAGGAGAATCCCTTGAACTTGGGAGGTGGAGTTTGCAGTGAGCCTCGAGATTGAACCACTGCACTCCAGTCTAGGCAACAGAGAGAGACTTCGTCTCAAAAAAAAAAGGAAAGAAAGGAAAAGATGATTATTTGGTCCAAGTCCCAAGTCATGAACAAGTAACCACCATTAATTAAAGATCACTTATGGTCTGAAAAATCAACCAGTGACAGACTCACTCTAATAACCACACATCTAAAAGTCAGTAAATCACTGATAGCCCCAAGCTTGTGAAATTCAGCCAGTCAGTGACAGCCAGCAGATATTCGGTATACCAGCTCATAATGCTATATCGAGTATGTTTTCTCAATAATGAATGTTCAGTGGGCAAAAGAATAAGTTGGCTGTGAAAACTGTATAAACTGTTACAATGTAAATGAAATATAGACAGTAAATGCAAGGAATTTTAGAAACAAATTCTGCAAAACTAAGAAAACTTAAGGAGAGCCAAATCATCAGGGAAGTATAATTAAAGAAAGAGGTAGGTAATTAATGTGCTTCTTATTTCAGCATTTCAGATAAATAATGATTTTTATCACATTTTATGTGGTATTCTTATTTTATTTCAATGTACACATGCATAGGCAATTCGAAATAATTCAAATTTAACTTTTTTGGGTTTTTTTTTCCATTTTAGTTCAGTTATTTCCCTTGTTTTTTGTTGTTGTTGGTAATGCTGATGTCAGTGGTGGTGTGTGTGCCTGTGTGTGCCTCTGTGTGTGTGTGTGTGTGTGTGTGTGTGCGCTAAATCTGGCAACCCTACCTTCAAGGTTTTGAGCATCTGCTGTGTGTTACCTGCCATGAGATACAAGCACCAGCTGTGAGGTGTCCTCTTTCAGAGATCTCAATGCCAACTTCGTGGGACCTCTCTTGAGAGATCAGAGCATTAGGCCCTCAGGGAGCCCATGGAGCACCAGCCAGTGGTGGCTCCTTTTTTTAGCCCTGAGGTTCTATAACCAAAGATCTTTTCCCCTTTGCTTCCACAGCCCTATGGTGGTAACTATTTCTGGCAGTCTGTCTTTGTTCGGGATGCTGTAACAAAATACTGTAGACTGGATAGCTTATAAACAACAGAAATTTGTTTCTCACAATTCTGGAGGCTGGGAAGTCCAAGATCAAGGCGCCAAGCAGATTCAGTGTCTGCTGAGGGCCCACCTCCTGGTTCATAGATAGTACTTTCTAGCTGTGCCCTCACACAGTAGAAGAGGCAAGGCAGCTTTCTGGAGTTCCTTTTATAAGGGCACTAATCCTGTTAATGACCTAATCACCTGTCCAAGGCCCCATCTCCCAAAACCATCACTTTGGGGGTTAGGATTTCAACATATGCAGTTTGGAAGGACACAAACAGTCAGACCATAGCACTGTCTTGATTTCTGTCTTGATTTCTGGATTAGCTCAGCATTCATCCTTTGCTCTTTCAACCTTCCCATATATGTGTAACAATTCCTTGTATTAAATCTCTTTTGAAATACCTAGCATGGTTTCTGTTCCCCTAAAGTATTTGGATACTCTCAACTGTGTGCTATTCCAAAAAAAGAGTGTGAGGAGAGAGTGTCCTCTTCCTGATTATACTCTCCTCTGCCTGCCCCTCAAGTCCTGGGTGCCTAGTTGTTTGGCCAAGGCAGAAGGTAGTATGGTGCTGTGTAACTTGTAGCCCCAAACAGCTAAACCCACTAGGCTTGTAGACATCATCAGGTCACCGACGGACAGACCGGCACAGTTGGCCAAGAGTATGAGCTTCTTCAGTAACAATGGCTACTATGTGTGTTGATGAAAGAATTCCTGGTTGGGTATCCCTGGTCTTTTGGGTGGTTCCATTACTGTGGTGAGTTAGAGCATAGATTCAATGGGCTGTGGTAGGTAGACATGATCCCCTTATATGCTTGATCAGTCTTTTCAGGCAGCTGTTTTCCTCTAGATTTTGTTACTTATAATCTTTTCAATGGGGGGATCCCATAATTATGTCCCAAAGGCACATAATTAACATGTGCCTTTATTAATTCAGTCTTTAGGTGGCCCATGGCCTGACTAGCTAGGCTATTACTGATGTTTCTGTGTGTGATGGCCATGGGAATATGCCACTCAGATCTCCTGCTGCAGGTAGCATAGTTGACAGACAATGCCAGTCTGCGGCTCACCATGCTTTTGCATCAAAACCATACTTCCCCTGGGCTGCTCCTAGCCAATGGCTGAGCATGGCAGGGGATTAGTGCAGGCCAATTGTGTGTGTCTCTGGACTTTCTAATGGGCAGCTTTGGCTCGAGGACGCTCCATTGGCCTGTCTGAGACATTCTCAGAGCTGCAGTCCAACCCGAGACTCTCCCTGCCAAAACCTCCTTCTTTCATCTTCTCTTTTCACAGGCGTCAGGCCTGCATCATGGTCTGAAGGCACTCCTTGCCTACTCCTGCTCCCTCTCTTTTATCCTTCATAAGACTTTCCTGCCCTCTGCCCAGCCCCCAAATGTATCTCTCATGAATCTAATCCTATCTTCACATTTGTTTTTGGAGAATCCTAGTTGACATATTGTGTGAAGGTTCATTTCCACCAATCTGGGAGCAGTATGCTCTACAGCCAAGAATAGCACCTGAAGTTTGGCCAATTATTCAGCATGCAAGCGTTGTGAGCCTCAACAATTTATGGCATTGGTATTCCACAGAATTTGCCCATCTCAGAGGCAAGCTATTTCACCAGTGAACCATGCTTCTTGTCAGATGCAAGTCTTGTCAAAGAGGCCCCAGTAGGCCAACAGCTTAGGTTTAACAGTAGGTGGGTCTCTCCATGTCTAATGGGTGGGCAGCAACCTGTTGTTCCTGAAGTTGGCTAAAGTATTGGGGACCAGACTTGAACCTTGGTTATAGATGCCATTTCCATATTGCTACAGAACTTTCTGGGTATCTCAGTTCAGACAGGACCCAATGCAAAGTGACAATGTCAGGTGGCAAAGTCATCATTTTTCCTTTCAGTGACATTCTCTTTTTCCAGAAGGGGCTAGTTTCAGGCCCAGCAGCAGAAGAAAGTCCTTGCAGGCTTGTCCTTGGTAAGAAGGTGGAGTCTCATTTCCAAAGCCTGCAATCACTGTGAGATTGGTCACTGATATCTGTAATTCCATCTGAATAAGATAGGAGGCTCCAGGACAAGGTTTGCTTTACTGATGCCTGGATCACTTTCAAGGCTTCTTGTCATAGGTGTCCCCTTCTCAAATATAGTTAATTATTGGGTATATAAAGCCTGTTGTGGAATTTCCAGGTATAAAGGGTATTGTTTCCAAAACAGGCCAATCAGAGGTTAGGCATTCATCCCTACAGCAGCTAATGGCCACAAGATTAGAACTTTGACTTTAATAGAGGATAGAATGTCTTTTTGGGCTGTCGCACAAGAAGCCCCCAAAAAGGTCAGATGGGTGGCCGAATTGTTTCTTCTTCCTTGGAAGCCCATTCATCTTTGGTCAGCTTTTCTAAGCTCGAATGCAATGGAGTTCATGCAGTACATTCGGTGGTGAGGTCATCGAGAGAGGGGAATGTCTGGCCCCAACCAGCAGTTCTTATTTTGTCAGCATTTGTTCAGCTCTCTGACAATGTACAATGTACTCCTGGGGAGTTTGTTACAGTACTGCTTGCCGTGGTGGATAAGGGCAAGTGATATCAGTCAGAGTCCTCTCAAGAAACAGACAAAACATTCAAAGGAACATAACTAAACAGAATTCAGTGGGGACAATACTAACAGAGTTATGAACTGGATAAGGGAACCATTGCGGGACAGTGAGGTGCCCAGGGATTAGTAACGGGGTGGGGGAGGGGGGAAGCTGTTACCAGCCCTGAAAAAGCAAGAGGCACAGTTCTAGCAGCTGGAGGGAGGGAACAGTATCATCAGAGCTGAGTGAGCCAGAGGTAGGAAAGAGGGCACTGACAGGAGCTGTCTCCACCGAGGAACACAGCCCCAACCAAAATCCCAGGAGGTGGAGATGTATAAATACCTGAATGTCACTTTTCTCTCCCATTGTTCTCTCTTTGTTATCTGGCTTTCTCTTTAAGAAGTCAGATAACAAAGAAGCCCAGGTGAAGGAGTACCTAAAGATCAGCCTCCTAGGGCATGGAGAAGGGTAGAAAAGGTATAAAGAGTATTTTTTCTTTTTTTTTTTTTTTAAGCATTAGCTGGATGTGGTGGCACAAGCCTGTAGTTCTAGCTACTCAGGAGGCCGGGGTGCGAGAATCGCTTGAGTCCAGGAGATGGAGGCCAGCCTAGACAACTGAGCCAGACCTTGTCCTTGAAAAAAACAAAAACAAAACAAACAAAACAAAAAACAAATCCCAGCATTAATCTATCCAAGCCTGCATGCCAAGTATCACTAATGGCACAATTCTAGTTCAGCCACTCATGATATCAGACACTGCAAGAATAGTGGCCACTTACGTGTTTAAGCCTCAACAGGGTACAGTAAAGTTCCATACACTAGTGGCTTTCCCAGCCCTATGGGGCTATCGAACTAGTGGACGGTGTTGTTCAGCACTCTGGACTCTATTACGTCTCGGATAAGAATACTGCATTTTTTCTCCACCTGGTAGGAAGCATTGTTTCAATGATGCAATCTTAGCAGGCTTCGGGATTACAGGCCATTCTTGGTTACATCCTTAGCCCCCATATTAGAAGCCACCAACAGGGGACACTTTAAATGTATCTTATCAGAAGATCCACTCACCATGCACCCAGAAGGTTCCTATCGATTATACAGGCTGCAAAAAAGCAAGAGACATGTCACAGACAAAAACAAAGAAACCAGACATTGGTTTGGCAAATTCAGAAATATTTAAAGTATCCCTTAAGGAAGAAGCTGGGAACCAAGTCCTAGAACTTAGTGTGTATAGCTGCTGGAACTGTGCCTATAAATCTCTTACATGCGGTCCAGGCTTCCCGTTAGCCATGAGTTTGTCTGTGGGTTTGCTGCACAAGAGGAGCTAAATCCATTCCAGATTTTTGTGTCACCCCATCAGCCTGGCTGCTTTTCTGAGTAGCAGTGGCAGCCCCTAATCTCCACTCATCCCTGCAATTTTATCCTTCTGCCTGTTTTCAGCCATAAAGCGTAATTCTCCTGAATATTCCTGGGCTCCACAGGGGCGGGTCTCCTTTTTACCAATCACTGGCAGTCTTGCGGCCCAGGGTTTTTCTTTGGGTGTCACACTTGTTTGGGGGAATTAGTACCCAGCAGTCCCACCATGATCCTCCCACCGTTTTATCTTCTGGGCTCCCAAATGCGAGGGCTGCCTCAGCACAACCAGGATTGCTGACACTGGGGCTTGGGTGACAGGGCCCCCTAGGAGAGAATGCTTTTGGCCCTGGGAAGGCCCAGTTGGACAAGGGCAGTTCCAAAAACACTTAGCACCGAGGTAAAGTGGAGTTTAACCTTCATGCGTGCGACTGCCTTTCAGGGGCCACAGACACACACTACCAACGCCATGTGGTATAAATACAAGTTGGGCGGCGGAGGGGGATACAAGCAGAGAAGGAAGAGCATGTAAGCAACCCCCTCTCCCCATCCCACCATCCATCCCAGCCCCCAGCTTCCCTGTCCCGTTGAGAGATGTGCCTAGGCTGGGTTCATCTCGCAGAGTTCAATACAGAAGGATCTTAAACTCTTTTACAAATGCTGAGGTGGAAGCCGGAGATTCGGGGCACCTCTAGGCTGCCATTTAGTAGGAACTTCTAGAGCATCCTGTTCTGCCTCCAAGCTAACTCAGATCTGCTGAGGCAGCAAGTTGCTAAACCATGAAAACAGGTGAGAAAATGAGTCTCCAGGGCCATTTGAATTTGCCTCTCCCCAACCAAACCGTTAGGGAGTGTCTGTCACTTTCTAAAGGGCAGGTATGGCACTGTGTTCAGCTTGATCTCTCACAGTCCTGAGCCCAGATGCTTGTACTTGATAGGAATTAATGTCTGAAGGATTTACCTAAACAGCCAGTGGGAACCTCAAAGCCGATGAAACTACGATGTGTTCACCAAGAGGTAGGGTGTTGTTGCTAGGAGCTACTCATCATAAATAAGATGCCACTGGGGTTCTAAAGGAAACATGTAAGACTGTGTCTTTCTCAAGCATTGTCCCTCTCTACTCCTGAGAAAAGGAGAAACCTTTTAAAAAAAAAAAAAATTCTACATCTGAACCCTTCTGTTAGAACCTTCTGATTTCTTTTCAAAAAACATTTATTTATTTATTTAGAGACAGGGTCTCATTATGTCGCCCAGGCTGTAGTTCAGTGGCATGATCACGGTTCACTGCAGCCTCGACCTCCTAGGCTCAAGCTATCCTCCCACCTCAGCCTCCTGAGTAGCTGGGACTACAGGCATGCACCACCATGCCTGGCTTTTTTTTTTTTTTTTTCTGTAGAGACGGGGTCTCTCCAGTGTGGTCTGGAACTCCTGGACTCAAGCAATCTGCCTACCTTGTCCTCCCAAGATGTTGGGATTACAGGCGTGAGCTACCACGCCTGGCCTTAGAACCTTGTGCTTTCTGATCTACCATAGAAATTAAAATGATAAGCAAATACTATTTTAGTGAAACTCTTTAGAAACCAGCTTCCAAAACAATGAGCAAACTTGGAGGGACTGTTTCTTCCACCCAGGCCCAAACCCTGGCCCTCAAGCTTAGCCCTGGGGATGTGAATAGCCAAATTCTGGACTCTCTCTTCCTACCTACCCCTTTTCCAGCCAGTATTGGGGGCAGGGTGGCAGGGGTGGGGGAAGGGCAATAGGAAGCCCTGGTCCAGGAACGGCTCTCCTGGGTCCTGCCTACCTGCACTGCTCCCCCAACCTCTACCACATGCCTCATTCCATGCTGGGGAGAAAAGTGGAGGCTGAGCCAAAGCCACCTCTCCAGAGGGGCCTGGGCTAGTGCAGCAGGGGATGGCAACCGGATGGCACTTTGCAAGGTAGGAAATGGCAGGGCTTAGTAGCCTGGAAAAGAGGGGCTGAGGGCGCATGGCAGAAGCTGTAAGCCCAGCCACATGGGAGAAGCAAGTCTTCCACCTGGCCAGATGCGGTGGCTCACGCCTGTAATCCCAGCACTTTGGGAGGCTGAGGCAGGTGGGTCACTTGAGGTCAGGAGTTCAAGACCAGCCTGACCAACATGGTGAAACCCCGTCTCTACTAAAAATACAAAAATTAGCTGGGTGTTGTGGTGTAGCTATAGTCTCAGCTACTCAGGAGGCTGAGGTAGGAAATTCGCTTGAGCCCAGGAGGCAGAAGTTGTAGTGAGCCGAAAGCATGTCACTGCACTCCAGCCTGGGCAACAGCAGAGAAACCCTGTTTCAAAAAACAAACAAACAAAATCATAAAAAGCATGTATTTAGCAGTGTGCAGTTTTTTCTTTTTGCATCAGGCTCTAATATGGCTTACATGGCACTGTGGGATCCTGTTTTTGTTTAAGATTTTGGTATTTTGTTCACTGTGAGTTTTTTTGCATTAATTTTTATTTTTAAAAATATTGCAGTAAAATGTTATTTATTTGATTATTCAGTTTTTTGGCACCTCTTCTTAAATTTGTGCCCCAAGCAAGTAGCTTTCTTGCCTCACCTTAGTTCTGGCCCTGACAGTTTGGTAGCTTCATACTTTCCTTGTCTTCTGCATTAGGTCCATAGCTGCACCAAGTCCAAGTGCAATAGGACAGCAGAAGCAAATGCAGTGTGTACCTGAAACTCCTACCAGCTTTTGGATTTAAAACAGGTGGCCCATCTGAAGGAGAAAATGGAGACAAACATAAATCAGGATCAAATACCTTTATAAGCATTTGTCTATGTAAAAAGGTACGGTTCCCTTGTAAACAGAAATGATTATTCTGTCTTCATTCATCCATTCAACCTGAATTTAAACTTTCTAGTTTTTGAATACCTTCCTAAGCCCTGAATTAGAAAGATGAGTCAGAATAAGAGTTTACAGTTTGACGAGAGAGACACAGAACAAGTACTTGAAATCCAATTCAATAAATGTTCTTCTAAGCATATGCATAAACAATTTGGAAGCACAGAGATGTAGGCAGAATTTTTTGTTGCTGTTGTTCTGTTTTGTCGGCTGGGTGGCAGGGGTTATAACTATTAAGCAAAACCATAAATAGAAGACATTAATGGTATGAAGAATGGAGGAAATGGATTTTTGGGGGGCGGGGCATATCACTTCCACTCTTCCAAATAATTGAGAGAAACTTTCTCCAGAATATGGAAATGTTTGGAGAACTTAGGGACTGATGCATGTATAAGCTTGGAAAATTAACATTTATTGAGTATCTGGCCAGGCACTTTACATAAAGCATTATCGCCATCCTTAGTTCACCAGAGGAGGGGTGGTTTTAGAGATGAGCGACAGTCTCAGAAAACTTAGGCATAACTATGCCAGCATTTCACTAGTAGTGGAATAAATGACAGGTGTGTGAAGTCCAGGTCTGTCTGGATTCCCCAAAGCCCCTTACACCATACTACCTTTGGAAAAGCAACGGAAAAGAAGAAATCAGGCAAGTGATGTATGGACCCATTATACTTCCCCCACTCTCATTTTAATATCACCTCGGCAAAGCTGAAGAGCAAACATCTTCGTGCCTCCATCAGTTATGCCCTCTGGGAGTCTCAGTTCATCCCTTCACACGCGGGATACTTAACTCTGCGGGATCTAAACCCTGGCCAAAATAAATTTTAAAGCTGGAAAAAATCCACACTGTACCCTTTGCATTGCCCTAATAGGCTGAAAATAGCCACGATAACCAAATTAAGGGACAGCGGCTGAGACTCAGACTCACTCCCTGTACACATTTTACTTAGGAAGGCGGGGAGGGGCGTGAAGTTAAGCCCTCAACAACTATTTCCTTAATTTGGGAGAAGGGCCTTCAGCTGGCGTCCCTGGCTGATTCTCAACTCTGCTCCTGCTGATTGGACAAGTCTCTGAGCGGCCCTGCTGCGTGCGGGGGACAAGTGGGGTGGGGAAGGCTGAGCGGGGAAAACAAGGGGTTCTCGGGTTGGAAAACAAAGAGAAGGAATGGATTTGGGGACCAAGGGCGTGGAGGAGTATCAGATTTTGAGCGAGGCTTCCCGCATACTGAGTGTAAAATTTCGCAGGAGGAGTTGGGGAGACCGAGGCAGATTTGGCAACAAAAGGGTCCCGGGCTGGGCAAGTTTACGAACTGGGATGCGAGAACAGAGCTGGAGAGATTTGACGCGGAGCGCGAAGGAAGCGGGCTGAACTCCCACTGCGCCGCTGGCTCCCGGCTCGCGGGCGGGGTCTCCGGGGAGCCGCACCTCAGCCCGCCCTGAGGGCGGGGTTGGCCCGGCGGTTACATAACAAACCTGTGAGAGCGGCTGGGGGCGGTTCGGGCGCTGGTGGGGGCGGGGCAGGGGCGGGGCCAGGGCGGGGCCAGACCTGCACCGGGCCTGGCAAGATGGCGGCCATGGAGACCGAGACGGCGCCGCTGACCCTAGAGTCGCTGCCCACCGATCCCCTGCTCCTCATCTTATCCTTTTTGGACTATCGGGACCTAATCAAGTAATGGGACGACACGCATGGCAGGGGTGGGGGCATGGGGAGAGGAGGCGGTGAGGCAGGGGTGAAGGGGGTCGGGGCCGCTGACAGGACCCGAGCTTCCGCGACACCAGAAGGTGACGCCAGGGCCGCCCTCATCCTGCAGAGCCACCGGGGACCAGGGCGAGACGGGGACGGAAAGAGCCTTGCCCTGAGTCTTCTTCCCGCCCTGGGCCCAGGTTTGAGAAGCGACGAGATCTCTCCCAGGCCTGGGCGAGGCCCACTTGCAAGAGAAGGAGGTAGTGGCCCTCGTGCCGCACCGCCGCGCTCCGCGGACCCCCTCTGGCCCCGCAGGTGCCCGCCCGGTCGGGGTCAGTCCCTGCTGCTGTGTAAAAGCCCCTGTCCCGGCCAGGCGCTCTTCTCTGCTGGGTCCGGGGCCTGCGGAGTCTGGCGCCGGCGTGGGCAGGTGGGGCGAGCGAGAGAAGATAGGCAACCCCTTACTCCCCTGGCGCGACTTCCCCAGCGCCAGAATCGCTGTCAGGGCTCACTTTCGGACTTCAATGCGTGAGAATTGTTTTGCTGTCAGCGTTGCTCCTTACGGTTCGATGTTGGATTTTATGTTTTGGTACTGACTTCCGGTGATGCCATATCGGTGACTATCTTCTCTCCTGGACACCTTGGGTTTCCCACATTACTAGCATCTGTTCCAGAAATAAACACCGGTTGCTGATAAGGGTGGTTCAGTGCTCAGTTTCTTCAGAACTTGGGACTGTCTGGGGTGGTGGAAGAAATGGCGCTGCCAGTCCGCCCCCCAGCTGTCAGGATTGTTTACACCCTTGACAGGGGGTGGCATGGCTGTGAGTTTCCTGTGCTACCGTATATATCTGCAGAGGATGCAAAGTCGCCCTCTTAGGATAGGTGGGCGAGATTTGTTTTGTGTTTTGGATTAACCATTAGATTCTAGCCATTTGATGATTGTGCCCTGTGTTATTAGAGGTCTTTTTATAAATACAGATTTCTTGGAGTTGGCCTAGCTAAGTGGTCATAGAGAGATACCTCAAGTTTTTGGTCACTACCTGTACTGGTCGCTACCTGTACCTGCTAGCAATTTTATTTTTCTAGAAAATACTTACAGTTTAACTAACAGTCTCCAACTTTTGATTGCTGCCAGAATGATCTTTCCAAGACACATCTGGTTGTCATTCTCCCTAAAACCTGCGACACCCCTGTGTTTATAGACTATAACCTAAACTTCTGGGGCACTGAAAGCTCTTATCATCTGGCTTGTATATCTAAGGTCCTCCAGGACTTATTTCTCCTCCACTATCACATTTGCACCATCCATTCTAGCCAAATCAGACCTCTGCCAGCATACAACACACTTGCACTTTCTTTTTTTTTTCCTGTGGCTCAAGCTCTCGACCTTGCCTGGAATGCCTTGCCTACGTCTTCTCAACTTGGCAAGGTGGAGAAGATGCCCTCTCTACCTTCTTCCTGCAGAATTGATTTGCCATGTCAGGTAGATGGCGTGCTTCTTGATTGTAAGGACTGCCTTGCTTATCTTCCTACTCAAAGATTTTTTTTTCCCCGAGGGCCTGCTATGTGCCAGTCTGTTAAGTGTTGAGGGTACAGTAGTGAACAACGCAGATAAGGCAACTCTTAGGGAGCTTACAGTCCAGTGGGCAAGCGCATAAATTGCAAGAGGTACTAAGTGCAGTGAAGGAAATAGATTGCTCTGTTAAGGAATAGGAAGTGAGAGGTGATCCAGTCGGAAGGAGCTGCCATATATGAAGCAGGGCATATGCAGTTCTGGCAGAGGGAAAAGTATGTTCAGAGGTTGACGGGACTGCTGAACGGTACTGTTCAACAGCATGGCCTGGTGGAAGATACAGAAGGCTGGCGTTGCTGGAGGTAGGGAGTGAGTCAGACAGTGATGAGATGAGGGTGGTGAGATCATGCAGGACCTTGGGAACCAAGGTGAGGAGGTAAGATTTTACTTTAAATGCTTTAGGTAGTAATCACAATTTTAAACAGAAGTGACATGGTCCCTCTGTAAATGTCTGTGGAAATAAATTGAGTTGAATACCATTTGAATTTTATCTACAGAAAAGTATCCAGTGTATTGCAGCTTTTTTCCTGCACCATACAGCCCAGTTTTGTCAAGGGTCTAGTCTAGTGATAAGCTCTGAAGTTTTTGGTATGTATTTGCTGAACTGGATTGGGTTGGATTGGATTAGTACACTGGAATCATGTAGCATCAGTTGCATAGTTTGAATTGAGATGATCTGATACCCTCTCCATTTCAGAGTGATGTATTCTGAAATGGAGTGAATAAATGCCACACTGCATCAGAATGACCTGTGCATCAGAATGGCCTGTGGCACTTTTTAAACATACAGATGCCTGAGGTACAGATCTCAGTCCAAACCAACTGGATCAGAATCTCTAGAACAGTAGTTTTCACTCTCGATGTGCATTGAATTCATCTTTCATGCATATTCCGGATTCTTTTATGTTGTTTAGCTCCTAGGGCAGTGGAGGGACAGGAATCAAGAAGAGGGTATGGAAACTGAATGCACAAAACTGGAGGGATTCCTATGTTTACAAAAGTTAATTTGGGCATCTCCTGAGCTTGGCAGAAAAGGATGAGGATGATGTTTCTGTAAAATCTGAAAATCAAACAAAGGCGATTTTGTTTACTATAGATTGGTTTTTAACACACCTTAGTCATGGCCTTGACAAACCTGATGTGATTTAAGATTCTGTTGATTAGCTATTGCCCAAGTGAGATCTTTGAATACCTACTTTCTGTTAATATAACTTGTAATTTCTCTCTGGAAAGGATAGAGTCCTAATCTTAGGTTCATTCTTTTTACAAATTAATTATGTAGGGTAGGATTTACAGGATTGCAACACTGCTGTGTTAGAAATGTTTATATAGTAAGAAATTTATTTGCTTCTAACATTCAGTGTTTTGGGGCAGCTGATAACTTGTGTAGCCATGACTATTGAATCAGAACTGTTATGATTCAGGCACCCTCTATAGGTGGACTTTCCAGTAGTTCCTTTAATGAAAACATGGTTTTTGTGGCAATACTTTTTTCCTTTAAGTAAAAAACTTTAAAGAACAAAAATAGAAAGTCTGTGTATTTAGTAGCATACATCTTACAGATCTTGGGAAAAAAACCCCAAGTCCCTTTGTTTATGACTAAATAACTTTCTTCCTATATGTAGAAATGAGTATTGTCCTGATAATAAGCATAGGACAACTCCTTGATTTGAGATTAACTCCAATGGCATATATGGTTTGTAGATATTTTTGTGAAAAATTACAATTGTAGGTGTTTCAGGGTTTATATGTGAACTCAGTTTCACTACTAACAAGGCAATTATACTACTTAACATGTTAAACAGGTTTTAGAAAATAGTTTTGTAATTATAAGGGTAATAAGTGAAAAATAAGAGAAACAAAAGGCATAAAACAAAACTTAACAATGAATATTTTAATCTTTATTTTTAAATTGTTTTCTTACTTTTTTTAATACTATCGGTGAATCTGGTTACTGCCAGCTGTTGTTATGTCAGTCGAAGACTTAGCCAGCTATCAAGTCATGATCCGCTGTGGAGAAGACATTGCAAAAAATACTGGCTGATATCTGAGTGAGTATTTGAGGAATATGTACTTCCAAAAACTGGCCCTTGGCTTCTTCCATAACACTAGTTTGTCCTGATTCTCCTCTCTAACCCTTGTCTCTTTATCTCCTTTGGTGGCTCTTCTCATGCTTGCTAGTGTATGTTGGTATTCGCCAAGTTTCTGTCCTTAGCCCACTGCTGCTCTCCCTCGCTGAGCTCCACTGCATGCATTGTTGCCGTTTATAGTGACTATCTGCATGCTCCTAACTCCCAAACCTGAATCTCCCTCCCTGACTTCCCCACTGAGCTCTAGAATTGTTTGCACAACTGTCTGCTGGACCTTTCTATTGGCTGTCCCACACTTATTAACTGGATTCAGTAAATGTTAACAAATTTGACAGAATCACAGTACAGATGACAGAAAGTGGGAGTTGAGAAAGGTGGAAGAAATGAGTAGGAATGCTAATATCTTTTCTTAGATTGAGTGGAGTCAGATAGTGACTAAAGTTGGTGAAGTAAGAAGCAGAGGTTTAAGCATATTATTTAAAGCTGCAAGCTTTAGACAGAAGTGAAAATTAATAACAGAGCTATCAAACATTGGGAGGAAAAAGAACAGGGTAAGGGGAATTTTAAGTATTGCTAGATCTTCCCGTGTTTCTCTTTAGGGTATCAGTAGATACATGTGAAGTTGATAAATCAAGAACTAGAGGCATAAACATTTAAAACTATAGAGGTAACTTCTAGTAATACCTAAGCTTTCCTTTAAGGAGTTGGACTTAAAACAGGAGAATAGTTTTTCATCGTAAGTTCTTTGGTACTTTTTAGTTTTAATAATCTATGTGTATATTATTTAGATTAATAAAAAGATGCTCCCCTTCCCTCTCCTACCCCCACACACACAAAAAAAACCCACCGTGAATTGTTCTTTTCCCCATTCCTAAACCTGTCCTTCAGCATTCCCAGTCTTCATAGCAGCATCATCCACTCAGGCATCCAAATCAGAATTAGAAGTCATCCTAGGCGTGTCTCTCTCTCTCTCCCCACTTCTCTCCCTCCTTCTACATTCATCACAAAGGCTTACCAAGCCTTTCTTACTAAGCTGGTTAGTATGTTACCTTAAGGCCCTCTGTGGCTGCCTTACCCTCTATCACTTCTGATTCTTAATTTTATACTTCATTCTTTCTCCCTGGTTAGACTCTTACCTTTTTTGAAGGCAAAAAATGTGCCTTATTTTTTTATATCCTCAGTGGCTAAGTGGACACTCAATAAATGCTTAGGGAATTTTACTAAATAGGAATGTTGAATCATGTAATTACTTTCATGTTCTATGATTCTCAACTAATTCAGTGTAGATATGGTTAGATTAATATTATTATATCACAAGATTCAAAGTATTCCCTAAAACAATACGTGATGCTTTTAAAAGTTTATAATTGGTATATTTTTAAGAGTAAGTTGAAATTTATACGTTATTACTATTCATATTTTATTAAAGATTAGAAAACTGAAAAAAAAAGTAGAAAGAAAAGGAGAAAATGAATGCCTAACAATTCCACCATGTCAGTAGTAACTTTTGTTAAAAATTTTTCATGTATGTATCACTTTTTGCTATCTGATCTTCATTTGTGGCTAAAATATAATGAAAAGGAAGGGAAAAGTACAAGTTCCTATATGTTGTAGGTATCTAAAATACATGCTAATATTACTTTAAAAGATTTTAAATCTCATGTTTTTCATCTATTTAGGGAAGAGAAAACACAGAAGAATCAGTGCTGGAAATCTCTCTTCATAGATACTTACTCTGATGTAGGAAGATACATTGACCATTATGCTGCTATTAAAAAGGCCTGGGATGATCTCAAGAAATATTTGGAGCCCAGGTGTCCTCGGATGGTTTTATCTCTGAAAGGTACTGGGAATGCAGGGTCCCTTTCCCTGTTTTCATTACTGTTAGTATAAATAGGTTAGTTTAAATAACTTTGAATCTCTGTCATCTATGCAACTGTGTTAACCCAACTTTGTCTGTGATTTACTGTTCATATTTGGCCATGGAAGTAGGACCTTCAGTCTAGTGCTTACCCTGTTTTTTCTCAGCCTTGGGACCCACATGGTTATTTATCAGAAGGGAAAGCTGAACTTTTATCCTTATATTTGTTTTCTATTAAGAAATAGTAATACTAAGATTGTGTGAGAATAAGTATGGTGATTTCTTTTAAAAGATTTTTTTTTTAATTGTGAAATTTTGCCTACTGTATCAATACTATTTCCTATTTTCAATACAAGTAAATGTTTGTTTGATAGTCTAATATTCAGAAAGACCCTTGGTCTTTACCTATGTTAGAGCAGCCTAGTAGAGTAAGGAAAACTTTTATCCTTATTTTGACATTTACAAAATAGTAGAACTAAGATTTGAACTGAGGTCTGTTCGACTCCAGAATATGCTGTTTCTATTACACCATTATTGTCCAATTTTGGCAAGAAATATTAAGCTATTTCCATTAATTTGATTTAATTAATGATTATGAAAATAGACAGATTGTAGATAGATTGCCACTTACCTGCTTTACCCTCCAAGTTTTTTTCAGATTTCTACACTGAAAGGCATTGTATAGATGTTCGGTTTTGCTGAGCTAAAATTGGAATCAGTTCTTCTCAAATATTTTCTTCCCTTTAGAACTAAAGACTCTTTTGAAACAGTATTCCTTTTGCATTTTGTGTTTCCTCTCTAATTTCCCATGCAAATATTACTTTCATACAAATCATGGTTGCATGACCAGGTGCTTGCAACTGAATTGCTAGAGAGGTAGAAGAAAGAATGATTTGGCAGAAGGAGTAGAGCTTTGAAGGAAAGTACCCTTGATTAATATTCTGAATAGCTTCTTTTCTTAGAAGAAATGAATAATACTATTTACTTGGTATGTAGGGTTGAATATTTCAAGAGGAAAATAAATCTGAAAATAGATATTTGGTGATGATAAGGTAACGGCTTACAGTAGCTATTACTAATTAAACACAAAGCTAGGCACTGGCTAAGTATTTCTTGAGTATTACTCCATTTAATTGCAAAAGTCCTATGGGATAAATAATTACTATTCTCATTTTATAGGTGGATTACCCAAGGCATGAAAAACTAAGTAAGTTGTGGCCGGGCGCGGTGGCTCACACCTGTAATCCCAGCACTTTGGGAGGCCGAGGCGGGTGGATCACGAGGTCAGGAGATCGAGACCATCCTGGCTAACATAGTGAAACCTCGTCTCTACTAAAAATACAAAAAATTAGCCAGGTGTGGTGGCATGTGCCTGTAGTCCCAGCTACTCAGGAGGCTGAGGCAGGAGAATGGCATGAACCCGGGAAGCGGAACTTGCAGTGAGCCAAGATTGCGCCATTGTACTCCAGCCTGGGCGACAGAGCAAGACTCCATCTCAAAAAAACAAAACAAAACTAAGTTGTTTAACCATCACAAAGGAAAAGGCAAAACCAGGATTTGGATATAGAGCTGACTCCAGAGCTATGGTCTTAACATTGACTGAAGGGAGACAGGACCTATCCTGTTATGTTTGGAATGTCTTAGAATGTGTATTGGACTAGAAGAGCTAGTTTAAATATTAGGACATTTGGAATATGATATGGTATATGGTTCTGCTTTTAGGCTCAGAGCTATCAAGAAGATAAAACTAAGGATATGTAACAGCTGCTGCTGCTGCTTGTTTTTCTTTTCCTTTTTTTTTTTGGTGCATGAATTTTGGTATTTCCAGGCTCCCTGTACTACCTATCAGTTGGAGGTGAGGTTGTCAGATAATTCCTTGACAGCTCCTGTTTTACTCTACAGTGCCAGTTCTCTGGGGCTTTGCCATGAGTTGGAATAGGATAAAGGCTCTTGGATGTCTGCAGTGCTGGGGATGCTTGCAACCCTAGGCTTATGAATTTTAAAACCAGGTCAGGAACCTAGCTGCTCACCTCAGCTGCCACAGTCTGATTCAATTGCAAGGTTATAGAGGTTGCAGATAAAAAGGAAAATCAGAAAGCAAATAGGCATTGGGCTTGGGGAAATTTTTATGGAGCATCTTGACATTAAGATATATTGTTGTCACATATCTTCAAATCTCATATTCACCTTAAGTTTTAGCTTAGAATTTTAGAGTTGGAAGGCACCTTGGAGACTGTTTAGACCAGGGGTTGGCAAACTTTTTCTTCAAAGGACCAGAGAGTAAAATTTTAGGCTTTGTGGGACACATGGTCTCTGTCACAACTCTTCAACTCAGCTGTGTTGTGGAAAAGCAGCCAAAGATGATGCATAAACAAATGGGTGTTGCTGTATTCCAATAAAACTTTATTCATACAAGGAGGCAGCAGGCCAGGATTTGGAGTGTGGGCTATAATGTGCCCATCCTGATTTATGCTAGTAAGTTGAAGAAACATACCCAGAGAGTTAAGTGACTCATGCAAGGTATCACACTAGTGACCAAGATACAACTCTACTCTAGGCTTCTTGGCTCCTACTGTTTCACTGTTTCCTTCTAAGAGTAGGTTAAGGGGAAAAGAAAGTAAATAAATATTTACTGAGTTCTAGTAAAGCACTTTATTAATCCTCACTATAATTCTCTAAGGTAGGTGGTATTATCCCCCTCTTGAGGATGAAGAAACAGGATTAAAGAGGTGAAATAGCTTGCCAGAAATCATGCAGTCAGTGTGTATTAGTCCATTCTTGCATTGCTATAAAGAAATGTCTGAATCTGGGTAATTTATCAGACAAGAGGTTTAATTGGTTCACGATTCTGCAGGCTGTACAAGAAGCATGGCGGCATCTGCTTCTGGGGAGGCCTCAGGGAGCTTTTACTCATGGGGAAAGCAAAGTATGAGCAGGCGTGTCACATGGCAAAAGCAAGATCAATAGGGAGAGGGGGAGGTACAGCACACTTTTAAATAGCCAGATCTCATGAGAAGTCACTCACTATCTTGAGGACAGCACCAAGGGAAGGATGCTAAACCATTCATGAGAAAAAATCCACCACCATGATCCAATCACCTCCCACCAGGTCCCCCTCCAATATTGGGGATTACAGTTCAACATTAGATTTGGGAGGGGGCAAATATACAAACTATGTGAAAGTAGTAGAGCAAAGATTAACTCTGGTCTTTCTGCCTCCCAACTTCTATTATGATACCTCTTTCAACCTTGATTTTACTGTATTGTAAACATATATTTCCTTTTAGTTTTCTTTTTGCCATGTCTATTTTTATCTCTCTTCTTCAAGAAATTCTTAGTTTCTTGATGTTACATGTTAAATGTCTAACATGTGGCACATACCATACATATATTAGTTTCTTTCCTCATCCAGTAGTCCAGGTTGCCATTCAGCTTCGTTTCTTTTATACTAAAATTTCTCTCTTTTTAAATGAACTTTTTATTTTGGAGTAATTTGAGATTTACAGAAAAGTTGCAAAGAGAGTTCAGAGAGTTCTATACACCCCTCACCCTTTACCTTTATATATCCCATTGTGGCACATTTATGAAAACTAAAACATCTTCCCTGGCACATTACTATTAACTAAACTCTACTATTAACTAAACTAAATTCACTTGAATTTCCCCCGATTTTCCATTATTGTCCTTTTTTCTGTTACAGGATCCAGTCCAGAATACCACGTTGCATTTAGTAGTCATGTCTCCTTGGTGTACTCTGATCTGTGGCAGTTTCTTTGTCTTTTATGACCTTGACAGTTTTTTTTTTTTTTTTTTTTTTGAGACGGTCACTCAGGATGGAGTACGGTGGCATGATCTTGGCACGCTGCAACCTCTGCCTCCCAGGTTCAAGCGATTCTCCTGCCTCCGCCTCCCAAGTAGCTGGGACTACAGTCACGAACCACCACACCTGGCTAATTTTTGTATTTTTAGTAGAGACAGGGTTTCACCATGTTGGCCAGGCTGGTCTTGAACTCTTGACCACAAGTGATCTGCCCGTGTAGGCCTCCCAAAGTGCTGAGATTACAGACGTGAGCCACCGCACCCAGCCCCTTGACAGTTTTGAGAGAGTACTTGTCAGGTATTTTGTATTAGTTTAGTGCAAAAGTAATTGCAGTTCCTCAAATCAGCTTCATCTTGGTATTTTACTGATGATTAGACTGGAGCTGGAGTTATGTTTTTTTAGAAAGATAATTGCAGACGTGAAGTGCCCTTCTCATCACGTATCCAGGGGTACATGCTGTCACTAATGGTTTTAACTAGCATACAGAAATAGGCACAAATTTTAAGTGCACAACTCATTGAATTATCACAAGGTAAACATGTCCATTGTCACACCCTCCAGATCAAGAAGTAGAATATTATCTGTACCTAGAAGCCCTCCTCATAGTCCTTCCCTCTTTCACAGAGGCAACCACTATTCTGATTGTTAATGCTACTGAGTAGTTTTCTTTTTTGAACTTTATGTAAGTTGTATGATTAAGTATTTTGTATGGATTATTTCTACTTTGTGAGATTCAATCTTTTTGAGTGTAACAGAGTTTGTTCATTTTGGCTGCAGTATAGTACTCCATTATCTGAGTAGACTATTCCTTCTATTGTTAATGGATATTTGGGTTATTTCTATTTCTGGCTATTACAAATAATGCTGTAAATTTTCATATACATTGTTGATGTCTATATGAGTATATTTCTAGTGGGTAAATATCTGGCATTGAGTTTGCTGGGTTATAGAGTTGCTTATATTAAACTTCAAAAGATGGTGTTTATTTTTGAAAGTAGTTCTACCAGTTTACATTCTTACCAGCACTTTAATGTTGTCATTCTTTTTATTTTAGCCTTTTTGGCAGGTGTGTAGTGGTGGTTTTAATTTGCATGTAGAATAATGACGGTTGTATTTCTGTCTTTCCAAGCCTCATATATCACGTATTTCTTTTTCTTGCCTTACTGCACTGGCGAGGGCCTTCAGTACAGTGTTGGAGACGAGTAGTGATGGGATAGCGGGCATCCTTATCTTTCTGATTGCAGAGGGAAAGCTTTAAGCATTTCACCTTTAAATAAGATGTTTGCTATAGGGTTTTTTTTTTGGTAGATATTCTTTATCAGATTGAAGATAGTCCCTCTGATCCTAGTTTGGGAAGAGGGTTGTTGTTTTTGTTTTTTAAATTGATAATTGAATTTCTATCAAATGCCTTGTCTGCCTTATGATTCTTATGATTTTTCTCCTTATTCTGTTAATGCAGTGAAATGCATTAATTGCTTTTCTGAATGCTAAACCAACTGTGTATTCCTGGAATAATCCTACTTTGATTGTAATATATTATCTTTTTTATATGTACTGGATATACTCTGCTAGTATTTTATTGGGATTTTTACATCTATGTTCATGAGAGTTTGGCCTGTAATTTTCCTTTCTTGCAATGTTCTTGTCAGGTGTTGGTATCAAGATGATGCTGGCCTTATAAAACGAGTCGGGAAGTGTTGCCTCTTTTTCTGTTCCCTGGAAGAGTTTATGTAAGCTTGGTCTTATTTTTTGCTTAAATGATTAGTAGAATGCACCAGTGAAGCCATTCAATTCTGGAGTTTTCATTGTAGGAAAGTTTTAAATTATGGATCCAATTCCTTTATTAGATATAGGACTATTTTGATTTTCTATTTATTCTTATGTCAATTTTGATAAGTTGTTTTCTAGGAAATTGTCCACTTCATCTATTTTCAAATCTATTGACATAAAGTTTTTCATAATATCCTCTTATCTTTTTAATGCTTTTTGGATCTGTGGTGATACCACCTTTTCCATTTCTAATATTAATTATTTATATTTTTGCTGTTTTTCTTCATCAATCTTGCTAGATGGGGTGAATTAATTTTATTAATCTTTTCAAAGAGCTGGCTTTTGCCTTTGTCAGTCCTTTACTGTATGTTTGTTTTTTATTTCATTAATTTCTTTGATGTCTTCTCTTTGAATTTACTCTGATTTTTTTTTTTTCCTGACGGGATCATTGCTTAGATCATAGATTTTCAGGCTTTCTTATTTTTTCAAATGAATTTAGAGCTCTAAATTTCCCACTAAGCACATTAGTTTGTCCCGTAAGTTTTAATACATTGTATTTTCATTACCATGCAGTTCAAAGTATTTTCTGATTTCTTTGATTTCTTCTTTAACCCATGAATGATATAGAAGTGTATTACCTAATTTCTAAATATTTTGGACTTTTAAAGTAATCTTTTAAATATAATTTATATTTTAATTCCACTGTGATCACAGGATATACTTTATGTGAGTTCAGTCATTTAAAATTTGTTAGGATTTATTCTGTGGTCCGGTATATGATCTATTTTGGTAAATGTTTTGTGTATACTTAAAAACAATGTATTTTCTGCAGTTATGGAGTTCAATACTGTATATATAATTAGGTAAAATTTGTTAATCTTGTTCAAATCTTCTACACTCTTACTGAATTGTTTATTTTGTCTACCTGTTCTATTAGTTATTGAAAGAAGTATGATAAAATCTATTGCTGTGGTAGGCAGAATTCTGAGGTAGTCCCAAAATTCACACCCACTGGTGTACAGGCCTGGTATAATGATCTCTCCTTGAGTGTAGGTGGTACTGTGAAAATAACTGATTTTCTTCCATTAAATCATATTATATGAAAAAGGTGAAGGGATTTTGCATATGTAATTAAGGTCCCAAATTAGTTGAATTTGAGTTAATTATTAATCAAAAAGCAAATTATCCTGACTGGGCCCCACTTAATCAGATGAGCCCTTAAAAGGGACTGGGCCCTTCTAGAAGTCAGATTCAGTGTGCCTCTCTTGTTGACTTTGAATAAGCGAACTGGCATATTATGGAGAGGGCCACATGGTAGAGAATGGTGGGTGGCCTCCAGGAGCTCAGGGCCTCAGTCCTAAGGAATTGAATTCTGCCAACAACCAGTGAGCTTGGAAGAGGATCCTAAGCATATGATGCATAAGATGAGATAGCAGCCCCAGTCGATGCCATACTTTCAGCCTTGCGGGGCCTGAGTAGAGGATCCAGTTGAGTCATATCTAGACTCCTGACCTACAGAAACTGTGAAATAATAAGTGCTTTAAGCTGCTAATATTACAGCAGGAGAAAACTACAGCCACTGTGATTGTAGATATCTTTTCCCCATTTTAGTTGTCATTTAAAAATATATTTTAAAGCTCTTATTAGGTACATAAAATTAGAATTGTAACATTTGTGTAGTGAATTTAACCTTTTTGTTATTACGAAAAGTTCTCCATTAGCTCTAATAAAGTTGTTTGCCTTAAAGTCTCATTTCATGTGATTTTAGTAGAGCTACTCTAGCTTTGTTTTCTGTATTTACTTTAAGATGTATCTCTTGTATATAATTTTTTGTTTTTATCTGGTCTGTCAGTTTGTCTTTTCATTAGATTATTTAGTCTATTCATATTTAATAGATTTACTAATGTGTTTGAGTTGAGCTATACCATGTTTCTGTTTGTTTTTCTATTTGTCCCACCTGTTCACTGTTCCTTTTTTGTAATCTTCTTAATTATGTTTTATTCCATTCCCTTCTCCTTTCTTTTTTTAGTGATTATATTAGAGATTAAAACATTGCATCTTTGACTTTTTAAAGTCTAATGTAAATTAGTATTTTTTCCACTTCCTGGACAATGAAAGAACTTTAGAATGCTTTAACTCCAATCACCTCCCGCCTGCCTTTTGATTTATAGTTTTTGTGATTTTGATTTTTAACATATTTTCCTGAAAACATTCTTATTTTACATATTCAATATTCTTTTAGACTTACCTTCTTATTTATCTTTTCTGGTTGCCCTTTATTCCTTCCTGTGTCTTCATGCTTCCATCTGGGATCACTTTTCCTTCCACCTGAAGAATTCCTTTTGGTATTTCTTTTAACTGACTGCTGCTGCTGAATTTTTCTTTCGTTTATCTAAAAATGTATTTATTTCATCTTCATTGTTGAAGATATATTCACTGGTTATAGGGTTTTGGTCAGCAGTGATTTTTCTTCATCACTTTGAAGATATCGTTCTTCTGACTTCTATTGTTTCTTTTCTTTTTAAAGACAGGGTCTTGCTTTGTTGCACAGGCTGGAGTGCAGTGGCACAATCATAGCCCATTGCAGCCTCCAACTCCTGGGCTCAAGCAATCCTTCCAGCTCAGTCTCCCGAGTAGCTGGGACTACAGGTGCCACACCATCCCTGGCTAATTTTTAAGTTTTTTTTTTTTTTTTTATAGATGGGGTCTTGCTATGTTGCCCAGGCTGGTCTCGAACTCCTGGCCTCAAGCCACCCTCCCACCTCAGCCTCCCAAAGTGCTGGGATTACATGCATGAGCCACTGAGTCCAGCTAACTTCTATTGTTTCTGCAGAGAATTTAGCTGTCAGTCTTATTGTTTCTCTTTTGAAGGTAATTATACCCTCACTGCACCTGCCACGCTGCTTTTAAAATTTATCTTTGTCTTCAATTTTAGCAGTTTTCCAAGATGTATCTAGACAACTGTTTTCTTTGTAATTTTTCTCCATAGGGTTTATGGTGCTTCTGAATCATGGTTTGACATTTTCATCGATTTTGGAAAATTCTCTGCTGTTATCTCCAAATACTGCTTCTACTTCATTCTGCTTTTCTTCTCCCTCTGGGATTCCAATGCATGTATCATAGACCTTTCTGCCATGTCCTCCAATGTGTGTCTTAGGCTCTTTTTGTGTTTTTCCATCCCTTTTTGTCTTCTGATCTGACTTCCAGTTTATAATTCCCTCTTTAGCTTTAAAACTATGATTTACTGTTAAACCCTTTTGGTGTATTCTTATTTTAGTTTTTGCATTTTTCAGCTCTAAGATTTCCATTTGATTCATTTTTATAGTTTCTAGTTCTCTGCTGAAATGCTCCATCTTTTCATTTAATTCATTGAATGTATCAGTTGTGGTTATTTTTAAGTCCATGTTTACTAACTCCAATAACGATGTATTATGGATTTGGTTCTATTTTCTATTTTTTCCTCTTTCTTTAGTCAGATCTTGTCTTTGTATAGGCCTAGTTGTTTTTAATTTATTGCTAGACATAATTTGAATTTTGGGGTAATGTTATTTTCTTCTAGAGATTACTTTTGCTTTTGGCTAGCAGCTGGTCAATGGGGAGATCACTGTAATGCAATCAGGGATTGATATGATTGAAAGCTGGGCTTTAGTCTTTGTGAGGACTAGTCTTATTTTCAGTTCATCCTTTTTCCTAGGATGTCAGTCAGGATCCTAGCCCAAAAACCTTGGGTTTTACCAGGTCCCTTTCTCCTTTGTGGACCCTGAACTCTGTTTTTTTGCCCTCTAGCCCTGTGGTACTGCCTAAAGCTTTGCTCAGCTTCTTGGCCACTCAACCTCATATTTGCTTTCAGAATTGACAGCAATTCTTGTCTTGTCTAAAGACAAGGTGGCTTCCGATGCCTGGCTCACCTCTCAGCCTCCCTCTTCTCCTGGACCCCTCTCCCCTACCGTTGTGACTCTTCGAAAGTCTTCAAGCCAATTTTTTGTTTTCACTATTCAGCAAGAGGTTTGGTCCAACAACTTGATGGGCTGCTGCTGAATGTCGATCTCATCTCTTGGTATTTGTCATTATTTCCCACTTCTCAAAGCTAGAATATGTGGCAAGTTTACAAATATGCAAAATAGAGTTCAAGTTAATGGCCTCCTCACACATGAACCCGTACCTTATGTCCTATATTTCCCGTTGAGAGTCAATGTTAAAACTCTTAAATAACATCAGTTTAGAGAACTTCCAGGGTTTTTTTTTTTTTATTTTAAATAAAGCAGTATGAATATTTTAGATTTAGGAAATTCAGGGGTTTGTGTTACAATGTGAAAACATTATTGTGGATCTCATTGGTGCCCACTTTCCATGTTTTACTAAGTGCCAGTGTTTTCCGTGTTGGGAAGAAACTGAGAAATTTGCTTTCTCAGTGCTTCAAATTAGTTTTCAATTCATTTCCTTCTATTTCAGCCATATATTTTGGACAGAATTCACTCACTCCAAGATTGTTTCATTAGTTAGCAGATAGATTGCATTTCTTCTTAGATTTAAAGCTGTTTCTTCACAATTCACTCTTTTTTTGTGCCTTTATAGAGGGTGCTCGAGAGGAAGACCTCGATGCTGTGGAAGCGCAGATTGGCTGCAAGCTTCCTGACGATTATCGATGTTCATACCGAATTCACAATGGACAGAAGTTAGTGGTTCCTGGGTAAGATATTCAATGTTTTGGTTATTTTTAATGATGCAAGTTATTTTTTAGAATGAAAGTAAATAAATTGTATTTGTAGTTACCCTTAACAAATTAAGGAAGCATGGGAATTCCCTCTTTCTCCTTTATAGCAATCCGTAAGACAAAATCTGTAGCTTGAATTAGATTTTACCAAAATAAATATATCTCATAAAAACACAATTTCTATCAATATATTTGTATAGTTAAAATGAAGTCTGGTATGGGATGGGGGATGGGACATACAGTAAAGGTATGTGCGATATATTTTAACCAAATTCTTCAGAACTCTTGAAATGTGTATCTTATTACAGGCCAGGCAAATTATTTTGGGAGCTTGATGCAAATTCTACCTACTATACATGTAAAGAGCAATCATTTGTCCAGAGCTGCATACACTAAAGAAAATTGTTTTGTCATATTAAACACAGCCTATAATTGAATGGCCTGTTTAAAATTTAATTCTAAAAAGTGAAGTATTTATTGTGGAACTTTTTTTTTTTTTTTTTTTTTGAGACAGGGTCTTGCTCTGTCCCCAAGCCTGGAGTGTAGTAGCGTGATCTCAGCTCACTGTAGCCTTGACTCCCCTGGCTCAAGCGATCCTGCCACCTCAGCTGTCCCAGTAGCTAGAAGTACAGGCACACCACCATGCCTGGCTACTTTTTTGTATTTTTTGTAGAGATGGGGTCTTGTCATGTTGCCCAGGCTGGTCTTGAATTCCTGGGCTCAAGCAATTCCTGCCTCAGCCTCCAAAAGTACTGAGATTACAGATGCAAACCACCGCACCCAGCCTTTTTTTTTAAGAAATGGTGTCTCGTTGTGTTCCCAGGCTAGTGGTATTTAACTTCTGGGCTCAAGCAATCCTCCTGTGTCTGCCTCCCAAGTAGCTGGGGCTACAGGCATATACCACTGTGCCTGGCTCAGCTTTTTTTTTGTTTGAAGATTTGTTTTATAAACTTTTATTATTTTAAATTTTTACTTATTTATTATTATTATTTTTAGAGATGGGGTCTTACTATATTGCCCAGGCCGGTCTTGAACTCCTAGGCTCAAGGGATCCTCCTGCCTCAGCCTTCCAGCCACCATATCCACCTTACACTGTGGAACTTTTGGGTAAAAGTAGACCATGCAGTAGTCACCAAAATTCACCCACAGTTTTAGAAGGCATATGCTTTGAATGGGTCTACTCCTTTTGTACTTTTATGAAAGTAAGCTATTTCAGAGACATTATGCTTATGAAATGCCAGTAAGAATTTAAGGAGAACTTTGCATTGTTCTTATTGGAACCTGGTATTCCTTTGTATGTGAAGAATCATGCAAGGCTCTGTTACAATTTCAGATGGGGGTTGAATGAGTACAGGCAATCCTAGAGGTGATCACATTGAGATTACAAGGTAGTATTCAGAAGTCAAATATTGGGGGCAGGGCGTGGTCGCTTATGCCTGAAACTAGCTCTTTGGGATGCCAGGGCAGGAGGACTCCTGAAGTCAGGAGTTCAAGACCAACCTGGGTAGCATAGCAAGATCCTGCCTGTCTCTATAAAAAATTAAGTTAAAAACAATTTGCCGGACTTGGTAGCATGCACCTATAGCTCCAGCTGCTCGGGAGCTGTGGATCTCTTGAGCCCAGGAGTTTGAGGCTGCAGTAAACCACTGCACTCCAGCCTGGGTGACAGAACAAGATCCTGTCTCAAAAAAAAAAAGGAAGAAATCAAATATTAGGCATGGGTCAGACATAGAAGTCAGTCAGGACTAGATGACCCTAAATTATTGGCTATTTTTTCCTATTGAACTGAAACTTGACAAAGTTGAAAAATTGTCAGATTTTAAGAGCAAACAGGAGAGGACTTTGTTAGAAGAGTTGCCCAGAACCGACACGACCAATAGGTCATAAATTGCAACACAGGGATTTTTATCTATACGTGGCTCAAGCATTGAGACTTAGGAATCTCATCAAGGAATCCCTTGATACCTGTATTGTTATATATATATTTAATGAGATTAAGCTATACCCCAGGCATCCAAGTTTTTGAAAATTTGGACAAGGTTTAAGCTGCTTTACATTTATACTGTCTGGTTGCATAGAGTAAGCTAAAGGTTGTATCAGGATAAAAGCATCAGAGAATTTACTTCTTTAAACATTAAATTGGCCATACATACATGGCTAGCAAAACACCAGCAAATCAATATATCATGGCAAGATAGATTCTTGAAAACAATAAAACTGTATTTCTTTTTAAAGCATTGCCATTTAGACATTTAATTAATTTTCAATTTAAATCAGAATCTTTTTTCCAATCAAAAGAGTTTGAATTAAATATTTAGAAATTATAGTGCTTTGGGTATTCCTGATTTGGAATTGTCATGTTAATTAGTACTTATAAAGTTGTGAGTGGGAAATTATTATTCACCAGAAAGATGAAGCACAGCTCTTTGGCACTGCCGTGTATTACATGTTTGAGTCTGTATGCTCCTCAGGTTATTGGGAAGCATGGCACTGTCTAATCACTATCGTTCTGAAGATTTGTTAGACGTCGATACAGCTGCCGGAGGATTCCAGCAGAGACAGGGACTGAAATACTGTCTCCCTTTAACTTTTTGCATACATACTGGTTTGAGTCAGTACATAGCAGTGGAAGCTGCAGAGGGCCGAAACAAAAATGAAGTTTTCTACCAATGTCCAGTAAGTAGAACGTGTGTTTAAATATGGCATTAAGATGTGTTCTGATGGTTGTATAAATGCATGCATTAGGTATTTTCAGGATTGTAGAATGGGTTTAGAATATTATGCATTTTAGTTATAGACCTCTCTGACTAGAGTTAATATTCTGACATAATGGCATGGAACCCAAGAGAAAACTTGACAGTTGGACATAAAAAACTAGTGTATATACAGAGGAAAAGCTGTGATTTGTCTTAAGGTATTTTAAGGAAAATTAATGAGGAGCTTTTTGTTGAAGTAATTAATTGTAATATGTGTTTCAGACTTTCCAAAAATTTAGCCTTTGAACATCCTTTGATTCATGCTTTTTTTTTTTTTTTTTGAGACGGAGTCTCACTCTCGCCCAGGCTGGAGTGCAGTGGCACGATCTCCGCTTATTGCAAACTCCGCCTCCCGGGTTCACAGCATCCTCCTGCCTCAGCCTCCCAAGTAGCTGGGACCACAGGCGCCCACCACCACGCCCGGCTAATTTTTTGTGTTTTAGTAGAGACGGGGTTTCACCGTGTTAGCCAGGATGGTCTCGATCTCCTGCCCTCATGATCCGCCCGCCCCGGCCTCCCAAAGTGCTAGGATTACAGGCGTGAGCCACCACGCCCAGCCGATTCATGCTTTGAGTGCAGTAGAAACTTTTAAAACTTTGTTCAGTGGGTATTTGACGTATCGAAAAATGTAGTTCTTTTTTAGGAGACTTTTATTGTTTTAATGTAATCACAGAAATACAGTATTGTTTCATTTAATAAAAATGAAAAAATAATTTTCAGTTATCAGTAATTTCTCAGTTACACAACCTCTGCCTTCATTTTTGCCTAGATATGAACTTTTTACTTAAAAAAGGAATTTAAAATAGAAAATTCTAAATTTTGGCTGGGTGTGGTGGCTCGCGCCTGTGATCTCAGCACTTTGGGAGGCTGAGGCGGGTGGATCAACTGAGATCAAGAGTTTGAGACCAGCCTGGCCATCATGGCGAAACCCCACCTCTACTGAAAAAAAAACACACAAAAATTAGCCAGGTGTGGTGGTGCACACCTTAGTCCCAGCTACTTGGGGAGGCTGAGGCAGGAGAATTGCTTGAATCCAGGAGGCGGAGGTCATAGTGAGCTGAGATCGAGCCACTGCACTGCAGCCTGGGCAACAGAGCAAGGCTCCCTCTCAAAAAAAAAAAGAAAATGCTTTTCATAGTTGAGACATGTGACTCTGTATAACATTTGACGTATTTAAAGAGCTTTTATAGCTTTTAACTTTTTAAAGCATTTTCATACTTTTTCTCATTTTTTCCTTGATGTCTCTGTAAGGTTGTAGGATGGTAGCTTGGTCTCTCCATTTACTGAAAGAAGTGAGTAACCTAGAACTGTTCAGATCTCTTGACTGATTCAGAACCCTTTCTTCTAGGATAATAAGCCATATGTCTTCTTATCTCAACTTTATTTTTATCTGTTTTGCCTCGTCTCCAGGGAAAGATACAGATAATGAACAATGAAAAATTAAGTAAAATATGTTTTTATCGATTGTATTCTTTTTCTCACCTAGGACCAAATGGCTCGAAATCCAGCTGCTATTGACATGTTTATTATAGGTAGGAAAGAAAAAAGTCTTTTTTCCCCCTTCTTCTTCTTCCTGGATATAATAAAAAAATTAAAATGGTAAAAACTTTTTCAGCTACTTTAGCAGCTGGCAATTTCATACTTGGATTTCTTTAAGGTTTGCTGGTTTATAAAGTACCGCATCTAGGTTTTCATTAGAACCGTTTTTGTATTGAATATTTTTAATTGTGAAAAAAGCCAATCCATATACAATCTCATGCTCTGAGGACTCTTCTATAAGGCAATGAAATACGTAGAATTGCTGTGAATGTGTATGTACTTTTCTTAACACGCACATGTATTATTTATTATATTCATGTATAATTGGAGATACAGATATATAAAGCAACTTTAAACTTTTTCTCTTTTGGTGCTAATGCAGTAGTATTAAGATACTAAGTCACGTTAGAGACCTCCAAAGCAATAGTCTTTAGGGACTAATATAAACTCTATGCCTCATAAACTCCTTGGTACAACTAGTTTTTCTTGGCCTTAAAAGAGTATTTCTTTTAGGTTTTGAGAACCCTTCAATTTGTAAGTAACTACAGCTCACCCCTTTGCTATTTATCCCGTCTTGTCTTGTTTGGATTTTGATCATCTAGAGAAGCTTCCTCCAGACGGTCCATTCTGCTTTTTAAGATTACTGACTGACATATATTAAACATCTCCATATATAAATAGTAAAGGGTCCTTGTAGACTGAGGCATTTGTATTCAATTCTGTCTTCTCATTGGAACTTTGAACAATGTATAAGTCTCTATTTGTTCCATACTATGGCACATTCCACATTCATGGTGTACTTCACAATATCAAGATCTCACCCTTACCTAGTAAGTTATAAAAAGCTTTTAAATGTAGGTCCTAGCTTTCAGCTCACTCTGACTCATGTGGTCTCTGGTTTCTAAGTTAAGCACCCTCTGGAGGTTTTTCCTGTGCTCGTTGCCCTTGTTGGTATTTTTGCATAGCACACACTTTCAGAGATTACCATAGTGGCTGTGGTCCAGCAGTGCTACTCAGTTTATAAACGGAAGGCAGCCGAGTGCTAAGGTAAGCTGCAGCCCAGCCTCTGTGAGTTCCTTACTCTTAGTTTGGTGCTCGACTGACATAGTATGTAGAACCTCACCACGCTAGCAGAGTACTAAGGTGTAATAATACTATGCCAGTACCTGGGATTTCTCTTAAAATGGGAGAGCAAAGCAAAAGATTGAGAGACACTGAGAAGAGACGAGGTGGGAAGTTAATGCAGGGAGCTTCCTTTCAGCTGCCTTGATAAAGCTCCAGAACCATCAGAGAGACTCCAACACATGGGCTTACTTTAAAAGGTAAATTACCTTAGAACATTTAAATTATCTTGATTCAACTAAGTTTACTTAGACTGGTAACACACAAAATGGCATATCCTGGTGTTCAGTGTACTGTTAATAGATATTTAGGAAAACTGGAATCTGTCAGATAAGTTTAGTAGTGAATGCGGCCTAGTCTGTCCTCATCTTAAAGAATACACTCTGGTACATATTGTAATAAAATAAGGTAGATCAAAATACACCAT
This sequence comes from Symphalangus syndactylus, assembly GCF_028878055.3. NCBI lineage: Eukaryota > Metazoa > Chordata > Mammalia > Primates > Hylobatidae > Symphalangus > Symphalangus syndactylus. Next base: position 22,538,733 of record NC_072428.2, read on the forward strand.
GCCAATTTTTTTATGCAAACCACAAATTCGTTTTTACTTACATAACTTTTTTCCACAAAATATACATATATATGATTTTTAAAAACTTTCAGAGAAAGTACTAGTGCTAAAAACGTAAAATTATACCCTCTATGAATTTTAATGACATTATTTATATAGCTTCTTAATATCTTAACGTAGGTACATGATCAGCGAACCTTGAATACAATAGTGTTTAATAAATAATGGGTCAGAATGGGTCATTAATAGATATTGAGGAAAGAGCCAACTATTATAGTTTCCCTTCTCTCAGTTGATGCCTTTTAAAAATTTAAAGCCTTGTACCCTTAGATATAAGCCAAATTGTATCTTCTGTCATTCCCTAAATAGAATAATTAGTAAACACTATAAATTTAGCATCTGACATTCAGTGTGACAGAGTGTAGAAACTGGGTTAATTGAAACCAGATTACAAAGAAATTCATTGTTGAACAACATTAATTAAAGGACTAATATATTCTAGGCACTGAGATGTATTAACAGTAAATAATGGGGGGTCTGACAGAGTTGTTAAATATTACCTAGAAGGGGCAAACATTATTAATTCATGTAAATACTTGTTATAATCTAATCCTTAGATCACAGATATATGGTCTGGACGAGACTGTTCCAGTAATCCTTTTCTGCTTTGAGCTGGTCACTAAGAACATGAAGGACCGCTGTGCAATTAAATCTATAGTAGTGTGCAACTAGACCACTTTGGGATTGGCCTGATGCACAGAACTCCACAATGCCTTGTCCCTGGTAGATGTCCAGACTGAGCCTGGCTTCTGCCAAAATTTTGTGCTTGAGTCAGGATGTACCTGGACCAGGGACATCTGAGAATAGGTGCTGATATTTTTCTTGTAGTTTCTTCCTAGACATAAGCTGTATTTTCTTTGTTCTATATGTTTAATAAATTACAGACAGAAGGCCTTTCATTCTTGTACCAGAATGAATTAAAGTTTAAAATTTGATTAATTATAAGTGTAAAAAAATAGTTCGAAGGTCGTTGGAGGATTCTCTAACAGTTGGGGGGATGAAGAGGGGGAGAATCCCAAGGAAATAAGGTGGATAGAATTGAGAATAGAAATTGATCTTATAAATGATTAGTACAATTATATCTATAAATGTTTCTAGTTTTGGTATCACATTCTAAAGTATAGAGGAATTACAATTGTTTCCTGTATAGATTTTACAAAACTATTTGTTCTTTTCTTTTTTTCTCCCTTTCCTGGTTTATAGGTGCTACTTTTACTGACTGGTTTACCTCTTATGTCAAAAATGTTGTATCAGGTGGCTTCCCCATCATCAGAGACCAAATTTTCAGGTATTTTATTTGGGTCTTTTTGGATTGAAATGATTGTAAATCAGAGAAAAATGATAAGTCACAGATCATGAAATGAAGTTTCCCAAGAAGGTTGATAATAGAACCTCTCTGTTGAGGTTGATAATAGAAGATTATCTTCAGTCTCACTATTTTATTCTCACTTTAAAGCCAAACATCTAAATGCTTAGACAACTGGTATTTTTCCTATCTGGAAGAATCAAGAAAAAGCTGATTTTGATTTAGAAACTATGGATTAATAGTATCTGTATAATTTATTTTTGAAAAAAACCAAAAAGTTATTTGGCAACTGATAGATTTATTATGAATAGCAAGTCAGTAACTGTTAATTCCTGGCAAATATTTATTATCTCTAAATGGAACATTCAGGTATTGTAGGGAGTATTGGAGGTAATACTGGTTCATAATAGCCTGGTTGGCAGAAATGATAGATTGATTATACATTAGAGGCTTCTGAGAACAGCATACTTGCACATTTTTATTGTCAGAGCCATCATTTAGCATTGGACATCATGTAGCTGGGTTTTCAGATGTCCCAGAAGTTTCCTTAGCCCTGGAAACTGAATAAGCTCATTTTTGTTTCCAAGCTAATTACCAATCCATTATTTGAACCACTGATCACTGAACCTTGATTGCTGTCATTACTGATCCAGAGTCTCCAAGGTTTTGTAGTTTGTTTCTAGTTTCCTTCTAAGTTTAATAGGACTATACCCAAATATTATTGAACTTTTCTGGGTCTGAAATATGATTTAAATTTTTCGTCCTAAAGTATAACCCATTTTGCATTGTATCTTTTAAATCCTGTAGTTGATTTTAAAATGTTTAATTTTTAAATTACCTAGATATGTTCACGATCCAGAGTGTGTAGCAACAACTGGGGATATTACTGTGTCAGTTTCTACATCGTTTCTGCCAGAACTTAGCTCTGTACATCCACCCCACTATTTCTTCACATACCGAATCAGGTGAGAATTTTAAATGGGGTCGCCTTTCAGTTAATGGTAGGATATATCCAATGGACATGTTGCCGTTGTCCCATTTGACATGATATGTAAGACACATTTTGAAAGAACTTGCTGAAGTTTGGAGGAAGGTGGATACATTTTCTACAAGATAGTGTTCATGGAGGACTTTGACTTCATATTAACCTCTAAGTTAGGTTATTTCTTGAAAATATACTAGGTATTAAGTATTGTGCCAGGTACTGTGGAAATGGACCACTAAGTTGTAGTCGTCATTAAAGCTCTAAGTTGTAATGCATTCTAGAAGCTGTCAAATTGCCATAATAAAGTCATGCATTTTAAATTTCATCTGGCCTATGTATATTCAATTAAAAAATCGAATAAATGTGTATTGAGTGCTTCATGGATGTCAGACATAGTGTTAGACATTGAATTTTATTACATAAGAAGCAAATATTTTAAATTTACGTTAGAAGTATTCTGTGCTATGACACAAAGATAACTCATTGCCCTAAGGGATTAAGGATACTGTGTTTTAAAATATATTTTTATATATTTTATGTTATATATAAGTATATTTTAAAATACACATACATGCATATATGCATACTGGAAGTATTTTAGTAAAATATAACTACCAGGAAGCATCCTAGGATTTAGATACTGTATGCAACCTTTGCTATATCCAAGTACACATGTGTAGATATTTGTTGTTTACTTGTTTGATTTAGATCCTGCCTAGGATTGAGATGTGCTCAAAATAAAAATACCAACACATACTTAGAGGGTACTCAAAGTGAAAATAAGAGACACCAGATTCCTAGGGAAAGGAGAATGTGATAGCATTGGGAAACAGAGTCAAAGTGTAATCCCAGGCTGGACGTGGTGGCCCACGCCTATAATCGCAGCACTTTGGGAGGCCAAGGTGGGAGGATTGCTTGAGCTTGGGAGTTCAAGACCAGCCTGGACAACATAGTGAGACCTTGTCTCTACAAAAATTTCAAAAAAAATTAGCCAGGTGTGGTGGCACATGCCTGTAGTCCCCAGCTACTAGAGGAGCTGAGGTGGAAGGATGGCTTCAGCCTACGAGGTCAAGGCTGCAGTGAGCCTAAGATTACGCCAGTGCACTCCAGCCTGGGTGGCAGAGTGAGACCCCGTCTCAAAAAAAAAAAAGTGTAATCCCAGTAACTGGTGATGTCTTGCCTTAAACTGTCTAGAAACTAATGGAAAAAAGGGAAATGGGTTGTATAATCTTATGCAGTTAAAGAGAGACTTTCAGTTCTCCAGAAGTTTTTCATGGCACTATATTCTAGAAAGCATTTGCCAAATTGATCTTTATTTGAACAGCCAAAGATTGTTGTCACCATTATGTTGCACATTTTACGTTGCCCTTTCTGTTGTTGATCCACACTGACAGTCAAATGCATAAGTTGAGTGAAAGCATTTTTGTAGGGGGATCAAGTTAATGAAGCCAGTGTCTTTGAGAACTTAGAAAAATAGATGGCTAACATGGACTTTGGGTTGGGTTTCTTAATTTTTTGGAAATTTTTCTTCACAGTATTAGCCTGAATACTGTATCTCTTAAACCAAAGAAACAAAGAAGCCAGATTTTTGTCTCTACCACCCCATTCCCTTCTCTAGGATTGAAATGTCAAAAGATGCACTTCCTGAGAAGGCCTGTCAGTTGGACAGTCGCTATTGGAGAATAACAAATGCTAAGGGTGACGTGGAAGAAGTTCAAGGACCTGGAGTAGTTGGTATGGAACCCAAGATTTAGGTTTATACATTAATTCCTTAGAAGAAATTTTAGACTTTGCATCATAAATATAACGTATAAAGGTCATTATCCTATTAATTTAATCCCTTAAGCATTAACTTTTCTAAAATAATAGCAAACTCAGTTATTCAGGGATTGATTTCCCTTTCTGTGGATCACCTGGGGTTCTTTCTTTTCCTTCTTTTATTTTTTTTTTAACTGGTTCATTATTCATTATATTTTGTGGGTTAGAACACATAGGGCAGAAAGGGGGAAATAAATTTTGTATTGGTCATGTTTTTTGAAGTTTGGGGGAAAATGTTAAAATTAATGGCATGAATTTTTATTGTTTGTGGATTTCAGTCACTTTAGTTCTGGTTACCATTGTCATTTGGCTTTCTTAAAGATTATGATTATCTGAAGTCTCTGAGCCCTCAGATTCTTCAGGTTTGAATATATGCTCCAGGAAAATAACATATTTATGCTATGTACTTCTGTTATCAGTCCTAAGCATATGCAGAATTCAGTTTAAGGTTTTCTAAATTCATTGCCATGAATACATCTACATGTTTACTTAACAAATTTTTTTCCTGGGCTTGAGTCCAGGAATTTTTTCTGGATCTAGTACTAAGAGAGAGGCTTTATTAAAGCCACAGTTCTTTTTCTGCCATTTGGTCCAGTGGTGTAAGGACTCTCCCTTGTGAGTGCCATTTTGTCTGGTCTGAATGCTTAGGATGCATCTTCACAATTTTATGTTGTTGTTTCTTGCTACTTTAAAAATATTTAGATTACCTTATCTCTGTGTGAACTGGCATCTGTGATGCTTTTTATTACTCATGTCTTAAAGATTGTGTCTTCAATGCCTCAAAGCTTTTTGAAAAAGAAACATGCCTGTTCTGTTTTTTGTTTTTGTTTTTTTTTACTAGATACTTCCCACTTTCTACATTGTAGGGAATTTGAGGAATACATTTAAAAAATGTTGAGAGGGCTAGGCGCAGTGGCTCACGCCTGATATCCCAGAACTTTGGGAGGCCAAGGTGGGTGGATCACCTGAGGTCAGGAGTTTGAGACCAGCCTGGCCAACGTGGCAAAACCCTGCCTCTACTAAAAATACAAAAATGAGCCGGGCATCGTGGCAGGCGCTTGTAATCCCAGCTACTCAGGAGGCTGAGGTGGAAGAATAGCTTGAGCCCGGGAGGTGGAGTTTGCAGTGAGCTGAGATCACGCCACTGCACTCCAGCCTGGGCAACAGAGCAAGACTCTGTCTCAAAAAAAAAAAAAGTCAAGAGGAATAAAATACCTACTCATTGTCCTATCACTGTTAACATTTTGTTATATTTTCTTTTGGAATTTTTTTTTCTAACTGTGCATTTACTATTACATAGTTTACATAATACCATGGAGACCATACTTTATTTTTTGTAATAAAGAAATGAATTTTATACTTTGGTTTATTGTTACTATTTTCCCTGCAGGTGAATTTCCAATCATCAGCCCAGGTCGGGTATATGAATACACAAGCTGTACCACATTCTCTACAACATCAGGATACATGGAAGGATATTATACCTTCCATTTTCTTTACTTTAAAGACAAGATCTTTAATGTTGCCATTCCCCGATTCCATATGGCATGTCCAACATTCAGGGTGTCTATAGCCCGATTGGTAAGTTAAATTTTCCTCTAGTGCTGATTTACATGACTTTGTAGGGTTAACACTACAGATAAGGCAGGCAAGTAGTTAGTTTATAAATAGTGTTCCAGACAACCCTAGAGATTTTGAGGAAGTATCTTGGGGGTCATGTGAATTTGTTGAGAGAAATGGACACGTAAATGAGGCTCCATAGTCTCTAACCAGAGAATTTCTGCTGTTTTAAGGATTCAACTTGTTTTTCACTGTTCAATGGCCTAAATGTAGATTATGAGAAATACCACATTAGACCAGTTAGAATCAGCTTTAAGACTGGGAAAACAACTTCTTACAGTGTTTTTGCTCAAACTTCCAATTTAATGTCAAATAAACAAATAGTCCATAAAGTTCATTATAAAGAAAATTTAATGTGTAGATGTGTACTTTTGGCAGTCTCTCTGGGATCATTTCTTAAGTCAACTAGGTATATTTTTTAAAATCTCATTTTTAGGGTTACCTTATGACAAGTGTAACAGTAACTCCAACCTTAGAGACTATAACATGATTAAAGAAAATTATGAAGCTCCGGTTATACAATGGGGATAAAATATGAATTATATACCCAGAATGCAATTGAGTTGTAGGTGTTGAATCTTTGGAAAATGCCCTCTAGCTTCTGGAATGACCCTGATGGATGGGTATAAGTTTGGAAAGATGGACATGATATTAATCTGACCCAGAGCTGACACATTTTCAACTCCAGTTTGAAAAGAGAAGGATGATAATGAGACTTTGGGCCATTACCTGTGTGGCATATCTAGTGAAAAGAATCTACAGTGTGCATTTGGAAGTGAAGATTTAGCTTTCTTCCCAGTGGAAGAATGCCAGAAACTGTATTTCCAGTACTGGGAATTTGCTACTTCGCATAACAGAATTCCTTTTTTGACTGGCCCAGTATCTGTATGAGTTTGGAATAATCTTATCCTTAAATGTTTGATATGATTCATCAGTGAAGTTATCTGGGGCTAGAGTTCTGTTTGTGGGAAAATTTTGAAATTTGAATTTAATTTCTTTAATATTCATATTTTCTATTTCTTCTTGTTTCAGTTTTGGTAATTTGTGCCTTTCAAGGAATTTGTCCATTCCATCTAAATGTTGAATTTATTGGTATAAAGTTATTGACAGTATTCCCTTGATACCCTTTTAATGGCTACAAAAGCCATAGTCACATGTCCTCTTTTGTTCTTAGTATTGTTAATTTATATCTTCTCTTTTGTTCATTGCTTTAGCTAGGGGTTTGTAATTTTTATTGATCATTTAAAGGAGCAACTTTTGGTTTTACTAATTTTCTCTATTTGCTTATTTTCTATCTCATTGATTTCTGCAGTTATCTTTATTTCTTTCCTTCTACTTTGAGTTTAATTTGCTTTTCTTCTAGCTCTTTTAAGGTAGAAGTTTATATTAGTTATTTTAGACCTTTTCTGTCTCCAAGCACTGTTTTAGCTGCATTTCACAAGTTTTTTGATGTGTTTTCATGAACGCGTAGTTCAAAATAGTGTTAGATTTCCCTTGTAATTTAATTTTGATCTATGACTTTTCTAGAAATGTGTTAATTTTCAAACATTTGGGGAGTTTTCAGTTATCTTTTAGCTATTGATTTTTTAAATTTATTGTGGTTAGAGAATTTGCTCTGTATTTTCAATCCTAAATGTTTTATGGTCCAAAATTATGGTTTATCTTGGTAAATGATCCTTGTATATTTGAAAATAATGTACATTCTGCTATTTTGGAGAATATTATTCTATAAATGATAGGTCAAATTGGTTGACAGTTTTTTTCAAGTCTTCTGTATACTTGCTGTTTTTTTTTTTTTTTTTTTTTTGGTCTTTGTCCTATCAACGAGTGAGAGATGATTGTTGAAATCTCCAAATATAATTATAGTTTTTTGTTTCTCTTTTTAGTTCTGTCAGGTTTGCTTCATGTATTTTGAAGCTGTATAATTATATGCAAATATGCTAAGGATTATTATGTATTTTTAATGACATAATTCTTTCATCATTATGAAATCTCCGTCTTTATCGCTGATAATATTCCTTGTCCTAAAGTTCAAAGAGCATTGAGGTTTGTTTTGGCAGGCAGTTGAGTTACTACTGGGTCAACTTGATCCTTTGGAATCTTGTTTGTTTTTAATGTTTGTTAGGGTGGGTGTAAAGTAGTCTTTATTTAAGGACAGTGGTTGTCAACTTTCAGTCTCATGACCCCCTGAAACTCTAAAAACTTACTGAGGACTCCAAAGAATTCTTGCTTATGTGGATTGTATTAACACTTACCATATCAGAAATTAAAACTGAGAAAGTTTTATAATATTTACTTATTAGTTCCTTTTCAAATGACAATAATAAACCCATTTCATGTTCAGCTCTCTCTTAACTATGTTCTTTCTTACTAGTTTTCATTTCCTTCTAACCACAAATAAACATATAAAATCTTGACCTGCCTTGTGGAAAATGTTTTCTCTCAAGGATGAGAAATAAAATGAGAATTCTGGACTTACTTCTTATCAACATTAAAAAAGCCATGGGGGTTGTATTTGTTGACCTTTCCTGTTTGAATGTTAGTTTCCTGATACGGAGAATTGTTTTGCTTTTTCGTCCTCTACCAGTCTGATTAATTTGTAGGCTTAACACTTCCTTTTTCTTTCTCCTTGGAATGCCTCTTGGAAATACGCATTAGTTGGTCTTATGTCTTTCCTTGGTCTAGGTGGTGTGTGTGTTTGGCTTGTTTGGGGCACTTTTAGAGGCTCCAGCTGCACATTTCCACTCGTCTCTGTGTGTTGCTCCCTGCATCTGCTGTGTGTGTGTGTGTGTACACTTTTTTTCTGAGCAATCTTTCTCCTTAGCCACATTGAGTTCTTTAACAGTTTTTCTGTTTTCTTCTTCATTAAGATAATCAATAATCATACTACTCAGATATCATGTTTTAGAACTTCCTAAGCCTTTCCCTTTCCCACCTTTTGGACCTCCTAACTGAATTTCAAAGTCTTCATTCCTTATATTAAAAAAATAAATCCAAAGATAAAAAGAACGTAATGTCTTATAAGTCATATCAGTGTATATTTTCTGTTATTGTTGTTAGTGTTATAATAAATCCTAAGTGACACAATTCCTTTCTCCTACATTAATTCATTTGCTTGTACAACAACTATTTATTGAGTACTGTGATAAACAATATAATCAAATTCCCTGCCTTGGAATTCCAATTCGAAGAGACAAACTGTAACAATAAACACTATGTCCTTATATTAAGTAGTAATAAGTGCTGTGGAGAAACAGCAGAGTAAAGGGGATAAAGAACGTATAGTTAGGTTGTTCTAATATAAAGATGCGTCAGGAGAGGCCTTGGTGACATTTAAGCTGAAACGTGAAAGGAGCAGAGGGAATTAGGTGGATATGTGGGAGATGAGTGTTTGAAGCAAAGGAGCAGCATGTGTGAAGGTTCCAAAACAGTAATGTGCTTGGTGTGCTTGACCCAAGGAGGCCAGTGTAGCTGGAGTGCAGTGAACAGGGAGAGGGGCTGGAGATGAGATCAGAGGGATAATGGGGTGCTGGGTCACATAACACCATAAAAGCCTTGGTGGAAGGACTCTGGCTGGCATCACTCCTCAAGTTGCCCCATACTTTCCAGAATACCAAGTAGGTCCTTGCTGTTCAGAATTCTGTTCAATGTAGCAACCCCTCCCATTGCATCTTCAAATGTGTGAGAGAGAACATTGACAGCAGAGTAAGTCATGGCTTGATTACAGACATTGCATGGGCGGAATTGACACTTCCAAGATATTCAGATGCATGTTCAACATCACTACTGTCCTAATCTGAGAGCCTCCAACAAGGTAATTTTAAAATAGAGGCTGTCATTTCCTTCCAGTGTGGGTTGATCTTAGGTATGTACTTATAATGAATCGGCAAAGTGACACTGTGATTTCTGAGTTAGAAAAAGGTAATATTCCTTCAGCCTAGGGTTCTGTCTTTCTCTCCTGGGACATGTGTCTTTGACACCCTGAGCCACCATGTAAGAAGTCCAGCTACCATGAAGCCGTCATGCAGAAGAGACCATGTAGAGACATCACACAGAGATAGAGGGAGGTACCCAGGAGCCCCAGCTGTTTCAGACTCCAGATATTTGGATCATCCTGCGCGGGTACCAGACATGTGAATGAAGAAGCTTGTGAGATGACTGCAGTTCCAGCTACCATCTGACTGCAACATCACGGGACACCCCAACCCAGAACCACCCCACTGAATACTTCCCAAATACCAACCCACATGAACCATGAGAGATAATGACTATTGTTGTTTCAAGCCACTAAAAAAATAAAAATATTTTTTAAAAAAGTAGAGGCTACTGATGGTTGAATTGAAATGATGTGTCTTTATGGTAGGAGCTCAGTAAAAATCTTAGATCTCTTATTGACAGTGCATAAAAGTTACCAGTAGAGGTCATACTTGATTAATATTTTCATATCCTCTTTTCTGTAAGTATATAGCTTAATAATTATTCAGTATATGAATATAAGCTCAGTAAAACTGTATCTTGGATTGTTACAGGTGGTCTGTTTGCTACCTTCTATGAATTACCAACTACTGTATAAAAAGTACTGGCTTAGTGAAATATTTACCCTTAAAACCATACTGAGCTGGGCTGGGTCACATGCACCTATAGTCCCAGCTACTCGGGAGGCCGAGGTGGGAGAACTGCTTGAGCCCAGGAGTTCCAGGCTAGCCTAGGCAACATAGCAAGAACTTGTCTCTAAGAAAAAATAATTTTTTTAAAAAGAAGATCTTCCATTAAACAACAACAAAAAAAACCACACTGAGCATTATTTAACACAAGATACAGAATCCACTCCAGAATCTTGCTTCAGCATGTGTGTTGTGAGAATCCACGGTTCAAGTCTATGGAAATTCATATTTGGCTGGTCTGGTTGTTTGAATTCTAGATAAATGAGAATTTACATGAAATAACTGTAAAAAAGTGATAGATGCTCTTCTTATCAAAAGATTGTTTTCTCTTTCAAGGAAATGGGTCCTGATGAATATGAAGAGATGGAAGAAGAGGAGGAGGAGGAAGAGGAGGAAGATGAGGATGATGATTCAGCAGATATGGATGAATCAGATGAAGATGATGAAGAGGAGAGACGGAGGAGAGTCTTTGATGTTCCCATTCGCAGACGCCGCTGCTCACGCCTCTTTTAGCAAGCCTTCTGCTGATGGAAGCACTAGGATGACTCTAGGCTGTTAAATAGATTTCTCAATAATGTAAATAACTAAATTGTTCTCTGCATATAGCAGGAAAACTAGCATGAAATATTGTTTCAGGCCCTGGGTTCTATGTGACACTACATTAGGAATTGGATTGTTTGGGTTCACTTTGTGTTTTTGAGGTAGAGGAGGAAATGGGAATCTTTTTTTTCTCTTCCAGGAGTCAATGGAATAATAGTTCTCTAGCTAAGGAATGGACATACCTTTGTTTTAAAATATTTTATACTTACAAAAATCTAGAAATGGAGAGGGAACTGTTTTGAATAAGGATTTAAAATACCTGCACAAGGATAGAGAGAAACTATGTGACTGATTCTGTGAAAAGACTTCTTGCAGTTGTGAGTTTAGAAATGATCAAAATTTGTAATTAGGCTAATCCATTTAGTGATTCCTAATATTTTGTACTCACAGAGAACTAATTGACTAAACAACTTGAATGCTAGTGGTTTGTCCTTAGACAATCTGTCTTTGAATTTAAAGTCTTTATCGCTAAGACCTTGACTTTAAATTTTTCATCACTACAACCTTGAATTTAATTTCAGGTCTTCAACATGATGACCTTGGATTTAATTTAAAGTCTTCAACACTATGCGCTTTATCATATTATTCACAGATGCATTTTTGAAATGTAGTATGTAAAAGTATGTAATGTGCTGTTTATCAACAAAAGATTGTTCACAACATCTCATGTAGTTTAAATTTGTAAATACTGCTTCTGTTTTGGTTCTCCTTTATACACTTGACTGTCTTTGTGATAAGTGACATGAATTTTATGTTAGGATTAAGTATGTTTTCCTGAAACTTGGATTTTTTTTTTTGTAATTATATAATTGAGAGTTAAGAATGAAATCCTTTAAGTGTTAAAAACTCACATTTTAAAAACAAATTTTGGTTCCAATTCTGTATTTTGTATAATTGCCTATTTTCCATAAACTAATATTAGTCAGCCTTTGCTTTTAAGGTAGAAGATGGGATGGATTCTTGCTGACCTGCTGCAAAAGTAGCCGGTCCACTCAAAGTCATCTCCTAGCTTTGACTGTACCATCTTGTGTGCTCCACCATCCATTTTCCCCCAAAAACAGTTATTTTGTAGAGAAAACTATAAGAAAAGGAAGTGGCATTCAAGGCTAAGCAGCTGCCATTGGGGACCATGAAGACAAACTTACTCTTTCATATTCACACATGTCAAGATGTTCTGAAATAGACTGTCATTTTTCATGTTTACTTTTCGTTTAATAGAGTATAATCAGGCTGTCAAATCCTATTATGGCTATCCTTTTTTTTTTTTTTTTTTTTGAGACGGAGTCTCACTCTGTGGCCCAGGCTAGAGTGCAGTAGTGTGATCTTGGCTTACTGCAAGCTCTGCCTCCCAGGGTCACACCATTCTCCTGCCATAGTCTCCCAAGTAGCTGGGATTACAGGCACCCGCCACCACGGCCAGCTAATTTTTTGTATTTTTAGTAGAGACAGGGTTTCACCATGTTAGCCAGGATGGTCTCGATCTCCTGACCTCGTGATCTGCCCACCTCAGCCTCCCAAAGTGCTGGGATTACAGGCATGAGCCACCGCCCCCGGCGGCTATCCTTTTTTGAAAAAAAGTCAATTGTCTTTGTTTAGTTTGTTATAACAAAATACCTTAGACTGAGTAATTTACAAACAATAGAGATTTGTTGCTCACAGTTCTGGAGGGTGGGAAGTCCAAGATCAAGGCATCAGCAAATTTGGTGTCTGGTAAGTACCCACTCTCTGCTTCAAAGATGGCACCTTCTTGCCGTGTTTTATGTGGTGGAAAGGGCAAACAAACTTCCTCAGGCCTCTTTTATAAGGGCACTAATCCCCTTCATGAGGGCAGAGCCTAAAGGCCCTACCTCTTAATACTATTGCTTTAGGGATTGGATTTCAACAATTTGGGGGAACAAAAACATTCAGACCATAGCATCAAACCACTTAATTTTTTCAAAACCGAACTTTTCCAATAAAGCGGTAATCAAAAACTAGTAAATCTTGGCAATTAAAGCTGGCCCTGGAATCCCTTGCCGTTTTTTCTTTCTCTTTTCTGGATGACCTCTCTATTTCCAGAGTACTTACGATGCCCCAAATCTCCCTTCCAACCCTGTCTAACCCTTGCTCCTCAGAATGCTTTGATTTGCTTTATCCTCTCATCAGGATTCACATTCTTAGTATGTTGAATGAGTGACCTCTAGTTCATACTGAGGTGTAGTTTTTTATTTGTTTTTTCTGACAGTCTCTCTGTGTCTCCCAGACTGGAGTGCAGTGGCATGATCTCGGCTGACTCCAACCTCTGCCTCCCAGGTTCAAGTGATTCTCATGCCTTGGCCTCCAGGGTAGCTGGGATCTCAGGTGTGCACCACCATGCCCTTTTTGCATTTTTAGTAGAGCCAGGGTTTCACTACATTGACCAGGCTGGTCTCAAACTCCTGCCTTCAAGTGATCCTCCTGCCTCCGGCTCCCAAAGTGTTGGGATTACAGGCATGAGCCACCACGCCTGGCCTAACGTGAAGTTTGTTGGTAACAAGCTTCTGTATTTTCTGCTATTGGCAAGAATGCTTATTCACATGTAACAGGAATTTAACAGTTGGCATTAACATTGCCCAAACCAGACTCTACTTTTGGTGGAGAAAAGGCCATTTCTGGCTCTGAGGCCTCTTGAAAACACAACCGATTTTTTTTACTAATTTCTCTGAGGTTTGATGTATCACTAGAATAAGACAAATACCTAAATTAACAGTAGCTTAAATAGTTTGGGGGTGGTTATTCTTGCGAATAGTCAGAGGTAGCTAGTTCAAGGCTGATGTGATGGCACAGTGGTGTTATCAACAGTCCAGATTCGCTCCATCTTTCTGACCTGCCATCCTTAGCACAAGACTTTTCCTCTCAAAGATCATGGTTGCATACTGGCTGCTGCAGGCATATTCACAAAAGGATGATAACAAGGTAAAACGAAGTGGAAAATGAAAAGTGAGGCATGAGGCTGGAGAGGTAAACTAGCCAGGTCTCTAGCAGCTGTGTGGAGGGCAAGCAGGGAAGGGGCAGGGGATGCAGGAATTAACATGGGCAACATGGGGACCTGGTATTAAGGAATTGTAATGGCTCGAGTAACGCAAACTACAGATCTGAATTAGCACAGTAGCAATGTGAAAAGGGAATGAAATTGAGATATTGAAATGGTAAAATAGGCAGGAATGGCTGAGTACATGTGAGGGAGTGGAAGAGGTCAACGTTGATTCCTAGGTTTCTGTCTTCATTTATGAAAAAAATGTAGGAAAAGCAGTCAATCTTTAAAGATGAATTCATATTTGTGCACATTAAGTTCAAGGTGTCTGTGGAACATATAAGTGGAGATGTCCAGCAGTCAGCTGGATATGAATATGAAGATAGGGGGAGTGGTCAGGGATGAAGACTGAGACTTCTGAATCATCTGCAAACATACATCCTGAGGTAAAAGAGTAGATACACTACAGTCTCCCAGGGAGTACACATAACCAGGGTTCTCAGTCTAACCCTGGGACACCAAATTATTAGTGGGTAAAGGAAAAGAATCTCAAGACCAAATGGTCAAGAAACTGGGAACCAAACTGGGAGAGAGTGGCATCTTAGAAGCCAAACGTGTCAAGGAAGGAATAGCTAATAGGATGTGTGTAAGGTAATATACACAAAAGAGCTTTGGAAACCATCTTAGGAAATATACAGTATTAGCTGTTTTAAGGAGACATGCTTTAAATATCAAAGCAAGTCATCCTGATTTAAAAAACTCCCACTTGTATAGAGGAATACCAGGATTTGAGCACCACCAAATGGAACTCATTCCCTGACATCCCAAAGCCATCAGAATAACAGTAGAAGCATCTAGACAGTTACCATATGATTTTCCCTGCAAGAGATTCAGTAATCTATGATTCCCCCTGCTTAAATTTTATCTCATGCCTTCTTCCCTGACCAGTTCAACACAAGCAGCCCTGAGATGTAATATCTTCTCACCCTGACCCTGTGTCTCACACTTTCTAACAGAGGCCATCCTCTTGGAGGAAGACTTGTACTTTTGGCCTGTAGCCCCACCCTCCCTCCTATGGCGTTCTTACAGTCAGTTCTGCAGTGAGTGGGACACTTTCCAAATATAATAGCAAATGGAAACTTCTAATTACATCTGCACAAAAAACTAATGTTCCAAATGGTGATTCCGGTTCTGGTGAGTGCTTATAATTTTTTGTTACTTCAGCATCCATTTCCCAATATGTTTAACTTTTAATAACAGAAGCAAGTCTGAGTCACCATTGACAGTCGCCAGTACGATACCCCACGCAAATGGCTCTAGCTGGTGGCCAGAGATAAACATGCAGTGACGTGATAACAGGGCACTACTGCAGCTTCAAACTCTGGTTCAAGTTCCTCCCGCCTCTGCCTTTTCGCCTGCTTGCTTTAAATCCACCAGTTAGAGCTCTCCAGAGGAAACTTAACTGGATAAAGTTGCTGGCCCAAAGGTCCGTCCCTCCCTTCCCTCTCCCTGTGCTCCCTGATCTCCGTGTGTGTGTGTGTGTGTGTGTGTGTGTGTGTGTGTGTGTCCTCTAGGCATGCTGTGTACCACCCAGGGTCCGTAAGTACTAAAAACTCTTAAACTTTCACACCGCTGTGTTATTGAAACCATGCCTACAATCCAGTCCCTGAAGGCGAGGCCACCCTGAAGGGACAGACTCATGCAGGCGGATCCCCTGCTCTTGCTCTTCTGCCCTGCCTCTGGTGGCTGCTGGGGAACAGTAGCTACCAGCTAAGTTGAAAGAGACACTCGAAGAGGTTCATTCAAAACACTGGTCCCCGAGCAGCCCAGTAAGCTTTTAAACGCATAACATTTTGTTTGGGTTTCAAACAAGTCACAAGGCACGGATACGGATGCGGCTGTGGCTGATGGCTATTTGGATGCTGCCCAAGCCTCGCAGTAGGAAGCAGCTTCAGACTGCAGCAGGGCCGCATAGCCAGACAGCCAGGCCCTGGGGCACCCAGGGCACCAGCAAGACGCACAGAAAAGTTTTGAAAAACATTTTAATATAATTAAAAAAAAACATAAAAGGTAAAATCAGAAGTCTTTGGAAGTTTCCTACTGTTTTTATGTCCCATAGCAAATCCGAGGAGGACGCCCCAAACTTTCAGTTCCCTGGGGGTTTGAAGGTGTTCATTGGGTCCTAGCCACCCTGCCTTCTCAGAACCTGGGCCAGGAGGCTGAGCTCCGCGCGGGGGTGGAGGGAGAGGAGGGGGTTCCTGCCGAGGCGCGGCTGCGCAGTGCGAAAGCCCGGAGCCTGGGAGGGCAAGGGAATCCTGAGGGGCGGGGCCGGGGGCGGAGCCTTGCGGGCTGGAGCGAAGGACTGCGGGGGCCGAGCGCAGAAGCGGCTCGAGGCTGGAAGCGGATCCAGGGCGCCGCCAGGTAAGAAGGCCCGAAGGCCTGCTGGGATTTGGGTGAGCCGAGCCGAGGCGGCGGCGGCAGTCTGGGCCCGGGCGGAGGGTCTGTGGGGGCTACCCCCGTCCTCACTTTCCACTCGACCTCTGCCGGGCGAGCCTCCCGAGGCCTGGCCCTTCCATCCGTCACCGCGGCCCGGTGTCCTAGCTGAACGCTGGCTTCATTTTATCTACGAGGAAGGAGAAACGGGGAGCGCGCCCTCTCCCAGAAGCAGCCCCGTTACCCCCGTCGCGCCCCCCATTCCCTCGGGGGCAGCCTCGCACCTGGGCCCCCTGCTGTCGCTTTCGTCTCAAGGGAAGCTCTAGCGGTTCAGAGAAAGTGCGCCGGCTGAAAGGCCAGCCCTCCGTGGTCACGGCAGTTCCTCTCTCCCTTCGCGGTCTAAATGTGGAATTTTGAAAAGCAGGTGTCGGGCGAAACGGACTTTTTTTTTTTTTTTTTTTTTTTGAGATGGAGTTTCGCTGTTGTTGCCCAGGCTGGAGTGCAGTGGCGCGGTCTCGGTTCACCGCAACCTCCGCCTCCCGGGTTCAAGCGATTCTCCTGCCACAGCCTCCTGAGTAGCTGGGATTACAGGCATGCGCCACCATGCCCGGCTAATTTTTGTATTTTTAGTAGAGACGGGGTTTTCCCATGTTGGTCAGGCTGATCTTGAATTCCTGACCTCGGGATCCGCCCGCCTCCGCCTCCGCCTCCCAAAGTGCTGGGATTACAGGTGTGAGTCACCGCGCCCGGCCGAAACGGACGTTTTAAGTACAACGTGATGTTTTGTTTTCTTGGGTCGGCTCGGGCCGCACCCTTCTTAGAGTATGACTGCTGACTTTTAAAAAAACAACATTAACCCGGGAGGCTGAGGTAGCGGTGAGCCGAGATCGCGCCATCGCCCTACAGCCTGGGCAATAAGAGCGAGACTCCGCCTCAAAAACAAAACCACAAAAAACAAACAAAAAAAAACAACATTAGGCAGTGTGCCTTTTATGGCCGTTTAGTGATACCCAGGCTTTTCACTGGTCATTTCTGGAAGTTTTTTTTTTTGTTTTGTTTTGTTTTTTGAGACGGAGTCTCTCTCTGCCACTCAGGCTGGGGTGCAGTGGCGCGATCTCGGCTCACTGCAAGCTCCGCCTCCCGGGTTCACGCCATTCTCCTGCTTCAGCCTCTCCGAGTAGCTGGGACTACAGGCGCCCGCCACCACGCCCGGCTAATTTTTTGTATTTTTAGTAGAGACAGGGTTTCACCGTGGTCTCGATCTGCTGACCTCGTGATCCGCCCGCCTCGGCCTCCCAAAGTGCTGGGATTACAAGCGTGAGCCACCGCGCCCAGCCCATTTCTGGAAGTATTTAACAGCACTTTATCAGTAAAACAATAGGCTTCGCTTCACAGGGTGGTTGAGATGATTGACGGAAAGCGCTCAGCACAAACGCGGCGGCTGCTAATTATTTTAGGTACCCTGCGATCCCTGAGCAGTTGTTCAAGTTCTCCACTCCTGGCAGTTTACTCCGAGTTCCCTGAAGAAGGCACAGAGCCCCGAATGTTGAGGGAGATGGCAACGTTTGCCAAAATATGGCTATTTACATGGCAGTTTATGAAGGAGAGGCAGAAAGGGAGGCTGCCTCCCCTACAAGCCAAACAGTCCTAAAACTTGTGGCCTCTGTATTTTCACAGTGGAAACTAGAAACCATTTGCTGAACTTAGCTGTAAGAAAAACATCCCAGTTTTTTTTTTTTAGAGTGGCTTAGGAGATAAAAGCCTAAATAAAATGGATCTTAGGGTGAGAGAGTGAGTGCCTAATGGCATTCATCTTTGACAGCTGCTGGTAGAAGCTCTTGAAAAGTAGAGCAGGGAAAATTCTGGGCCACCTATTTAAGAACCTCAGCCAAACCGCCACAGACATTACCAAGCCCAGAAGTGCTTGAGGCTTTCTAAAGGCAAAGACTTCTTTTTACTTATGTCCTGTATCTTAGGAAACATCTTCACTAAACCTTGGTTTTGCATGTTTACTTAACACGGTAGGGGCCGTGAGTGCAGAGATAGGACTCTTTGGAGAGCTAGGGATTGGCATTCCGCAACAAACTGCAGGAAAGGCCCTTGTAGGGGAAGCTGCAGATTTGTTTGGTGCAAAGAATTCTGGCCTAATAAGTGGGAGCTGACCAATGAGAACACGTGGACACAGGGAGGGGAACAACACACACTGGCGCCTTTCGGCAGGTAGGGTGGGTGGGGGTAGAGCATTAGGAAAAACAGCTAATGCATGCTGGGCTTAACACCTAGGTGATGGGTTGATAGGTGCAGCAAACCACCATGGTACACGTTTACCTATGAAACAAATCTGCACATCCTGCACATGTACCCTAGAATTTATATATATATATATCACACAAAGAGTTTTGGAGTGGTTATTCCTGGCATGAGAACCTTGGCTGAATTGGAAAGCCTTTTCCATTATGATGGTTGTTTTCTCTTTGTCTCTTCCTGCTGATGTAATTTGTTCTGTGAACTGAGTGATTGATATTGTCTGGGCGCTTCAACAGGCATGGCTAGAGCAGGTACTGTGTATGTCTCCAAGGTGACACGCAGACCTGGAGTTCAAAAGCTCTAGTTCCCTGACATTGCTGACACCAGGTATCTTGTGAGTTGCCAGCCCCTGGCGAATAGAAACAAGATCCATCCAGGGTGGTTTTGTGACTAACATGTTGCCTTGGGACAGGTAATTTCATCCTACTGGGCCTCCACTAATTTCCTATAAAATAAAAATATTGGGTTTTATTTTGAGGACGCTTCTAGCCTTAAAATTCCTCAACCTGTAAGGCCTCAGGCTCCTAGGAGGAGTAACCATACTCATGGGCATCTGTGAATCTTGTGGAAACACCACCGATGTCAAATCTCTTCTCTAGTGACCTCAGCTTAACTAATGTATTTCAGAAGCTGAATTCATAAGAAGTCTCCCGTCTCCCCACTAGAGTTTAACTGTGGTTCACTCAGAGCTTAGACCTGGGTTTAAATGCTGTTCTACCAGTTTCCAGTTCAGAGGTTGCTATAATAATTTTAATAACTTTCTGTTTTTTTGGTTTTTTTTAATTTTGAGACAGTCTCTCTCTGTTGCCCAAGCTGGAGTGCAGTGGCACAATCTTGGCTCAAGCTGCAACCTCCACCTCCTGGGTGCAAGCATCCCAGGGATGAAGCCAACTTCATCACTTCATTGGTGAATGAGCTTTTTGATGTGCTGCTGGATTCGGTTTGCCAGTATTTTATTGAGGATTTTCACATAGATGTTCATCAGAGATATTGGCCTAAAATTTTCTTTTTTTTGTTGTGTCTCTGCCAGGTTTTGGTATCAAGATGATGCTGGCCTCATAAAATGAGTTAGGGAGGATTCCCTCTTTTTTTATTGATTGGAATAGTTTCAGAAGGAATGGTACCAGCTCCTCTTTATACCTCTGGTAGAATTCAGCTATTAATCCATCTGGTCCTGGACTTTTTTTGGTTGGTAGGCTATTAATTATTGCCTTAATTTCAGAACCTGTTATTGGTCTGTTCAGAGATTCGACTTCTTCCTGGTTTAGCCTTGGGAGGGTGTATGTGCCCAGGAATTTATCCATTTCTTCTAGATTTTCTAGTTTATTTGTGTAGAAGTGTTTATAGTATTCTCTGATGGTAGTTTGTATTTCTGTGGGATTGGTAGTGATATCCCCTTTATCATCTTTTATTGCATCTATTTGATTCTTCTCTCTTTCCTTCTTTATTAGTCTGGCTAACAGTCTATTTTGTTGATCTTTTCAAAAAACCAGCTCCTGGATTCATTGATTTTTTGAAGGGTTTTTTGTGTCTCTATCTCCTTCACATTTGCTCTGATCTTAGTTATTTCTTGTCTTCTCTTAGCTTTTGAATGTGTTTGCTCTTGCTTCTCTAGTTCTTTTAATTGTGATGTTAGGGTGTCAATTTTAGATCTTTCCTGCTTTCTCTTGTGGGCATTTAGTGCTATAAATTTCCCTCTACACACTGCTTTAAATGTGTCCCAGAGATTCTGGTACGTCGTGTCTTTGTTCTCATTGGTTTCAAAGAACATCTTTATGTCTGCCTTCATTTCGTTATTTACCCAGTAGTCATTCAGGAGCAGGTTGTTCAGTTTCCATGTAGTTGTGCGGTTTTGAGTGGGTTTCTTAATCCTGAGTTCTAATTTGATTGCACTGTGTTCTGAGAGACAGTTTGTTGTGATTTCTGTTCTTTTATATTTGCTGAGGAGTGTTTCACTTCCAATTATGTGGTCAATTTTAGAATAATTACCATGTGGTGCTGAGAAGAATGTATATTCGGTTGATTTGGGATGGAGAGTTCTGTAGATGTCTGTTAGGTCCACTTGGTCCAGAGCGGAGTTCAAGTCCTGGATATCCTTGTTAATTTCCTGTCTTTTGATCTGTCTAATATTGACAGTGGGGTGTTAAAGTCTCCCACTATTATTTTGTGGGAGTCTAAGTCTCTTTGTAGGTCTCTAAGAACTTGCTTTATGCATCTGGGTGCTCCTGTATTGGGTGCATATATATTTAGGATAGTTAGCTCTCCTTGTTGCATTGATCCCCTTACCATTAGGTAATGCCCTTCTTTATCTCTTTTGATCTTCGTTGGTTTAAAGTCTTTTATCAGATACTAGGATTGCAACCCCTGCTTTTTTTGCTTTCCATTTGCTTGGCAGATCTTAATTCATTGTGAGTAGCCTTCCACGCCCATTACTTTTCCTGGGTATGCAGTTTCCCACTATGGAAGTGTACCATAGTATACTCATTTCCTTATCGTTGGATGTGTGTGTCACTAAATTTTTGCTGTTTTAAAGAATGTTTGTATACCCTTGACTATTTCTTATTCCTGTGATGAAAGGCCTACTTGGAGCTCCCATTAGGGAAATGACTTTATTTATTTATTTTTTTTTTTTTTGAGACGGAGTCTTGCTCTGTCACCCAGGCTGGAGTGCAGTGGCGCGATCTCGGCTCACTGCAAGCTCTGCCTCCCGGGTTCACGCCATTCTCCTGCCTCAGCCTCTCCGAGTAGCTGGGACTACAGGCGCCCGCCACCACGCCCGGCTAATTTTTTTTGTATTTTTGGTAGAGACAGGGTTTCACCGTGGTCTCGATCTCCTGACCTCGTGATCCGCCCGCCTCGGCCTCCCAAAGTGCTGGGATTACAAGCGTGAGCCACCGCGCCCGGCCGGGAAATGACTTTAGAGTCAACTTACTCACCACCCAGGAAAGCCTGCTGTTCCTTCATCATGGGGGAAGACTTGTCCCTATATATCTTCTTTGAGGGATTTTTCAGTTGTGCATTCTTTAAATAATTAAAAATCATTCAGAACAATAGCAATATTATTAGAACAGTCGTTAGGGACAAATCCACCGTTATTAATAAATCCTGAAATGTTTGGAAAGGAGTTGAGTGTTGATGCTGAGTGTATCTTGCATTTAAGTGCTTGGTTTGGGTGGAATGGCAACACTTTTGGTTCATTTACCATCTTATCTACACTTAACTTATGGGCATCTTTTTCTTTTTTTTTTCTTAAAATGGAGGGTGTTTTAGTTTAGGGAGTAGTTTTACCAAAAGATAGATGATCTATGACTACTAGAAAAGGAACATTGTCATGTGTGAATTTTCCTGATGTTTCTGATTGTAAAAGTAATACTTGGTTAATTATAGAATATTTGGGGAAAGGATGGCAAAAAGTAAAGGATCAGGAAGAAAAATAAAAAGCCATAAATGATCTTGCTTAGTGTTAGTTACCATCTACATTGTAGGACATTTATAAAATAGCCTTAAAACAATCAGCTATTTCTTTTTGTGCCTCCCACCCTCCTCCGCCCCCCATACACATACACACACTCCACATGAACGTTTTGCTTTTGGAAATTCATATTTTGGCAGTGGTTCATAAAGGCCTGGTCTTATTTTGATCGAACAGCCTGACCTTGGCATCTACACATAGCTACTTCCTTTCTCTGCCGTCTTGGCTTCCCCTGCAGCGTGTCATGGGATCAGCTATAGCAACAACCAGCCATCATGTGGAACTGAGGCTAAGACTTGACACTCCCCACCCATCCCAGAAAACTGAGGGCTTCCTTAGGTTTGATGCCTGAGGTCTCCCCTGCTCATTCAACCCAGGGTGTTTCTCTGGCTTCCTCACCTCACATCACCCTCTGTCTGCCTTCCCACCCTTCACCCCGCAACGCTCCCTCCCCACACAATTTCTTCCTCAGGTAACCTCAATACTCCTGAGTAGCACTAGCAGTGGCCACAGCTTTTTGAGTGCCATCTTTGGCCAGGCATTGTGCTATGCAGTACACGTAACTGTCTCCAGGCTTACTAGCCAAAGCGTGATCAGAGATTAACACATAGCAAAGAGGTGACAGAGCCAGAACTATCTGGCCTCGTTCAGAGGCCTCCAGATTGGACTGGAACGCCTGTGCCCTGAACACTTTCACTGTGTCCTTCCTGCTTTCTTAGCAGGCCAGTTCTTTCTAAGGTACTTCATCAAAGAACAGCTCCCCATCAGGGACCCTGTGTGTTGTGGCAGTGTGATTTATGTCAAGGACGATTCCAAGGGAAGTGTCCTGAGCCGGCAGCTCCTGCCAGCCTGACACCTTTCCAGTGCCTAACCCGAGTCAGGAGGTTCCTTCCTTCCTCCTTCCATGGGGATGCCTGACATTGTAGTAACATTGGGTTTTTGTTCGTTTGTTTGTTTGTTTGGAGAGAGGGTCTTGCTTTGTCACCCAGGCTGGAGTGCAGTGGCACAGTCACAGCTCACTGTAGCCTTGACCTCCTGGGCTCAAGTGATCCTCCCACCTCAGCCTCCCAAGTAGCTGGGACCACAGGTATGTGCCACCACACCAGCCTAACTTTTTTTTAATGTTTGTATTTTTGTAGAGACAGGGTCTCACTATAATACCCTGGCTCTGATCATGCTATGCTTAACTTTTAGGAAGTGTCTGGAGCTCTCTGTGTGGGGACCTCAGACCAATATCTTCCTCTCCCTGCTCACTTGCAGCAGTTCCTTGTATACTGGAGCCCTGTCTAACCTGAGTCCCTAAATCACCCTTCCTGCTCAGAAACCCCTGAAAATGGGGAACCAAGCAAGCCGCTGGCATGTGCTGGAGCCCAGGCCTCCTGGGAAGGTCCACGTGGGGGATGGTGTCCCGTAGCAGGCTGTAGGTTTCAGAGCCCAGCAGGTGGTGGGGAGCCCTCAATTTGTAAGGAAAAGCCAGACCACAATTGTCTTTCTTCCTGATTCCTCACATATCATAAAACCACCTCTTTCTCACCTCCACCACCCCCATCTCCAGGCTTGACGCACTGATTGTTTTCTTTTTTGGACAACGTCAGACCCTGCCCTTTTCCTGGAACTTCTCAGTCCTCCACTGGCCTGTATCAGGAAATTCCTAAGTAGCAGATGACCTTCAAGATGTGTGGTGATCCCACAGAACTTGGAAGGAAGGGACAGGAAGGACTGTCAGGATTGTCAGTTCCCCAGGGAACTCTGCATTTCTGACTTAGGGAGGGTAGATGACTCACCCTTCCAAGAACCCATCTGCCTGTCTGGGCCTGTGGGGCTCTGGAGAATAGAATATGGAGTACCCTGTTTACAGGCACTGCCACCTCCTTATTTCAGGATGGGTTCAGGGATGTAGGGTTGAAGTTGGGAGATTTCTTAGTTCTGCTATGGATGCTTTGTACTTAGGCAAGTTCAAAACCTCCCATGCTTTGGCTTCTTTACTGGGTAAAGTAGGATTGGAGGCATTTCAGCCTTCCCTTCTTCTCACCTGATGCTATCACTACACATCTAGGCATTCATGTAATGGAAATTTACAAAGTTGCCCAATACCTCTCTTCATGTCCCCAAAGAGAGCAAGCAAGTGTCCCCATTATACTTCTTACAGTGAGGAGCCAGAGCTTCCAGGTAGGCTAAGCCGTTGCTCCCTGTTCCACTGCTGAATGCATGCTGGTGCCTTCCAGAGTCACCCCTTTGGTCTTATTCACTTAGTGCTGTGGCTCCGAGAAGTGGCCCTCTATTTCAGCCAGCAGCTTGGGGTGGGGCCAGTAGAGTGGGAACCACAGTGGCTATATGAGTCAATTTGCTCATATTGTCGGTTGACTCACTGACCCTGATGGGGAAGATAGTGTTATTCCCACGGTGTGGTAGTACACACTGGGGCTTATAGGGACTGAACCTACTCAAGGGTATATGGTGCTATGGGTCAGAGCTGGGGCATGGCCCAGGGGTTCAGTGTGCCTTGACTCCCCCTGTAAATGCTCCTCTCAGAAGCCTCCTTGGCCTTCCAGCCCTTGGTTTTTGAGACAACCAGCAGTCATTTGTTGGTTCCTGACATTCCTTCCTGTCCCTTCCTTCCAGGTTCTGTGTACAATCACAATGGGAATCCAAGGAGGGTCTGTCCTGTGCGGGCTGCTGCTCGTTCTGGCTGTCTTCTGCCATTCAGGTGAGTGCTCCAGTCTCAGGACATGGATCTAGGCTGCCTTGGCCATGAACTCTCTTCTTAAGCCTCAGTTTCAGCCCCAGCTCCTCCTCCGGGCCTGGCTTTGGTTCTTTTGCCTTCCAGTGTTACAGGTCTGGGGTTGTATGACAGCTCCTTCCTATGTTATGACCTTGTCCTCAATGGGGTATCTTCCTGAGTTACAGCCCGTCCTGAGTTACAAGGTGGCTTTTGGCAGGGATGGGTCAACACTTGGCAGCTGAAGTTTCACTCCTGTCACCCTAAGCTGCTTGGGGACACCAGTGGATACCATTCTTAGAGTGCTGTGCAAGTCCCTTCGGGGTCCACTCTGCTTAGAGCCATCTGAGCTCAGTCCTTCTGCTCTGAGGCTCCTCCTATGTTTTAATGATGATGATGGTCATAGTGACAGCAGCAGCAGCTAACTAACCCTGACAGCATTTATGTGCCAGTCACTACTCTAAGCATTTTACGTGTATTTGCTTATTTAATCCTCATGCCAACCTGATGGAGTAGGTGGTATTTTTATCCTTGTTTTACAAGCAACAAGATTGAGGCCCCCCCAAAATTAATAACTTGTCAAATAACACACAGAAGTGGTACACAGGAATGTGAACACACAGTCTGGCAACAGAGTCCCTGCTCTTCCCTCCTGCTCCAGGCCATCTGTCACTGGGCCACTCCCTCCCCTCAGCCACCCCTCCCCTGGTTGCTGGAGGAAATTGTGCTTCTGAGTCAACTTCTATAACAGTGGAAACACACAGGCTTCATTGTAAGGATCAAATGTGGTTGTCTCCTGTGTCGTGTTGGTATAACATCTTGGCCACTGCTGGTTTTTTGTTTTTTATAAATATGGTTGGTGGGGGGAGCAGAAAAGAAAGTGGCAATACAATGAGCAATTTAAAAAAAGATTTCCACGCCACTGTAGCATGTCTTAGAATATTAATAGCAACCATATATTGACTGTTTATTGTTTACTGGGGACTGTGCCAGAGCCTGTCTCATTTAAATCCGTCCAGCCATCCCGGGAGGTTGGTGCTGTTACCTCCCATATTACAGCTGAGGAAACGAAGGCAAAGTAGTTACTTGCCCCAGGACACACTTTAATATGTTCTCCCTTTCTGAGCAGAAAGAGAAGTCGTGGCACCCCTTCTTCCCCACCTTCCGTGATTCTAGCCAGGGTGCACTGTAATGTGGTTCACCTGTGTTACAACACTATATTTTTTTCTATAATTATTTTTTATTTATTCATTTTTCTTGGTTCCTTCTTTTTTTCTGTCTCTGCTGCTTAAGTTGGAATATTTTCTAGAATTTTAATAGCCCAGTGACATCCTACTTCCAGCAGTCTGCATTTGTTTATGGAGCAAGCTTGGGACCATCAGCTTCTCTGTGACAAGTCTTGGGGTGCACTTCAGCCCTTTCTCAGAGAACTGAGATGTGAAGCTCACACGCCCACAGATGAGAGGCCTTCTTTGCTGCTGCCCAAAAGGGTCTCAGGACCCTGCAGGGGAACTTTCCTCTGAGCTCTGCCTCTTATAGCCCAGGGGAAATCTCGTCTACCCTGGCTTAGTGGCTAAAATATCAAACTCTTGTCCACTGACCTATTGTTTGTTTTTTTTGTTTGTTGTTTTCAGGGGGATGGAGTCTCACTCTGTCGCCCAGGCTGGAGTGCAGTGGCGCGATCTCGGCTCACTGCAACTTCTGTGTCCCAGGTTCCAGTGATTCTCCTGCCTTAGTCTTCTGAGTAGCTGGGATTACAGGAGCATGCCACCATGCCTGGCTAATTTTTGTATTTTTTTTAATTTATTTTTTAATTTTTGTATTTTTAGTAGAGGCAGGCTTTCACCATGTTGGCCAGGCTGGTCTGGAATTCCTTACCTCAAATGATCCACCTACCTCAGCCTGCCAAAGTGTTGGGATTACAGGCGTGAGCCATTCCACCTGGCCCTGTTGCTTGTTTTTGACCTCAGTTTCCCCCATAATCTAGGGTCTCCTTCTCTTCCCACTCAGGTCAATTAGAAGAACATCATGGTTAACCAAGCTTGGATTTTAGAACTGACAGCCTGAGTTTGAGCCCTGCTCGGTCACTTAGTAGCTGTGTGGCTTTGAACAATTTAGTTCACATCTTAGTCTTAGTTTTCTCCTGCAAGGTGGGGATGAAGATAATTGAGCCTACTTCTCTTAACAATCCCACGAAGAGCTTAGCACATCGATGCACATATATTGGAACATTGAATGAACATGGTTGCCATGAATATTTTTGCCCACAGACATTCCAACCATGGGTTTTAGCCTTTCCTTCTAAAGGTTTCTTAAGAAGCCAAATGAGCCCGGGATCTAGCCAGCACAAAAATCCATGTCCACAGGTAACCCTTTAAAATGGCCCTCAAACATGGCCAGTCTCAAGAACAACACCCTTCATCTTAGATTCTTTTCATTTCATGCGTGTGAATACATGTCTGGCACAAGGGAGGGACCAAAGAAAAATTGCATCTTTGCACCTTCTCCTTGTGGCTTCCCTCTCACACAGGCGTGACAGCCACAGGCTGACAGTGGGAGAGAACAAACAAAGCCTGGTGGATGGGGCCCTGCCCACAGGGGCCCTGCCGCCAGCTCTGCTGCTTTGTAGCCAGGTGTCCTTGTGTGAGTCACGTCACCTCTCCAGACATCTGTCTTGTCATCTGCAAAAAAGTGGGGAAGGAAGAGGTTGGTTTTTATTTTATTTTATTTTATTTATTTTTTAGACATGGTCTCGTTCTGTCTCCCAGGCTGGAGTGCAGTGGTGCAATCTTGGCTCACTGCAACCTCCACCTCCCAAGCTCAAGTGATTCTCGTGCCTTAGCCTCCTGAGTAGCTGGGATTACAGGCATGTACCACCACGCCCGGCTAGTTTTTGTATATTTTGTAGAGGCAAGGTTTCACCATGTTGGCCAGGATGGTCTCAAACTCCTGGCTACAAGTGATCCACCCACCTTGGCCTCCCAAAGTGCTGGGATTATAGGTGTGAGCCACCACACGTGGCCTAGTTTTTGTTGTTGTTGTTGTTTTTTAAAACTAATATTTCAAGGCATTAATCCGGAACCTTCACAAGTTAGAGGATCCTCTGTTGGGTAGGATTTCACACCTGTGAGGGCAGGCATGGCCATTTCAGATGCTCTAGAGAACTGGGTTCCTGTCTGTGCTCAGGAAGTGAGGACCCACCTTCCTTCCACTGGACTTTCCACTGAAAAATCCATTTCCATGGTGATAAACCTAGGCTTCAGCCTTAGAACTAGAAGTCAGCTCTTGGGCTCTAAAACCCACACTTGGTTTAACCATGACATTCTTTTGTGAGATTTTACGTGTTTCATCTTTGAAAATGTCTTTTCACAGAGGTAGGTACTGCCAAATACTGATTACATGGTAGAAGTCATATGGCATGAAGATAGTTTATCTCTGATGATGGAAAAGGGGGTAGCCATACAAACCAGGAAGATATCCTTCCAACTCTTGCTTCCTCAGTCTCTCCCCATCACACGTGTGGACTGTAACTCATCTTTTTCTTGTCACTGTTACAAAAATGGAGACGGAAAAATAACCCATCAAAAACTGACAGCTAGCAAGGATGAGTCCTAAGAATTGACTGGGAGCAATAATTGTTTTTCAAACTAGGGAACTGGAGGCAATTTGCTTCTGATGTAAGATGACCCTCACGTTGTGTCTGCTGGTACCCAGCTGTCCTATGCCCATTGGTTTAAAGTGCACAGCTGTTGTCTTGTCTTTGACAATGTGTACTCCTGGCATTCGGTCAGTCCCTTAGAAGGGGGTAGTTCAGTAATGATACCCTATCCCAGAGGTTATCAAACTTTTTCTGTACAGGACCAGATAGCAATTTTTTTTTTTTTTTAAACAGAGTTTTGCTCTGTCACCCAAGCTGGAGTGCAGTGGTGCAATCTTGGCTCACTGCAACCTCTGCCTCCTGGGTTCAAGCGATTCTCCTGCCTCAGCCTCCCAAGTAGCTGGGATTATAGGTGTGCACCACCATGCCTGGCTAATTTTTGTATTTTTAGTAGAGATGGGGTTTCGCTATGTTGGCCAGGCTGGTGTCGAACTCCTGACCTCAGGTGATCCACCCTCCTCGGCTTCCCTAAGTGCTGGGATTACAGGTGTGAGCCACCGCGCCTGGCCCAGATAGTAAATATTTTAAGCTTTGCAGGCCAAGAGGCAAAATCAAGGGTATTATGAGACTTACCTCAATAATAAGAGAAGAAACAAAATTTTCACAGATTTTTTTATTGACAGAATTCACAACATAATTATTGAGTCCAGCTATAATAATACACATCTACTAATGAGGGGAATAGAATTCTTTTTAGGGGGATAACCATTTGCTTAATTGGGGTTCAAAATTAGTGTTCCCTCGCATCAAATCAATTGCAGATGTTCATCTATTAATACTAATCTGTGATGACATTTTACATATTTCATTTTGAAAATGTATTTTCATGCAGATAGGTATTGCCAGACACTGATCAGCAACCCACGAGGATGTGATTTAATTGGGCATATTCATTGCTTGGAAGACACTTACAGAATTCTGTTTGTTTCTCGGTAATTTCTTCTTAACACATCATTACATTGCAGACTAATCTCCTTCCAGTTGCAGGTTAGGAGGAAGCTTCTCAATTGCACAGTTAGATGGATTTTCAAATGTGGATATTTCCTTTGTGCTTACATCAGGGTCCAAAAAATGTTGCTGGAACTGTAGTTTGAATTTGGAAAGATATAACTGCTATACATTTGTGCGGGAATGGGAGTATACCACAAGTTGCTGACTTTGGGCCCATATTAGTGGAGATGGTGGGCTGCCAGGGGACAAGTCTGTGCTGCTTTAAGAGATCCTGACTTTCTTCCTGATTCTAGGTCATAGCCTGCAGTGCTACGACTGTCCTAACCCAACTGCTGACTGCAAAACAGCCGTCAATTGTTCATCTGGTTTTGATGTGTGTCTCATTACCAAAGCTGGTAAGAGCCTCCCCTGTCTCCTAAATGTAATGGGGTAATAAGTGCCTGGGAAAAAAACTGTGCCACTGTAATCCTCATTAGCCTTGCATCAAGTAATAGCTACCATTTATTAGCATCAGATGTGTATTGGGCTAAGCACTTTCTTCATGCATCTTAAATTTAATGTTTTGCACTTACTTCTAAGGGTGATATTTTATTTCCGTTTGATAAATGTGGAAATGGAGGCTCAGATTAAGCAAGAAATTATGGTTAAGTAACCGACTCAGGAATTGAACATGGAAGTCCATCTGATTCCAAAGCTTGTGCTCTTTAACAGCAGCCCTGTGCTGCCTCCCAGACCTTGGAGAACCTACTGTGTGCCCAGCAGAGGGTTAGGAGCTAGGGATGCAAAGATAAAGAAAGGACACATGCAATTAAAATTATGACAAAGGCCTGTTTGGCTGTCCTAAATGTCATTATGTATGCCTCTGTCTCATTCCATGGGGTATCTGGTATATTCAGAGTCCTGAGGAGACTCAAGCTGAGTTCAAAGGACAAGTAGGAGGTAAGAGGGCTAAGAAGGGAAGGGTGTGCCTGGGAGGGGCAACAGCAGGTGCCAGGGCTCGGTAGCCTCAGAGCAAGTTGCTCATGAATGTGGGGGTGGGCAATGCTAACATGCACAAGTCCTGTCCAGTCTGCATTTTCCAAATTTGTTAGACTACAGAATATTCACCTCCATCAACCCTGTTAAAATAGAGTTTAGGAAGTGGTAGACAGAGGAAAGAAACCAGCAGAGACATGCCCTCTGTTCTTGCTGGGGTATGGTTCTGGATAAAATCGATGTGTGCAAATGATGCCAGCGAGGAATGGCGGTTTCAGAATGTTCTTAGTGTCCAAGGTAAAACCCTCAGGCTTAGATTTCTAAGAGATTAATAATAAAAACACTCCACAAGGTTATTTGTACTCTTAGACCTTCTACACCAGCTCCCTTCAGTGTCAACATCAAGAAATGGTGAACATGTCAGGTAAACTCAGAAAAGCCTTGGGACACCCACATGTTCAGAAAAACCTGAGATAACGATGATTAACTTCCCCAGAAAGGAGAAATCCCTCAATAACTAAAGACAAATTATAGTTACCCTGTCTAAAAAAACAGGGTTATCTGATAATTTTGATATATTTAGCTGGATTTGATAAATTTGATATAATTTAGCTGGATTGCAGCTAAAACTCCAAACTTTCCATTCAGAGCTCTTGATTCTGTAGGGGACCAGTCCCTCTGCCCCACTGGAAGACCATGTTCATTCACTGTTAATGTAGAAAGCGTAGTAAGGCCCCTAGAGAGAACATGGTCATTATGTATGAGCACAGAAGACTTGGCTCTTTAGCTTGATCAATTGTGTCTCTTGGACTCCTCACTACTAAGTATAATTAAACTAAGTATAGTTTCCAAATGAGACAATAAGGGCAATTACTATTTGTTGAATGAATATTAGAGCAGCAATTAGGAGCTCTGACTTCTGTCCTGCCACCAGCTAACTCTCTCCACCTCTGTGTTTCATTTATGAAATGTATGTGTTGGACAGCAGAGGTAGGGAGGAGAGGAAAGGAGGTCAGAGCCAAGATCTTTTTCCAGCTCTTAAATCCCAAAATTTCTTATAAATGGTTAATGTAAACAAAAATGAGACACACCTATTAAAATGACCAAACTCCAAAACTCTGACAACTCCAGATGCTGGTGAGGATGTGGAACAATGGGAACTTTGTTTTTGTTTGTTTGTTGTTTCTTTTTTGGGACAAGGTCTTGCTCTGTCACCTAGGCCAGAGGGCAGTGGTGCAATCTCAGCTCACTGCAACCTCTGCCTCCAGGGTTCAAGTGATTCTCATGCCTCAGCCTCTAATTGGGATTACAGGCATAAGCCACCATGCCCAGCTAATTTTTGTATTTTTAGTAGAGACGGGGTTTCACTATTTTGCCCAGGCTCATCTCAAACTCCTGGCCTCAAGTGATCTGCCCGCCTCGGCCTCCCAAAGTGCTGGGAATACAGGCGTGAGCTACCACACCCAGCGGCCTCGGGAACTTTGATTCATTCCTAGTGGGAATGCAAACCAGTATAGCTACTGTGGATGACAGTTTGGTAGTTTCTTACAAAACTAAAATATAACACAATATATAATACTTGATCTTTTGATAATTATGTACAGTATATAATGTTTTATAATAAATGTGTTACTGGTTTGCGTATTTACTATATTTTTTATCATGTTAGCATGTACTCCTTCTACTTATTAAAAAAAATTAACTATAAAACAGCCTCTCAGGAGGCTGAGGCAGAAGAATTGCTTGAACCCAGGAGGCAAGGTTGCAGTGAGCCGAAGTCACGCCACCGCACTCTAGCCTGGGTGACAGAACAAGACTCTGTCTCTACAAAAGAAAAAAAAAAAAACCAGCCTTAGCAGGCAGGTCCTTCAGGAGGTATTACAGAAGAAGGCATTGCTCTCCTAGGACAGGACAGCCCCATGAGTATTCTTACCCTTGAAGACCTTCCAGTGGGACAAGATGAAGCGGTGGAAAACAGTGATACTGATGATCCAGACCCTATGTAGGACTAGGCTAATGTGTGTGCTTGTGTCTTCGTTTTTAACAAAAACAAAAAAAGTTTTTAAAGTAAAAATTTTTTTAAATAAAAAAGCTTATAAGAATAGAAAGAAAATATTTTTGTACCACTGTATAACATATTTGTGTTTTACCCTGTATTATTACAAATGTAAAAACATTTAAAATTAAAAAGTTTCTAAAGTGGCAGTAAACTAGGGTTGATTTTTTAAAAATAAGCTTAGTGTGGTCTAAATGTACAATATTTAAAACGTCTACAGTAGTGTACAGTAATGTCCTAGGCCTTCACATTCACCCACCACTCATTCACTGACTTCCAGTCCCACCAGCTCCATTCACGGTAAGTGCCCTGTACAGGTATACCATTTTAAAAATCTTTTGTATCATATTTTTACTGTATTTTTCTATGTTTAGATATGGTCAGATACACAAATACTTACCACTGCATTACAGTGGCCTACACTATTCAGTACAGTAACTTGCTGTACAGGTTTGTAGCCTAAGAGCAATAGGACATACCACATAGCCTGAGTGTGTACTAGGCTATTCCATGTAAGTTTGTGTAACTATACTCTATGACGTTTGCACAGCGACAGATATGATGGTGCTATACAAATTTAAGTCTAGAAGAGAGACAGGTTGGCTGCTAATTCAACCAGTATTTACTGGCATCCTAGCAGTATAAACCATGGAAGTGTAAGCAAGGTTAAATGTACTTAGTCTTGAAGGAGCCTCTGATGACAGTGTCAAGTGGTCATTGCTGTAATGACATTCTGAACAAGGGCCACATTTAAGGGTGCCTAGGACAGCTGAAGACTGTTGGCTTTAGATAGACTTGAGCCAAAGTCTTCAAAAAGAGTGGGGAGGAGAAAACCTGTAACACTCCAGGCATTCTGATATAATCCACTTTCATGTGGATAATTCCGAGGCTGGCTTTGGTGAGAAGATTACCATTGTTAAGGCTGTTGTTTGAATATGATAATTCAAGTAAAGCACTTTGACATGCTGCACGACACATAGTAAATGATTAATTGGTAGCAATTATTAATAAATTACTGTCTGTTCTCCTCAAGCTTCTAGGCTTCCCTAATTAAAATTCTGATAGCTTTAAGGCTTTTCAAGTTCCAGTGCTTAATTACTATTACAAAGCAGTAACTTGTCTGAATCATCAGCAGCCTCTAGTACAATATTAGAAGCTTCCAGTTATTTAGTTAAGACTTCAGCAACTAGAGCCATTTCTGGAATACTCTATCTGGACTCTGCCACTTGACTAAACTTCATTAAATTCCAATCCAGATACCCATCCCCTCAGAGGAGAAGGACAGGACAGTTATGCCTACAGTTATAAACTGAGAAGTGTTGTGTTCCAAGCTCTGCATGGAATTGGGTAAATTAGCTACAAGCCTGAAATAAGGAAGTATGCATCTGCATTTTTTTCTTTCCAGCACAGCAGAAACCAATTTCAGGGCAAGGACAAATACCTTCTTACACCCCAGTATCTAGCACATAGGCACTCAGTTATTTTTGGAGAAGAAAATCTACCATAACACCACTCTCTCAACGAATACATTTTTCACCTAACATGCTTTTTCTGAATATTAAAAAAACTACGATAAGATACTTGGAGTATATACTTCTGGCCTTTATTTTCCTGTGTGCCCAAGGCTATTTTTCCAAAAATGGGACCATGATGGCGTGTTTTTGTAGAAACTTTTCCAGTATTACTGAATAATCTAATGATTTTTAAAATGAAGTTTCAAATATTTTAAAAATAAATCATCCATGTGGCAAATTAAAAAAACTCAATAGAAACATAAACGAAGTGTATTCTTCCCTGATGATAACACTATTAAATTACTTGGGAATCCTTCCAGAGAAAAATAAATGCACTTACCTCAATGTATATATGCTTTATTTCCACAAATGGGTCACATTCTCTACACTGTTCTGCATCTACGGTTTTTTATTGAGATATAATTTACATACCAGAACATTTACATTTTAAAGTGTATAATTCAGTGGCTCTTAGTGTATTTACAAGGTTGTATGACTATCGCAACTGTCTAATTCCAGGATCTTTCTGTCACCTTGAAAAGAAACCTGTTAGCAGTCAGTCCTCACTCCTCCCTCCCACATGCCCGAGCAGTCACTGATCTACTTTCTGTCTTCATAGATTTGGCTCTTCTGGGCACTTCATATGCAAGGAATCATACAGTATTGTGGCACTTTGCGACTAGATTTTTTTTCACTAAACGTAATGTTTCCAAGGTTCACTCATGCTGTGGCATGTATCAGTACTTCATTCTGTTGTGGCCACATAGTATTCTATTGTGTGGATATACCACATTTTGTTTATCCATTCACCAGTAATGGACATATGGGTTGTTTCCACTTTTTAGCAATTTTGAATCATGGTGCCATGAACATTCATGTGGAAACTTGTGTGTGAACGTAGTTTTCAATTCAAACTACGATAAGATACTTGGAGTGTATACGTCTGGCCTTTATTTTCCTGTGTGCCCAAGGCTATTTTTCCAAAAATGAGACCATGATGGCATGTTCTCGTAGAAACTTTTCCTGTATTACTGAATAATCTAATGATTTTTAAAATGAAGTTTCAAATATTTTAAAAATAATCCATGTGGCAAATTTGAAAAACTCAATAGAAACATAAACGAAATGTATTCTTCCATGATGATAACAGTATTAAATTACTTGGGAATCCTTCCAGAGAATGGCAGAAGTATATACATTTGTGAGTGGAATTGCTCAGTCAAATGGATAACTCTGTCTTTAACTTTTTGTGGAAATGCCAGATTTGTCCAGAGTATCTATACCATTTTACATTCCCACCAGCAATGTTTGAGGGTTCCAGTTTTTTCCACTTCCTTGCAACATTTGCTATTTACCATTTTCTTGATCTTAGCCATCCCAGTGAGTATAAAGTGGTATCTCACTGTGATTTTCATTTGCATGTTCCTAATGACTAATGATATCAAGCATCTTTTCATGTACTTATTGGCCATTTGAGAATCTTCTTTGGAGAAATGTTTATTCAAATCCTTTGCCAGTTTTTTTTAAAGAGGCAGGGTTTTGCTTTGTTGCCTAAGCTGGAATGCAGTGGTACAGTCATAGCTCACTGCAGCCTTAAAGTCCTGAGTCCAAGTGATCCTCCTGCCTCAGCCTCCCAAGTAGCTAAGACTAAAGGCACAACACCCTGCCTGGATAATTTTTTAATTTTTTTTTTTTTGTAGAGTTGGGATATCACTATGTTGCTCAGGCTGGCCTCAAGCAATCCTCTCACTTCAGCCTCCTAAAGTGCTGGGATTACAGGTGTGAGCCATCACACTGGCCTCATTGCCCATATTTTAATTGGGTTAGTCTTTTTGTTGTAGAGTTTAAGAATGTTTTGTATATCCTGGATACTATGCTCTTACATATAACTTTAAAAAAGAAATAGAGAGGGGGTCTTGCCATGTTTACCAGGCTGGTCTGAAACTTCTGGCCTCAAACAATTCTCCCATCTCGGCCTCCCAAAGTGTTGGGATTACAGGTGTGAGCCACCGCACCTGGTGTTTTATATGTGATTTGCAAACATTTTCTCCCTTTCTGTCAGTTGTCTTTTTATTTTTTGATAATGTCCTTTGAAGCACAAAAGTTTTAAATTTTGATGGAGTCCAATTTACCTATTTTTCTGCCCCCCCCCCCCTTTTTTTTTTTAAATCAAGCTCCTTCCATGTTAGCACTTGTAGGCCCATGTCATTTCTTATCTGCATGGAACTTGCATTGTAAGGAATTCTATTGTAATTTCTTTAACACTTTTTAAAAATTAATGGACCGGGTTTTTCAGGTTTTTTTCTGACCATTCTTGAGCATATATCTTATACATAGCTTTGGCTGGGCATGGTGGCTCACCCCTATAATTCTGTCACTTTGAGATGCTGAAGCAGGAGGATCACTTGAGCCCAGGAGTTCAAGACCAGATGACCAGACAAGAAAGTGAGACCTTATCTCTTAAAAAAAAAAAAAAAAAAAGAAAGAAAAGGAAAAAATCCCCAAGTAACTTCATAGCGTAAATTCTAAAAGTGGAATTGCTGGATCAAAGGGGGCATGTGTTTAAAATCTTGGCAGATATTACCAAATTTCCCTCTTAACAGTATAAATGCCTGTTCCTCCTCCATCCCACCCCCATAACTATACTGGCTCTGATGAGACCTTGGTTTTCTGTAAAAGCTCTATTGAGAGGTGTATCATTATTTACTTAATTGTTCTCCTTTACAGCCCACCTGGGGTGAGCATCTTGCCTAGATGTTTCTGCTTGCACAGGATACATACGAAATAGAATTGAGGATTCAAAAGCAGATACAGAACTCTTCCCACTTACTTTCTTACCCTTGTGTGTGTCTCCCCACAGGTTTACGAGTGTATAACCGGTGTTGGAAGTCTGAGAATTGCGATTTCAACAACATTTCAACCCACTTGAAGGAAAATGAGCTAACGTACAACTGCTGCAAGAAGGACCTGTGTAACTTTAACGAACGGTTTGGAAATGGTGGGACATCCTTATCAGAGAAAACAGTTCTTCTGCTGGTGACTCCATTTCTGGCAGCAACCTGGAGCCTTCATCCCTAAGTCAACACCAGGAGAGCTTCTCCCAAACTCCCCATTCCTGCGTAGTCCCCTTTCTCTTGCTGCCGCATTCTAAAGGCTTGATATTTTCCAAATGGATCCTGTTGGGAAAGAATAAAATCAGCTTGAGCAACCTGGCTAAGATAGAGGGGCTCTGGGCGACTTTGAAGACCAGTCCTGTTTGCAGGGAAGCCCCACTTGAAGGAAGAAGTCTAAGAGTGAAGTAGGTGTGACTTGAACTAGATTGCATGCTTCCTCCTTTGCTCTTGGGAAGACCAGCTTTGCAGTGACAGCTTGAGTGGGTTCTCTGCAGCCCTCAGATTATTTTTCCTCTGGCTCCTTGGATGTAGTCAGTTAGCATCATTAGTGCATCTGTGGAGGGTGGGGCGGGAGGGTATGAGCATCCTCTCTCACATGGAACGCTTTCATAGACTTCAGGGCTCCCGTGTTGCCATGGAGGCATGCCAAATGTTCCATATGTGAGTGTCAGTCAGGGACAACAAGATCCTTAATGCAGAGCTAGAGGACTTCTGGCAGGGAAGTGGGGAAGTGTTCCAGATAGCAGCGCATGAAAACTTAGAGAGGTACAAGTGGCTGAAGGTCGAGTTTTTCCTCTGTCTTTAAATTTTATATGGGCTTTGTTATCTTTCACTGGAAAAGTGTAATAGCATGCATTAATGGTGTGTTAAAGCTATTCCCTTGCCTTTTTTTTATTGGAATGGTAGGATATCTTGGCTTTGCCACACATAGTTACAGAGTGAACACTCTACTACATGTAACTGGCAGTATTAAGTGTGCTTATTTTAAATGTTACTGGCAGGAAGGCTGTTCAGGTATGTGTGTATATAGTATGAATGCAATGGGAACAACCTCTGTGGTTACACTTTGAGACTGCCAACGGTCATCCTTAATAACAACAGATCTGCAGGGGTATGTTTTACCTTCTGCATCCAGCCTCCTGTTAACTCCTAGCTGACTCAGCATAGATTGTATAAAATACCTTTGTAACAGCTGTTAGCACAGTCACAGATGTTTGAGGCTTTCAGAAGCTCTTTCTAAAAAATGATACACACCTTTCACAAGGGCAAACTTTTTCCTTTTCCCTGTGTATTCTAGTGAATGAATCTCAAGATTCAGTGGACCTAATGACATTTGTATTTTATGATCTTGGCTGTATTTAATGGCATAGCCTGACTTTTGCAGATGGAGGAATTTCTTGATTAATGTTGAAAAAAAACCCTTGATTATACTCTGTTAGACAAACCGAGTGCAATGAATGATGCCTTTCTGAAAATGAAATACAACAAGTGGATGAATGTGGTTATGGCCAAAAAGGATAAGAGCATATGCAATATGCTCAATGGTAGCAACTGAAAGAAGACATCCTGAGCAGTGCCAGCTTTCTTCTGTTGATGCCGTTCCCTGAACATAGGAAAATAGAGACTTGCTTATCAAAACTTAGCAATACCTTGGTGCTCTGTGTTCTCTGTTAGCTCAGTGTCTTTCCTTACATCATCTTTAATCCTCTGTTTCAAGACAAAATACTAGGTGTGACTCTTTCCTCAATAGGATTTTTTTTTTTTTTTTTGGCCTGAGGAAGTACTGACCATGCCCACAGCCACCGGCTGAGCAAAGAAGCTCATTTCATGTGAGTTCTAAGGAATGAGAATCAATTTTGATGAATGTAAGCAGAAAATGAATTTCTGGGAACTTTTTTGGGGGCGAGGGGGTGGGGAATTCAGCCAAACTCCAGAAAGCCAGGAGTCGACAGTTTTGGAAGCCTCTCTCAGGATTGAGATTCTAGGATGAGACTGGCTTACTGCTATCTTGTATCATGTACCCACTTTTTGGCCAGACTACATTGGGAAGAAGGTAGTCCTCTAAAGCAGAATCTGGGTACCACTAAATGGGGAGATGGGGCTGTTAAGCTGTCCAAATCAACAAGGGTAATATAAATGGCCTTAAACTTTGGGGTTGCTTTTTGCAAAAAGTTGCTCTGACTCATGCCATAGACAAGGTTGAGTGCCTGGACCCAAAGGCAGTACTGTAATGTAAAGACATGTACAGTACTAGGCAAACAGCATCCCAGGTACTCCAGGCCCTCCGGGCTGGAGAGGGCTGTGGCAATAGAAAATTAGTGCCAACTGCAGTGAGTCAGCCTAGGTTAAATAGAGAGTGTAAGAATGCTGGACAGGAACTTCCACCCTTATGTCACATTTCTTCAGTGTGACCCTTCTGGCCCCTCTCCTCCTGACAGCGGAACAATGACTGCCCCATAGGTGAGGCTGGAGGAAGAATCAGTCCTGTCCTTGGCAAGCTCTTCATTATGACAGTAAAGGCTCTCTCCCTGCTGCCAAGTCCTGTGACTTTCTTTTTTTTTTTTTTTTTTTGAGATGGAGTCTCGCTCTTGCCCAGGCTGGAGTACAGTGGCGTGATCTCGGCTCACTGCAACCTCTGCCTCCTGGGTTCACACCATGCCTCAGCCTCCCAAGTAGCTGGGACTACAGGCACCCGCTACCATGCCCTGCTAATTTTTTTGTATTTTTTT
Organism: Symphalangus syndactylus; assembly: GCF_028878055.3. Taxonomy (NCBI): domain Eukaryota; kingdom Metazoa; phylum Chordata; class Mammalia; order Primates; family Hylobatidae; genus Symphalangus; species Symphalangus syndactylus. The sequence continues at coordinate 22,578,486 of NC_072428.2, forward strand.
TTTTTTTTTTTTTTTGAGACGGAGTCTTGCTCTGTGCCCCAGGCTAGAGTGCAGTGGCGCGATCTCGGCTCACTGCAAGCTCCGCCTCCCGGGTTCACGCCATTCTCCTGCCTCAGCGTCCCGAGTAGCTGGGACTACAGGTGCCCGCCAACACACCCGGCTAATTTTTTGTATTTTTAGTAGAGACGGGGTTTCACCGTGTTAGCCAGGATGGTCTCGATCTCCTGACCTCGTGATCCGCCCGCCTCGGCCTCCCAAAGTGCTGGGATTACAGGCATGAGCCACTGTGCCTGGCCAGTCCTGTGACTTTCTAACCTGGCCTCACACTGGGTAAGCTTAAGGTAGAGGTGCAGGATTAGCAAGCCCACCTGGCTACCAGGCCGACAGCTACATCCTCCAACTGACCCTGATCAACAAAGAGGGATTCATGTGTCTGTCTCATTTGGTTCCAAATGAAACCAGGGAGCAGGGGCATTAGGAATCGAATGCCAGTCGTGCCTACTGGCTCTCTGCTCGAGAGCCAATACCCTGTGCCCTCCACTCATCTGGATTTACAGGAACTGTCATAGTGTTCAGTATTGGGTGGTGATAAGCCCATTGGATTGTCCCCTTGGGGGGATGAGCTAGGGGTGCAAGGTACACCTGATGAGTAGATAAGTGGAGCTCATGGTATTTCCTGAAAGATGCTAATCCATTTGCCAAACTTAGTCTTGAATGTACTGGGGGCCTCAAGGTATGGGTATATTTTTCTTGTGTCCTTGCAGTTAGCCCTCATGTCTTAGGTCACATGTGTCCTGAAAAAATAAGAGTCTGCCCAAGACTTTGGGCCTCTTGACAGAATTAACCAGCTTTGTACATCTGAGTTCTCTTGGTAAGTCCTTTAGCAGTGTTCAAAGTCTACTAGCTCACATTAGTTTCTGTTGCTGCTAACAGATCTGAACTAATGCTAACAAATCCGCCTGAGGGATTCTCGATGGGCTGAGCAGCTGGCTGGAGCTAGTACTAACTGACATTCATTGTGATGAGGGCAACTTTCTGGTACAGGGTTCTAAGCTCTATGTTTTATATACATTTTCATCTGTACTTGAACCTCACTTTACACAAGGGGAAACTATGCAAAGTTAGCTGGATTGCTCAAGGTCACTTAGGTAAGTTGGAAAGTCCATGCTTCCCACTCAGCTCCTCAGGTCAGCGAGTCTACTTCTCTGCCTATTTTGCATACTCTTCTTAATATGTGCCTAACTTTGGAAAGTCTAGAATGGGTCCCTGGTGCTTTTTTACTTTGGAGACATCAGTTTCTGCCTCTTTTTAGAAACGAAAACATAAAGTGCAATTTTTTTTTTTTTTTTTTTTTTTTTTACTGGGAAGTTATGCAGTAGCGTGAGGTGAGCAGGACCTAGTTAGGCCTTCCTGGAAACAGAAAATCATTTCAAAACACTATCTGCCAGTCTGTTTCTCTATGCCTGCTACTTGTAGATATTTCATTTCAGGAAGCAGCAGTTAAATCCGTTGATTTTTGTAGTTAGGAACCTGGGTTCAAACCCTCTTCCACTAATTGGCTATGCCTCTGGACAAGTTGTTTGTTTTTTTAAAAAAACCTTTCTGAACTTTCACTTTCTATGCCTACCTCAAAGAATTGTTGTGAAGCTTGAGGTAATGCATTTGTAAAGGGTCTGCCAGATAGGAAGATGCTAGTTATGGATTTACAGGGTTGTTAAGGCTGTAAGAGTCTAAAACCTACAGTGAATCACAATGCATTTACCCCCACTGACTTAGACATAAGTGAAAACTAGCCAGATGTCTCTTTTTCAAATTACTTACAGGTTATTCAATATAAAATTTTTATAATGGATACTCATTTATCTAAACTAAAGCTTCCTGTTTATACACACTCCTGTTATTCTGGGGTAAGATAAATGACCACAGTACCTTAATGTCTAGGTGGGTGCCTCTGATGGTTCATTGTAGGTAAGGACGTTTTCTCTTTTTCAACAGCTGTGTAGGTCCAGAGCCTCTGGGAGATGGGAGGGGCAGCATGCACCCAGCAGGGGACTGAACTGGGAAACTCAGGTTCTTTTTACTGTGGGGTAGTGAGCTGCCTTTCTGTGATTGGTTTCCCTAGGGATGTTGCTGTTCCCGTACTTGCTATTCGTGGCTACATACAACGTGGCCAACCCCAGTAGGTTGATTCTATATGATCAATGCTGGCGCTGACTCTCACTAGCCCCACCCAAGCTGGCTATAGGTTTACAGGTACATTAATTAGGCAACCTAAAATATTGATGCTGATGTTGGTGTGACATGATGCTATGGCCAGAACTGAAACTTAAGAGTTATGATTCATATATTAGGGTTCTCCAGAGGGACAGAACTAGTAGGATATATGTATATATGAAAGGGAGGTTATTAGGGAGAATTGGCTCCCACAATTACAAGGCGAAGTTGCACAATAGGCCGTCTGCAAGCTGGGATAGAGAGAAGCCAGTAGTGGCTCAGCCTGAGTTCAAAAACCTCAAAACTGGGGAAGCTGACAGTGCAGCCTTCAGTCTGTGGCCAAAGGCCCAAGAGCCCCTGGCAAGCCACTGGTGCAAGTCCCAGATTCCAAAGGCTGAAGAACCTGGAGTCTGATGTCCAAGAGCAGGAAGAGTGGAAGAAAGCCAGAAGACTCAGCAAACAAGGTAGACAGTGTCTACCACCACAGTGGCCATACCAAAGAGGCCACCGATTCCTTCCTGCTACCTGGATCCCTGAAGTTGCCCTGGTCTCTGCACCTTCTAAACCTAGTTCTTAAGAGCTTTCAATTACATGAGCTGTCTCAAAGCCCTCCAATAAATTCTCAGTGTAAGCTTCTGTTGCTTGTGGACAGAAAATTCTGACAGACCTACCCTGTAAGTATTACTATCAGGATAACATGAGAATGCACAACAGTAAGTGGTCACTACGTGTTAGCTACAGTTATTTTGCCCAAGGTAGCATGCCTAGTTGATGCCGGTTAATGGGGCTTAAACCCAGCTGCCTCATCTTCCAGGCCTCAGTACTCCCTATTCCACTAAACTACCTCTCAGGTTTATTTTTTTTAATTCTTACTCTGCAAGTACATAGGACCACATTTGCCTGGGAAAACAAGAATAAAGGCTGGTCTGCATTTTTTAAAAACTTTCTTGAAAGGGAGATGGGAATGCCTGCACCCCCAAGTCCAGACCAACACAATGGTTAACTGAGATGAATAATAAAGGAAAGACTGTTCTGGGCTTCCCAGAATAGCTTGGTCCTTAAATTGTGGCACAAACAACCTCCAGTCAGAGCCAGCCTCCTGCCAGGAAGAGGGGTAGGAGATTAGAGGCCATGCGTGCAGCCTTGCCCTGAAGGCTGGGGTGACAATTTGGAGGCTGTCCAAACACGTTGGCCTCTAGAGCTGGCCTATTTGAAATGCCAGCTCTGATGCTAATCAGCTACCCTCAGGCAAGTTACTTAACCTTACTCAGTTTTCTCATCTGGAAAATGAGAACCCTAGGCTTAGGGTTGTTAGAAAAGTTAAATGAGTTAAGACAAGTGTCTGGGACACAGTAGCGTCTTGTGTGTGTTTATCATTGTGTCCTCAGCAGGTCGAATAAGCAGCTTTTCAGGTGTGAGGCTGGCGCAGTTATCTGGAGTGGGTTGGGTTTTCTAGGATGGACCCCCTGCTGCATTTTCCTCATTCATTCACCAGGGCTTAATGGGGAATTAAGGAATCCATGTGTAACTGTATAATAACTAGCCACACTTCAATGAGCACCTACTAGTTGTCCCTGGCAGTGCTTATACATATGTCCATCAAATACATCAACCCTATGAAGTAGATATTGTCTTCATTTTATATATCAGAGACAATTGGGGTTCAGAGAGCTGATGTGATTTTCCCAGGGCCACAGAGAGTCCCAGATTCAGGCACAACTCTTGTATTCCAAGACACAAGCACTACATGTCCAAAGGCTGCCCCGAGCCACCGGGCACGGCAAATTGTGACAGATCCCTAAAGAGGCTGAGCACCTGGTCAGGGTCTGATGGCTGACAGTGTGTCCAGATGCAGACCTGGAGTGAGGGAAGGGAAGGGGGCTCCTTGGGACAGAGAAGGCTTTCTGTGTTTTCTCTGAAGGGAGCAGTCTGAGGACCAAGGGAACCCGGCAAACAGCACCTCAGGTACTCCAGGCCCTCCGGGCTGGAGAGGGCTGTGGCAATAGAAAATCGGTGCCAACTGCAGTGAGTCAGCCTTGGTTAAATAGTGTAAGAGTGCTGGACAGGAACCTCCACCCTCATGTCACATTTCTTCAGTGTGACCCTTCTGGCCTCTCTCCTCCTGACAACGGAACAATGACTGCCCTGATCGGTGAGGCTGGAGGAAGAATCAGTCCTGTCCTTGGCAAGCTCTTCACTATGACAGTAAAGGCTCTCACCCTGCTGCCAAGGCCTGTGACTTTCTAACCTGGCCTCACACTGGGTAAGCTTAAGGTAGAGGTGGAAGATTAGCAATCCCACCTGGCTACCAGGCCGACAGCTACATCCTCCAACTGACCCTGATCAACGAAGAGGGACTAATGTGGCTCTCTCAGTTGGTTCCAAATGAAGCCAGGGAGCAGGGGCATTAGGAAGCTCCAACAGGATGGTACTTAATGGGGCATTTGAGTGGAGATGTAGGTGACATAGTGCTTTGGAGCCCAGGAAGGGAAAGGTTCTGCTGAAGTTGAATTTAAGACTGTTCTTTCATCACCAACTTGAGTTTCCTGGACATTTGTTTGCAGAAACAACCGTAGGGTTTTGCCTTAACCTCGTGGGTTTATTATTACCTCATAGGGACTTCGCCTCCTGACGGCAATTTATCTCAGTGTTCATTGCGGCACCTGAGTTTTCTTGCATACATGTTAGAGAAACCAAGTTTGTCATCAACTTCTTACTTAACCCCGTGGCTATAACTTCATGGATTATGTTATAATTAAGCCATCCAGAGTAAAATCTGTTTAGATTATCTTGGAGTAAGGGGGAAAAAGCTGTAATTTTTTCTCCGCAACTAGATATATACATAAAAAATGATTTTATTGCTTCATTTAAAAAATATAATGCAAAATCTCTTTTCCTTCTAAGGGCCTTCAATATGTAATCATAAGAGCTAATGTTGAACACAAGCCATTGCCAGGTACTTAAACTGTCTCGCTTAGTCTTGCCAACCTAAGCAAGTAGATGCCATTACTATTCCCATTATATTGATGAAAAAATGAGGTTGAGAAAGGTTCAGCCGCACAGCCAAATACATAGTGGATACAGGGTTTGGTCCCAAGTCTGAGTCCAAAACCCTTGTTGTTACCATTACTGTGGTTCTGTAGGGGTGAAAAAATTTTTCTTCTAATCTCTTAGGTTCAGAGCCTGGGGCCTGAGAATTAAACTGACAAAGACAGATTAACAGAAGACAAAGTTTATTACACAGGTACATGGGGTTCTTACAGAAACAAAGTGAAAACCCAAAGAAGTGGCTTGAGAGCTTATATACAATTTTAACAATGGGCGATTGTAGAAAAGTGACAAGGCAAAGGAAAAGAGGTTTGAGCTTCTGGGGCAGTAAATTACAGGAAGTTAAATATACGGGGGAAGCTAATGGAAGATAAGGATTTTTTTTTTTTTTTTTTTTGAGACAGGGTCCTGCCTTGTCACCCAGGCTGGAGTGCAGTGCTGTGACTGTGGCTCACTGCAGCCTCAACCTCAACCTCCTTGGTTCAAGAAATCCTCCCACTTCAGCTCCTGAGTGGCTCTAGGCAAATGCCACCACACCTGGTTAATTTTTAAAATTATTTTGTAGAGACAGAATCTCGCTATGTTGCCCCTGGCTGGTCTCAAACTCTTGGCCTCAAGAGATCCCCCTACCTCAGGCTCCCAAAGTGCTGGGATTACAGGCTGGGTGCTGAGCTATCGCATGTGGCCTGTATTAGCCATAGACTGAGGGGAAATACATTTTCTTGAGAGCCTCAGCCTAGTGATCACTGGTATGAATAAACAATGATGGGTGGCTGCCAAAGTCAGAGTGCAAATACTGCGTGTGACAACTAAGTGTGGGAAGCTCAGTGTGGGAAGAAAAAGCTTCCCAGTTTCAGACATGCCCCTTAGTAGGGACAGCTGCTTCTTGTGTTTGGACAAAGTGTCCAAGTTGAAGTGTTTCACACACACTGTTCTGTCTTCTGTCTGATCACAACCCTATGAGGCAGCCTGGTTTTCTTATTTCTATTTTATAGAAAATCTACTTAAAAGTCAAGCAACTTGTCCAAGGCTACCCAGCTTGAATATCTGACTCTCTCCACTTTGCTGGAGACAGACACACACACACACACACACACACACTTTGCACTGTGTGTACAGATACATATGCATATATATATATTTAACTCATGAAGCTGATACTGACTCTTTAACTGGCCTCCACCCATCACTATTCTCCACCCATCACTATTCATACCAGTGATCATTAGGCAGAGGCTCTCAAGAAAATGTATTAGTTATTTCCCCTCAGTCTATGGCTAATACAGGTTACTCACATAAATGAGCTGTCATGTCCTTTAGACAAAATGTCCAAATCGCTCATAAGCAATGGGTGAGGTATTTGAGGTAGGGCGGACAGGATTTCCTTTTGGTGGTTAGCTCATTGCCTGTTAGCTCCTGGTGATATCTGTGTTTGGAAAAGAACTAAACTGCATTTCACTGAAAACACTCCTTCAGATCTGTTACAAACCAGATGAGGATCCCCTTTTCTAGAATCTTCCTCAACACTGCTGAAGTTTGGCAGATACATGGGTTGGCTCTAACGGCCATTCCCAATCAATCCTCTTCTCCTTTGTCTGCCTCCCACAGTAGTGGATGAAAAATCAGACACTGATTTTCTCAGACTTCTTTGCTGTGGGCGCGGCCTGTGAGGCAATGAGGTAAGTTTGCTGGTGCAGAGGCCAGGTTTCTAGGAAATACTTTTCTCCCTGATGAGAGAAAGAGAGGAAGCCTGAAGCAAGCTTTCTCCCGCAGCCCTGGCCCGCTCCCTATTCTGGATGAGGGTATGCTGGGATATGACAACGGGAGCCAGGGGCGTCGCAGAGCCAGAGCGAGGCGGTGGGCAGAGTCGAGGGACGGGAGGCGAGACGAGGCGAGCCAGGGGGCGTGGCTTTCTCACTGCGGGCGCGGCCAGCCGCCGGTGGGCGGGGCCACGTTCCGGGACGTGGTCGTCCGGGCTTTGGAACCCCGCCTGTTCGGGGCGGGGCTGAGGCGAAAGGGTGGGGCCGCGCTCCGTCGGGGCGGGGCTTGTGGAACCTCGAAACCCCGGCGACTCGGGGCCTGAGCGCGCGTCTCCCGGCGCGGGGTTCCTCCCACGCAGACCCTCATTCAAACGATGCCAAAGGGGCGGCGCGGCAGCCACAGCCCCACCATGAGCCAGCGGTCGGCCCCGCCCCTCTATTTCCCGTCCCTCTACGACCGCGGCATCTCCTCGTCCCCGCTCAGCGACTTCAACATCTGGAAGAAGCTCTTTGTACCGCTGAAGGCGGGCGGGGCGCCAGTGGGTGGGGCGGCGGGGGCCGGGTCCCTGCCCCAGGCGCCCCTCGCCCCGGCGCCCCCGCCCCCGCCACCACCCGGCCTGGGTCCCTCCGGCGAGCGCCCCTGGCCCTCGCCCTGGCCCCCCGGCCTGGCCTCCATCCCCTACGAGCCTCTGCGCTTCTTCTGCTCGCCGCCGCCGGGGCCTGAGGTGGCTGCCTCGCCCCTGGCCCCCCGCCCCTCGACCCCCAGGCTCGCCTCTGCCTCTCACCCCGAGGAGCTGTGCGAGCTGGAGATCCGGATTAAGGAGCTGGAACTGCTCACCATCACTGGGGACGGCTTCGACTCCCAGCGCTGTGCGTGACCTCGTCAGGGCCACCGAGCCCAGCCTTAGCCTGCCCTGGCTCCCTCCTTGGCTCCATGCCCCGCCCCGAAATGTAGCCTGGTTTGACTCCAGCCCCCAGTAGTCCCAGATCCAAAATCTATCCCCTAGCACCCAGACTCCCTTATCCTGGACTTCAACCGACTCCTCCCCCCACCACAGATCTGAACTTCATGAGCCTCTTAGTCCCAAACTCCATCCTCCCTCCATCCTAAACCCTTTGGGTAATCTGGACTCTGAGCCTCCACACCTGGAACTCCATCCACCACCACCCCATCCCGAACTTTAATCCTCCTGCACAGTCATCCTCTTACCCTGTACTCTGGAGCTCCACCCACCACAGACAGTCCCTAAGCTTTAATGTTTGGTCTTAAACCGGGGCTCTCCATGGGGGGAAGGTGAAGTAGGTGACTGTCAGTTGTCTGTAGGGGGAAGTGGGAGTTGTGCAAGAACCACAAGGCCCAAGGCCGTTTCCTGGGCAGCTTTGGGACACTCCACTTCTTAATGCTGGAGGGCAGCCCACCTGGGACTCTGTGGCCTTGGCACCGGCAGTTCTCTCACCAGGATCCTGGGCTGATATCTAGTCTTAGGTCTGAAATCTTAGGGCTCTGGACCAGGGGAGACCAGGTGTGCTGATGCGGGCAGGATCCCTTAGACTACTAGCTGAATGACTCCTCCCTGTTGGAGGGTAAAGTTGTTGAATGCATTGTACTCCAAGAAGGACCTATTGCAAAGCAGAACTTTCAGTAGCGGTAGGTTGTCCTGCAGACTTTGTCTTTCCCATCACTTGTTTTGGCTAAGGCTTGTCCTTGACCACTGGAAAAGGGCAGATAGTTCTAAAAAGATCATTCCAACTATTGTATATAACGGCTTAAGTTGGCTTCCCCTGCCACACAGAGAAGGGAAGTATGAAATAACCTAAATGCTTAGGTCCACGTGGCCATGGAAATGGTCTTCAGTTCATCAGACACACTGTAATGCACCCTTTCTCATAGCCATAGAAGGAAAACAGTCCCTAGAAAAACTGGGCTTTGCTAAGTCCTGGATTTCTTAACTATGAATACATAGTATTATGTATGTAATACATAATAATGAATACATATTATGTAATATGAATACATAGTATTATGTATGTAATACATAATAATGAATACATATTATGTAATATGAATACATAGTATTATGTATGTAATACATAATAATGAATACATATTATGTAATATGAATACATCGTATCATGTATGTATTCATAGTTAAGAAATCTTAACCAAATACATAGTTAAGAAATCCAGGGGCCGGGTGTGGTGGCTGGCACCTGTAATCTCAGCACTTTGGGGGGGCCAATGCGGGCAGATCATTTGAGGTCAGGAGCCTGACCAACATAAGGATCATTGAGGACCAGCCTGACCAACATGGTAAAACCCTGTCTCTACTAAAATACAAAAATGAGCCGGGCTTGGGGGCACGCATCTGTAATCTCATCTACTCGGGAGGATGAGGCAGGAGAATCGCTTGAACCCAGGAGGCCAAGGTTGCAGTGAGCCAAGATTGTGCCACTGCACTCCAGCCTGGGCGAAAAAGCAAGACTCCCTCTCAAAAAAAAAATTAATAAAATAAAATAAAAGAAGAAGAAGAAGAAGAAATCCAGGACTTAGCAACTCTGACTGTAAAAACACATGTAACTGGATGTGTTGCATGTACAGTCAGAACCAGTTACATGTTTTTACAGTCAGAGTTTTCGGTTTTTTGTTTTTTTTCTCTCCCATCTTGGATCAGAAATGGGGTTTTAGGTTCAAGGAAGCACAGTTGCTTCCCAAGAGTTTGCTTTGGAAGTGTTAGGAAAAGCCCTTATCTCTATTACAGCTAAGTTTGTTTTGCTCTCCCGCAGATACATTCCTGAAGGCGCTAAAAGACGAAAAGTTACAAGGACTGAAGACCAGGCAACCCGGAAAGAAGTCAGCCTCTCTCTCCTGAGGAGCTGCCCACCAGAGCTTGGGCAGCCACCTCCTTAGGTGTTAGTGCTTAGATAATGTGTCCCATTTGTCATTTCAAAGATGGTTATTTTCTGTTGTGTATTTACCGCTGTTCTTGCTGCTACCAGCATGTACTTCACATACAGTGCCCGCTTTGCGTGGTAAATCTCATGGTCTCTCTCCTCTCTATGTGCTGCTGAGGGAGCTCTCTCACGGTGTCTAGAAGCTGCTGTCCAGCCGGCATTCAAGGTCTCCCGAGACTGGGGAGGGAACGCCCAACACTTCCACAGTCATGCACACCAGAACAACAGATTATCAGGAAGGAATCGGGAGAAACCAAAGGCAATACATATATTGGTTCTACTGCTGTGTCTCTGCTCAGAAAGGTTCTTTGAGGACTGGAATAGTGGGGGTTTGATGTGTGGTTTGTTTTTTTCCCCAAACATATTTACTCCTTGGAAGTTTTTGGTGTTTTGATTTTTTTTTAATGTTTTTTTGGACCACAAACTCTCTGATAATCTTATCAAAGCCCTGGCCCTTCCTAGAAATCCATATATTCAAGAAATATTTATTGAGTGCTTATTTTGTGCCTAGGCACTTGGGATTGGGGATGGGGGAGAGACAGACAATAAATATTATAAATAAGTAAATCATAATATGATATCATAGAAGATGACATGCTAAGGGGGAAAAAAAGCAGAGTAAGGATTGCCAGGGTGGGTCAGAGGAAGGCAGGGCAGAATTTCACATGGGGTTTCTTGAAGAGGTATTATTTAAACAAGGTCTGAAGGAGGTTGAGGGTCATAGCCATGTGGCACCCTAGGGAATGTTCCAGGCAGAAGGGCCAGTGCAAAGGCTGCTCCAAAGATGGGAGCATGGCAGCATTTTTGAGAACCAGCAAACAGTCCAGATGGCTGCAGCAGGAGGAGTGAGGGGAGAGTGGTAGGGGTGAATACACAGGGGGCCCATTTGTATAGAGGCTTATAGTCACGGTAGGGACTCTGGGCTTTACTCCAAGTGGGACAGAATCATTAGACAGCCTTCTGGGGAGTGACAGGATCGACTTGTGCTGCTGTGATATGAACAGACTACAAGGGTGCAAGCAAGGAGGCAGGGAGAGCAGTCAGGAGGCTGTAGTAATTAATATTCCAGCTAAGAAGACCATGCTGAGCCCAGTGTGGTGGTGCACACCTATAGTCCCAGCTACTCGGGAGGCTGGGGTGGGAAGGATCGCTTGATCCCAGGTGTTCAAAGTTACAGTGAGCTATGACCATGCCACTGGCATGCCAGCTTGGGCAACAGAGCAAGACCCTGTCTCTAAAAATTAACCAAGTAAAAGATCATGTGGGTAGCAGTGGGTGTGGTGAGAAATATCAGGCAATTGAAGCACAGAGTGCTAATCTAAGCTAGGAGAACACAGGTGGAACAGGTTTTGGTGAGAAGGAGGAGTACAGGTGGAACAGCTTTTGGGGGAGACAATCAGCAGTTTTATTTGGGATATGTGAAGTTTTTAGTGTCTGGTAGACCTCCTGGTGGAGAAGCTGTGTAGCAGGGGCCCATATAAGCCTGGAGTTCAGGAGAAAGCCTGGGCTGGAGGTACACGTTGGGGAGTTGCTGACAGGTAGGTTTATTTAAAAAACGAAGTCAAATGAAATCACCGAGGGAGTAAGGGTAGGGAGAAAGAGAACCAAATATTGAGGGTGGAGGCACTCTCACTTAAGAAGATGAGGAGAACAGGAGGAACCTGCAAAGGAGAATGAAAAGGAGTGGAGTCAGGTGTCTCGGCAGCCAAAGGAGGAAGTGGTCGCCTCTGACAGACAGTGCCGACAGGCCGAGTAAGGTGAGCCTGAGAATTTGCCCTTGGATTTTGCCACATGTTAGTACTGATCTTGCCAGAGAAGTTTTGGTTGAGTGATAGGGGTAATGCCTGACTGGAGTGGTATTAAAAGTGAATGAAAGGGGATGATTTGGAGACAATGGGTGTAGCTCACGCTTTAGAGGAGTTTAGCTGCAGAAGATCACGGAGAATGAGAGCAGTGGCTGGTAGGGCAAGTGGGGATAAGAGAAGGTTTTTATTAAGATGGGAGAAATAACCATGGCCTGAGAGAAATGACCCCAAAGAAAAAGTGATGACGTAGAAGAGATCTGGGAAATTGCTGGAATGGTGTCCTAGAGTGGTCAAGAGAGGTGGTGTCTTAGTCTGTTTTGTGCTGCTATAACTCCACAGACTGGAGTATCTATAAAGAACAGAAATTTATTCTCACAGTTCTGGAGGCAGGTAAGGTGGAGATTAAAGCACCAGCAGTTTGGATCGTGATGTCTCTGCTTCCAAGATGACGCCTTGAATGCTCTGTCTTCTCGTGGCAGAAGAGCAGAAGAGAAGAGGGAACCCACTCCAGCCAGCATTTTTTTTTTTTTTTTTTTTGAGACGGAGTCTTGCTCTGTCACTCAGGCTGGAGTGCAGTGGCGCAATCTCGGCTCACTGCAAGCTCACACTTTTAATAGCGACGTGAATTCGTTCATGAGAGCTCTGCCTAGATTCTAAACACCTCTTCTTAGGTCTCTCCTCCCAGTACTGTTACACTGAGGATAAAGTTCCCAACGCATGCATTTTGGAGGGGACAAAAACATTCAAACCACAGCAGGGGGGATCTAGTTTACAGTAAAGAGATTGGCTTTTGAGGGGAGCCGAGATGGCTCATTTGTAGTAATAGGAGTTACATCTGTGGCATGGGGGTACAGATGCCGGTAGATGGGTAAACGGGGAGGTAGGAACCCTAGAATTTGCGTACACATGCACAAAAGTTTGTCCAGCTACCTCTATCTTGAAGACACAGAGGCACATGCCTACGAGGCCAGGCTGCAAACCCTGGAACTGCGCCCAGGAAGCCAGGTGGAAACTGGCAAGCCACAGAGCTCGTGCCCCCACTACAGGGGCAGCGGACACCCAGCTCCAGCTTGTTGTTGCCAGGGCAGCAGTGTGAGCACAGGGCCAGGTGAAAGCTGCTGGTTTCTAAATCTTAGCAATGAATTCAAATGTTTCCAAAACACTATGCAGGCCAAGTAAAATAAAGGTGGAAAGTCCCCCAGACGTGGTAACCTCTGCTCTACACACAGAAACCCGCCTACTCCAGGCAGAGATTCCAGGCCCTTCCGGAATCCAGATATTGATTCCAGGAATCAATATCTCCCCAGGAAGAAGCTAGATTTGAGCCCTAGGCTGGTTGCTACCAGAGAAGCTCCTTCATTCTCCCAGAAAACTTCAGGCTGGCCAGGCTAGAGGGCAGTGAAGGGCGCGGGGTGGGGGGTGGAGAATCTTAATAAGAATCAAATGGGAACAAACCAGGCATCAGGAAAACCAAGTGCAGAGCTCAGATGGAGACAGAGATGTCTGGCATGGCCTTGCTTCTTTCCCCGGAGTCCCAGTAGCCCTCCCCAGGCCGTATTCCTTAAAAGTGCCCACCTGCTAAGTGCAAACCGTGTGCTGGGCACTAAGGGAGTCGGTGGAGTTGAACAATTTAATTCTCACTGCCAGCTGGTGAAACAGATACTGTTCTTGGCATGTTTTACAAATGAGGAAGCAGAGGCTCAGGGAGGGAAAGTGGCTTACCCACAGGCACATGGCGAGGATGTGGCAGGGCTGGGTTTAGAACTCAGGTCTATCAAGGCTACCCCAACCTCTCCTTCCACAGTGAGGAGCAGATACAGGAGAAGCTTTAGGTGAGCCGTAAAAAAGAAGCATCCGGCATTTCTTCCAGGAACTCTCATCCCCTTGCAGCCCTCAGGTGTCCTCTTGATGCCCTTAAAATGGTGGGTGGCAGGGCCGACCATTAGGGATGATGACGCAACACTTGCTTGGCCCTGACCCCTCAGTGCTCACACACACACCTGTGGAGGGGCACCTGCAGTAGGTATGGTCTCCTGTCCTGAATCCCCTGTGGCAGCTGAGACCCAGTCTTCTGGAGATGGCTGCACCAGGCAGGCCACCACTAGACACTATTCACATCAACCAACCACCTTCGCACTTCCTGCAGACCCAAGCCAGAGAAGATGTATAGGTTCCTATCTCAAGTACTAACTCCCACCTGCACTTGGGAGCTCTTGTGGTCAACTGGAGGCCTTAATTGGGCTCAATGGAAACCAGTACCATCATGGGGGTACAGGGGCCCATGTGCCATTCCTGTGGTACAAGTCCTTTTAATCCAGGTTTAGCTTCTGGGTCTCCAGTTATAGAGAGAAAAATCTGGAAAAGAACAAACAAGAGTTCACAATACAGTAAGGGAAATATAATCAAAATAGTTTCACTCAGGATGAATAAGTTCTGGAGCTCTACCTGCAGCATGATGAATATAGTTAATAATTGTTGCATACTTTTTGTTTGTTTTTTTTTTTGGAGACGGAGTCTCGCTCTGTCGCCCAGGCTGGAGTGCAGTGGCGCGATCTCGGCTCACTGCAAGCTCCGCCTCCCGGGTTCACGCCATTCTCCTGCCTCAGCCTCTCCAAGTAGCTGGGACTACAGGCGCTCGCCACCACGCCTGGCTAATTTTTTGTATTTTTAGTAGAGACGGGGTTTCACCATGGTCTCGATCTCCTGACCTCGTGATCCACCCGCCTCGGCCTCCCAAAGTGCTGGGATTACAAGCTTGAGCCACCGTGCCCGGCTTGTTGCATACTTTTAAAAAGCAATGTAATAAAAGTCATCAACACTTACTGGCAGTTTGTAGGTATCACACATTGTATTAGGTTTTTTACATGGACCGCCTCACTCCATCCTTATAATGACCTTTCGAGGTGGGGACTGCTGTCCTCATTTTACAGGTGACTAACATGGAGGCACAAAGAGGTAAAGTAATGCGAGTCTGGTATTGCAGCTAGTAAATAGGAGAGGTAGAATTCAAACTCGGGGCTGTCTCCAGAGCCTGTGTTCTGGTCCACTGGGCCCACAAAGCCTCCTGTGAGCATAATGAACAGAGCAGTGTGGGGAGTACAGAGGGAGGTCCGCCAGGTTCCTGCAGGAAATGCGTGGCACACCCAAATTGGCTGATTTGAAGAGCGTTTAATAAAGGGATTATGCTATAAACTGAATGTTTGTGTCCTTCCAAAATTCATATGTTGGAACCTAATCCCTGTGCAATAGTATTAGGAGGTGGGATGTTTGAGAGGTGATTAGGTTATGAGAGTGGAGGGTGGAATGAGATTAGTGCCTTTATAAAAGAGGCCCAGGAAGCTTATTCACCGCTCCTACCTTCTATGAACTAGGAAGCTGGCCCTTACCAGCCAACGAATCTGCTGGCATATTGATCTCGGGCTTCCCAGCATCCAGAACTATGAGAAATTTCTATTGTTTAGACACCACCCGGTCTATGGTATTTTGTTATATCCGTCTGAATGGACTAAGAGTGTTTACAAAGATGTGGGCAGGGAATGTGGATTATCACCCGCCGAGCTGTTGCTAACCCTAGGCGGGTAGGTGTGAGAGGAGGGAGTGGTTGCCAGAACCTGAGAACAGACAGTGCTGTGTGGAAAGGGTCCTTCATAAGTGTGACCCTTGTCTAGGGCCACAGGTAGCCCACAGTGACCCTGCAGAGAGGGAGCCCCTGCAAGAGACAGATGGGGAGGACACTGAGGTCAGGGTCTTTCAATACACGTAAATACTGGTAGGGGGTGGTTTTGGTGTTGCCTAGGTTGCTTCCCACAACTTGGCAAGAGAGAATGGGGTTGATAGTTTGGTAGTATTACAGCCAAGGCCCCAGAAATGCCCACACTCAGCCCTGCCACCTCCCCACTCACCCCATGTCTTGGCCTAACTTTGGGCACAGGTCCTGTTACCGTCGGTTGGTGGGATGTAATTGTCATGTAATTGACAGCCCCTCAGAACAAAATGAAACAAAAGAGTCTGTTCCTCAAAGAAAAGGGCGCTTGGCAGAGGAAAGCAATAGAGAGCTTGATTGAGAGAACACCACATGCAAGGAATAATAGATAAATGCAGTGGTGTGCCAGAGCCAGTCTGTATGGGCTCATGAGAACTAATTGCCAAATTTTCAGGAATGTTATGAGCTGGTTATTAAATACAGCCATTATTAAAAATTAAACCATATCAACTTTTAATTAAATCATATTTAAGACGAAGGTAACAAATATGCACAATTCATCACTTCCTAATTATTTTGCTACAGTTTTCTATCATCTGTACTCCTGAGCTCATTTGTGCCTATTGTGTCTGTGTGGTCGAAATACTACATAATGGTGTGCTAATGTGCATATCTTCTGAATGATGTCATGTGGGTTTTTTGAAATTGGCCACAGTGAGTGTATTTACAACAAGGAAATTGGCAAATGTACAAATCAGAGTTGGCTCCCTCGGACCTCCACTGAGAAGAGTTGGTTGAAAAGAGTTTACTAGCACACCACCAGCTAAATGAAAAACAAAAGCACCGCTTTATTTGTAGCTGAGCTAGAAGGAAAGCTGTTTTGGAGCATTCAAAGCTGGGGTATGGTATAAATGAAGCTCACTGCTTCCTCTGGCTTGATTTGCCCACTCAGTGCCAGACAGGAAAGAGACAAGAGCCTGATTCACCCGTCCACGGAGGCAGGCTTGTCCTGGGTCTGACTGTTGCATGAACTCAGGGAAGAAGGAAAGCCCAATGTGCTGACTTTATATATTTTTTCTTTTTAATGCTTTTTAGAGACAGAGTCTCGTTCTGTCACCCAGGCTGGAGTGCAATGGTGTGATCTTAGCTCACTGCAGTCTCTAACTCCTGGGCTCAAGTGATCCTCCCACCTCAGCCTCCCAAGTAGCCAGGACTTACAGGTGTATGCCACCACGTTTGGCTAATTTTTAAATTCTTTTGTAGAGGCAAGGGTCTCACTTTGTTGCCAGGCTGGTTTTGTACTCCTGGGCTCAAGCAATCCTCCTGCCTTGGCCTCCCAAAGCACTGGGATTACAGGTGTGAGCCACTGCACCTGGCCCCCATGTACTGACCTTTAAGATGTAGTAAACCTATCCACTGGGAAAGTGGGGTCAAAGGAATTGTCCTGGACTCTGGCCAATCAGATCAATTAGCAGTCTTTACTTTCAAGAAACTAGGGTAGAGGGAAAGCTGAGGTAGAGGCCTGTAGATGGAGGCTGAAGGCCTTCTCCTGCAGTGGTGACTGGGCAAGATGAAACATGAAACCTGATAGAACAGATAACTAGCTCTTTATATCATGATCCTTTCCTCATAAGCTTATTACTCCTGAGAGAAATATAGACTTCAAGTGTGATGGGAAGACCTCCTACTACCTTATCCAAGTCACCTGTGCCCACCCTCTGTGCCAAAGCAGTCAGGCAGAGTTCAGTGGAAGTCAGTTGGGAACAGAAGGAAGAGACATTTAATTACTGCTTTATGGTTTTTGGTCTCACTGGAGGTAAATATCTTGTTGGTGCCTCAGGGAATATTGGCCTTTTCCTTTGAACTATGTCCTGATTCTGACATTAACCAGATCTATGACCTTGGGAAAGTTACCCAGCCTCTCACAGCCTCTTTCCACATCAAGCAAATGGAGACGCTGCTTTCACAGGATGGGGGCTGGGAGTGGGGACAACAACAAAAAATGACAGATGTGAAGCTGCCCCAAACTGGGAATCATTTTAATATTATTTTCCTGTTTGTGTAGTACACAGCCCTCATTGTTGAGCCACTGGTGCTGGAAGTGGTGGTGGCCACGAGATGTGAGCTGGAGGGAGGTCTGGTCCACAGGGAGGGAGAAGCATTCAATGTGCAGGCCCTGGAGCTCAGCCCCATAAGCAGTGACAAAGGGGGTGAATGTGGCTGGGAAGCAGTTTGGGGAAGAGGGGCTTGTTTTCTAGAGGGAGCCAACCACATTCCTCCCAGGCAGTATCACACGGCCCACACCCAACAGACAAGGCCAAGGGCATGGCCTCTCTGTAGGCAGTCCCCAAAAGGAAGGGTAGATGGTCACCACCCAGTCCTGTCATTCTGTCCACACCAGCGCATGAGCACATCTGAGAACATATCTGTGCCGCAGCTGCCATGAAAGTGACTAAATAGTGATACCTTGCATTTGTCAGGCTTCCCACCTAGCAGAAGTTTTGTGATTCATGAGGATATCCTGTTTCTGGGTAAAGAATCTTATGATTTCCTTAAACTGTTGACATAGTGGTGAATGCATGCCTGACATGGAAAAGGATGCTGATTTGCTTCTGAATCATGAAGTTTTGCTGATTTGTTTCTGAATCATGAAACTTCGCTGTCTTGCCCGTAGACATTTTAGCCTGTAGGTTGTCATCTGTAGCCAGTGACTGTAATCTTTCTATTATACCTTCCAATAACAAAAAGACAACTCTTTGTATGAAGAGTCCTCCTCCCCTCTTCTCAACCTTCCCATAAAAGCTTTCTAACTTGTAACAGACTCTAGGACATGCCCAGCTTTGTTGGTGTGTCTTCCTGGGTCGATCCTCACATTTGGCTTCCAATAAACATTTATCAACTTATTTCTGGTGAAACAGCTGTAATTTCAATCGACAATAGGAATCCAGAAAATCTATGATGCAAAGCTGAAGTATCACCTATTCCAGGTGCTCTTTGGTTTTGGGGGGAAACAGGCCACTCAAACTGACTTACTTAAGAGAGTGACTGGCAATCGGCTTCTTGGATTACAAGCAATAGAAACTAAACTAAGGGAAATTTAAAAAGGCATCGTCCGAACAAGGAAAGCAAAGGAATGAGGTGCTGCCACTGGACAACTCAGCTCCAACTACCAGTTCTTAGGGAGAAAATGTGATTGGCCCAGCTCAGGCTACATTTCCAACTCTGTCCATGTTGGAGAGGGGGTGGCCAGGGTCCTATGGTTGCATCCCCACCAGAACCACTTGGAACTGTGGAACAGCTGCTTTCCAAAAGAAGGGCCCTGGCTGCCAAAGATACAGGCCCCCTCATGGGCCTCGTGCAATTGGCACCAGGGCCTGGAAGCCACCAGGAGCCCAGGCAGCTCCCCTCCCATCTCTTTTTCACTGCATCCTCCTGCCTTTTGCAGTCAGCTTCCTTCCAACTTGGCTCCCAGGGAACTCACAAGAGTGGCATCAGGCTCCAAGTACACATGATCGTGAGCAGGCTGCTCTCCCTCTCTCATATTTTCTCTCCAAGAAATGGTAGTTGGAGCTGAGTTGTCCAGTGTGGCAGCACCTCATTCCTTTCCTTCTGAATGTTTGGACAATGCCTTTCTTAGTTTCCCTTAGTTTAGTTTCTATTGCTCATTATCAAAGACGCCCATTGCCAGTTACTCTCTTTACTTAAGCCAGGAGGAATGGCAGGGTGTGGCTAAGTATGCCCAGTTTATTCTTCCCCAAATTATGAATCACGAGTCCCCATCAATCACTGGGCATTGGGCAGGTAAGGAGGCAGGAAGAGGCCAGGACTCCCATACTGCTCTTGGAAGGAAGCGGAAGGGAAGTGCTCCTCTCCCAACAGCATGGATGTCACTTCCTCCAGGAAGCCTTCCCTGATTCCAATCCCCAGTCTGGGTTATGTGTCCCTTCTCTGAGCTCCCTTTGTACTCTGGGCGTCCCCTCTCCTGGGACTTACTACCTGGATTATGATAGCCCATCAGTATGTCTCCCTAGCTCAACTGCCATCTTCTTAAGGGTAAGGCCTGTGTTGTCATCATCGTCATCCTGAGCACAGGGTTTTGCACAAAGTGGACACTCCATGTGCTTAAGGAGCACATTGCTGGCTGTGGATAGAGGGGAAATGCAGTCTCCGTCTTATGGTTTGACTTATGGTGGAAACGTCAATTGCATAAAATGATAAGAAAGGATGATCTAGATGCAATATCCTGGGACTCATCTGGGCCAAGTGCCTTTATGACAGGCTCGGGGATGGGGTCAGGATGTACCTTGAGTTCTTTACCAAGATTCAGAGACAGGCCTGAGACAGCCCTTTTTATCTGGGAAGTGGTATATAATTGCTGGATCTGGGGTCAGACTGCCTAGGTTGAAATCCCAGCACACACCAGCTGTGTGACTTTGGACAAACTGCTTAACCTTTGTGTCTTTGTTTCCTCATTTATAAAATGAGGAGATTATATAGTACCCCCCTTCATAGGTTGCTATAAGGTTGAAGTAAGTTAATATGTATGAAGTACTCAGAACAATGCATAGTCCAAAGCCAGTACTAAATACATGTTAATTATTCCATCCACTCATTCACAGAGTCAGCCAGGATTATCACTGTCATTTCAGAGTTTACCTGAATCCAGTACAAACATTCTGTAACTCTGAAAACAATGCACATAAACTAAGCCTGCATTCATTTACTCCTTGGTTTACTCATTTATTCATCCAATTGTTCTTTCAAAAAAATAGATTCTTGACTCTCGAAGCCCTTTTTCTCATCTGGAAAAGGTGCACAATAATTCCCCCAGCCTGGGGTTGTTGCCAGTTATCTGAGATATGTATGTAAACTGCTCAGCTCATGATGTGACAAACAGCTAATGCTCACCATCATCTTTGCCTCTTTGGGTTCACTGGGCAATTTGCAACAAGGTTTCTGGTCATTAATACAAAATCCCCCTATTTCTCTTATAGTGGGATCCACCAGGTGGCAGCATGGATTTAGACATGGGATGAAACGGTCTCCCCTTTCTAGTCCTCTCACACCCAGGGCTGACATTTACTAGCCTGTTCATTATAACCTAGGGGAAAATCCAATTTAGAAACCTTTTGGGAAGAGGAGACACTGCAGCCATTGAAGGCTTTCATTGCAAAAATAAACAGGCGCAGCACCTGCCTTTCCCAGAGGCCTGCAGGTGGCTGTCTGCTGAGAGCCACATCTTACCCAGGGTAAATCTGCTCTTTGTAGAACTGGTTTCAAGATGAAAAGTTCAGTTCACATGAACAAGAGAAGGTGGGCTGAACTCATTGACTCTTATTATGTGTACTGGTCTGCTCGGGCTGCTATAACAAAATGCCACAGACTGGGTGGCTTAAAAAACAGACATTCATTTCTCACTGTTCTGGAAGCTGGGAAGTCCAAGATTAACCTGCTAACTGATTTGGTTCCTGTTGAGGACTCTTTCTGGCTTGGAGAGGGCTACCTTCCTCATGAGTCCTCATATGGCAAAGAGAGAGCTCTGGTGTCTCTTCCTCTTCTTGTAAGGGCACTAATTCCATGATGAAGGCCCCACCCTCATGACCTCATTTAAACATAATTCTCTCTCTAAGGTTTCTGTCTCCAAATCCCATCACTTTGGGGGTTAGGGCTTCGATATATGAATTTAGCAGGGGACACAATTCAGTTCATAGCATAATCTACAATGTATTTCTAGTTTTTGTGTACTCTTCTGTTTATCTACCTAGTTCCTATTATTCAGACATATATATCTATTTATATAGACTATTGTCTATCTTTTTATTTTCTGTCGTTATTACTAGCTATTAATGTTTGGATGATCTTAACCAGCACTGTCCAATAGAACTTTCTGAAATGGCAGAAATGTTCTATATCAGTGCCATTTACTATGGTGACCATCAGACACATGTAGCTATTGAGTTTTAACATGTGGCTAGTGCAACTGGGAAAGTGAATTTTAAACTTTATTTCACTTTAGTTATTTAAATTTAAGTTCAAATAGGCACATGGCTATTAGTAACTACCACACTGGACGGCTCAGATCTGAATAGAAGAATATATCTACAGTTTCCCCTCTTAATTGATTAGATTGAGTCTGGGAAGAGGGAATATCTGGGATTTCAGGCAGGCTTGGTTTCCAGAGTTAACTGTTGTGGGCGCAGGCAAAATGGCACATCTTTATAAATGAAGAAATAGGCTCAGGGAAATGAAGTCACTGCTGAAGGTGACACAGTGGGTCAATGGCTGAGCCTATTCCCTCCCCGCAAGGCTCCAGCTGGCAGCTTCTTCCTCTGTACAGTCCTCCAGGAATCCAGGTCCCTTCTTCTCTGTCTTGGAGGTGACTTAGGAAGAGTCACTGGACAATCAGAACAGGCCCACTTGTCCAGTGTGTGGCGTGTGAGTATGTGTGTGTTTGTGTGGGCGTATGCATGCGTGTATATGAGCAGGCTCTCTGCAGAGATTGTGTGACCTGCTACACAGAAACAAGAATGATGTGCAAATATGAATTGTCCACTGCGCCCTCCCCCATCCAGTCCATAATAACAGTTTATTTTAGGTGCATTTCAGGGACTGATGTCATTTTATAGTCTGTTTAATGCAACCATTCTAATGGGCCCGTTAGAGCACTGGAAAAGGTGTGGTGGTGTCTTGAGCACAGGAGAGTCCAGTAACGGGGTTAGAGACACGCTTGGAGCTTCTCTCAAGCCCTGCCAGCTAGCAATTGTCAGCTACTGAGGAATCGCCAAGTGCCAGGCCCTGGGCTCAGCACCCTCCATACAGCATCTCATCAATATTTAATATTTACATCCCAACGCACGAGGAAAATGGCCCCAGCCCCCATTTTATAGAGGTGTCGAGAGGCATCTAGCTAGGATGTGGCTGAGCCACTCCAAAGCCTGAGGTCTTAAACCCTTGGCTCATTTCTTCAGTGACTGGCTTCAAACTATTATATTTTCCCTGTTGTCCTTTAGCCCACAGCAGCCAGCTGATATGGAGAATGTTTGTGTGGGCAAACGTCATAATTGCCAAGGGTGTGGACTCCAGAGTGGGGATGGGCAAGTTCTCTCCTGATTTCATCACATTTGCACTTTAACGACACTGTCCCCGTGCTGGTACAGGAGGAGACTTGGGGGTTTTCCCCAAATAGAATCTTATTTTCCATGAGCTTACCATATGATTCTAGGAGTGAGTTCCATGTCATTTTTTTTTTTTTGATAGAGTCTTGCTCCGTAGCCCAGACTACAGTGCAGTGATGCTATCATAGCTCACTGTAGCCTCAAACTCATGGGGTCAAGTGATCCTCCCTTCCGAGTAGCCAGGACTACAGGCACATACCACCATGCCTGGCTGTTCTAATTTTTTTTTTTTTTTTTGTAGAGACAGGATCTCACTATGCTGCCCAAGTTGGTCTTGAACTACTGGCCTCAAGTGATCCTCCTGCCTTGGCCTCCCAAAGTGTTGGGATTACAGGTGTGAGCCACCATGGCCAGCCAGAGTACCATGCCACTCTTACAGAGCTGACTGTTCTTGCTGCCAGATCTTTAAATGCACCAAGCCCAGATCATTTACACGGTTGCTGGGATCAGGGTATTATACTCCGGGTGAGCTGGTTACTCAGAATGATTCCCAGGCGTGATGAGGCTGTAACCAAAGTAGCTTGTGGAAGCTGCACGACAGCTCCAGCTGGTTCCAACTTGTCTCATCATGGCCAGGTGATGAAGGGTTCTTCCTTTCACAGCACCATTCATCTCTCCCTAGGTGTCCTGAGCTCACTGTGCTGGAGGCTGTTGAAAAGGGAGGTTGTCCACAGTGGATGAGTCGGATGAGGCTGCGTAGAGGAGTCACTCCTTCTGGGTGATCAATGGGTGATGCATTGACTCTGGTGAGAAAATGAGTTCTCCTAGCTACAAGTATTCAAACAGAGGCTCCATAAATAACAATAATTCATCATACTTGTTGAGTGCCATGCAGTTGTGAATGGTGCACTCTCTCCTTCCCCTTTTACAGTCACCTCATTGACTGCACATTTTACAGATAAGGCTCAGAGAAGGGACATGAATTGCCCAAAGTAACACAGCTAGAATGTAGTAAAGGCAAGGTTCAAACCTAGGTCTGGATGATGCCAAATCCCAAGATTGGGATTCCTTTAAAGTGTAATAACAGTGGTCATGACATAGATTC
The DNA here is from genome assembly GCF_028878055.3 of Symphalangus syndactylus. Classification (NCBI taxonomy): domain Eukaryota; kingdom Metazoa; phylum Chordata; class Mammalia; order Primates; family Hylobatidae; genus Symphalangus; species Symphalangus syndactylus. The sequence continues at coordinate 22,602,188 of NC_072428.2, forward strand.
AGAGCTACAGTAAGACCTTATCAGGCCCCAAACTGAAAAGATTTTAGTGCCCTCTTATCCTGTATGTAATTAAAAATGAAAACAATCCTAAACTATAAAGTGTTAAAAAAAAGCACAATAAACTCGTAAACCCCCAGCCCCCATCCCAGGGTAACTATAGTGCCTTTTTCTTTTTCTCTATTAAATTGCATTCAAAAGCTCTCTGTCTTTCCCTGATATTCTCCTCTCTCTGCTCCACTTCCTCTCATTTTGACTGTCTGCTTTTCTGAAGCTCTAGTTCTGCTTAATCTCTGACGAGGGGAGTAACGTTGTGTACAGACGTCATGAGGTTTATCCTGTGATGACTGGAGTGTGAAGGACAGAATCTTCACTAGATTCCCTTTCAACTCAGAGTCTGGGATTCTATCACTTCAAAAACAGCAAGATATATCACTTCGTCACGTGGCGATGTCTAATATTCTGAGAATATTGTAAACACTTGTTGAAATCTTTTCCTTATGAGGAATGGAGAAGTATTAAGGGAAAAGACAAACTGGAACACAAATATCTGCTTACACCTTGGAAGGCGAGTTACCAGTGAGACAATGCGCTTTATTTCATATGCAAATGTGGCAAGAAAAACCCCACACAATGCCAACTAAGCTACACAGACTAAGGCAGCAAAGAATGGTATCAGTGCAAAGCTATACTTGGTTTGCCTATTTAGATTTGCTCCATAGAGCACTGTATTTGAGAGGATGGATAAAAACCAAAACCCATACATTAATAATCTGGTACATTCTGAATGGCGTTTTATTGATATGAGCAATTCAAAATGAGAGTGTTCAGTGTACTGTGGTTTCATTCATAAAGTACATGGTTCCTGAATTTTCATTTGGATTGCATGTATAGTTCGCAAATTGGTTATTTCTTCTTTACACTTGGGTTCCTGATTTCATTTGGTGGTGACAGCTCTGAAATTTGGGTTTGTAACGCTTGTTGCTTCTTCACATTGGCAATTTTCTCTCTTCCCCCTGGGGATACTGTGGACATCTTACTAATTGGTTAAAGATAATTGGGAAGGAAAGCTGTGTCGCATAATTGGAAGACGCAACAGTAGAGCCTGTCCTTTTCTAGACTGAAACGCTTCCAGAAAGAAGTGGATGCCAGTTTTCATTTGGCTTTTATGAGGAAGAAATGGCACTGAATGGATGGCAAGCCCTTAATAGGTTGGGCTTTGCGTCTCAAGGATCAATCTTCCTTGACTGTGAGCTTTGTGAGGGGCAGGAGCTGTGTCCCATTCACTGAGTTCCTGTCTCCTGGCACAGTGTCTGCAACACAGCAGGTGCTCAGGAAACATCTCCTCAACCTATGAAGGGCTGAAGGGATGGCTATGGGGAAGGTTCTATCAGTGCTTCTAGATAGTTCCAGTTAAATGAAAGATTAATGATTAACAGGATAAAACCAGCTTTTTTTTTTTTTTTTTTTTTTTTAGAAGGAAGACGGCAGAGAGAAGGCAGGACTAACTTGCAGCTCCAGCTTGGACAAATAGAGCAGCATGTGGAGACTCGCATCACTAACTTTTGCTCCAGAACTACTGCAGGAATATACCAGGAATGCTGAGCGAATCCATAGACCCTCTGAAGGAAGTGGATTGCTCCTGCAGGACCTGGGAGACAGCCCAAATACTGTGAGTGCCTAAGCTGTGACAGTGGGAAAGGGGAATCATCTGCCCCCGAACACACACCCTCACTGGGGAACCTGAAGGTGTAGATCACAGGAGAAGGACTGAACCTTACCTGGAGCTGAGTTAATTTAGAGAGCTGAGTGAAATACAGGGGTAGAGGAAGCAGCAGGAAAAGCCCTGTGGGCTCTCTGGGTCCCCAAGGAAGCCATTTCTGACTTGTCTCACAGGGGTCCTCGGGGAGGGCTGCCAGAGGAACTGGGAAAAGACTGTGTCCGGAATTTGTGGGTTCTTGGTCTCACTGACTTCAAGAATGAAGCCGCGGACCCTCGCAGTGAGTGTTACAGTTCTAAAGGCAGCATGTCCAGAGTTTGTTACTTCTGGTGTTCCGAGTTTCTTCCTTCTGGTGGGTTCGTGGTCTCGCTGGCTCAAGAGTGAAACTGCAGACCTTCGCAGTGAGTGTTACAGCTCTTAAGGCGGCACGTCTGGAGTTGTTCCTTCCTCCTGGTGGGCTCGTGGTCTCGCTGGCTTCAGGAGTGAAGCTGCAGACCTTCACAGTGAGTGTTACAGCTCATAAAAGCAGTGTGGACCCAAAGAGTGAGCAGTAGCAAGATTTATTGCAAAGAGCGAAAGAACAAAGCTTCCACAGTGTGGAAGGGGACCCGAGCGGGTTGCCACTGCTGGCTCGGGCAGCCTGCTTTTATTCTCTTATCTGGCCCCACCCATGTCCTGCTGATTGGTAGAGCTGAGTGGTCTGTTCTGACAGGGCGCTGATTGGTGCGTTTACCATCCCTGAGCTAGGCATAAAAGTCCTCCACATCCCCATCAGATCAGTTAGATACAGACTATCCACACAAAGGTTCTCCAAGGCCCCACTAGAGCAGCTAGATACAGAGTGTCGATTGGTGCATTCACAGACCCTGAGCTAGACACAGGGTGCTGATTGGTGTATTTACAATCCCTGAGCTAGATATAAAGGTTCTCCACGTCTCCACCACACTTCAGGAGCCCAGCTGGCTTCACCCAGTGGATCCTGCACTGGGGCTGCAGGTGGAGCTGCCTGACAGTGATGCACCATGCGCTCACACTCCTCAGCCCTTGGATGGTCGATGGGACTGGGCGCCGTGGAGCAGGGGGTGGCGCTCGTTGGGGAGGCTCAGGCTGCACAGGAGCCCACGGAGGGGGTGGGAGGCTCAGGCATGGCGGGCTGCAGGTCCCGAGCCCTGCCCCGTGGGAAGGCAGCTAAGGCCCGGTGAGAAATCGAGCACAGCGCCGGTAGGCTGGCACTGCTGGGGGACCCAGTATACCCTCCGCAGCCGCTGGCCCGGGTGCTAAGCCCCTCCCTGCTGGCAGGGCTGGCCGGCTGCTCTGAGTGAGGACCCACCAAGCCCATGCCCACCCGGAACTCCAGCTGGCCTGCAAGCGCCTCGCGCAGCCCCGGTTCCTGCTGGCGCCTCTCCCTCCAGACCTCCCTGCAAGCCGAGGGACCCGGCTCCTGCCTTGGCCAGCCCAGAAAGGGGCTCCCACAGTGCAGCGGTGGGTTGAAGTGCTCCTCAAGTGCCACCAAAGTGGGAGCCCAGGCAGAGGAGGTGCCGAGAGCGAGCGAGGGCTGTGAGGACTGCCAGCACGCTGTCACCTCTCAAGACCACAGACAGAAGGAAACTTCCAGGTGAACTCTGTAACAATTCCAACCAAACACGAGGTCTCCTGGCCAGAACTCGAAAGAGGGCGTGAATCTGGTGTGTAGACTCCACAGGTGGGGAGGCATGAAAGCCCTTCTTGTTTTCTCAGCTGGGAGGCTGGTAGCCTGGAGCAAGTTCTCAGCCTTGCTCATCCACTGCCTGGAAACAAATTCGGTGCCGTTGGGGGAGTGCACAGTGGGAGTGAGACTGGCTTTTTGGGTTGCGTAGGAGCTAGGTGAGGCCTGTAACTGCTGGCTTTCTCCCACTTCCCTGACAACCTGCCTGACACAGCAGAGGGAGCCATAATCCTCCTGGGAGCATAACTCCATTGACAGGGGAACCACACCTCCATCCCCCACAGGAGTGGCAGCAAGCCCCACCCAAGGAGAGTGAGCTCAGACATGCCTAGCCCTGCCCTCACCTGATGGTCCTTTGCTACCCACCCTGGTAGCTGAAGAGAAAGGGCATATTCTTTTAGGAGTTCTAGGGCCCTGCCCACTGCTTGATCCTCCCTCTACTACCACAAGAGAGCTGATGCTCTCTTGAAAACGCCACTTCCTGGGAGGAGGCCAACCAGCACAAAACTAGTGCATTAAACCACCAAAGCTAAGAACCCTCACAGAGTCCATTTCACCCCCTCTGCCACCTCCACTGGAACAAGTGCTGGTATCCACAATGGAGAGACCTGAAGATGGTTCACATCACAGGATTCTGTGCAAACATCCCCCATTACCAGCCCGGGGCCTGGTAGTCCTGCTGGGTGGCTAGATACTGAAGAGAAATAATCATTACAGTTCAGCTCTCAGGAAGCCACATCTCTAGGAAAAGGGGGAGAGTACCACATCAAGGGAACACCTCATAGGACAAAAGAATCTGCATGGCAGCCTTGAGCCCCAGATCTTCCCTCTGACATAGCCTACCCAAATGAGAAGGAACCCGGAAAAAAATACTGATAACATGACAAAACAAGGTTCTTTAACACCCCCAAAAAGTCACACTAGCTCACCTGCAATGGATCCAAATCAAGAAGAAATCCCTGATTTACCTAAAAAAGAATTTAGAAGGTTGATTATTAAACTAATCAAGGAGGCACCAGAGAAAGGTGAAGTCCAATTTAAGGAAATAAAAAAAATGATACAAGATATGAGGGAAGAAATCTTCAGTGAAATAGCATAAATAAAAAACAATCACAACTTCAAGAAATAAAGGAGACACTTAGAGAAATGCAAAATGTACCGGAAAATCTCAGCAATAGAATCGAACAAGCAGCAGAAAGAACTTCACACTTGAAGACAAGGTTTTTGATTTAACCCAATCCAACAAAGACAAAAGAATTTTTAAAACATGAACAAAGCCTCCAAGAAGTTTGGGATTATGCTAAATGACCAAACCTAGGACTAATTGGCATTCCTAAGGAAGAAAGAGAAATCTAAAAGTTTGGAAAACACATTTGGGGGAATAATCGAGGAAAACTTCCCCAGCCTTGCTTAGAGACCTAGACATCCAAATACAAGAAGCTCAAAGAACACCTGGGAAATTTACTGCAAAGATCATCACCTAGGCACATTGTCATCAGGTTATCTAAAGTCAAGATAAAGGAAAGAATCTTAAGAGCTGTGAGGCAAAAGCACCAGGTAACCTATAAGGAAAACCTATCAGATTAACAGCAAATTTGTCAGCAGAAACCCTACAAGCTAGAAGGGATTGGGGCCCTATCTTCAGCCTCTGTAGATAGCCAAAAATTTTGTATGCAGTGAAACTAAGCTTCATAAATGAAGGAAAAATAGTCTTTTTCAGACAAACAAATGCTAAGAGAATTTGCCACTACCAAACCACCACTACAAGAACTACTAAAAGGAGCTCTAAATCTTGAAACACATCCCAGAAACACATCAAAACAGAACCTCTTTAAAGCATAAATCTCACAGGACCTATAAAAAATTTTTTAAAAAACCCAAGGTATACAGGCAACAAATAGCAGGATGAATCGAATAGTACCTCACATTTCAATACTAACATTGAATGCAAATGGCCTAAATCCACTTAGAAGATACAGAATCACGGAATGGACACGAATTTGCCAGCCAAGTATCTGCTGCCTTCAAGAGACTCACCTGACACATAAAGACTCACATAAACTTAAGGTAGACGTGGAAAAAGACATTCCATACAAATGGACACCAAAGCGAGCAGGAGTAGCTATTCTTACATCAGACAAAACAAACTTTAAAGCAACAGCAGTTTAAAAAGACAAAGCAGGATATTATATAATGATAAAAGGCTTTGTCCAACAGGAAAATATCACAATCCTAAATATATACGCACCTAACATTGGAGCTCCCAAATTTATAAAACAATTACTACTGGACCTAAGAAATGAGATAGACAGCAACACAATAATACTGGGGGACTTCAATACTCCGCTGACAGCACTAGACAGGTCTTCAAGACAGAACATCAACAAAGAAACAATGGATTTAAACAATACCCTGGAACAAATGAACTTGACAAATATTTAAGAACATTTTACCCAACAACTGCAGAATATACATTCTATTCATCAGTGCATGGAATGTTCTCCAAGATAGACCACATGATAGGTCACAAAACAAGTCTCAATAAATTTAAGAAAACTGAAATTACATCAAGTACTCTCTCAGACCACAGTGGAATAAAATTGGAAATCAACTCCAGATGGAATCCTTAAAACCATATATACATGGAAATTAAATAACCTGCTCTTGAATGATCATTGGGTCAACAATGAAATCAAGACGGAAATTAAAAAATTCTTTGAACTGAACAATAATAGTGACACAACCTATCAAAACTTTTGAGACACAGCAAAAGTGGTGCTAAGAGGAAAATTCATAGCATTAAATGCCTACATCAAAAAGTCTGAAAGAGCACAAACAGACAGTTTAAGGTCACACCTCATGGAACTGGAGAAACAAGAACAATCCAAACCCAAACCCAGCAGAGGAAAAGAAATAACAAAGATCAGAGCAGAACTAAATGAAATTGAAACAAGAAAAACAATACAAAAGATAAATGAAACAAAAAGCTGGTTCTTTGAAAAGATAAATAAAATTGATAGACCAATAGCAAGATTAACTAAGAAGAGAGAAGATCCAAATAAGCTCAATTAGAAACAAAATGGGAGCTATTACAACCAACACCACAGAAATACAAAAGATCATTCAAGGCTACTATGAACACCTTTATGAACATAAACCATGAAACCTAGAGGAGATGCATAAATTCCTGCAAAGATGCAATTCTCTTAGCTTAAATCAGGAAGAATTAGAAACCCTGAAGAGACCCATAACAAACAGTGAAAATGAAATGAAACGGTAATTTAAAAAAATACCAACAGAAAAAGTGCAGGACCAGACAGATTCTCAGCTGAAACCAGACTTTCAAAGAAGAATTGGTACCCATCCTATTGACACTATTCCATAAGATAGAGAAAGAGGGAATCCTCCGTAAATCATTCTATGAAGCTAGTATCACCCTAACACCAAAACTGGAAAAGGACATAACAAAAAAAGAAAATTACAGACCAATATTCCTGTTGAACATAGATGCAAAAATCCCCACCAAAATACTAGCTAACCAAATTCAACAGCATATCAAAAAGGATAATACACCATTATCAAGTAGGTTTCATACTAGGGATGTAGGGATAGTTTAACATATGCAAGTCAATAAATATGATACACTACTTAAACAGAATTAAAAACAAAAATCACATGATCGTCTCAATAGACGCAGAAAAAGCATTTGACAAAATCCAGCATCGCTTTTATAATTACAACTCTCAGCAAAATCGGCATACAAGGGACATACCTCAATGTAATAAAAGCCATCTATCATAAACCCACAGCCAACATAATACTGAACTGGGAAGAGTTGAAAGCATTCCCTCTGAGAACTGGAACAAGACAAGGATGCCCACTCTCACCACTTCTATTCAACGTAGTACTGGAAGTCCTAGCCAGAGCAATCAGGCAAGAGAAAAAAATAAAGGGCATCCAAATCACTAAAGAGGAAGTCAAACTGTTGCTGTTTGCTGATGGTATGATTGTATACCTAGAAAACCCTAAAGACTCCTCCAAAAAAGCTCCTAGAACTGATTAATGAATTCAGCAAAGTTTCAGGATACAAACTTAATGTACACAAGTCAGTAGCTCTGCTATACACCAACAGTGATCAAGCTAAGAATCAAATGAAGAACTCAACTTTTTTTTTTACAATAAGCTTTTCTTTTTACAAATAAAATACTTAGGAATATATCTAACCAAGGAGGTGAAAGACCTCTACAAGGACAACTACAAAACACTGCTGAAAGAAATCATAGACACAAACAAATGGAAACACATGTCATGCTCATGGATGGGTGGAATTAATATTGTGAAAATAGTCATATTGCCAAAAGCAATCTATAAATTCAATGCAATTCCCATCAAAATACCATCATCATTCTTCACAGAACTAGAAAAAACAGTCCTAAAATTCACATGGAACTGAAAAGAGTCTGCCTAGCCAAAGCAAGAATAAGCATAAAGTGGGGAAAGGACACCCTATTCAACAAATGGTGCCGGGATAACTGGCAAGCCAAATGTAGGAGAATGAAACTGGATCCTCATCTCTCACCTTGTACAAAAGTCAACACCAGATGGATCAAGGACTTAAATCTAAGACCTAAAACTATAAAAATTCTAGACGATAACATTGGAAAAACCCTTCTAGTCATTGGCTTAGGCAAAGGTTTCATGACCAAGAACCCAAAAGCAAATGCAACAAAAACAAAGATACATACCTGGGACTTAATTAAACTAAAGAGCTTTGGCATGGCAAAAGGAACAGTCAGCAGAGTAAACAGACAACCCACAGAGTGGGGGAAAATCTTCACAATCTATACACCTGACAAAGGAGTAATATCCAGAATCTACAAGGAACTCTAACAAATTAGCAAGAAATAAACAATCCCATCAAAAAGTGGGCTAAGAACATGAATAGACAATTCTCAAAAGAAGATATACAAATGGCCACCGAACATATGAAAAAATGCTCAACATAACTAATGATCACAGAAATGCAAATCAAAACCACAATGTGATACCACCTTACTCCCTCAAGAATGACCATTATAAAAAAAAAAAAAAAACAGATGTTGGCATGGATGTGCTGACAAGGGAACACTTCTACACTGCTGGTAGGAATGTAAACTAGTACAACCACTATGGAAAACAGTCTGGAGATTCTTTAAAGACCTAAAAGCAAAACTACCATTTGATCCACTACTGGATATCTACCCAGAAGAAAAGAAGTCATTATACAAAAAAGATAATTGCACCACATGTTTATAGCAGCACAATTTGTAATTACAAAAATATGGAACTAGCCCAAATTGCCCATCAATTGATGAGTGGATAAAGAAATTGTGGTATATATGTACAATGGAATACTACTCAGCCATAAAAAGCAATGAATTAATGGCATTTGCAGCAAACAAGATGGGATTGGAGACTATTATTCTAAGTGAAGTAGCTCAGGAATGAAAAACCAAACATTGTATGTTCTCACTCATAAGTGGGAGCTAAGCTATGAGAATGCAAAGGCATAAGGATGACACAATAGACTTCAGGGACTCATGAGGAAAGAGTGGGAAGGGGGTGAGGGATAAAAGGCTACAAATTGGGTTCAGTGTATACTGCTGGGATGATAGGTGCACAAAAATCTCACAAACCACTAAAGAACTTATGTAACCAAATACCATCTGTTCCCCAAAAACCTATGGAAATAATAAAAAACAGGATAAAACTGTACCCAGATATGCATGCCCGCTTCTCCAGGGCTAATGCCTTCTCAGTTGTGGCATCTGGTTTCTGGTCTCAGCCTTTGGTTCTCTTTTACCCGGACCCATTCTAAAAGAGTTGGTCATGTGGCACACAAAGTGTGTTCAGGATCAACCAGTTTTAGGGATAAAATCTCACAGAGAAGCAAACTTCTAGTTCCCGAAGCCCCTGAACATTAATACATGAAGCAACTTGGGCAATCTGGCCCTTTGTTTTCCTAGTTGTAAGACTGTCCAGAACCTCTCTTGATGCTGCTAAAACGACCTAAAAAATGGACATCCCAAGGGGCATGCAATCAGCCCCTGGCTTTGTCTCCCAATCCCAGCAGAGTAGGATAAACCATGAGAAATCCAGTGCAACATCCAGCCTATTGGTAGATCCTGTGCCCCAAATCCAGCTGCTCTCAAAGGTTCCCTAGGCAAGGCATCTGGTGGTTGCCTGATTTTTTTTTTTTATTATACTTTAGGTTTTAGGGTACATGTGCACAATATGCAGGTTTGTTACATATGTATCCATGTGCCATGTTGGTTTGCTGCACCCATTAACTCGTCATTTAGCATTAGGTATATCTCCTAATGCTGTCCCTCCCCCCTCCCCCCACCCCACAATAGTCCCCGGAGTGTGATGTTCCCCTTCCTGTGTCCATGAGTTCTCATTGTTCAATTCCCACCTATGAGTGAGAACATGCGGTGTTTGGTTTTTTGTCCTTGCGATAGTTTACTGAGAATGATGTTTTCCAGTTTCATCCATGTCCCTACAAAGGACATGAACTCATCATTTTTTATGGCTGCATAGTATTCCATGGTGTATATGTGCCACATTTTCTTAATCCAGTCTATCGTTGTTGGACATTTGGGTTGGTTCCAAGTCTTTGCTATTGGGAATAGTGCCGCAATAAACATACATGTGCATGTGTCTTTATAGCAGCATGATTTATAGTCCTTTGGGTATATACCCAGTAATGGGATGGCTGGGTCAAATGGTATTTCTAGTTCTAGATCCCTGAGGAATCGCCATACTGACTTCCACAATGGTTGAACTAGTTTACAGTCCCACCAACAGTGTAAAAGTGTTCCTATTTCTCCACATCCTCTCCAGCACCTGTTGTTTCCTGACTTTTTAATGATGGCCATTCTAACTGGTGTGAGATGGTATCTCATTGTGGTTTTGATTTGCATTTCTCTGATGGCCAGTGATGATGAGCATTTTTTCATGTGTCTGTTGGCTGCATAAATGTCTTTTGAGAAGTGTCTGTTCATGTCCTTTGCCCACTTGTTGATGGGGTTGTTTGTTTTTTTCTTGTAAATTTGTTTGAGTTCATTGTAGATTCTGGATATTAGCCCTTTGTCAGATGAGTAGGTTGCAAAAATTTTCTCCCATTCTGTAGGTTGCCTGTTCACTCTGATGGTAGTTTCTTTTGCTGTGCAGAAGCTCTTTAGTTTAATTAGATCCCATTTGTCAATTTTGGCTTTTGTTGCCATTGCTTTTGGTGTTTTAGACATGAAGTCCTTGCCCATGCCTATGTCCTGAATGGTATTGCCTAGGTTTTCTTCTGGGGTTTTTATGGTTTTAGGTCTAACATGTAAGTCTTTAATCCATCTTGAATTAATTTTTGTATAAGGTGTAAGGAAGGGATCCAGTTTCAGCTTTCTACATATGGCTAGCCAGTTTTCCCAGCACCATTTATTAAATAGGGAATCCTTTCCCCATTGCTTGTTTTTATCAGGTTTGTCAAAGATCAGATAGTTGTAGATATGCAGCATTATTTCTGAGGGCTCTGTTCCGTTCCATTGATCTATGTCTCTGTTGTGGTACCAGTACCATGCTGTTTTGGTTACTGTAGCCTTGTAGTATAGTTTGAAGTCAGGTAGCGTGATGCCTCCAGCTTTGTTCTTTTGGCTTAGGATTGACTTGGTGATGTGGGCTCTTTTTTGGTTCCATATGAACTTTAAAGTAGTTTTTTCCAATTCTGTGAAGAAAGTCATTGGTAGCTTGATGGGGATGGCATTGAATCTATAAATTACCTTGGGCAGTATGGCCATTTTCACAATATTGATTCTTCCAACTCATGAGCATGGAATGTTTTTCCATTTGTTTGTATGGTTGCCTGATTTTTCATTAGATTGTGTTGACATAATGGGGATACAGCCTCAAGGGGTGTGGCTTTCATAGGCCCTGTAGGTCTCTCAAAGGCCTCTCCCACCAGGACTGAGGAGCTGAGTGATGAAGTGGGCACCAAAGGGAAAAGCAAGCTCTCGTATATGTTGAGTGAAGGCTCATCAGAGTCCAGGGGCTTGGAGGACAGGTTGGTGGTGAAACTGTTATGCTAATGAGACTTTATTTCAATTCCAATGAGTCCCATGACCTCTCCCCAAATGTGAATTTGTGCATGTGCAAATATTAACACTGAAATGTTAAAAATGAAGTGCCGAACTGTGCAAGCCAGTGTTGATCATAACCATACCTCCAAGTGGTTACAGAGAGACTCAAAGCAATTGTTTCTTACTTAGTCTGTTCAGGCTGCTGTAACAAAATACCATAAACTGGATGGTAACTTATTTCTCACAGTTCTAATCTGGGAACTCCAAATTCAAGCTACCAGCAGATTTGGTGTTTGTGAGGACCCACTTCCTGGTTCACAGATGGCAGAAGAGATGAGGGGTCTCTTTGGGGCCTTTATTACATATAACAGCACTAATCTCATTAATGAAGGTTCATGACCTAATCACCTCCCAAAGGCCCCACCTCCAGATACCTTCACAATGGGGATTAGGTTTTAAGACATGAACTGGGGAGTGGGGGTGACACAAACATGCAGTCTGTAGCACCTACTACTCATCCGTGTACATTTTACCAGTGGTTGACCCTCAACGATGTTTCCATTACTTGGTTCCACACTCCTTCGTAGGCACATTCTTTCTGGTTTCTAGTGGCCAGCAGAGCTCATGAGTTGGATGCATGACATTTACTTGGAAGTCTACAGAATGTGCTTTGGAAGAAGTATGTTCTCCTATTTATGATGGAGACTCAGCAAGGCAAAGCTGGGTTTGCAATATGCCTTTTCCAGCTTCCTGTGCCTGTGTCTGCCTCCTACTCCTGGTACTGATGTAGGCACCACCATTTCCTTTTACTTATTTCATTTGCCTTGAAAGCCAAGAGCAACCAGGGTCCAGGAGGAAGGAAAAAAAATGGAAGAGCAGGGAACCCATCAGTTCTTGGACCTACTTGTACTATTCTCTGCAATGGCCTTCACCCCATGGTGAGCCTCACAAAAAGCATTTTATAAGGGGCTCCAAGTTTATTTCTCACTGTAGCAAGATAGTGGCTTTGGAAATGTCTTTTGTGCATATTTGAGCCCTCTTTACAGAGAAGCAGAGAGTGGAGTAAAAAAACTGCTCCTCCAGTCTCTTAAGTACTTTCTAAGTACATGCAGAGAACTGGAGCAAATTAGGCTTCAGTGAGAAGCAGCGCCATCTTGCTGCCCAAGCTCAATGGATCCATAAAAGTCCCAGGGTTGTGACTGACCACCAGGGCACAGGGATGCCTCAGAAATTCGTTGGTTTGTCTGTTTTCATTACAAGAGACAAGCTTTCTTACCTTTGAAATCTCCTTGGCCTCAAGGCCACTTCTTACTCAATATTCTGCCTTCTAAGAACTTTGCTTTGAATATGGTCCATGATGGCCTCTCTGAGTCTTGACCACCCAAGTTCAACATCTACTGATAACAGACTCTGTCTCTTGGTATTTCCTAGAGAGAGAATCCAGTTGGCCTAGCCCATGTGCTGAGCCACATTTTTGTGGCTGGTCAGCCTGTGAGCTTGTGGCTCCTGGGTCGATGTCTCTCCTGTCCAATAGGCAGAAGCCAGAGGGCAGAGCAGGCGGCACCACATATGTTCTCTGGATAGGGCTGAACATAAGGCAGGCATCAGGACTGCTGGGACTCACATAGGGTAGAACAGATGGGTGGTCTGGGGAGCCGATGTCCCATACCACTGTCATTCTTGGACTCCTTGGGAGCCACTGACCTGGATGAGACTTCCTTATGCTCTGAGAAGGGCACCTAAGCGGACATTGGCTTCTTCTCCCTTGGGTCCCGTTGGCCCCAGGAATACATCTTTCTTTAGCTGCTAAGTCATGGGTAGGCTGAAACTGCTTCTCTGAGGCCTGTGGATGGCCAGGGGTGAGCATTTTTTTGGCCCATGAGCTCATCACCCAAGCTGGGATGGCTCCTGAGACCACACTGGGTCCTCCAGGACTGGAATGGTTCTTTAGCAACCCCCAACAGGCACTGTTTTGTGACTGGCTTGTGAAAGGGATTCCATCTCACCATCTGCAGGAGGTAGAATGACAAACAGGCAGGTTTTGGGGTATGAAAGCCTTTGTCATTTTATTTTACAATAAAAAATCCTAACAGCATATGAACACTCTGTTCCCGGCAGAGGCTAAGGACGTACAAAGTTCATTAGAAAGCAAAGCATTAAAATAACAACAGCTACATTCAAAGCTTCTGCTCAGTACTTTGCCCAATGTGTCTAATATGGTTTTAAAGACTCACTGGTCGGGGTTTTCACCCAGAGTTAAAGCACATGTACAAGTACTTACATATCCTCCAAATCATAGACAACAATGACAATAACAGCAACTCCAGATGAGGCTAGATCTTGTGGGCAATTTCAAATTTAGGAATTTATTTTTCCTTGGCAAAACATTGTGTCATGGAACATGTGACTGTATAAATTAATTCAGCAGATAGGAGGAGCTAAAATATTTTCCTGGATAAAACTGAATTACAAAATAATTTAGTAAGAATGCCTTCAAGTGCTTGTCAAACCATTTTCAGATACATTATGCATGTGCTCCTCAAAATCACCATGGGAAGTACAGAGGGTCTTATACCCATTTGACAGTTGAGGAATCAGAGACCAGTTTAAAGTGAGTTGATCAAGGTCTAGGATATTTATACCTTTTTCACAATTTCCACTCCATTCAGATGCCTCTGATTCTGTTTGATACAAATCTTTTCTCTACTCAGTTTGTGTGTGAGATGGGGGCGTGTTTAAACATAAGGAAGAAATGAGGAGAAATAAGATGAGGCCACAGTAATTTATGTAAAATATGTTGATGGCCTCTATCCATAATTTGCAAAAGTCTGACCAAGGTCAGAGAATGAAAATGATCAATTTTTAGATTTCATTTATAATGGCTCTCACTGAAGTATGGTTTGACCAATGGAGACAGATTCTGCCATATCACAAACTTCCCATTTTTTTTTTTTTAACCTGCAGAATCAGAGCAACTGCATATCTTCTCAAGTAATGTGTTTGTGGCACAATTATATTTCCTAAATATTCCTTTTCAGAAACACCTTACATTTTAGCATTTACCATAGGCTAGGATTCTGTAACAGTTCACCTAAGATATCAAGAGGCCTTTCAATTCTCAGGACACTAAGTTATTATATTCAGAAGGTCAAAGCCAAAATAATGTAAGTTTCACTTGAAACCAATTTTGTTTCAAAAGACTCTGTTGAGGGGCTCATTGGTTTTCTCATCCATGCAAGTGTGTGGCCCTGAGCCACATTAATAGCACCTGAGCTAAGATCATGCAATTCAATTTACAAGTATTTATTGTCTGCTGAGCAAGACATTGTGCTAACTGGGCCTTGTTCAGAAATAGCTTCTTAGACCCAGCGGCTGTATCAATAACTGGTGGTGGGGTGAGAAGTGGCTGGGGCAGCTCTGGCCAGTCTAGCAGAGTTTCAAGTGTGTGCACCCTCACCTGATGTGCAAGTGAAGATGCCCCTTTTCTCTCTGTGGTAGTATCCAGGGGACTGCTCTCCGAGTGCTGGCTGCTGCGTGGCATGGCATCCCAGGAGTACTAGTCAGTTCCAGTGTGTAGTAGGTTCTTTGTGAAGGTCTTGCCCACTCATGCTCCTTCTTCTGGGTACCAGCCCCCAATAAAAGTCCCTGCTGAAAGGGTCAGTCCATGGGGTCATGCTTAAATGACACGGCCCTGCCTCCTTGGTAACAGCTGATTGGACAGGCACCTGACCCCAGGGTGGCTCACCCATAGGCAGATGAACTAAACCAATCAGATCCTCAAAAATTTGCCTTAGGGGTCACAGAGATGCTAGTCAGAGAGTGGTGGGTACTGAAAAGGAAAGGTTGTGTGGAGTGAGTTCTGAGGGGGTGGATTTTTCAGCTACATATGCACTAATGAGAAAGCTGGTTGGCCAGGAGAAGCAAGAGACCCAGGCAGATAGGCAGAGGGAAACAGAGAAAAAAGTCCACGAGGACAGAGAACATGAGAGCAAGGGCAAAGGTGGCTGGCTCCATCCCTTTCCTGTAGGGAAGCTGTGTTCTGTGTTTGTGAAATGTCCCTCTATTCTTTCAGCCAACGCCTGCACTTGACCAAGTGTGAAAGGGTTTCCAGTCCTTGCAAAGCTCCTTGCCTGGAACACCTTCGAGGTTGGACTAAATGGCAGAATTTAATTTCCAACACTTAGACCTCAGTCAGTCCCTACTCCAAGCTAAATGACGCTCTTTCTTTAAGAGTATTTGGATGTAGTTTGTAAATAAAATCCAAATTATTTTCTGGTGTGTGATAGGAGGAATTTAGGATTAAGTACAAATCCTGTTTTCAAACTTTTAAGACAATATCTGTTATATTATTCATTAAATGTTGAGCACCTGTGTGCTATGTAGAAAAAAAGGAAACTCGTTTATATGTAATCAATGTTTAAATCTTTTGATCCATTTCTCTAATTTCTGCCTGTTAGAAAAAGCATCTCTGTTAGTTAAATTCCTCACCTCTTCCATTCTACATTCTCTCTCCGAAGTAGTGTGTGTGTGTGTGTGTGTGTGTGTGTGTGTGTGTGTGTGTGTGTGTTTTAATCACAGATCTATTTCCTTTCTTCCATCAAGATTACTCGGACATTACATGTCCTTCTGTTGAGTTCTTAAATTAACAAACTCACAATAAAACTTCTCCCGGGACCAGGGAATTGATTCTTACATAATCTACCCTGAAAGAGGAAACTCCTTGCTCTGTAGGTAACAGCTGCCATCTCATTATGCACAAGCCTCAGATCATAGGTCTCAAGCCACACAATGGACCTTTACTGCACCTCCCCTGATGCAGAGCATGGACTCTGCTGCCTCACAGTGACACAAAGTCAAGGGCCTCCCTGCCTGCCTGTTGGGATCGTTGGTGCTGAGAGAGGAATGCACCCCCACAGTCTAGAACAGCAGTTGAGGTCTCCGTTTCCTTGATGGTACTCTCTCTGGAAAAAGCCAAAATGCATTTCTTTTTCATGAATGCAGAAAACTCTTATCAAAACCAGCACTGAAAACTATTTATTATGCCACAAATGCATCATCCTCTATACACTGTATCTGAAGTTCGTTATATACTCAATCATCTTTTTTCTTGGCAAGAACATTATGGAGTTCTTCATGTGACCCTTATCTTGTTTTTAAACCTCTAGGCACAGTTAAAGAAATGTGTTACTGACAAGCCTGCAGGCCACATGGTGAGATGGAAAGCAAGCAGGTTCGTGAACCAGGAGGTTGGGACTGAATCACTGGGCCGGTCACTCCACTTCTTGGTACTTCTGCTTCCTCCTCCAAGGTCAACCAAGGTCCTTTGTGGCTTCTGCGACTATCTAGAGGGTTCTGATGAACAGGGTGTTTGTTCATTGCTGCCTCCTCGGGCTCTCTGGGAACCCTATTTCAATTCTTTGAGGCACATTTGACCATCTCTTAGAGTCAGCTGTCCAGGTATCTGTCACCTCTATAAGGTTAGGAGATTCTTCAGGGAAGGGACCACATCTCAGTCACAGAAAATCTGACCAGGGTGGCTTTGTCTCCCCATGAGTGGGAAAACATGAACAGACTGATTTCTTTCCACCTTAAGGTTTTCCTCTCTCTATTAATACTATTCTTGAACCCATGGTGTCTAGTTTAAGACAGTATCTGATTTAGCATGCTATCTTTTTAGCTGTCTCACTTGACTCACTCAATATTTCCTGGGACTCTGTAAAGACCACAGTGATTTGCGACTCCATCCTCTTAGCACTCTGGAGCCATAGCTCTGCAAACTGTAGACTCAGTCTCTGTAAGTCATTGAAACATCCAAATTCCAGACACTGTCTTCTGAAACATTTACATATATTTCAATTACAGTAAGGTCTTGAAACGTCATTTTCACATACAGTATTTCCAGGCATTTACCAAGTAGACAAAGTACTGGTTGATATCATTGCACTAATGAAATATTATTATTGATAAAGCAGGACAATGTAGCTGATTTTATCAGACTCATACCATTTGCATGAAAAGGCTGAGTTTCTTTGGCTCTTTGTTCATTCAAGTGCATTGAATGCCTATGTGGATAGACGTAGGCATTGTGTTAACCTGTCAATAAAATCTCGCACTGTCCACAGTGTTTTGCAAACTGATCTAGGTTTTGGACTACAATGACTGGCCATCGATAGAAATATACCATATATACACACGGGAATTACAAAAATACATTTTATTTATAGCTGATTTCCTTTTTAAGTAACAAAACACTAATACTATGAAAGATCAACCAGCATACTAAAAGGACACTACCTATTATCATCCGAACAAGAGACTCGTTTGAAGGTTCCATGACACATCATCTCTGAACATTCCAGAAAGGGCAATTTGCCATTGGAAAATATAAACAACTTCTTTGAAAAGTCTGTGCATTCACAGTTTGAACCTCCCCTTCTAATCAGTTCCATTTCTAGTCTTCTCTCAACTTTTAAATTTCTACCATCTTCTTTCAGTAAAGACCAAAGAAACTCGTTGAGGACAATGGAAAGATGGGCTCAGAAGAAAATGGATACAGCTGAAGCTAGATGGGTCATGGGTGAAAGCAGGACAGGACCTCATTCTCCAACAGATACCAGGTAAGCCCCCAACACTGCACAGGCTGTCACACTTGGCGAGGGAACCAGAGTCCCCAATCTACCTGCTACACAAAGTCAGTAGCTGTTTTGCTTGCATTGATGGGTAGGCAGTGGCTGGTGCCTCAGTGCTGTGAGGCGATGTCCTCTACCCACAGCTCTGGAAGCCAACTCGCCATGCCAGGGAGGGCGACCTGCAACATCATGGTCACAAAGTGGCCACCCTACCATTTCAGCAAATGTCTTCCTATATCCATTAACTAGGGGGCACTGGCTAACTCCATACGTTTTTTAAAAGGTTATTTACGTTTCAATGAAATTCAACAGCTTTTCTACATTCAGAAGCTTCTATAAACAGAGGCTGCGGCCTGGGAAGACTGTGGTTCTACCACACTCCTGTTTCTAACAGGAATCAAGTACCATTTCCTTTTGTACCACTCAGCAGCACACACTGGACATCATTGTTGAAGAGACAGAGATGTTCTTGTAAAAGTTGATGTATCTATTATCCCAAGAAAAAGAGAAGCTCCATTCTCAGGCCACCTTCAAAGCAGGGCAAAGAAAATCCTTCACAGATAACTGCATTTCTTTTGTAGCATCCTAAAAGCTCTTAGCACCGATTCTCTTTCAGTTAGATCCTAACTTGCAGGGGACTTTTATTTCCAAAATGGCAACACCTTTTGAAAAATCTGTCAGCACAAATCCACCATTCCCTCTCATCTTCTCTCTTTCTTGGCCTTTGTTTAATTGAGGAGGGAAACAAAGAATCAGGTCTATTTATAGGCACAGCCATTGGTACTGCCTTTCATCCAGTGCATTTGACTTTGAATATGAACCTAAAAAAAAGGGGCTCAGGTTTCTTGGCTGGAGTCAGTGTCTCCCTTACAAACTGATTTTAATGCGCACGGTCATGGTTGAATGAGAATACAGTCTGGTGCTTAATCCACACTCCTGCATTGCCTTTAACACAGAAACAGAGTTAACATGCAGAGGTCACCGAAGATAAGAGCTACATTCTCCCGCTTCCGGTGATTTATTAAAATGTGGCATTGGATAGGAATCTGTAGATTAGCTAGTGCCTCTCGTGACTAAGCTTCCATAGGGAATATGCCCACAGTTCAAACATTTGACATGAGAGAATATCAAACATAAGGCCCCAAGCAGGGACTTCTTGACCCACAATCAGTTGGATGAGCCAAGAATCTAGTCGTTCAAGAGTTTCCTGTTCCCAGAAGCCCCATAGTTCACCTTTTCAGAAATGGAGGGTGAGAAAGACTCACCCATTGCTATGTCTCAAAGTCCTAACACGTAGGCATGGGAAACCCAAAGGCTGTGTCCTCAGAGTTCGGAAGTCCAGAGTCCCACGGGGCTAAGGCGTTAGACCTGGAACTCAAACATGTCTGTCTGTTTTTTGGCCAGCTTGGCCACCTCCTCCCGGATGGCCTTCACGAGGGCCGCAGTGGAGATGTTGGTCAGGGGAGCGTCAGACGGGTCGTTTTCTGCCAGGCTCTGCTGCGAGGCCGCTGTGGAGGGCGCCGGGGCCTGCTCCAGGCTGGGGTGCAGGTTGGCTGGCTGGCTGTACTGGCGAGGAAGCCTGGAGGGAGAGCTCTGTGGGTACCGTGATCGGGGGTAGGCCTCGATGTACCCTGGGAGGGGCACCTGCAGAGGACGTGGGGAGAGAAGGACATGGCCTGGCATGAGGAAGGAGCTCAAGTCACAGGACACACTTGACACTGGAAGCAGGAGGGGGCTGAGGACATGGAAGAGAACTTAGAAGAAAATGGAAGCCACATACCATTGTATAGATACAAAACTCAGAGTCAGTTTGTTTAGAAAATAGGTAATTTCGGTGGCTCACGCCTGTAATCCCAGCACTTTGGAAGTCTGAGTTGGACGGATCATGAGGTCAGGAGATCGAGACCATCCTGGCTAAAATGGTGAAACCCCTAATCTACTAAAAATACAAAAAAAATTAGCCAGGCATGGTGGCATGCTCCTGTAGTCCCAGCTACTTGGGAGGCTAAAGCAGGAGAGTCACCGGCTGCAATGAGCCGAGATTGCACCACTGCACTCCAGCCTGGGTGACAGAGTGAGACTCCGTCTCAAAAAAAAAAAAAAAGTAATTTGGACTCACTGGATATACTATTTGGATGAATTAAATAGGTGTTTTTATTTTATTTTTTTTT
This sequence comes from Symphalangus syndactylus, assembly GCF_028878055.3. Taxonomy (NCBI): domain Eukaryota; kingdom Metazoa; phylum Chordata; class Mammalia; order Primates; family Hylobatidae; genus Symphalangus; species Symphalangus syndactylus. The sequence goes on from NC_072428.2 coordinate 22,622,515, forward strand.
GAGACGGAGTCTCGCTCTGTCGCCCAGGCTGGAGTGCAGTGGTGCAATCTTGGCTCACTGCAAGCTCCGCCTCCTGGGTTCACGCCATTCCCCTGCCTCAGCCTCTCCGAGTAGCTGGGACTACAGGCGCCCACCACCACGCCCGGCTAATTTTTTGTATTTTCAGTAGAGACGGGGTTTCACCGTGGTCTCGATCTCCTGACCTCGTGATCCGCCCGCCTCGGCCTCCCAAAGTGCTGGGATTACAAGCGTGAGCCACCGCACCCGGCCTAAATAGGTGTTTTTAACTTTGCTGAAAAACCTTAGGAATATATACATCTGAGTCTATATTTCAATCTAGCTGGCTACCTTATTTTTATTACTATTATTATTTTTAGTGATGATGTCTCACTCTGTCATCCAGGCTGTAGTGCAGTGCTACAATCACAGCTCACTGCAGTCTTGAACTCTGGGGCTCGAGCATCCTCCTGCCTCAGCCTCCTGAGTAGCTGGGACTACAGGTGGGTACCACCATGCCCAGCACTTAGTTGCCTTATTCATATAAGTACAATCCAACAAACAGAACTGCTTATGGACCCCAGAGGAACCCAGGGGTTTATTAATAATAACATCCACTGAGCCCTGTGCTAAGGGTTTTCCACACATTATCTCATTTAGTTCTCAAAGCAATAAGCTAGGAGGTCGGTATTGTTATCCTTACCTTGCAGATGAGGAAACTGAAGAGTGCCGCAGTCTAAGGCGACAAGCTACCAAGACACTCTTTGCAGAGGTCTGTCTGCTTTAAGGGCTGGAATTAATCACTGCATTACAACGTCTTGGATCTGGGATTGATTTTGGTTTCTTGAAACATTTTTCTCTCTTCATCAAAAGTGGAAGACACAGAGTCCTATGCTTAAAATATGTAAACTTCTAGGAATAAGGACAAGTAAGTAATTTTGAATTTAGAGTCGATTCTCCCACAGAAACAGTGGCACATACAGGGATGCTGTTTCAGGATAGTCCACATACCCCATGATGTTAATTGGAACACTACAGAATAAGCACCCACGAACAACAGAGTGTGGGAGGACTGGGCAGCTTAGGTGAGTTTGGAAGTTGAACAGGGTCCCTCCAGGAAGATGCAGTGGGAGGGGGATTCTGGGCAAAGGGAAAATCAAATGTAAATCATCAAATCAAAATGTATGGGAGTACTGATGGCAAAGGCTGCTGCCATCACACCGGCTGCAGCAGGGATGCGTGGCTAGGGCTGCACACCCCATAGAGCCAGTGGGAGCCCCGCCCCTTCTGAGTTAGAGCAGGAGCTTCTGTGGATGCTGCTGCAGCCACCCAAACCATGACTGACTGACTGTAGACCCAGGCCTCCTGCTCTATGGAGCAGGCAGGCACCTTGCCCTCCTGGGTGGGGCTACAGCCACCCAAATTGTGCTGTGGATTCGAGCCTCCCTGTGGTCTTGGAGGGGGTCAGAAGCAGGCAAGATCTGCCCTGGGTACTGCTACAACCACCCCACCCACAGCTGCAGACCCGGGCTTCCCCCTCCATGGAGCAGGCAGGAGCCAGGGACAAGTTGGAACCCCACCCCTTCTGAGTTGGCGGGGCTGGAGCTGCCCGGGTGCAGCTGCAGCCACCCTCCCAGGCACAAGACTGGGCATCAGCCTGCATCCTTAGCATCTTGGGAAGGTGCCCCCTTCCCTGCTGGCTCGGGGGTGTCTGCTTCTGCTGCCTGGCCTCTCTCTTCCCCCTGTAGTGGCTCTGATTTCTGAGTGGGGTTGGGGACAAGCCCCAAGGGCCATGAATGGCAAGGGGTGGAGCCGACAGACAGACTCCTGGGCGGAAGAGGGTGGGTCTCCCATAAGGCCCTACCTTCAGAAGGCCAGGGAGGGCCTGAAGGTTGGGGGCCACCTGCCAGTCCTCAGGCTGGAGTGGGGACTCGTGGTACCTCTTCTGGGCCCGCCCATGGACCAATCAGCACACATTTCCTCCCCTCTGAGGTCTATAAAAGCTCTGGGCTCAGCCAGAGCAGGGCAGAGGACAGAGAGACTATGGGATAACCAGCAGCAGAGAGGAGCTACCCTCCCTGCTGAGAGCTTCAGAGACATCTGAACAAGCTGCTGTGGAGAGGAGACACCCTCTCCAGGGCCTCCTCTCTGCTGAGAGCAGCAGACGGTGGAATGAGCAGTGGGCAGAGAGGAGCCACCCTCTCCAGGGCCACCTCTTTGCTGAGAGCTGAACACTCCATGGGATGATCTGCCTACAGAGAGGAGCTACACACTGTGGGTCTCCTCTGAGCTGTTCTAACACTAAATAAACCTCCTTTTCACCTTCTTCACCTTTCATGTTCTACATACCTCATTCTTCCTCTTTCATGTTCTGCTTACCTCATTCTTCCTGGACCCAGGACAAGAACTTGGGCAAAAGCAGCACCGGCCACAGAGGTTTCCAGGAAGAAAACTGATACCCCAAAGATCCCGTAACAGTACAAAGAAGAGAGTGTCCCCAGGGAGCATCAGTGACCTCGGGCTGACCAGAGAGGGTATGTTTGGTGTGGGAGGAGCTCAGGCAAGACAGGGCTGGATTCATAAGCTGCTGAATATCAGGCTACAGAGTCTGCATGTCCCGTTTGATCCACCCGTTTTCAATGTCACACTTCTGAGAAATACAGCCAGTTCCCATGCTTAATAGCAATGCTCATCTGGCTCCTGAGGGAGGATGGAGCAGGAAGTCCTAGTCTGCTCTGGCCGCTATGCCGAAATACCATAAGCTGGGGAGCTTATAAACAACAGAAATTTCTTTCTTACAGTTCTGGAGGCCGCAAAGTCTGAGATCAAAGTGCTGGCAGATTCTGCATCTGGTGAGGGCCCACTTCCTGGTTCAGAATCAGCTGTCTTTTCACTATTCTCTCACATGGCAGTAGAGGTCAGGGGTCTCTCTCAAGCCTCTCTTACAAGGGCACCAATCCCATTCATTAGGAGGTTCACCCTCATGACCTAATCACCTCCCAAAGGTCCCGTGTCCTAATACCATCACCTTGGGGGTTAGGATTTCAACATCTGAATCGAGTGGGACACAAACATTCAGACCATACCAGTGGGATGGGGTGATGACTCAAACTCTAGATGGGGGATGTGTGGTAGGAAAGCAGCTTCCTCTCCTCCCTGCTGGATGTTCCGGTGATCCCTCCTGAGAAGGCAGGTTCCTGAGGTGTGCGGCCGATGCCTGGGCTGGGAGCCACGGATGGGTGTCAGGCAGAGGGGCAGTCTGTATTTGGAAAGGACGCCTGGAGGTGGACCCACTGGAGGCAGGGAGCAGACAAGTTCTAAGGCTTTCTCAATGGGTCAGATGAGAACTGATGAGGACCCAAGCCAGGAAAGAAGTAACAGAATAGATGTCCCAAGTTGTAACTTGGGACTTTGATTTCCCCAGAAGACCCAGCAAAGACAGACAAAATGGCACACAGGTGCTAAGCGTGGGTCTTTATATACAAGGACTGATATGTTTCATTTGTATCTTAGAGGAAAACCAGAGTTGGGCTGTCTGAGTCCTTGGGCCACATGAGCTGGGAAGGTGCAGGTTATTGGGCTCACCAAAGAACCAAGCCCAGGACATGGGGTACGTATTTCAGATCTCAGCTCAAATTTCCTTTCTTCCAGGAGACCTTTCCCAGCTCAACATTAGCCTAGGGGTCCCTGTTAAATGTTTCCTTGCACTTTCTCCAGCGTAACAGTTATTGCTCCTGATGCCATTGCCTGTCTCAGGCTGTCAACTCCGTGAAGGTGGAGAGTGCCTGCTTTGCTTATTGCTGTACTCCAGTGCTCAGAATTGTGCAGAGCAAGAGCAGGGAGTCTCTCAGAACCTGGGGTTCTGAGGAGCACAGTTTGAAAATCACTGAAGAATGATTGGCTGGGGTCAAATATTTGAGAAGGAAGCTACCACATTCCCTTTCCCTGCATTTCAAATTCAGCTAACTGTACTTGCTGTGGCTGAGAGAGCCAATGTCCAACTCTTGAGACCCCTCAGCTCTATGGTATCGAGCTTGTTGGTGCTGGTGGCTGGGACAGGCAAGGGATACCTGATCCCACTGGAGTATCCTCAGGGCAATATTCAGCAGCAGGGCAGAAGCAGGGAAGATGAGATGAGAAACTCTTCCTCCCTTATAGTAGATGCAGGCTGGAGCCATCATGCCCTTCCTGCCGAAATTCAGGGCTGGCAAATACTACTACTTCCCTAGCCAGTGCCCATGGCAGACATCACCAACTTTATCACAGCACAGTTTCCTGCTGAGCCTGGAAGCCCCTCCCAATCCTTCTCCATCTGGCACCAAGGATGAAACCTATTTGTTATCCCAGGTCCAGGTGATTTTTATCCAAGCTAGCTCCTGGGATCAGGAAGGTCAGACATCCAAATGCTGGTGAGGGACTTTGCTTTCTCACATAGATGTGGAAGGTGTGCTTTATTCCTGGACCCTTTTCGAGCTGACAACTGGTCTCTCTGAGCTTCCTGCACTTATTTTCGTATGCTATAAATCATCCGTTTCACCTTGCTCCTTTCATGGGCACACCTCCCTGCTTAATTGCAGGTGATAATTGGGCTCCAGGAAAGGCCCAATTAGGCTGCAGCAATCATCTTCCTCTTAATTAAAAACAACTAATAGGACATTGGTTCTCCTTCACACTGGGAGATGAGCCCAGAAGGGTCCAGTACAGTTATCATGCCAGGAAGGTTACGTTTCCATTTGCTTGGTTCCTCTATCTTCATCTTTAAGGCAATTATGAGCCCAAAGGCATCTAGATGTAGCTATAAGCCTGGCTAAATTATCATTTTAAGTGTCTTGAACACAGGGGTCAAGGTTTTGGAAAATACTTTCACCAACTCCAGTTGGTGCCCAGGGTTACACTCCACACAATGGGTGAACTGTCAAAGCTGCAGGCGTAAGGGAATTAAGGGAAGCTCTTGCTCTGCACAATTCTGGGCACTGGTGTACAGCAATAAGCAAGTGAGGCACTCTCCACCTTCACGGAGTTGACAGCCTGCGACAGGCAATGGCATAAGGCGTAAGGGAACTAAGTAGTTCAAGTTAAACATCATCTACTTTCTGAAAAGTCTGCATAACTTTCAGGTGAAGTGGAATTACAAAATCAATAACCTCTGAATTGATCAAATCATATCCAGTGATATCAGCCATATGGACTAGCAGAGAATGACAAAGGACACAAAAAAGGCCCCCAAACAATAAAAACAGATGCCATAAAGTCCCACATTCAGATTCACAGACTGAACAGCAGGGGATACCTCTAGTTCCTCTCTTAGAGCTTATTTACTCCAAGTTTACAAACAATTCTAATGAGCACAGATAAGCCTCATTTGCAGATAATGGCACATGATGCAAAGCACACTTAAGGGTGGGCATATTACTAGATGTGGGGACATTAACAGCAATATTGAGTGCCCACTAGAAGCAAAGTCAGAAAAAAAATATATTGAGCCATGATAGTAACTCTAAAAATTATCATAGTTTGGAGATATTTCACAATATAAGGTCAATAATACTACAAGCCATGAGAGTTCATCCTACGAATGCCATTTTAGTATAATGAGGCATCATAAGGATATTGAATCATTCATAAAAGGCAAATTACATTGTATACTCTTAACGGAGGAGAGGGAAGGTAGCATTCATTTCAGAAATATTTTTATGCCAAGCTGCATATACTTTTAAATGTATTGGAAATTAAAGGGGTAAGCCTTGGTCATCTGGAAAATTAATAAATGTAATAATTCAGTCTTGGGTTTCTTTTTTTTTTTTTTTTTGAGACGGAGTCTTGCTCTTTCACCCAGGCTGGAGTGCAGTGGCGCGATCTCGGCTCACTGCAAGCTCCGCCTCCCGGGTTCACGCCATTCTCCTGCCTCAGCCTCCCGCATAGCTGGGACTACAGGCGCCTGCCACCTCGCCCGGCTAACTTTTTGTATTTTTAGTAGAGACAGGGTTTCAGTGGCTTAGCCAGGATGGTCTTGATCTCCTGACTTCATGATCCGCCCACCTCGGCCTCCCAAAGTGCTGGGATTACAGGCGTGAGCCATCGCGCCCGGTGGTTTCTTTTTTTTTTTTTTTTTTTGAGACAGAGTCTTGCTCTATCGCCCAGGTGCGAGTGGAGTGGCGTGATCTTGGCTCACTGCAACCTCTGCCTCCTGGGTTTAAGCGATTCTCCTGCTTCAGCTTCCCAGGTAGCTACAATGACAGGCACTCACCATCACGCCCAGCTAATTTTTGTGGTTTTAGTAGGGAAGGGGTTTCACCATGTTTGCCAGGCTCATCTCTCACTCATGATGGCAGGTGACCTGCCCGCCTCAGCCTCCCAAAGTGGTGGGATTACAGGCATAAGCCACCGCACCCAGCCCAGTCTTGGGTTTCTAATCCTTCATTTTCGGACATTTCTTCTAAAATTTTACAGAATTGTATGCTAAAAGAAACAAATTTAATAAAAGCTTTGGAGCCAGACCAGTGTGGGTTTGAATTCTGTCCTTGGCACTTCCTTCCTAGCTGTGTGGCCTTAGGTAAGTGGCATCCCCTGACTCGGCCCTGATTTCCTCATCTGCAAGATGGGAGTAATCATGGGAATAATACCTACATAAGATTGTAATAAAGATTAAATAATATAAACAAAACATCTGACAAGGTGTTTAGTAGATAGAAAATACTCAACGAATGGTAGTTATTATTATAAAAATGCACTTGATTAAGGTTGTCCTGCTACGAAGAGGTGGGAGCTGGACTAGAAGGCAGGTCTCAAGGTCCTCTGTCAAGGGGACATCCCCCCTCACCACACCGTCTGTCTCCTTTAAAATGGCTGACTTTAGTCATCCGGGTACTGTGAGGAGGCTGAGATAACAAAACCTTCAGTCTCAACCTTTTATCTAATTTACTTTTTGGCGTGTGTTAAGCAGGTAAAGTTTTATGAGGTGAAGAGCAAGGGTCTCACCGAATCTGCCCACTGGCTCGGGAGCTCATTCTCTCCTGCATAGGACATCCAGGCCTGGTTCCTATAGGATGAGGGAGGCGTCGGGATGAAGTAGCCGGTGAAGCCAGGTCTGTTGGCAGCTGGGATGGCGAACACCGCTGGCACCGTATTACCTGGCATGGAGGAAATGGAGGAGGGAGGTTAAGAGAGGCTGGTCTGGGGGATCCAGCCACCCAAAAGCCAAATAAAGTCAGTTTCATTGGCTCCCCGGCTGGCTGCTGGATTTGAAAGTCTCATTAAATCAGGTCTGAGCTGAGGGGAGCTTGCTCTGGGCTGTAACATTTGCTGGGGAATTTAGTTGCATTTAAGGTGCAGTGGACCTGGCCATGATGGCTAAGATCCCAGGTGATGTAGCAACAGAGGCAGGTGGGCTGTGGTGGAGGAAACCTGGTCTTCTTTCTTTTCTTTCTCTTTTCTTTTTTTCCTTTCCCTTTCCTTTCCTTCTCTTTCTTTCCTTCTTTCTTTTTCTCTCTTTCTTTCGAGATGGAGTCTTGCTCTCTCGCCCAGGCTGGAGTGCAGCGGTGTGATCTCTGCTCACTGCAAACTCCTCCTCCTGGGTTCACGCCACTCTCCTGCCTCAGCCTCCTGAGTAGCTGGGACTACAAGCGCCTGCCATCGTGCCTGGCTAATTTTTTGTATTTTTAGTAGAGATGGGGTTTCACCGTGGTCTCGATCTCCTGACCTCGTGATCCACCCGCCTCGGCCTCCCAAAGTGTTGGGACTACAGACGTGAGCCACCGCGCCCGGCCACCTGGTCTTCTTTCTTTGTGGACCTCTTCTAGAGCCACTGTGCACAGCTGGGCAGGTGGTGCACTGCTCAAGAGCATCTGGCCTAGAAGCCAAGTGGGGCTCAAGTCTAGCCAGTATTCCCTTTGCCAGGGGTGGAGTCTGTACTCACCTGGGGAAGGAAAGTCTTTTTCTAACTTCACCAAATGCAGCATGCACTAGTAGTGCTCTGGACTTTTCCCTTCTTCTCATCCCCTAAAGAGGGAGTTGTGGGCCCAGCCAGCATCCCGCCCACTAGCCCTGCATCTGCCCAGGCCTGGGGAAGCTAGGGAAGCAGAGGAGGACTCTGGGATTGGCCCTGGCTAGGGGATGAGGGGACAAAGGTCTCCAGGGGTCGGGGGAGCAGCAGACCTCCACCTGCCATGCAGCCCCACTCACCCTCGCAGTCAGAATGAAAGGGCATCATCTGCTGGGACTCAGACCTGGCTTTCTACGGAAGTGATGGTCCAACTCCCTCGTCCCCATCCCAACACCCCTGACCTGCCAGCAAGAGGAAATAACACCTTGGTGGTCAGGTGTTTTCCTCCCAGGAGAATGTGTATTTTTAAAGAGCCAAGAAAAAGAACCAAAAGAAATGGACCTCACTGGTGGAATTTCTAGACACCATGAATGCTTTACTAAGTGCTGGCAACTGAGTGCTTGCAGTTTTAGCCTAAAAGGTATGGTTTGAATAAACTGAGAAACAAATTACGTCATGTACAAACCTCAGTGTTCATTTCAGCATTGTTTGTTATAGGAAAAAACTGGAAACTACCATTATGTCCATCAATAGAGAAAAGTATAAACTGCTTATCACAGAATACCACATGGCAGTTTAAATGAATGAACTAGATCTATATAGTATGTGTATAGCAACCTGGAGAAATTTTTAAAAATACTGTTAAATAAAGTACAAAAAGAAATGTATGCCATGATATCATTTATGTAAATTTCAAATACATTAAACATTAATATATACTGTTATATAAACATACAGGTGTGGCAAAGGATTAAAACCTGTCACTGGAGGCCCGAGGTCACCTTTTGGGAGAAGGGGAATGAAATGGGGGTGGATGGCTGTATCTGGAATGCTTTAAAGATAAAACTAAAAAAATTGAACTGAAGTCTGGCAAAATGTTAACATACATGCTGACTTTAGCATAACTTGGGATTTTGCCCAATTTCAGATCTTTTAAAGAAAGAAAACCAGCAGCTCTTTTAGTTGGGGCTCCTGAAGTTACAAGCAGATCCAGAAATGCAGTGGCTGTGATTCCTGAGGGTGGTAGGTAGAAAGGAGATTGGAATTGGGGATTTGGGGGAGGACAGGGCACAGCAGCAGTGGTGGGGGGCACACTTGCGCTTTTCTCTTGCCCACCTGAGTAATTTAAAGCCGACTGATCCAACTGCGCCACGGACACGGGGCCTCTGGACATCTGCGTGAAGGAGGCGCTGTCGTGCAGCTGGGCCGGCTCGGGCCCCACAGACTCGGACATTCTGGTCTTGCTGCCGATGTCTGAGGTGGATCTAGATGGGGCAGAGGGACTGCGTTAGCACTGTCCCAGACCTCAGATGGCGTCCCGAGCAGGAGGAGTGCGCCCCGTCACCTTTGGGCATGGACAGCTGCCTCCAAGCCTCATGAGGTCCCCAGGACTGGATTTATTCCCAGATAACAAACGGCCTTCTAGGGACACCAGCAGGGCAGGAGGCACCCAGACTTGTAGCAGCTGTCATGGTGGCCTCAGCTGAAATCATTTTTAGACGTTCAAGGTCAGTTCTCCCCTAAGGGTGGCTCTCATGTCTCTGGGTGGTAGAACATTTAATTTCCACATAAAATAAGAAAAACAATTAGCCTCGGGTATTAGCTGGGGATGGTCGACCCAGGGGGTGATGATATCATCAGCAGCCAATGGGAAGGCTCTCTCTGGAGTGCCTGGTTGCTCCCTTCTCACCGACACCAGAAAGGGGACCCGGGACAGCTGGGGAGCCACATTCCCTGTTCCTAACTGGCAGGAAGCACGAAGCCCAAGACTTAGAAGCTCGGGCTGCTCCAGGGAGCAGTGGGCATTCTAACAGAACTTTTTTTTTGGTCCCCAGGCAATCAGAAAATCAAGCCCATTTAACACGTCCTATTTCAACTTAGTGCTCAGAAAGCTGTCTAAGAAGAGGGCAGCTTGGGCTCTGCAGACGTGGGCATCTCCTGGTTTTCCAAAGGGTCCTTCAGCCACAGACCATTTTCCTTCACAAGCATCACTCCTTGCCTGAGGCAGTTTCACAGAGGGACTTCAGGCTTCCCTAAAATTAGCCCAATGGGAAAGAGGCAAAGACAGCTGCAGCAGGTCTGGCCCCCCACAGGGCCACCCTCTGAGCTGAGCAGTGGCTGTCACAGAGCAAATGACAGCCACAGCAAGGGAGAACACGGGAGGCAGAGGTCTGGGTTCCAGCTACCTTCCCTTTCATTATGTTTATTTTTATTTTTTTGAGACAAGGTCTCACTCTGTCACCCAGGCTGGAGTGCAGTGGCACCACCTCGGCTCACTGCAACCTCTGCCTCCTGGGTTCAAGCGATTCTCCCACCTCAGCGTCCCAAGTAGCCGGGATTATAGGTGCATGCCAGTACGCCCACCTAATTTTTGTATTTTTGGTAGAGACGGGGTTTCACCATATTGTCCAGGCTGGTCTCAAACTCCTGGCCTCAAATGATCCACCCGCCTCAGCCTCCCAAAGTGCTGGGATTACAGGCATGAGCCACCGTGCCCAGCCTACGTTCCCTTTCCAAGCCTGTTTCCTCATCTGTACAATGACAGGGGTAGACAAACTCATCTCAAAGGTTCCTTCTTGGTCTAATTTTGAGTTTATATGAAGGGCAGTGCACCCCCCACCCCGATATGTGGCAAGATAGCAAATGGTGTGGAAGGGCCTGGGAGGAGACAGGTGGTTGAAAGAAGAATTAAGAAATTGATGCTGGCCTTCAGCAAACCTCCCACAAATTGCTGGTATAAGGCCCCTCCAATCCAGGACTCTCAGGAGTAACCAAAAAGCCCGTTGCTACTTTCCTAGGAAGGTCCAATGTGGAGGCTGTATGATGTGACCATTCATCAGGGTGGGGTCTCCCTCCCTCCCTGCTTGCTTGTTCCCACAGCCCTGGCTTCCCACACACGCTGTTCCAGGCATCTGCTACTTGTTCAGAAAACCCTTCCTGGGAAAATTTCTGAATTCTGCTCGATAAGCAATTCTGAGACCCCTTTCTGGGGAATCCTGGAGCTTTTGAGATCATCTAGGCCCCTGTGCTCATGTTACAGATAGAGAAACAGGGGCTGGAGGGGCAAGGCCAATTGCTGGGGCTGCACAGCAGGTCAGGGTCTGCTGCTTTCCACCCAGGCTCGGCTGGTGGTGAGGTGACGTCTAAGCCCCTCCGCATTCTAAACCACTGGCAGTAAGAGCAGGGTCCCTCCTATTCCCTCCTATTCCGAGGGAAACTTCTATTTTTCTTCCCCATTCACAAAGCCCAGACCCATGGTTCACAGATAGGATGTGATCTGTATGTTGGGGGAAGCTGGAGTAGGCAGGCCAGGGCAGTGGTCCACGTGTACCCCAGGGCACAGTTCTAGCCTTTTCCAGTGCTCAGGACTTTTGTTCTTGTCCATCCTTATTAAAAACATGTGCTCATTAGATTTTCCTAAAGCAAAGAACATGCTTAACATATGTGTTGCAATTGAGATATCTGACTTCATACGTTTTCAATCTCTCCCTCTTGGAAGTCAAGGGTTGGGGTGGGTGCCCAGACATGCCTGCCCCTCCCTGGCTTCTCAGACACTACCCTTAAATAACCAACGGACTTTTGGTAGCAGCTGTTGTGGTGGCCTGAGCTGGAGTCATTTTTAGATGTTCAAGGTCAGGGTCTGAGGCTTTCCAGGTATGGGGTAGTTGACCTTGGGCTTCTTCAACTGTGGACTCTCAAGAACTTTCTGGTTAAAAAGCACAAAAGCACGGTGATCTGTTCATTCATGGTACTTGGGATGCCACAGGTGCATGGTTGTCTGTACAGGTGACACACCCTGGATGGGGTGGAGCGTGAAGGAAATTTGCTGGTGCTATTGTCCGGTCAGGGTACACAGGACTGACCCTTTTCCAAATATTGCAAACAAAACAAAGAAAGGAATGTGTTACCGCCTGAGAGAAGCGACAGCCACAGGACCAGTCCGGGGAGGTACGGGTGGAGGCGGTGAGCCCATGACCATCTCAGGAAGCTGGGAAAACCTATAAGCCTGTGAAAGAGACAAGCAAAACAGGGAGAGTTGTTAACACACACAGGTTCTTCTTGTTTGAGGAGGAAGCAAACTTCCAAGGGTCAGACTCTGCCTCCTCACTCAGACTTTTTTCCAAGATCTTCCCTCACATGTTTCCAGCCATCTCTCCTACTGCGCCTCCCACCACTCTCACTGGGGCCACTGTACTTACAGGGCCCTCCAACCGTTCTCAGAACACGCCAAGTTCTGTCTCACCTTGGGCTTTTCTTCCACCTGGGTGCCTTCCTCACTGTTCTTCCCAGGGCTCCATGCTTCATTTCATTCATCCAGCCCCAGACTCCCCTAGAGCCCCATTTACCTATTTTTCATCATGGCAACGATCACTCTCTGACATTATATGGTTGCTTGTTTATTTATGATCTGCCACCAACTAGAGTTTAATAAGGGCAAGGGCTTTGTTGTCAGAGATATCCTTATACCTGGAACAGTGCCTGGTATATAACAGGTAATCAATAAATATTAGATGATTAAATGGATGAATCGTTAATTGTGTTTTACTTTCTCTCAAGGGAGAGCAGGTTTAGTGGAGAAAAGCAATGGATTTGGAGTGAGGAGGTATGTGTGAAGGTCCTGATGAACAGACTTCAGGTCCTTCAGCAACTCAGGTGACCTTTCTAGACCTCTTCTGAAATGGGGACAACAATGCTTGCTCAGAGGGCTGCTGAGAAGATCAGGTAAGTCTGTGTGTGTGTGTGTGTGTGTGTGTGTGTGTGTGTGTGTGTGTGTGTGTATGTGTGTCTTTTGCAATCTATAAAGTGCTATTCAAAGATAAAAGACTAGAACTGTCACCAAAAAAGTGAAGACTTTTATCAACATGTGAGGGGATAAAAGCAAAACAGACAGAAACAGGATTAGAAAGAGCCAGGCCACAACCTCCTTTAGCAAGAGAAAATCTAGAAATGTTCTCTGTGAAGACAAAGCTTTACTTGTGCTTCTCATCTGTTTCTTTCTTCAGGTATTCTGCCATCAGATCTCTCAAGGAGGAGGATGACAGGATTTTAAACCTGAAGGTATCAGGACAAAAAACAGCAGCACAGGGGATCCACAAACAGAATTCTTTCAACTGAATGAAGTCTTCTCCCTCCAGCATCATGGCAGACTACATCTTCATAAGGGCCAACCCACTCAATAACAACGAGGTCCAGGATTAAACCTACTTTTTAATGCAGTGTGAAACTGCAAGATGTCAGGGAAATCTCAAGGGACTATTCCCCTACCCCACACCTCAGCAAACTAAAACAAAACCAGGAGCTGAAACCAGAGGTGGAAATACTGAAGGTAAGCAAATATGAATGGCGAAGTGGCCTGGAAAACAAACGCCATCTTGACAGTTGATGAAGAGATCAAGCCTTGGAACAGGATGAGGTGAGGTGGCTGAACCTGAGGCACTCACCTCCAACACAAAAGGAGGCTAGCATTGGTCCCTTCTACAGAGGGAGGATGGATGGCAATGCTCCCAGCTCAGGCAGAAGCAATTGTACATGCTCTTTGGAGAAGAGTATCCCTAAAGCAGTCTCTCAGGATTAGCACAGATTAAGATGAAGCCAAGTGGAGCTCATGATCTAAGACCATGAACACACCAGAAAAGAGAAGTTAAAGGGAGTAGAAAAAACAAACAAGATTTAGACCTTTAAGGACTTTAGAGTTCGGAATTTCCAGACACAAGACAAAAAATAACAATGTAAGAAATGTTTTTAAGAAATAATTGACCAGGCCGGGTGCGGTGGCTCATGCCTGTAATCCCAGCACTTTGGGAGGCCGAGGTGGGCAGATCACAATGTCAGGAGATCAAGACCATCCTGGCTAACACGGTGAAACCCCATCTCTACTAAAAATACAAAAAATTAGCCGGGCATGGTGGCGCGTGCCTGTAATCCCAGCTACTCGGGAGGCTGAGGCAGGAGAATCACTTGAATCTACGCGGCGGGGGTTGCAGTGGGCCGAGATCATGCTACTGCACTCCAGCCTGGGCGACAGAGCAAGACTCCGTCTAAAAATAATAATAATAATAATTGACCAGACAGATACTATTAGAAATGATCCAGCAGATTTGAAAAAGAATAGAACTTTCAGAAGTGAAACATGATTATTAAAATAAAAACATTCAAGGTAGAGGAAGTAAATAATAGATTAATCACAAATAGAGAATTAATAAACTAGAAAATGGAATTGGGGAAATTACTAAGAATGATAGACAATGAGCTGAGAAGATAGAAAATATAAAAGAGAAATACAAGACATGGAGGATGGAATGGGCAGGTCTAACATGCAGCTAACCAAAGTCCCAAAGGAGAGAAGGAGGAAAACAAAGGCAAGGCAGTATTTGAAGCAGCAATGGCTAAGAATTTTCCAGAACTGATAAGTAAATTAATAATCCCAAGTAGGATCAATAAAACACACATCTAGATACATGGTAGTGAAACAATACCAAAGGCAAAGAGATCTTAAAAGCAGCCCAAAAGGCATATCACCTACAAAGGGATGGCAATGACACTAACAAATGGCTTCTCGTTAGCACCCAGCAGACATGGAAAGCAAAGTACTCAGACAGGCGTCAACCTAGAAGTGTGTCAGCAATACTATCTTTCTAGAACAAGAATGAAAGAAAACATCTGCCCAGATCCAGAAGTACTGACTGAATCAATATGGAAAGCTACGTTGCTGTGCTGTACTTCCATTTTTTTTTTTTTTTTGAGCATCAGTAAACAATGTATGCTAAGGCAGCATTCAGGGAGCCAAATCTTCAGCTCCACTACATCCTAAATGCCTTGGAGTGCAGTAACCATGTCTGTCTTATTACAGTAGTCCCCCATTACCAAGCAAAATGTCTTGCACCTAGCCATGTTACCTATTTTCTGAATGAATGCTGAGTGAACAAGGAGTAAGGCAACTCAGGCTGTTATCTTGATTCAGCCATTCACTTTCTCTGGATATGTCATTCAGCCTTTCTGAACCTTGTTTTGGTTTTGTTTTATTTTGCTTTCCTTGTAAAATAAGGCATTGGCCTATCTCACAAGCTTCCAAACGTTTCTCTAGCCATGACACCATTCCAGCAGACCCTAATACACAGACAGATGAAAGCAAGGCTTCTCTGGTTGAAGTTGGGGAGGAGGTGCCCTGGTGAATTTGGCTCTTCACTTACCTGTCTAATAACCCCCGAGGACCTCCTTGAACCCTGAGGTTCTGCAGACAGTTAGCAAATCCTTGTCCTGGAGGTCCTTCCAGCTTTACCCTCCATGATTATCAATAAACCAAGTGAGGCACTTCTTTCCCAAAATAGACAAATGAGATTTACAGCCCCTCTTCTCTCTTCTGGCCTCTCATGCTATTCAGCGGAGGAGATAGACAACCTATTTTTATCTCAGGTTGTTGGAAGGCTTATTCTGTAGTCAGCAGAGTTTCCCAGCCAAGAAAAGGCTTTCTATGCCTGTGGATGTCCTATAGCCGTTCACCAAGAGAACTGATGAAAAATTCTGAACTTCTGACAAGCAGCAAGGGAATTCCCTTCTTGAAGATTTTGCCAGGTACAAAGCAAGATGGCACAGGAGATCAGGCAGACCCTTTTGGGCTGTATCCTCAGGGCCCCAGGACAGCCACGGGAGCCACATAAAACACAGAGGGGGCAGCCTGTGCCACGTGCTCATGGTTGAAGGAATCCTCCCCCAGGGTGTCTTCTACCCACTCCTGTGCACGTTCCCCCTGGTTCTAAGTCCTCTTGTCTTTGCCTTCTAGTTTCCTGTCTTGTGTATTTGGAATCTGGCTCTCTCCTGGCTGCTCTGTGACAGGAATCCATTGGAAGCTATTGCATGAAACTGTTGCCAGGTTCCAAGTTCCCAGTGCCACGACGCTGGCTGTGAGGAACACCTAAGGACCCCGTCTTTTGGGGTCCCTGCCCTCTGGCTAGGAAGGAGATAAAAGACTCAGGACTGAAGGCAGTCAGGTTGCAGGTCTCTGAGGCTGAAGGAGCCTGTGTGTGACTAGAAGAGAGCACTCTTTGAGCTCAGAAGTTTGGTTGTAACATGGAAGGAAGGAAGGAAGGAAGGGAAGGAGGGGAGGGGAGGGAGGGAAGGGAGGGGAGGGAGGAGGGGACCACAGTCTGTTTGAAGTTTCAGTGCTGAGTGTCCCTCGGGAGGGGATGAGGGAAGTGGGTCAGCGCCATACTCTCTAGCATTCCCAGTGGAGAGGGAGCCCCGACGAGCCCCAGTGCATGCTGGTCCCTCCTGTGCATGTGCATTTACCCAGGAGGAGGAATCTGGTAAAGATAAACCTCCAGGGTGGCACTACAGGGGTGACAGGCTGCAGGGGACAGCCTGCGGTTGGAGGGACTGGTAAAGGGGTCCCAAAGGATTTGGGATGCTCAACAGTAATCATAGTCATTTTTCCTCCACAGTTCTTCGAATTTAGGGTCCTTTCCCTGCCCCAGGGAAGGAGGCACAAAAGACTGAGGAGGGCACAAGAGCCAATTCTTTTTTTTTTTTTTTCTTTTTTGAGACAGAGTCTTGCTCTCTTGCACAGGCTGGAGTGCAGTGGTGTGATCTCGGCTCACTGCAACCTCTGCCTCCCAGGTTCAAGCGATTCTCCTGCCTCAGCCTCCCGAGTAGCTGGGATGACAGGTACCCACCACCATGCCTGGCTAATTTTTGTATTTTTAGTAGAGATGGGGTTTCACCATGTTGGCCAGGCTGGTCTCGAACTCCTGACCTTGTGATCCGCCCGACTATTCTTATCAGAGTTTCATATGCGAAAGCTACTAAATTGCAAGAGCCTAGGATTTTGAATATCTAAGTCCTAAAATACTCAGTTTGATGCCATAAACAAGAGATTTCAAAGAAGTGAGGTACATTTACACTGTGGATAGGAAGGAGAGGAGAGCCAGAGAGGAAGCAAGAGGTTAGATGCCAATGGGCCTGGAAAAGGGGCCCTCTGTCCTGTCTCACCCTGGGGGAAGAAGTGGAGGAGAAGACATAAGTCTCATCAAAATCTGGGGAATCTGAAAGACAAGGGACCTGTGTCTGCCTCTAGGAAAGGCCAGGAATCAGCAACAGCACAAAATTCCCCCTCCCTCCACGGGATGCAGGAAAAGAAGAGTACGGTGGTATGGAAGTAGACCAGAAGTGCCTTTAACAGTCCTGTGTGGTGGCAAAGAAGCCACTGGAGAGGGGCAGGTGTGTGTGTGTGTGCACGTGTGCTTGAGCAAGAGAATGATAGAGCAAGGGACAGAGTGAGCTCACCTAAACACACACAAGCATGGAAGGAAGGAAGGGAAGAATCTGGTGAGGGTGTGTTGAGTAGGAGAAAGAGGATACAGCTATGCTCTGCCTGGATGGGCAACCTGAGAAAAGGTGGGAACAAGGGCTTCTCAGGGACACCAGCTGGAGTGGTGAGATGAGGACCAGATACTGCAGCCTTCCCCCTACCCAACATCATGTAGGTCCCCAGAAAATACAGAGGAAGAGCCTGAACTGAGACTGAGCTTCTGGCACGTGGAGATCACAGAAAAATAAAGAGAGTTACTTTTCTTGCCCATCTGAGTTTATGGGCTGAGATAAGGATTCTCCAGCCTTCCTCTCCTGCCTTCCCTCTCTCCCTTCTCATACAGCCTTGCTGTACAAACTGTGGATTTTACTCACTATAAGGATTTTTCGAAGCTTATAAGGGTACTTATTTGCCAGAGATAGGTGACTTACAGGGAAGGATTTCTTAGGGCCGTTCCAAGGCAGAGAGCCCCATTCCCCATCTGGCCCAGATAGATAGAATCATGTCTGCCCAGCTATGATAGAATGGCCTGCCTTCAAGGACTCCTGCGAGCTGGACCATGCACTGTCAACAGTGACTGGCGTAGGTCCTCTCCTTACTGGTGTCCTCACTTCATCAAACCACTAATAGCTTTTGTATAACCAGAGGTGGAAGGAGGCCCAGAATAACTGGCACTGAATCTCTCATGCCCCGGGCCAGATGGGAGTTCAGAATAGATTCAAATTGATTTGGTGAAACACAAGAAATGTAACATTTCTTTCTTTCTTTTTTTTTGAGATGGGATTGTGCTGTGTTGCCCAGGCCAGCCTCGAACTCCTGGGCTCAGGCAATTCTCCAACTTCAGCCTCCTAGTAGCTGGAACTACAGATGTAGAAATGTAACATTTCTTGAATCCAAGTGTTGTGGCCGAATCAAAGTCATAGCTGACATATCTGCATATTTCATCCTTAACAAAGGCTTGGGGGGAGTTGTTTGTTTTTATGAGGAAAGGAGAATAAAAAGACCATAAAATTCCCAATTTTACCCTAACGGAGATGCCTCTCTTACTAGGGGCAATGATAAGAACAGACAAAACTCCAACTAGGTAAGCTGCTGCTGCTGCTTCTTTTCTTCTTTTTTTTTTTTTTTTTTTTTTTTTTTTTTTTTTTTTTAATAGAGACAAGGTCTTGCTCTATTACCCAGCTGGAGTACAGTGGTGTCATCATAGTTCACTGCAACCTTGAACTTCCAGACTCAAGAGATCTCCCAACTCAGCCTCCCAAGTAGCTAGGACTACAGGCCCAGCCAATTATTATTATTTTTTTTTTCGTGGCGACGGGATCTCATTATATTGTTCAGGGCTTGTCTTACATTCCTGGTCTCAAGCGATCCTCCCACCTCAGCCTCCCAAAGTGCTGGGGTTATAGGCATAAGCCACAAAGCCCAGCCTTGGGTAAGCTATCTTATAAGAAGATTATACTCCAAAGTTTGGATATTCAAGTTCTCATCAGAGCCTGGAAGATGTCCCTATAAGTCCCTTTGGCCAGCGGGTAGAAAGAGTGTGGGATTTGAAGTTAGGCAGCTCTAGGTTCTAACTCCAGTTCTGCCATTTACAGCTGCATAAACTTGGGCAAGTTTCTTTACTTCTCCAAGCTTCAGTTTCCTCACTGAGTACTTTGGGATAATAATATTGATCTCAAAGAGTGGTTGTTAGATGAGAAGAGATAATTTCTACATAGCACTTAGCTGTGTCCAGTAGACAATGGGAGCCCAACAGATGCCAACTGTTGCTGTTATTGTTATTACCATTAATTAATTCCATCTGTAAAGAGTCTAGTGGGGAAGATGTGTTAGCCCTGTTGTCTTTTTTGAAATCCCTTTCTCTGTCACCAACAGGAAGGCTGTAGGATGTTTTAATTCTGCTTGGCACAGATCCATTATGACTGCTAGCAAAATTGGATGGGACGTTAGATGTGGAGTCCAATTTCTTCACAGAGTTAACGGGTAAAATATGATCAAGAGTCTCCTGAACTGCAGTGCAGAAATCCCAGGCCACCAGCAGTAACCTTTTCCATGATATAAATGCCATTAGTCTGGCCTAGTGTATTTAAACCACCAGCTTCCAATTATCTTCCGGCAGAGCTAAAAGCGCCTCCTCTTTAGAAGACAGAAAGTAATCATAGTTATCATTCTAAATTGCCACCTTTTCTATGGATTTCCACATTATCATAGCACAAAAGGACTCTGCATAAGCTTGGGTTAAGAATCATCATCATTTCTACTCTGTATTGTTAGCTATTTTCTCCTTTTCTGAAAATACAGACCTCATAGGTTGTTGATAAAGAAGGAAACCTTAATAACAAAAGAACTGCGTTTAATAATGTTCTGGTTCGGCCAGCCGTGATGGCTCACACCTGTAATCTCAGCACTTTGGGAGGCCGAGGTGGGTGGATCACCTGAGGTCAGGAGTTCGAGACCAGCCTGGCCAACGTGGTGAAACCTCCTCTCTACTAAAAATACAAAAAAAAAAAAAAAAAGCTGGGTGTGGTGGCACACATCTGTAGTCCCAGCTACTCGGGAGGCCGAGGCACGAGAATTGCTTGAACCTGAGAGGCAGAGGTTGCAGTGAGCCAAGATTGTGCCACTGCACTTGCACTCCAGCCTGGGTGACAGAGAGAGACTCAGTCTCAGAAAAGAAAAGAAAAGAAAAAGTTCTGGTTTCACGACCCATCTCTCTGTTGTGTTATTTCACAGTCCTTTTCCACTGTAGGTGGCTTCATTTATAAAATATATATAATGCTGATGTTTTTGTCCTTCTTGCCACAAACACTAAGCCCCAATTATAATAAGCAGAACCATTTAAGTTTTCATCATATGACCCACAATGGATTTTTTTTTTTTTAGATGGTTTTACAAAATTGAGATATGATGGCTATGGGCCATCTCATCTTCTTACCTGTTGGAAGACTTGATCTGGCTGTCTAGGCCTTTCTCTCTGAAACCCAGAACTCATCCCAGACTCCTAGAATCTGGCATTTATACATGCACAAGGCATTGTCTCTTACAGTCTATGGTTTATAAAACTATGTCTTTTTAAAAATATATATTTTAGATGCTATGGTGATGAATGAAATGCAAACTAATTAAAATTGTGATTTAAATCACAAAAACTTATAACTTCTCAGTTTTTGTGTTACAAAGATCAAGTGTAAATTACAGAAGCTTTCAGTCATTGGATGCTTTTTCAAATATGGAAATATAATTGCTACTTAATAATCACAATGAATATTCTTTTTTTTTTTTTTTTTTAACTGTGTCAGCCAGGCTGAAGTACAGTCTCACAATCTTGGCTCACTGCAACTTCTGCCTCCTGGGCTCAGGCAATCCTCCCACCTCAGCCTCCCAAATAGTTAGGACTACAGGCGCATGCCACCACACCTGGCTAATTTTTGTTTAGATGGGGTTTCACCACGTTGCCCAGACTGGTTTCGAACTCTTGAGCTCAAGCTATCGGCCCACCTCGGCCTCCCAAAGTGCTGGGATTATAGGCATGAGCCACCATGCCCAACCCATGATTAATATTTTTATAGCATTTACTACGTACCAAGCATTCTTATAGTACCTTACATACACCAACTCATTTAATCTTTACAAGTCTAGGAAGTAGCTTATTTTTCTTATTTGTAAAGAATTTAAATAATTTCCCCAAGTTACAAAGCCAGGAAGTGGCTGTCAACCTAAATAACAGACTTTTTTTTTTTTTTTTGGTCTCTAAAAATAATGATGTTTATTTGGGAATGGTTATTGCAATGGGAATATCCATGCCATAGTAAACTGTGTTCAGGGAGGTAAAGGAAGACAAAAGTTTTTAAAGGAAAAAGAGGGAGGATTGCATAATTGTTTTGAAATAATTATTCTTGGCTGCAAAAATCAATGACAAGTGTGGTACTTGTCCAAGCCTGGACAGGCAGTTGCTGGGCAGATGTCCTAGCACAAGTTTTTTTTGTGTGTTACGTTGCAATGGCCTTTGTGCAAGATTGTGATTTTTGCAGTCTTTTGTGATAGTTCTTGTTATTAGGCATTTATGCATGAAACTCTCCCTTCCTGGCCTTCCCTGGCTCTATTTGCCAGGCTTTCAAAATTTTTCATTTAATTTTATTTAACACAAGTGATTCCATTCTGATTCTGTCAACTTTCATCTGGTAGACCTGAGATTTAAAGTCGAGCCACCTGGCTCAAAACCTGTGCGCTTAAACCACCAGGCCACACAACCCCTTAGCATGTGGCTCTGAGATGCCTTTTGATATTTAAAATGGGTCTCAGGCTTGAAAGTATAGGAAACCACCAGTGCGTGAAGAATATGGTCAGCCATTTATAGGAGGGATAGTAGAAAAGGCAATTCATTCTAAAATACATTATGGCTGGAGAGAAGGGACTGTCACATGCATTGCCCGCAGGAGTCAAAAGCTTAGGCTTTGGATCATGGGTGGAAGATGGGATGGTGGGATGAGGGCCTGGCATAGTTCATCTCCAGATCCCAAAGCTTTTATCTGTAGAAGCCCCTGCTCTGAGTCTCCTGTTGGAACTCACTGGGCAGACTGACCAGATGATGGCAGGTGGGTGGGATGAATGACTTACCGGCCGGGGCAGACTGTACTGATACATTTCTGGGCGGTAGGTCGGCACCCACTGCACCCCGGCCCTGGGCCGCGTCATGGTCCCCGGAGCGCTGGTCACCACCTCCGAATAGGGCAGGTGCTGGGCTGAGCCGTAGGCTTCTTGGTGCCGGCTCTGGCCTGCGTGGCCCGCGGATGCCAGGCTGAAGGCCTCCTCCAGAAGCATGTGCATCTGCTGCCTGACCTCGTCGATGGATGGCTGGGAGCTCAGCGTGGAGGTCTCCGAGTGGCCTTTCACCTGCCGAGACCTGGAATAGCCCCGGGGCTCATGAACTCTGTCAATGTTGGTTTCCTCTATGATTTCAGGCTCAGTCTGTGGGAGGAAACAAAGCCCACTGACGTGTTAATTAACTTTCCTTCCCATGAAGGTGCTCTGTAATTTACTCTAAAACATTCACTTGGACAGGTGCTAGGATGCATCTGTGCTAATTTAAATTATATCCTACGTGCCCTATCTAGGAATTCACACTACTGGGGTAGTCAGCCAGCACTCTATCAGGAAGGCCACACTCTGGCTATCGGTGTGCACTTCAGTTGCCCATAGATTGACCAACGCTGCAGGCTCTGCCTGTTAGTGTAACAGACTCAAGAAATGGCTTTCACTGATGACATTAATGGTACCTTCTAAAATCTTTTAGAGACATTCCCCACCCCTATGCCTTAGGGTATAAGACCCTGGAATGTCTTGTAATCTACACCCGGAGGGGTAGCATTCTAGATTCACTACCTAAATGGTCCTGTGTCCAGCCTTTGGTTAAGGAAGTGCTGGTTGCCTGATGCTACTTATCAGAGAGAATAACAAAATCCTGCTTCTAGATCACAGATCTTAAAGCGTGGTACGCAATCAGAAGCTCTGGGGGCGAGGCCCAGCCATCTGTGCTTTAACAAGCCCTCCAGGAGATTCTGATGCCCGTTCAAGTTTGAAATCTGATCTAGAACGTTCTCCTGCCTTTCTTCACTGAACTTTTCATTCAGTGAGCAGCTTCAGTACCAGGGTGGGCAGACAGCTGGAACTTCATAAGCTTCCAGAACAGGCTGCATGGACGGTCTCGTGCTTGCCTGCTAATGAATGCTTGCTTCATAAGTGTCTGCTTTCTTTCTTGTCTGCCATCATTAGGTGGGGATGCCTGTAGGGGTTTATTCCACCAGTCTGGACCTGCATGAATCTCAAGGTGCAAGAACACAAAAGGGAAGAGATAGGGACTGCCAAGGCGATACGGGGAGGCTGCTGCCTTGTGGCGGATGCCATAGCAATAGCTAGACCCCATAAAGGTGCACAGAGAAGATAAAAGACATTCCAACCAGCAGAGTTACTTTAACTTTTTGGTATTTCCGTTTCCTCATCTGTAAAATGAGGATAATACTGCCTCAAAGGCTTTTATAAGGATTAAATAAAGGTACATCTAAAGATTTTAGAATAGTAGCACATGGTAAAAACAATACTAGTTGCTGTTATCATAATCATCATTATTATTCATTCAACCACACATATTTCCATGTAATTACTATGTATAAAGCACCTTGATGTATAAAATAAGCACAGCAAGTAAATGTCATGAGGGAATTCACTCAAAATGGGGAGTCCTTCCCTCCTTAAATATTACACACGAAGGTCATAACTACGTTATACTTCATTTTAAAAAGTATATTTACCTTTTTAGTATTAAATACATGCTCATTAGCGAAGAAAGTGAAAATATAGAAAGCACAAAAAAATTACACATTTCTTGTCATCTTATCTCTTAGAGTTAGGACTTGGCTAAAGTTCAAGATGAAAAGCGAGGTTTTCTATCAGCCTCTAAGTCTAGATTTATCAAAAAACATCTACAGTAATTAATTTAAAATACTGTACTATTTTTATACTAATAAGAGCAAGGATAGATTCTGGAGTAGAATGTAAGGTTACCTTTGTGATCATAAACAAGAACTCAAAGACATTTCATGCCTGGGTGCACAGCCCCCCAAACTCCTGGGCTGGGGAACACATTGGGGCTCTTCTGCTCTTAGAAGCTCTTAAGAGAAAAGCTTAAAGTCACTGAGTGGGAAACGTGCTCCCTGAAAGCCAGCAGATCTGCCTGTTGAGACGTGGTTTTGCCTGGCGATACCTTCTACAACAGCGAATGCAACTCTTGAAAGTTATGTTCTTCATGATGCATAGAACATTCAGAACTGAATTTCAGAGCCTGAAGGGACTTTAGGAGATCATTAAACTCAAGCCCCATTTTACATATGGGGAGGTGACTTATCTAAAGTTACTCAGAGGCAGGCAAGGGCAGAGCCTTCTGCTCCCAGCTCCTGACCCATGCACATCCTGCAGCACGGCACTGCCTCTCATGTGAATGTCCTGTTCGTGCTGGTTGCTAGCCACACAAGGCCCTTCCTCCCTACATCCAGAGTCTCCTAAACTGCTCCCAGGTGGGAGATTAACAGCACAGGGGTGAGCTGAGGTACGATTTCCCCACCCCTGAGCTGTGCTGTGCATTTCCAGACATACTGGTAGATATATTACCACACGAATTTATGGTTGTGCCTTAGGGCAAAAGCATACTCCTTAGCAACATCTCCCTATTCCCACTGCGGGTGAGTTCTCTGAGTAAGGTTGGTAGGGGAGTGCTAGGCCACCGCACATATATGTGTGATATATATATATATATATATATATATATATATATATATACACACACACACACAAACACACACACAAGTGCTACCTTTGCTGGGAAGGTGGAGACTTTTTCTCCAGGCTCCCACTGCCACCTACCCCATGACCCCCAAATGAAGATCAGCCTCTGCTTCCCCCACAGGGTTTCCATTCTGCATGGGGAGTTCCCTTTAATTGGAAGGTCCAAGTATGCTCTCAACAGGCTTGATCCGGCCACCAATCATCTCTCAATAGCTACAGATAGAACCAAGACTAGCTCTCATTATACCTGGGCTTCCTCTCATCACATTTGGATTTGCTTACTTAAAGTGTGACTTCCCCAAGACTGGATACTCCCTGAACCTGTCAGACCCCTGAGCCCAAGCCAAGCCATCGCATCCCCTGTGACTTGCACGTATACATCCAGATGGCCTGAAGTAACTGAAGATCCACAAAAGAAGTAAAAATAGCCTTAACTGATGACATTCCACCATTGTGATTTGTTTCTGCCCCACCCTAACTGATCAATGTAATCTCGCCCACCCTTAAGAAGGTGCTTTGTAATTTCCCCCACCCTTAAGAAGGTTCTTTGTAATTCTCCCTACCCCGAGAATGTACTTTGCGAGATCCACCTCCTGCCCCCAAAACATTGCTCCTAACTCCACAGCCTATCCCAAAACCTATAAGAACTAATGATAATCCATCTCCCTTCGCTGACTCTCTTTTCAGACTCAGCGCGCCTGCACCCAGGTGAAATAAACAGCCATGTTGCTCACACAAAGCCTGTTTGGTGGTCTCTTCACACGGACGTGCATGAAATTTGGTGCCGTGACTCGGATCGGGGGACCTCCCTTGGGAGATCAATCCCCCGTCCTCCTGCTCTTTGCTCCATGAAAAAGATCCACCTACGACCTCAGGTCCTCAGACCCACCAGCCCAAGAAACATCTCACCAATTTTAAATCAGGTAAGCGGCCTCTTCTTACTCTCTTCTCCAACCTCTCTCACTATCCCTCAACCACTTTCTCCTTTCCACTCTTCAATCTCTCCTTTCTCTTAATTTCCATTCCTTTCATTTTCTGGTAGAGACAAAGGAGACACGTTTTATCTGTGGACCCAAAACTCCGGCACCGGTCACGGACTGGGAAGGCAGCCTTCCCTTGGTGTTTAATCATTGCAGGGACGCCTCTCTGGTTATTCACTCACGTTTCAGAGGTGTCAGACCACGCAGGGACACCTGCCTTCGTCCTTCACCCTTAGCAGCAAGTCCCACTTTTCTAAGGAAGGGGCAAGTACCCCAACCCCTTCTCTCCTTGTCTCTACCCCTTCTCTGCTTTCCTGGGGCAGGGGCAAGTACCCCTCAACCCCTTCTCCTTCACCCTTAGCGGCAAGTCCCGCTTTCCTAGGGCAGGGGCAAGTACCCCTCAACCCCTTCTCCTTCACCCTTAAGCGGCAAGTCCCGCTTTTCTAAGGGGCAAGAACCCCCAATCGCTTATTTCCGCACCCAGACCTCTTATCTCTGCACCCCGATCCCTTATTTCCACGCCCCAACCTCTTATATCTCTGTGCCCCAATCCCTTATTTCTGTGCCCCAATCCCTTCTCTGCTTTTCTGGAAGGCAAGAACCCCCCATCCCTTCTCCGTGTCCCTACTCTTTTCTCTAGGCTTGCCTCCTTCACTATGGGCAAGCTTCCACCTTCCATTTCTCCTTCTTCTCCCTTAGCCTGTGTTCTTAAGAACTTAAAACCTCTTCAACTCTTACCTGACCTAAAATCTAAGCATCTCATTTTCTTCTGCAATGCTGCTTGACCCCAATACAAACTCGACAGTAGTTCCAAATAGCTGGAAAATGGCACTTTCAATTTTTCCATCCTACAAGATCTAAATAATTCTTGTCGTAAAATAGGCAAACAGTCTGAGGTGCCTGACGTCCAGGCATTCTTTTACACATCAGTCCCTTTCTAGTCTCTGTGCCCAATGCAACTCGTCCCAAATCTTCCTTCTTTCCCTCCTGCCTGTCCCCTCAGTCCCAACCCCAAGCATTGCTGAGTCTAATCTTCCTTTTCTACAGACCCATCTGACCTCTCCCCTCCTCGCCAGGCCGAGCTAGGTCCCAATTCTTCCTCAGCCTCCGCTCCTCTACCCTATAATCCTTATATCACCTCCCCTCCTCACACCTGGTCTGGCTTACAGCTTTGTTCCGTGAGTAGCCCGCCCCCACCTGCCCAGCAATTTATTCTTAAAAAGGTGGCTGGAGCTAAAGGCATAGTCAAGGTTTACGCTCCTTTTTCTTTATCCCAAATCAGATAGCGTTTAGGCTCTTTTTTATCAAATATAAAAATCCAGCCCAGTTCATGGCTTGTTTGGCAGCAACCCTGAGACGCTTTACAGCCGTAGACCCTAAAAGGTCAAAAGGCCGTCTTATTCTCAATATACATTTTATTACCCAATCTGCTCCCGACATTAAATAAAACTCCAAAAATTAGAATCTGGTCCTCAAAGCCCACAACAAGACTTAATTAACCTCACCTTCAAGGTGTACCATAATAGAAAAAAGTTGCAATTCCTTGCCTCCACTGTGAGACAAACCCTAGCCACATCTCCAGCACACAAGAACTTCCAAATGCCTGAACCGCAGCAGCCAAGGGTTCCTCCAGAGCCTCCTCCCCCAGGAACTTGCAACACGTGCCAGAAATCTGGCCACTGGGCCAAGGAATGCCCGCAGCCCGGGATTCCTCCTAAGCCGTGTCCCATCTATGCAGTACCCCACTGGAAATCGGACTGTTCAACTCACCTGGCAGCCATTCCCAGAGCCCCTGGAACTCTGGCCCAAGGCTCTCTGACTGACTCCTTCCCAGATCTTCTCGGCTTAGCGGCTGAAGACTGACACTGCCCGATCGCCTTGGAAGCCCCCTAAACCATCACAGACACCGAGCTTCAGGTAACTCACAGTGGGAGGTAAGCCCGTCCCCTTCTTAATCAATATGGAGGCTACCCACTCCACATTACCTTCTTTTCAAGGGCCTGTTTCCCTTGCCTCCGTAACTGTTGTGAGTATTGACAGCCAGGCTTCTAAACCTTTTAAAACTCCCCAACTCTGGTGCCAACTTAGACAATACTCTTTTAAGCACTCCTTTTTAGTTATCCCCACCTGCCCAGTTCCCTTATTAGGCCGAGACACTTTAACTAAATTATCTGCTTCCCTGACTATTCCTGGACTACAGCCACATCTCATTGCCACCCTTCTCCCTAACTCCAAGCCTCCTTCGCATCTTCCTCTCATATTCCCCCACCTTAACCCACAAGTATAAAATACTTCTACTCCCTCCTTGGCGACCGATCATGCACCCCTTACCATCTCATTAAAACCTAATCACCCTTATCCCGCTCAATGCCAATATCCCATCCCACAGCACACTTTGAAAGGATTAAAGCCTGTTATCACTCACCTACTACAGCATAGGCTTCTAAAACCTATAAACTCCCCTTAAAATTCCCCCATTTTACCTGTCCAAAAACCAGACAAAGCTTACAAGTTAGTTCAGAATCTGCACCTCATCAACCAAATTGTTTTGCCTATCCACCCCGTGATGCCAAACCCATATACTCTCCTATCCTCAATACCTCCCTTTACTACCCATTATTCTGTTCTGGATCTCAAACATGCTTTTTTTTTTTTACTATTCCTTTGCATCCTTCCTCCCAGCCTCTCTTCGCTTTCACTTAGACTGACTCTGACACTCACTAGGCTCAGCAAATTACCTAGGCTGTACTGCCGCAAAGCTTCACAGACAGCCCCCATTACTTCAGTCAAGCCCAGATTTCTTCCTTATCTGTTACCTATCTCAGCATAATTCTCATAAAAACACACGTGCTCTCCCTGCTGGTCGTATCCGATTAATCTCCCAAACCTCAATCCCTTACAAAACAACATCTCCTTTCCTTCCTAGGCATGGTTAGTGCAGTCTGAATTCTTACACAAGAGCCAGGACCGCACCCTGTAGCCTTTCTGCCCAAACAACCTGACCTTACTGTTTTAGCCTAGCCCTCAGGTCTTCGTGCAGCGGCTGCCGCTGCTTTAATACTTTTAGAGGCCCTAAAAATCACAAACTATTCTCAACTCACTCTCTACATTGCTCACAACTTCCAAAATCTATTTTTTTCCTCATACCTGATGCATATACTTTCTGCTCCCTGGTTCCTTCAGCTGTACTCACTCTTCGTTAAGTCCCACAATTACCATTCTTCCTGGCCCGGACTTCAATCTGGCCTCCCACATTATTCCTGATACCACACCTGACCCCCATGACTGTATCTCTCTGATCCACCTGACATTCATCTGCTATTCTACTACTCCTCAGGGATTATTCAGGCCCCCTCCCTTCCCTACACATCAAGCTTGAAGATTTTCCACCACTCAGGACTGGCAAATTAGCTTTACTCAACATGCCTCGAGTCAGATAACTAAAATACCTCTTAGTCTAAGTAGACACTTTCGCTAAATAGGTACAGGCCTTTCCTACAGGGTCTGAGAAGGCCACTGCAGTCATTTCTTCCCTTCTGTCAGACATAATTCCTCAGTTTAGCCTTCCCACCTCTATACAGTCTGATAACAGACCAGCCTTTATTAGTCAAATCAGCCAAGCAGTTTTTCAGGCTCTTAGTATTCAGCGAAACGTTTATATCTCTTACAGTCCTCAGTCTTCAGGAAAAGTAGAACGGACTAAAGGTCTTTTAAAAACACACCTCACCAAGCTCAGCCACCAACTTAAAAAGGACTAGACAATACTTTTACCACTTTCGCTTCTCAGAATTCAGTCCTGTCCTGAGAATGCTACAAGGTACAGCCCATTTGAGCCCTTTTTATTAGGCCCCAGTCTCATCCCAGACACCGGACCAACTTAGACTGTGCCCCCAAAAAACCTGTCATCCCTACTATTTTCTTTCTAGTCATACTCCTATTCTGTGTTCTCAACTACTCATACATGCCCTGCTCTTGTTTACACTGCCGGTTTACACTGTTTCTCCAAGCCATCACAGCTGATATCTCCTCGTGCTATCCCCAAACTGCCACTCTTAACTCTTGAAGTAAATAAATAATCTTTGCTGGTAGGACTATGCTGAATCTCGTTAGGCACTCTCTAATCCGATGTCCTAGGTCCTCCCAATTCTTAGACCTTTTATACCTGTTTTTCTCCTTCTCTTATTCCATTTAGTTTTTCAATTCACACGAAACCGTATCCAGGCCATCACCAATAATTCTACACGGCAAATGTTTCTTCTAACAACCCCATAATATCACCCCTTACCACAAAATCTTCCTTCAGCTTAATCTCTCCCACTCCAGGTTCCCACACCGCCCCTAATCCCGCTTGAAGCAGCCCTGAGAAACATCGCCCATTCTCTCTCCATACCGCCTCCAAAAATTTTCACCGCCCCAAGACTTCAACACTATTTTATTTTTCTTATTAATGTAAGAAGGCAAGAATGTCAGGCCCTGAGCCCAAGCCAAGCCATCGCA
This sequence comes from Symphalangus syndactylus, assembly GCF_028878055.3. Classification (NCBI taxonomy): domain Eukaryota; kingdom Metazoa; phylum Chordata; class Mammalia; order Primates; family Hylobatidae; genus Symphalangus; species Symphalangus syndactylus. Next base: position 22,652,672 of record NC_072428.2, read on the forward strand.
TCCCCTGTGACTTGCACATATACATCCAGATGGCCTGAAGTAACTGAAGATCCACAAAAGAAGTAAAAATAGCCTTAACTGATGACATGCCACCATTGTGATTTGTTTCTGCCCCACCCTAACTGACCAATGTACTTTGTAATCTCCCCCACCCTTAAGAAGGTTCTTTGTAATTCTCCCCCACCCTTAAGAAGGTTCTTTGTAATTCTCCCTATCCCGGAGAATGTACTTTGTGAGATCCACCCCCTGCCCCCAAAACATTGCTCCTAACTCCACAGCCTATCCCAAAACCTATAAGAACAAATGATAATCCATCTCCCTTCGCTGACTCTCTTTTCGGACTCAGCCCACCTGCAGCCAGGTGAAATAAACAGCCATGTTGCTCACAGAAAGCCTATTTAGTGGTCTCTTCACACGGACGCAGATGAAAAAATCCATTTCGCCTCTGTTTCTCAGAGGCCTAGCACAGGCACTTGGCATTCAATCAAGCCTTGTGAACTTAAACTGAAATAAATTCTGTCCACTTCCCCTTGTTAGATAGCTATAAGTTCTAAATTTCTTTTCAAAGAATCAGTATGTCAGTATGTTCAATTCTTTGCCTTCTACTTTTAAACTTAACTTCCTCATAAAGAAACCTTTCTTGATTACCTGCTCCACCCTGACTCATTCCAATTACCTGCTCCACCCTGACTCATTCCGATTACCTGCTCCACCCTGACCCATTCCAATTACCTGCTCTGTCATAACCATTTTTCCCCCCAAACCACTCACCCCTTCAGTCTCTTTAAATTAGCCAATAGGAATTAGTTTAGCCTGTGCGGTCTAACCTTAGCCAACAGGGGAAGGACACAGCAGCAGGGACCACATGTGTCAGGGATAAGAACGCCTTCCCCTCCCTTATCCAAGTGTGCGCTCACCATTGCTCCATCTGTAAGGGTGCATCCTTCTATGGAAGTAACTTGCCTTGCTGAGAATTAAAAGGAAAATTTTATATTCAAGTGCTATTTCTTTTTTTTTTTTTTTTTTTTTTTTGAGACGGAGTCTTGCTGTGTCACCCAGGCTGGAGTGCAGTGGCGCGATCTCGGCTCACTGCAAGCTCCACCTCCCGGGTTCAGGCCATTCTCCTGCCTCAGCCTCCCGAGGAGCTGGGACTACAGGCGCCCGCCAACACGCCCGGCTAATTTTTTGTATTTTTACTAGAGACAGGGTTTCACCGTGTTAGCCAGGATGGTCTCGATCTCCTGACCTCGTGATCCGCCCGCCTCAGCCTCCCAAAGTGCTGGGATTACAGGCTTGAGCCACCGCGCCCGGCTCAAGTGCTATTTCTTTTGCGGCACCGAAACTTTATAACACCCTTGAGGTGGAAGTTGAGGTTAAGATAAAAGGCCCACTTTCCCTAACACATTTCTTCCAATGCTAATGAGTTGCATGACGATAAGAAGTCGCAGGAACCCCTAAGCCTCATGCTCCTCATTTGTAAAATGGGAGAGTTGAACTACGGTCTGACATTTATGTTTCTTGGACACTACTTGCTCTAGGAGATGCCATACTCCTCCTATCATCATCATCTTTGGGGGAATCTGACATCTACTTATGAAGGGAAACAACCCCTGCACCTCCCTCCCCCACTAAAACATATTGAGTAATGATAAGTTTGTCCTTTTGCTTAACAGACAATTATTGGTTTCAACCCTGTACTAGGCCCTGGGTTGGGGGTGATGGATACAATAATTAATAAGATAGTGACCCAGCCCTCAAGGAGCTCCTGGTCAATGGCAGGAAGCAAATAATTAACAACACAATAGCAGCTAATATTTATTAACAGCTTACATGCCAAGCACTGTTTTAAGTACTTTATACATATCGGCTCTTTTCGTCCTTATAAGAACTTATGAAGTAACAACTACGAATATTCTCACTTTACAGAAGAGGATTTTAAGGCATTGAAAGACAAATGTGTTGCCCATAATTAGTAGCGCTAAGATTTGAACACAGAAAGTTTGATTCCGTCACCTAAGCTCTTACCCACCGTATATAAACAGATCCATTACCATACTATAGTTGTGGGCTCTGACAGAGTCAAACAAATTTCTGTGACCAGAAAAGAAGATAAAATACTTATTGTGATAATCTACCTTGTAGATTACTATAAGGATGAAAAGCATCAATGTATAAATACAAAGCACTCACAGTATCCGGCACATCAGCATTTGTTTAATAAACGTTAGCTGCAATTATTATTGTTGCTGTTATCTGTCTCCTTCCATAGACTGGGAACTCCTTCAGGGTTGGGTCAGTGTCTTATTAATCATTGCATTCACAGCCCCCAATCTGGGACCTTGCCCAGAGGTGAAGCTGTAATCGTCTGTTCAGCGAACAAATATAGTAGGTGCTCAAATTGACTCGAGGACCTGTGGTGTGCCAGCTCTGTGCTGGCTTTTCCACGTGGGTTTCCTCACTCAGCCTCTCGGAGCTCTGCGGTTGTGTCCATTTTCAGATACGAGATATCACATCTACTGGCTGAACTTGCCCTAAACCCTTCTCCCTCACTGGCACATTTCTGAAAATGCCTTTTGCTTTTATTTGACAAAAGAGGGGAGACAGGAACAAAGACAAACCTCCCAGTGTTGGCTGACAGTTGGCTTGGGTTGGGGCCGTATCTGGGACAGAGAATATATTTTTAAACCTCTTTAACTTGGAATGGACCGTACTTGCTTCTCTGACTTCCTATTCTTGAAAAGCTCTGAGAAACTCATTTTTTTCAAAAAGCTATTTTTATAAATTAATCAAGATATACTTCAATAAAAATCCCAAAAATATTCATCAAGGAATGTCTGTTCATGGCAGGAAATTAGAAAACACAGATAAGCAAAAGGAAGAAAATTAAAATCTACTCTAATCCGATCACCAGAAATAACTACTGTTAACATTTTGACCTCGTGCACATCCTTCCAGATGTTTTCTATGCATATGAAATAGGATGAGGATTGTGAATGCTAAAGCACTGCCAACGCCCTCCCCACCGCCCCAGGCCACTACAGAGAGTGTGGGCTTGACCCAGGTCAGTTTCTCCCTCTTCCACTTCCAAGGAGAGCCCACACTTTGCCACATAGATTGTGTGCGTGATGGAGACAAGGAAGTGGGGATGGGCAATGAGAGGCAGAAGAGGTGTGGCTGCAGAATTTTATAGTGAGATTTTCAGGAGAGGTGCAGAAGCAGGTGTGGCATGTGAATGGGAGAGGAATTAAGGGAATTTAGAAAGTTTTACTGAGTATGATGTATCTGCCTTCTCACATATAAAAATATAAGTAAAGGAGTAGAGGTATTTTAAAATTACTTTTGTTGGCAGAGCTCTTTTTGACTTAGATACTCTCTCAGACTGAGCTGTTTGGGTCATGATTTTATAAACAGAATACATACACACATATACGTATATATGTAGGCATATATATATTTTATATATATGTAAACACACACATATATGCAGGCATATATATATATATATACAGGCATATATATATATGCACATATATATATACAGGCATATATATATGCACATATATATAAGGTTTTTAAAAATGACATTACAATATTTTGAAACCTTTTTAATTCAACAATATTATAAGTAAGTATCTCCATCAATAAATAAATGTATTTATAGAGAATAAGGATTTCATAGCATTCTAATAAATGGAGTTTTTAGGCTACCATATATTTAACAGTCCACTATTTTAAGTGTTTTCCTAAGATCTTACTATATGAACAAAGCTGGAATAAGTATCCTTGTGTTTAGAACTTTGCATATATGGCTGGACACGGTGGCTCATGCCTGTAATCCCAGCACTTTGGGAGGCCAAGGCGGGTGGATCATTTGAGGTCAGGAGTTCGAGACCCACCTGGGCAACATGGTGAAATGCCGCCTCTACTAAAAATACAAAAATTAGCCAGGCGAGGTAGCGCGCGCCTGTAATCCCAGCTACTCTGGAGGCTGAGGCAGGAGAATCGCTTGGGCCGGGGAGGCGGAGGTTGCAGTGAGCCAAGATCGCACCACTGCATTCCAGCCTGGGTGACAGAGCGAGACTCCATCTCAAAAATAATAATAATAAAAAAAGAACTTTGCATATAATCATGAGTTTATCCTTAGGTTAAATTTCTAGAAGGAGAATTACCAGGTGAGAGGATATACACGTGATTATAGTTTTGGAGAGTTACGGTATATCAGAACTCAGCAGCAAAGGCCACAGTATTTAGAAGAGATTTAAGCCATTCCTCTTCCACACATGGGCCCCTGGTCTTGTGCTTCATGGTGGCCACTGGATACAGCAAGCACCGGCAATTCTTTTAATGTTGTTTTAAAATGAGTGAACCAGTCCAACACATCTAGGATAGTGCACACAGTGGCTAAGTACCCACATGACTTCATCCTCTCTTTGAAACACCATGAGAACAAACTTGAAGGAAATTATAGTCCTGCTGGGAAGCCCAAGTATCTTCTTCCTAAAAAATATTCCAAAACAATTTAGTCCTGGGGCACATTCTGTACCTTTAAGTCTTATTCAAAATTAAAACTACTATCTTATCAGACAACTAATGGAAAGACAAGCTACCAACCACAAAAAAAAAATTAGGATTTGTATCCACAATATATAAATAGTTCCTACAAATGAATAACAAAAAGACAAGCAATTCAATTTAGAAATTGGGTGAAAGGCTTGAAAAGATACCTCAATGAAAGAAGACACAAAAATGTCCAATAAACACATGGAAAGATGATCAACATCATTAGTAATAAGGAAATTATATCATTTCATATTCAGTGGAATGGCTAAAATGAGAAAGATTAATAACAACAAATGTTGGTGAGGTTGAAGACTAGAATTAGAACTGTTATACTGCTAGTGGGAGGGGCAACAGTGCAAAAACTTTGTAAATTTGACTACAATTTCTTAAATATATACCTAGCCTATGACCCAGACATTCCACTCCTACATATTTATCCAAAATAAATGAAAACACTTCTTAAGAAAACACATGAAAATGTTTATGGCAGTCTTTTTTTTTTCATACTAGCTTCAAACTGGAAGCAATCCAAATGTCCAACAATAGGACAATGGATAAATAAATAGTATTATATTTATATAACGGAATAGTACCCAGTATAAAAGAGAATAAAATACTCATACATACAATAACATAGATGAATCTTGAGTGAAAGAAGTCAGACACAAAAGAGTACATACTGAATAAATCCATTTATATGAAGTTCAAGAACAGGCAAAACTATAGTGGTTTATATCAGACAAGTGGTTGCCTATGGATGAGCTGAATATTGACTGAAAAAAAAAAGGGAGGGAGTTTTCTGGGAGTGATGAAAACATTTGATATCTTCATTGGCCTGGTGGTTCTAAGGGTATACACATTTGTCAAAGCTCATCATATTGTATACTAACAACCTGTACATTTTTACCATATTCCAATTTTCCCATACTAAAAGAAACAAAACGGATTGACATAGCTAGCTTGATGGGGATGGTCAGGGAAAGCTTCTCTGAGGAGGTGCCATGTTTTCAGACCTGAAGGAGGAGAAGAGGTTGCCCACGTGATGGTTGTAGGAAAGCCCAGAGGTGAGAGAGTTGGTAGTGCTTGAGAAAAAGAAAGGACTGTTACAGAATGAACTGTGTCCCCCACAAAATTTTTATGTTGAAGTCCTAACTCCCAGCATCTCAGAATGGGACTGTATTTGGAGATGGGGCCTTCACAGAGGTAATTAAGTTAAATGAGGTCATTAGAGTGGACCTTTGGGTCAAAAGGACTGATCCTTCTAAGAAGAGGAAATTTGGACACAGCATGTACCAAGGGAACCCAGTATGAAGACTCAGGGAAGAGATGGCCTTTCATAAACTCAGGAAAGACACCTGGGATGCATCCTTCCCTCATGGCCCTCAGAAGAAACCAATCCTACCAACACTTTGATCTAGAACTTGTAACCTCCAGAACTGTGAGAAAATAAATGTCTGTTGTTTAAGCCATACCACCCTGTCTGTGCCCTAGCAAACTAATATACAGACCTTGTAGCTGAAGCCCTAATTGTCAGGACATGGGGCTGGAGAGGAAGGCAGGGTCTTAAAGGTCATGGTAAGAAGGCTGGACTGTTGTCAAAGGGCAACGGGAAACTACCGAAGAATTTTAAGCAGGGAAGAAATGTGATTGGAACTTATGAGAGGCCGGTTAGGAAGCACTTGCTTGTGGCTATTGCCATAACCTAGGCCAGAAGAGATGACAGGGGTCTGGATTAGGGTGGTCATGGACAGACAAGGGGTGAGTGAGTTCAAGATGTATTTTGGAAGAGAACTGGCAGAGCTGCTGATAGATTAGTTGTGAGAGTGAAGGAAAGGCAAGAGTTGAAGCCAAGACTCTTTACCAACAAGAGGAACTGTACTACACGGGTCTCCTTAATGGTCTCTGAGCTCCCCAAGCATGTCTGGGCCCTTCCACTTGCTGTACTTTCTGCCTGGAAAGCTCTTCCCCTGGGGCGAGCATTTTAGGTCTGCTCAAAAGTCACCTCCCTGGAGAGCCCTGCCCTGCTCAAGCTATTCAGAGAAGCTCCTGGTACTCTCCACTGCCTTCCTTGAGTTATGTTCCTCCATAGCCTTCCTGACACTGTGCTGTACATATATGTGCGTGGGTGTTTGTTGCCAGTTTTCCCTAGTGTAATAAGTTACTCTCCCTTGTCCTCAGGGAAAATGTTCCAAGACCCCCACTGGATGCCTGAAATCGTGGAGAGTAATGAATCCTAGATACATGATATTTTTTCTCATACAAACCTATAATAAAGTTTAATTTATAAATTAGGCACAGTGAGAAATTAACAACAATAGCTAATAATAAAATAGAACAATTATAACAATATACTGTTCACAATTTCATGGGTAGAAGATTCATTCTTGGCTGGGCATGGTGGTTCACACTCGTAATCCCAGCACTTTGGGAGGTCGAGGCTGGTGGATCACTTGAGGTCAGGAGTTCAACACCAGCCTGGCCAACATGGTGAAACCCCATCTCTATTAAAAACGCAAAAATTAGCTGGGCGTGGTAGTACACGCCTGTAATCCCAGCTACTTAAGAGACTGAGACAGGAGAATCACTTGAACCCAGGAGGTGGAAGTTGCAGTGAGCCGTGATTGCGCCACTGCAATCCAGCTTGAGTGACACAGCGAGACTCTGTCTCAAAAAAAAAAAAAAAAAAAAAAAAAAAAAAAAGATTCATTGTTACCAGAGATTTTAGCAACCTTAGGATACAATTTTTTTTCTTTCCTTACTAAGTCAGCAACTTTCACCTATTTAAGGAAGCACTAGAGGGCTTTTCTTTGTCATATCCAAATTGCATTACCACTTGCCCTTTGGAGCCACCGTTAAGTAAAATAAGGGTTACTTGAACACAAGCACTGGTATGCTGCGACAGTGGTTGTCTGAATAACCACTGTGTGACTAAGTGACTGACAGCTGGGTAGCACAGACATATCCTTGTTGACCAGGATAAGCTGGACAAAGGGAAGATTCATGTCCTGGGTAGGATGGAGTGGAATGGCGTTAGACTTCATTACACTACTCAGAATGGCACACAATTTAAAATGTATGAATTGTTTATCTTTGGAATTTCCCATTTAATATTTTCAGACCATAGTTGACCACGAGTAAGTGAGACCACAGATAAGCGGTGACTACTGGATAAGCCCCATGAGGGCAGGGACATTGTCATGTTTCCTGCCGTATCCCAGAATGGCGTATGGTAGAACATTAATAAATACTCATTGAATAAATGAGTGTTAAAAGTCTGGAGAATTCCTGCTCAAAAGTCTTCAACAGTAAAAGACATTTCCATTTGTCTAAAATGAATGAAACAGTTTTATCTAGAATGGGCTTAACGAAGAGGGATAAAGGGCTCTTGAGGCCACTTATTCTAGAAGTTCTTGAGTTAGGCGCCCCAAAGTGAACAGGGGTTTTACAAGCCCACACTTTCCAGGACACACAAAGGGGTGTAACATCACTTTGCCCCACCTTGGTACTTCATTTCTGGAGCATAGGAATTTGAAGCCCCTCTCCAAACCCTGCCCCAAAGCCCTGATTTTCAGCTCAGTGTCAATCGCAGCTCCATCCTGCAAGAGCAGATTCTGAACAAATTATGCAACTGCGTGGCAAGGGCCCAGAGACCGAGTGGGGGTTTCAGCAAGATAAATTCCTGGGCCATCTGGCCATGATGAAATGTATCTGGCTCCATGTCCATTTTTCTTTTCCACCAATCGGAGTCCTTTGGGCCACACAAAACATGCCACTTCTCTCCATTTAATGCCTCCTCTGCCCACTGCAAGTGCTGCCTGTTACTGAGGAAGGAGAGACATATTTAGAAAGTTGCTTCTGGAAACCACATTTCAGGGAGTTCTCACTTCACCAGGTGGGAAGAAGACCATGGTGGTACAGGAGCAGAGAGACCTTTGCAGCAGTTTCCCAGGAGCTTGCATCCTGGAAGCTTCTCTAATAATAAAGTGAGATTGGTTCCCCTCAGAACAGGCAGTGGGGTTCAAAATAATGGCTCAGTGACTTTTCTGCAAAGATGTGCAAATGGAATTAAAAAAAAATTTTTCAGCAAAATTTCAAATTTCATTCTGATGGCCCTTCCAAAGGACGGTCTACGATCACTCCACGGCTATGGGGATGTGAGGACAGCATGCTGTTTCTGTGTTTCAGGTGAGTAGAAAAGAATTAAAGAGTCTCTCACAGACTTCTAAGGAAACAGGGACATCCTCTTTCAGAGAGGACCTTTCAGAGAGTGACCCATAATCAGAGTCTCCACTGAGCCTATGAAGATGGGACAGGCAAGGATAAAAGAAGGTGCTCCAATGCTCTCAGCATTGCTCACTGCCCCCAAAGCAAAACATCTTCCCCGTGTAACAGAAGCCTCAGGTGCCAGCTCAACTTCCTGTCTTTCTCCCTCCGTAACTTGTTGCTCTCTAAGGAGCAGGGCAAATTCAATTACTGAGCAGCCCGCAAGATCCATTTGCCTCGACTTGAAGCCACTGTCCCGCCCTGTGTTTGCAAAAATATTACCTTAAAGGTCATCTCTGGAAATGTGGCCTTGTACTACGGCAAGGTGGGAGAGGTCCAGGCACCCTTCACCAAGCCCATCTCTTGTCCGGTCACGCCAGAGAAAGGCACCCTGGGAGGAGCACAGTCCTCTCTTTGGTGTGTGACACAATTCAGAGCAGTAAGCGCAGGCCGGGCGTGGTGGTTCAAACCTGTAATCCCAGCACTTTGGGAGACCGAGGTGGGTGGGTCACTTGAGGTCAGGAGCTCCAGACCAGCCTGCCCAACATGGTGAAACGCCGCCTCTGTTAAAAATACAAAAATTAGCTGGGCATGCTGGTGCATGCTTGTAATCCCAGCTACTCAGGAGGTTAAGGCAGGAGAATTGCTTGAACCTGGGAGGCAGAAGGTGCAGTGAGCTGAGATCATGCCACTGCACTCCAGCCTGGGCGACAGAGTGAGACTCTGTCTCAATAACAATAACAAAAGCAGAGTAGTAACTGCTAGAAAAGAAAAGAAACAGGAAAAGGAGAGTATTGCCCTCTCCCTCCTGGGGAGTTATAGTAGCTAATGTTCACTCCCTGTTTTCTACATGCTTTGTCTGCATTAACTCATTTAATTCCCACAACATCCTCATAAAGTAGGTACCACTGGTATTCCCATTTTACAGATGAGAAAACTGAAGTGCAGATAGGTAGGTAACTGGCCTACCTTCACATAGCTTGTAAGTAGCCTAGCTCCAGAGGCTATGAGCACAGCCCCTACACTGTACTACCTGTGAACTTCAAGAACAATAAATAAACCACAGTCATAATTAAAAACACCTCTTAAAAAGGAATCAACCCGAAAGTAAACATATGAAGAATGGCTTTCTCTCTTGGAAAGCTAATTCGCGTCTTGCTTTCTAGGTGAGTCAGCACCTGCTTTTTTTCATCTTAGCTGAGCTGGCACTGCAGGGAGCAAGGAAACTGGGAGGATCTCTCCCGTGAGTCAGCACTATTTCATCACAAACAGGCTCTCCCCGCCATGCACTCAAGCCTGCCCTTTCACCTCTTCAGCTCTTGAAAAAACCAGACAGATGCACAAAATCCCTCTGTCACTCTACCTGTGTCCAAAACGTGAACCTCTGACTGTAGCCTGGACTTCCCGAGCTCACAGTGAATAACAGTCATTACACAACACCACGCTGATCTTTCCCTTCAGAAAGGGCTTGATGACAAAGATGTCAAAGGTGACAAGAGGGCTGGGCGCAGTGACTCACGCCTGTAAAATACCCAGGACTTTGGGAGAAAGAGGCGGGCGGATCACCTGAGGTCAGGAGTTCGAGACCCACCTGGCCAACATGGTGAAACCCTGTCTTTACTAAAAATACAAAAAAAAAAAAAAAAAAAAAAAGCTGGGCATGGTGGTGGGCACCTGTAATCCCAGTTACTTAGGAGGCTGAGACAGGAGAATCGCTTGAACCCGGGAGGTGGAGGTTGCAGTGAGCTGAGACCACACCATTGCTCTCCAGCCTGGGCAACAAGAATGAAACTCTGTCTCAAAAACAAACAACAACAAAAAACACAAAGATGACAACAGGTTGAAACTGGAAGGAAGAGTGACACGGAGGAGGCTGTTGGGTGTGTTCCTTAAGATGCCCAACACAGTGCTCATGTTTATAATCCCAGCACTTTGGGAGGCTGTCGTGGGAAAATTGCTCAAAGCCAGGAGTTCTAGGCCAGCCTCTATGGGCAACATAGGGAGACCCCATTTCTATAAAAAAAAAAAAAAAAAAATTAAAAATTAACCAGGTGCAGTGTCACTCCTGTAGTCCTAGCTACTGGGGAGGCTGAGGAGGGAGGCTTGCCTGAGCCCAGGAGGTTGGAGCTGCAGTGAGCTGTGATTGTGTCACTGTACTCCAGCCTGGGCGACAGAGCAAGATCTGTCTCTCTAAATAAAAAAGTCCAACTACAAGTGTTCCTCAAGCAGCAGATGCTGTAGCAGGCACTGTGATGGCCTCAGCATGCATCTCCTTCTCTCCCTGTGTTTCAGCCAGGGGGGCTAGCTGGGACTAAGCTGCCCCAGCTCCGTCGATGGGGCCTGACCAGGTTAAATTAATCAGTGTAATCTCCCTGCATTCATTGCTACAGTGATTCATGAAGGGCTGGACACTTGGCATACGATAGCTCAGTCAGAGTAAAACCCATAAACCTTGTGTTGAGGTTGGAAAAAGAGAATTCCCTCTTGCACTGGTCCATGCAGGATACAGATATGAGGCCTGGGATTTCTTACCAGAGTCCACCTGTGGATACGGCCAATGCACGGGGGGACACAGAGCTGTGTATAATGCAGAGGAACAGACTGGGGCCCCAACCAAACCATGCCTGCATTTACTGTAAACAACTCATCCTGTTCATGTTTTAAGATGGTTTAAGTTGGGGTTTCTGTTGCTTTTGCCAAACGATTTTAGTGAATAACCACTATTCACAGTGAACTCCAAATGGCAATGGACATCTGCCTATGGTTTTGATATTCGGTCAAATCTAATGTGTATTTGGCTCAGAGCTAGAAACATGCCCCACTTTTTCAAGTCTCAGCTCAGGAGTCACCTCTTCTGGTTGACACACTTGTTTGTTCATTTGCCCAACAAATAGAGACACCGCATCTACTATGTGCCAGTTACTATTCCGAGTGCTGAGGTTTCAAGGATAAATAAAACATGACTCCTGTCCTTGAGAAGTTGCATGGGGAAATAATACAAGTAAACTAATGGAAGTCGGAGATGAAGGCTTTGATTGGGGTGTCAGGGGCTATTGGAACACAAAGGAGGGGCCCATAGGCATAGGTGCCAGGAAAAGGTGCTGGGGAAGGTCATGTTTAAACCAAGTTCCAAAAGCATTGCTTAGGTCAGTAGTTCTCAGCCAGGAGCAGGTTTGACCACCAGGGAACATCTGCAATGTCTGGAGACATATTTTGGTTGTCACAACTGGGAGGGGCTTCTGGCACCTCATGCATAGGTAGACACCAGGGATGCTGCTAAACATCCTATAATGCACCGGACAGTGCACCATATGAAGAAACTCTACAGCCCTAAGTGTTAACAGTGAGGAGATTGAGCAGCCTGGGCCTGGATGAAGCAGGTGGGAAGGGAGATTCCAGGCAGAGTGATGTATGCGTGCAAAAACCTGGAGATGAGAAACCACAGGACAAGTTTGGGGAAGGTGTTTAGGCTGGAGCCAAGGGGGTGGTTTAAGGAGTGACGCGCATCAGCTAGAAGGGCACATCTGGGCCAGCCAGAGCAGAAAAGTCCTGAGCTGGGAGCTTAGCATCTGAGTTTTAGCCCCAAAGCTATGGTGAGCTCCTGGAGGATTTTGAACAAGACTGTGTGATTTAGAAGGATTTCCCCGGCAGCTGTCTGGCGGCTTCAGCAGTGGTGAGCAATGGAGACGGTACTGGGCAGCGGCTGCGGGACAGACAGGAAGGAACAAACCCTCAGGAGCACTTCCTCTTCCCATCCAAGTTCATTGCCACAGTATGTTGCATCTGCCTCTACCTCTCTCCTCCACTAGTGTGTGATCACCTGGCCATGCACGAAAATTAATACATCTTTCCCTTCTCCACAGAGCTTCACACAGGCTGATACAGTGGAATCTCATGCAAGGCTTAGATGCTAATGCTAATGCCAGCCAGCAGAGTAGGTAAAAATCATGTAGAGAAAAGCCCTTGAAAATCTCTTAAATCGTCCACTTGGTGTAGCCTATGTGGCCCTGTGCATACAACCTTATAAGGTAACAGGGAAAAAGAAACATATAATCTGCAACGTACAATATAAACAAAATATATGTAAAAGCTAGTTTCTTGGCTTTAAATTTTTTTTTCTTTTTTCTTTCAGGACTCGTATTACTGAATTTACATACATTAAGTGCACATATGCTGCCATGGTTCCAATGCACTCAATAAATGTTTGCTAGAAGAAAGAAAAGGAATGGCAATTCCCAAGGGGTGTTTACATTTGTCCACTGGCCTCCAGCTCCTGCAGGGGCTTGGCAGACATAGGTGGCCCAGGAGTACACAGGATTGTAAGGAACTAGTGGACTCTGAGCCATGCTGCTAAGGACTAGAAGATGGATTCCCCCAGCTGCTGGGCACACTGCCAGCTGTCAGCCCTCAGGTATCAGCTCTCACAGGGAATTGCCCTTGGCTAAAGAGAACAGCCTCACCCAAGGACACCCAATGACTGGTCCATTCTAGAGTACATATGCATAGCTGCTTCCCAAACTTGAGACAACTCTTCAGGGCCATCTGAGCTGCAGAGCCTCCATGGGGTCAGCTGAGGCCTTGTAGTGTCTGTACCATAGCCCAACTTTAAAATCTGCCTAAATCTGCTTCCTCCTCTCCCTGAAAGTATACCTAGAGCATGCTGGGGACCCTGGCCTGAAAGAAGTGGCTACCCTAGGTCAAGAGGGTAGGAGGTCCCAGAGTCCGGGAAAAATGGGGATGGGCAGGCAGGTACCAAGAATAAAAGCAGACAGGGTCCAGAATGCAGGGGATCAGAGAGAAGATGCAGGCAGATAGCACTTGAGTGCTGCTAACAGAAGGGAAGTTGTTTATCTCCTGCCCAGTGGGAAGTTGCCTACAGGGGAGGGAAATTCTTGGCCTGCAGGGGAGGCCTGGCTCTGAAGGAGGTCACTAGGCCATGCTGAAACCCCTCTGCCTCCCTCTCAAACCTGACAACAAGCATTCCACCTCCCGCTCGCCAAATGGCCTCCAACACTGGGGTTGATAAGTATCTTTCTGGGCAGCCATCAACCTGGTGACACCTGGACTTTACTTAAAGACTTCCTTCACCCTCAAACACCTCAATCTCTTTGCCTCAGGTTCTGCCAGGGAGCCTGATTTCCCATGAGCAGATATTTTTCTTGGATTAGAAGTCCCTGTTAAAATATAATGTACTGTAAATTAAGTCGAGATAACATATCAAGCCAGGGTTATTATAGCTCATGTTAGCTGGGAGAGGTAGGAGAAGGAAATGAAAGGCTAAGATGAGGGGCTATGGAGGAAAGTTTTGGGGGAGATACTAAGGTAATAATGGTAGTGGGGTCAACACAAGAGCACCTAGGTCAGGGGGGTAACAAGCAGGTTGCTTCTCGAATAAAGGACAAAATCTCCAAATCCAACCAATTGCTTCCCAATGGAGCAACGAGCTGGTTGTACCCTTATTTGGGACCACTCCATTATGCAGCACCAGGGCATTCCTGTGTTGGGCTTGATCTCTGACTGTTATGCCAAAGCTGTAAGATGCTGGGGCAGGTGTGGGAAGTGGGTGGGCAGAAGAGATTTCTATTAATAATAGGATTACAAATTTAACGAGGAGGCCCCAGACTTGCCATAAGCTTTGTGAGCAGTCAGGGACTTTCCAGATAATATTTCATTGTTCTGCAAGTGGAACTCATCAAAACAACTGTTTCAATTCCTTCTTCTCCTTCCAGTAACCACTGCTCACCTGTAACAAAGGAAGCTGCACTGTCAGCCTATAGGCTTGACATCAGACAATGTGCCCAGGTCTTCCTCAGCAGGCTGTTGTGGACTGAGCTCTGAGAAATGGGCTCATTTTCCCCTTTGGGATATACTTTTATCCACTAGTGGCCCCAACTTTTTCCTGAGTATTGCCCTGCCTGGTAATCTTTCTCTCCCCTCGCTTTTGCCTGGTGCCTGCAGTGGAGGTAATGGACAGGCAACCTCCTCGTAGTGAGCATTTCTGTACTGTTGAGGCTGAATGGCTAACTTCCGTCTCCTGGCGTTCCAGGAAGCTGCATCTGTGGATGAGACTTCAGTCCTGTCAGTTAGATGCACTTGTGTGCACTCTGGACAGGGGAAATGGGGCAGGCCCATCTTTCTGCTGCCTTGGCTGCTGGAAGCTGGGTTGCTGAGCAGCACAGTCCTTAACCCTGGTTCTGTGGGGCTCTCTCATTCCTAGATCATGCTATGACTGTGTTTTCTTAACCTCGGTGTTCCAGGGCAGGCTGCTTCTCCACCTTCCTGCTTGAAGAAGAGGCAGCAGCCCCTCCTCAGGGCCAGCCCTGTGGTCTTGTTCTAGGAATCTTTCCAGGAACATTCCTTCAGCCCGCCGATGATTTTGTGAGCACCTAATTCCTAATGGTCATTTTTTGGGTCTGTTTTAAACAGCTTGATGTTTTCAGTTTTCTGCAGCTGGACCTTGCCTGATACCCCTTTCTATAGATTTACATGGACTTCTCAGCTGTAGAAGCATCTGGTTTCAAACATTTCCCCAAAGAAGGCCTCTGGAATGAGAACTAATGACTGTGATCGCCTCTTTGAGATGCATCAATGAGTCAACCATCCTTCTTAACATTTTCAAACCCACTGCTCACATTTTAGGGTCTGAGCCCACTGCACTAGCAACTACCTCCAGTGCATGGAACTTCAGACAAGGTGCTAGAGAGAAACTAAGGGAAGTAGTTTGTAAAAGTCCCTACTTCTGAGAGGTCAACATTCATTTTCAAAGTTATAATTCAAACAATAAATTTCAGAGTCTCCCTCATAGCCAAGACACATAGCTGGCTCCTTTCCTGCCACCAATTTTTAAACTCCAAAAACAGATCAATGTTGAAAAGGTACATTTTTCTTTCTGGGGGATGATTTAATGATTACTTGGCTTTTGGAAGCAAAGGTTTCATATCCACATACTGGGGTAAATAATTTGGCTGATAAAGGAAAAATCACTTAGGTCTTTATTCTGCCTGAGAATCATATTTGCAGCATTTTTTTTCTTTTCCTCACTGCTTCATTATTTTCCACATGACTTTCATTCAGAAAATAACATTTTAAGAATACTTTGAAATAGAGATATTTTTGTTTTTACATATTAGGCTGACATTTTCTTTTCTACCTGCTTTATACATAGGGATGAATTAAGTTCAATGCTAAAGTTGGTTTAATAATATGATCTGGTCTTTTGGGAGTTTGGAGCATCTTGTGAAAATAACACATCCTTCTAATGGGAATGTGTCCTTCTAGAATATTACTACCAAGTGAGGTATCATTACTGCCGGGAGTGTACTACATCC
Organism: Symphalangus syndactylus; assembly: GCF_028878055.3. Lineage (NCBI taxonomy): Eukaryota > Metazoa > Chordata > Mammalia > Primates > Hylobatidae > Symphalangus > Symphalangus syndactylus. The sequence continues at coordinate 22,668,823 of NC_072428.2, forward strand.
CTTAGCTGAAAGAGTGAATAAAAGGTTGAAGAGTGTTGCTGTAAAACGCAGTGATCCCAAACCCCTCGGAGCTAAGGGTCTCCCTTCTCTAGTTCCTAATAACTCTTGCCCTATGGGAAAATTTTGAAACAATCCTTGCTGCTACAGTCCTGATGCTAAGATTTGCCTGTGTAGCATGTATTTGCTTATTTATGCATTTATTCATTTTTACATTCAGGCTTTTCCTTTGGGACTCCAGTCATCTTTCAAAAAATGCAAAATTGAATCAATCTCCCAGTGTTTTTGCTTCTACAGCGTCAAGGTTCCTCAACCTGGCAGAAAGGACTGGATATTTTGGCAGGGCTTCTAGATCCCCAGACCCAGTGGGAAGAATGACATGTTTCCAACTGAATGACCGGCTCACTGCTGTGCTAATGTATTCTTTTGCCAGAAGTGCTCTGGTAATTTTAGAAAACCAAGAGCTCAGAAAATGAATGCATTGTTTAAAACTATGACTCACTTTTTTTTTTCTACTTTATTTGCTGGTCCATGTTTTGCTTGTGTGAGTTATTCATGTAAGAATGCTTGTGAGCCCTGACATCTAGCTTCTTCCAGAGGTTCAAAAATATAGGATATGCATGAGGTTACATAAGGATAGATGTATAGTGAGGAAGGATGAATACAGAAGCCATATTGCATGGTGGTTAAGGGGAGGGGCTCTGCGGCTGGGTAGGCAAATTATATAACTGGCCTCAGTTTCTTCATCCATACAATGGGCATAATGAAAGCATCTACTTGGCTGGTAACTGTGCAAATGCAACGAGATAATACACATGAAAAGACTAGAATAGGGCTTGGTCTATAGTGAGCAGTTGGTAAATATTAGACACTTTTCATATGATTAGTATAAAAAGCACAAGAGGAGATATAGGTAAGCAATTTCATTCTTACAGTCAATAGTCTAAATTCTTAAAGCTATTCCCTAGATGATCATTTTTCTCTTAAGGGAGCTTATCATCACATTTTTGAGATCACATGCACTTCTCAAAGCAGTATCTATTTTAAAGAAGTCTATTAGAATAAAGCAGGCTTCCCCTAAAGTAACATGTACTTGGTATACTTATACGTGTCTGTAAGGGTGAGTAATCTCCTCCTAAAAAGTATCTGTCTCTATTGTTCTAGGTAAGTTGCTAACATGACATTCCAAACGTACTAAGTGAGTGCTGCAAGTCATGTCACTGTGGTTAAAAAACGGTCTGCAACGTTCTCTTTTTAAGGTTAATAGGGAAACCTCTGACCCATTTCCTCACAACTGTCAAGGTGTCTTTGCTTAGAATCTCACAAAAAAACCCCATTAATGCCAATCTTGAAATAAATTAAGAATCCTACTGTGTCTCAGATGCCTGAGCAGGTGAAAAAGTTCCCCAAACTAAACAAGCATCGAGGAAGAAGGTTCACTGTTGGTGGGGAAAGATTAACTGGAAGCTTCCAATGCCCGATTTTTAATCACAGGCTGATTATCAAATTGCTGAATGAATTTGGCATAGGAAATATTTTTTATAAGGAGAAAAATTAACATTGAATAATTTAACCTAGCGGAAAAATAAAAGATTTGCCCAAAGCATCTATAATTTTATAAAACTAAACTACCAAACTGTTTTATGAAAAAGGAAAAAGAAACAAAAGATAAGTGTAACACCACTAACACAAACATCAAGTTTAAATATAAGGAAGGTGATTAGAAATTCAAATTAGGTACAATATCTCTGTTTTTAATTGGACCATTAAAAAATCCCATTTTAAGGTTTTGTGGCAAAAGATGACTAATCCTGAGGGAGAAAAATATTGTTGCCTTCCAATTAGCATGGTATATTTAAAAAACCAAGTGTCAAACTACAACTTCTTAAATTATAACATGTTTATCTAGACATGTTTGAATTATAAGTCTTATTAAAGAAAAATTTTTATTTGTATTTAGAGAAACATTTTAGGGGAATGGGAAGGAAACGTGTTCACAAACCTAGGTGTAGATTCAAGATCATGTGAAATGCTGGGGCAGGGTGAGGCATTACTGTACCTCTCAGCACAGGACAATTCACCTGAGCTCATGGGTCCGAGGAGAAGTCACAGGGTGCAGGCAACTGGAGAGGAGGCACCAAATTGCAACTCCTCATCTGGAGAAATCTGACGGGATTAAAATAATTTCTGCAGCTCAGTCACATCACTGAACATAAGCATGTGCTTTGTCACATGAAATTATCAAACCGCCCTGTTGGACATCTCATTGTTTCCATGGCATACCGAGGAGTTATGAAATCAGGAACAAATCCAGCTTTTCAATATCGCTATGAATTAAAAGAAGCCTGTGTTCAAGTGAATTCTAACCCGTGGTCATGGTCCCTACCGAGTTTCTACGGACAGAGGGGAAAATAAATTAAGGGCATTTAGAATATCCATTGAGTTTAAAGTCCGTAATGTGCTATTCATAACGTGGCACAATTCAGAAATCGTGATCCTTTTAGCAATAATCTGTTACTCTGACACATTCCAAGTAGTCCTACTTTGAAAAATAGGTAATAAAAAAATAGAAAACATTTTAGTGCTTTTTAAAATTCCACAAATATGTGGTAAAGCAGAACACAATGGGATGCTCTATCCCCCTTGCCTTCAGGGGAAAGCAAAGCTTGTATTCACCCAGCCCACCAGAGACTCACATCGTATCCGCTGTTGCGGATTCCACGCCGGGGTCGCTCCCGAGTCACCAGAAGGTCCATCTCGGTTTCCCCTGGACTCGGGCTGTTCAGAGACTGCCGGCTTCGGTAGACAGAGTTCTTCATCTGTTGCCTGAAGAAAATTCAACAACTGTTATGATGCAGCAAATGCCCTGACAGATGGAATTCTCCACTGATCCAAAGTACAGGCAACCAATGAAGGGTTTGGATTTGCCTCACAAATCTCAGAATTGATGGCATTTATTCCCAGGATATAAGGGGCTGTAGAAAGAGTGAAATAAAGATTTTTTTTTCCAGATGCTGTAATCATTTGGCTGAATTGTAAGTGTTCTTTCATATGGAAACTAGGTAACTACAATCAATTGCAACATTGCCACCTCATTTAAAATTCTGCTGATGGCAAGACCAGGGGTTCTCCCTTGACCCTCTAGGACAGCTAACGCTGATGGGAACAAACTTGCCTTTGTTGACTTTGTTGACTCAGCAACCTCCTGTTCCTTTTACTCTTTCTGGTTTCACACGCAGGATTCTATGATGTGTTAACAAACCCTGTAGCTAGTGGGCTGCTTAACATTACGACTGTGGATAGATTTCTTTTCTGCTATTACCAGAGTAGATTTCCTTCCGGACTAAGACGCCATAAACCCAGATGTAATTTGGGGCTTATCCATTCATCCACCCTCACATCCACCCACCCACCCATCCATCCATCCATCCATCCATCCATCCATCCATCCATCCGTCCGTCCATCCATCCACATCTATCCATCCACCTACCTACCCATCTATCCATCCGTCCATCCATCCATCCATCCATCCATCCATCCATCCATCCAACCATCCAGCCTTCCATCATTTACTGAATGCCTACTATGTGCCAGGCACCATGGAAGATGATGAACATCCACAGTGAACAAAACAAGATTGTGGCCCCTCCTCTCCTAGAGGTTACATCCTAATGAGAGAGACAGATAATTAACATGGTAATTTCAGAGTGATAAGTGCTATTAAGCTGTGACAAACGGGGACTAGGATGGGAGACAACTTTAGATAGGAGGATCAGGGAAGGCCTCTCTGGGGAGGTGACAATTCAGCTGAGTCCTAAGTGGAGCCAGCCACACATTGATCTGGGCACAGAGCATTTCAGGCCCAGGGAGTAGCACATTCAGGGGCTCCACTCAGCTACTGCTAAAAAATTCATACATTTGTCACCCCTGTCTTGTCTCCACTTGTCATTAGAAAAATCTTTTCAAAGGGTGGGAAGTAAATAGCAACATAGTGAGGAGAGTGGCTATGCTTTTCTTCTTCCACAAGAGGTAATTTTACAAGTGGGGGTGAGGCTTATTGGGGACAAGTGAGTTCTACATGATCCTGCAAGGTGGCAAAGGGATAGCACTTCCTTCTCACCCAGCCATAAGTCTCCCTGTGATTAATTTGCATTCTAAGACTATCTATCTTCAGATAACTCTCCAAACTTTTTTTTTTTTTTTTTTTTTGATAGAATCTCAATCTGTCACCCTGGCTGGAGTGCAGTGGTATAACCTCACTGCAGCCTTGACCTCCTTGGATTAGGTGATCCTTCCATCTCACCCTCCTGAGGAGCTGGGTCTACAGGCACATACCACAAAGCTAGGCTAATTTTTTTGTAATTTTTGTAGAGACAGGGTTTCACCATGTTGCCTAGGCTGGTCTCGAACTCTGGGGCTCAAGAGATCCGCCCACCTCAGCCTCCCAAAGTGCTGCGATTACAGGTGTGAGCCTCCGTGCCCACCAACACGGCCTATGTAATGTCTCTATTCTAAGATTCTAGCTATTCATGGGTTGAAGGTGAAGAGACTGTATTATTTCTTCCCAGTGACTATGTGGGAAGCCCCAGAAACCTGACAGGCATACACATTTTCATAGACACACAGTAAGTTAGTCACAGAATTACAATCATACATAGTCTAGGAGAGGCAGTAGAACTCTAAGGCAAAGCATTACCTTTGCCATTAGCCTTGGGAATACAGCAGACACCACTGGTTCTAGACGTTCACCATGAGGAGCTTATACCTGCTCAAAGAGCATCTGTTGCCTTTGCTTGCCTATTACCTGTGATAACCTTCCTTTGGTAAGAGCATCATGATGTCACTTGGGGGCTCACTTTCCTCCAGGGGTAGGCATGTGACTCAGGCTGGACCAATCCCAGCATCACATCCCCATGGCCACAGTGATGGGTCAGGGGCTGGGCACCTGACCTGAGTTGTTCTGGTGGGACTGAGTCTCAGGGCTTTTGCTAGGGCAACTAGGAAAGAGGCGTTCTCTTGGCACTGGGGTTTCTAAGAAGATAGGATATATGCCAGGAGTTGCTGGCAGCCAGTTTGTCACCATGAGGTTAAGAGCCTGCCTGAAAATGGGGGCAGCAGAGAGTGAAAAGAGAGCAAGATCTAACATAGGAGACATTGTCTGACCCCTGGATCCAGCCATGCCGAAGCCTGGACCTTTCAATAATGCTCAGTAATGCTCAATAATATATTCCCCTTTTATTTAATCAGTTTATGCTGGATTTCCATCATTTGCAGCCCAAAGAATTCTGACTAATTCTAATAACGGCACTCACAAGCTAATAGCATAAACTGTGCCCTATAGTTATCTGCAATTAGAGGCTTCCTTTAGGGAAGCACAACCTCAGTGAGCTGTTGAAACAATCTGCTCCTAGAGATTCACACCTTCTGCAGACTCGAGAAGAATTCTCATCCTTGACCTAATTACACATCATTTTTGGGAAAAGGCAGATTTTACAACTGTCTTGAGATTATCAATTAGCTCATTTAGAAAAGATTTACTAATAAGGGTGGTGGTGGAGTAAATACTAAGATTAGCAATTGACACTTAAGTAGGTTATTTTGCAAGTGTTAGAAGTACAACAGCGAGAGTGTGTAAGCCCTGTCGAGAACTGTAAATGTAGGTAAAAGTGCCGACATTGAAGTGTATACCAGTCTACTTTTCTCTCGGAGGCAACATCCCCTTAAAATATACAGCTTAAAGGCTGCTGTTTAACGTGGATTTCAATTTCCAGACCACCAATGCAGGCCTGGTGTGCAAGCATCTATTTAAAAATAAATTAGACTCTCAGGTAGAGAAATTACCTATTTTAATAAGATAGCATCCCATTAGGTATATTCATTTCTTGTTATTTTGCTACATACTTTTAAAAGGCAATACATTTTGAAGCATACAAACTTGAGAACTAAGCTTTTTACCTCTGAAAATACTGCTGGGTGGGTAATGATGAGTTTTACTTGCTTGTTAGTCCCAATATAGCTTAAGAAAGTAGTTCTCAAATTGTGTTCTCTTTCTATGGAACCCTGGGGTTCCATAGAGATGGCCTGGGAAGGACTGAGGAGCAGGAGGAGGCCCAGCTTCCATCAGAGCAACTCCATCTTTATATATTATTACCTTACATTGGGTTCCCTAGAAGCAGGTTCTAGAATGATTTGAGTGTAAGTCATTTATTTGGGAGGTGGCCCCAGGAAGCACTAGCTGGGGAGTGGGGAAATGACAGAGGGAAGGAAGGAAAATCAATGGGTATGATATGGAGTAGATTTGTGTTTTGGGTAACGGAGGCTCAAGCCCACTGGAAAAGTGTGGGAGACAGTTGTTTTAAAAGGTAGGTTTTATTATTCAGGTATGGCATGGCCAATAGGTCAGGACAAGACTGCCATTATAAATATAGCTTGAGGCCAGGCGCGGTAGCTCACACCTGTAATCCCAGCAATTTAGGAGGCTGAGACGAGCCAAGCAAGAGGTCAGGAGATTAAGACCATCCTGGCCAACATGGTGAAACCCCGTCTCTATTAAAAATACAAAAATTAGCTAGGCGTGGTGGCGCGTGCCTGTAATCCCAGCTACTCGGGAAGCTGAGGCAGGAGAATCACTTGAACCAGGGAGTTGGAGGTTGCAGTGAGCCGAGATAGTGCCATAGCACTCCAGCCTGGCAACAGAGGGAGACCCCATCTCCCCCAGCCCCCACACCAAAAAAAAAAAAAAAATATATATATATATATATATATAGCTTGTTACACTCACAGATCCCAAGAGGAGGGAACAGGCCATACCACAGGGGAGTGTGACTAATTTTGATTGAATACTTTTGGCAGATTCTGGGGCACAAGGGCTGTCCTGAGTTGTCTGGTACCTAGCCCTGGGGCAATCAGGGCAGGCAGACAGTGACTCAGGGTGGAGAGCCCTGTGAGACCATATAAAGCAGGCAGTTCGTGTTTGGCCTCTGCACTGGCTGCTTTGCACATGAAAGGCATGTTTGCCGGTGAGTCCTTTATTAGCCTGGGGAGGACAGTTTCTCTGGGGTCAGCAAGGCCCCAGATGTCCGAATCATCAAATATAGAAACTAGAAAATGTAGTTATTGCAACAGTGTAACTTACACTTCGAGTTCCCTTGCCAGGGGTATTTATCCATCAGTTTCCATCCGTTACAGACTGAGGATGCTCCACAGTGTCTTAACTACATGACACTTCTGGTTGGTGGCTGCTGAGAAAAAGCCTTTAAGTTGGAGTCACAGATGCCTGTGGCAAGTAGGATGCTGCTGGCCTGGACAGGCTCAGGGAGAGGTGAGGGCATGGACCGGGGCCACCAACAACAACCATCTCAATTATGTTATGTACTTTGTGTCTCTGGATAAGAGTTTACAATGTGAAAATGAAGTGTTCTGATTTTTTTAAGGCTCTGAAAATGATTTTAAAAGATTTAGTGATGAGTCAACATTTGGAATCTAAACTTTGCCTTTTATTTGATTTAATTTAGGTCTTAAGGTAAAATTCTGGTTACTGATTGATCTAGTTTGGATATTTGTCGCCACCCATATCTCATGTTGAAATGTAATCCCCAGTGTTGGAGGTGGGGCCTGGTGGGAGGTGACTGGATCATGGGGGTGGATCCCTCATGGGTTGGTGCTGTCCTGTGACAGTGAGTGAGTTCTCGCGAGATCTGGTTAAGAGTGTATGGCATCTCCCTGCCCCAGATCTCTTTTGCTTCTGCTTTTCCTTGCACCATGGGTAAAAGCTCCTTGAGGCCTAAGAAGATGCTGGTGCTTTGCTTCCACAGCCTGCAGAACCGTGAGCCAATTAAACCTCTTTTCTTTATAAATTACCCAGTCTCCTTTTCAGAAGAAGATATACACGTGGCCAACAAGCATATGAAAAAAGCTCAATATCACTGATCACTAGAGAAACGCAAATCAAAACCAAAATGAGGTATCATCTCATACCAGTCAGAATGGCTATGATTAAAAAGTCAAAAAATAGTAGATGCTGGTGAGGTTACAGGAAAAAGGGAACTCTTATACACTGTTGGTGGGAGTGTAAATTAGTTCAACCATTGTGGAAAGCAGTATGGCAATTCCTCAAAGAGCTAAGAACAGAACTACCCTTTGAGCCAGCAATTCCATTACTATTATATACCCAGAGGAATAGAAATCATTCTACCATAAAGACACATGCATGAGAATGTTCATTGCTGCACTGTTCACAATTGCAAAGATATGGAATCAACCTAAATGCCCATAAATGACAGACTGGATGAAAAAAAAATGTGATACATATACACCATGGAATACTATGCAGCCATAATAAAGAACAAGATCATGTCTTTTGCAGGAACATGGATGGAGTTGGAGGCTATTATCCTTAGTAAACTAATACAGGAACAATACCAAATACCATATGTTCTCACTTATAAGTGGGTGCTAAATGATGAGAATTCACGAATACACATGGAACAACTGACACTGGGGTATACTTCAGGGTGTAGGGTGAAAGAAGGGAGACGGCAGAAAAAATAATTATTGGGTAATAGGTTTAATACCTGAGTGATGAAATAATCCATACAACCAACCCCATGACAGAAGTTTATCGATATAACAAACCTGCACATGTAACTTCAAACCTAAAAGAAAAGAAAAGAAAAAAAAAAAAACTACCCAGTCTCAGGTATTTTTTATAGCAATGCAAGAATGGTTGGCTGGGCGCAGTGGCTCACGCCTGTGATCCCAGCACTCTGGGAGGCCAAGGCAGGAGGACTGCTTGAGCCCAGGAGTTTGAGACCAGCCTGAGCAACATGGCAAAACCCCATCTCTACAAAAAAATAAATAAATAAAAAGAGATTGGCCTAATATACTGATGCAACCTCTGGACTAGAGCATGATTCCTTCATTTGTCCTGCTGTGGCTTGGTCACTGAAAGCAGAACCTCTGGAGGGTTATACTGTGAACAGTAATTAACAGGTAACTCTAACCTGTGATAGCAGATAAACAGTCAGCAGTCTCCGGAGTCAACAGCAGAGTGTGTCAAGAATAATACCTCTGAGCTTACCAAGGTTGTCACTCTCTTTTTTTCTGTCTGTCCCTCCCCATTCTCATCTCTGGCTGATCCTATCTCCATTCTTATTCCTAGCTTGCCCAGTTTATGGCTCTCCATATTTTCCCCTTAACTGGTCAAAAATGTTTTAAAAGTTGTTTTTGGTGCTTTATGATCATGAAACCATTTCTTCAACGAACATTTGCTGAGAATTAGCTACAATACATGTGGCATTAGCAGGTCATCAAAAGGCCCCAAGAATCTGGCCTGCACCTGTGCTAGGCAGAGGTGATGCCTCTCTACAGAAACAAGTTTGGTTCATTCTTTGTTCACTCTCTTTTCATAAAAAGCCTTAACTGAAATTTTTGTTTCTCAAGTAACTTCCTAAGTTTCTTTAATTTGTACATGAAAATGATTATGTTAACGCAATTCATAAAATTTAGCCCCAACTCTCACCTTGATTTTGTGGCTTTGATTTATTTTCCCTGAGTGTCAGCACAAAATCCAGGAAAAACAGCTCCCATCCCAGCTCCCATCCCAAAGACCACTGAAGTAAAACTCCCTGAAGTACGAAATAAAAGCTAAAGAACCAATCAGCCTCCCTATAAACCCCCCAACTTTTTTCTTTTTTTTTTCTACAGGTATTAACACAGTGTCACGTGCATTGTGAACCCTTTCGTGGTGTGATTTTATATCAATAGCTTGTCATACCAACCAAGCCTAATTAGAAGCATGGTAAATTAAGCACTGGTTGAGAATTTCCTCTTTTCTTTATTGAAAATAATTATGTTGATCCAATTCATAAAATTTAGCCCTACCTCCCAGCTTGACTCTGTGGCTTTGATCCAAGCCTGTCACAGAGTCACTTTTGCTTTTAATAAGTACCTACTCAGGCCAGAAACTGCCCTATGGCTCCCAGTCTGTGGAGAATGTGTCTGTCATGGCTCTGTGGCACGTCAGGGTGGCAGCATGCTCAAAGCCAGAGGGGAGTCACCAAGGGGACTGTGTATTGGAAAGAGGTGGCCTCAAATCATGAAAGTGCTTCGGGTAGGTAGGAAAGGAAGAAAGGTGGACATGATTGGGTTCACTAACCTCTGCCTTTGACCGTGCATGTGAAATCACTCTGCTTAGTCAGCAACAAAGCTTGGAAGGCTGCAGCCATGGTAGAATGATTTTCCCCTCCAAACCTCATGTGGAAATTTGGTTCCTGTCATGGTGGTGTCAGGAGGTGGGACATTTGGGAGGTGACAGGGCCATGAGGGCTCCTCCTCATGGGTGGAATTGGTGCTGTTATAAAAGGATGAATTTGGCCTGCGCTTGCTCTCTCTCTCTCTCTCTCTCTCTCGGCAAGTCCGGCACCTTGATCTTGGACTTCCCAGCCTCCAGAACTGTGAGAAAATATGTTTCTGTTCATTATAAATTACCCAGTCTCAGGTATTCTGTTGTAGCGGCATAAAAAGAACTGAGACAGATGCCAATTTAAACCATCTGGCTTAGCCCTTCCTCGCTGGGACAGGACTCCCTTTTAGATCATTACAGCACCTCATACTTCAAACCCCTACCACGCTTGTCATTAATAAACTTTTGGGGTGATTCTTTCTCTCCCATTAGACCCTAAGTTCCATAAGAGCAGCAATAGGACTGTCTTGTCCACAATTAAATGTTGAAGGAATTCGAACTGAATGAATGAATAAGCCCACATGAGCATGACAGCATTCAGCATCTTGAATGGTACCTAATACATAGCAGGTGACAATATATGTTGAATAAATGAACAAGTCTGCGAATGAATGAGATAAACCAGCATGGAGCTCTGAGCACCTGTGCAGTAAGTACCTACTGAGGCTGAATGAAAAGGTGTGGCATGAAATTTGCTTTTCTTATGCAAGAACCTCTAAAACAATTGAACTATACAATGTCCCTTGATCTGGAAGTTGCACCATTAGGTAGGTGATAATTACAATCTTCATTCAGCTCTGAAAAAGCAACTGGTGTGAAAATACCATTAAGCTAAAGGACAATTATGGTTGTTTGCCCAAGTATTTTTTTTTAATGGCTTTGATGTTACTCTCTTTCAGACTCATTATAGAGCACCTGCTTGCACAGACCAGTGTGGTACAAATCAGTGGACTGCAAAGATCATAATCCTACAGTACCAGATAAGAGACCAGGATATACTGCCCAAGGCCTGCCCTTATCCCATCAATGATACAGCACCCTTTACAGAATCCCTTAGAGACTGCACCTGTTTTTAGACTCGGTGAATGGAGCACAGAGTTCTGAATCTGGATCCAAAACATGCTCCATTTCCTTCGGGGCTTTTTCATACATCTTTTTTCTTTCAGTCAGACCCTTGCTCGTCTCCACTGCAGGGAAGTCGTAATATCCCTTCCTCTTGGCTTTGAGGCGCAGCTTGTTCCGATAGTGCTCGATGTCTGACTTCTGCTTCAGGGCTTTGTTCACCTGGGGAGAGAGACAGTCTCAGGCCCACACCTGACCCAGTGTGGTCGGCAGGTGGGAGACTTTCACCAGGAGGTTATCACTTCTAAAAAGCCATCACAGGCATCACCTCTGGGCCTCTGAGCTAGCCAGACCCACCTGCATCCCATTCTGAGACAAGCCCACAACAGTAGACTACAGATGCTGTGGAGCCTGGCACTCACCTGAATCACCTGAGACCTTCCTCCAAGGCCTCCTTCTCCCTAGTCTGTCCTGTCTCTGTTCAGGCCTAGGCCTGACTCTATGCTCTTAGCAATGTGGCTCAGCCTTAATTATGCCTACACCCTTTTGGTTCCTCTGTGTGGGTGCCTCCGCCAGTTCTCAGTGCCCTGAGTCTAGCTCCGGTCCTGGGGAACCCAGTGGCCTTCGCTGCCCTTCAGCTGGTGTCCAGCTAGATAAGATAGCAAGTTCCTGAAGAGGCTGAGTTGGGATGGACAGGGTGGAAGGGGAAGCAGCCGCTCCCAACGCCTTTCCACACTGTCAACCAGCATCTGACAGCATGTTTTTGTAAATCCATGCCTTTCTTGGGAGATATGTAATTTTGAAGCCTCGTATGGCCACTAACACGAACCAGGTCCTGCCCTACAGGGCAAAGGCAGTCTGGTCTTTCAGAAGGGAACGTGGCTAATGTACCTTGCAAACTGTTGGAGATATAAGCAGGTGACTGTGCTAAATAAATAACAAATGATGAGAATGTCACACCAACATTTCCGAACTTTCTGTTTTTATTATGTTTTCTTAAAAATAATCTTTAAAAGAATGTCATGTAATTTACAAAAGAAAAACGTGAGGCCGGGCGCAGTGGCTCACGCCTGTAATCCCAGCACTTAGGGAGGCCGAGGCGGGTGGATCACTAGGTCAGGAGATCGAGACCACCCTAGCTAACACGGTGAAACCCCGTCTCCACTAAAAATACAAAAAATTAGCCACGCGAGGTGGCGGGCGCCTGTAGTCCCAGCTACTCGGGAGGCTGAGGCAGGAGAATGGTGTGAACCCCGGGGGGGGCGGAGACTGCAGTGAGCCGAGATCGCGCCACTGCACTCCAGCCTGGGTGACAGAGCAAGACTCCGTCTCAAAAAAAAAAAAAAAAAAAAAAAAAAAGAAAAACGTATGGCTTCTGGGTTGTGCTTTCTTCATTTAAACCAGCCACCCATAATAGGAGGAGGAAGAAAATTACAAGACAATCTGTGTCAGGCTCCACAAGGCAGCAAATTACAGAGAACAGTTCAGGGCTCTCTTCCAATCCAAATGCCAGCAAGGTCTATTCCTTTAACTACCAAAATACAGCATCCATTTCTGGACAAGGAAGATGCTGATTTGCTCTCCTTCTTTGACAAGGTGATGGGCCTGGGAGGAAAATGGAGTGATAAATTGAATCTATCCCAGATTTGGAATCTGTCTCTATGACATTCACATCATTAAGCTGGGATGAAAAGATCCAGGCCTAGTGGCCATCACATGTATCCATAACTGAGCAGAGGGTCCAAATCAACAGCAGTTATCAATGCATTAGTGTCAACCTCAGAGGCCTCTAATTATGGGGTTTGCATGTCTGGTGGCAGAATTGTGCCCAAGAGAAAATTCAGTGGCTGTGACTGGTTTTGAGAAGACATCCAGATTCTCAAATTGTAGAGCCAAGGGGCATAAAGTACGTGATCTTTCTTCATTGGCTGTCTAATGGGTGGTGATAACAACAATAGTAATAATAATATCATCATCATCATCAAAGTGCTTATTGTATGCCAGGCACTACTCTAAACACTTTACATATATTAAACAATTTGATCTTCACAGCAGCCTTATTTTATAAATGGCGATACTGAGGCACAGAGAAATGAACTAACATGCTCAAGGTCACACAGTAAGTAAAAGATCTGAGGTTCAAACCCCAGAGGCATGGCTTGAGAATCCATACTTTTTTAAGCACAATGCTATTATTCTCTGATAGGCTGTAGTAAGTAAAAGAGAGGAAAGGTGCACTGGACAGGAAGTCAGGAGACCTCAACCTCAAGGCTGTCACCATAACCTGCTGTGTGACTTTGAACAAGCCACTGGACCCCTCAAGCTTCAGCTTCTTGGTTTAAAAAATGAAGAGGTTGAAAGAGAAGTGCACTGTACGTCCACAACCAGTTATTTTTTTTAAATCAATGAAGGTTTACCCATCACATCTTTAGGCCATCTCAGTCTTTCTGCCCAGAAAACAAGAGTTGCTTCCTGAGTCGGGTTTGTAAAATGCTTTTATAGGTGGCCCAGATGCTGCATATTTACAATACCTGGTTTTATAGGGCCATAGCATGTTCCTTGAGGTGTGGTGGGAAAAAGACTTTAAAACTTTGGAAGTCTCCCACCTGTTACAGGTAAAAATAGCTGGGTATAAACAAATGAAATTAACAACCAACCTGACAGCTTAGGAACAGAGAAAAATTAAGAGCATGTGTGTGCACATGCTTGGGCACTCATGCAATGTAAATGTTCACATGTAGGGTCCAAATGCATCTTCTTAAAGTTCATAAACATTTGCAATCCACTGGCCATTCTGCTGCCGAAGACGAAGGAAACGCAGATAATTTTTACCTAACTTCTGGCATCTATCTATCTATCTATCTATCTATCTATCTATCTATCTATCTATCTGATTTTCTTTTATGGAATCATCACTCCATGGTGAGTGTTACAATTTTTTTTCAGACTCTTAGGAAAGTTGATTAACATCATGATATCCATTGATAGCTTTCTGGAAGCAGCCAATGAGTTGTTTCAAGTTTGCTCAAAGGAATAAACATCATTTCAAAGTCCCCAGAGTGGCCCACATCCCTGTCCATATGACGTTATCTTCCCTGGTTCCCTCTCAATTCAAGCCCCTTCCATCCCCACTACAAGCAACATCCCACAATGGGCAGTTTAGGAGTGTCGCCAAGAAAGGCAAAAGGCTGTGTGTGTGAGGGAGTCGGGGGGCAGAACGCCTGATGCTTCTCTTCATAATCACATTTTTTTAAAAGTTACCTCTGGGCTTTTAATGAACATAGGAAGTGCTCTGAAAACACCACCCCGGTGAAACCCCGTCTCTACTAAAAATACAAAAAATTAGCCGGGCGTGGTGGCGGGCGCCTGTAGTCCCAGCTACTCGGAGAGGCTGAGGCAGGAGAATGGCGTGAACCCGGGAGGCGGAGCTTGCAGTGAGCCGAGATTGCGCCACTGCACTCCAGCCTGGGCGACAGAGTGAGACTCCGTCTCAAAAAAAAAAAAAAAAAAAAAAAAAACACCACCCAACAAACTCATTTTGGTGACTTGTGTCCTGATTCATTCTGCAGAGGCCTGGTACATGCAGAGGAAAAAATGACCTATACGGCCCTAGGCACAATCTGCACGCAGTATTCACAGGTGTTGTTCCTTCGTCCGAATTTCCCACGTCTGGCCGGACCATCTCCTGCCCTGGGTCTCCAGGCACTTACCTCGCCGTTGAGGGCTGCTGATGACTCCTGGCTCCTGTCCGAGGTGGGGGGCACCATTGGGAGGGCTGTGGGTTTTATGGCAATGAGCTGCACAGACCCAGAAGATGTGTCAAAGGGTTCAGCGGCTACCTTGCTGGAGTTGTCAAATAGAACTGCTCCCTCCTCTTCATCACTCGCTGGCACTGAAGCACAACATAAACACATCGATTTTATGATGTTGGGGAGCTGTGTGACCCCAGGAGAATTTATGTGAGACTCACAGCCTAAGGACATTACTTTACTCAAAACAACCTCAGAAACGACAGCATCTGCTTCTGTGCCAGGGGCTCGCTACTGCTAGCGGTTTTCCTTTAAATTTAAGATCTGTATGATTTATCCCTCCATTGCCTTATCAATGGGTAGGAAAGAACTGTAGAGGTTTGAATTTAAACAGTAAGAACCATTCTTTCAAAACTATGACATAATACAGTTGAAAAAAATTAAAAAGTAACTTCTTTCTCTATGTTTGAGTTGGAAGTGAGAAAAGTGAGTTTGGCCAAACCTTGTATCTATCCTTAAAATCTGACAATCCTCAGACTAACAGCATTCAGTTCAGGCTCAGCCGCCAATGCTACCAATCTTTACAAGATGTTAAAGTAACAAGTCTTTCTTGGTCAACAAACCACAGTTATAGTGGCTGACACTTTTTTTTTTTTTCCCTCTTCTGAAGGTTGCTTCCCCAGTGATTTGGGTTTTGGTTTATTTGTTTAAAATAAAAGAAAGCTATGAAAATTCCGCCAGAGAAACTAATTTGAAGCTACAGACAACTCCCCTAATTAAGTAGAAGGATTTCTACCTATGCTCTGTTAAATTAATCCTCCCTTCTGACAGATAATTCTGCTGCAATTGCTAAAAGACACCAGTCGGCCTTGAGCTTCCGTAACTAAGCTGACAGAAGTTCCAGGGCCCCTGGTATCTTGCTGATTTACTTGTTCTTAAAGCATATTCCCATTAAGTAACTACAAGAATGACAGCTTATTGAGCATGGCTAGGCAAGAGATACATTAAGCCTATTCAAACAACTAAACCAGTAGACAATTTAGGAGCAAAAGAGGTGTTATATAAAACATGAATGTAATAGCAGTGTATTCATCTTTCCTCCTGTCTGCTTGAGAGATTGGGATGTTATTTAAATTATTGAGAAACACATAGTTTGCACCATTCTGTCACTTATCATAATCACAGAAGATTTGTCAAATTAAGCCAAGTAAATTGTTATTTTTACAAAGTGGCTGAAACACTTCAGAGTCTAACAATGGGTTATAATTGGATTTTTTTTTTTTAAGTTCTGTGGGCTGATTTGCAAATAGCAGGCCACCAAGCAGCCAATGACAGAGGAAAATCTCTATTTGAATGTGTTACCAGATGCATCTATATTTTTAGAGTGTAGTTTTGCTGGGCAGCTCTGGCCTGGCCACCATTATCTGCCACCTGGACACATGCTATACAAGCCATCTATGAAAGCCAGCCAATAAGGTGGCTCCTAAGAATTCTCACCTCCTGATATTCATACCCAGGATGAATAGGACTGACCTGTGTAACCAACAGGAAACTGCAAAAATGACAATGTGTTACTTCCAAAGGCTTAGTCGTAAAAAAAAAAAAAAAAAATCATGGCTTCCACCTTGCCCTCTCTCTGATCATTTACTCTAAAGAAAACTGGGGGGTGGAGCCAAGATGGCCGAATAGGAACAGCTCCGGTCTCCAGCTCCCAGCCTGAGCAACACAGGAGACCGCTGATTTCTGCATTTCCGTTTGAGGTACCGGGTTCATCTCACTAGGGAGTGCCAAACAGTGGGTGCAGGACAGTCGGTGCAGCGCACTGTGCGCGAGCCGAAGCAGGGCGAGGCATTGCCTCGCTCGGGAAGCGCAAGGGGTCGGGGAGTTCCCTTAACTAGTCAAAGAAAGGGGTAACAGACGGCACCTGGAAAATCCGGTCAGTCCCACCCTAATACTGCGCTTTTCCAATGGGCCTGGAAAACGGCACACCAGGAGATTGTGTCCCGCACCTGGCTCGGAGGGTCCTATGCCCACGGAGTCTCGCTGATTGCTAGCACAGCAGTCTGAGATCAAACTGCAAGGTGGCAGCGAGGCTGGGGGAGGGGCACCCGCCATAGCCCAGGCTTGCTTAGGTAAACAAAGCAGCCAGGAAGCTCGAACTGGGTGGAGCCCACCACAGCTCAAGGAGGCCTGCCTGCCTCTGTAGGATCCACCTCTGGGAGCAGGGCACAGACAAACAAAA
This sequence comes from Symphalangus syndactylus, assembly GCF_028878055.3. Classification (NCBI taxonomy): domain Eukaryota; kingdom Metazoa; phylum Chordata; class Mammalia; order Primates; family Hylobatidae; genus Symphalangus; species Symphalangus syndactylus. The sequence continues at coordinate 22,686,117 of NC_072428.2, forward strand.
ATTCAGCAGGAACCTCTGCAGACTTAAATGTCCCTGTCTGACTGACAGCTTTGAAGAGAGTAGTGGTTCTCCCAGCACACAGCTGCAGATCTGAGAATGGACAGACTGCCTCCTAAAGTGGGTCCATGACCCCCGAGCAGCCTAACTGGGAGGCACCCCCCAGTAGGGACAGACTGACACCTCACTCGGCCAGGTACTCCTCTGACACAAAACTTCCAGAGGAACTATCAGACAGCTGAATTTGTGGTCTCACGAAAATCTGCTGTTCTGCAGCCACCGCTGCTGACACCCAGCCAAACAGGGTCTGGAGTGGACCTCTAGCAAACTCCAACAGACCTGCAGCTGAGGTTCCTGTCTGGTAGAAGGAAAACTAACAAACAGAAAGGACATCCACACCAAAAACCCATCTGTACATCACCATCATCAGAGACCAAAAGTAGATAAAACCACAAAGATGAGGAAAAAACAGAGCAGAAAAACTGGAAACTCTAAAAAGCAGAGCACCTCTCCTCCTCCAAAGGAACACAGTTCCTCACCAGCAACGGAACAAAGCTGGACGGAGAATGACTTTGATGAGTTGAGAGCAGAAGGCTTCAGATGATCAAACTACTCCGAGCTACAGGAGGAAATTCAAAACAATAGCAAAGAAGTTAAAAACTTTGAAAAAAAATTAGACGAATGGATAACTAGAATAACCAATGGAGAGAAGGGCTTAAAGGAGCTGCTGGAGCTGAAAGCCAAGTATCGAGAACTACGTGAAGATTGCAGAAGCCTCAGTAGCCGATGCGATCAACTGGAAGAAAGGGTATCGCTGATGGAAGATGAAATGAATGAAATGAAGCGAGAAGGGAAGTTTAGAGAAAAAAGAATAAAAAGAAACGAACAAAGCCTCCAAGAAATTTGGGACTATGTGAAAAGACCAAACCTACATCTGATTGGTGTACCTGAAAATGACGGGGAGAATGGAACCAAGTTGGAAAACACTCTGCAAGATATTATCCAGGAGAACTTCCCCAATCTAGCAAGGCAGGCCAACATTCAGATTCAGGAAATACAGAGAACGCCACAAAGATACTCCTCGAGAAGAGCAACTCCAAGACACATAATTGTCAGCTTCACCAAAGTTGAAATGAAGGAAAAAATGTTAAGGGCAGCCAGAGAGAAAGGTCGGGTTACCCACAAAGGGAAGCCCATCAGAGTAACAGCTGATCTCTCGGCAGAAACTCTACAAGCCAGAAGAGAGTGGGGGCCGATATGCAACATTCTTAAAGAAAAGAATTTTCAACCCAGAATTTCATATCCAGCCAAACTAAGCTTCATAAGTGAAGGAGAAATAAAACACTTTACAGAGAAGCAAATGCTGAGTGATTTTGTCACCACCAGGCCTGCCCTAAAAGAGCTCCTGAAGGAAGCACTAAACATGGAAAGGAACAACTGGTACCAGCCCCTGCAAAAACATGCCAAATTGTAAAGACCATCGAGGCTAGGAAGAAACTGCATCAACTAACGAGCAAAATAACCAACTAATATCATAATGACAGGATCAGACTCACACATAACAATATTAACTTTAAATGTAAATGGGCTAAATGCTCCAATTAAAAGACACAGATTGGCAAACTGGATAAGGAGTCAAGACCCATCAGTGTGCTGTATTCAGGAAACCCATCTCACGTGCAGAGACACACATAGACTCAAAATAAAGGGATGGAGGAAGATCTATCAAGCAAATGGAAAACAAAAAAAGGCAGGGGTTGCAATCCTAGTCTCTGATAAAATAGACTTTAAACCAACAAAGATCAAAAGAGACAAAGAAGGCCATTACATAATGGTAAAGGGATCAATTCAACAAGAGGAGCTAACTATCCTAAATATATATGCACCCAACACAGGAGCACCCAGATTCATAAAGCAAGTCCTGAGAGACCTACAAAGGGACTTAAACTCCCACACAATAATAATGGGAGATTTTAACACCCCACTGTCAACATTAGACAGATCAACGAGACAGAAACTTAACAAGGATATCCAGGAATTGAACTCAGCTCTGCACAAAGTGGACCTAATAGACATCTACAGAACTCTCCACCCCAAATCAACAGAATATACATTTTTTTCAGCACCACACCACACCTATTCCAAAATTGACCACATAGTTGGAAGTAAAGCTCTCCTCAGCAAATGTAAAAGAACAGAAATTATAACAAACTGTCTCTCAGACCACAGTGCAATCAAACTAGAACTCACGATTAAGAAACTCACTCAAAACCGCTCAACCACATGGAAACTGAACAACGTGCTCCTGAATGACTATTGGGTACATAATGAAATGAAGGCAGAAATAAAGATGTTCTTTGAAACCAACGAGAACAAAGACACAACATACCAGAATCTCTGGGACACATTCAAAGCAGTGTGTAGAGGGAAATTTATAGCACTAAATGCCCACAAGAGAAAGCAGGAAAGATCCAAAATTGACACCCTAACATCACAATTAAAAGAACTAGAAAAGCAAGAGCAAACACATTCAAAAGCTAGCAGAAGACTAGAAATAACTAAAATCAGAGCAGAACTGAAGGAAATAGAGACACAAAAAACCCTTCAAAAAATTAATGAATCCAGGAGCTGGTTTTTCGAAAAGATCAACAAAATTGATAGACTACTAGCAAGACTAATAAAGAAGAAAAGAGAGAAGAATCAAATAGATGCAATAAAAAATGAAAAAGGGGATACCACCACCGATCCCACAGAAATACAATCTACCATCAGAGAATACTACAAACACCTCTATGCAAATAAACCAGAAAATCTAGAAGAAATGGATAAGTTCCTTGACAAATACACCCTCCCAAGACTAAACCAGGAAGAAGTTGAATCTCTGAATAGACCAATAACAGGCTCTGAAATTGTGGCAATAATCAGTAGCTTACCAACCAAAAAGAGTCCAGGACCTGATGGATTCACAGCCGAATTCTACCAGAGGTACAAGGAGGAACTGGTACCATTCTTTCTGAAACTATTCCAATCGATAGAAAAAGAGGGAATCCTCCCTAACACATTTTATGAGGCCAGCATCGTCCTGATACCAAAGCCTGGCAGAGACATAACCAAAAAAGAGAATTTCAGACCAATATCCTTGATGAACATTGATGCAAAAATCCTCAATAAAATACTGGCAAACCGAATCCAGCAGCACATCAAAAAGCTTATACACCATGATCAAGTGGGTTTCATCCCTGGGATGCAAGGCTGGTTCAACATACGCAAATCAATAAATGTAATCCAGCATATAAACAGAACCAAAGGCAAAAACCACATGATTATCTCAATAGATGCAGAAAAGGCCTTTGACAAAATTCAACAACCCTTCATGCTAAAAACTCTCAATAAATTAGGTATTGATGGGATGTATCTCAAAATAATAAGAGCTATCTATGACAAACCCACAGCCGATATCATACTGAATGGGCAAAAACTGGAAGCATTCCCTTTGAAAACTGGCACAAGACAGGGATGCCCTCTCTCACCACTCCTATTCAACAAAGTGCTGGAAGTTCTGGCCAGGGCAATCAGGCAGGAGAAGGAAATAAAGGGTATTCAATTAGGAAAAGAGGAAGTCAAATTGTCCCTGTTTGCAGATGACATGATGGTATATCTAGAAAACCCCACTGTCTCAGCCCAAAATCTCCTTAAGCTGATTAGCAACTTCAGCAAAGTCCCAGGATACAAAATCAACGTACAAAAATCACAAGCATTCTTGTACACCAATCACAGACAAACAGAGAGCCAAATCATGAGTGAACTCCCATTCACAATTGCTTCAAAGAGAATAAAATACCTAGGAATCCAACTTACAAGGGATGTGAAGGACCTCTTCAAGGAGAACTACAAACCACTGCTCAATGAAATAAAAGAGGATACAAACAAATGGAAGAACATTCCATGCTCATGGGTTGGAAGAATCAATATCGTGAAAATGGCCATACTGCCCAAGGTAATTTATAGATTCAATGCCATCCCCATCAAGCTACCAATGACTTTCTTCACAGAATTGGAAAAAACTACTTTAAAGTTCATATGGAACCAAAAAAGAGCCCGCATCGCCAAGTCAATCCTAAGCCAAAAGAACAAAGCTGGAGGCATCACGCTACCTGACTTCAAACTATACTACAAGGCTACAGTAACCAAAACAGCATGGTACTGGTACCACAACAGAGACGTAGATCAATGGAACAGAACAGAGCCCTCAGAAATAATGCTGCAGATCTACAACTATCTGATCTTTGACAAACCTGACAAAAACAAGAAATGGGGAAAGGATTCCCTATTTAATAAATGGTGCTGGGAAAACTGGCTAGCCATATGTAGAAAGCTGCAACTGGATCCCTTCCTTACACCTTACACAAAAATTAATTCAAGATGGATCAAAGACTTACATGTTAGACCTAAAACCATAAAAACCCTAGAAGAAAACCTAGGCAATACCATTCAGGACATAGGCGTGGGCAAGGACTTCATGTCTAAAACACCAAAAGCAATGGCAACAAAAGCCAACATTGACAAATGGGATCTAATTAAACTAAAGAGCTTCTGCACAGCAAAAGAAACTACCATCAGAGTGAACAAGCAACCTACAGAATGGGAGAAAATTTTTGCAACCTACTCATCTGACAAAGGGCTAATATCCAGAATCTACAATGAACTCAAACAAATTTACAAGAAAAAAACAAACAACCCCATCAACAACTGGGCAAAGGACATGAACAGACACTTCTCAAAAGAAGACATCTATGCAGCCAAAAAACACGTGAAAAAATGCTCATCATCACTGGCCATCAGAGAAATGCAAATCAAAACCACAATGAGATACCATCTCACACCAGTTAGAATGGCCATCATTAAAAAGTCAGGAAACAACAGGTGCTGGAGAGGATGTGGAGAAATAGGAACACTTTTACACTGTTGGTGGGACTGTAAACTAGTTCAACCATTGTGGAAGTCAGTGTGGCGATTCCTCAGGGGTCTGGAACTAGAAATACCATTTGACCCAGCCATCCCATTACTGGGTATATACCCAAAGGACTATAAATCATGCTGCTATAAAGACACATGCACACGTATGTTTATTGCAGCACTATTCACAATAGCAAAGACTCGGAACCAACCCAAATGTCCAACAACGATAGACTGGATTAAGAAAATGTGGCACATATGCACCATGGAATACTATGCAGCCATAAAAAATGATGAGCTCATGTCCTTTGTAGGGACATGGATGAAACTGGAAAACATCATTCTCAGTAAACTATCGCAAGGACAAAAAACCAAACACCGCATGTTCTCACTCATAGGTGGGAACTGAACAATGAGAACTCATGGACACAGGAAGGGGAACATCACACTCCGGGGACTGTTGTGGGGTGGGGGGAGGGGGGAGGGGGGAGGGACAGCATTAGGAGATATACCTAATGCTAAATGACGAGTTAATGGGTGCAGGAAATCAACATGGCACATGGATACATATGTAACAAACCTGCACATTGTGCACTTGTACCCTAATACCTGAAGTGTAATAATAATAAAAAAAAAAAATACTAAAAAAAAAAAAAAAAAGCCAGCGGCAAGTATCTCGAGCCCCCTGTCAAGAGCCATGAGTGACCATCCTGCAAGCCCCAGTCAAGACTTTATTTTTTATTTTCATTTTTCTCTTTTTTAAACTTCAATAGCTTTTGGGGTACAAGTGATTTTTGGTTACACAGATGAATTCTATAGTGGTAAATTCTGAGATTTTAGTGCACCCGTCACCTAAGTAGTGTACACTGTACCCAATATGTAGTCTTTTATCCCTCACTCCCCTCTCACCCTCTCCTCTATCCCCAAAGTCCATTATATCACTCTGTGTGTCTTTGTGTCCTCATAGCTTAGCTCCCACTTATGAGTGAGAATATACAGTATTTGGTTTTCCATTCCTGAGTTACTTCACTTAGAATAATGGCCTCCAGCTCCATCCAAGTTGCTGCAAAAGACATTATTTCATTCCTTCTTATGGCTGAGTAGTGTATTCCATGGTGTATACATATTACATTTTCTTTATTGGTCGATGGGCACTTAGGTTGGTACCATATCTTTGCAATTGTGAACTGTGCTGCTATAAACACGCATGTACAAGTGTCTTTTTTCATATAATACTTCTTTTCCTTTGGGTAGATACCCAGGAGTGGGATTGATTGCTGGATCAATTAGTAGATCTACTTTTAGTTCTTTAAGGAATCTCTGTACTGTTTTCCATAGGCCTTGTACTAATTTACATTCTCACCAGCAGTGTATAAGTGTTCCCTTTTCACCATATCCATGCCAACATCTACTGGTTTTTGCCAGTTAAGACTAGATGACAGCTCAGGCCATCTGGATTATGACCTCATGAGACCCTTAGCCAGATTGACCCAGCTAAACCAGTCCTAAATTCCTTACCCACAGATATTATATGAGATAATAAATGTAGATAATAAATTTCAGGTTGCTAGGTGCTGGGGTAATTTGTTACATGGCAATAGATAACTTACAGACCTTCTAAACAATCTTCCACCTCTGAGCTTTCCCTCTTCTCCCTCTATCCCTAAAAATACATATTCCACCAGTAACCAGGATGGATAAACTTTCCAGAAGGTAACCAGATGGCATTCTTCCCCTGACCAGAACCCTCTGAAGGCTTCATCTCTCTCAGAATAAAACCAAGGTCTTCCCACCAAGGTCCTGTCAGTCTAATGCTGGCCCCCTTGCTGAACTCATTTACTCCCTCTCCCCTCATCTGCTCTGCTTCAGCCACAGTGGTCTTCTTTTTTCTTTTTTCTTTTTTTTTTTTTTTGATGGAGTCTCGCTCTTGTTGCCTAGGCTGGAGTGCAATGGCACGATTTCGGCTCACTGCAACCTCCGCCTCCTGGGTTCAAGGGATTCTCCTGCCTCAGCCTCCCGAGTAGCTGGGATTACAGGCCCCGCCATCATGCCCAGCTAATTTTTGTATTTTTAGTAGAGACGGGGTTTCACCATGTTGGCCAGGCTGGTCTTGAACTCCTGACCTCAGGTGATCCACCCACCTTGGCCTCCCAAAGTGCTGGGATTACAGGCATGAGCCATCGCACCTGGCCCACAGTGGCCTTCTTGAACACATCAGGCTCGTTCCCATCTCAGGAATTTTGCACTAGCTATTCCCTCTGCTCAGAATGCCCTTTTCCCAGATCTCTATATGCCCAGTTCTCTCTTGCTTTTCAAGTTGCAGCTTAAAAATGACTTTCCTTAACCAACAATCTAATCCCTTCATTACCCTGTCCTATTTTCTTCACAATGGTTACCACTACTGATATGTTGTACTGACTTACAGTGTACCCTCACCCCTTTCCCTAGAGTAGAAGCTCCATTCTTGCCCATCTTTTTAAAGACTAATGCCTATTGCTTTTAACAGTGTCTCACATGTAGTTGGCCTTCAATAAGGATTTGTTGTGAGTGAAGAAATGAATGACTCAATTTCCCTTGCTTGGAAAAGGAGATGCTGTTAGTACCTGCAGAACAGGTAACCAAGTAGAAGTTAAAGTCATGCTATCACTCAACCCATCAGAGAGTGAAGAGATGGCACTTAGCATTTCTATCGCTTCTGGGTGGTGACACCCTCACTCCCCAAACTGAACGGGGTAAGGTGGGCAGCATAGCACTAATGGGACAGGAAAATGACACCTTGGGAATTGTACCAGCTATAGTTATTTTTCAGTCTTTCAAAAAAACTTTTATTCAGATTTGCACAATTCCTCTAGCTTTTGAAGAGAAAAATAATTAGTTATCCTTCCCCTAAAAAAGACTTTATAGGCAAATACATTAAAAGACATTAAATATTAATGCATCAAAATGTGATATGAACACAGCAGGTTCATGAGGATTTTTAATGCATGATTAGTCCCTAAAGAAAAAGCATGGGAGAATGCTTAGGGGAGGGGCCACAGTGAAACTGCAAGTGTCTTAGCGTAGCATCACATCACAGTAAATGCCACTGAATATTTATCTCGTATCTGGTTATGCCTTGTTTTTACTGTTGTTTTTAATTTCAGTAAATCAGGTTGGACAGAGAGATTTCATTTCTTCATGTCTGAACTGCCATGGGGGAGTGCCTCCCTCTCCCATTTGAGGCAGAAAGTGTTCTTAACCAACACAAGCTTTTTCTGAAAATTTCATTAAAGCTCAGACAATCTACAATAGCATTATTATTCTCTAGTGTTATTTATCAGATAAAAAGCAAGTTTCACTTCATCAGGATGGCAACGAAAGAATAACTGAAGCTGTGTTTTTGAGCTAGTATCTCTGAGAAATCTTCCCTGATGTTTTAATTCCAGATGCCCCATAAAGAGCTCCTAAGAAATTAGTAATTCATCCTCTAAACTCTCTAATTCTTTGCCTGCCTCCCCTGCCCCATACCTTAGACAGGTGAAGTTTGATTATTAATAGGTTCTGAGCCCTACCAGTGAATTCTCTCAGTGACATAAAGGAAGGGGGCATACTTTAAAGGGTTCAGGCAGGTGGTTGTTTGCTTCCAAATGACTTAAGATGCAAAGATATGTATTATTTTCAAAAATCTTGAACTTACTTTTAACTCTTTCCTATTAAACATATTTTCCATGTTTAGAAATTAGCTCAGAAATTCAAATGTCTATTTGGTTTAGAGAGCACCAAACTCTTTTTGCTTTCAAAATCCTAGCCCTCATGTCTGACTTTCCCACTTACATGTAAGCATCATTATGAAACAGACTCTAAAACTGCAGCGATGGTAACTGATGTGGCCACTGAGCTATAAGGACCTATGCCAGCCATCTGGCTAGCAGAATAGTGTCTTTTCCTCTTAAAGTTCTTTTTTACATAAAAGAAAAATATTGGAAGCTACAGATGTAACAAACCTGATGGAAAACAAGAACAGTTTTAGAATAACAGCCTGCTACATTTAACATTTATTAACCTTAGTAACTTAAGCCTCTATGAGAAATAAGCCATAAGACAACAGTATTTGAATATTCCATATCAACAGAATAATTGATTCTCAGAGGCCACATGCACACAAAAAGTCCTCAATACTTTTTGCAAGCTGGCAAGGTGATGAAAATATACTTTTTTTTTTTTTTTTTTGAGATGGAGTCTCACTCTGTCGCCCAGGCTAAAGTGCAGTGGCGTGATCTCGGCTCACCGCGACCTCCGCCTCCTGGGTTCATGCCATTCTCCTGCCTCAGCCTCCCAAGTAGCTGGGACTACAAGTGCCCGCCACCACACCTGGCTAATTTTTGTATTTTTAGTAGAGACAGGGTTTCACCATGTTAGCCAGGATGGTCTTGATCTCCCGACCTCATGATCCTCCCACCTCGGCCTCCCAAAGTGCTAGGATTACAGGCGTGAGCCACCGCGCCCAGCCGAAAATATACTTTTTTGTTTTATCCACAATTCCACAATTCCATTCAATGTTATTTTCTTCCTTCCTTCCTTTGATTCATCTTCCAATGCAATAAAATACACTATTGATTTTATTGGTAAACTCTAACCTAGGATTATGATAAAATGGAACCCTCTGATAAAAAAACAAGTGTAGGTTTTCATAAAGGTCTATCCTAAAATTCTGATGTCTGTTGAGTTTTACATGAGACAAGTTGGTTCTATTGTTTCTATTGGAAGATTTCAAACCTAAAACCTTACAGAATAGAAACCTGTAGTGAAACAGAAGCAACCAGCCCCCCAAATTCACTGGGTTTACTTTTGGCAAAAATAAAGTACAACCGGCCAGGCGTGGTGGCTCACGCCTGTAATCCCAGCACTTTGGGAGGCCGAGGCGGGCGGATCACGAGGTCAGGAGATCGAGACCATCCTGGCTAACACGGTGAAACCCCGTCTCTACTAAAAATACAAAAAATTAGCCCGGCGAGGTGGCAGGCGCCTGTAGTCCCAGCTACGCGGGAGGCTGAGGCAGGAGAATGGCGTGAACCCCGGGGGGCGGAGCCTGCAGTGAGCCGAGATCGCGCCACTGCACTCCAGCCTGGGTGAAAGAGCGAGACTCCGTCTCAAAAAAAAAAAAAAAAAAAAAAAAAAAAAAAGTACAACCAAGCAAGCACTCTAACCCCGGAAGGATGGCTTTTTAATAGAGCAAATGAGCAAAAACCTCAACCTGGCATAGTAATTGCATTTTATTCATGCACCCACCTGTTTTATTTCTAAGCCTTATATTTAAATAATCAAAGTGACCTAAATAGAATAAAGAGGCAGGTGGAGAGGGCAGACAAGCAGAAATGGGCAAGGTCAGCAGGGACATCTAGAGCAGGCCAGAATTTCACCAGCTAAGTGGGAAGTGATGGGGTCAGGAACCAGCCCCACTCTCTCATCTTCTATGGGTTATTTGCAGGGAAGGGGAAAAGACATCACTTTGCAAATGTGTATTCATAAAGAGAGGAGCCTCGTATGGCACAGTTTAAAGCAAGAAAAAGGGCATAGAACAATACGCACATTGATTCCATTCAATAAAACAAAACAAAGCAATACAACAAAAAACAAAGATACATGTGTGTTGCCATATGCATAGTAAAAAGGTCAGAGAAAGACATATATTGAGTTATTCGGGGTCCTCTGAGGACTGGGGTGGGTGAGTGGGGCAGCTGGAGGAGTGAGTAGTCTTTGATTTGACCTTGTAAATTTCCAGGAAGTATATAAAGAAAGGAAGGAAGGAAAGGAAGGAAGGAGGGGGAGGGGAGGGAGTAGGTGGAGCTGGGAATGTGGGCAGCACCATCTCGGATAGGTGGTGATGGCCATCACAGTATTTAGTTAAAACAACCTTCCCCATATGGCTTCACTGTCCATTGTCTCTGCTGTCACCTCACTCTCTCTACCCATCTCTGTTAGCACCTCATCCTAGGAAGAAAGAGAAGAAAGTTGCTGAATTCAAGTCCCCTTCCCAAGATCTAGAGCACCTCTGACTCTGCGTGCTCACTTGATAGAGCTGATGGCAGGATTTCTAGTGGTCCCAGGTGGGGCAGATATTTCAGAAAATTCCACAGGTCACACCCCAATTCTGATGTAGAAAGCACAGCCTCTGTGTTACAGGCATGCAGAATTCAGGGAAAGACAAAATTTCAACAACCAAATAGGTATGACAGTTTAAACAAGTGCTTTATATAATAGCTGAAAATGGGAACAAGGAGCACACTTTCCCTACAGAATACAAATCCACTGTGTCATTATTTCTTTTTTTTTCTCTGCTCTTACCTTTTTCAGTCTGGAAAAAAAAATAAAAGTGATATTTGAAAACAAAAAATATTCCAACACTAGCTTCAAGAAAGAGTCCCTGCACTACACAAACTCCTATGAAAGAGAAGTGCAGCTAAGCAGGGTGCTAGAGGGTTTAGCTTTTCACCTGGCATTTCTGTAGGGCTCCACCTACAACCCATTAAAATCCAAAAGGACTTTTCCCTGATATGAAATCAGTAGTGCTGGGTACTTGAATTCTGGCCCCAGTAACCCAGAATCACACACAGAAGGGCCACATGGAGATGAGAGTCAGAACCAAGGTGGGAACAGGAGAGGGAGCTGCACAATGGTGTTGACAGAGGCCATCTATAGACAATGCCACTCCACAGTGCTCAGATGACTGATAGATAAACCCCAACGCCAATCCTTACAGGAAAGGAGAGATCTGTGTGAGAAACTAAGTAGTTCAGCTTCCCTGGAGAATTAAGACAGAAGCATAAAACTTTTTCTTTTTTTTTTTGATGACAGATCTGTTCCTTTATTGTTTTGGGTTAGTTTCTTCCTGGGAGAAGTGGAGTTGCAATATCTGGACTCAGCGGCACAGACTGAACCCATGAAACTTATCAGGGGAGTCAGGGCAGGAAAATGAGAGGAATCTCCAAGATGAGCAGTCATTTCAGAGATCTGCTGCCTTAGTGGAACTCGTGCAAGAAATTGCGTCAATTCATGTGATTAGAAATCATAAATTTTAGAGGATTTCTAACTAGAGAGTTAGAAAAACCTCTAAGCAAACATCAGTTCATTCCACAAAAGGTTTTTCCTAAGGAACTGCACAATTTCATAAGAACAGGGCGGAGGAAGTGAGACAGGACAATTCAGACAAGGGGTAAGGTGAGAACCCAAGGGATACATACAGACTCCTGGCCCATGTGGGGCAGAACAGGAAGAACCACTGAGGGTCAGAGCCCAGTGGCTGTGTGAGTTTGTGCACACGTGTGCACGCATGTGTGTGCGGGCACGCGTGGGAGCGGCTGGGGGTGGTTCTTGGCGGGAAGGCTTCTCACCATTTCTCTTCCTTGCCTCCTCCTTTGTCACTTTCTGCTGTGCCATTACATTCTGGGGTGAGCGTCTCCCTGAGCTGGGCTTCCCTGATTCGTTGCTGATGACAGAGCCATTCTCACTGGGCGACCTGCTGGAGGTAACCATAGCAACAGGGGAGACGGTAAGTTTCAACTAGAGCAGCCGCCTCTCAAGGTTATTTTATTTGCACAGTTTAATGTCTGTAGCCTTTCATTCCAGTTTAATGGACAAAGAGGAAACGATACAGAAAAAGAAAAAAACAAAACCACCCATACTACAGCGTGGGTTAAGCAGCTGGCTGCTCGGAAGTCCGTTTTGCAGTGCTCAGCCTGTAGCGTTCAGTGAGCGCAGCCCTGGGTGCCCATCTCTGTTTCATTAACCAGCACCCCGCCGTGACTATGGGAATGGTGGCAAGGGTGGCATCCATGCAGCATAGCCTCTTTTTAATACCCAGCACTCTGGATAGTGTTGCAGAGTATTTACATCACATGGGAATTTCCAGGGACATGTATCACACGTGGTTCTCTTTAGCTATTTATTGTCTTTACCACATAGACTTTGACTACAAAACATTTCGTTTTCAATTTTCAGTTTTCGGGCTGCTCTTCTCACTCCAAGGAAAGGCATCAATAAGCAAATTTCTGTAGCAAAAACTCAACTATGCCTTATTCTTTGCATAATACCCCATCACTAGGGGCTTCACTCTGTCAGACACACACACACACACACACACACACAAACACACACATACACAAACATTCTCTAACTGTGGCAACTACTACCCAATTACATTTTGATTTTGAGCTATTTGTTCATTCAGGAAATACGTTTCATTCATCCACTCTGTGCCAGACATACAGATATGTGGAGACTCTAAGATAGCACCCCACGCCCCCCAAGAGCTCCCCACCAGGATCACCTACTGTGTACCAAGGACTTTACTGAGTGCTTTTAAAACTGCTAATGGATCATTATAATGAGCCACTGATTTGGTGACTGCCACCCTTGTTTAGCAAGTGAGGAACATGAAGCTCATGGAAGTGAAGTGTGTTGTCCAGGACAGAGTAGGAAAGTGGCGAATCAGCCCTGGAAGCCAGGCTCCCCCTCCTCCCACATCCCAGAACACCTTCCCTTTGCTGTCCTATACAATGACCCCTGATAAGGCAGCCCTTCACACAGGGCAAGTCACAGAGCCTTCTTTCCTTCCTCAGGGCGGGACTCTCATCTTCTCGAACTCTGCCGGGGAATGGGATCCGGAGAGCCCCCACTGAGCCTCACGCTGCCTCTGGCCTCAGAACATGCCAGCCCGTGGGTCCGGCTGAGCATAAAGACTGACTGCCTCCCCGCTGTGGGAGACAAGTGGGAGGCAGGTATCTAGCGGCCTCTGTTCTTCTATTGTCAATCGTCCAGATTTAGAAAATAATGACGTCTATCCCTGACAATGGAGAATTGTCTGGAATAAATGCACTTGATCAGTAGGCGAGCAGCTTCTCAACTGGAAGCTGTGTATCCTTCCGGATGCTCCTCTGCCTCCTCCTCCCTTCTCCCTCCTCCTCCCTTCTCCCCTCTGCCTCCCCTGGGAATTTCCAGTTCTCAGTCTGTACACGTTAATACCCTAAAACCCATGAACAATCAAAGTTGGGATATTTATGGGATAAGGCAGCATCTGCCAAGAACATTCCGTGGCACACTAAAGCCAAGTAGGACATTCCTCGCCAAAGTTCCCTAAATGTGGGAAATGCTCACTATATTCCTTCTTTGGAGATTCCTAATGCACCTTAGCATATCAAAGGCTCTGATCAGTTCTGTCACAGAGAGATTCATCTGGTCTCATTTAACTCAATATTTCCAAATGTATTCAGTCACAATCTTTCTCACCTTAATACCTTTTAACATCATATAAAATGAGTAATACAAAGAATGTAGTCTGTGAAAACAAGGATCGGTACTAACTTGTTGAATATATGTTATTTTATTTACCCAACAGCTATTTGATTGCTGAGTGCTGGGTGTGCAAACACCCAAACATAAAAGACACACACCCCTAGATTGTTTCTGGACTCTTCTGGTGAATGGCACCTGCTCTCCCAACTGGCGGCACTGGGACAAAAGTCTTTAATTTGCATCCAAAAAAAATAGGAAAGGAAAAGGCTTTTTATAACCTATTTCACATTCACAAAATACTGAATCATTGATTGATTGATTTTTTGAGATTCTTGATCTGTCACCCAGCCTGGAGTGCAGTGGTGCAATCTTGGCTCACTGCAACCTCCGTTTCCTGAGTTCGAGCGGTTCTCCTGCCTCAGCCATCAGAGTAGCTGGGATTACAGGCGCCCGCCGCCATGCCAGGCTAACTTTTTAGTATTTTTAGTAGAGCTGGGGTTTCATCATGTTGCCCAGGCTGATCTCAAACTCCTGACCCCAAGTGACGCATCTGCCTCGGCCTCCCAAAGTGCTGGCATTACAAGCATGAGCCACCGAGCCTGGCCTGAATGGTTTTTGTAGCATTTTCATACCCTTTCCCTCATTTGATCCTGAAACAATTTTCTGGCTGCTCCTCTCACTCCAAGGAAAGGTGTTAATGAGCAAATTTCTGCAGCAAAACCCAACTCTGCTTTACTCTTTGCTTCTGTTTATAGACATGTTTACAGGGAGTCATCATTTAAAACTTCTGTTCAAAAATAGAGTGAGATTTGTGCCTGTGTGTTTGTGCATGCGTGTCTACTCACATGACAATAACAAAAGTGTTTTTGAAAGCAAGAAAGTGTCACCTGCGAGGCTGCAGTTTGAGGCTACTGAATGCAACAGTCCCCATTCTGAGGACATGGAGCTGGGAAGAAGATTCTCGTGTTGAGGATTAATCAACTGCCGAACAAGGCATGAATCACAGCCAATCACTACACTGAAGTGCCCTTTGCAAACAGCTGTAAATGGTTGATTCTCCATCCTGGCCCAACAATCTCAGTCATACATCAACAAAATAGCCTCAACAAGACCCTACACTGGAGGAAAAGGACCCAGAACACCCATCTGGCTGTCTGGAAGTGACTGAACCCTCAGAGTTCAGTGCTAAAATAATTCATAAAAATTGAGGTATCTTAATAACTGTCAAACCACCGGTTTCTCCTGGTTTTCACTTGAGAAACTTCTTGGATCATCTAACAGACCCATTCTGAGAGGGAAGGCAGTCTTTACCTAGCAGGAATGAGAAAAATGATATGGCAAGATGGGGAAGCCAGAAACATAAGATTCATAACGGGTTTTCTCTTGACTTTGATGTTTTGAAAATCTTTTCAAATGATCAGAGACTCCCGTGTGTCAGCTGGACTTCAACAGAGAGGAGGTTTCTCTTACAGCTTTGGCAATGATCTAACCAGCCCTTAGTAAAATTATATTTTTATGCTAAAATTATGAAAGTGGCTGGGCATGGTGGCTCATGCTTGTAATCCCAGCATTTTGGGAGGCCAAGGTGGGCAGATCACTTGAGGTCAGGAGTTCGAGACCAGCCTGGCCAACATGATGAAACTCCATCGCTACCAAAACAATACAAAAATTAGCCAGGCATGGTGGCACATGCCTGTAATCCCAGCTACTCGGGAGGCTAAGGCAGGGGAATTGCTTGAACCCGGGAGACAGAGGTTGCAGTAAACTGAGATCTTGCCACTGCACTCCAGCCTGGGCAACAGAATGAGACTCTTGTCTCGAAAAAGAAAAAATTATGAAGCAAATATAGAAATCCTTCAGGAATATAGATGTTATCTCCTTCATCTGTATTTGTTTTACCCGTTAATATTTCTTATTAAAAATTTGGGGGTAATTGATTAGCAAGGGTAGATTCCTTGCTAATCCAAGAAGTGCTTATTCTAAAAAAATTTAAGGAAAACTTTACACAATTTAAATTATTCAACTAGAATGGGTGAAAAATAATTTTTATTCTTCCTGAAAGTACTATGTTCATATCCTAATTTTAGTAACACTATTTATTTTCAGTGTCCTCTAAATAGGTGATAAATAAGTTATTAATAAGCCTTGGTTGTATTTGGCAAAGATCATGATGAGAATAATAGCTGTAGGTAATACTACTTGCAAGTTAATTCAGGTAAATCATCTATTGCTTCTCTGTACATTTCAGCTGTGCCCTGCTTATGCTCTCTCATGTTGGGTGCATGATTGCAGTAATGGTCCTAATTTGTTTGTACATCTCTTGGTCCTAATTTGTTTGTACATCTCTGTCAACAAGCTTTGGGTAGTCTTCTCTCATGCTGAGTCTGGACTCTACCATAAGACTTGCTTTATCCAAGAGGACAGTAGCAACCGTGACACAAGCAAAGATTTGAGAAATGCTTATGCTTTGGGTGTTTTTTGTTTTTCTTGCTGCCCTGCAACCACATTGCGAGAAAGCCAGGACTAGCCTGCTAGAGGATGAGAAACCATATGAACAAAGGCCCTTGCTACCTGGGGTATTCCTGGTAAGATTAGTATCAACAAGTCAGCCCAGCTGATCTGTCACCTGACTGGAGATGCATAAGCAGGCCCAGCTAAGGTCAGCCAAGCCTAGCTGAGACCAGAAGAACCATCCAGCTGAGCTCAGCCCAATGTGCAGACCCACCAAAATAATGAGCTAAAAAAAAATGGTTGTTGGAAGTTATTAAGCTTTGGAGTGGTTTGCTATGGAGCAATAGATAACTAATCCATATGCCCCAACCTTCTTTCCTACACAAGCTGAAATCCAACCCTCTGTTCCTCTGTACCTCTTTCTGAGGTACCAAGAGTTCTTGGAAGAAAATATGCAGTCTTGTTGCTTGATTCCAGTACAAAATGTGGATAACTGATACAGATGATCCCTCCTTCCTTCTCAAATTACTTCCTTCTCTTGGCTTCTTGGATCTTACTCTCTCTTTGTTCTTCTCATGCCCTTCTTCCTGACACTATTCCTTTTTCTTTGTTGATCCTTCCCCATCTTCTGGACCTCTAATCATGACAATGTTCCAGGGTTCAGTTCTTGGATCTTTTCTTCTCTCTATCTGTACTCTCCCAGGTGATCCTTCCCAGTCTCATAGAGTAATTACACACTGACCACTCCTACATTTATATTTCTACCCTGGACCACTCCTCTAAACTCCAGACTCAAGGTTAACTGAGTTCTCAACATCTCCACTCATATACCTAAGAGGCATCTCAAATGTAACATGTCCACACTCAAACTCTTGACCATCCCCTACAAACTACTTCTCCTCCAATATCCCCCAACACAATAAATGGCAAATTCACTCCTCTCCACTTCTGCCACTCCACAAGAATCTATCAGCAAATCTTTTCAGCTCTTCCTTCAAAATATCTCTAAACTCCAACCACTTCTCACACCATCCCATGACACCATCGTCTCTCACCTAGGTCATGGCAGTAGCCTTGTAAAGGGTCTCCCCACATCTACTCCCCAGATGTACAGTCTGTTTGCCACACAGCAGCCAAAGTGAGTCTGTTGTATTTATTTTAATTTTATTTTATTTTGAGACAAGCCCTCACTCTGTCATCCAGACTGGAGTGCAGCGGCACAATCACAGCTCCCTGAAGTCTTGAATTCCTGTGCTCAAGTCATCCTCTCACCTCAGCCTCCCCAGTAGCTGGGACTACAGGTACACACCACTGCACCTGGCTAATATTTTTTATATAATTTTGTAGAGACGAGGTCTTGCTTGGTTGCCCAGGTTGGTCTCAAGCTCCTGGCTTCAAGCGATCCTCCTGCCTTGGCCTCTGAAAGTGCTGGGGTTACAGGTGTGAGCCATGCACCCAGCCCAAAGTGAGCCTATAAAACTGCAAGCCACATCATGTCATTGCTTTTCTCAAAACCCCCCAATGACATCTGATCTTTATTCACAATAAAATCCCAAGTCCTGACTTTGGTCTGTAAAGCCTGACATAATCAACCTCCAGCAACTTGCCAGACTCATCTGCCACCACTTCCTCCCTAGTTCATGCCAGCCCCCTTGATCCTGCTTTTCTTTAAGCAGGTCGAGAAGTTCCCTCCTCTGGGCGATGCACAAACTGTTCCATCTGCTTGGTACATTCCTCCTGCCGATAACCTCGTGGTTTATACCTCATTTCAATCAGGTCTTTCTCAAATGTCATTTTATCAAATAAGTCTTCCCTAGCTTCCTAGCTAAAATAGCACTATGTCTCCTTCTCCATTTCTCTATCCCTTAACTGTGCTTTGGTTTTCTTCTTTGTACTCATCACCACCTGATTCAGAAATAGATAGACTTTACCTGTTTCTCTATTTGTTTATTATCTATCTCTCCTCACCAGATTGTAAGCTGCCTGAGAATAGCAACTTTGTCTTGTTCACAGCAATATCCCCAGTGCCTGATAAACAGCAAATGATCAATACACATGTTAGATAAAAGGAGGGGAGAAAGGAAGGAGACATGGATGATGTAGTTTTTTCAGTCTCCACAGTGGTCTCAGGCAACAAGGAAGAAGGGAGTTGGCAACGCATGTTGGTTTAGCCAGCCAACGGGGCTTGCCATAGGGTTCATTACCTCTTTATAAGGCTATTGCAAAGTGCTTACAATGAGTCTCTTGGCCTCTAAACTAACCTCTCCCATATCTCATCCACATTGCCATCAAAGTATCCTTCTAACATATAGGCTAACATCATTCTCTTCCAAAAGACCTTTCAGTGGCTCCCCGTTGCCTAGATAATAAAGGTCAGATGCCTCAGCCAAGCAGTCAAGACTTTCCAAAATTTTAATTTATCTTCTGGTTTCATTCTTCACTACACCCAGTCACTATGAACTCTAAACTCTGGGGACACTCACCATTTAGAGAACATACCTGTCCTTCTTCTCTCCCCACTCTTTTTAGACTGGATGCCCTTATATCTTCCCATCTATTCAGATCCCACTCACTTTTCAAGGCTCAGCTAAAGGATAACCTTCTCCACGAGGTTTTCCCTTTCAGAATTAAGTTCTTCCTCCTGTCTTTACTACAGCCTGCAGTCTCCAATGCAGGCACCGACACCTCATCCTCAGTATTCCAGTTATTTATCTCTCTGCCTCCTCCATCATGAGACTCCTGGGGTCACAAATCAATCTTACACATTTTCATAGTCCTAAAGGGATGTCTTCAAAGTGCTCTGCTTATAGTATAAACATATGGTTTTGACTGAAATCAGAAACCCCTATTGAGAAATTCCCAGATAAAATACAACTATACTGAATCAAAGGCACTGCTTTTAATATAAGTTTAAAATATAAGTGTGACATCAGTGCTAAATTTGCTATAGTAAATATAAGAACTAAATCTCTGCTGTTGTGGTTATCAGAGACATAAAACCTTACAAAGGGTAGCCCAGGCTAGGCAGGTATTGTGATTCTCATCATCTCCTCTAGTCTCTTTTCAAATATTCAAAATGAGCATGAAGGGGAATTTTTAAAGAGAACTGTGGAATTAACTTGAGGGCATCAGTGTTTCTCATCATCAGTTACTCTCCTGCTGACACAGAGAGGCAGAAGTCGGCCCCGTGCCTACCTCTTCCTGGTTTCAGTGGATTTGGCGGTCTTGATGGTGCTTCCATCCTGAGCGACGTCTCTTTCCTGAGGAGCATCTCTAATGGGCAGTGGGAGAACCACCGTCTCCTGAGTCACAGGGATGACCTCCTCATCTGCCCCTTGCTGTCCCAGGTGTTGCTTGGCATAATCAAAGCCTTGCACAGGCTGCAAAGAGGAAACAGATTTGCAGTCGTATTTCTAGTGAAGTGTGACTCTAACCATGGCTTTAAGAGATGACAGGCAGCAAAGTACAAAGATGGGACCAAACTTAGCTTTCTAATTAATAAACAAGAGTAACTCAAATCTCCATCATTATTTCCGTCTCTTCAAAATCAGAATCCATGTTAATTCCATCCAGCTACAGAATCTCTACAGATAAGACTTGCTCAGAAAAATGAAGACTGTTAAACAACATGTAAACAGGTGTTTAAGAACAAACCTCTTTCAAAGATTTTAGACCATGAATTTTAAGTCAATGGATGCTTCAAATGAGAAACAACTCAATTAATACATTAAATAGGTCCTATGGATCACCTCCTGCCTGGAAATGTTTGGTCACCCCTTCACTCCATTCTCGTATAGCTTTATGTGTAACAGCACATGTGTGACTTTGCCAAGCCACTTGAACTCTGAACCTCAATTTTTTCGTCTGAGAACTGAAGATAATCTTACCTGCTTTACCTCTACCACCCTTGAGTATTAAAGTGGATCACAGATCTGAACACAGAGGGAAGTGTGTTATCACATGTGAAGCCATACAATCATTAATAATGAAATGGAATTTATGGAGTCACTCTTTAATCCAGACTTCTCTCTTAAGTAGGCTGGCTCTCCTATAATGCATTCCTGGGAAACTGGCAAGGGTTTATTGCACAGTGTCTGAAATCCCAAGTGCATAAGGCAGCTCTGAGCAAAATCTAACAGACATCTATCTAGCAGTGTGGTAATAAAAACCAAGACGCATATTTAAACAATTCCTGAAAGGGTCTCTATTCCGCTTTACACCCCAAAGCAGTACAATGCAGATTTGAGGCAAGACAGTGTAGTGGGTAAAAGTGGCAGTTTCAAAAGCAGATTGCCTGGGTTCAAATCATGACTCCGTCATTCATTAGCTGTGTGACCTTGGGTAAGTTACTGAAACTCTCTGCACATCAGTTTCTTCATCAAGCTTAAAAGATGGCCACTGTTATTACGTTAATTGGAGATAATAATAGTATAAACAGGATAAAATTTATATATTTGTGAGAGCAACATGTAATCACTTTTAAGGGGATGCTGTAAGGATTAAATAAGAAATTCAAGTTCAGCATTTAGATAAGTGGCTAGCCAATAGTAAGTGCTCAATCAATATTAGTTATTACTTTTGCTTTCCTGATAAATCATAGTCCAGGTGAAATGGACAGCAGTGATTTTTTTCAAGAAAATCTGCAGATGAAATTCAACCTCTGTCATTTAGAGTATATCAGAACTTGATACGATCAGAAGCCCCTCCTTCAGCAGCTAATTATTTTTTATTATACTTTAAGTTTTAGGGTACGTGTGCACAATGTGCAGGTTACATATGTATACATGTGCCATATTGGTGTGCTGCAACCAGTAACAAGTCATTTAACATTAGGTATATCTCCTAATGCTGTCCCTCCCCCCTCCCCCCACCCCACAACAGACCCTGGCGTGTGATGTTCCCATTCCTGTGTCCATGTGTTCTCATTGTTCAATTCCCACCTATGAGTGAGAACATGCGGTGTTTGGTTTTTTGTCCTTGCGATAGTTTGCTGAGAATGATGGTTTCCAGTTTCATCCATGTCCCTACAAAGGACATGAACTCATCCTTTTTTATGGCTGCATAGTATTCCATGGTGTATATGTGCCACATTTTCTTAATCCAGTCTATCGTTGTTGGACATTTGGGTTGGTTCCAAGTCTTTGCTATTGTGAATAGTGCCACAATAAACATACGTGTGCATGTGTCTTTATAGCAGCATGATTTATAATCCTTTGGGTATATACCCAGTAATGGGATGGCTGGGTCAAATGGTATTTCTAGTTCTAGATCCCTGAGGAATTGCCACGCTGACTTCCACAATGGTTGAACTAGTTTCCAGTCCCACCAACAGTGTAAAAGTGTTCCTATTTCTCCACATCCTCTCTAGCACCTGTTGTTTCCTGACTTTTTAATGGTGGCCATTCTAACTGGTGTGAGATGGTATCTCATTGTGGTTTTGATTTGCATTTCTCTGACGGCCAGTGATGACGAGCATTTTTTATGTGTCTTTTGGCTGCATAAATGTCTTCTTTTGACAAGTGTCTGTTCATATCCTTTGCCCACTTTTTGATGGGGTTGTTTTTTTCTTGTAAATTTCAGCAGTTAATTTAGCTAAGAGATACAACAGGAAGGTTCCAGCGGATTTAACAATCCAGTCTAGAACTGTGGCCTAACCTGTCAAATCTCACCACTGTGTCTCAGAACAGGATGGAGTTTTACTGCTAACTCCAACAAGGCTTTTTTATTTGAGGCTGTCTATAGCTTTGCCATGGACAGCTCCCCCAGTTCCCTGAGAAACTCACTCTGGGAAGTACGATCACTCGCTTCTCTTCTCTGAGACATACACTCTGACCTATGTGGTGATCAGTAACATTCTGAGGCCAGGACCTGGGACTGCGTTTCTGAAATAGTGTTTGCTGAGGGAAGGTGGTCTCTATTCTTTTCCCTCCCTGTCCTTGGCCTACAAGAAACAGAAGAGAGCCTTCAGATAACTTGGTAATGTCTCTCAAGTACTGAATTGCCTGCTCCTTCCATAACCAATTGGTCACCAATTAGATTCAACGTCTGAAATGTTTCTGGAAGCTGACTTTTCCTCTCCAGGTCCACTGTTTCACTATCTCCTGACTCGGTCTTGTTGCTTCCAATTTAGCTTCTTTCCAGGCCTCCCCTGATGAGCTTCCAAAATTCTCTCTCTTAAAACACATGTGGTTGCGTCACTCTCTCATTTAAAATATGAAGGGCCTTGAACGTCTCCCCAAATGCTTTGGTGAGGCATTCAAAGCCCTTCACGTGCCAGCTGAAACTGCCTGCCCAGTCTCATGTCCTGTTGGCCCCTTTTGTATCACACCCTCACGCCCCCATTATCCTATTCAGTTTTGTTCCAATGATAGGGACTGTCCTCGGTGCTGAACATATAGTTAAATAACTGGTTCCTCACCCTCAAGGGGCTCAGTTTCAGCCTCATTTGATATTAATGGCACAGTACTAAAGACAGTACACAACTTATATCATTGCATCTTCACTATAGTTCAAGAAGGTAGGTATTATCATGAGTGCCCAGTTTACAGATGAAGCAACTGAGGTTTAGAGAGGTTAAGCAGCTTACCCAGGCTCACAGAGCTGTGATGGAGTCAGCACTTGAACCTGGGACTATGTGACCCAGAGCTAGAACATCTAACCACTATTTGATGAGTCTTCCCACAGCCCTTCCTTTCCTTCTGCAGCTTCCTATCTTGGTTAGCATCTCCTGCCGTACATGGCCTGGCTCCTGTGCAACACTCCTGGCCTGTCTGTGAGGAAATGGGAGGCTCCAGTAGCAGCTAAGACTTCCCAAGAACCTAATGATAGGGAAAGCTGGCTCTGTTCCCATCTCCCGCTTTCTCTCTCCTCCCTCTGGATTTGGCCCCTTACCTTTCACACTGGGTTAAAGTTATCCACCGGATACTTCAGGTGACTGGATGGATATACACAAAGAGAGACATTAAGGAATTCCAAGCTTAAAAGGTGGCTATTGTTATTAGGTTAATTACACCTGTGTTATTAATCACAACAATCCCTGTGTATGTTTGGTACTTACAGCATGCAAAACACTGTTATCTCATCTCATCCTCCAACAAACCTGTGAGGTAAGCAAGGCAAACATCACAGCCTTCATTTCACAGATAAGAAAACAAAAGCTCAGAAAGGTTCAGTGACTTGCCCAAGATCACACAGCTAAGTGGCGCAGGACTACTACTCCCTCACTCTTCTGACTCCCAGGGTAGTGGTCTTTTAGCTTTCAACTGGAAAATTACCTGAGATTAATCAATTGCCCATTAGACACATTACTGACTCCTAACCCCAATAATAAAATATCATGAAGTAGCTATAATTACTTCAATTAGTTTTATAAAATTATCAAATCAAAATAATCTCCAATAATTTCAAAGGTGGATACACTGCCAAGACCTTTTAAGAAAAAAAGCATGGGTAACAATAAAAGCCAACTTATAGGTAGTATTATGTACTAGACATATCTCAAAGCGATGTATATATATTAACTCACTTAATCCTCACCATATACGATTATTGTTATATCTCCATTTTACAGGTGGAAAAATTGAGGCACAGAGGTTAAGTAACTTTCCTGATGTTTAACTTTCCTATTGTTCCAACGACTGGGACTGTCCTTGGTGCTGAACATATAAAGTTAAATAACTGGTTCCTCACCCTCAAGGGGCTCAGTTTCAGCCTCATCTGATATCAGCTGCACAGTACTAAACACAGTACATAACTTTTCTCATTGCATCTTCACTATAGTTCAAGAAGGTAGGTATTATCATGAGTTCCCAGTTTACAGATGAAGCAACTGAGGTTTAGAGAGGTTAAGCAGCTTACCCAGGCTCACAGAGCTGGGTAAGTTATCCTATAGGTATCCTATAAATAGTATCCTACAGACAGTAGTGGGAAAGAGGAAACTGTTCTTAGGGGGTGACTGGCCTGTCCCAAGCAGATGTTCATGCAAAAGATTACAGACCCTCCAAGCTCCATCCTGCATCTGGATATGGTCCTATCCACCCTCTTCTAAGGTGGCCTATTCAGGGAAACATGATCTCTTCAATTCTATGAAGGGAAAAACTAGAAAAACGGCTGTACATCCAATGACAGAGTAAAGGGAAGTGAACTAGGAAGAATGGAGGTGACAAAAGTCATGATGCTGGCCCTCTTGCATTTATCATTTTTCACCATTCTACCTGCAGAAGCCCACCTGATAACAATGGGAATGGAGTATTCCATGGTACCTTGTCTCTGAAGAAGGGTAAGGGTATCCATACCCTGGCCTCGGCTCCCGGGAAAGCCACACTCACCTCCTCTGCTTAGCATGTTAAGTTTATTACTGAGTCTCAGGAAGGATCCCCGGGACTGCCCTCTGGCACTGTAGCCTGAATTGTAAAGATGCAGCGATGTCCCCAGGACTGTCCTCCTAGTCTATGGATTGGCCGTGAAGGCTAACTTTTTTGTTCTGCCTCGTCCTTTGACATTAATTGAATTCTGTTCACACACACAAGGTGGTGAGAAGAGATGCAGGAAGCTCTCTCCTCTCTCCAACACTGCAGTGTCCCTGGGTTGTAATGGCAGAAGAACTGCAGTAAGCAAGAGGCAGTTCCACCCTGCTGGTTTCCCACGATAAAAGGGCTTTAGGAATCAAAATATGCAGCCCAGCCTCATGGAGGGGGAAAACAACCAGCTCCACCACACACAAGTGAATTCAATCATCTCATGGCACATAAATTTGCTTGATGTTCAATGTCAGCCAGGTATCTCACAAAGCACAATGTACAGAGTAGGACACAGAAGGAGCTATGGAAAACCACAAATGCTAATCTGTCCTAGCTTCAGACAGCCTTCAAGCCAGAAGCTATGAGGAAATCATGTGTTGCCCTACTCATTTTGGCAGATTAGTACAATTTTGGTTTAATCTATAACATAAATATGCCCCTTACAATCCCAGTATGGCATGTTTTGTATTCCTGGATGTGGGTACAGTTAGATTCCGGTTATTACCATTATGTCTAAAAGGCTCATGTTGTAACTAAGCTGAGATGGAGATTGAATACACACTGTTTTTTATTTTTTGAGATGGAGTTTTGCTCTTGTTGCCCAGGCTAGAGTGCAACAGTTCAATCTTGCGGCACTGCAACCTCTGCCTCCCAGGTTCAAGCAAGTCTCCTGCCTCAGCCTCCTGAGTAGCTTGGATTACAGGTATGTGCCACCACACCCGGCTAATTTTGTAATTTTAGTAGAGATGGGGTTTCTCCATGTTGGTCAGGCTAGTCTCGAACTCCTGACCTCAGGTGATCCGCCCACCTCGGCCTCCCAAAATGCTGGGATTACAGGCGTGAGCCACAGCGCCCAGCCGAAATACACACTCTTGGAAGAGTTTCACCTTTCACTGCTTGGGCAATTCCCAGTGTACACTTCTTACCAACATCCTGCTGTGCCTGGGAAGCAGGTGCCTTTGTGTCAACTGAAACAGAACAACTCGCTTTGGCATTTGGCTCTTCAGTAGACAGTATCTAAACAAGCTGCGGCATCAAAACAGGTGTATCAGTTTAACAAACAATAAAAATCTTTTGATTTCTTTTGCTGAAGTGAGGTGTGATCATCAAGAAAGAACGAAGGCATGTGTGACCCCCGCAAGGACGATCTCCATGGCCGACATGCATTCCAATGGCTCTGGAATATGAGGGGTAGTTTGCTGTTTCATTCCTACACAGGCAGACAAAGCTCAGATCTTCAGAGCTGGAAGAGGATTCTACCTGCCAAATCTCAGTGTTCAGATAGGTGTATAATGGAGAAAATGCTCCAAGACTCGGATGTGAGCCTCAGTCACCCCTCTGCTGCTAGCATGACTTTGGACAAACCCCAAAGTCTCTCCTTCCCTTGAGTGTTTTGGCAGTAAAATGAGAATAATAAAACCTTCCCTGACTACGAGCTACCGCATAAGGCTGCTGTGAGGAACAAACGAGGTGACAGACCTCGAGGAGCCCAGCAAATTGTAAGGCATTATTTAAGTATCGGGTATGACAGTTAGCATATTTCCCTCATGGAATATCATGAAGGGAGCAATGTGACCGGAAAATCAGCCTGCAGCATGTCCTAGTCCATTTCTCTCCCAGTCACCAGAGGTGGGTGGTGCAGAGATGTGGAGGCCGCAGTGGGTGGATGAGGCTCCAGGACAGGCTTCAGGGGAGCCACTGAAAGGGGGTTCTCTGGCCACCCAGCCAAAGCCCTGCAGCTTCTCCATCATGGTGGCCTCTGAAGATGTCACTCCAACCAAGCATGTGCTCCAGAGAGCCTTGCATTAGGAGCCAAGAGACTTTGTCTAAGTCAGTTCAGGCTGTTGTAACAAAACACCACAGACTGGGTGGCCTATAAATGACAGAAGTTTGTTTCTCACAACTCTGGAGGCTGGGAAGTCCAAGATCAAGGTGCCAGGATGGTCAGGGGTGAGGGGCCTCTTCTGGGCTGCAGGCTCCCAATGTCTTGTGTCTTCACATGGAAGAGAGCTCTCTAGGGCCTTTTCTAAGGGCATTCATCTCATTCCTGGGGGTTTCACCCTCATGATCTAATCTCCTCCCAAAGGCCCTATCTCCTAATACCATCATATTGGGGGTCAGAATTTCAACATTTAAATCTGTGGACCACAACGTTCAGAACACAGCAGACCTGATTCTACCATCAGTTCTGCTACTTACCAACCATATGACCTTGAAAGAGTTACTTTTCATGGGTAAAAGGAGGGAATCTGATTACATTATCTCTAAAATCCCTTTCAGGTCTCTTTAGCTTGTAGTTTTCTATGCCTCGGTTTCGTCATCTGTAAAATAATAGTCCTTCCTCCAAAGGCAGCTGTGAGAATTAGAGAGCTGCTGTATATAAAGTGCTTGGAAGCACTGATGGCAGAATGGGCATCAGATAACCACGAACCATCAGGTCCTAAGACTAAAAGGAAGGATCTCCTTCAAAATGAGCACCTGCCCTGATGTTTCTGCAGGCTCTGGCAATGGCCTCAAAAGGCAAGTGGGAAAGGCAGGCCGAGCTCCTGCAGGCCTGTCCTCCTGCCCCCCTCCCCACCACTTCCGTATACCTTTGCTCTCTGCGGCAGGTTTATCATGGTGTCGGGCTTGAAGTCGTTCTTGTTCTTCCTGCAGAGGACAGCAGTGATGATGATGATGATGACGGTGACCACGGCAATGGGCGCCAGTACTGCAGCAATGATCCACAGGTTATTGGGCGGGTTCTTCACCACGGCTGTGGGAAAGAGCCAGCAGGAGGGACATGACAAGCAGCACTGGGAAGAGGAAAGCAACCCCCACCCCAGTCCCAAGTCCTGGACAGAAGAACGTGGGAGGTTAAGAGGGTTTGGGGTTAGAAAGCCTCCACCTCCGCAGCTATGTGACCTTGGGCAAGTGACTTAAGCTCCCTGAGTCTCAGTTTCCTCATCTGTAAAATGGGCTGTCACTTTGTAGTGTTTTTGGTGTGGTCTCTAGTAGTTGCTCAGTAAATGCTAGACTTCACTACTACTGAGAGGAAGAGGAGAAAAAGATGGATCAGTAACAATTTTTCCCAGGGGTGACATCCACAAGTCAAAAGAAAAGTGAAGCTGAGAAATGTGCAGATTAGAAATGTCTGCTGGAATCAGGAGGCAAAAGCCACAGAGAAATGACTCTCAATATTGTGGTGTAGTCACCCTGAGAGTGAGCAACGAGTAAAATGTAACATGAGCAGATGGATCTCCCCCAGAATAGCTGGCTGGGAGCTTGGAAATGCCTCGGTCTAGTCAAAAGACTCAGGCTGCTCTCAGAACCAGAGTAAAGAAGAGCAACCAAAGTGATTGGCAGCAGGAAGAATGTGCTATTAAAACAGTAGGTGCCTCGGGGTGAGGGGGCTGGGATGAATTAATTGGAAAGGGCAACAAGGTGATGGTCATGCTCTGTATCATGATAGAGAATTGGGTTACACGGGTGTATACATTTGCCAAAGCTCATCATATGATTTACTTGAGATAGGAAAAAGTATTGACAAGTTAAAAGGAGAAGTTCCTTCTCCATGGTAGGTTTGGTCTGTAGTTTAAATTAATATATTGGCAATCTGGTTTATACATCAAACTCTTGTAAGCCTGGTTAGCATGAGTTGGTCCTCCTGATCCTGCTGAACTTGGGGGCTACTAGGCAAAACTGAGGCCCAGATCCTAGAATATGAACACCCCACCAGTAAGTGCCACGTAGTGAGACCTGCCTGAGGAGCCAGCCAGTCTTCCTCTCTGATTTCAACCAAGCCCTGACATCAAGTGGTTCCTTATTAGCCAAGATCTACCTCTCATCTGGCTGCCCTTAGGCTCAGAACACTATTAGTACAGAAGAGCTTCTTCTCCACAGTTTTTATCAATCGGTGATTAATCACATTATTAACTTCTGAAAACAGCTCATTAGATAATATGTTTCTGTTGACATTAAACACTTAATTGCTCCTGCTTTTAGTAATTCAGTATTTATATGTGAGTATTCTGCCATTAACATTTTTTAAAGCTTATAGCTTCTGTGAAAAATATCAATATGCCTCTTTATCGTTATTTTATCCTGATGGAGAAAAATGTACAGTGTATCAGTGTATAACCTAAATAAATACATGCTTTTTTTTATTAGCAAGAATGTTCAGCTTTTACCCAGTTTTATTGTTTTAGTGGAGGTGCTTCTTCTTGGTGCAGTATGTAAAATCCCCTCACCTTCATTTACATAAACAGAACAGATTTTATCTTAGACACATTAATAAATTCATTTAACAGTCAAAACAAGAGTAACGTTAGGTCAACTGAAGTCATCCAAACTCAATGTCGTGTTCATTGGCATAATTACCTAAAAGTACAAAGTCATGCCTAAAGGTGAAAAGGAATGAAGGGTTATTTAAACTGCAAGAATTTCAGTAGAGGACTGATCGGAAAACCCATTTCTTGAGTGCCTACTGTGTGTTAGGCGCTGTGACAGGTCCTTTGCCTGCGTGCTTTTCTCATCCCCAATATGCTGATGAGGAAACTGAGACCCAGAGAGGTCAGACATTTCTATGAAAAGTCACTTCTCTGAAATAAACAGTTAAAGTCGGTTCCGAGTTAACACACATGAATAGAAGTGTGTGCTTATGTGCAAGCGTAAACACACACACACACGCACACACACACACATACACACACACATACACACACAGTATTCGTCAGAAGGAATGAAGTCAAAGAGTCCAAATAATCTAACACAAAATAAATTATTCTCACGTACAGCAAATGTTGAAAGGAGAAGGCATCCATTCAAGTGTTTCCAGTTTGTTTTTGTGGCCGTCACCTATGTCTCAAATATTAGAGCTCATAACTGGGGTGACTGGATACAGGCGAGAGTCCTCCCGGGGCCCAGCGGCTGGCTAGTGCTCAGTCCACATTGTTCTCCCACCAAACCCTCCTGTGGCTTCTCTTCCCAATGGGGGCCCAGCCCGTGAGGCCCTACCTGACCATGGCCGCTCTTTCATGCCTCTGACCTCACGGCTATGACTCTTCTCCCTCAATGACCTCGGTGCTGGGTGTCAGACTGTCTTCTCCCTGCCTGGAACCTGGCCCCCAGATATCCTCAGGGACCCTTGCCTCCCTCCCTTTCTTCAGGTGGTCACTCAAGGGTTACTACCTCAGTGATTCTCTTCTTGACCCCCCAACAATTTAAAATTGCAACCACTATCTTCTCAACATGCCCTAGCCCTTCCCTGCCCAACTTTTCTCCATAGCGCTAATTAGCATCAAACATGTTATTTATTTAGTTTCCTTGATCTGCCCACTCTAGAACATAAGCTCCACCAGGGCAGGGATTTTTGTCCACTTCATTCACTGCTGTATCTCCAGTGCCCAGAGCAGTGCCCTGCACATAGTAGGTGCTTAATAAATATCTGTTAAAGAAGTGAATGAGCATGAGTCCTCTTTACCAGAGGGTCAGCCTATTTCTTTAAGTGGCTTTTTATTTCTTTTCTTTTCTTTTTTTTTTTTTTTTTGAGACAGAATCTCACTGTGTCCCCCAGGCTGGTGTAATGGCACGATCTCGGCTCACTGCAACCTCCGCTTCCCAGGTTCAAGCCACTGTTGTGCCTCAGCCTCCCAAGGAGCTGGGATTACAGGCACCCACCACCATGCCCAGCTAATTTTTTTATTTTTAGTAGAGACGGGGTTTCTCCATGTTAACCAGGCTGGTCTCAAACTCCTGACCTCAGGTGATCCACCCACCTCAGCCTCCTAAAATCCTGGGATTATAGGTGTGAGCCACTGCGCCCAGCCAAGTGGCATTTTTTCAGATAAACGTCTGGCGGCCATGTAAAGTAAACCACTTCCTGCTCTGGTATACTTCTCCTTGGGGTGAATTTTCCCTATTCTGTCAGCTGGATAACAACTCTGAAGTGCCTCTCACTCCAGACCTTGCAAATGGACCAGATGCAAACCTCTAGCTGCCTAAGTCAAATGCTGCCTTGTCACCCAGAGGTGATGGGGTGAGTCACGTGGGCACTGCATGCTCCAGTCTTGGCCCTAGAATTAGTGATTTAGAAGGCTCTGGAACACACGGAATACAGACACTCTCCCTTCAGAGAGACAAAGTATTCAACACTGTGACTCTCTATTCAAAGTCCTGACCTCAGATGAACATTGTAGGCTGATTTTGAAACTACTGGGAGAAAATGGGATTTTAAAGATTTCTGCCCTCTTCTCCTTCATTGGCCTTATCTTCATCCTCAACTGCTCCTGGGGTGGACATATTTCCCAGAGGACATCCTCTTGCTTTCCTCTTCCATCCACTAGCTATGTTCCTTCACCAGGCACTAACATTTTCCCCAGGATTTTAACTCTAATCTCTATCTACAGAATCCTCAAAGTCTATAGCGTTACCTTGAATCTCTCTCCAGAGGTCTAGGCTTGAATTCCCAACACCTTTCTTAACCTTCATAGGATATCCTATCACACCCTTGATATCCCATCAGTGTCCCTGGTCCTGGGGACACCTGTTAAGCACATAGTAAGTGGCAGCTGAATCTCCTTTATCCGTGAGGCGAGAGGACTACAGGAGAGAAATGAAGAAGAAAGGAGATTTGAAGGTTGAGAACCCACATAATACAGAGAAGAGGGTGCAACTAATGAAGATGGAAAGGGAACTGGAGAGGAGAGGCATTGTTAGAAGGCAGAAGGTAATTTATTGTTTGAGCTGTGTGGAGTTTAAGGGGATGATGACACATATCACGGGGGTGCCAGTGGGATATTGTCGGGTGTTGCTGGGATACCGATGGAGAGATTCAGCTGCCACTTACTACGCGCTTAACGGGTGCCCCAGGACTGCACCAAGCCCTTTACAGGCAATAATTATCTCTTTTAATCTCCTACGTACTCTCTTAGGGAGGTGTTTTTTATATTACCATTTTACAGGTAGGGAAAATGAAGGTCAGAGAGGCTAATTAACTTGACTCCAAGCTCCATAACTAGAAAGTGGAAGAGCAGGGGCTGGGCCTGGGTTACCTTAATTCAAAGGCTCTTCTCTCAAGTGCTATGGTGTCTCCTAACCACATGCCTCTCTCGGCACCTAGCAGAGGCATCTGGTGAAGGGTGGTTCCTTTGCCTTCACAAGAATAGAACCAGGCAGGAACTGGAGCTAGATCTTCCAAGATGAACGAGATGCGGCACCTGCTTTTAAAGAGCTCATGAGGCTGTTATGGCCCAATGTGAGGAGGGCAATGGGAGCTCCTGGAACCAAGGCAGACAGAGGGCTGTGCCTCAGGGGCCAAGGAAGGCTTCAAGGAATAGGGAACATGCAGGATGAAAACCCCTGCGTGGCTTTAGACATGAAGGAGAGAAACGCAGGCCACATGGCTGGAAAAGCAGCCTGAGCC
Organism: Symphalangus syndactylus; assembly: GCF_028878055.3. Lineage (NCBI taxonomy): Eukaryota > Metazoa > Chordata > Mammalia > Primates > Hylobatidae > Symphalangus > Symphalangus syndactylus. Next base: position 22,718,712 of record NC_072428.2, read on the forward strand.
CAAGCCGTGCAGTCCTGAAGCCTTGCTGGGTGCACCAGCTGTGAAGACAGGAGTTTGGATTTTATTCTGTGAACGACGGGAGCCAGCAAGTATTTTTTTAAAGTGGGGTCAATGTAAGCTCAGAATCCCTGTTTGATTACAATGACTCTAATTACAATGTGGAAGGCACACTAACGGGAAGTTGAGTCACTTTGGAAGCTACTGCCGTGGTCCAAGTGGGAGAGAATGATGGGACGGAGAAAAGGAAATGGATTTGTGAGTGACTGTGGAAGGGAACTGAGAGGACCGAGTGGATTTGAAGGAGACAAAGGAGTGAGGCTGGAAGGGTCAGAGGGCGGCAGCCTTGGAGCCTGGCCAAACAGAGTTTGAATCTCGACTCTCTGAGTGACAGCTGAGCCTCTGGGCCATCCCTCACCTCCCAGACTCTCACTCCCAAAAGCTTCCATGAGTCTAACCTGATAGGATCTCTCTCTCCTGTCCTGGCTACTGACCCCATCCACTGCTCCCCATCAACTGCCACCAGCAAAGTCCCTTAGCCTCACCCGGTCCTCCTGACACTCCATTCACCTCTGCTCACCATGAAGCCAGCTCTCCTTTTCATGCCCATCCCAAGTAACTCAAGGCCTGGGGTGGCCTTGAGGAGTGAAGGAAGCGAGTCTTGGCTAAAAATGTCATTTTGAGAATAAGACTGCAGAGAGTGACCATCATAGAACTGTCACAGAACTGACAGGCCAAAGTAGCAGATGGCCAGAACACAAGTGTTAGAGAGGAAAAGATACTGAGCCAGGTGCGTTTATAAATCTCCAATGAGTGATGGGGGCCTCTTGAGGCCCTGAGGTGACTGCAGCGAGGAAGGGGAGCTTCAAAGGACCTGAGATTGAAAAACAGAAGAAGTGGTGTGGACACAGCCATGAGGATTAAGGAGAAGCGGAGCCCTGTCAATCTTCCAGCACTTTTTGGGCAGTTTGCTCTGCCATTCTCAGTGTGTATTACCACACCCCAGCTCAAATCCACCCCACACACCTCTATCTCAGCTGCCGACTTCATTTCACTACACCCAAGAGAGCAGAAACAATCGGAGACAGCGTCTGCAAGCTTCCATCACCATGTGTCCCCTGTACTCCACTTTCCCCTCATTAGAAAGGACCAGCTGTCCCTGCAGACCCCTCCACCTGTGTACCAGATCCCACTGCCTCATTCACTGACAGATTTTGCACCTACAATTCCTGCCTCTCTCTTCTGCATTGTCAGCTTCTCCCTCTCCATGATAGCATCCTCTCAATATTCAAACACACACCAATTCAAGCTTTCTAGCTTTTGTTTGGGTTCTGAATGCCTGCAATGCCATACAGCCCCTCCAGCAACTGCCCCAGAAGATTTCCTCCCACTGCTTCCCCACACCTTGTTCTCCTTCTCAGCCCATTTGGTTGCAAAACCACTCCTGCTAAGGTCACAACCTCCAATCCCCTTAATCTCTACCCTGTCGTGCCCTGCCTCTTGGGAATACAAATCGACACGTAGCTCTCTCCCTCCCGTGAGATCTGCTGTCCTTGCTTGCATTCTGAACTCCACACTCTCCTCCCATCTCCCTGGCTGCTCCTGGTCAGTGTCCTCTGCTTGCTCTCACTCTTCCCATTGTGGATTCCCCAGGGCTCAGTTTCTCCCTTTTCTCTCTAGCTAAACCCACCTGGTTATTCTCACCTATTTCCTTAGCTCTAAACGTCACCTATATGTTGATGACTCCTGAGTTTATGTCTTCTGAGATCCACATCGATGTCTAGTAGACATGTCACACCTAACAGGTCTACAACCAAACTCCCAGTTCCATTTCCCCTGTTCCCATCCCAACCCCACTTATCCTATTTGACCTGCACCTTCTGCATCTCAACAAATGGCACCACAACCAACGCTCAAGCCAGCACCTACGAGTCACCCTTGATTCCTCTGAGTCCCGCTTCCTTCCCTGGCTACATACAGAATCATTATCTTGTGTCATTGACTCTGTCCCCTGAAATATCCCGAATCTGTTCACTTCTCTGAATGTCCACTTTTAGTACCTTCAGCTCTCGCCTGGACACCTGCAGTGGTTTTCACTCCTGTCCTCTATGATTTATTCCTCACCTGGAGAGAGGGAGAAAGAGCTGAGAACAGAAAGCTCTGGAGTCCACATAAAGAGGATGCAGCAAAACAGATGAAGCAAGCTGTTGAGCAGATGAGGACGGAGCCCACAGGGAGGGAAGGGGAGAGGTGCAAAGGAAGAGAATCTTGGTTAAAAATGTCACTTTGAAAAACAAGATTGCAGAGAGTGACCATCGTCATTCCTAGACAAAGTTGTGTCTGTGAGGATGTGCCGGCAGAGGAAGACAATACGAGGTCTGGACCATCAACCTGGAAGCAAAAGTAAACTGGATGAAGACAAGAGCTGAGCAGGAGAGGAAGACCACGAGCCAGGTGTCAGGGACTTGCGCAACACAGACATGAGCTAGGAAAGCAAACCCACGGGAGATGACCTCTCCTGCCTTCCATGCTCAGTATGCTGCCAAATACTAAAATTTCTACCACCCAATCTCTCACCTTCATACCCTTTCCCCTTCCCCCACTCTCTTTGTAGCTTTTGTTCGGGTTCCCAATGCCTGGGACGCCACAGAGCCTCCTCACCAGTCCTGCCACTTCCTGTCTGCTCCCATCCTAGACACTGCTGACCCATTAAGCTTCCTAAAAATGGGCAGTTCCAATGATATTACTCCTTAGCTCAGAAATCTTCATCAGCACCCCACAGCTGATCAGAGTGTGTACTATCTCCTTCCCTGTCATTCAAGGCCTTAGTCTCCGGATCAAGACACCTTTCCACTTCCCTTAACTCCTCCACGGGTGTCGGCACTCCAGGCAATCTGAACTCATTTTTCAAGCACACTTGGTACTTTGCACCTCCATTCTTTCGCTCATGCTGCCCTCTCTTTCTGGAATATGCACACCTTCTTCTCCCTCTGCTGAAATCTTCACGTGTCAGATAGTTAAGAACACAAGCTCAAAGTCAGACAGATCTAGATTAATATCCCAGCCACCTAAGCACTTGTTCTGTGATGCCGAGCAGGTTATTTCATTTTTCTGAGCCTCAGTTTCCTTTCCTGTGGTTTAGATCTGAGTAAACACTGCCCCAATGAGAATAGAAAGTGAGAAAATCTAGGTGAAGTAACTTGCATAGCAGCTGCCACAAGGGAGGGTATTCAAAGAGACGGCTATTATTTTTAACATCCTTCCTCTGCTCACTCTTTCCAGATGCCCCTTCGAAGCAAATCCTCCCTCTGCTGACCCCCTAACACACACTGCCTTTTACAGCACTTTCCTGTGTTGTGTGCCACTGCACCTGCATTAAGTCTCCCTGCTCCTTAAGGGCAGGAGCCAGGTCTCGCCCACTTCCATACATCCTTCAGCACTAAGTGACTTCATGTAGAACTTTATAAATGTTTGTAGAATCAAATTATCTTTAATTCCCCTGGCATACAAAAATAATCTCAGCTATAGCGATTTTCATAGCTGTTCACTAGATTATGCTGAGGAAGAAGGCTGGGTAGGACTTGGGGGCAAAGTAATATCATTACCATCCTTCCAGTATCTAAAACATATCCCTTATTGCTTGAAACAACACAGAAACATAGCTGATTGATTTAAGAACCTTCCAGAATACAAATATGTTTAGCTCTGAGACCATTAACATGATTTTGGGGAATCATTTTGATTTTCAGTAAACATTTAATGGCATTAAAAAGACTGAATAAAAAAACCATTCCCTTACGGTCAGCTTGCAGAAGGACAACATGATGCAGGGTCAAGGCCATCCTTTGGGAATCAATGGTGCTCAGGATCTTGGCAGCTGCGGTCCCCAGCAAAGGCTTCCCGTTGTACAGGGTATAGTAAGTCAGCTCCGCTGGGTCCTTCGGGCCTGGGACACGCTGCATCTTCACCATCTTTTGGAAAAAGAGAGGCCGAGTGTTTGCAGGGCATTTTGCATGGACCCTGCAATCACCCAGGTGATCAGCAGATGTTCCTCTCCCGACTGCTGAAGCCTTCTATGGCTAGACGCCAACCTCTGCATACCTCCCTATATCCAGCCTCTCAAGAAGCCTGCTCTCGCTGGAGCAGGAGACTGGGAGGAGAAAAAAGGTTTGAAAAACGTGAACATCTGGAAAGAACAGTTTGCAGTTGGAGAAGAAAACACAGGATAGTGATGTCTCCCAGCATCCACAGAACTCTGGCCTCATTTGAAAATAGGCCTCTGCATTTAATTCAGGGCATGTTAGGTTATTCTCAAACAGGACTGTTAAATTCAAATGTCTGTAATTGCCAGAGAGGGAGAAAAATTAACTTATATGTCTGCAATTCAAAAGATCTCTGATAAAAACACTACTTGGAAACCCAATGTTCTTTTTCTGAAACAATGGTTTTGCTTTTTTTTACTCTAAAAGTTATACATATTCACTATAGGAAAATTTGAAAATACGGAAAAACATCAAGAAATAAAATAAAAACAATCTGTAATCCTTCTTTCACAAGCTAATTACTGTTGCCATTATAGAGTATTTGCTTCCATTCTTTGTTTTTGCCCACACAACCCTTTTGCTTATTAGTTTACAAAATTATTTATCATAGTCTATAGACAATATCTTGCAATTTTTACTTGCATCTTTAAAGGACCTTAAATATAACAAAAGCATAAACGTTTATTTTTACATGGCATTCTGATGCATACCTCATAAACTTATTTAAATAATCCTTTATTATTAAACATTTAGATCGTTACTAATTTTTTACTACTGTAATTAACAATTGATAATCACAAATACTAAAACTTCAGTTTTAATACCTACATCGTGTTCTACCGTATGCATGCCTGGTAAATCAAACTAACCCTTGATTATTGAACATTTGGTTATCAACTTTTTCAGTTATAATTAACAAATCATAAATAGTATAGTATTTTCCAAAGTTTATATTACAGATTATGAGTTTTACAGGATATTAAAAGATAGTACAAAAATGTTTATAGCAACATTGTTTATAACAGTAAAAAGACTAAAAATTCAAATGTTGTTAATAATAGGTTGGATAATGAGCTATTGTATATTCACATGATGAAATACTACAGTGTAGTGGTGAAAATGAATGAATTATGGCTATTCGTATCATTGTGGATGAATACAAAAGCCTGATTTTGAGCAAAAGGAACAAATCACAAAATATAAAGTTAAAAATTAAGCAAAACTACATAATATACTATTTAGAGATACAGGCTTGGATGGTAAAATCTATACAAAAAATATGGGAATGATTTAATACAAAATTCAGATTCACTCTAAACTCTGAAGAGGGAAGAAGGGAGTACAATCAGAGAAGACATATAAAAGCCTTTTGGGATAAGGTAAGGGTAATGTTCTTACCCTTCAGGTTGTGGATTCTTTTTATTAGTGTCCTTTAAACTCTGCATCTTTCTTATACTGTTTTGTGTATATGCTATACATAACAATTAAAAAATAGATATTATTACAACCCAATAGAAAATGAGCAAAAGAGCTGACCAGACACTTCACAAAGGAAGAAGTCTGAATAACCAATAAGCACCTAAAAATGCTCAATGGGGAAATTCAAATTGAAACCACAAGAGACCACTCTATACTCACCAGAATGGCTAAAGTAAGAACTGATAACACCAAGTGTTGATGAAGAAGTGAAGCAACTGGAACACCTGTCTGTTTAGTGGGCGTGCAAATGGTGCAACCACTTCGGAGAAAGGTCTGGCAGTTTCCTATAGAACTAATGTACACCAACCCTATGAATCAGTAATTCCAGCCTATATACCTAAGATGACTGAAAGCCATGTGGTCACCAAAGGACTTGTGGAAGAATGTTCACAGCAGCCTTGTTTAATAGCTACAAACTGGAAAAGCCTAGGTGTACATCAACAGAAGAATGGATAAACAAACTGTAATATATTCATACAAGAGATTATTATTCAGCAAAAAAAATTTGAATAAACTACTGAATAACACAACAACACGGATGAATGTCAAAACACTACACTGTGTCAAAAAAGCTTTATACAAAAGGGTATGTACTGTAGGATTCCATTTATATGAAATGCTAGAATGTCAAAATCAATCTATGATTTAGAAGTATATGAAAATATATGTTAAGAAAACCTTATGGAAGTGTTTGGAAATTATATATGTAATCAAATATAAAATAGTAACAGTATAATGTCAATTGTAGAACCCAGATAGTGACACGGGTGTTGACTATCATTTTATCAACTCTTCTACAAGTTTGAAAATGTTGGCCAGGCACAGGGGCTCATGTCTGTAATCCCAGCACTTTCGGAGGCCAAGGTGGGTGGATCACTTGAGGTCAGGAGTTCGAGACCACCCTGACTAACATAGCAAAACCCCGTGTCTACTAAAAATACAAAAATTAGCCAGGCATGGTGGCACACACCTGTACTCCCAGCTACTCGGGAGGCTGAGGCAGGAGAATCGCTTGAACCTGGGAGGTGGAGGTTGCAGTGAGCTGAGCTCACACCACTGCACTCCAGCCTGGGTGACAGAGTGAGACTTTATCTCAAAAAAAAAAAAAAAAGTTCATAATAAAATGTTGGGAATATATAGATATTACTTAAAAACAAGGGCTTTTTGACATTTAAACTTGGAAACCAGTATGTTGAAGAAAATTAAGGAGATGTCTTTACTTCAGGTCTTTTTAGATCTTTGGTATGCAAATAGGCTTTGGGACTCTTCAAGAAGGGGCTTTAGGATGCAGCCTTGCCCAAACCGATTTGGCCAGAGAGCCCCTTTTCAAAAGAACACTTGATAAGATCATGATATAGTATGAATACATGTCCTCTCCAAATCTCATGTTGAATTGTGTAATCCCAGTGTTAGAGGTGGGTCCCGGTGGGAGGTATTTGGGTCATGGCTTGGTGCTGTCCTCGCAGTAGTGAATGAGTTCTTGTGAGATCTGGTTGTTTAATGTGCGTGGAGCCTCCCCCCACCCTCTTTCTTGCCTCTACTCCTGCCATGTGAGACCTGCTCCCCCTTCATCTTCTGCCATGCTCGAAGCTTCCTTAGGCCTTTCCAGAAGCAGATGCTAACACTATGCTTCCTGCACAGCCTGCAGAACCATGAGCCATTTAAACCTCTTTTCTTATGAAGTACTCAGTCTCAGATATTTCTTTATAGCAATGCAAGAACGGCCTAATCACTTTCTAGACACTCTCTGGAAAACACTATTCTCACTCTTTCGTCTTTGTGTTCACCCGTGTGTCCTTGTCCTCAACATGAATTTCTTTTCTTTTCTCTTTTGAGACAGTCTCGCTCTGTCACCACAGAGTCTCGCTCTGTCACCAGGCTGGAGTGCAGTGGCGCGATCTCGGCTAACTGCAACCTCCACCTGCTGGGTTCAAGCAATTCTCCTGCTTCAGCCTCCCGAGTACAGCTGGGAGTACAGGCATGCACCACCACGCCCAGTTAATTTTTGTATTTTTAGTAGAGACGGAGTTTTGCCATGTTGGCCAGAATGGTCTCCATCTCTTGACCTCTTGATCCACCCACCTTGGCCTCCCAAAGTGCTGGGATTACAGGCGTGAGGCACTATGCCTGGCCGAGATGAATTTCTAGGAGTCACTTTGTGATCATCGAAGAGTTTCTTGTCTAAATTCCTCACTTTCCCTCCAGAAAAATCATACCCAGTTGCTCTGTTTGAAAGTGCCCTTTTCGCTCCACACTCATCAATACTGGATCGTAGTATTTTACTAATCTTTGGTAGGTAAAAATGGCATCTTGTGGTAGTTAAAACTTGCCTTACTTCGGTTACAAATTAAGTCAAATATTTAAAAATTTTTAGTGGTCATACATTTTCTCTTAGGCCTCAATTTTTCAAATATGTCAACTGAAGAAATATCTTTAGATTCTAGACAGTTAAATCTCCATATTCATGAAGGTAGCACATCTTTTAAAATGATCTAAGCCCAGAAGAAAGGCCTCAGGGTAGAAGGATATTGTAACCCACGCAGACTGAATTTTCTGGGGGAAACTGGGCCATGTTATTCCTTTCCCTAGTGGGAAAGGAGGTGGGGAAAGTGTTAGTAGAATCCGGTAGAAGCTGAATGACCATTCAAATATCTAATAGTTTCTCTCAATTTCAACTTACTAGCAAATTCCTCCTGCTAAGATTTCTTTAAGGGTATGTTACAAGGTGATCTACACCCTCTGTAAATCAGGGATTTGCAGAAATAAACCCCCACCTGCTTCCCTCAGACTTTCCAGGCAGCTAAAGGGGCCAAGTGAGCTCTAGAAGAAATGAGAGAGGGCTGGACGTGGTGGCTCACACCTGTAATCCCAGCACTTTGGGAGGCTGAAGTGGGCAGATCATGAGGTCAGGAGTTTGAGACCAGCCTGAACAACATGGTGAAATCTCGTCTCTACTAAAAATACAAAAATTAGCTGGACATGGTGGCGTGCACCTGTAATCCCAGCTATTTGGGAGGCTGAGGCAGGAGAATCGCTTGGACCTGGGAGGCAGAGGTTGCACTGTGCCAATATTGTGCCATTGCACTCCAGCCTGGATGACAGAGTGAGACTCTGTCTCAAAAAAAAAAAAAAAAAAGAGAGAGAGAGAAAGAACACCTCTCTGGGCCCTTTGGCAAGCAAAATGTGTTAGGTTTCTTAGGTTTACAAATAACACCAGGGTTGTAGGTTGGCCCCTTCTCCCCCTTTGGCTGATGCAAATCCCAGTTCCGTTATCTGAGCACCAGTGACTTTCTTCCTGTCATTTGGAAGAGTGGAAATTATAGAGCTCACATGGAACCTACAAAGGAGAAATCACAAACCTGACAAGCAAGCTTAACCACCACTTTACCTCGTGATAAGGTCATCCCAGACCACAAAGACTTTTAGAACCAAAGCAACATCCAATAGGACAAAGGGCCAAATTCACCAACTGCGAATGGAGGGACCTGGAGTTTCCATCGGGGCATGACGATGACTCATGCAGGGAAGTGTGTTCATTAAGATGGGTTGTCTATACTTTCAAGATTGCCTGGGGACAAGATTTGCACACAGACTATGCTAATGGCTGCAATTTCCTTTAAAATGCTTACTCATAGACAGTGTGATACTATGCATGTGTGCTATGGTTCAGTTACACCCGAGATGTGGTCAATCATCAATCAGGGGTTCACATGCCAGGAGTAGTCTGCTCGATTCCAGTTAAGAAGTCCCCACTCCAGAGGCAGCTACCAGGAATGCTTCTCTAATTTGACATTATGCTCAACAGAGCTTTGTTAATTAGCACAACAAATGTTAGACATGAGTTCTCAGTGGTGACAGTGCAATTCAAGATAGGCAGACCTGGCTAGAATAAACCAGAGAGGCTCTCATTCTTCAAGGAACTGGCTAAAGTATCTAGAAAGGCTTAGAATCTCTACTCCTGGGGATGGCTACTGCCTTGATTGGGTGCCGTCAGAAGTAGACCCTGAGAAGAGCTGAGTGCTTCTAGTTTATCTGAGAGGTGCAATGAACTGGCAGGAGGGTGAGGAGGTAATACAGGAATGGGAAGGAGCCTACAAGGGATGCGTTATTAAGCCAGTTACTGCAGTCAATGACAAAAGCTTAATTCTGTGGGAAAGCTCTGAAAATGATCTAAAACATGGTAGTTTTAGATGAATACCAGGGTATTCATAATACTGGTAATTCTCAGGCACTTCCAACCAGCACGGCATGGGCAAAGCAGGTTTTGACATCTCGAAAGTAGCCCTCTGAAAAAGATTCAGAGGCTGGCTGTTCGAACTCCAACTGGAATGCAGAGAAATGGTAAAGGGATATGGGCTGGATACAGCTAGTGTCTGCTACATTCCTCCAGCCTAAATCTCTACATGGCCAGGTGTCCACTATAAGCTTGGAGGGTTCTGTTTGTTGAAACTGACTACATACAGGTAACAGAATCCTGTCTCTGGAATAATGGTGCATCTGCTATTCAGAGGAATGGAGGTGAGAGAGTCTAAAAGGACAGAGAGCTGGGACTTCATTGAGCTAATTACTAACAAGCTGATGATGAGTCTGTCCTTGCTTACCAAGAATTTTTTGTTTCAAAAATATCTGCATGAGTGCAGATTTTGTACCGAGACTTCCTTGTGTTATAACCCAGTTAGTGACAATGTCAGAAGAGCAGCAAACTCTCACCCTCCTTCATGTTTTTGATGGTTAAGACCATCAGTTCCCAAAACCTAACAGCAGCATTGATAAAATGGCTTAGTCAGCTGGCAGCATGGAGGCTCCTCTGAGCACACTGACTGATTTAGCCTCAGGAAGCACATCACCCCCTCCACCCCCAGTTATTAGAAAACCCCAGTGGCTCTGTATACACCTACCTGCACGGTGTAGCTTCCCAGGGTGGTGGCCCGTTTAAACCGCCGGCCTTGTTGCTGGGACATCATGAATAGCTGGGCCAGGCGCTGCTCCATGACCCGGGCAAAGCTCTGGTTGTGCAGGCCCACCAGCGAATTGTCCACACCCTGCAGCACTGTGGATGCAGAAGGCAGAGAAGCAGCTCAGAAGGCAGGCTTTCTGCAGATTCCGTAAGCACAAGCATCACTGACCCTGCACAGGCCACCAAGGGCCACTGTGTCCTACCTCGTATTAGGGCTTGGCCATCCTTACCTCACTTCACCTTCGCGACAGCCCCATGACAATCATTATCCACATGTTATAGATGCTGAAAAGATTAAGTGACTTGTCTGAGGTCACACAGCTAGCAACCAGCACAGCCAGACTGTGTAACTCCAGAGCCTGGGCTCATTGCTCTGTGAGCTGTGACATTGCTAATGCTGCTGTATTTAACTCAAACTTCACCTAAGATGATGATCTGTGTTGCTCAAAGTCCACATGGAAACACAGCACAGCTGTAGGTATGGCTAACAGGTATTTTTGCTGGTTTCCACACAAGGTCTGGCTCAGGGCTATTCCTGTTTTATTTTGCCTTGTCCACAGCTTTGCTGAGGAATCTGAGCTCCATCCGGTAACTCAATCCCTTATATCTGGGCAGACTACCCTGTTGAGTGTCCTTATCTCTGCCTCCTCTGTGGAGTCCTTTGAGTGCCCACCCTAAAGCTACCCAGACCCCTCAGATGCTCTCTCATTCGAGAAGAGGATGGCTGAATGGAAAGAGTGGGCTGTCTCTTATGGCACTTGTCAGTTCAGGGACCTCCGGCAAGCCACTGGCCCTCTCTGAGTCCAAGTCCTTCTCTGTAAAAAGGCAATAAGAAAGTGTACATCACAGCCAACATAAGCCCAATGAGCTCTAGGGTTTAAATGAGACAGGACATGTAAAGCAGCTTAGAACATTGCCTGCTGTGAAGAAGGTAAAAGGAACACCCTTCTTCCCCATCCTTTCTCCACCGCTAGGCTTTATCTATAGCCAGGGCATCCATAGTCAACAGGTAAGGCATGAATGACGGTTTCAGCCATGGCCAGTGCAGGGAGGAGGGTTTTCAGGACCACTAGGGCTGTTCTAGGACTGCTGTGTTCACTTACTATCAGGGCAACTCCCTTTTTCTGTCTACCCCCAAAGTCCAGTCCTTGTTCCACATCCCTTGGGAAACATACTTCACCCCAAACACACAAAGGCTGCCTTCAAACACGGTCATGTTTCAAATTAAAAATGTGTAAAACAAATCTCATTTTCTTAAAGAGACCAAAACTTGAAAGGGCTGGGAAGATAAGATTTTTCATTATTAAGAGAGTTTGTTCTACCAGAGCCCATCCAAGGATCATCGATATCATCCACCTACCAGGACATGGAAATAGCTTGGATGTGAAGAACGCATTGTAGTTATGGCATCCAGTACAACAGGGGGCTACCAGCAGCCAACGCTGATCATCACATTCCTTACAAGCCCAGATAACCGGCAACAATGGACACAGAGAATGATGTTTAAATAGATCAAGCGAGAAAGAAAACCCATAGCCAGGTCTCTGAAATTACTTCTTTGAAGTCATAAATGCCAAATAATCCCCTGGAGGGTATAAAAGCAGCTCTCTTTCTCGGGCCCTTGTCAGACACTCCCAGCTCATGCATCAGCCTAATTCCCACAAATTCATAAAACAAAGAGTTGCGCTGTTCCCACTGTGTCAGGTCCCAGAGGATCCCCGGAATCCCTCATGACACAGCCATCAGATCACGGAAGGGCTGGCCCACCTCTTGTCCCCAGACAGAAAAGCCCATGTACTTGCTGGTTCAAAGATGGCCCCTCTAGCAAAATAACAGATCAAATGACTGAAGTATTACTTCTAAGTTGTCCTCTCCTGACCACTGGCCAAGAGTGAGAGAGGGGACACAGGACAGTCAAGAGGTGTCATCGGGGATTATTTTATGGGAATCTCGGTGATGCTTCAAAGGCAGACATCAAAAAAAGGGAACAGTCAAAAGCCTCCAGGTGACAAAAAAGTTCCAGAAATAGCAGTGGTGGTTATACAATATTGTGGATATACTTGATCCCACTGGATTGCACACTTAAAAATGTTCAAACTGGTAACTTTTACGTTAGGTATATTTTACAATAAAATTGTTCTCTTTTTTCTTTTGAGGCAGGGTTTCTCTCTGTTGCCCAGGCTGGAATGCAGTGGCAGGACCACGACGCTATAGCCCCAACCTCCTGAGCTCAAGCAATCCTCCAGCCTCAGCCTCCAAGTAGCCTAGACTACAGGCATGAGCCACCACACCAGCTATGTTTTGTTTTTGTAGAGATGAGGTCTCACTATGTTGCCCACACTAGTCTCAAACTCCCGGGCTCAAGCGATCCTCCCATCTCAGCCTCCCAAAGTGCTGAGATTACAGGTGTGAGCCAACACACCCAGCCAATAAAAATTTTTTTGAAAAAAAAAAAAAAAAAAAAGCCTCCACGGAAGTGCCAGAGGCTGTGGGAATGTCTCACAGAGTTACAGGGGATCAACCGGACAATCTCCACAGCTTCGTCACCACTCCTTGCAAAGAGAATGTGTCCTCCTTAGGGGGCAGATGGGGAAGAGCAGGAGTTGGGCGCAGGGCCCTGGGTTTGCCTCCAGGCTTCTCCTTCCTGAGTAGTCTCAGGCAAGTTGCTGAGTTTCTCTGTGCCTCAGTTCCTCATCTGAAAACACAGGGGTCATAACCTACTACTGATCGTGTCACTGTTAAGAAAAGATAATTCAATAACAAATGCTTCTAGCCTGGTGCTATCATAAGGCCCTTGAGGGAACGGCAATAAATGGTAGCTGCTGTTGTTACAACGTGCCCCTCCTTTGCTAAACACATCCTTACCAGAGGAAGAAAACACCTGCAAGGCATGGAAATGTGTCCCAGGACATGGCTCCTCCCCTTTCCCCTGAAAAATGTGGCAGGCTCAGGCTCCCTAGCCCTCTCTGTCCACCTGGAAGGCAGCAGAAAGCGGCATGTACCCCTCTCTCTCACAGAGACACAGAAACCACAGAACTGCAGAAGCTCAGACCTGGCGCAGACAACCAGGAAGACAACAGTCCCCTAGCACATGAGCCAGGGCCCTGGCCCCTCCAGCCTTGGCCCTGGCCCCCCAGCCTTGGCCACCGGTGACTCAGCTTAGAGGAGTTGGGCACGTCCCCAGCTGTGTTCAATGAAGCTTTGTCCAGAAGATTCAATGACTTTCACATCATTGTTCTCTTATTCCTTCTTTATTCACAATCACACTGGGCTCTACAATTCAAGTGATCAGGCCTGGTTCAGCCTTCTGTACTCAGGTTAACTTGTTTTGTTTGCGGTTGGATCCTACACATTTAGCACTGAAAGAATCTTAATGCTCAGTTAATACTTCTCCCTCCTCCTACAAAAGGAGAATGTGAAGTCCACATGGCCCGAGTGGCTTGCTCAAGGACACACTAGGTTAGAAAATGGCAGAGCTGAGACCAGAAGAAATTTTTCCGTTGCTGGGTCTGGGATATTTTGCCTCTGGAAGGAGAAATAAAGGCAGATGGGTAAGCCTGAAATGGGCTGTCCCCTCTGTCTGGCAGCAATATTGAATCTGCACATTTCTATCTTGCCTCACATGTACAAACTTCACTGCAGGACCCCTGAGTGGCAGGCAGGGTAGCCTCTAGGTTCTCTGTAAAGAGACTTCAGGAGTCACCTTAAGCCAGTGATTTTCCATCAAGAAGGGACCCACCCTCTGAGGCAGGAGAAGTATGTACAGTTTGCAAAAACCTATTTAAGTTTAGTTGGAAAACAGATGAAAACATGTCAGGCTTTCCTAATACAAGCTATAGAAAAGAGAATTTGCTCCAAATCCTCTTGGCTGTTAGAAATGAGCAGAAGACAGGACGCCTGTGATGCATGTCTGGGAGTAAAGGCTGAACAAAGCCTCATAGGTCCTTATCCCCTACCCTTTTGGTAAATTATGGGACAGGTTGGTTGGTGGCTACCCAGGGGTTCAGAAGGTGGTCACAGGTCAAAGGGAAGGCAGGATGATCATCCTGAGACCTGGTTCCAGCCCTTCCCAAGCACTAACCAACTGATCCAGCCAGCCCTAAATACAGTGATGGAAGCCACTGTTGATTCTGAACACCAACAGCAATGACAAATAAGGGTTTCATAAGTGAGTGGGTAGAGGGCTAAGTCTGAGGTGAGTCCTGAAAACAAGACCTGGAATGGACCTTTGATTAAGGTTATGTTACCAAAATAGAGGCACGGCAAGACACAAGTAGATGAAGAAAAGATGACACAAGAGGTTGTCAAGGACAGCCTGTGGTGAAGGGTGAATGAGTTATCATTTAATGTAAACCTTAAAGTTAATAGAAGGAAGGAATATCTCCATGTTAAAAAAAAAAAAAAAAACACCATTCCTTGTAAAGAAAACATGATTTTGCAAATGTTACATAAGCCACTAGCTCCAAAAATGTGTTGCTGGGTTAGCACTGTTTCTCTCTTGGGCATAAACTCTGGTGGGGTGGTTTTTTTTTTGCTTGCCTTCTTAGCAGGTAAAATGATTTCTGCATACCGATGGCTCTGCAGCAGAGGGAAAGAAATGCAATGTTCTGCAATTTAGAAGAGTTCTTGAGCAGGTTTCATCCAGCAGGGGTGTACAGTCCTTAGTATTTTAGGCAGCAGCCCATCTGCTGCTTGCTTGGGACCGCAAGTGAGAGAGGGGATGGGAGAGGACAGAGGAGAAGTTTGGGACCAGGCTGCTTACCCAGGCACATCTTCCATGATGTGCAGGATTTTCCTCCACCCTGTTACAGGCTCATGTGTGTCCCCCCACTTCCAATTCTTTCTTTTTTTTTTTTTTTTGAGACACAGGCTCACTCTGTTGCCCAGGCTGGAGTGCAGTGGCGTGATCTTGACTCACTACAACCTCCACCTCCTGGTTTCAAGTGATTCTCCTGCCTCAGCCTCCCAAGTAGCTGGGATTACAGGCATCTGCCACCAGGCCAGGCTTTTTTTTTTTTTTTTTGTATTTTTAGTAGATATGTTGGTCAGGCTGGTTTTGAACTCCTGACCTCAAGCAATCCACCTGTCTCAGCTTCCCAAAGTTCTGGGATTACAGGGGTGAGCCACTGCACCCGGCCTGTCCCCCCAGATTCCTATTTTGAAGCCCTAACCCCAAGTACCTCAGAACATGACTGTATTTGGAGATAAGTCCTTCAAAGAGGTAATGAAGTTAGGCCAGGCACAGCGGCTCACACCTGTAATCCCAGCACTTTGGGAGGCCAAGGTGGGCAGATCGGCTGAGGTCAGGAGTTCGAGACCAGCCTGGCCAACATGGTGAAACCCCATCTCTACTAAAAATACAAAAAATTAGCTGGTTATGGTGGTGTGTGCCTGTAATCCCAGCTACTTGGGAGGCTGAGGCGGGAGAATCTCGTGAACCTGGGAGGTGGAGGTTGCAGTGAGCCGAGACCACATCATTGCATCATTGCACTCCAGCCTGAACCACGAGAACGAAACTCTATCTCAAAAAAAAAAAAAAAAAAAAAAAGAGGAAATGAAGTTAAAATGAGGTCATACTGGGGAGCCCTAATTCAATATGATGGTGTCCTTATAAGAAGAGATTAGGATACAGACAGACCCAGAGGGAAGGGCATGTGAAGACACAGGGGGAAGATGACCATCTCTAAACCAAGGAGAGAGGTCTCCAAAGAAGCCAATCCTATAACACCTTGGCTTTAGACTTCTAGTCTCCAGGATTGAGAGCAGATAAATGTCTGTTGTTGAAGCCACCCTTGGTTGAAGCCACCAAGTCTGTGGCACTTGGTTATAGCAGTGCCAGTAGACTCATCTACTTCTCCTCCTGTTCCTCTCCTTCCTGGCTAGGCTGGCCACTTTTCCTCCTACAAACATCTGTTCTTCAGCTCTCAATCCCGAAACTACTGTCTGGCTTTTGAAAAACACAAAGAAGAACTTTTTTGCTGTTCCGTAAAGATCCACAGTCAAATGTCAAGGAACAAAAGGGAAAGTGCCACCAAAAGAACCCCCTTCTATTTCCAAACACCCTCACTGTCAAGACCTGCCAGGATTGGTCTGGGTGCATGTTGTGCCAGGGGAGAGAGTCAAGTGCATGCCCGGCCTTCCTCTTTCATTTGGGTTTTGTAGGGCAGTCCAAAAAGGCTTTCCATCTATAAACTGATAACCATTCACTATAAACTGATGCCCTAGACCTTCTTCAGTTAACATGGTAACTTCTGATAGGGTCACTTTTTGCAAAAGAGGACTTGAAAGCTGTTTTGAATTATTTAGCTAATATTCATCGTCAGTGTGATGTCTTTTCTTATCTCAGCTTACCCCATTCACTTCTGGTCCTGTAGAAGTAACTTCCTGACTTATAAGACAGGAGCAAAGAAAAGTGCCAATCTTATTAATGAATGGCCTACAGTTAAAAAAAAAATAAACAAATCTGACAGCATGAAGAGGGGAAATAACAAAATAAGAGATTACCTGTAATTACCCAGTAGTCTCTGGTTGTTTCTGATATGTCAAGGTTGGGATATTCCAGTGCTAAAACAAATAAGAAACATACCCAATTACTTTTAGAGGTTTGATTTGTTTCGTTTTATTTATTTAGTTATATTTGAGATGGGATCTTGATATGTTGCCCAGGCTGTTCTTGAACTCCTGGGCTCAAGTGGTCCTTGCACCTAAGCCTCCTGAGTAGCTGGACTATAAGCATGCATTATGGCTCCTGGCTTATTTGAAATTTCATTAAGGAAAACAGGTATAAGTGACAAAACAGCAAGTGGCTAAATCCTGCTTTGTGATTCTTAGGGATTCTAGGACATATGAACCAAAACTATCTCACTGTTTAGAAAACTAAAAGACTCAATAAAGGTCCAACTTGCAGATGAAGAGTTTTCTAGGATTTCTGAGTTTCTGCCCTTTCCGTTTTTTCATCAAAATCTTCTGTTCAAACAGAACACCTTCTTGATCAAGACCCACAGCAGGAACCTGTCTTTGCTGTAGCTTTCTCTTTAAAAATCACCAGACCATCACTAACATTGTTAGGAATGATTATCTCCTGGATGGATTTTTCCAACCTCAAGGACTTAAGTTTAGTAGCCAAATGCTTGTAACAAAAGGCCCCTATTTCTTTACAAGTATGGGGCCTACTGGAGTTGATACATGCAAAGGGATTTGTACATTGCCTGGCATATGGTTAGTGCTCAATAAATCGCAGTTGTTTTCAGAAATAAAAGGATGAGGGAAAATAAAGTCTTCCCATGGTGACATGTGACATAATGCCATCTTTTATGACATCATCTTTTCCCTAAAACCCAGAGTCATCTTTCCTTATTATGTGGACGTTTACAAAAGCTTGCCATTAAACAAACATTTGAAAAAAATTCTGAGTGGCTGCCACGTGCTAAGTACATTCATGCATATTATCTTGTTTATTTAGTGTCAAAAACAACTACAGAAGGAAATCACGAGACAATTTTGCTAATATGTATTAAAAAATAAACTTGCCCAGCTACCTTGTGAAATGTAAGAATGTTTAAATTTAGGAGTACAAACCTTTCCATCCTTTGGCTACCAAATAAACATTCGGATACAAAATGTAACCTGCTGCATCTTCAAAGTCTATGCCTGTTGCATGGTAATGAGGATTATGTAACTGAAACATCACAAGACTACGGGGTCCTCAGCAACTGAAGTCACACCATGGACTGCAAATGAGTTTTATTACGATACCTGGAGGCAGGACCGAGCCTCAAGG
The DNA here is from genome assembly GCF_028878055.3 of Symphalangus syndactylus. NCBI lineage: Eukaryota > Metazoa > Chordata > Mammalia > Primates > Hylobatidae > Symphalangus > Symphalangus syndactylus. The sequence continues at coordinate 22,736,968 of NC_072428.2, forward strand.
TCTGGGAACGTTTGCTGATGGCCTAAGTTGGAGAAAAACCATAGCAACCCAGATTGCTCAGAGATCGGTTGCCCTAGCAGGCAGAATTGTAAGCTCAGAAGGCAGACTGCTTGGGTTCAAACCCCAGGTCCCATGGCTCACTAGCTAAGTGAGAGTGGGTATCTCATGAAACCTCTTAGAGCTTCAGTTTTCTCCTCTGCAAAATGGGGCTAATTTTGCATCTGTCTTATAGGGCAGGTCTGAGGATTAAATGAGATAAGAGAAATGCAAAGGACAAAGGCACCTAGCAAGTGCTTCCTTTGATGTGCGCTAAACTTTTCATCAATCCAACCTTAATCCATCACATATTTTAGCTGTCACTCTATGATAAAGGTGGTAGCATGTGGCCTGGCACTATAAATGTTTGCTAAATGGAGAAAGGCCCCAGGGGAAACCTTTGGGTCCCCGTAAGCATGGCCATACTCACGTTCAGCAATGGTTAGCGGTGGATAGGTGAGGTAGAATCCCACCAGCTCAGCCGAGAGCTGGCTGAGGAGGCTGCTGGCGACGGTGCCGTTGAGGAATGTGCTCTGATTGCCCACGACGTACACCAAGGTGACTGCCTGGGAGGCATTGGACGTGCTCACAATCTGAATCAACACAAGAGAAAAGGGGAGGGAGACAGGCCAAATAAGACCAGGGTGTGTTTCATGGAGGCCGTGGGAGGGGGAGGCTAAGCAGGAGTTGAGGGAAGGAATGAAAGGGGGTCAGGGAAACAGCAAGGAAGAGACAAGAGTAACCGTCATCATTTCTGATTGCTTGCTGTGTGTCAGGCAGGGCGCTAAGGGCGTGTCATCTCATTTACTCCTTACCACAACCCTAGGAGATGTATCCGGTGATGACTCCCTTTCACAGATGAGGAAACCGAGGCCCAGAATGATCAAGGGACCAACCCGAGGTCACACAGCTAATAAAGGACAGAGTCAGGATTTGAACCCAGGTGGTTTGACTCCAGGTTCTTAATCACTGGTATGTGTATCTTTTCCTGGGCTAAATAGTCTCAGGTTACTTTTATGATTCTGAAAATATAAAATAGAGCATTGGAATGTTACATTTAAGGAGGGCTCACCTGCTCAGACAGAGAAAGCCTGAGTCAAACTTTCAGGGAATTTGAAAGTTGAAAGGACCAGGAGCGAACAGAGCTGAAAACCAGTCTGGTCACGGGCAGAGTGACAGAACCTAATTAGAAGAGGAATTCAGAGGCCGGGCACGGTGGCTCACACCTGTAATCCCAGCACCTTGGGAGGCCGAAGTGGGCGGATCACCTGAGGTTGGGAGTTCAAGACCAGCCCGGCCAACATAGCGAAACCTCGTCTCTATTAAAAAAAATACAAAAATTAGCCGGGCATGGTGGCATGTGCCTGTAATCCCAGCTACTCAGAAGGCTGAGACAGGAGAATCGCTTGAACCCAGTAGGCAGAGGCTGCAGTCAGCCGAGATTGCACCACTGCACTCCAGCCTGGGAGACAGAGCAAGATTCTTCAAAAAAAAAAAAAAGAAAGAAAGAAAAAGAAAAAGGAATTCAGAAATATAGAATCTGTTCTTTAGAGAGCAATTACATTTCCTTGTGCTCTATTAATTCAACACTGAATGTGTAAAACATCCTATGAGATGGCATGGTTTTCTTTTCACATTTTGTCTAAGCCAGTTTTTCAGTTGCTGGAAAATGAAGCTTTCTGGGTCAATGTATGAACAAAAATATCCTACAGATGAGATTTGAAAAGCATCGTTAGTAGGAAGTCATTCAACTTGGTGAGGCCTTTTTTTGTGAATTTCTGTGCTGCGTGCTTTCCCTTCTCCCTCCAGATCCTTCTGCCACCCACCCTCTCTGCCCTGTCCGGTGCCCCTGGAGGCAGACCCTTGTGGACAACCCCAGTGGGCTCCACTGCCTTCGGGAGGATATGGGAGAGAGGGAGGAGGGTGAGGTCAAAGTATTGATGCTTAGGACTCCCTCCTTACGGGGTCAAAGCTCACTCCCATCAGGCAGCTGAACCTCGAACCCCGCACTCGCCCCATCGGGTCCCAGCTGTTAGAGCCTTGGGTACTGTACTGCTCCTGCGGTTTCCCCAGAACCTGCCCACTCTTCTTTCTACAAAGGCACCTTCATTTGAATGCAGCCTCCTTTTCCTATCAGGACACTGACTAACACCCTGTCTTTCCCAGACCTTTGGGTGTTCACATATTAACATCTCTGCTACCTTCCTATTAAAAAAATTTTTTATAGACTTTAAAAAATGATACATAATATTTATCTATATGTATGCAGTACATGTGATATTTTCTTCCATGCATAGAATGTGTAGTGATCAAGTCACGGTTTTTAGGAAATCCATCACCCAGGAAACTATTGGGAAGAGCTCTTCATTTTATTTCCCACTTTTTCCCATAAGTGGAAGATTGATCAATCGATCTCTCTCTCTCTCTCTCCCACCTTTTCTCTACCCTGCCCCCTCCTATTTAGAGACAGGGTCTCCCTCTGTCCCCCAGGCTGAAGTGCAGTGACCTGATTGTGGCTCACTGAAGCCTTGAACTCCTAGGCTTAAGCGATCCTCCCACCTCAGCCTCCTGGATAGCTGGGACTACAGGCACATGACACCACTCCCAGCTAATTTATTTCATTTTTGTAGAAATAGGATCTCACTTTGTTGCCCAGGCTAGTCTCAAATTCCTGGGCTCAAATGATCCACCCACCCCAGCCTCCCAAAGTACTGGGATTACAACTGTGAGCCACCATACCTGGTCCCTTTTTAATTGTTTAATCCAGAGCCTATATTCCCATGACTGACAATAAACTGAATCAGTATGTCCGGTCAACTCTGACTCTCTTCTCTGGAAGTATTTTTGGAGTGTTGTTTAGCTTCTTCCCCAAGGCATGAATACCTGTGGCTAAGCATATTCTTTCCCAAGGTACCAAAAAGAAAGGCATTTCTTTCTGATCGATTTAAAAAACTTCACCATACGGCCACCAAAAAAAATAATAACTAAAAAAAAAAAAAAACACTTTTCAATCTTTATCTCTATTGTGAACATTCTATTTTTTACCTCTCGACAAAACCAAATCCTGGCTGGGTGTGGTGGCTCATGCCAGTAATCCCAGCACTTTGGGAAGCCGAGGCAGATGGATCACTTGAGCCCAGGAGTTCAAGGCCAGCCTGGGCAACATGGCAAAACCCTGTCTCTACAAAAAATAGAAAAAGTTGCCACGCATGATGTTGCATGCCTTTAGTCCCAGCTCCTTGGGAGGCTGAGGCAGGAGGATCACCTGAGCCCAGGAGTCCGAGGCTGCAGTGAGCCATGATTGTGCCACTGCACCCCAGCCTGGGAGACAAAGCCAGACCCTGCCCCTAAAACGAAATGAAACAAAAACCCAAATCCCACTGGAGCCCAAGGAAGCCTACAAAGTTTGCAATGTGGGTGCCTCATGTATATACTATACTTGACCAGTTAAGTTATAATTTTTTTTATTGTGGTAAAACACACATATAAAATTTAACCATTTTAAGTGTATAGTTCAGTGGCATTAAGTGCATTCACATTGTTGTACAACCATCACCACCATCCATCTTTAGAACCTCTTTATCATCCCAAACAGAAACTCTATACCCACTAAACAACTCCTAATTTCTCCCTCCTCACAGCCCCTGGCAGCCACCATTCTACTTTCTAGGTACCTCTTATAAGTGGAATCACTTATTAAATTGACAATTCTAGACACCTTTTATAAGAGAAATCATATAGCATTTGTCCTTTTGTGGCTGGCTTATTTCACTTAGCAAAATGTCCTCAAGGTTCATCCATGTTGTAGCGTGCATTAGAATTTCCTTTTTAAAATTTTTCTGCATTCCAATCATACATTATTTCCTTCATTTTTAAAGGCTGAATAATATTCCATCGTATATATATATGCCATTTGATTATCCTCTCATTCATTAATGGACACATGGGTTGCTTCCACCTTTTGGCTGTTGTGAATAATGCTACTATGAACATGGGTGTATAAATACCTGTTTGAGTCTCTACTTTTAATTCTTTTTGGTATAGAATGAGAAATGAAAGTGCTGAACCATATGGTAATTCTATGTTTAGTTATTTAAGAAACCACCATGCTGCCTTCCACGGGGGATGCACTATTTGACATTCCCACTAGCAATGCATTAGGGTTCCAATTTCTCCACATCATCACCAACACTTAGTATTTTCCATTTTTTGAGAATAGCCGTCCTAATAGATGTGAATAGGTATCTCATGGTTTTGATTTGCATTTCTTTAATGATTAGTGATGTAGAGCATCTTGTCATGTGCTTAAGTCATCTGTATATCTTTTTTGGAGAAATGTCTATTCAAATCCTTTGCTCATTTCTTAATTGGATTTTTTTGTTTGTTTTTATTATTGAGTTGTAGGTATTCTCTATATATTCTGAATATTAACTACTTACCAGATATATGATTTGCAAATATTTTTCATTTATTCTATGAATTGCTTTTTCACTCTGCTGGTAGTGTTTTTTGATGCACAGAAGTTTTTAATTTTGATGAAGTCTAATTTGCCTACTTTTTCTTTTGTTTGCCTGTGCCATGTCCAACAAATCATTGCCAAATACTGTGTGTCATGACGTTTTTCCCCTATGCTTTCCTATAAAAGTCCTATAGTTTTAGATATTACATTTAGATCTTTGATCCATTTGGAGTTACTTTTGGTAGATGGTGTTAAGTAAGGATCCAACTTCATTCTTTTGGGATCACATGTGAATATTCAGTTTTCCTAATGTGTTAAAAAGACTGTCCTTTCCCTATTGAATAGCCTTGGCTCCTTTGTCAAAAAACATTTGACCATATACAAGAGGGTTTATTTCTGGGCTCTCTGTTCTATTCCATTTGTCTAGATGTCTGCCTTTATGCCAGCACCACATTGTTTTGATTACCATAGCTTTGTAGTAAGTTTTGAAATCAGGAAGTATGGGACCTCCAACTTCGTTCTTCCTTTTCAAGATTGCTTTGGCTACTCAAAGCCCCTTGAGATTCCATGGGAATTTTAGGGCTAATTTTTCTATTTCTGTGAAAAACAATCACTGGAATTTTGATAGGAATTACATTAAATCTTCAGATCCCTTTGGGTAGTAACAATCAATATAAAGTCTCCCAATCCATAAGCACAGGAAGTCTTTCCATTTATTTGTTTTCTTTAATACACTAATTTTTTATAGGTAAGAAAAGTGAGGTCATTCTTGATGTATACTTAAGACTAGCTCCAAAAATAGGAGGCCTACAGGTTCAAAGTCATGGCACTGGTCCCTGAATTTCATGCCCTGTCCCTCAATAGAAGCAGGCCCTACAGGGAACACTTTCCTGTCACCCTTTAACTCTTAGATTCCTGTAGCCTCTAACCTCATCTCTTACTTACCCCTCACTCATGCCATGATTCATTTAGCTAAGAAGACCTATAGGCTGATGGAACAGAAAGCTGTTGTTTGCCTACCCAGCATCCATCCTCCCTTCTTGATAGCATCACAATTTTCCTCAGGGAACCATTTCTCCTCTTTGCTCATGTGTTCTGGATGGGGCTGCCCCACCCAAGTTTCAGGAGTAGTCAGGCCTAGTTCATTGGGACATTTAACCTCCTTGGCCCAGAAAGGGCACAGTAGGTTCAATGAGAGCTAATCCCAGGAATTTTACTGGAATAACACCAGGAAAGGCACTTCGGTTCCACAAGACTGTGCGCAACAAGGATGAGACAAATCTGGGGTTGTGAGGGGCCACCCCATGGGAGCCACGGACAATGCCAGTGCAGAGCAAAGCCAACCAAGAAACAAAGAGAGCTTGATGAAAAATCAAATAATCACCTGGATACAACTGTGTCGGAATAAACAAGTGTGAACCTTTCAGTTACATGAGCCAATCACTTCCTCTTTTTGCTTAAGCTTCATCAGCTTAGATTCTGTCCCTGGCAACCAAAAACGTCCTAATTGAGTCCACTGTAATCTAGTCCCTAATACCAAACCTATACAAGTTTTTAAGTCGATTTTTCAATGACTGTCTGAGCAAATTAATTAAATATTTACATGGTCTTATTCCACAAAGGATTCAAGGTGCCTTACAAATTACATATTATACAATAAAAGGAAAAGTTATTAATTACAAAAACAGGCCCTGGTGAAAGACAGCCCCAAGGGAACGTTAGCATGCAGTTACCATGCATAATATAGGGGCCCTGAGGGTTACTAAATCCAGGCAACAAATTTGGCTCTGGGCTTCCTGTCAGCCAAGGCAAAAATGGAAACAGGGTTAATAAAAACAATTTATCCAATTATCCATTCATTTCAAGAGCTGTTTAAATGTTCAAGAGCATCTAAAATCTATTTAGATGTAATCTTCGAATCACCTCCTATCATCTTTTCCAAGGAAGGTTTGTTACTTGATTTATATAGTTTCCTCCAATGGCCCACAACTACCATGCAACAACACAAGGAAGCTTCTTAAGGCCAAGGGCAGCTTATCTTGGTGTCCTTCCCAGTGCCTGATAAATAGCAGACACTCAATAAGTCTGTGCTTCCTGAATACAATTAAAGTATGCTGTGCTGCCAAGATCTAACTAGGCTCATGCACCTGTGAGGATCACAAATCCAATCAGAAAGAAAAAGAGTTCCCACAAGAGAGCTGAGTCACACTCCTTACATAAATCTTCAGTCTGTGACACATTTTTAGATCTTCGTCTAACATGAACCAAATCATAATGAGATACTTCCATCTACACTTTGGATGAATCTAGAACAGGAAAGCTGCTCACTCAAGTTGAATTGTATGCTTTCTACATCATATTGGCTTTGCCGATAATTCACTTATGCTAAATGTCCATTTTAAAACCACTGGGTCTCACTGCAAAGGCTTTAGTTCAGTAGTCAAAACAGAGACATTGAAGAGTTAATTGGGGGCTAGATGAATATCATTAAGAAGCATCTGTCTTTAGTGGGATGATAGCTATGTAATTGCAAAAAAAAAAAAAAAAAAAATATGGTGCACCAGGTGTGGTGGTTCATGCCTGTAATCCCAGCACTTTGGGAGGCCGCAAAGGGAGAATTGCTTGAGCCCAGGAGTTGGAGACCAGCTTAGGCAATATGTGGAGACTCCATCTCTACAAATAATTAAATATTTTTAAAAGGGCTGTTTAAATGTTTAAAAGGGCTGTTTAGAGCATCTAAAATCCTGTCCCCCAATAAAAGCAGCCCCTACAGGGGATACTTTCCCATCAATCACCCTTTAACTCTAGACTCCTGTAGCTTCTAACCTCATCTGTTACCTCCTCCTCACTCATGCCATGATTCATTTCCCAGGGATTTTCCCTGGGAAAGAATTCTGTTGTTTGACACAGGTTTCATTAAGGACCCCATTTCTACACTGCATCGACGTGAGTATAGTGTAGTGGATTGACTCAGGTCCTTCTTCCATTCTTTACCGTGTGACCTTCTGGAAGTTTCTTAGCCTCTCAGTTCTCTCTTCTGTGAAATGGGAGTAAGAATACCTCAGAAGGATGTCTTAAGTATTATGTAGCAAAATACTTGTAAAACATTTAGCACAGTTCCTGGCACATAGTAAAGACTTCAATATAAAACGCATGTGTATGTGTGAGTGTGCATGCGTGTGTGTGTGTGCATGCGTGTGTGTGTGTGTGCGTGTGTGTGTGTGTGTGTGTGTGTGTGTTGGCATGTGTCTAAACTAAGGTGATTGGAATATAAGCCAATGCATAAAATCACAGAATGGGCAACTCTTGGTGACTTAGCTACTTAGAATTGATTCATGTATTCATTTTATATTAGACATTTGACATATACAGTACAGCCTAGTTCAACTTTTCAAAATAATAAACGTATTAGAAAGGCATGAGAAAGCATCCCATGGGGAAAGAAATATAAAGCCCCAAAACCACAATAGGTGCACAGGGACGCAGCATCCCTCCTGTCATGGCCAGAGCCCAGACATCCTCACCACCGTCTGAAGTACAAAGTTACGTTTATACATGGCAGCTCTGAATGGGAAGACCCAAGTCATTTCTTGCCAGACTCTGCATTGTGGTTGTCTGTCAACTACACAGACTGAAGCACCTTCCTCCCTACCTGAATTGTCAAGTTGCTTTTGGTATTCAGGACTTTCCTCTCGGCATCCTGGAACGCCTTCTGCAGCCTCTGTTCCATTGTCTGAGCAAACTTGCAGGACTGTATGTTGTCCGCTTGGCTCACAAACTGCAGCACTAGAATGAGAGAAGTCAATTAGTGCTCACTAAAGCTCCATGTTTCAGTTTCTTGGATTTAACAGTGGTCATAATACAAAATAGCATGATTTTAGATGAGAGGAATTAGGCAAATAAATAATAAGGCCAGACAAGGTTTAATTGTAGTTTTGAAAGTGGCTCTTAAGATGAATTATAACACAGAAGAATTAAGAGCACAATCAAACCAGAGATTCCCACCAATACAAACGATTTTATGATTTTATTTGATTGGAATATGTAGACATCTGCTCAAAGACTGACCAATCATAATCTAAGAGAGATCATGCCTTCTATTTCTTTGGAGGAAAGAAAATCATTGACCTCCATTGCTAAGTTGTTTTGATTTTAAGAGTTCCTCCACTCTTGTAGGTTACAAACTTTGCAGACCAGAAATCACCACAGAGTTTGAAAAAAAATATATTCTAAGACCTAAACTCAGAGATTCTCATTCAGTGGCATCTGGAACCCATTGCTCCAAACTATAGATTTTTTTTTTTTGCACATTCAACTATTATTAGTACCCACTAATAATATAGAAAGAAATATAAAATATAGTACCTGGTGCTCAAAAGTACTAAGTTTGTAAATTGGGAAGGAAGGCTCCTATGATAGAACATTTCTAACAAATCTAGGGTTGGAAGAGTTTAGGCTGATGTGCAAGGAACTTGGACATTTGATTAGCAGGATCCTTTGAAGAAGGTTCACGGGGACTTTAAAAAATGACACAGCAGCTAGCGATGGAGCTTTTAAACAGGTGTCCACTTGGTACTGCCCTGAACACAAGAATGGATGAAAATCCCTTCCTTCCGAGTCACTTGCCTGTTTTTAGCTGGAAGTAGCCGGCAGGCTGGGGATTCCATGGGGAGGCAAGTACTGCCACAGACTGTAAGTGTGAGGTGTGTTGCTTCAGGTCTGCAGTGACGTTGCTGACTCCATACACACCCAGCATTTCGATCACCACAGCAGGCAAATACACCAACCTCCCTTTGGTAGCATAATAACCAACTGTGACATTATGAGAATATTCCAGAATGTCCACCTACAAAACAAATGGACCCACAAACCCCATTGTTTATTTCCACAGTACTTTAAGTTCTTCTTGGTATTTCTTAGAACCACGGCTGTTAGAAACAAGACTGGAGAATAGAATGTTCTCGTTCAACAAATATTCTTAACAGGCAAGTCTCAAAATATCACAAAAACAACAAAATGTAATTTACATTAAACCTTCATGGAATAGAATTAAATCTGTATCTTTTTTATTCTTTAAGTGCCTCAGTATAATCCTGTGACCATCAATTATTATTACCAAAAAGGTAGGAAGGAGAGAGTAGTTCAAAGAGGTTTTCAGTGAATGAAATGCTGGGAAAATCACTTTCTTATATTTCTCATCATTTATGAGAATTAAAAGGTAGAAATGATAGATTAAGTGGGGGCACCTTTGGGGCAAGGGTCAAGAAGTAAGTAAAGTGAATTCCTCTTTCTAGAAGCAGAGAGAAGACTTGTTCAGACTGTCCTTGGCTGGTAAATTGGTTCAAGACCAAGGCAGAGATGCACCGCAGAGAATTTCTCCGACAGCTGAATCCTAGGGGACACTGATGGTCTGAGCTCTTTCTGTCTCAACTGTAAGATTTTGAGGCTTTAGATTTTATTTTTATTTTTTCTTTTTTGGTGTTACATATTCACAGTTCAGGGGTTTTTTTTTTAATTTGTTTTGGTTTTAATATATTAAATATAATGTTTATTACAGAATTTGTATATTTGAAAAACAGAGAAAAGAGTAACATATATATACACATACATATATGTATGCAGCTCCTTTTTTCCCAAGTTTTTATTGTGGTAAAATACACACAATATACAATCTACCATCTTAACCATTTTTTAGTGTGGTGTTCAGTGCTATTAAACACATTCATAATGGTGTACAGCTATCACTACCATCCATTTCCAGAACTCTTTTCATCTTGTAAAACTGGAACTCAGGGTTTCGTTTTGTGGGCTCACTGCAGCCTTGACCTCCTGGGCTCAAGCAATTCTCCCACCTCAGCCTCTCGAGTAGCTAGCACTATAGGTATGTGCCACCATACCTGGCTAATTTACATATGCTTTGTAGAGATGGAGGTCTCACTACGTTGCCCCCGCTGGTCTCAAACTGCGGGCCTCAAGTGACCCTCCCACCTCGGCCTCCCAAAGTGTTGGGATTATAGGCATGAAACACTGTGCCCGGCCAGGAAGTTTTTGACACCTGCTTTCTCCCCATATTCTTGCATCTCCGTGTGTCTTTTCCAAAGGAAGCAAGACAGCTGATTTTGCAACAGAATGGGTGTGCCTCTGCTTCCTCCGCATTGTGTGCTCCCCCTCAGCTTTTCCTGAATATGGCGCTCAAGATGATTTTAAGTGGAACAAGAGGTATTTCACCATGGAACATGGACACAGCACAAGACAACACTAAATCAACTAAATCACTCAGTGACAAAGTTGTTCCCTTTCAACCCTTCTAATGACCCCAAGGAATAAGTCTCAGTTTAGTGAATATTTGCTTTTAACATCTCTCTAACCCTTGCTAATTCCTTTTTTAAATAAACAAACAAAGGGATACCAGGCTCAGCCTTAGAGCCTTCTGCAAGCAACAACCTCTAGCCTGAATTTAACAAGCTGTTTGGTTTCCATTATTCTCATTCTTACCATCACCTTTTATTTGTGGCAAATGATCTTGATTTCCATTTATGGTGGTAATATCAAATGCCCTTTCAAAAAAATGTGCTTAAGTTTTTAAAACAGAGCCCTTAAAAAAATTATACTCATTGTCACACTGGTCTGTGATTATATGCAGCAAAGACCAAAACTGTAAAAGTAGTTTGAGAATGATTGAAGATTAGTGAAAATTGTATCAGGCAACTGAATGGAAATATTCACATTTTCAACTTCCCATAAAGTTTCTGGTGCAGAAATCATAAGAGCCTCTCATATAATGCATTTCTTTCTTTTTTCTTCTTTTTAAGAAATATATAAAAGAGATCGACAATGATCAATAAAGTATGTGCCAAATCTCCTTTCTAGATCTTGGTGTTGATGGGAGGGAGGGGGTCAGTAGGCTGACTGCAGCTGTAGGACAGAACATCAAAAGAAGAAGCCAGAGCAATAGTTTTTAGTGGTGCAAATGGGAGTCTACCTACTGCCAACCGCATTTACTGTTTGAAAACTTGGAATCAAACCCAAAGATGTAAAGTGAAGCTTCCGTCTCTTGGATAAGCCATCAAAATCAGCCAGCACTCATTAAACAGTACTTGGCATTAAAAGAAAAAATGTTACTTCCCTGTCTGCAGTGGGCAATTTAAGCAAAGTCAGACTCGATTTACAAGTCAGGGTAATTTTTAAATGTCCAGAAATAAATCACTGTTTACGATAGTGACGAAAATAAGGGAAAAAGCAACGGAGAGTTTTCTAGAAAATTACACAAACAATGCAAATACTTTCCCCAAACGATGGGATAATGGGATGGTTTAAAACAATATATTCAGGCTTGTTTGTTTGTTTATTTTTGAGGCAGAGACTCACTCTGTCGCCCAGGCTGGAATGCAGTGGCATGATCTCAGCTCACTGCAATCCCAGATTCAAGCGATTCTCCTGCCTCAGCCTCCCGAGTAGCTGGGATTACAGGCACCTGCCACCATGCCCAGGTAATTTTTGTATTTTTAGTAGAGACGGAGTTTCATCATGTTGCCCAGGCTGGTCTCAAACTCCTGGCCTCCAGTGATCACCCGCCTCGGCCTCCCAAAGTGTTAGGATTACAGGTGTGAGCCACCCACCTGGCCAATATCTTCAATCTTTAAAAAGAAATCTAGACATAAAGCAATCAGTCTCCATTTTCCATCTCAAAATTTGACCTTTTTCTCGAGCCACTACACATTAGCTAGTTGCCAAAGTGAAGACAGATTCTACTTCTGGCCAGTGTTGTTATGATGCCTAGAAAGGAGGAAAACAACCTAAACATATTCTAGACCCAAGAGCCAGACTGTGATGGATTAGCTTGGTTACAAAGCAAAGCACTTACGTGAGCTGAGACATCGTTCTGGTGGAAAGCCTTCCGCAATGCCTGTGTGAGCCCTTTGGCGATACTGAACTTCAAGGATTCACTGATCTGCACTCTCCTTTGGGTTAGAAAGAGAACTGTGGGGTAAAATAGAAGCATGACAATCAGGCAAACCTCACCATTCACTTGCCCTCCACTCCTCCCAACCATCACCTTCTGCAAGTTCTGGGCAGAGCTGGTAAGCACAGGGCCATCAATGAGGGGGTGGGCTGGGGTGGTAGCTCTGTGGGTCCTGCTAAAGTCCTAAGGAAAGAAGGCCCTAGCCATTTGTGTGACCCGAGTAGAGAGAGAGCTGGTATGCTGGTGGCATTTCATTTCTGACAGATGCTGCCACTGACTTTGAAAGCCGGCTCGACAGTGCATGCGATGAATTTCCTGCAACAACATTCATGGACAGCCTCCTTAGGTGCAGGCCCTGAGCTCAGTGCTGCAGCCTCAAACAACCCTGGATCAGAAAGGTGCCATCCCCACCTCACAAGTGGGATGGAGACACAGGACAGAGAACAGGCATTTGGGATCGAATGTGACAGGTGTTGTTTGAAGGGAAGCCTAGGATGCTGCCAGAGCTCCTAGGAGGAGCACCCAGCCCTGAGTTTGGTAAAGGGGTGGGGATCAGGGAAAATTTCCGTAGGAACTGATGCTTCAGCTAAGTTCTGAAGGATCACAAGAGTGAAATTTGACAAGGGGGAAGAGATTGCCTTCACCCACTCTTAGCAGAGGGAGTACTAAGTGCAAAGGCGCAGAGGAAAGAAGCAAAATATTTCAGTATACAGCAGTTCCCTCTTAGCCACAGTGTTGCTTTCCATGGTTTTATTTACTGCAGCCAACCACAGTCTGAAAATAGGCGAGTATGGTACAATAAGGTATTTTGAGAGAGAGTCAGAGAGGGAGAGAAAGACCACATTCACATCACTTTTATTAGTCTACTGTTATATTTGTTCTATTTTATTACTAATTGTTGTTGACCTTGACTGCACCTAACTTATAAATTAAGCTTTATCATAGGTATGTATGAGTAGGAAAATTCATAGTTGATATAGGGGTTGGTACTACCTGCAGTTTCAGGCATCTACTGGGGGGGTCTTGGAATAGATCCCCTGCAGATAAGAGGGGACTACCGTATATACAAGTTTAAGCTTGGTCCTAAGGGCAATGGGAAATGAGTTTTAAGCAAAGGAATGCACTTTAGAAGGTTCTGGACTACAGACTGGAGAACAGATTGAAGAGGGGGAACTCTGAAGGCAGAGAGAGAAATGTGGCTGTTGTTACAGAAATTTAGGTGAGTGATGATGACAGTGTGAACTAGGGAAGTGGCAGTGTGAATAAGGATGGAGAGAAGGGGTATCCAGGAGGTAGAAGTGAAAGGAACTGGTGATTGATTAGATGTAGCTGGGTTGGTGGGAGGCTGTGAAGAAGACAGAGAAGAGAATGTTTCCAACTTCTGCCTCTGAGGGGCCAGGGCTGCCTGCCACCCAGAGGAGAGTGGAATGGAGCGGGGACAGAGAGTGGAAACCCAGATGGTATAAATTCTTGAGAAACAGAGAGAGATACTGTACTTTTTGCTATGCCTAATTTCCTAATTTCCCATTTTAGAATAGGATATGTCTCAAGATATAATTTCATTTAATTCTTTGTGGGGTGAGAAGGGAGGATGTGAGCATTCAACATTGGCATGCTCTTTCAAATAATTTGTCTAATTTTTTTATAGCAAACATTGCCACACTATTAAAAGCTCTCCATGCATTCTAGGCCTGCTTTGCTACATCTGGGGAGTGGGGGCTTAAAAGACCGTATCCCATCCTTGCTCACAATTCTGGTGCTGCCCATCCCACTTTTTCAAGAAAGTCTTCTTTCTAACATCAAAAGAAATCCTGGGCTCCCATGTAGTGTGCAGAAGCTGTACTTTTGCTATCAGCTAATTGAAAAAATGCATGACAAAAGCCTTTCTGAACTCTGTAGCACTTCCCAAGATGTTGTATTTTACAAACCACATCATTCATTCATGTGAGACATCATTGATGCAAAACAGTACCTTTGCATTCTTAGACCCACTGGCAGAACCGTGGTTTCCTGGGGCTTCTGATATCAGGACTGATCCTAGGACTAGAATCCATGCCACATCAGGCTCTCTCTCCTCTAACACTTGCTAAAGCTCATGGTTTCTCAACCTTGGCCCTATGGATGTTTTAGGCTGGATTAATCTTTGTTGTTGGGGCTGTTCTGTGCATTGTAAGATGTTGAGCAGTATCCCCAGTCTCTATCCCACCAGATTTTAGTAGTACCTCCAGCCACCAAGCATAACAACCAAAAATGTCTCCAGACATAGCCAAATGTCCCTGGGGGAGGGTGGAAAAATCTCCCCTGGTTGAGGACCATTGATCTAAAATAAACATTATTGTTACATCTCTGAGGCCAGGCTTGCTGCTTTCAGATCAGAACAGTGGTCTCATACCTGTCTTCACCAGGAGCTTACTGGACATCTGACACTCCAGGTTGGATGCCATTTTGCCAGTCGTGACCACTGCAGCCGATGCAGCAGGAAGGGCAGCATCTGTGTTTTCTGCTCGCAACGGTGGCAACCGGGTGGCCTTCACTGAGGCTGTAACGGATGTCAGCGCAGCCGTGACTGTCAGTGGGCGTGGCGTGGATGCTCTGGGCATCTCCGGGTTGGTGGGGTTTGGGAGGCCGGTGTGCATGGCTTGTGGTTTCCTGGGGAGGTAAGTTGTAGACAATAGGCCAGAGGCAGTGCCCATGTTTCCTTGCATGGCTGTATGTGTGCTCGTGGTGTGTCCTGTTCTTGCATACATGTAGGTTGGTGTGAATGGAAAGGCTGTATGGACTGCCCCTGGTGTCCTCTTTGGGCCAGATGCGGCCTTGTTTGTGACATTTTTAGCAAGAGTAGTCATTGAACTGCTCTTGGCTGGTCCTGAGGCCACGGCCAAAGGGCTGCTGCTGGTGCCCTTAGCAACCAGGGCTGCGGACAGCGCAGGTGGACTTGATTTCCTCAGAAACAATGTGACGGCAGCTGCTGCTGTTGGCTCTACCTTAGACGATACTGCGTCCGCTGTAAAGAGAGAAAAAACAAAGTTTGTCATTGGCTTGGAATGCACGTGTCACTTGTTCTGATGATGAATGGATGTAACTTATGGATTTGCTAGGGTGAAGTCTCTGCAATCTGGGCTTGCAGTGGACAGAACTTAGGCAAAACAACTCTAGGCTCATTAAGTTGATTAACCATAACAAGAATGCCACTTACAGCACAGCTATGGTTGATAGCAAGGATGCTTACATTGTGAATAGTTTCGAAAGCTCAGGTGGGCACAGGATCAATGAGGTGACTACTTGGGGCTACTAACTCACTCCTGATAGGGGGTATGAGCTCCTTCAGAGCAAAGCTGGTATCTGCGTTGAGCTTGAAGATGCTTTGACCACAAAAGCAGTCATGCCTGTTTTAGGGGTACCGGGAAACAAACTACCTGCATTAGTGGCTGCACCTGTCCATTTCTTGGGGTGCTGAGAAGCCCGCAGCACTCTGGAGGAGGTCCTGGGAAAGACACTGGTCGATACAGAAGATTCAGCAGCAGAGTGATATCTCAAGATGTTCTGGAATGGTATGGACGCATTTCTCTCAGGTGATGAATTGATGTCACTGGAAATTTCAGAACCTGTATCTGTTCCATCTGAAAGCACTTCCTGCAAGCTACCTGTAGAAGTTGGTCCTGATGAGGTTAGCAAAAGTGGATGTGCTGGCTGGTTGGGCAACTGTAGTTGAGGATGAGACACAGAATGTTGAGTTGTGGGTGAGTAATATGCAACTTCAGCTGTTTGGAAGTCTATGGAATGGTTGTTATTGCTTGTGGGCCAGGGGTCTATATGGCTTCCAACCATGGTCATGTCTGACTGTTGCATAGGCTGCTCAGTGCTCGTACCGAGGACTAGATCCTGAATGCTAAACCCTTCTGCAGTCACTGAATGCCCAGCAGTGTCTTTGAAATCCTGAGATTTTATGGCATCGGCAGCTGAAGTTAAACCACTGGGAGGAGCCGTTGGAGCTAAATGAGTTTCCCAACTTGTGGTGCTAATTGTGTGTCCATTTAAATCATAATTTGTTTGCTGCTGCAAGCCAGATATTATTGATTCTGTGGAAAGGGATTCAGTTTCTGCTGAAAGAGAACTCCAGAAAACACCTGTGGTTGCTGGCTTTTTCATGTCTCCTATTGTTGAGGAATCATATACATCCATGGAGGAGGGCGATGCTCTCACCCATTTGGAAGCTGAAGCTGGCAACCCAGAACGGTCCACAGCAGCTGCATAAGCCTCTGGCTTGGTGCTGGAAAAGCCAAGAGATGGGAAAACAGTCTGGGTGGCTTGTATGGAGAGCATGGAAGGTAGAGGTGATCCTGAAGGAAGGGGATTTGTCCTTGGTGCTGTAATGATGGGAGATGAGACACGACTGGTGCTGAAATCAGAGACAAATCCATTTACAGTGTGAAGACTCAAAACCTCTTTCCTTGGAAAGGCCTGGAGAGGAATCGTCACATTTGCCTCTTCATTTTTCCCTAAAATGGCTGTCACACTGTCCTTTTTCCACCGGGGAAATGTCCAAGATGTGGAAAGAAGATTAGGAACTTTGCTTGAGAGGAGCAAGTCTCTGGTTGCAGGAGGGGACCCATCACTGCCCTCTGCTGGAAGAGTGGGCATTTCTGGCACAGGAGATGGGGAGGCATGATTCTCTGTGGGCTGGAGGAAAGTAAGTATGGAGGGAAAGTCGGCTGTCCCAGTTGATGGTGATGCGGGAACTGCCCCAGAAAGGATGGCTTGCTCTTGACCCAGTGTGGTGATATGCAGAGGAGAAGGCACCAAAGAAGAGGTGTGTTCCGCCAAAAGGGCGGGCCCTCTGGAATTCTCTGGAGCTGCTGACAAATGCAGCGGGTTAGCAGAGTCATTTGCAGTGGCAGAGGCTAGCTTTCTGCTGGTCATTTCTACGGCCCCTGATTCTGCAGTCTGGAAAAGTGGAGGCTCAGCCTCATGGGTCGCTGTTTCTGTATTCTTAAAAGTTGGCAAAGACACCTCATTGTGCACTCTTCCAGGCACCCCAGCTTTGATCTGCTGGGTGGATGCAGGACCTGAAGCCACTTCCAACATTGACCATGAGGGGCTTCCATCTGGAAGCTGAAGAAGACTTCCAAGTGCTGGGGGAGGGGGAGATGAATGGGACAGTTCTGCCATGGGGCTCAAAAACCCAGGTGTGGATGAGCCTGCTGAATGGGGACCCTCTGTTGGGGACAGCTTGGAATGCCATTTTGTTGAGGATCCAGAAACACCTAGATGAGGGATGCCTATGAGATCCTGGGCATTTTGGGATGGAGTGTGGTCCATTTCATCAGAAAATGGGATTAGGGGATTAGCTATGTTCTGACCTGAAGAGGGGTTGGCTGGAGCTGTGTGGGGAACTAACGGCACTTTGGGGGGTTGCTCTGCTGGCTCAGAGATGATGGAATGAGGTGAGTCAGGAGCCAATGAAGAGGATGGAGGTGGAAGGAGGAGTGTGGGAATGTCTGACCTTGGGGGATGCTTTGAAATGGAGGAAGCCCCTGCCCATACTGGCTGGGATGGGGGGATAGCACTGAACAATGTCCCTGAAGGGACTGTGGACAACGAGGGGAGCATGCTGGTGAGAGGCAAACCTGACACATCGGCTGCTTCTTGTCCCCCTTTAGGCCCCGGTTGGACCAGGGACTCGGTAGAATCCTTGGAAGGTTCGAGGGAGGCGCTATGTCCACTTCCTTGGTAAAGGGAAGAAGAGAAGTCTGCATGAGCCCTAGTTCTGTGGTGTGTCTTGGACGTAGGGGTTCGGGCTGACTGTGGCAAGCTTGTGTTGTCAGAGGACTGTCCCAGCACGGTCTTGATTCTGTCTGCTGCTAAGGAAGACTTGACTTCTGTGAAAGGCCATGTTGGTGAAATTGGTAACAATTTCCCGGGAGGAAATGACTCTGGAATCCGGGTGACATTCATCTGTAGATTGTCTGTTCCTGTGAAACAAAATATCAGGCCGTCAGGTGTTGGATGTTCATGAAGTGCCTGCTGTGGTCAGGTGCTGCAGACAAAGGTGTGTGCAAGACAGGCTCTGTCCGGACCCATCACAGAAGGCTCAGGAAACAGAGTCAAACAACAAATTACATAATATCAAGTAGGAAAATGTTGCAGTGAACCCACACGGCAGGGTTGGTGGGAAGCAGTTTCTGATGAAGTGATGCTTAAGGAAAGATGTGGAAAATACTTGTGTATTAAAAAAATTGTTTTGGTACCACCTACAAGGCATGGACTGTGAAACTTGCAAAGCTGAATGTGGTCAACTGCCATGGCCAATGACACCAAAATAACCTCATCCAGGAAACCAAAATGCACGAAACTAAAGAAGAACTGTGTATTCAAGCATGAATCTTTTTTAGGACCCTGAGGCATCTCATATGAAATATTTGAGGTTGTCTGCGTTTGGAAAGATGGCTCCAATGAAACATATTTATCTTCCCGGATTTAGAAGGATTCCAGGTGCTATCATTCATGCCATGTCAAACAGCAAAGGAGATTTTCTTTCAGATTAGGCTATTTCAGAAAGAAAAACAGGAAGGAGACACTTTTCACAGGGCCTGGTGTCACTATAAGCACCTGCAGAGGCCAGAACTATCAACACTCATGTGTGGCCCCACAGGCAGACAGACAAGGAGGCAGGGCATAAGCTGGTGACCTTCGCAAAAAGGAGGCAAGGAAACAACTCTTGGAAAGCTGGAAGTTCACTCTGAATTAGGCAATATTCTGAAAAATTCCTTTCTCATTCTTCCTTTTCTTGTTTTTAAAATTCCCCATTCTTGGGATTTACAGATACCCAAGAAATTGGCCTTACATAATTTTTAGAACTCATCAGGGTATAAGCCAATAGTACATCTGGCTTGTTGACTTGATTTTATAAGAGAAACCACTCCATCTCCTAGGCAGGTCGTAATCATATGCCCAGCTCAGCCTGACTGTCTCCTGATCACCAGATCAGGATCATTGGGGTGCTTTCTGAAGAGCCAAAGCTCCCTCTGGCCTCCACTGGCCCACCTCAAATAGAAATAAGTGGTAAAATGCATATATAGCTCCAAGACACTAAAGTCTGCATAGTATTTCATTAAAATGCATGCCCTCCTTAGGAACTGCTTCATGGTTTGCAATGGAAATTGTGTTTCTATGTTACCACATGCAGCCTAAGGAGGTATTCCCCCCTCAGACACTTGCAATTTTACACAGAAGGTGGATGCTGCTTTCATGCCTCAATCCTCCCTGTTCATGTTGCTTATCTCCTAGATAGCCTCAACTTCACACTTTGCATGCAGTCTTATCTGGTTACTTATATGGGTAAATATAATATCTGTATAAGGTATTTTTGCGTTTTTGTATTTTTCAGTTAAACTTTAGAATCCACTTTTATGTGGATGTCAGGTGAAATCTGTGTAGGATTTCTTCTTTTGTACCTTCGTTTAAATGGATTTAACCACAAGTCCAACTCATGGATTCAAGAATCAAAATAAATTCATCTTGTTTCAGTTATATAGCCTTGTAACTCAGAAAAAGGACGCTACAGGCTGAGCAGCTTTTGCTTTCAGCAGGAAGTTTTGCAAACTCTTTCACAAAAAAAAAAAAAAAAAAAAAAAAGTTCTGCAAACAGGATGGAGGAATGGGGGCTAATACCAAGGGATCTGTAACTGACTGAATGACCACGGCCAAGAGAGACTGATGGAAAACTCCATGCTGAAGTGAAGAAAGACAATCTCTAGTGGATTTGCTTCTACTGGACCTTGTTGTTTGTTCCAGACTAGTGTTTCCCAACGTAGCTCCTATGAAGCACAGTATTCCAAATGTCTCATGAAGAAAAGTTTCTATGAACAATCTTGAGAAGTGCTCGAGATTCACATGTGAAACTCATTAATGATGCTGACCATATCTTTCCGGCTTTCCCACTTCTAAGCCCATGGGAGGACCGAACATCTTGGATACTTCTGTGGTTGATGGGGGCCATGTAACTAGTTCCGGCCAATGAATTTGTAAGCAGAAATGACAAGTGTCACTTCTGGGCTAGAACGTCTAAGTGCTGGAGGAAGACTCTCCAGAACTTTCTTTCTCCATAGCAAAACAAAACAAAAAGAAACAAAACCTAGCAACATACTTCAGGAAGTTGCTACTGAAAAACAGAAGGAGAAGGCAAAGAAGGAAGAGGAAGAAGAAAGTAGCAATGTTCAAAGTGTTTGCTGGTTCACCAGCCTGCGTCCCCTATGGACTCTGCTGACAAAGGATATACAGGTAGCATGAGCAAGAAGTTAGCCTTTGCTATTTTACGTCACTGCAATTTGGAGGTTGTCATTGAAACATAACCTAACTTACCCTAACGTATTCAGAAAGTGATACCAGAGTGGATTTGGAATTTATGTGGGCATATTCCCATCATCATGTAAATAAAGGCTCAGAAAAGTCTCATAGTCAAGAAAACATAAGAGGTATATAGTAAAAAATTAATAAATAGGATATTGGATGGTTTAATTAAACTTTGTTTAGCCAATATTTCTCAAACATATTTGACTGCTGGAATATGTTTGGGATATTTCTCAGAAACATTTAACCTCAAAATTTACTGACTTAAAAAAAAACAAACCTCAATGGTACACATAAAGCCAAGGGGAGAAAACATGTTTACTGAATTACCAAATGATGCCAAATTCAGAAGAACTGATTTGATGAATTACAGAAAAACGTGTTTCAAACACATGTCAACAGACTGAAATTATTACTAAAGGAAGACATATATTAGGATTAAACAGAAAGGCTTGCCCTTAGTCCAAAAATTACCTAGACAGGAGCAGGATGGAGGCACTTCCCTTTAAGAATAGCCTATGCTATCTGTAGGCAGAGTTGACTAGAGTTCCTTATGAACTAGAAGAGAAATATAGGCCGGCAAGGAAATGACAAATCCTTAGGTTACATTAATTTTTTTCACTCTTTAAGTAGAATAGTTCATACTTAGAAAATAATATCTACATGTAAAATATCTATATGTATCTGTATTTAGAAAATAATATCTATATGAAATGAACACTCATGTGCCTCTTAGCTTAACAACAGAGTCAATATTTTTAGAGCCCTGTCCCTGGTATCTCTCTGGGTTCCCTCTTTCTTCTCCCCAGAGATAACCACCACTATAGGTTGAATTTTTAAAAATTAGTTGATTTTCAAAGGGATCCAGTTCACCGTTCTCTGCCCTATTCAGCGCATACCTGGTCAGGTGGGATGAATTCTGAGTGTCGCATCTTAAGAAAAACATTAAGAAACTGATACGTGCTAGTACATGATCTTTGTGGAGGTGTTTTACATTATAAAAAGGAAAACGGTTAATAAAGGGAGAGTCCCCATCTGCACACTGGAGTGAGGAGATCCTTGGTGGTACTCAAAACTTCGGGCCTGGAAAAGCATATTGATATGGCTAGGCTTTGTGCCTCCACCCAAATCTCATGTGGAATTGTAATCCTCATAATCCCCACATGTCAAGGGAAAGACCAGGTCGAGGTCATTGAATCACTGGGGCAGTCTCCTCCACACTGTTCTCAGGATAGTGAGTTCTCACGATATCTGGTTTTATAAGGGGCTCTCCCCACTTCACTCAGCACTTCACCTTGTGAAGAAGGTGCCTTGCTTCCCCTTCACCTTCCGCCATGATTCTAAGTTTCCTGAGGCCTCCCCAGCCATGCTGATCTGTGAGTCAATTAAACCTCTTTCCTTTATAAATTACCCAGTCTCGGGTATGTCTTTACAGCAGCATGAAAATGGACTAATACACATATCAGTCCCAAGTATGAATTTTATTTGAAGATTTAGGGGAAACATACTCATATATAAAGATAAATATATATTCTTCAGTAGAATGCAAAATTCAAATGACTGATCCAAGATAAAACTAAGGCCTTCGAAGACATGTTTGTGCCTGTCATTGATCCTGGGGTATCAGTTTACCCTTCACTGTTATAGCAGGTATTATGTCAGTAAACATTTGAAAAGACTGATTCAAGAAACCACAATCTCCCTAAAGCATGAGAAAAAGAAACTGGATGTGTTATTTAGTGCTCCAGGGACAGAACTAGGGACAGTGGGAAGAAGGTATAAAGAGAGAGATTAGAACTTAATAATAACAGAAACATTTCCCTGATTATTAAAACTACTGAAAACAAAATGAGCTGGCTTAAAGTCAGTGAATTCTCCACCATTAGAAATTCCCCAAAGTGCATATTTTAGGTTCACTCATCTCATCTCACCTTTCCTTCCTTCCTTTCTTCCCTCCTTCCTTTTCTACCTTCCATCTGCAAATGCCTGTTGTATGCCAGACACTGGGTTAAGCAACGTCTTAAGGAAAAACATACATGGTGTCTGGCTTCATGGAACTCACAGTTCTATGGGAGATATGGACACCAGCATTTTTCAAATGAAAAATGATAAACGTTACAGATGAAAGATCCATAGTCCTATGATCTGATCAGGGAGGTCAGAAAGCACATCCCTGAGGAAGTGACTATCAAGATCCAAAGAATGAATAAAAGTTAACCAAGCAAAGAGGGTAGGGAAAAGCATTCCACATAAAGGAACAAGCATATGCAAAGGCCCTACGGCAGCAAGAGGCATCACGAGTACAATGAACTGACAGAAGGTAACCACAGCTAGATCAAGAACAGCAGGTGGGCAAGATTAAGGCTGCAGAGGGAGGCGACAACTGGACCATTGCTCCAGTAGCCATCACCTCCCTCTGCAGCATTGTAGGTTTTAGTTTGATGGGGAGGATGGGAGCAGGTGATGCACAGGAGCAAATTTCTGTTTTGGAAAAACCATCCTGACATGAAGAACAGACGGGAAAGAGACAATGGCTGATGGCAGAGTGCTTAGAAAACACCTGCAGTGGTCCAGGCTCAAGATGATGGGAATGTTGTAAAGAGGAATTGAGGCCTGCATGGAAGATGGAAACAGACCCTCCTTTATGGTCCCTTTCAATTCTCAGAGTTCCAGATTCTACTATTGATTTAAATAGTTTGTGTTTACATATGCAATGTTTTGAGTTTTTTCTCCTTTACGCCTCCCATTGAGAGGTGGTGTCTATGTCCCCTCTCCTTGAATCTGAGTGGGCTTGGGTCTGTTTGACCAATAATGCCACGTGACTTCCAAAGCAACATCAAAGGCCAAGCCACTTTAGCTTGGTCTCCTGGAATGCTCGCTCTTGGGATGTTCCCTCTCTCTCTCCTGGAAGCCAGCCCCCACTCTGTGAGCAGCCCACACCATGTGGAGAGGCTATGCCTGACCACTCCAATCCACAGTCCCAGCTGAGCCAAGCCTGCCTGGCATGCCAGCCCAGACAACAGACACATGAATGAGGAAACCTCCAGACCATTCTTCCCCTAACCATTTGAATCACTCCAGCTGTCTGAATCGTCCCAACTGAGGCCCAGACATCATGAGGCAGGGAAAAGCCATCTGCACTGTGCCCTGTCTGAATTCCCAAAACCATGGGCATAATAAAATGCTTGTCGTATTATAGCACTGAGCCAGGGGTGGTTTGTTGTACCGTAATAATAACTGAAATAGTATATGTGTGGTCGTGTCCCTCACTTCTGGGAAATGAGTCTCTATAGCTTTAATCAGATTCTCAAAAGGATTAGGAAGCCAAAAATTGGTTAAGAACCCTTCACTTCAATGAAAAATAATTCTGCTTTATACACAAGATTTTAGAATTATGTCTATGCTAATTAGGTAAAACATATCTGTATTAATTAAAGTTGCATTATGGAAGGCCATAAGACAGAAAGACAAATTTTGAGGAGGAAATGAGAGATAGCTGATGTTTATTAGGAAGAAGGAGAAAATAACTTAGCAGAAATAGGGCAAAACCAAATCACAGAGAACTTAAAACACACTTTAGGAAGGCAGTGAAGTAAAAATTTGATCTAGGTGGTATGTCAGGCAGACTCTGATGTGATCCCATGATCTCCGTCTCCTGGTGGTCATGCCTTTTGTGATCCTCTCTCTTTGGGTATGAGCAGAACCTGTGACTTTCTCTGGGTATGAGCAGAACCTGTGACTTTCTTTTTCTTTTTTCTTTTTTTTTTTGGAGGGAGGACAGGGTCTCACTCTGTCACCCAGGCTAGAGTGCAGTGGTGTGATCATGGCCTACTGCAGCGTCAACCTTTTTGGCTCAAGGGATCCTCTCAGCTCAGCCTCCCTAACAGCTGGCACAATAGGCACGCACCACCAAGCCCAACTAATTTTTGTATTTTTTTTGTAGAGACAGGGTTTCGCCATGTCACCCAGGCTGCTCTTGAACTCCTGGGCTCAAGTGATCTTCCTGCCATGACCTCCCAGTGCTGAGATTGCCGGCATGAGCCACCATGCCCAGCCAACCTGTGATTTCTTCTAACAACAGAATAGGAGATGGGATGTCACTCTTGTGATTATATGATCATTTATAATACCCCATATTGCAAGCAGACTTCTTCTTGGTGCCTTGATAAAGTAAGAGGCCACAATGGGAAAGCCCAGCTGGTGAGAACTGTGAGTGGCCTCTAGGAACTACTGGTGTCTCTAGGAACCATGAACAGCCTCTTAGAGCTGATAGCCAGAAATAAGTCAAAGGCTTCAGTCTGGCAGCCACAAAGAAATGAATTATGCCAACAACCTGAGTGAGCTTGGAAATGGATTCTTCCCCAGTCAGGCCTCCAGATGAGAACACAGCCCAGCCAATGCCATGAATGCAGCCCTGTGAGACCCTGTGCAGATAAGCTGTGTCCAGCCTCTCAACTCATGGAAATTGTGAGATAATAAATGTATGTTGTTTTAAGCCACAAAGTTTGTGGGGATTTGTCACACAGCAATAGAAAACTAATACAGGTAGGAAGTAGGGAGCTTTGGAATATTGTATGGTGAAGCAGGAAAGTAGGAAGAAGGGAGATCACAAGGTATCATGACTGAAGAGTAGCATGAAGAATGGTGAGAAGTTGCCATCAAGACAGTCAAAAAGCAGCACAAGTCAGTAAGTTTGTTTGGAACATCACAGAGAATGAGTCATGAAATAAAGATTCTAACATAGCACCTGAGACTTGGAGGAAGTTATTTAAAGAGAAAACAGAGCTTTGCAAGAGTAGAAACAAAACCACACCAGCGAACACATTGAAATGTTGCTATGAAACAGGCTGTACTCCTATTTTTTAATTCCATTTTTCAAGAAAAAAAAATACCAAGCCGTTCTAGTCAAATTACTGAATTTTAGTTTCTATCAATAAACTTCCACTGACTCCCCAGTGTCTCTCCTTTCCCCCAAAAAACCATGACTTTCTTCTACTTAGACTAAATGACATGAATTACTGTTTGCTCACAAATATGGTAATAGTCTTCAAAAAAATTGTGGAAAGCAGCCAGGTACGGTGGCTCATGCCTGTAATTCAAGCACTTTGAGAGGCCAAGGAGGGCGGATCACTTGAGGTTAGGGGTTCAAGACCAGCCTGACCAACATGGTGAAACCCCATCTCTACTAAAAATAAAAATAAAAAAAATTAGCCAGGCGTGGTGGTGGGCACCTGTAATCCCAGCTACTCGGAAGGCTGAGGCAGGAGAATAACTGGAACCTGGGAGGCAGAGGTTGCAGTGAGCCAAGATCGCGCCATTGCACTCCAGAGAGCAAGACTCCGTTTCAAAAAAAAAAAAAAAAAATTGTGGAAAGCAAAGGTAAGTCCTACACACGAGAGGGAGACAGACAGTAATGGTTTGCTGCACAAGCCCCAAACTGGCTGCCTTTTCTGAATGTTTACAATGATTGCCCATCCAGGGAAAAGCCAACAATCCCCTTGTGTTTGGACCGACAGTGTTTCCCACAAGGGGGAATTAGTAGTCTAAAGAATTTTGCTGGAAAGTAACTTAAATGGTAAGAAATTTAAGGAGGTGCTGGATGAGGAAAGATAGGAACAGAGATGGATTTATGTTGGAAACAAGGGTGAAAGCAAGCAAGATAAAGACTCTCAAAATAATAAAAAGTTAAAATGAGTCATCCCTCCCATCTCAAGGAAACAAGAGTGGGTAGTCATACAAAACCCTATTCAATACACAATTTATACACATACATTTTCATTAAGCCTGTCTGAGCCAGACAAGCTGAAATAAAACCATGATTCTCAGAGCTTCAGGAAAGTGACAAGTCACTCCGGTAAGACTACCAGGCTTAATAACTTCCACAAATTAGGATCACGTGCACGTATGCACACAGGGTAAGTATCAAATGTTTTTCTGTGCTTTGCAAATTTGCATAGAATCCCATGAATGTTAAACTTAGCCTTGAACTAAACGCATCAGAGAGCAGTTTATTATCATTGTGAAACATAAAAGGAATTAAGAAAGTGCTTAGCCAGGTTTGGACACATAGAACCTGTTATTGACTAATGTCAAAAAACAGTGCAAACTGCCTCCTGAGACTCCCCACATCTCAGGAACCACATGGTTACACCAAGATGCATAATGACAGATTGTTCAGGCCTCTGTCTTCCTGAGGCTCTTAGCACTGCTAGTTTATCATTCTCAGTTCTTGTACACAAGACTCAGACCCGCGCTGTGATGCTGCTACACTCTTAATTATTCCCGCCATGTAGCAAACAGAACTTTAACCTCTGTTAAAGGAAGTGCACATGTACTGATCAGGCTCCCCTTCTGCTGTTACCTCCTGTCTGAACCTCTCCCCCGTCAGGCCTAGGGCTATATCAGTCCCCTGGTCATGATGCTTTTATCACAGACCCCAGAGTCTGCTACTTAAGGAGTATTCTCCCTTCAGGTTCAATGCTGCCCTGGATTGCTTCCTGGTTTGCTCAAAACTACTCTTGTAATCCAGCCACAGTGGTGTTCTTTCTCAATCAGCAGTGTCCCTTTCTTTGACTGCTGGAAACACTGAGGGAGAAGAAAATCTTCCCAAGGTGTCGGTATAAGCATGGCTGCATTTCCCACAACAGTCACAAGACCATCCACTTTGTCCTATTCACTGCCCACTGGTGTTTCCTTAACGGCAGCACTTAAAGAAAAGCAAACTAGATCATTAATAGCTCTTTAACAAAATAAACGAAGGAAACCAATTAAGGAACATTCATGGAGATGCCAAACTCCTCTCCCTTGTATGTCAGAGAAAAATATCTGCAGCTTTTGATCAGGCCCTAGAATCAGACTGGCTGGATTCAAATCCCACTTCTCCATTTGCTAACTGAGTAACCTTAGACAAGTTATTTAACATCTCTGTGTGTCAGTTTCCTTATCTGTAAAATGGGGATAATTACAGTACTTACCTTACAAATGGTTTGAAGGGTTAAAATGAGCTGATACACGTAAAGTCCTTAGAATAGTGCTTATAGAACACATAGTGTTCAAAAAGTGTTACTACTATTGCTATTATTATTATTGTTATCATTATTTGTTCAGTCCAGGCTAGGAATAGATGCCATCAAAGTTTTGCTCAGAGGACCAGGGTTCCAGTCAGAACTCAGAAATCCCTGCAAATCATGGATTGCCAGAATCTCAAACATCTGTGCATGCCTCATAGTGGGCAGGATATTTTCATATCCATCACCTCACCTTGTTCTTCCACAGTACCTGTGAGATAGAGAATGAAGACTATTATCTCCATTTTACCAATGAGGAAACCAGAGCTCGGAGAGGGCAAGGGCTGGCTTGGTCAAGGTCACACCAAGAGTTATTCTGCAGCCTAGTGTGACTCAGCCCTTGGACTCTAGAGCCAAGGCTCTCTGCACCACGTGGGAAGGAGTCAGTCTTCCTCCATCTCCAGATCTGGGGCGGGCTCCACTCTCCCAGAGTGGTCTGAGAAGACTGGGGCCCACAGAGCTGCCTCATTCTTCAGAGTTTGATGATGTGTCTCTCTCCAGCGCTGTTTTGGCAAACATATACTGAGCACGGCTCTAAATCACCAAGACCTGTCAGGCTTCCGTTCCCAGAAGGTCAAAAGAGATGGACTAAGAGCCACAGCTATGCTGAAGCATCCACCCACACCCAACCCACTTACGCACCAAACCCTTCCACGGCCTTAAGTGCTGAAGTTTGGCATCTGGGACCTTCTTGCCTAACGTGATTCCTCTTGAGGCTTTTTAAAACGAAATGCACCAGTTAATAGAATCAAATTGCCATGCCTTGAAGTGATGCCAGCAAATAGAAGATTCTGTTGACTGCACTGATAGAAGCATTTTAACTTTCAAAGCTCTTTCACAGCTATTTCTTTTTTTAAGAAGTTTGTTGGTAATCTTTTGTGGAATCAGGTTTAAAAATAAAGCTGATACCTCTCCCTCCCCATTTTATTTTATTCATTTATTTTTTTGAGACAGAGTCTCATTCTGTCTCACAGGCTGGAGTGCAGTGGCGCGATCTTGGCTCCTGCAACCTCCGCCTCCCATGTTCAAGCAATTCTCCTGCCTCAGCCTCCCAAGTAGCTGGGACTACAGGCACCCGCCACCACGCCTGGCTAAATTTTTTGTATTTTTAGTAGAGACGGGGTTTTACCATATTGATTAGGCTGTTCTCAAACTCCTGACCTCAAAGATCCACCTGCCTTGGCGTCTCAAAGTGCGGGGATTACAGGCGTGAGCCGCCGCGACTGGCCTCTCCGCCTCCCCATTTCAAAAGTAATAGAATTTCACTTTCATTTCTTTTTGACCTGGGTTTACATGATCATTACAGAAAATTTAGAAAAGATGGAAAAATAGAAAGAAAAGAAGAAGCATCCCATTCCTCCCTCAGCCCTGACCGCGTGCACATCCCACTGCATCAAGAAAACCATGACTCATACTGTGGTAAATTTTATTTCCAGATGATGTTCTTGGAAAAGCTTTGGTTTGCTTGCTGGACAGACCTGTGATCACAATGCACATCCAACTTCGCACTGCCTTTTCGCTTTTAACATAGCAAAATCATTTTTCCATATTGGATAAGGTTGCATATTATCTCCACTAAGAGGTGGCATTATAATTTAACAATCCCCGACTGTTACAATACAGGTTGATTATAAATTTTCAGAATTTCAGTGTCTCCTAATTTTGTCATCACAATCTCTACGCAGCAGGTAGGGCAGCCACAATGACCTCTTTTGGGCTAGGACATCACACACACAGAAGGTCACTTGTTTGGAAATGTATTATCTGTGTCAAGAAAAGTAAACCAATGGGACTTAGAGGGGTTCTTCCCTTTTCTTCTCCCAGCATCTTTCTGACAGGGTCATTAATAAGTTTAAAGTCAACCACAGAACACACAATTAACTACCAATAACTGACTTTTAAAACTAGGACAGCGGTACTTGCAAATCTTTCCAAGTTTTTGTTTTTTTTTTTTTTTTTTTTTTTAGACGGAGTCTCGCTCTGTCTCCCAGGCTGGAATGCAGTGGCGTGATCTTGGCTCACTGCAAGCTCCACCTCCTGGGTTCACGCCATTCTCCTGCCTCAGCCTCCTGAGTAGCTGGGACTACAGGTGCCTGCCATCACGCCTGGCTAATTTTCTTTTTTTTTTTTTTTGTATTTTTTAGTAGAAATGGGGTTTCACCATGTTAGCCAGGATGGTCTCGATCTCCTGACCTCATGATCCACCTGCCTCAGCCTCCCAAAGTGCTGGGATTACAGGCATGAGCCACCGCGCCCGGCCCCAAGGTTTCATATTAATTTTTACTATTTTATGCTAATGGCCCAAAGGGGAGTTGAGTCCATTTAAATCCATTAGGCAAGAAAGACTGGAGATACAGAAAATACCATACCTTTAAAAGGAAAGCAGTAATAGGCACTTAGAGAATTGGGCAAAAAGACTAAACATTTTACTAGGGCTTCACACCATTTTGTAAAGGCCTAAACGTAAACCTCTCCTAAGTGAGAGTCACCTCATTAACATGTCATTGTTCCCACAACTCTTCATTTTTAGCTCTCTTAGAGTACTTTTCCCTTTCTGCTTAGTATGATAGCCAGTTCTCTCCCTTATTTGCTCAATCATTTGGTTATTTATTCCACAAATATTTATGGGATGCTTCCTCTGGAAATCACCCTATCATAAAAGATTTACGAGCTGTGATCCTCACCATGAAGGTGGTCAAGTGTCACAGTTTCGCATGTGGGATCTGGAGACACAGCATCTAGGTTCCTGACCCAACTGCCTTGTTGCAGCTGTGAAAACTCAGGCAAGTTACATGACCTCTCTGTGTCTGTTTGCTCCTTTCTAAGAAGAGGATAATAACATGTGTCTCACAAGACTGTTTTGAGGCTTAAAGGCATTCATCCTTTAAGAGTATTTGGAACATATCTTGGTATATGGTCAGCAGTCAATAAACATTTGTTATCATGATTGCCATCCAGAAGAGCAAAATCTAATTAAGAGGTTTCTGAGTTGCATCTCTTGCCTAAACTATGATAATAAATTTTTTTTTTTTTTTTTTTTGAGACAGGGTCTCATTCTGTCATCCAGGCTGGAGTGCAGTAGCATGCTCATGGCTCACTGCAGCCCAACCTCCTGGGCTCAGGTGATGCTTCCACCTCAGCCTCCCGAGTAGCTGGACTACAGGGACATACCGCCACACTCGTCTCATTTTTGTATTATTTGTAGAGATGGGGATTTGCTTTGTTGCCCAGGCTGGTCTCAAATTCCTGAGCTCAAGTGGTCTGCCTGCCTAGCCCTCCCAAACTGCTGGAATTACAGGCATAAGCCACCATGCCTAGCCAATAAATTCTTATACTCCCACTTTTGTGGTCAACTTTTTCTTTTTTTAAAAAAATAGTTTTGGTTTCTTAAATTTATAAAAAACATTTCAATAATTTTGGGGGAACAGGTGCTGTTTGGTTGCATGGAAAAGTTCTTTAGTGGTGATTTCTGAGATTTACCCATCAACCAAGCAGTATACACTGTACCCAATGTGTAGTCTTTTATCCTTCACCACCCTCACACCTTTCCCCCGGAGTCCCCAGAGTCCATTATATCATTCTTCTGCCTTTGCGTTCTCATAGCTTAGCTTCCACTTATAAGTGAGAGCATACACTGTTTGGTTTTTCATTCCCAAGTTACATCACTTAGAAGAATGGTCTCCAGCTCCATCCAGGTTGCTGCAAATGCCATTATTTCATTCCTTTTTATGGTTGAGTGGTATTCCATGGTGTATATCTCTATGTATCATTTTCTTTATCCACTTGCTGGCTGATGGGCATTTAGGCTGGTTCCATATTTTGCAGTTGTGAATTGTGCTGCTATAAATGTGTATGTGCAAATGTCTTTTTCATATAATGACTTCTTTTCCTCTGAGTAGATACCCAGTAGTGGGATTGCTGGATCAAATGGCAGTTTTACTTTTAGTTCTTTAAGGAGTCTCCATACTGTTTTCTATAGTGGTTGTACTAGTTTACATTCCCACCAACAGTGTAGAAGTACTCCCTTTTCACCACATCCACACCAACATCTCTTATGTTTTGATTTTTTAATTATGGCCATTCTTGCAGAAGTAAGGTAGTATTGCATTACGGTTTTGATTTGCATTCTCTGATAGTGATCTTGAGCATTTTTTCATGGTTTGTTGGCCATTTGTATTAGTCTGTTTCCATGCTACTAATAAAGACATACCTGAGAGTTGGTAATTTATAAAGGAAAAAGGTTTAATTGACGCACAGTCCCACATGGCTGGGGAGGCCTCACAGTCATGGCTGGAGGTGAGTGAGGAGGAAACTCACATCTTAAGTGGCAGCAGGCAAGAGAGCTTGTGTAGGGGAACTCCCCTTTAGAAAACCATCAGGTTTCGTGAGACTTATTCACTATCATGAGAACAGCACAGGAAAGGCTCGCTTCCATGATTCAATTACTTCTCAGCAGGTCCCTCCCATGACACATAGGAATTGTAGGAGCTACAATTCAAGATGAGACTTGTGTGGGGACACAGCCAAACCATATTACCATTTGTAATATGTACCATCTTCTTTTCTTGTACCATCTTCTTTTGAGAATTGTCTATTCATGTCCTTAACCCACTTTTTGATGGAATTATTTATTTTTTTCTTGCTGATTTGTTTGAACTCCTTGTAGATTCTGGATATCAGTCCTTTGTCAGATGCAAAGACTGTGAATATTTTCTCCCACTCTGTGGGCTGTGTTTACTCTGATTATTTATTTTGCTGTGCAGAAGCTTTTTAGTTTAATTAGGTCCTATCTATTTATCTTTGTTTTTGTTGCATTTGCTTTGGGGTTCTTGTCATAAACTCTTTGCCCAAGTCAATGTCTAAAAGAGTTTTTCCAATGTTATCTTTTATAATTTTTATGATTTCAGGTCTTAAATCTAAGTCTTTGATCCATCTTGAGTTGATCTTGGTATAGGTGAGATATGAGGATCCAGTTTCACTCCTCTACATGTGGCTAGCCAATTATCCAAGCACCATTTGTTGAATAAGGGTGTCCTTTCCCCACTTTATGTTTTTGTTTGTTTTGTTGAAGATCAGTTGGCTATACATATTTGGCTTTATTTCTGGGTTCTCTATTCTGCTCCATTTGCTTCAATTGTTCTCTCAAATAAGTTTTCCAAAGTTTTAGATTTCTCTTCTTTTTTGGGAACACCAATTATTCTTATGTTTGGGTCATTTGCACATAATCCCAAATTTCTTGGAAGCTTTGTTCATTTTTTCAATTCCATTTTCTTTGTCTTTGTTGGATTAGGTTAATTCAAAAGCCTTGTCTTCATGCTCTGAAGTTCTGCCTTCTACTTGCTTGATTCTATTGTTGAAACTTTCCAGTGTATTTTGCATTTCTGTAAGTATGTCTTTCATTTCCAGAAGTTATGATTGTCTTTTCTTTATAATATCTATTTCTCTGGAGACTTTTTCATCCATATCCTCTATTATTTTTAAAATTTCTTTAAGTTGGTTTTCACTTTTCTCTGGTAGCTCCTTGAGTGGTTTAATAATCAACTTTCTGACTTCTTTATGTGGCAATTCAGAGATTTCTTATTGGTTTGGATCCATTGCTGGAGAGCTAATGTGGTCTTTTAGGGTGTTACAGAACCTTGTCATATTACCAGAATTACTTTTGTAGTTCCTTCTTATTTGGGTAGACAGTTTCAGTGGAAAAGTCTGGAACTCAAGGGCTCTCGTCCCATGGGGTGATTTCTTGATATAGTGCTTTCCCCGTTCCCCTAGGGATGGAGCTTCCTGAGAGACAGACTGCCGTGATTGTTATTGCCCTTCTGGGTCTAGCCACCCAGCGGGGCTACCAGACTCCAGGCTGGTGCTGGGGAATGTCTGCAGAGTCCTGTGATGTGATCCGTCTTCAGGTCTCCCAGCTATGCATACCAGTACCTGCTTTGGTGAAGGTGGCAGGGGAGTGAAGTGGACTCTGTGGGAGTCCTTGGTTGTAGTTTCATTTAGTGTGCTGGTTTCCTCAAATGCTGGTTATGCTAGCAGTGAAGTTGTCACATGGACAGACTCAGGACTTCTGGTTACCCAGGATGTTGCAGGCAGTAGAATCAGCTGTTGTTTTCTCCTTCTTTGGAGCACGGTTGTTCTGTTATGAGTTGCTGTAATGGCTTGAGTTGGTTGGCCTCCAGACAGGAGGTGGCACTTTTCAAGAGAGCATAAGCTGCAGTAGTAGAAGGGGGATATAAGCTTGCCCTATGTTGGTCAAGATAAGTACTCACTTGGGTTTCTCAGGCAATAGGTGGGGCCATAGAGCTCCCAAGAGTTTATGTCTTTTGTCTTCGGCTACCAGGGTGGGTAGCGAAAAACCATCAGGTGGGGCTGGGGTAGGCGGGTCTAAACTCAGACTCTCTTTGAGCAGGGCTTGCTGCAGCAACTATGGGGAATGTGGGGGAGGCGGGGGTGCGGGTGGTTCTCAGGCCAATAAAGTTATGTTCCCAGGAGAATTATGGCTGCCTCTGCCGTGTAGTACAGGTTGCCAGGGAAGAGGGGGAAGCCAGCAGTGACAGGCCTCACCCAGCTCCCAGCCAGCAAAGCCAGTCTCATTCCCGCCATGCCTCACCAACAGCACCAAGTATACATCCAGGCAGCTGGTAAGCAGAGCTGAAATCTTGCCCCAGATGACAAGCCTCCCTACCGAGAAAGCAAGTGGGGCTGTCAGGCTTCACCTCTCCCTGCCTGCCTGCAGCTTTGGCTGTGACTCCTGCACTCATACATGCACTTCCCATTCGTCCCCACCCCCCGCCCCCGACCAGATTCTACTCAGGAAAATTTATGCTCAGTTCGAAATTATTACAAAGTTCAGCTAGAAGCTTCCATCACCTGTGGCTCCTCTCTAATTCTGCTGGCTGCCTTCCCCAAGGACTCCTGTGAGATAAGGCCAGGAATGATTTCCCTGGACTCAAGCTAGGGACCAGGGATGCCTATAGGGTTCTTCCTGCTGCTTCTTCTATTTTTATATTTCTCTCAGCTCCTTAAAACTGTTTCAGTTCTAGATAAGGTTAAATCCTTCTCCCATGATCTGTATTTTCAGGTTCTCCAGTGGGGATGTGTGTCAGAGACCAACTTTCTCCCCTCTCACACTCTGGGAGCTCAGTTTTTGGGCTGTCTTGCAGAGTCTGCAGTGGCAAGCCACTTCTTTCAAAGGCTCTATGAATTATTTCCGTTTTCCTGGTATGTTCCTGCAGTGGTTCTTGGAGCTCAAGTTCACGATTTGAGTCCCCAGACCCTGTTCTGTCCATCCACGTGGGAGCTGC
Organism: Symphalangus syndactylus; assembly: GCF_028878055.3. Taxonomy (NCBI): domain Eukaryota; kingdom Metazoa; phylum Chordata; class Mammalia; order Primates; family Hylobatidae; genus Symphalangus; species Symphalangus syndactylus. The sequence goes on from NC_072428.2 coordinate 22,772,143, forward strand.
ATGTTAGTCCTGTCTCCTATCTGCCATTTTCCTCTTTACCCCTATAAAAATCTGGTCAACTTTTTCTATCTTCTCTGGAAGTTGTTCATATTTCTTAGAATAAATCCCTTTTCTCTAACGGTAATTCTCCAATGAGTACCTAGGCATTCCATCTGGCTTTAGTGGCATTAGTAAGACTGACTATGCTTCTGCATTAGCTTTTTCCCCTAAAGTCTCCAGTCTGCTTATTTTTGCAAGCAAGTATGTGGTTTTGAAAATGACTTATTCATCATGGTCACAAAATGAGCACTTTCCCATTAAGATTTATCACAAATCTAACTCTAACTGAAGTGCTGAGAGGAAAAAGTAGAGACACACACATGCAGATACATAAATATATATAGCATTTATGTATACCCTTTATACATACTTTTTAATTCAAAGAATTTTTAGCACTCTCCCAACACTCAGTTGGAACAGTAAAAGCTATACCTAGAGGAACATTTATAGCCTGAAATGTTTTAATTTTAAAAGAGAGTTTTTAAAAGAAACTCATTATTCATATATAAAAATTAGAAACAGATAGTAAGTTCCTCTCCTCTCAAAAAATGAACTAATAAAAATAAAAGCTGGAACTAATGCATTATAACACAAAGAATAGTAGCAGCAAGGATAAATAAGTTCAAAAGACCGCTTTGGGTCTTTTGGAAGAAAAATTAAAAGAGTAAAATAGGTAAATCTTTCATGGGCCTGTTTAAGAAAAAAAAAAATAGAGTGAACAGAAGTGTAGGACATTAGGAATGAGAAAGGAGACAACTACAGATAAAGAAGAAAATAAAATAATTATGAGCGAATTCCACCTGCAACTCTGGCAAAAAGTTTGAAATCCTAGAGGAAATGAATAATGTTGATAATCAAAATTAATCCAGAAATGAAAAACCTAAACAGACTAACAGATTAACATAGAAAAAGGAGCCACTTGTCATATTTCAGATTATATCTTACCAGGCTTATTCATGAACTCACCTACTGATGCACTCACATGGGTCAACATAAGGATGTGCACAACAAAACTGTAAAATGATATAACAAATGTATGTAAAGACCATCTTTTTTTTTTTTTTTAGAGAGAGAGAATCTCACTTTGTCACCCAGGCTGGAGTATAGTGGCGCAATCATAGCTCATTGCCGCCTTGAACTCCTAGCACCAAGGGATCCTCCTGCCTCAGTCTCCCAGGTAGCTAGGACTACAGACATACACCATCAGGCCCAGCTAATTTTAAAAAAAAGGTTTTTGTGGAGACAAGGTCTCTCTCTGTTACCCAGGCTGGTCTCAAACTCCTGGCCTCAAGTGATCCTCCTGCCTTAGCCTTCCAAAGTGCTGGGATTACAGGCATGAATTATTATTACACTGATTGGTTCTAATGCCTTCTTGGGGCACTAAGTTAATTTAGGTAAGACGTTAATATCAGTACTTGATCATTTTCTCCCCTGACCAGAAACACACAAGAAAAGTGGTCTACTGAAAAAGGCTGTGTGATACTTCGTGGGTACTGATGTTTTTCTTACAATTTGGCACCAAAAACCTGCAGGTATCTATTTTGGGACCATAGAAGCAGAATATGTTGCCATATTAATAACTAATACTATTATTAATTCTTAATTCCATATTCGATGACTGATTAGATGTAAGTTTTACTGCAGAAGTCTAACGCCATTAATATATCACCATTTCAAGATTTGTTAACTCAGATTCTTATAAAAACAAAATACAGCCCAACTTTATTAGGAATGATTAAACTGACTGCCTCTAAGATTGTAAAAAAGAAAATATTTAAGTAATAATTTTCAAGCCCTTTAGAACACCCAAACTCAAAAAGATAACAATATGTTTATAGCAAATAATTTTCATTTGTAGTTTACTTGCGTTTAGTGTTTACATATATAGTCATATCAAAATAGCATTTAAAAAATTCTATAATTTAGATATTTCATAAACTGAGGCTACATTGTCTCTCATTTGACATAAAAGTATAAGGTCTATCTACATTAAATTTAAATTTGCTCCATCAACAAAAGTTCCATTTCTATCTCCTAATGCCTCAGCTTACCTAGTAATAACCATATCGTTAGACATGATTTTTCAGTATTGGCAGTGGGTTTTCCTTTATCCTTCCATTCTCCTTCAGACCAATCTGTGACTAGCAACAGAGTATCAAGGTGTCTGATCAGGACTAGGGGTGCCCACAGAGAAAGACAGAAAGAACCAGAATGCTGGTACTTTCGTCACGTGGCTTAGCCAGTCCAGAGACCTTTCTTGTCTAAGAGAGGCCTAAAAGAGACATACATCATTTGCTAGAGTCTGGGAGGAGATGCCATGTGTGTCTGCCACTACCAGAAAGACAAGAACCCACAATCAAAGTATTTACTGTATACATGAAACTTATCCTTTCCACACTCATTCAATAAGCCTGCTGAGTACCTGCCACATACCAGACATGAAACTTCCTGAATATTTCCTACAGTCCAGCATTTTTCTAAGTGTTTACAAATGTGAACACATTTAAGCCTCACAACAATGCTAACAGGAAGGGACAAATTCTTATTCTCATTTTACAGATGCAGATGCAGGCACAGAAAAGTTAACAACCTTACCCAAAGTCATACAGTCGGTAAGTAAGTGGTGGAGCTGTGATTTTAACTCAGGCAGTCTGGCCCCAGAATCTACATTCTTAACCGCAACTGTATCCTGCCTCACTACAAAGCAGCATGTAAGATGAGGTCCTTACCCCAAGGTGTTTAATATTCTTTTAAAAACAGGAAGAGTTTACCTTTTAGAGATGCTTCGTTTTTTAAGAGACGAGGTCTTGCTCTGTTTCCTGGGCTGGCGTGCAGTGGCGAGATCATAGTTCACTGCAGCCTGAAGTCATGGGCTTTTACAAGCAATCCTCCCACCTCAGCCTCCTGAGTAGTTAGGGCTACGGGCATGTGCCACCATGTCCAGTGAATTTTGTTGTTTTTTTTTTGTAGAAATAGGGTCTTGCTCTGTTGCCCAGGCTGGTCTAGAACTCCAGGCCTCAAGCAGTCCTTCTGTCTCAGCCTCCCAAAATGCTGAGATTATAGACATGAGCCACTGCACCAGGCTGAGATGTTACTTTTTAAAAACAAAACACTCAATGCAAGGTTTCTGAATGCCAGTTCAAACTTCAATCCTTGATGCAAAGTTTTCACCCAACCAAGACAAAACAAGAAAAACAATTACGAGAGAGAGAGAGAGAGAGTGTGTGTATGTGTTGGGGGTGGGGGGTGTATGTCCATCAATTGCCTTTCTGGGTATAATGGATAATCCTCCATTTTAGTGTCAATATTTCCTTTGTTTTCTAAACAATAATGACAGCATGTGTAGCTATTGTTTTGTTAATGCCCTTACTTGACAAAATGAGAAGTTAGTAAATCTAAACTGAGCTTCCAAAATTTTTCATTTTACTGGTCCATGAGCTCTCCAAGTCTGAAAATCAATGAACTATCTGTTTTTTTTGAAGAAGGCATTCTGTTAAGTGAAATAAGCCAGATACAGAAAGACAAATGCTGCGCAAGCTCACTTATATGTGCAATCTAACATAGCCAAACTCACAGAAACAGAGAGTAGAACAGTGGTTACTAGGGGCTGTTGGGGGAGAGAAATGGGGAAGTGTTGGTCAAAGGGTATACAATATTTCAGTTATACAAAATAAATAAGATCTGGAGATCTACTGTATAGCATAGGGCCCATGATTCACAATACTGTATTGTATGCTTAAAAATTTGCTAAGAGGGTAGATCTTACGTTATGTGCTCTTACCACAAAAGGAAAAAAAAGGAAGGGAGAAGAAACTTTGGGAGATAGTGGGTAAGTTCAGGGCATGGATAGTGATGATGGTTTGACAGTTTCATGGTATACCTATTTCCAAACACATCAAGTTATACACATTCAATATCTACAGCTTTTTGTATGTCAATCATTCCTCAGTAAAGTGGTTAAAAAAAAAAGATGGCGGCCCAATATTTCCTTTGATAGGTAAGTATCATAGAGAAGGATATTTCGTACCTCTTACTGCTGGGGTGGGGGAGGCAGAGAGGAAATGTGAGGAGGGCACCAGACTGGCAGCCTCCACAGAACATTCTGGCATTAAAGGTTGTGAGGGGCTTGTCTGAATAGCCAAGGACAAACTGCCTAAATGAAGACTTTTTAAATGATGGAAAACTCTCTCCTTCTCTGATGTACCCCCCTCTAAAGAAAGAACAGTTGTTCTGAGGTCAGAATTTAATATAGCTTGTGATTTTCCACCCCTCTTGTTCAGTATCATTATATATGCACAGCTGCTTGAAGTTAAAAACATGGACTACTACCTACCCTCAAGACGAATAACAAACAATTCTATCTCCTAACCTGAAGTAATTGTTAACACTATTATTTTCACAGTAAATAATTGTTACAGCCATTCACTGGTGAAATAGTGACATGTTTTGTTGACTTCTTACAAATACCAAGAGAAATCAAATGCTTCTTGTGGCACATTGGTTAAGCTGCTAATTACTTGTATTTGAGCTTGAAATGCTGGCTCTTCTCAAAAATAAAAATAAGTTATGACAAATACATGTCACTAGAGCATATAGAAATCAACATTGCTATTATAGAGTCTTCCTTAAAATCTACTCTCTCAAAAAAAATGGATTGAAATATTGAATAATTTAACGTTAAATTAATTTCAGTAGGGTAAATCTGTTGGCTAGATCACTTGCAGGGTAGTGATATACATGTCTTTATTCAGAATTCTGAGTATTTAACTGGTTATTTTTCATGCTAACCTACATCAGACAGTTCTCATGTTCAAAACATCCAGTCTATTTAAGATTGGATTCCCCAAGAAAATGTGCTACACATGTGAAAATGAGTACAGGTTGAGCATCCCAAATCCAAAAATCCAAAATCTGAAACGCTCCAAAATCCAAAAGTCTTTGAGTATCAACGTGACACTCATAGGATATGCTCAATGGAGCATTTTGGATTTCAGATTTTCGGATTTGGGATACTCATTCGATAAATATAATGTAAATATTCCCAAATCAAAACATTTCTGAAACCTGAAACACTTCTATTCCCAAGCATTTCAGATAAGGAATACTCAACCTGTAATTTAAATCAATGCCAGAAGAACTATTAGGGGAAAATAAAATTTAATAACGAAGGTTAGGTTATTTTACAGCTTTAATGGCAACTTTAGGACATTTTAATAGCACAAAAGAATAAAACAGACTTTACAATATCATAGCAAGTAGAAAGCAAAATAGTAACTTTATTCTGTGAATTAAAAAGTCATAGTATGTCATAGTTCTTAGGTTTACAGCCACTATACAAGGGACAAAGCCACAGCCAACTTTCCTTGAAAAGCAATTAAAAGAACAGATGAACACAAAGTAGTCTCCAACATGTAGTTGACTCTGCTGTGATTTTATCTATTTCAATAAACTCAAAGAGAAAGTTAATGCATGGTACAGGATCATACTCAAGGGAAACAGGGAAAACATCACACAATGGGCCAGGGGATCTGGATTCTGCTTGCAATTCCCCGACATGCTCCCATTTACATGTGAAGCAAATCACTTTATCTGACTAAGCCTCAGTTTCCCATCTGTAGCATGAGAAGTTGAAATCCAATCATCTACAAGAACTTGCTAATTTAGCATGATTTAAACCAAGAAATTTTTTCAGTAGTTTTACCACCTTAGACATAGGTTTATCTTGCCCGAGAAAGATTTTCCCTTTGCTATGTGTTTGTTTGTTTGTTTCTTTTTTTTTTTTTTGAGACAGAGTCTTGCTCTGTTGCTCCGGCTGGAGTGCAGCGGTGTAATCTCAGCTCATTGCAACCTCTGCCTCCTAGGTTCAATGCCTCAGCCTCCCTAGTAGCTGGGGTTACAGGCGCCCAACCACCACACCTGGCTAATTTTTGTATTTTTAGTAGAGATGGGGTTTCATCATCTTGGCCAGGCTGGTGTTGAACTCCTGGCCTCATGATCCACCAACTTCAGCCTCCCAAAGTGCTAGGATTACAGGTGTGAGCCACCGTGCCTGCCTGCAATGTCTTTTAAGTTTCTTAATCTCTAAGTTCTCCCCTTCCACTCCTTTTGCTCCTGAAGAAGAGCCTGAGCCCTTTTACCTGCAGAGTTTCCCACAGTCTGGACTGTGGTGATACACATTCATGACTCATTTCAACATGTTCCTCTGTCCTCTGTATTTCCTAAAAATGGGTGGTTGATTCCAGAAATAGAAGCATTTACGTCCTCGCTTTTATTAACTTATAACATTTTGAAATGGGAGTTAAATATTAATAATAATGACATAAAGGTGTTTAATTCAGTCTGTATGAACCAAGTCTTCCTCACTTGCTTAGGGCACTACCCCTTCCCAAGGGGGAATAAGGTATAATGGCCACATTCTCTACCAACACCAAGGATTCTTTTTACTAGAAAGTCAACTCTAGGCTCATATGCATTCAGGATATGGATATTACCCCAGGTATGATCTTGGCAAGTTTCCCTTCATCTTTCTATTTGCATTAGTTTCCTTTCTTCCCAGACCTACAGCTCCCCCAGCTACAGAGGCATTACATAAGGTAGACCTGCCACAGGGCGGTTGCCATTGTTAACTACTCCAGGAGGCAGCCCTTCAGCAGAATAATAGAAATATGCTGCCTTAGAAGTATGAACCCATCTCTCTTGGGGAAACGAACTCCAGAAGCTGCATTTAAAAACAGAATCTTAGCAGGAAAGGCGGAAAGGGAGAGACATACCCTAGCATCGTCATCGAGGAAACAATTCTGCCACCAGCCATTACAGCTGCATCATCTGCAAAAATGAGTGTTCTATAGGCAGAGCAGATGTTCCAAAGCTGTGTCATTTGTAAAAATAAATGAGAAACGTGAATTGAAGATGCGACCTCACTCAATATCATCTTTGAGAGTAATAGCAATTAGGCACATTGAATATAATTAGAGCTGAGAATGCAAGGATCTTTCTTCAGTCTAAATATAAGTGCAGAAAACATATTTTCAAAAAGTAAAATAACTCTCACTGTTGCCTGCCACCACACAGTTGCAAAGTGAGCCAGTCTAATTCTGGGGAGCTTAGACAAATGTGGCTGATTCCATACCTTTGCTAAAAAAAAAGTTGCCAATTCTTCAGCCATAGGAGAAATTAAAGGTTGGATTGGTCAGGAAGAAAACAGGTGTTTTTTGTTTGTTTGTTTGTTTTAAGACTGAATAATTAGGAAGAAAAAGACAGAGGAGGGAATTTATTTTTTCCCTCATAACTTCAGAGAATTAGGAATAATGGCTTCACATATCCATCCCTGTAAGGAAGCTAGGAGTAAGAAAAGTTGGTAGACTGCTAGGCCTCAATTTCTTGCTCAGATATAGCTGTGGTAATTTGGTTGCTCAGATTTCTCGCTCAGATATAGCTGATCACATCTCAAGAGTCACCGCCAGCTGATTGGTAGTGGCTGCCTAGACTGTTACGAAGAATTCTAAGCACAGTCCTGGATTGGCAGGGAAGGGTTCTGGGATCAATTAGCAAAGTCTGCCTTGGGTGCTGTAGTGCAGAATGGCAGCATGAATTTGGACAGATGTTTAGCATCCCTGGGGAAGGTGATCTCTGAGGTTTCGTCTAGCATCTGGTCCAACTGCATTCAATTTCAGAAGATGAAGCTAGGACCAATAATGCTTGAGTGACTTGCCAAAGGTCTAGCACCAGAACTAGAAGTTTCCCTCTAATAGTGTTCTTGCTACTAACAGATGCATCACATTATTTTTCTGGAGCACTGACTCAGAGATAGAGGAGGTAAAATGAAGCAAGGAGAAGCAAAGGGAGGAAGTTAAAGACTGATTGAGAAACCAAATGAAAAAGAGGAAAAGATCAGCAGAATTGACAGAGATGGGCCAGGAAACAGACTTCTATCCCACGCTGCAGTTGCTATGCAGAGTAACCATTTCCACACCTGATGAATCAAAGATACTCACGATTCCCTTGCTGACAATTTCCTCCTCACCACCCACGTGGGGAAACCTACTTGTGTCATCTCCCCCATGGCTGAGCATCTGCTCTCACAGCCCCAGCTGCGCAGACTGCTGGTCATGTGACTGTGGCTTCCTGGCCACAGATGCTTGGACCAGAAATGGATAACTGGTCCAACTTGAACTAGTTGGATTTTTCCCCAGGAATTTGAAACTGGGGCCTGAAGACACTGGGTGCTTGACTAGGGAAGTGATATAAAACAGGAAGCCATGTTTGGCCCACATACATGCCAAAACAGAGAACACTGGCATGGAGAGAGAGAACAGAACAGGTGCCAGTAGCTATAGAGGGAAGAGACCATGTGATCTTAAGAAGAGAAAGAGATATTAGTGGCCCTGCTTCCACATTTTGGTGGGTGGGGGAGGCACTTAGCTGTACGCCAAACCACTGGGTTCCACAGCTCAGGTGGCTTTTATTCATTGCAAATAAATATGACCCCCTGGTGAAGTCAACTGAATCCTACTTGGTTTCCAATTTCTATGGACATAGCAACATTGCTGTGGGGGAGGGGGAGATGAGAATGGTGGCCTCCTATGAGTTTAATATTCTCAGAAAACTCAAATTCATATATGCAAAACTTTTCACTAAAATATCACATTTTATGCACCAAGTAAGCATTAAGGCAATAAGTCAAATTAAACAAGATATCAGCTACTTAGAATCTACTCTGATGACTTAGCTTCATAAGCAAATGTGAGACAAGTTTATATTATTACCATGCATTTCATGTACAACAACCCTAGAGTCTGGGCTGCAAAATCCTGAAAACATGGCATCCATTTGCTTTTCACAAGTTACTAAAAAATCCCAGATGGTAAAGCCTTTAAAATTGACTGCAGGAAAAATCAGTGTCTGTCTCCTGAGCATGACTTTGAGGCTGCAAAATTGGCTGGTTGGTATATGAAGAGTTCATAAAACTGTGATTAAATAAAGACACCAGGAAGTGCTTAGGCAAAGCCTGTGCAAAGACTGCTCTGTAGCCTCTTTATATGAGAGCAAAATGATATGAAGCCAGGAGAAATAAACTATCTTAAGACAAAGAAATTTTGTAGGAATTGATTTTCAATGAAGTCCTCCTAATCTGGCATAGAAAATGAAAATGTTGATGGAAAACCCTGTGGAGATGTCACCAAGCATGCGTCAGTGTAGACTTCAAAAAAGAATGTGGTTTGCAAAGGGTTGATCAGTCTGTGGTTTCCCCAACAAATTCTGGGAAATGAATTCTCCAGATTAACTTTTTTCATTGTTTCAGTGTTTTTCAGTGACTTTGCATAAAATACTACTTTAGTTTTGTTGAGTTTAATCTTCATGTAGTTTACTCCAAAACCATGTTTAATGCTTAATCTTGAATGAGATAAGCCTCTGGTGCTTTTCCAGGTTGTCAGTCTTTAGGTAGACCAGATTCCTCCAAAGAGATACTAGAACAGGGAGGAAGGATTGTACAGCTCATGCTGCAACAAGACTCAACCTTTCTCTGTGAGGTACCCTTGTAACCAGTGCAGAGGGAGCTGTAGCATCATCTTCCTTTGTCATTCACTTCCTTAGACAGCTGCTTCTCCATATACCTTAAATTGGGGTAGGAGCATAATAATCTAGGAAGAGTCAGTGGAGCATTCATTTTAATTTTCAGACAGTAGAGGGTCTTATAGAGGGTAGATGACAAATAAGTGGTTATTACTTTGTCCACTGGTGTCCAGGAACATCTATCTAGCACACGGCCCCTCCTCCAACAAATGCCCCATCCTGCAAACATGAAGTTCATTTGCTACCACCCTCTACGGCCAACTGGCCCAAGAGTGAATGTCTGCCCCAGGAGAAGCCAACCACTTCTGGCCTCACAGCCGTCAGACTGTCTCTGGGCCACAGAGAGCTGCTGCTAGTTGTGTAGGGGACACTGGGCTGCAAGCTGCCACTTGCAGCATGGATCCAGAGAAAGTCTTCAGATACACATAAAGGGGAGGATCAGAAAGAAGTGAAAATGAGAAAATTTGGGGGGAGATGGAATAAAAGGTGGGGAGAGAGGAAGAAACAGGAAGAAAAGAAACAGAGGTGGCTGACCCTGGACTGAATGGTTGTTCTCCCATCAAGCCCAGTGGCACGTTCTCTTCTGGGATTCCAGGATCTACATGCCACGACGTACTCTGATTCAGCTAATATGAGTGTCACTAGCAACCAGAGACTCCCTGCAGACAACACCAACCATCTCAACCTGATGTATGATTGCAAACCATCGCCACCTCTACCTCCGTAAGGAAAAACACCCATTCCTCCATGAGAAGACTCCACTCTCTACCACCGAATCTTCTATTTAGCTGGAAAATATGTGTTTTATTTTCATTTTGCCCCATTTTTGTGGTTATTTGTGAACAGTTTAGTACAGTCCCACACACCTCACAGGCCAAAAGGAATGCATCCCAGCTGACACTCCTGACCACTGTGTGGGGAGTGCCTGGGAGAAGGCACCACTGATGTTCTCTGTCCCTGTATCTTGAGGTTGATTACACCACATCATCAAGGGACAGGACCCAAGCCAAGGTATCACCGCCAAAGGTTACAGGCTCTCAGATTTCTCAACCCTGTGCAATTTTTCTCTCCACTTTCTTTTCTGTCTTTGGTCTCAGTGGGTATGAATATGAGCCTTAGAATCTGACAGACCCACATTAAAACCCAAGCTTCAGATTTATTTGCTGTGTAACCTTGGGCAAATTGCTTTTCTCCGTGCCTCAGTGTTGTCGCCTAGGAACTACCTTGTTCACGTAACTGATGTGAGAACTGAAGGAGATAATGCATTAAAAGGATTTCGAATATTGCCTAGAACATGGGCCGGGCGCAGTGGCTCACGCCTGCAATCTCAGCACTTTAGGAAGCCGAGGAGGGTGGATCACTTGAGCCCAGGAGTTGGAGACCAGCCTGGCAACATGGAAAACCCCATCTCTACAAAAAATATAAAAATTATCTGGGGGTGGTAGCAGGTACTTGTAGTCTCAGCTACTCCAGAGGCTGAAGTGGGAGGATCACTTGAGCCTGGGAGATCAAGGTTCCTGTGAGCCGAGATTGTGCCACGGCACTCCAGTCTGGGCAACAGAGTGAGATCCTGTCTCAAAAAATAATAATCATTACCTGGAACATGGTAACCATTTTTTAAAACTGTCTATTATATTTATTAATAATTACTGCCATAATGGCAGCATTGAAAGGTAAAAAAAGTTTTTAAAATGTCAGCCAATTAAAAAGTCTAATTGTGTTTATTTTTAAAAAAGAACCCACTGCTGCAAAATTATTTTCTATGTCCATTAGTAACCTTCCAATCACTCTAAGAAGGATGTCCATGTTTTGTACCTTGTCTATTTTTAAGTAGACAACTCTGACCCTCTTTTAATAAAAATGTCTCCCACATAATCTGGGCAGTAACATTTTACTAAACAATCTGGCCACTGACATTTTACATGACCATCTAGAGTGCTAAAGTTAGAATATTCTGAGATAGTCATAGACTTGCAGTAGTACATTATCAAGATAATCCAGGAGAAATGGCTAACTAGCTTGTAGAAAAAGACCTGAAGTAAATTTCTTACTCTAAGGAAGCTCTAGATAAATGATCGCTTTCAACCTAATCATAGCTAACTTTATTGTACACAAACTCATAATGTGCTAGGCAGAGCTGAGCCTTTCAGATGCATCACCTGGTCCAGTCCTCACAGCTGAAAGGTAGGTCCTCTGAATACCCCCATTTTACAGGTGGGAAAGCTAAAGTCCAGAGATGTGAGATACTAACCTAAGCTAGAGAGGGTAACACTTGGCACTTAAGCTTGTGCAGTCAGACTCCAAAGTCCAGGCTCTTGACATGTGCCATCTGTGCAAGGAAATTCCATCCATGAGCTCTACAGTTCACCCTAAGGTCAGTGCGTATTTGGGACTTAGACCTCATAGTCATCCATCCTAGGCAGCAAGGCTCTGCATTTTACCAGATAGCTCAGATTCACCTGGACAACCACGCATTTCAATGTTTGATGGAACTGTACACGGGTGTTTGGTAACATTGCATCACCGATTCCTCCAGTGGCCTTTCCCAGCATCTTCCCATTGGAAATATACTTCCTTTTTGAAAAGGAATTAATTTTACTGAGGGCCACTTACTTACAGATATTTGACATATGTTATCTTTTTAATCCTCCCACAACACCTGAGTAAGATATCACTCTCCCCATGCGTTGGTCACACTTCCATTGCAGAGAAGCCAGTATAAGCAGGGAAGGTTTACTAGGGACAATAAATGACTTAACGAATTGATTAGGAGGCACGAAGAAACAGCCTCTAGAGACAAGCCTTCCAGGATCTCACCCAAAGTCACAGCAGAAAATCGGGATACTGCAGACAAAAGCCAACACAGCCGTGCCTGTGCTTGGCTGGAGAAACGGCAGCTACAGAAGCCTGGCTTCTGTTTCTGGGCATCACAAAAGTACATCTGATTGGCTGAGCCTAGCCCACATCCTAGCTGTACTGACGCCATGGAAAACTAATGTTTAGCCTTCCAGCTTCTGAGGCCAAGGAAGGCGCACTTGGAAAGAAGGTAGAGGAAACAATTTCCAAAGCTGACTTCTCTGAGTGGGATTTGAACTCAGTCTGCATGACTCCTGGGCCTGTGCCCTTTCTGCAGCACCATGCTGCTCCTACTTGCTTTCTCCATCCCAGTGGTTCTCAAAGCTGGCTTCACATCCAGCCGTCACCACCCAGGTCTTCTGGGTCAGATTCTCCAGGGCTGGCCACGTGTGGTGATTCTGAGGAACACCCACTGGAGCGGCCTCTGCACTTGCCTCACCTCTCTTCTTTACTCCCCAAGAGCTCACAGCCTCACACCCTCACATGTTAGGTGATTTGCAGAAGCATCTCAGCCTACTTCTCCTCTCACTATATCCACATCTTCGCCAGCATCACTGTGCCTTTGCTTTCAGGGCTACCTGCCCCTGTTTTAGGACATGGGCTTTCTGGAGAGCATCTCAGATGCCTGAGTTCAACATTAGTGTCCCCCACATCTGGTTACTTCAGAGACAAACAGTCCTGGGGTCTTAGAAACAAACCTTGTCCTGGCCGTGCACGGTGGCTCACATCTGTAATCCCAGCACTTTGGGAGGCCGAGGCGAGTGGATCACTTGAGGTCAGGAGTTCAAGACCAGCCTTGCCAACATGGTGAAACCCCATCTCTACTAAAAGTACAAAAAATTAGCCGGGAGTGGTGGTGCATGCCTGTAGTCCCAGCTACTCGGGGGGCTGAGGCAGGAGAATCATTTGAACCCGAGAGGTGGAAGTTGCAGTAAGCCGAGATCACAGCAGTGCACTCCAGCCTGGGTGACAGAACAAGACACGAAAGAGAAATCAAGAGATTGAGACAGAGATTGAGAGACAGACATAAAAGAGAGAGAGACACGAGAAAGAGAGACAGACAGCAAGAGAGAGAGCAAGAGAGAGAGAAAGAAAGGGAGAGAGAGAGAGAGAGAGAGAGATCCTGCCCTGCTCTAAACTCTCCAAGCCCGTCCCATGCCACACACTAATGAAGGCTCCCGTGGCAGCTTCTTGGCTCAATGTGATCACCAATGTGCTAAAAGCAGCCAGTTTCCACAGCCTCCCTCAAAAACCCACTCTCATTTGATGCTGTGTGTAGAATTCTCCCCTGTATGAAATGTGGCACCAGCAGAGCAATTACTGACAGAGAGAAATGAGTCCCTAAAGGCACCAGGAGGAGAACACGGAACACTGTGGTGCAGGAGTCATTTCAACTCGCCTTCAGTTTCTGGGGATGATGAGAGGGACATTATTGAGGGCAGCCTGGGATGGCAGAGGTGGCTACATTCATTCCAAACATAAATCACACCATGTCCTGGCTATAAATTCCAGCAGCAGCAGGTGTATGCTTCAGAGGAATAGCTTCTGCAATTACAAAAGTGACAATTTTAATGGATTATGCAGATCAGCTAAGGTTCTAAATCATAAACCTCCTGCCTTAGATGGAATTGAGAGTGCAGGCCAAGCAAGAAGAGGCAGCATAAACACTATGAAAATTTTATGGCTCCTTCTGACCTTTTTATACTTCACTATGAAACCGAACATTAACCTTCACTTCCCGAGCGGCTCCTTTCTGCTGCCTAACAAAGGCAATAGTTCATCTTTGTAATGACACATGAGCTTGCTTGACTTTGTACCTCCTGAGCATCCCAAATGTTAGGTGATATGGTCCCATTACCACTGGAAATAAACTAAGCTGGTTTTTTGGTGATGGAGTAAGGAATGAGAACAAGCAGGGAGCAAGTACAAAACTCTCTAGAAGTAAAATGCACAAATTAAAACAGAAGTGTGGTCTAGAAAGTGTCTTTGGTGTTTTCTGTTTGCAAACCATGGAGGGAAGGTTTGGTCTTTTCTGTAAGGTCTAAAGCTAAGGAGATAAGAAAGGAGAGCTGTCTTTAAAGACTGTGGGGAAGACAGAAGTGCCAACAAAACATCGGAAATACAATGCAGTGAGTGCAGAAAGTGCTAGAAGAGTGATAGAAACCAAGCCAGTGAAAATCATTATTAGGATGTCAAGGTCACAGAAAAGGTGGCAAAACCCACTGGTCTCACTTCAGAAAACAAGTCACCTTCTCAACTGTCATTTGAGAGTTGAACTCCCCCAAAGAGATGACAGAACCAAAGAGGTAAAAGGAAGCCATCAGGCCCATATGCCCCAACCGTCTCATTTTATACACAAAGAAATTGAAGCAAAAGGTTAAATGACTTGCCGAAGATCACAGAGCAATGAAATGGGCTGGCCTACAGCAAAAACCCAGGCTTCCACTCTCTTCAAACATGATGCTTTCCATTCCTCATTGAGAGAATGGGTCTCAAAGGGATTTTCAAGAGGGTGGCCCAGGTGCACGGTAAATGTACCTATTTCTCATGCAACTGTGTGATGTGTCATGATTAATGAATGACTTAAGGAAGAGGGGGCTGAGAACAAGATGAGGTGAACGTGGATGTGAACTATATTTGGGTCATGGGGAAAAGTACATTGCCCAAAGTCTGGGGTAGGCAGAATAAGGACAATGAACCTGAGTACACACACGCAGGTGTAATTTTTCTACCCTAATGCTCTGTACATTACACCAGCAGCCATTCATTTTCACCTTTCCTCTTTTGCCTGTAAAGAGCAAAGAAGAGCAGTTTATTTGTGCTCCTCTACCTGCCTCTCCTCCCATTAAGGCTAAGAGTCCAGCAGGCAATAAAATGACAAGGAAGGGAAAGAGAGAAGGCCAGTGCCTGAGGCCCCTTATCTATGGAGCCACTGTGCCTGGATGGTAAAATGTTAGTAGCGGCTATGGTGGATAATGTCAACTGGCTTGCTCAACATCCAGTCCAACCCCCTTCTAGCACACTGAGGCTGGATAACCAAAAACTACACTTCCCAGATGCCCTTGCAGCAGAGGTTTTGTGTGGGAATTAGGTTCCCTGGAGCAGATGCATTGCACAAGATCTTGATTGAGAGCTAAGTCCTGTGCAAAGAAAGGCAGAGTGCAGCAGACCTGTTTTGCTGCTGGGGACCCTGGCTACAGCAGCACTATTCTTGGGCATCAGCCTCATGATTATGCAGAGGCAGCAGCTCTCTTGGCAGCCCAGTGCTTCAAGATAGTTTTGACAGTTATTCCTGAAAGTTCAACTTAGTATCGGTTCTTTGGCCCTCCCATGGAGTCAGTAAGCAAATGTAGTACTAACACGTATAATAAATCCCATTTCATCATAAACTAGCTAGAGTGAATTCAACTGTCTGCAATCGAACCCTAACAGAGTCATGTATCAATATAATACAATTTTGCTTGTAATGAGCCTTGGTTTGAGACAGCATATAAAGAACAGGAACTAATAGTTGAGTACTTACTCTGTTCGAGGTACTGTATACATATCATATGACTCAATGCTCAAAAATACCTTGTAAGGTAGGGAGGAGCATCTCCATTTCACAAACAAGGACTTGGTTACACAGTTGGCAAGCTACTGCCAGGGGTCAGACTGAGAACCAAAAATGGTCTGTATCCAGACAGCTTACTGTCTATGCTAAAGTGACTCTTCAGCTGACTTCCCTGCCAGGACTTTCCAATTCCATTGTCTTCATCAACATGACTTTGCTCTTCCTCAGGAAACTCTTTGCCAGAAAGATCAAAGCTGCAAAAATGTTATTACTCATTTCAAGAACTTCTCAAAAACCTATTTACAACTGCTCAGTTTTTCAATATATAGCATCAAACCAAGTCTCTGCAAAACTCTGGCTTTGCTGTATCCACTAATCTTAAGCTTTTATATCATGCTCCATCCCATCCTCATGAAGACTCCCCAAAACCTCATAAATATCCCAATTTTTCTCTATACCCTCTGAGACACTAAGACTCCATCAAGGCAAAGCTGACTCTGACCTCAGCAAGCAATAAACTCAGCCTCGCCTTAGCGGCCAGGGATTTGGTGGTATTTTAGGGAGTCATCATTCAATAAAACCCAGATCTCCCTATGTTCCTTCTACTATACCTTGCTGGTTCCCATTTAGGTTACCAGCAATTTGGTCTTTTCCCTAGACTGAGTGGCTCAGGAGTTTGGTACACAAAACTGAACAGGGCTGGTCCCCATCCCTTCCAAAAAGCCTCAAACCTGGGGACTCTTCCTAAGCACCATGCCCTCCTTAGCCCATCCACTAACCTAGGCCCTGGTTTTGGTGGGAGGTGGGGCTCCCATGACAAACTGAACTGTGACATTGAATCTGTTCTTTAATACAGATTTATAAAAGTAGAACCCAAATATCAAGTGAAGCCTGATTTTGGAATTTTTCAAATATTTTTATGTTCTTCCAATGGGCTTTCATCTGAATTTTTTTGTTGTTGTTGTTCAATTTTTTTTTTTTTTAGCAAGGTGTTACTCTGTCACCCAGGTTGGAGTACAGTGATGCACTCATAGCTCACCACAGACTTGAATTCCTGGACTCAAGGGATCCTCCCACCTCAGCCTCCCAAGTAGCTAGGACTAAATGCCACCATGCCCAGCTCATTTAAAAAAATTTATTGTAGGGTCTCACTATGTTGCCCAGGCTGGTCTAGAACTCCTGGACTCAAGAAATCCTCCTGCCTCAGCCTCCCAAAGTGCTGATATTACAGGTGTGAGCCACCACACCTGGCTTACCTGGGTGTTTTTATAGTTTGGATATAGCGGAAATGGTGATGAAACAACCCATCAGTACTACAGAATATCGGATGGTTTTCTAACTCCAGCGCCTTGCAGCCCCAGCATGTGTTTTGAATCAGCTTTAGACTAACTGCATCTCAAGGAGAGCAACGAGGAAGACAATACTCAGGAAACTGGGCATCCCCTCCCCCTTAAAAGGCCAACTGATAAAGGGCAGAGCCAGGGCCCACTCCAGTTTCCTAATTGCAGGTGCAGAGCTCTTTCCAGAACCTAAGGTATCTACTATCGGGTAAGTCAGCATAACAAGTAAACATAGTTATTAGAGTTAGACTGCCTGGGTTCAAATCCTGGCTCTGCCACTTTTAAGCTGACAACCATGGGTAAATTTCTTAACTTCTCTCTGACTCAATTTCCTCATCTGTAAAATGGGGATAATGACAACTCACAAGATTATGGTATTAATGAAAATAAGATGTCATATGATATACATATGCTTAGCACATGGTGAGTACTCAATAAATATAATCGATTATTATCGTATAACATTAGAATCTTTCACTTTGCTCCTGAAGTATTTTGTAGTTCTGGAATCATACTCCCAGGTGCCAAAAATCTGGCCATAAAAAAACAAACTGGGAACTGTAGCTACAGGTGCAAAGGATCAAAGAGAAGACTCCTTTTTACTAATTGTTACAAATATTGCTACATTAACCTCCCAGAGAGCACAGATGGTGAAAGAAAGAAACTGTCCCATTGCTTTGCTCAGACCAGAAACAACAGGGGAATGAACAGACATAAGTGAAGGCTCAATTTGATGAGAGTGGGAACAGGAGATAGTAAGAGGGAAATGGGGAGAGGCCAGGGCAGGAGTGGAGAATAACCTGCATTTCTAACACACAAAACAATTACAATTAATTTGGAATCCACTGTCAATCAAGCACGGGGGCATCATGTGATAGGGATAGAAGAGAAACGTCTTGGCGGCAGAATGTTGAGCTGGTTGGCAAGGAGAGATGAGAAACAAGGAGCTTACTGTTGCAAAGTTTTCGATCATCATTGATTAAAAGCACAGATAAGAGGCATTCACTGGAGATTCTCCTGACAACCAACTAATGAACTTGAGTGACTGGAACACTCACATGTTAAGATTCCCTTCAGAGAGTCTGGGTTGTTTAGCTCTTTGGAAATTCTTCTGAGGGCAGCAGGAGGATACAGAGATGTGAGGATGTGTGACAGAAGGAAACAGCTCTGACTTCAGAGTGCTGTGGTTAGAACCTTGATGTCCTCCACTTACAAGCTACATGATGTTGGGCAACTTAACCTGTCTACACCTTGGTTTGAAAACTCTGCATCAGCCAGGTGTGGTGGCTCACGCCTGTAATCCCAGCAATTTAGGAGGCTGAGGCAGGCGGATGGCTTGAGCCAGGAGTTTGAGACCAGCTTGGGCAACATGGCAAAACCCTGTCTCTACAAAAAATACAAAAAGTTGCCAGGTGTGGCAGTGCATGCCTGTAGTCTCAGCTACTGGGGAGACTGAGGCAGGAAGATTACTTGAGCCCGGGAGGTTGAGGCTGCAGTGAGCCATAACTGCACCACTGCACTCCAGCCTAGGTAACAGAACAAGACCCTGTCTAAAAGAAAGAAAATCTGTAGCCGGGCACAGTGGCTCACACCTGTAATCCTAGCAGTTTGGGAGGCCAAGGCAGGTGGATCACTTGAGGTCAGGAGTTCGAGACCAGCCTGGCCAACATGGTGAAACCCCATCTCTACTAAAAATACAAAAATTAGCTGGGTGTGGTGGCACGCACCTGTAGTGTCAGCTATTTGGGAGGCTGAGGCATGAGAATCGCTTGAGCCTGGGAGGCAGAGGTTGCAATGAGCCAAGATCACCTCACTACACTCCAGCCTGGGCGACAGGGAGAGACTCTGTCTCACAAAAAAAGGAAAGAGAAAGGGAAAGTGAAGGGAAGGGAAATCTGCAATGATACCTATTTGATGGGTTTGCTATAAAAATTAAATAAAATAATGCATGTAAAAGTGATTTACTCTGTCCACAGTAGGCAAACAATAAGTGATGATGATAAAGATAAAAGATAAAGTTCTTACATCAGAAGAAAAACTACGTGATTAAGATTTTTTTTTTTTTTCTAAGACAGAGTCTCGCTCTGTCACCCAGGCTGGAGTGCAGTGGCGCAATCTCAGCTCACTGCAACCTCCACCTCCCCGGTTCGAGCGATTCTCCTGCCTCAGCCTCCCGAGTAGCTGGGATTACAGGTGTGTGCCACCATGCCTGGCTAACTTTTGTATTTTTAGTAGAGATGGGGGTTTCACCATTTTGGCCATGCTGGTCTCAAACTCCTGACCTCAAGTGATTCACCCGCCTCGGCCTCCCAAAGTGCTGGGACTACAGGCATGAGCCACCGTGCCCAGCTGGGGAAGATTTTAACATAACAATTCTTTAGGCAGTTTGAAGGCAAAACTTTGTGAATGTCATCAGAGCTGAATAATGAAAGTGGGGGTACCCTGTTGACTGTTCCTGCTGCATTTTGGAAGAGCAAGCCAAGATTCAGTGAGAACAGGTAAATAATTGAAGGGTTACATTCACAGAATTGAGAGGTGAGAAAAAGCCTGGAATAAACAGTGAATCCATTTGTCAAATGACTTTTTGGTGGTCAAGAGAGAGAAATTCCCAAGTAAAGGAACCCTCGGAAATAAAGTTACAAGTACAGCCAGACATATTTCACTTTATATAATGGGAATATCACCAAACGTTATCAATTAGATTTTATTAAATAGATTTATGTGATAAATGTACTATCTCACTTATTTAAAAGAACCTTGAGGTAAATTCCTTTGTAAAGGGAAAAGGAAGGAAAACTACTTTGCCTCTTTAACTATTTGAACATATGCAGATCCTATGACCCAGCCGTTCACTTCTAGAAATATTCTCAATGGAAACACATACATATACAGTAGAAATGACCACACACATTCACCAAAGACACGTACTGGAATAATGATTAGCAGCAAAATTCGTAATAGCTAAAAAGGAAACCACTCAAATGCTCATTGCCAAAGGAATGAATTAATACATTGTGATACAACAGAATAGTATACAATGATTCGGATGAATGAATCACAAATACACATGCCAATATGAATTAATGAAACTCGCACACATAATGTTGAACAAGAGAAGCCAGACAAAAAAGAGGACATACCCTATAATTCCATTTATATTAATCTCAAAACATTTAAAACATATCTATGGTAAGTTAAAGTAATGATCAGAAAAAGGTGGCATGAGGGGGACTTCAGATGGGCTAGTAATGTTCTGTTTCTTGATCTAGGTGCTAATTACACAGGTGTGCTTGTTTTTGAAAATTGATCAAGTTATATACTTACAGTGTGTGCATTTTTCTATTATGTATGTTATACTTCATATAAAGTTTGCATTAAAAAAGAAGAGACTAACTAGTATTTACCATTGGTAGCCACTGTGCTAGGAATTTTATCTGTATAATCTCATCTGACCTTGACAGACAACTGTACAAGGTTACGTTTTATCTCCATTTTAAGAAACAAGGTGGCAAAAGCTCTAAGATTATGTTACTTTCTCAACATCACACAGTTCACAAGTTGTGGATCTGAGGTCTGGACCCAGGTCTCACTGACTTAGAAGCTCATTTCCTTTCCATGAAACCACATTATACTCCATGAAGCATATTTTGGTAATAAAGATAACAATTTCTTTGATATACCTGTATTTGGCATTTGTTTATTAGGCTTCTGTAACACTTAAAAGTGGGAGATATCAGTCTTCCCATTAAATGTCACCTTGTGTTTGATGTTTTAAATAAAACACTGAAACTCCAGGACAAACGGCACCCAATGAAATAAGCTCCACGGTCAACTCAACTTGAGAAACTGAAGAAGACCGCAAAGCAAGTGTGCCTGAGAACAGATTAGGGAGAAGCCAGTTCAAATATCACCACGTTTGTCTTCCACAGAGGAAAAATAGATAAGCTAGAGAGGTGTTAAAAGCTTTCGGTGCAATACTTCCCATAAACCAAACTGGCATGTGGTCTCTCTGTCTTTCAAGTTCCTCTCCAAGCCTGAAGGTAGCAACATAAAAATCCCTGAATAAAGCTGACTTCTCATGAGTGATGGGATGTAGCTCTATCCAGAAGCTAGTAGAGCAGAATCTCATTAGGAATCAGGCCTCTGCAACAGAATCACTGGTGTAACAAGAGGGGAAAATGAAGATTGATTCATGAAGACCAGAAGGCTAACCTCTGCAAAAGCAAAATGCAAAGTTCTGTGTGAACTCCCTGGAAAGTCCCCTCTCTCCTAAGTTTCTGAATTCCATCTCTCTGTGTGTGCTTGGAGAATCTGCTTCCCTCATTCTTTCCTCCCATATCATCTTCCTCTCTCCGTCACCACTGGCTTCTGGGCATCTCAGATTCTGAGATGAGCTCTGAGGCCAGAATCTCTGGGCTCAAATCTCAGCTCTACCACTGACTTACCAATGACCTTGGGCAGAACCTAACCTTCCTGTGCCTCAGCTGTCTCACCTATAAAATAGGGATAATTGTAGCTACCTCTTAGAGTTGTAATTAAATGAGTCAATAAAGGTAAGATACTCAGAACAGTGCCTGGCAACACATAACACTAAGTAAATATTAGTTATGATTATTATTAACCATCTACACTATTCTCCACATATACAATTCTCAGAAAAAAAGATAATTATCTTTCTTGGTAATTGCTATTTTCTTCATAGTACTAAGTATCTCAAAGTATTTACATTTATTTATCTTCATTCAGTCTTCTCCCACAAAAATATTATCCCCATGACAACAGGTACCTTCTCCTTCTTGTTCACCACTCTATGTCTGATTACCAAATACAGTTCCTGGAATATAGAAGACTCAACAAATAGTACTAGAATAAATGAACCGAAATGATAACTATCCTTCATTATCCAAATTATTTCCATTTCTGAGACTGAATAACAACTTTGGACAGTGAGAGATATGTTATCCAAATCTGTTTAATTCCCAATTTTTTGACAGCACCAGCAGGAAAGGTTTGGAGAACAAGGGATTGATCTTAAAATGTATTTGTAGCCATTTGATTTCTAATTTTGAATGACAAAGGATGTCTGTATTTGAAAAGAATAGCAAACAAAGGTCTCTCTTTTTTCTCCCTGGAAATTTCTGTAGGCAAATAGGCCTTTCCAATAGCTTCAGTCGACTTTGCCCTAGTCTCTGGTCTCTCTTCTTTGTTAACACTCCTTATCCTGACATTTAGATCACAATCCTGGAAGAAGATGCGCAGTGATGTTTCAGCACCACGGACAGCAATAAGTGGACTGGAGGAGTATGTCTTTGGTTTTTTTTTGAAATTTGTCTCTACTTACTAGCAAAATTATGACTTTTAATAAGATCACAAACTAAACACAATGCAATTGGTACAAAAGTAACAAAACCTCTATCTACTGAGCATTTTAACATGGTAATATTTGTGTAAAAAGTATTTCACATATTATCTTATAATAAACTAATGAAAAGGTGTTGCTTACATTTCTTTTCTCTTTTATTCATATACAACATTTGTATATATTTTGGGGGTACAAGCGAATTTTGATACCGGTATACAATATGTAGTGATCAAATCAGGGTGATTGGAATATCCATAATTTTAAACCTTTTTTTCCTTGTGTTGGGACCATTCCAAATCTTCTTATCCAGTTATTTTGAAATATATAATAAACTACTGTTAACTATAATTTCCCTACTGTACTACTGAATCCTAGAACTTATTCCTTCTATCATCACTTTATGACTCAAACTATGAGGAATGCAGTTGTTCAGATTAAGAAAGACTCCACAGCAATTCCTGTATTTTGCTATGACTTGAGTTTTAATGAAGAATATTTCATAAGTTGGTTTTTTGGCTTGCTTGCTCTATTAATGCTGAATGAACTTGACTTCTCTATAAGGAAACTAATACTTTTGAGTGCCCGTATGTGCCAGGCACTGTTTTGAGAGTCTTTAGATACACTTTATCTCATTTAATTCTCATATCAGTACTACAACAGCGCTGGATTTAGAGCCAGAAAGTCCTAGATTCAAATCCTGACTCGATCTTGAAACAGTTATTTAACCTCTCTCTAAGCCTCTTTTTTAATGTATAAAATCAAGCTAGTATTTCCTAACAGCCTGAAAAAGCCAGTCTAAATCCTCCTTTATAAGAAATCTCAATATTTTTATTGTAAAATGAGGATAATAACTGCTTACTGCAGGTTGAGTGGGAGGTAGGAGGCAACAGAACACTAAGGTGAGAATTAATTGCCAAATATCTGAGACAGTGAAAAGGGTACTCTGGTATCAGTGAAAGAAGAAGGGTAGGATGCAGAGAGTTGGATATGTGGATGAGGAAGAGCAAGAACCAAACTCTAGAGAGCCTTGAAAGCCAAACCAAAAAAATCAGATACATCAAAAGCCTTGAAGAACTTCTCTAATGGCCAGGACCATGTTTTCCATTTCTTTCTCACTCTACCCACCAACACTACCATAGGGGCTGTCACATAGTAAGTGCTCAATAAATGCATATTTATCAAATAAATGGTTCTAAGGAAGGTCAGAGAGTATCTAATGGCTTGAGTACCACCCAAAATGATTACAACGTGATGAAATGATGGGCTGGATCTAAGAAGGTGATGTGGAAGTGAGATAATTCCAAGGTCCTACAAGTTGATCCAAAAACCAACTACACAAAACCCAGACGGAGAGAGATGGGGGTGTTCGCCATGGCTTCAGGGAACAGTGAGCCTCTGCATACACCATTCTATTCACCCACTCAATCAACAACTACTATTGAACACCTATTCTGTGCCAAGAACTGTGCTAAACCATACGACCGGGACAGATACATACCCTACTTTCAAAGAAGCTTACATTCTAGTGTGAGAATACAAATCCCCCTCCCCAAAATACCCCAATAAATAAACTATAAGCAACCCTCACTACTTTAACCTATGAGAGTTTGTACACAAGTCTAGGTAGTGAGGGATGCCACCTCACGCATTCAGGGCTCTCTGAGCTTCAAAAGATTAACCAAAGTTCTTTTGAGTAATCAAAGATCAGATGGTAGAGATTTACTTGATAAGTAACTGAATCTACTCAGTTCCTGAGTTTGGACACAGAGGCTAACTTGCTGAAATAAGATGGATGAAGAAAACAACCAAGAAACTGAAATGGGAAAGAGGAAGGAGTACCTTTTCTATGCAGCAGAATGTCAAGTGGGATTTATATTTTAATTGTTCAGTGCAATGGTTCAGAAAAAAAAAAACTGAGCACAAAAGGCTCTACATATTCATGTTTAATTTCAAAGAGCTACCAGCGTTGGTTCGACAACCTGCACTTCCTCTCAGGGTTCTTTGAGAGTCTTCAGGGTGGAGATTCAGTTCTCCCACCCCATCACCATCACTGGCTAACATAAGAAGAAAGCTAGGGGCCACAGCAATGGTCTTGTAGGGAATTCACTATTCCTTTTCCTCACCCCTCTGCAGGAAGAAAATGGGTAATTTCTCACTATGGTAGATCACCACCAAAGAAGACTGCCAACAATTCCTCCCTTCCCTGTATACATACACTCCATCAAGATGTGCAGTCTCCTTCACCCCCTTTGAATCTAGGCTGGCCTTGTTATTGCTTTGACAATAGAATGTGATGGAAGAAATATTCCAGGACATCTGATCCCAGGCTTTAAAAGTCCTGGCAGCTTCTGTTTTCTTGCTGGGAGGAAGTCAGCTGCCATGTAAGAAGTCAAACTACCCTAAGACCTCCATGCTATGAGGAAAGCTAAGTTAGTAACGTAGTAGAACCATGTAGCTATCCAAGTTGGTCCTCACTGTTTAAGCCATCCCAGACATGGTGAAGCACATACTAGCCATCTTCCCTGTGCCCTGTGGAATGGGATACATCAAAAGGGCATAAAGGGGCCTGCCAGCTGGATAAAGCAAAACACACACTGTATTCCAATGAGAGCAGGAACCACCACTGAAAATTCTCCTCTCAGTGCAGCCATCGGGTTCAGATTCAGAGAAAAAATTGGAAAGAGGAAGAAGGGCAGAGTGAGTCTGGGACAAGCCCTATGCGTGGCGGCCTCGACCTTCTGGGCTCAAGCAATCCTCCCACCTTAGCCTCCCAGGTAGCTGGGACCACAGGTGCATGCCACCACGCCCAGCTAATTTTTTTATTTTTTGTAGAGACTGGGTCTCCCTATGCTGCCCAGGCTGGTATCAAACTCTTGGCCTCAAGCAATCTTCCCTTCTCAGGCTCCCAAAGTGCTGGCATTACAGGCGTGAGCCACCATGCCCAGCCACTATTAGTATTTATAGGTGAGGAGATAAGGTTCAGAGAACTTCAGTAAGTTTTCCAAGATCATGCTCACAGCAAATGGCAGAACTGGGATTTGAATCCAGATCAGAACGGCACCATAGCTCAAATAAACACCAAGATCTGGCAACTGTAGTGCAACAGCTGTTACTTTCATTGCATATTTAAGTTTTAATGGACTTTTATTTTGTGTACACATATTTCTTCAACACAAACTTCAGTGGTAATTTTGAAGAAAGGTTAAGTAAATATAAAATATGTTTTACTGATAGAATATTGCCTTGTTTTGTTGCGTTCTTTATATTTCGATTTTCAAGATGTTTTCGTAATGTAAATGGGAACAAATGAAAGCACTGATAAATAGGTTGCAACCCTCCATCCTTCCAGATATACTAAAAAAGAACCAAATAAACAAAGACAATGTTTAAGAAGTTTTATGGTGCTTTGGGGTTTTTGCATCAAATTGCAGTAAAGATTCTAATTCTCTTTTTATTATTTTGGGGGCTAGAGTGACATTTCTCCAAAAAGGACATCATACCTAAATGGGGCCCCAAGACAAACGAGTTTTATTATGGGCTGCAATAATGACTTTTTAGTTTTCTAGAAAGGAATATCAGTTGCTTATTAAGAAAGTTACATTTTGGGGCATGGCAACTGAAGTTAGTTGGTGAATGTTGAGGCTGCATATTAGGTTTTACTTAGGCCTATTATTATCCCCTTTGTGCTGGGAAGTATCTTAAATACTGGTGACACAGGAATAATTTTTTTTAAGTCCCTGCTCTTGCAGCATTTAGGTTCTAATGGGGAAAAACAGTTAAATAGGACCTAAAAGTGGTAAGTTCTATGAAGAAGCTAAAGTAAGATGAGGTGCTGGGGAGTGCCAGGCTACCTTAAATTGGGAGACCAGGGAAGGCTTCTCGAAGAGGTGACATTGGAGCTACCGTGTGAGTGGTAAGGGGTAGTAGCTATGGGAAGATTTGAGGAAGAGATTCTAGGCAGAAAGAATACCAGTTGCAGGGGTTTATGGGGGTAGAAATGAGGTTGAAAGGAGGTTGGTGTGTTTAAGAAACCAAAAGAAAGTTACTGTGGCTGGAACATGATTTGCAAAGGGAAGAATTATACAAAGCAAGATTAGAAAGGAGGCAGGAGGAGTTAGATCACAGGGTCTTATGGTCACCATAGGAGCTTGGGTTTTATTTTATTGAGATGGAAAGCTTTTAGAGGCAGTGCTACACAATCTGAGGAGCATATTTAAAAGATACTCTGGCTGTACTGTGGAGCAGAAATTGCAGTGCTGGGCAGCTGGGCAGTGGGGTGGGACCGGGTTGTTGTTGAAGTCAAGAGTGGAAGCAAGACAAGTTGTTGGGAAGCCTTACAGTGGTCTGCCAAGGTTTACCATGATTGAGCATGGAGTGGTAGTGGAGATGCTGACAAGGGAATGGAGTTGGAAGCCATCCACACTGAAGTGGGAAGAACATGTCTGGGGGTAGAATTCAAGAGCTGTGCTCTGGGCGTTTCGGCCAAGATGTGCACTAGACCAAAAAGCATGTTGCAAAAGAGAGGCCGGCACTGTATGAATAGCAGCTGCTGACGACCCCTCCAGTGCCTTCACACCCAGAAATCCTGGGGTCCTAAGCCCCTACTTCATAGATGTTATCAGGAAGTCCTGTGACTCTAAGGGTTGTGTGCCTGTGGGTGAAGAGAGACCTGGCAGTTTTAAGTGGTGGCTGGGCATGGTGGCTCACACCTGTCATCCCAGCAATTTGGGAGGCCGAGGCAGGTGGATCACCTGAGGTCAGGAGTTCGAGACCAGCCTGGCCAACGTGGCAAAACCCCATCTCTACTAAAGATACAAAAATTAGCCAGGTGTGGTGGCAGGAGCCTGTAATCCCAGCTACTCGGGAGGCTGAGGCAGGGAGAATTGCTTGAACCCAGGAGGCAGAGGTTGCAGTGAGCATAGATCGCATCTCTGCACTCCAGCCTGGGCGACAGAGCAAGACTCCATCTCAAAATAACAATAATAATAATAAAGTAGCAATTGCCATTCTAACTTGGCTGATCTCTGAAAGTGGCCTAAGGCACACAATTCCCAAGGCCTAGACCTGTGTGAATCTTGTTTACAACAAGGTATACTTCTCCTGTCTTAGCACTTAACAAAGAATGCATTTCTCTCCTATCAAGATCACTCTGCCTCAATATTTGACTACGACTGATGTGACCATAAATGCAAATCAATCAATCACAGCATGGACCACCAAAAGACAAATCTTTCTTCTCACACAAAAGCTGTATGAGACACCTCTGCACCTCTGTTCAGAGCCTGAAATTCAGCCATGCACCTGGGAAGCAGCATCCAGCCAAAGTGGCTCTTTTCCGGATTTGCAACACAATCAAAATGAAATCTGGCTTTTGGAAAAATTTCCATTTCATTGGCCACTTAGCACCCTCATTCTCTAAAATGCAATTGCCTCTCCTGTGATGCCAACTGGAAAATCTAAGGCACTTGGAAACCCTTTGAAGGTCCAGAAAGTCCTCCTGTTGCCAACCTTCTTTGAGGAGGATCTGCAAAGTCCCTGATTTACACATTTGTTGCCAGTAAGGAGCTATCTGGCTACATGTTAAATAATCTCTAGCAGGTCTAGAGAAGAAAAAGGAATATGTTGGTACTTAGACAGTCCTTTTCCTTAAGCCTTCCAGGGATTCTTAAAAATTTTTCTGGAATAGGAACAGCTCCGGTCTACAGCTCATAGCCTGAGTGACACAGAAGACGGGTGATTTTTGCATTTCTCTTTGAGGTACCGGGTTCATCTCACTAGGGAGTACCAAACAGTGGGTGCAGGACAGTCGGTGCAGCGCACTGTGCGTGAGCCAAAGCAGGGCGAGGCATTGCCTCACTCGGGAAGCACAAGGGGTCAGGGAGTTCCCTTTCCTAGTCAAAGAAAGGGGTAACAGACGGCACCTGGAAAATCCGGTCAGTCCCACCCTAATACTGCGCTTTTCAAATGGGCCTGGAAAATGGCACACCAGGAGATTGTGTCCCGCACCTGGCTCAGAGGGTCCTATGCCCACGGAGTCTCGCTGATTCCTAGCACAGCAGTCTGAGATCGAACTGCAAGGCAGCAGCGAGGCTGGGGGAGGGGTGCCCGCCATTGCCCAGGCTTGCTTAGGTAGACAAAGCAGCCAGGAAGCTCGAACTGGGTGGAGCCCACCACAGCTCAAGGAGGCCTGCCTGCTTCTGTAGGCTCCACCTCTGGAGGCAGGGCACAGACAAACAAAAATTCAGCAGGAACCTCTGCAGACTTAAATGTCCCTGTCTGACTGACAGCTTTGAAGAGAGTAGTGGTTCTCCCAACACACAGCTGGAGATCTGAGAACGGACAGACTGCCTCCTAAAGTGGGTCCCTGACCCCTGAGCAGCCTAACTGGGAGGCACCCCCCAGTAGGGACAGACTGACACCTCACTGGGCCGGGTACTCCTCTGAGACAAAACTTCCAGAGGAACTATCAGACAGCTGAATTTGTGGTCTCACGAAAATCCGCTGTTCTGCAGCCACCGCTGCTGACACCCAGCCAAACAGGGTCTGGAGTGGACCTCTAGCAAACTCCAACAGACCTGCAGCGGAGGGTCCTGTCTGGTAGAAGGAAAACTAACAAACAGAAAGGACATCCACACCAAAAACTCATCTGTACATTACCATCATCAAAGACCAAAAGTAGATAAAACCACAAAGATGGGGAAAAAACAGAGCATAAAAACTGGAAACTCTAAAAAGCAGAGCACCTCTCCTCCTCCAAAGGAACACAGTTCCTCACCAGCAATGGAACAAAGCTGGACAGAGAATGACTTTGACGAGTTGAGAGAAGAAGGCTTCAGACGATCAAACTACTCCGAGCTACAGGAGGAAATTCAAAACAATAGCAAAGAAGTTAAAAACTTTGAAAAAAAATTAGAAGAATGGATAACTAGAACAACCAATGGAGAGAAGGGCTTAAAGGAGCTGCTGGACCTGAAAGCCAAGTATCGAGAACTACGTGAAGATTGCAGAAGCCTCGGTAGCCGATGCGATCAACTGGAAGAAAGGGTATCGCTGATGGAAGATGAAATGAATGAAATGAAGCGAGAAGGGAAGTTTAGAGAAAAAAGAATAAAAAGAAATGAACAAAGCCTCCAAGAAATTTGGGACTATGTTGAAAGACCAAACCTACGTCTGATTGGTGTACCTGAAAATGACAGGGAGAATGGAACCAAGTTGGAAAACACTCTGCAAGATATTATCCAGGAGAACTTCCCCAATCTAGCAAGGCAGGCCAACATTCAGATTCAGGAAATACAGAGAACGCCACAAAGATACTCCTCGAGAAGAGCAACTCCAAGACACATAATTGTCAGCTTCACCAAAGTTGAAATGAAGGAAAAAATGTTAAGGGCAGCCAGAGAGAAAGGTCGGGTTACCCACAAAGGGAAGCCCATCAGACTAACAGCTGATCTCTCGGCAGAAACTCTACAAGCCAGAAGAGAGTGGGGGCCGATATGCAACATTCTTAAAGAAAAGAATTTTCAACCCAGAATTTCATATCCAGCCAAACTAAGCTTCATAAGTGAAGGAGAAATAAAATACTTTACAGACAAGCAAATGCTGAGTGATTTTGTCACCACCAGGCCTGCCCTAAAAGAGCTCCTGAAGGAAGCACTAAACATGGAAAGGAACAACTGGTACCAGGCCCTGCAAAAACATGCCAAATTGTAAAGACCATCGAGGCTAGGAAGAAACTGCATCAACTAACGAGCAAAATAACCAACTAACATCATAATGACAGGATCAGACTCACACATAACAATATTAACATTAAATGTAAATGGGCTAAATGCTCTAATTAAAAGACACAGATTGGCAAACTGGATAAGGAGTCAAGACCCATCAGTGTGCTGTATTCAGGAAAGCCATCTCACGTGCAGAGACACACATAGACTCAAAATAAAGGGATGGAGGAAGATCTATCAAGCAAATGGAAAACAAAAAAAGGCAGGGGTTGCAATCCTAGTCTCTGATAAAATAGACTTTAAACCAACAAAGATCAAAAGAGACAAAGAAGGCCATTACATAATGGTAAAGGGATCAATTCAACAAGAAGAACTAACTATCCTAAATATATATGCACCCAACACAGGAGCACCTAGATTCATAAAGCAAGTCCTGAGTGACCTACAAAAGGACTTAAACTCCCACACAATAATAATGGGAGATTTTAACACCCCACTGTCAGCATTAGACAGATCAACGAGACAGAAAGTTAACAAGGATATCCAGGAATTGAACTCAGCTCTGCACAAAGTGGACCTAATAGACATCTACAGAACTCTCCACCCCAAATCAACAGAATATACATTTTTTTCAGCACCACACCACACCTATTCCAAAATTGACCACATAGTTGGAAGTAAAGCTCTCCTCAGCAAATGTAAAAGAACAGAAATTATAACAAACTGTCTCTCAGACCACAGTGCAATCAAACTAGAACTCACGATTAAGAAACTCACTCAAAACCGCTCAACCACATGGAAACTGAACAACGTGCTCCTGAATGACTACTGGGTACATAATGAAATGAAGGCAGAAATAAAGATGTTCTTTGAAACCAACGAGAACAAAGACACAACATACCAGAATCTCTGGGACACATTCAAAGCAGTGTGTAGAGGGAAATTTATAGCACTAAATGCCCACAAGAGAAAGCAGGAAAGATCCAAAATTGACACCCTAACATCACAATTAAAAGAACTAGAAAAGCAAGAGCAAACACATTCAAAAGCTAGCAGAAGGCTAGAAATAACTAAAATCAGAGCAGAACTGAAGGAAATAGAGACACAAAAAACCCTTCAAAAAATTAGTGAATGCAGGAGCTGGTTTTTTGAAAAGATCAACAAAATTGATAGACCACTAGCAAGACTAATAAAAAGGAAAAGAGAGAAGAATCAAATAGATGCAATAAAAAATGAAAAAGGGGATATCACCACCGATCCCACAGAAATACAATCTACCATCAGAGAATACTACAAACACCTCTATGCAAATAAACTGGAAAATCTAGAAGAAATGGATAAATTCCTCGACAAATACACCCTCCCAAGACTAAACCAGGAAGAAGTTGAATCTCTGAATAGACCAATAACAGGCTCTGAAATTGTGGCAATAATCAGTAGCTTACCAACCAAAAAGAGTCCAGGACCTGATGGATTCACAGCCGAGTTCTACCAGAGGTACAAGGAGGAACTGGTACCATTCCTTCTGAAACTATTCCAATCGACAGAAAAAGAGGGAATCCTCCCTAACACATTTTATGAGGCCAGCATCGTCCTGATACCAAAGCCTGGCAGAGACATAACCAAAAAAGAGAATTTCAGACCAATATCCTTGATGAAGATTGATGCAAAAATCCTCAATAAAATACTGGCAAACCGAATCCAGCAGCACATCAAAAAGCTTATACACCATGATCAAGTGGGCTTCATCCCTGGGATGCAAGGCTGGTTCAACATATGCAAATCAATAAATGTAATCCAGCATATAAACAGAACCAAAGGCAAAAACCACATGATTATCTCAATAGATGCAGAAAAGGCCTTTGACAAAATTCAACAACCCTTCATGCTAAAAACTCTCAATAAATTAGGTATTGATGGGACGTATCTCAAAATAATAAGAGCTATCTATGACAAGCCCACAGCCGATATCATACTGAATGGGCAAAAACTGGAAGCATTCCCTTTGAAAACTGGCACAAGACAGGGATGCCCTCTCTCACCACTCCTATTCAACATAGTGCTGGAAGTTCTGGCCAGGGCAATCAGGCAGGAGAAGGAAATAAAGGGTATTCAATTAGGAAAAGAGGAAGTCAAATTGTCCCTGTTTGCAGATGACATGATTGTATATCTAGAAAACCCCATTGTCTCAGCCCAAAATCTCCTTAAGCTGATTAGCAACTTCAGCAAAGTCTCAGGATACAAAATCAATGTACAAAAATCACAAGCATTCTTGTACATCAATCACAGACAAAGAGAGAGCCAAATCATGAGTGAACTCCCATTCACAATTGATTCAAAGAGAATAAAATACCTAGGAATCCAACTTACAAGGGATGTGAAGGACCTCTTCAAGGAGAACTACAAACCACTGCTCAATGAAATAAAAGAGGATACAAACAAATGGAAGAACATTCCATGCTCATGGGTTGGAAGAATCAATATCGTGAAAATGGCCATACTGCCCAAGGTAATTTATTTATAGATTCAATGCCATCCCCATCAAGCTACCAATGACTTTCTTCACAGAATTGGAAAAAACTACTTTAAAGTTCATATGGAACCAAAAAAGAGCCCGCATTGCCAAGTCAATCCTAAGCCAAAAGAACAAAGCTGGAGGCATCACGCTACCTGACTTCAAACTATACTACAAGGCTACAGTAACCAAAACAGCATGGTACTGGTACCACAACAGAGACGTAGATCAATGGAACAGAACAGAGCCCTCAGAAATAATGCCACATATCTACAACTATCTGTTCTTTGACAAACCTGACAAAAACAAGCAATGGGGAAAGGATTGCCTATTTAATAAATGGTGCTGGGAAAACTGACTAGCCATATGTAGAAAGCTGAAACTGGATCCCTTCCTTACACATTATACAAAAATTAATTCAAGATGGATTAAAGACTTAAATGTTAGACCTAAAACCATTAAAATCCTACAAGAAAACCTAGGCAATACCATTCAGGACATAGGCGTGGGCAAGGACTTCATGTCTAAAACACCAAAAGCAATGGCAACAAAAGCCAAAATTGACAAATGGGATCTAATTAAACTAAAGAGCTTCTGCACAGCAAAAGAAACTACCATCAGAGTGAATAGGCAACCTACAGAATGGGAGAAAATTTTTGCAACCTACTCATCTGACAAAGGGCTAATATCCAGAATCTACGAGGAACTCAAACAAATTTACAAGAAAAAAACAAACAACCCCATCAAAAAGTGGGCGAAGGACATGAACAGACACTTCTCAAAAGAAGACATTTATGCAGCCAAAAAACACATGAAAAAATGCTCATCATCACTGGCCATCAGAGAAATGCAAATCAAAACCACAATGAGATACCATCTCACACCAGTTAGAATGGCCATCATTAAAAAGTCAGGAAACAACAGGTGCTAGAGAGGATGTGGAGAAATAGGAACACTTTTACACTGTTGGTGGGACTGTAAACTAGTTCAACCATTGTGGAAGTCAGTGTGGCGATTCCTCAGGGATCTAGAACTAGAAATACCATTTGACCCAGCCATCCCATTACTGGGTATATACCCAAAGGACTATAAATCATGCTGCTA
Organism: Symphalangus syndactylus; assembly: GCF_028878055.3. Taxonomy (NCBI): domain Eukaryota; kingdom Metazoa; phylum Chordata; class Mammalia; order Primates; family Hylobatidae; genus Symphalangus; species Symphalangus syndactylus. Next base: position 22,806,209 of record NC_072428.2, read on the forward strand.
TAAAGACACATGCACACGTATGTTTATTGCGGCACTATTCCCAATAGCAAAGACTTGGAACCAACCCAAATGTCCAACAACGATAGACTGGATTAAGAAAATGTGGCACATATACACCATGGAATACTATGCAGCCATAGAAAATGATGAGTTCATGTCCTTTGTAGGGACATGGATGAAACTGGAAAACACCATTCTCAGTAAACTATCACAAGGACAGAAAACCAAACACCGCATGTTCTCACTCATAGGTGGGAATTGAACAATGAGAACTCTTGGACACAGGAAGGGGAACATCACACTCCGGGGACTGTTGTGGGGTGGGGGGAGGGGAGAGGGACAGCATTAGGAGATATACCTAATCCTAAATGACGAGTTAATGGGTGCAGCAAAACAACATGGCACATGGATACATATGTAACAAACCTGCACATTGTGCACATGTACCCTAAAATCTAAAGTATAACAACAAAAAAAAAAATTTCCTAACACCATGCAAATCCCCACTCTTTGTGTTGGTGGTATAATGGGCTTATCTTCCATGAGTGGATTTGGCTTTTCCATTAGGAATGGAAGCATATTTGTTGGCTTTAAGCTGTCAAATTCATTAAGTTTTGGTTTTCTTGCATTGGGTTCAGAGTAAAACATATCCATATAATTGTTTTTCATTTCAATATTAGGGTCATGTGTCACAAAGAACAAAATCAACAGTGATAAACTTCAGTAATCTGAGCGTTTCGAGGAAGGCTTTTAGGAACCCACAGAATCAACAAGAAGGATGGCAAATTAGGCATGGAAACCAAGGCAGTTCTGGAGTGGTCTGCCTCAGGAGCAGCCTCTCTGGCAGTGGTCCTACCCTTCTTGCACACTGGAATCACCAAGGGAGATTTTAAAGCTTTTAAAGAAGATTGATGTCTTGACCCCATCCTCTAAGATTCTGGTTTAATTGCCCCGGGATAGGACTGCTGTCACTGGGTATCTGCTGTTAACAATGACTGCACTCCAATCATCGTCAGTCCCTGGGTCACAGTGATCAAGCTAAAATTCCAGGGGAGTGATGGGACTATCAGCTTAGTTTGATTCCCAAGTCTGCCCCTTGGCTAGGGAAGGACAGGGCACTGGGTTACCAGCCTTACCCAACTGCGGAACTGTGGCACTAGGGAAGAGGTAGTTCCCCAAAAGGAGAATGATGTGCTCTTAGGAGGGAAAACAGATGTCAGGCAACCAAAATGACAATTCTCCATCATTATTTCTACACATAAAAGCAAAAATTTAGTTGATACACAAATGCACGCCCTTTTTTCCCCTATAGGAAACAGTCCACACGACTCAGGAATGTTGTGTGCAAGATCATCCTCTTCAACAGACCAGCACTCAGGGAGATACAGATGTAAGATGCCCCCAGCACAGCATAAATGTGCAGTCAAGCTCATCATCTGTCTTAGTCCACAGAGTGGGTAGTTTGTAAAGAAAAGACATTTATTTCTTACAGATCTGGAGGCTGGGAAGTCCAAGATCAAGGTGCCAGCATCTGGTGAGGGCCTTTGTGCTGCATCATCCTATGGCAGAAGATGGAAGAAGGGGGCAAGAGAGCAAAAGATCCAACTCTCAGCCTCGAGCCCTTTTATAATTGGCATTAATCCATTCATGAGGGTGGGAACCCCTCCTCCCAAGAGTTACATTGGGGATTAAGTTTCCAATGCATGCTTTTTGGGAGACACATTCAAACCATAGCATCATCCCAGCTGCGGCTCAAATGGAAAAGTCACCACTGCTGCACTGAGCCAAGCCACAAAGGAAAGACCAAGACCTTCCATCATCACCACCATAAAGTGGAGGTGCAGGTCAAACAACAAGGAATCCTGTTTTTTCTACCTTTAAATTGGAAATCATGACAACTGCATGGAATCACACTAAACAAAAACACTGTATTTTCCTGATCACGAATACAAGCTGTATCACTCCCCCTGCTCCCTCCACATTAGTACTGCGAATACTGATGTTAACAAAGCAGAAAAAAAGTGTTCCTCCAAACAGCGCTGAGAACTATCTACCCGAATGATTTGATATGCATCTGATGACAGTACTGCAGGCAGACAGAATAATGAATAGAATGTGTGGGATAGCTTTTGATAGGAAACACTGTACCCATGCCTGGGACAATAATAAATCTAATCTCGCTAAAGAAGCAGAACTAACACAGTGACCTATGCAGCACTATTATCAAGGGTGTTGACATCTCTGATTGTCTCGGAGATTGTTCCAGTGTTTGAAAAGAAATCAAGGGGCTTCCTCCGAGCAGCCTAAATAACAAAAAGTAGAACCACGTCCGTGAATATTGCCTGTGTGAAATTCCACTTGGAGTCAGATGACAGAGAAAGATAAAACCTCTCTAAATCCTGCCGTATCCCACGCACACCCTAGTCTTCACGTCCCTGCACTCCAGGGGTTCTTAGTCCAGGGTTCAAGGTCACCCTGAACTCACTGAAATCGTATACAAAATTGTTCTTTTTGGGGTTTTTTGAGACAGAGTCTTGCTCTGTTTTCTAGCCTGGAGTGCAGTGGCATGATCTTGGCTAACTGCAACCTCTGTCTCCGGGTTCAAGCAATTCTCCTGCCTTAGCCTACCCAGTGGTGGTTATTACAGACACACACCACCACGTCTGGCTAATTTTTGTATTTTTTGGTAGAGATGAGGTTTCACCATGTTGGCCAGGCTTGTCTCGAACTCCTGACCTCAGGTGATCTGTCCACCTTGGCCTCTCAAAGTGCTGGGATTACAGGCGTGAGCCACCGCACCTGGCAGCAAAATTTTGCATGTATGTGCCTCCCTGGGCAGAGGTGCCACAGGTCCCATTAGATGTTTGAGAGGGTTGGTAACCCACAAAAAGGTTTAGCCCCACAGCTCTGTGGAAACTCTATATTCTCCACCTCACCTATTCTATCCCCTTCCCTAGACCTCACCATCTACAAATAGGTCTTGTGTGCATTTGAACTTTGATAGAAACCAGCTCTCTCTTCTAGCAGTTGATGGCCATGCCCTCTTTGTCCCAGTAGTTGTTTGTCACTGGTAGAGTGCAGAAGGGGGCTTCCATCAGCCTTAGATATCCTGAAAGTCCCACTGCCTGTGGTCAGGGATGTCTTTACAAAGTGGACTGACACCATTCCGTTTTCAGACAGCTACAGCCCTCAAAGATTCAGATTTCTTAGAGAAAACAGGGCTTCTTCTAAAGAAAAATTAAAACTTAAAAAGGGATTTGTTGGGAAGGATGTTTTAGTTTTATTTTATTTTATTTAGCTTGGGCTTCAAAAGTACTCCCAGATTCAAAACCTGGTACATACAGGAAAATAGCCCAATAGAAAATGCAACTAGACACTCTTGGTTGATTGGAATGTTATAAACTGGAAGGTCCTTCTTCCCATAGCCGTTAACTTCTTTTGTATACACTATGGATTGTGTATACTATGTACACAATCCCTAACAACAACCCACAACCCCTAACAAATTAACGTTAGCCCTACAATTTCCTATGTATTCCCGTATTCTTTGGTCTTGTATCATACTGTAGTGCCATGTGAACCGTGCAGTACCCAAGGGGATTGAAAGCCCTCTGTGACTGCTGATAGCCAGCATGGTTTTCACATACCACCCTACATGTGCTATGCCCTTGGTGGTTCCTCAGGACCAGGATTCCATGAGGCTTCTCACTATACCTGCACTTGAAGTCATTAGTCATCTGTTCAAAACACATGGATTTGGCAACTTATGAATCAGGCACCAAGCCAGACATAAAATTGTCAAGCATAAATGGTCTCAGCCCTCAAGGAACTCAGAGTCTAGTTGAGGAGACAGACACTTATACCATTAGCTACAGTGCAACATAAGAGGAATGACAGATAGGAACAAAGTACTAAAATAAACAGAGGCACGAACAGGCTGATTCTATTTGTCATACAAGTAGCAGATTCTTGCTATGCAAAGTGTGGTTGGTGGACCAGCAGGGTGGGCATTACCTGTTGTCTTGTTAGAAATGCAGACTCTCAGGCCCCACCTCAGACCTACTGAAGCAGAATCTGCATTTTGATAAGATCCCAGGTAATTCACGGGCATTTTCGAGTTTGAGAGCACGGTGTTAAATGTCAATGCAAAAGCAGGCACCTGAGTCCCTGCTAACATTTCTAACTGCAGCTGCAACTAGAATGTGCCAAAAGTAATGGGTGTGGGGAAGGGAGGCATTTTACATCTGTTTTAATTTATTTGGATGTAGAATTTAGAAAAAGCTGGCTAATTAGAAGTAAAGTGGGCTGGGCACGGTAGCTCATGCCTGTAATCCCAGCAGATTGCTTGAGCTCAGGAGTTTCAGATCAGCCTAAGCAACACGGTGAAACCTCATCTCTACTAAAAATGCAAAAAAATAGCCAGGCATGGTGGCACACACCTGTGGTCCCAGCTACTCAGGAGGCTGAGGTAGGAGGATCACTTGAGCCCAGAGGGCGGAGGTTGCAGTGAGCCAAGATTGCACCACTGAACTCTAGCCTAGGTGACAGAGCAAGATACTGTCTCAAAAAAAAAAAAAAAAAAAAGAGGTAAAGTAAGTAGTTCTATCAACTTCCATACCACACTCAGAACCTTCATGCCTGGGGCCTTGGATAAGAGGAGAAAGGTAATCTGTTCTCCCCAATGTTCTCAACTGCCCAATAACTCATGTCCTGTGTTGTACTATTAATAGCAAAAGTGAGACTAGAACCCCACTTTCCTGACTTGCCATGGGAAGATACGAAACTTATTGAGTAGTTATGAAGAATAACTCCAGAGTCAGAAAGACTGGGTTTGAATTCAAACCTTCCCCCATCAATCTGTATAACCTTGGGTGAGTCACCTAATTTCTCTTAATATGTCTGAATTCTTACAACTGTAAGAAGTCATACCTATCTCAAAGATTATTATGAGAATGTATTGAGATAATGGTTATACATTTTCTAGATCATTGAGTGCCTCGCATATAACAAGAATCAATAATGTTCGATCTTTTCATTTTTATTAACTGTTGCAATGGACTCTGGCAGTTGTTCACCAAACCCATTTCCCTTCATTCTTGAGCACACAGCTAGACTACATTTCCCAGACGCCAATTCTTGGAATGTCCTGGCCAATGGAATGTAGTTGGAAGAGACAGATGCCACTTCTGGGTCCGGCCCATCAAAACTTCCTGTGTGACCTGCCATTCCTTTTGCCCATTTGAATCCACATGTCAATGTCCAGGGTGCCTTTGGAAACCATGGGATGAAGATGGCAGCATCTCCATCAGCCTGGGCCTCTGAAAGACTACATGGAGCAAAGCTACATCACCTCCATTACTAACTGGACTGTATATGAGTAAGAAATAAACTCCCACTGTGTTGTTAGGAACTGAATGTGTCCTTCCAAAATCCATACATTGAAGCCCTAACTCTCAAAGTGATGGTATTAGGAGATGGAGCCTTTGGAAGTAATTAGATTAGGACACCAGGGTAAGGCCTTCAGCATGGTCCTAGAATAAGAGAGAGATATCTTTCCCTCTCTCTCCCTCTCTGTCTCTCTCTGCATGCACACATGCCTTGTAAGCACACAGCAAGAAGGCACTGATCTATAAGGTGGGGAGCGAGACCTTACCAGAAACCAACCCTGCTGGCACCCTGATCTTGGACTTTCAGCCTCCAGAACTGTGAGTAATAAATTCCTGTTGTTTAAGCCACCCAGTCTTTGCTATTTTGTTATGACATCCTGAACTGACTAAGTCATGCTAAGACAGAGATTTCAGGGTAGCTAGCGTCACCCAATGACAGCTGGCCAGCACAGCATTCAAATTTTTCACAGTTTACCAAACAGGGTTGTTGTGAGGATTTAACAACATAACAAATGTGGAAATGTACTGTAAACTGTGAAGTGCTATGCAAATATCTAGAGAGAGAATACTATATTCTGAAGTCAGGACCTAGTTCACATCCAAGCACTGTTGCATGCAAACTGGGTGACCCTGCATAAATTATTTACACTCTCTGAGCCATCTAGAAAATAGAAATAAGAACACTCACAGTGCTCTTAGGCAGGTGAGAGAAACTCTGACAGATGAATGCATTCTAGAAGTAAAAGCTATTGTTCTAAATGTAACATGACTTAGTTGTTAGGAACGAGTCTTTCTGAGTTCAAACCTCTGATCTGCTACTTCCTGGTTAGTAATTTTAGCAGGCAAGTTAATTAACCTTTATGTGCCTAATTTCCAAACCCACAAAATTGGGATTATGATAGAATCTACCTCCTATAGTTGTTTTACTGAATGAATTGATACAGAGAAGGCTCCTAAAACAGCATCTGATATGTGGAAAGCAATTAATCAACGCTAGTAACTATTAGTATTAAACAAGACACAAGAATTAGAGGCTTCAATTACCCAAAATTTCCTGTTTGGGTCATTTTGGCCTCCCTTCCCATTAAAATATACAATATTTTACCTTTGACAACTAAAATATTAGACTTAGTCCTTTTGTCATCCTTCAATATTTTTTCTTCAAGAAAATTGAGGAGGGGGGCACTTGTAGATGGATTGTTTCACATTCAGGAATTATCCGTGGACTAAGCCATGGAAATATAAATACTTATGACATTAACGTCATTCATTTTCTTAACACTGCCTTTGAGTTTGAGCATTACAAACATAGACTCACTACTGCAAGAGCCAATCAGCATGAAAGTTCATATTTGCCAACCATATTTAGAAGTGCTAAGATTCTAAAATCTTTGAAGTCTTTGTTTTACCAATGAGAAAGCTGAGAATTGGAGATGTTAGGTGACAGATAATAAGATCACATCCATAATAGGAGGGATCAGAACCAGTCTCGCAATGCCCAGTTCCTGGACTACCCTATCATCCTGCCTCCCAGGGATGGCAAAGGGAGTACAGGAAGCAAAAGAAATTTTTTTAAAAAAGCTTTGAAAGGTGATTCTAGAATATTCCATTTCTGAGATTTCAATCACATGTAAGACACAAAGTTCTTACTCCCCAACCAATCCTGATCAACTGTGAATCCTAACATACCTCATTTTAGTCTTCCAATTTTGGACCCTACCCATTTCTAGGGGGTCTCAACCCTGACTGTATATTAATATCACATAAGAAAACTACTTCTGAACAATACCGATGCCTATATCCCACCTCATACTAATTAAATCAGAATCTCTGAGGATGGGGTTCAAGTATTTTTTTTTAATGCTCCCAAGTAATTCTAAAATGCATTCACAGTTACGAATCGATGTTTCAGCTCAGACTTCTGAAGGCAAGGCAGAAAAGAATGGCCACCATAGCTGAGATGCTAGAACTTTGCTAGAATATCTCATTCCCCAAAGCTCTTTGTCATCCACTCAGTCATTCAACAAATATTCAAGACCTTCTGTATGTTGGCTGCTAAGGATACAAGAACAATAGACCAAAAGAAAAAAAAAAAAAGAATAGACCATGGTCCCTGCCTCCAGGGCTCATCATCCAGCAACCTGCCCCCGACCTAGTGGGCTAGACTTCTTGGTCAGTACATACCACCTTCCGTCTCACAGTCCCACCCCTCCAAATTAGTCTCCATGATCCACAAGAGTCTTGCAGATGATCTACAGCTGGTGCTGAGAAAAAGAGACAGTTAATAATCTTCTCAAATAAGATTGTCCTTGCTTGGAAGCTAATCTCAAAAGTTCGACATCTAACAAAACAACTAGACTTTTCATTATTAGATGTTATCTTTTCCCCATCAGCGGGCCTCCTAAAGGTTGAGGCAGAGTGGAAAAATGCAATTTATGATTGAGTGAATAATAAATTGCTATGGAGATCCACATAATACTTCTTTCTATTCATCATGTACACAGGCTCTGTTTAAAATGCTTAAAGCCACTTGCTTTCGTGGGTCCATAAAGTGTTTGATGGCAATGTAGTGGTTTCCATAAATGAAATTTTTAAGAACTGATAAACTCAAGTAAGTCTTGGCTAGAACAAGGCTGAGAATACCTGCTCCATCATCAGCAGTGGGGCTTCTATGACATACCTGATCACCATCAGAAATTGAATTTTGCAGGTAGCTCCTTGGTTGAGTTATTCATAGATTTTTTTTTAATCTGGAAAGACCTTGACATTTGAAATATGTTAAAAACAATGGCTAGACGTAGGCAGTGATTCAAAGGATAATTTGTCCTTCATGAAAAGACAAAGTAAAAAGCTCTATGGTGTCTCTCCTATCAGAAATCATTTATTAACCTTTAATAAAACATTGTTCTGAGTATAATATCTTTATTACAAAGACTTAAATTAATTATAAAAGTATCATTTCACACATAAAGTATATGCATTAAGTAGTTAAATTTGTTTTGAGTAGCGGTAGCCCCAGGGAATTTCCTCTGAACAAAATTTGCCAAAATAAAAAACATACAAATGTCTTAAACCAAGGAAACAATTAAAAAACCAAGCAATGTATGATCCAAAATCAATCTTAAAAGACAGATTCTCTGGATATATACCCAGAAGTGGAATTGCTGGATCATATGGTGGTTTTATTTTTAATTTTTTGAGGAACTTCCATACTGTTTTCTACAATGGCTGTACTAACATTCTCATCAACACTGTGTAAGACTTCCCTTTTCTCCACAGCCTTGCCAGTACTTACCTCTTGTCGTTTTGAAAAAAGCCATCCTAACATGTATAGGGTGACGTTTCATTGTGGTATATACCCAAAGGAAATAAAATCAGGATGTCAAGGAGATACCTGCGCTTCCATGTTCACTACTGCATTATCCACAATGGCCAAAATACACAATCAGCCTAAGTGTCCACTAACAGATGAATGGATAAAGGAAATGTGGAATATATACATGATGGAATACTATTCAGCCTTAAAAATGGAAATCCTGTCATTTGTGATGACAGGGATGAAAATGGAGGACATTATATTAAGTGAAATAATCCAGGCAATGAAAGACAAATACCAAGGATCTCACTTACATATAAAGTCTAAAAAAGTCGAACACATAGAGAGTAGAATGGAGGTTACCAGGGGCTGGGGTCGGGGTGGGAATGGGGAGATGTTGGTCAAAGGATATAAAATTTCAGTCAAGAATAATACATTCAGAAGATCTATTGTAAAACATGGTGGTTGAGGGTGGAGCCAAGATGGCCGAATAGGAACAGCTCCCTTCTCCAGCTCCCAGCCCCAGCGACACAGAAGACGGCTGATTTCTGCAATTCTGCTTGAGGTACCGGTTTCATCTCACTAGGGAGTGCCTAACAGTGGCTGCAGGACAGTCGGTGAAGCACACTGTGCGCCAGCCGAAGCAGGGCGAGGCATTGCCTCACTCGGGAAGCGCAAGGGGTCAGGGAGTTCCCTTTCCTAGTCAAAGAAAGGGGAAACAGACGGCACCTGGAATATCGGGTCAGTCCCATCCTAATACTGCGCTTTTCCAACGGGCCTGGAAAACGGCACACTAGGAGATTGTGTCCCACACCTGGCTCGGAGGGTCCTATGCCCACGGAGTCTCGCTGATTGCTAGCACAGCAGTCTGAGATCAAGCTGCAAGGCGGCAGCGAGGCTGGGGGAGGGGCGCCCGCCATTGCCCAGGCTTGCTTAGGTAAACAAAGCAGCCAGGAAGCTCCAACTGGGTGGAGCCCACCACAGCTCAAGGAGGCCTGCCTGCCTCTGTAGGCTCCACCTCTGGGGGCAGGGCACAGACAAACAAAAACTCAGCAAGAACCTCCAGAGACTTAAATGTCCCTGTCTGACTGACAGCTTTGAAGAGAGTAGTGGTTCCCCCAGCACGCAGCTGGAGATCTGAGAACGGACAGACTGCCTCCTAAAGTGGGTCCCTCACCCCTGAGCAGCCTAACTGGGAGGCACCCCCCCAGTAGGGACAGACTGACACCTCATCCAACCGGGTACTCCTCTGAGACAAAACTTTCAGAGGAACTATCAGACAGCTGAATTTGTGGTCTCACGAAAATCCACTGCTCTGCAGCCACCGCTGCTGACACCCAGCCAAACAGGGTCTGGAGTGGACCTCTAGTAAACTCCAACAGACCTGCAGCTGAGGGTCCTGTCTGGTAGAAGGAAAACTAACAAACAGAAAGGACATCCACACCAAAAACCCATCTGTACATCACCATCATCAAAGACAAAAAGTAGATAAAACCACAAAGATGGGGAAAAAACAGAGCACAAAAACTGGAAACTCTAAAAAGCAGAGCACCTCTCGTCCTCCAAAGGAACGCAGTTCCTCACCAGCAACGGAACAAAGCTGGATGGAGGATGACTTTGATGAGTTGAGAGAAGAAGGCTTCAGACGATCAAACTACTCTGAGCTATGAGAGGAAATTCAAAACAATAGCAAAGAAGTTAAAAACTTTGAAAAAAAATTAGAAGAATGGATAACTAGAATAACCAATGGAGAGAAGGGCTTAAAGGAGCTGATGGAGCTGAAAGCCAAGTTTCGAGAACTACGCGAAGAATGCAGAAGCCTCAGTAGCAGATGCGATCAACTGGAAGAAAGGGTATCGCTGATGGAAGATGAAATGAATGAAATGAAGCGAGAAGGGAAGTTTAGAGAAAAAAGAATAAAAAGAAATGAACAAAGCCTCCAAGAAATTTGGGACTATGTGAAAAGACCAAACCTACGTCTGATTGGTGTACCTGAAAATGATGGGGAGAATGGAACCAAGTTGGAAAACACTCTGCAAGATATTATCCAGGAGAACTTCCCCAATCTAGCAAGGCAGGCCAGCATTCAGATTCAGGAAATACAGAGAACGCCACAAAGATACTCCTCGAGAAGGGCAACTCCAAGACATATAATTGTCAGATTCACCAAAGTTGAAATGAAGGAAAAAATGTTAAGGGCAGCCAGAGAGAAAGGTCGGGTTACCCACAAAGGGAAGCCCATCAGACTAACAGCTGATCTCTCAGCAGAAACTCTACAAGCCAGAAGAGAGTGGGGGCCGGTATTCACCATTCTTAAAGAAAAGAATTTTCAACCCAGAATTTCCTATCCCGCCAAACTAAGCTTCATAAGTGAAGGAGAAATAAAATACTTTACAGACAAGCAAACGCTGAGTGATTTTGTCACCACCAGGCCTGCCCTAAAAGAGCTCCTGAAGGAAGCACTAAACATAGAAAGGAACAACCGGTACCAGCCACTGCAAAAACATGCCAAATTGTACAGACCATCGAGGCTAGGAAGAAACTATAGCAACTAACGAGCAAAATAACCAACTAACATCATAATGACAGGATCAGATTCACACATAACAATATTAACATTAAATGTAAATGGGCTAAATGCTCCAATCAAAAGACACAGACTGGCAAACTGGATAAGGAGTCAGGACCCATCAGTGTGCTGTATTCAGGAAACCCATCTCACGTGCAGAGACACACATAGACTCAAAATAAAGGGATGGAGGAAGATCTATCAAGCAACTGGAAATCAAAAAAAGGCAGGGGTTGCAATCCTAGTCTCTGATAAAATAGACTTTAAACCAACAAAGATCAAAAGAGACAAAGAAGGCCATTACATAATGGTAAAGGGATCAATTCAACAAGAAGAGCTAACTATCCTAAATATATATGCACCCAACACAGGAGCACCCAGATTCATAAAGCAAGTCCTCAGTGACCTACAAAGGGACTTAAACTCCCACACAATAATAATGGGAGATTTTAACACCCCACTGTCAGCATTAGACAGATCAACGAGACAGAAAGTTAACAAGGATATCCAGGAATTGAACTCAGCTCTACATAAAGTGGACCTAATAGACATCTACAGAACTCTCCACCCCAAGTCAACAGAATATACATTTTTTTCAGCACCACACCACACCTATTCCAAAATTGACCACATAGTTGGAAGTAAAGCTCTCCTCAGCAAATGTAAAAGAACAGAAGTTATAACAAACTGTCTCTCAGACCACAGTGCAATCAAACTAGAACTCAGGATTAAGAAACTCACTCAAAACCGCTCAACTACATGGAAACTGAACAACCTGCTCCTGAATGACTATTGGGTACATAATGAAATGAAGGCAGAAATAAAGATGTTCTTTGAAACCAACAAGAACAAAGACACAACATACCAGAATCTCTGGGACACGTTCAAAGCAGTGTGTAGAGGGAAATTTATAGCACTAAATGCCCACAAGAGAAAGCAGGAAAGATCCAAAATTGACACCCTAACATCACAATTAAAAGAACTAGAAAAGCAAGAGCAAACACATTCAAAAGCTAGCAGAAGGCTAGAAATAACTAAAATCAGAGCAGAACTGAAGGAAATAGAGACACAAAAACCCTTCAAAAAATTAATGAATCCAGGAGCTGGTTTTTTGAAAAGATCAACAAAATTGATGGACCGCTAGCAAGACTAATAAGGAAGAAAAGAGAGAAGAATCAAATAGATGCAATAAAAAACGAAAAAGGGGATATCACCACCGATCCCACAGAAATACAATCTACCATCAGAGAATACTACAAACACCTCTATGCAAATAAACTAGAAAATCTAGAAGAAATGGATAAATTCCTCGACAAATACACCCTCCCAAGACTAAACCAGTAAGAAGTTGAATCTCTGAATAGACCAATAACAGGTTCTGAAATTGTGGCAATAATCAATAGCTTACCAACCAAAAAGAGTCCAGGACCTGATGGATTCACAGCTGAATTCTACCAGAGGTACAAGGAGGAACTGGTACCATTCCTTCTGAAACTATTCCAATCGATAGAAAAAGAGGGAATCCTCCCTAACACATTTTACGAAGCCAGCATCGTCCTGATACCAAAACCTGGCAGAGACTTAACCAAAAAAGAGAATTTCAGACCAATATCCTTGATGAACATTGATGCAAAAATCCTCAATAAAATACTGGCAAACTGAATCCAGCAGCACATCAAAAAGCTTATACACCATGATCAAGTGGGCTTCATCCCTGGGATGCAAGGCTGGTTCAACATACGCAAATCAATAAACGTAATCCAGCATATAAACAGAACCAAAGACAAAAACCACATGATTATCTCAATAGATGCAGAAAAGGCCTTTGACAAAATTCAACAACCCTTCATGCTAAAAACTCTCAATAAATTAGGTATTGATGGGACGTATCTCAAAATAATAACAGCTATCTATGACAAACCCACAGCCAATATCATACTGAATGGGCAAAAACTGGAAGCATTCCCTCTGAAAACTGGCACAAGACAGGGATGCCCTCTCTCACCGCTCCTATTCAACATAGTGCTGGAAGTTCTGGCCAGAGCAATCAGGCAGGAGAAGGAAATAAAGGGTATTCAATTAGGAAAAGAGGAAGTCAAATTGTCCCTGTTTGCAGATGACATGATTGTATATCTAGAAAACCCCATTGTCTCAGCCCAAAATCTCCTTAAGCTGATTAGCAACTTCAGCAAAGTCTCAGGATACAAAATTAATGTACAAAAATCACAAGCATTCTTGTACACCAATAACAGACAAACAGAGAGCCAAATCATGAGTGAACTCCCATTCACAATTGCTTCAAAGAGAATAAAATACCTAGGAATACAACTTACAAGGGATGTGAAAGACCTCTTCAAGGAGAACTACAAACCACTGCTCAGTGAAATAAAAGAGGATACAAACAAATGGAAGAACGTTCCATGCTCATGGGGTGGAAGAATCAATATCATGAAAATGGCCATACTGCCCAAGGTAATTTATAGATTCAATGCCATCCCCATCAAGCTACCAATGACTTTCTTCACAGAATTGGAAAAAACTACTTTAAAGTTCATATGGAACCAAAAAAGAGCCCACATCGCCAAGTCAATCCTAAGCCAAAAGAACAAAGCTGGAGGCATCACGCTACCTGACTTTAAACTCTACTACAAGGCTACAGTAACCAAAACAGCATGGTACTGGTACCAAACAGAGACATAGATCAATGGAACAGAACAGAGCCCTCAGAAATGATGCCGCATAGCTACAACTATCTGATCTTTGACAAACCTGACAAAAACAAGAAATGGGGAAAGGATTCCCTATTTAATAAATGGTGCTGGGAAAACTGGCTAGCCATATGTAGAAAGCTGCAACTGGATCCCTTCCTTACACCTTATACAAAAATTAATTCAAGATGGATTAAAGACTTATATGTTAGACCTAAAACCATTAAAATCCTACAAGAAAACCTAGGCAATACCATTCAGGACATAGGCGTGGGCAAGGACTTCATGTCTAAAACACCAAAAGCAATGGCAACAAAAGCCAAAATCGACAAATGGGATCTCATTAAACTAAAGAGCTTCTGCACAGCAAAAGAAACTACCATCAGAGTGAACAGGCAACCTACAGAATGGGAGGAAATTTTTGCAACCTACTCATCTGACCGAGGGCTAATATCCAGAATCTACAATGAACTCAAACAAATTTACAAGAAAAAAACAAACAACCCCATCAACAAGTGGGCAAAGGACATGAACAGACACTTCTCAAAAGAAGACATTTATGCAGCCAAAAAACACATGAAGAAATGCTCATCATCACTGGCCATCAGAGAAATGCAAATCAAAACCACAGTGAGATACCATCTCACACCAGTTAGAATGGCCATCATTAAAAAAGCAGGAAACAACAGGTGCTGGAGAGGATGTGGAGAATTAGGAACACTTTTACACTGTTGGTGGGACTGTAAACTAGTTCAACCATTGTGGAAGTCAGTGTGGCGATTCCTCAGGGATCTCGAACTAGAAATACCATTTGACCCAGCCATCCCATTACTGGGTATATACCCAAAGGACTATAAATCATGCTGCTATAAAGACACATGCACACGTATGTTTATCGCGGCACTATTCACAATAGCAAAGAGTTGGAACCAACCCAAATGTCCAACAACGATAGACTGGATTAAGAAAATGTGGCACATATACACCATGGAATACTATGCAGCCATAAAAAATGATGAGTTCGTGTCCTTTGTAGGGACATGGATGAAACTGGAAAACATCATTCTCAGTAAACTATCGCAAGGACAAAAAACCAAACACCGCATGTTCTCACTCATAGGTGGGAATTGAACAATGAGAACTCATGGACACAGGAAGGGGAACATCACACTCTGGGGACTGTTGTGGGGTGGGGGGAGGGGGGAGGGACAGCATTAGGAGATACACCTAATGCTAAATGACGAGTTAATGGGTGCAGGAAATCAACATGGCACATGGATACATATGTAACAAACATGCACATTGTGCACATGTACCCTAAAACCCTAAAGTATAAAAAAAAAAAAACAAAAAAAAAAAAAAAAACATGGTGGTTATAGTTAACAACAAAGTATTGTACACTTGAAAACTGCTGAGATTTTAAATGTTTTCACCACAAAAAATGATAAAAATGTGAAGTAACTGATATGTTAATTAGTTTTATCTAGTCATTCCACAATGTATACATAAACATCATATTGTACAGTTTTTTTAAATCTGGAAATATCTTTAATTGACCTTTGCCAATTAAAAAATAAATAATTTAAAAAACAGATACTTTTGTCATGAAAACCAGACTTATTCTTTAAATAAGGTACACATGGACAATGACTTTGACTCATTCACTATTAATAAGACATCTTTTGGAATGTCAAAAGATAGATAATTTTGTAGAAGATTGAACATGCATTTTGTAGCTAAGCACGAGAGAAAAAAATGAGAAATCATGGACACAGGAAGGAGAACATCACACTCCGGGGACTGTTGTGGGGTAGGGGGAGGGGGGACGGACAGCATTAGGAGATATACCTAATGCTAAATGACGAGTTAATGGGTGCAGCAAACCAACATGGCACATGGATACATATGTAACAAACCTGCACACTGTGCACATGTACCCTAAAACCTAAAGTATAATAATAAAATGAAAAAAAAAAGAAACAACCTCCCCCCAATGTCATTGCAAAAGAAACTACAGATTCTTAAAAATTTTGTGACTCCAAAGGGCAAGTTGACAAGACGGCCAAATGTTCCTCCCCTTGGTCCAACTTTTTCAATGGGCAGGCTGGGACAGGAAGTCCTTTACTAAAACAATGGGAAGCACCAAGGCCCCAGCAGCAAAATAAGCCCCCCAACTTGTGTCCTAAGGTTCAAGGTGCTGGGTCGTGGATGATAAAGAGGCTATGTCTACCCCTGGCCAGTGTGCACCTATCAAAATCAGGGGATGAAGGAAGCCTTCTAACCTAGAGAAATGGAAAAGGAAACCAAGAATTTGGGGATTAAATAGAGGAAGCTGGTTCTAAGCAATGGTCTTGATTAGAATACCAGCATGGTGCTTTCTAAAGGCCAGTTAGGGGCATGATCCATGCCTACTTATTTTCAAGCTGCAAGAAAAAAATAAATTATCAAAGTGAGATTATACAGAGAAGAAAATAAACTACAATAAACTTATAAATTCTGGAGTGGGACTGAAAAAAAGAGAAGACACAACACTGATGCAGTGGAGAACACACACAACCATGGAAAACCTAAATTACAGCTTTCCACACCAGCAGACGCTAGCAATATAGCTACAGCTAATACTTATGCGACGCTCACCTCCGTCCAGCATGGTGCAAAGCACTTTATGTAGATAATCTCATTTCATTCTCACAACGACTCTAGAGAGGTGAGTGGTCACAATTCCCATTATGTGGCTGGAGAAGCCAGGTTACGCAGGAATTAAGTTACTGGCGAAGTCCACTCCGACTGTAAATGGCGGAGCTGGTCTTAGAACCCAGGCAGTCGGGCTGCAGGTTCCTTGCTCGAAACCATGGACCACAACATAGAAGAAATAGCCGCAACAGAAATGAAGAATGCAGATCCACACCACATGACAAGGGGAAGCAGGGGGAAGAGGAAAACAAAGGCAGTGATACTGAGATCTTAAAAGAGCAGTGATTTAAGACAACATTCTCCATCTGAAAGACATTCTCCATGTGGATATCAACAAATGGTTACAGAGTCAGGCTCAGGATAGAGGTCAAAGGCACTCATCAGGTTTCTAAACTTGAAATTCAAGAACAGATCGACAAGCTGTCCCCAACGTTTACAGATGAAATAATAAATAATAGAAATAATAGAAAATAATTACAGAAATAAGAGAATGGCATTCTGGTTTTCGCACTTTGAAAAAGAAAAGGGTCTGGGAAGAACCTGCCCCAAATAAAGCCATATGCATCCCTCACAGCATGGACAGTATCTGACCAAGAAGACTATTTCCAAGATCAAATGGCCAAGCTAATTCCTCAGTTGGAAAGACAACTCTCAGAAATAGAGGATGTATTAGTTTATTTTCACGTTGCTGATAAAGACATATCCAAGATTGGGTAATTTATAAAGAAAAAGAGGTTTAATGGACTCACAGTTCCATGTGGCTGGAGCAGCCTCACAATCATGGTGGAAGGTAAAAGGCACATCTTACATGGTGGCAGATGAGAACCAAGCGAAAGGGGTTTCCCCTTATAAAACCATCAGAGCTCATAAGACTTACTCACTACCACGAGAATGTATGGGTGAAACCCATACATTCACTACCACGAGAGAGTATGGGTGAAACCACCCCCCATGATTCAATTATCTCCCATGGGTCCCTCCCATAACACATGGGAACTATGGGAGCCACAATTCAAGATGAGATTTGGGTAGGGACACAGCCAAACCATATCAGAGGAGGCCCAAGAGCAGCAAACATCTGCCTACCTTGGCTCGTGCCTGCCATGCCCAGTGGTATGCCAAGTGGGTCAGGTTTCACCTTCATGACGTCTCTTTCACCATCTATTAATAGATGTGTAATGCCCACCATGCCAGATTAGCTAAGGTCTCTAGGTGAATGTACCCAACCCACCCACATCACTTCCCAATATCATTCTGCTCAAGGTTGGAATCTTCACCTTCCCAAAGGGTGCCCAGAATTTAGAGTTCTCCTGCTCAACAATTTCCAACCCTGTCTACCCCTCAAACAAGATATTTGTTACTGCTAGACTGACAGGAGAATTTCTCCAAATCATTTATTACATAAAGGATCTCATATATTCAAGAACGATGGCATTATTAACTAGGTTAGTCTCCGGGGTAAAGGCTTTAACTCCCAAAGCTGACAAAGACACCAGAAGGAAAGGATAGAGGAAGAGGAGGAGGGAGAGAAAGGAGAAGGAGGAGACAGGAGGGAAAAGGAGGAGAGAAAATGATGCATGAAAGGAGGATGCAGGGAGAAAGGAACAATGAGAGGAGATAGGGAACAGCGAGCTGGATAGTGGCTTATGTCTCTTATGAAAATACCAGCAAACACTGAAAATTTTAAATCATGAATAATCAAACAGAGCTTGTCTTAGTCATACAAATCTAGTATAACTTTTTAAAAACTACTTTATAATGTATAGCAACAGGCGCTGTGGCTCACACCTGCAATCCTAGCACTTTAGGAGGTGAGGCGGGTGGATAACTTGAAGTCAGGAGTTCAAAACCAGCCTGGCCAACATGGTGAAACCCCATCTCTACTAAAAATACACGAATTAGCCAGGTATGGTGGCACGTGCCTATAATCCCAGCTACCCAGGAGGCTGAGGCAGGAGAATCACTGGAACCTGGGAAGTGGAGGCAGCAGTGAGGGCCGAGATCATGCCACCACACTCCAGCCTGGGTGACAGAGTGACTCGGTCTTAAAAAAAAAAAAAAAAAAAAAAGTACAGCATATGCAAAAATAGCTCTTAGATACACATTAATTGTTAAATACATGCCAAAAGGAACTGAGTAAAATTCAGCATTAATTTTTAATTAATTTTCCCAAAAAAGGTGCAGATTTTCTGTCTTAACCTGGGGGAAAGGGTAAACATACTTATTAGTTTTATAGTCACTGGGGGGGGGGAAACGACAATGTCCCATTGTCACCATCTCTATTTAACCTAGCTCTAGAAATTCCAGCAGATAACTATTCAAGAAAAAAAAAAGTACAAAAATTGTGAAGAAAAAAATAGAAGTGTCAGTATTTCAAGATGACGTCATTACAGCCCCAGAAAATTCAAGAAAATTAACCAGAGAATGACTTGCTCAAAATTGAGGGTATAAAATAATCCTCAAAAATCAATAACCTTTGCTTACACTAGTGCCAGACAGCACAAAGAAAAAAAACCCAGGAAAAAAAATGCTATTTGAAATAGTAATACAAAACATTAAATATCTGCATATTCATTTCACTTAAGACACACATGACTTAGGGAAAGTTATAAAACTCTGTTAAGAGAAATAAGGAAAACCTGAATAGTGTGATGCTTTCTGCTCCAAGGGTAAATTTCTAACTTGCTCTGAGAGAAAGAGGAGGCAGAAGGAGAACTGAGAATTACAGGGAACATGGGATGAGCCCATGGGCTTAAAAGGTGCAGTTAAGAACATAATGCTCATTCAGGTGGTAGAGATGCAAACATGTCCAACGTAGACTCATAAATTAATCCAATATCATTAAGGTCTATTGGAACACTTTCTAGAATGAGACAAGCACACAGCAAAATTTACTCAGAGGAATAAGGGATAACAGAGACTTCTTTTTTAAAAAGTGAGGGTGGGTCTGTCCTACTGGATTGCAAATTATAAAGCTGCAGTTATGGAACGTACGTGGAGCTGTATTAAAAGCAAGCATCCCTGGGCCGGTATATATTCCAGAAACAAAATTCAACCAATTAAAGGAATGTAATAAATGACATATCAGGAGTAATGCAAAAGTGGAAAAGACAACTACTGTTAAATGCCAACTTAAATAAAAAATAATTTATTGCACTTTAGGTCCTGGTGACACAAAATAACTTTAAACCAAGCAACAATTTATGCATTAAAACTACTTAATTTGTATTAAAAGTGAAAAATTTCCAGTTTACCTATAGAACAAACTTCTACATGTACCCCTAGCCTAAAATAAAAGTTTAACAAAAGTGAAAATGAGATAGCATTGTTACTACTGAAGAGATAAAAAAGAGCAATGCCTTGAGGAATAACTAGTAATATCAAAATAAGACAAACATAATTGATGAAAGTTTTACTACCCAAAGTAGCACATGTAAAGAACTGATATAAATATATACAAAAAGCCCAGATGCTATTGATTAAGTGGGCCAGAGAAGAATGGTCCACTTAGCCCAAAGGAAGTCTAAACAAGAAAAAAATAGAGAAATGCATTATTCCTAGCCATTAAAGAAAAACAAGCCAAAGCAACTTTAAACCACCACTGAACACATTAAACTAAAATAAGTACAAATAGTAAAATTCAATGTTGACACAGTTCTATGGGCGAAAAAAATGTGAGGTGCTAATGGTAGATTTAGTGGAGGGTGGAGATGGCATCATGTCCCTTAAGCAGCAGCTAAATCTGACTTCTACATCCACGTGATGTCCTAGGAGGGAGCTGGGCTTCCGATGGGGGTGACACATGGCTGCTAGGAAACTAAGCCATAAGGCCCCCAGCCTTGGCAAACAGTGGCAGTCTCACTGCAGAGTTTGGCACAAAGACTGCAAAGAGTCTGGCACAAATGGAGACTAGCAAAACCACCAACTTTCAAATGGCCCACCAGGACTTGAGTGATGAGCTTCTTGCAGTGTCTATGTGGACTGAAGACCAGAGATCCTTCCCGAAAATTTCTGGTAACACCTTGTAGCTTTGTTACAACCTTAGGCATAAAAATCACCACCCCAAACACAGTTACCATATAACCCATGAATTACACTTCTAAAAGTATACACCAAAAAGAAATGAAAACATCCATCCACACAAAAACTTGTACACGAATGTTCACAGCAGCATTATTCCTAGTAGCCAAAAGAATCCATTTACTCATGAACGAGCAAATAAAGTAAAGCCCATCTACACAATTGAGTATTATCCAGCCATAAAAAGGAATGAAGTTCTGATACATGCTACAGCACGGCTGAGCCCTGCAAACCTTATACTAAGTGAAAGAAGCCAATCAAATAGGCAAATCCACAGAGACAGAAAGGAGATTGGTGGTTGCCTAGGGCTGAGAGAGTTGGAGGAAAAAGGAGAGTAACTGCTAACGGTACAGGGTTTCTTTTGGGGAAGAGGAAAATGTTCTAAAATTGATTGTGGAAATGAACAAGTAATGTGAATATACTAAGTTGCTGAACTACACACTTTAAACGGGTGAGCTGTATCGTATTTGGGTTATATCTCAACAAAGCTATTTTAAGCACGCATGCACACACACACACACACACACACAATCATTAATATGAACCTCCCTCCAACTCTCATACATGGAGGCTTGAAGCCAAATTCAACTTGATTTAGGAAAACAAGCTAATAGGCTGTCTCTTACAGCTCAGTCTTTCAAAACAAGTTTCTGCGTGTTAAACGTACTACAGTTTCTAAATGGAGACCCTAAGGAAAGCTCTGAGCCTCTCTTCTGCTACCTTGCTTGGTCTTGCGAGTCCTGCCTTTTCTTCTTTCTTTTCTTCCCTTTTAAAATCTGTTTCTCAATCAAAAACGTGCCCAGCATTGGCTCCTGTTTTCCCTCCCAACAATTCTGCTAAAAACGCACCCCTCAATTCAATTTCCAGACCTAGGGTGATGCTCTTAACAACAGAAAAGGTTTGAGAATCACAAGCTCTGTCTCTTTAATTCCAATATAACAGAAAGCCTTCTCTTATTCCCCGATGCCACTTTCATTTCAGATTTTCTAATTCAACTTTCAAATTTCCCACTGATTTTCCATTCTTGGCACTTCTTCCCCTTTCTCTTTGGCGCAGCCACTTCAAGGGCCAGCTTGTCATCTGTGCAGCCCAGACCTCCTGCCCACTGTTGCCTTGTATTTTGGTTGGCGATTCATTTTACCCTTTGCCAACCTCTTCTAACTTGGATGTCCCCCAGTTCCCTCCCTCGAGAAACCATTTGTAAATTTCACATTCTGGCTTTTCTTCCTAACGCTGGCCAATCACAGATGAAGGAAGGCCAGGTGGCAGCTCCCAGGTGGCCTGAGTGTCACTTGAATGCCCTCTGGCCTTGCCTCAACCTCTCTTTGTTGCTACAAGTGCAGCTGAAGGCACCTAGCCCAGGAACCCCCAGCTCAGCCCAGCAAATCCATAGAAAGCTTCCACTTCCACGATCTCGGCTGCACCTCTTGTCTACCCTAACAAAGGCAAAGAGGATAAAAACATAATGAGCACTGGTGAAAAAAATATCTGAAGATATGCAGATCTGTATATATCCCATATATGTCTTCACCTCGTTTGGATTCAAATTCTGGCTCTATCATTTACTAACTGGGTGACCTTTGGGGCAACATGCCCAAGTCTGAGCTTTCTCATTTATGAAAATGAAGATAACAACAGCACCTGCGGCTGGGCACGGTGGCTGACACCTGTAATCCCAGCACTTTGGGAGGCCAAGGCAGGTGGATCACGAGGTCAAGAGATCGAGACCATCCTGGCCAACATGGTGAAACCCCATCTCTATTAAAAATATAAAAATTAGCTGGGCGTGGTGGCACTTGCTTGTAGTCCCAGCTACTCGGGAGGCTGAGGCAGGAGAATCACTTGAACCCGGTGATAGTTGCAGAGGTTGCAGTGAGCCGAGATCGTGCCACTGCACTCCAGTCTGGCAACAGAGCAAGACTCCGTCTAAAATCATCATAATAATAATTCAAAAAAATAATAGCACTTGCTTATAGAAATATTTTGAGGATTAAATGAGATAGTTCAAGTGAAGGGCTTGAACTGTGGCCACTCTATCTGTCCATATAAAGCAAAATCATGGCTTACTCTTTACATGAAGGACAACATAAAAACCAGATGGAAAAAAATGCTATTCCTATCTGTGACCAGCTCTTTAAAAGGACAGAAATGGAGAACTCCTCCTCCCTTGTTGCTATGCAGCCTTCTGCAGGCAGAGCCCATCAGCTCTGAAATCCACTCCATGTGGTTATAACAGCTCTGCAGAGCTTGAAAAAACCTCTTTCACTCTGTTCCTCCCCCAGCGGGTTCAGGCCAATCTGTGTTTTCCCCAAGACAAAACTGCAATCCCTGCAAGACATAGCTTTGCAGAAACCTTTGCCCGTCTGGGGGGCTTGCAAAGCCAGGCATGCTTGTCAGGCTGGAACACAACTTGCCTCTCTGTGAGTTCTGTTAGCATGGCTTCTGCTGGCAGCTGCTGCTGCGGGACTGCAGGTGGTGGTGCAATCGATACCATGTCATCAGTGAGTTCAAGGTCAGGTGAATCTGCATACCACAGAAGACAATGATTTTAATGTTGCTAGGTTGATTCCCCTGTCCTGCCCTTTTACTGTAGGGGAAGTAAATCTCAGAGAAACACTCAAGCCTTGCCCTTTTATGTGACAAGCCAACATCCCCTCTGGCTAGATCATAAGCCTTCTGTCTAAATGTGGCCCTCTTGTCTTACCTGTAGTTCACAGGTCTCCACCTATTTTAGTACAGCAGGTGCTCTGTGCCTCTGGGGCTGTTCCTTGGGTCTATGAACTTGGACAAAACCTAAGTGGTTTCCCACAGTGATGTGTGTGTGTGTGTGTGTGTGTGTGTGTGTGTGTGTGTGTATGCATCTGTGCATTCAGCAGACATTTATTAAGCACCACTGTAGGTCAGACACTGTGCTGGGTGACAGAAACATAAAGACAAATTATACAGTCCTTCGAGGAGCTCACAGTTCTAGGAAGTGAGGGTGGGAGCAAGTAACTCACAATCCCAAGAGGGGAGGATGTGCGCAGACAAAGCCATCTAAAGAGATCACCCACTAAGAGCACCCTGACAAGCACCCAGTGGTTCCCAAAGCAAATGGTACCTTAACAAGGCTGGAAAAGTGAGCAAGAGTGAACCGAACAGAACCACATGCAAAGGGGGGTAGTGGTGTGTGTGTGTGTGTGTGTGTGTGTCTGTGTGCCTGCGTGGCACTCCACCACAGATTATTCATCACAGTGCCTTTCTAAAAACCCTACATTAAATATCTTACATCTTGAAATTTATTGTGTTCCATCCCATTGGGCAGAAGGTCAGAAAGAACATTTCTGTGAGTCATACCTCACTGGATTTCTACATCTTGTTAAGCGTTCACTTTTTCTGAAGTATCAGAGACAGACTTCTCAGCTCCCCACCCAGTGTTCCAAAAGTGGTGGGGGGGCATTCCACCCAGGTGGAAACACCTCCTCCTCCTCGGGTTCAGGCCTCACCAAGAAGGCTCCAGGGAGACTCCTCTGGAGAAGCAGGCTGACTTAGCTCTATTCTTAACTGACACAGCTCTGCTACTACTGAGTAACAACCTCCTTGCATAGATACTGAAGTGTTACTGCCTTTGGCCTGATCAAGCACTGACCCTGAGTTGCTAGAACTTCAGTCTGGGGCTCAGCCCTCTAGGCTCCAGTTTACTGGTTTGATTCATTCATTCACTCAATCACTTAATTGTTGAACTCCCAACTGTGCCTAATACTCTTACCAGAGCTATAGAACCAAACAAAACGCACAAAGTCTACATTCTAATAAAAGAGACATAAAACAGACATTAGTAAACAAACAAGAGATGTTCAAGTAGGAATAGGTTTTATGAAAAAGCAAAGATAAGACAGGGTAACGTGTTTCAGTGTGATGTTGGGAGAGGTCATTTTTAATAGGGTGCACATTTTTTGTGCCCTTCTAAGGGGACATCTGAGCTGAGATCTGAATGACGAGCAGGAGCTGGGAGGGTGGGGGCGATGAGCTTGGAAGAAGGAACTGCAAGGTTCTGAAAGAATGGTGAGCTCGAGAATTCCAGGGATAGCAGCTGGAGTGTAGCAGCTAGGAAGAGAGGTGAAAGAGGCCAGGACAGGTAGGTGCCAGTAGACTACTGTTTGGAGTTCAGATTTTAAGTACAATGGGAATCCTTTGAAGAGTTTTAAGCAAAATGGTGACATGATCTGACCTTTGTTGTTTAAAGACTGCTGCATCAAAACTGCTCTGGATTCTGGGCGTCTAGCATCTACTAGTTCCTCCTCTTCTTTGATAATCTCTTTGAATTTGACCTGTGGCTTATAAGCTTGAGGCTTCTCTAGTTCAACATCTGGCCCCAGCTGACCACAGAGAGAGAAGGAGGTGAGCTTCGCCAATGAGCACACACCCCCATTCATTCCTCTCGATGTCTTATTCCCTAATCAGCATGGCCTGTGCACTCATTAGCCAAGTCCCTGATTACAGAGTAAACTTGTCTTTCAACAAAACTGCAGATTCTTGTTCCCTTCAAAGCTGCCTTGGCAGTTTGCCAATTTCAGCACAGTAATAGATTTCCTGAGAAGCATTCAAACTTGCCGTCTCTCTCATGGGCTGTCGCCCAGACCAGTTGTGTGGGGTTTCCAGGTTTTAAAAGATCATGTGTGTGATCTACAGCCAAGCTTCTCAAGCAGGGATGGGCACATGCGAGGGTTTACTGAAGGATACTAATGCGCCCAGGCCCACCCCAGATTTAATGAATCCCAACCTGGGGGGAGTTTGGTGGGGGGCAGGCGGGAGAGAGACTATATTTTTGTTTGTTTTAATTTTTGAGATGGAGTCTCAGTCTCACTCTGTCACCCAGGCTGAAGTACAGTGGCACAATCACAGTTCACTGCAGCCTTGATCTCCTGGGCTCAAGTGATCCTCCTCCCTCAGCCTTCTGAGCAGCTGGGACCATAGGTGTGCACCACCATGTCTAGCTAATTTTTTTTTTTTTTTTTGAGAGAGAGAGAGATGAGGGTCTTGCTATATTGCCCAGAATGGTGTCAAACTCCTGGGCTCAAGTGATCCTCCTGCCTCTGCCTCCTAAGGTGCTGGGATTACAGGCATGAGCCGCTGCACCTGGCCTTTTTTTTTTTTAAAGAGACAGGATCTCACTCTGTCACCTGACTGGAGTACACTGGCATGATTATAGCTTACTATAACCTCGAACTCCTGGGCTCAAACGATCCTCCCACCTCAGATTTCCAAAGCCCTGGGATTATAGACATGAGCCGCTATGCCTCGCCAGAAACATATTTTTTAAAAAGTTCATTAGTCAAACCTGATATGCACTTTTGTTTAACAGCCATTAAACAGAGAAGAAACAGGCTATATTTACAAGCTCACCACTGCAAATTCTTTTCTAGAACAAGGCTAAGTAAAAATTGAATAAATATGCATCCATATACTAGCAGCCACAGTATCAGAAGAGGCAAAACTACCTCCAGCTTCTACGAATCAGGGCCCCATAAGAAAGAAAAGAGGAGGTGAGGAATTGGGTGTTAGCAGCATACACAGCTCTGGCCCCCTCTGCTCAGAAAGTCATTGCAGAATGAGAAGCTCCCTCTTTTGCACACTCACTGCTTTAAACGTTCACAGCTCCGCAGCAGCAACCAGCAAACCCACACGCCCAGAGTTCTCAACACCACATTCCCTGAAGATACATATTCTGCAAGGCTTTCAATTCCCTTGGATATTCCCGTGTAAGTTTAAAATATTGCAGCCCTCCTTAATTAACAAAAAAAGTCTATAACACCAAATAATTAGAATTCCTCCACCATTCCTCACGCTGGAGTGTTTATGAAGATGACAGGCCCTCGCCTGGAAAATGCAGAACCAAAATAAACTGAGCAGCAATTAGGCTGCAGCCATTCCGTTTGGCAGGTGTTTATTGGGTACCTACTGGGTGCCAGTTTCTATGCAGTACTCTTTGCTGATGCCATTTCATTTAATCCTCCAACCCACTTCCCAAAGTGGCTATTATCATTATCTTTTACAAATGAGGAAGTTAGGAGCCCAAGGGGCAGTTAAAGGGCTTCCCCAAGGCATAGCATTAGTGCCAGGATAGACAGCTGAACCCAGGCTTGAGTCTAAAGTGGGTGCTCTTTCTCTCAGTCTCTTAGAATCGCATATTGTCAGGCATTGTCACATACGTGATTCTAAGAGAGCGAGAGAAAGAGCACTATGGGACTTAAAGATGAATTGGCCTTGCATCCCTGCCCTCAAGCTGCTCACAGAAGAGCCACGAGCAAGGGAAAGGTTATATAAGTAAAGTGTATGACTGAATGTGATCAGTGCTGCATAATGAAAGATATGAGCTCTGGAATCAGGGAGGTGGGGCAAAGTAAGTCCAATTCAGGGCAAATTCAAGGCTTCACAAGCCAGATGACATCTGATATAGTTTAGGTGTTTGTCCCCTGTAAATCTCATGTTGAAATGTAATTTTCGATGTTGGAGGTGGGGCCTGGTGGGAGGTGTTTTGGTCATGGCAGAGGATCACTCATGAATGCTTGGTGCCCTCCATATGGTAATGAGTGAATTCTAGCTCTGAGTGCAGGAGACAGCTGGTTGTTTAAAGAGCCTGGCACCTTCTCCCCCTCTCTCTCTTGCTCCTACTCTTTCCATGTGAGATGCTGGCGCACTTTCCCTTCCTCCATGATAGAAGGCTTCTTGAGGCCCTCACCAGAAGCAGATGCTGGAGCCATGCTTGTACAGCCTGCAGAACCAAGAGCCAATCAAACCTCTTTTCCTTATAAATTACCCCACCTCAGGTATCCCTTTATAGTAACACAAAAACAGATTTTTTAAAATCTGTTTTAAAAATACAGCATCTTAGGACTTCCCAGAAGGAAGTAGGATTTGACCAGTGGAGAAGATAGGAAAGGTTATTCTAGATAAAGGATATAAAATTAGCTAGGAGGGGAGAATGAGGAAAATGGTCAGGGAATGGGGACTAATCTGACTCGAAGGGAGCATGCATATGAGACCAAATGGTGGAGAGCCTTTGAATGCCATGCTCGGAAGCGGAGACCACAGTCTTTAGGCAAAGGACACTATAGCAGGCTGCTGGGCAAAGGAATAAGATGATAAGACAGGGCCTTTGAGAAGATAACTATAATTAGGCCACTTTAAACTGCTGATAGTTCCTCTCACCAATGAGCCTTCACTCGTGTCTTTCTCTCTTCCTCCTTTCAATGTCCTAACAACTCCTATGCAACCTCTAAGACTTGTCTTGGACATCACCTCCTCCAGGAAGTATCCCCTGTTCTCCCAAGATTGGGTCAGATGCCCCTCCTAGGTGCTTCTTCAGCATCTGGGTTTGACCCTACAGTACTTAATACTCTACATTAAAATTTCCACTTACCTCCTGCTTTCCATCCTACTAGATGGAAGCTCTTTGAAGGTAGGGACTATGGTTATTCATCTTTAATTTCCCCAAATCCCTGATTTTGGGGGTACCCTAATAGCCATTCAATAACTATTTGATGGATTAACATGAACAAGCATCAGAAAAGCCCCAAACAGACACTACAGCCACAGCCATCCAAGTCTGAAGTACAGGCACAAGTTGATTCATTTGCTCTTTCACTCTTCCAACAAATGTTTCTTGTGACCCTATTTGAGACCCTGCACTGGGCTTTGGGTTTGGTCACTACAAGGTGGCTACCTTCAAAGCAGCCCCTACTCGTGTTCCTGGTCACACACTGGAAGCTGGAGCACCAAGTCCGGAGAAAGCCCTGTTTCTCAAACTGGAAACAGCCTGGAGGTAAGTAGAGGCATGGTAGGAAATGAGGGAAGCTGCAGCAACTAGTAAGGTGAATCTCTCCAAAGCACTGATTTTACTTATTAGATTTTGCAGTATGAGAAACATGGATATAATATAGACTGTGGTGCATAATGTGCACAGTTTTAAGATAAAAAATGAGACTTGAAAGAAATTTTTGACATGCAGTCAGCAACTATCTCAGGCTATGCCTACTGACTTCTTCAGTCTGAGATCCTTCTCTGTTCTTGGGCTCCTGAACAGAGACAGGAGCCTCTGTAACAGAAAGTCCTGGCTGTCTTCCCTCTCACTTAGTATTAGAACACTCCAATATTAGCTAGGTATGTGGCCCCTGGAATTATAGTTCCTGGTCTCCCTTGTACAGCCATATGGCTAGGTTTTGTTCAATTAAGGCAGGCAGGAGGTTACTCCCAGGAAGTGTCCTTAAAAGGAAGAGGGCCAGACTCAGTGGCTCACACATGTTATCCTAGTGTTTTGGGAGGCCAAAATGGGAGGATCTCTTGAGGCTAGGAGTTTGAGACCAACCTGTGCAACATAATGAGACCCTGCTTCTACAACCAAAAAAAAAAAAAAAAAAAAAAGCCAGGCATGAGGCATGTGCCTGTAGTCCTAGCTAGTTGGAAGGCTGAGGCAGGAGGATGGCGTGAGCACAGGAGTTCACTGCACTGTACTCAAGTCTAGGTAACACAGCAAGGTCCTGAAGAAAGAAAAGAAAAGGAGAAAGAAAGAAAGAAAGAAAGAAAGAAAGAGAGGCCGGGCGCGGTGGCTCAAGCCTGTAATCCCAGCACTTTGGGAGGCCGAGGCGGGCGGATCACGAGGTCAGGAGATCGAGACCATCCTGGCTAACACAGTGAAACCCCATCTCTACTAAAAATACAAAAAATTAGCCGGACGTGTTGGCAGGCGCCTGTAGTCCCAGCTACTCGGGAGGCTGAGGCAGGAGAATGGCATGAACCCGGGAGGCGGAGCTTGCAGTGAGCCGAGATCGCGCCATTGCACTCCCGCCTGGGAGACAGAGCAAGACTCCGTCTCAAAAAAAAAAAAAAAAAAAAAAGAAAGAAAGAAAGAGAGAGAGAGAGAGAGGGAGGGAGGGAGGGAGGGAGGGAAGGAAGGAAGGAAGGAGAGACAGAAAGAAAGAGAAAAGAGAAGAGAGCAGAGAAGAGAAGAGAAGAGGAAAGAAAGAGACAGAGAAAGAGAAAGGGAAAGAAAGAAAACAAAGAAAGGAAGGAAGAAAGAGGCACCGAAAGGAAAGTAGAGACGATGCATAAAGTTTAAGAAGCCACTTTGGCTCATTCTGAGGCAACACCCAGAACAACAGAGCAACAGGCTAAAAGGAGTCTGCATCTCTGGGATGCCCAACTCCAGCCTTTTTACTCAGAGAATAAAACCTTCTATGCTTAAGCCACTGTCTGCTTACTTTCATGAAACTGTTCATGAGGTTCTGATAAAGAAACCAAGGGCTCAGAGACTCGCAGAATGTACACAACCCAGGATGGACCTCAGAAACCTGGCTCTGTTCCTGCCTGCAGAGTCCATGCCAGATCTGCACCTACCTGGCAAATTCCTTGATAGGGCTGACAGATTTTGCTGTGAGTCAACATGTGAAACCAGTTGGAGAGATGTTTTTTCTCTTAGCAGGAGGGAAGGAGACTCCTTCTAGGGAGAGACCTTAGAGAAAACCTCCACTGTTGGGTAAAGGCTCTGATGAGCTCATTAGGCTAGAAGTTGTTTTCTTCAAAGCCTGAATGAGACTTCTAAGAAGGAATAAAGCTGTTCTGAGTAACTGAGCATCAACAATTGCAGATAGGAATAGGAAGATCTGGAATGAAGAGAATGAGGAGAGCGAGAAGGGATGATTAAGATAGAAGAATGCTATGCCCTACATGATTACTCCAAGTGACCCCTTAATCTTCATAAAGTTGCTGGGCGCGGTGGCTCACGCTTGTAATCCCAGCACTTTGGGAGGCCAAGGCGGGCGGATCACGAGGTCAGGAGATCGAGACCACGGTCAAACCCCGTCTCTACTAAAAATACAAAAAATTAGCCGGGCGTGGTGGCGGGCACCTGTAGTCCCAGCTACTCAGAGAGGCTGAAGCAGGAGAATGGCGTGAACCCGGGAGGCAGAGCTTGCAGTGAGCCGAGATTGTGCCACTGCACTCCAGCCTGGGCGACAGAGGGAGACTCCGTCTCAAAAAAAAAAAAAAAAAAAAAAAAAATCTTCATAAAGTTTACCAATGTTGCAAAATGCTTAGCATGATTGCATGACTTCGAGAACCAATGAAGTGGCTAAGTTTACCATCAAGGATGACATGGGGGAAGAATTCAAGAGGGCACACCCAGAAGCAGGTGCTAGAGACAAGGGAAGATGCTGGGCTGGGATCAAAAATCTGAGAATGTTTAAAAAAAAAAAAAAAAAGGTTATGAGACGGGCCTTTGGCTTCCCTGGGCCATAAAAAGTTGAGGGGCAGTAATGGTAGTGGTGTTCAAAAAGATTTCACTATGAATGCAAGAAACTTAGCCAGGTGCAGTGGCATGCATGTAGTCCCAGCTACTCACGAGGCTGAGGCAGGAGGATCCCTTGAGCCTAGGAGTTTGAAACCAGCCTGGGCAACATAGCAAAACTTAGTCTCTTAAAAACAAAAACGCAAGAAACTTATGGAAACACCTAACAAATCACTAAATCACACTGTAGCAGTACTCTGCCCATTCACCAACACTGCCCACTTCCTCCTACAGCCAGAATCCTGAGTGGAAGCAGAACACTAGCATTAAAAGTTTCTCTCAAGGACACAGAATAACCAAAACAAAGTCAAAGAAGAAAACAAAACAAAGAAGAACAAAGTCAGAGAACTCTAACTTCCTGGATTTTAAAACTTACTACAGGCCCGAGCACAGTGGCTCATTCCTATAATCCCAGTATTTTCGGAGGCCAAGGCAGATGGATTGGCAGGCGGATTGCTTGAACTCAAGAGTTCAAGACCAGCCTTGGCAACATGGTGAAACCCCCATCTCTACCAAAAAACAAATACACACAAAAATATTAGCTGTGTGAGGTGGCATGTGCCTGTAGTCCCAGCTACTCTGGAGGGTGAGGAGGGAGAGGTGAAGGCTGCAGTAAGCCATGATCACACCACTGCACTTCTGCTTGGGCAAAAGAGTGAGACCCTGTCTGAAAAAAAAAGCCAAAACCAAACAAACAAAAACTTACTCTAAAGCTACAATACACTATACTACAGTGTGGCAGTGGCATAAAGATGGACATATAGATCAACGTAATAGAACTGACAGTCCAAAAGTAAACCCTTACATTTATGGTCAATTGATTTTCAACAAGAACACCAAGACAATTCAATGAGAAAAGAATAGTCTTTTCAATGAATGGTGCTGTGACAACTGATACCCACATGTAAAACAATGAAATTGGACCCTACCTCACACCATATACAAAAATCAGTTTAAAATGCATCATAAACCTAAATGTAAGAGCTAAAACTGCAAAACTCTTAGAAGAAAACATAGGAGTAAATTCTCATGACCTTGGATTAGGCAACAGTTTCTTAGATATGACACCAAAAGTACAAGCAACAAAAGAAAAATAACAGATAAATTGAACTTCATAAAATTTAAAACATTTTGCCTTCGAGTGCATTATCAAGAAAGTAAAACCCACAGAATGGAAGAAAGTATTTGAAAACCAAATTGTCTGATAAGAGGCTTGTATCTAGAATATATAAAGAGCTCTTACAATTAAGCAATGAAAAGACAAATAATCCAATTTTTTTAATGGCCAAAGGATTTGAATAGACATTTCTCCAAAGAAGATATAAAAACAGTCATTATGCATACGAAAAGATGTTCCACATCATTAGCCATTAGGGAAATACAAATCAAAACCAAAATGAGCTACACTTCACATCTACTAAGATGGCTGAAATAAAAAAGACAGACAATAACAAGTGTTGACAAGGATGTGGAGAAATTAGAATCCTCATACATTGCTGGCAAGATTCTAAAATGGTGTAGCCTCTTTGCAAAACAGTTTGGTAGTTCCTCAAATGGTTCAACATAGTTATTATATGATCCAGCAATTCCATTCCTGGGTATATACCTAAGAGAACCAAAAACGTATGTCCGCACAACAATTTGTACATGAACTTTCATCACAGCATTATTCACAAAAGCCAGAAAGTGGAAAAAATCCACATGTTCATCACCTGATAAATAAACGAGATGACACGTTATATTCATAGTATTCAGCAATAAAAAGGGAAAAAGTACTGATATTTGTTAAAATAAAGATAAACCTGGAAAACATCATGCTATGTAAAAGAAGCTACACATAAAAGGCCACATACTATATGATTCCATAAATATAAAATGTCCAGAATGGGCCAATCCACAGAGACAGAAGGTAGATTGCGTAGGACTGGGAGGAAGGAGCAATGGGACTGACCACTAATAGATAACGGGGTTTGTTTGGGGGTGATAAAATATTTTAAAATTAGATCGTGGTGATAGTTGTACAACTCTGCACATACACTAAAAACCACTGAATTGTACAGTTTAAACAGGTGAATTTAATGATATACAAATTATATATCAATAAAGTCATGTAAGAAATAAAAACCAACCAACAAGCAAACCCTCCAAGTGGGGCCCACTTCAGCCCAGAGCCAACGAAGTCCTGGGGTCCATTATTGTACCCTCTTTCAACATTTACTTTTTCTACCTTCCCGGGGACATTTTTAAAACTATTTGTTGATGTTCCTACAACATTAAAAAAAATAATAAGCTCAGTATCTTCATTACTCCCAGGGCTAGGGAGCAATAAAGTATACTCATGAAAATTACAATAGCATGGAGGCCAGAGTTATGATTCTGGAGTGCCATATTTTAGCTGAGAAGAGTTCATTATGATATATATTTTCAAAGCAGTGCTGAGAATGCTAATCAACATTCACTAAGTTTAATCTTCTCACTCTTTTATAAATAAGGAACATCACTCACCAGTACATAAAAGAGTATCGACCAACAGGAAGGGGTACAGGAGCAGTACAACAATAGAAGATAAAGGCACTGTCAATACAGCATCATTCCAGATGATTCGACAGTGATAGACCTGCAGCCGCAGGTGTGTCCTGGCTCAGAAATGACATAGGTATGTCCCAGCAGGTGCCACACTAGGTGTTGACTGGGTGACTCTGTAACACTCCTTGCTAGTACTTAGTATTTCTCTGTAATTACAGTGAATTGAAACTAATTTGTTTTTGATAATTTTTTTCAAAACTTTGTGACACCCTTAGAGAGATAATTGGAGCTGCTCTGGAGCATCAAATGCTACACAGAAACTTTGGTGCCATGGAAACTACTGACAGGAGAAAAATATGAAAATGTATACCCTTGTGAAACTTCCCAACGTGCTAAAATCAGCAGTTCCCTTTGAAGAGCCGAGTGTAATACTTGCCAATCGATTTGTTTTAGGATCCAAACGGCTTTGCTCAAACTGCTATCGCCCCACTGGGCAAAAAAAGCTTTGGCACTTAAAAAATGATTAAAAACTCCCGGCTATTTATAATGATGGAGAAATGTCACAGGGAATTAAATGTTTTGTCATTGGAAAAATGTGGCTGTCTGGAAAAGGCTGCAGATACATGCAGGGAATTAATGACAGGGTGGCTGCAAACACTCAATGCCCTACTCCAAGGAGCTCAAAAGACAAGATTTGTGTTGGTTTGTTTTGGGTGTTCTTTTTCTTTTTCTTTTTTAACTGCAGAGTTTTTCACCTTCTCATTCACCAGAACTCCAGGATGGTATGAAACAAGCAAGCCAGACTTCCAGGACGGTACACTTGCTCACTGCAGGGTGTCACCATTACTTTTCCTCTGCACTCTCAAAATAAAGCCATCCTCTATCAGCCCACAGATTTTCCCTAATGCTGATCTAGAAACAAAAATGGAACCTACTATATACTGCCCAGGCAGAGAAAGCGGTGAAGATAAAACACAAATGGGAACACTGTTCTCGGGATCTGGTGTTTGGGATTCTGCCACGTGTCCAGATAACCAGGGTAGCTATGGCAAACTCAACTGGCAACCAGTAATTCACCAAGGGCCTTACCAACCTCTCCTTCTCCTATGTGGAACTTCTATACCAACCAAGCAAATCACCCCTATGTCCCTCTTCAAACTCTAGGTTGAAACTTTCCATCTGCCCAATGGTCACTCTCTCTGCTGGATGTGCTTTTTTGATAGAAATCTTTCCACTGTTTCATTAGTATGTGTGTGCTCATGTTCTGTTTCCTACTTGTTAATCACAACATGCCTTATTATAGAACAAAACAGACTGACATTCTCATCTCCATACATTGTAGACTGCCTTTCCCACCCCTCACCTCTTTCTCTACTGGCTGCTGCTTCTCCAAATTTTCAAGCAGCACTCTTATATGTCTTTGCATGTCAAGTGCGGGTCAATCAACTTAGTTATGAAAAGAAAATAAGAAAAAAGTTAGCCATATTTTTCTTATTATACTTTAAGTTCTAGGGTACATGTGCACAACATGCAGGTTTGTTACATAGGTATACGTGTGCCAGGTTGGTTTCCTGCACCCATCAACTCATCATTTACATTAGGTATTTCTCCTAACACTATCCCTCCCCCAACCCCCCAACCCCCAAACAGGCCCCAGTGTGTGATGTTCCCCTCCTTGTGTCCATGTGTTCTCACTGTTCAACTCCCACTTATGAGTGAGAACATGCGGTG
This sequence comes from Symphalangus syndactylus, assembly GCF_028878055.3. Lineage (NCBI taxonomy): Eukaryota > Metazoa > Chordata > Mammalia > Primates > Hylobatidae > Symphalangus > Symphalangus syndactylus. Next base: position 22,841,544 of record NC_072428.2, read on the forward strand.
TTTGGTTTTCTGCCCTTGTGATATTTTGCTGAGAATGATGGTTTCCAGCTTCATCCATGTCCCTGCAAAGGACATGAACTTATCCTTTTTTATGGCTGCATAGTATTCCATAGTGTATATGTGCCCATTTTCTTTATCCAGTCTATTATTGATGGACATTTGGGTTGGTTCCAAGTCTTTGCTATTGTGAACAGTGTCACAATAAACATATGTGTGCATGTGTCTTTATAGTAGTATGATTTATAAACCTTTGGGTATATACCCAGAAATAGGATTGCTGGGTCAAATGGCATTTCTAGTTCTAGACCCTTGAGGAATTACCACACTGTCTTCCACAATGGTTGAACTAGTTTACACTCCCACCAACAGTGTAAAAGCATTCCTATTTCTCCACATCCTCTCCAGCGTCTGTTATTTCCTGACTTTATGATGATCGCCATTCTAACTGGCGTGAGACGGTATCTCATTGTGGTTTTGATTTGCATTTCTCTGATGACCAGTAATGATGAGAATTTTTTCATATGTCTGTTGGCTGCATAAATGTCTTTTTTTGAAAAGAGTCTGTTCATATCCTTTGCCCACTTTTTGATGGGGTTGTTTTTATCTTGTAAACTTGTTTAAGTTCTTTGTAGATTCTGGATATTAGCCCCTTTGTCAGACGGATAGATTGCAAAAATTTTCTCCCATTCTGTAGGTTGCCTATTCACTCTGATGATACTTTCTTTTGCTGTGCAGAAGTTCTTTAGTTTAATTAGATGACATTTATTTGGAGAAGCAGCAGCTGGTAGAGAAAGAGGTGAGGGGTGGGAAAAGCAGTCTACAATGTATGGAGATGAGAATGTCAGTCTGTTTTGTTCTATAATAATGCATGTTGTGATTAACAAGTAGGCTTTTGTTTTTTGGCTTTGTTGCCATTGCTTTTGGTGTTTTAGTCATGAAGTCCTTGTCCGTGCCTATGTCCTGAATGGTATTGCCTAGGCTTTCTTCTAGGGTTTTTATGGCCTTATATTTAAGTCTTTAATCCATCTTGAGTTAATTTTTGTGGAAGGTGTAAGGAAGGGATCTAGCTTCAGCTTTCTACATATGGCTAGCCAGTTTTCCCAGCACAATCTATTAAATAGGGAATCCTTTCTCCATTGCCTGTTTTTGTCAGGTTTGTCAAAGATCAGATGGTTGTAGATGTGTGGTGTTATTTCTGAGGCCTCTGTTCTGTTCCATTAGTTAACCATATTTTTCAATGCACACTTGTACAAAAGCATAAACAGTTCCTATTTTCTTCATATTGGCATATAAATTCATGATCCACCCACTCAATGAATAACGAAGTTAAGCCCCTGCCCATAAGGCCAAGAGAGGAAGCAGGCAGATCTACAGGAGGCTGTAAAACTATGTGATAAGTGTTCCAACTGGGTCATGCATGCAGGATGAGAACCCTCGGTGGGGCCCCTGAGCAAGGCTCTGGGGTCAGAGACTATTTCCCACAAGAGGTGATGGTGAAGGAAGACAAGAAGGTCCCCTGGGGCAGGGCACGGTGGCTCATACCTGTAATCCCACCACTTTAGGAGGCCAAGGCAGGTGGATCACTTGAGATCAGGAGTTTGAGAGTAGCCTGGCCAACATGGTGAACCCCGTCTCCACTAAAAATACAAAAATAGCAAGGCATGGTGGCGTGCGCCTACAATCCCCAGCTACTCGGGAGGCTGAGGCAGGAGAATCACTTGAGCCTGGGAGGCAGAGGTTGCAGTGAGCCGAGATCGTGCCACTGCACTCCAGCCTGGGTGGCAGAGTGAGACTCTGTCTCAAAAAAAAAAAAAAAAAAAAAAAAAAAAGAAGGTCCCATGCGAGTTGGATGTGGAGTGGAAGAAGGATGTTTCAGCAGAGAGAACCCCTGGACAAAGGGCCAGAGCTCCGAGACCCAAGGCATGTTCTTAGATTCCTTAGATTTGTACGAAGTTCAATCTAGCTGGATCAGACTTGGGGTTCGGAGAAGATGCAGGGCTAAAAAAAAAAAAATCTGAATGGAAATTCCATACAGCTGAGTCAATCACGAGGAGGTGGGGGAAGACACAGGGTGATCAAGAAAGAGCTAGTAAGCCTTGCTAAGAGGTCTGGACTTGATCCTGGAACCATGGAGAGCCCTCAAAGACTTTTAAGCAGGAAAATGATTTGAGCAGATAAGGATCTAGAAACACCACACTGGCTGCAGTATGGAGAGGGAATTTAAGGAGACATGGCAGGCACAGGGACATAGGAATGCTAACTTATTTGAGCAGGCAAATAAATATTAATGTTACTCAGAGAAAAAAATACAGAGGCCCCAGCTAGCTTGTACAAATGCGTGCAGGCCCGCGCGCGGGCGCACACACACACACACAGCTCTGCAGGCATTTGGGCCTATGATGCGTGACTGTTGCCTTATCTGCATTCTCCACTAGGATATAAGTGAGAGACTCAAGTCTTACTCATCTTTCTATCTTAGGGGCTCAGTGCAGGACCTGACACAGAGCAACCAAGGGACAAGTGTTTACTGATTGATTGAATGAATGCTTGAGTCCCTGAATGAATGGATGGAAGTTATAAATGAACAAATGACACAGAACGAGGACTTTGGGAAGTATTCATGAAAAAAATTATGATCTTTAGAACCAGGCTGGATTTCATTTAAATCACAGATCTAGCTTTTACTGACTGTGTGATACTGAACATGTTACTTAACCACTTTAAGATTGTTGCCTCACTTGTGAAAAGGAGATAATAATATCTGCTCACAGTATTATCATAGGATCAAATGAGATAATGTGTGTTAGCTATCAATTAAGGGTCTGGCACACAGGGTAAGCACTAAACAAACATCTCTCTGCCCCTTTCCATTTTATATGGCCCCTGCCCACCTGGCACCAGCAGGGTGCTCCAGAAATACAGCACGAGAGAAAAACTATGGAAACAGAGATTCTAGAACTGCACCTAAGGCAAAGTGGAAAACAACTTTTTAAAAATTCCTTGCTAATAATGGGCAGAATTGGCCAATCCTCATTCCAGCAGCTACTGAGCCACTAAATAGCAGGAGTTTAAAATAATTGTTCAGACAGCAAAGAAGTTAAAGCATGTAGGAAAGACATCATAGAGAGTAAGTTAAAATGACACAAAGCAGTCTCTCCTAATCACACTCAGCTGAGTAGAAAGAGGTTTAGATTATCTGTGATCCACAACTATCAGCCAGAAAAATAATCCTTTATTTCAAGCCACTTTTTCAGTAGTGTCCTTGGGATTCACCTCAACAACAGAAAGTCATATTTATTTTTCCTTGGTACAAGAGCATGTGGGTATGGGCTTGGTCTCTCACCCAAGAGGTTGGTATTTATTATTAATTTTTATTATTCTGGACGGTTTCAACTGGTGGTCGTCATAACTAATGTGTCTTTCAACACTACTTTTTTTTTTCAATTCATTTACACTGGCTTGCAAAAGAGACTAACAAAACTAAATAAAATTGAAATAAAAAAGGAAGAACAGTTAAGAGAAGGAAAGCAGATGAGTCAACAATAAGGATGACTATGCTTCCTGGGATTGAGTGTGAAAAAAAGAAGGCAAGGACATTCACGTGCTAAGTGATGTGTATATGGTACTGCATGTAGCTCTCACAGTAACCCAGATGAGGCAAATATCATATTTACGCAAGTAGAAAGACCATTAAGGAAGAAAAATCTGGCTGAACATGGTGGCTCATGCAGGTAGTCCCAGTACTTTGGGAGGCTGAGGTGGGAGGATTACTTGAGCCCGGGAGTTCGAGACCAGCCTGGCCAACATGGTGAAACCCCATCTCTACAAAAAATAGAAAAAGAATTAGCCAGGCATGGTGGCACACACCTGTAGTCCTGGCTACTCGGGAGGCAGGGGTGGGAGGAATCACTTAACTTGAAGCTGCAGTAAACTGTGATTGTGCCATTGCACTCTAGCCTGAGCAACAGAGGGAGACCGTACCAAAAAAAAGAGAGAGAAAGCTGCCGTTGAACAATGGCAAAACACTTTGATTTCAGAGATGTTAAAATACAAAAAAAAAATGTGCAGCTAAGAACAAGGAAAGATGATATCATTTCCAATTTATATGTAAGGAAACCGGAAAACAGGGAAGTTAAGAAATTTGCTGAAAGTCACCGGTCCATGAGTGGAACAATCAAGTTTTGAACCCAAACAATTTGGCAGCAAAGAGCTCCAGCCCCTAATCATTGAATATGCTGTTTCCCTAGTGCCAAGCTTCCTGGCAGTGACAGTAAAGATGGACATAGGTTGACAATACAAGACAGACACAGGTTGAATTACACAATTCTCATTATTTGGGAAAGAAACACACTAGCTACTCAAGGAACCTAAACTTTTATTTGCATAAAACTCAAAAGAAAAATTTTTTTACAGATATTGCATAATAGGTATGGTGCAGATGATTTTGTTGAAACCTTCAAAAACATTTAGAAGGTTAATATATAAAAACAGCCTAATGAAGACCATTTTCCATGGCTAAGTTCATGCAGTCCAAGAATGTAACCTTTTCATGGTCTACCCATGATGAAGACTCATGGATGAAAGTAAACATATCCAGAGAAGTAGGGAATATGCTCCTTAAATTATCTTCCCTACATAGCATTGTTCTCCATCTACTTTTTACTGGAAACTGGTTCATTAGACAGCTCGGGGTACTACTCTCCAGCAAAGAACTCTGCTGATCAATAAACTCTGTCCATATAGTGATGGATTAAAAATTGGCTAGATACTAAATGATTCACACTCTCTTTGGAAGTCAGCATATACCTTCCTCTCCTCCAGAAAGAATCTCCACAATTTTGGCTACAGCATGGGAGAGGCCTAGCATTCACAAATCAGCAACAGACACTTTCTTCAGCACTGTGTTCTGATGAGGCATATAGCCCTGGGGTTGACTGCCTAAGTCCTAAAACCAGCTCTAATCCTCACTAGCTGGGTGATCCTAGACAAGCTGACATCTCTTGATGCCTCAATTTCTACATCTGCAAAATAAGGAGCATAATGATATACACCTCCCAGGGCTGCTGTAAAAACATAATGAGCCAAACCACATAAAAGACTCAGCATGTCTGGCACATGGTGAGCACTCTATAAATGCTGGCTGATTTTATTATTTAGGTAGTTTTTTTAACCAGATAATTAATTTAGCAATAGTAACATGCAGGTCCTTTGGGAGAAAAGGCTGCACAGGTGTGAATCACTTTGCTATTCAGGCATGAAGAAGAATGAAATGCCTGGGGACAAATGACAATGACAAGGTACAGCCAACACCTGCAAGATCCCAGTTCAGTGATCCTTAATGCTTCCATGCTGAGGGAGGCAGTCTGGCATGTGGGGAGAACCAAACTTCAGAGTGAGGCATTTTCTCTAATCCCAGCTCAGCACTCACCTGTGGTGCAGGCTGGTTAACCTCTGTGTCCCCGGTTTATAAAATGAGGATGAGAGCAGCTACCATGTGGTGCTGCTGTAACAGCTGAGAGTGAGATGGGTCAAGTACCTGGTACATGGTAGATGCACAATACATGATAGAAACAATTATGCCAGCCTATCAAATTGTACTTAAGTATCATTTTTCCTTTGTATTGAAAGGGTGGTCTATAAAAATATTTTTTCTTTGTTATGAAGAAAAAAAAAAGAAGTCCATTTCTTATGAAAACATAAAGTAGAACTGGCTAGTCTTTAGGGAAAGTGAATTATATATCTAAATCAACCCCCCAATTCAATTTTAATGCTTTTTACCTATTTTCAAATACCTCAGCAAAACAATTTTACTGCAGAAAAATTAGAAAATATAGATAAATAAAAAGAACAAAATGAGTCGATCATAATCCCATCATGCAGAGATAACCATATATGGCATTTTGGTGTCTGCCTCCCAGAAGGTTTTGCTCAGCTTATAAACATGTGTATGTAAATCCATTTTTTAATAATCCCACACAGCAAAGACCAGGAACTTCATTTCCCTCAGGATCATCTCTGCCTGCACTAGTCTTTGCAAGGAACAAAATGCAAATACTTAAGAGGGATTTTTCTTTATGTATTTATTTAGCAGAAGGGAATTATTTTTAATTAAACATACTATCCCAAGGCCAACAACCTCTCCACTATGCATAAATCTCCCTGTGACCAACAACATGTAACCAAGTACCAGGAAGACAAACACACATGCATTCACAATAGATACTCAAGCCAAATATAACCCATGGACATATACTCAGGCAAGCTAAAGACACCATTGAACATGGCAGCACTCACACATCGCTCTGTGATCTTAAGCCAATAAATGGCTCTGCTACACCAGGAACCTATGAATTCACTCACGCCCATATGGGTCCCACCAAAGAGAATTGTTCCATCCACATGCCCCTCCTCACACCAGGCAGCAGACTTGGGCTGCAGTATTGCATAGGGATGGATTCTTGAGTTCTCCAAAATCAGGGATGTGTATGCTCGCCCACCTCTCCTGGCCCCCACCACACCTCAATCTCATGCTCCCCTCTCCCATCCAGAGGTAATACTGAAAAGCCAATTTTCTACTTCCATTCCAGTGAAGCCAAGGTCTCTCCCAGAGGCCAGCAAGCATTAGGGATTGTCATTTGCTGTGTTTGAGAGATACAGGTGGCCCTGTCGAAGGCAGCCATGGACAGTGAATGTTCATACATTTTAATCACTTTCTTTGAAAGAACTTGCTTCCATGAAGAGTAGGGAGTGTGGGGAGAGCGTTAAAGATATGCTGTGGGTTGCTAGAAGAGAAGACATAAAGATTTAAGGAGCAAGTGGGATGAAGGCTATTTCTACAAGCCAAACAAGGGACAGGACTGATGGTGGTTCAGACGGAGGCCATGAATCAGAATTAGTTTTCCATATCCTCCAGGAAACTGGCTTTTCAACTCCTCACTCCTTTTATAGTGACAAAATGTAACATGTTATCCTGCTAATAGGACACCGTGGCACCAAACAAACCCTCCTGGGCTGAGCATCATAAGGCAGGACTTAAGTGAGACAATGCACAACAAAGTGGCCAAAGGCAGTGTGACATTAGATGGCAGATAGGGCGAGTAATGGATCCACATGTGCAATCATTTCCAAAGTAGTGACACGAACTGCCCTTCAGAAAGACCTGCCCAGAACTGCCCTCCCCAAAATGCACACCTGAAGATGGAGGAAGCAGACCTCTGAAGGGTGATCTCAGAGTACAGATCAAAATAAATACAGTGTGACAACCATCCAACAAGGTTAAAACAGCAGCGTCTGGGCTAAATGGGTAAAGCCCAGAATTCTTCCACACGATTATCAATTCAAGCTGCTATAGAGTTGAAATAAACTCTCCACTAACATCCAAACATCCAAATTTATAAATACAGTCCATCAACAAAGCCCATCTCATAGCAGCTGGCAATGGCAATCAAAACTGGGAGATTTAGGATTATAAAAAGCAGTGTAAGTAATAAACATGTTATTTAAAAGTTTGAAACTCCCCATCTTGCCACGGCTACCATCCCAGGTGGCACTTTCAAATGCCACTGTTTCTCAAATTCTAAGTCTTGTGCTCTTAAGTTTAACATTGTTCCTTCTATGCTTTCCCTAAATCTACACAGAGCTTCCCAGGGGGGACACAAGCTATCAGCCCAGGGGTCACCTTGAGCCCTCAACCTGACCACAGCAGCAGAATGACACCTGCCACTTGCTCAGCACAATCACTAGTGAAAAACACACCTGGGTAGGGGCCACTTGCCCTTTCCTTCTCAGATCACCCTCTTTTCCCATTCCTGTACCCTGAATACTATTGGTCCTACAGAGAGAACCATCAAGCCACCAACCAGCAGTTCTTCTCAGGTCCTGCTCTGTGTAACGCACCATCTGTAAGACAGGCCAGCTTTGACACAGCTCCCCTCAAATACTTCATCTCCCTACTCTTCTACCTCACCAAGCTGAGCCTGCCCATCATTGCAGGTTTCACCTAAAGTCCATGAGATTCCTTCCTAATTAGGATTCTTTTCTATTTAATCTAGAGCTGCCTTCTATCTCCTATGACTTGAAGCTATCCAGTCACCCAAACGTATGTGTTTACCTACAGTCCTACTCCTAATATTTGCAGAACCTGGGGCAAGAGTACAAATGGTGGCCCACATGCCATAAATGTAAATATTTTAGTTATACATCAAAACAAATTATTAAAGCATGTCCTATCCTATCTTGATATTGATTTGTTCATGATGGTAGTCCAGATTCAAACACAGAATTCTCACTCTGACCCCTGGCCCAGTGCTGGCCCCACCTTCTTTGCCAGCGCCATCCCACACCACAAGGGGTCTCTCACTAATGGAAACGCTGGGCTGCATATGCAAGTCCTTCTTTCCCAGCCTCCTCAAATAGCCGCTTCTCTGTCATCCCTCGGGCCTCAAAGCGTGCACACTGGCATCATAGTCTGCTCTTGGGATGAGAGAAAGAAGCCCACACAGGCCATGGAAGCAGACGGGACATGGGACTCAGGGTCCTGGGTATCCAGAGCATCACATACGTTCTGGACTGTAGAAGAGAGAGTGTGGACTCTGTGTGGGCCTGGCCCCTTGGTCCTGCGTATCTCCTGCCCCATGGAGACATACAAACCAAGAGGGCCAGAATGGGACCCTATTGCCAAGGCCTAAGGATGGTACCACTCAGCTTCATGGGCATATCCAATTCCTCTTTCAAAACCTAGATCAAAATACATCACCACCTCCAGGAAGTCTTCCCTGACCATTCCCTGATCCCACAACAGCCAATCCAGTGGGCTCAATGAATGCTTCTTAAATGAATGCTGTGGAAACACCAGGATGAGCATAGATTCCCTGTAATCCACACTGAACCTATATTTATCAGTCTTTTCTCCCAATAAAGACTTAGATACTTGTGGGCCGTGACCACATTGACTGAAATGCCACGAACTCCTGGGTTCCTCACCTCGGATGTGGGAGTCGAGGTTCACAGCTGAGAAGCCTGTCAAATTAGGCCTCTTCCTGGCTGAGAGGTCCAGATGCTTGGGTAACAGGATGTTAAAGGCCACATTTGCTGTGGTCTCAGGGTTGTTGAGGCTGCACAGGGCAAAACCATTCAACATATGCCAGGACTTCTCCTATCTTGGACCACATCCCCAGGACTTGCTGAGAAACTGAGTTGCCAGCTCTGCTACCTTGAGCCCACCACACACTTCAAGCTCTTTAAGAGAGGGGAAGAATTCACTGCAAAGTCCAAGACATTTCTTCAGAGGGAGGTCAGTGTGCTGCCTATTTCAACACTCCCCCAAACCCCTCTTCTGGACAGGGGACTACCCTGAAAAATGAAAAGCTTCCACAATGGGGACCTCAGGAAACCCTCAAAAGGACCCCATAACCAGCCGGTAACTGTGCATCTGCCACCCTGAAGGTCGCGGTATCAAACTACAATGTCCAGATTCTCATCCGTGATCCTTGACCTTCTCTCCCTGACTCTCCCAACCCCATCTCAGCCCTGCAGTAACTAAGGGAAGGAGAAGGGGAGCAAAATGTGGAGATGAAATCTACTGTGCATCTCTCTTCCCTGTTGCCTGTTCCCAGGCCTGAGCTGAGGATGGGGAGAAGGTTTAGATTGGACAAGTGTGTTAAATTGGATTTTGATATTACATTGAACTGACATTTGTAATACATGGGGAAAGAGACTTATTGGTTTATTATCAGAGAAGTAGTTAGAAAAGCTAAAGGACTGAAAAAGAAAGACATAAGAAAGAGCAGGCTGGGTGCAATGGCTCACACCTGTAGTCCCAGCACTTTGGGAGGCTTGGGCAGGAGGATAGCTTGAGCCCAAGAGTTCAAGACCAACCTGGGCAACATGGTGAAACCCTGTCTCTACAAAAAAATATGAAAATTGACCAGGGGTGGTGGCTCATGCCTGTGGTCCCAGCTACTAGCGAGGCTGAGGTGGGAGGATCACCTCAGTGTGGAAGGTCAAGGTTGCAGTGAGCCATGATCATGCCATTATACTCCAGACTAGGTGATAAGAGTGAGACCCTGTCTCACAAAAACAAAAAACAACAAGAGCAAAATTGCACCCTACTTGTGCCTACCAAGTCCAGCTTGTTCAATAAGCCAATCATACTTCCATTAACTCACAGGTATAAATTACCTTGGCAGCTAAAGGCACACATGACCGTTATGACATTCCCATGATGCCCGCCTCCAACACAGCATCAGCTGCCCTAGGGGGAAAAATTAATTAGGTCATCAACTGGAGTTTTGGAAGACTGAGAAAGTCATTTTGTTCCCTGCTTAAATTATAAGTCACCCATTAAACTGGCTTTAGTTTCTCCTCTTTTCATTTTAAATCCACATATATCATGAGGCCTATAAGCCAGGTAAAGAAGAGTCCCCTCGGCTGTAATTGAATGCCATTATCTTTCCTGTAATTCACTGATCTTCCACTTTTCTAAGAGATGTCCTCTTCATCACAACCATCACTCACACATCAGACCACAGGGGAGCTGCTGAATACTTCCTCCCTGGGTAATTTAAGACATGCTAGTATTTCAGCTGAACATGTATGTGAGGAAGAAACATTTTTGCTCCCTAAAAGCTGTTCGGAAAACCTGGTTGAAATTTTTTGCCTATTTCCAACATAAATCTAGCAGAATGAACTCTAAAAAAAAATATAGATAAGTACTTCAATTATTTAGCATGGAATTAACCAATAGCCTTGTGACCTCTGTGATCTTCTAGAAGCTTCTGTGTATTTAGGAAAAAAATGTCTCTCAGAAGGCCCATGTTTTCAAATAATTTTTCTGGCTGCCTCAAAACTATGTGGAAACACTATACCCAGGAAATCATTCAGATACAGTATTTTTCTGTGATTCCAATGGAACCAAACCTAACTGGAATTCTACTGTGGAGTTAACTCAAATAATCAAACGCCATAAACCAAACAAGAAACTAACACCAAAAGGTATATATATGATTGCTTTAATCCCCACCTGAAGCCTTGTTGATCTACACCAGCCCCCAGGAATCTTGTCTCCCCCTGACTTTCTAAAGCTTTAATGTCCAAAAGTATTTTCTGCCATAATGGAAATATTTTATACCTGCACTGTCCAATAAGGTAGCCATTAGCCACAGGTGGCTAGTGCAACTGAGACACTGAATTCTTTAAGTTTAAATAATCATAATATATGACTGTGGCTACCATTCTGGACAGCACAGTTCTAAAGCATTTGTTATTGCTGGCAATACAAATACTTCAAGAGAGAACTGTCTTGAAGAATGGGTCTCATAGCTAACCAAGCTTTCTGGCAAACTAAGAAGCAATCACTAAACCTTTGTTTTGCCAAATGGTTTTTTTTTTTGTTTGTTTGTTTTTTGAGACAGAGTTTCACTCTGTCGCCCAGGCTGGAGTGCAGTGGCGCAATCTCAGCTCACTGCAAACTCCGCCTCCCGGGTTCACGTCATTCTCCTGCCTCAGCCTCCCGAGTAGCTGGGACTACAGGTGCCTGCCACCACGCCTGGCTATTTTTTTGTATTTTTAGTAGAGACGGGGTTTCACCATGTTATCCAGGATGGTCTCGATCTCCTGACCTCGTGATCCGCCCGCCTCGGCCTTCCAAAGTGCTGGGATTACAGGCGTGAGCCACCGCGCCCAGCCACCAAATGGTTTTTTAAAACTTATTTTGAAGCAGCAATTCCTTTTCATCTTATTTCTCCTTTGTTTTCAAAAGACATCTCTTCTATGACAATGACACTGCTTTAGACATTAGGATGGATGCCTCTCTAAAATGATTTAAGAAAAAAAATACAATACACCCATATACCTTTTAACAGCATCCACTGAGCATAATTTAATCTTCCCTGAAGGCCTCAGGGTCACTGTTATAAACACAGGCTATCAGACTCAGAAGAAAATGCATCAATTACTATAATGCACCTTAATGCAATGAAGCCCTCAGGGTCACTGAGCTCAGTGGGACTGTTTAGACCTACCCCAGGCACAGAATTTTATAGCTTTCTGTCACATCTGTTGCCTAGCTATTAATGTCAAGCTCTATTACTGTCAGGGTGTCTGCCTATATTTACTTACTACTTACCTTGTTTTCAAAAGGTGCTTGCCTGTGTCTATGGATGCTTCTTTTCCCCTCTCATTTGTTGCCTCTGATTTGCTAATTTGGGGGTGCTAGAACTGGAGTTACAAATGTTTGTAAAGTAAGAATAGGGTATAAATAAGGATGTAAAGGGTTATCAGTAAATTCTGGTTTTAATGCTGGGACCTCTTGAAATTCATCAGCTCAGAGTCTCCTCCGCTTACTTCTTGGTTCCAGGCAGAGAGCTTGCATAACAGCTGTTTACAGATGGGTCAGGTCTTTTAGTTCTCTGCTGAAAGGGATCGCATGCTTGCCCTTAATTGTGATTTAACTTTTTGCTCAGTATTACTTGTTTCCCCAAATAGCATATAAACATTTTGGCAACAGAGGAGTTAAAAACCTGGGGGAGTGAAGGGGGAAATAATACGCTTATTCTTATTTGTATTCCCTCCAATACTTTGCCTGGCATTATTCACCTGGAAGGGTGTAACTGGATATTGAATGAACTAACCATGTGTTTTACTTTGGGGTTTATGTTCACAGAGCTCAGGCATAATTAAAAAATGATTTTCACAGTTAAACATTACTCAAAGCAGAAACTGCAGATGCTTGACAATGATTAGGTATTGATATTTCTTAGCTATTTTAATCTGATTTGTTAGGAATGGTTAAAACTTAATTCCCATAGCTACATTCAGTTATATTCGTGATATGATCAGATGCCTATCACCCCGACAACTCTTGCTTTTTGAGCCCAGAAAGGTGACCCAGAAAGATTTTAGAATCTTAAATAAACAGAAATGAACCAGTGAAATTCCAGAAATGAACCCAGCACTCCAAGAAAATCTCCCCAGGATCCTCAAGCATGAGACAACAATCACACCTCTGGTCCTAGATAGCACAGTCCTATCAATGCAGCCTAGGAGTGAATCCTCTTTTATAAGCAGCCGCATCATACTGTTGATTCATATTTGAACTTATAATCAACTTGAGGCATCCCCCACCCCAGTCTTACTTTGCTAATTATTACCCTCCATTCCCTACCCTAGTCAGTCATCCCAAGATCTGGAGGAAGCCAAAATGAAAACTCTCTGGAAAAATTCAGACAGACCCATCCCTGCAGATGTTCTTTTCACAAATATGACTCCATGAAATCTCAAATTTTCACAGTTCTGTAATTCACTGACACTCTCAGTGTCTTGTTTTCTTCATCCATCCTGCAACATTTGCAGGGATCCAGCTTTGGCCTGAAAGAGCAGTGCTCTCCTATGTCAGTCACTCAGAGAATGCACATGGCTTCCCAGGAAATAATCAGTTTCATCCAAAGAATCTTAAAAGTGCAAGTCTGGCTGGAAAGATTCCTTCTTAAGCATAAGCATGAGTCAATTCTGTCCATGTCTGAGTCACCAAAATGGGCAGGAGGGAGTGTGTCCGCAGGAAGGAAAGCTCTCTCTTCATCAAGAAATTAAACAGAGCCACTGGTCCCACAACCTGCATCCCACTCGCCCCAGCCTCCAGGTCCTTGCAAAGCAGCCTCCAGGTCCTTGCAAACAGGAAGATCCACAAAGTGCCAGGGGACACACAGGGGTGAGGGACCCTCAGAGAAACACTTGACAGGCTGAATTATGGAGCAGGAGGCAAAACCAACTCACCAACAGCCAATCATTAGAAGGTTTCTAGTGTGGCAAAAAGGTATTAGGTTGGTGTAAAAGTGATTGCAGTTTCTGCCTATATACACATACATACATACATACACACATACATACATACATACATACATATTTATTTGAGATGGAGTCTCACTCTGTCACACAGGCTAGCGTGCAGTGGTGCGATCTTGGCTCACTGCAAGCTCTGCCTCCCGGGTTCACGCCATTCTCCTGGCTCAGCCTCCCCAGTAGCTGGGACTACAGCTACCCGCCACTACACCTGGCTAATTTTTTTTTGTATTTTTAGTAGAGACAGGGTTTCACCGTGTTAGCCAGGATGGTCTCGATCTCCTGACCTCATGATCCACCTGCCTCGGCCTCCCAAAGTGCTGGGATTACAGGTGTGAGCCACCATGCCCGGCCTCTGCCATTACTTTTAATGGCAATTACTTTTGCACCAACCTAAAGAACACCCTTCTATTTTGCATGGGGACAGCTATGATAGGCAGCTTCCTTCTGCTACTTCATCCAGCTTTCACCTACCTCCTGGATATGAGAAGGGCAGGAGAATGAAGGGATTATAGACATGTGAGAGCTGGGCAAATGAAGATGGTTTGGGGTGGGGGGAGGGGGTTCTTTAATTCTTTGAACTAAAAGGCATCTTCTCCTCTACTGGGATTTTGTATTTATGAGTAGCATAGCACAAAGGGGAAAATCATCAGTTTTTGGAGTGAGGCACACCCAGATCTAAATTTCAGCTCTGTGATCTTGGCTAAATTACTTGACTTCTTGGCCTCAGTTTCTTCAGCTGATATTGCGAGAGAGTTTGAGGGGACTATACGTAAGCACTCAAGAAATGACAGCTAATTGGTCTTAAACTCTAGAGGAGTCCCAGCAAGGCCTAACGGAGTGGAAGGAAACCAGGCTGGCTGTTCAAGGGGGAGAAAGGTCCTTGCTTTTGAGGTTTTTTCCAGACTGTCTAATGCATTTCCGTAAGTTGGAATAAGTTCTGGAGAGAAGCTCAGTCTGCTTCTGTTGAAACATAGCTTACAAGTAAAGAAAGGAGGTTGAGGGAGTTGTCACAAGTGAGACACTTCTGTTTTCTGTCTTTCAGACAAGATCAGAACAACCCTTCAGCTACAAAGCAAACAAATTAACTCAGAGTGGAGAGTGAGTAAAATTTAATGACATTTACACAGGATGATAAATTTGCGCCAGTGTGTGCAATAAATAGAAATAATGTAGGGAGAAATGCCCATATGTTAGAGAAACTTCAGGAAAAGTAAACACTTTTTTATGTGCACATGGATATTTCTAAACAGTTCCAGGTTGGTTGTTTATGTTGTCCCTTTGTAAAATTGTTGAGATTCGGGCCCATGACACTTTATGCCTTCCTGAAGCAATATCCACCTTCAACTCTACAAAATCTATTTGTGCACGGTTCTCACCTGCCCCTCTAGGACAATAAATTCACCCAGGAAAAATTCACATCTTCTTCCTTTCTGAATCCTCAGCATTGCACATAGTAGGTCCTTATACAGGTAACTGCTGAAGGGACAGAGGAAAGAACATCTAATAGATTATCTACAAACCTGAGGGTCTGTGTTTGTGTGTGTTTGAAACAATATTGTGTTTTATCACTACCAACAGAAGCGGCCTTCAAGGGGTGGAGGGTACACTGAGCTCAAGGGATGTGTGGGCTGTGAAGAGAAATGGAAAGTAGGGGGCTAGAAGGAAAGGGAGGGGGTCTGGGGGCCAGGCTCAAGGGCACCTCAGATTTTCTCATGGGCGTGGCCAGCCGGGATGAAAGAATCAGGGAAAGCCACAGCTACACCATCAGTAAGATTGAGAAAGTCCTGAAAATCTAGCTGCCCATCACAGTTGAAGTCCAGTTTCTTCATTCTGCAGTCAAGGGCACCAGAGCCCTTCTGGTTCTTTGTGAAGGCAACCAGTACAGTGTTCATGAAGTTTAGGAACCCCATCTTGGAGAGTTTGCAGCTGTTATGGTCCCGTCCAGTATACCTCTCTGGAAAACGGCACAGGGTTGTGATGCACCACCATGCAATCTCTGTGCAGCCGGAGATTTTTGCAGTGTTGGAGTTGAGCAAAGAACTGTATGCTGTGACTCCAGAGCAGTTTTCTTTGTTGCTTTTGTTGTTGTTTAAGAGATAGGGTCTCACTCTGCCACTCAGGATGGAGTGCAGTGACACAGTTGTAGCTCACTGCAGCCCCGGATTCCCAGGCTCAAGTGATTCTCTCACCTCAGCCTCCTGAGTAGCTGGGACTACAGGTGTGCACCACCATGTCCAGCTAATGTTTTTTATATTTTTGTAATGATAGGGTCTTGCCATGTTGCCCAGGCTGGTCTCAAATTCCTGGGCTCAAGCAATCCTCCCACCGCAGCCTCCCAAAGTGCTGGGATTGCAGGTGTGGGCCACTGTGCACAACCCAGTTTTCTACAGATACATCTTTGATTGCACCTAAATGGAAAGCCCAACTCGCCCATTTTCATCCCAAGTGGCTGTGTATTAAGGGATTTTCTTACATTTGCCCTTGATCATCTTCAAGATAAAGAAGTATCTGAGGTTATAACTAAATGAGGTGTTCAGTTATGCTTGAGTGTTATCAGACTGAACAACCTCTGAAATTTTCATCTAAGGAAAAGCTACAAGCATACCATAAAGCCAAGCCACCAAAAAGCCACTGAAGCAGCTCTGCAAATAGCTATTTACTTAAGACAAACAGTGATGGATAGCTAACAGGTTGGCTGGAAGGCTGATTTCATCTACTTTGTCACCTGCATGTGCCTTCTGTGGGAATCTGAGTCCGGGAGTTAAAAATCGGTGAGCTGGTCAAATAGGTAGGGCTTATTTTCAACCCTGTCTTATTTTTGCTCAAAACTGCTGCCTTCTTTTTCTTCCAGATCTAGGACTTCATCTGACATGTCACATGGTCATCTAGTTACCCTAGGCTAGGCACAGGCAGCGTCCCACAAAGCATCTGATGTGTCTGCTTTTGGTGGGAGGAAGATGCAACCGTAAGGTCAGAAAGGACCATCAGGAGGTGGTATTTCAAAAGCACCCACTGAAAGGCACATTGTCAGACTCATTGGCAGACATGTGCCAGGGCAATACAGGGCTTGACAGCATTAATGACTAATTACCAACAGAAAGTCACAGAAGAATGGTGGCTTCTGGATTTCCTTGAAAGGAACTGAGAGGTCTGGGGTAGGGAATAGGTGTCTCTTCTTTGGCAGCCTGCTCCAGACTCAGATGACCTCAATAGTCTCATTGACTTGGCTCTGACTTGCCTCCTTCTCCAGGCAAGTCTCAGTTAATGAATGAGAATCTTCCTCTGCTATTTGACGCCATCACTCAATCCACCATAATAGACACTAAAATGTAAGTTCCAAAGAAGAAAAAGTGTGAGAGATCAGGATCCATTTTGCAGAAACAATCTCTAGAGATCACACACAGGAAAAAAAAATATTGAAGAGCAAATTTTCCAAAAAGTTTCTGGGCTTTAAGACCATTACAAAATAATAATACATTTTCATTATTGACATTTAAGGGAAAAACTGAAACGTAGAAGGAAGAAAAACATATCCACAGTCCCAACACCCAAAGACAATCACTGTTAACTTTTTATTCCAATTTAAGATCAAACTTGATTTCCACTTTTTCAATAGAAACAAAAGTTCATTGACCCTGTAAACCCAGAGGATGTATTCTTTGATACTGAACATTTACAGCGCTAAGTGTGCAGAGAGGTGGGTAACAATCATCAAACCAAAGTGAGTCACTGAGGGGGAAACGATGGAGACCAGCCAAAATTCTGGGAGCCAAGTTGCTTCTTTTGAAATGGTTTTCAAAGGTTGTCTGTGTTCATACTTTCAGATTACCTGAACATAACCTGGCTGCTACTGAGGAGGTATTTCACAAATGCAGTACTTGGAAACCTCTGAAGGTTTTATCTTTCCTCTGAGTAGCCATTTCCTGAAGTTCACAAAAAAGAGACAAGCAGAGGTCACAGAAAAGCACTTTCCGGCATGCCAGCATTCCCACACTGAGGAAGAACACTGGGAATATCATAACCAAAAGACCTCGAGCTGTCCCTCGAGTGTAGCAGTACAAGCAATAGCTGAATCAACCTATTCTCATCACAGACCTGCAGCCTCCTCTACTGCAAAATATTCCAAACTGTGGCTCTATCTAGTACCAATCTGACATAAAAAATATCTTCAAGGCCACAGAGATGCCAAAAACCACATCTCATGTCAACTCTATAGAGAAGACTAAATGTCTTGCCACTGCAGCAAGGAGATATATTTTAAGAGATAAACACACACAGTATTGAGAATAAGGCTCACTCGTGGGAAGGACATACACCTCTGGTATTCATGTTTCTGAGTATTATTATGGCTGCAGCACAAAGAACATATATCCACTAGTGGAGTTTTAAGTTCATAAATACCTCCAAAGCAACTTTCCTCAAATGTAAATACCTAATGCATGTGGGGCTTAAAACCTAGATGATGGGTTAATAGGTGCAGCAAATCACCATGGCACATGTATACCCACATAACAAACCTGCATGTTCTGCATATCCCGGAATTTAAAGTAAAACTTAAAATTTTTAAAAAATAATAATTAAAAAAATAAGTTATTGAATGAAAGCAACTGCTAGAAGATGCTTTTGTCTTGCAATTATACTTCCGGTTTCCCACACTACATGGCGAGGTGAGGCCATGCTCTTCTCTGTCTCCACTCCTTTGCTCACGAGAACTCCTCTGTCTGGAATGCTCATTCTTTCCTCAAGTTCTCGCAGCATCTTCCACATACTTCTACTGCCTCACTTCACCCTTGCATTTATTCAACTACAGATTTATTGAGCCCCTAACATGTGCCAAGCATTAGTCTAGGTACTAAGGGTAGAATGACATAAACATAAAGTCTCTGATGTCTTAGAGTTTATATCTAGAGAAAGACACAGGCAATTAACATAAAATATAACATAATGCCAGGTAGTAATTAGTGCTATGAAGAAAAAGTAATGCAAAGAATGCTAAAATTGTGCGTGTGTGTGTGTGTGTGTGTGTGTCTGCATGCAAGTTCATGTGCATGTACACAATGAATAAAAACTGACTGGATAGGTGGATGGATGGATGCATGCATGCATGGGTAGATAGATGGCTGAGTGGAAGGATGGAAGGGTAGGTAGGTGGATGGGTGGGTGGGTGGATGGATGGATGGATGCATAGGCATCTTATATGTTACAAAGCTTTTTTAGAGAGTAAATCCTTAAGGAATATGAAATAGTTTTCATTCATTTATGAGTGTAAGTGCAGCTGTCACAACCTGTCTAAACCATCATTGCATCATTCTCATATAGGTAGGTCATTACTCACATCATCATCTTACTTATCTTCTTGCCCCTGCCCTACCAGACCCTTTGCTTTAGACCAAGAGGTGTACTTCAAGCGTTCAGGGTATGCTATGTTCATTCTCAACTCTGTGACTTTCCACCTGCAGCTCCTTCTGCCCTGAACACTCTCCTTTGTCCAGGCTGAATATCTTTTCCTTTAAGACTGACCTCAAGCTTCACTTTCTCCTTTCTTGACAAGACTGTGCTGCCACAAGAAGATCCCTGTGGTAAATCTCCATCATGGCACTTTTCGTACGATTATATGTCTTCTTCCTCAACTGTGGTAGACAGCCTCCAAAACAGTCCTCAAGGACACTCACTTCCTGGTACCAATGCTTGTGTAGAGTCCCTTCCCTATTGAAAGAGGGCTGAGCTGCAAGACCAATGAAATATAGCAGAAGTGATGGTGTCTGGCTTCTGAAGCTAAGTCATAAAAGGCATTGCAATTTTTGGCGTGATCACTTGGATCACTTGCTCAAAAGGAAAGCCAGCTACCACATTTCAGGACACTAGGGCAGCACCATGAAGACCCCCACGTGGAAAAGAAGCAATGTTCCAGTCATATGAGTGAGCCATCTTAGAAATGTATCCTCTAAAACTTAAATTAAAAAAAGAAAGAAAGAAAGAAAGAAATGTATCCTCCAGCACCAGTCAAGCCTTTAGATGTCTGCAGTCCTAGCCAACATTTGGGATGTAAACTCATGGCAGACCCTGAGCAGAACTACTTGGCCAAGCTGATCCTGAATTCCTGACGTGCAGAAACTGTGAGAGGTAAGAAATGTCCCTCATAATTTCAAGCCACTAAGTGTTAGGTAATTTGTTACAAAGGAAGAAATAACTAATACACCAACCACAGAGTTCTTTAAAGACAGGACTTTTGAAAAAAAAAAAAAAAAAATGCCGGGCATAGTGGCTCATGTCCGTAATCCCAGCAATTTGGGAGGCCAAGATGGGCGGATCACTTGAGGTCAGGAGTTCAAGGCCAGCCTGGCCAACATGGTGAAACCCCGTCTCTACAAAAAATACAAAAATTATCCAGGCACAGTAGCACACGCCTGTAATCCCAGCTACTCTGGAGGCTGAGGAAGGAGAATCGCTCGAGCCTGGGAGGCGGAGGCTGCAGTGAGCCGAGACTGCACCACTGCATTCCAGCCTGGGTGACAGAGCAAGGCTCTATCTCAAAAAAAAAAAAAAAAAAAAAAAAAGACAGGACTTTTGCCCTCCATGTCCACAATCCCTAATACCTACAGCAGTATCTGACACACTGCAAGAGCTTCAAAAATGTACAGTGAATCAACGAAAAAGAATTTTTTGGCTTATGAACTACAGAAATTTATTTCTCACAGTTCTGCAGGCCAGGAAGTCCAAGATCAAAGCACCAACAGATTCAGTGTCTATGAGGGCCCACTTCCTGGCTCATAGATGGCTGTCTTCCTGTTGTGTCCCCACATGGCAGAAGGGCTGAATGTTTTTTAAAAACTGACATTCATTGAGTCCTGTTTATGCCAGACATTTCCCTAAGCACTTTACATCTGTTATCTTATTCAATCCTATGAAACAGGCACTACTGTCCCCACACTGACAATGAGGGAACTGAAGCACAAAGAGATTCAATAACTTGCTCAAGGTCACACCGCAAGTAACAGAGCCAGACTTTGGACCCAAGAATTTGAGTCCAACATATCATTCTTAACCATTATGCAAAATTATTTTTCGACAAGCTACTTGGAGACAGAGGACCTAATTCATCTCTATTCACCTCGTGGGACACAATGCCCCAAAAATATGTGAATGAATGATCATGAACAGACATCACTTTCACACTTGATTACAAATCCTTTCAATAACCGACACAAATTATTTCATACAGTGTCTTGATATTAGCCAGCTTGTCTGTTTCTCCTGGATTCAAGTCAAATTCTAAATATAAATTGAATTTCATTCTTGAAAGGCACTGTGAAATTCCACTGAACAACTGCTGTTACCCAACTTCTCTCTGATTCTCTCCCACCTACTACTCCCACTGTTCTGCTGGCTTTGTCTCCTCTCCCAGCAGCCACCCCCACAACAGAGGTTTGGGATAAATTAGGGATATCAAAGAATGGTGCCCTCATCAGACTCAGTCCTTCTTGGGTTTGCTTCCTTACCATGGCCCTGCCCTTGGTCCCTCATCCAACTGAGAGCCACTGGGACCTGGGGGCCTGACTGTGCTGCGCTCTCCATTGTGGGAAGACACGGGGCCTCCTACTATTTCTGCATCCCTAGACTTCACTCCTGGCAGGATCAAGAGTGACTCATTCTTCCTCCATTTACTGTAGACCTGCTCTGTGCCAGGTAGTGTGTGAGGAACATGCCTCCAGAAGTTTAAGGCCAAGGAGAGGAGCAGAAGAGAGTACAGAGAGCTATAAAGCAGTGGATATGTGGTGTAAGGAAGACAGCAACTGCACGAAGACCCTCCAATAAGGAACACCTGAACCGGGGGCCACCCATCTTCATCCCTGAACTCAAATACTGGTTGGTCTTACTTGGAGCAGCCCTAGTTGTTGAGAATTTCTCTCTTTTTTGCAGAGTAGTGTATTCATTAGTGAAATATATAACTTGACAGGCTTAATTAGTACATATTCTTTATACGCTTTCATTTCATTTCAATAGCTGCTAAAAGCAAGGACAGTTCATCTTTAATGAATTAATTAGAGCTAATACATCCACACGGCAAAACATTCAAACAATGCAAATAGACACACAATGAAAAGTAAGTCTCTCCTCCCATCTTCCCCCAGATCTCAAGTTCCTTTCCAGAAGCAATTGCTGATACCAATTACCAGTGCCTCTTTCCAGAAATATCACATGCTTTATGAATGGACAGATTTTTACAAGTGAAAACACACAATGTACACTTTTCCTTTTCCACTTAATGACATATCTTAGAGTTCATTCTATAAGAGCATATCTATCTCTAGTCTTTTTAATAGCTGCATAGGATTTTATTATATGGATATAACAAAATTAATCAGTCTTCTATGTTCAATTGGATTGTTTCCAGTGATTTGAAGCAGTTCAATGTTCCCATAGCTACCAAAAAGAACAATGAATAAATAATATTCCACTCTATTGTGGCAGTTAATAGAGAAATAAATCATAGCTTTCAAAGAAAAACTGATACCATTTATTTTCCCTTCTTTTTGTTTGTTTTCTGAGATCATCATTCACATATAAGTTCAATAACCCCAGGTAGTGCAGATCTTGTCTAATTTCATATTTTACTGGAAACCCTATGAGTACAAAACTAAAAACTTAGGAGATTCCTTTCCAAGGTACCATGTGGTTATCACGGCAGAGACACGTCTCAAATACAGATGAGAAGACTGCAGACGTACAATGCCTTCGTAGAGCTCACTGGTGCCAGCTCCATTTCCTCATTTAAGAAATTGAGGAAATGAGTCCTATCATAAACCACTTTTTCTCCACCAAGATTAGAGATGTAATTTAAATGTGTCACGCAGGTTAATATTCTGGGCACCTCTTCAAGGGTCTGTGAATAAAGCTGTATTTCAATATATTTGTTTTCTTTTTCAATTCCATAAATAAAACTTTCATTCTGAGAAGGACCCAAGAGCTTCGCCAGACTGCCACAGGGGCTCATGGCACCAAAAAGGAGAAAACTATCTGGCTATTAGTGAGTTAAAATCTATTTGGGGCACCACAAAAAATCAAGTACTTTGAAAAAGTCTCCCTGAAAATCTCTAACCAAAAGCCCCACTCATTTGGGTTTAGGACCAGATTCACACCAGTAGTGTGAGTTGGAAGAGTGATAACAACTTGAGCTAAAGATGTGATTAAACCACCCCTTGGTGGGCACTGTGCCATGGCTGGAATAAATTCAAATCTGTCCTCTCTGGAGAAAGTCACTTTAAACACAGGGCTCTAACAATCCCCACAGATAAAGTTTTAAGGAAATAGGTTTATAACAAAAAAAAATCACTAAAAAGAAGAGTAAGTGGGCCAAGCATGGCGGCTCATGCCTGTAATCGCAGCACTGTGGGAGGCCAAGGCAGGAGGGTCCCTTCAGCTCAGGAGTTCAAGACTAGCCTGGGAAACATAACAAGACCCTGTCTCTTTAAAAAATAATAATAAGAGTAAACGAATCACTCTAAATGAAAGTCATCAGAAAACTGGAAATATTACAATGATCAGATATAGAATATAAAATAAGTTTAATATGCATAAAGGATTACATGAATTATGGAAAAGATAAGCAAATTAAGCAAATCATTTTGAAAAACTACAAAGAATTTCTGAAATATAAAATAAAATAATGAAAACAAAAAACAGATAAGTAGCATATATTAGACATAGCCAAGGACATAATTTATGGAACATAAGATGGACCTAAAGAAACTACCCAGAGTGCAGCACAGAGAGACAAAAGTTAAAATACACGAAAGAAGTGATATGGAGTCAGTGATATGGGGGACAGAGTGAAGTTTAACATACATCTAGCCAGATTTCCAGAAGGAAAAAAAATAAGGAAATTGGATAGAGGCAATATTCAAACAAATAAAGACTAACAATTTTTAAGTATTAAGGCATGAATTCTCAGATTAAAGAAGCATGATAAATGCCAAGCAGAATAAATAAAATCAGTATCTAGACATTAAAATTTTCAACATTTAGTGAAACTGAAGAAAGCAAAATCAAGAAGAGTATAAAAGCAGCCAGAGTGAAAAGACAGATCACTGACAAAGATTGAGTTGACTTTTCAGCATCAAAAATGGAAGGAAAAATACATCTTCAAAGAGTTGAGAGAAAATAACCGTCAGCTACCAATGACTTTCTTAACAGAATTGGAAAAAACTACTTTAAAGTTCATATGGAACCAAAAAAGAGCCTGCATTGCCAAGTCAATCCTAAGCCAAAAGAACAAAGCTGGAGGCATCACGCTACCTGACTTTAAACAATACTACAAGGCTACAGTAACCAAAACAGCATGGTACGGGTACCAAAACAGAGATATAGACCAATGGAACAGAACAGAACCCTCAGAAACGATGCCGCATATCTACAACTATCTGATCTTTGACAACTATCTGATCTTTGACAAAAACAAGAAATGGGGAAAGGATTCCCTATTTAATAAATGGTGCTGGGAAAACTGGCTAGCCATATGTAGAAAGCTGAAACTGGATCCCTTCCTTACACCTTATACAAAAATTAATTCAAGATGGATTAAAGACTTACATGTTAGACCTAAAACCATAAAAACCCTAGAAGAAAACCTAGGCAATACCATTCAGGACACAGGCATGGGGAAGGACTTCATGTCTAAAACACCAAAAGCAATGGCAACAAAAGCCAAAATTGACAAATAGGATCTAATTAAACTAAAGAGCTTCTGCACAGCAAAAGAAACCACCATCAGAGTGAACAGGCAACCTACAGAATGGGAGAAAATTTTTGCAACCTACTCATCTGACAAAGGGTTAATATCCAGAATCTACAAGGAACTCAAACAAATTTACAAGAAAAAAAACAAACAACCCCATCAACAAGTGGGCGAAGGATATGAACAGACACTTCTCAAAAGAAGACATTTATGCGCCAAAAAACACATGAAAAAATGCTCATCATCACTGGCCATCAGAGAAATGCAAATCAAAACCACAGTGAGATACCATCTCACACCAGTTAGAATGGCCATCATTAAAAAGTCAGGAAACAACAGGTGCTGGAGAGGATGTGGAGAAATAGGAACACTTTTACACTGTTGGTGGGACTGTAAACTAGTTCAACCATTGTGGAAGTCAGTGTGGCGATTCCTCAGGGATCTAGAACTAGAAATACCATTTGACCCAGCCATCCCATTACTGGGTACATACCCAAAGGACTATAAATCATGCTGCTATAAAGACACATGCACACGTATGTTTATTGCGGCACTATTCACAATAGCAAAGACTTGGAGCCAACCCAAATGTCCAACAACGATAGACTGGATTAAGAAAATGTGGCACATATACACCATGGAATACTATGCAGCCATAAAAAATGATGAGTTCATGTCCTTTGTAGGGACATGGATGAAACTGGAAATCATCATTCTCAGTAAACTATCACAAGGACAAAAAACCAAACACCGCATGTTCTCACTCATAGGTGGGAACTGAACAATGAAAACACATGGACACAGGAAGGGGAACATCACACTCTGGGGACTGTTGTGGGGTGGGGGGAGGGGGGAGGGATAGCATTAGGAGATACATCTAATGCTAAATGACCAGTTAATGGGTGCAGCACACCAACATGGCACATGGATACATATGTAAAAAACCTGCACATTGTGCACATGTACCCTAAAACTTAAAGTACAATAAAAAAAAACAGAAACAAAAAAAAGAATTGATAAATACTCAAGGTGATAGATACCCCCAAATACCTTGACCTGATCATTATATATCCTATGCATGTAACAAAATATCTCATGTACCCCATTAATATGTAAAATATTATGTATCAATTTTAAGAGGTAAAAAAGCATAGATAAAGAAGGTCATTTCACAATTAAAAATTTCAATTTAGGCCGGACACAGTGGCTCACACCCGTAATCCCAGCACTTTGGGAGGCCAAGGCAGGTGGATCACCTGAGGTCAGGTGACAGCCTGACCAACATGGTGAATTCCCATCTCCACTAAAAACAAAAAAAAATTAGCCAGGAGTGGTGACACACATCTGTAATTTTAGCTACTCGGGAGGTTGAGGCAGGAGAATTGCTTGAATCTGGCAGGCGGAGGTTGCAGTGAGCTGAGATCGTGCCATTGCACTCCAGCCTATGTAACAGAGCAAGACTCCATCTCAAAAATAAATAAATAAATTCAATTTACTTGGCTGACAAAGATTCTAAGCTTGAGAGTCCCAAGGTTACACCTAAAAAAAAATTCAAATCCCTGCACTCTGATCACAGAGAAGCAGAAAGGGGGAAAAGTCAATAAAGGAAGAACACAAGAAGTCTTCTAAGACTTCTAACAGTGGAGACTCGTATACCTTGATCTTTGGAACTGAATCTAGTCAAAAAGTTTAAATGACAGCAATTCCAAAGAGTGACAAGGAGTCAAATAATTGACGTCGCAGGTTCCTCTTTAATGAACTGCCTCTTTGTTGGCATGGAAGGCCCACGTGCTGCCTGCATCCTTGCTCTCCTTGGCCAGGGCTTGCTGGCCAGCATGACCACTGGCCCAGTATTCAGGGCCCCTGCTGAAAGCAGCAACCCTCCACCTGTCACCACGGGCACAGCTGACATCTCTCCAATTTTGGCTTCCATACCCCAAAGCTGCCAGATTCTTTCGAGGCAGTTCCAGCAAAAGCAAAGACAAGACCTGGGTTCTAACAAGTTTTGCTATTATACTCTAGGCGCAAAATAAGGAGAAACGAGGGTAAAAGCCAAGAGTGGGACATCAAGTATGTGTCTAAACTGGTCACCAGCTTGGCTTGTTTTGATTAAACGGGCCAATCAATTTAGTTAGGCCACCAGCCAATGGAGTCAGTAAACCACCAGTTTAACCAATTCTCCCCCAACAAATGACCAGGAATTTGATGCAATTAACCAAGTCTACTATCTCTCTTGAAGTAGTATAGCTCCTTCTAAAATGATCCGTGTGAAACAACTCTTCATCCAAAAGAAAATTTAAAGGAAAAAACAATTGCTCATTTTGACACCAACGGTTGGGAAAAACAGCGATGTGAATGGCTCAGGGGAGAGTGGTCTGGACTGGGCTGGAGAGGGGTAGGCAGGTGGTAGTGGGACAACCAGGCAGACCAGATTCAGAGAAAGAATCCAGAATGCAAACCAGGAACCAGGAAAGCGATCCTCTTATCTGGTCTGGGCACGTTGACAAGCTGAGGAACAGGTGCTTCTCCATCCACATCTAGCCTGGAGCTGCAGGTTGACTTCCCAACTGACCCACTGGAGGGGATAAGAATCCTAGTAAATAGTCAGGTCTGATCACTATAAATGCACAAGCTGGGTAGGAAAGAGCAGCCAGGGCAAAGTTCTTTAGAACATGCAGTGCAGGCTAGTAAAGGGAGGCCCCACCAATAGGAGGTGGGGGAATTTGTAATAGCTGCTATTTATCAAGGGCTTGCTATATACATTCCATGTACTGGACAAACATTTCTCATCCACACAACCACCCTGTAAGGTGCAAAGTGTAAGTCCCATTTTACAAATGAATAAATGTTTAAAAAGATAACACAATGTGTCTCAAAAGTGGCAGAGCCAAGATTCAAACTCAGAACTGTCTGGCTTCAATGCCCAGTTTCTGTGACAACACCTCCCGGTCCAGGGCTCTTCAATCTTCATCAGAGCTACCTCCCAGTGATAGGCTGCTTGAATAAACACTTCTGTCTCTTCCAGCATCTTCTCATAACTCATTTTTTTCTTTTATAATCCTGGCTCAGAGGAAGTAAAAGCCCTTTTTTCCATTCACAACCACGAAAGGCTACAACCCCAGAGTAAAGCCACTTTGTCAAGCTAATTCATTTTAAAATAACATGTACGTATGAGAGTACTCTAAAAAGTTTGAAATGATTTAGAAATGGAAGGTAGCATTATTAAAATAATTACCATACTCATCCCAGCAGGCCAACTCATCTGAGAATATTTTAGGGCTGGAATATTATAAATACAAATTATAATGCAGGTAAGATGAGACAGCTAGAACTACTGCATAGAGTACTTAAGTCAACAATTCAGGTGTGTAACTAAAAGTTAACCTTTTTCCTTTCACAAACACAATGTCCATTATACAGAGAACACCCTACGTTGGTGCTGAAGGACTTCTGGGGGTCTGGGGCTGGTGTCAGAAGACCTGGGTTCAAATCCCAGCTCTGCCTCTAACGAGTTGAATGTCCTCAGCCCAGTACTGGACTCCTTCACTTCTCCCCTTTCCTGCCCTCCCTGCATCATCTCAGTTTTCTCATCTGAAAGGTAATTTTCTGAACCAACTAAGAGTGAAGAATTGAAGAGCCAGACTGCGCTTGCTTGGGTTCAGCCTCTACCATTACCAGCATATGACCTCGAACAAGTTGTTAAACCATTCTATGCCTCCATTTCCTCCTTTCTACAAAGCAATAAAAACAATACCCACCTGCAATAGTTAATTGTATGTGTCAGACTGACTGGGCCACAGGGTGCCCAGATATTTGGTAAAATATTCTTCCTGAGTGTGTCTGTGTGGGCATTTCTGGATAAGATTAACATTTGACCAAATAAAGCAGACTGCCCTCCCCCAGCAGGGGCTGGCGTCATCCAATCTATTGAGGGTCTGAATAGAATAAAAGGCCAAGAAAGACTTCTTTCTCTCTGACTGCCTTCAAGCTGGGACAGTAGTCTCTTGCCTTCAGAGTTGGGCTTGGACTGGAAATTATACCATCGGCTCTCCTGGGTCTGCAGCTTGCCAATTGCTGATCTTGGGCTTCTCATCTCCATAACTGCATAAGCCAGTTCCTTATTGTATGCTACGTATATAATATGTATTATGCATATTACGTTTTATGGTCTTCCCTCAGTATCTATGGGGGATCAGTTCCAGGATCCCTGCAGGTACCAAAATCCCCAGATGCTCATGCCCCTGAGATATAAAGTGGCATAGTATTTGCTTATAAGCTATGCATTTACATCTTCCCGTATACTTTAAATCATCTCTAGATTGCTTATAATACTTAATACAATATAATACTATGTAAATAGTTGTTCTACCATATTAGTTTATTATTTGTATCATTTTTTGTTGCACTTTTTTTTTTTTTTTTAGATATTTTAGCTCTGCAGTTGGTTGAATCCACAAATGTGGAAACCCGTGGAAGCTGACCAACTGTAATATATATGTACCATATCTGATATTTTATACACACACACACACACACACACACATATATATATATATACACATATTTATCTTATTGGTTCTGTTTCTCCGGAAAGCCTAGACTACTAAATATACGACTTCAGGGTTACTTTGGAATTAAATTAGACAATACTCAGGACACAGCCTGGCACATGGTAAAGCTTCAATAAACATTATATTTGGCCACTAGACATTTAGCATATCAGTCCTATGATTTTTTTATAGAAAAACCATAAAATATGTAGAAGCAAAATGTTTTTTTAAAAGCAACAGAATTGTAAAAATTTAGGTTACTTCACTTGCAACAAGTCTCTTCATTTTCCCTACTATAATACATGTGTGATTTACAGAGACTGTAACTATGGTGACGTCTATGAAAAACTACCAAAAAAGAACTGATGTCA
This sequence comes from Symphalangus syndactylus, assembly GCF_028878055.3. Classification (NCBI taxonomy): domain Eukaryota; kingdom Metazoa; phylum Chordata; class Mammalia; order Primates; family Hylobatidae; genus Symphalangus; species Symphalangus syndactylus. The sequence continues at coordinate 22,871,039 of NC_072428.2, forward strand.
GAGTCTCAATTATAGCCCCACTTGCTTTCTCATTTTTGGTTTTACTGTCTTTCTATAAAGCAAATGTCCATCCCATGCCTATTCAGGTGCCTTTGAACTTGCTGAACTTAATTAGAGCAAGTCAAGACACTAATACTCAGGCATTAGTACTCGGAGTTAATTAGCTAGATGCGAGGCAAGTCTTCTTACTTTGCAAATCAGAAACACCCTTGGAAAATCTAATAGGAAGGGGCACACATCATTCTGTGCTTATGAGAACAGGCTGAAAGACAAAAATCCTGAACTTTTATGATTCATCTTTTATTTTTCTAATTTCCAGAAATGGCACAGCTTTTTATCATTTCTAGGAAATACAATGATCAAGCTACAGTTTACATTGTGAGCCAACATCATTCTTTCTATCTTTCCAAATTCAAAAGAATACATGGACAATTCATCAATGATCATCACTGATTATACAAGCTGCTTTATACCTATAATGGTGGCTTTCAAACACACTGGACTTATTGGTGAGACATTTGCATGCCAGAGGATGGGAAATAAGTCCAACTAAAATTCAGGGAACTTCTACCTCAGTAAAATTTCTAAGAGTCCAGTGGCGTGGTGCCAGTCAAGCTCTTCCTTCTAAGGTGAAGGATAAGTTGCTACATTTGGCCCCTCCTACAACCAAGAAAGAGGCACAATGCCTAGTAGGCCTATTTGGATTTTGGAGGCAACACATTCCTCATTTGGGTGTTTTACTCCAGCCCATTTATGGAGTGACCCAAATGGCTGCCAGTTTTGAGTGGGGCCCAGAACAGGAGAAGGCTCTGCAACAGGTCCAGGCTATTGTGCAAGCTGCTCCGCACTTGGGCCATATGACCCAGCAGATCCAACGGACATATGTCCACATGGTTTAGAACCCCACTCCTGGTACCAGTTTACTGCATTCATCTGTTCTCAAACTGCTAATAAAGACACACCTTGGATTGGGTAATTTATAAAAGAAAGAGGTTTAATTGACTCACAGTTCCACGTGGCTGGGGAGGCCTCACAATGTGGTGGAAGGCAAAGGAGGAGCAAAGTCACATCTTACATGACAGCAGGCAAGACAGCTTGTGCAGGGGAACTCCCACTTATAAAACCATCATATCTCATGAGACTTATTCACTACCACGAGAACAGTATGGGAGAAACCACCCCCATGATTCAATTATCTCCACCATATCAGATACCCAGTAGAATCTTTAAAAAAAAAATCTATCACAAACTGTTCAAACTACCTAAAGAATCCTTCTAAGAATGCCATATTCTTTTTTTTGTGGGGGGGGGGGGCTTTATTTCTTCTAAAAAAATAAGCAGGATACACATGCAGAACATGCAGGCTACATGGGTATACATGTGCCATGGTGGTTTGCTGCACCTATTGACCCATCCTCTAAGTTCCTCCCCTCACCCCTGACCCCCACCCCCAACAGGCCATGGTATGTGTTGTTCCCCTCTCTATGTCCATGTGTTCTCAATGTTCAACTCCCACTTATGAGTGAGAACATGTGGTGTTTGGTTTTCTGTTGCTGTGTTAGTTTGCTGAGGATGATGGCTTCCAGCTTCATCTATGTCCCTGCAAAGAACATGATCTCATTCCTTTTATGGCTGCATAGTATTCCATGGTGTATATGTGCCACATTTTCTTTATCCAGTCTATCACTGATGGGCATTTGGGTTGGTTCCATGTCTTTGCTATTGTAAATAGTGCTGCAATAAATGTATGTGTGCATGTGTCTTTATAGTAGAATGATTTATATTCCTTTGAGTATATATCCAGTAATGGGATTGCTGGGTCAAATGGTATTTCTGATTCTAGGTCCTTGAGGGATCACCATACTGTCTTCCACAATAGTTGAACTAATTTACATTCTCACCAACAGTGTAAAAGCATTCCTATTTCTCCACAACCTCACCAGCATCTATTGTTTCCTGACTTTTTAATAATCATTTTAACTGGCATGAGATGGTATCTCATTGTGGTTTTGATTTGCATTTCTCTGACGATCAGTGACGTTGAGCTTTTTTTCACATTTCTTGGCCATGTAAATGTCTTCTTTTGAGACGTGTCTGTTCATATCCTTTGCCTACTTTTTGATGGTTTTTTTTCTTGTAAATATGTTTTTGTCTGATAAATATGTTGAAGTTCCTTGTAAGTTCTGACCTTTGTCAGATGAGTAGATTGCAAAAATTTTATCCTATTCTGTAGGTTGCCTATTCACTTTGATGATCAGATGATAGCTTCTTTTGCTGTGCAGAAGCTCAATTTAATTAGATCCCATTTGTCAATTTTGGCTTTTGTTGCAATTGCTTTTGGCACTTTTGTCATGAAGTCTTTGCCCATGCCTATGTCCTGAACGGTATTGCCTAGGTTTTCTTGTAGGGTTTTTATGGTTTTGGGTTTTACATGTAAGTGTTTAATCCATCTTGAGTTAATTTTTGCATAAGGTATAAGGAAGGGGTCCAGTTTCAGTTTTCTGCATATGGCTAGCCAGTTTTCCCAGCACCATTTACTGAATAGGAGATCCTTTCCCCATTGCTTATTTTTGTCAGGTTTTTTGAAGATCAGATGGTTGTAGATGTGTGGTGTTATTTCTGAGGTCTCTGTTCTGCTTCATTGGTCTATATGTCTCTTTTGGTACCAGTACCATGCTGTTTTGGTTACTGTAGCCTTGTAGTATGGTTTGAAGTCAGGTAACATGATGCCTCCAGCTTTGTCCTTTTTGCTTAGAATTGTCTTGAAGAATGCCCATATTCTTGTCTTCAATTTAGATCATGGAAATAGGAGGAAAAGATACTTTTATTTCCCTTCAGAATCTCAGCAGCTTTACAGAGGACAAAATTATCATCATGCCCAGAAAGAACACACAAAATTAATATCCAGAATCTACAAAGAACTTAAACAAATTTACAAGAAAAAAAAACCCATATCCATTTATGAAACCCATTTGGTACTGCATTCTAAAACACATTTTCAAATAAAATTTACCGAAACCAAATCCTAATTGTAACTCACCACGAGGCAGGGTCAAGTAAACTGAGATTTCCCTAGTGCTACTTCAAAAGTTGATTTAACAAATATTAATAGGCCACCTACAATGTGAACAGCATGGTGCTATGTGTTTGGGTCTGCAGTGGTGAACAAAACAGAAATACCTCCTTCCCTCCCAGGGCTGCTTCTGACAGGTTGAGGTAAGTTTGGTCCTAGAACATGACCATGGCTACCTACATGACTCTACAGGATGCTGACATCCCAGAGATCCATTAGGGAACCAAGACAAAAGCAGAGAAAAGGCAGACTTAAATTGTTTCCACAGCTCTGGGAGAAACTGCTTCAAAGCTTCACCATACTTTGCTTATAAAAATGGAACTCTGCAAAAATATTCAAACGTAAAATCGCTTTTCAAATTGAAGAAGAAATAATTGGCTAGATCTTACCTAATGAGTTATCAAAGGATAGCCTCAGGGCAAGTTCAGGCCTTTTGGATGTACAGTTTCCCTACATGTTGAAATGTTTTATTAGTCAAGGGAAAAAGACTCAGGTTATATAACATTCACCCCCACCTACATTGCCCCAAATATGACTTATTAAAGAGTCTGTTCAAGCATTTCTCAAAAATATGTTGGAAAAAATACGTCCTATAGGTGGAGGGAGGGAAGCATGAAAGGAAGGGAGGGAGGGAGGGAGGGAAAGAAGGGAGGTAGGTAGATGGGGAAATACTGCAAAAATATTCTCTTCTTAGAGATTCATAATGAACATTATGATAACAAACTTAAAATCTTGGTGGAGGGAGGGAGGGAGGGAGGAAAGGAAGGAAGGAAGGAAGGAAGGAAGGAAGGAAGGAAGGAAGGAAGGAAGGAAGGAAGGAAGGGAGGGCAGAGCAGAGCTGCCACATGATCTGATGGGTTTGAACAGGATCTCTCTGGCTGCTGTTTCATACAGAAGAGATGGTGGGGGGCAGGAGAAGAAGCAGGAAGAGGGAGACCAATTAGTAGGCTACTTCAGGATTCCTCTCACAAATCAGTGATTTGGGTCCAGATGACTGCAGTGGAGGCTGTGAGCAGGGATCCAAGTCCAGATATATGAAGGCAGAGCCGGGTGGAGTAGGGGAGAGAGAGAGATCAAAGACAACACCAAGATTCCTGGCCTGAACAATGGAAGGAGGGGGACATTCAGGGTAGAGGAGATACAAAGGAAAAAGGTCTAGAGGCTGAACCCTGAGGAAGGCTAATGTTTAGAGGTCATGAAGATGAAGAGGGATCCACAAAGGAGACTGAGAAGAACCATGAAATCATGGCAGCTGGAAAGCAGCTCCAGGGAGAACAAGTGATCCTTCCTTAAATGCTGCTGTGAGGGCAATACATTGAGGACTGAAAATGAACCACTGGATGTGATAGATTGGGAGGTCACTGGTGACCTCGATAAGAGCAACCCTGGAATAGTAAGGAGGAAAGACTGATTGGAGTGGGTTCAAGAGGGAATGGGAAACTTAAGAACAAAAAGACAAGCAACCCGATTTTTAAATGGGCAAAAATCTGAATAGACATTTCTCCGAAGATATACAAATGGCCAATTTGCCACTTGGGAAATGCAAATCAAAACCACAATGAGGGCCAGGAATGGTGGCTCACGCCCATAACCCCAGCACTTTGGGAGGCCGAGGTGGGTGGATCACTTGAGGTCAGGAGTTCGAGACCAGCCTGGCCAACATGGTGAAACCCCATCTCTACCAAAAATACAAAAATTAGCGTGTAGTGGTGGGTGCCTGTAATCCCAGCTACTTGGGAGGCTGGGGCAGGAGAATCGCTTGAACCTGGGAGACAGAGGTTGCAGTGAGTCGAGATTGCACCATTGCACTCCAGCCTGGGTGACAAGAGCAAAACTCTGTCTCAAAAACAAAAAACAAACAAAAAAAAAGCGAGATACCACCTCACACCTACTAGGGTGGAGAAATAGGAACACTTTTACACTGTTGGTGGGAGTGTAAACTAGTTCAACCATTGTGAAAGACAGTGTGGCAATTCCTCAAGGATCTAGAACCAGAAATACCATTTGACCCAGCTATCCCATTACTGGGTATATATCCAAAGGATTATAAATCATGCTACTATAAAGACACATGCACACATATGTTTATTGCAGCAACATTCACAATAGCAAAGACTTGGAACCAACTCAAACGTCCATAAATGATAGACCGCGTTAAGAAAATGTGGCACGCATACACGATGGAATACTATGTAGCCATAAAAAAGATGAGTTCATGTCCTTTGTAGGGACATAGATGAAGCTGGAAAACATCATTCTGAGCAAACTATCACAAGGACAGAAAACCAAACACCACATGTTCTCAGTCATAGGTGGGAACTGAACAATGAGAACACTTGGATACAGGGCTAGGAACATCACACACTGGGGCCTGTCATGGGGTGGGGGGAGGGGGAGGGATAGCACTGGGAGAAATACCTAATGTGAATGACGAGTTGATGGGTGCAGCAAACCAAATGGCATATCTATACATATATAACAAACCTGCACGTTGTGCACATGTACCCTAGAACTTAAAGTATAATAAAAAAAAAGAAATTATAAACGTTGGCAAGGATGTAAGGAAATATAAGGAAATCAGAACACTTGTACATTACTGGTGGTAAAATGGCCCAGCCACTTGGTCCAAGCTGCAAACAGTTTGGTGGCTCCTTTAAAAGTGAAACAGAACTACCATATGACCCAGCAATTCCACCCCTAGGTATGCACCCAAGAGAACTGAAAACATATGTCCACACAAAAACTTGTACATTCATATTTATAGCAGCACTGGTCACCATAACCAAAAGGTGGAAACAACCAAATGTCTATCAGTGGACTAATGGATAAGCAAAATGGGCTAGATACATACAATGAAACATTACTAACCAATAAAAGGAAATGAAATTCTGATGCATGCTACAACATGGATGAACCTTGCAAACATTATGCTAAATGAATTAAGTTCACATATTGTATGGCTCTAATTATATAAAATATACAGAACAGGTAAATCCATAGAGATGGAATGCCAATTTGTGGTTGCCAAAGGCTGCGGGGGAGAGAAGAGAGGGTGACTACTTAACTAGTAAGGGGGTTGCTTTCAGAATAATGAAAAGGTTTCGGAAGTGGATAGAAGTAGTGGCCGCATAACATTATAAATGCTACTGAGTTGTACACTTTAAAACACCAAAATGATGACTTTTATGGTAAGTGAATTTCACCTCAATTAAGAAAAAAAGAGAAAGAATTGGGAAGTGAGGAACTGGAGACAGCCTATAAGGAAATTATTTCAAGGAGGTTTGCTGAAAAAGAGAAAGGAGAAATAGAGACAGAGGGAGTATAGCAGCAAAGGGGGATGCATGGCCAAGGCAGGGCTTTCCTAACATGGAGAAATGGAAGACAAATCAACATGCATATCTATGATGGGAGAGGAGCATACTGAGCAGGGGGAACTGCTGGCAGGAGGACCCCAACAGCCTGAGAGGGGATGTTGTCTCCCACAAAGGGATCAGAGATGGCTCATCCTCAAAGGGAGAGAAGGCAGGATTCAGGCAGCCAGGTTAAGGCAGTGGTAAGGGCTTGTGGAAATCCTCTTCTACTTGTTTTTTCTTGGGAGATGGGGAGATTTTGTGAGGAAGAGAAGGTATGAAGCAGTCACCCTAGAGAATGGGCAGATGACTGTGCTAGGGAAATAGAGTGGCATTGCTGGGCAGCACCAAAGGCCCACTTGAGGTTCATGGTATAGACTGATGAGACTAATGAGCCTGGTCATGTGGTTTTCTACAGCCCATTTAGTTGCCTGGGTAAAGGTGGAGAGCTATTGAATTTAATATTTATCCCTAAGTTTCCCCAAAACACATCTGACCACAGAAACCTATTAATAGCCCCAAAGAGCCTACATAAAATGCTAGTCTATGCTTAAACAGATAATAGGGGATAGGAAAACACTGATATTCCTAATTTTCTATCAAGCATAGATACAAATGATAATGGAGGGGCCAGATCTGGAGGCCCTCAGGGGAGCACCCACAAAGGGCAAAGGAGAAAAGATCAGCACAGCTGTCAGAACCTGAGCTTGGAGTCAGATTTCCACTCCAAGTGATCTCGGGCAAATAAATCTCTCTGAGATGTATCCTAAAATAAGGGAACGATCACCTACCTGCTTTTCAAAAATATTATGAAGATTAATGGTGACAAGCAGTTGGTACCTAGATTCTAGCATATAACAAACTTTCAATCTAAGGGTAATCATCATTATAGCCCCACAGCTCTGCCCAGGTGACCAGGTGAAAGATGACACAGCCAAAACACTATCACCTCCAGGTACTCAACCACCTGTGCACCAGGAGGGCCTCTGGGGATCTCAGAGTTAACACTCCCTGCTCTCAATTTATCGTCAGGAACTCCATCAGTCAAGATACAGTTTGACTCCTTTAGCTTCAGGAAATTGGTCTGTCTAGCTCCTAAATTCATATGCAAGAAATGAAAATCCCTCTACTTCCCATAAAACAGGATATTTCACAAAGCTTTCATGTGTCCCAGTATCATGTTTTTAACTTCCGAAAAAACTTCAGACTCATAGAAAATTACCAAAGCAGAGAGTGCAGAGAGTTCAATACGCTTCACTTGGCTTCCTCTACTGTTAATATCCTAAATAACCATAATACAATTACCAAAACCAAGAATATAACACTGATAAATTTATATTAACTACTCTAGACCTTATTTGAATGTTGCTAACTTTGTCTCTAATGTCCTTTTTCTGATGCAGAATCCAATCCAGGGTCCCACATTGCATTTAGTTCTCAAGTCTCCTTAGCCTCCACCAATCTGTGACAGTTCCTCAGTCTTTCTTTGTCTTTCATGACCTTGCCGTCTGTGAAGAGGACTGACTAGTCAGGTATTTTGTAGAACTGCCCTTAATTTGGGTTTGTCTGGTGTTTTCTCATGCTTAGACTGAACTTGTGCATTTTCAGTAAAAATCCCAAAGAAGTGATGTTTTGCCTTTTGCTCTGTGCATCAAAATAAGGAGAACATGTCGACACATCTCATTACTGGTGATGTTATCTTTGATTACTTTATTTGGCTACAGTAGTGTTTGCTGGGTTTCTCCATCCATATGACATGTGATGCAAAGTGAAATAGAATTCCAGCCTTTCCTAATAATAGCAGAAATAAGCAGATGTTTTCATCTACGTACAGCAAGTGAGAGGACTTGAACTCAGGTTTTCCAAGTCCAAATGCCGTCTTCTTTGTACTCTCATTACTGCCTTTGGATGTCTCCCATGAATATTTATCTCAAGTATATTTCAAAGCTTATGTTCCATAAGGAAATGCCGCAACAAATCACTCTTATGAGCCCAGGGTTTCTCCAATGAAAGCTACAGTACAAAGTACAAAATACAGTTGTCAGAAAAACAGATATTAACATGAAGATCCCTTGATACATCACAGTGACACAGGAACATTCTCAATGACTGCACTTTATTTACTGCAAGTACAGAGAACAAATTAGCAGAGAATGAGTCAACCAAGAGAACCAAGAGTCCCTTAATTGACAAAATTTTAAAATAGGACTTGAGGACCAAGAAGAAGAGCTGTAAGAAACACAAGGTAAGTTCTCTTCTGCTCTAGATACTAACACATATGCAAATCTTCAAATCAATTAACTCACCTTGGGCTCTGAAAAGCTCCTTGAGATGGAATTAGAGCACATATTAACATCTCCACCCTACAAATGAATAAAATGAGACATAAAGAGATCAAAGTTTGGTATCTAGAAAGGGAATCAAAATCAAGGTTTTATTTGTTCATTCATTTAACTAGCACTGACTCCCTGCCAACTTTCTATTCTAAGTGCTGGGGATTTGGAGATACTGGAGACCCATGGTCTCTTGACTGGAGGAGTTTAGCTTTCCTCATGCCCTCTGTACAGAGGCCAGAAAGGCAGCACCTCTCCCAACGCCATTCTTCACCTCCTCACCAGAGTCCACAGACATCAGGAATCTACAGAAGCAGGCTGCATCTGTGGTGATACTTGGAGAGGAGTATATTTCAATACTTTGTATTTAAAACTTGAATGAAGATCATCATTCTCCTGGTTTATTCTCTTCTGTTTGCCCTTCTCATCAGTACCCAGAGTAGAGCATGTATGAGGGGACTCAAAAAGTTCATGGTAAAAATGAAATTAAAAGATAAAAATACAAAACGTATTTCTTAACATAAGCTCCATCAAGGTCAAGACACTTTTGTAGGTGGTGACATCAGCCATTCAGTCCATCTCTAAAGAACTGAGGGTCCTAGGAATTTAATCATGTCAATGCTGTATTTTTACATTATTAAATGAAGAAAAATGAGCGCCCTCTAAAGACTTTTTTTAAGATTAGGAAACAAAAAAAGGCAGAAGGAGCCAAATTAAGACTGCAAGGTAGACGTATAATGGTTCCCCATAGAAACTCTTGCAAAGCTGCCTTTGCTTGATGAGAGGAATGAACTTGTTGTGGTGAAGAAGGGCCCTCAGATAAAGCTTTCACAGGTATTTTTCTGCTAAAGCTTTGGCCAACTTTCTCAAAACTCTCATAATAAGCAGATGTTATCATTCTCTGGCCCAGAAAGTCAATAAGCAGACTGCCTTGAGCATCACAAAAAAACGTTGCCATGACCTTTGCTCTTGACCAATCTGTTTTTGCTTTGTCTGGACCACTTCCACCTCTTGCTAGCCACTGCTTTGATTGTGCTTTGTCTTCAGGATTGTACCGGTGAAGCCATGTTTCATCCTCTGTTACAATTCTTCCAATTCTTTTTCTTTTCCAAGACAGAGCCTCACTCTGTCTCCAAGGCTGGAATGCACTGGCATGATCACAGCTCAAGGCAGCCTCAACCTCCTGGGCTCAGGCAATCCTCCTGCCTCAGCCTGCAGACTAGCTGAGACCACAGGCACATGCCACCATGCCCAGATAGCTTTTATTATTATTTGTAGAGATAGCATCTCACTATGTTGCCCAGGCTGGTCTCAAATTCCTAGGCTGAAGCAATTCTCCTGCCTTGGCCTCCCAAAGTGCTGGAATTACAGGCATGAGCCACCACACTCAGCCTTCTGTTACAATTCTTCAAAGAATGACTTTAGAATCTGGATCTCACTTGTATAAAACTTCCACTGAAAGCTCTGCTCTTATCTGCAGCTGACCTGGGTGCAACAATTTTGGCACCCATTGAGTACAAAGTTTGTTCAACTTTAATTTTTCAGTCAGATTTGTGTAAGCTGAGCAAAATGAGAAGTCTATGGTGTTGGCTACTGTTTCTGCTGTTAATCATCAGTCCTCTTCAATGAGGGCATGAATAAGATTAATTTTTCCTCACAGATTAATGTGAATGCTCTGCCACTGCAAGTTTCATCTTTACCATCACCTCATTCCTTCTTAAAACCAGTTATCCATTTATAAACTGCTGACTTCTATGAGGCATTGTCCCCATAAACTTTTCATAAGGCATAAATGATTTCACCACCCCTCCACCCAAGCTTTACCATAAATCTGATGTGTGTTCTTGCCTCAATTTTAGCAGAATTCATGTTGCTCTGATAGGGGCTTTTTTCAAATTGATGTCCTAACCCTTTTAGTGTCTCAAACTAGATCCTGTTGAAACATGTTACAACAAGTTAGTATGAGTTTATTTTTGTGCAAAAAACTTGAAATCTATGCATAGTTTTTTTATATACATATTTCCCATGAAATTTCTGAAGTCCTCGCATATTTTCACATGTAATAAAAGGCCAAACCAGCAAAGAAATTGTTTCAACACCACACACAGATAAATCAATCACATTTGCATCATTCAACTAACACTTCTTGTGTACTTAATATAGGCCAGGTACAGGGGGAACCAAATCAATGGATTTAAGACAGGTTGAGCCATCCAGAAGCCTATACAATTGGTAGGGGCTACGATCAAATACGCAACAGCCATAGGCGCAGTGCCGTTTTGTGTGATATGCCATTGAGTTTTTAACACTTAAAAACTTTAAAAAGTCATAAGCCTTTTTTTTCTTTTTCATGTCAACATCCACTGACTATACCTCATTATATATTGTATACATGCCATATATTGTAAATTCAACTCAGAAAGAGGAGTGAGCATGGGGAGGGTGAAAAAGGCATCTTACAGTTGATCAAAATTTAAGGACTGCTATCTCATTTTTAAAAGAAAAACATAATCTCTAAGAAGAAAGGAAGAAGGAAAGAAAGGAGGGAGGGAAGGAGGGAAGGAGGGGAGGGAGGGGAGGGAGGGAAGGGAGGGAGCCCATTCAGCTAAGGAGAGTCTCAAGGAGGAAGTAGCTTCTGAGGAAGACCTAGAAAGACAGAAGATTTCTAGCAGGGGAGTAGGTGTGAGGGAGCACTCCTGGTGCAGCAGTGGACCAAGAAAAGTGACAAAGGGGAAAGAAAGTGCAAGACATGCCCTGGAAACTAAGAATACAATGTATTGGGGAAGGAATACACAGGGCAGTGGTTGTTTTATCACATGTGTGCCTTGGAGTCACCTTGGGATGCTTATGAACCATCCTGTGCCCCACTCCCAGGGATTCCAATTCAAGAGATCGAGAGTGTGGATCCTGGGCATCCACAGGTATACCCAGATCTTGGATGACACTTGCAGAATCAGTAGTAAAGGGGCATGGAGAAAGGCCTGGCAGGAGAGGAGGCCAAGCTTGGCCATAGGACATGGACTTCATGGGGGAGGGATAGCACAAACAAGTGCCATGCAATTGCCATGATGAGAATTATACTTGAGGAGGGTGATTCTCAAAGTACAGTCCCCAGGCCAGTAGCAGCAACATCATCTGGAAACTTGTTAGGAAATGCAAATTCTCAAACCCCACCTCAAATCCACTCAATCAACTCTTGGTGGCAGGGGAGCCACAAGGGGATCCAGCAATCTGTGTTTTAACAAACCCTCCAGTAATTGTGATGCCTACATGTGTTTGAGAAGCACCACTCTGAGTTCACACTGGTACTGATGTATGATGGCCAAAATTCTATTAAAACTCCCACCAACTCCACCCCCAGGCAAATCTGCATTATTATTGATGTTATTGTTATTCAGCCCTTCCTTCCTCAAAACATGGAGAATAGACTTAAACCAGTATGTATTTGGATTATTTATTCATCCGCTTTATAAATTACTAACATTCAATGTTTGACCAAGGTTCTGCAAATGTATTAAAAGGAAAGTGTTAAGTCAGTACTTCTCAAACTTTAACATGCATACAAATCGCCTGGAGATCTTGTTAAAATGCAGGTCCACATCTGTAAGTTCTGAAATAGGGCCTAGGATTCTGCATTTCTAACAAGCTCTCAGGTAGTGATGCTATGCAGCTGGCCTATGGCCCACACTGTGGGTAGCAAGAAATTGCATGGCTCTAGAAATGTAAAAGCTCCTGTCATGGGACACCATCTTCCCACCAGCTGAGCTTTCCTCTCCGATCTGCTCACCCCCACCCCATAATCTACTGCCACAGCCCCAGTGCACACACTTCCCACCCCCACCCACCCATCCCCCTTTCTCCTAATTAGCCTCTGAGTCAATACTTGCATCAGTGCAATCTTCCCCTCCATCCCCTGAGTGAGAAGAGCGGTGAAGCAGGGCTTTCTGTGCCTGTGATGACAGTGGAGGGAATTAATGCACTTCCCCAAGCACTCTCCTTGTACCTCCAGAGAGACTTTTCCAGGTGGGAGGATCCAGTTCATTTGTTTGCAGAGCTAACTATCCATTATTTAAAACATAAACTTATTAGCTTTAGCTTCATTTGAGGCTGCAAATCAATAGGCATTCCTCAGGGCCGGAGGGATCCTTGTCACCCTCCCATGGGTTCCATCCACCGAGAACAGTCAAAATCCCAGCTGGGACCACTGCATTAACTCAATGAAAAAATGTGATGATTGCAGACAGTACATCCCTAACAGGTGGGAATCGAGGTTTCATCTTGCTGTATACCACACCCATTGTCTGCTCATCAAATATTTCGTGGTTATAAAACGTTTATGCCAACAAAACTGCAGAGTTGCAGTCCAGACTTAGCTGTAAATATTTATTAACCATGGCCATTCAGCTTCTCTTTGACTTCAGGGCCCATTCTCTGAACTTCCCTGCCGGGTGGTTCAGTCCTCACTCTCTTCACTTCTCCCTAAAACGGTAGTTCTTATACAAGGCTGTTTCATGAAAATCCATACAACTTCTTCAGAACAGCTCAACTAAAATTAATAAAATAGTTCTGGCTGGGCACAGTGGCTCACGCCTGTAATCCTAACACTTTGGGAGGCCAAGGTGGGTGGACCACCTGGGCCCAGGAGTTCAAGACCAGCCTGAGCAATATAGTGAGCCCTTGTCTCTACAAAAAATAAAAATAATCCGAGCGTGGTGAATTGTGCCTGTAGTCCCAGCTACTCTGGAAACTGAGGCGGGAGGGTTGCTTGAGCCTGAGAGGTCGAGGTTGCAGCGAGCTAGGATAGTGCCACTCCAGCCTGGGCAACAGAGTAAGATCCTGTCTCAAAAAACAAACAAACAAACAAAAAAACCTTTGAGATACAAACCAAGATTCTTAACATTTCAGCTCGATGTGTGGGAAGTAGCTTTGCCAATGCTCCTTCTGTGCACAAGATCATAAAATGATGAGTTAATCACTAGGGGATATTTACCACAAATAGTGTCAGATGATGTACTGTAAAATTTATGCAGCTAAAAGCTCCAGTGTACAATATAATCTAAAGAGATGGCTCAGATGGTCCGGACTTACTGGGCCAGTGCCACTGTTTATTACAAGGAAGCCTAATATTATAATAGGGTCTCTTTGAACACTTCCTGCTGAAAAAAAAAAAAAGCTATTCATATATATATGCATGTATGTATATATGTATGTATGTATGTATAAAATTTTTTTTAAAGACAGTCTTGCTCTGTTGCCTAGGCTGGAGTGTAGTGGCATGATCTCGGCTCACTGCAACCTCCGCTTCCCAGGTTCAAACGATTCTCCTGCCTCAGCTTCCCGAGTAGCTAGGGTTACAAGCGTGTGCCACCATGCCCAGCTAATTTTTGTATTTTTTAGTGGAGATGGGGTTTCACTATGTTGACCAGGCTGGTCTCAAACTCCTGACCTCAAGTGATCCGCCCATCTCGGCCTCCCAAAGTGCTGGGATTACAGGTGTGGGCCACTGTACTCGACCCATATTATATTTAATGCATACACTCAAAAAAGGAGAAAAAAAGCACTATTCTGATGAAGGACGGGGGGAAATCCCAAAGAATACTAAATCTGACTATAAGGAAAAGATGAGGGAAAACAGACCAAGAATAGAAATACATTGTGCCTACAAAATGGATCCAAGAATCACCAACATATCCATAGTGTAAGCAGAAACCATCAAGTATAAAGATTGGCTGATAGAAATGTCAAGGTATCATTGTAGAGAGCTATCCACCAGGCTCATTACTCAATTCTCATAAAGCTTGCCACTCAACACCAAAGCGAAAATCATTTTTTTGGTTAGCCATTTTATTTCTAAGTTGAGAGGAAAATGTAAAGGAAAACCATAAAGAAATGTAGGGAGGCAGGGCACGGTGGCTCATGCCTGTAATCCCAGCACTTTGGGAAGCTGAGGCAGGTGAATTACTTGAGGTCAGGAGTTCGAGACCAGCCTGGCCAACACAATGAAACCCTGTCTCTACTAAAAATACAAAAACTAGCCAGGCACAGTGGCATATGCCTGTGGTCCCAGCTACTCAGGGGGCTGAGGCAGGAGAATTGCTGGAGCTGGGGAGGCAGAGTTGCATGCAGTGAGCCAAGGTCACACCACGGCACTCCAGCCTGGGTGACAGAGCCAGACCCTATCTCAAACATCCCCCCCCCACAAAAAAAAAAAAAAAAAAAGCTAGGAATGCAACATACTGACATAAAGGGGGACTGGCCAGAACAGCCCAGGCTCTTTTCCAGTTCCCCCTAGAAACAGGATGTCCTTCAATGCTTTAGCCCAGCAAGGCACATTGCACTGGGATATAAAATCTTGGTCAGGCTGCTTTCTGGGGTCCCTCAGCTGCCATCCAAGTGGGTTATACACAAACAAGACTCCATCCACCCCAGGTAACTTTCCTGAACTACAGAAGAATGGTTTGCAATGAATCCTAGGCTCTTGTGGTCCCTCGCTGCCTATTTGTAAGGAATAAATCCACCTCATGAAACTTGTTTGTTACTAGACGAGGTTGTTACGTTGGGGTGTTCTATCTCACTGGATTCAGACTCGGTGGTGACCGGTGCACAGTGAACCTGCTTCACACAGACCCAGACACAGCAAAGCCCCAAAGCCGATTAAACTTTCCAAGAGGACAGGGCCTTGTCTGCCATCTCCTCTAGCATACCTACCTCCTAGTGCCCAGACCCCATGCCAGGCCTCTGGTATTAACTCAATGTCTCCAAAGAAACAAGTGAAAGATTCCACAGGCCTCTCAGCATATCAACCACAGTGAGTACTTAATTTGTGTAAAGACGTCGGGCGGTGTCTATTCATTTATTCAACTAATATTTATGAAAGCCTATTCTAGGTGCCAGGTCATACCAGCCAACAAAATTAAGACCCTGCCCTCATTGGTCTGATATTCTAGTTGAGAAAGCAAACAATAAACATAATATATATGACCTATAGCGAATATTGTTATAAAGAAAACCAAAGCAGAAAAAGAGGGATAGGAACCAGGTGTGGTGGCTCAAGCCTGTAATCCCAGCACTTTGGGAGGCTGAGGTGGACGGATCACTTGAAGTCAGGAGTTTGAGACTAACCTGGCCAACATGGCAAAACCCTGTCTCTACTAAAAATATAAAAAATTAGCTGGGCCTGGTGGTGGGCACCTGTAATACCAGCTACTCAGGAGGCTGAGGCACAAGAATCGCTCGAACCCAAGAGGTGAAGGTTGCAGTGAGCTGAGATTGTGTCACTGCACTCCAGCCTGGGCGACAGACTGAAACTGTGTAGAAAAGAAACAAAACAAAACAAAACAAAACGACAGAAGGACGGAAGGAAGGAAGGGAGGAAAAGAAAATCAAAGCAGGAAAAGAGGGATGGGGAGCTCCCTAGAGTAGGATGGTTACAGAGGAAATCTCTAATGAACATTTGAGCAGAAACCTGAGAATGTGAGAAATGCAGCCATGAGATATTGGAGGGAAAAGCATTACCAGGCAGAGGTAACAGCAACGGCAAAGCACCTGCAAGGAGGCCAGATGCAGAGACAGTGGATGGAACAAAAGACATGGCTGAAGTCGGGGGCAGGTCATGCAAGGCAATATTCTTCAAGCTGGGGATCATAACCCACTCATGAGTCATGAAATCAATTTAGCAGGTGATAACCAGCACCTTTAAAATGAAATAGAACAGAATAAAACAGAAAATACCAGTGTGCAGCGCCTACAGTGAGGCTAAGTACTATTTGGTGAAACTTGGATGATAGCGGGTGGGAGGCAGGGTGGGGGGTGTCATGCGCATGCTGTGTGCCTGTGCTGCAGTGCCACATAAAATCTGCTTCTTTTACTGAACTACAACCAAAAAGTTCGAAAAACATGAATGTAGTACTTTACAGATCTGTACTGTCCAATATTGTATGTGCTAGCCACATATGGCTATTCAAATTTAAGAAAGATTGAACAAAATTTAAAATTTAATTTCTCAGTTGCATTAACCACACTTCAAGAGCTGAATAGCCACATGTGGCTGGTGGCTTCTGTATTGGACAACACAGATATAGAACATTTCCATCAAATGCAGAAAGTTCTCTTGAGGAGCAAGTTACAGAGCATTCTCTTTGAGTCTGTGACCCCTCTAATGTCACCTGATAAAATTACAGGTGTGTACAAGATGAGCAGATGAATGAGTTTTCTGAATAGAAGGCTCTGAATTTATATTGTCTCATAATCCAGCTGGCATCCAGATGAAGATAAAACCAAAATATACTGAAAATCACCGAGTCCTACCAGCCATACGCATGCGCTGGTTAAGAGTTAGTTGGCTTTAATTTCCTTCTCCATAAAATGACTATTAATAAATAACCATCCCTTGTTTGTTTTGAATCAGGGATGTCCCTTACAATCCAAAGAGAATTGGTTCCAGGGCCCCTAAGGATACCAAAGTCCACAGATGCTCAAGTCTCTTATATAAAATGGTGTAGTATTTGCATATAACCTACACACATTCTCCCATACGCTTTAAATCATATCTACATTATTTATAATACCTAATGAAATGTAAATGCTGTGTAAATAGCTGTTATCCTGTATTGTTTTTTAATTTGCATTAGTTTTATTGTTGTATTGGTTTTTTTTTTTCAAACATTTTTGAGCTGCAAGTTGGTTGGATCTGCAGATATGAAGAGCTGACTACAGAAAGATTTACTAGGGAAGAAAACTACAAAATCTACAGAATCTCAAAGCTGTTCGGGAATGGAACAGCTGACCAATTACAACAGTGTAATAATTAAAAATTCATTTCTTGGCCCTGAGGAAGGGCTGAAACCAAATCCAAGGAATAATAAATACTCCCATATGGAACTCTAACAGTTACCAATGAGCGTTATCTTCAGGAGTCCTGTGGCCCAAGAAGGCGGTGACACATCACATGGAGGGTTTTCAGGACACCTAACTCAGGGGTGGTCACCTGCCTCAGGACAGTCCTCCCCCTATGGTGTCTGGGGCTGCCTGCTGCTTGAAAAGAGCCTTTTTGTTGGTTGGCTGGTTGGTTGATTGGTCTATGACAGGGTCTCATTCTGTCACCCAGCCTGCAGCACAGTGGTATGATTACATCCCACTGCAGCCTTGACCTCCCTGGTCTTTTAAATACTGGTAAGTATGCATGAATCCAGGAGGCAGAGGTTGCAGTGAGCCGAGATCATGCCACTGCACTCCAGCCTGGGCAACAAGAGTGAAACTCTGTCTCAAAAAAATAAATAAATAAAAATAAACGCTGATAAGTCATCAGTATTTGCCGTCTTCTTCATTTTGGCTCTCTCCCATGGCAACAATATAAAGGAAAACAGCCCAAGGATATAAGGGTCCTATCTTGGGCTCTGACTTGCCATGTAGCTTACTTAGGAAGGTAAAATGACTGTATCCACCTGCGCAGTACAGACCAAGAAGAGGACACAGGCTTGGCTGTTCCACTCGGGTACCCTAAACAGATGCTGCTTCCTCTCAGAACCAGAAGGAGCAGTGTTTGAGTTCATGCCTTCCACTGCAACAGGACCTTGGCCCCCACTTCCAACTTCAGGCCTGGGTGACACATTTGTTTGCTGGTCCAAGTAGAGGCAGGATCCCCAATGAGCATGTTCCCCAGGGACAGTACAGCTACACGTTCTGAAGCCAAATTCAGAGCTGGTAGCCTGATCCCTAAGACTGACAATGGGATGGAATATTAAGGATTCTCTGAAAATCCATAACATATAGGCACCATATTCATGAAACTCAGTTGCACTTTACGCAATCCATTGTCGAATACTGTGCCCAAAACATGGTGGGCACTAGATCAATATTTGGAATGAATAAAGTAATGAATGATTGAATATGAAATGTCTAATGCCCTGAACTAGCCAAACACAACTTCACTTCTCTTTCTGAACTGGAAAAAGAAGCAGAGAAAGGTAGACTTGGCTTATCTAATATTTCACCAGTTTTATCAATAACACACAGAGGAAAGAAATCACCGAGGAAGAGTCATTGATTTGGCAACATTAAATGTCAGACATGCAAAAACACCATAAAAATTAAAAGGCAAATGACAAATTGCCTTTTCACTGGGAAAAATATCTGCAACATATGATAAAGACAGTATTATGGCTCGATAAAGACAGTATTATGGCTCTATAAAGAGATCTTGACATCAAAACAATATAATATATTAACAGGAAAATGGGGAAAGGACATGAATAGGTCTTTCTCTCTCTCTCTCTCTCTCTCACACACACACACACACACACACTCTCCTCACAAATAGCTAATAAACACATGATAAAAATACATTATTTCTTCGATTACCTCTCCACTAGTAATCAAAGTAATGTACATTAAAACAAACAATAATACAATATCCTTTTCAACTACCAAATTGGGAAAGGTCGTTTGTTGTTGTTTTGCTTTTTAATGCCAATACCCAATATTGCAAGGGTGCAAAGGAATATGTTCCCTGCTACATTGCCCATATACACTTAATGGAAGATAATTTGACAATGTGTGCCAAACACCTTAAAAATGTGCACTCCGTTTGATCCAGTAACTCTATTCCAGGAATTTATTCTAAAGAAATCATCAAAGATGTAACCAACGATTTATACGAAAGATATCCATCACATGTTTATGGCAGGGAAAAACAGAAGTCACCTATAAATCCATCAACAGAAAGAAGGTTAAGTGAACTATATTATAAGCTGATAATAGATACTATGCATCGTATCTTTAAAAGTCCTTTTATAAGATTATCTAATCATCCATGGAATATTCACTTCATAAATTACCATATTATATACTTCGTGCTAGATCCATACTGCACATAGCTTGATTTTCATATGATTCTGAAGGCACTTAGGGATGTTGCAGGACTGATTTATAATGATCTTCATAACTACAAACTATAATTTTAATAGACTTCTAGGCTTGTGTGCTAATTAGAAGTAGCAGTTAATGAAAATACCAGGAGGCAGGTTTACTGAACGAAGAAATGATGTCACAGATGCTTTGACAATGGCTATCTCAGAGTTTCCCAGGACACTTCCAAGAAATGTACTCTGTGTTTCCATAAACATCTAGGTCCTAGAGATCCCAATTCTTACACGTCCTCAGACACAAATCCTTTGTCAGATCCCTGCGCTAATCTCCTTTTTGTGAATGTGAACACCTTCACCAGAGATCCTAGACAGATTCAGGTGTTCTCACCCTCCACAAGACAGCCTAAAAGGACAGGTATGCAGAGATGGATGCAGCGCTGGACCTCGGTGTGGTATAGAAGTCCACTTCGGCAGTTCATGCAGACCTCTTAACATGTTAAGATTTTCATTATAATTGTCACTTTCTTTGTTCCTCCATGCCTAAAACAATGCCTGGCCTGTTCATAAGAACAAATAATAATTTATCCAAAAAATAAACAGAAATAATTAATTACATAGACTGTACTATAATTAAAAATAAAACAGACCAAAGTCGACATAAGTTTTAAACATTGAGATACTGTGGTAGCATAACAATCCTAACTTAGGATTGTTAAGGGGGACATATCTTGAGTTAATTACTCTAAACCCAACAAAAACCATGCTTCACAGGCCACTCACTCTGAAGAATGTTAAGAGGTATTGCTTTTTTTCTTTTTTTTTTTTAAAGACAGGGTCTCACTCTGTCTCCCCAGCTGGCATGCAGTGGCATGATCACAGCTCACTGCAGCTTTGAACCCCTGGCTCAAACAATCCTCACACCTTGGCCTCCCCTAAGTAGCTGGGATTGTAGGTACATGCCACCACGCCCAGCCTTAAGAGGTATTCTCTTAAAGAGAATTAAAAAAAAAAAAATCTATGTTCAAATAAGTTTGGGAAGTTCTAGAGTAAACAAGCAAAGCTAGTTTCTGTGCTGCCAAACTTCTCAAACTTTAGAAAATGAGGGTGAATGGTTTATCTCAGGAAGCAGGTATCTGATGCAGCATTTCCCTAAAACATGTGAAAGTAAAACGTTTTAAGTAGAGGATCTCATGGGATTCACGTTCCCCAGACCTGGCTTTGGGAAATTTTATTCATATTCCCTCTTGGAAAAGCTTCAAATCCACCAAGATCATGTATTTATTACCCTGAAAGTGCAGTATGTTCATTAGGACTATAGCTGGAATCAGACTTCCTGGGTCCAAACCCTGTCACTGCCACTTACTAGCTCAGGCAAGTTATTTAACCTCTCTATATCTCAGTTTCCTTGTTTCTAAAAAGGAGAGAAAAATAGCATCTATCCTATAGATTATGATGCGTAAATGTCTGTACTAATATTTACTCAGTTTACATAATACTTCAACAGATTAAGAAATCACAATAACAAGTCAAACAGACACCAGCACATTTAGGAATAAACACAACTGATCCTCACCCAGTGGGAGAAGCTATCTGTTTTCTAATCACGGGCGATCAGCCTGCCATCAGTCATAGAGCAAATGACCAGCACTAATTAATGCAGCCAGCTGGTTAAGCGGTGGTACATTAGCTAAGAGACTCTACTATGCTATCACTGTGTACCTCAATACTAGTTCCAGAGCAGCACCCAGAAACACCATTTCTTGCATAGTCCAGCCCACACAGTCTTATTTATAGCAAGTCTGTAAGGGTGTTAGTAATTCAGGGAATGCCTCTATTAGCAAGATTTAGCCATAAACTTAAGTCTGCAAAACAACTCCCAAGAACAATACATGTAATTCTTTTTACAACTTGAATAGATACAACAGGAGTCATTCACATAATACCCAAGAAGACAAGTTTCCAATAGCCACTGGACATAATGTTGGATAAACATATAGACTTTTCTTCCTTTGTAGTTCATATAAAATATTCATGTAAGAAATAGAGCATTAGCTGATTTCAGCATCACCGTTTTTATTGACTATAACATAGACTCAGAATCCTTTAACTCTAATGGAAATTAAATGCTTTGCATTTAAGATGCTTCCTACTCTGACCTTTAAACACTAAAATAACTGGAAGTACCACAAAACAGAAATGAGAATGTTTCACTGATCCGACGCTACATTTCAAACCTGCAATTGTCAGTAGAAAGATGTTTCACCTTCAAGGTCAGAAAGTACAAGACATCCTGTGAGCAGCTAGAATAGAAAGCACTGCTGAACCACAAGAAGAGCCCTCTCTCCACAAAGGAGGCAAGAGAAGACTCACATGGAGGATGTCCTGTGTGCTTTACATCCATCGAACCTGCGTCTCCAACTTGGTCTCTTAATAATCCTCAGTGATACTTGACATAAGAACTGTGCCTCACAACACAGCTAAGCCTTACTTCATACAAACGCAATGTTCCTTAAACTGTAAATACACTCCACGATAGCTGGAAAGCACTAGGAGAACTAACCCTCTTTCAAAGAAAGACTACATCAAACTTGCCTCCGTCATTTAAAAAGCTACCTACAGCTGGGTCCCTGCCATTTGAATTTCACAAATCAGCAAAACAAAAACGAAAAGCAAACAAACAAGGTTGGGCAATGACCCAAGAGTTTCTAACTTTGAATTTTGCCAAGCAAGGTCATTTTAGAAATTAAAACAACCACCACCGCCTCGAAAACCCTAACATCCACTAGCCGAGAGGTATGCAATCTGGATGCATGACAATCACCTGTGGAGTTCTGGACCTGCAGCAGGAGCAGGCTGTCCCAGGGATCAGCTTCAGTTGTCTCAGCTGGAGTCAGGATGCCATGATTTCTAAAAGCGCTCCAAGTGGGTCTCATGTGCAGCCAGGATTGAGAACAACAATCACTTCATAAAAGAGATATTTCAAAACCAATAAAGTAAAGCTATCATCTCAGATTAGAGGGTGGTCATTACAAATAAATAAAATTCGGCTTATGAAAAACACCCTATACTAGCTTTGTGTTCCTCATTTCACCTCCGGCAAAGTAAGATAAACAACCTGTGGACCAGCATTTGGGAACACCTGGTCTAGACTAGCAGACTCCACTTCCCCATCACTCACTCCACTGGGAAGCCCTTACAACCCAGCGTGTGCCTGCTCCACTCCCCTAAACTGGTCCTTCCAAAGCCCACTCCCCTAAACTGGTCTTTGTGTGGCCAAATCCAGTCACTTTTCCTCGTTACTCACTTGTACCTCTTTGCAGTATTTCCCAGAGCAGGCTGGTCCTGCCTTCTTGAAACTGTCTTCCTCCTGGCTTCCAAATGCCTTAGCTGTCTCCAAACAATTCACCATTCCCCAAACACATCTTGCAAATCCCTTCTTTTAGTTTTGCTCATGCTGTTCCCTCTTCCCAGAACTCCATTCTCCCTTCTCCATAGATCCAAATCCTACATCTATTTCAAGGACAAAGTCAAATGCTACCCACCCACTATGCCCATCCGTGTTCCATGCATGGGTCTACAGGGAATCCAGTAGAATATAAAGTGCAGTTTTACTTCCAGTGGGTGAGATGAGGTCATAAGGAAAAAGCCAACCTCAAGGTTAAAAGCCATGAAGACTGAAAATGTTGGAAAGCAAAGTATGAGATGGACTGAGGCAGGTGGTTCAGAACCAAGATGGTTAGTAATGTCTGCTAGAGTAAGAAATGTGTTAACAAGAACTAATCTAGGTACTACCTCTAACAAGCTTGTGGCATCAGCTACCTCTTTCTTAGTGGTTTTCTAGGTGCTGCCTAGACACATGAGGAACACGACATCCATTATCTCACTCAGCCCTCACAACAGCTCCAGGAGGAATGCATTACCATTCCCACTTACAAATGCGGTCTACGCTAACAATGCAGTTAAGACAGTTGCCCAGGAGCACCTGGCTAACAGGTGACTGAGCTAGGATTTGCACCCACCCTTTTGCAATCCCAAAGCCTGTGATAAATCTCTCTGCCACAGTCTACTGCCTCTTTAATGGTAACTTCTCTAGCCCACTTGCTTTTCTTCTTCAAAAATTGAAGGGTTTGGTCTCAGTGATTCCCATGGTCCACACTCCAAATCTAACATTCTGCATGTTTGTAAAAAGAAAAAAAAATACAGCAGACAGCCACGAACAAAGAAAAATAAAAGAAAGTAAGGCAGTGATAAGACACAGAGAAACATCAGAAAAAAACAAGATGTTCTTTGTGGCCCCCCACTAGCCCAGACTCCCTTGTGGATTTTTCTGACTGTGTTAAGTATTTTTCCCACTCTGAGATGGGTATAAAGTAACTTTATATCATATTGAGTTTTCCTTCCAAATCTCATCTCAAAATGCCCTGAGGACCTAGAGAAAATCATCATGGAAATAAAAGTACAGGCAGGAAAAAAAAAAAAAAAAAGAGGTGAGAACACATCAGAAAAGCAAGCTGTAGGGTTTTCATTTTAAATTGAGAAAAGGGATGGATGATAACAATCAAATGCAGTCATTCAAAAGGGTATTTTCCAAAGAAAAAGAATAAATGAGTGAGAAGAGAAAGGAAAAAGTAAGCAGAATGACCTTGATTTAGCAACTGATCTTCATTGATTTCCTTTCACCTTCTTACTTGATTCTGGGGAAAGTCACAATCCACAGTGTGTGACATTAAAGCCTATCCTTAATGAAATTAGCAGATTAGCAAAAATGTCCCTGAAACACAAAGGAGGAGGGAAATATCTTGGAAGAAACGCTATCTCCTTTGTTCTTTAGAAAAACCAGCAAGAAAAACAAGAACTCAGAAATATTCAGGATAGCAAATGTCATCTGTTATCCTTTTCTAGAAAAGGTCCTTTAGAGAACAATACGTTATGAACCATCACCCTTCTGAGATCTGATGAAGAATTCCGTGAAGGCATCAAATCCTGTACTTTTGTATACTAGGACCTCAAAAACACTGGGGTTTCACAGTGTCAGTGTTGACAGTATTTGGTTTCAGGGACCAAGGCCCAGTTTCGAGACTTTTTCCCAAGAGTTTGTAAGCGCTTACAAAAAAAAACAAATGCACACAGATGCTATGATACCTGTCCCCCCTCCCTCTAGCATCATTCACACCATTTCTAACCTCTGACTATTGTGTTGTTCTGAAGGAGGAATATTTCCCCACACAAGCAGTTGTTGACTTTTTTTCAAGTCCAGTTTAAGGACACCTAATTTTTTTTTTTTTTTTTTTTGAGATGGAGTTGCGCTCTGTCACCCAGGCCGGAGTGCAGTGGCAAAATCTTGGCTCACTGCAGGCTTGCCTCCTGGATTTAAGTGATTCACCTGCCTCACCCTCCCAAGTAGCTGGGATTACAGGCATGCGCCACTATGTCCGGCTAAATTTTTTTTTTTTTTTTTTGTATTTTTCGTAGTGATGGGGTTTCACCATGTTGGCCAGGCTGGTCTCAAACTCCGGGCCTCATGTGATCTGTAGGATACCTAATCTTAAAGATGATGTCAGCAATGAGGCAACCAACTCCCTAACCAAGGAAAGTCTATATCACTTTGGACATGTGGGACTGGGACGGAGATGCCAAAAAAACTTGCTCACATGAGGCATCTGTGTGTAGGAAGTGTCCCTAAAGGTTTGGGAAGATCTAAAATTTCTGTATACATATATACACGTGTATATATATATATCTAACTTATGGAGAGCGCTATATAAAATATTAGACTTGGAAGATATTAGATATTAGATATCACTGAATCCAATTTTGCCGATGGGGAAACACCAAGTGATAGGCCCAAAACCAAGATCACGCAGATGCTATGTGACGAAGTCCCCTGCACAGCAACACTCCCAACTCAGAATTTAGTTCTCTATTCCCGATTGATGCCCAGAGCCCCAGTTAGCTACCTGCCTAGCTCCAGAATGTATTAGCTCAGTTTTACATGTTTTAGAAGAGAAGGCACTACAAAAGACACTTTCCAATCTTTCTGTTTTGTACACAATATTTGTTCCTTATTTCAGAAGAGTAGAATTCATTGAGGTTTTTTCCTCCAGAAAGCAGGTAAAATTTTTATTATTTTAACACCCCTTGAGAAGGAAACTGTTTTGTTTACAAGGTGGGAAAAAAACAAAAACAAACGATGAGCTTCTTGGGCTTGGAAGGTGAGACCCTGCATGAACGGGTCATTCCCAGTAGGAAGTTGACTAAAGAAAGCTCAAGAACTTTGGGTGAGAACTCATGAGGAATGTGGGGGTTGAGGATGAAAGGGAAGAGAGAAAATGGATAGATGGGTGCAGAAGGCTGGGGGATTTAAAGTTTTTAGAATTGGCCAGGAACTTTTCACAACAAGGAGGCAGGGTTTCCCTTGTAAAGCCATTTGCTTCACTGCAGGGCAAATCCTTAGGATGCCCCAATGCTCATTAGAGTCTTCTCTGTACTTGTGAATGGTGAGTTCAGGTGGGTGGTTTGAAGGAATTAAGGAAAAGGATTAGGGCAGGGCACGGTGGCTCAGGCCTATAATCCCAGCAATTTGGGAGGCCAAGGCGGGCAGATCACTTGAGGTCACAAGTTTGAGACCAGCCTGGCCAACATGGTGAAACCCTGTTTCTACTAAAAATACAAAAATTAGCAAGGCATGGTGGCGCGTGCCTGTAATCCCAGCTACTCGCAGGCTTGCAGACTGAGGCAGGAGAATCACTTGAACCCGGGAGACAGAGGTTGCAGTGAGCCAAGATCATGCCACTGTACTCCAGCCTGAGCGACAGAGTGAGACTGTCTCAAAAAAGAAAGAGAAAGGACTGCTGAGGCGGGCGGATCACGAGGTCAGGAGATCGAGACCATCCTGGCTAACATGGTGAAACCCCATCTCTACTAAAAATACAAAAAATTAGCCGGACATGGTGGTGGGCGCCTATAGTCCCAGCTACTCGGGAAGCTGAGGCAGGAGAATGGCGTGAACCCGGGAGGCGGAGTTTGTAGTGAGCCGAGATTGCGCCACTGCACTCCAGCCTGGACAACAGAGCGAGACTCCGTCTCAAAAAAAAAAAAAAAAAAAATGAAAAAAAGAAAAAGGACTGAACTCCACATCTACCTAGATAGACCTATGAAGAACAGGAACAAAGAGTCCCTACCTTGAGCTAGTTCAGTGAAGCAAGAGCTCAAAGACAGAAACTAGAACATAAGTGCCTGAGGAATTTACAGGAATCGTGAACATTACGCCTCCAGCAGCAGGCAACAGGAGGGCTGGAGCCAATCTAAGTAGGTCTTAAGGGGCCAAAAGACCTCATCTGACACCTGGGTGTGCGAAAGCAAAGGTTAACAAAACTGTTACCCCAAAAATGAAGAATACGAAGCAGCAGCAAAGTATAACTGCGTCCTGGTAGGTGCCTGATCCTTTACAATTAGATTCGTGAAGAAAGATGCAGTGAGAGCTGATCCCTTTGAGGCAGCGGAGAGCTAGGAGGCCTTAAGAAAGAAGAGTGCAGGGCAAGGTGGACGGCAAATGTCAGACCTGCCCTGAATTTCAGGGGCTGCCAACTCTGGCGAGCTTTGCTCCGCTGCGCGGATTACAACACAACATGAGCAAAGGGGGTAGTTTGGGTTCCAGCTTCCCCATCTACATCCACCTGTCCCTAAGAGATAGGAGGTGATAGGATTCGGACCAAAGATGATTTGAAAACAGAGGCACCCAATGGAAAGCCCGGGGTCAGGGCAGCGGCCCCTCCCCTGCACATGCACTCTGGTGTTGCCATATGGCCCGTGCTCGTGTGAAGCATAAGTCGCAGCCGGCAGGAGCCCCCTCCCCACCCAGCCATCCTGCAAGCCAGCCAAGCAAATGAAAGCCACACTCAGTTCCTAACACAAATGCAAACAGCGGGTGTGTTGGGGTCGTGGGATTCTGGATTAATTTTTTTCCCTCTTCTCTGCAGGCCAGTTTTAGGGGGAGCAACATGGCTTTGTTATATTCACAACAACAAAAATCTATAATCAAATTGTAATTGTGTTACTAGAGTAAAAAAGGGAGGCTCATCACAGTGGCCATTTTTCATGCTTTGACTGTTGTAGTAATGAGTTAGCTTTGCTCCAACTGCCAGAATCATTCAAAGAAGTGATACATACACATGGGTAATAATGAATGGCCTTACTTGCAGAACCCATTAACCTTCCTATAGTAGACCAGGTCCACAAGCCTATTAACATAGAGCCTTCCTCTTCTAAAAATGGGGATAATGAGACCTAGAACATGGATAAAACACTATTCCTAGTAGAGCTTTTGCTTCATTTTTTTTTTTTTTTTTTGAGACAGACTCTCGCTCTGTTGCCCAGGCCGGAGTGCAGTGGTGCAGTCTCAGCTCACTGCAACCTCCACCTCCTGGGTTCAAGCAATTCTCCTGCATCAGCCTATTGAGTAGCTGGGACTACAGGTGCCCGCCACCACGCCTGGCTAATTTTTGTATTTTTAGTAGAGACGGGGTTTCACCATGTTGGCCAGGATGTTCTCGATCTGTCGACCTCGTGATCCACCCACCTCAGCCTCCCAAAGTGCTGGGATTACAGGCATGAGCCACTGTGCCCAGACAGCTTTTGCTTCTTTAGAAGCAGTGTATTATGTTGGAAGTGTAGGGAAATAACATAAAAGACATTACTAGAGGATACTGAATCTGGAAATTTTTTGTTAGTCTATTATAGCAGCTCTTTTTAATTCTGTTACTCAGAACCACTGCTTAATAATTTTGTAGCTCAAAATAATCTTGGTCATTCTGTAATGTCTTTTCTGTTATCTCGCTACACAACCCCTCCCACAAACCTAATTTGATTTTCTGTTATATACTTTGGCAGCAATGCATTTATGGTATTTATTCTATTTACACCAATGCTTTAGTGATTCTCTATTTTTATTTCTCACTCTCCTTTTCTGGATTGGAACATCCTGAGGGCAAGAATATTTATTCTGTTCACTACTATTTTCTTCATTCCTATTACCAAGACAGGTGTTGAATAATGGTTTCATGTAAGCCAAAACAAAAACAATATAACAAAATGAAAATAAAACATTTTCTGGGTTATTTTATCTGACTTTTTTTTTAATCTTTTGAAATAACTTTTTTTTTTTTTTTTTGAGACACTCTCACTCTGTTGCCCAGGCTGGAGTGCAGTGGTGTGATCTTGGCTCACAGCAACCTCCACCTCCCAGGTTCAAGCAAGTTTCCTGCCTCAGCCTCCCGAGTAGCTGGGATTACAGGCACACCACCATGCCCAGCTAATTTTTTGTATTTTTATTAGAGACCGGTTTCACCATGTTGGCCAGGCTGGTCTCAAACTCCTGACCTCAGGTGATCCGCCTGCCTCAGCCTCCCAAAGTGCTGGGCATACAGGCATGAGCCACTGTGCCCAGCTTTAAATAACTTTTGTTTTTCATTATTGTTGTGATTATAAACAACTTATATAGTTTTTGTTTGTTTTACCTGAATCTGGCCATGGTATTGTCTATTCACGATCTTCATCTCTTTTTCTTTATATTTTTTTCCATGAATTGTCTGTACTTATCTGACTTTAAATGAAAGGTTTTTGTTTGTTTTGTTTTGTTTTGTTTGTTTGTTTTGAGATGGAGTCTCGCTCTGTCGCCCAGGCTGGAGTGCAATTGTGTGATCCAGGCTGGAGCCAATTGAGTGCAACTGGCTCACTGCAACAACCTCCGCCTCCCGGGTTCAAGCTATTCTCCTGCCTCAGCCTCCCAAGTGGCTGGGATTACAGGCGCCTGCCACCACACCCGGCTAATTTTGTATCTTTAGTAGAGATGAGGTTTCACCATGTTGCCCGGGCTGGTCCTGAACTCCTGACCTCAAGTGATCCACCCACCTCGGCCTCCCAAAGTGCTGGGATTACAGACATGAGCCACCGTGCCTGGCCTAAATGAAGATTTTGTTGAAACTCTTCCACCAAGTAAATCCTTTTTATGTGCCTCCCCTAGCTTTTCACCTTCTCATGGGTACAAGAGATTTAAAGGATCCATTCCACCCTCCCTGAGATTCTGCAAATATTAACTTCATTTAGCAACAAACAATACAGGCCATGTCAGATGTCTGACACAGAGGCCCACATTTCAAATAATTATCACTAATTTCTATGGGTGCATGAACCTGGTGACCTCAAATCCCATTGAAAATAAAATACCTAAATCAGTGGTTATGAAATCTATTTTCATCATGGCCCCCTCGGAAAGCCGAATGCTTAGAAACTTCCTGTCTCCTGGAAAAACAAAGGTATGGTATACACTAGATTTAAACATGTAATTTCAAGGATTTATAGCTCTCTCCTCAAGAACAGTGTTTTTTCAAAGTATGAACTGTGACCTACTAGTGGATGATGAAATCAATTTAGTGGGTCATGAGCAACTTGGAAGAAAAAGAAAGAAAGGGAGGAAGAGAAGGAGGAGAAGCAAAGGGAAAAGAAGAGGAAAAAGTATGGAAGAGAGGTCATGTATTATTTCCTCACCCTTTTTATCAGTTGTAGGTGTGGGTGTATGTCTGTGTGTGTGTCTGTGTGTGTCCCTTTGCATGTCTGTGTGTGTGTCTGTGTCCGTGTCTGCATGTCTGTCCCTGTGTATCTGTGTCTGTGCGTGTGTCTGCATGTCTGTCTGCGTGTCTGTGTCTGCATGTCTGTCCATGTGTGTCTGTGTGTCTACGTGTGTGTGTCTGATGTGTGTCTGTGTCTGTGTCCCTGTGTGTGTCTGCATGTATGTCTCTGTGTGTCTGTGTGTCCCTGTGTCCATGTGTGTCCCTGTATGTGTCTGTGTCTGCGTGTGTCTCTGTGTGTGTGTCTGCGTGTCTGCATGTGTGTGTCCATGTGTCTGTGTGTGTCTGTGTATGTCCGTGTGTCTGTCTGTGTTTGCATGTGCGTGCATGTGTCTGTGTCTGTGTGTGTGTGCATGTGTCTATGTGTGTGTGTTTCTGTGTGTCTGCGTGTCTGTGTGTGTGTCCCTGAGTCTCTGTGTGTGTATCCCTGTGTCTGCATGTGTGTCTCTGTGTCTGTGTTTGTGTGCCTGCATGTGTGTGTCTGTGTGTCTGTGTCTGTGTGTGTCTGCATGTGTGTGGGCACGTGTCTATGTCTGTGTGTCTGGGTGTCTGCGTTTGTGTCTGTGTGTCCGTCCCTGAGTCTCTGTGTGTGTCTCTGTATGTCTGTATGTATATCTGTGTCTGCGTGTGTCTGTGTGTCTGCCTGTGTCTGTGTCTGTGTGTCTGCATGTGTTTGTGTCTGTGTCTGCATGTGTGGGTGCGTGTGTCTGTGTGTGTGTGTACGCACACGCATGCTGGGTGAAAATGTAAAATGTAGTTCTTAGTGTACATTATCAAAATAATTTAAAAGAGACTACCCTAGGAGTTCATGGACCCCAAGCCAAATCACTAAGGATGAAACCATGATCTTACTCCGTTGTCAAGATCCTCAGAAATGAGTATTCCTCTCGTGTGAGCTTTAACCAGAGGGGGAGCATGTGACAAGACATATGTGTGAAACAAAAAGCCAAATTAGAGGTACTCCAAGAAAGTAAGCTCTGTGGGTGCAGGGTACAAGGACTAGAGCAGGGCCCTAGCAGCAAGAGGAAGTCCAACTTCATGCCACAAGCCAAAGGTCACCAACTCAAATGGTTCGGAAGCTAGCGGGGGTGGCAGCAGTGAGCCAAGCACACCTGGGAGGATGCACCCCACATAAGGGGCAAAGCTGTCCCTCTGCTCCAGCTGCTCCCACGGGGGAATTCAGAAGCCAGGGGCCAGGGCTTCCGGTTTTCAAAGATAAGCCAGAAACCTAGATCCTCATATGGAATCCTCTGATTTTTAATATAGGCAAGCAAAGCCGAAGGGAATTGTTTTTAAACATGATGCAGGCTAACACTGTAAGGAAAGAATACAGATCTGTGAGATGGACACAGATTTCAAGCCTTAGGCTGAAGACGGAGATATGATTTGCTTTATGATTAGAAAGACCCCTGGAGGACAGACTTAGGCGAGAGTACAGAGGGAGAAGGAGCACAAGGCGACCAGAAATAGGAGGCTACAGAAATCATCCCGATGACAGACCACAGGGGCCTGAGTAGAGGCTGTAAGAGGAGGGAGCAGGTGCAGGAAACATTAAGGAGACAGAACTGACAGGACCAATCAGATATGCAGGGTGGAGGAGGAGGAGGAGTCTAGGATGACTCTGTGGTTTCTGGCTTAAGTGGCCAAGCAGACAGAAGCTCCATTCACCAAGACTAGAAACACAGCAGGATGGCCAGGTCAGGGGATCAGGCTGGGAGACAGCTGAGTGTGAGGTGACTAGAGACCACCTAGCTGAAGTGTCCATAAGAGGGAACAGGGCTGGAGTGCAGAAGAGTCTATGCTGGAGTTGTAACATTGTGAGTCGCTGACCCCTCAGTGCTGTAAGCTAGAACACAAGAAGGCTAGAACATATCTTGGCCCCTGGCTCCTGAATTCCCCCATGGGAACACCTGGCTGGGGCAGAGGGACAGCTGTGCCCCTTATGTGGGGTGCACCCTCCCAGGTATGCTTGGCTCACTCATGCCACCCCCCTAGTTTCCGCATCTTTGGGTTGGTGACCTCTGGCTTGTGGCATGAAGTTGGACCTCCTCTTGCTGCTAGGGCCCTGCTCTAGTCCCAGAACTTGCTAGAGCACCATGGCTCATGCCTATAATCCCAGCACCTTAGGAGGCTGAGGCAGGCAGAGCCCAGGAGTTGAAGAATCCCATCTCTACAAAAAACACAAAAAATTAGCTGGGCATGGTGGCATGTGCCTGTAGTCCCAGCTACTGAGGAGACTGAGGTGGGAGGATCATTTGAGCCCAGTAGGTCAAGAATGCAGTGAGCCATAATAGTGCCACTGCACTCCAGCCTTGGTGACAGAGTAAGACCTGTCTTAAAAAAAAAAAAAAAAAAAAAGCTAAGACGGAACCTGACAGCACACCCGCATTTAAGGAGTGAACAGGTGAAAAAGGTACCACAAAAGCCATCTAAGGTGGACTGGGTGACTAGAAGGACGTTAAAAGGCTCAAGGAGAGTCGTTCAGAAGAGCCGTGTAGGGAAATTGGAAATGATACTGATGGGGAACCTATGAATAGATACAATATATAAAATATATTTATATATAAAATATATAATATATATAAAATACGATAAAATGTTCTGACCAACACCTTTAAATATATGTATATTTTATATATATTATATATTATATATATATTTTATATTATATATTATATATTATATATTATATATTTTTTATATTATATATATTTTTATATTATATATTATATATATTTTATATATAAATACATTTTATGTATTATATAAATATAATGTATTTATATATACTATATTAATATATATCATATGAGATATATATTTTATATATATATAATATGAGCCACAGCCACGCTTACTCACACCTTCACCCTTTGTGGCCGGATCATACTACAGAGACAGCGGATGTGAAAAGCCTCTGTAATGCCCACAGCAATACATGCCCATCAGACACAATTGCTTCATCTCATCCTTAGACCTGGGATGCAGCTCATGGGGCAAAGGAAAGGCAGACACAATCATGGAGAGCATTTAGCTTAGCAGTGGACAGGAGCACAGGCCTTGGGTTCAGGACAGATCCAACATTATGCTGTGTGGTCCTGGGCAAGTTATATCACCTCTCTAAGCCTCGGCTTCCCCATTTGCAAAATGTGAATAATAACAGTTCTTACCTCATAAGAGGTCTGTGAAAATTAAATGCCATCTCAGGCACCCTGCACAGTGTCTGGATCATGGGAAATGCTGGCAGAATAAGTGGAAACTATTTCTATTACTATAACTTAGATGAAATAGGGTTTTTCAGTAAAGACATTCTACAGTTTTAGGTAATTCAAGTAAGAACAGTTTTAAGATAATTTTAATCCACAATTTCTACTATGTGCTGTGGGTAAGAATATATTTCAGAAGCAAAATGCCAACTTCGCTTTAAAAGATTCTGTTGCTGGTACATGACTCTCTAAGACCTGCTCTGGTAAAAATCAGTGACTCAGAAGTTCCCAGAAGACCCCTAGCATTATCCTAGACCATGAGG
Source organism: Symphalangus syndactylus (assembly GCF_028878055.3). Classification (NCBI taxonomy): domain Eukaryota; kingdom Metazoa; phylum Chordata; class Mammalia; order Primates; family Hylobatidae; genus Symphalangus; species Symphalangus syndactylus. The sequence goes on from NC_072428.2 coordinate 22,904,814, forward strand.
TCCCAAGTCACAGACATTCAGTAGAAGCTGTTATTTCAGGCACGTTCTTAGCATTAGGGACACCAGAAGTCCATTCCCATTGTAACTCAGGGTAAAGTGGATGCTAAATTTGATAGCCCAGTTCATTTATTTTCTGTACCACTTATTTTGTGCCTGGATACTTAAGCTTTCATATTCAATTAGCTATTTTCATGCAACCCTGTCCTTATTTATATACCTTCAAAGCACTACTGGTATCACTTTGGGAACCTTACCTAGCATTGGTCTTACTTAACACATCATGCATGTTTTCTAAATATGTGATGGGTTGATTTCTATACATTTGTAGGTACCAATGACTCTTAAAGATGTGCTGTACGTGAAAGGTCAGAAGCTAACAAGACTGTTCTATTAATTAATAATAAACATTGAACATATTATTAAACATCTTTCTTAACGATGGCTTGAGATAAGCAACTTACTGGGGAGGAATTAAAAGTCGATTTCCTAGCAGTATGAGCGAAGTCAGCTCCTTTCTAGCAAGGGCTGGCTTCACAACACCGTTAGCTAAAAAGCTGAGTCCACAAAGTGGAGGTGCCACAGCAAAGAGAAGCGGAGTGCTACAAGAATCTGACCCAAACACGGCCATCTCCTCCTATCTTCTTCATCTTCGTCCTTCTGAATTCACAAAACTGAGTGAGTACAATCTGGAACCATTTCCAAGGTTTGGGAAGGGATTAAAAAAAAAAAAAAAAAAAAAAAAAAAAGCCCAAGGTGGGCACAGGTGACTCAGAAGAGATCATCAGTCAGCGTGCAAAGCCAAAATAAACCCTGGAGGGTGAGGGGGAACAGATGGCCAGTGGACAGCGGGCAGAGCTGGGGGATTCAGAACCATGGCCCTTTGGATGACATTCCACCATGAGAGATGCCTCTGTGTAGGAGGTGATGTCCATTTCACCAGATGGCCAGCTCATCTCCTGGAGTCTCAGCCACCAGGAAAGCTTGGGGACTTACAAGAATTTTATCTTATCTGAAAAAGAAAACTAACACAGGATAAAAACTGCATATACCACCACTCCTGGGATTAATGAGAACAGAATCCTAAAGAGGACATTTGATTTATCTTCTAGCAGTTCTTCTTTGGTTGCCTGGCAATAAACCAGCAAAATTTAGAATAGAGGAGAAAAGCATTCCCCTTCTCTCCACCCCAAAACACAAAAATCTCATGACATTATAAACACTAACTGGGCCGGGCGTGGTGACTCACACCTGTAATCCTGGCACTTTGGGAAGCCAAAGCAGGTGGATCACTTGAGGTCAGGAGTTCGAGACAAGTCTGGCCAACATGGTGAAACCCTGTCTCTACTAAAAATACAAAAATTAGCCAGGCGTGGTGGTGCACGCCTATAATCCCAGCTACCTAGGAGGCTGAGGCAGGAGACTTACTTGAACCGGGGAGGTGGAGGTTGCAGTGAGCAGAGATTGCGCCACTGAGCTCCAGCCTGGGTGACAGAGCAAGACTGCATTTCAAAAGAAAAAAACAGAAAAAACACTCACTGGAGTGAAAGGAGCCAAAAATTCGTAAAAGAAGAGACAATTCGGATAATAACTGATTATTAAGTCTTTTTAACTAAGACTATATATGAAACACAAAAATTACCATAATATGTCAACTAGGAAGGTGAATCCTAAGATTCAGAAATTGTGATGAATTATGGTTACAAATGTATTTGTAAAAGGCATGTACACACTAAAAAGCAAAAGATGAAAGGAAAGATATCAATCCTATCAATGGTTGTGTTAGACTCTTGGGGCTATGGGCGATTTTTCTTCTTCTAACTAGGTTATGAATGAAAGAAGAGTGAGCGATAATGTGGTAGCAAGTATTGTAGAGCTCTATCCATGGGGAAGGACTGGTGCTTTGTTTCTCTGCTTGCTTGTTTTTACCTTCCAACCCATCACCTACCAAACTGTCCTTTTACTATAGCTCATGCCATCTGCACCTTACCATGAGAGTTCAATCACACCCAAACTGGACTAGTTCCTGCTCTATGGGATAGATCCACTGATCCTATGCCCAGATGTCCTGCCAATGCCTAATTGCCATTAAAATTTCTAAGCTTTTAGTTCCTGTACTCAGCTTACCCCAGACTGGTTATAAGCCATGTGGAGCAGCAGCATTGGTATAGAGTGGATGCAGGCCTAATGTTACCATTTTTTTTTTACATTTTTGAACAATATTAACATATGATGTTACTATTTAATAGCTAACCACCAGGCCAGGTGTAGTGGCTCATATCTGTAATTCCAGCACTTTGGGAGGCTGAGGCAGGCAGATCACTTGAGGTCAGGAGTTTAAGAGCAGCCTGGCCTACATGGCGAAACCCCGTCTCTACTAAAAATACAAAAATTAGCCAGGTGTGGTGGCAGGCACCTGTAATCCCAGCTACTTGGGAGGCTGAGGCAGAAGAATTCTTAAACCCAGGAGGTGAGGTTGCAGTGAGCCGAGATTGTGCCACTGCACTTCAGCCTGGGCAACCATAAGACTCTATCTCAAAAAAAAAAAAAAAAAAAAATAGCCAACCACCAAATCGGAACTTTCAGTGTTCCAACCTGATTTAAAAAACAAACAAACAAAAAAAAGATATGATTTTTCCTTTCAAAAATTTCCTTTATTATTAAAAGATTACCTTGTAATACATTTTTTAAATAGAAAAAAATGTTTTCACTCTTTTTGTTTTTTTGTTTTTTTTTTTGGTGAGATGGAGTCTCGCTCTGTCGCCCAGGCTGGAGTGCAGTGGCGTGATCTTGGCTCACTGCAACGTCCGCCTCCTGGGTTCAAGAGATTCTCCTGCTTCAGCCTCCCAAGTAGCTGGGACTACAGGGGCCTGCCACCACGTCTGGCTAATTTTTGTATTTTTTTCAGTAGAGACAGGGTTTCGCCATATTGGCCAGGCTAGTGTCGAACTCCTGACCTTGTGATCCACCCACCTTGGTCTCCCAAAATGCTGGGATTACAGGCGTGAGACATCGCGCCCAGCCTAAAATGTTTTCACTTTTAAACAAATTATGATAAAATTTAGAAAACAGAGGAGAGCTTAAACAATTCATTTTTGGAATTTTTTTTTTTTTTTTTTTTTGACACAGAGTCTCACTTTGTCACCAAGGCTGGAGTGCAATGGCGCAACCTCGGCTCACTGCAACTTCTGCCTCCCAGGTTCAAATGATTCTCCTGCCTCAGCCTCCCGAGTAGCTGGGGCTACAGGTGTGCACCACCATGCTTTGCTAATTTTTGTATTTTCCATAGAGACAGGGTTTCATCATGTTGGCCAGGCTGGTCTCAAACTCCTGACCTCAGGTGATCCACCTGCCTCAGCCTCCCAAAGTGCTAGCTACCATGCCCAGCCGTTTTTTTTGGAAGCTTTTAAATGAAAGAGAGAGAAAAAAAAAAAAGTTAATGCTATTGATAAGTTAAAGGGAGAAGAGTAAGTTCAGCTGAGTCCCTTCACTCTACCTACTTTAGGCTGTGTCCTAGTTACCCAATGCCATGAGAAGGATCCCAGACCCTGTCAAGTCAGACTTTCTCCATTCAACCTCTATTCAAGGTCCTCCTTCCGATTAACCCAACTCACTAGAAATTCTACCAGCATAATCCACATTAATCTCTTCCTCTCACAATAATTCTGTAAATATTGTAGTAATCTATTTATTTTAGTTATGTGTTTATACATCACTACTTTTATTGTAGTTTTCAATCTTCTCATGGATATTTTTCTGGCAAAAGGGATTCAGGCAGCATCTGGAAGAGACCTGCAGCAAAGCTCCTGCAATTCCAGTAGCCCCCTTCAGTTAAGGGAAAGGTGGGGTTCCAATGGTCTGATGGTCCTGTAATAGGACATACTTCGTGCAAAAGCAATTCACTTCCTGCTGCCCGGAACATGGGTGCTATCACCTTAAGTTGCTCTAGGTGAGGTCTTTAGGCTCTCTGGTCCCATAATAACTAGCAAAGACAAAACACCAGGGATAACAAGGTATGAGGAATTTTACTTGTATTCCTATGGAGAAAGAAAAAAATACAATCAATTCCTTCCAGTTAACCTCAAACCTGCCCCCAAATAAATGAGAAAGTCACAACAATAACAACAAAGAAATTGCACTTCGCATGTACCACCATCAGGACCTCAAACTGCAGGAAAGCTATTGGACCGTCTGCCCTCCGTGCTGAGTACGGCGAAAAGATGTCAAGGTGACTTTGAAAATAACACGAACTTTTTTGCTAAACAGAAGACAGCAGACTACAGTCCACTTGAAGTACAATTGAGTCCAATTTAACCAGAATTTACTACATACCGGAAAAAAAAAATCTTATCTTGAGGTAACAACCATTTGTCTACCGAAACTACAAGAAGTTGAAAACAGTTGTTTTTCTACCCTAGCAGTCAGCCAATAAGAAAACATGTTACATTTTCTCCTTACTCATGTAACCAAATACCACCTGTTCTCCAAAAACCTAAGGAAATAAAAAATAAAAAATAAAGCCTTCCTTCTAAAATATGTTAAAGAAATAGCCTTCTTTTCATATTCTAGAAAGCCTTCTAAAATATGAAAAAGAAAATATGTTATATTTTCTCATCAATATATAAAGAGAGTTCCAGAAACATCCTGAAAATTAGAGAGAAAAGAAAATAGTTTTCACATTTACCTTATGGCTGTTCAAATCTTAGCACCTTTTTCCTGAGATAGCACCCAACCTACTAACAGAGTTAAGCACACTATGAACATTAAGTGTCAGCTATTATTATTGCTAGGGGCAGAAGGAAGTCATTCATATAATCAACAAAGACTTATTGAGCACCTACTGTGTGCCAGAGACTGCTCTAGGCAGTGAACAAAACAGATTAAGTTCCTGTCCTGCTAGAGTTGACATTATAGTGACTTGAACCTAGGTTTCCTTATCTCCAAAGCCTGTTGCTGTTAAAAGCAGGGATTGCAAACTCAAATACCAAAGGGCCAAGTAGATGAAATAAATGAATTGGGTCAGGTAATAGCTGGCTGTTCGCCAAACCTGTTCCCTCTACTTTCTGGACCCACTCTCAGATTACGTGTCCCAGCCTCTCCCTGCAGGTCACTATGGCCAAGTCACAGAGCACTAACCCATGGAATGTGCACAGAATGCTACACATCACTTAGGGACCTGTTACTCTCTGTCTGCTTCCATCTGCTGCATGCAGACAAGCAGGGCAGCCTTGGGAGCCACAGACTGAATATGGCAAAGCCACAAAATGGAAGGACCCTGGGTCCCCGAATCGCTGCTTTAAAGAGAGCTCTCTGCCCATCAGGAACACTCATTTTGTCTTTATGTGAGTGAGAAATAAACTTCTCTGGCTTTAAGCCATTGTAGATTTGGGGGTTGGTTTGTTACCACAGTTAGCTCATCGCAGCCAATATGAGAGTGAAATGGGACAAACGGGAGCCGTGACAGATGCCCCGTCTAAAAGAGGCACCACTACTAAGCTTCAGCCAAGTGTGGCCATCCAGAAATATAGGACCAGTATGGTTAAACTTCTGACTATTTCAAGGGAACCTAGAAATCCTGATTTTTTTTTTATGGAGAAGCTCTTGATTTTTAAGTGATGTTTCATTTTGTTTGACAAGTGTTCATTGTTTATTATTTATTTATTATTTATGAGTTAGGATCTGGCTCTGTTGTCCAGGCTGGGGTGTAGTGGCTTGATCTCAGATCACTGCAGCCTCTGCCTCCTGGGCTCAAGTGATCCTCCCACCTCATCCTCCCTAGTAGCTAGGACTATAGGTGCACACCACCACACCATGCTACTTTTTGTTTAGTTTTTGGTAGAGAGGGGGCCTCACCACGTTGCCCAGGCTGGTTTCAAATTTCAGGGCTCAAGCGATCCTCCTGCCTCAGCCTCTCAAAGTGCTGGGATTACAGGTGTGAGCCACTGGGCCCAGCCACAAGTGTTTAATTTTTGAAAACCCATCTGTGGAGAGAAGTTAGTACCTGGCTTGTGATGCCTGTACTCCATCCCACCACTAGTGCTGTGCTATCCATGTACACTTGTAGGCAGAATGGTCAAAAAGGTTTAAAGAGCAGGAATAACACAACAGGTTTTCAGAGGCACTGTGAGAACATACCAGGAGATTCTCTTCCTTCCTTTATATACACCACGATTATCCTGTAGCTATTATGTATGTGCAAGACCCTGTGCTAAGACAAATAAAACATGATCCCAGCTTTTAAGAGAGTGGTTCTCAAGTTTTCGGGGTTGTCTTCACACCTTCACACCCTAGACCTTAAACCGACTCCACACTTATCCTACCTTTACACGGTGTAAGTAGCACTGCTTCCTGCCCTGCTTCCTGAACGTTGTCTTCTACGCCCGGGAGGCAATGTGCCTCGGTTGTTCCTTAGTGCTGGCTTGACTTTATAGTATTTTCTTCCCCCTTTCTCTAAGCAAGTTGTCCCACTAGGCACTTAGCTCATTGTTTCTTCTAGTAGACATGGCTAATAACCATGTGTGTCCTCACTTATAACCAAAATAGTTTTAACACATTGATCACAACTGTGAAGGGGTTTCCAGGACCCCACTGTACCCGGGATTACCTTTTGAGAACCACTGCTCTGATGAGTTCATAGTCTGATGAAGGAGATGGCCCCGGAGACAGAAGCAGAGAAGATGGCATCTAATCCTTAAGGCAGAGGGCAGAGTGCATGCCAGGGAAGGCTGCCTGCAGGCCTAACACCTGAGTTGAGTCTTGAAGAAGTGTAGATGCTAATCATGCAGACAAGGCTGGGAAGGGCTTTCCAGGCAGAAAGAATAAAATGTAAAAGGCACAAAGGGCTCTGGGGAAACTGCAAGCCTGGCTATAGTGGCAGGTGTGAGTTGGAGGTGGTACATTCATAAAGGACACAGATTGCTAAGCAATGAAGTCAAACTGAGTTATAAGAAGCTGACAAAAGGTTTGGGCCGATTTATATTTTATAAGAATCTCTGGCTGGAGGACGAGGCTGGTTTAAAGGGGGCCAAGACTAGAGACGGGGGACAATTAGGAGATGCAGCTTTGGTAAGAACGTGGACCAAAAGGAGGGAGGGTCTGAAATAAGGCAGCAAAGACAGAAACTTGTCAGAATTATGAGAGTGTTCAGAAATGCAATCAGCAGCTGGGCCCAGTGGCTCACACCTGTAATCCCAGCACTTTGGGAGGCTGAGACAGGCAGATCACTTGAGCCCGGGAGTTCAAGACCAGCCTGTGCAATATGGAGAAACCCTGAGTCTACAAAAATATTAGTAAATAAAGACAAAATTTAGGCAGGTGTGGTGACACATGCCTGTAATCCCAGCTACTCAGGAGGCTAAGTGGGGAGAATCGCTTGAACCTGGGAGGCAGAGGTTGCAGTGGGCCGAGATCATGCCCCTGCACTCCAGCCTGGGCGACAGAGTAAGACTGTCTCAGAAAAAAAAAGGAATTATATCAGCAAAATGTAATGGCCAACTAAACGATGAACTATAAAACAATCTAGAACAATTCTCAGAATGCTGGCTCTAACAATGGGGTGAAAAAAAAAGAATCTAGAACATTTGTCAGATTTTGAGCTCTAACAAATGGGTGGTGGTCATACTCACTGAAAGAGGTAATACAGACGAAAACACAGAATAAGGAGCCAGACTCAGGGGGCAAAGAGTTCCCTTTGAGGGAGAAATGCTGACTTGTCAGTAGCCATGGGTAGATATCCAATAAACTGCTTAGGCATAAGTCTCATCCTCAAGAGAGCTGAGAGTTTTTCGCACCAACAGTACATAAGTGATTGCTAAATCCATGAGTCTGAAAGAGGCTACCCCAGGAGGATCTATAGAGTCACAGAGCAAAGGAGATTAGATAACTGCCCCAGGATTCGGCAGTCAGGCAAGCACTGGTGACTAATAGCATCCTTTTTCCTTTCCATGAAGGATGGAAAGGGAGTGAGTTAAGGGGCAAAGGAGACAAAGAAATGGAGGCAGTGAAAATGGGAGGGTGGGGCAAGAGCTGGAGGCACAGAGGATGTTTATTAGTCACTACCATTGCCTGGGCCGTCACATAGATCAGGAAGACAAATCATAGGAGGAATCAGAAAATCTGTGTGTGATTCACAATGCAAATTAGGGCTCTCCTAAAATTTGGAAGTTTCATGTTGTTGGTGTTTAATTTTCACTGTAATTCCAGAACACACCAACCATGCCTCTTCTTCATCCAACTCAATTGGTTAGATAACTGAATGTCACGGTCACTCTTTTACTTTAAACCATGCAATGGCTTCCCATTGCTCTGAAGATAAAGGTCACAGTCCGTCTCCTGGGTGATGTTGGTCCTGCTACCTCTCCTCCCTCGTTCACCACTCACTCTCCCCTCTATTCCTGCCCACCATACACACGACCTTCTCTGTGGTTCAGGAATGAATCACAGTCCTTCCCAACACAGAGGACAGTCCCCACTTCTCCACTGGCCCCAATCCCTACCTGGTTATCTCCTATTCCTCCTTCTGTAATAGATGTTGCCTCAAATGTCGCTTTCTCTGGAAAGCCTTCCCTAACCTTTCTCCTCACTCACCAAGGCGGGTCCCTTCCTCCAGCCTCCCACCCGCACCTTTGGCTTCCCCTCTGTTAGCAATCATACTTATTCATGGAAGTGGTTGACTAATGTCATAAGTATGTGGTTACCAATGAAAATAAGTACTATAAAAGGGGGAGCCCAGTGCCTGCCACCCACAGATGCCTAATAAATACTGTCTGAATTAATACATATTAAGGAAAATCAATTTGGAAACAACAGACACCACTATTTGAGACTGCATGGTATATCACAACTGTAGGGAAACCAATTGTCTTGGAGTGGTATCTTTATTGTACACGCAGGATAGATACTCACTTTTACCTTTTGCTGCAGAACAAAGAAAACTGGCAATTTGGTTGTTTTTTAACTGCGTGATATCAAAACTAAACTATGGTGAAAAACAAAATCGAACCATGGTTGCTTGGATTGGGTGGGGCGAGATAGAAGAGATGGGAATGTCTGCAGAAAGGCAAAAGAAAACTTACTTTTTGGGGTCATGGTCACGTGCTGTATCTTGACAGGGATTTGGGATACACAGGTGTATACATTTGTAAAAACTCAAGAATATGTACTTAAGGGTTTTGTATTTCATTGTATGTAAAATTTACCTCAGAAAAAGAGTCATAAACAAATACTGAACCCTAATCAATACTGAACCCTAATCAATGACACGATGTGAAAGTATTTAGGGGTGACATGTACTGATGTCTGCAATGTACTCTGAATACATCAAAAATAAGATGAATTGATGGATAGTGGGACAGACAGATATATGATAAAGCAAAATGTTAATTGCACCATTTAGATGGTAGGTATAGGGGTGTTTACTATATTGTTCTTTCTACTTTTCCATGTGTTTGACAATTTCATAAAAGGTTGGGTGGGCAGGGAAGGACTGCACTGTATAACTGATAATATATTTACATTGTAATCAGATCTAGTTTCAAATCCCAGCTCCACTACTTACAAGCAATGTGCCCTTAGGGCAGTTGGTTTTTACATGTTCTCTCAATCTCAACTTCCTCCAAGCAAAATGGGCAAGAACTATCTGACAGTGTCGTCATGGGGACCCAATAAGATTAAACCCTTGATCCAGTGACTAACACAATAATAGCTGTCTCATAAATGTTAGTCTTCTTATTCAGAAGTCAACATATTCACAAACTAGGACAAATCTTCAATAAAATGTGAAAGAAGAATCTTGTAAGATTTTTTCTCTTGCTATGCCCCATGGGAAATTAAAAGAATAAATTAATTGTGCTATTTTTATAGGTAAAGATACTGACCTTCCATCAGTAGGACACTGGGAGTTCCGTGTCTAAGGAGGGTGAGAGATCCACACTGTTGACACCTCCTCCCTGCATCTCCCAGTGACCAACACGACCCGTTGTGAGAGCTGGCCAAGGTTAGCAACATCGTCACATCAGGAAGAAAGATGGGGAATGTCGGCAGCAGCTTAAGCAGCACACTGAAGCCAAGACTCCCAGTCTCCTTCTCAGATGTGCAAATGAAAAGAGCCCAATCAGACAGGCCTTGAGATCTGCTATGGCACCAGACACGCCGTCGGAAGTGGCAGTCACATGACTGTCTTGGCTTTTAGCATAATTACATGAACTGAGAGACAGCCTTATGATCATAAATAAAAGCCTCCAATTGAGACTAATAATGTGTATCCAACTGACAGACGTCTACTAGGGTACCACGTGGACTCCGCATCTCTAGGTTTGAAACATGATGACATGATGACAGCAAAGGAGGAGGAGCTGCTGACATCTGAAAGCAAAGAAAAATTACGCCTTTCCGTGCCAGAAAACCAAACCAATGCTCATTCAAGAAAATTAGGTCTGACGTCTTAAAATAAGTGAAAGGGTTAATTATATGTCACAAGTGAGACACTATAATCAAAGGAAATTGCAATTTTTTTATAAAGCATCGCTGAGTGCCTACTAGGTTGTACCACTGGGACTATACACAGTGTTTGAAGCTGTTTTAGACTGCATGCAGCAAATCTGCCTCCCATCCTCTCTACCTCGAAATCTTGTTCTCTTTTACATAATTATAAATGAAACTAGTTGATTGGCCTGTGAAGCCTAGGTTTCAAACTCCTTGGAGACATTGTGCACTTACTGTGGAAGCTTCCCTGCCTCTAGCCCATATATGGATAGGAGCATTGGTGTGCCAGGGTCAGGTCACATCAGAGCTGAGCCAGTTGAGGCATCATTTCCCAACTCCATTATCATGTTAGTAGCTTGAAATCAGCCATGGTGGGAGTATTTATACCAGGAAAATTGGCCAACATTATCAAGCAGGCCACCTGTCATTGTTATCTTCCATAGAACAAGCTTACCAACATGTGAAGTCTTTTACTGCTACGAAGGAGGAGACAAATGTTCAGAAGTTTGCCCTCCAAACTGACATTTAAAACTGACCTCTACCAAGGCCATGGTGAAAGGGGGATCAGGCTAAGAAAGCATTTTTATACCATGTGCCCCTTCTCCTCTGGCCTCTGCTGAACGGATGAAGGGTAGATTCCCTAATTCCATCGGCCAGATTGCAGCAGCTTGATTCTCCCTCATGGGAATGTGGAATGGGGGCAGAGTCTTGATGGTGGGTGTTTAAACTAAAGAGCCTTGCCCACTCTGGCTGCAGTGAGCACCACAGCAAGTGAAAAGCCTCATGCAAGGTTTATCGTCAGGGGAACCAAGAAGCTATGGGGAAGCAGAAAAAGCCAGTCTCCAGAAAGAGGCAGAAGGATGAACTGGGCCATAGGAAGAAGAGGCACTGGGCCCAGGGGATGCACAGCCAGTAACCTTAGCCTCTTAATATCCTGGAGGGCAATATCATGAAGCAGAGGGTGGGCTCTGGAATCAAACTGCCTGGGTTCCAATCTCTACTCTGCCAGTTAACTGGGAGACAATGAACCAGTTACTGTTGTTATTCTGTGCCTCAGTTCCCTCTTCTGAAACATGGGGATAATTGCAGAACCTACTTCATAGGGTTGGTATGAGAATCAAATGAGCTGATACAAACAGTAAATGCTCAAAAGTATTAGCTGTTATTTCTATCAATTAATTATAGCATCCATGTGGCCTGGTTATATTTCATTCCTATTATGAATATGTCACCTGGGATTCCCCCGTGGCCTGAGGCCCCATACTGGAGCTAGTTTTAGTTATGTAGCTAGGTGATCTGTCCCCCTGAATCATAGAATAATGTGCATATCCCTGGACCAATGTGTGACCTTTAGCAAATCACTTTCTCAGCCCTCTCTTAGGAGCAGTGTAAGATTCAAATAGGAAAAGAAACTGAAAGCTTCGACAGCCATGAACTGTTGTACCAAACTCTGGAGACTGTTGTCTCTGCAGGGAAAAGTAAAGATACTACATTGGTCACAAGAATGGAAAACACTTGTTTAAAATGTGTTTATTGCTGAACTAGAGACTAGAGAAATATTCCCCACCCAACTGGAAAAAAAAGTTCAGTTTCTGTAGGGTTCACCAGGTTGATTCATATGGTCATCTCCAGTATTAATAAGATAATAACAGGAAACTGCCAAAGACAGTTCTAGGATGCTGATTTTTTAATACGCTTTCACCCAGCTTAATTATATACAAAATAATGCTCCAAAGACTGATCCTCCCATTCTTTTCAAAACAAAGACTTCTTAACTGATAATGAAGGATACAGATCTAGAGATATTTCTATTCATCCCTTTTCAACAAGAACTTATAAGCCACACTGTCAATTTCAACACATTTTCTTCTCACACTTCCCATTTTTCTTCAGCCTTGGGTTTGCTGTTGACACCTGGCAAATAAAAAGGCAAGTGACAGGGGAACGGCATTCACTACTAGGGACAGAGGTAGGCAGACAGGTCTGGGAGTCCCAGTTTCATTCTAGATACTTCATTCCATATTTCATGTGGAAAGACTGAAGTTAGAAGTATTCTAGGCTTCCCCATTTACTTGAACTGCATAAATACCAAAACCATTTTGTGTGTCTGACGTCAGGAGATTTTATTTCTAGCTAAGAATAGATTTAACATATATAAATCTCAATCTAAATCGAATTCACCTCTCATGGTTAGGACACTTGGGCAAAGCTGCGCCTGAGTGAACAGGAGGCAGGTGCAGCAGCGACCTTGGCCTATGCTTGAGGCAGCTACTTGGGCTTATTTATATCTAGGATTGGTTAAAACATGAGTTTGTCCCCACTCTATGTGGTGTTTAAAAGGGCCCATGATTTTTCTTAAATGTCTGCGGAAGTATCGTCTAGAGAAGGAAGCCAGGGAGTAATGGAAAATGGGCAGAACCGTCTAAGGAGATATTTTAACTCTAGGTTTGAATCTGACCTGTGTTGTTAAAGCTATTCTCTTTTATAATAAAAGGTCTTTCCCTGTTTCTAACAGAAGTTCAAGTTCTCTCGGCCGGGCGCGGTGGCTCAAGCCTGTAATCCCAGTCAGGAGATTGAGACCATCCTGGCTAACACGGTGAAACCCCGTCTCTACTAAAAATACAAAAAATTAGCCGGGCGTGTTGGCGGGCGCCTATAGTCCCAGCTACTCGGGAGGCTGAGGCAGGAGAATGGCGTGAACCCAGGAGGTGGAGGTTGCGGTGAGCCGAGATCACGCCACTGCACTCCAGCCTTGGGGACAGAGAAAGACTCCGTCTCAAAAAGAAGTTCAAGTTCTCTCATGACACAATTTAGTTAGCATGGAAAGAGGGTCACGATATAGTGTTAATGGGAAAAGCAAGTTGCTAAATATTATACCTTTTATATCTTAAAAAAATTAAGTTGAGGCTACGTCTATGGATATAAATATTTGTATGAAGAGGTCTGGAAGGATCCATCACACTTGATTGACAGCATGACTCTAAGGAATAGCAAGGTGATATGGTTTGGCTGTGTCTCCACCCAAATCACACCTTGAATTGTAGTTCCCATAATCCCCATGCATTGTGGAAGGGACTCTGTAGGAGGTAACTGAATCATGGGGGCAGTTACCCCTATGCTGTTCTTGTGATAGTGAGTTCTCACAAGATCTGGTGGTTTTATTCTCCCCACTTCACTCGGCACTTCTCTTTCCCGCCATCATATGAAGAAGGATGTGTTTGCTTCCCCTTCTGCCATGATTGTAACTTTCCTGAGGCCTCCCCAGCCATGCGGAACTGTGAGTCAACTAAACTTTCCTTTATAAATTTCTCAGTCTCGGGCAGTTCTTTATAGTAGCGTGAGAGTGGACTAATACACAAGGCCAACAGGGCCTTTTGCATTTTACTGCATCTACCTGAGTATTGTTTGAATTTAATAAAATATATGTTACTTTCATAATTTTTTAAAATCCAATGAAGATTGAAGATAGGCCTATATTTATCTGGGCCTCACACTGGAACTATGACAGCAAACTGTGGGAAAACTCTTCCCTTTTCAGAATGAAAATCCTTGGCTGGGCTTGGCTGCTAATGCAGGAAGAAGCAGGAAATGCAGATGGTAGAACTCCACCAAAACATCTGCTTATGGCTTGTAAAGACACAGACGGGGGATGGGAGAAGAAGGGAAGATCTTGAGGCTGTTATCCACAGATGAGAAAACGAAAGCCCTGAAAAGTGAAATGATTTGGTAAGTAACAGCCAGGGGTGACCTCAGTCTCCTGAATGCAACCAATGCAATTTTCTCTCACCCAGGCTGTTTTCCCTAGACCTTAAACCAAAGTTGTATCTGCTGGTAGCTCTGAGAATGAGAAAATGGGCCAGGAATGGTAGTTCATGCCTATAATCCCAGCACTTTGGGAGGCCGAGACTGGCAGATTACTTGAGGTTAGGAGTTCGAGACCAGCCTGGCCAACATGGTGAAACCCCAACTCTACTAAAAATACAAAAATTAGCCGGGTGCCGTGGTGCATGCCTGTAGTCCCAGCTACTTGGAGGCTGAGGCAGGAGAATCGCTTTAACCTGGGAGGTGGAGATTGCAGTGAGCCGAGATTGTGCCACTGCACTCCAGCCTGGACAACAGAATGAGACTCCATCTCAAAAAAATAAAATAGAGAGAGAATGAGAAAATGAACTAGAGGTACCTGATACTTTTTATTTTACTAAAGAAATCCTTGAGGGATCTTCAATATCATCTGTAAGCTCACGGGCCTTAAAAGAGAAATCGTTCTGCACAAACACATCCATAAAGCAGAAGTGGGAAGACTTCCCTATTATTTTATTTTATTTTATTTATCTTTTATTTTTGAGACAGAGTCTTGCTATGTCACCCACGCTGGAATGCAGTGGCACAATCCCGACTCACTGCAACCTCCACTTCCTGGGTTCAAACAATTCTCGTGCTTCGGCCTCCCAAGTAGCTGGGACTATAGGTGTGCACCACCATACCTGGCTAATTTTTGTATTTTTAGTAGAGACGGGGTTTCATCATGTTGACCAGGCTGGTCTCGAACTCCTGACCTCAAGTGATCCACAATCCTTGGGCTCCCAAAGTGTTGGGATTACAGGAGTGAGCCACCGCATCTGGCCCCTATTATTTTATAGACCAGCACTACTCTTATAACAAAACCAGACAATACCTTTTAGCAAAACAAAACTACAGACCAATACCCCTCATGAACATGAAACTAAAAATTCCTAACAATGGCCTGGCCGTTGTTAGGAATTTCTTTTTTTCTTTTTTTTTTTTTTTCCATTTTGCAATGGAGTCTCACTCTTGTCACCCAGGCTAGAGTGCAGTGGCATGATCTCAGCTCACTGCAACCTCTGCCTCCCAGGTTCAAGCAATTCTCCTGCCTCAGCCTCCTGAGTGGCTGGGATTACAGGCACCCACCACCATACCCAGCTAATTTTTTTGTGTTTTTAGTAGAGACAGGGTTTCACCATGTTGGCCAGGCTGGTCTCGAACTTCTGACATTAGGTGATCCTCCTGCCTTGGCCTCCCAAAGTGCTGGGATTACAGGCATGAGCCACCGCATCTGGCCAGGAATTTCTGGCTTGTGATCATCTCAATAGATGAAGAGAAAGCATTTGCCAAAATTTGATAACCAGTCATGATAAAAATTCACAGCAAATTTGCTAGAGAAGGGAATTTCCTCAGCCTGATAAAGGGCCTCTCTGAAACAAAATTAAAACTATACCCAACATCATACTTTAGAGAAAGACTGATATTTTCCTCCAGTGCCAGGATCAAGGCAAGGATGTTCACTCTCCTTATTTCTATTCAGCAAAGTACTAGAAGTTCTAGCCAGTGCAATAAGGCAAGAAAAACAAATAAAAGACTTACAGATTTGAAAGAATGAGAAGTGTCTTTATTCACAGATAACATAATTTCCTATTTAGAAAAATCTCAAAGAGTCTATAAAAAGCTACTAGAACTAAAATGAGTTTAGGAGGGTCAGATGATATAAGGTTTTTAAAATTATATTTCTATACACTAACAAAGAAATTTTTATATTACTGTTTGTCAAAGCACTGAAAAACATGAAAAATGTATGTACAAATTTGTATGTTGAAAACTATAAAACATTGATGAGAGAAAAGAAAGAATACCTAAGTAAATGGAGAGAGATATGTTCATGGATTAAAAAAAAAAAAAAAAAAAAAAAAAAAAAAAAAAAAAAAACCACTGTTAAGATGGTGATCTCTAATTGGTCTAATTTCAAAGAAATTCCAACCAAAAATCCAGGAGGCTTTTTAAATAGAAATTGACAAGAAGATACTAAAATCTGTATACAAAGCATAAGACCTAGATAGCCAAAAAGATTTTTTAAAAGAATAAAGAATACTCACACTATCTGATTTCAAGACTTACTACAGAACTAAAGCAGTGAAACTCGATCAAGGTCAATTTTACTCCCTAGGGGGACATTTAGCAATGTCTGGAAACATTTTTGGTTGTCACAACTAAGAATGAGGGGAGTTACTGACATCTACCAGGCAGTCAGAAATATTGCTAAACTTCTAATGCACAGGACAGGCATCCACAACAAAGAACCGTTGAACCCAAAATGTTAATAGTGCTGCCATTAAGAAACTCTGAACTAGAGAAATCAAGACAGTGCTGTACTGGCATATGGAGAGAAGTACAATAGAACAGACTAGAATCTAGAAATAAACCCAGACATATATGGTGCCAAGATAAGTCAATGGACCGAGGATAGTCTTTTCAACAAGTGGTGCTAGAATAATTAAATATCCATATAAAAAAATTAACCTTGATTCTTACTTTGCACCATACACAAATATTAACATGAAATGGATCAAAGACCTAAAAGTAAAAATAAAAATACAAAACTTCTAGAAGAAATCATAGATATTTGTGACCTTGGCACACATTAGGCAATTTCTATGCTAGGACACAAAAAGCACAAATCTTAAATTGAAAAGTTGATAGAGTTAATCTAAATTTAAAACTTCTCTCCTTTAAAAAAAAAAAAAAAAAAAAAAACACTGTTAATAAAATGAAAAGACAAGCCACAGACCAGGAGAACACATTTGCAAAACACCTATCTGATAAAAGACTTGTATCCAGACTATATAAAGGAAGCTCAAAACTCAGTAAAAAGAAAACAATCCAATTTTTAAATGGGCAAAATAACTTAACAGACACTTCAAAGTAGAGATATAGATGGCAAATAAGAACATGAAAAGATATGCAACAATAAAATTATTAGTAATTAGAGAAATGTAAACTAAAACTGGAATGAGATACCACTAAACAACTATTAGAATGGCTGACATCTAAATTAAAAGGGAAAAAAAAGCTGACAATACCAAATGCCAGTGAGGATACAGAGGAACAAGTAGAACTCTCATACATTGCTAATGAGAATGCAAAACTGTACAGCTACTTTGAAAAACAGTTTGGCAGTTTCTTATAAGGCGAAACACGTCCCTAACACATGACCAAGCAATCCCACCCCTAGGCATTTACCCAAAAGGAATGAAAACTGCCCACAGAAAGACTTCCATGTCATAAACTGGAAACAACCCAAATGTCCATCAACTGCTGAATGAATAAGCAAACTGTGGTGCAATGGAATACTATTCAGCAATAAAAAGAACAGAATTAGTGATCGATGCAATGACACGGATGATTTTCAAGAGCATTATGCCAAGTGAAAGAAGCCAAATGCAAGGTACAATTCCATTTCTACGACCTTCTGGGAAAGGCAAAACTACAGGGATGGAAAATACATGGGTGGTTTCCAGGGACTGGGTGTGTTGTGGGAGTGGATTAACTGCAAGGGGCAAGAGAGAACTTTTTGGGGTGACAGAAATGTTCTATATCTGGATTGTGGTGGTGGACGCATGATTGCACACTTTTGTCAAAACTCATCATGCAGTACACCTACAAAGGATGAATTTCACTGTATGTAAATTACACCTTAATAAACTTGACTTTAAAAAAAGAAGAAAAAGCTGGTGGCTGATGAGTGTGTTCTCTTTGTACTGCATGACATTTTAGAAATCTGAACTAATTGGTGATATTTGAAAACAAAAAGATTCTAAATAAAGATCTGCCTTTTGTTGAGAAGTCAGAACTATGGCACCCTGAGCCTCGGTCCCATGCAGGCTGCCACTAAGCAGTGGCTGCCTCCTTGAGCAACGCAGGCACTTGCTGTCCTGCCACATCCCCCAACCTGACCCAATTCATGGAAGTACTTTACCCACCTGCCACTGCACCTGCCCGAGTGAGAGTTTCTTGTCCTGGACTACGGGCTGCCTGAGGGCAGGGTCCAGGCCTGGCCTGTTCTCACTACACCCCCAGCATCTAGTGGAGGGCCTGGCACATGCTGGGTGCTTGATAAACACTGCTGAATTAATAAGACTCAGTTGCCACCTTCCCACCAACTCCTAAAACTGACATTTACAACAGCCAGATTGCTAACTGCTCCTTTGGTCCTGAAGTCCCCAAAGAGAGTCACCATCCATGGCAGCCATCCCGTGACCCAGAATAATGTGTCCCTCTGTGTGTTTAGAAATCCCCTCTAATATGTTGTCAAGCAACGACAATGTTTTAAGGTCATTCCAACTATTCATTTTTGTCTGGGGAAGAGTGGAGTTTTTGTTTGTCTTTAAAAAAAAAAAAAAAAAGAAAGAAAGAAAACCACAATACGTGCTTGAAGGTTAATGAAAATGAAAAGGGAAGTGTGCACATTCACTTTGAATATTCTCAGATCATATTCCAGTAATTTGAGACTTGAGCTAAGTAAGCTTCTGAGAGATTCTTTGGTCGTCATCAGAATTTCAGGATCCTGAAGTTTCCATGGTGGTGGTCAGTTTGAGGGAAGGATGTGGGTCAGCAAGGGGATATCTAACTTCTGTTTTATGCCAGTATTAAAAGTACAGCAAGTAACACTGTACTTTTAATATTTAATACACTTTCTTCTTTTTCTACCTCCTTGTTATTTTATTTTCTTTGTCTCTTGCTTGTCCCCCTTCTCCCTGAACCCCCAAATGCAGCAGTATCCCAGCCCCTCAGAGCCCTTCAGCCCCCCAAGGAGGGCCAGGCGAAGTCCCAGGGCAGGGAGAGGGTGCAAGGGACTCCTCCCTACAGCACCCTGTCTGGCCCCAAGATCATTTTCTTTACTTTGTGGGGATGGGAAGGATGAGATGGGGGCAAGATTTGGGACATCTTGTAAGAATCTTTGAAGTACTAATCATACTGAGAGTAAAAAGTCAAAATATATTTTATTAAGCCATCTACATTTGGGGGAAAAACACCAAATCAAACACTCCGGTCATATGTCTTTCATGTTTAAAAATGAGAAAGTGTGAACACATATAATTAGACCTCATCTTAACCCTCCCTTGGCTCACCTCCCCCATGACTCTGCTTTTCTCTAGAGAAAAGACTTCAGAAGAATTGTCTTATGTGTTGCCTCCAATGCCTCTTTTTCCTTTCTCTCTTGAACCATCTGCAGTTAGAGTTTTATCCCCATCACTCTTAGAGCCACTAACCACCTTCACACCTCCAAACTCAACGTGCATTGCTAGTGCCTATCTAACTGCACTCTCAGCAGCATCTGTCCAAGCCAATCACACCCTCCTCCTTGATGGCTTTCTTCTCTTAGCACCCAGGACACCATATACACTTTCTTCTCTTCCTACTGCCTTATTGTTTTTTTCTCTATCGCTTGCTGGTCCCCTTCACCCTGAACCCCTGAATACTGTGGTAATCCCAGGTTCATTGCTCAGATCTCCCTCTCTCTTCTCCATACTCACTTTCCAGGTTTCTTATTCACTCCCATGCTGATGGCTCCCAAATTTATGCCTTAGGACCTGTTATCGCCCTAGAATTCCAGACTACTTTGTTCAACTGGCAACCTGACATCTCCACTTGAATAAACATTTCAAGCTTTGCATATCCCCAAATGAACTCTTATTTTCTTACCCCAAACCTGAACTGCTGTCTCAGTTAATGGCAACTTCATCTTCCCAGTTGCTTGAGCCAAAGACCTTGGAGCCATATCAATTCCTTTCTTTCTCTCCTACCCTTTTAATCCACCAGATAATTCTACTAGCTCTATCTTCAAGAGACATCCAAAATCTAACCACTTCTCCTGCTACCACCCTCTCTAAGCCATCTTTATCTGCAGATTGATTTCAACAACAGCTTCCTTCCTGATCTCCTGGCTCCCATACTTGACCTTACAGACTTTTCTCTCCACAACAACCAGGGTGATTCTTTTAAAACTGAAGTCAGATTATGTCACCTCTTGTTTGGATGCTCCAGTGGCTGACCATCTCATTCCAACTAAAGTACCCAGTCATCACCACAGCCAATAAGTCCTATAGGATCCAGCCCCATCTCTCTCTTCAACATCGTTTCTCACTACTCTCCCTTTGCTCATTCAATTCTACACTGGCATTCCTGCGCTTCCTCAAACAACGCAAGCACAATCTCTGCTCAAGGCCTTTGCACTTGCTTTTCCCACAGCCTGGAATATTATTCCCCCAGATTTCCACTGTTAGGTCTACTCAAGGCCATCTCCTCAGAAAGGCCTCCTCTCACCACTCCATCTAGACAAGTTCATGTGTGAAGGCAGTGTCCCCTACCCTGATTTATTTTGCTCCACAGAGCTTACCATCACCCAACCTACAGGTATTTGCTTTATTGCCACTTATTTCTCAAAATGGGGTCCACAAACTTGCATCGTCAGCATTACTCAAGTGCTTCTTAACAATGCAGACTCTCAAGCCTTATTTCAGACCTACTGAATCAGAATCCACATTTCAACAAGATCTTCACGTGATTGGTAAGCACAGTCAAGTTTGGACGGCACTGGGCTCAATATTCTGAGGTAACGGTAACGAACAAAAACAAGCCCCATTCTCTCTAACCCCTGTGAGAACAGGCCTTGTTTTTGTTCATTACTATTACCTCAGAATATTGAGGCATTCAAAACATATAAAGGAATGAATGAATGAATGAACAAATGAACTTGAGCCTATTCTAGACTCGACTGCAAGTTGATGATGTGTACAAGGAGGTTGGGGAGCGGCAAGGAGGACGTCCCAGATCAAAACTATCTCCCCGCACACTGTTATAAATTAGAAATTCTTTGGTATCGATTCATCAAGAAGAGCTAAGTATTCTAAATACATATGCGCCCAATGCAGGGGTACCCAGATTCATAAAATTCTTAGAGACCTACAAAGTTATGAGACCTGCAAAGAGACTTAGACTCACACACAATAATAGTGGGAGACTTTAACACCCCACTGACGATATTAGACAGATCATCAAGACAGAAAATTAACAGAAGTATTCAGGACCTGAACTCAGCTCTGGATCAAGCGGACCTGATAGCTATCCACAGAACTCTCCACCCCAAACAACAAGAATATACATTCTTCTTATCACCATACATCACTGATGCTAAAATTGATCATGTAATCAGAAGAAATTCTTTGGTATCAGCAAAACCTTCTACCAACATGCAAATATATTCCCTTAATAAAGCAGTCCTTCAAAACTTACTGTGAATTATTTAAATGAGACAGTATCCTAAAATCTAACAGAAACAGCCAAACAGGGGGAACAGGAATGTAGAGACTGAAAATTTAAGAAATTCCTATTCTGTGCTGGGTATTGTAACAGGCAATAGGCAAATGAAGGCAAATCAGGAACTAACAAGTTGGAGGGAGAAGCACACAGATGCTCAGAGCCCTTCAGCCGGCAGAAGAGGGCCTGGGGAAGCCCCAGCATGCAGAGAGGGTACTGAGGACCCCTCCCTACAGCGCCCTGTGCTCTGACCACAAAGAACCCTTTACTTTTCCTCTGCCAGAAATGCCACCATCAACACTGCCAACCCCAACTCATCCTTCAAGGCCCCCGTGCCCCCAGAATTAACGATTCCCTCATTAGCTCTGATCACACAGTACAGAGGGCAAGGGCCTGATCGCCCTCTTCTTGAGGAGCTTCTACAAACTGCCTCGTCCTTATTCACCTCTGTACCCCCTGCCCCTGCACAGCACCTAGACAGAGTAAACATTCCATCTGTTTCTGCCATTTTAAAAGAGCAGGTAGCATTCACTGAGCGCTTACGGTATACGAAGCACTGTTTTAACCACTTTAGATGCATTAACTCATGTAATCCTCACAAGAACTCAGTGAGATTGGAACTATTATTGTCCCCATTTTCCAGATGAGAGAACTGAGACCCAGACAGTAACACTGAGTAGCTACACATGAACAGATGAGCACGATCCCTGTACATAACAGGCACACAGTAAGTGTTTACTGACATGAACTGAATGGAAGCTCAGTAGTTAAAAAGACAGTGAAGTCAAATTTGAGCTCTACCATTTTGCCCGGAGCCTGGATGGCCAAAGAGAATAGAGGGTGTCAGTATTCAGTACTACAAAGAAACTTCTTTCCCACACCAACCTCCCGCATCCAAAACGGAACTTACTGACTGGGAGCAAGACGGAAGACGGAGATGGAAGTTAGGAGTCTAATGGAGGGCAATGAAGATGACAACAGCCTTTTCTTTATGTGGAAAAGAGAAGGAACTCTGATTCCTTTAGAATATTCAAGCAAAAGAGGTTGGGGTGGGGTGGGTGGAAGTAGACTGGGAATGCACTGCAGAGTCTCCAGGACAGGAAGGTGCTGGACAATTGCTACAGAATTTTCCAGAAACAAGTCTATGCTTGCCCATTTTTCGACCAAGGCAAATGTCTGGCTTAGCCTTCCTTAAACAACAAGGGAGGGCAGCCATGTAAATGATGGGACTGTAGCAAGCCAGCACTTTGAGTAAGATCTCAGACAGCTCAGGGTTGGACGCATTCTACAGTGAGTGGCAGCACCAAACCGCAGCGACTCCTCAGAAAAAGTTCCAAACTAGGTTGTTTGCAGAAAGTCAAAGGCCCCAGAAATTGTCATTCATTCTCCCGCCTCCCTCCTGACACCACTTCTTCCCACAAACCCCTTAGGATGCCCTGCATTAGGCCCAGGACTCACCTACCCTGGGGTGAAACTGCCTCCAGTGGAAATCAGAGAACAAATGAGAGCAGGTAGGAGGTAAGAGTTACACACAGGGAACCCAGGGTTTAACCCTTCCATTGAGTCATGGAATTGAATCCGTGGCAAACCCACAGAAAACCATGGAGCCCAGAGGTGGACTGTGGATCCACAGGTAGGCTGGACCACAGGAAGCTGGTCATAAAGGGGGACAGCAGAAAGGGCATCCAAAAAGCATAGAGGAAGAAACGAGTCGCTCGGATGAGATGGAGAAAGACGGACAGGACTTTGGGCAGGAACATCAACTTTTAATGATTTTTACCATCATTGTAATCAAAGCATCTTTCCCAGCCCCATATCCCCATGACCCCATATCCCCATGACCACCACACTGAAAGGAAAAAGAAAGAGGACACCAGGGCTAAACCCAAACAATGTGGATCAGAAGTCCCCTAAGTCAGGCTCTGGCTGTCTGAAAGAGGAGCCAAGGAAAGTCAGGGAGGTTCAGAAGTCTCAAGGTACAAAGGTCAGAAGGGAAATCAGAAATTCAAAACTGATCCGAGGATATCACCCAACATCAGGCTGAACGGGAACAACACATGAAAGCCAGTTTCACATATTACAGACGGCTGAACAAATGAACATCATCCCGAAGCAAATATCTCATAAGCAGTTCACAAAAACGACCAAGGACTTGATATCCTTTAATCAAAAACAGGATGTATGTTTCTGAGCCAATGAATACCAAGGTATTTACGTGGGTCTTTCTCAGGCCTTACCTTTTAACAATTATGCCAAATACACATCACTAAAAACTGCTACAGGCATAAAGATCGGGGGCTAAAATTCATCAGAGGTTTTTCTCAAGTCTGAGGCACACATCCAAAGATTCCTGAACTTTGAAACCACTGTAATCACAATAGAAAATTCTTTGACAGTAACTTGCAAGCACAAGCACCACCTGTCAGTGACTCTTTAAGTGAATCGAAGGAAAATGGGCTCTGAATTAAGCTGCTGAAGACGAGAAATATTTTTAACCTAAAACTCTCTTATCTAAAACAATGTCAGCCCCTTACAATTAGGAATTTTAATCTAATTTGGGGGAGGGGGTACTCTGAGAAAGAAGAGGTCATTAGTCCTTGCTAAAAAATGCAAAACTACAGGAACACATTATCTGAAGTGAGAACTATATTCCTTGATAAGACAATGTATCAAGAGCTCAGAATTTCATCAGAAACACAAAAGCCTGCCCTTTCCAAGTGCCGGCAGTAATCATTCTTATTTCCAGGACAACTGCTTACCGCACAGCTTAAGTTTTGAAGCACACTTAGCAGAATAATCCACCCCCACCTAGAATACTTACAACAGATTTCTCAAAATTGTCCAAGGAATTACAGAAATCTATTTCCTGGGGATTGCTGGAAGTCTACAAGCCAAGCATGACTATTTTTAACTAACCTGCAAACAGTGGATTATATACTTAATGAGCGCCTGCATCCCTTTGCAAGGTGCAAGCAATTATTGGAGAGACCTCCTTCCCAAAAGAAAAGGGTTCCGCTATCAACACAGGAGAAACTGTGTTGATATTTGGGAAGCCGACACGCGGATTGCCTAAAACTCTCTAGCCATTTCATGCATTTAAGACAAAGTGGACACTCAACAGAGAGCCCAAAGTACCAGGGACTTCGCCACCCTGAAACGTGTTCTAATGATACATTTCCCGTTTAAGGTGTCCTAAACACACATCTTTCTCTAAATAAAGCGTGCCTGCGGGACCACTAGGAAGGTTCTACAACTTGTCCAAAAAGAAGAGGCGATTGCACCTGTGTTTTTTCTTCCCCGCCCAAAGTGCCTTCCCGAAAGACGGATTTCTGACAGTTCGCCGGCTGTTGCAGCCGCAAAGGGCGGAGAGAATCCCAGAGCCGGTGCTGCCAATACCTCTCCACCGCCACCTGGGCAGGTGTGGGTTCCGACCCGCCGCCCCGCTCCTCCAGAAACCTCCGCGGACGCCCCGCCACCGAGCGCTTACCCGGGTCGGCCTGGCAGTGCTCCAGGAGGGCCGCCAGCAGCAGGAGTCCCAGCAGCAGCGTCGGTGGCCGCGGGGGCGCATCGTGGGACGCGCCCGCCCCGGGACCCCTCACGCCCGTGCAGCGCGCGGCTCCCCAGCCGGCCCGACCAAGCCCACGCGCCACGGGCCGGCCCCCGCGCCCCCGCGTCGCGGGCCCAGCTTCCCTTGAGCCCTGAGGCTTGGCCTCCTGCGGAGCCATGGGGACGCTTCACACATCCAGGCCGCTGCCTCGCTCTGCACCGCGCCGGGGAGCCCAGCCCTCGGCGCCCCGGTCCTCACCGGGCATCGCCGGCCACGGCCCGGGCGCCGGAGGGAGGGGGCGCCGAGCGGCGCGACTGGCTCGCTCGTCCTGCCGCTCCCGGGGCGGGCTCCAGGGAGCCGCGGCTTCACCCGCGCAGGGGCCGGGCCCGCATGGAGCCGCGGCGGGCGCGGGCGGGGGTTCCCACGGTGCCTGTCGCCGCACGCCGGCGCGATTGGGGCGGCGAGGATGGGACGGGCGCCGCCCGGGGCCCCCTCCCCCGGTCCGGCTCCTGCAGAACGAGGGGGCGAGGCTGCCGGGAACGGGGGCGGCGGCCGCGGGGCGCGCTCGGGTCCCTCCCTCCCGCCGCCGCTGCAGCCTCGGCGCCCCGCTGTCCTGGCTCCTCGCTCCTCGCTCCTCGCTCCTCGTTCCTCGCTGGGCTTCGGGTTCCAGCCCCGGCTCCGGCTTGGGCTCCCGGGCCGCGAGTGCTACCGCAGCTCAGAGCGGCGCCTCATTGACAAAGAAAGCACGTAGCCTCCGGATCGGGCGAGGAGGCGAGGAGGCGAGGCCGGCGCGCGCGCGCAGCCCCGCGCGGAACCACCGCGCGCTCCCCGCTCCCGCGCGCCCGGCTGGGCTCGGGACCCAGGAGGGGGACCCCTCCCGGCGGCTCCCGCGCAGCGGAGGTCCTTAAGGGGAGGGCTTCCCTCCCCTCCTGTCCCCCATCTAGAGAAGGGAAGGTTGGCAGGAGAGAGGTCGTCTGGCCGGGGAGGAGGGTCATGGTCAACGTGCCCAAGCGGCAGGAAAGCTCTTTGTAGAAGGGCGGGCGCGCTTTGTGCTGTTTGTTCACTACTTCTCCGAGGGGCCGACGGACACCTGCATGCCAGTTTACCCCTGAGGAGCTCAAGCGGCTGTGGGCTAGTTGCAATAACACGCTGGATTAAAACACATTATAATTATTTGTTGCAGCCACACTACGTGCAAAGCATTACACTGCACACTGGGAAGACCGGGAAGGTTTTCCAAAAGTCTCTTCCCCCAAACAGGAGAGTCAGGCAGCTCCTGCTCAGAGGGACAAAAGGCCCAGGCGTCACCTGAGTTGGTCCCCTGGTCTTCACCCTTGCTAGCCTTGATGGCCTTAGCAAGTGACCTGGCTCATACGCGCCTCATCCATCCCCAGTCACTGAGTATCTATTACGGACCCGCTGTTTGCCAGCATCTGTGTTAGGCACTGGGGATACAAGCAACGAGGAAACACACACATCCTTGACCCGGTAAAGCTCAGACGCTATTCACTCAACAATACTTATTGACTGCCTGCTATGTGCCAGTGACAACAGCCATAAACAAAATCCCTGCCCTCCTGGAGCTGACATTCTAGTGGGGGTTCACCTGCAATAAACAAGTAATAGAATATTAGATTGGTAAATGCTGTAAAGAAAAATCAGTGTAAAAGAATGAAATGTAGGGAGGGTGTGTTGCAATGTTAAACATTGTGAAGAAAGGCCTCGCTGAGAAGGTGACGTTTGAGCCAAGATCTGAAGAACATTCCAGATACAGGGAACCAAAAAGACTAACATCCCGGGGCAGAGCGTGCCTGGTGTGTTAGGGCACAGCAACTCAGCCAGGGGATCTGGAAAAGTGTTACGTTCTAGTTATTGAGCATCTGCAGGATAGAAATAACACCGCATTTCATCTGAGACACATACTTTTAACATGTTAACTTTTCAGAAGTCAGATGTGTTCTTATAATGTGTGTAAGATTTGTTGAAATATAGTAATGCCTTGTTGGGGGTTATGATTTAATTTTGTTCTTTAATTAAACTAGTTCGGCTGTTTTGGTTTGTGTTAAGAAACTTGCCATCTGGCCTGGCGCGGTGGCTCACGCCTGTAATCCCAGCACTTTGGGAGGCCGAGGCAGGCGAATCACCTGAGGTCACGAGTTTGAGACCAGCCTGGCCAACATGGTGAAACCCCGTCTCTACTAAAAATACAAAAATTAGCCAGGTGTGGTGGTGCATGCCTGTAATCCCAGCTACTTGGGAGGCTGAGGCAGGAGAATTGCTTCAACCCAGGAGGCGGAGGTTGCAGTGAGCCAAGATCGTGCCACTGCACTCCAGCCTGGGCAACAGAGTGAGAGTCCTTCGAAAGAAAGAGAGAGAGGAAGAGAGAGAGGGAGAGAGGGAGGAAGGGAAAGATGCAGTCTAGTTGAAGAGATAAAGCAATTCACTCAATCAGTTGGAGACACTGTGAGAAAGCCAGCCCATGGTCATGGTTCAGGCAGCGTCACAAGACGAACGGCCCTGCAGCCGGTGGTGATCCCACAGACAAGGCGATGGGGAATGAGGATGTCAGACAAAGAAGAACTGAAACAAGGGCAGGGTTTAGACTCGCTTAGGTGTTGCAGAAAAGGGAGCCCCTGGAGAGAGAAGTGGGCGGAGCAGAGGCAGGGAAGGAGGCAGGAAGATCGGTCTTGGAACAGTGGGGCTGCCTGTTTGAGACCCAGAACTCTTATGCTGAAGCCAAGTTGTGAAAGGCCTTGGACACATCTGAAGGAGAGGGAGAGGGGAAGATAAGTCACTCTCAGGAGCACCAATCCTGTACCAGGCTCTGAGTTAAGAGCTCCCGAGAACACAGAGGTGGGTGTGATGGGGGAAAACATGGACCCTTTAGTAGCCACAGCTTCCCCCACCCACCCCTTTTCTGCACCTGGACGATTGTGGTGTTGATGGTGAGTCAGGAACTGAGGAAGCTGGACAGGCTGGCCGCATTCACACGGGAAGCAACTGAATGTTGCTGGCCTAAAGAGGTATAAAAGATCCAGCAGGAGAGACGCTGTGTGCAAAGCAAGAAAGGCAAGACCTGAACACAGCTGGCTTCTCCGTGCGACTTGAGAGAGATTGATTTAGGGGCGACTGCCATGGGGTTGGGAGATAGCAAATGCATATCTCGAGAAAGTTCACTGTATTGTAAATGGGATTTTCCCTTCTCCATTATTTGCCAGACTTACACAAATTATAAATTACTTTCACATATTGGTTGTTGGACTGGTGTTTCAGTGAATTCGTCTCCCTGATGAGACTGGCCTCAAGACCAGACACTATCCCTTTCCTCAAGAAGCCTACAGTCAGCTGGGCGCAGTGGCTCACGCCTGTAATCCCAACACTTTGGTGGGTGGATCACGAGGTCAGGAGTTCAAGACCAGCCTGACCAACATAGTGAAACGCTGTCTCTATTGGAAATACAAAAATTAGCTGGGCATGGTGGCGTGTGCCTGTAGTCCCAGCTACTCAGGAGGCTAAGGCAGGAGAATTGCTTGAACCAGGACCCAGAAGGCGGAGGTTGCAGTGAGCTGAGCTTGCACCAGTGCACTCCAGCCTGGGCTACAGAGCGAGACTCCGTCTCCAAAAAAAGGAAGAAGAAGAAGAGGAGGAGGAGGAGGAGGAGGAAGAGGAGGAGGAGGAGGAGGAGGAGAAGGAGGAGACAAGAAGAAGAAGAAGAAGAAGAAGAAGAAGAAGAAGAAGAGGAAGAGGAAGAGGAAGAGGAAGAGGAAGAGGAAGAAGAAGAAGAAGAAGAAGAAGAAGAAGAAGAAGAAGAAGAAGAAGAAGAAGAAGAAGAAGAAAAGAAGAGGAAGAAGAAAACGACCATCTAATGAGGGGGACAGACACATGCAGCAATAACTTCAGAGCAATGTGCTGAGGATGCGATAGAGGTACGTGCAGATCGCTCTTCGCCATGGGAATGTGAGCAAGGGGTGGCTATTTCTGCCTGGAGGAGAAAAGGCAAAAGAAGGAAACATTTAAAGTTGGAGTTTGCCAGGCACAGCCAATGGCATGATAGAAAGGCATGAAAGTCTGCAGCATTTTGCAGGGAAGGATAAGGTATCTGGTGAGAGAAGCACAGAGAGAACTTAGGGAGATTCAGCCTCCAGGCAAGGGAGCCAAGTTAGGGGCAGATGTTGAGAGCCTGCGATGCCATGGTATAGAGTTTGTATCTTATTCTTATCCAGGAGGAACCACTCCGGAAGGGTTCTCTGCTGGAGCAGAAAGCTTGGTGAGATCTTTGACTGATGAGTCATTGATTGATGGGTGACTGTACAGACTCTGAAACTTTACTTAGATTTAAATTCAGGCCTTACCATTTACTAGCTGTTTAACTTTGGGCACATCATATAGAGATTACTCTATATCTCTCACCTATAAACTGGAAATGATAAGAGTGACTCCCTCATTGAATTGTCTTGAGGATTGAATTGATACATGTCAAGCATTTAGAAGAATACTTGACACACAGTAAACACTCAGCCAATCTTATTATATGACAATTGTGACCCTCTTAAACCATAAACTCTTTCATTAATTTTAGTCTATTTCTAGGGCTTTGGGGCTTTCTGAGTGTGTAAATTTATTGCTACATAGCTTTCAAAAGTCAGTGTGTTTTGTGCAAAGCATTTTGTTAGGCTGGGGAAAAAGAACAATCTTTGGGCAATTGTTGCAGGCCCACAACAGAAATTTCTGCCATTCATAGAGGGGAAATCTCTGGGCCTCTGCTTTCATTCTTTTTAAAACAAGCAGCTATTTCTCCTCTAGTCCAGAACTCTGTTGCTGACACTCCTTGCTGGAGCAAAGCCCAAGTCTACACTGAACCCCTTTTGTGCACCCAGGACCGTTCTAGACTCTAGGATTCCTACAGCAAGCAAGGCCTTGTCCCCACCCTCACTGAACTGCATACTTAGGAATAAGTGGGGGAGGCTGGGCGCGGTGGCTCACGCCTGTAATCCCAGCACTTTGGGAGGCTGAGTCGGGTGGATCACTTGAGGTCAGGAGTTCAAGACCAGCCTGGCCAACATGGTGAAACCCCATCTCTACTAAAAATACAAAAATTAGCCAGGCATGATGGTGGGCGCCTGTATCCCAGCAACTAAGGAGGCTGAGGCAGGAGAATCGCTTGAACCTAGGAGGCAGAGTTTGCAGTCAGCCAAGATAGCACCACTGTACTCCAGCCTGGGCGACAGTGAGACACCATCTCAAAAAAAAAAGAGTAAGTGAGGGAGACGAGTAAACACTCAATTATGCCACAGTTCAGTATATGCTGTCAGGGGGGCAAGAAAGGATGCTGTGGGCTCCTGCAGAGGAAACTGCTGAGAGAGGAGGTTAGGGAGGCAAGCAAGGGACTGGTGCCATGGTGGCCTAAAGTGCCATGGTGTATATTGCAGACATTGAGATAGAAGAAATTCAAAACGAAATTTTAAATATGGTTTTCTTTGCTTCCGTGCCCTTGAGAAAACACTGGATATAACCGGGATGGGTCGTTTACTGGGACTTTCCTGCCTGGCACTGTCTTGGCCCTGAGAAAAATGCTTATCATATGGGTTCCCTGCAGACAGCAACTGCCCCCAAGGGCAAACAGGTGCAGCTGAATTAACAATGACAGAGGACAGTAGGGAGCTTAGGGACAAGTTTTAAAGCAGAGGAGTGGTGAATGTGTGTTCCAGGAAAATCACTCTGGCCACCTTGTAGAACGGGTACAAAAGGGGTGAGATAAAGAGGAGGCCGACGACAAGAGGGCTGTTGCAGAAACGCAGGTCAACTTGCTTTCCCCTTCCCCTTATATCTCAACCTATTTTTCTAAAACCAGTTTCCCAGGCCCACCCCAAGGCCCAGCACATCGGGCCCAGCAAGACAGTAACAACACCCACTAGGACCAGCCCCTAGACCCGGGGTGAGTGAGGCCGATCTCAGTCCTCAGGGTGTCCCCCACAGCAGCCTAGCTACTCAGCGTTTGTTGACTTAAACTTGACATCCATTGATGACATTTCAACTCCTCCAGCTTCCGGCTAATTATCCTCTAAATCCTCCGGGAGGGCCAGGCTCAGTGGCTCACACCTGTAATCCTAGCACTTTGGGAGGCCTGGGCGGGTGGATCATATGAGGTCAGGAGTTTGAGACCACCCTGGCCAACATGGTGAAACTCTATCTCTAATAAAAATAGAAAAATTATCCAGGCATGGTGGTGCACACCTGCAATCTTAGCTACTAAGGAGGCTGAGGCAGGAGAATCACTTGAACCTGGGAGGCAGAGGTTGCAGTCAGCCGAGATCGCGGCACCGTACTCCAGCCTGGGCAGCAGAGTGAGATTCTGTCTCAAATAAATAAATAAATAAATCATCGAGTGGGAGGAGGCAGGGTCTTTTGTTTGTTTTTTAACCATCAAAGGCCAGTTTGTCTCTCACTAATACTTCTGTTGCTTTTGGGGTTCATCCAATAGCAGAGCAGAGATCTGGTCTAACGTTTGACACTGTGGGGCTAGCTCATTTTTACTGTCTCTGTTTGCCCTCAATTTCTTGCCTAACTGTGTTGAGACTATTTCTTGGGCTCTATGGGGTGGAAACCAGGATTGGTCATTGAAAATCTCAATGATTTACAACCTGAGTTGAAGTCCTAACTCCATCACCTAATAACTGGTAACCTTGAGAAAACTTTAAAACGCTACCACACTATCCCTTTCAGAAACTGGAGATATCTACCCAAGATATCAAGATACATGTATCTACTCAAAACAAATAAAAGCGTATGTCCACACAATGCTTTTACACAAATATATGGGGCAGCATTATTCACAATAGCCAAAAAGTGGGAAGAACTCATGACCTGGTGAAAAGATAAATAAAATCTGGGACAACCAAATACTGTTCATCAATAAAAAGGAAGAAAGTACTGATACATGCTACAACACTGATGAATTGAAAATACTATGCTAAAGTGAAAGAAGCCAGTCACAAAAGGTCACAATATTCTATGACTCCATTTGTATGAAGTGTCCAGAAAAGGCAAACCGAAGAGAAAGTAGATTAGCAATTACCTGGGGCTGGGGAATAAAAACAAAAAGTGACTGTAATGGGCACAAAGTTTCTTTTTAGGGTAATAGAAATGTTTTAAAATTAGATTGTGGTCATAGATAATTTAATATCCTCCTAAAGCCAGGCACAGTGGCTCCAGCCTGGAATTCCAGCACTGGGAGGCCAAGGTGGGATTACTTGAAGCCAGGAGCTCAAGCCCAGCCTGGGCAATAGAGCAAGACCCTGTCTCTAAAAAAGTAAAGAAAAGGCCTCCAAAAAGTCCTCCAAGAGATTGGACATCATCTTGACGGTGACAGTGAAAATTTGAAAGCAGGCTGGCATCCAATGGCAACTTCAGAATTTTCATGAGAAGC
The DNA here is from genome assembly GCF_028878055.3 of Symphalangus syndactylus. Classification (NCBI taxonomy): domain Eukaryota; kingdom Metazoa; phylum Chordata; class Mammalia; order Primates; family Hylobatidae; genus Symphalangus; species Symphalangus syndactylus. The sequence goes on from NC_072428.2 coordinate 22,937,375, forward strand.
TTTGAGGAAACTTGTCCAGGACCTGTCTTGAAGCTGAATTTGATAAGCAGAGCTCTGCTTTCACTTAGGTTATGTTTACTTGCCCCTTCTATTGCTCCAAGCATCTCCTTGGCACCTCCACTGCTACCGTCTTGGTCAAAATTGAATTTTAAAAAGACCACCTGGAAAGTAATGAGGAAGGTTGGAGGAGTGGGGGTGGACTCAAAGCCAGGAAGTCAGATGAAAGTATTAGTTTGGGTAAGTTCCAGGTCTGAACCGAGGCAGCACAATGAGGATGGTAAGGAGACAGGAACAGTGTTGAAGGATTTGACAGGGAGTAACTAATGATACCAGGAGAAAGAGGAAGAGGAGGAGGGAAAGGGAAAGGGAAGGGGAAGCGGGGGGAAAGGAAGGGGGTAGGGAAGGGGGAAGGGAAGGGGGAAGGGAAGGGGGAAGGAAGGGGGAAGGGAAGGGGGAAGGAAGGGGGAACGGAATGGGGAAGGGAAGGGGGAAGGGAAGGGGGAAGGGAAGGGGGAAGGGAAGGGAGAAGGGGAGGGGAAGGAAAGGGAGGGGAGGTGGGGGAGAAGGAAGGAAAGTAGGAAGGAAGATAGGTATCTGGGAATACAGGAAATATTGAGATACAGGAAAATTAGGCTTAGGGGAAAAAACAAGTGCTAAAAGGAGCATCCAAGTAGGGCTGTCCATTAGGCCCAAGTTTCACAAACTTGAATGTACACATAAGTTACATGGGGATGTTGCTAAAATGAAGATTCTGATTAAAAAGGCCTGGCATTACCATGGCTATAAAAATTCCAGAAAATAAAGAAATCTATTTTTAAAAAATTTTGAAGTGAAAAAAAAGTAGTAAAAAAATTGAAATACAAAAAAATACAAAAATAAGTAGTAAAAAATACAAAAAAACACAAAAACATACAAATAAAAAAGAGAGAGAGAGGCTAAAAAGAAGGTCTGGGGTCACCCAGGAGTCTGCATTTATTTATTTATTTATTTATTTAAGAGAGTCTTGCTCTGTTGCCCAGGCTGAAGTACAGTGGTGCGATCTCAGCTCACTGCAACCTCCGCCTCCCAGGTTCAAGCGATTCTCTTGCCTCAGCCTCCTAAGTAGCTGAGATTACAGGCATTCACAACCATGCCTGACTAATTTTTGTATTTTTTAGTAGAGAAGAGGTTTCACCATGTTGGTCAGGCTGGTCTCAAACTCCTGACCTCAGGTGATCCACCCGCCTCGGCCTCCCAAAGTGCTGGGATTACAGGTGTGAGCCACGGGGCCCAGCCCCAGAGTCTACATTTCTAACAAACTCTCAAGTGATGCTGAGGCTGATCGGCGACCACTCTTTGAGTAACAAGATACTTGGCCATTCAATATAGGGCTTATACCTTACCTCAGTGAGTGAATTTTTAAAAAATCAAATCCCTAAGCTTTGATAGTTGTTGAAAATCTATTCCTGTCTTTTTACAAGAAACAAAAAATGAAAAAACAAAAAACAGCTTCGTTTCTACTCTTCACTTCCCTGGAGATGACTATGCACGGCCTCTGTATCCGTGGTTCTGCATCCACAGATTCAACCAACCTCAGGTGGAAAATACTCAGAGAAAAACTATAAAAAATAACAATACAGCAATAAAAACATAGAAATAAAAAACAATATGGTATAACAACTTTTTGCATAGTGCTTACATTGTGTTAGTATTATAAGTAATCCAGAGGTTATTTAAAGTGTATGTGGCCAGGCACAGTGACTCATGCCTGTAATCCCAGCATTTTGGGAGGCCAAAGCAGAAGGATCGCTTGAGACCAGGAGTTCCAGATCAGCTTAGGCAACAACAGTTAGACCTCATTTCTGCAATAATAATAATAACAAAACAAAAAACCACACTTTTTAAACTAGCTGGGCATGGTGGTGCGTACCTGTATTCCCAGCTACTTGGGAGGCTGAGGTGAGTGCACCACTTGAGCCTGGGAGGTTGTGGCTGCAGTGAGCCATGATCAAGCCACTGCACTGTAGACTGGGCAACAGAGCAAGACCCTGTCTCAAAAATAAAAAAGTATGTAAGTATATAGGAAGGTGGATGGATGAATGGATGAATGTAATGTACATATGTATGCATGTACATACGTATGTATTAGAGACAAAATCTGGCTCTGTCACCCAGGCCGGAGTGCAGTGGCACAATCATAGCTCGCTGCAGCCTTGAACTCCTTGGCTCGAGTCGTCCTCCTGCCTCAGCCTCCAGAGCAGCCAGTACTATAGGCGTGTGCCCCCACACTGGCTACTTTTCATTTTTTTTTTTTTGTAGAAACAGGGGTCTCACTATGTTGCCCAGCCTGGTCTCAAACTCCTGGCGTCAAGCAATCCTCTGGCCTTGGCCTCCCAAAGTACTGGGGTTACAGGCATTAGACACTGTGCCAGGCCCAAATTATACGAGAAGATGTAAATGTGTAGTTATATGCAAATACTATGCCATTTTCTATCAGAGACTTGAGCATCTGTGGATTTTGATGCACAAGAGGAGTCCTACAACCAATCCCCCACACATCCCTAGGGATGGCTATACTTCCTCACCTGTTACCATGGGATTTGCAGTGCCCTTCCGCCCTGATGATTCTTTCCTCCCCACTGATATTAGACTAGGGCATGTGAATTCTTTTGGCTAATGGCATGTGACAGAGATGACAATGTGCCAGTTTCATTCATAAGCTTTAAGAACCATTTCAAGGTCCAACTCTGCATCTTTTCCCTCTTCCAATAAGAAAGCATGTCCAATATTTTTTACTCTTTCAGTCAGAATCCTAAAATAAAGAAGGTCCATGGAGCATATGTGACCTGCAGACAGGAGCAGAGCTGCCACCAATCTGGGAGCAACATATAACAAGGGAAAAAGATAAGCCTGTGCTGGTTTGGGGTACTGAGATTTGGGGGATCACTTGTTACTGCAGTATAACAAACCTATCAAACCTTTAACAAACCTATCAAAAGCTGACCAACAGATTATCTCGGCTATTAATGAAAGAAATAAGGCTGGGAAGGAAAGAGAAGAGCTCAATCAAATGTTTCACTTTTTAAAAGTTATTAAATTTTCAAATATATCCTCTTGATGGACACCAAGAAGATATAGAATAAGATTATAGGCTTATTGTAACCCTTTAGATTATTTGAATGCAGTTATCAGGGGAGTTTAAAGAATATGAGCCTTGAAATGATAGCTCTGGCTATGCCATTCTTCCTGGGAACTTAAACAAGCCACAGCCCCCTTGCTTAACATAAATGGGAATTACCAGATGCTTCATGAGGTTCTGCAGTGGTATGCTAAATCTCGCTTGTACCAGCTTGTGAGAGCCAATTGTTAAATTTACAGGAATTTTATGAAGCAGTTGTTAAACATAGTCATCATTAAAAACTCAATTACATAAAGTTACAATTAAATTATATTAAAAGCAAAGGTAAATACAGGGCAATCCTCACTTTACACGGATCCAGGATACACGAATTTCGGTTATCACCATTTAGTTAAATAATACCAGTCTGCCAACAACGCAGTTCAAATTTTAGTCACCACAGTATATTAGCTGTGAGTGATTGCATAAAGTACAAACTTCATTGCTAGCTCTTTGGTCCACAAATCACTTTGTAGGCAATAGATGTGCTTCATGATCAGTGACCAATCGCATCTCTTCTTTCAAAGACTGTCAGTGATGGAGCACTGCTCATCTGTCATTCAGTTCTTGCAGACAGCAAATTGTGTGGTTGTTTTACCTTCTTGTCCTCTAGTGACAAACCCACATGACATTTGACAAAAATTGATAGAATCAAAAGAGGGAATTGACCAACAAAGATGAGGGTGCAGCAAAGAAATAAAAAGTGACAATACTGGAAGTAAAATTTGACATAAATGTTAAGTGGAATTGTAGAGGAAATAGCTCATTGTAGGAATGTTGACACACAGCTGTTCTAGAGTCTGTACAGATTCAGCCAGAGGAACTCAGGGAAAGCAAACTTATCAACATAAATGAGCAAAGTGGTTCTGACAAAAAGAATGAAGATAGCCCAGAGAGGAAGTGATGCTGAAAAAGATTCACATTAGAGAAATTCTCAGAGATATTTCACGACCTTCAGAGCACAGAGGATAAAATGCTGGAAGCTGATCCAAACTTGCAAAGGAGTATGACAATTTGCCAAGGTATAAAAAAGGTGAATCCTAAGTTATATGATAAGAAGAATGCAAACACCATTTAAACTACTGATACATTTTTTTTGCAAAGAAATACAATGCTGAACTCTCAATGCTTCTCATGTTTTTAATTGGTATACTATATAAATAGTAGCTTTTCTATTTTTTCATTTCCCTATACATTTGCGAGCAACAGTAAGAGACTTAGCAGTGCTTTAACAAAAAATAATGTTAAAGGTCATGGAACAATTGTGATTTTTCCCATTGATAAAGATCACATAGTCTCAGCTTGTATAGTCATTTTTATGGCCACACACTACTGTCCAAAGTAAGGATGAGTTATACTCAAAACATATCCCTTTTGAATAATTTTACTATTATCTGTGCTCTTAAAGTTATTTATGTCTATCGTATCTATGTTAAATGGTGCAAATCTCTTTCCAGCTCTGTGTTCAGCGACATTGTGCAGATAGCCTGAAATTGTTCTTGGTGGGAGCATTTACACCATGAAAATTGGCAAACACTACAAATCAGGGCTTGACTTACTGTTTTGTTGATCATCTAGACTTAAGAAAGTTACGGAGAAAATGTTAATGTGGACTAAATGTAAATGTTTATCATACCTATGGTTGTACATTGTTAATAACAAACAAAATATGGGGAAAAAAGGGAAAGCATATTCTTCCAGTATTTGAAAATTATCGTCAGATAGAGCAAGGAATTCACTCATGTCATTGTTGAACAAGTGCAGTTCTAACATACGTTTTTGTTGTTTCCTTTTGGTCCGAAATGTAAAAGAAAACAATAACAAACACTGACATCAAAAGTATACTTGTCGATCAATACCATGAGCAACTTCTTGGCTAAATCAGGTAGTAATCAAGCATTTATTCACAGCCTGAATTTGTCAAATCATGGTAGAATTATAACCTTAAGTTAGAAGAATTATAACCTTAAGTTAGAAGAATTATAACCTTAGGCTGGCTGTAATTATATAAATAGATATACTATACTATACTATACTATACTATACTATACTATACTATACGATGTGTCTATCTATATGCTTTTAGTATGTCTATAGCCAACTTAAGGTTTTGTTTTGTTTTTTTTGTTTTTTTTTTTTTTGAGACAGAGTCTCGCTCTGTCGCCGAGGCTGGAGTGCAGTGGCGCAATCTCGGCTCACTGCAAGCTCCGCCTCCTGGGTTCACGCTATTCTCCTGCCTCAGCCTCTCCGAGTAGCTGGGACTACAGGCACCCGCCACCACGCCCGGCTAATTTTTTTGTATTTTTAGTAGAGACGGGGTTTCACCGTGGTCTCGATCTCCTGACCTCGTGATCCGCCCGCCTCGGCCTCCCAAAGTGCTGGGATTACAAGCGTGAGCCACCGCGCCCTGCCCAACTTAAGGTTTTACTTAAGTCTATACTTATATGTCTGGTAAAACTCAACAAAAGCATTCTATGAGAATCAGTTGGCCATATGGAATTTATAATAAAGACTGTTGTATACTTTATTATCATTTATAAAGTATGTGCTACCATTCTTTCTATTCATATAATTTATAACAAATTCATATAAATACATATGAATACCCTCTCACCCACCCAGCTAGTTGGTGAACACTTGCCAGCACTGGATTTTAGAGAATGTAATTAGGTAGGACTTTCACAGCTTTAGAGTCAAACAGGGACTTGAATTTCACCATTGCTTCTTTCTGTGTTATCTTTGTTTTGTTTTGATTTGCCTTGTTTTGTTTTGTTTGTTTTGTTTTGTTTGGAGTCTCACTCTGTCGCTCAGGCTGGAGTGCAGTGGCATGATCTCGGCTTACTGCAACCTCCGCCTCCCAGGTTCAAGTGATTCTCCTGCCTCAGCCTCCTAAGTAGCTGGGATTACAGGCACATGCCACTATGCCCAGCTGATTTTTTGTGTTTAGTAGGGACAGAGTTTCACCATGTTGGTCAAGCTGGTCTCGAACTCCTGACCTCAGATGATCCACCTGCCTCAGCTTCCCAAAGTGCAGTGCTAGGATTACAGGCATGAGCCACATCGCCCGGCCTCTTTCTGTGTTATGTTAACTACTGAGCCTCTCTACGCCTTTTCTTCTTCTACAAAATAAAAAAAATAAATAAAGAAGGATTTGTCACAAGAAGGGGCTGTTGTGAGAATAAGCCACATAAAAGGTTCTGGTACAATGCGGGTGTTGAATGACTGTTACTCTTTTCCTCTTATCTTTTCCCTCCACTTCCAGCTGCCAAATACTCTTTTATTTCCTTTGCTGGAGATAAAATGATCTACACATTTTCATACTACATGGCAGGTCTACCTGACAGCAGAGAAATGGATGGATGAATGGATGTCTTCCTTTGATTCCATGATAAACCAGTCAGTCTAAGTAGTAATTTAAGAATTCATGGAGGGTTGAAATCCTTTCTCACTTTTTCAAAATCTATAAAAATTAGAAACAGAGCCAGTTGGGCACAGTGGCTCACGCCTGTAATCCCAGTACTTTGGGAGGCCGAGACAGGCGGATCACGAGGTCAGGCGATCGAGACCATCCTGGCTAACACAGTGAAACCGCGTCTCTACTAAAAATACAAAAAAAATTAGCCAGGCGTAGTGGCGGGCGCCTGTAGTCCCAGCTACTCAGGAGGCTGAGGCAGGAGAATGGCAGGAACCCGGGAAGTGGAGCTTTCAGTGAGCCGAGATCGTGCCACTGCACTCCAGCCTGGGCGACAGAGCGAGATTCTGTCTCAAAAAAAAAGAAAAAAAGAAAAGAAAAGAAAAGGAAAGGAAGGAAGGAAGGAAGAAGAAAGAAAGAAAGAAGAAAGAGAAAGAAAGAAGAAAGAAAAAGAAGAAAGAAAGAAAGAAAGAAAGAAGAAAGAAAGAAAGAAAGAAAGAAAGAAAGAAAGAAAGAAAGAAAGAAAAAGAAAGAAAGAAAGAAAGAAAAAGAAAAACTGAGCCAAGTGTGGTGGCTTATGCCTGTAATCCCAGCAACTTGGGAGGCCAAAGTGGGAGGATCACTTGAGCCCATGAGTTTGAGGCTACAGTGAGCTATGATTAGCCACTGCCCTCCAACCTAAGTGACAGAGAGACAGAAACCTCGTCTCTAACAATAAAAATTACAAAATTAGACGCTCCGACATAGCCTACACTGCTCATATTTCTGCTTTGTTATTTTCTTTAAAGTTATTATGAGACCAAACTTAAAAAAAATTTATTAGGGAACTCCTCCCCCTGCTGGCCATAATACAACATAGCAATACTATATTGAACGGCATTACTAAACGTCAAACTGAAAATAAACTCGAAATAACTAATCTTGGAAACTGCCTACCCACAGACCAGCTCTGGCCTGAAGACAACTTGTGTTTGGTATACACCACATCTACAATAATTTTTTAAAAAAACTTTTGAATTAGTTGCCAACGTCTGACATGCATATTTCTGTGTTTTCTTAAAAAAGTAGATATTAGTGCACGCACATTTGGTCTGCCATCCTACTTGTGTTTCCTGATTCCTTTGGGTGGGGCTTTGACTCTCCACTCGGCCAGTCCACACTCAGTCTGCTTCATCTATTTATGGCATCTGCCCAGCCCTTGCTGCTTTTAAGTTTGCAACCCCAGTCTCTCTCAATTTGCCAATGAGTACACTGAAGCCCAAACTTGCTCAAAATCATACTACCTATAGTAGTAGGAAAGCAGATAATGAAATATGGGCCTCCTAAATTGCATTCAACAGATGTTTACTGATTTCATTCATCTATTTAACAAATGTTTTAGTGCTGACTGTGGCCAGGCACATAGCAAATGTCAAAGAAACAGAGTCTGCAGGATTAAAATGGCCTTTGTCTTCAGAGCTTACAGTTAGTGCAAAGAGCAGGTGGGCAATGCAAGAAATATAATGAAAGTGATGAAAGAAGGGATAAGGGAACTGTGGCAATGCTGCAGCACAGTTCCTGCTCTCACCTGAGCACCTGGTTCAAGTTCATCATCATCACTGAGAATACAAATATTACCAAGATTTGATAAATAATGTCCTCAAACCCTAGGGCCCACATTGATTCAACATTCACTGGGCACAAGTGCTAAATATTAGAGAAAGAGTAGTAAATGCTGCATTTACTACATTACTTCTTCCAAGCATGCCCTCTAACATAGTCACTTATTCATCTCCCTGTTCATCCTGCCTTCGGAATTACCATCTGCAATCAGTGTGCTAGGCTAAGAGGGACTCAAAATCAGTAAGATCCACAGGAGTGTGCAGTAGTTGCTGGGCAAGCCACATCTCTGCAGAAATAGGAATCAGACATACCCTTAAGTAATGGAGACATGGGATTAAAGCTAAACTAAGAGAAGAGCAGAAACTAATCATGACACCATGATTAAACACCCATGACATCCATGATTAGGAAGTAGTACAAGACAAAGGGATTAGTTTTGTGTCTGACTTGTAAAAATTACTCCTTTGAGTCCTTTGAAACCTGGGCTTTTTGGCGAAATGGCTGATTTCAGATCTGAGGCAGAAAAGGTACAAGGTGAGCCTAAGACATTCTTTTGGGCCAGAGAGCAAGGGAACATTCAGACAAATGTGGTGATGTCAAAAAGATTCAGGGGTCTTGAAGATAATTGGTCACTTTAACTACTGAATAAAGCAAAATCCACGAACCCATAGTGATGACAGAAAAACAGAGAGCGAGAGAGCATGTGTACAGGGAGAAATCCTGTTTTTACAGAAAGATGCCAGGTCATGAGTGTATTTAAGAGGAGGAATGATAGAGTTGAAAATCACTATATTTGCAATCCCCAGTGTAATAGATTCAGACAGCAATCATTAATGGATGCTAAAAACACCGAGTAAAATGTTATTGATACTTTCAAAGTATCACCCCACCAATGACAGTGGTGAGATTTGCCAGTCATCACTCTTTAACTAAGTGTCATCCCTGATAGTGGACAACCTGACATGACACAATGACACAACTCCTATAATTACCTTTGCACATGAACACCGAATTAAGGCATTCGAACCAGCCTCTACTTTACAGAAAATAGAGATGAGCCAATTAGGACAAACGAACAATCAGACAAATCCAGAATGTACAATATTCTAGCCTGAACTTGTGGCTCACACCTGTAATCCCAGCACTTTGGGAAGCCGAGGTGGGTGGATCATTTGAGGCCAGGAGTTCAAGACCAGCCTGGCCAACATGGTGAAACCCCATCTCTACTAAAAATAAAAAAATTAGTTGGGCATGGTGATGGGGGCCTGTAATCCAAGCAACTCTGGAGGCTGAGGCAGGAGAACTGCTTGAACCCAGAAGGCAGAGGTTACAGTGAGCTGAGATCACACCACTGCCCTCCAGCCTGGGTGTCAGAGTGAAACTCCATCTCAAAAAAAAAAAAAAAAAAGGATGGGGGATGGTTGGGGGACTGTTCTGAATTAAAAGTAGTCAGAGACATGCTATAGCCAAGTACAATGGGTAAATCTTAATTGGCTGGTGGAGTAGGGGGAAAATAGCTACTTGTTTCAAGACATTCTTGAAACAATTGGAAAAATTTGACTATGGACTGAAAACTAGATGAATGTTAGAGAATTGTTAACTTTGCTAGATGTTATAAGGTCTCATGGTTAGTTGAAAATGTCATTATTCTTACAGATGCATGCTTAAGTATTTTGGGGCAAAGTATGATTAACCACAAACGGCTCAATTTAAAAACTACACATAAACAAGCCGGGCAGGGTGGCTCATGCCTGTAATCCCAGCACTTTAGGAGGCTGAGGCAGGTGGATCATCTGAGGTCAGGAGTTCAAGACCAGCCTGGCCAACATGGTGAAACCCCGTCTCTACTAGAAATACAAAAATTACCCAGCGTGGTGGCACGCGCCTGTAGTCCCAGCTACTCGGGAGGCCGAGGCAGGAGAATTGCTTGAACCTGGGAGGTGGAGGTTGCAGTGAGCTGAAATGGTGCCACTGCATTCCAGCCTGGGTGACAGAGCGAGACTCCATCTCAAAATAAATTAATTAAAATAAAAACTACACATAAACATACAAAGCTAATGAGGCCAATGTCAGCTGATGAATCTAGGTGAAGGTTATGTGTGTATTCACTGTACTACTCTCTTTTTCTTGTTTGTATTTTTAATAAAAAAATACAAGTATAGAAATTCTACATGAGAAAAAAAGTTGAGTTCTTTGGATTCTCCAGAGTCACTGAAGAAACAAGCAATTATTAGAATAAATCTGATCACTTTTAAATTTTGCATTTTGGCATTCAAATGTTTGTGCAGTTTGTAAAACATGCAAAATGCCTATAAATTCAGTGCTATAGATTGAAGTAGCAAGTATCTGTATCTGAAGCTGCTTACCTGTACATTAACTATCTGAAAATACACATTTTTATGTTTTAAAAAATCTATTTTTCTGGATTAGCCAAACATACTGTAACCATGTGTTATATTTACAATGGGATAATATGAAACATTAACATCTGATTTTTATACTTCAAATAACCACACTTCTAATTAGGTGTAAGTGTAGTTTCTCAATTACCATTAAGTAAAAAGTTCACACAAAAATTAACATGAAATGGACAACTGACTTAATAAAAGCTAAAACTATAAAACTCCTAAAAAAAAAAAAAACAAAGCAGGAAGTATTTGAAACTTAGTGATAGGCAAAAATGTCTTAGGACACAAAAAGCACAAACCATGAAAGAAAACATTGATAAGATGGACTTCAACAAAATCCAAAACTTTCACTCTTCCTAACACCCTGCTAAGAAAAAGGGTAAGTCACAGACTGGGAGACTATATTGCTAATACAAACCTCTTAACAAAATATTGGTATTCATCCCTCTCACGTAGACTACTTCAGCAACCTCCTACCTGGTCTTCCAACTCCCACCCTGGCCCTGCAATCTATTCTTCATTCAACAGCCAGACTGATCTTTAAATTAGGTCATATTGTTTGCCTGCTTAAAATCATCCCATGGCCTCCTACAATATATGGAATTAAATCTACACAAAGCCTGCATGCCCACCCTTATAGTTGCATTTTCTATCTCTTGCCACCCACTTACACACTATACTCTGGCCATAATGGCCACTTCCTATTTAGCTCCTATTAAAAGCTCAACTTGCTGCTCCCTCTGCCAGATACTCTTTCTTTGCAATGCCTGACCAGCATTCTCCTTGTCACAGCTCAAGTGTCACCTCACTGAGGCATTCCCTGTCATGACCTCTCCAGTCACCCTATCCCCGTACTGTCTTCTTTACTTACCCTTACCCTACCTGAACCTTACTTTAGTCTTCTCCCCTGGAAAAAGGTTAAATCCGTAAGAGCAAAAGGACCTCTGTTTTGTCCATTGGTACATGCCCCGTGTATAGTGCTTGGAACATAGTAGATGCTTCAAAAGATTTTTTTTTTTTTTTTTTTTTTTTTGAGACGGAGTCTTTCTCTGTCCCCCAGGCTAGAGTGCAGTGGCGCGATCTCGGCTCACTGCAAGCTCCGCCTCCCGGGTTCACGCCATTCTCCTGCCTCAGCCTCCCGAGTAGCTGGGACTACAGGCGCCCGCCAACACGCCCGGCTAATTTTTTTGTATTTTTAGTAGAGACGGGGTTTCACCGTATTAGCCAGGATGGTCTCGATCTCCTGACCTCGTGATCCGCCCGCCTCGGCCTCCCAAAGTGCTGGGATTACAGGCTTGAGCCACCGCGCCCGGCCTATTTCAAAAGATTTTTTAAATGACTTATGATGTACCCACTATATGCCAGGCATCGTGCTGGGTAGTTACTGGCTGAATGGTTTAAATGTGTTGCTCAAAGCCCTTTTTTCATCCTATTACCCTGCTTTAGAGAAAAAAAATTTATATTCCTAGATCTATTTAAATAGCTGAATGCTTCTTAGTATTTTTTTAAAGAGGCTAATTTACTTTCAAGTAAATTGCAAAATCTGAATTTCATCTTTATGTAGGATCAGTGCTTTGGCCTAAATGAAAACGTTCATATTATTTTGAACAACTCACCCTCAAAAGAATGACTAAAACAAAAGAAACAAAAAAAAAATAATGTGTTAGTGAGGACATAAGGCAACTAGAACTCTCATACATTGCTAATAAGCATAAGTTAACTACTTTGGAATAGTGTTTGGCAGTACCTGTATACACCTTATGTCCTAGTAATGCATGCCTACACATATACCCAAAGGAAATGCATGCATATGTTCACCAAAAGATATGGACAAAACACTCATGGCAGCCCTATTCATAATAGCCAGGAAGTGGAAACTATTCAGATGTCAAATGTCCATCAACAAAATAGTTCTGTATACACACAAAGGAATACTATACAGCAACGAGTATAAATGAACTACACACAACATGGATGTATCTTATAAATGTTTAACAAAAAATAGCCAGATGCCAAAGAATACATATATGTTATACTTCAATTAAACATTGATAGGGGAAGGTGGAAATTGAAAATACGTATTCTCACTAATGTGTTCTGGGGGAGTGCTCCCCTAGAAACTTACCAGCTGAGGTTCCTTGAAAGTTAGATCCTTGAATTATGATGTTGGTATTTTAGGACGTAAGTTGGCCTACTACAATCACATTCTTTTGAAGTCATATGTTTTAAAGATTCATGTGAATTCCCTATTCTTCATCCACGCATATTGAACAGAAATTATTTCTCTCAAAAAATATTTGCGGAAACTTAATATTGAAGGAAAATGGGACAGGGTCATCTTATGGTTGCAGGTACTCCGGGCACTCTGCCTCAGACTTCAGTTTTAAAAGAACTGATAGAAAGTAGATTAGTTATGGTTTGATATTCTGGTGTGTATCTCAGATTCCAACTCATTGACAATGTGACTTTGCACGAGTTCCCTAAACATTCTGCAGCTATGCCCTCATTTGTATAGCAAAGATAATAATACCTATCTCACAAGGTGGCTTTGAGTTAAATAAGATGTAAGTTATTAATAGATACTCAATATTGTTAACCTCTCCCTTCCTTACCCTGTAAGGAGTATTGGGTTGGAAAAAAAGTCAACAATCTGTTTGCTGCAATATATATATTTTAATTCAAAGTGAATCGACAGTAATACACCATAAATTCTTATTTTGACACTCACCAAAATAGTCACCTGGAAAACCCGCTTTTTGTGACAAAGTACAGAAGTCTTGGTCACATTTAAATCACTGAGAACTAGAGAGAAATACTATCGCAAACCGTAATAGACATTACATCCATAAAATTTTCCCAGTCCTTATTGTAATATTGCACAGTGCAATTGCTACATGGCAAACTAGTGTAGCATAGGAGTAAAAGCAAAAAACAAATAAACCAAAGAAAGAAAGCCACAAGTCTAAAGTTGTTAAACAATTAACAGTTCAAACTTGGTAATCAAATCTGTATCATTGGATTCATTAAAACAAATCTTCCTACACCTTGCAGTGTATGATTTAACTTTTACTTAACACAGTCCAAGTTTAAAATTAGCAGATTTTAAAAATGAAAATGTTTTGCTAATACAGTAACATATTTAATTAAACACCCTGGAGGAAAAAAAAAAACAACTAAATATCAGGATATTTGATTAAAAAAACACTTTGCAAATTAAAATAGTATGCAAATATGCAACTTGGAAATCATGCAGTGTTTTATTTAAGAAAGCATTAAAACTGAAGAAAACTGGTCAAAATGGTTTTTAAAAGGTATAAATCCAGATTACTTTGTCAATATGCTAAATTAAGAATTTAGCAGAATTTTGAAATTTATTTTAAAATACATTAAAATGCCCATGATTGCAATTAAAGAGCAGTGTAGTTAACTGGGATATACCTTTATCAAACATTAATACTGTATTATGAAAATGTTGAAGTTTACCATTTATGTCAATTTAACAAGACTGCTTTAAGTCTTGGAAATTAAAGACAAAAAATACATTTCAGGGTAGTAAACATGGCCTTAAACAAAAAGAAAACTCTGTTGGTTTTGTACTTGTTGTGATACAATCAATCCTTTGCACTTGGTGTTTCTGAAACAATGTGTTGCCGGCATTGATTCTTTCCTAAGAAGTGAGCAGATCCTAATAATCTGCTGGAACATATAAATAAAATTAGAAGGCTGAGGAGGGCAGCAAATTTACTTAAATAGTGACTCCATAAATCTGTCATCTGTAAATAATTTTTTAAATTAATCTTAGGCTACTCCTTTTTAAACATGTATTTTTATATATATATATATTTCTATTTGTATAAAATGCATAGAATTAATTACTAAAAACACTGAAACTTGTGGGGAAAATTAAGTCCTTCATTTTCAGTGTGACTAAAAATGTACTGCTGGTTTTTACTTTATGACCTAATACTGTAATTTTTAAAATCAATTTCAGGCACATTTATTTCATTGATGATTATTAAATAAAACACTGCTTGTGTTAATGGAGTAAAGAAAACTTATCCATTATTAGCTTATTGTGAACGCTGTACTAGAGCTGTACTAGTGGTATACAATTCATTTATCAAAGAAACGCTGTAAATCCAAAACATCTAGAGTTTTACACTCAAATGCTTTGTACTGTTTATTCCAGTAAATGCTGTAAGATTATATTCCAGATTTTTAAGGAAAAAAGTTAAGTCAAGCCTGCAAGATACAGCTTTCTCAAATGTCTACAATGCCAGTATGAAAATAAAAAATTAAGTTACACTGATACATCCAAGTTTTTTTAATATGCAGTGATGAGCACAAACATTAATAGAGATAAAATACTGATGCAAATAACACACCCCAAAATAACAAATGCAATTATTTTCCACCATTTACAATACAGTAGTTACAATGACACTCCAAACAGAAAAGCAAAGTAAAAAATCAAAACCCCAATTTCTATTCATGTAATTAGACTTATACAGAAATTAGAAGGCTAAATAACAACTAGTTAATCACCTAATTTCACAGCTATCTGAAGTGGCAATCGTTATATAGCAGCTTATCTATGATACATTCAAGATAAATGATACAATTTATTACTTGCCTGTAAGCTAAAACACAGCCTCAATTTAATACCTTTCCTTAAATTCCACCTTTACACTACAATATACTTGAGGTCTATGCAAAAAGTAGCTACCTTTATATAGGAAATGGATGATTAAGTCTTTGGTGCTGTAAAAGCAACTTCATTTAAACAGACATAACCACTACCATCACCACCACCCAAAAAAGAAAAAAATGTCGGGGAGGGGGGGAACTCAACACACTTCCTAGGAAGAAAAAAAAGCATGTAATTTCTGTCCCTGACGGAATGTATTAAATAAGCAAACATCACCAACAAGCAAAACAAGTACTGCAATGTAAAAATACTTAAAAAAAAAAAACCCTCTCACATGCACAAATCAAAAATTGCACACAAAGAACTCACATCTTTTCAAGCTTCAATAGTAAAAGTTCTGCTACTATTTATTAAATACTGCATGGTTTGCCCAAGCTAAGCTAAAACCACATCATGAATCAATGAGCATTTTGCATTTTATTATCTACCCAAAGTCATGCCTACTGTACCTCTAAACATTTTATTAAGTCCAATTATACAGCAAACACTCTCAAAATAAACCTAGATTGTATTGCAGTTTCACTTAACAGTATATAAAATGCTGTGCTGTGACAGTTATCAACTATCCATTAGATACTGAATCAATTTTTCTTAAGCACTACTAACGCTTGCTTTTCTTGAAGCTAGATCATTCTGAAAAATCAGACAGCAGAATTCAGCTATAGCAAACATGCTGCCCTCTTAATAAGGAAAAAAACAGCTACTACCTGAAATCATACCACACAAAACCAAAAATGAACATTACGCTATCAAAAGGAAACTAAAGAGTAGGTCTGAATTTTAAGTGCTGCAGTCCTCAACATTTATATATAGGTAATAACATTAACAACCTCAAATATTTAAGGCACTATGTGTAGGAACGGTTTACAATGCAACTGAGATTATTAGAACAACATTTAAGAGCAAAGTCTAGGCAACATTTTGCCCATGCAAAAGACACATGCAAATGTAAAGAACAATAGCTCAATTTCTTAGGTAAGTGACCCAACATTTATACACTAAGACACGGATAATACAATTCACTTGTATGCTGTAATTCTGACATATGTGCATCTGTTGCTCTAAGTCTGTACACAGAATGGCTTCCCAAATGTGGACGTGTCTTGCACTAGTTAGAAGGCAATTTATAAAAAATAGCAGGAGCAAAACTGGACTTCTGCTCCCATAAGTCACCTGTCTAGAGTTACTACATAAGAAGATAACATGACCAAAGACAAGTTATACCAAATGTGCAAAACACATCAAAAGTGAGTTTTTAAAGCTCAAAGTTGTTTAAATTGCACCCAAGTCTACATGATTCAAAAATAATTTTCTTGTGCCATGGCTAATAATTATTAAATACCATGTTTTTATTTTTAATCAAATGTTTGTATCATTGAGCTTCCCCAATATACTGTTTTTCACATATATGGATACTGGCTGAGTTTTGTTGGACTCAGTGGAAATCCAGTATATGCAGGTGATGCTGCAATGTAAGAATGTGGTGGGAAGATTGGTTTGTACTGAGTCTGATGAATGGTTGGGGACGGTAACAGACGGGGATTTAAGCCCACTGGGACTTGGTGAACTATGCCACTGGGATGGGAGATATTATAAGTTGGATGCTGTAACATAGGTCTTGAGGTACATGGAGAGGCTAACAGGTGGGCCACTGGTGCAGCACTACTGAGGGTGGCTGATGATGGGTATGGAAGTAGAGTAGGCTGTCCTCCAAGGTGTGTATTTCCAGCCAGGTGGGCATGCACTGCTGTGTGATTGGGACTTCCATGAGAAAGAGTGAATGGATTACTGGTAACACTAGTAGGAATATAAGCTTGCTGTCTTCTATGCCCAAAGTTTCCATTCCACTCTTGATGCCCAGATCCAAAGTGCTGAACCTATCCACAAAGAAGAAAAAAATGACTGAATAACATACTTTAAAAGATAAAAGGAAAGAAAGAAAGGGAAATTACAATATACCCTTTGTGATTGATAATTCATAGTGGATCTCTCAGAACTAACTTATACTAAGAATAACTAGAGGAGAGAAAAATATCAATTCCATATATATTAGTATTAACATTTTAGTATTTATTACTACATATTATTATAATATAAACACCGCTATTACTGCTGCTAGTACTACCTATTACTATCCCCATCACTACTAACAGCTACCATTTGTGGAGCACTTATTATATGTAAAGCTAACATTTACATACACAGTGTTATTTACTTCTAAAACAACCCATGATATAATTACTATTCCCAATAACTGTGCTCCAAATCAGATTTGTTGAAGAGACCTGGCCAAGGTAATATATATATATAGTACATGGCAAAACCAAGATTTGAATCCCCGTCCACCTCCAGTATCTGTGATCTTTTCTTTCCCCAACTGAAACACGACTGCCGAATATAGTGTTGAATAAGATGGAAAGCATTCAGGAAGGTTAATGATGTTCTGAGATAACAGACACACTCTGTTAATGTTATCTAAGAGAACGTAAGGACTTAATCTTTCTGAAGAAGGCTACAAGTTCTATGGATAATTTGCTTAACTATCCTATTGTTAAGCCAGTTACTCTTTAGCCACTTGGGATAATGAGAAGGGAAAAATTAATTAAGACTACATACAGTTTCAGAAGCTTTCTCCTGCATGTGAAAAACAACTGCTAAATTTGAATCCCAAAGACTCCTACATATCCACAAATGAACATACCTGACTGAAGTTCAAATGCTGCTGCTGGAATGCTGATGTCAATTTTTGCTGACGAGTACCCACTGCAGAAGGCTGGTTTAATCTTCCAGGGGCAGATCGTCCTTTTATTAATGGCTGGCATATAGAATCTGGTGATGAATAAAATATTAAAGAGTTTATGCTTTTTCCTTTTCAAATAAAAAATTAGCAAAGTCTTTAGATATTTTACACAATAGTGATTTGAGAGCCTTAAAATTAAATAAAATCAAAGGAGAGGTCATGGTTTCCAAGCACTGAATAATATTAGATTTCCTCTGTACAATACATAAGGCAGGATCAAGTCAAAATTCAGAGATGACTTTGGCAACTCCATTCTCAGATGTTCCTAAATTAAGACTGTATTTAAAGGACAACCAGAGAAATGGGAGGACTCAACTTACCTGTGTTTGCCATATGCTCATCGGTATTTAAGCCATTTTCTAGTTCCACTGGTGGCACCACAACAGAACAGACAGCTGGCTTGGTTTCTGTGTCGGCAGAGGATACCAGTTCTGTGTTTTCATGAGTGTCCTCCACAAAAGTGCTCTCTGCAAATGGACTGTCATGCCCGGAAGAGTCAGATGTCGGAGAGCCATCCACCGTATCACAACCACTTTCTTGCTCTTCATCTGACATACTACAAAAAGAATGCATTTTTCATGAGTGATATTTTTTTCCAACATTAAATCTAATGTTAAGTAATATTCAGGCTCCAGTGAACTGATGAGAACATTATTCAGTTATTTTATATATAATTATACCTTTTTCCTTGTCCAATAGCACTTTTTCATAAAATTTCTAGACCCTTAAATTAATTCTCTGTTCCAACTGCTAAACCTAATTCTGTTCCATTTCAGGAACACCATTTTGGCATTTTTTTTCTTCTTTCTCTTCCCATTTGATCCTTAGTAGCAGCTCATAAAATTCCTCTTTATAAATTCAGATAATTTCATCAAGACATGACAAAAGAGGCACTGCTCTGGATAATTTAAATGAAATGTACAAACATATATGCATGTGACTTGGATATTTCAAATTAAATTCTAACATCAGGATATGTGCCTCTCCTGGTAATTTGGGTCCTTGTACCTAACCAGTTATCTGAAAGGTATCCCCACACCTCTGAAGGCCTAGACAGAGCCCCATACTTCTCATCTCTTCCTGACACTCTTGGGCCCCGATAATCTCTCTCTCCTTGGGATTTCTACCGCATTTATTGTCTGTTTCAACCACTCATTCCATACTTACTTACGAATTTGAAGCATCTCTTTTTATACATATGTTTATTTATATATCTTATATGTATATTTGTTTATACATATTTTACATGTGAATGTACAGTTATGTACATTATCAATTTTCAAACCACATTATAAGCAACTTTTAAGAAGATACATTAAAATTTCTTTATATTTTCCATAGAACTTTGGCTATTAAGTATGCAATATCATATTTTCTGACTAAGGAAAAAGAGAAGACGTGTAAAATTAAAACTTAAAATTTTTCAAATGTTTGTTGCCACTAAAATAAGACTTTATTTCTTTCTTTCCTTCCCCTCCTTCCATCCTTTCTAAGAGATAGGGTCTCACTGTGTTGCCCAGGCTATAGTGCAGTGGTGTGATCATAGCTCACTGCAGCCTCAAATTACAGGGCTCAAATAATCCTCCCGCCTCAGCCTCCTGAGTAGCTAGCACTACAGGCATGTGCCACCACATCCAGCTTTTTTATTTTTTTAATTTTTGGTAGAGGCGGGGTCTCACTATGTTGTCCAGGCTGGTCTCCAACTCTTAGCCTCAAGTGATCCTCCTGCCTTGGCCTCCCAAAGTGCTGGGATTACAAGTGTTGGGCACTGTGCCTAGACTGTGGCTTATCTCTTAATGCGTTAGTAAATCATTCTGCTTAGGACAAGCTTACTATTTTAGCAGTGGTACATGTCGCTGGCCAAAGGACGGGTAAGCCAGGTTAATATGGATAAAACCATGCAAATCAGTCACCAATGGGAGAAAAAAAATCATAGTGGATGCCCTGTGGACAGTGGGCCAGTGAGTACTTCATTATGCAAAACATTCCTTTTTAATTTTGCTAAAGTATATGTTTTTATTCCAAATTTAAGTTACAATAGTAGTCTGCAGGGCTGAAATTAAGAATGTGGTTTTTTTACCCTTTCAAAAATAGATTATTTGGCTGGATGGGGTGGCTCACGCCTGTAATCCTAGCATTTTGGGAGGCTGAGGCAGGCGGATCACCTGAGGTAAGGAGTTCAAGACCAGCCTGGGCTAGTGAAACCACATCTCTACTAAAAATACAAAAAAATTAGCCAGGTGTGGTGGCAGGTTCCTGTAGTCCCAGCTACATGGGAGGCTGAGGCAGGAGAATCACTTGAACCTGGGGAGGCAGAGGCTGCAGTGAGCCGAGATCGCACCATTGCACTCCAGCCTGGGTGAGAGAGCCACACTTCATCTCCTCCCACCTGCCCCCCAGCAAAAAAAGATTATTTAGTTGGGTATGGTGGTTCACGCCTGTAATCCCAGCACTTTGAGAGGCCAAGGTGGGAGCACTGGTTGAGCCCAGGAATTCAAGACCAGCCTGCGCAACAGGGCAAGATCCCATCTCTACAAAAAAACTTAAAAATTAGCCGGGCATCGCTGCGCGCACCTGTGGTCCCAGCTACTCAAGAGGCTAAGGCAAAAGGATTGCTTGAGCCTGGGAGGCAGAGGTTGCTGTGAGCCGAGATCATGCTACTGCATTCCAGCCTGGGCAACAAAGCAAGACCCTGTCTCAAAAACAAACAAACAAACCTGTGTTTATAAAAACTGATCTAGGTCAAAAATTGTGATCAAGATAGAAGCCACTGTGGTAAATTGGCAGGTACTTATTAATTTAAACAACAGAAAGAAATCGTAGGCTTTTTAGTAGACTTACTATTTATTACACACTACTATTGAGATTCTTTTACCTATTCCGTCTCTTGCAGGGGGATGGGCTGGACTGCCCTGAGGAGCTGGTACTCAGAGTACTATCAGGACTACTTAATGAACACATCCGATCAATATTCAAAGTGCTCTGGCAAGCTTCACAATCTAGACTACCTTTACATCTAGTGGAAGAGAAAAGGGGAAAACATGAGTCAAATACAAGAAGATACTCTCCAAATAGCCAAAATTTATATTCTTTAATTAAGGATATGAAACTGTTAAGAATGACCTACATGGACAGAAAGTTAAAGCTTACAAATACAGGGAAAATGCTATAATAATCATGCTAAATACTATTTAGAAAGTTCCCTGTCTAGAACTGGGTTATCTAATTTAAAGGTTTTACTCCAAAGGACATTGACAAACAAGGAATAAGTCACAGAAAGTTGTTTTTTGGCACACCAAAGGATGCCATCTATATCCTTTGAGGATGCAGCATTTGGCACTTACTCTCTGAGTGAATGTCTCTGCGAAGTCTCTTCCTCATCAGTGTCACTGCTGATAGTGATGACACTCACTGCAGGACTCGGGGAGTCGGCAATAATGATGGTTTGCCGCTGTTTGTCTGAAACTGATGAATCAGAGTCCTGTCTGACAGATGTTTCACAGCAATTTCTTGCCTCTCCTTCTGAGTTCTGATTGTCCTGTGTTTCTATACAACTTACTTCCTCGACATCTTTCCCATTAATTATCTTTGGAGAAATAAATGCTGAATGTGGGATATTGGTATTCTGTAATGAATTACTCCTGCAACCAAAGGAATAATTTATAATTTCTATAATCAAAATATGTATAATCAATTGTCTAAGGTATCTTGTTAAACCAAAAAATGAGAACCTTCACTTGTTTGAGTTCATGAATATAACACACTAACAGATCTTGAGTTTTTGTGAAATATAAAATAGCTCTAGAAATATCCATGTAGACTGCATTTACATAAATTTAAATAGTCACTTTTTGGTAAATGTGCTATCTGAATGTCCACAATTGCTACATTACAGGTAGATAATAAATCAAAAGGGCAATAAAGACAATCTTACCAACTGAAAGCATTTATTTCCTCTCTTCCTGGCTCCCATTCCATTAGTTTTACCAAAATACCTCTGAGAAATTGAGAAGGGAGCTGGCTTAGTGTTTGTAATAAAGCTATAAAAGAGGTCATTTTGAATACAACAGAGTGACCCTTTAGTGTACATGCAAAATTCATTTTAAAGATTCTCAAAGTACAGAAGAAAGCTAAAGCACCAATACCAACCTGTTCTGGCACTGTTTATTTTTCTTCGTAGTGGCAGGCTGAGGCCAGACAACATGTGCAATCCCCACACTAACTGGCTGAGGGGCAGATAAAGTTATCTGATTGGTCAGAAGAGGCTGTGGCATCACTGAGTTATAATGATTGCTGCATGAAATCATCTTCCTAGGGAGAAGTTCAGAACAATGTTTTTAATCAAGATCTTGCTTTAATCAAGATCTAGTCTGCAAATTATTCACAAAGTACTTTTGTTTTCAGCTTACCCCCAGTCTCCAAGCCTGTGGGAACCAGCCACACTCTCAGAAGTTAGTGTAGTAGTAGCAGGAGCCAGGGGTGTCACCTGTTGCCAGGCAGGCACCAGCATCTGCTGTGTTCTACCAGACCACGTCTGCTTGCAGCAAAGGAAAACAATAGAAAACAACAAGTTATAAGTAATTCAACTTTACCATATCTTAAACTCAAAACTATCTAAAAGTAACAGCTAACAATTATAAACATTAAAGTCCATAACCTACAAAATGGATTAAATCCCTATCCAGGTCATTTTCATTATTTCCCAACAGCACAAGCCGATATATGGCAAAGAATGAATTATTACCAACCTGAGAAAGAACTCCTGGTCGGATCTGCAGTGGCTGCACAGCTGGGGCCTGAGTTACAAGTGGAACTGTATTATCTACCCTTATTGAATAACTAGTGGGTTTACCATGTGTTGCAGGAATACCTGTGAAACAGAATAGTTATCAAATAAAAGAAAAAATCTTCCTCTTATTTAACTTATACAATTATTTTAAATGTCAAGAATTGCTTAGATTCTGACAGATTTTTTTTTTTTGAGACAGGGCCTCGCTGTGTTGCCCAGACTGGAGCACAGTGGCATGATCCATACTGTGGCCTCAACCTCCTGGACTCAAGAGGATCCTCCCACCTCAACCTCTTGAGTAGCTAGGACCACAGGCATATACCCTGCCCAGCTAATCTCTTTAATTTTTGGTAGAGACAGGGTCTATGTTGCCCGGGCTGGTCTTGCACTCCTGGGCTCAAGAGATCCTCCTACCTCGGCCTCCCAAATTTCTGGTGTCACAGGCATGGGCCACCACACCCAGCCTTGATTGTGGAGTTATAATACCATTCTCCGCATAAAATTTTCATAACACTAACAGAGCAATCTAGTAGGAAAATGAGGTACTTCTTGTCTACTTTGTGATATACATCATTCCAAAAATTATTATAAAGCTCCCCTTTCTGTTTCAAAATGCATACTACAAAGTTGAGCGATTTAATTTTCTTGAAACTTCTCATCTCCAAAGTTTGCTACTGAAGCTTTGTTTTCCTTTTTAAATAGTTCAGTCACCATGATAAAGAACATGGAAAGAAGAATCTGGCTTAGTATGCTGACAACCTAGCAGGTAAAGGTTCTTCTTTTCAGACAAACTTTTAGCTATGCTTAGTATCTTCTTCTTATGCTCTTGTCACCAAAACAGAAATACATCACAACTTCGTAATTTAATGGACATAACGGTTCACATAACGGATGAAAATTCAGGGATAGCACACTCATTTCAACCTCCAAAGGAAAGGCAAAACTAACCTATTTACCAATTTGATGATAAAACTAAGGTTTCCCCAATGTGGCTTAATTGACTAGTATTCTTAGCAGAGAGCTGCTGGAACTCCAGAACAAACATGCTACCATTTTGCTTGCCCACTAGGAAAATTAGAAAGCAGGATTACCAGACATGTTAATTCTGTTAATGTTACTATAATGTTAATATAGCTCTTTGATTCACTGCAAAGCACCTTGCAAATATTAAGTCTTATAATATTGAACCCTGAGAGAGCAAAGTAGTATCACATTCCAACTTAAAGTTTTGACAAGATTTTAGGGACATCCCCAAAGATCAGAAAGTACATTAATGAAAATAATTTCAGCACTTCATAATTCCAGTTTATTGTAGCAGTTACTTTCAACATGGGCTTGCAAATTATTTAAATATAATATAATCAATTTGGGGATAAATGTGATGAGTGTTTCTCTTCAGGCATAAGAGAAAAATACTACAATTGTTTTCTTTCTCTGTTGTAAAACAACCTCAAATTTTCTATTTCACAGATGTAAGTGTTAATCCTAAAGAGAAAGTCCATTTCAGCCTGTTTATTTTCTTCACTGAGACTGTTATCTTACTACCAGGGTATTCTACTCTCTGTGCTCCACCTAAAGAGCCAGGTATGAGTCAAGTTTAATAAAAATCTTCTTACTCCTGCTAAAAAGCCTGTCTTGATCATCCAATTCTCCAAGACATGGAATATAAGCACACCCAGGCAGTGTAGATATATTGCAATATATAGACAATCTCTTCAAGAAAAAAAAAAATCTTCACTTTGACAAGGATGAACAGAGACAGCAAATTTCCAAATCTGAACAAAAATCTCACTGCCTGTAAATTCTCTCCACAAGCAATGCCTTAAGATGAGAAGAATTCTCCTATATACTCTCTCCACAGGAGATCTAATTTTTGATCAGATTCAACAGTGGGATAAGATCTTAATTTTTATATAGTTAGTTATTAGGTTAGCTGAAACTTTATCTTTGATTATATTTGCTTTAATACTTGGAGAACAAGGCATAAAAAGCTTATGAATATTATTTTAGTATAACAAGAGAATTTTGCTGGAATATATTTTACTCTAATATAGTAGTTGTCATCTAGAGGGGATGAATACCTAACTATTCAGGTCACTAAATAACTTTAAAAGCTTGTTTAATATATAAAACACTCAGATATGTTAAATGAAAGCTTAGCTGATTTTTAAAAATAAACTTACTTTTTAAAATAAGCACAGTCTTATGGATATAGTATTTATATACCTATACCTACATATTATAATATCTAAAATATATTAAATGCATTACCTAAACATGATAGCTCCAAAGTAAAATTTTTAAGTCAAAGGGATAAAGTTTATTTTAAAATACAAACCACAATGGTACCATAATTACTATCCCCAATAGCTGCCCAATAATTATTTTAAAATGTTTCTTGTAAATGGATTGGCACATTTTGAAGAGAAAGGGTAAATGAAGGGGAGGGGCAAGAGGCCCAATGCTGAAATTTTCCACATTACAATTTCTACATAACATCTACCCGTTAGATATTAAGACTGATTAGAGGGAGTGCTTTCATTGCTAAGGCAGACACTCTACTAAGATGAGAAACAACATATTTACAGAGCCCGCCTGGCCTGTTGCTGCAACTGCACCTGTTATAAAAGCTAAAATATATTGTGCTTCTTCTCACTGGTAATTCTAATTCAAAAGTGCTGTTCATGACATTTAGTGGGTTAATGAGTCTGTGATAGTAATTCTTTTCTTTCGATTATCCCATATTATAAACCACTGATCTAGTTGTTACTTCATGTACAGAAAGGTTTCTAACTTTTCATCAATTATAAGCCATATAAAAAGATAAAAGATTTTTCTAACCTCATTGAAATGTTTTAAGAATTATGCTCAACGCTGTTTAGAAACGTGTCTCAGAAGTCTCTTTAAGTTTTTGCCATAGAAGCTAGGCTCTGAAAAAAAACCTGCTATTCCAAATCTTCGTGAAATATACCACAGTATAAGTAGTGACTCTCAAACTGATTTTGGTACATGGGAGGGATTACTAGAACCAAAGAACCTATTTGTTAGTATAGATTATAAATTTAAGTGAAAATGCATTTGTCAAGATAACACAAGTGGTAACTGATTAAAAACAATTTTAAAAAGCAATCTTGCATGCTGAAGTATTTAGAAGTAGTGTCATAAAATCTACCATTTAATTTCAAATAGTACATGTATGTGCACTGTAGGTAGGTAGGTAGATTGATAATGCAAATATGGTAAAATAGTAACACCTGTTGAATCTAGGGTAGAAAACATTATTCTTTCAATTTTTCTATATGTTTGAAATTCCTATAATAAATACTTGGGGGAAAAAACCGAAAAACACAACAGCATTATATTGTTAGCATCTATTATTCCTACCACTACAATGATGTGGACATTTTTATTACCAGAAAGTAATAAAAATGTCACTGTTACAGATACTCACAGACCACCACTGTGGCCACTGGGCCACAATTTCACCTTCAGAATCAACCATCTAAGTTGCCCTTTTATTATACTTTCTGTGATACAAATCCTTCTCCCAACGATACATTACTTGAAAATCCAATATATAAACACAATGTAAATAAAGCTACCCTGATAGAACAACAGTAACTAAAGATCTGACCTGTTTTCACATCTCTTATTACCAGCAAATCAAGTCAACAAACATATTCTTGATTCTTTATTTGGTACTGTGGTAAATATTAAAATAAAAAAAGTTTTAGAGTTGCTTGAATGCTTAAAATTAAAAAATCAGAGGCTGGGCGCATCGGCTAATGACTGTAATCCCAGCACTATGAGAGGCTGAGGCAGGCAGATCACTTGAGGTCAGGAGTTCAAGACCAGCCTGGCCAACATGTTAAAACCCTGTACATACTAAAAATACAAAAATTAGCCAGGCGTGGTGGTGCATACCTGTAATCCCAGCTACTTGGGAGGCTGAGGCATGAGAATCACCTGAACTCAGGAGATGGATGTGCAGTGAGCCAAGATTGTGCTACCACACTCCAGCCTGGGCAACAGGGCAAGACGCTGTCTCAAAAAAGCACACACACACACACACACACACACAATCAAATAATCCTTCAGAATCAAAATATATTAGAGTTAGAAATGGCCAATATATTATCTATTCAGGCTATTTCCTTTTACTAAGGCTGAAATAAGTAAACAGGCTACTACTCTACAATGATACAGCAAACAGGAGAAACAGAATTAGATTCCAGGTGTCCTGACTTAGCACCAACTGTTTTCATTTACTCTGTACAGTATCACCACTAAGTTGGACATGTTGGTTTAGGGCCCCATCTGTAATTGACCTCTTGCATTAACTAGATGTTAAAGCTTAGCAAGGACAAAATCCCAGGAAAGGACTTAGGAAGTAGGGTTTTAGTCCAGTTATTCCAGTAGTGAGGTTTGCTGCTATGATTCTCTAGGAACCACTAAGAGATTTCCTAGTTTAAGAATGTATAGCCAGCCAGGCATGGTGGCTCACACCTGTAATCCCAGCACTCTGGGAGGCCGAGGCAGGTGGATCACCTGAGGTCAGGAGTTCAAGACCAACACGGAAAAACCCCGTCTCTACTAAAAATACAAAATTAGCCAGGCGTGGTGGCGCGTGCCTGTAATCCCAGCTTCCCAGCTACTCAGGAGGCTGAGGCAGAATTGCTTGAACCCGGGAGGTGGAAGTTGCAGGTTGCAGTGAGCCGAGATCGCGCCATTGCACTTCTGCCTGGGCAACAAGAGCGAAACTCCGTCTCAAAAAAAAAAAGAATGTATAGCCTTTTCAAAGGTATTCTGTCACACATTCCGCTTGAGGATTTAATTGGCTATTTTTATTTAATGAAGGGACATTAATTTAATTGATATCAATCCATTATTTATTACCTAAGCTATCAATAAAGACTATAATATTTTGGGACAAAACTCTTTTGACCAAAATTTTAAATAACTGAGCTCTCAGTCACTTTCATGTTTAGTATTGGTAGATAAATGTTTAAAACAGTGATACCCAGTATAGGCCAACCTGTAGCTTCCCAAGTTCATTCATTCCTATTAAGGTATTTTATCATGCTAGACTCTACAGGAAATACAATTGTCATATGACCCATTTTGTTAGTGATACCTATAATGGAGTTCCAGTCAAGAAATGAGTGTCACTGGTCTAAAGGCTTATTGAACAGCTTAAATTTTTTTTTTTTTTTTTTTTGAGACAGAGTCTCACTCTCGCCCAGGCTAGAGTGCAGTGGCACAATCTCGGCTCTCTGCAACCTCCACTTTCCAGCTTCAATCTCCACTTCCCAGCTTCAGCCTCCCGAGTAGCTGGGACTACAGGCACCCACCACCCCAGCTAATTTTTTGTGTTTTTAGGAAAGCTGGGGTTTCACCATGTTGGCCAGGCTGGTCTCAAACTCCTGGCCTCAAGTGATCCGCCTGCCTCAGCCTCCCAAAGTGCTGGGATTACAGGTGTGAAACACCGCACTTGGCCTGAACAGCTTAAATTCAAATGTAGCACTAAATGCAGCAAAAATTATACAATATATTTAATGAACAGATTCCTAAACTTATTTTAAAATAAAGCATGCCTAGATTCAAAGCAAAATTTAAATAAAAGAATACCTTGAATCGCTGGGGGACAGATAATCAATGTCTGCTGAAAAGCATCACCACAACCAAACTGAGCAGTTCCTGCCTGCAGAGGTATTCCATGGTGCACAACTGAATGAGCAGATGTGGTCAATGCCTGAAACAACCAGCACATTATACAGAGCACATTATACAGAGCAGTCTTCTAAATGAAATACACATGCTGTATAAATAGAACTCAAACACATTTCTTAAGATCATAATTCTACTATTAAAATGTGTCCAGAAAAGGAGAACAAAAACAAGCTGCCGAAATTAAAATTTAAAAACTGATTCTACTGACCTCTACTTTTGGTAGAGTTGTGGCATAGAAGGGCAGGTGGAAGATATTGAGAGAATGAAGAGAAGAATGGAAAAAAATGAATTTGAGTAGATATGTTCCAATTATTACCTTGAAATTTTAAGAGATTTGGTAAAAACAGGTATAGTAAGACCTCACCAACTCTGTACATTCTAACAACTGACACCAAACTTCTGTATATATCAAAAGTAAAATGAGCAATCATTAAAAAAAGACCCTAGGTTATTAATTACTACACATTCTTACCTGGCTTCTTAATGTTCCAATTTTAGTAAAATTCGCAGTCAGTGTGGCGGTACTGCTTGAAGCAACTGGTCTTAAAAGTGAAGTTTTGTTGTGATTATTTGTGTCACATGAATTTAGGTGGGACTTACAAATATCCATAATATGAAAACAGGACTTTACGCTGTAAAAGAAAAAGTGAAGGATCACAGTATTATTTTAAATGCTTAGTTTTAAATTGAGGTACATTGACAAAATAAAAAAATTATTCCTAAAAGAAAAAAATCCTATGATTTGCACTTAATTTGCTTCTTTCCGATAATATTTCTAACAGGAAATCTTACCAGAAAAGATTAAGTTTCAGAGCAAGTAGAAGTATATATTCTGCAATATTTTTCTTAAAACAGTAAAACCATAGTAAGCATTTTTTGGTTAGCATGCAATAATTTTATGATCCCCTACACAAAAAACTTTTTCCGAAATTTCTAGATCTCCACACCACTAAATTAACAGTACCAAAGAGTTGCTATCATGTTACTTTCAAAGTGACTGTACATGAAAAACATTAGGACATTTTAAGTGTTTGAGGGGAAAATGTAACTGGGCTATAGAAAAATGTAAATTTTAAGAACAATTCACAATGATAAATATTGGATTCACTCCTATGCCTTCTTCATTTTGTCTTTTTAAATACTGAAGGAAGCTGTTTTAAGTCACTTAAATTTACCCCCTTCATCTCCCAAAATATGTCTGAGTTTCAAAGAATTTGTAAGATTTGGCCAGGTGCAGTGGCTCACAACTGTAGTCCCAGCACTTTGGGAGGCCAAGGTGGGTGGATCACTTGAGCCCAGGAGTTCGAGACCAACCTGGGCGACATGGTGAAACCCCATCTCTACAAAAAATTAGCCAGGCATGGTGGCGTATGCCTGTAGTCCCAGCTACTCAGGAGGCTGAGGTGGTGGGAGGAGCACTTGAGCCTGTGAGGTGGAGGTTGTAGTGAGCAAAGATTGTGCCACTGCACTCCAGCCTGGGCAACTGACAGAGCAAGACCCTGTCTCCAAAACAAACAAACAAAACACAAAGAATTTGTAATATTTAAGGCCTTTAGAATTTTAGTATATATTCTTCCCTACTGACCTATGATCTACTGACCATGAAAAATCTCCTTTTCTTCACAATGCAGGAGAAAAAGAGGAAAAAGGAAAGCAAAAGTTGTGCGGAAAAAAAAAAATGTAAAATGGAAGTTGTACGACTCAAAATACGATAGAACCTACGGTCTAGGAAAACTGAAATGTGACTTGAAAGAGAAAACTGTTAGCATTTCCTTTTATATATGCCTGGTTATTAAGGTAAGAAAGTCATGTTTAATAAAAACAAAACCACTCAGTCTTATTTTTAGTATTGCATTTTGGAGAAGGAACACTGGACTGCAATTCAGACTTGGGTTCTAGTTCCCTGACACTTACTGGTGTACGTGAACTTGGTCAAGTTAGCTTAGCCTCTTTTGACTCAGGTTACTTGTATTTAATGAAGAAAAGTAATTTCTCTGATGCAGTCATTTTCTACAGACTAATTTTTTTTTAGAACCACTTTAAAAGATCTTAAAGTAACATACTGGTTGCTATGAGGGAAATCTAGAAGATGTTTCATATTAACAAAAGGATGGTTCAGGGTCTCAGCTGGAGTAATTCTTAAATCTGCATCAATCAGCAACATTTTCTTCAACAGACTAACAAATTCTCTTCTGTCAGCTTTCTCAGCCAAAAGATCACTTCCTTCCAAATCCATCACTGTGTTCACCTGAGAAATCAAAATTTCAAGCCATCAAGTAAAAATAAGTCACAGAGGGTACTGTAAATTCCACAGTTAAAAAATAAAACAAAAATCACAACACAGGAGCGGAGAGGGAACTACAATTATCTTAAAACAGAGAAGAACAATTAATATTAACAAATCCTGAAAATGTGTTGAGGTACCAAATAGGATTCAAAGCATAAAAGAAGATTTTAAAAATTAAACAAATATCCATTTCTAATGAAATATAGGGAAAAGAAATCTGTTGGCTAGGATTTTTCCTTTCAAAGCAAATACTTTTTTACTAAAGAACAAACAGGTAAATTAAAATTTTGATAACAACAAATGCAATTTAGCTCCTGAAAGGCTGAAAATAGAATCAGTTTCATCTGAAAAACTTAAAAACAGCATGGACTCTGTAGCCATTTAAAAACTGAGTAACATGTTTTGGGCTCCTTGGCATTCAAGTCTACCATCTAAGCATATAAGATTAACAAATGTGGCTATGGTACTCACATGCGCTATATCATCCAGACTGTTGAAAATGTATTTTCTGGCTTCTTTAGACTTCATTCCTGTCTCTGCCTCATGCTCTTCCAATGTCTTATTGCATACATCAAAGGGAAAAAAGAACACATTATTACCCACAATATGCAAATTTCTTTAATCCTGGCACATTTAGTCTAATATATTAAATATTCTAAGGCAAATAGTAATTTCAAAAGAGAAACTATCAAAAATGTATTTTTTAAAGTATATGCAAAAAAAAATGAGAAGTGCTTGGTTCAGGCCAAGAAAAATATTGCAAATGTAATAAACCCCATAAAGAAAATAACTAGGCCGGGCACAGTGGCTCACGCTTGTAATCCCAGCACTTTGGAAGGCCGAGGCGGGTGGATCATGAGGTCAAGAGATCAAGACCATCCTTGGTCAACATGGTGAAACCCCATCTCTACTAAAAATACAAAAATTAGCTGGATGTGGTGGCATGTGCCTGTAGTCCCAGCTACTTGGGAGGCTGAGGCAGAAGAATCACTTGAACCCAGGAGATGGAGGTTGCAGTGAGCCAAGATTGTGCCACTGCACTCCAGCCTTGCAACAGAGTGAGACTCTGTCTCAAAAAATACAATAATAATAATAATAATAACTGTTTATGAAGTTAATTATTGAGGATTTACTGATTCCCCCAAAGATCCTAGCACACTTGGGATATGTAGTAAGAGGTTAGATTCATTCCCTGTCCTATAAAGTGTAATAATGTAGAACTGAGTAGACACACAAATGTTGTTATACACATAAAAGTTTTTTTTAATTTAAGATGAATTAATAATTATGTTGTTGAATTAGAGAGTAAGTGAAGTTATTCTAAGAGGGCTTTCTTCTTAAAGAAGGAAGGGGGCTGGGCACAGTGGCTCACACCTGTAATCCCAGCACTTTGGGAAGCCGAAGCAGGCAGATCACAAGGTCAGGAGTTCAAGACCAGCCTGGCCAACATGGTGAAACCCTGTCTCTACTAAAAATACAAAAATTAGCCAGGCATGGTGGCAAGCACCTGTAATCCCAGCTACTTGGGAGGCTAAGGCAGGAGAATCACTTGAACCTGGGAGGTGGAGGTTGCAGTGAGCTGAGATCGCACCACTGCGCTACAGCCTGGGCAAGAGAGCAAGACTTCGTCTCAAAAAAAAAAAAGAGAAAGAGAGAGAGAAGGACGGGGCCAGGCATGGTGGATCACGCCTGTAATCCCAGCACGTTGGGAGGCAGAGGTGTGCGGTTCTCTTGAGGTCAGAGTTCAGGACCAGCCTGGCCAACATGGCAAAATCCTGCCTCTACCAAAAATACAAAAATCAGCCGGGCATGGTGGTGCGAGCCTGTAGTCCCAGCTACTTGGGAGGCTGAGGCAGGCGAATCGCTTGAACCCAGGAGGCGGAGGTTGCAGTGAGCCAAGATGGCACCACTGCACTCCAGCCTGGGCGAGAGAGAGAAACTCCATCTCAAAAAATAAAAACTAAAAAAATTGAAAAAAAATAAAATAAAATAAAGAAGGGCCAAAAATGAAAATTCAAAAAAAGGAAGAAATACAGTAAAATGTAAATAGACATGGAAGGTATTATCCATGCATATGAGGCATCTTAGAAAACTAGTCTTCTAAATATTCTATTTTTTAATGAATTACCTTTAATCTCCAACCAGAATGAGACATATCTGTTTCTTTGCAAAAAAATCTTGTGGATTTAGTACCCACATTTAACAACTGTTCTCCTGGCAAACCTTGAGTCTGAGAAATGTATCGAATCTGAAAAATAATTTACAGAACAGAATAGTTTATTCTTTCATGTGACAGAACACTTAAGTCAGACACTAGGCTATATGTTAGGTCAGGTATGAAAATACATAGTCTATGCCCTCAAGAAATGCACTGTCTAGTGGAGAACATATATGGAAAAAATTATAATACAGAACTATAAGTATCATAATAAATGCATGCTTGATAGAAAAGGCATACCTAAAGTAATTGTGGTCAGGTAAAGTTCTAGAAGAGGTGGTCCTCAAGTTTGG
Source organism: Symphalangus syndactylus (assembly GCF_028878055.3). Taxonomy (NCBI): domain Eukaryota; kingdom Metazoa; phylum Chordata; class Mammalia; order Primates; family Hylobatidae; genus Symphalangus; species Symphalangus syndactylus. The sequence goes on from NC_072428.2 coordinate 22,970,779, forward strand.
TGTTAAAGGACAAATAGGAGTTTGCACTGGAAGGGTGGGGGGAAAAACTATGCTAAGGTTATAGCATGTGTAAATATGGAAAATCAAGAGAGAATGCCCTCACATTCAAAGACTGGAAGTACAGAGGGTCACTAACAGAGAATGGTAAGAGATGAAATTGAACTAGCAGGTAAAGGGCTTTATCAGCAAATTAAGAAATTTGGATTATATGCCAGGAGGTAATAATGGGAAACCACTAGAAAAATTTCAGCAAGAAATTGACAGCTTATATTTTAAAGAAATGTCTGACAATGGGTGAGGGGATAAGGCCAGAGAAGAGATGAAGAGGGTCTGAACTGAGAGACTGAATGGGAAGAGAGGAAGGAATGGATTCAAAAGAGATATAGATTGATAAACAATGGGTGAATTACTATGGTGGGAGTTTGGAGGGAACACTTTTTTGAGACACTGATATATACACAGCTGTGTCTCTAGGGGAAGAGGCATGGTAGTTGATGGGGTCTCCCAAGGGTGATACTAAAAAACTCCAGCTTCAGGGCTTCTGAACTTAATATTTCTGTTTGAAACATTCTTTCCCCAGATATCTGTATGGCTCTCTTGCTTCCTTCAGCTCTTGGTTCAAATGTTGCCTTATTGACCAGGCCTTCCATGACCCATCAATAAATAACAGCAACCTCTGCCCTTCTCAGTACCTCACCCACCATCCTCCTGGCTATATTTTTCTCCACTGTGCTTTTCATTACCTAATATTCTATACATTTACTTTCCATTTTCTTATCTCTCCATGAGACTCTAAGTTCCATGAACGGAAGGACTTTTTTGTTTACTTACATACCCCCAGAGCCCATGAAAGTGCCTGGTACACAGTAGGCCCTGAAATATTGATTCTCCCACTTATGAGTGGGAAACATGGGGGATAAACAGGGGCTCAGAAAAGAGAGAGATCTCTGGGGGCTAAAATTGCTTTTCCATCCTTCCTTCTTACTAAAACTTGACTCCCCTAACCTGTATTTGAGAATAAATGCAAAGATTTCTTTTTAACCTCAAAGACTCTCCTCCATCAATTAGTCCATCCTCTTCTGCATCTATTTCTTCCTCCCTCTGAGCTCTCTCCCCACCAAATACAAAAATGTTCAATATCTTCTATCCTAAAAAAAAAAAAAAGAGTAAACCTCCCTTAACTACTTAACTCTCTCGTCTCACCCTTAAAATAGTACCCTATATTATTTCACTTCCCATTCACACCTCAACACACTGCAATCTGAATTTTAGTCTCATCACCCTCATGATATGGTATTAAGATAAGTAATGGCCTGTTAGTGACAGACATGTTTAATAATCACATATAAATCCTTATTTTACTTTGATACTAATGGCTACTACCATTTTACATAAAAACTGCTCATTCAATTTCCATGACGCCATGCTTTTCTGGGTCTCTTCTACTTCCTGACAGTCTTTAACTGTGTTCCTCTGTTTGTTCTTTATATGACACTGCTTTCCAGAGTCTTGTCTTTCTTTTTTCCCTCTACAAGTCCTAAGTGCCCACAATTTTATCTCTAAATCTGCGCCTCAATCTTTGGCTCTAGCTCTGGAGCTCCAGACCCAACTGCTTATTGAAACTTTCAACCTGGCTGGACTCTAGTACCTCCAACTGAATATATCCTAAACTGATTTGCCCCCAGATCTGCTAATCCTAATGTATTTTCCTCCTATGGTTAATAGCAACACCATCCACTCAAATCAGAAACCTGAAATTGATGCCCTGTACCTCTTCCTCATCATGCTCCCCCAACATCCAAAAGCCTAACAATTTTACTTCATCAACATTTTTCACAACTGTCCCCTCCTCTCCATCTCTACCTCAGATTCTCTTCAATTCTGAGTTAAACAATTTCACAAGCCTCCTGATTATTCTACCTGCCTCCAGTCTCTCCTAATGTCCTTACCCGCTCACCCCCAATTCATTATTCACACTACTGCCAAACATTCTGGCAAAATGTGCATCTGTTAGTCACTTGTGTAAAATTACTTAATAACCCTTTACCGCCTAGAGCAAGCTTGTCCAACCAGCAGCCCCGGCCCAGGGGCTGCATGAGGTCCAATACAAATTTGTAAACTTTCTTAAAACATTATGAGTTTTTTTGTGATTTTTTTTTAAGCTCATCAGCTATCATTAATTTTAGTGTATTTTATGTGTGGCCCAAGACAATTTTTCTTCTTCCAGTGTGGCCCAGGGAAGCCAAAAGGCTGGACACCCCTTACCTAGAGTATCAATTCCAGACCTCTAACCCTAGCAAACAGGCCCTCCAACTATATATATTCCCTGCCCTTTTATATTCTCCTGGTACTTCGGCACCAGCTGGCACCATGTCGAACCACATGGGCCAGTCTCTCTTTCCTATATTGTTCTCGAACTTCTACTTATCCAACATACATATTCCCCCTTTCACCAAATCCACAAGAAAAACTTTTACTATTCCTTCTTCAAGACTCAGCTCAAGAATTTTCTCCTCTATAAAGCCATCCCTGACGATGCCAAGCAGAGGTAATTACTCTACTCTGTGCTATCATCACACCTAGAACATGCATTTATAATTATTATAACTATATTACAATTTTTTACATGTCTGTTTTCCCTACTAGATTGTGTGCCTTCCAATAACAGTCTGTTTTATCCACCATTTGTATCCCCAATTTTATATAAAATGACAACGAAAACTTCCACATTACAAACTGGCTTCATTTCGTTAAAGTGCTGCTCTTTCTCCCCACCTCCCACCCACTAAGTAGCTAAATTCCTTATTTTAAGGAAACAGAAAAATGGAAGGAAAAAGTACTAAGAGTTTGGTGCCTGGATGCTGCATCAGACAGAAAAGCCATCAACAATTCAATTTCAACAAACAGAGCATCTATTATTTGCTAGATGCTAAAGACATGTAGATAAATAAAATACGGTGCCAATCTTCAAAAGCACAATTCAGTAGAACAGAAAAATATTTAAGCATATAATCTGCAATTAAGCTAGTAAGCCATTGTGAAGAAGAAAACAAAGTGCTAAAAAAGCAAAGAGAACAGAGCAATTAATGCACCTCAGGAGTTGACATGGCTCTGTAAAACAAAACAAAACAAACAAACAAACAAAAAAGTGGCCAGTGAAAACCTGAGTTTATTACTTGTCATACTGCCCGCCCAGTCTTTTGAAGAGAAAAATGTTCCAACTAGAACCCCTAATATATAAATGTTTGCCTTCCTCCATCTCCAGTGGATGAAGAATGGGAATCTGACACATAATTCTAAACTGGCCTCATGAACTCAACTAGAAAAAAACTAAGTCAATCAGATTAACTATGTCAGAAATGTGAACTAAGAAATACCAATGACTCTCGGGGGATGAGCTAAAGGGTTACAGGTAGGGCTGGGGTTTTTATGGTCATGTAACCTAATCAAAGGTAAGGTGAGCAGAAACTCAGATCAGAATAGACAAAGGCACTTGAAGAACAGCCAAGTCACACTGATGGTCCAGTACCAGTGAAGTTCTACCAACACCTGTTAATTCCTCTAGTGTCACCTTGCTTTGAAAAGCAACTTCAATTCCAAACTTCACAAATCCCAGTCATATTATAGTTCCATTCTTGGATCCTTGTGATAGTCCACTGACATAGTTTGAATGTTTGTCCCCACCAAATCTCCTGTTGAAATATAATCCCCAGTGTTGGAGGTAGGGCCTGGTGGGAGGTGTTTGGGTAACGGGGGCCGATACCTCATGAATGGCTTGGTGCTGTCCCCCTAACAGTGAGTTCTCTCAAGATCTGGTTGTTTCAAAGTGTGTAGTACCCATCTCCCCCATCTCTTGCTCCTATTCTCACCATGTGAAACGCCTGCTCCCCTTTCCCTTCTGCCATGATTGTAAGCTTCCTAAGACCCTCACCAGAAGCACATGCTGGAGCCATGCTTGTACAGCCTGCAGAACTGTGAGCCAATTAAATCTCTTTTCTTTATAAATTACCCAGGTATTCCTTTATAGCAATGCAAATGGCCTAATACATCCACACATATAAATTATTTGGGCCAGCTTGTGTCGGTCTCTTTGCCAAATAGCCTGACAAAAACAGAAATCTTGAAAGATTTATTTTCTCTGCAGTTGAAATAGTGAACTTTATTTTTCTTACATAAGACTTGAAATTACCAAATATAATTTGAATATAAAGTCAAACTCTTAGTTGTTCTGGATAACATTCTATCTAAACTCCAACAAACATTTTGGAGAAATAATCAACATTTACCAACTATTGTCCATCCGTCTATCCATCCATCCATTCATCCATCCATCCATCCATAAAATAGTCCTTAATTCCCTAGAATACTTTTGATATTTCCCTAGTAAATATAAGTCCTATAAATAGAACACTAATAAAAGACAGTTTATCTACAATTAAGACAGGAAGGGATTCACGCACTGTAACAATTGGTGGGTAGGATCTTTCCTAACCACACACACTAAATATAGATGTCTATATAAACGGATATAAAATGCACATACAAGAAAATATGAAATTATAAATTTTCAACATGGTCAGTGTCTACTTACAGAATCTAAAATCCAAAGAGAAAATGGCATTGGAAAGGCTTTAAGAGATGATAAATATGATGAAAGGGCTAGAACACCAACCCTATAATGAAGAATTAAAATACTTTGAATATTTTTCCTGGTGACTCAAATTTGGCTTTTAAGAATATAATAATTTGGCCAGGCATGGTGGCTCGTGCCTGTTATTGCAACACTTTGGGAGGCCTAGGCAGGAGAACCACTTGAGCCCACGAGTTCAAGTTTGCAGTAGACCATGATCCTGCCACTGCACTTCATCCAGGGCAACAGAGAAAGACTCTGTCTCTAAAGAAGAATATGATACACTGTTAAGAACTCTTTAGTTTACATCTATAAAATGGAGGCAACAGTAGTGTGTACTTCATAGGGTTGTTACGAGCATTAAATGAGTTAATATAAAGTGTTAACAGCAGTTTCTAGTACATAAAAGAGCTTAGTAAGCATTAATTACCAAATATTACTATTGCCCACTGCATTGCCACTGTAAGGAAAAAAATAATAATTAGAAAAAAACTGCCAGGCCAGGTGCAGTGGCTCACACCTGTAATCCCAGCACGTTTGGAGGTCCAGGCGGGAGGATCACTTAAGCCCAGGACTTTGAGACCAGCTTGGGCAACATAGAGAAAGAGACCCCATCTCTACAAAAAATTAAAAATGAGTCAGGCATGCTGGTGCACACCTGTATCCCCAGCTACTGGGCACAGCCTGAGGTAGGAGGATTCCTTGAGCCCAGGAGCTCAAGACTGCAGTGAGCTATGATCACTGCAGTGAGCTATGATCATTCCAGCCTAGATGACACATTGAGACCCTGTCTAAAAAAAAATACCAACTCCCCAACTGGGGTGTCCAAGTATGTCTAGGCAGCTGATTCTGGAATAAGGAACAGATTAGAGAGAGACATACCCTACTGGTGGCCCTTTCACATCCTAACATTAGGTGATCATAATCTAGGGAGATGGGGAAAATCTATGAAAGTCAAACACATTAACAAACAGACTAAAGCTGTTCTGAGAAACATATGTGGCCAGGCGCAGTGGCTCACGCCTGTATTCCCAGCACTTTGGGAGGCCGAGGCGGGTGGATCATTTGAGGTCAGGAGTTTAAGACCTGCCTGGTCAATATGATGAAACCCTATCTCTACTAAAAATACAAAAATTAGCCAGGCATGGTGGCACACACCTGTAGTCCCAGCTACTAAGGAGGCTGAGGTGGAAAAATTGCTTGAACCTATGGGGCGGAGGTTGCAGTGAGCCGAGATGGAACCACTGCACTCAGGCCTGGGCGACAGAGTGAGACCCTGTCTCAAAAAAGAAAAAGAAAAAAGAAAAACATATGTGAACATTTTAACAAGTGCAAAAAAAAAAAAAAAAAGCACTTGAAAGTCCCAAACCAAGTTAAGATTGATAGGGAAAAAAAAAATTATCAAAATTTATCAAAGCCTTTATAACAAATACCATGCTTGAAAATGAGTTTAAAGTCCCAGATTAGGGCCAAAACAAAGATGCCCACAAAATCACTACAATTTATTTGCTTTGCATTCATGTATTTTGTAAAATATCTTAAACATTGAACTGTGGGTGGGGCACAGTGGCTCACTCCTGTAATCCCAACACTTTGGGAGGCTGAGGCAGGCAAATCACAAGGTCAGGAGTTTGAGACCTGCCTGGCCAACATGGTGAAACCCCGTCTCTACTAAAAATACAAAAATTAGCTGGGCACGGTGGCGCATGCCTGTAATCCCAACACTTTGGGAGGCCAAGGCAGGCAAATCACAAGGTCAGGAGTTTGAGACCAGCCTGGCCAACATGGTGAAACCCCGTCTCTACTAAAAATATAAAAATTAGCCGGGCATGGTAGCACATGCCTGTAATCCCAGCTACTCGGGAGGCTGAGGCAGAAGAATCGCTTGAACCTGGGAGGCAGAGGTTGCAGTGAGCTGAGATCACGCCACTGCGCTCCAGCCTGGGCGACAGAGCGAGACTTCGTCTCAAAAGAAAAAAGAAAAACAAAACAAAACAAAACCCCCACTGAACTGTGAGACTATTGATGCTATATGCCAAGGGCCAATGGCTTTTTTTAATCCCTTTGGTAATATACATCCTGAAAACATTGTCAATCTGGATCAGATAATACCTGTTCCAAGTCTAGTTTAAAAAAAACAAACATTCATTATAAAATTTAGAAAAACTGAGCTTTGGTCAAGGCTTTGTCTTTAAAATTACTATTGTGACTTTTGACAAGTGAATTCATTTTTCTGGGCCTTTTTCTCCTTTATAAAATGAAAAAGGGGCAGTCACTGGGTAATCTCTGGGGTCCTTTTCAATACTAACATCAGTTGTTCAAGATGAACTGTGAAGTCCTAATCGAGTATAATAACAAATCAACTTGAAATTGCCACTAGAGGGTGTCCTGCTCCAGGGTACTATGTATGCCATAGGCTAATCTACAAAGCCAAGGTTGTATTTCTAGCATTTTACTGGTGCCTCCGTACTCCAACAGCTAAAGGATTACGGGACTCTGATTCAATTACTAACTCGTTCAGAACTGACAGTAGTCTCACATCTGTATCAAAGCTAGTAATTGGGTAGAAAGCTGAAAGAAGACAGGATGTATGGAAAATTTTACAGAAACTCAGTGGAATCCTGAACACGGAAGAGGGATGGTAGAGAATATGGAAAACCTAACCTAAAAGGGAAGGTTCATGTATGATGACAAGAGATTAAAGTCAATGATAACATCTAATCTAATAATCAGTATTAAATGACAGAGTCATCTCAGGAACATTTAAGTCACCTAAATTAATTACCTCTCTTTTTCCTCTTGATAGAGAAAATAGCCCTAAAATACCAGGCTATAATCATGATTATGTAACAGGTGCTTTAAATTCTTCTATTTTCTATTCTTTCTTGCTAGAAAGTTAAATATCATCTAAATAAAAATACTAATCAGAATGACAAAATTAATGTAACTACTTTGTTGATTTTGACTAGCATTTTCTATTAGAATGAGTTAAGTACATTATCTCAAAGATACTCAAAGAGTAATAAATAAGATGGCAGTTTCTCCAAAAAATAATCTTGGTATTAATATTTAAGACTACTAGCAAACAACACTGTTCCAATAGTACAGAAAGGCTAATGAATATACCTGAAATGTACCATGAAAAGTGTGCTTAATAAGGTAATTTGCTGAATTCTACTGAGAATCATTAAACAGTGCTAAAAGAGAATTTCAGCACCACTCAATACAGCTAAAAAGACTGAGAAGGGTTCAAGTTACTGAGGTATTTAAAACACCAATAATGGCAGTTGGTTTAAGACCAAAAGTTTTAACGCCTTTTAGGAGCTTTTATGCCTTGGCAGGGGCTGACGTTTCATACATCATCAAAGTTTGTCACCCAAGCAAAGCACAATTAATTAAATGGACACAATCCAACCCTTTATATGTTTACAGTATAAAATTTTCCCAATAATTTTACAAAACTGGTTTTGAGACTCTGTAGGCTGTAACTTTATGAAAACTTACTTCAACATTATAAAACAGTTTTCAAAATCAATTCTACAAGATCCCAGATTCTGTCACTTTATGTTAAAAAGACTTTCCAGTGTATTGTACACCTGCAGCCATGTGTTCCTGTAAGTCTGTTATTATTCTTTACTTTCTACCAATTCTATTAGATTATCATTATTTGTTACCTGATCATACTCCAAGGCTCCTGGGTAGAGCGGCCATCCAAGAAATAATTCTGCAATCACACATCCCAATGACCACATGTCTATGGCTTCACAAAATGGCAACCCCAATATAATCTCTGGAGCTCTGAAATTTAAAATTAAAACAAAAATCAGGGTGGTTTTTCTCTAAAATTACCTAATTTCAACTGGCATTCTAGGAAGTTGGTAAAATGACAGAGGTATCACATTCTATGTATAGGAACTCCTCACTATTTCAGAACTCTTTGAAACCTAGACATAATCCTGAATTAATCTGAAAGGGGTACTATGAGTACAACATTTCTATAATAAAGTCTCTTCCACTGTAATCCTTTTCCCTTATAGTTTTATTAACATAACATTTTTTGAAAAAGGAAAAACATACATCTTGTTTTTAAGACTACAGTAGATCAGAAATAACACAATAGGAAGAGAACCGGCAAACTATTAAATACGTACTATGACAACAGCAGAACTGAAAACCAGACATTGAGAGAGAAAACAAAAACAAAGCAAAACCCTCAAAGGCTAAAAGTGAATCTAGACCTAGATATTACTTCAGAATACAGTAATAAATATTTACCTAATTGGAGCCATTAGTCATCCAAGAGATTAAACTAAATTCAGTGTATTGTCTTAAAAGGCAAACAAGTATACAGCATATAACAAAATAGTTAAAAAGCATTTTAGCACTTAAAAGGGTTTGGTCATTTGGGAAATGTACTCCAAGAAACATATTATTTCTAGATAAATTATGTTGCACCTTCATATGGATTTCCCTTGAGAAGATTCATGTTCTAAGACAGACCCCATGTACAGCTGTGTAATTCCAAAGAAGTCATACGTATCACAGTTATTCTACATTAGTGTGTGCATGTGTGTTTAATTTTAAAACAGTCTCAATCTTACAGAGAAGTTGCAAGAACAGTACATATTTTTTCCTTAAATCACTTGAGAATAACTTGCCAAATTTCTGTATACTTTATAGTTCCTACAAACAAGAATATTCTCCTACATAACCACGATACAATCATCAAAATCAGGAAATGAACACTGATACATCTCCATCTTCTAAGCTTCAGACTCCAATTAAGTTTGGCCAATTATACTAATACCATACTTTTTGGCAAAAGGATCCAACTCAGGATCATGCATTGCATTTAGCTGTCCTATCTCTTTCAGTCTTTTTCAATATGGAATAATTCCTAAGTTTTGTCTAGATTTCCATGACCTTTGCATAACATATTACAGGCCAGATATTTGGAGAAACGTCCCTCAGTGTGGGTTTGTCTGATGTTTCCTCATAATTAGATTCAGAGGAATATCACAGAAGTGATCATGTTTTCTCATTGTATCTTATTAGGCATGCAATTCTGATATGTTCCATTACTAATAATTTTTACTTTGATCACATGATGTCTGCTATATTTCTCCACTACTAAGTTCCTCCGTTTCTCTTTCTAATTAAGTATTTTGTGGGATCTCAATTTGAAACTATATAAATAATCCATTTCTTAGTAAACTTTCATTTTTTTCATTTATTTACCTGTATAAGTACAGATTAAAGGATTCCTACTTTATTCAATGAGTTATAATCCATGACTATAATTACTTATTTTGATTCTCAGATTTTCCCAGATTTGGCATGGTGGCTCACACCTGTAATCCCAGCACTTTGGGAGGCCAACATGGTAGGACTGCTTGAGCCCGAGTTCCAGACCAGCCTGGGCAACATAATGAGACCACATCTCTACAAAAAAAAAAAAATTTTTTTTAATTAGCCAGGGTGATGGTCTGGACCTGTAGTCCCAGCTACTTGGGAGACTGAGGTGGGAGGGTCGCTTGAGCCCAGGAGGTCCAAGATGCAGTGAGCTGAGATTGTGCCACTGCACTCCAGCCTGAGGGACAGAGCCAGGCCCTGTGTCAGGGGGAAAAAAGAGAAATCCCAGATTTGACCAGTCATAACTCCCTCAGACTTTTATGTTCTTCTGACATGTCCTCATCATTCTCTGATTATTTCTTTGCTTTCTGACACAGCAAGATATTCCAGGTGCATCTTGTTCTTTCCCTGCTCCAGTCCTAGAAACAGCGATTTCTCTGAGGATCTCTGGTATCTTTTTGTATAGAACAGACCTTTGAAACAAAGATCAGGGAGCTATGGATCCTCATTACTATTGGGATGGTTCCCAGACCTTCTCAGTACGTATATTATCTAGAGTTAAGCAAAATAAGCCTGCTAATTTCTTAACTGAGACTGGGGGTTGTCATCTCCTAAGGCAGTGGTTCTCAATCTTGGCTGCACATTACAATTATTTGGTCCTGGCCACACCCTACGCCAATTAAATCAGAAACCCTAGGGATTAGACTTAGGAATCAAGAGTGGCTTCAACATATAGCCAAAGTTGAGAACCAAAGCCCTACACTCAAGAAGTTAGACCAACGGGAGGACCACCCCATTTCCTCCCTACAACTCTTCTGGCAAAGGAAATTCAGAGGATAATGAACAAGTTGTTTTCTACTACAGACTTGGGATCTGTCCAGTGAATATTCTACTCCTGGCCCCATCTCTGCTGTAAATAATACTTAAGATTCAGTAGAACCTTAACCAATCCACAGGCATTTGTTGAAAATAAGAGCCACGGGAGATTCTATGAGATATAAAAGATCTTCAAAACATGGTTATAAGAAGTTTTCATTCTTTTGACAAAATACTCAAGTGTCTGTATGGATGTATACACATTAATTATATTTAGGTATAATCAAATGCTAAAACGTGTTGTAGAAAGATAAAAAAAAGTAAGCTGCACTAAGTTATTAATCCTATATATTCACAATATTGTACCAAAAAAAGCTATCAAAGATGGAGACCTTATCTCTTTTTGTTCATTATTTGTGTACCCAGAACCTTGTAAAGAATATGCATTCAGTAAACATTTCTCAAATAAATCATTTCAACATAGGTTGAGTCACACAAAGAAAAGTATAAGAGTACAGTCTGGTTTTGGACTAGGCCTTCAAATACAGAAGTCTAGGCAGAAAGAAAGAGAACGGGGCATAGGAGTTTATAAAGGGCATATATTAACCTATACTAAAAAAGATTCAAAGCAAAAATGCAGTTTTGAAAGTATGGCATCGAAATGAGATTCACTACCAATGTTAACCATATACTAATCTGAATGTGAAACAAAAATCAGTAAGACTAATGATAGGCCTATTACTGTGTGTATACAAGTTTTATGATTATTTTGAAATATTTAATATGAAAAATTCTTCATGGGATTTGAAATTTTTCAGTGTAGAAATTTTCAGTATCGCATTTGGCAATAAAGGAAAGTAACAGACTAACAGCACCTAAGATATATACCATTTAAAGAGACTGAAATCATTTTAATTCTGTTAACAGTAAGAAAAGAGTTTCTGTCAGACAAAGAGCAACAAATTCCTTCTGCCATGTGCTACCATTTAATGAATAAGTCAAGTTTCTAACTGATGGTGACAACAAGAATATAGAGTCTTCTTTACAAAATCTTGATCAGGAATTGCACATAGCTACTCAAACATAAAACCTGAGATACAAAAGTTACACTCACAGAAGCAAATTCAAGTTTCCCATTTTAAAATACAAAAGAGTTTTAACTGGGAGTTTTATACAAGTTCACTATCTATTATTGCATTAGTTCAGATCCTCTGAGAAGCAAATTAGATACACCAGAAATTTGTTGGGGAAGATGCCTGGGCAGCATACAAGCAGAGGAAGCAGAAGGAGGTGAGGAGAAACTTGAGCAGGGTCTGAGGGTGGAAGAGGAGAGGCAAAGGAGTACTTGGGTACAAAGAACCTCCCACAGCAGTGCAGTTATGAGAAAGTCTCGGTTGGGCCAATACCAAGTCCCTAAGCAAACATTATCTGTATGAGGAACCTCCCATCAAGCAAGAATAGCCCAACTCTAGTACCCCCCACTGTGCCTGGTCATTGATGGGAAGGGGCCCAAAGGAAGTATGGCCTCAGCCTGAGCACTGCAGCACATCTGAAGGAGCAGCAGCTGGAGGCTCGCAGCCAGCTGCTCCACACAGGGGACCCTCTTGAAGGGGACTCTGAGTGGCACACTTTCACAGCTGCCACAACTAGCTTCCCAAAAGCTTCTTCATTTCATTTCACAATACATTATCTATCATAGAGAAAATGTAGTAAATTTCTTCACTAAGTCCCCTACAAACAAGACCAAATTCTCCCCCAGTTAACCGTAGCATGCCATGCATTTTCTATGTATATCATACCATAGCATGCGGAAAGTTGGGAAGCAATGCCTGAAAGCACTTAAAATCTAGATGAAACTGCCAGAAACATGACAGTTCTACCAGCCAGTTTACAACACAATACACTTTAAAAAATAAACCATGCATTGAAAGAATACATCCGTCTGTCAGTAGTGAATAAAACTTAGTTTACTGGTTTCATCTTAATTGGCTCTCAAATTCCTCCCATGGGCTAAATATACTTGTGGATGAAAGAGACCATAGCAGGAATTCTGACTAGTGGACCACTCACAGAAATCTTCTGTCCTACTCCTACAGAAAGTTCTTCCACTTTTTTCATCTACCTTAACTCTTATCCTCTGGGCATGTGTATGTGGCAGTGCTAAGGATATTGCAGAGAAGAGACATCATTTGTACTTTTGTAGAACAGTCAAGGCGCAAATTAAACATGCCAGCTGAATGGAGAATACAACTAAACCTGTTTCTCCTACTCTATAAATAATAACTCGCAGTTAGAAGGTAAGTGTGAAAACCATAAACACAGCAGTTTAGGGCATGTGATAAAGCCAATCTACGTCTGAAATACCATTTCTTTTCCTTTTTTATTTTTTGCCATGTGCTTTTAGTTGAATTTATCAATCCTTTTACTCTAAAATCTTGAAGCACTGATATAAAACTTATGTTAAAGTGGGTAAGTTGAAAAACAATTTTCATTTTATCCAATAGAAGTCACTCCCCCACTTCCCCAAACTTCTCCATCCCTAGGCCACCACAAATCCACTTTCTGTCTCTATAGATTTGCCTATTCTGGACATTTCATATAAATGGGATCCAGCCGGACGTGGTGGCTCACGCCTGTAATCCCAGCACTTTTGGAGGCCAAGCTGGGAGGATCACTTGAGGTCAGGAGTTCAAGACCAGCCTGGCCAACATGGTGAAACTCTGTCTCTACTAAAATACAAAAATTAGCCAGGTGTGGTGGTGTGCACCTGTAATCCCAGCTACTTGGGAGGCTGAGGCAGAAGAATTGCTTGAGACTGGGAGGCGAAGGTTGCAGTGAGCTGAGATCATGCCACTGCATTCCAGCCTGGGCAACCAGAGCTAGACTCTGTCTTCAAAAAAATAAACAAATAAAAATAAATAAATAAATAAATAAATGGAATCCTATAATACGTAGTCTTTGTGACTGGCTTCTTTCACTTGGCATAATGTTTTCAGTGTTCAACCACGTTTTAACACATATCTGCACTTCATTTATTTTTATTGCTGAATAATATTCCCTTGTATACAATATTTTATTTATCCATTCATCGGGTAATGGACATTTGGGTTGTTTCTACTTTTTGTCTATTATAGAAAATGAGCTGTTAACAGGACAGGCCGTGTCAGCTCACCAGGATGCTGAGAAGAACACACTCCAGTGCTCAGGAAGGTCAGAGTAGAGAGGGTCTACATGAAGAACAAGTACGGCCTCAGACAGAACTGGCCTATTCAGGAAGAAAATGCCTTTGATGGAACATATATTCAAAAGGGAAACAGTGGCCACTCGTTTTTCTAGTTTTTTTTCTGAGACGGATTCTTGCTCTGTCACCCAGGCTGGAGTGCAGTGGCAAAACCTTGGCTCACTGCAATCTCCGCCTTCTGGGTTCAAGCAATTCTCCTGCCTCAGCCTCCCGAGTAGCTGGGACTACAGGCATGTGCCACCATGCCAGGCTAATTTTTGTGTTTTTAGTAAAGATGAGGTTCACCATGTTGGCCAGGCTGGTCTTGAACTCCTGGCCTCAAGTGATTCGCCTGCCTTGGCCTCCTGTAGTGCTGGGATTACAGGTGTGAGCCCTTGGCTATGGGCACTAGTTTTTGAAGGAACTATTGATTTTTCTTTCTACTTTGTCCAGTGCAGCAGCCTTTACGGTTGAGCTAATCTTGTCCTATTCATTTTTCAAACCTCTAGGGCACTAAAAGAAAACAGTAAGAACCTCTTGCTCATATACTGGCAATTCAATATAAAAGAACATGGATCATGGATGCAATTCCCTTTGAGCGAATTTCATTGAACTTTATGTTACAGTAGTACTAAAAAGTTGGGAATGTAATGGCCAGTGCGGTGGCTCACGCCTGTATGCCCAGCACTTTGGGAGGCCAAGGCAGGCAGATCACGAGGTCAGAAGATCAAGACCATCCTGGCTAACACGGTGAAACCCCGTCTCTACTAAAAATACAAAAAATTACCTGGGTGTGGTGGCAAGCACCTGTAGTCCCAGCTACTCGGGAGGCTGAGGCAGGAGAATGGTGTGAACCCAGGAGGCAAAGCTTGCAGTGAGCCAAGATCACACCACTGCACTCCAGCCTGGGCGACAGAGCGAGACTCTGTCTCAAAAAATAATAATAAACATAAAAAATAAATAAAAAGTTGGGACTGTATGAAGAAAAGCTCTGGGAAGACAAATACTGGAGCCTGGTAAGGAAGCACTGATTTCACATAATAAAAATCACCTAAATAGAGCTAGATTTCAAACACTCAGGAGTAGATACATAGCTCTCCCCCAATAGCACGTAATTTACCTAAGCCTTAGTATTTTCATTTTTAAAACAGGGTTTTACTAACCTTACACACTCAGAAGATTATCTAAAGGACTAAGTAAAAGAATGTGTGTGAAATGTAAAGCAGTATATACATTCCTGTAAACTATTCCTACTCACTGTCCTACTTCACATTTCCTCTTTTGAAACCTCCACCTCCTCCCCACCCTCACTGTTGTCCTTGTATTCTACTTTACTAAAATAAACAGATGTAATTTGAAAGACAGCTTCCATATTCTCACCACATCTACTAGACCACTTGCAGCTGTCAGTGTAATGCTTCTAAGACATCCATGCTCACCTACTGAAGTACATCACTCCAATTTCCCACCCTCATTACCAATATCTCTTTCTCTATAGGACAATTCTAGATCTCCATCTTGGAAAAATAAAGGAGAATTTAAAAACTCTTGATTATATATCCTCCTTCAGCCATCACCCCTTTTTTCTGTTCCCATTTTACACCAATCCTTCTTGAAAGCACTGTTTATACAAGCTGCCTCCAACTCTACCCCCATCTCCAACTCATTCAAAAAGGCTTTCATTACCCTATCGTTCCACCCAGATAGCTCTTATCAAGGTCACTAAACCACTGCATTCACTACGTCCTCAATCTACTTGACTTGCAGTATTTAACACAGCTGATTATTAATCTACCTGCACTTGAATTCCAGGGCACCAGAACTCTTCGTTCTCCTCCTTATCTCATTAGCACACCCTTTTCGGACTGCTTCACTAGCTCCGTTTCATTTTCCCAACGTTTAAACTTTGGGGTATCTGAAGGCTCAGTCTTTGGGCATCTATCCTCTCTATGCAAATGACCTCCCTTACATGATCTCATCCTGTCACATGTTTTTAAATAACCACCTCTATTCTTAAGACTCCCAAATGTACATCTCCAACTCAGATCTCTAACTCCAGACTTGTGAATCCAATTGTCTGCTCAGCACTTCTTCTTGAATGTTTATTAGGCATCTCAAACTGAATGTGTTCAGAAAAACTCCTGATTCCCCCAAACTCATTTCTCTCACAGTCTTACTCATGTCAGTAAATGACAATTCTATCCTTTCAGTTTCTCAGGCCCACAACCTGTGAGAATCAAATTTAACTCTTCTCTTTTTCTCACTTCCTACATCAGCAAATTCCACTGACTCTGTCTTCAAAATACAGTGTATCTATTAATAGAACGTAACTACCTTTACTGCTACCACCCTGATCCAAACCACCATCACCTCTCATCTGGATTACTGCAAGAGCTTCCTAACTGTTCTTGCTTCTGTCCTTATCCTCTACCATCTCTTCTCATTATAGCAGTCTGAGTGATCCATTTAGTACATAAATCAGACCATGTCACTCCACTCCTCAAAATCCCAACTGGCTTCCTATCACAGTAAAAGTCAAGTTCCTCACAATGTAACCACCTTTACTGTTACCACTCTAATCTAACCCCCCATCACCTCCATCTATTATTACAAGAGCTTCCTGTTCTTCTTTGCTTCTGTCCTTACCCTCTGCCATCTATTCTCAATCTAGCAGCTTGAGTGATCCATTTAATACATAAATTAGACCATGTCCCTCTTCTCCTCAAAACACTGATAGCTTCCTATCTCAATTCCTCACAATGGCCTACAAGGGGGCAGCCCTTAGCTACATCTGAAACTTCCTACCATTCTCCCACTTGCTTGCTCTGGTCCAGCCACATTAGCCTCCTTACTGTTTCAAACCATAGTTTCTGCCTCAAGACCTTTGCATTTAAAAATATCTGGGAGAAGAGAGTTCCAGGCAGAGAGAATACAAGACTTGACCCCTTCCTCTTATCTTGTGTTACTGCTTAACAGTCATGTTACTAGAAAGGCCTTCCCTGACCACCTTAAATAGAAGAGTAAACCCTCACCAACACATGGCACTTGCCTTTCTTCCTTTATCCTGCTTGACTGTTCTGTATAGCACTTGTCATTAAGTGATAAATACGTTGGCTTATTATCTATTTTCTCTCTGCCCCCACTAGAATATAACTTACGTGGGGACAAGAACTTTAATTCTTTTAATGCTATATTCCCAACACATAAAACACTTCATTATTTGTTCAATGAATTGATCAACCAACAAAAGCTAATAGCATATATCATTCATTCAGGAAAACAAAGAAAATGTTGTTAAACATCACCGATATGAGCTGAACAAGTATGAACCAATGGACTCTTACATAGCCATTTTGCACTGGGGACAACTGTTTTATGACTACATAATTTAAAAAAATACTATTTACTGAGCTTTAACAATGTGCCAGGTATCATGACTTTTTTTTTTTTTTTTTTTTTTTTTGAGACGGAGTTTCGTTCTTTTTGCCCAGGCTGGAGTGCAATGGCACAATCTCGGCTCACTGCAACCTCCGCCTCCTGGGTTCAAGCAATTCTCCTGCCTCAGCCTCCCAAGTAGCTGGGATTACAGGTGCCTGCCACCACACCCAGCTAATTTTTTGTATTTTTAGTAGAGATGGGGTTTCACAATATTGGCACGGATGGTCTCGATCTCTTGACCTCATGATCCATCCGCCTAGGCCTCCCAAAGTGCTGGGATTACAGGCATAAGTATAATTTCATTTAAAGAAAATGTTTTAAAAACAGATTACTGCATTGTTCTTCTACCCAAGACCAAAAATGTGGGTAAACAAAATGTTCTACATGAAACAGAAGAACCCCTGGGTTGAGTACAGCCAATCCACAGAATGAGAAATAATAAATCATTGTTTCTGAAGCAACTAAGTTTTGGGATTGTTTGTCACACAGCAACAGATAACAAATACACTGCCCAAAGTTACTCAGAAAGTGGTGGGACTGGGATTTAAATTTAAACCCCAGATTCTAAAGCCTCTTTCTCTATTCCATTTCATCTCAAATCCTAAAACCTTTTGATTCAAAGAAACACAGGAAACCAAATGAACAGAAAACCTAGAAATTGGCCCAGAAGTAATTTTTGGCAATTCAATAAAGATATCCTCTGATTTTATTTTCTACAGAGCAGGAAAACACTGACCTATATTTTCTAATAGTTCTATAACATGAGAAAACATTTGTTATGTTCCTTTTATGATTAACTGGTCTTTAGATTTCTATGATGATCAAAAGAAAAGGGGAAGAGACAGATTTTGCTAGCATTTTTTAAACCAAACTTTTCATCCTATATAAATCCTTTTTAAAATATACAGTGACAGTAATAAAGTACCAACATAATACTATGAACCAAGCAATGTTCTAAGCATTTTATAAGTATTAACCCATTTAATATTCATATAAACACTTTTAATAGATGAAGAAACAGACAAAGGGTAAGTAACTTGCCTAAGGTCACACAGCTAGTAAGATGTACAGTTAGAACTCAAAATCCATGCTTTTAACCACTACACCTTAAAATAAATAATTCCTATGATCCCTAAAACTACTGGACTTTTGGGCCAGTCACTGTGGCTCACTCACGCCTATAATCCCAGCATTTTGGGTGGCCAACATGGGAGGATTGCTTGAGGTCAGGAGTTCGAACCCAGCCTGGGGAACATAGTGAAACCCCCATCTCTATAAAAAATAAAACTAAAAAAAAAAACAAAAAAAAAAAACTATTGAACTTTTATCTTAATGCAAGTGCTCACACTTAGATGCTGTATTTCTCAATAATCTCCTCTTTTTCTTTATACCTATCACCTTTGATTTTAAAACTAATCAGGAAATGTAAAATATACTTAAGAGAATTCTAGCGGACATTTTACTGAACTCTTCCTGTTCTTTAAGCATTTACTCATCTTAACCATAAAAAATCTTTCACATTAAATACATAGACATCCTCTAAAATACCTCTTAGTTAAAACAAAGCTCTTAGTTTGGGGGAGACAGTTCCTAAAGATGACTGTAACATCTTTTTACAGACGCAGTTAGGAAATGAGCTCAACAGTGGATGTGACCATCTACTAGTCAGTAGGTGTGATTAGTCACAGATACCAATACATCATGCACTCAACAAATTCTTACAAGTTAAAGCCCTATACTTGTAACAAAAGACAGCAAAGACCTAAAGTGGTTATAAAATGCAGGCACAGATAAACAAGTGTTTGTACAAGCACAGCAAATAGAAGGATACACGCCTAAGTTGTATCAGCAATTATCAATGAGGAATCAACCTGGCAAGGAGTAGGAAATGCTATATATTTCCACAATATTTTATTGTTTCTAAAACAAGCATCTCATACTATAAAATAAGATTGGCCAGGTGCAGTGGCTCAGGTCTGTAATCCCAACTCTTTGGAAGGCCAAGCTGGGAGGGATCACTTGAGCCAGGACATCAAGACCACCCCAGATAATATATGGAGACTCGGTCTCTATAAAACAATTTTTAAAAAATATTAGCTGAGCGTGGTGGTGTGTGCCTGTGGTCCCAGCTACTTGGGGAGCTGAGGTGGGAGGACAGCCTGAGCAAGACTGCAGGGAGCTTAGACTGTGCCACTGAACTGCAGCCTGGGCAACAGAGCGAGACTCAAAAAAAAAGAAAAAAAAAAAAAATTAGGGCCACGCACAGTGGCTCACGCCTGTAATCCCAGCACTTTGGGAGGCTGACGCAGGAGGATCATTTGAGGTCAAGAGTTCAAGACCAGCCTTGGCCAATATGGCAAAACCCCATCTCTACTAAAAATACAAAAATTAGGCATGGTGGTGCACACCTGCAGTTCCAGCTATTAGGGAGGCTGAGGCACGAGAATTCCTTGAACCTAGGAGGCGGAGGTTGCAGCAAGCAAGATGGCACCAGCCTGGGCAACAGAGCAAGGCTCTGTCTCAAAAAAATTTAATTAAACACATAATAAAAAAAGATTAATGTTTAAAGTTGTCAGTCCTTGAGACTGCACAGGAATTTACTAGTTTTCTTATTATAAGTACCAAATTAGATCTTAAGTGAATCTTATTTATTTTATTTATTATAAGGAACAATTTTCTGGGTTTTTTGTTGTTGTTTTGTGATGGGGTCTTGCTCTATAGCCCAGGCTGGAGTGCAGTGATGCAATCATAGCTCACTGCAGTCTCAACCTCCAGGGTCTGGCAATCCTCCTCCCTCCAGCATCCCAAGTAGCTGGGACTACAGGCGTGCACCACCATGCCCAGCTAATGTTTCTTATTTTTTGTAGAGACATGGTCTTGCTACATTGCCCAGGCTGGTCTCGAACTCTTGGCCTCAAGTGATCCCCTCACCTCAGCCTCACAAATTTCTGGGAATACACGTGTGAGCCACCATGCCCAGCCAGGAACAATTTTCTAACGCATGTATTTGAAGTAGGAATGTGTTGCCTCAAGGGGAAAGGAATACCGGAGATGTCCTTTCGAGGTTCTATCACTGTGTAGAGGATACCATAAAGGAGACTCTTTTAGCATAACAGGGGATCTTATACTAGAGTACCTGCAAGACTCCTTCCAAATCATAATGCAACTAAAATTTATGAAAATATAGAACAGCATTTCCACAAGTGGAACTTTAACAGAAGGATGACTGTCAAAATACTACTAGTGAGTTTATTTCAGGTTAAAGCAGCTTTTTCAATATCCCACAGAATGGTGCTTTTTTAAAACAAGCAACAAACCCTCAACATTCTTAAAAAGGTAGACAGATTTCAAAACAGATGATCAACCGCTTCTACAAATATTTTTGTTATGAATGTTTTTGATATAATAAGAAATAACATCACTACAGAATATTGGACGTTCATGCAGATTGTTTTTTTGACTCTATAACCGCAACTATCCATGTTGTGATTACATGTTGAAATGTAATCAAAGTACAGCTCAGAATAGACACTCATTCAAATGTAGTTTGTGTCTTAGACTAAAAATATCACTATTAAAAATATCCTTATTGAAAGGCCACTTAATCTTTTAAGTTTGCACGACAATGATCCAGATCAAAGCACCAAGTACAAAGAATAACAGCAATAACAAATATTTTCAAAGCCTATTAAATTTTAAACTCAAGAGATGGAGGATGGAAGACAGCAAAGATTTAATATTTGTTACCAATATGCCACAAATATAGTTCACAGCCCAATACCAAAAGAGATGAATACAGCAATAATTTGCATTTCTATGACTGATCAATAGCTAATATTTTATAAAAATAGGAGTCAGGGCCAGACACAGTGGCTCACATCTGTAATCCTATCACTTTGGGAGGCCAAGACAGGCAGACAGCTTGAGTCCAGAAGTTCGAGACAAGGCTGGGCAACACAGCGAGACCTTGTCTCTACAAATAAATAACTTAGCTAGGGCCAGGCGCAGTGGCTCACGCCTGTAATCCCAGCACTTTGGGAGGCCGAGGCAGGTGGATCACGAGGTCAGAAGATCAAGACCATCCTGGCCAACATGGTGAATCCTGTCTCTACTAAAAATACAAAAATTAGCCAGGTGTGGTGGTGCGTGCCTGTAATCCCAGCTACTCGGGAGGCTGAGGCATGAGAATTGCTTGAGCCCGGGAGGCCAAGGTTGCAGTAAGTTGAGATCACACCACTGTACTCTAGCCTGGGCAACAGAGCAAGATTCTATCAAAAATCTCACGATATGTAAGAGAAGACTGTGAGAACATTACTAACATATATCAAGAGAGAGAAGCTACGGGACCAGACTGGTAGGGTAACACAAAAAGTATCTGTGGAAAATAAAGACAAAACATGTCAGTAACTGAGGTAGCATGTATCTGTTCTTTACATGTTAATGTCGAAAAATTAATGTATGATTATCACAGCTCATATATACGCACTATATTATTAGTGCTACATATTTATATTGCATTTGAATTTTACAATCTTTGAGTATCTTATTGTATGACATAACAAAATAAATGTAAGTATCCTTATTTTACAGGTGATTAGGAGGTAAGTATGGAACAATCCAATTATGTCTTAAATTTATCTATGAAGTATATTTAAAATTATAATGTATCATCAGTAAAACACCAACACAGGCTCATAATCTATTAGGTACGTTTAGGCAAAATCAGACAACAAAAATTATTTAACTGCAATAAATGATTTAACTTTCTAACTCTGTAATAATTATTAACAATAATTTAAAATGTTGATTGAGTACTTTAATATTAGAGTCAAATTCTTTTTTCTTTTTTTTTTTTTTTTTTTTGAGATGGAGGCTCTCTGTCACCCAGGCTGGAGTGTAGTGGCACAATCTCAGCTCACTGCAACCTCTGCCTGCCGGGTTCAAGCAATTCTCCTGCCTCAACCTCCCAAGTAGCTAGGATTATAGGCACCCGCCACTATGCCTGGCTAAATTTTTTTGTATTTTTAGTAGAGACGGGTTTTTACCACATTGGCCAGGCTGGTCTTGACTCCTGACCTCAAGTGATCCACCCACCTAGGCCTCCCAAAGTACTGGGATTACAGGTATGAGCCACCCCACTCCCAAGCCTAGAGTCAGATTCTGTGCTAAATGTTTTACATTCATTATCTCACTTAATCCTAACAAAACCCTTTGAGGTAGATACATTATCCCATTTTAGACAGGAGAAAACTAAGTGCAAAAGTAACTTTTCACTATCTCTCAGTTAGTGAAAGGTGGGGCTTATACAAACCTATGCAGTCTGAGTGACAGTCCACGCTCCTCACCACCATGTAGATAAATCATTTTTTATTTTATGAACTATTAAATGCATTATTCAGCCAGGTGAAGTGGCTTATGCCTGTAATCCCAGCATCTTGGGAGTCCATGGCAGGAGGACTGCTTGAGCCCAGGAGTACGAGACCAGCCTGGACACACAGCAAGGCCCCATCTATACAAGCATCATCATGCACACCTGCAGTGTCAGTTACTTGGGAAGCCGAGGCAGGAGGATCGCTTGAGCTCACGAAGTCAAGGTTGCAGTGAGCTGTCTTTATACCACTGCACTCCAGCCTGGACCTTATCTCTCAAAAAAATTTAAAATAAATAAATAAATAAATAATAAAATAAATGCATTATTTAACCATAAGACCAGATACTTGTACATAAATAAGCACATAGAAAATAGCACTCTGGTTCATCAGGTGATCTCACATAATCTCATGGTGCTCTGGAGCATACCATTTCTTAAAGTTAAATTATCACTTAACAGCTAGACAAATCATTAGTATTTTTCCTATACTTTTTTTTTCCTTATAACTGATCATGTTGACATAATTTTAGACTTACAGAAAAGTTGCAAAAAATAGCACAATTCTGATAATACCCCTCAACTAGATTCCCCAAGTTTTAACACTTTACTCCATTTGCCTTAACTCTCTTTCTCTTTTATACACACACACAAATACAATTTTTCTGAACTATTTGAGAGTTAAGTGGCAGATACTGTACCTCTTTACTTCTAAATGCTTCATTCAGTGTATACTTCCCCAAAACAAGCTCTTGCATAGCTACAGTATATTTGTCAAAATCAGGAAATTAATAAGATATTACAATTCAACGTTGCCAACTGTCCCAATAATGTCTTCCTTTACAGCAAACAATACTTTAAAAAAAAAAAAAAAACCCAGATTCATGTTTCTTTAGTTTTGCTTATCTGAAATAGCTCCTTGGTATTTCTGTGGTTTTCATGACACTGTCATTTTCTAAGAATACATACCAGTTATTTTGTATAATATCCCTCAATTGGTGTTTGTTTAATATTTTCTCATAAGAAAATTCAGTTAATTTTTAGCAGGATTACTACAGGAGTGATGCTATCTTACACTTGATTTTTTCAAAGCACTTATTAGAAAATATATTATTACCATCAATTTTTCAAGTAACACCTATTAATGATTCTTACAACAATTGTTATGTGCTGGTATAATCAAATAAATACAGACTTTGGAGTGAAAGAGAACTAAATTCAAATCCCAACTCTGGCAATTACTTACAAACTCAATGCCTTACGTGAATTGTAAACGTCACTGCAGCCTCAATTCATACATTTGTAAATGAGAGATATACTTGCCTTTCTGGATTATTGTGACAATAAAACCAAGTAAAGCACTTGGCACATAACTAATCTCCCTTAAACCCAAAAGCATCACAAGTTAGGAGTGCTTGAGTGATTTCCCCAGGGTCAATAAATGATAGTGGCAAGACAAAAACTTAGACTTACATTGTAAGCCATATTAGAAATAAAATGTGCCCTCTACAAAGAGTCCTCACAATATTTATATATGTATCTTATCAACTCTGTTAAGAAGACTGGAAAGATCAGAAACTGTCTCTCATTTGTATATTTCATACAATCCCTGGCAGAGTGTTTTACAAACTTAAATCACTCCTTAAAGATGTACTCAATGAAGACAAAATATACAGACGCAATGCTCCCCAAATACATTCCATTTTAATCTGTATTTTAAATGAAATTCTCAGGTTTTTGATATCATACGGAATAGCCAACAACATTAATCAACTTCTATAACTAGAATAGTGGGATTAAAGTGAACATGAAAATATAACACTCCTCCACATAACACACCCTGCATAATTTCCTATCAAAACCAGTAATCCCAACAAGTAACAGTCTAGAGAACTGCCAGGAGCCATCAAGGCACCTTCAAATATACTGAATTACATTGTCTAATAAAGAAAATGGAAGGATACTGAACAACTATAAAGCTAGAAAAAATATACACATAAAAATAGCTGTGTGTAGCCAGACAGTGGTGCACATCTGTAGTTGGAGCTTCTCCAGATGCTGAGGCAGAAGGATAGCTTGAGTCCAGGAGTTCAAGACCATCCTGGGTAACATAGCAAGACCCTGTCTCTACAAAACACACACATATAAAAAAATTAAAAGGTGTATTTTTTCATGGTGTGTGTGTGTGTGTGTGTGTGTGTGTGTAGAGACAGGGTCTTGCTATGTTGCCCAGGCTGGTCATGAACTCCTGGAGCGATCCTCCTGCCTCAGCCTCCCAAAGTGCTGGGATTACAGGTATATGCCACCGCATATGGCCAAGACTCCATCTCTTTAAAAACAAAAACAAAAAAGGGTGTGTTTTCTGACTTTGAGTGATAGCAATGCATCAATGGAGGTTTATCAATTCTAACAAATGTACACTGTGGTACAGGATGTCAATAGTGGCAGGCTGTATGTGTACAGAGGCAGGGGGTATACAGAACTCAGTACTTTCTGCTCAATTTTTCTGTGAACCTAAAAGTACTCTACAAAATAGTCTATTAAAAAACAAACAAACAAAAAAGGCCAGGCATGGTGGCTGACACCTGTAATCCTGGCACTTTGGGAGGCCAAGGTTAGAGGATCACTTGAGCCCAGCAGCTGAGACCAGTCTGGGCTGCAAGACTTCGTCTCTACACAAAATGAAAAAATGAGTCGGGTGTAGTGGCACATGCCTGTGGGTCCTAGCCACTCAGGAGGCTGAGGTGGGAGGATCACTGGAGCCCAGGGGGTCAATGCTGTGGTGAACTGTGATCTTACCACTGTACTCTAGCCTGGGCCATAGAGCAAGACTTAATCTCAAAAAAAACAAAAAACAATTTAAAAAAGAATGTGCAAAGTCATCAGAGAACAGACAAGACAGCCAGGACCCGAGAGAATAAAATCGCAGAGTAAAGAGAAAACTTACTAAAGTGAGCCTTATATATCCTTAAGGTAGTCACCAATTCAAAGTAAGGCATAGAGGCTGAACAGAAAGTAGTAGTCAAGAGCCTGCAGCCATTCCACTGGGCTGGGAAAACAAAAGCTGGAATTC
This sequence comes from Symphalangus syndactylus, assembly GCF_028878055.3. Taxonomy (NCBI): domain Eukaryota; kingdom Metazoa; phylum Chordata; class Mammalia; order Primates; family Hylobatidae; genus Symphalangus; species Symphalangus syndactylus. The sequence continues at coordinate 22,996,676 of NC_072428.2, forward strand.
AGAACCTACCAAGGAAGAGGGGCCTTGGCAGATGCCTCAGGCTTTTCAAGCGAAACCACAAAGGTCTGAACTACTAGAACAAAGACAAACTGAAACAGACCAGTCTCCCTTAGAATAACATGATCTACCTACTTGATCTGCCTTCCAGCATAAAACTACATTTTCTCTGGAGGAAGATTTCATGTAGACCGCTGTCCTACAGAACTTACGCAACAATGGAAATGTTCCTTATCTGTACTATTTGTACTATCTCTATCTGCACATGTAGCTATTGGGCACCTGAAATGTGGCTAATGTAACTGAGGAACTGAATTGTAAAATTTATTTAATTTTAATTAATTTAAACTTAAATAGGCTGGGCACGGTGGCTCACGCCTGTAATCCAAGCACTCTGGGAGGCCAAGCTGGGCCAATCACTTGAGGCCAGGAGTTTGAGACCAGCCTGGCCAACATAGCAAAACCCCATCTCTACTAAAAATACAAAAATTAGCTGGGTCATGGTGGTGCACACCTGTAATCCCAGCTACTCGGGAGGCTGAGAGGCAGGAGAATCACTTGAACCTGGGATGTGGAAGTTACAGTGAGCCAAGATGGTGCCACTGTACTCCAGCCTGGGTGACACAGCAAGACCCTCGATAGAATAGATAGATAGAATAAGATAGATAGACAGATAGATAGATAGATAGATAGATAGATAGATAGATAGATAGATACACAAAGATAGCCAGCCAGCCAGCCAGCCACAGTGATTAGTGGCTACCATATTGAACAGCACATGTCAAGAATTTTTCATACCCAAAGACCAACGCTAAAAAACAAAGTTGGCAGTCTAACAAGAAATATAATCAAATGCCAAAAACCAACGGGGGAAAAGATATTGGTAGAAGCATCACCACAGTTATCTAGCTATTGGAAATTTTAAAACAGGGACTTTAAAATAACAACAGAAACGTTCAAGAAAATGGATGGAATGGCAGAGAACTTCAGCAGAAAGCTGGAATCTACTTTTCAAAAAACAAATTCAACAAATGGCTACCCATAACTTGACTTATAAATACCACCTGTACATCTCACCATACATAAAATTTACCTCCAAAAAAAGAACCATAAACACATATTAAGCTTTACTTTATGATACACATGCTGAAGTGTTTAGCAGTACAGTGTACTGGTATCTATAACTTACTTTGAATTGCCTCATAAGATAAAAATGGATTGATAAATGGATAGAGGGATAGATGGGATAAAGCAAATGTTGCAAAATGTTAACTGTAGAATCCAGGTGGTGGGTGTATGTTTGCTGTATAATCTGTGAACCCCGAAAGAGCCAATCCTTCAAGATGGATCCTGAGTGGCTAACTGGGTCTAAATTAAAAATAAGAGTCAAGCAGCCACTTGCTGACTAGAGGTCACACACTTACTATGAGTTCCAGGGAAACTTACATGTCTGTTTAACTTTGGGACTTTCATAGCTTCCTGTTCCTATATATTCTGCCTGAACCAACCAGTCAACCAATCAGAACTAAGCAAGTTTGGGCTGGGTGTGGTGACACATCTGTAATCCCAACACTTTGGGAGACCAACATGGGAGGATCACTTGAGGCCACAAGTTGGAGGCCAGGCTGGGCAACATGGCAAGACCCCATCTCTAACAAAAAGGAGGGAAGGAGTGAAGAAGGGAGCAAGTTCTAATCCTCCATTTGCATAAATGGACCTGAGTGGGAACCTGGGTGGGACCTCTATAAGGTCGAGGGTGATCTCTGGGCAAATAAATAAAAAATAAATAAATAAAAAGATAATCCCTCCCTTTGATCTCTGGAAAGTATCTTCATTTTACACAGAAGGCTATGTCTTCCTAGTTTGCAAACTGCTCACTCGAATAAAGCCTCTTTCCTGTAAATTCCTTTTCGGAGAACTTTTGTTCACAAATCCATCCTTTTTATTTTATTATTACTATTTTTTTTAATGTTTCACAGTAAAATATTGGTGACAAGAGGAATTTTTAAAAGATAGGCCAGACTGAAAATACACAGATTGAAACAGAAAAACAGTAAAAGGAAATATAAAAAAGTATTGACAGGAGGGAAAGCATCAGAAATATAAAGATCATTTTTAAAGTCTTATATATATAGAACTAAAATGCCAGAAGCAAAGGAGAAAGAGAAAATGTTAAAAAGAAAAAAAAAAAAGTTAGAAGAAATACTTGCAGAGATACTGCCTGAGAATTTTCCAAAACTGGGGAAAGCTATTAAGAGATTCAAGAAGCTCTATAAACCCCAAGCAGAATCACACACACACACACACACACACATACACACACACACACCCCTAGGCACACACCTGTAGATCAAGTGCTCAAACAAAAGACAAAGAAAAACCCTAAATGCAGCCAGAGGGGGAAAAAGGACATATTGCTATCAAAGTAGCCAATTTTCTATGGAAATAATAGAAGGCAGAATTAAATGGAATGATGTAATTAAAGTGCTGACAGAAAGTAACTCTCAAAACATATTTAGGAGAAAATATACGTTGAAATTAAAATAGTTTTGCGGAAATTTACAGTTTATAAAATTCATCTAGAAATGCAAAGGACAAAAAAAATAGGCCCTTGAAAAACAATCAGGAGGATTTACACTATCAGTTATGGTAATGACACCGACACAGGCAGAAGAACAGTCAAAATGATGAATAGAATAAAGAGTCCAAAAACAGACGCACACATATAAGGTCACCTGATTCATAGATATGGCAGCTGTCACTGCTATGCAGTAGAATAATAAATGGTGCCCAGTTTAGGGATAGTCACATGGGGAAAACAACGCATCTTAATCTCTACCTCATATTATACACAAAAATAGATGGGTGGCAAATCGAAATGTAAAAGGTGAAAGAATAAAGCTTTACAAAGCAAACAGGAAAATATCACAGTTACTTTAGAGAAGGTAAACACTTCTTAAATAGGACACAAATGGCAATCATAATCATAACGGAAATCTTTCAAAAATAAAAACATATTAAACTACATTAAAATTATTAAAATTAAGACCATGTATTCACCTAAGACAGCTTTGAGAGTGAAAAAGCAAGCCATAAAATTGAAGATATTTTCCCAAAGGTTTCATAAGGAGAATATCTTTTAAAATCACTCACTGTCTCACATACACACACACCCCAACAAGAATAAAACAACCAAGCACATATATAAAGTCAAAACACACTTTAGGCTGGGCACGGTGGTTCACGCCTGTAATCCCAGCACTTTGGGAGGCTGAGGCGGGCGGACCACGAGGTCAGGAGATCGAGACCATCCTGGCTAACACGGTGAAATCCTGTCTCTACTAAAAATACAAAAAAAAAGAATTAGCCAGGCATGGTGACAGGCGCCTGTAGTCCCAGCTACTCGGGAGGCTAAGGCAGGAGAATGGCGTGAACCTGGGAGGCGGAGCTTGCAGTGAGCTGAGATCACGCCACTGCACTCCAGCCTGGGCAACAGAGCAAGACTCCGTCTCAAAAAAAAAAAAAAAAAAACCACTTCATAAATACACAAATTTGGTCAATACACTTGACTTGGGTAGTGGTTATATAAGTGTGTTCATATTATAAATGTTTACCATGCTGTTTACATACTATTTGTACACATTAAACTATCTTACAATTCAATAAGATAGTTTATTTAAAAATGGATGCATCTGGCCGGGCATGGTGGCTCACACCTGTAATCCCAGCACTCTGGGAGGCCGAGGCAGGCAGATCACCTGAGGTCAGGAGTTCAACACCAGCCTGGCCAACATGGCAAAACCCCATTTCTACTGAAAATACAAAAATTAGCCAGGCATGGTGGTGGGTGCCTATAATCCCAGCCACTGGGGAGGTGAGGAAGGGAGAAGTGCTTGAACTGGAAAGGCCAAGGTTGCAGTGAGCCCAGTTCGCACCGCTGGACTCCAGCCTGGGCGACAGAGTGAGATTCCATCTCAAAAAAAAAAAAAAAAAAAAAAAATGGATGCATCTATCATTATTCATACAAAGCTACTTCTTGTAAGCTTTCAAAGATTCTTCTCTGAAAAGCAACAGCAGCACATAATACCAAAAGCAGGCTGCCAGGAAACAACTATGGGAGACTCCCTATCATCGTATCATTACTACTGTATAATTTTCTTTTAAACCATGCCACTTTAATAGCTTCTACCTATAAAATGTACACAATGTCCTAAGACTGTATTAAATACTTTATATACGTTATGGAGTTTAACCTTCACAACAACCTGTGAGGTAGTTACTATCATCATTATATCATAGATGACTAAACTGAGGCCAAGAAAAGTCAAACAACTTGCTCAGGGTGACACAACAAGTGGCAGAACTAAAATTATAAGCCAGTGAATAAATACAGAAATATAATTAGTTACTTATTATTTAGCACTATCAGACATAAGTATATTGTTTCATGGTTTTATGACAATTTTTTTTTAAAAAAAAGCAATTTAGAGCAAGTAAAATCTTTAATAAATTTAAACATATTTCTGTCATGTTAGACGCTTCAAAATCATATTACAAGCAAAAATTCCCTCAATGAATTTATTTTTTCTAAGTATTTTGTTTGAAAATGGTATCCTGTTTTTACAATCACAAATTGACAATTTCTACAATCATATTTAACCATTTACAATGAATGCTTTCCTTAGAAGTATAATTTTATTTTCACTTTACTATTACTCAAAATCAAATACATTCCTATAACATAGACGTAAAAATTAAGTAAAAGAGTTATCTATAAATGTTGATATACCAATTCTCATTTAAGTATATTGGATTTCAGTTGCCTCTTCTATAAATTAAGTTAGACGAAATGTCTATGTAAATGTTTTCTAAAATATCTTCAGCTTTAAAGTTATGTGCTTCCAGCTGGGTAGAGTAGCATGCCCATCTGTAGTCCCAACTACTCAGGAGGCTGAGGCAAGAGGAACACTTGAGCCCAGGAGTCCAAAACCAGCCTGCGCAACATATAGCTGCAGTGAGCCATGATCACACCACTACACTCCAGCCTGAATGACAGAGTGGGACTCTGTCTCCAAAAAAAAAAAAAAAATTGTTTAGGAAGCCAGGAAAGAAAGTTCCAATAAAATATACACTAATTGTGCTGAATGATAAAGGTCCAATCAGATGAGGACTTAAAAAACAAACAAACAAAAAATCCACCAGATTTGGTGATTAACAAATAACTCATCGGTGTCTTCGAGAGATTTTCAGGAATATGAGAGAAAATCCTTGGAGAAGGATTGGGGGAAATAAGAGATCCACAACTGAGCTCAAATCATAGCTCTGCAGTTTATTAGCTGTGCACCACTGGACAAGCTGCTTAGCATATCTGAATCTCAATGTCCCTATTTGTAAAATGAAGACAGTATTATCATCTATTATGGTTGGTGTCAGAGTAAAGGGTAATTATGTAAAGTTTCTAGCACAGTGGCTGAACCTAAGCAGTCAGTAAATATCATTATTTTATGAACTGTTTACTTTTAGATTCTTATTCCTCATATAAGAGTATCTACCTTAATAACATATAAAAGAGAAAACAGACCTAAAACTTATTTCAAGGTAATACAGAGTAGTGAAAAATTAAAATTAAAAACAGGCCAGGCACAGTGGGTCAAGCCTGTAATCTCAGCGCTTTGGGAGGCTGAGGCGGGAAGATCACTTAAGGTCAGGAGTTCGAGACCAACCTGGCCAACGTAGTGAAACCCCGCCTCTACCAAAAAATACAAAAGTTGGTCAGGCATGGTGGCGTGAGCCTGTAATCCCAGCTACTTGTGAAGCTGAGGCAGGAGAATCATCTGAATTCGGGAGGCGGAGGCTGCAATGAGCCAAGATCGTGCCACTGTACTCCAGCCTGGGCGACAGAGCAAGACTCTGTCTCAAAAAACAAAAATAAAAAAAGTTTTGGTTTTTGCCTACTCAAAGCCAATAATGTGAAAGACCAGAAATATCCTTGTCATGGTAAGAATGTGAAGAAAAGAGCATTTTCACACTACTGATGAGATGATAAACCAGATTAGCTTATTTCTGAAGGAAATCTGGCAGTGTCCATGAGCAAAAGGTCAAAAGGTACATATGCTTTGACCTAACAGTTCTCACTCCAGAAATATGTTATGAAAATGTGCCTACAAGTATCCATGGACACAGAAGAAGGTTCTCTCTGACATAATCAAAAAACTGAATGTGTATCATTGAGTACTGGTTAAATGAAGCGTAATGTGTATTTTGTAAAATTATAAAATACAGCCACAATATAAAAGGAGAAATTGTCTCTACTTCATATCCTTTCTCTATTATTGAATTTTGTCTGACAGAGCTTCCATTACCTCTTTTTTTTTTTTTTTTTTTTTGAGATGGAGTTTTGCTCCTGTTGCCCAGGCTGGAGTGCAATGGCATGATCTTGGCTCTCTGCAACCTCCGCCTCCTGGGTTCAGGCAATTCTCCTGCCTCAGCCTCCCAAGTAGCTGGGATTACAGGCATGCACCACCAAGCCCAGCTAATTTTGTATTTTTAGTAGAGATGGGGTTTCTCCATGTTGGTCAGGATGGTCTCGAAGTCCCGACTTCAGGTGATCCACCCGCCTCGGCTTCCCAAACTGCTGGGATTACAGACATGAGCCACTGCACCCGGCCACTTCCATTACTTTTTTAATTTAAAAAATATTTAATTGGCCAGGCGCAGTGGCTCACACCTGTAACCCCAGCACTTTGGAAGGCCAAGGCGGGTAGATCACGAGGTCAGGAGACCGAGACCATCCTGGCCAACAGGGTGACACCCCGTCTCTACTAAAATACAAAAAATTAGCTGGACGTGCTGGTGCGCCTGTAGTCCCAGCTACTTGGGAGGCTGAGACAGAGGAATCACATGAACCTAGGAGGCAGAGATTGCAGTGAGCCAAGACGGTGCCACTGCACTCCAGCCTGGCGACAGAGAGACTCCATTTCCAAAACATTTTTTATATATATACACACACACACACACACACACACATATCAAATAATTTTTAATTTAGTATACTGGTTTTTAGATGAACACGACATTCTTTGTAATGCAATTGTTTTCTCACGAAAGAAATGTTTGTTCCTTTTAATGTCAAAGTTTCGCACATATTAGATTCTCTGCCCTAAGTAATACAATCTTGCCACACCAGCTGATACCTAAATTATTCACTGGCCACTGAACTGGCACTCTTTCATGGTAGCACACATGCTGTTAATAACATTCAGGGTGCTGAATTCCATTCACAGGAAAATGCTGAAGACTCAGAACAAATAGACACACATATTTTGAAGTGTGTGAGGTCGGGAAGAACATCTAATCCATGATACCATTACATTCTATTGACATAGTACATTCATGAAGCTATATGCACCTTTAAAACAAAGCTACATATATAGCACAAGGAAAAAAACTAATAACCTTTGACATTAAAGGCTTTTATTCCAAAAATTTTAAAACCACCACTAAAGTCTTCTTTTAACCTACGAGTAACTACAGTCAGCCTTCTGTACCTGCGGGTTCTACACTCATGGTCTTAACCAACCACAGATTAAAAAATGGACGATCATATCTGTACAGAACACATACAGACTTTTTTCCTTCTAAATATTCCCTAAACAATACAGTATAGTAACTGTTTACAAAGCGTTTACATTGTATTAGGTATTATAATAAGTAATCTAGAGATTATTTAAAGTATACAGGAGGCAGTGCATAGGTTATGTGGAAATACTATGCCATTTTATACAAGGGACTTGAGTGTCTGTGGATTTTGATGTCCGTGGGGGGTCCTGGAACCAAGCCCTCAGATATCAAGGGACGACCACATCTAATGGGTATAAACAATTCTTAAATATAGTCATTAAAACCTGATATTAAATGACAGACCAGACTGGTTTGCATGGTATTACATTTACTACATATTTTACAGCTACAGTGTACAGAATTAAATAAACTCACTTTGTGACCAAGCCTTTAAAAATGTTTTTGCCCTATGCCTAACTAGTATTCTTTAACATCTATGTATTACTGTCTTACAATCTAATGTCACACATAAGGAAAGAGGATAGCAATACATACTTTAACTCACTAATGTACAAACATATAAAATTAAGTAGCCTCCTCAAAAGTCACATATAAAAATCAGTAATAACCTTAAGATTAAAATTAAGAGCTCCTGGTCCACTCGTTCTATGCAAATTTGATTATATTATTATTCTTATCTTCTTATTGAAATCACTTATTGAATCAAATGCACTGGTTTACCATTATATAAAAAGAAATAAGTGGCCGGGCACAGTGACTCATGCCTGTAATCCCAGCACTTGGGAGGCCGAGGTGGGTGGACCACTTGAGGTCAGGAGTTCGAGACCACCCTGGCCACATGGTGAAATCTCTTCTCTACTAAAAATACAAAAATTAGCCAGGTGTGATGGCAGGCGCCTCTAATCCCAGCTATTTGGGAGGCTGAGGCAGGAGAATCATTTGAACCAGGGAGGCAAAGGTTGCAGTGAGTAGGCATTGTGCCACTGCACCCCAGCCTGGGAAACAGACTTCTCAAAAAAAAAAGGAATTATCATAGAGAAGTTCATTGGAGAATCAAGTACGGATTCATTAAAATGTAGGAAAATGATTAGATATGAAACATGATACCATTTTTCATTTCAGGAAGGAATGGAGGGAAGTTAGGAAAAAATTGGGAAGGAAGAAACCTAGAAGTTACACGTGTCTAGGCACACAGCAATCACAGAATTCTGGAACTGAAAGGGATTCTAGGTAACCTTCACAGGATCTAACACTTTAGATATCTAGATTGATTACAATGCTGTTTCCAAATGAATAGAATTTAGTACATGGTAAAGCAGTAGTATTGCTTCTCCCTCTCCCTCTAAGGAGTTTCATTCCTTAGGTACTGTACAGGTCTCTTGAGTCACACAAATTTTTGGTTTCCCAGTACATATAAAAGTACTTAAGAGACCTATCTAAAACATATTCCCATGGCACAGAGCCCAAGGACAATGTTCTAAGCAAGGTACTGTACTGTACTGTGTGTGTGTGTGTGTGTGTGTGTGTGTGTGCAGGCTGGAGTACAGTGACACAATCACAGTTCACTGCAGCCTTGATTTCCTGGGCTCAAGCAATCCTCCCACCTCAGCATCCCAGATAGGTGACAGGTGGATCCTCACACCTCAGCCTCCCAGGGAGCTGAGATTACAGGTGTGCTCCACCATGCTCAGCTTTTTTTTTTTTTTTTTATAGAGATGGGGTCCCAATATGTTGCCCAGGCTGGTCTTGAACTCCTGGGCTCAGGCAATCCTCCCTCTTTGGCCTACCAAGGTGCTGGGATTACAGGCATTAGACACTATACCTCACCCTTAGTTCTGATTTTTAGAAACATGTTAATTTTGCACATGGTGAAATCAATCAATCAACAAGGACATGGGAGACCCAAAATGGAACACAAACAGAAACAAATGAACTTAACTATATTTCAAAAATAATAACATAATCACACTGAAAGTGGGAGAGAAGGAGTTTGGGGAGGAACTAACCTAAGTAACTTTGGAACACAGTATTTTGACTACATACTCCAAGTCTCAGGCTAAAGAATAAAAGAGCTGCAAATAAATGTTGTACTCTGGTTACTAAATTAGGAGTGGCAGGGGTGAACAATTCTAAAACTCCTTTAAATGTATTCCAAAATTGAGCAAATAAGTAACACATTGTGGCTAACGAGAGCCAGTTTCTTGGTGTCAAATGCGGGATTACACATAAGAAAGAACAAACTCTCAGGTATCAAAATTGAACGTATCAGCATGAATTTATGATTTTAATACACAAACACATAGACATAGAAATATACACATAAAACCGGGTGTGGTAATTGTAGCACTTTGGGAGACCAACACTGGCAGATTGCTTCAGCTCACCCTTGGCAACATGGCAAAACCCTGTCTCTACAAAACAATACAAAAATTAGACAGGCATGGTAGAACGCACCTGAAGTCCCAGCTACTCAGGAGGCTGAGGTGAGAGGACCTTTTAACCCCGGGGGGTGGAGGCTGCAGTTAACCAAGATCATGTCACTGTACTCCAGTCTGGGTGACTGAGTGAGACTCTCAAAAAAAAAAACAAAACAAAAAAATACTACAAACATAAACACCCACAAATACATCAACATACAGGAATACCTCAGAGATATTGCAGGTTTGGTTCCAGACCACCACAATAAAGCGAATACCCCAATAAGGTGAGTCACACAAATTTTTTGGTTTCCCAGTACGTATAAAAGTTATGTTTACATTATGCTGTAGTCTATTAAGTGTGCAACAGCATTATGCCTAAAAAAATGTATAGACCTTAATTTAAAAATACTTGATAGCTAACAAATGCTAATAGGAATCTGAACCTTCAGTTGTAATACTTTGGCTGGTGGAGGGTCTCACTTAATGTTGATGGCTGCTGACTAATCAGGATGGTGGTTGCTGAAGGTTAAAGTGGCTGCAAGTTCTTTTTTTTTTTTTTTTTTTTTTTGAGATGGAGTCTTGCTCTCGTCGCCCAGGCCGGAGTGCACTGGCAAGATCTCTCAGCTCACCGCAACCTTCGCCTCCCAGGTTCAAGCGATTCTCCTGCCTCAGCCTTCCGAGTAGCTGGGATTACAAGCACCTGCCATCACGCCCAGCTAATTTTTGTATTTTTAGTAGAAGTAGAGACGGGGTTTCGCCATGTTGGCCAGGCTGGTCTCGAACTTCTGACCTTGTGATCTGCCCACCTCAGCCTCCCAAAGTGCTGGGATTATACGCATGAGCCGCCGCACCTGGCCTCTTTTCTTTTTTTTTTTTTTTTTTTTTTTTTTTTTTTTGAGACAGGGTCTCACTCTGTCACCCAGACCTGAGTGCACTGGCACAATCTCTGCTCACTGCAACCTCTGCCTCCCAGGCACAAGCAATGCTCCCACTTCAGCCTCTAAGAAGCTACGACTACAGACACACACCACCAAGCTCAGCTAATTTTTGTGTTTTTATAAAGATGAGGTCCCATCACGTTGCCCAAGCTGGTCTTGAACTCCTGACCTCATGATCCTCCCGCCTCAGCCTCCCAAAGTGCTAGGATAACAGGCGTGAGCCACTGCACCTGGCCAACGATGTCTTAAAGACTGTGGTAAAGTTTGCCACATTGATGTGCTCTTTCATGAAAGACTTCTCTGTAGAATGCGATGCTATTTAATGATGTTTTACCCACAGGAGAACTTCTTTCAAAATTGGAGCCAATCCTCTCAAACCTTGCTGCTGGCTTTATCAACTAAGTTGATATAACAGTCTAAATCCTTTGCTATCATTTCCATTGTTCACAGCATCTCCACCAGGATTAGATTCCATCTCAAGAAACCACTTTCTTTTTTTTTTTTTTTTTTTTTTGAGACAGAGTCTCGTTCTGTAGCCCAGGCTGGAACGGCAGTGGCATGATCTCGGCTCACTGCAACCTCTGCCACCCAGGTTCAAGCGATTCTCCTAACTCAGCCTCCTGAGTAGCTGAGATTACAGGCACCTGCCACCGTGCCCGGCTAATTTTTGTATTTTTAGTAGAGAAGGGGTTTCGCCATATTGGTTAGGCTGGTCTTGAACTCCTGACCTCATGATCCACCTGCCTCGGCCTCCCAAAGTGCTAGGATTACAGGCGTCAGCCACCATGCCCGGCCCAAGAAACCACTTTCTTTGCTCATCCAAAAGCAACAACTCGTCTAGGCCAGGCGCAGTGGCTCACACCTGTAATCCCAGCACTTTGGGAGGCCGAGGCAGGTAGATCACTTGAGGTCAGGGGTTCAAAACCAGCCTGGCCAACATGGCAAAACCCAGTCTCTACTAAAAATACAAAAATTAGCCAGGCATGGTGGCAGGCACCTGTAATTCCAGCTACTTGGGAGGCTGAGGCAGGAGAATTGCCTGAACCCAGGAGGTGGAGGTTGAAGTGAGCCAAGATAGCACCACTGCACTCCAGCCTGGGCAACACAGACTCCATCTCAAAGCAAACAAACAAACAAAAAGAAGCAACTTGTCAATTGTTCAAGTTTAATCATGAGATTGCAGCAAGTCAGTCCCATCTTCGGACTCCACTTCTAATTCTACTAATAGTTCTGTTACTATTTCCACCATATCTGCAGTTACTTCCTCCACTGAAGTCTTGAACCCCTCCAAGTCATCCATGAGGGTTGGAATCAACTTCTTCCAAATTCCTGTTAATGCTGCCATGAATCATGAATGCTCTTAATGGCATCTACAACAATAAATCCTTTCCCGAAGGTTTTCAATTTACTTTGCCCAGATGCATCAGAGGAATTACTATGTATAGCAGCTATGGCCTTACCAAACATATTTCTTAAAGAACAAGACTTGAAAGTAAAAATGACTCCCTGATGCATGCATGGGCTGCAGAATGGATGCTGTGTTAGCAAGCATGAAAACAACATTATTCTCCCTACATATCTCCATCAGAGCTCTTGGGTAACCAGGTGCCTTGTTAATGAGCAGTAATAAATATTTTGAAATATTTTTGTCTGAGCAGTAGGTCTCAACAGTATAGTATGCTTAACATATTCAGTAAACCATGCTATCAAATGCTCTAATCCAGGCTTTGGTATTCCATTTCTAGAACACAGGCAGAGTCAATTTAGCGTAATTCTAAAGGGCTCTGGGATTTTCAGAATGGTAAATGAGCATTGGCCACAACTTAAAGGCACCAGCTGCATTATCCCAACAAAAAAAGTTAGCCTGTTCTGGCTGGGTGCGGTGGCTCACACCTGTTAATCCCAGCACTTTGGGAAGCCAAGGAGGGAGTATCACTTGAGGTCAGGAGTTCAAGACCAGCCTGGCCAACATGGTGAAACCCTGTCTCTACCACAATACAAAAATTAGCTGGGCATGGTGGTGCACCCCTGTAATCCCAGCTACTCAGGAGGCTGAGGTAGGAGAATCGCTTGAACCTAGCAGGTAGAGTTTGCAATGAGCCAAGATCACACCACTGCACTCCAGCCTGGGCGACAGAGCAAGACTCCATCTCAACAACAACAACAAAAAAGCCTGTTCTTTGAAGTTCTGAAGCCAGGCATTGACTTCTCTAGCTATGAAAGTCCTAGATGGTATCATCTTACAATATAAAGCTGTTTCATCTACATTAAAAATCTGTTGTGTAGCGTAGCCACCTTCATCAATGATCTCAGCTAGATCTTCTGCATCTGCGCTTGCTGCTTCACCTTGCACTTTTATGTTATGGAGAGGCTTCTTTCCTTAAACCTCATGAATCAACCTCTGCTAGTTTCCATCTTTTCTTCTGCAGCTTCCTCACCTTTCTCCACTTTCATAGAATTGAAGAGAGTTAAGGCCTGGCTCTGGCTTAGAGTTTGGCTTAAGGGAACGTTGTGACTAATTTGATCACTTATCCAGACTACAAAAATCTCTTCCAGCTGGGCGCGGTGGCTGACATCTGTAATCCCAGCACTCTGGGAGGCCAAGTTGGGTGGATCACCTGAGGTCAGGAGTTCAAGACGAGCCTGGCCAACATGGCGAAGCCCCGTCTCTACTAAAAATACAAAAATTAGCCAGGCGTGGTGGTGTGCACCTGTAATCCCAGCTACTCGGGAGGCTGAGGCAGGAGAATTGCTTTAACCCAGGAGGCAGAGGTTGCAGTGAGCCAAGACTGCGCCACTGCACTCCAGCCTAGGCGACAGGGTGAGAGACTCCATCTTAAAAAAAAAAAAAAAAAAAATCTTCCATATCAGCAATAACACTGTTTTGCTTTTTTACCATTTACTACTCACTGGAGTAGCACTTTTAATTTCCTTCAGGAACTTTTCCTTTGTATTCGCCACTTGACTGTTTGGCACAATAGGCCTAGCTTTCGGCCCTCCTTGGCTTTCCACATGCCTTTCTCACTAAGCTTAATCATTTCTAGCTTTTGATTTAAAGCGAGAGACATGAGATCTTCCTTTCTCTTAGAACACTGAGAGGCCACTGCAGGGTTATTAACCGGCCTAATTTCAATATTGTTGTGTCTCAGGTAATAGGAAGGCCAGAGGAGAAGGAGAGACCAAGGATCAGCTGGTTGTTAGAGCAGTCGGAGCTCACACATTTATTACGTTCACCGTCTTATATGGGCACAGTTTGTGGTGCCCCCAAACAATTATAATAGTAACATCAAAGACTACTGATCAAAGATCATTGTAACAAATATAATAATAAAGTTTGAAATATCATTAATTACCAAAAAGTGACATAAAATGAGCGCATGCTGTTGAGAAAATGGCACCAACAGACCTGATGCAAGGTTGCCACAAACCTTCAATTTGTAAAAAGCATGTAATGTGAAATGCAATAAAGCAAAACACGAAAACAAGGTATGCCTCCATATTTTCTAACTTTGCCACTCAAAAGACCTAAAAGAAGTAATATCCTAGTACCAATGAGCATACCTGACCTGTGTCCAGGTCCTGTTTTCCAAAAGCCATTCTCCAATAAAAGGAACAAGTGCTTCTTAGAGCTCCAATCCAAGAGCTGGACAGAAAAAGCACAAAGTAAGTCAGAATATCTGTGGTGCCAGAAAGTAAACCCTGAAGAAAGGATGGGGCCATACCACAGGGACACTGTAATAAGCCTAAAGAAAGATGCTCTCTCTGAACCATCTGGGATAATTTGCTGAACAAAGAATGATGAGTGATATTTACAACCCATTGAATTAAACAAAAATCTGTGAGTCCATACTGAAAGAAAGGAAGGGAGGGGGAAAAAAAGCTCTTCCTTGTGGAAGAATTCCTAATAGAGGAACTATAGAATTAGAAAACCATTTGGCAAACCTTAGTTGTTTAAGGCCAAACTCATCAACAATGCTAAAATTGGTCAGTGAATATAAGATGAGAAACAGTATATGTGAATAGTCTCAAAGTATCTCTGCACAAGATATTGCACTTATTAATTACAAAGAAAAAAATGGTAACTTTATAGTGATAAAAACCTGGCAGTTACACCACCTCAACCAAGTGATCAAAGTTCGCCTTACCAATAATGGAACAAATTGACATCATGCGCCTCTCAATATGTGTGGACACAACATCAGTTCTTTGAAGTTCTTGCCAAAAGCACAAAACCTGAATCTAATCGTGAGAAAACATCAGCCATAAGCAAACTGAGGAACAGTCTACAAAATAACTGGCCAGTATGCTTCAAAGTGTCAGAGGCATGAAGGCAAAGAAAGACGTAAGGAGCTGCTGTAAGCTGTCGGGCCTTAACCTGGGTGCTATGTGAACAAGGTTCTGTGCAGGTGCACTGACTCCGACCAAAGGCGGAGCCTATGCCCTAAGGTTTCATAACGATGCAACATAAGCTCGAATTCACGTTTTATTGTGAAGCCTTCACAGCCAACCAATCATGCAACCAACATTCAACACAGAGGCAGAAGAAAAGGGGGTTGTGGGGAACCAAGCACAACCCTTGCTAGGGAGACCAACATGCAAACAGATGAGCCGAACAGTCCCGAAGTCCTTCGGACGCCATGGGCGGGGATGAGGTGGAGTTGTGGGGGTGGTGGCTGCCTCTCTCCGAATGGCAGCAGATGCCAAAATCGGGAGAAAGCTTCAGAGGTCTCCTGGGCACAGCCTTTAAAAGCGTCTCATCCTGGCACATTTTATGATCCTCCCAAATGGGTCTATTCTCATTATCTCAGCCACCTTTCACTTTCTATGGGTTCGTTTCAGGTCTCAGGTGGTACTCAGTCAGGGTAGGTGTTGTCACAGCAGTCCATTACATATGTTTTTCGCTGGGGGGAGGGGGCGACTTTGCTGTGAGCTCAATGCTACTTGACATGAGTGACTCCATTTTGAGACATGAGAATCACATCATTATGATATATCACCAGATTAGAAGACACTAATGAGACAGGGCAAATAATGTAACGTGATGAAGGACTGAATTCTGCATGAGAAAAAAAGGTCCTTTAGTGGGACAGTTGGCAAAATCTAAATAAAGTCAGTAAATTAGCTAACAGTATTGAGTTGATTTTAATTTCCTCAAAACCAAATCGCATTTTGAATAGTTTAAATATGGGCCCAGCACGGTGGCTCATGACTGCAGTCCCAGCTACTCAGGAGTATGAGGCAGAAGGATTGCTTGTGCCCAGGAGTCTGATGCCGCAGTGAGCTATGACTGTACCACTGCACTCCAGCCTGGGCCACAAAGCAAGACCTTGTCTTTAAAAAAAAAAAAAGTTTAAACAGTTCATCTAATCAATAATATTGAACTGATGTTAACTGATGATGATTTTGATAATTGTACTGAAGTTATGCAAGAGAATGTCCTTATGTTTAGGAAATGTACACTGAAGCATTTAGAGGTAAAACAACTTCATATCACACCCTGTAGGAAAAGGTAGGTGGGTAGGTAGGTGAGTGGGTGTGTGGGTGTGTGAAGAGAGAATGATTGATAAAACTAGGGTGGTCAAATACTAACATGTGAAACACTGGGGAATCTGGATGAAGGATAACAGGAATCCTTTGTATTATTTTTACAACTTTTTCGTCTGCCTAAATTTACTTATTTTATATGTTGAAGATAATTTCAATGTAAAAGTTAAAAGAAAAAAAAGGAACCAAAAAAGTTTAAACTTCTCTTGTTCTCTCTCCTTGCTCCAACTACATTTTTTTTTTTTTCTTTTTGAGATGGAGTCTCGCTCTGTTGCCCAGGCTGCAGCGCAATGGTGCGATCTTGGCTCAGTGCAACCTCCGCCTCCTGGGTTCAAACGATTCTCCTGCCTCAGCTTCCCGACACGTGCCTGCCACCACGCCCGGCCAATTTTTGCATTTTTAGTAGAGACGGGGTTTGACCATGCTGGCCAGGCTGGACTCGAACTCCTGACCTCAGGTGATCCGCCTGCCTCGGCCTCCCAAAGTGCTGGGATTACAGGTGTGAGCCACGGCACTCAGCCTCTCCAACTACTTTTTTTGTTCTTTGTCTACCCATTAGATTGCAAACACCATAAAAGCAGAGACTCATTTTGTTCTCCTCCTGTACAAGCAGCACCAAGCACCACACTTTACATTTTAGAGGCACTAAGTATTTTGATATTTAATCTTGGACCATATTACAGTTTCTATTCACATATGTTTTCATTGACACAATTTTAATACATTCTTCTGATGAATGTATACGTAAAATGTGGTATATATCTATACAATGGTTTATTATTTGGCAATAAATAGTAGTAAGTACTGATACATCCTACAACATGGATGAACCTTGAAAACATTATGTTAAGTGAAAAAAAAACTCAGTCGAAAAGGACCATATATTGTATGATTACATGTATATGACATGTCCAGAATAGATGATCTACACAGGCAGCAAGTAGATTAGTGGTTGCTTAGGGCTGGGGGTGATGGGCAGACTGGGGAACAATGGCCAAAAGGCAGAGGTGCTTCTTTTGAGGGTAATGTAAATATTCTAAAATTGTGTCAGGTGAGAAATAATTTGGCCAAAAAAATTTTTAACTTAAAATTTTAATTGATTGTTCTGATGATGGCACAACTATAAATATACTAAAAGCCATTAAATTGTACACTTGAATGAATTTCAAGGTATGTAGATTATATCTCAATAAAGCTGTTTTTAAAAACAAAAACAAAACAAAAAAACTTAAGAGCTCTGCTAGAATTTTTAATAGAAGGCCTGATACATGTAGTCATCTGTGTCTATGTAAAGTCCTTTATGTAGTAAAGTACTATACATTTGCAGCCACAGGTATGGCATTGAAAACCATTTCATTTGGCCGGGAGCGGTGGCTCACGCCTGTAATCCCAGCACTTTGGGAAGCTGAGGCGGGTGGATCGCGAGGTCAGGAGATCGAGACCATCCTGGCTAACACAGTGAAACCCCGTCTCTACTAAATATACAAAAAAATTAGCCAGGCGTGGTGGCGGGCGCCTGTAGTCCCAGCTACTCAGGAGGCTGAGGCAGGAGAATGGAGTGAACCCGGGACGCAGAGCTTGCAGTAAGCAGAGATTGTGCCACTGCACTCCAGCCTGGGCAACAGAGCGAGACTCCGTCTCAAAAAAAAAGAAAACCATTTCATTTTAGAATTTCCTAATCTTCTATTAACACTAAACTCAACTGACAACCTTGTATTTGTCTAATAAAGATTCCAAAACAAACACTACTTTATGATATACAAAAGAAATCACCAGCAATTTCATCCCAATGCTGAGCTTTTTTAGGTTAAGAGTGGCTTAGTGAGACAAAACACTCAAGACCAGTCAACCCTGGCTCCTTCTCTGCTCTGCTCTCAAGGGTCATTCTGGGGTCATCTCTCCCGTAGAAGCCTTTCCTGCCCCTCAGATCAGGCTCAGTGCTCTCCTTTGGGTTCCTATTATCACCCTGCACACACCTCTCCACCCTGGCATTTCTTGAAGCAAATTATTTTTCCCCTCCATAAAATGATGAAATCATTAATCGAATAAATTAATGAACATACATAAATCACCTTTGTATTCTTAGCACCTAGCACTGTACCAGCACCCAAAAAGGCCTAACAAAATTTGTTAAGTTAAACTTACAGTGTGAATTTGAACCTGTCTGACTTATGTAAGTCCCAGTTTTCTCCTTATCAAAGAGTAATGCCACTCAGTCTTAACTAACTCATAGAGAAGTGAGAAACAAACTAGAAAATATAACGAAAGGCACTTTGAAAAAATGATGCATTATACATACACGGTGTTTCATTATAAAGTACCCTATGTAAAATATTAGTTGTTATTTTATGGGTCTTCCTATGTAGCTTAATTTTGTTATAGAAACTTTGATACTTCTGGATCTAAGAAGGCATGAGAGGTAAGAATGCCATGAAAGAACAAATATGTCTAAATTAACTGTTTATCATTACATATCTTTTTGTTAACTATTACATGCAAAATAGCATTTTTTAAAACTCAACAGCAATTAATGCTAAATTACTCAGTAGAGTAGCAAAGAATATAACGGCTATACAGGTTATTTTTACAGCCCACTTTCCTGTCTCTGTGTTCTGAAATGACTCAAGAATCGCAGGCTAAAATTCTATATTAAAAAAAAAAAAGAAAGAAAAAGAAAAAGAAATTCATGACCTGAATGTTGCCACCACACCTCATAAATACAGCACCTTCTGCTGTTAAAGCCTTTTATGCGTTTAAGAGCCCTACGTGTTCTTGACAGAAACCATACTCAAGCAGCTGAATTTAGAACATGCTGACCTTAAGCAAATCAATGCCCTTAGCATGTACTTCTGGCTTGTATCACTGCAAGAGTTAGACAGCCTCACCATCTATAGTAGTCAACAATTTCTGGCCACTGTCCCCCTGTCTATTTTAAGATATCCCTACTACACTTCTGTGTTGCACAAAGAAATAGAATAACACATAAACCTGTGTTTAAACACAAATCATTTACCTCGGAAATCAGGATATGTGCATTCCTACTGTGCTTTGCTCAAAAATATTTAATTTGGTTAGTTTCCACTTCCTGCTTTCATTTATGAAATAAAAAATATCTTAACAAACATTGAAAAATCAAGTATAAGACACTTTAGCTTACTGCCTTATCAGATTTATAAGTAACCTAGTCATAAACTAGGCCAGAATTGGCAGGGTCCCAAATAAAGTACAAACGAATACTTAAAGAGAGTAATGGTATCTGCCATTTTCATGCAAAATTACACTAGATATTAAAACAGTACCTGATTAAGGACTACAATATATTTTCACCAATATACCTTAATATTTACTAACTCTTCTAACTCTTGGATCTAAACGACATAAAATCTGTTTTTAGTTTTTTATCCAGGCAACATCAACCAAAATGCCTGCACTAGTCTTTTTACAAATAAGAGCCTCTTTTTTTCACTCTAAACCCAGAGCCTGTAATTTAGCATAGCAATTGTATAGGTTCTGAACGTCGGGTAAATTATTTACCTGAAATTTATACATAAACACAAATTAGAAACTACTAACTGTATTTAGCAATTATTCATAGATTTTTTCATTCTATTTGTGCAAAGGCCTAATGCTAGAAACCAGTATCATAAAATATTCAGCATTTTAGATTGCTTTTTAAAGGATTTCCTTTATTCCCTTGAAAGATTTAGTAAACCGATAGACATTCTCAAGTATTAAAAAAAAGACTTTTTTTTTTTTTTACTCTAGTGGAAAAAGATTTCAAATAAAGAAAATGAGGTAATTCTGATATGCAGAATAATGCAGGACCCAAATGAAGTGAAGTCATTTACTAGCAAGTGAACTAAATATAGGGCCCAAACAGCTGAAGCCTGGGAGTTTATATAATATGCTAGCTCACTACTAAAAGCTCTCAAGACAGAATCCATAGAGTACCAAGGGAAAGAAAAAACCAAAAACTACTATTCTTCTCATACGGTTAAATAAGATTTTACAATTTTTTTCCAGAAAAAAATTAAAAGCTAATCTTGTATATTGAAAAAAAATCTTTTGGGGAGCACAGATATCTAATAAATCTAATTATGTGATACTAAGCAAGAGCTACTACCCTGCAACAACAGCAAATTTAAAATTTTAAATGATCTGAAAAGTTTTAATGGTATCTAGCACTCTACTACTAAAACCCATACAATCAAGAATATACTAAGATATATAGCCAAAAGAATGAAAGTCTATCAAAGAGATACCTACAATCCAGTGTTTACTGCAGCACTATTCACAATAGGCAAGATCTGGAATGAACCTAAGTGTCCATCAACAGATGAATGGATAAAGAAAATGTGGTACATATATACACAATGGATACAAAGAATGAGATCCTGTCAATTGCAACAACATGGATGGAACTGAAGGACATTATGTTATGTGAAATAAGCCAGGCACAGAAAGACAAAACTTCACAATGTTCTCGCTCATACGTGGGAGCTAAAAATTGAAACAATTGAACTCATGGAGATAGAGTAGAATGTTGGTTACCAGAGTCCAGGAAGGGTAGTAGATGGGGGCAGGGAGTAGGGATGGTTAAGGGGTACAACTATATAGTTAGAATGAATAATATGTAGTAATTGATAGCACACAAGAGTGACCACAGTCAAAAATAATTTATTGTTCATTTAACAATAAGGAGTCTAATTGGAATGTTTGTAACACAAAGAAATGACAAATGCTTGAAGCAATGGACAGTCCATTTACCCTGATGTGATTATTATGTACTGTATGCCTATATCAAAATATCTCATATATCCCATAAATATATATACCTACTATGGACCCATAAAAATAAAAATATTTTAAAAAAGAATATACTAAAGGTATATCAGGCTGTTATTTCTAATTCCTAATACATACTTTATTTTTTTTTAAGAGGGTCTCACTTGGTCACTCAGGCTGGAGTGCAGTGGCATTATCATAGCTCACTGTAGCCTCTAACACCTGGGCTCAAGGGCTCCTCCTACCTCAGCCTCTTGAATAGCTAAGACTACAGGCATTTACCAACATTCCTGGCTCATTATTTTTTTTCTTTTTTTGGAGAGGCAGGGTCTCGCTCTGTTGCCCAGGCTGATCTTAAACTCGTGGCCTAAAGCAATCCTCCCACTTCCCGAAGTGCTGGGATTACAGGTGTCAGCCACCAAGCCCAGCTCTAATACATATTTTAATAAGCTTTACTAACACTAAGTGACATAAATGGGCAATTCTTTCTGATAACCTACTGGTAGGGCATATATTTAGAGATGATTTGTGTAAGAGCTAATTAATTTCTCCTTTATTTTGTACTGGGCACTATAGCATATACTTGCAAGAAGGGTAATCAGGTACAGTGTAAAGGCAAATGCAGTATCAGAAAATACTCCTTGGTGGGTCTAAATTTACATCCCCCATGTTCTAACCATTTCTAACAATAAACTGCATGAATGACCAATATTGGCAGATCCTGTATTTGTCTATATTTGATGGCAGGTCCATCATGTTGGACGTCATAGGGCTGTAGCAAATACCAAGAACATAAATTCATTCAGGCTTATATGAAAATAATTAAAGCTCAAAGTTATCAAACTATGAATTCAAAGCCATTTTACACTCCAGAATGAGTTCTCAGTATTCTGAATCTTGGTAATCATTAGTTAGCCCCTCATACTATCTATTGTACTTCAGGCTAGTGTTACACTGTAGCACTTTATCAATACTTACAAGGGCATTATTTTCTTCTTTAACTACCCCCGAGAAGCAAGACCAAAATAGCATTACCCATAGCATATATGTGGATAGAACATAATAAAACTGGTTATGATCAGGTGACCTAAAGAGTCACGGGAGCCAAAGAAGTATATTTGTGTTTTGTTTTGTTTTTTGAAGACAGAGTTTCGCTTTTGTGGCCCAGGCTGGAGTGCAATGGCGTGATCTCGGCTCACTGCAACCTCCGCCTCCTGGGTTCAAGCAATTCTCCTGCCTCAGCCTCCCAAGTTGCTGGGATTATAGACGCCCGCCACCACACCCAGCTAATTTTTGTTATTTTTAGTAGAGATGGGGGTTTCGCCATGTTGGCCAGGCTGGTCTTGAACTCCTGACCTCAGGTCATCCATCCGCCTCAGCCTCCCTAAGTGCAGGGATTACAGGCATGAGCCTATATACTGTACCCGGCTGTATATCTGAATCTTAAAATCATTCATCAGAATAACTTTCTGAATCCTTACACAGGTTGAGCATCTCAAATCCAAAAATCTGAAACTTTTTGGGTATTGACATGACACTCAAAGGAAACGAATTTTCAGATTTGGGGGCGCTTAACTAGTTGGCAGTGCAAATATTCCAAAATCCGGAAAAATCTGAAATCCAAAACACTTCTGGCCCCAAGAGCTTCAGATAAGGGCTACTCAAACCTGTATATAATTTTTCTAAATGTTAAGTTACATATGATTGATTATGCCTTTAATAAACTATTTCTCTCAAGTACTAAAATGCCCAATGATATATACAAAGATTAATGTAAATACTTTCCAACATTTAAAGACTTCTGTTTGATCATTATTCATCACCTATCATTCCTTCAAGTCTTCCATTAAAAATAAAAATAACCAGATGTCTTTGGCATGGAACTTTGCAGTGGAGATTTCTATCCTGCTTGGTAGATTTTATGTCCTGATTTTTTTTAATCTCTTTAAAACAAACCTAAATTGATCCTCTCTTGATTTCCTTATTTAACTGAAGCGGTCTCT
Source organism: Symphalangus syndactylus (assembly GCF_028878055.3). NCBI lineage: Eukaryota > Metazoa > Chordata > Mammalia > Primates > Hylobatidae > Symphalangus > Symphalangus syndactylus. The sequence continues at coordinate 23,019,944 of NC_072428.2, forward strand.
TCTACCACAAACACACACAAAAGTATCTCATTTAGCAGAAATTTAACATTAATAAACAACCAAAAAGTATGGAGTTGTTACCTACCTGTAGTACCGAGATTGTAGATATGTTGAACAAACAGTCTTTGATACATGACTGGCCGACCCAAAGTCTATTACTTTAACCCTGTAAGGCTGCCGAACAGGATCCACCAACATAATATTCTCTGGCTTGAGATCAGCATGAATTAAACCAAGACTTTTCAATTTTTTCAGTGCAGTGGCCACTTGTTGAAGAATGGGCCGAATCACTTTTAGTGGCAGGGGACTAAATTTATTTTGTTTCAGAAAGTCATACAAGTTTTGTTCCAGCATCTCAAAGACTAAACAAGTATGGTTACGGTGCTGAAAGCATTCATAAGCTCGTACAAAGTTATATTCATCAGCATTTTCAGTACTGAGCCTTGCTAATATGCTCACTTCTATTTGACCTTGACGTGCATAAGAAGGATGATTCTTCAAAATTTTGATTGCTACAATTTCATTTGTCCCTCTTTTCCAGCATTTAACTACCTGGCCAAACGTGCCTCGACCAAGAAAATCAAGGACTTCATAAGTATTTTTCATGGAGCATAAGACTTCATGCTGTACTAACTGATAGTCACCTTCTCCAGTGGTACAATTCTGTTTTGATCCTGTGGTAGCTGTCACAACTGTCACTGGATTTCCCATGTTGGTCTGCAACATTGCAGGAAGTATGGACAATTCATCGACAATCTGCATTGCGCTGCTATGATTATCCAACTCCTCACTCTTGCGCTTCAATCCACATCGCTGGGGGCCTTCTAGGAAATGCAATCTGTTTCGCCACACCCCAATCTGAGGTGCCTGCACGTGAGCTTGCTGCGCCTGAGCTGCTATGACCTTTGTAGCACCTGCAGTGTTTTTCAAAACAACAGCACTTGTCTGCAATGAAAAGTTGTGTCCTCGAGGTCTATTAAATGGTATCTTTGTCTGAAAAGCACTACCCTTAGTGGGAGGATGAGAATTTCCAAAGTTTCTACCATTCACATAGGTCCGTGGATAGTTTCTTTCCTGGAATACACAACTGCTTGGCTCTACTTTGAGTTTCTTCACACTACAAAAGGCACTTGACTGAGTTTGATAAACATATGGTGGGTAGACCAAGACTTGTGAGGCCATACCTGCAAAAAAAAAAAAAAAAAGAAAAGAAAAGAAACGAAAGAAGAGATATTAATGTCAACAATTTTTTTCAATTTTAAATATCAGGAAGAAAACTCTTAAGGGTCAAATTCGCAATTTGTAAAAAAGTAATTAATTTCCACTAAGATGATTTTTTTCCCTTGGAGAAGATAACTATCTTTATAATATCTCCATTTCAGTTAATTGGTGCTTCAGCTATTCTGAGTATTGCATAAAAAGGCTAAGAAGAAAGAATCAAGTGCATTTAATTACTTAACAAATATTTACTGAGAAGCTGAAATGGCCAATATGCCTTAGAAACGGTGCCAACATTTTCCCTCAAAAGAAAAGTATAGATCCCTATAATCCTAGCACTTTGAGAGGCTGAGGCAGTTGGATCACTTGAGGTCAGGAGTCTAAGACCAGCCTGGCCAACATGGTGAAGAAACCCTAACTCTAATAATGCAAAAATTAGCTGCGCATGGTGGTGCATGCCTGTGGTCCCAGCTACTGGGGAGGCTGAGGCAGGAGAATCGCTTGAACCTGGGAGGTGGAGGTTGCAGTGAGCCAAGATTGCACCACTGCACTTCAGCCTGTGAGACAGAGTAAGACTGTCTCAAAAAAAAAAAGTACAGATCCTTTAACTGTACACATTTGACAAAAGTAAAACATTCTATTACCAAATTAAAATGTATGAACCAATGACAAGAAAAGAAAATATACATTATATAAACATAGTTTATAGCCATATTTCTTAAACCTAAAGCCCAAGAATTGCCTCAGGAGGAAAAAAAAAAATCTATGTCTGCTTTAACTATATATATATATATATATATATATATATATATATATATATATATTTCTTTTTTGGCAGGGATTTTTTTTTTTTGAGACAGAGTTTCGCTATGCCCCACCTATGGCAGGGATTTTAAATAAAATTAGGGTGCCAATTTCATGAATAGCTGATCCTACATTCTATTTACTAAAAATATTATCCTTTGATCTTAAAAAGCATTATATTACAAAGACAAGTTAATGACTTTCTACCCAGTTATCTTCATGTTCCCATTCTTCTCAATGTGTACTTTATTATATGGATATTCCTTTAAACTTCCTCCAAATAATATTGGAAAATATTTGAAATTTTCAAATCATATTTTCAAATCAAATTTCAAATCATATTTGAAAAACAGATTTAAAATCATTCTAAGGTTCTCAAGGACTAAATGACATTCTATTTATTTTATGCCTGCATCCAAAAAGGATGTGAGTTTATTGAGGCCGAAATAGCCAACATTCTTACCACACAACCATTAAATGTATATATAATGATGTTATAAACATTATTTGATTCAGATATAACATAGATATGAAAGAGGATCCAGTTTTATTCTGGCAAACTTAATATTCTCCCCTATGACCTTATTTTACCAAATTAGAATTTATAAAATATGAAATCAACCTAGCAACTGCTGACCTATCTATAGGAACTCGAAACATATACACACATAAGAATGAATCCTCAGTACCATAGCTAGAAAAACTGATAATTACACAAGTGTTAGATCTGCCTTCCATCTACTTGGTCTGCCACAACAATACATAAACGTGTACATCAAAACCACCATTTGATAGAATCATCACTTTAAGTAATACTCCATGTTTTCTACTTGCACAAAATTATCTTGGAATTTCCCTAATGGTAAAATCCTAATACAAATGATCAAGTGTAAAAATAAGCTGAGAAGCCAGATACAGGAACTTTGCATTATGCTCTCTTAATGTTTTTCTGCACATCTACCCTTTCTTCTTTTAACAAGGTCTCACCTAGGCTGCAGTGCAGTGGCACCATCATAGCTCACTGCAGCCTCCAACTCCTGGCCTCAAGTGATCCTCTCATCTCAGGCTCCCAAAATGCTGGGATTACAGGCATGAGCCACTGCACCCAGACTCACATCTACTATTGAACACTTTAAAAACTCTTTCAGATTTCAATCAAAGTAAAATATCTTCTTGCTGAAGCCTTTCCTGAAACATATAAACTCACCCTCCAGGCAGGGGTGAGCATTCAGTGCTCTCACAGTAGTTCCTAAATTCTTCTCATTTTGCGATTACAACATTTCATTATATTGTAATTGTCAGTGTATATATCTGTCTTTCACACTAGATCTAAAGCAAAGTGCCAAGGATATAGAGTTGGTGTTCAATAAATGTTGGTTCGTTGCTTGGTTGAAATATCTTCCTTTTCTACAATTTAAAAACCTGTATTATATTAACTGTGGTCTCCTACTCTTACAACAAATCACAAACATCAGTTCTTTAACTCAGAATCCACAGATTACCATCACAATCTGCAATATCTATATTAAAAATAAGAGCAACTACCTACTGAGCACTTACTATGCAACAGTTTAACACTTTATTTACAATATTTTATCTAATCATAGCAATATCTTTCCAATTTGCTTTTAAGAAAACTAAAGTTGGCCAGGCGCGGTGGCTCATGCCCGTAATCCCAGCACTTTGGGAGGCCGAGGTGGGCGGATTACTTGAGGTCGGGAACTCAAGACCAGCCTGGCCAACATGGTGAAACCCCGTCTCTACTAAAATACAAAAATCAGCCAGGTGTGGTGGTGCACACCTATAATCCTAGCCACTGGAGAGGCTGAGGCACAAGAATCGCTTGAACCCAGGAGGCAGAGGTTGCAGTGAGCCGAGATCGCGCCGCTGTACTCCAGCCTGGGCAACAGAGCGAGGCTCCGTCTCCAAAAGACAAAAAAAAAAAAGAAAGAAAACTGAAGTTTACCAAGACTAGGTAACTGGCCCATAATCAATAGCTAAGGTATGGTAAAAGGAACAAGTAAACGCACCGCCTTTCAGATAAAAGGTGCAAATTTACACCCCCTTCAGCTTCCTAAAAGTTTTCTTGTGCACAATCTACCACATTCCTAATTTGACTTGACCTTAATAAATCTGCTACAAAACCTTACTAGACAAATTAAGACTTGATGTTCACTCTGTAAGAGAAAATCATAAATTGAAATTCTGGAGTTCTGCCGGGCGCGGTGGCTCACGCCTGTAATCCCAGCACTTTGGGAGGCCGAGGTGGGTGGATCACAAGGTCAGGAGATCGAGACCATCCTGGCTAACACGGTGAAACCCCGTCTCCACTAAAAATACAAAAAATTAGCCGGGCGTGGTGGCAGGCACCTATAGTTCCAGCTACTCGGGAGGCTGAGGCAGGAAAATGGCGTGAACTCGGGAGGCAGAGGTTGCAGTGAGCCGAGATTGCGCCACTGCACTCCTTCCTGGGCGGCAGAGCAGAGCGAGACTCTGTCTCAAAAAAAAAAAAAAAAAGAAAGAAAGAAATTCTGGAGTTCCAAATATCTCACTGGCATCTACTGACATCTATTCCATACCTTTACTCATAAAAGATTTTGAAATTCCATCAACTGATTGTTCTTTTAATGAAGAAAAAACACACTGAAAACTCCTGCTAAATGTATCAAACTCATCCACTAAGGCAGTTTTGTGAGGCTTCCAATTTTATCTGCAACAGTTTTTCTAAAAGACTAGGTCTCACTGTATTGCCCACGCTGGTCTTGAACTCCTGTTCTCAAATGATCCTCATACCTCAGCCTCCCAAGTAATCTCAAATAGACTATAGGTTCGAGCCACTACACCCTACTCGATAATCTAACATTGCCATGATTCTCCTAATTTACAAACCACTTCTGTAACCCATACCCATAGACTCAGAAAAAGAGATGACTAAATTCACAGATAATTTTTTTCTCTTGATACAGTCTCGCTCTACTGCCCAGGCTGGAGTGCAGTGGCATGATCTCGGCTCCCTGCAATCTCCACCTTCCAAGTTCAAGCAATTCTCCTGCCTCAGCTTCCCGAGTAGCTGGGATTACAGGCACCTGCCACCACACCCAGCTACCCGGCTAATTTTTTGTATTTTTAGTAGAGACAGGGTTTTGTCATGTTGGCCAAGCTGGTCTCAAACTCCTGGCCTCAAGTAATCCACCCACCTCGGCCTCCCAAAGTGCTGAGATTACAGGCATAAGCCACTGCACCCGGCCCAATTTTTTTTTTTTTTTTTTTGAGACGGAGTCTTTGTTGCCCAAACTAAAGTGCAATGGCACAAACATGACTCGCTGCAGCTTCGACCTCCTGAGCTCAAATGATCCTCCCACCTCAGCCTCCCAAGTAGCTGAGACCACAGATATGTGCCACCATGCCCAGCTAATTTTTAAATTTTGTAGAGATGGGGTCTTGCCATATTGCCCAGGCTGGTCTCAAACTCCTGGGTTCAAGCAATCCTCCTCCTGACTTGGACTCCCAAAGTGCTAGAATTACAGACATGAGCCACTGAGCTCGGCCAACAGATAAATTTTAAAACAGCTATTATATACTTGTGGATTTAAAGGAAACCATAAGAGAGACATGAAAAATATAGAAGAACACTGTACACCACACATACACAGATGGTGGGAAGGCAATCTGGCAATATTTAACAAAATTGCAAATGAACATATCCTCTGACCTAGAAATGCAAGCAACTCAAGACACCATAAAAGAATATTCACTGCAGCACTACGTAAAGCAACCTAATACTGTAAATAACCTACATATCCATCAAAAGGTACTAAACAGACTTGACACATGGACCAATTTAAAAAGAATGAAAACAATTTATTTGCCTTGCTATTGACCTGATTCTGAATACCGCTACCTGAAAAAAAGCAAGATTTCAAAAAATGTGTACTTTACAATAGATATTACCATGTGTGTTTAATTAAAAAGAGGAATTATATGCATATATTTGCGTATGCACTGAGTATCTATAGATACATAAAGAAATTGAGGGTTTCTTTGCCTTGGTGAAGAGTAACAATACTGGCAGCAACGAAAAGAATTAATTTTTACTGTACATCCTTTTTTACTACATACATGTATCACCTGTTCAAAGAAAGTTTTTTAATCATCTGTGGAACCCATTAAAACATATATATCTAAAAATAAAATAATCTGGGATTTGCTTTGAAATAATATAGAAGAGGAAAAAGTGGATGGGGATATGGATAAAATGAAATGAGTCATAAACTGTTATTTATAGAAGCTTGATGATGGGTATATTGGGGTTCATTATGCTATCCTGTCTACTTTTGAATACGCTTATATTTTTCCTTAATGAAAAGTTAAATAAGGGCCAAGCATAGTGGCTCACACCTGTACCCAGCACTTTGGGACGCCAAGGCAGGTGGATCATTTGAGGTCAGGAGTTCGAGACCAGCCTGACCAACAAAGGGAAACGCTGACTCTACTAAAAACACAAAAATTAGCCAGGTGTGGTGGCGCACACCTTCGAAGCTACTCGGGAGGCTAAGGCAGGAGAATCGCTTGAACCCAGGAGGTGGAGGTTGCAGTGAGCCAAGATCGTGCCACTGCACTCCGGCCTGGGCAACAGAGCAAGACTCTGCCTTAAAAAAAAAAAAAAAAAGTTAAATAAGTAAATATACACATAAAACTCTAATCAGAAAGATTTTGATTTGGTAGGTCTGTGATAAGGTCCAGGCATCTGAAAGTGTGCAAGCTCCCAGGGCCATGTAGAGTCACACTAAAATCTCAGAACCAATGATCTCGTCTATACAAAAACCACAGGCAAATTCAAGTCCTACCAAATCAGGGCCCCCAAGTCTGAAAAAACAGGATGAAGTGCCAGGGAATCAGATCAATGCACACAATTATAGGCTAATTCATGCCATGTTAAATTGTGTGAACAGCTGATAACTGACATAGAGAAATTTTTAAAACTGCTGCAATTTCTGGATCCTGCCATTCCTAGCTTTTCTTTCCCAACATGCCAAGCTGGAAGGCAATCAATCAACCCAAGGCTCCTACCAGGGGTTGGACAAAGTGTCATTATCCCTCACCAGCCAATTCCCAACCACTATGCTCTGTGAACCTATCTGAAAAGGGACTTTAGAAAATAAACACAGATAGGAATATCATGCAATTTATAGTTCATCAGAAGGCATAGGTGGTGGTGCTGGAGACAGGTATAAAAGACCATAAGAAAAGACCTATAAATTACTTATTAACTTGACCACTGTGACTCCCTGATATATCCAGGTATTAACTCTTTTCCTTCTCCTACCCTCCATCAGATATACTCATGACTTGCTTGTATCTGGTGTTTATGGATTTTACAAAGTACTATATTCCCAGGAGCTGCCGAAGCCCAGAGTCCAAAATATTGTTTTAGTACAATACTATTTCCTATTTTTCATTGCAATGTATACTGTGTTGTCCTCTGCAGCTGTATTATTCATGACCTTGCCAATTGTTCTTATCAACTAAGAAATGATGTTTTGAAATACTACCCCTTTGTGAGCTGGAGCTGTCCATAAAATATTACTCAGAGGATAGTGAAGACTCCTATTAGAGCAACCATTAAGCTTTCATTCCTTAGAATTAATAATTTCAGGTTATTTAACCTACTATGGTCTGAATGTTTGTGTCCCCGCCCCCGCCCCTCGGCTCCCCCAGAATTTATATGTTGAAACTTAACCGCCAAAAGTGATGGTATTAAGAGGTGGGAACTTTGGGAGGTGTAGATCATGAGGGCTCTATCGTCTGAATGGGATTAGTGCTCTTTTACATAAAAGAGGCCTGAGGTAGCTTGTTCACCCCTTCTACCACAAAAGGACACAGCAAAAGGGCGCCATCTTCGAAGGAGGAGAAAGTGAGCCCTCACAAGACACCAAATCTGCTGGCACCTTGATCTTGAACTTAGCCTCCAGAGCTGTGAGCAATAAGGTTATGCTCTTTATAAATTATCCAGTCTAAGGGATTTTATTATTGCAGCCCAAATTGACTAATATATAGATCTTATTTTTCCAATCCTCTAACAAAGCATCTGAACTACTCTATCCAAACTGTTCACATCTTTTTATAATTACCAAACAAGCAATGTAATCAATATTGACACCCATAGTCATGAGTCTGATCATTGCTAACCATAGTGGGCTGTTTCCATCCTTTTTTACTACACATAATATTAGCCCTTCTGAAAAGGGAGGGAGAAAACAGAAACAGAAATACTTTACCAAGTTATATTCAATTTATTTGCCAATATGAAATTTCTGAATTATTTTTGAGCAAACTTACACACACCACATATGTAATAGGGTTCTTCTTCTTCTGGTTTTTTTTTTTTGTTTTTTTTTTTTTTGAGACAACGAGTCTCACTCTGTCACCTACGCTGGAGTGCTGGAGTGCAGTAGCGTGATCACAGCTCACTGCAACCTCCGCCTTCCCGGGTTCAAGTGATTCTCGTGCCTCAGCCTCCCAAGTAGCTGGGATTATAGGCATACATCATCATGTCCGGCTAATTTCTGTATTTTTAGTAGAGATTGGGTTTCGCCATGTTGGTCAGGTTGGTCTCAAATTCCTAGCCTCAAGCCATCCACCCACCTCAGCCTCTCAAGTGTTGGGATTACAAGCATGAGCCACCACGCCTGACTGGGTTCTTCTTTTAAATGTACTTTGATATCACAAATGAATTAAATAAAAGGTAATAATGCCTTACACTCTCCTTACTCAACTTACTTCTATTTGTTCAAATCTCCATTTTAAAAATCTTTTCCTTTTTAAAAATTGCAGTAAAAATAAATAAAATTTACTATCTTAAATCATTTTTTTTTCTTTTTTGAGACGGAGTCTCGCTCTGTCACCCAGGCTGGAGTGCAGTGCTGCGATCTCTGCTCACTGCTAGCTCCACCTCCCGGGTTCACGCCATTCTCCTGCCTCAGCCTCCCGAGTAGCTGGGACTACAGGCGTCTGCCACCACGCCCGGCTAATTTTTCGTATTCTTAGTAGAGATGGGGTTTCACCATGTTAGCCAGGATGGTCTCGATCTCCTGACCTCGTGTATCTTAAATCATTTTAAATGTACCGTTTAGTGACATTAAGTACAGTGAGCATGCTAAAAAAAAAAAAACAAAGAAACCAGCAACACCAAGAAACACAAATAGGTGCTTCTTAACCAACTACCAAGTCCCTCTCCTATTCCTACTTTGGTCTTTACAACATGGATCCAGTTATCTCTCACAGTTTTCTCTTTCCTCCCTTATCTCAATCAAACTCTGTGATATGAGTTTATGCTCCTATAAACATAGTCCTTCACATTCTGTCCTCAAAATATTGTCCTTCTTTTCCTTTGACCTATCATCTCTTCCTGATTATTTCCCCACCACAGCCTGCCAATATTCTTGGCTAAATTCTAGTTCCTCTTTCTAGTAAAATTATAGATTGAAAATTAACACTTTCCTTACATAGCACAAAAGGTATTCATAAAGATTTATAATTTTTATTCCTCTAAGTTTAAAATTAGTTACATTTTTAACAATTAATCATCAACCTCTGACAGAAAGGAAAGGTTTTCTTTAAAGAAGATGTAAAAAACACACACTCTAAGAGGGAAAACATGACAAATTTGATTTTATTAAAATTTAAAGCTTTCATTCATCAAACGATACCTGAAATAAAGATAAGCCACTGACATAGAGAAGTTATTTGCAATACATGTAACTGAGAAAAGATCTAAAGAAGTCATTATGTTTGGTAAAACTGAGTAGACAAATGGACAGAAGATATAAACAGACAATTCACAGACAGGAAATACAAGCCAAGTCTTACTTTATGCCATTTTATAGCCATCAAACTGGCAAAAAGAAGTAGGACAACACCCACTGTTGAAGAATAGGGCAACAGCAACTGTTATACAAAGCTAAGAAGTACAATCACTTTTGAGGGCAAAGCTGAAAATGGACATACTCTATAATCCAGCAATTCTTCTCCCAGGTGTATACCCCATCAAGAGAAATTCTCACAAATATGCACAAAGAAACAGGTAAATTAATGTTCACTGCAGCACTGTATGTAGTATCAAAATTTCGGAATAATCTAATTGTCAGAAAAGGACTGGATATTGTGGCTTAGTCATAAAATACAAAGCATGCAATACAAGTGTGGCTCATATCACAATTATATATTTATGTACCACAAAAAAAGAAAATATACCAATTGTTAGGGCAAGACATCATCAATTTTAAGATGCATCCCAATTTCAAAGATGTTAAAATGTTAGGAGGAAATGTGCTAGAACTGATGAAGTGCAGCAAAATAAATTAACTGAAATTACATACATCAACGTACATAAATCTCAAAATATAGAACAAAAAAAGTTGCAGAAGAGCATGCATCATTTATTATAAAGTTAATAGAAGACAAAACTATACCATGTTTTATATGTGGTAAAGGTATAAAAACATGAATGGAAATGACAGACATGTCAAGGAAGAAAAGAGAAGGAAGGGACCTCAAATTTATTTTGTACACTGGATGACAGTTGCATAGCAAGTGACTTTATTACTCCCTATACTTTCATAGCCTGGGTTTACATTAATTTTTAAATAAGGAAGGTAAAAAATCTATCAGAGAATAGGAATAACCTATTTTAGTAATTGTTTATTTTTAAATTACAAAAATACAGCCCTGGCGTGGTGATTCACACCTGTAATCCCAGCACTTTGGGAGACCGAGGCGGGTGAATCATTTGAGGTCAGGAGTTTGAGACCAGCCTGGCCAACATGATGAAAACCCGTCTCTACTAAAAATACAAAAATTAGCCGGGTGTGATGGTGTAATCCAGCTACACGAGAAGTTGAGGCATGGGAATCACTTGAACCCGGGAGACAGGGGTTGCTGTGAGCCGAGATCATGCCACTGCACTCCAGCCTGGGCAACAGAGTGAGACTCTATCTCAAAAATAATAATAATAATAATAAAATAAAATTACAAAAATACGATCATTTTAGATATATTTTATTAACATAACAAATCAGCCATACCTTATTTCACTCAGTTGGTAACCATACCAATTTGGTAACCACATCAAAGTGAAGCAGTCACCTATTCAGTCCATACAAGCCTAAAATATTTGCCACGTACCCCAAGAAACTATCTAGAATCTAACTCAGATATGAAAGTGATTGTATATAAACTATACATAATGAATATCCAAAAGTTATTTCATAACATTATTTACCATATTAACACTTAAAATATTATTTATTCATAGGCCCTGTCTCAAAAATATGAAAACAAATCCAAATTGAGGAACAGTCTATAAAATAATGGCAGTATTCTTCAAAATGTCAATGTCAAATCAACATAAAGACTGAGGAAGTTTTCAGATTAAACTAAAGAGATATAACAACTGAACAGTCTTTATGCAATTAGTTAGAGTTAAAGGGACATGTCTGCAACTTACTCTCAGAAAGTTCAGACTTTTTGAGAGTAAACATAATATAGAAAACATAATATAGATATAGAGAAAAAAAGGTAAAAGCAAATGCAGTAAAATGTTAACATTTGAATAATCTAGGTGAAAAATACACAGGAATTCTTTGTATTATTCTTGCAGCTTTTCTGTACGTCTGAATATTTGTCAAAGGATAAGTTAAATAGAAAACAAGAATGAGTGACAGGTATAAAACAATGTCTTTCTTGAACAAGACTCTTCTTCAAGGGTCACTAACTTGTGGATGAACAGCCAAATATGGTAGGCGTGGCCCAGAGCACCTAAAGTCTAGAATTGCCAGGCATATGAAGAGTCTAGGATCATCTGCCAGCACTAATTTTAAAAGTAATCATAAGCAGTGAGGGCAAATTTCTTCATTTAAAAGTATTACTTAATTCATAACAGTTTTTAAAGCTGTTGGTCATTATAAAACTTCTTCAATCAATAAAGACTAAAAGTAGAATTTCACTATATGATCCAATAAATTCTGACAATTAAAAGGGCTTTTCATTCTTCAAAGGACAGAACCATAGTGCCAGTCTATGCAAGGCTCTATAAATAGAAATTACAAAATAGAACTATATAACAATATTTAGCCAGTAAAAAGGAGTTTCTAGTCAGTTTATTTCATTTCTCAATTACCTTGTTTAAAGTGCATATTTATAAACAACAAAATAACATGCCATTAAAAAAAAAGGCAGGAGACACTAGAAAATAAGTTGTTAGTATGAACAGTAAATGAGTTTAATTCTTCATTGGTTAACTAGGTGTCGATATTTTAAATACCTCTATTATTTTAACAGATTATTTTTACCAGCATTCAATCCAGGAAATAATACTAAACCATTTCATTGGCTGGGCACAGTGGCTTACGCCTGTAATCCCAGCACTTTGGGAGGCCGAGGCGGGCAGATCATGAGGTCAGGAGTTCAAGACCCACTTGACCAATATGTTGAAACCCCACCTCTACTAAAAACACAAAAATTGGCTGGGCATGGTGGCATGCACCTGCAATCCCAGCTACTCGGGAGGCTGAGGCAGGAGAATCACTTGAGCTCGGGAGGCGGAGGCTGCAGTGACTCAAGATCACGCCACTGCATTCCAGCCTGGGTGACAGAGCAAGACTCCATCTCAAAAAAAAAAAAAAAATTGTGTCTACCATTTCATGTAAGAAACATTTTCACATAAATGAACCACCATACATTGTAAAACTTAATAAACTAAACCTACTGTCTGAGGTGCCTACAGAACATTTATTTTGAAAATACTAAAGTCTTGGGTATTTTCCAGCAGTATTGTGAACAAAGCATCTAGAGAATGTGTTGACTATAACACAAATCAGCATGTTAAATAATGAACTTCATCTGACTTAGCAAAATGTTCCAACATTTGGAACAGAAAATGACCTGTTGGACATTTCAAAGCTGCTGGAAATCACCCTGCCAGTACAAATCTTTAACAAGGCTAGAAAAGAGTTAATTAATTCAAAAAAATTACACAAGGATTACTCTTACTAAAGCAGATAATTCTCTAGATTTTTACAAGCTATATAAAATAAAAAATCAGAAATGGAAACCCTGACAGAAAGGTTGACTAAGGATAAAAAGTTTACCTGAAGTTCCCTCTTTCTTGATGTAAACTTAAGATGAATAATTCAAATTCAGCTTATAAAACTTAAGCACTAAAGAAAAATTTTTACTTAAATTCTCATACAACGCCCAATATCTATCAATGGGCTGTTAGAGAGAGTAAACAGTTTTTTAAGTTTGGGTTATAAACAACTCCCTTAATAGAAAGCCAAATGTATTACTTTCTACTTTATAGGAAAATCTGTCTCAAAAGAACCACCACAAAACTTTTATTTCTTACGAAAATCTATGTAAATTTCAGACAAAGATAAATACAAAATATTAAAGATTAAGAAGGCAAAGGTCAAATGATTCCTACAAGAAGATCACCTGACATCATCTACCTTTAAAACAACTCAACAGGTGAACTGGAATCCTAGACTAATAATTTGACCAAATGCCCACTGCTGACAGCAATAAAAAGGAAAAAAATCTGCCAACAAATAAGATTTTTGTATGAGATAATGATTTCAAGCTCTAAATGAGCATGTAGAGAACCAAAGGCCAGGTTCTATAAAACTTTTCAAAAGTAGGGTTTACCTTAAACAACCTTAAGATTCTCATCACTATATTCACACCTGAAAGAGAACTATCACTCTACAGTAATGTAAATCACACAAGAATTAAAATTCTAAGAACCAATGGAATGAGAACAGTGGCTACCATCTCCTTTGCCAGACACATAATAGTTTTTCAGTTGTAAGAGTTGAAAAGATAAATATTTAACTGCATAAGCTTGAGTATAGTACTTTCAGTTATTTACAGCTGCACAAGCTTGAGTATAGTACTTTCAGTTTTTGAAAATCTTTATGAAAGACATTGTGGGGCCTGGAAAAAATAAGTTAACAGAAAAGTCAACTGTTTCTATTTTCCAAATTCTATTAAGATCCTATAGGGTCCTAATAGGCCTTATACTGCTAAATTCAAAGTATTTTTTTAATTTCTACAATTATGTTTTCTTTCTACTCAGGCTGTAGTCGCCAGACATTCCACTTTATATAAATGCCCTTTTTAAGGAATTTTGCGAAGTATCGTCCAAAATCTTTTTTTTTTTTTTTTTTTTTTTTGGAGACGGAGTCTCACTCAGTCGCCCAGGCTGGAGTGCAGTGGCATGATCTCGGCTCACTGCAAGCTCCGCCTCCCGGGTTCACGCCATTCTCCTGCCTCAGCCTCCCAAGTAGCTGGGACTACAGGTGCCCAACACCACGCCTGGCTAATTTCTTTTTGTATTTTTACTACAGACGGGGTTTCACCGTGTTAGCCAGGATGGTCTCGATCTCCTGACCTCGTGATCCGCCCGCCTCGGCCTCCCAAAGTGCTGGGATTACGGGCGTGAGCCACCGCGCCCGGCCCAAAACCTTTCTAATGTGGAAATACTCTTTTTAATTTTCAAAGTTTAACTGTCACTTATATCTTGTCAACTGAGGATGGCCCTTTACAATGGCTTCAGGAAACTCTCTGGTATCAAGTCAGAAACAATAGGGAGGCCTAGGTGGGAGGATCATTTGAGCCCAAGAGTTTAAGATCATCCTGGGCAAGATGGCAAGACCCCATCTCTACTTAAAAAAAAATTAGCCAGGCACGGTGACACACACCTATAGTCCCAGCTACTTGGGAGGATGCCTTGAGCCCAGGAGTTTGAGGTTGCTTGAGCTATGATAGTGCCTGTTACTGCACTCCAGCCTGGGTGACAAAGCAAGATCTCATCTAGACAGCGGACAGGAGGGGACGGGAGGGGAGGGGAGGAAGGAAGAGGGAAGGAGGGAAGGAACGAAGGAGGAAGGAAGGAAGGAGAGAGGGAGGGAGGAAGGAGGGAGGGAGGAAGGAGGAAGGGAGGGACGGAGGGAGGAAGGAGGAAGGGTAGGAGGGAGGAGGGAGGGAGGGAGAGAAGGAGGAAAGGCCGAGATCGCACCACTGCACTTCAGCTTTGGCAACAGAATGAGACTCCATCAAAAAGAAAGAAAAAACAAAAAGGGAAGGGAAGAGAAAGGAAAAAAGGAAAATGGAAAGGGAAAACAAAAGGAAAAAGGAAAGGAGAAAGATCTCTCTCATTCTTACGACAAATCTGAGGAAGGGGATACAGCAGAAACTTGCAACAGGTCTCCTTAGGAAAGTCAGAAAAACTAAAGAACAATGTAATTTACAAAAATCTAAAGGGTTAAGAAAACAAGCAGCTTCTCAAGACAGTACCCACAAAGAAACGACATTGAATTATTATTTTTTTTTTTTTGGAGACAGAGTCTCACTCTGTCGCCCAGGCTAGAGTGTAGTGGCGTGATCTCGGCTCACTGCAACCTCCACCACCCATGTTCAAGCGATCCTCCTGCCTCAGCCTCCTGAGTAGCTGGGATTACAGGCACCTGCCACCACGCCCAGCTAATCTTTTGAATTTTTAGTAGAGATGGGGTTTCACCATGTTGACCAGGCTGGTCTTGAACTCCTGATCTCAAGTGATCCACCTGCCTCGGCCTCCCAAAGTGCTGGGATTACAAGCGTGAGCCACTGCACCCGGCCACGACATTGAATTCTTAAAAATCTATTAGAACTGCTTCTATCTGGCCCTGACTACATCTAATCATTAACTTTAAGTGACACATTTTTTGAGTTGCTTATAAGCTGCGCATTAAAACCACAAATTGAGATAGACTTAGCAAGGCTACATATTTATTTCTTTCTTCTACTGAAAGTGTCACAGAAAAACAGATTTTTTCTTTGTTTTATGTTAGTGTAAAAAGTCACACTGTCAATGCATGACACTAAAAACCATACATACCAGAACTATAATGATAATGATAAAAATAGCTTTTTTCTTCATATTTATCTGGCTGAAGAGATTTTTTTAAATACACCATCACTGTATAAAAAAGAAAGATATTAAGAAAGTTTAAATTTAAGTTGCATATGTAACAGCTAACACATTTTAAGTTTAAAATTAAGTAGCCATTGATCCCATAAATAAAAATGTGCTTCCTCATTAGACTGAAAATGGCTGCAAAGTAGTTACAGTTTACTGATTAGAAATCTATTCTCGAACAGTAACTAAAATTGACTTTATTTATTTATTTATTTATTTTGAGACAGGGTCTTCCTCTGTCACCCAGGCTGGAATGCAGTGGCACAATCATGCCTCACTGCATCCTAGACCACCAGGGCTCAAGTGATTCTTTCACTTCAACCTCCCTGGCAGCTGTGATTACAGGTGCATGCCACCACACCCGGTTAATTTTTTGTATTTTTGTTAAGATGGGGTCCTCACCATGGCTGGTCTCGAACTCTTGGGCTCAAGCAATCTGCCCACCTTGGCCTCTCAAAGTGCTGAGATTACAGTCGTGAGTCACCACACCCAGCCACCATTTTTTAGGCATTTGCACAAGAAACTAGATAGAATCTCAGATATGAAAATAATGGTTGCATATTCACTATACACGATGAAATATGCCAAAACATTTATAACACTATTTATCATATTAACACTTAGAATGCTATTTATCCATAGAACCTTGCAAATTGAGTGAGTAAAAATTACCACTAAGGCAGTATCATTTACCTGGAATCATACTGCTAGGAATTGGTATACTAGACTAATATAAAACTTAAAGTATTTTGCCATAAAATCATGAAAAGATATATCATTCACATTAACAAGAGGTTAAATTTCAGTATAGCAATCATTGTGAAATTATTCAATTACTATAAAATTACAAAATATTCAGGGAAAAGAACCTAATTCCTTCAAGTCATTTAAATGTTTTATCATATGCTTAAAATTAAAATACATAACTTGATATAACAATGTTTTCTCTTATTCTTTTTCTTGTTTTCTATTCTTTTTTTAATTAGAGACAGGGTTTCACCATGTTGCCCAGGCTGGTCTTGCACTCCTGTGCAAAAGTGATCCACCTACCTCCGCCTCCTAAAGTGCTGGGATTATAGGCATGAGCCACCACACCCAGACTCTTATCAACTATTATTATTTTAAATAGCAGCATAATGTTCTATCCTATGTGCATACCATAATTTGCTGGACTGCTTTTTTTCCAATTTTTTTCACTGTTCATATGAAGTTGTAATAAGCAGTTTCATACAGTTGTTATACATTCTTTCTTTTTAATATCTTATTTTTACTGTAAGTTTTCATACATTCTCAATTTTCTTAGCCAGGCATGGTGGCAGGCGCCTGTAATCCCAGCTACTTGGGAGGCTGAGGCAAGAGAATTGCTTGAACCCAGGAGGCGGAAGTTGCAGTGAGCCAAGATCACACCATTGCACTACAGCCTGGGTGACAGAGACTCCGTCTCAAAAAAACAATAATTACATAAATAAATAAGGTTTCAAACATAAACAAAAGGCAGGCCAGGTGTGGTGGCTCACGCCTGTAATCCCAGCACTTCAGGGGGATGAGGCAGGTGGATCACCTGAGGTCAGGAGTTCGAGACCGGCCTGGCTAACATGGTGAAACCCCATTTCTATTGAAAATACAAAAAATTAGCCAGGCGTCATGGCACGTGCCTGTAATCCCAGCTACTTGGGAAGCTGAGGCAGAGGAATCGCTTTCACCTGAGATTCAGAGGTTGCAGTGAGCCAAGATCACGCCATTGTACTCCAGCTTGGGCAACAAAAGCGAAACTCCATCTCAAAAAATAAAAATAAAAAACCATATACATACACACACACACACACACACACGGCACTAGAAATGAGGATGCTAGATAGGGAATCTAGGCAAAGGATTTAGAAATAAGATAATTCTGAGGTACTTGTAGGGGAAAAATACGGAGATGAATAGGAGGTTCAAAATATGGGTTGAAAGCTAAGAACTGAGTAGGGGACACTGTAAACAATTATCTGAAGGAATACATAAACTATAAATAAAAAAAAATACAGGGGAGCCTAGTAGGAGCAATCTCGTTAAAGTGGCATAGACAGAACTATACTGCCAAAGGCTATGAGGTGAACAGAAATCCAAGTAGAGGCCAGAGAACACATTTAAGAAGTTTAGAAGGAACAGAAAAAGAAACAGAGGACACTAGACTTGAAGAGGCACAATTAAAAGATAGTTGCTTAAGATCTCAGATACTTAGGCATGTTAAAAAGCTGAAGGAAAAACAGTCAATGTTGTACAATAAATATATATAAGTTTACCTGTCAAAAAAAAAAAGCAGGAAAAAACAGAACTTTAAGTTTTTGGACAAGCTCCAGATGTTGAAAAACACAATTCTAGATGAAGCCCACAGAGAAAATAGGGAGTAATCTTGGGGGAATGAAGAGATGTTTCTTTCCTTGAGAAGAGTGAAATCCCAAAGTGTGTACTGTTGGAATTAAGTCCGGAGGTAAAGGGTTGGAAATCTGGGAGAAGGTCATACCTACTGACCTTTATACAGGAAAGCGACTCATCTGTTCAAGTAAAAAAAGACGCGGGAGTAAAGGAGGGTTTTGAGAAGCTAAGTTTGTCGATGACACGTTCACAACTGCTTGGTCAGGTACCTGCCAAGCTACACAATAAAGATGCTACACGTTGATTAAGGTATGTAAGTTGAGTATCATATGTCTGTATTTGACTTCTTTTATGATAATAGTATACTTGTTTTCCAACATCTGTTATACACTTTAGGGAACATAAAAACAGATAGAGCATGGTCCCTAAACTTAATGAACAGTTCAGATATGAGTTCATATTTTTAAATGAAAGTATAACATTCCCAAAAATGTTATATATTAACTTCTAATAGGTTAGGAAGTTTAGGTATTTCATTTTCTTCCAATAGAATTAATGCAAAACCATTTCAAGCTAGATAGACCTTCAGATGTGAGATGCTTTAAGGAGATTTCAGATTTTGAGATACTTTAAGGAGAAATTACAGAGTGGCCACTAGAAATAGTTTCAGAAATGCCACACTAGGCTTAGAGAAGGCAACTCATAAGGCAAACACTCCCAAAAATTTTCTGTTCAAGGCTACTGGCAATTAATCATGTTATCATACCAAACACTTTTCATACAAGATTCTTTTTTTAATTTTTTTTGTTTGTTTGTTTTGGTGATAGAGTCTTACTCTGCTGTCCAAGGTGCAGTGCAGTGGTACAATTCTAGCTCACTGTAGCCTCTAACTCCTAGGTTCAAATGATCTTTCCATCTCAGCCTCCTGAGTGGCTAGGACTACAGGTATGCACCACCTCACTCAGGTAATTGTATTTTTTATAGAGATGGAGTCTCACTATATACCCAGCCTGGTCTTGAACTCCTGGCTTCAAGCAATCTTCCCACTTCAGCCTCCTAAAGTGCTAGGATTACAGGCTTAAGCCACCACACCCGGCCCAGAATTCAATTTTAAATACACATGTACAAAATATCAAAATGTTGCCAAATTGTCAAATTTAATTAAGAATACTGTTTTTTGTTTGCTTGCTTATTTGTTTTTGAGATGGAGTTTCACTCGTCGCCCAAGCTGGAGTGCAGTGGCACCATCTTGGCTCACTGTAACATCCGCCTCCTGGGTTCAAGCGATTCTCCTGCCTCGGGCTCCCGAGTAGCTGAGATTACAGGCGCCCGCCACCACACCCGGCTAATTTTTGTATTTTTAGTAGAGATGGGGTTTCACCATGTTGGTCTGGCTGGTCTTGAACTCCTGACCTCAGGTGATCTGCCAGCCTCAGTCTCCCAAAGTACTGGGATTACAGGTGTGAGCCACCACGCTTGCCCAAGAATACCGTGTTACATACAATTATACTAGGAGCCGAACAATAAAATACTTGCCATTTTCACATCTCTGCTTTTAAGGACTCCAAGTTAAATACACTTTTAACTTACATAAATGAAATACAAAAATAATATTCCGGCCGGGTGCGGTGGCTCACGCCTGTAATCCCAGCACTTTGGGAGGCCGAGGCGGGCGGATCACGAGGTCAGGAGATGGAGACCAGCCTGGCTAACACAGTGAAACCCCATCTCTACTAAAAATACAAAAAGAAATTAGCTGGGCGTGGTGACGGGCGCCTGTAGTCCCAGCTACTCAGGAGGCTGAGGCGGGAGAATGGCGTGAACCTGGGAGGCAGAGCTTGCAGTGAGCTGAGATCAAGCCACTGCACTCCAGCTTGGGGGACAGAGCAAGACTCCGTCTCAAAAAACAATTAATAATAATAATAATAATATTCCTTTTGTGTAGTGGTTTCAAGTAAGTTACAGCTAGCAGGTTCAACATTCTTAAAAATACCTTTCAATGTGCACTAGGCACAGTGGCTCACGCCTGTAATCCCAGCACTTTGGGAGGCGAGGGCGGGCGGATCATCTGAGGTCAGGAGTTCGAGACCAGCCTGACCAACATGGTGAAACCCCATCTCTACTAGAAATACAAAAATTAGCCGGGCGTGGTGGCAGTTGCCTGTAATCTCAGCTACTCAGGAGGCTGAGGCAGGAGAATCGCTTGAACCCAGGAGGCAGAGGTTGCAGTGAGCCCAGAGTGCGCCATTGCACTCTAGCCTGGGGGACAGAGCAAGACCCCGTCTCAAAAAAAAAAAAAAAACTTGAAATGTTTTCACCTTTTGTTTCCTTTCCACAGGTTGGCATAGGAATGAGGTTTAAAGGGCTCTACATTCTAAATTTAGGAGAAAGGAAATACAGCTAGAAAAGCAAGCCTAATAGAATTCCCTCAGGCAATGTGAAAACTGTTCAGGTCCAGAAGAAAAAAACATGAGAAAACAAGAGAACTGTATTACTAGCCACGTCTAAGAAATATGACCTTCTCTTTATTTAAATTAACATACAGTTTATCTCTATAAGATACTTCAACTATAAAACTGATTAGCCTTAATGAAAACACTTGTCACAAGATAAAACTGGTAATTTTTTTTCCATCAGGACTTGACAAAGTTTAAAGAAAAAGAATAAAGTTAAAAATTAGGGTTTTTTGGTTGTTTGTTTTTGAGATAAGGTCTCACTCTGTCTCCCAGGCTACAGTGCAGTGGCACAATCATGGTTTACTTACTGCAGCATCGACCTCCCTGGGCTCAGGCAATCCTCCCACCTCAGCCTCTCCAATAGCTAGGACCACAAGCATGCACTACCATGCCTGAATAATTTTTGTATTTTCTTTGTTTTTCGGTAGGAAAAGGTTTCTGCATGTTGCACAAGCTGGTCTCAGACTCCTGGTCTCAAGGGATCCATCCACTTCAGCCTCCCAGAGTGCTGGGATTACAGGAGTGTTCATATTTTTCAATGACTTATTTTGGCTTTACCCACTGCAAGAACAGCAGTGAATAACACACAACTTTAACATGAATGCTACTATTTTAATATCATTTATTTAAATATTTCATATTTAATAAACAGCCTAAGAAGTTTGATTGTTAATCATTTTTCTTAAGCAGTGTTTTTCTAACTTAGGTGCACATATACAAATATAAAAGAAAATTTACAGTATTCAGCTAATTTCACTTATCATATACTTGTTCAAAGCTGGGACCACGTGTTAGTCTCTTCATTCACTGCACAGTACCTTGCACTTAGTGGACATTCAAATATGTACTAGATAAAATAGTTTTGTTTTGTTGTTCTTTTTTTTTTTTTTTTTTTGAGATGGAGTCTCACTCTGTCGCCCAGGCTGGAGTGCAGTAGCTCGATCTCGGCTCACTGCAAACTCCACCTCCCAGGTTCACGCCATTCTCCTGCCTCAGCCTCCTGAGTAGCTGGGACTACAGGCGCCCGCCACCACGCCCAGCTATTTTTTTTTGTTTTTAGTAGAGATGGGGTTTCACCGTGTTAGCCAGGATGGTCTCGATCTCCTGACCTTGTGACCCGTCCGCCTCGGCCTCCCAAAGTGCTGGGATTACAGACGTCAGCCACCATGCCCAGCCCATTTTGCTTTTTTTTTTTTTTTTGAGACAAGGTCTCGCTCCATCACTCAAGCTGGATCGCAGTGTGGTACGATCTCAGCTCACCGCAGCCTCGACCTCCTGGGCTCAAGTTATCTCCCACCTCAGCCTCCCCAGTATCTGGGGCTACAGGTGCACGCCACCATGCCCAGCCAGTTTTTGTATTTTTTGTAGAGACGGGGTTTCACCACGTTGCCCAATCTGGTCTTGAACTCCTGTGCTCAAGCGATCCACCCACCACAGCCTCCCAAAGTGCTGGGATTACAGGCATGAGCCACCGTGCCTGGCCAATAAGATAAATAGTTTTCATACAAATATTTTATCATTATCTGTCATAATAAAATTTCTATCTTTTTTGTGGCCACAGTCTGTCATCAGCTACAAAAAATATTTAAAGCACACTAAACAGTGATTACAAATCCACTATTTTTGAACCCAATATTATTCTTACCTAACTTTAAAATACAAAACTACAACCAATACACTGCAGAGACATTTTACTGTCTCCATTGAAAACATCTTATTAGAAGTTGGCCCAAAACATTCTTATTTGGCTTTGAGAATATAGCACAGCATCATAGCTATAGGTTATATAGCAGCATAACCTATAATTTTCACAGTGATTTTATGTCACTATACCCTATTTAAACTCAATAGAAATTGTAATAAATTACATACATAGAGCCTTCAGAAGCACTAATTTAAGTCATACTTTGGAAGAAATGTCTAGAAAGTCAGGTTCAGTTTTCAATGTTATCACTCCATCTCATTAACTATTTAAAACTGTAGCATTATATATCTAAAGTCGTATAGTTTACCAAACCTACCAGACTCTCTGTATTATTAAAGAGGTAACACGTAACTGAAATATGCTTTTAAAAAGTTGAAACAGACTTTAAAAGTTGGCATTTTTAGGCCTTTATATGCCAATTTATAGGGTAGGAAATATTTAATAAGCAAAGTTATTTCCTGCAAATGTTTTCAAGTTCACTATTTTGTTTTTAAAAACTCTAAAATATTTTGTATGTTTATAAATAATACACAACCAAGTAGGGGGAAGTAAAGAATTTGAAATAAACAACTTTTTTTTTATTAGCAAATCAAATACTTTCTAAAATTTCTACAGTAAAATAACTGTCTAGCCAAATACAGCCAAGTTTTTATTTTCTAGCATCCTTAAGACAATTTTCTTGGTAATCCATATTAAATCAAATATAATTTATAAAAGCTACAAAATTTTTAGGGTGAGGAGCTCACCTCATACTCTATTGATTTCAATGCCTACCAAATCTAAACTTTTTTTTCCAACTAGATTAGAAATGGAAAAGTTTCTGATCTTGGAATGTGCCTGATCTTGGAGGCTAAGCAGGGTCAGACTTCATCAGTACTTGGATGGGAAAAGGTGTTCCAGCATAAACAATTACTCAAAATAAAAAGAAATTCTATCTGACCAGCCTTGGCAATCCTTTACTTTCAACATGATCAAGAATTATACGAAAGAATAAGTCTTTTACAACTTAGAAGTACAGCTCAAATGAGCAAATACTACATTTTCCTTTATTATGCTTCTCTAAATATCCACTTTTCTTTAAGTGTGACCTTTTTGCTTAAAAAAAAAAAAAAAAAGACAAGGTTAGCAGCAAAGAAAATGCAAGGTGAAAGTGTACCTAGAAATCTAGTCTTTAAAAGATATTTATCTCAGAAGAAGGTGAAAAGGACTGTGTGACAGACATAGATATCAGAAGTCTGAGTTTTAATTCATACATGATGTATCTTAGTTCTATTTTTTAAGATCTCCAGAAACTAAAAGGATATATCCTATAACTCAAACTCATTTTAACAGCAGTATTATGTTCTATAGTCTTCACACTTGGGAGCTTCAGATTAGTCCTGGAACATAAGACTTTCTTTTTTTTTTTTAATTGTAGAAAAAGCTTATCTTCCCCAAACTCCACCTTAAGGAAAAGTCTCTCAGATTGAAGAAACAAAAGACAGAAAGAGGAAGGGGTTGGGGGAGGGATTTTAAAAACTGAGGTCAAGGATGATAAACAGAGATGCTATTATTTCACAAGACTGATCACTTAGCAGGTCACTGACTTAATCTTTCCCTCAAGCTATTACAATTTTTCACTAAGTGAACTCTGGTCTCCAGCAACTTGGACATTTAAAATCATAGCAGCCAGGCGTGGTGGCTTACTGTAATCCCAGCACTTTGGGAGGCCAAGGTGGGCAGATCACTTGAGGCCAGGAGTTTGAGACCACCCTGGACAACATGGCAAAATCCCATCTCTACTAAAAATACAAAAATTAGCCAGGTGTGGTGGCAGGCACCTGTAATCCCAGCTACTCAGGAGGCTGAGACATGGGAATCACTTGAACCCCGGAGGCGGAGGTTGCAGTGAGCCAAGATCGCACCACTGCACTCCAGCCTGGGTGACAGAGCGAGGCCCTGTCTCAAAATAAATTAATTAATTAAAGCAGATTTCAGTCTCCCAAATCCAATTAAACCAAGCTCCTCCCACTTCTACTGCCCAGTCTCCCCTGCCTCACCGCCTCACCACCTGCTCTCCCACTCAGTCTCCTACAGAATGGAAAAGGTCTCATTATTTTAGAAAATTAGAGAAATTGGGCCGGGCACGGTGGCTCATGCCTGTGATCCCAGCACTTTGGGAGGCCAAGGCAGGAGGATCGCTTGGGCCCAGGAGTTCAAGACCAGCCAGAGCAACAAAGCACAACCCCGTCTCTACAAAAAATGAAAAAATTCAAGTGTCAGCAAGACCATGTTAGAAAGAAAGAAAAAGAAATGAAAAAATTAGCAGACATGGTGGCGATACCTCCTGTAGTCTCAGTTATTTGGAGACTGAGGCAGAAGGATCTCCTGAACTCAGGAGGTTGAGGCTGCAGTGAGCTATGATCATACCACTATACTCCAGCCTGGGCCATGGAGCAAAACCCTGTCTGTAAAAGAAAAAATAAATACAAAAATAGAAAAAAATAAATATAAAAAGAGACAAGATCAAATATAAAAATTAGAGAAATTAGTTTAAGGTAACAAAATACATTTAAGGTCAAAAATATGGTCCTCAGTTTGCTCCATTTCAAGCACTTTCTGTTGAAAAAAGCCTTCTCAAGTACTAACTTGGCATTAACTGCCAAATATAAAAGACAAAATAAGTCCGCTTAATAACTTAACTGTCTCCAAACCACAAATGCTGTCCTAAAAATACAATACATACTGACAATACTCATCCAGTTGTTTTAATTTCCACACAGTAAGAACAGAGGCTCTAGGTCCCTGGCATTAACAGTGGTGTCTCAGAATCCAGACAATATGTTGCCTTTGTTTAGTAACATATGTTCCAAGTATCAACTGAGGAGAACAGCCTGGTCTGCCAAAAAGCTCAAGGTTTCATTTCACAAACTTATAAATGTGTACCATACATCCTCCAAGTATCTATTCTATCTTTGTCCTACAAGTGGCTAAGACAAGGTCCCAAAGAACAGCTATGGCAAAGCTACAGAAGCAGCACACTAATATTAAGTTGTTCTTCCTCCAAACCACTCTTAACTACATACCAAGCCAACCAAAAGAAGTGACATATTCTTCTTTAACTAGGCCACATAAGTACTGACTATCCTAAAAGCCTCCACTGACTCAGTACTTCTCCAAATATATATTCTTTTTTTTTTTTTTTTTGAGACGGAGTCTCGCTCTGTCGCCCAGGCTGGAGTGCAGTGGCGCAATCTCAGCTCACTGCAAGCTCCGCCTCCCGCGTTCACGCCATTCTCCTGCCTCAGCCTCCTGAGTAGCTGGGACTACAGGCGCCCACCACCACGCCTGGCTAATTTTTTGTATTTTTAGTAGAGACGGGGTTTCACTGTGTTAGCCAGGATGGTCTTGATCTCCTGACCTTGTGATTCGCCCGCCTCGGCCTCCCAAAGTGCTGGGATTACAGGCGTGAGCCACCGCGCCCGGCCTCCAAATATATATTCTTAATATAAGTTGCTTAAGTATTAGGCAAGATATATATTTTTAAGCAGCTGGATCCAGAACCAGTTAGGACATTTAAAATAATTCCTTTACACATGAACAGACACTCTTCAAAAGACATACGTGTGGCCAACAAGCATATGAAAAAAAGCTTATCACTGATCATTACAGAAACGCAAATCAAAACCATGAGATACTATCTCACACCAGTCAGAATGGCTATTATTAAAAGTCAAAAAATAACAGATGCTGATGAGGTTGCAGAGAAAAGGGAAGGCTGATACACTGTTGGTGGGAATGTAAACTAGTTCAGCCACTGTGGGAAGCAGTGTGGTGACTCCTCAAAGAGCTAAAAACAGAACTACCACTGGACCCAGCAATCCCATTACTGGGTATATATCCAAATAAATATATATTGTTTTATCATAAAGACACATGCATGTATATGTTCATTGTAGCACTATTCACAAGAGCAAAGACATGGAATCAACCTAAATGTTCATCAATGGAAGACTCGATTTTTTAAAAATATGCTACATATGTACCATGGAATACTATGCAGCCATAAAAAAAGAATGATGTCATGTCCTTTACAGGAACATGGATGGGGATGGAGGCCATTATCCTTAATAAATAATGCACGAACAGAAAACCAAATACCACACGTTCTCACTTATAAGTGGAAGCTAAATGATGAGAACACATGGACACAAAGAGGGGAACAACAGACACTAGGACCTACCAGACTGTGGAGGATGAGAAGAGGGAGAAGAGCAGAAAAAATAACTATTGGGTACTAGGCTTAGTCCCTGAGTGACAAAATAATCTGTACATCAAACACACATGACACAAGTTTACGTATATAACAAACCTGCACATGCACCCCTGAACTTAAAGTTTAAAAAGAAAAAATATATATATATTTTATAAATATATATTATATTTATATATAATTTATAAATTTATAAATATAAATATATATTATATTTATATAATCTTTTGTGATACCGGTGTAAGTCTAAAGGGATTATATATATATTATATATATAAAAATATATAATAGATAAATATATATTATATAAATATATTATATATAATATATTAATATATATTTATCTATTATATATTTTTATATATAATATATTATATAATATATTATCTATAATATATATAATATATTATATGTTATAGATAATATATTATATAAATATATATAATATATTATATAATATATTATAGATAATATATATTAATATATATTTATCTATTATATATTTTTATATATATAATATATATATAATCCCTTTAGACTTACACCGGTATCACAAAAGATTCTCCATGACAAAGCTTTCAGCAAGTTAAAAAAGAGAAATACTACATCCCGGTGAAAGGTGTGGGGGGGCGGAATACCTTTTAAAAAATAAACACACTGACATAGAGTCCTCCATTTTAACAAAGTTTTAGTAGTTTGTCTTTAGAAGTAACTTCCAAGTTAAACATATCACATTGGAAGCCTCAACTTTGGACATTAGAAAACCAGGACAGCTAAACACGAATATTTATTTTGGCAACGATAAATCAAGTTATTCTGTGTCCTCTAAGAGTTAAGAGTCAGGAATAACAACTTCTGGGAGGATTTTTAAATATGGAGAATTTCCTTAGAATATCTTTGAATCTAAATATTACCATGACATCTTTTCATCTCCAAACTTAAATGTGAGGTTGCAATGGGGACTACATTTTTATGCCTTTGAATTAACCACCAATAGTGCAATTCGAATTTACCTTATCACACTTGGTAAACTGTTGCTATGAAAATAACATTTAATAAGTTAACTCTCTTACCTGGTAAAATAAAGTTAACTTCAAAGTTACCAGGATAAGTCATACTAACATTCAAATAAAAAATAACATGCAAACAAGCATTCCATGAAATGGATGTGAATCAGGTCTCAAAAATAATATTGTGGCATTCTGAAATTTATATTTTCCCTTTCTTCCTTTCCATTTGCTTTCCGGTTCATGCATCAAATATTAAAAACAAAAGTTCAATCAAAAAATTAATTTGATAGCTGCTGCTTTTTTAAGTTGCAGGGGGTGCAGGGAGGCTCTCCATATCTTGCATTAAACATAAAAACCTATGTGCCCATGCCATACTTGCAACAGCAACCTACCTCTGTAATTTACACCCTATTTTATGGTATCCAAAAAGTTAAGAGTATGATCTACAGCTTCTTTTCAAGCATGTTTACAAGAAGAAGTATCTCATATAAACCATCCATTTTAATGTGACTCTAAAATCCCATGACCAAAAGCCAATGACCAGTTTATAAGCAAGGTAATGACTAGTTCAATGGAAAATATATTTTGACAATAAACTAACTAAGGCTGACTTACCATGTTATGATCTGCTTGCCTAATATGTATGTTTAGCTACTGTAGTCAGCAGTGCCCAAATATAAAGTTGAAACATTTAATGGCCAGTTCTGTTCTAGATTTCAAACTCATCTTACTTTTTTCCAACAGTTTTAATCTAAGGTTCTCCACAAATACTTTTTTCTTAGAAAAGAGATCCCTTGGTGGGGGGGAATTAAGGAACAAATTTTTCCATAAGTACAAAAAAAAAAACGACATGCCCAAACATCACAAATATTTCAACACATCTCTGCCTTAACATAAATTTTAAATACGTAAATTTCAAAAAAGGAAAATAAACCTCAAACAGGTTAAGCATTATAGTTCATAAATAAAAGTCCTCTACACTTTATGAATGCAGCCATAAATACACCAAGAAATATTTCATTGACTTAAAACTAAATAACTGTATCTGGCTAGTAAAATTGCAATTACTGATAAGTGGCACGAAAGCATAAGATAATCAATAAAACTATGAAAACTTTTTTTAAAAAAGGTCAGTCATATTTTACTTAAAATACTAAGCTTAATCATGACCTATCTAAACCTTATCATTGCTCATTGTATAAAATTAGCACTGCACTTGCAAACATAAGCAGAATCTAGACTTATCAAACATATGGTGAGACTTCACCAGCTTTTGAAAAATTAAATAAGAATATAGGATTAAAATGTCTTAGTTGGGTAAGCAGTAACCACCGTTAAGGCTCCAGACTTTTCATCAAAAATTTGATCAGAAAGGAAACCTCTTTTAAAATTTTAAAGAGCCCAGCAACTAAAACTTTGAAATTAACTGAGAGGGTTTGAATAGAAGTACTCCCACTTCAGAAGCTACAGTTAAAAGCAAATACCTAAAATAGCAAAAAGGGAAAAAGTGTCAGCGGATCTCCAAACTACTAGAAAGTACGCAAAAGCACACGCACAGACTGGTTTGCCAGCTAACTTTTCCGGCCCTGTACCAGACAGACATCAAAACAAAGTTTACAATAGAACCAACCATGAGCTTTCCTTCTAAACTGGACGATAAACTGAAATTTTTTGCTGTTGCTAATAGAAGCCCCTTATTATAATTAGAAGCAGCCAACTGACAGGTGGAAAAACAAATTCCCTAACAGGGCAGTAAGAAGTTGTGAAAACACGGTTCAAGGCCTGAACGTGTTACGACTACTCTGTAACAAGACCAAGGTAATTTACGCACACACTCTTCAGCGCAATTCCTCAAGCAGAGATGAGACTGGGGAACAACAGGATTCCCCGAGAGCCACATACCATTTTACAACAGCCGTCTCCCTCCCGACAGAGAAACAGACATTTTTATCCAAAGTCTTTACGCCAGTTCTCCCAGTGCGGCGAAGGGAAGCGGGAGACAGCCACCGTAACGAGAGAAGCCGGCAACAGCCCCGCCGCGCGGCCGCCACGCCTTCCTCCCGCCGCCGCTGGGGACGCGGAGCCGCGCATCACATTTCTCCTCCCCAACAATCACACGCACGCACGTCCCCAGAGTTGACACCCTGCAAACCCGCCGTTCCACGACGCTGGGGACAGGGCCACAAAGCCCGGGACGCGGCCATCGGCTGGGGTGCTCAAGCTGCGTGCCCGCGCGTTTGTGTTTGTTCCCCTTAACGAAAGGAAAGGGATCTCCGTAGTTACGGCCTAGGACTGCGGAGGGGGAAGAGAGGCTCCCCGTGGGACTAAACAAAACTTCGGTTGCTGGGAAGAGCCGTTGCGCAACCTTGGCAGGGGGAGGGGGAGGGGGAGGCCGAGGCCCCCGGGCCCCTGCCAGGCGCGGCTTCCCAGTGGCTACGGCCCCCGCGTCCGGCGGCCCAGGGCCTGGCGCGGCGCCGGCTTCGAGGGAGCGGCCCATACCGGGCCACACCGTGGGGGCTAGGGCGGAAACTGGGAGCACGAGAGCGCTGGGAATGCGGATGGGGCACGGGACGCGCAACGAGTGCGGGCTGCTCCGGAGGGGTCGGGCCAGGCCCGGGTCAGGCTTGGGGTCCGCTGGCCGCGGAGCCCGCGGACAGAGCCGATCCCCCCACCCCGGGGGTGGCGGCGCCCCTCGCTCGACTCCCTTACCTTCCTAGAGGCCCGCGCTCTCTCCTCTTCGGGCGGCCGCAGCCCTGAGCATGTCCGGGGTGGGGCGCAGGGCCGTGCCGGGGACCGGGAGCCAGGCGCTTCAGCAGGCGGCACCACCCAGCCCGGGCTCAGCCCCTCTCCGCGGCCGCTGCCATCTTGTCCTGGCGGCTGAGAGGAAACGGCGAAACACCCTCCCCCGACCGCTGCTGCTGCTGCTGCTGCTCTGGCTGCTAAGCGCCGGGCCCGTCTCCCTCATCTTCCTTCCCGGGGATTTGGGGTGGGGACCGCTTGGCTAGGGCGAGGAGTAGTGGGAGGCCGGTTGGCCTCCGGCTACTGGGGCCTACGGGCGACGCAGGGTGCGGGGCCCACGGCGGTTGGGGCCCATTCCTGACGCCCCGGCCGGGAGCGGAGAAGGAAGACTGGCGGGAGTGGCGGCGACGGTGGGGCCCGCGGCTTGATCTCCTCAGGTCGCCGCGATGCCGGCAGTCGTCACTGAGGCAGCTGCCACCAGCCGCCCCAGCCTCGGGCCCCTCCTCCGCGCCCGCCGGCCTCGGCCACCGCCTCCGCAGCGCCACCGCCCGCCCGGCAGCGCTGCGCGCCCAGCCTGGGCGGCTCCGCTCCGCTCCGGCCGCGGCGCCTCCGTGAAGCCCCTCCCCGGGGTCCGCCCGCCAGTCCGCTGCCGCGCCCTTGTCGCCCGGAGCCAGCCTAGCAGCCCTTGCGGCCCGGACCCGGAGTTCCGCAAGCCAAGCCTCCCGCGAAAGAAGCATCCGTCAGCCCGGCTCGGCTGTTCTGAACCTCACTCCATGCCCCCTCCGCCAGAAATACACATTTTAAAAAAGATCCCAATACCCGAAGAAAGGATTAAGATGCGGAAGCAGGATTTTACAGGCCTTTCGAGATCCCGGAACCGTAATTAAGGATCTGTTTCTCGGCATTTGGTCGTTAAAGGTCCAAAAATAAGGATAGGGGAAATGCTGAAATGAACTATCTCAATCTAAAATAGGTTCTGCCCGCTCCCCTATCCCAAAGAGTGAAGAGAATTGTAAATCCAGGTTAAAGGACGGGGGAAAGGTCCTCCTGGAAATTTTTCAAGAGCATATTTACTGTCCAAAACCCCGTAATTGTGAATTTCGCCCACCTCCACATTGGTAATTCTCCGTTAAATTAGTCGGTTTAACCCCCCAAAGACTAGTTTCTTCCCTCCTGGAGATTAGGAAATCAACAGAATGGCCCGTTTCAACTTACATAATCGTGGAACCATAGAATTTTAGGAATGAAAGAAGCTTTGCGATCCTTGGTCCCAACTCTTACACTCAGGAGTTCCAAGATGTTTAGGTGACATGACCAAGGTTATACAGCAAAGCCCGTCTCCCACCCCATCTTTCCTCCTTACTTTTCCCTAGGAAACAAATGGCTTTCTAATACCTCACATTCAGAGTTGATTTTCTTTTATACCCGTTTCCTCAGGTTCCCTTTGTTCTGAATCAGTGTCTAACCTTTTGGGAAACAAACACCTTTCTCTCTGGAATGGAAGTGTCCTTTCTTTGTTTCCTTCATAATCTTCACTAGGAAGATTGAATTTACCAGAGATGTATTTATTCCCAGAAATTTTCTATTGCAGTAACTGGGGCAGGGCAAAGGGAGTGGCAAATTGCTGCATATATAATAATACACATTTAATCCCTACTGCTCTTCAAACCGGAAGATGAGTATTTTGGAGAATGCCTTGACAAAGGAGACCGGGCGCGGTGGCTCACACATGTAATCCCAGCACTTTGGGAGGCTGAGGAGGGTGGATCACCTGTGGAGTTCAAGGAGTTCAGGAGTTCAAGACCAGCCTGGCAAACATAGTGAAACCTGGTCTCTAATAAAATGCAAAAATTAGCTGGGCGTGGTGGCGGGCGCTTGTAATCCCAGCTACTCGAGAGGCTGAGGTAAGAGAATCGCTTGAATTGCTTGAGCCACTGCACTCCAACCTGGGCGACAGAGAGATTGTCTCAAAAAATAAAAGAGAAAGGATAGTATGACCTGAGGCCACTGGAAAT
The DNA here is from genome assembly GCF_028878055.3 of Symphalangus syndactylus. Classification (NCBI taxonomy): domain Eukaryota; kingdom Metazoa; phylum Chordata; class Mammalia; order Primates; family Hylobatidae; genus Symphalangus; species Symphalangus syndactylus. Next base: position 23,052,521 of record NC_072428.2, read on the forward strand.
AACACTTTCGAACGACAGTTGTTTTCAAGTTAGAGAGGATAACCAGCTGAAAAGGCTTCCAATATAGAAAACAAAACAATGGCTGCCTTTCAGAGCGACAGCCTATGAACCATTCCTTTTCACTTAGTATTTCGTTACTTTTTATTTTTCTTAAGAACAATAGTCAAAAGAACCAGAGGATAAAACCATTTACTCAAAGGAGAAAGTTACAATAGTAGAAAAATCTGTCCGGAGGAACAGAGAAACTATTCCACTAGAACTTCAAATTTCAGAATTTTTGCAGACATTTAAGGAGGCCATCTCTAATGGAAGGCTTCCATTCCCTGTATTTGCTACATCTGTGAAGAGGTGGAAATGAGGGACAAAGATGTACTTTCCTTTCCAGCTCCTGTACGTTGCTACTCACTACACTATATATTCCAGGAGGGGATTCATTCATCTTTTTTTTTTTTTTGAGATGAAGTCTCGCTGTATTGCCAGGGTTCAAGCAATTCTCCTGCCTCAGCCTCCCGAATAGCTGGCACTACAGGCATGCCGCCGCCATACCCAGCTAATTTTTGTACTTTTAGCAGAGACGGGGTTTCACCATGTTGGCCAGGATGGTCTCGATCCCTTGACCTTGTGATCTGTCCGTCTCAGCCTCCCAAAGTGCTGGGATTACAGGCATGAGCCACCGCGCCCGGCCTCATCTTTTTTTTAACCATTACATTGCAAGTGCCTAATACAGTGCCTGACTTGTAGTAAGACCTTAGTAAATGTTGCAAAATAAGTAAATCATTAATTCCAGCCCCCCTTCACTTTATACCTATTGTCTCCTAACCTAATTTATTTACCTGTAATCTCTTCCCCCTCAAATCTTTCTTTTTTTGAGGCGGAGTCTCGCTCTGTCACCGAGGCTGGAGTGCAGTGGCACCATATCAGCTCACTGCAACCTCCGCCTCCCAGATTCAGGCGATTCTCCTGCCTCAGCCTCCTGAGTAGCCGGGACTACAGGCCCGTGCCACCACGCCCAGCTAATTTTTTGTATTTTTAGTAGAGGGGGTTTCACCATGTTAGCCAGGCTGGTCTTGATCTCCTGACCTGACAGAGTCTAACTTTGTCGCCCAGGCTGGAGCACAGTGGTGTGATCTCCATTCACCACAGCGTCAACTCCCTGGCCTCAAGGGATCCATCCACCTCAGTGTCCCTCCTAACTGGAATTACAGGCACACACCACCACAGCCAGCTAATTTTTTTTATTTTTAGTATAGAGATGCGGTTTCATTATGTTGGCCAGGCCGGTCTAGAACTCCTGGCCCCAAGTGATCTGCCCACCTCAGCCTCTCAAAAGTGCTGGGATTACAGATGTGAGCCACTGCGCCCGGCCTTCAAATCTATTCTGAACACAAACATCTAGATAATCTCCCAAAGCCCCTGATGTAGCTATTTTACAAAGTTTGAGGGTTTGTTTGTTTTTTTTTTTAAGGAAAATTTCTCATAGTGCTAAGATCTCTCAAAAATGCAGGCTGGGGGAGGGCGTGGTCGCTCACACCTGTAATCCCAGCACTTTGGGAAGCTGAGGTCGGGGGATCGCTTGAGCCCATGAATTCCAGCCTGCAGTGAGCTGTGATTTCGCCACCGCACTCCAGGCTAGGTGACAGAGCAAGATCTTGCCTCTAAAAAATAAACAAGAAGATACTAAAAAAAACCTTAATGTTTTCATTCAAAAAAATTACTTAAGGGCCAGACTTGGTGGCTCACACCTGCAATTCTATCACTGAGCAAGACCTAGCCTCTTCAAAAACCTATCTCTCTCTACAAAAAATATAAAAACTAGCCTGGCCTGGTGGTGCACGCCTGTAGTCCCAGCTACTCGGGAGGCTGAGATGGGCCCTGAGGCTGCAGTGAGTTGTGATCACACCACTGCACTCCAGCCTGGGCGACAGAGTAAGACCCTGTCTCTGAGTGAGTAAGTAAATAAACAAGTAAAATCCTTCACAGAACTAGCCCACAAGGAACTCAATCAACTTTTTGTCTCCTTACTCCAGCCACTCTCTGGAGCTCCATAGGTGCCTGGATCACCTTCTGCCTGAAACGTTCCTCAAGTATAGCCATCCACCTTTCTTTCCTGTCCTTACTCAAATATTGCCTTCATGGTGAAGCCTCCTCTTCAGCGATGACCACCTATATTTACATTCCCTGTCTTTATCTTTCTCCTTGGGGCTTGCCATCGTCTGAGATACTATGATATATATTTTCTGTTCCCTTGTCCCTCAAGGTAAGCTTTCAGAGGGCAAGAATTTTTGTCTGTTTTCTTGACGCTTTGATCCCCAGAGCCTAGAACAGGGCCTGGCATCTAAAGGGAACTCAAATATTTGTAAAGTGAAAAAATTCATTTTCTATGGAATCAGTAAGAAGCCCTCCGTAAACTCAGACTGCGAGCAGTTACAATTGTTTGAGATCACCCAGCCATGAAATCCAAGCCCCCTCTGTCGGCTATTCCTCCCACCTCTGCCTCCAAAAATTACTCTGCCCAGGCCAGGCGTGGTGGCTCATGCCTGTAATCGCAGCACTTTGGAAGGCCAAAGCGAGTGGACCACCTGAGGTCAGGAGTTCGAGACCAGCCTAGCCAACATGGTGAAACCCCGTCTCTACTAAAAATACAAAAACTAGCTGGATGTGGTGGCACACATCTGTAATCCCAGCTACTTGGGAGGCTGAGGCATGAGAATAGCTTCAACCTGGGAGGCAGAGGTTGCAGTGAGCCGGGATCACACCACTGCACTCCAGCCTGGGTGACAGAATGAGACTCTGCCTAAAAAAATAAAATAAAAATAAAATTACTCTTCCCAAAGGAGGCCAGTCCTCCTCGCACTCACCTTGTGTTCTTCGCTGCCATTGCTCCTCGTTAAACCACATATAGGTGTTATTGTGAAGAGATGGCCCTCCGCAGGCTCCGCAAATGACGCCAATGCTTCTGTCCAAAGCCATGCAGTTTCAAGAAAAAGCTGGGAACTTTTTCAGAACCTGAGTCACCAATCCACACTCCCCTTCCTCAGGGAAGTTGGTTGTTGTTTTGTTTTTGTTTTTTTCTGCAGTCCTTGGGTATCCTTTCTTACCATTACACCTTGGGAAAATAGAAGGTACCCTGTCAACCAAAAAGAGCCCCCTAGGTACTAATATCAAGGAGGAGAGGTTCACCAAGGGGACTTCTGTCTCCTCCCTCCCAGGAGGTCCTGGCTTTTTTCTTTTTTTTTTTTTTTTTAAGGCGGAGTTTCGCTCTTGTTGCCAAGGCTGGAGTGCGATAGCTTGATCTCGGCTCACCGAAATCTCCGCCTCCTGGGTTCAAGCAGTTCTCCCGCCTCAGCCTCCCGAGTAGCTGGGATTACAGGTGTGCACCAACACGCCCGGCTAATTTGTGCATTTTAAGTAGAGACAGGGTTTCACTATGTTGGTCAGGCTGGTCTTGAACTCCTGACCTCAGGTGAGCCGCCCGCCCCAGCCTCCCAAAGTGCTGGGATTACAGGTGTGAGCCACCACGCCTGGCTGTCCTGGCTTTCTTATACAAATAATCTGTCTTCTTCCTGGAGATCAGCTTTGTATACCTGAGCCTCGGGAAGGGGCAACTGGAATGGAAAAAAAAAAAAATCCATTCAGGAGCGTGCCACTTCCACCACTCTGCATAACCAAAAAGCCCAGTCAAGTAACTCTTTGCAGCCCAAAGATTTGTTTCTCCTTCTAAAAAAAAAAAAGAAAGAAACTGGTTCCACTAAATTGTACAGATAAAACACTCATATTTTTAGAAGTTCACAATCTCATCTTTATCTGGGAGTTAGGTACTAGAGTCAGCACAAGGCAAAAATCTCACATAGTAAAATTCATCCTTGAAAATTACCTCAATTACCTGTAAAGCATAATGTACATTGTTTTGTATATACAACCTAAACACAATATGTCTATATTAATGATATGTTACTTACAGTTAGTCATAAATTAAATTTTCACGTTTCACCTCTTGAAGCACTTCAGAAATTTTATGAAGATTATAATAACTGGTTAGCTTTTTCAGTTTCTTTCTGTTTTTTTTTTTTTTTTTTTGTCGTTGTTGTTGTTTTGGCAGGGTCTTGCTCCATGGCCCAGGCTAGAGGGCAGTGGCACAATCACAGCTTGCTGCAGCCTCGACTTTCCAGGCTCAAGTGATTCTTCTGCCTCAGCCTCCCGAGCAGCTGGGACTACAGGCATGTGCCACCACACCTGAAAAATTTTTGTATATGTTGTAGAGACAGGGTTTCACCATGTTGCCCAGGCTGATCATCTTCTTTATATACAGTCTAGTAATCACACTCTTTGTCAAAGTTTTGCTAGAGCCCTCAATCATTCAATTTCTTCCTCCAGGATAATGAATACACTAGCATGTCACCCCATCTGACACCCAAATAATCTCTCTGTGGTTGGGGAATCATTAAAGCACTTGGCACATTATCTCCATAGGTTTTTGCCAAAATGCACCTTTCAGATTTGATTGAATCATTGCCCACGTGCTGCAGCAACTTGAATGGAAAGTCCTGCCAGCACTCACACCATTTACATTGTTCTTTCTCTCCAGAGCTGCTGTATTTAGTTCTCAGAAGTTAAATGAACTTACGATGCACTATAATGAACTAGCCTCAGTTTTATATTTTAAAAAATGTTCAAACTAAGGTAATGCAAAACAAGGCAAGTAAGCCTTCAATCTTGTTTTCATCTCAACATTTCCCTGCTCACAAACCTTAGGACTATTCTTTTACCTACTGAAAATGTCCCTGTGTTTTAGTTTGGCTGTTGAGGCACGTTACAGTTGGATCCCATAAAACCTTTTAGCCATTTTTCCTGTACTCCATATGATCCCACCAAAGAGTTCTTTTCCCTTTCCCCAACTCTAACCCTTATTTCTCCATGCCCAGTAGCCATTCTTCAAAGTCAAAGTTAAATGTTCACCCTTCCAAAAAGCTTTGATTGAACATCCAATTCGTGTGTGTGTGTGACAGCATTTCACTCTTGTCACCCCGGCTGGAGTGCAGTGGCACCATCTCGGCTCACTACAACCTCTGCCTCCTGGATTCAAGTGATTCTCCTGCCTCTGCCTCTCGAGTAGCTGGGATTACAGGCAGGAGCCACCATGCCCAGCTAATTTTTGTATTTTTTAGTAGAGATGGGGTTTCACCATGTTGGCCAGGCTGGTCTTGAACTCCTGACCTCAGGTGATTTACCCACTTCAGCCTCCCAAAGTGCTGGAATTACAGGCGTGAGCCACCACGCCCAGCCTGAACATCCAATTCTTAAGTGATATTCATTCACCTCACAAATATTGTTTAGTTCCTGCTATATACCAAGAACCTTTCTGAATTATTTTATAAAATAACTCAAGGATAACTATTGTGACTCAATAGTAATTGAGCCACTGTGGCTCACCTGTAATCCCAGCATTTCGGGAGGCTGAGGCAGGAGGATCCCTTGAGGCCAGGAGTTTGAGACCAGCCTGGCCAACATGGCAATACCCTCTCTCTGCTAAAAATACAAAAATTAGCCAAGTGTGATAATTTCAGCTACTTGGGAAGCTGAGGCAGGAGAATCGCTTGAACCCAGGAGGCAGAGGTTGCAGTGGGCTAAATTGGTGCCACTGCACTCCAGCCTGGGTGACAGAGTGAGACTCTGTCTCTAAATAAATAAATAAATAGGCCGGGCGCGGTGGCTCACGCTTGTAATCCCAGCACTTTGGGAGGCCGAGGCGGGTGGATCACGAGGTCAGGAGATCGAGACCACGGTGAAACCCCGTCTCTACTAAAAATACAAAAAAATTAGCCGGGCGTGGTGGCGGGTGCCTGTAGTCCCAGCTACTCGGAGAGGGTGAGGCAGGAGAATGCCGTGAACCCAGGAGGCGGAGCTTGCAGTGAGCCGAGATTGTGCCACTGCACTCCAGCCTGGGCGACAGAGTGAGACTCCGTCTCAAAAAAATAAATAAATAAATAAATAAATAAATAAATAAATAAATAAATAATACGGAGAGATTAACATTAATACAGAGAGATTAAGAACCTTGTCCAGGCTGGACATAGTAGCTCACACCTGTAATCCCATCACCATGGGAGGCTGAGGCGGGAGGATCTCTTGATTCCAGGAGTTTTAGACCAGCCTAGGGAACATGGTGAAACCCCCATCTATGCAAAAAATACAAAAATTAGGCTGGGCGTGGTGGCTGATGCCTGTAATCCCAGCACTTTGGGAGGCTGGGCAGATCACTTGAGGTCAGGAGTTCCAGACCAGCCCGGCCAACATGGTGAAACCCCAACTCTACTAAAAATGCAAAAATTATCTGGGCGTGGTGTCATGCACCTGTAATCCTAGCTACTTGGGAGGCTAAGGCAGGAGAATCGCTTGAACCCAGGAGGCGGAGTTAGCAGTGAGTAGAGATCGCAGACTGTACTCCAGTTTGGACAACAGAGGGAGAACCTGTCTCAGGAAAAAAAAAAAAAAAGTATATATATATATATTAGCTGGGCAAGGTGGCACGTGCCTGTAGTCCCAGCTACTGGGGAGGCTGAGGCGGGAGGATGGCTTGAGCCTAGGAGGCAGATGTTGCAGTGAGCCAAATTTGCGCCATTGCACTCCAGCCTGGGTGATCAAGTGAGACTTTGTCTCAAATAAATAAATAAATGGTAACTATTACTATACTCATTTTACCAGTGAGGGAATTGAAGTATTGAAGTACAGAGACCCTGTCTAAAAAAAAAAAGAAGCAGCAGCTTGTCCAAGGTTACATAGTAAATGATGGAGTTGGATTTGTACCCAAGCTGTCTGGCCTTAAACCTCTATCCCAAAATAAGATTTCCACTAAATGAAGTCTTTAAAATGTTTCTGGAAAACATGTAATCCTAAAGGAGATTTTAATTTCTCTTGCAAGGAGTTAAAATTGAGACTCGTGTTCCTGACAGGTCTCAGCATCAAATCATGGATATGACAAATATTAAACTATGAAAGGAAAGTAGAATTTTATGATCCTCTAAAACTGTACATGGAGAACAGTGGTTCAAGCTCATCTGGTTTCATCTCGTTTTACGGACGAAAGAACAGAGGTTCGGTTAAGTAAGAACAAAAACTCAGACAGATTTCATTACTTACCCAAGACCATACAGGTCCAGTCCTCTTGCCTCAGTCATCCCATTTATAAATCAGAATGACTGTCTGTAGTTCCAAAATAGGAACTCCCTGATTTATTATTTACTTATTTCCAAATTCCTTCTTTGCTCTCTTTATATTCCTTCTTCCCTTCAGTCCTTCCATATTAAACATTGATTGCCTATTTTTAGGTAGTAAATCACCCATTCCTTCTTTCTTGGCTCATGTGCCACAGTGAAATGTATGAGGAAATATGCAAGGACCTTACGAAAGTGGAGTGTGTTCAGTCAGGCACATAACTATAACAAACTACAACAAAAACCCTGCCTGCTAACACCAGATTCCTCTGGGATAGTGAAATGTCAGGCACTTAAAAAGAAATTATTTGAGTGCAGTGGCGCTATCTCAGCTCACTGCAACTTCCGCCTCCCGAGCTGAAGTTCAATTCTCATACCGCATCATAACCTATCCTGCATATGTGTTAGTCCAGCTCTTCTAGAGGACATAATATAAGGAACTGTTCCCAGGGCGCCAGAGTGGATGAACGTTGAAGATAGCTGTGCCTTTAAAACTTTCAGAACAGGCCAGGCACCGTGGCTCAGGCCTCTATTCCCAGAACTTTGGGAGGCCAGAGTGAGCGAATCACGTGATGTCAGGAGTTCAAGACCAGCCTGGCCAACATGGTGAAACCCTGTCTCTACTAAAAATAAAAAAATTAGCCAGGTGTGGTGGCGGGTGCCTGTAATCCCAGCTGGTCGGGAGGCTGAGGCAGGAGAATCACTTGAACCTGGGAGGGAGAGGCTGCAGTGAGCTGAGATTGGGACACTGCACTCCAGTCTGGGCAACAGAGCAAGACTCTGTTTCAAAAATCAATCAATCAATAAATAAAATCATAACAGACAATAGAAGTAGGTCTAAGAAAATTTGTGAGGCTTAGACTGGTACTCTTTCTTCCTTGCTTTTCCTCAGGATGCCCCTTATATTACATTTCATCTACACACTTGGTTTTCTCCCTTCTTTGTTCAAAGACTCTCTCTTCAAACTGCTTCAGATTATGCTCTCATTATCAAAAGCGCCCCACTGGAACACACCTCTTCCCACCAGGTATGCAGAGATCCTTCACATTGAAATTACATCTTTCTTTGATCAAATTACTCATTCCCCAAGTAAATTCAAGTTTAATCTTAGGAAAAGTATGCTTTTTTTTTTTTTTTTTTTTTTTAAGACACTCTGTCACCTGGGCTGGAGTGCACTGGCACTATCTCGGCTCACTGCAACCTCTGCCTCCCAGATTCAAATGATTCTCCTGTCTCAGCCTCCCGAGTAGCTGGGATTACAGGCACTCGCCACTATGCGCAGCTAGTTTTTTGTATTTTTAGTAGACACAGGGTTTCACCATGTTATCCAGGCTGGTCTCGAGCTCCTGACCTCATGATTTGCCCGCCTCAGCCTCCCAAAGTGCTGAGATTACAGGCGTGAGCCACCACACCCAGCCAGAAAAAGTATGCTATTTAAAACATACTTTTATTTTATGTTTTATAATATCCAAAGTAACCAATAGCCCAATCAAAGCCTTTGTTGGAATAAGAAAAAGGCATTGACTCTACTTCCATCTGTCAGAAAATTATCTTTTTTTTTTTAATAAATATATATACCAGGTTTTTTCCTATGGCCAAGACTAGAGTGCAGTGGTGTGATCACAGCTCACTGAAGCCTCAAACTCCCAGGGTCAAGTGATTCTCCCACCACAGCCTCCTGAGTGGCTGGGACTGTAGGCATGTGCTACCACATCCAGCCAATTGTTTTATTTTTTGTAGAGGCAGAGTCTCTCTATGTTGCCCAGGCTGATCTTGAATTCCTGTTCTCAAGTGATCCTCCAGTCTCCGCCTCCCAAAATGCTGGGATTATAAGTGTGAGCCACTGCATCTGACCCAGAAAATTTTCTTCATATACCAATTTTGTTAAGGCAACACATGTTTTTGCCATCTGTTAGAAAAACGTCATAATAAACACACACATCTATGATATCTGCAGTGTAAAGCATGCCTGTCCTCATGCAGCAGCTGTGCAGATACAGCCTTCCTTTCTTTTTTTTTTTTTTTTTTTTTTTTTTTTTTTTTTTTTTTTTGAGACGGAGTCTTTCTCTGTCCCCCTGGCTGGAGTGCAGTGGCGCGATCTCGGCTCACTGCAAGCTCCACCTCCCGGGTTCACGCCATTCTCCTGCCTCAGCCTCCCAAGTAGCTGGGACTACAGGCGCCTGCCAACACGCCCAGCTAATTTTTTTTTTTTTGTATTTTTAGTAGAGATGGGGTTTCACTGTGTTAGCCAGGATGGTCTCGATCTCCTGACCTTGTGATCCGCCCACCTCGGCCTCCCAAAGTGCTGGGATTGCAGGCTTGAGCCACCGCGCCCGGCCAAGCCTTCCTTTCTTGTCTTTTGACAGGACAAAGAGAATCCTCAGTTAACTGTACAACTTGGGACATATTTCATAGCCTCCAAAGTCTTTTTCCTCATCTTTGAATTTGATGTAATTGTGTCTACCTTGCATGAAGCTGAGAATTAAATGAGATGGTCAGCTGGGTGCAGGCTCATGCCTGTAATCCCAGCACTTTGTGAGTCTGAGGAGGGCAGATCACTGGAGGTCAGGAGTTTGAGGCCAGCCTGGCCAACACGGTGAAACCCCGTCTCTACTGAAAATACAAAAATTAGCTGGGCATGGTGGCAGATACCTGTAATCACAGCTGCTTGGGAGCCTGAGACAGTAGAATCATTTGAACCCAGGAGGCAGAGGTTGCAGTGAGCCGAGATCATGCCACTGCACTCCAGCCTGGGTGACAGAGTAAGACTCTGTCTCAAAAAAAAAAAAAAAAAGAAGTGGACCCTAATTCCCTTCCTTTTGTGGGCTAGACTTGGTTACTTGCTCTTAACAAACAAGATAAAATGGAAATGATGATGTGCAACTTCAGACACTAGGTCATAAAAAGGTATTATGGCTTTCACCTTGATACTTCTCCAACTGCTATGTTGCAAGCCTTATGGAGAAACTCATTTGGCAAGGAACTGAAGCCTTTGGTCAATAGCCATATGAAAGAGCTTGGAAGCAGATCCTGCAGCCTCAGTCAAGCCTTCAGATGAATGCAACCCTGGCCAACTTTGAGTGCAACCTCCTTAAAGACCCTGAGCCACACAAACCCAGCTTAGCCTCTCCTGATGTCCTCATCCACAGAAACTAGGAGATAGATGGTTGCTGTTTTAAGCTACTCAGTTTTGGGGGTAATGTGCTCCACAGTAAGCAATAACTAATAAAATCACCCTGTATGTACTAGACAATGTTCCAGGCACTGAGTATGTAATGATGAACAGTACAGACACAATCCATGCCCTCATGTGGCACTTACATTCTAATGGGGCTGACAGAATATAAACAAGTAAAGAAAGAAATAAAGCCAGGTAGCAATACATACTCTAAGAAATACAAAGCCAGCCGAGGCACAGTGGTTCACACCTGTAATCCCAGTGCTTTGGGAGGCCAAGACAGGCAGATCACTTGAGGTCAGAAGTTTGAGGCCAGCCTGGCCAACATGGTGAAACCTCGTCTCTACTAAGATACAAAAATTAGCCGGCGGTGGTGGTGCGCACCTATAATCCCGGCTACTCGGGAGGCTGAGGCAGGAGAATCACTTGAACCTGGGAGGTGGAGGCTGCAGTGAGCCAAGATCATGCCACTGCACTCCAGCCTGGGCGACAGAGTGAGACTCACTCTCAAAAAAAAAAAAAAAAAAAGAAAAAGAAAGAAGGAAAGAAAGAAATACAAAGCCAGATGGAGATATAGAGAGTTCCTAGGGATTGAAGAAGAGACGTGGTGGTGAGAGCAGAGTGAAGCATTTTTAGATAGGATGTACAAGGAGATAGCTTTAAGTAGAGACCTGAATGATATGAAGGAAGAATTATACCATTATGTAATGGAATAGTTTTTGTTTTTGTTGTGGTCATTGTTTTTTCAGGCAGATGAAATAAAAAATGTAAAGACTCAAAGGCAGAAAAGAACTTGACATATTCCAGGAGCAGCCAGAAAGCCAGTGTGGCTTGGGCGGAGGAACCAAAAAGCAGTATGCAATAGCGTCTGTGAGTAGCCAGAGAGACCATATCCCTTCCCTTTCTGAAAAGCCAACCATTGAAAAGAGAATAACACCCATGTTCTTTACTGTGAGCCACAAAGCCTGTCTCTCTGACCTCATCCCCTACCATGCTACCCACTTCGGTTATTGAATTCTGGGCACACTGGCCTTTGGTTAGCATTTATCACATCCAAAAATACCTTGTTAACTTTCTTACATACTTGTTTATTTTGTGTTTTCTTTTTTTATTTTAAATTTTTCATTTTTGTGGGTACATAGTAGGTGTATATATTCACGGAGTATATGTGATATTTCAATAGAGGCATGCGATGTGTAATAGTCACATTGGGGTAAATAGAGTATACATACCCCAAGCATCTATCATTTATTTATGTTACAAACATTTCAATTATATTCCTTAATTATTTTTAAATGTACAATAAGTTGTTGTTCAGTATAGTCACCCTATTGTGTTATCAAATACCAGATCTTAGTCATTCTATCTAATATATTTTCTTTTTAAAAAATCTAACTATATTTTCATACCCATTAATATTCCCCTGCTCCCTGCCCCCACTCCCCTTCCTAGCCCGTGATAACCATCATTCTACTATTTCCATGAGTTCAGTTGTTTCAATTTTTACTTCCCACAAATGAGTGAGAACATGTGAAGTTTGTTTTCTGTACCTAGCATATTTCACTTAACATAATATCCTCCAGTTCTATCCATGTTGTTTCAAATGACAGGATCTCATTCTTTTTTATGGCTGTATAGTACTCCATTGTATATATGTATCACATTTCCTTTATCCATTCATCTATTAATGGATGCTTAGGTTAATTTTAAATCTTGACTATGGCAAATAGTGCTACAATAAACCATGGGAGTGCAGGTATCTCTTCAATATATTGATTTTCTTTCTTTTGGGGATATACCTAGCAGTGGGATTATCAGATCATACGGTAGTTCTATTTTTATTTTTTTGAGAACCTCCATACTGTTCTCCATAGTGGCTGTACTAACTTCATGCTTGTTTATTTTGTCTCTTCCTATTACAGTGTAAGCTCCACCAGAGCAGCAGACTCATAAAACCTCGTGGGATGAATGAAAGGAGTGTCATCCCTTAAGACATTGGCAACAAAAGTATATCCTGACATATTCTACTACAAGTGCCTGCAGTAACCTATGCACAGAGGAGCAAATGAACTCCCACAGGAAGGTGGACAATCCCCGAACCAGAGATAACTGGAACTCTGGCAGTTTGAGTGGACACTCAATCACACACTCACACACTCACTCACAGCGTTATGCAATTCCAAAAATTATGTGTTTGGTTCCAGGCAGATACATTTTTCCCCTCTAAGTCCAAAATAAAGATGGAAATGCATATATCTAACAGACTACGATGGCAGAATTACTTTTCTTAAAAGGATGTGTAATTTATTATACTATCAAATATCAGAATAAGACATTTAAGATTATGAGAAGCTTTCAGATAGAGCAAAATGCAAATCCTGTCATTTACTTTCTATGTGATCTACGCAAGCTACTTAATCTCTCTAAACTTCAGTCTCTTCATCTGTAACTAAGGAGATTCTAATACCTACTTACAATAGTATTGTTGTAAAAATTCAATTAGATTCCAGAAAGTTCTCAGACAAACAAACAAAATAAAAACGCTGAGTGTCAAATGATCACAGGAGTCAAATGAAAGAGCTCTTGGCCAGGCGCGGTGGCTCACGTCTGTAATCCCAGCACTTTGGGAGGCCAAGGCGGGTGGATCACGAGGTCAGGAGATCAAGACCATCCTGGCTAACATGGTGAAACCTCGTCTCTACTAAAAAAAATACAAAAAAATTAGCCGGGCGTGGTGGCAGGTGCCTGTAGTCCCAGCTACTTGGGAGGTTGAGGCAGGAGAATGGCGTGAACCCGGGAGGAAGAGCTTGCAGTGAGCCGAGATCGCGCCACTGCACTCCAGCCTGGCCCACAGAGCGAGACTCTGTCTCAAAAAAAAAAAAAAAAAAAAGAGCTCCCAATGGCTAACCCTGGAACATTTTAAACAACAAAATAAATGAAATAGTATTGGACTATATAACTCAAAGTAAAAAATAAATATCCATAAGCCCATGGTGATATAAATAATAATTCAATAAGTAAATACATGGGGAAGAGACAAATCTCCCATGGAGAAGAACTTTAAATAATTTATGTAGATACTCAGCTCTCAAAGAGAGAGACCATAACCCCTCAGTCTTTAAGTGTGGGCTACCCATAGTGACTTCCTTCCAAAGAGTACAGTATCAAAATGAGGGTTGAGGGAAGAGTAACTTTATGGTGACGAGACCTAACAAATGCTACTTTAGCCAGGTGATCAAGTTCAACATCAACAGTGATGAATCATGTTGACACTATGTGATATGACGAAAGTGGCACTTTACCTCTGTGTTTTTCCTCCCTAAAACCTGTAACACCAGTCTAATCATGAGAAAAATATCCAATTAATTTCTTTATGCGTGGGTGTGTGTGTGTGTGCATGTGTGTGTGTGTGTGTGTTGAAATGATCGAGTCTCACTCTGTCGCCGGAGCTGGAGTGCAGTGGCGCAATCTCGGCTCACTGCAAGCTCCACCTTCCGGGTTCACGCCATTCTCCTGCCTCAGCCTCTGGAGTAGCTGGGACTACAGGTGCCTGCCACCATGCCCGGCTAATTTTTTTGTATTTTTAGTAGAGATGGGGTTTCACCGTGTTAGCTAGGATGGTCTCGATCTCCTGACTTTGTGATCCGCCTGCATCGGCCTCCCAAAATGCTGGGATTACAGGTGTGAGCTACTGTGCCCAGCCCCAGTTAATTTCAATAGAGGTGCATCCTACAAAATAATTGACCAGTACCCTTCAAACTTTCAAGGAAAAATAAGGAAATTCTGAAAAACTGTCTCAGCCAAGAAGAGCCTTAAAAAACGTAACATTGGCCAGGCACGGTGGCTCACGCCTGTAATCCCAGCACTTTGGGAGGCCAAGGCGGGCAGATCACGAGGTCAGGAGATTGAGACCAGCTTGACCAACATGGTGAAACCCCATCTCTACTAAAAATACAAGAATTAGCTGGGCGTGGTGGTGGGCGCCTGTAATCACAGCTACTCAGGAGCCTGAGGCAGGAGATCAGTTGAATCGGGGAGACAGAGGTTGCAGTGAGCCGAGATCATGCCATTGCACTACAGCCTGGGCGACAGAGCGAGACTCTGTCTAAAAAAGATAAATAAATAAAAATATAAAATAAAAATAATATCATGTAACCTAATGATTATTAGATACCTAATGTTCCAGGGATGGGATACTGAAACAGAGAAAGACATTAGACAAAAACAGAGAAAGACATTAGACAAAAACAAAGGATATCTGAATAAACTGTGAACTTTAGTTATTAATAATATATCAGTATTGGCTCATTAATTGTGGCAAAGGTACTATGCTAATCTAAGATGTTAATAATAGGGGAAATTGTGGGGGTGGGGTGGAGTCTATGAGAACTTTCAGTACTATGCTCTCAATTCTTCTGTATATTTAAAACTATTCTAAAAAAAAATGAAGTCATCCAGGTGTGGTGTCTCACACCTGTAATCCTAGCACTTTGGGAGGCTGAGGCAGGTGGATCACCTGAGGTCAGGAGTTCAAGACCAGCCTGGCCAATGTAGTGAAACCCTATCTCTACTAAAAATACAAAAAAAAAAAAATTAGCTGGGCGTGGTGGTGTGCACCTGTAATCCCAGCTACCCAGGAGGCTGACGCAGGAGAATGGCTTAAACCCAGGAGGCGGAGGTTGCAGTGAGCGAGATCACACCACTGCACTCCAGCCTGGGCGACAAGCACGAAATTCTGTCTTTAAAAAAAAAAAAAAAAAAAAAAAAGTCGATTTTCAAAAATGCAATTAGAAAATGTAGGGTAAAATAGATATAAAGTTCTTTTTTTTTTTTTTTTGAGACAGACTCTAGCTTTGTTGCCCAGGCTGGAGTGCCGTGGCACAATCTTGGCTCACTGCAACCTCTGCCTCCCGGGTTCAAGTGATTCTCCTGTTTCAGCCTCCTGAGTAGCTGGGATTACAGGCACACACCACCACACCCAGCTAATTTTTGTATTTTTAATAGAGACGGGTTTTCACCATGTTGGCCAGACTGGTCTCAAACTCCTGACCTAGTGATCCACCCACCTCCCAAAGTGCTGGGATTACAGGCATGAGCCACCACACCTGGCCAGATGTAGTCTTTTTTTTTTTTTTTTTTTTTGAGACGGAGTCTTACTCTGTTGCCCAGGCTGGAGTGCAGTGGCCTGCTCACTGCAACCTCTGCCTCCCAGGTTCAAGCAATTCTCCTGCCTCATTCTCCTGAGTAGGTGGGATTACAGGGGCCCACCACTGTGCCCAGCTAATGTTTGTATTTTTAGTAGAGACAGGGTTCCACCATCTTGGCCAGGCTGGTCTCAAACTCCTGACCTATTGATCCATCTGCCTTGGCCTTCGAAAGTGTTGGGATTACAGGCGTGAGCCACTGCACCCGGCCCAGATGTAAAGTCTAAGCACAGTGTCTGTTATTTATCATGGATACTGTAATGTAGGTCATCTACTCTTAGAGATCATTAATAGTAAAATTATTATTATTTTATGGGCCTGTAAGAAAGAAAAACTGCTGCCAATTAAACTATGACAAAATGCCTTAATACTGGTCCTGTGAGATGTATAAATCAGTCATGCCAACCTCCCATTGCTTTGAAACAACTTCATCACTTATGACTATCTTACTTTCTTCCATCTCATAAAGAATTTAGTCATTCCTTTTAGAAAAAAATTATGATATTAGTTACTCCCTGAATGACAAATATGTGCTGCACTAAATATCAAATGTATGCCCCACTACTCTGTGTCTGTCCTGTCCTCATAAACAATAAATTTGTGTTTCAACAAAAAGTCATAATACCACTTTTTTTCTTTTTTTGAGATAGGGTTTCACTCTGTCACCCACATTGGAGTGCAGGGGCACGATCATAGCTCCTCACCGCAGTCTCAACCTCAAAGGCTCAAGGGATCCTACCGCCTCAGCCTCCTGAGTAGTTGGGACTACAGGTGTGTGCTAATTTTGGTATTTTTGGTAGAGACCAGGATTTCGCCATGTTGCCCAGGCTGGTCTTGAACTCCTGGGCTCAAAGTGATCATGCCCATCTTAGCCACCAAAAGTGCTGGAATTACAGGCGTGAGCCACAGTGCCAAGCAACCATCTTCATCTGAACATTTTAAACAGCAATTAAACCCAACACCTGTAGTACTAACAATGCACATAACTGATTTAAGTGACACAAATTTGAACAATTATGATCAAGTTCACCTGTGCAAGGCAACGACAATTAGGTCACAAATGCTGCCTGGCAGATAGTAATTTTAACCTGTCATGCATTATAAAATATAAGTGACATCCTAATTTCAGAAATGTTGGCACCGCTGTGGCTCACGCCTGTATCCCAGCACTTCGGGAGGCGGAGGAGGGTGGATCATCTGAGGTCAGGAGTTCAAGACCAGCCTGCCAACATGGTGAAACCCTGTCTCTACTAAAAATACGAAAAGTAGCCAGGCATGGTGCCATGCACTTGGGAGGCTGAGGCAGGAGAATCGCTTGAATGCGGGAAGTGGAGGTTGCAGTGGGCCAAGATCACGCAATTGCACTTCAGCCTGGGCAATAAGAGAGAAACTCTGTCTCAAAAAACAACAACAACAACAACAAAAACTACTGGGCGTGGTGGTGTGCACCTGTAGTCCCAGCTACTCAGGAGGCTGAAGTGGGAAGATCACTTGAGCTGGGGAGGTGGAGGCTGCAGTGAGCTGAGATCCGGCAACTGTACTCAAGCCTGGGTGACAGAACAAGACCCTGTCTCAAAATAAATAAATAAAATAACTAAAAAGTCATTTCAGAAATGTTAAAATGTGGAAATAAAAAGTGTAACTGGCCAGGCACAGTGGCTCACGCCTGTAGTCCCAGCACTCTAGGAGGTTGAAGCAGGCAGATCACTTGAGGTCAGGAGTTCGAGACCAGCCCAGCCAACATGGTAAAACCCTGTCTCTACTAGAAATACAAAAATTAGCTAGGTGTGGTGGCGCACACCTGTAATCTCAGCTACTTGGGAGGCTGAGGCATGAGAATTGCTTGAACCCAGGAGGCAAAGATTGCAGTGAGCCGAGATTACACCACTGTACTCCAACCTGGGCAACAGAGTGAGACTCCATCTCAAAAAAAAAAGAAAGAAAGAAAGAAAGAAATATGTACCTTAGAGAGTTTAGATAAGTGACTATGGTATAGCCATAAAATGGAATACATTGCAGCATTAAAACGAATAAGATAGACCTTTTCTTTTTAAAGTTTTTAGTTTATTAATCTTCTTGTGAAAAATCCACAACAGCCACAAATAACATCATTGCAGCACCTTTACTCCTTCGGCTTTTTGCCAGCACCAGCATTGGCTTTTGCAGTCCCCCTGACTGTCTTCATTCTGTTCTTGCGTTCCTTTTGTTGCTCTCTTGAGGTCTTTTTCTTCTCATACAGGCCATGTCTTGCAAGTCAATGTTTGGGTTCATTTTTCTTTGCATAATCCAGGGAATCATAAATCATGCCAAAGCCAGTTGTCTGGCCACAGCCAAAATGAGCTCTGAATCCAAATACAAAGATGACATGCGGTATGGTCTTGTACATTTTGGCTAGTTTTCCCTGAATTTCTGTCTTAGGCACTGTTGCCTTCCCAGGGTGAAGGACATCAATGACCATTTGTTTCCTCTGAAGTAGTCGGTTGGACATGAACTTTCTAGTGCGGATAGTTACCATGCCGTTCATGTTGGCAGTCTATCCTCAGAAAGCCGGGGAGGAAAAGAACAGATAGACCTATTTTTATTTACGTAGAAAGATATCTAAGACATGTTTAAAAATGTAAGTCACATATGATCAATTTCTGTAAAATAAAGACTAATAAATATACTAATGTTAATATATGCACAAAAACATATGTGGATTTGTAAAAATAACATGTTTTGCTTACATAATCAGTAAAGAAAAAAGAATATAAGCAATCAGTAAATCTTTGAATAAATTTAATAATGTTCACTGGTAAAATTCTTCATTTAAAAAATGGTTTTAAGCAAAACAAATTAACTGGACCAGGACCAGTTCTAGGTGTTTTCCGATGCATTCTCTTAACTAACAACGATAACAAAAGCTGACTAACCACTTATCACAAGGAGTGGTTAAGGGAAATTCTGCATAGCATAAAATGTTGAGCTAGATCTCTAGGCCAAATTTATTTAGTACAGTTATGATATAAAGGGTGATAAGCAATTATTAAGTATCTAGGCCAGACTTGGTGGCTCATGCCTTTAATCCCAGCACTTTGGGAGGCTAAGGCGGGTGGATCACCTGAGGTCAGGAGTTCGAGACCAGCCTGACCAACATGGTGAAACCCTGTCTCTACTAAAAATACAAAAATTAGCCGGGCTTGCTGGCATGCACCCATAATCCCAGCTACTCAGGAGGCTGAGGCACGAGAATCGCTTGAACCCAGGAGGCGGAGGTTGCAGTGAGCTGGAATTGCACCACTGCACTCCAGCCTGGGTGACAGAGAGAGACTCCATCTCAAAAAATAAAAAAATAAAAAATAAGTATCTAAAAGACTGTACTAATTTGTAACCCATCTTAGGCCGGGCATGGTGGCTCATCCTTATAATCCCAGCACTTTGGGAGGCTGAGGTGGGTGGATCATCTGAGGTCAGGAGTTCAAGACCAGCCTGGCCAACATGGTGAAACCCCTGTCTCTACTAAAAATACAAAAATTTGCCAGGCATGGTGGTGCACTCCTGTAGTTCCAACTACCTGGGAGGCTGCGGCAGGAGAATCACTTGAACCCAGCAGGTGGAGGTTGCAGTGAGGTGTTATCGCACCACTGCAGTCCAGCCTGGGCAACAGAGCAAGACTCTGTCTCAAAAATAAATAAATAAATAAATAATGTGCAACCCATCTTAAAACACCATTTTAGGAAATACTATGCTGCTATAAAAATATACTAATTTGTTTTTGTTTTTGAGACAGAGTCTTGCTCTGTTGCCCAGCCTGGTGTAGTGGCACAATCTCGGCTCACTGCAGCCTACACTCCCAGGTTCTAACAATTCTTGGGCCTCAGCCTCCTGGCTAGCTGGGATTACAGTCACATATCACCACACCCGGCTAATTTTTTGTATTGTTTTGTTTTGTTTTGTTTTTTTGAGACAGAGTTTCGCTCTGTCACCCAGGCTGGAGTGCGGTGGCACAATCTCAGCTCACTGCAACCTCTGTCGCCTGGATTCAAGCAATTCTCCTGCCTCAGCCTCTCGAGTAGCTGGGATTACGGGTGTGTACCACCATGCCCGGCTATTTTGTACTTTTAGTAGAGACAGGGTTTCACCATATTGGCCAGGCTGGTCTCAAACTCCTGACCTCAGGAGATTCATCCGCCTTGGCCTCCCACAGTGCTGGGATTACAGGCGTGAGCCACCGCACCCGGCCAGTTTTTTGTATTTTTAGTAAAGACAGGGTTTCACCATGTCGCCCAGGCTTGTCTCGAACTCCTAAACTCAGGCAATCCGCCCTCCTTGGTCTCCCAAAGTGCTAGGATTACAGGCATGAGCCACCTTGCCTGGCCAAAAATACACTAATCTAACTCAAGGATTTAGATAAATATGTACTATCCTTAAAGAATAGACAAATAGGTTCTATCCTATTTCCACTTAAGAAAAATAAGCTAATCAATGGCCAAAGGAGAGAAAATGTGCTTAGTAGAACCAGTTTTGTTCACTTTAGTTCAGTCTCTCTGTTGGTCCAAAATATTTAAAGAATGAATTGACTTTCACACTGATTCTCTACTAAAACCTCATCATATTACTTCTACGCAGACACACATAGGTGTCTATGTGCATGCAAACACATCCAACTTGCTTATTCCCACTGTTACACCAGTACTCATCTAGAGCTGATAAAACACCAAATTATATGGGCACCCATCTAAGCAAATTAGGAAGTGTTGCTTTTCCTGCATTTGCAAAACAAATCCAACATTTTAAAAACACAGCCTAACACAGTTTCAGCTTTTGAAATGAGGAAACAGATGACTAGCTTAAGGAAATCCTAGACCAGATATTTATAAGTTCCAAAGATATCACAGTTGTTGTGCTTCTTTTTAAAACAAGCCTTTTCTAAAGAAGAATTATGACCAATTAAGTATGAGTGCATGAGCATATGCAGGAAATTTGATAAAAATCCAACAAATTAGGGCATAGTCCAGGAAAATCTCTTGGGGGTTATGTTCCTTGCAAGTAGATAAACATCTTTCTTTCTAAAGGCTAATGTTCTTTAAAGAGTTCAAAACTGGCATCATAGGAAGATGGTGCCATTTTGTACGTGACATTTTTGCTATTCCTTTCTTGTCAAAATAGAAAAATATTCTGAAAAGTAAAGGAAATTAATTTGCAAACACTGAGTGTAGAGGAGAGTTTAATTTTTTTTTTTTTTTTTTGAGATGGAGTTTCACTCTTGTTGTCCAGGCTGGAGTGCAATTACACAATTTCGGCTCACTGCAACTTCCACCTCCTGGGTTCAAGCGATTCTCCTGCCTCAGCCTCCCAAGCAGCTGGGATTACAGGCATGTGCCACCACGCCCAGCTAATTCTGTATTTTTAGTAGAGACAGTATTTCTCCACGTTGGTCAGGCTAGTGTCGAACTCCTGACCTCAGGTGATCTGCCCACCTCGGCCTCCCAAAGTGCTGGGATTACAGGTGTGAGCCACACCCCCCAACCCTGGTCTAATTTTTTTTTTTTTTTTTTTTTTAGAGAGGGTCTCACTCTGTGACTCAGACTGCAGTGTAGTGGCACAATCACAGCTCACTGCAGCCTCGACCTCCCAGGCTCAAGCAATTCTTCCACTTCAGCCATCTAAGCACCTAGGACCACCGGCATGCACTGTCATGTCCCACTCTGCTAATTTAAAAAAAAAAATTTTTTTTTGTAGATATGAGGGTCTTGCTACGTTACTCCAACTCCTGGGCTCAAGCTGTCCTCCCACTTTGGCCTTCCAAAATGCTGGGATTATAAGTGTGAGCCACGGCACTCGGGCCTTAAATTTTTTTTTTTAATCCTGAATCACAGGATCAAAAATAAACTAACTCTTTGGATATTATTTTGTTTGCTACAACAAAAGTTTGCTTAAATATTCTGCAGGCCGGGCATGGTGGCTCGTGTCTATAATCCCAGGTACTTGGGAGGCTGAGGCAGGAGAATGGCTTGAGCCTAGGACATTGAGGCTACAGTGAGCCATGATCGTGCCACTGCATTCCAGCGACACAGCGAGACCCTGTCTAAAAACAAACAAACAAACAAAAAACAAAAAACTGCAGATCACAACTGCTGTAATGCAAACAAAAGTATCTATAGCTCAGTAGGGTTTAACTTCTTATCAAATGTTACAGAATAGTTCTATTTGCTCCTGAATACTGGGTTCCATTACAGCTTTGCATCTGTCTCTGGGAATTATGTTACAAAAGGCCCAGCTTTGCTTATGTATTACTTTGTTTTAATATTTTCCAGTTCTTAAATAACAAGCTGTTAAGGCCCACATTCAGGAAAAAGACAAATCACTGAAAATGACAAAGTATCAAGTAGAAGGGCTATGTAGTGAACAAATTAAAAGGATTATTTTATTTCATAGCACCATCACAATAAAAATCATAATATACCCTTTTTTCTTCATTTCTTCAAGGAAAAACTATATCCTTATAAATAATAATGTACTCTATTGTAAAAGAAGATATCGTATTAAATAAACTTCAACTGATAATCTTTACCTTAGAGCTACACAATTCCTACTTTCCCTTATACTATGAACATTCATAATAAGAAATTGAAATTTTCATATAGACAGATTTTAACTCACTTTTAACATGAATTTTTAAAGGTTAGGGACTCAGGCCAGGCATGGTGCTTCATGCCTGTAATTCTAGCACTTTGGGAATCTGAGGCAGGCGGATCATTTGAAGTCAGAAGTTTGAGACCAGCCTGGCCAACATGGTGAAACCCTGTCTCTATTAAAAATACAAAAAATTAGCTGGGTGTGGTGATGCATGCCTGTAATCCCAGCTACTCAGGAGGCTGAGGCAGAAGAATCACTTGAACCCAGGAGGTGGAAGTTGCAGTGAACTGAGATTGTGCACTCCAGCCTGGACAACAGAGCAAGACTCTGTCTCAAAAAAAATAATAAGTAAATAAATAAAAATAAAGATTAGGGACTCATACATAAAAGGCCAATTTCCTTTATATAAATATGTGCCTCCTATAAATCATTAAGAGACTGCCTTGATTCAAAAATGGACAAAACTATTAATATTTATACTGCAGACATGCTCATACATTTGTTAAATAATGTATATATAATTCTTTGTACCATTGTTTATAACAGCAAAAGATTATAAATAACCCAGAAATAAATTATGGCATATCCATACAATGGAATACTGTGCAGCCATAAAATAAAAATGAAGCAGCTCTCTATGTAGTAATATGGAACAACTACCAAGCTATATACTGAAGAAAGCAAGGTCTAAATGATGTGCATAATATGCTGCCATTAGTGTGGAAGGTAAAGATTTATGGATAATTGTAAACATAATCTGAAAATATAATATCTCTGAAAGAATATTTAAGTAACCAGTAACGGTGCTCTCTCCAGGAAATGAACTGGGTAAGAAAGCACCAGAGGAAGAAGGGATATTTACTTTTCACTGTGCTGTATATTCTTTTTCACCCTTTGAAGATATCACTAGGAGGATGTGATTTTAATTTCCCAAAGGATTGGTGGCACTGATTTGAGGATTGTGGAAGAGACTGTCAGCTACTATTCCTACTCAATCCTATTGAGTTACAAAGATGGGCTGTGGCAGCAGCCGAAGGCATAAAGATCAACCAGGCAGGTCTTCAAGAAACTGGTCTCCATTTCACCTTTGTAGAGCCCTTTGCAGAACCTTTTTTTTTTTTTTAAAGATATATATTTAGTGCTTTTTATTTCCTCAAAAAACTCCTAGTCTAGCCAGGCACAGTGGCTCACACCTGTAATCCCACCACTTTGGGAGGCCAAGGCAGGTGGATCACCTGAGGTCAGGAGCTTGAGGCCAGCCTGGCTAACATGGCAAAACCCCGTCTCCACTAAAAATACAAAAATTAGCCAAGTGCAGTGGTGCACACCTGTAGTCCCAGCTACTCAGGAGGCTGAGACAGGAGAATCGCTTGAATCCAGGAGGCAGAGGTTGCAGTGAGCCAAGATTGCACCACTGCACTCCAGCCTGGGTGACAGAGCGAGGCTCAGTCTCGAAAACAAACAAGCCGAAAAACTCCTAGTCTATCCCACCCCAAGAAATGCATCCTCTCATCTGTAGTGAAAAGAGGGGTTGTCCAAATTTTAAAGTTTTAAAACCCATTTTAAGTCAATGTTTTTTGCAGAATACATTTTTCTGCATTATTTTATTTATTTATGTATGTATTTATTTATTTATTTTGAGGCAGGTTCTTGCTCGGTCACCCAGGCAGAGTATAGTAGTGCCATCATGGCTCATTGCAGCCTTGACCTCCTGGGATCAAGCAATCCTCCTGCCTCATTTTTTATTTTTTATTTTATTTTTTTCAGATGGAGTCTCACTCTGTTGTTCAGGAGTGTAGTGGTGTGATCTCAGCTCAGTGCAACCTCCACCTCCCGGGTTCAAGCGATTCTCCTGCCTCTGCCTCCCAAGTAGCTCAGATTACAGGTGGTACTTGCCACCATGCCCAGATAATTTTTTGTATATTCAGTAGAGATGGGGTTTTACCATGTTGGCCAGGCTGGTCTTGAACTCCTGACCTCAAGTGATCCATTTACTTCAGCCTCCGAAAGTGGTGGGATTACAGGCATGAGCCACTGCACCCGGCCTTTTTAAAATGTCTTGTAAGCTGGGCGCGGTGGCTCACGCCTGTAATCCCAGCACTTTGGGAGGCTGAGGCAGGCAGATCACGAGGTCAGGAGATCGAGACCATCCTGGCTAACACAGTGAAACCCCGTCTCTACTAAAAATACAAAAAATTAGCCAGGCGTGGTGGCAGGCGCCTGTAGTCCCAGCTACTCAGAAGGCTGAGGCAGGAGAATGGCGTGAACCCAGGAGACAGAGCTTGCAGTGAGCCGATATCACGCCACTGCACTCCAGCCTGGGCGATAGAGCGAGACTCTGTCTCCAAAAAAAAAAAAAAAAAAATGTTTTATAGAGACAAAGTCTCACTATATTGCCCAGGCTGGTCTCCAACTTCTGATCCAACTTCTGGGCTGAAGTGATCCTCCCTCCTCAGCCTTCCAAAGTGCTGGGATTAGAGGCGTGAGCCACCACATCTGGCTATCTAGTTTTTAATTTGTATACATTCATGGGGCACAAGTGCAATTTTGCTACATTGGTATATTGCACTGTGGTAAAGTCAGGGCCTTCAGTCCGTCTATCACTGGAGCAACACACATTGTACCCACCAAGCAACCTCCCATCATCCATCCCCTTCCCACCCCTCCATCCCTCTGAGTCTCCACTGTCCATCTACATATATTTATTTTATAAGTTCACTTACATTTATAGTATTTACTCGTATCAAGTCAATCACGGAGAACAATAAAGTCTAAAGTCATTTTGATGAATGTATAAAATAGAAATCAGGAATTATGTGTAATCATTTGTCTTAAATCTGCATCTGCTTCAAATTTTGTTGTTTGTTTGTTTGTTGTTTTGTTTTGTTTTGTTTTTTGAGACAGAGTCTCACTGTGTCGCCCAGGCTGCAGTGCAGTGGTGCGATCTCAGCTCACTGCAACCTCTGCTTCCCGGGCTCAAGGGATCCTCCCATCTTAGCCTCCCCCGAGTAGCTGGGACTATAGGCACCCGCCACCATGCCCAGACAATTTTTTTTTTGTTGAGACGAGGATTTCTCCAGTATATGTTGCCCAGGCTACTCTGGAATTCCTGAGCTCAAGCAATCTTCCTGCCTCAGTCTCCCAAAGTGCTGGGATTACAGGCATGAGACACCATGCCCAGCCCAATTGACTTTTATACTCTGTTTTCGTTGTATAGTATCACAATACTCATCATGCAAATATGGAGTCACAAGAAGTAATAGATGTTGGTGTTTTATGCTGTTGTTGTTGTTTTTTTAACAGCGTGCCTTGGAACTTCAAGTTGCTCTTTAATTAAACTCATTTAAAAATACAGATCTGTAATAAGAAGCCTGTTTAAAAATTGCATCACTAATAACATCTAACAATGATCTTATAGACGTCAGATGAGAAACACCCAAAACTTACCATAAGCATGAGATCTATCTGTAAGATACCATGAGATGGCATATGTTGCTCTGCATTACAAATTATTATTATTATTATTATTATTATTATTATTATTTGAGACAGAGTCTCCCTCTGTCGCCCAGGCTGGAGTGCAGTGGCGTGATCTCGGCTCACTGCAAGCTCTGCCTCCCGGGTTCACACCATTCTCCCTCCTCAGCCTCCCAAGTAGCTGGGACTACAGGCGCCCGCACCACGCCCGGCTAATTTTGTTTTTGTATTTTTAGAAGAGACGGGGTTTCACCGTGTTAGCCAGAATGGTCTCGAACTCCTGACCTCATGATCTGCCCACCTCTGCCTCCCAAAGTGCTGGGATTACAGACGTGAGCCACCGCACCCAGCAATTTTTTTTTTTTTTTTTTTTGAGACGGAGTTTCTCTCTTGTTGCCCAGGCTGGAGTGCAATGGCGCAATCTCAGCTCAGCGCAACCAACCTCCGCCTCCCGGGTTCAAGCAATTCTCCTGCCTCAGCTTCCCGAGTAGCTGGAATTGCAGACATGCACCACCATGCCCGGCTAATTTTGCATTTTTAGTAAAGATGAGGTTTTTCCATGTTGGTCAGGCTGGTCTCAAACTCCTGACCTCAGGTGATCCGCCCACCTCGGCCTCCCAAAGTGCTGAGATTACAGGTGTGAGCTACCACGCCTGGCCACCACAAATTAATTTTTATCCAAAGCAAATGAAAATTCAGAACCAGAGTCATGACGCATGAAGCAGGTCATATGAATCAAAGTGTAGCTCATTGGCTTACAAGCCACACATCTTTTGGCAAAGAAAAATTACAAATTTGGCAAAATAATATTGGTATTTTATTAGACATCATGTCTAACATGTTAAAAGAAAAACTTCAGCTGAATTAAATTTAAAGGAGTTTGAGCAATGAAGGATTTGCAAATTGGGCAGCCCCCAGAATCACAGCAGATTCAGAGAGACTCCAGGGGTGCCTCATGGTCAGAACAAATTTATAAACGAAAAAGGAAAGTGATGTACAGAAATCAGAAGTGAGGTAAAGAAACAACTGGATTGGTTACAGCTCAGCGTTTGCCTTATTTGAAGACAGCTTGAACACTTATCAGTCTATGAGTGGTTGAAGTATGGCTGCTGGGATTGGCCAAGACTCAGTGATTGTTACAGGCGCATACTCCTAAGTTAGGTTTTCAATCTTTTTATCTATTAAGTTAGGTTGCAGTTCATCCACAAGGACTCAAACATAGAAGTGTGGAGTCCTTCTCAGGCCATATTTAGTTTGCTTTAGCAGACTTAATGCATATTGTGTCACCCTGGAGTTGTACTGCTCAGAGATCCATTGCAGAGAGAATTTGCTGAAGAATACAATCAGCTGACGCTCACCAGCTGTAGCACCTTTGGGATCTGTCACAGCATTTCAACTCAGGGCACACTCATTCTAGGCAGCTCTCAGCCAATGACTGAGCATAGCTTGGAGCTTGGGCCTGGCCATTTTTTCCCAACACAAAAGTCCTCTATAGGTAATCTTTGCATTGCAGCTGTCTATTGGATAGGTCAAGACTTTCTCAGGGCTGCCCCAGAGCCCAAAACTCTGCCTATCTAATTTTCAGTTCTTCCCTCACTCATCTCACAAGTGCCAGACATTTATCACAGACTAAAGACTTTTCCTGACTTCTCTCTCTCTACCCTCTATCTTTCAAAGGTCTTATCCCCAATACATTTCTTGCCCTTCTGATTCTATCTTGGTGTCTGCTTCCCAGAGGACACGAATTGGCATACGCATATGAAAATATATTCACTTAAAATACTTTTAAATTTACTAACATCAAACACATAATCTTCACTTTTTTTTTTTTTTTTTGACGGAGTCTTGCTCTTGTTGCTCAGGTTGGAGTGCAATGACACCATCTCGGCTCACTGCAAACTCTGCCTCCAGGGTTCAAGTGATTCTCCTGCCTCGGCCTCCCAAGTAGCTGGGATTACACCCAGCTAATTTTGTAGTTTTAGTAGAGACAGGGTTTCACCATGTTGGTCAGGCTGGTCTCAAACTCCTGACCTCAAGTGATCCACCCACCTCGGCCTCCCAAAGTGCTGAGATTACAGGTATGAGCTACTGGACCCAGACCTACTCCTCTATTTTTTATTTTCTTGTCTGGCCCTTGCAAATAATGCAATTTATACTGCCGAAGTGATACATTTGTTCCCTTTTCACCACATAATTTATTAAAAGGATGCTACTTGTAAGCATTTGCAATTTAAAAGATAATTTCCCAAATAATTCATTCCCTCTTAGCATTAGTCTGTAGTCCTTTTCTTGACAAAGATGCCCAAAGCATCATTTTTTGTCATAACAGCAATAAAGCCAAGATATTCAATTAGCAAAAAGCTTCTTCCTATTTGAGACAATAGCCCAATTTGTTGAAATAAGTGCTTGCTGTAAATTCAAAATGTTTATTTTTTTAATATTGAAGAAATTTACAAAGATGTCTTTTTATTCGTTGGTCTTGAATTCCACATTCAGTCAAATATTGAAGATTCAACTCAAAAGCAGAATATGAAAATTAGCAGCAATTAAACTGATTTGGCGAACATTTAGCAGGACTGCTTACCAAAGCCACCACTTAAAATAGAAATTTCCAGCTCTTATCAGAAACTAAAAACTTTCAGACATTGAGGCATCCCTGTGAGATCTATCTGCCTGCCGTGTTTATTATAACTAAAGCACACATCTGCCAGAAAATGGCCTCGTGGACCTTTAAAAGTATGAGAAAGCGAAAGTGATATCATCCTTTGAGTTTTACCCTACCAAAAACTCAGAGATTAGTTTTACTTGTTTTTCTGACTGTTGAAAATAGGCTGGTTGCAACATAGGTGTCAGATTGCTTCTCCCTATGTCAACTTCAAGTTCAAATTTAGGAAGTCATTCTCCCATCAGAACATGTTGTACAAATTAACAATAGGTTTCTAAGCCATAAACATATTTTAATAGATCTAAAATTTTCCTAGGTTATTATTTTTCCCATCTCATTATAAATGCTTTGTAGAAAGTAATTGCTACTCCTATAATTCACTGAGGGTAAAATAACTTACCAAAATTGAGATTTGTAAGAGAATTTCCCAAGAACAACATAGTATTCTTGGATTTCAATGTTTTGAATACTCCTAGCAATAGATGGGTCTTTTCAGTAAAATACTGAAGGGAAGCAGTTGTTGATTTCCTATTATGATTATCATATTAAATTAAGCAAGAACTAAGAAGGCCTAGCAAGACGTAGCAAGGCCTAGCAAGACCCTAAAGGAATTGGAGAAGGGGCAGATGAGTTTTTACAAGTGGAAAAGTATGAAGCATGAAACATTGCTTAGAGAATGGACAAGTCAGAAGAGTGAGTACTGTCACAGTAGTAGGAAGGCTTAGGGGTAAAGGATGGTTTTGGAAGCATCAGGGAATTCATTGGGGAACTTAGGGCAAAGTGCAGTGTTTATTTTTTTTTTGTTTTGTTTTTTATTTTATTTTTTTTTTTGAGACAGAGTTTTGCCCTTGTTGCCCAGGCTGGAGTGCAGTGGTGTGATGTCAGCTCACTGCAAGCTCCACCTCCTGGGTTCACGCTATTCTCCCACCTCAGCCTCCCAAGTAGCTGGGACTACAGGCACCCGCCACCATGCCCGGCTAATTTTTTTGTATTTTTAGTAGAGATGGGGTTTCACTGTGCTAGCCAGGATGGTCTCAATATCCTGACCTCGTGATCCGCCCGCCTCGGCCTCCCAAAGTGCTGGGATTACAGGCATGAGCCACCACGCCCAGCCTAAATACAAGTTTTTTAAAAAGATGAATGAAGAAAGGCATATCCATGCTGAGGAGTCATTAATAGCTAGTAAATCAGTTTGTTCTTCAGATCTGAAAGAACTTTAATTAAGTACTTTCCATTTATTGGATTTTCTCTAGATTATAAGCATTATAATTTATAAAGAAATTAAGAATTTTAAATAGAAATATTTCATATAAACAAAATAACCAAAATAATTGTATATGAATGAGTCCCAAGAAATCTTCAAATACAAAACGTAACGTATGATCAAAGTTGCTTCTCTTTTACAAAATGTCCGAAATTATTATAATGACTCGTTCTTCAAAGCCCAGTGTAGGTTCTACCCTTCCAAAAAAATCCCCTCCAAGGACTTCAATTCGAAGTTTTCTCCCTACTCTTTGGAAACTGAAACGACTTCTCCTTGTACCTTAAAGTTTAATAGAATGTTAGGAACTTTTTTTTTTCTTTCTGAAATGGAGTCTCGCTCTGTTGCCTAGGCTATAGTGCAATGGAGCAATCTTGGATCACTGCAACCTCCGCCTCCCGGCTTCAAGTAATTCTCCTGCCTCAGCCTCCCAAGTAGCTGGGATTACAGGTGCCCGCCACCATGCCCAGCTAATTTTTGTATTTTTAGTTCACTGGGTTGACCCGGCTGGTCTCAAACTCCTGACCTCAGGTGATCCACCCGCCTCGGCCTCCCAAAGTGGTGCCGGGATTACAGGTGTGAGTCACCATGCCCGGCCCATTAGGCACATTTTAATTGGATTTACTTTATGTCAGGGATACTGTGCTAAGAATTATGTAAAATGATCATCGGCCTGGCCCAGTGGCTCACGCCTGTAATCCCAGCACTTTGGGAGGCCAACGCAGGCAGATCACCTGAGGTCAGGAGTTTGAGACCAGCCTGGCCAACATGGTGAAACCCTGTGTCTACTAAAAATACAAAAAATTACCCAGGCATAGTGGTGGGCGCCTGTAATCCCAGCTATTCGGGAGGCTGAGACAGGAGAATCGCTTGAACCTGGGAGGTGGAGGTTGCAGTGAGCTGAGATCGGGCCATTGCACTCCAGCCTGGACAACAAGAGCAAAACTCTGTCTCAAAAAAAAAAAAAAAAAAAAAGAAGAAGAAGGAAAAAAAAGTCATCACACCTACTTCATAAGGATGGATTTAATGATCTTTCCCTTTTTAGAAGGGAACTGAAGTACAGGGAGTTGAATTAACCACACAGTGAGAGCCAGTAGTGAAGTCAGAGCTTGAAACAAAGCAGTGTGAAGTCAAAGTCTAATTGCTTAACCACGATGCTATAGAAATATTAACACTGGGGGGCTGAAAGAAAAAAATAAATGATGCTTTGCTCTATCCTGACTAAAACTTAGGTTACTCAAACTAGAGACGTTTAAAGAATCACATCTTTTAATAATGGATACAGATGCCAATAAAATGTTCTGTAAATCAGTGTACAATTATTTTATAGAATTTTATTGGAGAGAATACATAAAACTAGGCCTAAATAAGCCTTTTGAAAGCTTGTATTTATTAATATTATTGCAGGCTAAAAGTCAAATCCTGAACTGCATAGTTTTTTTTGTAAGAAAGCAATTGTAAGTGAGAGAAAAAGAACTTATTTTCAAACGCTGTAAAATTAAATGCCTAAACTGATTGTTTCCAGAATATTAGTGCAAATAAGTGAGTAGAAGGTGAAATTGCAATTCTGTGTATGTAGTTATACTATGGTTATTGGTAGAAAGGCTAAAAAAGCATGACCTATTATTTCATATTTCCAGAAGTTTGTTTCTGCAACACATTTTGATTATGGTCTATTTTTATAGGAGCCCCAGGGAATCACGACGAGGAAATATGTCTCTAAGGACACATATCAGAGTAAGTTTTTTAAAAGTCAACAAGTACTTACTGAATCTTTTGTGAGCCAATCACTGTACTGGGTGCTTTGGGCATTGCAAAAGAGCCTAAAATCTTATTTTGTATTTTTTTTTTAAATGCAGGCCAGGCCTGGAGCGGTGGCTCACACCTGTAATCCCAGCACTTTGGGAGGCCGAGGCGGGTGGATCATGAGGTCAGGAGATCGAGACCATTCTGGCTAACACAGTGAAACCCCATCTCTACTAAAAATACAAAAAATTAGCCGGGCGTGGTGGCACACGCCTGTTGTCCCAGCTACTAGGGAGGCTGAGGCAGAATAATTGTTTGAACCTGGGAGGTGGAGGTTGCAGTGAGCCAAGATTACGTCATTGCACTCCAGCCTGGGCGACAGAGCGAGACTCCATCTCAAAAAAAAAAAAAAGAAAAAAGAAAAAAAAAAATGCAGGCCAGAGCCAGGCAAGGTGGCTCACACTTATAATCCCAGTACTTTGGGAGGCCAAGGTGGGAGGATTGCTAGAGGCCAGGAGTTGGAAACCAGTCTGACCCCATCTCTACAAAGCCCTACCCCATCTCTACAAAGCCAGACCCCACCTCTACAAAAAATTTTTTAAATTAGCCAAGCCTGATGGCACATTCCTATAGTTCTAGCTACTTAGGAGACTGAGGCAGGAAGATGGCTTGAGCCCAGGAATTCAAGGCTGCAGTGAACTATGACTGTGCAACTGTACTCCAGCCTAGGCAAGACCCTGTCTCTAAAAAAGTAAGTAAAAAATAAAAATACAACAAAATTAAAATTTTAAAATGCAGAAGCTTAATCATTCTACAAATTCAAGTTCCTCTTTCCATCAGGTGCCTACCGTGTTTTGCATGCTTTCCCTAAATGTGTATTTTGTTACTGTATTTATTAATGTTGGCTCTTATGTATCCTTATGTGATGGTCCCTATAGGTCAGTGAAAAAAAAAGGGGGGCCAGAAATCAGGTCCTGTGATGGCTCAGAGTGCTATGATTCTAACTAGTATGAAAAATTTAAATATTTAGAAAAGCATGTGACTTTAAAACACATCAGATAACAAATACCACTAAATATATCATTCAAGAACCTTAAATGGCCTTGCCTACATACTATCTTTTCTTTTTTTTTTTTTTTTTTTTGAGACAGAGTCTCGATCTGTCACCCAGGCTGGAGTGCAGTGGCGCGATCTTGGCTCACTGTGACTGCCTCCTGGGTTCAAGCGATTCTCTTGTCTCAGCCTCCCGAGAGCTGGGACTACAGGCGCGCGCTACCACACCCAGCTAATTTTTGTATTTTTAGTAAAGACAGGGTTTCACCACGTTGGCCAGGATGGTCTTGGTCTCCTGACCTCGTGATCCACGCACTTCGGCCTCCCAAAGTGCTGGGATTACAGG
Organism: Symphalangus syndactylus; assembly: GCF_028878055.3. Classification (NCBI taxonomy): domain Eukaryota; kingdom Metazoa; phylum Chordata; class Mammalia; order Primates; family Hylobatidae; genus Symphalangus; species Symphalangus syndactylus. The sequence continues at coordinate 23,085,280 of NC_072428.2, forward strand.
CGTGAGCCACCACATCCGGCCCCTGCATACTGTCTTTAAGTCCTCAAAAATACTTAAAAAAAAACATACACACGAAAGTTAATTGCACAACCTTGTGTTTGATAGAAAACGTTGTACGGTTTTAAAATTCTTTCTTCCTCTTTTCTTCCTTTTCCTCTTTCTTTACATTATAATGTCTAGTCAGTAAATCGAAGGCAACTTAAATTCTAATGTGACATTAATGCAAAGCTCAGCATGAGACTTTTCTCCCAAACAATTATTAAACGCTTGCAGACTCATTAAGAATAATGAGAAAAGTTCAGGCCTTTATTTAATCTTAGTATGTGTAATAGAAACCCTTCCCTATACCGTACTTATGCATTTCTGTTTCTTTGTTAAATATTTACCCATTGCTTTATGCCTCTGATTATATGAACACAATACAAAAAATCCAGTTCTATTGAATCATGACCTTAAAATTCCCAAACACCTGTGAAGGAAAGATTACAGAAAGTAAACAAATAAAAGAAAAAACAAATTGGTAGCTAAGCTTAGCTGTAAAATGGTAGGTCGACTCTTTTAAATGACAGAAGTAATATTGCAATAGATAGCTGTACAGTAGGAGTTAATATATAAGATGACCCATTAAAGCCTTTTAAGGCCAGACACAGTGGCTCATGCCTGTGATTCCAGCAGTTTGAGAGGCCAAGGCGGGAGGATCACTTGAGCACAGGAATTCGAGACCAGCTTAGGCAACATAGCGAGACCCCCATCTCTATTTTTTTTTCTTTTAAAACCAAGAATCTGGTTGTCTCAGGGTGTCAGAAGTATTGTTTACGACTAGCAGCTCTTTAAAGTTTAGTTATTTCAAGTTAGATCCTTTCTTTTTAGAGGTACAATTTGACTTTATTTTTCCCCAAAAGTTTCGAACAGTATAAAAGTTTTCTGTTTTTCTTTTTAAGATGGAGTCTTACTCTTGTCACCCAGGCTAGAGTACAATGGCGTGATTTCGACTCACTGCAACCTCCGCCTCCTGGGTTCAAGTGATTCTCCTGCCTCAGCCTCCTGAGTAGCTGGGATTACAGGTGCCCACCATCACAATCAGCTAATTTTTGTATTTTTAGTAGAGATGGAGTTTCACCATGTTGGCCAGGCTGGTCTCGAACTCCTGACCTCAGATGATCCACCCTCTTCAGCCTCCCAAAGTGCTGGGATTACAGGCGTGAGCCACTGTGCCCAGCTGGTACAGAAGTTTATAATCTCTTAAGTTCACTCCTCACTCCTACTCCAGTTCCTAATTCCCTCCTCCTCAAAATTACCCACAAGATTTATTCTAGTTTTCTTCTTCCTATATTTTTTCCTTTCCTTTATTTATTTTCTTTCCTTATGTCTGTTTTAGAGACAGGGTCTCACTCTGTTGCCCAGGCTGGAGTGCAGTGGTGTGATCATGGTTTACTGCAGCCTCAAACTCCTCCTGCTTCAGCATCTAAAGTAGCTGGGACTACAGGTGCATGCCATCACACCTAGCTAATTTTTCTATTTTTGTAGAGACAGAGAGTCTCACTATGTTGCCCAGGCTGGTCTTGAACTCCTGGGCTCAAATGATCCTCCCATGTCAGCCTCCTAAATTGCTGGGATTATAGCCATGAGCCACCTCAGCCAGCCTTCTTAAATATCTTTGAATAGCTAACCTAGGCCAGGGCAGTGGAGACAGGGTCAGATTAAATTATTGATTACCCCTCATTGATTACCCCCTGGTGCAATAAAAGGGCTGAAATCAGACATAAAACTAAAACATTTGAGTCAGAGAGTAATGATGTAAAAAGGAAAACATGGGTTTTTAAAAAATGGTTTTTCAAATCAATTTTCAGTACAAGTAACAAAAAAATTGTTTAAGAGCATTCACCATACCTAGCAGCAAGCAAGTCTGAACTGAAGCTAAAACTTAAGTGAAACTTAAGTTTTAAGTTTCGTGGTGGCTCACACCTGAAATCCCAGCACTTTGGGAGGCCGAGGCGGGTGGGTCACGAGGTCAGGAGTTCGAGACCGTCCTGGCCAATATGGTGAAACCCCGTCTCTACTAAAAATACAAAAATTAGCCGGGTGTGGTGGCACTTGCCTGTAGTCCCAGCTACTCAGGAGGCTAAGGCAGAAGAATTGCTTGAACCCAGGAGGCAGAAGTTGCAGTGAACCTAGATGGTGCTACTGCACTCCAGCCTGGGTGACAGAGCGAGACTGCATCAAAAAAAAGAAACTTAAGGACCAAGTAGGCTATGAAAATGAGCTGAGGCTGTGTAGCCTAGCTAAGAACATCTATGGGTACAGTTTCATTAAAACGGACTTAGGAAATCTATTTTGTCAGTGACTCCAGTTTGATGTATTTGATTTTACTCATTATTTTCTTTTTTCTTATGAAAAGATCCAACCCTTGGCATTGTAAATTGGTGCAAATTTTTCCACAAGTTGGCATTATGTATTGAGAATTACGAAAATATTTATGCCCTTTGACCCAGTAATCCTGCTCTTGGCAGTATATCTTTGGAGGAAAAAACTTGTTAAATGCGTGAGATTGCAGCCTTAGCTGTAACAGTGATAGGTTACAAAACAGTCTAAATGAGCAACAATAGCAAAAGCTACAAGTAAATATAGATTATTTTGCAATTAGTAAAAATTAAAATTATGGAAACTATGTAGTAACTTGGAAAATAGCTTATGGGATAATGTCACTTGAAGTAACCAGGACACACATGTATACATATTTCACGATTCAACTATTTTAAATTGTGTTTTCAAAATGAGGAGACAAAAGGAGAATGCATGGAAAAATAAAGAATATGGTTAGGTGGTACACTTACGAGGCTTCTATTTATTTCTAAAATTCACTTTAATGTTCTACTATTACTGTTTTTGCTGTAAGTAAAAATGTAGGTAGAGTAGTGGAAAATCCAACTTTGTTTCAGCTGAGTTAAAGGGATGGGAAGATTTATTCATTTCTAGAACAGGTTAAATTGTGAGTCAGAGTGCCTTCAGAGGTGTGTGATATAAATTATCATCATTGCCGGGCACGGTGGCTCACACCTGTAATCCCAGCACTTTGGAAGGCTGAGGCAGGTGGATCACTTGAGATCAGGAGTTCGAGACCAGCCTGGCCAACATGGTGAAACCCTGTCTCTACTAAAAATACAAAAATTAGCCAGGCGTGGTGGCAGGTGCCTGTAACCTGTAATCCCAGCTACTCAGGAGGCTGGGGCAAGAGAATCACTTGAACCTGGGAGGTGGAGGTTGCAGTGAGCAGAGATCATGCCACTGAACTCCAGCCTGGCTCACAGAGTAAAACTCCATCTCAGAAAAAAAAGAAAATCATCATCATCATCATCACCATAATTACCGTCATCTTCATCATCATCAAAATCACCATCATCATCACTGCAGTTCACATTATTGAGCATTTACCATTTTCCATGTATTGAATGAAGTGCTTTTTCATGAAATTTATTTTGTTTATTTATTTATTTTGAGACGAAACCTTGCTCTGTCACCCAGGCTGGAGTGCAATGGCATGATCTCGGCTCACAGCAACCTCCGCCTCCCGGGTTCAAGCAATTCTCCCACCTCAGCCTCCCGAGTAGCTGGGACTACAAGCATGCACCACCACGTCTGGCTAATTTTTTGTATTTTTAGAAGAGATGGGTTTCACCACGCTGGCCAGGCTGGTCTCAAACTCCTGACCTCAGGTGATCTGCCTGCCTTGGCCTCCCAAACTGCTGGGATTACAAGCATGAGCCACCGCTCTCGGCCTTTTTCATGAAATTTATGTTCTTAGTTAGGACCTATTATAAAACCATAGAATCATATAGCCAACCACCTAGTTGACATCTCTTCTTGAACAGGCATCTCAAACTTAACATGTCCAAAACGGAACTTCTGATATTCCTTCCAAAACCTCCTCTGCCCACAGTCTTGTTCTTCTTAGTTAATGCCAACTCCGTCCTTTCAATTGCTCAGGACAGCCAAAAACAAAAAATAAAAAATAATCAATTGCTCAGGCCAGAAACCCTTAGAGTTGTACAATGGAGACCATCAGGACATTTCTTCAATTCTACTTCAAAATATGTCCAAATTTTGAACACTTTTCACCATCTTCATTGCTAGCACCCTTGTCTAAATCATCTTGTGTTGCTCAAATGACTACAGTAGCCACCTAACTAATCTCTCTGCTTCCATTCTTTCCCCTCCTTCAGTTTATCCTCAACACATGGAAAACATCCAGAGGGGTCTATTTTATTTTATTTTATTTTATTTATTTTATTTTATTTTAATTGGGACGGAGTCTTGCTCTGTCGCCCAGGCTGGAAAGCAGTGTCACAATCTCGGTTCACTGCAACCTCTGCCTCCCAGGTTCAAGCGATTCTCCCGCCTCAGCTTCCTGAGTAGCCGGGATTACAGGGCCCTGCCACCACACCTGGCTAATTTTTGTATTTTTAGTAGAGACTTAGTTTCAGTATGTTGGCCAGGCTGATCTCAAACTGTTGACCTCAAGTGATCCACCCACCTCGGCCTCCCGAAGTGCTAGGATTACAGGTGTGAGCCACCACGCCTGGCCAGAGGGGTCCTTTTAAAAGCTAAATCAGGGCCAGGCACGGATCACTTGAGGTCAGGAGTTGGAGACCAGCCTGGCCAACCTGGTTGAACCCTGTTTCTACTAAAAATACAAAAATTAGCTGGGCATGGTGGCGTGCACCTGTAATCCCAGCTGCTAGGGAGGCTGAGGCAAGAGAATCGCTTGGACCCAGGAAGTGGAGGTTGCAGTGAGCCAAGATTGCACCACTGCATTACAGCCTGGGCAGCAGAGCAAGACTCTGTCTCAAAAAAAAAAGCTAAGTCAGATCATGATCATGTCTCCTCTACTCAAAACCCTCCAGGGATTCCCCATACTCAGAATAAAAGCCAAAGTCCTAACAATGGCCAACAAAATCACTACCTCACCTGTGCCCCCTTTACTTCTCTGACCTCACCTCCTACTGCTCTCTCTCTCAATCACTTCACCCAACCACATCAACTTCTTTACTGTTCCATAAAAAATGTCAGTCATTCTCTTGCCTCAGGAACATTCTTCACTCATATGTCCACATTGTTCACTCCCTCACATCCTTCAAGTATTTGTTCGCATGTCACCTTCTCAATAATGCTACCCTGACCATCTGGTAATTCTGCAGCTGCCCTCACCCTCCCAATACATCAGATCTCTCTTACTCTACTTTTTCCATGATAATCATCTTCTGTCATACTGCCTAATTTATTAAGTCTGTTGTAGATTGTTTATATCCCTCTGTTAAAATGTAAGCTCCATGAGGGCAGAGATAATTGGATTTTTTTTTCAGTGCCTGCTGAAGAAACTTAACTACATTGTTACCATTTGGCAAAGGTAGGACTGTTCTAGAAGGCATATGCCAGAGCCATTATGCTATACTACTATAGCTACTCCAGCCCAGGCCACTGGGAGGAAGAGTAAAGCTAGGGCAGATACAATAAGCATGAACTATAGACATTAATCCTCCCTGCCCAGAATGTGGCCTCCTGGAGCCCCAGTAATTTACCCCCCGTGCTGTGTTCTTCAGAAGTCCAAACCCAGTTGATCTTAAAAAATGGAAACAGGATATGATGAAGTAAGAGAGCATGAAACAGTAAGTCACTGGAACTTTGGTTGTTTCCAGGCCACAGACTTTCTTGACTGGGACTACAGTTCTATCTTCCTCTTCAGTCAGGAGGTCTGAAGACATTGGAATACCAACAGCAATTCATTATGACTAATTCCATGATTTCAATAATTTGTCCTCACCAAAACTCTTGTAGAAATGTGATTCCCCAAATGACAGTGTTAGGAGGGGGGTGAGGCGAAGGTTGCAGTGAGCTGAGATTGCACCATTGCACTCCAGCCTGGGCAACAAAGCGAGACTCTGTCTCAAAAAAAAAAAAGAAGAAAAGAAAAGAAAAGTTATTGCCTAAAAAAATCTAATCTCTCTTGCTAAAGCCATTCAATTGATTTCTTCAGTTTAAAAAAAATCTTTATTGTCTAAAATGTTTTCATCTTGATTTATTTATAAAAATATATTTTGTTGGGAGCAGTAGCTCACGCCTGTAATCCCAACACCTTTGGGTGGCCAGGGTGGGTGGATCGCTTGAGCTTAGGAGTTCAAGACCAGCCTGGGCAACATGGTGAGACTTCATCTCTACAAAAAATACAGAAAAATTCGCCAGGTGTGGTGGCACATGCCTGTAGTCCCAGCTACCTGGGAGGCTGAGGTGGGAGGATCACTTGAGCCTGGGAGGTCAAAGCTGCAGTGCGCTGTGATCACACCATCACACACCAGCCTGGGTAATGGAGTGAGACCCTGTCTCAAATAAATAAATAAAAAATATCTTTTGACAACAATTATATACACACATTCTTACTGTAAAAATGCAAATGCAAAGAACAGAAAAAAAATATAGAGCAAATTATAAAAATTCCTCTTCATCTACCTTCAAATCCCTCTTTCGTTTCCAGAGAATAACCTTTCTCAAGGGTTTGGTGTGAATTCTATATATACGCATATATATGCATATAAATATCCAAAATTTTTTCTTTTGTAATAAATGTCTTTCCTTTACTGTGCCTTAAAGATTCTCTGCAGGTTAATACATAGAAATCTTATAGATTCATTTGTAACTACAACAAACTATTCTGTGGTATGGATTACCATAATTTATCTATTGACAGACATTTAAATTATTTTTATTTTTATTTATTTATTTTTTGAGACAGAGTCTTGCTCTGTCACCCAGGCTGGAGTGCAGTGGCACAATCTCAGCACACTGCAACCTCCGCCTCCTGGGTTCAAGCGATTCTCCTGCCTCAGCCTCCTGAGTAGGTGGGATTACAGGCATGTGCCACCACACCTAGTTAAATTTTGTGGTTTTACTAGAGACGGGGTTTCACCATGTTGCCCAAGGTGGTCTCGAACTCCTGACTTCAATCATCTGCCCTCCTTAGCCTCCTAAAGTGCTGGGATTACAGGCGTGAGCCACCCAGCCTATTCTTATTTTAAACTTTTCTTATTTACTTATTTATTTTGGGGACAGAGATTCGTTCTGTCACCCAGGCTGGAGTGCAGTGGCATGATCACGGCTCACTGTAGCCTCGACCTTCCTGGTTCAATAAATCCTTCCACTTCAGCCTCCTGAGTAGCTGGGACCACAGGCATACAACACCACATTCAGCTTATTTTTGTATGTTTTGTAGAGATGGGGTTTCATCATGTTGCCCAGGCTCGTCTTGAACTCCTGGGTTCAAGTGATCCTCTCGCCTCAGCCTCCAAAAGTGCTGGAATAGGCCAGGCATGGTGGCTTACGCCTGTAATCCCAGCACTTTGGGAGGCCGAGGCAGGCAGATCACAAGGTCAGGAGATCGAGACCATCCTGGCTAATACGGTGAAACCCTGTCTCTACTAAAAATACAAAAAAATTAGCCGGGTGTGGTGGTGGGCGCCTGTAGTCCCAGCTACTTGGGAGGCTGAGGCAGGAGAATGGCGTGAACCCGAGAGGAGGAGCTTGCGGTGAGCCGAGATCACGCCACTGCACTCCAGCCTGGGCAACAGAGCAAGACTCCGTCTCAAGAAAAAAAAAAAAAAAGTGCTGGAATTACACAGGCATGAGTCTCTGTGCCCGGCCTATTTTTAAATTTTCAAAAAAAATTAATTTTTAATTGTGATAAAAATACACGTAACATAAAATTTACCATCTTAGCCTTTTTTTTTTTTTTTAAGACAGTGTCTCATTCTTCTGCCCTGTCTGAAGTGCAGGGGTGCAATCCAGAGTGCAGTCTGGAGTGCAGGGCACTGCAGCCTTGAATTCCTAGGTTCAAGAAATCCTCCCACCTCAGCCTCCCAAATAGGTGGGACTACAGGCACAAGCAACCACGCCCAGCTAATTTTTGTAATTTTTGTAGAGTGGAGGGGTCTCCCTATGTTGCCCAGGCTGATCTCGGATTCTTGGGCTCAAATGATCTTCCGACCTTGGCCTTCCAAAGTGTTGGGATTACAGGCATGAGCCACAGTGTCTGACCCTCATCTTAGCCGTTCTTAAGTGGATTGTTCAATAAATGTTAAACACGTTCCCAGTGTTGTGCAACTGATATCCAGAACTCTTTTCATCTTGCAAAACTGAAACTCTATCTCCATTAAACAATAACTCTCTGTTCTCCCCTCCACTCAAGCATTGGCAACCACCATTCTATTTTCTGTCTCTACGAATCTGATTAGGTACTTCCTATAAGTGGAATCAGGCAATATTTGTCTTTTTGTGACTGGCTTATTTCACTTAGCATAATGTCCTCAATGTTCATCAATGTCATAGCATGTGTCAGAATTTCCTTCCCTTTTAAGGCTGAAGAGTATTCCGTTGTGTATGTATATCACATTTTGTTTATCCATTCATCCATTGATGGACACTTAGGTTGCTTCCACCATTTGACTATTGCAAATAATTATGCTAAGACATGGGTGTACAAATATCTCTTTGAGACCTTGCTTTCAATTCTTTTGAGTATATACCAAGAAGTGGGATTGCTAGATCATATATATATATAGTTCTATTTTTAATTTTTTGGGGAACCACCATACTGATTTCCATAGCCGTTGCACCATTTCACAATACCACCAGCAATTTCTCCACATCCTCATCAGCACTTCCTACTTAAAAAAAAAAAAAAAACATAGCCATTCCTATAGGTTTGAGGTACTATCTCATTATGATTTTGATATGCATTTTTCTAATGTTTAGTGATGTGTATGTTTTCATGTGCTTGCTATTTGCATATTTTTGGAGAAATATCTATTCAAGTATATTTCTTTTGGGGGGAGGGTGTGGGGACAGAGTCTTGCTCTGTCACCCAGGCTTGAGTGCAATGGCCTGATCATGGCACACTGCAGCCTCAACCTTCTGGGCACAAGCTATGCTCCTGCTTCAGCCTCCCAAGTAGCTAGGACTACAGGTATGCATCACCATGCCTAGCTACCTGTATCCATTTTTTAAATTGTTTTGTTGTTGTTGTTGAATTGTAGGATTTCTTTATATATTATGGATATTAACTCCCTATCAGATTATATGATTTGCAAATATTTTTTCCCATTTCATAGGCTGCCTTTACTCTCTTATGTCCTTTGATCCACAGAAGTTTACATTTCTGATGTAGTCCAATCTATTCATTTTCACCTATGTTGCCTATGCTTTTGGTGTCAAATCCAACAAATCATTGCTAAGTCTAATGTCATGACACTTTTGTCTTACATTTTCCTTTATAAGTTTTACAGTTTTAGCTCTTATATTTAGGTCTTTGATCCATTTTGAGTTAATTTTGGTATATGATGTTAGGTAAGGGTCCAACTTCATTCTTTTGGTTGTAGATCTTCAGTTTTCCCAAAACCATTTGTTGAAGAGACTGCCCTTTCTCCATTGAGTGGTCTTGGTACTGTTGTCAAAAATAATTTGACCATATATGTGAAGGTTTTTTTCGGGGCTCTCTATTCTGTTCCATTGGTCTGTTCATCTTTGTGGCAGCACCACACTATTTTGATTACTATAGATTTGTAATGAGTTTGAAATTATAAAGTGTGATCTCCAACTTCTATGTTCTTTTTCAAGATTATTTTACTATTGGGGTGCTTAAATATTTCATATAAATTTTAGGGAGAATTTTTCTTTTTTTCTTTTTTGAGATGAAGTTTCACTCTTGTCACCCAGGCTGGAGTGCAGTGGCGTGATCTCGGCTCACTGCAACCTTCATCTCCCGGGTTCAAGCGATTCTCCTGCCTCAGCCTCCCAAGTAGCTGGGATTACAGGCACCCACCACCACGCCCAGCTAATTTTTTTTTTTTTTTAGTAGAGATGGGGTTTCACCATGTTGGCCAGGCTGGTCTTGAACTCTTGACCTCAGGTGATCCACCCACCTCAGCCTCCCAAAGTGCTGGGATTACAGGCGTAAGCCACTGCGCCCAGCCTGGAAGGATTTTTCTATTTCTGGAAAACAAAAAAATTATTGAGGTTTTGATACAGATTGCATTAAATCTGTAGATCGCTTCAGGTAGTACTGACACGTTAACAATATTATCTTCCAATTTACAAACATAAATGTCTTTCCATTTGTCTCTTTAAATTTCTTTCAGCAATGTTTTGAGTTACCATCATACTTCATACCTTATGGAATCTTTCCCCATATGATTAAATATTATTTGAAAATATTTTATGATTCTTAATAACCCATTCTGTGGATATGTGATAATTTAACCAGTACCACATTTTCCACACTTGCTTCCAGTTTTTCTCATAATAAATAAGGCTGTCATAAATAGATACATCTTTTTACTTATATATCGTCAATTCCCTAGAATAAATTAAGGAGTCAAGAGCATAAAAATATTAGTCAATGTTGCCAAATTACTCTCAGCAATGTAGCATCAACTTACAGTCTCACTGTGAATATAAGGATGCCGTTCTTCCTTCCTACTCAAGACTGCTGAGTGCACAGAGTACTCACGGCAGAGCTGCCCCTCCCGTACTAACATTACCCTGTATCTTCTCAAAATTATTTGCCAAATAAAATAGTGATCATTAGCATTCCCTTGTTTTAATTCGATTTTACTTAATAGTGAGGCAGAGATTCCCAGTTCAAAACTCAAAAGAGTGAGACTTTCATTTATTCATTCATCTTTTCATTCATTCAACTGACACTTATTGAGCCCTTGCTCAATGCCAGCACTATATTTGTTTCCAGTATGATACAATTATGAAATAAGGACAGACTCTGAGCCGGGCACGGTGGCTCATGCCTGTCATCCCAGCACTTTGGGAGGCTGAGGTGGGCAGATCACTTGAGGTCAAGAGTTTGAGACCAGCCTGGCCAATAAGGTGAAACCCCATCTGTACTAAAAATACAAAAATTAGCCAGGTGTGGTGGTGGGTACCTGTAATTCCAGCTATTTAGGAGGCTGAGGCACAAGAATCACTTGAATCTGGGAGGCAGAGGTTGCAGCAAGCTGAGATCATGCAGCTGCACTCTAGCTTGGGTGACAGAGTGAGACTCTGTCTCAAAAAAAAAAAAAGAGACAGACTCTGCCACAGGGTACATACAAAGGCACCCTACAGTGAGTGACAAAGCAAAGCATCTTTTGAGAATGCACATGTTTGGGGTGGGGATGGAGGACTTGGGGAAAATTAGTGGATTATTACCATAAAAACCTAATAACCATATAGAAGATATCTTCAGCCAATGCGGTTCCAGGTTTTACCCCTAAGACATGTATAGCTCTGATGGTCTGAGGGTAAGATGGAGGTGGGAAGGAGAAGGAGGTAGAATAGGCTACAGAACATCCAAGAGCTAGGAATCTAAATCAGGGTTTATCCTAAACATTCATGAACATCTTCTATTCTACGCCGCCATATTTGTCATGAAATGAAGATATTTTAAATCACTCACCATTCAGAAAAATTGAGAGTCCCAGAAGATACCCCCGATTACTTTTCCATGACACCACTGCCTATTTCGAGGGATATGACTGTTAAGTGGCTGGCTGACTCCAGTTTGAGAAGCATGAGGCCAGTATCAGGCCACCAGAGCTGAAATTCACCTAAGGAACTGGTAAAGAATGGTGCCCCTTTTAAGTTTTCATACAAGTCAACAGTTGGAGCAGGAATTCACTCGGAAAGGAAAGAGAAGCTGAGCATGCTAGCTTAGTTGGGATATGGAAGGGAGGGGCACTGTTAAGTAAGAGGTGACACAGCCTTCCAGGCCAGCCCCACGTGCCCATGTCAGGCTCTCCTGGAATAAAAACCAAATCAAATAAAGCAGCTGCTGTCTTCTTTGAAGCCCTGCAGGAAACTGGAAGTGAGGCTGCCCTGCTTTCCTGAAGAGCAGTCGTGACCATGGAAATGAGGCAGGGAGGGCGGATGGCTGGGGCAGAGGAGAGGCAAACACCACCAGCAAGGTGGCTCAGCAGTTCCTGGAACCAGAACACAGACATTTCCAGGAGATGGAGGGAAAGGTGGGGGTTGAAGTTCCAGCAATTTCACTGCTGGGCCCTGAGCCAGAGACCCATAGTTTCCCAATGCACTCCCAGCTAAGGGATACAGTGAGCTGGGTGAGGTAAGGCAAAGAGCTGGAGCTGTTCACATCAGTCACTTACTCACTGTGTGACCTGGGACAAATGACTTAATCTCTCTGATCTTGTTTCCTCATTTGTAAAATGGTGATAAACAGTGTAAAACAATTATTGTACAGACTTAAATAATTTCTGGGAAGTTTTGAGTGCACTTGCCCTGATATAATAAAAGCATACATAACAATAACATTTTCATTAAAACTGTGGTTCTCAGCCGGGAGTGGTGGCTCATGCCTGTAATCCCAGCACTTTGGGAGGCTAAGGTGGATGGATCACCTGAGGTCAGGAGTTCGAGACCAGCCTGGCCAATATGGTGAAATCCCGTCTCTACTAAAAATACAAAAATTAGCCAGGAGTGGTGGTAGGCGCCTGTAGTCCAGCTACTAGGGAGGCTGAGGCAGGAGAATCGCTTGAACTTGGGAGGCAGAGGTTGAAGTGAGGTGAGATTGTCCCACTGCACTCCAACCTGGGTGACAGAATGAAACTCTGTCTCAAAAACAAAACAAAACAATAACATTTTCATTAAAACTGTGGTTCTCAACCCAGGTAAAACCTGTCAAGAGGCATTTTAGATTCTGTAGGAGCACCTTTAGATGTCACAATGATTGGAAGTGCTGTTGGCATTTAATGGACAAAATCCGGGGATGCTGTTCACACCAAAGAATTATCCTGGGTCCCTCACAACATTTGACGTCTCTCCAAACATTCATATCAGTGAGAAACCTGAGCCTAGAACCTATCTCCATTTTTCACATAAATACAAAGTTTCCTCCCAATTTTAGTATACACTGGCTTTTCTAGAAGCAGACCTTTTAGGTAAAGTGAGGAAAGATTGTCTTTTGTTTGGTTTGTAATTTTACACACAGTTTTTTACCATTTCAGGAAAAAAAACCACTAACAGTCACAGTTCTCCTGGCATTCTAGTCATTAGCTCAACACATCTGTAGCAGTCTGCATTTATAGCTGCTACATGCACAATGATTCTAGGTATATGTGCAAACATATGGCTGCCTCATTGTTTTGAAATGTAGTCATGCCTGTGCATTGATGAGATATATATTTTATTATAAAATACTTTTATTTCTCTTTTATATTTAAGTTAGGACTATATATTAGTCAAGGTTCTCCAGAAAAACAGAAGCAATAGGGGATATATGAATATACAGATGGAGATGTATTACGGGAATTGTTTCACACAATTGTGGGAGCTGAGAGATCCCGTGGTCTGCCATCTGCAGCTGGAAAACCAGGAAAGCCAATGGTGTAATTCAGTCTGAGTTGGAAGGCCTGAGAAGGATGGGCTGGGAGTGGAGGGATGGCACAGTGGTATAAGATGGTAACATGGTGTAAGTCCTGGTATGAAGTCTGAGTCCAAAGGCTAGAGAACCAGGAACACCGGTGCTTAAGGGCAGGAGAAGATAAATGTTCTAACTCAAGGAGAGCAAATGTGCCCTTTCTCCATCTTTTTGTTCTATTTATGCCTCAACTGTTTGGGTAATTAATTCCAGAAATGTGTTTCCAGCTATCTGGGCATCCTTTAACCCAGTCGAGTTGACACATAAAATTAATGGCCAGGAACAGGGGCTCATGCCTGTAATCCCAACACTTTGAGAGGCTGAGGTAGGTGGATCACTTGAGCCTAGGAGTTTGAGACCAGACTGGGCAACATGGCAAAACCTTGTCTCTACCAAAAAAATACAGAAATTAGCTGGATGTGGTGGTGCATGTCTATAGTCCCAGCTACTTGAGTCCAGGAGATGGAGGTTGCAGTGAGCCAAAATTACACCATCGTACTCCAGCCTGGGCAACAGAGCCAGATCCTGTCTCAAAAAAAAAATTAAATAAATAGGCCAGCCACAGTGGCTCACGCCTGTAATCCCAGCACCTTGGGAAGCTGAGGTGGGCAGATCACATGGTCAGGAGCTCGAGACCAGGCTGGCCAATATGGTGAAACCCCGTCTCTACTAAAACTACAAAAATTAGCTGGGCGTGGTGGCACGTACCTCCCCAGCTACTCGGGAGGCTGAGGCAGGAAAATCACTTGAACCTGGGAGGCAGAGGTTGCAGTGAGCCGAGATCGTGCCACTACATTCCAGCCTGGACAACAAAGTGAGACTCTGTCTCAAAATATAATAAATAAATAACCAAATAAATAGATAAAATTAATCATCTTGTGACATTTGGGGTTGGATGATTTTTTAAAAATTAACCATCACAGGCCTTCATATTTTTGCATGTAAAAATGGGTTATTGTGTCAACTAATTTTATTTCGGGAAAATAAAAGAGATGTTATGAAGTTATTTGTATTTGTAAAAGAGGAATAATCCTATTAGAACTCTCTCCTTCAAGGGAAAACTGCCTTCCTGATAGCATAGTGATAATGACACTTGAGGCACAAATGAATAGTCCTTCATTTTACGTATTCATGTGTGCAGTTGCTTTGTGCACATACAGAATACCCATGAGATTCAAGGAAATCCTTATGTGGTATATATACCAGGCAAATCAGTGTTCCCTCTTCCATTTGCTAGTAAACGTTGTTGTTGTTGTGACAGGGTCAGGCTCTGTCGCCCAAGCTGGAGGGCAGTGGCATGATCTTGGCTCACTGCAACCTCTGCCTCCCAGGTTCAAGCGATTCTCCTGCCTCAGCCTTCCAAGTAGCTGGGATTACAGGTGTGTGCCACCATGTCTGGCTAATTTTTGTATTTTTAGTAGAGACGGGGTTTCACCATGTTGGCTAGGCTGGTCTCTAACTCTTGACCTCAAGTGATCTGCCCACCTTGGCCTCCCAAAGTGCTGGGATTACAGGCATGATGAGCCACCACACCAGGCCTGCCAGTCAATGTTTTGAGCTTGAATAATCAGATTCTCAGGAATCAGGGAATCCCAGTTTAATAGAAAGTCGAAGTAGAGATGAGACAAAGAAAGAGGAAGACTCCCCAGTTATCTAGACACCAGGCAAAAATAATAATAAAGTCAGTTAATATTAATGACTGGGTTACATGTCAAGGTTTTAATCTCACACACTAAATATTATATCATTTAATCTTTGCATCAACTCTATGAAACAGGTACTGTTATTATTGTTCCAATTTACATATGAGAAAACTCAAAGAGGGTGAGCAATATCCTTGATGTCACTCTGCTAGTAAATAGTAGAGACTCAGGTCTATCTGACTCCACAACCCAAGCTCATGACCTCTGCATTAGATGGAAAACAACAACTTTATTATTTATTTATTTATTTTGAGACAGAGTCTCACTCTGTTGCCCAGGCTGGAGTGCAGTGGTGAGATCTTGGCTCACTGCAACCTTTGCCTCCCGGATTCAAGCCATTCTCCTGCTTCAGCCTTTCAAATAGCTGGGATTACAGGTGCATGCCACCATACCCGGCTAATTTTTATATTTTTAGTAGACACCCGGTTTCACCATGTTGGGTAAACTGGTCTCAAACTCCTGGCCTCAAGTAATCTGTCCATCTTGGCCTCCCAAAATGCTGAGATTACAGGCGTGAGCCACCACGCCCAGCTGAGAACACCTTTAATTGGAGAAGAAAATGTTTATTCAGACCTAGAGAAATGTAGTGAAGAGAGTGCAGAAAAAAATGATCACTGAAATGGCATTCAGGAACCCAAGTCTCAGAACTAGTTTTTGCCACTGACTGCTGCATGACCTTGGATATGGAGAGGCAATGTCATGAAATGATTTAAAAGTATGAGCCTAGAAAACAGGCGTCTGAATTCAAAGCCCAGCTCTGTCGTCTACTTGTAAACTTAGGCCAGTTATTGAACATTCTGTGCCTTCGTTTCCTCATTTGTGACACAGGGGTTATAGAAAACTGCCATCCATATTGTCAGCATTCAATCATTATTAGCTATAGTGTTAGTTAGGGTTGGCTAATCCCTTACAACAAAAAGACCCCATGCCACCTGTCAGGTTATTTGGGATCAGACTCTGAAATGGAGATTTGCCTTTTATTCTGGAGGGGATGTCTCAGCATAACCCAGGCTACTTGGACTCCAGAACATGTTATGTAGCAGGACCCTGAATCTTTGTAGGGTTTACCTCCCACCCTCTGGAGGTCTGTGTCTTACCAAAGCCGAGTGTACTTGCCCCAGGCAGTTCAATTAACATGATATAATCAGTAAAATGGACTAATGTGGGTCGGGCATGGTGGCTCACGCCTATAATCCCAGCACTTTGGGAGGCCAAGGCTGGCAGATCACTTGAGGCCAGGAGTTCGAGAGAAGCCTGGCCAACACGGTGAAACCCCATCTCTACCAAAAATACAAAAATTAGCCAGGCATGGTGGTGGCGCACCTGTAATCCCAGCTACTCCAGAGGCTGAGGCAAGAGAATCACTCGAACCGGGAGGCGGAGGCTGCAGTGAGCTGAGATCACGCCACTGCACTCCAGCCTGGGCAACAGAGTGAGACTCTGTCTCTAAAAACGAAAAAGGACTAATGTGATATTCTGAAGAATGCCCACATGGCCTGGGCAAGACCCCTAAATGTATACAAATTTCTTCTAGTTCTTCTTTCGGATAGGTTTGGAAAAGAAATTATTCATCAGACCAATGGCTGCATACCATGTATCTGAGGCCATTAAATTTGCTGTAGCAAGGATATTATACCATGCACAGCAACTGCAGTTGAGACTACTACTTGTTTGCATTTGCTTTATCCTCCAGGACTCATCTGGCTTTTGAAGAGGTGAGACTGAACAATTAAGTGAAGATATGATCAGCATTGTATTGGAAGTACTGGCTAGTGCCATAAAACAAAAAAAGGAAACAAAAGGTATATAGATTCAGAAGGAAAAAATAAAACTCTGCAGATGACATGATCATCTATATAGAAAATCTCAAAGAATCTATCAAAAAGTTGCTGGAACTAAAAAGCAAATATAGCAAGTTTGCAGGATATAAGATTAATATATGAAAGTGAATTGATTTCCTATATGTACAAGCAGTGAAGAATTGGAATTTGAAATTTTAAAAACAAAATCACTTACAACAGCACCAAAATTTGAAATACTTAGGTATAAATCTAATAAAATATGTGCAAGGTCTATATGTAAAACACAACAAAACTCTGATGAAAGAAATCAAAGACAATCTAAATATATAGAAAGATATTCCATGTTCAGTGATTGGAAGACAATATTATTAGGAAATCAGTTCTTCCCAACCTCATTTATAGATTCAGTGCAATTCCAATCAAAATCCCAGCAAGTAGATATTGACAAAATGATTATTTTTTTCTTTTCTTTTCTTTTTTCTTTTTTTTTTGAGATGGAGTCTCACTCTGTTGCCCAGGCTGGAATACAATGGCAAAATATTGGCTCACTGCAACCTCCACCTCCTGGGTTCAAGCGATTCTCCTGCCTCAGCCTCCCAAATAGCTGGGATTACAGGTGAGTGCCACCACACCTGGCTAATTTTTGTATTTTTAGTAGAGATGGGATTTCACCATGTTGGCCAGGCTGGTGTTGAACTCCCAACCTCAGGTGATCCACCTGCCTCGGCCTCCCAAAGTGCTGGAATTACAGGTGTGAGCCATTGTGCCTGGCCAACAAAATGATTCTGAAGTTTGTATGGAAAAGCAAAAGACCTAAAATAGCCAACACAATACTGAAGAAGAACAAAGTTAGAAGACTCACACCATCTGATATCAAGACTTACTCTAGAGGTACAGTAATTAAGACAGCATGGCATGATCTCACTTGTATGTGGAATCTAAAAAAATGTTGAACCCATAGTAACAGAGAGTAGAATGAACGATACCAGGGGCTGGGGGATGGGAGCAAAGGGAAGAAATTAGTCAGAGTACAAACTTTTAGTTATAAGGTGAATGAGTTCTGGAGACTTAATGTTCAGCATGGTGATTATAGTGAATAACAATGTATTTGTATACTTGAAATTTGCTGAGAGAGTAGAACTCAAGTGTTCTCATACTGCAGACACATGCACACACACACACATACACACAATGGTAACTAAATGATATGATGGATATGTCAGCTTGATTGTGGTAATCATTTCACAATGTACACATATATCAAGACATCATATTGTACACCTTAAAAATATACAATTTTTATTTGTCAATCATACCTCAATAAAGTTAAGGGGAAAGACAGCATGGTAGTGACAAAAGAATACAAATATAGGGTCAGGCCTAGTAGCTCACACCTATAACCTCAGCACTTTGGGAGGTCGAAGTGAGAGGATCACTTGAGGCCAGAAGTTCAAGACCAGCCTGGGCAATGTAACAAGATTTCATCTCTACAGAAAATTTTAAATAAATTATCTGGGTATGGTGGCACACACCTGTAGTCCTAGCTACTTGGGAGGCTGAGGTGGGAGGATCACTTGAGCCCAGGAATTCGAGGCTACAGTGAGCTATGATTGCACCACTGCACACCACACTCCAGTCTGGGTGACAAAGCAAGACCCTGTCTCTCAAGAAAAGAAAGAAAAGAAAAGAAAAAAAAAAAAAAGGAGGGAGGGAGGAAGGAAGGAAGGAGGGAAGGAAGGAGGGAAGGAAGGAAGGAAGGAAGGAAGGAAGGAAGGAAGGAAGGAAGGAAGGACACATTGATCCATGGAAGAGTCTAGAGACCCCAGAAATAGGCCAACACAAATGTAGCCAACTGATCCTTGGCAAAGAAGAAAAGGCAGTTCAATAGAGAAAGGATGGTGCTGGAATGATTTGGTGTGCATAAAAAGAGAAAAAGAAAGCAAGAAAGAATCTAGATACACACCTCACCTTATACCTTTCACAAAAATTAACTCAAAGTGGATCTTAGAACTAAATGTAAAATGCAAAATTATAATACCTCTAGAAGAAAATATTTCTGCGTTCTCTAGGTGACCTCGAGTTTGGCGATAAATTTTTTTTGTTTTTTTTTTTCCTTGTGAGACGGAGTTTCCCTCTTGTTGCCCAGGCTGGAGTGTAATGGCACGATCTCGGCTCACTGCAACCTCCGCCTTCCAGATGCAAGCGATTCTCCTGTCTCAGCCTCCCAAGTAGCTCGGATTACAGGCATGCACCACCAGGCCCAGCTAATTTTTTTGTATTTAGTAGAAATGGGGTTTCACCATGTTAGTCAGGCTGGTCATGAACTCCTGACCTCAGGCGATCCACTCATCTTGGCCTCCCAAAGTGCTGGGATTACAGGTGTGCGGCACCACACCTGGCCAACAATAAGCTTTTAGATACAACATCAAAAGCATAATCCATGAAATAAAAAAGTTGTTAAATTGAATTTCATTAAAATTAAAAACTTCTGCTTTGCAAAAGACAATAATAAAAAATGAAAAGACGAGTCACAGACTGGGAGAAAATATTTGCAAGACACATATCTGATGAAGAATGTGTATCCAAAATGCACAAAGGACTCTTAAAACTTAATAAGAAAACAAACAGGCCGGGCACGGTGGCTCACACCTGTAATCTCAGCACTTTGGGAGGCCAAGGTGGGTGGATCACCTGAGGTCAGGAGTTCGAGAGACCAGCTTGACCAATATGGTGAAACCCCATCTGTACTAAAAATACAAAAGTTAGCCGGGTGTACTGGAGTGTGCCTGTAGTCCAAGCTACTCGGGAGGCTGAGACAGGAGAATTGCTTGATCCTGGGAGGCAGAGGTTGCAGTGAGCCGAGATCTCGCCACTGCACTCCAGCCTGGGTGACAGAGCGAGACTCTGTCTCAAAAAAAAAGAAAACAAACAATTCAATTTTTTTTAAATAAGCAAAAGAATTGAAAAGACACTTTACCAAGTAATAGAACAGATGGAGAATAAGAACATGAAGGCCGGGCACGGTGGCTCATTCCTATAATCCTAGCACTTTGGGAGGCCGAGGAGGGTGGATCACTTGAGGTCAGGAGTTAGAGACCAGCATGGCCAACATGGTGGAACCCCTGACTCTACTAAAAATACAAAAAATTAGCTGAGTGCGGTGGCAGGTATCTGTAATCCTAGCTACTCGGGAGGCTAAGGTAGGAGAATGGCTTGAACCTGGGAGGCGGAGGTTGCAGTGAGCAGAGATGGCGCCATTGCACTGCAGCCTGGGCAACAAGAACGAAACTCTGTCTCAAAAAAAAAAAAAAAAAAAAAAGAAAAGAAAAGAAAAGATGCTCAATGTTATTAGTTATTAAAGAAATGCAACTGAGGCTGGGTTCAGTGGCTCACACCTGTAATCCCAGCACTTCAGAAGGCCAAGGCAGAGAGATCACTTGAGCTTAGGAGTTGGAGGGCCAGCCTGGGCAACATGGTGAAACCCCATCTGTACCAAAAATACAAAAAAGTAGCTGGGTGTGGTGGTAAGTGCCTGTAGTTTCAGCTACTTGGAAGGCTGAGGTGGGGCATCACGTGAGCCCAGGAGGCAGAGGTTTCAGTGACCCGAGATTGCACCACTGTATTCCAGCTTGGGTGACAGAGCGAGGACCCATCTCAAAAAAATAAAAAAAAGAAAGAAGAAAAAAAAATGCAACTTAAAACTATGATGAGATACAACTACACACAGATTAAAATGACTGCAATTTTTTTTTTAACTGATAAGCTGAAACTCTTACTCATTGCTGCTGGGAATGCAAAATGATACAGTTACTTTGGAAGATGTTTTGGCAGATTTTTAGAAATGGAGATATTGTGGGGACCATGGCCACCGCACCCTTCAGGCTTTATATAAATAGCACCGATCCTTGTCATTACCCCCAAAATGTATATGATTTTGTATTATCTTGGCAAGCAGGGGCTGGGGCGGGGCTTCATGAGGGAGAGGGAGTACAGACATGGCCTTCATCACTAGTACAGCTCTTATGCCTAGGCCAAGGATACAAAATGATGTTTATTGGGGAATATTAACCAGATCAACTCTGTGGAGGAGGAAAGGAAGAGTTAGGCAGAGGAAAAAGTTGAACTGTGATGCAATCACAACAACTCAAGAGAAACTCTGTAGTTGGAATGATCCCTTGGCATTATCCCAAATTGGGGCAAGGCAACTAGTATTAATACTTGCATTGGCCGCTGCACCCATTGGATGTGGACTGGCTGACTCTGGGAAGACTTTGGGTTAAGTATCTCTCTTCAGCCAAGGGCAATTTCTGAAGAGGAACTCAACTTAGTCTGTCATTTGCCAGTACTCCCGGTAGCTGAGGAAATGAGTGGTTTGGTCTTAAAAAGGGGAAATCTGAGCAGTACATCCCAAAATACCGTGGCTTAAGTCTCTCTCAACAATCCAAAAATAGATGGGTTCAAGAGAAAGTAGAACAGTGGTTACTGGGGGCTGGTGGGAGGGGTGAGTGGGGAGGTGTTTAATAGGTATAGAGTTTTGGCCGGGGGAGGTGGCTCACGCCTGTAAACTCAGCACTTTGGGAGGCTGAGGCAGGCGGATCACAAGGTCAGGAATTCGAGACCAGCCTGACTAACATGATGAAACCCTGTCTCTACTAAAAATACAAAAATTAGCTGGGCGTGGTGGCACGTGCCTGTAATCCCAGCTACTCAGGAGGCTGAGGCAGGAGAATCACTTGAACCTAGGGGGCAGAGGTTGCAGTGAGCTGAGATTGCGCCACTGCACTCCAGCCGGGGTGACAGAGTGAGACTCCATCTCAAAACAAAACAAAAAAATAGGTATAGAGTTTCAAGTGTCCATTTTGCAAGATGAAAGAATTCAGGCAATGCGTAGTGGTGATGGTTGCAATGTACTTAATATCCCTCAACAGTACACTTAAAAATGGTTAAGGTGGTAAATTTCATGTTATGTGTATTTTACCAAAATTGAAAATTGGGGGGGTGGAAAAAGTAAGTGGTCCAAGTTGTCAGTGTAGTTCAGCTCGTGACAATCAGGAACCCTGATTCCATCTCATGGCTCTGCTATTTTCTAAATCAGTTCTTCTTAAACTTTAATATGAAGGTGAATCACATGAGTATCTTGTTAAACTGCAGACTCTGATTCAGTATGTCTGGAGTGAGGGCTATGATTCCACTTTTCTAACAAGTTCTTAGGTGATGCTGATGCTACTCACACGTGGAGCACACTTAGAATAGTGAGATGCTAGGGTATCATTTTTTGTCCGAATCTTCCAAGTTGTGTTGCTATCAAGCCTGATTTCTTGTTCAAGAGAATGGGGGAAAAGAGATGAAGAACAAGAAACTTCCTTTAAAACTTTTTTTTTTTTTATTTTTCTTGAGACAGGGTCTCGCTCTGTTGCCCAGGCTGGAGTGCAGTGGTACCATCTCAGCTCGCTGCAACCTCTGCCTCCCAGGTCAAGAGATTCTTGCGCCTCAGCCTCCCAAGTACCTGGGACTACAGGCGTGCACCACCACGCCCGGCTAATTTTTGTATTTTTTTTTTTTTTTTTTTGGTAGAGATGGGCTTTCACCACATTGGCCAGGCTGGTCTCAAACTGCTGACCTCGTGATCTGCTCACCTCGGCCTCCCAAAGTGTTGGGATTGCAGGCGTGAGCCATCGCCCCCAGCCAACAACTTCCTTTTAAACAGGCAACTTGGAATCTGCACAAATCACCTGTGTCTCCATTCCATTGGTGAGAATTTAGTCATGGCCACACCAAGCTATAAATCTATCACTATAGGAGAAGAGAAAACAGATTCTGGAGGACAACTAACAGGATATTATTCTAGGTCTCAGTTTCTTCATCTGTCAAATCAGGGCCTTTATAGCTCTAATATTCTGGGGTTTTGCGATACCAAATGTCCTGAACTGTATCAACCCGGACTCTGTGCTTACTTATTGTTGCTGTCTTGTAATGTGACATGAAGAAAAAATTATTTTGAGACAAATATTTTTAGGCTGTGCTGTGGTGTTTACAACTAATTGATCACAACCAGTTACAGATTTATTTGTTTCTATTTCCACTGCTTCCACTTGACTAGCCTTAAAATAAATAAATTCTTTCATTTGTTTTGTTTATTTGAGATGGAGTCTTGCTCTTGTTGCCCAGGCTAGAGTGCAGTGACATGATCTTGGCTCACTGCAACCTCCACCTCCCGGGTTCAAGCGATTCTCCTGCCTCAGCCTCCCAAGTAGCTGGGATTACAGGTGTCTGCCACCATGCCCAGCTAATTTTTGTATTTTTACTGGAGATGAGGTTCCACCAAGTTGGCCAGGCTGGTCTTAAACTCCTGACCTCAGGTGACTCGCCTGTCTCAGCCTCCCAAAGTGCTGGGATTACAGGCAGGAGCCATCATGCCCAGCCTAAATAAATAAATTTAAAAACCAATATTTTAAAAATTTTGTGGATTACTTACTTTCTTCTAATGGAAGTAGATTATTAGATGAACGGAATTTCAGGTGTGAAGATACAAAATTGAAGAAACCAGGAGAGAGCTAAATTACTCTGCAGGAGAAAAAGGAATGATTTAGGAGTTTGGAA
Organism: Symphalangus syndactylus; assembly: GCF_028878055.3. Classification (NCBI taxonomy): domain Eukaryota; kingdom Metazoa; phylum Chordata; class Mammalia; order Primates; family Hylobatidae; genus Symphalangus; species Symphalangus syndactylus. Next base: position 23,108,853 of record NC_072428.2, read on the forward strand.
AGAAGATCCCTGGGACTGGAAACTTGATTGTAACCAGGCAAGTCCAAATAGCCTGCCTGAAAAAAGGGTTATAAGGGAGAGGGGGCAGCTGGTGTCCGGAGATGAACTTACGGGAAGAACAAAACTGTTTAGCAGAGACTTTCATTAAATTTTACTGTGTGTTATATGATGTAACTCTCCAATCCACCGTCTCTACAAAATCTTCCCTCTAGTGCCTTATAGAATGAACTTTCTTTTGATAAATAAAGGGAAGCACTGAGTCCTACACTAAGGGTAGCACCAGGGAGGAACAAAGGCTGTCTCTGTGTTATATAATAGAGTGGGTACATTCATTTATCTTCAACACTTGCATTAAACGTAAAACAAAAGGAAACAAAACAAACACACACAACAAAAGCCAGGCCGGTTCACTGTTCTGCAAAAGGCTTCCTGGAGTGTGTCTCTGCTGTGATGACTGTATGATCCAAGGAACACTTACACAATGACATTTAAGCTTCCTTCAAATTTTGCAGTTCTATGACTCAAAATCAGATGTAAACAAGATTGAAGCACAATGAAATCAACCATAATTTATCAGTTTGATGGTACCAGAAAGGTGTAAATAAGCAGTGAGGAATTGTGACAATGTAAGTTAGCCAAAAAAAAAAGAACTAAGATATATGGAGAATTAAAGACAAAGTGCCTTTCTTGGTATGTAAATGTATATATACATCAATTCTTCACTTTGTGCCTTGAGTTATAATTTTGCTTTTAAAACAAACCTCATTTGTTTTTGTTTGTTTTTTTGTTTTTGTTTTGGAGATGGAGTTTCTCTTTTTGCCCAGGCTGGAGTGCAATGGCGTGATCTTGGCTCACTGCAACCTCTGCCCCGTGAGTTCAAGTGATTCTCCTGCCTCAGCCTCTCAAGTAGCTGGGATTAAGGTGCACACCACCATGTATGGCTCATTTTGTATTTTTTGTAGCCATGGGGTTTCACCATGTTGATCAGGCTAGTCTTGAACCCCTGACCTCAGGTGATCCACCTGCCTCAGCCTCCCAAAGTACTGGGATTACAGGTGTGAGCCACCGTGCCCGGCCCAAACCTCATTTTTTTAGTGTGTTTTTTTTTTCTGCTATTGTAACAAGAAGCATTTTAGGACATGATTAGATATGTGGAATAGGTGACAAATGAACATGGTATAAAATTTAAAAGGCACTAAAGGCTATACAGTGAAATGTCTCCCTCCACAACCCTTTCCCCAAACCCCTCAGTTTCCTGGAGGTAGGCATCAATTTCTCAGGTATCCTTTATTAAATAAAATTTATAGGAGGCCATTGTTTTAGACTGAGCTCTTGCACCAGGCCCAACAGACCAAACCAAAATAGAGTCATTCATGCTAAGTGCTATATAATCAAGCTGAAACTTTAAGGAAGCAAGGAAATCCCCAATCAGGCCAGTTTTTCCTAAAAACAGGTTGACGTGATAAGGACATGATTTAAGCCTTACAGTGAAAGTACCTTGACGTAAACTTAACGCATCTACTTTTTACAATTTTTCTGTTTCCTCATTTCTGCTCAGGCTACCTTACAAAAACCAACTCTTCTGCATGGCCAACAGAGCTCCCTCTGTTTTGGACAGAATGATGCCCAATTCATGAATCACTACTAAAAGCTAATTAGATCTTCAGATTTGTTGAAATTTTCATTTTTTAAAATATTTTTTGAAGAAGTATTCTCTGGATATATAAGTTAAATAGAATGTTATAATGAGATCCTTTCTGTCTTAGTTTCAGCTATAGCCTCAAAAATTAGGAGAAAAATAGTAGATATCAGAAACACTCACATTCCAAAGAGAATGGCTACCTCCCAAACAGGATTTACAAATACAAGAATAAAAAACTGGCCTTATGAACCTTAGACCAATCTTGAGGGTATACAAGGCTTCGCACTGAAGTGGCCATAAGAAGGGAATTTTCTTTGGAGTATGTTATCTCTGTGTGTTTTCCTCATGTTCATGAGGGACAAAAGGATGGTGTTTTCCCTTATCTTTTTTTTTTTTTTTTTGGTGTTTTCCCTTATCTTAAACCAAAAAGAGGCCGGGCACAGTGGCTTGTGCCTGTAATCCCAGCACTTTGGGAGGCCAAGGCAGGTGGATCATCTGAGGTCAGGAGATCGAGACCAGCCTGGGCAACATGATGAAATCCTGTCTCTACTAAAAATACAAAAATTAGCTGGGTGTGGTGGCAGACGCCTGTAATCCCAGCTACTTGGAAGGCTGAGGCAGGAGAATCACTTGAACCTGGGAGGTGGAGGTTGCAGTGAGCTGAGACTCCACCACTGTACTCCAGCCTGGGCAATAGAGCATGACTCCATCCCAAAAACAAAACAAAACAAGTCTTCAAAAACACCACTTCTGACTGGGTAAGGTGGTTCAGACCTGTAATCCCACCACTTTGGAGACTGAAGTGGGTGGACTGCTTGAGCCCAGGAGTTTGAGACCAGCCTGGACAAGATGGGAAAACTCTATCTCTGGGAAAAAAAAAAAAAAATAGCTGGGCATGGTGGCCGATGCCTGTAGTCCCAGCTACTCGGAAGGCTGAAGTGGAAGTATTGCTCCAGCTTGGGTGACAGAGCAAAACCGAACCTGTCTCAAAAAAAAAAAAAAAATCCCAAGCCCAAACCAAAAACACCACTTCCAGGGCTGGGATGGCATCCCCCAGAGTTTGAGGCACATCCGGGAAATCTAAGGTGATATATGGTTTGCGGCATGAAGAGGCAGGGAATGGAGAGAGGCGAGGCTTCTCTGGGAGTGGTCTGCATTAACATGAGGGCCAAGTAAACTCATGGGCAAAAACCAACCTGAAATTGACTTTAAAAGGACCTTGCCCATTGGGCTGCCTAGAAGGACACGGGATTCCAAAAGAATGTGTGTTTGAGTTGAACCATCAGACATCCAAGTGCTGAGGGATGGAGGTGTAAGTAGGCTGCCAGAGAAAAGCATCAACCACATCACAGGAATTGCAACTGGAAGTTTCCAGTGGGAGGGGTCTTTGAGAAAACTGTAGAAGAGAGAAAGAATAAGAACCAGAATCTGCTACTCCTAGAAGGCCCCAACAAGAATCACCTGGTCACCAGTTGAGTAAAGTCTTTCCCGTCCTTTATTTCTTCCTCTTCTTTTCAACCCTGAGGCATCCGAGTTGCTTAGGGGAGAGGCGCAATAGAAGCCCAAAGCCAAGAAACTGAGCTGTAAAAAGCCTCCCAGGCTGCCCCTCTTCCTCATACTTAAAGCAAAGCTGAGCTGGAGGAAGCAATGAGCTCTCATTCATACAGGCGCTTGGTATTTCCATTATTTCACTGGACTGGCCAGTTTAATTACAGCACTGAAACTATTATCAGAAATAAAAGTGCTAGGGGACTTCATATTATCTGAGTGATCAAAAAAGTTGGGAAGCATCCACACAAAATTTCCTTCAAGGTTTAAAGAGGCGGTAAAAGTAAAGAATAATGTTGCTTTATTCATATCCCTAATTTTGAGTGTGACCCATTGCTATGGTCTGAATGTTTGTCCTCTCCAAAACTCATGTAGAAATTTAATCCATTTAATCCCAATGTGGCAGTATTGAGAGGTGGACCTTTTTTGTTTTTTTTTGTTTTTGAAACAGAGTCTCGCTCTGTCGCCCAGGCTCGAGTGCAGTGGCATGATCCCAGCTCACTGCAACCCCTGCCTCCCGGGTTCAAGCAATTCTCCTGCCTCAGCCTCCCAAGTAGTTGGGACTACAGGCACGTGCCACCACACTCGGCTAATTTTTGTATTTTTAGTAAAGATGGGGTTTCACCATATTGGCCAGGCTGGTCTCGAACTCCTGACCTCATGATCCACCCTCGGCCTCCCAAAGTGCTGGGATTACAGGCATGAGCCACCATGCCCTGCTGAGAGGTGGACCTTTAAGAGGTGATTGACTCATGAGTTCTCTGCCTTCATGAGTGGATTAATCCATTCATGGATTAATAGAGTCATGGGTTAATGGATTAATGAGTTATGGGAGTAGCTTTATAAGAAAAGGAAGAGCGACCTAAGCTATCACTCTCAGCCTCCTCGCCAACTGATGCTCTGTGCCACCTCCAGCCTCTGCAGAGTCCCCCCCAACAAGAAGACCCTCACCAGATTCAGCCGTTCAACCTCGGCCTTCTCAGCCTCCAAACTGTAAGAAATAAATTTTGTTTCTTTATAAAATACCCAGTTTCAGGTACTCTGTTAAAAGTGACAGAAAACAGACTAAGATATCCATTTAAGAACACTGTTCTGGAACATGTGCATGCCATACATAGTGTTTTACACATTCCTTTTTTAATCATAAGATAGCTGGATGGCTGTCCCACATGAGTATATATAAATTTACTGCATTCTTGTAAACAGCTGCACAGTAGACCATTTTAAGAATGTACAATAGTTTATTTTAACTGTTCCTTTTTAGCATATTAGTAAGTCTTGATCTGTACAAATAAATGTATTAGAAAGCTTAAAACAAACATTTGAATGCTTCCATTATACTTAGACACATTTTCTAAGTTTCCCTTTATTTTATGTGAAAAATATTCTCATTTTAAAGGAATTCTGTATAAAAAGAAAAAAAGACTCTCATTGCTAAGTTTCAAAGTAATCCATATCACACTTAATTATCTACTGCATGACTGTCATTCGTGATTGAAAGCTGAAATTAAAGCAATCAATATTAAGCAAAACAGGCCGGCGCAGTGGCTCATGTCTGTAATCCCAGCACTTTGGGAGGCCGAGGTGGGTGAATCGCCTGAGCTCAGGAGTTAGAAACCAGCCTAGGCAACATGGCGAAACCTTGTCTCTGAAAAACATATAAAAATTAGCCAGACATGGTGGCAGGCGCCTGTGATCCTAGGTACTCAGGAGGCTGAGGCAAGAGAATTGCTGGAACCCAGGAGGCAGAGGTTGCAGTGAGCCAAGATTGTGCCACTGCACTCCAGCCTGGGTGACAGAGTGAGACTCTGTCTCAAAAAAATTAAGCAAAGCAATTAAACTAAATTCATTCTGGAACTCAGCCTGGCTACATGAAAATATTTTTCACTTGTTCCAAATGATAATATTTTAATACTATCTAGCAGTTACTTATTTTTAAATTCACTTTTTGAGCCTGGGTGTGGTGGTTCACACCTAATCCCAGTACTTTGGGAGGCCAAGGCAGGAGGATCACTCAAGCTCAAGAGTTTGAGACCAGCCTGGGCAACATAGTGAGACATTGTTTCTACAAAAAATTTCAAAAATTAGCTGGGTGTGGTGGCGCGCTTCTGTAGTCCCAGCTACTCAGGAGGCTGAGGCAGGAGGATGGCTTCAGCCTAGGCAGTTGAGGCTGCAGTGAGCCATGATTGTGCCACTGCACCCCAACCTGGGCATCAGAATGAGACCCTGTCTCAAAACATTTTTTTAAAATAAAATTCACCTTTTGGTTCTTTCTCTTCTGGTCCCAGGAGCTTCTGGAACCACAGGTTATGATGTAGACATGGCCAAGTCCAAGAGCCACACCACACACAACCAGTCCCCAAAATAGTACAGAAATGACATAAAGAAACCCTGATAACAAAGGTATAAACCTCTTAATGGGGTAGACCCCGAGTTCCTGAGGAACATGTGCTTTGCCAAGAAGCACAACAAGAAGGACCTGAACAAGAAGTGGGGCCGGGCGCGGTGGCTCACGCTTGTAATCCCAGCACTTTGGGAGGCCGAGGCGGGCGGATCACAAGGTCAGGAGATCGAGACCACGGTGAAACCCCGTCTCTACTAAAAATACAAAAAAAAATTAGCCGGGCGTGGTGGCGGGCGCCTGTAGTCCCAGTTACTCGGAGGCTGAGGCAGGAGAATGGCGTGAACCCGGGAGGCGGAGCTTGCAGTGAGCCGAGATTGCGCCACCGCACTCCAGCCTGGGCGACAGAGCGAGACTCCGTCTCAAAAAAAAAAAAAAAAAGAAGTGGGCTAACAGTACCAAGGCCATGTGTCTGTATGCCAAGTCTGTCAAGGTCCTCAAAAAGGCCAAGGAGGTTAAGTCCCAAATCCCAAAGCACATCATCCAGAAGCTCAATCGACTTGCCTACATTGCCTACCCTAAGCTCGGGAAGCGTGCTCCTGCCTGCATTGCCAAGGGTCTTACCTCTGCCCACCAAAGACCAAGGCCAAGTCTCAAATCAAGGCCCTGCAGCCCCAGCTTTGGATGCAGCTCCAGCTGCATTTCCAGCTCTAGCTCAGGCCCCTGTGAAGACTCCAGAGAGGAGGCCTCTGTCTGCCAGTGTGAGGACAGAAGGACTGGTGTGACCTGCTGGGCTGCCATCTGCATGGGGTTGGTGTCCTCTTGTGCTATTTACACAAATCAACCTAAGGCAGGAAAAAAAATCACTTTTTATCTAACAAACACTTTTGTGCTTATGATGTGTCAGACAGTATTCCAAGAGCATTACTAATGTTAACTCATTTAATCCTCATAACAACCCAAGGAAGTTGAGTACTGTCATTATCCCCAACTTATGAAGCAGCAGGTGAAGAAATTGAGGCCTAGAGAGTTAAGTAACTTGGCCAAGTTCCCCTAGCTAGAAAGAGACAGAGCAAGGGTTTGAACACAAAAAGTCCAGCTTCAAAGTTCATGATCATACTCACTGTGCCATATTGTCCCCTTGTAGGCTGTATATATATAAATATATACATATATATCACTGCAAGGAAATATATATCACTGCAATGATGGAGACTTACGGAATGTTTTCTTAAAGCAGAACTAGTCATCAAAGCCATAGTCTTCAACACCATCATTATTAACAACAAAATGTGGGCCGGACATGGTGGCTTACGCCTGTAATCCCAGCACTTTGGGAGGCTGAGGCGGGCGGATCACGAGGTCAGGAGATCGAGACCATCCTGGCTAACATGGTGAAACCCCGTCTCTACTAAAAATACAAAACAAAATTAGCCGGGCGTGGTGGCGGGCACCTGTAGTCCCAGCTACTTGGGAGGCTGAGGCAGGAGAATGGCATGAACCCGGGAGGCGGAGCTTACTGTGAGCCAGGATTGCGCTACTGCACTCCAGCCTGGGCGACAGAGCGAGACTCCGTCTCAACAACAACAAAAAACAAACAAACAGACACACAAAAAATGTGATGATGTGTGCACACAGTATACAGCGGACACCATTCTGGCATTGTTGATAAGAGAAATACAACAAGCCCTGCTCCTAATTTTCCTACTGGGTCACAGGAAATTGCCAGAGGCAGCATTCTATGGTGTTACCAGGTCAGTTCAAAAAAAAAAAAAAAAAAAGAGGCCTAAATAATTAAATCCGGGGGAAAACTAAGAGAAAGCCAAGATGTAAATTCAACCAGCTTGGAACTGAAGGAGTGCTAATATGTGAGATGATTAGAAACAGGTTGAAGGAAAGGGATCTCGAATTCTTACCTGAGTGAGAATTTAGGTGATGGCCACAGATTGTTACCAGTGGTCTCTGGTGCGGGTGTGGAGAGAAGAGTTAAAAGAACCCTGTGGAGAGAGTGCCATGCTTGCCCACCTAATACATGGGAAATCCAAGGCTTGAACATGCTACTTCTGAATCCAGGTAGTACTCTTTTAGTAGCACACACTAGAAATGTATACACATGATTGGCTGATCTTGATAAACTTTCAATGAGAGGGGTCAGAAATGGGAAACTCCGATGCCTACAGAGGCCAGGTGGTGGCTGTAAATGTGTGTGGCAGGTCTGGGTAGCTAAGTGCAGAGTACCAACCAACGGGATTTTATCGTTTAATTATTTCATGCCACAATCATTGTGTATGCAGTAAGTAGTCACTCTAGGGAAAGGGGTACTAGCTAAAAAGACACATTCTTGAAAAAAAAGATAACTAAACATAGTGATTTTATTCTTTGCAGATTCTTTTTTTTTTTTTTTTTTTGAGACGGAGTCTCGCTCTGTCGCCCAGGCTGGAGTGCAGTGGCGCAATCTCGGCTCACTGCAAGCTCCGCCTCCCTGCAAGCTCCGCCTCCCGGGTTCACGCCATTCTCCTGCCTCAGCCTCTCCGAGTAGCTGGGACTACAGGCGCCCGCCACCACGCCCGGCTAATTTTTTTGTAGTTTTAGTAGAGACGGGGTTTCACCGTGGTCTCGATCACTTGACCTCGTGATCCGCCCGCCTCGGCCTCCCAAAGTGCTGGGATTACAAGCGTGAGCCACCGCGCCCGGCCTTATTCTTTGCAGATTCTAAGGGGAAGTCAGGCACATGACGGTGGATGAGTCTCCCTCAAAGGATACGTGCATGATAATGGTAGAGACAGCTGGATTACAGGTTCCTCTTAATGCTCTGCACCCTCAGTGTGTAAACAGCGTTCATACTTATTTTCAGAGGTAGAAAGGAAGGGGGATGCTAAGGAAACTAGGTCAGACCATAACCAGTCTTGGGTGGGATGAGGTGGGGGAGGAACCCCAGGAAACAGAGCTGGTGGTGACAGCTGCGAGGAGTGGAAGAATGAGTCCTGAATCCTTTGGGAGCCGGCTGAAAGCAAGAAAGAGACGCTGAGGGAGGTTAGAATAGAGGAATAGAGCTGGGACTTCTTAACAGCCTTCCCCATGGGGTTCTGGGATGGCACCCTATGGTAACATTTTAAAGCAATTAAATTGGAGAAATGATGAAATGGTACCTGATTGAATAAAAGTAGTTATATAAAAGTCACAATATTGTAGCTGGTATAAATGTTTAGGTCATTCCGTTTAATTTGCCCAAATTGACTCTCCACAGCCAGCCACATTTTGCATAAAATCATCTTCCACTTTTGAGGGTACATTTGCAACCAAGTAAGAAATTGCAACTAGAATAGCTCAACTATTATTTTCTCTACTTAAGAGGCAGTTTGTCCTAAATGTATTTTCTTCCTCTGCTACATATCTAAAATTTTTGCTTTCATCTTAATCATGCCCACAATAAGCTTCTAAAAATAAAGCAATAAAAAGTCTTAGGGAGGAAAAGACAGAAGGTTATAAAAATTGTTAGCTTTATAAATAAACAAACTTGAGACTAGTAACAGAAAAAGTTTAGAATTTTACATTTCAATACTTTAAACCTATTTTACAGGGTTTTGTTTGTTTCATGAATTCTACTATAAACGCTAGGAAAATAAGAATATATGCCCACCAAAGTTATTTTACTTCATATCTCACCATTTGGAAACAAAAGTTTTGTTATTTTTAAAGGCTCCATCTAAAAAAAAAAAAAAATTCCTCAGGTCACTCCAAAGCACAGTAAGGTTTATTAAGTAATTCTAGTTTTCTAAACAGAATTAAATATATTGCACTGTGTTACCAAATTATGTAATATATATGGAGCTGGCTTAAAAAAAAAGTTTCTGGCCAGGTGCAGTAGCTCACGCCTATAATCCCAACACTTTAGGGGGCTGAGACCGGTGGATCACTTAAGGTCAGGAGTTCAAGACCACCCTGGCCAACATGGTGAAACCCCGTCTCTACTAAAAATACAAAAATTATCTGGACGTGATGGCACATGCCTGTAATCCCAGCTACAGGGGAGGCTGAGGCAGGAGAATCACTTGAACCGAGGAAGTGGAGGTTGGAGTGAGCCGAGATTGTGCTACTGCACTCCAGCCTGGGCAACAGAGCGAGACCTCCTCTAAAAAAATATATAAAATAAAATAATGTTTCTGTTGAAAGGGTTCACATAATGTTGGTTATCAAAAGCCCCTCTGATTAAAGATAAAATTTAAAAGATGGCTGTGAAAATAGGTAATTTCCTTTTGAAATTAATTTAAACAATATGTTTTTAGATACTTAGCAAATGATTTGTTTATTACAAATCGATTGTGTTCAAAATAAGCATTTTGTATTAAAATGTAAATATTCCTCAAAAAACCTTTTTTCTTGGATAAATTTAAAAGATTCCAGAATGTGGCAGGTGGGTGGTACATGTAGTCTTACAGCCTAAGCAAAGCAAACTTAGGAACAGATTTTAAAAAATAGATTAAGTGTTTTCTAAGCTACTGCTTGCCTACACTAGCCAGCTGAAGGCTTTAAATAATTTAATCCCTACAACAACTGCCAGCTCCAACTGGAAGCCTTAAACAAGGACTGGATTCACTGAGGACTCCAACAGGTGCAGTCTAATAGTGATTCCCTAAATCTGCTACTGTTCTATGTTTGCACATGTGTAGGACCCTATATTCTTAACTTCAGCAGAGCACTAATCAAATTAATTCAAGTGCTTTTTGTTTTGTCCCGTCTTCCACTATCATATTATTTAAGGCATTCTTCTATTTTTCTCTGGAGGAATACTTAGCACAATGTGTAGCATATGAGGTAGTTTTCAACATTCCTTTTCTAAGCAAAAGCCCTCTTATTACAGTTTTAGTTTTGGAAAGCAAATTAACTAATAAATTACTTTCTTCCTGTTAATACTGCTTTTTCTATCAACTAACATTCATATATTAGCACTTATAGAGAACTATTGGAGTTGCTTGGAAGATTTTTTTTTCCTTTTACTCATTTGTAAGATACATAAAAATGTACTTGTCACTGATGTATTCAAACATATTTAGAGAGAAAATTCACACATATTTAACATTTACATAATTAAACCGAGATAAGTTTTCCTATTAAATTAAATTGGAAAACCAAACAAGAAAAGACCACTCTCATGCCCTTAGGAGTAAATATATGATGATATTATAATAAGGCCTTTGGTAGACAAGCAGTCAAAAGAAGTTTAAAAGCCAATAGCTGGCCGGGTATGGTGGGTCATGCCTGTAATCTCGGCACTTTGGGAGGCCGAGGCGGGAGGATCACTTGAGGCCAGGAGTTTGAGACCAGCCTGGGCAACATAGCGAAACCCCGTCTCTACTAAACATACAAAAATTAGCTGGGCGTGGTGGTACGCACCAGTAATCCCAGCCACTTGGGGAGCTGAGGCAGGAGAATCTCTTGAACCTAGGAGGCAGAGGCTACAGTGAGCCCAGATCATGCCACTACACTCCAGTCCGGGCAACAGAGTGAGAATCCATCTCAAAAAAAAAAAAAAAAATAGCTGCCTGAAAGTCCACATTCAAGCTGGCCCCTTACTTTATATCATATACAAAAATTAACTTAAAAATGGATTAAAGACCTAACATAAGTTCTAAAAGTATAAAACTCCTAGAAGAAAACGGGAAAATCTTCAGGACACTGGATTTGGCAATGATTTTTTAGATATGACACCAAAAGCACAAGCATCAAAAGGAAAAATATAACTTGGTGCAGTGGCTCACATGTGTAATCCCAACACTTTGGGAGGCTGAGGTGGTAGGATCGCTTGAGGCTGGGACCTTGAGACCAGCCTGGGCAACATAGTGAGACCACATCTCTACCAAGAAAAAAACAAGCACAAATAGATAAATGGTATTATATCAAACTTAAAAACTCCTGTGCATCAAAGGATACAATTAACAGAATTTTAAAAAGCCTACAAAAAGGGAGAAAATGTTAACAAGTCATATATCAAAGAAGTTAATATCCAGAATATATTTTTTAAAAAAACTCCTACCACTCAACAACAAAACACAATTTAAAAACGGACAAAAAACTTGAATAGACATTTGTCAAAAAAAAAAAAATATACAAATAGGCAGGGCACGGTGGGTTATGCCTGTAATCCCAGCACCTTGGGAGGCCAAGGCAGGCAGATCCTCTGAGGTCAGGAGATCGAGACCATCCTGGCCAACATGGTGAAACCTTATCTCTACTAAAAATACAAAAATTAGGTGAGGTGGTGGAGGGTGCCTGTAATCCTAGCTACTTGGGAGGCTGAGGCAGGAGAATCGCTTAAACTCAGGAAGCGGAGGTTGCAATGAGCTGAGATCGTGCCACTGCACTCCGGCCTGAGTGACAGAAAAAAAAAAAAAGTATATATATAAAAAAAGTACACATATATAAAAAAGTAAACACACACACACAGACACACACACACACACACAAATGCCCAAGAAGCATATGAAAAGATGCTCAACATTGCTCATCATTGGGAAATGCAAATCAAAACCACATTGAGGTATCACCTCACACACATTAGAATGACTGCTATCTAAAGAACAGAAAATAACAAGTGTTGGCAAGGATTTGAAAGAATTAGGATTCTTTGTACTGTTGGTGGGAATGTAAAATTGTGCAGCCATTATGAGAAACAGTATTAAGATTCCTCACAAAATTAAAAATAGACTTGTCATATGATCCAGCAGTCTCACTTCTGAATATACATCAAAAATAACTGAAAGCAGAGTCCTTTATTTATTTATTTTAGAGTAAGCTCTCACTCCGTTGCCCAGGCTGGAGTGCAGTGGTGTAATCATGGCTCACTACAGCCTTGACCTCCTCAGGATCAGCTCCGCAGTTTTTAGAGACGGGGTTTTGCCATGTTGCCCAGGTTGGTCTCAAACTCCTGGGCTCAAGTGATCCACCCGTCTCAGCCTCCTAAAGTGCTGGGTTTACAGGAGTGAGCCACTGTGCCTCGTCCCTGAAAGCAGTCTTGAAGAGATATTTGCACACCCATATTCATCCTGGTATTGTTCACAGTAGCCAAGAGGTAGAAGTAACACAAGTGTCCATTGACAGATGAATGGAAAAAGAAAATGTGATACACACATAGAATGGAATAACTGTGAAGGATCACACATTGTGCTATGGAAAAAAAAAAAAGATGAGGAACTAGTTCTAGGATCAACTAAAAATCCTGTCACGTGCTACAACATGGATGAACCTCAAGGATATAATGCTAAGTGAAATATGCCTAATAGTAATTCCCTAAGTCTGCTACTGATCTGCTTGTACATGTGTCAAACATTATATTCTTAAATTCAACAGGACACTAATTAAATTAATCCAAGTGCCTCTTGTTTTGTCCCATCTTCCATGGTCATGTTACTTAAGACACTGCCTTTATGATTCCACTCATATGAAGTATCTAAAGTAGTCAAAACCATAGAAATAAAAAGTAGAAGTCTCCTTTAATCTAGAAAAGTTGCCCCCCCTTTTTTTTGTCTTCCATAACTGACATTTTTTTAAAGAGGCAGGACAATTGTTTTGCCAAATGCTGATGAATCCTGGGATCTCTGATGGTTTCCTCATCATTATATCTAGATAAGATATTTTTGCAGTATACCATATTGTTGATTTGTGCCCTTTCATATCAGGGAGTGTTCTGTAAGGGGTTAACTCGGGAGGCTTGGACTGTTCAAACATCCCCAAGAAAGGATTGGACCTTGACCTGCTGCTGGAAGGTAACCTCTGAGCAATTATCCTGCCTGATAAGAGTGTTTCTATATGCCTTAGGCCCTGGGCCAAATTATATGTTTGATCAGTTAGTTTGCACTAATGATCTGACTTACGGTGAACACCTGTTTTTCTATGCCTGGGGTCCTGGACGATGCTGTATCAGTTTGACCTCTCACGGTCTGGAGACTGGGTAGCTAAAGTCAAACACATGGACAACACATGCTTATGTGATTGACCACCATGAAAATCCTGAGGACCAAGGCTTGGGTCTGCTTCTTTGGACAGCAGTCTTCACACCTGTTGTCACACATAGTTGCTGAGAGAATTAAGTACAGTCTGTGTGGCCCCACTGGGAGAGGACAACTGGAAGCTTGCCCCTGATTTCTCCTATACTTACCTCATGCATCTTTTCACTTTGCTGATTTAAATCTGTGCCCTTTCTTTGTAAGATACTGTAGCTGTGAGCAGAACAGGTTTTTTTGAGTTTTGTGAGTACTTCTAGTGAATCATCAAACCTGAGGTTGATCTTAGTGATCCCCAACACAAGGGGCATAGCATGTCAGTCTGCTTCATTAACTTTGTTCAGGCCAGTGCAGCGGCTCATGCCTGTAATCCCAGCACTTTGGGAGGCTTAGGTGGGCGGATCACTTGAGGCCAGGAGTTCTAGACCAGCCTGGCCAACATGGCAAAACCCTGTCTTTACCAAAAATACAAAGATTAGCCAGGCGTGGTGGTGCACGCCTGTGATGCTAGCTACTTGGGCGACTGAGGCAGGAAAATGGTTTGAATCGAGGAGGCAGAGGTTGCAGTGAGCGGAGATCATGCTACTGCACTCCAGTCTGAGCAACAGAGCGAGACTGTCTCAAAAACTACAACAACAAAAGCCAAAAAACAAACTTTATACATTTAGCTAAGGTCCTCTTGGATTTCTCTGACATAAAGATGTTTTTCCTTGTAATTAAGAAATATTCTGTGGAGTGATACTTGGAAACTGTATGAGTAATCCTGTTCCCCAACAGTATTTCACATAATAGTTTTAGTATTTATTGATGATTATTGTATGGATCAATGATTACTTTGGAGTCTATAAAAAGGTGGTCTTCTATGATTTCAGTTGAAAGCCGGTTTTTGTTTTTTTTTTTGAGACGGAGTCTTGCTCTGTCCCCGAGACTGGAGTGCAGTGGCGCGATCTCAGCTCACTGCAAGCTCCGCCTCCTGGGTTCACACCATTCTCCTCCCTCAGCCTCCTGAACAGCTGGGACTACAGGAGTGTGCCACCACGCCCAGCTAATTTTTGTAGTTTTGTTGTTGTTGTTTTTGACACAGAGTCTCGCTCTGTCCCCCAGGCTGGAGTGCAGTGGCGCGATCTCAGCTCACTGCAAGCTCCGCCTCCCAGGTTCACGCCATTCTCCTGTCTCAGCCTCCCGAGTAGCTGGGACCACAGGCGCCCGCAGCACGCCCGGCTAATTACAGGTGTGAGCCACTGCGCCCGGCCTAAAAGTCCTTTATGCAAGTGTTGGAGACATGTGTCCTGAATGTGGCAGTTGCGACTCAGCGTTGGGGCAGAGACCTCCATGTGAGTCCACATGGGTGTGGTGGGAGCTGGAATGTCCGGGACTCCTCCAACTAGAACAGGTTATTTACCTAAGCATGAACTGGAGATGTCTGTGCTGGTGATGGAGACTAGGATGTAAATTTCAAACTCTGCCTGTGCAGAAGATGCAATTTCACACTGACTCCCACAGAATATAATTTTCATTTCTGTTCCTCATTTACCCAGAAGGCAGAGACACAGCCCGGGGCTCAATTCCAGGGACTTAGCTGGGCGCAGTGGTTCACGCCTGTAATCCCAGTACTTTGTGAGGCCGAGGCAGGTGGATCACGAGGTCAAGAGTTAGAGACCAGCCTGGCCAACATTGTCAAACCCTGTCTCTACTAAAAATACAAAAATTAGCCAGGCATGGTGGCGTGTGCTTGTAGTGCCAGCTACTGGGGAGGCTGAGGCAGGAGGATCACTTGAACCTGGGAAGTGGAGGTTGCAGTGAGCAAAGAGTGTGCCACTGCACTCCAGCCTGGGTGACAGACAGACTCCATCTCAAAAAAAAAAAAAAAAAAAGAAAAAGAAAAATATAGATTTTTAATCAATGCTTGTTTTCTATTTCTGAATGCTTTGTGTCAAGATGTCTAATGAGGCTTGTAAAATATGTACTCTTTAGAAGACACATGAATTTTGCTTTTACTAATGAAAAGCTAATTTTTCAATATTTGTAGGGACATTTTATAGGAATGTTTATTCTTTCACATGAACATTAAAAAACAGCAAAACTGGATTTTGAAATTTCAAAAGGCGCATTAACACCACTAATACTTTGTAATATGAAGGGTTTTTTTTGGGGGGTGGGGGTGTTTTTGAGACAGGGTTTCGCTCTTGTTGCCCAGGCTGGAGTGCAATGGTGCAATCTCGGCTCACCGCAACCTCCGCCTCCTAGGTTCAAGCGATTCTCCTGCCTCAGTCTGCAAAGTAGCTGGGACTATAGGTGCGCACCACCACGCCTGGCTAGTTTTGTATTTTTAGTAGACACAGGATTTCTCCACGTTGGTTAGGCTGGCCTTGAACTCTCAACCTCAGATGTCCGCCTGCCTCAGCCTCCCAAAGTGCTGGAATTACAGGTGTGAGCCACCGCACCCAGCTGAAGTTTTTTTAAGGTGATTTTCTCTTTTTGTCATAATAGGGACTCATTGATTCATTTTTGGTTAATCAGTGAGTTATAATCCATTCCTGTTATTTATTTTGATGCTAAGTTTAACCAGTGGGAGTCCCCTTTGAGCTGACTCCCGTGTCCCCACCGATTTTTCAGCACTTTTTTACTTTCTGATACAGTAAGATGTTCAAATGTACCTTGACTTTCCTTGCCATAGCCTTAGAATCAACCATTTTGAGGCAGAATAGGGTCTAGAGGCAGGGAATCTAAGGCCAATTCATGCTGATTTCCTGGAACTAAACCAAAGGAAAACCCCAACTTCCTATGCTCAAGTAACAAAAGGACCAGAGGCTACTCCCTTTGCAACCCACCCCTTTTCTGCATGGCAGATGAAAAATTGAAAGTACCTGTGATTGGTCCCCTCCCACAACTAATCAGGCTAGTAATCAGCCAAGTCTTCATTTGCATCGGAGTATAACGTTATAATTTCACCTTAGCCTCTGATTGGTCACTTTCCACAACCAATCAGAAGCCTGCTTAGGGTGTAACTTTGTAATTTCACTTCAGCCTCTTTTTGGTCACTTTCTGCAACCAATCAGACTGATCACAGGCCACTACTTCATTTACATAGGGTGTATACCAAGTAACCAGTGGGAAACCTCTAGAGGGTATTTAAACCACAGAAAATTCTGTAACCAAGCCCTTGAGCCACTTGCTTGGGCTGTTCCCACTCTGTCAAATGTGAATTCATTTTCAATAAATCTCTCCTTGTGTTATTTCATTCTTTGTGTGATTTGTCCAATTCTTTGTTTAAAGCACGAAGAACCTGGACACTCTCCACCAGTAACAATTTCTCCAAACAGCTCTTCCTCCTTTTACCTCCTTTGAAACTAACTTAATTCCAGAAACAGTCATGACCTCTAGGAGTGATGAATAGAAAACAGGTTCAAATTAGTCTACTAGGGGACTAGAAGAAAAATTACAAGCTATCTTCAGCCTGAAGAGTCCCTGGTTGTAGGTGAATCATTAGATACTTCCCTCAAGAAAACCTCAAACATGCATGGTTTCTTCATTCTTTCACTGGAAAAGTAAATGTGGTGTATGTTGATACAATCTCTTTTGTATCTCTATTAGTTCGTTCTCACACTGTTATAAAGAACTGCCCAAGACTGGGTAGTTTATAAAGGAAAGAGGTTTAATTGACTCACAATTCTGCAGGGCTGGGAAGGCCTCAGGACACTTACAATCATGGTGGAAGGGGAAGCAAACACAAGCTTTTTCACGTGGCAGCAGGAAGGAGAAGTGCTGAGCAAAAAGGGAAAAGCCCATTATAAACCCATTAAATCTCGTGAGAACTCCCTCACTATCATGAGAATAGCATGGAGGTAACCGCCCCCATGATTCATTACCTCCCATCAGATCCCTCCGACCACACGTGGGGATTATGGAAACTACAATTCAAGATGAGATTTGGGACACAGCCAAACCATATCAGTATCCCATCAGCTCACATTCTGAGAAAGTGACCCAACACTATAAGGACATTTTGAGCCAGATCCAAAGAAGTCAAATTGTATTTTTTCTAAGAATCACCGTCTTCTAACTTTCCAATTGTTACTAAATTAAGTCAGAGCAGACTACCTGGTCAGACTACCCTATATCTGCCACAAATGATTCCATTTAGGGTTTGAGGACCTATTGATCTCACCTCTTTCAAGTAGTGGGGCAGCCCGTGTAGGGAATTTGGTTTAATTCTGAATCAAATGGGAAGTGATTGGAGAGTTTTAAGCAACAGGAATGACATGATCCAGCATTTTAGCTGGATTGCTCTGACTACTCTAGGGAGAATTGACTGAAGCGATACACATGGCAATCATTGGAAAGCACTCTTGATGGCTCACTGCAGGAAGCATAATTGACTGGGATCCCAGATGCGGGGTTTTGAGCCCGTGCTTTCCACTGGCTGCTCTTAGCAGGGATACTAGGGCAGACCCATTTCCAGGAATTGCAGAACTCCTCGACAGGCAACATTCTAGCTCAGGACTCCCCAACAGCTTTGCTGAATTTTTCATAACTACACAATGGTCTAAGAATGTTCCACCCAATGTTCCTTCTCTCCTTCATTTGACTTGCATCACAGTCTGACAGCTCTCCCAGCTTCTCCTGCTCCCTCCCCATTTTCTCTCACAGGGGTTTCCCACAATAAATTTCTTGTACATTTAATCCTGTCTTGGCATCTGCTTCTCGGAGGACCTGGACTATCATAGAGATCAAAGGCAGAAGCAGGGAGACTAGTTAAAAGGTAATCACAGTAATCCAGGTGAAAGATGATTGTAGCTTGGAGCAGACTGAGGGCAAAAGGGGTGGAGAGAAGCAATCAGATTTCTCTTCCATCCCATATCTTAACAGCAAATCTTCTGAAATAGAATTTACTAGATTTGCTGTTAAGATATGGGATGGAAGAGAAATTGAGAAGTCAAGGTCACTCCATTGTTTGGACCTACACAATTGGAAAGATGGAGTTGCCATTTTCTGAGATGGTAAAGCATGGGAGAAGAGCATGTTTGGTGAATCAGATCAAAAGCTTGGTTTTAGACATACCAGTATTAATTTAAAATTTTTAAATTATTTTATTTTATTTTTAAAGACAGGGTCTCACTCTTTCAGCAAGACTGGAGTGCAAGTGGCATGATCATAGCTCACTGCAGTCTTAAACTTCTGGGCTCAAGCAGTCCTCCTCCCTCAGCTTCCCAAAGTGCTGGGATTACAGACTGTATCGTTTGAGATACTATTAGATACCCAAGTGGAGATGTCACATAGGCAATTTATTTAATGAGTCTGGAATTCAGAATAGAGGTATTGGCTAAAGATAGAACTATGAGAGTTAGTGTATAGCTGGCATTTGAAACCATGGAACTGAGGCCAGGCATGGTGGTTCACCCCTGTAATCCCAGCACTTTGGGAGGCTGAGCTGGATCACTTGAGGCCAGGAGTTCGAGACCAGCCTTGGCAACATAGCAAGACCTCATCTCTCCTAAAATAAATAAAGCCATGGAACTGAATGTGATTATCAAGAAAAAGATTGCGATAATGGTCAAGCCAGTGGCTCACACCTGTAATCCCAGCACTTTGGAAGGCCAGGATGAGGGGATTTCTTGAGTCCAGGAGTTTGAGAATGTAGTGAGCTACATTCTGTACCACTGTACTCCAGCCTGAGCAACATAGCAAGGCCCCATTTCAATTTTTTTTTTTTAATTTAAAGAACAGTTCTAAACTGAGACCTGGGGAATTCTAAATTTGGGATATGAGTATTCATCAAAAGAGACAAAGAAAGATCATAAAAGTTAGAACTGTCATAACTTCCTGGTGAAATTAACCTTTTAACATGGAGTAATCTTAAAGTCTGTTCTGTGTGACATTAAAACAGCTACCTCAGGTCTTTTTCTTAATAGATGCCAATACATTTTTCCCATAATTTGACTCCCAATTTTTCTATGTCTTTTTGTTTTAGATATGATCACTCATAAAAGTTAAGTTGCTTTTAAAAAATATGTTTTGCAGGTCAGGCACGGTGGCTCACGCCTGTAATCCCAGCACTTTGGGAGGCTGAGCTGGGTGGATCACCTGAGGTCAGGAGTTCGAGACCAGCCTGACCAACATGGAGAAACCCTGTCTCTACAAAAAATACAAAATTAGCCGGGTGTGGTGGTGCATGCCTGTTATCCCAGCTACTCAGGAGGCTGAGGCAGGAGAATCGCTTGAACCCAGGAGGCAGAAGTTGCAGTGAACCAAAATCATGCCATTGCACTCCAGCCTGGGCAACAAGAGTGAAACTCTGTCTCAAAAACCAAAACAAAACAAAAAATTTGTTTTGCTTGAACCATCGCATGTGAAAAAAAGAAAAAAATGTTTTGACAATTTTGGTCTTTTAAGTAAAGGGGTTGAAAAACTTACAGTTCGGCTGGGCGCGGTGGCTCACGCCTGTAATCCCAGCACTTTGGGAGGCCGAGGCGGGCGGATCACGAGGTCAGGAGATCGAGACCATCCTGGCTAACACGGTGAAACCCTGTCTCTACTAAAAATACAAAAAATTAGCCAGGCGAGGTGGCAGGCGCCTGTAGTCCCAGCTACGCGGGAGGCTGAGGCAGGAGAATGGCGTGAACCCCGGGGGGCGGAGCCTGCAGTGAGCCGAGATCGCGCCACTGCACTCCAGCCTGGGTGAAAGAGCGAGACTCCGTCTCAAAAAAAAAAACAAAACAAACAAAAAAAAAACTTACAGTTATAGTGATTAATTTATTTTGTGTTTTCTGCCATTTTTGTTTTTGTTTTACATTCCTCTTTCTTCCTTTATTTTTGATCTGTTGAAATTTGTTTTCTTATTCTATTTTGTTCCTTCTCCTTAATTTTCATTTCATGCTGTTCTTTTGACTTATATTTTCTTTATCTCTTCTTTTGATGATTGTCCTATTTTAACATATCCTCTCAACAAAGTCAAGAATTAACCAATATATTTATTCTCCTAAACAATTTAAGAACCTTACAATGCTTTAACTTTGATCTCTGAAATGCCAATTACAATGTTACTGTGCCCAGTATTTTAGTTCTAGACTTTTCTCCCAAAGTTAGATATTATTTTATAGAATGTTTCTTTAGATTTAGTCACACATTCATCAATATTATTGCTCACAAGCCCTGCTTATATATTAAGACTTTCCATCTGGAATCATTTTCCCACTACTTGAGGAAGAATCTTTTAGAATTTCCATTAATGAGGGACTTGTATTGGTAAACTATCCTGCTTTTTTTTTTTGGCTTTGTCATATTCTTGAAAACTAGCTTCACTGGTTATAAAATTTTAGGATGATAGTTATTTCCTCTCAGGCCATGGAAGACATTATTTCAATGTCTTCTGGCTTCCATTGTTGGAAGCCATGCTGGAAGCCATTGGTGAGACACAGAGTTAAACCACATTATCATTGCTTTATAAGTGGTTTCTCTTCTTTCTCTAGCTTATTTTAAGTCCTCTTTTTCTTTGGTGTTCTGCAGTTTTACATTAATGTATCGAAAAGTACATTGGGCTTTCTCAATCCAAAGATTGATATTTATCATTAAAACTGGAAAATTGGCCAGGCATGGTGACTCATGCCTGTAATTCCAGCACTTTAGGAGGCCGAGGTGAGCGGATCACCTGAGATCAGGAGTTCAAGACCAGCCTGGACAACATTAAACCCCATCTCTACAAAAATACAAAAAATTATCTGGGCGTGGTGGTGAACGTCTGTAGTCCCAGCTACTCGGGAGGCTGAGGTGGGAGAATAGCTTGAACTCAGGAGGCAGAGGTTACAGTGAGTCGAGACCACACCACTGCACTCCAGCCTGGGCAACAGAGTGAGACTCTGTCTCAAAAACACAAACACAAAAACAAAAACTAACCTCGAAAATTTTCAGCCATTGTATTTTTGGAATATTCCTCTTCTTAATTCCATTATCTGTTTCTGAAATTCTAATCAGATGCTTGTGCACATGCACGCAAGTGTGTGTGTGTGTGTGTGTGTGTATTTTTAAGAAATGGAATTTTGCTATATCGCCCAAGCCTGGCCTTGAACTCCTGGGTGCAAGCAATTCTCCTGCCTCAGCCTCCCTACTAGCTGGAATTAAAAATGTGTTCCACTGCACCCAGCTTAGACGTATTTTTGCTTTTTACTCTATGCTCCAAATTTCTTACCCTCTCTTTCATAGTTTCCACCATTTTTACTTTCTAGATGACATTCTGAGTTTCTTCAGATCTGTCATCTAGTTTCTCGTTAATCTCTTTAAATACAACAATTGGCCAGGCCTGGTGGCTCATGCCTGTCATCCCAGCATTTTGGGAGGCTGATGTGGGAGAATCTCTTGAGGTCAGGAGTTTGAGACCAGCTTGGGCAACATGGCAAAACCCTGTCTTTACAAAAAAACACAAAAATTAGCCAGGCATGGTGGTGTGTGCCTGCAGTCCCAGCTACTTGGGAGGCTGAGGCAGGAGGATTGCTTGAGCGAGGGAGATCAAGGCTATGGTGAGCCATGTTTGCACCACTGTACTCCAGCCTGGGTGACAACGCAAGACCCTGTCTCAAAAAATAAAAATATAAATAAATGAATACAACAATTATAGTTGCCTTATACTCAGTGTGTAACTTCCCTGAAATTTAAATCCTGAGCAGATCACCTCAATCAACTGATCAAGCTCAGCACTGACATTAAGTGTCTCATGATGTGATGCAATACAAAGTATACAATATTACCTCTCAAGTGTTATTACCAACCCTCCAGGGCTACCTTTCAACTTAAGAGAAACAGGAATGGAGGTATAAATTAAATGACAACCTGAGGAAATAAAAAAGACAAATCCAGAATGTAAAACAACTGGCCTGCCTTTTTCAACAAATCATATATCATGAAGAAAAAAAAAATGGGAAAATTGATTGGATTTTTGTTCAAACAAATAAAACCCATCTTACCAGAGCAATTGGCAAAATTTAAATATGAGCTGCAGATTAGATGATATTATGAAATTATAGCTAATTTTCTTTAGATGACAATGTATTGTGGTTTTGTAAAAGATTGTCCTAATTCTTAGGAGACCTGTACTAAGATATTTAGAGCTAAGGTATCAGAATGTCATCAACTTATTTCCAAGAAGATTAGCAAAAAATGAAATGTATATGCACACACATAGAGAGTAAGAGGAAATATAGCAAAATGTTTACAAGTATTAAACTAGGTAGAAGCTATATCAGTATTGTACTATTCTGTTAACTTTTCTATGTGTTTGTTTGACATTTTTATAATAAAAAAACTTGGAGAGAAAAAACAAATAATTCTGTATACAAGGGTCAAAATGACATTAATAGAGATTATTCGCTCTGGCAACAATACCCTGAAGAGACAATCTAAAAATTCTATTTTGCCATCTCCAAAGCTGTCCTGGTCTTCTCAGTATGTTTCTTTGGCCTTTTCTTGGATTCATGTGAGCTCCCCTATAGCTCTTCCTATTTAAGTTAGCCAGAGTAGGCTTCTGATACTTGCACCAAAGAAACCTTATTGATACAGAGGTTATGCTACCTATCCTCCATTTGCTCACCACAGCCATGCTGCAAAGCCCTCGCTGCCCTCTATGGATTGCATTATTCTGGCTCCCTGGCCCTCCCAGCTTCTGTCTGGGTTCTGATCATGAGGTTGGGCAATAGCTGCATTCCTCTACCCAGGGACACAGCTTCTGCTGAGTGTTCTTCCCCATAGCCATAGTTCCTGCCAGATCCTAGTATTGGATCCTTCCTCTTACTCTTTTGGCTGACGATGCCAGTCCTGTGTGCTTCACAAACTATGATGTTCTCTTTAACACCTGCCCACACTTCTATTAATATCTGCCTTATATTAAACTTCCTTCAGTTAACTCTTCTTTTCTATATTTTTTATTGTGGCAAAAACATGTAACATTAAAAATACTAAGCATTTTCAAGTGTACAGTTCAGTAGTGTTAAGTATATTCACATTGTTGTGAAATAAATCTCTAGAACTTTTTCATCTTGCAAAACTGAAACTCTATACCCATTGAATAGTATTTATCCCTTCCTCTATCCATCAATACCCTTGGCAACTACCTTTCTACTTTGTTTCTGTGATTTTGACTACTTTAGATACTTCATATAAATAGAAGTATACAGTATTTGTCTTTTTGTGATGATGTATTTCATTTAGCATAATGTTCTTAAGATTTATCCATGTGATAGCATATGACAGAAATCCTTTCTTAGTTAAGGCTGGATAATATTCTCCATTCATCTGTCAATGGATGTTTTGGTTCTTTGGTATTTTTATTATTTATTTATTTTGAGACCCTGTCTTACTCTGTTGCCCAGTTTGGAGTGCAGTAGCACGATCTCGGCTCACTGCAACCTCCGCCTCCCAGGTTCAGGCAATTCTCCTGCCTCAGCCACCCGAGCAGCTGGGATTACAGGCGTGCACCACCATGCCTGGCTATTTTTTGTATTTTTATTAGAGATGGGGTTTCACCATGTTGGCCAGGCTGATCTCGAGCTCCTGACCTCAAGTGACCACCAGCCTCAGCCTCCCAAAGTGCTGGAATTACAGGCATGAGCCACCGTGCCTGGCCAGTATTTTTAAATTTATACACAGTTAAATTCATTCTTTTCTGGTGTATGGCTCTATGAGTTTAACAAATGCATAGAACTTTGTATTTTTTTTTTAGTTTTTTTTTTTTTTTTTTTTTTTTTTTGCGTGTGTATTTTTAGTAGAGATGGGGTTTTGCCATGTTGCCCAGGCTGGTCTTGAACTCCTGAGCTCAGGCAATCCACCCACCTCAGCCTCCAAAGTGCTAAGATTACAGGCATGAGCCACTGCACCTGGCCAGAATTTTGGAAATGCCCCACAGTGAAGATACATATACCACCCAAAAACATTCTCATATTGCCCCTTCATAGTAAAATACTCCTTCTATACTTACCCCAGCAACCACTCATCTAGTCTCCAACCCTACAGTTTTTCCTTTTCCAGAATGTCATATAAATGGAAGAAACTAGTATGTAGTCTTTTGAGTCTGGCATCTTTTACTAAGCATAATGCATTTGGGATTCATCTATACTATTCTACATGTAATAGTTATTCCTTTTAATGGCTGAATAGTATTTCATTATATAGATACCACAATTCATTTATCCAACATTAATTGAAAGACATTTGGTTTCTTTTCCAGTTTTTAGAGATTATAAATAAAGCTGCTATGCACATTTGTGTATGGGTTTTAATATGAACACACATTTTTATTCATCTTGGAAAAATACATGAGTGGGATTGATGGGTCATATGGTAAGTATATGTTTAACCTTGTAAGAGACTGACAAACTGTTTTCCAAAGTGTCCAGAGCTGGTCCAAAGGTAGTGAGTTATCTCAATTGATTGTTCACAGTCAGTTACAGATTGAACTCCTTGTTCTCTTTCCTTCCTTCTCACTGCTGCACTTAACTAGTCTTCAAAACAACAAAGTGTCCAGGACACTGGACAGTGTGGCACTGTTTTAATAAGTCTTGAAACTAGGTAGTGTAAGACCTCCAATTTTGTTCTTCTTTTCCCATATGGATTTTAGAATCAGCTCGTCAATATCCTTAAAAAAAATCTGCGGGTATTTTGATTGTAATTGCTTTGAAACTATAGATCAATTTGGGGACAATTGACAGCTTCATATTTTAAAAATCTAACATTGTTGGCAAACTTACTGCTGCATCCTAATGTTTTATAGTTGCACCCTAATGTTTAAATACCTTCATGAAAGTGAAGTCTAGAATTTATTTATTTATTTTTGAGACAGAGTCTTGCTCTGTCGCCAGGCTGGAGTGCAATGCACAATCTCAGCTCACTGCAACCTCCACTTCTCAGGTTCAAGTGATTCTCCTGCCTCAGCCTCCTGAGTAGCTGGCACTACAGGCTCATGCCAATACGCCCAGCTAATTTTTGTATTTTTATTTGAGACGGAGTTTCACCATGTTGGCCAGGATGGTCTCGATCTCTTGACCTCATGATCTGCCCTCCTTGGCCTCCCAAAGTGCTGGGATTACAGGCGTGAGCTACTGCGCCTGGCCGAATTTATTTATTTTTTAAAGGAATTTAGTAACTAGGCATTTAAATCTACACCGAGTTTCTGGAAGGCAGAGGCTGTATGCTGCTTCTATTTGAATCACAGTGTACAAAAGATTCAAAATACAGAGCAGGACCTCAATAATGGTTTGCAGATTAAATATTTAAACATGAGGCTTTTAAATAATTCTACTTACATTTTCAGACATGATGAAGAGTGGGGCATATGGAACTTTCATGAGGCAAGAAGAAGAAACAACTACTTTTCCTTTCTAAAAAGAGCTATGGTAATGGCCCCTGGTGCAAGTAGGAGTAAGAAGACAGTAGAAACTGTCCCCAAACTTGTAACTCACAAGACTTAGATTCCCAAAATGTGAAGGCAAATTATTTTATAGGTGAGGATCATACAGTGACACAATGTGACTAATTTCTTGTATGTCAATATATACCTACACAAAAATTTGAACCCAAAACAAAAAACTTCTAATACAGCAGGTTATGTTTGTTGGTTTTTGTCATGTATAAAAATTGTACATTCTTTTATTTGACTTCCTTAGTGAATTTCTTTTTAGGATTTCCCTTTAAGAGAAAAATCATTACTCAATTAGTTTGCTGAAAAGCCTACATTTTGGTTTATTGTTTTATTTATTTATTTTTTGAGACAAAGTCTCGCTGTGTCATCCAGGCTGGAGTGCAATGGCACGATCTCGGCTCACTGCAAACTCCGCCTCCTGGGTTCAAGCGATTATCCTGCCTCAGCCTCCCGAGTAGTTGGGATTACAGGCGCCCACCACCATGCCCAGCTAATTTTTGTATTTTTAGTAGAGACGGGTTTTTGCCATATTGGTTAGGCTGGTCTCGAACTCCTGACCTCAGGTGATCCTCCCGCCTCGACCTCCCAAAGTGCTGGGATCACAGGCGTGAGCCACCGCGCCCGGCAGGTTTATTGTTGAATAGTACTACAGCAATAGTCATCAACCAATTTTCACATAGCTGTATTTCCAAGTTAGATGCTAAGGAATATATTACATCCTTTCCAACACATAGATGGCATCAAATTATTTTACTAGTGATTATGTGACCAAGGTAGCCAAAGGAGTAAAAATTATTATTTTTTCTTCACTACTGTAGGATTTGATGTGCTTCAAACAAATTTTTTTTCTTTTTTTTTTTTTTGAGACAGAGTCTCGCTCTTGTCACCCAGGCTGGAGTGCAGTGGCACGATGATCTGGGCTCACTGCAACCTCCGCCTCCTGGGTTCAAACCATTCTCCTGCCTCAGCCTACCGAGTAGCTAGGATTACAGGCACCCGACACCACACCTGGCTAAATTTTGTATTTTTAGTAGAAACGGGGTTTTGCCATGTTGGCCACGCTGGTCTCCATCTCTTGACCTCGTGATCCACCCATCTCGGCCTGCCAAAGTGCTGGGATTACAGGCATGAGCCACCGTGCCGGGCCAAATTGTTTTATTTCTGTATACATAGGCAGTTCCTATGTATACAGACTACTGTATATGACTGCTAACTAGGTCTAGATGAAAATATGAGTCTATAAATTCATTGTTAATTGGACATTTTAAATTATTTTTCCAATTACAGTGGTGGATTTGCACAGATCATTTCATTCTCTTTTTAGGCCCCATTTTGCTCAAGAAGAGACCCTTGTCAAGCAGTTGGCTGGGGTCAGGGGTGCATGTTATGATTAAGGAAACTAGTAGAGATAAATGAGCCACACTGGAATTAAAAACTATGACCTCATTGACAAAGAGTTCCAACTAACCAGCACAGAGATAATATATACTTCTTGGAACTTTACTTGCTCTCTTTTCCACAAGTGTTTTCTCTTTGGTTGCTGAAGTATGAAGACATTTTATTCTCTCTAAACTTCCAGCAGAACTCTTCGTGCCAGAGATAGCACATTCCATCCTCCGTGTACTATTAATAGTAAACAATAAAATGACCATCATAGAGTCTAAGTGTTTTTTGCCTCATAAAAGGAATTTAGAAGAGTCTTTGGATGAAAGTCACCATACAGAGTATAGAAGTAGTATTGTATTACTGTGCAGAGTATTATCACACCAAAGATTATGAGGCACACACACTTTACTGAGAGGCCTTTGTGGGTCAAGTTCATGTACTGAAAACAGACATGGCATTTTAAATCATGTAAATTTATGGAATTATAGATTTCTCTCTTAGAAAATGAATAAATCCTTTATATAATTTCCAGGATAAAGAATAATAATGAAACTTGTGGAAGGAAAGTTCTAACATATTCATTACTTTTAAACAACACCAAGTTGTTTTCAGAGTTGGTAAAAATTTCTGTTTTTAAAAATTACTTCTGGTTTTAAAAATTACTTCTATTTCTAATGAATCATTAGGTGAATAGGCCCACATAAAAGGTGAGTGAACACAGAAAAAGAAAAGGAAAGAGGACATGAATTAATAATTTGTCAAAATGTGGTTGTGTGACACTTTGGGTTCCAAAGAACAAACGTTCATTCAGTCTTAGAGAAAAAGGGTTCCACCATAAGGACATATATGGTTTAAAATTACAAGCCATTTCATAGCCAAGGCAATTCTAGGACTGACTACACCAGTGTCCACATATTCTCTCTTTCTCTCCTTTGAGCATTAATCTTTTAAGTACGTTAGACTGTTTAATTCATCAGTGTGGAGTGCATCTACTGGGTAGATTCTGACTAAAGTGTCCACCCTACACAGAGGTATTTAGCTTCTTCTCTTAGGAGGACAACAGGAGGCAGAAGAGTCTATGTCATACAAGTTAGCATAGGTCCCACATCTTTTAAAAGCAAAAATAGGCCGGGGTAGGGTGGCTCACGTCTGTAATCCAAGCACTTTGGGAGGCCAAGGCAGGAGGATCCCTTGATAGAGCTCAGGAGTTCGAAACTGCAGTGAGCTATGATCGTGCCACTGCATTCCACCCTGGGCAAAAGAGTGAGACTCCTGTCTCTAAATAAATAAAATAAAACCCCAAATAGCCCTCTACATTAATAAAAATTATATATGCCTAATATTTACTACAATGGACAAAAGGGTAAGCATGTAATTGAAGACAAAAAGGGACTATGAGAAATAAAAATAGTTTTTCAAAGTGATGAGATTATGATTAGCTTTTTTCTCTGTTTTTTCCAATGTTGTTTTAATATTTTGATGATTTAAGAAAGTTTTAAAAACATTTAGAATAATTAAGATAATTTAGTAATGCTCATGCCTTTCAACCGATTATCTCCAGTTATTTTATTTTTCAAATAATGTTAAACTCAAGCAATAGAGTCAATTAAATTTAGGAAATGTGTGTAAGACGTGTTTAACCAACATTCTAATTGAAGATGAGTCAATAGTCATTCCAGTCAGTTTCCTCATGTTACAGAGGAATTCATTATTTGGAAGTGCTATACATACTTTAAAAATAAAATCCCAGATATATTTGTGTCCCTCTCACATAAGCTGTTAAAATATTTGCCCGTCCCTCTACATAGCTGTAGTCACAGGCATGTTAACGTTTTCTGTAAAATAGATCAAAATATAAAGAAACATTAGGAAAATACAGCTGTTGGAATGAGGAGGGGAGAGTACACAATGTATTTATAGCAAGTGCATATATTATATCAAGTAGAACAGACACCCAGCCTTTTATGACCAGTTTTAACTATGACATGCATGAGTTTTAAATAAGAAATAACCGTAGAAATCTCCAAAGAATTTTAAAAGTCCCAGGCCGGGCACGGTGGCTCACGCCTGTAATCCCAGCACTTTGGGAGGCCGAGGCGGGTGGATCATGAGGTCAGGAGTTCGAGACCAGCCTGGCCAATATGGTGAAATCCCGTCTGTACTAAAAATACAAAAATTAGCTGGGCATGGTGGCATGAGCCTGTAGTCCCAGCTGCTTGGTAGGCTGAGGCAGGAGAATTGCTTGAACCCGGGAGGTGGAGGTGGCAGTAAGCCAAGATCACACCACTGCACTCCAGGCTGGGCCACACAGTGAGACTCCGTCTCAAAAAAATAATAAAATAAAAAATAAAAATCCCATCAGTTGGTTAAGAGCTTTTTGCTTTATTATAAGTGATGTTTAGTTGATTTTTGTTTTCAGATTCCAAAGAAAATTCCAAAACTGGTTTTGATAGCCAGCAGATACATTTCTAAGCACTTGGGATGATGAATCACATAAAATATGTATTTTTGAGAGTGTTTAATTACAATGATTGTTCACCAATTAAATAATTTCCATTTATGTTTCTAATAAAACTCTCAGGTAAATTATTAGAAGTCAGTTTCTTAATCATATGATAAATGGACTATATTCTAAAATTCTGATTAATATTTCTGAAGGATTCATGATAAGGAAGCAATGTTCTTACCAAGTTTGTTTAATCGTTAGATGGAAATTGTATTTGTCTGCCACCTGGGGGATTCATGGAAACACTGCAATTGGCAAAATTCATAGTCACAAAAATATTGCAATATATGTGTTAATAGTGTAGTATTTGTTTTATGAATGATGTTGGCTGAAACACACACACACACACACACACACACACACACACACACACACACTTACATAATTGTGGGCAAAAAAGTAGTTGCAAAACCAATAGACTTGTGTTCTGGATGTTGAGTGAAGAAAATGTTTCCAGGCCGGACACAGTGGCTCATAGCTATAATCCCAGCACTTTGGAAGGCTGAGGCAACAGGATCACTTGAGGCCAGGAGTTCGAGATCAGCCTGGGCAACAAAGCGAGACCCTCATCTCTACAAAAAACTTAAAAATTAGCTGGGCACGGCGGTGCATGCCTGTAGTCCTAGTCACTTGGGAGGCTGAAGCAGGGGGATTGCTTGAACTTGAGGCCACAGGGAGCCATGATTTGTGCCACTGCACTCCAGCCTGAACAAAAGCAAGACCTTGTTTTATTTACTTATTTTTATTTTCATTGTTAAGACTTTGTTGCGTGTGTGTGTTTTTAAAAAAAGGTTCCAAAAGAAGGGAGTGATCAACTTCATCAAATACTGCTGGTAGAATCCCATAAGGTAAAGAGGACTAAAACTGACCACTGCATTTGGCAACTGGGAAGTCACAGGTGACCAGGAAAAGAGCTGTTCCTGGATGTTTTATAGTCGTTATTGCTATTGTGAGCAAATCTTCCTATTTATGATTTTTTTCTTTTTTTTTTTTTTTGAGACGGAGTCTCACTCGGTCGCCCAGGCTGGAGTGCAGTGGCGAGATCTCAGCTCACTGCAAACTCCACCTCATGGGTTCATGCCATTCTCCTGCCTCAGCCTCCCCAATAGCTGGGACTACAGGTGCCCGCCACCACGCCCAGCTAATTTTTTTTTTTTTGTATTTTTTAGTAGAGATGGGGTTTCACCATGTTAGCCAGGATGGTCTCGATTTCCTGACCTTGTGATCCACCCACCTCAGCCTCCCAAAGTGCTGGGATTACAGGCGTGAGCCACCATGCCCGGCCTATCTATGATTTTTTTCTAATCATCAATTTACATTTTTTGAAACAGGGTCTCTCTCTGTTGCCTAGGCTGGAGTGCAGTGGTGTGATCATAGCTCACTGCAACTTTTAACTCCTGGGCTCAAGCAATCCTCCCATTTCCCAAGCAGCTGGGACCACAGGCATGCAACACCAAAATCAGCTAATTTTTAAAATTTTTTGTAGAGGGGTCATGCGATGTTGCCCAGGTTGGTCTCAAACTTCTGTGCTCAAGTGATCTTCCCCCCTTGGCCTCCCAAAGTGCTGGGATTACAAGCGTGAGCTACCACACTCAGCCCCTTTGTATCTTATGTGAATATGGAAGAGAATGTCATTATTCACAGAAAACACAAATTGACTATTTTGGGACTGTCACAATGTCTGTAATTTATTTTCATATTATTCTGTGGACAAAACCTCAAACTGTAATACTAAAAGACTCTAGGCAGAAAAATAAAAATAAAAAACAATCTGGCTCCCCCTGCCAAAAAAAAAACTATGTATGTAAATACATACATATAAAGCAAACACACTAAAATGTTAATCAAGGTGGTAGGTATACAGGTGTTCACTGCATTATTATTTAAACTTTTATCTCCATATTTGTTAAAAACACTGGAAAAAATGAGGGCCAGGCGCCATAGCTTGCGCCTGTAATCCCAACACTTTGGGAGGCCAAGGCAGACGGATTGCTTGAGTCCAGGAGTTCGAGACCAGCCTGACCAATATGGTGAAATCCTGTCTTGACTAAAAATACAAAAATTAGCCCAGTGTGGTGGCGGGAGCCTGTATCCTAGCTACTCAGGAGGCTGAGGCACGAGAATCACTTGAACCCAGGAGGCAGAGGTTGCAGTGAGCCGAGATCGCACCACTGCACTCCAGCCTGGGTGAAAGGGCGAGACTCAGTGTCAAAAAAAAAAAAAAAATATATATATATATATCTATATATACAGGTTGAGTATCCCTAATTCAAAAATCTGGGCCAGGCGCGTTGGCTCACGCCTGTAATCCCAGTCCTTGGGGAGGCCGAGTTGGGAGGATCACTTGAGGTTAGGAGTTCAGACCAGCTTGGACAACATGGTGAAACCCCTTCTCTACTAAAAATACAAAAATTAGGCCAGGCGCGGTGGCTCATGCCTGTAATCCCAGTACTTTGGGAGGCCGAGGCGGGCGGATCACGAGATCAGGAGATCGAGACCATCTGGTCAGGAGATCGAGCCCATCCTGGCTAACACGGTGAAACCCCATCTCTACTAAAAATACAAAAAAATTAGCCGGGTAGGGTGGCAGGCGCCTGTAGTCCCAGCTACTTGGGAGGCTGAGGCAGGAGAATGGAGTGAACCCAGGAGGTGGAGCTTGCAGTGGGCTGAGATGATTGTGCCACTGCACTCCAGCCTAGGCGACAGAGTGAGACTCCGTCTCAAAAAAAAAAAAAAAAAAAAGAAAAAATACAAAAATCAGCCCGGCGTAGTGGCGCGTGCCTGTAGTCCCAGCTACTCCGGAGGCTGAGGCAGGAGAATCGCTTTAACCTGGGAGGTGGAGGGTGCAGTGAGCCGAGATCGCACCACTGCACTCCAGCCTGGGCGACAGAGCAAGACTTTGCCACAAGAGAAAAAAAAAAAAACCTAAACGTTCCAAAACTCAAAATGCTCCAAAATCTAACTTTTTAAGCACTGACATGACTCTCAAAGGAAATGCTCATTGGAGCATTTCAGATTTTGGATTTTCGGATTAGGATGCTAAAGTGGTAAGTATATATACGTAAAACGCTTTCATATTCTGCTTTTCTTCATTGAATATGGTGGTTGCCTGTCAGTCATCGTATATTAGCATCAGTTTGCTGCGTGACATTCCATTGCAGAGATAAATCTTGTGATATTTTTAACCAGTCCTCCATTGCTGGATGGTGCAATGAACATCTGTTAATACATGGCTTTTGCTCATGTGTCTGATTATTTTAAGGGTAAGATTTCAGCCTGTGGAAAGGGAGTAAGTGTAAGTTTGAGCAGAGGAAAGGAGACCTAAAAGAATAAGGCGAGTCTGGGAACAGTTCACTAGGTTATTTTAGGGCATCGGACCCCCGTAGGCGAAAAATGCTTGCAGACATCTTACGATGACGCTTAAATGGAAGAGCAGTTTGAGAAGATTTAATCCCATTTAAATTTCTTTTTTTTTTTTTTTGAGACGGAGTCTCGCTCTGTACCCCAGGCTGGAATCTCGGCTCACTGCAACCTCCGCCTCGCGGGTTCAAGCGATTCTCCTGCTTCAGCTTCCCGAGTAACTGGGACTACAGGCACAAACCACCACGCCTGGCTACTTTTTTTGTATTTTTGTTAGAGACGAGATTTCAGCAAGTTGGCCAGGTTGGTCCTGAATTCCTGACTTTATTTATTTTCTGAGATGGAGTCTCGCTCTGTTGCCCAGGCTGGAGTGCAGTGGCACGATCTCTGCTCACTGCAAGCTCCACCTCCCGGGTTCACGCCATTCTCCTGCCTCAGCCTCCCAAGTAGCTGGGACTACAGGCGCCCGCCACCACGCCTGGCTAATTTTTTTTTTTTGTATTTTTAGTAGAGACGGGGTTTTACTGTGTTAGCCAGGATGGTCTCGATCTCCTGACCTCGTGATCCGCCCGCCTCGGCCTCCCAAAGTGCTGCGATTACAGGCGTGCGCCACCGTGCTCAGCCTAGAACTCCTGACTTTAAATAATCCATCCGTTTTGGCCTCCCAAACTGCTGGGATTACAGGCATGGGCCACCGCGCCCGGTCAATCTCATTTAATCTTAATGCCAGGTACTGTTCTAACTCTTTTCTATGTAAAATTTATTTCAGTTGCAGGTACTATTATTATTCCCATCTATAGGCCAGAAAGCTGAGGTACGAAGTTTAATTGCCAGTTACTTATCTTCGTTAAAATCCAAGCAGTCTGGGCTCCAAACATTTATACTTACTTTGCAGTCAAGGAACCACGCTGAGATGTTGAGCTGAAAACCCAGGTCTCTCAGACTTCAAAGCTTTATACACAAGAGTAGATGGTGGCAGTAAAAATTAATGGGGGCTTGATCTATCCCTCCCACCCCCAAGAAAAGTAAAAAGCAGGAGCTGGGACCAGAGAAAACCTCCACGGAGTCCTTATCCCCTAAATATAGGAGGCATTTAACGCTTAGCATTGCTGACTAGCAATCAGGCTTCAACTGTGAGTAGCGAGGCTCTGAAGCTTGATAACTGAATTCCAAAAAGCGCGCGAGCCTCCAGACGAAACAGCTTCCCGCCTTCCAGCCGGTTGGAGCCGGCTCAGCAACAGCCTCTCCAGGCCAGGGTAGTGACGTCAGCCCAGGAATTGGGCCCGCCCCGGGATCTCGCTGCTTTCTGCACGCTCGGAATAACCAGAGTCGCGAAATTAGCCCCGCCCACTGCCCCGGAAGTTAATGCGGAAGCCACACACCCCCTCCTCGGCCGGCAGGGGCGCAGCCATTTTAATTCATATCTGAGTGGGCGGCGGCGATTGGTGTTGGCGGTCTGGCTCAGCTGGGCAGGGGGTAACTTTACTGATTTGGGGGTGGTTTTTAGTTTAATATTTCTTTTCTAGCTTCCCATCGACGGTCAGTGCGCACGTTGTAATCAGCTGAGGCCATGTCAGGAGACGGAGCCACGGAGCAGGTGAGGAAGGAGAGTGGTGGGGCCTCGTGGCGACCTCTTCTCCACGTCTGTTCCTCCGACTGCTCCAGACATGTTCGCCTGAGGAAGGAATTGGGTCTAGTGAACCCGGGGGACAGGGTATATAGAAGAGTGGTGGGAATGGGGAGCAAGATCTAAGATTTAATTTTTTTTTTTGCTTCTCTGTCTTAGGCATGAATACGAGTAAATACTTGATTTAGACAATAGCAGTAGGCTGCTTCGTCCTATTTAGTTTCATGGGACTACTCCAAATGGGATGCTTTCCTTTGATATCGTTTTGGTATTAGAGTGGATAGGAATTATTTTAACGCTCACCCGCCGTTTTAGAAAAACTTTACAGTGTTTCTTTTACCCCGCCAAATATACTGTATCCAGAAATAGGTTACTAGTTTGAGAAATATTTGAGACAAAGCTAATCTGGAGAATTAAGACTTAATGAGAGCGAGTGAAGAAAGAAGCAAGTTATGCTGAGGTTTTGGGAATTTTGTGGCTTTCTTTCGTTTTCTTCCTTTTCTTTTAGTCACATTTCATTTTCATTTTTCCAGCTACATAAACATTGCAGGTATATATAAGTTGAAAATGAGAAGTCTGTTTTGGCCACTGTAAATAAAAGCATCTGTTTTAATCGTAAATATGAGTGACAACTAAATATTTAAAAATCCACACTTTTAGGTTAGATCAGTGTGATTTGTTTCTTTTGCTCTTTGTATTCAGAATTTTGTAGGATAGTATTTACCTTTTAGTGTGAAAGAGGAAGCTAAATAGTTATGAAAGATGCCATTAAATGTGTTTTTCGATCTAAGTCCTGGTGTGTTTAGATAAATACAGTTTCTAAAATGGAGGCTAGGTAGCCTGCAGTCTCAATTTCCTGAAATTTCCCATTGCCATAGCAACGACATGCACTTAGGTTTTCATTTTTCAGGTTCCCTAGCTTATAACGTGGAAGATGTTATTGGAGGTTGACAGAGATGAGGCAAAATAGGAGCGTTCTATTGCATAGTCTGTAAGACTGTAGATTTCATTATGTCGGCAGTTTGATTCAACTGTTTTGTGTTTGCCCGAGGACTGGTTTCAGTCCAGAAATCTTCGCACTATTTACATTTTACATAGTGTTAGCATGCCCAAGCATTTAAAGTCTTAAAATTACTGTATCAAAACTGTTTACCCCTTTTCTGATCTAGTATTTGTCATCTGAAAGTGAAGGACTA
Organism: Symphalangus syndactylus; assembly: GCF_028878055.3. Classification (NCBI taxonomy): domain Eukaryota; kingdom Metazoa; phylum Chordata; class Mammalia; order Primates; family Hylobatidae; genus Symphalangus; species Symphalangus syndactylus. Next base: position 23,144,862 of record NC_072428.2, read on the forward strand.
ATGAACTGAGGTTTCATTGAAAGTTTCCGAAATTCATTGTTAATTCTTAGAATTTATCTAAAATTACAAAGACACGGAAATGTTACCATGACCTCTTGAATGTTTTAGAACTGTGGTGTTGCAATGGGACAGATGGTGGTGAAGATTTATAGAAAAATAATTTCCCCCAAAGGTTTTATTGTGCAAAGTTTAGAACATAGAGAAAAGTTGAAAGAAAAGTGCAGTGAACACCTGTAGGACAACTCTTCACGTGGAATCAACAGTTGAAAGCCTTGCCATGTTTGCTTTATCTCCCCATGCTGATAAATTGAGAACAGGGTCTTTATCACTCACACTAGAGTGCTGTGACGCCATCACAGCTCACCATAGCTTCGACCTCCCTGCGCTCTGTGATCCTGCCACCTCAGCCTCCTGAGTAGCTGGGAGTACAGGCGCCACCATGCCCGGCTAATTTTTTTTTTTTTTTTTTTTTTTTGAGATGGAGCCTTGCTCTGTCACCCTGACTGGAGTGCAGTGGCGCGATTTCGCCTTACTGCAGCCTTCGCCTCCCGGTTCAAGCGATTCTCCTGCCTCAGCCACCCGAGTAGCTGGGTTTACAGGCGCCCGCCACCATGCCCCGCTAATTTTTGTATGTAGAGACGGGGATTTCGCCACGTTGCCCAGGCTGGTCTCGAATTCCTGACCTCAAGTGATCCGCCTGCCTCTGCCTTCCAAAGTGCTGGAATTACAGGCGTGAGCCACCGTACCTGGCCTAATTTTTGTATTTTTTTTTGTAGAGACCGGAATTCACCATGTTGCCCAGCCTGGTCTCGAACTCCTGGGCTCAAGCGATTCACCCACCTCAGTGTCCCCAAGTGTTGAGATTACAGACAGGCACGAGCACTAAGCTTGGTCCATGCATGTTTATTTGAAAGTATGTTGACACATTGCAGCTCCAAGTATTTCAGCATTCACTTATAAATAAGAGCAAAATGTTGTTACGTAACCACCATACCATTTCCCCACCCAAGAAAATATTTCTAAAATCTAGTCCTTCTTTAAATTTCCCCACTTGTCCCAAGAATGTGATTCTTTTTTTTTTTTTTTAACCAGAATCAATCTAGATTTACGTAGTGAATCATTTACTTATGTCTCTTAAGTAGTCTCACCATTCTCCCCTGAGGCTGTTGTCTATTTGAAGTGTCAAGGACACAACACTGCTTTTCTGGGTGTATTTGTTTTTTGTTGTTTGTTTGCTTGCTTGCTTTTGGTTTGGGGGTTGATAATGTCATTTAACTTGTCCTTTCATCTTCTGTATTTCCTGAAAACTTTACAGTTAGGTCTATACTCAGCCTTGATATTTGGGTTAAGTATTTTTGGATAGAATACTTAAGATTATATCATTACATTAGCAGGCACTTCTGCTGGGTTCTATTAGGATGGTTAAGTTTGATCACTTGGTTTAGGGTGATCTTCTCATTGTTAAGGGTCATGTTCCCCTTTGCAGTTAATAATCTGTGAGTTGATACCATTTTCTTTAAAATCACCTTATACCTAGTTATCAATTGATAAATCTTGACTAAATCAGCTCTTACATTGGAAGTCGCAAATGGTGGTTTCGTTTTGTTTTTAAAACCCACAACTCTGTTGGTCTGTGTCTGTTTACTGGCTCATACTTTCTGCAAAAAAGACTTTTTTTCTTCCTAAAGATTAAGTATTGCTATGGATTCATGGATTTCTCTTAGTGTGTTAGTATCAGTGATAGCCATTTTTCTTTTGCACTCTCAACTTGTCCAAACCTTTTTGGTGGCTCTTATATCTTTTTTTTTTTTTTTTGAGACAGAGTCTCGCTGTCGCCCAGGCTGGAGTGCAGTGGCGCGATCTCGGCTCACTGCAGGCTCCGCCCCCCGGGGTTCACGCCATTCTCCTGCCTCAGCCTCCCGAGTAGCTGGGACTACAGGCGCCCGCCATCTCACCTGGCTAATTTTTTGTATTTTTAGTAGAGACGGGGTTTCACTGTGTTAGCCAGGATGGTCTCGATCTCCTGACCTCGTGATCCGCCCGCCTCGGCCTCCCAAAGTGCTGGGATTACAGGCGTGAGCCACCGCTCCTGGCCTGTGGCTCTTACATCTTTTCCTTCAGTCTGAAAGGCAATTTAGACATCTGATTATCAACAAGGAAGTCATCTTCATATAGCCTTTTCTTTAACTTTTTAATAATACATTTCAAACATGTAAGAAAAATAGTATAATATATGAAGTACCTGTCATAGAGCTTCAATTTATGGCTAATCTTGTTTCCTCCATGACTTCATTTGCTTCTCTCACCCCCATTACTTCGAAGCAAATCCTAGATACTGTATTCAGCTTCAACTAAAATAGCCATTAAATAACACCTTAAGGAGTGACTGATGGAAAATATGAATGAGCTCTACCTTGCTTGATGTTTAAGACAGTATTGAAAATCTGGAGGAAAAGAGAGTATCCAAAATAACCTGAAATCATGGATGAGAAAAATAAACTCAATGAAACTAAAGAATAATAAGAAAAAAATTAAAACCACTGAATCATGGATTTGCTTTGGAAAAATGCCAAGGGATGGGGTGGACAAAGAGTCCTACAAGATGCAGGTGTAGATTTAGCCTTCTAGTAGCATTGAAGTTCAAGTTTGTAGAATAAACCTGATACTATCTTAAATTTGTTACTAAAATATATGGATAGTCATTTTTCTCTTGGTGCTAAGATTTGTGATTTGTGCCCCCTAACAGAGGGAAATTATTGCAGACAAGCAAAATCACTGCTAAAGGTTTATTGCTGTGATTTTTTTTTTCAACTCTAGTAAGGAAGTTCAATTTTGCCTGTAGAGAGCTATTGGAATTACCTTATAGTGTTAAAGGATACTCTTCTGAAGCTCCTTGCTTATTGTTTTTGCCAGTTTAATGGTGAAAAAACTATTTGCATATAGGTTTACCCCCCTAACAAACATATGATTTCTGTGTGGAATTATGGCTGTATTATTTATTTCATGGTTTTGTTTTTTTGTGTTTGTTTTTTTGAGATGGAGTCTTGCTGTGTTGTCCAGGCTGGAGTGCAGTGGCACGATCTCGGCTCACTGCAACCTCTGCCTCCCAGGTTCAAGCAATTCTCCTGCCTCAGCCTCTTGAGTAGCTAGGATTACAAGCACACGCCACAATGCCCGGCTAATTTTTTTGTATTTTTAGTAGAATTGGGGTTTCACCATGTTGACCAGGCTGGTCTTGAACTCCTGACCTCAAGTGATCTGCCTGCCTCAGCCTCCCAAAGTGCTGGGATTACAGGCATGAGCCACTGCGCCCAGCCCGTGGTGTTTGTTTTTTTAATGCTTGAGTCAACTTTTGATCTCATTCTTAGGTCCATTTAACCTTGTGCACTACTCTTAACGGCATTTAATATGCTGTTATTTAGACATCTTCCATTGGGTTTTGAGCTTCTTGAGTTGAAGAGATGGTGTTATTCATCTTTATGTCTTAAAGACCTAAGAAATAATATTTTGATGCTTAAAGGTATTCAGTAAATGAATGGATTAAGTTTGCATCTTTTAAAAAATTTTATTTATTTACTATTTAGGTAGAGACGAGGTCTCACTGTGTTTCCCAGGCTGGTCTTGAACTCCTGGACTTAAGTGATCCTCCCGCCTCAGCCTTCCAAACTGTTGGGTTACAGGTGTGAGTCCAGCCATATTTCACCTTTTAAACAATATATAACCTATCCTAGAATTTGAAAGGCCTAAAATACAAGCCAGATGATCCTCAGCTTGGAAAAGCTACATGACTCTAAGAAGCACAAATTAATTGATGGTAGTTCTTAACAAAGGAGCATTTAGGTTCATAAATACTTGTTTTTAGTGAAAAATAATTTTGGGAAGATTTAGAAAATATGAAGAGTATGTGTCCTATTATGTACTTATTAATAAGGAAAGAAAAAGTTGAAACACCCACAGCGTTGAAACCTGAAACCTGGTTTATTTCATTAGGTAACCATTAGTACTTAAGCTGTTTGGAAGTAACAGTATCGCCAATTTTAGTCAAGGTGCGTATGTGTAGGGGTTAGAAGAGGCAGAGAAAGAGCCAACTGTGTGTTGGACAATGTGTTTTTTTGGATTTATTTTTTCCAAAATCTTTCTGTAACAGCCTTTCCTAGTTTTCTCTCCCTCCTATTTTTAGTGATGCTTGTTTGGTGTAACAGTTTTGGGCAGGCAAGTTGATTTGATCTTTGTTGTTGATATTTCTTAGGAAACTGGAGCATATAAAATATTCTGTTTGGGAACAGTTGTTCCTAAGAGAAATTGCTCTGTGCTTAAAGAATGAGAATTGGGTTTTTCTTAGAGATACAACAGAAAGCTACTGTGTTAGGTGATATTGCATTCCTTCAACGTTATTTCAGGGAATGTAGGCATTTACATCCCAGATAGACCTTCAGAAGGGCAAAATCTGTATTTGGGTGTTTTTACCTATTAATTGGACAATTGCCCATACCAATTCATGATTTTAAGCTTTTTTTTTTTAAATAAACCTTCGATTTGGTGACAGTGATTTTAAGCTTATCTACCATGTCTCTGAATCTTTCTCTTTAGATAGGACCTACCTGTGAGTTTGAGTCTTTTTGTTTTGTTTTGTTGGACAGTTGGTAATGGTGTGAGAATTGGGCTAAAAAAGGGATTTGAACTGGCAGTTGTTTAAATTATATTTAGATTAATGGACAACTTAGGATACATAGTAAATATTGAATAAAATCAGAAGGGCAAAGCTTCTGTGTGTCCTAATTAATGTTTTTCTAATGTTTGACTTAGTTTATTTAGTGTATTAAGTCTGGATTATTCATATTTGAAAGAAGTCTCGTCTTTTAAGTTCCAAATGGTTAAGATTTTAATTTATATTTTGTAGCTATTTGTTTCCTAGGGGATGAATATGCAAGTTTACTAAGCAGATAATGGTAAATATAATTATTTGAACCAGTATGTTAAGCCAAGATCTTTTTTTTATTTTTAATTTTTTTATTTTTATTTTTTCGAGACAGAGTCTCGCACTTTCACCCAGGCTGGAGTGCAGTGGCGCGATCACGGCTGGCTGCAAGCTCCGCCTCCTGGGTTCACGCCATTCTCCTGCCTCAGCCTCCCTAGTAGCTGGGACTATAGGTGCCTGCCACCACGCCCTTACTCCCGGCTAATTTTTTCTATTTTAGTAGAGATGGGGTTTCACCGTGTTAGCCAGGATGGTCTTGATCTCCTGACCTCGTGATCCACCCGCCTTGGCCTTCCAAAGCGCTGGGATTACAGGTGTGAGCCACCATGCCTGGCCCAAAATCTTTTTTTTTTTCTAAGTTTTTGAGTTGTTTGTATGTTTAGATTTTTAATCTATGGATGATTTGGAGGGATTAGTTTTGTATTGTAGGATACATGTTCAGTTTCATTCACAACAAACATGAAGTAGGGTTTGGTTGCATTGGTAAAGGAACACAGAACTAAGCTGACATCTGGTCCTAATATCCGGTCTCAGTGTGACACCTGTCACATATAGTCCTTTATTATCTGGGTATATGAGTGGAATCAGTTAGGTTACTCTTCTATGAAAGTCTCAGCAGGGCACCGTGGCTCATGCCTGTCTGTAATCCCAGCACTTTGGGAGGCTGAGGCTGGTGGATCACTTGGTCAGGAGTTTGAGACCAACCTGGCCAGCATGGTGAAACTCCGTCTCTACTAAAAATACAAAAAATTAGCCAGGCGTGGTGGCGGGCGCCTGTAGTCCCAGCTACTCGGAGAGGCTGAGGCAGGAGAATGGCGTGAACCTGGGAGGCGGAGCTTGCAGTGAGCCGAGATTGCGCCACTGCACTCCAGCCTGGGCGACAGAGCGAGACTCCGTCTCAAAAAAAAAAAAAAAAGAAAAAAAAAAAAAAAATTAGCTGAGTGTGTTGGTGCATATCTGTAATCCCAGCTACTTGGGAGGCTGAGGCAGGAGAATCACTTGAACCCGGGAGTTGGAGGTTGCAGTGAGCCAAGGTAGAGCCACTGCACTCCACCTAGGCGACAGAGCGAGACTCCGTCTCAAAAAAAAAAAAAAAAAAAAGAAAGTCTTACAGAGTGCTACTCAGGTCTACTTTTAATTTCAAAAAAAAAGTTAACCACAGAGAGAGACTTAAGACTTCAAATATATAGTATATTCAGTTTTCTTAATATTTTAGCAAAAAATTCACTTGGAATGACAAGTTTGTTACCACTTTATTTTTAATGAAACATGACATTTGGAAAACATTTGTGGAACAGATAGATGAGGTGGTACATATTTCTTAAAGTGGAGCCCATGGCCCATTTATGTCATAATTAGGTGCTTTATAAAAGTATAGATACGTAGACTCTGATTTCAAACCTAACTGTTAAGTGGGGCTGAGAATCTTCATTTGAAACAGGTACCACAGTGGTTTTTATTTGAATAAAAGCTTGCAGACCACAGAGTTAGATGATACCTGGTTGTTTTGAAATACATTCTTGATAAATAAGTGGCTGAAAAAATGGCAGATACTTGAGGATGGTATTTTACTGATTTTTCCTGCCCACCTGCTCCCCACCCCCATATATTTAGTTATTACCCTGAATAGTGAGAAATACTCATTATAAAACCAGGGTTGAGACTCAACTCTGCTTTTTCTGTTGGTCATAGTAAAAAGCTTACATTGTCTTAAATCTTTCAGTGTACCATCTTTCTCCCCCTCTATTCATACTTCTGTTATCACTTTAACTGATCCCTACTTTAACTTAATTTCAATATGGCTCCTAGTATAACACCCTTCTAATTTATCATGAAAGTAGCTATTTGGAGAAAGAGAATTATCTTTTTTTTGTGTGTGTGTCTGTTTTACCTGCATAGTCGAAATGGAAGAAATTAGATAATTATTATTATTGTTATTATTACTATTTTTTTTAGAGACGAGGTCTTGCTCTGTTGTCCAGGCTGCAGTGCATTGGCGTGGTCATAGCTCACCACAGCCTCAACCTCCTGGACTCAAGGACTCCTCCCACCTCAGCCTCCCAAAGTGCTGGGATTACAGGTGTGACCCACTGTGCCCAGCCTTAAATTATATTATTTCAGTCATTAACATGATAGTGTCTGTCACCTCTTCACATCCCACCTTCCCATTAATAACCTCCTAATAAAAGTTATGAGCTCATATAGAAAGAAAGTGGTTAGGAGTTTCAATAAGGCATAACTCATAGGGCTTTCCAGAGGCCACATCACATATCCACAATTATATGTAAAGGCTATTAAAAATGGTCTTTCCTCCCTTTTCCAACTACATAACTGTGAGGCTGAAATTTTTTCATATTTTTCATCTAAAACAATATATTGTAACAGATTGAAAGAAGCAGATAATGTCTTCTATTCAGCCAGACATTTAAAAGATCATGAAAATGTAAAATGGTGCCATTCTTTTGACTTTTTTTTTATTTTGGAAAATTTCCTTTGGTAAAATATTTATATTGATATTTAAAGAATTTATTATTTTTAAATGAATTAAATACTTTAATTTTTTGTTTTAATTTCTAATGTAAGTAACGATAGAATCCCTTTGGCCTCCTCAATTATTATTGTTACTATTTTTTTTTTTGGAGACGGAGTCTCACTCTGTTGCTCAGGCTGGAGTGCAGTAGTGTGATCTCAGCTCACTGCAGCCTCCGCCTCCCAGGTTCAAGCGATTCTTCTGCCTCAGCCTCCCGAGTAGCTAGGACTACAGGTATGTGCCACCACACCCAGCTAATTTTTTGTATTTTTAGTAGAGACAGCGTTTCACCAAATTGGCCGGGCTGGTCTCAACCTCCTGACCTTGTGATCCGCCCGCCTTGGCCTCCCAAAGTGCTGAGATTACAGGTGTGAGTCACCGCGCCCGGCCCGGGCGCCTCAGTTTTTAAGAGTGTAAAGCAATCCTTTACAAAATGTTTGAGAATAGTTGGAATAGTACATCGTGTCTGTGAAGCCAAGATCATAAGTTCTATTTCTCTGAGTTAGCTTCACGTAACAGACGGTTAAACATGGAAAGTGGCAAGGCATCATACAGAATAGGATAAAATTTTTGTAAATCATGTCTGATAAGGGATTTGTAACTCTAACATATAAAAATTCATTAATGAAAAAACCCAGCCAGGTGTGGTGGTGCACGCCTGTAGTCCCAGCTATTTGGGAGGCTGAGGCAGGAGGATTAATTGAACCAAGGAGTTCAAGTCCAACCTGAGCAACATAGCGAAACTATACCTCTAAAAAGTAATAATAATACGTCCAGTTTTTATTTTATTTATTCTTGTTTTTTCAAGACATAGTCTCGCTCTGTCACCCAGGCTGGAGTGCAGTGGCACAATCTTGGCTCAGTGGAACCTCTGCCCCTCCCCACCGGCTCAAGGGATCCTCCCACCTTAGCCTCCTGAGTAGGTGGGATTACAGGTGCCTGCCACCATGCCTGGCTAATTTTTTGTATTTTTAGTAGAGACAAGGTTTCACCATGTTGGCCAGGCTGGTCTCAAACTCCTGATAAGTCCAGTTTTTAAATGGGCAAAATGTTTGAACAGACATTTCTCCAAAGAAGATGTACAAATGGCCAATAAGAAAATGAAAAGATGCTCTACTTTGATAATGATCAGAGAAATGTAAGTCAAAACCACAATGAGATATCACTTCAGACCCACAAGGATGGCTGTAATAAAAAAGATAATATCAAATGTTGGTAAGGATATGGAGAAATTAGAACCCCTTATACACTGGAAATGTAAAATAGTACAGCCCCTTTAAAGTCTGGTAGTTTTTCAGAAGGTAAAACATAAGAGTTACCACATTACTTAGCCATTCCATTTCTAGGTATATATCCAAGAAAAAGGAAAACACAAAATGAACTCCACAAAGAAATCTTAATACACTAATGTTCATAGTAACATTATTTATAATAGCCAAAACTGGAAACAATCCAAAGTCCATCAGCTGATACATAAATAAATGTAGGATATGCACATAATGGAATATTGTCAAAAGAAAAGTACTTAATATATGCAAAAACATGAACTTTGAAAACATGCTAACTGAAAGCCAAAACAAGGCCAGTCATGGTGGCTCACGGTGGTAATCCCAACACTGAGAGGCCAAGGCAGGTGGATTGCTTGAGCCCAGGAGTTCAAGACAAGCCTGGACAATATGGCAAAACCCCATCTCTATAAATTATAAAATTTAGCTGGGCATGGTGGCACATGCCTGTAGTCCATTATCGGGAGGTCTAGGTGGGAGGATTGATTGAGCTCAGGAGGTTGAGGCTGCAGTGGGCTGTGATTGTGCCACTGCATTCGAGCCTGGGTGACAGAGTGAGATCCTGTCTCAAAGAAAAAAGAAAACTAGAAACAAAAAGAACACATATTGTATGATTACATTAAATATGGGCATGTCCCTAGAGACAAAGTAGATTAGTAGTTGCCCAGGGCTTAGGGATTGGAGAGAAATGGGAGTGACTGCTAACAGGTACAGATTTCTCTTTGAGGTGATAAAATGTTTTAAATTTGTGATGGTTCTGTAAACTTGAATATATTCATAAATAAAAACTATTGAGTTACACACTTCAGATGGGTGAATTGTATGTATGTGAATCATGTCTCAAGCCAGTACTAAAAAAGAAATTATAAAAGGTTAAATACATAATATGCTTATTCTACTTTCAAACTTTTTTTTTTTTTTTTTTTGAGACAGGGTCTGGCTCTGTTGCCCAGGCTGGAATGCAGTGGTGTGATCTTGGTTCACTGCAACCAGCACCTCCTGGGCTCAAGCCATCCTCCCACCTCATCCTCCCAAGTAGCTGGGGTTACAGATACCTGCCACCACACCCAGCTAATTTTTGTGTTTTTTGTAGAGACAGGGTTTTGCAGTGTTGCCAGGCTGGTCTCCAACTCCTGACCTCAAGTGATCCACCTGCCTCAGCCTCCCAAAGTGCTGGGATTATAGGCGTGAGCCACTGTGCCTGGCCCCCCTACCTTCTTTCTTTTAGCCAGTTGTACATAGTTGTGTTATTCACAGAGAAGGTAAAATTAAGTCTTTGGTAATATGTATGCCTTGATAACTATTCCAGTTTTTGCTCTACTCCTTTGATTTGGGGTCCCTGCCTGTTCCCCATTAACATCGCCTGAAGAATGATGTTGGGATTATAGATTATTATTTCAGAAGCAAAACTGGATTTTGATAGTTTTTTATAGTAATAGGTTTTTGGGATGCATAAGCATGGGACAGCTGTTTTTTTTTTTTTTTTTTTTTTTTTGAGACAGAGTCTCGCTGCCGCCCAGGCTGGAGTGCAGTGTCGCGATCTCGGCTCACTGCAGGCTCTGCCCCCCCGGGGTTCACGCCATTTTCCTGCCTCGGCCTCCCGAGTAGCTGGGACTACAGGCGCCTGCCACCTCGCCCGGCTAATTTTTTTTTTTATATTTTTAGTAGAGACGGGGTTTCACTGTGTTAGCCAGGATGGTCTCGATCTCCTGACCTCGTGATCCGCCCACCTCGGCCTCCTAAATTGCTGGGATTACAGGCGTGAGCCACTGTGCCCGGCCAGGACAGCTGTTCTTGCTACACTAAGCAGCAGTTTGTTACAGAAGGGCATTGGAAACTTGCCCTGTTTTCTTATCTTTTTTTTTTTTTTTTTTTTTTTGTCTGAGAGAGTCTCCGTCTGTTGCCCAGGCTGGAGTGCAGTGGTATGATCTTGGCTCACTGCAACCTCCGCCTCGTGGGTTCAAGCAATTCTCTGGCCTCAGCCTCCCAAGTAGCTGGGATTACAGGGGCCTGCCACCATGCCCAGGGTTTTTTGTTGTTGTTGTTTGTTTGTTTTGTTTTCAAGATGGAGTCTGGCTCTGTCGCCCAGGCTGCAGTGCAATGGCATGATCTTGGCTCACTGCAACCTTTGCCTCCTGGGTTCAAGCAGTTCTCCTGCCTCAGCCTCCCATGTAGCTGGGATTACAGGCATGCACCACCATGCCCAGCTAATTTTTGTATTTTAGTAGAGACAGGGTTTTACCATGTTGGCCAGGCTGGTCTTGAACTCCTGACCTCAGGTGATCCACCTGCCTTGGCCTCCCAAAGTGCCGTGATTACAGGCGTGAGCCACCATGCCTGGCCAATTTTTGTATTTTTAGTAGAGATGGGGTTTCACCATTTTGGCCAGGCTGGTCTTGAACTCCTGACCTCGAGTGATCCGCCCGCCTTGGCCTTCCAAAGTACTGGGAGCCACTGTGCCCAGCCTGTTTTCTTAAAATGACCTGCTCTGGCAACAGATTCAGGTAATAATACAACTTCATTCCTTATGGAGGCACAGTCTCTCTTCTTTTGGGTACTACAAAACTGTTCAGTTTTTCTTTGCCCAATAGCATTATGGTAATGAGGCCAGAAAACAAAAATGCTACACTCTCAGCATTGGCTACCCAACTGGTTCATAGCTGTTATGTTAAAAGGCTTTTTATTGTGAGAATTAAATATGACCATAACTAGCAGGATATACTCTTGAGCATTCTGGTTATCCATTGTTAATTAATGTGGTTGATTGAGAATTATATGTATAGATTGTGTTACGAACATTTAACTACTGAGGAGCTAGGCCAGAAAAAAACATTTAGTGATGTAACATACTTCTGCTAATTCCCGGTATCTGGATAGCATTTTAGGGATTCTAAGAAATTGGATGGGGGAAAAGACTTTCACTAATCGCTAACTGAAATTGAGCATTCCCTTTTATTATTAATGTAGGCCAGAATTTACAGAGGTAATAGTGTTAGCAGCAGCACTCATCACTCATGTAGTGAATTGGCCCCTAAAGCTTGTTATTTGATGTATTAAATATATATTACTATAAAAAAACTTTGGAGCAAGGAACGGTGGTACACACCTGTAGTCCCAGCTACGTGGGAGGCTGAGGCAGGAGGATCACTGGAGCCCAGGAGCTCCAGATCAGCAATGTAGAGAGAACCTGTCTCTTTAAAAAAAAAAAAAAAAAAAAAAAAGCAACAGCAACAATATACATACACAAACGCTTTTTCCTTGGAAATCCCTCAGAATTTATGTATTTAAGAATATTATTCTGAGAAAAGGCTCATAGGTTTCACTAGACTGCAGAAAGATTCTGTGGCACCAACTAGAGAGCATAGTTTTTTTTGTTGTTTTTTTGGGTTTTTTTGAGATGGAGTCTCACTCTGTCACCCAGGCTGGAGTACAGTGACATAATTTCGGCTCACTGCAACCTCTGCCTCCCAGGTTCAAGCGTTTCTCCCACCTCAGCCTCCTGAGTGTGTGAGACTACAGGCACATACCACCACGCCCTGCTAATTTTTGTATTTTTAGTAGAGACGGGGTATCACCGTGTTGGTCAGGCTGGTCTTGAACTCCTGACCTGAAGTGATCCGCCCGCCTTCGCCACCCAAAATGCTGGGATTACAGGTGTGAGCCACTGCACCCGATGAGCCATGGTTTTCAACTAGGACTGTTATTTGTTAGAATTACTTGAAAAGTTTTTAAAAAATGTTGATAGTATGTACATTCCTAGAGATTCAGGTTTAGTTGATTGAGGGTGAAGCTTGGACATCTTTTAAAATCTCCTTCCCTTAGGTAATTCTAATGCAGAGCCAGGATTGAGAATCACTAAAGGGGTAGCTTATTTGATGTATTAAGGAGACATGTATACGTCTTACTGTGATTATGCTTGGTCGGATATCAGATTCTATGCTCTGAGTTTCTCTCTTTTACAGATTATATGGTATACCTAACCTGATTTGGTAGGTTAATTTCAGCAAGTGGGTCTTTGAGCTCCAGAATACCTGTGAACACTAAAGTAATTTAAATAGCTCTCTAAATGCAAAATTGACCTTATAACAAGAGTGAAAACAATTATAGCAATAAACCTTGGCAGTGATTCTGCTTGTCTACAATCCTTTCACTCTTTCAGAGGGCAAAAATCACAAATCTTAATACCAAGGGAAAAACGACCATATATTTTAGTAACAAATTTGAGATTATATCATATATTCTTCAGTGATACTGAAAGGCTAAAAGAAATCGACAATTCATACCTTGTAGGATTATTTGTCTACCCCATCCCCTGGCATTTTTCCAAAGCAAATCCATGATTCAGAGTGGTTTTGGGTGTTTGTTATCACTGATTACCTAAAGCAGTTCAAGTATAGATGAACTGTTTTTTCATTCCCATATCAGTTTTATTTCTTAGTTAATCATTATCATTTTATAGTCAGTATCTCAGGACTGAAATTCTAGTTTACATAAAATTTCTTTTCTTTTTTTTTTTTTTTTTGAGACTAAGTCTCGCTCTGTTGCTGAGGCTGGAGTGCAGCGGCGTGATCTCGGCTCACTGCAGCCTCTGCCTCCTGGTCTCAAGCAATTCTCTTGCCTCAGCCTCTCAAGTATCTGGGACTACAGGCACGCACCACCATGCCCGGCTAATTTTTGTATTTTTAGTAGAGATGGGGTTTTACTATGTTGGCCAGGCTGGTCTCAAACTCCTAACCTTGTGATCTGCCCACCTCGGGCTCCCAAAGTGCTGAGATTACAGGTGTGAGCCACCAAGCCTGGCCTCTTTCTTTCTTTTTTTTTTTTGGAGACAGTGTCTCGCTGTCACCCAGGCTGGAGTGCAGTGGCGCAGTCTTAGCTCACTGCAACCTTGAACTCCTGGGCTCAAGAGATCTTCCTGCCTCAGCGTCCCAGGTAGCTAGGACTACAGGTGCCTGCCAGCACGCCTGGCTAAGTTGTTTTTGTTTTGTTTTGTTTTGTTTTGTTTTGTTTTAGTAGAGACAGAGTCTCACTGTGTTGCCCAGGCTGGTCTTGAACTTCTGGCCTTAAGCGGTCTTCCTGCCTTAGCCTGCCTAGTAGCTAGGGCTGCAGGCACACACCACCATGCCTGGCTAATTTTTAAATTTTTTGTAGAGACAAGGGTCTCACTGTGTTGCTCAGCTGCTCTTGAACTTCTGGCCTCAAGTGGTCCTCATGCCTTGGCCTCTCAAAGTGCTGGGATTACACACATGAGCTACCATGCCTGGCCTAAAATTTCTTTTAATTTTTTTTTTTTCCAAGAAGTAAACCCATTGAAAGAATTCTTTATTTTGTTATGTATCCCAAGGGCCGCTACAATATCTGACACATACTAGGCACTGAGTGAATATTTCTCAGATGAGTAAGAAAAATTCAAACAAACCAGAAGGGTATATGGCAGAGTAAGTGTATATGTTGTTTGCATGTCTCCCTGCTCACCATCACTTTTTATTTTCCATGTGGCTACCTGCCATGCCTTGTTTTTCTTTTTTTAAGTGACTACAAATTCCATAATTTATTTAATTGGTCCTTTTGTATATATATATTTATTTAATTTTAACAAATAGAGACAGGGTTTTGTTCTCTTACCTAGGGTAGAGTGCAGTGGTGTGATTATAGCTCACTGCAGCCTTGAACTCCTGGGGTCAAGCGATCTTTCCACCTTAGCCTCTTGAGGAGCTGGGACTATAGACATGCACCACCACATCTGGCTATACATAGTTATTTAATTTATTTTCAGTCTTATGTAACTATAGTCTAGTAGCTGACTCATTATATATGTGTACATGTGCAGTAGGGTGTTACTAGAAGTGGAATTCAGAATCAGACATTTATATTAAACATTGATCAGTTTCTTTTTTTTTTTTGAGACGGAGTCTTGCTCTGTTGCCAAGGCTGGAGTAGAGTGCAGTGGTGTGATCTTGGCTCACTGCAACCTCTGCTGCCTGGGTTCAAGCAGTTCTCCTGTCTCAGCCTCCCGAGTAGCTGGGACTACAGGTGTGTGCCACCACTCCCGGCTAATTTTTGTATTTTTAGTAGAGACAGGAGTTTCACCATATTGGTTGGGCTGGTCTCGAACTCCTGACCTCAGGTGATCCACCCGCCTCAGCCTCCCAAAGTGCTGGGATTACAGGCGTGAGCCATCGCCCCTGGCCACATTGATCAGTTTCTACTTGCCCTTGCTAACAATATGAGAATATCTTTTTCTGCTTACCCTCACCAGTGCAATTTAATTATAAAATGTTGGATCTCTGTTTTCTGGTTTATATTTGCATTTCTTTTTTTTGAGACGGAGTCTCGCTCTGTCGTGCAGGCTGGAGTGCAGTGGCGCCATCTCTGCTCACTGCAAACTCTGCCTCCCAGGTTCACGCTATTCTCTTGCCTCAGCCTCCTGAGTAGCTGGGACTACAGGCGCCCACCACCATGCCCAGTTAATTTTTTTGTGTTTTTTAGTGGAGATGGGGTTTCACCGTGTTAGCCAGGATGGTCTCTGTTCTCCTGACCTAGTGATCTGCCTGCCTCGGCCTCCCAAAGTGCTGGGATTACAGGCATGAGCCACCGTGCCTGGCCAATATTTGCATTTCTTTTGAGTCTTTAAAAAGTTAATTATAAACTGTTCATATGCTTTGCTCATTTTTTTCTATTTTTAAATTTTTATTAAAAAAATGTTTTTTTGACACAGAGTCTCACCCTGTCACCCAGTTTGGAGTGCAGTGGTGCCATCATGGCCCAACCTCCTGGGCTCAGGTGATCCTGCCACCTCAGCCTCCCAAGTAGGTGGGACCATAGGCGCATGCCACCATGCCCCACTAATTCTTTGTATTTTTTGTAGAGACGGGGATTCGCCATATTGCCAAGGTTAGTCTCAGACTCCTGGGCTCAAGCAATCCTCCTGCCCGCCCCGCAACCCCAAAGTGCTGAGATTGCAGGTGTGAGCCTCTGCATCCGGCTGCATTTTCTTTTTGAACCACTGGTGGTTTATTGATTGTACTTTAATACATTTAGTATTTTTGTCATGTGTTGGAGGTTTTTTTTACGTTTGTCTTTTTTATTTTGGTACTTTTCTCATGCGCAAATTTTAACTTACCACGTAAGTTTACGCTTTAAAGGCTTTTTTTTTTTTTTTAAAGACAGGGTCTGGCTCTGTCACCCAGGCCCGAGTGCAGTGGCAGCAATCTCAGTTCACTGCAACTTATCCCTCCCGGGCTCAAGCGATCCTCCCACCACAGCTTCCCAAGTACGTGGGACTACAGGTGTGTGTCACACGCCTGGCTAATTTTTGTATTTGGGTAGAGACGGGATTCTGCCGTGTTGCCCAGGCTGGTCCAGAAGAACTACTGAGCTCAAGGAATCCTCCTGCCTTGGCCTCCCAAAAGGCTTCCAAAGAGTTTTTCCAGTGCAGAAATACATTTCACCGTATTCTGCTCTAGTTCTGTCTTGTGTTTTTGTTTTTAACATTTAAATCTTTGATTTCTCAAGTTTATTTTGGCAGAAAGTAAATAGGAATTCAACTTTATTTTGATAAAATTGACTTCACAGTTATTCTAACAGATGATTATATAGTTTTTCTGAAACCATTTATTGAATAATTCACCATTCTGATTTGAACATGCCACCTTTATTATTTGCTGATTTTCCATTTGCTGTTCTTTCTGAGCCTGTAGTTTCATATATGGGTAGAGCCAATAGTCCCTTATAAACTTTCCAGCTTTAGTTCCTTGAGCAAGCTATTCATAAAGTTCTTATATGTTAGGAAAGCATCCTAATTTCAATTTTGAATTACAGTAGTCAACATGTCTTTTTTCTAAATAAGTAAATGCTTACCAGTGGTGCAAGCTAATTTATTCCAAAGAAAAGAGTTTATTTCTCCTAGGTAATTAAAAAAATCTGAACAGATACTTTTTTAAAACTTTCCAAACTGGTGTTTTGACTGAATTGTTCCATGAAGTACTAATTCCACTTAAAAAAAAAGAGGGGAGTGATGGGGAAGAAAAGTGGTAGGGGCAATGCTTCCCTCTTTATGCTTAGATATTATCAATATGTATTGCCATTTATAGATGTCAGGATGTCCTAGAAAAAAGGCAAAACAAAACTTAATATAAATTAACTTTTTTTTTTTTTTTTGGAGAACGTAGTCTCTGTCACCCAGGCTGGAGTGCAGTGGTGCGATCTCAGCTAACTGTAAGAACACCCAGGCTGGAGTGCAGTGATGCGATCTCAGCTAACTGTAAGCTCCGCCTCCTGGGTTCACGCCATTCTCCTGCCTCAGCCTCCTGAGTAGCTGGGACTACAGGCGCCCGCCACCATGCCTGGCTAATTTTTTGTGTTTTTAGTAGAGATGGGGTTTCACCATGTTAGCCAGGATGGTCCCAATCTCCTGACCTCGTGATCTGCCCGTCTCGGCCTCCTAAGTGCTGTGTGGCTCTGTCACCCAGACTGGAGTGCAGTGGTGCAATCTCACTCACGGTAACCTCTGCCTCCTGGATTCAAGCAATTCTTGTGCCTCAGCCTTCCAGGTAGCAGTGATTACAGGCACACACCACCACGCCCAGCTAATTTTTCTGTTTTTAGTAGAGACAGGGTTTCACCATGTTAGCCAGGCTGGTCTTGAACTCCTGGCCACAAGTAATCTGCCTGTCTCGGCCTCCCAAAGTGCTGGGATTGTAGATGTGAGCCACCACACCTGGCCTGTATAAATTAACATTTATCTGGCTTATTTGACCGTCCCTTTTTGTGGTACACAGTAGTATTCTGAACAACAATTTGAGAATTAATACTTTAATTTTTGCTTCAAGTGCTGGCTACTATTTTAGGCATTTTTTTTTTTAAGATTAAATTTCTATAATAAAAGTAAAACTACCTTACCAAAGGATTTGGGGAATATTGAAAAGGGGAAAAAAAAATCAGCCTCTAATTCTACTACTTATCTTCCAAGGATGACCAGTCTAAGCATTTGAATTTATTTTAAAAATCTCTTTAATTGCAGATTTCTTTTATAGTTTTCATTGTATTGTATATACAATTGTGAATTGTTTTTAAAATTTCTTTACATCGAAATAAGATTTCCATGTCATTTCATGCATTTTCTTTGTGGTGCAGGATGAATGCTTTAACAGCAGTGTTTCTCAAAGTTGGTCCAGGAACCCCAAGGGTTCCTAAGGACTTTCAGAGGATCTGTGAGTTCAGCCTGTCTCATAATAAATCTAAGACATTATTTGCCCTTTTTCACTCCTAATCTCTCACGGGCATACAGTGGAATTTTTCAGCATCTTTATGATCTGATAGGGCAGCAGATTGAATGCAGAAGCAGATGTGAAAATTCGGCTGCCTTTTAAAAAGTCAAACATTGAATGGATTTATAAATAAGTAAAAAGTAACATTCCTATTACTGAATTTTAAGTTATTTTTTATAAAGAAAAAACGTAAAAAGTTTTATTTGTAAATCAATCAATATTTAAATTTGTTTTAATTTCTAATATGGTAAATATTGATAAAACCCACATAACAGCTCTTTGTGGTTCTTAAATTTTAAGAGTGTAGAGGGGTCCTGAGACCGTAAAGTTTGAGAACTGCTGTTTTATAGTATTTAATACAAAAATAAGTTTATTTGAGTAAAAAATACTTGATCACTTGGTTTTATTATCTTTATGCAAGTGACTTCTGATTACAAATACAATTGTCCCTCAGTATCTGTGGGGGATTGTTGCCAGGACACCCCCTTAGATACCAGAGTCCATGTGTGCTCGTGTCTCTTATATAAAATAATGTATTTGCATATAGCTTACATATGTCCTCCCAAATACTTAACTCATATCTAGATTATAATAACGTCATATAATACAAATGCCATGTAAATAGTTGTTATACTGTGTTGTTTAGGAAATAATGATAAATAAAAAGGCAGTACATGTTTAGTATAGACACTGCTGTCTTTTTTGTTTCCTCTGAGTATTTCCAATCCACCCTTGGTTGAATCTAAGGATGCGGAGCCCACAGATAAGGAAGGATGATTGTACACATAGGTTCTAGAAAACACACTTCTCTTTTATAAGAGGATATTTTTATGCTTTGTAATGTGACATTGCATCTGAGGACTTTATTGTTCATGAATTAAGTTAGGCATGAGATTTTTAAAACAGTAACTTTAGTTCACTGTTGTTTTTTTTCCCCAGGCAGCTGAGTATGTCCCAGAGAAGGTGAAGAAAGCGGAAAAGAAATTAGAAGAGAATCCATATGACCTTGATGCTTGGAGCATTCTCATTCGAGAGGCACAGGTTTAGTGATATAGGATTACATTTCCTTCTCTATGGGTCCAATCACACTACTTGGTTCTGCAGTGAATAATATTTTCCTAATCCTAACATTGTAAATGCTGTTTATTGGTTTTCAATTTTAGAATCAACCTATAGACAAAGCACGGAAGACTTATGAACGCCTTGTTGCCCAGTTCCCCAGTTCTGGCAGATTCTGGAAACTGTACATTGAAGCAGAGGTTACTATTTTATTTTATTTTTTCTTATATCAGCATCTGATGGGAATTGCAGCATTCACTGTAGTGATAGAAAACAAGTTAGGAACATAGCCAGTTAGGACAAGGAGGATTTAAATGTGTCTTACCTTTATTTTGTAAAATAGGTATAAAGGAGTAATTAAAATGAATTTTTGAAATTTGGGTCTTTTACAAGCTGATGATTGTTGCATTTTGGAGTTGCAACAACATTAAAACAGTTTCAATGGTATTGGAGTGCTTTAGCCTTTTATTTACTTGTCATGTGTCAATTTATTGCCTCCTGTGTCATTTATTTAGAACTCATTTTTCTTTTTATTCCTACTTACAAACTAATATGAATGGGAGTATATGAAAATACAGAAATGTTAACTTAGTTTTTCATAGAGTATTTTGAGTGTCTGGAAATGAAACATTTTAAGAGAAGAATTACTTCACATTTTAATTTTGTGAAAATGCATGGTTTATCAATGTAAGCACTTCAATAATTTAACGATTTTTCTTAAGATAGTTTATATTATGCAAGAATAAGCTAATGTGATTCAAACCTATTTAATCCTATTTAATCATAATTTTACCCAATGATACTTTGATTTTTTTTCTTGCTTTTTATATGTTGAAGTTTGAACCCAGGCATGTATATTTTAAAGAGTAAGGACCCCATTCATGATTATGGTTAGGAGGAAAATGTTAATTTTTGAAGACTGAAATTAGTAAAAATGATAATAAAAGTTTTAATGTGTCAATAACAATTGGCACCAAGTAATCATTTTCAGGTTACTAATATAAATTAATGATATGGAAGGGCTAAGATGTAAATAACTGATATCCACATTAAGCTGAAAATTATCTGCATTTCTTTTTGTAACTTATGCAGTACTCTTATTTTTAATATTAATTTTGTGATATAGATTTTCAGCATAATCAAGTACACTGCAGCCTCAACATAACATTTTCTGCTGTACCTGAAATTTGATAATATTTAGGTCTGTTTTGGACCTATTCAAAGGGCTTTGGTCATCAGTAGTACTGAATATACTTCAGCACAACACAGTGTCATCTGTGATGTGTCCTCAGAATGGACCCAACCAATAACAGATTTAAATAGAGGCTACAGTGTACTCATTGTATTTGTGCTATAGTTTAGATTGTATTACTTGGTGGGGAGGGAAATTACTGGAAAATAGGAACATTGTGTGTGTTTTATTTTTGTGTGTGTGGTTGTGTATGTGGTATGTATGTTTGTGTGTTTGTATGTATGAGAGAGATTGTGCCTTATGTGGAGTCTGGTAGTTTTGGCCCATGACCATATCCTTAAAGTTTCATCACCTATCCTCTGGGACCATTTCTTTCCTTAATATATTTAAATCACCAAAGTAGCTTGGCACAAAACAGGTGAGGCCTGTCTGAAATATGCTGAAGCCTGTGCTGCTTTGTATTAACTCATTAAAACAAGGAACCTGGATCACCTGCACCTGATCTGCATTCTAGTCTGGCTTTAGAAACACATTAGACTTAAATTCAAACGCACCAGAAATGAAAATAATTGATATATAATTGTTTTTGTATAATGAAGTAGAACTTTCTGAGTTTTTGAAATTTCCTTGTTTCTCAATTATTCAGGCATTATTCATGCATTTTATTATGGCATAAGTTAAACTGAAATAGTCAGTTAGATACTTCCTTCTGTAATTCTGAACGCAATGGGTTTGTTTCTCCAATTTTCTAGCTGTAAGTTACAAACTGCATTCTAAAAAAAAATTTCAGGAAGACCAGATGTTATTCCAAGGGGCTGAAAGTTGTCTACATAACAGGCTCCATTCATGTAATGAAATGAAGAGCTGCTAGCAGTTGCCTGATTTATTTAGTTGGTAATATTTGCAGTTATTTCACACACAAACATACACACGTGCACAAATAGGTATATATAACATGTATTAAGAACAAATGGTAAATAATATATATGTATATTTTTTAAAATTTATATTTTTGGTTTAGGAATTAAGGTTTTAAATTCAATACTGGTTATAGAAATGCATATCCTGAGCTGTGTTTTTCTCTTTCCTGGTTTGCTCTTTATTTTTTATTTTCACATTTTATATTTTTGTTTAGCCTGTGAGAGGCTAAAGTTTTCTTTGATCATATCACTCAATGTGGCCATTAATATTTCTGGAGAAGACACATAACCTATTTATAATACTTTTTAAAAATCCGAAGTGATAATAAGAATGTTTTTACGCTGAAAGTAATACTTAAGTGTTTCCATAACATTCTGTATGCACTCAAGAAAATAAAGTTTTGTTAATACATTTGTTGTAACTCAGTACTTCATGGTGGGAAAATTGTAATGTTCATTTCTTTATATTCAGCTAAACCAACTTGTATGACTCCAAATACCTTTTTTTAATAGAAAATACATACATCTTTAGTAACAGAAGATAATTTGCTTCCCCAGAGAAACTCCTTGCAAATCCTATTTAAGTACAAAATGTCAAAGGAAAAAAGTATTAAGCTTTTTTAAAAAATTTGAAACATCAGTTGGAAATGAGAGCATATTAATTACTTAGAAAAAAAGTTAATGATGCTGCTGTATGGGCCAGTGCATCAGATTTGCTCATAACTGAGAGTTGAGTAGTATCTATTTAGCTATGTAAAATTTGGATTTAAAATGTCATTCTTAATTTGTCACATGCTTTCATTTTTTTGCTGTAGCATGGAGATTGTTGTAGGTAAAATTATCTTGCTCTAGTGAATGGCATTTAGGACAAACTTCTGTGTATTCTTAATATATAATTTCAAAAACTAGGCCAAATTACTTCGGTGTTATATATAATACATAGGAGATAACATTTTGCCTCCACTCCCTGAAATATATTGTTCTGCTCTTTATTCCAAAACTGCTATGTCACATGATTTAACAGTATTACTGTAAGATGAGCAAGTCATTAATTGTATGACTGTTCTTAAAGTGATAGTTATCAAGTATAAAGTTTAAATATAACTATGATATGAAACTACTTTTGTGACTACTTAGTTTCAAATAAAGGAAACATTTAAATATGTCTCCAGCTATTTAATCGGATAAGGATATCTTAAATGCAGTTTAGTATATTTTTGGATTTAATAAATGAGAGGTTTTAAACACTTGAGTTAAGTGGAATGCCCTAGTCAGAGCCTCAGTGCTCTTTAAAGAACTACTTTTTACAATGATCAAAAAGGTCACTAAATCACAAAATTGAGAAAACCTACAGAATTTTGACATATTCTTTTAAATTGTTCTCCCCCACCCAGCCTGTGGTTTCTGTAGCTTTTCATGTAATTAGGTGATGAGTGACAACATGTAAGCTACAATATCTTATTGTTAGAGAAGTAATTTGTTTTGAATCGGGCCACATTCATAAGGAATTTTTTTACTGAAGCATGTTTTTTATTGGTGGCTGAAGGAGAAATGAAGAAGGTAATGCTGCTGGTAATAGCAACAATGTATCTTGCTGTCTGTGAAAGCTGTATTTCTTTAATAAAAGCATATAGAGAATTGATTGTTTTATTTAAAATTTTTACAAAAGATGAATTCTTTTCTCTATACTTGGTTTTTCCTTCCTTATAAATAATGGGTTGTGTAGCGTACATTTCAATTTTTCAAAATGACCTTTCTTCTTGGAAAATGGAAGTGAACTCAGGATGCAACATGAGTGACCTAAATTGAAATAAACTTTTCCACTGTTGATACTGTTCTAATACCTTTACATAGCAATTTAAATTACTGTATTATAATGTTTTCTTTCTGTTGAGCAATGTGATTTTAAAATGCAGATACAATTACTGCATTATATAGGTTATGGTGGTTTCTATACTTCAGCTTGCAGCCTTTTTACCAAAAAAAATCTGTACTCTTTTCTTATAGATCTACACTTTTCCTGTTTGTAATAAATGTTGGTCCATGTCTGTGTGATTATTCAGATTTTTACTTTAAAACTCAATATGCTTTTTTATCTAGTTTCTTAGATGCATATATAAATGTAGAATAGAGATGTAAAAGAAAAAAGTACTTGTAAACACAGAACTGAGTGATAATCTGAAAGTGCTTTGAATAAAGTACTGTTTGATAAGCAAAGGAAATATTTGCATGTTAACTATAATAAGTAGTAAACTATTTTAGGTTTTATTGAATTATCTGATTCCATCCCTTTTCCCTATCCATTACTATAACAGAGATGTTTAGATGCTGTCACTTCTTCTAACATGGTCTATACATTTTTTCCATTGGGACTTTTTTTCTCAGCCAAAGCAACTACTTGCAAAAGGATGTAGTCACTTAGATAACGACATTTCTTTAAATAAAACTGTTTTCTAATCTTTATAATTTCTAGATAATTCTTTTATGTGAAATGTAACCATTTATTTTCAAGCAAAATCTTGTGCTAATCAACCTGATTGCCTATATATTTCTCAGCTTTATAAAGCAAAACTAATCTCTGCAGTCATTAGTAAACATACTGAAAATATATGGTCATTTTCTTTACCCTGCAAAGACTGTTACTTTTTAAATCCAGCTTCTTTATATTCTATTCTTTGGTGTAATAAGAGTCATGATATATTCTGAAATTGTGGAAAAAGGTTTATGATAAAAAGTGCATATACATTCCAAAATTAATGGTGAAACAAAAAGGACTATTGGATCATACAATTTGAAGTTTTTGGGAGAGGTAGTAATGTTTTACCTAAATTTCCTAGACATTCATGGAATAGCATAATATATAATACCTAATACTTAGTTGTTAAAAATATTGGGTATTATAGTCATCAGGATCATAGGGGATAATTTTCATTCAAAACTGTATCCCTACCCCAAAATGTATTAAAGATATGCTGCAACGTAGCATCCATGAATCAACACAAACATGTAAGCCCTTCATAATATCACAGAGCTAGAAACCTCCATATTTGGAAATAAAACTAATTCTAACACATGGGACTTTTTACAGTGCTGAGCATTTTTGGTTATAACTTGAGCTCAGGGGAATCAGGTGGCAATTGACTTTCCTTTATAAAACAAAAGGACCAGTTTAAGTCAAGCTCAAATATTTTCTAATGGATTGTTTGTATTTTCTTTAACGCATCAGCTTTGAAACAGCTATTCCTTTGGAATGAGTCTGGTTCAAGGCACTTCCAGGAAATGAAGATGTCTAAAATATTACCAGTGACATCTGTAAAAAGCTGCACCTCTAAATAAATGTGGACAATGCATTTATTAGTTGTAACTAATTTATTACTCTCAATTTTATTACTTTAATTTTACTGAATTTTTAAACTTTAAATTTTATTATTAAACTGGTTTGCTCCTAGCAGCTTGGTAGCAGAAAACAAATAGTTGGTTTGTATAATGGCATAATAGGTTGAAGTCTGCATCTAGATTTTTTTCCCCCACATACCAGAATCCACAACAGTTTGAAAAAAAATTGTGAATATTTGCTTTGAATACAACTTCTTGAGAAACTCAGCTGCTTTTCTAAGACTCAGGAAAGCATAATGTGGGTAAGTTTTACCATTTTGTATGCTAGACCTCCAAAGAAAAATTTTCTATTTGTAAGTGTTAATTAAGCAATAGTTCTAAAGACAAGTTGACATCAGTGATAGGATTCAAATGTAGTTTTGAAATAGTACATTGCACCGTAGTAAGGGTCAAAGATAACAAGATCCCAAAGCTGTTTTTAGTCTTTCTAAAATGAAATCTAAATATTTCTATTCATGTGACAGAACATGTTCAATTACAACCTTTTACTTAAATGCAACATTTCAGCTCTAGCATGTACTGTTGATATTTTAAGTCTTCCTTTGTCCCAAGATTCATACTCTGCAACTTTTCATACTGGATTTGAAGAAAAAAGAAGGTTGGCCATTTTGTGATGATGGTTTCCTTGGAAATTTTTTCATTCACCAGACTATGACTGCTGTACATTTTACATAAAGTTGAAGTGGACATAATGTTTTAAGTCAGAAATTTTTAGAGCTGGAAGATGAATTAGTTTAGCCCCCTCATTTTATATGTGAGTAAAATAAATCAAGACATTGTTATCCCTGGAGCCAAAGTTTACAAACTTCACTGCTTTAGAATCACTTGGAAAGCTTTTAAAGCATACAAGCTTCCCAGTTAGCATACCAGCACCGCTGACTCAGTCTCTAGAGGATGGACATATGGTATGTGTTTCTGGCAGCTAGTTTTGGGAATTGAGGCTTTGTAGGGCAGTAATTGAATCTTACTGCTGTCAGTAAATTTTATAGTTTGCAGAATATTCCCTATACTTGCCTGGACAATAAAGTGATTAGTCTCTTGGCTTGCTTTTTGTATATAATCAAGTGATCTTTGAAGCATCTACTATGTGCTTAGTATATTGTGACTGTTAGATTCACAGTCAGGGTTAGGGTTACGCCGTTTTAACTGTAACCGTTTTTTTACTAACTGAATTTATTCCTGGGTTTAAAAACTGATTTTCTGGTTGCATAAACTTTTTTTAAAAAGACAGTCACATGAGTGCCAAACTAAGAATCAGATAACCTTTAAGGACACTTCAAGTGTTGTGCGAGAATCATCTAAGCTGAAGAATGTGGCTTAAAAGAATTAACTGCAGCTAATTTGTACCCTGTGTAGAGTTTGAACAAGAGTGCCACATCTTGGTATTTATTTTTGGTTTGTTTAGCTAACATCCTTTTCTTTCAGTGCAACTTGAGTGTTGTACTGCTACTTCTCATTCTTCTGGGTGGTGGGGAATGGGATGTTTTCTCACAAATAACCAGTTATTTCTAACTTACTATAGTCAGGTTCAGTCCATTTCTGAGCTTTTCACTAGAAAGATCTGTAGTGTTTCTCAGCCATTTTAAACTCATATCCTTACAAAAAATGAAAACGCAAATGCTTCCTTAATGGCTTTTGACAGTTTTAAAGTCAAATTTGATGACTAAAAAGTCCACCAGTGGTAATTTTAGAATGGTCTTTTCAGCTGTAATTAAGAATCTAAGTACTAATGATATTTAGAATTACATTAGACTGAATTTTATAAAACTTAAATGTCCAAAATGACAACACTACTCAGTATTACAGAAGTGCAGTGTCATTGGAGGGAAGATTGTCAGCAAAATAACTTTGTTTCCTGTGTTTGTACATTTCTTTTAGTTTCCTCATCCACCATTTCCTTTGGTTTTGGCTATCGTGTATGAAGAGAATTTTTGAAGGTTTTGTGCTTCCCTTATTTGGGGTATGGTATTGGGTATTAGGTGAAAAAATGCTTAAAACTTTGATTATTTAGGTTATCAGAGTTGAAGATCCAATCACGGGAGATCACATGGTTTAATCTGCTTTGTATTGCTTGAATAACAAGAGCATTGCTTTTAGGGGTTACAGACTGACACTTAAGCAATTTTTGTAATGAATTTGTCACTTTATTTTGAAATTACTTCGAACTTACAAAAAAGTTGCAAGAACAATGCAAAGAACTCCCATATATATTTTGCACTGCTTTTTAACAACATAAGTGCTGTACTGAATATTTTTTTCCGAACTATAGGAGATTGCATTGCATGTATTATGAACTTTAATACTTTGATGTGTTTCCTAATAACAAAGATTCTTACACATACACACAGTTGAGTGATGCAATTCAGGAAATGTAGCATTAGTAGAATAATCTGCAGTCTATGTTCTACTTTTGTCATGGTAATACTCTTAAATTTCTTCTGATTCATTATCTAATCCAAGGCCATTATATAATTGTCGTTCCTCTTAGTCTCCTTCAATGTGGAACAGCCCCTCAGCCTTAATTTGTTTTGTTTTTGAGTCTTGCTCTGTCACCCAGGCTTGAGTGCAGTGGTGTGATCTCGGCTCACTACAACCTCAGCCTCCTGAGTAGCTGGGACAAGTGTGCTCCACCACACCCAACTAATATTTATATTTTTAGTAGAGATGGGGTTTCACCATTTTGGCCAGGCTGGTCTCAAATTCCTGACCTCAAGCATTCCAAAGTGCTGGATTACAGGCGTAAGCCACAGCACCCAGCCCTCGGCCCTAATTTGAATTTGTTTGATGCTTCATCATTAGATTTAGGTTATAGGTTTTAGCTGAAAAGCCACCAAAATGGTCATGTGTCTTTAGTGTATCTCATCCAGAGGCGTAGTAATGTTCATTTGTCCCATATTGGTGATGTCAGTTTTCATGATGTGGTTCAGGTGTTGACCAGCTTGTCCACTGTGTAGTTAATATTATTCCTTTGATAATTAATAGAAAAAGTAATGGGGAGATAATTTGAGACTAAATATTGTATTCTCATCTAACAACTGTCCACTCCATTTAAACCCTGTTGATTCTTGGTTGAATCAGTGATATTTTTCCATGGAATTATCTGGTGTTTTTCAGTATGTTTATTGAGTGCAAACAGATATTCTATTCATGACTCAAACTTTATTGTGTTTGAAAACTATTGGAAAGTCCTAGCTTTCCCCTCCCTACCATGATTTTTGTCATTTAAGAAGCTTACTAGTGAGTATAGTTAGTAAAGATAATTTTCTGGATTTTGTCAAATATAAAATCATTTACTGTAAATGATGCCTGTCAATTCTGTCATAAATCATATGGGGAAGAAAACTTAAAAATTGTTACTTCAAGCATTAGGTTATATATATTGTATGTTACATATATATTATATATAAACTGTATGATATAGGAAATGGATATCTACATTGATTTATTTGACTAAGTGGCAAATTATTTTAAATAAGAATTTAGATATTTTACGAATAAATGCCATCTTTCACTTTGTAAACAAATTAGTGAGTCAAAAAGATCATCTAGACAAATACTTGATCGTTTGCAAATGCCACATTATTTAACTTGTTAAAAGTTTTTGGTTGTGAGCAACACAAATGATGAAATTCTTAGCACTTTAAAGGAAATAGTTTCTATTAGCAATTAAAGATGTCAGATTGCTTATCCATGGGAATATTTGCCAAAAAGATTCCTTTGTAAATTTGAATTTCCTGAGTTCACAGAATAGTTAGGAGATTAGCATTTAAATAACAGGCATTCCAAGTCAAAATAACTGAAAAAAAGTGTTTTATCTGGCTGGGTGCAGTTGTTCATGCCTGTAATCCTAGCATTTGGGAGGCCAAGGTGGGCAGATTGCTTGAGCCCCAGGAGTTTGAGACCAGCCTAGGCAACGTAGTAATCACCCCATCTCTAAAATACCTTTTTTTCTTCAACAACAGAGAAAATTATTATTCAAGTTCAATTTTTTATTATGGGGGAGGGGAACTACTCTGTCCTGTGCCTCAACTGCAGGGTCAGAATTTTTCTTACTGTGTTACTGTAACAGTGGTCTGATCATATTTGGTAGTATGGGAAAGGTATGTTTAAAAATGTCTTCATTTATTTAAAGAAATGCAGTGTAAGGAATCTGCAGGTAACTCTATAAAGGATATATGCAGAAATAGGAATGAAAGAATTTGAAATGTGGGGACCCTAGGATATTCTGCTTGCAGCTTCCTTATTACTAGGACCTTAGTCAAACAATTTAATCTTTTTTCTTTCCAACTTTTTATTACAAAAATTTTCAAACAAATTTGAAAGAATAATACATAGTCAATACCTGTACACCTCTACATAGGCTCAATAAATGCTTTATATTTCTCTGCTTATATAAAGAATAGTACCCTATAAAACCACAATACCATTATCACACTTAAAAGGAACACTAATGTTCAAATCTTTTTTTTTTTTTTTGAGATGGAGTCCCTGTAGCCCAAGCTAGAGTGCAGTGGCACGATCTCTGCTCACTGCAAGCTCCACTTCCCGGGTTCACGCCATTCTCCTGCCTCAGCCTCCCAAGTAGCTGGGACTACAGGCACCACCACGCCCAGCTTATTTTTTGTATTTTTAGTAGAGACGGGGTTTCACCGTGTTAGCCAGGATGGTCTCGATCTGCCGAGCTCGTGATCCGCCTGCCTTGGTCTCCCAAAGTGTGGGGATTACAGGCGTGAGCCATCGCGCCCAGCCTGTTCAAATCTAATTTAATATTCAGTTCATGCTTAGATTTTTCCTCCATATGGGCTTCTAGTCACTAGCCATTGTACGAACTGACCTAAGAAATCTAAAATACAGTATATTTGTGGAAATAGCTATTAATATATAGTAGGTTTATAACTGACTCTTGTTTTTCTTTGCTCAGGAGTTCTTTGCATTCTTCATTAGCTGTCTCAGTATTGGGTCTATCAATATTTTGGTGGGCATTTGAAAAAATGGATTATGTATAGCTACTCACAACCACATAAAATTGCTTCAGAGAATTTAAGCAAACCTTTTAGAAGATTTTACGGTACAATAACTTTTGTGTAGCCAGGTTATCCTTTGTATAAAATCTTATCTCTAAAATTCTAGTTGCTATTCTCCATACTTCCATAGTTTTTTTAATTTTTAGCTGTAGATACTTGGACTTAATTTCAGAGAGTACAAAGGAATCCTGACACAAAAGGGGCAAATCTTTGTAATTTTGGACTTTTAAGAAATTTATGAGAGCATGTATTTTCTTAACAGGATCTCACTCTGTTGCCCAGGCTGCAATGCAGTAATGTAATCATGGCCTATTGCAGCCTTGACCAGCACAGGCTCAGGTGATCCTCCCACCTCAGCCTCCAGAGTAGCTGGGAATACAGGTGCACGCCACCACACCTGGCTAATTTTTATGGTGTTTCGGGGTTGGTTGGTTGTTTTTGGTAGAGACAAAAGTACAAAATTTTGTATTTTTTTGTTTTGCCATGTTGCCCAGGCTGGTCTTGAACTCCTGGACTCAATCAAAGAACATATATTCTTTACCACTTTGAATATTTTTTTACATTCCACATTATAGAGAGAGCAGTAATTTTTACATCTGTTTCTGGGTTAGGAATTAGGAGTGTTATTAAAATGGCATTTACTTAAATCAAGGCCAAAACTAAGGATTTAGGTAGAGTATATTAGCTTTTCAATACCTGCTTATTAAACAGTTGTTTTCATACTTTTCAAAGATGTGTAGAAGTTTTGTAAATAAGTTTTCTGATAGGATAAACTATATTCCCTATGATCTGTTATTTATTTATCATTGTTTTGAGACAGAGTCTCACCCTTGTCCAGGCTGGAGTGCAGTGGCGCAATCTTGGCTCACCACAGCCTCTGCCTCCTGCGTTCAAGCGATTCTCCTGGCTCAGCCTCCCGAGTAGCTGGGATTACAGGCGCCCATTACCACACCTGGCTAATTTTTGTATCTTTAGTAGAGACAGGCTTTCACTATGTTGGCCAGGCTGGTCTCGAACTCCTGACGTCAGGTGATCCACCCGCCTAGGCCTCCCAAAATGCTGGGATTACAGGCATGAGCCACCATGCCCAGCCTGATCTAAAAGGAGATTTTTACTAATTGAGATTATGAAATTTTATGAAAAACAAAAATGAAAGTCAGGGGCACAATATCTAGCTCTGTATTTAAAAATGTTAAAAGGATCTTGACTTCTAGTTAATGGGAAAATCTGATTTGTAGAAACAATCTTTATTTCCAGTTATTTGTAATTTGTGGTGCATCAGGCTCAGGGATTCAAGATAAACTTTTTGAGCACATCTCCAGTCTATGCCACTGAAAACTTGAGTATCTTCATGTAGCTACCTGATATTCCTCAGTTGATTGTAAGTAAACCACTATGATATTGCATCAGAATTTGTATTATTTACCTATAAAACAGTTTGCAATTCTAAGCATCCCACAATTGAAGTGTTTGGGAATTTTAATTTAGTGTATTCAGTTATGCTTGTAAGATACTTTTATGGGTAAGAAGAAAAGTTTACAAGCTGCAGTTTGTCATTTTTAGGAGACTATGCAAACTAAAAATGCAGAATTGCATTGTTAGCAAACCTTGGAAAGTAATTTTATATGTGGAGGACTAGTCCTTAAAAGTTCCCAAAAATTGTGGCCTTTTAGTAGAATGAAATTTACTGATGCCTACTGACGTATTTGCCTGGGTTATAGTCACGTAAAATTGTCCAAAGTATTAACTTTTTTTCAATAGTACAGTTGGCTGTTGAATTTAGAAATTCTCAATAAAAGTCATCTGGTAGTAACTTTGTAGACCCCCCACCATCTGTATATTTTTATAGGTTTTTATGTGGATATAGGTAAAAAAAAAGTAGGCCGGGCTTGGTGGCTCATACCTGTAATCCCAGCACTTTAGAAGGCTGAGGTGGGCGGATCACTCGGTCAGGAGTTCAAGACCAGCCTGCCCAACCTGGTGACACCCCATCTCTACTAAAAATACAAAAATTAGCCAGGTGTGGTGGCTTGCACCTGTAATCCCGACTGCTTCGGAAGCTGAGGCAGGAGAATTACTTGAGGCCTGGAGGCGGAGGTTGCAGTGAGCCAAGATGATGCAACTGCACTCCAGCCTGGGCAACAGAGTTAGACTTTGAAAACGTCTTTTTTCAGGTTCTTCCATCCACGTTATTTTTCAGGGAAGATAAGGACATTATCTTTCTAAATTGCTTCTAAAATTTATTAACTTTTCCAGTATCTGTTGTGTAAATGCATGCCAGACACTGCATGGGAAGATGGGGGATGATGAGTCAAGGAAATCTTCTGGAAGAACAGGACTTGTGAACTGAGGCTTGAAGTACGTGTATGAGTTAAGCAGAGAATACCTGGCAAAGAGAACTGCCAGTGCAGAGGCCTTAAAGGAAAGAGAGAAAACATGCTTTATTTGATGAGTTAAAACAATTTTAGCTTGATGATTTATAATTTTTTACATTTTAGAAATAGATGAATAGCTTGGTTTTTTAATTTTTAAGCTGAATTTTGCTTCTGGTCATTCCCAGTATATTAAAGCAGATGACTTGATGGCTTACATGAATGTTTTCTTTATTATAGAAATATGAGCTTAATGGTCATTAGCTCATCTAGAATTGTAGCTAAGCAATGAGGGAGAATAATTGGAGAATAAGCATGAACATCTGAAATAATTGCTAGGTCAATAAATTGGCTGTAATTTTGCTCTAGGAAGAGCTTAAGTTGAGATATCTTATAATTCTGGGCCCTTATTTTACTCACATGCCTACATAAATTTATAAGTTAAATGACTGTGGAAGCTTCCTGTTCAGTTCTCAAAAAAAAATTACATGTTGATTTATAAATTCTCTTTTGGTTTCTTTTTCTTTATTTTTAGTTGCTATTTGAGTATTGAAAAACTAATACAATTAAGAAGCCATAAAATTTTCTCTTTAATAGTCTTCATAGCGATTGAGGAAAATATGACAGTAATTGGCCAGAGTTTTCACTTTTTGAGAGGGGGAAAAACATTTCCTAAGATAAAAAATTGGTTATTTTCCATAGTAGGTAAAACCTGAGAAGTTGCATGAGTTTGATTCCTAGAAATGTTTTTACCATGAGTAAAATTTGTTTTTACTAAATGGGAATCCTAAGATACCACATTGTCAGCATCTAGCTTATCCAATGACATACAGTTTCTAAATTGACCTACTTTGTACAGAAAAAAGATTGCTTATTTTATATGAATTTTTTAAATGAAAAAACGGAAAGTTTTCCCCCCTTTTGGATAAATATTTAAGTTAATTTGCATGTGTTTACTAAAAGGGATAATTTTACCAAAGGGACAAATATAACCCAGATTAAGAGATACTACTTATTTTACTGATTCTAGTATCAAAGTTTGAAACTTAGTTTTAAACAGAACCCTGTAAAATGTTTTGATGTCTTCTGGATACTTTTGGAATACCTAAAGACATTAAAATTGAGAAAAGCGAAAGCACAAGAACGGTAGTTTCCAAACATCTCTCAAAACCCAAAAACATCACGCCATTGCACTCCAGCCTGGGCGACAGAGCAAGACTCTGTCTCAGAAAAAGAAAATAAAACCCAAAAACGCTGGCGGATCATGTCAGTTTCTAAATTTTCTTTTCTAATTTTATTGATTTATAATATCCAAAAATTAGGGAGAATTGCCTACCTAGGTGATATGAGGAGAGAAATATTAATAAGAATGTGTTGATGTAATAGTAATAACATTTTTTAAAAGACAGTGGTATTACATGAAATAAAATGTTTTTATGGGTGTTAAGAGTAAATGAGGATTATAATGGAACTTTGATCACTGAATTAGAGTTCTGATACAATTTTTTAAATTGATGAATTTTAAATGAATTTATATCTGTATTCTTAGTAATTAGTGAAAAGCCTAACATTCGTATGTTTAAGAATCAGGTTTTTTTTAGTACATTCGGGTAGGCTGATTTAATAATTAGTAGAAAATTATTGAATGCTAGGATACCCACAAGTATAAAAATTTGTGCATAATGTCTGCATGATAGATAATCCACATACTAATAGTAAAGTCTCTTCTCTAGTCACACTGGCCTCCTTGATGTTCCTTAAATTTATTCCAGACATATTCCTCCCTTAGGGCTTTTGTCTACATTAGCTCTTTTATCTGTTCTAAAGATATTTTTCCAGATAGCTGCTTTGCTTTCTTCAAATCTTCAAAAATGTTAACTTCTCATTGAGATCTACTGTGACCACTCCATTTAAAATTGCCACTTCTATCCCCTGCAGAACTCCTTATCCTTTACCAAGTTCTCCTTTTCCCCTATAATACTCATCACCTAATGTACTGAATAATTTACTTATAGTTTGTCTCTTTTGTATGTTGCTATATTCCAGGAAGCTACAGTAATGCTTGGCATATAATGGCACTATGAATACTTGTTGAATTAAAAATCCACAGTGGGAAATAATTGTATTTTACAAGTTGAATTTCTAAAAATTCAGAGGTTTCAAAAAAAGTAAAATGAGTTATTTCAGTTTATAACAAGATGTATTTTCATGAATATAAAATTGTGATCGGCTGATACCTTTACTGTGACAGGTTAAAAAAATATGTCTTTATTTTTAGAACACTAAAAAGAAACTGTTCTTTTGAGTTGTCTAATACCCCTAAATATTTAAGTATTTCAGCGTAAGCTGCTTTCACATTATTTAGAATTATGTTGATGTATAACATGAGAGAAAGATTTATACTTTTTTTTTTTTTTTTGGAGTCAGGTTCTTACTGTGTCACCCAGGCTGGAGCGTGGTGGCTTGAACTCAGCTCACAGTAACCTGTAACCTCCACTGCGTGGGCTCAAGTGTTCCTCCCACTTCAGCCTCCTAAGTACCCAGACCACAGTTGGAGGCCACCACGCCTGATTAATTGTAGAGACAAGGTCTTAAGTTGCCCAGCCTAGTCTTGAACTCTTGGGCTCAAGCAATCCTCCCGCCTCAGCCTCCCAAAATGTTGGGATTAGAGGCATGAGCCACTGTGCCTGACCAGATTTTTACCAGATCTGGCTTCTTTAATAGATTACTTTTGGAATTTAGTGCCTTAGTGAACATTGGATTTTAGAGTTTTTAGTTACTTTTCAAGGTAGTTTGCATACATTTTTTTTCTAAACTTTTTGAAAGCTTGATATTAATAAAATACTATGAAGGAGTTTAGCAGGTAATATGGTGAGTTAGGTTACTCAGATTAGCTCTCTCACTGAAAACAGCTAAGGCTGCTAGATAGCATTTTAAGAATGTGTTATTAACATTGAACTTACAGCACTAAGGAATTACCAGGTCAAAGCCTAATGGACTGGGGAGGGAGAAAAAAGGAACACGAGGAGATAAGCAGAATGCCTAAACTGTTTTGGCCGTGAAAGCAACTGCCAAACTGGGAAGACTTGAGCTTCAATTTTGAACACTTCAGGACCTCAGGCAGCAAAAGTCAAAACCCAAGGCCTGTCCAAGCTACAGTGTCCAATGGGATATCCTTTCCCCTTAAACTACTCCAAAAGCTACACTCAGGATGACAGTGATCTAGAAGTAAATCCATGCCACCTTCCTACCTGTAAGGGACTGAGAAAAGTTGCATCCGTCTGAGTAGAGCAGAATGGGGGAGTCTTGAGATGTTCCTTATCTGGATTTGTGTGAATAAACATCACCTGAGAATGATTCAGAAGAACTGAAGCCATGTGTGTAAAGTAGACTCAGCCTGAATTATACCCCTAATAGGTGGTAATAGCTTATTCATACCCTTTCTGGAGGAATGCACCTTCTTCCTAGGCCTCAGAGTTTCCACAAATAATCTTTGAAGGGAAAGGAATAGATCAGTTGTTAAAAATAAGCATATAAGGAAACCACATATATCAGAAACAGACCTGCAAAGACTTCAGAAACTAGAATTTAGATAAGATTAGCCTAATAACACAGGTAAAGAGAATTGGAGAACTAAAGAAATCCAGAATGGAGCTTAAAGAGCCAATTAGATGGAAAATATGAAAGGGATGTCTGAGACACAAATGATAGCATGAAAATGTGTCTACTTGAAGTTCTAGAAGTAGAGGAAGGACATGGGGCGGAAGCACAATTTGAAGAGAGAAATACTGAGAATTTTCCAGAATGATTGAAGGCCTCAACAGATTCAAGATGCTCATTGAATCCCAAGCGGTAATTTTAAAAATCCACAACTGGACACATGAGGATGAAACTATAGAAAACTAAAGATTTTTTTCTTAAATCACATAAATGGTTGGAAACAAAAAGATAAATGACCTTCAAAGGAATGGCAGTAAGGTTGGTAACTTCACAGCAACAAGGGAAGCTAGAAGACAGTGGAATTGACTCTTCAGTTTGCTGAAAGAAAATAGCTGTCAACTTAGAAGTTCTTTACCCAGAGTCATGTTAATAAAATACCATTGTGGAAGTTACACATGCATTTTTGAACATGTCCAATTGTAGGTATAACTTAAATATATCTATTAAATTAAAAGCTCATTTATTAAGTATCCAGGTTTCTCTTCATATTTGCTTCCTAGCCTAAAGTCACTCTGTTCCAATGAAAGTTTTCATAAGCGAAAGGACTCTTACTGGAATTCGAATTGGTGGTATGTTTTTAGCTTCACTTTTTTCAGGGCAAAAATGATTATGAGTTTTACTTTTATGTTTATTATAAGTAGAATTATAAATCTCACTTGATTAGTGCCAGAAGTTTATAGTTCGGGCATTAAACAAGTAGTTTCTTAAATGCTGAATTTCAGTTAAATTTTTACCCAAATATATCACTTCAATTTTATTGTTAAATGTTTATAAAACTCTTTGACTTGGTTGGAAATGAGTATTTTTAATAATCTTGAGTTATGCCAGTATCAAATTCCATTAATTATTCATTTTTTAGGTTTGGAAATTATCTAAACTAAATTTTTATGGTAGTACCTCTGGATTTTATCAGTTTGTGTTAAGGTTGATAGTTGTCTTTTTTAAATGCTTAAATTGTACTATGTGTTTAGAGGCTGCAAAGGTAATCCTTTACATTAAAAAATGTTAAATAGTTTTGACAGTATTATACATCTAATTTCTGTATGCATAATGCATATTTGTACCTTTTTTGCAAATTTTAACATTTTGAGGGTTTTTGGAATACTGTTTTGAGAATTGATGAAAATATAGATATGTGTTTAAAAGAACTCAAAAGTTATATGTCACCTAGACATTCCATATATATGCGTGTTTATATTCATATATGTATACACATATGTATATGTGTATATATATTAAAATAAGGCTCAAAAATCAGAAGATAACAAAAGGAACCTACAGTGAAAAGTCACCTACCCCTGTTCTTGAGGCACCAGTTCCCCTCAGAGACAATGTTCAGAATCTAGAGATGTTTAATGCACATACATTCATGTGTTCTGTCCTTTTACATTAATATCTATTACATTTTGTTTTGCACCTTTTTTTTAATTAAGAAAGTAAGTTTTGGAAATCTTTTTTTCTACAAGTACATAATATTCTATATTTCTTTTAACTTGTCCGCTACTGAAGGACATTTAAGTTTTTTCCCTGTCTTATATATTATTACAGATGGTACTGCAGTAATTGTGTACATATCATTTCCATTTGTGTAAATATTCTTGTAGATTAAATTCCTAGAAATGGAATTGCTGGATCAAAGAGTATATGGGGTTTATTTGAATTTTCTATTTCCTAATGTTCTTCCACAGAGGTTGTCATAGTTTTAAATCCCATTGATAATCCTGTAAAGGGCCCATTTTCCCAAATCCTCTTTACACAATGTTTTATAATCTTAATTTTTGCCAGTACTTATAAGTAAAAAATGGTCATCTCAGTGTGGTTTTCATTTGCATTTCCCTTATGAATGAGATTGAGCATATTTTCATTTTTAAGAGCCCTTTGGATTTCTTTTTCTGAGAACTAATCTCTCTAGTCCATTTTTCTGTTTTTTTTTTCTTCTTCTTTACAAGAGCACATTAGGGAAGTTAAGGGAAACTTTTAATGTTAGCACAATTTCCTATTTAGAAGTTGAAATAATTTTGATAAAACATCTAAATAATGTGTTACATTTATTGCTCTACCTGTTTTTTTCATTGTCAGAATGGAAGGAATGATAAATATGTTCTAAGATAAAAGGACATACTTTCCTTTGTTGTTTTGATGTTCTTACCTGTTTTACATACTTTTCTTTCCTTTTCTTTTTTTTCTTTTTCTTTTTTTTTTGAGACAGGATATTACTATGTTGCCTAGGCTGGAGTGCAGTGGTGTGATCATGGCTCAGTGCAGCCTCCACCTCCTAGGCTCCAGCAATCCCCCCAGTTCAGCCCCTCAAGTAGCTGGGACTACAGGTGTATGCCACCATGCTCAACTAATTTTTGTATTTTTTGTAGAGACAGGGTCTTGCTCTGTTGCCCAGGCTGGTCTTGAACTCCTGGACTCAATCTAACCACCAGGCTTGAGCCACCATGCTCGGCCTATATTTTTCTTTCAAATGTATGTTTTGTGCTTAAGTATTTCTTATGTTGGCCAAACCTCTGATTTCCCATTTAAATTAAGTCTTAATGTTTGCAAATTATTTTTTTCATCTTTTTAAGCTTTTTATGTTGCATCTCAACATTAGACATGAGGAGACTCACATACTGTTATATAATGAAAATAGTTTTGTACATACATATTTTTTTCCTGAAACTGATTTGCTTATGAAATAGTTATGAAGAAAAATCTTGATTCACATTACAGATCTTCAATAAGGTCATGTATATAGAGAATAAGGTCATGTATATAGAAATATCAAAATCATGAAGGCATCTTTCAACAATCAGAGATCCTTTTGAAGTGAGTTTGTATATAAGGATTATATTCTATTAGCAGTAAACATTTCAAAACCAGTTTTCTTTCCCATTGGCGAGCTAATTAAATACTTTACAGAATTTGGTTTTCAACATGCACACTTTGCTATCCAACAATGTATCTCAATTGTAGTAATTTGAAAGTTAATCCATAGATTATTTTATATCTTGTTTCTGTGCATTTTACAGTAGGATGATGGGATATGGGGGAGAACAGGAAGTGGTTTTATGCCTGTTCTCCTTTCCTTCCTCAGGTTTAGGTATTGATTGGGAAAGGGCTGCCAGGAGCTCAGTTTCTTTGAGAAACAGCATTAGGAAACTTTTTGTTGTTGTTGTTGTTGTTTTAATTTAATTTTTTTATTTCTTACATGTCACAGCTTTTGATAATCTGATATCTCTACTGACCTGTTATAGTAGTCATGGACAAAATTAGACCTGTATAGTAGAATCAACTAGGAAGAATGGCCATATGTGTTTATTAGATTTGGGGAGCCTTCCACTGCAGACTTCATTTGCTGGTGAAAGTATCACCACCTTAACCCAGAGCTTGCCATTCAGGTTTTTTCCCCTTCAACTGTCTACATTTTAATGACGGCACCATAAGGGTCTGTTCTTAGAGCAGGAATATCAATATAATCTTCATTTCATTCTTGCCTACTAAAGCCTTCATGGCAGCTTTCCATATAGTATTTGAACTTAATTCTTTACCTTTGGTGGCATCACTTTGGAAAATATCACAAATATATTTAGAGGAGGTAAAATGAAATACAAATATTTCAAACTATATAAAATTCCAGAGAAAATAGGGTATGTTTTCGTTAAGCCTTTAAATGTGGCCGCGTTTGGAGAAATGCACTGAGGAATTCATAAAGTTAGGAAAAAGTTTTAAAATCTAGTAGATTTTATGAAATAATTTTATAAATATTCTGGAGATAAGTACGTAGACCGAAACCATTAAAATAGAGCCAAAATTTCAATTTTGGAACATGCCCCATTAGAAAAAAAGAAATTCACGTCTAAATCTTCTTGATTCTCCTGGAACTTAATATTTACCTGAATTTTTTCTTTGTTTTTCTTAATTGGTTAGCTATGTCTACTTTTCAAACCTCCAAAGTTCCTAATTTCCCATCTTTTACATGGCTATTTGAAGCAGTATTTTTGCTTCAAATAGAAATCATGTTTTCATTCAAGAAAAGTAATGGAAAATGGAATTGATTTGGGTGTGCCCACGGAAAGATCGAAATCCTGTGAAAAATGTAACTTTCAAAATCCATATTAGAGCTTTAATTATTCCTCCATTTTAGTCTGAATTTACTGATAGTATTATACTTAGCACCCTTTCTAAACCTTTTTATTGAAGTGAGGTTTTAAGTTAATATTTTAACAAGGATTATAGGACTCATAAAGAACTTTCTGTAAAAGTTACACATTTACATTTTTCATTTCCCTTGATATTTAAGACAGTATAATCTAAAATCTATTTTTGAATGAATATGCAAACAGTAACTGGTAGATTTTTATCCACATTTATTTAGCAATTATTATTGAATGTCTGCTATATGTTAGGCTTTGTTCTAGGTGCTGTGAAATAAAAAACGTTATGCCTTTGTGGAATTTTTTAAATTATGTTGACTCGCTTGTTTTCTGAGTAAGCAGAATAATACCTAGATGGACTACTGAGAAAATATACTTAACCTAAATACATGGCACAAATACTATTTTTGGAATTAAGTGGTTGAATTTTAAAAGGCAAGCATAATGAAGTCATA
Source organism: Symphalangus syndactylus (assembly GCF_028878055.3). Taxonomy (NCBI): domain Eukaryota; kingdom Metazoa; phylum Chordata; class Mammalia; order Primates; family Hylobatidae; genus Symphalangus; species Symphalangus syndactylus. The sequence goes on from NC_072428.2 coordinate 23,185,205, forward strand.
TCAAGTGATTGAAACCTGAGAGACGGGAGGGAAAGTGGAGTTTGTCAAGATCGTTACAAAAAGGAAAACATTTTTCTTATTTAAAAGGGTAATATATGTGTTTATTATAAGAAAAAACTCTAATGGAAAAAATAACCATATTCCCACTACCTTTGAACTATAACTTAATCACAGTTAACTTTTCCAGATCTGTCTATAAAACCTTAACTTTTTGTAGCTTGTTTTTTCCACATGGTAGCATATTTTTGTGTTATTTAGTCTATAAAATCGCTTTTAATGGTGGCACAGTAGTACATCCTAGATACATGCTGTTTAACCAGTCCTAATTATCATTTACAGTGTTTCCAGTTTTTGTTTTATAAGAATCTCTTGCATGAATACAATTTTATTTCAGTATTTTTACATAGTCATAATTGTTTCTTTAGATTGACCTTTTAGAATTCATGTTTTACTATCAAAGGTTGCTGTTGATGGTGTGATCTTTTGAATTGAGCTGGGTAATGATTTTTTAATCTTTCAGAATTTAAGTAAATATGACCAATGTGTAGTTTGTTCAAGAATAGAGAAACAGGATTGAATATATATGCAATTTTGGGGAAAATGATGATTATTTGATAAGCATTTTCTAAAAAGGAACTTGGAATTAGGTCACTTCAACAACAAAATAGAAATAAACTATGCATATAGGATTGAGAAGTCTAAAAAAAAATTGGGTCATAATACAAATGTTGATTGTATGTTCTTGGAAAAAGCGATAGGGTATCAAAAACAGTTGCAGAATAGAATTAGAATATAATTTCTGATGTAAAGTTAAAAGTATTGGAGTAGCAGTATTGATAAAAACTAAAGTGGTCTGAGGAATATACTGTGAGTTTTATAGAATGAGGAAATGGGCTATTTCTAGAATTATGCTTCTCTACTGATAGGTAAAAACTAGAGGAGTGGGCAAGTTGCTTAAAAAATACAGAAAAGCAATCCATTGAATTTGTATCTACTTCATTGTGGAAGCTTAATCCTGTTTTTGGAAAGTAATTTTTAAGAAAGCATTACTCATGATACTGGATATCTAGTATAAATGTTATACTTGATTTCATAGAATAAATAAAAGTGTAGTTAGAATTAAATTGCCAACAAGAAAGTTACATAGAAAAAAATATGTGAACTCGTTGGATGACACTGAAAATTAAGTAAGAGAAATAGTATTCTGATAGGAATCTCTATCAAAATGGGAAAGATTGTCTTGATTAGTGAACTAGAATATCTCAAGTAGAGGAAATGACTAAAGGCTTTTGTCCAGTGACAATACAATTGCTAATATTTTTAAACAGCAGTTTTCAATTTGTATGTAGTGAGAAGTGTAGTAAGAGATGAATGAATTATAAACAGTTTTAAGTAAATGGTTTTCTAAACAATTTCCCCTCTGCACATTAAAAAAAAGTCATGTGACTAATGGAAGATTAACTCAGCAAACAAAAGTGAGATATTACAATATTTTCTAAAGCAATATATAAAGTTCCTGTAGTAATACTAGAGAAGTTACATTGTTTAATATTTTAAGTTTGCCTGGAAGGACTTTTATTAAGATGACAGTTCATAAAAGCTGTAAATTAAGGTAGAAAAGACTATAAGTTGATGTGCAATAAACTAGTATTAGACATTTGAGGGAAGCAAATTAGCAATCTACTTGATTACCATTCTGGCTGTGCAGTATGGAATTAATGTAGTTTTTTGTTTTGTTTTTTTTAGATCAGAGGCTTACGAACTTGATTTCTTGACTTTCCTGATAGCTGGAGCATCTCAAATGATTGTACACATTTCTTAGTCTCAATTTTAATTAACCTTTAGAAAGAAGATCTGTGCCACTCAGCAATTTTGAGGAGTGACAGGGGAGATGACCTAGTGGGAGGTAGAGTAGCAAAACCAATTGAGCCATGAATGTTAACTAGTGATTTTGATACTTCTGACCAAATTACTCACTTTTCTCAAAAAGCAAATACCCTGCTGTATTTTTCTTACTCAAAAATTACAGATTATTCTTTGAAAGGTAATGTTTGGCATGCTGTTGACAAGTTATTTACAGAGTTTAGATGTTTATTAAGTAAAGTAGGCTGAGTCTATAAATGTTGTGATGGTTGTTGATAGATGCCCTATATATTGGGACAAAATCAAATCTGAGCCAAGGTTTTACCTTTGAGATTCTTGACTGAAATTAGTATTGCCTAATTTATCTAGCATTTATTTAACTTTTTAAATCCTCATAGGCTGGCTGAGAATTTGAGAGCATTTAGAAGTAGATTTTAAAGTGGGGATGTTTATGTTCAGAGAAAAATACCAATGAATTACTCCAAAGAGAAACTTACTGTTCAAAATCAGCTGTAATTTTCTTTCTCGTATTAAAAAAAAAAAATCCCTAATCTGTCATGAGATTAGAGTTAAAAAAGAAAATGTTGAGTTATTTTTTAAAAATCTCAACTCTCTCCTTTGTGAAATTGTTATGGAAATAAAATGTAACTGAGACAGAAAAATTGTCTCAATCCTTCCAGTGAAAATAGTTTTGGTCAACAGTTATTGTGTGCATTTCTTCCTACTCAGTACATATTTTTTGGATTTCACTTTTTAAATGTACTATGGATATATTTCCATTCAGTATTATACATCATTGCTTTTAAAGTTCCTGTGTGTATGTATATATCTATATCTCATCCCGTTGTTTAGATAAAACAATTATTTAGACAAAGCACAGTTTAATCATTCTACCTTTTGGTAATATAGGTTCTCAAATTTTCTGTATACTCTTTCAATGAACATCCTCATATATATATATATATATTGTGCTGAGAGCAGTATAGTATAGTGATTAAGAGCTCAGTTGTGTGATCTGGGGGAAGTTATTAAATCTCCTCCTTGTGCCTCAGTTTTCTCATCTTTAAGTAGGGAATAATAGTACTTTACCTGAGTGCTGTTTATGGATTAAATGAGTTATTACATATAAAATCTTGGAGTAGTGCTTACAAACATTAAATATTTAATAAATGCTGCTAGTATTAGCAGTATTTAGTCATTTTAAATTATAAGAAGCTGAATTGCTTCAACTTTCAAGTGTGTAATAAACAATGAGTTTCTTATTGCCAGATCCTTTGTATACCCTTATTTTTGACCTGTGGCATATTCCACCAGATCCCTTTTTCTTATAATATTCATCTTTGACTTCATAGATATTATTTTATCCTGTTTTTCTTATATCAAGTACTCTGGGGTTCTCTTCCTTTTTGTTGCCTGGGAATGGATAGTTTGGAGAAATGAGTCTTTGCTTATCTGAATATTCTCTACTTCAGAGAATATACTTAATGCCTTAGGTATTGTATGCCCTACATATTTATAAGAAAAAGTTTTTTTACAAATGACAAATATGCATCTTTAATTCCACTGTCTTATTGATGAAACCAACCCCCTATCTGCTAACTTTAATCAGACAATTTATACCTGAGTGATGTCACCTCATAATAAACCTAGTAAAAGGTAAACTTTACAGCAACTCTCATAACACTTTTCATTCTTGTTCCCATAAAAAAAAAAAAGTCTGTTGTTCTTCCCTCCACATTACTGGTTTTCTCTCCCTGTTCTACCTTCTCTGAGCCAAAGCCAGTATTACCCCACTTAAGGATAACAGCAATAGCATCTTACCTATTGTAGCTAGTACCTGCTTGTCTCATCCCACAGCAGTAAAAGCCACCTCTGTGTTCTCCCCAACCTGTATTCCCTAACCTACTTATGATCCATCTTTCTTCAACTTTCCTCATTGTTTACCTGCCAGGAAAACCTCAGTGGCATTCAGTAAGGTTTTCTGTGTGTCAGATTTAACTCTGCCTTTTTATGCCCTCTGTAATGGACCTTCACCATAATCAGCCAACTTATTTTTCCTATGCATATTCTTTTTTTCTTGCATGGATGTCCTCATTATTCCACCGAAAACTAAAGAAACTCCTGTTGTTTCATTGACTTGTACAGACTCCTTTTTTTCATTAATGGCCTGGATAACATCTGCTCAGTGAAGCTTTCCTTATTAACTCTAGTTTGCATGGAACACCTTTTCCTCTGAATCTTACAGGGCATAGAGCATACACAAAATAATTTAAACTTAAATTTAGTCCTTTATTGTTTCCGTCATTAGTTTTATGTTTTCAACTGGGTCATAAACTCTTTAATAGTTCAGGTCCACATCCCCACTTCCACTTGGTAAATCCTAAGGACACATGACAAATACTTTTTACTTGGCTTGGGAAAGTGGAAGACTAATTAATACCTAATGGTTAGTACAAGGAATTAAAATGAAAGTAAATTTAATCTAGATCCAAAGATAATCATAGTTTTGTTTAGCACATTTCAATTTTAATCATAATTAAACTATACTTCACAGTGGTCTATAATTTACACTCATTTTTGACAAGTAGTTCTGTGATATATTTAAGGGCCTGGGTAATTGAAAGTTTATAGGACATGAAGAGGTTGTGGCCAACCTGTTATATCTAAATCAGTATATATTATAGGTATACATTTGTATCTACATATTTATTTATATTTTTAATTTTATAGACAATCTCACCATGTTGCCCAGACTGGTCTCAAATTCCTGGCCTCATGTGAGTGACCCTCTCCCTTCAGCCTCCCAAAATGCTGAGATTATAGGCGTGAACTACTACACCTGGCATTTATATCTATATTTAATATGAAAATACAAATTGCAGAAACAATACAATTTGTCATAGGAAAATTAGGAAGTACAGATAAAGAAAATTATTCTTTAGGTAGTGGCTGCCTCCCAAAATATAACCAAAATATAATTCCATGAGTTATGACTTAGTTTAATCCACTACTTTATCTCCAGTGCTAGAAAAGGGCCTGCCACATAGTAGGCACATAATTATTTGTCAAATAAAAATGAATTTATTTGCAGACACTACTTTCCTGATTTCTGTACCTTAAAATTGGGAGTGGGTGGTGGAAAGGAGAATATTCAGCAACCACTCCAGCAGCTAACTTAAAAGCCTGTTTGTAGATCTTAAAATGTCATTCTTCAATATTTCCAAATTCCTTAAAACGACTTGTATTCTTTAATCTTCCAAGACATTTTTCAGGCTGCAGGGGATTAGAGAATAGCTGAAAAGAGTAGTGAAAAAGTAAATGAACAGGAGATGAATTTATATTTAGGATTCCATTTGCTTTCAGATTTCAGGATTTGGGCTAAGCTTTTTGGCTAATTAATACAAGTAGAATCAGACAGCTTCTCTGCATCTCAAGTTCAGTTTAAGATGATTGTCTTAAGTCCTAGAAAAGTTTATGTGCTATACTTTAGAAAAGATGCAGGGAACAAATTAGGAATGCGACTGCAATTCATTTATTCGTTTGTTCATCACATTGTGAACAACTACCATAAGAACTCACTTTAGATGGATCCTAGCCCTGCCTCTGCTATGTGCCCAGTACTGTCTGAAAACCTAAGTGTTGACTTGTCCCAAATGGTTATTGTGTGAAAACCTACACAAAGTATATAGAGACTTACTTTTTCCTTTAGATTATATAGCTTCTTGGTGTTCCTCTATAGAGTTATGTCAGGTTCATTTATTTATCAATTTTTTTTTTGAGACAGAGTTTTGCTCTTGTCCAGGCTGGAGTGCAATGGTGCAGTCTCGGTTCACTGCAACCTCCACCTCCCAGGTTCAAGCAGTTCTTCTGCCTCAGCCTCCCAAGTAGCTGGGATTACGGGCGCTTGCCACCACGCCCAGCTAATTTTTGTATTTTTAGTAGAGATGGGGTTTCACCATGTTGTCCAGGCTGGTCTCGAACTCCTGAACTCAGGTGATCCACCCACCTCAGCCTCCCAAAGTGCTGGGATTACAGGTGTAAGCCACTACACCCAGCCTCAAATATGTTTTTAAACCATTTCAAGTTAATTGTATAATGATTCTTATAACTGGTGATTTTAAAAACAGCATACTTTTTAAAACTTTCGATGTTATGGCATTTTTTTTTCCCCAAGGGATAAGGAAAAAAGTTGAATTTGAGGAAACCTGTCAAAATGCTGTTGACATAGAGTTTTATTTCTTTGGTCAGAAAAATGTGAATTTTGTCAGCATTTACATCAGCATTTCATAAAACATCCAATGAAGCATGAAATATGTTCCTAACATTAGGAAAAACTCATTTATTTTTGAACAACTGAATATCATGCTTTCTTTAGATCTCAATGTAAATATATTCCAGGGAAAGGACATGGCTAATCTAAACTGTTAAAAATAGATGTTAGTCAGAGTGTCATTAGATCTTTTCTGGCAAAGTTAACACTTTACAAAATTAAGTTATTAATTTTAACCTATTAAGTAATAGATGATCATTAGTTCCAATAATTTATCTGAGGACAGTTTTAGTTCCAAAAGATACGTGATGACCAATTAATGCTTGGGAAATAATTGTGGAAGTTAACAAAGGCCTGGAAATATGAAGTATTCAAAAGTATTGGGAAAAGATCTGTGTTTCCTCATCATGTTATACTTGTTTTACTCTCCCTAAGATAACCACTGATTTTTTTTTTAAACAGAGATGGGGTCTTGCTATGTTGCCCAGGCTGGTCTCAAACTCCTGGGCTCAAGAGATCCACTCACCTTAGCCTTCCAAAGTGCTGGGATTATAGGCATGAGCCACTGCACCTGGCTGATAACCACTGATTTGAATGTAATTAAGCTTAAAGGTTAATTGATCTTGATATTGCTATTCTAATTATCATACTCTTCTATTAAAAGGAAGTTGGCAATTTAAAAAATTTATTATTTTTTCTCAATAGACAGTTTTCATATCTTTGTAAAATTTGGATAATTCATTAAAAAGGTAATGTAATTGTATGACAAATTTTTGTGATAAACAGTATGTGTACCAGATAAGTATTTATTTGTTTTTTGTTTGTTTGTTTGTTTAGACAGGGTCTTGCTCTGTCACCTAGGCCGAAAATGTAATGGTGTGATCATAGCACACTGCATCCTTAAACTTCTGGGCTCAAGCAATCCTCCTACCTCAGCCTCCCAAGCAGCTGGGATTACAGGCATATGCCACCACACCTGGCTTAAAGTTAATTTTATTAAGAGCCTCTGTCATTGAAAATGATACACTACTTTTAATAGATTAAATATAAGCAAGTCTTAGTAAGTTTTGCAAAATTATTTGTATGCATATAATGGTCTTTATTTATTTACTTATTTTGAGACAAAGCCTCACTCTGTTGCCCAAGCTGGAGTGCAGTGGTGCAATCTCTGCTCACTGCAACCTCCTGGGTTCAAGTGATTCTCCTGCCTCAGCCTCTCGAGTAGCTGGGACTACAGGCATGCGCCACCATGCCCAGCTAATTTTTGTATTTTTAGTAGAGGCAGGGTTTCGCTATGTTGGCCAGGCTGGTCTTGAATTCCTGGCCTCAAGCAATCTGCCCGCCGTGGCCTCCCAAAGCGCTGGGATTACAGGTGTGAGTCACAGCACCCGGCCTATAATGGTCTTTAAATGGAGACATTTTCTATTGATTAATGGCAGGAAGTTGTGAAAATCCCAAATGTCAAAACAAAGTAATCTTAAGTATCAAGAATTTTTTCTTTTAGAATTTAAACCAGGCTTTCATTATCAGGTAGAATGGATTCCTGTACAAATACACATAACTATGAAAAATATATTTAAGAATACTTATAGATAAGATGTTTTCATATAAATATTAGTAAGTAATACATAGGATAGTAATCTTTTAAAGAAGGAAAATGGACTAGTGGTGGGATGGCTAAAGACAGGGTATTGGTGTGCTAGTCTCACCAACAATGCCATTTGAATATGGCCTGCACTTTTCCTCTGCATCAAATGGGCCAATTATAGTAACACCATTGCTCTTTCTGGCTACTTGGTTTACATAGTTCTGTTTAGAGAAGATATAATGAAAAGTTATACTCCTTTAGTTCATAGCTTTGTTGACTAGTATGATTTATGGGCACCTGGAACATCTAGATGCTTTGTATTCTTTTTAATTCTTGATAACCCTTTGAAATGGATGTTACTATCATTCCCATTTTATAGGTGGAAAAGCTGATACTGTAAGAGAGGAAGTAATTAATGCAATATGATCAAATTCTTTTCATTTTGTCACACTGCAGATTTAATCTCCAAAGCACATTGATGATTTTTTTTTTTTTTTTCCACACAGAATTTCGCTCTTGTCACCCAGGCTGCAGTGAAATGGCACAATCTCAGCTCACTGCAACCTCCACCTCCTGGGTTCAAGTGATTCTCCTGCCTCAGCCTCCCGAGTAGCTGGGATTATAAGCGTGCACCACCTTGCCCAGCTAATTTTTGTAGTTTTAGTAGAGACGGGGTTTCATCACATTGGCCAGGCTGGTCTCGAATTCCCGACCTCAGGTGATCTGCCGGCCTCAGCCTCCCAAAGTGCTGGGATTACAGGCATGAGCCACTGTGCCTGGCCAATGATTTTTAAAAGTATTTTTTTAATGAATGATGTTTAAAAAAATAATGAGATTATAGCTATTGTGGTAAGGCCACCAGTACCAGCTCTGTAGACGGTCTCTCAAATAATATTTACTGGTTGCATTAGTGAATGACAATCAGTGGCCACGTACTAGAGATCAGAGAGTTTTTCTGTATTAGTCAAAAGTGTCTTTCTACAAACATTTATTGGGCTAATACCAATTTACCAATTAAAGAAATAATTGATGAATCCAAGATATAGGACCACTTTGTTGGGGAGGGGTATGTAAAATTTGGTTATTTCGTAGATACACATAATAGACATAATTTTTACTGAAATGCATAGATGATAGTAAAGTCTTTTTTCTTGTCTCTATTTTTGCATCCACCCATATCACCCTGCCAACCACAATTATGTTTAACAACCTTGTGGGTATTCCTTATTTTTCTCTATGCTAATATACATAAACATATATAGGATTTATTTTTATTTATTTTCTAAAGATAGATTATATAAATTTTACTATCTTTTCATTCAATAAGATCTTGTGGCAATCCCTCCCAATTACCTGTTAAAGCTGAATACATAATATTCCATGATGTGAATGCATCATAATTTATTAAACTATTTCCCCACTGGTGGACATTTGATTTTTAAACTGTTTTTGCTACTGCAAAGTTTATAGTAAGTAACCTTGTACAATTACCTCTCTATTCTGTTGCTTTTATTTTTATTTTATTTTTTTAGATGGAGTCTCACTCTTGCCTGGTCTGGAGTGCAGTGGCGCGATATCAGCTCACTGCAACCTCCGCTTCCCGGGTTCAAGTGATTCTCCTGCCTCAGCCTCCCGAGTAGCTGGGATTACAGGCGCCGGCCACTATGTCCAGCTAATTTTTTTGTATTTTTAGTAGACATGGGGTTTCACCATGTTGACCAGGCTGGTCTCGAACTCCTGACCTTGTGATTTGCCCGCCTCGGCCTCCCAAAGTGCTGGGATTACAGGCGTGAGCCACCATGCCCGGCCTGCTTTTATTTTTATAGGATAGATCCTAGGACTGGAATTCCTGCATCAAAAGATACATTTTTTTTTTTATTAGAATAGCTGTTACTAATGGCTTTTCAAAAATGCTGTAACAATTCATATTTCCTCCAGCTGTGTATGAAGTGCCTTTTCATTACATGGCTTCAGTAGTGTTAATACTTTTGTAAGTTTTTACCATTCTAATGGTTTTTAAGTAATATCTATTATTTTAATTTGTCTTTCCTACATTGGAAGTTTACACATTGTCATATAGCTTTTAACCATTTACATTTTCTCTTCTGGGAATTAACTATTAATATTCTATGCCTATTTTCCCAATGGGTAGCTTTGGTTTTCCTGACCAGTTGTGTGAACTGTATATAATCTCAACTGCACCTAGGAAGCTGGTGATTTAAATTCATCCTACTTTATTCCTACTCTATTTACCTCTACTAAGCCAAGCAGCCAAATGCAAGGAAGCCTCTGGTTCTATGGGAATCTCAAAGAAGAGGCCCAGTAGAAGGCCTAGGGAAAGGACTAAGAAGCTGACCCATAGAAAATTTGGAAACCCTCAAATGTCTTTACCCCAGACGAATGTTGACATCAGCCTGGCCTCTTGGCTGAGTCCTCCCTACTCTTGAGTAGAGATTTCTTTCTGGTTTCTTGGCAGAGGGCTAGCAGCAGCTTGTTTGCTGCCTACACCTGCTACACAGCTGTCATGGTAGAGAAGGGTCAATTTCTACTACTTCAGGACTGCCAACACAGCTTCAGTGAATAGACGGGAAAAAATAACAGCACATCTGAAGGATCCACCAACCAGAAAGGAATATAAACTAAAACTATCAGGTCCTTAATAAAATAGAGCTGCTAGAGGAGAAATACAACTGGAACAAAGTAATATGAACACAGGATTCAAAGTGCTATATTAAAAACTCTGGAGTCAAAAACCATTATGTATGAACCAAATACAGTAATAGGCTAAGTGGAAGAGAATAGTCACATGGAGCCCTAAATGAATTGCCTGGAGAATCTACTGGACAAACCATTTTAACACCTTGAGCAAAAATTCAAAGGAAGGGTAAAGATAACAGATTTCAAGGATGGAACCAGGAGATCTAACGTATATAGTTCTAGAAGGAGAAAAAGGAACAAAAAGAAGAGAGACACTTATTCTTGACCTAAAAAAAGCCCTGAGTATATGGGTTCAAAGGGCATGCTGAGTTCCAAGCAGATTTTGTGGTAATAAAAATAAATGATAGTTACTCAGTGCTCAACCTGCTAGGCAATATTCTAAAGGCTTCACATTTATTAACTCATTGAGTCCTCAGAATAGCCCTAACAAAGTAGGTACTATTATCCCCCTTAATCAGCTGAGGGAAAAAGAGGTTAAGTAGATAGCCAGATTGTGAACCTAAGAGGTCTAACTCCAGAGCCTTGATTGAACTGCTTCAAAGTACAAAGACCTGTGTTTAAGTGTGTGCTAAAATTTATGAACTCTAAAGATCAAGATAAAAAAGTCCAGAAGAGAACAAGTTATCAGCAAAAGCAAAAGAGACTGTCATCAGCAGTCTCATCTATAGCAGTTTAAGCCATAAAACTGGGAATACTACTCTATTACTGTACTACTTGAGATAAAAGGACCAAAACTTCTCTAATCAGCCAAAATATTTATTTACCTATCTGGGTGAAACAGATTTGCTGATTAACACAGTTGAGCACCTAACCCCACCCACTCTGTGATGAAAATACTCAAAAGAGAAATCTAATAGTATTTAATCTTGGTCTTTGCACATGCTATTTCTCCTGTCTGGAATAACTCTTCCCTTTCTTCACCAAATAGCCCAGATTGTCCTAGAAAAAGTTGTCTTTTTCCCGGAAATCTTTTGCAGTTCCCCAAGTCTAAGTCTTTTGCTCTTCCAAAATGCTGTACCACCCAGAACTTTCTTCATTTTAGCACTTAACCGTAATATCTTACAATGACCTTCCACTTCGTTGTCTTATTTTCCCCATAAGATTGTAAGCTCTATGAGGGCAGGGGCAGACCTGTCTTGTTCACAGTGGTAGCCCCCACGCTTAGCACAATATCTGCAATATAGTAGGTTGATGGTGTGACTGAATGTTTATATGTAGTCCAAATTTGCAGATCTTTTTTGCCGCTCAGATTGTTCTGGTAGCTCTTCAGGGAAAGGAAAGCCTTAAGTTTTTCTTCAGTGGATACATCCTACTCAGGTAGACCTATCGGGTGTGTATATATTTCTATATTCATCTCATGACTATTTTACAGAATTTTATTAAATTCACAAAATTTGTATGTAAATGAATGTATGAAAATCCATATAGATTCAATTTACACAGGTATATTTACAATGCATTTTATCCATGTTTGCTTCACACTTCTGTTATTTTTGAAGAATAAAATTAGTAAGAAAGTATAAGGATGAATTTGCAAAGTTGGTTAAAAATTGGTCAGAAATTCAGATTGATGCTCTAAAAAATAGTATTAATTCTATATTTTTCCATTTCTCTTCAGATTAAAGCTAAAAATTATGACAAGGTTGAAAAGGTGAGTCCTCAAATACTTTGAATTTTATATTGAAGTTTAACTTAAAACCTAGTATGTGTAAGACAAATATAGTAAAATGTTAATAATAATTGAATCTAGATAGTGATTTTTTACAAGTTAATTGTACTTATTCAACTTTTTTATATGCTTGAAAATGTTCATCATAAAAATTTTGGAAAAGGAAAAGAAAATAATTATACTCCCCTGACAAATCATGAGAAGCTGAAAATGGGGAAATTATTTGTCTTTTATTTATAAGAGATAAATTCATAAAGGGAGCTGAATTTGTGTTTTTAATGTTCCATTTCATCTGTGTCCATGTGAAATTTATGTAACTGGATTCTGATAATATATTCTTGTATTTAAAGCTATTTCAGAGATGCCTTATGAAGGTTTTGCACATTGATTTATGGAAGTGTTATCTTTCATATGTCCGAGAAACCAAGGGTAAACTACCAAGTTACAAGTAAGTGAAACCAGGATCTTAAGAATGCAAGTCATCTCTAGGCACACAGTTAATCCCACATAAACTCACACCTTCTGTTAGCTCCAAGTGGGAAGAAATAGCAGGATTTGAAAAGTCAGGATTTCCTAAGAAATTAGTAACCTTGAAAAAAGTGCTTCAAAGAAAATCACTGGCATGAGTCTTACTCTGGAGAATTGAATCGCCCAAGCCCTGTCTATACTGAAACACTGTATATTTGCAACACCAAACCACTTTGTTGACAGACTTGTCAAATTTTTTCAAAAACCATCTTCATACTTGTGGTAGTACCACTTTTGTCAGGTCACAATGCAATGTGCTACTTAAATGATCTAAGGGGTCTCTGACAATTGTAGTGATATAAGGGATCTCTGACAATTGTATTGTGAAGTTGCCATCCCCACTCCGAATTATACCCACCTCCCCATCTTTGCCAAATCTAAATAATAGACCTTCTTCTGAGGTGCCATTTTTCTATACAACAGGCAAGTTATGTCTGTTACTAAAATTCTATCTTTATTGTCTTTTCCTGATTATACTTTTTGTTATGATTTTTGTGTTTTGAGACAGAGTTTCAGCTCTGTCGTACGGGCTGGGGGGCAGTGGCATAATCACGGGTTCACCGTAGCCTCAACCTCTTGGGCTCAAGCGATCCTCCCACCTCAGCCTTCGAAGTAGATGGGACTACAGGCAAGAGCCACCACACCTGGCTGATTTTTTTTCTATTTTTTTGTAGAGATAGGGTCTCCTTATGTTTGAGACTCCAAAGATAGCAGGGTCTCAAGCATAAGCTAATGTCCCTAGGCTGGTCTCAAACTATTGAGCTCAAGCAATTCTCCTGCCTCAGCCTCCCAAAATGCTGGAATTACAGGCATAAACCACCACACCTGGTCTGTTTATACTTTATTGTCTTATATTGAAGTGGAAGTTCTTTTTCCCTAATGTACCCTTTACATTTTAACATAAGTTGCATTTTAATAAAACTAGACTTTCCATATTTCTACATTTTACTTTAGAGCTAATAGATCTTAATGTCTCATTAATGAGAGAACCACAAATTTCCACATTTGAATCTGCTATGTATAGAATTATGCAACTTAAAGGATATAAAGATACGTAAGACATGAGCCTTATTTTTGATAAGCTCACAAGCAGTAGATAAAGGCAACAATTTATGATATTGACAAGCTTAACATCAAAGAACAACTTTATATACTTACAAAGATGTCTTTAATTTTTGTTTATAGAGAATGTTCAAATGTTGTTCTGATCCTGTGATCAGAAGTTACGTTTTAGTTACATATACATTATTTATTTATTTATTTATAGAGGCGAGGTCTCACTGTGCTGCCCAGGCTTGTCTCCGACTCCTGGCCTCAGATGATCCTCCTGCCTCAGCCTCCCAAAGCATTGGATTACAGGAATGAACCACCACGTCTATCTTCAAATAATAATTTATTTTTAATTTTTTTTAGAGACAGGGTCTTGCTCTGTCACCCAGGCTGAAGTGTAATGGTGCAAACATAACTCACTGTAACCTTGAAATCCTGGGTTTAAGCAATCCTCCCACCTCAGCCTTCCGAGTAGCTAGGATTACAGGTGCATGCCACCATGCCCAGCTAATTTTTTTAATTTTTATTTTTTTAGAGACTGGGTTTTGCTATGTTGCACAGGCAGGTCTTGAATTCCTGGTCTCAAGTGATCCTTCTGCCTCGGCCTCCCAAAGCAATGGGATTACGGGCATGAGCCACCATGTCTGGCCTAATTGTAGATAAATTTTAATAACAAAAAAATTTAAAAACCACGTCTTTCATGTTCATTTCAGAGAAAAAATGGCTCAAGCATATGACTTTGCACTGGATAAAATTGGAATGGAAATTATGTCCTATCAGGTAGAGTTAACACTTTTTAATATATGCACTTAAATGTAAAAATACCAAGAAAGATATTAACATTTTATTTTATTTCTTAGATTTGGGTGGATTACATCAATTTCCTAAAAGGCGTGTAAGTATTTGTATAGTTTTTTTTATATATAAACAGTTGATTTAGCTAAAATATAATTTTTAGTTCTTTGAGAAATCTCCATACTATTTTCCATAGAGTTGTTCTTTGGGTAGATATCCAGTAGTGAGATTGCTGGGTTGAATGAGATGTAGTTATAATATAATTGATGGCATTTCTTATCCAATCTCAGGGAAGCTGTAGGATCTTACGCAGAAAATCAAAGAATAACAGCTGTCCGAAGAGTTTATCAACGAGGTTGTGTTAATCCGATGATCAATATTGAACAACTCTGGAGAGACTATAACAAGTATGAAGAGGTAAATTAGGTCAGAGTAGTTGTTTATTATAAACCAAGCCATTTTAATTTTTATGCATTGTGGATTTGTAGATTATTGCCTTTCTGTATCAGTGTTACACATTTTTTTATTGAGTGTAATGAAAGCACTATAATGTTTTTGCAAGGTTTTGAGAGTCTCCATATTAGTGTTATTTTTTAGAGGATACTCTGAAGAACAATAGTTCTTATAAAACTATTTTTATTCTTTGCTAAGCCATATCCACACATTCATACACACACATACACATTGTCATTGACCTATAAAACAGTACCTTTTGAGAATTATGTTTCCAATAGTACCTTTTGGGAATTATTTTTTAGTTGCTGTGCACCTCTTTCACCTGATTACAGTGATGTGATTATTGGTTTGAATTTGTGAGGTGTGTGGCTACAATCCAAGATCTTTGTGTTATTGGTATCTGCTTTTAATAACTGAGCTAATCAATCTGAATACATAAATACACATGCCAAATAAGCTCTAGCATTAGCATTAAAAGGAAGTTCCTTGGCTGGACATGGTGGCTTACACTTGTAATCCCAGCACTTTGGGAGGCCAAGATGGAAGGATTGCCTGAGCCCGGTAGTTTGAGACCAGCCTGGGCAAGATGGTGAGAGCCCGTCTCTAAAGAGAAAAAAAGAAAGTTCTTCGTATGTATATTGTGATTTGGAAGAACTATATAGGGTAGTGAAATTGTTCCCTTACAGGCATCAGCTGTGGTTTTCAAACTTTATGGTTTTTGGATTTTAACAGTTATTGAAGATCACAAAGAATTTTTTATTTTTATTCTTTTGAGACAGGGTTTTACTCTGTCACCGAGGCTGGAATGCAGTGGCACAATCACAGCTCACTGCAGTTTCAACTTCCTGGGCTCAGGTGATTCTCCCACCTCAGCCTCCCAGGTAGCTAAGACTACTGGCATGCGCCCCACTCTCAAGCTAATTTTTTGTAGAGATGGGGTTTCTCCATGTTGCTCAGGCTGGCCTTGAACTCCTGAGCTCAAGCAATTCGCCTCCCAAAATGTTGAGATTACAGGCACGAGCCACCATGCCTGGCCAAAAACTGTATTTTCCAAAACAAAAAATGTAGTGAGAAGAGTGGCATTCTTTTATATTTTCACAAATCTCTTTCATATCTAGTTTAATAGAAAACACCTGGATTTTCATATCTGCTTCCATTTAGTGTGTTATAATACTAAATGTCATGTAGCCTCTGTAAAACTCCTGTATTTTATGAGAGAGGCAAATAATGTCTTAGTATTATAATGACAACTATTTTGATCTCATGGACTCCCTGAAAGGGTCTTAGAATCCTTGGAGTACTCACTGAGTGGTAGTGTTTATCTTTCCTTGCTACTTCTGTTTGTCTTTTTAAAAAGTGTTACACAACAGAACTAGTTAGAAAAGGGCTATTAGCCAGGTGTGATGGCTAATGCCTGTAATCCCAGCACTTTGGGAGGCTGAAGCGGAAGGATTGCCTGAGGCCAGCCCAGGCAACATAGCAAGACTACGTCTCAACAAAAAAAAATTTTTTTAATTAGCCAGACCTGGCAGGGCAGACCTGTAGTCCTATGTCTGAGGCAGGAGGATTACTTGAGCCCAGGAGTTCAAGGTTCCAGTGAGTTAGGATGGCACCACTGCACTCTAGCCTGGGTGACAGAGGAAGACTCTGTCTATAAAAAAGAAAAAGAAAAAGAAAAGGGCTATCAAAGTCAAGCCATGGATATCCACCCAGATGAATCTGTACCTCTTTTTTTTTTTTTTTGAGATGGAGTCTTGCTCTGTCGCCCAGGCTGGAGTGCAATAGCACGATCTCGGCTCACTGCAACCTCTGCCTCGCCATTTCAAGCAATTCTCCTGCCTCAGGCTCCCAAGTAGCTGGGATTACAGGCGCACACCACCACACCCAGCTAATTTTTTTGTATTTTTAGTAGAAACGGGGTTTCACCATGTTGGCCAGGCTGGTCATGAACTCCTGACCTCAAGTGATCCACCCAACTCGGCCTCCCGAAGTGCTAAGATTACAGGCATGAGCCATGTCATTTTTTTTCAGTAGAATCTTATATGAAATTATTGACCCTTTTCAAATGATTCTATCTTTAAAAGTTCCTGATAAATGGAAACTTACTGCCAGCTCATAAGACATAAGCACATCCTCCTTGATCTTTGCAGTGTATAATGTGATTGAACCTTTTTTCCCTGCTTTTCATGAGCTGTATGAACCTTTATTAAACAAGAAATCTTTTAAAATAAAAATTTAGTTATTTAGTAAATGAATAAATTAACTGTATTGTGCTAATTTTTAAGAAACTATACTTAATTTTAAAATATTTTTGTTTTTCTAGGGTATCAATATTCATTTAGCTAAAAAAATGATTGAAGATCGGAGTAGAGATTATATGAATGCTAGACGTGTAGCAAAGGTATGTAATTCCATCAGGCTATTTTAATGATTATTATGAGTCTGTTGTTTACAGCAGAGCTTTCCCTGTCTGGTATTACTCTTGATATTTTCAATCATTAGCAATCTTAACAGCAATTAATTGCAAAGTCTGAGGAGATGACATATTTGAAATATCTCTTTGTAAGAACAAAATATAATAAATTGGGTTTAGAAGAAATTGTTTTTAAAAATATGGAAACAGGACATAGAGAGAGACAAGGCTCTACTTAGAATTGATGAAGTAATTCTTTTCCCTCTATTATTTGGGTTTGTCTGAATATTGTATTACTCTGTGGTCTAATAACATAGCTCTCAGGGACACATTTTGATTGTGTGCATACCTTTCCATTCATTGACACTCTTAGAAGTTAGGAAAAATAGCCCATTAATACAAACTATTGAAATTTTAAAAGACAGACAGTTTCTCCAAAGATGGCAATAATAATGCCACCAGATCTTCAATCCTATTGATCTGTCAACTGTTATATCCTGGAAAGTAACCTCCTAGATCACTTATAGAGAGGGCCCATGGGTGTTTTGTTCACCCACTCCTGGGAACCCGTTCTTGAGTGGGTAATACTCTTATCTTTCTCTCTACTCTTAAATAGTTTTTAGATTATATTAACAAAGTGGTATTTGGAAAAAGCAGGCATTTTGAACAGTCTTCCAAATGGATCTACCCCATCCCCCATATATCTGAGTTGTTCCTGGCTCACCAAAGAATTCTAAATCCTTGTCTAGGAATATGAGACAGTAATGAAAGGCTTGGACCGTAATGCTCCCTCGGTGCCTCCTCAGAATACTCCTCAAGAAGCTCAACAAGTAGATATGTGGAAGAAATATATACAGTGGGAAAAGAGCAACCCTCTTCGTACAGAGGATCAGACGCTTATAACAAAAAGAGGTAACAAGATTAACCCTCATGGGACTTCAGTTACATGTATGTTAGGCCACTTGGTATCCCCATAGGTTACTAAAATTTTTTTACCCCTTATCTTTTTTTCTTTTGTTTTTCAGATTCAGTAATTCCTATAGATCTATCTCCATATTCACTGAACCTTTGTTTTCATCATATGCAGTCTGTAATTAAGCCCATCCAGTGAACGCTTTATTTCAAATACTATATTTTTCAATTCTATAAATTTCCATTTTAGAAATTTTTTATTTTTTATATTTCCTTTTTATGGTGTCCATTTCTTAGTTGAGATTCCTTGTGTGTTCATTACCATCTTTTTCTTTGTTTCTTTGAACATATTTATAACAGTAGTTATAAAGTCCTCATCTGCCAGTTCCAACATCTGGGCCTTCAACCACCATGGAGTTTATTTTCTTTGATTGCTTTTTCTCTTGATTGTGGTTTACATTTTTCTATTTCCTGTTTAAATTTTTTCTTTTAGATATTGTACAAATGTACAAATGAAACATTGTAAAGACTGTAGATTGTGTCATCTTCCTCTGAAGAATGTTGTTTTATTTTAGCAGGAAGTTAAATATTACTGTCAGATTACTTGGACTTTGTGGAGCCTTGGTTTTATACTATGAAGAGAGGTCTGTTTTAGTTTTACTGTTAATCTCAGATTAAATACCTTATTCTTGGGACATAGTCTTTACTCCTAAGACAATGAAAAGTCTAAGGTGTTTACCCCAACCATCTAATTGGATGGGACTTAAATTCTAAACTTCATCTCCCTTAGTTGCTGAGGTATCTATTCAACTCTTTCCGCCTTCCAGCTTTTTTTCTGCTGGTCTGTTTGTATTCTTCCCTGTGTATGTACATTTTAGGGATCAGCTGAGGATCTGAGAACATTTATGCCCAGATTTTCAGGCTCTGGCTTTCTCCTTTTGGGGATGTCTCCTCAATTTCCAGCTGCTCTCATAGGCCAGAACTCCATGTTACTTCAAGACAGTAAGACTGCAGCATTATGACTTGAGTTCTAGCTATCCCAGAAGTGCACAACATGGGCATGCGTTTGAAGGGAAAAGCCATATTTAAATATGGATCTCACCTAGTGTTATTCTGTCTTTTTAAGGGCTCAATCTGCTTCTTTTGGTCATTTCCAGTACGTTTAGATAGTTGCTTTTGTGTTTGTTTATAATTTTTACTTGCTGAGGGGTGGTCTGATACAAACTACTCTGCCAGTGCCAGACTCTTAATTTGGAGCTTTATTGAATTCCTCAATCTTGTCTTGCTGTCTTACTTGTAGGTCTTTGCAAATATTGTTTCCTTTGCCCACTCCATTTTTGTATCTACCCCATCCTTACTCCACTTCACTTATTTGCCTCTGACCAGCTTCATCCCTTCTTCAGGTGGTGTGTTAGATGTCAGTTCCTTAGTGAAGACTTTCTTGAGTCCCTAAACTATGTTAAGTCCTGCTGCTGTAAGTTTTCAGAGTATACTGTACTTTTATCATCATAATACTTTTGATCTTTGCTTTCTGTCTATCCTCCCCATATACTGCAGACTTCTTGAATATAGGAAGTCTTATTCACTGGTATATTCACCGTGCCTTCCACATTCCCTGGCATATAGTTGATGCTCAATAAGTATTAACTTAGGCTGGGTGCAGTGGCTCACATCTGTAATCCCAGCACTTTGGGAGGCTGAGGCGGGAGGATTGCTTGAGCCTGGGGGTTCAAGACAAGCCTTGGCAACATGGTGAAACCCCGTCTCTATACAAGATTTTTTTTTTTTTTTGAGACAGAGTCTTGCTCTGTCGCCCAGGCTGGAGTGCAGTGGCGCGATCTCCACTCACTGCAAGCTCTGCCTCCCGGGTTCATGCCATTCTCCTGCCTCAGCCTCCAGAGTAGCTGGGACTACAGGCACCCACCACCACGCCCGGCTAATTTTTTGTATTTCAGTAGAGACAGGGTTTCACCACGTTAGCCAGGATGGTCTCGATCTCCTGACCTCGTGATCCGCCCGCCTCGGCCTCCCAGAGTGCTGGGATTACAGATGTGAGCCACTGCACCCGGCCACAAGATTTTTAAAAATAAGCCAGATGTGGTGGCACACACCTGGTCTCAGCTACTTGGGAGGCTGAGGCAGGAAAACCACTTGAGCCCAGGAGGTCGAGGCTGCAGTGAACCATATTTGTGCCACTGCACTCCAACCTACGTGACAGAGACCCTGCTTCCAAAAATAAAAAAAAATTAATAAGTGATGGATAGATGGAGGGAGCTTGGATGGATGATGGTGCCAGAAATCACTAAAGCTTTTTATTTCTAATTATCATTAATTTTTGAGGATCCTAATTTGGTTATGATATTTATATTGATAGTTTTACAAATAATAATTATTTTAATTGAATGTTGTTTGTTAATTTCTTCCCTTAGTTATGTTTGCTTATGAACAGTGCCTGCTTGTGCTGGGCCATCACCCTGATATTTGGTATGAAGCTGCCCAGTATCTTGAGCAGTCAAGTAAACTGCTCGCAGAAAAGGGAGTAAGTGTTCCTTCCCTATCCCCACTTTGATATTTTTGTGGTTTTGATATAGCAGTGATTTACTGAAAAATATAACTGAATTTTGGTAATAAAGCATAAGTATTGAAAATTTAAGCTTACGTTCATATGAATCTTAGTGACACATATAATTAGACCTCCTTAGAATTAAAATAAACTGGCAGTTTTTTAACGTATCAAAGTGATGAATCATTTAGAGTACTTGCATGGTTATTTTGTAAGTTAAAATAATGAAGGGAGTTTTTGGAATTTTTTTAGAATCCAGAAATGCATATGTGTTTATGTATGTGTGTATGTGGATACATATATGTGTGTGTACATACATGTATGCTTTCTTAGACACATAAATAAAATAAAGTAACTTTATTAATTTTATTCTCTCACAACTATATTAAAATTATTGAAGATGAGCTTTCTTTTTTTTCTCCTAGGATATGAATAATGCCAAATTATTTAGTGATGAAGCTGCTAATATATATGAAAGAGCCATAAGCACTTTATTGAAGAAGAATATGCTTCTTTATTTTGCATATGCAGATTATGAAGAGGTAAGTAAAAATGTTTAGAGCCTTCTTATAATTCAATTTTTTAGTGCAGGACTGAACTTTTTTTCTGGCTGCTTGTTTGCCAGGCATATTGCTTTTGGTAGACAGAGATGATGCCAAATGAACAGTTATTAGTTGTCAGCTTATACTATATTTATGCTCAATGGAGATGCCATTGGGGGTGGGAGGTTATAGCCTTTGGATTCCTTAGAGCTCAAATCCTGCTTATTTATGACCATATGTTGATATTCACTTTTTCTGTACCACCTTAGAGTCGCATGAAATATGAAAAGGTTCACAGTATATATAACAGACTTCTGGCAATTGAGGATATTGACCCCACCTTGGTGAGTAACTTTACAAATCTTTTTTTCCACCTTTACAGTCTTATCTAACAAAAAATAATTTAAATTTATATACAATAAAATTCACTGTTTTTGTTGTATAGTTCTATTAATCTTGACAAATAACTTTGAGTCATGGGATCCCTACCACAATTAAGATAGAAAATACCTCCACCATCCTCCAAAAATTCCCTCATGTGACCCCTTTGTAGATATAACCCTTCTCTCTGCCCTTACCTCTGACAATTACTGATCTGTTTTCTGCTAGAATTTTTTCTTTTTAATGCAGCAGTATAAAATAGATACAGAGGCACTTTCTCTAACACTTTCTTTGTGATCATGGTTTGAAGCCACTTTATGCCACAGAATTGTTGCTTAATAAATATTTCTTTTTAAATGAGGCAGGAGAAACCGACATCCTGGGAAGAAATTAGACTGAAACTCACTTTATGCTAAATCCTGCTCTATCATAGTGATTTTCAAAGCCCCAAGTGCAAAAGTGCAGTGATGCTCTCCCATTGGGAGAGGAAGGGGACAGGCTTGTGGGTGTGTCTCTAGAACCTCTGCCTCAAGTCAGTTATAGCTACACTACTTTTTCTTGTTAACGATTCATATTGGAATTCCACTGCTATAATTCCTACATTCATCATCTTATAATTCATTCCACAAACGTATCTGGCAAATATATTGCTGGAGTCTATGCATTGTGCTAGACTCCAGCAACATTAATGACAAGCTAGATGAAATTCCTTTTCTTGAGGAACTCATAGTCCATCCATCCATCCATCCATAAAAACTGGGTAATATAGCTAGACATTATCAATACTGGGCAAACCAGGACCCTACTAATTAGTCATTTGTTCACTAAACAAAACTGCATACTCATGATGTGCTGGACACTCTGTAGGTGCTGGGTATAAAATGGCTCATAGTTTATCTGTGAAGTTCTATTATATGTTGTTTTGAAAATAGAGTAGTGGGCTTTTAAAAAGAAACCAAGAAAATGTGAAGTTAAACATGTATTGCAGGCTGGGCACGGTAGTTCACACCTGTAATCCCAGCACTTTGGGAGGCTGAGGCAGGCGGATCACAAGGTCAGGAGATTGAGACCAGCCTGGCTAAAATGGCGAAACCCTGTCTCTACTAAAAATACAAAAATTAGCCGGGTATGGTGGCGTATGCCTGTAGTCCCAGCTACTCGGGAGCCTGAGGCAGGAGAATGGCTTGACCCCAGGAGGAAGAGGTTGCAGTGAGCCAAGATCGCACCACTGCACTCCAGCCTGGGCAACGGAGCAAGACTCCGTCTCAAAAAAAAAAAAAAAAAAAACATGTATTGTAAAATGTGCTTGTATTAAACCAACCTTTGAGTTTTTTAGATATTGGCATTCATTAATGGAGTATGTTCTAGTAGTGTCACACTTTTCACTCTTACACTTTAATTTACATATTCTAGAATTAGATAATGGTGATGATTGCACAACCTTGTGAATATATTTAAAACCACTGAATTGTAAAGGGTGAATTTTGTGGTATGTGAATTATATCTCAATAAAAAACAAATTAATTTGCATGCATCTCTAATACCAGAAAAAAATTAGCTTGTGGATTTAAATAGAATATTATCTAAATTCCTACTTTTTAATTTATTGGGTACTGAGGATTGCTTTCTTATGCAGGAAACATACTGCCTAATTTGTAGAACACAAATACTTTCTTTTGCATAGGTATATATCCAATATATGAAATTTGCACGGAGAGCAGAAGGCATCAAATCTGGAAGAATGATATTTAAAAAAGCAAGAGAAGATACCAGAACCCGCCACCATGTCTATGTTACTGCAGCACTCATGGAATATTACTGTAGTAAGGTAAATACTGAAATACAAGTGTAAAGGTAAAACAACTTCCTTCATCTGAGGTTCGTAAAAGAAAGGTGATTTTAGCTTCTGTCATTAAGCTTTTATTGCTCCATTTTGTAAAGGCAGTCTAAGTGTATCTGTGTAAAATTATATGGAGCATCATCTAAATCCCCAACTACTTGCTAATTTATGCTTCATTAATCACTATATTTCTAATTTGTGCTTTATTAATCACTGTATTAATCACTCTTTAGTGATTTCTAATCACTAAACTCCTTTGAATAGTTTCTAGCTCAGCAATTTTTACTTAACATTTTAATTTCTTTTAGTTCTTATGTATTTTGTCATATTTAGGTATAATTTTAATATTCTTTTAAGTGTTTTATCTGACTTTCATGGAAATCTGTACTTTCTTTACTTGTAGGACAAATCTGTTGCCTTTAAGATTTTTGAGCTGGGGCTAAAAAAATATGGAGACATTCCAGAGTATGTCCTGGCCTATATTGACTATCTTTCTCACCTCAATGGTAGGTTGATTCTAGAATCTATAATGGTTACTTAATATTAAACCATCTGAAATTATGTTGCTAGATTTCTTCCTTCTTGAATGTATTATAATTTTGACACAGCAGACAGGCACTTGTTAGGCACTCAAGAAATACTTGTGGCATATCAACCATGAATATATTTACTGAGCAATGGTAGATGTTTTTTGACTCTGCAGAACTGTCTTTATTCAGTAAAGTACCATCAGTAGTGGGATAAAGCTTCAAAGTCAGAGTCAGGAGACACAGAGTTGTTTATATTCATCTCTGATGACTCTGGGCAAATCATCTCCTGTTACCTGGAAGGAAAACAAGCAAACAAAAAACCTTCTAGCCACCAAAACTCAAACTCAAAAGATGCCCAAATAGTAAAGTAAAACACTTTGAGGATACTGCGGAAAAGATTCAAAAAGAAACATTTTGGTTTTTAGTATTTATTTCCCTATTCTGTTGTACGAATAACACTGGCCATCCTTTATTGAGTTCCTACCAGGCACTGTGCTAGATAATTCATATATGTATATCATTTAGTCTAGTTAACAACAGTCCACAATATGTAATTTCTTAACAAAAAAAGATGTAGTATAAAAGTTGTTTTTTTAGCTAGGTGTGGTGGCGTATGCCTGTAGTCTCAGATACTTGGAAGGATCACTTGAGCCTAGGAATTGGAGGTCACAGTGAGCTGTGATCACGCCACTGTACTCCATCTAGCCTGGATGACAGAGCAAGACCCTGTCTCTAAAAAACATTTAAAAATAAATGAATAGGTCGGGTGTGGTGAATTACACCTGTAATCCCAGCACTTCGGGAAGCTGAGGCAGGCAGATCACCCGAGGCCAGGAGTTTTGAGACCAGCCTGGCCAACATGGCGAAACCCTGTCTCTACTAAATATATAAAAAATTAGCTGGGTGTGGTGGCAGGTGCCTGTAATTCCAGCTACTGGGGAGGCTGAGGCAGGAGAATCGCTTGAACCCTGGAGGTGGAGGCTGTAGTGAGCCAAGATTGTGCCATTGTACTCCAGCCTGGGCAAAAAGAGCGAAACTCTGCCTCAAAAAAAAAAAAAATAATAAAGTAAATAAATAAATAAAAATAAATAAATACATCACTAAAAATTGGCTTAAGAAAGAAATATGCAATTATGTGTCATGTAAATTATGATAGAATTAGATATCATAGGTATAAATCAGTAATTTTAATATTTCAGAAAAATAGAGCATTCTATTTACCTAAATAATATAAAAGAATAAAACTTAAATATGATTTTGTATTTCAGCTTAATGGTTCTACATTCTGGGAAAAAGACTTAACTCCAAAAAATGAGATAGTGGGGCATTTAATATTCCTCATCAATCTTAAATTGCTTTCCCTGATTTTTTTTTAGAATAATTACTAGTATGTGGTTTTATTTTTTTAAAAGGAGGATATCTGGTGTTAGCATTATCGTCTTCCAAAATCAGTGTCTTAGATGATTCTTTCATTCATCTGTCCATGTACCCATCCGTGAAATATTTATTCATTACCTTCTGGTTACTAGGGTCTGGGAATACAAAGATGAATAGGATTCAGAAGAACGTTTTTGTGGGGGAATCCAATGTGTAAATATAATTGCATCATCATTTGATGTTTCATTGTAGCATAGTTCTGAGGTTAGGTGTATAATCTTAAACTTCAGTTTTCTCATCTGCAGAATGGTCATAATAAGAATACCTTTCATAGGACTGTTGAGAGGGTAAATGAGTTTTTGCATGTGTTTCACTTATATATAGAATGTTGTGATTATTCCTTAAATGTTAACTATTTATGATGAGGGTGGTGATCATTAAAAATGTGCTAAATACTGTAATAGATTCCTGAATGAAGTACTGTGGAAGCACAGAGAAGAGAGTATAATTTAAGTTATAGAGCTATGCTGCACAATTATGGTAGTCACTAGACTATTAGGTATTGAGCACTTGAAATGTGGCTAGCCTGGGCTGGGTGTGGTGGCTCACACCTGTAATCCCAGCACTTGGGGAGGCCGAGGCAGGCAGATCACGAGGTGAGGAGTTCCAGACCAGCCTGGCCAATATGGTGAAACCCCATCTCTACTAAAAATATAAAAACTAGCCAGGCATGGTGGCATGCACCTGTAGTCCCAGCTACTCGGGAGGCTGAGGCAGAAGAATCGCTTGAACCTGGGAGACAGATGTTGCAGTGAGCTGTTATTGCGCCACTGCACTCCAGCCTGGGTGACAGAGCGAGACTCCATCTCAAAAAAGAAAAAAGAAATGTGGCTAGGCCAAAATGAGTTGTGGTGTAAGTGTGTAAATACATACCAGATTTCAAAGACTTAGTACAAAAAAAAGTAAACTATCGTAACAATTTTTTATATTGATTACATGTGGAAATAAGATTTGGATGTATTAGGTTGATTAAATATATTAATTTCACCTGTTTTTACCCATTTTATTAAATTCCATATGTGGCTTGTATTATATTGCTGATGGACAGCAGTGTTCTAGAGGGTGTCATAGAGAAGGGCATATGAGTTGGATTTTGAGAGATGAGTGGTAGTTAGCCAGGTAAAGAAAGATAAATGCATTATTCCGGGCAGAGAGCACAACACGTAGGCAGGCAGTGTGAAAGTTCTGTGGAATGGTAAAAAGTGTGTCTGGAGCAAAGCTTGGGATAAAACAGAAAAAGATAAAATGTAAGATTTGTTTAACATTTTTTAAAGTATAATATGTTAAATTGAAGATAGAAGCCAAAAAAATAGCGCCATCTTCTTTGGTCTAATGTATTTAATTTATTGGCTTTATTTTGCATATGGACATGTAATAAACTGAATAACTACTCTCAGGTAGTAAAAGACAACTCCTCTGCTGGGTTAATTTTTCTTTTGAACAGCTTTATTGAAGTATAATTTGTATACTGTAAGTCCATCCATTAGGTGTACAATTCAGTGGTTGTTAGTAATAGATTCAATGGTTGTTGTTACTGTTAGATTCTTAAGTTTTAAAAGATAACTTAGAGTTTAGCAAGAAGTGTCATTTTCCTACTTCCAGATATAGAGGACCTCCTGAGACTCTTAAAATTTAATACACCTCTGTCAACAATTCTTAATTCATTTACATTTCCATATTTACCTGCCAACCTAGATATTCTGCCTCTGCAAGAGTTAAAGTAGCTAAATATAGCATAGTCCTGGTGCCTCAAAATAAGAAACTCAATTATTTCTAAGTTTGAGTTTGCCATCCTTCCACGTTCAATGTATTTAAAAAACAGCACTAGTCTGACTAATGTCAGCAGATATGTACTTGTCATTATTTTTAAAAGGCAAATGGGATACCTGGTTCAGACAGCACTGTTATAAATGGTTTTGCATTAGAACTGCAGTATAGTAGAGGAGGGCTGAACTAGAAGGGAAAAAAACATGGCTTCCAGTTACTGCTCTGCTACTCAATCACCAAGAGCCAGATCAAATCTCTTAATCTTTCTAAAGCTCAAGTTTCCTCATCTATAAAAATCAAGTGTGATAATAGTTAAACCTTTCTGCATAGGATTTTTATAAGGATGAAGTGAGATAATGCATATGAAAATATTGTTGCATCGTACAAGTGAATTAAAAAAAAAACATTTAAAATCTTTTTCAATATCCTAGAGGACAATAATACCCGAGTTTTGTTTGAACGAGTTTTAACATCTGGAAGCCTTCCTCCTGAGAAGTCTGGGTAAGCCATTGTGAAAAGCTGTTGATCAGGTTCTAAAGACAGCTTTCTTACCTGAATTGTGGTCTATGGGGTGAATGTTTGCTTGAGTATGAGTTTCAAGAGAAATTTCCTTTCCTTCTCAAGATTTCTTTTACCTATCAGCAATACTTTTATACCTGTTTAAGATTATTTTTAAATTTCTGCACAGTGATTAGAATTGTTTTTAAGAGATGCCATAGCAATTTATTATCATCTTTCTTGTTTACTATATATCCCTAACCAGAAACTGTGGCTCATGCGTGTAATCCCAGCATTTTGGGAGGCCAAGGTGGAGATGACTTTAGCCCAGGAGTTTGAGACCAGCCTGGGCAACATAGTGAGACCTGATCTATACAAAAACTGTTAAAAATTAGCTGGGTGTGGTGGTGCATGCCTGTCGTCCCAGATACTGGGAGGTGGAGGTGGGTGCTGGAGGACTGCTTGAGCCCAGGAGGTTGAGGCTCCAGTGAGCTATGATCACAAACCTCTGCACTCCAGCCTGGGTGACAGAGTGAGACTCTGTCTCAAAAAAAAAAAAAAAAAAAAAACACCATATCTCTCTCTCTCTCTCTCTCTCTCTCATCCCTAGAAATTGATATTAACATGTTAAGAGAGGCATTCTGTAGTTTTCACCTCCCTTACTCAAAAGCAAAGACTCTTGTATATTCAAAGTTTGTTTTACATATTATGTCTCTGACTTACGGTTTTCTCTGTTAGTTTTACCATACAGAGGAACACTTGTCAAGTGGTACAGTGGACATATTATAGTAAGGCTTTGGAGTCTTGGGTTCAATATCCAGTTAGAGGGCAAATTTCATAGATATACCAATCTTCACTTTCTTATTAACAAT
Organism: Symphalangus syndactylus; assembly: GCF_028878055.3. Lineage (NCBI taxonomy): Eukaryota > Metazoa > Chordata > Mammalia > Primates > Hylobatidae > Symphalangus > Symphalangus syndactylus. The sequence continues at coordinate 23,213,897 of NC_072428.2, forward strand.
AATGTCTACTAGTGTAGGATTTTTTGTGATAGCCACATATCTGGTATATGAGAGGCACTTAATATATTACTTTAGTACAAAGGTGCATAGTGACATTTAAGTAGTCTCAGAGCATTAATTTTAGCTGTTAGAACAATGATGAGGCACCAGTTTTTCCCCAGTGATCCACATTAATGGGAAACAGTAGAGTAATCATATTAGATTTTGGAGTATATTTCTATTCATATATTAGATGAAGAATGTATTCTACCTTATAATTCCTGCCACTTAAAATGAAGCCACATTATTCAGGAGAAATTAGAAATCTGTCTAGGTTCCTTTTCCAACTTTTCCACCTAGAGTTTATCCTCTCTAAGGTAAGTCTCTCATGTTGACCACAAAGAAGCAGCTGCTATACTAAATAAGTACAAACTCAAAAATGGGCTTAAATACTGAAGTGATAGGTTTATAATCTACTTTGAAATACTTAAGCAAAAATAAGATGAAGCAAATATGGCAAAATATTAGCAATATAGGTAGTGGTATATAGGTATTCATTATACTATTTTAGTTTTCTATAGTTTAAAAATCTTTATAATAAAAAGTCACTTTTTATAACTTAAGGGAAAAAGAGAGAGCTTAAGGCATTTTTGTAAATGAACTCCCTGCCCTAAACCCAGAATAATTAAAGTATTGATTGTATTTCTTTTCTTGCAGAGAAATCTGGGCCCGATTTCTAGCATTTGAAAGTAATATTGGTGATCTAGCTAGTATACTCAAAGTGGAGAAAAGACGGTTTACAGCATTCAAAGAAGAGTATGAAGGGAAAGAAACGGCTTTACTAGTAGATAGATACAAGTTCATGGATTTATATCCTTGCTCTGCAAGTGAATTAAAAGCACTTGGTTATAAGGTATGTACTTAGGATCAAGATGTGGAGTCTCCTCACTTTTCCAGTGTTTTAGAAGAGTTCATTGATAACCTGCACTCTAAATTCTGAAATGTGAATTAATCTAGTTTTAGAATAGATTTGCAGGAAGCAAGAAAAAAGTTTAGAGATTTTCCTTGGGTTTAGGAAATGCTGAGTGTCAAAGTAGCTGAACAAAATGAGAATTGAAATGGGATTTAATAGTTTCATTCTGTCCCTGAAATTGTCAGTGCTTTGTATCTTATATCTGGTGGGCAAGATGGAGGGGGTGTGGAGGGAAGAAAAACAAAAGAAAATCTGAATGTCATCTTAGGTATTACTTTTTTTTCCTAAAAGTTCTTATCAAATTGATAAATATGTTTTGACGGATCTTAAACCAAATGTAGTTCCTGTTGCATATTTTGTAAGATATAATGAAGAAATATTACAGCTTGTTAAATCCATAAAGTTCCTTGAGGGATTTGTATTCTTAAAACATCACTCCTTCAGTGGCCCTTGGGGGAATTAGCTCATCTATGAATAGAACTCTTCTATAGAGACTACTGAGTCATAAGAAAACAAATCTGGCACCTGAACCTGTTCAGGCCACAGGGAGAGATTAATATTTACAAAGCCCCAGAAACAGCCCTTGCTGAGAAAACCACTGTTATATCATCTCTTAATCTTTCTGTGACATGTGAACAAAGACTAAGATGGAAATTCACAGAGAAGTCCTTGGTTGATCTCTTTAAGCCAACCACCATTCCACCGTTAGGATGTTCCTGACCATCATTCTCCTTTTTCTCACTGCCCTCTTTTAGCCTGGGTCTTGCTCTGTCTGATCCAGATAAAATATTTTGAGAAAAAACTACCCATAATTGATATTCAGACATTTTTGTTAATGGAAGCCCTATTTCTGTGCCAGATGCAGATTCCTGGTATGAACCATAGGATTACTGCTCGGAGATAAGTAGTTTCTGCTTCTAGTTTTAACTACTTCTCAATGAAAACTCAAAGATATTTTAAGACTACAGTAAGGCCAGACGCGGTGGCTCACGCGTGTAATCCCAGCACTTTGGGGGGCCGAGGCAGGCGGATCACAAGGTCAGGAGATCGAGACCATCCTGGCTAACACAGTGAAACCCCGTCTCTACTAAAAATACAAAAAATTAGCCGGGCGAGGTGGCGGGCGCCTGTAGTCCCAGCTACGTGGGAGGCTGAGGCAGGAGAATGGCGTGAACCCGGGAGGCAGAGCCTGCAGTGAGCTGAGATCGCGCCACTGCACTCCAACCTGGGCGACAGCGAGACTCCGTCTCAAAAAAAAAAAAAAAAAAAAAAAGACTACAGTAAATCCTCATTTAACATCATTGATAGGTTCTTAGAAACTTTGACTTTAAGTTAAATGATATACAGCAGGTCCTCAAATAACGTTTTTGTGTTTAACATGGTTTTGTTATAACCTTGATAAGAAAAAAATTGGTTTTGCTATACATTGTTTCTCTCTCCTTTTTTTTTTTTTTTGAGATGGTCTCACTCTGTCGCCCAGGCTGGAGTGCAATGGTGAGATCATGGCTCACTGCAGCCTCGATCTCCCTGGGCTCAGGTGATCTCCTGTTCAGCCTCCCAAGTAGCTGGGATTACAGGCAAATGCCACCACACCTGGCTAATTTTTGTATTTTTTTGTGGAGATGGGGTTTCACCATGTTGCCCGGGCTGGCCTCAAACTCCTAGGCTCAAGGGATCCACTTGCCTTGGCCTCCCAAAGTGCTGGGATTACAGGCAGCAGCCAACACGCCTAGCCCATCATTTCTCTAAAAGTTGCAGTTTCCTAGAACTTATACAATACTAAGTGAGGGATTTACTGTACTTTGTGCAATTGCTAGAAAAAGCTATTTCAACTTTTCCAAGATGAAAATGAAAATTAAGGCAGTTAATTAAAATAAAGGTCTGCCAGGCACAGTGGCACAGGCCTATAATCCCAGCACTTTGGGAGGCTGAGGCAGGCGATCACTTGAGCCCAGGAGTTTAAGACCAGCCTGGGAAACATGATGAAATCCCATCTCTACCAAAAAAAGAGAGAAAAATACAAAAATTAGCCAGGTGTGGTGGCACCTGCCTGTGGTCCCAGCTATTCGGGAGGCCAAGGTGAGCCCAGGAGGGAAGCTGAGGCTACTTTAGTGAGCCGTGATCAAGCCACTGCACTCCAGCCTGGGTGAGAGAGCGAGACTCCATCTCAAAAAAAAAAAAAAAAAAAAAAGAAAAAAAAAAGAAAAAAATAAATAAAAAATACAAATAAACAGAAAAGAAAGATCTTATAGTGGCCAGGTGTGGTGGCTCACACCTGTAATCCCAGCACTTTGGGAGGCCAAGGCAGGTGGATCATATGAGTTCAGGAGTTTGAGACCAGCCTGGCCAACATGGTGAAACCCCATCTCTACTAAAATACAAAAATTAGCCGGGCTTGGTGGCGGGCATCTGTAATCCCAGCTACTTGGGAGGCTGAGGCAGGAGAATTGCCTGAACCCGGGAGGTTGTAGTGAGCTGAGATAGCACCACTGTACTCCAGCCTGGGTGACAGAGTGAGACTCTGTCTCAAAAAAAAAAAAAAAAAAAAAAAAAAAAAAGAGTAAGTATTCAGGAGTAGAACTACTTCCTGAATATGATGTTTTCCATCTTATATTTCTATTTCTACTCTTCTGTTTTTTGGGGAAGGATTAATGTGCTTCTGTGTGTAATGGTGGGTGGTATGGTATATATGTATCTGTGTGAGAAAGATTTTTAAAAAGTGATACCCAATGTGTCTACCATTTAGATTTGCTTATATAATTAATACCAGATGTCACCAACTGCATTTCAACAAATTTTGAGAAAGTGGAATGCTTGTATATCCTTTGATGGTGGCAAAAAGGGGTTCTTTTGTTTCTAGACAGACAGAGTAACACTGGGTTGCCTGGAGCAGAGGAGCTCCTCTGAGATAGGGCCTCTGTTCATAGGTGACTGTATTGCTCCTTTTGGCATATCTCGTCTCAGCCCTGGCAGGGCAATGCTAGTGTACTGAAAAGAAGACTGTGGATGGATTTGAGGTCAGAGAGGCCTGCCCTCCCAATCCTCCTCTATTTCTTATTAGCTGTGTGACCTGGGAAATATCAAAACCTTTGTGAGCTTCAGTCCTTTCTATAAAATGGAGATGTTACTATTTGCCTCATTAAAAACAGAATGGCTAAAATTGCCTGATGAATAGTGTCTGCTCAGTAAATATTCCTTGTCCCCTGTAATAAATAGTACATTGGAAATAATTTTTCATTGCATTAGCAAAATCGTAACTGGTGTGATGCCTTCACAAAACAGGACATCACTTAATCCAGCTTCTTCATTTAATGAAACTGATGTTCAATTCTAATGGAAGGGAGGTGTCAGAAGATCTAAAATCTTGAATTTTCCTCCAAATTATCCTGGCCTCTACTTGGTTCCTAGTCTTACGACTACCCAAAAAAGCTTGTATCTGTCCTACAAATTTCTACCTGGCAACACTAAGTTTAATGACTTTTAACTTGTGTGGGGTAAAGTTATAATACACTGAGTCTTAGAACCAAATAGCTTTCCTTGTTGAGTAACAATCTTTACCATCATTAGAGTCCTTGCTTATCCGTCTCCATTTTCTTTCTGTGGTTTTAACCCAGATATTGAAACTGTATCCTCAAGGTTATGAATTGCATGATTATTCTCTAGTAGTCCCTTTTTCAGGTTTGGGATTCTTCTGTTCTGCATTTTCAGGATGTCTCCCGTGCTAAGCTAGCAGCTATAATTCCAGACCCAGTTGTAGCTCCTTCTATAGTGCCTGTTCTGAAAGATGAAGTGGATAGAAAACCAGAATACCCTAAACCAGACACTCAGCAGATGATTCCATTTCAGCCACGACATTTAGCACGTAAGCCATGACTTTAGATCCAGTACTGAGACCTTGGTTTGTTTGTTGAAGTGTGGGGGTGAAGTGACATGGCCTCTCAATTGTGGGTTAATTATTAGACTTAGGGTCACTATGACAAGTGATTTAGCTTTAATCTTTGAACCAGATTAACTAAGAATGTCCTAAAAACAAAACTTCAATGATCCAGATTCCAGGAACCCATTTTGGCAGTAATACTTGGTTTTCAGAAATGCTGCTTTGGCCAGGTGCAGTGGTTTACACTTATAATCCCGGCACTTTGGGAGGCCAAGGCAGGTGGATCACCTGAGGTCAGGAGTTCGAGACCAGCCTGACCAACATGGTGAAACCCTGTCTTGACTAAAAATACAAAAATTTTCTGGGCATGGTGGCACACACATGTAATCCCAGCTACTTGGGAGGCTGAGGCAGGAGAATCACTTGAACCCGGGAGGTGGAGGTTGCAGTGAGCCAAAATCGTGCCATTGCACTCCAGCCTAGGCAACAAGAGCGAAACTCTGTATCAAAAAAAAAAAAAAAAAAAAAAAAGGAATGCTGCTATGTGCAGATTACCTGAACAGCTGGTGGAAACTTTCTTCACTGATACGATTTGGTTTCTTTACTTACTAATGGTTAGTAGCCTCTCTAGATTCTTTTTGAACAAGGCCCTTCTGATTAAATATGCTGTTGAATAATTGACTTGAAACAGGATTGCTAAACAAATAACTTGTGTAACTCAGAAACACTCTTTGACAAAAACTGACTTTAGTTCAGTCCCTGGTTGTCTTATACAAAGTCACTTGTCTACTTCTCTGCCTCCCAGTGGCCATGGCATTGAGACTGCTCTGTCTCACCCACTTTGGTAAAGTCCTAGAAGTATTTTCAGTGTCCAGAACAAAGCAGCAGACATGGAAGATCTTTATGTGCAAGTCACTTGATTTTAGCTCTGTGTAGAAGTTCTTCCATTCCACTGGATTCACACTTTTCTTTTTCTCACAGCTCCAGGTTTACACCCTGTACCTGGTGGAGTGTTCCCAGTCCCTCCTGCAGCTGTTGTTTTAATGAAACTTCTCCCTCCTCCTATCTGTTTCCAGGTTTGTTCACTTATTTTCGTGGTAGATATTGGCTCTGTGGGTCACAGTAATTGTGTATAAAGTTACTACTACTTTAACTTGTCAGATTACTGGGATTAAAATTTATTCATGTCAAAATAGGGTCCTTTCGTACAAGTGGATGAACTGATGGAAATTTTCCGAAGATGCAAGATACCAAATAGTAAGTAACAGAAGCTCCATTTCAGAGTGTCATTCCACATTGTTGTCTCATAGGCAGTAGAGATTATTATTCTCTGCCACTGAAGTTTTTGAAACCAGCCAGCCAATTTGAAGTGCAGTGAAACCCAGGAGTTATCCAAACCTCTTTGGCAGAGAGAGGCTTATTCACATTGAATTCCACTAAGTAAAATGTCATAAAAGTTTATCTTTCCTATTCATGTGAACATGCACTATCAGACTTGGCTTATGAAAATTATTAGTTTTAACAGCAGCTTTTGTCTTTTTAATTATTTAGTATCAGTAGTACTATCCCATGTTTTGCTAAAATAGTAGGCTATGAAATGAACTATAAAGTATCCACAGTTGAACATACATACCCTTTCATAGTGGAATATGTTTTTACGTTTTGTTGTTTTATTTTAATAGCTGTTGAGGAAGCTGTGAGGATCATTACTGGTGGGGTCCCAGAGCTAGCTGTAGAAGGCAACGGCCCCGTGGAAAGTAATGCAGTACTCACCAAGGCCGTCAAAAGGCCCAACGAGGATTCAGATGAAGATGAAGAAAAGGGAGCTGTTGTCCCCCCTGTTCATGACATTTACAGAGCACGGCAGCAGAAGCGGATTCGGTAGGGCTTAAACGCCTCTGCAGAAAACTCCTGTCCAGGATTCCTTTTGCCTCAAGTCGTATGTTTAAAAGAGACAACGCTTTGTTACAAGGTTCTTGGAAACAAAGTTGTATTGTCATTGGTGCCTCTATCATATGGTTCTTGAGAAAAAACAAACCAACCTGTGTGAATTGTAGAATATGGAACAGACCTATGCTCTAAGCAAAATTAGGTTTTCAAAAATGTGAGAACAGTACAAAATGGCAGAACCACATTTTGTTCCCTCTTCAAGGGTGTCTTGTATGTGCCGCTTGAAGATTTGTGAGTTTTTCAACAGTTTTATTTTAAAAACTGGATGGCTTATGATTGTAAAGCATTTTATCACATTTTCTGAAAACAATTGTTCTTGGTTTGCTTATGTAGAGTCCTGCCTTATTGTTTGTTTTTATTTATGGCAGAATGTACGAAATCCGTTTTGTAGTTTCAAATTTTAAAAGTCCTTTAAAAAATAAAAGGATTCAGAAACATCACGCTTCCCCTGCTTCTTTCAGATTTATTTACAATAACTACTTATTTTATATTATTTATCCAATACCATTTAAAAATAAATGTCAGTACAAGGAAAAGTCATCTTGTATTTACTAAATGTATTAATCACATACTGTTTCCTGGTCTTTTTTGGTGCCAACTAAAAACATTTTTAAGAGGCAAATTAAACATTTTAGAAATCCTCAAATATGAATGCATTTGCTCCCCAGCAAATCTGAGGCAGATTGAGATCCTGTTAATACTTTTGTCTCTCTTGAAAGCAACCTAAGTATGGAAATTCCTTTAACCACCTGCTGTCTTGTTCTCACATAGAGTATCTCTTTTCTAAAATACTTGGGACCAGAAGTGTTCAGGATTTTGGATTTGTTCAGATTTCAGAATATTTGCATCATACTTACCAGTTCACCATCCCTAATCCAAGAGTCCAAATTCCAAACAACTCCACTAAGCATTTTCTTTGTGCGTCATGTTGGCACCCAAAAGGTTTTGGATTTTGGAACATGTTGGATTTTAGATTTTCAGATTAGGGATACTCAACTTGTATATTTTCAAAGGGGCCCAGTGCTCAAGAACATTTTTTTTTTTGCATGAGCTAAACATAGATAACATTAAGGAAAATGACATCTATTTAACTAAATTCTAATTACAGTGAGCAAAACCTTGTCATGCAAATGAAGTCCAAAGAACTCGACTTTGCTCTTTGGTAACAACATTGCCTCCTCTTCTCATTACTAGTTAACAACTAAAAAGCAGGAAGGAAGCAAAAAGGAGGGGAGGACAAGTATGATTATAATGAAATGATCTTACATGTTAGAAACAAATTAGATAGTTTAGAATTTGAATTCAGATGTGATTAAATAATCTGACATTTAAAATCAGCTTCAAATGTCCCATAAAAGTCTTACTTGTAAAAAAAGGTTATGCTAAATCATTTACTCATAAATTTATTTGTAGCAAGGTTATATAAATTGGTCAAAAGTGTGTTTAGTTTCCAGTATTTTCCCATTAAAGCTAAAATCGCCTCTCAAAACGAAGTCAGCTGCCTCTAATTCAGACTTTCTTATCCTTTCAAGCATCACTTTCAAGCTGTGAGTTTTTTTTAAAATATCAGTTACCATCAAAACTTAAGACACAAGTAGGCCAGGTGCGGTGGCTCATGCCTGTAAATCCCAACAAACACTTTGGAAGGCCGAGGCAGGCAGATTATTTGAGGCCAGGAGTTCAAGACCAGCCTGGCCAACAAAGTGAAACCCCGTCTCTACTAAAAATACCAAAAAAATTAGCTGGGCGTGGTAGCCCAAGCCTATAATCCCAGCTACTTGGGAGGCGAAGGCAGAAGAATTGCTTGAACCTGTGAGGCGGAGGTTGCAGTGAGCCGAGGTAGCGCCACTGCACTCCAGCCTGGGTGACAGAACAAGACTCTCTCCAAAAAAAAGACACAAGTAGTACCATACAGCATAGACTTTAAAATACAGAGGTGTAGGCGGGCACGGTGGCTCTTGCCTGTAATCCAGCACTTTGGGAGGCTGAAGATTACTTGAGGCCAGGAGTCCAAGGCCAGCTGGCCAACATAGTGAAACCCCATCTCTACTAAAAATACCAAAAAAGAAAAAAAAGTTAGCTGGGCATGGTAGCACAAGCCCGTAGCCCCAGTTACTCTGGAGGCTGTGGTGGGAGGATCACCTGAGCCCAGGAGGCCAAGGCTGCAGTGAGCCATGATTGCACCACTGTACTCCAGCCTGGGCAAAAGAGTGAGACCCTGCTTCAAAAAATAGAGAGGTGTAGACTTGTTCCTGAAGTGCCATTTTTGGTGGTTAGTGTCGGGGGTGAGCAGCGACTATCTGGGGCTGGTGGTGTGAGGGTAAGAAGAATTTACCAAGACAATTGTAGGTATAGAAAGGTAGATTAGAGAAGGTATGAAAATGCACTGCAAGGTTGGAACAGGCAAAGAAGGGGTTTGTCTGCAAAGAGACAAAGGCTTGCTGGGGATTTTATAGGATGGTGCTATGTGCTGAAGAGGGTTTTATGTACTACTGAGAATGCTAACATTGCAGTGAGCTAACTTGCAGGTGTCTGGTGATAAGCTGGGTGCAGTACTGCTACATGTCCTGGACCATGAAGAAAAGCAGACTCGTAATTTATCTGCTTTTCTCTGCTCCCACCAGCCTGACTCCCTTTCCCTAATTAGGACTCCACAGTTAGTGTTTTGAAGACAAACAGGCCAGGCGAGGTGGCGCACGCCTATAATCACAGCACTTTGGGAGGCCAAGGTAGGTGGATCACCTGAGGTCAGGAGTTCAAGACCAGCCTGACCAACACGGTAAAACGCTGTCTCTACTAAAAATACAAAATTAGCCGGGCATGGTGGCACATGCCTGCAATCCCAGCTACTTGGGAGGCTGAGGCAGGAGAATTGCTTGAACCTGGGAAGCAGATGTTGCAGTGAGCCGAGATCGCACCATTGCACTCCAGCCTGGGCATCAAGAGCGAAACTCTGTCTCAAAAAAACAAAAGAAGACAAAACAGTTTCAAATACCTGTACGTGATCTGCAAAAGTGTTCACATAGACAATAAAACAAAGCCATGCGAACATGGTGAAAAACCATTTTTTAGCATGTGCGCGCATGCGCGCGTGCACACCCGCACACACACACGGTGAAAAGTGTCTTTAATCACTTTATTAGTCCATTCCCACAATGCTATAAAGAAATACCTGTGACTGGGTAATTTTTAAAGAAAAGAGACTTAACTGGCTCATGGTTCTGTAGGCTGTACAGATAGAATAGTGGCATTTGCTTCTGGAGAAGCCTCAGGAAATGTATAATCACGGCAGAAGGTGAAGGGGAAGAGGGACGTTTTACACAGCCAGAGCAGGATGAAGAAAGGGGGGAGGTGCCACACAATTTTAAACAACCAGATTTCACGAGAACTCACTGTCATAAGAACAGCACCGAGGGGATGGTGCTAACCCATTCATGGGAACTTCACCCCCCTGGACCAATCACCTCCCACCAAGCCCTTCCTCCAACACTGGGGATTACAATTTGACATGAGATTTGGTGGGGACACAGATTCAAACCGTATCAATCATTGTTAAGGCTACTATGTATATTATTGTTCCTATTGCATTTATTTATAAGATTTTTTCCCCTAGAAATGATCAGCTCTTTGAGCATAAAAAGGATTCTCATTAGAAGAAAACATTTTCGAATGTTCTGCTATAGATATGTATGAATTTGTAGCTTTTAAGGTGATTCTGCCTGATATTTGATAATTCCTTTTGTTAAACAGTTCAACAAGCGGCATGATGTTAGACATCTGAACTTACCTTTGGAAATCTAATGTGCAGACTCACGGGATAGTCAGTCCTACAGTTCCAAGGACTCATTATCAGTATTGCTGGACCCAAAGAAAGTGCCAAAAGATATCCATCTTTTTCCTGTCTATAAAAGCAATGACAGCATCTCCTCAAGATTCTAGAACTAGACAAAAATTTCAAGGACTATATGTATGTCCTTCCTAAACAAAAATTCGTCAAACTCTGGCCTTTACCACTAAACTTCAAACAAGAGGTGGCCACACCTAGTACAGTAAAAGGTTAATAGAAACTACTAGTAAACTTTCTGAACAACCAAATTGTACCAATGAAAAAGAATGAAAAACACATCATTTTTGTTAGTATATTGACCTTGGTCAGTAATTATGAATTTATTTGATATTACAACCCTGTATTGGCCTATACTTAATAAATAAATGTTGAGTTCAATTTTATTAAACCATAGTCATCATGTTCATAAATTCTGCTTTTTTTTTTTTTTTTAACACGGTAGTTCTTTGACTGTGACAATGAGCAATTTTACTTAATAAAAATTTCAGCCAGGCATGGTGGCTCACATATATAATCCCAGCACTTTGGGAGGCCAAGGCGAGCAAATCACCTGAGGTCAGGAGTTCAAGACCAGCCTGGGCAGCATGACGAAATCCTATCTCTATTAAAAGTACAAAAATTAGCCGGGCGTGGTGGCGCACACCTGTAATCCCAGCCACTCGGGGAGGCTGAAGCAGAATTGCTTGAGCTTGGGAGCTGAGATTGTGCCACTGCACTCCAGCCTGGACAACAGAGTGAGACTCCATCTCAAAAACAAACAATCAAAACAAAACAAAAATTTTCTGAAGTCTTTTTGTTTGTTTTGAGACATGATCGCAGCATAATCCTCCCACCTCAGCCTCCCAAGTAGCTGGGACCACAGGCATGCACCACCATCCACCATGCCCAGCTAATTTTTTAAATTTTATGTGTTGTCCAGCCTGGTCTTGACCTCCTGGGCTCAAGCAGTCCTCCCACGTCAGCCTCCCAAACTGCTGGGATCAGCCACCATGTGAAGCCCTTCTTTTTTTTTTCGAGATAGGGTCTCACTTTGTCACCCAGGCTGGAATGCAGTGGCATGATCTTGGCTGAATGCAACCTCTGCCTCCTGGGCTCAAGCAATCCTCCCACTTCAGCCTGCTGAGATGGGAGCGCAGGCCTATGCCACCACGCCTGGCTAATTTTTGTACTTTTAGTAGAGACAAGGTTTCGCCATGTTGCCCAGGCTGGTCTAGAGCTCCTGGCCTCAAATGATCTGCCTGCCTCAGCCTCTCAAAGTGCTGAGATTACAAGCGTGAGCCACCTTACCCAGCCCCTCTTGTTTTAAGGTTACTTTTAAGTCAAGAAAAGTGACACTCCATCGAACCAGGCCTGTAGCTTAGTTCTGGTTCTTAAGTTCGGTAGGCAATAAATGTAAGTCAGGTGTGACAGAAACCCACGTAAGGGACAGTTTTAAGTAGAATTATATCTGTTTAGACTTTTAACACATATTTTGTAGAACTCTGGCTATTTCTGAAAGTACCAGTGAACACTTGATAGTTTAATAAACAGAGCTTACCTGGGCTTAAAGATTATCCCCTTCCCCACCCATTGAAGTTGCTTTGAATACTATGACTCAAAAGGCTTTCCATTAAAATAATTATATAATGCAAAATCCAATATAAATACACACTTGCAAATATCATTGTAGTTATTTATTTAGATTGTTTTTAAATGAGATAGTGCCTTTAAATATGACTTCATAGCCCATTATCCATTATCATTCATTCATCCACTCATTTGTTCATTCATGAATTTAGTTCAAATAATATAGAGGTGGAGATGGGGAGAAATCACTGAGGTGGGGGTGGATGTCAGAAAGTAAGCAAATGTAAGACTGCAGCTCTAGTATAGAAGAGATGATGAACGTAAACAAGTCTTAGGAGAGGACAGGAAGAAAACCTTCCCTGTAGGCCTGTAAAATGTGCTTGAATGAAGGGAGGTTGGGCGCTACCAGTGGAACGTAACACCATAGCAAATGTGCATCCACAGGTAGAGGGTTACGTGTTCGCCTTTGTAGTTAAAAAAGCAAGGTATAGTCCTTTTCCATGTACGAAGCATTCTATCATTCATTACCAAATGTAATCCTCATAGCAACAGTGTGAATTAGGAGTGTTCCCATTTAACAATGAAAATACCGAGGCCTTGGGGAGAATGGCTGGCCCAATGCTGTACAACTGGTAAGGCGGCGATAGAGGAAAAAAGACTAAAACCCAGATCTTTCTCTAAATCAGGAGCTTTGTGCACAATCCTGCTACCACCAAAATGTTAGAATCGGAAGGGAGCTTAAAGACCAAGTCTAGTCCTTTCATTTTAAAGGAGTTGGGAATGGGCCCTATTTGCCCCAGCTGGTACATAACAGAGTGGAGATCCAAGCCTTGGTTTCCTGACCGCTCCCAGTCTTTCCACTCTACCACCTGGTCTCAAAATGAAAAGAAACACAAATGTTCTACATATAAATCAGAGCTCACCAAAAGGTCACTGGAAATCAAACAGCAAACACCTATATTCTCTTTGAAATTCACCAGCAAAGTTGGTGGCAGCAACATTTCCTCTATTCCGAGGAATCTTAAGGCTTTGGAGAAATGAGAATAAGCACCTCCATAAAAACAGAACTGCTGAATAATCCATTTAGAATCTTGGCCAGTATGTGCATACTATAGGCCTATTAAGTCAAACTTCTTAATAGCTTTTCTTCACAGAGAAAAAAGTTCATATATACCTACCGACTGCATTTGATCAGTAAGATATCATGTCAGTGTGCTTCTTACCTGAAGTACATTTATGGCTGGGTCATATCGTGACATAAATAATCATATTTTGTAGCTTGCTTTAGACGGAATGAGATTTTTTTTTTTTTTTTTTGAGACAGAGTCTCGCTCTGTCACCCAGGCTGGAGTGCAATGGCGCGATCTCGGCTCACTGCAACCTCCACCTCCAGGGTTCAAGTGATTCTCCTGCCTCAGCCTCCCGAGTAGCTGGGATTACAGGCATGTGCCATCACACCCGGCTAATTTTTGTATTTTTAATAGAGACGGGTTTTGCCATGTTGGTCAGGCTGGTTTCAAACTCCTGACCTCAGGTGATCCGCCCGCCTTAGCCTCCCAAAGTGCTGAGATTACAGGCGTGAGCCACCGCGCCCGGCCAGAATGAGATTTTTAAAAACACCAGGACCGAGAATCCATCCACCCAACCAAGAGTCAACAAAGTAGCACTTACTCTAAACATTCACTCATCCATGAGACTACTGAAGAAATCCAAGAGGCTTCGTGATACTGACCTCACTCTCAGTTCTATCCACAAGTAGTAAAGTACTGCCAAATACACTTAGCAATTTCAGGAAAAGACACTTGTCTCCACAACCTGTTACTGAATGCAGCATATAGAATCCATTCGATTCTGGAGGACAACACACTCCAAAGGATGTTTCGTTTTGGAAGGAGAGCTGTAGGGGAAGGTACAGGGGGATGCTTAGCAATGCTTCCTGAGTGACTAAATGAACGAAGTGGATCTCCCTGGCCCTTAGTAATAATCCCATGAGATTCCAGGAAGAAAATTAGCTTATCTTCATAGAGCAACAACAAAATGGTTCAATATGAACACTGTGGTTCTGAAGTTTGCTTCCTTCATTCTTGACTTTTGCCAGTTGCAGAACTCCACCAGTGGACACCGAGGTAGTGGGGGGCCAAGAGAGTCTGTGAAGCCAGTTATTCATGCATCAAGATTTCAAACTGTCCAAATGGAACTCTGGCAATTTAAGAACTCAGGAGGGGAAAAATATCTTGCAAGAATTTACTCTTAAAAAAGAAGAGTTTTTGAGATTTAGGAAGAGTGACTACAGGAAGTGGTGATCAGCGCTGTGCAGTTGGGGGTAAGCTCCTCTCCTTCAGCCTTGGAGCCGGAGGAAAAGGCCCCAAACACTCTGAGGCTGAGGCTTCTCAGCCCAGGAACCCAGGATCACACAACCGCCAGGCACAGTGGCCACAGAGCAGCCTCCACCTCAAGGGACCAATTCCAGACATGACCTCATTGAATACACCATGGAAGATGTTATCTTCTTTAAAAGTACCCTCACGGCAGGGCGCAGTGGCTCACACCTGCAATCCCAGCACTTTGGGAGGCCAAGGCGGGTGGATCACGAGGTCAGGAGATTGAGACCATCCTGGCTAACACGGTGAAACCCCGTCTCTATTAAAAATACAAAAAAATTAGCCAGGCATGGTGGCAGGCGCCTGTAGTCCCAGCTACTTGGGAGGCTGAGGCAGGAGAATGGTGTGAACCTGGGAGGCAGAGGTTGCAGTGAGCCGAGATTGCGCCACTGTACTCCAGCCTGGGCGACAGAGAGAGACTCCATCTCAAAAAAAAAAAAAAAAAAAAATACCCTTACAAGGAAAAAGGCAGGCAACCGCCATCCCCCAGCCACGCATCCCCAGGAACTCTCAGACAGGAACTTGGCCGTATTATATCCTGCCTCAGAGACAAACTCATCTATTGTAGGCCTGGCCTGGATTGCTGCCTTTGAAAACAAGGAAAGGTTGGTAGAATATCAACCAAGGCATGGAATTTCCAGGGAGGTCTCATTTCAAAATGTCATCAACAACCACATGGACCTCTGTGAGAGGGATGATTAAACTGGCCTGAGTTTGAATGAAAGGATAATGTGTACCCAACCTGTAACTAGCGCCAAGGAGGTAAAGTGGCAGAGGGTCTTGTATGAGCAACAGCCCTTTCCTGATAACTATGTGGACCGGCGGTTCCTAGAAGAGCTCCGGAAAAACATCCATGCTTGGAAACACCAATATTGGGCTACGGTGTTTGAGTCCAGTGTGGTGATCCCGCAGCTGTGCAGTGTTTGTGTTTTTCTGGTTATCTGGTGGTATATGGATGAGGGTCTTCTGACCCCCTATTGGCTTTTTGAGACTGGCCTGGCTTCTTCACTGATTGGGTATGTTTTGTTTGATCTCACTGATGGAGGTGAAGGGCAGAAGAGTGGGTGGACCCAGTGGGCTGACCTGAAGAGCGCCCTAGTCTTCATTACTTTCACTTACGGCTTTTCACCAGTGCTAAGACCCTGACAGAGTCTGTCAGCACTGACACCATCTATGCCATGTCAGTCTTCATGCTGGTAGGCCACCCTCATCTTTTTTAACTACGGTGCCAATGATGCCTTTGTATCCACTGTATCCAGCACACTATCCTTGAACATGGCCATCTTTGCTTGTGGATGCTTGGCTTCCACCTTCCCCAGTCCCTGCATGTCTTCATCATGGTAACACTTGCCATTCAGATTTTTGTCCTATGGCTCATGCTACAGAAGAAACTAAAGGCATGGACTCCCAAGGGCTATGTGGTGGTCACACTGCTTTTTGCCTTTTCGGCCTCGGAAGGCCTACTGCCTATTAGTGCTGTGGGAGCCGTACTGTTTGCCCTTCTGTTGATTTCTATCTCATGTTTCTGTCCATTTTACCTCATTCGCCTGCAGCTTTTTAAAGAAAACATTGACGGGCCTTGGGATGAAGCTGAAATCAAGGAAGACTTGTCCAGGTTCCTCAGCTAAATTAGGGACATTCTGATAGACTAGCCTCCTAACTAGTATAAAACTTAAAGACAGGCCGGGTGCAGTGGCTCACCACTGTAATCACAGCACTCTGGGAGGCCCGAGGCGGATGGATCACGAGGTCAAGAGTTCGAGACCAGCCTGGCCAACATGGTGAAACCCCGTCTCTACTAAGAATACAAAAATTAGCTGGGCATGGTGGCGTGTGCCTGTAATCCCAGCTACTCAGTGGGCTGACGCAGGAGAATCGCTTGAACCCGGGAGATGGAGGTTGCAGCAAGCTGAGATCATGCTACCGCACTCCAGCCTGGGTGAAAGAGCAAGACTCCGTCTTGAAAAAAAAAAAAAAAAAACCAAAGGCTTGGGTGGTGAGGGTGCTTATCCTTTCTGTAATTCTGTGGATGAAAAAGCTTTCTGGGGCCCTCTTGAATTATTCGCTGTAACAAATGAAGTGATGTGGTTTCTATTAAAAAAAATAATACATTCAAACAAACAAAAATAAATAAATATGAATAAAAGTACCCTCACAAAATGCAGCCAATCTGCCAGATTACAGTGACCCAGATTCTCCAGTCTCCTGCCTGGGACCCAAAAAGATACATCTGGCTCTACTTTTTTTGTTGAGGAGAGACAGGGTCTGGCTCTGTCACTCAGGCTAGAGCACAGTGGCACGATCATAGTTCACTGCAGCCTCGAACTCCTGGGTGCAAGTGATCCTTTTCCTCAGCCTCAGCTTGTAGCTGGGAGTACAACTGTGTGCCATCATGACAGGCAAATTTTTTTTTGTATTTTTTGTAGAGACGTGATCTCACTATGTTGCCCAGGCTGGACATGAAATCCTGGGTTCAGATGATCCTCCCGCCTTGGCATCCCAAAGTACTGGGATTATAGCGTAAGCCACCACGCCCAGCCCTGTTTTTTGTTTTGTTTTTTTAATTTATCACATCATTATAGATTAGAACCAACATCAGTGCTGATCTGCATACATGTAATTTCTACCTGAGTTTCTACAGCTAGATCCAAGTCCTTGTATAAACCCTGGGACCATCAGCAATCTCAAAAATCCTGAAAGCAGAATGTATTCTGACTCTACCGGGTCTGATATCCTTCTCATGGAGTATCTGCTTTCCTCCCCATCAGTCCTATTGGAATACCTACCCACTGCTTCTTCAAGTCTTCCTTGAAAACACAAAATCACTGCATTTCCTTACAAAGAAGGATCAGAGAAAGCAGCTGTTGCAGTAAAATGTAGCCCCTCCCCCTGGTTGTGCAGGAGTGGCTGCTGGCCTTCCTGGAGTCTTTCTGAAATGGCTTCCAAGTTTCTTTTCTTTTTTTTTTTTTTTTTTTTTTTTTGAGACAGAGTCTCACTCTGTTGCCCAGGCTGGAATGCAGTGGTACTATCTCAGCTCACTGCAGCCTCTGCCTCCCGGGTTCAAGCGATTCTCCTGCCTCAGCCTCCCAAGTAGCTGGGATTACAGGTGCGTGCCACCACACCCAGTTAATTTTTGTATTTTTAGTAGAGATGGGGTTTCACCATGTTGCCCAGGCTGGTCACAAACTCCTGACCTCAGGTGATCTGCCTGCCTCGGCCTCCCAAAGTGCTGGGATTATGGGGTGAGCCACCACGCCCGGCCAGCTTCTAAGTTTCTCTTAGCTTCCTGTCCAGAAGGCTTTAGGTGCTGATATTACTGCATTACTCGTACAGTAATATAGTCTTACCCCTTGCTGTTGTGGCAGTTGGTCATTCCAACTTCATGGCTCTGCTTCTAATATAATGTCCCTGTCTAAAATGCAGACATACACGTGTACACTTTAAACAACAACAACAAATAAAACAGAACAGATTGTCTGTGAGACCCAAATCACTCACACTCAGAGGACATGTCAGGAATTCTGGTCACTGAAGCTCCTCGAAAAATAATGCTCAAAGACCAGGGATTTTCTATGACTTCCTTATCTTGGAGATTCATGAACTCAAGCTATTTTATCTGAAAACAGTTAAATCTAATTCCAGAATTTAATTCAATCAACACATCTGTGTACTGTCTCAGAGTCAATTTTTCAGTAAGAATTCCAGACATTTCTCTTCGTTCACATTACAGTAAACTATTTTTCAAAACATTTCCTCCTTGACTTTCCAGGCTTGAAAGTCAAAGACTTTCCTTTCACTAGATCTCATAAGTCATAACTGCTCTCACCCAGATGCAGGAGTAATTTTGTATAAAAGAACAAGCTTTTTAAAGTCCAATAACTGTATCTTTGGGGGAAGGTTAAAAGAAAGAATGTTTAAATATAAAAAAGAAAGTAAAAAAAAAAGAGAGAGACAAATAACTCTCCTCTAGAAAAAAGGGCTTGGGAGCCCTGGCTAGGCCAGGCAGGGAGGAAGCAATAAATAGGGGGAGAAAATGGCAATAAGACGTTATATAGCCCTTCTAACAAAAATATCGGAAGGGAGGGGTGAGGGACAAGGCTGTCTGAGGGAGGGCAGGAGATGAGGCCATGGTTGGTCTCTTTTGCGCTTGGATGGCTGTCAGCTCAGCATGGGGCATCTGAAAGAACTACCCAGACTGCAGAAGAGAGAGGTCCCAGCCTCCTTGGAAGGACATGATGGGGGAGGAGTGGAGACACAGCTGAGTGTTACCTGTAAAACTCGAGAACAAAATGCTTCTTTGATCTGTAAACTTGCACTCATAAATACAATCTCTCAAAATAGAATTCAGTGGATTTTTCAACAAGTCTTTTCAACAGTGATACACAATATTCTTCCCTTTGGAATCGGTGCTGTTAAATAGACGTACTATATAGCCATTTTCCAATGCAACATTAGAGTTGAGAACAGGTATTCTGTGGCTAGTGAGTAATACTGCTGCTGTAGGGTGCATACACGTTAGGATCGGACGAGGATCTTACTGAGGATTGCATCGTAGTAGGGACAGAAGACCATCTTGTTATAGTTGACCAGGCGAGCAAATTTAATAGCAACTTCCTCCAGCTCTCTCTGAACTGGACTGAGTCCCCCAGGGACTGTGGGCAATGGCTTCTGATGACCCGAGGCAAGATAGGTTTCTAAGAAGGTCAGGATTCGAGATTCTGTGACAAAAAAGAAAGTGGTCAGTTGTTTCTTGTCCTTCACCTTACAAACCTGACTGTGCCTCAGTTCTCAGCTTAACCATCACCTCTTAGGGGAAGTTGTCCCCGATCAATACTCCCAGACCAGATACCCACAGCACCTTGCACTTCTGCACATTCATCCCATTTATAATGTTTCCTCTCCCCTCTGGATGGTTAGTTTCATGAAGGCAGGAGCCACGCTCACCCTGTTCATCATGTCTCCTCAGCACTCAGCACAATGCCTGGCATGACACCCAGCTCCCAGGAGAAGCTCAAACACGCTCGGAATGCAAGAATGAATGCATGAGTGGCCACTTTGGGAGGCTGAGGTGGGCGGGTCACCTGAGGTCAAGAGTTCGAGACCAGCCTGGCCAACGTGGTGAAGCCCCGTCTCTACTAAAAATACAAAAATTAGCCAGGTGTGGTGGCGTGCACCTGTTGTCCCAGCTACTCGGGAGCCTGAGGCACAAGAATCACTTGAACCCAGGAGGTGGAGGTTACAGTGAGCTGAGATCATGCCATTGCACCCCAGCCTGGGCGACAGAGCCAGACTCTGTCTCAAAAAACAAAACAAAACAAAACAAAAAAAACGAATGAATGCATGAGTGAGTAAAGGAAGACTGCAGACATGCTCTGCCCTCAGAGGAGCAACACATCCTGAGACCAATTTTAGCCATCGTTGATGATCACACATCCTGAGACCAATGTTAGCCATCGTTGACGATCACATAAAAAGGTGGAAGAATAAAGCAGGAATTACAGGTTCAAAAAAGACTTTTTTCCTACTAAGCCTCCATGAAAGCAGCTCGTGCTTCCTTCTCTGATGCCTGCATGGAAGTCGTGGGCATTTGTAAACTTGTCCTACTTGGAGGAATAATTTAGGTTGATGCTTTTCTAGTCCATTCTCCTTCACAATGCTTTTGTACTCTTGTGTATCCTCATGAAAAAAGATTTGATCAAGCCACACTTCTTGCAGATTTTATCACAGAAACAATAGAGACATTTATATGGCATAGATTTTTTCAAACTACATGCCCGGCCTCCTGCCTGGGGAATCCTCTCAGGTGCAAATAACTTATACCCTCCTGAGCCTCACAACACAGACAAAAACTGCCGACAGGACAGGGCCTATCACCTTTACTCTTTTTTTCTTTTGAGACACAGTTTCACTCTGTTGCCCAGGCTGCAGTGCAGTGGCACAATCTCAGCTCACTACAACCTCCACCTCCCGAGTTCAAGCGATTCTCCTCCCTCTGCCTCCCGAGTAGCTGGGATTACAGGTGCATGCCACCATGCCCAGCTAATTTTTGTATTATTAGTAGAGGCGGGGTTTCACCATGTTGCCCAGGCTGGTCTTGAAATCCTGACCTCAAGTGATCCGTCCGCCCCGGCCTCCCAAAGTGCTGGAACTACAGGCGTGAGCCACTGCACCCGGCTCTATCACCTTTCTTCTTTTTTTTTTTTTTTTTTTCGTTTTTGAGATGGAGTTTCCCTCTTGTCTCCCAGGCTGGAGTGCAATGGCGCGATCTCGGCTCACTGCAACCCTCGCCTCCCGGGTTCAAGTGATTCTCCTGCCTCAGCCTTTCAAGTAGCTGGGATTACAGGCACACGCCACCATGCCCAGGAAATTTTTGTATTTTTCGTAGAGATGGGGTTTCACCACGTTGGCCAGGCTGGTCTCAAATTCCTGACCTCAGGTAATCTGCCCACCTTGGCCTCCCAAATGCTGGGATTACAGGCATGAGTCATCACACCTGGCCCTATCACCCTTATTCTCTTTTTTTTTTTTTTTTTTTTTTTGAGACAGACTTTCGCTCTCGTTGCCCAGGCTGGAGTGCAATGGCGCAATCTCGGCTCACCGCAATCTCCACCTCTCAGGTTCAAGTGATTCTCCTGCCTCAGCCTCCCAAGTAGCTAGGATTATAGGCATGCACCACCATGCCTGGCTAATTTTGTATTTTTAGTAAAGGCAGAGTTTCTACATGTTGGTCAGGCTGGTCTCAAACTCCCAATCTCAGGTGATCTGCCCGGCTCGGCCTCCCAAAGTGCTGGGATTATAGGCGTGAGCCACTGTGCTCAGCACCCTTATTCTTAAGTTGGTTTGGTTCTCTAAGGTTCCCAGGGCTGGCAGCCTCACTGAAGTAGAAATCTTTGTATTGTTCCTACCCAAAGACTGGTTTTTCTTTTCTTTCTTTCTTTCTTTTAGAAACAGGGTCTTGCTCTGTCACCCAGGCTAGAGTACAGTGGTGAAACTGTAGCTCACTGCAGCCTCAAACTCCTGGGCTCAAGTGATCCTCCTGCCTCAGCCTCCCGAGTAGCAAGGACTACAGACGCATGTCACTAACCTGGCTAATTTTATTTTTTAATTTTTTGTAGAGATGGGGTCTCACTATGCTGCCCGGATAGTCTCGAACTCCTGGTTTTAAGTGATCCTCCCCGTAAGGGCTGGTTTTCAATCTGTCGATAACTGGCTATTACAAAACAACCCAGGCAGCAGGATGAGTAGCAACTTGCTGGCCACAGGTCTACTTACAGGCACTTTCCTGCTTCCCTACCAAGGTTGTGAGTATAAATTTTGGCTGGGTGCAGTGGTTTGTGCTGGTTAACCCCAGCACTTTGGGAGGCTGAGGCAGGTGGATCACTTGAGTCCAGGAATTTGAGACCAGCCTGGCCAACATGGCAAAACCCCGTCTTTACAAAATATACAAAAAACTAGCTGGGTGTGGTGGTGCATGCCTGTAGTCTCAGCTACTTGGGAGTCTGAGGTGGGAGGACTGCTTGAGCCTGGGAGGTGGAGTGCAGTGAGCCGAGATCGCACCACTGCACTCCAGTCTGGAAGACAGAGTGAGACCCTGTCTCAAAAACAAACAAAACTATGTATTCACAGTATACAGCATGATGTTTTAAATATATGTATATACTACAAAATGATTAAATCAAGCTAATTAACAGAATTTTTCATAAAGCCATGCTGTGATAATAGCTAATGTAGAATATTTTAAATATTTTATAGAATATGCATTAAAATATTTTAATACTTCAAGTTTATTATAAATTTTAAATAGCAATATCTTAATATTACCATTTTAAGTTTTATTATATTTGATATGTTAATAGTATTACATACTAATATTTAACAATATTTTAATAGTTTTTTAAATAACATCTTCATTTTACTATTCAGCTCTTTTGGTAACAGCTCCTATTTACTGAGCACTTACTATGTGCTGCCAGGCACTACAGAAAGCGCTTCACCTTCTCATCCCAGTGAGTCCCTGCAGCGACCCTGCAAGGTTGCTGCCCTTATTCCCGCTTTAGAGATGAGGAAACTCAAGTGTCAAGTTACACGCCCAAGCTGCACGGAAGCCCTGGGACACTGCTTGTGAACCCAGGAGAGTGCTTCCAAGGTCGCAGCCCTTAGAACAATGATGGCTGCCTGGTCCTGTGCCCATCTGTTGGGTGGCCCTGGTCTCTCTGTGGTGCTTCATTATACCATCTCCTCACCCATCAGCACGTTAACTCCAGCTAAGCCCTCAGCTTTCTTCAGAGGGACCCGTCCTCCAGCCCCTCAGAGGGACCATCCCTGCTGCCTGCCTTCCCCAAACGTACCCATGATCCTACGAATGGGGTCATCGGGGCTGGCCACGGCCTGGATCTGGCCCTTGAGCACGGTCTCCTTGTCCGTGGTGAAGGGGGAGGACCCACACAGGGAGAGGCAGCTGCTCACCTCCAGGCACACCTTCTCCCCGATGGTAGTGAGGACGTCCTTCAGATGGAAGGAGCTGGGGCAGAGGAGGGGAGAAAGGGCCTATAAGTAAAATACACCTCTAACCGGCTCCAACCGCCCACACCCGGGTGAGAATGACAGCACCAATAACTGGATTTGTGTGTTCAAGGGACAATTTGAGACTCTTTTCCCTGCCACCTTACCTCTCAGGCTGTGCATACCTGACCAGGGGGACTTTCTTTCTCTCCCTCTGCTAGAAAGGACAGTGGGAAGGGCAGGGGCTCAGAGTACACCAGGACCAATGACCCAAAGCACCACTTCCTGCTAGCCTCTGTGTGATAAAATCAGCCTGGAATGACCTCAGAATATCTCGATATACCTCTGGAGGAATACACAAGAAAGCAGGCATTTGGTAGCTGTGGGACAAGAGGGAGAGAGAAACTCTTCATTGGATGCCCTTTTGTACCTTTTGATTTTTGAAACATGCACATGTATTAACTAAATTTTAAAAGAATAAAGAGGCCGGGCTCGGTGGCTCACGCCTATAATCCCAGAACTTTGGGAGGCCAAGGCAGATGGATCAGGAGTTTGAGGTCAGGAGTTCAAGACCAGCCTGGCCAACATGGTGAAACCCCATCTCTACTAAAAATACAAAAAGATTAGCTGGGCATTGTGGCAGGTGCCTGTAATCCCAGCTACTCGGGAGACTGTGGTAGGAGAATCACTTGAACCCAGGAAGTGGAGGTTGCAGTGAGCCGAGATCGCGTCATTGCACTCCAGCCCGGGGAACAAGAGTGAAACTCCATCTCAAAAAAATAAAAAAAATTTAAAAATTAAAAAATTTTTAAAAATAAAAGAATAATGAAAAGTGAAATCCTAAAGTTAAAAAAAAAAGAGTACCTGGATACGCTGGGTCCCCCAGGCTCTCCCAGGGTGCCTGTGGGGAGCCCCCATGCTGGCAGGCATGCTGTGAGAAGGTAACTGCCTCTGTTCTGGGTCTAGATCCTTTGTATGTAGAATTACTGGGGGACATGGGAGCAAGCCCTGGCACTCACTGTTGGCACCAGCTCTGTGCTCACCCCTGCAGGGCGAGGGAGGCTATGCGAGTGCAAGGCTGGGCTCCCAAGAAAGCGCTGACCTGGGTCCCCCCCTCAGCGGGAGCTTTGACAGAGTAGTTCTCCAGGCAGGGGACCTAGGTGACAGCCCAGAGCTGCACCTGTGCAAAGGCCTCAGGCTAGGCCCTCGGCTGAGCAAACAGTTCCTGGCCTCTCAGCAAACTAGTTTGACTGTCAAAACTGTTGAGCCCCTAGTCACAACTTACGGACACGTCCCACACTGCACTGAACACACCCATGCTTTGTGAAAATTCAGCAGTAAAATTCCTCCATTTTGTAAGGATGAGAATGTTTAGTGGGTACTTCCCTTGAAGAAGTCTCTGAATTGGACCTTGTCAGATAGAGCATTTACTTAGAACCACTCAAAGATATTCTATAGGCTGGAAACCACAGAAGTCACCCAACATGACTCCACGGTAGGAGCGGTCACTGAAGCCTGCACACGTGCAGATGCGGACTTGTGCTGGGTAAGAAAATGATGCATTACACTTGGCACAGAACGCCTACAGGGAACATGCAAGGGCAAAACACTTCAACCACATACATGCAGCTCTGCAGGAATATAGCTGGTTTCTCTCATGACCTTTCTCTAGGGGTCTGCTTTTCACTGTTAGTTGGTTATGAAAGCAATTCAGTGGGCAGCAACCAGTATTTTTTTTTAATGGAATAAGAATAGAGTAGAAAGTATCAGGCTGCATTAAACACAGTTAGGGTCAACAGTTCCATTTTGAGAGGTTTTCGTTTCTGTTACATGTGTGTTAAGTGTGTACTAGGTCACAATGGAAAATGAATTTCTTACTGCGGGTCCTAGTCACAAACATTTTTGTCCCAATTAATGTCTCTGGGTTTCAGTTTCTTCATAAGCTCCAGTAAAAGTTTAATACATTTGAATGGCTTTGGGAGAGGAATAAAGCACTCAACAAACATCAAACACAAGAACCTTGGAGGTCAGGAGACAAAGACAACCCTATTAAAGAAGGAAGGGGTCAGACAGCATTCTGCTCCCTGCGTAGGGAGAATAAATGAGTTGATGGCACTCAACACCGAGCCAGGCCCCGGGAGCAGCATGCTAACAGGGAATGGAGGGCCGCGGGACCTCTAAGCCCAGGATCTCCAATTCCTCAAGGCAAGCAACCATTGAAACCAGCGATCCCCACCCTGCCCATGGCTTACCCCCCAGCCTGAGCCACCTCTTCTCTCACCTCCTAAATGCTCCCTCACATCTACTATGTGCCCCATGCCAAAATTTAAACTTAAGGGCATAAATCTAATTACGTTCCCCCTCTTGCTTCAAACCCTTCAATGGCTCCCTACTGCTCTTAGGACAATAATCCAACTCCTCGGTGTGGCCTCTAAGGCCCGATAGGCTACTCAGCTAGTCACACACATTTTAAAGCCACTATCCTAGAGCTTTGCTAACCCTGCAGCAGATTCTAACTTTGACCCTATGACCCTGAACAAACTCTGCTGGGGTCTTCGCCAAGTGAACCAACTGAGACAGCAAGGTTTCTTCTCAGTTCCTAGAGAGTGGCCCTGGGTTCTGCCTTACAGTGGGAGACCCCTCTGGGAGACTCCAGTTGGCTCTCTGACATCCACTGCCTCCCATCCACACATGAAAGTTCCACTTACGGCAGGTGCATATCTGTTAGCAAAATCTTCACAATCATCTTGAGTTTCTCAGCAAAGTCGGTCTGGCTGGAAATTCCTGGGGCTGCCATGCTGAAGGTGACCAGCAACACAGCCCCCAGGATGGTCAGTTGTTCCAGCTGCAACTGGAGCTCATGGAAGCGAGACTGGTCCATTAAAACTGTCTGTAATGAATAGAAGAGACCATCGCTGAGCTGCAGGTCCAGGCTGGCCAGCAGAGGGCGGGAGCGCCACAGCCCCCACACCTGCCTCTGCAGCTTCCCTCAGGGTTTGCGCTAGTGTGTCAGAGCTTTCAGGGAGTCCGGTGTGAAATAACCCCTCTATCTCACAGCCATTCCTCCTGAGCAAGGATGCAGTATAGTGCCCTCACTAAGAACACAGACAGGCCTGGGTGTAAAGCCAGGCTCCGTGCTTAATAGCATGACCTCCCCGGTTGGCCGCGGTGGGCTCACGCCTGTAATCCCAGCACTTTGGGAGGCCAAGGTGGGCAGATGACCTGAGGTCAGGAGTTCAAGACCAGCCTGACCAACATGGTGAAACCCCATCTCTACCAAAAATACAAAACTAGCCGGGTGTGGTGCACATGCCTATAATCCCAGCTACTCGGGAGGATGAGGCAGGAGAATCTCTTGAACCCAGGAAGCAGACGTTGCAGTGAGCTGAGATTGCACCTTTGTACTTCAGCCTGGGCAACAAGAGTGAAACTCCTTCTCAAAAAAAAAAAAAAAAAATAGCATGACCTCATGCAAGCATCCCCAACTTTGTCAGGCCTCTGCAGAACGGGGACTCCCACATCACAGGGCTGTTTTAAAGCTGAAGAAAGATGCTACATATAAAGTGGCTGGCAGAGCCAGCACTCGATAAATAAAAGTTATACCTATTGTTAGGAAGAAAAGTATAATGAGGCACAGACCTAGGGTCATCAACTCCTCCCAGTTTGTCTCGGACTGTCCCAGTTTTCAAATGGAAATTCCCAAGTCCTGTGAACCCTCACTCAGTCCCTAGCAAACTAGGACAGCCAGTCACCCTGTACAGAGCAATGGAAGGCCAGGTGCGACGGTGGATGCCTGCAGTCCCAGCTACTGGGAGGCTCAGACAGAAGGACTGCTGAGGCCGGAAGTTCGAGGCTGCAGTGCACTATGATTATGCCTATGAATAGCCACTACACTGCAGCTTGGACAACATAGTGAGACTCCATCTTAAAACAATAACAAAAAAAATCCCAGAGCAATGGAAGGGAGGACTGCCTTGCAGGCAGAGCCTACACTTATTCATCTTGGTACCTGCTCAGCACCCAGCACAAAGGAAGCTCGTAAGAACTGGCAAGTAAATAAAGAAGAGAAAGAAACAGGAAGCACAGAGAGTAGAAGCGACAGAGAACAACCTAAAGCCTCCCGGAAAGCAGGCACATTCCCATGACTGCCTCCCCCATGTTAAAGACAGTCCTGGGTCCTGCCATGCCAGCGCTCCCCACCTATGTGGGTGAGGGAAAGAGAAGGGAAAGGCTGCACAGATGGGCATCTGATCTGAGAGTTTACAGGCTCATCGAATGGACTCTAACGACCTTTCTTGCTGTCAGAAACTGAGATTTGCCAAATCAAGACATGAACAATGTGGGGTCACAGCCAAGAAGTAAAAACCCTGAGGAATGAGAATCCTCTGCTGATACAAATACAATCCCAATCCTCATCGTCGGCGTGTTTTCTGACTTCACATGGCTTTGTGGCTTCCCAACAGCCCGCAGGATGTGAGTTTAGGATGCAGATTGCTCAGGATCAATTCCTGGAGTAGACAGCTGTCCCCAGGGACCATCACCATCTTCCCCACAGGGTTTTTTTTCTTTTCTTTTGTATTTATTTTTTTTTTACAAGAGAGGGTTTATTCATAAGACTGCCAAGTGAGGAGGCTGGAGAACAGGTCTCACATCCCCCTCTCCATAGAGAGGGCTTAGGGATATTTATGGGATGAAGAAGCAGGGGTATCTAAGGCCTGGGGAAGATGATCAGCAGTGGGGAAAAGGGAGGTATTGGATGGTCTCCCACAGCTATTTTTAAATAGAAATGTCAAGCTGGGAACTTCCCTCCAGAAGAGAACATGCCACAGTTCAAAGGGAACATTTTCCCATCTCCAATTTGACATTCTCTTTAGAGCTTCCTCCAGCACAAAACAGGGAACTCAGAGGCAAGAGGCGAAACCTTAAGCTCACAACTTCTTGAAAGGAAAAATAAGGAACTTATAAGAAAGATATTTCGAGAAGGATCTGGATCTGAGGCTAGTGATAAGAAGCTCACGTACCCCCCAAAAAGAGGGGGGGAGTCTACATAACAAAACAGCTATTTAGAGAAACACTGGGGGAATCCCTTCTTAGTCATCTTCTTAAAGAGGTCTTGCAGTTAGAAGTACGTATTGTGAAAAACATAAAAAGAAAAAATATTGTTCAGCATGGAAGGGGAAGAAGTTTCTTTAGATAAAGCTGTGAACAACCACACCTCTGCTGTGGTTTCCATCAAGATGAGTAGAAACAGGAGAGAAGTTCAGTAGCACAGATTGGAGCCTCGTACATTGCTGGTGGGATTGTGAAATGATGCAGCTGCTTTGGAAATCAGTTTGGCAGTTCCTCAAAATGTTAAACTTAAGAGTCACCATGTATGTAACCCAGCAATTCTAATCCTAGGTATGTAACCAAGGTAAAAACATATGTCATGCAAAAACTTGTACTGGAATATTCACAGAAGCATAATTTATAATAACAACCCAAATGTTTGTCAACTGATGAATAAACGAAATGTGGTACATTCATACAGTAAAATATATTATTCACCCTAAAAAGAAAAGGAGGGCTGGGCGTGGTAGCTCATGCCTGTAATCCCAACACTGGGAGGCCAAGGAGGGAGGATCACTTGAGGCCAGGAGTGTAAGATCAGCCTGAGTAACATTGCGAGACCCCTGTCTCTACAAAAAACATATTTAAAAATTAGCTGGGTGTGGTGGTACACTCTTGTAGTCCTAGCTACCCAGGAGGCTGAGGCAGGAGGATCACTTGGGCCCTGAAGTTCAAAGTTACAGTGAGCTATTGTACCACCTAGCCTGAGCAACACAATGAGACCCTGTCTCTAAAATTTAAAAAAATTTTAAAAAAACCCAGAAAGGGAACACTGACAAATACTACAACATAAATGAACCTTGAAGACATTATGCTAAGTAAAGTAAGCCAGACCCAAAAGGACAAAGATAGTATAATTCCATTCATATGAGGTACCAGGATTAGTCCAATTCATAGAGACTCAAAGTAGAATGGTGGCTGCCAGGGGCCAGGGCGCAGGGGCAATGGGAATTACTGTTTGGTGTGTTTGGTGGGAAGACAGTTTCACAGAAGGAAAAATGAAAATGTTCTGGAGATGGCTGGTGGCAATGGTTGCACAACAATGTGAATGCACTTAATGCCACTGAACTGGACAACTAGAAATGGTTAAAATGGTAAATTTTATGTTATATGTATTTTACCACAACAACAACAAAAAACGACAGAGTGGAAAAGAGGACTAAAGTACTGCTATATATGCTACAACATGAAAAAACATCGGTGAAAGAAGCCAGGCACAAAAGGCTGGTAGTGTATGATTTCATTTAAATAAAATGTCCAGGATAGGCAAATCCATAGAGACAGAAAGCAGATTTGTGGCTTCAGGGGTTGGAGGGAGGGGGAAAGGGCAGTGACCGCTGATGCGTGCAGCGTTTCTATTGGAGGTGATGAAAATGTTCTCAATTAAACAGTGGCAATGGATGCATAACTCTGTGACTACACTAGAAAACACTGAGTTGTACACTTTAAAAGGGAGAATCTTCTGGTAAATGAATTATATCAGAACAAAGCTATTCTTTTTATTTTTTATTTATTTACTTATTTATTTTTATTTTTTGAGACGGAGTCTCGCTCTGTCGCCCAGGCTGGAGTGCAGTGGTGCAATCTCGGCTCACTGCAAGCTCCACCTCCCAGGTTCAAGCAATTCTCTGCCTCAGCCTCCCAAGTAGCTGGGGCTACAGGCCCCTGATACCACGCCCAGCTAATTTTTTGTATTTTTAGTACAGAGGGTGTTTTGCCATGTTGCCCAGGCAGGTCTCGAACTCCTGACCTCAAGCAATCTGCCTGCCTCTGCCTCCCAAAGTGCTGGGATTACAGGAGTGAGCCACCGTGCCTGGCCAAACTATTCTTTTTAAAAAGTTCAGCAGCACAAAAACAAATATGAGTTGTGAGATGGCTCAGGAGACCTACTTCGGGGAACGGCCTCTGGAGGTGGTCCCACTTCAGAAGCTTCAGGTAAGCGTAATTCTGGACAGCAACAGGGCTCAGCCTGGGCATGTCCCCAGAGCCAGCAGCCGCTCCCCCCACTGGCAGGGCGTGTTTATACTTCTGAGTCATAAGGTCCTCTGAGGCTTCTTCCAGCCACTGGGTGACAAAGTCCAGGGAATCTGTGAAAAACAAAGCTGCACACATTACCTTGACACCAAGAAGGGATGCTTCTCGGAATTACTTAAGGGACAATCGATGTCGTGGCGGAGTGATAAAGTAGAAAGTATGAACTTTGGAATCAAATAAAACTTGGATCAAATCATAGTAGTGCCAATGACTAACTGAGGGATCTCAGGCAAGTCATAATGTGTCTGAGTTCCAGATGCCTGATATAGGGAAATTTACAACACCCACCTCACAGGCTGTTGTGAGGATTAAACAAGATAATGAATAAGCCAGGCATGGTGGCTCATGCCTGTAATCCCAGCACTTTGGGAGGCTGAGATGGGAAGACTGCTTGAGCCCAGGAGTTCGAGACCAGCCTGGGCAATGTGGCAAGGCTCTGTCTCTACAAAAGATACAAAAATTAGCTGGGCATGGTGGCACATGCCTGTAGCCCCAGCTAGTTGGGAGGCTGAGGCAGGAGAATCACTTGAGTCCCAGAGGTTGAAGTTGCAGTGAGTGGTGATCACACCACTGTACTCCAGCCTGGGGGACAGAGCTAGACCCTGTCTAAAATAATAATAATAATAAAATAATAATAATAATAACAACAAATATATGACACCTAGCCAGGCCTTGCCACCCACCTGGTATTTAACAAACCTTCCTTCCCTTCTCTCCAATCCTGACCACTGCATGAGATGGGCCCCAAAGCCCTGGCGACTCCAGCTCTAGAGACAGATGGGATGAGACACTGGCTAGAGTTTCCCTGTGTCAAGTATCCTCTAGGCTGATGATGAGGCTTTTCCTTGTTTAGATCTTAACCTTGTATCAATCTGGCTTCCTTTCGATCTCGGGGAAAGTGAACTCTGTCGGGGAACCCATCTGGCTTTCAGCAGCCCTCGTGCACCCCTGCTTTTCTAAGCTAGGTAATGCAGGGGGTAACACTGAGGGGATGCAGAGAGAGCTGGAGGATCTCACACATCATCTGATAAAAACTGTGCCTGTCAGGTCCCAGGGGGTGTTGCAGCTCTGTCAGTGGAGGCTTCCTACTTCCTTAAAACCAAGTGGGTGGCCAAGGTCACAGCTGTGGTTTGCTCTTCACTGGGACAGGGGGATGCAGCTTCAGTTCGCCCTGAGCTCTCGGTCATGACTGCTGGGCCATCTGGCTTCACCCTCTCTTCTGCAGACAGCATTCTCCGTAACCCCCCAGCTTTGGGAAACCCAGGCTTTCTTGTTGTGAGTTAAGTGCTAGATGCAGGCACTGTAGCTGCTTCCACCCTCCCAGTGAGTCCTCCGCTATGCCCCAGCTTCCAGGACCAGGCCTTAATATTACGGCTCTTCAGGCTACAAAACTCTGCCTAGCAGAGGTTGCAGTGAGCAGAGATCGTGCCACTGCACTCCAGCCTGGGTGACAGAGCGAGGAAGACTCTATCTCAAAGAAAACAACAACAACAACAACAAAAAAAAAAACTCTTCCCAGTACTTTCACAACACTGGTGCGAGTGTGAGCTTGTGGTCAATCCATTCTGGTCTAAAATCTCCCAAAACCTGTTTCCAACATCTGTAAAACGGGGTTAAAAAAAATGTGCCTGGCTCATCAGCTTACTGTGTGAGGATTACACATGATCATGCACATCCAGCCCTTGGCACAAGCCTGGTACTTAGTAAATATTACCGAACTTCTTCTACTTCTACCTCTACCCTGCCCTTTCCCAACCTCCCCCGGCCCCAGCACCACCTCAGACTCCTCTGCCTGGGGCTGGATGAATCAGCTGCGTGGGGCATTCACTTAACTAATCTGGTCAGGCAACCCAACCAACCCAGAGACTGCTGTTTTCATCTCCTCGTCAGCAAAGTTAGAGGCAAAATGGAATTCATCATACATTGAATCTGAAGACTGAAATTTACCCAGAATGTCAGCTAGCAATGCAGAGACCATAAAAAGCACCCTAGAAATATAACGTAGTTTTGGATTCTGAGAGTCGTCTGCTTTCTGCAGACATCGGAGAGGTTCATAAAAATGAGACTCTTCCTGGGTATGAAACAAGAAGATTTACGTATCCAGAACAAAAGCAAAGTTAAATTTCCTGCTATGCCACACAGGGAGAAGAAAAGTGAATTAACAGTCACAGGATATCTGTCATGTTTTCAAAAATCAAGACCAAGAATGTATTTTACTTCAAACTGGTGTTTTCATCAAAAAACCATTTATAATTTAGGACTTCATTGTTTTTAATTTCTATTCTCATAGCCTACTCACATTCCTTTTGCTTGTCAATTAAGTTTTCTTTTCAACGCTTAACAACTCTAGATGTAGTCCCAACATTTTGTGCTTTTCCTTCTTCAAATTAGACTATTCTCCTACTAAATTTTAGTTTTGTTCTGAAAATAATACTATGCAACAAGCTATGGCAGCTAAAATGAACAACCACAGACAACAAAAAAAGTCACAAAATATTTAACATACTTGGTTGCCTCTCCAAAATCTCTTGAAACTTCTTCCTTTCGTACTCAACTGACTGCTGCATGAGATGAGGCCTGATGCTACTGATAGCAAAGTTGGCCATGTCCACTTTCATTAGGTCCAACACAGAAAAAATTTCTCTGAAAGAAAAGAGGATTTAGAACCAAACACTTGTAAAGTAAACATAGCATTAAAGGAAAAGAGGACCAGAGGCATGGCTCACACCTGTAATCCCAACACTTTGGGAGGCCAAGGTGGGAGGACTGCTTGAGCCCAGGAGTTCCAGACCAGCCTGGGCAGCATAGCAAATGTGCCAACATGATAAGAACTGATGGATCCACATGAAGGGCCTGTGAGTGTTGATTGTACTGCTTTTGTAACTTTTCTGTAGGTTTGGAATTTTTCAAAAGAAAATGTTGAAGGAAATTGATGTATAAAAAATATATCTATGTATCAAAATGGTAAGAGTGATTGTGCCTCTGAGAGGTAAAATTATGAGTAAATGTCTTCTTTTTACTTTTCTGCATTTTACAAAATGTTTTTTGTTTTTTTTTAATCCATGAGTACCAAGACTTCAGGAAGTTTAAATTGAAAATAGTTCTGATCTGGGCACAGTGGCTCACGCCTGTAATCCCAGCACTTTGGAAGGCCAAGGTGGCCAATCACCTGAGGTCAGGAGTTCGAGACCAGCCTGGCCAATGTAGTGAAACACCATCTCTACTAAAAATACAAAACTTAGCTTGGCATGGTGGTGCGTGCCTATAATCCCAGCTACTCAGGAGGCTGAGGCACGAGAATTGCTTGAATCCAGGAGGTGGAGGTTGCAGTGAGCCGAGATCACGCCATTGCACTCCAGCCTGGGTGACAGAGCGAGACTCCGCCTCAAAAACAAAAAAAAAGAAAAAAAAGAAAATGCCTCTGAATTGTAGTCGCACGGAGTATGATTAACATATTTCCATACCTGAAAAGGGGCACTATTTCCTTAATGTCCTTTAGTTTCTTAACTTCCTCATCTCGAGCAGGTGCACACAGTGTTCCCATCATGCCAATAATGAATTCTGCCAGCTTAGAAATGTCTAGGGCCCCATTCTCTGCTTCCTGCTTTATCAGATCCAGATCCAAGACTTCTGTTATCTGGTTTCTCAGTCTAGTATGACCAGGCAGCAAGAAAGATAAGAGAGTCTACAAGAGAACACAGCTACGTTTAATCAAAATTCCTTAGACGTCACTTCTAATTATATGTAATTTATAACTATCCAAATAAGGGCTTATCAATTGCTACGTAATATTGCACATATTTTACTTATTCAACAAACCTACAGAAAAACATGTTTACAAATCATTTACAATAGCTACTTAAGCTTCCATTTAAGCCCTAGGTAGCAATTAAATGGATAGAAGAAAAAACTGTTAATGGTGAAAAAAGAAAAGCATGTTTATTAATGTGAGACTGTGAGCCAACCACAGATGACAATTTCCATGCATACATTTCTTCTTTGACGCTATTGCTAAAGGCGCTGCAAAAACAGTCCTTCTACCTAAAGCTTTCTCTGTCCCAAAGGCTGAGTCACTTTTTGGCCATTATAAATGGAATGTGTCCACACCTATTAAAATTTATAAATAACCTAGATTTTGTGAAATAACTTTATTGTCTTAAATGCCTTCAAGTTATCATGGTTTGCTTAAAACTTTTTTTTAAAAAAGGACATTAAGCCAAAAACACTCTTGATCCACTTCCTGGCAAGTAATTTAACTTCTTGATCCTTCAATTTCTTTAAAGACTTCTGATGGTGACACAAGAAGTTGAATAAACACTCCTAACACCAGAAAAGCATCACAATTCACTCTTTGCCTCACCTCTTTGATTTCTCCTACAAGTTTGATAGCATGGTCATATGCTGGGGGGTCTTCACTTAGCTGCGCACTCAAGCAATCCCAAAATGCTTTATGTACAATCTCCTTTACTCTCTTCTTCAAGCTGGGGCAGTGAAAAAAAAAGGCGGGGCAAAAACCAAAATATTTGAGTTTCAATTCACTTTCAAAAGCACAAATACTATGGGTTTAGGGTAAGATCAATCCCAGTGATTTAGACCAAGGAAAGATTTCCCAGGCATACTTCAACTGATGGCATACTTTATTTTAAGTTAGTGATTTTTTGCAATAAGCATCTCATCGGAAAGAATCGCTCTCAACTAACTGGATAGCCAACATTAATCCAAGAAACAGCATATGACAGTGCCATATAATAAGAATATTGGAAAGTTCAAAGCTGTTAATTTTAGTTCCCTGTTACTAGTAAGTTTCCTAAGATGTTTATAATGAGGTAGTCTAAGATAACAATTTAGGCTGGGCGTTGTGACTTACGCCTGTAATCCCAGCACTTTTGGAGGCCGAGGCAGGCAGATCACCTGAGGTGAGGAGTTCGAGATCAGCCTGGCCAGAGGTTGCAGTGAGCCAAGATAGTGCCACTACACTCCAGCCTGGACAACAGAGCGAGACTCTGCCTCAAAAAAATAAAATAATAATAATAAGATAACAATTCAGTATGTAGTAGGTTGAAGGACTTTATTTCCTAAAAATATCATATTTCCATGTGATACATGGGACAACTGCTTAACTAGGTACCAAACTGCAACAATTTATATATACAACATAACATTTCATTAAAACCAGTATTGGCCAGGTGTGGTGGCTCATGCCTGTAATCCCAGCATTTTGGGAGGCCAAGGCGGGAGGATCACCTGAGGTCAGGAATTCAAGACCAGCCTGGCCAACATGGTGAAATACTATCTCTACTAAAAATACAAAAATTAGCTGGGTATGGTGGCGCATGCTTTATAGTCCCAGCTACTCAGGAGGCTGAGGCAGGGGAATTGCTTGAACCTAGGAGGTGGAGGCTGCAGTGGGCTGAGACTGCACCACTGCACTCCAGCCTGGGCAACTGAGCAAGATTCCATCTCAAAAAATAACAACAATGGCTGGCGCAGTGGCTCACACCTGTAGTCCCAGCACTTTGGGAGGCTGAGGCGGATGGATCACAAGGTCAGGAGTTTGAGACCACCCTGACCAACAAGGTGAAACCCTGTCTCTACTAAAAATACAAAAATTAGCTGGGCATGGTGGTGCATGCCTGTAATCCCAGCTACTCAGGAGACTGAGGCAAGAGAATCGCTTGGACCCGGGAGGCAGAGGTTGCAGTGAGCCAAGATCATGCCACTGCACTCCAGCCTGGGCGACAGAGCCAGACTCCGTCTCAAAAAACAACAACAACAACAACGATAAAAATGTCTTTCTGTCTTGAGCACAAAACAAGCAATTCTTCATTATTCAATGCAAAAAAGTACTATCTTTGCAGATTTAAGAAATCTCTGTGAAGTCATATTTAGAAGCTTCCTATGGGAGACACTTGCCAGCACAGCAGCCACTCCTCCTTTTGTTAACAGAATCCCAGTGTTTTTCAGGGCAACAATATACTCTGCCTGTGACAATAAATCACGACTAATCTAATAAGCCCATCACAGCAGTTCATTCCCTTTTACCCGACTTAAGCTCTCCAGGCTCACTTATAGCAAGGGTAGCATGTGACTAAATTCTGATTAACAAAATATTAGCAGATGTCTGTTTCATGACTCCAGGGGAAAACGTTCCTCTCCAACAAAAGGAGAGCCCTAGTCCTCCCAACCTTTCCGCTCTTGCCGGGAAGGCTGATGTATTATGGGATGCTTGGAGCTGCAGCATTCATCCTGCAACCATGAGGACAGGCTAAGAGACTCTGAGGTACCATCCAGAATCCTGACTTTGGTGAGCTGCTGACAGAAAGGCACTTGCACACATATTTCCTTGATTCTAAAACAAACTTTTCCCCCACCAATATTTTAATCTCTCAGAAACTTGGATCTTTCTTAAAATCAATGGCATTTTAACAATTATAATGGGCAGTGTTTCCTCTTTCTTATGACAGCACATTTTTAAAAGGTGCACCTTACAATCAATAGTTTTTGATTCAATAAAAAAATGGTTAAGTACCAGGCACTAGGGACACAGAGAATAACCCACAGTCTTCACCTTTGCGATGAAACCAACGACTATAGTGCAGTGTGATAGTTTCAAAGAAGTGAATGAAACAAGGCAATGAAAACACAAGATGAGGCAGCTAGATCCTACTGAGTAGGCAGACTTTCACAAAAGATTTTTAGACCTTTTATTTGATTTTTGAAGAATTGGTGTTCCTTGTTTAGGAATATTTTTTAGAAAGAATGTATAAAAGGAAAAATATGTTTGAATATATTGGTATCAACTGAAGGAAACATTTCCCAAACTGGGAAATGGCAGTGTTCTACTAAGCAAGATAATTTAGCAACCACCTTACCTGTTTTCTGGTAATTCAACTGGTTTAATCTGAAAGTCTCCATTTACTACAATTTCATGGGCTAGAGCCATGTTGGTGACACCTCTCGCTGTCTCTAGAAGTTCTTCTACTGTCACAAAGCGAGGAGGACTAGCTGTAAGAGAAACTCACTGTAAGAGATTTGCTTCTCTGGATTCGAATTTCTATTAAAATAAGAAGACAGTGGTTCTGGTACCAGACAATAATTTCAGTTATTGCCTCTATTAAAATGTTCTGGCATTTTCAAACAGCAACAGAATGTTACTTCATATTCATTTTTTACCCTTGTATCCTAAAAGCAGAGATCATTTATTAATACTCAAAACATCTGGTGTTTACTAAGACTGGTCAAAGGAAAATAATTACAGTAAATTGAAACTTAGGAAAACTTAAGTTACAGATGATCATCTGTCCCATAAGCTGAGGGTTTATTTTCTAACCTTTCTGCCTCCTGTCTACCCTAAAAGAAAAAAAAAAAAAAAAAGACACCAGATTTAAGATCTTCTCTTTTGCTCCCATTAGCAGTTTGCTTTTGCACTACCACTAACACTGCCACAAATGAATCTCCCCAAATTAAAATAGCATCAAGGCTAGGCACAGTGGTTCACACCTGTAATGCTAGCACTTTAGGAGGGCGAGGCAAGAGGATCATTTGAGGCCAGGAGTTGCAGACCAGCCTGGGCACCATAGTGAGACCTTGTCTCTATAAAAAAATGTAAAAACTAACTGGGCATGGTGGTACATGCTGGTAGTCCCAGCTACTCAGGAGGTTGAGGCTGGAGGATCGCTTGAACCTGCAGTGAGCTATGATCATGTCACTGCACTCAAGCCTGGGTAACAGAGCAAGACTCTGTCTCAAAAAAAATAAAAATAAAAAGTTGTAAAAAATTAAAATAGCATCAAGTCCTTTAGGGTGCCGATGGTGCTGTTTAAACAATGCTAAAACCACTATCTTGTACAGGATACTGTGACAGAATATGATAGCTCTACAGTGGTCAATGGACAGATCAAAAGATGTGTGACACAAGAATTTTCTAGAATGCTGATCCAGTGAATCAAAAACTTTGAAAAAGAGTCATCTCTGATTTCTCTTTCCCCTGCTCTGTTATCCAAGTCCTGTAGATTTTACTTCTGTATCAACTGCTGCAACAGCCTCAAAATTTGTGTCCATACTTCTCTTTTGATAAAGCTTGAGACTGATCGTTCGGAAAGAAGGTTCTAAACCAAGGAACGAAGGGGAATTCTTATTCTTAAAAGCCTATGATAAGGCCAGGCTCACACTTGTAATCCCAGCACTTTGGGAGATCGAGGCAGGTGGACCACTTGAAGTCAGGAGTTCAAGACCCACCTGGCCAACATGGTGAAACCTCGTCTCTACTAAAAATACAAAAATTAGCAGGGCATGGTGGTGAATGCCTGTAATCCCAGCTCCTTGGGAGGCTGAGGCGAAAGGATTGCTTGAACCTGGGAGGTGGAGGTTGCAGTGAGCGGAGATCACACCATCGCACTCCAGCCTGGGCGACAGAGCAAGATTCTGTCTCAAAAAAAAAAAAAAAGTCTCTGATAGCAATTCTCAAACTTTAGCCTATAATGGAGTCAGATGGAGGACTTGTGAAAACAGATTGCTGGGCCCACCTCTCAGGGTTTCTGATTTAGCAGGTCTGGACCAGGGCCAAAGAATCTGCATTTTTTATTTTTCCATTTTCTTTTTTTTTGAGATAGGGTCTTACTCTGTCACCAACAGGAGTACAGTTGCACAATCATGGCTCACCCCAGCCTCAACCTCTCAGGCTCAAGTCATCTTCCCACCTTAGCCTCCCAAGTAGCCAGGACTACAGGCACATGCCACCACGTCTGGTTATTTTTTCTATATTTTTAAAGACAAGTTACGCCATGTTGCCCAGGCTGGTCTCGAACTCCTGAGCTTAAGTAAGTGATCCACCTGCCTCGGCCTCCCAAAGTGCTGGGATTACAGGCGTAAGCCACAGCAGCCGGCCCAGAATCTGTATTTCTAACAAGTCTCCAGTTGATGCTGATGGCTCCAAACACCACAGTTTGAGAAGTACTGGCCTAGAAGATGAATATATTAATTTTGTGTGATAGTGATAAGATCTGCCCTTAAAATTAGATAAGTAATGTCACTGGTTTGCCCAGGTTTAAAAGATCTTCTTACGTTGGTGAAAAGTTATTTTCCTTCTTTTTTCTTTTGCTCACCAAAAAAAAGAAAAAAAAAAAAAAGGAACCAAATCGAAGAGCTGGTCATATCCTGTCTGGTAAAAATCTTTATTTGGTCACAAGGGGAAGTTGGGAAAACTCAAAATTCTTCCTCACGACATTCTCAGCATTTCCAAAGAATATGAATAAGAATACAGAATAAGTAAATCTGGCTTTGTGGATATTGCTAAAATATAATAAATATCCAAAATCAAAGCCCAATATATTTTTTCAATTAAAAAAATTTTTTTTAACTTTTAAGTTCAGGAGTACATGTGCAGGTTTGTTATACAGGTAATCTCGTGTCACGGGGGCTTGTTGTAGAGATTATTTTGTCGCCCACTTATTAAGTCTAGTACTCATTATTTTTCTTGATCCTCTCCCTCCTCCCACTCTCCAGTAGACCCCAGTGTCTCTTGTTCCCCTCTATGGGAATATCATTAAGATGTCAATTTTCCCCAAATCAATCTATTGGTTAAATGCAATCCCAATCAGAAGAATTTTTGTTGAAACTGACAAACGAATTCTAAAATTTATATGGAAACACAAAAGACCTCGAAATGCCAAAACTATTTTGAAAAAGAAAAATAAAGTTAGAGGACTGACACTGATTTCAAGACTTATTATAAAACTACAACAAGACAGTGTATTTTTAGCATAAGGATATACAGAAATTCAGGGCAGAAAATCCAGAAATAGACTGATATACGCACACATATGTATATATGTGGTCAACAGACAAGGATAGGCCGGGCATGGTGGCTCATGCACTTTGGGAGGCTGAAGCAGGTGGATTGCTTGAGGCCAGGAGTTCAAGACCAGCCTGGATAACACGGCGAAACCCTGTCTCTACCAAAAATCATTTAAGCCCAGGAGACAGAGGTTGCAGTGAGCTGAGATTGTGCCACTGCCCTCTAGTCGGGGCGACACAGCAATACTCTGTCTCGAAAAAAAAAAAAAGCAAGGATAGTTTTTTGGTTTTTTTTTAATCAAATGGTGCTACAACAATTAAGTATCTATATGTAAAAGAATTACTCTATCATGCCTGTAATCCCAGCACTTTGGGAGGCCGAGGTGGGCGGATCACAAGGTCAGGAGATCAAGACCATCCTGGCTAACACGGTGAAACCCCATCTCTACTAAAAATACAAAAAATTAGCCGGGCATGGTGGCGGGCGCCTGTAGTCCCAGCTACTTGGGAGGCTGAGGCAGGAGAATGACATGAACCTGGGAGGCCAAGCTTGCAGAGAGCTGAGATTGCACCACTGCACTCCAGCCTGGGCAACAGAGTGAGACTCCATCTCAAAAAAAAAAAAAAAAAAAAAAATTCATTACTCTAGATCCTTCTCTCACATGATAAACAAAAATGAACCAAAAATGGATTGCAGAGCCGGACATGGTGGCTCATGCCTGTAATCCCAGCCCTTTGGGAGGCCAAGGCGCAAAAATTGCTTGAGGCCAGGAGTTTTGAGAACAGCCTGGGCAACATGGCAAAACCCCATCTCTACAAAAAATACAATTAGCCAGGTGTGGTGGCATGTGCCTGTAGTCTCAGCTACTCAGGAGGCTGAGGCGAGAAGATGGCTTAAGCCCAGGAGGCAGAAGTTGCAGTGAGCCATGATCCTGCCACAGCACTCCAGCATAGGTGAGAAAAAAAAAGAATCACAGATACAAATCTTTGTGATCTTGGATTAGGCAAAGATTTCTTAGATAGGATACAAAAAGCTCAAACTATAAAATAAAAAATGGATAATTTGGATTTTATCAAAATTTAAAATGTACACTCCATGAAAGACTCTATTAAGAAAATAAAAAGTTCTTTTGTTATTTGTTTTTTGAAACAGGGTCTTAT
This sequence comes from Symphalangus syndactylus, assembly GCF_028878055.3. NCBI lineage: Eukaryota > Metazoa > Chordata > Mammalia > Primates > Hylobatidae > Symphalangus > Symphalangus syndactylus. The sequence continues at coordinate 23,255,071 of NC_072428.2, forward strand.
TCTGTTGCCCAAACTGGAGAGTGGTGATCACAGCTCATTGTGGCTTCAACCTCCAAGTAGCCAGGACTATAGGTGCACGCCCAGCTCGGTAGGGATTTGCTGTATATATACATATGTATAAATATATGCTTATTTTAAAATTATTTATGTTACCAGTTATCGGAAAATGAAACTTCCACTGTGGGCACATCAATATCAAGTATCAGGTGTTATTATCAAGCATCAGGTGTTATTAAACTCCACCAAGTTCCCTTAAGGAGAAACTCCTTAAAACTCCAAGTTCCCTTAAGGAGAAACTCAGAGATTATTAGGGCTCCCAAGTTTTTTAACCTTGCTTTTGCAAAAAATTGTGGGGAAAAGAAAGAGAGATCAGACTGTTACTGTGTCTATGTAAAAAGAAGTAGACATAAGAGACTCCATTTTGTTTTGTACTGAGAAAAATTCTTCTGTCTTGAGATGCTGTTAATCTGTAACCCTTGTCCCAACTCTGTGCTCGCAGCAGAAACATGTGCTGTTGACTCAAGGTTTAATGGATTTAGGGCTATGCAGGATGTGCTTGGTTAAGAAAGTGCTTGAAGGCAGTATGCGTGTTAAAAGTCATCATCATTCTCTAATCTCAAGTACCCAGGGACACAATACACTGCGGAAGGCCCTCCCACAGGGGCCTCTGCCTAGGAAAGCCAGGTATTGTCCAAGGTTTCTCCCATGTGATAGCCTGAGATATGGCCTCGTGGGAAGGGAAAGACCTGACCGTCCCCCAGCCGGACACCCGTAAAGGGTCTGTGCTGAGGAGGATTAGTAAAAGAGGAAGGCCTCTTTGAAGTCGAGCTAAGAGGAAGGCATCTGTCTCCTGCTCATCCCTGGACCGCAGAATGTCTCCCTGTAAAACCCGATTGTATGTCCTATTTACTGAGATAGGAGAAAACTGCCTTAGGGCTGGAGGTGAGAGGTGCTGGCGGCAATACTGCTCTTTAATGCACCGAGATGTTTGTATACCTGCACATCAAGGCACAGTACCTTTCCTTAAACTTACTTATGACACAGAGACCTTTGTTCACATGTTTCCTGCTGACCCTCTCCCCACTATTACCCTATTGTCCTGCCACATCCCCCTCTCGGAGATGGTAGAGATAATGATCAATAAATACTGAGGGAACTCATAGTTTGTCTCTGTGTCTTATTTCTTTTCTCAGTCTCTCATCCCACATGACGAGAAACACCCATAGGTTGTGGAGGGGCAGGCCACCCCTTCAAAAATAATCAATGTCTTATCATCTGAAATTTATGAAAATAACAGAAACACATCACATCAAGTCCTCTCGGTGAAATTTTTTTTTTTTTTTTTTTGAGACGGAGTCTTGCTCTGTCACCAGGCCGGAGTGCAGTGGTGCGATCTCAGCTCACTGCAACCTCCGCCTTCCGGGTTCAAGTGATTCTTCTGCCTCAGCCTCCCAGGTAGCTGGGACTACAGGCGCATGCCACCACACCTAGCTAATTTTTGTATTTTTAGTAGAGACGGGGTTTCACCATGTTAGCCAGGCTGGTCTTGAATTCCTGACCTCAGGTGATCCACCTGCCTTGGCCTCCCAAAGTGCTGGGATTACAGGCATGAGCCACCGTGCCTGGCCGGATTTGTTATTTCCCAATAATTTTAGTCATCTGGGTAATAATAGGCACAGTTACTATGCTGCCTAGTCATGAAACACAGTGGCTGCAGCAAATCAGGAAGAAATTTCACTTCCTCTGGACTCTGTTGAGTATGACCTTGAACAAGTCACTTAAATCTTGCAGGGTCAGTGTTTCTCCATATGCAAAAAGAAGAGACTTCAGGGTGTGCTATGAAATATAAGAATCCTCCAAATTTTAAACAAGCACATTCTCAGTGTTTTGGGCATACTTGGAACAAAACAGCTTGCACCAAGTACTAAGAACCTCACCATCAGGAAAAAGAAAATTTTCAGGAACTGTCCAAGTTAGAGACTACTTAAAATCAAACTTATCAATGACAGGTATCTGATCATGAAAGATAAAATCCACAGTTCTAAGATATGATCAGGACATGTTACCGATGTACATATAGAGGAATTATTCACTGCATACAAATTATAGGGTTGTGGGGATTTTGTTTTGTAAGAGTTCTCAAATTTACCAATTTCATAAATGAAAACTTGGTAAGGATTGCATAAAATTGCATAAAGATGCAATTTTGTGGACAACACATCTTCACCTCAATTTGTGAAGAGAAACTGAGTTGTAATAAGACCCATGAAAAATGGTAAGGTCAACTCAGACATGGTGGTGCACACTTGTAGTCTCAGCTACTAGGGAGGCTGAGGTGGGTCAATCACTTGAGCCCAGGAGTTCAAGGCCAGCCTGGGCAACATAGAGCAATCCGGTCTAAAAAAAAAAAAAAAAAAGTAAAGATAATGTAACTTACCCTGGAGTTTATCTTATGTGATACAAAGCTAAAGTTGTTGCTAAATTTTGTTATTTTGTTACAGCATTTGCACACTGATGCCTTGTTAGAGAAACTGAAAACCATATTAGGTTAAACATGACTTTTGAGAGGCTGGCAGACAGAATCCAAAATAAAATGAAGTTCTAATTTAGAATGGTTGTACTCTCTTTCTTTACTAAAGTGTCCTGAGATGTCTACACACTCTGAAGAGATGCTGTTAGTTACATAAGTGGACGAACATTTATGGAGGGCAAGACTGCAACTGTCACCCAAACAGCTACTATAGAATGAGTACAGTAAAGCCAGGGTAAAGGTTACCCATAGTACTTACTATGTTGATGGAAACTACTTGTTAATTTGTCTTCCTCGTCTCTAGCCTACAAGCTCCATGAGGACACAGACAATACGTGTCTGATTCACTGCTGGATCCCTGACATACAGTATGCACTCAACAAATATTTGACTGATTGAATACAGACACACCATAATTCAAAGTCTAGTCATGGGCTTTAGAAATATAAGTTCTCGTGTCCTCTACTCATCTAAAGATGACTGGGATCTACTAATTAAATTCACAAGGACCTGATCCAATAAATGAAGGTCCTAAGTGCGAGATATTAATTAACTGGAATAACAACTGATGTTTGTCATCTGAATATAGCATCTTTTACTGGTCAACTAGGTGATTAAACGTTAGAACAGAGGGCATTTTGTGAGAAGAGCATTAAAGTATAAGTAGTAGAAAATTTTAGAGAAACATTGTTAAGTTACAGTTGACTGATCCTTACTCTGTTTAAAGGATCTCTGTTTAAAGAACAGATTATCTTTTACAATCAAATCACCACCTCAGATCAGTACCAATCAATTTTTTACAAGCCAGCTATTTTTCCTTTTTCAATATTCTGCATCAGTTACATCAGAATTCCACTTTTTTTTTTTTTTCTTGAGATGAAGTTTCGCTCTTGTCACCCAGGCTGGAGTGCAATGGTACAATCTCGGTTCACTGCAACCTCCGCTTCCCAGGTTCAAGTGATTCTCCTGCCTCAGCCTCCCAAGTAGCTGGGATTACAGGCACGCACCACCACCCCTGGCTAATTTTTGTATTTTTAGTAGAAACAGGGTTTTGCCACGTTGGCCAGGCTGGTCTCGAACTCCTGACCTCAGGTGATTCACCTGCCTCAGCCTCCCAAAGTGCTTACAGGCGTGAGCCAATGCACCTGGCCTAGCAACTCCACTCTTAAAGTATTACTCTGTGTTATAATTTAAAACAATAAATGTTCTCTTTCTGCTACTTACGTTTTAATTTGTAGAATTAGAAATGTGATTTTAGAGTTACTTTAAATTCAGTAGCTACAAATTTATAGAGTTTGGGGGAAACATCTGTAAACTGTTAATTCCATATTTTGTAAATCCTTATTTATGCTCTATGTGTTCAATAATGCTTCTTTACCTGATCCTCAAATAATGGGGTCTTAGCTTTATCTTTCGGGTTTATAGCCCCGTACCTACCTAGTACTACAGGAGAAATAGGAAGGCAGCCAAAAGGAATATCTTAGGGCATTGATTTTAAACCTTATTTTGGTACAGACCACTAAGAGAACTTAATGAAAGCTTCCATGACCTTATTCCTAAAAACATGCATATACAAACAAATGTTGATGTACTTTTTTGGTTATTACTAGATCCCCTAAATCTTGATCATAGGTCCCAGGATAAGTATTCTTGCCTTAAGGGCATAACTACACACAATTTCAGATAATGTAGCTTAGTACTGGTTTGACATTAATTTGGAATCATGCCATCAGACTGACATGATGCCAAAGGTGAAGCCATCAACCAAAGAATGGCTGAACCTATAAAAGTTAAAATTGTTTAAAAAAATTAACACCAATCAACCAATTGTTGGGAGAAGCTGAAGCAGGGCTTGCATGTCTGATATAATGTAAAAGAGTCTTGGAACATGTCCGGGGTCCAGGGTCTAAAACCCCTCATGGCCTTGGGAACACCAAGCTCTGTGCTAAAGGGTGGAAGGCTGCCCTGCCGCACCATAATCTAAGCCCAGGGCATAAAACCCCTTGTGGCTTGAATGGAATCCAGGGCTCAGAGCATGGCCTCTGGAATGTGTCTAGACTTGCTGGCTCCTTGCTTCTAGCACTCCTAGGCTCATAGATCTATTGTATCTTAAACTAGAAGAACATGTCTCCCATTATCTCAAGTAGCAGAACATGTTCCATATGCTTCAAAGAAAATGTGAAACTGTCACAACTGTAGATCATGCGCTTGATACACTGCTTTCTTTCAACCCCCACATCCTTACCACCTGCTTCTTTGTTTGATCACCAATAAACAGTGCGGACTTCCAGAGCTCGGGGCCTTTGCAGCCTCCATACTAGCGTTGGCCCCCTGGACCCACTTTATGCACTCTTAAACTTGTCTTTTCTCATTCCTTTGATTCCACCAGACTTCATCACCTCCACATTGGGTCTGGCCATCCCAACAACCAACCAACCAATAAAGAGTGACTGCTAAAGAAGACCTAAACCAAAAGTTCTTCTTTAGCAGAAACTATAGGTTGTAAAGCTATCATGTTAGCCACATACATCTACATTACAGCAATCAATCCTGGCCTCTTTATTTTTTTATTTTTATTTTTTTGAGAGGCTTGTCTTACTCTGTCATCCAGGTTGGAGTGCGGTGACATGATCACGACTCACTGCAGCCTTGGCTTCCCCAGCTCAAGTGATCCTCCTGTCCCCACCTCCCAAGTAGCTGGGACTACAACCATGTGCCAGCATGCTCAGCTAATTTTTTTTTTTTTTTTTTTTTTTTTTTTTTTTTTTTTTTTTTTTTTTTTTTTTTTTTGAGACAGGGTCTCACTTTGTCACCCAGACGGGAGTGCAGTGGCGCGATCTTGGCTCACTGCAGCCTCCACCTCCCAGGCTCAAGCCATCCTCCTGCCTCAGCCCCACAAGTAGCTGGGACTATAGGCATGCGCCACCATGCCTGGCTAATTTTTGTTTTTTGTAGAGATGGGGTCTCATTATGTTGCCCAGGCTGGTCTTGAACTCCTGGACTCAAGTGATCTTCCTGCCTCAGCCTCCCAAAGTGCTGGTATTACAGTATGAGCCACCATGCCTGGCCAATCCTGGCATCTTTAAATGCAATAGACGACATAATATTAGTAGCAAGAGCAGTAACAACAACTAATGTTTACTAAGCATTTATTACCTGTGAAGCACTGTTCTAAGTGCCTTATAGGAATTCATGTAATCTTTACTGCTACCCTAAGAAATATTGTATTTTCCTCATTTTAAAGACAGGAAAACAGAAGCTTTCTAACTACACATATTGGAGACAGGCCTAACAAATGCACGATAGACTGTGCTAGTAACAACATGTTTCCTTGGACACAATTTGACCTAATAGTTGATTTATTAAAATCTATGTGATAATAAATCAGAATAAAATAGGGTCCATTAATGTTTGCTAGAAGAATAGCATGTTGACTAATAAATTGCCTGGGAAGGCCTTTGATCATTTTAGAACAAACACACCCCAAAACCCAAAAATGTCTGTACTTTTTCCAAATATATACAACTACTGATCATCTACAATTTAAAGGGATAACATCAATACCAACATTCTTAGACTATGACATTCCCTCTTAAAAACTTGCATTTTTGGACTCACTTCAAAATGCTTAAGGTACTCTTCATAAAAGACGTGAGTTGAGGCAACCGCTGGGAATGCCTGAAGATATTGCCACCCTTTCATTTAAGAGGCTTGCTCCTTGCCAGGGATCTAAAATGACTTCACCACACACATTTAGCAAATTGAATCCCCTCAAGCTTGTGGGAACTAAGCCCCCAGGCAGAGAATTAGGGTGTGGTGAACTTACTCACATTTTTTTTTAACCTGTACAAGCACAGTCCTGGCTAGAATTAGCCTCAGACTTTTCAAACACTCTTTCAATAAAAGCTGCAATTTGTACTCCACCCTCCTATTTCTCAGAGCACTTCAGAGACTGGAGTGTCACTGAGGCTGGAGAAAGACAGGAACATTCTGGACATTATTCTAAAATGTTAATTTCCCATGCAATTGAAAATCCACAAGTAGCTAGGCTGCCAGCTGAGGAACTGCTATTATTCCTAAATGCTACATTGGCAATGTTATAGTATTAGAACCTAGCTCACGGCCACATGCACAAGGAGGCCTCATAAAACTGTCACCTGAAAACAATGACAATATTGCATCTAACCAAAGTCAAATTTGCTTACAGTGAGGTCTCTGCACTCTTTGCGGGCTGGAGGAGTCTGACTTTATTGCTTTCTGTAAGGCTTCATCAGCACCTTTCACAGCATCTTCGAGGCCTTGCTCAGAATCACTGGATTTTGATTTTCCTGCTTCATTTACATTGGACTTGTCAAGGTTTTCAGACATTCTCAATTAAGTTTATTCACTTTCCTAGGAAAGAAAAAAAACAAAAAAAGAACTAAAAGTATTCTAGCTCTGTCACCAACTAGCAATGTGACTCAGGGCAAATCATTTAATCTCTTTGGGTTTCAGTTTTCTCGTTTGTAGAATAAATGAGCTTGCTAAGATCTTATCCAGCTATAATACTCTACTTCAATGACTACACAGATACTTGTAAAATGTCATTTGTAATTTATCAGATTTCTGGATCTCAAGTAGTAGTTAGTTGAAATATTTTTGTCCTACTCCTGAGTAGCATGTTTCAAGAATACAGGGCCTTAAACTATTAGAAGACACACTCTAAACTGCCTGCTGCTACTATTTATTTCAGTAATTCAATCTTAAACTCTTTACTTTCATTCCTAAGAGCAGATAGGTAAACTCCTTGGAAATAATGCTTTTAATTGGGCTTACAAGTGAATACACTGGGCTAAAGGGTTGATTCCTTGATATTATCATGTGAATAAGATACCCAGAGATGATAGAAACTAGAATTTTTTTTTTCAGACGGAGTTTTGCTCTTGTTGCCCAGGCTGGAGTGCAATGGGGCAATCTCAGCTAACTGCAGCCTCCGCCTGCTAGGTTTAAGCAATTCTCCTGCCTCAGCCTCCCAAGTAGCTGAAATTACAGGTGGGTGCCACCACGCCCAGCTAATTTTTGTTTTGTTTTGTTTTTTTGAGAGAGTTTCGCTCTTTCGTCCAGGCTGGAATGCAGTGGCGCGATCTCAGTTTACCGCAACTTCTGCCTTCCGGTTTCAAGTGATTGTCCTGCCTCAGCCTTCTGAGTAGCTGGGATTATAGGCGTCCACCAACATGCCTGGCTGATTTTTGTATTTTTAGGAGAGATGGGGCTTCACCATGTTGGCCAGGCTGGTTTCGAACTCCAGACCTCGTGATCCGCCTGCCTTGGCCTCCCAAAGTGCTGAGATTATAGGCATGAGCCACCGCGCCCAGCCTAATTTTGTATTTTTAGTAGAGACGGGGTTTCACCATGTTGGTCAGGCTGGTCTTGAACTCCTGACCTCAGGTGATCCACCTGCCTTGGTCTCCCAAAGTGCTGGGATTACAGCCATGAGCCACTGCACCCTACAGAAAATAGAATCTTACGAAGTGTTTAAGAGGAATGTGTGGGGCAAATATTTTTATTACCCTCTTGCCAGTAATTAGGAAAAAGATCGTGAGTAAGAAGCTGAAAACAACCATAATGTATGCAGTTGGGTGGGCTTTTTATTAGTTGCTGATCAGAATAGCAATAACACTTGACACTGTGCTTTGGGCCAGTTAATAAAAGGTCTGCCTCAGCCTCCCAAAGTGCTGGGATTACAGGCATGAGCCACCATGCCCAGCCTAAAACAGGCCTAAAACAAGCAGATCACGAGGTCAAGAGATGGAGACCATCCTGGCTAACACGCTCAAACCCCGTCTCCATTAAAAATAGTAAAAAATTAGCCGGGCATGGTGGCGGCGCTTGTAGTCCCAGATATTCAGGAGGCTGAAGCAGGAGAATGGCGTGAACCCGGGAGGTGGAGCTTGTAGTGAGCCAAGATTGTGCCACTGCACTCCAGCCTGGGCGACAGACCGAGACTCTGTCAAAAAAAAAAGGCCTGTTTTAATTACAGTAAAAGTTTTAGTCAATTCCTCCACTCTCCCTTTTCCTAGGTGTTTCTGGGAGAGAAGCCACAATGTTTCTGCATTTGCTGAAAATAATTAATATTTGTAACATCAGCACTTGAAGATCACAAAACATTTTCATAAACACTAATTAGACTTTCTTACACACATGGAAGGTAATCAAGTGATCAAAAGAAATGTCAACTGATTTAGGGTGTTTGGCAGACTGTGTTCTGCATCTTAGAGAGAGGTAAAGAATCACCTGATAGAATTATGTGAAATTTCAGAGAACTCCATTAAATAGAATGAAGTTACTGGAATTGAAATATTCAGGCCTGTTTTTTTTTTTTTTGAGACAGACTCTTGCACTGTTGCCCAGATTGAAGTGCAGTGGCACCATCTCGGCTCAGCTCACTGCAACCTCTGCCTCCCAGGTTCAAGGGATTATTCTGCCTCAGCCTCCCCAGTAGCTGGGATTACAGGCGCCCGCCACCATGCCTCGCTAATTTTTGTATTTTTAGTAAAGACGGGGTTTCACTATGTTGGCCAGGCTCGTCTCGAACTCCTGACCTCTAGTGATCCGCCCGCCTCAGCCTCCCAAAGTGCTGGGATTATAGGCGTGAGCCACTGCGCCTGGCCCAGGCCTGTATTAATATGAAAGTTGTTTTCATGTATTTCCCCATTCTAAACCCATCTTAGCTTCCAACACCCCACTGGAGACACCCATCTCCACTGTATCCTAAATCCTATTGGGTCAGGAAATGCTCCAAGATCCAAAGGATAACATTACCAGCATATTCTATGAGAAAGGACAAACAAAACGCTTCTAATTTTATCCTCTTCACATGCTGAGAAGGAGCCCAGGAGGGATGAAGTAATTCATTCTGTGCAGTGAGGAGGAAAGGCAGGATTTCTAGGTCTCTAACGCTCAGCTTAGTAAACTAACCCCATCCTTTTGAGTTCAAGTCCTGTCTCTTCCCAGGACACTTCCCGGACCTCACCAGTGATTGCACCTTTCTCAACTCCTGCAGGGCTGGCTAGTCGACATTTGGCATTTGTCACTGCCTTAAATTCAATTCAAAGTGTGCTTATTTAAATAGAAAGATGCAAATACATAGTCTAGAGGGGGAGGCAGACAGGCTTACAAGGAGCCATAATGAAACTTAAGCCTTAGTGGCATTATGAAATTACCCAGGGAATACAGCAGAGGAAGAAACTAACTCTGCCTGGGAGGAGATTGAGAAACCCTTCCCAGAAAAGATGACATTTGAACTGATCTTTAAAAGGAGTAGGATTTCACCTAGTTAAAACACGTCTGGAGGGGGAGAGGAGGTGAAAAGGAGGGCATTTCACTCAGAAGGCAGAAGCCAAGGCACAAGAAAGTGAGAAAAGGAAGTGGCTAGTGACGATGGAAAGATGCGTTGGGGCCAGATGGTAAAAGTGCTAGTTTTTATTTTAAAATTCTCCACCTAGATTTCGAACTTCTTAAGAGCCAGGACCAGTTATATGCCCCACTTATGCTCCATCCGTATATCCCCCAGATAGACACCCACAAGTATCTGTTGATAGAGATGAATCCCTACGTCATCTCTGTGATGTCACTGTATGTGGGAGGGCTGGGCGTTGGTTTCAGACATACCTGGGCCCCAGTTCTGGCTTTTTACTAGCTGTGTAACTTCAGTTTCCTCCTCTGTAAAATACAGCTACCTACCTGCTCGGTTTGGGGGGAGATGAAACGAGGGATTGTGCACGGCAGGCCTTCTACAAATGGTAACTCTAATTAAAGGGCTCTAGGATGTGGCCAGGAACCATTTAATTTGCTTATATCGCGCGCATCCATTCAACCCCCACTGTGTCTAAAAAGAGAGCCGAGGGGAGGAGGATCCTCGCACTTGCCAAGAAGACGGTCATCCGTCGGGGCTGCACGCGGGCCTAGGCTCGACACAAGAGGCTCCCCAGCAGAAAGGGTCTTTCGGCAAAGAAAAAAAAAACGGGGCTCTGTCCCCCGGCGCCGGGAATCCCCTCCTCTGGCACTGAGCTCCACTCGCGCCCGGCGTCCGGATTCCGTTGTAAACAGCTGTTCAGGCCAGCGAGGGAGTGGCAGGGCCGGGAGTAGGGGAGGACGCGAGCGCGCCAAGAGGGCAGCCTCGAGGGGTGAGCTCCACCCGCCCGCGGACCCCGCCTCTTCCTCGCCGGCCCCCGACATCCCGGGATGGGATCTGACGGGAAGAGGCGAAGAGATGCCTGCGACTTGGACCGCGCGCCTCCCGGGCGGGCCCCGCCAGCCTCCGCCCCAGCTCCCGCTCTCACCTGCCACGGAGTCGGCGTTCTCCCTCCTGCCGCTCCCGCCGCGAATCAGGCGCGGGCTGGCGCCGCGGCGGAAGCCGCAGGGATGTGCGGCAGGCTGGGGCGGTTCAGCCTCTGCCCCTCCGAGGCCGCATTCCTCGCCACGCGGCGGGCGGTCCTCCCAGCCCGACTCGGGTGGGCAGCGGTCAGAGCGGCCGCTTCTCAGCATCAGGAAGGAGGAGACTGCTCTTGGCCGGGAGGCGCCAGCCCAATGTAGGGCAGCGCCATGTCTTCGTACGGAAAGGCGGGCGGGTCTTTCCCCTGCTTGCCGAAGGGATTCAGTAAGCGGTGGCTCGCAGCTGGGCGGCGCAGTGTTTCCTCAGGGAGAGGTGGAAAGCGTGGCCGATGACCGTTCAGGGGGCTCCGTGAGCAGTGGCTCCCAGCCAAGAGTCGCCCGCCCCACGCAGTGAGGCGCCATGTTTCCGTACGGAAACGCGAGAGGCGCGGCCGAGTCCCCGCCGAAGAGTCTCAGCTGGCGGTGGCTCGAAGCTGGGGATGGCCCGCCCCTAAGGCGCCATGTTTCCATACGGAAAGGCGGACGGCGCCGCCACATCCCAGCCGCTGTGGGGGTTGACGCGAGGAGAAAGGGAGGAGGAGAAGGCGCGGGGTCAGTCAAAAGAAGGAGTAAGAAGCAACCACATCGGAAACCTTCCCCGCCCGTTCTTTGAAATTTAATTTTGCCATCCTCTTTGTAGCTACACAAAATTTATTCCCCTTCTCTCATTTTCTCAGCTTTAAAAAAAGTCCGGGCGCAGCGGCTCACGCCTGTGATCCCAGCACTTTGAGAGGCCGAGGCGGGCGGATCACGAGGTCAAGAGATCGAGACCATCCTGGCCAACATGGTGAAACCCCCTCTTTACTAAAAATACGAAAATTAGCTGGGCGTGGTGGTGCGCGCCTGTAGTCCCAGCTACTCGGGAGGCTGAGGCAGGAGAATCGCTTGAATCTGAGAGGCGGAGGTTGCAGTGAGCCGAGATCACACCACTGCACTCTGGCCTGGAGACAGACCGAGACTCCGTCTCAAAAAAAAAAAAAAAAAACAACTACAACAAAGCAGATGGGGGTGACATTGGTGCTTTCAAACACTGCTTCTAAATAGATAACATGTGGGTAGTTATTGCTAACATATTGAAGGACGAGTGCAATACCAGACCCTCAAACCATTTACTAACTTGCACATTAGAGTCTTTGCTTTAAAAAAGAAAAAGACAAAAACAGAAGTTCTCTGGTGAAGATTCACTTTTTGGAGGAAAAAAACACCAAAAACCCTTAAGATACTCAACTAAATGGAACTGTTAAGATCTACAAAGAATGTCCGGGCGTGGTGGCTCACGCCTGTAATCTCAGCACTTTGGGAGGTCGAGGTGGGTGGATCACAAGGTCAGGAGTTCGAGACCAGCCTGGCCAATATGGTGAAACCTCGTCTCTACTAAAAATACAAAAAAATTAGTCGGCCATGGTGGCACATGCCTGTAATCCCAGCTACTTGGCAGGCTGAGGCAGGAGAATTGCTTGAATCTGGGAAGCAGAGGTTGCAGTGAGCCGAGATCGCACCACTGCACTCCAGCCTGGGTGACAGAGCGAGATTCCATCTAAAAAAAAAAAAAAAAAATCTACAAAGAAAACATGCAGTTCTTCTGAGTCTAAACTCATACCATAAAGTCTCTAGTGTTTTTCAGCCCTGATTACAACTTGGAATCTCAGGGGCAGGGGTTGGAAAACTATTATCCAAAACTCTGGGGGGTGATGCCAGACAAGTTTTAAAAGCTCTCTGGGGAAGCATGCTAGAACCACCTCCCTTACTTTCCTTAAAAGATTAATATGGCTGGGCGCAATGGCTCACGCCTGTAATCCTAGCACTTTGGGAGGTTGAGGCGGGTGGATCACCTGAGGTCAGGGGTTCAAGACCAGCCTGGCCAACATGGCAAAACCCCGTCTCTACTAAAAATACAAAAATTAGCTGGGCATGGTGGCAGGCACCTGTAATCCCAGTTACTGGAGAGGCTGAGGCAGGAGAATCCCTTGAACCCAGGAGGCAGAGGTTGCAGTGAGCAAAGATTGCACCCCTGCACTCCAGCCTGGGAGACAGAGCGAGACTACATCTCAAAAAAAAAAAAAAAAAAGGTTAATATAACCAATTTTCACTTGGTTAGGAGCAAGTGAATGAATATACTCAAGTTTCACCTGGAGAGGATACTGCAACAATACCAAAATCACTGATTCACTGATTTAATTTGGGATATTTCACTTGTAATCTTTTAATGTTTTGTACTGTTTCAATATTCAAAAAATATATATAGACACATTCCATTTTGATCTTTGGCTGCAAGGACTGGAAATTCAAATTACATTCAGGTAAAGGGAGTTCACTACAAGGACATAGGACTTGGAGGGAGAAAGGTGGCAGCCACTCTAGAGGTTGGCTACTGCTCGTGGACACACAGGATCCCTCTTGTCACATCTCTGCTTGCTGTAGTCCATTCCACTCTTTATGCTACAGGCTGGTTTCTGTACTTTCTTAGTTGATGCTCCTCATAATTTAAATTTACCTATATAGAATTTGATTGGCCAAACTGATTTTTGAGCAAAGTTAGTCTCATTAGCCTCCAGGGAAGCTGCCCTTGGGTCAGGTGCTCAACCTTGGTCTACTCTGCTAGGATGATGGCAAGACTTACAGTCAACTAGGCATTAGGTGTCTATGTGGGAATGGGTCCCCAAGAAGGCATCATGGGTGAATGAATGAGAGCACACAGCAAAAGATAATCAACAGTTCTAGTGACTGAGGAGAGTTGCCCAAGGCTTTCAAGGTAGCACTGGACCTGTAGTTTAAAACCTTGACAATGGTTGCAGTAAATATGATCGATTTTTCTTTTTATTTTATCCTCCTTATAAGGTCTAAGGTAAATTGGTTTTACTAGTATATTTTCCCTGAAATTATCACTCTACTAGAATGTTGCTTCTTCTAGAAGCATGAATGTAACTAAGCAGTTCTGCCTTCCCCTGAAGGTTAGTTGTGGTTGTCAAATAAATATGCTATTCAATTATGTGCAAAATAAAGGTTGCAAATCAGTACACAGTTGCTCTGTCCACCATGCCGATCTTACCACAGTTCCAGTAGCTTGTTTCTGAAAACTTCCTCTCACATTTAAATCATAAACTTACCTTCTCTTTCCCCTCACTGTAAAGAGAGCTGCCTTGCCTTTTTTTTTTTTTTTTTTTTGAGAGGGAGTCTTGCTCTGTCTCCCAGGCTGGAGTGCAATGGCACCATCTCGGCTCACTGCAACCTCCGCCTCCTAGGTTCAAGCGATTCTCCTGCCTCAGTGTCCCGAGTAGCTGGGATTACAGGCACCCACTACCACGCCCAGCTAATTTTTGTATTTTTGGTAGAGATGGGTTTTCACCATGTTAGTCAGGCTGGTCTCAAACTCCTGACCTCAGAGGATCCACCTGCCTCGGCCTCTGAAAGTGCTGGGATTACAGGCATGAGCCACCACGTCCAGCCCTTCCCTTCTTACCTATCCAAAGAAACTGAGTTATTCCCTGAGTTATTAGAACTGGTATCATAGGTATTTTATAGATATTAGTCCTCAACCTTTATCCACTTAGACTAGCCACTATCAGTTATACCTAAGGAGGGAAAAAACATTACTGACATGCTAACATATTGGTGCATCATTTGTTTTCCTCACCTCTCACTAAAAGTCAGTTAAAAGACAAAATTCAGTATTTAATCTTTTGGCTTTATTATTTTAAGGATGAACAACTTCAAACTGTATTATATTGCTTGTCTATTTATCAAATACAGTTGACCCTTGAACAATGTGGGGGTTATGGGCATCAATCCCCCTGCACAATCAAAATTCTACATATAAGTTTTGACTCCTCTAAAACTTATTAGCCTACTGTTGGCCAGAAGTCTTACCAATAACAGTCAATTAACACACATTTCGTATGTTACATTATATATATATATATATATAATTTTTTTTTTTTTTTTTTTTTTTTTTTTTTTTTTTTTGAGACAGGGTCTCGCTCTTTCACCCAGGCTGAAGTGCATAATCATGGTTCAATGAAGTGCATAATCATGGTTCAATGCAGTCTCAACTTCCCAGGCTCAAATGGATCCTCCCACCTCAACCTCCCAAGGAGCTGTACCACAGGTGCATGCTACTATGCCTAGCTAATTTCTTTTTTTGGGTGGGGTGTTAGAGACAGGGTCT
This sequence comes from Symphalangus syndactylus, assembly GCF_028878055.3. Classification (NCBI taxonomy): domain Eukaryota; kingdom Metazoa; phylum Chordata; class Mammalia; order Primates; family Hylobatidae; genus Symphalangus; species Symphalangus syndactylus. The sequence continues at coordinate 23,270,178 of NC_072428.2, forward strand.
CTCTACATTGCCCAGGCTGGTCTCAAGCAATCCTCTCGGCTTCCCAAAGTACTGGGATTACCGTCATGAGCCACCGCGTCTGCTCTAAATACTGTAGTCCTACCATAAAGTAAGCTAGAGAAAAGAAAATGTTATTAAGAAAGTCACAAGGAAGAGAATATATACTGTTCAAAGTGAAAGTGGATCATCCTAAAGGTCTTCATCCATGTCATCTTCACATTGAATAGGTAGAGGAGGAGGAAGGCTGGTCTTGCTGTCTCAGGGATCACAGAGGTGGAGGAGGTGAAAGGGGAGGCAGGAGAGGCAGGTACATTTTATATAACTTTTGTTTTTAAAAATCCAAGTATAAGTGGATCTGCACAGTTCAAACTTGTGGTGTTTAAAGGTCACCTGTGTATCTTCACAGTGCACTCATTCCAAATAATGATTAACTTGGTTAAAAAGGTATTAAAAACTTTAGCTCTAATGCCAAATTTACAAGAACTATAGGATACAAAAGAACATGATAAAGGACAGCCCAGACTTGTCATCAGAAAAATTCAGACTGAGGAAAACTCAAGAACAACTGACCAAGTTTATTTAACAATAGAGACAGACACACAGACAGACAAAAAGAGAGGGGAAGGGTAGAAGGAGAAAGGAGTACTTATAACGTATATTTTTATTTATTTTTTATTTTTCAGACAGAGTCTTGCTCTGTCACCAGGCTGGAGTACAGTGGTGCGATCTCGGCTCACTGCAACCTCTGTCTCCTGGGTTCAAGGGATTCTCCTGCCTCAGCCTCCTGAGTAGCTGAGACTACAGGCGCGTGGCCCCACACCCAACTAATTTTTGTATTTTTAGTAGAGACGGGGTTTCACCATGTTGGCCAAGATGGTCTCAATCTCTTGACCTCGTGATCCGCCCATCTCAGCCTCCCAAAGTGCGGGGATTACAGGCATGAGCTGAACTTACATTCTTTTTTTTTTTTTTGAGATGGAGTCTCACTCTGTCGCCCAGGCTGGAGTGCAGTGGTGCATCTCAGCTCACTGCAAGCTCCGCCTCCCGGGTTCACGCCATGCTCCTGCCTCAGCCTCCCGAGTAGCTGGGACTACAGGTGCCTGCCACCATGCCCAGCTAATTTTTTTGTATTTTTTTTAGTAAAGACGGGGTTTCACCATGTTAGCCAGGATGGTCTCGATCTCCTGAACTCATGATCCACCCGCCTCGGCCTCCCAAAGTGCTGGGATTACAGAACTTACAGATTTTTAAAGAGAGACTTCAACACATTAACTAATTGTGATTTATGGACATTATTTGAATCTCCATTTGAATAAACTGTCAAAATCATTTGAGATCATCATAAGATTTCAACACTAACTGCAAACCTGATATTAAGGAGTTGTAGGTTTATGTGAATGACAATGGTATCATGGTTGTTTTTTTAATGTCCTTTTTGTCATACACACCGACATTTTATACAGGAAATGATATGATATCTGAAATTTGCTGGGATGAGTGAGGAGTGAGGGAGGGTATAGATTAAACAAGATTGGCCATGAGTTGGCAGTTGGCAGTATTAATGTCTACAAGCAAAAGTTCATTACTCTACTGTCTCCACTTTTATGTATGTTTGAAATTTTCCACAATAAGCTTGAAAAATTTTGTTTTCGGAAACATGAGGACAGTCTGATTTCTGATTTGTCTACAACTTAAGGTAATTAGCAAATTCTTTTTATCATAACCTAAGTTTCTATCTTGCATCTTTAAGGAGTACCTTTCAAAACACAAACCGCACTCCTATTAACATGTAATTATCGTTTTCTTTACTGTTTAATGCTTTCTTATATAAATACTGCAATGTCATATCATCTAAATCTCTATTATGTTCTATAAAGCATTGAGCACAGTAATTATAAATCAACTCACTTAAGTACTTAACAGCAATATGCCATATGAATAATAGCTTCTGACACATGAAGTTATACAAAAAAATTTTTATTAAGTACAGTTTCAAATTTAGAGCTTCCACACTTACAAATGTGATTGGATATTTAGGATACATAATTTATTCTTAAAATACACAACTTATATACAGATATTAAAAACTCAGTCTCCAAAGTGCTCAATAAAGATGTCTGGGTGACACTTATAGAATTGACCTAGCAATTTTTTCTTCTCTTTGGCAGAAAGTTTTGAATCCTCATCAATAGTTTTTAGTAAATTCAACAGCTCATCTTTGGTTGTCTTCTCTGTATTGTTGGAATAGTCACGTTGATCAATTCTCTGGCAATAAATATATCCTTAAAGTTTAAAAGTAAAAAGTTCAGTTAATGACTCAATTTCTCATATTTAACCAGAAAAATCAACAATATTCTTGTCTTTGTTTTTCTTTCCCATTTTGTAATATGCACTGAAGAGGGTAAGCACTGCTGACCTTCTAACCCTTGTAAAGTTGCTTAGTATGAATAACTCTGAGGAGAATGTTTTAAATTTGGTTGAAATTAAAGTCCAACTACTTATAGCAAAACATTTTCAAAAAACACCTGAAATTTGTTTTTGGAAGATCATGAAAATAATATTTCTCAGATTACCTGCATCTCTATTTGGATCTCTTCCGTTCTGTATGGCCATAAGCTTAACACTTACAATTTTATGTAGAGTTCCAGGAATCTTAAGAAAAAGAAGGGACATGGGACATTATTCAAATGCATTTTCATCTAGTGATCTATTACATAAGCTCAATTTAACTACTTTCACAATTTTACCTTAAAAACATCTTTCTGATGATCCATTAAAAAGAGTACCAGAAGATCTGTTTTGCCTTTGGATAAATTTTTATTGTCAACAACAGCTTTTGAGAATATCCTTTTCACAACCATTCGGTTGTCACTCTATAAAAATAAAACAAATATATCCAATAGTATATACTTAAGAGACAAGTTTAATATAAAAGGGAATATTAAATATTAATAGCTTTTATACATTTCAGCATACTTGATGCTGAAGATGGAATAATCTAATATTTAACCTATAAGTATTAAGGATATTAAATACAACTAACAGTTAAATAAAAGACTTACTTCTTTCTGTAATTTAAACTCAGAAGGATTTGCTGCAACAGCCATGAAATACAGTAGTCTTCTAAATTCTTCTCTATTTTGGAAATCTAAAAGCTTTAGAAGGAGCTGGGTAGCTTCTAAAGCTATTTCCGTCTTCCCATTCACTTCAGCCAAAAGAAAAAAACTGCTTTTAATTGACCAAATATGACTCTATTAAAGGGAACAAAACTCAAGTTACAGTTTGAGTTAAAAAGTGCACTTATTCAAAATTATTTCCAAAAGCAAAAACAAGACTAGGAATTGACAATGAATGGTGAATACCATAAAGGCAGCTTGTTCTCAAATTGGCAACTAACACCCTAAGTCCCTGTCATATAATATCTTCGGGCATTAAATCTAACTCTTAGCTTTGTGGATAAAATCCCATTCTGTTTTTCATTAATTCAGTACATTTGGCAGTATACCATGTGTACAATATTCATGTATCCAACTCTCCTTGAGAAAAATAGAAGAAATTTTCTGAAACCTCCAATTTGTTTCCAACAAATTATGTGGCTCATTGGTAGAGAGACAAAGCAGAGAGTATGCCATTTTGAAGAGACTGAGCAGGGAGTAATGGTGGTGCTGATAACTCTTCTAAAAAAAGAGAATTGCTGCTTTATGCTTAAGCTTCTGGTGAATGAGAGCAGCATTATGCTCCTGGGTAACCAGAAGTTTCTGCTTAACTTTAGAGCTTGTTAAAGCCTCTTTCCAAATGACCCCTAGAAGTTTTTGAACAAACACTTTCCATGAATTAATCCAGATCGACTCCCAGCTTGTAGTAGTAATATTTTGGTTCAGTTTGAGAACTAACTTTTTCTTGTTTCCTCCAAAAGATAAATGCTAGTATCCAATTAGATCTTATTTACCTAAGAGTTCTGCAATTCCATTATGAACGTCAGATAAGTGATTTAACAGAGGTTCCCTACTACTGTAATATCTGCCAATGGCATCAAACAGAAGTTCTTTCACTAAGTCTGTTCGGTCTGGTTGCTCAGGAAAGCTTCTGCTTATTTCCACCACCATCTGGTCTGGAAGGTATTCTAAACAGTCAATTGCTGCAGAGAGCCACTCATCTTCCCTATAGGGGAGAGGGGAAGATTATTTAAAAGGCAAGGGAAGATTATTTAAAAGGCAAAGAATAACAAATATATACATGGTACCTAATTCAGTAGCTATTTCATGCCATCAGGATAAATTTCTACATGAGCTTAAAAGATATGTGTAGTTCTTTTTAATATATAGCTAGATCACGTATTACATTTACAAATTCAGCTTAATATTTTCCCTTTATTTTTTCCTTTTTCACGAAAACAAACTCTCCACCACAATACAGAGGTGAAAAGAGCATACAAATTCAAACTCTACTCTTGCTCTTCACATTTACGATGGAGACCCAGAAACTCCAAGTTACTTGCTCAGGCCTCAGGCAGGACTAGATCCCAGATCTGAGTTCTGGGCCAGTATTTCTCCAACACAATGTTGCTTACTTCAGAGCTCTGTCTGTGATCTATTAGCTCTCCCTTTAGCTAGGACAGAATAGAGGAAGAAACGTTTCAAAATAATTACACATCAGGCCTGGCCGGTGGCTCACGTCTGTAATCCCAGCACTTTGGGAGGCTGAGGTAGGTGGATCACATGAGGTCAGGAGTTTGAGACCAGCCTGGCCAACATGGTGAAATCCCATCTCTACAAAAAATGCAAAAATTAGCTGGGTGTGGTGATGTGCCCCTGTAATCCAAGATACTTGGGAGGCTGAGGTGGGAGAATTGCTTGAACCCAGGAGGCAGAGGCTGCAGTGAGCCGAGATTGCACCACTGCACTCCAGCCTGGGCAACAGAGTGAGACCTCATCTCAAAAAACAAACCAACAAAATAACTAAATATCAATTATCATCTACAGTAAAATCCTGCTGGGTAACTTCAGAAAAATGTTACATTTCAAGAAATAAAGTAGCAAACTTTTAATATTCCATTTTTTATATCTATCTATCTATCTATCTATCTATCGTTAAAAAGCAATCAATCATGTCCTCTACTGCCATACTGCCATGGACTCAGGACAACTAATTCAGCCAGGTGAGGTATCTCAGGCAGGTCATTTCACCTCTCTTGACATCAGCTTCAACTTTATATGATAAGATGATCTTTAAGGTCACTTCTAGCACAAATTCTGATTTTGTATATAAAAAGTACTAATTACAAGACTGGGTGCAGTGGCTTACGCCTGTAATCCCAGCACTTTGGGAGGCCAAGGTGGGCAGATCACAAGGTCGGGGGTTCAAGACCACCCTGGCCAATATGGTGAAACCCCATCTCTACTAAAAATACAAAAATCAGCCAGGCATGGTGGCACATGCCTGTAGTTTCAGCTACTTGGGAGGCTGAGGCAGAAGAATCGCTTGAACCTGGGAGGCAGAGGTTGCAGGGAGCTGAGATCATGCCACTGCACTCCAGCCTGGGCAACAGAGAGACTCTGTCTCAAAAAAAAATTTTATTAATTACACAATGTTTCACATGTTCCTTTAGGTTATAGAAATGTGTTATATCTGCAGAATTCAGTAACACATATGTTGGGATTAACTTTTTCATATAACGCTTTAAGCTGCCTTTGGCATTCAACTGTTTATAGTATTAATAGTTCTTTGGAACGTAGAATTAGTGAAGTACTGAAAATGTAATTGTATTCCTTTCAAACATTTTCATCCCCTTAACTAGACTGGAACACTATCTGCTACGGCAAAATAATAAAAAATTAAGCTAGAAAAATCTGATAACTTATTTTAACCGTCAATAATTTTTATAGAAGAGCCTCAAAGTTATGAGTAATGCAGAACTCTTCCTTAAGGAAAAAAAAATCTTAATTCCCTCAGCACCTAAAGTTAAGCCTTCAAACCTTAGGATTTATATTCAAGAGAGTAGTAACTGGAATGAGAGAGTTACTTTCATTGTATTTTTTTTTTTTTTTTTGAGACAGAGTCTCACTCTGTCACCTAGGCTGGAATGCAGCGGCATGATCTCAGCTCACTGCAACCTCCGCCTCCCAAGTTCAAGTGATTTTCCTGCCTCAGCCTCCCAAGTAGCTGGGATTATGTGCCACCATGCCTGGCTAATTTTTGTATTTTTAGTAGAGTCGGGGTTTTACCATGTTGGCCAGGCTGGCCTCGAACTCCTGACCTCAAGTGATCCGCCCACCTCGGCCTCCCAAAGTGCTGGGATTACAGGCATGGGCCACCGCACCCGGCCTTATTGTATTTCTTTAATACAACTAGTTAAGTAAATACATATGTAACAGGTATTCTAGGTATGTAATCAAAGGATCTCAATAATCTGTCAAATCTGTTTCTATTCTTCCAGGTCCCTTTGAGGAAATCTTGAGAGTCCAGACAGCTCTACATTTTAACAAAGATAAGAAGCTAAAGCATAATTTTTTTTTTCACTTAATGTGCAAGTTACATGTGAAACAAAAATGAGTATGAAAAATGAAACAAATCTTTTTCTAATTTTGACTAATGTAATTTTGTTCTTCACATTCTCAAATACTGATAACAACTAACAATGCATATCTGATCCTATAGAAAAAAGAATAGAACAGATTACCTTAAAACCATTATCTCAATCTACCTACAAACACACTCAAATTATTATGTTTTTCCACATACTGAGAGTCACTATAAGCCTTGAGAATCCCTCGATCCAGATAGTTACTGCTGTTGACCATGGTGGACTGCCTCTTAGGTTGAGGAACTTTAGGTACAGCCTCTTGCTGTTTCAGTAAGGAGTCAAGAAGTGGAAGGTCTACAAGTTGTAGTAGACGCCCAATTGTTTCTTCTTGCCACACTTCATTAATAACTACACAGGAAAAATGACAAGGTGAAAAGTAACAATTAATAGTTACTATATGCTCACCATAATATTTTTCTAAGCAGGTCTAAGCTAGTAAATTTGTGGCCAAAAAGAAAGAAAAAGTCAACCTTATGAAGTGCTTTCTTATAACAAAGTAAAACAATCCAAGATTTGTTTAGAGTGTAGGAGAATAGGCTTTGGACAACAGGAATTCTTTTCATTCTTTGTACTGTAAAAAGCAATCTGTCAGAGATAAGAGATCAAGTCATGTAACATGTTAATAAGGACTCTGGAAGAAAGAATGATTCATTCAAGCTAAAAACTTGTTTGAAACTATTGGCTGCAGATTATTCCACTCAGCGTTTCCACAACTGGAATGGGGGAAAGTGTGGAAATTAAAGTCATTAACTATATTCCATTGCCACAGACAAGGAAGAACCGAAGAATTCTGTTAATGTTTTAATGTAATTTTCAAATTTTATTTGACCTAATAAAATCTTAGGAAAAGAAATATCTGAGAGTATATTGTCAATACAAATCTGCATGCAAAACATCTCAGATCTGAACCTTTGCCAGCTGATCGGACAAAAGTTAGTGTTCAAGAGTTCTAACACTGATCTATTTGTTAAAGATAATAGACTTCTGTTAAAATTGAACATAAACAGCTTTAATACATAGTGCACTCTTTCTCTGTACTTTGAATATTTAAAATCTAATAAAGATTAAGATTTAAAAATTTTAAATAACTTTGAAGTTAGTCTTCTACTTCTTACTTTGCTTCATCCTTAGCTTACCTTGCGGAGACAAGGTTGCAGAGATATTTACATGAGGGGAGTTGGCAGGCTTTAAACTCAGATTTTCCCACAGGTCCTCTAAACTGGCTGATTTGATATCGGATGACTTAAATAATGCATCTGCATACCTAAAATGAATTTATTTCAGAAATGAACATTTACTAAGCCCACAGAAATATTTTAGTATTTGAGAACTAAGAGTTTTCTACAGAGTTATGCATTTCAGAGCAAAAACACAACAAATCCAAATTCTAAGAGTAGAATAAATTATAAAAACACCCACCTTCTTTCTCAAGCATAAACATATTCTGTTCTCCTTTGAACATTTTCTTAGATTTAACTAATTCAATGACTAAAATCTTAGTCACCAGTTTAAAAATGCGATCAAACATAACTGGACTTCATTACGTGTACTGGGTTTATCAGTTATCTCTTTGTGGGGCATTCTTTGGTGGACAGTACTTACCGTTTTCTAAATACAGATCTACAGCCCTTTACCTGCAATTCTGAAACCCAAAAAGCTTTGAAAATCAAAGGTTGATTGAGAGCTCATATCATGACAAAACCTGTCCCGAGACTATGATAACTTTAATTTATCCTGGTAGTATATTCTTTTGTTTACCACAGAAATATCATTATGCTCATTGATTACCAGATGCTGTCCCAGATGCCTCCAGGGATGTTGAACCACATATATATACAAGATAACTTTTATAAATGCTCCAAAGTTCCAAATTCCTAAATGCATCCGGTCCCAAGGATTTCAGATAAAGTGTGTGGACCTGCATCTGAAAGTTCTGACTGTGCCTTACTTTATCCTCATATTTCCTTTCTACACAAAGAGGTAAATTTTATCATGTTTTAGTTTGGGTTAAAACATGTAAAAATGGGCCAGGCGCAGTGGCTTATGCTTCTAATTCCAACACTTTAGGAGGCCAAGACGGGAGGATCACTTGAGCCCAGGAGTTTCAGACTAGCCTCGTCTCGAACCATAATGGGATTCTGTCTCCACAGAAAAAAAAAAGAAAAGAAAAAAAATTAGCCGGGCATGGTGGTGCATGCCTGTAGTCCCAGCTACTGGGAGGCTAGGGTGGGAGGATCACTTGAGCCCAAAAGGCAGACAATGCAGTGAGCTGAGATCACACCACTGCACTCCAGTCTGGGTGAGAGAGTAAGACCCTGCCTCAAAAAAATACACACAGACAAAAATGAATACACCAAAACTCTGACTTTAGGTCAGATCTGAATTATAAGAGCTTCAATTATACCTCTGTCACCACTGCAGTTTAGCTGAGGGTAACAAAGGGGAAAAGGTAAAGTTGGTTTACTTCATGACAAATAGCTGTAAGTTCATTATGCATTATCACCCACATCCATTTCAATCACTGGATTCCACAATTCTGTCTCCCCAGTTTCCCTTTAAATAATTCCTTCTTCTCTCCCACCGCAATCTGGGTTTCTCTCTGCCTGCCTTCACTATGTTCTCATACCAAGCGGTATGAGAACACTTTTTACACTGTAACTATAACCTGAAGCAGGAAAATCAGTGTGTTGACTGCTTCTGCTAAATATGTGACTAGGAGATACCCAATAAAGTTAACAAAATTTATGGCACTTTATCAAATTTACCCACAGACCCATATTTTAGCTACATTTACTGCTAAAAATGTAATATAAAGCCAGTAGGCATCTCATAAAAAGGTAGACAAAATCCTGCCAATATTCCTGTGATAATCTAACATTATATACCAACCTGGAAGATGAATATAGTTTGTTCTCTTTGCCTAACTGACTGTCTTGGTTAGGTATTGTGGTGAATCTATAAAGGCTGCAACTACTATCTTCAAATGTAGGTTTTTTGTCTTTTCCAAAGACTTTGGTTGGAACCGCTTCAAATACTTTGTAGTCCATAAGTGCTTGACACACTCTCACCACTTTGGCCCGAGGAATATCTACATCACCAAAATACTTATTCTGAATTAGGTGAGAAAAAATGACATCCACAGCTTCTGAACCAACAAAGCAGTCATTATGTCGTTTTAAACGGTGCCTTCGTTTTTTCACTTCCACTTGTGTTTGAAGAGTGTTTATGATGCTGCTCCACACATACGTGGCTCCAAATGGCTTCTGAGCTACACTGAAACCTAGAAGGAGAAAAATCATAGAGAAACTGGGATTTAGCACCTTGTTCATTTGTAATAAGGTCTAAGCAATCCTTAGGCAAAAATGTAGTAATTTCCAAAGTCATTGATAAGGAGCAATTATGAGGGTAGCTTATTGAAATACTGTTTTAATAGCAACTCATTAAAAAATTTGGTACTTATTATATGCCAAACACTGTTCTATATGCTAAGATGCAACAGTAAGCAAAATAAGTTCCCTGTTCTCAGGAACTTAAGACTTTGTAGGAAGATAAAGACAATCCATACACATTAGATCAGTGCTGAGAAGAAAAATAAAGCTGGATAAGAATGCTACTTTAAATGGGACGTCAGGATAGACCTGTGTGATAAGGTTATACCTGAGCAGAAACTCAAGTAAAACCAAGAAGCAAGAAGCAAGCTGTGCAGACATCTGGGGAAAGAGCAAATGCCCTGAGGTGGGAGTGTGCTCTGGTAGGATAGGAGGGAGGTCCGCACAGCCAGAGTGGTGTGGGGAGGGAGAGAAGAACAGGAAGTCAGATCAAGGAGGGAGAGGGGCTGGAGTTTGAGACTGGGAGTTAGGAGGACACATCAAGTAGGACCTTGTGGCAGTTACCAGTTACATACAAGAATTCTATTATATGTCTTGTGTAAATTATCTAATCTTCAATAGCAACCTATGAGGTACGTATCATTTCCATTTGAGAGATGGAAAACAGAGTCACGGAGGTTACATGGCACTTCTAGATATTATATTGAAAGAGGTAGTACTGGGACTTGGCTCATGTTTTATATGATTTTGAAGTACTTATGAGTCATACACACATACACACACACACAGTCATGCATCACAAAACAACATTTCTGTCAACAATGGACCACATATAACAGTGGTCCTATACAATTATAATGGAGCTTAAAAATTCTTGTTCCTATCTCTTGCTGTACCTTTTCTATGTTTAGATACACAAGTACTTATCATTGTGTTACAATTGCTTACAGCATTCAGTATAGGTCTGCAGGTTTGTGGCCTAAGAGCAACAGGCTATACCACATAGCCTAGGTGTGTAGCAGGCTATACCATCAAGGTTTGTGGAACTACACTCTAAGATGTTTGCACAACAATGAAATCACCTGACAATACACATTTCTCAGAACATATCCCCATCATTATGCTACGCATGATTGTATAAACACACCACACACACACACACACACACACACACACACACAATCATTGCAGGAATAAACTAATATTTTTAAAGCCTCCTATTATGCAGGCTTATGAGTTAAATACTTTGTATGCAGGGTAAAGTAACGATTTGGTTCCTGCCCTATAGGAGCTTATGACCTATTGCAAAGACAGAGTATGCACAGAAGTAAAGCAAGATTTTTGCCAAACACAAAAGGAGAAAAACAAACTTTCAAAAATATCCTATCATATTTTTCCTCATTGTAATTAGCAGATATTTGGAAATCAATAGGAAAGAAATCAGGTCTTGGGTTTTTGTAAACCGATGGAATAGATTCTAGTGAATCACTCACTTGGTGGCTGGCTGGCTCTCTCCCTTTTTTCCTTTCATAAAGAGTAGGCCCTTTAATGTGTTACACTTTTCAGTGATCCTCTGAAAATTCAGCAGTCCTAATTTAAGCCCCCATTTATGTTAAGTATATTACTTCCTTATTTTTAGGATATTTTGGCAGAGAAGTTGAAGTTATTACTTCCTTTAAGATAGTCTAAAAAGGAAAACCATATGCATGAGTACAATGGTAAGGAAAAAAGGGAATTATAATGAAAGAAATTGCTACTTGAAATTATCTTCCTACTTTTTTAGGCAAAATAGAATGTTTAAGATGAAGAAAGCATAAGATAAGCTCCTGAAGGACATTATTAAAACTCCTTTACAGCCTGCCGAAGATGGTGAAACCCCCTCTCTACTAAAAATACAAAAATTGGTCGGGTGTGGTAGCAGGCGCCTGCAATCCCAGTTACTCAGGAGGCTGAGGCAGAGAATTGCTTGAACCTGGGAGGTGGAGGTTGCAGTAAGCCAAGATAGCGCCACTGCACTCCAGCCTGGATGACAAGGCAAGACTCTGTCTAATAAATAATAAACAAACAAACAAAAACTCCTCTTAGTGCACTAGAGCCATAAATTATAAGTGGGTCATTTGAAATTCATCTCTTATGTTGCAATAAATATAAGGAGTACACTGAACCACTACACTGTAGCATAATTCTGTAGCTACTAGCAATTTAAACATCTTTATAGTGAAAATTAACAGCATATACACAAACACATAGCCCTTTATTGTTTATTTGTATATTTCTAACACCAAAAGTAGATGGGTAATTTACCACCTACCCATTATTATAACGTTGGTTTAAAATGATCAGCGAGATTTTTTTTTTTTGAGATGGAGTCCCTCTCTGTCACCCAGGCTGGAGTGCAGTGGCTTGATCTCGGCTCACTGCAAGCTCTGCCTCCTGGGTTCACGCCATTCTCCCGCCTTAGCCTCCCAAGTAGCTGGGACTACAGGTGCCCACCACCACACCTGGCTAATTTTTTGTATTTTTTTTTTTTTAGTAGAGACGGGGTTTCACCATGTTAGCCAGGATGGTCTCGATCTCCTGACCTCGTGATCCACCTACCTCAGCCTCCCAAAGTGAGCAAGATTGTTTTTAATTGTCAAAATTGTATTTTAAATTTGAAGATATTTCATAAGCCAGTGCTAAACAAAGATGGAAGTAATTGTTGCCAGTCTTCCAAATATAATGTGAGCTGTTTCAGGAACTGAATTATGGAGAATTGACTAAATAAATCAAGCTGGAATTAGATCTACTCTTGGTACAGTATTTAGTCTCTGTTGAATAGAGCAAGAATGAGGCATTTGATGGAATCTCAAAGTAAGTCCAGGTCATTCCTGGTATCCAGAACTCAGGAGTAGTTGTACTATTTCCAGCTATAATGCCTAAACATTGTTAGCGACTAATATTCTTAAATTCCTAAAATACCAGAGATTATAAATAAGATTTAAATAAACAATTTCTGCTTAATTTTTCAAATCTTTATTATTAATGGCTAACATTTGAGTATTTACACTATGACAGGCTCTGTCTTCTCGAATTCTGATAAGCTTCTCTGCAAAATGATTATTAATAATCCTATTTTGAGGAAATTGAGGCTCCGTGAGTTAAACCTGCCCTCAGTTACACAGCTGATAAATATATACTAGTTTTTCCTAGTACTTAAATGTAAATATATGAAAAGTCAGCCACCAGATAAGTCGTTTAAGCATTAACCTTTCGTTGGAAACTTGGATTAAGTGAAACAGCTTTAAGAGAGCCAAGAGATAAACTCTAAAAACCCTTAACCAAGCTATTTAAAAACAGTAGTCACCACTCCTAAAATAAGGCAGGATATCATAAATTCTGTAATAAATACTACCACAGTACACAGGGTAAGACAGGAAAAGGAAGACATGCAAGATTCAAACTTTGATCAGACTGCCTTTTAAGAACCAATGAGACAGACTTTTGGACTAGTGATAATATAAAGATGAAACACTTAAGTCATAACACTTGAGCTATAAGTAGGTTAGCATACAAATCCTAAATGATAAGGCTGAGTCACTTATTAATTACAGATCAATAAGACAGCAGAAGAGGGCGGTGAGAGGGGATATTTGGCCTCAGTGAGTAGAAAAGGCTAATCTTCACAGAAGAATTAAGAGGTAAAGAATAAATTTCCCCATATTAACTTGTGGGAAATTAGGAGGTTCTGCAGGTTAGATAACACTGCATAAAAGATTGAAGAACTGGCTAGAGCAGGAGAGTAGACACCTGTGAACCACAGGTTTCCAGAGTCCTCCAGGCATGATACAATACAGCCCTCACAGGTCCCCTCTGTTCTCACTGACCATTAAGTCCCAACCATTGCATCCTGGGATATTTCCCTTCAAGCACCACCACCCACAAACTAGCTCATGTTCATACAGATGCTTTCATACACAATGTACCCTGGACTTGACGAGTAAATGTGCCAAAACCCATACCAGGATAATCTGCTTTTTAAAATGCTGACTTCACCAGCTGAACATATATGGTTTGAAACTTATTTATCGTCCTCTAAAAGCTGAAATGAATATTGGTATAGCAGATGAAGATGACTTACTGTGATTTCTAGACAGGATTTAAGAGACCAAAAATAGACAATGAATATTTTTTAAGTCTTGCAACCAAACCTCACTTTCATATGAACTAAACAACGTTTTAAAATCCATCACTATCTACATCTTGATGCTTCCTTACATTTGGTCAAGGATTTTTTTTTCTTTTTCTTTTTTTGAGACAGTGTCTCATCTGTTGCCAGGCTGGAGTGCAGTGGTGCGATCTCAGCTCACTGCAACCTCCAACTCCCTGGTTCAAGTGATTTTCCTGCCTCGGCCTCCTGAGTAGCTAGGATTATAGGCACGCGCCACCACGTGCAGCTAATTTTTTTTGTATTTTTAGTAGAGACAGGGTTTCACCATGTTGGCCAGGATGCTCTCGAACTCCTGACCTCGTGATCCACCCACCTCGGCCTCCCAAAGTGCTGGGATTACAGGTGTGAGCCACCACGCCCAGCCTGGTCAAGCATTTTCTAAAAGCATCATAACAAATGGAATCAAAGAGTTTAGAGATCAGCTGTAAAAACTCTGGATAAGAGACAATCTCTGTAAGTAGGTTTCTTCATCTACTGATAAAATAGTTGAACACAATATTTTAGGTTAGTTTCAGGTCTAAACTGCCAGGTCAGGCACAGTGGCTCACGCCTCTGATCCCAGGACTTTGGGAGGCCACGGCGGGAAGATTGCTTGAGGCCAGGAGTTCGAGGTTACAGTGGGCTAAGATCGCAACACTGCACTCCAGCCTGGGTGACAGAGTGAGATCCTGTCTTTAAATAAACTGATTATAGGAATGTAAAGACTGAAACTATATCTCCTCCATTTAGATAAGGACATTGAACACCAAATATGGCAGATCTATACGCAAGAAAGGAAGTATATGGACAAATTTGACCCTACCAGATACAAAACCTTTTGGAAGGTTGCCTAACAAGGATCAGAAATAATTTAATTATCTAGCCTACAACACATAGTCTCAAGCACTATATAAATCTAGGCTAGTTAACCTTCATTTTTCAAGCAGTCTCATCCTTATTTGCTTGAAAACAATAGCTATTTTTCAAAAGCTGCCCTTCACATGTATTTGAACTCTACCATAAAAAATGTTTACCAACAGTAAAAGTTAAACTTCTAAGATAATATTGAACACTTATATATACATGTAGTACCAGTAATAATCATCTTCACTTCTAAGAATTCACATTAAATAATCGAGTCATAATAATTCCCTAAAAATGTCAAGAAATTACATTTACCCAAAAATTAGGGATAATCAGCATCAACCATAATCCACCTTGTCAGAAACCCTAGTCCTACTGTGAAAACCTATTTAAAGGGAAAACAATTGTATAATCACTTCAAATAGTAAGATTATATTAAATCTTTAGAAGCAGATCAATATATACATTATAAAATTGGATCCCAACGTAAGGTAAACATAGAATTGCTAAAACACACTACCTCTTAATGAACATATAACAATTTTGTTTCCATTCTCGGTCTTTAGACTGGACTTAAAAAAAAAAAAAAAAAGGAACTGAATCCAGACAGCTGATGTTTCTCCATAAAACTTTTAAGAGATGGTGAGCTAGTGCCTGATTTCTTTCAGATTTCCTGTTTACAGAGGTTTAAATTATTTAATTGCCTTACAGATTGCCTCAATATAATACAATTGGTTAGTCAATATTTGTTAGTTGTTGATTATTGCTAACTATGAAAAAACTTACTTTTTTTCCTCTTTTTTGAGACAGAGTCTCACTTTGTCATCCAGGCTGGAGTGCAGTGGTGTGATCTCAGCTCACTGCAACCTCTGCCTCCTGGGTTCAAGCAATTCTCCTGCCTCAACCTCTCGAGTAGCTGGGATTACAGGTGTGCGCCACCAAACCCAGATAATTTTTGGATTTTTAGTAGAAATGGGGTTTCATTGCACTGGCCAGGCTGGTCTCAAACTCCTGGCCTCAAATGATCCACCTGCCTCAACCTCCCAAAGTGCTGGCATTACAGGTGTGAGCCACTACACCCCGTTCATAAAAAAACATTTTTAAAGGAAGGTTAACCCAGTGGTTCTCAGTGGGTGATTATAACCCCCACAGGACACATCTGGAGACATTTTTGATTGTCACAATGAGTGTGGGTATTGCTGGCATCTAGTGGGTAGAGGGGTGCTACTAAACATCCTACAATGCACAGACAGCACCCACAACAAAGAAAACGTCAGTAGTGCCAAGGTTAAGAAACCCTGGGTTGACTGAATACTGTTCAGACATGGAAACTTGTGCTAATGCAGCAGACACAGTGCCAGGTGCTGTGACTACAAAGAGTTAGACCAGTGTGGACTCTGCAGTCTCAGGGACCTGAGTTCCATTGTTGGGTCCATCGTTTACTAATAACACAATCTTGGGCAAACTGCCTAACTTTTCTGTTGCAAAACAGAGCTAACTCCACTCCTCTCACTCATTACGAGGATCATGAGACAGTATGTTAACGTGTCTCGCAAAATGTCCAGAAATTAACAGATGTATCACCAAAAACAAAAGGAGGAAACTGTCACAGTCTAGAAGAGTAGACTCACTACATGACAACTCAATGTAATATAATATCTTGGATGGGATCCTGGAAGAGAACATTACGCAAACACCAAGGGAATCTAAGTGTGGACTTCAGTTAATAATTATATGTATCAATATTGGTTCATTAATTATGGCAAATGGACCATACTACTTAGTGAATCTATTCTAAAATTTTAAGTTTATTTTAAAAGTAGAAAGAAAAGGGAGGTATCTTTCTTCCTCTTCCTTCCTCTGAACTCAGAGGACACAGTCCCCAACCTTAGGAGTTTACCTTTTATTTACTCCTACTACCTGGATGATAATATCAAGTTCTGAATAGTATTCAATCACATAAAGGCCACCAGGAGATGAGAAGACAAGATGTGACACATACCAGATGATTTAACTTTTCATCAGAAAATAATACATCTATAATCCTAGACCATTTAGGATTTAAGAGAATTTTAATAAAGATTTTTTCAAAAGAGGTTTTAAAATATTACTCACTCAAAGAATTGTCAACACAACAAAGAAAAAGGACATTTGTTGGATAGTAACCAAAACCTCATGAAAATATTAATAGATAAATGTAAAGAGAATTGTGTTTATGGTGTTAAAACTGGACAGTTGTGACTGAGTGGAAACATTTTCTATACTATGATCCCAAGATTACAACACTTTTACTGGATATTGGTTCTGGTAGTCCAAAGTTTATTTTCCTGCTAGTTGGCATTAGAGGCGTCATGCTGAAGACTGCGATTGCCTCTGAAAAGAAGGGTGCAGGTAGGTAAAAGAAGTCTCTACCAACAAGAAAAATTTAAGATATCTACGAGAATTATCAGCAAAAGCAGACATTGGTCCCTGCTTTAATTCACACAGATTAATGAGACAGCATATGGGAAGTACTTTGAGCTCCCTGGAAAAGTGATACCAGGCAAACTCAAAGAATTAGGTTACAGTATAAAGGGATAAGAGGATAACAGACTACTTTCTTGTTTGTCATATTAAAAGACAAGTGTTTTTGACATACTGGCTGAAGACTGGCATATAGATCTCATTTCTTGTACATAAATCAGGTCCCTGGTCATTGCAGCCCCTTTAAGGTAAGGGAGAGTTACTAATCGGTGGAGAAACAAAAGTACAAAGCTGCCTGTCAGAGCACACAGAAAGAGAATGGCAAAGAACCAAGAACCGTGTGCTCCCATTACCTTGCTCACTGGAACTATGACAAGGCAATTAAAGGGTGAAAGAAAGGCTAACAAATGTTACCAGGTCGGGATTCCAGCGGTAGCAAGCAAAACGAGTGAGAACAACAGCCGGCCCCTCTCCGTCCACTGCAGCTGGTGTGCCGAGGACAGTGTTCCTTTGATTCCTGATAACCAGCACTTCAATTCTTCCCTTAGAGAGTTATCTACTTAATTTCTGAATCCATACTTCCTTACACCATCTAAGAACCTGTTCACAAATGCCCAAAGCTCCAGAATTGGTATTTCAGCCATTAGAGAAAACACGGTACCATGTTTTTATTTCAAGCAGGTGACATTTGGGAATCTCCTTCACTGAGTAAGTGGGCCCAAAAGATTTCTCAAGACTGTTTTCAATGTCATTCGGTTTTAAATTCCCAAATGTCTTAGCATTTGTCTTCTCTTCACAACATAAATCAAGGAGACATTCTCAATGTGGCCACTATGTGCTTACCTGAATCCTTTACATGGGAGCAGACTAAGGTCAATATTATTATGTTTCTTAGAAAAGGACAAGTGAAAAATGGTTCTCTATCATAATCTGTCGTTAGCATTTT
This sequence comes from Symphalangus syndactylus, assembly GCF_028878055.3. Taxonomy (NCBI): domain Eukaryota; kingdom Metazoa; phylum Chordata; class Mammalia; order Primates; family Hylobatidae; genus Symphalangus; species Symphalangus syndactylus. The sequence goes on from NC_072428.2 coordinate 23,288,552, forward strand.
GAAGATTTAAACGAGCATTAGTAAGTCAAACACAAGAGTGGGGCAACTGAGAAGCACAAATTTGACCCAGAGGAAGGAATCACAGTTTCACTGGTTGGTGTTTTTACAAATGAAAGGCTTTTGTCAGAAAGGGAACCAATTCCTACGACATCCCAGACTGGAGCTCCAGAAAGGGGAAAAAGTTGTAATTTAACCAAAAGAAAAAAGCCAAGTGTTATCTGAATATCTTAACAGTTATCTGAGTCACCCCTATTAACTGAGTTGTAGATCTGCTATAACCAGCATTTTAGAAGTGATATCCGATTCTGTTCATGTGTTTGAACATTTAAAGAAACCAGGATCCTAAATCAACTGACCCCCAAAGACACGATTAAGCCGGTGGCAGAATTTGCCAACGTCCCTCCTAATTTCATGTAACTATATTTTTAGCCAAAAACTTCTATTCACTAAAATACTGCTTATACATAAAGTGTTAATAAATACCTTTTATGCCAAATTGCTGCCAGTAGAACTCACATAAACCTCTCATCCCTCCCAGGAAGAGTCTGGGGAGACAAGCTGACTCTTGACTCCTAGCAGTCTGGAGAAAAAAGTGGGCAAGGGAGGAGCTCGGCCCCTGGCCATACTGTGTCGTCAAGGTTTGTGGTTGAGACAGGGGGCAAAAAACTACACAAATTCCAGATACCACACTTGTCACCGGTAGCACCGCGAAGCATATCCCGGAGCTCCCCGGCGCGTGCCTGGCACGTTAGCGGGCGCACAGACCAACGCGCGGTCAACTTGAGAGTCTGGGTAAAGAGAAAAAAGCTGGGCTGTGCGGGCGGGCTCTGCCGCCTGCAGCCCACCAGCCAGAGAGGAACCCGATCCGCCCGCTCGGCGGGGGCGTTGGCCAAGTGGTCGCAGCTGTGCTGGGCTCGCCCAGCCGGCCGTTGCCAGGCGCAGGCGGCCGAACGCCCCACGCCGCCCGCCCCGCGCCGGGACCCAGCCCGCGCACCCCAGCCCGCCCCGCGCCATCCCGGGCGGCGGTCCTCGGCACCTACCGGGAGGCCTGTGCGTGGGGCTGTGGAGAGCCGAGAGGTTCAGCGCAGCAGCCTTCTCCTGCACGGTGGCCATGGCCCTTGCTCCCCGGACGCCAACTCCTCCACCAGCTTCACAGCTGCCTGAGCGCCCGTCTGTTAACTGTGTGGGGCGTGGCTCCCTGCAGGCCCCGCCCCCGCTGCCGGTCACGTGTCTCTCTGGCATCCACTGAACGTAGCCCGCGGCGCCAGCCATCCAAGTTTCCTCGGGCGCGACGCCACGCGAGCGGTGGCCGTGGAGCGAGCGGTTCCCTGGGCCGGCACCACGGGGCCCGCGGCTCACACCAGCGGGGTTCGAACAGCGGCCTGCCCTAGATTAACTCGGGACCAGGCCGGGCGCGGTGGCTCACGCCTGTAATCCCAGCACTTTGGGAGGCCAGGGCAGGTAGAGCACCTGAGGTCAGGAGTTCGAGAGCAGCCTGGCCTACATGGCAAAACCCCGTCTCTACTAAAAATACAAAAATTAGCCGGGCTTGGTGGCAGGCGCCTGTAATCCCAGCTACTCGGGAGGCCGAAGCACAAGAATCGCTTGAACCCAGGAGGCGGAGGTTGCAGTGAGCGGAGATACACCACTGCACTCCAGCCTGGGTGACAGAGCGAGACTCCGTCTCAAAAAAAAGAAAAAGTCGGGGACCTGGCAAGCTGCGTAACTGCTCTGTGTCTCGGTGTCCTCACCTGTGATGCGGGGGTAGGTTTAGTACCTGCTTCACTGAGATGTTTGTTTTTTGACGAGGTTTATATGAACCAATTCAGGTTCAGCATTTAGTAACTGCGTCCGGAACGTAAGTGCTTAAAATTATGTCATAGTGGTAGTAGTAATAATGATAATAACAATAATAATCGAGTTTTTCAGATGTCCCTACCTGTACAGAACAAACAAATCCTATGTGGCTCAGGAGAACAATGTCTAGAGGTCACAGGAGGGCAGCAGCGAAAGACCCTGGGACTGGCTGCCAGGAAATCTGTGCTGCCTCCAAAGGAACTGTGGTCGGGTGGGTAGGGACAGTTTGCTGCCGTTGGAGTGAAGGTGGGGAGAGAAAAGGAGGAAGGGCTGTTAATGGGACACGTCTTAGTTACTTGGAAGTTGAAGCCAGGCCAGGGATCCAATGCTGGATACCTCTGAAAGGATGAGTGGTCTTAGAGACCAATAATCCAATTGCCAGACACTTGCCCTTTTTTTTTCTTTTTTTTCAAGTTTGGGAATTTTGCAATGATTTTCAAAACGATTGTGATGTCTTCTTAGAAGGAGGATGCTTGTGTGATTTAGGTGTAAGTTAGAACGGTGTTGAAGTGGGAGTTCATTATTTAGCTTATTGGAAAGAGCTTCTACATGGGGTTGTTTCAGAGAATACATACTAAGAAGCTGTGCCCCTAGGGACTTGGGTTTGTGGGTGGGATGTGGGGGCCAGTTGCTGCTGCTAAGTGTTAGGAAAAAGCTGGCCAGGCACGGTGGCTTATGCCTGTAGTCCCAGCATTTTGGGGGGCCCAAGGCAGGGGGATCCTCGAGGTCAGGAGTTCGAGACCAGCCTGGCCAAGATGGCGAAACCCCTACTAAAAATACAAAAACCGTCCAGGCGTGGTGGCAGGCACCTGTAATCCCAGCTACTTGGGAGGCTGAGGCAGGAGAATCACTTGAATCCAGGAGGCGGAAGTTGCAATGAGTGAAGATTGTGCCACTGCACTCCAGCCTGGGTGACAGAGTGAGACTCCATCTCAAAAAAGAAAAAAAAAGTTGCCAACCGGTTGGCAACCTTTTTTCAATGTGACCTCTTCCCCTGATGGTAGTAAAACCCTGCTTTACTTCTGTTTAAGGATTTTCTTTGTAATCTCTCAATTGGCTACTACTCACAGAAAGAGGATGCATTCAGGGCTGGTTTCAGGCACCTGGTATACCAATGAACTTTATCCCCTGCTGTATAACTATTCAGTTATAGAACACACAAGTCCTCCCTCACTGCATAGGAGGGGGAAAAAGCTCATCTGTCTCAGAAGACAAATCTTGACAAACACTAATATTTGAAAAAGCCTGGTGACCTCAGTGACCATTATGATACTTTATAACATTTCAGAGAGTTTTTCACCAGCTTATGCAATAATTGTTTGCCTCTTCTGGAATGCTGAAATGTTCTTCTCTACTCAGGTACTTTCTACAACCATGGGATAGGAAATGCCTACCCCTTTTCCCACTTTCTTCCCTGGACAGATTTTTCCAAGTTACCCAGATGTGTTTTTCTCTGAGCACCTGTAGCACTTATCAAATGCATTACTATTCATCTCCTGCTTGTATTGATACTTTCTAATTATTACAGCACACACATATCTTTTTTTTATTATACTTTAAGTTCTAGGGTACATGTGCACAACATGCTGGTTTGTTACATATGTATACATGTGCCATGTTGGTGTGCTGCACCCATTAACTCGTCATTTACATTAGGTATATCTCCCAATGCTATCCCTCCCCCCTCCCCCCACCCCACGACAGGCCCCAGTGTGTGGTGTTCCCCTTCCTGTGTCCAGGTGTTCTCATTGTTCAATTCCCACCTATGAGTGAGAACCTGTGGTGTTTGGTTTTTTGTCCTTGCAACAGTTTGCTAAGAATGATGGTTTCCAGCTTCATCCGTGTCCCTACAAAGGACATGAACTCATCCTTTTTTATGGCTGCATAGTATTCCATGGTGTATATGTGCCACATTTTCTTAATCCAGTCTATCATTGATGGACATTTGGGTTGGTTCCAAGTCTTTGCTATTGTGAATAGTGCTGCAGTGAACATATGTGTGCATGTGTCTTTATAGCAGCATTATTTATAATCCTTTGGGTATATACTCAGTAATGGAATGGCTGGGTCAAATGGTATTTCTAGTTCTAGATCCTTGAGGAATCACCACACTGTCTTCCACAATGGTTGAACTAGTTTACAGTCCCACCAACAGTGTAAAAGTGTTCCTGTTTCTCCACATCCTCTCCAGCACCTGTTGTTTCCTGACTTTTTAATGATCGCCATTCTAACTGGAGCACACACATACTTTAATTGCTTAAGAAAATTGGAAAATTGCCAGGCGTGGTGGCTCATGCCTATAATCCCAGCACTTTGGGAGGCCGAGGCTAGCGGATCACCTGAGGTCGGGAGTTCAAGACCAGCCTGACCAACATGTAGAAACTTCATCTCTACTAAAAATACAAAATTAGCCAGGCGTGGTGGTGCATGCCTGCAATCCCAGCTACTCGGGAGGCCGAGGCAGGAGAATCACTTGAACCCAGGCGGTGGAGGTTGCAGTGAGCTGAGATCGCGCCATTGCACTCTACCCTGGGCAACAGGAGCGAAACTCCATCTCAAAAAAAAAAAAAAAATTGGAAAATTGTCCAGGGCATGGAGCATATTTTAACCTCTTGGACTTCTTTTAGCATTTGTGCATTGCTGGGCAAATAGTAGATGCTCTGATTGTCCCCATCAAAATACAGAGCTTTAAAAAATATCAGTTTCCTACTTTTTAAAGTTTAAAGTTCAGGAACTTCTAATAGAAAAAGTTCTTTTAAAAATCAGAACTGGGTGAGGTGGCTCATGCCTATAATCCCGGCACTTTGTGAAGTCGAAGCACGTGGATTGCTTGAATCCAGGAGTTTGAGACCAGCCTGGGTAACATGGCGAAACCCCATCGCTACAAAAAATTAGCAAGGCATGGTGGTGTGCGCCTGTAGATCCAACTACTTGGGAGGCTGAGGTGGGAGGATCGCTTGAGCCCAGGGAGGTGAAGGTTGCAGTAAGCCAAGATCGCACTACTGCACTCCAGCCTGCGGGACAGAATGAGACCCTGTCTCAAAAAAAACAAAAACAAAAACCCTTTCATAACTAACAAGTATCACAATCACACACTTTATGACGTGAAAGGAAATTTCTTTCATCCCTTTCTGATTAATCAGTGCACAGCTGCAAAGACTTTGGCCTTTTTTGTTTTCAGTGCCATAAAACTACCAGCAACATACACCCAAGCTGTAATCTTTGCATAGTATTTTTTATTTTCACTTACAGACTGCTTTAAAACCACTTTTATTGATTATTTCACCAACAAGTATGTCAAGTCAGTATATGTTTAGCATATGGGAAAAACTTCACTTGATCTAAGCTTGTCTAAGATCAAACTTGTCTAAACCTATCAAGAGGTAGGAAACAGAGCAGAAAGTTTATGATTCACTAGTCTGTTCTGGTGCAATCCAAAATTCACCCAAAAAAATTTTTAAAAAACCACCAACCCACTTCCCGTTTCTGTGGCACTGTAAAACAGTGATGAGTAAAAACTCTTCCATAGTTTTTTAACTTTGTTATTAAGATGGCAATATAATATCATCCTTTCACTATTAAAACATCCAAATTGTAATCTTTAAATTTCCATCTCAAATTTTTGCTAACTGAAATTTCAGGCTCAGGCCAGGCGCAGTGATTCATGCCTGTAATCCCGGCACTTTGGGAGGCCGAGGCGGGTGGATCACCTGAGGTCAGGAGTTCAAGACCAACCTGGCCAACATGGCAAAACCCCGTCTCTACTAAAAAATGCAAAAATTAGCCAAATGTGGTGGTGGATGCCTGTAATCCCAGCTGTTCGGGAGGCTGAGGCAGGGAGAATTGCTTCAACCTAGGAGGCAGAGGTTGCAGTGAGCCGAGATCGAGCCACTGCACTCCAGCCTGGGCGACAGAGCAAGACTGTGTCTCAAAAAAAAAAAAAAAAACAAAAAAAAACAGAAACAAAACAAACAAACACAAAATTAGGCTTATACCCTAATCAAGGCTCACCCTACCAAAAATTGTCATAGTAGTAGACTATTTGAGTTTAGGAAACTTACCCCTCTCATATACACTCCCAATTTTGGTGCCAAATGGCAGGGCAACTGGGCACTGAAAACAGAAGGGAATAAAGCCTGCTTTCTAGAAAGGATGATACATAGCAAGATTTTCCTCCATCAAATAAATTTTGAGCAATAGTACATTACATGATGGATGTATTTGGAAGGGCAAAGGAAGACTTGATACTAGCCTTGAGGCTGACTTTTTTATTTTTATATCTTTACCTTTTTTTTTTTTTATTGAGACAAGGTCTTGCTCTGTCACTCAGGTTGGAGTGTAGTGGTGTGAACACGGCTCACTGCAGCCTTAACCTCCCCAGCTGCAGCTCAAGTGATCGTCCCACCTCAGCCACTCGAGTAGCTGTAGTCACGCCTGTGGTAGTGCACCACCATGCCTGGCTAAATTTTTAAAAATTTTTTGCAGAAAAGAGATCTCACTTTGTTGCCCAGGCTTTCAATATTAAATATACACCACACTGAAAATATTCTCTTCTGTCCCTTAAGAAAGAAGATTTTTCTCAGAGATAGTTTGCATTATTTGGTACACATTTGTTCAAATGACTGCATTTCAACAGGTTTACATACATCTGCTTATAATTTGGAAGACACAATTTAGATTTGGATGTCCTTATGATGGCCTTTTAGATGGACTCAAAGACCCTGGGTCTATGAAAACTTTAGAAATACTCTAAAAAACACATTCAAAAAGAAAGTTTTCTAATGATAGTGTGTATAGAAGCCATTAAAAATGTAGATTTCTGTCACCCACACTGTGTTCTGATTTACTACTTCTGGGGTGGAAACCCTGAGAATCTCTGTTGTTTTCTCTTCCATTGTGATAAAATACACAAATTTGCATCTTTTTTTTTTCTGTTTTTGAGACAGAGTTTCATTCTGTCTTCCAGGCCAGACTGCAGTGGCTTGATCACAGTTCACTGCAGCCTCAACCTTCCAGGCTGAAGTGATCTTCCCACCTTCGCCTCCCAAGTAGCTGAGACTACAGTCACGTACCACCATGCCTGGCTATTTTTTTCTAGTCTTTTCAACCTTTTATAGAGACAAGTTCTTGCTCCGTTGCCTAGGCTGGTCTTGAACTTCTAGGCTCAAGAGATCTTCCCCCTTGGCCTCCCAAAGTGCATGAGCCACTGTGCCTGGTCTGCATCTTTTTTTTTTCTTTTTTGAGACCGTGTCTGGTTCTGTTGCCCAGGCTAGAGTGCAGTGGTGTGATCTTGGCTCACTGCCACACCTCTGCCTCCCAGGCTGAAGCCATCCTCCCACCTCAGCCTCCGGAGTAAAATTAGCCTGACTAATTTTTGTATTTTTTATAGAGACAGGGTGTCACTTTGTTGCCCCTGTTGGTCTTGAACTCCTGAGCTCAAGCAATTATATGAGGGGTAACTGCCTTGGCCTCCTAAAGTGCTGGGATTATAGGCATGAGCCACAGCGCCTGGCCCCTGCATCACTTTTTTTTTTCCCTGAGATGGAGTCTTGCTCTGTTGCCCAGGCTGGAGTGCAGTGGCACGATCTCAGCCCCCTGTAACCTCCATCTCCCAGGTTTAAGTGATTCTCCTGTCTCAGCCTCCCGAGTAGCTGGGATTACAGGTATGCACCACCACGCCCAGCTAATTTTTGTATTTTTGGTAGAGACAGCGTTTCACATGTTGGCCAGGCTGGTCTCGAACCCGCCCACCTTGGCCTCCCAAAGTGCTGGGATTACAGGTGTGAGCCACCACACCTGGCCCTGCCCCCCTCCCCGCCCCACATCATTTTTAACATACACTGCAGATGATTACAGTACAGAATTTCAAAGAAGCACATTTTGAGGGATATTCCTCTTACACCTGATAAAGTTTCCTTTTACCTAATAAGGATTTTTTTCACAAAATGTAAATTCCAAGACAGGAGAGATTTTTATCTTTTCTCTTCACTGTTATATCCTTAGTAGTTATTAGTTCAGAATCTGGTTCATAATTGGCTCGCAATAATTTTTGTGAATGCCTGAATAAATAATTTATTTTAGATACAGTAAGTTTCAATTAAAAAAATTTCAAATATACAGTTTTCTGTATACTATATATTTATTTGATATAATGGTATATCCTAAGTTTTCTTTAGAAAGAAGCATAAAATCTTTAGTGTTAATTTCTGTACACGTTTACTTGGATATTTAAATCATAGAAGACTGAAGAATAAATTTGTCTTAATAATGAATTACCCCTCATATAATTTCGAATACAAGACTTTAAAAGTTTTTTTATTCATTTGAATCTATGGGTGCTATGGAAGAATTAGAATAAATCATATTCACCATAGGTATTTTGCACAAGTATTCCAGTTATCCATGGTCTACCCCCTTTGACTTTTGTATAAGTCATAAATGAATAATGACCCTTCTCATGGTGTACATTAAAGGGCTGTTTTACTCTTTTGTTTTACACAAGCTTCAATTAATTACAAACTAATAGATATGATGACCAATATTTACAACATAATGTCTACAGTAAAGTTCTGTGACATTTTGAGCTTACTAATAAATAAACTATGACAATTGTAATTTTATTGAGGCCCCCAGAATTTGGCTTAGATCAACTATTTTCTCTTTTACAAATGGAGTTTCTGCTTTTCCCCTTACAAAATAGATATAGCTTTATTTTTCTTTTGAGCTAACATGTAAAGTCTGAAAAATTACTACTGAATATTTAAAGCTACAAAAATTTTTTAAAATTTCAGATACTGATTTATTTATTTGAGACAGGGTCTCCCTCTGTCACCCAGGCTGGAGTATGTGGCAGGATAATAGCTTGCTGCAGCCTTGAACACCCGGGCTCAAGCAGTCCTCCCAATGATGCCTCCCAAGTAGCTAGGACTACGGGCATGCACCACCACACCCAGCTAACTTTTTAAAAAATTTTTTGTAGAGACAGGGTCTCACTATGTTGGCCAGGCTGGTCTTGAACTCCTGAGCCCAAGGAATCCTCCTACCTTGGCATCCCAAAGTGCTGGGATGACGAGTGTGAACCACTGTGCCTGGCCCGTAGGTATTTGATTTCCCTTAAAAAAAAAAAAAAAGAGAGACCAGGCACATGGCTCACATCTGTAATTCTGGCACTTTGGGAGGGTGAGGTGGGTGGATCACTTAAGCCAGAAGCTTTAGGCCAGCCTGGCCAACATAGTGAAACCCCATGTCTACTAAAAATTCAAAAATTAGCTGGGCGTGGTGGTGCGCACCCATAATCCAAGCAATTCAGGAGGATGAGACACAAGAATCCCTTGAACCCGGGAGGTGGAGGTGGCAGTGAGCTGAGATCATGCCACTGCACTTCTGTCTGGGCAACAGAGCAAGATGCTGTCTCAAAAAAAAAAAAAAGAAAAAGAAGAAGAAGAAGAATTTGAGTTACTGTTAATAAATTGTCCAACAGTCAATATCCAGTCAAGAATAGCCATAGTTCTACAGTGAGCCGTGATCACACCATTGCACTCTAGCCTGGGCAAAGAGCAAGACCCTATTTCAAAAACAAACATGCAAACAAACAAAAAACAGAATAACTATAGTTGAGAGACATAGCCACAAACTCAGAGCTGAGTACTTGGCTTCCAGAACATGATTCTGAGTATTTCTTTTATCTTACTGGTTGTTATTTCTTGGTCTCCTTTCCTTTGACATCTCCTCTTCTCCCTGCCTAGTAATGTTGAAGCGTCCCAGGGCTCAGTCTTTTGTCCTCTATTCACTCCCTCAGTGATCTTATTCAGTCTTGTGGTTTTTAAAACCGGCTGGATATGGTGGCCCATGACTCTAATCCCAACACTTTGGAGTCTGAGGCAGGAGGATCACTTGAGGCTGGAAGTTTGAGATCAGCCTGAGCGACAAAGTATGACCCTGTCTCTACAAAAAAATAAAAAGTTAGCCATGCAGTCTGGGGAACATGTCAAAACCCATCTCTACTAAAAATAAAAAGTTCTCTGAGCATGGTTGCATGCACCTGTAGTCCCAGCTACTTGGGAGGCTGAGGTAAAAGGATTGCTTGAGCCCAGGAGATAGAGGCTGCAATGAGCCATGATCGTGCCACTGCACGCCAGCCTGGGTGACAGAGTGAGACCCAGTCTCAACCAATCAATCAAAATATTTGAAGACTCCCAAAATTATATCTGTACTCTAAACCTTTCTTTGAACTTCACCCTCATTTATCCTACTGCCAACTCCACTACATCTCCACTTGGATGGCCAGTAGGCACCCCAAACTTAACATGGTCCCACACTGAACTACTTCTCTTTCCCTTCTAGGTCTGCTCCACAGGAAACTTTCTCCAGCTCAGTTAAAGGCAGCTTCCACTAGTAGTTCAGGCAAAAAACTTGGAGTTATTCTTGATTCCTCTCTTTCTCTCATACCCTCCACCCAGTTCATGAGGAATCTGACCATGTCCCACAACCTGTATTCCTACCACCCTGGCCTAAGTAACAGTCACCTCTTACCCGGATTACTGCAGTACCTTCCTAATTGGTCTTCTTGCTTTTTTTCCTCTTTGCGCCACCGTTTTTAGTTTCCTAACAAAGCAGCAAGCATAGTCCTTAAAACATAAGTCATGGAGACCGTCCTGGGCCACATGGCGAAGCCCCATCTCTACAAGAAAGACAACAATTAGCTGGGCATGTTGGTGTACGCCTGTAGTTCCGGCTGCTTGGGAGACCGAGGTGGGAGGGTCACTTGAGCCCTGCAGGTGGAGGCTGGAGTCAGCCATGATTGCCAGCCTGGGCAACAGAGTGAGAACTTGTCTCAAAAAAGCAAAACAAAACAAAACAAAAAAATAAGTCAGATTATTATTCTTTTTGGTTCAAAACCCAGCAAAGACTGCCTAACTCTACCCTTACCTCATTCCATTCCAGCCACATTAGCTTCCTTGCTATCTGTTAACACCTCAGGCACACATTCCTACCTTTAGGGCCTCCAGACATCTGTTCATTCTGCCTTAAATTTTCTTTCTACCAATAACCATGGCTAACTCATATTCTTCAAATCCTGGTTCAAATGTCACCTTATCAATGAGGACTTCCTTAAGAATGCTATGTAAATATTGCAACCATGATCCCACCTCCCACAGCTACCTCTCAGCACTCCAGATACTCCGTATCCTGGTCTTTTTCTCTTTTCCACGTTTCTTATCCCTTTCAATACATATACTGGCTTAAAAAAAGTATCATATCTATTTTTTACTGTCTGTGCTCTCCCTCTCCCAATATAATCTCCATGTGGTCAAGACTCATTGACATATCCCAAGCAGCTAGAACAGTGCCTGGCATACAGTAGGCATGCAATGAATCTTTGATGCAATAAGGAATGAAAAGCAGATGATTTTCCCTTTGCTACCAGGATTTCTTACATTGCAGAATTGTCCCACAAGTTCCATTTTGAGTGTTTTTTCTTTCTTTCTTGAAAGAGAAGAGGTCTATGCAAGTCTAATTTTGCTTAAAAACAGGAGAAAGAGATCCTCCTTGGGTCCCCACATTATACATTGTTGTGTTGTTGAGTACCTTCTCTCAGATCTTTGGCCAGAGAGCACATTGGCATACAGGTCTACAGTCTAACGTCCTCAGAGTTTCTTTCTTATGTTTGGTAAAATCTCTTATCAGGATCAGCTTTCCAGCTTTTCATGTGGTCCAGCTTTCACTCATATATATGGTGTTTTCATTGTCTTTCCTGTTGTAATTTCCTCCTGGGTGAGGAAACACCCTCTCACCTGTTGGCTGGTGTTTGATGTGGGCATGCTTAGACTCAGGTCTTCCAACTCCTGTGACTTTCAAAGGTCTTTTGAGTTTGGAGAGGGTGTGTCAGTTGGACTGCTCCCTAAAGTCGTGTGACCTATCCTTTCTGCCTCTCATTATTCCTCTAAGTCAGGGGTTGATAGTTAGATTCTGTCAAATCTCCTATATTTACTTACCATACAAATATCCTGCTTTCTTTGGAAGAGAAGTTAAACATCAGATCTGGTGTCTTTCTTCACTCTGGTGTGATTCAATACTCTGTTTAGCAGACATTTTAAAATTTGGAGCATTTGGTTGACATCCTCTTTATTGATGCAGATTTTTTCCCCTTTGTTTATAAGTTCCTTTGGCCTTTTCAGTTGTAGTTTGGCAGGGGCCAGTTATAAGTTGGTACTTGGAAATCCTGAGGTATGTACTGCCAATAATTCCTGGTAGGCATGCGTTCGAAAGTTTTCCATCTCTTCTGCACTTAGGAATAAGTTCTCTAAGTGTTTTCAGTATGCAGGTAGATTGGGGGCTGCTGGAATAGATGATCAGTGAGACTTACATGAGGGTTTAGAGGAAAGGTGAAATCTTGCAGTAGTAATAACTACACCTGAGAACCCTTAAGCAGCATCCTCAATGCGTCACTATTTAGCTGTTTTTTTTTTTCCTGGAAATTCTTTTTGTTTTTTTTTGTGTTTTTTGTTTGTTTGTTTGTTTGTTTTTTTGCCAAAGCCTAAAGGCATTACCCAAAATATCAAGATACTGCAGATACCTGGTTATCTTCACTGCTTGTGAGGTGTTTCAAATTAGATTTTTGTTCCTTGTAATTTTTCAGTGTTTCAAGGGAACCATTTTTTCTAGGATTTACTGTCTATTACTATAATTTCATGAGATCCTTATATGGGGTCTAATCATTTATGCATTCAAAAAATATTTATTGAGGTCTTATAATGTGCCAGATACCAGAGGTGGATTCAGGTTCTGTGGAGCCTGAAACTTACTGCAAGTTTGTGGGCCATCTTTGGAAAAAGAAGAAAGGTTGGTCTGGTGGGAGTGGCTTATCAGAACTTATTAACATTAGTGTTACTAAAATTGGTTTACAGCCCCCCACTGCTAAATTTGACTGGCTTTTAAAAAATTAAAAAACAAAAATAAGGAAGGGAAGGGAGAAAAAAAAAGAGGGGAAGAGGGGGAGGGGCAAGAGAGGACTATGAAAACATATGAAAATGGTAGCAGTGGTGATAAAAGTACAAATTCAAAATTAGGTACAGACTTATGCTTCTAGGAAGATGTAATAGAAATACATTTCCCCATTCCTTCTACTAAGTACAACTAAAAACCCTAGTTACTATCTATAAAACAAACATACCTGGACTCTGAATGATGGAGAAGAGAAGACAGACCGACTAGGGGCCTTGGGACCCGAGAATGACGTGGTGATGAGTTTTCTTTTTACCTTATATATCCAGACAAAGCTGAAGAAGCCAGCAACCTGAAAACACCAATGGGCGCAGACAGAAGAACCTGCTTGCTCCAGCCAGAGATGTATGAGGACTTGAAGGTAAGAGGATTGTTTCTAGTCCTGGCTCTGCCATTAACAAATGGTAACTTGGTAAATAACTCTTTCTCCAGCTCTCCATGGTCAGCCAGCATTATGATTGAAAGTTGGGAAAGGAAAGGAGTTGTGTTTTAAGCAAATTTTAAGAGTTTACTTTTTATTGCTTAATATAGAAATAATTGCATATTGTAGAACATTCGAAATGAAAGAAATGCATAATGAAAAATTTCAGGGCCGGGCCCGGTGGCTCACGCCTGTAATGCCAGCACTTTGGAAGGCCAAGGCGGGCAGATCACAAGGTCAAGAGATCGAGATCAGACTAGCCAACATGGTGAAACCCTGTCTTTACTAAAAATACAAAAATTAGCTGGGTGTGGTGGTGGGTGCCTGTAATCCCAGCTACTCAGGAGGCTGAAGCAGGGGAATCACTTGAACCCGGGAGGCGGAGGTTGCAGTGAGCTGAGATTGTGCCACTGCACTCCAGCCTAGTGACAGAGCAAGATTCCATCTCAAAAAAAAAGAAAAGAAAAAATAAAAATTTCACTGTTTAGAATATTTAGAAGCAAGCATTATTAACATTTAAGGCATTAAAAATATTCTTTAAATGATGTGTTATGCAATTGAGGTCATACTGTATATAAAATTTTGCATTTACATTTTTTGCTTAATGCTAGAACATATTACAAACTTTTTAATAAAACATTTTTATAGGCTAGGCATTCTTTTATCACATAAATATACTGAAATTCACTTAACCATTTAAATAAATATATATATTTTTTTCAGAGTAACTCATATTAGCATTTTTGTGGTATTTAAATGCTTGTTACCTTTAGTTTACATTTCTTTGGGTCATTGACCAAAATATTTGACAAGGCCTTTGGAAATATAAATGGTCATTTGGATGTGTGAAATCAGGCATTCTTCGTATGTTTTTAGCTAAGGTCTGTAACTAACTATCTGTAGTGGTGGGATTTTAATAAATGGCATAAATAATTAAGACAGCCTAATAGAAGTAAATTAAGTAAATATTAAAAAGAAACTTATAAATTAGGACTTGGACAGTTTTGGATTGGAACTGCAATTTTGCTTCCTTTGTAAATCTTGTTTTCTGGTGTGTGTGTGTGTGTTATGAGACTGTAAGTGAAGCCTCCATGTAATGTGATTCCTCATAATTAAATAAACATTTATTGGGAAGCACTTCCAGAACGACAGAGTAAGGACTTCCAAAAACTTATTTCTCCATAAAAGCAATGAGATCACTGGCAAACATTCTCTAGTTTTTCAGAACTCTAGAAAAAACCAAAGACATTTAACAATCTGAGGAGTGCTTATTGAAGAAAAATGGCGAAATCTCAGACAGTGAGATTTGTAGCGTTTAACTTGCCCGATTTCAATCCTCCCCTCCCCAGCTCCATGGTAGTCTGGGTTTCAGCAATCTTGAAACCACAGTATCTGTGAAAAGCAGCAGCCTAGCAGCCGTGGCCTGAAATGGTTATATCAGTTGGGGCAAACAAGAAGCTGGCAAAAAAAAAAAAAACTTAAAAGGAAAATCTAGAGAATGAGATGTCCATAGGGGCTTTGAAAAACTCTGTGGGGCTAGTGGCCAAGATGGTGGATTAGAAGCAGCTGCGGTCCGCGGCACTCATGGGGAGGAATGAAAAGGGCAAGTGAATATGGCACCTTCAACTGAAATATTCAGGTACTCTCATTGAGACTGATCAGGGAAACAACTCAGGCAGGGTGGGGTGACGGCCCACCTGGGAGTGACACAGAGCCAAGGGAACCCTCACCCTCACCTGAGGGAAGTGATGAGTGATTGTGTGGCCCTGGGAAACCATGCTTCTCCCACAGATCTTTGCAACCTGTGGATCAGGAGATCCCCTCGTGAGCCCACACCACCAGGGCCTTGGGTCTGATACACAGAGCTGTGTGGCATCTCAACAGAGCAGCCACTCAGGCACACACAGAGACCCAGGAGTTTTATATACTCTGGCCCCAGGATCCCTGGCAAGGTGGGAGGCCTGTGCATATCCCTAGGAAGGGAGTTGAATCCGTGGAGCCAAGCAATGTAGTTCTGCGGGCCCCACTTCCACAACACCTCACAAGATAAGACCCACTGGCTTGAATTCCAGCCAGCCACTGGCAATAGGGTAGAGCCTGCCGGAGATGGAATAGAGCCCTCAGGGGGAGGGGCAGCCGCCATCTCTGCTGTTTGGTTGACTCAACCATTCCAGCCTGCGGGCTTTGGAGAGTCCAAACAGTCCGGACAAGCTCAGCTCAGCACAGCTGCTTTGTCAGATTGTGACCAGACTGCTTCTTTAAGCCGGACTCCAGTCCTTTTCTCTTCACTGGGTGAGACCTCCCAGTAGGGCCCTCCAACCAGCCCCACGCATTTTCTATGGACAGAGATCTGATCTCTCCCTGGGACAGAGTGCCTGTGGGAGGAGAGGGCCACCACCTAGGTTGTCTGGACGACTCAGCCATTCCAGCCTGCAGGCTTTGGAGAGTCCAAGATGATGGAGCAGAGGCAGTTCCCAGCACGACAAGGCTATCTTGTTGAAGTATGGCCAGAATGCTTCTTTAAGTGAGACGCTGATCCACTCCTCCTTATGGGCAGGTCCTCCCAGCCAGGGCCTCCAGCCACCTCTGCCCATGTTCTACTGCCAACCAAGCTCTAATTTCTCCCTGGGACAGAGTCCCTAGGGAGCAGGGCAGGCTGCCACCTTGGCTGTTTAGGTTTATCAGACAGTCCAGCCTATGGGCCTTGGAGAGCCCAAATCAATTGGGGACCAAAGGGATCTGCAACACAGCACAGTTGCTCTACCAAAAAGCAGCTAGACTGCTTCTTTAAGAGGGTCCCTTATCCCATTTCTCCTGACTGGGTGAGACCTCCAACTGGGGTCTCCAGCCACCTCCTATAGGCGCCTTCAGGCTGGCAACAGGTCAGTACCCCCTGGGATGAAGCTTCCAGAGGAAGGGGTAGGCAGCCATCTTTGCTATTTCACAGTCTTCACTGGTGATATCTCCAGGTACGGGAAAAACTGAGGCAACCAAGGTGTGGGGCAGATCCCCAGCAAATCACAGCAGCCCTATGGAAGAGTGGCCAGACTGTTAAAAGAAAAACAAAGAGAAAACCACAACAATAACGCCAGTTCCCACAAAAACCCCATGCAAAGGTCAGCAACCTCAAAGATTGAAGGTAGATAAGTCCACAAAGATTAGAAAGAATCAATGCAAATAGTCTGAAAATTCAAAAAGACAGAGTGTCCCTTTTCCTCCAAATGACCACAACACCTCTCCAGCAAGGGCTGAGAACTAGGCTGAGGCTGAGATGACTGAAATGACAAAAGGAGGCTTCAGTATGTGGATAAAAATGAACTTCACTGAGCTAAAGGAGCATGTTGTAACCCAATACCAGGAAGCTAAGACTCATGATAAAACAATGCAGAAGCTGACAGCCAAAATAGCCAGTTTAAAGAGAAACATAACTGACCCGACAGAGCTGAAAAAAATACTACAAGAACTTCACAATGCAATCACAAGTATTAATAGCAGAATAGACCAAGCAGAGGAAAGAATCCGAGAGCTTGAAGACCATCTTTCTGAAATAAGACAGGCAGACATGAATAGAGAAAAAAGAATGAAAAGGAATGAACAAAACCTCCAAGAAATATGGGATTATGTAAAGAGATCGAACCTATAACGGATTGGGGTACTTGAAAGAGACAGGAAGAATGGAACCAATTTGGAAAACATACTTCAGGATATCATCTGGGAGAACTTCCCCAACCCAGCAAGATAAACCAACATTCAAATCCAGGAAATGCAGAGAACCCCAGTAAGATAAGATACTCCACAAGAAGATCATCCTCAAGACATATAATCATCAGATTCTCCAAGATCTAAATGAAAGAAAAACTGTTAAGGGCAGCCAGAGAGAAAGGCCAGGTTACCTACAAAGGGAATCCTATCAAACTAACAGCAGACCTCTCAGTGAAAAGAGATTGGGGGCCAATATTCAACATTTTTAAAGAAAAGAATTTCCAGCCCAGAATTTCATATCTGGCCAAACTAAGCTTCATAGGCAAAGGAGAAAATGGGCTAAATGCCCCAGTCAAAAGACAGAGAGTGGTTATCTGGGCATGGTGGTGCGTGCCTATAGTCCCAGCTACTCAGTAGGCTGCGGCAGGGGAATCACTTGAACCCAGGAGGCAGGGGTTGCAGTGAGCTGAGATCATGCCACTGCACTCCAGCCTGGGTGCCAGAGCGAGACCCCAGACATAGAGTAGCAAGCTAGATAAAGAACCAAGACCCGGCTGGGTGCGGTGGCTCACCCCTGTAATCCCAGCACTTCGGGACACCGAGTTGGGTGATTGAGACCATCCTGGCTAACATGGTGAAACCCGGTCTCTACTAAAAATACAAAAAAATTATCTGGGCATGGTAGCAGGCACCTGTAGTCCCAGCTACTTGGGAGGCTGAGGCAGGAGAATGGCATGAACCCGGGAGGTGGAGCTTGCAGTGAGCCGAGATCATGCCATTGCACTCCAGCATGGGCGACAAAGCAAAAAAAAAAAAAAAAGAAAAAAAAGAACCAAGACCCATCAGTATGCTGTCTTCAAGACACCCATCTCCCATGCAAAAACATACATAGGGATGGAGGAAAATGGAAAACAGAAAAAAGCAGATTGCAATCCTAGTTTCTGACAAAACAGACTCTAAACCAACAAAGATCAAAAAAGAAAAGACATAGAAGGGCATTACATAATAGAAAAGGGTTCAGTTCAACAAAAGAGTAACTATCCTAAATATATATGCACTCGATATAGGAGCACCCAGATTCATAAAGCAAGTTCTTAGAAATCTTCAAAGATTAGACTCATACACAATAATAGAGGGAGACTTTAACAAACCTGCCTGATAATATTAAACAGGTCATCAAGACAGAAAATTAACAGAGATATTCAGGACCTGAATCAAGTTGACCTGACAAATATCCACAGAACTCCCCACCCAAAAACAACAGAATATACATTCTTCTTATTGGTACATGGCACTTACTGTAAAATTGATCACATAATTGGAAGCAAAACAATCCTGAGCAAATGCAAAATAACTGAAATCATAACAGTCTCTCAGGACCAACGCTCAATCAAATTAGAACTCACAATTAAGAAATTCAGTCAAAACCACACAAGTACATGGAAATTGAACAACCTGCCCCTGAATGACTTTTGGATAAATAATGAAATTAAGGCAGAAATTAAGAAGTTCTTTGAAACTAATGAGAACAAAAAAACAATGTACCAGAATCTCTGGGACACAGCTAAAGCAGTGTTAAGAGGAAAATATATAGCACTAAATGACCACGTCGAAAAGCTAGAAAGATCTCAAGTGAACAACATAACATCACAACTAAGAGAACTAGAGGACCAAGAGCAAACAAACCCCAGAGCTAGCAGAAGACAAGAAATAACCAAGATGAGACCTGAGCTGAAGGAGATAGAGACATGAAAAGCCCTTTGAATAATAAAAAAATCCAGGAGCTGTTTTTCTGAAGAAAGTAATAAATAGATATACCGCTAGTTAGACTAATAAAGAAGAAAAGAGAGGGCCAGGCGTGGTGGCTCACACCTGTAATCCCAGCACTTTGGGAGGCCGAGGCGGGCAGATCACAAGGTCAAGAGATCGAGACCATTCTGGCCAACATGGTGAAACCCTGTCTCTACTAAAAGTACAAAAATTAGCTGGGCGTGGTGGTGCTCACCTGTAGTCCCAGCTACTCAGGAGGCTAAGGCAGGAGAATTGCTTGAACCCGGGAGGCGGAGGTTGCAGTGAGCCAAGATCTCGCCACTGCACTCCAGCCTGGCAACAGAGCATGATTCCATCTCAAAAAAAAAAAAAAAAAAAAGAAGGTTCAAATAAACACAATCAGAAATGATAAGGGGAATATCATCACTGACCCCACAGAAATATAAACAACCATCAGAGAAGACTATAAAGACCTCTGTGCACATAAGTTAGGAAATCTAGAAGAAATGGATAAATTCCTAGACACATACACCCTCCCAAGACTGAACCACAGAGAAATTGAATCACCAAATAGACCAATAACGAGTTCTGAAATTGAGGCAGTAATAAATAATCTACCAACCAAAAAAGCCCAGGACCAGATGGATTCACAGCTGAATTCTACCAGAGGCATAAAGAAGAGCTGGTACTATTTCTACTGAAACTATTCCAAAAAATTGAAAAGGAGGGACCCCTCCCTAACTCATTCTGTGGGACCAGCATCATCCTGATCCCAAAACCTAGCAGAGATGCAACAAAAAAAGAAAACTCCAGGCCAATATCCTTGATGAACATTGAAGCAGAAATTCTCAACAAAATACTGGCAAACTGAATCCAGCAGCACATCAAAAAGCTTATCCACCATGATCAAGTGGGCTTCATCCCCAGGATGCAAGGTTGGTTCAACATACGCAAATCAATAAATGTGATTCATCACATAAGCAGAACTAAAGACAAAAACCACATGATTATCTTAATAGATGCAGAAAAGGCCTTCGATAAAATTCAACATCCCTTCTTGTTAAAAACTTTCAATAAACTAGGTATTGAAGGAACATGCCTCAAAATAGTAAAACCCATATATGACAAACCCACAGCCACTATTATACTGAATAGGCTAAAGCTGGAAGCATTCCCCTTGAAAACTGGTACAAGACAAGGATGCCCTCTCTCACCACTCCCTTTAACATAGTGTTGGAAGTTGTAGCCAGAGCAATCAGGCAAGAGAAAGAAGTAAAGGATATTCAAGTAGGAAGAGAGGAAGTCAAACTAATTTGTTTGCAGATGATGTGATCCTATGTCTAGAAAACCCCATCATCTCATCCCAAAAGCTTCTTAAGCTGATAAGCAACTAAAGTAGAGTCTTGGGATACAAAATCAATGTGCAAAAATTGCTAGCATTCCTATACAGTAACAACAGGCAAGCCAAAAGCCAAATCACAGATGAACTCCCATTCAGAATTGTCACAAAAAGAAAAAAATACCTAGGAATACAGCTAACAAGAGAAGTGAAGGACCTTTTCAAGGAGAGCTACAAACCACTGCTCAAATAAATCAGAGATGACATAAACAAATGGAAAAACGTTCCACACTCATGGATAAGAAGAATCAGTAACATGAATATAGCCATACTGCTGAAAGCAATTTATAGATTCAATGCTATTCCCATTAAACTACCATTAACATTCTTCACAGAATAAGAAAAAAACTATTTTAAAATTTATATGGAACCAAAAAAGAGCCCAAATAGCCAAGGAAATCCTGAGCAAAAAGAACAAAACTGGAGGCATCGCATTACCCAACTTCAATTTATACTACAGGGCTACAGTAGCCAAAACAACATGGTACTGGTACAAGAACAGATACATAAACCAATGAAACAGAATAGAAAACCCAGAAATAAGACCATGCCCCTACAACCACCTGATCTTCAACAAACCTGACAAAAACAAGCAATGAGGAGAAGATTCCCTACTTAATAAATGGTGCTGGGAGAACTGGCTAGCCATATGCAAAAAACTGAAACTTGACCCCTTCCTTACACCACATTACAAAAATCAGCTCCAGATGGATTAAGGACTTAAATGTAAAATCAAAAACTATAAAAACCTTAGAAGAAAACCTAGGCAATGCACCATTCAGGATATGGCATGGGCAAAGATTTCATGATGAAGATGCCAAAAGCAATTGCAACAAAAGCAAAAATTGACAAAATCTAATTAAAGAGCTTCTGCACAGCAAAAGAAACCATCAACAGAGTAAACAGCCTACAGAATGGGAGAAAATTTCTGCAATCTATCCATCTGACAAAGGTCTAATATCGAGCATCTATAAGGAACTTAAACAAATTTACAAGAAAAAACAACCCCATTAAAAAGTGGGCAAAAGACACGAACAGACACTTCTCAAAAGAGGACATACATGCATCCAACAAACATGAAAAAAAGCTCAACATCACTACTTATTAGGGAAATATTAATCAAAGCCATAAGATACCATCTCATACCAGTCAGAATGCCTACTATTAGAAAGTCAAAAAGACAACAGATGCTGGTGAGGTTGTGGAGAAAAAGGAACACTTTTACACTGTTGGTGGAAGCGTAAATTGGTTCAACCATTGTGGAAGACAGTGTGGTGATTCCTCAAAGACCTACAGGTAGAAATACCATTTGACCCAGCAATTCATTACTTGGTATATACCTAAAGGATTATAAATCATTCTATTATAAAGATACATGGATGTGTATGTTCATTGCAGTACTATTCACAATAGCAAAGACATGAAATCAACCTAAATGCCCATCAATGAGACTGAATAAAGAAAATGTGGTACATATACCCCATGGAATACTTTGCAGCCAGAAAAGGAACAAGATCTCGTCCTTTGAAGATCACACAGGTGGAGCTGGAAGCCTTTATCCTCAGCAAATGAACACAGGAAGACAAAACCAAATACCACGTTTTCACTTATAAGTGGGAGCTGAATGATGAGGACACACGGACACATGGGGGGCAAACAACACTCACTGGGGCTTGTTGGAGGGTGGGTGGTGAAAGGAGGGAGAGCATCAGGAAGAATAGCTAATGGATGCTAGGCTTAATACCTAGGTGATGGGATGATCTGTGCACAAACCAGCATGGCACACATTTACCTAACCTGTACATCCTGTACATGTACCCCTGAACTTAAAATAAAAGTTGGACATAAGAAGAAAAAACCTCTGTGGCTCATGCCTGTAATCACAGCACTTTGGGAGATCAAGGTGGGAGGATCGCTTGAATCCAGGAATTCGAGACAGCCTGAGTAACATGGCGAAACCCATCTGTACTAAAAATACAAAAAATTAGCTGTAGTGGTACACACCTGTAGTCCCGGCTACCTGGGAAGCTGAGATGGGAGAATCACTTGAACCCTGGAGATCAAGGCTGCAGTGAGCTGAAGTTGCAGCTACTACACTCTAGCCTGGGCAATAGGAGTGAGACCCTGTCTCAACAACAACAATAACAACAACAGGAAAAACTGAAATATTCTGGAGATATAGAAGGCCATGTGCATTTGCACACTGTACACATGTCCAGAAAAAAACCTGAGAAAGTTCTAATCTCTCACCTCTGGCTGACTTGTAGGTGCTGCAGAAGCAGGAAGTGAAGATGAAGGCAGAGTTATAAATTGCCAAAGCATTGATAGCGTGCCCAAACACACATAGAGATCCTTGGTAAAGGGCAGAAGACTTATTGGTTCAAAGCATTTAAGGAAATGTCTGTGCAATCATTAGCTGGTCACTAAGCTAAATGAGCAAAGACTTCAGTGGCCACACATGGTAAATACTACAAACTTTATAGAATTATACCAGGGAAGTTACTAAACAAATAGCAGCAGCAACCAGAACAAACTACAGCAAAACCTGGCTTGGGGTGGGTATATATCCAGATTTACCACATTATAGTGCTTAAAATATTTAATTATCAACAAAAATTAAGACATGCAAAGAAATAAGAAAGGAGAACAAATGTACAGGATAAAAATTACCACTAGAAACTGACCCTGAGGAAGCCCAAAGACTTCAATTCACCCATTATAAATATATTCATGGAATTAGAAGAAAAGATGTTTAAAGAATTAAAGGAATGTATGAGAACAATATCTTACATAATACAGGATATCAAGAAACAGAAATTATAAAATAGAGTTGGGGCTGGGCTCAGTGGCTCATGCCTGTAGTCCCAGCACTTTGGGAGGCTGAGGCAGGAGGATCACTTGAGGTCAGGAGTTTGAGACCAGCCTGGCCAACATGGTAAAACTCTGTCTCTACTGAAAATACAAAAATTAGCCGGGCGTGGTGAGGCGTGCCTGTAATCCCAGCCATTCAGGAGGCTGCGGCATGCGAATCACTTGAACCCAGGGGGCAGAGGCTGCAGTGAGCCGAGATCGCGCCACTGTACTCCAGCCTGGGCGACAGAGCAAGACTCTCTTAAAAAAAAAAGAGAGAGTTTGAAAGCATAGTAACTCAAGTGAAAAATTCACGAGAGGGACTCAACAGCATATTTGAGCTGGAAGAAGTAAAAATCAGCATACTTGAAGATTGATTGATTGAAATTATCCAGTATGAGGAATAGAAAGAAAAAGAAGAAAACGAGCAGAGCCTGAGAGACCTGTGGGACATCATCAGGTGTATGAAGATGCCCATAATGGGGTGGCCAGAAAGAGAGTAGAAAGGAGCTAAAAGAATATTTGAAGAAATAATGACAAGAATGCCATGCTGAATATTTTCCCCAAAATGTATGTGTTGGAAACTTAATTCCCAATGTACCAGTGTTTGGAGTGGGGGCTTAATGGGAGGTATTTAGATCATGAGGTCTCTGGCCTCATGAATGGATTAATGCCACTATAAAAAGGGTTTGTGGGAATAGGTTTACTTTCTTTCATTCTTTTGCCATGAAAAGACACGTTGTTCATATCAGCTTGCCCTCCACCTTCTTTCACGCTAAGGCACAGCAAGTAGGCTCTCAACAGTCACCAGATACAGGTACCTTGATCTTGGACTTCCTAGCCTCCAGAACTATGAGAAATAAATTTCTGTTGTTTATAAGCTACCCAGTCTGTGGTATTTTAATATAGCAGCTCAAAACAAAGACAAAATTCACCACAATTTGATGAAAAATGTGAATCAACACATTTAAAAAAACTCAGTACTAAGCTGGTTTTGGTCGTGTGTGTCTACAGTCCTAACTCCTCAGGATGCTGAGGTGGGAGAGTTTAAGACCAGCCTGGGGAACATAGCAAGATCCCATCTCTAAAAACAAAAACAATTGCATAAAGCAATAGTCAGTAATTATAAAACTGTGTTGATCTTGTTGCGTAAAGCAATAGTCAGTAGTTTTAAAACTGTGCTGATCTGCGTTGATGGACTTTCAATGTATAAAAATAGATTTTATATAACAATAGCACAAAGGAGGGGGAAGTGAACAAAGTGGAACTATGTTGGAGAAATGTTTTTATATATTATTTAAATGAAATTGGCATTAATCTGAACTAGGCTGTTTTAAGTTATGATGTTAATTATGATTTACAGATAAACCACAAAGAAAATAATTCAATAAATATATAGTTAAAAGCCCCAGGGAGTCAGGCATATGACTCAAACCTGTTATTTCAATGCTTTGGGAGGCTAAGGCAGGAGGATTGCTTGAGACCAGGAGTTTGTGACCAGCCTGAGCAACAGAGTGAGACCTTATCTCTACAAAATAAAAATAGAAATAAAAAATGGCTGGACATGTTAACATGTGCCTGTAGTCCTTGCTACTTGGGAGGCTGCTGAGGGGGCAGAATTATCTGAGTCCAAGAGTTTGAGGCTGCAGTGAGCTGATTGGGCCACTGCACTCCAGCCTGGGTGACAGATTGAGACCTTGTCTCAAAAACAAACATAAAACTCAGGGAATTAAGATGGTACACTAGAAAATCTATTTAGCACAAAAAAGGCAATAATGGAACATGGAAAAAGAAAAAAGCATAAACCTTTAGAAAACAAATAGCAAATGTCAGAAAGAAACCCTACTTTATTATAATGACATTAAACATGAATGGATTAAAAACTCTACTCAAAAGACAGAGATTGGCAGAATGGCTTAAAAAAGCATGATCCAACAGTATACTGTCTGCAAAAGATACCGGTTAGATTCAAAGATGTGGATAGGTTAAAAGTAAATAAACATTATCAGGCAACTAATATGCACTTAACAGTGTGCTGGGATTGAGGTATAAAAAGAGAAATAGGACACTATTACCTGTTTTCAATTTCCATATAGTGCGAACAGCTAAGATGTCTAAAAACAATTCCATGGCCATGTGAGAAGTGATATAATACAGGATGCTCAGAATTATTTGGGATCACAGGAGGAGTTTCTCAGACTGTCTGAGGGAAAATAGTGGTCTTCTCTATGGAGCTATGTTAAACTTGAGTGTTAAAGGATGTTTACTGGATAGAAGAGGAAGGGGAGGAGGAAGACTTCTTGGTAGGCAGAAGAAATATGGTCAATAAAAGCATGAAAGCATGCTTAAAATGGTGTGCTCAGCAAAAACAAAGAAAAAAACTTGTGTAGCTTCAGAGTTGTGTCTATAATTGTAGAGATGGGAGATCTAATGGGAAACTAGGTAAGAAATACAAGATAGGCCACATCATGACCGGTCTGGTAATCAAGGAGACAAATTCTGGTGACAGTGTGCAGATTAGATTGGAGGATTAAGAATCTGGGGGCAAGCCAGGCGCAGTGGCTCACGCCTGTAATCCCAGCATTTTGGGAGGATGAGGCGAGCAGATCACAAGGTCAGGAGTTTGAGACCAGCCTGGCCAATATGGTGAAACCCCGTCTCTTCTAAAAATACAAAAATTAGCTGAGCGTGGTGGCGCGTGCCTGTAGTCCCAGCTGCAGGCTGAGACAGGAGAATCGCTTGAACCCAGGAGGTGGAGGTTGCAGTGTGCCGAGATCGTGCCATTGCACTCCAGCCTGGGTGACAGAGCGAGACCTTGTCTTAAAGAAAAGAAGAATCTGGGGGCAAGGAGACTAGTGAAGCATGAAACAGACAGGTGATAAGGACTTGGTCTAAAAAGTACTATTAGTTTGTACTGAAGGGAAATTAGATGGAGGTGGGGAAGGGAAAGTTGAACAGATTTCTTCCTTCCTTTCTTCTATGCGTATTTCTTCTGCACCTATTAATTGATGTGTATGGTGCTCAGTGAATGTATAGAACTAGGTGGATGATTAGATGTGGTCAGAGAAGGAAAGTATAAAAAATGATTTCTGTTATTTCTAGCTCAGTCAACTGTGGATAGGGAGGGTATCCTCACTTTTAAAATCAAGGTGAAAGAATTAGAGGAAATTTCCAAATAATTTAATTTATCAATATATCAAACTCAAGACCTTTTATAACTGATGGCCATTAATTTTGGTAAAAAACACATAGCATAGACTTTTACCCTCTTAATCTTTTTTATTTATTTATTTATTTTTTTAGACAGGGGCTCGCTCTGTCACCAGGCTGGAGAGAAACGGCATTGTCGTGGCTCACTGCAGCCTCAATCTCCTGGGCCCAAGCAATTCTCCCTCCTCAGCCTCTCAAGTAGCATAGACCACAGGCATGTACCAACATGCTGGGCTAATTTTTTCTTTTTCTTTTTTTTTTTTTTGTAGAGACGGGTGTCTCCCTATGTTGCCCAGGCTGGCTGTTTAACTATTTTAAGAATACAGTTCAGTGGTGTTAACTATTTTTCACTTTCTTGTGTAGCAGATCTCTAGAAACTTTTTATTTTGCAAAACTGAAAGTCTGTATCCATCCCGCAACTCCTTTTTTTCCGCTCTCCCAGCCTCTAGGAACCACAATTCTGTTTCTATCATTTTGACTACTCTATATATCTCCTGTAAGTGGAATCATACAGTATTTTTCTTTATGTTACTGGCTTATTTCACTTAGCATAATGTCCTCAAGGTTAATCCAGGTTGTAATATGTGGCAGGATTTCCTTGTATTTTTAAGTCTGAATAATATTCTATTGTATAGATATATCATATTTTCTTTATCTGTTCATCTGTCAGTGGGCATTTAGGCATTTTTGTAATTGTGAATAATGTAATTAATATGGGTATGCACATATCTCTAGACCCTGCTTTCATATCTTTTGGATATATATCCAGAAGTGAGATTGCTGGATCTTAAGGTAATTCTATGTTTAGTTTTTTGAGGAATATCCCTACTGATTTTCCATGGTGACTGAACCATTTTACATTGCCACCAGCAATGCACAAGTGTTCCAGTTTTTCCACATACTCACCAACGATTTTTTTTTTCTTTATACAATTTTTAAAAAATATATAGAGTCTCACTGTGTTTCCCAAGCTGGTCTGAAATTCCTGGGCTCAAGTGATCCTCCCGCCTCGGCCTCCCAAAATGCTGGAATTATAGACATCAGCCACCACGCCCTTCCCTCCCCTCCCCTCCCCTCCCCTCTACTCCCCTCCTCTCCCCTCCCCGTCCCATCCCTTCCCTTCCTGTGGCCATCCTAATGGGTGTGAGGTGATATCTTGTTGTGATTTTGAATTGCATTTCTTCAATGGTTGGTGATGACGAGCATTAATTCACATGATTGTTTGTATTTATATATCTTTTTCGGAGAAATTTGTGTTCAGGTGCTTTGCTTGTTTTTTAAATGGGCTACTTTTTTTTTGTTTTTGAGTTGTAGGAGTTCTTTATGTATTCTAGATATTAATCTTTTTTTGATGTATAATTTGTAATTATTTTCTTTAATTCTGTAGGTTGCCTTGCACTTTGTTCTTTCCTTTGGTATGCAGGAGTTTTTAAGTTTGATGTAGTCCCATGTATCTATTTTCACTTTCATTGCCTGTGCCTTTGGTGTCATATCCAAGAAATCATTACCAAGTACAATATCATGAAACTTTCCTCTTATATTTTCTTCTTCTAAGAGTTCTATAGTTTTAGGTCTTATATTTAGGTCTTTAATCCATTTTGAGATAAAATATATAGTGTAAGGTGAGGTTCCAACTTCAAACTTTCATGGGTGGATATTGTTCTATCAGCACCATTTGTTGAAGACACTGTCCTTTCCATATAGGGTGGTTGTGGCACTCTTGTCAAAAATTATTTGTGCAAAAGAACAGAAGAAAATTCAGTTGACCATATACATGAAGGATTATTTCTGGGCATTCTAATCTGTTCCATTGGTCTGTGTGTTTGTCTTTATGTCAGCACCACACTGTTTTAATTACTATAGCATTGTAATGTGTTTTTAAGGGAGGAGACCACCCATCATATTGTCTTATGCCCAATTTCTTCCTCCAAAGAAAGAAGAAGTAAAAACTAAAAGGCAGAAATGGAATCCACAGGCAGATAGTGCAGCACCATGCTCTGGGCCTGGTAGTTAAAAATCAACCCCTGGGCCGGGCGCGGTGGCTCACGGTTGTAATCCCAGCACTTTGGGAAACCGAGGCGGGTGGATCACGAGGTCAGGAGATCGAGACCACGGTGAAACCCCGACTCTACTAAAAATACAAAAAATTAGCTGGGCATGGTGGCGGGCACCTGTAGTCCCAGCTACTCAGAGAGGCTGAGGCAGGAGAATGGCGTGAACCTGGGAGGCGGAGCTTGCAGTGAGCCGAGATTGAGCCACTGCACTCCAGCCTGGGTGAAAAAAGCGAGACCCCGTCTCAAAAAAAAAAAAAAAAAAAATCAACCCCTGACCTAACTACTTGTGTTATCTATAGATTTTAGACATTGTACAGAAAATCATTGTGAAAATCCCTGTCCTGTTCTGTTCCGTCTGATTACCAGTGCATGCAGCCCCCAGTCATGTACCCACTGCTTGCTCAATCGATCACGATCCTCTCATGCGGACCCCCTTAGAGTTGTAAGCCTTTAAAAGGGACAGGAATTGCTCACTTGGGGAGCTCGGTTTTTGAGACATGAGTTTTGCCGATGCTCCCAGCCGAATAAAGCCCTTCCTTCTTTAACTTGGTATCTGAGGGGTTTTGTCTGTGGCTCGTCCTGCTACATTTTGAACAGACTGCAATTTTGATAGGGTCATTACTTCTGGTATTTAGCAGATGATTTAATAGAAATTCATCTGGGGTCCTGCTATCATTTATGGCAGCAGTCCCCAGCCTTTTTGGCACCAGGGACCAGTTTCATGGAAGACAGTATTTCCATGGACCAGGAGTGGGGGTGATGGTTTTGGCATGAAACTATTCCACCTCAGATCATCAGGCATTAGTTAGATTCTCATAAGGAGCATAAGATTCTAGATCCCTTGCATGCACAGTTCACAATAGGGTTCTGCTCCTATGAGAATCTAACGCTGTGACTGATCTGACAGGAGGTGGAGCTCAGGCAGTAATGTGAGCAATGGGGAGTGGCTGTAAATAGAGATGAAGTTTCACTTGCTTGCCAGCCGCTCACCTTGTGCTGTGTGGCCTGGTTGCTAACAAGCCACAGACTGGTATCGGTTCACGGCCTGGGGGTTGGGGACCCCTGATTTACAGGATATTGAACTAATATTTCTCCTCGTGTTTAGGAAAGTAAGCTAATGTCTGGGTGCAGTTGCTCATGCTTGTAATCCCAAAACTTTGGGAGGCTAAGGTGGGTGGATCACTTGAGGTCAGGAGTTTGAGACCAGCCTGGCCAACATGGTGAAATGCTGTCTCTACTAAAAATACAAAATTTAGCCAGACTTGGTGGCTGATGCCTGTAATCCCAGCTACTCAGGAGCCTGAGGCAGGAGAATCACTTGAACCTGGGAGGTGGAGGTTGCAGTGAGCCGGGATCACGCCACTACACTCCAGCCTGGGGGACAGAGAGAGAGAGACTTAGTCTCAAAAAATAAAAATAAAAAAAAAAAAGCTAACTTTTTGTGTTTTTCTTCTAAGATGGAGTCTTGCTCTGTCACCCAGGCTGGAGTCCAGTGGTGTGATCTCAGCTCACTGCAACCTCTGCCTCCCGGGTTCCTGCCTCAGCCTCCCAAGTAGCTGCAATTACAGGCGTGCACCACCACACCCAGCCAATTTTTATATTTTTAGTAGAGACGAGGTTTCACCATGTTGGTCAGGCTGATCTCGAACTCCTGACCTCAGGTGATCCACCTACCTCAGCCTCCCATAGTGCTGGGATTACAGGCGTGAGCCACCACGCATGGCCAAAACAAAGCTAACTTAAAATATATTTTGAAATAATACTTGTTGGGCAAATGTGAAGAAATAAGAACCCTCATACATTGATGGTGGGAATGTAAAATAGTGTAGTCACTTTGGAAAATAGTTTGGCAGTTCCTCAAAAAGTTAAACACAGTTAGCATATGACTCAGCAATTCTAGGCCAAGGTATATATTCAAGAGAATTGAATGAGTGGGTCGACCAGAACCTGATGATATACAATTGTTCTTAGCAGCATTATTTATAATAGCTAAAATGTGGAAGCAACCCAGATGTTCATGAACTGATGAATGGATAAACAAAATGTGGTATATCTATACAATGGAATATTATTTAGCCAGAGAAAGAAATGAAGTACTGATACAGGCTATAACACAGGTGAATTCTGAAAATACTATGTTAAATAAAAGAAACTAGACATAAAAGACAACACATATTATGTGATTCCATTTATGTGAAATGTCTGCAATAGATAAATCCATAAAGATAGAAAGTAGACTGGGGGTAGAGGGAAATGGGTAATAACTACTAATGGATATGGGATTGCTTTTGGGGATTATGCAAATGTTCTGGAATTAGATAGTGGTGATGGTTGCATAATCTTGCTAAAAACAACTGAATTGTATGCTTTATTTTATTTTATTTTATTTTCTGAGACAGGATCTCGCTTTGTCACCCAGGCTGGGGTGCATGATCACAGCTCACTGCCGTGATGAACTTGAATTTATCATTGTTAAGACCATGAACAACCTCCCAAACTCAAGCGATCCTCCCACCTTAGCTTCCCAAGTAACTGGGACTACAGGCACAGTCCACTGTGCCCAGCTAATTTTTGTATTTTTTTGTAGAGGCAGAGTTTTACCATGTTGCCCAGGCTGGTCTGGAACTTCTGGCCTCAAGCAATCTACCTGCCTCAGCCTCCCAAAGTGCTGAGATTACAGGCTTGAGTCACCGTGCTGGGCCTGAATTGTATACTTTAAAGGTGAATTTTATGATATATGAATTATGTCTTAATAAAAAACAATAATTTATGAGACTCTTGTCTTAAAAGCATATCATAACAACATATAGTGAAAACTTTGAAATAGGTGCTTAGTATAGTGATATTTGAGAGATGACTTTGGGACACAATTATTTTTTGCAAAATTTTGATCATCTTTATTTTGTTAAATAAGATTATATATAATTATATAATGTATATACATATATAATGTAATATATACATTATACACATTACATGTAATATATACATTATATATAGTATATATACATTATATATAGTATATATACATTATATGTAATATATACATTAGTATATATACATTATATGTAATATATACTATATATAATGTATATATACATTATATGTAATATATACTATATTACATATAATTATATGTAATATATACTATATTACATATAATTATATGTAATATATACTATATTACATATAATTATATGTAATATATACTATATTACATATAATTATATGTAATATATACTATATTACATATAATTATATGTAATATATACTATATTACATATAATTATATGTAATATATACTATATTACATATAATTATATGTAATATATATGTAATATGTAATATATCTCCAAAGATATGTGTGTGTTATTATCAATAACATTTCCTGTCATAGATTATCAACTCACTCAGTGCTACGTACTTAAAATTTGAAGGAATGGGCTGGGCATGGTGGCTCACGCCTGTAATCCCAACAATTTGGGAGGCCAAAACAGAAGGGTCACTTGAGCTCAGGAATTCAAGACCAGCCTGAGCAACATAGTAAGACCCATCTCTACAAAAAATTGGAAATTAATCAAGCAGGGTGGCCTGCACCTGTAGTCCCAGCTACTTGGAAGGCATCAATGAGAGGATTGCTTGAGCCCAGGTTGAGGCTGCAATGAACCATGTTCACGCCACTGCACTCCAGCCTGGGAGACACAGCAAGACCCTGTCTCAAACAAAAAGAAAATTGAAGAAATGTTGTTCATAGAATTTGTCCAATTTTGTCTACTACTTAATTAAGGGCCTTGAATTTATCATTGTTAAGACCATGAACTTTGATCACAAGACTTGGACTCAAATCCTAGCTCCACTACATAGTTTAGGTTATTTACTTAATTTCCCTAGTTTCTTCACCTATAAAGTTGGATAATAATAACCTACATCATAGGTCTGTTATGAAAATTAAGATATTAAATATTTAAGTATTATCAAGGTATGTTTATCAGACTAATTGTTTAGCACATAGTAGGTGCTTCTTTCTGTTGTATCTTAGATCCCCAGTTATTAAGAGGGCCCAGGACGGTGGCGTCTTTTACCCGGAGGAAAAGATGGCCTTAGTATCCAAAATTAATAATTTACACTTCCACTGCCAGTTAATAATCAGTCTTGGCTTATCTTCATCTTACTTTTTATCGCTGCATCTCAAAAGCAAAGCACCTCAAAAGCAAAGTACCTCATACATAGTAGGTGCTTGATACAGTAGGTAATGAATTATAAATATACTTTTCCAGTTAGCAAAAAAATAAAATTGTTATGACTAATTTGAGAGCTAATGTATTTATAAACAATGAAGAAATAGTAAATTACACTGACTTAGCTAATCATCTACTTTCTTAAACACATATATGCAGCACTTAGGGCATAAACATTAATAGCATATGTAACTATATAAACAGTGAGTAGGTTGTCAAGTTGTGACTGCGAAGCTCAGAACAGGCAGTTTTCAACCCAATGACAAAATTTTATTTTAAAGAATTGGGTGCAATGTAGTTAGTAAATCAGTTTTCTGTAGTCTCAATGTAAAATAAAAACCTAATCATGCCAACTAATGTTTAATTCCCAATTGAAGTAAGGAGGTTCTCTTGTTTTCTGATTTTTTTTTTTTTTTTGAGACAGAGTCTTGCTCTGTTGCCCAGGCTGGAGTGCAGTGGTGTCATCTCAGCTCACTGCAACTTCTGCCTCCTGGGTCCAAGTGATTCTCATGTCTCAGCTTCCAAGTAGCTGGGGTTACCGGTGTGCAGCATCACCATGCCTAGCTAAGTTTTGTATTTTTGGTAGAGACAGAGTTTCGCCATGTTTTCCATACTGATCTTGAACTCCTGACCGAAGGTGATCCACCCACCTCAGCCTCCCAAAGTGTTGGCATTACAGACGTGAACCCCTGGGCCCAGCTGTTTTCCAATTTAAAATAAAAGCAGACCCTGTTTCTATTAAGTTAAATATTTATAAATACTATATGTAACAAGAAAAAAATAGAACTGAAAAGGACCAAGGGACAATAAAAAGTAAAAGAAAAAATGTATTTTCTGCTATTTTATATATAATGCCATCAAAAACATAATATAAATTTTAATTATTTTTATTACATATGCAAACTATATTATTTATATTTAATTATTTATATATGTATTAGATATTATTATTTTTATCACCTGCAGACATGGTGCAAAGACCCTTACAGTTATCTAAAATATAGACCATTTCATTTTTTACATAATAACATATATTTTAAAACAATAGCAGCTGGAGATTGAGTTTCATCATGACACTGAGAGGAGCTCCACTGGCCCACTCTTCAGTGGAACTGGCAAAAATTATTTTTATTATTTATTTATTTGAGATAGGGTCTTCCTCTGTTGCCCAGGCTGGAGTGCAGTGACACAATTGTGGCTCACTGCAGCCTTGACCTCATGGATTCAAGTGATCCTTCTGCCTCAGCCTCTTGAGTAGCTGGGACCACAGGAATGTGCCACTATGCTCCAAAAATTATTTCTAAGTGACAACTACTTAAAGCCCCTGGAAATGGTCCTAAGGACAAACATCAAGTAAAGAAGCATCTATTCAAGAAAATGTCTGGGCCAGGCATGGTGGCTCACGCCTATAATCCCAGGACTTTGGGAGGCTGAGAATGCTTGAGCCCAGGAGTTCAAGACCAGCCTGGGCAACACAAGGAGACCTTGTCTCTACAAAAAATAAAAAAAATAAAAAATTAGCCAGGCGTGGTGGTGTGTGCCTGTAGTCCCAGCTATTTGTGGGACTGAGTTGGGAGGATCACTTAAGCCCAGGAAATTGAGGCTGCAATGAGTTGTGATTGCACCACTGCACTCCAGGCTGGGCAGCAGAGCGAGACCCTGTCTTGCAAAGAAAAAGAAAAGAAAATGTCCAAAAATTGGGTGAGAAAGGTGAGAGTTTGTGTTATTGAATCAGACCATTCCTTTCCTCCTCCTCCCAACTCAGCAAGGCAGGGATTCTACACCAGACTACTGCATCCAAGAACACACGACTCATTGCCTTGCAAGCTCCTACTGGGATAACTTTATTCCTGGGAGGAGCAGATTATCAACATTTCTCATTGAGCCTCCAACTACCTGTTGTGAGGCAAAGTCCTAGGTAAGTAGGGTTGAGAGGTAGGGGCTCCCTTCTTCTGCTGAGCTCCCACTCATGTAACAGAGGCTCTACTCTTGGGTGTAACATATTGAGATCCTGATCATCTTTGCTCTGGCTTATAAAGCAGTGGTTCCATGACAGGAGAGGAAAACTTAAGGACCCTTGCTACTTCCTCCTCTCTTCAACTAGCACGTAGTCCCTAGAGGAGGGATGTCACTCAGAGAGAAGTTTGCTTTGATCCCCACACCTGATTCCAGAGCCTGGGCTCAGGCAGCTCATAAGAACGATGACTACCAATCTTTTCAGAATGGAACTGTCTTCGTTTGCAACAGAGCATGGAGAAGATCAAGGCTAAGGGCATTCATGAGAACAGTGCAGGTTGTGGTGAAAGGCAATTGGAAAGAGAATCAAGATACACGCTAAACTGTGGACTGCCTAGTTTTTAGAAGAGAACAAGAAGAGAGCTGGGAGAAGCCCTCTTGGGGTCAGAACAAATATCAAACACTGAAAGTATTCC
The DNA here is from genome assembly GCF_028878055.3 of Symphalangus syndactylus. Classification (NCBI taxonomy): domain Eukaryota; kingdom Metazoa; phylum Chordata; class Mammalia; order Primates; family Hylobatidae; genus Symphalangus; species Symphalangus syndactylus. The sequence goes on from NC_072428.2 coordinate 23,323,489, forward strand.
TCAGAAACTATTTATTCAAATGAGCCTTCATTGGATTAACTTATAGAACAGTTTATGCCCCAACCCATTGTTGAGATTGATAGAGCAATTAGACAGTAATTAGTGGAGTTAACACCCAGATGTAGTCAGTGGGAGAGAGGCAGAGAGACCTGCCAAAGCAACTGTCATCCTACAGTGACTGTGGGCATACCTAAAACTGCACTTCCCTGAGGAGCAACTCCAGAGGCTCAATACTGGAGGGAAGGGTAGAGAGGACTTCACTGAAATAATCCAGCCAGTGACTAAACAAATAATCCAGTAATAATGACAATACCCAGAGTTATAACATATATATGTATACACACATATATGTAGATACGATCTAGATATATGTATACGTATATTTAACATATATATGTGTACAACACATATATATGGCTACAGTAATATATATAGCTACTATATATATAGTTACAATAATATCTAAAACATGTCATTTCTAATGAAAACTTTTGAAGAATGCAAAAACAACAACAACAACAAAAAGAATAGTATGACTCATGCCTTGAGGAAAAGCAGGCAACAGAAGTTGTCTATGAGAACGACTCAATGTCAGATTTATCAGAAGAAGACTTCAAATATGGTCATAGAACTAAAGGCAGCCATGATTAAAGAAGCAAAGGAAGGTATAATGACAATGTTTCTTCAAATAAAGAATATTAATAAGGGGATAGAAATATTTTAAAAGAACCAAATTCTGAAATTGAAAAATACAATAACTGAAAAAAAAAACTCACAAGAGGGGCTCACCACTACATTTGAGCTGATAGAAGAATGAATAAGTGAACTTGAAGATAGATTAATAGTGATTATGCAGCATGAAGTAAAACAGAGAAAAAAGAATTTTAAAAACTGAAGAAAGCCTTAGAGAAATATCAGATACTATTAAACATAGCAACATACATGTAATAGAAAGGAACAGAAAACATATTTGAAAAAATAATGGAGAAAACTTCTCAAATTAATTAATAATTAATAAAATAAAATTAATTTTATTTCCCAAAATAAAAATCTTACACATCTAGGAAGCTTAATTAATTCCAAGTAGGATAAATAAAAAGAGATCCACAGACACATCATATTAAATATGCTGAAAGTCTTAGACAAGGAGAAAATCTTGAAAGCAGCAAGAGAAAAATGACTTGTTATTTCCAAGAAAAATTCAGTAAGATTAACAGCTGAATGCTCAACAGAAACAACTGAGTCCAGAAAGCAGTGGGACAATATATTCAAAGTACTCAAGAAAAAAAAAGTCAGCTGAGAATATCTAGAAAAGCCATCTTTCAAAAATGAAGGTGAAATACTTTCTCACATAAACAAAAACTGAGAAAAATTGTTGCTGGTAGACTTCCCTTACAAGAAATACTAAAGGAAGTTTTTCAGGCTGACATCAAATGATCCCAGATGGTAATTCAAATTCACACCCAAAAATAAAGAGCACCAGTAAAAGTAATTATATAATTTTAAAAGACAATATAAATGCATATTTCCCTTTCTTCTGTTAAATGATTTAAACAGCAATTGTGTAATATGTATATAATGTATTCTTGGGCCTATAACATACAGAAATGTAATATATATGAATTATATTTGCCATTAATAGCAAAAGAAGATATGTGTGAACAAAGCTGCATTGGGCCAAGGAAATGACTACAGATGGTAAAGTAATAATTATAATAATGAATTGTTGGTTTGCTATATTGAGATGTAATATATATGTGACAGCAATATTACAAAAGTGGGGAAAATGAATAGAGCTATGTAATAGTAACATTTCTGTATATCACCAGAATAAAGCTTGTATAAATCTGAAACTGATTCTAATAAGATGTATATGGCAAACTCTAGTGGAATCACTAAACACAAAAACTATAGTGAAAAAATAATGAAAGAAATTTAAATGCTACATTAGAAAATATTTATGTAACGTAAAAGAAAATAACAAGGAGTAAAGGAAAAAGGACATGAGATTTATGGAAAAAAATGGAAGAAGTAAATATATCAATAATACCACTAAATGTGAATGGATTCAACATTCCAAAAAAAGAGGTGGTCAAACTGAATAAAAAATATGATCAAACTATATTCTGTCTACTAGAGACAGATAAAAAATATAAATGTATTAAAAGTAAAAAGATGGACAAATATAGAAACAGCAACTATGAGAAAGCTGGAGTAGCTATACTGCTATAAGAAAAAATAGACTTTAAATCCAAAAAATGTCAGCCGGGCATGGTGGCTCATGGCTGTAATCCCAGTGCTTTGGGAGGCAAGGCAGGAGGATTGCTTAAGGTTAGGAGTTCCAGACCAGACTGGGCAACATAGTGAAATCCTGTCTGTCAAAAAAAAAAAAAAAATTGGGCCGGGCGCGGTGGCTCACGCTTGTAATCCCAGCACTTTGGGAGGCCGAGGCGGGCGGATCACGAGGTCAGGAGATCGAGACCACGGTGAAACCCCGTCTCTACTGAAAATACAAAAAATTAGCCGGGCGTGGTGGCGGGCGCCTGTAGTCCCAGCTACTCGGAGAGGCTGAGGCAGGAGAATGGCGTGAACCCGGGAGGCGGAGCTTGCAGTGAGCCGAGATTGCGCCACTGCACTCCAGCCTGGGCGACAGAGCGAGACCCCGTCTCAAAAAAAAAAAAAAAAAAAAAAAAAAAAAATTGGCCAGGTGTGGTGGCATGTGCCTGTAGTCCCGGTTACTTGGGAGGCTGAGGTGGGAGGATTGCTTGGGCCCAAGAGTTCAAAGCTGTAGTGAGCTATGATCGTGCCACTGCATTCTGGCCTAGGTGACACAGCAAGACTTTTGTCTCTAAAAATAAAATAAAACCAAAAAAAGTTACTAGAGATAAAGAGGGATATTTTATAATGATAAAAGAATCAATCCATCAAGAATATATAACAATTACATATGTACCTAATGACAGAACACCGAAATATATGAAGCAAAAACTGACAAAAATAGGCAAGGTGCAGTGGCTCATGCCTGTAATCCCACCACTTTGGAAGGCCAAGGTAGGCAGATCACCTGAGGTCAGGAGTTCAAGACCAGCCTGGCCAACATGGTGAAACCCTGTCTCTAGTAAAAATACAAACATTAGCTGAGCGTGGTGGTATGTGCCTGTAATCCCAGCTACTTGGGAGGCTGAGGCAGGAGAATCACTTGAACCTGGGAGGCAGAGGTTGCAGTGAGCTGAGACTGCGCCATTGCATTCCAGCCTGGGCAACAAGAGCAAAACTCTGTCTCAAAAAGAAAAAAAAAAAAAAACTGACAAAAATAAAAGAAAAAATAGTTCAACAATATTAGTTGGAAACTTCAATACCCACTTTCTTTCTTTTTTTTTTTTTTTTAGAGACACGGTCTTGCTCCATTGCCCAGGCTGGAGTGCAGTGGCACGATTATAGCTCATTGCATTCACTTTCAATAATGGATAGAACAACTAGACAGAATATCTATAAGTACCTAGAGTTGGACAATAGTATATCCAACTATCCTAATAGATGTTTATAGAACACTCTGTCCAACAACAGAATATATGTCTTAGCAAGTCCACATGGTTCTTCAGGATATTCTAGGCCATAAAAAAAACCTGAATGCATTTAAATGGAGAGAAGTAATGTAAAGCATGTTCTGTGACCAAAATGGAATAAAATTAGAAATCTATAGCAGGAAAATACTTGGTACGCTCATAAATATGTGGAAATTAAACAACAAACTCCTAAATAACCTATGGATCCAAGAAGAAATAAAAAGGAAAATCAGAAAATACTTTGAGAAAATGAAAATGACAAATGAACACACCCAAACTTTTGGGATGCTGGTAAAGCAGTGCTTAGAGGAAAAGTTATAGTATTAAATACCTATGCTAAAGATCTCAGGCCAGGCACAGTGGCTCACACTTGTAATCCCAGTGCTCTGGGAAGCCAAGGCAAGAGGATCACTTGAGGCTAAGAATTCAAGACCAGACTGGGCAACATAGCAAGACCCTGTCTCTATAGAAAAAAGTCACTGGGGCCAGGCACTGTGGCTCACGACTATAACCCCAGCACTTTGGGAAGCCAAGGTAGGCAGATCTGTTGAGGCCAGGAGTTCAAGAACAGCCTGGCCAACATGGCAAAACCTTGTCTCTACTAAAAATACAAAAATTAGCCAGGCGTGGTGGTACACACCTGTAATTCCAGCTATTTGGGAGGCTGAGGCACAAGAATCATTTGAACCTGGTATACGGAAGTGAAGTGAGCCAAGATTGCAGCACTGCACTCCAGCCTGGGCAACAGAGTGAGACTCTGTCTCAAATAATAAAAAAAAAAAAGTCACTGGGCATGGTGGTACACACCTGTAGTCTTAGCTACTTGGGAGGCTGAAGTGGAAGCATCACTTGAGCTGGGGATTTTGAGGTTGCTGTGAGCTATGATCGAACCACTGTAACCCAGCCTGGATGCCAGAGGAAAACCTCATCTCTTAAAAAAAACACAAAACAAAATCTCAAATCTTCTACCCTAAGACACATGAAAAAGAACATCAAAGACTGGATGTGGTGGCTCACACTTATAATTCTAGCACTTTGGGAGGTCAATGCAGACAGATCACTTGAGCTCAGGAGTTTGAGACCAGCCTGGGCAGCATGGCAAAACCCCATCTATATGAAAAATATAAAAATTAGCCAGGTGTGGTGGCATATGCCTGTAGTCCCAGCTACTTAGGAGGCTGAGGTGGGAGGTTGCAGTGAGCTGAGATCATGCCACTGCACTCCAGCCTGGACAACAGAGCCAGACCCTGTCTCGAAAAAAAGGAACAGGAAATTAAATCAATAACAAGCAGAGAGAAGGAAGGAATAGATTGGAAATCAATGAAATAGATAACAGAATAGAAAAGCAATAGAGAAAATCAGTGAATCCAAAAGGTGGTTCCTTGGAATACCCAGTCTGTGGTATTTTGTTATGGCAGCCCTAGAAAACAATGCAGATGAAATGGACAAATTTTTAGAAAGTCACAAATTATGGAAACTGACTTAAGAAGAATAGATGGAATATACATAAATATTCAATAAATCTGAATAGACCTACAACAAGCAAAGAGATTGAATTAGTAATCAAAAGACTACTTACAAAGAAAAGTCCAGGCCCAAATGGCTTCACTGCTGAATTATACCAAACATTTAAACGAAAATTAATACCAGTTCCTCACAAATTTCTTCCAAAAGATAGAAGAGGAAGGAATACTTCCAAACTCATTTTTTATAAAGGCAGTTCACTCTGATAGCAAAACTAGACAAAGATGTCACAAGAAAAAAATACAGACTAATATCTCTTAGGAATATAAATGCAAAAATTCTAAAAACATAATAGCAAACTGAATCCAACAACATGAAAAAAGAATTATACGTTATAATATCCCAGAAAATAAAAGGTTGATTTAACATCTAAAAAGCAATTAATAGGCCAGGTGTGGTGGTGGCTTATGCCTGTAATCCCAACACTTCGGGAGGGCAAGATGAGAGGATCACTTGAGCCCAGGAGTTGGAGGCTGCAGTGAGCTATGACTGCGCCACTGCACTCCAGCCTGGGTGACAGAGCAAGATGTTGTCTCTAAACAAAAACAAAAGCAAAAGCCAATTAATATATCAATAAGATAAAAAACAAAAATTACATTATCATCCCAACAGATGCAGAAAAAGCATTTGACAAAATCCAATACTTTTGTAATAAAAAAAACTCAACAAATTAGAAATAGAAGGGGCCAGGTAGTAGAGTAGATCACGCCTGTAATCCCAACACTTTGGGAGACCGAGGTGGGAGGATCATTTGATCTCAGGAGTTTGAGGCCAGACTGGGCAACATAGGGAGACCCCTGTCTCTACAAGTATTACGCTGGTGCAAAAGTAATTGCGGTTTTTGCATTTGACAAAATGTGAAAAGCCAGTTAATATATCTAATAAAAATCTAACAAAAAATTCGCTGAGTGTGGTGACATGCACTTGTGGTCCCAGCTACTCATGGGGCTGAGGTGGGAGAACTGCTTGAGCCAGGGAGGTTGAGGTTACAGTCAGCTGTGATCAAACCACTGCACTCAGCCTAGGTGACAAAGTGAGACCCTGTCTCAGAAAAAAAAAGAAAAAAGAAAAAGAAGGGAACTTCCTCAACCTGATAAAGGGCATCTACAAAAAACCTAAAACATAATGTCATACCTAATGGTGAAAGACTGGATGCTTTCCACCTAAGATCAGAAACAAGGCAAGGGTATCTGCCTTCACCACTTCACCACTGTCGTGGATGTTCTAGCCAGGGTGATTAGTCAAGAAGATAAAGTAAAAGGCACACACATTGGAAAGGAAGAAGTAAATCTATCTGTATTTCCAATGACATGATCTAATATATAGACTATCCTAAGAATTCTTGGCCAGGCATGGTGGCTCATGCCTGTAATCCCAGCACTTTGGGAGGCTGAGGCAGGTGGATCACTTGAGGTCAGGAGTTTGAGACCAGCCTGGCCAACATGATGAAACCCCGTCTCTACTAAAAATACAAAAATTAGCTGGGCATGATGGTGCACACTTGTAGTCCCAGCTGCTCAGGAGGCTGAGGCAGGAGAATCACTTGAACCCGGAGGGCAGATGTTGTAGTGAGCCAAGATCGCCACTGTACTCAGCCTGGGCAACAGAGCAAGACTCTATCTCAAACAAAACAAAACAAACCCTTAAAAAACTATTACAACTAATAAGGAATTTCAGGGAGATTGCAGGGTAAAAGATCACATGGTTTATTTTTCTTGAATGAGCTTTGATAATTTCTGTTCAAGAGATTTATCAATTTCATTCAAATTGTCAAATTTACTGGCATGAAATTTATACTTTCTAATGTGTTTTAAATAGTATAAATTTCCCCAGAAGCACTGCTTTAGCTACATTTGACACACTTTGATGTTATCTTATCATTTAAATACAGTTGAAATATTTTCTACTTTCTTTTATTATTTTCTTCTTTGACCAGAGGTTAATTTGTTTAATTTACTAGTATTTGGGGGATTTTCCAGCTATTTGTCTGTTTTTTTTTTTTTTTTTTTGAAACAGTCTCACTGTGGTCCAGGTGGCAGTGCAGTGGCATGATCTCAGCTCACTGCAACCTCCGCCTCCCGAGTTCAAGCAATTCTCATGCCTCAGCCCCCCGAGTAGCTGGGATTATAGGCGTGTGCTACCGTGTTCAGCTAGTTTTTGTATTTTTAGTAGAGATGGGGTTTCTCTATGTTGGCCAGGCTGGTCTCAAACTCCTGATCTCAAGTGATCCGCCCACCTCGGCCTCCCAAAATGCTCTGATTACAGGGGTGAGCCACCACACACAGGCATATTTTTCTGGTATTGTATAATATAATTTAATTTTATTGTGGTCAGAGACTGAACATACCCTTGTATGATTTGAATCCACTAAAATTTATTAAGTTTTGTTTTATGACCCAGAATATGATCCATATTGCTAAAATATTCTGTGTGTACTTGAAAAGAATGTCTTCTGCTGTTGTTGGGCATAGCATATTATAAATATCAATTAGGTCAAGGTAGTTGATAGTGTTATTCAAGTCATCTATATCCTTAATGATATTCTGCCTACTTGTTCTGTCAGTTATTGAGAGGGATATTGAAATACCCCTACACAGTTGTAGGTTTGTTATTTTCTCCTTTCCATTTATTTATTTATTTTTTGAGACAGAGTTTCGCTCTTATTGCCCAGGCTGGACAATGACGCGATCTCATCTCACTGCAACCTCTGCTTCCCGGGTTCAAGCGATTCTCCTGCCTCAGCCTCCCAAGTAGCTGGGATTACAGGTGTGCGCCACCATGCCCAGCTAATTTTTGTACTTTTAGTAGTGATGGGGTTTCGCCATGTTGGTCTGGCTGGTCTCGAACTCCTGACCTCAGGTGATCCGCCCGCCTCAGCCTCCCAAAGTGCTGGCATTACAGGCATGAGCCACCGTGCTTGGCCATTTTCTCCTTTCATTTATATCAGTTTTTGCTTCATGAATTTTGGAGCTCTGTTATTAAGTTTTCTTGATGCATTGGCCCCATTATCATTATGAAATGACTCTCTTTAATCCTGATAGTGGTCTTTTGCTTTGTAGTCTACTTTTATAGTAATATAGGCCATCCAGTTTTCTTGTGGTTAGCATTTACATGATAAATTAGTTTCCTAGGGCTAATATAACAAATCATCACAAACGTGGTGGCTTAAACAACAGAAATTTCTTCTCTGACAGTTCTGGAGGCTAGAGGTCTAAAATCAAGGTGTCCGCGGTGTCACACTCCCTCCAAAGGCTCTAGGGGAGAATCTTTCTTTGCCTCTTCCAGTTTCTGGTGGTTCCAGGTGTTTCTTGGCTTGTGGCTGCACAAATGTGGTCTCTGCCTGTGTCTTCACATCATCTTTTCCTCTGCATTTCTTCTTCTCGTCTCTGTTTTATGCGGACACTTGTCATTAGAGTTAGGATCCACTAACTAGGATAATTGAGGATGATCTCATTTCAGGATTCTTAATTTAATTATATCTGCAAAAAAACCTATTTCCAACTAAGGTCACGTTTAGAAATTCTGGGGATTAAGATGTGGACATATGTTTGTGGGGGCCACCATTCAACCCACTATGTGTAGTATATATTTTTTTCATCTCTTTACTTTTAAGTATCTATATCTTCTTAGTAAAGTAGGTTGCTTGTAGGCTGCACGAAGTTTTTTTTAAAATCTAATTTGACAAAGGCCGGGCGCGGTGGCTCATGTCTGTAATCCCAGCACTTTGGGAGGCCAAGGCGGGTGGATCACCTGAGACCAGCCTGGCCAACATGGTGAAACCCCATCTCTAGTAAAAACACAAAAATTAGCCAGGCATGGTGGCAGGTGCCTGTAATCCCAGCTATTCAGGAGGCTGAGGCAGGAGAAACGCTTGAACTTGGGAGGCGGAGGTTGCAGTGAGCCACAGCACTCCAGCCTGGGTGACAGAGTGAGACTCTGTCTCAAAAAAAAAAAAACAAAAAAAACAAAAAAAGTCTAATTTGACAATCTCTGACTTTAATTTTTTTGTATTTAAAAGTAAACATTGTATATATTTAAGGTGTACAACATGATGTTTTGATATATGTATACATTGTGGCTAAGTCAAGCTATTTAACATATGCATTGTCTCAAATACTTACCATTTTTCCTGATGAGAACACTTAAAATCTACTCTTAGCAATTTTCTTTCTTTCTCTTTCTTTTTTTTGAGACATGGCTACCCACTCTGGCTACCCAGGCTGGAGTGCTGGAGTGCTGAGTGCAGTGGCACGACCTTGGCTCACTGTAGCCTCAACTTCCTGGGCTCAGGTGATTCTCCCACCTCAGTCTCCCAAGTAGCTGGGACTACAGGCATGCGCCACCACACCTGGCTAATTTTTTGCATTTTGGTAGAGACAGGGTTTCACCATGCTGCCCAGGCTGGTCTTGAACCCCTGACTCAAGCAATCTGCCCGCCTCAGCCTCTCAAAGTGCTGGGATTACAGGCATAAGCCACTGTACCTGGCCAATTTTCAAGTATTTATTGTTAATAACTATAGTCACCATGATTACAATAGATCTCTTGAACTTATTCCTCCTGTTTTACTGAAATTTTATGTCCTCTGACCAAAATCTCCCCAATCGCTTCACTCCCACCCTCTAGCAACCACTTTACTCTCTGCATCTATGAGTTTAGCTTTTTCAGATTCCACTTATTAGTGGGATCATGGAGTAATTGTCTTTCTGTGCCTGGCTTATTTCACTTAACATAATGTCCTCCAGATTTGTCTGTGTTGTCAAAAATGACAAAACTTCCTTTTTTAAGGGTAAATAACATTCCACCATGTGCATATACCACATTTTCTTTATCCATTCATTTGTTGATGGACACCTAGGTTGATTCCATATCTTCGCTATTGTGAATAATGCTGCAATGAACATAGGAATGCAGATAACTCAACATACTGATTTCATTTTCTTTGGATATATATCCAATAGTGGGATTGCTGGATCATATGGTAGTTGTATTTTTACTTTTTTTTTTTTTTTGAGACCAAGTCTCGCTCTGTCACCCAGGCTGGAGTGCAATGGTGTGGTCTCAGTTCACTACAACCTCTGCCATCCGGGTTCAAGCGATTCTCATGCCTCAGCCTCCCGAGTAGCTGGGAATACCAGGTGCACACTGCCACACCTGGCTAATTTATGTATTTTTAGTAGAGATGGGGTTTCACTATGTTGGTCAGGCTAGTCTTGAACTCCCGACCTCAAGGGAGTCACCCGCCTTGGCCTCCCAAAGTGCTGGGATTACAGGCATGTGCTACTGCGCCCGGCCTGCATTTTTAATTTTTTGAAAAACCTCCATATTGTTTTCCATAATTGCTGTACTAATTTATATTCTTACCAACAGTGTAAGAGGGTTCCCTTTTTTTTTTTTTTTTTTTTTGAGACAGAGTTTCACTTTTTTGCCCAGGCTGGAGTGCAATAGCATGATCTCGGCTTACTGCCACCTCCGCCTCGTGGGTTCAAGTGATTCTCCTGCCTCAGCCTCCCAAGTAGCTGGGATTACAGGTGCGGGCCACCAAGCCCAGCTAATTTTGTATTTTTAGTAGAGGCAGGGTTTCACCATGTTGGCCAAGCTGGTCTTGAATTCCTGACCTCAAGTGATCTACCCGCCTCAGCTTCCCAAAGTGCTGGGATTACAGGCATGAGCCACCACACCTGACCAATGCTGATCATTTTTCTGTATACTTGCTGGTCATTTGTATGTCTTCGGATAAATGTTTGCTTAGGTCCTTTGTCCTTTTAAGAATTGTTTTCTTACTACTGATTTGTTTCCCTTCTCTCAAGATTACTGTCCTGTGCTGCACATTGTTCAATGTTTGAAAACAATTTTCGCTTCTTTTGTCCTCACTTTTAAGTAAAGCAGAAAGATATATCTGGCCCTGTTAGTCCATGATGGCTCAAAGTAGAAGTTGCCATTAGCATTTTTGCCTTTATCCTAACAACAATAGGCAGCACTGATGGATTTCCAGTGGGACTCACATGATCAGAGTTGTTTGAAAATCAGACTGCTTTGTGAAGAATGGACTAAAGGAAAGCAGTTGGGAAGGGGGAAACAGCAGTTCAGAGATTATTATAGTAGTCATGGCATGAGATGATGGTGGTTTGGACCAAAAAGAAGACAGAGGAGAGAGATAAGGAAAGGTAAGATTTATTTAGGAACTGACAGGATACAATTCCCTTTGTGAAGTTCAAAGACTGACTCAATGGCAAAGGTCTCTACTACTGGTCTTTATAGTCTGTGCTAAAAGTTATCTGTGAACATCTGAAAATCCTACAGCAGAAGAGAAGAGTGTAAATAAATGATGTTCTTGCTTCTGGATAGACTAGAGAGAGAATTTTAAACCAATCAGTGATGACTATCTGCAAGGCTTTCACCTTTTCTGTGCTGTAGCTGACACCTCAGTCAGTGATTGTTATGGACTGCATGTTTGTGTACTCCCGCAATTCTTATATTGAAGCTCTAACCCCCAAGGTGATAGTATGTATGTATGTATGTATGTATGTATTTATTTATTTATTTTGAGACTGAGTCTTGCTGTGTTGCCCAGGCTGGTGTGCAGTGGTGCCATCTTGGCTGACTACAACCTCTGCCTCCTGGGTTCAAGCGATTCTCTTGCCTCAGCCTCTCAAGTAGCTGAGACTATAGGCGCCCACCACCATGCCCAGCTAATTTTTGTATTTTTAGTAGAGATGTGGTTTCACTATGTTGATCAGGTCGGTCTCGAACTTCTGACCTCAAGTGATCCTCCCACCTCAGCCTCCCAAAGTGCTGGGATTACAGGTGTGAGCAACCCTGTCCAGCCCCAATGTGATAGTATTTAGAGATACTTTTGAGAGGTAATTAGAGTTTGTTGAGGTCATGAGGATGGGGATCTAATTATGGGATTAGTTCCCTTATAAGAAGGTACACCAGAGGGCTTGCCATCTCTCTGCCATGTGAGGGCTGTTTGCCAGCAACTGACTCTGCCAGCCTTGATCTGGAATTTTTAGGCTCCAGAATTATGAGAAAATAAATTTCTGTTGTTTAAGCCACCCAGTCTGTGGCCATTTTGTTATGGCAGCCTGAGGAGACAAAAATAGTGAGGCTCTCAGCTATAGCAGTCACAGCGATGACTTTTCCTTTTCTTATCTCTTTTTTTTTTTTTTTTTTTGAGACAGGGTCTCGCTCATTCAGGCTGGGGTGCAGTGGCATGATCGTAGCTCACTGCAGCCCTAATGTCTCCGACTCAAGTGATGCTCTTGCCTTAGCCTCCCAAGTAGCACCACCACACCCAGCTAATTTTTAAAATTTTTAGTAGAGACAAAGTCTTGCTCTGTTACCAGACTGGTTTTGAACTCCCGGGTTCAAGCAATCTGTCCACCTTGGCCTCCCAAAGTGTCGGGATTACAGGTATGAGCCACCACACAGGTGGACTTCTTGTATTTCTCATTTGGATGGCAGAATATTTGTTCATGAGCAGTATGGGCACAGTTAAAGCAAGTTTTTGTTTTGTAGTGCCTTTAAAAGATGCTTTAATATGTAATCTTTTTGATAGTGGATTGTTTGCAAACTCCTGTGATAATGTTAATGCATTCACATTAGTGTCAGCTATGAAAAACCTTAACTTCTTGACTTCTACTTAAGTCAAATATTATCTTATAATAAACTCAATGGAGGACTGACATTATGAAGATCTTCTACTGAGTGACCCATAAACAGTTCTTAAGTCATTGATAAATTCTAAGTAAACAAGGTTAATTTTAAAACTTCATTCTAAAGGCAGGTTCTTTCTGTTAGCCTGTTGCTAGTGTTTTGAATTCTCTTGCTTCACTGCTCCAGGATACCTGCTCTCTGATGATAGCCCATTCACTTCCATGGATTAAATAGAAATTCAAAATACAAATTAGGAGAATGGACTCTGGTATGTTGTGAAGTAAGCAGAGTGAGGAGAATTAAAGAGTGATATGAAAATAATTGGTACTGTAAGAGAGGTGCTTTCCCTTAAAAACAAAAAGGGAGGCTGGGCGCGGTGGCTCATGCCTGTAATCCCAGCACTTTGGGAGGCCAAGGCGGGCAGATCGCGAGGTCAGGAGATTGAGACCATCCTGGCCAACATGGTGAAACCCTGTCTCTACTAAAAATACAAAAATTAGCCCCGGGTGATGGCGGGCACCTGTAATCCTAGCTACTCAGGAGGCTGAGGCAGGAGAATCGCTTGAACCCGGTAGGCGGAGACTACAGTGAGCCAAGATCACGCCACTGCACTCCAGCCTGGCGACAGAGAGAGACTCCCTCTGGAAAAAAAAAAAAAAAGATAAGGAAAGCAGGGAATGTACCACTGACAACAGGGTATTTTGACCTATTTTAAGAGGCCAGCTTGAAAACACTTTAAACTGATTCCAAGTAAACTCTCATTTATATATTCACCCATCTATGCAACACATACCTATTAAGTACCTATGGAGTGAAATACTTTGTGCTGTTGGAGATACAAAGATGAAGACTATGTGCATACAGACTCTAAGCATTTCAACATTGACTGGCGACACGACATTTCTAATTAATTTTACAGTAGTGTCACAAGATGAACTAGATTGCTAAGGTGTGTGTATGTATAAAATAGCTGATTAATGGTTTTGAAATAAATCTTGCAAGATGGTGAAAAATGTAGTAAGGCCTTTCCATTCTTACTATTCCGCTGCTCTGATCTTCTGGTGCTGCCAACTGAGCCGCTTTGCATTTCTCCCAACATCCCGGTCTATCTAGAATCAAAGAATATTAATAGCTTTAAAGGACTGTTTCTTACTTCACTTTCAGGATGAGAAAACGGATTCAGATTAGGTTTCACATGACATGCCTGAAGATCGAGCTAGTTTAGTGGCAAAACTGGAGCAGAAACCATCCACCTGAAAACAAAGCACTATGCCTTGTCATCCAGCTGTTAAGTCTTCTTAACTGCTGAGGTTCAGCTAATCATTATTGTTTCCATGAAGTCTTCCCTTACCCTCCTCAAGTAGATAAACTCCCCCTACCAGAGTGTTTTGTTTATGAGTGCATCTCACAGAAACTATTTTTTTAGGACAGGGTTGCCAGCTTGAGTGCAGTGGTGAATCATAGTTCACTGCAACCTTGAACTCGGGCTCAAGCAATCCTCCTGCCTCAGCCTCCTGAGTGCGACACCACCTCAGGCTAAAAGATTTCTTTTGACAGTACTTTCTTCCCCAGTTATTCTATTGGAGAATCTCAAGCCCCAGATAGAGGAATGTATGTCCTGGTCCCTGAGCTCTTTCTGCATATGAGGGCAAAATGTAAAAAATGATGGCTACTGCATTTCACTCTTTGATAAAATATCAGCAATTTTTGTTGGTGTAGTCATTTTCTTCTGAAGTTGCAATTCTCCTAAAGTTGTGTCTGTATTACAAAATCCAATGAATACTTTCCTGTTTTTAACCTTTTTAATATTCCGTGACTTTTTTTCATATGTCCAGTTATTTGCCAAATGTCTAATGAGAACATACTATGTTCCAGACAGTGCATGAGATGATGGGGATGCAGTGGTGGGCAAAACTCGTAAGTCCTATTATCAGACGATAGGACCCAGCAGCAAAGAAAGTCCAGCAATCGCACAACCACATCAAAGCATCATAAATGCTATACTGGAGGAACCGAGGGCACTTAATCTGGTCCATTGGATTAAGACCTAATCTGGGCCGGGCACAGTGGTTCACATGTATAATCCTAGCACTTTGGGAGGCCAAGGCAGGAAGATCTCTTAAAGCCAGGAGTTCAAGACCAGCCTGGGCAACAAAGAGAGACTCCATCTCTACAAAAAGTTTTAAAATTAGCTGGGTGCAGTGGTGTGTGCTTGTAATCCCAGCTACTCAGGAAGCTAAGGCAGGAGGATTGCTTGCGCCCAGGAGTTCAAGGCTGAACTGAGCTGTGATGGTGCCACTACACTCCAGCTTGGGTGACAGAGCTGAGATCCTATCTCAAAACAAGGGAACAAACAAACAAAAAAACCCAATCTGGTTCAGTAAAAGTGAAGTTAAAGTGAAATCTGAAGACTGAGATGTGAAGAAGACTAATTCAACAAGAGGAACAGGAAGGACTGGAGGCAAGGGAAAAACCATATACTTTAGGGAATTTAGATGCCCTCAGGCCTGGGCCACCATGGGGGAAGGCAGGCAGGTGAAAGATATTCCTGGATGCAGTTTTAGAAAAACATTTCTACCATGCCCTTTATTTTTTAATCTATGTCTTACATTTTTTTGTTGTCTTATTCTAAATACCTTAAGGAGTAAAATTAAAAGAAAATCTATACTTTAGGTGAAAATAGTAAACTTTACCCACAGGTAAATTATATGCAAGACACATTATTTCTGTAAGGCAATATCTTGACTCCTGATTAACATCATAAAATAGATAAGGTTTAACAATAGACCAATTGGTAATTGTATCTTCCTTTTATTTGAAACCAGTCAGCTCTAAATTATTCATCCTACCTAAAGAAGAGATATATACATAACCTAAAATGATCAATAACCCATATCGTTTTTTATTTCACTTTAGAATGTGCTTTGTAATTTAAACATTGGTATGCCAAATTTAGGAATTCACTTAAAGCTATGCCACAGAAAGTAACAACCCATGGTACCAAATCTTGTAACCCATCCCATATTGAACTGAAAGCATGTTTTAGGCCAGTATCAAGACTTAGTATGGCCAGGTGCAGTGGCTCATGCCTGTAATCCCAGTACTTTGGAGGCCCAGGTGGGTGGATCACTGGAGTCCAGGAGTTTCAGACCAGCCTAGGCAACATGGCGAAACCACATCTCTACAAAAACTACAAAAATTAGCACGGCGTGGTGGTGCATACCTGTAGTCCCAGCTACTTGAGTCTGAGGTGGGAGGATCCCTTGAGCCCAGGAGGTGGAAGCTGCAGTGAGCAGTGATCGCGCCACTGAACTCTAGCCTGGGCAATGGAGGGAGACCCCACACCACCTTAAAAAAAGCCTCCACTGAGAGTAGCTTGTATCTCTTTCTTTACACTTTTCCACATTGTTTTGAGTTTTTAAAAAACAAGCCATGAGTAGCTTTACTATTTTTCGAGTAATGAAATATTTCTATTTGGAAAACCAAAGAGTAGAAGTAACCTCTTTCACTTCTTCCTAGAGAAGGTTCAGGTTCAGTTTACAGAGTGTGTCTGAGACAAAGTACAGTAAAACAAACAAAACCAGACAGTAGGCTGGGCACGATGACTCACGCCTGTAATCCCAGCACTTTGGGAGGCTGAGGCGGGCGGATCACTTGAAGCCCGAAGTTTGAGACCAGCCTGGGCAACATGGCGAAACCCTGTCTCTACCAAAAATACAAAAATTAGCCAGGCGTGGTGGCTCGTACCTAAAATTCCAGCTATTTGGGAGGCTGAGGCTGCAGTGAGCTGAGATTGGGCCACCGCACTCCAGCCTGGGCAACAGAGCAAGGCTCTGTCACAAAAACAAAACAAAACAAAAAGACAGTAACAAAACATTTAACAGAGCAGTGTAGTATATGTGCTGTCATTCAGGTTTATATAGATCATTTGAATAATGACTATTTTCTAAAATATTTTGAGGAAAATACTAAAATGAAAATATTAAAATTTCAACAACCAATGGAGAATAAAACAGATGTCATAGAACTAGAAAAAAAATTTTTTCACACTTTACTGAGATGATAAATATTTGATACAGATCATTTATTACATTAATTTTCTAACTGTATAAAGGCATGAAGATTCAGTGCTTTTACAATCCAAACTACAAGAGAGCAAGCACATTTGACAGTATCTTCACTTGAAATACTTATATGCTAAAAATATTATATGAAGATTAAGGCAGAATCTTATTCAGAAAATCAACTCACTAGTCCAGTCAGGACACGTTTTTATTTTTTTTAACTTACTCAATAGTTGTATAGAGATGACAGAAATAGCTTGATATTATCAATTACTTCTAGCTATGGACTATTTTCAGATAAACAAAACTAGGGAGATATAAGTTAATGGATTTATACGTTAATGGATTTATACCTTTTTTTTTTTTTTTTTTTGATGGAGTCTTGCTCTTGCCAGGCAGGAGTGTAGTGATGCGATCTTGGCTCACTGCAACTTCCGACTCCCTGGTTCAAGCGATTCTCCTGCCTCAGCCTCCTGCGTAGCTGGGATTACAGGCACACGCCACCATGCCCAGCTAATTTTTGTATTTTTAGTAAAGATGGAGTTTCACCATGTTGGCCAGGACAATCTTGATCTCCTGACCTCATGATCCACCCACCTCGGCCTCCCAAAGTGCTGAGATTACAGGTGTAAGCCACTGCGCCCGCCCGGCAGATTTATAACTCTTTATAGGTGGAAAAGGACTAAAAGAGTTATATCTTAAAACAGAAACTCTTAAATATGTTCTGCCATTGTTAGCTAAGGATGCATAATTCATCAAATACTAACTTAAAATATGAGAAAATAATGGGTGGGCCCTATGCCATTTGTAACTAATAACTGTTTAGTTTGTGTGAGAAATCTGTAACACGATGATGATTTTGGCTATATGATACCTGTTTTCAATTCTTAAAAAAACAAAAGAAACAACAACAAAAAAACCCCCAAACATTCTGATTTTCTTGTTTAAAAAAATTGTTTTCATTTTAATGATCTGAGTTAGTAACAAACAAATGTACAAAATTGTCTTTCACATTTCCATACACTGTGTTATGGACCAAATGAAAACGCTGGACTACAAATGCAGGTTTCTTTGTATCCTTAACTTCAATTATTGTCACTTATAAATAAAGGTGATTTGCTAACACATGCATTTGTGAACACAGATGCCAAAAATTATACATGTAAGTTAATGCACAACCAAGAGTATACACTGTTCACTTGTGCAGTTATGTGTCAAATGCGACTGACACAGAAGCGCAGTTATCCTAGGATATTTCACTCTATATGAAAAGCATCTTGGAGAAATAGATTGAAATACAGTTTAAAACAAAAATTGTATTCTACAAATACAATACAATTTGCAACTTGCACATCTGAAGCAACATTTGAAAAAGCTGCTTCAATAACCCTGCTGTTATATTGGTTTTATAGGTATATCTCCAAAGTCATGGGTTGGGATATAGCTGCTTTAAAGAAAATAAATATGTATATTAAAAGGAAAATTACACTTTAAAAATGTGAGGAAAGCTTTGAAAACAGTCTTAATGCATGAGTCCATCTATATATTTTCAAGTTTTGGAAACAGAAAGAAGTTTAGAATTTTCAAAGTAATCTGAAAACTTTCTAAGCCATTTTAAAATAAGATTTTTTTCCCCATCTTTCCAATGTTTCCTATTTGATAGTGTAATACAGAAATGGGCAGTTTCTAGTGTCAACTTACTGTGCTAATTCGTAAGTCATTATACATTTATGACTTGAGGTCAAATAAGTGGAAATTGGGTTATGATGAAAATGACAAGGGGGCCCCTTCAGCAGCCACTCATCTGAACTAGTAATAAACACCAACACAAACTGATTTTTTATATTAAATTTTTTTTAGATCTCTAAAGGTAGGAAAATCCAATCTTTCTTAAAAATACTTTCCTGGGTTGTGGCAACATGTGCTTTACCTCTTTAACTCTACCTAAAACCTAAAGTTATTTCTACAATATAAATTTCAAACTCCCTGGCAAGGAATGTAAATGCTAACCAGCTAGTTATTTATAGTCATGCGCCGCATTACAACTTTTCAAAGACAGACCGCATATTTGACAGTGGTCCCGTAAGATTATAATACCATATTCTTACTGTATGTTTTCTATGTCTAGATACACAAATACCATTGTGTTACAACTGCCTACAGTATTCAGTACAGTAACATGCTGTACAGGTGTACCATGTAGCCTGGGTACGTTGTGGGCTATGCCACCCAGGTTTGTGTAAGTACACTATGATGTTCGCACAACGGAATTGCCTAACAATGCATTTCTCAGAATGTATCCCTGCTGTTAAGCAACGCATGACTGTATTTAACTTCATACAAAGCGATAACTCATGGATGGCTGTCATAATAACATTTCCACTTTTCTCTAAGGCCTGAGGTTGACGTCTTTGCCTATGCTCTATGGACCAAATGAGAGAAGATGATGCATCTAAACAATAGGGTCTCTTTGAGGCAAGTATCATAGACTTGGCCTCCCATATTATGAAAACCTTTATTGTACTAAAATGAATACAACTGCAAGCAGTTTGAGGGCAACTGCAGTGCCAAAGGAAATGGGTCATTTTCTATGGGAAACGTAAGATTCATCTTAAGGAAACATCTTTGTTTGCTACGAGGCATATCATGAAGAAAATGTGGCTAGTGAATTCAAACATCGACTCCAAGAGCTACCTAAATTAAGGTGGCTTTAAAAAATATTTAAATTATCAATGATTTAGGAACGTAAGCTAGAAGAGTAATATAAAGATGT
The DNA here is from genome assembly GCF_028878055.3 of Symphalangus syndactylus. Taxonomy (NCBI): domain Eukaryota; kingdom Metazoa; phylum Chordata; class Mammalia; order Primates; family Hylobatidae; genus Symphalangus; species Symphalangus syndactylus. Next base: position 23,343,073 of record NC_072428.2, read on the forward strand.
ATATTTACAATGCCACATTAGGAAATGTAGTTCCCTACTCTGCACGTTGGAAACGAAAGACATCAATTCTGTCCAGAGTCAATACTATCATATGGCTGCTTCCTACTCTTCTCCACTTGGAAAATTCATTTTATGATGCTCCCACCATTGATATTCTGCATCTCTCATATGAGTTAGGCAAAATGAATCTAATAGGTTACTTTTGTTTTCAAAATAAACCACCCAAACAGGTTTTTTAAAACTTTCAAAGATGGAACATTTAACCCTTGAGAGAAACTTCCATTACTGAGTACCTAGTCTAATGGCGAGTACAGTATTAAGGATTATTGCTTTTAATAAGATAACCATCAGAAATAAATATGTAAGCTTAACTCAAATACTTATTTTTCACCCAATGCTACAATGTTTTATTCTCAAATCAAATCACGTTACCTTCAATTCTTTGCCGGTTTACTGAGGTTTTACGTATAAAAAGTTGGCCTGTTAACTCAAAAGCAAGACAATAGCAATATCCGCGTGTCTTATTTGGGCATTGAGCAGTAACACTGCTTTCTTGATAGGATTTAAGGCACTAAATGGTGGTAAAATAAACAAAAGGATGATGATTAACTTCTTTAGAATCCTAAAAAAGGAGATAGTTTAGAATGACACTAGTAAATCTTTTTCTCAAACAAATAAGGCATCCTGTTGGCAAACACAAATAAAACACAAGGTCATGTTGAACCTAATACATTCACTGTCTCAGCTAAACTACTTGAAACGCTACCTATCAAACCTAAGAAAGCTACAATAGTGTGTATAAAGGCTGGAAAGGCACCAAAAGGAGAGCTCTACAACTTCCAGTTCTAAGAGTTAAGGAAGCTGTGTTTAACACTGCAAATAGTCTAATTATCAGTTTTATTCTTCAAAATGTAAATGTAGTTAGATTTTTACCTCAACAAGTTAATCAAGTGCTAGTTTAGTAAGAAGTTTATTTTATGAATTAGAAAATTACTGCAGTGTCTAACACAGCCCTATTTATAAAGCTAAACTAATTCTAGTACTGAATGCATATTCTGGATAACACTGAAGCAAATCTGTATGAACAAAAATGGTTACCTCAAGATAGAATTCACAATAGAAATTCAACATATAACTAAGATTTACTGAAAATAACAAAAGGTGTTGTAGAGATGTATCAAACATAATTATAACCACAACATTTTCCTTGTGAAAAATACAACTATCAGTGAAATAAAATGTACAATTGAAAATTTTCCAAAGGAAAAAAACACAGTATAAATGAAAATACTTTTCTTTGCGATAGGGAAAATAGTGTGTCATTGTTTTTTTATCACAATATAATTTGACACAAAAAGCAGTCAGAGAATTGCACCAATTCCACATCCAGTTTCCTGAACATGTTAAGAGTAAAAGGAGTCTGTAAAGCAGAATAGTTTCCAAATTTTGTATTTTAAATTGATGATATTCTCATACAGGATGTCACACCATACCAGACCTCTTTACATAATGTACAGTATTTCTGGTTTTGTGGCCAGATGTGAGTACAAACATACGGTTTCTGCCACTTCTCTGTCATTCTGCTGTTTAGCCAGAGTCAGAAGAAAAAAAAAAATCGTTACTTTAAGTGTTATTTCTCTAGCAATAAAGAAAAATTATACTTAGTGCATGCTTCATCATTTGTCAAAAAATGTTTCTGAAAATATAACTCAAGTTACCCAATGGTTTACAAAATAGAAAAATCATTCATTAGGGTAAAAATGTGGTGGGATTTAGGTCCATTTCCAGAGGACTAACTTCCTTCCTAAAGGCAGCACACTGTCCTTCAGCAGAGGTGGTAATGACAGTTCCATGATGGAAGCGGCCGGCCTGCAGAAGACCACTACTTGACATCTGATTATCTTTGACCACCCCATATCTGCCATTTCATTAGTGCTATAAAAAGATGGGATTTTTGTGGAAAAGTCAGGAACACTTCTGCTGTACATGATTTAGAAGTTCTCCAAATTTTTCAAAGAGGTCCTCCACCCATTTTACATTTTTCATACAAAGTTGAACAATTTCCTCCTGTCCTAAATCTTCATTTTTTTTCTGCACCGAAGAAATCTAAAAAAAGAAAATTGCCAAATTAGCTTATACTTACCACATCATATTTAAGTTCAACTACAAGTACTGGTATTTTGTTTTTTTCTTAATCCTATCCATGGAGAATGATTATTTCAGATAAATTTGGGTGAGATCTAATCCTCTCATCTTTGGCTCCAAGGGGGCAGAAAGGAAGGCTAGAAAAAGTACTTCAGACTTTCTCCATTTCTTCCAATTACGTTAAAAGCCAAATGACAAATTTTGGAGTCGATTCTGCATTTTAGAGCATTGTAAAAATAGTCAACCTATTTTGCATCACCATCTTTGCTTTCTCTTTTGCTATATAAAGGTTAGATTTATGAGCATTTTTCCATACCAGACTACTGTCAAACACATTAGATATAGCCTTGGACCAACTTAACCCTTTTTAATGAAGAGAAGTAATAGTGCTGGTCAAATAAGGTAGTACTGTCTACAAGCATTCAGCCTGGCTGTGGAAATTAATGCTTATATCCCATCCATGAGGTGATATTTTGTCATGTATAATTTCTGAACAACTTAAAAGCTACAATTAAATTTTAACTTTTAGTTTTTCATGCCAAGGCACAAAACCCCGTTTCTCTGCAATTAAGTGGGATAAGGCCATTCTAAGTAATAAGTAAGGCAGAGAGATGTCAAAGCAGTGACTGAAGTGAATTAAAGCAAGATCATCATACACTGTGAGAGAACAAAATGCAATAAAACATCATTTATTATGGTGATGTAAAGCAAGCACCAACAGCTTCAAAACATTACCAATTATAGCTCCTACAAGAGGTGGTGAGGCTCGGGTAAATCTGAGCACAAAACATAGCAGAGAGACTCAGAACAATAAATTGAGTCACTATTTACAGAATACATAGGCAAAATACATACACACATGTATTTCACAATTCTCTTTAAAACATTCCAAAATACTATAGTTAGAGTTTCCTTAATGTTCTGAAAAACTTTAAGTAAATGAGAAGAAATTACCTCATCCTTACATATCAGATAAACATGGTACTTATAATGATGGAGTGAATGATACAAAGAATACAACTGTATTTTCTCTGGATCGACGGCAAACTCCTATAAAAAGAAAAAAGTTTATAGATACATTTCATGGAGTATCTGAGCTAAGAACACTTTGAGGAAAATACTAGATCAAAAGTCTCAATGGCAATGTTGAAAATGACATATATGGGTAGGTATTCAGTAGGGTTAATATGGAGAGACTTATTCAAAATAAGAATTTAAATCATATTTTAAAATCTTATTCTTTATCCTGAATATAAATATGCATTATTGAAAAAACTTAAGCATTATAGGAAAATTTAAACAATAAATATATGAGATAATTTATAAAATAAAAGCTCCCTATAATCTCCTGCTTCAGAACTAAACAAAGCTAATGGCATGTTATATATTTTTTAATGTTTTCCCCCAGGTATAACATGTATGTTAATAACACTAATTTTGTAATGAGAAGGGAATCACACTATACATATTGTCTAGCAACTTTTCGTCTTTCTTCCAACTTGTTTTTTGACCTAACTAAAAATTGGCTACCTTTTAGTACATATAGCTGTCCCTCCCCATCCTCCCCAAATACAAACTATATGAGGGTAAGGACTTTTAACCAGTTTTCACTGTTGTATCTCTAGTACTTAGAACTGTACTTGGCATACTGTAGGCACTCAAAAAAATTTTTCTGAAAGAATGAATAAATCTCTCTCTTCTTTATAAAAAGCACATAGTATGACATTAGGTGGCTCTTCATTTATCTAACCTCACACTGGTGAGTACATAATTGGATTGCTCTTACAAACAATTCTATAATGAGCAAAGGTATGTATTTTTATGCATTTCTGAATCTGTTTCTACAGAATACTTTTTTTTTTTGAGACAGTGTCTCATTCTGTCACCCAGGCTGGAGTGCAGGGGTGCAATCACAGCTCACTGCAGTCTCAATTCCCTGGACTCAAGTGATCCTCCCAGTCAGCTTCTCAAGTAGCTAGGACTACAGGTGCATGGCACCATGCCTGGCTAATTTTTTTTTCTCCCCTCAGGGTAGACATGGGGCCTTGCTTTGTTGCCAAGACTGGTCTCGAACACCTGGACTCAAGTGATCCTCCTGCCTCAGCCTCCCAAAGTGCTGGGATTATAGGCTTGAGCCACTGTGCTTAGCCCTGAATACATTTTTGCTGTGAAGTTGATATGTTGCCACACTGTTTTCTGAAAAGGTTGTAACAATTTGTACTATGTTTGAAGATGAACAAATTCCAATTTTAATGACTTTGCAGATATGAAATAAACATTCCATCTTTTTATGGAATGTGTTGTGCACACTGACTTATCTATGTGCATGCATATACAATTAAAAATATACCTATATTACAAGTAATGCATATGTTAATGAGTTCGAATTAGCCATTTCACAATGTATACACATTTCAAAACATTTTGTACATAATATATGCAATTTAAAAAATAAAAAACTACCTACAAATATATAAACATGAGCATGAGATGATTTCTTCCATATTAGTCAATTTAAGAAATTTGTGAGCACATATTATATGCCTGATACTATGCTATAGAAAAACAATAAACCACCAAGCGTCCCTGTTCCTCAGGCCAGTGATGCTTATTCCTACCTGAAAAACCTTCACACTTAACAACAACATAGTAAAATATTTGCTTGTTTCAATGTTTTAAGTAGGAATTGTATTAACAATTGGAAAAGGTATAGTGACATTAATAATCAATTACACTTACTTGTGCAGATTTAGTGGTTGTTTTAGAAGTCCTTAGAGTTTTCTTATTATAAGCTTTGCCATTCATTTTGATTTTAGAAATAGCAGTTCCTCCACTCTTTGCTTTAGAGTCTCGAGTAATTATTGTTAGTTCAGGAAAACTTTCCAAAGCATTCTGGAAAACAATGAAGCAAAATAACTGACACCAGAAGAAAACTAACCTAAACTACTTCCAGCTATCTAAAATTTAGAAGTGTGTGCGCACACAAACACCTATTTGCAGAGAGGTGTGTGTGTATTGATGGGATATACATACATATACATACACAGGTTGGGGTTTAAACATGGTCATAAGTTCTTGCAGCTCTTCCTATTGGATATGTAATCTATTTCCCCATCCCTTGAATCTGAGCCAACTCTGTGATGTGCTTATTTAAGCAACAGCACACCACACTGGGAACCCTGAACAGGGCAGAGTTCTTTCTAGTAATGTCTCTGGCTTCAAGGTAGGAGAAAGAAAGATATATATGTTTCACTAAAGCCCTACCACTTAAACCACTGCTTGCCCCCTGAAATGTGGCTGGGCCTTGCTATAAAGAAGTCATCTGCCTCTGGTGAAGATGACGACAGAGGAGAAGCAGCACTGGAGTGCTTCTCTGGCTTCACTCTTCTCTTGCTTATTTTGACTGCGAGACAAGTACTTGTAAGATAAGATCCTAAAACAGAGCATGATGGGTTTTTTGACAGTGGTCATGTGGCAAAACCAATTCCACTCCATCCTTTAAAAGCCACTGGTGGCCAGGCATGGTGGCTCATGCCTGTAATCCCAGCACTTTGGGAGGCCAAGGTGGGCAAATTACTTGAGGCCAGGAGTCCAAGACCAGCCTGACCAACATGGCAAAACCTTGTCTTTACTAAAAATACAAAAATTAGCTGGGTGTGGTGGTGCACACCTGTAATCCCAACTACTCAGGAGGCTGAGGTAAGAGAATCACTTGAACTTGGGAGGCAGAGGTTGCACTGAGCCAATATCATGCCACTGCACTCCAGTCTGGGTGACAGAGAGAGACTGTGTCTCTAAATAAATAAATAAGCCACTGGCCTATTTATGCCCTTACCTACTTGGCAAATCATTCTGCCTGACTGAAAAGCTTTACAAACAATAACTGAATGGTACTTGTAGCAACATTTAACTAGTTTGATTATGACTTTATAAAAATTAAATCGAGCTCCTACCATCATTTATTATTTCAACACTAAAAATGTTGAAGTCCTTCTATTATATTTATGATTCAGAATGCAGTCCTCATTCGATAAGCATAAGTGTTTTATAAACAGTTACAACCTTTAAGGCCACTCTTCTCCAAACTCATCTATTGTTTCCAAGCACCTGGTATTGGGGCCCTGAAAACGGTACTTTTTTTTTTTTTTTTTTTGAGATGGAGTCTCGCTCTGTTGTCCAGGCTAGAGTGCAGTGGCGTGATCTCGGCTCACTGCAAGCTCCGCCTCCTGGGTTCACGCCATTCTCCTGCCTCAGCCTCCGGAGTAGCTGGGACTACAGGCGCCCGCCACCACACCCGGCCAATTTTTTGTCTTTTTAGTAGAGACAGGGTTTCTCTGTGTTAGCCAGGATGGTCTCGATCTCCTGACCTGGTGATCCGCCCACCTCGGCCTCCCAAAGTGCTGGGATTACAGGCGTGAGCCACTGTGCCAGTCCCGAAAACGGTACCTTTTTAAAAACAGGCAACCTAAATTTTTCTTAGTATAAGTGTAGGAGGGCACTAAATTTCATTTGATAGAAACAATAACACTTTGGGCATTTTCTACCACAGTGAGCTACCGTCACGTTCTAGCTTCGTTCCTTTCTCAGATTATTTGTGCATTTATCATGTACTCTGGTGTTTTCCATTTAAAACATGCACCTTGACAATTTTTGGATCCAGAATTACTATTTGCAACAAATAGAATTTAAAGTCTAAAGATTCTAAATTTGGAAACAACACACACTAAATCAGTGGAGATGAAAGAAGAAAATTTAAATCTTCCCAATGACCACAAGATGCTTAAGATGATCTGAAGCACACAGATTTCAGAAAAAGGCAGAACATCATTACCTTGAAAAAGCTTCAGGACTCCTAACATCACCAAGATCAACATAGGAAAGCACACTAATTATTTCTAAAGAACAGAAAAATCTTTCTTTCTCTACTATTTGTAATATTTTACTTCAAATCATTCTAAGTCTTAATATTATGTAATTTGGCTTTGAAATGCAAATTGCTAAGGCTGGGCATGGATTACACCTGTAATCCCAGCACTTTGGGAGGCGGAGGCGGGCAGATCACTTGAGGTCAGGAGTTCAAGACCAGCCTGGCCAACATGGTGAAATCCCGTCTCTACTAAAAATACAAAAATTAGCCAGGCCATCCCAGCCACTCTGGAGACTGAGGCAGGAGAGGCGGAGGTTGCAGTGGGCAGAGATCACGCCACTGCACTCCAGCCTAGGAGACAGAGCGAGACTGTCTCAAAAAAAAAAAAAAAAAGAAATGCAAATTGCTTTATATGACAATTATCAAAATTAATAATAACAGAATTAGAAATCTTGTTAGAGAACTGGTTTGACGTTTCAACAGTGATTAGCCAAACCTGGTTTTTAAAATTTAGTAAATCTTTAGAAAACACTTATCTAAAAATGTTCCCTTGTCTCCACAAAATATAGTATTTCACAAAATAATATTTCGTTTATTTGAAGGCAGCAGTTAAGTAGGAAACACTGGGCTAGGGCCGGGTGCTGTGGCTCATGCGTATAATCCCAGCACTTTGGGAGGCTGAAGCAGGCGGATCACTTGAAGTCAGGAGTTCGAGACCAGCCTGACCAACATGGTAAAACCCCGTCTCTACTGAAAACACAAAAATTAGCCAGATGTGGTGGTGCATGCTTGTGGACCCAGCTACTTGGGAGGCTGAGGCAGGAGAATCTCTTCAACTCAGGAGGTGGAGATGGCAGTGGGCTGAGATCACACCACTAGACTCCAGCCTCAGCGAAAGAACAAGACTCCATCTCAAAAACAAAAACAAACAAAAACTGGACTAGGAGTCAGGAGACCAAATTCTTAGTACTGGATTTCTTACTAGCTTCTAAATTTTTTTCCTCCTGCGAATACATGGCAGTGAAGAAGACATGACTACTATGATAGTTTCGTGTCATTTAATTTTGAATGCAATCTAATGGCCTCAGTTTTCACCTAATTGAAATGAAGTCAATATTCACTTTTACATGGAGTTCACATAAAATAGGGATGTGAACAAGTTATACAAATGTATAATATTGTTACCATCAATTAAAAAATGTTCCCCAAGGTAGATATAACCAAATGATTCTCAATGTGATATTATACTATGAATAAGAAAGGCTACGGAATAATCATTCTGTGATTCTCTCCGATGTGCACGTTGATAAATTTGCGTGCCTTTTCTCCAACTGAAATAAAAAGCTCGGCTGGGTGCAGTGGCTCACGCCTGTAATCCCAACACTTTGGGAGGCCAAGGTGGGCGGATGATCTGAGGTCAGGAGTTCCAGACCAGACTGGCCAACATGGTGAAATCCTGTCTCTACTAAAAATACCAAAATTAGCTGGGCGTGGTGGTGGGCACCTGTAGTCCCAGCTACTCAGGAGGCTGAGGCACAAGAACTGCTTGAACTCAGGAGGCAGAGGTTGCAGCGAGCCAAGGTTGTGCCACTGTAATGCAGCCTAGGTGACAGAGTGAGACTGTCTCAAAAAAAAAAAAGAAAAAAAGCTAGAAAATTTTAAACTACTAAGTTAGCTTCTATGAAAAATTATCTGAGTTGAGTTTAGATTAGCTTTTTCTGTATTTCTGATAACACCAAAACCAACTTATATTGCCAAGATATATTAACAGAATTATATACATTTCCTACCCTTATAAAAATCAGTGTTTCCTCTGATATTGAATAAATGAGGCAAGTAAGGGGAATTTTGATAACTGTGCTAAGGAAAAGCTGATTTTAATTACAGACAAAACGTAAAAATTTTGAAAAGCGTTAAAAGAACATTTGGAAATTATTTTATAGAAGATATAATAGATAACTATAAATGCCTAAAAAATAAATTTAAGTGGAGAAAAGCAAGTGATTAACACTAAGAAGACAAATTAAATGGGCTTACAATGAATAAAAGCCAAATTTTCGTTAGGTGAAAAATGTTATAAGTGAGTAATTTTCATAAATTTCCTTCCTATTATACTTAAGACTATGATTGCCATTGCGTTTTCCTAATAAGTCATCAGAAGGAAATACCTTGAATGATTGATCCAAATGAAGATTCAAAAGAAGTCTCTTTCGGTTATCATTTAGCATGCCATCTATTTTTTTCATATGAGGTAAAAGTAGCTCATCTGAAACATTATAATTTAACAGGATAAACTATCAATAAATATTTTTGAAAAAATCCAACTTTTTCTCAAAACATTTATACATTAAAATACACTAAATTCACTGGCATATGTAAAATACTGATTGCAAAAAATTGGACATGAAGCTTTCTGAACAAAGGTTAACTTGAAAAGTAGGTTTATAGTAGCAAGTGAGAAAGAGGCAGCTCAGTATGATGATGGGATGAGCATTACATGAGGATCCAAAGTTCTAAGTTTTAGCTGGACTACAACTGCTGGATAAACTAGAACTGGATTTTAACTGAATAGAACTGATATGTGGCAGCTATGTGACCAATAGGCAAGCTGCCTAATTCCTCCAGACCTCATTTACCCTCTGAACATTCTGAACAATTACAAAATACAAACTGATCTAACAAAACACTAAGTATGTCCAAGGGATATTAAGTCACTTTAATTTGAAGCAAAGAAAAAGTAGGGGAAGAAAAATGATCAAAACCCAGTACCAAAAATATGAATCAAAATAGTTATTTTAGAAAAAGAGGGGAGAGTAAAATTATGACAAAGATTCCTATTCAAAGCTTTTGGCTTTCAATGTCACCACTCTGAACTTTAAGCTCCATTAAGAAAAGCACTTTTAGAATATAATTAGTTTTGGTGTAGCATGAAACATTTTAGATTATTAGACTCTTTCTTAATTTACCAGCATAGTAATTTATTGTATTTTATAATACTAACTGCCTCTAACAACCTTTCTGGAAAAAAAAAAAAAAAATCCCCGGAATCCAGGTCACAAGTTTCACAGCTAAGTAAAATGATTGTTTACATAGTCTTTCTATTAGTGATTCAATCTGTTCTAACACTGTATTTACATTCTACAAAAACAAGTTTTAAACATTTGTGATTTAAAAATAATAACCTTAAAAAATTTTCTCCCCTTAGAGAAAAATCAGAAAACACTGATAAACAATTTTAAAAAATCTTTCAAAATACAACTACACAGAAATGACTACTACAAAGAGAAGCATATTTTATGATGCAAGGAATATAACATTCAATAGCAAAAATGCTGACCTGGGATTAACTGAGTTTTAATCATGGTTCTTCAACCTCTAACTTGTTCTCTAACTTTAATCTCTTTTGAACTTTAGTTTACAAAATAAATGTTTTAGACTAGGTAATATCTAAAGTCCCTTCCAGCTCCACATTACTTGAAAATGACTGATATACAGGTTACTGTCTCTGATTAGGTGGTAAGAAAAGCACTAGACCAGAAATTAGAAGACTTTTTATTTTAATCCTTTCTCTGCCAGTTTCAAGTTTGTGGGCCCTTAAGCAAGTCACTTAACCTCTCTGAACCTGTCTTAATCTACAAAATGGCTAAGTTGTTTTAAGGTTAAACTAGAATATATGTCTAAGCATGTGAACATAATAAAACAGTATATAGTCATGCACTGCATAATGACATTTTTGGCAATGACAGACCACATATACAATGGTGGTTCCATAAGACTATAATGCCATATTCCTACTGTACCTTTTATTTTCTTCTTTAAAAAAAAATTCTTAAAAATTTCAATAACTTTAGGGGTACAGGTGGTTTGGGTTACATGGATGAGTTGTACAGTGGTGAAGTCTGGGATTTTAGTGCATCCATCACCCAAGTAGTGTACATTGTACCCCATAGGTAGTTTTTCATCCCTTACCCCTTTCTCACCCTCTCCCCTTCTGAGTCTCCAATGTCCATTATACCACGCTGCCTTTGTGTACCTATAGCTTAGCTCCCACTTATAAGTGAGAACATGTGATATTTGGTTCTCCATTTTTGAGTTACTTCAGTTAGAATAATGACCTCCAGTTCCACCCAAGTTGCTGCAAAAGACATTATTTTGCTCTTTTTTATGGCTGAATAGTATTCACTATATTTTCTTTATTCACTCATCGGCTGATGGGCACTTTCCATATCTTTACAGTTGTGAACTGTGCTGCAATAAACATACATGTGCAGGTGTCTCTTGGGTATTATTTATTTTCCTTTATGTAGATACTCAGTACTGTGACTGCTGGTGAGAATGTAAATTAGTACAACTGCTATGGAAAACAGTATGGGGATTTCTCAAATAACTAAAAGGAATAATATTAATTGGTATAACCCAGTGCATTTACTGGTTTAATACTAATTTTAATTGATTAGAAAATAATTGCTATGATGTATCTTTTACAAAAGATGCAAGTTATGATTTTAATCTTTATGCCACTTTGATCTGGTTCATCTTTCCAATTACTGGAAAATAAAATATACTGACATACAGACCTTCCATGTAATACCAACACTTAGTAAACTATTTATGAGGATGATTAGATTCTAGAATTGGAAGAAACTGGTTAGAAGCTATACAATTTTCCCATCAGTAGAAAGCAATAAAAGTTCAAATATTCAGAGAATGCATGAAAAGATATGACCATTTTATGGAATTAAGATGCTATATATTTAACTGACAATTTATAGGTATATATTACACAAGTCACATGTAAACATATAACTAACAGACAAGATTTCTTTAATTCCAGGAAGTACTACCAAGAAAGTACTACTTAGAAGACTGTACCATTGCTCTTCTCTAAGGCTTGCATTGTGTCAGGGTCCAAGGCAATGCTAACAAGCAATTCCATGTAGCTCTTAAAGGTTTCCTTCATTGCTCTTGTGTTCAAAAAGCGAGTGACAAAGGGAGCGGGAGGATCAAATTCTGGGAGGGAGAAAGGGTTAAATATTAAATTTTCCTTCCTGACAATTTTAAAAACACTTTTCTCTACAACGAGGCCCTAGAAGCAGATTGCAGATACAATTTCTTCAAATTCAAGACTTTCTCACTTTACCTTTAAAAGGTCTGAGGTTCTCAAAGCTGGTTTGCACATCTTAATGACTGCAGAGCTTTGTTAACAACAGAACAAAAACCAGATTGCTGGACTTCCTAAAACAGAATATTTGGTAGTGATGGTGGTCGTGGTAGTGGTGATGAAGCTTAAGTATTATGCTCTTAAAAAGCTTCCTAGGTGACTCTTTGTGTGTGTGTGTGTGTGTGTGTGTGTGTGTGTGTGTGTGTTTTTGAGACAGAGTTTCGCTCTTGTTGCCCAGGCTGGAGTACAATGGCACCATCTTGGCTCACTGCAACCTCTGCCTCCCAGGTTCAAGCAATTCTCCTGCCTCAACTTCCCGAGTAGCTGGGATTATAGGTACACACCACCATGCCTGGCTAATTTTTTGTATTTTTTAGTAGAGACGGGGTTTCACCATGTTGGCCAGGCTGGTCTTGAACTCCTGACCTCAGGTGATCCGCCCACCTCAGCCTCCCAAAGTGTTGGGATTACAGGCGTGAGCCACCACTCCTGGCCCTTCCTAGGTGATTCTGAAGCCCAACACCAGAAAAAGTAGACTGGGTAAGAAACTCTTTGTCTTCTGCTGGATCCCACCACAGACATCTGCTGCCAGGTGGTGCTACTTTAGTCTTGATGGTTTCTCTATGTTTAGTAGTAAAGAAAACGTATGACATCCAATGTATGAGTAATACATAGATTTCCTTTTTATTCCTAGACATAAATTACTATAAAATTCTTGCCTAGGCTGTATTAAAAATTTTTTAAATATGGCAGGTGCAGTGGCACGTGCCTGTAATCCCAACACTTTGGGAGGCCAAGGTGGGAGGACTGCTTGAGCCCAGGAGTTTGAGACCAGCTTAGGCAACACAATGGGACATCATTTCAACTAAAAAAAAAATAAATTAGCCACGTGTGGTGGCATGTACCAGTATTCCCAGCTCCTCAAGAGGCTGAGGCAGGAGGATTGCTTGAGTCCTGGAGGTTGAGACTGCAGAGAACTGTGATTGTGCCACTGCACTCAAGCATGGGAAACCGAGTAAAGACCCTGTCTCATAAAGAAAAAGAAAAAAAGAAAAAAATCATTTTAACGTAAACACAGCCTGTGCACAAAGAAAATTTCATTCAAATCCAATGGGAAGAACTATGACATTAACTTGTTGGGTGCGGTGGTGCACACCTGTAGTCCCAGCTACTTGGGAGGCTGAGGTGGGAGGATTGTTTGAGCCTGGGAGTTCAAGACCAGCCTGGTCAATATAGCCAGACTCCATCTAAAAAAAAAAAAGTTTGTTTCAATTTTGACTTTTTGTATTCAAATATATAATCAAGTCACACCCTTAAATAGTAGTTTTTAAAATATTTTTAATGTTGTGGGTATATAGTGTGCGTTTATGTGTGTGTATATATATATATACATATATATATATATTTTTTTTTTCTTAGAGATAGGGTTTCGCTATGTTGCCCAGGCTGGTCTTGAACTCTCAGCTTCAAGTGATCCTCCTGTCTCAGCCCCTGAAAGTGCTGAGATTAGCTGTAAGCCACTGTGCCTGGCCTATGGTAGGTGTATGTATTTTAAACAGCAGCTGTTAAAGTAAAGTCCATGGACCCCAGGGGGACCCCAAGACCCTTTCAGTGGTCTCTGATATCAAAACTGTTTTCATGATAATATTAAGATACTATGTGCTTTCTTCACTGCATTGCCATTTGCAAAACTACTACTGGGTAAAATTGATGGTGCCTTACCACGAATCAAGGCAATGACAACAAACTGTACTAACAGTAATATACTTTGCATGACTTTGTCATGTCACTACCATGTATTCGGAGGGGGAAAAAGTTTCACTTAGCAATAGTCCTAGGGGCTGGGCATGGTGGCTCACACTATAATACCAGCACTTTGGGAGGTCAAAGTGGGAAGATCGCTTGAGGTCAGGAGTTCAAGACCAGCCCAGGCAATATAGTGAGATCCCGTCTCTACAAAAAAAAATTTTAAGTTAGCTAGGTGTGGTGGCATGCGCCTGTAGTACTAGCTGCTTGGGAGCCTGAGGTAGGAGGATTGTTTGAGACCAGGAGTTCAAGGCTGCAGTGAGCTAAAAAGGTGCCACTCTACTCCTGCTGGTGATAGAATAAAACCCCATCTCTTAATTAACAACCAGAATAGTCTTAGGGCCAGGTGCGGTGACTCATGCCTATAATCCCAGCACTCTAGAAGGCTGAAGCAAGACAATGGCTTGAGGCCAGGAGTTTAAAACTAGCCTGGGCAACATAGTAAGACCGAGTCTCTACAAAAAACTTTAAAATTAGCTGGGCATGGTGGTGCATACCTGTAGTCCTAGCTACTTGGGGGACTGAGGTGAGAAGATTGCTTGTGCCAGAAGTTTGAGGTTACAGTGAATTATGATTGCACCATGCACTCCAGCCTAGGTGACAGAGTGAGACCTGTCTCTAAATATACAAAATTAAAAAAGAGCCTGAGCAAGGCTGGATGCGGTGGCTCATGCATGTAATCCCAGCATTTTGGGAGGCCGAGGCGGGTGGATCACGAAGTCAAGCATTCAAGACCAGCCCTGGCCAACATAGTGAAACCCCATCTCTACTAAAAATACAAAAAATTAGCTGGGCATGATGGCGGGTGCCTGTAATCCCAGCTACTTGGGAGGCTGAGACAGGAGAAAGGCTTAAACCTGGGAGGCGGTGCAGTGAGCCGAGATCGTGCCACTACACTCCAGCCTGGACGATAGTGCGAGACTCCATCTCAAACAAACAAACAAACAGAGCCTGGGCAACATGGAAAAACCTTGTCTCTACTAAAAAATACAAAAAAATTAGTGCCTGTAGTCCCAGATACCCAGGAGGCTGAGGTGAGAGGATCACCTGAGCCTGGGATATTGAGGTTGCAGTGAGCCTTGATTGTTCCACTGCACTCCCCCCTGGGTGACAGAGTGAGACCTTGTCTCAAAAAAAAGATAAAACAAAATAAAAAATAATAATCCTTGATGAAGAAGTAAAAATTATTAATTTTATGAAATTTCTACTCTGGAATAGCTGTCTTTTTAACATTCTGTGTGATGAAATAGCAGGTACACATAAAGCACTTCTGCATAAGTATAATGGGTATGACCAGGAGGAGCACCCATACAGTTGTGTGAGTTACAAGATAAACTAGCTATTCTTTCCCCCAAGAAAACACCATTTTTATTTAAAGAATGACTGACAGATACACTATGCCTATCCAGACTTGGGTATTTGGCAGACCTTAATTTATTCTTAAAAATAAATTAAGAGAATCTGCCCCTTCAAGGAAAACAACTGACAGTATTTGTTGCCAATGATAAAATTTGAGATTTCAAGTGAAAATTAGAGTTCTGGACATCTTCTATCCCCACTGTGAGTTTGAGCTTCCCAATTTGTAAAGACTTCATTAATGAGATCATTCATAGAATTGATGAGTGCTATTTTTTGATAGTGTAAAATGAAATATCTGACCTTAAGAGCTAGAACCATAAAACTCTTAGAAGAAAATGTATGAGTAAATATGTCCTTGGATTTGGCAATGGATTCTATGTGAACAAAAGCTGAGTAACAAAAGAAAAAATGAGTAAATTGGGCTTCATCCAAATTTAAAACTTTTGTGCATCAAAGGATATTATCAAGAAAGTGAAAAAGACAACCTACAAAATGGGAGGAAACATTTTCAAATTATGTATCTGATTAAGGGTTTAATATCTAGAATATATTAAAAAACTCCTACAACTTAACAACAAAAAGACAAATAACGCAGTTTAAAAATGGGCAATGGATCTGAATAGACATTTCTCCAAAGAAGATACACAAATGGCCAATAAGGACATGGACAAAATGCTCAACATCATTAATCACTAGAAAAATTCAAATTGAAACCAAATGAGATACCACTTCACACTTGCTAGGATGACTTTAAAAAGACGCACACACAAACAGAAAATAACAAGTGTTAGCAAAGGATGTGGAAAAATTGGAACCATCATGCTTTCCTGGTGGGAATATAAAATGGCGTAACCATGTGGAAAACAGTTTGATGGTTCCTCTAAAGGCTAAACATAGGATTATTATGTGACAATAGTAACAATTCTGCTTCAGGTATATGCCTCCAAAATTGAAAATAGGAACTTAGATACCTGTATGCCAATGTTCATTACACCAATTATTCAGTTAGCCAAAAGGAGGAAATAACCCAAATACCATCAATAAAATGTGGTATAAACATACAATGAAATATTACTTAGCCATAAAAAAGGAATGAAGTTCTGATATATGCTTTTACATGGATGAACCTTGAAAACATTTTGCTAAGTAAAAGAAACCAGACACAAAAGGAAAAATATTGTATAATTCCACCTATATGAGATATTTAGAACGGGCAAAATCACAAATACAAAAAATAGGTTAGAGGTTACCAGTAGCTGGAGGAAAAACAGATTAGAGGTTACCAGGAGCTGGAAGAAAAAGAGAATAAGTAGTTGTTGCTTAATGGTTACAGTTTCTGTTTGGGATGATAAAAGTTTTGGAAATAGAGGTGAGGGTTACACAACAGTGTGAATGTAAATAATGCTAATAAATTGTACACTTAAAAATGGTTAAAAAGGCAAATTTATATTTAACCACAGTGTTTTAAAGTGTGAAAAAAATTACTTATTGGAAGATCTATATCACTGAGCTAACTAGTATTTTCACATGACCAGTGAACGTTATAAAACCATGCATGGATGAGAGAGATGTAAAGTTAAGACAAACCAATAGATTTTAATGTAATAGCATGAAAACTCAAGAAACTACTACTTGTCAGTATCAGTAATATCTACAAGTATCTGAGAAGGCAACTGAAATCCTCCTCCTTTTCCTAACTACATACAGGAGGAGTATTTCCATTGATTTCTCAGTTTGTACGGATATTCTTGATACTTTAGCCAAAACAACATATAATAACAAACTGAATGTAGAAGCAGATATGTACTCATCTCACTAAATACTGTTAGTTTTGGAAAGTATAGTTGTTTTAAAAAGAAAACACCTCACATTAATAAGTAATAGGTTCATTTTAAATAAATATTTTAAAACTTTGAATTGGTATTTAGTAAATATCAATAGATTTAGCACACATAAACCAAAGTATCTGGAATCCTCAATGTGTCTGAAGATTCCACTGGAGTCCTGAAACAAAGAGTCTGAAAATTACCAGCCTATGAATATATGTTCATTATCTATCTGACTTCTTAAGAGAACTAAATATATTCTTTAGCCTGAGAATGTAAAACAAGGAACAAAAAGGCCTAAAAATGTTTGCTTAACTATTGGTGACACCTAGTGGTCACTCAAATTAACAAGGGAAGAAAATGTTATCTTGTCATTTGAAGAAACTACAATTTAGAGCAAATTCAGAACCAAACGTTTTGATTCTAAGCAGTAGGCAAGACTGCTAACTGCAAAAATTATGTATAATGCCTTCTATGCATATTCAAGGCACTGAATTTCCTTACATATTCTGATTATATATTTCTCTTCTTTTCCTTTTTTCTTTTGAGATGGAGTTTCGCTCTTGTTGCCCAAGGCTGGAGTGCAATAGCGCAATCTTGGCTTACTGAAACCTTCGCCTCCTGGGGTCAAGTGATTCTCCTGCCTCAGCCTCCTAAGTAGCTGGGATTACAGGTGCCTGCCACCACACCTGGCTAATTTTTTGTATTTTTAGTAAAGACATGGTTTCACCATGTTGGCTAGTCTGGTCTCAAACTCCTGACGTCAGGCGATCCACTCTCCTTGGCCTCCCAAAGTGCTGGGCTTGCAGGCATGAGCCACCATGCCCAGCCTGATGTATATATTTCTAAACAACCATTTACAAATAGCTTTATTTTTTATTATCATTTTTTTTAAGCGATGGGGTCTCGCCATGTTGTCTAGGTTGGTCTTGAACTCCTGGGATCAAGCAATCCTTTCTCCTGAGCCTCCCAAGTAGCTGGGAGTATAGATGTGCACCACTGCACTTGCCCACAAATAGCATTTAAAAACAGTACATTTAGACTGGGCACAGTGGCTTATGCCTATAATCCCAGCACTTTGGGAGGCCAAAGTGGGAGGATTGCTTGAGCCCAGGAGTTTGAGATCGGCCTGGGCAACACAATGAGACCCTGTGTCTAAAAAGATAAAAATTTAAAAATTAGATGGGTGTGGTGGTGCCCACCTGTAGTCCTAGCTACTCAGGAGTCTGAGGTGGGAGGATCACTTGAGCCTGGGAGGTTGAGGCTACAGTGAGTCATGAGTGCACCACTGCAGTCCAGCCTAGACAACAGAGTAGACCTTGACTCAAAAAATAAAAAAATAAAAAATAAAAACAGTAAATTTAAAGTAGACTTCAGCACTGAAGAATTTTTTTTATTATGGTTCTATTTCTAATCAGATAATTTCTAAGATAATCTCTCAAGCAATGATACTTGTAATGTCAGAAACCATCCTGGACATCAACTTCAACCATAGCCCCAACAACTAATTCACCATTCAAGTTCTGCCAAGATTACATCCTGAATATCTCAAAACTGTCCCCTCAGCTCCATCCCTGCTGCCACTACTTAGGTTCAGACTCAATTAATGCCTGAATTATGTCTTGTAATTCAAATTCACATTTTACCATATTGTTTCCCCTTTATAAATCTCTCTAAGGACTTTCATTTGTTTACAGGATCACAAGCTTCTTAGCTTTACTATGGCATACAAGGTCTTTCATCATCCCTTCCTCTTTTCTTATATTCAACTTTATGATCTAGAAAAATAGGGGCCAGCAACCTTTTTCTGTAAAGGGCTATAGGTAAATATTTTAGATTTTGTTATATGGTCTCTGTAGAACTACTCAAATCTGCCACTGTAATGGGAAAGCAACTGTATGGAAATATGCAAATGAATCTATGCGGCTGTGTTCCAATACAACTATAAAAACAGGCTGAGGGTCAGATTCAGTCTGCAAGACATTTGGAACTTCTCTACTAGAGTACTAACCCACCTGAAATTTCTTACATATATCGCACACCATGCTTTTGGTGCTGGTATATTCTTATGTATTACAACTATCTCAGTTTTAATTTCTAATATAGTAAATATCAATAGATATACCTACATAAATGCATTTTAGGATCCTCAATAATTTTTAAGAATGTAAAATGGTTCTAAGGTCAAGAAGTTTGATAACAGATTATTTCAACCTTTACATTTTATAAAAAAAGAAAACTAAGAAAGGATATCCTACCTTAGTCATAGGTACATGATTAGCTAGTGGCGGATATATAGTAGTATGCATTTATTAAATAATGTAGTGGTATATGTTATTAAATATATTACTATATTATAATTTGAGTGCCTCTTTCCTAGGCTTAGTTATTCTTTTCTTCTAGCATAAACTTACACTCAAATGTTTATGCTAGGCGGGGCGCAGTGGCTCATGCCCGTAATCCCAGAACTTTTGGGAGGCTAAGGCAGGAGGACTGCTTAAGCGCAGGAGTTTGAGACCATCCTGGGTGACAAAGCAAGAGCCCATCTCTTAAAAAGAAACATTAGCTGGGCATGGTGGTGCACACCTATAGTCCCAGCTACTTTGGAGGCTGAGGTAGAAGAGTCACGAGCCCAGGTGTTCGAGGCTGCAGTGAGCTAGGATCATGCCATTGCACTTCAGCCTGGGCTACAGAATGAAACCTTGTCTCAAAAAAAAAAAAAGTTTAGAACTAGATGATTCTTAGTAATCATCTGATCTAACCTCCATCTTATCCAGAGTTGAGATAACTGGCATTACTAAGGTAAGTTCTGCCTTTTCTATTTACAAGGCTGCATGTGTGGGCCAACTGTGCTTCAGTTGGTATGTTCAGGGAATGTGAACTTACTTTCATAAAAACCTAAACAGAATTTATTAGGTAGATAAATTCCCTGAAAAGTAAATACATTTTGAATTGTCAGCATCCTGCTCCTCACCACTCATGTAGATAATCTAAAGTTATCAGGGTAGCCATTTCACGGAAAACTCACCCTCATCATCACTACTACTAGTATGGATCTCAGGAGATGAGTCAGATTGGGATGATGAAAATTCTTCTTTCCATTTTTTCCGTTTCTTTGGTGGTGGCTCAGCCTTTACTTTTGGCTGTTTAACTTTGGGTTTCACGGAAGGGGCTTTTGTAGTTGTAGTTTTTGATGCTAGAGGATCAGAAGTTTTACTGCTACTACTTGGCTTAGCTTGAACAGTTCTGCAATGTTATAAACAAACTTCATTAACACACTGAAATCTTGTTAAACTAAAATAAAATAGAAAAATAAAAGAGAATCACAGGAGATTATCTAATTACTCTCACCAATACCTCCAAAATATACAGTCCAAGTCCTATACATTCAATGGTGATTCCCATAAAATTTTCTTAAAATACATTCTTTTCACCAGAAGCGTTCAATATTCAGTTATTAAGGGACTTTTAGTTCAGTTCTTATTTCTACTTCTTCATTGCCCTCCTTGATTTATGGACTTATTTCCCAGAGACTATGAGGCTGTACAACAGATGATCAGTGGGCTTAGGAAGGTAATGAATGTTATAACCGTAATTGCCAAATATAGCTCTGACCCTAAGAAACTCTCACAGGCTCTGGTGGTATCAGGTTTTGATGTAGAAACCCAAATGCGGCGCGGTGGCTCATGCCTGTAATCCTAGCACTTTGGGAGGCCGAGGCGGGTGGATCACCTGAGGTCAGGAGTTCGAGACCAGCCTGGCCAACATAGTGAAACCCCATCTCTACTAAAAATACAAAACCAGCTGGGAATGTTGGCATGCGCCTGTAGTCCCAGCTACTTGGGAGGCTGAGGCAGGAGAATTGCTTGAACCCAGGAGGTGGAGGTTGCAGTGAGCCAAGATCACGCCACTGCACTCCAGCCTGGGCGACACAGCGAGACTCTCTCTCAAAAAAAAAAAAAAAAGAAAAGAAAAGAAACCCAAATGCATCTGTCCTAGAGTCCCTCAAGATTTGCTCTATGCCAGCTGGGTATGGTGGCTCATGCCTGTAATCCCAGCACTTTGAGAGGCTGAGGCAGACAAATTACTTGAGCCCAAGAGTTCAAGACCAGCCTGAGCAACATGGTAAAATCCCATCCCTATAAAAATTAGCTGGGCACAGTGGTGCGCACCTGTAGTCCCAGCTACTTGGGAGGTTGAGGCAGGAGGATCACCTGAGCCTGGGAGGTCGAGGCTGCAGTGCTGTGATCATGCCACTACACTGCAGCCTTAGTGACAGGGTGAGACTCTGTCTCAAATAAAAAAGATTTGCTCTCTGCCAGGTCTGAAGATTTGAGTGTATAAAATTCCATCATAAAAATAAGGTAAGCTGCTTCCAGTAGGTGGGAATGTTAATGAAACTGGACCTACTTGGCACTACAGTAAGAACATCTAGGGTCATACCTGCTTCTCATACAGACCACAGGGTCAAGTCAGTTATCTTCCAGATTCATGCTCCAGACAACCCAGAGCCACATTAATACACAATAATAATTCTACTATGTACACTTGTACAGTAATGTAGAGTTCTTATAGTTTGTTTCTCAAAAATTAAATTTAATTTACTTCATTATTATTTTCATTTTATAGATGAAAAAGGAAACTTCAGGAAAGTTGTCTTCTCTAGGTCACATAAAGCTGGACTCAAACTTTTTGCCTCTACAATTTTTTTTCACAATACTACAGTGACACCAAAAGGACTTAGGGAAAAGAAAAGGGCACCGACCCACCACAGACAGCCATGAGCTTTACAGTGCCCATCTCATGCCTTCAAAAGAATCACTTCATCAGGCACTGAAATTTTTTGACTTGTGTATAATTAAAAAAATCTATTTAATTGATATGCTCCTTTGTACATTGGTATCATCAATAATACACCTATATATATGCACAAATATATCACCTAAGAGAACAAATACCTGATAGCTTGTGAAGGTTTATTTCTTGGTTTTTTAGAACACACTCTGACATATTCCTTCTTGTTTGCATTTTCAATGAACTTCACATATATTCTTTTGTATTTACTCTTTGCATCTCCAAAATATCCAAGATACTGAGGAAGGAAACACTTTGAGTTACATAATTGTACAATCTATACATAAATGCTACTTTGTTGGTTCGATTGACTATCCCATAGCCAACCTTCAAGTTTTCTAAAATGCAGCTCTGGCCAGGCTAATTTTACCCTCTAAAAAACTGATCCCAGGCTCATTACTGATTTCATCTGTACAAGCAATCTCATTTGGCATATTCTTACTTCCAGCTACATTAAGTATGACAGAATAACTTCCATCAGTCTTCTGGTAAATCAGGATATTTGACTAGTAGAATAATCAATATAAAGGAGCCTCTGAGTCCATCTGAACTCTTCATAGGCTAACATTAATCCCTTTCCTTTATTAAAAAAAAAAAAAGTTAAACAATAGTACAAGATCATTTAATTTTAAATAGCTGATATTTAACAAATGACTTTATTTTCATATTAGACTATCAAAGAGCATCAATATTATAGTTCAAATTATATGCTATTTTATATCAAAAATATTCAATATAAAATACTTCTAAATTTAAATCATTGTTTTTTTCAGGACCACTGTCAAAATAAGGCTAATGTAAACATGCATTTTACTTACACTATTTGTAGCAGCAAATTCTCTTTGACCATCTCGAATTTCAGGAACAAATTTCTGTAATAAAGCTTTCTGTACTTTCCAAATAGCTGGAGGTTCTTTTCCTGTTTTTAAAGCCTCCTGTAATAACCAGAATTAAGGATACTTACAAAACACAGCAACATATTTTAGATCTTAGAATATTAGAGATGAAAGGAATCTGAAAGGCCTACCCTAGCTCAACCTTTTATCTTACCTCTCTATCTGATATTCTGCAATAATTCTTATAAGCTGGTTAGGTTATTCAGTCTCTGTTTAAATTATTCCAGAAATACGGAGTTCATTAGCACACAAAGTAGCCCATTACCCATTTGTGCAGCTAAAACTATTGGAAAGTTTTCTGCTAATGACACTGTCCTATGTTACATATATAATTTTATAACTATGTATATATACATATCTTAAAAGACCATAAACAAATACGTTAAAATATTAAAAGTAGTTAATTGTGAATAGTGAGAATACAGACACTTGAATGTTATATTCTTCACTGCACTTTTTAATGTCATTCCATTGTTTTTTAAAAAGGCAAAAGTGGCTGTATGCAGTGGCTCATGCCTGTAATCCCAGCACTTTGGGAGGCCAAGATGGGAGGACTGCTTGAGGCCAAGAGTTTGAGACCAGCCAGGTCAACATAGCATGGTCCCATCTCTATTTAAAAAAATACATAAAAAGGCAAAAGCAAAGCAAGCAAACAGAAACCCCAAAATATGTTATTTTAAACACAGCTAAAACTTTCTTACATAAAATTATTACATTCTCTTATGGTTATACAACTTGAAATTATGAAATTAAATCTAATTCTACTTTTATGTGATAGTCCTCTGTTATTTTTGTTTAAACTTTTAAATTATATAAATAACGATTTTCTCCAAACTACTAATAATGAATTGGGAACCTTGAAAAAAGTCAACATTTTAAAACTACTGTAATTACTAATACTGAAATGAAACTGACTACATTTATACAGAAATACATACAACTAAGTTAAAGTTAAAATTCAATGATATCTGACATCTACTCTTAATATTTTGATTTTATCAAACACTTATAACGCATAAAACGTTCCATAATTCAAAGCAGATGCATGCTATTGAAATAACGAAGGCTATCACAGGCACACCAACTAAATTATGACCTTTACGCTGGCGAACACTGACATCACCTTAAAAGTCTCTATGTCTTCTATCTTTACCACAAATTCATCACGCTCTCTGTATTGGCCTTCTCCTCCGCTTTCTGTGTTCTCCTCATCTGTAAAACCTTCTATGGCAACAGTGTCCTGTCCTTTTGCAAACTGGTCTGAAGGAAGACCATCAAGTTCAATGGGCTTTGAGGATTCTGAAGAGCTTATATTTTCCAGAATATTTACTGCATATGAAGTAGAGTGGAGAGGTTCTTGCTTAACTGCACCCACAGTGGTCGAGGAAGTAGTAGCAGTACCAGTAGTATTGGCAGTTGGGCTAGTAGTTGCCACCTGTAGGGCTTCTGAAACAAAACCAAGCAAATGTAAATCAGTATTACAAATATTTAAACACTTGTTTTGTGTAAAACTCAAAACAGTTTAAAAAGAAAGACTTGATTATTTTGTAATCAAACTGGTTGAAACAAAACCACAGGAAGAAATTAGACAATAGATGTTAATTTCCAAGAATCAAAGACGTGAGAATTAAGTCTGGATGACAAGTAGACTGCAAACCTGCAACTATCTACCTCTCCTCCCGCTGCCAATTCCATGTAAGTAGAGCAAAATTACTTTTAAAAGAAGAGGCTGGGTACAGTGGCTCACACCTGTAGTCCCAGACCTATTAAAAAACATAAAAAATTAGCCAAGCATAGTGTTGTGTGCCTGTAGTCTCAGCTAATCAGGAGGATGAGATGCGAAAATTGCTTGGGCCCAGGAGTTCAAGGGTTACAGTGAGCTATGATGGTGCCACTGCACTCCAGTTTGGGTGACAGAACAAGACCCTACTTAAAAAATAATAATAATAATAAAAATAAAGACATAAAAGTGATAGAAGATAAGGAAGGGTCGGCCAACCAAAACTGTGACTCTTCATAGAAGATGAAAAACCAAATACATGTGGGAAAAAAAAAAAAAACCCAAAACATTCTGAAACAGCACTAGAAGCTATCAAAATTAAAATGATTATAAAGTAATACTATGAAAAACTGTATGCCAACAAATTAAATAACTTAGATGAAATGGACAAATTCCTAGAAAGACACAAACTACTAAAAAAGATTGGGGCCAGGCACGGTGGCTCACACCTATAATCCCAGCACTTTGGGAGGCCAAGGCGGGCAGATCACGAGGTCAGGAGTTTGAGACCAGTCTGACGAACATGGTGAAACCCTGTCTCTACTAAAAATACAAAAATTAGCTGGGCGTGGTGGTGCGCACCTTTAATCCCCGCTACTCAGGAGGGTGAGGCAGGAGAATCGCTTGAACCCGGGAGGCAAATGTTGCAGTGAGCCAAGACTGTGCCACTGCACCACAGCATGGGCAAAAGAGACTCTGTCTCAAGAAAAAAAAAAAAAGAAAGACTCGGGAAGAAATAGAAAATCTGAATACCCCAATACAAAGTAAAAAAAAAAAAGTAATTTTAAAACATCCCACAAAGAAAAGCACAGGCCCATATGGCTTCACTGGATAATTTTATCAATAATTAAGATATCAATCTTTTTATAAACTCCAAACAATAGGAGGAAACACTTCCCAACTCATTCTGTGAGGCCAGTATTATTCCAATACCAAAACCAGACAAAAACAGCATGAGAAAACTATAGACTAATATCCCTTAGTATATAAATACAAAAACCCACAATGAAATACTAGCAAATCCACAACATACAAAAAGAATCATACAATATGACCACGTGGGATTTATCTTAGGAATGCAAAGTTAGTTTAACACCTGAAAATCAATGTAATACACTATGTTAATAGAAAACAGCATAGGAGCACAGGATCATCTCAATAGGTGAAGAAAAAGCATCTGACAAAATGTAATGCCCTTTTATGATAAAAACATTCAACAACCTGAGAACCTCCTCAACTTTACAGAGGACATTTAGAAAAAATCAGTAACTAACATCATACTTAGTGGTGAAAACTCTATGCTTTCCTCCTAAGAAGGATAGCTGAAGAAGCAAAGCTATATTTGCAGATGACATGATCTTGTATAGAGAAAATCCCAAGGCCTGGGCGCGGTGGCTCACGCCTGTAATCCCAGCACTTTGGGAGGCTGAGGCGGGCAGATGACCTGAGGTCAGGGGTTCGAGACCAGCCTGGCCAACATGGTGAAACCCCGTCTCTACTAAAAATACAAAAAAATTAGCCAGGCATGGTGGCACACACCTGCAATCCCAGCAACTTGGGAGGCTGAGGCAGGAGAATTGCTTGAATCTGGGAGTTGGAGGTTGCAGTGAGCCACGATCTCACCACTACACTCCATCCTGGGCAACAAGAGTGAAATTCCATCTCAAAAAAAAAAAAAAAAAAAAATCCCAAGGAATGTACTGAAAAACTATTAGAACTAAAAAATGAGTTCAGCAAGATTGCAGGGTACAAGACCAATATATAAAAATCACATGTATTTCTATACATTCGCAGTGAACAGCCCAAAAATAAAATTAAGAACACAATTCCATTTCCAATAGCATCAAAAGTAATATTTAGGAATAAATTTCACAAAAGAACTGCAAAACTTACATTGTAAAAACTGTAAAAACACTGTTCAAAGAAATCATAGAAGAGCTATATAACTGGAAAAACATCCCATGTTCATGGATGAGAAGACACAACACTGTTAAGATGGCAGTGTTCCCCAAACTGACCTATGCAATCAACCCAATTCCTATAAAAATCCGAGCTTCATTTTTTACAAAAATTGACAAATTGTTCCTAAAATTCATATGGAAGTGAAAGGGACCCAGAATAGCCAAAATGATCTTGAAAAAAGAACAAAGTTGGCAGACTGACATTTCTCAATTTCAAAACTTACTATAAAGCTATAGAAATACAGACCGTGATACTGACACAGACATACATAGATACAAATCAATGGAATAGAATGAAAGTTCAGAAAGAAACTCCTATACTTATGAGCAAATGATTTTCAAAAAAGGTGCCAGAACCATTCAATAGAGAAAGAATAGTTAACCATCCTACTAGAATGGTTATAATTAAAAATACGGACATGAGCAAATGTTAGCAAGAAAGTGGAATTAATGGAATCCTTATACATCACTGATGAAAATGTAAAATGGTACAGCCACATTGGAAAATAGTTTGGCCATTCCTCTATTAACCATGCAGATATATGATTGAGGAATTCCATTTCTGGACGTGTACCCTAGAGATAATAAACATCCATACAAAAATTTGTAAATGAATGTTTACAGACTTATTCATAATAGCTAAAAACTCTTATCAATGGATAACTGAATATACAAAATGTGGTATATCCATATTATTAGGGAATAAAAAGGAATCAGATACTGATACATGCTACAACATAGATAAACCCTGAAAACATTATGCTACATGAAAGAAGCCAGTTACAGAAGGTCACTTATTATAGGATTCCCTTTACATGAAACATCCCAAATAGGCAAATCTACAGAGAGAGAAAGATTTGTGGTTGCCTATAGCTGCGTGTGGGTATGGGAATGGACTCCTTAATGGATACAGGGTTTCTCTTTGAATGATGCAAATGCTGCACAAGTCTATGAACCACTGAACTGTATACTTTAAATGGGTGGATGTTATTGTATATGAATTATAATTCAATAAAACTATTAAAAAATACTTCAAATACCAGAGCTGATAGAGGAACTTTGGGCTGAGGAACAAATATAAATAACATGTAAAATTCCAGTGGTTAAGTCTGAATAATACTGATGAACTAAAATAATCACATATACAACAATAAGTAAATAAAAATGGGAAAGCCAGGCCGGGCACAGTGGCTCAGGCCTGTAATCCCAGCACTTTGGGAGGCCTAGGTGGGCAGATCACTTGAGGTTAGGAGTTCAAGACCAGCCTGGCCAGCATGGTAAAACCCCGTGTCTACTAAAATACAAAAATTAGCCAGGTGTGATGGCAGGGGCCTGTAATCTCAGCTACTCGGGAGGCTGAGGCAGGAGAATCGCTTGAACCAGGGAGGCGGAGGTTGCAGTGAGCCGAGATTGCACCACTGCACTCCAGCCTGGGTGACAGAGCAAGACTCCCTCTCAAAAAAAGAAAAAAAAAGGGAAGGCCAGTGATCCCCTTAATTGTACTGAGCTGTAGGCAGAAGGGGTGTTTGACCATAGGCTAAAATGCAAAAGCTGTACTCTGAAGAAAGTGAATTCTACTTGCCTAGAGTGGTGGAGGAGCTGAGAGAAAACCAAAGCAGGGCCTGAGGCAAATCGAGACTTCCAACACAGAAAAAATGGAAGTGCAGACTGGCAGGGGAAATCCATGAACTAAAGTGCTTGACAAATAGAGTAAAGCCCTCCTTATTGCTACCGGCCAGCCTACCTGTTCTTGTCCCAAATTAAAGCTATCCTCATATATTTATACATTTCCCACTCAAGGGAAAAGGCCTGTTGAGGAAATACAGATGAATATTCTAATCATGTTAGGAGCCCATACTATGTTATTTTATCCTAACATTTTTCTATAATGCTATAGTTACACTGTCATACTTTTCTGTCACAAAAATATGTATGTAAGTGGAAACTGATTTGTCTTGTAACTGAAGGCTCAAAATGTTAAACATTTCTAACATTATACAGTTGCATAGTTGATCCAAATTAATATCTTTTCACATTTTGACAAGTATTAAATGTAAAAATCATGCTTCTCTTGGACGTGGCACTTAAAAATTATTCACACATGGATCCATGGATAGTACTTATTGAGACAGATTTTACAACCAATTTTATTTGTCCTTCACTTTTATTGATATAAAAACTGAGAAACCATGTTCATATAAATAATGGATAAATTAAGGAATAAAAGTGACTTTGTTATAGCAATGTCACTGACTTCTGCAAATACTTTCTAAGTTATATGGCAAAACAAGTCACATAGTTATCTGTGAACGAAAACAGAGATGCTGCAGCAGACTCTGAGAAAAGGAAATACTAAAGGTATTTTAGTATTTAGTCTGCTTTAGTCAGATAATCCCAAGGAGAAGCTATGAGGTACAAGAAAGAATGAAGGGTAAACTGGGAAATATATAAGTGAATGTAAACAAATGACTATTTAAAAGACTATTAATAATGATAGAATTAAATATGTAGTAACAATAACATTTATGTCAGAAGGGGATTAAATGGAGCTCCAGTGTTCAAAAATCTGTATTACCCAGAAAAAGGAAGATATTGACAGATTTGGAGAAGCTAAAAGTGCATGTTGTAATTTCTATTGTAACCAGGAAAAGAACAGAAATATTTCACCAAAATAATCAGGGGGTGGGCACCTAGAAAAAGGTATGAATAAAGCAAGATGGACCACATAATGATTATTGAAATGGATGATGTCCCCAGAATTGGGTTTCATTATGCCAATCTCTGTACTTTTGTATATGTTTGAAAATTTCTATGAAAAAAGCAAACTCTTTTAAAAAAAAGAATGTATAACTTCTAGTAGAGGGAAAGTTCATCAATACTTTATTTATATGCCCTTTACAGGAAGTTTTAAAACAAACCGAACAATAGTTTTGTTTTGTTTTTTTAACAGATAGCATCTAGCTCTGTCACCCAGGCTGGAGTGCAATGGTGTGATCCCAGCTCACTGCCCCCTCAAACTCCTGGGCTCATGCGATACTCCTGCCTCAGGCTCCCCATTAGCTAGGACGACAGGCATATGCCAACATGCCCACCTAACTGTTTTTTTGTTTTCTGTAGAGACAGGCTCTCACTATGTTTCCCCAGCTAAAAAGTATAGTCTTTAGAGATGCATACATAGATGGTAAAATTAAGAAAAGTAAGGAAGTGATTACCATCCAAGTCAGTTAGTGACTTGCTCTAGAGGTTAACAGTGGGTTTAATTTAATACTCAATTAATTTCGATACTTTCTTGCTTTCCAGTGAATGACATTTAACACTATAAATTTGCTTCTTCACACCACACTCTGGCCACATCCTATTAGTTTCAGTATACAGTGCTCCACTGTCCATTCCAATTAGTTTGTCATTTCAGTTTTGGTTTCCTTTTTAAGCCAAGAGTTATTTGGAAGGGTGAGTTTTTCTTTGTTCCTTTCTTTTTTCTTTCTAGAAATGGCTGCACTGTACCCAGGGAATACAGCTTGAATAATGTCTGCATTTTCAAATCTGTGGAAGTTTTGTTTTGTATTTTTCTTTATGCATGTTTAATTTTCATATGTGAGTTGTATTTCACAAGAAAAAATGTTCCAAAAGAAAACATAGATATGGAAAAGTACTAAAAGAATGTTAATAACAACATTAGTATGACAATATTAAAAACAGAAATCATCAAGTGGGAAAAAGAGAGATTTTATTATGATAAAAGGAAATTTAACTGTAGTAAAATTTTATGCACTGAATTACATGGGTTCAAAATATCAAGTAAACAGTATTAGAAAAATAATATAACATAATGGGAAACTTTAACACACCTTTCTCAGGAATCAATAGATCAAGCAATCTAAAAATAAATAAGGGTAGAGAGGAGTTTTAAAACTTTTTATTATTATAAAATTTTAGACTACACAAAAGTAGAGAATACAAACCCTACTATAACCCAGCTGTAACAAGCACAAACATTTTGGTTCATCTGTTTAATCTATCCATCACTCCCTTTTATATTTGCTGGGCTATTTTAAGCCAAATTCCACACATGTCATTTATCTCCAAAATATACACATATGTAAACATTTTCTTAAATAACCTAATATCATTTATTAAATAAAAAAGATATAAAGGATTTGAACACTATTAATGAAATCTATTAGTACTTAGTATTTATAAAAACTGGAATATCTATAAAAATGGACCATTTACCAAACTACTAACAAAATTTCCATAAATTTCAAAATGTGAACATATTCCCTGAACACAACACAGAAGAGTCAAATTAATAATTAAAACAAAAACTACTAGGAAACAGACAACCCCTGACCTTTCTTCAAAAATCCTGGGCTAAAAAGGAAATCAAAACTGAAATAATAAACCAGTTCGAAAAGAAAGTGAGAGCATTATAAACTGAAACCATGAGATATGGTCAAAGTGTGGTGCAAACAAGAAAACTGACAGCTTAAATGCCACTCATTAGACAGAAAATACAAAAATAAACTACATATTAAACTCAAGAAGCCAGAAAGAGATTATCAAATTATACTCAAGGAATACAGGGCAAAAGAATTAAGATAAAACCAGACATTAAGAAAAAAAAGAGTAAAAAATAACAGGAGCAAAAAAATAAAAGTAGTTTGGCTCTTTAAAAAGAACCATTTATTAGGCAAAAACCTTTCACAGACTGACAAGGAAAAAATGCAAATAATCATTTAGAGGAAGAAAGAGGGTATAACTACAGAGGTAGAAGAGACTAAAACTTAGGGATTACTATGGACAACTTTACAACAACAAAGTTTACAATCTAAATGAGTGATTTTCCTAGAAAGTGTAACTTTCTTAAATTGACCTAGACAGACCAAACGACCTCAAGAAAAACTGGAAAGATAGTTAGTTAGATCTATTCTTAGAAAGTTTTATCAAATCCCTATTATGTATGATAAACTTTCAAAGCTTAGATGAACAGAAAAATTTTCCCAGTTTAATTTGTCTGACCAACATAATCCTGAATACAAAAGTAAGTCAGATTAAGACAAAAAATACTATAAGCTAATCTCACTTATGAATCTAAGTGTAAAAATCTCAAATAAAATACTAGCAAGTTAAATCTTTCAACAGATTAAAATAATCTGTCATGACCAAGCGGGGATCATGATAGTCCCTAAGCAAACTATACAACACAAAAGCAACAAAACTTCTGAAAAACCCTACCTTTCTGGCCAGAGGAATGGGTAAAGAAGCCTTGTGCAAGGCTAACAGTAAGGGGAAAATCTGTTTCTTTTTTCTCTTTTTTGTTCCCAACTCTATCCAGAGAGAGGCCCAAGTCACAGAGCTGAAATGCAGTAATAATGAAACAGAAATCTAAAATCCTAACAGAACACTTGTCTTGTTGGCAAAAGGAACCTAGAAACAAGGCCCCTAAGGCATCAAGAGAATAGGGAGAATCCCTGTTCCTTCATTTCTTTCACTGCATTGCCCCAAGGGCAGTCCCAGTTGCAGAGAATTATGTCAAGGCATGGGAAGATAAATCTCAAAGAAAGAAAAAGAAAAAAAATCTCAGTCTTCTAGGCAACAGACTAGGAAAAAGGACCCTGGGATCTGGACAGTGTGGGGAAAATCCCAGGGAAAAGGGAGCTGGAGAATGGGATCCTCCCATTCTATGTATGGACCCACACAAATCAGAATTTCATATCTAGGATGCACAAGTATAAGACAGACCAAAACTAGCAAAAGAAAGGCTTTGAGATCTGAACTACAACACAGTCTACCACCCATCCAAGTTCTAGGCTAACTGCTAAGACAGACCTACAGCAGCAAAGCAAAAGCCTTGAAAACAGAACTGACACTGGAAACACCATTCACAGAAAGTAAGACAGAGCTTATGGTCTGACTGCCTGCTAAAACAGAACAAAATAAATCAATATTCTCCAGAGGATGTTAATAGAACCTAGAGTTTTATAATACAATACTCAAAATGTCAAAGATAAAATCCAAAATTACTCAATATACAAAGACCCAGAACATCCCATAATGACAAATAAATTTCAGAGACAAAGAACTAAAACAAACCTTAAAAAAAATTAAAACCCAAATTTTAAGTTTTAAAAGATCTTCAAGGAGCCCAGAAAACTGACGGTGGTATTACATATTTTTTTTTAAGCTTTCAACACATTTCAGCCAAGTCCATTTTATCCAGAGATGCAAACAAAACTGAAGGGAAACACCAATTTTGGTTTCATTACATTCTTGAGATCTGGGTGCCTGTCACTTGTGTCCTTAACAGTTGGTTCTGCATACCCATGGCTGCCTAAGAAATAGGGGCTGAGTGCTGTTCATCAGTTTGGCCTTCATTTTGAAAAAATATACCAGTCACTCTGAATGAAATCAAATTGTAACTAGACTGTATAGCTCTAACATTCTACTTCCACTCACTTGATAATAGTAAATCACTTGATACAGATTCAAAAACATTTAGTAATGCAAAAACTAGTTTTATACTACACTTTAATTCAATCTGAAAGGAGTAAGGAATGGTGAAAATAGCATCCATCCCTAGTTTCAGGATTCAAAACTAGGGATGGGTTTTTATATTCCATTGGTCTTTTTAATGCAAATATAGAATTCAGAGTGTTAGACAACTGTGTACCATCTTGCCTAAAAGAGCCCAGGATTTAGTTTATGTTGATACAAGATACAGTTCCATTAGTTTTTTCTTTTTTTCTTAATCCAACTCCTATATTCCAAGTAAATATGTAAATAATTCTTACTTTATAATTATTTTATCACAAACTTTACTAGAAAACTTTATTATTTTAGAGCAAGGAATATGCCCTCTAGGCATCTGAATAATTTAAAGTCAAAAAACAGGAGGAAACAGCTGCAACTAAAGACATCTTCATATGCTCAGAATGGCTACAGCAGTCCACAAAAAACTAACAGCAAGCCTATGTTCCAGAAAATATTACAAGTATTTGGAAACTAGCATCAGTGGAAGATATACTCACTTTTAAGTTATTTACCATGGAACTGTGGAATATGGAGTACCACAGGCTCATGATATATCTCTGTGACTTCATTTAAACTGTTTGGGACTGTGCAACCTATGTGCAAAAGTCAGAATTCTACTCACAAAATTAAAATCAAAACCTGGCTACTTAACTTTAACTCATGATCATCTCAATGTTCTACTTTTCTTTTACATAGCCTCACTCATTATTTGAGTACCTGCTACACTTCAGGTCTTGCAAATACAAAGATGAATGCAGTATAATAACTACAGTTAATGACTCAGGTTGTGCCTGACGTTCTCTATGTCCCTGAGTCCTCTCAAAAACCTGAGAGGTTACTATATACTGACTGTATCACCATTTTACAGATGAGGATCATGCCCTAAAGTCACAGAGCTATGATTCTAGAATTTGAACCCAAGGTGATTTAACTCTAAAGCCTAAATTCTCAACCATAACCCTTCACTAGCTTGAAGGAACTCACTTTCTAATGAAATATACAAATGTAAATGAACACATTAAAACACAAAAGTAAATGCTTTCATTGACATTTAAGGGCTGTGGGAATTCAAAGGATAGGAGCACTAGTTCTGTCTGGAATAATGTCTACAACATGACTTTGAAAATAGTCTTTAAAGATCAATAAGTATCTTCCAGACTAAAAACTGGAGAAGAGAGTAGTCTACACAGAGAAAAATGTGTTCAGAGGTTCACAACTGTGGAAGGGGGACAGACATCCAAGAAACAATGAAAAATTCAATTGTCACAGCAGTGGGACAGTGGAAAGAGAGTAAAACATGGAAAAAGGAATTTTTACATATAATCTTTATTTTTCCCATGAAGCACAGAGGTGTTTTGAAATAGAAGTAACAATCAGCTTTCCTTTTTTATAAAGATGAATCTGTTGACAATGTGGAGGATGGACTGGCATAGACACTGGTGAGAAAAAATTCTAGGCCAGGCACAGTGGCTCATGCCTACAATCCCAGCACTTTGGGAGGCCAAGGTGGGAGGACTGCTTGAGGCCAGGAGTTCAAGACCAGCCTGGGCAATACAGCAACATCCCAACTCTACAACAGATTAAAAAAAAATTAGCCAGGCATGGTGGCATGTGCCTATAGTCCCAGTTGCTCAGGAGGCTGAGGAAGGAAGATTGCCTGGGCCCAGGAATTTGAGGCTTCAATGTGCCAAGATCACACCACTGTACTCCAGCCTGGGTGACAGAGCAAGACTCTGTCTCTTAAAATAATAAAAAAAGAAAAAAAAGTCTGTAATGAGTAATCAGTTGCAACAGTCCAAGTGACAAATGATAGCTTTTTTCAGATGAGGCAACAGGGATGGTGATGAGAACTTCAAAAACCTAATAGTAAGGATTGGGTTTATGATGATGATTTTAACTAAAAATGAGATAACATATGTCTGGAAGAAACTAGTTTTAGACTCATGTTTTAGAACAGAGATTTCAAGAGGTTTATTCTGGGAATGTAAGAGCGAATATAATAGCGATTTTAAAGCACTCTAAACTGAGTGAGACGTTATAAAACCATATTAGGATTAGACACATCGATGGTAATGTCTTTGAATCTAAGACTGACTGTCTATCATGTTAATTTCCCTGTGTAATGAAATGAGAATTCTTTAGAAATGTATTATCAGATATTTATGCTAACAGATTATTTGGATACCAGTTGTCACGTAACACTTTAGTAGTTAAAGGTAGTCAAGTCCAGAGAGAGGCTGGGAAGTATGTTACAAAACAAGGTTTAAGTCTTAAAGCACCACCCTATTTATCCTAAAGAGCTGAGAAAGAATGTAGGCTCTAGAACCAGAAAAACCTGGGTTCAGATTCCAGCTCTGTCACTTACTAGAGGTATGGGCCCACATAATTCATTTATTCTCAGTTATATCATCTGTCTATTGGAGATAACAATGTGTATCTCACAACATTGCTACTAGTTCCTGGCACAGAGGTGGTAGTTATATTATTGTTACAAATAAATTTTTCCTTGGCATGTTTCTTACAATAGAAAATTCCATACTTACTGCTAATTGTTATATATAAGTCAATGCTTCTTAAAATATGCCAAATGTCCAAAAATGATAGACTGGATTAAGAAAATGTGGCACGTATACACCATAGAATACTATGCAGCCATAAAAAAGGATGAGTTCATGTCCTTTGTAGGGACATGGATGAAGCTGGAAACCATGATTCTCAGCAAACCATCGCAAGGACAAAAAACCAAACACCGTGTGTTCTCACTCATAGGTGGGAATTGAACAATGAGAACACATGGGCACAGGAAGGGGAACATCACACACCAGGGCCTGTTGTGGGGTGGGGGGAGGGGGGAGGGATAGCATTAGGAGATATACCTAATGCTAAATGACGAGTTAATGGGTACAGCACACCAACATGGCACATGTATACATATGTAACTAACCTGCACGTTGTGCACATGTACCCTAAAACTTAAAGTATAATAAAAAAAAAAATTTCCTCTAAAGCTCCCTTAGCCACAGAGTAAAGTGAAACACATACCCAAAGATTTGGGTATATAATCTGAAGCGAGCACAAAATTTTTAAGTTTTATCTTAATTATATTAATGTGCATGCTGCACATAACCATATTTAATGGTTCAGATTTTAACTCTATAACATTCCTGTTGCCTCATCTGAAAAAAGCTATCATTTGTCACTTGGACTATTGCAACATATTTAAACATAACCATATTTAATACTGAAATGTTAATCTTCAGATAAAATTGGCAAACTGAGAAAATGTACCAGGTTTATACTATAGCAATGCCCACAATACAGTGCCTCAATTACCTCAAGATGTCTCAGATTAGATGGCATACTGTACAGATTATGCTGCCTTTGGCAAAAAGCCAAGAAAAAACAGAACTACTTAACCTAAAAAGTAGACCTTTCCTACAGGCAAGGAAAATTTAAAAAATAAGTCCTTAAGATATCTACCTATACATTTTGTCCTGAAAATATACTTGCAGACCTGCTTTAAGTGAAAAAAGCTTAAAATGTGGGCTATAGCTGGAAAAAGAATAGAAGAAAGTAATAATTACGAATCTAAATTTTAAAACTTTACCTGTTTTCTTCTTTTTATCAGAAGTAGCATCCACAGTAGTTAAGGGAGTAGAGATGCTTTTATAAGCATCTTGATTACATCCAGGATCATCTTCATCAGAAGAAAATGAAGATAAATGTTCCAAGTTTTTAAGTTCATTATCAACTTTATCTGATGGACTGTTACTGCCAGCTTCAGACACTAAAGGTGTGGGTGTTGTAGATGAAGGCTTGGGAAGTGGTGGGGGACAAAATGTACGAACTATCTGGGTCCCTGGCCGTCTAGTCCTGTTAGGCATTCGTACAGCAAGAGTGGAAAACTGCTGCTTGGGCCCGGATTTCAGAAAATCCAAGAAAGAAGCAATAAATCCTGTTTTGACTTCTGGCTGTTTTTCCTCCACCTCTTTGATCTTCTGTCTCATTTTTTCTTGATGCTGATAACCATCATGGCAGCTTTCTGAGGAAGGAGGAGTATATGGTAAGTAAGTATCTGTTCCCCTTGGATTCTGGCGTTTGCCTTGGGCAGGTCTTTTCAGCTGTTTCTGATTACTGTTGTCTTCCTCTTTAACTTGCCCTTTTCCTTTAGCTCTTTTCTTTTGAAGGTTAAAATGCATTAAATCTTGGTTTTCTTCTTCAATCTTGACACTGACTGCATCCCCAGATTGGGCCATGGCCAACAGTGCAAGTGCACTCCTAGCTGGGTTCATTGACACACCACTGTCGTCACCCCCTAAGGTAAATTCACTCTCTGATGTAGCACTCTCTCCACTTATACTTCTACTACTAGAAACAAACTCTTGGTTTCTGTTATTATTTAATGTACTATCAACAGGAACTTCACTGTCTTCTTCAGATTCAAGATTGGTAGCAGACTGTTTCTTGAAAGGGCCAGAACTTTGCTCCTGGACTTCATGACTTGGTCCAACCACTGCTGAAGTTACTTTAGTTGGTATATTTTGACCAGGTGTTTCAATGTGCTGTTGATCAAGAGTCATTTTTGACTGAAGGGCAGGTACTGCTGAAAGGTTCACAGTAACCTGATTTCCATTTAAGGAAGTATCATTTATATTCTGTGGCTTTCCTACTGTAGCTGTCACAGAGTTAAAATCTGAAGTCACATGCCTGACATCTAATGACTGCTGAAAATGAGATTTAGAATCACCATCTTCAACAGCCTGCATGGTTTCATTTGAAGTTGACTTGGAAAAATCAGAAGGTGTGACTCCACAAGCTGCTGCTGTAGCTGCTAAGATATCATCTACATTTGATAAAATATTTCTTTCATCACTAAGAAGCACTGCCTCTGGGAAACACATTGATCCAAGAGAAACAAACTGATTCTTTGAATCATGTTGATTTGTTTCACTAAAATGGTCCTTTGTTGTTAGATGTTGTTGTAATGGTTTTGAAGACTCAGAGAGGTCCATTTTCATAACTTCAGAATTTTGAGGATGGAGTTGCTGCTGAGAATGATCGCCATTGCTTTGAATAACATGACCTTCCATCTGAAGGAAAGGATGTACTATTTGTTGAGGGCTCTGAACACGCTGTGCTTGTAAAGATGCCTTTACTTGACCTAAACCTGCCTGCAGTATTGACTGCTGAAGAATTTGTAAATCACAGGCAGAATCTAAAAGGACCTGTGTATTAGGAAGAGATGCCTGATGGCCATGCCCTAAAGCATGATTTGGAATTTGAATCTGAGATGAAGCATTAATTATTTGATCGTGCTGTTCCTGAACCTTGGACTCATGCACCTTAAGTACAAGAGGATGCTGCTGCTTTAAGTCTTTAGTATTCAACCTTATTTGTGGAGTCTGTATTAAATTAGTTGTGTTCTTAAGATCAAGGGTAGCTGCATTATTGACTTGGCCAATTTGTTGGTTAAGTTGTGTCACTGAGCCAACAACACTTTCTTCTTTTTTTGATGCTTGTAGAGCAACCCCAATAACTTGATCTTCAAGACGGGAATTACTTCTGATTACACTCTGAGAATATCTGTCATCTGCCTTTGACACCTTATAAGTTGATTCTTGAGCATTAATTTCTCCCTCAGATAGCCTTTGGGTTGATGACTCAAGAGATGCTTGTGGCTGCAACACCTGTAACTCTTGCATTGGAAAACCATCTTCTTGCTTTGAAGATGTATACACATCTGAGTCAAGCTTTCTTTCCGCATAAGACTTTGGGTCAGGGGAAGTTATGTTATTTTGTAATGTCTGACAATGAGTAGAGGATGCAAAAGATGATGACTGGACAGTAGGCAAAAACTTCTGGGACTGGGGAGATGATGACTCTTGAGTCTGAACATTTTGGGAAGAATGCATAGAAATATAATTCTGGGTCGGGCTAGAGTCTGGCAAATTCTGAGCCCGAGAGGCAGAAGAATAAGAAAGAGAAGGGGCTGTTAATGTTAGGGACTCCCCTGAAGCATAGCTTTCTGAAGGACTAACAACTGACAAAACTTGTGATTGAGATGAATAGCTAACCTGTGTCTGGCTAACTGGTGATAAACCCTGAGAGTGACCAGATGAGTAACTTTGAGACTGACTTACTGAAGACAGATCTCTTGTTTGAGCAGGGTAATTCTCATTTGTAACTGAAGACAATACCTCTTGCTGATTAGATGAATAATTAAGCGTCTGATTTTCAGGAGTTATAGTCTGAGATGACCCAGAAAAAGTCAATGTTTTATACAAGGCTGGCAATTTCTCAACCTTGCTGGACCTATAAACCTGTGAATGAACAATAGATGGCACATTATGTGGCTGTACTAAACCGTAATTTTGGGACTGACTAACTGATAAAAGGCTTGGTAGCTGCGCTGTAGAATAAATTTGTGCTTGGCCCGATATTACAGAACTCTGATTATGTAAAGGTTTGGAATAGCTTAGTGTTTGCACAGGAGGAATTATACTTTGAGGTTTAGGGGTCTTGGTTGATGTCAGTGGTTGTTCTGTAGAACAGCTTTTTACTTTTGTAGTAGAAGGAGGATACCCTGATGATGGAATCACAGATGAGTAAGACTGAGCAAGTTCCACTGAGACCTGGGAGGTCTTCTGTTGTAATCCTCCATTGCTCACCTGAGTGGAATCTCCAATTGGGCTACAGGATAAAGATGACTGCCTGGTTGTTTCCTGAAAATTAACTACACTTGAATTTGATAGATAACTATGTAAGGAGTGCTGTGAACCAGTCAGTTGTGCCTGAATTGACTGGGTACCTGAAGGCCGCTGATGGTGTTTAATAACACTACATTCTCGAAGAAGAGCTCTTTCAATGGAAGCAGTAGAACTAGTAAAGAGAGTTGAACTGTAGGCTTGAGGAGTCTGCTGGGCTCCCCCAAGTGCTGAAGGCAACAAACTAAATTGAGGTTGTAAAAGATGGGGTGCAGACTCTTGAGCTGAGCGGTATGTTGAAGACTGAGGTGGTATGCTGTTACTTAATACAGAACTGCCCAGGCGCTCAAATGCCAAAGCAGTTGGAACAGTTCCCTGGGAAGTCTTGATTTGTAGCAAAGGGTCATGATGACTTAAAATTCCATTTGATGTAGTGTTAAAAGTTGAATCCTGAAGCACCAAAGGTGAAGTGGTAGCAAAGTTTCTATTGCTGAAGGTGGTGGGATGCTGATAAGCAGAGAGAGATGGTGGAAGTGTTCCAGTGCTTGGCAAAGGTCCAGTAGCAAACAGCTCAGTTGCTGCTGAGGAATGCATGCCTATGAAGAAAAGGCACAAAGATTTTTATGTAATTATGGCACAATTACTTTAATATATGTTTTCATAGTAGTGACTTACATAACCCTCAACTCATCAAAATGTCTTAAGAGTGAAAAACCTGACCAGTTAGTTCTGCATGTAAATTTTGAAAATTACATTTCAAAATAGCTAGCTTCCCCCACATCCTCTTTTTTTTTTGAGACAGGGTCTTATTCTGTTGCCCAGGCTACAGCGCAGTCTTGCGATCATAGCTCACTGCAGCTGCAGTGTCCCAAGTAGCTGAGACTACAGGCGCGTACCCCCAAACCTGGCTAATTTTTAAATTTTTGTAGAGATGGGGTCTTGCAATGTTGCTCAGGCTATCTTGAATTCCTGGGCTCAAGTGATCCTCCTATCTCGGTCTCCCAAAGTGATGGGATTATAGGTGCAAGCCACCACGCCTGGATTAGCTAGCTTTCATAAAGAGTAAAAATGAAGTTACAATGATATCAGCATTCATATCTGTAATTGTTATATAAGAGAATTTATATATAGTTTGATAAGGTCATAGGAAAATGAAGAAATCAGTAAAAATGTACATATCTCTAGTGATTAATTTATCCCAAAGTCCCAATGCAAAATACTAATGGACAAACTAAAATGTACGTAACATTAAAATGAAAAAAAAAAACAAAACGCTAAATTGCCTACATCTAGCATGATAAATAAATATAAAAAAAAGTGAACTGCAGTTTCTTTTACCAAAATATATTCACTTTAAAAATCTCTTGCATTTCAAGCTTTGACTTCCTATGAACAAATTCCCAATCATAATAGATGCATGTTTATCATGAAAAGTTGATCAGAAATTAACAAAGTACTGTCAGAAAGAGACTGTTAACATTTCAGGACAGCATTTTAGCCACATACAGCAAAAGTAAAAATGGGTACACCCTTGTGATCTGAAAGTTCTATAGAAATGTATTCTATAGAAATAAGTGCATACAAAAATATTTGTACCAGATATTCATTATAGTTATTGTTTATGGTAAGTAGAAACAACAAAAAGTCCATAAACAAGGGATCAACCAAATAATTATGGCATACCATAATAATACTATTGCCATAAACATTAAGGTGGATATATATGTTTTGACATAGAAGGATATCCAATAAAAATAAATAACAAACTGTGAGTTCCTCTTTGAAAAGTTAGGAACTATCACTTTCTACTTTATATACCTTTTTACTATTTAAATGTTTTATATGAACTTCCATTAAATTTTTTTTTTCATTTTTGGAAAAATGGGGAAAACAATTCTCTGGCTTTTTGAAAAATATTTTCCTACTTTCCATTAAATATCCGAAAAGAATTACTACTACAAAGATAGAAAATGTCTAGTGGCACTTGAAAGAATAAGTAACACTTAGAAATGTTTAAAATAATACACTGATAGGAACTAGAATAGACTTTTGAGATAATATAGTTCAACTCCTTTGCTCTAGCAATTAGGAAACTGGGGTTGACTTGTGATGTGACTTGCTGAGGGTCAAGTGATATTCATGAAACTCTAATCAACTGACTCTACTGCTCTTTACCAGAGATCTCCTATTGTTCTTTTGTGTGTGTTGGGGTGGGGGTGGGGGGTTTAAAACACAGTAAGTAAACAGTAATAAAGAACTGACATTTAACTAAATGTAAAGTTACAAATAATGGATTTTTAATGGTTATTATGAGGTGTTTTATGTCACATATATCAAATCATATTTAAAGAACCAATTGTAATTACATGGTGACTGACATTATCACAGTTATGCCTAGAATGAGGAAGAGGCTAGTTAAAGGACAGAGAATATCTGGGGCTTAAAGTGGTGGTAAGGAGCTTCTATTTCTTGAAATCCTTCTATCCAGTAGAGTGATAAAAGATCTTTCTCACTTCACTTACTTCTGCATGATTTGTTAGATTAATGTAGAAGGGAGTCACAGAGGCTAGCAAATTCCCCACAGTATGCCCACAGAAGATATTTTGAAATGCATCTAATGATCATATTGTAATCTCAAGCATGCCAAAAGATGATGTTCCTTATCCTAACACACTAATACTAATACCTTCTTCCAACTAATGGTGTATTTATATGTTGTGTATGTTTTTGTCTCAATTTCATTTTTATTTCCCATTCAGAGTACATTAGTTTAGGTCCAGTTTAATGTGCTCAAAAATCCATTAAATTTCTTCTAAATGGCCATATGATAGTAAAATCAGTCGTGCTCTAAGGAAAAGTAAAAATAAAAAAGCTTCTACCTACTAACCCGAGAGTCCAAGCCCTTCTGAGTGCAATTCAATTATGAGATCAGATACAAACTGCAAAAATGAATTGTTAAAAATTGAATCCTAGGCTGGGAGCTTTTGGGAGGTTGAGGCAGGCAGATCACATAAGGTCAGGAGTTTGAGACCAGCCTGGCCAATGTGGTGAAACCCTGTCTCTACTAAAAACATCAAAATTAGCCGGGCATGGTGGCGCATGCCTGTAATCCCAGCCACTCAGGAGGCTGAGGCACAAGAATCACTTGAACCCGGGACGCAGAGGTTGCAGTGAGCCAAGATTGTGCCACTGCACTCCAGCCTGGGCGACAGAGTGAGACTCTGTCTCAAAAAACAAAACAAAACAAAACAAAACTGAAACCTCAAAAACCACAAAAACTTTAAAAACAAACTATACAAGAGTAAAAACACTTCACAGAAATATTAACAGATTTTCTTTTGTTTTATTTTAAAACTTCTTCAACTCTCAAGTTTCAGCACGAATATACTGATAGGAAAATCTAACTAAATACATGAAATATAAAATTATTTCAGGAAGTAAAAAATAAAGCTATGTTTTAAAATATTATTTTATTTCACCAAATCATTAATTATCCCCTTAGAAGCAGGAAAAAAAATGT
This sequence comes from Symphalangus syndactylus, assembly GCF_028878055.3. Lineage (NCBI taxonomy): Eukaryota > Metazoa > Chordata > Mammalia > Primates > Hylobatidae > Symphalangus > Symphalangus syndactylus. Next base: position 23,386,483 of record NC_072428.2, read on the forward strand.
TGCTAAGGCACACTGAGAAACTTCTATTAGTGGAATTTACATCAGAATGTTAAAATACTATTTCCTATACCTATCCCTTAAAAACATATTCTCAAATACACTGACATTTCTTAAGACAACACTCCAAAAAAAATTCCTGTCATACTACAAAAAACAAATATATAGATATAATTTTTGATGAGAAATGGTTGAAAAGTAAAATAAGAAAAATGAAATAGAAAAGCACATTATAGACCTTGTAGTTATTGCTGGAAAATGGGCACATCATAATATCAACTTGTAATGGCTCTTATTAGTGATTTAATCTATCCAATTAAGGATAACTTTATATAAAACTACAATGAAATGAGTCCCAAGATTTTTTTTACTATAACAGCTACCCATTCTGAAGTCACTAAAATAAATTTTAATCTTTGCTTCTTTCAAGTAGACAATTGCTAGATATAAACCTTATATAAGACCTTCTTTAATCATTATCTACCCCTCAATGTCAATTTACTAGTTTTTGTCAGAATGCTAAAACTAAATTTCTGCCAGTAATAAATTCTTGAATTTTATCCACCTGAAAATTTTGAAAAATTCCAGTTCTTAAAGTTCAGTGGAAAATCGGTATTGTAACAAAACTCCCAGCCACAATGACAAGGCCATCAAATGTATATGTTTCATCAGCATTTTTATAGGACTTAAAAATTCTAAAACCAGAGAATCACCTGTCTGCCAGGATGGAGCCCTGAATTGTGGTAAGAGAGTAGTTCCTGAAGCAGCAGCCTGAGCAGTTCGGGATTCAGCAGTAGACAGAAAATTCATCACTGAAGACTGTTTAGTGTTACTGCTGGCACTGTTCACACTAGTATCAAATATTCCAGAAAGACCTAAATTTGAAGATAAAATATATCCCAAAGTAAAAAAAAAATATGTACTTATATAAAATTATATTCCTGACTCTATTTTAAAATTTCTGAAAATTGAGGCCAAAACATTCTACAACCCCAGATGGTTTTATTTTGATAGTAAACATATTAATTTGACCAAGCATATTTATAATTTAAAATCTCCAAAGATGCATGAAAGAAGATCTTTTAATTTATTAATTATATAAATATTCCGTTGGTAAAAACCAAAGCTTTGGTCGGGTGCAGCGGCTCATGCCTGTAATCCCAGCACTTCTGGAGACCGAGGTGGAAGGATCACAAGGTCAGGAGTTTGAGACCAGCCTGGCCAATATGGTGAAACCCCGCCTCTACTAAAAAATACAAAAATTAACCGGGCATGGTGGCAGGTGCCTGTAGTCCCAGCTACTCAGGAGGCTGAAGCAGGAGAATCACTTGAACCCGGGAGGTGGAGGTTGCAGTCAGCCAAGATCATGCCACTGCACTCCAGCCTGGCCGACAGAGCGAGACTCCATGTCAAAAATAAAAACAAAAAACAAGCCTTTACTCTCATTTCATTTCCCATGGCATGAGTATGTCCTACACATTCAGAACTCAACACATGAAAATTGGTTTTTCTTCTTATTCACTAAATGTACCCAGACTTGTAGTATATTTCACAAGAGAATTGTTACCAGTAGGTTGAGGTGTGGGAGCATATCCAGGAAGCTGATGAGAGGCTGCAAAACTCTGTCTCTGAAGGAGATCTGTTTCAGAGTGTGAGGGATGTCTTTCTTCATAGCTTAAACTAGAGGACATTAAAAATCAGTGACCAAAATACACAGTGCAAACAATCTGATAAAAAAAACTTCTAGAAGAGCAACGATAAAAGTAGTAGAAACCTTTGACCAACTTCCTGACCTACAGATAAGTGGATCAAACACAGTCTGACAATACTATCACAATGGAGAAAATATATTTAAGATGCATTAGGAAGAAAAATAATACACGGCATTTTCTTTAATTCAATTCTACCTCAAACAAGAGTCTTTTTACTGGGAGAGGTAATGTGGTACAGGAGAAAAAGCAATATCCTGGACAACAGAGAGCTGAATTCATTGTACAGGTTCTACTTCTGGCTTACAGTGTAATTTAAATAAGTGACTCAATTATTGTTGGACTAATTTCATCTGTATAAAAAAAGGACCAGATGAAATAACCTCCATAACCTAATTATAGTATTCTATGGAATAGCAGATAATTCAAATAAATAATTAATACTATTTCCCAATAACTCACTGAGAAAACTTCAAGCTCAAACATTTTCAGAGTAGTCCAAAACAAGATTTTTTCCCCCCTCTCCTTGGAAAGGAAAGGTTATGTTTTTATTTTGAATATTTTAAGCCCATAGAAAGAAATCAAAAGTACAATGAACACCATATACCTGTCCCTTAAGATTCAACAACTATTAAGATTTTGTAACATTTATTTTTCTCTATACACACATAACCACTTTTCTTTTTTTTGCAAAACAACTTGAAAATAACTTGGAGATATCATCAGTTGCATCTCATAGGAATAAGGACATTCTTATATAACCAGGTATCATTATCAGACTTAAACACATTTAGCATTAATTCAATAATCATATAATACATAGGTCATATTCCAGTTTCCCCAATTATTGCCAAACATCTAAAAGTTTTAAGCTCTTTTTAACTAGGATCCAATCAAAATTCAGTAATTTCATTTGGTTATTTCTCTAACTTAGTATCAGTGCCTTCACCCAACCCCTAATCCCAAATCCTTTGACCGTTTGAAGAATCCAGGGCAACTAAATTATAAGATGTCCCAAATTCTGGATTTGTCTTAAGAGACAGGGTCTCTGTCACCCAGGCTAGAGTGCAGCAGCTGGATCATAGCTCATTGTAGCCTCCAACTCCTGGGCTCAAGCAATCCTCCTGCCTCAGCCTCCCAAGTAGCTGGGACTACAGACATGAGCCACCACACCTGACCTGTTGTGTACTTCTTATTGCATCACATGAGGAGGCACACAGTGTCAGTTTGTCTCATTACTGATGATTCTGAGCTTGAAGTGGTTAAGGGAATGTGTCCTTATTAATGTCTGCAACACAGCCTGGTGTGGTGGCTCATGCCTGTAATCCCAGTACTTTGGGAAGGTGAGGCAGGCAGATCACTTGAGGTCAGGAGTTCGAGACCGGCCTGGCCAACATGGCAAAACCCCATCTCTACTACAAATACAAAAATTAGCTGGGCATGGTGGCATAGGTCTCGAATTTCAGCTACTCTGGAGGTTGAGGCATGAGAATCGCTTGAACCCAGGAGGCAGACGTTGCAGTGAGCTGAGATTGCACCATTGCACTCCAGCCTGGGTGACAGAACGAGACTCTGTCTCCAAAAAAAAAAAAAAAGCGACGTATCAACATTCCAGTAGTTTTGCATCTTTGTCAATACTTGATCCTTTCAGTCTTCTTAATTTTAGCCATTCTAGGTGGGTTCAGTGGAGTACCATTGGGATTAATTTGCATTTCTCTGATAACATACGAGGAGGTGCATCTTTCTGTATGTTTGTAAGGCTATTCTTTTAGCTTCTCTAGTGAAGTTTATTCAAATCTTTAGCCCTTTTAAAAGATCTAGGTTGTCATCAATTTCATTACTGGGTATACATCCAAAAGGAAACAAGTCATTCTACCAAAAAGACATTTACTCACATGTTCATTGCAGCATTATTCACAATAGCAAAGACATGGAGTCAACCCACAGGTGCCCATCAACGGTTGACTGGATAAAGAAAATGTGGTACACCAACATCTTAGAATACTACACAACCACACAACATGATTAAAAAGAACTAAATCATGTCCTTTGCAGCAATATGGATGCTGCTAGAGGCTATCATCTCAATCAAATTAATGCAGGCACAGAAAACCAAATACCACATGTTCTCACTAATAAGTGGGAGCTAAACATTGGGTATTTGGAAATAAAGATGGCAATAATAGAAACCGGGGGCCACTAGAGGAGGGAAGAAGGGGGTAAGGACTGGAAAACAAACTGTCAGCTACTATGCTCATCAGTACCCAGGTGACAGGATCATTTGTATTCCAAACTTCAGCATCATGCTGTAGCAAACCTGCACATGTACCCCCTGAATCTAAAATAAAAGCTGAAAATAAAACCAAACCTGGGTTGTTTCCCTTCTTATTGGGTTTTAAAAGTTCTTTACATATCCTGGATCAAAATTCATTGTCAAATATATGTATTGGGAGTATTTTCTCCCAGTCTATTGGCTTGCCTTTTCATTCTCTTTCATTTTCCAGTGTCTTTATTTATTTATTCCTTTTTTTTTTTTTTTTTTTTTTTGAGACAGGGTCTCACTCTGGTCGCCCAACCTCGAGTGCAGTGGCATGATCACGGCTCACTGCAGCCTCCATTTCCCGGGCTCAGGTGATTCTCTCACCTCAGTCTCCCGAGTAGCTGGGACCATAGGCGTGCACCACCACCACCAGCTAACTTTTTATAGAGACAAAGCTTGTCCATGTTGCCCAGGCTGGTCTGGAACTCCTGGACTCAAACAAGCAATCTACCCACCTTGGACTCCCAAAGTGCTGGGATTACAGGTGTGAGCCACCACACCTGGCCTCCAGTGTCCTTAAATAATGAGGTTTTAATTTTTGCTCAATGTGAATTATCAAGATTTTTTGTTTTATAGTTTGTGCTTTTGGTGTCCTAAGAAATCTTCACCAACCCAAAGTCACTAATATATTCTCCTATGTTTTATTTTGTAAGTTTTAATGTTTTTGCTTTTATGTTTAGGTCTGTGACTCATTTTGAGATCTTTTTGTGTGTATCGTGTGAGGTAAAGTTCAAGGTTCAAATTTTTCACATTTTCACTTTTTAAAAATTAGGTACAATTTGCATAGGTAGAATTCACCTTTTCTAGGGCTTTTTTTTTCTTTTTTTAAAATGAGACGGAGTCTTGCTCTGTTGCCAGGCTGGAGTGCCGTGGTGCGATCTCGGTTCACTGCAACCTCCACTTTCCGGGTTCAAGCGATTCCCCTGCCTCAGCCTCCCAAGTAGCTGGGACTACAGGCACCCGCCATCATACCCGGCTAATTTTTTGTATTTTAGTAGAGATGGGGTTTCACCATGTTGGCCGGGATGGTCTTGATCTCCTGATCTCGTGATCCACCCACCTTGGCCTCCCAAAGTGCTGGGATTACAGGTGTGAGCCACCGCGCCCGGCCTTTTTTTTTTGAAACAAGTCTCACTCTGTTGCCCAGGCTGGAGTATAGTGGTGTGATCTTGGCTCACCACAACCTCCACCTCCTAGGTTCAAGCAATTCTCCTGCCTCAGCCTCCCGAGTAGCTGGGATTTCAGGCGTGCACCACTGCGCCAGGCTAATTTTTTTTGTATTTTTAGTAGAGACGGGGTTTTGCCACGTTGGCAGGGCTGGTCTTGAACTCCTGACCTCAGATGATCTGCCCACCTAGGCCTCCCAAAGTGCTGGGATTACAAGCATGAGCCACTGTGCCCGGCCCTCTAGTGTGTGTTTTGATACCTGCATAAACAAACCACAGAAACCAAGGGAAAGAACACCTCCATCACCACAAAGATTCCCCCTGCCTCTCTGCAGTGAGCCCATCCTACCACCAAGTCCCCAGATCTGTTTTCTGCTTCTGTTATTTTGCCTTTTCCAAAATGTCATATAAATGGTATCATTTAATATGTAGTCTTTGTGTCTGGCTTTTCACTTAGTGTAACACCTCTGAGATTCATCTATGTTGTTATTTCTATCAGTGATTCATTCCTTTTTATTGCTGAGCAGTATTCCATTGCATGGTTGTACGACGGGTTGGTTTGTTTTTTAAAACCTTCTCACCAGTTGAGAGACATCTGGGGCAATCATGAATATAACTGCTATACACATGTGCGTAAGTTTTTGTGTGAACCTAAGTTTTAATTTCACTTGAGTAGGGAGATGGCTAAGTTATACAGTAATGTATGTTTAACTCAGATAAACTGCATGTTTTCCAGAAAGGCTATAACATTTTACATTCCCACCAATAATGTATGTCTAGTAACTCTGCATCCATATGGGCCCTAGGTATTGTTAGTTTGTAAGTTGTTACCTAAAAAAAAAAAAAAAAATTAGGCCGGGCATGGTGGCTCACACCTATAATCCCAGCACTTTGGGAGGCTGAGGTGGGTGGATCGCTTGAAGTCAGGAGTTCAAGACCAGCCTGGCCAATATGGCAAAACCCCATCTCTACTAAAAACACAAAAATTAGCCAGGCATGGTGGCACAGGTCTGTAATTCTAGCTACTCAGGAGGCTGAGGCATGAAAACCGATTGAACCTGGGAGGCGGAGGTTGCAATGAGCCGAGATCACACCACTGCACTCCAGCCTGGGCGACAGAGTGAGATTCTGGCTCAAAACAAAACAAAACAAAAATTAGCCATTCTAATTGATGTGCAATAAATATCTCACCATCTGCCATGTAGAAATCTTTAGTAAAAGTACTACTGAAATATTCTGCCCATTTTTATTGGGTTGTTTTCTATTATTGAGTTTTGAGAGTTGCTTATATATTCTGGAGCAAGTTCTTGGCCAGTTATGTTTTGCAAATATTTTCTCTGACCCAGTGGCTTTCATTCTTATAACAGTATCTTTAGAAGGGCAAAAGCTCTTAATTTTGATCAGTTTTTAATTTATCTGTTGTACTTTTGGTGTTGTACCTAAGAAATCTTTGCCTAATTTAAGATCTCAAAGATTTTCTGTTTTCTTCTGGAAGTTTTATAGTTATCAACTTTTCCATTTAGGGCTATAATCCATTTGGAGTTAATTTTTTATACGTGGTGTAAAAGGTTGATACTCATATTTAAAATTTCAGTGTGCGATGGTTCCAGCACTATATATTGAAAAGATTCTTCTTTACCTATTGAATTGTCTTGGCACCTCTGTCAAAAACCAATAAACCATATATATGGGTTTCTATTCCTTGACTATAGTGTTACACTGACCAATGTCTGTTCATATAAATCAATCCACAAATAACTATATTTTTATACAACTGTATTTATAGTGTCTTCAATTCAGTAACACAAATCTTCCAAATTTGTTCTTTTTCCAAAATTGTTTTGCTGTGCTAGGTATTTCCACATACATTTGAGTTAGCTTGTCAATTTCTATGACAACAAAAAAACTGTATTGAATCTAAAGATCAATTTGGGAAAAATTATACCATCTTAAAAGTACTGAATCTTTTAAGCCATGAATATGGTATTAGCTGTTTCTGGTCTTTAATTTCTCTCAACCATCTTTTGTAGTGTTTAGTGTATAATTCTTACATGTATTTTGTTAAATTTATCCCTAAGTATCTTTTGCTATTCTGTTCTAAATGATTTTGTAAAAAAACAAATTTGGAATACAACTTTCATACCATAAAGGTCACTCTTTTAAAGTATGCTAATCAGTGGTTTTTAGAATATTCAGACTTGTGCAACTGCCACCACAATCTAATTTTAGAATATTTTAATCACCCACCAAATAAACGTGTATCCATGAGCAATTGGTCCTATTTCCCTCCTCTTCTCAGCCCCTGGCAATCACTGATCTACCTTCTGTCTCTATGGATTTGCCTATTCAAAACAGTTCATAAAAACTGAATCATACTACATGTGGCCTTTTATGACTGGCTTCTTTCACTAAATATGTTTTCAAGGTTCACCATATTACAACATGGATATATCAGTACCTCATTCCTTTTTAGGGCTGAATATTCCATTGTATGGATATACCACATTTTGTTTATCCATTCATCAGCTGATGGACATTTGGGTTGTTTCTACTTTTGGGCTATGAACATTCATGTACAAGTTTCTGTATAGATGTATGTTTTAATTTCTCTTGGGTATATATATATCCAGGAGTGAAACTGCTGGGTCAAATGAAAACTCCATGTTTAACATTTTGAGAAATGGCCAAACTGTTTTCCAAAGTGGCTGTACCATTTTACATTCCCACCAGCAAAGTATAAGTTATAATTTCTCAACATTCTCACTAATATTTATTATCTGTATTTCTCATTATCTATAATAGACATCCTAACAGGTGTGGAGTGGTTCTGATTTGCATTTACCTCATGATGACTAATAATGTACAGCATCTTTGCATGTGCTTACTGACCACTTGCATCTTCTTTGGACAAATGTCTATTCACACGCTTTGCTCATATTTTAACTGGGTTATCTTTTTATTATTAAAGTATAAGAGTTCTTTAAATATGCTGGATACAAGTCCCCAATAAATCTGATTTTTAACATTGTTTTCCATTCATTGGTTATCTTTTCACTTTCTGATGGTATCATGTACAGCACGAAAATTTTTTATTTTGAAGTCCAATTTATTTTTTCCTTTGTCACTCATGCTTTTGATAGCATATCTAAGAAATAACTTGTAATCCAAGGTCATGAAGATTTATGCCCACGTTTTCTCTAAGAGTTTTTTAGTTTTAGCTTTTACATTTAGGATGACAGATCAATTTCAAATTAATTATTTTATATGGTGTGAGGTAGGAGTCCAGCTTCATTCTTTTGCTACTCACTTAAAGTGTAATGTAGAAATCCCTTAATACAAAAACCCAAATGCCCAACTGCTATTTTCAAAATATGCTTACGATTTTATATGCTTTTAAAATGATCATAGCAATCATTCTCTGTATTAAAACAAGCTACATGTGTATTTCCTTACTCTGGCGGACAGAGCCCAGAAGCAATGACACTCCAGCAGCAAAGAACATACCTAGTACCCAGATTGGTTTCTCGTACCATTCTCCAAGAAAAAGGAACCAAGGCTCCTTGGAGAAATGGCTGATTCTAGTACTGGGGCAGGAAATATACAAGATGAGTCTGGAGTATCTTGTAGTGCCAGAAAGTAAGAAAGTGCTAAAAAGAAAGGGGGCAGAGAGGGAGGGAGAAAAAAAGAGAGAAAAGACATTTATGTCAAAGGAACACACAAGCTAACTGAAAAAGTTCCCAATGACCAAAGCAGGAACATTTTGAGCAACATAATAGTACTGGCTTGTAACCCAAAGTATAAAATATATATCCATGGGTCCATACTGATAATTAAATGATTGAATAAATAGAGAAGAAGAGACAAATTTCCCTTGAAGAATTCCCAATTAATTTATGTAGATTCTCTACCCTGAAGGAGGGAGACCATAACTCCCCACTCATGTGTAGACTGCACACAGTGACGCCTTTCCAAAGAGTATAGTATTGAAAGGAGGAAAAAAAAGAAGAACTTTACAGTGTAGAAACCTGAAAAGAATCGACCAGGTGATAAAGGCTTTTATCAGTAGTGATAAATCATGTTGATAGCATGTACCACTAACAGGATGTGATGAAAGTCACACTTTGCCCCTGTGGTCTCCCTCCTCAAAACCAGTAACACCGGTCTAAACACAAAAAGAAAAAACATTAGGCAAATTCCAAAAGAGGGGTATCCTATAAAATACTTGCCCAGTACTTCTGAAAACTGTGAAGGTTATCAAAAGCAAAGTAAAAAGAGGTTGAGGCCAGAGGAGTGCTTGATACCAGATTTAGCAACATAGCGATACTCTCTAAAAAACTTTTAAAAATTTGCCAGGCACAGTGGTGCTTGCCTGTGGTTCCCAGCTACACATTTCGGCCCAGGAGTTCATAGGTGATCATGCCACTGAACTCTAGCCTGGATGACAGAGCAAGACTCTGTCTCTAAAAAACAAAACTGCAACAACAAAAACAACAAACTAAGCTGGAAAAACTGTCATAGATAAGAGGAGACAGAAAAAGACATTAAGTAAATCTATGGAAATCTGAATAAACTATAGGCTTTAGTTAATAATAATGTATTAATATTGGTTCATTAACTGTAGCAAATATCCCGTACCAATGTAAGATGGTAACAATAGGGAAAACTAGGTGGGGGGTGTATGGGAACTCTATACTATGTTCCTGATTTTTCTGTAAATCTAAAACAGTTCCCAAAAATGAAGTCTACATTTAAAAAAATGTAAGCCATGCTAAATCTAAACACAACTTCCTAAGCGTTAGAATAATTATTGATCTAATTTATAAATACCAGGGGTTTCTGGGGGAAAGAGGGTGTTCCTTATAAATCACTTCTTGAACAGGCAAGGAATTATTATACCTAACTGGTTTCCTTGCCTCTGCTCTTGCCCCTCTTTCCCCTCATCCTCAGCCTGAGTCATTCTCTTAAAAAGGTAAAATCAAATCATGAAAAACTTTCCAACGGCTTCCCACCTCACAAGAGTCACAATTTCTTACAAAGTTCTCAAGGCACTACATGATCTAGTTGCTGCTCCCTTACACGTCTGATTTTAGCTCCTATTTTTTACTCCCAGCCACACAGATCTCTTGCCTTTTCCCTCAAACTCACTCCTCATTTCCCCTTAGGTCTCTGCTTAAATTTCACCTCTCAAGATTTCCCTGACCACCTCATATAAAACTCCTTATTCTGTCCTCTCTCTCCACATGCCCTAACCCTCTTTATTTTTCTCCATGCATTTATAAACACTCAACATGTTATATATATTAACTATATATAGTATGCTACTTTGCCCAGTATGCACTGAAAGGTAAACTCCTTAAGGACAGGGCCTTTGCTTTATTCACTGGTACATCCCAAGCACCCAGAATAGTACGTGGTACACAGTAGGTACTCATAAATAATTACAACCCATGTACAGTTTCGGAAGAGAAATCAGCTTCAAGTTAGAGCTCAATTATCTCTCAAACTTCTACTGAGTGCCTACTTGACTGGGCAGGCATCCTGTTAAGGACTAGGGAGTCAAAAATGAAAGATTAAGCCAGTAGGTCAGTCCATGCTAATTAAAAACTGAATTATCTGAGACTTACTATTATTAATTTTAGGCATTATATAAGGATTTCATTTAAGGCCAAAACCTACTTGAGCTACCATCTAATGATATTAATTACTGAAGCACAAAACAAGAGAGCTCTACATTGCAAGTCACAAAGAGCGATACAGAGAAATGCTGTTTTTTGTTTTGTTTTGTTTTGTTTTGTTTTGTTTTGAGACAGAATCTCACAGTCACCCAGGCTGGAGTGCAATCGCACAATCTCAGCTCACTGCAACCTCCACCTCCGGGGTTCAAGTGATTCTCCTGCCTCAGTCTCCCAAGTAGCTGGCACTATAGGCCCGTGCCACCACGCCCAGTTAATTTTTGTATTTTTAGTGGAGATGGGGTTTCACCATGTTGGCTAGGCTAGTCTTGAACTCCTGACCTCAAGTGATCTGCCCACCTCGGCCTCCCAAAGTGCTGGGATTACAGACATGAGCCGCCACACCTGGCCATAAAATAGGGTTTTTTGGTATCTTATGTTCAATGGGATAAATATTACATTTGACATAAAGTTAGCTGTGAATAAAGCAATAGTAGTTAACTGAATTAAGAAAATATTAATAAAATCTCATGTCTCCCTCAAAAAGTTAAACATCATTACCACATGACCCAGCAACTCTACTCCCATATACCCATCAGAATGGAAACATGTTCACACAAAAACTTGTACATAAATGTTCATAGCAACATTATTCATAATAGTCAAAAAGTGGAAACAATCCAAATGTGCAAAAACTAATAAATGAATAAACAAAATGTGATGTAGTCAAACAAAGGAATATTATTCACCCACAAAGAGGCACAAAATACTGATACATGCTACAACCTGGAGGAATCTGGAAGTACTATGCTAAATGAAAGAAGCCAAACACAAAAGACCACATATAATTCCATTTAGAGTCATGCCCGGCTGGGCATGGTGGCTCACACCTGTAATCCCAGCACTGTGGGAGGCCGAGGTGGGTGGATCACCTGAGGTCAGGAGTTCGAGACCAGCCTGGACAACATGGCAAAACCCCATCTCTACTAAAAATACAAAAATTAGCTGGGTGTGGTGGCATGCATCTGTAGTCCCAGCTACTCAGGAGGCTGAGGCAGAAGAATCGCTTGAACCCGGGAGGTGGAGGTTGCAGTGAGCTGAGATCACGCCACTGCACTCCAGCCTGGGCAACACAGCGAGACTCCGAGACTCCATCTCAAAAAAAAAAAAAATAGAGTCTTGCCCAATGTAACAATGTTTCAATCAACAGACCACATTTACAACTTACAATACCTTATTTTTACTGTACCTTTTCTATGTTTAGGGGTGTTTAGATACACAAATACTTACCGTTGTGTTACAACTGCCTAGAGTATTCAGGGCAGTAAGATCCTGTACAGGTTTGTAGCCTAGGATTGACAGATCATACCATATAGCCTAGGTGTGTATAGTCTACACCATCTAGGTTTGTGTAAGTATACCCTAAGATGTTTGCACAGTGATATAATTGCCTAACGACACATTTCTCTGAACATACCCCTTTTGTCAAGTGATGCATGGCTATACATGAAATGTCCCAAACAAGCAAATCCATGGAGACAGATTACTGCATTTGCCAGGGTCTGGGGAGAGGGGAAACTAGGAAAAGACTGCTACCGGGTATGTGTTTCTTTATTAGGTAATGAAAATGCTCTAGAAATTAGATAATGGTGATGGTTGTACAACCTTGTGAGTATTCTAAAAATTATTGAATTGTGTGCTTTAAAATGGTCACTCATCCATGTAAATTATATCAGTAAAAATTATATTCATCCGGCCAAGCACGGTGGCTCATGCCCGTAATCCCAGCATTTTGGGAAGCCGAGGCAGGCGGATCACCTGAGGTCGGGAGTTGGAGACCAGCCTGACCAACATAGAGAAACCGTCTCTACTCAAAATACAAAATTAGCTGGGTGTGGTGGGGCATGCCTGTAATCCCAGCTACTCGGGAGGCTGAGGCAGGAGAACCGCTTGAACCCGGGAGGTGGAGATCACACCACTGCACTCCAGCCTAGGCATCAAGAGTGAAACTCTGTCTTAAAAAAAAAAAATTATATTCATCCAACCTTAGTGATCATTTTTAATTTTTCATGAACTATGCAACACTACCAAACAAGAAGGTGGTTTCTAGATAAGCCTTGCTGTCATGCATGTATTCAATCTTTTATGGTTGGCCCATCTCCATATACCATATAATAATGTTTTTAAAAAATCTGTATGCTTTATGGTTTTAAAATCAATTTCAGAAGGTATTAATCCTAGCAATAATAATCTGATAGTACTGGTCTGTTGAGATTGTTTATTTTTTAATCAAAAGCCAGAATTTCTTTTTTATAATCCTAAAAGGAAAAAGCACGCCTCAAAACATGGTCTTGATTTCTAATTCCCACGTTTGGACCAGTATAGACTCATCTTTGAATATATGTACATTTATGTAAGATAGGACCTACTATGCCCAGTATAGCCCTTCTTAATCCCCAAGCCCTAGGTAGTCGTGGTAGGGAGAGAATAGTGAACTTTTACCATCACCTTACAAACTCCAAGTATTATCTCAGCTAAATCCTAGAGTAGAATGAACCGAACGAACCAAGTCTCAATCTTCATATTCCCAGCCCTAGCATAAAACAAATCTTCCATCTTCTCCCCACACACTCATGAGTAAGGTATGAAATTGAGGACAAGGTAGGTTAGAATTTTGCAAAGGGAAGTATCATCTTCTTTCAGTCACTGTCACATTTTAAAAAAAAATTTATAATTTTCTCAAAAAACCAAAACAGGCCAGGTGCAGTGGCTCACACCCATAATCCCAGCACTTTGGGAGGCCAAGGCTGGAGGATTGTTTGAGTCCAGTAATTCAAGATCAGCCTGGGCAACACAGTGAGACCCCATTTCTACAAAAAATAATTAGCTGGGCATAGTGGCACCTGTAGTCCCAGCTACTCAGGGGACTAAGGTGGGGGGATGGCTTCAGCCCAGCAGGTCAAAGCTACAGTGAGCCATGATCAGGCCGCTGCACTTCAGCTTGGGCAACAGAGCGAGACTGTCTCAAAACAAAAACAACAACAACAAAAATTAAAACAAACCAACAAAGATTAGTTATCTGGTTACCACTCTCTACACTGTTTAAGTATGACCATTTTTTAGTCAACTTCACTATAACAAAGAAAATTAATTTCTAAAGGAGATATAGCTGAGGCAAAAAATTCATCTAAAATGTCCACTCATGTAATGAAGATGGTATATGACTGTAGGATAAAATGCTTTTAAATATATGCTCTTATGGTTTATATCCAGATATTAATAACATATAAACCTATTCCTTGGGTAGCCTACTCATGTCTATGATGCTTAAGAAATAAAACACATTCCAGGTTTAAAAATCAATTAGCAAATGTTTCATGAAATACGTTAAATCTGAGAAAACAAGCCAGTACTTGCACACAAGTAATAAGTTACTTAAGCACTGAATAAATGATTTTGCCTTAAGTAGTCATATCACTTCATTCTTTTTTTGTTAAATAATTTGGTCACAAATACCTAGAATATAATAAAAATATAATTCTCTTTAAGCTTTGAAAATACTGTTACAGTTTTAGGTATATCAGCTTTTCATAGTTGAGAAAGATAAACATTATGGATTGGAAGTTAGGAGCCCCAAATTCCAGTCCTGATTCTGCAAATAAATGCTACAAGACTTTGAGCAAAGTACATAATCTTGTAGAATACTTGTTTTCCTACTTATAAAGCCTAATGTTCTTTGTAGTTCTAATATTCTCAGTTAAGATAAATATTTTTACTTCATTTAGCACACAGTATTCTTTGGTATAAAATCCGAATAGAAATAAACACTAAGTCCACTGAATTAAGTCTGCATGGAACTCTAGCATATACCTATCCCATTGATACCTAAATGCCAAATATTTTAAAATCTTTCTTTTAGCTAATCCAGTTTGATAATTTAAAAGCAAAAACATGTAGCCTAAGAATAATCAGCTTTTATTAAGAAATTATCATGAATTTGAAAAAATAAACTAAGGAATTTGAAACAACTGTGTAACAGCTGTATAAAAGCACAGCTCTGCAAACAGGCTAGAGGATTCAAATCCAGTTCTATATAAATTCTGTGACTTAGAGGCTAGCCACACAGACAATTAGTTAGACTTAACCAAGTCTCCGTTTCCTCAACAGTAAAATATGGGTAATAGTAACACCTACCTTCATCAGTTTCTTGTGAGAGTAAACAATAAAGCATATACGGTCAGCAGCAACTAGCAGAGTCCAGCAATTGGCGCATAATGAATGCTGAATCAATGCTATTATTGTTGCACCTAAAGGTAAGGTCTGCATTTATACAACTGACATTTACTGACTGCCAAGTGTTATGCTAGGAACTAGAGAAATAAAAGAGCATAAGTAAATAAACATAACACAATCTGGGAAGACTTCCTCTAGGACATGACAACTGAGTATTAAAAGGAAGAGGAGAGACCGGGCGCGGTAGTTCGCACCTGTAATCCCAGCACTTTGGGAGGCCAAGGTAGGCGGATCATGAGGTCAAGAGATCGAGACCATCCTGGCTAACACGATGAAACCCCGTCTCTACTAAAAAAAATACAAAAAATTAGCTGGGCATGGTGGTGGGCACCTGTAGTCCCAGCTACTCAGGAGGCTGAGGCAGGAGAATGGCGTGAACCCAGGAGGTGGAGCTTGCAGTGAGCCGAGATCACGCCACTGTACTCCAGCTGGGCGACAGAGCGAGACTCCGTCTTAAAAAAAAAAAAAGGAAGAGGGGAAATTATCCAGGGAAAGAAGAAGAAAAGAAGGTACCAAGAAGATAAAAATCACATATATGAAGACCTAGAAATATCCCTAAGATGGCACATTAGAACTGTAGTAACTCAGCATGGTTGTATTGGAGAACAGGGATATGAGGTAGACAGGAACCAAACTATGGAATATTACATACAAAAATAAGGATCTCACATTTTATCTTCAAGGGAATCAAGAGCCTCTCAAGAATTTTAGTAAGAGTTAAATTTATACTTTTTTGAGACAGGGACTTGCTCTGTTGCCCAGGCTGGAGTGCAGTGGTGTGATCATAACTCACCCTAGGTGTGACCTTCCAGGCTCAAGCAATCCTCCCACATCAGCCTTCTGAGTAGCTGGGACCAAAGACGTGCGACACCATGCCTGGCCAGTTTTTTAAATATGTTTTTATAGAGACAAGGTCTCCCTATGTTGCCCAGGCTGGTCTTGAACTCCTGGACTCGAGCGATTCTTCCACCTCCACCTCCTAACGTGCTGGGATTACAGGCGTGGGCCAATTTGCCCGGCCTAAAGAATGGTTTGTAACCAGGTGTGCCCATCAGCATCACCTGGTTAGTTTTTTCAAGCTATATACATCCAGATCTCCCTTTCAGAAATTATTGATTAGTAGTTCTGACATGTGACATGGGACCCTGTAAGTTCACTCTGAAAAGTTCAAAAGAATCACTGTCTTAGATAATCTGATAAATACTGCGCAGAACACAGCAAACCTTAAAGAGAGAAGGACAAGATCCTACTGCAGAAATCCAGGTAAGAAATTATGAGGGCAAAACAATGGCAATAACTAGATACTTAGGAATTCTTAAAAAATACAATTGAGAAGACCTGCAGGGAAGACAGAGGGATCATGAATGACAGTGAGCCACCCATAAGGCTGAACAAACATGGACGGTTTCAATTCTGAAAGCACTGAGTTTGAGGTGTTAAAGAGACATATTGTGAGAAAAAATTGAAAGAGGGCTAATGAATATTCCTACTTAGGACTCAGAAGAGAAATCTGAGCTGGAAATAAATAATTGGGGATCATGACAAATTGAGTGTTTTTTGAAGTCATGGAAGTAAATGAAAATGTCCAAGAGTGAGTCAAATCAGAAGTGGGCTAAGGACAGAAATTATAGAGACACTGCTTTACACATATGACCAATAATATTAATTTCCTGCTTCTCAAGGATGTTACTTATCTGCAAATCAAAATTCCTTGCAACTCAACTGAAGTACCACTCTTCCCTCTTCCACTTAAGATATCACAGAAATAAATGAGTAATAATACTATTATAGGGTGTATTAGTCCATTTTCACACTGCTATAAAGAATGACGTGAAACTAGGTAACTTAAAAAGAGGTTTAATCGACTTACAGTTCACCATGGCTGGAGAGGCCTTAGGAAACTTACAATCATGGCAGAAGGTGAAGGGAAAGCAAAGAATGTCTTCACAAGGTGGCAGGAGAGACAGCAAGCGCAAGGGAAACTGCCAGTTTTAAACTGTCAGATCTCGTGAGAACTCCTTTACTATCATGAGAACAGCATGGTGGAAACCACCCCTATGAGCCAGTTACCTTCCACGAGGTCTGTCCTGACATGTGGGGATTACAATTTGAGATGAGATTTGGGTGGGGACACAGAGCCAAACCATATCACAGGGATCAACTCTATCTTATTTAAAGACAATGAGTAATCATTCATAACTTGGTACTTTTTTTTTTATTTCTTCTAAAAAATAATGCGATACATGTGCAGAACATACAGGTTTGTTACATAGGTATACATATGCCATGGTGGTTTGCTGCACCTACTGACCCATACTCTAAGTTCCCTACCGTCTTCCCCCACCACCCCCAACAGGCCCTGGTGTGTGTTGTTCCCCTCTCTGCATCCGTATCACAACTTGGTACTTTTAAAATCAATTACCTGAGATGTAGATTTAAGGGACAGGTAGAGGAAGAGGAAACCATAAGGAAGAATAAGAAAGCTTAACTAAAAACTTGAGAGGAAAACCATGAATGTCTCCAAAAATCAAGGGAACTTTAAGTTTCAAGAAAGGAGAACTGCTGCAGTAAGATTAGATAGCTAGAGAAACTGTTTGAGGAGACAGTAATAATAAATCAAGCATAGCTATAACACACATATTACATATACATTACCTATACAATTATTACATTGTACTATCTCCTCCCACAACCCCTTGCACTACAAAGTTCTGTGGACCAGAAGGCTAGAACCAAAACAGAAAAAGCCAACTGGAACAATAAAGTAGCTATAACAGTGGCATGAGGGAGGTAGGAAAAGGCAGGGAACAGGAAGAAGAAAGTGTTTGTAAATCCTAATTTATGGCCTAGATTTAAAATGTCCATTTTGATTTTTACTCTATTTACCTTTGATCTTAAAGTTTTTGTTTAAAAATTCTCATTATATTGGCAGTGTAGCTGCAGAACATTTCTAACGTATCCATCTCAACATGCTCAACATTATTTTCAAGGGAAAATTTCAACTTAAGTCTCTATGTCTTTACTGAGTATATGCATGCAAAAGGTTATGAGTGAAAGGCACACAAAATGACAAAGTTCCTGCCATCATGACCTATTGTTAACTATGGAGGATTAAACAGCATACAAGTGTCCAGCCAATTCTACAAAATAGAATAAAACAAATATACGGCAGAGCAGGGTAAACAATTTATTCAACAAATATTAGATGTTATGTACCAGGCAATGAGCAAGGCACTGGGGATATCATAAAAGACAGGATAAGTCTTTGAAGAGCTTACAGTTTAGTTGTGAGACAGGGTGGTAAATAAAAGGAAACCAACTAATAAAACAATTATAAACTCTAACAAATGAATAAAGAAGAAAAAAGTCTAAATATAGAGATTATGGGAGAAATAGGACACAGTAATCAGCAATGCCTCCTGAAGAAGGGATCTTAAGCAAGCCCTGCCCCAAACCAAAGGAAGAGAAAGAACAGTTAGGAAAAGGCCTGAAGTGGGAAGAGTCTAGAACACAGAGAAGCTGAAAGAAGACCAGCATATTGTGAGTGTAATAAGGGAAGTGGGTGAGCAGTAGGAGATCCGTGGAAAGGTAGTAGTAAAGGGTCAGACATGGAAAGCCTTGTGGGCACAATGAGTCTGGATTTCATTCCAACTGCAATGGAAAACCAAAGGATTTTTAAGCATGGGAGTGTCTAAATTACATTTTTTAAACATAGCTACCTGCTACACAACTTACCTTAGTTTCCAAACTAAAATCCCTACCAAGGGAATCCTAAAATCAAAATACACCTTATAATGTCATGACCACACCCCCCCATACACACATGACTACCCAAGTAGCTCCAAGTTTCATGAGAAATTGCTTTTAAAATAAATGTTAAAGCATCTAGAGTTTAGGACGGGTGCAGTGGCTCATGCCTGTAATTCCAACACTTTGGGAGGCCGAGGTGGGTGGATCATCTGAGGTCAGGAGTTCGAGACCAGCCTAACCAATGTGGCAAAACCTCGTCTCTACTAAAAATACAAAAAAACTGGCCAGGCATGGTGGTGTGCGTCTGTAGTCCCAGCTACTTGGGAGGCTGAGGCAGGAGAATTGCTTTAACCCAGAAGGCGGAGGTTGCAGTGAGCCAAGATCGTGCTACTGCACTCCAGCTTGGGCCACAAGAACGAAACTCTGACTCAAAAAAAAATGATCTAGAGTTTAATGAACTTGGCTACCAACTGCTGAATAATCTCACGTCATCTTTTAGTTTCAAAAAAAAATCAGTGAAAATATCAAATCGATAAAGCTGTTGATGATAAAAGATACTTCCCTTCCTTGAACCCAATTTTAGAGAAAATAGAGGCAGAAGAGACAGATGAGTCAAACACGCTAAACTTTTCAAGAAATGAATGAGCAATAATAAAAAAGACAATCACAAGTGTGGCACAGACATGGGGAAATTGGAACATCCACATATTTCTTTTCATTTTTTGAGATGGAGTCTTGCTCTGTTGCCCAGGCTGGAGTGCAGTGGTGCGATCTCAGCTCACTTCAACCTCTGCCTCCTGGGTTCAAGCGATTCCCCTGCCTCAGCCTCCCAAGTAGCTGGGACCATAGGCATGTACCACCATGCCCAGCTAATTTTTATATTTTTAGTAGAGATGAGGTTTCGCTCTGTTGGCCAGGTTGGTCTTGAACTTCTGAGCTCACATGAGCTGCCCGTCTCAGACTCCCAAATTGCTGGGATTACAGGCGTGAGTCACTGCGCCTGGCCCATATATTTCTGATGGGAATATAAAATGGTACAGCCACTTTAGGAGACAGAAAGCTGGCAATTCCTCAAAATGTTAAACATAAATTTGCAAGAGTTCCACTCCCAGATACCTACCAAGGAAACATGTTCATACAAAGTGTTACATGCAGATGTCCATAGCAGCATTATTTGCAATAACCAAAAAGTGGAAACAACCCAAATGTCCATCAAAAGAGTTCAGATAAACAAAATGTGCTGTGTCTATGCAATGAAGTATTATTCGGTCATATACATCATTAATGATCTTTACCAAAAATCCTATTTTATTTTGTATAAATGATACAGTCAAGTTGGTTAAACAGAAGATGTTTGTTTTCACTAAGCAAGGTCAAATTAGTAGTATGGAATTTCCTATCGAGTGGGGTGGCAGAGTGTATTAAAAAACCAATATATCAGTTCCAAACAGTATTCACAACAAAAAGAGACAGATGTTGGCATTTGTAACAGATGCCCAAGAAAAATACTGCCAAAGTCAAGGCAGCTAAGAGTTTCTGTCTGCTGTTTCACAGGGAAATAATGAAATGTGATGGTGATATGGCATATGCTTGGCTACATCCATGATAACAAGAGCCACCAAGGCCTGGATTGGACAACTCCAAAATTGCATTTCATCATCTTCCTTTTCTATTTGTGTCGTCATTTGCATTATCACTCTTTCTTCTGAACAAAGACAAGATTTTTAGGTCCCAAGTTTTCCCCTTATTTCCAATATTTCAGTATTTTTTTTGTAATGCTTTCCTTTTGAGAAAGTGTCTCATTCTGTTGCCCAGGATGGAGTAGAGTGGTGATCATGGCTCATTGCAGCCTTGACTTCCTGGGCTCAAGTGATTCTCCTGCCTCAGCCACCTGAGTAGCTGGGACTCCAGGTGCATGCCACCATGCTCAGCTAATTATGTATTTTTTGTAGAGATGAGGGTCTCCCTATGTTGCCCAACCTGGTCTCAAACTCCTGGGCTCAAGAGATCCGTGCCTGCCTTGGCCTCCCAAAGTGCTGGGACTACAGGTGTGAGCCACCGTGCCCAGCCTATGTTTTTCTTTTAAAAGAAATACATCCATTATTTTGTGTTTGCATGTACTAACTACCCGTAAATACCAGGCATGTTTATTTAAGAGACAGACAAAAGTGGTTATATGGGCCCTGGATGGTTATCTCTTATTTTGGCTACAAAGGAATGAATAAAAATGAACTAACATATAGCTGGTTACTTCTCAACATATAACACAGTTCATATTTCCATGATTCAAATGTATGGGTGCTATGAAATGTTTTTTTCAGCTTTTTCAATGTATCTTTTTGTTCGTGGCTTAGTCTTTCATTTACCAAATTAAATTTTCTCCCTTGTTTCAGAAAACTGTAGAGCCAATTTTTCACTACATCACAATTTTATGTATTATTATTAACATAGTCTATTATTTCTGGCATTAGATAAAGGAAATCTGTCTAAAAATACATTTATCACAATTCACATCTGGATATCAACTAGAATTACAGACAAACGTTTTCATATCTTTGGTTTAATACAATAATTTAATAACATTTTAGGGTAGAAAAGAATATTTTCAGGTGGATCAAAATCCAAAATTGTATTATTCATTTTACACTCAGTGTGCTGTTCTTTCCTTACAAACTTTTAGAAAAGTAATCTGAAATCATCTAGAAGCTTAAAAAGTTTGATGCTTCTGTTTTCCTAAGGAAATGTCCACAAATTTGTAAGCCAAAGACTTATAATAAAACCAGTAGTATTTTATCCTGTTGTAAGTGTACTATACTACTTAATACTATTTTAAGTGTACTATACTATTAGAAGATTGTCTTCAAGTACTAAAACCAATAAAATATGTATAGGTTGCCTTAAAATATCCTACCTATTGTAGTTATGTCAAAAAAAATTTAAGTCTTTATCTTTCAGAGTTCTGTTTCATACTATGGTTGAAAGAGATACATAGCCTGAAATATGCTTTGAAATGATACATGGCAGTAGGGAGAGAATGTAGGGATATGCATGAAAGAAGACTGACCATGTGCTAAAATTGTTGAAGGTGGGTAATGGATACTCAGGGGTTCATTATACTTTTCTCTCTATATTTGTTTGGTTTGAAATTTTATGTAAAAGTGTTGTTGTTGGCCAGGTGCAGTAGCTCATGTTGATAATCCCAGCACTTTGGGAGGGTCAGGCAGGAGGGTCACTTGAGCCCAGAAGTTTGAGACCACCCTGAGAAAATAGCAAGACCCCATCTCTACAATGAACAAAAACAAAAATAAACCCGAATTTAGCCAGGCATGGTGGCACATGCCTGTAGTCCTAGCTACCTGGGAGGCTGAGGTGGGAGGATCGCTGGAATGCTGAAGCTTCAGGTTACAGTGAGCCACTGCACTCTAGCCTGGATGACAGAATAAGACCCTGTCTCTTAAAAAACGGAGTTTTGCTCTTGTTGCCCTGGCTGGAGTGCAGTGGTGCCGATCTCGGCTCACTGCAACCTCTGCCTCCCAGGTTCAAGCGATTCTCCTGCCTCAGCCTCCCAAGTAGCTGGGATTACAGGCATGCGCCACCACACCTGGCTAATTTTGTATTTTCAGTAAAGACAGGGTTTCACCATATTAATCAGGCTGGTCTTGAACTCCTGACCTCAAGTGATCCACCCGGCTCAGCCTCCCAAAGTGCTGGGATTACAGGTGTGAGCCACCATGCCCAGCCCAATTTTTTTTAACTTAAAAAAAAAAAAAAAAAAAAAAACTAAAACTAAAAAATACTTTTTTATAGTAGAGAAAATCAACTTTAAGGTGGCTAATTCTTGTTCTGCATTATTAATTCACAACAAAGGCTAATGTAAAGGAAGAAATTATAATGAATTTTAGAGGAGTATATATTTTGAAACGTTACACACTAAAAAAAATTATAACATATTAATCAAACGTCGTAACACACAAGTTTACTATCTTTTAAATTTTCCCTAATAAGCATATCTGTTAAGAGCAAATAGTAGACATACTGTGAAATATGCTTGATATCTATGAGGATGGTGCTAACATGACCTTCTTAAGAGGCAGCCCAGTAGATCAAGGTTAATTAGCTGGTATACTAAATTAGCTTTTAAAAGCAAGTTTGGAACTTTCAACTCCTATGCCTTATTAAAACACAACTTACAAGTCTTAGAAACAATTCTAATCATTACCATGTTAGAGGATCAGATTTGAGTCAAAAACTTGCTGTTTAAAAAAAAGTAATATAAAGGTATTAACAAATAGTAAAAGGCCATCTCTAAGTTTTGGGTTTCTTGAGGAGTTGGGGTTTCTGGCTTAGGCACAGTTCCACTTAATTCCCATCCTTCCGAAGGGTTCACACTTTTACTCTGACATCATTCCACCAGTCCCTTGTGGCTCTGGCCAAATCAAACTCTGACTTGAAGTAGTTTGATGTCTAAAGTTTATGTGAGAATAGTACCAGCTGCTTTACCACAGTAATCTTCATCTTGCAGTTTTGCTCAACATGAGAAATGTTTTAAAATGTCAAGCCATCTAATTTAAGCAGATCCAAGCAAAAGCATTTTAGCTTATCCACATATTTGTGTTTGCTTCACTGGGTCAGACAAATCTGGTCTCAAGTTACTTAAACAGGATCAGTGATCACACAGTAATGAGCATGACGGCATTAGGCCATATGAAAATTTCATTATTTTATGTTTAGTTACACCCCACAAATGCCTACATGCCTAGCAACATAGGACAAGCTACACAGTCAGGATCCCTAAGGAGTTTTTAACTTACAGAGGCCAAATTTAAACTCTGAAATATTAGACAAGTAAAAGCAGAATATCCCCCATTAAACATATTCTTTATTAAATCAATATTCATTGAACACTTATTATATGCCACGCAAGTGGGGGAAAACACAACTGAAGTTCTACTGTCAAAAAACACCCCAACTAAAGGACAGAGACTACAATAAACAAGAACAGAGAAGTATTTATATCAAGGATTGATAAATTTTATGAAGAAACCTTAAGCAGGGTCGACGGTGATGGGAGTGCGTACCATTCTTTTGAGGGTGCTAAGCAGAGGCCACTCATCAACATGAGGAAGTCATGCAGATTATCTCAGGGAAAAGTGGTCCTGGCACAGGAAAAAGCACAGAGACCCTAGATAAGAGCATTCCTAACACCATTCAAGGAACGTGAAAAAACTGTGTTTCACTCAAAGATAAAAGAGAAGATGGTTCTGCAAAAAAAAAAAAAAAAAAAAAAAAGCAAAATGAGTGGATATGCTGAAACCAGGCCCACATCCTCTCATTTACCTCTTCATATTATACAGCATCCATACACATATTCATATTCACTGCTAGCACATTAAGAAATGCTTACTACTGGCTGGGCGCAGTGGCTCACACCTGTAATCCCAGCACTGTGAGAGGCCGAGGTGGGTGGATCACAAGGTCAGGAGTTAGAGACCAGCCTGGCCAGCATGGTGAAACCTCATCTCTACTAAAAATACAAAAATTAGCTGAGCATGGTGGCGCGTGCCTGTAATCCCAGCTACTCAGGTGGCCAAGGCAGGAGAGTCGCTTGAACCTGGGAGTTGGAGGTTGCAGTGAGTTGAGATCGCACCACTGCACTCCAGCCTGGGTGACATAGCAAGACTCTGTCCCCCCCAAAAAAAAAAAGAAAAAGAAAAAGAAATGCTTACTATTGCCTTGACTGCAGAAAGGCCTAGACTGGAAAGCCCCGGCTAGATTGGCCTGAGTCAACGTAAGGAAACTGTGTTAGTAGCAGCCTAGTAACAAAGTCACCCAGCATGTGGCTGAAATTAAAACACCAGAAGCAGCAACAGGGATAAACATTAAACAAAGAAATAAGATTTCCTGTAAGCAAGTTAACCCAAGGAACAGGTAAGTTTTTTTTACAAAACTTGTAGTCTCATTTGAAGTAGGGGTAAAACAAACTTACTGGGGCTGCGCGTGGTGGCTCATGCCTGTAATCACAGCACTATGGGAGGCCGAGGCGGATGGATCACTTGAGGTCAGGAGTTCCAGACCAGCCTGCCCAACACAGTGAAACACCATCTCTACTAAAAATACAAAAATTAGCTGGGCGTGGTGGTGGGCGTCTGTAATCTCGGCTACTCGGGAGGCTGAGCCAGGAGAATTGCTTGATCCCAGGGGTGGAGGCTGCAGTTGCAGCGAGCTGAGATCGCACCACTGCACTCCAGCCTGGGCGACAGAGCAAGACTGTCTCACAAACAACAAACAAACAAATAAAAAACTTACTGAAGCACCCTGTTTCCCAAGGTAACATTTTTTCTTCTCATTTCAAAAGTTAGCACTTCCAAGTCATTGTTCAGTCATTTCAATGAGCCTGCCCAGTCCACTTGGTTTGTAAATCTGCAACACCTCCCCCATCCACATCCCATTCTGCCTAATTCTGCTTTTTCTTTTTCTGGTATCACCTCCCAACATACTAGATAATGTACAGTTATGTTCATTTTTTAATCAGCTGTCTCACCCCATTCACCTCAGGATCTTGGTTTTGTTCTCTCATGTATCCCAAGCCCCCAGAACAGTGTCTAGAATATGAGACGTGCTTCAGTTAAAATCTCTGAACTACCCATACCCTATGGCAACCATTCAGTCTGGTATAAGCCCATGTCCCCAGGTTTTCTGCAAAAACTTTTAGCAAAAGTATGCTCTGGGAAAATGATTCTAATTTTTTAAATAATGGAAAATATAACCTCCCAGCATAAATGTTAAATCCCAAAGACCCAACATCCTTCTTCAAAGTATTTTATCATTAAACCTCTTTCTGACTTCATTTGCCAATTCTATTTAGTCCTATACCCTCAACTTCCCAAAACGATTTTTCCCTGAAAGCTTATGATTAATAGTACGGTCTCTGAAGTTACACCTCCTGGGTTCAAATCCTGCCTCTGCCATTTACTAGCAGTCATGTTGGACAAATTAATAAATCTCTCTTTGCTTGAGTTTCCTTGTCTATAAAACGGGCTAACAATAGTACCTATATTCTAGAATTATTGTGAGAAGTTAAATGAGATAACACTGTAAAATTATTAGGCCAGTGCTCAGCACATAGTAGGCATGTAATAGACACTATCACCTACAACGGCAAAGGCTCAGTTCTCAGCCCGTCATTCTTCACCCTCAGAGACCTTAATCTCTGAGATTCCACAATTGTCCCTATACACATGTCCAGTCAGACTCCTAAACTCGCCTTTCTGGTCTTGTCAGCTAAGGACAAATACTTTGGGGAAAACAGAAGTGTTGGAACAAAGGAAACCTGGTGGGACTTTAGATCTGGTGGTCAAGGAAGGTCTTTGTGAAGAGATGATATTTAAGGAGAGATAAGAATGTCAAGAAGCCAACAGTGACAAGATCCAGGTCAGTGATTCTCAAAATCCCCTCACCCGACAAGCAGCGCAAGAATCACCTACGAACTTGTTAGAAATGCAAATTCTTGAGCTCCACCCAAGACCTGTGGATTCAGAAACTCCGGAGTTGGGCCCAGCAACTTGTGTTTCAACAAGCCCTCTGGGTGGTTCTGAAGTACCACTGAGCTACAGTAAGATCCTGCCAGGGAAGGGAACTGCCAGGCTCGTTCTTGCCTTGAGACATTTGCACTTGCTGCTTCCTCAGATCTCAGGGAAGTGCACTTCCTCTAGGAGAAAATTTTCTTAATAATTTGCTTGCCTGACTCCTTTACCCAAGAGTGTAAACTCCACAAGAACAGAGATTTTATGTGGGTTTTTTTGTTGTTTTTCTGAGACAGGTCTCACTCCCTATGCCCACGCTGGAGTGCAGTGGCGTAGTCATGGCTGACTGCAGCCTCCACCTCCCAGGCTCAAACAATCCTCCCACCTCAGCCTCCTGAGTAGCTGGGACCACAGGCGCACACCACCACGCCAGGCTAATTTTTGTTATTTTTGTGGAGATGGGGTTTCACCATGTTGCCCAGGCTGGTCTCAAACTCCTGAGCTCAAGCCATCAGCCCATCTCGGCATCCTAAAGTGCTGGGATTATGGGCACAAGCCACCACACCTGGCCACTCCCTATCCTTTAGAGTGGAGCGACTAAACTCCATGATCTGTCATCAGAAGCCCTCTAAAATCTAGTACCAATGCTCTATGGTAGTGTTACTCCGGTGAGCTCCCCAATGAACCACACCTTTATGTAGTTTCCCTCCCATGATAATTCTGCAATGGACCAAGGACTGCTTTGACCAACAGACTGGCAGAAGTGATACTGTGCCAGTTCAAGGCCCAGCCCTTAACTGGCCTAGCAGATTCCATTTCCTCCCTCTTAGAACACTTGTTCTTGGAAGCTCCTTCTTTGTACTAATCCCTTATTCCACTACGCAACATTAGCAATAATTCAGATCAGTTTGTGTGCAATCTACCTGACAAATGCTACCATGATCCCCTTGAACTCAATATAATTTTTCCCACTAAGTCCCTGAAGTATTTTTGTACCTCTGGAATAGTCTGACAAGTATTAATAGCATAGTTATTTCATTCATTCACTGAACGTTTAATGGCACAATGCATCAAACATTGTTCTAAGTGCTGACAATAAAGTTAATAATCCATATGCTATTCTATATGCTAGACATCACTCTAAATACTTTTCTAAGTTTTTCCATTTAATCTTCAAGAATTCTAAAAGTGTCCTCATTTTACATAAGGAAACTGAGGCACAGAGAGGTTAAGAAACTTGTCTAAGATCATACTGCAAGTGGTGGAGTCAAAATACAAACTCAAACATTCTAACTCCAGAGCTTATGCTATCAACTACTATACTAACCTGCCTTGTACAGATGTGAACAAGACAAAGAGCCCTGTTCTCATGGAACATGCATTCTATCAGTGATGGTTAGTGGTATCGGGAAAGAGTGGTAATAAATGATACATATAAATCAACAAAATTACTCCAGAGAGTGAGAATGCTCTGAAGAAGTAAAACTGTCATGTGTTAGTGATGTGCAGTTACTTTAGACAGGGCAGTCAGAGAAGGCCTTTCTGAGAAGGTAACATGTGGGAAAAGATCTATCAGCAAAAGCAGAAGCAGCAAAGCAAAGACCTGGAAAGAAAACTTCAGTTAAAGAGAACAGCCGGTGCAAAAGTCCTAAGACACAAATAATCTTAGCATGTTTCAGGAACAGAAGTAAAGCCAGTATGGCTGAAAGATGGTGGTGGGAGGGGAATGACATGAGGTTGGAGAAATTAGCTGAGGCTTAGATCATGCAGGGCTTTGTAGGCCATGACAAGTCATTGGATTTTTTTTTTTTAAGACAGAGTCTTGCTCTGTCACCTAGGCTGGAGTGCAGTGGCGCGATCTCGGCTCACCGCAATCTTTGCCTCCTGGGTTCAAGCTACTCTCCTGCCTCAGCCTCTCGAGTAGCTGGGACTACAGGCGCCTGCCATCATGCCCAGCTGATTTTTGTATTTTTAGTAGAGACAGGGTTTTGCCATGTTGGCCAGGCTGGTTTCGAACTCCTGGCTTCAAGTGATCTGCCTGCCTTGGTCTCCCAAGTGCTGGGATTACAGGTATGAGTCACCACACCCGACCAAGTCCTTGGATTTTACTGATTAACACTGGAAGGTTCTAAGCAGGGTAATGACATTACCTGACTTATACTTTTGAAAAGTTAATTCTGGCTGTTGCATACTTAATAAATAGAAGGCCTAAAAGGAAGCAAGAAAAGCAACAGGAGGCAACTGCAATAATCCATGCAGGAAATTATGGATATGGAGATTGAACCAACAGGATTTGCTGAGGGACTCAATATGGGAAGGAATGAAATGAATCATGGATGGCTCTAACCTTCTGGACATAAGTAATGGAGTGAATGGTGATAATAATTACTGAGGTGGGGAGGGCTAGAGGAGGCCCAGGTTGAGAGGGTGACAATCATGTTTTGGATATGTCATTTTGGAAATACCTATTCAATATTCAAATGAAGATGTCAGATGCTAGATATGAATCCAGAGATATAAATTTGAAAGTCATCTCATATATATGGCAACTACACCTAGGGTCAGTGGAGAGAGAAGAAAAAAGGACAGAACTCCAAGTTTCTGGGCACTTCAACATTTAGAAGCCAAGCAGAGAGGAAGCAAGTGCATTACCCTCTCACCCTCCAGATCACAAGTTCTTTCAGAGGCAAGACAGTGTTTTTTTTTCATATTTGTGGCACCCTGCAGAATTCAGCCGAGAAACAGAAACTCAGAGATGGCCACTACATTTTAATGAGTGACTGCATGCTTGTCACTTGATTTCTCAAGCTTTCACTGCAGAAATAAAATAACTCAAGGAGATACAGGCAACACTGGCTTAACAATTGTAGGTACTCAAATATTTGTTTAATGAATGAAAGAAAACTGTGTTTTGGTAGACATATTTTAGTACTCATTGTTCCAGAGAACATACCAAGGAAAGGAAGAAACAAGTAGTAGTCCATATCCCCACCCTGGTAACCAAAGATAATCACAAACTTACCCTTCATCTTGGTCCCAACTACAGGGTAGAGGGAGAATGGCATCAGAGGCTGCAACAGGAAGAAAGGGGCTTCCAATTCCCACACTGAAGCAGAGTTCTGGCTTTCATGATATAAGTATGTATTAAGCACCAACTATAGGCCATGGATTAAAGTAAATACTAGTACTACAAATATAACAGTTAGCAAAACAGATAGGGGTTCTTCAAATAACCTCCATTCTGAAGAAGATACGTATTACATAAACAATACATAGGAATATATTTTTAAGAATATGAAAATAAAATAAAATATTCTGTGAAAACATATACCATTGCACAAAGCAACAAGGAGTGAAGGCTGAAAATAGTGCAGGTTTCTCACATGAGATACCTTAACAAGTCAGGCTGGGAGGTGGGGATAGGGTGACAGTTATCTAAGTGAAGGTAAGACGATGTATGAAAACCTTAAGGTAAGAAGGAATTTAGGATGATTCAAAGAATTTAATATGGGCCAGTGCGAGGCATGGTGGCTCACACCTGGGAGGCCAAGGCAGGAAGATTGCTTGAGGCCAGGAGTTCCAGACCAGCCTGGTCAACATAGCAAGACCTCATCTCTACAAAAAATTTAAAAATTAGCCAGGTGTGGTGGCACATGCCTGTAGTCTCAGCTACTTGGGAGGATCACCTGAGCCCAGGAGGTCGAGGCTGCAGCAAGCTGTGTTCATACCACTGTACTCCACCCTAGGCAGCAGAGTTAGACCCTGTCTCAAGAAAAATAAAAAAGAAAATAAATTTTAAAAAAATTGGTCAGTAAATGCAGAGCCATAGAGAGCACATTACAATTTGTGTGTGTGTGTGTGTGTGTGTGTGCGTGTGTGTGTGACAGGTTCTCACTCTGTCGCTATGCTGAAGTGCAGTGGCACCATCACAGCTCACGCCAACCTCTACCTCCCAGGCTCAAGCCATCCTCCCACCCCAGCCTCCAGAGTAGCTGGGACCACAGGCGCACGCCACCATGCACGGCTAATTTTTTCTATTTATTTTTTGTAGAGATAGGGTTTCACCACGTTGAGTAGGCTGGTCTCAAACTCCTGGGCTCAAGCAATACTCCCACCTCAGCCTCCCAAAGTGCTGGGATTACAGGCGTGAGACACCACGCCTGACCATATTACAGATGTTTAAAAAGGTGACCCTAATACGTAGGAGTAGCCATGGAAAGGCTTTAAGCAAAGGACCAAGAGCAAACTTGTAGATCTGTGTTTTTAAAAATCACTCTGGATGGTATAAGAAGAATGAATTGAAAGGAGGAAAGAAAAGGTCCAAGATGACTAAGTTAGAAGCTACCACAGTTGTCCAAGTGAAAAATAATGGTGGCTTGGATCAGCTGGAGCAGTGGATACAAAAGAAGCAGACAGTTTCAAGACATTAGATTCAAAAGCAGTAGGTCTTAGTGACTGAGCATACACACTCCCACTGTCTGGCCTGGGCAACTAGGCGGACAGAGGTATGAATTACTGAGATGGGCCTCACTAGAGAAGCAGAGGTGTGATGGGTGGGGAAAGCGTATCATTAAGCTCAAGTAAAAGGTCAAAAGGTAGTTGGTTATGTGATCAGGTTCTCGGAAGAGTCTGAGGTCCTGAGAAGAGTCTGCTCAAATATGGGCATCTCCACTGAGATAGTATTTAAAAGCATGGACGTGGATGTGAGTCCTCAGGAGAAAGCAAGGAATGAACAAGAAATTTATCAATCCCAAGCCCTGAGGAAACAGTAACATTCAGAGATTAGACAGAAGAGGAGTAAACACCAGTGAAGAACAGGAAAAAGCGGTAGGCCAGAAAAGTAGGAGGAAAACCAGGCAAGTGCAGTGCTATGGAAGTGAAAAGGAATATATTTCAACTAGGAAATGGTCAACGGTGACAAAGAACACTGAAATAAGGATATTAATGATACTCAGGTTTCCAGGCCAGTTCACAGAAGCTCATTTCACATATAGGTGGATTACAGCATTCCACTATCTTACAATAAAGCAGTGTAGTACACTGGTTATCACATAGGCTCCAGATCTACAATGCCCAGGTTTCAATCCCAGCACCACTATTTACTAGCTATGTAGCTGTAGGTATAAATTACTTCATGTCTCTATCCCTCAGTTTCCTCATCCATAAAAGGATGGTAAAAAGAACGCCTACCTCAAAGGATTTTTATAATGAATTTTGATAAATGAATGTATGTATGTATATGTGACTTAAAACAGCTAGCACAAATTAGTTGCTCGTGATGTAAATGACAGCTATTATTACTTATGACGTGGTTTCCATGGGAAAAAACTTTCTGAACTCTAACAGTGGAAGTTTGTTTGAAATAACCTTTCATTAACTTGAGATTGTTCTTACTCCTTACAAATTATGATCTATAAGGCCTTTTTCCAAAAACCTTGAGGAAAACTCTAGATTTGAAATGTATCAAACAAATGTCCATCATATAGAAATTGACAGGTTTTAGAAGAGCTAATCATTACTTTGGTTTTTCAAAGGAGTATTTATCATACTCATTATACATCATACTAAAAAAAAAGTATGCATTAGGAATTCTAAAAACTGGTGCCAAAAGTTATTTCAAGTTAGAATCCCAAGGCAAAAAACAGGCTGGGCACGGTGGCTCACACCTGTAATCCCAGCACTTTGGGAGGCCAAAATGGGCGGATCACCTGAGGTCAGGAGTTCAAGACCAGCCTGGCCAATGCAGTGAAACCCTATCTCTACGAAAAATACAAAAATTACCAGCCTGGCCAATGTGGTGAAACCTCATGTCTACTAAAAATACAAAAATTAGCCAGGCGTGGTGGCAGGAGCCTATAATCCTAGCTACTCAGGAGGCTGAGGCAGGAGAGTTGCTTGAACCCATGAGGCAGAGGTTGCAGTGAGCTGAGATCACGCCATTGCACTCCAGCCTGGGCAACAAGAGCGAAATTCCATTGCAAAAAAAAAAAAAAAAAAAAAAAAAAAAAGTAAACCTATTTAAATACAAAATATTTCCATTCCCTTACTTTCTGGTGCATATTCAAATACAAATACATCGATTATCACCATAAAACAGCCTGCCTCTTCCTGTTGTGACCAAGATATAAGTATCAAGTACAGAATGCGGCAGTGGATCTGCAGACTCCTGATGACCTTCTTATTTCCCAAGCCATGCAAAGGTATTTACAACATTCAAAACTGCACCCCAAAAGGTATTTCCAACTGCGTGGTGTTCAGCAAAGGACATGTTTGTTCATTTAGTTCCTAAAACGAACTGAAATTAGCACAAATAAATGAAGATTTATATGGCCAGTCCTTATCCCTGCACTTTCCAAGTACCTAGCAAGTACTCTCTGAGAAACATTCAAAAATCTCTCTATAAGCCCTATTTAAGGTAAAATGCTGGAGTTTCCCACTCTATTTTTCCACTGTTAGTACAATAAAGCTACCTAATAACTAACAGAGCTGTTGTATTAAAAAAAGTAGTTTCAAACTTATGAAAAGCTGTTTATCATGTACTTTCCCATCAACTGATGAAAATGATGTATTTCAAGACCAAGAAGGCATAAAGTAGGATGTTAGATCCCTGTCGGCAACAACTGAATGTCATTACCATCTGTCAGCTTTTGAATAGGTTACAGGAAACAAGGTGACAGACAGGCTAATTCTTTATGGATAAGTATCCATATTACATCATCACAACTAGTACTCATTTGCACCTTCAGAAGAAACTGCCACAAAGGGGAACAAAAACATTCAACTGATACGTGCATTATGAAAAAGCTTTTTAAAATGGTATAAAAATATAAATAAGCTTCTGAAGTGTAGAATATTTAGACTTACAAGGCATATTTCAGATTTGCTATTTTTGATATAACTGAAATCAAAGAGGAATATTTGCACGGTTTGAGGAACAAAATGAGGTATAATTCAGAAGTGTGTGTAACTCTGTACAGATGGTCTGATCCCAATACAAGATGTTAACAAAGCAGGTTGGCGGGGGAGGGGGGTAAACCTGCATTTTCTATGCTGTATTTTAGCTGATTCCCCCCACCCCTTATTTTTTAAAAAAGCAGGGGGAGAGGGCATGAGGGGTAACATTTAAGATTCAATAACTTCCAGTAAGCAGAAAATAAATCTCCTTTAGATTATGTGTGCCAAGTGAATCTACTTACTGTTTTCAAGTGTGTTTGGGAAGTCATTCCGTGTTACTCTGATAAATAACATTTGGAAAATATGACAAGCAGATTTTAGTTTCTTGCCTCAGAAGTATTCTACTAAAAGAAGTAACCAGGTGTATTTCAGTTTCATTTACCTAATATTTTTCATTTAAAAGATAAAAAATGCGGCACAAACAACTATCATGCTGTTCAATGAGGAGAAAGTAATTTTCATTTGTAAATTATCCTAGTCAATGGAAAAAGCTACTTGAAAAAGGATAGTCAAATTACCATCAAGAAGAAATCATGGGTGAAATGCCAAATGTCTTTCATAAAACTCCTTAAAATGGCTTACTTGTATGTAATGCAAAATTATGGCTATTTCTGAAAGGTTTCAGCATTTAATTACTTAGCTCCAAATTGGCACATCACATTATTTTTGTTAACTCCCAAGTCTTTCAAACAAAAGACCTAAAATTTTCTGAGAAAGCTTATATCCCTATTCTTGAAGCAAATTTTTCTCATTCTTTCACAATCGTCCCAATGGACAATCTAAGACAAAGACCAGCTACTCTTCACACTTATTTGCTCAATCATGAACGTAGAACTTTCATAAAAACAAAGAAGATAACCTGAAACACGGTAATGTATAAACTTAAAACAAAAGTTCACTTCAGTCGTGAAAAATAATGAAAAAATCTGATGAGATCATAAAGCCACGAAGCTTCCTGTTGGTGGTAGCTGAGGATGAAGTCACTAGCAACCCAGGATTCCCTGGTCCATGTAATCAGAAGCTGCACCTACCAGATTCTGTATTGTTCGGGAGAGGTGGCTTTAAAACACCCCGCTCACCAATCCTCCAAACCAGACCACGCCTTCCAGTTATCATTCAAATGGGACCGTTTCACAGTGTGGCACTACTACACATTTCCCGCGAGCTTAAATATCAAGTAGGAGTCAACATTTTAGATTTCCTTGGTCATGCAAGATGAACTCATGAACCCCACGCTACATAATGCACCCGGACCTTACAGGCCGAGATGGAGAAGCATGCTTCGGTTCTTCAACCTTTACGGCCTTCGCTACCCCCACCCCAACCCCCGCCCCATTTCTTCCCAACTCTCAGTCACCCCGAGGCACAGAAGGCAAAGATTCCTTACTTCCTGCTGTTGTTAAAAGGGGAGGAAACCCAAGAGCAACTTTGAACGCGTGGAAGAAAAATCGCCTAAATCTTAGCCACCAGCGCAAACATATGTCACCCGGCCCTGGAGCCGCGTTCGCGCCCTGCTGGGCCCCGTCTTCTGCCCTGCGCCCCGGGGATTCTCCCGTAGCCCAGCCCTCCCGGGTCCCCCAGTGTCTCCGGGACGCGGTTCCGCGACTCTTCCTCTCCCACCTCCGCAACCCTCACACGCCGGGGTCCCCAAGACCGCATTGTCGGCCATCCAGGTTCCAATACAATGGATCGCCACTGCCCCAAACTCTCCGGCGCCCCCTTCGGACCCCCGGCGCCAATCCTGGGTCTCACAGATCCCGAGTTCAGCCACGAGCCCAAACTTCACCATGTGAGAGCCCAGGACCCGAGAGGTGACGGAGCCCCACGACTCCCGCCCAGCTCTCCCTTCACCCGCCGTCACCAGGCGCGAATCCTGCACCGGGCGCCCCCACCTACCCGCGACCACCCCGTAGGAGTCATCAGCCGCCTCCCCCGAGCTGGGCGAGGGGAAGCGGAGGGCTCCCCGCCCGGCCCAGACCTCTGGGCGGCGCTGCAACCGAGCGAAGGCCCCAAACGCATCCCCGGCCTTTCCTGGTCCACCGCGACCCCACCGCCCACCCTCCCTACCTGGCCTTGAGGCTGGGGCTGCTGCCGCTGCTGCAGCTGCCGCTGCTGCAACTGCTGCTGGCGGCGGCGGCTCGGGGTTCGTAGGCCCAGGCTGGGGCAGGGGGCTGCGCTGCGGCGCTGGCGGGGGTGGGGGCGGCGGGGGGCGCGGGCGGCGGCGGCGGCGGCGGCTCGGTGAAGCCCGAGGTCGCGTAGTTCCTGTCCATCGTGGGGGTGGCGTAGGGAGGGCGGGCAGCAGCGGGGGATCCTCCAGGGCTCCGTGTGAGGGGGGCGGGCAGGGAGAGGGGGCGGGGGAGGAAGAGGAGGCGGCGGCGGTGGAGGGAGCTGCCTCCTCACATGGCCCCGGCGAGCAGGCGGGAGAAGGGCGCGCTGGCGAGTCTGGCCCGCAAAGACCCGGGCCGCGGCGGGCGGCGAGGCCCCAGCTGGGCGTCAGGGAAGTGGAGGCACCCGCGGCCGGGACTCGCGGCGACGGCGGCGGCGGCGACGGCCGCCGCTGCGCCCCATGTTGGTGGATTTCCCAGGATGCACCTCCCGCCCCCCTCCGCCCCGCGGCCTCGCCCCGCCTCCCCGCTGAGCCCCGCGCTTGCCGCTCGCGGGGCGGGCGGGCGGCCGCGAGGCCTCCGCCACCGCCGGACGCTTCGCCAGGGACAGCTGGGGCCGAGAAGGCGCGGGGCCTGCAGGGCCCGGCCGACTTCAGGGACTGCAAGGGGCGCCCGCCAGCCGGCCGGAGCCCGCGAACCGCAGACTTCCCGCCCTCCGCAGCCCCGAAGGGAGCTGTCCGCACTCGCCGCGTCCCGCGTGGGAAGGGACCGCGCCTGGCTATCGCCCCGCGCGGGGGAGGGGAAGTGGAAAGGAACCCAGCGTAGGGCGCTGCGTAGGGTAGCCGGGTCAACGCTTTGCTTGGAGCTCACTATTTGACACTTCGGGTTATTTTGAGGGACTCCAGTATTCAGTTCCCTGATCGCGATTTCTTTCTCTGCGCCCCAATCCAGAAACAGCTGAGCGAGCTCTTTTGCAGTTCCGCTTACTCCCTCCCCAAAGCTTGCTGGGCTAGAGGACCCTTTTCCTGCTGTTAGGGGAGATTTATATTCAAAGAGATTCAAATTCAAACGTATTATTTTCCAATCCTCGCTGAAAGGGCCTGTCCCAAGAGCTCTTATTAACTGTCTCCATCCGCACCTTGGGGATTTTTCTCACTCTGGGTTTCAGAATCTTCTATCCCAAGATAGATAACCACCTCTTCATTGATTAATCCAACTACCATCTGGATGACTTTAATTACAATAAATTTAAACTCACTATGCACTCTGATGTTGAGGGGTTTTGTTTGAGACTTGGAACTTCATCAGGACTCTCTCCCCAAACATTTCCTATCTGATCTCCAAGCTGTTTGGTGTGCAGTAATTTAATGACTATTTGCGGTTCTTCTGTTGCATAGCAGAGTTGTATTTCTTGTAATAACTCACGAGTAGTGAAACTAGGGAATCGTACAAATCATCGTTTGGCCCTTGAGCCATAAATCTAAAGGTTAAAATAACAGTAAAGTTTCTATTTAATGACCACCTCCTTTTAAAAATCAATATTGGTTTAACACCTATTATGTGCTTAGCACAGAAATCTATCCCTCAAGATAAGCATAACATAAAGGTTTAAGCAAATCAGACAGCCGTAGTGAAAGACCTAATAAACTTGATACACTATCTCTGATGACCATTGAAAAAGTTTAAACTTTGGTAATATCTGGTGTTGGATCTGCTATGCCTTGCGAGATTTTGTTCTGGAAGATCCTGTTTTCCTCCTGGCGCCTACATCCTTTTGTTCCTATTCATTCCTTTTTGCAAGTCTTTCTGCACCTGTGATGCTTGGAGCCTGGTCCCCGGGTGGAGAAGCAAGGAAGTGAGTAGTCGTTATTTACAAATGAATTCAAACGTGTAGGCACAGCGACTTTGCCAATTTTATGTTAATTACAAAATGCATTTACTGAGGATATCTTTGAAAAGTGGTTTTTCTTGGAAAAGGAATTTGCCAACTAATCGGAGTTCCTGCAGAGAAGTAACGTAAATCTTCATTACATTTTTCTTCCTGCAAACTGGAAATGTGGGATCTAAATTAAAAAGTTTTCACAACTAGCTATTATATTTATAAGTACTTTTGTGAGCGCTTAAGTTTTGTCTCTATGAAAAGTATAGGAAATGGAGTGGCATGCTATAAATGTTTTATGGCACTTAGTTTGAGATACCCACAACTGGCACTCAGAGTGAGTTACGCAGGCAATACCAAACAAGTGGCAATAAAACCTTTATAGTCCCTCACACCATTATGTAGTGTGTTTATGTCACATAAATCAGGGAAAGATATTAAGGGAAAATTCTAGTGAGTATTTTTAGTAATATTACTCTGTCACCATATGTTCCTTTGCCATTTAAATGAAATTTCCTTCGTTCACTCTAAATCAGTACAATTATATTTATTTTCAAATGTTACATGTCTACAAATAACATCATTACATTTTTTATTAATACTATTTTTAATTGACAAATCATAATTGCATACATTTATGGGGTACAATGTGATGCTTTGATATATGTAAATAAATCTTTTAAAAATATTGTACCTTTGATGATACTATCTGAAGAATGTCTTCTTTCCTACTGAAAATATACTTCCAGCTGTGTGAACATTTCGGGATCTCTCAAATGATTCGTAACCAAGCTGCTTCAAGTCTGATCTAGGTAATGTCAAACTCTAGAATGAGCATTGTTGGTCTCGTGTTTTTTGTTTGTTTGTTTTTTGAGACAGTCTCGCTCTGTCGCCCAGGCTTGAGTGCAGTGGCGTGATCTCGTCTCACTGCAACCTCCGCCTCCCAGATTCAAGCGATTCTCCTGCCTCAGCCTCCCGAGTAGCTGGGATCACAGGTGTGAGCCACCGTGCCCGGCCTTGGTCTCGTTTTAAATAAAAATGTTCATTTTATTCTTTGCCCGGATCCTGCTCATCCTTCAAGATCCAAATAAAATATTACATCTATCATGACATTATCCAAACTGCCTTAGGCAAAATCAATTACTTCCTTTTCAATTGTCCTCTGGTGCTTTATTCCAATTTCTGTTATATTTAACACTATCCTATTGCATTACAGTTAGTTGTGTGTCTGCCTCTTTTCCTCATAAATTACAGGTTCCATAAAGACAGGGGTTGTATTAAATTTACCCTCGTATTCGCAGCATTTAGTATTATGCATGGCACTGTATTAGGCTCTAAATACATATTTATTGAATGAATAAATATGTAAGCTACTTAAAAAGTGCCCATTCAGGCCAGATGTGGTGGCTCACGCCTGTAATCCCAGCACTTCGGGAGGCTGAGGCGGGCGGATCACGAGGTCAGGAAATCGAGACCATCCTGGCTAACACGGCGAAATCTCGTCTGTACTAAAAATGCAAAAAATTAGCCAGGCGTGGTGGCGGGTGCCTGTAGTCTCAGCTACTCAGGAGGCTGAGGCAGGAGAATGGCGTAAAACCTGGGAGGCGGAGCTTGCAGTGAGCTGAAATTGTGCCAATGCACTCCAGCCTGAGTGACAGAGCGAGACACTATCTCAGGAAAAAAAAAAAATTGCCCATTCAGAAGTTCCAATTAGTCATTTACATATTCCTTTCCTTCCCCCCACCCCCCACAAAAAAGAAAAACCAAAACACTCTATCTCAATTCTAAAATCGGGGCAAGATTTGAAAATTGATTAAATCAAAGGCAGTTTGGTTGTAAGATGAATTGGAGTAAATCCTACACTTAAGAAGGAATCTTCCAGCACTTTGGAAGGCTGAGGTGGGAGGATTACTTGAGGCCAGGAGCTCAAGACCAGCCTTGGACACCATAGCAAGACCCTCTCAAAAAAAAAACAAAAAGCAAAACTCTTTCCTTCTTCCTCACCTCCATCTCCCACTTCCTTCTGAGTTTATTGTCTAGAGTTAGTCATGCCTTAGAATATGCCCATGAACAATCTCCCCACATTTTCCACCCTAACTCCCATCCCATTAGAAAATCAATACATATTTCGCAGGGCACAGTGGCTCACGCCTGTAATCACAGCACTTTGGGAGGCTGAGGCAGGCGGATCATCTGAGGTCAAGAGTTCGAGACTAGCCTGCCCAAAATGGTGAAACCCCATCTCTACTAAAAATACAAAAAAAATTAGCTGGGCGTGGCAGCATGCACCTGTATTCCCAGCTACTCTGGAGGCTGAGGCAGGAGAATCGCTTGAACCCAGGAGGTGGAGGTTACAGGGAGCCGATATCGTGCCATTGCACTCCAGCCTGGGCGACAAGAGCAAAACTCTGTCTCAAAAAAAAAAAAGAAAAGAAAAGAAAAGAAAAAAATCAATAAGTATTTCAACTGGCAGAAAGATTGGAGTTCTGTTGAGTACATAGTTCATTGCCTTCCTTTTGTAGTTGAGGAAACTGAGGCCTGGTATTGAGTGACTTGCTTTAAGATGATGGAGGGAATCAGTTGGGGTGAGACCCAGGAAACCCCGTCTTCACTGAGGTGGCCTTGTTCATTAGCTTGTTGGGGAAAGCAGAATTTGGGGTTGCCTAACTAGAAATGTAGTCAGTCAGTACACACATTCCTATGTTACAAATAGACCAACCATCAAGATGAAAGATCCAAGAAGGTCAAGTTTGCGGTTTCACTGAGAATACAAGGAATATGTGTGAGAAATGATTTGAACAGGGAAAAAAGATATGGTTTTAAATTTTTCCTTTCTTTTCTGGCATTGAGGGAAACTATAAGTCCTATCTTTGCCAGAGCAGCCCTGATTTCCATCTCTTAGGTCAACATCATAAATTAAATTAAAACATCAGAAATGAAATAAAAATTAGCCAGGCATAGTGGTGTACTTGTAGTCCTGAGAGATGACAGCGCGCTGGCAGTCCCTGCTCACTCTCGGGGCCTCCTCGGCCTTGGCACCCACTCTGGCCACACTTGAGGAACCCTTCAGCCCACCGCTGCACTGTGGGAGCCCCTTTCTGGGCTGGCCAAGGCTGGAGCTGGCTCCCTCAGCTTGCGGGGAGGTGTGGAGGGAGAGGCGGGGGCAGGAACCGGGGCTGCCAGCGGCGCTTGGGCCAGCGCCTGTTCCAGATAGGCATGGGCTCGGTGGGCCCCGCACTTGGAGTGGCTGGCCAGCCCCTCCAGCCCCGGGCAGTGAGGGGCTTAGCACCTGGGCCAGCAGCTGCTGTGCTCAATTTCTTGCTGGGCCTTAGCTGCCTCCCCATGGGGCAGGGCTTGGGACCTGCAGCCCGCCATGCCTGAGCCCCCCCCAACCCACCCTGCCACCATGGGCTCCTGCGGGGGCCCAAGCCTCCCTGATGAGTGCCACCCCGCTGCTCCACGGCGCCCAGTCCCATCGACTGCCCAAGGGCTGAGGAGTGGGAGCGCAGGGCGAGGGAGTGGCAGCCAGCTCCACCTGCGGCCCAGTGTGGGATCCACTGGGTGAAGCCACCTGGGCTCCTGAGTCTGGTGGGGACTTGGAGAACCTTTATGTCTAGCTCAGGGATTGTAAACACACCAATCGGCACTCTGTATCTAGCTCATCTAGTGGCCACGTGGAGAACTTTTGTGTCTAGCTCAGGGATTGTAAACACACCAATCAACACCCTGTCAAAACGGATCAATCAGCTCTCTGTAAAATGGACCAATCGACTCTCTGTAAAATGGACCAATCAGCAGGATGTGGGTGGGGCCAGATAAGAGAATAAAAGCAGGCTGTCCGAGCAGGTAGTGGCAACTCCCTTGGGTCCCTTACTGTGGTGTGGAGGCTTTGTTCTTTCATTCTTTGCAATAGAGCTTGCTGCTGATCACTTTTTGGGTCCACACTGCCTTTATGAGCTGTAATACTCACTGAGAAGGTCTGTAGCTTCACTCCTGAAGCCAGCGAGGCCACGAACCCACCGGGAGAAAAGAACAACTCCAGACGCCCCGCCTTAAGAGCTGTAACATTCACCGCGAAGGTCTGCAGCTTTACTCCTGAAGCCATCCAGACCACGAACCCACCAGAAGGAAGAAACTCCGAACACATCGGAGCATCAGAAGGAACAAACTCCAGACACGCCACTTTTAAGAACTGTAACACTCACTGCGAGGGTCCGCAGCTTCGTTCTTGAAGTCAGTGAGACCAAGACCCCACCAATTCCGGACACAGTTCTAGCTACTCCAAAGGCTGAGGCGGGAAGATCCCTTGAACCCAGAATTTCGAGGTTACAGTAAGGAATGATCATGCTGCTATGCTCCAGCCTGGGCAACAGAGCAAGACTCTTGTCTCTAAAGAAAAATTTAAAAAATTTTAAAAGAAACTAAGTCCCACTATAATTTTCTCTGTCTCTGAGGCTTGACCCTATCAATCATCTTTGACTCTACTCTTTGTGGTCTGCCATACCCCTCCAGGGAGACAGCAATGGAATCAGGAAAGCTGCTGTTTAACCCTGCTTCTCTGGAAGCTGCAGCCTCACTAGGGGGTGTCCCTGAAAGAGCTTCAAGAAACATACTTGATCATCAATTTTGTGTGGCGAGGTAGTTTTCTGAGCTATGGATATGGAGGGACTTTGGGGCACTGACGAATGGTTTCGTTGATCAAGGGCCTGCAATAAGCAAGGTTGAATGATTAGAAACCAGGAGGTCTGAGAAAGGAGTACAATGTAAGTATGAACTGGAAAGACAAGGCTGTGGCCTTATCGTGAAGTCTTTCACTGAGAGGATATTTTATCTCACTAAATTACAGGAGATTTAAACCTATTCTGTAGATGAGAGTGATTCTCATAAGAATAACTGATACATATTGACAATGTATATCTTAGGTCCTGTGCTAAGGGCTTTATGTGGAATTGTCACAATCCTCATAAGATCCTTAAGATGTGGATATTTATTATTATTAATCCGTTTTACAGGAAATTGAACCTTAGTGAAATTAAGTAACTTTCCTAACATTGTACAAGCTAATATAAGACAGTGATGCAGGCAGGGCCTCGTGGCTCAGGCGTGTAGTCCCAGGACTTGGGAAGGCCCAGGTGGGCGGATTGATTGACCCCATGAGTTGGAGACCAGCCAAGGCAACATGGCAAAACCTGTCTCTACAAAAAATACAAAAAGTAGCTGGGTGTGGTGGCGCGTGCCTGTATACCAGCTACTTGGGAGACTGTAGCAGAAGGATTACCTGAGCCTGGGAGGCAGAGGTTACAGTAAACTGTGATGTTGCCATTGCATTCCAGCCTGGGCAAGAGTGAGACTGTCTCAAAAAACAAACAAACAAACAAAAAAACACAATGATGCAAGTGCAGCTTCAAATCAGCTGTTTGACTCCAAACCAAATAGGCTTGGTTAAAGGAGTTATGCCAGATTTCTCCTATAAAGAGTTACTACATTTTACTTTGTAATCAATAAGTATTTTGTGGATACTTGAATATTGTGTAAATTCCTGAGGCCAGTGCAGTGGCTCATGCCTGTAACCCCAGCACTTTGGGAGGCCGAGGCGGGCGGACCACCTGAGGTCAGGAGTTCAAGACCACCCTGGCCAACATAGTGAAACCCCATGTCTACTAAAAATACGAAAATTAGCCGGGCATGGTGGCGGGCACCTGTAATCCCAGCTACTCAGGAGGCTGAAGCAGGAGAATTGCTTGAACCCGGGAGGCGGAGGTTGCAGTGAGCTAAGATCACGCCATTGCACTCCAGCCTGGGCAGTAAGAGCGAGACTCCGTCTAAAAAAAAAAAAAAATTCCCAAGGCATCATTCTTTCACCTCTGCTTTTAGCATATGTATTAGTGAAACAAGCATGTTCCGTAATCCCCCTCGAAGGACGTGCAACAGGGGTGTGGCTTGCCTATTTGGTTGCCACCACTGCTCAAACCCCTAACGGGAGGGGGAGCACACAGGCAGGTGCAGGAGCGCAAGTGGGTGTGTGTTACCGTGTGCCCTTTTAGCCTTGCCGTCTGCAGACAGCTTGAGTGTTAGCCAGCTCAATGGACCCTCTGCCTTTCTGCAAGAGCAGAGGGCCAGTGTGACAGCTTTCTGTATCCTGAGCTCTTGTCCAGCGTCCCAGAAGAATCAGGTCACACACAGGCTTGAAGGATGAATGTGGGGTTTTACTGAGTGGCAGAGGTGGCAGTCAGTGGGATGGATGGGAAGCTGGAAGGGAGGATGGAGTGGGAAGATGATCCCCTAAAGTTTGGCCATCCAGCAGCCAAACTCCTCTCTGACTGCCCTCAGCTGAACTCCTCTT
Source organism: Symphalangus syndactylus (assembly GCF_028878055.3). Taxonomy (NCBI): domain Eukaryota; kingdom Metazoa; phylum Chordata; class Mammalia; order Primates; family Hylobatidae; genus Symphalangus; species Symphalangus syndactylus. Next base: position 23,430,194 of record NC_072428.2, read on the forward strand.
GGCGTTCAGATGTTCCTCCTCTTCTCTCTTTCCCTGCTGTGCTGTGCCACCGCTCATCCGCTTGTCTCCTTGTCTCCTCATCTGCTTGTCTGATCATCTGCTTCTGGAGCCTGGGGTTCCAGGTTTATATGGGTAAGAGATAGGGGGCATGGTGGGCCAAAAGGCAATGTTTTGGGCATGAAAACGGGAATGCCTGTCTCCATTTAGGGCCATGGTCTCCAGGCTTGAAGGTGGGGCCTTTGCCAGGGAACCACCCTCTTCTACCCAGAATTTCCTGATCTCGCTGTCTTCTGTTCATGTCATTAGTTTCCTATGGCTGCTGCAACAAATGACCCCAAACTAGGTGACAACAGAAATTCATTATCTCACAGTTCTGAAGCCTAGAAGTCCGAAATCAAGGAGTTGGCGGGTCATGCTCCCTCTAGAGGCTCTGCTACACACATGCAGAGGACCAACTGTAGTGATCTTTCTAACGTCATCATTTCTTCTACATCATTAGTTATCATTCTTCAAGAAGGATTGTTCCTTATCCCTGTTAAAAAGAAAAGCCTCAGACAAATTAAATTTAATAGAGTTTAACTGAGCAAAAAATGACTTGGATTGGGCAGCCCCTGGATCAGAATAGGTTCAGAGGCTCCAGCACAGCTGTGTGGTGGAAGAAGATTTACAGACAGGAAAAGGAAGGTGATATACAGAAAATGGAAGTGAGTATTGATATCATTTGGCTCTGTGTCCCCACACAAATCTCATGTTGCATTGTAATTCCGAGTGTTGGGGGAGGGACCTAGTGGTAGGTGATTGGATCATGGGGGCAGGTTTCCGCCTTGTTATTCTTGTGATAGTGAGTTTTCACGAGATCTGGTTGTTTAAAGGTGTGTAGTACTTCACCTCTCTCTTATGCTGCCATGTGAAGAATTGCTTGTTTCCCCTTTGCCTTCTCCCACAATTGTAAGTTTCCTAAGGCCTCTCCAGCTTTGCCTCCTTTACAGCCTGCAGAACTGTGAGTCAATTAAACCTCTTTTCTTGATAAATTACCCAGTCTCAGGTAGTTCTTTATAGCAGCATGAGAACAGACTAATTCAAGTATACAAACAGCTGATTGGTTACGGCTCAGTGTTTGCCTTATTTGAACATGGTTTGAACAGTTGGCCACCCTTGGTTGGCTAAAACTCAGTGATTGGCACAAGAATAGGTACAGTCTGTTTACACATCCAGTTAGGTTATAGTTCACCATGTACGGAGAAACTTTTAGGCTGACCTTAAAATATGTAAGGCGGCAGCTTTAGGCTAAACTTAATTTAACATTCCTTGTTTATTTATATCAATATGTACTCATGGATTTTTATTTTATTCAGCAGATTTGTAAAGGATTAACTCAGCAGGTGTGGGTTGTTCAAACCCTGTACATTGCAAAGAAAAGTTTGGCCCTTGCCTAGTTTCAAGGCTCTTAATAAAGAGTATTTTTGTTTAGTTAAGGCCTTGGGCCACACCAGATCATTCATGCTAACAATGCGATTTATAGTGGGCACTTTAGGCCACATAATATCAGCTTGACCTCTAGAGGGACTGGAGAATTCAGGTCAGCCATAGGAGCAATTACTATGACTATGCAAATGACCCCCAATAAAAACCCTGGACACCAAGGCTTAGGTGGGCTTCTGATTGACAATACTTCACGTGTGTTGTCACATAGTATTAATGTCTGCACAGCTCCACTGAAAGAGGACACTGGAAGCCTGCATCTGGTCTCTCTTGGACTCTGCACTATGTGCGTTTTCATATTGTTGATTTTAATTTGCATCCTTTTACCGTAATGAATCATAACCACGAGTATAACAATGTGTCTGAGTTCTTTGAGTTCTTGTAGGAAATCATTGAAATTGAGGGTGGTCTTAGGGGTCCCCAACCATAGTATTATAATCCATTACCACATTTGTTTATTTTAATGTTCAAATAGTCCCAGATTTGGACCATCATCCAAACATATAAGTACTTTAGTATACTTTCTCACAATAGGGAGTGTACTTTCTCACAATAGGGAGCCATGAGAACATTTTAAGCAGGAGGATGAATTGATCAAAGCTATGGAAAACATTCTCTTGCCCTTCCTAATGTCCCACTCTAGTCTACATCTTCAGCCTGGTTGGAACTGGTATGCCAAAAGACCCTTCATAGATTTATACACACATATTATACACACACACACACACACACACTAAGAAAAGAAAAAAAACCCATTTCATTACCTAGGACAGTCTCATTGTACACCTGTTGTCCCAGTTGTTTGAAAACACAGCTTGAGGCAAATATTTTTCAGAGGGTTTGCCTCCAGAGGACTGAGCCCCAAACTAAGGGTGGTAGAGCATGTATTCTCAGGCCTCAGCTTCTCTTTGCTACAGCCTGGCCTAAGATACCAAAGCACACTCTGCTCTCTGCACAGCTGGTTTATATCCTCCCCCTTTCCTTAGGTACTTCTCTGTTCCCTTTATCGCAAAGTCCCAGATATGGTGGTGATAAAGGAAGCTTGTTGGGAGAGGTCTAGACTTCACTTAATTATCATGCATGTTAATTTTTTTTTTTTTTTTTTGAGACAGGGTCTTGCTCTGTTGCCCAGGCTGGTGCAGTGGTGTGATCTCGGCTCACTGCAACCTCCACCTCCCAGGTTCAAGCAATTCTCATGCCTCAGCCTCCCGAGTAGCTGGGATTACAGGTGTGCACTACCACACCTGGCTAATTTTTGTATTTTTAGTAGAGACGAGGTTTCACCATGTTGGCCAGGCTGCATGTTAATTTTAGTATATGTATACTAACTGATATAGTTTGGCTATATGTCCCCACCCAAATCTCATGTGGAATTTTATTCACCATGTGTCAGGGGAGGGACCTGGTGGGAGGTGATTGGATCATGGGGGTGGATTTCCCCCATGCTGTTCTCTTGATAGTGAGTGAGTTCTCATGAGATCCAGTGGTTTAAAAGTGTGGCATTTCCCCACTTGCTCTCTCTGTCTCTCCTGCTGCCATGTGAGATGTGCCTTGCTTCCCATTCCCCTTCTGCCATGATTGTAACTTTCCTGAGGCCTCCCAGCCAGCATAACTGTGTGTCAACTCTTTTTTTTTTTTTTTTAAGATGGAGTCTTGCTGTGTCACCCAGGCTGGAGTGCAGTGGCGCGATCTCAGCTCACTGCAACCTCTGCCTCCTGGGTTCAAGCAATTCTGCCTCAGCCTCCTGAGTAGCTGGGATTACAGGTGCGTGCCACCACAACTGGCTAATTTTTTGTATTTTTATTAGAGACAGGGTTTCACCATGTTGGTCAGGCTGGTCTCAAACTCCTGACCTCGTGATCTGCCTGCCTTGGCCTCCCAAAGTGCTGGGATTACATGCATGAGCCACTGCACCCAGCCACCTCTTTTCTTTATAAATTACTCAGTCTCAAATAGTTCTTTATAGCATTGTGAAAACAGACTAATACACTAGCTAAACATGTCATTGCTTAATATCAGGTTAAATTTTGTCGCAGGGATTTTTCTGTTTCTTAAGATCCAAAAAGGTAGACTCAAGCTCTTGTGGAAATCCAAAACCCTCTCCCAAGTATCTACAAATTCTTGAGAGGCTTACAGTCTCTTGTCCAATATGTCTTCAGCTTTCTGCTTCCATGAGCGCTTTCTTTGTTCAGTGGAAACATTGAAATTCAGCCTCTTCATAGAGTCCCCCCTCCACCAAAATACACTCACATAGAACATTTATGAAAGTAACAAAGTGAACACTGGACTATTCATTACACCTGTCTAATTTTATTGCACCATCAGTCTGTTTATATATACTCATTTTGCTCCTGCTCATGGAATGTGGTTGCTTGCTCACAACTTTAAAAACTCAGAGGAACATTGCTCATGGCATGTTGTAACAGACCCCTCGAATGCCCGCATCACATCCCCTGACTCAATTCTGAGACAGTTCTAAACCTACTTCACACTCACAGCATCTTTCCTCAAGATGCTGCCATGTGTCTTTCTACGTTCTGCTTTTTCTTTTCTTTTTCTTTTTTCATTTTTCCTTTTTTTCTTTTTTTTTTTTTTTTGAGACAGTGTATCACCTGATGCCCAGGCTGGAGTGCAGCAGCTCAATCAAAGCTCACTGCAGCCTTACGCTCCTGGGCTTGAGAGATCCTCCTGCCTCAGACTCCTGAGTAGCTGTGACTATAGGCACACGCCGCCGTGCCTGGCTAATTTTTTTTTTTTTTCTGTAGAAACAGGGATCTCCCTGTCTTGCCCAGGCTGCTTTCCAACTCCTGGGCTCAAGTGATCCTCCTGCCTTTGCTTCCTAAAGTTCTGGGATTACAAGCATGAGCCATGGTGTCCAGCCTTTTTTTTTTTTTTTTTCTTTTAAGAGACAAGGTCACACTCTGCTGTCCAGGCTGGAGTGCAGTGATCATAGCTCACTGCAGCCTTGAACTCCTGGGATCAAGTGATCCTCCTGTCTCAGCATCTGGAGTAGATGGGACTACAGGTGTGCATCACCACACTTGGCTAATTTATTTTAATATTATTATTTTTGGTAGAGACAGGGTCTTGTTTAGTTGCCCAGGCTGGTCTGGAACTCCTGGCTTTAAGCAGTTTGCCATCCTTAGCCTCCCAAAGGCCTGAGCCAGTGTACCTGGCCTTTATTTATTCATTTATTTATTTATTTATTTTATTTGATCATCTTTTTTTTTTGAGATGGAGTCTCACTCTGTCGCCAGGCTGGAGTGCAGTGGCGCGATCTCAGCTCACTGCAACCTCCGCCTCCTGGATTCAAGCAATTCCTCTGCCTCAGCCTCCCGAGTAGCTGGGACTACAGGTGCATGCCACCACGCCCGGTTAAATTTTTTGTATTTTAGTAGAGATGGGGTTTCACCATGTTGGCCAGGATGGTCTCAATCTCCTGACCTCGTGATCTGCCCGCCTCAGCCTCCCAAAGTGCTGGGATTACAGGCATGAACCACCACACCTGGCCTATTTTTTTTATCTTGTTAAGAAACAATGGTCCGGGCGCAGTGACTCACTCCTGTAATCCCAGCATTTTGGGAGGCCAAGGCGAGTGGATCACCTGAGGTCAGGAGTTTGAGACAAGCCTGGCCAACATGGTGAAACCTTATGTCTACTAACAATACAAAAATTAGCCAGGTGTCATGGCACATGCCTATAATCCCAGCTACTTGGGAGGCTGAGGTAGGAGAATCACTTGAACCCAGGAGGCAGAGGTTGCAGTGAGCAGAGACTGCACACCACTGCACTCCAGCCTGAGCAACAGAGCAAGATTCCGTCTCAAAAAAAAAAAGAAAGAAAGAGGGAGGGAGGGTGTTGGCCGGGTGCAGTGGCTCACGCCTGTAATCCCAGCACTTTAGGAGGCTGAGGTGGGTGGATCACCTGAGGTTGGGAGTTCAAGACCAGCCTGGCCAACATGGTGAAACCCCATCTCTACTAAAACCACAAAAATTAGCCGGGCATGGTGGCGCATGCCTGTAAGTCCCAGCTACTTGTGAGGCGGAGGTAGGAGAATCGCTTGAACCCAGGAGGTGGAGGTTGCAGTGAGCCAAGTCTGTGCCATAGCACTCCAGCCTGGGCGAGGGAGTGAGACTTCATTAAAAAAAAAAAAAAAAAGAAAAGAAAAGAAAACAAAGAAAGAAGGAAGGAAGGAAAGAAAAGAAACAGTGTCTTGCTTTGTCACCAGGCTGGGGTGCAGTGGCACAATCACAGCTCACTGCAACCTCAGTCCTCCCACCTCAATTTCCAGAGTAAGTGGGACTATAGGTGCATGCCACCCCGCACCAGCTTAATTAATTATTTGGTAAAGATGGCTCCTATTTTGTTGCCCAGGCTGGTCTCAAACTTCTGGCCTCAAGAGAGCCTCTAATATGCTGGGATCACAGGTATGAGCCAGGGCACCCAGCCTGCTGCTTTTTTTTTTTTTTTTTTTAAACACCACTGAGCTCTCTGGAGTGCATCTCCTTCCCAACACACCCCACAAAGCAAAAGAAATCCTCAATTAATAGAGAATGGAAGTCAATGGGTAACTGCTGCAGTCTCCCAGCTTCCAGGTGGGCTGTTCTAGGAGGCATTCTGCACCCTTCTCTAGGAGGCAACCTACACCTCTAGGAGGCTCATAGAAGTGAGCGCTTGTTGCCTACAGCAGCAACTTTAATAATATACCCCTGGCTTGTCCATTTTCGCTGTCTCTCTCCCTGTTCTGTCATCCTTGCTTCCTTCCAAATAAGCTACCTGCACCTAAATCCTTGTCTTAGGTTCTGCTTTTGGGGAAACATTGCTTGCATTACTGTTTGATATATAATTTTAGTTTTTGTATTTTAACTTTTTAGGGATGTCCTTTCGTAAGGGGCTTGCCCTCAAGTCTAATTACTTACTGGGTCTTCTGTCAGCTGTGGGTTGAATAAAGGGACAAGGTAAAGTAATGTTGCTGAAAGTGCTAAAAGCTACTTTCTAAAAGAATATTCAAGAGGTCAGAACTAGAACAATATTAAAGAAGTTATCAATATAGAGGGTGAAATAAGTGAACTTGGTCTTTTTTGTTCTTTCCTTTTATGAGACAGGGTCTCGCTCTGTCGCCCAGTCTGAAGTGCAATGGCGCCCTCACACTTCACTACTGCCTCAACCTCCTGGGCCCAAGCAATCTTCCCACCTCAGCCTCCCAAGTAGCTTGGACCACAAGCACGTGCCACCACGCCCAGCTAATTTTTTTTATTTTTGTAGAGACAGAGCCTCCCTGTGTTACCCAGGTTGGTCTCAAACTCCCAGGCTCAAGTGATCCTCCTAACTTGGCCTCCCAAAGTGCTAGGATTACAGGGGTGAGTCACTGCACCAGGACCATCTTTTTTTTTTTTTTTTTAAACATTGCAATCCTTCTAAACAAAAGCTTACATGCTACTTCAGTATACAAAAGTGATACAAGTGGAATCCCGAGGTGTGTGGGTCCTCTCTCTTGCTCCTCACCAACAGCTCCCAAGGCACCTGATAGAACTCTGAAGCCCCTAGGCAAACAGTTTGAAAACTATTGTGCTAGACAAGCAGCTACAGCCCAGCGGGAGAGCAAAGGAAGACACAGAAATGAGAGTTGCTAGGCCAGGCATGGTGGCTCACGCCTGTAATCCCAGCACTTTGGGAGGCTGAGGCAGGCGGATCACCTGAGGTCGGGAGTTCAAGACCAGCCTGACCAACATGGAGAAACCACAACTCTACTAAAAATACAAAAACTTAGCCGGGCGTGGTGGTGGCGCATGCCTGTAGTCCCAGCTACTCGGGAGGCTGAGGCGGAGGCTGCAGTGAGCCGAGATCGCGCCATTGCACTCCAGCCTAGGCGACAGAGCGAGACTCCATCTCAAAAAAAAAAAAAAAAAAATTAGCCGGGCGTGGTGGCGCATGCCTGTAGTTTCAGCTACTCAGGAGGCTGAGGCAAGAGAATCGCTTGAACCTGGGAGGCGGCGGTTGCGGTGAGCTGAGATTGCGCCATTGCACTCCAGCCTGGGCAACAAGAGCAAAACTCCATCTCAAAAAAAAAAAAGAAAAGAAAAGAAATGAGAGTTGCTGATATGCAGGAAATAGGAGGGTGATTCTTGGTGCTACCATTTTTATCTGTAAGGTTTCTCATTTCAATAAAATTCTGATAACTACATTTCAATCTATTATATTTACATGCCATAATTTAATCCTTCAGCTGTTGTTGAGTATTTAAGTTGTTTCCAGTTTTTTGCTTTATGAACAATACTGCAATGAGCAACTTTCTGCATACATCTAAGTCATTTGATTTCTTTAGGGTATAGTCCTAGAAGGAGACTTTCTTTGTCATGGAACATGAATGCTCCCCTCTCTTAAAAGTCAGGATCTTGCTCTGTCACCCAGGCTGGTCTTGAACACCTGGGGTCACACCATCCTCCTGCCTCGGCCTCCAAAAGTGGGGGAATTCTAGGTGTGAGCCACCAAGCCCAGATCCTCAATGCTCCTTGATGTCTTTGATGCCCATTGTCAAATTATTCTCCAGAAAGATTGTTATCAGTTTCCCTACCATCCACAGTATATGAAAGTACTATTTTGAATGCGTATGTGCCAGCACCAAGTGCATGAATACCTCTGAAATTATATTATTGAAAATAAGGTTGCAGCTGGGCATGGTGTAATCCCAGCACTTTGGGAGGCCAAGGCAGGTGGATCACGACGTCGGGAGTTCAAGACCAGCCTGGCCAACATGGTGAAACCCCGTCTCTAGTAAAAATACAAAAATTAGCTGGGCATGGTGGCACGTGCCTGTAGTTCCAGCTACTCGGGAGGCTGAGGCAGAGAATTGCTTGAACCCGGGAGGCAGAGGTTGCAGTGAGCCGAGATTGTGCCACTGCACTCCAGCCTGGGCAACAGAGTGAGACTCCGTCTCAAGAAAAAAAAAAAGACAAGAAGGTTGCAACAGCCATATTTGTGTCATTTATTATGGTTTTGATAAGCTTAGAATCATAACTGGGGACCAGGCATAATGGCTCACACCTGTAATCCCAGCACTTTGGGAGGCTGAGGGCGGCAGATCGCTCGAGTCCAGGAGTTTGAGAACAGCGTGAGTGACATGGCGAAACCCCATCTCTACAAAAAATACCCCAAATAAGTATAAAAGTTAGCCAGACATGGTGGCATTTGCCTGTAGCCCAGCTACTTGGGAGGCTGAGGCGGGAGGATCACATGAGCCCAGGAGGCAGAGGTTGCAGTGAGCCGAGATCACACCACTGCGTTCCAGTCTGGGCAACAAAGTAAGACGCTGTCTCAAAAAACAAACAAACAAACAAAACAAACAAACCATAATTGGTCCCTTTTTTCTTTACAGTTAGTGCTAGACAGTGCTATTGTTACACAAAGTCCCTTTGCCTCAAGCCCTGTACCAGGCATCCTCTTGACCCAAGCATCTTCACCTTCTATGCCATCTTATTTAGAGTGACAACACTCTGCTACGTTTTCAGACACTTATCTATCAAAGTCACTAAAGTTCTGTGGTTCTTCTCCAGCTATCACATTTAAGTTCCTGGACACATGAATAAACAAACAAACAAAACCTGAGGCCAAGAGAAATTCTAGTTGAACTTAACCTAATGGGAAAAATTAAGTTAGAGGGGCTGAGATTATGAAAGTTCCCGTGAATGTCCTCATAAACTAAATAAAAACTAAAGATATACTCTTTGGATAGACAGAATAGCATAGTGGATAAGGGCAAAGACTCAGGAGCCAGGCTGCCTTGATTCAAATATTGCTTCTGCTAACTACAATTTGTGTGATCCTGGTAAAGCTACTTAACCTTCCTGTGCCTCAGTTTCGTCCTTTGTAAAAGTGGGTAAAAATATCTGCCTCAGAGGGATGTTGAAAGAATTAAATAACTTAAAATATGCTTAGAACAGTGTGTGGCACATAGTTTCTTATCGTTTTTTTCTTTTTAACTATTTATTTTGACATAAAGAAGGTTAAAGAATAGTACAAAGAACTCCCTTATATCCGTTATTAACATTCCCTAAATATCAATATTTATATTAGCTGTCAATCACTCTCTGTCTTACCATTCTATTCAACATGGTACTGGAGATCTAGCCAGAGCAATAAGGTGAGAAAAATAAATAAAGTACATATAGGACAAAAATTAAAAAGTAAAACACTTTTTATTTGTGAATGTCATAAAAATCTGAAGGAATCTAAATTTGAAAAGTATAACTGATTGTCTTAGTTCATTTTGTGCTGCTATAACAAAATATCTAAGGCTGAGTAATTTAAAATAAACAGAAATTTATTTGAGTCATGATTCTGGAGACTGGGAAGTCCAAGACTGAGGGGCTGGCATCTTGTGAAGGCCTTCTTGCTGCATCATCTCAGGGCAGAAGGCAAAAAGACGAGAGAGAGAGAGAGAAAGGAGAGAGAAAGAGTTCAAACTTGAACCTGCCATTTTATAACAAACCCATTCCTGAAATAATGAACTTGAACTTGCTCCAGCGATGATGGCCTTAATCCATTCATAGGGTTAGAGCCTCATGGCTTAATCACCTCTCTTTAGGCTCCACTTCTCAATAACGTTACATTGAGGATTAAGTTTTCAACATATGCTTTTTGGAGAATACATTAAAAACGTAGTATTCTATCCTTGGCCCCCCAAATTCACATCCTTCTCACATGTAAAATATATTCATCTTATCCTAATAACACTAACTCTTTTTTTTTTTTTTTTTTTAAGACGGAGTCTCGCTCTGTCGCCCAGGCTAGAGTACAGTGGCGTGATCTCGGCTCACTGCAAGCTTCACCTCCCGGGTTCACGCCATTCTCCTGCCTCAGCCTCCCAAGTAGCTGGGACTACAGGCGCCCGCCACCACGCCCGGCTAATTTTTTGTATTTTTTAGTAGAGACGGGGTTTCACCATGTTAGCCAGGATGGTCTCGATCTCCTGACCTTGTGATCCACCCACCTCAGCCTCCCAAAGTGCTGGGATTACAGGCGTGAGCCACTGCGCCCGGCCAACACCAAGTCTTAGCTCATTCCTGCACCAGTTCAAAAGTCCAGATTCTCATCTATATTAGATATGGGAGAGACTTATGGCACAATTCATTCTGAGGCATACTTCTTCCAGCCTTGAGCCTGTGAAATCAAACATGTTCCACTATGCATTGTCCTAATGGGGACTCTGTGATGCCTCCAGGATACTCTCTGCTGTGGTTCTGACCCTGCACCACATTTCTGCCTGGGCCCCCAGGTTGTCCGAGATATTCCTTGAAATCTAGGTGAGGGCTGCCATGGCCCATAGCTTGCACCCTCTTGGCATCTGCAGAGTTGGCACACATGTGAACACTGCCAAGATTTAGAGCTTGTGCCCTCTGGAGCAGCAGCACATGCTGCACCTGGCTACACTTGAGCCAGGGCTGGGGTGGCCAAGGAGTGCTGTGCTGGAATGCAGGGAGCAGAGACTTGAGGGAATGCAGGTAGTAAATGCTGATTATCTGCTGGTGCTTCTCTGGAAAGCTCACCCTCAATACCCTGCTCTCGCCTGTGATGGGAGGGGCAGCCTCATTCTCCCATTGTCTTGATGAATAGCACCTGACTCCCCTCCATCCCTACTAATCCCTTTAGTAAACAGTTGCTTTGCCACACCCTTGGTTTGCTCTCCTAAACCTGCCTTTTCACTCTTTACATGGCCAGGCTGGACATTTCCCAAGTCTTTTATTCTGCTTTCCTTTTAAATGATAAATGCCATCTTTAAATCATGTGTGTCTGCTCTAAATTTATCACATATAGTTAAGAGAAGCCACGCAGCTTCATAATGCTTTGCTTCTTAGATTTTACTTCAGCCAGATGTCCTAGTTCATGGTTCTTAAGTTCTGTCTTCCATAAAGCCCTTGGGCATGGACACAATTCAGCTAACTTCTGTGCCACTTTATAACAAGGATGACCCATTTTCCAGTTTCCAATACCTCGCTCCTCATTTTCATCTGAGATTCATCAGAATAGTCTTCACTGTCCACATTTCCACCAACATTCTGGTCACGACCATTTACGTAGTCTCTAAGAAATTTCAGACTTTCCTAACAGCTATCTCTCCTTCTGAGCCTTAATGCGCTGTACAGGTTTTTTTTTTCTAGGCTTCTCCTCCAAATTCTTCAGCCTCTACCCATTACCCACTTCCAAAGTCACTTCCACATTTTCGGGTATTTGTTATAACAATACCCCACTTCTCCAGTACCAATTTTCTATTTTTGCTTTTTTGTGCTACTGTAACAGGATGCCCAAGAACAGAGATTTATTTGGCTCATGGTTCTGGTGGCTGGGAAGTCCAAGACTGAGAGGCTGGCAAGGGACTTCTTGCTGTGTGATCTCATGGCAGAAGGTAAGAGGGCAAGAAAGAGAATTTTATAATGAACCCACTTCTACAATAATGAACTCACTTCCACAATTACATCACTAATCTATTCATGAGGGTGGAGCCCTCAAGGCCTAATTGCCTGTCATTAGGCCTTACCTGCCAACACTCCTGCATTGGGGATTAAGTTTTCAATACATGCTTTTGGGGGAACACATGCAAACCATAGCACTAAAAGTTGAATTTAGCAAGATCATAGGATACAAGGTCAATAACCAAATATTAATTATATTTTTATATACTAACAATAAGCAATTGGAAAATAATTTTTTTTAAATCGAGGTATAATTTGTGTACCATAAAACTCACCACTTAAAAGTATACAATACAGTGTTTTTTGTTTTTTGTTTGTTTTTTGTTTTTGAGATGGGGTCTCCCTCTATTGCCCAGGATGGAGTGCAGTGGCACCATCTCGGCTCACTGCAACCTCTGCCTCCTGGGTTCAAGCGATTCTCCTGCCTCAGCCTCCCTAGTAGCTGGGACTACAGGAACGCCCCATCATGCCGGGCTAGTTTTTTTTTTACTTTTAGTAGAAACGGGGTTTCACCACATTGGCCAGGCTGGTCTCGAACTCCTGACCTCGTGATCCACCCATCTTGGCCTCCCAAAGTGCTGGGATTACAGGCATGAACCATTGCGCCCGTCCAGTGGTTTTTAATATGTACATAAAATTGTGTAACCATCACCAGTATCTAATTCTAGAGCATTTACATCACCCTGAAAAGAAACCTCTTATCTATTGGCACTTGCTCATCATTTCCCACTCCCCACAGTTCCTGTCAATGACTAATCTACTTTCCATTTTTATGGATTTGCTTATTCTGACATTTCATGTAAATGGAATCACCCAATATATGTGGGCTTTTGTGTCTGGCTTCTTTCACTTACTGAAATCTTTCAAGGTTCACCAATGTTATAGCATGTGTCAGTACTTCATTCCTTTTTATAACTGAATAATATCCCCTTGTATGTATATACTACGTTTTGTTTATTCACTCATAGGTTGATGAACATTTGGGTGTGTCCACTTTTTGGTTATTATGCATAATACTGCTATAAACAGTTTTTTTATGTGAACATATGCTTTCAATTCTCTTGAAAACATAATTGGAATTCTGTTGGAAAGAAAATTGGAAAATTAAATTTTAAAGATGTCATCTAGAACAGTATAAAAAGACATTAAGTACTTAAGGATGAATTTAAGAAAATAGACATAACACCTATATACCGAAACCTGTAAACATTGCTGAGATAAATTTAAAAGATCTTAATACATGAGAAAACATACTATGGACTGGGCATAGTGGATCACACCTGTAATCCCAGGATTTTGGGAGGCTGAGGCAGACAGATCATTTGAGGTCAGGAGTTCGAGACCAGCCTGGCCAACATGGTCAAACCCTGTCTCTACAAAAAGTACAAAAATTATCTGGGCATGGTGGCATGCACTTGTAATTCCAGTTGCTCAGGAGGCTGAGGCAGGAGAATCACTTGAACCTGGAAGGCAGATGTTGTAGTGTGCTGAGATCACGCCACTGCACTCCAGCCTGGGCGACAGAGCAAGACTTTGTCTAAAAAAAAAAAAAAATACTATGGATTGTTCAATACATGTAAGTTTTTCTATAAATTAAATGCAATTCTAGTCAAATTTTCAGCAGTCTTTTGATTTAGAAATTGACTAGCTAATTCCAAAATGTATGCAAATGTTAAATGTATTAAATAGCCAAAAATTTTTTGGGAAAGAACAAAGTTTGAGAACTTAGACTACTTCTTTTGAAGACTTACGACAAGGCTACAATCATCAAGATAATATGATATTGATATAAGGATAAACAATGATCAGTAAAACAGAACCCCATATATGTGATCAATTGATTTTCAGCAAAGGTACCAAGATAATTCAGTGGAGAAAGGACAGCCTTTTAAAGATGTGTTGCTAAAACAACTGCATAGTTGCATGGAAGAAAATGAACTTCAGCTCTTACCTGATAAACATAAAAATTAGACTTACATGTAAAAGCTGAATTCATAAAGTGACTAGAAGAAAACATTAAAAAAAAATCTTCTGGCTGGGTGTGGTGTCTCAATGCCTGTAATCCCAGCACTTTGGGAGGCTGAAATGGGCAGATTGCCTGGGCCCAGGAGTTCGTGACCAGCCTGGGCAACACAGTGAAACCCCATCTCTACTAAAACACACACAAAAAAATTAGCCAGGGGTGGCAGCGTGTGCCTGTAGTCGCAGCTACTCGGGAGGCTAAGGCAGGAGAATTGCTTGAACCCAGTAGGCGGAGGTTGCAGTGAGCCGAGATCACGCCACGGCACTCCAGCCTGGGTGACAGAGCGAGACTGTCTCCAAAAAAAAAAAAAAATCTTCACAACCTTGAGTAGACAATGATTTCTTAAACATGAATTCACCATCTTCTTGGTTTTGCTGGCTTTCCAAATAAATCTGGCTTTTCCTCCCACCAACCCTCATTTCTCGTGTCCGGTTTTTGAGCAGCAAGCAGCCAAACATAGGCTCAGTTACGAAATTTGGCCCCTAACGTGGGGCTGTGTGCCCTCTGGTGGTCTAGCCTGCCTGGTTTCCATGGACGGAGCAATTGGCTGCAGCAGTGCACCAGGGCTTACCTGTTCATGTTATCAGGCAGAGCAGCAACCGCTTATGAGTGCTAGTGGCCGCCCCTGTGGCTGGGATTCCAGCAGTGTCCTAGCAGCAACTGAGAAATCTTTTGTCTTGGGGACCCTCTCTTCTGTCCCCTTCATGGAATCAGCAGCCTGTAACACTTTGGTGGTGTAAGAAGTGGTATCCAAGGGAGTTGATGGGCCCCAAGACTGGGTAAGTCAAACCAGGGCACACATGGGGAATCCTCTGTCTATGCTATTTGAGCTTTTGTGTCATTTGGACCTAGCATGGGTTGCTTGTGTACCATTTGGTGTAAGATAAGATTCTTAATGACATTTCTCCAGTGCCCCTTTTTAGGAATGAGTTTGAGAGTGTTACATTTGTTTTGGTTTCTATGTGTTTATTAGTTTTTAATTATTATTATTATCTTTTTTTTCTTTTTTTTTTTTTTTTTGAGACGCAGTCTCGCTGTCACCCAGGCTGGAGTGCAGTGGCGCGACTTCGGCTCACTGCAGGCTCCGCCTCCTGGGGTTCACGCCATTCTCCTGCCTCAGCCTCCCGAGTAGCTGGGACTACAGGTGCCCGCCACCTCGCCCGGCTAATTTTTTGTATTTTTAGTAGAGACGGGGTTTCACCGTGTTAGCCAGGATGGTCTCGATCTCCTGACCTCGTGATCCGCCTGCCTCGGCCTCCCAAAGTGCTGGAATTACAGGCGTGAGCCACCGCGCCCGGCCTGATTATTATTATTTTTGAGATGGAGTCTCGCTCTGTCACCCAGGCTGGAGTGCAGTGACGCGATCTTGGCTCACTGCAACCTCCGCCTCCTGGGTTCAAGGGATTCTCCTGTCTCAGCTTCCTGAGTAGCTGGGATTACGGGCAGGCGCTACCATACCCAGCAAATTTTTGTATTTTTATTAAAGACGGGGTTTCACCATGTTGGCCAGGCTGGTCTTGAACTCTTGTCCTCAGGTGATCCACCTGCCTCGGCCTCCCAAAGTGCTAGGATTACAGGCATGAGTCACCACGACTGGCCTAATTATTATTTTTAAATTTTATTTTATTTTTATTTTTTGAGATGGAGTCTGGCTCTGTTGCCTAGCCTGGAGTGCAGTGGGGCAATCTCAGCTCACTGCAACCTCCACCTCCCGGGTTCCAGCAATTCTCCTGCCTCAGCCTCCCGAGTAGCTGGGATTACAGGTGCGCACCACCATGCCTGGCTAATTTTTGTATTTTTAGTAGAGATAGGGTTTCACCATGTTGGTCAGGCTGGTCTCGAACTCCTGACCTCATGATCTGCCTGCCTTAGCCTCCCAAAGTGCTGGGATTACAGGCATAAGCCACTGTGCCTGGACTTAATTATTATTTTTTTAAAAGAATTTCAGGCCAGGCGCAGTGGCTCACACCTGTAATCCCAGCACTTTGAGAGGCCAAGGCAGGCGGATCACCTGAGGTCAGGAGTTTGAGACCAGCCTGGCCAACATGGTGAAACACTGTCTCTACTAAAAATACAAAAATTAGCTGGGTGTGGTGGCTTGCGCCTGTAATCCCAGCTACTCCAGAGGCTGAGGCAGGAGAATTGCTTGAACCTGGAAGGCGGAGGTTGCAGTGAGCCGAGAATGTACCATTGCACTCCAGCCTGGGCAACGAGAGTGAAACTCCGTCTGAAAAAAAAAAAAAAAAAAGAGAATTTCAGTTAATTTATCTTGAGACATAATTTACATTAAAATTATATTAAAACAAACTTTAATTTTGAGCCATAAATTGATGGATTATTTTATCACAAGTAGTTCTTTATTTCTACTCACATTATTTTATTTTATTTTCACTTTATTTTATTTTTTACTCTTTTTTTCACTTTTAGGTTCAGAGGTACATGTGAAGGCTTGTTATATAGGTATACTTGTGTCATGGGGGCTTGGTGTACAGATTATTTCATCACCCAGGTATTCAGCCTAGTATACAATAGTTATTTTTTCTGCTTCTCTCCCTCCTCCCACCCTCTACCCTCAAGTAGACCCTAGTGTCTGTTGTTCCCTTCTTTGTGTTCATGAGTTATTTAGCTTCCACTTATAAGTGAGAACATGTGGGATTTGGTTTTCTCTTCCTGAATTAGTGTGCTAAGGATAATAACCTCCAGCTCCATCCATGTTCCTGCAAAAGACATGATCTTGTTCTTTTTCATGACTGCATAGTATTCCATGGTGTATATGTACCACATTTTCTTCATCCGGTCTATCGTTGATGGGCATTTAGGTTGATTCCATGTCTTTACTTTTGTGAAGAGTGCTGCAGTGAACATTCACGTGCATGTGTCTTTGTGTTAGAATGATTTATATTCCTCTGGGTGTATATACCCAGTAATGAGATTGCTGGGTCAAATAGTAGTTCTGTTTTTAGTTCTTTGAGGAATCGCCATACTGTTTTCCACAATGGTTGATCTAATTTACATTTTCACCAACAGTGTATAAGTGTTCCCTTTTCTTTGCAACCTCACCAGCATCTGTTATTTTTTGACTTTTTAATAATAGCCATTCTGACTGTGCAAGATGGTATCTCATTGTGGTTTTGATTTGCATTTCTCTAATGTTCAATGATATTGTTTTTTTTTTTTGAGATGGAGTCTCGCTCTGTTGCCCAGGCCGGAGTGCAGTGGTGCAATCTTGGCTCACTGCAAGCTCTGCCTCCCAGGTTCACGCCATTCTCCTGCCTCAGCCTCCCGAGGAGCTGGGACTACAGGCCCCTGCCACCACGCCTGGCTAATTTTTTGTATTTTTAGTAGAGATGGGGTTTCACCATGTTAGCCAGGATGGTCTCGATCTCCTGACCTCGTGATCTGCCCGCCTCGGCTTCCCAAAGTACTGGGATTACAGGTATGAGCCACCGTGCGCTTGTTGGCCACATGTATGTCTTCTTTTGAAAAGTGTCTGTTCATGTACTTTGCCCACTTTTAATGGGATTGTTTTTCTTTTTTCTTTTTTTTTTTTTTTTTTGAGACAAAGTCTTGCTCTATCACCGAGGCTGGAGTGCAGTGGTGCAATCTCAGCTCACTGCAACCTCCGCCTTCCGGTTTCAAGCTATTCTTCCGCCTCAGCCTCTCGAGTAGCAGGGACTACAGGCACACGCCACCGTGCCCAGCTACTTTTTGTATTTTTAGTAGAGACAGGGTTCCACCATATTGGCCAGACTGGTCTCGAACTCCTGACCTTGTGATCTGCCCACCTTGGCCTCCTGAAGTGCTGAGATTATAAGCATGAGCCACTGCGCCCGGCCTGATTGTTTTTCTATTGTAAATTTGAGTTCCTTATAGATGCTGGATATTAGACATTTGTCAGATGCATAGTTTGCAAATATTTTCTCCCATTCTGTAGGTCGTCTGTTTACTCTGTTGATAGTTTCTTTTGCTGTGCAGAAGCCCTTAAATTTAATTAGATCCCATTTGTCAATTTTTGGTTTTGTTGTGATTGCTTTTGGTGTCTTTGTCATGAACTCTTTTCCCATTCCTATGTCCAGGATGGTATCACCTAGGTTGCCTTCCAGGGTTTTTATAGTTTTGGGTTTTACATTTAAGTCTTTAATCCATCTCAAGTTGATTTTTGTATATTGTGTAAGGAAGGAGTCCAGCTTCAAACTTCAGCATATGGCTAACCAGTTATCCTAGCACCATTTATTAAATAGAGAATCGTTTCCCCATTTCTTGTTTTCGTCAGCTTTGTCAAAGACCTTATGGTCATAAGCGTGCAGCCTTGCTTCTGAACTCTCTATTCTGTTCCCTGGGTCTATGTGCCTGCTTTTGTACCAGTACCACGCTGTTTTGGTTACTGTAGCCCTGTAGTATAGGTTGAAGTTGGGTAACGTGATGCCTCCAGCTTTGTTCTTTTTGCTTAGGATTGCTTTCGCTATTTGGGCTCTTTTTTTGTTCTGTATGAATTTTAAAATCATTTTTTCTAATTCTGTGAATAATGTCGTTGGCAGTTTGATAGGAACAGCATTGAATCTGTAAATTGCTTTGGGGAGTATGTCCATTTTAATGATATTGAATCTTCCTATCCATGAGCATGGGATGTTTTCCATTTGTTTGTGTCTTCTTCGATTTCTTTGAGCCATGTTTTGTAATTCTCATTGTACAGATCATTCACCTCCTTGGATAGCTGTATTCCTATGTATTTTATTCATTTTGTGGCAATTGTGAATGGGATTGCCTTCCTCAATTTGGCTCTCAGCTTGGCTGTTGGTGGTGTATAGGAATGCCAGTATTTTTATACATTGATTTTGTATCCTGAAACTTTGCTGAAGTTGTTTGTTTATCAGCTGAAGGAGCTTTTGGGCCAAGACTATGGGGCTTTCTGCATATAGAATCATGTTATCTACAAACAGAGATAGTTTAACTTCCTCTTTTCCTACTTGGATGCCCTTTATTTCTTTCTCTTGCCTGATTGCTCTGGCTGGGACTTTCAATACTATGTTGAATAGAAGTGGTAAGAGAGAGGAATCCTTGTCTTGTGCCGGTTTTCAAGGGGAATACTTCCAGCTTTTGCCCATTAGGTATAATGTCAGCTGTGGGTTTGTCACAGATGGCTTTTATTATTTTGAGGTATTTCCTTCAATACGTAGTTCATTGAGAGTTTTTAACATGAATGGATGTTGAATGTTATCAAAAGCCTTTTCTACATCTATTGAGATAATCATGTGTTTTTTTAGTTTAGTTCTGTTTATGTGCTAAATCACATTTATTGATTTGTGTATGTTGAACCAAATTTTCCTCCTGAGGATGAAGCCTACTAGATCATAATGGATTAGCTTTTTGATGTGCTGCTGGATTTGGCTTGCAAGTATTTTGTTGAGGATTTTTGAATCAATGTTCATCAAGGATATTGGCCTGAAATTTTCTTATTTATGTGTTTCTCTGCCAGGTTTTGGTATCAGGATCATGCTGGCCACATAGAATGAACTGGGGAGGAGTCCCTCCTTTTCAATTTTTTGGAATAGTTTTAGTAGGAGTGGTACCAGCTTTTCTTTATACATCTGGTAGAATTTGGCTGCAAATTCATCTTGTCCTGGGCTTTTTTTCGTTGGTAGGCTATTTATTCCTGATTCAATGTAGGAGCTTGCTATTGATCTGTTCAGGGGATCAATTTCTTCCTGGTTCAGTCTTGGGAGGGTGTATATGTTCAGGAGTTTATCCATCTCTTCTAGGTTTTCTAGTTTGTGTGCATGTAAGTGTTCATAGTAGTTTCTGATGATTATTTCTATTTCTGTGGGGTCAATGGTACCATCCTCTTCATCATTTCTTTTTTTTTTTTTAATTTGAGACGGAGTCTCACTCTGTTGCCCAGGCTGGAGTGCAGTAGCACTGTGTCAGCTCACTGCAACGTCCGTCTCCTGGGTTCAAGCAATTCTCCTGCCTCAGCCTCCTGATTAGCTGGGATTACAGGTGCCCACCACCACACCCAGCTGGTTTTTAAATTTTTAGTAGAGATGGGGTTTCACCATTTTGGCCAGGCTGGTCTCGAACTCCTGACCTCAGGTGATCCATCCACCTCAGCCTCCCAAAGTGCTGGGATTACAGGCGTGAGCCACCGTGCCCAGGCTTTTTTGTTTTTTTGAGATGGAGTCTCGCTCTGTTGCCCAGGCTGGAGTGCAATGGCGCGATTTTGGCTCACTGCAACCTCTGCCTCCCAGGTTCAAGCAATTCTCTGCCTCAGCCTCCCAAGTAGCTGGGATTACAGGTGCCCACCACCACACCTGGCTAATTTTTTTTGTAGTTTTAGTAGAGATGGGGTTTCACCATCTTGGCCAGGCTGGTCTTGAACTCCTAATCTTGTGATCCACCCGCCTCGGCCTCCCAAAGTGTTAGGATTACAGGCCTGAGCCATCACACCCAGCCCCCTTCATCATTTCTAATTGTGTTTATTTGGATCTTCTCTCTTATCTTCTTTTTAAAAATTATTTAAAAACAGGAAAGTTCAAAGGCCTGCTAGATTTTCTCGGACTCCAGCTGGTTATACATTATAGCTCATTTTTGTGCACATTTTAAACTGATAGACAAATTACGGCAAGAAAATTCGGAGTTCAAATGGTTAACCTGCAACTACAGAGTTAAGTAGAGTCTTTTAAATTTCTCTATTTCTCTCTTTTGTGTCTCCTTTGGGTTTTTGTTTGTTTGTGTGTTTGTGTGTTTGTTCTGAGATGGGGTCTTCCTCTGGTGCCCAGGCTGGAGTGCAGTGTCACAGTCTCAGCTCACTACACCCTTGACTTCCTGGGCTCAAGTGATCTTCCTACCTCAGCCTCCCGAGTAGCTGGGACTACAGGCATGTGCCACCACACGTGGCTAATTTTTGCTTTTTTTTTTTTTGTAGTGGTTTCGCCCTGTTGCCCAGGCTGGCCTCAAATTCCTGAGCTCAAGCAATCTACCTGCCTTAGCCTCCCAAAGTCCTAGGATTACAGGCATAAGCCACTGTGCCTGGCTGTTTTCCTAGCTACTTTGAATCTGCTGTTATTAAGCTACTGCTGTTGAGATAAAACTCACTAATTCAAGGATACCTGGAAATTTTGTTTTTCTTATACAGTTCAGCCAGCTCTAGCTAAAATGTAAACATTTGAAACTCATTTGAAGCTGAAGGAAAAAAAGGTAAGAGAGGTTTTAAAAATAAACTGCCAGAAAGAATACATAAAAAATACAAAAAAGATAAAATAAATAATAAATACAAAATACAAAAAAAAAAATAAACTGCCACAAAAATGGCTTTACCCAAAATTTTGGCCTACAGCCTTCATTGAATTACCAGTTGAGGCAAACAAAGTTTAACCATGTGAACAGGTTCCAATTTTGTCAGAAATAATTTGGATCTAGCCATCTTTTGTAAACTGGTTAGTTTTTCTTTCTATCTTATGGCTAGATTTCCAAGGTAAAAGCTATAGGATCTTTATACGTGTGTGTATGTATATGTTTAGGTGTGTTTGTATCTTGTACATGTATTATGATATATGTTGTGTCTACATGGTACCAAAATGGATTATAAATAAAAGAGCACTGATAAATTAAGTAAATAAGTCCAAGTATTTTTCAAGTTCATATGACTTAAGTAAATTTTTTTTTTTTTTCTTGAGACGGAGTCTCGCTGTGTCCCCCAGGTTGGAGTGCAGTGGCGCGATCTCAGCTCACTGCAAGCTCCGCCTCCTGGGTTCACGCCATTCTCCTCCCTCAGCCTCCGGAGTAGCTGGGACTACAGGCGCCTGTCACCACGCCCGGCTAATTTTTTTTATTTTTAGTAGAAACGGGGTTTCACCGTGTTAGCCAAGATGGTCTCGATCTCCTGACCTCGTGATCCGCCCGTCTCGGCCTCCCAAAGTGCTGGGATTACAGGAGTGAGCCACCGCGCCTGGCCGACTTAAGTAAATCTTTAATAAATAAGCTGGTTTTAAAATTATTGGTAAGATAAAAATGTCTTCGGAATTGTCAACATACATTTTTGTCTGAGTTTATTGACCAAACAGTTTTCTATTTGTCTCTGCTAGATATGTTAAAATGTCAGGGTTTGACACAAAGATTATAAGAGTATAAACCAAGTCAAAACGAGAATAATCTTTGTGTGTGTGTGTGTGTGTGTGTATGTGTGTGTGTTTTGATATATAAGACTAATTTAGGATTGTTGGTTCAATGAAAACAGCTGAATCTTCTGAGTTATTAGCAACTTGCTCATGTGTTTCACTTTAAGGTTTTTACTTAGGTGAATACGTGATGTTCACAGACTTTAAAAATGGTTAATAGGAAAATAACTTTAAATAAGGACTAGCTTTTTGTGATAGCTCAGTTTTTAGAGATAATCTAGATAAACTGTTAAAAATGAAAAAATTGAGTACATGTAAATGTAACAAGTGCTTGTAGGTGAACTTTCTATGTAATTTAAAATCTCAAAATTATTTTAAATTAAATAACAAATGCTCATTGGATGTCTGGTCCACTACCAACTAAGGAAGTTTTGTGGTATAGGGCAACATGTTTCTGAAAATTGTGGCATTGTTTCATCTATAAAATGCTATCATCTGATAAACAGTTCAGGATTTCTTGCTTCCTAGATTTTCATTAAAATTTAAGGTTAGTAAAAATAAAAATTCTAGTTAATATATAATTTTGTAAGTTATGTTCTAATGGAGAAAAAATTATATGTAATTTAGAGCTTATTTAAAAGTTATTTATGAAGAAGGTAGAAAGGAACCATTACGAGAGAAAAGTATAAGAAAACTTATGAATTTAAAAAAATTTTGTTTTTGGCTGGACATGGTGGATCACACCTGTAATCTCAGCACTTTGGGAGACCAAGGTGGGTAGATCACTTGAGGCCAGAAGTTGAAGACAAGCCTGGCCAAAATGGTGAAACGCTGTCTCTACTAAAAATACAAAAATTAGCCGGGTGTGGTGGCGCTGTACTCCCAGCTACTCAGGAGGATAAGGCACGAGAATCACTTGAACCTGGGAGGTGGAGGTTTCAGCGAGCCAAGACTGCACCACTGCACTCCAGCCTGGGTGACAGAGCAAGACTCTATTAAAAAAAAAAAAAAAAAAAAAAAGCCGGTCGCGGTGGCTCACGCCTGTAATCCCAGCACTTTGGGAGGCTGAGGCGGGTGGATTACGAGGTCAGGAGATCGAGACCATCCTGGCTAAAATGGTGAAACCCCCTTTTTACTAAAAATACAAAAAAATTAGCCGGGCGTGGTGGCAGGTGCCTATAGTCCCAGCTACTTGGGAGGCTGAGGCAGGAGAATGGCATGAACCCAGGAGCAGAGCTTGCAGTGAGCCGACATCACGCCACTGCACTCCAGGCTGGGCAACAGAGCAAGACTCCATCTCAAAAAAAATTTTTTTTTTGGTAGAAAAGGTTATAAAGAAAAAAAAATCGTATATAAAAAAGGATCCTGTATGGTAAATATTTGTCTTAAAGTAATATGATTATTTAAAAAAGAAAAAAATGTAGGACAAATCAGAGTGTCCAAGCAAGTCATGGGTGTTGTGTATAAGTTGTGATAGGGTTTGTGAAGGGGGATTTACAAAAGGAATTTTGTATGTAATTAAGTTGACTACAATTTAAAAAGAATTATTCATAATAGTCCTTCTAATATTGGTCCCCTATATTAAAATAAGATTTTCTTAAGGTGTTAATTTGAGCTTAGTGAATTTTTTTTTTTTTTTTGAGATGGAGTTTTGCTCTTGTTACCCAGGCTGGAGTGCAATGGCGCCATCTCGGCTCACTGCAATCTCTGCCTGCCAGGTTCAAGCGATTCTCCTGCCTCAGCCTCTTGAGTAGCTAGAATTACAGGCACCTGCCATCAAGCCCAGCTAATTTTTTTTTTTTTTTGAGACGGAGTCTCGCTCTGTCGCCCAGGCTGGAGTGCAGTGGCGCGACCTCGGCTCACTGCATGCTCCGCCTCCCGGCTTCATGCCATTCTCCTGCCTCAGCCTCCTGAGTAGGTGGGACTACAGGTGCCTGCCACCGTGCCCGGCTAATTTTTTGTATTTTTAGTAGAGACGGGGTTTCAACGTGTTAGCCAGGATGGTCTCGATCTCCTGACCTCGTGATCCGCCCGTCTCGGCCTCCCAAAGTGCTGGGATTACAGGCGTGAGCCACCGCGCCTGGCAAGCCCAGCTAATTTTTTGTATTTTTAGTAGAGACGGGGATTTCACTATCTTGGCCAGGCTGGTCTCGAACTCCTGACCTCAGGTGATGCACTCGCCTCGGCCTCCCAAAGTGCTGGGATTACAGGCATGAGCCACCACGCCCAGCCAATCTTAGTGAAATTATAAGACATTTTGATTTTTAATTCTGAAACCTGTTTCTTTTGAAAACTTCTCAGATTCATATCTTAGAAGTTCAGCTTTTGTTGTGTCTCACTGCTTTCAGCTTATTCTCCTCTTGAGAAGGCCTGAAATGAGAAATCTCTCCTTCTGCTTTTTCATCAGCTTCTGTAACTTTTTTCCTCTGGTTCTAACTGTTGTTGTGGCATGATGCTGAAAAGTGGTATCTTGAAGGTCTAAAAAAGCAATGCTTTCCTCCAATATAACTTGATTCTGTACTTTTGACTTTTCTTGATATGTCTAAATTTTTTAATGTAATTAGGAAACTTCTCATGCAATTACTAAGAGTCATGTATTCCCTTGCCATGCTATACTCATAACTTTGAAAACACTCTTCATGTGTCTGGTTAAGTTCAGGTACTCTATTCTTCAGGTTTGATTTCTAGGTTATCTAAATGGGCTTCTCATAAGGAGAAGCAATCACACTGCAGATGTTTTTTCTTTGCCTTTTTGGCAAATGGCTTAAGAAACAAGATTTTGCATTTTATTAAGATAATTCCTGGCCTGGCATGGTGGCTCATGCCTGTAATCCCAGCACTTTGGGAGGTCAGTGTGGGCAGATCACTTGAGGTCAGGAGTTTGAGACCAGCCTGGACAACATGGCGAAACCCTGTCTCTACTAATGATATAAAAATTAGCCAGGTGTGGTAGCGCATACTTGTAGCTACTCGGGAGGCTGAGGCAGGAGAATCCTTTGAACCTGGGAGGTGGAGGTTGCAGTGAGCCAGGATAGTGCCACTGCACTCCAGCCTGAGCGACAGAGCAAGACTCTGCCTCAAAAAAATAAAAATAAAATAAAAAAGATAATTCCTATATTGTCTGTATTAATTTTTTTGCTTCCTTAGGAAACTTGAGCTTTAAAAGAGTTAAGGCCAATCACAGTGGTTCATGCCTGTAATTCCAACACTTTGGGAGGCCAAGGCAGGCAGATCACTTGAGCTCAGGAGTTTGAGACTAGCCTGGGCAACATGGTGAAACCCTGTCTCTACAAAAAAATATTAAAAAATAGCTGGGTGTGGTGGTGTATGCCTGTGGTCCCAGCTACTCAGTGGAGCCTGAGGTGGGAGGATTGCTTGAGACTGGGGGGCAGAAATTGCAGTGAGCCGAGATTGTGCGACTGCATACCAGCCTGGGCAAGAGTGAGACTCTATCTCAAAAAAAAAAAATAAATAAAATGGTTAAAATTTGTATCTTCATGTCACTTTCTGTATTGCTCTTGAAGTATTTTGACTGTCACTCTTGATTAAATGAATAACTATTCTGTTTTTATCAAATATTTTGAGGCTTTTTACATCTTTGACAAATGTCCTCAAAATCAAATAAACACTGCTAATTCTTTCAACATGTAAAACTTTTACATAAGTCAATTTTGTAAACTTGCCTTTTGGTTTTTGGTTTTTGGCTCTTATGTTACTTAAAAGGGTTTTAAGGGTTAAGTGTCTACCCACTTCCATTGCCACCTGGCTTAGAATGATTAATTGGCTATAAGTTTTTTTACTCTAAGTCCCTTGGCCATAGGGATCCCACCAAGGGACATGATGGACCTGGGTCAGGTAGCCACACCATCCTGGCAACAATATGGGACAAAATAAAAGTTTAGCCATTGATGCTGCCTCTGGCATATCTTGATCAAAAAACAGAAATTTAAACTAACAAATAAAGTCCTAAGCACCCCACCAATCGAATGGATCCCCCTTGACCAGGTGAACCCCCAAGAAAAAAAAACTTAAAAAAAAACATAGTTCCCAGCCATGAGAGGATAGAAGGCCAGACACACCTCATTATACCCCTTTCCTTTTATGGTTTAGACACAGCAACTGACCAGAGTTAACATTAAAACATAATAAACTCTTTGTGGCAATAAGATACCAAAGTATAAATAGGACCTAAGGCCACGCCAGGCAAGAGTTAAGTCTCCACTCCAAGGAAAACACGGGTCATATGTTACATATATGTTTGTTCAATATGCATGTGTCAGGACCACCTTCATAAATATTTATAGTTCCTGTGTAACCTGATAAATATGTATATTTAGCCAACCTGTCATCATATCCCCACAGGGGCACTGGCTACAATTGACAGTGAGGAACAGGTTTATTAACTTAAGGATATGGGGGCCACATATTCTATAGCTAATACCTGTCTATGCCCTGATTCACAGAAGACTATGATGGTTATGAAAATGTCAGGGAAAACTATGACTTGCTCCTTCCTTCAACCTTTAGATTGTCATTTTGGAGACCATGATCAATGGGAAAAACTAAAAAAAAATGAACCAAACTTGAAATAAATAATTTAGCAATTGCCAAATATGTTAAGACTGTAGGCACTATACTAAGTTCTATTCATGAGTTTGCTTCTAGCAGGATCACTTATCCCACAAACATGGCCCTCCATCCTTCTCAACTGGGAGATCAGGTCCTCCTAAAAACCTGAAAGGAACAAGGACCTGAATGTCAGCTTGCTACCAGGTCAAATGGTTTCGTTTCACAGTTGCTCCACATGAACCCTGTTCAACAGGGAGTAGCCAGATGAGAGACAACATCCCATTGTCCCTAATTCCACAAGATTGTGGAATGAGCCTTTGACAGCGGGGAATTGTAACAGTGAAATAGCAAAGCACTAACATAACTAACTCAATTTTTGTTTAAGTGGCCTTTCCCCATTGCAGCTAATTTTAGAGCACTGAAATAATATTCAAAAACAGTAATCATGTAATTTTTACAACTAAGTCTGGGATTAAAGGGTAAGTACCTAAACAACTAACTATGTTTTGTTAAAGACGTACAGGAGCATTGTGAACTGACCAAAGACAAAGAAGTTTCCAACCTCCTCTGACCCTTGCTGGTGCCCAGATATCTGCAGTCCTTGGTCACCTCTTGATCCCAACCCCCTCCTCTTCGCTTTATTCCCCTCCCATAAAAACTCTCCAGACAACCTGAACATTTTTTTTTTTTTGAGATGGAGTCTCGCTGTGTCGCCCAGGCTGGAGTGCAGTGGCGTGATCTCGGCTCACTGCAAGCTCTGCCTCCCGGGTTCACACCATTCTCCTGCCTCAGCCTCCCAAGTAGCTAGGACTACAGGCGCCCACCACCACACCTGGCTAATTTTTTTTTGCATTTTTTAGTAGAGATGAGGTTTCACCATGTTAGCCAGGGTGGTCTTGATCTCCTGACCTCATGATCTGCCCGCCTCGGCCTCCCAAAGTGCTGGGATTACAGGCGTGAGCCACCAGGCCCGGCCCAACCTGAAAATTTAAGATGGTGCTTTAGCACACTAGTTCACCATCTTGTCAGTTTTGCTGGTTTTCTGAATGAACCTGGTTTCCTCCGATCAACCCTTGTCTCGTGTCTGGCTTTCTAGCAGCAAGCAGTCGAACCTGGGTTCAGTTACACTTATGCCAAAAGTAGAATAGAGAAGGAAATAGAAAATAGTGGATCAATCAAGGAAGTACAATATTCAGCCAATATAAATCGCAGAAAAAGCAGAGAAAACAAAGGTAAGGAAACTAGCAAAAAATTACACAAGAGTATTTCCTAGAATTGGAGGGCACAGATCTCTAGATTAAAAGGAGGCATTGGATGCCATGAGCAATAAATGAAAACTTATCCTAAGCCTCAGAATCATAATTTTTTTTTTTTTTTTGAGTCAGGGTCTGACTCTGTCACCCAGGCTTGAATGTAATGGTGCAATCTTGGCTCACTGCAACCTCCACCTCCCAGGCTCAGTTGACCCTTCTGCCTCAGCCTCCCGAGGAGCTAGGACCACAGGCAGGCACCATCACGCCTGGCTAATTTTATTTTTGTATTTTTGGTGGAGATGTTGTTTCACTATGTTGCCCAGGCTGATCTTGAACTTCGAGCTCAAGAGATCTGCCTGCCTCGGCCTCCCAAAGTGCTGGGATTACAGGCATGAGCCATCGCACCCAGCTATTTTTTTTGTTTTTGAGACACTGTCTTGCTCTCTTGCTCAGGCTGGAGTGTAGTGACCCAATCACAATTCACTGCAGCCTCAACCTCCCAGGCTCAAGTGATCCTCCCACCTCAGCCTCCAGAGTAGTATGGAGTGTACCAACGAGCTAATTTTTAAAAAAATTTTTTGTAAAGACAAGGTCTCACTATGTTGCCTAGGCTGGTCTCAAACTCATGGGCTCAAGCCTCCTAAAGTGTTGGAATTAGAAGCATGAGGCACTGTGCCTGGACAGAATCATGAATTTGAGATCACCAGGGATGAAAAGATTTGAAAGGTTCCAGTGGGAAATAAAAGGTCATGTGCAAAGTTACAAAATCAGAATTATTGTTAGAATTCTTGATTGCAATCAAATGCTAGAAGACATTAGAAGAATATCTACAAAATGTCAAGGGAAATTATTATTAACCTAGAACACGATACACAGCTGTATTATAAATCTAATGTGGGGTAAAGAAGACATTCAGGGATATGCTAGGACTGTGGGTTTGATCGGATCTTCTTCAGCTCCTTTGCATCTGGGTGAATCTGCCTTGGTCAGCTAAGGAGTAGGACCAGTTTCCCAAGCTACTCTCAATTTATTGTCTCTGATATAAGCACTTTAATCAGTTTATAATTATTTAATGCTAGGAACTGTAGAAAAATGAACAGGTAAAATTAGTAAATAGTGAGACATTATAAAGTTTTCAAGAAACAATAAGATATTAGCATTAGGTGTTATATGATATTTATATGACTTTACAATTGAAAGACTTTTTATTTATTTATGTATTTATTTTTTGAGACAAGGTCTTGCTTTGTCGCCCAGGCTGGAGTGCGGTGGCCCAATCTTGGCTCACTCACTGCAACCTCTGCCTCCCAGGTTCAAGTGATTCTCCTGCCTCAGCCTGCCAAGTAGCTGGGATCACAGGCTTATGCCACCATGGCCGGCTAATTTTTGTATTTTTAGTAGAGATGGGATTTCGCCATGTTGGCCAGGTTGGTCTCCATCTCCTGACCTCAGGTGATCCAACCACCTTAGCCTCCCAAAGTGCTGGGATTATAGGCATGAGCCACCACGCCCAGCCTGAAAGACTTTTTAAATATGCTTATATGAAAGGAAAGATCATATGGAAGGCACATGAAGGCCTAGAAACTGGCGCAAGATAGGGCCTTTGGTGGACAGAACCTAAAGTGATTCTCAAGGCTTGCTCACTTCTGGTATTTACTCCTTTGTAGAATCTTCTCCTGATGAGTTAATAAAACCCATGACTTGTTTCTAACCAATAGAGGTGATGAGGTGTCCCTCTTGTGAAGATGTTTTATTATGTAAGGCTTCCTTTTATAGCAGGCACACTCTAGAGGTCTCTTTGCTGGCTTGACAGAGTGAGGGCCATGCGGAGGAAGCTGATGTGGCGAGGAACTACAGGTAGCTTCTAGGAACGGCAGGCGGCTTCTGGAGCTATGGTTGCCTTATTGTCTCCTGCCCATAAAGGGTTTCAGTCTTACAGATGCATCGGAATGAATTCTGCTAATAATTCGAGAGGGATTTCACAGTGGAGTTTTCTATAGTAAAGCGTCCAGATGAAAACACCTTGACTCCAACCCTGGCCAACACCTTGATTCCGACCCTGTCAAAGCTTAAGTAGAGGATTCTGCTAAGCTGTGCCTGGACTCTGACTGATAGAAACTGTGGGTTGTGTGTTGTTTGAAGCTGCTAATTTGTGGTATTTTGTTATGAAGCAATAGAAAACTAGTATAGTGTTCGACACATGCTAACTCGCATTGCCTAGAAAGACGAATACCGTATGATCTTACTTATATGTGGAATCTAAAAAAGTCATACTCCTAGAGCCTGTAAACCTAGAGACTCCAGAGGCTGAGGTGGGCAGATAACGTAAGCCTAGGAGCTTGAGGCTGCAGTGAGCTGCAGTGAGCTATGATTGCGCCACTGCACTCCAGCCTGGGCAACAGAGTGAGACCCTGTCTCTAAAAAAGAATTAGAAAGTCTTTTTTGTTCCATGGTCTGGATGTGCCACGGTTTATTTATCCATTCACCTACTTAAGAACATCTTGGTTGCTTCCAAGTTTTGGCAATTACGAACAAAACTGCTTACAAACACCTCTGTGCAGGTTTTTGTGTGGACATGAGTTTCCAACTCTGTTGGGTAAATAGTAAGGAGCATGATTGCTGGATGATATGGTAAGAATATGTTTAGTTTTGTAAGAAACTGCCACTGTCCTCCAAAGTGGCTATACCATTTTGCATTCCCACCAGCAATGAACAAGAGTTCCTGTTGTTCCACATCCTCACCAGCAGGATGTTTTGTGGTGTTAGTGTTTGAGATTTGGGGCATACTAATGGGTGTGTAGTGACATCTCACTGTTGCTTTCATTTGTAATCCTCTAATAACCTATGATGTCAAACATCATTTCATGTGCTTTCTTGCCATCTGCATATCTTCTTTGGTGAAGTGTCTTAGTCTTTTGCCCATTTTAAATTGACTTGTTTGTTTTCTTGTTGTCGAGTTGTAAGAGGTCTTTGTTTATTTTTGGACACATTTTATCATACATGTCTTTTGCAAATATCTTCTCCCAGTCTGTAGCTTGTCTTCTCATTCTCTTGATAAAAGTAATTTTAAGGAGTACAAATATTAACATTTATGTCTAGCTCATTTGGATCCACAAAAATGTAAGGTGGTCTAAATGTTTAACATTAAGTAATACTGAATAATAATCAATGTTCACTTGTGTGTATGATACTTCGTATTACTTCTTTTAAGCTGGAAGTCTTGCTATATTACTCTTATAATTTAGTATAACATTACTATTGATTTTTTCAATTATGTATAGACATAGCTCAAAAAAATAACTTTAGTATTAAAGAGTAATATATTTGCCTCAAACAATATATTAAATATTTAAATTTTGTTAAAGAAAATACCACTTTCACAACTGTAACTAAATTGTCTAAATAGAATGCTAGCCCCATTGGGTGAAAGATATACATTGACATCATGCTATAAATATTGTTTTGAAAACACTCAATGTGTTGTTCAAATTTAATTAATATAATATCATATTTCATTATATGCCATTATATGAGGAAGAATGCTTAAATGAAACAAGCAATAAATATTCCCTTGGTATAAAGTTTATTTGCATGTGTAAAAAGTGTATATAACAGGAAACCTCTTAAAATAAAAACGTAATAATGTTTTAGGCAAAATATGAATTTAAAAAATTGGTTGCTTTTTCAGATCACGAAAATACTGATAGATGTGTACTGAATTACCTTAAACTGTTGAGGTGTTAGAGAAACATTTTTCAAAAAATGAAAAAAGTTGGAAGTTGGAGGAGACACACGATATAGAAGAATGAAGGTACTGATATATGTCACACATGTTTTAAAATGACCACACAGGCAGAATCTACAAAAGAATCAAATTCTTTAAAAATACAGAAGTGCTAGAGATTCCCCTAATAGTGTTAATGGCATACATAACATTCCAAATCAAATAACTAATAAAAATTTAATTCACATTCAATTAAAACAAAAACAATATGAGTAATGTGAAATTGAGTTTTTGTTAAGCACTGACAAATCTTTTAGCATTAAAAAGTCTTTTGTACATCTAGGAAGAGTATACACACATAAATTATCTGAGAAGTAGAAAAATATGGATTAGAATTTTAGAGGCAAACTTGAAACCTAAGACATGGAGGATACTGTTGCTCTGCAGGTTTTAATTGTTCTGAGAGTTTTCTCTATGTATTCGTTCAGAGGGCATTAAAAGATGCAAAACCTGGGGCCGGGCACAGTGGCTCACGCCTGTAATCCCAGCCCTTTAGGAGGCTGAGGCGGGCGGATCACCTGAGGTCAGGAGTATGAGACCAGCATGGCCAAAATGGCAAAACCCCGTCTCCACTAAAAATACAAAAATTTGCAAGGTGTGGTGGCAGGTGCCTGTAATGCAGCTACTCGGAAGGCTGAGGCAGGAGAGTCGCTTGAACCCGGGAGGCGGAGGTTGCAGTGAGCCATGATCACTCCACTGCACTCCAGCCTGGGCGACAAAGCAAGACTCCCTCTGGGAAAAAAAAAAAAAAAAAAAAGATGCAAAACTTTGACACAGCCGGCCGGCGTGGTGGCTCATGCCTGTAATCCCAGCACTTTGGGAGGCCGAGGTGGGTGGATCGCTTGAGCTCAGGAGTTGGAGACCAGCCTAGGCAACATGGTGAAACCCTGTCTCTACAAAAAACACAAAAAAATTAGCCAGGTGTATTGAGGTGCACCTGTGGTCCCAGCTACTTAGGAGGCTGAGGTGGGAGGATCGCTTGAGCCCCCAAGTTCAGGCTACAGTGAGTTGTGATTGCGCCACTGCACTCCAGCCTGGGTAGCAGAGCAAGACCTTGTCTCAAAAAATTAAAAATAAAAATACTTTGACATAGTCAAAGTTTGTGCTCTCTTTAACTTTTTTTCATTATCAAAAGAGAATATTCTATATAGAATTGTCTGTCCTACCGAAGGTATAACCTTGTAGATGTGTATTTGTCTTTTCAATCCAATTCTCCTTTTATATCCATATTTTACTCATTTCTTAATTGTAATAAAGTGGAAAACTGATCTAATTATATATAAAACCTTGTGTCAAAATAGATTTAATAATTAACACTAATCAATTGCCAGGAGACAAAACACAAACAAAACAGATAAACCAAATGAAACAACAAATCTACCACCAAACTTACAACAGGAATAGAAAATGGTGAAAGCAACAGAAATATGTGTGACTGATACAATGTTGAGATACTTTCAATCATTATAAGCATTTGTCAATAACAGTTCTATCATATTTTCCTTTTTATATTTAAAGTATCATGATCTCCACATTGGATGCTCTATAAATATCACAATCTTAATGATGAATTCTAGACTGATTCAAGTTAGAGCAATTGCTTTACACAAAATGATAGCAGTAGACAAATTTAGGCAGCTGCTTGGGTGGGGCGGGGTTGTCACAGGTTCTGAAGCTTGCTTGCAGTTAGAATTTTGGGAGTCAATATAAGTAAATGAATTCATGAAATATTTCAAATTATGATTCAGTGCAAGATACATACATATCTTATAATTCTATTCATCATAAACATTTTTCATATGTATGTGAGAATACATCTAAATATATGTAACATGTACATATATAAATGTATGTATGTATGAGAAATGCTTGTAAATTTCTGTCCCAAACTTAGAATTACGTACAAGATCCCTGAATTTCATAATTTGAGGCAGTGTAATTTTACAGGCATGACATAGGACTAGAAAAGTGTGCTCACTCATTCTAAACCCAGTTGTCACCAACCTGCTAGATTTTGGGCAAGTTGTTCTTCCATGCCTTAGTGTGATTATGGCAAAGTAGAATTTGCCTGTAGCCCTTTAAAGAGGATTAAAATAAGTGCAAAGTGCAAAGTCACATGAGCAAAACTGCTTAGGTAAAGCCAAGACAAACCGAATAGCAAGATTTTTATACGCAACGTGGGTAACTTTTAAAAGCAAGTTAGATTTCCTAATTAAATGTAAATGTTGCTAGATGATTTATTTGCAACAAGCAACAAAGAGACTGAGAATCTGAAAGGATAAAGTCTTTGGCAGTCTGTAATGATTAAGGACTTACTTTTATCTGCCTCAAGATGATGCATCTTAAAAGAGAGACATACACTCACATATACACTGAATATGATTTATACTTTCTAAACTTTTAATTTGGTAGGAACTATCAAACATGTGGGTTTGCAGCTTCACTCCTGTAAAAATTATAAAACAAAATAAACAATGATCATTTTATAAATGATCCTAAATGATAAGAAAATGTAATGCCTGGCAAAAACATAAAGCACAGAAATTTCTAATCTATTTTTTCAGGAGTATGTTATTTCTTGAGCTCCTGGAAGAGGAAACAAACTCACACATAACTACATACCCACCCAGATAAATTTGTGTGCACATACTCCAGAAATTTATAGCTTATATGCTGCTACACTCTTAAGGAAAAACTGGTTATACATATGATTTAGAAGAAGAGACAAAGAATGGGTTTAAATGATTATGGTGTTTTCCTTTTGTGTTCAGACATATTAAGAGATGCAAAAGGTTTCTGGCAATGTTAATGATAACGATCAAGTTCAGGTCCAAGATGCAGACAGAACTTCTGTGGTACAGTACATGGACTTACTCTTCCTTTATTCCTTGCAGTTTGTCATAAAAAGTTGGATAGTCATGTCTTTTTTGGTTTAGGGAGAACAAACCATTCAAATAACATGAATTATTTCTTCTTCTTCTCTTTCTTCTCTTTCTTCTCCTTCTTCTTCTTCTCCTCCTTCTTCTCTTTTCTTTCTTTTTTATTTTTGAGATGGAGTCTTGCTCTGTCGCCCAGGCTGGAGTGCAGTGGCGTGATCTCAGCTCACTGCAACCTCCGCCTCCCAGGTTCGAGCAATTCTCCTGCCTCAGCCTCCCAAGTAGCTGGGACTACCGGCATGCCCCACCACGCCTAGCTAATTTTTGAATTTTTAGTAGAGACCGGGTTTCACAATGTTGGCCAGGCTGGTCTCCAACTCCTGGCCTCCCAAAGTGCTGGGCTTACAGGCATGAGCCACTCCGCCAGGCCTATCAAATAACACAAATTTCTTATACCAAAATGGCAAGGTAGTCAGTGAGATGGGAGAGACATAGATTTTTTAAATACCCTAAATCCTTTTGTGTGCCCAGGATATGGTGGTGGTGGTGAAACACTGTGTTTTCTGGTTAGTGCCACTGCCTGTTCATAAGAAGGTAATCCTGCGTCCTCCACAGAAGGCGGCAATGGAGACAAGACAGCCTCCTCAGGTCTTCTGAAAATGATGGAGGGAGTGTGCCTCCCCCTTTCATAGACGGCTGAAGAGCTAAGCAGAGAGACAACATTTAGGTCTAGGAAAGGTAGCACTTTTAGGTTGAGATGACAATATTTAAAAATCCAACTGACTATCTTAATAAACATTAAACACAATGTATTAACACAACAGTTTTATTTTACCCCCAGACTCTGAAAGTCTTGGTACAGTGGAAAGACCAAGAGCTTTGAAGTCAGACGTGGGTTTGAAATATGATCCTGGGCGAGGTGCAGTGGCTCACGCCTGTAATCCCAGCACTTTGGGAGGCCGAGGTGTGCGGATCACGAGGTCAGGAGATCGAGACCATCCTGGCTAACATGGTGAAACCCCGTGTCTACTAAAAATACAAAAAAAAAAAAAAATTAGCTGGGCGTGGTGGTGGGCACCTGTAGTCCCAGCTACTTCGGAGGCTGAGGCAGGAGAATGGCGTGAACCCAGGAGCGGAGGTTGCAGTGAGACGAGATCGCGCCACTGCACTCCAGCCTGGGGGGACAGAGCGAGACTCCATCTCAAAAAAAAAAAAAAAAAAAAAGAAATCTGATCCTGTCATTTCCTAACTATGTGACCAAAGGCACGTTACCGACCTCAATTTTCTCCTCTCTAAAATGGGGCTAATATCAGCTGTCTCCACAGAGCTGGTTTGTGTGGATTGAGCAAGATGCATGGAAAGCTTCTAGCAGTGTCTGGTGCACTAGAATAAGGACTCAAAACAAGTGAATTCCCTTTTCTCTTACTCCTGGATTAAAACTTTTTGAAAGTATGATGTGAAACCAAAACCAAATTCAGGCTTTGTTGAAAGGTGGCGCAATTCCAGACCAAGGAAATAGATGTCACAGAGGTAATCACAACAGGCTGATGCCTGTCCCTCTCCTCCGTTCCCTCCTGCAGTCCTGCTGCCTGGCCAATCCTTCCTAAGCAGTACTTTCTTCACATCATTCTCCTCAGAAGTCAAACCCGCAGCATACTTCTGGCTGAGTCAAGTTCTAAGTCCCCTGCCTTCTTTTCAAAGCCTCTCTTATTGCAGCCACACCTTATTTTTACAGCTCTCTGCTCTACCAAGGCAGCTTCTTTACACTCCCCTGTATAGGCAGTAAGTTCTCAGCCCTTCTCTGTGCTTTCACTGGTATTGTTCCCTTTCTCAAAATACTATCTTTTCTCCCCTCTACCCTAATCTAAGCCTAACACTTAAAAAAAAAATATGGCTTAGTTCAAGTCTCACCATTTTCACTAAACCTTGTCAGCCAATGAAATGCAACATGGGCCTGGGGTCTTAAACCTATGGTTTTCCTTTCTCACTTGTGAAGTACAAATTATGATTTAGACATTAATAAATCTATCTGTTTAGGCTGTTTATAAAGTATCTGTACATACATTAACCTCCTATAGTTATGGCTAATGAAATAATTAAAATGCATAGGGGATGGATAAGCCATTCTCCATGATGTGTTTATTTCACATTGCATGCCTGTATCAAAACATCTCATGTACCTCATAAATATATATACCCACTATGTACCCACAAAAAAAGGAAGAAGGAAAAAAATGCATAGATAACCCCTAACTTCTAGTCAATATTTACAATATTCTTCCCATCAAGAAACAATTTAGCAGGCCCAAAATACTGCCAACTTTTCCAAATTAAATCAGTCAATATGTCTCTTAGAGCACTATTTTTCCTTTTGAGGTAATAATGAGATCTGAATTGGAGGGAAGGAGAGAGAAAAATTGCAGAGAAAGAAGAAAAGCAAAAGGTCTGTAAACCCAGGAACTGGATAATTGGCCCTTCAATAGTTGAGAGGTGACTGAGAGGATCACAAGTTTACTTAGAGAGCTCAACACAATTCCTCCTCTGTCAGAAATCTGGAATGTATTCATGGTAGGCAGTCACTTGCCACATTCATTAGCTCATGACGAAAAGTTCTATTTGTTTGCTTACAGGATAAAGGAGGAGACAGATATTTTATTTGAATGAATAAATTTTTCCATGTTGACTTTCAAAATTTAATGTATGGAAACAATGTAATAATTACATCAGTCATTAAATATCTACACAGTGTTTTCTTACACATCACAATCTTACATGACTGAAATCAGAAAGTATGCACTAATAACATCTCAAATTGGCAACATCCTATGATGCCTGTTTTCCTCCACAAAATATAGGAACTAAGAAATGAAAAGGTCTTTTCATTTCTTGGCTTATTATTATTATTATTATTATTTTTGCGACTGAATTTCACTCCTGTTGCCCAGACTGGAGTGCAATGGCACAATCTCAGCTCACTGCAACCTCCACCTCCCGGGTTCAAGTGATTCTCTTGCCTCGGCCTGCTGAATAGATGGGATTACAGGCGCCCGCCACCACACCCGGCTAATTTTTGTATTTTTTTTAGTAGAGACTGGTTTTCACCATGTCGGCCAGGCTGGTTTTGAACTCCTGATCTCAGGTGATCCACCCATTTCGGCCTCCCAAAGTGCTGGGATTACAGGTGTGAGCCACCACTCCCAGCCTCTTGGCTTGTTTTTACAGAGGAATGAGGCAAGCTTTTCTGACAATGATCTTATTTTTTATTCTTTTCTTTCTCAGCTTCTTTCTCCCTCCCCCTACTTTCAGATTTGCAAAATATAGAAACAAATAACTCTGCTGGAAGAATTTCTTGGGACAATAGATGAAAAGTACTTTAGTAAGTATTTACCAGTTAATGCTAACATAAGAGAATGTCTGGTAAACCTAGTTTGGAATATCCCCTGAAACTCAGAGAGTTGCTGAGGGGAACAAAGTGAGACAATGGATATAAAGATGATCTATGAACAAGAAGCATTATACTGTGCTAATGTTAAGTATAACTAATCGTACTTTTAAAATAAAAGGTATCCAGGGTTTTAAATTTTATAATAACACACCCGGAAGACATGTCATCATCACAGCGCCACTTTACTTCCTGCACTCGAATTCTGCTCTATCCCTTATGCAGGGAAGAAGCTAGGAATGTTTCGGGGGACAAAAAGGCAAAAGGTGAAAAGACATAGTGACACAGAAAAGTTGGAAAATGAAGAAAAGAAGGGGAGAGAAGAAAGTGTAAGCACGAGGACACTAAATAATGACTGTGCTATTCACAGTCATTGAGTGAAACTATCGCATATGAGGACATACATGAACTTTTTTGAAAAACATTGTGAATGAGGTGAAAAAGAAGAAAAGAAGAACCTCCAAAGACAAATTTTGCCTATTTCTTCATTATCTTGTGGATTACTCCCAGCTTGTGGAGAAAGTCACACTGAATAAAGTCTTAGTGAAAAGTCCTAGAAAGACCTTGCTCATTTCCTATCTGCTAAATAGGGGAAATAGAGGTCTGTTAAACAAATTCTTCCTTACTTCGTCTAACTTCTCAAAATTTTTATAGGCTTTATAGGGACATCCTTTAGGGGCTTTGTCCTTTTCCCTTCTGTCCCTTTACTTTATTTTTTTATATTTTTATTTTATTTATTGAGATGGAGTCTCACTCTGTCGCCCAGGCTGGAGTACAGAGGTGCAATCTGGGCTCACTGCAACCTCTGCCTCCTGGGTTCAAGCGTTTCTCCTGCCTCAGCCTCCTGAGTAGCTGGGATTACAGGTGCGCACTACCACGCCTGGCTAATTTTTTGTATTTTTAGTAGAGACGGGGTTTCACTATGTTGGTCAGGCTGGTCTCGAACTCCTGACCTCGCGATCCACCCACCTCGGCCTCCCAAAGTGCTGGGATTACAGGCATGAGCCACCACGCCCGGCCAACTTTATTTTATTTTATTTTTTTAGAGAGGGTCTTGCTGTGTCACCCAGGCTGTAGTGTGGTGGCGTGATCTTGGTTCACTGCAGCTTCAATCTCCCTGGCTCAATCGATTCTCACACCTCAGCCTTCCAAGTAGCTGGGACTACAGGCATGCACCACTATACCAGGCTATTTTTTGTGTTGGTAGAGATGGGGTTTCGCCATCTTGCCCAGGCTGATCTTGAACTCCTGGGCTCAAGCCATCAATGTGCCTCGGACTCCCAAAGTGCTAGGATTATAGGCGTGAGACACTGTGTCCAGCTCCTTTATTACACTTAGAGAACTTACCTACTCTAATGATTTCATCTTTAATCTTCCAGCAGGTGAATCTTAATTTCACACCTGTTGCCTTAAATTCTTTTTTTTTTTTGAGACAGAGTCTCACTATGTCACCCAGGCTGGAGAGCAATGGAGCCATCTCGGCTCACTGCAGCCTCCGCCTCCCTGGTTCAAGTGATTCTCCGGCCTCAGCCTCCCGAGTAGCTGGGACTACAGGCACCTGCCATCATGCCTGGCTAATTTTTGTATTTTTAGTAGAGGTGGGATTTCACCATTGCTGGCCAGGCAGGTCTTGAACTCCTGTCCTCAGGTGATCTGCCTGTGTCAGCCTCCCAAAGTTCTGGGATTACAGGCATGAGCCACCACCCCTGGCCGAATTCTTACTCTTTCTTTTTTTGTTTTCCAAGTAAAAAGATTTTGTGGCTGGTGTTTACATATATATATATTTTTATATATATATACACACATATACATATAATATGTATGTATTATATACACATACATATATACAATATATAACATTACATATAATATATATATAAAATATAAATAATGTGTGTATATATACATATACATATATATGTATAATATGTATGTATATATACATATAATTATATACATATACACATATTATATACAATATATAACATTACATATAATACATAAATATATATTTATATATAAAATATAAATAATGTGTATATATACATATACATATAATACGTATGTATAATATGTATGTATTATATATATACATATAACATGTATATATACACATACACATATTATATACAATATATGACATTACATATAATATATAAAACATTAAATTTTCCATTTTAATCATTCATAAGTGTACAGGTCAGTGGTATTAATTCCACTCACAAGGTGCAACCATCTCCACTATCTATTTCCATAACCCTTTCATCACCCAAACAGAAACTCTGTACATAAGAAGCAATAACTCCCCGTTCCCCTTGCTATGGTTTGAATGTTTCTGCCCCGCTCAAAACTCATGTTGAAACTAATCCTCAACGCAACAGTATTAGGAGGTGGGGCCTTTTGGGAGGCTTTTAGGTCAGGAGGGTCCTGCCCTCATAAATGGATTAATGCTGCTATAAGAAGGGGTTGCAGGAGTAGTGCCCTCTCTTTCTTCTGCTTTTCTGCCATGTGAGGAATAATGTTCCTCCCCTCTAGAGGATGCAGTGTTCAAGGCACCATCTTGGAAGCAGAGACTGTGTCCTTATGAGACATACAACCTGCTGGTCCCTTGATCTTAGACTTCCCAGCCTCTAGAACTACAAGAGATAAATTTCTGTTCCTTATAAATTACCCAGTCTCAAGTATTCTGCTATAGCAGCACAAATAGACTAAGACATCCCTATCCTCCCATCCCAAGGTAATCTCTAATCTACTTTTTGTCTCTATGAATTTGCCTATCCTAGATCTTGCCTATCCTAGGCATTACATATAAGTGGAAGCATACGATAGTTGTTCTTTTGTGTCTGGCTTCTTTCACTTGGTATCATGTTTTCAAGGTTCATCCATATTGTAGCATGTATCAGAACTTCATTATTTTTTATGGCTGAATAATATTTCATTGCATGGATATACCACATTTTGATGGACACTTGGGCTATTTCCATCAACCCTTTGGTTATTTGAATAATGCTACTATGGACATTGGTGTACAAGTATCTGTTTGAGTTCCTGTTTTCAATGCCTTTGGATACAAATCTAGAAGTGAAATTGCTGGGTCATACAGTAATTCTACATTTAACTTTCTGAGGAACTGTCAAACTGTTTTCCACAGTGGCTGTACCGTTTTACATTCCTACTGGCAATGTGCATATGAGGTTCCAATTTCTCCATATCCTCGCCAATACTTGTTATTTTAAAAATTATTATTCCAGCTATTCTAGAATAGCTGGAATTACAGGTGCATGCCACTGCACCTGGCTCTCACTGTGGTTTTGATTTAATTTCCCTTTCCTTAATGTCTAACAACGTTGAACACCTTTCAAGTGCTTGTTGGCCATTCATATATTTTTAGAGAAATGTCCATTCAAGTCCTTCATTAAAAAAAACGTGGATTATTAGTCTCTTTGTTGTTTTATCCTTTCTTGAGCTATCTTTAAAATGTAAACTATTTTGGCCGGGTGCAGTGGCTCACACCTGTAATCCCAGCACTTTGGGAAGCCAAGGCAGGTGGATAACCTGAGGTCAGGAGTTCAAGGCTGGCCTGAACCAACATGGTGAAACCCCCGTCTCTACTAAAAATACAAAACCAGGCAGGCATGGTGGTGCATGCCTGTAACCCCAGCTACTTGGGAGGCTGAGGCAGGAGAATCACTTGAACCCAGGAGGTAGAGGTTGCAGTGAGCCGAGATTGCGCCATTGCACTCCAGCCTGGGCAACAAGAGCAAAACTCTGTCTCAAAAAAATAAATAAATAAAATATGAACCATTTTGTCCTGTCAAATCCAAATTTTGTTTTCCTTCTCCCAGCTTCCGTATATATTTCTTCAGCACAGAAGCTTAGGTTCAAGTCATATTGTTCCAACATTCCCAAGTTCTTTATTTTTTTTTTTTTTGAGACAGAGTCTCGTTCTGTTGCCAGGCTGGAGTGCAGTGGCGGGATCTCGGCTCACTGCAACCTTTGCCTCCCTGGTTCAAGCAATTCTCCTGCCTCAGCCTCCCGAGTAGCTGGGACTATATGTGTGCGCCACCACGTCCAGCTAATTTTTGTATTTTTACTAGAGACGGGGTTTCACCGTGTTGGCCAGGATGGTCTCAATCTCTTGACCTTGTGATCTGCCTGCCTCAGCCTCCCAAAGTGCTGGGATTACAGGCATGAGCCACCATGCGTGGCCCCAAGTTCTTTCTAATCAGGCATCAAGTTCTATGACTGACTACTTTTTCCTGAAGACAGGTTCAAACTCATTACCTCAAATCTGAATTGCCATGCTAGCATCCTTATTGGTTTTCCTCTGTCTTCCTGTTTCTCCCAGCTCTGGCACACATTACTTAAGAAAACCAGAGTATAAGAGCCATGGGGGCAGACACTGTGCTTGTTTTACTCAACCCTGTGTTCCTAGAACCTAGCATATTACCACATTCTCAAAAACCTTCCCCAAAGGCTATTTTTCCTTTTAATCCTCTGCTTAAGTGGTCCACCTCATGTCTGGCAACTCAAATGTAAATTCGTGGCTGCCATTCCAATTATACAACATTTCCCCAGTCACTCACTACTCTTCATCACAGTTCTTAAATCTCTGGTCAAGGGCTTGGCCCCATGGCCCATGCCTGTAATCCTAGCACTTTGAGAGGCAGAGGCAGGAAGATTGCCTGAGGCCAGGAGTTCCAGATCAGCCTGGGCAACATGGTGAGATCCTGTCTCTACAATTATTATTATTATCATTATTATTTTTATTATTAAGACAGGGTCTCTCTCCCATTGTCCAGGCTGGAGTGTAATGGCATGATCACGGCTCACAGTAGCCTCCACTTCCTGGGCTCAGGTGCTCCTCCTAGTAGTTGGGTATAAAGGCACACACCACCACACCTGGCCAATTTTTTTTGTATTTTTAGTAGAGATGGGGTTTTGCCATGTTGCCCAGGCTGATCTCAAACTCGTGGGCTCAAGCGATTTTCCTGCCTTGGCTTCCCAAAGCTGGGACTACAGGCATGAGCCACCGTGCCTGGCCTTGGCTTACAATTATTTTTTAAAAAAACCTTTGGTCAAGACTATTTTGCTTATCATCTCCTATATGAGCCTTGGATAGTACCCGTCTTTGCTCCTGTGGGTCCACTTTCTTGAAACACCCCTTCCTAGTTAATTCTTCTAAAACTCATGTCCGCCAAAGTGACTAGTTGTATCCCACACTGATGGTATACCTGCTTGACATTCCTAGCCATTTATAAGAAGAGTGTTCTTTATCTTTTTTTTTTTTTTTTTTTGAGACGGAGTCTTGCTCTGTTGCCCAGGCTGGAGTGCAGTGGTGCAATCTCGGCTCACTGCAAGCTCCCGGGTTCACGCCATTTGCCTGCCTCAGCCTCCCAAGTAGCTGGGACTACAGGCACCCGCCATCACGCCTGGCTAATTTTTTTTTTTTTTTTGTATTTTTAATAGAGACAGGGTTTCACCGTATTAGCCAGGATGGTCTCGATCTCCTGACTTCGTGATCCGCCCATCTTGGCCTCCCAAAGTGCTGGGATTACAGACGTGAGCCACCGCGCCCAGCCGAGTGTTCTCTATCTTACAAGTTTATATCCAAGTTGTTTTTTTGTTATGTAGTTGCCTCACTCAAATGGTAATCACTCCATGTAAGCTCCTTTATGTGCCATAATACACTATACAAATACTGAGAATACTAAAAGAGAAGGTAGTGTGGTGTACAGTATATGGTTAGCAACAGCAGGTGATGTGGAAGATGGTTATAAATACAGCTAAGGGAGATTTTTTTCTTTTTGTTTTTTTTTTTTTTTTTAACAAGATCATACAGGTCAGGTAAGCTAGGGAGATTTCATAGGCCAAATAAAATTTTTGTAGATCTACCAAATTTGAAGAAAACTTATTTGCAATATAATACTTTCTGATTACCTATATTACCTTCTGATAATATGTTTTAATTTTATATGAACACTGGAAAATCTGCAGTTCATTTACAGTCTAACATATTTTTAAAGAAACACAAACATTGGATGGGAATACATAAACATTCCAGTGAAAGCTTTTTAGAAAAATCTTAGTTTGCAAATTCATAATAATAATAGCTGGACTGGGCGTGGTGGCTCATGCCTGTAATCCCAGCACTTTGGGAGGCCGAGGCAGGAGGTTTACTTGAGGTCAGGAGTTCAAGTCCAGCCTGGCCAACATGGTGAAACCTCATCTCTACTAAAAATACAAAAATTAGCTGGGCGTGGTGGCAGA
The DNA here is from genome assembly GCF_028878055.3 of Symphalangus syndactylus. Classification (NCBI taxonomy): domain Eukaryota; kingdom Metazoa; phylum Chordata; class Mammalia; order Primates; family Hylobatidae; genus Symphalangus; species Symphalangus syndactylus. The sequence goes on from NC_072428.2 coordinate 23,474,476, forward strand.
TGCCTGTAATCTCAGCTACTTGGGAGGCTGAGGCAGGAGAATCGCTTGAACCCGGGAGGCAGAGGTTGCAGTGAGCCGAGATCATGCCACTGTACTCCAGCCTGGGTGACCGAGCTAGACTTCATCTCAAAATAATAATAATAATAATAATAATGATAATAGCTAACATTTATTGAGTACTTGCTACTCTTGCTACCAAGCACTCTCTTAAGTACTTTTTGTGTATCACATCATTTAAATCCTGTAAGTCCCTTATGACATACATACAGTTATTATCTGAGCTACCATACTACACAAAATCAGAGGGTACCATTCATACAATAGCCCACGTGAATGGCAACTCTCTGGAACTATGTAATGTGGTGGCTCAGATTATTACCTTTGACTTACTCACAGAGAAACTGAGGCAGAGTATAAGTTTAAGTAACATGTCCAAAGTCAAATGGCTAGTTAGTGGCATACTAGGGTTTTGAATCCAGGCAGTCTGGCTCCAGAGCTCACACAGTGAACCACTATACCATGTCTATTTCTAGGACAGGGAGAATACACCTTGGTGGTCTCTTCCAGAAACAGGAGCTGGGCTAGGACTAACATATTTTAGAAAGGAATCACATCTTACTATATTTTAGAATTTAAAAAAACGTCATCAAACATAAATGAAATGCTGCAATAAAACATTTTAAAGAGACTCTATTAATGATTTAAAATTACTGCGCTAGATAAGCCAGTCAAAAATAGACTAATACTGTATGATTCCACTTATATGAGGTGTTATTGTAGTAAAATTCAGAGACAAAAAGTAAAATAGTGGTTGCTAAAGCCTAGGGAGGGGGAGAATGGGAAACCGTTTGTTCACTGGGCACAGAACTTCACTGTTGCAAAATAAAAAAAACAATAGAAAAACGGGAGATTGGTTGCACAACAGTGAATCAACTTAATACTACTGAACTGTATACTTAAAAATGGTTAAGATGGTAAATTTTATGTTACATATATTTTACTGTTTTTAAAAAATGTACTGCACTGGAAATATATTTAAATTATATTGTTCAGTGCCAAAGGCAAGTTGCAGAGGAGGACGTATAACAAACATTTCTTTTGAAAACATAAAATATGTTATTAGGTTGGTACAAAAGCAATTGCCATTACTTTAAATGGCAAAAACCACAATTGCTTTTGCACCAACTGAATAATATACATAGAAAAAAATCTGGAATTTTACATACCAAATTCATAATAGTGGTTATTTTTGAAAAGTAGGATTATGAGGACTTTCATTTTTTATATTATACCTTTCTATAATATTTGAATTTTAAAATAATGCATGTATTACTTTTGTAGGCAAAAAACAGGATAAAATCTTTTTAAAGACCTTAGCCTCCATAATCAGCACATTTTCAGATGCTCTTATCACAATGGAAATGATTTTTTAAGCAATTAACACCAGATGAAATGAAACAACCTACTTTAAACTTTCTTCTGGCTGGGCACGGTGGCTCATGCCTGTAATCCGAAAATTTTGGGAGGCCGAAGCAGACAGATCACTTGAAGCCAGGAGTTGGAGACTAGCCTGGCCAACATGGTGAAACCCCGTCTCTACTAAAAATACAAAAATTAGCTGGGTGTGGTGGCACACGCCTGTAATCCCAGCTACTCAGGAGACTGAGGCAGTGGAATTGCTTGAACCCGGGAGGCAGAGGTTGCAGTGAGCCGAGATCATGCCACTGCATTCCAGGCTGGGCAACAGAGCAAGACTCCATCTCAAAATAATAATAATAATAAACTTCCTTCAAGAGAAAATATTTTTATTAAATTTTAGAGGAAAATGTATCTTTTATATTTACTAATTTCATTTACATGTGTATATATGTAAAAGCTTCTTTTTAGTTTTTAATTAATTAATGTTTTGAGACAGAGTTTTACTCTCGCTGCCTAGGCTAGGGTGCAATGGCTTGAGCTGGGCTCACCACAACTTCTGCCTCCCGGGTGCAAGTGATTCTCCTGCCTCATCCTCCCGAGTAGCTGGGATTACAGGCATGTGCCACCATGCCTGGCTAATTTTGTATTTTTAGTAGAGATGGGGGTTTCTCCATGTTGGTCAGGCTGGTCTTGAACTCCTGACCTCAGGCGATCTGCCTGGCTTGGCCTCCCAAAATGCTGGGATTACAGGTGTGAGCCACTGCGCCCAGCAAAGCTTCTTTTTATTAAATAACTTTAAAAATTCTAATTCTGACAATATAATCAAGGGCAAAAAATTTGTTCTCATCTTTGGCAAAATAAAAAAATATTAAGGAAGTTTAAGAGGAATCACAGGCTATTCCCTTCATTCCTCTTTTAGATGAGGAAAGATCTTAAAAAAATCAAGGAATTTGCTTCAAGCTCCATAAATAGTGGCAAAATTAACATGAGAATTTTTGCCTCCAAATTCCCAGTTTGGTGCCCTTCCTATACATGTGATTCTATTTTCATTTTGTATCTGGATATGAAACAATGAAGAAAAACTTTAAACCAATTAAACAGTTGTGATTAAAGTCTTCCAGTTTCTTATAGGCCTATTTTTATATTGTATTTAGACTTGAATAGTTGTACAATCCTCTTTTAAAATGAACAAAAACTCTAAATATTTAACCAATTAAAAATAATTTTTGATGCCACGTTGTTGTAATTAGCTTCTGTTTTTTACTGTGACTGCCGATAGAATTTTAGAACCACTACAGAATTAAGTATTTTGAAAAGATCTTCACATAAATTTGGAATATTTAAATTAACATTGGTTCATTACTATTATCTAATATGTAACTATATCCAAATTTTCTCCTAAATTTTCCTTTTTGTTGTTGTTGTTGCCCAGGCTGGAGTGCAGTGGTGCAATTATGGCTCACTCCAGCCTTGACTTCCTAGGCTCAAATGATCCTGCCACCTCAGCCCCACAAGCAGATGAGACTACAGCCTCAGGCCACCATGCCCAGCTAATTTTTGAATTTTTTTTTATAGAGATAGGAGTCACTATGTGGCCCAGGATGGTCTTGAGCCTTGAACTCCTGGCCTCAAGTGATCCTCTCACCTTGGCCTCCCAAAGTGCTGGTATTATAGGCGTGAGCCACCACGCCAGGCAAATTTTCCTTTTTAGCAATTTATTGTTTTGGTCTAGGATTCAGTCCAGGATCACACATTGCATTAATTGTCATGTCATTTACTTTAATTTGGAACAGTTAGTTCTTTAGCCTGTCTTTGTCTTTCATGACAGTGACATTTTTTGAACAATACAAGTCAATCGTTATGTAAAATTTAAATTTTACTTGATATGACTTGAAAGCTATTATTAATTTAGAAGACAAAGAGTCTTCTAATATATATGATAAAGAATACTTTCTATTCTTTTGGGGGGATACAAAAACACTGCCCATTTAGCTGAAAAGATAAGTAAAATGATCGTTATCATAAAAGAAAGGAACATGATCGCCACCTTGAGCTTGTTCATAGAATTTGAAAGTGTGAATAGTGATAAATAAGTATCAATTTCTAATAGCCTGTTTAGCATCTGCTGCTTTTTTTTTTTAAATAAGACTGTTTCTACGCCTACTCAGCCATACTTACGGGGAAGATAATCAGTACTTTTTATTTCAATAAGGATGCTGAGCTTCTATTATGCAAACAATTATGGTCATTATGAATCTTTCTGAAGCTTTATCAATGTGCTATTATCCTCAATTGGTAAGCATTTTATTTTATTAACTTCTATTTAAAGTGTTAATAAAAATAGTTGAATTTAAAAGCCAGTTACACTGTTTCTATTTGGGTAGCCATGTGGATCTGCTAACTCTGTGGCTCAGAGTAAACTACAGGACTTCTTGCCTCTGGAAATAATGTGAAGACACTGGTATCTGCCTCTTGCTTAAGAAGGAAATACTGAAAAATGAAGCTGACATATGTGAAACTTCTTGTATTCTTTCGAAGGACCTTAGAAATAGCATCATTAGGTTGTTTCTGTAAATGTTAAATTAGGAGACCAAGCAATTGTCACAGACTAGAGAGGCTGGGAAGACATGACAGCTAAATGCAATGTGGTACCTTGACTGGATCCTGCAGCAGAAAGAAAACACCAGTGGGAAAACTGCCGAAATCAAAGTCTGGAGTTTGGTTAATAGTCATGAGCCAATGTCGCTTTCTTAGTTTTGATAAATCTACTATGGTAATACAAGATATTAACAATGTGGGAAATTGGGTGATGGATATGTAGGAACTGTCTGTACTAACCTTTGCAACTTCCCTATACATCTAAAATTCTTCCAAAATAAAAGGCTTATTTAAGAAAATAGGCAGCCATTTGCTTGACCCGTTGTTAAAATAATAATATAGAATGTCTAGTAATGAATTAAATAATTTCACTTAGTACTTACCATGGATGTTGTAGCCTATTACACTTAGTGATACAAAGATAGTAGCCAAGTAATCCAAAAATAACCAAAAATACTCCAGCAGCAATTAATCCAGTCAGAAGGCCCATAACATCAATTTTCTCTCTGTTGCCATCTTAAAATAAATCATTAAAATAACATAAATAAAACAACTATATAGCATCACCTATGATTTCAACAAATTTAATCCTGGGTCTAAACACATTATACAGCATCTAATCATTGATGTTGACTTCTTTCAAGTCTTTGTGCTAGAGAATCTACCTGAAAAAAATTTAAATGACACTTCTAAAAGCCCTAGTTATGGTTATTCTTTTATTTATTAAAATATAAATGTATTTATTTATTTAAAATATATTTATTTATTTAAATATTTAAAATATACTATTTATATTTTAATAATATTCAAAATATACTACTTATATTTTAACAGTATTCAAAATATACGACTTATATTTTAACAGTATTCAAAATATACGACTTATATTTTAACAGTATTCAAAATATACGACTTATATTTTAACAGTATTCAAAATATACGACTTATATTTTAACAGTATTCAAAATATACGACTTATATTTTAACAGTATTCAAAATATACGACTTATATTTTAACAGTATTCAAAATATACGACTTATATTTTAACAGTATTCAAAATATACGACTTATATTTTAACAGTATTCAAAATATACGACTTATATTTTAACAGTATTCAAAATATACGACTTATATTTTAACAGTATTCAAAATATACGACTTATATTTTAACAGTATTCAAAATATACGACTTATATTTTAACAGTATTCAAAATATACGACTTATATTTTAACAGTATTCAAAATATACGACTTATATTTTAACAGTATTCAAAATATACGACTTATATTTTAACAGTATTCAAAATATACGACTTATATTTTAACAGTATTCAAAATATACGACTTATATTTTAATAGTATTCAAAATATACGACTTATATTTTAATAGTATTCAAAATATACGACTTATATTTTAATAGTATTCAAAATATAACATTTATATTTTAATAGTATTCAAAATATAACATTTATATTTTAATAGTATTCAAAATATAACATTTATATTTTAATAGTATTCAAAATATAACATTTATATTTTAATAGTATTCAAAATATAATAGTTATATTTTAATATTCAAAATATAATAGTTATATTTTAATATTCAAAATATAATAGTTATATTTTAATATTCAAAATATAATAGTTATATTTTAATAATATTCAAAATATAATAGTTATATTTTAATAATATTCAAAATATAATAGTTATATTTTAATAATATTCAAAATATATTTATTTAAATTTATTTATTTAAAAATTATTTATTTAAAAATATTTAAAATGTCCATTTATTAAATGGATAATATTCAGCATTAAGTGGGATAAACATATTTGCTGCTCAACTAGACATACTTTGGTATTAACCACTGAGATAATATTTATTAAGCAACTCAGGGTAGCTATGCAATATAACCTGCCATGGAGGGGGCCCTACCTAAGAGGAATGAAAGAATTGCTGGCAAAAAAAACACCTGACTAAAATGCAGCTACAGATGATCAACACAGATGAGATAAAGGATCTCCCCTCTCTACAAGTTACTTAATTCGATCCAACAATCTTAATTTATCTAGCATAAATGTTCCACTGCCTTTAATGGTAAAAAAGAAAAAATGTTAAAATAGCTTACATCTTGAAATGAATAGATAGAATCTACTTTTATTCTGTGCAAGTCTTGACTTAGCTGAGCTGTTTAAAACAGCTTTAAGCCCATTATCTCATTTTCCTAATATCTCACCAAACTTGATTTTCAGTGTATAAATAGATGAATCTGTCCTTTTCTGTCTGAGATAGCCCAGTGCATAGTTGAGAAATCTCCTTGGATTTATAAGGTATGTATGTTGAGCAACAACCAAACTCAAACAATAAAACTAAAATGTATTACAACAGAGAGAGGACGAGAAAAGCATTAAATTTCATCAATTCTTGTTTTACCTGATTTTGTGGTTGGTCCTTTAGCTGAATATTTCTGCCAAAATGCGATCTAAAAAAAAGGTAAAATTCCCAACTTTATTCAATATCTTCATTATCATATTTCATTTGGTCCTAATGACCTAGACTAGGGGTAGTAAACTCTTGGTATGCACCATAGGTAGGAGACCAGTTCATTCAAGCTGGAGTGTGTGACTCACTCTAATTAAAGCACTACCACCCACGACTGCCTCTGCCATCTCTCTAATTGTCAAGGGATTACTGCCAGTCCCAGATCTTTACTACTGTGCCTGCTATTTTCCCTTCACCTGTCTGGAGCCCCCACTAAGGCATTGGGGGAAATTATTGCATTAGAGAGTAGGTGAAAGTACCAAAGGTAGAAGTTGAGGCTGTGGACCCACTATCATGATTGAACAGGAGACTGAAGTTTTCTATGGGAGGTAAGCCCTCAGTTTGTCTCAGGAGATTTTTTTTTTTTTTCCAGACAGGATTGCTCTGTTGCCCAAGCTGGAGTGCAGTGGTGTGATCATGGCTTACTGCAGCCTTGACCTTCCAGGCTCAAACGATCCTCCCACCTCAGCCTCCTGAGTAGCTGGAACTACAGGCACATGCCACCACGCCCAGGTAATTTTTTCTTTTTTGTAGAGATGGAGTTTCATCATGAAGCCCAGGCTGGTCTTGAACTCCTGGGCTCAAGTAATCCTCCCACCTCTGCCCCGCAAAGTGCTGGGATTATAAGCATGAGCCACTGTGCCCTTCTGGGAGATCTTATTGAAAGGTATTTATTGATTTGGGAAGACATTGTTGAGACAATTTTAAGTTCAGTGCTACTTGAGAGAATAGAAATGAATTTTAAGGAACTATGATAAAATTATAAAAGGTTTGTGAAAAACAGAATAAAATTCCAACAGGCACAACTACACAGTATATGCTTCGTTTTCCTTCTTAATAGAAACAGCAAATACTTGTAGGGAAGGATACCTGGGGAGGTTCTTATTGACCAAAAAGTAAAATAAGACTCTTAAGAAAGGGAAAAAGGAGCTAAAGTTATGAAATCTACAAAAGTAAAGAATTTAGGACCAGGCGCGGTGGCTCATGCCTGTAATCCTAGCACTTTGTTAGGCTGATGGAGACGGATTGCCTGAGCTCAGGTGTTTGAGACCGGCCTGGGCAACATGGTGAAACCCTGTCTCTACTAAAATACAAAAAATTAGCCAGGCATGATGGCATGTGCCTGTAGTCCCAGCTGCTTGGGAGGCTGAGGCAGGAGAATGGCTTGAACCCGGGAGGTGGAGGTTGCCGTGAGCCGAGATTGCTCCACTGCACTCCAGCCTGGGCGACAGAGCGAGACTCCGTCTCCAAATCATCATCATCATCATCATCATCTCAGTTACTTAACATTTTTCAAGACTATGCCAGATTATCACAGGCACAATGCCATCTGTTTTGTACCTTATCAAGATTAACAGAATTTAGTTATATTCTAAGAAAGAACTTTTAAAAATGTTTCCCTCAAATTACACTGGTAGACCAAATAATATACTTCCGAAGACAAGGGCTATATATTTTGTATCCTCAGGTTCAAGGAGAATACCTGGCACATAGCAGACTTCCAGTAAATACTTGAAATACAAATATGGGTCATCGAAAAAGGTAAGGTCACCGATAGGACAAATTACTCAGTCATAAATATTGAAGCCTGAGTTAGAGCACTAACCACAAAATCTTGGAGTTAAATTCACAATGCACCATGATTACTTTTAAATATAATAAACAAAATCACAACAGTCAATAATTTACTAACTACTATGAAACCAGTTAATTAGGTGTAAAGCCAAGTCTAAATAGGTTAATTACCATTTTAAGGAAGTAGAAAGAGATAACAGGTACATAATCCTGATTTTGTTTAAGGCATAAAATCTCTAATAACTGAAAGTGCCACTTCCTTAAGTACAATTTAAAGTTTCCAGCTAATTAACATAATCAACCACATTACCGTTTTATCTTCATCCACAAAAATCTCTCTGGCTTCCTCATAATTGCAAAGTTCTTCATTGCACTCTCTTTCTAGGTTGCCGGGAGTGAAGAGCTCCAGATCAAATCTATTATACAGAAGGCGTCTATGTATGAAAAAGTTTGCTTCTTCTTTTGATGTAAACACTAATAAAGTAATGAAAAAGACTTAAACATTGATCAAAAATAGTCAAAAAATTCCTGTTTTAATTGTGGAAAAAAGTGAATAGTTCTCTTGATGTGGCTAAATTATACCAAACTTTTTTGTAAAGCTTTAAAATCTAACCCCCCAAAAAAGAAAGAAAAATCATCTGTGAAGATAATTTCTGATAAATGTGAAATACAAAGTTAGCATAATTCCACTGGAGTTGATTATGTCCAAAATTAACAGTATAAGTAAAAATTATTTAAATATCTCTTTTCCCTCTAGATAATTATTTTTCCAATAATTGACAGGTCTATTTCTAAAGAATTGGTTCCCTGTTATTTTGACTGAGAAAAATTAGTGGGGCATCATAGACAACATATTGAACTGAGAGAAGACAGATGTTTGGTTCTGATTTAGCTTAAGTTATCAGGTGTGTACTCTGAGATAAGTCACTTATATTCTTTGGGCTGCCATTTCCTAATTTATAAAATTGGGGATTAAATAATCACTAAGATCTCTTTAAGTTATTAATTATTATTATTATTATTATTGAGAGGGGGCCTCACTCTGTCACCGAGGCTGGAGTGCAATGGCACAGTCTCAGCTCACTGCAATCTCCGCCTCCCGGGTTCAAGCGATTCTCTTGCCTCAGCCTCCCAAGTAGCTGGGACTACAGGCACGTGCCACCACGCCCAGCTAATTTTTGTGTTTTTAGTAGATACGAGGTTTCACTATTTTGGCCAGGCTGGTCTTGAACTCCTGACCTCATGATCCACCCACCTCAGCCTCCCAAAGTGCTGGGATTACAGGCGTGAGCCACCGTGCCTGGCCAAGTTCTTAAATTACAAATTAATACTTTTATATTAAAATTGCTGTATTCAAGTTTATGCTAAAACTTATAAAATTCTAAACTTCTAAATTAATAAAACTATAAGCTAATTATAAGATTTAACTAAAGACATTTAGTCCTTTCCAAAGTAGTAGCTCCCTCTACGGTACACCCCAAATACGTGTCTATAATGTTTTATAAGGTTCCCTTTACATTTGACGGGAAGGTAAATGGTAAACACTACAGGTTAAGAACAGGCTGACACAAAACCGAAGCATCCAACCATGGTAGTATTTTCAAAACCCACAAACTTTAAACTTGTTCTGGTGTCACACAAACAAAGCTTAAGAGATTTTGCTTCAGATCATATTACTGAGACTGGAATTCAGAAACTGAGAACTACATCACAATGCTTAAAAGAATTTAAAAGTGTGGATACTTTTCACTGCTCACCATTTCTAAGGAAAGAATGTATTAAAGTAGGCAATTGAAAGACTGTTCATGAGAGATCATGGTCTGGAAAACTCATACTGATTTCTGAGTGACCTCAAGTTGTACGTTTATTTTTGGCCCTTTGAGAACAGTCACATTTTGTCCAAGATATTTTTTCCACAAATGAATTATCTTTCCAAACAGGTCTGAATGTTCTAGAACTATTTTGTCTAATATGGTAGCCATTAGCCACAGATGGCTATTGAGCACTTGAAATGTAGCTTGTGGCTGGGAGTGGTGGCTCATGCCTGTAATCCCAGCAGGCTGAGGCAGGTGGATCGCTTGAGCCCAGGAGTTGGAGACCAGCTTGGGCAACAAGATGAAACCCCGTCTCTACAAAAAATACAAAAAATTAGCCTGGTGTGGTGGTGCACACCTATAGTTCCAGCTACTCGGGAGGCTGAGGTGGGAGGATCACTTGAGGCCAGGAGGCAGAGGTTGCAGTGAGGGGAGATCATGCCACTGCCCTCCAGCTTGGGTGACAGAGCAAGATCCTATCTCTAAATAAATAAATAAATAAGAAATGTGGCTTGTCTGAATTGAAATTAGCTGTAAGTGTAAAATACACACAAGGATTTCAAAGACTTGCTGTTAAAAAAAAAAGAATGTGAAATGTCTCCATAATGTTTTATATTACTTATATTTTAAAATGGTGATATTTCAGACACAAGATTAAATTAAATACATTCTTAAAATTAATTTCACCTATTATTTTTTAGTTTTAAAATGTGGCTATTGGAAAAATTTAAATTATGTATGTAGTTCACATTATATTTTGGGGGAGCAGCAATATTCTACAGTGTCCATTTCTATGTTATAAATAACAGATAGGGGCTATTCGAACCAAGCAGGAAGCTACAGTGGGATAATTGGTGATAGTTGTTTTAAAAAGTATTCTAAAAGGTAGATAGAGGGGCTAGTGTGATGAAATATTTCTATTATGTTTCCTCCTTTGTCTTCTTGTAGATGTTATATTACCACCAAATGGAAATAGAATGAAAAATTTTCCAAGCCTCCATCACCCCTCACTGGGATTCCTACAATGGTCTTCCAAGGGTCTCCTTGCTGCTCTACCATCTGTTTTTAACATAACAGCCAAAGAGGGCCCTTTAAAAGACAAGATCGACTTTGTTCCTACTTTGCTTTTTAAAAACCTTCTAACAGCAATTCTACCCCCTGCAGAGTAAAAGCCAAAGTCATTATAATGGCTTACAAGGCCCTTCTCCGTCTGGTCCCCAAGCCCTTACCCCTCTAACCTCATCTCCTACCACTATCCCTCACGTATTCTGTTGTAGCTATGCTGGCTTCCAACACACCTGGTTCTCTCTGGCCTTTGTACTTACTGTTTCTTTTGAACAGAACTTTCTTCTTTCAGTTTGCTCTCTCACATCCTTCAGGATTTTGTTCAATGCTACCTTGAACCCCCATCCCTACCCACCCACTCCTGGCACTCCCTGTCCACACTCTGCCTTTCTCCATAGTACTCATCACCATCTGGTTTTCTACATGCCTTACTTAGTTGTTACCACTCTGTTCTCCTCACTAGAAGAAAACCTCCATTAAAGCAAGGATGTTGGTTCTTGGCCCATAAGAGGTGCTCAAAAAATTACTGACTGAATGAACAAACTCAACTTTGCTATAGTGGGAGGAAACTCTTGGACCTAAAGTCTACCAGTTGAAGCAATTCATAGGTATAGTCTGGTGTTTCTCAGCTTGGTATAGGTTTAAGGTATCAAACTATTGATTAAGCAACCCATAGCCTGCCTCACTTAGCTATACTTACTGCATGAAATCTAAGTTCAGAATGGAGAATTAGGTATCTGCCTCTGTATACTTCTCAAATATGTCCAGATCCTTACATTTTATTGGCTAAAAAGAGCAGTGCCAAATTTCTCATGACAGTCTTCTGTTCCAGTAGGTTGAGTTATTAAAAATACACCCCCATGGAACTCAAAAGCTACTTTGGAAGAGGAAACAAAAAAAGGGAGAGCCACAAACATTTTTATTTTTCCTGAAATAATATTTATGCCAATATCATAAATATGATATTTATGATTAATCATGCTATTATGATTAACACTGTATTAAATCTGCCTTCCAGGGGCTGCTGTTTGCCACTTCCCTGAGTGTGCAATTTCTGATTCTGTCACTGACTGACTTTTGGTGCCAGATCAAATTTTTCCCTGCATCCCTTATGATCTCAGGAGAAATACTGTCTTTTGTTACTGGATTCTAAGTAACCCTGAACTTGTTTTTAATTGAAAGGAAGCAAACTTCCCTGCCCTTGAAACACCCTTGGCTTTCAGCAGGAGCTCCTATTTTCCCCTTGACCATGGCTGGAGGATGCAATGGCCTTGGCTCTGCTTCCTTAGATTCTCTACCCTTCTCTATTTTTCCTGTCTTACACTATCCTAAGAGGCTGTCCATGCATTTCACTGCTATAAATTCACCAACCCAGATATTCCATTCTCCTCCTCACTTCTATCTCCTCGTGTTTTCTGAATAGCTCTTTTTCAGTCATTTCAACTCCACCGTCATGCTTTATCAGACTTTAGGGCCAGGCATGGTAGCTCACGCCTGTAATCCCAGCCCTTTGAGAGGCCGAGGTGGGCGGATCACCTGAGGTCAGGAGTTCAAGACCAGCCTGGCTAACATGGTGAAACCCCGTCTCTACTAAAAATACAAAATAAATTAGCTGGGACAGTGGTGCGCACCTGTAATCCCAGCTACTCAGGAGGCCGAAGCAGGAGAATTGCTTGAACCCAGGAGGTGGAGGTTGCAGTGAGCCATGATCACGCCACTGCACTCCAGCCTGGGAGACAGAGTAAGACTCTGGGAAAAAAAAAAAAGAATTTCACCAAAGGTCTTTTATTTCCAGTTGCTTTTCATATCTCCATTTATTATAGCCCATTTGCAGATGGAAGGCATTGGCTTCTCTGCCATACAACTCTCTTGAGGCAGAGTTACTGCTACTCACTCTTTCCTCTGCTCTCAGTTCTCTGTTCTGGCTTCTGTTATACAGTTGATGGAGATTGTCTGTTTAACAAACACCCTGCCTCCCGCACCAGATGAAGATGTCCTCCAGGGCAGAGATTGCAGTCTTCCATTTCTATGTCTCCACCACACAGCATGGGGCCTGGCACTTAGCATGTGTTCATCAAGTGGTGACTGACTGAACAAGTTGTCTTTTCAAATGTGTCGGATCCCTCATTCACATTCCCATAGACATCTCCAGCCCTCCACTGGAGTATGATCTCTAAATTCCTTCCATAGCTTGTGGTGTCCTTGAGACTGTCTTTTATTTATTTATTTATTTATTTATTTTTATTTTTATTTTTTGAGATAGAGTCTCACTCTGTCGCCCAGGCTGGAGTGCAGTGGCACGATCTCAGCTCACTGCAGCCTCCACCTCCCGGGTATCTGGGATTATACCCGCGTGCCACCAAGCCAGGCTAATTTTTGTATATTTAGTAGAGATGGGGTTTCACCATGTTGGCCCGGCTGGTCTCAAACTCCTGACCACAGGTGATCCACCCGCCTCGGCCTCCCAAAGTGCCAGGATTACAGGTGTGAGCCACTGTGCCGGCGAGAGTGTCTCTTACACCCGTGTCATGTGAATGAATGATTGCACTCACAATCATTTTAGGGAAGAGCATCTGATTATGGAACCTTATAAGTGCAACCTTCTAAGTGGACTTACATATACGGTGCAGCTTGAGAGGGACTAAAAAGGATCCTCTTCCAAAATCTCTCCCTATCCCTCTAGCTAGCCTATCCAGTTGCTAGAATTCTGTCATCAGAGTTTCATGCCTTTGGGTTAATGGATTGTTCTATCTCAACACACACACAGCTGTATTAATCATTAATAAAGTCAGTTAGGAGTACTAGTGTAACAGATCCTTCCCAAATGAAAATGAGCTGAGAATCGGATCTGATGAGAAGGGATAAGAGGCAGGAATGTGTGGAGACGTGGATCCAGAGTACTGACACTGAGTGGGGAAGCACCATGAATAGTCAGGGAGAAGGATGCTGAGAGCCAGAGGCTTTTTTTTTCTTCTGGTTTTACTAGGTTAGGCTTTTAAAATATAGGCAGGAAACAAACTGTTAATGATCTGAAACCTAAAAACTGTGGACTTCTAGGTTAGCAAGCCCAAACCTAATCTTTTCTCAACTAGCTGCTTTTATCTAGACAGCTAGACCATCTGAAGTCAAAAAGGACCTCAGAGATCATTTTACGCCCCACCCCCATCACTTTTACAGATGAAGACATTCAAGCCAAACGGGATTAAGTTATCTCGCCCAGGGTCTCACAAGTCCAGACTAGATCCTGGACTCCCGGTTCGCCTTTCCAGGAAGAACAAGTAATTATGCTTATTATAATCGCCACACAGCTTCATCTAGAGAAATGTCACTCACTGATTTTTCAGAAGCTGAAATAGGTTTTCCATTCAATTAACCACAAACTAAGTCTTACATATATACTTATTAAAGGAGACTCACAGAAATCAAGTTCTATAAATTGCAGTTAAAGAACATAAAAAAACACAACCTTGCCAAATATACCACAAATTAAACTAAAGGATATTTTAGTGTTTCTATGATTGCTGGGGGTATGTAATTTCAAATACTGCACTTTCTCACTGAGATCTGTGCTATGGGGCTCTGGGTTCCAGGGACGTTTTCGTGCTTACCTTCTTCTCCCGCATGCTTAGAAGCCTTTGGACCTCTTGTGCAATGAGGAAACCCCAGGGTAACTGTGGGCAGTTGGCTGAGTAGAAGCAGAAGCGTAAACATAGTCTGGCAACTGTCAAACAAACTAAAACAAACAAAAAACATATTTTAGAAAAAGGCCCCTAGCTCAGCACTTTGAGTTTCTGTCGAACTGAATCACCAACCTGTTTTACTCAAAGCCTAGGCGCAAGAGCTCCCCGCGCGCGGTTTCGGTCGCCGGGACCCGACGCGCGCCCAAAAAGCAGCCCCTGAGAGCGCCTGGGACAAACGCCGTGCTCAGGGACCCTGCCGAGGGCTGATCGGGCACCTGTCGCTGTGGGCAACCCTCGACTATGTGTTCGAATCCAACCCAGTCCGCCGAGGTGGCCCTTTCCCGGTAAGCCCCTCCCCGCCGAGGTCCTGCCGCCAGGCCTCGTACCTGTGTCCCCCCGCACATGTTCCAGCAGCCCCCGGGCCAGAGGCTCTTCTTGGGGCGGTTCCTTCGGCCGCCAGGCCCTCGGTCTCCGGCGCCCTCAAATCTCGGCGACGCTCCGGGCCTCGCTCTCCGCAGGGTCTGGGTGGCCCCCGCGCGCAAACCCGGGAAGCGCCTGGGGTCCGCACAGGGGCTCCCGGGGAACACGCCCGGCGCGAGGTCCTGCCTCGGTCGGGGGAGGCGGCCGACGGAGGAAGGGAGGAGGCGGCTACCTGGGGACACCTGGCCGCGCCCCACCTCCTGGGGGCCGGGCCTACCTGCGGCGAGCGGGCGGGCAGTGGGCCGGCGTCTCCCCGGAGCTCGCGCTGCGCTCTCAGCCGCCCCAGCTTCTGCCCCATCCCCGGGCGGGCCAGCCGCCTGCCGCCAGTTCTGGCCCCGCCTTGGCGGCGCGGATGGCTGCTTTTCGATTTGTGTCTGCACTCGGCGTTCTCAATGCCTCTAATTCAGGGAGCATTTCGGTTCTCAGTCTTAAGCACAGCGCTCTCGGCGCGTCCAGGGCTTTTCGCTTTGGGTCCCACTGGGCCAGGAGTCCTGTGGTTACAGGTCAACTGTTCTCAAAGGCGTGGTCCGGGGACGAGGACAAGATATACATCAGACAAAATACCCTTTATTCGTGATAAGAAATGGAAATGGCCTTACAAGTAATTGATTACATTGGTTCTCCAATGGTGGCCTGCCGGGTCTGGGATGTCTCCAAGATCTTTTCCAGGGGTCTCTGAGGGCAAAACTATTTCCATTATAGTAACAATACACGATTTGCCATTTTCACTTTCATTCTCTCAAGAGTGTACAGTGGAAATTTCCAGGGGCTATTTGACGTGTAATAACGTCATCACTCTGTCTCCTAACAGAATACCTGAGTGAGCGTGCTTGTATTTTCTAGTATTTTCCATAGTAGTATGTTTAAAGTATCAGTATGTACATTTTATAGAGATTTATGTAGATTCATAGAGATTAATAAAATTTGTTCTCATACTTCTGAACTTAATTTTTTTCTTTTCTTTTTTCTTTTTCAGAGTAGGGGGTCTCACTTTGTTGCCCAGGCTGGCTCCTTGAGCTCCTGGGCTCAAGAGATCCTCCTGTCTCATCCTCCGGAGTAGCTGGGACTACAGGTGTCCACCAACTCTCTTGGCTACTGCTTTTGTACTTTGATTAGTTCTATTTGTTCATATCTACTAGGATAACTATAATCTCATTTTTCTCAAATAATTATCTTGAAATCTTGATCTTTTCCTTGAGTCTATGCATAAACATAACAAAAAGTAAGCTTTGTTGTCTTGATTTCAAATAATATTTTAAAAATTTCTCAGTTTTAATGTTAGATAATAAATATCATTAGGTGCAATTCACATAAGTGAAAGCTCTTTGGGGTCCTTGATAAAGTAAAAGAGTGTAAAAAGGTCTTGATTAAAGACTTCAAGAACTGCTGCATCAAGTAATGAAGGCAGCAGGTGGACAGAGGACCTATGCCAGGTGATGGTCACATCCTTCTTTATCCAAAGAACGTGCTTAACAGTTCTTTGAAACACTATTTATGCTTTGGTCAAAGTGGCCTGGCACTTGCTGGGGGCCAAGGGAAACATTTTTTCCCCCTTCATTTGTTTTTTTTTTTTCCTTGAGACAGAGTCTTGCTCTGTCACCCAAGCTGGAGTACAGTGGCACAATCTTGGCTCACTGTAACCTTCGCCTCCTGGGTTCAAGCGATTCTCCTGCCTCAGCCTTCAGAGTAGCTGGGCTTACAGGCATCCACCACCATGCCCGGTTAATTTTTTGTGCATTTAGGAGAGAGGGGGTTTCACCATGTTGGCCAGGCTGTTCTCAAACTCCTGACCTCAGGTGATCTGCCCACCTCGGCCTCCCAAAGTGCCGGGATTACAGGCATGAGCCACTGTGCCCGGCCTCAAATTTTTGACTAATTCAATTTTTACCAAATTCTGTTTTTCTCCTCCCAAAGGATATTGTCTATTTTATTATTATTATTGATAATCAACTGAATTATTCCCAAGTTTTCTGCAGAAATTTTGTTTTCATTGATTCCTTCAGTGAAAGGGAAAGGAAAGGCAGTACTTTTCCTTTCCCTTCTTCCAATCCCTTCCTCTTCACTTTCCATTTGTCTACCTCGTGGTCTAAACTATTTCTATGATGGATTCTTCTCTCTCTCTTATTCAAGCAATTGGGATCAGACTATGAAGAGGCCAGACATGGTTTATTGTGGTTGAACACAAGAATAGGAAACATTTTCACTAGAACACTGATTTTCCTGTTTATTCATTGAGTCAACCTACAGCACTGAGACCTCCTGGTGGGGAGACGGACACCACAGCATCTGTTGTGGAGGAGAACTTAATCTGGCTGAAACCTATATCTGAGAATGTGGGCTTGTAAAGTTCTTATCAAGTGCAATAACTGACTTATTCATTTTTGCATTCTCCACAGTACCCAGGGGAGTGCTTTCTACATTGTTCTTGCTGAATACATTTTCATGGAGTGGAAGCAATTTATTTTCAGGTAGGAAAAGTGCTTCATTTCCCACTACTTTGGGGAGAGGCCAATGGTCAAATGCCTCATGCTATGGAATCAGCAGTTGTGAACTTTGATGACATTCCTTGGTAAAATGAGTCTGCCCACATATCTGGATATTTGGACCAAAACAAATAAGGCCCTGTGCTTACATCAAATATCAGAGTTTATAGACAGAGAGGGAGGCAGACAGAGAAATGAAAGTCTGTTTCTCAGTAGTGAATTACATCCCTGTGTGTTTCCCTGTAACACTGAGTCCTAGAGAATGTTACAGCATTTGGCAGCATGCACACAAACTTCAGTCACTATGGAGCTGCAAGATATTTTGAGGTTAGATGGCAAAGAGAGAAATGAGAAAGCCAGTAACAACAGTGCCCAAGATAGCTGATTTCTTCTATTATTTCCTTGCTGTATTAATTTTATTTTGTGCCATCTGCTATTTAAAGTTATAATATTGTTGGTCGGGCCCGGTGGCTCACACCTGTAACCTCAGCACTTTGGGAGGCCTAGGCGGTCAGATCATGAGGTCAGGAGTTTGAGACCAGCCTGGCCAACATAGTGAAACCCTGTCACTACTAAAAATACAAAAAAAATTAGCCAGGCATGGTGGCAGGCACCTGTAAGTCCAGCTACTCGGGAGGCTGAGGCAGGAGAATCGCTTGAACCCAGGAGGCAGAGGTTGCAGTGGGCCGAGATCACGCCATTGCCCTCCAGCCTGGGCAACAAGAGTGAAACTCCATCTCAATAATAATAATAATAATAATAATAATAATAATAATAATGTTATAATATTCTTATGCCTTTCTTCTAAAGCATTTTAAGTGTTCTCACAGATAGTATTTTTCTTATTCTGGCTATCTGTGGAGTTGGGCTAGATATTATAATTCAAATTTTACAAAGAGGGATACTGAAGCATGAAGTAAATGAATAATCATCGGCCAAGTAGTAGCCTGGTTCTTGACTCTGGGGTTTTTTTTTTTTTTTTTTTGAGTTATTATCAAGCAGTAAAGGGCAATAGGTAAAGAATTATTTAGTTTCAGAGGAAATAAGAAAAAAAATTGGAGCAATGAGATTAATGGACTTGGATTAATGTGATAATGCATCTCTGAATTTGAGCACATACCCACCCACTTACCTGTGTGAATTCAAGAATGAAATGAAAACTCACTTTACTGTGTGGGCATGAGGATGGACTCAAGGACTGTGACAGGAGATGTTAAGGTTGCAGCCATGAAGCTCTGTAAGTAAAGTCACATCCACATCCTTAAAGGCACATCGATGACTATCACTAGCCTCTTCAAGAGATGCAACTTTATTAAACTTGCTGTTGCTGTGACATTTTAGCCTTGACATTTCAACATCAATTGTTTGCTGTTTTAGTTTATCTCAGTATAGTCAGCAAGTGAGAAATGAAAGACTCCTACTTTCCAGGTTGATTATATATCTACATGCAGGTATTTTCAGATTCAACAAATCAGTAAAGGGGTTAAGAATTTTATTTTAAACATCTGCTTAAAGCCCTTTAAGGACACTTTTGAACAGAACTTTAATTCTACCATTTAAGAAAAATGGTTGTTAATAACAAAAAAATTAAATAAAAGAACAGTGTGAGGGGTCATCTGATTTCATGTCACACTGTGAGTAGTAATAAGGCCTACGTGTCACGCTTAAAACATATTAATCTTTATAGCTCTTAGAGTGCACCGGAGCTGCCCCCAGGGACCTATGACAGGGACTTGTGTCATGGCTGGCCACAGAACTGTCACTCTGTGTACTGATGTTGGCATTTTTACACCTATTATACACTTATCGGCCTTATTTTCTCATCATAGTCTTACTTTCTGATTGCCACACAATTTTTGGCCTTTTTTTGGTAAACTCATATTCAGGTAATCATGATATTCTAAGCAAAGATTATTTGGCATCAATTGAAAAACTATACTTTCCAAACACATGTGAAAAAGTTTAAACAAATTAGGCATTTCTATCTATGCAATTGACAGTGTTTAAGAATCGTTTGTTAATTCTGCATCAGAAGCCAAGCGAGGCGGCTCACACCTGTAATCCCAGCACTTTGGGAGGCCGAGGCAGGTGAATCACCTGAGGTTAGGAGTTCGAGACCAGCCTGACCAACATGGAGAAACCCCATCTCTACTAAAAATACAAAATTAGCCAGGCGTGGTGGTGCATGTCTGTAATCCTAGCTACTTGGGAGACTGAGGTAGCAGAATCGCTTGAACCCAGAAGGTGGATGTTGCGATGAGCCGAGATGGCACCATTGCACTCCAGCCTGGGCAACAAGAACAAAACTCCATCTAAAAAAAAAAAAAAAAACTGCATCAGAGAAAGACGATAATGAAGTGTTAATGTTGTTGGTACTGAAAGACACACATTACATGGAAGTTCTATTGGGAAATATACCAACCAGGATCTGTTTATCCTCCTTTGGTGGATTCTCCTTTGTTATTTTATGTACCGCCCTGGCTTGACACTCTTGAATGAAGTGTAAACTGAGAGTTTTGTTTTGTTTTGCTTTTCTGGAGACAGGGTCTCACTCTATCACCCAGGCTGGAGTGTAGTGGCAGTTTCACGGCTCACTGCAGCCTCAACCTCCTGGGCTCCAACGATCCTCCTGCCTCAGCCTTCAGAGTAGCTGGGACCTCAGGCACGTGCCATCGTGCCTGGCTAATTTTTGTATTGTTTGTAGAGACAGGGGTTTTGCCATGTTGCTCAGGCTGGTCTGGAATTCCTGGGTTCAAGGGATCTTCCTGCCTTGACCTCCCAAAGTGCTGGGATTACAGGCATGAGCCACAGCGCCAGGCTTAACTGAGTTTTGAAGTATAAAATATGGATTTTAAAGCGTGGTTTCTTTTACTGATGCTTACTAATGGCTTTAGTAAAGTTTACGGATGTTCCTTACCCACCCTGGACATTTCAATCCTGACAGTCCCTTGAGAGCCAAGGAGCAACATTTACCCAGTATTTTTGCTGCTTAGTACCTCACCTGGCTGGCATGTAGCAGGACTTCGTGATTTTTAAGTGAATAAAACAATAAATAAGTTCTAGTCCTAAGTCTGCTTCTGCTTAGCTAGATAACTTTGAACAAGTCACTTCTCTGAATTCTCTCTGTCTCTTCTGAGACATTGTGAGTTTGGTCTACATGAACTCTAAGATTCCTTCCTATTCTAAAATTCTATTTAAGTAATTTTCTAATTATTCTTTCTCATTCTGGATAGTCTTGAATTACTTGCTTTTATATAATTTGTATATAAAAGGCCATCAATCATATACAAATAAAAATTTTAGAATTTATCTGTAAACACAAATTATATATTTTATAAGTTTTTCACCCATAATTATATGAAACGGGAAGTTGATGGGAAATCTCTATGTGACAAAAGAGATATGAAAACATTTTTAGGGGCTGGGCGTGGTGGCTCACACCTGTAATCCTAACACTTTAGGAATCTGAAGCAGGCAGATCACTCGAGGTCAGGAATTCGAGACCAGCCTGGCTAACATGGTGAAACCCCATCTCCACTAAAAGTACAAAAATTAACTGGGCATAGTAATGCATGCCTGTAATCCCAGCTACTCTGGAGGCTGAGGCAGGAGAATAACGTCAACCTGGGAGATAGAGGTTGCAGTGAGCCAAGATTGCACCACTGCACTCTAGTCTGGGCAACAGAACAAGACTCTGTCTCAAAACAAAACAAAACAAAAACAAACAAACAAAAAAACATTTTCAGGGAGGCCGAGGTGGGAGGATCGCTTGGGCCCAGGAGATCAGGGCTGCACTGAGTTATGATTGCACCACTGCACTCCAGCTTGGGCGACAGAGCAACATCCTGTTTAAAAAAAAAAATTTTTTTTTTTTAGATTTACCTTCGTTGGCCTCTGTACTGTGATAATTCGATTTGATTCCTGTGTTATCAGGTGATATTATTGCAGAATTTTTCTGTTATCAGAACTTCTACTTTATTTTTTTCCAATTTTGCTGTTTTTCTTGGGTTTGTACTGAATTTGTATATCTTTCCTGTAGTATATCTACTATTATTTCCCTGTTTTAGCTCTGCCACTGCCTCAAATTTTATTTTCTCTTTATCTTCAGAATTTATTTATTTATTTATTTTTGAGGCAGAGTCTCGCTCTGTTGCCAAGGCTGGAGTGCAATGGCACGATCTTGGCTCACTGCAACCTCCACCTCCTGGGTTCAAGCGATTCTCCTGCCTTAGCCCCCTGAGTAGCTGGGATTACAGATGCCCACCACCATGCCCAGCTAATTTTTGTATTTTTAGTAGAGACGGGGTTTCGCCATGTTAGTCAGGCTGGTCTCAAATTCCTGACCTCAGGTGATCCACCCGCCTTGGCCTCCCAAAGTGCTGGGATTACAGACATGAGCCACCATGCCCAGCCAATCTTCAATATTTTAAGATTTAGAATTTTAAAATATTGGGAATATTGATCTGTCTTTCATCCTTTTTTCTTTTTCTTTTTCTTTCTTTTCTTTTTATTTTTTTAGAGATGAGGTTTCACCATGTTGGACAGGCTGGCCTCAAACTCGTGGCTTCAAGTGATCCTCCCACCTCGGCCTCCCAAAGTGCTGGGATTACAGACATGAGCCACCATGCCTGGCCCTGTTTTTCATCTTTAAAGAGAACAATGTCTTTTCTTTATTTTGAGGCATGTATTGAATCTACTATGAGGTTGTTTAGATAGATACAATAAATACTGAATGAATTAAATTAATTCTTAAGATGGTACCAATTTTTATCGTTATATGCTTTTCTTATTTTCTTCTATTTTTGTTTGTAGGTTCCCTTTTTCCTGTTTCACAATTTTACATTTCTTTCTCTTTTCCTTCCCTCTTATTACTTCTAAGTCGCTACTTCAAAAATTTTTTATGATTCTCAACGCTTTCTTGTTTTCTTTCACTAAGAAGTTTCTGTAATTTTCTTAGGTTTAGTAATATGAAATTGCCACTTATGTAAATAAAAAAACAGCCAAATATCAGCAATTTCATATGGTTCAACATAATTGCTTTCCTCAGGACCTGGCAGATGCTAAATTAATACTTACCGAATGAATTAGTAAATAATCCTCCTTTTCATCATTTTTGGTCAAACTATTCCAGGACATTTATATTGCAGAGCCCAAGGGCCTAGATAGCATTAAGCAAAAGGCTCCTTACCAACTGTGGACTCAGAAGTCTTTAGTCATAAATGATCTTCCCAAATGTGCTGATTACCTGATTCTGTTAGTCCATGTCATCAACATGCTACAGATAAACCTGAGGGTACTCTTGTGAGCAAGCATGTAGTTACCTACATCAATGTTATTCTGTATGTATTTGCATGAATGTTAGTAAACATCAATTTATGGAGTATGCATCTTTTTGTGAGCATTTCTGTACACAGTTAACATCTCAACAAGCTGAACTATGGTAAAAGAGAAAAGAAAGTTTATTCAGACATTGTGGAAATTGAAAGGAAGGTTAAGTTTCTTAAAATACATTCCCATTTCAATCTCATTAGCAGTAAAATGATGTATGTGTTATTCCCAAACCATTTACCTCTGGTATTCCCCTCCCTTCAATGGGCCTTTGAGAATTTATGCACAGTGAAGTAACAGCTGAGCCCTGAAGAAGAGATGTATTAATTAAGGAAACATTGCAGGTTTCCTGAGTTGCTGATGACTGCTGTTGCCGATCCTGTCCATGGAGATTTTTAGTTCAAAATGTTCTTAATATTTTAACATGTTAACTAGCCCATCATTTCTAACAATCAAATAAGATCCTTGTTTAATGCATTGACAAACAGGTGCAGAAATTTTACTAGCTTGCACAAGGAAATTTAGTAAGTGAATCAGGAGGAGCATTGCAACTGGGGTTTCTGGTTTCTGTCCAGTAGGATTTCCACTTTACCCCCTTAGCATTTGAATTTACTTAATCATTCAGTAATTGCACTTATGATTCATACCCTATGACTTATGAAGAGATTCTTTTGTTCTCTTTCAGTCATGAAAAGGTGAAATTCAAGATCTGACTCTGACATGTGGCATCACCTTTTCAGGAAATAAAAGGTATACTTTTTTCTTTCTTTTTTAAAAAGAAAATTGCAATTTTTAAATAGCAAAGCAATTTGTGCCTTTGTAAGATATCCAAATAATATGGTTTATTAATAAAATAAGTAAAAGGACTTTTTAAAACTGTTAACATAAGTTTGCACAAAGCCCAAGACTTTTAAAAATGACCTCTGAAGAACCATTTAAATACTTATGTCAGGAAATTTTGTTGTCTTAAGTTGATGATTTTTTTGGACACATTTAATATTGCGAATATTTTCTTTGTATAGAGTCTGTTGTAATGCATAATGTTTTAAAACTATGTTTTTAGAAGTTTGTTGCCACTCTCACATCTTACTTCAAAATAAATTCCAGATGCCTTTAAGAATTAAATGAAAAAATAACCCCATAAAAGAATGAGAAGAAAATATGTGTGGACAATATCTTCTTCTGGAGTGAAAAAGAACTCTGTAATGACAAAAGCAAAAGAAAAATTATAAGTGTAAAGATTGATAAATCTCACCTCATCAAATTAAACATTTTCAGACATGGTAAGACACTATTAAAGCAAATGATAAATTGGGAAAATATTTGCAACATATGTGACAGATAAAGGGTAGAGATCTTTACTCTTTAAAGTACTGAAACAAATCAACAAGAAAAAAATCAGTTAAAAGACAGATATAACACATAGACAATTCACAAAAGAAGAAATAAAAATAGCCAATTAGTAAACCTCAGAAAAAGTTCAGCTTCACTAGCAATCAAAATGATAAAAATTTAAATAAGTTTTTTTGTTTTGTTTTGTTTTGTCAGTTAGATTGACAAAGAGAAAAAAATAATGACACATTCAGTTCTGGGAAGGGTGTGGTGAAAAGGGCACTCTCTGTTCACTACTGGAGTAACCATTTTAGAAGGCAATTTAGTAATTCACTTCAATAAGTGTGGAGACTCTGTTCTTTTTTTTTTTTTTTTTTTTTTTTTTTTTTTTTGAGACGGAGTCTCGCTCTGTCGCCCAGGCTGGAGTGCAGTGGCGCAATCTCGGCTCACTGCAAGCTCCGCCTCCCGGGTTCACGCCATTCTCCTGCCTCAGCCTCTGCGAGTAGCTGGGACTACAGGCGCCCGCCACCATGACTGGCCAATTTTTTGTATTTTTCAGTAGAGACGGGGTTTCACCGTGGTCTCGATCTCCTGACCTTGTGATCCGCCCGCCTCGGCCTCCCAAAGTGCTGGGATTACAAGCGTGAGCCACCGCGCCCGGCCCAGAGACTCTGTTCTTAAACTTAACAAGAGATTATTGCCTCATCCATTTCAGGAACTTAACTATTACACTTTTATGTTGCTGACTTATAAAGGTATCTCATGAGTCATTCTCTAATTACATATTTAATGCCTCTTCAGTTATTTCTATATTTTACTTATCATTTTCTACATATATTAAAAAGTTAAGGATGAGTGTGGTGGCTCACACCTGTAATCCCACCACTTTGGGAGGCTGAGGCATGAGGATTGCTTGACACCAGGAGTTCAAGACCAGCCTAGGCAACATAGTGAGACCCTCATCTCTACAAAAAAAACAGAAAAATTAGTGGGGCATGGTGTCACATGCCTATAGTTCCAGCTACTTGGGAGACTGAGGTGAGAGGATTGCTTGAGCCTGGGAGATCGAGGCTGCAGTGAGTGATTGAGCACGCCACTGCACTCCAGCCTGAGTGACAGAGCGAGCCTCTGTCTCAAAAAAAAAGTTCCAGTTTATTCTTCGGTTTTTAAAAAATAACAAGTTGACTTCAACAAAGTGAACTGACTTCCCCTCTACTTTCAAATGACTTTTTGAAAAGTTAAGAAATACTCCTATTATTTTCTATTACAAAAGCAATATTTATATTTATTATAGAAAAATTAGGAGATTAAGGAAAGAGAAGAAAAATGCCTAATTCCACTTCCTAGTTTACCACTTGGAGTACATCATTCCAGGCCTTCTCCCATCCATATATATATGTATGTATTATACAGGTTATCAAATGAACTTCCAGAAAGGATTATAAATGTATATATCCACCTCCATATAATAATAAATGACAAGTATTGTCCCTTTTCAAATAGTGGACATAAACATTTTAAGAAAATAGTTTAAAAATAGCCTCTTGGTTATGTGTAGTGGCTCACGCCTGTAATCCCAGCACTTTGGGAGCCTGAGGCAAGAGGATTACTTGAGCCCAGGTGTTCAAGACCAGCCTGGGCAACATGACGAAACTCTGTCTCTACAAAATACAAAAATTAGTCGTGTAGTGGCACACACCTGTTGTCTCAGCTACTTGGGAGGCTGAGATGGGAGGATTGTTTGAGTCCAGGAGGTCAAGGCTGCAGTGAGCTGTGTTCCAGCCACTGCACTCCAGCCTGGGTGACAGAGTGAGACCCTATGAAAAAAAAAAAAAAAGAACCTCTTATTGTTTTAATTAGCATATTTTTACACACTCATTGGCTATTTGTAGTTCTTTAAGTTCCCTATTAGTGTTTTTTGCTGAGTTGCATTTCAGCCAAGTGTAATCCCAAGATTGTGGAAACTCTTGTTTTTATTTGGGCCTAGTCTATTCTTGGAATTTCTACAGAAAAAGAATCATTTTATCTATGGTTTGTCCGTATGGAAATCGTAATCATGATAATTTGAATAACAGAGGTTACTCAAATGTTTCCTATTTGCATTTAAGACCATATTAAATATCTTTTCCTGAAAAAAAAATCACTGTCCTAATGATATCTCCTTAAGTGCTCTGGGGGACATAAGAATGAATGGTAATATAAAAAACATTTTTTAATTGAGATAAAATTTACATAACAAAATTTACCATTTTAACCATTTTAAAGGGTACAACACAAGGGCTTATGGTTTATTTACAGTGTTGTGCAAACAACACCACTATCTAATTATGGAACATTTTCATGGCCCCCAAAAGAAGCTCTGTACTCACTAAACAGTCACTCCCCATTTCCCATTCCCCCAGCCCCTGGCAACCACTAACCTACTTTCTGTCTCTATGGATTTGCCTATTCTGGACATTTCATATAAATGGAATCATACAATGTGTAGTCTTTCGTGACTGGCTTGTTTCTCTTAGAATAACGTTTTCAAAGTTCATCTGCATTATAGCATGTATCAGTACTCACTCCTTTTTATGGCTAAATAATAATCCACTGTGTGGATATATGGCATTTTGCTCAACCTTCATTAGCTGATAGACATTTCGGCTGTTTCCAATTTTTAGCTGTTATGAATAATGCTGCTATGAACATTCATGTACAAGTTTTTGTGTGAGCCTATGTTTTCCATTTTCTTGAGCATATACACCTAGGAGTGGAACTGCTAGGCCATATGGTAACTCTATGTTTACATTTTGAGAAATATGTAACATTTTTAAGGCTTAATATGTGTGTGGTACTTGGCTAAGCACTTGACTTGCATTTTCTTATAGAATTCTCACAACTTTCTGCAGTAGACCCAATTATTATGCCCATTTTACAGATGAGGGCACTATAGCTCAAAGATGTTAAACAACTTGCTCAAGGGCTGACAGCTAGTTAGGACAGAGCCAGGATTTGAGCTAACGTAGTCTGGCTCTAGAATCTGAACTCTTTACTACTTTTACTGCCTTAATACACTTATGGCCCGAAAGGGCAGAGGACAGCACGCAAGTAACCAAACAAAGCCAAATGAAGTAGAATGGTAAGAGCCATGTAAGGTACTTAGAAAATTGCACGCGGAAAGTGCAACAGAGGAGGGAGCATTTGAAGCAAACCTCAATTGGTAAGAACAAATTCAAGAAGAGGAACTGGAGTAAAGGTCAACTAGGTGAAAGGACTGTTACAGGATTGGCAAGTTAGTTTCACCGTAAGTGCCAGTTCTAGTTAATTGGTAGTGGCAGTGAGTAGCACTATGTAGAGATACTGTATCCCAGTTCAGTGGGAAAGCCTGTGATGATTAATTAACAATACCTGCCATGGGCAGGGGAGGGGAGATTTGTAGCACTCATGATATGAATTTTCACCACTGGACTATTATGACATGGAGATGAGAAATTATGGGTCATATTTTGGAAAGCAATGACTGTGTGATTTTGACTGGATCATAGGGTATGTGTTGGGAAAGTGGAGCCTTAAATAAGATTAGCAATATGTGGTGAGGCTGTATGGCAGAGTGTTTTAAATGACAGACTGAAGAGTTTGTACGTGAGTCGGTAGGTAGTGAGGAGTCATGGAAAATTTTTAAACAGGAGAATAGTGTCATAGGAGCCCTACTCTAAGAAGATTAATCTGGCAGGGGCATACAGAATGAATTGATGTAGTGAATGAGTGGAGACAGACACTGTTCAAGGCAATGTTAAAAAATTTAGTGGGTGATACCTGGTCGAAACAGGGGACAACCACTTTTTCCCATTAATTTGATAAAGATTAAAATGTAGGTATGAGGAAATGAATACTCAAATAGTCTACTGGTGATACATTGGTTCAACTTTTCTGGAGGGCCATTTGGCAACACATGTAAAAAGCCTTAAAAATGATTCAGTCCTTTTAACCCAGTATTTAGCAACTTCTGCCACAGAAGTAAGCCTGGATGTATGCAAAGATGTAGCTCTGAAGACGTTCATTGCATTGCTATTTTAAAAATCAAATGTATGTTCATTGCATGTTCATTGCATTGACATTTAAAAAAACAAATGTAGCTCAGATATTGGCTGTGCAGTTTCTCTTCTCGTCACCAGCTAACCTGAATCAAGACTTGGCAATTACTTACATTCACCATAGAGAACTCACTATATGAAAACCATTTAGGGCTGAGCGTGGTGGCTCATGCCAGTAATCCCAGCACTTTGGGTGGCAGAGGCAGGTGGATCACTTGAGGTCAGGAGTTCGAGACCAACCTGACCAACATGGTGAAACCCCATCTCTACTAAAAATATAAAAAATTAGCCCGGCCTGGTGGCAGGTGCCTGTAGTTCCAGTTACTCTGGAGGCTGAGGTAGGAGAATCACTTGAACCCGGGAGGCAGAGGTTGCAGTGAGCCGAGATCACGCCATTGCACTCTAGCCTAGGCGACAAGAGTGAAACTCTATCTCAAAAAATAAAAATAAAAGAAAAGAAAAAAAGAAAGAAAACCATTTAGTCAGCAATGTTGAATGTCCTAAAGATTACATAGGGGAGATGTAAAAGAGGCTTTAATAACATTGAAAAGCGCTCAGTACACAACTTGAAGAAGCCCCTTAGACGTGCCTTCCCTCTCCACAGCACTGAGCTGGAATCCTCATCGCTGTGACCCTTCTCCCCACAGCACTTAGTTCTTATCCTTCATTTCTTCTCTTTCACTGTACAGTTACTTTTTTCCACTTGACTTTGGGCATCAGAGTCTATCCTGAACAGGCCTCTTTTTTTAAAAAAAAAGCTGGTTTCTCTTTAGAAAAAATTGTTGTAAATATTTGTGGAAGATATAAAAATTACTCATGGGTTTCACAAAACACTGGGAACAG
The DNA here is from genome assembly GCF_028878055.3 of Symphalangus syndactylus. NCBI lineage: Eukaryota > Metazoa > Chordata > Mammalia > Primates > Hylobatidae > Symphalangus > Symphalangus syndactylus. The sequence goes on from NC_072428.2 coordinate 23,503,715, forward strand.
TTATATGTTAAAAGAAGAGAGGAGATTTGTGAAATACATTTTGGTACAACTTGTTACTACCTAAAACTTGTTGAGCTCTCATGGGCAACATGAGAATCCCTAGGTAATTGTGATCATTTCCATGGTTTCAGATATGACTAATGTGCTGACAACTCTCAAATTTGTATTTCTAGCACAAATCCTTCCTCTGTGTTCCGGACATATTATCTCACTTTAGGTTAATATATCTATACTTGATGTCTCAAAGATACCTGGAACTTACCGCGTTAAACCTAGTCCTCATCTTCTTGCCTCCAGTCTTCCCAAACTCAGAAAATGGCAGTACCATCTGAAAAGTTACGGAAGTCAGAAGCTTAGTAGTCATCCTTGGTTCTTTCCTTCTTTCGCAGTTCTTTCCATATCCAATTGATTAACAAGTCTATTAGCACTGCCTCCAAAATACAGTCGTCATCAACCTCTTTTCATACCCATTCCTTACCCCACTCCAGAAGAAGTTTCCATGCAGAAAGGATAGCATGTATAAAAGCATAGAGATCTAAAAGGGCGGCATTGTCTGAGGAAACTGCAGGTGTGTAAGGTTGGTAAGTCTATATGGTTTCAGGGAGATGAGTCTGGAAAAAATGTTCCTTAGAAAATGGGAGGGCCGGGCGCGGTGGCTCACGCTTGTAATCCCAGCACTTTGGGAGGCCGAGGCGGGTGGATCACGAGGTCAGGAGATCGAGACCATGGTGAAACCCCGTCTCCACTAAAAATACAAAAAAATTAGCTGGGCGTGGTGGCGGGCGCCTGTAGTCCCAGCTACTCGGAGAGGCTGAGGCAGGAGAATGGCGTGAACCCGGGAGGCGGAGCTTGCAGTGAGCCGAGATTGCGCCACTGCACTCCAGCCTGGGCGACAGAGCGAGACTCCGTTTCAAAAAAAAAAAAAAAGAAAATGGGAGAAGATGGGATTCAAGAACTAAGGTGGCAGGTTTGGGTGAGGACCTATGTAGAGATCTGGCACAAACATCTCTTTTTCCAAAATTCTAGCAAAGGAAAGATGATACCAACCAAAGGAAACATAACACACAGTTTTAATAAGCAAAAAGAGGTAACAAACCTTTTTCTTTCTCACCCAGAAGAATAGGTCTTGCTAAGTGTACATTACCAGAAGTATTATGGTTATGAATAGGCTGGGAACCTATTAGAGAAGCAAAATCGGCTGGGCACAGTGGCTCACGCCTGTAAATCCCAGCGCTTTGGGAGGCTGAGGCAGGAGGATCACTTGAGGCTAGAAGTTTGAGGTTACAATGAGTTATGACTGTGCCTCTGCACTCCAGCCTGGGCAACAAAGTGAGACTCTGTCTCAAAAAAAAAAAAAAAATACAACCACACATTTTCACTTTTAGTTATGGATGAATTTATTTAATCTGAAAAGGCTTTATGTTGGCAGATTTTAACTTTGGAGGAACACCCAACACATACTTGCTTTCTTTTTTTCTTCTCCTTTTCAATGTTAAAAATTTAAGATATAAATCATATGCTATAAAATTTCTTTTTACATGTACAATTCAGTGATTTTAGTATTTTCATAAGGTGGTAAAACTATCACAACTGTGTCATTCTGGAACATTTTTGTCATATTCAAAATATAACCCCCACTCATTAGCAGTCATTCACCATTCTCTCTATCTCCAGAAGTCCCTATTAACTACTTTAATCACCCTTCTGTCTATGTGGATTTGGCTATTCTGAACATTTCATGTAAATGAAATCATACAATATGTGGTCTTTTGTGATTGGTTTCTTTCACTTAGCATGATGTTTTCAAGATTCATCCACACTGTAGCATGCATCAGTACTTCATTCCTTTATATGGCTAAATAATATTTTATTTTGTGGATATACTATCTTTTATCTATCCATTCATCACTGATAGGCATTTGGGCTGTTTTCATTTTTTGACTATTATGAATAATGTCATTATTAACATTTGTTACAAGTTTTTATGTGGACGTATAGTTTCATTTCTCTTGGATATATACCTACAAGGGGACTTGCTAGGTCATATGGTAACTCTGTGTTTAACTTTTTATGGAACTGCCAAGCTGTTTTTCCAAAGTGGCTGCATGATTTTACATTCCCATTAGGAATTCCCAAGGATTCTAATTTCTCCGCATCCTTGCCAACACTTGTTATTGTCTATTTTGTGTTGTTGTTACGGCCATCTTAGGGGCTTTCTTTCTTTTCTGCTCTCTGAAGTCCTACCTCACTTGCTGATTGAAACCTAGTATTTCATTTTTCATTCTCTATTTTAAATAATCTGAGGGTGATTGAAACTGGCAGGCTGCACAGTGTTTTAAGAATCCAGAAATTTCTACCTAGCCTGGAATATTAGGAAGTTCTGGTAACATTGGGCAACAATTGGTTGGAAATGAGTAGGGCTTTTCAATGTTCACCATCTTCCACTGTCTTACACCTGAGTTGCTTTTCATGTTTATCTTTTTTACCTAGTTCCATAGATAACTGAATTTGAGGCTCCTGGTTAAAGCCATCTGACATAACTTAATTGTCAATGTTGAATCTCAGGGCAATAAATAAGGTACTCTAAAAATAAATCTAACTAAGGAGGCAGGCATAGAAACTTTATGAGGAAAATGATTAAAACTTTACTGAAAGAGATCAAAGAAGACCTAAATAAATGAAGAGAAATAACATGTTCAAGGATAGAAAGATTCAATTCTCCTTAACATAATCTAATTCAGTATAATACAATGAAAATTTCAACAGAACTACTCATGGAAATTTGACAAAAAAATTCTAAAATTGATTGGAAAAGTAAAAGGCTAAGAATAACTTAAGACACACCTGAAGAAGAATATGGTCGAGGGAGAGTTGCTCTACCAGATAATCACATGATTTACAAAGCTATAGTGATTAAGATGGTGTGATATTAGACTAATAATCAGTGGAACAGAATGTAGAAGCTGGTAACAGAAACATGGACAATTTATGATTTATATATGAATAGATTTGGCATTGCAAATTATAAGGATTAAAGAATTATTAAAGAAATCATCCTGGGACAATTTGTTATCCATATGGGAAAAAATTCAGCCCTCATATGATATATAAAAATAAATTTTAAGCTGCTTAAAGACTTCATGTAGGCCAAAGCACAGTGACTCATACCTGTAATTCCAGCACTTTGGGAGGCCAACGTGGGAGGATTGCTTGAGGCCAGGAGTTCAAGACCAGCCTGGGCAATATAGTGGGACTCCATCTCTATAAAAAATTAAAAAATTCATTGCATGTAGTGGTGCACCCCTGTTGTCCCAGTTACTCAGAAGGCTGAGGTGGGAGGATCACTTGAGCTCAGGAGGTTGAGGCTGCAGAAAAAAAAAGAGACTTTATGTGAAAAGCAAAACTTTAAAACATTTAGAAACAAATATACAAGAATATTTATATGACATCAAGAGAAGAAGGAATTTTTAAGACACTAAAAACACATCCTCAATGAAAAATATTGATAAATGATATTTTTTCAGCAAAGGACAAACTGAAAAAATTGAAAAGACAATTCACAAAATGGAAGAAATAGTTTCAAAACAGAAAATTGGCAAACAACGACATTCAAAATATATAAAGACCTGCAAATCAATAAAAAAAGACAAACAACCTAATTAAAATATTCAGAGGAAAATTCAGAATGGCCAATAAATGTATAAAAACATGCTAAATGTTATTATTCCTTATTATTCCTTTTTTCTAAATGTGATTTTCTTTGGTGACAAAGCCATAGGTATTTGACTGTGATTTGTTGCCTACATTCATAAGTGAAAGATTTGTTAAATTTCAGTTACAGTTTGGTATTTTTTTTCTTTTTCTTGTTTTGAGACAGGCTGCCCAGGCTGGAGTGCAGTGGCACAATCTCGGCTCACTGCAAACTCCACTTGCAGGCTCAGGCAATCCTCCCACCTCAGCCTCCTGAGTAGCTGGGACTACAGGCATGCACTACCATGCCTGACCAATTTTTTTTTTTTTTTTTTTTTTTGGGAGACGTAGTTTCACTCTTGTTGCCCAGGCTGGAATGCAATGGCATGATCTCGGCTCACCACAACCGCTGCCTCCTGGGTTCAAGTGATTCTCCTGCCTCAGCCTCCCGAGTAGCTGGGATTACAGGCATGCACCACCACATCCGGCTGATTTTTTTGTATTTTTAGTAGAGATGGGGTTTCTCCATGTTGGTCAGGCTAGCCTCGAACTCCCGACCTCAGGTGATCCACCCACCTCGGCCTCCCAAAGTGTTGGAATTACAGGCGTGAGCCACCGCGCCCGGGCTATGCCTGACTAATTTTTGTATTTTTGGTAGAGATGGGGTTTCACCATGTTGCTCAGGCTGATTTCGAACTCCTGGCCTCAAGCGATCCTCCCACCTTGGCCTTGCAAAGTGCTAGGTGTGAGCCACCGCACCCAGCCATTCATTAGATTAATGTATTAATAAAATAAAACTACTGTTGATTAGAAGAAATGAAAAAATCTGACACTTCCAAGTATTAACAGGGACATAGGCCAATGGGAACTAAAAATCACTGCTAAGTGGAGCAAAATTGTTAAAAATATATCCAGAAAACCATTTGTCATTATTTCAAATTTGAAGATGCCCATACCTTACCACTCAGCAACTGGAGCACTCACACCCCCACTCAGTAGGAGACAGGTACAAAAAATATTCTGGCAGCATTGTTTGTAATGCCAAAAAAAAAAAAAAAAAAGGACCAACCATCAACAGAAGAATGGATAAATAGAATATATTTCGGTAGATTCATCTGATATGGTTTACATGTGTTGTCCCCTACAAAGCTCATGTTAAAATGTGATCTGCAATGCTGGAAGTAGGCCTAGTGGGAGATGTTTGGGTTATGAGGGTGGATCCCTCATGAATGGCTTGGTGCTGTCCTCATAGTAATGAGTTTTCACTCTTTGTGTTCATGTGAGATCTGGTTGTTTAAAAGAGTCTAGCACCTCCTCCCTGTCTCTCCTGCTTGCTCTTGCCTCGTGATATGCTGGCTCCCCCTTTGCCTTCTGACATAATATAAGTTTCCTGAGGCCTCACCTGAAGCAGATGCTGGTGCCATGCTGCTTGGATAGCCTGCCTAACCGTGAGCCAAATAAACCTCTTTTCTATATAAATTACCCAGTCTAAGGTATTACTTTACGGCAATGCAAACAGACTAACACACATCTAATGGCATGCAATACAGTACTGAAAACAAATATGCTAAGGCAGTATGCATCAATGTATATAACAATTCTTAACAAATGAAATATTGAGTGAAAATGAAAGTTAGGAACATGTATGTTTATTATGCCAATATTATGTTTGAAGCATGCACAAAACTAAACAATGTCTTGATTAGGAGTACATTCAATAAAACTATAAGGATAAGCAAAGAAATGATAGAAAAGAAATTACAGGAGAGTGACTAGTTAACTTCTGAGCAAGGGAGAGAAGATGTAATCAGGGAAAGATGAAGAAGAGGCTCCAACGTTATGCTTTATTTCCTAAAATAATAGGTTGTGGGTACATCTAGGTGTGTGTGTGCATCACATAAAGTAGTAAATCTCAGAAGAGGTTTTTTTTTTTTTTTGAGACAGAGTCTTCTTTGTCACTCTGTCCCATGTAGCTGGGATTATAAGGGCATGCCACTGTGCCACCATGCCCGGCTAATTTTTGCATTCTTAGTAGAGATGGGGTTTCACCATGATGGCCAGGCTGGTCTCAAACTCCTGATTTCAAGTGATTCACCCGCCTTGGCCTCCTGAAGTGCTGGGATTATAAGTGTGAGCCACTGCGCTTGGCCTCAGAAGAGTTTTAATGAAGTAAGGATGCTGGGAGAGGAATGAGTTAACGGGGAATTGGAGTTGTGTAGAAGTATAAAATGGAGAAGGGGGGAGTTAAAGAAAGACTTGACTTAAGGATTGTATCCAAAGTTGGCCATTTCTAAGACAGTGGCTCTATTTCTTTCCACTTGAATCCCACAAAAAGAAAATTGAGAAACGTTACATATTTTCTCTTATTATTTTATATTAGGGGTTTCTACTCCTCAGGGCATAGAAACTAAAAGGGTGAAAACTATAATAAAGTAATTTCCTTTTTCCCTCTTTAAAGGGCGTGCTGAATTAGAAAGAGCACTGGGTTAAGAGTCAGAAACCCAATTTACTAGTTTTGCTCTGTTTTAATTAATTGTGTGACTTTGGGTAATAATTTAGCCTAATTGAACCTCAGTTTCCTAAAAAGATGATTTCTAAAGCTTAGCTTTAAGTTCAGTTATTCCACGAGTTAGAGAGTCTCTCAACCAAAAAGCAAGTAGTCATGTACATTCATCATTTTAATAAAGATATATTCTATTAATTTGGAAAAGCTGAAGACAGTATTAATTTTCCTCCCACAGTCTTAATGAAGAAATAAAGAAACTAATTTTGCATTACCATTCAAGGGGCAATCTACTCCTTCACACACAGTGAAATTAATGTAACAGATCCAACCAACTGAACAATCTATGCATCTTTCTTCCACTCTCCAATTACAAGCCTGGGAACTGTATTTTACATTAAAAAGTTTAAAAGTTAACTAAAAATTAATGCAGTTTTAACACTGCAGCTTACATATAATATAACGAAGTTAGAGCAAAATATCTGCAGTGTCCAGTATCTTTGAGTAAGTAACATTTATTATTACCTATGTCTGAAGCACAGCAGATGTTGTGATCTTTACTAATTATAATTTCCCTAATTAAAATAACTTGTACCTATGATGCATGCTTTTCCTAAGGTATTCAGGATGGTAAGCAGATATTAAATCATTTATCTTTACAACGTATCAATGAAGCTAGTAGGAGCAAGCATTGTTCTCATTATTTAAAGGAGAAGATTAAAAGTCAAGGATTAGGTCATGATCACACAGTAATTTTTTTGTCATGAACATTAAGACGAGAACCAAAGAAATGTATATTTCCTCCCCCATCCACCTTCCTTCCTATTTAGGGGCAATTCTCTGTTGTGGTTAACTCTAGTGGGATGCAGGGTCTGCCTTCCACTACTGAAACCAAAGAGGGGGGATGTTTCTTTTCCCTGGCTTGTGGCAGCAAGAGTAAGGGCACCTTATCTAGGCTCCAGGATCTGGAAACTCCAACTCAGGGATTGACACACAGATGCAGAAAGAATTTAGGAATTACTTGTAATGCTCAAGACAGCAAGTCTACAGTCCAGTCCTGTGTGTGACCCCTCTCCGCCCCCTAGCGTCCTAACCAGACTCTTCCTCTGTTACTGTCTAGGTTGTGGCTCTTGCTACTCAGGCTCCTTCAGCTTCCGCCATTTTCTGGATCTACTCCTCCAGGTTTCTTATTTTGTGAGCTCACAATATCCTTCCAATAAATTCTCTTCTACTTATGTTAGCCAGAGCTGATTTCAGTTGCTTGCACACAAGAACACAGGTTCCCTTAACCTTACTTCTGTTGAAGGCATCATATTTTATCCCTAAATTGTGCTGGATGCTTATAATGTTTAAGTTTTGCATTACATTTAAACGTTTCTCTACCATATTAGTTGAAGTTTAGCTGCAAAATCATAATGAGCCTGTAAATATGGCCTTTAGGAGAATGTCAAACACATATTTTTTTACTGGGCCTAATTAATAAGGTTAAAATGGAATTCTATCTATTATATGATGCAAGAAAAAGCAAGATACAAGGCAGTATGTACAGAATGATTTCAATTTTATAGACCTGTATGTGAATAGATAAAAGTACTGGCAGAATAGATAATGAAAATATTAATAGGAGTAATGTCTGAGTAGTAGGATTATAAATTAGAGTTCTGTGTGCTTTATTTGGCATTAAACAATTAACATATATTATTTCATAATTATGGAAAACCATAATAATTTAAAAGTTTGTTTCTTAGATAAACTTACGAAGGTAGAAAAATATTTCTTATCTTATAAAAGCAGGAAGAATAGTATTCATCACTTGGCTTCAACAATTATCAATTTATGGCCTTTTTTTTTTTTTCTTTGAGTGAGACTCCGTCTCACTCTGTCTCCTAGGCTGGATTGCAGTGGCACAATCTCAGCTCACTGCAACCTCTGCCTCCCAGGTTCAAGCGATTCTCCTGCTTTAGCCTCCTGAATAGCTGGGACTACAGGCACATGCCACCACGCTTGGCTAATTTTTGTATTTTTAGTAAAGACTGGGTTTCACCATGTTGGCCACACTGGTCTCAAACTCCTGACCTCAAGTTATCCGCCCACCTCGGCCTCCCAAAGCTTTGGGATTACAGGCGTGAGCCACCACGCCCAGCCCACATGGCCTATCTTGTTTTATCTGACGTGTTCCCTACTCCCCACTCATGCCAAATTATCAGCATAGAAAGACTTTTTTTCTTATAATTGGTTATTCCTTCTTTTCCGTATATTATTTTCCCTTTTAGGAATTCTTATTCAATGACTTTTTCTTCCACACATCTATTCCTTATTCTCATATTTTTTTTCCTTTATCCTTTCTTTAATTTGGTTAAATTTCTGAGTTTGCCTCCTGATCTACTAATTCTGCTTCCAACTTTGTCGTACACATGCTTTTAATTTTGGGAATCATGTTTTAAATCCAATCTTTTCTGTTCTCAAATTGTTTCATTTTTATAAATGTTTATTTTGTTCTCATAAATGCAATATATTCTTGGATCTTATTGAGAAAAAGAACCAGAAAATCTTCTAAACTTTTCTCTAAACATGCTTTTCTAGTGAATTTATTTTAGAGGGAACCATTCTTCTGATTACTCTCGGTCAGGGTGGGCAAACTAAAGTTGCCTGCTTTTGTACTAAGTTTTATTGTAATACAGCCACATCCATTCATTTACATAGTACCTGTGGCTACTTTTGCACAATTCAGGCTACAGTAGTTGCTTTCTTGCTACAATGCAGGACAGAGTTGTGACAGAGGATGTATGGCAGGGGTGTCCAATCTTTTGGCTTCCCTGGGTCACACTGGAACAAGAAGAATTATCTTGGACCATACATAAAACACACTAACACTAACAATAGCTGCTGAGCTAAAAAAAAAAGTTGCAAAAAAGAAATCCCATAATGTCTTAAGAAAGTTTATGAATTTGTGTTGGGCTGCATTCAAAGCTGTCCTGGGCCACATGCAGCCCACAAGCCATGGGTTGGACAAGCTTTATGTATGGCATGCAAAACCTAAATATTTACTATCTGGCCCTTTCTAGAAAAAATTTGTTGGCCTCATTTGTAGGTAGCTCTTGCTCTTGAATTTCAGAATGTTTTCCATGGGTCTAGAGATTTTCCTTTATTTCCTTTCATTATCAGCAGGGGTTAGTGATGCAGGCTGAAAGAGTGAGGGTCGTGATCAACTCAGTATACCACTGGAAGCTATATGAGTAAACAGCAAACTGTTTTCGTAAATGCAGGATGTTGGCAAACTGACAAACTGCATCCATTGCCCAGAAGGAATGCTGGGGGCAGTCACGCCCCAGGTGCAGTGTTTCTTGTGATTAGGCACATTTGAAGCCTGTTAGCAATAATGTGAACCTGTGATCAATCAAACAGCTGACCAATCGTTACCTCCTCCTCCCTGCTCTTTCTACCCAATAAATAGGAAGGGCTGTAGAAGCTCAGGGCGGCTGCTCTTGCTCACTAGAAGCAGGGAGCCCTCTTCTTCTTCCCTGGACCCCTTCTTTAAAACAGATTATTTTGTCTTAAGTTTTCATTTCTGTGTTCATCCTCCTTCACTCAGTCCCGTAGTAACAGTGGCAAACCATGGCAGGTTAGTACCAGAATCAAACAGATGCTTTTTCAAATTCTGTCTGCCTGGGGCCCATGTTAGACCTACCAGATCAGAATTCTTAACTGTGCCAGCCTTTTTGCTCACATAATCCTGACTAAGAATTTTCTAACCATTTTGCCTTTAAGGCCAGCTCTGTGATTTGGACCTGGGGAGGCTAACCACCTGAAAAAAGTCTATTTGGAAGACTTTTCTCTTCTTTCTTTCTTTTTTTTTTTATTTTTATTTTTAGACAGGTCTTGCTCTGTCACCCAGGCTGCCAGGCTAGAGTGTGGTGGCATGATCTCAGCTTGCTGCAACGTCCACCTCCTGGGTTCAAGCAATCCTCCTGCCTCAGCCTCCCGAGTAGCTGGGACTACAAGTGTGCACCACCTCGCCTGGCTAATTTTTATATTTTATGTAGAGATGGGGTTTCACCATGTTTCCCAGGCTGGTCTTGAACTCCTGGGCTCAAGGGATCCCCCCACCCGCCTCAGCCTCCCAAAGTGCTGGGATTATAGGGGTGAGCCACCATGCCTGGGCAGTGACTAGCTTTTTTCTCCATGATTTTTCCTGTGTCTCCTTTGTGTCAACACAAATCAACAGGAATCTAAGTGTTATTTTAAGAGGCTTGGCTTTCACAAAAATAGCTACAATCAATAATGGAAATAAACTTGGATTTTTTACCCCCTTTAACTAGTTTTCTGCTTACAGCAAAGATTATACACATATTAGTCAGGAAGTTCACATAGGGTAATGTGAGTTAAACCCATTATTATCTTGGGTCAAATTAGTTTACTACTTCATAATAAGAAAAGAGGACTTTCCAAAAATGAGTCTTGGATCCTGCAAAGGCCACAAAATGAACCACAGATTTGGAATTAGCTATAGCTTGTTTAACTTTGGGAAAAGTATTTGAAATCTTTGGGCTTTAATTATTGGCATTGTAGTTTGAATTGAGAATTTTATTTCCTTCTGGCTCTAAAATTCTTTAATGCTATAGTTGAGTATAGGCCTGTCACTGGTCAGCTCCAGTTGAGTCTCCACAGAGAAGCATTTGGTGGCTGAGAGGGCTGGTCAGGAGCGGGGGGACAGGCATAAAGATGTGGAAATTAACTGAAAAAGAATACCATAGCTTTTCCCAAGACTGGTCTAGGTCTGTCTTGCTATGTCTTGTGAAATTTTTAACCGACTTCATATGGATGTTTCAAGTCGCATTTGGCCAAAATAACAATTTGTATGGTAGATAAATCTGATCTGAAGAATTTTCTTCAGAAAATTACCTCAAGTTGGCTTTGTGTTTTATACTTTTGTTTAACTTAGACCCACATTTTGGATACAGTTTTTTACACTTGACTTGACTCACTGAACTCTATGAATAAAAGGGCCCAGCAAGCGTTTTAGTATATTTTATAGCAGTATAAGTTTTAAGAGCTCTTTCATCCTTTTCCTACTTATGTGGAATGCTTATTAATGTCACAGGGATTTACTATGATTGAAATAAAGGGAGTCTGTGACCTTGGAAAGTTTGTAAGCAGTCTTTAGGTACATAAATGGTATTACTTGTTTATGAACATCAAATAAAAGTTCAAATAGCATTAACATGAAAAGCAGAAAATAAGATGTGGAAGATATGTCTATATCATTAATTGAAGAGAATTGAGAGGGAAATTGAATTAATTATCTGGGTAACTGCCTCATTTTTTCACTCTTAAGGCTGGGACACTATTGTTAGAAACTCACTCTACTCAGGCTGAGTAATGGAAGAGCCTTCTTTAAGATGTTAAGTTTCTGTATGTTCGAATTAGTGTATCAATGATTGCAGAGATAGAACTACTTTCTGATGACTTTTTTCTGTTCTCTTAAGGTGATTTGTCTCTGTACCCACTCCTTTATTCTGCAGTTTGAGTCAGGGAAAGAAGAGGTAAGTGTTTAATCTATATTCTGAACTAATTTTGGAGGAAGAAGCAGGTGAAGGATGGGCAGAGGATGAACATTCACTACATACTTTGGCATTAGTGGAGTCTCTTTTTAATCTCAATGTAAGTACTCAATGAAGAATATTCCTACTTTGAATCAAAAGCATCCAAACAGACAGGGCTTAAGTAAACCTTTGTTTTGAGGTTATAGACTAAATCTTTTTTGTTTGTTTGTTTTTACATTAGAGACTATCATAAAACAAATGGACTAAATCTTTTTTTTTTTTTTTTTGAGATGGAGTCTCGCCTGTCGCCCAGGCTGGAGTGCAGTGGCGCAATCTCGGCTCACTGCAAGCTCCACCTCCCGGGTTCACGCCATTCTCCTGCCTCAGCCTCTCCGAGTAGCTGGGACTACAGGCGCCCACCACCACGCCCGGCTAATTTTTTTGTATTTTTAGTAGAGACGGGGTTTCACCGTGGTCTCGATCTCCTGACCTCATGATCCGCCTGCCTCGGCCTCCCAAAGTGCTGGGATTACAAGCGTGAGCCACCGCGCCCGGCCCAAATGGACTAAATCTTTAACCACTGTATGAAAAGAAGAAGAAGGAAGAGAATATGGAAGGCTCAGGGCAACCCATTCACTATTTCTGGGAAAATACTTGTCTTATTGCACAAAGGAATAGTTCAGTATTTGAAACCATAGGCAAAAGGTAGGGTCAGTTGCCTATTAATGTGAAAATTGAGCTAATTCAAATCTCCTGGCCACCCCTAGTGTTTTAAGCACTCACTTCTAGTTTGTAAAGAAAACTCTTGACTATGAAAAGTTACTAGAAATTATATCTTTGGCTGGCACCAGTGGCTCACACCTGTAATCCCAGCACTGTTGGAGGCTGAGGCAGGCAGATCACCTGAGCCCAAGAGTTCAAGACCTGCTTGGATGAAACCCTGTATCTACTAAAAATACAAAAATTAGTGGAGCGTGGTGGTGTGTGCCTGTAGTCCCAGCTACTTGGGAGTCTGAGGCAGGAGAATCACTTGATCTTGGAAGGCAGAGGTTGCAGTGAGCTGTGATTGTGTCACTGCACTCCAGCCTGGGCAACAGAGTGAGATATTGTCTCAAAAAAAAAAAAAAGAAAAAAAAAAATAAATGATGTCTTCAATTTGACAAGAATACCAGGTTTAGGCTGGGTGTGGTGGCTCAAGCCTGTAATCCCAGTACTTTGGGAGGCCGAGGTGGGTGGATCACTTGAGGTCGGGAGTTCGAGACGAGCCTGGTCAACATGGTGAAACCCCGTCTCTACTAAAAAAAAAAAAAAATTAGCTGGGCATGGTGGTGCACACCTGTGGTCTCAGCTACTTGGGAGGCTGAGGCATGAGAATTGCTTGAACCTGGGAGGCAGAGGCTGCAGTGAGCTGAGATCATGCCACTGCACTCCAGCCTGGGCAACAGAGCAAGACTTTGTCTCAAAAAAAAATTATGGTAAATAGTTTCAGAAAACAGGGATAATCTGAAGCTGTGATAGCCAGGTACAAGAGGTTCTCCTCCATAGCAGTAGTCATTAGTGAGTGGTTCACACACTTTAGTGTAATAATCACCAGGAATTGCTTGTTAGAACAACCTTTAAATTATGATGTAGGATGAGTTTCTGTTAGGAAGAATTCTGTATACAGTATATGTAAGCCCATCAATTGCTTGTTGATGCTTGTAACTTGCTTTTATATATTGGTATACAGCTTTTTCCTTGATCATCTATCACTTTACAGAAGTGTACAATCTTAGCAAAATGGTGTCATGTCATATTAACCAATATTCTCACAATTGGTGATGCTAATGAAGACTCTGAGGGATGAGATGATGACAAAATTGTTGATTCACTAAGATTAAATTATGGTTGGTGTGTTTTTATATTTTAAGAACATTTTCCTGTGTTTTTTGGTCATGCCTTCATGATATTAGTAACTTTTTATAAATAAAACTTTGAATTAATTAGACATTTCATATAGTAATAATACCAGAAAAAAAGAGAATGAGAAAACTATAAATGTTAGTGCAGTAGGCAGTCATCTATGAAGTATGATATTTGGAAGGACCTACCTGATAGAAAATATCTTTTTTATAGGCTGTTACTGTGACTGAAATTTGGCTATCAGAGATATTGATTTGCATATGATTAACAGATATTGAGTTTTCACTGTGTATCTAGTGTTTTATATTCATTGTCTCAACTGACTCTCATAATAATCCAATAAAATATGTAATGTTTTATCTCTGATTTAAAGATGAATAATTTAAGGTCCTCTTCTCTATGTTCTCTTCCTGGGTAATCTAACCTAGTTCCATGGATTAAACACTTTATGCTATTCACTTCCAAGTTTGTATTTCCAGCTGAGAACCTTCTTTAAGCTTCAGACTCAATACTTCCTGTTGCCTTTTTTACTTTTCCATGTGGATGTCTCATAGATACCTTAAACTTGACATCTGCAAAAATAGAACCACTGATTTTTGTAGCAGATGCTATTGGTTGCCTACTTAACTCCATTTTCTCCTTCTTTGTTATTGGCAGACTTATAATTTTGTTAGTCTTTTTTTTTTTTTTGAGATGGAGTCTCACTCTGTTGCCCAGGCTGGAGTGCAGTGGTGCAATCTCCACTCACCACAACCTCTGCCATCCAGGTTCAAGCGACTCTCCTGCCTCAGCCTCCCGAGTAGCTGGGACTACAGGTGTGTGCCACCACACCCGGCTAATTTCTGTATTTTTAGTAGAGACGGGGTTTCACTATGTTGGCCAGGCTGGTCTCGAACTCCTCACCTCATGATCTGCCCACCTTGGCCTCCCAAAGTGCTGGGATTACAGGCGTGAGCCACTGTAGGTTTTCTATAAACCCAGTTAGGTTTTCTATACCCCTACCCACCATGTGGATTGGGGAAGATGGCTCTGTCTCCAGCTCTAGGAGTAAATCTTGATTTATGTAAGCCAGCCTTGGATATCCCATTCCTTTTATCAGCGATTGGTTTAAGATAGGCATGTGAATGAGTTTGAGCCAATGAGATATGAGCAGATGTCTGCCTGGAAGTTTCTGGAAAGATTTTTCTCCCTTTTAAGTAGTCACTAGACTACCCAGCCTTCTTCTTCTTTTTTATGTTGTTGTATGTGAATGTGATGCTCAGAACTAAAAGCAATCTCAGCTTATGTGAGGATGGAGCCAACACTGGAGGAGAGCAAAACAAAGATACTAAGGAATAGAGCAAGTGATTTCACAAACCACATCAGGAATCCTCCATCTCTTGACTTCCTATTATCTGATACAATAACTTTATTGACAATTCAATTTAAGTTGAATATTTCTGTTATTTGCAGCCAAGGCATCTTGATAACAATTTTTTTGCCCCTGAAGTGTTGACTTTCCTTCTCCGTTTTATTAAATGGTTATACTATCTACCCAGGTGCTTAAGTAGGAACGCTAGGACTCATTACTTCACTGTTCTTCTCCCACTTCGTCCTAAATCCTTGACTAGGCCTGCAACTTGGAGGAGAGGAATAAGAGAGCAGGAACGAGAAGTATACTATTACTCTGAAGTTTCCGTCTTAATTAACTGAAAGGATAGTGCCATCATTAACTTAAGTAAAGGGGTCCAGAAGAGGAGTTAGTTGAGGGGGCCAAAAAAGATAAATTTTATAAATGTGTTGAGTTTGTTTTATTGCTTTTCATTAAATTTTGAATTAGAAGCTCAAAAGAAAATCTATTCTATTAGGAAGAAAGCAAAAGTCTTACTAAGAGTATGCCTAATCTCAATTTTATAATAAGAATAACTTTTAAAAATATATAGATGAAGTCTCACTGTGTTGCCCAGGCTGAAGTGCAGTGGCTTGATCATAGCCCACTGCAACCTTGAATTCAAGAATAACATTTGACTTTTTCTCCCGTGTACATTATATCTAAAATAAGGTTAAATAAAATAAATAAATCATAAGTTCACATAAAACCTCTCCCATGGTATATGTAGTACATCTTCTAGATAATTGTTTGTAGTTGATTAATCCATCATACTAATATTGACACTTAAAATTCAATAGCTAATTGACATGTTACTATATTATATACAAAGTAAAAAGCTAGAGTGAAAATTCAATACATACAGCAAATTTTAGAAAGATTTCAACCACAATTTGTGGTGCTACCAATTATTACATGAAAATTTTAATATGCAACTCTGACTATAAATATTTATCCATTAATATTTATTAAATGTATGTTATGTGCCAAGCACTGTGCTGAGGTTACAGATACAAAGATGAATATGATACTTCTCTGCCCACAAGCATGGAAAGAAATAACTATAATGAAATGTGGTAAGTCCTGTAACTATAACAAGTTATAAGCACTTGTTTTTACTATAGCATTTAAGTAGGCTGCAGAAACCTATTCATTTACTTTGTGCATATAAGTTATTCTTTGATGTAGATATTATCTCCTGTTATTCTCCTAGGGAGTCACTGTGCTTATTCACAACCAATTCTAACTAGCTCTAGGTCTAATAGTGTAGGATATGAAAACTGATTACAGAGAACCTAGTTTGGGAGACATGTAAATATGCTTACTCCCTTTACTACATCAAGTAAAAATGACATACTTTCACTCTGACAATTATGGTTAGGACTGGATTAAGACAGTCTGAGGCTTTAATCTATGTTAAGTGTAAAAATAATTCCAAATTGTAATAAAGATTCACATTCTATTCATTAAAAAAACCCACAGGCTGGGCGTGGTGGTTTATGCTCCGGAGTTCAAGACCAGGCTGGGAAATATGACAAAACCCTGTCTACACAAATAAATACAAAAAATGGGGCCAGGCTTGGTGGCTCATGCCTGTAATCCCAGTACTTTGGGAGGGTAAGGTGGGCAGATGAGTTGAGGTCGGGAGTTTGAGACTAGCCTGGCCAAAATAGTGAAACCCCATTTCTACTAAAAATACAAAAATTAACTGAGCGTGGTGGTGCAGGCCTGTAATCCCAGCTACTTGGGAAGCCAAGGCAGGAGAATGAATCACTTGAACCTGGGAGGCGGAGGTTGCAGTGAGCTGAGATTGTGCCACTGTATTCCAGCCTGGGTGACAGAGTGAAACTCTGTCTCAAAAAAAAAAAAAAAAAAAGAAAAAAGAATTAGCCAGGTGTGGTGGTGCACTCCTGTGGTCCCAGCTACTTGTGGGGCTGAGGAGGGAGGATCGCTTGAGACCAGGAGGTAAGGCTGCAGTGAGCCAAGATTGCACCACTGCACTCCAGCCTGGGTGACAAAATGAGACCCTGTCTCAACCCCCGCCAAAACAAACAAACAAACAAAAACCCAAAAAGCAAAAAACAAAACAAAAACCCACAGACTTTGTAGTGAAAGAAAAGCGTTTAATTTGCATATATGTAAAGTTACATTAGATTAACTAAGAGGGTAAAATGGGGACAGAAAAAAGGGAAACGAGAGCATGCAGTAGAAAGAGGAAGAACCTCCCATTACCTGTGCTTGGAGTTAGACGCCTGATTAGCCACTGAAAATATCTTTGCTTACTACTTCATGAATTCATTTAACCTATTTATACATACTGAGTTCCTAAAAATTGTAATGACAATAATAACGAATAATAAGGTTGGGCACAGTGGTTCACGCCTGTAATCCCAGCACTTTGGGAGGCCAAGGCAGGAGGATCGCTTGAGCCCAGGAGTTTGAGACTAGCCTGAGCAACACAGGGAGACCCCTGTCTCTACAAACAAACAAAAGAGCTGGGCATGGTGGCGTGTGCCTGTGGTCCCAGCTACTCAGAAGTCTGAGGTGGGGATCACTGGGGCCCAGAACCGCTGGGGCCCAGGAGGTTGAGGTTGCAGTTAGTGGTGATTGTGCCACTGCACTCCAGCCTGGGTGGTGAGAGAGACCTTGTCTAAAATACTAATACTAATACGACAGCTCATACTTTTTGAATGCTTACTATCGGCCAAGCACAGTGCTATGCACTTTGTGCACCTTATCTGTCCTATTTGTATCTTAGAGGTAGGTACTACAGGTTGGGTGTCCTTTCTCCAAAATGCTTTGGTGTTTCAGATTTCAGGGTTTTTGGATTTTGAAATATTTGCACATACACAATGGGATATGTTGGGTTAGGGACCCAAATCTAAACACAAAATTCATTTATGTTTCCTATGCACCTTATGCACATAGGCTGATGGTGATTTTATACAATATTTTTAATAACTTTGTGCATGAAACAAAGTTTTGATGGCAGTCTGTCATATGGAGTCCAGTGTGGAATTTTCCACTTGTAGCATCATGTTGGTGCTCAAAAAGTTTCAGATTTTGGAACATTTAGGATTGCAGATTTTTGGATTAGGGATGGTCATACTGTATCATTATTCCCATTTTACCAATGTGGATTTTGAGGCACAGAGAGGTCAAATGCCTTGCCCAATGTCCTGAGCTAGTAAATGGCAGAGTCAGGATTTGCACCAAGCCATTTGCTCTTAAGCACTGTGCTGTGTGCCATCTACTGTGCTAGCCATTGGGGATTTAAAAGTAAATATGAAAAAGTCCCTGTCCTCAAAAAGTTCACAGTCTATTAGGAGAGAGAAAGTGTATACAGACAATTGCAAGAGCCTATGATAAATACTACAATAAAGATATATAGAGTCGAGTGATTGCACCAAGCAGGGAATGATTAGTTCTACTTAGATGGGAGTGGAGAGTTGATGAAATTTCAAAGAGGGGACCTGTGAACTGGAATTTAAAGGATGAGAAAGTGTTTTTAGATAGGCCTAGTGACAGTAAAGAGCATCCAGGTAGAGGAAGCAGCATGTACAAAGAAAGGTGAAGGGAACTGCTGGTTGTGGCAGAGTCAGGATATGCCAGGCAAGTGGAGGAAGATGTACAGAGTTCTAAACTTGTTTTTTGTTTTTTGAGACAAGGTCTCTCTCTGTCACCCAGGCTGGAGTGCAGTAGCGCAATCATAGCTCACTGCAGTCTCAAACTCCTGGGCTCAAGTGATCCTTCTGCTTCAGCCTCCAAAGCAACTGGGAATATAGATGTGTGCCACCATTCCTGGCTCATAGATGCAGTTTCTAACTACTGATAGAAACAGTTAGGTTCCTTTAAATGTTCACATGTACCATGACTTGAAAGTGATATCCCCAAAGTGAAAATAATGGTTAAGTCCTTTAACTTTTTAAGTTTTTATTTTAAGTTGTTACTTTTTTTTTTTTTTTTTTGAGGCAGTCTCAGTCTGTCACCCAGGCTGGAGTGTAGTGGCGCGATCTTGGCTCACTGCAACCTCTGCCTCCTGGGTTCAAGCAATTCTTATGCCTCAGCCTCTTGAGCAGCTGGGATTACACAGGCAAGTGCCACCATGCCCGGCTCATTTTTGCATTTTTCGTAGAGACGGGGTTTCTCTATGTTGGCCAGGCTGGTCTCAAATTCCCAACCTCAAGTGATCCACTCACCTTGCCCTCCCAAAGTATTGGGATTACAGGCATGAGCCACCACAGCTGGCTGAAAACCCCTTTATAAAGGCATCAAATCCTATTCTCCCCTGATGACTCAAACGTCTCCTAAAGGCCACACCTCATAACACACTTGCTTTGGAGATTAAGTTTCAACATGAATTGTGGACAGGACAAAAACATTCAAACCATAGCACTGATCATTGGGGAAATTGCATGGAGTTAGAAGAGCATTCAGAGGTGATTACATTAAACTCATTAGCCTCTCTACACCTTAGTTTTCTAATATGCAAAAAGTGCATAGTAATAGGATTGTTGTGGAGACTAAGATGAGATGATGTATGTAAAAACACTTAGCTCATTGTCTGGCACATAGTAAATTATCGTAAATATTAGTTATTATTAGAGTATAGCTGTTATGGTTAGTAAATACCAAATTGAAAGGTCATAGTCCATTCATTCATTCATATGAATTTATTTGGCATTTACATGCCAGGCATTGTGCTAGAATCTGGTAAGCAAGT
The DNA here is from genome assembly GCF_028878055.3 of Symphalangus syndactylus. NCBI lineage: Eukaryota > Metazoa > Chordata > Mammalia > Primates > Hylobatidae > Symphalangus > Symphalangus syndactylus. The sequence continues at coordinate 23,523,445 of NC_072428.2, forward strand.
GAACAAAATTCATCTCTGTTTTCACGAAGCTTGTGTCCTAGGATACAGTTAATAAATATACCAGACGAGATTTTGATTGTGCTACAGAGAATAAAACAAGGTGGGGTCAAAGTAGGGGATGTGCATGGGTGTTACTATGGGGTAGTTAGGAATGCGCTCCCTAAAAAGGTGACATCTGGGCAAAGGCTTGGAGAAAGGGAAGGAGTAAAAAGAATTCCAGACAGATTTTTACTGGAAAACGTGGTTAAAAATTTGAGGGCGGGGGGCTGGGTGCGGTGGCTCATGCCTGTAATCCCAGTACTTTGAGAGGCCAACGCGGGCAGATCACCTGAGGTCAGGAGTTCGAGACCAGCCTGGCCAACATGGTGAAACCCCGTCTCTACTAAACATACAAAAATTAGCTGGGCGTGGTGGCAGGCGCCTGTAATCCCAGCTACTCGGGAGGCTGAGGCAGGAGAATCGCTTTAACTCGGGAGGTGGAGGTTGCAGTGAGCTGAGATTGTGCCATTGCACTCCAGCCTGGGGGACAAGAACGAGACTTTGTCTCAAAAAAAAAAAAAAATTTGAGGGCAGGGACCACTTCTTTCACATTTTGGTAGCATGCAAAAACAATGTAGGCCTGAAACATATTACATTCTTATTGAATGACTATTCAACATAACATACTGAAACATATCATTAGTTAGTGCTTAAAATAGGTGTGATTATCAGTATAATTAGAACTACAGTTTTTTTCTAGTATTTCACTTTAAAAATTAAGCAACTTTTCTTTCTTCTTTTTTTTTTTTTGACAGGGTTTTGCTCCATTGCCCAGGCTGGAGTGCAGTGGTGCAATCTCGGGTCACTGCAGCCTCGACCTCCCAGGCTCAATCTGTCCTCTTGCCTCAGCCTCCCAAGTAGCTGGGATTATAGCCTCACGCCACCATGCCCAGCTAATTTTTGTATTTTTGGGTAGAGACGGGGGGGTCTCACCATGTTGCCCAGGCTGGTATCGAACTCCTGACCTCAAGCAATCCTCCCACCTCAGCCTCCCAAATTGTTGGGGTTACAGGCATGAGCCAGTGAACCCTCACACCCGGCTAACATTTATTTTTTGAATTAATAACACATTCACATGAAGCAAACATCAAAAAGTATAAAAAGCTATTCAGTGAAGTCTCCCTCTCTCTCCTGTTCCCATCCACACACTTTCCATTGCTCCCCACAGGTAACATTTACTCGTTTTTCTTTTATCTTTCCAAAGACTTTTTTAAAAACACGAATATATCGGGAGGCTGAGGCAGGAGAATGGCATAAACCCGGGAGGTGGAGCTTGCAGTGAGCCGAGATCGCGCCACTGCACTCCAGCCTGGGCGACAGAGCGAGACTCCGTCTCAAAAAACAACCAGACAAACAAAAAAAAAAACCCCCAAAAAACCAAAAAACAAAACCCAAAAAACAAACAAAAACAAAAAAGAATATATAAGCCAATACATGTTGTACTTAAGGAAACACATCAAATATCCAGGTATCTTTTCCAAAGCTTGTATTTAAAAAGAAAATAAAATTAATCATATTTTGCCCCAGGTGCTCAAGATTACCCACCTATCTTAGGCTAATGACCTTCAACCCGGAAGTGCCCTAGGGCGAGAAAAGGTGAACCGGAAGGGCCAACGGGAGCTAGAGGCGCGCTTCACTGAGGTAACTCGGAGCAGTCACAAGCGCGTAGTTGGGCTGTTTAGGAAGCAACCCTAATCTTTTCATCCAGGGTTCACTTACGGGTTTGCCCTGCACGTCCAGCTGCCTAACCTACCCTTCCTTGCTCTGGTTGCCAAGCGGCTGCTTTGGCCTGGAGCCTCCTGGCTGCTGGGCGGTGTCTAGAATCTTCCACGCTCCTGACCCAGGAGAAGCAGCCACCCTCAGGCCTCCATCTGGATCTCTGCTTGGGCAGGATTGAGACTGCGGGTGAGTCATGAGGGTCTCGCATGTTCATCGTGGAGAAGTGCCTTCTGTACATGTGCCTTGCGTGGTGGTGGTTTTTGTTTTAAACCTCATATTTGCCTTACGAATGCAATGCAATCATGTCGATTGTTCTTCTGAAAATTTTCAAGCAACTCTGACCGCTCAGAGTTGGCAACATTTGGAACTGTTATTGGTGAATCTCGACTTTTTCTTTGGTGAACGTTACTTTTTGCAGAATGTGTTAAGTATAGTGCGAAAGTTCTAGCGCAGTTGCAGAAGTGTGTAAATTCCCAAGGACATTTCTCTATTTTTTCTTCATTCTGCTGGTAATTTTGTTTCTCTCAAACTGCCTTGCACGAGCAAATTTAAATGGAATCTCACTGGGAATGAAATGACTGCCCTGCTAATCCTGATAATGCTGAATTCTAGATATAAATTATTTGGTCGGGGCGGTGGCTCAAATCTGTAGTCCCAGCACTTTGGGAGGCCGAGGCGGGCGGATCACCTGAGGTCAGGAATTTGAGACCAGCCTGGTCAACATGGTGAAACCCCGTCTCTACTAAAAAGGACAAAAATTAGCCCAGCGTGGTGGCAGGCGCCTGTAGTCCCAGCTACTCGGGAGGCTGAGGCAGGAGAATCGCTTGAACCCGGGAGGCGGAGGTTGCAGTGAGCCTAGATCACTCCATTGCACTCCAGCCTGGGCGACAGAGCGAGACTCTGTCTAAAAAAAAAAAAAATAAAATAAATTATTCATGTCATTGCTGCAATCTTCCACTTCACTTTGCTTTTGAAAATAAGTGACAACCCTTAAGTCATTTATGGGAACCTTTACGATCACTGCACTTCTTTTAGAAAGAAAATGTGAAGATTCCACGGAGTCTTCTGCTTACATTAATTGAGATCCTTGAATTGATGATTATTGATTATTTTGCTTTAGTTGTGATAAATTCCTATGGCTCTCTTTGTTTTATACCTTGAAGAAAAAACCTATACTGAAATATCCCAACCTGAGAATCAGCAAATACGCTGTGGATGGAGTTTCCTCTGTAGTCCTTCACTGGTGTCTTCTCTCAGCCATTTCTTCGGCCAATTTGAGTCTTCACAATCCTCCTTGGTTTCAGGGTTGCCTTGGGGGTAGTTGTTAAGTTTTGGAAAATTAGATTCCCCACTTTGATGATTTATAAAGTGTGCTAATGCAGCTTGAGAAAACGTTTTAATTTCCATACGGCTTCATATCGTAGTGTCAGGAAGGAAGCGAATGACAGATTTTTAAATTCCGAGTGTCCACCAGGCGGCAGCATAGGGTTTTCAGTTTCTTTCGCTCTGGCCGTGTATCCCGTAATAACTGTACAGGTGCGGTGATAGTATTATTCTAATAGTAATAGATATCATATGTGGAATGCTTATTACACGCCAGGGGCTGGAAATTATCTCATTTAATCCTAAAAAAACAAACCCCAAACCCTGTACCTTAGGTATTCCCAGTATTCTCCTTACACTTCATGGGAAAACCATGGGAAAGAGATTAAATAACAATGCAAGGCTGATTACACAGCCGACAAGTGGTGGAGCTAGAATTGAAACCCAGATGCTTAACCACTACTTCATGCTAACCAAATTAAAGTTATTGCAAATTTGATCAAATTGTGAAGGATTTTATAGTTAAGATGAGAAATCTGTGAGTTTTCTGAAGGAGGTGAAAATTGGGCACTGTTATTTATATAGTGTACCTCAAGACGGTTGGAGGTACACCGTTTCCAAAAGGCAGTATTTCCTAAATTGTGTTCCAGGGAGCACTAGTCCTGTGAGATGCTTCAATAAAAAAAGGTTTCTGTGGCCAAAAATACTCTTGGAATTCATTTAAAGACTCTAAAATGTCCTGCAGTAAAGGAACTTGTTTAACCTAACTTTTTTTTAACTCACAGCATTCTTAAACTTCTCTGATTACAGCCTACATTAGTCAATACTTAGCTTTACCATATGAGTAAATACTTACACATGAGTCAATACTTACCTTTACCATAAGCAGTGTACACTTATGTTTTTGTTTTATTTTTTACTAGTCTAGCCTTTCATTAAAAAAAAAATTCTGGTCAGGAGCCATTACATTGATTTTTTGACTCATGAATGAGTCACAGTCTACAGTTTTACTGCTCTAGACCATGGGGTCCTATTTTTTTGTGCTGTGCTTATTAATGGAAAACACTTTGGGAAATTGTGTTAGGGCTATAGTTGAAAGAAGTCATTGATGCAGTGGTAAATGTCTTTGTTGATGGATTATGTTCTTTTATCAGTCCTGGTAACAGTTGAATGAGAACAGTGGTGGGGATTTTGTGTGTATGTGTGTGTGTGTGTGTGTGTTTTTGGAGACAGGGTCTGGCTCTGTTGCCCAGGCTGTAGTACAGTGGCGTGATCTTGGCTCATTGCAGCCTCTACCTCCTGGGCTCAAGTGATCCCTATCCCTCACCTCAGCCTCCTGAATAACTGGGACTACAGGAGCGCATTCTGCAACTGGATACTTTCTGATTTTGTTTTTTGGTAGAGATGGGATTTCACCATGTTGCTGAGTCTGGTCTTGAGCTCCTGAGCTCGAGCAATTGCACTGCCTCAGCCTCCCAAAGTCCTGGGATTGAAGGCATTAGTCACCACGCCTGGCTGAGAACAGTGTTTTTTCAATTGGGAAATTATTCTTTACAATCAGTTTAGGCCACTAGTGAAGGAAGAACATATAACAATTTTGTAGATTAGAATTTTCCAAAGTATGTTCTTTGGAATACATGTTCCCCAGAATATTAGCTTGTCTTATGAATTATGAAAAAAAGTGTTTCAAGATCAAGGTAAACTTGGGAAATATGGATTAAAGTTAAACAGGCTCTAACAAAGCTAATGGGACTGCTTATCTCTGAAATGGGGTGTTAGTGTATGGGATTTCCCAGATTTATTTGACTGTGGAACCTGTTTTTAGAAATGTATCTTGTGGGCCTTGTGCCCCTTAGAACATACTTTGGGAAATAATCATGTAGATAATTAAGGCAGAAAAGTTTTTGTTGTAATGTACATTTAGGTGAAAATTTTTGTTGTAAATTATTGATGTTATTTTCCTAATTCATTTATTTGCTAATGTTGACATGACAGAGAAACACATCAGGAAGTCATTCAGCTTTCTTAATTTCCTCATGATCCATGGAAATTTTCTGTTAGTAACAAGAAAAACCTTTATGAGATTTTCTGGCACTGATTAATTTCATATAAAACTAAAACTTATTTTCAGTTAAGTTCAATGAGCAGTACATTTCTAGCTGTGTTGGAATCAACTTTTATTAAGCTATTTTGGCAATTCTTGTTTCATATTTGAAAAAAATTGGGGTTTAGTTTAGTTAAAAGTTGTAAGTGTTTTATAAAATCCTTAAAGGATTTTGCTACATTTTATTTATAAGGTGGCCCAAATTAGTGTTTATATACTTGTTCCAAAGGTCTCTGGTATGTTGCCTTAGATTGGTTGAATTTATAGTACATTTAGTAGCTTATTTTATGTTATAGTTTCATAATGATCTTTACGGAGATAATATCTAATTCAATCTCTTCACACATATACAGTTCATGTTTTAACTATTTCTAAATTTCTAAAATTTATATATATAATCTTCCTTCTGTTTCTTAAAACAAGGAGAAATTTGGTAAAGATTTTAGTATGAATAGAGAATGTTTTACTCATAGTAGTGTAAATATTTTAAGAAACTAAAAGTGGCTTTTGTAATTTTATATAACTTATAGCAATTTAATAAAATGTTTATCAAGTATTCACTATGCTCTCAAGGTTTTTCCCCACTTGGAGGTTAATAAGCCTTCTTCAAACATGAAACAGTTAATGAAAAAATAACATTATTTATGGGCAGTATTATAAATGGATAAAATAAAGTGCAAAATTATGTGGAACAGACAATAATAGAATTGGGCAATATACACAATAAAGTGCTAACCATATGATCTGACAATAAGTATAGTTCGGAAAAGGAGAAATTGGTGTGAATGGGATTTGTAAGAAAATCTTCAGAGGAGATGGAATTTGATCTGATTTTAAAATATATTTATTTATTTTTTTTTTTTGGGAGTACATAACATTTTTTATTTTATTTTATTTTATTTTATTTTTTTTTTATTATACTTTAGGGTTTTAGGGTACATGTGCACAATGTGCAGGTTTGTTATATATGTATCCATGTGCCATGTTGATTTCCTGCACCCATTAACTCGTCATTTAGCATTAGGTGTATCTCCTAATGCTGTCCCTCCCCCCTCCCCCCACCCCACAGCAGTCCCCGGAGTGTGATGTTCCCCTTCCTGTGTCCATGAGTTCTCATTGTTCAATTCCCACCTATGAGTGAGAACATGCGGTGTTTGGTTTTTTGTCCTTGCGATAGTTTACTAAGAATGATGTTTTCCAGTTTCATCCATGTCCCTACAAAGGACACGAACTCATCATTTTTTATGGCTGCATAGTATTTCATGGTGTATATGTGCCACATTTTCTTAATCCAGTCTATTGTTGTTGGACATTTGGGTTGGTTCCAACTCTTTGCTATTGTGAATAGTGCTGCAATAAACATACGTGTGCATGTGTCTTTATAGCAGCATGATTTATAGTCCTTTGGGTATATACCCAGTAATGGGATGGCTGGGTCAAATGGTATTTCTAGTTCTAGATCCCTGAGGAATCGCCACACTGACTTCCACAATGGTTGAACTAGTTTACAGTCCCACCAACAGTGTAAAAGTGTTCCTATTTCTCCACATCCTCTCCAGCACCTGTTGTTTCCTGATTTTTTAATGATGGCCGTTCTAACTGGTGTGAGATGGTATCTCACTGTGGTTTTGATTTGCATTTCTCTGATGGCCAGTGATGATGAGCATTTCTTCATGTGTTAATGTCTTCTTTTGAGAAGTGTCTGTTCATGTCCTTTGCCCACATTTTGATGGGGTTGTTTGTTTTTTTCTTGTAAATTTGTTTGAGTTCATTGTAGATTCTGGATATTAGCCCTTTGTCAGATGAGTAGGTTGCAAAAATTTTCTCCCATTCTGTAGGTTGCCTGTTCACTCTGATGGTAGTTTCTTTTGCTGTGCAGAAGCTCTTTAGTTTAATGAGATCCCATTTGTCAATTTTGGCTTTTGTTGCCATTGCTTTTGGTGTTTTAGACATGAAGTCCTTGCCCACGCCTATGTCCTGAATGGTATTGCCTAGGTTTTCTTGTAGGATTTTAATGGTTTTAGGTCTAACATATAAGTCTTTAATCCATCTTGAATTAATTTTTGTATAAGGTGTAAGGAAGGGATCCAGTTTCAGCTTTCTACATATGGCTAGCCAGTTTTCCCAGCACCATTTATTAAAGAGGGAATCCTTTCCCCATTTCTTGTTTTTGTCAGGTTTGTCAAAGATCAGATAGTTGTAGATATGCGGCATCATTTCTGAGGGCTCTGTTCTGTTCCATTGATCTATGTCTCTGTTGTGGTACCAGTACCATGCTGTTTTGGTTACTGTAGCCTTGTAGTATAGTTTAAAGTCAGGTAGCGTGATGCCTCCAGCTTTGTTCTTTTGGCTTAGGATTGACTTGGCGATGCGGGCTCTTTTTTGGTTCCATATGAACTTTAAAGTAGTTTTTTCCAATTCTGTGAAGAAAGTCATTGGTAGCTTGATGGGGATGGCATTGAATCTATAAATTAGCTTGGGCAGTATGGCCATTTTCACGATATTGATTCTTCCAACCCATGAGCATGGAATGTTCTTCCATTTGTTTGTATCCTCTTTTATTTCATTGAGCAGTGGTTTGTAGTTCTCCTTGAAGAGGTCCTTCACATCCCTTGTAAGTTGGATTCCTAGGTATTTTATTCTCTTTGAAGCAATTGTGAATGGGAGTTCACTCATGATTTGGCTCTCTGTTTGTCTGTTATTGGTGTACAAGAATGCTTGTGATTTTTGTACATTAATTTTGTATCCAGAGACTTTGCTGAGGTTGCTAATCAGCTTAAGGAGATTTTGGGCTGAGACAATGGGGTTTTCTAGATATACAATCATGTCATCTGCAAACAGGGACAATTTGACTTCCTCTTTTCCTAATTGAATACCCTTTATTTCCTTCTCCTGCCTGATTGCTCTGGCCACAACTTCCAGCACTATGTTGAATAGGAGCGGTGAGAGAGGGCATCCCTGTCTTGTGCCAGTTTTCAGAGGGAATGCTTCCAGTTTTTGCCCATTCAGTATGATATTGGCTGTGGGTTTGTCGTAGATAGCTCTTATTATTTTGAGACACGTCCCTTCAATACCTAATTTATTGAGAGTTTTTAGCATGAAGGGTTGTTGAACTTTGTCAAAGGCCTTTTCTGCATCTATTGAGATAATCATGTGGTTTTTGTCTTTGATTCTGTTTATATGCTGGATTACATTTATCGATTTGCGTATGTTGAACCAGCCTTGCATCCCAGGGATGAAGCCCACTTGATCATGGTGTATAAGCTTTTTGATGTGCTGCTGGATTTGGTTTGCCAGTATTTTATTGAGGATGTTTGCATCAATGTTCATCAAGGATATTGGTCTGAAATTCTCTTTTTTGGTTATGTCTCTGCCAGGCTTTGGTATCAGGACGATGCTGGCTTCGTAAAATGTGTTAGGGAGGATTCCCTCTTTTTCTATCGATTGGAATAGTTTCAGAAGGAATGGTACCAGTTCCTCCTTGTACCTCTGGTAGAATTCAGCTGTGAATCCATCAGGTCCTGGACTCTTTTTGGTTGGTAAGCTATTGATTATTGCCACAATTTCAGAACCTGTTATTGGTCTATTCAGAGATTCAACTTCTTCCTGGTTTAGTCTTGGGAGGGTGTATTTGTCGAGGAATTTATCCATTTCTTCTAGATTTTCTAGTTTATTTGCATAGAGGTGTTTGTAGTATTCTCTGATGGTAGATTGTATTTCTGTGGGATCGGTGGTGATATCCCCTTTTTCGTTTTTTATTGCATCTATTTGATTCTTCTCTCTTTTCTTCTTTATTAGTCTTGCTAGCGGTCCATCAATTTTGTTGATCTTTTCAAAAAACCAGCTCCAGGATTCATTAATTTTTTGAAGGGTTTTTTTGTGTCTCTATTTCCTTCAGTTCTGCTCTGATTTTAGTTATTTCTAGCCTTCTGCTAGCTTTTGAATGTGTTTGCTCTTGCTTTTCTAGTTCTTTTAATTGTGATGTTAGGGTGTCAATTTTGGATCTTTCCTGCTTTCTCTTGTGGGCATTTAGTGCTATAAATTTCCCTCTACACACTGCTTTGAACGTGTCCCAGAGATTCTGGTATGTTGTGTCTTTGTTCTCGTTGGTTTCAAAGAACATCTTTATTTCTGCCTTCATTTCATTATGTACCCAATAGTCATTCAGGAGCAGGTTGTTCAGTTTCCATGTAGTTGAGCGGTTTTGAGTGAGTTTCTTAATCCTGAGTTCTAGTTTGATTGCACTGTGGTCTGAGAGACAGTTTGTTATAATTTCTGTTCTTTTACATTTGCTGAGGAGAGCTTTACTTCCAACTATGTGGTCAATTTTGGAATAGGTGTGGTGTGGTGCTGAAAAAAATGTATATTCTGTTGACTTGGGGTGGAGAGTTCTGTAGATGTCTATTAGGTCCACTTTATGTAGAGCTGAGTTCAATTCCTGGATATCCTTGTTAACTTTCTGTCTCGTTGATCTGTCTAATGTTGACAGTGGGGTGTTAAAATCTCCCATTATTATTGTGTGGGAGTTTAAGTCCCTTTGTAGGTCACTGAGGACTTGCTTTATGAATCTGGGTGCTCCTGTGTTGGGTGCATATATATTTAGGATAGTTAGCTCTTGTTGTTGAATTGATCCCTTTACCATTATGTAATGGCCTTCTTTGTCTCTTTTGATCTTTGTTGGTTTAAAGTCTATTTTATCAGAGACTAGGATTGCAACCCCTGCCTTATTTTGTTTTCCAGTTGCTTGATAGATCTTCCTCCATCCCTTTATTTTGAGTCTATGTGTGTCTCTGCACGTGAGATGGGTTTCCTGAATACAGCACACTGATGGGTCCTGACTTCTTATCCAGTTTGCCAGTCTGTCTTTTGATTGGAGCATTTAGCCCATTTACATTTAATGTTAATATTGTTATGTGTGAATCTGATCCTGTCATTATGATGTTAGTTGGTTATTTTGCTCGTTAGTTGCTATAGTTTCTTCCTAGCCTTGATGGTCTTTACAATTTGGCGTGTTTTTGCAGTGGCTGGTACCAGTTGTTCCTTTCCATGTTTAGTGCTTCCTTCAGGAGCTCTTTTAGGGCAGGCCTGGTGGTGACAAAATCACTCAGCGTTTGCTTGTGTGTAAAGTATTTTATTTCTCCTTCACTTATGAAGCTTAGTTTGGCGGGATAGGAAATTCTGGGTTGAAAATTCTTTTCTTTAAGAATGTTGAATATCGGCCCCCACTCTCTTCTGGCTTGTAGAGTTTCTGCTGAGAGATCAGCTGTTAGTCTGATGGGCTTCCCTTTGTGGGTAACCCGACCTTTCTCTCTGGCTGCCCTTAACATTTTTTCCTTTATTTCAACTTTGGTGAATCTGACAATTATGTGTCTTGGAGTTGCTCTTCTCGAGGAGTATCTGTGTGGAGTTCTCTGTATTTCCTGAATCTGAATGCTGGCCTGCTTTGCTAGATTGGGGAAGTTCTCCTGGATAATATCTTGCAGAGTGTTTTCCAACTTGGTTCCATTCTCCCCATCATTTTCAGGTACACCAATCAGACTTAGGTTTGGTCTTTTCACATAGTCCCAAATTTCTTGGAGGCTTTGTTCATTTCTTTTTATTCTTTTTTCTCTAAACTTCCCTTCTCTCTTCATTTCATTCATTTCATCTTCCATCAGCGATACCCTTTCTTCCAGTTGATCGCATCTGCTACTGAGGCTTCTGCAATCTTCGCGTAGTTCTCGAAACTTGGCTTTCAGCTCCATCAGCTCCTTTAAGCCCTTCTCTCCGTTGGTTATTCTAGTTATCCATTCTTCTAATTTTTTTTCAAAGTTTTTAACTTCTTTGCTATTGTTTTGAATTTCCTCTCGTAGCTCAGAGTAGTTTGATCGTCTGAAGCCTTCTTCTCTCAACTCGTCAAAGTCATCCTCCATCCAGCTTTGTTCCGTTGCTGGTGAGGAACTGTGTTCCTTTGGAGGAGGAGAGGTGGTCTGTTTTTTAGAATTTCCAGTTTTTTTGCTTTGTTTTTTCCCCATCTTTGTGGTTTTATCTACTTTTTGTCTTTGATGATGGTGATGTACAGATGGGTTTTTGGTGTGGATGTCCTTTCTGTTTGTTAGTTTTCCTTCTACCAGACAGGACCCTCAGCTGCAGGTCTGTTGGAGTTTACTAGAGGTCCACTCCAGACCCTGTTTGGCTGGGTGTCAGCAGCGGTGGCTGCAGAACAGTGGATTTTCGTGAGACCACAAATTCAGCTGTCTGATAGTCCCTCTGAAAGTTTTGTCTCAGAGGAGTACCTGGCTGAATGAGGTGTCAGTCTGTCCCTACTTGGGGGGTGCCTCCCAGTTAGGCTGCTCAGGGGTGAGGGACCCACTTTAGGAGGCAGTCTGTCTTTTCTCAGATCTCCAGCTGCGTGCTGGGCTACTCTATTCAAAGCCGTCAGTCAGACAGGGACATTTAAGTCTGTGGAGGTTCTTGCTGAGTTTTTGTTTGTCTGTGCCCTGCCCCCAGAGGTGGAGCCTACAGAGGCAGGCAGGCCTCCGTGAGCTGTGGTGGGCTCCACCCAGTTCGAGCTTCCTGGCTGCTTTGTTTACCTAAGCAAGCCTGGGCAATGGCGGGCGCCCCTCCCCCAGCCTCGCTGCCGCCTTGCAGCTTGATCTCAGACTGCTGTGCTAGCAATCAGCGAGACTCCGTGGGCATAGGACCCTCCGAGCCAGGTGCGGGACACAATCTCCTAGTGTGCCGTTTTCTAGGCCCGTTGGAAAAGCGCAGTATTAGGATGGGACTGACCCGATATTCCAGGTGCCGTCTGTTTCCCCTTTCTTTGACTAGGAAAGGGAACTCCCTGACCCCTTGTGCTTCCCGAGTGAGGCAATGCCTCGCCCTGCTTCGGCTCACGCACAGTGCGCTTCACCGACTGTCCTGCACCCACTGTTAGGCACTCCCTAGTGAGATGAAACCGGTACCTCAAGCAGAAATGCAGAAATCACCGGTCTTCTGTGTCGCTGGGGCTGGGAGCTGGAGACGGGAGCTGTTCCTATTCGGCCATCTTGGCTCCACCCCCCTAAAATATATTTAAACAGAGAATCTATGGCAAGGCATTTGGTATAATAGAGCAGAATATGTGATGGTATTAGTTCAGTCTCCTTAACATGACATAAAAGACCCCCTAAGACTTGCCTGCTTCTCAAGCCTCATCTCATCTTCTCTCAGCCTTACCTGTTAGACTTCAATCTCCCTACACTACTTTTAGTTCCTCATTTAAAATGATGTTTCTTCCATCTCTGCCTTTACTTATGCTGTTTTTCCCTCTAAAATACCCTTATCTAATTTTTCATTTTACTAATGTCTTGTGTTTTAAGATTTCAAATCTCAGCCCAGAAGTCACCTTCCTCAGGCTGACTGACCTTCCCAAGCCACCCCTGATTTTCTCATGCTGGTTGTCTATCTTCACACATGATCACACTGTATTATAATTATTTTGTATATCCGCATCTCTCTACTAGAGTTCCTTGAGAAGAAGGTGTCTGTATTTATTTTTTGTTGAGACAGGGTCTCATCCTGTCACACAGGCTGGAGTGTAGTGGCACGATCATAGCTAGCTGTAGCCTTGACTTCCCTGGCTCAAGTGATCCTCCCACCTCAGCCTCCTGAGTAGCTGAGACTACAGGTGTGCACCACCATGCCCAGCAAATTTTTCTGTTTTTTGTAGAGATGTGGGTCTCACTGTGTTGTCTAGGCTGATCTTGAACTCTTGGCCTCAAGCGATCCTCCTGCCTTAGCCTCCCAAAGTGCTGGGATTACAGGACTGAGCCAACACCCCCAGCCTGGGTGTCTGTATTTTTAAAAAAATCATTATATTTTGAATATAGAAGAGACTCAGTAAACGTTTGTTAAATGAATGAATACATTTTTCTTTGTTTCCTTTATTTGCTTACATTAATATTTTCAGGATTTAAGTTTCTTCTTAGTTCTGGTATTTTGAAGTTTGTTTTAAAAAGGTCAGGTTTACACTTGATTTTATAACTGATCTCTTAGGAAACTCAGTGATTTTTGTATTGTGGCCCTTTCACCTTATCCTTCACTGTACTCACTAAGAAAGAGAGGAGTATTATTCCCTTTTTTTCCCCTAAGGCTAAGCATTTAATCTTTATATTTCTAAAAATCCTTCTCCGTTAACTCTTTTTGGAATTATAAGTAGCCTAAAATCTCATCTCCATAGGTTAATTAGTCAGAATTTGACAGCTAGAATTGCACTAGATACTATCTTATCTAATTTGCTGTTGAAGTTATAACTATTTTTGCAATGGGATAGTATGTTTAAAAATTAACAATATAAAAATTAAACTTAGTTTAGCATTCTTATTTTAGAGATAAAGTGAATGAGGCTTGGGCACCATGATTTCGAACTCTTTGAACACTTACGGCACCCTTTTTTGTTTATCTACCATGTCTTTTGTATTATGCCTGGTGTTACCATGCCTTGAGTTAAACTAATTTGTATATGTGCTTTATCTATTTTTCTAGATTGTAGATACCTGGAGATTAAGATTAACTCAGCCAAGCACAGTAGCTCATGCCTGTAATCCCAGCACTTTGGGAGGCTGAGGTGGGAGGACCGCTTGAGCCCAGACTAGCCTGGGCAACATAGTGAGACCACATCCCTACAAAAAATACAAAAGTTAGCTGAGTGTCTTGGCATGTGCCTGCATTCTCAGCTACTTGGGAGGCTGAGGTGGGAGGATCTCATGAGCTCAGGAGGTCGGGGCTGCAGTGAGCTGTGATCACACCACTGCACTCCAGCCTTCATGACAGAGCGAGACCCTGTCTCAAAAAAAAAAAAAAAAAAAGGTTTGTACCATCAAATTTGTACCATCTGTAGTTCCTTAAACA